>NC_142867.1:107630000-113305000 GCF_051225735.1 Oryctolagus cuniculus | reverse complement strand
TGGTGGTTCGCAGCTGCATTAGAATCAACACTCCCTCTCCATAACATATTTTGTAATGCTCCTGTTCTGTGCTGAAATAAAGCTTATATAACTGCATACCTAATTGTTTTTAAAAATCCACATAATTCCCTAACTATAATATAAAGGAGTAATAAAAAGTAATTTATTAATAAAATAATAAGTATTTCATTATGCAAATGCTTGAGCACAACTCAACCAGAAGACATAATGAAAAACTCCGACGTCTGCACCTTTATGTAGAATCACCAGGAACACGGCAGCTACAAATACAGACTAATCCAAGAGCGCTGTGTGGCAACCCAATACCATAAGTCAAGACGGCAACAGCGGGGAAGGGTGCTGCGACACTTCCCAAAAAGGTGACGACATCTGAAAAAGGCACTGTCTTCTCAATTTACTTAGTAACTAGTTACATGAACAGAAAACTCAATGCATACCGAATCCCAACAAAAAGTACTCTGTGTTTACAAATAAAATGCTTTCTAGGATCAGAGATTTACACACAGGTGTATCACTTCCAGGAAAGCCCAGTAGAGCCCACACATCTCGCAGGAGCAGGACATACTGCACTGCACCGGAGCATCCTGAATCTTCAAGGGCACCCAGTACCGCAGCCCGGGACCAGTAAGTATCAGTAGTGTTCCCTCCCCGATGATTGTAAAACTCAAAACTGACCCAGCAGATTAACAAAATGCCTCTTCAGTTTATATGACTGTAAAATAGCAGCCTTGTTCCTGATCACAAAAGACTGAAAACAGCCCAAATGTCCTCCAGCCGATGAACGGACAGACACACGCGGTGGTCCGTCTGCACGATGGATTACTAAGCAGTGATGGAAAGGATCGGACTTCTCACGGAGGTGACAACATGGGTGACACTCAAAGGCATGACGCTCCGTGAGAGAAGCCAGATCAGATGTCCACATACTGGATGACTTCACTCACTCAACAGCCTGGAGAAGCACAGCTCTAGAGACCGAAAACAGATCAGTGGTTGCCAGGAGCTGGGTTGGAGAAGGGGTAGCCCCGGTGGAACACAAGGCACTCTCGGAGGTCTCATCACTCTCTATATCAGGCCTGGGGAAACTTTTTTCCTGCCAAGGGCCACTTGGATATGTATTAAGTCATTCACAGACCACACAGAATGATCAACTTAAACATTAGCCTGCTCTAGAGTTACTGAATTTTGAGTCCCACCTGCAGCTGCTTTGTCAGGGCCAAACCAAATGATTTCACGGGCCTTATATATGGCCCTTGGGCCAGACAGTCCCCACCCCAGCTCTGTATCTTGATTATGGTGGCTACTATGTATGCGCATGTATTGGCCAAACTCCCAGATTGTAATGCCTAGAAAAAGTCAATTTTACTAAATGTAACTTTTATCTCAAGTTTTAAAAGTGTTAAAAATATAGGTACCAGCTCCACTCAGAACCACTGGTATGAAGCGTCACCGTTCAGAAAGCAAGTTCACAGGTCCCACGCATTGGGAGGAGGCCTGGATAGGACTTCCTGGCCCCTTTCTGGAGATGAATACAGCACAGGGCAGGGGGTGGGGGAGGAGGAGGCACTTTATATAGAGCTTCATGGTGGAAAACCAATGCTGGGGTTCAAGGGTTGGCTCCCACGCCTGGAGTTTACCATTCGGGCACATCTGTGTGACCTTGGCCAGGTAGCTTTTCTCCTCCAAACCTCAGATATACAACCGTTGGTGCTGACCCTCTGTGACTGAGCCGTATATCCGAAGCCACAGAGCTGCTTAACAGCAGACCCAGGGCCAGGCTGCAGGTCTTCCAGCTCTGGCCATTCTCATGCCTCTTGCTATGCTGATAACTGGGACAACTCCTCCTACCAGTCAGCCCTGCACAAGGAGACCCCAACAGCTACCCACCCTCTGGCCAGGGATCAGCAAAAGACAAGGCTTGGGAATGAGGCCTGGAAGAGCAGTAAGTGGCAATTTCTAAGAATAGCCCTAGAGGGAGGCGCCTGCTGCAGGGGGGTCAGGAGACTCAGCGGGTAGCAAGTCTGGACAGGGTGACCTGGTGGCACTCACAGGTCAAAACCACTCTTGTGCAAACTGGACCCTGACAAGATCTTCTTTCTCACGGCCAGCAGAGGGGATTCTCGGGGCTACGCTTTCCTTCTGTCTGTCTCAGTCCATGTAGGCTGCTACCGGGCAACACCATAGCCTGAGGCGTTTCGTCAGCAGATGGGCACCTCTCACAGTTCTGCAGGCTGGGAAGTCCAAGATCAAGGTGCTGGCAGCTTCCGTGTTAGGTAAGTAAGGACACCTCCCTGGTTCACAGCTGCCATCTACTCAGTACGTCCTCACACGGTGCACAAGAGAGAACTCTCTGAGGTCCCTTTTATGAAGCCACTAATTGTGTCCATGAAGGATGGCACCAGCATGACCTAATCACCTCCCCAAGGCCCCCTACTGCCTAATACTATGGACTCCAGGCCCAGGATTTCAACATCTGAGTTGGAAGGAGGCACACACATTCAGCACGTCGTGGTTCCCTCCTGGGGACTCTCTTTCCTTTCCCTCCTTACTCTGCAGCCTCAGCCCAGCGCCCTGTGGTGCAGCCTGCGAGGTCATGTTTGTAAGGAAGAAAGGTAGACACTCTGCGGTAGGTCCCCTGTGGTGCCTTTAAGAGGATTAAATACCCACTGAAGCCTTGACTGTGGGAAGCACGGGGAGTCCAGGTCAGCCTGGGACACAGACCCCAAACCTCAGCCCCGCCTCGCTCCCTCTCCTGTTCACTGCAGCCTCTGGAACTTGACCCTTCCAGAGTGTTTGCTTGTGATTCTGCTATGACACACCATTTACCGATGAGCAATGGCTGGTGTCTGCATGGAGCCCTGTTAGTTACTGCCTCCTTGAAAGTTCGTTAAGGAAAACATAATTACCGAGTAAATCTCATTTGGGCTCGCTCCATGCTCCAAAGGCCCGAGCACAGCCTGTTCTTCCTCTTTCTTTGCAGAAAGAACAGTACACAGGCTTGCAAAGGATTCCTTGAAACCTGGACAGGCTTGCTGTGCATGCAAACGAAGGGCAGGGGAAGCCTGCTAGTGCTGCCTGGAGAGAGATGCCAGTTCCCTTTCAGCAGAGCCAACGTCGGGTCAGCCTCCCAGGCTGAATCAAGATGTGTCTTTGGAAAAGCCTCAAAATCTCTGCGGTCCTCAATTAATCCTGATGCAAAAACGCCATGACCGCCATCGCGGTGGAAGTCGGAGGACCAAATGGAGGATGCTCAAATGAAAAATCCCACCTAGGAGGGCACTTCAAAAAGCTGGTGGAGAATAGGAATAAAAGATACATTTATTTTGGTGCAAAATAAAATTTGAAATCCACGCATAGCTTTTTCATAACATGTATTTTCCGTGAACTTTTTGAAGATCTCTCATATAGACCCAAGAGAGTCTTCATGTTAATTAAAATGGTCAAGTTGAGAGAGGAATCTCCACCCTCTAGCCTGACTTGCTGGGCGTGTGTGTCAGAGGAAGCCTGCACAGCGCTTGGGGCGGCTACCCAGGGAGCCAGCCTGCCGGGGCCAACCTCAGGCTGTGCGATCTACCTTGTGTTACTTAACCTCCCTCAACTCGAGCTTCCTCATCTGTTAAGTAGTGCTCGATTCCTAAAGAGACCATGAGAACTGAGTCAAGAGTGCCCAGTAAACGTTATCTGTGCTTATTCCCTCAACTGCATGTACTAAAAGTGTCTTTTATGTTCTGTATTCTGATGCTACAACATCTTTGGGGCGTGCTGTTCCTGGCGGGACTGCCCCTGCTGGGGTTGACTAGTTCCTAGAGAGGGTACACAACCTGCCCACGAGGTTGCTTTCTGAATACAAAACAACCCATCCAGGACCCCCTCCCCAACCACTACCTCCTTGGCTGGGTGCACACTTGGGGCCACCATTGGCTGCCCTTTCACCACAGAGCCCCTGCCATTGCTCCCTTGCCAACCCTGAGTCTGCTCCCGCGGCCTCTCTGCAGTTACAGCTCCTGCCCACACCTTCCCCTCATTGCTTATCTATGCCAGTGTTCCCTGGGCCCTCTCCCACCCCCGTGGGGTGCCACTGCCCCCTCCTCTTGGGAACTGTGAGTACTAAATTATTTTTTCAATGGCAAATGTCCCCTGATCTGCTGGCGCTAATCACAGACTCGATTTTTAAACATTTCTCTGCCAAAGCTTTCGTTCTCCTCCACTCGCTTCCTTGAAGGTCATCGGTGGCGTTCCCATTGCCAACCAGATGGCCCCATCCACATCCATCTTTTCCTGTGCACTTCATAAATATAGTATTTACTCTGTTGAATAATTCACAGCTTAGAGGTCACCTGTCCCAGAAGGTTCTCTTGATCCACTCCCCCAGAGCGCCTGACCAGTGCCCCCACCAGAGACTCCTAAAGCTGTTGTAACTGCCCATGTGTTTGTGTGCCTAGACATTCTATGAGCTAGTCAACCCCAGGAGAGCTTGTCTGTGCTGCCTTGTCTCTGCCACTAAGTGGCACACTGCCTAGCACTGGCTAGTAACTGTTAGTGCACAGAATGAATGCCTGGCTGCAGGAGGGAACGCACTCCCCCAGATCTGTAACACAGAGAGATCTTTCACACTGTCCCTCTTGCCTCTGCCCTCTCCTCTCTCCCTTTTGCTTTCCACCATCACCACCTCCACTCCTCTGTCCTTTCCATCCCATGCTGAAACACGGCAATGACCTCTCACTCCATGTCCTTAGTTTCAGTATCTTGTCCTTCCAACCCAGACTGCACCCCTGACTTCTTAAAATACAGCAAAGCCTTCCCATCTCCCCCCATCTGCCCCTCCCCAGCTCCAGCCCTCATAGAACAAAATCCCAATAGCCCGTCCTGGGGTGGGCATCTCCTTCCCATCCCGAATTCCTCCGCCTCTTCCTCACTGACCCACAGCTATGGACCACGACCTCCCACTGATGAAAGCTATTGAGAAACTGGAATTAAAACTTAACTTTATTTTGCTGCCCAAAATGTTGAAATCACGCAGGTTTTTTATGAAAAGCATTTCCCATGACCTTTTGGAAGACCCTCATATTCCCTCTCCCAGTCCTGACCTAATGCTGACCAAAGCAGAAAATATCAACAGCATTAGTTCCTACCTTCCACACTGTCCGGGCTGGGGTCTGGGGTCCCCAGTACCTCCCCCAATAGCTCCTTACCCCCATAGCTACTGGACTGCAGGGAGGTTAGCCTGGAGGCCTGGAAGGCAGTGGGGAAACCTGTATTATTTGCTCATGGCTGAAGACACATCCGAAGATGTCTATAGTAAACCAGCGCTAAGTACAAAAGGCAGTGTTGATCGATTTCATGACCAATCCTGCCTCGGCAGACCTTAATGTGCTGTGACCGTGACCAAGAGAAGTAGCTTTAATGGCCATGTCTGCATGAGCCTTGACTTCTCAATCTCACTCTCTGCTTCCTCAAGGCCTTTCTGTCCACGTGTGCATGCACACACACACACACACACACACACAATGTGCTGCACACGTTGGGTGCAAGAGAAGTAAACGCAGTGCTCCTCAATTGCAGCTGTGCTTTGTTTTATGCAAGAGTTGCTTCCTGAATGTTTAGAAATTGAATCCCAGTTTCCCCCAAATCTGACTCTTCACATCTGTAGTAGCCCTCCCCGCCCCATCTACAGGCGATACACTCTGAGACGCCTAGCAGAAGGCTGCAACTGCAGCTATACTACACCCTGTGTATGCCGTGCCTTTCCTATACATGCAAACCTATGACAAGTCCACAATTTTAGTTTATAAATTAAGCACAGTAAGAAGTTAACAGCAATAGCTAACAATCCAGTGGGACAATCATAACAATATCGCCACAGTTATGTGAATGGTCTCTCTCTCTCTCTTTCCTAACCTTATTGTGCTACGTTCACCCTGCTCTTAGTGGACCTGCAGTAACTGAACCATGGAGAATATCTTATCTCTTTCTCGGGCTGCTTTTTAGGTAACACGGCTTCCTAACATTTGTCTTTCCCTCTCCGTCTCTCTTCTCGGACTCTGTCAAACAGGTAATAGCATCTAACACAGAGAACGATGCTCCCTAGCAGACAGACCCTAGCAAACATCCCTGAGCAACAACAAGGACCCTTCTGTAACCTGTCTGGTCATCGTCCTTACATTCCCCATTTTGCAAACCCTGGTGTGGGGTATGAGGTGGGAGAGATGCTTACAGCACTCGTTCACTTCCGATTAAATGCCCTTAGGGTGTGAGCTGGCTCATGGACAAGCCACACAGGGCTCCTGAGGCTGGAGGGACAAAGAGAAGGGCCGGCGATTGAGAGGGACCATTTGTAGGAGCAGCTCACGGAGCTCTGGGACACTGGCTCTGCACACCGTATCTCCACTCACTGGCACAGCTGAGAGGTAGCTATGGGCAGTCGGACTTCACTGAGACACAGCCCTCAAGACCCAAGGGGCAGGGAAGCTGTTGGCCCAAGTCCACACAGGCAGTGGGCATCAGAGCTAGGCTTTGAACTTAGCTTTGTCTACCTCAGGAAGCCTCACCTCCTGCGAGGCTAGCTCTGAAAGGCAGCCACCTGGTCAACCCCCCTTCCCATCCTTGCCTCTACCCAGGCCAGACCCGCGATGGCAGGCACCATTTTATGTGTGGCCACAGAACTCGCTATCTTCTTTCTACTATTTTAAAAAGCCTATTGTTAACTGAGGATTCATCCAAGCATGCATAAAATGGTATTAAATTATTAATGGTCTCTCCGCAGAAGAAAGCAAGATCTCTGCTTTGTTGGATTTCTTAAAAAGTTGATTAATTTTATTTGAAGTACAAAATTTTCATCCTACACAGAAAAAAACTGCTTATTCTCGTCACTTACCGAACATAAACAGTGACTGTGTGCCTAAGAAAAACGCCAAAACCTGTTGCTTCACTTCTTCGGGCACCACACCTTCCTCTTTAAAGGACTGGAGGCAGCTGCCTCTGTTTCTGAGCAAATCAACCTCAAGAGGAACCACTGTGGCTAAGCCCACGGCTCAGATCACAATCAGCATGGAACCCAAACCAGGGACAGCAGGCAGGATGACCAGGGAAGGCGTCAAAGGCCTGGGCAAAGGCCCAGGGAGAGGGGCTAAGTCAAAGCAGGACCAAGGCAGGCACTGGCAGATCTGAGGTGGGAAACAGCACACCTGTGCCCCGAGCATCTTCTGTCCTCCATGAGGGAGGTGCACACTAGATGTGAAAGTGCCTATCCACTCGGCTTCAACATACAGCGGGTGCTAAGTACGCGCTCGGCTTGCTCCCCCATGCTCCCCCCATCTCAGGGACAGAATGGTCCCCACGCCTGGGCAAGGCTGTACTTGCAGCTGGAGGCTGCGTATCCCTGGCTTAGACCTTTAGGAAGGACGGGAGCAAGGAGCCCAGCAAATCACTGTGTTCAGCATCGCCGAGCTCCTTTTTGACCCCAGCCTAAATCCAGCTTGCTGCTGCCTGGGCCCATTCCTTCTCACTCCGTCCTGCGGGACAGTGCAAGCTGGCACGCATCAGCAGCTGCATGTGGTTGGTCACATCACTGCCCAGTCCCCCGCCCAGCCCTGCCACCCCACACCCCCCAGCCTCTGGAGCAGGTTTCCCTGCTGCCTCCCCAAGGCTGGGTCAAAGCGGGGAGAGCAGAGGGTGGCTGCGGATGCCTGGCTGACTTGCATGTTGGGGGAGGGGAGGTGCAAACGCACACTTGGCACAGGAGTGCAGACTGGTGCTCCAGGCCCTGCTTTTGTGCTTGGTGAGAAGAAGGCACTAGAATAAAGGGGAACTGGCAGGAGGGAGGGTTCAGGTTTCTCAGCACCCACAGCAGCAAGGGAATGACTTACGATCCTCCTTTGCCGGAATCAGGTGTTGTGTCTAGACAGACACTTAAGGGGAAAAAGCCACTCCGACTTAATTCTCATCGGAGTTTTCCCAAGCCCTCCTGCTACTGACGACTGCCTTGGTTTGAGAGGTCTGGCACAACCGGCGCTGGGGAGGCGCACCCCTGGCTGGGGTCCTGCCCCAGCGCTGCGCACAGCTCTCCGCCAGCCTCCAGCGGCCCCGCCACCAGGCACAGCACGCTGCTGCCCTCAGAGGCCCGGCCGGGGAGGCTGCACCAGGCTGGCTGCCCTGATCAGCATCCCACACGCACTCGGAGAGTTCTCCCCACCCACTCTCACTCATTATCTTATTTAACCTGCTCCCATCATTGGGGTGAGACAGCGAGCAGGAGGATTCTGGTTTTCCTCCTTGGAGCAAAGAGCGCAGCTGAAATTGCTGATGCCACAAATCAAATTCCAGAACCTGGTTTGTTTCAGTTTTGCCCAGGAGGCTCGGCGTTCTCGGCCCTACACTCTCTTTCCAAACAGGCCAGGAGGTGGGGGGCGGGGGAGGAACACATGAAAGAAGCCGCCCCAGCCTTTCGCGCACGGTCTTGCACGCCTGCCACAGCCAGGAGCATCCTCAGCAGACAGGGGTGCAGGGAAGCAGCCCCAAGGGGCACAGAGCTCTGCCGGCTGACAACACAAATACTTCCAGAGAGGTCTGGGCCTCTGGGCCTGCAGGGCTGTCCACCGCCCAGGTGCTGCGGTCCCTTTCTCCTTCCTACCCCTCAGCTACTTTGCATCAGCCCAGCCATGTGGTCCCCACCCAGGGCTCACATTAAAGCAACCAGGACAGTGATGAGCACAGGGCCTCGGGGCCCCAAGGTCATTCGGTCAGCAAGCGAAACCCCCTAGCCAGACCCCAAACTGCCTGGCCGAGTGACATGGAGCCACTGTCTCAGCCTTGGGTATGCACAGTCCCCACAGTAAATATTCAGAGACGTCAGATCCTAATCCTGCCCAGCTCCCCTTTCACTCTCTGAGCTAAAATCTTAGGCCCAGGCCGGCTCTGCGGCTCACTAGGCTAAATCCTCCGCCTTGCCGGCACACCGGGTTCTAGTCCCAGTCGGGGCACCGGATTCTGTCCCGGTTGCCCCTCTTCCAGGCCAGCTCTCTGCTGTGGCCAGGGAATACAGTGGAGGATGGCCCAAGTGCTTGGGCCCTGCACCCCATGGGAGACCAGGATAAGTACCTGGCTCCTGCCATAGGATCAGCGCAGTGCACCGGCCACGGCGGCCATTAGAGGGTGAACCAATGGCAAAGGAAGACCTTTCTCTCTGTCTCTCTCTCTCTCATTGTCCACTCTGCCTGTCAAAAAAAAAAAAAAAAAAAAAAAAAAATCTCAGGCCGGGGTTCACAAATAGGCTGCTGCCTTTTTTTTTTTTTTTTTTTTTTTTTTTTTAAATCAGGGCCCTGAGCGCTGAATGAAGTTGGGGGAACTCCCTTACTGCAGAGTGGCCTTTCCCTGTGACTCCATCGTGAGCACTTGGTCAGAGCTGCGGTAGCTGGGGAAGGAAGGCTTTCTCTCCTGGAAACTTCTAGAAGGATTCCTATGCAGAGTGGGTGAGTGCGGGCTGGGGGGCGCCAAGGGCCGTGCTTATCACACTGTGCTTCTGTTTGCGCAGCCAGGCTGCCAACCCTTTGAAGGCAGGACCACAGCTCAGAGCTTAGCTATCTCTGCATCTCTTGTATCAGGGTTCTGAGTCTGCACACCACGGATGCACCATTCATGTAGGGAAAATTAATGAGCTTTAATAACCGTACAAACCTGGGTAGGGCTTCTGCAAACCACACTGCCGCCTTCACCTGGCCTCACACAAGCTCCCTCCGCTTGCAAAAACCTCGGCCACTCCCCACTGCCTGCCCAACAGCCCAGGCGGCCCCTTCTCTTTGCATGGGGGACCCCCAGGAGCCTCCTTCTCCCACTCAGACCCTGTCCTTGAACCACACAGAGGGCTTTCTTGGCTCAGGATGGCCCTGCCTCTGTGCCTCTGCTTGGGTGTGCCTCCCCCCCAACCTACGTGCAGGGCTCAGGAAGAGAGTAGGTAATTCATCTGAATTAAATTAGAGGTGCAGCCCAGAGGAGGCTGCGTCCTATTTTCCACCTCACTCTCCTCGGCTTTCTCTCTCTCTCTCTCTCTCTCTCTCTGTGAAAAGCAGGACTGTCTGCCCCCAGCCCCCCCAGCCCCCCAGCAGGCTGCGGGGCCTGGCGTGACATAAAGCCGTAAGGGGGTGACGTGTCCTTCCCAGTGGTTTGGAGCATCCCCCGGCCCTTTGCAAATGTCACTCTGCACACCTGAACGGAAAGGCATTGGTGGGGAAAATGAGTGTCTGGGAAGAGACGCACGGAGGGCAGGGAGGAGCCGGAGCCCGAGTCAGCCGAGGAGGGCACGCGAAAGGACCCTCGGGCCAGCCTTCCTCACAGGGCTCTCAGAGCAGCCTCGGGGCGGTTGTGAGCTTCCTTCTTGGTTGTTGCTGCTTCTTTTTGGGAGACGGGAGTCACAGCTTCCACTGGACTCTCAACACCATGGTTCTAAGAGGGGCTCCGTTCCCCGCTTAGTTTGCAGGCTGCCCTCACTGGCTCGCTCCGCTAGGGCGCTGCTCCTGGGAAGCTGGCCTGGCCCTCCTCCTCCTCCATTTGACAGCACCCACAGCCTCAGCCACTGCTCATCGCTGACTCCCGGCACCGGCCCCTGCCCGGCGCTAGTGGGCTCATGGTGGAGCCGCCGCTCTCTTCTGTGCTGCTGTCCCGCTCGCAAGGTTGGTTACCTAGAGGACGGCTCCATGGGAGGCCCAAAGGCCCAACGCTGCCACCGCCGGCACTGTCCTCCCCCACTCACTGTGCTCACCACAAACCTCCAAACCAGAAATCTGAGCAGGGTCCTCCTGGCTCAGAACTCCTCAGTTGCTCCCCATTGTACTAAGCTCACGTCTGACCCTCCGTAGCAGGACACTTTTTTTTTTTTTTTTTGGACAGGCAGAGTGGACAGTGAGAGAGAGAGACAGAAAGATCTTCCTTTTCCATTGGTTCACCCCCCAATGGCCGCTACAGCCGGTGCACCGCACTGACCCGAAGCCAGGAGCCAGGTACTTCTCCTGGTCTCTTATGCGGGTATAGGGCCCAAGCACTTGGGCCATCCTCCACTGCACTCCTGGGCCACAGTAGAGAGCTGGCCTGGAAGAGGAGCAACCAGGACAGAATCTGGCGCCCCGACTGGGACTAGAACCTGTGTGCCGGTGCCGCAGGTGGAGGATTAGCCTATTGAGCCACAGTGCCAGCCCATGTAGCAGGACACTTAAGGCCTTTTATGATCTGGCCCCAGCCCACCTCTCCACACTCATCTCTTCCCACTGTCCGCGTGCCCTACATTTCCAAACCACATCCTGCTCTCTTTTGCTCTGGGCCTTTGAACATGCTGTTCCCCTATAATTACAACTCCCTCCCGTGTCTCCTGAATCTGGCCTACTTTTATTTAAATTTCGGGTCTTAGTTTGAGTTGTGACTTCCTCTAGGAAGCCTTGCCTAACTCCCAGACTAGGTCATAGGCCCTAGCCGAGTGACCCTATGGAGAAGAATCTGACACATTTCAAGAAACACTTGGTCTTCTGTTTCTGCAACCCCCACCCCACCTCCCTCCAAGAGATTTACATCCTAAGAAACTGCTTGTGCCTGCTCCTCACTGTATCCACAGCCACCTGGCTCAGTGCCTGGCATACAGTAGGCGCTCAATAAATAACTGCTGATAGCAAAACCTAAAGGGTGAATGGAAGGAGGCAGGAAGGCAGGGAAGGAGGAAGAGGTTATTTCCTTCCGAAAGACACATGCACTAGCACTTTCATTTTCTGTTATTTAAACAACTATTTATTTGTTTGGAAGGCAGAAGGAGGGAAGGGTGGACGGAGATATCTTCTGCTGGTTCACTCCTCAAATGCCCACAACAGCTGGAGCTGGGTCAGGCTAAAGCTAAGAGCTGGGAACCCCATCTGGGTCTCCCACATGGGTGGCTGGTGGACCCAAGCACTTAGGCCATCACCTGCGGCTTCCCAGGTGCATTAGCAGGAAGCTAATCAGAAGCAGAGTAGCTGGGACTCAAACCAGGCACTCTAACATGGGATGTGGGTGTCCCAAGAAGTAGCTTAACCCACTGTACTACAATGCCCATCCCTTAGCACATTACTTTCTTAAAAAAAAAAAAAAAAAAAAAACAAGTTGAGGGTTCTAAGTCAAGACGAGCCTTCACACTGGACAAATTCCCAACATCTTTCACATCCATTCTGTTGAAAAGCCAGGGTGGTGTACCAGACCATTTACGTCTGCATGGCACCCAGCACGGTGCCTTGCACACAGCCAGTCTTCAGTCATAGCAACAGTAACCATGGACAGCACCTGCAGGCTTAGTTTACAATGTGCTGTCACCTCATAGGTAATGGTGAAAGGAGCACGAGTGATGAGCAGAGATGTGATCCTGGGGACAAGCCTGGAGGAGCAGGTGCTCTGTGGTAAGGAGATCAAAGCTCAAGACCTGCCTCCAGCCCCAGCTCTATTCATGACTTTCAGTAGGACCTTGAATACATTCTCGTCTCAATGTACCCCTCTAAAAACGGAGAATTGAGCCCTCTTATCCCTATCTTCCAAGGCTGCTGGGAAGAGATAAGGCTAGAAAAGCAGCTACCTGAGTGAAGAGAACTATGAATATTCATGCTCCACGTCTCTCAGGGCGACCTCAGCAGCTACTACTCATCAAGGCACTTGTAGCCACCTCTCTACTCAGTTTCCCAGTTCCAGCCCCACTTGTCTTTCCTCCTCTCTTAAAAATACTCTGTAGCCAGACAAGATGAAAGAGACACAACATCTATTACCTCTTGCAAGCTATGGTCATAAATCCCTTTGCAATTAAACCCAGCCTGGTTAAGGGCTCTAAGCACAGAACATGCTGGTGCTTTTTGCATTTGCCAATTACAACATGACAATGATTGAATAGTCCATGTCAGTGATACAAGGTGGAAGGAGGGTGGGGCTCCGCTTTCCTTCTGGTCCCATATGGAGCTGACCAACCTGAGCCTCAGGGCTCTGCAGGTGCCGGGATGACACCACCCAGGGCATGCAGAGAGTACAAGCCTGGGATGACAGAATCCAAACTCAAAATGACCAACAGAATAAAATACTGGAGACGAACCAACAACGCAGGTTCCTAGATGGAATATGTAAAGCCTTACATCTGGACTCAAGAAGCTAATAGCTGACCTAGAAGGAGGGAAACACTTGACTTGGACAGGTTTATTAAAACAGAAAGACAAGGGCTGTGTTTGTTCATTTGTTTTTAGAACCATAAGCTTGACATGAGCCAACTGTGACAAACTGCTGCTTAGAGAAACAAGTGCTACCTGCGGCTATGTTAACAGCGGCAGAGTCTGGGAGAGAGGAGAGCGCTGCCTCTCTGATCTCTGCTCCAGCCAGTCTAATGCAGAACACTATGACCACATGAAGGCACTTAAAGTTGTGGACAAACAGAATTAAAAGATACGTCTATTTTAGTGTAAAAATTGTTTGAAATCCATGCACAGGTTTTTTTCATCAAAGGCATTTCCCACATTTTGAAGACCCCTTGTATGCATGGATTTTGCACCAAGATAACCTTATTTTTAAATTCCAGTTTCCAGGAACCTTTTTCAGTGCACTGTACTGTCAGAATGACAACGATAAACTAGATAGAGAAGGGGTCCAAGCTGGTGACACACACGGAAATCAAACCATAGGGGGAGCAACTGAAGGTGCAGGACATCCTCACCCAGAAGTGCTGTGGTCGCTGAGTTCAAGTGTGTACAGGGCCCTCGTGAAGAACCAGGAGCCCGCCCTCCCCAGGCCCACGAGGGGCGGATCAGGGCTGGCAGAAGGAAGCGATGAGGCTCAGACTTGCACTCAGCATCAGGGAAAACTGGCAACCAGGATACAGCCTCAGGAGGCAGTAAGCTCCCTGACCCTGGCAGAGGACGGATTTAGGAGAGAGGAGCAGAAGTGCCCTTGGCCTCTGTGTGTATTTGCTCTACAAAGCACAGAGATGATGGTGCCCAGGGAGATTTTCCTGGTGGAGCTGATGACAATTCAGACTTACCCTGGGCAAGGCTCTCAGGCCAGCAGGCCAGGGTCCCTTCCTCTCTTAGTTCCCGCTTCCCTCATCTCAAGCTGATTTGCCCCCTCCCTGCCTGACCCCACCCCAGCATACCACGTGGCTGCACACTGGGACTCAGCTTCCCTATCACCTCTTCAGAGAAGCCTTCTGCAACACGCTCAAGGACAGGCTGGGGGCCCCGCACCCCACGCTTCCTTTAGCTTCTTGTATTCTGGGCACTCCCCCACTCCCTGCGCGGTTACTGCCCATTGACCTGTCAGCGTGACTTCCTGCTGGATGCAGGCTGGGGCAAGGCTGAGCCTCTGTCTGCTTTGCTCACTGCTGCATCCAGCGCTTCTAAAGGAAGCCACTCAGACACAGCATGGGAAGGGGTCTGTGGCTGGAGTGTCCAGGTTTCGCATCCCTTCCAGAGCCCAGCTCCCGTCTCCTGGGGACCGGGAGCCAGCTTTGAAGGTTTCTGTCCTGACCTCGAGAGGAAGCCTCCTTCGCACTCTCAACTCCAAAAGGCCTTCCATAGGCCCCAGAGGCATCAGCTGCCCGCTCCCAATGCACAGCCCCGCGATGGTCATCTGGGAATGGTCTCTGCTGGAGACCACTAAGGGTCAATCTGTTTGGTACAGTTGGCCAGCAGGCTAGAGGATGAGAAAGATGGCTTCAGAGGCCCTGGGACTCTCGCCCATGAGTTCTGGAAGGGCCTGCCCTCCTCCGCAGGGTATCTCAATGCCAGGGTGTGACCCGGCAGTGTTCCCACAGGACCTGCAGCCTCCCCAGGCTCATCAGGACACGTCTGCCTTCTCCCTGCACACCTGGGGCTGCAGCACAGACAGATGGGCGGCAGCAGGAGGCCTCTGATTCAGACCACTTTTCCCCAGTTCAGGTCTTAACCGAGGAAGAGAAGACCCATGGAGATCAAGGCCTTTGCCCTCTCTTGAACCGCCCATCCTCCCTTCCCCACCACAGCTAACCTTGAACCTTTGTCTACCCTCTGCCTGTTGATATTGAAGGTCTCTGGAGGAAGGTCCACTCTCCTGATGTCACAAGCTGTGGTGCAGTGTTAAGCAGACAGACTGACTCAGCAAGACCCACCCTGGGGTGTCCAATGCGCTCTCCCTACTTCTACAGCCCCTGGGGGCAAGCCAGGCATGACTCGGGACCAGCACTCAGGTTCTGAGCTGCGCTCCAGGGAACAACAGTCCCTGAGCCTGCCAAAGGCCCCCAGCATATTTTTCTATTTCCCTACTCTTTGGGCTTCTGGCAAAGAGGCCGCCAGGCATGCAAACGGATTTTAAAATAATACAAATCATTAGCATTCAAAATAGTGCACCAGCACCCCTTCATTCTGCTTTCCCAAGGTGGCAAAGCAGCTACAAGCCAGCAGCCAAGCGCTGGCGGGGGAGGCAGCATCTCTAAGCCTCTGGCAACTGGGGACAGTCAAGAGATGTGCTCTCTTCCTTGGAGAAAGGGCCCCAGGCTCCTCTTGGAGCCCCGTGCACAGAAGCTGCCTGGTGCATCCCAATCGGTGCAGAAAGAACACGACTGAGTCACAGAGCTCAGGAGGAAGGGGCCCAGGCAGCGGGGGTCTCACATGGCTGGAACTGGGGCCAGACACAACCCACGTTGTGGCCCCTGGTCGGTGAGGGGCCGCAGGGAGACACTGGAATCCAGCAGAAGAGCGGTGGGAGCAGAGGCAGGGGCTTAGCTGGTTATTGACTTTTGTCACCAAGGGGTCGCGTGGCCTCAGCCAGACCTCTCCACCCACTGTGCTTCCACTCGGTTCAACTCAGTCTTCTCATCCAGCAAATAACAGAGTTATTTAATTTTAAAGCTGGATGAAGCCCCAGAAAGTATCTAGTCCAATCTACTCACAGTGCAGAAAACATCTGTCCTACCTATTTCCCCAAGTTGCTGGAAGGATTCATTGCAATACTGGAAGCCGTCTGTATGTGTGGATTCAGGATTTAGGATGTGACACGGGGTCAACCATTTCATTTTGTCTCTGCCTTGCAGCTCACTGAGGATATACAGCTGGGACCTGTGAGCAGCCCTGGAACCCACGTCCAGAGCTCCAGCTGCCAATCACGGTGCCTTGCATGTGTGTGCCTGCATCTCACTCTCCAGAGCACCCTCACGCACCTTGTCCACTTGTACATGAAGTCTCAAGGGCAGCTAAGACAGGACCTGGAGCTTGGTCACTCTACTCCCTGTATAGGACTCAGTCTTCTGCTACACTGTTTTTATGTTAAGAAAACTTGGATTTTTTTTTTTTTTTTTGTAGACTCAGAAAACCTCAAAGAGGGGTAGGTGTTTTGTATACCAGTTAAGATGTCACTTGGGACACCAGATTCCCATATCAGAGAGCTAGGGTTTGACACCTGGCTCTACTCCAAAGCCAGCTTCCTCTTAATGCACACCCTGGGAGGCAGCCAGTGTTGACTCAAATACCTGGGTCCTTGTCATTCACCTGGGAGACCCAGACTGAATCGGCTCCAGCCCAGCCCAGCCTTGGCTGTTGCATGCACTTGAGGAGTGTGAACCAGTGGTTGGGTGTCTTCTCTCTCTCAAACAAATTAAATAAACAAATAAGGTTAAGAAAAAATATTCGCTAATTTAAAAAAAAAGAAAATCAGAAACCTAAAAGAGATCTTGAAAGGAAAGGGTTTGGGGAAGTAGGTGAACAGCTGGCCAAAGCATTCTGTATATGGAACAAACACTTCTAGATCTGTCTTTTTGCAGGATAGTCAAAAGGGTCATATAAAAGTAAAGTATGGTTATTATTAAATCGCACATTGCAAAGCCAGATGGCATCAATTCCCCAATCCTCCTATTAAATTGACCTTTTATTTTCTATAAAGTAGACAGCATTTGCAGAGTCCCTTAGGAAGTAACTCCAAAACCCTGGGAGGTGAGCACGGCTTGGGAAATGAACCTCTATTTTCAGATGATAAAACTTAGCCTAGCAATTTTTGGAAGCAATGATCCCCTACTTGGCAGGTGCCATGTCTCATTTATCCCTCTATCTTTGGCATTCAACACAACACAAGGCCCAGGGCAGGTGCACCGGAGAGATCTAGGTTGGGGGGGCAGAGACTAGAACTGGATCCCAGACTTTAGAACTCCTGCGAATCACTGGGCAAAGTGTGCTGAGATGCAGATGCCTGATTTAAGGTCTGAACCCTGCATGTTCCATACGTCCCCTAGGGAGGAGTCTAAACAGAAGATCCTTGCCCCCCCACCCCCTTGAAAAACAAGACTTAGAAAGGACTCTGACTTCCTGAGCTAACAGGCTCTCCAGAGGGCTATTTATACATCTCACATCCACAGTCTGTCCTCCAGCCCGTGGGTTTTATAAACATCCCCAGGCCAGACCAGGTAAAGGTCATGGCCCTGACATTTCTCAGGCTCTGGGCCACTAGCAAGGAGTAAGCAGGCTGGTGACATCCTATAAAAACACAAACCAACCTGCACAGCGTGGGAGAGGCGAGGAGGGGAGGGGCGAGGAGGGGAGGGACGAGGAGAGGAGGGGCGAGGAGAGGAGGGGCAAGGGATGTCTATGGACAGCAGCTCCAGCTTCTAGCAGCGGGCTTCTGCGGGGAGCCACAGGAAAGACTCTGGCAGAATATTCCAGAAGGACAGTGGGTCTCGGCAGCTGCTTGCCGCCCAGCACGGCTGACGGCAATTAACCTTTACAAGTGCCTTCACTTCTGGAACCGGCAGCTGCCTCTGTTCTCTGCAATTCATGTTCCCTCGAGGAGCCCCAGGCTGTGGGCATCTTCCTGCAAGTGGCTTTGTTCCAGGGCCTAGAGATTCAAAAGGACAAAAACTCACTCTGGCCTCAGAGCTGCACGCGCATCCCCGCCTCCGCCCAGCTAAGCAGGAAGGCTTTTCTGGCATCTCCCTGATGAGAATTCTGCACCAGGGATCTCTGCTGAGCCAAGCTGGGGGCGGGGGGGAGGGGATGAGGAGATACAAGAGGCACAAATCCCACTAGCGTTCCCCTCATGAAGGGTCTCTCCCAGGCACCAGAGAAGCAGATCAAAAGCTATGCTCCCCCACACCCAGAGCAGAAAGCAAATCAGACACCACAGTTAGGAAGCAGATTCCTGGTTCACTTCCTTCGCCTCTTGGTCTTGTACCCATCACCTCCTCATAAAATCCCTTAGGGTTCAAAGTGCAAAGGGGGGCTCAAAAAGTTCGTGGAAATGAAATTGAAAGGTAAGTTTATTTTGGTGCAAAAACCTCTTGAAATCCATGCACAGTTTTATCACACTATGCATTTTTTCCATGAACATTTTGAAGATCCCCTCACGAGTGGTAACATCAAAATATGGCCATTTCTTTCCAATGACTCCTTTCCAAAACAGCCACAATGCTACCTCCCATCCCCACATGCTCTTATGACGGGACTCTGCCATACCTCCCATTGAGCAGTGGAGAGTCTGTGGCTCCTTCTCTTCAATGTGGGTGGGTTTGTGACTACTGTGCACACGATGCTATATGACTTCTGCTAAGATCAGTCATCAAAGGCAAGACAACCACTGCACCATTCTTTTAGGCTGCTCGGGCTTAGAATTCAGCCACCATGTTGTAAGGAAGCTCAACTAGCCTGCAGAGGGGCCCACGAGGACTAGTCCATGCAGGGAGTAAGAGAAGACCCAGCTCTCAGCTCTGACAGCATATCCAGCCTGCAGCCAGCACCAATTTGACAGCCAGGTAAGCAAACTGTCAAGCTGTCGGAGAGTGGGTGTCCCAGCCAGCTGATGTTACAGGAGCAGAGCTGAGCCTCTGAGCCTTCCCAGCTGAGTCTCACCCAGGTTAGTGATACTAAGTCACTACATTTTGAGACACTTGGTTACATAGTAGCAGATGACTGTCAAGCATTTGGTGAGGTACTGGGAGTTCAGCCTCTGGATCACTGCCCCTTTCCCTGGCCAAGTTTTTCACCAAGAGAGGGCTCTGAGGTTAATAGAGCCACATGGATTCTGGCAGAGAGACAAATGCATGGGGTCTCCTGGGGATCAGGGCTCAGAGTTGCTTCAGCTTACACTGGCAGGTGCCTCCTTGTCCATTTGCCCTGAGCAGAGTGGCTCTGCTTGGCAGGATGGCGACCAGGACGGTGGATCTCAGCCAACAAATAGATACATGGGGTCCTATCAGCTGCAGTTCCCATGGCTCCCTGGGTTTTTTTCTTGTTGCTTCCTTCTTCCCTCTGTCTCCAGGCCTCTGTAAATGGGCATCATGCTGCAATGTCCTCCTGAGGAGCCTTATGCTGGCAGGCTCATCCATGCCTGGTGGCTCACTGCTGATGCAGAGAAAGTTCGGCTGGGTTGTCCCAGGAGCACTGGGCTGACCTAGGATCTTAACCAGACTCAGAGAGGATCTGTGGCTGTTTATCCCTTCTACAGGGCCTGACACAGCATCAGACCACAACAATGTAGTGTAGCCAATAGAGGACATGGTGATCATAACAAATAAGAAAGGTATGTGGAGGACACGTAACAACCAAAGAACATGCACCTGCAGATCAGGGACTGAAACCAAGAACATGGAGATCTGCTGGGACAGCAGCCACAGGGGAGGGGAGGAGCAGTTGCCATCCCCAGTCACAGCTGCTCAGAGACTTGGTCATATGCGCCTGTCTCTTAACCTCATGTTGCTTTGACACAGCATAGAACAGACTGTGTGTGTATCTAGTGTGAGAAGGATCCCAACAGGTGGAGTACTTCCTACTGGGATCAACCCCAGTTCTTTATGAGGTCCTCTTTGTTCCTAAACTCTCAGAGCACCCTATATACCAACAGCCTCTGACCTGGCAGTCTGGCATCCACCCCACTGCCTTCTGTGACTTATCCATGGGTGGCATGTGATGACTCCAGGTGTGCAGAAGGCGAGACCTGGGCATAGGTTCACATACTGACTCCATGCCCCCAATCCACATGTCCAGTATAGTCAAGGGTCAAGAGGTGGGCAAGCTGGGAAATGAGAAAGCTATGAACAGAACACTGGGGCTCAGTCAGCTAGGAGACCAGAAGAAATAGAGGATAAGTATTGACAAGACAAGACAGCTTCTCCACACAGGCCCACTGGAGGGATGGGCTGGTGGTAAATGCATATTACAAAGAATGATAGGCAGAGACCAGGGTCAGCTTTGGGACTCTAAATTCCTTCCTAGGAGAGATGTGGATTTCAGGAGAGATCAGCAAAGCCCTGCTAACAGGCAAGAAGAGGTTCCTGGGTCTCCCCTGAGCAGACACCAAATAGACTTGGTTGTGGTGGCTGCCCAGTGCCAGGGGAACTCTGGAGGCCAGGCAGGGCACTAAGAAGCAGTCCTCTGGGGTCCTGAGTCACACAGCACAAGTGGATGTCCTAGAGGGCTCACTGTGCTAAGGGGGTGTCAGACAGCAGCTGGAGACTCTGGGGTCTCAAGGGGGAAAAGTGGGCAGAAAACGTGGGTTGGCTTTAGACTTTGGCACTGGATCTGACCCAAGAAGCAGGCCACGAGACTATGCAAAAAGTGGCTGTCAAGCTGTTATTAAACTATAGAAAGAAAAACACATCACATCACAAACTCAAATCAATATACATATACAAGGATACTTAAAAAGTTTATGGAAAAACAGAATTGAACATTGATTTTGATGCAAAAAAATTCCAAATCCCTATGGTTTTTCAGAACATGTATTGTCCGTATTTGAAGACTCCTTAAAAAAAAGAAGACTCCTTGTACATATAAATATGTAAGTAGCCTCATATATAATACATACACATAAACTACAACACACATTTTGTGAATCAAAGATACTTTACTGTCTAAGACACCTGATATGTTCTCTTTCATTCTTTTGCATTTTTCTAAATTTGCTGGTTGTGACCCACTCCGCTGATTTCCCTCCCCACTACTGGGTCTTGGCTGGTAGTTTGGAAAACATTGCTACAGAGTAGAGACTGGCAAACTATGGCCCATTGGGCAGATCATGCCATCTGTTCCTTTTATTTTGTTTTTAATTGAAGTGAAATTCATACGACTCATGCAATTTCATACACACATTTTTACATTTTCAAGCACAGAACGCAACAGCATTCAGTGCCTGTATTCACGATGTTTCCTAACTACCCTCTCTCTCCAGTTTCAAAGCCCCAGAAGGACACCCCATTCCCTTTCAGTAATCCTTCCTCCCCTCTCCTGGCAACCACTAATCAGCTTTCTGTCTCTATGGATTTATCTGTTCTGGATATTTCATATAAAGGAATCATACACCATGTCCTTTTGTGTCTGGATTCTTACACTTAGCATAATATTTTTGAGGTTCATCCAAGTAAGAGTGTTTCATTCCTTTGAATGGCTGGATAATATTCCATTGCATAGAACAGACTGTCTGTGTATCTTCTGTGAGAAGGATCCCAGCAGGTTAAGTACTTCCTGCTAGGATCAACCCCAGTTCTTTATGGGGTCCCCTTTGTTCCTAAACTCTCAGAGCACACCACATTACCAACAGCCTCTGACCTGGCGGTCTGGCCATCCACCCCTCTGCCCTCTGTGACTTATCCATAGGCTGCATGTGATGACCCCGTCTTTTATGTTACAGATAATGCTGCTGTGAACAAGGTTCTGTGTGAACATACACGTTTTCATTTGTCTTCAGGAGTGAGGAGTGGGCTATATGGTAAGTCTTCGTCTAGCTTGTTGAGGAACTGCTTAACTAGTTTCACAGTGGCTGCACCACCTTGCCCATTCCACCAGCCCCATACAAAAGCCCTTGTTTCTCCACGTCTCTGACAACACTTGCTATTTTCTGGGTGTTGTTAGTTTTTACTTTTTCTCTTCCAATACAGCCACCCTAATGAATGTGAAGTGAAATTTCATTGTGGTCTTGATTTGCATTTCCATAAGAATCAATGAAGCTGAACATCTTTTCATGTGCATATTGACCACTTGTATAATCTCTCTGGAGAAACGAATCTTCAACTCTATGGCCTACTTTTTAAACCAGTTTGCTTATCTTTTTGTTGCTGAGTTGTGAGAGTTCTTTGTATATTCTGGATAGTAAACCCTTACCAAATACATGAATTGACAGTATTTACTTCCACTCCATGGGTTATAGTTTCACTTTCTTGAAAATATTTTTGATTCACAGAAGTTTCTAAGTTTGGTCAGGCCTCATTTTCAATTTTTGCTTTAGCTGCTTATGCTTCAGAGGTCAAATCTAAGAGTCCATTACCACAACCAAGGTCATGGAGATTTACTCTGATGTTATCTTCTAGTAGTTCTAGTTCTCATATTTAGGATTTTATGCACTTGAGGTTTATATCTGAAAACAGAATTCGATAAAGGTTCAATTTAATTCTTTGGCAGATGAGTTTTTTTTCTATAAATAGAAAATCCAGAATAATCCACTATTACAGATAATAAGCAAATTCAGAAAAGTTGCAAGATTAACACACAAGTCAGCTGACTTTCTAGATATCAGCAATGAACAACCTGAAAACAAAATTAGAAAGGATTTCTATTTACAATAGCATTAAAAAGGAATAAAATTATCCTGAAGTGAAAGATTTGAACACTAACAACTACAAAACATTGCCAAAAGAAATTAAAGAGGAGCTAATCAAACAGAAAGGCATTGCATGTTCATGGATTGGAGACTCAGTACTGTTAAGACGGCAATACTCCCCCAAATGATCTGTAGATTCAATGCAATCCTTGTCAAAATCCAACAGCCTGTTACTTTATAACAAATAGAAAAGCTGAACCTCAAATTCATATAGAATTGCAATGAACCCTGATTAGCCAAAGCAATATTGAAAAAGAAAAACAAACTCTTCCTGATTTCAAAATTGGAACAGTGTGGGACTGGAATGAGGATAAACCTACACATCAGCAGATTAGAATTGTGAGAATTGGCCACATCCACGGCCAATGTATGCCAACCCTATTCAGTGGGGAATTAACACCCTCCCCACACAAATGGTGCTGCGATAATGGGAGAACAACACGTCGGGGCAGGCGTCCAGCCTAGTGGTTAAGACACCGTTAAGATGCCTGTGTGCCCACCTGAGTTTGACACCTGGCTTTAACTCCTGACTCCAGATTCCTGACAATGCAGATCAAGGAAGGCAATGGTGACGGTGCAAGGAATTGGGTTCCTTACACCCACATGGGGAGACCTGGATTGAGTCCCTGGCTCCCCCACTTTGGTCCCAGCCTAGCCCTATCTGTTGTAGGGATTTAAAGAGTGGACCAATGGCTGAGAGTGCTGTCTCTATCATCTGTCTGTGACTCTCTGTCTCTCACATTAAAAAAAAAATGCATGCCACTTGTTTTTGAAAATTAGGTTTTATTGGAACATAGCTCTGCTCATTTGCTTATATATTGTCTTTGGCTGCTCTTGAACTACACAGAGAGTTGAATAATCATAACAGAGACAGTATGGCCCACAGGTTGAATATATCTGCACTTGGTCCTTTTCCAAAAAGAGTCTCCTGACTCCTGCACTGAAGTCGGGCTTCTTGTCCCCATCCGCGGATGTTCCCCCATTCAACATTTATTGAGCACCTACCACAACCGTGGACCAAACAGACCAACATATGTGTCCTCAGGGAGCTTACATTCCAGAGGGAAAGTACCAAGGACAACCCTGCAATCTCAAGAAATTCAGCGGCGCCCTGGGGCGGAGAAGCAGAGAGGCTGGAGATTACGGGCGGACTTCTCAGCCAGAATACAGGCTGTGACTCCTCCAGGCGCACACACACGCCCTGCTGGCCTCGGGTCACGTCTCCTTCCACTGCATCTCCTGAGCTGGGACCAGAGGTATCTAGCAAGCAATAAATCCAGCAGCTCATTCCAATGACCTCATATGTTCAGAGCACTGTGTAAGTGCTGTGGAGGACAATGGAGAGTAAAACACAGACCCTGCTTGAACATCACATTCTAGTGGAGAATAAACCAAATACATATCATCACAAGAGAAGTAAAGACAGACTATCATGTAATGGGCATGATACGATACGCCAGGCACTGCACAAAAACTTCTACAGTTATTTTCTCATTGGCTCCTCATAACAACACAGGAAACACTGTCATCACAACTTGATGGATGAGCAAATTGTGTTTCGAAGAACTTGGTGTTTTGCCCTTGCTTGCACAGTTAGTGGATGGAAACTCAGAATTCAGAACTGAGACCACCTGATGCTAAGTTCAGCCATTTAATTCCTGAACAGACATTCATTAAGGCCCCAAGCTTTCTAAGCATCATTTTTAGCCTTAGAGGATCAAGACCAGGGAAACAATGATCAGACTAATTGCTCTTTATACTATGCCATCCTGTACCCACCATGAGTAGGACACGGTGTGATTCACCTGCCTGTAGGAATTTATAAAGTGGGGCAGATGGTAGGACACAGACATGCTGAAATAGGTGAAATAATGCCAGGTGCAATCTATGTTCCCAAAGAGGCTTAAATGACAGTATTTCAAAGAACTCAAGTGCTTAGGCACAGGACAGACATGGGAAGCTTCACAAAGGAAACTGAACATGACACGAGGTACACCCTCCCCTCCGCATCCTCACTCCACAGGGCCTGACGTGGGCTGACAGCAGAAGAAAAAGCCTCAGGACGCCTTGGAGAAACTGTGAACTGGTTAGTAAGCACTAGGACCTTAGGTGGGCCAGCCCCTAGGTCACTCACAAATGAAGGTGCTTCAAAAAGCTCATGGAAGGAGTGGAAATTTAGTCCAGTGGTTAAGACGTCCTCAGCCTCATCCCACACAGGAGTGCCCGGCTTTGATTCCCAGCTCTGGCTCCTGACTCCAGCTTCCTGTGAGTACAGACAGCTATGGTGGGAGTGACTAGCTGCCTGCCACTCATGTGGGAGACTGCATTGAGTTCCTGGCTTCTAGTTCTGGCCCTGGGCTACCCTCGGCTGCTGTGAACATGTGGGGAATGAATAAACCAGTAGAAGCTCTGACTGTATGCCTGTCTCTCCTTCTCTGTCTCTATGCCTAGCAAATAAATTAAAATTTAAAAAAAAAAAAAAAGTTAAGTCCAAGGAAATGCACACTACGAAAAAATTATGTGTAGATTTCAAAACTTTTTGTACATCAAAATAAACTTAATTTCAATTCCCATGAACTTTTTGAAACACTGTTGTGCACTTATCTCTTCTCTAACTGTGCTCTCCCCAGCCCCCATCTGCTCAAGCCAACCCAGCCCCCTCCAGAGCACACCACCACTTTCTTGGGAAGTAGAAGGTGGATCTGAAGACCCCCGGTCTTTGGTCAGAGGGCCTGGATTTAAATGTAGGTTCAACTGCTTAGAACTGTACTGTCTGCTGAGGCTGGTGTTGTGGCACAGTGGGCCAAGCCACCGCCTATAATGCCAGCATCCCATATCAAAGCGCCCATTCCCATCCCCAATGCTCTGCTTCCAATCCTGCTCCTTGCTAATGTGCCTGGGAAGACAGCAGAAGATGGCCCAAGTCCCTGGGCCCCTGCCACCTATGTGGGAGACCTGGATGGAGTTCCAGTCTCCTGGCTTCAGCCTGGCCGTGCCCTGGGTATTGTGACCAACTGGGGAGTGAGCCAAAAGCCAGGTTTCTTTCTTTCTTTCTCTGTCTCTTCCTTTCCCTCTCTGTCACTGTGCCTTTCAAATTAATAAAGAAATCTTAAAAAAAAGAATTGCACTGTCCATTAAAATAGCCACTAGGCACAAAAGGCTCTTCAAATTTAAGTTAAATACAATTAAAAAGTCAGCTCAGTTGCACTAGCCACATTTCAAGTCCTCAACGACAACAGGCAGCCCATGACACAATGTTGGACACAGCAGATACAGGAAACGTCCATAATTACAGAGTTCCATTGGCCAACACTGATTTGTAAGCCCCTGACCTGGAATTCACAATGCTGCCTCTTTTGCATGTCATTGTCTTCTTTGTAAAATGGCAGTAATGCTGCAAATACTCACCCCACAGGGCCTGCTGTGTGAACAGCATGAGACAGTGAGTATGAGAGTGTGCTGGTTCCTTCCTGTCTCCCTTCGGAACAAACAAATCTTCCATCCTGCTTTCTGCACGGCTGAGGCCTCACACGCGCTTGCTCAGACAGAAACATGCCCTTAGATGACAACTGTAGGGGTTTTAAAAGCGAACACGCGGAACAGGAAAACACACAATGAAAGGGAGTGCCCAGCACAGGAAGCCCAGATCCCAGGCCTCTTTTTCCTGGACCTCTCAGGTGCATATGCCACACAGGCCCCGGCAAGCCTCCTGTTTCCTCCCAGCCCTGGGCTGCTCCTCCACATGCCCATCTCCTCTTTTGGCAGTGTACCCCGCGCTTTGCTCTTGGTCTCCTTCTCTGCTCTGTCTGCACAAACCAGTCTCGGCACTTTAAGCATCATCTATGTCCTGAGGACTCCCTCCAGGCACCGGAACCCTAGCCTCCCATTCCAACGTCCTCTGGGGTCTTTCCCAGCCTGGACACACTCAGGCCGACATATTCCCTGTCCCCCAGATTGGTGCTGCCTCCTCCCCTACCATGGCAAATGCCAACTCTGCCTTCGCAGGTGCCAAGCCAGAAACCTCGGGGTCACCCCCGCCCCCTGCCTCTTTCTCACATTCTCATATCCAAACCATCAAGAACTTCTGTTGGCTTTACCTTCAAATCCATCCACAATGCACCCTGTGCCCCTTTATAACCATCACTCTTCCTCCTGGTGCAGCCAAGAGCACTGCCAGGACTTCCGCAGCAGCCTCGTCATTCAGCCTCCTTGCCTCTTCCCTCGTCCCGCCAGTCCACTCTCAAGGTAGCAACCAGAGGGATCCCTTCAAAATCCAGGTCAAAACCCAACTATCTCCCATTTCACTCCAAGGAGCCCATGTGGTTTGGCTTGTGCACACACATCCCTCCCTGTATCTCCTACTGCTGAGTGCAAACCAGCCCCAAGAGCCTCCTGGCTGAGCCCTGAACCTGCCAGGTCCCCCCGCCTCAGGGTCGCTAGACACCTGCCCTCAACACTCTCCTCCCCACACAGCTGCGTCGCTCCTCCTCCGACTCCTGTGAGTCTTTGCTCAAATCACATTTTCCTGGCAAGGCTTTCCCTGGTCACCCCGCTTCAAACGTTAACACGCTTTCCTTGGGCCTTCTCCTGCTTTGTCGCCTCAATACTTATTCCTAATAGACCACACACACACACCCCGACTTCCTGTACATATTCCCCATGAGGCAAGGACTCCTGTTTGTTTTAATTCACCCATCTATGTTCAGAGCCTAGAACAGTGTCTGGCCCACAGCAGGCACCAAAAATTAGTTGTTGGATGGATCAAAGAACGAAAGGTTAGAGGCCACCACGCAGACTGTGCCCTGTCACAGTGCTGTGCAGGCTACAGTCACAGCCATGGCCACCATTCCTTGGACAGGGGCTCTGCTCTGCCCTCCCCCACCCAGGGCAGCCATGGTCCTGTGCGATTTACAGAGGAGGAGCTCAGGGTTCTAAGAAGCTCCCTCACTGCCCACGGTCACTCAGATGTGGAGGCTGGAGACGGGATTTGAACCCAAGCTTCTCTAACTCCAAAGCCAGTGGTTCTATTTTTTTTTTTTAATTTGAAAGTTAGAGTTACAGAGAGGGGGGCGGGGATCTTCCATCTTCTGGTTCACTCCTCAAATGGTCGCAATGGCCAGAGCTGGGCAGATCCAAAGCCAGGAGCCATTAGCTTCTTAGAGCTCTCGCACAAGGTTGACAGGGGGCAGGGCATTTTGGGCCATCTTCGGCTGCTTTTCCCAGACTATCAGCAGGGATGCTGGACAGGAAATGGAGCACCCGGGACTCAAACTGGTGCCCATATGGAATGCCAGCATCACAGGTGGCAGCTTTACCCACCATGCCACAACACCAGCCCCCAAAGCCAGTTGTTTGTAACAGAAGCCCTGTGGGGCTTTCTAGAAAACTCCAGTGGTGTGGGAGATATTTTTGCCCTCTATGTATAGCAATGCCCAAGCATTTAAATACTGAAATACATGTTCTTATGTCACTATTTATCCCTTGTATTACATTTAGGACATTATGTATGTTTTTCAGCTGTGTGTAGAAAGGTTATATGATCTCTGATTTCCATCTGAGATAGTTAGGTAGGCCTTTTCTTTTTTTTCTTTTTTATTTTTTAGACAGGCAGAGTTAGACAGTGAGAGAGAGACAGAGAGAAAGGTCTTCCTTTTTCTGTTGGTTCACCCCCCAAGTGGCTGCTATGGCTGGCACGTTGTGGCTGGCGCACTGCGCCGATCCGAAGCCAGGAGCCAGGTGCTCCAATGTGGGTGCAGGGCCCAAGGACCTGGGCCATCTTCCACTGCCTTCCCGGGCCACCGCAGAGAGCTGGCCTGGAAGAGGAACAACCAGGACAGAACCGGTGCCCCAACTGGGACTAGAACCAGGTGTGCCGGCGCCGCAGGGCAGAGGATTAGCCTAGTGAGCCGTGGTGCCGGCCAGGTAAGCCTTTTCAAAACACACTCTGCTAACAAATGAGTGGTATCGAGTTGAGAAACACCACACAAAGCAAGACAGGGCGAGTGACGTCACCTTCACTTTCACCAAGCCACCCTACTCCCACCCTCAGGGACACTGGCAGTGGGAGACGCTGGCCTGGGCAGGAGGAGGGGTGAGAGAGAAGGTGGGTGCGCAGGTGCGGGTGCTGAGACCACTTCCGGGCTTCCCTTTACCACACTAGCCTTTGCCAGAAAGAACCAGCCCCACGCCCTGCGTGCCAGGCGGTGTAGATCCCACCCTGGGCAGGAGCCGAGGAACATGCCAGGACCGTGCCAGGGACACCTGCAAAAAGCCGCTGTGCGCGGAGTCGCCCTGTGTGCTTTGCAGCTTACCCTCAGCTCATCTGGGCCATCGGGGCTACCATCCCCTCTGCAGTGGGCAGTGCTAAAGAAGCAAGGCTCTCTCTCTCTCTCTCTTTTTTTTTTTTTTTTTTTTTTTGACAGGCAGAGTGAGAGAGAAAGACAGAGACAAAGGTCTTCCTTTGCCGTTGGCTCACCCTCCAATGGCCGCCGCGGCCAGCGCACTGCGGCCGGCGCACCGCGCTGATCCGATGGCAGGAGCCAGGTGCTTCTCCTGGTCTCCCATGGGGTGCAGGGCCCAAGCACCTGGGCCATCCTCCACTGCACTCCCTGGCCACAGCAGAGAGCTGGCCTGGAAGAGGGGCAACCGGGACAGAATCCGGCGCCCCAACCGGGACTAGAACCCGGTGTGCCGGCGCCGCAAGGCGGAGGATTAGCCTAGTGAGCCGCGGCACCAGCCCTGAGTGCTCCTGTATGACAACACCTCCCACGGCACTACAGCTGTACCTGCAGCGACCTGCCTCGCATCTGTCTCTCAGTGAACTGGGAACTCCTGCAAGGTAGGACCCCTGCCTGTTGTCACAGTCATGAGGTCACGGCCCAACGGCTGCCCTGTTCCTCCTTCTCCCTCCCAGGCACCTCTACTGCCCCTGCCGTGGCCAGAACCTCACCCTCTCAGCGGGCCTGCAGCTCCCACTGGCTGCCCGATGCTCCCGGGACAGTGACGGAGGCCATGGGGCTCCAAGCCCCCTTTCGGTGCTCAGCGTTCTCACCTTGGGCCTCTCTGAATCTCAGCTTCCCAGGCGCCTCATCCACTACAGCCCCTCCCCCTGTCTAGCACCAATGTGCTCAAAACTTAGCCCAGGCTCCCCTTGCCCGGAGCCCTCCCTGAGACCCCAGGTGGAGCAGCAGGGTCCCTACTCAGGTCAGATAGTTACACTAGGACTCCGTACCCCAGGCTCCAATGACCCGTACCAGTGGTGGCCCTCATTAGACACTGAACACCTCATGGCACTCACTACCAGACAGGCCTCCCAAGCTCCAAGTTCAATCTCATTTCCACCACCAACCAGCGATGTGGCCTTAGGTAAGTTCCACTTCTCTGGGCCTCATTTTCTTCCTCTGTAAAGTGGGTACATAGGATCTGATGAGTCCGAGACTCCTTCTAGGTCTGACCCCACTGGGTCCTGAGCTGGGGCGGGCTCTGCCTCCTTCAGCCCAGCGAAGAACAGTCTGTGAGCTCTTTCCCTGGCTGCTGGCGGGGCAGACACATCTCTCTCCACCCGGCTGCCGCCGGAGCAGACGCAGCTCGGCACAGATGCACACGCACGCAGCCCCTGCAGAGATCCGGCCTCTGCTCCGGGCTCCCGGGGCTAATTACTCTGCAGCATCTATTGGGCTGCTTTCTCCTTTAATGGCCAATTAGAGCTTGTTAGCTCTATTGTCATCTACAGGACAAGTCACAGAGGCGCTTCCAGGACCCCTGCCCCATCTTGGCAGAGGCTGGATCCCTCTGCAGGTGCAGGAGAGCTGGAGGCGTGCTCCTGGCAGTGGGGGCCTCCCACGGAGAGAGCACCACCACCACCACCCCCAGGCTCCTGGGTGCAGGCATATGAGTGTCCCGGACTCTGTTCCCACAGGGCCATGGAGCAGGGTCTGTGTGAGTGCTGTGAGGGCCCCTGGCCCACTCAGTTCTGCTCCTTCAAGGGGCTGCACTTAATCAGATCCTCAGACAGTGACCTGATTGGTGGTTCCATCTGCCAAGCCCCCAAGTCTCTGAGGGGCTGGTCAATATCCGGCCAGGCTGCCCAGCTATTGACACTGCCTGTCACCCTGGTCACCGGGGCACTGGCCTGCTGTCACTTGCCGCAGCTCAGGATGGAACCTCGACCCCACTAACAAGGCAGAGACAGCCCGAGCATCCCTGCCACCCGTCCTTGGCAGCTTTCCAGGCCCGGGTGGCAGGGGGCAGGCCAGACCCTGCAGGCTATTTTGACATCTTGATGTGGCAAAGAAAGCTCTCTCCCGCTCCTCAGGAAGAACAGAGTGGCTCTTTCTTTTGGGGCCCGGGTGAAACGCGTATCTTCAAAACAACCTCTTGGTGAGCCTCACCCGGGTCCTGTCCAGTAGACGGGGCAGCCACACAGGTCAGAGGGAGGCCAGGGCTGGGCGGAGGAACCACAGGGAACCACAGTGGACTGGAAGGGAGTGGGGCAGCGGGTTCCCTGCATAGGCCCAGGGCTGGGGGAACATCAGCTACAAAGGCTGCTGATGGCCCTTGGCTGGCAGCCCCACAGCCAGCAAACTCACAGCTAGAAACACAGCCTAGCCCGTGAGCGTGAAGCCACTCCACACTCCTGCACTACAGCAGGACGGGGAGGGTGGCTGGAGCCAGCCCAGGGCCCCTCCTTTGGGAGCGTGGATCCTAAGCGTCAAGGCCTCAGAAGAGGGTGTAAGAGAACCAGGACTGGCTCTGGCTCAGGCTTGAGTTGTCCTTTTGCAAAAAAAAAAAAAAAAAAAAAAAAAAAAAAAAAATTCCTTCCTAAAAGCTCCGCAGGGGAAAGGGAGACCGTGAACTTCCTGTGTGAGGCCTGAAGAGTCCACAGCAGAAAGAACTGAAGCATCTGGGTTTTTACCTGTTGAGATTCTCTGCGTGTTTTACTTGAACGACAGATTTAACTGCTGAAAATAAGTTTGGAGACCACTGATCTGGTCTGATCGTCTCATTTTACAGCTGAGGGCCTCCGGCTCGGTGGGGGAGGGGGAAGCCTGTCTGAGGTCACACTGCACGAACAGCAAATCTGAGAATTTAGAGCCAAGTACTCTGACATTTAGTCCTGGGTTCTTTTCCCTACACCACTCTTCCCCCAACCATTTTATCTGCCCTCACAGTTTCCACCACTGACAGTGCCAAAGCTGTTCCCCAGGCCAGCTCCTCCCTCCTGCTTCAGATCCAGGTCCCTGGAGGTCTTGCTTAGATGCCTGTGGGCACCTGTAGCCCATCATGGCAGCACTCAGCCCTGCTGGATGGCCATGTCAGTGGCTGGGGCACTCTGTGGAAGCTCCGGGGTTTCTGTTTTGTTTTATTTGAGACACAGAGAAAAAGGCAGACAGATAGGCCGACACAGGCTTCACATCTGTTGGTTCCCTCCCCCCAGTGCCGGTAGCAGCTGCAGCCAGGTCAGGCCAAAGCCAGGAGCTGGGGACTCAACCCAGGTCTCCCACGTGGCTGGCAGGAACCCAGCTACTCGAGCCATCACTGCTGCCTCCCAGGGTCTGCGTTAGCAGAACACGGGAACTAGGAATCAAAAACTGGGAATCAAAGCCCGGTGCCCCAATATGAGACAAGGACATCTTAACTAGCCGGACTCCCACCCCAGCTCCAGGCTTTCTTAGGAGGGAATAAGCGGCAGTCGGGCTACACAGCGGAGGGGCTGGCGAACTTGTCTAGGAGCGCCGACTGCCCGGCTGCACTCTGCTTTTCCTCGGCTTACTGGGGCGCGGACGGAGCTCCTGCAGGACTTCCTCCTGCCTGGGCCACTGTGGGCTCCAGGGGAAAACCAGGGCGTATGCTCCTGGCTCCTCCTCCACGCTCACCACCCCACCCCCATTCAAGGACCACATCCTGCTAAAATGACCTAAAGGACTTCTCACTTCGTCTTCCTTTCTCCACCTGCTCTGCAAGACAGGCCCAGGCCTCCTCTCCTCCCCTGTGTCAGCTGTGGACAGCAGAGATTCTTGTCATGCCCCTCCCAGCACTGTCCACCCAGCACTGGCCCAGCACCTGACACACACTCGTACTCAGGAGACACTCAGTGAAAGCACTAATGGGCAGATGGATGGATGGAGGGACAGGTGAACAGACAGACAGGCTATTTCAACAGTAGCTTAAATGGTCTTTTTATGTTCTTCCCAAGGACACGTGCACCTGACTGCTGGGTTCATCCGTCTAAAGTGGAGATTTCCGAGGCATTCTTCCTACTGTGCACTCCTCTTCGGGAGATCCCTATTACTCCAGAACTAAGGCCAAGGTTTCCAGCATGGCACACAGGGGCCCCATGACTTGGCCCGGGTTCCTCCCCTGTCTCATCTCCCCCACTCCCTGCCTGTGCTACTTGTCATGCTGCCCTGCGGGGTCTTTCTGCTTCATCCGACCAATGTGCACTCCTAACACTCAGCTCCGGATGTCAACCCCACCCCGAAAACCATGCCTGCCTCCGCCACTCCCATCACAGGCTGTTGGCTGCCTCGCCACTGGGTGCCATGGGGCAATCCCCTGCACTTGCCACAGTGCATTGTCACAATCCATTCACGCCTCATCTCTGCCCTTAGACAGCTCACTCCTCTAACAGAGGCCCCACGTCTTACTCATCTCAGTATGCCCAGGGCCCAGCACAAGGCGCAGCATAATGGCAAAAGTTTTGCTTTCAAAGGGTATATGTGCCCTATGGGGGCCAATTGAGAGAAGTGAAGGATGGGAGACCCTCCCCAGAGCTGCGTGTGCTCTGGAGGGGCTGGGTCAGCTTTCCTCTGCCCCCTCTTCCGTCCATCGGGGGTGGCTAGTCTCCTCCACCATGGGACAGCCGAGGCTGTCTCCTGACATTCTCAGATTGTACAAGCGCTCTGGTGATGGCAGGGTGATGGCAGAGTGATGCCAGAACAGAGGAAGCTGCCTCCCCACCCCACACAGAGAGGCAAGGAAGACAGCTGCCACGCCAGGTACCGCTGAGAGATGACTACTCTGCCTGGTTGGGTCGAGCAGCTTGGCAGGACCCAGGGAGGGCTGGGAGGAAAGGCCACCCACCCAGGGGGGCATCTTCAGCCCATGTTCTGCACACACATGTCAGGATGGCTCCTTTCTCAGCGGCCCTAATGGGGAGCAGAAGTCTGGACTGGGAGCGGGGGGAGTTGGGGGAGTTCCCATACTCTAAGTCAGAGCGCGCATTCCACCCGGCTCAGAAGCGGGGAACAGCACAGTGGTGACGCTAAAATGCCCCTACAGGCTGCTGACAGTGGATCAGCAAGCACATAGGTCCCTCTGCACACGAGGCAAAAAATACACCAAGCTCAAGACAAAGGGAGAAGCGTTTGGACCAAAGCAAATGGGTTTTTTAAAATATCAGGCCATGTCAGGAGAAAGCTACTGGTGCCCAGGATCTGGGTTCCATGGGGACGAGTGGGACAGTAGAGTCCTCGCCAGCACGTGGCTCTGAGTTATATGCTCTCATTGCAAAACCCTCTCCTACTTTCTTATAAGGAGGCTGCAGGGGACGGCGCTGTGGCCTAGTGGGTAAAGCTGCCACCTGCAGTGCCGGTATTCCCATATGGGAGCCGGTTCAAGTCCTAGCTACTCCACTTCTGATCCAGCTCTCTGCTATGGGCTGTGAAAGCAGTAGGAGATGGCCCAAGTCCTTAGGCTCCTGCACCCACTGGGAGACCTGGAGAAAGCTCCTGGCTTTGGATCAGCACAGCTCTGGCCATTGCAGTCATCTGGGGAGTGAACCAGCAGGTGGAAGACGTCCCTCTCTCTCTGTCTCTCTCTGCCTCTCTGTTACTCTGCCTTTCAAATAAATATGTAAATCTAAAAAAAAAAAAAAAAGGAGGCTGCATACCATGGAGAGAAAAGGCTTTTGGGGGTCAACTCACAGGCTGTGTTTAAATCCTAGATGTGCAATTTATTAGCTATATGCTCTTGAGAAAGTTACTTAACAACTTCGAGCATCACTTTCCTGAACCTCAAAGAGGGGGCAATACTGTGCCTCTCGTGTGATTATGCAAGAATTCACTGACACAGCAGGAGGCTTCTCACCCAGTGCCTGTCACATCCCAGGTGCCCAATGCCCGCTGGTTGCTCCTCCTTCCACCCTGACTCCTCCGCACCCCAACTTCTGATGGCCCAATGTCTCCTAGGCCTGAAGATGGAGCGATAGTGAGAACAAGCTCATCTCCCAAGAAGGTGCAGTTTAGGGTGCAGGGCTTTGGAACAGCAGGGGTAAAACCCACAAGAGGGAAACCAGAGCCAGGGGGCCCAAAGCAGGGGTCTCTGACTGGCCCCTGTTTGGGTCATCCTCAAAACACATTTTGCAGTTTGGGCCTTCTTCTTCTTGAATGAGGCTGGGGAGCGAGACTGAATACAAAGGAAGGTAATAAAGATGATGAAAGGAATTAGAAGGCTTGACCTATAAAGGGAGGTTAAAGGGACATAATATGCGCAACCCAGAGAACCACGGCCTACGCGGACATGATAACTTCCCATAAATATGTGAGACAGGGCCACATAAAAGAAGGGCAAGAATTATTTCAGGCAGCTTGGGACACCATTAAAAGAAGAAATGGTCTGAAACTAAAATAAGAGAAAGTGGAATCTAGGCTTTGAGAACACTGGCTGGTGAGGTGGCTGGGGGACAAGACACACGGCTGTTGGTGCAAAGTCATCACAAAGTGAAAGCCACAGGTCCCAGGGCTGCTGTCCCCATTTGGGAGAAATGGCCCCTCCGGGACCCATTTGGGGCACTCAGGTGGAGTTCTCAGTCTCCACGCTGAATTGCTGTTTCCAGACATCCAATTCATGACAGGCAGCGCCCAGGCTCCGGCTGCCTGGTGCCCGCGCTCAACTTCACTGCTGAAATAAGAAGAGACAGGTGCAGCCAGTTCCTGCTGTGGCCGGTCGGCTCAGCTGGCAGGAGCATGAGATAGGAGGCCAAGGTCACAGGGTTGAGCTCCAGGCGGGCTTTACCAAGGCTTGCAGTGAGGGAATGTGGTTGGACAAGTAGAAGCGATCCCCACAGGGCCAGATACGCCTAACAGCACAAGCCTCACACAGACGGTTCTGGAACAGGGATGCAGAACACTGGACATGAATGCTACTCTCAGGAGTGCACTTGGCCCTCTGGATCCACGACAGCCACACCCAACTGCTGATTAAAAGATTTTTGGGGGGGGGGGGGACAGGCAGAGTGGACAGTGAGAGAGAGAGACAGAGAGAAAGGTCTTCCTTTGCCGTTAGTTCACCCTCCAATGGCCGCTGCGGCCGGCGCACCGCGCTGATCCGAAGCCAGGAGCCAGGTGCTTCCTCCTGGTTTCCTATGCGGGTGCAGGGCCCAAGCACTTGGGCCATCCTCCACTGCACTCCCGGGCCACAGCAGAGAGCTGGCCTGGAAGAAGGGCAACCGGAACAGAATCCAGCACCCCGACAGGGACTAGAACCTGGGGTGCTGGCGCCGCAGGCGGAGGATTAGCCTAGTGAGCCGTGGTGCTGGCCCGAAAGATTTTATTTTTAATTGGGGGCAAGCATCAGCCTGGTGCTTAAGATGCTGCTTGGGAAGCCCGTGTCCAATACTGAAGTGCCTGGGTTCAAATCCTAGCTCCACTCCTGATACCAACTTCCTGCTAATGCACACCCAGGGAGACAGCAGGTAATGACTTAAGTAGTTGGGTCCCTACACCCACAATTGAGGTCCCAGTTCCAGGCCCAGCCCCAGCTGTGGGGGCATTTGGGAAGTGATCAAGCAACTAGACTCTCCCTATATCTCCTTCAAATAAATAATTTAAAAAATCTGCATCTGTGCACAACATGTACAGACCTCTTTTTCTTGTCATTATTCCCTAAACAATACAATATAATAACTATTTACATAGCATTTATGTGGTATTCAATAACCAGACATGGCTTGATGTGTACAGGTTCCATGCAAATACTACACCGTGTTATATAAAAGACTTGAACATCCACTCTCTTGGGTCCTGTGGGAGTCCTGGAAACAATGGCCCCTGAACACCCAAGGACAACTGTACTTCCATACTGCAAACTCATGAAAGCACTCCCATGCCAGGAGACAGGGGACACCCTGAGAGGGGACCACCAGGCTTGCCCCACATGGCAAGAGCAGCCAAGTTCTGCATTGAGGGTTGTATTGATGGAAGGGGTAGACAGAAGCTGCCTGCATTTTCCTAACCTGTTCACATGGATTTCCTTCTGAGCCATAAATCACTCTTACAATCCCTCTCAAACCTTACACAAAATGTATTACTTTTGCCTGAAATTTACTCTTAAAAAAAAAACAACTAAAAATTGTTCTAAATTTACAACAAGAGACACCTCGGACAAAATGCACAGAAAACCCATCTGACACTCGCTTATCCATTCACCCAGTCAACAGCCATCGAGCACCAGGAATGCATGAGGTTCCTATGGAGACTGCAGCCACCAAGAGTGCATTTTCCCCTCTTCGCGGGGCCGCCCTGGTGGGCTGGGGAGCAGCTCCCAGTAGACAGAGACACGAAAGCCATGAGGCACACAGAACGTGATTTATTTTAACACAGGGCTGAACGATTAGGTAACTCAGAAATGATTCATTCTGACTGAGAGGTCATGGAAATTTCCAGAAAGGAGGTGACGTGTGACTGGGTCTTGAGGAGAGGGTAGACTCTCACTGGGCGCAGGTGGTGAAGGAGGCCACTGTGCGTGCGCCTCTGTCCTCTGAATACAAGAGGCCAGGAAAGGAGCAGAGGACTGGGCAGGAGGAGAGGCGAGGAGGTGTGGTCAGATTATGGAAGGGCTACCGCACGGCAAAGGAGCTTGCACTTTGCAGACAAGAGGAACCCCAGGAAGTTCCGGGGCCATGAACAACAATGGCTGGGGTTTATTTTAGAAGAAACCACAGCTTTCACATGTATAACAGCATCAAGAGTGAGGGCTGAAAGGCAGGAAGAGGTGTTGACCAGGTAGGAGATTTGGAAGGCTGGCCAGGGCAGTGGCAGAGGCAATGGCACACACCTGGTTTCTGGAGCCCTGCGTGCACGCTATCACAGTGTCGTAACAGCACACTTCCTCAGCCTGTTCCTTCTGCCTGGCACGCCCTCCGTCCCCTGCAGCTGGCTCACTTTAGAGTTAAAAGCCGAAGCTTTCATTATGTCCACCCAAGTCCTTCCCTGCGCCGTGCTCCCAATGCAACAGGGGCCATCCTCCCCCGCCTAGCACCCAGGACGCCATTGCTAATCATCTGGTTACTCATTACTTGATAGCCTCCACCATCAGACTGGAGTTCTGATGGGTGGGGCTCTGGTCTTCTTTAAGTACATACCCACAAGAGCTGGTCCAGCCGAGGCATCTGGATGGAGTTCCATAACCGAAAGGACTGTCCCTCGACTCTCCTTCTTCCACACTCACACACGCAAGCACACGACATTTTGATACACGCATGGGCCCGTCCCCTGTCCAATGTCTCTTCCATCTCTGCTCTGGCTCTGAGCCCCATCACTCCTTTTCCAACGTAAATCATCCTTGACGAGCCTCTCTCAACCCCATTAAAATGTGATGAATTATTTTCAGCTTTCATGCCGAACTCCATATTGGGTTATCTGGGCTGAAACACAATCTGTTTGCTGATATCAAAATGCTGCTGCTCACCCAGGGGATTAACACACTGACAAAATCATTAGGAACCTGATGGAGTATCGAGGCCTCCTGAGCTTGCTGAATGCTCATTCCTCAGTCTAATGAATGCCTTTCTCCCAGCATGCAGCTCCACCGCCATCCATTTCCCTGCCTCCTTCCAGGCTGGGCAGCCCAGGGACTCCAGCAAATGCCTTGAGGAGGGTTTGCCCCCAGTTGGCTGGGCCACCTACCAAGACCCCCGGCAAGGAACTGCCTGTGCAGTCCTGCGGCTTTGACAGCAACAACGGGCACCTGAGCATGACTTCCGCTTCCGGTTCGGATGGGATAGTGTGTGGCGGATCAATCTCTTCACCGAGATTGATTGGAAAGGCTGGATACAACACGATACCCGTTGGCTTCAAGGCACCACAGGCCTGCAGCAGCAGGAAGAATGAGTTAGAGAGGACACAGCTGAAGAGAAGGGAAGTGAGGAGAGGCGAGCAGATGTCGGGCACGGGGGCTACCCTGGAGGGATTCTTCGTTCCTGGTGAGAGGCTGAGAACCCAGGCTTTGCACAGACAGAGGGCTGCTGCAGGGAGACAAAGAAGCCAGCAGGAGTTCCCGCAGTGTCAGGACTGGAGAGAGAGAAGGGGGACTAGAGGGGCCTCAAATACATGGCCTCTTTCCCCCGACGTCACTCACAGAACTCTGCAGCCAAAGGGAGCAGAAGGCAAACACAAAAGCAAAACCAAGCAGCGGGCTTCATAAAGCAGTTTTTCAGGCAGTCACAAAGTGCTAACAGGCAAGACTAAACTTCAGGAATGCCGCCAGCACACCAGGCCCTCCGTTCATGCAGGTCAGCCTGGAAGACGGGGCAACCAGAGGTAAATCGAGTCTCACCAGCTTGGCTCAGCGCAGTCTTTAACCACACTGAGCTCACTGGCTTACTCTGCCTGGCAAGGAGTAAGCGCTCGCCCACGGAAGACCACAGCATCCACAGCCTCTACCAAGCCCAGCATTCGGTAAAACCGTCACCAGGCATAGTCAAAGACAGAACCCTATGGCCAAAATCCAAGAGGGAGAACTACGGACAATACAAACAGACCCACAGGTGAGCCACATAACACAGTTCACCAAAAAAGCATTTAAATGGGGTACATTTTCTCAGAAAAGAAAACAGAGATAGTAGGTGAAAAGGAAGAATTTCATCAGAAGGTTGGAAGCAATAAAAAGGCATCACCTGGGAATTTTACAAGTGAACGAGAAACACCTTGAAGAAGTGGAGAGCTCAGGGGAAGAAGAAAGACTGCCGGATTCCAAGAGTGAAAAAAGACAGTGGTCCCTACTCTGCCTACATCTCGCAAAGACGCCTGGAGAAGTCACTTCACTCCTCTTGATGTCTACATGCATCAAATGGGACAACGAGACCCACGCTGCTGACTTCAAAATGTCCAGCAGATAAAATTAAACAACCTAAGTAAAAGCTCCTTGTACCACCCACGGATGACTGGATGAAGGAAATGTGATATATAAACACAACGGAGTATTATTCAGCCATAAAAGAGAGCGAAATCCTGACATTTGCCACAAAATGAAATGAACAGGAGATCATTATGCTAAGTGAAATCAGCCAGACACTAAAAGACAAACACCACATGTTTTCTCTCATCTGTGGAAGTTAATGTACATAGAGTACAGAAATTGTGTGGATGTCATATTCTCGGTGTAGATAGTTATAAATACTGTCTTCACTGAATTACACCAGCTACATGACAATATATCCTTCTTCCTTCACTTTATCATCATGAATCCCACATGATGTCATATTATTTTCCCCATTTTCAAAAAGTAGTTTTCTGGGTATGTATGTAATATCTACATATGAAGTGAATAAGGCAAAATGTTTAAGTCATTAATGTAAAAAAAGCTCCTTGTGGGGCCAGCACTGTGACATAGTGGGTAAAGCCGCTGCCTGCAGTGCCGGCATCCCATATGGGTGCCAGTTCAAGTCTTGGCTGCTCCACTTCCAATCAAGCTCTCTGCTGTGGCCTGGGAAAGCAGTAGAAGATGGCCAAAGTGCTTGCACCCCTGCACCTGCATGGGAGACCTGGAAGAAGCTCCTGGCTCCTGGCTTTGGATCGGTGCAGCTCCAGCTGTTCCAGCCAATTGGGGAGTGAACCAGCAGACGGAAGACTTCTCTCTGTCTCTCTGCCTCCCTTTCTCTCTCTGTGTAATTCTTTCAAATAAGTAAATAAATCTTTTAAAAAAACAAGCTCCTTGTAAATTACTAATCATTACGCAAATGTATGATGTCAGTATTAAAATAGCCTGGTGTCATTCAAAACACGGTGGTTCTGCTCCATCACCAGAAGCATTTCACATCACGGCAGGTGATTAGCAGGGTCTTCACGGATTGTCACAAAGGGTTTGGACCACAGAAAGCTAAGAGAGGAATGACAACACAACAGCCAACTCTCGGTTCTGTTGGGATTAATTATTTACTTTCTATTCCAGAACAATAGAAAAAAAAATCTTGGCTAGCTTCTCTTACTGCTTGTCCTGCTTTTGGGTCACTCTTTCAGTTTCCCAGACAATGTACGCTCACAGAATGCAAACTCATCCAACGTGTGCCTAACAAAACACAATCAGCAAGGTAAATGTGAAGCAGAAATACCAAAGTGCCTTCCAAAGCCAACAGCAATCAGGCGGGGGCAGTGTGCTGTTTTGATTCTCCACGTTCCAGCTCCCCTCTATTAGCCGACATAATGGAGAGTAATGTGCTAGCAACTGGCAGGACATTTAAGCTCCCTGGCATGGGCCACAGGCACGGGGCTAGGCCCCTTGGGGAGTAAAACTCTCCTAAGGTCATGAGCCCAGCCTGAATGGAGCTCCTACTCTGCAGGGAAGACGTCGTGTGCATAAATGATCATAATACGAGGTAGAAAGTGATGTAGGTATTATAAGAGACACAGAGAAATACAGCAATGTGTGGGAAAGCTGACTTGGGGTTGGGCTTATCATAGACGTCATGACCCAGGCAGCAATAGTGTTGGCCTTGAAGGACAGCATATGTGGATATTCGAAGCAGAAACAAGAGTATGAATCTTGGGGCTGGCACTGTGGTGCAATGAGTTAATGCCCTGGCCTGAAGCGCTGGCATCCCATATGGGCGCTGGTTCTAGACCCAGCTGCTCCACTTCCTGTCCAGCTCTCTGCTATGGCCTGAGAAAGCAGTGGAAGATGGCCCAAGTCCTTGGGCTCCTGCACCCACATGGGAGACGCGGAGGAAGCTCCTGGCTCCTGGCTTCGGATCAGCGCAGCTCCAGCCGTTGCGGCCATCTGGGGAGTGAACCATCGGATGGAAGATCTCTCTCTCTCTCTCTCTGCCTCTCCTCTCTGTGTAACTTTGACTTTCAAATAAATAAATAAATCTTTAAAAAAAAATAGTATGAATCTTGGAAGCAATAAGACACAGAACTAAAAACGTGTACGATAGGTACAAGGAATTCAGTTTGATAGAGTTATTATGAAGAACTTATTTTAAAAGAAACTAACATTTGCTCTGCACTTATTATGCACCCTGCAGTTTACATACCAGTTACCCATTTGGTCTCCCAAATAATCCTTTGGAGCAGACAAAATTAATATCACTTTAGAGGTGAAGTGAGACTCAACAGTAAATGAGTTTACCCAAGTTCCTTCAGTGGACAAGTACAAAGCAGGGACTCAAATGCAAGTGGGTTTGGCTCAGAAGCTCATATCTGGCTGCTTCTGCGTTATCACAATGGGGAGCAGGGGCACAACTGGAGCTGGAGAGAGGGGAGTTGCGGATGACCTGGAAGTTGTTCAGAGTGCCGTGGTTCCGATATGAGTTTGGATGTTGACTATCCACCAAGGCCCTGTGTTTTAAAGGTTTGGCCCCAACATCTTACGCTAATGGTACTAAGAGGGTGGAAACTTGATGCAATGATGGTGTTTGGGGGTGGGGCCTCTGGGAGGTGACTGGATTGTGGTAGATCATTGGGGTAGAGCCCCGTGACTATATGACCACGCAGGCATATGCAGGTGCCCCCTCTTGCCTCTGTACCTCCAGCAGGGGCTGAACCAAGGGGTCACCAACCTTGGACTATAAGCCTCCATAACCATGAGACAAAATACACCTTTTGCCTTTCTAAGTTAGGCTGCCTCAGGTATTTCAACAGAGTGACAGAGACGGATGGTAATTATGGAGGGGACAAGATGACCTGGAGGAGAGGGGAAGACTAATCAGAGAAATACATGGGGAAGGAGTAATGAGGAGTGGGACAGGAATTGAGAACAAAGACCCTGGTCTAATGGGAACCAAGATGCAGAAGGAGCTTCCAAAGGGGAGAGAGTCAACATGGCAACTGGTACAAAGAAGCGAAGGCAAGGGAAGACTGGCGCTCAGGAAGACACCGCTGGGTTGGTGGTCTTCACACACATGGCTTCTAGAGAGAGAAGAGTGTTTGCATGGCCAAGTGTCTGCGTGGTGACAAAGCTGCCCCAACCCAGCCACCATCTGGAGTGCCCATGAAAACCGGGAAGTTCCACATCCTGTCCTAGTCCTGCCAATCATAATCTCCAGGGCCAGAGGGTGTGCTGGCGTACCCCAGAACAGCCCTATGTCACTAGGGCTAGGCCAGTGTTCCCCAAATGTTAATGAACATGAGACTCACCCTGGGATTTGGCAAAGCCTGCAGCTATGGGTTTAGCAGGTCTGGGGAGGGCTTGGGACTCTGCATTTTAACACAACCCCAGGTGACGTCCTTGCTGCTGGTCTGACAGCGGTAGTTTTAATCACTACAGACTGGGCAGAAACTTACTCGTCCCAGAGAGGCAGCTGGCACCCTCTATTTCACTATCCAAGGACTCTGTCCCGGACCACTTTCTACACTCACCAACAGATGGCAGCAAATCTAAATGTCATCGTGCACGCTCAGAGAGCCCATTCCACCCCCTCTGACTTCCTGTGTGCCTTACAAAGCACCTACTCCTCTAAGGTAAATCGTTGGATCAGGTAAACACAGAAAAGCCTCTTGAGAACTTTGGGATGGAGATGGCAAGTTCTCCTGCTTTTTGGCTCTGGTACCATATGCTTTGCACACCATCCATTGCACTCCATTCACTGAAATATACATTTGCCTTGCTCTAGTTATTAAATTATCTTTAATAAATATTATCTTCAAAATAATAATAAATTATCTCTAAAATAAACTGTCACTCAATTTCTCCTAAGCATCTCCACTAGCTCGGAAAGGCTCATAATGCAGACTTACTGTGGTTTGCTCATAGTGGTATTAAGTATGAATGGATCAATTGACCATCAATTAAATCAAATGCATATTCCATTTGTCTCACTTTGCTTTATTCCTGGGGGCTGGGGGGGACCAGAAGGCTTGCCAGAAAGAGTTAATGGTCTGGAAAAGTTCTATACCTATTTTCAAGTCTCTGTCCATGCGTTATCCTTGAGAATCTTCCAACCCATCGTTAAGGATTATTTTCCCTAGCCTGACAAGTGGGTGCTCCAGGGCTAATATTTACCTTGTCTGGGACAGGGTGCAAGGCCACATTAGCACAAGAAGCTGTCAGCTGGTGTACCCGAAGACTGTTGGTCTCTGAGGACCATTTCCTACCTTTCTGTGGCTAGCCTACCATCACAGGCCAACAAGTCCCCCCACAGCCCCAACACAAAATTCACAGCTTTCCACCCTTTCCTGCTGGTTAGAGTCCACGGCTGCTTGAGTTTGGTACATACATCAGTCTTGCAGTTTAGTATGGGTTCACTAGACTACGTCAGCTTTGCAAAACAGCCCAAGAGCCTTGGATCACTTTCCTTTCTCTGAGCAAGTATTCAGGTTGTGCAGTCCTGGGCCCTCTACACAGTTTTCCACACCTTTTCTCCACAGAGGCCGCCTGGTCCCACAGCTCCGAACGCCACCTCCGTGCCAGTGACCCCAATTCATATCTCTATCTGAGGCCTCCCTATTGAGGTCAAATACCTTAGGCCCATCTGACTCCCTGGCATCTCTACTTGAACAAACCATAAGCATCTCAAATTTAACATTTGTCAAATGGAATTCCTGATCTTCCCACCCCAACCTCAAGGCTGCTCCTCCTCCCTTCTTCCTCTTTATCAATGATGCCCCTGGCTACTGGGTGAGTCATCCCTCTGCTTTCTCTCGTCCTCCACACCCAGCCTATGACCAAGACTGGCCCACTCAACTCCAGAAAAAGAAGCTTGCTTCTCACCATCTCCACTGCCACCCTTGTGAGCCAGCGTCAGCTCCAACCCGGATTACGGAAGAGTAGCTAAGACGGATTCTGAGCTTTACACGCACTCATTCATTTGTGCAGTACTCACGGGGTGTTAGTCAACACTCTCAAATGAGCACAGAGAGCTCAAGAATGAACCCCACGCAAGGCTGCTGCAATAAAGGTATTGACAAGGCTTGGTGAGGGACGCAGAGGGAGGCGGTGAGCACTGGCAGAGAACAAGCCCAGGGACAACATGACACTTACACTGGGTTTGAAGGGATTAGGCATTCACCAGGCAGACACTTGGAACAAAAGCCTTCTGGGTAAGGTGACAGAGGCAGAAAAGCATAGCATACTCAGGAAGCTTCAAGCAGCGCATAGAGTTGGGAGGATGGGGAGACGTGGTAGGTGAGGCTGTCAGGGACTAGATAACGTAGAGTACTCTATGCAACGGAGATTGGACCAGATCCTGCAGGCAACAGGATCTGGGGAAGAGACCACTGGTCCACCTACCCCCTCACTCTTCATACACAACAGGGGCTTGGGAACACAGTTCAGGGAAGGTTTATCTGCAGGATAACGTTTTACCTGAGGGTACACTAGTTGCCACATTTAAAAAGGGGAGTGGGGGAGGGGCCAGTGTTGCAGGTTAACCTGCAGTGTTGTGGTTAGTTAAGCTGCAGCCTGTGGGTGCTGGGATTCCATGTGAGCACTGGTTCCCACCCCAGCTTCCCAACTTCTCATCCAGCTCCCTGCTAATGACCTGGAAAAGCAGCAGAAGATGGCCTAAGTGCTTGGGCCCCTGCACCCATGTGGGAGACAACAACAAAGCTCCTGGCTCCTGGTTTTGGCTTGGCTCAGCCCCCACCATTGCAGCCACTTGGAAAATGAACCAGCGGATGGAAGATCTCTCTCTCTCAACTCTCCTCTTTTTAAAAAGGAGGGCATGGGTGGGCAATCTATGGTCTAGGTCTAGACAGCAGGAATAAAACAGGTAAAGCCTTAATCAGGCAGGCTCTGGGCATAGCCAAGAAACTGACACGAGGCCAGTGTAGACAGAGTTGGTGAGAGAGGGGGGCGCATGGAAGGCAGCAGATGGAGGAGGTCAAGGGCAAGAGTATCCCCTCTCCAGAGCATTCTCCCATGGCCCCAAGGCCCTCTCCCTGCTCCGGGCAAAGCTGAAGCCTTGGTCTTTGGCGGCAGCCTCATGCCCTCTGCTAAGCAGTGGGGGACGCCTTCCCTGCCACTGCCTGCCTGCCCATCGCCCGCCAAGGTGACACCACCAAATGCATTTCTTCGCAGCCAGCGCTCTGCTCTGAGAGACACCAGGATTTGCATTTCAATTTGACTTTTTTTCCGGTGATTCCAGCCAAAGCTTGGAAATCACTCCCCCTGTCATTCTCTCTCCAGCTCTGTTTCCTTCGTCCCTGCCTCCACCCCTGCCTGGGCTGTTTCTTCCTTGACATCCCTGCTCCTTGATGCACAGAAAAGTCATCCTTAACCGCCCGGTGATATTAACACAATGAAGGAAATCACTGCTAATTTTTATGAATTATCTCATCATCTGCAACTAATTAACAGCTGCTGAAAGAACCGGCATTAGGCTTCCCCTCTGAGAGCCTGCACCTTGAACCCTTGCCATCCAGGGGCACCCGGGCTTGAGACAGGCACCTGTTGTTCTCCAACGGGGGTCCCCAGCCTCTGTCGCCCCAGCCCCGAATCTGCACTTCCTCTGGGGCGGCAGCTCTGAGCTGACCCCCACCAGACATTCAGTGGCTGCTGGGCTGCCTGTGATGGGAATGATTTAGGTTAGCTGGAAAGTTTATTAAAATCCAATCTAAGTGGGCCGCCGCCGCTCTCTGTCCTCATTACCCTCCCTCTCCAAAACCAGGCCTTGGCCTCTGCTGCGCTGTATATGTCTATAAAACCGAGCCGTCAGGCAGCCAGCAGCTAAATGGCACTTAATCAGGGGCTAATCTAGGCCCAGGTGGAGAGTAAATACAGAGAGGGGCATGGGAGAGAGGGAGGTGAGAGGCAGCAGCAGAGGAGGGGGACGGTGAGGGGCCTGAGCCACAGCTGCTGCAGCCTTCCAGGGGGGAGCACACAGGCCACTGGACCTCTGGCAGGACCGGACTGTGGACAGCGCCGGTGAGCAGACCGTCACTGGCTGTGTCTCGGATATGAGGGGTGGGGTGAGAAGGGGTGACAAGGCCGAGACTGGCCCTGCAGGCTTACAGCTGCTCCTCCTGGGGGGCAGGGGGGTATGGGGGGGAGGAGCCAAGCTGTGCAAGGGGCCCCTGGGCCAAGCACATGGACAACTCAGGTTAAGGATGAGCCATTCAGACATCCCGCAGCCAGGGTTCACTGAACACGGCCAGGGTTCAGAACAGGACACTCCAAGGTACGGTGTCACAGGTGCTGTGACATGCTGAGCACCGGGAGGGGAAGGCCTTTCTGACTGCTCCCATCCTCCTGGCTCCTTGTCCCCTCTTCATCCCCAAAGCAACTCACAGAACCCACAGTTCCTCTTCCCCAAAGCAGGCCACTCCCTCCTAACAGGCTCTCACTCCAGAGGAGGACGAAAGCCGGCAGACACCGCAGGCCGCTCCTTAAATCACGTGCTTCCGGCCCACCCCAGTTCTGCACACCAGGTCCTCATGCCTCATCCAACCTCAACAGAGGGGCCGCCGTGGTGGCACAGCAGGTTAAACCACCCCTGAGACACACTGGCTTCCTACATCAGAGTGAGGGTTCCAGCCCTGGCTGCTTTACTTCCTGCTCACGTGCCTAGGAAGGTAGTGGAAGATGGCCAAGTCCTTGGGGCACTGCCACCCACTTGGGAGACTCAGACAGAGTTCCAGGCTCCTGCCTTCAGCTTGGCCCAGCTCCAGCTGATGTGGCCATTTGAGCAGTGAACCAGTGGATGAAAGGTCTCTCCTCTCTCTCTGTAACTCTGTCTATCAAATAAATAATTTTTTTAAATACTAACAGAAAAAGATATAGTTTTCCCTGGTCTTTCTGAAGGCTCCTATGTCATGTCAAACTTCTGAAGGCAGTGTGGTTTCCTCTCCTCGGGCTGACCTGTGCTTTGCTGCAGGAGCTCCGCTGTGGCCCTCATGACCACTGGGGAAGCTACGGCACCAGCATTTCGAGCAGCTGCCGTGAGTGCGGTGTTTTGGGTACCTGTTGTTCCCATCATGTAGAAGGTGGATTCCCAATGCAATGGTGCAGAGAGGTGTAGGGAAGGGGTTTCAAGAGATCATGGCGGGGGGCAGTGCTGTAGCACAGTGCGTTAAAGTCCCAGCCTGCAGCACCAGCATCCCACATGGATACGGGTTTGAGTCTCAGCTGCTCCACTTCCAATCCAGCTCCCTACTAATGCACCTGGGAAAGCAGTGGAAGATGGCCCAAGTGTTTGCGCCCCTGCACCTGCATGGGAGACCTGAAAGAAGCTCCTGGCTCCTAGTTTGGCCTAGCCTAGCCCCTGTCATTGCAGCTATTTGGGGAGTGAACCAGTGGATGGATCCCTCTCTCTCTCTGTCTCTACCTCTCTCTGTAACTCTGCCTTTCAAATAAATTAAAAGAGAGAGAGAGAATTAGGTCATGGGGCTCCCCCTTCATGCATGGGTTAATGTCATTCTTGAGAGGCAGAATTAGATCTCTCAGGAGTGGCTTGGGTCTCCAGTGACTGGGTTAGATACCTTGAGAGCAGGCTGCTTTTATGCAGGGTTGCCCTGGCGTTTGTCTCTTCCACACGCTCCCTGCACTGTGATGCCATCCACCATGAGGCCATCACCAGAACCAGCCCCATGCTCTTGGACCTGCAGAACCTGGAGCTGAATAAACCTCCTTCCATTAGAAATCACCCAGCCTTGGGCACTTTATTTCAGCAACAGAAAACAGACCACAAGAATGAGCAAGGGGCAGGTGTTTGGTGCAACAGATCAGCCACATGGGACACCGACATCCCACATCGGAGTACCTGGGTTACAGTCCCACCTCTGCTTCCCATCCGGTTTCCTGCTGATATGCACCCTGGGAGGCAACAGGCAGTGGCTCAAGGACTTGGGTCCCTGCCACCCATGTGAAAGGTCCAGATTGAGTTCCTGGCTCCCAGCTTTGGCTTGGCCCAGCCAGGGCTGCTGTGGGAGCATTTGGGAAGTGAATCAGCAAATGAAAGATATCCGTCTGTCTACTTTTGTCTGACTTTCAAATAAATGAATTAAAAAAAAAAGTGCCAGGTAGGGAAGTGGGGGTCACAGTCTCTGCTCTGAGAGGCCAGTGCTGACATTCACGTTCCCTATGCCACGTGAGGCAAGGACCAGGGTGCAGCCCCCACCCCGCCATAGTAGGGGCCCCTGAAAAGGGAGACATTGGTTCTTAGTGGGGTTAGAAAGGATGGCAGGGGGCTGGCGCTGCGGCTCACTAGGCTAATCCTCCGCCTGCAGCACCAGCACACCAGGTTCTAGTCCCGGTCGGGGCGCCGGATTCTGTCCCGGTTGCCCCTCTTCCAGGCCAGCTCTCTGCTGTGGCCAGGGAGTGCAGTGGAGGATGGCCCAAGTGCTTGGGCCCTGCACCCCATGGGAGACCAGGAGAAGCACCTGGCTCCTGCCATCGGATCAGCGCGGCGCACCGGCCACAGTGGCCATTGCGGGGTGAACCAACGGCAAAGGAAGACCTTTCTCTCTGTCTCTCTCTCTCACTGTCCACTCGGCATGTCAGAAAAAAGAAAGGAAGGAAGGAAGGAAGGATGGCAGGGAAGGAAAGAAGGAAAGAAGGAAAGAAGGAAGGAAGGAAGGAAGGAAGGAAGGGAAGCCTTCTGGGAGAAAGAGGTCACGGGTAAGCAAGGCCTCGAGTGATGAGCAGGATTCCAGCAGGCAGGCACAGTGAGAAGGCAGAGGGAGAGAAGCCCAGCCGGCAGGCAGGCAGGCAGGAGGTTCTGGGGCTGTGGTGTGCACATAGAGAGCAGAACACGTGGCAGCACACGTTTATGGAGCAGGGACGCTGACAGAGAGCAAGACCGAGCGACAAAGCTGCCTACACCACCCACAGACTGCCCGCAGACTGCCCACAGACCGCCCGCGAGGGTTCAGGTGCCCGGAAAGGAGCTGGAGCCTTCCTTTTCCTGACAGGACAGATGGGGAAGAGGTGAGAGCCCAGGGAGCAGGTGTCTGACGCACACAGGGGACGTTCTGTGAGACCAGGTCTCCCCACGTGGAGGGTCGCTGCTCTCCTCCAACAGCCGAAGTTGCCAGAGCTGTGCCTCCGTCTTTGTGCTCTGACTCCATGTAGGTGCCCCCCTGTGCTAGGCAGGGAGGCCCCTGGGCTGGGAAACCTCTCCTTACCCCTGTACATCTTGCAGCCCCTGTGGCACCCCAGGTGGCCCAACCTAAGTGTGCACGTGGTGGCCCTGGATGGGCCGTACCCAGGACTGCTGACAGCTCACCCCTGCAAGGAAGGAAGGAACAGCGGAAGCCAAGGGCTGCATTCTCCACACTGCCCCCAGGGCTCCAGGGACAGCGAGCGCTCCTTTTTTCTGGGACTGTTTACTCAGAAAGTTAAGCCTGAACCAAGAGGGGAGAAAGGCACTGGCTTTGAAGTAGGGCAGGGCAGGGCATGGGCACACAGTGTCTCCCGAGGCAGACAGGGCTTGGCTGAACAAGCACTCCAGCCTCCTGTTGGCTGTGTGGCCTCGGATAAGTCATTCAACTGCTCTGAGCCTCAGCTTTCTCACCCTTAAAATGGTAATAGGAAGAAACGATTCTGCACAACATTCAGCATGGAAACGTACCTACGTTTCCCCTTAACTCACGGGGATGTGTTTCACAGATGCCTCAAGCTGGGGGTACTACAGACCCTCTTTATACTGTTTTTCCTTTATGTACTTACTTATGATAAACTTTAATTTAGAAATTAGGCCCAGTAAGATTAATAATAAACTAGTAATAAAATGGAACAATTATGTATACTATAATAAAAGTTATCTGCAATTTACAAGCTACTCATTTCTAGAATTCTCCATTTAATATTGGACTGCTGTTGAGTATGGGTAACTGAAACCACAGCAGGCGAATTGCAGATAAGGAGAGACCACTGCAGTTACTAACAACGGTGTTGGGGCAGCGCTGCGGTGCAGCAGGTTGAGCCACCACCTGCAATGTCAGCCAGCATCCCACACGGACACCAGTGAAGAGTTCTGGCTGCTCCACTTCCGATCCAGCTCCCTGCTTAGACTCCTGGGAAAGCAGCAGAGACTGGCCCAAGTCCTTGGGCCCCTGCACCCATGTGGGAGATCAGATGGTCTTCCAGGCTCCTGGCTTCTGCCTGGCTCAGCCCAGCCCCAGCCTCTGCCCAAGCCGTTGCAGTTATTGGGGAATGAAGCAGTGAATGGAAGATATCATTCTTTCTCTCTCTCTCTCTCTCTCTCTCTCTCTCTCTCTCTCTCTGTCACTCTTCCCTTCAAATAAATAAACCTTTAAAAAATGAACATTGATGATATTACAGAGTTAGACATTTCTGGCTCTCAAAGCTCCAACTCTTATCTCAAACCTTTCTTTCTCTTTTATGGTGTTCTCTCAACTCCCAGTCCTATTCTCTCCTTTTTTTTTTTAAGATTTATTTATTTATTTGAAAGGCAGAGTTACAGAGAGAGAGAGAGAGAGAGAGGTCTTCCATCTGCTGGTTCACTCCCTAGATGGCTACAAAGGCCAGAGCTGTGCCAATCCAAAGGCAGGAGCCAGGAGCTTCTTCTGAGTTTCCCACGGCGGGTGCAGGGTCCCAAGTACTTGGGCCATCTTCTACTGCTTTCCCAGGCCATAGCAGAGAGCCGGATTGGAAGTAGAGCAGCCGGGTCTAGAACTGGCGCCCATATGGGATGCTGGCACACAGGCGGCAGCTTTACCTGCTACGCCACAGAGCCGGCCCTTCCCTCTCTTTCTAAGGGTTGGTTGGCTCTGCTGGGAGAGCTCCTCCCCTGGTCAGCAGGACCACCTGCCAAGCCACTTCTGCCCTCTCCCAGCCCTGCTCCTTGGTGCCTTCCTGGAAGAGACACACACAGTACGTTTAACAGGGCTAAATAAATAGCAATAATAAAATATGTTCAGCCATTAGTCTCATCAGTAATCAAAGATCACTGCCATATGATTCCTGGCTAAACATCATTTGGAATCTAATAAACACGCAGCTATAAATAAAGCCGGCGCCCAAGCCTTGGGCCCTCTGAGTGTCGCAGCCTCTGCTCTTATTTTTAGCCTAAAGGTGCCTTCAGCAGTACTCCTGTGGTTAACTTTTGAGTTAATTTCTCTCTCTCTCAAATGTCTGTGAAAGAAACCTGCAGAGGCAGGGGATGGTAATGGAGGCTAAGGCACGGTGTCCGCCCTTCTGCTTCTCTGCAGGAACCAAGGTGTCACGTAGGGGTCAGGGGGCCCGTAGGGGTCAGGGGGCCCAGCTTCCCACAGCTATGGACCTGCGGTGTGCTCCGGATCAGAGTTCCACAGACAGCAACACGCGCATGGAGAACCCTGTGGAAAAAGGGCGCCCCGCTGGCACCAAGAAACCTGGTGCAAACCCAGGGCCTCGCCAAGCCTCGGCTGCCATACTCAATACAAGACTTCATCAAAGCCTCCCCTGGAGTGGGTGGCAAAAATTAAATTATGTCACTCATAGAAAGTGCCAGGCACACAGCAGGTGCTCGAATTGCGGGACAATGTCTCCAACTTGTAGGACACAGCCTCTTGAGGTGGCGGTCATCACCCACCTTCTTGCTCGCCCGACTCCAGGTGTCAGGAAGAAGAGGACCAAGAAGAGCAAAGGAAGCCCCAACCGGCGAGGTGCCCACGGTCCCTGGACAACCAGAGTCACCACTGCTTAACTTCATGGCAACGTCGTGCCACTTAATGCTTCGTTGTCTTGCACTGCCCTCCAATTCCCTCGTGTCTGAGTCTTGCCTTTGCCTACCTGCAACATGTACCAACGAAATAGCCTGTACCCTAATAGTTCCCAGAGAGCCTGGCTCCACGTGTATGCAGTAAGGGACCAGGGGACCGAGGATCAGGCTGAATGCGCATCAGACCCCGAGTCTCTCTTTCCTGGCTTGCAGCAGTTCCCCCCATCATCGTGTTGTTTCTGCTCAAAGCACAAACATCTCAGTCCCAGTGGAAGGACAGCAGGCAGAGTGGCAGAGCCTGCAGGGACTCGGGCTGCTGGGGAGGTGTGGACAAGTTACTCTCCCCGTGCCCCAGGCAGGAAATAAACACATCACTCCAAGCTGAGCCCAGCAGCGCCCACGTGACATGACGCAGCCTCAGATAACATTCAGCTTGCAGCCTTCTCCTTTGGCGCCCTGACATGTTAGAAGTGGCGAGATTACTAAATCAGAGTGATAAAGTGCTTCCTGCTGCACAGCCCCTTCCCGGCTGGGTCTCCCGCCAGGGCGGGTGTGTGTGTGTGTGTGTGTGTGTGTGCACAGTATCAGTTGTGGAAACATGGCCAATGCATCCGAAGTCCTCCAGCCACAGGGGATACCCACTGGCTTTGGTGCTGTCTGGTTCTTACACGAGATAGTCAACAGGAACAGGAGTCAGACAACTTCGGGCAAGGACTGGGCTGGGGAGTGTCTCCAAGGACACAGTCCCCCGCATCAGGTATCATCCATAAGAAGACTTCAGAGAGGCTCAGTCCCTACCTTGGGAGCTTCTCTGTTCAACAGAGAAGCAGCTTGGCAGGCAGAAAAATGGTCCCCAGAAGATGTCCACATGTTTTTTTTTTCTTTAGATTCATTCACCCATTTGTTTATTTGAAAGGCAGAGAGACACAGAGAGAGGGGGAGATGGAGAGATCTTCCATCCACTGGTTCACTCCCCAAAATGGCCAAGCATCTGGGACTGTGCTGGGCCCAGCAGCTGAAGGCAGGAGACAGGAACTCATCTGGCTCTCCCGCATGGGTGGCAGGGGCCTAAGTCATTGGATCACCACCTACTGCCATCCCAGGAGCATTAGAAGGAGCCGGACCAGAAGCAGAGCAGCTGGGCCTCAAACTAGCACTCCAACATGGGATGCCGGCATTGCCAAGTGGGGGCTTATCTCCCCGTACCACAACACAGGCCCCAGATGCCCACATCTTAGACCCTAGCCCCTGCAAATGTGGTACCTTCCATAGCAAAAGGAACTTTGCAGATGTTCTTGGGGTCATAGAGCTCAAGAGGGGGAGCTGACCTTGAATTATCTTGGTGGGCACCACCGAAACCCATGTGTCCTTGAAACTGGAGAACTTTTACCCGCCAAGATCAGTGAGCTATGAGATGAGAATGACAACCCGCCGCAGCTGGCTCCCACACGGAGATGGGGAGCCATGCACCAAAGGCTGCAGCAGCCTCGGGAAGCTGGGCCTGGCTCTCAGCCGACAGCCAGCAAGACGACAAGGACCTTGGGCATATAACCACAAGGAAATGAATTCTCCCAGGGACCCAAATGAGCAGGAAATGGATTCCTTCCCAGAGCCCCCAGAAAGGAACACAGCCCTGCTGTCACTTTCATTTTAGCTCAGTGAGACTTCTGAACTACAGACTGTAAGATAATAAATTTGTCATGTTTAAGCTGCTAGATTTGTAGTAATTTGTTACGGCAGCAGAGCAATAGCAGTAACGGCAGAACTACTGATAATACCTATTATTTATTGATTGCCTACTGACTAGCCATTTCCCATACATTATCTCCCATACACTTCAACGGTCACGTAAGATGGGTATTATTACCCCCATTTTATAGTAGGAAACTGAGGCTACCTAATTTTCCCAAGGCCACATGCTGAAAGTGTCATTCAATTCCAGGTCTGTACAGCAATAAAGCCCACCCATACGCCTCTCCCCTCCGATGCCATCCAGTCACTCACTGTAATCATTGTGCAAACTCCGATTTTTGGAAAGAAATAAAAGAAGAGGAGCTGATATTTATTAAATATGACTACATGCCACATGCCATGCATGGCACTGTATCTATCTCCTCTCAATTACTGCAGCAGTGAACGATAAGCTCTGTTATCTGCAGTTTACAGATGGAAACTGAGTGCAAGGCAGGTTGAGTGATGTGCCCAAAGGCAGGTGGCTAGTACGTGGGACTCGCGCACCTGAATTCTGAATCCAAGGCCAGACTTGCTCCATGAGGCCTGGGATTAGCAGACTTGAACGTAAATGCCACTCTCTCCTGGGTGACCACACTCGGGGCTCCCTAACCAAGGCAGGCACTCATTTGAGACCCAGAAGGGAGCCTCCCCTAGGCTGCAAGCACGGCCAGTAGCAGCAGTTCTGCAGGAGACGGTGTCCTGCCTCCCCAGCTCCGGCTCCTTCCGGGGGTCACCTTGCTTCTGGGAGATGACGGAGAGGTTGATAAAGTAAAGGAAAATCTCCAAAGGGGGCGGCGCACAGACAGCTCTCCTTGTTTACACCCACTAACTCATCTCTCCCAGCTCCATTCATTTCCACTTAACAACTTTAATGCCTGTAGAACAAGTTTTCCAAATTAGCTCAAAAGGGTAAATGAGCGTTCAACCACTGCTTCCAGATGAAGCTCCCTCTAATTTCAGAAATCCCAACAGCACCAAGAAGTGCTAGGAGAATTCCTTGCCAATAGCCTTTGGAACATTCTCCCTCTTCTCCCGCCTCTTGGCCTCAGACTTCTGGGTGGCTGCCTGGGGGCGGCCGCCCACTCCAGCACAGGCTGCCAGTTGGTGCCTCTTCAGAGCAACCCCTTAACATAGCTCTCTGCTGAGGCCCCTGGGACAGGATGTTTCCCTTTTGTCATCTCCGGGAAAATCCTTGTTCTTTCATCTGTGAGCTGCAAACTCAAAGTCTCATGTTGTTAGATCTCTGCTACTTGGAGGAATGTATGAGTGTTGCTGGCAAAGTGGCATCCCTCCCCCCACCGCCTGTGTCACTCTGTGCTAGAAAGACCATGTCCCAGACCAGATGAGAGAAGCACAGCTTGGACGAAGCTGCAGACATGGCTCAATCCCGCAGCACCCAGTCCACTACAGCAGGCATCTTTAGACCCGGGCAATGTGCAGCAGGGCTGCCGAGGAGAGCAGAGCCAGAGCACTGCGTTTTACAGGCACCGGCTGGGATCTAGCTTGTCTTTAGCCCAAAGGCTCGTCAGCCGGGGGTGGGTGAGAATGGGCCCCACAAGGGGCTCCGAGCTTGGAGAGCAGAGTTCCACTAGTCTGGAGCAGGTGTCTATGGCAGAACAGAAGCAGATGAGGGCAGCTGGCTCTGATGCAAGGGACCACATCCTAATTAGACAGGAGAAAAACAAAAAAGAAAATGCAGAGAAGGGTGGGTAGGATGGTGCTTGTAAGGCCAAGAAGGAGATGGAAGCAACAGTCAAAGACACTGATGAGTCTCTCTGGAAGAAAGAACCAGTGGTGGCCATGAACGAGAGTGCTTTGGGTCTCAGGGAAGAACACCAGCCTGTTCTAAATGGCACTGAGGGGTGGGGGTGGGGGTGGGGGTAGGGGTAGGGGGACAGACTTTGGCTCAGCAGCCGTAGAATCAATAGTCCTCTAATGCCGGCGCCGCGGCTCACTAGGCTAATCCTCCGCCTTGCGACGCCGGCACACGAGGTTCTAGTCCTGGTCGGGGCGCCGGATTCTGTCCCGGTTGCCCCTCTTCCAGGCCAGCCCTCTGCTGTGGCCAGGGAGTGCAGTGGAGGATGGCCCATGTGCTTGGGCCCTGCACCCCATGGGAGACCAGGAGAAGCACCTGGCTCCTGCCTTCGGATCAGCGCGGTGCACCGGCCACAGCGCGCCGGCCACGATGGCCATTGGAGGGTGAACCAACGGCAAAGGAAGACCTTTCTCTCTCTCTCTCTCTCTCACTGTCCACTCTGCCTGTCAAAATAGAAAAAAAATAGTCCTCTAACTATCCACGGGTGGGGTGGGTGTTGCTGGGGACCCTGCCGCTGCCAGAGCTTGCAAATCCAAGCACAATCAGACATAACTGGCACAGGCTCCCAGCAAACAGCAGGCAGCTTCCCTGGCCAACAACGGCAGCATCAGGAAAGGAGGGGGAAGCCAGTGGCTGAGTCCCAGCAGGGACGCTGGGGCCAGGGTCAGGTGTCTGGGCTCCTGGAGGACTGAACCACAGATATACAAGGCCTGACCAGAGTCCCAGAGCAGCCTGAGCACAGTGAGATGTGATGACAAGACCGGGGTGTGGGCACTGCCGCGGCAAGCCATGGGGGGAGGGATGATGAGCCAAGGGCCCAGTGTTTGGATCTGAAGGACGGAGGAAGCCCAGTAGCCAAGACTCATGGTGATGCTGAGTCATTAAATGCTGACGTGGGCTTCTTCCTCAGAATGTGTACAGGCTGAGCCTCAGCTCCTGAACACAGGGACAGGGACCCACAGCATTGTGGCATGGTCCTCGGCACGGGGCGCCGGCGAAACCCGCCTGCGTGTCAAGTGACACCACGAGCCCATGACCTCCCAGGGCACTCAGATCTGAGCTCCTTTGGGACCTCCCTTGGGCCTGCATCCCTCATTCCCTGTGCAGATATTCAGCGAGCACCCACTGTGTGCCAGGCCCTGTCTTACGTGCTCAGGGATACAGCAGAGAACAAAACAAACCCTTTCTCCTCACGGGAGAATTCAGATAATAAAGTGGGGCCCCTATGTCAGATAGTGCTAAGGGTCACAGAGAAAATAAAACTGGGAGGAATGACAGAAAGTGTGCGGGTGGCGGGGGGCATAGAAGAGGCAGGGTGTCAGCTGCAGACAGTGTTCTGAGAGGGGCCAGTGCTGCGGCACAGTGAGTTAAGCTGCCTTCAGTGATGCCGGCATCCTATATGGGTACCAGTGTGAGTCCCAGCTGCTCCACTTCTCATCCAGCTCCCTGCTAATGCACCTGGGAAAGCAGTCCTGGCTTCAACCTGGCCCAGCCCCAGCTATTGCGGCCATTTAGGGCGTGAATCCGCAGATGGAAGATGCGTGAGTCTGTGTGTCCCTCTCTCTGTAACTCTGCCTTTCAAATAAATAAATAAATCCTTAAAAAAAAAAAAAAAAAAGAACAAGAGTGTTCTGTGCAGAAGGAACTGCAGTGCAAGGGCCCTGAGGTGAGAGCAAACTTGATGTGCTTGTGCTTTAGGTAAAGTGAAGAAGCTGGGGATCATGGGGTTGGTGTGGTGTCAGCAAGAGGAGCGCCGATCATGGAGGACCTTGGGGCCGTTATGAGGATTCTTTCACCCAGATGAGAAGGCAGTGGAGGGTGCAGCGGAGGGCTGAGGGGCTCCTCTCACATTTTAAAAGCACTGCCCCTGCCCCACGTTGAGAATGAAAAATGACAGCTCAAGAGACAGGCAGGCAAACCACCAGGAAGGCTTCACCATGACCCCAGGCACAGACAGCACATCCTGGGCCAAGGAAGCAGCCGCTGAGGCTGTAAGAAGTGGTTGGGTTTTACTGGATGGGGTGGGAGGCACAGCCAACAGGATACTGATGGAGAAGAAGTGGGGTGTCAGAGAAAGAGGGGATCGAGGAAGATGAGCAGGTTTGGAGTCCAAGTCCAAAGGGATGGGATGAAGTGGGGAGCAGAAGCAGCCTGCAAGGGGACAGAGAGCTGAGGGACGCCTATGTCAAGTATGAGTTACCCGTGTGGCTGGGCTGATGGAGAGAGATCAGAGCTGGCGATGTAACTAGAGTCAAAAACATGTGGCCGCGTTTAAGGCCTCCAGACTGAATGAGGTCACCCCAGGGAGTGGATGTGAAGAGAGAAGAGCCCGGGGACCATCCATATGCAGAGATCAAGGAGGAATCAGGAGAGGAGGAGAGGAGCGGCAGCCGCTGAGGCAGGGCCAGCACCAAGACGGGCGCGGCCAGGAGCCACGTGAAATGCTGCAGCTGAACCCAGCACAGCCAGGCCTGGGGACCGATCACTGCACTGGCAAGGTGGGCGTCACCAGTGGGGCTGAACGTCCACTGGACAGGGTCTTGTAACAGGGAAAGAGGGGAGAGGAAAGGGAGACGGCTGGAACGGGTGATTCTTTTGCAGAGCTCTGCCGTAGAAGGAAGGAGCTAAAAGCAGGGGGAAGCGGAGCAGGAGCTAAGGGAGATTTGTAAGATGAGGGGCAGTGCAGATGCAGGAGCCAGCTCCCTGAGACAAGTCCCCACACTGCGAGCGTGAGCAAGACAGCCTGTCCCCTCGGGATGCTCCTAGGCTTGGGGGTGGGGGAGGGGCGGAATTCAAATAAGGTTTTGTAAAATGTTGGCACAGGATAGGCAGGTAAATGCCAACAAAGACAAGGCAACATGTGCGCGCGCAAGCACACACACACACACACACCCACACTCAGGCTTCTCGAAGCAGAGGAGCTCCAAACCAGCTGGGGACTCTCATCTCCAAAGACAGGCTGCCTTTAAAGCAGGGTTTAGCAAAAGGGGAGACACAGGATTTGGTGGGAGTGAGGAAGGATGCCCCAGGCATGGGAAGGCTAGCAGCTGGAGGCAGCTGGGCCTGTAGCACCATTAATAATAACAGATGCCACTTCCCCAGCATTTAGTACGCGTCCCACACCATCCTAGTGCTTCCTACATAGGGACTTACTGAATTCTTATTTTTTTAAAAAAGAGGCAGGGACTACTGTGACTCCAGATTGTAAGGGAGAAATTGAGGCAATGAGAAATTGGATGCTTGTTCAAGGTCATGTGCCTGGCAAAAGGTGGAGCTCAGATTCCTATCCAGGGGTCTGGTTCATGGGTACAGGCACTGGGTTAACCTCTCCAGCCCCAGTCATTGTGGAAGAACCCATCGAGACAGCTGGTGATTCGGGGTGCAAGGAACTGAGACAAGGGGGACACCCGGATGATGGGTCAGCCCCCTCCGGTGTTGATTTCCCTGCCTGAAATGGAGAGTGAGAGAAGCAGAAGATGCTGTGGTCGTGCCTGCCCGTGCAGTCATAAAGGGATCACGCTAACAGAAGCCTCAATGCCAGAGACCCCCAACCAGGCTGCACATCTGACTGGCGGTGCCTCTGGAGGCCAGCACATTGGCACCGGTGTCTGCCCAGCCAGAGGACTGTGTGTGCCAACCTGTGTGCACCTGAGCCCCACCTGGCCTCCCTCCACCGCGCTCCTCATCAGCCTGGGCTAATGGGCTTCCCCAGCCCAGCCCACCAGGAGCGCACCAAGCCCCCAAGCAGCTCCACTGGGAGAAACACACGCTGACAAAACACAGAGGGGCTGGTGGGCGGCCCGACAACTGCCTGCAGCGCACCCTGCTGCCCACCAGCGAAGGCGCAGCCCCCAGGAAAGCCGACGAGTGCCTACTTATCCAGACTAATGAGAGCTAAGTGTGACCAACGTCTTGCCTGCAGCATGAGGCTCGAGTGGGATGCGCACGTGTGCCACCTACTCAGACTCGCACACGCAAGGGCCTTAAGCTGAAACGTAGCAGCAGCTTCAGTCCACACCTGTGCCCAGCTAGAGACAGGAAGCACACAGAAGGCCAGTTCTATGCCAAAAAAACCAAAGCAGTAGTAGGGCTACTAGGTTTCACCTGGCTTACCCAAATTCTTGGAGCCACATGAGGTCATGGCTTAAATCAGGCAGATGGGGGCCGGCGCTGTGGTGCAGCAGGGTAAGCTGCTGCCTGCAGCACCGACATCCCATTAGGGCACCAGCTCAAGTCCCAGCAGCTCCACTTTCAATGCAGCTCCCTGTTAATGCGCCTGGGAAAGCAGCCAGGTGGGAAGGAGTCTTCAAGGTCACAAGCCAAACCTGTGCTGACCCATCTGTGGCCACCTCCAGCTACGAGGACGTTGGTATCCAAAGAGCCCGCTCCATCTGCCTAGTAAACATTTTTTTTAACATGGAACCAAAACCTGTCTCCATAATTTATATCTCCCCCACCCTCCATAAGAAATCAAGCTTGCCAGTGACTCACTCCACATCCCAAGACATTTTGTAAACCGTTTCGCAAAGCTGAAGACAGGTTTTTGAAATTCTGACAAAATATCGCCATCGCTGTTCTCCAGACACCATACTCATCTCCGCTCAACCTGGTGCTGCCAGGCAGCCAGCAGCCACCCAGCCAGGCAAGAAGTACCCGCTACATGTTGCAAACCATGGCAAATGCCACAGGGCAGCTGGGAGTCAGGGGCTTTGGCACTGACAAAGGGGTTTTCACCAATTCACTTCACTTTTTGGAACCCCAGTAGGTCTGCTCACGCAGGCCTTATTCACCCCCAACTTTTCAGGAGAAGAGACTCCGGCCTGAGGCTGTGGCTCCCAATGTGGGTCTGGAAAGGGTGAGAGAAGACAAACACTGGGCAAGCATCCTAAGTGGTGCTCCCGAATGGCACGAAGACAGATGAAGACAGGCAGCACCCTGGCCTGCAGGCGGGTCCAACGACAGCCCAGCCTCCGTGATCTGCCCAGAAATGCATGGCTGCAGCGGTGGATCAGGGAGGAGAACAGGTGCATGTGGACACAGGCAAAATGTTCACTCCCCTAACTCTACATTTTGTAGGCTGACGAAAACAATAAAAAAAAAATGGTATTTTTGAGTGTTGACCGATTTCTGGGAGAAAAGAAGTTTGAAAACTGACAGGTCAGTTCAAGATTCGAAGCTTGCCATAGGTAAGTCACTTAGCAAACACGAACTAAGACTACCACTGGGGGCCAGGCACTGCGCTAGACCCTGGGCACGAATCAGGAAGACACACACTCCCAAAGGTGCTCACTGGGGCAGAGATTTGTGTCCCAGAAGTCTTTCTGTATTCCCTCTGTATGGTGACAGAGGAGAAAGACATCCATTTCCACTTGTCACTAATGTGGAGGCCCAACTGACGGTCTATATGGGTGACTCAATTTGGAACTGAGATGAAAACTTACACGCTCATCAAAATGCCATAAATTAAATCACATGCTGACATAATTAGGGAAGCCCAGTGTGGGGAAAAAAAAAAACAAAAACAGGCAGATCCTCTAGATCCTCTAGATCCTCCTCGAGGCCAAGACGTCACTGGTGCATTTGAATCTTGGCATAACTGCTATGTTTGATACACAGCAGCACGGGATAAAAAAAAAAAAAACCAACAGTGTTTTCAATTCTTCCCCTTCCCCTCTCCCTGATCTCCTATTAGCTTCACCTTTCTAACATTCGAATGTTCTGGGCACATGATCTCTGTACAGGATTGGAGCTCACTGGGGAAAATGAATTAAGTAAAAAACTGTAGTGGTAAAGTGCTCAGGGGTCCTCGTCACGGGGGTGTCAGATAAACCTGAGCTCTCGTGCGTCGCCACACAGGGAAGCCCCTCAGCGAGCAGGAGAGCCAAGTGCCACCGTAGCCTGCTCGCCACCATGAGCGGCACTTCCCGGCCGCCGAGACTGAGACCAGACGCCCCCAAGCCGCAGCTTCCTCATCTGCCAGCTGAAGTGCCTGTGCCCTCAGGAAATCCTTTAGATGGAAAAGTGTCAGAGCAAAGCAAGAAACTGTATCACCAGTAACAATTCCATCCTTCAACTCCTCTGCCAGACAGAACGCAGAACGTTCGCCGTGACTGCTGGGACCACGGGATAGCCCAAATCTCTCCAGGGCTCAGAAACCGAAGTGCAGCAGAGCAGAGAACCACTCTGCAACCAGACAGGTTCTGACGTCCCCCGTGTGAACTTACGCCGGTGACGTCAAGGCTCCGCGCCTCCGGCAGATATCTCACCCGGTGCCTGGCAGAGGCCTCTCCAAGTGGGGCTTCTCATTGCCATGATTATTATTTAGGGGTTGACACACTGCATTCAGTCAATATGTGCTAAGTGACTGAGTGAAGAGTGGAATGGAACCGTCAAGTTTATTGTCACAGCCAAAACTTTCATTAGAACACCGTCAGGGTGGGCGGCATTAGCTGCGCATGCATACTGGAAAGGCTGGGTCCGAGGCCTGGCTCTACTCCTGATCCCAGGTTCCTGCTAGTGCACACACTGGGAGGCAGAAAGTCCTTGGGTCCCTGACACCCATGTGGGAGACTCAGGTTGAGTTCCCCACTCTTGGCTTCAACCTGGCCCAGTCCAGCTATTGCAGGAATCTGGGGAGAAACCGGTAGAAGGGAGCCCTCTGATGCCTATCTGTCTCTGTCACTCTTCTGCCTGCCTCTCAAATAAACAAAATAAATAAATTTTAAAAAGAACCTAGTAAGGATCTTCAGCTAACTTCTATTCTTTCCCATAAGCAAGATGGACAGATGGGCATTTTCTCTGTCTCTTGTACTCTAGCTGCTTATGGACAGTTAAGGCCAGAAGAAAGCACTTTAAAATAGTGGTGCCAAACATGGAAACAGGGAACCAGGTCTCACAAGAGCCAGATGCACCCATCACACCCACAGAGACGTGCAATCCACTTGCATGGATCCTGGGTAGACCTTGGGATCGGTGCTCATTGTCTCACCGAGGTCAGACCCTGATAGAAATACCAATTCAAGTACAACACCCTAACTGTGGCACAGATGGGCATCCCAGGGGAACAGAAGAGCAACGGGAGGGGGATGAATTCCCCCAAAGGGAGAGGTGACATTAGGAAAGGACTTTGCAGAGCGCTGCGGGTTGGGTGTGGCTCAGGTGTCCCTCAAATCTTCAGGTGTTGAAGCCGCATTGTGAGACTAAGGTGGTAGAAACTCAGGGCCGGCGCTGCAGCACAGCAGGTAAAGCCACCGCCTGCAATGCTGGCATCCCATAGGGGCACCAGTTCAGGTACCAGCTGTTTCACTTCCGATCCAGCTCCCTGCTGATGCACCTGGGAAAAGCAGCGGAAGATGGCCCAAGAGTTTGGGCCCCTGCCACCCACACAGGAGACCAGATGAAGCTCCTGGCTCCTGTCTCTTGGTTTCAGCTTGGCCAGCCCTGGCCATTGCTGTCATCTGGGAAGAGAACCAGCAGATGGAAGATCAATCTCCCCCAGACTCCCGCATCATAACTCTTTCAAACAAATAAATCTTAAAAAAAAGAAAAAGAAAAAAAAAAAAAAGATGGTAGCAACTTGTGGGGAGCAGCCCGGACTGGACTGAGTTACTGGAATTAAGACTTATTCTATGCATCTGCTCTCCCACAATATGGCGCTGGGAGAGAAGTAAACAGCTTCCGCACAGCTGCCTCCAGTTCAACCAATAAACTGTAGGACTTGCTCCTGATTGGAGGAGAGCAGCGTACTCGGCGTGTGGGCAGCCGAGTTGGGATTGGCAGAGGAGGACTATAAAGGAGGAGAGAGACGGCATTCACCAGGAACATCTAAGGGGAACACCTGTGCAGCCCCCGAGAGAGCCGGCCGGCGGTGTGCCGCTCCCCTGCGGAAGTGGGGAAAGCGGCCAGGGGGAACCGCCCTTCCACGGAGGTGGAAGGGACAGTAGCCAACCCGGGAAGAACCAGCAGCAAACCCGGGGAGGGCCGAACAGATGAAAGAACAGCGCAGGGTCCTGTGTCGTTCCTCCACGAAGACGGGGAGCGACAGCAACTTAATCCAACTATGGTGTTTGGAGGTGGGGCTTCTGGGAAGTACTAGGATTAGATGAGTCCCTAGGGTGGAGCCCCTAGGATTGCGTCCTGTTGGTTCTGTAAGTGGAGGGAGAGAGACCCAGTTACACTTGCACTCACACTGCCTTGGGACTTTGTTGGCAAAGAGGCCAGCGCCAGACAAGGCCCCCGATTGTGCACCTCCAGAACTGAGAGCCAACATAAACCCACTTTTTGTTTTTTTAAAATAAAATGGCTCACCTCCAGTATTTTGTTATAGTCTTGAGAAACGGACTACGCACACAGGAAGAGTCATTTATGTCCATGGTGATGGAGAAGGAGGAAGACGAGGAGAAGGAGGAGGAGTGGGGGCTGAAGGGACTGTTTTCCAGGCAAAGAAGACAGATGGGAGGAGGAGCCCTGTGGGCAATGGAGGCGGTGTGGAGGGAACCTGCCAGGTGCAGGTGTGTAATGGCGAGCCGGTGGTTCAGGATGGCTAAGACACAGGGCCAGGAAGGGGCAATCAGAGCCGGCGGGAAAGCTCAGTGTGCGTGTGGTTAACAACTGCTCATCGGTACCTGTGGTGCCTGGCCAAGGGCAACACTTGCTAATGTCCGAAAATTTTCCAGAACAGGACTGGAGAACACCACGAGAGAAGACAACCTTCACGTACTGTTGAAGGGGACCCTGCCTCCCAGGAGCCAAGGGAGCCCACCAGAGGGCAGTGAGAAGGCCCGGGAAGAGGGGCCAAGGGCAGCAGGCCCCCGGCCAGGCCACCTCCTGCCCGTGTGACCTTGGCCAGCCACTGGCCCCTGTGTCCTCACCTGCGAAGCTAGCAGGTTGGACAACAGATCCTTATCGTCCTTTCTGGTCTGAGATGTTAGGACGACAACCAGGACCGTGTCTTTGAGTACTGGAAGGGCTACAAGATGGGGTGGGGTCTTCTCGGGGCATTTATTAACTTGTGGCTACACAGTCATTGCTCAGAGAACCTACAGGGACACAGAGGGACAAAGCCACATCCAGAAGACGGATGACTGAAGGGGGCTGACATATGTGTGAGAGTTTGGCGAATTTATGCAGGCAGCCTCACAGCCATAAATAAAGTCCCATTCTCTTACCCAAAACCTCATTCGGGGGGTAAACACCGGACAGCGTAATAGACAATTTGGCTGTATCTGCCGCCTCACGCCTCCCCTGAATGAAAAACAGCCATCACGGGCAGGGTAATGGGTTCGGCAGGCTCTTCACACACATCTGTATTGTCACCAGCAGACAGGCTGGGCTGACGACGGAGCAGGCTGTGTAATTCATCTCGGAGACTCCCGGTCCCTCCGCACAGCTCCGCCCTGACAGCCATCCATGCTCCCAGAAGAGCCCACACGCAGGGAGCACCGACCCCTGTGCGGGTGGACAACCCAGCACAGTCGAAGGCCAGTCCGGCCAGCCGCTGCCAGCACAGCTCCTTGTGTTTTCTTGACCTACTTCTCGGCCCTCCCGGCCCTCCCCCACAGCCCCCGGGAGGCCCTGTAATTAGCCCCTTTCCTCCATCAGGAGCTGAGCACTGTCAGGATGACCAAGGAGACAGGACAGCAGACCCTGGCATCGCTGTCTGGAGCTTTTCTTTTCTTTTTCTTTGTTGGCTTAACCGGCTTCCTGGCTCCCGCGGGAGATCAGGCCTGGCTTGACCTTGCCAGCCAGCAGGGCTCCTGGCTGGAAATTAGTGGGAAGTAGCCTGGCATGAACCAAAAAACTGAGACCGGCAAAGCGCTGCTCAGGGGGTGGGGGTGGGAGCCCGCAGGGTCCTTTTGAAACCCCCCATCTTCGGCATCGCAGCCAAGAGAGGGGTCCACGCCGGGCAGCAAGCTCACGAGAGCCGAGGCCGCCAGGCACTGCCGAGCCTGGCTCAAGTCCTTTCCGCTTCCCATTAGCAACAAATGGAAATTGATTCGCTCATTTTCAGGGGGTGAAAACCCCGCAGCAACGCTGAATAACTGTAGGCATCTTATAAATTAAGCGTCTTAAGGATACGAACCGTTTCGCATTGCCGCTGAGCAGAATTAAATAAGGCTTTTAGAAGTGAATGGGGAAGAGGGAGGCAAGATGGGGTGTTTTTAATTCCTTGTTTCAATCACAGAGGATGCGGGGTAGAGGGCAGGGCGTGGGGGAGAGCTGAGTCCCTGTCCCTGAGTCTAGCCGGCTGCCGCTGCCTCTGCAGGCCTGTAGGGGAGGGTGGAGCAGCTCAGAGACCCACAGGCTCACACGGGGCCATGCAAGCCTGTGGCTGGGCTGCTGGCCCACCTCTGCCTGCACTGGGGCCCCCTTGGCACCACCAGCATGCCAGCCCCACTCGGGACTGAGGGCCAGGCCTGAGTGCAACGGGAGGAGTTCCCAAGTCAGAATAAGTCATTTCTCTGGGACTTGTCCTGAAGCCACCTTTATTCTAAGCTGGCCTTGAGCCTGTTTAGTTTCAGGTTGAGGATCCAGGACCCTGCTCCAGTCACATCACCCACTTTTGCCCCCACCTCGCCTGGTCTGCAGAGAGCCTCGTCTGGATGGTTCCTCTGGGACTCATCTGACCTCGCCCCTGGAGCCTGCTGTTGGACAGCTCATCTTGTGACCAGCAAGAAGTGGGATTTCTCACTGTCGTGCCCCACACAGCTGCCCACACCAATGCTGGTCTCCGCAGGCACAGGAGACACCCCGATCCCCAACACCCTCCCATTAGTCCTGACTCCACAGATTCTCTGTGCTGGGCCACCAGGCGGCCACCCTGTGCCTGCTGGCCTGCACTGTGTCCTCGGTCCTGAGGTGGTGTCCCCAGGACCCGAGTCCGGAGTGCTCGGTAAGCTTCACCAAGCCCTGGCACAGCAGGAGACACCTGACCTCCGGGCCCTCCCCTCCAGGGTGAGGGTGCTGTCGGCGCAGGTGGAAGTCCTGCCTGACCACAGCAGGAAGGACAAGGGAGAGAGAACGAAGGGGTCCCGCCCTCCCTTCAGAGCCAGGCCACGGCAGGAGGACATCAAGACAAGGGCCCTTCCGAGTGGCCGGGCCAGGATCACCAAGCAGACTCCCGGCTTCATGGAAGCTGCTGAGGACACAGCACGCTGTCCTTGGACCAATCAGAGGACAGCAGTGATCTCTTCTCCGGCCTGAGTTTGGAATCCCAGGCCATGCTCACCATCCTTCTTCCCTAACAGCAGCCCCTTCCTGTGCCAGGCTGAGTCCATCTCACACGGGACAGGAGTTAGCAGCATCTTAGACCACGGCTGTCAGCCTGTGGGACGTCCCCATCACCACCATCGCCGCCACCAGGCCAGCCAGACTCAGGGAGGGCACAGCAGCTTCCCTGGGGGCCCTGCACAGCACTCCGAGGTCCCCTGTGGACAGGCGGGGCATCCCTAGGCCAAGCTGCACTTACCGATCCTCAGGGAGTGCGGGCTGCAGGCGACCATCACGAGCCACGCAGGAAGCAGCACCAAAGGCGCCGAGACGCGGGGCATCTTCTATAAATCCTCATGGAGCCCTCTGCTGGTCTGGGCATGACATAACTCTGCAGGAGAGCGCGGGAGCATGTGAGTCCGATGCCAGCCAGGCCATGGCACCCTCCACCCCGGGGGGCACCTGAGCCACCAGGGGGCACCCCCATGAGAACATCTGGCAGTGCCACGGGAGAGCTGCCGAGCTATAGATTCGGGGACCATACGGGGCGGCTGCAGGACCCACGGCGCCTCGCTTCCCCTTAGCGTCTGGGACTGAGAATGACGGTGAGCACGCACTGAACACTGCAGAGAGCTGTGGGCCAGGCCAGCCTCTCTGCCTACTGGCTGTGAGGTCTTCATAAGTCTTCTCACAGCGCTGCGGACTGACTTGCACAACCCAGGGGAAGCCGCCATGTGTAAGGCTGGGGCTTAACAAGGCTACTCAGACGCCAGCTCCTCCCCAATCAGATGGGAGAGATCCAGTCCCAGCAATTACCCGGGGCAGACGCACCCGTCCCAGGCCACCAGCTGCCTCTGCTGCCAGCAGAAATGAACCCCACCCCCACCCTTCTTCACCAACTCTTCTCCTCCCCGAGTGGGTGCATCCCCCAGTGTCAACTCTAGAACCTTAGTTTGTGAGGGAACTGCCTCTCCCGAAGACAGCATGGCTGTTGCCCCCCACTGAGTCTACGGGTGACCAGCTCTGCCTCATTCCTGGCCAGACCTGCACAGGCTAATCCCAGGGAGCCTTGGAAAGGAGGGGTATTAAAATGTTTCTTTCTTCCCCTCCAAGACAGACAACCCAATAGAAAAATGGGCAAAAGACCCGAGTTGCCACTTCACTAAAGAATATATCCAATGCCCCATGCAGGTGTGAAAGGGTACTCAGCTCACTGGGCATCAGGAAAGCACAATTTTAAACCACAATATACCTCTCTATAGCCAAGGGAATGGCTTCTGAAAGTAAAAAGACGGTGTCAAGTGTTAATGAGGACTTGGAGCTACTGGAACGCTCACCAGTGCCGCTGGGAGTGTGAACTGATGGAACTGTCTCCTGGAGCTTTACTCAGACCCCAGTGACCCAGTACCTCCACTCCCAGGGACACACCCACGTAAATGCACATGCATGCTTACCAAACACCTGTGCTGGCGTGCCTGTAGCAGCATTCTTTAGATCTCCCTAAATTAGAAACCACCCAAATGTCCAGAAAAATGGAGAAACAGCATGTCTATTCACACAGCAAAATGCTATGCAGAAATGAAAATGAACAGGGGTGGCATTTTCGACAGTGAGTAAGACGCCACTTGGACACCTGCATCCTGTATCAGAATGCCTGGTTTTAGTCTTGAATTTGCTTCTGATTCCAGCTTCCTGATAATAAACAACCCGGGAGGGCTGCAGACAATGCTCAAGTACGAGGATCCCTGCCACCCACTTGGGAGACTGGGATGGAGTTCCTGGCTCCTGGCTTCGGCCTGGCCCAACCCTGGCTATTGCGAGCAGTCGAGGAGTAAACCAGCAAACGGAAGATGGATCTCTCTCTCTCTTCCCCTCTCTCTCCCTCTCAAATAAAGTGAAAATAAATACATCTTTAAAAAAGAAATAAAAATGAATAATGAACTACATGTAACAGCATTTATGAATCTCATGAATACAAATCATATTGAGCAATGGGAACCAGACACAAAAGAATACACACAGTATGAGTCCATCTACAGAAAATGCAAAAACAGACACAAGTGTTGTGTGAAATTGGAAGTCCAGTTAATGGTATTCAATTGATTCTTGTCCCTTTTGGATGCATTTGTAGGCTATACCTAGGGTTAGGATGCAAACTAAAATGAGTGCTAGAGTGAGCAGATGAGTCCACGTGACTCTATAAGCACACAGGCACTGGCCTGGCAGGGGACGTGAGGGGCTTCTGGGGCACTGGGGTGTTCTGTCTTTTGCTCTGGGCGCTAAAGTGTATGCAGTTTGAAGAGACTTGTCAAGCTGTATACTCCGGGCGGGTGTACTTTTCTTTATGTGTTCTGTCTCAGCACTTTCTGTTGAGTGGTACCTGGTCTCTCTAACACACACTCCAGCCACCCTTTTGTCCTGCATTTGCTGTGTTCTCTGTGATACATCTGCTTGGAGCAGGCTCCTCTCTGTGGCTCTGACAATGCGTTTCTCTCTCAATGGCTGCTGCCTGTATGCGTCTACACCAGAGATCCTAAGGGTAAGGATTGTTTCCAGTTTCCTGTTCTGTTACCAGAATCTCTCTACACACAAGAGGTGCCCAGTATGTATTTGTGCTGTGAACAAAAGTCCTTGAACAATTGCTAGAGGGAGAAAAGGAAGACAATGGATAGAAGATTGGGGTAAAGACTGGTTGACAAATCAGGTCCCGAATTCTTGTCCCATATAACTCAGGGGTGTTGGTGCGGCCTCCAGGGAAGCCAGACTCATTATAGATAACGCTGACTGCCCGTCTCCTCCCTAGAGTGTAAGCTCAACAGAGGTGGGGCAGAGGCAGAAGTCTTCATTTGTGTCTCCAGGTCCTGGAACAGCACCCGGCATATATTACAGCTTCAACAAACATTTATTATGTGGATAAATGAATGAGCTGTCAAAGAGGAAAGAACTGTAAAAACCTGGTTAAGCTACATAAAAGTAATACTAAATGCAGCCATTTACATCCAATGCCTGCCATTTATGCGTGACCAGCTCGCTGCACAATAATTATTATTCAGACCATTAAGTAGGTGTCAGATGGGCCCGTGCGACTTTTGTTTGATGACAGAACTACACTCAGCCCGTGCGGGTCTGACTGCTGTTGCTCGTGGCCCAGGAGCCAAGACCACATTTAAGAACAATGATGGCTGAGGTTCTGGGCTGCTCATGGGCCTCCCTTGTGTGACCCAGGCCATGAGGAGGAGAAATGAAGCTCTCCTGAACCTTGCAAGAAAACAACCTCTGCCTGGTGGTTGACAAAACTTTTCTCACGGTCTCTGTTGAATTGAATCCATCAGACAAGCTCTATTACAGAGGAGGAAGCTCCACCCAACAACACTGAAAGGCCTCGTTCAAGGTCACATGGAGCCGTGGCTCGCCAGGTCTGAGGCTCCCCTGGCTTTCTTTTTGTATTTCAACTGTTATTGAGCAGAAAGCTGAAGGTTTTAGATTCCTTACAAAAAAACACGAAGACCTTCTTTCAGGATAACATACAGATGAATCCAGTTGTAGAACCTAGCAGAGCAGCTTCCATGAACTAAGAATATATTACTAATTTTAGGGTAAAGAAATTGCCCCTCCTTCTGCTAATGCTACCCCTCCCTGGGGGTCTCGCCTCATCCACAGTTGACGAGCACCTGTGGACTGTGCTGTCCAAATCGGCAGCTCTGTACTCTACACCTGCCTCCTGAGAGCTCTCTCTGTCCCACAGCACCTCAGATACACCTGGCCCTAAAGAGAAGTTGTCAACTCCGCCACACCGGCCATCTGTTTTTCCTCCTACTTCTCAGTGGGTGATGTGACAATCACCAGTTGCCCACAACAGAAAGCTGAGAATCACCCTACATTCCCACGTCCCACAGCCCCACATCTAATTAGTCATGGGGTCCTGATGGCCCTGCACTAACACTGCACCCCACTTCTCACTGCCACCGACAGGCCAAGTGCAGAATTCGTGAGTGAGGCCATAGTCTCCGTATTGGCTTCTCTGCTCTGGTCCCTTCCTCTCCACTTGGTTCTCCACATGGTAGCTAGGGCATCTTTTAAAAAAGATTTATCTATTTTATTTATTTGAGAGGCAGAGTTATAGAGAGAAAGCCAGAGAGTGAGTTTGGGCCAGGCCAGGTTGTGGGGGACCCAGGAATTCCATCCGGGTCTCCAACATGGGTAGCAGGAACTCAAGTACTTGAGTTGTTTTGCAGGTGCATAAGCAGGGAGCTGGATTGCGAGACGAGTAGCTGGGACTTGAACGGGTGCGCCAGGATGGGCTGGAGGAGTCCTGAGCAGCACCTCACCTGCTGTGCCACAAGGCCCACTCCAGACCAGGGCAGTTTCACTAAAATGTAAGCATAGCAATTACACGCCTCTCCCCTAAACCTTTCAAGAGCTCTCCGTTGCAAAGGGGACCTCTCAAGGGCAAACTCCTCAGCCCAACAGATTGAACTGTCCTGTGATTGGCCCCCATTCACCTGTCCTTACCCCATGGCACCTGACGCTCCAGAAAAACCGCAGCTCTCACTTCCCTAAACACGACACATCGTTCTACTGCCTCCTCTGCTTGTGCCTCCCCTCCTGAGCGCAGGCCCCTCCCCTAAAGGCCTGCAAACTGCTTTTTCCAGGCTCAGTACTGACCTCCCTGGGGGGCTTCCTGTGGCCCCTCCCTGTCTACAGACACCACTCCTGGAACATTTCTCATCGGGCCCACATGCTGCTCACAGCGGCCCCAGAGACCTGGAAGCTTGAATGGCAGGGACCACGCCAAGCACCCAGCACACTATCCAGCCCACACTAGGTGCTCCATTAATATTGGCTGAGCGAGGGAGTGAGTGACTGAACAGACAGTGTCAAAGGGCGTTTTTGGAGTTGACACCAATAGGAGATAAGCCCCTGGTTTGCCGTGTATTTGTATAGTCACTGCAGGGAAAGCAAACAGCTGAAGCAGACACAAGGCTGTGGTTCCAGGCTGATGGTGAGCATGGAATGGATGTTGAGAAGTGGAGGGAAGCAAACAAGTACTGACTGCTGCTCTCCAAGTCCCGAGGCTCGGGCTGGTAGTCACAGGTAAGTACACAGGTTCGAATCCTACGCTACCATATACTAGCTCACACCCTTGTTCCTTTGTGATACGGGGGTGACAAAAACACCCTCACAGAACAGCTACGGTGCTTGTGTGGCGCTGCCGCTAGGAAGCACTCCAGGTATACTAACTCTTCATGACCACTCCGTTAACCCTGTAAGGTAGTGCTGCATCCCCATTCCACAGTCATGGAAGGCGAGGCTCAGAAAGGCTCAGTAACTTATCCAAGTTCCTGTTTCTAGAGCAATAGTGCCGGGGATCCAATGCAAGAACGCCTGATCATCCACAATCGCCAATCCCATGATCCTCTTTGACTACAGCTCAATGTGGAAATGCCGGCAGAACTGAAGTCAAAATCAGGTATACAAGGATACCCCCCAAAGTTCATGGAAAAATGGCATGAAAAGAAGTTATTTTGTCTCTCTGCTACTGTGTCTTTCAAATAAATAAATAAATCTTTAAAAAAAAAAGGCAGAAGGAGGCTGGTGTGGCACAACAGGTTAAACCACTGCTTGCAATGCCAGCACCCCATACTGGGAGCACTGGTTTGAGTCCCAGATGTTCTGCCTCCCACCTGCTCCCTGCTAATGCACTGGGAAGGCAGCAGAAGATGGCCCAAGTATTGCCACCCAACTAGGGGACCCGGACGGAGTTCCTGGCTCCTGGCTTCAGTGTGATGCAGCCCTGCCTACTGCAGACTTTGGAAAATGAACCAGTGGATGGAAGATCTCTCTTTTCTGTCTCCTCCCTTGCCTCTGTCACTATGCCTTCCAAATAAATATTTTTTTAAACTGGGCTAATTTTGGTGGGAAAATTTTTAAATGTATGCATAGTTATTCTTAATATGCATCTTCCATGGACCTTTTTAAGACCTCACTGTACAAATATTGCTTCTAACTTCTTTTTAAGATTTACTTATTTATTTAGAAAATCAGTGTTAAGTAGAGGAGAGAGAGAGAGGGAGAGAGACAGAGAGAGAGAGAGAGCGATCTTCCATCCACTGGTTCACTCCCCAACTGGGCCAGGCAGAAACCAGGAGCCAGGAGCTTCATCTGGGTCTTCCACATAAGCACGAGCCCAAGTACTTGGGCGATCCTCCACTGCTTTTCCCAGGCCATTAGCAGAGACTTGGATGGGAAGTGGAACAGCCAGGACACGAACTGGCACCCATATGGGATGCCGGCATTGTAGGCGGCAGCTTTACCTGTTATGCCACAATGTCGGCCCCTGCTTCCAACTTCTGAGGGTCTCTAATACTTTAGGTAAGGGGATGGCAGCACATTCAGAAGCAGGACTTTGCCATGCAGCGAGAGCATTCTCCTAGACACCCTGGGGAGGTCATAATGAGCGCAGATCAGGGCCCAACCTGGACTGAAGCCAGGCTTTGTCCTCGCTAATGAGCACAGCCCTGCTTCCCCATCCAGCGCTGACCCCAGAACACCAATGCCTACCTCCGGGGTGATGAGCACCACGAGAGCAGGGAACAAGTCGCACTTTTCCACCAGTGTCCCCAGTGCCTGGCACAGGCTGGCACATAGTAGGCACTCAAAAATATCTGCTGAAATAATGAAAGAATACAATCAGAGAACGTGTGCAGAAGACACTCTGTCGGCTACAAAGCATTTACTTGTGAGGTACATTTAGCGACCTTGCCCAGGAGGAATTCATAAACCAACTACAATTTCTCCACCCACACAAGCTCTCCTCCCTTGGCCCTCTGGCTCTCACTGTCTGTAGCTCCCAGGCGCCGTTTAATCACACTCTGTCCCGCCAAAGCTTCCCGGATGTACCGGGGGGTGGGGCACTGCACCAGGAGCTGAGGCTTCTTGTTCCTCCCCTCTGCTTCCCCATGGATCTGCCCAGGAAGTTTTCCTACCCTAACAGCAAACACCAGACCTCTTCCAGAGGAGGATCTAACTTTCACTTCTTCACAATCACAACAGTGGTCACCTTCCCCAAGCTGGAAGATCCTCCTTGTCCCGTTCTGATGGAAATTACTCTGAGCCCCTGCCCTGTGCTTGTATTTGGAACGCACGCTCCACAAAGGCTGCTCCTCCAGCACCTTGGACAGTGCCTGGCGTGGGGCAGCTGTAGGTAAGTACTGTCAAATGCGTGAATGCGTGCGTACTGGACTCTGAGTTTATTTCCGCCACGGTGGGGGCAGGGAGCTTCTCCTTCCGACATATGTCCACCTTGCTATGGTGGTGATGCTGAGCGGAGGCTCAGTCAACCTTGGCTGACCCACAAGCAGCAGCCAGTTCACAGCGCACACAGCGAGAGCCTGCCCAACAGCCCCCCATATTCCCGTGGTGCACACGCTGCCTGAACCCCTTGCCTGGCTGTGCTAAGCGGCCTCTCCTCTCCTGACTCATCAGCGGTCCCCTCTGCTGGTGTCTCTCTCGTCTTCATAGGGCCACTGTACCATTAATTGCGATTTTGCAGGGTGGGACACAGAGCAAGCTGACAGCCAGCAGAAGGTGTCTGGCGACAGGAGGACAGAGAATCAGAGGGGCAGCTAGATTAATTACAGGTTTCCTCTCAGCTGTGGGCAACAAGATCTTGATTACTCCTCCTGACGCTCCAGGCGCCTCAAGACAAATGGATGTGGGCTTCTCTGCTATTGTCTCGCTGCCCCTGACTGGGAGAATCTCAGGTGGCAGCCAGCAGCTTGGCTGGAGTGGCAGGGAGGTGCAGTAGCTGGGAAGGAGGAACAGGGCCACCTCAGGCTCTATGGCGCCGTGAGGGAGAATAACCGTGGCCTCATCAGCTGGGCACGACATTGTAGGCATCCTGTCTCCCTGCAACAGGCCAGGACACAGGGCTGTCCCAGCAGTCAGCGAGCTGGGCACTCACAAGCCCTGCAAGTCAATCTCCGAGTCTCAGCTTCTCCTATAAAATGAGGGAAGCAGACTAGAGGATCCCTAGGCTGCGAAGTTCTGCAGTTCTAAGAACTCAACTCTACGACAACATAATATTTACTGACTATTTACTATGTGTAAAGTGCTATTTCAGACTCGTTTCCTCCTTGGGAGAACTCTGCAAGGAAGAAAATCTCATGCCTCCCCACCTGCAGGTGCAGAACTCAAAGGCAGAGAGGCGGATCGAGTGACTTGCCAACGTCACTCAGCTGACACATGGAAGAACTGGGTCATGGACTCTGGGATGCCCCTCCCCCCTCTACACCACACACGTGCACACATGTGCACACACGCACACACATGCACATACACCTTCTACACCCACCTTCTTTGTGGTCCCAGAATCTAGCATGTGGTTGCCACTTAATGATGGACTGTGATTGTGATTATTATAATGACGGTGGAGAACAAGGCAAGTTCAACACAAGGAGCTCTCGGCCCCTACACACCTCTTGCTGGACCCGAGAGCCAGCAACAAAAGAACGAGCATGCAAGGACTTCTTGGCAAAAAGATCAGCCCCTGTGTTGTCAACATTCAGGATTTCCCAGCTCCCAGGAGTCTAATGAGTTACGACAGGACAGGGTAGCCGGGGGGTAGAGTGGCATCCACACTGGGAACTGGGCCTGGCCTAACTCAATAATTAAAACTGAAGAGCAGGGGTGGACGCAATGGCCTAGCCCAGGCCTGACTTAAGGGAGGTGGCTCCATGAGCAGTCCAATGGCACATGTCAGGGACCACCAGGGCCCAGGACCAGGGACAGCCATTCTAAATTCTCAGGTACTACCGAACAAGAGCAAGGAGGAATCCAGAGCTTTCTTCCCTCCAAACCACCTCCCTTGGAGCTTTCAGATCTGAAATGCACCTGTAAACAGAGTCCCCTCATCAGAGGCCAGAGCAGATGTGCCTGGCCTCCTATCCCAGCTGCCACTCTGTGTCCTTAAACCGACTTGCTAACCTCTGAGAGCTTCATCTGGCTCCCAGGAAAGGCGGCTGCCGGAAACCCAGGGGAAAGTGCAGTCGGGAGAGGAGCCCCTCCACACCCTTGCTGAGCTTCCCTCCAGCCCTGAGCACAGGCACCTGGACTGCGTCCCCGTCTTCTCCCAGCAGCACAGCCTCCCACGCCTGCTGGCTGGTGTGAACCCACAGCCCTCTCCCCTCCAAATGCTGCTGCAGATCAGCCCCATCCCTGCAGCTCCTGAAGAAGCCAGTCCTCCCCCTTGCTCAGGCTCAGTGCCCTGGAGGTGGAGCCCTGTGTGACCCTGGACCCATCACTTAACCCCTCGAGGCTTCCATTTCCTGTGCTGTAAAGCAGGCAAATTACACTCACCGTCTACGCACAGGGTCACTAAGAGGATCAAACGAGATAAAGGATGCAGACTCACTTTGCAAATGAGTAAAGTGCTTCTGGGGGGAAACGGGTCACGTAGGCCCATCCTCTAGTCTGGCCAAGCACGCAAGCACCCGCAGTACCCTATGAGGCTCATACTTCACCCATTCAATATTTCTATTATGTGGCAGGTGGCTTCCCGGTCCCTGGGACATGGTCCCTGCCCTCCTGGAGCTACCATCTAGGACATTAAGAGACATCTATCAGGTACTGAGACAGGCAGGTGCCGTGGACACAGACGGCAAAGGAAAGGTGCAGAGGCCCCAGAGTGTAGTGGGGAGGGGCAGCATCCCCAAGGGTGACTTGAGTCAGCCAGGCCCTTAGGAGGGGCGGGTGAGGAGGAGATGGGCTCAGAGGCCTCTGACAGGATACAGCATGGTGAGTTCCAGAAACACAGGGAGACCACCAGAACTGCAAGGCCAAGAGCAGTGTCAGTGTCCATTCCCTCTCATTGGGTGTGGCTTTTTTTTTTTGCAGGCAAAGCTAAACAGTGAGAGAGAGAGAGACAGAGAAAGGTCTTCCCTCCGTTGGTTCACCCTCCAAATGGCCACTACGGCCGGTGCGCTGTGCCGATCCAAAGCCAGGAACCAGGTGCTTCCTCCTGGTCTCCCATGAGGGTACAGGCCCCCAAGCACTTGGGCCATCCTCCACTGCCTTCCCAGGCCACAGCAGAGAGCTGGCCTAGAAGAGGAGCAACTGGGACAGAACCAGAGCCCCAACCGGGACTAGAACCCAGAGTGCCGGCACCACAGGTGGAGGATTAGTCTAATGAGCTGTGGTGCCGGCCTGGGCGTAGCCTCTCTGAGGACAGAGGCCTGTCCCTTCTCCCACTGCATTCCCGGGTCTGGGCCAAGGCTCTGCATTTAAAGCCCTCTTCTTCATGAACCTTGCACTAGACCCAGCCCCTTGCACAGGAAAGGCGAGGAGCCCAGCATCCCAGCCCACCTTGCACCTGTAAGACGACGGGGAGCTGACCATCACCATGGTGAGACCCACAGGATGGCTCAGAACGGTGAAAAATGTCCCTGGCATTTATCAGAGGCCACCAGACTGGATCCTCGGGGACTCACACTCCTGGCAGAAGCCACGTGAGATCCTGTGAGGCTCTGAAACCCAGCAGCGCAGCGCTGGAGCCGAGGGTAACGCTTTCGAGGTAACCTTTCGAGGCGGCGATCTCACAGGAGGAACTGGCACAGCAGAATCACGTGCACACCGAGGAGACAGAGCAGAAAGACAGCAGGGGAAGATGGCATTTTCAACGGCCCCCTGGCATACCCAGCCTCTGTCGCGTGCTGGGCACCTCCCAGGTGTGGGGAGGAGAGGGCTTCCCGCAGAGGCTCGGCCCTGCCTTGCAGAGAGGCTGTGTGCACTGCAACTGATGGCAGCGTGAGGTGGGGCAGCTGGTGACGGGGTGCAGCCAGAATGGCACATCTGACGCCAGAGAGGGTTTATTCCAGATCCACAGGTCCAAGTCAGAGGGAAGCATTCTAACCTAGTGATAGGGAGCCCGGAGCCGCTGGGGCACAGACGCGGAGCTCCTGAACTTGGCCTGGCTTTGCCCAGCCCAAGCCGGCACTTCACCAATCTGTCTCGTCCACGACCCCTTCACACACCCGTCAACACTGCTGTGTCTCAGAAAGAGAGACCTGATCTTTCTGAAGTCCAGACCAGGCCCTCGGCACACTCAGGGGAGGGAAGAAAGGCCAGACCCTTTGCAGTAAAGGCCGCAGCAAGAGGGGTGTGTCCCCTGCCAAGTTCAGAGTGGTGGACTTACTCTGCTGCAGTCACGCAAGCTCAGGCTAACCTCTGGGGAATGCCCAGTGCACTGGCACGTCCCACCCTGCCCTGTCCCCTCTGTCCAGCTCAATAGCACTGACCGCCCTCCGCCTAGGGCGAGGCAGGGCCAAGAGAGTAGAGGCTGGTTGCTGGCCAGCTGCCCCTGAGGAGGGGATTATAGGACCACGGTCACTCAGGCGTGGGAAGGGACTTGCTGTTCATCCTCAACTGTTCTCTACCGTTGCATGCTTAGCTAAGAGGTCCGATGGCTTTTTCAATTTAGGAGTCTAGTGAGTAACTTAACTATAAAGAACCTTGATTCTCTCTGTGCCTGGCTCTAAGACCAGGGCTCATGACACACATGCCAAGGCTCAAGGGTTCACTGAATGCAGTTCTGCCAGGTCTCTCATGGCCTCTCTGGAATATCCCTCCCTGACACAGGGGCGCTGGCTGCCTGGTGAGAAGCCAGAGCTGCTGGGAGCTGACCCTGAGACCTGCACTCTCCTCCCAGCCAGTCTCGCCCCCATCCCAGGTACGGCCCACCTGAGGCTCCCTGCAGCCACAGCACTTGCCTCGGAGAACCCCTGGCTTAGACTCCTGGTGGATCCCAGGCCTTTGGCAAGAGGAGGCCCCTCCCTCAAGGAAGGAGGGACCCCGGGGCACTGCCACATTCAGCCAGTGTCTCAGAGCGCAGGCACCCTCTCCATGAGCCGCCCAGGGCTTCTTTCTGCATTCATCACAGGCCACAGGGGAGAGTCTCTGAGATCCCTGCCACCTCCCCTCTGCCACTGGCCCAGAGATGGCACAGAAACCACAGGCAGGGCTGGGCAAGTCTACGCGTTGGGAGTCCAGGGGCTGAAAGCTCTGAGTCACCTCCTCATGTGGTCACCGGGCGACGTGTGGGACAACCCTGACCTCCTTAGCTAAGTGAGGGTCTGTCCTTGCACTCACAGGGCCCCTTATGAAGAAGCACATGTCCCCAAGAGGCCAGCTCCAGCTGCCAGAGCTGGGCGAAAGACCGAGAGTGCTGCCCATCATCCTGCAGGGGGGTTGCCAGGGGCCCTGAACGCACTGGGCCCACCCAGATTCTCAGAAGGGCTGCCTTCCCTCCAGGAGCTCCCCAGAAGTGTCCCTGTGTGGAGAGTGACACAGCACACCCGGTAACTCAGGCTGCACGCAGCAAGGAAGCCGCTCGCCCAAGACAGAGCAGCCTGCGGCCAAATAAGGGCACCATGCAGGAAGACGGAGGCAGAAAGGCATCTGTGGTGCCCAGGAGTTGGAGCCAGGATCTTGGAAGTCAAGGTCAGGGGCATGCACTGGATGGAAGAGACCTTGTGGGTACAAGCTGGAGAAAGCAAGGGGTGTCTAAGGGCTGGTGACCACACCCACCTGGCAGGAGCCCATTGGTGCTGGGCTCAGATTCTAGAAGGCCTCAAATGCCAAGGCTACGGGGTCTGGACTTTATCCTCCATGCAATCAACAGCCAACGACTGTTTCTGGGGAAGGAAGGGTCAGGACTAGAGTTGTGCTTTAAGGAAATCAATATGACCGAGGGGTGCAGGGAGGCCTGGAGAGGTTACTGGGCACTTGGCTGCCTGTGTGGGGAACGCGAGTGTGGGGGAAGCCGACCTTGAAGGGAACTGACCTGAAGCCACCTGAACATCAGAGTGCAGAGACCGCCCCAGGAGCTGGAAAGGCCAATGTCCGAGCTGCGGAGCGCTGTGGATCTCCAGTGAAGGCAGCCCCAGACGGCACCGGCACCGGTCTCAGAGGAAAAAGGGCACCACACTCCTTGCCAAGTCTGAATCAGGCCCAGCTCGAAGCGGAGGGATATAATGTGGAAAAAAGCTTGTAGCAAAGGGGCTGGGCTTGGAGACCCAAGGCCTGTGTTCAAACCTGGCTTTGCCATCTGTTCCCTGTGTCCCTGTGTGCCTTGGTCTCCCAACAAACAGGAGGAGCTCAGTGTGCCCTGTCTACTTCACAGGGTCCTTCGAACATCAAAGAGGGTGGTATGGGGCAGCCGCTTGGGATGCCCACGTCCCATATCCGAGACTGGTTCATATCCTGGCACTCTGAGCTTCTGCTATGGTTTCCTGCTAATGAGCCTGGGAAGGCAGCAGATGACGGCCCAAGTTCATGGGTTCCTGCCACCCATGAGGGAGATGGAGTCCCCAGCTTCTGGCTTTAGCCTGGCCTAGCCCTGGCTGCTGAGGCCATTTGGGGAGTGAACCAGTGGAGCGAATTTTCTTTCTCTGTTTCTTCCTATCACTCTTTCAAATAAATAAGTCTTTAAAAATAGGAGGATGTTCAAGAGTTTTTCAGGCATGGAAAGCCAAGAAAACGGGCACAAAAATGTCCCACAAGAAGGACCTTGATGAGTGAGACCCCATTGGAAAGAAGGGGCCATCAAAGAAGGATGTACATTTCTCTGAAGGGAGGTGAAAACTTGCACTTTGTTTATGGCCCTGTCTAAATACTGACAAAGTTTGTGGATTCAAAAGGCTTCCATAGCCTAGGCAGCTCATGTCAAGCGCCTCAGTGATCACGGTCATTATACATGAGTGTTAATTGTTAAATTAACAACAGAAGTCCCTGTGCACTAACTTCCCATGTAGGACCTCTATCCTCAAAGAGTTGTATTATGAGAGTTAACTGTAAAACTTGTTCTCAAAGGAAAAAAATAAGAGAATGTTACAAGTGAATCATATTTTGGTAACATGTCATCAAAATTGTGGAAGGCTTCTCCCCAGACTAGAACTCTGGCTGGGTTAGTTCTCTCATTCCTCCTCCAACCCACCCCAACAATTTACCCTGTGTTTTATGTTCTAGAACACACATCTGACTCCCTACGTCTCAGATTTATTGAACAGATGAATGATTTACCATTGTTTTCTATAAAACTCCTAAGACAGCGTTTTCCACCTAGTTGGAGCTCAATAAAAGTATGATTGATTAATTAATAAAAGTGAACCTCTAGAGGATGTTTTAATCCTATCATTTTCCCCCTACTCAGCGACTCAGCTTAATATGAGCACTCCCAAAAAACCAGCCAGGGCAGCAGGTTGGAGATCCCCACCCATTCCCTTCATTCACAAACTCTGGCAGGATTCGCTCCAACAGGAGGCAGTGCAGGGCTGCTGGTGTCAGCACAGGCCCTGTGTGTGCTTTCACCAGAGCCCCCCGGGGCCTGGGTCCCGCCACGTGCTGGCTCTAGTGCTTTGGGCAAGTGATTCACCTCTCCAAACCCCAGTTTCTCCAGCCATGGAAAGGAGAAAGTGTTAGGTATCCCTGAGGTGGCTTTCCAAGATGAGCCATGATCTTAGCAGTGTGCCTGCAAGTCGCAAGTGCGCAAGGCCTGACAGCTGCTATGTGGTTGTTGTTATTATTGTCCACAGCCAAATCACCATGATTTGGGGGGGCCTGGTATTTGGGTACAGATTTTCCATTAGCGAGGACGATTATGAACACTCTGTGACAACCCATGGATGAAGCCTCGCTTGCGTTCAACTGTAGGGCCCTCAAAGCCAACTTCACAGCCCCTGTATCCAATGGCATCTGGGCTGGGGGGCACTGAATGAGTCAGTGGCCCTTATGGTGCTAACCCAGCGTTAATGGTGCAAGTGAATTACAAACAAGGCCCACCTGCTGTGCTCAGCAACAAAAGCCGGCAGGAGGGTAATTGCCTGGAACTTGAGCACAGGGGGACACAGCGGGCATGGAACACATTAACCACAGGGAGGACAACTTCCCCTCACTTCCCTTTTGCACAAGACCCATGGAGAAGCCGGCAGGCAAGGGGATGCAGGCGCCAGACGGTGGGGTGAGGTGGGGGGGGGCACTACTCCAGAGTAGCAGAGGAAAGGTGCTTCCAGACAAACACAGATCTGAGGGCAAGGAGGGTCTCCCTGGCTGGCCACACACAGCCCAGATCCCCACATGAGCGTGGGTGCCATAGCACCTGGCCTCTCTCTAATTCCCAACAGGGACAAGGCAGGCAGCGCCCTTGATACCAAGGATCAGGAGGAGACAGTGGGCTCCCCGGGGCTGGTGAGGCAGTGGCAGCATGCAGGCTAGTCGTTCACGGGTCTGTGCAACATGTGTGTGTTACACAGCCACTGCATGAGCAAGGGGAGCTCACAGGACACAAGACATCTTCCAGCGCAGGAAGCCAGGCACAGATGTCAGTCACCCTGCACAGGCCAGGAACCACAGTCACACCACACACAAGGCCCGGGGTGGTGCTGGCACCAGGCAGAGAACTCTCAGCCCTGCCTGTGCGTGCTCGGGGGAGGCTTTGCAGAGAAAAAGATATCCTTACACACATGGACACACACACACACACACACAATGTACCATATATGCATATGTGCACACGCTCACAGGTACACACATATGTATGCACCTATACACACATATACACTATATACCACATATGCATACACATGTATGCACACATCTATACATACGTACCTATATACACACTCAGATTTTAGGCACCTAAGAGGAAAGAGGTATTAGGTCTGTCAAATCACCATCAAACTCTCAACATGACCTGAGACCAAAGGACAAACTCAGACACACAGCAGAGAACAACCCTTGTCCTTTAAAATCACATCCTACCAACAGTGGGTTAGTGTCCCTTTTTCTCCACATCCTCTCCAGCATCTGTTGTTGGTAGATTGCTGAATGTGAGCCGTTCTAACCAGGGTGAGGTGAAACCTCATTGTGGTTTTGATTTGCATTTCCCTGATTGCTAGTGATCTTGAACATTTTTTCATGTGTCTGTTGGCCATTTGGATTTCCTCTTTTGAAAAATGTCTATTGAGGTCCTTGGCCCATCTCTTAAGTGGGTTGTTTGTTTTGTTGTTGTGGAGTTTCTTGATCTCTTTATAGATTCTGGTTATTAACCCTTTATCTGTAGCATAGTTTGAAAATATTTTTTCCCTTTCTGTCGGTTGCCTCTTCACTTTCCTGACTGTTTCTTTTGTAGTACAGAAACTTCTCAATTTGATGCAGTCCCAAATGTTAATTTTGGCTTTGATTGCCTGTGTTTCCGGGGTCTTTTCCAAGAAGTCTTTGCCAGTACCTATATCTTGCAGGGTTTCTCCAATGTTCTCTAATAATTTGATGGTGTCGGGTTGTAGACTTAAGTCTTTAATCCATGTTGAGTGGATTTTTGTGTAAGGTGAAAGGTAGAGATCTTGCTTCATGCTTCTGAATGTGAAAATCCAATTTTCCCAGCACCATTTATTGAATAGACTGTCCTTACTCCAGGGATTGCTTTTGGATCCTTGATCAAATAAAGCTGGCTGTAGATGTCTGGATTGATTTCTGGTGTTTCTATTCTGTTCCATTGGTCTATATCAAACTGGTAAAGCCACTATGGAAGTCAGTCTGGAGATTCCTCAGAAGCCTGAATATAACCCTACCATACAACCCAGCCATCCCACTCCTTGGAATTTACCCAAAGGAAATTAAATTGGCAAACAAAAAAGCTGTCTGCACCTTAATGTTTATTGCAGCTCAATTCACAATAGCTAAGACCTGGAATCAACCCAAATGCCCATCAACAGTAGGCTGGATAAAGAAATTATGGGACATGTACTGTATAGAATACTATACAGCAGTCAAAAACAATGAAATCCAGCCATTTGCAACAAAATGGAGGAATCTGGAAAACATCATACTGAGTGAATTAAGCCAGTCCCAAAGGGACAAATATCATATATTCTCCCTGATAGGTGACAACTAACCAAGCACAAATAAGGAAACCTGTTGAAGTGAAATGGACACTGAGAAACAGTGACATGATCAGCCTTTGTCCTGACTGTTGATGTACAATGTAATACTTTATCCATTTTAGTATTTTTTTGTTCTACTTAATACTATTGGTTGAACTCTGTAATTAACACACAATTATTCTTAGGTGTTTAAATTTAACTGAAAAGTGATCCCTGTTAAATATAAGAGTGGGAATAAGTGAGGGAGGAGATGTACAATTTGGGACATTGTCGCTCCCCCTCTTCGCGGAGGAACGACACTAAACCCTGCGCTGTTCTTTTGTCTGCTTGGCCCTTCCCGGGTTTGCTGCTGGTCCTTCCCGGGTTGGCTACCGTCCCTTCTACCTCAGTGGAAGGGCGGTTCCCCCTGCCACTTTCCCCACTTCCGCGGGGGAGCGGCACACCGCCGGCCGGCTCTCTCGGGGGCTGCTCAGATGTTATTCGGATGTTCCCCTTAGATGTTCCTGGTGCACGTTGTCTCTCTCCTCCTTTATAGTCCTCTTCCACCAATCCCAACTCTGCTACCCACACGCCGAGTACGCTGCTCTCCTCCAATCAGGAGCAGGATCAGCTCCTGCAGGTTATTGGTCGAACTGGAGGCACCTGTGTAGAAGTTGTTTACTCCTCTCCCAGCGCCATATTGTGGGAGAGCAGATGCATAGAATAAGTCTTAATTCCAGTAACTTAGTCTAGTCCGAGTTGCTCCCCACAGGACATGCTCAATCGGACTTCCCCAAATGGTGGAGTTAGAAATGTGCCAGGGGATTCCAATACAATCCCATCAAGGTTGCATGTACCAATGCCATCTCACTAGTCCAAGTGATCAATTTCAGTTCACAATTGATCATACTGATAGGTCTAAGAGTCAAAGGGATCACACAAACAAGACTAGTGTCTGCTAATACTAACTGATAGAATCAAAAAGGGAGAGAATGATCCAACATGGAAAGCGGGATACACAGAAGACTCATAGAATGGCAGATGTCCTAAACAGCACTCTGGCCTCAGAATCAGCCCTTAAGGCATTCAGATCTGGCTGAAGAGCCCATGAGAGTATTTTAGGCATGGAAAGTCAAGACACTCTGGCAAAAAAAAAAAAAAAAAAAAAAAAAACACAACTAAATGAAAGATCTCTGCAAGTGAGATCCCAGTAGAAAGAACAGGCCATCAAAGAAGGAGGTACCTTTCTCTGAAGGGAGGAGAGAACTTCCACTTTGACTATGACCTTGTCTAAATAAGATCGAAATCGGCAAACTCTAAAGGCTTCCATAGCCTTGGCAACTCATGACTAGAGCCTAGGGAGATTACTGACGCCATAAACAAGAGTGTCAAATTGTTAAGTCAACAACAGGAGTCACTGTGTACTTACTGCTCATGTAGGATCTCTGTCCTTAATGTGTTGTCCAATGTGAATTAATGCTATAACTAGTACTGAAACAGTATTTTACACTTTATGTTCTGTGTGGGTGTGAACTGATGAAATCTTTACTTAATATATACTAAATTGATCTTCTGTATATAAAGATAATTGAAAATGAATCTTGATGTGAATGGAATGGGAGAGGGAGTGGGAGATGGGATGGTTGTGGGTGGGAGGGAAGTTTTTTTGGGGAAAAAGCCATTGTAATCCATAAACTGTACTTTGGAAATTTATATTTACTAAATAATAGTCTAAAAAAATCACATCCTGAACACAATTCACAATGATAAGATGCTGCTTGGGGGCACCCCATCCCACATTCAAGTGCCTGGGTTCAAGTTCCAGCTCTGCCCCTTATTCCAACTCCTCCCAGGCAGCGGGTGATGGCTTAAGTACTTGGGCCCCTACACCCATACAGGAGACCTGGATAGAGTTCCCGGACCCTGGCTTCAGCCTGACCCAGCTCCAGTTATTGTAGGTGTCTGGAGAGTAAACAAGAGGATGGGACGTCTTTCTGCAGGTGCCCCTCTTCCTTTCAAATACATAAAATAAGTGAATCTTAAAAGACAAAAATTGCTTTAAGAAAAGAAATTTCTGAGCACCTAATGCTTGTGAGGCACAAGATCCTAGACTAAAATACAGCGACCTTGTCCTTGAAGCATCTATGAACTAACCATAACAACATAAAACTCCAGTGTCCCACAGAGCTGTACCTACACAGCTGTACACGTATACACACTGATGCACACACACCCTTGCTGTTCCCCTGGAAATGGGTCATCCACACAGAAAGTGCTGTTGTGGACTCTGCTGGATTTAACAATGACCAATGACAAGGCAGTAGGCCGCGCAAGGATTATTGCTCTCAATTTTCTGGTAGAGGAAACTGAAGCTGGGAAGAAACACATCTTGCCCAAAGACCAAGGCCAGTGCCGTGCAGGGAACGTACATGATAGTTACTGCATCAAATCCCACAACCACCCCGGAGGCACAGGTCTCAGCCCTTCTTCAAAGAAGAGAAGGAAGCTCAGGGGCGGTAAGGGGTCTGCCAAGGATCACAAAGCCGCGGAACGATGAACCTGCCAGCTCCTCCTGCAGGAGCAGCCCTGCTACGTGGTACGGGACGGGCAGGTGGCAGGGCACTGTGTCCTCACAGACACCCTGGTATGCAGAGTCCACGGGCAACGCCGGGTCCCCACAGATCCACAAGGCCGCGCTGCACCCTGGGGCTTTGCTCTGGCTCTGCCCTTGGCCTGGGACACTTTGCCCCTCATCCTCTTCTGGGCCTTGACTCAAGCCTCCACTTCTCAGGCCTTTATCCTCTTCACTCTGCTTTTTCTTCTCCATGGCACTCAGCACCTCCTAGCTCACTGCACACTTTGCTCCTTAGGTTTCTTATTTACGTAAGCTTCCCCTACAGAGGCTGGCTAAGATGTAAGCTCCCTGAGAGCAGGGGGTATGTCTTTACGTGTGCCAAGCGGCAGAACAAAGCTGGTCATACAGCAGGTGTCAACAAATGTGCTGGATGCACACAGACACCATCCAAACAGTGTGGGGTGTGAAAATGCAGCACTCAGCGCGTGCGTGGGGGGGTGGGGGCTGTGGCTGCAGGAGCCCCCTCTGGAAGGCCCGCCTCCAAGCATGGAGAGCCCGTCCCCTCCTATCCACTGTGGCGACAGTTCACAGCCAGAGGCCGCATCAGACACTTCCTGCTTGTGACGTTCTGATAGCAAACGAGACACAGTGAGGAAGAGGACATCTGAATTTCAAGGAGTTCTCGTCCTGGATACAAGGAGGACCCGAGGCCTTGGCTGGCTGTGCCTGAGCACAGCTGAAGACAGGGCGCCAGGCCTTGCTGGCCAGCTTGTCTAGAGCAGACAGAGCACCCAGGAGAGGGAGAGCAAGGGTCCTCGCAGCCTGCAAGCGAAGAGAGAGGGCGAGCACCAGCCCTGGGTTCAGAAGACAGATCCCACAATCTCAGAGCCGCCAGGGACCTGCGAGAGGACCCAGCAGGGCTCCCCATGTCAGGGATCTGAGAAACCAGGCTCAGAGAGGGACGGCCACTTAATCAAGGCCAAGAGTTCACGCCAGAAGAAGTCCCAAATCCCAGGTCTCCCACCTGCCCCATTTGATGTCATTTTCATGACAGTTGTAGTGCTTGCTCACTAAGACCTTTGAAACGTCTTCCCCAACCAGTGCCATCCTGTGTGCAAGACAGATAAGGCACACCAGGGGAGACACAGACGTAGCCATCAAGTCCAAATCCAAACTGAACCAGGTTATCATGATGAGGGGTTTTCATGGTTGCCATGGGAACACTGAGCCAGGGTACCCAAGCCAGGGAAGACTCCTTGGAAGAAAGGACATTTCAGCTGAAGCCTGAGCAACGGGAGGGGTAGGAGGACGGAACGGCCCCATCACGGTCTGCCAGGCAGAGAGAGGAACAGGGATCTTCAGGCACCCTGTAGTGGGTGGATGTCCGAGCGGGCAGGCCCTGGAGTGGATAGGGCCAGGTCCCCCAACAGCTCCAAAGAAAGCAGGCAGTGAAGTCTAATTGTACTCTTAAAGAGTACTGTAGAGAGTTGGCCGGCGCCATGGCTCACTTGGTTAATCCTCCGCCTGCAGCGCCAGCATCCCATATGGGCGCCAGGTTCTAGTCCCGGTTGCTCCTCTTCCAGTCCAGCTCTCTGCTGTGGCCCGGGAAGGCAGTGGAGGATGGCCCAGGTCCTTGGGCCCTGCACCCGCATGGGAGACCTGGAGGAAGCACCTGGCTCCTGGCTTCAGATTGGCATAACTCCGGCCGTAGCGGCCATTTGGGGGGTGAACCAATAGAAGGAAGACCTTTCTCTCTGTTTCTCTCTCTCACTGTCTATAACTCTACTTGTCAAATAAAAAAAAAAAGAGTCTGTAGAGCCATGGAGGGTTGTAAGCAAAAGAGGGGGCACAAGACGACTAGCAGAACAGCTGATTCTTCCATCCAGCACACAGACAGCTCCAAGCTCACTGCCTACCTCTCCACAGCGCCCTGGTACACAGGCATGCTCCTTCCCAGGTGCCAACCCCCGCTTTTCCCTTTTGTTTTTTAAATTTATTTGAAAGTCAGAGTTACAGAGAGAGAAGGAGACAGAGAGAGAGCGAGAGAGAGCAAGAGCGAGCACACACTTACATCCACTGGTTTACTCCCCAAAGACCACAACAGCCAGGGCTGGGCCAGACCAAAGCTAGGAGCTAGCAGCTTCTTCTGGATCTCCCACATGGATGGCTGGGGCCCAAGCCCTCGGGCCATCCTCTGCTGCTTTCCCCAGGCCATTAACAGGAAGCTGGATCAGAAGTGGAGCAGCTAGGACTCGAACCAGAGCCAGCGTCATAGGTGGCGGTTTAACCCACTATGCCACAACAGTGGCCCTAACCCCAGCTTTCTCTCTAAAAAAAAAAAAAGATTTATTTATTTGAAAGACAAAGTGACAGAGAGACAGGGAGAAAGAGAGATGGAGAAAGAGAGCTCTTCCACCTGCTGGTTCGCTCCCTAAATGCATGCAGCAGTCAGAGCCGGGTCAGGCAGAAACCAAGAGCCAAGAACTCCAGCCGGGAGTCTCCCACACGGTGCAGGGATGCCAGGCTTGCGCATCACCAGCTGTCTCCAAGCCGCATTAGCAGGGAGCTGGATCGGAAGGCAAAGTGGCCAGGACGTGAACCAGGCACTCTGATATGGGGCACGGGCGTCCCACGTGGCAGCTTAACCTGCTGTGACACAACACCTGTCCTTGACCCCTGACCCCATGTCTTCTAAGGGCAACAGCCACCTTGGACAGGAGTGGTGATAAGAAAAGCACAGAAAAATCAAGCCCAATCCCAGACACAGGCAGATCCCTGCTCAGCACGCTGCTTTAGAAGGCATCACAGATCGACAGCAGACTCTGGGGACAAATTCCAGCTCGGCCACACAAGCTGTGCCATCGCAGGCAGGTCGCTTAACCTCTCTGCACCTTGTTTTCCACATCTGGGAAATGGGGACACTAAGTCGTGTGCCTTCCTGGAGTTGTGAGGGTTAAATGAGCCAGTATTTGTTAAGGAGCTTAGAAGACCTGGCACACAGTTAAGTGCTGCATAATCCATAACTTTGCAAAAGTGTGTGCAAAAGATGGGGACGAGATCATTGGGGGTGGGGGAGGGTGGCTCTGCAGGCACGCGGGGCCAGAACAAAAAGGAGATTTCTTCAGCGTGGGCTTTCTGTACTCGCGCACTCGCCCGGAAAGACACGGGGCCGAGCGAAGAAACATGAAACACGCTCTACCCTCAGATCACCCCGAGAAGTAATTACTGTGGCGATGGGTCTTCCTTAGGAAGCACTGTTTACTTCTGAGTCGCAGCCATCGCACGGCAAACGGCTTTGATGTCTGTGGGATTTGACCAGCCTCCGCCTGGGTAGGAGAGGCGGTCCTGCCTCCCGGACCGCGCTCTCTCCTAAGCCCAGAATTCACAGCACATTTGCTATGCAGCTCAGCAAAAGGTGTATGAATAAAGAATCACCTGCTCCATCAACACGCCTCAGCCGGAGAGGCAAGGAAGCCGCCCGCTCTGCCTGTGCAAGGGTTTTGCCAGGCGCCAGGGAGGGGAAGGAAAAAAAAGGAAGTCTGTCCCACCAGGGCGCTCTGACATTGCATTTTGACAGGCTGGCCTTCCTGCCTCCACTTGGTGACTTGCTGCTGAAAACAATACAGCCCAGCACAAAACACCTGCTGCCCCAGAGCACCGGCTCCTCGCCTGCCTGCCTGCCTGCCCACCCGGCTCTCCGCCGTGCCTGGCTGCTGGAAGCGAGGGGAAGACGATTTCCCAGGCTCACGCCCCTCTCACCTCCTCTCTTTCTGCACCTTCTCTTTCTCTTCCATCTTCATGATTCTTCTCTCCCAGCGACGTCCCGGGAAGCCCAGGGCATCTGAGTCCCCAGGGACTCACGGGGCAGAAGCTGCTTTGGCATCCGCTTGTTCTCGGGGTGGAGGGGGGCTCCCCGGGAAACTTCCAGGAAAGGTGACTCCTGCCCATCAGACTCCAGCCCCATTCTCAGAGGACACCAGGACCCAGGTGGAGCTCAGAGAACAAGCCTCCCTGTGGGGAGGAATCCTAATGGATCCCACGCTGCCCTGGGCAAGACTGTCAAGTAAGGTGTGCTCATTCATTCATTCATTCCCTCCACCAGTGCTCTTAGCATTCAGCAGTGTCAGACACCGGCCCGGGGGGGCTGGCCAGGTCTTAGCATAGCACAGAGTGCCTCGGGGGGCAATCGGAGGCCAGCCACAACCCCTGGGGTGCAGGGTCGGCAAAGGACAGCATCTGACCTCTGCCATAAGACAAGGATAGGGAAGGCATGGCCAAGAACGCTCACAGTATCATTGCCATGAGAGCCGAAAATGATCCTGTGGCCATGAGCTGCAGAAGAGGTGAACTGTGGTACAGTCACACGATGCAGCACTGCACAGCAGCCTCCGACCACACGGGTGAATCTCACAAATACTGCCCAGGTGAGCAGGCCCTGGAGTGGACAGGGCCCAGGTCACCCAATGGCTACATGTCTCTGTGTTAACGTGACTGTTTGCATGGAGGTAGAGACACCCAGCAAAGCAGGGGTGCTTCTTGTCCTGAACGCTCTTGGCTCTGCTCCTTTGCTCTCTTTCCACAATCACTCAGCAGCTCACTCTACATTCAATGGGAAAACATCAAATTCATTCATACTGAAGTGTGAATGATTGAAAGTGGTTCAACCGCATTACCCCTCCTTGGGGAACTTCTTCTATCATAAAGCAGAACCGCTTTAGTTCAAACTAGTAACCAGCACCAGGCATCAAGAGCAGGCGCAAGACGACGGATGAGGTCAGGGGGACACTTTCCCAACACCCCTCCACTCCCTGGATGCCGTGGGCCCAGTGTGACACCAGGGAGCTTTCCTGCCCCTCCCTGGAGAACGAGCACTGTCTCTCAGCCGTCAACTCTGCAGGCTGGTCTGCCTGAGCCGGAGCAGCCAGGCCTTGGGGTCAGCCCCCGGGAAGCACAGCAACAGAAACATGAAAGTGCTCCTTTCGGGAGCACGGCTGCACGCAGGGGACTCGGGCGTGCCAAGGAATCTTCCATTGTACTCTGCAAAGAACAAACAGGACTCTGACCCACGCCATTCACTTTGCATAGCTGATTTAGTGCACCTTAATCCATCGTGTTTCCAAGAACTATGAACATACACCTCTCCTGAGCAGAGCCGTGGGGTGGCCTGGCTCCTAACTCGGCAGTCAGTTCTCTCTCTCTCTCTGAGAATTCCCAGCAGGCAGGGGAGCAGCCAGACACAATGCGGAGACCACTGCGGGGACTCCCGGCCCACATCTGGCCGCTCCTGCTGCCCTCCCATCTTCTGCGCCCTAAGAGGGAAGAAAGTGGCAGGAAACAATGCCACGGCCCTCAGCGTCCCCTGGCCTCACCGGTCCGCCCACTCTCCCCCAGGCTTTGCTCCCCAGCCGCAGAGCTGAGCACAACAGAAGTACATGGGACAGTCACATCTTGCTTCCCGGGCAGCGGGAGACGCAAGGCCCGCATCCGATCACCCACTCCAGCACATGCCCCATGGCTCCCTGTGCGGGCCAGGGAGATTGGCATGGAGGAGGGAGAGGGAAGGCCCCCGCAGGGGGCGACCACCCCCTCCCACCTGCCAGGGTCTCCGGGGAGTGCCAGTGAGGAACCCCGCACTGTCTCCTGACTCTGCTCCTGTCTCTTTTCATCCCAAATCACTGGCGTTTTCACAAGAGCACAGGTCTCCCGGCTGACAGCTTCAACCCTGCACAGGCCCCTGGGGGCACAAAGCCTCTCTCTGAAGCATCTCTAGGGAGGGCGGGCTGGTGGGCTGGGAGGGCTCTTTCCAGAAAGGCCAGGGCCAGGCCCTGCAGGCAGAACCCGCAGGGGACAACCTGGTGTCGGCCCATGGCGGGGAACCAGGAAAGTTGGTGCTACCAGGAGAGGTTTTTCTGGGCTTTGTGGCTGCAGCCTGGGAACCAGCAGCAAATGGGGGAAGAAATAAGGCTTTGGCATCGCGAGGCCCAGGTCTGGTTTCCAGCTCCACCCTGTATGAGCTACGGAGCCTCAGGCATGCCCTTGGCCCACAGTAGGGTCTCAGTTCGCATCAGCTGTCATGTTTGACAGCTAACGCTCTACGGACGTGAGAGTGACAGCAAGAGAGTGCCATGAACACAGGGCACCAGAGTCACCCTTTGCCATTAATTAGGCAGCTTACAACTCGGCAGGCAAGGCGCCAAGCACTCTACATGCATTATCGCTCTTAATTTGCACATGGTCAGAAAGGCAGGTCCAGGGAGCCCCCTTTCCGAGATGGTGTTCCGAGAGCTGCAACCACTGTTCTAATGTTACACGGAGTGGGAGACCTGCAGCTGGCCACCTCCAAGGGCGGCACGGCCTCCTGCTGTACCACCCTCCCCAGGGAACCACCCCTCCCCCCTCCCCGTGCACCCCAGGCTCACACACCTGCAGAGACACAAGCAAAGCACTCAGCAGTGGTCTCTCCAAGGGCCCTCTCCCGAGCCATCCCCACGCCTGGCCAGGCCTTGCGCACACACTTGGCGTCCCCTGCAGACACCCGACGCAGGCAGGCCCAGGCAGAGCTGCACACTTCCTCCCCCATCCCCTCCCTGCTCAGCGGTCTTCTGAAGCCAGCACAGCCCGCCCCTTCCACCCAGGGCATATGTCACTTCCATTATTTCCCTCTTTGCTTACAAAGGCCAAATCAGTAGTTTTAAACTTGGAATTTATCTTTATTAATAAACAATAAAGGTTAAAAGCTTCTCGGGCCCCTACTTGAACACCAGCAATGGCAGAAACAGCGGCCATAACCCCAGATGCAGAGCAGCAGCTGACCTGGGCCCAGGCAAAGGGGCTTCAGGCTCAGGCATGAGCGCCCATGCATACAGGGGTGGGGCAGCTCCGAGAGCACGGCTGTGCCTACGGTCCTCCATCCCAGGACCCTGCTCTCTCGAGGACAGGGGCCCCCGCCCTCGGCTAACCATGCCTCTGATTTAGAGAGCTGTAAAAGCTGTGGGTGGCTTCAAATATTTAAGTACCTTAAATACGCCGATAATGATAATTACCTGGCTAATGGCACTCTGTTGTAAATGAAAGCTCCGGGCCAAGAAGGCTTTGGAGTCATGGTCACTGCACACACTGAGCTCCTGGCCGACCCTCGCCTCCCCCATTGCACGGTGGCCCTGAGGGCAGCTGTCGCCCAAGGCTAAGGGCACAGGACTGAGGGTCATGTGTCCAAGGTGCCACCATCAGACTGTGCCCCCGGGTGAGCCATGTGACTTCTTTTTATAAGATTTATTTGACAGGCAGAGCCACAGAAATAGAGAAAGAGGCAAAGACACACACACACACACACACACACACACACAGATTGTCCATCTGCTGGTTCACTGCCCAATGGCCACAATGGCCAGGGCTGGGCTAGGCCACAGCCAGGAGCCAGAATTCCATCTGGGTCTCCCAGGTGGGTGGCAGGAGCCCAGGCACCTGGGTCATCTCTGCTTCCTTCCCAGGCACATCAGGAAGGAGCTGGATGGGAAGCGGAGTAGCCGGGACTGCATTGGCTGAGCCACAGCACCGGCACACTGCCTTCTAAGTCATCTCATCTGGGCAGTGAGGATGAAGGAGGCAGGCCCTCCCCACAGCTCTCCTGCGAAGGCCAAAGGCAATGAGGGGGCCTCCAAGGGCGGTTCAGATCTGAGCGACTCCTAAGGCCACATCACCCATGCTCCAGCCTGGCTCTCCCTCTGCCACAGTTAAGCTCCCTTCCAAACTCAGTCCACAGAGTGAATGCCCCAGGGGCCTTGGGGGAAGGCTGGCTCACTCTGAACACATGGCAGCCTCTGGGGGAGGCTGCAGGGCCATCTTGGAATCACAAGCTCTTGGTTCGCTGGGCGCTCTCCCACCCCAGCCCAGGGCGACCTGAGTGCTAGTCCTGCAAGAGCAAAGTTTGCAGCAAGAAACTCCAAGGGCAGGCAAGACAGGGGAGGGGCTTCTGGGGGAGAAGATGGACAAGTGCTAGACCTTCCTTTTGCTTTGCTTTCCTTTTTTAAGGTTTATTCATTTACTTGAAAGGCAGAGTTACAGAGACAGAGGCAGATCGAGAGAGAAGTCTTCCACTGGTTCACTCCCCAAATGGTGGCAACAGCCAATGGTGGGCCAGGCTGAAGCCAGGAGCCAGGAACTTATTCCGGATCTCCCACATGGGTGCACTTGAGCCATCTTCCGCTGCTTTCCCAGGTGCATTATCACAGAGCCGGATTGGAAGTGGAGCAGCTTGGGACTCGAACCAAACAGGTGCCCAGATGGGATCCCGGCGTGGCAGATGGCGGCTCCACCTACACCACAGCACTGGCCTTGACCTGCCTTTTTCATGGCATGGAGCGCACCTGGAGGTGGCACCAGCCTTGGAGATGAGCATGTCCCTCTGCGGGGATGTATTCGTTCCTGCGCCTCTCTCGGGGATGTATCCGTTCCCACCCGCCCTTTGGTGAAAGCTAACGGGCAGTGAGCAGTGCTGCAAGGTGCCAGGGCTGAAGACAGATTTCCGGGGCAAAATTGACAAGGTCAGAGGAAGGGCCCGTTCACCCGCCCTCCACCTGACACCTGGCCAAGCCCTGGAATTTCTCACCACCACGGAATGGGCAGGCGGGCTGCCTCCTCTCCCGAGACCACGTGTGATACAACCCTGCATTTTTCAAAGGGTTTATATCCATCGCCTCTTACAGCTTCATGGTGAGCCCTCTCGGGCCCATCTCACAGATAGGGAGACTGAGGCCTGGCAACACCCTGATAGGTGCTCAGTTTTCTTCAGAGTGTGCTTTGACTTCCATCCCTCGGGAAACAAGTGACAACTGCAAGAATGATTTCCCACTGGGAGACGAGAGAGGGCAGCCTGAGGGGTGCAGGCCATGAAGCCCCCTCCGCTGGTCTGGCCCAGGCACTCAGATTAGACTGAGCCAGGGCCCGCGTGCACAGCCCCAGCAGGGCCGCACCAGGCAGCTTATCCTGCCCTGGGCCCTGGGGCCCTGTGTGCCAACAGCGTCACTCCAGTGTGACCGTCCCCTAGACTGGCAGCCCAGCTCCCCAGGGGGTGGCCGTCTGTAGGAGCTGCCACGCAGCCCAGGGCTCACTCCAGGCGAGCTCTGGGCGGCATGGGGCTGAGTAGGGAAGGGGAAGTTTGTAGGGTGAACTAGCACAACTCCCCGGGCCCCCTGTGCATGCAGGGCGCCTGGGCTCTGTGAGAACACAGGGCGTTGTGCTCACAGAGCCAAGATCAGCACCCAGGACCCAGCTCCAGGTCTGGAGGTCTCCCTGCACCACCCCATGCAGCTTCGCCTTTGGGGAGGACTGGGACAGTGAAGGCTCCCATCCAAATCAGTGTTGTGAGTGAATGGTCAGGGCTGCAATTTCCTGGGGCTGAAGGAAGAACTCAATCAACCTGGGCTCTACCAGGCTGATGCATCACCAGTGTTAATGAAAGACCTACTGCGTGCTACCCAGCAGGCATCCAACAGTAAACAAAGCGGACGACCAACCTGGATGGACACTGCCCACGTGACCCCAGATGCACAGCCCCGGGGGCTCCGAGACAAGATGAGCACAGCAGGGCCACCACCTGGCCCCTGTCTCTCAGGGCCAGCACCAAGAGAGCCGGCGGCCTCGGGCAGCACAAGAGTTGTCACATAAGGAACCTGGGTGCTGGCCATCAGTGTCCACCACTGCCAGGGCTGGCTCTGTGTCAGTCACATCAAGCCACGCCTCTTTAGGGCAGGCCACAGGCAGACGTTTAGTGTCTGCCTAAGGAAGTACTAGCCACGTGACCCTCCCATCCTCTCCCTGGTGAGCTCTGAAGAGGGGTGACGGGCTGAAGGTCAAACAAGAGTCCCCGGTTGATCTGGATCCACAGCAATGAATGGATGGAGAGTTTGGACTCCTTGAGATTGGAACCAGATGGAGTGTGCCAGCAGAGGATGGATGGAGAGAGCTCTGAGGGCCTCCAGGGCCTGGCATTCCCCAGGAAAAGTCTGGGCTGCATCAAGGGGAGCTTGAGAATTGAGTGTGTCCTGGCAGCGGTGCTGGCGTGACAGGAAGATAGCAGGGTGGCAGGGCCCGGGGGCCCAGAGCTCCAGCCTGTGTACCTGTGAGAAAGCACCCCCACTCGCAGGAGACACGCTGCTCCCGCCTCTCAGGGCAGGATCAACTCATCGGCTTCCTTCCAAGTCAATCAAAGGAGGAAGCCAGCCTCCAGGTCTTCCTGAGGTCCAATCCGAGTCACTGACACCCATCCCCCCTCCCGGGCCTTCATCCTCTGGTGAGGGCAGGGAGGGCTCTTCCTCATCTGTCAGCAGCATTGGGGGAGGGGGCACAGACTGGAAGGCACCCTTCCCTGGGCCGCCCACAGCCCTCTAGATCAATAGCAGCTGTAAAGACTCAAAGAAATATACATAGAGAATATTTTTATATGATTCCCCAAATCAATTCTTTTTTAAAGCATTTTTTTTCGGGGGCCACTTTGAAATAATTGAAGCCTTCCATCAAATTATCCTGGAGATCTCTTTCCATGAAAAGCCTTTAATTTCATCCTCCTTAATGTAATTCCATCCCGGCAGAGGAACCCGGTCTTTTATTCTTTTTTTTTTTTTCTTTTTTCAAATATTGCATGAGGGCCCTTTATCAGCGGCAGAATCGGAGCGGGAAAGGGGCTGGACAGGCCCTGTTCACAGAGCCCCGAGCAGGACAGGGGCCGGCCATCAGCGACGGCTCCTCGCACCCCACCTGCCGCCCGTTCTCTCCACCCCCGGCCAACCCGTCCTCCGACAGACCGTTTCCACCTGGAAGTGCTGAGTCACCCGCCGGCCGCCCACCCTCCCACCACGTGCACCCAGTCTCTGCCATGTTCTTCCCTGGCGCTTGGCTGGGAACTGGGGAGGCGACACAAACACGCAATTCAGCTCTGACTTCTGTCCACCGAAACCCAGACCAAAATGTTCCCTCTCCTGGGCAGATGGAGCTGTCCCCAGGAGGAGGGGACGCAGCAAGATCTAGAAAGAGCGGCTGAAGCTGCTTATGGGGCTCTCTGCACCCTGAGCTGAGAGCGAGCTCAGCGCCTGTTAGTCACCCACGGCACGCTCCCTCTCAGCCTCCCGGGCTCCTCTCTCTCTCTACCTCGCTCTCGGGGCCTCCTTCTTTGGCCGCTGGCTCATTGGCTATATCCCACCTCCTGTGCCTTTCCTTGGGGTCAGCCCTGGCTGACCACAACAGGAAACTGAAGACTATTTTTACAAATTTACTTAAAATGAGGTTTCATGACTGCTGGTCTTTAATTCTGGGTGCATTTCTGGAAACTTCTGGAGGCCTCTCCTGAATCTCCAGCACCGCCCACTGCCTCAGATCGCCAGATACAGGAAGTTGCTGCCTTGATTTCTGCGTCACCTTCCTTCCCAGGGCCACGTGTGGGGACAGCAGCTGGGGGACGGGAGGTGAGATGGGAGGGACGGCGGAGGCTCTGCACTAAGGGGTACAGACCGAGTCCTGGGTGCATCCCAAGGTGCTGCCGAGAAGGTGTGCAGGCCGTGCAGGGCAGACAAAGGGTCTGTCCTGCAACAGTGTCCTGCTAAGGACTTCCCTCTGCACCTGCAGCCTCCGGGGAGTCTGCTAAGAGCACGCAGGACAGAGAAATGAATGCTGGGGACCAAGAAGCTTCCAAAGACAAACGGAGCTGGAGCCTGGCCAAGCCCAGGCTGCTCCCCGCTGGTGACAGGTGAGGGGCCGCCGTGGAGGCCCCATGACGGCTCTGAGGCCTCTTCCCATGTGGTCCCTTGGTGAAGGCCAGAGGGAAGACTGCACAGCCAGCCAGCTCTGGGGCTCTCCGTTGAGGTCATCCTCTGTGAGCCCTCAAGGGAACCTCAGGGGCCGTGGATGGGAGGCCCAAGCAGCGTGTGGAGGAAACGCTTGGACTTCAGCGCAATTATTGCGGGAATAGTTTAATCATTTAAAAACACACTCTGTGTTGCTCTAATGAAGACAGAGGCTCTCTTCCATAGTGTTTGTGCCATCTGTGAGCAATTTTCACATTAGTCTCTTAAAATGGCAAGGCAGAGGCCAGGCAGTGATGGAGAGGGACAGGGAAGGCAGTGGAGGGAGCCCAGGGGCAGACACTGCCTGCAGGGGAGGGGCCCAGGGCCAGGGCAGCCAGGGGGTGGGGCTGTGAGAGAACCAGTGGGGGGCGACGTGGCCCTGCCTTTGGGGCACTTCGCTTGCCCAGGGAAGAAAGGCCTTGAGCTTGGTTGTGAAGAAGGTAGAGGAGGCAGAATAGCTCAGTGGTTTCCAAACAGGGTCACAATCCCTAAATAGGTCTCTGGTATCAATTCAGTGGCCAGTAATCAGTATATTTCTTAATGAACTACAAGAGAAATAACAGAAGGACCATTCTGACCTGGAAGAAATCAGGGTGACGTGAAGAAATCCGAGGTCAGGGGCGACGAACACAGGAGGTGGGGCTGGGACACCCTGGGTCAGACAGCAAGGCCCTGCCCACAGACCCCTGGGGTCATGTCCACAGGGGCTGCAGGAGGCTCCCACTGGCCAACAATGCGACAACGTGAGCTGCAAACGCACGGCAAGGAGAACTGGCTGAAACACACTGAATACATAAAAATCGACAAGCCTAAAACTAGTGGGGTCAAAGGTGCCCTCCATAAGAAAGGCCCAGGGCCCAATCCCTGGACGCTTGAACAGTCCCTTATCTGCACAGGTGTGATGAAGTCAAGGCTCTTTTGCTAAAGATTTATCTATTTATTTGAAAAAAAGAGCAATGTTTGGGGCAGGGTGAGGAGGGGAGGAGATAACTTCCATCTGCTGATTCAGTCCCCAAATAGCTGCAACAGTCAGGGTTGGGGCAGGCAGAATCCAGGAGCCAGGAACTTCATCCAGGTCTCCCATGTGGGTGCAGGGCCCAGGTACTTGGGCCATCCTCCACTGCACTCCCGGGTCACAGCAGAGAGCTGGCCTGGAAGAGGGGCAACCGGGACAGAATCCGGCACCCCGACTGGGACTAGAACCCGGTGTGCCGGTGCCGCAGGCAGAGGATTAGCCTATTGAGCCACGGCACCGGCCCCTAAGTCATCTTGAGAAGTCTATGCTGGATGAGCAGGCAGGCCCTAACCACAGCTTCACGTATCCTTAGGACAAACTTCCGGAGAAGAGCCGGCAACGTGACCATGGAGGAGGCAGAGACTGGAGACACAGGGCCACGGCCAGGAGCTAGAACAGGCAGGCAGTGGACCCTCCCCTGGAGCCTTTGCAGGGCCCTTCATTGTGGACATCCGGTCTCCAGACCTGGGGGAGAATAGACTCCTGCTATCTGAAACCACCCAGCTGTGGTCATTGTCACAGCCGCCACAAGAAACTCATACAATCTCATACTCTATAGAGAAAGTCAAAACCACGGAAATTAGCAACAGGGTATGTAGCACAAAATATTTCCATTTAATATGCCCATATTCATGGACAGCCAGGTCCTGCTCAGAAATGTATTTCTTGCTGGGAGTTATGGTCAAAACAGATGGGAAAGCTGGCCCAGGAGTTACGGGCATGGGTCTTGGTGAATTATCTCCTTAGTGCTCCCTACAGGCCGTGCAACCTGGGACAAGTCCCTGACCCTGCTAAGTCTGTCCTTGTCTGAAAACTGAGGGGGACACCAGCACCTACCCCCAGGGCTGCTCTCTCTGCATCCTTGGTGGATGCTGGTGTTATAGCTAATAATAAAACTGGTAGGAATAAAAGACATAGTTGAGACAAGTTCCAGCTACACCCCACGCCCCTGCTGGCACAGGCCCTCCGTCCTGAGGCTCCAGCTACAAGGCCTCCAAGGAGTGCAGGACCCTTGCAGGTGAGACGTGACTAAAACCATGCCATCAATACCATCCTTTGGCCGGCGCTGCAGCTCAATAGGCTAATCCTCCACCTGCGGCGCCGGCACCCCGGATTCTAGTCCCGGTCAGGGTGCCGGTTCTGTCCCGGTCGCTCCTCTTCCAGTCCAGCTCTCTGCTATGGCCCAGGAGTGCAATGGAGGATGGCCCAAGTCCTTGGGCCCTGCACCCGCATGGGAGATCAAGAGAAGCACCTGGCTCCTGGCTTCAGATCAGCGCGGCGGCCATTGGGGGGGTGAACCAACGAAAAAAGGAAGACCTTTCTGTCTCTCTCTCTCTCTCACTGTCCACTTTGCCTGTCAAAAAAAAAAAAAATACCATCCCTTTAGAAAGGAGCACAATAAGGGGCTGGCGCCAGGGCTTACTTGGTTAATCCTCCACCTGCAGCGCCAGCATCCCATATGGGCACCAGGTTCTAGTCCCAGTTGCTCCTCTTCCAGGCCAGCTCTCTGCTGTGGCCTAGGAAGGCAGTGGAGGATGGCCCAAGTGCTTGGGCCCCTGCACCCACGTAGACCAGGAAGAAGCACCTGGCTCCTGCCTTCGGATCGGCGCAGCGCTGGCCGTGGCGGCCATTTAGGGGGTGAACCAACAGAAGGAAGACCTTTCTCTGTCTCTCTCTCTCACTGTCTAACTCTATCTGTCAAATAATTAAAATGTATTAAAAAAAAAAAAAAAGAAAGAAAGGAGCACAATAAGGCCCAAAGAACAATGGCTTGGCCAAGTTTACGCAGTAAATGGAGATGGGACTAGAACAGTCTAACTCTAGGCTGAGGCAAAGGCGCGCTCACCCCAGCTCCCCATGGCTCCCATCTGCCCCCTGAAGAGGTCACGAGCACCACTCCTTCTGGGTCCCCGACAGCCAGGCATGGCCAGAGCTCGGGGATGCCTTCCTTGTGTCCATCCACAGGGACTCCCTTAGCTACAACGCCCACCCAGGAGGGGGTTTCTGTGCCAATGAGCGTTGCTTGCCCTGAGCAAGCTTCCAGTGTCCTTTGATTACCTGTTGAAATGATTCCAACGTATCTCCTGACAGCTCCGAGTGCCTGACCCTCTGGTCCTCTCTGCAGAGGGACCGCAGGCCTCTGAGCAGTTGATCAGAGACAGGATAACAGGCAGCATAAAAGGCTTCCTGGTGGTGGTGGTGAGGAGGGGGCTCGCAGCATCACCCACCTGCACGCCAGACCCCCCGCGCCGGCTCCTGTGCTTCCCAGACCTCACCCAGGGCTCAGGGTGGCCGTGTTCCTTTGCCACTTGATTAGGGCCTCAAGCTGGGGGTTTGTGTAGTCTGCTCCCTGGCCTCTCCCGGCCAGAGAGAAGTCAGCCCATCTGCAGAAGCAGGGACAAGGGCAGATGAAGCCCCTGCTCTCAGTGCCCAAGCTCCCGGGACTGAAGGTAAAACAACGGCAAAGGTTTTGGAGTCAAGCAGACGTGGGCTGGAATCGGAGTGTTTCCACCTGCTGGCTGTGAGACCCTGGGCAGGCAGGGGGCTTAGTGCTCTCTGGGGTTCACAGGTAAAAGGGGATAATGACCTCTACTTCCCTGGTCAGCTGTAAGCACTGAAAGGGACCATGTTGCAAGGGGTTTGGCACGATGACTGGCACCTTGTGTAAGCCAAGGAGTGGTGGCAGGAAGCAGCAGAAGTAACGGTGATGGTGGTGGTGGTGGTGTAGCAGTAAATAGTACCATCATATCTGGCACGAGTTTGGAGCTAACTAGATACTTAATAAAGAAATTACATCAGAAATTTCCCACGGGGCCATGAATATCTGCATTGAAAGCTTACCCCATCTGTGAGCCACTATCCTCTGGATCAATTATTCACCCACCAAGTAGTTATGAAGCACCTAACAGGAGGCAAGAATTAAGCCGGGCACAGGGAAGACAGCGGAAAACAAAGCAAACGTGGCCCTGCTCTCTCAGAGCTTTTTGGGGCTCCTAACCTTCACTTCTGGGGGACAAGAGACCACTCTGATAATCTCTTCCCCAGAAAAACATACCACTGCTCGTGCTTTGCTGCCCTTCGGGGGCTCGGAGGAGGCTCTCAGCCAAAACCTCCATTCTCCAGTCCCACCTGCCCACTGGCACTCCTGCAACCCTCCCTGCCCGTTCCGTCAGGAGGAAGCAGGGACAGAGTCCCAGCAGCAACAGCCTGACACACGGGAGGCATGGGAACCACCTGGGCAGATGATCGTGGTACACAGGCAACATGCTCAGGGCAAGGAAGGCTTGTTGTCCACTGCCGGGGCACAGGAGGAACCGGGAGGTACCCAAGCAGTCCGCTCCATGCCTGCAGTCTGCCCTCCCCTCAGGGTCTCAAGGGGCCTCACAGTCTGACTCCTGAGTTTTCCAGGAGCCCTGGGGCCTCCCGCATGCCCACGGCCAAGCCCTCTGCTGCACACTCATCACTCTGTCCTTGGAACAGGTTGCAGATCTGACCTTGCTCCAGCTCCATCTCATCCACACTGGACAGGGACACGCTCCAACCCTCTCACCTCTGTCTGTGCAGTTTCTCCAGACAGAAACTCCCCCTCCACTCTCTCGGGGAAAATTCCAACCATTTCCCAGCCCACGGCACACTCTCCTCCTCTTCCGTAGAGATCATCTGCAGATGCCTGGAACCTCCCTTGTCTATGTTCTGTATCTGCCCGAAGGTTCCAGGCACCTGGGGGGAAGGGCCTCTGTCTTACTCACTTTTCATCCCCAGAGTCTACAATGAGGGTATTTCAAAAAGCTCATGAAAAAAATGAAATCAAAAGACAAGTTTATTTTGGAGCAGAAAGATTTTTGAAATCCATGCATAGTTGTTTTCATAATATGAATTTTTCATGACTTTTTTAAAAGGCCCCTCTGATGCATGAATTTCAAAAAATTTTTGCACCAAAATAAATTTATCTTTTAATTCCATTTTCCATGAACTTTTTGAGGTGCCCTTGTAAGTACCTTGCACAGAGTGAGTACTCGGCTTGTGTTGCTTTCTTCTTTGGGGCCACATAAGCTATTCAGCCAAAGAACTTTGGGATGAGAGCAGGCTGGGAGATAGGTGAAAAGAATCAGGTGCATCTAACTGAGCCCAGAGCCCTCAACCTGAGGCATTAGAGGGCCAACCTCATATTCTTTTCCTGAATGGCAAAGGGTCAAATCTTCTGGACCAAGTAGCCAGCTTCCATCTGATGGTGGAGCTAATAATGGCTCCTTCAGGACATTGTTTGCCATGGCCAATTTGAAAGAGAATCTAACAGGCTCTTCCTCAAGACCCCCTTAATGAAAGCTCCATCCTCCACCGAGGTCTTTATGACTGAGCTCCAGCTACAACCCAGCTGGGGACTCCTTAGTGAAGAGATTATTGACCTAGGAGCAGAGCAGTCCCAATCTATCACAGCCTGGTCCTGGGGCCAAGGCCACAGCCCTCTCCCCAACCACCACCACCCACAGATGCCCAAGCTGCGCCCTGGGAATCTAAGGGTGGAGTGTTCTGAGATACCTAGGACTGGCAGGAGCCAGAATTAGCTCTGGGACTATCTGAATGGATCCTGCGTGCTTGAACTATCAGCAGATGGACAGTTGGGTCCCCATGGAGACCTGCACTGAAATTAGTGTTAACCCTCTGCCTTCTATGTACCCCAATTCCTGCACCCCCAAAACTCCTGGGACACTGGGCCTGGAAGGGCAGCCAGATCCCATTGCTGAGCAGATGAGAAATGAGGCCCAGAGAAGGGAAGTACAGGGCACACAAGTAATCAGTGGGAATTAAAATCAAGCGCTCCTGATATCTACTCCAAGGCTCTTCAGCCACAAGATTCAAAGGAACGCTGGGCACCCAGTTAAAGAGGACCCTGGCAGTGCCTGACACAAGGCCGACAGCCATGTAGCTGTGCCAGGCCCTCGGGGCGGGGGGTGTGCCAGCCAGGCCCAACAGGTATCCTGTGCCTCTGAGAAGTCTCCAGGGGCCTGCTGGAACAAAGAGAGTGACAAGCAGGAGCTGGCGTGCTGAGCTTCCTGGGATGGAAGAGAGAGGCCCTGCCAGGCAGAGACAAATCCATCAAAGAAGCAGAGGCTGAAGCACTGCTCAAAGGCAGCTTCCACACGTCAAGGCCCAAGGACGCCCCAGTGCAAACCCCAGGGGAGGGCGTGACACACTTTCCAAGCTCACCGTGGTGTCTCGACACACAGGAGTCCCACAGATGGCGCCTGCCCCAAAGCTCGGAGCCTTGGGAAGTGCAGGTGCAGTGCTGGGCAAGGGTCCGCGCAGGGTCCCCAGTCTGCCTATACAAGCCACCTCAACCGGGGCAAATCCCTTCACCACTGTCTCGGGTGCTTTATGGAAAAGAAGAACAACAGTGTGTATTCCATGGGCGGCTGGGAGCTGTGAGGTGAGACGGGCGGGAAAAGCACTTGGCGCGGTGCCCGGCACCCAGGAACCCCACGGAGAACGTGTTCATGCGCGTGGTTTCTATGGTCAGGTCACTGCCCGTCCCTCCGAGAGGCGCTCCTGGAACGTGTGAGGAGGGTCACGGCCGCAGCGGTCACCCTCACCCCGATGGGACGGCAGGGGTCTGCTCGGCAGCCAGGAGAAGTCGGTGGCTTTCCCACACTCACCACCAACAGCTTCCGGCCACGGGCACCTGTGGGTCACCAAAGAATTTTCTAGTCCCTGGAGCCCAGGCAGCCCATGTCCATGGGGTGGTGGGTAGCCAGCAGGACACTGTCCCCAGGTGGTCCTTGTGTTCCCCCGCCTGCCCCCAGGCGTGTTCCCTTCCCTGTCCCACTTCTCTACTCCTCTTCAGGCAAATGACAACCACCTCACAGCGGCCACTGAGACCCCCGCCCCCTCCCCGTAACTACTTGCACTCACACCCCCGCTGGCCTCAAGAAGAGCCACGTCCAGCTCAGGGTGCAAGCTGAGGTCTGCCCCATCACCACCCAGAGGGTGCAGCCAGAGCTGCTCACGAGGAGAGAGCACAGGGCAAACTGATTGACGTCCTGAGGCCCCAGCCCAGCTCCAGGGGGAAGACAGCTTGTTAGCTGCAGAGTGGAAACAGAGCTCACAGATGCCCCAATTCTAGGCTGGTAACTTTGCTAGGGGGATCGTCAGGACAATTTCTAAATGAAGTCAATGAGCAGGGCCACACACACAAGGCTCACCCTGCACCTGCCAGTGGGCCCTACAGTCCTGCCCTGAGACCGCACAGGCACCCCGGGAGAACCAGGAGCTTCCCTGCTCTGCACCTGCGGCCGTCTCCCCACCAGGCAGCACTCCCGGGCTGGGAAGCCGTAGGGGGTACCTCCTCCAAGCCCTGTCTGATGCACTGATCCCCGCCCTTCACTGCTGCAGCACCCCTGAGGGTGTTGCACGCACACTCACAGCACACACACACATGCACACGCTGTGCTGCCCTGTGAGCCCGGCCAGTTCTCCCAGTGCTATCTGCCTTGCACATGCCGTTCCCACACCAGCCCTACACAGAGTAAAAGGGGTTGGCTCTTACTGATCCCCAAAGCACTTCCCAACATCAGCTAATTAAGCAGATGGTCCCTTTTGCTCCATTGTAGGCAGTAAAAAGCACAGGGCAAGAATCCACAGGTCCAGGGTTCCAGTCCCAGGTGGGAGATCACGTCTCCTCACACTGGATGCAGAGACGTAGCTGTGACGATGCCCACACGAGAATGAAGCAGTGTAAGCCCCTCACCCAGGGCCGGTCAGCTGGGAGGGGGCCAGGCGCAGTGATCAGCTCTGGAACTCGGCTCTCAATCACGACCACCGCCAGCATCCTCATCCTTTTCACCCTAAGACCCCCGGGCAGAGACCAGCCCCGGCAGCCCCCAGTGCTGTGTATCCAGCATCCTCCCCACTCCCACTCACCCAAGGACAGCGGTTGCAGTCTGCCCATGAAACTTCTCCTGTCCCCAACTCACTTCTCTCTCCCTGTGTCCCCGCCTCGGGCCCCCGGGGACTCTGAGTGCTGGGAGCACAGAGACCAGCGATGGCCCCAGCCTGGCCAGGAATGAGCCGAGATGCCCTCTCTCTTTCACAAGGCCCCTAAAGCAGCTACCACCCACCACAGGCAGCTGGAAATTCATCAAGGCGTTAATGAGAGCTACATTTACAACTTCTATTGTCAAGTCTAATAATTCCCTTTCATTGAGATCTTTCGCCTTTGTTAAAGCCACCCAGTGCCTGCCAGAAAAGGATGGGCTGCACACAGGGACTCAGGCTCAGTCAATTCTTTCAAACGTTGGCCACACTTAACAAGCCTAGTAAGACTTCTCTTTGCTCCAAAAGTCTCAACAGGGGAGAAAATTTGAGATCATCAGTAGCTAATGACCCATTAAATATGACTTGCCCAGTATGATGAGGACACGGAAGTGTAGAACTTAGAATGGATCAGAAAACAGTAGCAGGACAGTGAGGCGTCAGCTGCACAGGCTCCTACACCACACAGAAAGAAATCCTTCATTCAGTCAACAAAATACTATTCAGACTCTTCCAGTAAAAGTCTACCATATGTGGGTACTGCGGGGCACCTAACAGGGAGAGGACAAGGTGTGCCAACAAAGAGCTTACAGGAACGAGGTTACGGAAGCAAGTAACTACAGCACAAGGTAAAATACAACGAGCATGCTGGGACGAGAATGGATGGATGGCACTGCCAGGCGATGCTCTGTGACAAACGACCTTGTTAGGAGGTCTGCCCAGCACTAGGCCCACAGGCTGCCGTCCCAAAAGCAGAGTGCTTCTCCCTGCACTGCACAAGAGAACGCAGGGCTAATCCTGGAAACTGAGGAGCTGGCTGGTTCACCCCCACTGGCGTGGCTCTCAGCTGGGCTCACCAGGCACGCACCTGTTCTACGAGGTGTAAGGCTTACAGGTGCTGAGGAAGGGGGAAGGGGTGGCAGTGCTGCCTTCAGTGAGCTTGTGACCTGATGGGGAGGACACAAGCAACCTCGCACTGACAACAGAGAGGGATGGGTGCTTGCACCACACACAGGAGGATCCCCAACCCAGCCGCGTGGTGGGCGGGGAGGCTATGCCCCAGGGAAGACAGGTGGGAGCTGGGTGTGCAAGGCCAACCAAGGACACCAGGAGTGACACTGGTAACACACCACCACTATCACCAGTTTTTGAGAGCCTGCCTTGTTTCGTGCAAGAAACTGTACTTGGCAATATTTTTATGATTTATTTATTTATTTGAAAGGCAGAGTTTACCAAGAGAGAAGAAGAGACAGAAAGAGAGAGACCTTCCATCCTCTGGTTCACTCCCCAATTGGCCGCAATGGCTGGAGCTGAGCCAATCCGAAGCCAGGAGCCAGGAGCTTCATCTGGGTCTCCTACATGGGTGCAGGGGCCCAAGGGCTTGGGCCATTTTCTGCTGCTTTCCCAGGCCATAGCAGAGCTGGATCGGAAGGAGATTAGCTGGGACTTGAACCAGCGCCTATATGGGATGTCCGTGTTGCAGGCAGCAACTTAAACCACTGTACCACAACATCGGCTCCTGTACTTGGTATTTTTCAAACACACACACACACACACACACAGCACGAGCACATACCAATTCTAATTATCTTTGAGTGTGTGTACTTAGGATGCTGGTGATCATAACCACCACACTACAGATTAAATATTATCATTCCTGTTTGACAAATGAGACACCAAGGCCCAGAGAGATGAAAGGACTTTCCGAGGGCCACACAGCCAGTAAGCAGCAGTCCTGTGCGGGTCCCGGGGTGTGGAGCTATGGGTTGAGCCCCCATGGGGCCTCACGAACACTGGCATCAAGGGAGTCATCCAGCCAAAGGGCCGCAGTTCCCAAGTCTCAGCCACCTGGCTGTGGCTCTGCCTTGAGCTGTCTGTCCAAATCAAAGTGTCTTCCCCTGGCCGGCCCCAGTTTGCAGAGGAAAATGACCAGACGGGGCTCTACCTGCTCTGAGGAGCCCTGGCTCTGTGGTTCTCATCTAACTGGCCCAACCCAGCCAGTGTGGAGCTGGAACCCAATCAAGAGGCGTTGCTGGCACCTAGGCCTTCGGCACAACCTGAGCAGGGATCACCCACGCTCCCACCCCAGAGCTCACAGGCCAAATCCTGGGAAGATCCCAGTTCCCACAGGAATTGCCCGGCTCCCGCGTCCTGCCTTCTCTTGACCATCTGCTCAGCTCCAGGGAGCTCAAAGGACGTGCCGCGCCATCTCTGGGGGATGGGGTCTGCTCCTGCGTGAGGGTGCTCCCTGCCATCTGCCCCTCGCTCCCTCCAAGGGCCTACCCGCTGCGCTCTGCAGCTGCCTGGGCCAGCCTGCAGACAGGTGAGCGAGCTCATCAGCGGGAACCATGATGCCAGGAAACCGTCCCTCCGCCCACTCCCTCCCCACCATACCTGCCACACCATGTGTTGTGAGGCCTAAGGGGCTGGCATCCAGGAGCGCCGCACAGGAGAATAAACAATCTCATGTCTGAGTATATATTTTGTCTTCATTATGCCACAGCGAAGGTGTTAATATACAACTTACAACATATTAATCACCTCTCTAACTTCCAAATGCTAAATGCATCATTAACATTCATGTTGTCTTCAATTACTTGGCTGTTCTGGGGGAGGGGAACAAGTGTGCTACTCACTAAATCCATCTCTTTGGGAGGCTCAGGGATCATAAAAGGCAGCCGGGGCCTCCGCCCATGCCATGGAGAGCAGAGATTCCTTCCCGGAGCTCTGGGAGCATCCCATGCTGCTGCCTGGCACTGGTGCAGGCTGGCCACGAACCACAGTCAAGGCCAACAAGCCAGAGGGAAGAGAAGGCACTGACCGGAGTTACAATCACAACCACACCACAGGAGCCTAGAGATAACTCATTATGAGAAGACTGGGGCTCAGAGAGGGTGAGTGACCTGATCAAGATCACACAGCTGGTTACAGGACGGGGGAAAGCAGAAGGCAGGGAAATTAGAACAGACAAAGGCAGGGAGGAGGAGGAGGAACAGGGAGGGAGACACAAAGGTAGGGACAGCTGCAGAATGGGTGGGAAAGAACAATCTGGAACAGAGGCAGGCCGGGAGCTCGTCTTCAACTTCACCCCCAACTGCTCACACCCGCAGGCTGGGGGTACCTGGTGAGGGGGTGTAATCTCCGAGAGGGGAGAAACAGGCCCACGGAAGGGGGCGAGAGCCGGGAGCACTCAGGGCTGGGCCTCTGCCCCAGGCCTCTGAAACTGAGCCAGGCTACATATGATACATAATTAAAATGTCATTACCCCAGCATCGCCCCATCCAGACTTTGCTTGGCATTTGTTACAGGCGCTGGTGGCTACAGAATCAATCTGCTATTGTATTGCAGCAAATCGAGTTCAATAATCTCCCTGCCAGTGGGTTGCAGACTGGCTCGGAGTTGGAGAGGAGACAGAAGAGAAGGCTCCCGCCGGCAGGTCACTTCTGCGTCCACAGGCCGCCATCCAGCCGGGCCCATCCACCTTGAAGCGGAACTATTCAAGGTCACTTCCAGAAGGGTGAGGTTCGAGGCTCGAGGCCCAGAGGGGCAGAGAAACAGGGCAGGTGCAGCAGGGTCAGCTTCGGGAGCACCTCCTGGGGCTCCCAAAGACAGAGGTCCTGATGCAGGACCATGGTTAAAACCCTCCCAGCCCAGTCCCCATCCACGCAGCGCTTTAATCACCAGCAAGGCCACCTGTCAGTGGGGGGAAGGCCAGAGACAGTGTGTGTGTGACCGACAGGGCATTTAGCCCTGGGACAGCGACACACACACACACACACACACACAGCATATAGTGTTGGCCCAGCCAGCCTCCATAACGCGCCCCCTCTGCCTGTGATTCTGAGCCCGGGCGCGTCCCTCTCGCCATCGTCCTGCCAGCTGTCTTGTTTTCGTAGCCCACTGTGGCTTCCCAGGCCGCCCGGATGCCTGCAGCGGCCTCCTCGCTGGCCTCACCAACTTCTGCTCCTCCTCCCTCAGACCTTGCACACGCCATTCTGGAGCAGTCTTCCAGAGAGCCACTCACTCTGACCTTGACTTTGACACTTCCTTGCTCTACAACCTCACACAGCTGCCTGGGCCCCCGGAATTCTGCTCTCCCCGGAGGCCCCAGGACATCCTCACTGCCCAGTGAAGATCATTCCATCCCCATAGGACCCGGCCCTCTCCAGCCAGCACCTGCCATCTGTCCCTCTTCCTTCCTCACGTCGGCCTCCCTGGCTTTCTGCGGCCTCCCTGCCTGATTTTCCTTCGACTTCTCTGGTTACTCCTTGGCTGACTTCGTGGGCCTTCCTCCTCAGCTTGCTCCACAAGTGCTTCTCGTCTCTTTCCTCTGTCATCTGCTCTTTGCTCTTCCTGTGTGACTACAAGGGACATAATCTGAGCCCATGGCTTTGGTGGCATCTCTTCCCAAATGAGGCCCAAGTCTGTGTTTCCCACCCACACTCCTCTCCCAGTCAGCTGTCGGCTGGATGTTTCCATGCGACCACCGCATAGGCCTGCACGCAGTCAGCCGAGCCACACAGTCAGCCCAGCCAAGCTCAGCCAGGCGTCCTCCTTTCTGTCCCCAAAACGGCCACGCCCCCCATTTCTCCTTCAGGATGGCACCTGGGGATCAGCCTCAACTCCCTTTCTCCCTCTCCCACCTCCCTGGCAGGTGCCCACAGTGCCCTGCCCACACGCCACACCCACGCTGCAACTCTGCCTCCTGTGGTGCTGACCGTGGGAGCACTCTCAGCCAAGGACGAGGGGAACTGGATGAACACCCAACACACTACTCCTGTGGGTGTGACACCTCATAAGCCTGCTCCACCCTGTCCCCAGCAGACCCCAGAGGGACTCGGCCCAGCTATACCGAGCTGTTGATGTGTCATCCTGCAACTAAACCCCTTACAACCCAAATCCTGGTCTCACGGCCTACTTCTATAGGAACCCAGCCTAGGAGCCCCCCAATACTCGTACTGAACCAGTCTCCACTGTCCAGTCCACTTCCTAAATGTCTGAGCCCAGAGCCTCCTCCCCCACCCACTTCCAGCCCTCAATGCTTGGCAACAGGACCACTGAGCCAGCTCTCTGGCCTCTCTCTGCTGTCAATCACAGCATTCCCTCACCATGACAGGATGAGTTCCTTGGTCCTTGTAGCTTCTGAGGCCCTCTGCGGTCTGCCCCGGTCCCCCATCCATATGTGGCTCCCACCTGTGCACACGTGGCTCCGGGAGCATGCTGCAGCTACACTGCCCCTCTGCCTCTACACCCGGCTCTGAGCCAGCACCTGGGCACAGGGTTGCCTTTCTCTGTAGCCTTTCCCTCTGCCCATCCCCTCCCCGCTCACGGCTCCCCTGACACGCTGCTCCTATGTGACTGGCATGTAGACCTACTTTTTGGAGGTAAGACAGTAACTTTTCATCTCCGAGTCCCGAGGGCCTAGTCCAGCACTAGTAGGTGCTCATTAAACACGGGAGAGAGGACAAAACGCTGGAGGGAAAAAAGAGGCTTGCGGGCCTGCACAAAGATGAGTCTCTCCCCTCCCGCTGTGCCACAGGGAGCTCCGCCGCTGCCTGCCGTGGCACCTGGAGATGAGCGGCAGAGACCTTCTCCATGCACAGATGTTTATGGTGCTGCGTAAGTCACTCTCCCTGGGGGTGACAGACGCAACCTCTCCATCCCGTCCATGCCAAGAGGGTGAGATGCAGAAGAATGCGGGGCTGCAGCCGAGGGGTGCAGCGGGGGCACATCATAAAACACCATCCATGGACGCATCTGGGCCCCATGCCATGAAAAATGTGAATCTGTCCTTGACTCCCATGGCAAATGAGGCGTGAAAACATATCAAAATGCGATATTCAATATATGGATGTATTTAATATTTTATGAGACTGGAAATCGGTTACGGGAGGTTTGAAGGATAAATCAAGTGCCAAGCAGATGAACTTTTTCAAGTGTTGGCACCTGATACATCCCCTTCCCCAGCAGGGGAGGGAACAGGAGAGAGAGGAAAAGAGCAAGGGCCCAGGGCCTAGAGCCTCCAGCAGGGCGACAGAGGCCAGGGCCCGCCTCCTGCCACTTCCCACCTCGCGTGCTCTGTGCCTGCTGCCGACACGCCGGCCTCAAGAACATTCTTCATTCCACAAACTACAGCTGCTGCCTTTGCGACCTTTGGGCCCGCACGCCCTCTGGCCCCAGGCCTGCAGCCATGGAGGTGCAGGTAGCTCCGGGGCCCCTCCTGCATCCTGTGTGCCACGGGGCCTGGTGCTGGGTACACCGATGGGGTTTTACCCATCGCCCTCCCTACCTCCCTGTCAGCTGTCTGAGGATGAAGGAGCCTGGGACATCCCTGACACACAGAAGACCTGCCGCCCGTGTGGAACAAGACCCGGAGGGGACCAGGAGCCCCGGAGCACAGGGAGCTCTGGAGACCCCTCTGGCCCAGACGCTAAGCAAGGAAGTTGTGCAGAGTCCTCCCCCGGGGGCTCTTGTACGTGATCCTTGAACTAACGAGGAAAAGGAAGCTCAGAGAGATGTTGGCATCGGCGCCTAAATTCTCTTCTGTTTGCTGCAGAGGGCAGGAGACCTGTGCACGGCCCTGCTGTGAGCCTGCCCTGGTGCCCGGCATGCGGTAGGTCTTCAGACAGCCTGGGGCATGAATGAGTGCCAATTTCTAGTCTCCTCAAATCCTCACTTGATGCTTCACTGCCCTCATTGACAAATCACAGGCCCGCCTACCCCTAGGATCCCTCCAACCTGGCTGGCCATCAGGATCAGAGAATTTCAAAACATTCCAAGTTCCAGGCCCTATTTCCAGCCATTCCATATTCAAAGGGTCCTCAAAATGCTCATGGAAAATGCACATGATGAAAAAGCTTTGCATGAATTACAAAGTTTTGTAGCAAAATAAACATCTTTTTTTAAAATTTTTATTTATTTATTTGAAAGAGAAAGTGACAGAGAGAGAGACAGAGAGCTCTTCCATCCTCCGGTTCACTCCGCAAATGATCACGACGGCTTATGGCTGAACCAGGAGCCAGAAACTCCACCCAGGTCTCCCGTGTGGGTGCAGGGGCTCAAGCACTTGGGCCATCTTCCACTGCTTTCCCAGGCCCATTAGCAAGCAGCTGGATCAGAAGTAGAGCAGCTGGGTCTCAAACCATCGCTCAGACACGGGATACCGGCATTATAGGTGACAGCTTAGCTTGCTGAGCCACCATGCTGGCCCCCAAAATAAACTCCTTTTAACTCCAATTTCCATGAACTTTCTGAAGCTTGCTCAGCATGCATTTTTTTCTTTCAGACTCTGAATGATTGCAACAATGAGGCCGACTTGGGAACCGCTCCCTGATGCAGCCCCTCAACCTGCCCTCTGCAACCTGACTGCATTTTCCCCAGCTCTGGCTTCAGGGCTAATGGGGAACAGCTGTCCCTTCCTAGGGCACACACTTCCTGCTCACCCCACACCTCTTTGTCCCCTGAAGCCCTCTCGTGCCCTGACCTGTGGTCTCCAGGTCCCCGTTCCCTCTGCTGTGATGTCCGTGATCCTCTCCGGCCTTATTTTGACCTCCCCAGTCCGGGCACAACCCGCCCACCCTGGCCCGTCCTGACACCCACCTTGAGGGTCAGCTCCCAAACTCTGCTTCCCACTCTTTACCAAAGCTAACATTTCCTTGATGTCATTACTCCCTTCCTGAGACAAGAAAAGAAGGCAAGCTGGGCCCCTCAACCTCAGCACCAAGGGCATTCTGGGCAGGTAAGCCTCTGCTGCGCCAGGTTATCCAGGGCTGTAGGACATGAGCAGCATCCCTGGCCTGCACCTGCCGCATGCCAGGAGCCCCCCCTCCACTTGTGACACTATAAATGTCCTCAGACTGTGCCAAATGTCTCCTGGGGGCAACCCCCTCCTAATGGAGACCCAGGGCGCCGAGCCATTTAAAAGCACTGAGATCCACAGCAAAGCAATTGTCTTCAAACCCAAGCTGCAGCCCTCACAGGTGTCCCTTAATCCTCAAGACAGGTCCACTGGGGGACGGCACTGTGGCATGCTGAGTTAAGCTGCTGCTTGCAGTATCATGTGGGCACCTGTTCGAGTCCCTGCTGCTCCACTTCTGATCCAGCTCCCTGCTAATGTGCCTGGGAAAACAGCAAAAGATGGCCCAAGTCCTTGGGCCCCTGCACCCATATGGGAGACCCAGATGAAGCTCCTGGCTCCTGGCTTCGGTCTGGCCCAGCCCTGGCCATTGCTACCATTTAGGAGTGAACCAGCAGATGAAAGATCTCTCTGTGTCTCTCCCTCTCTCTCTCTGTAACTCTATCTTTCAAATAAATAAATAAATCTTTAAAAAAAAAAGACAGATGGCCGGCGCCACGGCTCACTAGGCTAATCCTCCACCTTGGGCGCCGGCACACCGGGTTCTAGTCCCGGTTGGGGCGCCGGATTCTGTCCCGGTTGCCCCTCTTCCAGGCCAGCTCTCTGCTGTGGCCAGGGAGTGCAGTGGAGGATGGCCCAGGTGCTTGGGCCCTGCACCCCATGGGAGACCAGGAAAAGCACCTGGCTCCTGGTTCCTGCCATCGGATCAGCGTGGTGCGCCGGCCGCAGTGCGCCGGCCGCGGCGGCCATTGGAGGGTGAACCAACGGCAAAAGCAAGACCTTTCTCTCTGTCTCTCTCTCTCACTGTCCACTCTGCCTGTCAAAAAAAAAAAAAAAAAAAAAAAAAAAAAAAAAAAAAAAAAAAAAGACAGGGTCCATACTGTGAGAAGTATGAGGGGTCTTCAAAAAGTTCAAGGAAAATGTGAATTCTGAAAAAACTACACATATATTTCAAAATCCACTTGCGCCAAAATAAACTTATATTTGCATTCCATTTTTCTCCACAAACTTTTTGAAGTCCCCTCAGAAATGAGAAAGAATTAGACCACCTTGGGGTGAACGAGCCCAGAACAGAATGGAGAGTATTTTGGAAGGAGGGCTGATACACCAGCTCTCAAACACTAAGCCACTCAGCACACAGCAAGCCCTGGCTGACAGTGTGCCATTTCCACGGTGTGAACACATGCAGAATGGCTGATGGCAAGTCCCCAACCTGATGTCACCAAAGGCAGAATGGGGATACGCCCACGTGCTCTGGAGCCAGCCTAGCCGATACAAGGAGTATGACCCAGCAGGTGTGTGGGCCTGGGAGAGGTGGGCCTCTGGCTCCACTGGAAAATGTCTGGCCTGCCCACAGGCATTCAAAGTCATTTCCAAACAAAACCCAACCGCAGGTTTCTGCACAATGATGCCTGCAAGCAGGGCCAGCAGCTCACTGTGACCTGAGCTCTGGAGATTCCACAGCAGACAATCACCTCCCTGCTCTGGCCTTCAGGCCTCCAGGTCAGAGCTAGCACTGAACACACTGGACAGGACTGTTAGTACCAAGAAGATACTGAAGATGGGGCCGGCGCTGTGGCTTAGCGGGTAAAGCTGCCGCCTGGGGCGCCAACATCCCACATGGGCGCCAGTTTGAGACCTAGCTACTCCACTTCAGATGTAGCTCCCAGCTAATGCAGTTCCTGGCTAATGCAGCTCCCTGCTAATGCCCCTGAGAAAAGCAGAGGAAGATGGTCCAAGGGCTTGTTCCCCTGCCACCCACATGGGAGACTTGGATAGAATTTCAGGCTCCTGGCTTCGACCTGGCTCAGCCCCAGCTGTTGCAGCCATCCAGGGAGTGAACCAGCGGATGGAAGATCTCTCTCCCTTTCTCTCTGTAATTCTGACTTTCAAATTAATAAATCTTTTGAAAAAAAAAAAAGAAGATGCTAATGACAAGAAAGCAACGGAAGGGAAGGCAAGGCAGACAACCCTCCCAGGCCCTTCACTCAGGTTGAGGGGCTTGGGGTTCAGACAGTCCCGTGCCCGCAGTCTATCTGTCAAGACAGATGCCTGATCGCTCACTTCTCTGAGCCATCTGTAAAACGGGCCCTCAGCGCCCACCCCAAAAGGGCCTTGAGGAGGCTGGCCTGCAGCAATGTCTGCAGGTCCCAAGCCAGCTCCCTCCTCCCTTCCTCTTCAGACAGATCCCCACAGAGCCATGCACCTGCTCCCAGAAAGGGCCTAGCGCTCCCTGAACAGGCCGCTGGGCCCGCCGGGAGCAGGTGGGGAAGTGATCAATTTCTATGGAGTTCTGTTTTATCTACTAAAAGGAGACTGGCCCCAGGAAGCAAAAACACCATCATGAGAACAGCAAAAGGGTGTTTCCAGCCTATCATCATTTCTGAGAAGCCAGGAGAGGGATCCCCAGCAAGGGGGGGGGGCCCTCCACAAGGAGCTGGCTGGCCCCCAGGGGCTTCCCGATCAAGGCTGCAAGTGGAGCAAGCTGGAAGAACGAGGAGGAGGAGGGGGGCAGAGGGAGGACGGCCCAAGGGGAGTGAGCCCTGACAAGGACCTGGGTGAAGTCAAAGGGGCAGATCATGCCCGAGGCCCGGAGGCAAGAATTCCACTGCCACCCTCCAGCCCCTCATTAACCACAGCAGCCCCGTGCTGTGCTGGCTCCATCGCACCTGGAAACAGAACAGCTTCCTGCCATCCACGCTGCTCTCTGTTTCATGAAGCCTGGACCCGGACCCAGAGCATGTGCGGCCCAGCTCCACCAGCGCCCCCAGCCAGCTCCGAGTCAGTGTACCCCAAACTCCCTCGCTCTTTCCTCTCCACTCCCCCAACCTGTTAAGCCTGTTTATCCCTTATTTATTTTGCTCTTCTCAGCTCCTTTAGTTCTGGGAGTGATTCCAACTTTAAAACACACACAAAACAAAAAAAAACCCATAATCAATTAACGGAAAAGCTGCTTGCAAACCACCAGCAAATGAGAAAGAGCTTCCCCTCCTCATTATCGCCCCTCCCTTTAAACATGCGGATTTGATCTTTAAACAAAAAGTCACTACTGCGCTGTGTGAGCTGAATCAAGTCGCTTGCCCTGCCTCGGCCCTAGGTTCTTCCAGTCCAAAATAGGGGCTGGACGAGCTCTCCCACGCTCCTAATCTCTGCCACAGTCATTGACCTCTTTGAGAATCCGAAGAACGCTACAGATGCTGCATCTACATATGTTCAAAAGACTTCAATGTCAAGGGCTCCAGGACCCTGAAGACCGCCCCCTCCGACCGACCCCGGACTCAGCCCTCCTGCACCAGGCCCCCTCCAGCTCTGACTGGGGTTGCAAAACAAAGCCCCACATCTCTCCACAGTCTGTGTGTGAGATGCAGAGCAACAGCCACGTGGGCTTTCCTGGGAGGCTGAGAGAGGAAACCCGTTTTCCTGGGTTAGCCCGAGGCACTGCTTCTGGAAGGCTGCCAGTCAGGCAACCAAAGCTGATTTGACATTTGTTTAATTTGCAGGAAAACTACTTTAAGACAGAGGGGAGAGAGAGAGAGAAAAAAAAAAAAAAAAAAGCCCAACCATCATAAAACCTTTTACTCTCTTGCTCTAATGGGACCCGTAAGGCTGACACTGCATCCGGAGTCAGTCGTGCTAACAAGTCAGCAGCCAGGGGTTGAGAGAGGGTCTCACTGGCGAGAGGAGCAGCTTTGGGAATCCCATGGAGTAGGCCTTGGGGGTCCCCAGGTTGAAGATCTCAGCCATGCCCCCCCACACACCTGTTTCAGAGCTGCCAGCACTACCCGCCCTGGAGCCCTCCAGCAGGGGGCTCCAGCCACCTGCACAGTGCTGAAGTGTGCTGGGCCCTGCGCTGGGTGCCCAAGCCAAGCCAGAACTGACGAAACCAAAAACTTGCCACTCATTTTTGGCATCACTCCCCCGCCACCCCCACCCTGCAGCTGCAATGCACCAAAACCCTTTCTTTCCCCTTTGGGCCATGGGCCCTGGAGCAGGGAGGGGTTCCCTCGCACTGTGTTTGACCCACTCCTGGGGTGACTCACCGGGAAGACTGAGCTGGGGCCAAGGGCCCAGGTGTCCGTCTCGCTTGTGGAAGGAGAGCTCCAGGGCAACCTTGAAAGGAGGCCTGCAGGGGGCACCCTCCAGTGACACCCAAAGCAGACTGCTCTCCACCGCTTGCTTCTGGTCCTAACAGCCACTTCTCTGAAAACAGGTCACCGTGGTCTTGGAAGCACAAGGAGAGAGGCTGCAGGCAGGGGACAGGCAAGCCGAATTGAAGCTGGCCAGACAGCCAAAGACTCAATCACTGAGCTGTTCTTCTGAAATGTTCCTGGCTCCAGAGGGCCTAACGCTCTCTGGTCCTCAGCCCCACGTCACAGGAGAACCTGTGTTCAGTTCAAGCAGAGGAATTAGAGCATGCTGTGGTCCCAGAGCAGGGACTGGCACAGGGCCCTGGGCTGTCCCCCACCTCATCCCTGGACTACACCACACGGGGCGGGGCCCTGCCCCACCACCAGCACCAAACACGAAGCAGCTGCTCTGAGAAATGGAAACCTTGAGAGATTGCGGGTTATCCACGAGAAGTTACCAACTGGAGGCATCGTTTTCTCCATCTCTGCGTGTTAAAACAACCAACCAACCAAACACCAAGACATCAGTTTGGACCAACAGTGGGGACATCTTGTCTAGACGTAGGGATGTGGTCACTCGGGCCCCTGTCAAGCCCTCAATGCACAGGACCAGGAGCTGTGCAGGTGCCACCCTCGGTGACAGACAGCAGAATGACCAGGAAGCCTGCATCCCCAAGAGGCACACACTTTGTGAGGGGGCTTCACAGCCCCTCCCACTGAGGGAGGAGTCTATTCTTCACCAAATGGATGCCAGTGACCCCCCCTTTGGCCAGGTGGACATTAGCAACCATGAACCAGCAGAGGACGTGCAAACACTCGTGCGCCGGGCCCCCTTCTCCTGCCATGAGGAATCTTCTACCACCACTTGAATGAGCACAGACAGACAGGGTCCAAGCCAATAGCCCTCCTCCAAGAGGCAGGATGGATGTCTGTGTCTGCCTATGAAATCCACGGAAGCACAGGCCTGTAGGAGGAGAGAGCATGTGGCCCCGCCCAAAGCTGAGGCCATGCCAGGTCTCCCAGCCCCAGCCAACCGGGCCCAGACTGATAGTGCCATGGAGCTAACACAGAGCCGTGCTGAACAATAAAATAAAATTGCTGTGGTAAGACACTCGGCCTTGGGGAAGCTCACAACGTGCCACAAGTTAGCTGCTGCACTCTCTTTACTATTCCCTGCCAAGGGAAAACACTGGTTGTCCAGGGTTGGGCAGACTCCAGCCAGCAGCCCAGGAAGGTATTCCCAGGGCTGCCCTCAGCAGTGTGTGGCCCCGGGCACAGGACTGGCTCCCTCTCTGGGTCTCAGCTTTCCCATCTGCACAATGGACACGGCACCCCATTCCATAACGTTGTTGTGAGAAGGAAACCCTTGATAGGTAGCAAGGGCCCAACAAATGCTTGTCTGTTTTTTAATCAGCCGGACTAGATGATCAAGGCATTTTCTACCTTGAGGGCAAAAGAGCAGAAAGCGCAGGGAGGGTCCCCAGTGGGACCCCAGACCCACCCAAACCGCCAGGCCACACGTGGGCAGCAGGGAACGTCTGTGGCTAAAGCAGCCAGGCGGCTGCGGCGCCGAGGCATTTGGTTTTTCATCTCTCCGGGAGAGAGATGTTTCATCCAACATTCACCGCATCAGCAACTCTGTAAGCAAAATGCAGAAAACACAACGTCTTTATTCATTCCATCAAGCAGTAATTAGGGCTCGGAACAGGATCTGGGTAGGCAGCACTCCCGCGCCTAAAAGCCAAGCCGCTTTCTAATTGGGCTGGGGAATGACTTTGGGGGGACCCACAAAGCCTCAACAGAGGGGCCCACCCAGAGCCACGAGCTCCTCCCTCCCCTCCGGGCCTCACAGAGAAGTGGGGATGCAGCACTGGAAGAGGGAACCAGCCGGCAACCTGCAGGCCCCCCGCAGACGCTAACATGTAAACACACACCAGGGCGCGGAGCCAGGGGAGACCCACAAGCAACCTGATTTTTGTTGTTTAAAAAGAAGCAGCTAAAGAAATGGTCTTGATGTTCCACAGAGACTCTGCCGCCTGCCACTGGGCTCGGCTGAGGGAGACCGGGCAGAGGGCGAGAGCAGGGCAGCACCTGCTGGGGAGAGGCAGCCAAGACTGGGGAGGCCGGCAGGGCGCTGGCACTTGTCTCACCCCCACAGGGTGCTGCCCAAGGGCAGGGGCTACCCAGACGGGATCTCAAGTCCTTCCCAGACAGGACCCCACGCAGGGAGCAGCGTCCCCCCACCAACACACACACAGATTCCCTGCCACACACACAGGGAAGGGACCTGTCACCCAGCAGGGAAGGAGCAGACCGAGGTGGGAACCTCTCCAAGGTGAACAGAGACACCTGTGGCTCCCAGCCAGGAGGCTGTTGGGTTCCCAGCTCTGTGAGTAGCTGTGGCCTAAGTCAGGGGTGGGGGACTTCCCCGAAGTTACACATAAAGTAGCATCAGGACAGGAGAACTGATAGGACACGAATCTTACTGCTGCAGCCCCTTCTCAGATGCTCTCATTTTCCTCCCCAGCCTGGCCCCTTCTTCCACGTAGGAGGTGACTTTAAAAGGCTCACAGAGGGGCTGGCGCTGTGATGTAGCGGGTAAAGCCACTGCCTGCATGCCACCATCCCATATGGGTGCCAGTTCAAGTCCCGGCTGCTCCACTTCCAATCCAGCTCCCTGCTAATGTGCCTGGGAAAGCAGCAGAGGATGGCCCAAGAGCTTGAGCCCCTGCACCGGTATAGAACACCCAGAAGAAGCTTCTGGCTCCTGGCTTTGGATTGGCCCAGCTCTAGCCATTGTGGCCATCTGGAGAGTAAACCACTGGATGGAAGATTCTTTCTTTCTCTCTCTCTCTCTCTCTCTCTAAATCTGCCTTTCAAATAAATGAATCTTTAAAAATTAAAAATAAAATGCTCATAGAAAAGAATGAGATCAAAAGGTAAATTTATTTTGGTACAACACAAATATTGAAATCATGCATAGTCCCTTCATAATATGCTCATAATATGAGCTTCTGGAAGACTCCTTGTATTTTCATACAAGTCTTAGATGCAGAGATGACCTTGACTTAGATGCTGAAACACAGAGACAGAAAGGGGGGATGGGGTGGGGGAGAGATCCGACCTTTGTCGGAAACAGCTTTGCTGGCTGCAGCTGGTCTGCAGCCTGCCCCAATCCCACCCCCTACTTCTCAGGTAGAAGTCGCCGTGTTGTCACAGCTGCTTTCCCTTGCTCATCACTTTATAGTATATTTACTGGTGAGTAGACCTGTCTCCCTTTCTCTAATGCAACACACACCATTTCTTATCCATCTCTGTATCCCCAACACTTAATGCAACATTTAACATGCAGTGGGCATTCAAAAATATTCATCAAAGGAGTTAATTTCACAAATAATTTTTGAGTAGCGCTATGGGTACTCATACAGTGATAGAGGTAGTGTCTGGAGGGACTCAGTAGAGTCCCACAGGATGGTCTCATACATGCTTTTGTGGGTGGGAACAGGGTCCTGAGGCTACATGGTCTAGGGAAAGAAGCTTCCAGAAAGAGGTGGCAACTTAGCCAAGACCGATGGAGGGTGCTAGGTGTCTGGGTTTAGAAAGGAAGGGCTATTCCAACAGACTGAGCTGCATGTGCAGAGGTGCAGAGGTGAGAGAGGCTAAGGAACATTCTAGAAGCCACAATGGGCTGGGTCAATGTGGCTAGACTCTAAGGTGTGAGTGTGGTGTGGAAGCAGAGGATAAGGATGAGGTGCTGAGCACAGATCACATTGTTCCTCTACTCATGCAGCCAGTCAAGCAGGAGCAGTGAGCGCCTTCCTTCTACAACGCACCTGTGCAGTGAGGGAGCTGACCCGGGGAACAGCATACACAGTCTCTAACCCCAAGGAGCTTTCAGTCTACAGGGGAACGATGAACAAACACAAAAACAACTCCCAATGTGCTGGGGTCAGCTGAAACTAACAAGACGCAGAAACAAAAAGAGAAGAGGGACAGGGAAACCTTTATGTATGAGGGATGTGAGACATCAAGGATAGGCAAGCTGTAGCTCTGTGAGGCTCCACAAATAGGGGGAGCAGTGTGTGCAAATGTCCTGAGGCTGCGGAGAACTTGGCATGAGCAAGAGCTAGAAAGCCAATCAGCATGGAACACAGTGAACAACTGGCTAGGATGTGTTTAGCTACAAGCCACAAGCAACCTTGCCAAAAAGGCCCTGGAATGGTAAACACATTTCTTATCCCACCTAAGAGGAGGCTGTCAGTTCGGTGGTTGATTCTACAACCCAACCAAGTCTTTAAGGATATGCTTTTCTGCCTTTTTTTAAGATTTTATTCATTTATTTGACAGGCAGAATTACACAGAGAGACACACAGAGAGAAAGGTCTTCCATCCGCTGGTTCACCCCCCAAATGGCCGCAACAGCCGGAGCTTGGCCCATCTGAAGTCAGGAGCCAGGAGCTTCTTCCAGGTCTCCCACACAGGTTCAAGGGCCCAAGGACTTGGGCCATCTTCTCCTGCTTTCCCAGGCCATAGCAGAGAGCTGGATCAGAAGAGGAGCAGCCAGGACTAGAACCAACACCCATAGGGGACGCTGGCATCACAGGCAGAGGCTTAGCCCACTGTGCCACAGCGCCGGCCCCAGGATCTGCTCCTCTCATCCTCCATCCTCAGGTCAGGGCAGTGTCTCCCTCACGGTTATGTGCTGGCGCGAGCACTGCACCCTCTCTCCCTGCCTTAATCCATTTTCTGCTGCAATAACAGGATACTACAGGCTAGGAAAGTTATAGATAATAGAAATGTTGTGGCTCACGGTTCAGGAGGCTGGGCAGTCCAAGACTGAGGGGCCATATTAGGCGAGGCCCCCATGTCATCACACAGTAGAAGGCAGCATGCAGAGGAAGGGCATGCGAGAGAGGCGTAACTAATCCACTCCCATGACGACGGCCTTGACCCATTCATGAGGGCAGTGCCCCCGTGACCTTGTCACCTCTCAGAGGGTCCACCTCTTAACTCCAACACAGAGGCCATTAAATTGTGACACAGGTTTTGGAGGCAACCACAGCACCCAGTGGCCCCCTTACAGCAGGAAGGGCAGCTTGAAGGTGCCTCTTCCCTGGGCATAATTCTTTCCAAGTCACCAGAAAATGTCCTCTTAAGTCTCACTGGCCAGAACCAAGTCACAGCCCCCCCCCCCCTTAAACCCATCGCTGGAGTCACAGTATTGTGCTTTGCTTAAAATAACCAGGGTTCACCTCCCGTGGACAGGACTCGCTTCCTTGAAATTATCGTTCAGGGAAAACATCCCCCATATCCGAACGCATCATCATTCTGCTGACACGGACAATACCAGAAGTGGCTGTTGGGAGGGCACCTGGTCCAGGCCACGGTGCAAGAGGAAGCTGGGGACGCTGGGAAGGAGATGAGCTGTGTCCTGCAGGGCCCTGCAAGACACAGCAAGGAGTCCGGGTTTCATTGCCAAGGCAATGAATAACCACTGAGACATCTGAAGCAGAAGCATGACACGAAACAATTCGCAGTGGTGCTGTGCGAAGAACAGAGAGCAGGGGTGGAAGTGGAGCAACTGGTTAGGGGCCCACTGCCCTAGGTCAACAAGGACAAGACATCAGCCTCGACAGGAGAGTGGCAGGGTAGCTGCCGAGAAGGGCAGACGCCTGAGACAAGCAGGTCCACTGGCAGGGCTTGGTGGGTTGTGGAGGATCACAGAAAGGAGCAGCAGGGACGGCCTCCAGGCTTTCGGCCTTGCACACTGGTGGACAAAGGTGCCATTGACTGAGATGGGGAAAGGCTGAGGGAAGCAGAGCAGATTTGGGAGGCGTGATCAAGAGTTCTGTTTTTGATATGTTTAGGATTTCTGAAGGATATTCAAATGAAAATGCAAGCAGCAGCTGGAATGGCAAGACCTGTGCTCAAGAGAGAAAGTGGGAGATTCTCGCTGTATCATTGGCATTTCAAGTGTGGCAATAGGTGAGCTCATTTGGCAAGAACATATAAACAGAGAGGGTGGCTTGGGGCCAAGACTTGGGACATTTACTATTTAGACAATAAAGGAGGAATAAACAGAAAGGGGGACAGAGCAAGAAAGACCCCAGATGGGGGAAGCTGAAGGAGTGGGGTGCTGGGAGCCCAGAGAATGCCTCCAAAGGGGAAGGTCCATTAAATGCTTAGAGCCAGGAGGAGGACATGTCCACAGCATTAGGCAACATGGAAGCTACCAGCGACCTCTACAAGCTGTTGAGGGCAGTGGTGCGGATGGGAGCCAGACTGAAGTGGGCAGGAGGGTGACCAGAAGGGGAAGGAGTGGGGGCAGTGTGTGCTGACAATGGTGAGCTGACTGACTGCGAGAGGGAGCAGCAATGGGGCGGGAGCCAACTGAGAAGGTTTCACTGCAGGTGGCTTTTTCAAAGACAGAGAACAGAGCAGGGAGCAGAGCACAACCTACGCTGCTGGGAATGCTCCCACGCTCTGATCCCTGAGAAAGCGTGGGACTGGGATCCAGGGCCAGCCCTGGGCAGCTCCAGGCACGGTCCGTCTGAGCTGCTGGGCGGGCTGGCTTGCAGATTTGGAGGGGTGGAAAGACAGGGAGGGAGCTGCAGCCCAAAGCCTTCTGTCTCCTCCTTCCAGGCTAAGGTGAGATGCTGAGCTCCGAGGGAAGGGGGAGATCTCCAGCCACAGAAGATAGGAAGCGTGTCCCTGGGGGAGCAAGAAGGGCGTCTACGTCAGAAACCGCCTATGATACAAAAATCTTAAAAGGCCGCAGAACTGAACTACCATGTTCGGTTAGGAAATCTCCCAGCCCAAGGGAATGCAGTGCAAGATCAATTGGGAAAGCGACACAGAAAAAAACCTCACTCCTGTTCTCAGGGCTCATCATTAAAGAAACACGGCCGCTGACGTCGGCATCCCTGGCCTTCCATGCGGCACACTCTCTAAAGAGGCGTGCGCACACGCGCTCCTGCGAGTCCCTGCAGACTCGGCGGACAATTTCGGGGATGCTACATCTTCATTTCTGAAGGATACATAATTGGCACTGATTTTAAGTTTGAACATAAAGTCTCTCAGTCCCCGAAGTCTCTCTGTCAAGTACTTAATGACCTGTAAAACACTTAAATAGGCCAAAAGAGCGCAGATCTACGGGAGCAGGCAGTACATCCTTCGAAGGAAAGTGAAGTGGTTTTGTAACACAAGCGGCCAGGACCTATAAGGTTTTCCTCGCCGGAGGTGCACCTGTGCTCCCTGTGCTTTGTGGCTGGAATGTGCCCGGGTGGTTTGTACTGACACCTTTTATTTCCTAGGACAATGACATATATCTGCTCACATTAATTACTCTTCCAAGATCTCTCCCCTGGCTCAGCTGAAGGGACAAAGCACTCCTGTGCCAATGCACATACGGAGGAGCAAGGGAATGGGAGACTAGGAGGCCGCACCAGGTGTTTCTGCGGCTGGTGGAAATGGAAGCATCGGCACCTTCACAAACACCCAAAGTGTTTGTCTATGAGAATTAATCCAGGAGCAAATACACACGGGGCCTGCCCAGAACAAAGAGAGGGAGAGAAGAAAGCTGGGTGCCTCTCCGCTGAGCAGGGGCAAGGGAGGAGGGGAAGAGCAAAGTGGCTGGAGCACTCATTGAGCGTTAGCCAAAGTGAAACCCAACACACTTTGAAGGTCCACCTCTGAGGACATTAGCAACACGGTGACAACCGGAAGACATGGGGAGAGACAGAGAGAGAGAGAGGATGTGAAATTGAGTTGTGGGGCTGGCGCTGTGACGTAGTGGGTAATGGTGTAGTTGCAATGCTGGCATCCCATACGGGCACCGGTTCGAGTCCTGGCTGCTCCACTTCCGATCCAGCTCTCTGCTGTGGCCTGGGGAAGCAGTGGAAGATGGCCCAAGTCCTTGGGTCCCTGCACCCGTGTGGGAGACCCAGAAGAGGATCCTGGCTCCTGGCTTCAGATCAGCATAGCTCCAGCCGTTTAGGCCATCCGGGGAGTGAGCCAGCAAATGGAAGACCTCTCTCTCTCTCTCTCTCTCTCTCTCTGCCTCTCCTTCTCTCTCTGTCTAACTCCAACTTTCAAATAATGAATTAAAAAAAAAAAAAAAAGAAATTGAGTTGCACAGAAACCCTAGGATTGGTGCCTGATAGAGGCACTAGTGCCCCTGCCAGCCAGTGTCACCGTCACGGCCAGGTGCATCTGCCCTGTCAACACTTGGCTACAGCTTGGGAGGTGGGATCTGAGGGCAGCCCCACCCAGAGTTGGCGTCTCCCGCAGTCCAGGGCGAGGGAGGGGGTGGATGGGAAAGGGGGAGGTGTGCAAGTGAAGATCACAGAGACAGAACCACAGTCCCGTTCTTCCACATGTGATCAGACCGCCCCAGCTCACCGTCTAGTGCAAGCAGCAGCCAGGCCTCCTGTAATGGAACCACTGGGCACACCTGTGGCTCCTGGGGACAACCGTCACCTTGGTGAGTGTCGCAGGCTCAGGGCAGAGGCAGCCCACAGAAGCCCAGGGAAAGGAGGGCGCTGAGGGTCGGTGAGGCCCCTTAAGCTCTCAATATCATCACTTACCCACCCCTAAGTCGGAGACAGCAATACTCACTTCAGGGGTTGCTGAGAGCACCATGATATGTGCAAATCACTGAGCATGGGGCCACTAAGTACTCCACGATGAAGGGTTAGACGGGCCCTAAGGAAGGGACCTTTCCATCCGAGGCTGCCTCTCAGGGGCCTGAGAGCCCACCAACTCAGGCCACAGAGCCATGCACGAGTGACAGAAGGCCCAGGGCTATGCCAGGGAGCATGCAGCCTGCAGGGTGATTTATTCCAATTCCCCGGGAGCAACAAGGGCCATGGCTGTGAGGATGTGCTTTCCCGGGAGTAACATGACAGGAAGCAGAGGCAAGGTAAGGCACAGGCTCTGGGGTGAGGTGGAAACACTAAGAAAGAGAAAGCCAACGGACATCAATCCTCCAGGAGTGGCAAAGGCACGGACCTGACCTTGGCCTTGGGCACAGGCGTGTCTTTGAATCCCCAGGCTGCATCACTGTAAAGCAGTGAGAGCTGCCTCTGCACCTCCATGGCTGCATTACGCTGAATCCGCTGCCTCCTCTCGGGACCTCAGGGGGTCAGACTGAATGACCTTTGAGGTCCCTTCCTGCTCTGCCCCTCTCAGAGTGCACTGGGAAGGAGCTTTACATGTGAAAATGCCAGTTACCCAAGCAGGACCGTGTGTTCCTCTGGCCTTTCTGGCTATCAATACCTTTTAAATATATATTAAAAGAGACAAATGTGCCCTACCGAGGAGGCGAGTTATTGTGGTTGGAGGAGCCGGGCAGGCACAGGGCAGTGGGAGACCCCAGGGAATTCACCTCATCGGCAAGGGTTGTGCATTGCTTTCCCAGTTTCCCCTTGGGGCAAGGAGTGCAAACAGAGAATGCTCCAAGCAAACGCAGCTGCCAGCTCAATGCCTTTGTTCATACTTCAAACATTCTGAGCCTTGTCCTTCTCCTGAGGTTGTGCCTAATTGAAGAGGCTTGAGCGCTGGAGAGAGCCACAGGGGGCCAGCCCTGCACAGGCTCCAAGGGCTGAGCTAGCAGAGTTCCTAAGGCAAAAGCAGGTGTCTTCAGTCTTCCAAGCCCTCTCTCAAAAGGCCTTTACCATTGAGATGGTGACCAAGGTAGGGTTTGCCCGCTGCTGGGTACAGTTCAGGGCTGTAAGCTACAGCCTGCAGCTGGGTTTTCTTTGGCCTGGACAATGAGTGACAACTGGGTAGTACGGTGGTTCTCAAAGTCTGGTCCCAGCAACCACATCAGCTAGGGACTTGTTAGAAATGCAAATTCCTGATCAAGTCACTGTTTCTCATGGTGTCCATTTCACTTCATCAGGTTTCCTTTTTGGTGTTTGGTTAGTTGTCACCGATCAGGGAGAACATATGATATATGTCCCTTTGGGACTGGCTTAATTCACTCAGCATGATGTTTTCCAGATTCCTCCATTTTGTTGCAAATGACCGGATTTCATTTTTTTTACTGCTGTATAGTAGCCCTTGTCCTGACTGACAAGGAACAACTTAATACTTTACCCCTTTTTGTATTTTTTTGTTCTACTTAATTCTATTGGTTGAACTCTTTAATTAACACACAATTATTCTTAAGTGTTTCAATTTAACTGAAAAGTGATCCCTGTTAAATGTAAGAGTGGGAACAAGAGAGGGAGGAGATGTACAGTTCGGCACTTGCACAATCAGACTTGCCCTAAACGGTAGAGTTAGAAACATGCCAGGGGATTCCAATTCAATCCCATCAAGGTGGCTGTACCAATGCCATCTCACTAGGCAAAGTGATCAGTTTCAGTTCACAATTGATCATAATGATAGGATTAAGAGTCAAAGGGATCACATATCAAGAATAGTGTCTGCTAACACCAACTGATAGAATTAAAAAGGAGAGAATGATCCAACATGGGAAGTGGGATACACAGCAGACTCATAAAATGGTAGATGTCCTAAACAGCACTCTGGCCTCAAAATCAGCCCTTAAGGCATTCGGATCCAGCTAAAAAGCCCATGAGAGTATTTCAGGCATGGAAAGCCAAGACACTCTGGCAAAAAAAAAAAAAAAAAAAAAAAAAAAAAAAAAAAAAACTAAATGAAAGATCTCTGTGAGTGAGATCCCAGTAGAAAGAACAGGCCATCAAAGAAGGAGGTACCTTTCTCTGAAGGGAGGAGAGAACTTCCACTTTGACTATGACCTTGTCTAAATAAGATCGGAGTTGGCGAACTCAAAAAGCTTCCATAGCCTTGGCAACTCATGACAAGAGCCTTGGGTGATTACTGACACCATAAACAAGAGTGTCAATTGTTAAATCAACAACAGGAGTCACTGTGTACTTGTTCCCCCTGTAGGACCTCTGTCCTTAATGTGTTGTACTATGTGAATTAATGGTATAACTAGTTATCAAACAGTACTTTACATTTTGTGTTTCTGTGTGGGTGCAAACTGTTGAAATCTTTATTTAGTATATACTAAATTGATCTTCTGTATATAAAGACAATTGAAAATGAATCTTGATGTGAATGGGATGGAAGAGGGAGCAGGAGATGGGAGGGTTGCCGGTGGGAGGGAGGTTATGGGGGGGGGGGGGAAGCCACTGTAATCCAAAAGCTGTACTTTGGAAATTTATATTTATTAAATGAAAGTTATAAAAAAAGAAAAGAAATGCAAATTCCTGGGCACCTGCTGAATGAGAGCCCCTGGGGCTGGGAACCACAAGCCCAGCAAATGAATTGGATACTTTGCAAAGTGGAGAAACATCAACCTAGCCTAACTACAGAGAGACAGTCCTTGGTCAGTCACAGGTGTTTAGAATGACTGTCTTCAGGCTGGCCTTAGAGCATTGGTAGCCAGCTCGTCCCCAGAGGGCATCTGTCGTTTGTGGTCCTTAGCAGAATAAGGCGTTCCATCCTACCTCAGTGAGTGTTCCCTGATGCCACAGCTTCCCTGTAGCCCCTGCTCACAAAAGGCTGCCCATTATTTCCTTATTAAAGTCCTAGGCCTCTTAACCTGAAACCCAAGGTCCTTTCAGACTGGAACCCAGCCCCAGTCTCCAGGCTTACCTCTATCCCCGACCTGCCGTTCTTAACCTGGGATGACGTCACCCCCAGGAGGAACCTGGCAAGTCTAGAGACATGGCTGACTGGCACAACATGGAGGCTGAGGAGGGTGCTACTGGCACTGAGCAGGAGACGCTCAACACCCTTATGAGAAACCAGCCTCAACAAAGGATCCCCTGGCCCTTCCCCGCGCTACAGCCTGACCCCAAACCCTTCAATACATTATTGCAAACACTTGCCCCGTGACCTACACCTGTGACCATTTGGAATGCCTCCCACCACCATGCCTTACTAAATCCTACAAACCCCAGTCCTGCTGTAAGAGTGCTTTACCACTCCCTGTCCGCTGGAAACCTACCCCAGAACTAGCCAGTGGTTGGGCCTGTGGTCCGTCCCCCACCGCTTCCCAGTGCCACCCCAGGGAGCCCACTGCTCTATTCCCCTCCACACTTGCCCTTGGTCAGCACCAGATGTGTGCTGCTTGGTTGGCTGGCATGCAGCAAAGGCAGGGAGGGGACTTGGCAGGGTGATCTCCTCACCCTCAGTTTCAGCCGCACGAAGCTTCTCCCCCAACAGGCCTGGTCACCGAGCAACCTGCAGGCTAGGAGCCATTTCACCCCGCTCCGGACCCTGAGTGCCCCCAAATGTGGGCCAACCCCACCATGCCTGGCAGACAGGTGCTCATGACATCTCTGTCTGGTTCACCTCTGGCCAGCAGCCCACCCTCCTCACAATGTGCGTGTGCAGCAGCCCTCAGCTCCGGCTCGTCCATGGAAGTCATACACACAGCTCAGCAAATCCTGGCGCCCACGTGGCTGGAGGCAGTTTGCACACGGAGCACCCCCCACCCCGGGGCTGGTATCAGGACGGAATTAGAAAGATCTCGATCATGCGGCCAGTTGCTCCTGTGGCGCCACCCTTGTCCTGGGAGACAACTGCTCCACCCAGCACTACCACCACCCTGCAGGACTTACCCAGCACCGGCGCTGAGCAGCACCTGCCCGGGTCCGTGGCAGGCCTCAGATGCCACAAGAAGAAGCACAGGTGCCTGTGTGTCGAGGGCTGAAGAGCACTGCACTCCTCCCTCCAAAGTTTCCAGCCTGAGCACCGTAACATACCCACTCTTACTGGAAACCGCACCCCAGAGGGACACAACAGCTACCTGTGTCTGACGCCGGGCCAGGCATCCCACACGCGCCGTTATCCCTACTGTGAACATCAGTAACTGCTCCCAGGTGACAGAGGCAGCAAGTGGCAGAGCCAGGATTCAAACTCTGAGCCTACGTGACCGGATGATAAGAAGTCCTTTTCCATATCAAAATGGCTCCAGCTTCCCTACAGCCGCTCACTCAGCCCCACAGCGCTGCCTTCCCGGGGGCCGCTCGCCCCGACTGTCAGTGTCATTACATGAGGCTTCCTTTCACTCCAATCCCCTTACGTCTTCTCGCCCTGCATTATAAAACAGCCCCGTCATAAACATCAGCTTGATTACAAGCAGAGGCTCTTGCCTCTAATAAATAAGCAAGTGTAATGCATACAGAGAGAGGAAGAGACACCTCAATATTTTCAGTTTTGTAAAGACAAATCGTCTCGATTGTTTAATCAATAAAAATGCCTCTCCAACTCCTACTGTTATTACAAAGCAATTTCAGATAGAGTGGGAGAGAGGTGCCCATCTGTATTCCTGTCAGGGCAGACAGGGTCTGATTAGGCCGATGGATGAAGGATCAGACCCAGTGCCAGTCCACTGGAGGCTCGTGTCTGGATCCTGGTCCCCATCCTTCCCCGCTGCCAGGTCCGGGGCCCTGGCTGTTCCTGGGATGGAGGAGTGGGGAGCAAGTGTCTTGATCTCAACTGCACATCAGGTATGGAGAGCGCATCCCTAGGGACAAACACTGTGCAGGTCAGGTCAGAGGAAGGGAGACCATGAAGGAGGGCCTCTCCCTGTCGACTCACAGTGTCCCTTTCCTTCCGGTCCCTGTGCACGCGGCTGGGTTCAGACCCTCAGCATCTGGCCAGGAATGGGAGCCTCCATGCTGAGCTGTCTGGCTCCTCTAATTCACACAGGGGCCTGCTGGTCTACCTAAAACACACCTCAGAAGAAGGAAGCTGGCCACCCACTGCCCCACTGTCTGCCTAACAAAGGCCCTACACTGGTCTCTAAATACAGGAACTTGCTCAGCTGGCCCCGCCTTCTCTTCCACCCCCTTCTCACCCCTGCCTCCTTCCCCTGCCTCTTTTCTCTAGCAACTCAAATTCTTTGCAGCGTCCTCAGTGCCCCGAGCCTTTGCACACTCTGGTCCTTCCTCTGAAACACCATCCCCAGATTCTCCCCACTCATCCTTTACGATCCATTCCTGGAGCAGGCATTTACAGCAGCAGCTAAAATACCTCCTGGTTCCACACCTGGTTCCTGGGAGGCAGCAGGCGGTGGCTCAAGTAACTGGGCTCCTGCCACCCACATAGGAGGCCTGGGTTGAGTTCCCAGCTCCCAGCTTCAGCCCTGGCTCAGCCCTGGCTCAGCCCTGCCTGTTGCAGGCCTCCAGGGAGTGAACCAGTAGATGAGCGTGCCCTCTGTCTCTCTCTGCCTTGCAAACATATACATTACAACAACCACCCCACAGCCATGACCTCCCCTAGGCTCCAGCCTGCCCCCCAGATCCTCCTGCCATCCCTTCTACGCAAGTCTAATGCTGCATCAACACAGAGCTCTGTCAGCTCCTGGGCCCGTCCCCATGCTGATGCCTTGTGCCTTGTGCATCTCCAGTCCCTACCTCTGTCCCAAACCCCAGACGCACACATCCAGCTGGGTCCTTGGTGCACGCTCTCATGCTGCTGGGGACCTCTCAAACATTAACTCTGAGCTTCTTAACCCCTAAACTCACTGCTCCCCAAGGCACCATCTCCTTGAGGGGCCAGCGCTGTGGGGTAACCGTTGAAGCCGCTGCCTGCAATGCTGGCATCTCATACGGGCGCCAGTTTGAGTCCTGGCTGCTCCTCTTCCGATCCAGCTCTCTGCTCTCATATGGGAAAGCAGAAGATGGTCTAAATCCTTGGGCCCCTGCACCCACTTGGGAGATCCAGAAGAAGCTTCTGGCTCCTGGCTTCAGATCAGCGCAGCTCCAGCTGTTGCAACCATCTGGGGAGTGAACCAGTGGATGAAAGACCTCTCTCTCTCTTTCTCTCTCTCTGCCTCTGCCTCACTGTCACTCTGTCTTTCAAATAAATAAATAAATCTTTAAAAAACAAACAAAAACAAAGCATCTCCTTGACCCAACCAGTTGCTACAGCCAAACTCAGTCACCCCTAATCCCTCCCTATCCCTCACGTTCCACACCCATAAGCCAGCTTTGTCAAGCTCATTTCAAAAATTAGATCTAACATAAAAGCAGTACAATGAGGGAAAGACAGCCTTTTCAATAAATGGTGTTGATACCCATTTGCAAAAAATATGAACTTCAATCCATGCATCCAACCAGCCACAAAAACAACTCAAAATGGGTCCCAATATAAAATCTAAAATGATACAACTTCAGGGAGAAAATATTTGTGACCTTGGATTAGGCAATGAGCTCTTAGAGATGATACTCAAAACATAATCCATAAAAGAAAAAAATTGACAGGTTTTTCAAAATTAAGAACTTCTGTTCTGCAAAAGGCACCCTGAAGAGAAGTAAAAGAATCCAAAAGAACTGAAAACAAGGTTTCTTTTTTTAAAAAAAAATATTTATGCATTTATTTGAAAGTCAGAGTTACACAGAGAGAGGAGAGGCAGAGAGAGAGGGGTCTTCTATCTGATGGTTCACTCCCCAATTGGCCACAATGGCCAGAGCTGCGCTATCAGGAGCCAGGAGCCAGGAGCTTCTTTCGGGTCTCCCATGCAGGTGCAGGGGCCCAAGGACTTGGGCCATCTTCCACTGCTTTCCCAGGCCATAGCAGAGAGCTAGATTGGAAGAGGAGCAGCCAGGACTAGAACCTGTGCCCATATGGGATGCCGGTGCTTTAGGCCAGGGCATTAACCCACTGGGTCACAGCACTGGCCCCTGAAAACAAGGTTTCAAAGAGGTATCTATACACCCCTGGTCACAGTAGCATTATTCACACCAGCCCACAAGGTAGAAGCAGCCTTGTTGGTGGATGGCTGGACACACAACTGTGGTACAGACATCCAATGGCGTATTATTCAGCTTGAGAAAGGAGGGCGATTCCAACACAGGCCACTGGATGTCCGGTGAGGACAGGGCACTAAAAGGACACACGCCCATCACTGAAGGACTTGCGACTTGCAACTTCCCTTATGAGTTTTCCAAGATGGAAACAGCTACGGAGACTGATTAAATGATAATGTGAATCTGCTTAGCACTGCTGAGCTGCACACTTCCAAAGGGTAAGATGGTAGATTTTATATTAAGTGAACTTCACCACAATTTAAAGAAACAGACTACAAAATCTGGACCACAAGATGTGATTCTCAATGCGACTGTCTTCTGGAATCTTCCTGAATGGCAGTAAAGGAACAGCGTGTGACAAAAGAACGATGAGGGCACTTCAAGGGCCTCATGGAAAATGGACTTGAAAAATACGTTTATTTTGGTGCATAAAATTTTGAAATCCGTGCACAGAGGCATCCTTCCAACAATTTGTGAAAACGTGCATTACAAAAAAATGCATAGATTCAAAAATTGTCTGAACCAAAATAAACTTATCTTCTAATTCCATGCACTGGGGCCAGTGCTTGTGGCATAGCAGGTAAAGCTGCTGCCGGCAGTGCTGGCATTCCATACAGGTGCCAGTTCAAGTCCCGGCTGCTCCACTTCTGACCCAGCTCTCTGCTAACGTGCTTGGAAAAGCAGTGGAGGTTGACCCGAGTGCTTGGACTCTTGTCACTCACTCTGCTCCTAGCTTCAGATTGGCCCGGCTCCAACCACAGCAGCCATTTGGGGAGTGAACCAGCAGATGGAAGCTCTCTCTCTCTCTCTCTCTCGCTCTCGCTCTCGTTCTCTCCTTTCTTCTCTCTAACTCTGCCTTTCAAAGAGGGAGAGAGAAGACAGAGAGAGAGGGAGACAGAGATTTTTCATCCACTGGTTCACTTTACTAATGCCTTATTTGCTACGCCACAGCACCAGCCCTCCATGGAATTTTTGAAGTGTCCTTTCTTCTATTTCTATAAATACACTTGTGAATTAGAGAGAGAGAGAGAGAAAACAAAAAAACAAGCCACAGGAGGGGAGAATATATTTGCAAATCACATGTCTGATAAAGGACTTGTATCCAGAATATATAAAGAACACTCGAAATTCAACAATGAGGACTAATATCCAATACAAAAATGTACAAAACACTTAAAAAGAAGATACAAGGATTACACTTAAACAGATAAAAAGATACATCATTAGTCATTAGGAAATGCATATTAAAATCACACTGTATCTATTAAAAGGGAGAAAAGTAATTTAAGCTCTTTTTAAAGGACAATACAATAGTACCACCCATGCAAATTTTCCCTTTTCTCAGTTTCAAGAGCAATCTGAAAATATTAAATGGAAAATTCTAGAAATATGTAATGTGTTACTAATATTTATTTCATAGATCCCCCATCCATTGATCCACTCCTCCAATGCTGGCAATTGCCGGGGCTGAGCCAGGTCCAGGAGCTGAAACTCAATCCGAGTCTCCCACGTGGGTGGCAGGAACCCAACCATCTGAGTTCCATCTGCTGCCTCCCAGGGTCTGCATCAGCAAGAAGCTGGAGGCAGGAGCCAGAGCTGGCATCTGATCCAGACACTCCAATTAGGCATGCCAGTGAGGCAACCATGACGCTGCCCACCTGCCCCAGGTCGTAAGTGGCACAGTGTTCTGAACGGCATGACGAAATCTCACTCTGCTGCCTGGGTCACGAATCACCCCTCGTCCAGCGCACCCACGCTGTGTCTGCTACCTGCCCACCAGGCACTCAGTACCCACCTCAATGATCAGCTCAGCCACGGTGGTTCCTCAGCACCGGGCTCAAGCAACCTATGATTTGCCCAATAATGTCCCCTAAGCACGCACACAGTGATGCTAAAAGTTCAGATCCCCCCCAGAGAAGCCAGGAAGCTCTGTCTGTAAGTGAAAACTTCTCAACTTAATAAAAAAGGAAAAGACATCATTTGCTATAGGTGCTAAGATCTACATTTGCAGTAAGGCATTTTGAGAGATCACCTTCATATAATGCATTACAGTACATGATTTTAATTGTCCTGTTATTATTAGTTACCATTATTCATCTCTGACTGTACTTAATGTATAAAAGAAACTCTCCTCCATGTATATCTATAGGAAAACACCCAGTGGGCTGGCGCCATGGCTCACTAGGCTAATCTTCTGCCTTGCGGTGCCGGCACACCGGGTTCTAGTCCCGGTCGGGGCACCGGATTCTGTCCCGGTTGCCCCTCTTCCAGGCCAGCTCTCTGCTGTGGCCAGGGAGTGCAGTGGAGGATGGCCCAAGTGCTTGGGCCCTGCACCCCATGGGAGACCAGGAGAAGCACCTGGCTCCTGGCTTTGGATCAGCACGATGCACTGGCCGCAGCGCGCTGGCCGCAGCAGCCATTGGAGGGTGAACCAACGGCAAAAGGAAGCTCTTTCTCTCTCTCTCTCTCTCTCTCACTGTCCACTCTGCCTGTCCAAAAAAAAAAAAAAAATCACCCAGTGAATAGAGGGCTCAGTACCATCCATGGTTTCAGGCATCCCTGGGAGTCTTGGTGCACATCCCTGAGGATAAAGGGGTGGGGCCGCCTGCACTAAACACTAGCGGGGTGCAGAGCCACTGCAACTCTCATGGGTTACTGGAGGGAGCCACTCGGGCAAGTAGGTTGGGTCACAGAAAATTAAATCTTTGCTTACGGCTGGACCCGGCGTCCCCACGGCAGCATCCGCACCCCAGAGGAGCGACAGCCTGTGTTCACGTGCACAACAGCCTTATCTGAAACCACCCCGATCAGGACAGCTCACGTGACCTTCACACACAATGGAATACGAACCAGCAATAAGAAGTGAGCTCCTGACGTGAGCAGTGCATGGACGACTCCCAGAGGCACTGTGCTAGTGAAAGAAGCCAGACCCCCAAATCCTATATACGTAGGGTCCCCTTTACATGACACTGTGGAGAAAGCAAAGCCACAGAGCCAAAGCCCAACTCGGTGAAGGCCATGGGTGGGGGTAAGGGTGGGGCCAATGACAGGGGGCCCAGGGGAACTGGGGAGGAGGCAGAGGCAGGCCATGTCTCGACTGTGGTGGGGTCCCGAGCCTTTCCACAGAAGAGGGTGAATATCCCTGCATGAACAGCCTACCTTAATGGCACCCTGAAAGCACCCAAAGGTAGGAGCCACCCACACAGCTGCTGCCCCAGTCACGGCCACATTCTGCCCGTGCCTGTCAGTTCTCGCCCAGCCTACAGCTACTCAGCGCTCCTTAACTTCTCCTCCCCTGGAGTTTATTCTTAAAAAGCTGTCAAAATTACTCTTTTCAAATATAAATCAGACTGTGTCACTCCCCTGCTTAAACTCCTCCAGTGTCTTCTCATCTGATTTTAGAAGGAAATCCAAATTCCTTCCCTGTCGTAAGCATCCAAGCCTGCCTCCGATCTCATCTCTCAGCACTGTGTGATCCAGCCGCTCTGGCCACCTGCCAGTCCTCACCTCCTTCCCTCTGCCTGCCTGGCTCTGTCCTCAGCTCTGTGCGGCTGGCTTCTTCTTACCTTTTAGGTCTGACATAAACGTTGCCTCTGCAGACTTCTCCCCTCAGCTCACCCTAGGAAGACCCCCATCATCTTGCACCCCACACCTCATGCACCCTAGGGTGCCAGCTTGTCACAGCGATTTCACTTTCAGAGCGTCCATGTTCACCATGAGTGACCCCTACCCCTCCATGGTAGCAAGGCTGCCAGGGCTGGGCTTGGCATACAGTGGGTGCTCAATAAATGCTAACTGAACTGGACTGTAATCTTCAGGTGGGGGTCTGGAGGCTGCCTCTGAATCTTCCTGGACACTCACCATGGTGGGGGAAGGTGACCCCTAGGGTGGACAGCGGTGCCTGGAGGAAGGAATTCCCACCTGGCCCCGACTTTGCTGTGAGTGCGTAACCTGTGACTCCCAATAGCCAGGGGGCAGCAGAACCAGAGATCAAACCCGGCCACCCTGGGGCAAGGCCAGGTAAGGAAGAAAGGAGGACACAGGGGAGTTGCACTGGGAAATGGGAACAGCCTGGCCTAGCCTGGAGCTCTACCGACTGCCGGCTCCCAGCGCCGAGGGGCAGCGGCTGAGTGGTTGTAGCGATTCAGGATCCACTTCCACCAGGGTGCATCCTATATACGTAGGGTCCCCTTTACACGATACTGTGGAGAAAGCAAAGCCATGCAAGTACCCAGCATCACACACAGCATCATGCGTCCCCTATTACAGCAGACAGGAAGACAGAGCATTGACGTGTTGGGGGCCTGGGAAGCCCCAGAAGGTCTAACAGCCACGACCACCCCATGAGGTTACCATAATGCCCTCCCCTCTTTAAAAAGATCTGTTTATTTACTTAGTTGAAAGACAGTGATGAGAGAGACAGAGAGACTGACAGACACATCTTCCATCCACTGATTCACCCCCAAATGCCTGCAGCAGCCAGGGCTGGGCCAGGCTGAAGCCAGGAGCCAGGATCTTCTTCCAGGTCTCTCATATGGTGGCAGGGGCCCAAGCACTTAAGCCATCTGCTGCTGCTTTCCCAGGCGTGCTAGCAGGGATCTGGACTAGAAGTGGAGCATTAAGCCACCTGCCGCTGCTTTCCCAGGCACTAGCAGGGAGCTGGACTAGAAGGGGAGCAGTCAAATCAGCACTGACACAGGAAACAGCTGTCACAAGCAGCGGCTGAACCTGCTCGCCCTCTTCTTTATGTGACCTCAGTTGTGAGTGGTTCTGCCTTTCAGGTCCACGGCCATGCATGCTCCCAGCCCTGGAGTGGAGCTGCAGGCCAGGGAGCACCAGGGGATCTTGCTCTGGTACAACATCAGCCTCCCCTTCCTTGTCTGCAGGATGTGCCTACCTCTGTCCCTCCAGGTTATCATTTCATGTCAAGGTTGGTATCGACACACAGTGGAGATCAACTTTGACCCGAGAGCCCAGCTCAGGGAACACAACCAGGGTCCCTTCTCTCTGGTCTAGTTTCTGTCCTTCTCCCTGTCCCCAGCTCCCGGTGTCTTCCTGGTTGCCCTGTCTTTGCGTCTGTTCAACTCTGTCGCGTATGTGCACATGCAGACACGCACACACTCACACACCAATACGGCTACTGCCCCTTTCCCAACTCACGTCCTTTGATTCCAGCTCACGCTGCCAACAGCACAGGACCTGGCAGATCAAGGCTATAGAAAGCCAGCTGCAAGGAACCAAAGGTGTGAGCGGACGCACGGGCTGCAGCTGCAGCCTTGGAGCCCGCACAGGGGCACGTGGCTGGCTTGACCCCTCATTAAGCCCTCAGCCAGCACCTGCACCTGCTGCCAGTAGGAAAGGCTCTGTCCAGCAGGTGCTCTGGGCCTGCCTGGCAGCAGTCCAGTGGTCTTGCTGGGGAGGGATGGAGCTAGGAGGGCACAGATGAGCATAATTTTCTTTCTGGCCTTTCCTAGCCGACAGAAAAAATGACTCTGTGATCCCCCCACTCTCTAAATTAGTGGGTTTTATAATCCCCCAGTCTAGCAAAAATGTCCCATTAAATCTTATTGAAGTGCCTTCCAAGAAGCCCCTTAGCTGCTCTGTCCCCAGGAGGAGGGCTAGCTCTGGAAGGTTGTGGGGAGATGTGATTGAGGGAAACAGGAAGAGGAGCACCCAGGAGACAGGGTCTGGAAAGGGCTCCCGTCCATCTGTCACTGAGCAGCTGTTTTCATAACCAGAAGGAAGAAGCCCCCTCTAAGCCAAGAAAGCACCACCATCCCCTTCTGTACTTCCCACAGGACCCCTGCCTGTCCAGTCCACTCCACCCCTCGGAGGCCCAGCTGGCCATCCCTATGCAGGCGTCACCTGGGTCCGCAGGCAGCAGCAACCATACCACCAGCTCCAACTCCAGCAGGTGCACAGTTCAGGACAGTGCTGAACCCCAGCCTCCTTCTCCGTGCCTGCACCCAGGCTAGTGTAGAAATCCTTCTTGGGAACAAAGATGCCATATGACCTTCAAGATTATTCAAATATTAACCACCTGGATAAACAGTTTCTCCTGTGCTCTCATTATCACCTCTCTTGCTGAAGCTAAAGTGCAATATTTCTCTTTTATATCCAGAGTACAAGATGCCGCTGGTGACTCCTGGGGAGAGGGGGAAAAGGACAAGAAAAGGAAGGAAGGAAGGGCATGCTTAAGGGAACTGAATCTTCCAGCTCCCCACCACAACTGGTTCAGGAGTGAGGGTGAGACCTTGACCAGAGGCCAGAGGTCACCCAGCACCACACAACAACTGACTTGTCTCTGGCCCTGCTCAGAGGGGCCTTGGGAACACAGGCTCACAAGGACCCATCCATCTCTCAACTCCTTGCACAGCCTTGGCCTTGGCCCCTCTTGGGCCTTCTCTACAGGGTGGCTGTCCATGGTCCTGAGAGCAGGAAGCCTCATTGCTCTACACTGACCTTGGGTTAAACCCTGCACATCCTTGGTTGGACCCTTTCCTTTTTCCTTTATTCTCTCTCGTCTCACATCGCCTTTGGTCTCCACCTGCCCAGGTGATGAGACAGCTGAGCACAGGTGTGTGGACCCCACCCCTCCTCCACCACCCCCAACATCTCGGCCAAAGATCACACAGGTCAAGAGCAGCTGCCTCCCTTGGGAGGGAGTAGAAAGGGAAGCCCTACTTTTCTTGAAGTCCAGTCTTGCCCAGCAGACGAGACAAATCTATTTCCAACATCCATTATTGCAACCAATTTTAAAGTTATTATTGTGGATTCTTAAGATGTCAACAATGAGAAATCCTATTGTCCCACTAATTAATTCAGCAATCTCCCTGAAATAATAGGAGCTGTAATTGTAATTCCAAACTCACCCCTCGACCACTGGAATCAACTAATTAAACAACAATCAGCCGGCACGGGGCTTTCAAGGGAAAGATGGACCATTCCTTTTTATAGCTGCAATTAGGCGACACATTCGATAATCAGGATGAAATACAAATTTACCCAGGAGCCTAGTAAATTATGGCCATTCATACTTTGTTTTCCTGTGGTCACCTCCCAGGAAATAGAAGGGAGTGAATCTGCCAGCTGCAGCAGGAAGCCATCTAGATGGCCTCTGAGCAGCTCCCCGGGCTCCTCCCCAGCACCCAGGGCTTTCGGCTGCCTGGCTCCAAAGCACGAGGCATGGTGGTCCACTGTGGTCCTGCCCATGTCTGCAAGGAGGCCCGGAAGGCAGGCAGGGTGGCTGGAGTTTCTAGAAGGAGGATGGGGAAAGAATAAAGAGCCAGGTGCATGCTCTTGTCTGGGAGAGGTGAGGCACAGCCCCAAGCCCACGCCCAGGCTCTCATGAACACACGCCCGGATCGGCCTCAGCCAGCACCGGCTTCATGTACACTGCACAGAAAACCCTTTGCGATTGCTGCAAAAACGCCACAGGCAGGGAGGCAGGCTGCGAGGATGGGGGGGGGGGGTGGCATTCCAGGGGGGACAAGAAGTAAAACGATGCAGACAAGCGTCAGGAGGAGCCACTGAATGAGGTGTGAAAATTAAATCAGGGAAAGGCGACTGCTGGGCAGGCAGAGGGGGAGGAGTGCCGCAGGATAATAAATGGAAAGATAGTAGCACTCAGGCACCCAGGCCAGCCAGCTGTGGGCTGGCGGGAAAACATGCACTCTTCCAGAATTTGCCACCATGCTCACGTTTTCCAACAGAGGGGGTGAGGTTGAGGTTGCTGGCACTGCTGTGCCCAAGTGAACCTCCTGTCCTGGGTCCCTGTGGGGTGGGGGCTGTCCAGGGCCCTCTGAATCCTGCAAGGCTGCTGAGCACCACGCCCCTTCCCAGGACCCCTAGCAGGGAAAGCAGAATTCCCTTAGCAACAGCTGGGCAGGGCCTTAGGAGAAACGCAAGGGAAGGGACCTCCGGGCAGTGTCATCTGCAGTCCTTACGCCCCCTCGATGGCAGAAATTCCTTGAGGTCCCTGCCACTCAGCGTAGACATGGGCATAAAGTAAGTGCTCAATGAACGCTTGTAGGGGGAAGGGACGTGGGCGGAGGCGGGTGCGGGGAGCACGCAGACACAGTGCTGCACACCGAAAGACACCATGGTGGGGACAGCTCAGACGTGAGGCCCTGGCCAACTCCTGGGGTTAGGAAAAGCACTTGGTCGGGAAGGTGAGGCCTAGACCCTCTTGGCTTCTGGCCGCCATTTGCACGGGGGGGCAGGCAGGCCCCGGAGGACCCAATGGGCTGGCTGTAGGAGCCAGCATGGTGCTCCAAACAGGCCACAAGTCCTAACTAGAGGCAGAGGCCGGCCCAGGAGCACGCAGGCTGTCCTGAGCAAGCCCTCCAAACCTTGTATGGGGGAAGCTCAGGACCGTGGGCGCCCTGGCCGGCTTGCGCATGCGCAGTAGCTGCTTCCCGGCTGGGCTGGGGGTGAGGCCCTCTCTCACCGGCTTGCTCATGTAATCAAAAAAGAAAAAAAAAATGAACACTTGTGAAACAGAGAAGCCTGGTTCTGGGATGCCCCTCTGCTCGGCAGCCATTATGGGGAGACGGAGAGGAAAGATCACCCCTTCCTGCAGATGGATGATGGAGGACTTCATGAAGACCAAGTGACGCACTAAGAATTTGTTTGCTCATTCATTCAAAAGCATTTATGAAGTTCTTACTCCATACTACCCATGTGCCAAACAGCATGGATTCCAGCCATGAGCAAGACAGGCACAGTCTCGCCCTTACGCAGCTTTCAAGTCCTGCAGAAGGACAAACAGCCAGGAAGAGCAACGAAAGTAATGAGAGGAGACAGAGAGTTCTATGACATTCAAAAGCAAAGAGACAAACTGGGACTGGGAATGACCAAGCCAGGAGCCTCCAGTGCTTCACATATAACGTGGGAGTAGCAAGAACACCAGCCTCACACGGTTATGGTGAAGAGAGACGAGATCCTGTACGTAAGGTGTTACAACAGTCTCTGTGGAAAGTGCTTGCTATATCGGACACTGCTGTTGCCATCCCTCCCTCATTTCCTCTTTGGAAGAAGACCTAAAACTAGGGGCATCCATCCGGCCCAGAGACTTGATCTTGGCTGGCTGCTTCTAGCACCGTTCCCTGGGCATAATCACATACCCACGGCCACTGCTCAATTTCAGCATTCAAGGAGCCCTTGCCAGACACCTGCGCTGGCCAAGGCGTATGTGGGACAGTGAAGACATGTATGATTTGCTCTTAAGAAGCTTCTGATTAGGCTGGCGAGAAGTCACATAACAAAGCATTGCATTTCATAGCATATGGTCTATGCCTGAGGCACTGGAGCCGGGCCTGGGGGCAAGAGGACATGTTGGCTATGTCAGGGGATGTTCCCAGGCCTCTCCAGGGTAGCAGCTCCCAATGTGTGAGTCAGCGAGATGGGCTGGCAGGAGCCCCAAGGCCTTGCCATCAGCCTTGCTGTGGTCAGGACAGAGCTGCAAGAAGGACCCAGGGAGAGCACAGCTCAGCTAGGAGCCTGGGCCAGCTCTGGACCTGGAGGCTGGGAGAGCTCCTGAACCACAAGCCCCAGACCTCTGTGGCTTCCCAGCTCCAGATTCAGACCCAGGCGTACGCCATCCATGGTAGCCAGGACCAGGGCCGGCTGATGGCAAGCCCAGGCCTCACCCTTCTCCTCCGTCCATCCCGGGTGCCCCCATAAGACTTGCCAGTCCTCTTGTAAACTGCTCAGAGGTCCCGCTAAATCCCAAGTGCTCCAGTCCTGTCTTCCTGCCCTCAGCTACCCCTCCTCCTCCCACTCAGGGAAACAAGATTTGAGCAGAACCTCGCGGGGCCACGGGCTAGAGCCAGAGCAAGCTAAGCAGAGGCTCAGGTCCTCAGCCGTCGTGGGTGTGGGCTTGGCTGAGAAGCGGGCAATGAGGCCTGAGCAACTCCTTGTTACCCGCTCAACTTCTCCTCCGTAGCCAACTGCCAAGGTCTTTTTAATCAGGCCTCAGCCCTGGGAACCTACAGAGAGTCTGACTGAGCATCCGAAGCATCACATTCAAGGGGAAATTCTCGCACATGGCTTAAGATTTATACCCGGATGACAGTGGCAGGATTAGCTTTATTGATCAAGCATCACCATCCCCAACAACAAACAGTATGGGCTCTCACTCCAGCATACGGCTTGCCCTTCAGCCCAAGCAGCGGCATCCCCAGACACCACACCAAGCTGGGAAACCCGACCTGATTCACGGCCTTGGGGTAATTAAAAGCCACAGCAGGTCACCTGGCTTTAAATACACTTTAAATACCTCACACTAAAAGACACTGATTTTACAACACTAGATCTTGGAATTTTACTAGATCAGTGAGGGATTGGTGAGTGGACAGGCGGATGGGTGGGTGGATGGACAGATGGGGGATGGATGGGTGGGTGGATGGATGGATGGACAGGTAGATGCGTGGAGGAGGGGCTGGATGGATGGATGGAATGTCATTACCTCTCAATGGCTCTCGGGCTGATTACCTAATTTATGCATTACAGAGGCCTCTTGCCTTTCCATCTTCTTGCCGAATATTTAATGGCCTGACTGGGGTCATTTCATTGCTAATTTGTACCTCAATTAGATGAAGGAGGAAGCAGAGAAAACCCAAAGGGGAAAGACACAAATCAATCAGTGCTGTTCCCTTCTGCAGCTCTGGGAGAGGCTTAGTGGGTGACACTGGAACAAATGCAGGGTTTGGGAGTGATCTGGGGGTTTTATTTATGCATGACTTCTGCCATGAACTGCCATCTTGCTTCCACTCTGCCTGGAAAATGTCCCAAGAGAAGCAAAGCTTTTGGAGAAAGTGGTGAAAGAGGAAAGCTGGGGAAGGAACTCAGTGTGGAGACAGCCTCCTCGAGGCAAGCCACACAAATCCGAATATCCCCAGGGGCCCCCTGTGAAGCAGACAGGTGCTCACTCCCTGTCTGCACCTCCATGTGCTTACACCTGCGAGCTGCCAGGGACTTCAGGTGAGCCCCACCCCCACCCCTCTCCTACATGTGACCTCTCGGACCTGCCTGATCCAGGCCTTCCTCCATATAAAGGCTATCAAGTAGGTTGCAGAGGGGTTGTGTTAGTTATGGGCTGAATTCTTGTGAGTAAACCTTGGTCCCCACCACCAGGTGATCAGCCACCCAGAAGAGTGTAAAGACCCAGGCCGCCTCCCAGGGGTCTTCTCCTACAGATCACGTCCGAGGCCTGCTGGCCTAGGCAAAGGCACAGGATGTCAGAGAGGCAGACATCAAAGTGGGCTGGCCGGAGAGAAGGAGGAGAGGTGAGGCCAGGCAGATGATGGGTGGTGAAGGCTAGGGGGGCCCTGGTGGGAGAAGGAGTCAGGATCAGAGCTCCAGACTGAACTAGCAGGCCTGGTGCAAGTCACACTTCTAGCACGCACGAGTGTGCACGCAGGGGGACACAATCAGCCTTTTTAAGACATCAAAGTCCCCAGCAGGGTGAGGGAATTACCTAAGCAGAGGGAACTCGTGGGACATAGGAAGAAGGAGCCCTAGGCCCGGGGATAAGAGGCTGTGTGCACTGGGTGCAGAGGCAGCCAGCTCAGAATGTGCAGCGGCTCACGGGGACTGTCATCACCATCTCCTTGGCCAAGCATATATTTATTTGAAAGGCAGAGTTAGAGAGAGAGAGAGAGAGAGAGAAAGAGAGAGAGAGAGAGAGTCTTCCATCCACTGGTTCACTCCTCAAATGGCTGCAACTGCCTGGACTGGGCCAGACCAAGGCCAGGAGCCTGGAACTCCATCTGGGTCTCCTATGTGGGTTCAGGAGCCCAAGCACTTGAGCCATCTTCTGTTGCCTTCCCAGGCACATGAACAGGAAGCTGGATCAGAAGAGGAGCAGCCAGGAATCAAACTGGCTTCCACACAGGATGCTGGCATCACAGGCAGAGGCTTAAACCCACTGTGCCACAGCGCCGGCCCCTGCACATCTTAACCTGCAGGATGCATCAAAACAATGCAGTGCATGCAGAAAGAGGAAGAGGCGAGATCCCAGGAACAGGGAATGTAAGTCATGGAAAGACAAAAGGCATTCCAGGGACAGGGAGGGCAGAGGGAAATCCCGCGGTAGCAGCCAGGCAGACGCCCCGAGAGAGTGGTGCAGACAGACCGGAGGTGTCCAGGAGCAATGCCTCCGAGACACAAGTTGGAACTGACTGACCATCCCAAGACACGGATCTGGGGAAGACTGTTCCCAGAGGCTGTCATCAGGAAGTACAGAGAAAATACGAGCAAGTGATTAAGCAAGGCAGTCATCAACCTCAGAACAAAACAAGAGCTATTGCAGCTGTAATACAATAGCCAGCTGTGAATGATACTCAGATAGATATTATAACGAACATTCTGAATATTGATTTGACGAAGTCTAAATATGATCTATGGGGGAAAGGTAAGAATCCAAGGGGATGGCAGGGTAGAAGTCCTTGTTACCATAATTTAAGTCAATCAACAATGTATACATTGATGCATTAATAGAGCAATGCAGGGGCCGGTGCTGTGGTGCAGCAGGTTAAACCCAAGGTCTGCAGTGCCAGCATCCCATATTGGTGCTGGTTCGGGTCCTGGCTGTTCCTATCCAGCTCTCTGCTGTGGCCTGGGAAAGCAGTAGAAGATGGCTCAAGTCTCTGGGCTCCTGCACCTGCATGGGAGACCCAGAAGAAGCTTCTGGCTCCTGGCTTTGGATAGGCATAGCTCCAGCCAATGCAGCCATCTGGGGAGTGAATCAGTGGATGGAAGATATCTCTCTCTCTCTCTCTGCCTCTGCCTCTGTCTTTGCCTCTGCCTCTCTGTAATTCTGCCTTTCAAATAAACAACTAAATCTTTAAAGAAAAAAGTAAATAAATATAGCAAGCAGACTACTACTTAGAACTGTGGAGATACAGAAATCTCTGAAGAAACAGCTACAAGTCAAAAGCCATTGCTTCTAAGGGTGAGGAGGGGATAAGACACAGAATTAGAGCATCTTAATGCTATGTGACTTGCAAACCACCAGCTAGTCTCACAATTCATTTTTTCATGTCCTCTGTGGCTGGCAGTGGAGGGAGGATTCAGGTGAGCCAAGGCAGCAGGCTCTTCCACCTGGAACCCTGTCACCTAAGCTTCACCTGGCCTTGGGGTCTCTCATGATCCACACCAAAGACAGGGTGGTGCCAGGAGCAGCCACCAGCCCCTTCCCTCAATGCTTTGCAATGGAAATGGGTCCCTGGCCCTGATTCCAAGAAGCATCAACAATGAGACTAGAATGACAAGAAGACTTGCCTACTCGCATGGAAACACAGATGGAAAGCAGTGAGACAGGGACATCTGCCCAGCCAGCCTGCTTGGTCCTCGTGTGTATGCGTACAGCCACCCTTGGGTTCCCATCTCACCCTTCCCAGGCCCTGCCCACCTTGTCGGGACAACAGTGCTCTCCCACCCCCAACCTCCAAGCATCCATCACCAGAGTGGGGCCCAGGAAGTCTCCCCTGCCACTGTGAGGGTCCTCTTGGCCAGGCCTGTCTCCTGGCTAATGACCCTCTCTTCTCACAGCTGACACTTACTATATGTTCCCACCTTTTAGGCAAGACACAAAAAATCCTAGACATTCGCAAGGGGTTCTCTTCTACAGAAATAAGAGGGGCCTTTTAAGCTTGAACAAAGCAGTAGACAACTCAGAACCTTTATTTTCTCACCTGTCAATCAGGGATGGTATCTGTTTCAGTCCCCAAGCGACTAGCACCATCAAGTCCCACGGTCCATAGAAAGCACCTTTGCAAACTGGTAGTCACAATGTTTAAAGATACCCTTGAACGGCAGGAGACCAAAGCAATGAACTTAAAAGCTCCCTCCACAGGTAGCCCTTCCTCCTATGAACCACGGAGTCTGTGATACAACTTGCAGCGGTGCCAGCTGCCCTGCCTGGAGCTGCAGCTGCCCCGGGCATAGACCTCGGTGCCGCAGGCAAATGGTTCTAAACACCTGTGCCACTTCTCCTTCATAAAAGCAAATCGCTTGCTAATGCACCTCAGCTCCTTTCATCCGAATGGCAACAGCCGTTGTTCTTATTGGATTGTAGATGAATCACTGGGAAAATATTTTGGGGCACATTATAGAGGCAATAACATAAAAGTACCTGGGAAATGGTTCTGTTTTGTTTTCCACTTTGCAAACCCAAACTGGAGCCTGGGGTTGTATTACATATTTTTGTCTTCTTCTTCTCCTTCTTTTTTTTTTTTTAACAGCAATGCTTTGCTCATTTCCTCTCCACACTGGGAGAGGGATGTGTGTGAGTCACTGGTGAGTGGGGAGGGAAGCCCCTCGAGCTTGGTTCTGGGCAGGAAGGATGGAAGGGGAGGAGAGGCGACACATAAACACCGCCTTGCACCCTCGGGAGAGTGATGGGGACGAGGGCAGTGTGCGTCAGCCTCCACTGAGGACCAGACAGAAGACAGCAGTGGAAGCTCAGCAGGACACCAGGGGGAACTTACTGCAAGGCAGCGCTTGCCCGCTTTCGCAGAACAGCTCGTGGGCCTTCCTCGGAGATTTTCAGCTCCCAGGCGGCTGCCTTTAGGAAGGGATGTTTTCAGTCCACTCCTGCCTTGCAACAAGGGAACAGGACGGATGACTTTGAAAGGCCCTGCAGTGTGCCGCCACAGTCCCCAGAGACACCCTCCAGTAGACATCAGATCCCTACTCGCCACCCAGGGCTGGGCACAGTGTCTGGAAGGGCACACGGCCTTGCTGGAGTGGCCAGGGACCTCTCGCTCAGTCCTGGATGCCACCATTCCCTCTCTCTCCCCTGCTCAGGAAGCGCTGGCCACTCTTCGGGTCCCGGCATTCCAGGCCTTCGACCACGTATCCATGCATCTATCCAAAACCTTAGCTCAGCTCACTCCACTCTCCAACCCCTCTCCTACCTGCTTTTGAGAACTTTTTGAGTCTTAATTCCCATAGTCAACACAGCAAAAACGTGGAGGTAAGAACAAGGACAAACACCTGTGGCAGGACCCTAAAAACTCCCCCTTAGCCGACAGCCACCCATTAATAGCTACTGAATCCACTTGACTGTGCTATCTGCCACTCAGGAAACTGGACCAGAGAGCCACAGTGCCAGTGCTGCCTGGTGTAGTCCACAGGTCACCTGCGCTCACCTCCTGCAGTCTCAGGAGTACAAGGGAATCTGAAGTCTGCCCTTTCCCCATCACTTCCTGGCTGCACGGCCCTGGCCAGGCGGCTCAGCATCCCTGGGCCCCAGGGACTCCCTCCGGAAAGCCAGGTGAAGGATATCTTACCCAGATCAGAAGATCTCCTGAAATCCCTTACAGCTCAAGAGCTACAATTGCTCTCTAAATGGCCTCCACAAAGGAAGATTTTCTTTTTTGCCTTTTCATTTGTCAAATAAAATCAGAGGCCTTGGGTAATAGGCAAAGAAGCCAGGAGCAAATCCAGGCTGCCTGGTACTAGCCCTCGGCTGCAGGACTTAACCTCGCTGAGTCTGGCTCAGCGCTCTATCATACAAGTCACAACACCTGCTTCCAACACAGCCAACACACGACGAATACATCCTTCCCCTTCCACCGCAAGGGCCAAAGCTGCACCCGCACTCAGAGCTGCCAGGGCCTCAGCTCACCCACCTGCATCTCCTGCGTTCGCACTCCCTTTCGAGGATGGCTGTGTCCATTCCCTACCAACTAATGTGCTATTAGTCAAGTTTTCCTCATGTGGCCAGATATCACCTCTGAATTCTAAGTGGGAAGACTGAGCTGTAGCAGCCAGCCAGGGCCCGGCGGTAATTAATGAGACAAAGCCTCAAGCCAGGCCCGGTATTTCTGCTGGGCCTCATTAGCGGGCGAGCAGGCCCTGGACTGCAGGCCCTGGGCTTCTCCCTGTCCCTCTCCTCTCGGCTGTTCTCTGTTGTACCTCTGACTATATTGGATCTGTTAAATGCTTTATATTCCGTTTGCCAACGCAGGGATGATTCAGAAGAAGATTGGGTTATTACAAATTCAGGAGGCACTACACACACGGCTGTCATGTTTGTTACCCTTCCTCTCGGTTTAATAAAATTTGCCACACTAATACAAAGCCATCTTTTATCGTATTCCCTGCAGTTGTAACAACTTGTCCAGCTCCCTCCTGCTAATTAAAGGAAGGGGGACGCCGCAGCTCTTCACGAAGTGGGCTTCCAGGGGGGCTGGCAGGATCTTTGCGGCCACTTAGCTCGGCGTTGTAGGGTCCTTCGGCCATGCGCGCCTCCGTGATGGGAGCCTTGATGAGGTCAGCAGCTGCAGGCAAATCCAGGCGAGGCGGCAGCCCGTGCGTGCCCGTGTGCTCCCGACGGCGGCGGGGCGGCCCAGCTTGCCCACCCCCTACCCCTCCCCGCGCAACAGCCGGCGGAACGCGCCGCGGACAGGCCTCCCACACCGCGCCCACAGCACTGCGTGTGCCCAGGAGAGCGTGCGGCAGACGGTCTCCCCCGCAAAGGGTGCCCCACGGATTAACGAGCCACTCGGAGAGGGAGGACGCGGTGGCACTGGACCCCTCCTCGGGCGCAGCAGATAGCCGGAAAGGGAGGAGGTGGGCGTAAGGAAGCGGGGGAGGGAAGAGGAACAGTAAACAAAGAGCGGCCCTTGTGCAGAGTCCGGGGCTGGAGGCAATCAGCCCGCCGGCGGCGGCCCACTCTGGAGCTTCGAGGGCCCCGACAGGCAGGGGGCGCCGCGGCCGCCGCCACTGCCCTTTAGGAACGAAGCGGCGCGGTGTAGAGTGCCCGCGCAGGTGCCACTCCGGGCCACAGCCAGCCCTGGCACTCGGGGTCACGGGGCCCGGGGAGCCGTCCCTCTCTCTGGGGGAGGAACCCTCAGCCTGGAGGCACAAGACGCCTCTTCCCAAGCGTGCGCGCCCACCCCGGGGTAGAGGAACGTCGAGGAATCCGAGCCGACGGGGCCAAGGGCAAGGCTGGGACAGCGGCTGTGCGAGGAGGGAGCCTCGGGGCGGGTCTGCTTAGCATGCGGCGCCGTCGCTCCCTCGGCCCCGCATCCCCGGGCCCTCTCCCGGCGCACTCACACTAATAAGTTTACAAATGGAAGCCGATGGCGCCGCTTGCAATGAAAGGCCCGAAGCTCCGCTCGGCGGCTTCAATAGGAGCATTTTCCCCCGTAACAAGGAGCTGGATTCAGCTGCCTGGTGCCGACTGAGCGGGGCCAGTTGCCAGAGTAACGGAGGCCTAGCGCTAGGGCGCACGCGGGGAGGGCGGGGAGGGCGAGCAGGCCAGGAGGGGGCGCCGGGGCTCGCCGCCGCCGCCGCCCGTGGGCTCAGGCCCGCAATCCGTCCCCAGTCCGTAACCCCAGTTGACCAGCTACACAGGCCTCTCACGACCCGGCCGGTCCCGGAGGCGCCCTGGGACCACCTGCTCCTTGATGGACGGTCTGCGGGTCTCTGGGGCTCGGCGGGGAGGCAGACAGGAGGCACAGCCCACGCCAGAACTGGCACAAAGGGTGCATAAGAGAAGCCGCTGGGGGAATTTGCTGAGTAGGCGGTGTGAACAAGAGGTGCGTTTTGGGGATGTTCCCGGGGAGGGGTGGAGGGGAGTTGGGAGCACCACATGGAATCCCCTCGGATGCAAGAGAGGCAAAGGATACAGTTCCAGAACTTCGGGGATGTATGCGTGAGGCTGGGGGAAGAGGCTAGCGGAGGAGGGCACCAAACCCACCCACCCCACCCACAACCGGTACCTGGTTGGCCCAGGACTGAACTCAGCTCTCCATGGGGATTTGCACAAGTCCACATCTGACTCCAGAAAGTTTCTGACTCTCAGAAACCCCCACCTCAGGGATGTGCTTATCTGCTCTTACAAGCTTGTCCGGATCCACAAGTTCTTCCCTGGGGTCAAGGGAAGCTGGGATATGGGGAACCTGGAAGGGACCCACAGCGTCTCCCAGAAGCTGGGCTGAGGGCTTCCGAGCAGCTGGCTTCCCAAGTCATATGCTGGTACCCAGGGACAGGCGACACCCAGGGCCACGCCATCCCCAGACCACAAGTCAGAAAAGGCCAACAGCACACGCAGGCTGTGTCTGATACAGAGTCTACTTCCTTGCTTCTAACAGGGGTCCCAGGAGCTGGGCCAGTGACTGATGTCTCTGATAGTCACATGCATCCTACCGCCCTGTGGTCTAAGGCCATCACCACGCAGCTGAACCAGGCGTATCTGGCAAGCAACTGTCCAGTCTGGTCTCCCAGCCCTGGCTCCTCTCCTCCCCACACAGACCACCCCCATGTCCAATCATCACCAAGTACTGAGCCCACCTCCAGCGTTTGTTCAAGCCACATACCTTTCTCTCTGCTGTCTGTGGCTGCCTCCTGGTTTTTCTGCCCCCTGTCATCCAGCCGCTACAACCACCAGAGGGTCTCAGCCTGTTCCCCACCGTGCCTTGCTGGTACCCTCAGCCTGCTATGCAAGGTTCTCTGTGACCTGATAACTGTCACCTCCCTGGCTGCCTCTCTCCCCCACTGGCACCCCTGGCTCCAGCCTGCTAGCCTTGACCCAAACACAAGTCTCTACTCATTTCCATGTGTTTGTGCAAGCTTTTCCTCCAGCTTCATAACATCCTTCCAGACTCAGCCCAGCTACCACCTCCTCCAGGAAGTCCTCCCTGGTTCCTTATTTGTGCCAGCCTGAGGCAGCTCCCCAGGTCGACTCCTGTGCTCTTTCACTACACTGCGAGCTCTCTGGGAGCGTGCGCTTGACGTGAGCACATCAGGCACGTTCCAGCCACTCACACCTAACTGTTGAATGAATGTGTGAAGACAGCAAGGCTGCGAGGTGGCTCTGAGCTATGAACAAAACAAAACAAAAAAAAAAGGACCAAATAGTGCCCCTGTCACTAGATGTGACTAGTGTAGTAAAGAGTCAAACTTTAACAGAGGACCAGGGGAGAAGGCAGGAGGGGGAAAGGTAAGGGGGGTGGGGGGCTGCCTCTCTCTGGGTCATCTCGGGGCTTGAAGAGGAGAGGAAGCACACGTGGGTCGCCGTGTTCTGGAAAACAGAACCAAGTCCTTCTCTGCTGTTCTGACGCCTGGGGCACGTGAGCTGCCCCTTGGGTGTGTGCTGGGAAGCCCTGTCTATACAGGAGACCCTCTCTTGGCTTTGGCCTTGGCTGGAGCAGGGGTGCCTTCTGGGGAGTCTCAGTATAGCTCTGCCCTCCTCTTGTTGCTCCCGCCTCCCTCGCTAGGGCGCCGCCCTGCTTCCTCTGAAGCGGGGGAAGGGAGGCAGGAAAAAAGGCCAAAGCACCAAGGGGAGAGGGGAGGGGCAGGCTTGAAGCCTGGCAGGGGCAGCCCCAGTGCAGATGGAGAACACAGAGGGAGGGGCCGGCCTGTGGCACAGCAGGTCAAGCCACCGTTCGCAATGCCAGCATGCCACGTCAGAGCGCTGGTTCCAGTCCCTGCTGCTCCGCTTCGGACCCAGCTCCCTGCTAATGCTCCTGAGAAGGCAGCAGATGATGGCCCAAGCGCTTGGGCTCCTGCCACCCACATGGGAGATGGGTGGCTCGATGGAGTTCTGGGCTCTTGGCTTCAGCCTGGCCCAACCCTGGCCATGTCAGCCATTTGGGGAGTAAACCAGAAGATGGAAGATTTCTCTCTCTCTTTCTCTACCTTTCAAATAAATCAATGGAAGTTAAGAACGGATGGAGGAAAGGACAGAGGAACAGAGGGAGGGAGAGGAGGAGGGCACAAAGGGAGAGACTCTATCCAAGCCATCTAGACTGCAGACTCAGCCAAGCTGATGGCCTGCAGCGGCCGGCAGCCCCTCTGCCCAGGGTCTGTTCCTGCTCCACCCACTCTCACCAGCTCCCTCCTTGCCCACAGACCACACAGGAGGAGGCTGGACAGGCCCCCTCCCTCCCAGCTGTTTTGCAATTTTAATTTCTCACCTTCCTAAACAGCTAAGATTTATGGCACACTTGACAGATATATTTAATTTTCCAAATGTCTATTATTCAAAGGCTGTAGAAATCTCCTGCCCTAACATTTCCGCATTAATAACCTTCAAGGGTTGAGGCCAAACAACACCCTCCCAGGGGCCTGGCAGAGGGGAAGGAGGGGGATGAAGTCCTCGACAGACAGGACCCGTCCTCAGAGAAACCCCAGAGCACATACCATGCCCCCCTCTCTCACTTAAGCAGCTTCACTACTGTTATTAATGTCACCAAGCACTTCCTATGAGCCAGGTATTGTGCTGAGCCATTCTTGGCAGCCATGACCTCATTTAATCCTTACAACCTCATGAACCAGCCATCATAATCGGCCCATTCTATAAATGAGAAAACTAAGGCACAGAGGAATCAAATAAGTGGAGGAGCTGAAATTAGCACCCCATTTTGACAAAGGTCTACTGTCACACTGTTTGGACGGTTTTGTTTTGTTTTGAGAAATGAGAGGGAAATAGAAAGAGCTCCCACCTGCTGGTTTACTCCCCAAATGCCCACAATGGTGGGGCTGGGCCAGAGGCAGAGCCAGAAGCCAGGACCTCAATCCAAGTCTCCCATGTGGGTGGCAGGAACCAATCACTTGAGCTGTCACCACTGCCTCCCAGGGTCCACGTGAGCAGGAAGCTGGAGGCAGGAGCTGGCACTGAACCCAGGCGCTCCAAGGTGGGATGCTGGTGTCTCGAGTTCTGGGCCAAACACCTGCCCCTCGTACTACCTTTTTGCATGCACCATGGGAACGCTTGCTTCCTGTCTAGTGGTCTACCTGGGTTATATTCAACTAAATTCTGTATCATCTCACTGATGGGGAGGTTCACTGATAATTCGGTGTGTCCACGGTCCCCGCCACACCCAGAGCCAGATAAGGGCATGGCATAACGAGGCGAGGCCCCTTATCTGTCATGCTATAATCTGCACAAGTGGGCATAAATGCGAAACAAGGCAGTGCCAACGGAATGCACATGCCTGGGGGACTCAACACTTTTGAGATCAAGAAGCAGGGGCAGGGATTCTGGCACAGCAGGTAAGGCACTGCTTGGGATGCGGCATCCCACGTCAGAGCACCAGCTTACGTCCTGCCTGCTCTACTCCCCTTCCAATCCAGCTCCCTGCTGATGTTCCTGGGAAAGCAGCAGAAGATGGTCCGAGTACTTGGGCCTCTGCCATCCACATTAGAGACCCGGATGGAGTTCCGGGCTCCTGGCTGTAGCATGGCCCAGCCCTGGCTGTTGGTGCCATTTGGGAACTGTACCAGCAGATGGAAGATTGCTTCCTCTCTCTCTGCGAGTCTCTCCCTATGTCTGTCTTTCAAACAAATAAATAAGTCTTTTATGAAAAATAAAAAAAACACCAACCCTCTGGGGCCTCACTCTCAGCCTGCCCCCTCCTGCTGCTGGTACAATGCTGCTGTAGTTCACACGCACCGAGTGCAGAGCCCAGAAGAGCAATTGATAAAGGAGAAGAGGGAGGAGAGTGTGAAAACACAAGAGGCCCAGCAGCCCCGGGCTGCGTGGTGCAGGAAAACAGGACCTCCTCCAGGCCCTGGGAGCATCCGTGCCCGGGAGCAGCGGGCAGGAGCCAGGTTTGTAGCCATGACCGTGCACAATGAAAACACGACCCCATGGTGTTCTGTGTTTAAGGAAGTATGCACAGTAGTCACACTTTCCTACATCCGCTCGGATGGGAAGATTTCATTAAAAAGGTCAAAGGCTTTCAATGTGGGTGTTCAAAGGGGTAAGGTACATTCCCCTGAAAGGCCAGATAACAGCTAAATGACAGCAGGCAATGAAGCCCTGGTGGGCGGGGACAAGCTGTGCCCGGTCCCCTGTGCTCAGCTCCCAGCTGACTAGGCGCCCAGCACGGGATGGCTGGTACTGCAGAAACAGTGCCCACCGCCCTTAGTCTTCCACAGCGAAGAAGGCAAGGCTGCTTCCGGGGAGCAGAGGACCTCACTCCCCAGCTTCCTGGAGGCCACATTCAGGGGAGAAGCACCACGGCTGAGCTGCAGGGCGCTTTTCTCTGCCACGGCCAGACGTCTCTAGTAGGAATCCCAAGGGACGCTGTGAGCTGCAAGCCCCCAGCTTGTCTCCCCACTGCCTGGTCCGAAATGGCTCAAGTCAGCTGCTGCCTGGGAAGGTGGCTGGGAGAGCAAACAAAGCCGAAACGCAGGGTCCATCGGCGTCACCATGGTGAGGCCTTATCAAGGATCTCCCAAGCCTTAGTAAGGCAAAGGGGAAGGCACAGGGACAGACCAGCCTGTGGAACCCTGGCCAGGTCAGGAAGGGGAAGGATTTTGCCTGCTTTCTTTTATGCACGCTCTCTATCGAATATGGGGCACTTGGATTTATAAGATCAGGTTAGGGGCAGGAGTTGGGCCTAGAGGTGAAGACGCATCCCATGTACCAGCACCTGGTTCAATCCTGTTCCAGCTCCTGACTCCAGCTTCCTGCTAATGCACACTCAGGGGGGCAGGGGTGAGGCTGAAGTGGCTGGGTCCCTACTACCCACGTCAGAGAGAGACCGGGGCTGAGCTCCTGGCTCCCAGCTTCGGCCCCCCACCCCATCCCCACCTGCCATTTCAGGCATTTGGGAAGTGAACCAGCAGACAGGAGCGCTCTCTCTGTTTCTCTCTGCCTCTCTAATAAATAAAAAACAATCAATAAACAACAGACAAGTTTATTGTGGTACAACAAATTTTGAAATCCATGCACACTTTTTTCATAATACGCATTTCCTGTGAAGGATCTGAAGGCCTCTCTTGCATTTAGCTATAATTTGTCTATGATCTGCTGACTTGTTCATTTTCTACCACTTGTGTTATATACGGTAGCTCCACATCACCTTGACTGACCGGAAGCCACCTGGGGAGTGACCTCCTGGAGGGAAAGGCACTCTCATCAGTCTCTACAGAACACAGGCATTCCATGTGGGTTCACCGCAGTTAACCCCTCACCAGCCCTCGGAGGCAGACGTTATTTGTATTTCACATGTAAGAAAGCCAAGGTTCGGAGAGGTTCCATAATTTGTCAAAGTTGCACAGCCAGGAAGTGTCCAAGGAAGGATTCTGGGGCTGGCGTTGTGTGCAGCGGGTTAGGCCACAGCCTGCGATGCTGGCGGCTGCTCTGCTTCCCATCCAGCTCCCTGCTACTGCACCAGGGACAGCAGCAGATGATGGCTCAAGCACTTGGTGCCCTGTCACCCACATGGGAGATCTGAATGGGGTTCCAGGCTCCTGTCTTCTTTCCGGCCCAGCCTGGGCTGTCACAGCCATCTGGGGAATGAGCCAGCAGATGGACGACATCAGTATCTCCCTCTCTGTCCCTCTCTCTGTGTCTCTCTCTCAGTTCTGACCCTCTACCTCCATCACTCTGCCTTTCGAATAAAATAAATAAATAAATAATTTGAAAAACCAAACATGGACTCTGCTTCAGGTCCCCTGGCTGATTCCAACAACCATGGAAGACAACCTCTTATGTCATCGGCAGCAGGAAGAGTAAAGGGGTGGGGGAGGGAGAGAGGGGGAGACACTGAGACCCCCCGGGTGGCAGATCGGGCATAAAGCAGGCCCCTTCTGACTCAGACAAGAAAGTGCCTCGTTTCTGGCCAAAGCTGGCTGGCGTTTCAGGGCTGACTTCCATGATGAATGGGCTCAGGGCACACGCGAGATGTAATATGTCTTGATTTAGTGAAGCGCTTGATAGGTCGTCTGATGAAATTTTACTTGCAAAATTAATTCAGATTGTCTTGGCCGGGTGCTCCCGTCCCCCAGACAGCAGAGAGGCTGGGAATCTGTAAACAAGCGGTCAGGAGGCGCGGCTGTGACGCGCACGACTGCAGCGCCCAGGGCAGGTGCGGCCGAGAGGAGACCCGGGCAGCAGAAGTGCTGCTTCTTCCCCTCAGTGGGGCAGAGGACAGTCTGAGATGACTGCAGGTCAAGGGCAGGGAGCACGAGACGCCCTGGAGGTGGCAAGGCAAGGCGGGACTTCACAGGTCTCCTTCCAGCGCCCAACGCCAAGGGTCGGGGTACCATAAGCCTGGGTCAGGGCAACGTGGCAAGGGAGTAGGCACCTTCCCCGGGCAGGAGGCGCCGGATCGGGCAGCTCAGGGGAGAGTCAGCTCACACCCAGAAGGGGAGACGCTGCTACTCAGAGGCAGGGACTGGGCGAGGGCCGCAGGACGGAAGGGAGGGGGAGTGCCTAGGGAGGAATCCGAGGCCCAGCACCCGGAGTTGAGCACAGCTGACATGGGGGTGGGAACGTGGCTGCCATTCACAATGAACAAAGGAGCAGAGGGGACAGGAATTCCTTTAATTAGAACACAGTTTTTGTTTTTCATATATATATACACAGTGTTCCTCACGTGTATATGCAGGATGCGAAATCTTTTCCTCCTAAAGGGTCTCAGGGTTGAGACCCAAAGCAGGTGTTCCTCAGGATGCTGAGGCCCCCAGGCACTTGGGCCAAGGAGAACCCCGGCTGACGCCAAGGAAAGCAGGCGTGCCCAGGACATCCTGACCCTGCATCTTGTGGATGAGTGCAACAGAGAGGGGTGAGGGCTGCATCCTGGATGCGGTGGCATTCTCCTGGTAAAAGCACTTGATCTGGCTTGCATGTTCAAAGGTGGATTCAGGGGGGCCGGCACCGTGGTGTCTTAGGTTAAGCCTCCACCTGCAGTGTCAGCATCCCATATGGGCACCGGTTCAAGTCCTGGCTGCTCTACTTCCAATCCAGATCCCTGCTATGGCCTGGGAAATCAGTGGAAAATGGCCCAAGTGCTTGGGCCCCCACATCAGTGTGGGAGACCTGGAAGAAGCTCCAGTCTCCTGGCTTTGGATCGGCCTGACTCCAGCCATTGTGGTCATCTGGGGAGTGAACCAGTGGTTGGAAGACCTCTCTCTGTGTCTCTCCCTCTCTTTGTCTGTAACTCTGCCTCTCAGATAAATAAACAAATCTTTAAAAAATTAAAAATTAAAAAATTTTTAAAAAGGTGGACTCAGAATGTGATGTGAAGAATGGACCACGGGAGGGGGCGGGGACAGCAGAGGCGGGGCGGGGAGGGGAGGCGAGGGGCGGGCAAGGACAGAGGTCTGGACCAGGATGGAAGCCAGGAGGTGAAGGGCGGTTATAAGTGGGGAACACGTTGACGGGAGGACAGGCACATGTGTACACCTTCTCTGACTGCACCAGTACAGGGACACCTTGGGGGCCAGCGGTCCCTCCCCCAGGCTCGTCCAGCACCCCTCCCCATCTGTTTTCATCTTAAAGCTCCTACAAGGCCCTCCCCTTACAACTATCTGATAACTTTCTTTAGTCCATGCTAAGCCTGAACAATGTGCTTTCCTGGGAAGAACCAGGTGCAAGTAGCCATGAGTCTGCTTTTAAACACACAGTAAGAAATACAGCCCGCCCAAGGTAGGCCATCTGTGTACACATTGCCCCAGCCCAAGGTGTCAAGTCCAAGGCAAAACGGCTCCTGTTGCACCCCCGATCAACAGCCCAGCAGGGCCATGATCCCCACTGCATCCACACCAAGACAGCAGGATGCAGCCCCAAGGCCTCTTGGAGGGACACAGGTAAGGGGACCTCATCTTCGCAAGGCTCACGGCTTTCCTGAAATGACTGTGGGGAGAGGACAGACCTCCACGCTGCTCCTGCTCCCAGCTTGCCACCCAGGTGCCGTTTGCCAAGTAAGAAAGTGCCCAGCAGTGGGTGGGTCGGGAAAAGCAGGCAGACGGCGAGAGGGAAGGAGCCGCGGAGTGCATCTGGCAGCAGCCTCAGCCCTGAGCGCACTTCACTGAGCGGGGATGAAAAGGTGTGTGAGTGTTGGCTCAGCGACGTGCGCACAGAAGCAGACTGGGTGGAAGGCTTCCCTCACGAGCTCCATGCAAATCAGACTTGGAGAAACAAACACCAGCCCTATGCCTGCTGCGTCGGCTCCGGAGATGCTGGCCCTCGTGGCTCACGAGGCTTCTGGTTCACCAACCAGTAATGAGAACATCCAGACCTAATGCGTAAACAGGAAGCCACTTGCTGGGCTTTGCATTCGGAAGCCCAGACAGCAACCGAAACCATGGGCTTTCTGGGGTCTACTGGCTCTGTGTGCAGTTAGGCATGAGGTCGTGGGAAAGATGGGCACACAGCACAACAGGTGCACTGTGACCCACGCACGCATGCAGGGCGTCGGGGCAGCAGCTTGCAGGCTGGGGCTGCCGAGGGCCGTATCAGGTCTCCCAGGCTTCAGAAACAATCAGCCTTCGTGCACTGCCCTAGCCTGCCCTTCTGGCGCCTGCCTTACAATATGGCTGTGGTCTCCCCCTCCCCACACCTCCGCCCCTGCTGTCCTCACCCCGGCCCCCGCACTGAGCACACATTCCTCATTAGAAAGGAGGGGAACAGGTGCACAAGGGCTTTCTCTCCGAGCCCGCCTCACAACAGACTGGAAAGGAAAAAGGAAGCCATCCCTCCCTGCTCTGACTTTGAGCCACACACCCACTTGGGGAGTGTGCAGAGGAGCTCGGAGAAAAACAACCCGAGTGGAGGCAGGAGCCCAGGCAGGGCCTGCAAGGCTGGGAGACACTGTCACCCCACGCTGAGGCCCACCCCTGCCCTCACTCTAAAAGAGATGGCAGAATTCACGTGCCCAGGGATGCTGCAAAAAAGGCTTGGGTGGCGAGGAATAGTTCACTGCCACTGCCCAATCCACTACTCTGCCAGCCATCTCTCGGGCCTGCAAACTTCTCTTGGATTACAGAGATTTCTGCTGGTCCCATTTGGCCCAACTCTAGTCTTCCCGAACTTCACCTAGTAGGGCCGGCGCTGTGGCCTACTGAGTAAAGCCGCTGCCTGCAATGCCGGCATCCTACATGGGCACTGGTTCAAGTCCCGGCTGCTCCACTTCTGATCCAGCTCTCTGCTGTGGCCTGGGAAAGCAGTAGAAGATGGCCCAAGTGCTTGGGCCCCTGCACCCATGTGGGAGACTCAGAAGAAGCTCCTGGCTCCTGGCTTCAGATCAGCGCAGCTCTGGCCATTACGGCCAATTGGGGAGTGAACCAGCAGATGGAAGACCTCTCTCTCTCTCTCTCTCCCCTCCTCTTTCTGTGGAACTCTTTCAAATAAATAAATATTTTTTTAAAAAATAACCTATTCGGCCAGTGCCGTGGCTCACTTGGCTAATCCTCCACCTGTGGCACCGGCACCCCAGGTTCTAGTCCCGGTTCGGGCGCTGGATACTAGTCCCGGTTGCTCCTCTTCCAGTCCAGCTCTCTGCTGTGGCCCGGGAGGACAGTGGAGGATGGCCCAGGTCCTTGGCCCTGCACCTGCATGGGAGACCAGGAGGAAGTACCCGGCTCCTGGCTACGGATCAGTGCAGTGCCGGCCATAGCAGCCATTAGGGGAGTAAACCAAAAGAAGGAAGACCTTTCTCTCTGTCTCTCTCACTGTCTATAACTCTCTCTCTCTCTCTCTCTCTCTCTGTCTCTCTTCTCTCACTGTCTAACTCTGCCTGGCAAAAAATTAAAAAAAAAAAAAACACCTATTCATTCACCTTCTTTTTGTTCATAGAGCTTTCTGGGGACCTGGAGCACAGGGCCACTCCAGGGGCATGCATGTGCATACATGAGGAGTCTTTACCTTCATCCCTAAGCAGAAGTGTCCCCTCGGCCTTAGCTGTGGCCACACCCAGCCCTAGAGGGGCTTTGCTGCTTTGAAGCCCGACCTTGACACTGCGATTGGACACCCCCCCCCCCGCTGTCCCCCTGCCACTCTGCCAGCATTGAGAGAAAGGGCAGGTGACAATGGGCAGGCAATTCAGTTACTCGGCTCGCCGGAGTTCAGCAGCGCCGGCCTCCTGGACTCACTCCCAACCCACTCCCTGACCCCTTTTAACTTCTCCAATCTCCAGGGCCACGGCGCCCTCTCACAGCTGCAGGCCTGGGGGGAGCCAAGGGCTGCTGTTGGTTCCAAATAGAAGCCCCAGTTCACGTCATAGCTTCTTTTGCTCACAGCCTCTTGGAAAACAAGGCAGTTTCTCACTTCTGCAGGCCCAGGACAAGTCTCTGCAGGTTGTGACACTTTCAATCCCTTCTGCTCCCCTCTCGGCGTCCTCTCTTCCCTCCTTCATCCTGCCTACCACCCACCACCTCTCTCTCTCTCGGAAAAATCTCGCCAGACCACCAGTGGCCTTGGAACCAACCATCCCGAACTCCTGGAACTTCCAGGAAGCACGTGACAAGGCGGCCACCCCAAATCTCTTCCTTCCTGTTGGCTTCCGTGGCGCCACCTCCCCTGGTTTTCCTCCGACACCCCAGGTGTCTTTTCCAAAACCTCCACTCACCCCTTAAACACCCGGTGTTCTTTCTCACCCGGTGCTGAAGACGCCCATATCCGAGTGCCTGGGTTCTAACCCTGGCTCTGCTTCCTGTGAATGCTGACCCTGGGAGGCGGTGGTGATGGCTCAAATAGTTAGGTTCCTGACAACCACAGTAAGACCCAGACTGAGTACTCAGCTCCTGGCCCTGGCCTGGCCCAGCCCTGCCTGGCTGCCGTGGGCATTTGCAAAGTGAACCAGCAGATGGGAGCTCTCTGTTGCTCCCCCTCTTAAATAAATATATAAAGGAATCAAGGCTCCGCCCCTCATCAGAGTGAAAGGCCCCTCCCTGGGCAGGCGTGGTCCTGGGTGCTGTTGGACACTCCCACCACAGCCAGGCCTCCTACCTTCGCATCGTGTGCTTTTTCACCTAGGAAGGAGCTCTGGGTGCCATGCACTGTGGGAGAGACCGCTGGGTAGGACTCGGGCTGAGTGGCCTGCGAGGACCAGGAGCAGGTGACCACTCTCTCACACAGGGAGTAAGCAGGGCACCTGTGTCTGCACCTGTGCGGGAGCCCTCGGGAGTCCCCCTGCAGAGCCGACCCCCTCGTGCCCGGCACATTTATCCCGCTAATGAGATGTTACTTAAAGCTCTAACAAGGCTCTTTCCACTGAGCAGGCTCAGTAAGAGATTCTTATGAAAAATAAATTCAGCACATTCAGCTCAGATTTCAGCATATTAGTAGACCCGCGGGGAGGGGCCTGAATTTACCCAACACCAGGCAGCTGCTGCCTTTTAATTAAAAAATAATAATGAAGAGCTCCTGTGATTTCTGGTCTCTCCCTCGGAAAGAGCTGCTGATTTCCCGTGTCAGAGGTTTCCATGGAAAAACTCAAGCATTTATGTCAGGACAAAACGCATTCCTGAACGGCTGGAAAAGACAGGGCTCTTTCCCCGCCTGGCCCTCCCACCCTCCTTCCTCCACGCAGCCCACGCTGCCTTAGCGCGCTGCTGTGCCCTCCCCACCCCCCCAGCCAGGTTCTGACCAAGCCCCGCTGCGCATCACCACATTATTAACCCACCGATCTGCAGTCACCTGCTGAGGCCTCTGTGTGCCAGGAGCTAGACACGCACGATGCCCAAGGCAAGGTCCCTGAGTCTAGTCTCAAATACAAGAAGTGCACAGTACAGGGGCCTGGACAGGCCTGCTGAGGTGACCGTGCATAGGAAAGGCTTCCAGTCCCAGAATCTGGTGCCTGAGAGTTCACAGCCCCTCACCTTGTATTTCCATTGCATGCCAAGTTCATGAGCCGAAAAGCCCCCCATCAATACCATCCTTCTCCTTGCATGCACGCTGGATCTCAAGACTCCTGTGGGGACAGATGGTCCCTGCCCCCATGCCGCTCTGGACCCCCTGCCCTAAGCAGAACTCTAGGGGCAAGGACTCAGGTCATCAGAACAGCAGGCACAGCGGTCCTGAGTCCACAGCCGGGCAGGCGGAGTCCCCGCCCCCTGGAAGCTCGCAGGCAGGCGAGGTCCCTTAGCACGTCCTTGGCCATTCCCCGGAGAATCATTCCAAAGTGAAGACGGCCCGATCACTTCCTGGAGCAGATCCCGTTGCAGCCCACCTCCCTATTGGTGCAGCCCCGAGAACCCCACTGCAGCCAGTGAGCGAGGCTGCCCAAGCCGGCCCATGTCAAGGGGGCAGGAGCCAACTGAACACAGGGAGAGCGAAGGCTGTGCAGCTCCTGTCCCATGGCCCGGCGTGGGTCTCAGCATGCAGCACACCACGGTGGTTCCCCCGGAATCTCTGTCTTCACAAAGCCCGAGTTAAAGACCGCCCAGGTGTTGTCATCCAAAGGTTCCTGAAACCAGCGGCCCGACCTGGCAAATATAAAGATTTCTGGGGTCTGGAGCAGGTGAAACTCGAGAAAACAGTTTCAGCTCCTCCCTCTTAAAATCCATGGCCATTGCTATGTCACCATCCTTCGTCTTGATGCACTGTGTATGACAAGACTCTAGGGGGGAGTAGCTAAGAGCCTGTGCCCCAAAGGCAACCAGTGGGTAAACTGAAATCTATTCCCTGGCTGTGTGACCTCTGCCAAGTTACTTAACTTCTCCAACTCTGTTTTCCTCACGCATAACAAAAAGGGTTAATAATAACACAGGTTGAACATCTCTGATTTGGAACATGAAATCTGAACCCTCCAAAACCTCAAAAGGTTTTTTTTTTTAATATTTATTTATTTATTTATTTGAAAGTCAGAGTTACACAGAGAGAGAAGGAGAGGCAGAGAGAGAGAGAGGTCTTCCATCCGCTGGTTCACTCCCCAGTAGGCTGCAACGGCCAGAGCTGCACCAAAGCCAGGAGTCAGGGGCTTCTTCCGGGTCTCCCACTACCTTCCCAGGCCATAGCAGAGAGCTAGATTGGAAGTGGAGCGGCCAGGACTTGAACGGGCACCCATATAGGATGCCGGCACTGCAGGTGGCAGCTTTACCCACTCCGTCACAGTGCCGGCCCCCTGAAAAGGTTTGGAGACTTGAGACGATGCCCTAAGTGGAAAATCCCGCAGCAGACCTCATGCAACGGAGCACAGCCAGAACGCAGGCGCCCTCCAAGTTCTACCTAGCGTTCCCTGCATGCCATGTGCACAAGGTGTGCACGGCACCTAAGTGAATTCTGCGCTTAGACTTGGGTGCCATCCCCAAGATGTCTCATTATGGATATGCAAATACTCCAAACTCTGCAACACTTCTGGTCTCAAACATTTCAGATACGGGTTACTCAAGCAGCAGAATGTGAAGGCACCTGGAAAAGCACTTCCTACACAGCGATTACTCAATACACGGCAGTTATCACTGTCATTGCCGTTATTACACACGATGGGATTGTAGACAATTTCCATTCCCTTGTCCTGACCCCGCTGTAGTTCTAAAACTCTCTTCAATGAGCATATATCATCACTTTATGATAACAAAAAATTTATCTTAGGAAACTAATGTTCAATTAAATTAATATAGTTTCAGCCAAAGAACCTTCGCAAGACGACAGATAAGGCCCTCTGACTGCGTACAGGCTCGTGGTGAGAGACGCACAAAAGTGCTGCATGATCCCAGCCCCACAGGGGAGCAGAGGCACGGGCTCTGGCCACCCACCAGGCCCGGCCTCGACCCCCTCTGGGCTACTCCTGCCTTCCAGACTCCAGGATGACTCTCCCAACACAGCCACAGGCGGCGGCAATGCCTAAACATTGTGGGTGGACCATGCTCCTAGCTCTGACCAGCCCTTCAGTCTTGAGTCACTTCCACACCCTCTCTGCCTCAGTTTCCCCATTCACACACTGGAGACAGGGCACTGGGACCCTCCAGCATCGGGCTGTGGTGGCAATGTACCCTGCCCGGCACCACCCTGCACACCTGGGTTGTATTGAACAAGCCTCAGCCCCTCTCTCCCCTCGTTCTCTGGCTTCCTCTCTTTGGTCTCTTGGTGGAAAAGGCCAAGTACAGTTTCAACGAATACACTGCTGATGTGTCCCAATCCTCCATTCCCGGCCTTGACCTCTTACCTCTCCGTAAGGACAGAACCCCAGTGACCACAGGACTCAATCTTAGCCTGTCCAAAACCCAAGGACCCACCACTGGGCAGAGGGGAAGGGAGACCCACAGGTCCCTCGTTACAGCAGTGCTGCCATGTCCAAGTGTAAAACAAAGTATTTTTGAACCACTTGACTAAGGTATGATCGACTTGCAAAAAAGCTGCCTGTGTTCACCGCATACGACTCGGTGAGTGTGGGGCTAACAACACACCAGCAGAGCATTGCCACCCCGGAGGCCACAGACACGCTCGTCACTTCCCAAAGCTCTCACCCCCTCTGTTAGGATTCTCTTGTGTCTGCGAGTGCGAAGAACACTCCGCATGCGATCGGGCCTCTTGGCAAAGGCCAAGTGCACGACACAGTGCTGCTGGGCACTGCGCAGCCAGCTCACGCATCTTGTACCACTGAAACTTCGGGGCCTGTGACCTCACCTCACCGTTTCCCCCTCTGCCCAGACCTGGCACCCACCCTTCCACGCTCCGCTCCCCGAGTCGTGACTACTGAAATTCCACATGTAAGTGAGATCACCTGGCAGGTCTCTTTCTGAGTCTGGCTCACTTCACTTCACATAATGCTCCCAGGTCCGTCCATGCTGTCACACAGGCAGGACTCCCTTCTTCTGTCGAGCTGAACAATGCCCCACTGAAGGCATATGCCACATTTTCTTCTTTCCTGCAGCAATGGACAACCTCTGGGCTACTGTGAATACCGCGGCAACCAACATGGGCGAGCAGCTATCTCCTTCGGGATCTTGATTTCAATTCCTTTGCATGAAACACTCACAAGTGCGACTGCTGGGTCATATGGTAGCTCTATTTTTACGCTCTTGAGGAATCTCCATACTGTTTCCCATATGGTTGCACTCATCTGCATTCTTCCAACACTGTATCAGGGTTCCCTTTCCCCACACTCTCACCAGCACTTGCTATCTTCCTGCCTTTTTTGTTATAGCCACACTAACGGTTGAAATGATATCTCACTGTGGTTCCATTTGCATTTCCCTGATTGTCTTTTCACAGGCCTGTGGGCCATTTATAAGTCTTCGGAGAGATGTCTACTCAGGTCCTTTGCCTATTTTTCCATCAGGTCATTGGGGGCTTTTTGTTTGTTAGCAAGTTGTAGGAGTTCTTTACATATTTTGGATACTAATCCCTTATCAAATACATGGCTGCAAATGTTCTCTGTCATTCCATAAGCTGGCTTTTCATTGTGCTGTCCCCTCTGTTCTTCAGCACCTTTTTAGTTTGCTGTAGTTCTACTTGTTCATTTTTGCTTTTTGTATCATTGGCAAGACCAACGCCAAGGGGCTTCTTCCTTATGTTCTTCTTTTAGGAGTTTTATGTTTCCAGGTCTTGTGCTCAGGTCATTCATTGATTTTCACTGGACTTTTGTGTATAGTAGAAGATATGGGTCCAATTTCATCCTTTGCATGTGGACATCCACTTTCCCCAGTGCCATTTATTCAAGAGACTGACCTTTGCCCATTGTGCATTCCTAGCACCTCTGCGGAAGATTAGCTGGCCACTTATGCATGAGTTTATCTGGGGCTCTCTATTCTATTCCACTAGTGTCTGCGTCTGTTTTCTACACAAGTACCACACTGCTTTGATTATTATAGCTTTCTATGATAATCTGAAATCACGAAGTCTGATACCTCCGGCTTTGTTCTTGTTGCCAAAGATTGCTTTGGCTCTTTGGGGTCTTTTATGGTTCCATTTGAATTTTAGGATTTTTTTCTATTTCTGTGAAAAATGCCATTGGAATTTTGATAGGGATTGCTTTAAATAGTAGGTCACTTTGAGCTGTGTGGACATTTCATCACTATCAATTTCTCCCATCCATAAACATGGGATATCCTTCCATTATATGTGTCTTCATCAATTAAGGAGCAATTTAATGTGGTAACTACCTGTTGTGGTCATTTTGGTTGAAACAGCACATTAAGGTCAATTTAGTAAATTTTATTGAAAGTTTATGCAAAGGGCTTACCCACGTATGAATACAACAGCCCCTGCCCTCAGCAAGTCCTTAGTCTTCTGGGTGGGACCGGCACCAGACACACAGTTCCAACAAACTGTGTTTAAAGCACCTGATAAACCTGTTCAAGGAGACTAAGAGGCTCAGCCTGGAAGGCATGGGTCAGCGGGCTGCAGCGGGGCCTTCGAGGTTGCACAGGAGTTCATCAGGAGGATGAAGAGGCAAAGACAAGCGGGCAGCACGGGTATGGTCCTGAAATCTGACCAGCACAGCACACGTAGAAAACTACACCTAACTCCACGCTTTGACCTCAGGCCCCAGGGCAGGAGGTGACAGACAGGATAGAGGGCTGGAGCAGGTCAGGAAGGGTCTTATGAGGCAGACGACCAGGGTTCTTCCTGCTTTTTTTTTTGGACAGGCAGAGTGGACAGTGAGAGAGAGAGACAGAGAGAAAGTTCTTCCTTTTTGCCATTGGTTCACTCTCCAATGGCCGCCACCGCCGGCGCGCTACGGCCGGCGCACCTCGCTGATCCGAAGCCAGGAGCCAGGTGCTTCTCCTGGTCTCCCATGCGGGTGCAGGACCCAAGGACTTGGGCCATCCTCCACTGCACTCCCTGGCCACAGCAGAGAGCTGGCCTGGAAGAGGGGCAACCGGGACAGAATTCCTGCTGCCCAACAGCTTCCCTGCCTCGGGCAACGCCACGGCCCTAGCCTCACCGTCACTCCATTACTGAACCATCACCCTTGGTGAACAACGTTGGGAAGGCCTCTGAATGCCAAGCAGAGTGGAGTCGCCAGTACCCCTTCACCTGGCCGCCTGCACACCGCTCAAGGAGCTCCCCAAGCCGTCCCGGCACCTACCCAGTGTGCCCCCCCCAGGGGAGGCTTTGCTTCTGTGTTGAGTGGCCCTGTTCAGCCGGCAGACGCTGACATGGCTTTAAATATTTAACCACTTTGAATATGTTGGTAATGACAATAACTTTGCTGATGGCAGCTCAAATTAAGCTCCGGATCAAATAAGATTTGTTGACCTTAAAATACTTTTAATGAACTCCCTGGCCAGCTTTCCTCATAGCAGATGGCCACAAGGGGCAGCTGTGTACCCTGGGAAGAGCACTGGATTGGGAGTCTACCTGCAAAGAGAGGGAAATAAATGGTTCTACTCTTTGTGTTGTAAGTGAGCTATATAGCCTGGGGGTGAAGATGCCTGTGTCCCACATCAGAGTGCCAGGGTTTGAGTCCTAATTCCAGCTTCTGACCCCAGTTTCCTACCAATGCAGACCTGGGAGGCAGTGGCCATGGGGCTCCTGCCATCCATGTGGATTGCGTGTCTGGCTTCCCCTGACCATTGCCACTGCAGGCACTGGGAGTGAACCAGTGGACGGTAGATTCCTCTCTCCCTCGCTTTCTTTCTCTGTCTCTCAAGTAAATATAAACAAAATAAAAAGCAAACCAGATCATACTTGCAACAGCGCTTCCTTCTGTGACTATTATTAAGAGACAAGAAAGCAAGACATCATTACCACTGATTGCTAGAGATGCTCCCAGCTCACTCTCAGGAGTCTTGCCAGGCTTCTTACCCAGAGGGACACGAGTGAGGCAAGAGGCCCAGCACTGTCCCACGGGCCCCCAGAAGCCAGCCAGCATTAGCTAGGGGGCAATACCCTACCCCACAGGGAGATGGTCCTCCTGAGGGGCACCTGCCCCCGCACACAGCTCCACGTGCTGCCTACGTTACAAGCGCTTCTCAGCTAGGCTCTCTCTGCTGAGTTTGTCTTACCTTTGAAAGTGGCTTTGGACGTGGCGCTGGCCCTGGGTACACACAAGGGGCTCTGGGTACACACAAGGGGCAGGCAGTCAGTGGCACTTTTCTTCCACTGCATAGGAAGAGAAACCACTACCTGGCTCCTGGCCCAGTGAGGCATTGGCTCTTCCTGCATCTTTGCAGGAGTCCTAACCCATCCCCAGGTAAAGTGAGAGGTCTGAGCACGCAGCCCCACGGTAGCAGAACCATCCCAGATGTCCTCGTCAGGGCTCTACAGTGACTCACCGATGGAGAAACCCACCCCTTCTTTCCTCACAACTGCCTCCTTCCCTGGGGTCCGCCAGGCAGGTAAACAGGGAGACCGCCAGTTGAAAGATTTTGGCCAAGCAGCCAACCCGAGCACCTGGCCCTTCTCCGCACTCAAGGTGGAGAGGCAGCCCAAGGCAGCCTGCCCAGTCTGCCCAAAGCCACAAGGAGGCCAATGGGACCAGCTAATGCAATACACACAATTTCATTACTAACGTGAAAATTGATTCTAACTCATGGAGAAAGACAAGGGCAGTCTGCCTGGAATGTTAAGTCCCAGGGGCCAGGTTGGATGTGCTGCGCTGTGGAAAGTGGGCCTTCCACCGGGTAGCTCCCACGGGGAGGGGATCAGACACCTGCCCAGTAGGCCATGGCGAGGCTCACCAGGACATCTTCTACCTCCTGAAGAAGCACCTGCTGCAACCACAGGAGAAATAAGTCCTCCCCCACTGCCTTGGAGCCCACGTGATGCACCGCCCTGTCTGGGGAAGCAGCCCCATCGTGGGGCCAGGCCACAGGGTGGGCTGGGGTCGAGCTTCCTCGGAGCTCTAGGGAAAGCCAAGGTCCCCTCAGGACTGAGTTCTGGATGCAGATCTGTGGCTGGGGCATCCAAGCACGCTCCTGCTTATTACAGCAAAAGCATTGACACAAGGCCTTTACGTAAGCACGGCCCCTGGCCGTGCCATGTGGCTTACACAGATACATCCCTCTATCTCCTCCCGGATCTGATCTGTGCCCTTTAGGAGGAAAACCCAGCAAGACGTTGCATGGTTTTTTGTTTTTTGTTTTTTTTTTTTAAGAACAAGCTAGTATGTGTTCCAACCCTACCATGGAGGAACACATATTTATTCTACAACAGATTCTCTCATTCATTATTGAGCACCTATTTTGTGCCTGGCACGGGACCAGACCGAAGCCATAAACAGACGCCGGATGGCTCTGTGTGAGTCTCACTCCCCCACCAGCCCGTCCACAATACCCAGTGATGTGCACTAAGTGGGGAGGGCACAGAGGACTCGGAGAAAGGAGAGGGGATGATGCATTCCACCTGGAGGCTTGGGGCGAGCCGTGGTTGCTCCCTTCATGGTGGGTTTCCGGGCAGGACTCCCTGGGGCAGCACACAGGCTGTCCCAGAATACTGCACTGGCCTCATGTGTACACGCCCACCTGCCTCTCATCCTGCCCAATAAAAAGCAAGGCAGCATCTCTGTTAAGGATGGGGCAGGGTTCTTTAGCAGCTTCCTCTGTGGCTGGGACCCTTCCAAACATCCAGACACCCCCAGCCCAGTCCCCCAGTGACCACAACCCCCGCTTCCTCCTGCCTCCTATCCCCTCCTCCCTGGAGTGCCTGTGAGCCGGGCCAGGAGAAAGTGAGGGCACTGCGGAGAGAAGAGGGGGTCCCGCCTGCCCAGTGACCCAGGCAGAGACGAAGTCACGGCGGTACAGAAGAGCCAGGCTCTCCAACCACGGCGGCAGCCACTGCTCTGCTTCAGGGAGGCCTCGCAGGCACGGCGCCCCAGCCCCTTCCACCTGCCCACCTCCTTCTAGAACTGCAGTCTCATGGAGCAGTGGTAGAGGGAGGCCCCCAGCTCCAAGCCTGCGCTCATCAGGGCTGGAGCATGGCAGTGCGCACTTGGTGGGGGCTTGGCCTCCCCCTCCTGCCACACTGCAGCCCCACCTCCCAGTCCTTTCACCCAAATGGCGCCTGTGGAAGGGGACTCTGCATTTGCTGGACCATCTGGTTAGAGGGGGCTCATCGTTGTGCCTTCTGATGGACATGCCCAGTGTGACATCGGAGCGACCACGCCCTTCCAGCCCACCTGGCATCATGCGGGAACTGGGTCATCTGCCTTCTCCCTCTGCACCCAAAGCCAACCCTCTCTAGGTCCACCCGGATCCTTAACCAGTGCTCTGGGTCCGACCATTCAGCCAGCTAGGCATGCACCTGCCTGCCCCCCAGGGCGGTCGGCAGCCTCACTCTTTTCCTCTCAGACACCATCGGGTCTGGGCCTCAGGCTCTCCACAGCCACGACCCCCCGTGTCCGAGGCACCTAGACACGGCCAGCTTTGGAGAACCCAGAAAGGAGGCGAGTGAGGTCCGACCTGTCCTTGCTGAACCACTGCAGGCGCCTCCTGCCTTCCCGGAGCTCCCAAACCACCTGCTGGCGCACACCCTCACATCGTCACAGGAAAACGGCCTCACACTTATCACTGTAGAATATTTCTTAATTTGTCCTTTTCTTCTCTGTGGAAACATCTGCCCGGCTTCAGGTTCCTGGCACCGCTCGCCCTCTCCACGGCGGCTCAGCAACACACGCGACGCTGCCAGAGTTGCTTCATCATCTCCGCGCTCCCCCAAGAGGGACTTGAGCATCGCCTCCGTGTGTCCTGCTCTCCATCCCTGTCCCTGGCTTTGGCCCTGCAGCCAGGAGGCGCCAGCCAAGCGTGCCTAGACTGTATTCCTGTGCACTCAAGCCTACTATAGAAAAATTAAAATCACGCCCGCTGATGGAAGGCAGGGTATGGCATCATTTTCATATCTGGAGGACTATTCATTATGTGGGAGTGAGGTAGGAGGAGTGTGGGAATGCAAATTGGAGCAAATGGGCATGGATATGCACATAGGAATTCAACTTCCATGGAATTCCTGCTATAATAATAATACTTCACGTTTTCCACCACCGACTGGCTACACTCGGGTACTAAGTACTTCGCATCTTTTTTTAATTCACTGACTCGTCCCTAAGCTCTCCTCCGCTGGTTCACTTCCCAAATGCCTGCAATGACCCCCGGCCAGGGGCTGAGAATTCAATCCAGGCGTCCCATGTGGGTTGCAGGAAGCCCCGAACTTGCATGGGCACCTCTGCCTGCAGCATCAGGAGGAAGCTGGAGTCGGGGACGGCGGCCAGAATCAGAGCCAGGTGGGGCGTGGGCATCTCGACGGCTACGCTAAACGCCTTCCCTGATCAAGCTATTTCTATCCAAAAAAATGTTCAAGGGCTCTCCGTTGTGTTCAGCATTAAGTTCCAACTTCTAGGTGGACACGAGACCCTCTATGATGTGACATTGCAGGGAATACTCTCCCTCCCCCTAGGCAGGTGACACAACCCTCTTTGGGCCAGCCAACAGGTGCAAGGCAGCAGGGGCCTTACAGACACAGAGACCTTGAACCCCACTGCCTGGGGGCATGCCCCTGCTTCTCCACCAAGCCCTGTGGGGCCTGGGCTCAGCTGCTACAGGGGCCACCACCACCCCCTGCGGGCAGGGCTGTTAACAGGACTCAACCAGGCAATCCAAGGAAGGGCCCGAAGACACAACCCAGCTCAGCAAGTGCCCGGCGCCATCGTCAGAACCAACACCAGCAGCCCCTCACTGTCCCCTCTGCCGCCTCTCCCTCCCGGTGCCCCCTGGGCCCCGCCACAACAGGATCCTCTCTGTCCGGAAGGCTGTCACCCTCACCTTTAAAACCCAGCTCAGGCTGCAGTGCAGGAACTAGTCCTCCTCCAGGAAGCCTTCCCTGCCGCCCACATCTGATTTCAAAGCCCTCTTCTGTGTCCCCAGGCCCCCCGCGTCAGCTCCCTCCCTGGCACACCATGTTGCACTGTCTGCTCCTTGACTTCTCCACTACCCAGCAGTTCTGTGCTGAGCTCGGGAAGTTGCCCTCTTAATGCTGAACTCACAGCTGGCAAGGAGTCGGTGTCCCAAAGAACACCCACTGCAATAGGTGAACCAATGAATGAAGCAAGTAGCAGAAACCAGGGCTCATGGCCAAAGTGTCCAGGTCACTGCCCTTCCACAGGAAAGCTCGGAGCATCCGAATCCCCCAAGGAGAGGCACAGGCGCCTCCGCCTAGCCCTGTGTGTCCAGACCCTGCCGAAAACTCTGGCTGAGGCAGGAGTCACAGGAATGCACTTGGGAGGGAGGCAAGGCTGCAGGGAGGCCAAGGCCATTGCCAGCAAACAAAGATGCTAATTACGAAGCCAGTGAAATGAAACCAAGGTTTGGGGGTGCAGCGAGGGAGTCCACATTAGAGGAAGAAAAACGAGGGCAAAGCGAGCAGAGTGTTTGAGCAGCTGACTGCGACTCAGGAGGGGAAGGACAGATTAAATCAAAGCCCTGACAAGCAATCAATGGACATTCAATTAACAGTCACAATATAAGGAATTTACACAAAACGTCTAAACACGACCCTCTCCCCCTCTGAAAAGACCTTGACTCAATGCCTCCCAGCTGGGGGGGAGGGGGGTAGTCCCTGCTGACACTGCAGGGCCACAGAGCCTGCACCCTGGGCAGATCCCATGGCATGGGGGCTCCCAGACCAAAGGAGGCTGGGGCGGGGTGGGGTAGGGTGGGGTGGACCCAGGGGGATGCAGAGAGCTTAGCTGAGCCCCTTCTAGGACTGAGGGGAGGAAGCAGCCAAGGAGTCCAGGAGGACCACCCTTGACCAGAGCCTGGGCAGCCCAGTGACTGCAGACGCCCTGGCTCAGGCCTTGGGTGCCTTGCTCCCTGCAGTCTATGGCACACGGAAGGTAAAACACCTGCCAGGTGCTCTGAAACCCTTCTTCCTGCTCCCAGCATCCAGAGATGGGGCACAGCGAAGCTCTTCACTTGAGAGTAAAGGGGAGAGGGAGGGGATGCCACCGCTCCACAGGACAGCTGCAGGTCCCGATGCAACCCTTGGCGGGACACCCTGGAGCCAGGCTGCGAGGCCCTAGGAGAGCTCAGCTCTGCCCAGACCCCCTAGGCCAGCCCCTAGGCCTCCGGGCCAGAGTTTCCTGCCCCAGTAAAGTGGGATGACGCCGGTGCCCTCCCAGGGCTGGCGTGAGCAGGGACGAGCACCTGGGCAGAATGCCTGGGCTGTGGGGCAGGAGGCTCTCAGGGTCTGCGCACACATTTAGGCAGTGCCCCCGAGCAGGCGCCCACAGCAGGGTGGAAGAGGGCAAGAAGAAGAGGCGGGGAGGAAAACACCACTGCTCCTCCTGTCGAGACCCACCACGTGCACTGACCCAGTGCAACGACCTTCAAGCTACCTACAGTCTTGACCTCTGTGGCCCTGGTGGGCGAATTCTCAGATACTGCAGGTACCACCTACACAGCGAAATCTCAAATACCCAACAGTGTGTAAGCCCCGACAAGCCCGGTGTTGAGCAGAGCTCAGCTTCCTCCCAGGAAAGCCCAGGCGCCGGCTTCAGATGCTGAAGGCCTGCACCCTCCTGCTTAGCCCGTCCCATTTTCCTAAAATTGAGCCATCACCCTCATTAAAAAAAAAAAAAAAAAGATTTATTTATTTGAAAAGGAGAGTTATGGTGGGGGGGGGGATCTTCCACTAACTGGTTCACTCCCCAAATGCCCGCAATGACCAGGGTTAGCCCAGGCCGATGCCAGGAGCCAGGAGCTTCTTCCCAGTCTCCCACACAGGTGCAGGGGCCCAAGTACTTGGGCCATCTTCCACTGCTTTCCCAGGCACATTAGCAGGGAGCTGGATTGGAAGTGGAGCAGCTGGGACTTGAACTGGCGCCCATCTGGGATGCTGGCGCTGCAGGCCATAGCTTTAACCTGATATGCCACAGCGGCGGCACCACATCATTTTGAGTTCCTTGACTCAAAAGTCACAGCTGTAGGTCTCATCTCTCTTTTCCCTCTTCATTTTTATTTAAGAGGCAGAGAGGCGGAAGGAAAGACAGAGAGCTCCCATCTGCTGGTTCATCCCCAAATGTCCACAACTGGGGCTGGGCTGGAGCTAAATCCAGGAGCCCTTGCGAGTGGCAGGGACCCGGTCTCTTAAGCCACCCAGGCTGCAGCTTTCTTAAGTGGGTGTTTTCTGCAGCCCTTGACGGTCCTGAACACACAGGCAGGACAGAGGTGCTATCCACTGTAGGGAAGAAGGCCTGGTGATCAGAGCTCCCCTCGCCTCCGAAATGCTCTCCAGCTCCAAGTCCCCCCATAGCCCAGAGGTCTCGATTTTCCCACATCCTGGAGCTCAAGGCACACCCCCTCGGTGTTTCCTAAAACCTCCTTAGGTCTCTGAATGCCATTCAGAGCAGGGCCCAGCAGAACCCAGCCTGCCCAGTAACCTGGTCGTCAGAAGACGAAGGTGTTCCTGGAAGGCAGGGGTCAGGCTTGGCAGGAAACGCCTGCCCAAATTAAAGTTCTTAAGCACTGGTAACTGAAATAGATAACTGGGGGCTTACTCACCCAGCCGCAGCTACCTCCTCAACCGGAGACGCTGTGCGTTGGCAAATGTGCTTCCCAACACGCCTTGCTGTGCAGCTCAAGGACTCCCGGAACCGGTCAGCAGCGGGGCAGCCCTCAAGAATGGGGCACCCACCCCCACCCCCACCCCCACCCCCACGGCAGCCAGGGACAGTGTCCTGAGCTGCCACAGCTGGGTTCCCGTCAGGCTCCCTCCACCCCCAACAAAATTTCCTTCCCTGCACCCTCCTCCCTCTCACCTGCCCCCAGGCCATCGGCGGATTCATTTGCTCACCATTATTCTTAAAACTCAAATTTTATTAGCAGTAGAGCATGAGTAATAAATACTAATACACTGTTTGCACTTGAATTAGCCCGGCACGTCCTGGGACCACAGGGCTATTTGTCAAAGGCAGACTTCCTTCCCCACCAGCACCTGGCAGTCGGGACACAGGTCCTTCCAAGGTCAGGGACACACAGGTGCTAAGGAAGGATAGGAGGGCCCCTGAGCCATCAGGAAGGGAGTGCTAGAGCTGTGACACTGGAGAAAGAACAGGACTCCAGCTCTGCTGCGACCCTGGCTGTGGGATCTGGCACATGTCCATCTCGCCACTCTGGACCTCTGTCTCCTCATCTGTGAAATGGGTCAACAGCACCCACCTGCCAGGGTTGCTGGGGACACAGGAGACACCGGATGGGAAAGCCCCTAAAAGCAAAGTTCACGATGTGAAGCTGAGGTTGTGGCGTGGAGGGTGGGGCTGGGGGAAGGAGGCTTTTCTCTAACAGGAGCCTTGGGATACACACGCATCAGCCTGACCTTGCTCCAGGGATGGACAGGCAGTGAGATCCCCCACACAGCTAAGAGGGGCCGGCCTGGGCACGTGCGTGCGCAGGTGTCAGGAATCCAGGTTGCATCAAACAGGGGTGCTCACGGTACCCAGGCTGGGGCTCAGGCTCAGCTGAGCGAGTCACGGCCAAGGGCAGTCCTGCCAGTGCAGATGGGCACCTTTCTCCTCTCTCTCTGATGTTCAGCAACCTTGCGTTTCGTGGCAGACACTTGGCAAGATCCTGCAGAGTGCCGGGCCCTGTGTCAGAGTGTGTGGCACAGGACTGGATGGGGTAGCCTGGTCCCTTGGTCTCCCAGAGCTCAGAACCCAGGATGGAGGCTGAGCCACCAGGCAGTGTGGGAAGTGCTCCAGGAGCACACAGGGGTAGCGTCCCAGAGGCTGAGGAGAGCACACACAGTAACAAGGCCAGAGCAGGAGAGGAGGTGGAGGAAGGGAGAACAGCATGTGCAAAGGCCCTAAGGCAGAGTACAAAGCTGCCCCAGGGAACCAGAGTCAGCACTGCAGAGAGGCAGCTCTCAGTGGCCGGGATCCCTGAGAGAGGCTCTGAGGAGGGGACCCACAGTCCCTGACCTCAGCCAACCCCCAGTCAACCAGGAGTGACAGAACCAACGCACTGAAGACAGATACAATCGTCAGCAGCCGGAGCAGCATGCATGTCTTTGATGAGGTTTAATATGTAGCCAACAAGAGCTGAAGGGGTGAGTCAGGCAGGGCAGGCCTCCCAGAGGAAGTGAGCTGGGCTGAGCTGGCCAAAGGTTTCATCCTCCGGGGTCCTAAGTGGACCACCAGGCCCCTCATTCTCCCACCTGATTGGAGGAAGCCTTGGACGACAACAGAACTTTATCTGATTGCCAGTTGCACACAAACTGAGCACAACGCCATCCCTCTCACTAGTCCAGGCCACACGTCAGGGCGGCTTAGCGTGAGTCGGGCTAACTTGCTCAGCCAAGTAATAGAGGGACCAAAAGTGCCGACTGCCCGTCTTCCCCAGCCCAGCACACCCTGGAGGATGGGAGGTGCACCCCTGGGAAGCAGCAGGGTCTCTGGGAAGACGCACACCCCAGCGCAGGCTGGGCACAGCCAGGGAGCTCCCTCCCCCTCCACTGCTGGGTAAATGTGGCCACTCGGCCTCTCTCACCCGCAGGGGACTCCCCTGGAGCCTCTCCCGCCCTCCAGGACCCCGGAAACCCTGCAGCGAGCACAGCACATCTCACTCTCCTGCGGCTGCGGCTGCGGCTGCGGCTGCGGCTCCGGCTCCCCACTGACTGCCAGTGCGGAAGCAGCTCCAGTTTAGGAGCAGCACGGGCGCTGGGGCCGTTCTGCACGGTCCACGTGGCCGGTAGGAGCCTGCAGGGGCAGAGCGGCAGGGATGGCACGGGTGCAGGAGCCGAAGCCCAGGTCGGCACAGAGGACGGGCTCAGGGCCACACCTGCGCCTCTCAGTCCTTGACTCCGTGCTGGCTTTGGGTCAGACCTGGGCCACCTTCCACTCTGCACAGGCTGGTTCTGTGACTTTAGGCAACTTAGGTAGCCTTTTTCTTTAAAGAAAAAAAAAAGGATTTGTTTCATTTATTTGAAAGGCAGAGTTACAGACAAAGAGGGCAAAATAGAGAGGGAGATCTTCCATCCACTGGTTCACTCCCCAAATGGCTGCAAAGGCTGAGCCTGGAAGAACAGTACCGGGGTTGGGCCTCTGCCTCAGAGCCTCCTCCTGACCCACCCCACCCCTAACCTAAAGTCAATGTGGTCACCCCATACACCCCTCAGTTCTCACCAGGCCCTCAGAGCCCCCTAACGCTGGGCTGGATTGCGTTTGAGCAGAAGGTGCAATGCTTAGGGCCCAGGTCCAGGCACACCCAGGGTCCTTGGGTGCTGATTCAGCTCCCTTGCGGTTATACTAACCTGAGAGCCCAGTCCCATGAGCCATGTGACAAAAGGCATTCTGGGCACCACCTGGCTGATTCTCAAGCCCCGCATCTGTGAGTCGAGGGCCATACACGCAAGCCTTCCACAGCCGGGCTCATTGCGAGGCTGGGGCCCCCAGACTCAGGGCCCCTGCAGACACGAGCTCACAAAGGAAGCCATGCATTCGGGGCCAGCGCTGTGGCTCACTTGGTTAATCCTCCGCCTGCGGCACCAGCATCCCATATGGGCGCTAGATTCTAGTCCCGGTTGCTCCTCTTCCAGGCCAGCTCTCTGCTGTGGCCCGGGAGTGCAGTGGAGGATGGCCCAAGTGCTTGGGCTCCTGCACCCACGTGGGATACCAGGAGGAAGCACCTGGCTCCTGGCTTCAGATCAGCACAGCGCCAGCCGTAGTGGCCATTTGGGGTGGTGAACCAATGGAAGGAAGACCTTTGTCTCTCTCTCACTCACTAACTCTACCTGTCAAATAAAAAAAGAAAAAAGAAAAGAAAGGAAGCCATGCATTCAACAGGTAGGAGAGCACTGCAAAAGGGGAACAGAGCTAAAAGGTAAGCTTGGGTGGCATTCGGCAGAGCAGTGAGAGGCTGCCTGTGATACCCGCACCCCACACCTTCCAATCCCAGCTGCCTGCTCACGCGCACCCTAGGGGGCAGCAGGTGATGGCTCCAGCTCCTGGGCCCCTGCCGACCACGAGGGAAACTGGGGCTGAGTTCCACCAGCCCTGGCTGCAGTGGACATGTGAGGAAGATCTCTCTCCATCTGTGTCTATCTCTCTCTTTCTCAGACTCTCTGCCTTTCAAATAAACAAAACAAAACAAAAAAGTTAATTTTGGTGCCAAGAATTCTGAAACCCAAGCACAGCTTTTTCTTAATAAGCGTTTGCCACGGACTCTTGAAGACCCCTCCGTCACGTGCGGTGAGCACCTGCCGTGGGCTGCTACGGCCCTAGCTGTTGAGGAAGGAGCCCGTGTCTGTGTTAGAGACGGATGGTGACCTCTGAGGACCTCAGAGATGGACGATGACCTCTGAGGACCTCACAGAGGCATCCAGGCTCAGCGGGACCTGGCCTTGCCATCCCTCCCCCCGCTCCCTGGGAGCTGCTTCAGTTCCTCCCCTGCTGGGGGCTGGAGGCTCCTTAGGGAGGCTCTGGCCACTGTGGTGCAGCAGGGCTATAAGAGAAAAGGGCAGGCCTGGGTGATACCAGGCTCCACTGCGTGCCCTTATGCAAGGGACCCGAGCATCTGTGACCTTCCCTGCCAAACAGGAACTAAGCACTCCCGCAGCGTGGGGCTGCTGTGAGGACTTGCAAGAGCAAGTGCACATGGAAATTCAAGGAGCAACGGGGACAGTGGCATCACTGGCCCAGGAGGAAGGACAAAGGTCAGCACCAGGGGCCTGCTTGGTGGTACCGCAGGGTTAAGCCGTCCCCTTAATGATGGCAGCATCCTGTATTGGAGCACCGGTTTCGGTCCTGGCTGCTCCATTTCCAATCCAGCTCCCAGCTGATGCACTTGGAAAAGCAGCAGAGATGGTCCAAGTGCTTGGGCCCCTGCCGCCCATGTGGGAGACCTAGATGGAGTTCGGAGCCCCTGGCTCTCTGGCCCACTGGGGAGTAAATCAACGGATGGAAGCTCTCTCTGTCTCTGTCTCTTCCTCTCTCTCTCTGCCACTGTGCCTTTCAAACAAATAAAATAAATCTTAAGAGAAAAATTCAGCTCCAGGTTAAGCTCCGGAAATGCCCCCTCTGACGCCCCGCCCAAGCCCCTTCCTTGGAGAGGAGCCTGGGGAGGAGGGAGGCCAGCCACCGCTGAGGGAAACGCGCTTTTCCCGCTGACTTTCCGCTCCCAGATAGCACGATTGCCTTGTTTACTGCCAATTTGCACCCTACCTGGCAGAGCTCATGTTCCAGCCTATTTACTCTGGACTCTGGCAGGACTCTTACCTTTCAAAGGAGACTCACATGGTGCTATTCTGGCTCAAATAAACTGGTGAGCTTTCGCCACCTAATTGCCCACCCTGTGCTCTTAGATTTGGGTCATCGAATTTCCAGCCCTCTGATGCAGCACCACCCAGCCCCCCAAGGCGCAGCCGCCCCCAAGACCTCAGCTCCCCACCACTCCCAGGCCCAATCTGGCAGCTGACGGATCGGCCAGACGCCTGTGCACATACTTCCCCAGGGCCCGGCCTTGGAGTGAGCCGCGGGCACCTGCTCTCGGGAACGGACGGATGCACAGCTACCTTCAGCACAGCACCAGGCGACAATCTCAGGCGCGAGGCAAATGCCAGCCGTGGACATTCTCTGAGCAGCCAGGCCATCACCCTCCCAGCCAGGGGATTTCAGCGTGGGGAAGGGAGCCCTGGAAACCCAGCGAGGACGATACTGCGTGCTGGCCTAGTTCCTGCTCCCAAGGTGTCTTCCTGGCGGCTGGCAGGGGTTCCAAGGAGGGGGCAGAATAAAGACCCAAGGTCAATAGAGTTGCCTCAGCATAAGGTTAAGCTTCTGGTAGCTTCAGGAGCCACTCACGGCCCGAGCCCCTTCGGCACGCCATGCAGGGCACTGGTTGCTCTCACCTGCTCTCCTGTTCCCAGCAGCCCAGCAAGGCAGTGCCCTGTATTACCAGCGGTCAAGACCATGGCCCAGGCTGCCTAACTTTCATCCTGGCTCCACCAGGATGTGACCAGGATGTGTGACACACCAGGATGTGTGACCGTGGGCAAGCAACTGGATCCCTGCAGGTCTGTCTCCTCTGTGTAGAATGGGACAACACAAGCATTGTGACACAGCAGGTTAAGCCACTGGCTGTGACACCAGCATCCCATATCAGAGCACTGGTTTGAGTCCCAGCTGCTCCGCTTCTTATTGGGCTCCATGCAAATACTCCTGGAAAGTAGCAGAGATGGCCCGAATACTTGGGCCCCTGCCTCCATGTGGGAGACCCAGATGGAGCTCCTGGCTCCTGGCTTTGGTCCGGCCCAGCCCAGGCCACTGTGGCCATTTGGAGAGTGAACCAGAGGATGGAAGAGCTGGCTTGCTCTCTCTCTGTCTCTGCCTCTCTCTCCCTCTCTGTCACTCTGCCTGTCAAATAAATAATCTTGACAAAATAAACAAATAAGCACTTAGCCCTGCTGAAGAGTCAACATAAGCTCTAAAGCACCTAGAACAGCACCTGGACTACACAGGTGCTCGGCGTCAGCTTGCAGAAGAGGTGAGAGGGAGAGAGAAACACAGGAGCGGGGGACCGGGCGAGGGGCTGAGGCTGCAGGAGCATCCCCGGGGGCTCTGTCTGCAGGAGCATCAGCTGGGACGCTGGGGGCAATGATCTCAAGCTCCTTCCAGGAACAAGATTCTGTGATTCATTTAACCTCCCTGGTTGTGCTTTTCCCAGCAATCAAATAGCCATTGTCATTGCTGGACAAACGCAGCTCTATTCTGTGTAACGGCCTCAACCTGGGGAGAGCAGGTGTTCCCGTGCCATGTGGGCAGGCCCCGGGCAGCCTGCAGAGCCCTGGCAGGGAGCAGGAGGCTTTGTGGCCTGATTCAATTTCCCAATCAAATAATTATGGGGTTTCCGGCTAGTTACTGACATTCCAGAGTCCGGAACAATAATCTCCTCCACCCCCAGCCCTCCCTGCCTCTCAGGTTGGGGCCCTGTGAGACCTCTGCGTTGGGGGAGGGGTGGAGTGAAAAACTGCCAGCAACCTGGCAGCCTAAGCGGTCCTGCAGCTCCAGGGCTAGGCCCGCTGTGCGGCCGAGGCACCCGAGACCCACGCTAGTCTTCTCCAACTCTGCAGACCCCTCTGCTGCCACCAAAAAGAGGGCAGCCCCAGTTCCTACCCTGACACCTGTCCTGATCTTACAAACTGGGCTGGGGAGACACGGTTGGGAGCAAGCATGCACGGCGGGAACAATTGCGCCCCCTCGCCCTGCTGCGAGTCCCGGACCCTGCTCATGCTATCTGCCGACTCCCAGCTAACAGCCACGGACAGCAGGGGCAGCGGGCTGGGCCTGGAGGCAGCGGCGAGCGGGCCGGCCCCCGGCTGGTCCTGCCAGGACTTCCCGGAGTCCAGGGTCCTTCACTGATTGTCCAGTGTTGCTAGTGGCCCTCTCCATCAGCAGTCAAAGAAGCCAGGCCAAGGAAAGACCAACGTGGCAGAGGCATGGGGGTCCACTGGCCGCCCCCATGCTGGCTGACAGCAAGACAGGCAGGGGCTTGGGGTGTCAGCTCTTAAGACAAGCTGGAAAAGGAGTGAGGAGGCAGAAGGAAAGTGGGGATTCCATGCATGCATGCACACGAGCACACACACACACACACACACACGCACACACACACAGCTGCCACAAGGGTTTGAAATCAGACTGCCTGCGTACCATGTCAGCTCCGCTTCACCCCAGCTAGGAAACTTCCCAGAAACCAGCCAGCGACTCTGCACCTCAGCTCGTCCTCTGGAACGTGGTGCGACAGTAGCACCTTAAGGTGTGCGTCTCGGTTCACGTGGGCTACGCTGACAAAACACTGTAAGGGGCCGGCGCTGTGGCACAGTAGGTTAATCCTCCGCCTGTGGCGCCAGCATCCCATATGGGTGCCGGTTCTAGTCCCGCTGCTCCACTTCTGATCCAGCTCTCTGCTATGCCCTGGGCAAGCAGTGGAGGATGGCCCAAGTGCTCAGGCCCCTGCACCCATGTGGGAGACCCAGAAGGAGCTCCTGGCTCCTGGCTTCAGATCGGCACAACTCTGGCCATTGTGGCCATCTGGGGAGTGAACCAGTGGATGGAAGACCTCTCTGTCTATCCCTCTCACTGTCTGTAACTCTACCTCTCAAATAAATAAATAAAATCCTAAAAAAAAAAAAAAAAAAAAAAAAAAAAAAAAAAAAAAACCATAAACCAGGCAGCTTATAAACAGCAGGAATCCATTTCTCAGAGTTGCCAAGGCTGGGAAGTGCAGGACCAAGGAGCCCGCGGATTCAGTGTCCAGCGAGGGCCAGCTTTCTGGCTCACCCTCAGCAGATGAGGGGGGCTCCTCGGGGAGCAAGGGTGCTGACCTCACTCCTGAGGCTCCGTCCTGGTGACCTAAGCACTGCCCAAAGGCCCCACCTCCTCATGCCACCACCTTCACCTTGGGGGTTAGGATCGGAGCACATGAGATGCGGGGAGACACAAACGCAGCCCGCAACAGTGACTGAGGGAATTCACCAAGACACCCACAGAAGCGCCCTGCACGGGGCACAGCATTTAGTAAGCGTTTAGTGACAGTAACTGTTACTGCTGGCGTTGCTGCTGTTGAATTCACAGCTGTTGTGTGTCTGCCTAGTGCCAGCAAGGCCCTCCCCCTGCCCCCAACAAGCCCACAGTCCAGTGCCTTACAAAATCAAGAGCATGGGGCCGGCCCTGTGGCGCAGCGAGTTAATGCCCTGGCCTGAAGTGCTGGCAGCCCATACGGGCGCCGGTTCGAGTCCCGGCTGCTCCACTTCCCATCCAGCTCTCTGCTATGGCCTGGGAAAGCAGTGGAAGATGGCCCAAGTGCTTGGGCTCCTGCACCCACATGGGAGACCCGGAAGAAGCTCCTGGCTTTGGATCGGCGCAGCTCTGTTGTGGCCATCTGGGAAGTGAACCAGCAGATGGAAGACCTCTCTCTCTCTCTCTCTCTCTCTCTCTCTCTCCTCTCTCTGCTTCTCCTATCTCTCTGTAACTCTGACTTTCAAATAAATAAATAAATCTTTAAAAAAAAATCAGGAGCATTCTCCCGCTCAGTTCTAATCTGATTTTAATTTCATTTACTTATTGTTCATCTACTTCAAAGGCAAAGCAGCAGAGAGAGGGAGATCTTTCATCTGCTGGTTTACTTTACTCCCCAAATGCCTACAACAGCCAGGGCTGGGCCACGCTGAAGCCAGGAGCCAGAACTCAGTCTGGGTCTCCTACTTGGGTAGCAGGGGCCAAAGCACTGGAGGACACATTAGCAGGAGGCTGGATTGGAAGCAGAGTAGCTGGGACCCAAACCTGCGTGGACGTGGATGTCCTAAGTGGTGGCCCAACCTGCTGAGACATGATACCCGCCCCTCTAGTCTGATTTCGTTTCCTAATTGAAGGGACAAACCATCTGTTGAAGTCTCTCTTTCCAGTCCTCTCACTCCCACCTGGAGGTCACTGGAGCCAGGAAAAGGGCTGTAAGCTGGGCAGCCTGGGCTTCTGCCCCTGCTCTGCTGCCCCCTGTTGGACAGTGTGGATAAGGCACTGAACCACCGCAGTCCTGCAGCCATCTATGGCCGGGACTAAATCCACTCCCGGATTCTCAGATTGGAAGAAAAAAAAAAAAAAGGTTGCACCACCCCTCGAAAGGGCAAGGCCCTAGCCCCCGGCCCGTCACCCGCCTTCTAGGGACATTGCTCTGTAGAATCTGATGAGAGATGCTCTCACAGCAGGAGAACATACTAACATTTGTAACAACTGCGCCACTGACCGACACGCGCTGCACCTGCTGAGGTCACACAGGTCACGCCCGTCTCGTCCCGCTCCTTTCTCAGAGTGCAGGGAGGAGCTGGGACATCTGAGCAGAAGTGGCCAGCCCCTGCCCCACCCAGCCTCAGGCGAGCGAGCCAGGTGCCCAGCCAGGCCACTCAAAGGGCAGACAGCTACAGAGGGCGACCCTTTGCTTCACTCCCGAAACACACCCTCCCTCACAGGGAGCCTGCTTCGGACTGCAGACACGGGACGGCAGAGCAGCCAGGCCCAGCTCCCGCGCCCTGGGCCAGGCCTCCACCCTCCATGTCCTCTTCAACTTTTCTTTTTTATTAAGTGTGCCTCGCGGCCAAGCTAGTCTTTCACTTAAACATCTCAACCTCCTCTGGGCTATTGATTTCTCATTCCATTAAATTCTCTTCTTTAAACTCCAACTCCAAACACGTATTCACTCCACAGCCACCCTCCTACCCCTACCGCTGTGACTCCCCTGGCCTGGGAAGCCACCTGCACCTCTGCTTCCTGGGGGCTGCCATGAACTCTCTGGATCAGGAGTTCTGCAATGCGGAGCTCAGTATGTGCCCATGCTCATGTGGGGCAAACTGAGGTAGCCTGGGATTCTACTCCCAGTGGCCCCCTGCACACCACCTCCGAGATGCCCACTGAGATTCTGCATACCCCAGCTTCCGATTCAACGTTTCCAGGGCTAAAACCCCCCAGTACCCTAGCAGCGACTTTCAACACCTCTTGGCTTGTCCTTCTCTCTGCTGGACCACCTTACAGGTAAAGGGGAGGGGCTGACGGAGGGCCCCCGTGGGCCTGCCCACCACCTCCCAGTATGGAAGGACTGGCCAATGCCCAACTCAGGATTGAGGCTGGGCAGCGGGCAGTCTCGGGGCCCAGCAACCCAGGGAACTGCTGGCCACACAGGCCAGTGCCGAGCGGCTGGTGCCCAAGAAGGGGGGAGGTGGCAGACATCCGGAAGTGTGGCCTCACCTGGGAGCCCTGGGATAGCGGCTCCCAGAAGCCTGGGGCCCACACGGCCCTCCTCTCCGCTCTTCACCCTCCGCAGTCTGCGGATCTCTCCGTTACAAACGTTTGCTAAACACGAGTTGCGGCCCCTTAAATAGGACAAATATTTACTTAACAGCTGCTGTGTGCAAGCACCAGGGACACCCCAATGAGCAAAGCAGACGCAGTCCCTGCCCCCTTGGATGGAAGCTCTGCACTCTGTCCTGGAGAGGCGACAGACGCAGAAGGAAGAACTGAAGCGCGGTGCGTCCTGGGCACGGGTCCCGTGTCACCCGGCGCGTGTGCAGTGAGGGCAGGTGGGAGAGCGGGGGGTGCGAGTCAGGCTTCACAGGCTTCAGAGACGCCTGGGTCCTGGTGCCCTTGTCCAGGTGCCGCTGCCAGCCAGGCACCCCAGAGCCACGTGGGCTGGTCCCCCAGCCGCTCCAGCCACCTCCCTGGGGCCTGTCTCTCGGGACACACTCGTCAACTCCCCCTTCCAGCTTCCCTGCTCTGCCAGGCTGGAAGTCCGGAAGTCAGCCTCTCGTGCTGCACCTGCACTGCAGATGCTGCCCCAGGCCCCGCCAGGTGCACCCCCTCGCCCCTGCCCTCGCCCTCGCCCAGCCTCAGCACCTCTTGCAGCACAGCATTGTCTCCCCAGGAATCTCTACGTCAGCCCCCGGCCTGGTGCCTCCACCTGAGCCTCTTCTCTTTGGCGTTCAAGGCTGTCTTGAATTCAGTTACGTCTACCTCCCGCCCACCCCCACCCTGGTCCACTCCGACACCCTGCTCCTCCTCCAGCCGCAGACTCTCCCTCCCCTTGCCCCGTCCACTCTGCCGCTCACCCCTCCCCTCACCCCCGGCGCTGCCTGTGCAGCCCCTCTGTGCCCTCCACGCGGCCCTTCTTCCTCCAGGGCCACCGAGCCCCTGGTCTGGGCTCCCACTGGGGCTGAACACCTGCTTTGCACAACAACACACGCGCCTCTAGGTGCGCTCCCCACCGGGATCCTCAGCCAGCAAGGGTGGCAGGGTGGTGCCTGACACTCAGGGACCAGGTGACCCCCGTCCCCGCTGGGCTGCACGGAACAGTCCGAACACCCAGCCGCTTCAAGACCCGGGATAAAGCATTTTATAGCGCCCACCCTCTCACCTTTCCAAAGCAAATGTTGCCCACTGTAGGGGAAGTCACCGGGGTCCACAGCCCTCCCAGGTCTGTGACAGGGAGCAGGTGTGTGACCGGCACCGCATGGCCCGCCGGGGCCCCGTCCCCATCTGTAAAGACGGAGATGCTCACTGTTAACTCACAGGTAGCTGGGGTGCTGGAGCCACGGGGGCAGAGCACGCGGTCAACACGCGTGCAGCAATTCTCTGCTCCCTCGCAGGGCAGTGGGATGACACAGCCACAGCGGTCGGCACCCCCGCAATCCACTCCCTCCTGCCTGGGTCCATGTACCTAGCCTGGTGCTAGGGGGTAAGAGGTTTCTGTTCATGCTGGATTTGCTCCACGTGCAGCAGCCCCTATGTTATAGGACAAAAGTTACTACCAAGTAGCAACTTTTTCTCAGGTGGCTACTATGAACAGGTGCAATTTATGGGGTGCCAAAGGACCCCCTGTTAGGAGCCGGGGCATGTGAAAACTCAAAGGTCTGGCCCCTCAAAGATATGCCCTCTGGGTGAGGAGGCCACCAGGGGCAGACAGCAGTCAATGCCAGGAAGGAGCCAGGCACCAACCCAGCCCACCAAGAGAGAGGGTGGAAGGGGTCCCCACCTGGGCCTTACCCATGACATGGAAGACTCCTGCCCTCTTGAGTTCCACACTGCCAATCATCCTGAAGCAGACTAGAGCATTCCCATTTTACAGATGAGAAAAGTGAGGCTCTGAGAGGTGAAGCTGTCTGCCCAAGGCCATGTAGGGAGTGATGCCAGGACAGGAAGTCGGGCCTGTGTGACACGTGGCAGCTGGAGCTGCCATCCCCCCATGTCTGTAGAGATTCACTTGTTCCTTGTTTGTTTTCTCCTTTAAAGACCTACTCATTTATTTGACAGGAAGAGTTACATAAGGGAGAAACACAGAGTTATCTTCCATCGTCTCATTCACTCTCCAAACGGCCACAATGGCTGGGGCTGGCCCAGGCTGAAGCCCGGAGCCTGGAACTCCATCGGGTTCTCCCTCATGGGTGGCAGGGGCTTGAGCACTTGAGTCACCCTCCACTGCCTTCCTGGCTGAGAAGTGGAGCAGCTGGGACTCGAACTCCAATGGGAGGCAGGCATTGGCAACGCCAGCTCTGTCACCCGCACCGTGCAAATGGGGAGATGTGGATGGGCCAGAAGGAAGAGGAGAGCCGGGCTGGGCCAGGAGGAGGGAGCAGGCGGAAGGTCATGCCAGGTGCCGTGGCATGTCCTGAGGCTTGGACTCACACACTGGGGGCCTGCAACTCCAAGCAAAGGCATCCGAACTGTACCCAGTAGCCTGGATGCTGCCGAGGGCGGTGAGACAGGGTGCCCAGGGGTTAGCGCCACATTTGTAGGCAGACAGACGGAGCAGCAGGTGCCTGGACGGCCAGCCAGGAAGCCCGCCCTCCTTACCAAAGCCGGTGCTGAGCAGCTCAAGGCCCCGAAGGGGGACAGTGGCAATGATGAAGCCAAGGTCGGGCTGGACAGGAGAGGTGTGCAAAGGAATGCAGGAGCCTGACGCACAAGGAGTGGGGTGGGGACGGCTGAAGGAGGGGTCAAGGAGCCACCCCCTGGGACAAGCCAGTGGGGGGGGTCAAGAGGAGTGGGCAGGGGGTGGGGGGTGGGCACAGGTGTTCCGGGGACCAGAGTAGCGCTGAGTCCGAGGCAGAACAAGCAGACCCCTGCAGGCCCGGGGTGGGGCACAGGGGGTGGGGACGCCAAGGCAAGCAGCCCCACGGGGAGGACTGAAAGTGCCATGCTGCCCGAGAGTGACGGGGTGAAGTGGTCAGAGGCCGGGGCTGTGACAGGCAGCCAGCAGTCTCCTGAGAGCACTGCACTGCCCCCACGTCTGCAGGTCCCTGAGACCCCTCCGCACAGGCTGCTGGCGGTCCAGCTCGGAGCCATCGAACAAAGTCATTTTTCTGGAAAGCACATGGAAGGCTGCAGAACGCAGCACACACCACAGGGACGAGTCTGAGGCCGGGGTACCAAGAGGCGCGTCCACCCGCGTGCGCACACACACGCACCTGGCTGCCCACCCACGCCAGCCACCTGCCCACCGCCAGCTTCCTCCACCCGGCTCCGCTGGCTTTCTGAGCTGTGCTCGCATCTCACTGGGGCAGCCTCCCCTCCCTCCCTCCAGCTATCTCTGCAGGCTCAGATCCAACTCGGGGACAGCTGAGCGCCCCCCTCCAGCGAGCCCCCCACCAGCGCCCAGCAGTTGGAAGCTTCTCCCTAGGGCCCCCACTTCCCTCCCAGTCAGCGGAAGTTCCCACTCTGTCCTCAGGGGAAAGTCAGACTGCAAAGCAGACCCAGGCTCCCTGAAGAACTTTGGGTGCCGATCAGTGGCCTGGGCAGGGGATGGGGAAACAGAAAATCAAGTCCTCTTCTTTTGCCGCCCCCCCCACCGCACCCCGCATCTGCTGCTCTCCCACCCTCAGGGCCAGCTGCCTCTGGATCCCAGGGGACAGATGCCAAGGAGGATGGGGTGAGGCGCAGCAGGTGAGACAGGTAAGAGGCCGCTGGGCAAGCCCCAGCCACAGGAAATGCATAAAACACAGAAAATTAAACAAACCCAGACGCTGTAATGTGTGCATATTAGATTAACTCTCCAAAGGGTCGTGACCTTGAGGAACACATCCAGCCAGTGAAGAAAATAATAAACCTGATTAATGACGAGGCCTGAGCCGAGGCTTCAGCAAAAGGAGGGCCTGATGATGCCCGGCAGAATTCCAGGGACTTCCTCCCCTGCCAGGCCTGGGCCACGGCAGACCTGCGCCAGACCCCTCAGCCCCAGCCACGCCAGCACAGACTCCCGGGCAGACACAGAGCCGGCCTTCTCTCCCGGGGACCCACGGCCCACCCAGGAGGCCCCTGGCCCCGGAGGTGCCACTCCAGCTGCTCCTGATGCTCCTAGAAGTGTCACCACCACACAGGTGACCCCCAGGCAAGGAAAGGGAAGGGAGTTCCCTTTGTTCCCCACCGGGCCAGTCCTCTCGGCCAGTCTTGGTCTGGCCTCCACCGAGGCCCACTGCCTGGCCAAGGGGCCCAGCAGAGCCCAGAGCTCCCCGCCTCTTCCCGGGCTGCCTAGGCCCTTGGGAGATGTGCCCAGGAGAGCCACTGGAGGGAGGCAGGGAGGTGGCACCGCGTGGCATCGCCAGACAACAGCACCGAGAGGAAGATGGCAGCATCAAGTACAGATGCCAAGAGCCACGCAGCCCCAGGTCCAGCTGGGGAGCAGCTCAGCCCGCATTGCCCCACCGCTGCCAGGCAGCCGGGCCACAGGGCCTGGCCCAACCCCTGGGCGGCCTCCTCTCCCAGCCCCAGGTCCCCCGCCAACTCTCCCCTCACTTTCCTCAGAGCCAGGGCGCCAAGGGGGAAAGACACAGGTGCTCCGGGCGCCTTGGACCACCTCCTGTCCCACCCAGGTCCCGGGGCGCCCAGCCCTGGAGAGCCACTCAGTGGGCTCCCCTCCCTCGCCAGCCAGACCCCTCCCCCTCCCGCACCCAATGCAGGTCTCTGGAGTTTCGCTCTCACTTCCCACTCGGCTGAACTAGGGTGGGATGGTGGGGAGCCCCCCGAGTCGCGGGAGGAGGGTCCTTTCTGGGAGGACGCTGCCTCCCCCAAGCAGGGCGGAGGGGGCGGGGGGTGTGGTGGTGGCCGGAGTCCAGCGCAGGGGCAGGGGGCAGCCCAGGCAGATGGCAGCGAGGGAATGGGGAGGGGGCTGCGAGGGGACGCAGGGCTGAGCCGGGACGGGGAAGGCGGCGGCGAGGCGGGGGCAGAGGCGCCGGCGTCGGGAAGGGGCCGGCAGCCCTGCAGGGGGCAGAGGCAGGGCTGCGAGTTGGACCGGGAGCCGCGGAAGGGCTGCGCAGCGAGGCGGGCGGCGGGCGGCGGGCGCGGGGACGGGAACTCCGGGGCAGAGCGGCGGGCTCCGGCCGCGAGCCCGGGGACGCAGGACGGAGCGCGGGGCCGGCGGGCCGAGGGCGGCAGAGGGGCGGGGGCGCAGGGCCGGGGCGCGGGCCGCGGCCCCCGAGGGCAGCAGCGGCGGAGACGTCAGAAGTCGGGGCGCGGGCGCGCGGGCGGCCGGCGCGGGTGGGACCCGGGGGGCGCCGGGGGCAGGCCGGGGGGGGAGGGGCGCCGCGGCGGGCTGCTGCCCTTACCTGGGCGGCTCCGCACTCCGGGGGCTGAGCCGGGGGCCGGGCGACGCTCGGCCGGCCGCGGGGCTGCTGTTTTCCTATGTTTCCCTTCCGCGGCAGCCGCGGCGGCTCCAGCACGATCCGCCGGCAGCTGAAGGCAGAGTCTGTGTCCGGCTGCGAGCGAGCCGGGCGCGGGGAGCGCGGGAGGCGCGCGGGGAGGCGCGGGGCGCCGCCCGGCGGGCAGCGCGGGAACTGCGGCGGCCCCGCGCTCGGCCGCCGGCGGGGGTGGGGGGGCGCCCCTTCGGGGCCCAGTCGGCGCCCCGCGCGCAGCCCGCACGCCCCCTGCGACCGCTCGGTGCCTCGGCCGGGTGCGCCTGGAGCCCAGGGGCAGCGGCGGCGGGGTGGGGACGGCTCCGAGTAGCCGGGAGCAAACTTGCGGCGACCCGGGCGCCGGGGCCGAGCGGGAGGTGGCGGCCGAGCTGAGGGGCGCGCGCGGCCGGGCGGGTGCTGCGGAGTGTGGCGCTCAGGTGGGGAACCCCGGCGTAGCCCGCACCCTCCACCGCCCTGCGCCAAGGGGCTGCCCTCCCCGGCCGGCTTCGGCGGGCGAAGGGCGCCTCCTGGTGGCGCGTGGGGAGCAGCGCGAGGGACGAGCGCGCCCAGTGACGGAGCGGACTGCAGCCCCAGCGGGCGGAAGACGGAGCGCGGGAGGCTGACCAGCCCCACTGTTTCAGGAGTGCAAGCATCCTAAGGGGAGCTGTCACCTGCTGATAACGGGAGAGCATCCCGAGGCTGGGAGAGGCGAAGGGACCACCCCAGACACGCAGGTAGCGAGGGGCAGGACCAAGGGGGTAACCAAGCCCTCCGAGGCGCAATGCCGTGTCCTCAGGAGCAGCAGGCTGGGGACGAGAAAGGGGCCCAAGGGGCATGCGACCTCCGCAAACCTATTGGCTCCTCTTTTCTGACCCACAGAGCGCTTTGAAGGGACCACGGAGCTGACCACAGCAGCCCGGCGGCACACCCGCGATCGCATTCATTCATTCCCTGCAGGACACGGCCTTCTGGGCTGCAGGGGGCGATGTGGGCGGCAAGCGGGCCTGCCTGACCCTGCGCTGCCTGCTCCACACTGGGCTTGACGCGTGGATGCGCCTCAGGGAGGGCGGGCGGCAGGCCGGAGGGCTCCCTGTCTCCAGCGGGACGTAATGCAGCACCTGTGTGCCTGCTCACGCAAGTGCGATTTCCAGCAACCTTCTCATCAGCTCTGTAGGGCAGGTGTTCAGGGGAGCCTGACCCCATCTTACAAACAAGGAACCCTGTGGAAACTTCCAGATCATGTATGAGAAAGCCGCATCCTGGGATGAAGGGGCTACCCGGAGCTAATTTCTTTTAAAATTATTTGTTTGAAAGGCAGAGACACGGAGATCTTCCATCTGCTGGCTCACTCTTCCAGCACCTGCAACAGCCAGGGCTGGACCAGGCTGCAGCCAAGAGCCCAGAACTCCATCCGGGTCCCCCACATGGGTGGCAGAGACCCAAGAACTGGAGCCTGGAGCCATTGTCTGCTGCCTCCCACAGTGTGCAGTCGCAGGAAGCTGGAAAGAGGAGCAGAGCCAGGAACCAAACCCAGGCACTGATCCAGGACGCGAGTGTCGTAACTGCGGGCCAAACGCTCAGCCCCAGAACTCACTCCTGACTGCGGTTCTGCTCCCTCTAGCTTCCTCCCACAGCTTTGCACAGTGCACAGGACAGCAGCTTGAGCCCGAGGGGGCAAGAGTGGCAGGCACCCCCGAGACCTGTGCCAGAGAGGCACCGAAAAGGAGGGCGTCGCTGAGGTCTACCGTGCCTTCAGACTTGGAAATGCCAGGTGTGGATCCCTGGCACCCTTCTACTGGGAGGATGCAGACCAGCGAGATGGAGAGTTCAGTGTTTGCGAAGGAAAGTACTGTCTATGTGGAACGCTTCTTTCGCCCATGAGCTCATCCTGTTAACCAGGGAAGGGGGAGGGAGCTGCTGGCTCCTGAGACTGCTGATGGCTCCAGAGGCAGCCTTGGCTCTGGCCTTCCTTCTCACCAAGCGGATCCCTTGCTTGTTCCACTGCTAACAGCAGGGAGCCCGGGCTTTCGCCCACCCAGCTTGTTTGCCTTCCCTCAGCTGCCAGCTGCTGAGCCCTTGGGAGGCCCTGTGTGCTTCCCACCTTCTCTGGTCCTGAATGGCAGGGCAACTGGTCAGTCCAAGTTCCAGCCAGACTACCTTCCCCAGCTCGGCTCTAGGGGTGGGATTCTGCAGCTGCAGGGGCTGAGGAGGCTGCTGCCTTGAATGGTAAAGCAGAAGTGTTGGGAGTTGGGGGCCTCCTCTAGGACTTGCGGTCTGAAGCGTCCCTGGCGGCCAGTGGCTCAGCAGTGTTGCACAGACAGGGTGCAGTGTGTTTGGGTGCTTTGGTGGCTGGAGCCTTAAGGAGGGTGTTCCTCCCCCTGGATTTATTCCTAGCTTCTCCCTTCGCTGTTTCTGCCTTGTCTTGGCTCTTGCCAAGGTCCCTTTGAAGGTTCGTCACAAGTACAAAATGATCCCACTGCATCAACAGGGCCAGCCATGGCAGGCGGTGACCTGGGGGCTTGTCCTCCCATTGCCCAGCCTTCTACCCGGTGCCCTGACTTTAGTCTGGGCCCCTCCAACATATCCTTACTGGCTGCCAAGGGCGATGATGGAGCTAAACCCTAACTTAAAGCCCTTCATGACCCCATACACTCTAGAAGGTAAAGTGGAATCCAAATCTCAGACCAACTTCCATTTCAGACTCCACCCGTGCCAAACTGCCTCTTGTCCTCTGGTCATCTTGATGCCTCTTGAAGACACGGAAGTCCACCTGGAAGTCCCCGGCCCCTCATCCCCACATGGACCCCCAAGTTCCTTCTTCCCTCTGAGAACGGAGTTGAGGAACCATCTCCTACTGTGAGTGTGCATACCTTACTGTCCAGTGCCTTCCCGACACTTAAGTTACTTCCTCCCTTGGACCCTCCCAGCTCTTGTTAGAGTTCTCACTGACCTGACCGCATCTGCTCTCAGTGACGGTCTGCGACCCTGTTCTCCTGGAGTTCTCTTTAAGGTTCTCCCTTCTTTCTGTTTGCCTCAGGTATATCCACAGAGCAGAACACCTGATCTTAGATTTTCCTGCCATTTCTTGGCCAAAGGTCTGTGATGGGAATGAGGACTTACAGAGTAAGCTTTGATGGGGCCCTCAATTCTGGCAACTCATATTTGCTCCTGTCCTCACCGCTGATGAGCAGGTGAAATCCTCCCGCTAGCCAGTATGAAGCTAGGAGTCTTCGTGAAGCTTGAAGTCTGCGAACCTAAGCTGAAGTTGAGGTTCACATTTGAGAACTTGAGGGTGACGGTAGCAGACGCCACGTGGCATGTCCATATTGCCATACGATATTAAGATTAACCCAGTCTGCCAGAGTACGTTGACCCCCAGATTAAAAGACATTTTGTGTCCTCCTTGTCACCTGTCTGGGAGGTGAGTGGTTCATTCCTAAGGAAGCATGTCTTAGAAAGTGGAATTGAACTTAGAAGGAGAAATGTTCTTTGATTCTTACTCATGCCTTAATGGATGCAATATGCATTGGTTTTGCCCAGGCACGTTATGGACCAGTGTGGGCAAAGAGCAAATATGAATGCATGTAGCCTAGATGGCAACAGAGCCCTCATGCCTCCTATTAGCATATCACCCAGCCCAGCTGGCTGCAAAGACTACATCTAATGTTAAAGAGCCCCACCCTCACCTGTCGGCCAGGACACAAGTCCCTTCTGCAACATCTCTCATCTCCATATTACTAATCTAGGCATAAAGAATAGTGTTCACACTGAAATTTTAAATTCCAGATTATCCTTGATCCAAACACAGCCTGCCTGTCATGCGGCAACCTTGCCCTCATCCCTCATGTGGGACCCTCATTCCTTCTCACCATGCCTCTCAGTTTCCACTCACCTCTCTGCAAGAGCTGAGCTGCCATGACAATTAGCTCTTTGAGAAATCCTTGTGCCAGGCACCAGACGAAACAGAAAGCAAGACAAATCAGGGCCTGTCCTCCTGAAGTTCACAGTCGAATAACAGAATCTGTAGAGATAACACACTTTCCTTCCAACAGTTTGGGTCCATTCTGACATCAGGCATTTTCTGTGTGGTGCTTACATACAGAATTCACTGTATGTGACACAGTCATAGCCTGGCTGGGGGTGCGGGCAGGGGCATATGGCTTACGGTAATTTGAGCTGCGGTCGGGAGCGGTCATTTGGCCTGACAGTTAAGCCCCAGTTAAGATGCTGATGTCCTGTTCTGTGGGGCCTGACGTGAACATCCACCTCTGCCTCTTGACCCCAGCTTTCTGCTAATGTACACCCTGGGAGGCGGCAGTGATGGCTCAAGTAATTGGCTCCTGCCACCCATGGGATTGAGTTTCTGCTTTGTGGTTTGAGATCATCCCAGTGCGGACTCTTGTGAGCATTTGGGGGGTAAACCAGCACATGGGAGCTCTGTCTCAGAGAGAAAGTGAGCGAGAGGGAGAGAGAGGGGCAGCTGAAGGCCTTTAGAAAAGCCCAGCTAGGTGTGCACCAGAACTCTCAGTCTGAGTCTTCCTCGGACCTGTGCTGGGGCTGGAGCTCTAGCAGTGCACCGAGAGGGGCCTTGTGTTCAGTGGCACCAGCAGAGGCTTGGGAGCGCTCCTGAGAGCAGTGTTGTACTTGTTGTTCTTCGTGTGATCCTCACAGCTAGTCTAGGTCGGTTCCAGTACACAGTGGCCTAGATATAAACCGCTCAGGAAGGAAGCAGCAGAGCTGGGCTCAAACCCGGAACTCCCATCTCCAGGGGGGAATTTCGTCAGAGACCACTGGGCGAAAGGGTGCAGCGTGTCCGGGTCAGACAGGGGGACAGGCTACGCACTCCCTTTCCCACCCTTTTCCCATCTTCCTTCTTCCCCAGGAACAGCAGTGGCTGAGCAAACAGTCCGGTTGAACAGGGGGAAGAGGTGGAGGGTGGGGAACAGGCTGGCATTCTGCACCTGGGAGCAAAGCATAATCCGTTTAGCAATGGCAAGAACAGAGAGAAGGATCTGTCTTCTCAGTGCCAGCAACCTTCAGATATCAAAAATAAGGTGGCAGTTTTCAGATTACCCCCAGGTGGTTGGGATTTGAAATTTATCCTGAATATAGTGTTGTCTGAATGGGGGCACTAAGTCTTCCTGTGAATCATATGGTATGGCACAGGATACTAGAGAATACTTGAGGGCAAATGTGTGCAAATATCTGTGTGTATCTATTTATGTGCATGTGAGTCTGTGCATGTATGTAGACCATGTAGTCACACATGCACACGTACTCATTTCAGCATAATGCTGGCTGTTTCTCTTTTACAGCTCAGTAGAGCAGTTATTCAAGCATCTCTCATTTGCCAGGTACAGTGTTAGGCACTAAAGGGGACAGAAAGAAAAACTGGGCATGGTTTCTACTTTCAAAAAGCTTTTAGTATGCTGCATTTAATTTGCCCTACTAGAGTTTTAAATTCGACCTCACAGCGATATTAGGAGCTTGAGGTCTCTTCAAGGAGTTCGGAATAACAAAAGGAACACAACAGCAGGACTTCCGCTCAACCAGCACAGATTCTGTACTCATCCTAGCTAAATGAGGGATAGGTGACCAAGCACAATACTGAGTCGTGGGCTATGCCCAAGTTTGAAATACTAGGAGAGATCCATCACCAGCGCAATTATGGCAAAAATTTAATGCCAGGGACTACAGTTTAACATGCAGTCATTTCCATTCTCGCTCTTCCAGATTCCAGGCAAAAATCTCATTTGTAAAAGAATTCAATTATCTTAATTTGGAAAAGACTAAAGGAAGATGTGGTGGCTGTCTTCAAATATTTAAGATCTTTCCATGTTGCTGTACAACCAAGACCAATGGACAGAAGTCACAGAGGCCAATTTTAGCTCAAATAAGGAAGGATTTATGAGTTGCCTCAGAGATAATGAGCTCCCCAGCACAGGAAGGATACAAGCAGATGGATGGCCATCTGCCAGGACTGCCGCAGAGGGTACTCCAGCAGTACATTAGGAGGCTGAATGAGCTACCTTCCGTCTCTAAATTCTTAGATTCTCAGTCTGTCTCCTTGGCCCCAGGCTAAAAGTATATCTGAATCTTTGGAGAAATGTCCCACTATCTGTTGAAAGTAAAAACTTGCCTGATGTATTTGGGCCTTTTTCTGTAGATGCATGGATACTTTTCTTTAAATAAAGTGAAGATACTTAATACTAGGACACGTACTACTTACTTACTTGAGTGCTCTATTGACAAAAGTGATATTATTGACATTCTCCAGGGTTACTGTACTAGTAGCATCCATGGCTTTGCTTAAAACAGAGAATCTATTGACATGAAAGGAAGATAGTTCCAGAATAAGGCCCATCTGAATAGATGACCACCACACTTGCTTTCAAAATGACTTCTTGTAACACACACACATGCACACACCCCCAGGGACAGAAGGTGAATCAAACATGAGAAGTGTCTCAGTATCTCACTCTCTGGCCTGACGGTCACACTGCACCTCCTGCTTGAGGAAGGAGGGTTTGCTCAGCGCATCCAGTCACACCTTGTTCTTCTGAATACAAATGGGCTCCAAGCCATGCTTCTTCCCCCACCCTGATGGACCAGCCAACTCTCAAATGCTAATTAATTAGGCCTTCTGTTATTTTAAAAATGGTGGGGAGAGAGGGCTAGAAAAATGAAATTGAGAACTAAAAGCACAAGAGGTGTGTCAGGCAAAAACAACTATGCACTAACGGCTGCATGGTTAGTAACTGAACAGAAACTATCTCTTCTCTCTCCCAACCTCCAAACAAAGGGTCTTCATTTTCCAGTCCTGACAGAGGGATCTATTTTACAGAGGAGGGAAAATTCATTGAACAATGGAGTTCATTGAACAATGGAGGTCACTCCTGGGGCTGAGCTTTTCAAGTTTAGTTGAACTTAGTGAGCAATTACTCAGTGGCTCCTGGGGGCCTGGCGCTGTCCTTGGTGCTGGGGATGCACAGGTGGGTGGGTGTGGCTCTTGCCACAGGGAGGACACAGCACTGCCCTGCCCACTTTCCTGTCACGGAGGTGGAAGGGTCGGTAGCCAACCCGGGAAGAACCAGCAGCAAACCCGGGCAGGGCCGAGCAGACAAAAGAACAGCGCAGGGTTTAGTTTCAGTCCTCAGTACAACACTGCTGCCCCTACTACTTACTCATTAAATAAAATCTGAACGAGTGAATAAACACACTTGGATACACGACTTGTTGTACCTGACAAGTAACACTTGCACAGCACTTAATAGTTTACAAAGTGCTTTCTGTAGCCACCATATCGGCTCCTCATTTCAACCCTCTGAGTTGTGTTATTGTTTCCGAGATAGGAGAGTAAACTATTGGGCAGAATTATGAGCCTTAACGTTGTGTTTTCTGATTTTAAGTCAGAATATTACTCTCCTGCTACAGTTTACAAGCCCCTGTTCTGCTGCGATGTGCACAGAACTCTAGGTATGAAATATTTCCCTGAAGCCAGCTGAGCTGCAGGAGCCACAGCCCAAGCTCTTGCTCTGTAAGGCTCTTGTTTTGTCACTGAGCCAAGTCACCAGCTTTGCCTTGAGCCAAATGAAAAGATCAAAACATTTCTTGTAGAAGAGAAAGCATGGGTGAGACCCGAGTAGCCAGAAAACTCAACCTAGCACTTGAAATAAGAGTACAATTTAAGGTTAAAAATAATCAATTTTAAAGTAAGTTCAAGTGTATTTTATTTTTCCTTCTTATTTTGTGCTTGTTTTACATGTGTCTGGTTTCAGATATGTCTCACCCAGAGGCTGGGTCCAGCGTTCATTAATGTACTAAAAAATACTTGGAAAATATCTCCCCATGATGACATACACTGTGCACTATACAGATTTTCTAAGTCAGTAGGGCCGAAAGTAAGCATTCCAGACTCAGTCCAGCTAGAACCATGCTGTTGTCTGTGTTTAACAGAGGGCATGGTTGACATTTAATAAATGTTAGATAATAAAAATAGAAGCAGTGGTTCAAAGTAACAATCTCTGGAGAATCTCATTAAGCACAAAATAAACCAATGCACATCTGGATTTGCCTACAAGACAGCTACTACCAAAGACCCGGCAGGAGTGGGATGCACCGGGCTTCACAGGGGGAGGAAGAAAGGGGGCCCTTTTGTTCAGCTCTCCCCTAATTGTACCTTGGATCTAAATAAAGACGACACAGCACATGTGATCAGAAATTATTTAAAAGAAAATGAAAAGCAACAGAATGGGGGGGGGGGCGGCTAATCACATCATCAGTGGCAGGGTCAGAAGAAATGGACAGATGGCAGCACCAAATTATTGCCAATGGAATGAAAAGGAGAAAGAGATTCAAAACCAGAGAAGATGAGTCAAGAAATTAAACTTGGTTTCCATGTTAATTCAGAACTGTTTGGGGACCAAAGGAGGAGGGAAGCAATGTAGCTTCCAGTAGCAAAGCTGCTTACTAATATCCTAGCAAAGCAATAACCTCAGATAATAGGAAACGTTATGATGTCTCCAGAGAAATTCAGATGCACCCTCCCATCCATGCAGCTGAGTTTAATACAATATATTCAGCAGAGCTGAATAAATAACAAGAAGGTTAAGACATTGATTAGGGCCAATATGTCTCACTCCACACATCTGGAAACAAACCAGCCAGTTAAAGCAGCAGGAGGGAGAGGCAACCTGTTTTCTGGTCCCCTCGAAGTAGCTCTTGTGATCTGTGGTTCCAGCTGCCAGCAGGGGGTGGGGGAGATGGTGGAGAATGAGGTGAGGGTAGGGAGTGGGAGGCAGAGGGGTGAGCGTGGGAGGGGATGCTCCCCCGGTGCACAGCTACTGAAGGCTGCCACTGTTGGTTATTACAGTGGTTTACGAAGCAATATAAGAGATTACCCAGACATCTTCAGCTAACACCAGGATTGCACTAGACATAAAATACAGCAAACAGCTTGTAAAAGGTTGCCGAATCTTCTAGATGACTGAAGCAAAATAAATTGTCTCCTGTCTAAGCTTTGGGCACTACAACATTTCATAGTACCTGTTTAATCTTGGCCAAAACCAGAATAGAAGTCTGAGCTTACAAGAATCTAGAAGGAAACAACTCCTCCTTACCCGAACACACTTTACAAACTGCTTCTCTACGGTTTGGCTGCCAAAGAGCATGGGGATACTAGGTTCAGCTCAGTGGTCTGAGGCTCAGTGAAACCACTCTTGATTCCTTGAGTCTCCCTGGATCTTTAGGGAGGGGAAAAGCACAAACTGAGCAGGAAACTCCCTGGCGCCCTGCCCACTGTCTGCAGCTGCCGGACCGGGGGTGGGGGTGGCAGGCACACACATGACTCCTGGAGAAGCCAAGCTGACCTACCGGAAATGCACCAGTAGACCCCATCAGAATTATCAGCAAACAGAAAGTAACCACACACGCTCACAGCTCATCGAAACAGTGCAAAGAACAAACTAGTAACTGAGCTCTCACTAAGGATCTCACATTGGGAGAGGCACCAAGAAATAACACAAAAACGAACTGCTACCATTTGCCCAGTGTTTACCTGCCGGCACTGTATACACTCCACACACAATTCTACTTTCAACAACCACGAGGTAGGTCCAGTTACTGCCTCCATTCTGCAAATGATGAAGCTGGGGCCTGGTGAACTAATTCCCCCATGCTGCATGGGTTAGAAAGTGCAAAGCCAGGACTGTCGGATGTGCAACCACCACGCTCTTTACCCACTGTGCCACACAGAGCAATGAGAGCTCCCAAGATGTGGACCGGGGGGAACGGGCTGTTAGAGTTGGGCAGGGTAAGCGCCCCGTGGCAGGGGATGCAACCAGAGTATGCAGGAAGGCGCTGAGTGACTTGGGTTGGGGACAAAATGAGTGATCGCTGAGGTACTTTTCTCTTCCAATTTTAGAAAAAGATGTCATTCATATACCATAAAACTTATCATCTTAAAATGTACAATTAATGATTTTTTATGTGTTTGCAAGGTTGTGCAACCATCACCCCTCACTCTAACCTTCCCCCTCTCCTCAGCCTCTGGCAACCACTCACCTACTTCCTGTCACTACGTGGACATTTCATACAAAGCAATCAAGTGGTGCGTGGCCTCGTGTCACTGGCTCCTGCCCTTAGTTTTCCAGGTTCATCACGTAGCAGGTTTCAGAGTTCATGCCTTGTTTATGGCCAATACTCTACTGTACACTATGCCTTATTTTGTCCACCCTTTCACCAACTGATAATCCTCTCAAGTAATTTCGGCTCTAAATTCTACAAAATCAAGGTTCCTGTCCTTAATCCAACTGGGTCAACTGACATTCAACTCGATTCAGCTCTACAACTCATTTGCAACTTGTTGCTGGATATTTCAAAGTGGGTATAATAATGCTATCTAAATGGCCAAAATTATACCAAATGTCCCCTCAAAGTTTCTCTCTCCTCCATGTGTCTCTAATTCTGTTAATGGTAACACCAATCTCTTAGGTTTGTAATACAACTATTTATTTAACTCCTCCCTCTCCTGTATGCTGCATATTAACTGACCTGCCAGCATCAGTGAATTCTATTTCAGCTACACCATTTTTTCCCAGTTACTCTATCAAATTTAACCTTCTTATTTGGATATTGCAATAGTCTCCCACTAGTCTCCCTAACCTACTAACTCTCCCTTTTTTACTCTCTACTACTCAGCATAATTCAGCTGGTTGGTTTAATCTTTTCCAGGTTAAGCTACATTCAAGTCATTTTCAAGATCAAGCACCTTGAATAAAATACAAAATTTTTAGGATTTCTACCCCTAAGTCCAGTGTGGATCTCTGTGACTCGGTGAGAGAGAAAGGCAGAACAGTGATTTTTATGTATTTGTGTTCACTATTTGGTTGCAAACACTTTTAAGGGCAGAAACTTTTGCACAGCTGGGTAACAGTATGCACAGTTTCAGTGGAAGACAGAGCTTGTCCTGAATCCTGGCTGTGCCACTAGAACATCACCACCACTAGCTTCTGTTCCTCCTCTATAAAAAAGGAGAAAACCCACTTCCCTCTAGGGGTTCCTGGGAAGATGAGAGGTGATGCAAGCAAAGTACACAGCACCTGACACATGGCACATGCTTAGTCAGCTGCAGAGGAGAACTTGTAACACCGTCTTTGAATCCTCTGCAATAGATGGCGCTCCACCCTGAACACAGCGGGAGCTCAACAATTCTCTAAGTGCAAACGTGGGGGTCAGGTGGGCTACGAGGAATAACACGACTGCCAAAGAATCGGGCAGTGAGACCGGTAACTCGTGCTCCCAACAAGTGAAAAGGGCAAGCTTGGCAAGATGAGTGGGACCTGCACAGAGACGAAGAAATCGTGTGTTCCAGATGCAGGGAACAGCAAAGACGGAGGCAGGACCAGGGACGCCAGATGGGGGAAGACAGGAAAGAGGCTGAACCTTCCTGGAGAAGAGGCTTCCTGATGACAAGTACAGAGCAATCAGGTTGGCCACAGGAACTATGGGCTTTTCAGAAACTAAGCAGAGTGAAGTCTCAACAGAGCAGTAACCATGGAGCCGGCGGAGGTTCTTGGGCAGGCGAGTGCGTGATGAAAAGCAGTGTTCTGGGAGAAGCTGGATGGGCAGCCATGTGCGTGACAGATTGCAGAACGGTAGGAGGCAATTTATGCAGGGGTTTCAGCGGGGAAGATGTGCAGCAAAACGATCAGGCTACAGCGGGAACAGAAAAGGAGCAAATCAGAGAGACATTTTTGAAAGGGAAAAAAAAAATCTTGTAAGAGATCCTGGTGTGTGGCCTCCTTTCCCGGAAGGCCTCTGTTTCATTTTCTCCATCTCAGATCATCTTCAAACACCCTGCTCCCCTGCACTGAAACCAAGCCGGGAATAAGCTAATCAATTAATCAATCAGCTCGTCAGTGATTGCCAAGCTGATCTAGCTGTAAATAGAAGAATTCCCCCTTAACCTGTCTCGTTATGTCCAGCCTTAATTGCAATTAAGCTCAGAATATTCCTAAGAGGAAGAAAAATGCTGAGAACTTAATCATAACTCACAGTTCAAGATCCAGAACTTTCCTCACACACCTCATGAGTGTCCAACTTCCCCCACAGGAAGCCAGCATTAGGCACTACAAATGTACTGCAGCTGAATTCCCCAACCAGGTTGGAACTCATCCTAAATAAACCAACTTCTCAAAGGAAAAGAGAAAAGATGGCTGAGAACACCGGAGGCTCTTATTTAACAGGTGGCCTGTGTAGGACGGGTGTGCCCCACCCGTTTCCTTTCACCTGTGCTCTGCGCACAAGCTGCCCGGTTCTCTCGGCTTACTCTTGCCGCACTGTTACAGTTTTTCTGATGGTGCATTTGCTTGCTGAATAATCAACCCCAACAGCTCCTATTTCAGGACTCAACTTTCATGATGTTCCACATTTTATAAACCTTTCCAAGCAGACCATCACTCAGGATCTGAGCTGGAATACAGCTAGCACCTCACAGTCTCTCCTCCACCAATGCTCAGCAAGTCTCCTGGTCCTACAACCAGCTAACTAACTGGTCAGACAGTGGAGACTGGAGAGAACTCTACCTGGTCATGCTTCCCAAGCGTCTAAGGGCCTCTCCTCCTGGAGGAAAGAGAGAGGAATCTCAGAAATCCTGCCATATACAGGACGTAAGGTCATGGCATTAACCTGCTGTGACACAGCACTGGCCCCGAGCTCTTCATTTAAAAAAAAAAGCTTGACAGTATTACTATGATTTGAATAACAAAATCATTCATGCTCTTTAGTGCAGGAGACATGCAATCGATGCATTTTTTTAGGGGACATAAAACCAGGCACCAGCACTGTGGAGCAGAGGGTTAAATCGCTGCCCACAATGTCAGCATCCCCATAAGAGCGACAGTTCGAAAGCTAGTTGCTCCACTTCTGACCCAGCTCCCTGATGCACCTGGGAATGTGCCTGAGAAAGCACGGAGGATGGTCCAAGTGCTTGGGCCCCTGCCACGCACGTGGGAATTCAGGGTGGAGTTCCGGACTCCTGGCTTTGCCTGGCCCAGCCCTGGCCATTGTGACCTTTTATGGAGTGAACCAGTGGATGGAAGCACTCACACACGCGAGCTCTCTTTCCCATCCTCTGTTTTAACTCTGCCTTTCAAATAAATAAACGTTTTAAAAAACAATAAACAAATTTTCATTAAATAATCACAATAAAATTCTCATTCACATTAAGAATTAAGTGTGGTTAAGATGTTAGTCAGGTTGTCTGTCTCGAATCAGAGTGTCTGGGCTTGACTCGGGGCTCGGGCAGCTCCAAATTCCAGCTTCCTACCAATTCAGACCCTGGGAGGCGGTAGTGAGAGTTCAAATAATTGGCTCTCAGCCACCCAAGTGAGAGACCTGGATTGGGTTCCTGCCTACTAGCTTTGGCCCCCAGGGCATTGTGAGCATTTGCAGGGGAGCACCTGCAGATGAGAGCTCTGTCTCTCTAGTAAATAATTTCTAAAAAAAAATAATAAAAAGGTAAGCAACTTATATTAGAAAAATGTCTTCAAACTGCGACGATTTGCTTTAACTGGAAGATAAATCCAAGTTAATATTAGCACACTGCATATGGAAGGGGACTTGCAGCAAGGAGAAAACCATGACAGTTCTGCGCGACTACTGGAGTTTCTGGAACACCTGCCTGACCACCACACTCCACCGCCTGATAAAGCAGCACACGTCCAACATACAGAGTGTTCTCTAAAGCCAAGATCCTTAGCAACTCAAATGTAAACAGTGCTTCTTCCTTTCTTTACACATAAAGGGACAATTAGGTTAAATAAGTATATTATTTTAGAGGTGAACAATGTTTTACAAATGAACACACACACACCCTAAGTCTATGGTTTTCACACACAGAACCATGCTTTACCACACGGTTCCATCAACAAAAGGGATATACACATATTCTAACTTAACTGATCATCTTCCTTCTCTCCTTCTTTAAGTGCTTAAGATCCTAGATATTGCAAATATCTTAAGATATTGCTAAAAGCTTTGGGACGACCCCAATCACCTGCCAGGTAACTTCTTGTTCAATCCTCACAACTATGATGCTAATTATTGTTTACCCCCATTTACAAATGAGAAAATGTAAACCGAGAGGGTAATCTGCTCACGTAAGGACAAGAGTTGGCACTTAATCCAGGGCATCCAAGTTTGGATGGCTCTTTCCACAACACCAGCAGTTCTCAAAGCGTGGTCTACAAACCTCTGGGGGTGACCAAGACTCTCCTGGGGGGTCTACGGAGTCAAAGTTACTTTCATAAAATCTCTAAGACTCCATTTGCCTTTTGCATGTTGACACTCACACTGATGATGCCAAGAGCAATGGAGGGGGAAGCTGCTGGCAGCTGTGGCCCTGCGGGCCTCACTGCTGCTCACGTGCCATGGAAACACTGCCAGTTTCCTCTAAGAATGCCCTTGGTGACACAGTAAAATGGTCTCATGCAATCGCAACCCTCGAGCACACACTCTTCAATATTCCGTGTGTGGTATGAGAGGCATGCACACAGCCCCTGCTGCACACCAAGGCTAAAGGAAAAGCCCCATGCAACTGAGCTGAGCGCTCAGCTTTTTTTTCTTTTTTAGGCAGACCATTTTGATGTGAAAGAACTGGTGAGCAATGGATACTCAGGCTTCAGTATTCAACAAATAGTTTCTCAAAATGAAAAAAGCAAGTTTGTCATTTCATGGAAAACCACTGTGTTTGTAACCAATGATAACATTCAAGCTTTCAAAGACAAATGAGGAGCTGGGGAAACTGGCACCTACTAGCATAAGACTTTCTGATGAGATCAGTTGTGATACTGATGTGATTTTTTTAGAAATATGTAAAGAAATGTGTCAACATTTAGAAGACCTGCACACACAGTAAAACACTATTTCTCAAATGACCAATACTGGATACTGCATAATCATGCGTGGGCAGAAGATATCATTCTTCACACATCTGAAGTGTATAGTGGACCAATGGACTGTTAGTGTACTACAGCGTGAAATCTTCACTGATAGGGATTCAGATCCACACTGCAGCTCTTTCAAGAAATGACCACTTGCCAAGTTTCGGTGTAGTATCAGATGCACAATTATCTGAAAAGGCATATTAGACCATGTCTCCCTTTGTAAAACATGTGTGTGTGTGAAGTTGGACTTTACATGTTAACATGTAACAGCTCGCATGCAGAAACACACGAGAGGCCACAGCATTGTGGCACAGTGAGTACGCTGCTGCCTGCGCTACCACATCCCGTATCAGAGCCACAGCTGCTCCGTTTCCTATCCAGCTCCCTAATGTGCCTAGGAAAGCAGCAGAAGATGGCCCACATGCTTGGGGCCTATCCACACGTGGGAGACGCAGAAGGAGTACCAGGCCACTGGCTTCAGCCTGGACCAGCCTCAGCTGTTGCAGCCATTTGGCCAGTGATGCAGAAGGTGGAAGACGTCTCTTTTTCTCTCTGTATCACTCTGCCTTTCAAATAATAAATCTTTCCTTTTCTTAAAAAAAGGATGCACAATGCAGTTGTCTTCTGTATATACATCAGAGATTTCAAAAACTAAATTTTTTTGGAAAACAGTAATTTTTCATAAAAAAGTTACTTTCATTAATATGCAATGAGAACTATTATTTTTGTGAATTTATGTTTTATTACCTAATTTCTCACATATTTTCTCATTTTATCTAACTACCAACCTCTTGGTCCTCTCCATCCTATTGCCTGTGGACTTTTTCTTTTTTAAGATTTATTTATTTGAAAGTCAGAGTTAGAGAGATAGAGACACAGAGATCTACTATCCCCAAATGGCTGCAACGGCCAGGACTGGGCCAGGCCAAAGCCAGGAGCTTCATCCAGGTCTCCCATGTGGGTGGCGGGCCCAAACTCTTGGGCCATCTTCCACTGTTTTTCCCAGGCCATTAGCAGGGAGCTAGATGGGAAGTGGAGTGGATGAGATGCTTTACATGCTACACCACAATGCTAGCCCTTCACTTTAATTTCTAATGCAGTAAGTATCAATAGATATAATCCACATGAATGTAAGCTCCTCCATAAAGTACTCAATCATTTTTAAAAGTATAATTTTTGAGATCAAGAAGACTGTAAACTGCTACACTGCTCTCATGCCATCTGCCTTTAGTATTTAAACTGACAGTAGAAAACAACTCGATACAAACACTTCTCCAAAAACCTTTAAGAAGTCACCATGTTGTACTGAACACAGCATTCTCGATCAGGACACACTCAGGCAGCATCGACCTTATGGTCACACGGGATAAGAGATCCCCTGAAATGAAATGCTCATACAGCAAGCTTTAAATTATGTCCAAAAGCACCTTAGCCAATGGGGGTGGAAAGGCTAGAAACGGGTCTACGTACCTACTTACTCCAGTGGTGCCCAGCAACACTGATGTCTCACTAGTTAGAGCAGGTAGCAAACACACTCCCTGACAGCTAAAATCTAGGCAGTGTTTTCAATTAATAGTAAGACTTATTCCTGACACTACAGCAAAGATGGAAAACGCCTACTACTAGCTAATTATGTGTAATGTTTTATGGCATTCATTGTGAAGACATCAAATTCAATTAAAGGCAGCTTTTAATTGGAATATATCCTATCTTTGAAGTTGGTATTAAACATTTGGTGATCTAGTCATTAGGTCTGAAGGAGGACAGTAAAAAGTAGAAGTAGCTACTCACATTCTTGTTAGACAATGGCTGTGGGAACAAAATGGGTTTCTATTTGTTCCAGCAAACATTTGAGGATCTTCAAAAAAATTCATGGGAAATGTATATTATGAAAAAAAAGTGTGGATTTCAGGAAAAGAAACTGCAAATTAAACTTATCTTTTAATTCCATTTTCCATGAACTTTGTGAAGTGCCTTGGCATGTATTTGTACTCAAAGAGTACAAACAGGTTGATTTCTGCAAAGTACATGTGAATAGTCTTAATAGGTTTCATTAGAAGTTCCTACAAAATACTAAGCACTTTTTGTTGTGTTTATTAGTTTTGTCAGCCAAATGTGCCCAACTGAAAATTAAAATATCAATCCAAGGATAAGCCAAATTACATATTTTTCAGAACCAAACTACAGAAAATACTAAAGTCAGTGAAATTTCCAAGTTGAAATGACATCCATTAAAGCACAGAAACGCTGATACATTAGGAAGCCTGGCACTGGGGATAGGAATGATAATGAAAGCATCATATTTTTCATTTAGGGTAGCATTAAACCAAAGTTATCGTTAAGTGAGCCATAAAACCTGGCCCATTAATCTCACTGAATTGTATACTTACAAGTGGTCAGTGGCCGGCGCCGTGGCTCACTTGGCTAATCCTCCACCTGTGGCACCAGCACCCCGGGTTCTAGTCCCGGTTGCTCCTCTTCCAGTCCAGCTCTCTGCTGTGGCCCCAGGAAGGCAGTGGAGGATGGCCCAAGTGCTTGGGTCCCTGCACCCACATGGGAGACCAGGAGGAAGCACCTGGCTCCTGGCTTCGGATTGGCACAGTGCCAGCCGTAGCGGCCATTTGGGGAGTGAACCAATGGAAAGGAAGACCTTTCTCTCTGTCTCTCTCACTGTCTATAACTCTCTGTCTAACTCTGGCAAAAAAAAAAAAAAGGTCAAAATGGCAAACTTTATGTTTTATACATTTTATCACGACTTTTAAAAATTATTAATATATTGTATACTTTTTAAAAAAGACTTGAAAGACAGAGCAACAGAAGGAGAGGGAGAATGCAACAGAGATCTCATCTGCTGATTCATTTCCCAAACTCCTGAAACAGCCAGGGCTGGACCAGGCTAAAGCCAGGAACCAGGAACTCCATGTAGGTCTCCCCTGTGGGTGGCAGGTGCCCAAGCACTTGAGCCATCAACCACTGCCTTCCAGGATGCACCAGCAGGAAACAGGAAGGAAGCAGAGCAGCCAGGACTCTAACTAGCACTGATATGCAATGCGGGTGTCCCAAGAAGTGGCTTGACCACTATGCCACAAAACCACCTTGGCTGTACACTCTATATGGATGAACTGTACGATATGGGAATTATACCTCAATAAAGCTACTAAAATAAGAAACCTGTCCCAGATGCTGGAACTGTTATGGCAGTTTATCCAGAGATCAACTGGCTCATCTTCCTAGTAAAAGTGCTCCAATACAGGGCAGGCATTGTGGTGCAGGGCATTCTGTATCAGAATACCTGGAACTGAGACCCACCTCTGCTTCTAATCCAGCTTCCTGCAAAGCAGATGATGCCTATGGCTAAGTTCCTGGCTCCTGGCTCCGGCCTGGTCCAGCCCTGGCTGTTGCAGGCATGTGAGGAGTGAAGCAGCGGATGGAAGGTCTCTACCTCTCTTTGTCATTCTGCCTTTAAACTGAATTCAAATAAATACACTTTAAAAAAAGCTCCTCAACATCTCAGATTTTCTACAGTAACTTGTATAAGAAAAACCAACAAGAGTATCATACAAATAAAAAGTCACATACTTGGTTCCTTTAAGCTTATTTAATATTTGAACTCTTATTTTCTATTTTCCCAGACCCCAGAAAACAGAAAAGTTTTTAGATGACCAATATTTTGTTCCAGAAACATACAGCCTTATCAGCTAATTCATAAAAGAGCTATTTTTACAAAGGTACATCTGGATAATTAGAACAATAAAGTCTTTTAGGCATTTCAAAATGTGATCAGTAAAAATACATGATTATTAATAAAGTTTTTTTAAAGATAGTTCCAGATTTTCTTTTAAAAGCAATTTCTGTTAAAGAGTACATGATTGTATGGTGAACAAGGAAAATAAAATGTTCTAGTAGGAAGAGACTTATTAAAAATAACCAACAGTGTGCACATTACAGTTACCATTTTTGCAGTACATCTGCTTAGCAGTTGGCACCTGGAAATGGCGGGGAGAGCTTCCTTCTAGGAGGTACATTTTTTTTCCTACAAATTTATTATCAAAATCCTCAGTACCAGTGGGGAAGGCATAAGGAATGATGTGACACAAAAGGAACTCTTAATTCTTGAGGAAAGGATAGTTTTTCAGATCTCTTTGAAAAGGGGTAGAAATGTCAGAAAATACATGACTCACAAAACAAAAGCTATCATACTAAAGGGAAAAAATATCCAGCCAGCAGGACGCTGACTGCAAATTCCTGCTAATTTTGTATTTTGAGGTCCTATGCACAGTTTTCAATGGTGCCCTCTGTGACATACAGGGAAGAAAATATTGACCAAAGCTCTAGTAGCTCAAAATAACATCACACATCAACTCCAGAGTTTGAAATACAGAAGCCCCATGTAACACAAAATGTGCGAACATCAAAAAGGTGGGGAAAAGATGCAAGGAAAAGACAATTCACAGGAAACATAATTATTTTCTTTAGCTGCTAAAAATAAGAAAAAAAAAAAAAAAGACTTCTTCTCTACTATCCCAACAGCTCCTCCTTCACCCACCAGGGGACGAGTCAAAAAAATTTTTAAAAGAGATTTGTCCTTTCAAACAGTCATTAGAAGCTGTTGTGGAAAAGCAAGCCAAAAAGCTGAGTACGAGTACACCTCCCATACAATGTAATATAATAATTCCAATTTAGGTTCTAAAAGCCAACATAATTCAAGCAGTCCAAGTTAGCTGATTTTAAAGCACGCAAAATATATGTCTTCTAGAGTAATGATCATGATTTTAAATTATAGCATTTTGTGAGCTTGCTGATTTGCCTTGATTAACTCTGTTCTCTGAAAAGGAGATACTCCAAATGTAATCTGCCACTTAACAGCAGAGGAGCCACTAAGCCCATGGGCAGGAATACAGTACCACAGCAGGTCACTCAATGGCCAAGAAACAAATTTCTCGCTCTAGGAAGGCTGCTCTGTCCTTCACCCTTGCAACTCCTCAGCACAGAAGTCAGGGTCTGACTTCAGTCATGGAACTTTGAGAAATCTACTTTGATGGTAACCAGTCTCAGAGACAGGATGAACACCCAATTCCAGCCTCCTGGGAGGAGACATAATAGGAAAGTCAAATGGTTGCGACTGTAATGACCACAATGAGATGGAAGGCATGTGCAGCAAAGTCACGTGAGAGAAGAGAAGGTAGGCTGGTAGAATGAAACAACTCTAAAAATTGTGAGAGTTTTTCAAAATTAGATTTCATCTTGGGGCTTCACTTGAAAATCTAGTTATGAACTTATTTGGAAGTATTAGAGCTATGGTCAAAATATTTTTCCAGTTAGTCCTGTTGTGGCTTTAAGGAGAGATTAAACTGCAAGAAAAGAAAAGCAAATTGTTACTTAGGACAAGATACTGGCTAACCTAGACAAGAACCCAAAACTTTGCTAACCTACAAGCTTCTTAATTGAGTGCTAGAGAATTACATAATTACCCTGTAGTGTCTGAAGTTAAGGTGAAAGTTCCTTTTTATTTACCTGTCTCCCGATGGTTTTAGTGTTAAGAGGCTACAAGGAGCACTGGTAGGTGGGAATGACTACATTTTTTCCAACAGCACAGTGTAAGCATTTGGCTTCTACCTGCTTCTCCTAAGAGATATACAAAGTTCCAACCTCCCAGTTTCAGGTATATATTAGTCTCTGCACCTCAAATTTTAATTCCCATTCTGAGTTAAACTATACTTGGCCTATGACTTGAAATCTAATTCCAATTTATAGATGAGGTCCAAAGATCCATGTTAATCTACCTAAAAACTCATCAGTTTGGAAAGGACAGAAACAGGAATCTGATGTAGACAGATAAGTCTGTTAAGTTGTAGTGGTGTTTACGAAGCAGTCAAGATTCCTTACTGTGAACAGCAAGAAACAACTTTTTCCCTCTTTTTGGACTGCAGGGAATAATCAAATCACATCCTACTACTACAGAGTTCAGAGGGCACTACTGAAAGATGTGAACAATGGGTGAACTCCTCATTTATCAACAGAATTCATAGATTTGACAAATGGTTTCATTTTTTAGTTGGCAAAATGCTCTAAAAACATATGCCTAATGTGTGAAGAAAACCACAGAAAGCCAATATAACTGAAGGCGTTCTCAGTTACAATTCTGAGACAGTTATCCTCTGTTGGGTGCTGCCGATACTACCATTCATTCTCGAGCAGGCAGTTGCCAACACCTTGCCTGCAGCGTCCAGTGTATGTTCTGGTCTGCAGTTTGCAGGTCAGTCACAGCCCAGTGTGGGGAGCTGCAGCCACGCAGTCAGAGGAAGTGCTCAGGAGGTGGTGAGGGCAGGGCTGCCTGCTCACCGCATCTCTCCACTTCATCCTAGGCTCTCCTCTCGACTCAGAGAGCCCTTTGGCACCATCAGTGCAAAAATTAGAGTCAAACCTCCAGGTACTAAAGTTTTACTGGCCTTATATTCAGCAGTACCCGCAGCTAAGGATAGCCATGGTTCAACTCAGTAGTGATTCAGTTAGATAACCTTCCCAAACTTCACCCACTCCCACCCCACCCTTCCTTAGCAATCCCCACCCCTGCCACCATCTGAAGCATTTCCATTGGCTTGTTTTTACTTCCTGCTCAATCGGCAGGGATAATTTTACACAAGTGCCAAAGTGTAATGTATAATTATAAAAATGAAACAATACCAAGAATAACAAATTTATAGTCAAGAAAATAAAATTTGCTTTCCTCTCCCTCCCAACTCCCAAACCCTCAATAGAAAAGACAACAGAAGAAAACACACCCATTTTCAAGTGCCTGCTATTTAGTACATTGAGGATTCCTGTTAATTGGGGGTTGATCCCAGCCACAGAGAAGAGGTGCTTGCCTCAGGGCGGGAGGAAGCCCATCTGCTCTCTGACCACCTGGGCAGCACACAGCTCAAGGCCTCTGCACAGCCAGCCACAGGGCAGCCTATGCCTTTGGGGTGCCCTGCAGAAAGGCAACCTCCTAGACAGCAGAGGGCATGGAATACAGTTCAGTGAAGGCAAGAAGTTCCTCCCTTCCGCTTCTTACCTCCTCTTCTTCAACTCTTTACCCAAACTCTAAATACCCCATTCCTGACCTCTTTGCTTCAGGAGCAGTTGATCCTTGGGTGTACTAAATACAAAGGGCTAAAACGCTCACTACTCAAGGAAAACAAAATGAGGCAAATAAAAATTAAAATGTGCTTTCAAATACGGAATGAAGTCAAATAAATACATCTGATTTTCTCTTTGTTTTAAGTCTAAGTACAATTTCATATCCTACACCCAAAGCTCTATACATTTGGTTTTCGTTCTGAATCAAAATGAATTTCCAACAGTGAGGAGAGGAGAGTGAGAGAATGGATGTCCCCTCCCTGACAGACTTCGTGCAGCTGCCAGACTGTGAAGACCAGTCCCACTCTGGGCACCTTGGGACACGGCTAAACCCACGTGGTTCACAGGCAGGTCCTCTGTCACACACTCTCTCCGCGTCCACACTTGGAGCCAGGATGCAATGGTACAAGGCTGGTGCTCAAATCCAACAACCTGTAGTCACCTCCAGGACACGCAGCTCTAACTCTTATCTGAGAAGAATGAAGATATGTGGAAACCAAATTAAGAAGGAAAGATAAATTGACACTGCAGAGTTCCTGTGAAATCTATGGGCATGGCTCTATGTCTGTTTTGTGAATCAAAACAGCCCCACTGAAAAGGATGCAAACAAATGAGCACGAGTACAAGCTGGTGGACTAAACACAGACCTGTCTGCCGACGAGGGGAGATGCTGACCTCATGGTCAGGGGCACGGAATGGAAGGGTGAGACCTGAAGATGACCCACCCTCCACACCAGGGGTTGCGGCAGCACGCACGTGCCTCACGTGGCCTCCGCCATTTTCCAGGCTTCCCAACACTCTGCCTTCCGCTTTTGAGAGGGCAGAGAGAGAGCCGAGGGGTGGCACGGGAACTGTCAACTGCAGTTCCTCTTTGAGAGGAAGAGCAGAGTCAGCAGGCAAGAGCTCTGTTGCCCGATGATGTTTACAGACAGCAGTTTTTTAAAAACAGAAAAGAAATAGAATCTCAGAAGGTATTCCCTTTAAAGAACAATAAATCACACATTCAGTGGACTGCTTAGGCAGAACAGCTAGCCTTTGGAGCACACACTTTTCACATACCTGAGTGCTTATCTGCGAGGGCTGATCCAGCCAGCCTTTGGCAAAGAATGGTGTAACTTTCTTCCACCTTCTGTAAAACAAAACCCATGGGTTGGGGAAATAAAAGAAAAATTGAACACAGAAAAGGCCTTTTAATATTATAGGTACATGCTCCCCAATTTTGACATTAACAACACTGAAAATTTTGTCCAGGGGACGGCAAATTTCATTCATTTGACCTACTTCTTTGAATGAATGAAACTTTTTCATGTAAAAAGTACAAGGGGTGATCAGTGAAGGTGATTCTCCCACCCCAAGAGTTACCCAGAAAACAGTCCCATATCATGTGGCACGGACTAGACGAGGGCCCGCCTGCCCACGTGGCATTTTGGTTATCTCTTCTCATCAGGCACTGGATGACGCCACATATAGTCAGACGAAAGGAGGAAACACTAGCACAGTAAGTGAAAATGAAAAGAAGACCAGTCTTTGGCTAAAAGGATAAGAACACTTTTAAATCTGTCCCTAGAGGCAGGCATTTGGAATACTGTTTATAATGTCAGTGAAGATGCCCATATCCCACAGTAAAGTAACAGGGCCTGACACCTGGCTCCAGTTCCTCACTCCAGCTTCCTGCTAATGCAGGTCCTGGGGGGGCAGCAGGCGATGACCCAAACACTGGGGTCCCTGCCACCCACATAGGAGACCTGGACTGAGTTCCCAGCTCCCAGCCCTGGCCAGGTCAGGCCCAGCTATTGCGGGCATGTGAGAGTGACCAGCAGCTGGGAGCTCTCTGTTTCTCTCTCTCTCTCTCTCAAATAAATAAATTTAAAAAGAAAAAGAAATTTGTTTGTAAGCCTTTCAACTAAATGGCATCATGAAGAAAATGTTTGTGCTCTAGCAGCTGTGTCTACCAAAGCAAACAGAGCGTGCTCTTCTCAGAAATTGCCACAGAAATCAGTTTTCAAAGAGAACTTCAATTACCAATTTACAAAAATCCCATTCGTACTCAGGCTTTTGAGATTATAGGAGCCACTGAAGCCACTTTCTGTCTGTCACAGCATCTGGGAAACCACCAACTTTACCTGGCGAGTCACAGATAATTAACAGGAGATAGCGGGCACAGCATTGCCCAGACTAGATTCTTAGCTACACGAACCCCACTTAGCCCCCTTACCGTTCCTATTATCCCACAGAGGCCAGCCAACTTCCCCAGGCAGTTTTAGGCTCTTAAAGTTAGAAATTCACCCAAACACACTGTTTGTAGAGCTATAATGTTTTCTGTCACAAGATAAACGATGCTGACATTGCATTTTGTCCACGCCTATTCATGGATATTGCTCAAATAAACATACAGATCTAGAACCTGAACAAGGCTCCGACGCTGGCATTTCAGTAACCCCACACTCCCCTCTGTGAAATGCACTTTAGAATCAACTCTTAACATGTTTAAGTGTGAGGTACCTTTAAGTGTTCAAGGTCAGCCTCTATCTTATGAATGTACTCCATGATCAGGCTGTGTGAATCTGCACAAGACAGAGGACTCTGGATCTCAAAACAGGAATCCTCCATAGCTCCCCAGCGCTGCTGGACCAGGAATTCTGGGCTGAAGGGTGAAACGGCCTCCTCAGAATAAGCATTTTGGGGCGAATGCTGCTGCGGGTAGGGAGAGTCTGCAGAGGGGATGCCTGTGGCAGGCTGCAGGGCGAGTGAGGAGGCGACCTCCTCGTCTGTAGAGCTCTCCTGCATGAGTTCATAGCCATCAAGGATCAGACAGGTTCCTGTCAACAGAGACAGAGCACTCTGATGAGATCAGTGCTGCCCTCAGAACCAGAGCAGGAGGTAGGAGGCTGACAACTTGCAAAGCTATTAGACAGGAGGAAAAGATATTAATTCCTAAGTTTAGGTTTAAGCACATCAGACAGGTCTCTCACTTCAGATTAAAAGTAAACTGAGCCAACATTCATAGCCATTTCTAAGTAATTTCATGTAAGCATTTTGAAAGCTTAAAGCTGGAAACCTCAGTCTCTACGTGATCTTGCTACCACTTCCCCTGTCATTACCTCTCGTCTCACCTCCTGCCATCTTCTCCCTCACCCCACAGACCGTAACTACGAAAACCTTCCTATGATGTCAGCCCACTCTGCTCTCTGCAGGAGCTCTACTCCCAGGTATCCAGGTGGCTTTCCCTCACCTTAATAAGCAGAGCACCTCCGCTGCCCTCGTTCCTTTCTGCCCTTAGCCCGACCTAGTCTCCCTAATTTCTCACTATCTGACATTCGTTTGTTTCCTATTTCTCTTTCCCCTCCTAAGTACTTAACCTTAATGAGATTAGGGATCTTTTCTTTTTTCCATTTTATTTACTGCTGTATCTCACAGCACCTAGCATGAGGTCTGATGTAAACTCAGTAAATATTTATTGAATGAAGGAAAAAATAAATAATACACACACACACACACACACACACACATATAATGCTTGATTATCAAAACAACATCAATTTCAGCACACAGGACACTTTAACAAGGATCAAAATCAAGTTGAAATGTGAAAGAAACTTGCCTGAGATGCGTAAATTAACATCCTTCTCTTCCTTTTTAACTGCTCCATCACCTTCTGATGGATTATCATCACTATGTGCTTCACGGGCATCAAAAAAGTGCTCTCCACTCTCATCAAGACCCCCTTCTGGCTCTGTGGTAGGCATCTCTGGGGTCATAATCATGTGGTCCATTACTAAAATGCTACTTGCCTGGCTATCTTGGGATGCCAGTACCACTGAATCCCGTGGAGCAGAAGATTCAGTTGAAGTCCGTGGACTGTAACAAGTTGCAATGTCACCAGTTCCAGTTCTAACGGGTATCTGTCCTTCACCAGGGTGATACGCCTGAATATTTTCAGAGTTCTGGGTTCCACTGTCTGCCTGAGCCCCCCGAGAGGCTGTCCTCTGTCTTGGGAAATGTTGCCAGTCTTCCTGAGTGCTCTTCTCAGTCAAACCCAGCTGTTGTGCCAGCAACTGCTTCAACAAACCCACTAAAATTTTTAGGAAGGGTAGAAGAAGAAAAAAAACAACAAATTTGCAGCTAAAATCTCAGACTGCCAGAAATAAATTAGTTAGCTGAATTATCAATTATCTCTAATCAGGTATCTTTTACTAACATACAGCCAAAATATTAATTTCATGCCATCGTTTTTTAATTTTGCTTTGAAAACTAGAATAAAGCACCATCTTCCAGAAAAGACACTAAACTAGACTAGAAACATCTAGCATTTTGAATAGGGAAACACTCTTAAAATACAGTGTGTGCTTCTCTTTTTTTCTGCCATTTAACTAGAATAATACTCCAAAGGTCTTGGGGTGTTGAAATACCCCAAAGGTATTTGAGAGGCTGTCTTAAGCTAGATGATAAAAACCAAAAAGTTCTGCCTTTTCTAGAAGCAGACACCATATGCATAGGCATATTTTTTCTAATTTTATTAGACATTTAGAGCATTTACTTTATTACACAATCTCTCTAAATGGTGAAGAAGGAAATAAAACTGCCTCCTAATAAAATTTTAATTCCAATAATTTGGTAATACATATAATTTCAAGGCATAAGGAAATATTTATCAGTTTTTAAAAAAATTACCTTCCTGGTGGCAGTTTCTTTTACTTTGTTGAAATAAAGATCAATTTAATTTTAATGGCCAAAGTACATGCTATGAAGTCACTCACACAGTAACAGCTACTGGAGCAATGCTAATAGGACCACAGAAATCACCGAGACTGCTAACTCCAGATGTTACTGAAGACACTGAGCCAATCCCCCAGTTTCATCAGGACGTGATTTGTTTCTTTAAGTATCGGTTCCTACCCCGGTATCAGTCTCTGACCCTCTTCTGTTCTGCACTCACTTACTCACAGATGTTATGGGTTTCTATGACTTTGACACTCAAATCTCTTTTCTTAATCACTTTTCAAAGTTGCAGTGCGAACACCCCAACTTCCTGCTAATCACTTCCTCTTGAATGATTTGCCATCCATTAACTTAATCCCAACATGCTTTAAAACTGAGCCCATAATCTCTGCCAAACAAAAAAAGGGAAAAATGAAGTGCAGTAGCAGGAGATGACAGAGCCACTGGCCGTCCTTCCTAACTCTTATTTCTGGTGAGAAGCTGCAGTTATCTCTAAACATACCCTTTCCTTCACCCTCACATCCATAGAAGTCAACTGTCTTAAGTCATTGTTGGCTCCTTGCTTTATATTTATTCCTTCCAACACCATTTTAGTTCAAATACTTTTAGTCTCAAGCCCAGACTACTACAATTGATGCCTTAGTAAATGCACCACTTCAAACTTCTATTCAAATCCTTGCACGGCTTGATCTTTTTTCCTTAGTCACACTCTAGCTTAAAAATTTCAAATGCTTCCATGCAGTTAGAGCAATTTTTCTCAGACTGTTCCCCATCGTGGTACAGATGAGAGATATGCTATCCTCCCATGTGGACCAGTGATTCTCAACCAGGTTGGGGTAACGAGGCAGCTAACAGTGGGGTGTGTGCATGCATGGACACGTGAACATCTGTGTATGCACATGTGTGTGGCACACATAACCCATGGTGGAGAATACTATATATACACAAGAAAGCCAGAGGAATATTTATCAGTCCAGAAAAGTCCTCAAAACACTGTAAAGTTCCATACTTAAAGTTTGGAAGACCCAATTTGGTATTCAAAGTTCACCACAGCTGGGCTCAGGGACACATCTGTATTTCCAACCTCATCACCACACTTCAACTTACAGGGTCTATCACGGGCTACCATTCCCTGAGTAAACTCAGCTTCCGCCGCTGTGCATCTAGCCCTGCCATATTCTATTCTTCTGAATCTTATCTACCCATCAAGAAAATAATCATCTCTTTCTCTTGTTCTCTGATGTCTCACTTCTCTGGTCACCCCACTCAGATCAATTGTGATATAACTACACTGTTAGTATTTGAGTGTTTACATCAAAAGGCAGGGATGGCAGGGGTGGCTGGGGCATGGGACTGCAGAGGGGCTTGGGTTGGGGGAGAGTTCCTATCACCTTCCGAACTAGACTGTAAATTTCTGAAAGGGAGAAGTCATACCTTATACTTCTTTGAATTCTCCCTAAATGGCTGTTCAGTACATTATCCAACTCTGGTACTTAGTAAGTACCTGTAATAAGTTATGAATAAAACTTACAATTCCTTAGTGCATCCAAAGCCCACCGTTCTTCTGAGACAGACAAGTGTGAATCTGGGATTGTGATTTGATAATTTACTCCAACGTCCTTTAGTGTTCCATCTGTATTCCGTTCCTTTGCAAATTGTCTCTCAGTCACAAAGAGATCATCTACCTCTGATTTCCCAGAAGTAATCAGTGAATGAGACTGAGGTTTTGATGATATTAAGGAAGATTCTAATCCCAAATCTCTGTCTATTCAAAAGAACAGAAAAGGCAGAATATATCTTAATAAAACTTTTAACATAGAAAAAATAATCACAGAAACTCAGAGGTCATCTGTTAAGTAAAATATGTGGCATTTCAACTAATTATGCTGGCACTCAGAAAGCACATAAGCCAAGTTTCTTAACCTAGAGCCAGAATCTGCATCAACTATGAGAGTTTTAAAGTTTCTTTGCATTTCAATGGTTAATAGACTATATTCTTCCAGTAAAGTTAATAGAAAGGTTTACCTGGACTCTGCAGACCAGTGACTGAAATGCTATGATGTTCCACTTTTAATTTTGGAGGTTCTTCTTCATCATTGTCTCCTCTGCAAGAAAAACAATAATAATCATTTGGCTTCATGAAGTTCTAAACACCACTGTGACAGAATATAAAAGTTATCCACTTCTTTTCAAACCAAAATCATAACATAAGTCCTACCACAAGGCAAAGCAACACTCACTCGCAAGGTGGAGACTCTGATAATGGGATTGGCTTTGTGGACTGCTCCTTCACTGATGCAGCCATCCGACAGATGAGGTCCTGCCAGCTTCAGGAAGTTACAAAGGAACCCAAAGCACAAAAAGGAAAGGAAAAAAGAAATACCCTTTGAACATACTCAGAAAGCAAAATTAAAACCAAAAAAAACCAGGAACCAAACCAACCAGCCAGAAACAAGCAAATATTAAAAAACAAACAAATAAAAAACCCCAATCCACCGAGAGCATCTTGATTTTGGCAACACTCTGTTAGGTGCAGATTCCAGAACTCCATCTTACAGAAAGACCTAGTAATATTGTGGTTCACTGTCCATGACAAAACTCCAGCTAATGCATGTGAGATTAGAAAAGAACAGAATAGAATCAAATACAAATAGAACCAAAGTAAAAGGTATCAATTTAAAAAGGAACAAGTTCTTAGAGGAATATTGCTAGAAAAATACAGAAGAACTGGTCACTTTCAAAATAGTTCTCGTTTTCAGAGTCCTTTTATAAAAGCAAAGTTACGTTTCTGGAATATTAGACTTGGAGTAATAAAGTGCTAGAGCACGAAAGCTGTGTATAATACGTACACAGTCTTTTCAGAAACTGTCTGTGCCACCAGTTCATAAATTTGGGCTCCATTGTCGGACATGGAGATGACAAATAAAGCTTTGTTATCTGGAAAAAACAAGACAAGACAAAAATTACTCTACCATCTATGAGAGGCCATGAGGGAAATTTTAGGGTCCTGGTATAGTGTGTATCTTAATCTAAACAAAGGTTACACATGTTCACTTCGTAAAACTTCATCAAATGATACACTTCAAATACGTGCAATTTACTGTTATGCTGTATATTTTATACTTAAATAAAATGAAGATTATAAAAATTAGCAATTATTCCACAGTAATTTGTTTAAAAAAGTTAAAATTTACATTTCTGGGGCAGGCATTTGGCCTAGAAATTAAGTCACTCACTAGTTGGGAAACTTGTAACCTGTATCAGAATGCCTAGCTTATTGTCCGAGTGTCACTCCCCATTCCAGCTTCTTAAATATTTATTTATTTATCTATTTGAAAGTCAGAGTTATGCTGGGGGGAGGGGTGAGGGTGAGAGAGAGAGAGAGAGAGAGAGAGAGATTGAGATCTTCCATCTGCTTATTCACTGGCTCAACAGGCAAGGCTGGGCCAGGTCAAAGCCAGGAGCTTCATCAGTATCTCCTATATGGGTGGCAAGGGTCCAGAGACTTGGGCCATCTTCCATTGCTTTTCCCAGGCCATTAGCAGAAAGCTGGATTGGAAATGGTGCAGCCGGGACATGAACCGGCACTCAATGGGATGCCAGTGTTGCAGGCAGTGCTCTCCTTCTGCACCACAAGGCCAGCCCCCATGGCCCCGCTTGTTACTGATACACATCCTGGGAGGCAGCAGTGACGGCTCAAGTAACTGAGTTCTTGCCACCCACGTGGGAGATCTAATCTGAGTTCTGGGTTCCTGGCTCTGGTGTGGCCTAGCTCTAACCATTGTTGGCAGAAGAAGTTCCTGGCTCCTGGCTTCAGACTGGTGCAGCTCCAGCCATTGTGGCCAACTGGGGAGTAAACCAGCAGTTGGAAGACCTCTCTCTCTGCCTCTCCTTCTCTCTGTGTAACTGACTTTCAAATAAATAAATATTTTTAAAAATACAAATTACTGAACACTATTATTCTATCGCATTTATTTTAAACTACCCTTTTGTTAATTAATAGTAATTTGCTATCAAGGAACCAGCAATGTTTAAAAGGTATCACCTTGTTAGTGCCATTAAAATATAACTTGCCTACTTTCTTCAGTTTTCACTAAGTCAAAAACACACTACCCTAACAAAAGCCTTTTAATGGAGATTACCTCTCAAGGCACTGTCTTCATTGGAATCTATCAATAATTTGAAGATGGAATAAAAGACCAAAGGAACTGTACAAAAATTTTCAAATGCAGAAAATGACTCAGAATTTAGACATCCGAAATATTTCTGTACTATAAACTCCTTTAATTCATTTTCTAAATCGTAAATAAACTCCATGCAAGTTGCCTAGAAATCTAAATCAACAAAAAGTTTCATGCCTGTTATGCTACTTAAACAACACTATCTCCTACACCCTTATAACAAATCTGGAGGTTATCACTCCTCAATGGATGTACCTACCTGTTGCCACCTGTCGAACCAGCACTGTATTCAACTTAATGACAGGGCTAAACGTGTGTTTGCTATCAGCTGTGGAAGCTAGAATCTTACTGTGACACCTTAACACCAGTCTATCATCCTGTTTTTGTAACAATACAAGAATGTCTTCCAGCAGCAATGTATACAGATCTAGAAATTAAAATGCAGGAAAGATGGTAAGTACAGAAACTGAGATTTGTTTAATAAACTTTATAACAATTCAGCAGAGAAACTTCATTTGTTATTAAACCTAGTAATTAAAAATTGACTTGTATACTTTTTACAATTTCATGTAAGTCCTGTTTACTGTATTTCACAAAGTGTCAGTCTATGACTAATAGCAAATTAACAAAACAGTTCCTCTTCACAGATTGTTTGAGATCTACTGGTCTAAAGAAATCTTACAAAGACTCATTAGAACACAATAATGATGGAGACAGGACTCAATCATTACAAAGTTTTCTGCTCAATTCCTTAATGAATATTTAACACACTTCCCATGTAACAAAACAGTACAGCAAATCTTCCAAAAGGTTCTCACTTCTTCACTTTGGCATACAGAAGCATCCCTATTTTCCTTTCTCTGTTCTATCCAAAATCGATGAACAACATCAGACCTACCAATAGTTTTATCTCTATTCACCTTCCAAACCAATGGCCCTTCATGAATCATCTTCCTTTTTGTTAAGTCCAAATTCTGCCAAAATAAAGAGAATCATGTGCAAATTATACCTAAGCACTCAGTGAAAGAAAAATCTGCAAAACCATTCTTTTCAATAAATTCTTATAGAAAAGATAGCATTTACATTCAACTCTCAGTATTGCATCAGTTTTATTTAGTTTTAATTGGAGAAGCAGACAGACAGCGAGAGACAGCTCCCATCCACTGGGTCATTCTTTAAATGCCTGACACGCAGAAGCCAGGACCTCAATCCAGGCTCCCACATGGATGGCAGAAACAGTTACTTAAGTCATCATTGCTGCCTCCTGGTATCTGCATTAGCAGGAAGCTGGAATCCAGAGCTGGAGCTGGGACCCCCACGTCCTCTGATACGGGAGACTGGGCATCTTAGCCTATGATTTAACTATTAGGTTGAATGCTCATCCCTACCTGTCAGGTCTTAATAAAGACCATGTTAAAATAAACTGCATACAATTTTCTGAAAAGGAAAATGTATCTTATAGAAAATATTCAGCAGTACTAGTATTACCTTCAAAATCTCACTCTAGATAGGTAACAGTTTAGGGAAAATGAAGTTACAGACATTCAGCCACTAGACTCTCAAGCTATCCTTAATTCTTCTATGAATAAGTGGATGAAGATGATGCAAAATACTCCTCTGCAAGAGGCCTCTGAGGTCTAAGACTCTAATTCCCAAGAAGATTCTAAGAAACAGCACTCATCACACAAGGACTACTCAGGCTTGTTCTAAATATTAGTAACTTAGTAGTAAGAGATTCATCTTTTAGTGTTAGTAGCTCTAGAAAAATCTCATTCTTTGGATGTTAGACATGCTTTTTGATAAATTGTTACCTATGACCCAAATGTTCATTGTAAACAGCTAACAAATAAACCTGTTGTAACAACCACCCAGTGAAATGGTACAAAAATGAATTAAATTCCTAAAAAGTTAGTTAATATAAAAGTCCAAGTACTGGAAGTGGCAATTAGTAAATATTTACTATCACTTCTGTAATAGTTTCAACTTTTATGTTTTTTAAGAGCTTCACTGGAAAATAACTAAGCTTACTTTACTCAAGATCTGGGAAGTTCTTATAGTAAATAGTCTTTCTTTTATTCAAACTAGAGAAGGTGGTAAAGTTAAACTTAATAATAACCAGTATTCCTTAGCAGCCTGCAAATTCCTGACATGTAAAGTTTCTGTTTCACATAAAATATTCCTCTAATGAAAGACTAAAAGAATCTTTCACACACATTAAACATTCAAAAGTAGAATAAAATCCTAACTACAGATAATCTGATTCAGAAACTTCCTGTTCAGGTGATACATATCCCCCTGAGATGTTAATTACCTGCCAGGTCTTTAGTACATTTTATTTTTTAATTATGATTAGACCATCTCTCACCCTGAGCTCTTCCACATTTGGGTACTCTGACAACTTCAGATTGGAGGTATCAAGACGGCGCTGATAATCTTCTAAGCGCTGGAAATCAGGATGGAGTCAAGGTTACTACTTTGGTCATCAATGATCTGTTTCTAAAGCAAATGGACATTTTTAATCTGCATTTTGCTGAGCTCTCTATAATACTAGACATGACTGACAACTCCCTCTTTCTGCAAATATCTCTTCCCTTGGCTTTGGAAATACTACACCCCTAGTTTTCCTCCTACCTCTTTGGCTGTTCTTTCTCAATCTTCTTTTCAAAGCACAAAATTCAGGAAGTCATGTAAAGCACATGAAGAAACACTGAGGTTCACTTCATCCTTGTCCTCTCCTCACCACCCAATTTTCTCTAAAGAAATACTCACTCCGCCTTGCGGCGCCGGCACACCAAGTTCTAGTCCCGGTCGGGGCGCCAGATTCTGTCCCGGTTGCCCCTCTTCCAGGCCAGCTCTCTGCTGTGGCCCGGGAGTGCAGTGGAGGATGGCCCAAGTGCTTGGGCCCTGCACCCCATGGGAGACCAGGAGAAGCACCTGGCTCCTGCCATCAGATCAGCGCAGCGCGCCGGCCGCGCCGGCCATTGGAGGGTGAACCAACGGCAAAAAGGAAGACCTTTCTCTCTGTCTCTCTCTCTCACTATCCACTCTGCCTGTCAAAAAAAAAAAAAAAAAAAAAAAAAAAAAAAAAAAAAAAAACTCACTCATACTCATTTCCTAGGTAGGCTTTGAGAAAAATCCTATGCAAATAAATATATGTATAAGTAAGTATGCTTGTTTCTGTGCATTGTGTGTATGTGTGTCCTTTTAAAAAACAAGCTATGACAGCATAATACACACTCACGTAAGGATTCCTGTGTGTGTGTGTGTGTGTGTGATTTAACCAATACATCTTGCAGACTATTCCATATTACCACACATAGAAAGCAGACATTTTTCTAAACAGCTGCATCATACTCAACTCTGTAAATGAACTATAATTTAACTGTACCTTATTGATTGATATTTTTGTTGCTTCCAATCTTAGCACATAATAAATACCTTAATAAAATGGCCTTAAACACTTGCCTTTGTATAGCTATACAAATTTATCTGCAGGATAAATTTCTAAAACTTTCGGATCAAAGGCAGGTGCATTTTCCTCCAAAATCATAAAAATTTCCAAATACAAGAAAAAGTTTGAATCTATATATTGAACATCTATATAACCATCACCTATACTCCCCAAGTAATATTTGCTATATTTGTTTTATTATATATCTATTCATTTATTCGTACTTTTATCTATCCATCATTCCATCTTATTTACTGGATGCACTTAAAAACAAATCTCAGCTATAAGTATACTTTAGGCTTAAACATTTTAATACGCATATCATTAACAAGAGTTTGATATTTATGATTCTTTTCAGAAGTAAATTTACACAGTGAAATTTACATATTTTAAGGGTACTTTTCCATGAATTTTGACAAATACATACACCTGTGCAACTCAAACTCCTATCAAGATATGAAGCACTACCATCACTCCAGAAAATTCCCTCATATATTTGCCAAGTGAATCTTTACTCCCAAGTTCCCAGGCACTATTACTTTTCAGGTATTTTTCCTAGCACAGATTAGTTTTCCCTCTTCGAAGTTCACAGAAATAGAATTACATTTATGTAAGTCTTCTGTGTCTAGTTAAACTCAGCATAATATCTGTGATATTTGTTTATCAGCAATTAATTCCTTTTTATCACTGGTAGTATTCTTTTTTTTTTTTTTTTTTTTTTGACAGGCAGAGTGGACACAGAGAGAGACAGACAGAGAGAAAGGTCTTCCTTTGCCGTTGGTTCACCCTCCAATGGCCGCTGCAGCTGGCGCGCTGTGGCCAGCGCACCACGCTGATCCGATGGCAGGAGCCAGGTACTTATCCTGGTCTCCCATGGGGTGCAAGGGCCCAAGCACTTGGGCCATCCTCCACTGCACTCCCTGGCCACAGCAGAGAGCTGGCCTGGAAGAGGGGCAACCGGGACAGAATCCGGCGCCCCGACCGGGACTAGAACCCGGTGTGCCGGCACTGCAAGGTGGAAGATTAGCCTAGTGAGCCACGGCGCCGGCGTAGTATTCTATATAATGACTAAACTTAGTAGTTGGTTTATCTGCTCTTCTGCTGATGAATTCTTGAGCTGTTCCCAGTTTCTGGTTATTGTGAATAAGGCTGCAATAAACATTCTTGCAAAAGTTAGTCTGTGGGCATAGATCTTTATTCTCAAGAGTTAATCACTAGGAAAAGAATTGCTGGTTAAGGGGTAGATATACAGATATGTACACTTTTAATTTGGGTAAATATGGCCAAATTTCCCTCTGTGTTTTTAATCATTTTACACCCTATACACCACATCTGAAAGTATCTGTTTCTACATCATTACAAACATACTGAGTTCCTAAAAACTTACATCTGTGTTCATGGATTCAATTATTCTCTGTATGCTCACAATCTTAAATTTTTATCTTCAGCATAGCCTTCCCAGAGGCAGCCAACTGCGCACCTCCATTTGATGTTCCCAGCTGAACTCCCATCTTCCCCCAAGTCTGAGGCTTCTCCCTTCCTTCACTCTGTCCATCCAAACATGTAAGCCAGAAACTTGGGAGTTTACTCTGGACATCACCTCTCCTTTAAATCTAAGTCAGTCACAAAGCCCTGTCAATCTTACTTCCTAAGTACTTCTGCAATCCATGCATTTCTGCCCACGCTCATCTCTTCTGGACTGCTGCAATGGATAACTACGTGGGCCCTTTCGCCTCCCATCTTCCTCCCCCAAACCACTCTCCACAGAGTAGCAGACGTAATGTCTTAAATGTCCTTAATGAATTCCTGCTGCTCTTAAAATCAAAATCTTTAGCCTCACTGCAAGGGCCCTGTGTGATCTGGTCCCGGCTTCCTTCACCTCACTTTGCATGCTGAATACCACACTGACTCTGCTTCACACGAGCATGATCCTTTACTTTTTCAATTCCTCAAACAGACCACACTTTGTTTTTACATCAGGAGTTTGTATAACTGTTCCCTCTACCTTTGGGTCTATCTCCTTCCACCTTGTTTTGGTTAATTGTCACTCATCCTTCAGAGCTTGGCTCAAATTTCAAGTCCTAAAGAAGCTTCCTCTGACAGCCACAAACTAAACTGAAATTGTCCTGCAGAGGAGCTGTCACAACTGACACAAAATACCTGTGCTATAATCTGTTAAACACCTTTTTAACTTGCTAGAACACATGGTCAGTGTGGGCAGTTACTGTGCTCATTTTCTTACTCTCTATCCCTGTGCCCAACACAGAGTGGATGCTCTGTCTCTGTAAATTAATGAGCAAACTAACAGTGAGAGATGCTCAAAAGAAGCCAAATACCATTCTGATATACTACTGCAAATTGATCTGGACTCTCCTTCCATGAAGAGTTAAGAATTGCCCCACCCATCAATTCTGTGATGAGAGTTTCAATTATTATTTTACAAATTCCAGGTAGCACTAACTCATGACTCTTCCATTGTCATCCTGCATCTTCCTGCTTCCTTTTTTTTACCTGCTTGTTTTCTGCCTCCTTGACAGCTTGATTTACATAATTTAAGATCTGACGACAGTGATCTGCAGCTTTCTTCACCTTCTCCCTTTCTGTTGGCCATTCTAAATATAGAGAAGAAATTCAAAATGTAAAATGCAAGAAATTAGGAAAAAAATATATATAATATAAATATCATTTTATTCAAATATTTATAAGGACATACTAAAACTTTGACTATTTTTCTATCAGGCTAAAACCTATGTACTCTTTAAGGTAGTCTATGGACAGTTAACTTTTTTGATAGCATTCTAAAACATAAATTTTAATCTTTAAAAAGAAATCACAATATAGAACTGCAAATCCAAGGGTGATGCTTTAGATAAATTTTCAGGGCCACTGTATTACACAACGCAGGGTGCAGGTCTTACTCACTTCTATAAGCTGTATAAATGTGACCTATCCCTCCTCCTAGAATTTCACACTGCATAGCTTACATGATTATGTCCAGTGGCCCTGTTAAGGGCCCTGTTAATATTTTTAATAACATAATTTTTTAAAATTCCAAAATAATTTCTTTGAATTTGAAATTATATTTGAAGAAAATGTATTGCAACATTGTATCAATAAAATTCACCTAAATGCACCATATCTATAATATAGAGTAAAAATATGATCAGCATACTCAAAATTGGGGCTGAGGTTGTGGCAGACTGCCAATTCAAGTCCTGGCTGCTCTGCTTCTGGTCCAGCTTTCTGCTACTGCACTCAGGAAAGCAGAAGATGGCCCCAGCACCTGGGACACGGCCACCCATGCGGGCAACCCAGATGAAGTCCCAGGCTCCTGGCTTTGGCTTGGCCTAGCCCTGATCACTACATCTATTTGGGGGTGAACCAGCAGATGGAAGACCACTCTCACTTTTTGTGTCTCTCCCACTCTGTCAGTCTGCCATTCAAATAAATATATATATCTTTAAAAAAACAATATTCAGAATTATAATCCTATAAACAACAGTCGAACTATACTGAACAGGCACATGTATTTTAAAATTATTTATTTATTTTATTTTATTTTAAAGGCAGACAGAAGGAGGAGAGAGAGGGAAGGAGAAGGAGGGACGAACCCAAGTGCTCCTAACCATTGGTTCATTCCCCAAATGCCCACAAAAGCCAGGGCTGGGGCAGTCCAAAGCCAAGAGCCAGGAACCCAACAACTTGAGCCATTGCCCGCAGCCTCCCAGGGTCTGCATTAGTAGGAAGCTGGAATAGGGAGTGGAGTCACTCCAAAATAAGATCCAGCCATCCAAAGTGGCATGATAACCACTACACCAAACACCTGATCCAAATGGGCATAGTAAAGTATAAAAATAAGTATGCATGAATGTAAAACCACTTCTGTTACCAACTACCATAATTCTGAATTTCCCAATTATGGATTCAAATTCTTGAACATAAGAAACAGGAATATGATTGCATAAAATTATTAACAGAAACTATTAGGAGCCTTAATCTCAACAGAGAAAATCAAATTCATGTTAAGTTTCAAAACAGGAGAGTGGAAATTATAATGCATTGGTTCAGCTATGTAAAAATATATACAAAGAGGCCGGCGCCGCGGCTCACTAGGCTAATCTTCCGCCTTGCAGCGCCGGCACACCGGCTTCTAGTCCCACTCGGGGTGCCGGATTCTGTCCCGGTTGCCCCTCTTCCAGGCCAGCTCTCTGCTGTGGCCCGGGAGTGCAGTGGAGGATGGCCCAAGTGCTTGGGCCCTGCACCCCATGGGAGACCAGGAGAAGCACCTGGCTCCTGGCTTTGGATCAGCGCGATGCATCGGCAGCAGTGCGGCGGCCATTGGAGGGTGAACCAACGGCAAAAGGAAGACCTTTCTTTCTGTCTATCTCTCTATCTGTCCACTCTGCCTGTCAAAAAAAAACACACACACACAAAGAAAACATCTCTTCAACTCAATACAAAACTGCTTCAAGGCAAATATAGTAGAGCACAGATGAGCAAACTTTTTCTGTAAATGGTCATATAGTAAGCTATTTTTCAAGCCAAACAGTCTGTATTACTATTACTCAATTCTGCTATTATAGTGAAAAAAGTCAGAGACAGTGCACGAACACATTTTTATTTACAAAAACAGGCAAGAAGCTGAATCTGGCCCACAGTCAACAGTCTGTCAAACTCTGTGTTAGAGCTACTAATGTACTACATTACATCAAACCACCTGAAGACTGGATTGTATCTTGTTAGAATAGCTTGCCATGCAGTGGAGGACGGCCCACGTGTTTGGGCTCCTGCACCCGCATGGGAGACCAGGAGGAAGCACCTGGCTCCTGGCTTCGGATTGGCACAGCGCCGGCCGTGGCGGCCATTTAGGGAGTGAACCAATGGGAGGAAGACCTTTCTCTCTGTTTCTCTCTCTATGACTCTAGCTGTCAAATTAAAAAAAAAAAAAAGAAAGAAAGAAAGAAAAGCTTGCGATGGTATTGTAAATCTAACTTCAGACATCAGGATACTATGAAAGATTATTTATCAGGGCAGTTTTGTTTCTTGTTCCTAAGCATTTTTGGGGAAAAAAATTCATTTATTTATTTATTTGAAAGGCATCACTTGCTTTCCCCCAGAGTGTACATTAGCAGAAAGCTGGAACTGGGAGCAGAGCTGGTACTGCAACTCAGGCACTCTGACAAAGGGTGTGAGCATGTCAAACAGTGTTTTAACCACTGTACCAAACACCCACCCTCCACCCCCAAGCTTTTTTATTTCAATGAGAATGCTGTACCGGTATATTTGGCAATATTATCCAACAGAAGTGGATACTTGGTAAGCCTCTGCATTTGAGTGGGAATGATATCCTTTAGCTGGAGACGACGACACAGAGGATTACTCTCAGCATCCTAAAAAAGAGAATGAAATAAGTAAATCTGCAAGTCTTATTAGGATTATGCTTACCTAAATATATACCATGTATTCATCATAAAGTATCTACAGCATTCAAATTCTAGTTACTAAATCAAAATATTTTTTTAAAATGCCATATCACTGCCACACCATACCTCTGCTTGTTCCTTTCACTGCATAAAGGTGGAAGGAATCCTTTATCATGAAACCAATGGCTTCTACTTTATGTGTTTAAGCAAGGACTGACAGAACCCATAGCGGACTCTAAGAACTGCTTTCTTTCATTAAAAGTTTTATCTTCTTCTATTCATAAAATCTAGGTATATTTTCCTATGGTTTGCATTCCTATCAAAAGGTTGTTAGCTAAATTGCTATCTATCATTCCAAATATGCGCAATAGATTACTAGTCTAGATATGTCAGCTGAGCTATATCAGAGGTCAACAAACTTAGTAAATACATTAATTTCATATGCCACAGTCTCTCGCACAGATGTGTAATTCTGCTCTTTTAGCCACAGGCAACACATAAATGAAGGAAAACAGCTCTGTGTAGTAAAGAACTCTAAGACGGCTTCTAAGACTCCCATTCTCTGGTATACAATACCATTCCCTTGGGTGGGGATGGAATCTATGATGGGCCATCACTCTTATGGCTAGGTTACTGCCAACTGACTTTAAGTTTATCAAAAAGCAGATCATTTGGGACTGACTTAATCAGAGGAGCTTTTAAAGAAATCCATGTGAGAGTAATGCATTCTCACTGGTCTGAAAGAAAGCAAGCATGCGCCTGTGAACCGCCTGAGGGCCAGAGGGCAGAGACATGGAGATTCTCCAGGAGGTGAGAACAACTGGAGGAAGCTGAGCACTTCAGTGAGCACTTCAGTGAGACTCTCAGTCTCACATTTTGACCATAATCTTTTAATTCTTTTTATAGATCATTTCCTGATAAAACTCTGTGGCAATGTAGATTTCTTTATCGTTTATTTTAATCCTGATATGTATTTTTCATCCTGATATGTATTTTTAATTATTCACAATTTCAAAATCATCTTTATACCTTCCAGCAATTTAAGGAAAAACATTCAAATTTTTAAAATTGTAAGACAGATGTAACCCTGTGAAAGGTTTATGAACTTCCCTGGTTTATTCTACAACTTACATTATTTTTTCCTTACATGACTCATTCAACTCACTTGTACAAAAGTCTGGAATCGAGAGTCCTTTTTCTGACGAGACTTGATCATTTCTAGGGCAAAAGGCTGGTTACTGCAAAAGGTGGCAGCGGCATGTTTCAGCTTCTCTTCTCCCGGTCCACTGAACTGTGCCAAGAGTACAAAGAAAACAACAGAGAACGGGATACTGAGCTTCTGTAAGGCCCAGAGAAATGGAAGGCAACCACATCCTTTCAGTGACTGTTCTCAAGAGACAATAAACACAGAGCTGCCTATCTGTGTGGATTATCAGTGGTTCTTCATGCAAAAGGTATGCCCCTGATACAATCAGACCGTTCTAGTTCATATTCCAATGTTTTCTTGCTGGCAGCCTACCACAACTTATTACCTTTCTATTCTATACCACTTCTAAGTTAGATAGAAAGGTTGACGTTTGGGAAATACAAGACATAAAATACCCACAGACTGAAATTAAATTTCATTTTTGTAGACCCTGACACTTTTACAAGAATTATTTTCTTACTGCTCCAGAAAGCAAATCCTTGAACACTAGTTTTTCTTTACTACTTATTAGGAAATTACAGGTCATAACTTTTCTGGGTCAAAATAAATCATTGCTGTTCACCCGGCAGAAACTGGGGATCTCTTTTGCTAAAAATCATACTTTATGCTAATATTTTAAAATTCTAGTTTATATATGTATGGTCATAATTTTAAACTTTCTAATAAAGTACCTAACAATTGTTTCACCATAATGAATGTGCCTTTACAAGTCAAATAAATTGCTTCTTAATACCACCTCTATATTTGTAAATAACTGTTGTAAGAGTTTTTTTATTGTTGTATGGTTTTTTAATTGACTTTCCATACACTGCTCCATTTAAAGCCATATTCCCAAAAGTTGGCACATGAAGACACTCTGCAAAAAGTCCTTTTGTAGTGCATTTGTAGATAAATTGTTTTTTTCTTCAAGGGCGATATACACACAGTGATGCTCTAAGAGGTCACTCCAATGGTGTACTCTTATTCTATTCTGACTCTGACACTCAGCATGTTTAAAGATGAGATTAGCAGCATTTTTGCTATGTCAGTCAAAGCACACCACAACTACAAAAAGCAGCTCGGCTTACAAAAGAAAATAATACTCTCAATTTCACATAATCCTACTACAGTTTTAGAAGTAGAGAACATATTCATGAGGTGATTTTTTTTCTTTTAAAGATTTATATATTTTTAAAGATTTATTTACTTATTTGAAAGGCAGAGTTTACAGAGAGAGAATGACAGATACAGAGAGAAAGAGATCATCCATCTGCTAACTTACTCCCCAAATGGCCACAACAGCCGGAGCTGGGCCAGGCAGAAGACAGGAGCTGGGAGCTTCATTTGGGTCTCCCATGTGGGTGGTAGGGGCCTAGCCGTGTGGGCCATCTTCCACTGCTTTTTCCAGCCATTAGCTGGGAGCTGGATCAGAAGTGGAGCAGCCAGGACTCTAACCAGCACCCATACTGGGATGCCAGCATTGTAGACAGCAGCTTTATCTGCTATACCATGACACTAAGCCTTAATAAGGTGATCTCAAGGAATCAAAACTAGAAACATACTCTCCAAAATTATTTTTTAAAAACAACAGGACTATGCCGGCGCCGCGGCTCACTAGGCTAATCCTCCGCCTAGCGGCGCCGGCACACCGGGTTCTAGTCCCGGTTGGGGCGCCGGATTCTGTCCCGGTTGCCCCTCTTCCAGGCCAGCTTTCTGCTGTGGCCAGGGAGTGCAGTGGAGGATGGCCCAGGTGCTTGGGCCCTGCACCCCATGGGAGACCAGGAAAAGCACCTGGCTCCTGGCTCCTGCCATCGGATCAGCGCGGTGCGCCGGCCGCGGCGGCCATTGGAGGGTGAACCAACGGCAAAGGAAGACCTTTCTCTCTGTCTCTCTCTCTCACTGTCCACTCTGCCTGTCAAAAAACAAAAAACAAAAAAAAACAAAAAAAAACAACAACAGGACTAGGCCGGCGCCACAACTCACTAGGCTAATCCTCCGCCTGCAGCACCAGCACCCCGGGTTCTAGTCCCGGTCGGGGCACTGGATTCTGTCCCGGTTGCTCCTCTTCCAGTCCAGCTCTCTGCTGTGGCCCAGGAAGGCAGTGGAGGATGGCCCAAGTGCTTGGGCCCTCATCAGCATGGGAGACCAGGAGGAAGCACCCAGCTCCTAACTTCAGATCAGCACAGCACGCCAGCCGTAGCAGCCATTTTAGGGGGTGAACCAACGGAAGGAAGACCTTTCTGTGTGTGTGTCTCTCTCTCACTGTCTAACTCTGCCTGTCCAAAAAAAAAACCAACAACAACAAAAAAACACCAGGACTAGATCTAAAGCCATATTTATCATTTTGGCTTTTAGGAATTCTGACAATGCTTTTCCTAAATTTACCTTTTTTAGTTAATAGTTACAAATCTTAGTAGTTAGTCCATTCTGTTTTCTTCAGCTTTTTATATGTATATCATGTTGATCAAGAAAACACTTTTGGGGACTGGTGTGTGAGACAGTGGATTAAGATGTTGCCTGCAATGCTGGCATCCTGTATGGATGCCAGTTCGAGTCCCTGCTACTCCACTTCCCATCCAGCTCTCTGCTTATGTGCCTGGGAAAGTGGCAGAAGATAACCCAAGTACTTCAGCCCCTCATCCACATGGGAGATCCAGATGGAGTTCCAGTCTCCTAGCTTTTTAGCTGCAGCCACTGTGCCCATTTGGGGAATGAACCAGTGGGTTGAAGATCTCTCACCCTCTCTCTTTCCCCTTCCCTCCCTCTAACTCTGCCTTTCAAATAAATAAATAAATTTTTAATAAATATACTTTTTTTATATGTTCTAAATGACATTTTTGTTCCATTCTGTTCATAGGTTTCTACAACCTATTTTACTATGTAGTAAATTTATACATTCTAATAGATTGTGATTAGAGGACTAATTACACTTTCTATCTTATTAATGATGAATCTCATTTGCCATTTAGTGTGCAACATTATTTACAGGAGATACAAATGAATCTGCCTAGTAATCAAGATGTGATATCTTGGGGCCAGCACTGTGTCCATAGTAGGCTAAGCTTCTGCCTATGGCGCTGGCATCCCATATGGGTGCCAGTTTGCGTCCCAGCTGCTTCTCTTCTTTTTCTTTTTTAAAGATTTATTTATTTGAAAGTCAGAGTTACACAGAGAGAGGAGGAAAGGTGCAGAGAGAGAGAGAGAGAGAGAGGTCTTCCATCAGCTGGTTTAATCCCCAGTTGACCCCAATGGCTGGAGTTCTGGTGGTCTGAATCCAGGAGTCAGGAGCCAGAAGCTTCTTCCAGGTCTCCCATGCGAGTGCAGGGGCCCAAGGACTTAGGCCACCTTCTACTGCTTTCCCAGGCCATAGCAGAGAGATGGATCAAAAGTGGAGCAACCAGGACTCAAACCACTGCCTACATGGGATGCTGGCAATGCAGGCAGTGGCTTTATCCACTTCGTCACAGCACCCACCCAGCTGTTCCTCTTCTGATCCAGCTCTCTGCTATGGCCTGGGAAAGTAGCAGAAGATGGCCCAGGTGCTTGGGCCCCTGTAGCCGTGTGGGAGACCTGGAAGAAGCTCCTGGCTCCTGGCTTCAGATCTGCATAGTTCTGGCCTTTGCGGCGATCTGGGGAGTGAATCGGGGTGGAAGACCTTTCTCTTTCTGTAACTCTACCTCTCAAATAAATAAATAAGTAAATAAATAAGAGGATTTATTTAAGAAAAAAAAACCACTTTGCTGCTTGAATAGTGTTCTGTTAGTACATGCTGGCCGCAATCTCAAATTTCAGGTGTACCTTATAAAAAAAAAAAAGATGTGATCTCTTAAGTCTATATGCCTTACAATTTTTAATTCAAGTTTGACATGGCAACTGGCACTATACTGTATTATAAAATGAAATGATAGTCTTATAAAATCTTCAATTTTCTATTTCAAACTGAGTAATGTGCTGTCATGCCACAAGAACAGTTACAATTTTCACTCCAACACTGAGAACAAGAAACAAAATGAGCCACATTATCACAGAGTAGCTGTAGAGTAAGCTGAACTTTCAAAGAAATTAAATCTCAGAAACAATAATACCAAAGAGGACTTAGGAGAGAAAATGCTTTGGGAAGCTCAATGCCAGGTAGTAGTGGATATGACTCCTTGTACCTGTTCTATATGTCAATGGCTAAGAAGTGATCTACTGACTAATGAAAGTAAAATGACTGTTTCAGTCAACTTTCCCGTCTTTAATCTTTTAAAAATTTGTAATTATACAATTACCAAAATTTGGAGGCATTATCTCAAGTAGCATGTATAATGAAGCAAATTTCTTTGAGCATCTCATTAACATTTTGAGAACTACACGTTGGGCTTTACTTATTCCCAGCCTCTACTAGAGTACTTTCTTAGAAACTATAAATCAAACCACCTTCCCTTAAAGGTTTCTGTATGTTCTACTTTAGGTCTCCCAGCCACATCTCCCCATAAAAGCCTGTATTCTCCTCTTTTTGTGTCATTGTATCCCCATCACACAGCACGGTACTGTCAAATATGTACTGACAGAGTCAGATAGAAAAGCAGAATTTGGCAACAGTTGTTACAGTCTTTGAACTCTTAAGTAGTAAATATACTAAATAACTGACTTTTCTTCCACTGCAGTAACAGTTCTATATCTATATTTTCTAACTGTCTAATGTTATACAATATAATTCTAATATCTGGACAATAGAGATGATAGCTAAAATCTATATCAAATTATTTTCATCAAGATCCACCTTACTCTACATTCTTAAAAACACAAAGAATTGGTACCTGTAATTTAAGGGAAAAGAGCCCATTAACCAGGGAATAGGAGTTCATATCCTAAATATTTTTCAGCTCTGTCTTAACTTTGCAAAACAGATTAGTATGCATATTTGGAAAGCTTAGTTACTTAACCCTGAATGTGATCACTAAGTGTCTGGAAAAATAAGAAAAAGAAATGCAAAACTTTCTTACCCAGGTCAGCAAATCTTCCCCAATTTGATCAATAACAGAGGTCTCATTCCTCTTTCGAACAGCCTTCATTTGTTCATTCAACCCAACTAAAAAAAAAGTAAGTACACACTCATTTTATGCTAAATAACTAGTAGTACTAAGTAGCTATATTTTTAAAAAAGGATTCTCAGAACAGTATATCTGCTTCTAATCTCCTTAATTATAAATCTGGATACAATGTTTATACATTTAGATATTATAAGCTTTATCTGAAAAACAGGTGCTAAAGTATAAAACATTTTTGGAAACTAGTACATCACATATAGCGTAGTTGCCTAAATATCCACTTAACCTCAAAACTCTCATCTTTAACCACGCTTAAAAATAAATTTAAATAGTTCTTCTCATTGTTCCTCTTAAAATGTGTATGTTCACAGGCAACAGATATTATCAGGCCTGCACTTGTCAATGCATGCTTATGAAACCCAAGATTACCCACAAAGGCGTAAAGGGCTTCAATTTGGTTGGCAGGTGTTGACGAAATCCTTGATGAAGAAAGACTGAAAATTAAGGGTCACAGAGAAATAGTGACCTGCAAAGAGAGAACATCCTATTGCTGTCTACAAAAGTGCAAGATGACTACACCCAGCCAAAGCCAACAAGGTAGAATTTTTTTCTTACTTAAGTGTTCTAAGCAACAAAACAATTTCTGAAAATTATCTCACCATGAGATTATATACAGTACATTATCATTTACAAAATGCATTTACACATGTATTATTACATGGAATATATACTTTTTAAAACACAATACTGTAACTGATAGGAAAATTTCAGGGTGATTTTGATAATTCATTTTGTCACCTCAGGCACTAACTGTAAACCTAAATCTCCATGTTAACATTCTGTACACAAAGGCTGATTGTGGAGGCAAAGGATATAGACAAAGATTCAATTATTTATTTATGCTATTTGCTCACAAAGACTTTTCAAAATGCTGACATGGATACATTTACAAAATCTAATAAAGGTACCTCCATGATGCTTTTATATGTTCACAATCTTTTCTCTACTGAAAATACTAGAGGAGGCCGGTATTGTGGTACAGAGGGTTAACACTCTGGCCTAAGGGCCGGCATCCCATATGGGCGCCAGTTCGGGACCCAGCTGCTCCTCTTCCAATCCAGCTCTCTGCTATGGCCTGGGGAAGCATAGAAGATGGCCCAAGTCCTTGGGCCCTTGCACCCGTGTGGGAGACCCAGAGGAAGGCTCCTGGCTTTGGATCAGTGCAGCTCTGGCCATTGCAGCCATCTGGGGAGTGAACCATCAGATGGAAGACCTCTCTCTCTCTCTTTCTCTCTCTCTCTCTCTCTCTCTCTCTGCCTCTCCTCTCTGCCTAACTCTGACTTTCAAATAAACAAATATATCCTAAAAAAAGAAAGAAAAGAAAATACCAGGGATGAATATATGAATATCAGAGCAAATTTCTCTTACTATGAAGTTGAAGAATATCTTCTAAGTTTGAAAAAATCTTCCGTAGTTCTGAAGGTGACAAAATTCCTTCTCTGGACACTCGCTGATAAAACACTTGATCAAGAACTTTCAGTGTTCGAACATGAGCTCGTTCTGTGTAGAACAATTCTAGGCAGGAAAAAAAGGAGATGTGAAATTGTGCCTTAGAATAATTTCACAGGACCAAACATAGCTGTTGGCTGGAATCAGGTAGCTGATGAGTTACACAATAAGTTATTTATCATTTAGAAAGTATGAAATGTCTCCGATTACTTTGATTAAATGAAATTTTCTGACTTTTTGACTCTAAAAAGCAAATACTGACAAATGAAAAATATCATTCAAAGCTGTTTTTTATTTAAAAGTTAACATTATGCCCCTAAACTCACTCTTCTATTCACAATAACCACCACCTTTCACAACTGCAACACTAGAGAACTGTAAAGCCAAAGGTCATATTTATAGCCATTTACTTAAATCCTATTCAGAAATAATAGTATTTTTGCTATCTAAACTGTCTATATACCACCATTTCTGGAGCCACACTTGTAATTTTACTATCTCACTGTGATGTCAGAGATATTTATTCAAATATATTTATTCAAATCACATAAGGGTAACAGAAGGTACAGTATCCATGCCACATATCTGTCACATACATGCTAAGGCAAATATAGAGCACTATAATAGGGCAAAGGAAAACCTGGCTCCTAGTTTTCCTATTAGTTAACTCTACCAGCCTTCCTGGTCTTAGCATCCTCATCCACATTCTATTCACAAAAATAACCTACCCTGAAAGTAAAATGATGGTGCAAATGCTGTCATAATGTTTTTTCAATCTAAAAATCTATAATGCTAGGAATCTTAAATAACTTGATGGCTCAACACATTTTTTCTGAATTATTAATAAGAATGAGAGAATCATTTGCATTTTTTGGGTTGAGGAGTTCAAGGATCATATCTAGTTTAACATTCTTTTTGTTTGTTTGTTTGTTATATAGTTTTTTTAATTTATTTAATAAATGTGAATTTACAAAGTGCAACTTTTGTATTGTTGTGGCTTCCCCCCCAACCTCCCTCCCTCCCATGGCCCTCCCCTCCCCCACTCCCTCTCCCATCCCGCCCTTCATCCAGCTTCATTTTCAATTACCTTCATATACTGAAGATCAACTTAGTATATACTAAGCAAGGATTTCAACAGGCTGCACTCACACAACCGCACAAGGTATAGGGTATTGTTCGACTAGTAGTGTTGTTTTTAAGTTTCATAGTAAAACACATTAAGGACAGAGATCCTACGTGGGGAGCATGTACCCAGTGACTCCTGTTGTTGATTTAACAATTGGCACTCTTATTTATGACGTCAGCAATCACCCGAGACTCTTGCTATGAGCTGTCTAGGCTATGGAAGCCCCTTGAGTTCACCGACTCTGAACTTGTTTAGTCAAGGCCGTATCACAGTGGAGGTTCCTTCCTCCCTTCAGAGAAAGGCGCCTCTCTCCTTGATGGCCTGTTCCTTCTGCTGGAACATTCTTCCTTTAAAAAAAAAAAAGCTAGGAGGAAATCTGAAGCAAATTCTAAGGCTGAAAGGGTTTGCTTTACTCTGATAAAACTAAATATATATGAACAACAACAAATTGATTAAACTCACCATTAATTACTTCTTGTCTTTTGATCTCACAAGGTTTCAGGCCCAGTAACACTTCTCGACTAACAAGCTGCTGCCAGTTGGGTGGATCTGTCTCTAAGTCATTTTCAAATTGTTCATCCTCACTTTGACTTTCTCCAAAAGCTATGCTGTCAAACCTAGTGAAGGAAACATAGATTTCTAGTTAAAGGCTCAGGTAGACAAAGTGAAATAGCTCAGTCTTTACATCACAGTGAATCAGTCAGATATCTGGTTCTGATTTAGCAGAGAGCCTAAAATGATATCCTTTCCCTTGTGTTAAAAATATCTCAATACATGTCTTTTGAATACTTTGCACTTGTTAGAATATTCTTTTATACTCTAACAGTTTTGTATATGGAGTTCTTTTCCTTTAAAACTGAGACTTCGGGGCCAGTGCTGTGGAACAGCAGGTAAGCAGTGACCTGTAGTGCCAGTATCCCATATAGATGCCAGTTAAGAGTCCCAGCTGCTCCACTTCCCATCAGCTCTCTGCTAATGCGCCTCGGAAAGCAGCAGAAGATGGCCCAAGTCCCTGGGCCCTTGCACCCACATGGGAGACCCAGAAGCTCCTGGCTTCTGGCTTCGGCCTGACATAGCCCTGGCCACTGCAACCATTTGGGGAGTGAACCAGCAGATGAAGATCTGCCTCTCCTTCTCTCTCTCTCTGTAAGTCTGTGTTTCAAATAAGTAAATAAATCTAAAACTGAGCCTTCAGAGGAACAAAATGCTGAATGTCTTAATATGTGCTTTTACCGAAAGCTACTTCAGATTTACTTACTTTCGAACAGGTTTTGGTGTTCCATGTTCAATCACCCTAAAACAATGGAGAATAAAAGCATGAAAACAAAATGGTGATCAAAAGATTTATACCGAAGATAATCAAAACTGAGTTTCACTCCAGTGGCTTGATAAACAAATTTCTTGGATACTGTAATTATTTAATATAAAATAAATTGAAGAAAATTTCAGTACTTAGCTAATACTACTAACAAGTACTGGTTCTTTCTCAAAACGTTAACATAAGGAAAGAAAAGTGCTGTAAAGTATAATAACATTAAATAATTTAAAAAACATGGGTGGATGTTGTGGCACCAAGTTAAATCACCTCTTGGGATGCCTGCATCCCATACTGGAGTGCTTGGGATTGAGTCCACCTCTACTTTTTTAAGATTTTATTTGTTTATATGAGAGGCAGAGTTACAGACAAGAGAGAAGGAGAGGGAGAGAAAGGCATTCCATCCACTGGTTCATTCCCTAGATGGTCACAAGACCAGAGCTGGGCTGACCTAAAGCCAGGAGCCAGGAGCTTCTTCTCGGTCTCCCATGCGGGTGTAGGGGCCCAAACGCTTGGGTCGTTGTCTTCTACTGCTTTCCCAGGCCATAGTCAAGAGCTAGCTCAGAAGAGGAGGAGCCAGGACTAAAGTCAAGACTCATATGAGATGCCTGCCCCGCAGATGGAGGATTAACCTACTGTGCCACAGTGCTGGTTCCCCACCTCTACATCTAATCAAGGTTCTTGCCAATGTGTCTGGGAGGCAGCAAATGATTGTACAAGTACTTGGGTTGCTACCACCCATGTTAGAAATCCAGATGCAGTTCCTGGCTCCTGCCTTCAGCCTGGTCCATCCTTGGCCATTGCAAGCATTTGAGGAATGAACCAGCAGATGGAAGATCTCCCTCTCTGTATTTCTCTGTGTGTGTGTCACTCTTTTGACTAAATAAATAAAACTTAAAACAAAAACAAAAACATTAGGTAATGCCCTAAACCTCTCAAGGGTATCATTGAATTACCTTTCTACTTCACATTCCTCCTCTTGCACTTGGTCTAATGGAGGAGGAGGAAAATCAGAGGCAGTATTGGGAGTACGAGGTGTACCATCCAAGGAGTCTCCAGATGCTGGTGTTTCTCCAACTGGCTTTGATCCTGAAAAGTCAGACAATTCAAGAATGCTAAATCTTAGGAAGATCACTGGTTACAAAACAAGAAAAGCTTCAACCTCATCTATAGCCACATTCTTATATAAATAATTACAGGTTAGCTAGAACCAAAAATTTCAAAATATAAAAAGTTTAAATGCACTAAAAATAGGAAAATTATTTTTTAAAGTAGCATCTTAAAAGTAAACATAAAACATGGCAATAATCTCAAAATTTCATAAGAGCTTATGATAAGGAGCAACCTTCTCCTCCCTTAGTCTTTTCTACCTCCAATATTAGCTCTTTTTCATGTTTTCAAATTTCAGTTATAATGTAGTCCAACTCTGGAGTAGCTGTTGCATGGGTCAGTATCATAACCATCAGGCTAGAACCACCTTCTGCCAGTCACCTGGAGGCTTTGTGTCTCCAGAGCTTCCGGGCCCCCACACATTTATTTCTTCTCTCTCTCTCTCTCTCACTCACTCACTTTTGCTCTCTTCTTTTTCTTTCTCTTGTCTCTTTCTCTTCCCCTCTTGCTTGCTTCCTCTCTTCTCTCTCTCTCTCTCCCCCTTTGCCTCTCCACAACTCTGCCTTTCAAATAAATAATCTTACTTATTTTTAAAGATTTTATTTATTTTATTTGAGGTAGAGTTACATACAGACAGTGAGAGAGAGAGACAGAGAGAAAGGTCTTCCTTTTTCCATTGGTTCACCCCCAATGGCGGCTACAGCCAGTGCACCGTGCTGATTCGAAGGCTGGAGCCAGGTGCTTCTCCTGGTCTCCCATGCGGGTGCAGGGCCCAAGGACTTGGGCCATCCTCCACTGCACTCCCGGGCCACAGCAGAGAGCTGGCCTGGAAGAGGAGCAACCGGAACAGAATCCGGTGCCCTGACCGGGACTAGAACCCGGTGTGCTGGCACCGCAGGTGGAAGATTAGCCTATTGAGCCATGGTGCCGGCCCACAAAGTTTCTAATATTCCTTCTGGCCAGAGTGCAGCCTAATTTCTCTCTCCTTGAGTGTGGGCCACATGTAGTGACTTAGTTCTAACCTGCAGAAGTGAGTGTGCACTCTGCAGAGACTAAGTCATAGAACACATCAAGGGGTGGGTATTTGGCCTAGTGGTCAGAATGCCACTCGAGATGCCTGTAGCTCATAAAAGAGTGTCTGGCTGTGACCCTTGGCTCTGGCTCCTAACTCCAGCTTCCCACTAATACGGACCCTGGGAGGCAGGATATGGCAACTGGGTCCCTGTCATCTACATGGGAGATCTGAATTGAGTTTCTGGCTCCTGGCTTCCCCAGCTGTTGTAATCATCTGGGAGCAGGTAGAAGCTCCTTCTGTCTTTTTGCCTTTCAAGTGAAAATAAGAAAGATATTGACATTTCCTTCTTGCTCTTATCTGGATCACTCTGGGGAATCTCTGCTATAATATCTTATTTGCTGCTAACATACCCCCTTCTTCTAGCTCCTTTCTCTTTATGATTTTTGTTTATTTCTAATCAATTATGCTTTTATATAATGAATCATGGGAGCCCTAAGATACCAATACATATAACTTAATCTGACATCATGAGAATTCCATTATTTAACCCAATCCTCAGACTTTTCCCCAATGTCACCCCACTTCCTTCTTAAATAAAAACCTGCTGATCCTGATGGCCACCTCTTCTACAACAGGTCTCTCAAATAGAGGATGATGGTTCTGCCAGACACTATACACTTCAAGGTGAAGATTGATGTCCTTTCTCAATATGACTTTCAGTCCATTTTTGTACTTTTTCTAAAAAAAAAATACTTCTCTACTGAGGCTCTCACTCTCTGGATGTTATTATATGTTCTCTTTATTCACACTAATCATTCAACAACACTAAGCCTTTGGCTGCAGGCTACATAGTTTTCCTCTCCATGCTAAAAATCATATTAGGTGGTCTCAAAATCATGTATATTAAGCTGTTCCAAATCCTGGCTCATTTGCTTCCTGACTGCTTTCAATCCTAGCACTCTGCTTTCTGCTGCCTCAGTGACCACTCTGATAATCTCATCCTTTGTGGTCACCAGACCCTGAACCACCTCCAGAACCAGTGATGCAGACAAATGTCCCCAGACAGCCCTTGGCAGAAAAAGGTTCCAACCTCTCATAGACAATCTCTCCTGCAAATTCAACTGCTTTCAGCTGGCTTCCTATTAGCAATAAGACAAAACAAAACCTCTAGAGCCTCAGATTTTTTAAAAGTCTTCTTTAGAACCCCTACATCTGCTCTAGCTACTAACCAGTCCTGTTAGTGTTTCTTTACCTCTTAATTGGATTTTGCACAATTTAAGTTTTTTGTCTGTGTGAATATCTACCCCATGAAACTAAGCTGCATACAGCAAACATTTGTGTATAGTTACTTCAGGCTAACATCCGTGACAAAGCTAGTGCTCAGTAAATATTTTTGTGACATGTCAAACTAGAAATCATTACTCAGCATAGACTATCACAGGTTGTAGAATATTAGAATCTTAAAACTCAATTAAACCAGGATTGAATCTTGATTAAAATGATCCACCAGGCTATTTAGATTTCAGTTGGTGTGCTTGTTAAACAACTCCGATAGCAAATTAAGGTGAACTGAAGTATGAACTTACCCATCTCATTCTCTTTTCCTCCTTCCTGGGAAAGAGCAGCCCCTGAAGCCACAGAGGACACAGAACCGGCAGGTGCATATCCAATGTCTGATCCTTCATTTGCTAACCCACTCTGGCGCAACTTAGTAGAGTCCTGAGGTTCAGGACTCACAGATAAGGGTGTGGATAAATGCTTAGGGTGGCGCACCTTCTGCAGTTCCATGGCTCTGCCAACTGAGCAGAAAGCAATGGTTAATAAACTGCTGCAAAACAGAAAGCAAGAAGATGATATAAAAGAATTTGGAAAATTTCTAGGACATAGTGGGAACCCCAAAATAGAAAAATGAAATATTATATAGTGCAAAGAATAGGCAAAGGCAAGGGTAAAGGGAAGGACAAGAGTAGGTAGAAGAGTAAGGTAAGGAGGCAGAAGGGATGAAGAGGGAAGAACAAGGCAGAAGATATGGGTAAGAGGGGGGAGGCAGGGGAGGAGGAGGTTCAAGAGAAAAGGAGATGTGGAGAGAAACAGTGGGCCAGGGGAGGAAATGATGAGAGACACAGAAAATTATGGAGCTGTATTCATCTGTAGGCATGAAAATCAAGCCTTTTTCTTTGCAAGCTCTTAGCAAGCCCTATCCCATTTCTTCCCCAACACTCAAAACTTCATCACCATAAATGCCTCAGAGAACATCCAGACTAATCCCTGTCCTGCTCATTGTCCTTGTTCACATCAATCATCACCCTCCAAAGGACTGCACAGCCTTTCCACCGCTGATCTAACTCCATCTCCCCAAATTCCTAAACATCTTCTGTACCCCCTGGAACTCATGAAACCCTCCAGCACCCCAAACACCTCTCTAAAGAGTTCCTTCACTTTCTCAGTGTTTCTCAACAAGCAGTACCACTGGCACAGAATTCCTCGCTAGATGGGTATTCAGTGTCACAGCATTACAATTCCCCTCCCATCCTGACCACACCAGCATTTTCACACGTGGCCCTGCCTGAGATGAGAACTACCACATGGCCTAGTCACCCTCCCGACAGCACACCATCCCTACTTCTCCTGCAGCATCTTTCTATGGTGGGCTGATCTCTCTCCACTGGATCTGGGAGGTGAAAGGAGATCAGAAAATAAAGCACAATGGAGAGATGGAGAAATTGTAGAAGAATGGAGACAGTAACATATGGATAAAGAGATTAAACCACATATGGTAGACAGAACAATGCATGCTGTGTCTTTTTCTGAACAAACACAGCTTGAGTGCACACAAAATCAGAAGAGGTGAGTAATTTGTGGAATTTACATCTGATAGAATAGTGCCAGTAAAGAGAAAATGCTTATGGAAAACATGGGTGGAATTCAATTCAGAAATAACACTGAGTGGAAACTAGAACAGTACAAGTTCAGAGAACTCATCTGAAGGACATCTTTCTTCAGCAATTCATTCTAGCCAAATGAGCCTCTGGTGTAAAGATGGCACAGAACAGTGGGACACAGGACTTCAAACTGCAACATACTTGCACTGTTGTCATGGCGACTCGGTCTCCTTGGAGGTCCCAGGATACTGGGGAATCCTCTTCGCTTTCCTTTTTCTTCGCCTTCTCTATCTTTCTTCATACTTTGCTGGAGTTGAAGTACAACAAAAAAGATAAGATACATCTAGCAAAGATTGCTTTTGCTGCTTTCAATCATAGAAGTGTGATTCTAATGGCCAGTTTAAATGAATTGGTTAAAAACATATGAAGGTGTGTGCATGTCTGTGTGTGCATACATGCACACACACATACACACACAGAGCACTTTCATTAAAGGCTGGCCTATAGTACTACATTGTGTCCACCTCAAGTTCAAGCCATCTTTTCAAACCCTTTGAAGATAACAATTTTGGAATATAAAAGATCAGTTCTAGAACACATTTACCAGGAGGCTGGTCTAAATCATTCATTCATCCATTCAAATTCATAATGTACAAAGGCACTGTGCTAATAGCTGAATACTGAAGAAGAACCATGCCCTCACAGTTTTACAATACTGCAAACATTAAAAAACAAAACAAAACAAAACAAAACAAAAACAAATAATTACATACTATAACAGGCACAGTTAAAAAAAAAAAATAACAACTAGGTATTAGGGCCAGCATTGTGGCATAATAGGCTAAGCCTCCACCTGCCATGCTGGCATCCCATATGAGCGCCAGTTCATGTCCAGGCTGGTCTTCTTTAGATCCAGCTCTCTGCTGATGGCCTAGGAAAGTAGTGGATGATGGCCCAAGTGTTTGGGCCCCTGCACCCGCGTGGGAGACCTAGAGGAAGCTCCTGGCTCCTGGCCAGGCCCCAGCTGTTGCAGCCATTTGGGGAGTCAATCATCAGATGGAAGACCTTTCTCTCCATCTCTCCCTCTGTCTGTAACTCTCTCTCTCAAAATAAATAAATAAAAAATCTTTAAAAAAATGTATTAGGCACTAATAGTTGGCGATGGCAGTATGTAAATGGATATTTTCACTTTTCACATTGTCTGCTGACTAGCATACACGCCTGGACTTCTCTCCAGATTTTGAGTGTCTTGAGATCAGGGACTATATCCTATAACTTTTAGTATGCTGAGCACTGATTAGCTGATTAATTAAATTCTCAGGACAAAACACGGCAGCCACGTGTAAAGAAGCACCTAGACGTGAACACAGTTATTATTCCAGGCTTACTTTGATTTTTGGAAGGAATCCAATCCGACCCCGCTTGTGCTCTAAATTTCGAGGTTCTTTCACTTTTACTCCCAAATGCTTCATGTACATGAGAATAACATACTGCATTGTGGAACTGGAGGAGAAAAGTAAACAGAAAGAAAGAAAATAGTACTTCTGTAAGGGTGAGTCAGCAGAATAAAACTTCAAATGATTTGCAAAACCCCAATATTGGAATTTTTGAAATTAATCAAGCAGAAAAACCTTAAAAATCTATTCATTGACACAGAAAAGGATTCTACCCAGGATTCTAGAATCCTAGTCTAATAAAACAGAGGCCACCAGAGGGAGACCACAGTCTATATTTGTAAGTTAAAAGATATAAATTACAATTTAGAGTTGATGGGAAAAAACAGGCTCTTTTTTCTTAAAATTCTAGAAAAAAATTTTATTACCTCTTTTCTTCTTCTACAGCCTGAGCAGTCATCCTAAAAATACAAACATTTACAAATGAAATATTAAGTTTTAACAAGAGTTATTGAATGCATTCAACTGAAACAGAATAAAATAGACAAAATGCTTTTGGTTTTAGGTGACTCTAAGTCTCCATCACCCAGAATAAAATATCAAAGAATCCTAGTTCTCAAAGGAACTGCATCTTCTCACACTCGTATCTCCTATACATGCTTTGTAACAAATATTTCCAAAGCCTGTGAATTGAAACCAATGAAAACATTTACCTGTTTTATCAATGATTAGAAATTTTAGCTATTTATTTACCAACATCCAGAAAAGGAAACACAAGAACTTTATCTAAAATATCACAAATTCCAAAGTATCAATTATTTTTACAATATAAACATACAAAGCATACAAACCAGCAGCCTTTTAAAATCTGTTCAAAGGGTCCTTTAAGCATATTTAGCATCTCAGCAAAGAGGGCATTTCCACATATACTTCTATTACTTACAACACTTCTTCAATTTTGGCAACAATTTGTTCTGCACATGCCCGCTCCTTCTCCAAAATGATGCGGTCCTTGTCTCGCTCTGCATCAAGCTTAGTCAGTTCACTTTCAGCCAACGTCAGTCCCATGCTACGCTTCTGCCTGAAGGGAATAAAAGAAACTTTCTGAGGTGGCTGAGAGAAAAACTATCTTGCTCTGGAGATGTCCCATCAGTCTCCCCAGCTATGCATTTCTAGGAACAGGTAAAATGTCAGTTTTCTAATTATGGGCCCACGTGACCCAGGATATCAGAAGAAAAGCATTCTAGAGACAATCACACACAGAATACTTATCTTCAAGGATCACAGTCAGGACATAGCACTGAGCTCAAATCCTTGAAGTATACAGATGGGAATATGGACTCTCAGTTACGATCTTTTGGACTCTAGGTGGTCATTATATTTAAATAACAGGGATAAGACTATATGGTTTGTCTTGTGCTAAGGTAAGTATTTGATATGTAACATTTTCTTACACTAAAAATTAATCCAGAATGATCACATTGGGTTTTATTTACCACCAAGCTTACCGAAAATCTTCCAAGTGCCTTTGAACTTCGGGGTGGACTCTTTCTTGCATAGTCTGGATATAGTGGCGATGCAGATCCTCAGGTATAAGCTCTGGTCGTCTCTTTTCTGCATGAAAGAAGGCAATTATTTGATAAGACAGTATGTTCTAGGTAACCTATGACTGGCAACATTTCAATGCTACATGGTACAAATTTACTTGGAGTACACCAAAAACTTCAGTGCATGTCACATATTTCATCTCAGAATTTAGATTTCATTTACCCTAGATGTAGTATAGGCTCTCCTCCTGCTACCATTCAGGTCATCAACTAGTCATCATGGAACAGATAAACTGAGCTACATACCTACAGAGATGCAATTCTCTAAGACATTGATGCTCCAAACTCACCTAGATCCACAGATATTTCATCAGGAACCGAAACTTTCAGATTCTAAAACAAAATGCAAACAAGAGGTGAAACAGCACTAAAGAATTTCCAAGATATACACAAGCATTCACATAAAGTAGAGGGATATGGTTTAAATATCTATTCTTACAAACATATCTATGTACAAACCCAAAATCAACTTTCTTAAAAAAATTATTTATCTGAAAGTCAGAGTTACAGAGAGAGGAAGACATAGAGACAGAGATTTTCCATCTACTGGTTCACTCCCTAGATGGCCAGAAGGGCTGAAGCAGGGCCAAGCCAAAACCAGGAGCTTCTTTTGGGTCTCCCATGTAGCACCTGGGTCACCTGCTGCTTTCTCAGGTGCATTAATAGGGAGCTGGATTGGAAGTGGAACAACCAGGACACAAACTGGCACCCATATGGGATGCCAGTGTTGCAGGTGGCAGCTTTACCAGTTATGCCACAACACTGGCCTCAAAATCAACTTTCTTATACTTTTGAGCACAAGTATATAAACTACTTACAAAAGTTCATTTGTGGAGCCAGTGCTGTGGCATAGCAGGTAAAGCCACTGCCTGCAGCGCTGGCTTCCCACATGGGCACCAGTTGGAGGCCCGGTTGCTCCACTTCCAATCCAGCTCCCTGCTAATGTGCCTGGGAAAGCAGCCGAAGATGGTCCAAGTCCTTGGGCCCCTGTACCCACATGGCATACTCAGAGGAAGCTCCTGACTCCTGGTTTCAGATTGGCCCAGCTCTGGCCATTACAGCCCATTTGGAGAGTGAATCAGTGGATGGAAGACCTCTCTCTCTGGCTCTGCCTCTCTAACTCTGCCTTTCAAATAAATAAATCTTTTTAAAAAAATTCATTCATGTATGTGGGTATTATATGAAAGAAATATGACATGTAGCATAAAAGAACAATTAGCAAATTAATCAATGAGAATTCTTAACCCTTAATGGTGATATACATATAGAGATCATAACTAACAAAATATGAAGTTTTACTTAGCTTGGAGCTCTCTTAAGAAATGTGAAATTCAAACATGCTTGAATATACTATTAATTCATCATGAACATAAATTATCTTAATAAAAATCATGTGTAATATTTTAGACAATGGTAGTGCAATCAGATCCATAATTCAGTCAACAAATATTTGAGTAACCACTCTGTGCCAGAAATTATTCAATGCTGGCAACACAACAGTGAACAAATGGAAGTAAAATACCAGTCCTGGGAGCTTATTGAATTAAGAATACAGGATCAGGAATATAAAGAAAAATAAATAAATAAATAACATATAAGCTCTACAGATGAAAATAACACTGAAGTTACCACTTCTGTGGTAACTTTCTGTTACCACAGAAAGTAAAGGGGGTGGGATTTAAGTGGGTTGGTCAGGGAATGCCTCATTGATTAGATAACTGTATTTAGTAATGTGAAAGGATGCAGGCAATTTCATAAAGGAATACAAAGAAAATAGGGCAGAAGCTGAAGGGAGAAGCCAAAATGTTTGCGCATGTTTATTTTAAGGTAGTAGAAATAACAATGTTTGCATGCTAATGGGAATGATTCAGCAGAAAACAAAACAAAACAAAACAAAACAAAAGATATGGGAAGGTAACTAAAGGTATTTGAGTAAGTATGAAGATAACACAGTCTTATGTAAATGGAGGCAGAGTTGTTGCTGGATAAAGGATGGAAACTCCCCCCATAGCATCAAAGGAAATGGCAGAGACATGGCATGATGGGGGCAGGTGATGTTTCTGGTAGAAGCCCTCCTCTCTGTACCTCAAATGTCTCAGAGAAACAGCAAGATCATCATCTGAGGAAAGGTTAGGAGAGGAAGGGAGGGAGGTTTTATGAGAAAGTATGTATGAAGCAGGAACTCAGGAGAACACTCAACATGAAAGGACTAGGGTCTTGCAGCCTGAGTACCAGGAGGCATTAAGGGCAAACTGCTAGCTCCCCAAGGCAAGGCTAATAATAAAACGTACTAGTTTAAAAACCTTGTTAGCATTTCTACTAGCAAATAAAACACTATTATCATTTATGTCAGTGTGAGTGAGATCTTTTCCATCACTTTTTAAATTTGTGCCTCTAACTTTCAAAATAAGCACTCATAATTCAATTATGCAAGTATCAGCCCTTAGATATATATAATATATATAGCCTATATATTTATGATATAAAATATATATGAATATATATCATTTTTTTAAAGATTTATTTTATTTCTTTGAAAGGCAGAGTTACAGAGAGGGGAAACAGAGTTAGAGAGATTTTCTGTTTGCTAGCTCATTCCCCAAATGGCTGCAATGGCCAGGGCTGGGCCAGGCTGAAGCCAGGACCCAGAAGCTTCATCTGGTTCTCCCATGTAGGTGCAGGAGCTCAAGCACCTGGGATAATCTTTCACTGCTTTCCCAGGCACATTAGCAGGGAGCTGAATCAGAATTGGAGCAGCAGCATTGCAGATGTCAACTTAACCTGTTATATCACAATGCTGGCCCATATAATCTCTTTTTCATTCCCGTATTCTAATTCTATACATACATACATATATACAAAATATATCCCAAATACGCATATATACATTTACATATATCTTAAAACCCACTGTTTTCATATGCCTAAAACTAACATAGAAATGATAAAAAGTCAAGAATAATCAATAATTGAGATATAGCACAGATGTCAGAAAGCACAACAGAGTCCATAAACAAGAGAGTAAAGATTGGAAGTAGGAAGACAGTAATTCAATGTACTAAAGCAAAGATTATAATTAACTTGGCAACTTACTGCAGATCGATCCAGGAAGAACTGATGAAACTCCAGGAAGATGCGACGAGTTTCCTTGGAATTGGTCTGTTTATACAAGTCTGAATAGAGATAACAGAGCTGTAGTGGAGAAACAAATGGAAAAGACAGAGTGAGAAATCAAAAGACATAATTTGCTACATCCTCATTATTTAGGAATATCTAGAACAGATATGTCAACATCAACAATGTAGTTATCACCGAGTCTTTAAAAATAAACTAGTAACATTTTATATTTCTTTTATAGCTATCCCTTTATGTTTGGAAAGCTGAAAGAAGTCTGTTCACTCCTCTTGTAGAGAGGAAACATTGTATGGTACATGAATCAGAAGAAGAACTCTGAACCAGCTAAATTGTAAAATATATTACCAATGTTGCAGGGTCAAACTGTGAAACTACATGGTGTAAAAAAACAGCCAAATGAGCAGGGCGAGATTTCAGCAGTTCAATGCTCTGGAAACAGCTGCACTGCCCATTAATCTAGAGGAAGAAATAATTATATATCAAAAACTCCAATACACAAATACAAAATGCAATGTATGCTCAACTCAACACAGCTATCAAATCTTCACTTTTATCTTCTTACATCAAATTAAGTATCCTAAAAATTTCACTAAGATGTATTAGTGACAAAGGCTATGGAAACTCTTCCTCTGAAAATCAATCCTCTCTTGGGAACAGGTTAGAAGACAAATCATCTTGGGAGAATGGAATTTAGGAGATGATTATCAAGGCTCAGATGTCCAATCAGTATTAGAAAAACAGTCTCAACATTTCCAAAACTATGGAAGGCTTTATGACCAACAACAAAATAACTGTTTTTCTTTTTCTTTTGGTCTAATTACAGAGATGGCAATGGGGAGTTCAGCTATATGATTTTAAGTGAGAAAACTCCTAGAATATTTGTATAATCCCTAAATATACTTAACATAGAAAACAGTAACCTGGGACCAGGACTGTGGTGCAGCCAGTTAAGCTGCTGCCTGATGCCAGGACCTCAAATGAGCAGTGGTTTGAGTCCCAGCTGCTCCACTTTCAATCCAGTTCCAAGGTAAAGCACTTGGGAAAGCAGTGGAAGATGCTGCCACCCCCATGGAAGACCCGGATGAAGCTCCTGGTCCTGGCTTGGTCCAGCCCCAGCAGCCGCTGCAGCCATTTGGGGAGTGAATCAACATATAGATTTTCTCTCTCTCTTTCTCTATCTCACTCTAACTCTAACTCTTTCAAATACATAGATCTTTAAAAAATGAAAATAGTAAATTGACATCACAATTTCCATATAATTTCCCATTGAAATCTTTAATTTAGAGAAGAAAGATGTATCTAACAAGCAATGCCATTTGACATAGTATATGCCAGAAACAGTCACTTCCCAAAGCATTCATTCTAAAGGCCACCACTACCACACTGTCAAAACCAGGCAGACACTACAAGAAGCACAACCCAACATCTCCCGTGAACACTGCTAACAAAATTCTTCAGAAAAATAATAGCAAATTAAATTCAACAACATATAAAAGGGATAATACATCAAGACCAACTGGAATTAATTCCAGGAATGCAAGAGTAGTTCAACATTGTAATACCAATGTAATTTATCATATTAAGAGACTAAGAAAAGTCATATGATCATCTCATCCATTCAAAAAAATTCAACACATAGTCATGATAAAAATCTCTCAGTGAACTAAAAATATTCTTTAACCTAATGATCCTTAGCATAATAAAAAACATATGCAAAAACCCAAGAAAAATATTATACTTAATGAAGAGTGAATGGTTTTTCCCTAAAGTCAGGAATAAAGCAAGGATGCCTCTCTTGCCATTCCCAATTCAACCTCATACTGGTATTCCTACCTAGTACAAAAAGAAAGAAGATACACAGATCAGGAACAAGAAAATAAAAACTCTCACTCTTCATAGACAACATTGCTGTCTATGTAGAAAATTCCAAGAGTTATTTTTAAAAACTCCTTGAAATAAGTAGATTTAGCAAGATCACATAATTCAAGGATAAAATCAAGCTAAGCATATTCTTCTATGATCAATGAACAATTGTGGTTTGAAATAATTTAAAAGCTACTCTTCAATAACAGCTCTCTTACTCATCCAAATTAACTATTTAGGTGTAGTCAATGAACCTAACTTTTACTGGCTTTAAAAGAAAAATGTTTTCTATTGGTCGAAGCTAAAATAAGCTATTAACTCAAGGGGCAATTCAAATCCTCACAAATGTTCATTCTTTACAATAAATCAGAAATCTCAGAAAATTAGTAATTTATTTAGAAAAAAAATGTCCTCACCTGTTCATGTTCAGTTCCAAAATCATCATCTTCTGCTCCAATAATATGAGGTGTTATGCGGGTTGAGGGACTCCCGATAAGTGACTGAGTGTCCTGGCAGCATTCAAAGAAAAGGAACAGAAAATTATCTGGTGGTCAAAGCCACAGGAAGAATAAAGCCAAACCATCAAAAAGACATGATTCCCTTAAACATGGAATTTCTTTTTTTTCCCAACTTTTATTTAATAAATATAAATTTCCAAAGTACAACTTTTGGATTATAGTGGCTTTTCCCCACATAATCTCCCTCCCACTTGCAACCCTCCCATCCCCCGCTCCCTCTCCCATCCCATTCTTCATCAAGATTCATTTTCAATGATCTTTATATACAGAAGATCAACTTAGTATATACTAAGTAAAGATTTCAACAGACTGCACCAACACAGACACACAAAGTACAGAGTACTGTTTGAGTACTAGTTTTACTGTTAACTCACATAGTACAACACATTAAGGACAGAGATCCTACATGGGGAGTAGGTGCACAGTGACTCCTGTTGTTGATTTAACAATTGACACTCTTATTTATGACGTCAGTAATCACCCAAGGCTCTTGCCATGGACTGCCAAGGCTATGGAAGCCTCTTGAGTTCACAAACTCCGACCTTATTTAGACAAGGCCATAGTCAAAGTGGAAGTTCTCTCCTTCCTTCAGAGAAAGGTACTTCCTTCTTTGATGGCCTGTTCTTTCCACTGGGATCTCACTCACAGAGATCATTCATTTAGGTCATTTTTCTTGCCACAGTGTCTTGGCTTTCCATGCCTGTGAAACTCTCATGAGCTTTTTAGCCAGATCTGAATGCCTTAAAGGCTGATTCTGAGGCCAGAGTACTTTTTAGGACATCTGCCATTCTATGAGTCTGTGTATCCCGCTTCCCATAAACATGGGATTTCTTTCTGCTTATTTTCTTTGAAGTACTTTATTTTCAAAGTAATGGTTCTCAAATTTTCAAGGCCATGAAACACTTTAGCAGAGAAAACAATCCAAACATTATCAACTATTTCTTGGAGGTGGGGGAATCCTTCCTCTGGAAATAGTAAGTATTCTTTGCTCACCATACCCTTGATTATCTGATTCTAATCATTTTCTATATACATGTCATTAACTCATACAAACCTAGACTTTGTTACAGAAAAAGATAAAGTTGGCTTACATAGGTAGAGTAAACATTTTTAAAAAGTGGATGAAAACAGTAGAAAAGGAAAAATGAGAGCAATGACAGGACAAAGTTACCTTTGTTATCTTACTAGAGAGGTTAATGCTTCTGAGAAGTACTAATCAAAGATTTCCACTAATGACAAACAACTGAAAGCTGTCACAGAACTCTATTTTTGCATTTATAATTAATTTTCCTAAGTGTATAATGTGGGTTTCTCAATTTTGACACTGTTGGCACTTGGGCCACACAATTTGGGAGTCACCCTGTACAGTGTGAGATCTTTCGCAGCACCCTGATCTCTATCTACCGACTAGATGACAGTAGCAGCCTCCCAGTCATGACAATAGAAACTGTTTTTAGACATTGACAAATTATTATATCCCATGCGATATCTCATCCATTTTGTCAACTCATAAAAGTTAATTCTGGAGCCGGTGCTGTAGTGCAGTGGGTTAAAGCCCTGGCCTGAAGCGCTGGCATCCCATATGGGCGCTGGTTCTAGTCCCGGCTGCTCCTCTTCCAATCCAGCTCTCTGCTATGGCCTGGGAAAGCAGTGGAAGATAGCCCAAGTCCTTGGGCCCCTGCACCCACATGGAAGACCCAGAAGAAGCTCCTGGCTCCTGGCTTAGGATTGGCGCAGCTCTGGCCATTGTGGCCATCTGGGGAGTGAACCAGCGGATGGAAGACCTCTCTTTGTCTCTACTTCTCTCTGTAACTCTTCTTTCAAATAAATAAAATAAATTTAAAAAAATAGATTCAGTACAATAATAGCAATATAGGGGGATGAATGTATAATTTAATAAATATGAGATGTATAAAGACCATGAATATTAAAATCAAAGGTCACACAGGATTACAAGAAATAAAACATTTGGAAGACAGGAATTTGGCTTAAATCTGATGGCCACTGAACAGCAGTATCCAGAATTCAGCAAAGTAGGGAGAAGCTATAATGGCTTGGGAGTCATTTGCATAGTACGGTTGAAACTATATAAACAGACCCACAAGTTATAAACTAGGTAAATAATAAAATATATCTGGGGGCTGGTGTTGTGGTATAACAGGTTAAATTGCCACCTGTGATGCCGGCCATCCCATACGGTGCTGTTTAGAATCCTGGCTGCTCTACTTCCAATCCAGGCCCCTACTAATGTTCCTGAGAAAGCAGTGGGAAGATGGCTCGGGTCCTTGGACCCCAGCACCCATGTGGAAGACCTGGAAGAAGGTCATGGCTCCTAGTTCCAGCCTAGCTCTGCCCTGGCCATTGTGAGCATTTAGGGATTGAACCAACAGATAGAAGATCATGTGTGTGTGTGTGTGTGTGTGTGTACATGTCTCTGACTCCAAATAAATAAATTCATCTTTATATATGTAATTTTTCTTCCTTAAGTATGCTACAACACCAGGTATCCATTGCCTAAATTATATCTATCTTTACTAATCTTTTATTTTCTTTATTCACAGGACTTTAATAACTTTTTTTAAAAAAAGGAAATCAGGTGAAAGAACAGAAATTTGTTTAGAGCACTACTCTTACAATTTTTGATCTTATAACTGATCCAATGTCTCTGATTTTTCAATAGTCTTTGTGGTAGTAATAGTCAATATATCACAAAATGCTGTTAAATATTTTGCTATAAAACTTTAAACAAATCTAATTTTAAAACAGAATGTTAGAAGCACTCAATTAAGAAAATGTAAGATCCAACAATTGCACATCTAGGAATAGAATCCAGAGAAGAACTGAAAAACTGAAAAACAAGAACTGAAAACAGAGCAGCAATATTTACAGTAGGCTTCAGGTAGAAGCAACCCAAGCGACCACTGACAGATGAGCAGATGAACAAAATGCAGTATACATCATAACAGTATTATTTAGTCTTAAAAAAGAAAGGAAATTCTGACACATACAACTTAGATGTACCTTAAAGGCATACCACATGAAATAAGCCAGTCACAAAAGGAGAAATATTATATAATTTCATCTAAACAAACACCTAAAGTAGTCAAAACTGCAAAATTTCAACGGGCTGGAGAGGAGAAAGAAACATGGACTTAGAATTTAATGGGTATCAAGTTTCAGCTGAGGAAAATGAAAAAATTTTGGAGATGGGTGGATATGATAGTGTGCGATCATGGGAATATACTTAGTAATGACACTATACCTTTCAAAATGGTCAAAACAGCAAACTTTGTTATGCATGTTTTACCACAACAAAATTGTGCTGAGCAACCTAGAAATGCTAAGTAATCAGGCAATATCTCACCATTTATTAATATCTTCATTAAGTTCCTTTTATAAATTTTAATTGTTTTCTGAAAGAGTTAAATACACAAACATAAGATCTGTCTTAAGGAGAAGAAAAGCTAAAGACAGAGCTATCATGGATGTCACACTCACACTGTCCTGAATTGCTTCATTTTTCTCTGTGTTTTCCTCTAGAGAAATCCTCTCTTTCAGGCCACTCCTGGGACTCTAATGAGAAAAGAAGAAGAAAAAAAAGATTTTCAGTTCATTTCAATAGGCTCACTGAAAGGAGAAAAGAAAAATAGTGTGAAAAAATAAGCTTCTAAATTTCACGTTGTATCTAAAACTACGAAGTATTTTTCATGTAATACCTGACTCTACTACTTTTTTCCTAGCTTTCTCAAGGCTCTTATGCTATTAGATTTTCAGTTTTGTGTTGACAAACATACTATCAACAAACAGTTTCACCTAATCTTCAGGCCTGGGAGTTAGTTTTATATCAAATAACTCTAATTCAATATATTACATATCTCAAAATCTCAAACTCATTATGTCAAAACAAACTATCTTTATTCATATGCTTCAATCCCTGCCTTTCTAAACTATCCACTGTAAATTATGAGTATTTTGTCCTATTAATATGAAAGGAATTAAAACTGTATTTTTCTGTCACCATCTCCCATGAAAGCTGCTAAACAGACCTTCATAAAATTCATATGACATGTTTGGGATGACCTCTTTTGGGGGCTGAGGAATTCCCTAAAGCAATGAGGCATTCTAACAGAGCAACTGAAAATGATGAACAAGAGGCTGGTGGTATAGGAAAGGAACGTGTCTTCTATGAACACACCACAATATCACAGGTCAGAGAAAATAGCACCTTTCAATGAATGATTCATCTTGAATAAATGAATGACTCTAGGTTTTAGATAAGAGATATAAAACTAGAAGAAGCTTGTCATAAAAAAAACAAGGAAGCCTTCTAATACTGGAGAGTTACGTCAAAAGGGTAAGAGACAAAACATGAGGCTCCCACTGACCAAAAATGGCTAACTCATGTTAGAATGTGAGTTCAAATATTACACACACACACACACACACACACAACCCTTTCATGAGTCACTCGGGTTTGTTAAGGTAGCTACTTTTTTGAAAAGGAGAAGATTCTTTTCAGATTCCTCCTTGCAGAAAGTCAAACAGAAGATTTTATCCTTCAGCACCTGTATAAGCTATATGTTAGAGTTACCTGATAGCTATCAAGGGAAACTTTTTTATAAAACAATTCCTTCTAATAAACACAGCAAGAGTGACAAAATTGTAATACCATCCTTTGAAACTCACAATTAAATAATGCATGCAGCATTTTGATTATCAATGGCACACAAGAACATTACATGAAAGATTGAAGGGGTAGGCATTGTGGCTTGGGACACCCACATCTTACAGTGCCAGTTCAAGTCCTGGATGCTCTGCTTCTGATCCAGCTTCCTGCTCATGCATCCTGAGGAGCAGCAGATGATGTCTCAAGTGCTAAGGCTACTGCCACCCACGTGGGACAGAGATGGAATTCCAAGCTCTTAGCTTTGGCCTGGCCCAGCCCTGGCTGCTGCAGTCATCTGAGGAGTGAACTGGTGAATGGAAGCTGTGCTTTCTTTCTCCCTGCCTCTCTCTCTGCCTTTCACGTACATGAATATAAAATTAATAAACATTAAACAACAAAGACTGATAAGAGAATTTACAATGAGGAAATCACACTGACATCACCTTAAACAAACCACAATAAGAAAACCAGACCTCTTGGTGTGAAATAACAAGATGTATACAGCACTATCTATGAATTCCCGCCAAACAACCATCAAACCTTAATCTAATCAAGAATCTAGATCTAACTATCAGTTTTCAGGAAATATGGATAGAGCAACAGGTTATACAACACCATGAAAATGTAATTACAACGTAGTTGGTTTACTGGCTATATGACTCAATTTCTTTAACAAAACATAAAGGTAAGAAAAAAAAAAACCAGGAGAACTACTAAAAATTACAGAGATGGGGCTAATGCTGTGGCATGCTAGGTTAAGCCTCTACCTGCAGCACTGGCATCCCATATGGGCACCAGCATGAGCTTCAGCTGCTCCACTTCTGATCCAACTCTCTGCTAATGGCCTGGGAAAGCAGCAGCAGATGACCCAACTGATCCTATGTGGGAGACTCAGAAGAAACTCCTGGTTCCTGACTTCAGAAGGGCCCAGCTCTGGCTATTGTGGCCATCTGGGGAGTGAATGAGTGGATAGAAGACCTCTCTCTCTCTCTCTCTCTCTCTCTCCCTCTCTCTTTCTATAACTTCACCTCTCAAATAAATCTTTTAATAAATCTAAATAAATCTTTTAAAAAACATCAGAGATGTAAAATGGCTTAACAAAAGGCAATATGAAGATCTTGAATAGATTCTGATTCAAATAAACTGTAAAAATATCACTGTACAATTCAAAGTGTATGTTAAAAAATTTAATTCTTTTTCATGTTTATTTTCAATATGTGTAAAAATATCACTGTACAACAATTCAAAGTGTATGTTAAAAAATTTAATTCTTTTTCATACGTTTATTTTCAATACGTTTAAAAGGCAGAGAGAGAGAAAGACAGAGAGCAAGAAAGCCAGTTCATCTGCTGGCTTGCCCCCCGATAGCTAGGGCTAGGCCAGGATGAAGCCAAAAGACCAAAACTCCATTTGGGTCTTCCAAGTGGGTAGCAGGGACTTAAGTATTTAAGCTGCTGCCTCCCACAATATACCTTAACAGGAATCTGGAACTGGAAGCAGAACCAGGACTCCCAGGCTGTCTGTTCTAGGATGTAGAGGCCCCAAGCAGCGTCTTAATGACTGTACCAGATGTTCACCCCAGAAAAATATTAACTCTTAAGGTTTGATAATGACATTATAGCTATATTTTGACAACATTTTTCTCTCTCAGTGAAATAATGCTGTGAATTTACTTTGCATCTATTTCCATTTTATGGAAGGTATGAAAAATAGAAGATCTGGACAAAGTAAGGGAACATGTGTTGATACCTGCTGAGGCTGGATTATCAGGAACATGAGAGAGATCATTATGCTACACTATCTGCTTTTGAACATGCTGGAGAAATTTCCAACTTCTTCAAAATAGCCATAAATTGAAAATCAGAGAAGCAGATGCTCTGAATGTTAGGTAACTTGTGGTCAAGTTACTTCTACTGGTATGTGAGCATTCTTTAAACTTTCTTTCTCCAAGGAGGGTTAAGCATGTGATTATAAAGAAAACTGAAAGCATGTTGTTATAAAAATCAAAATAAAAATAAGGAAAGGAGAAAGAGAGAAGATGGGAGTGTTTTTTATCAAAATAAACTTATCTTGCAATCCCATTTTCCCATACAATTTTTGAAGTACTCTTGTGTGTTTTTGTGTGTGTGTGTGTGTGTGTGTGTACAAAATTTCTATAGATTTACACAATATTTGCAAGAAACTGAAAAGGAAAGTAACATCAGACCCCTCTTTGCAGGTGCAGAAAACAAGGACCATGAAGGTAGGCAATTCCTTCAAGGTACATGGCTGACCAGTAGAAGTTGTGATTCAAACGTAAGTCATCTGATTTAAAATTCAACCCACTTTTCAAATGGGCCTGTGATTTCTGAGGAAGCCTTCCTAAATAAGTGGATTTTCAAAATCACTGACATCTGGCCCTTGAACCTCTGAAGCTTTTATTTTTTTAAAAGATTTTATTTATTTGAGAGGTAGAGTTACAGACAGAGAGAGGGAGAGACAGAGAGAAAAGTCTTCTATCTGCAATGGCCACAACAGCAGGAACTGAGCTTATCTGAAGCCAGGAGCCAGGAGATTCTTCCAGGTTTCTCATGGCAATGCAGTGGCCCAAGCAACAGCTAGGGCTGGGCCAGGCCAAAGCCAGGAGACAGGGACAGGAGCTTCTTCCGGGTCTCCCATGTGGGTGTAGGGGCCTAAGGACTTGGGCCATCCTCCAATGCTTTCCCAGGCCATAGCAGAAAGCTGGATCAGAAGAGGAGCAGCCAGGACTTGAACCAGCACCCATAAGGGATGCCAGCACTGCAGGTGGAGGAGGATTAGCTCACTAAGCCACAATGCCGGCCCCTGTTAAGAGAATTTAAAAGAATATGTCTAAAGCATTAAAGACAAGCTCTAGCAGAAAGTACATACTCAGTAAGTGGGGCAGGTAAATAAATAAACTTAAAAAAAAAAAAAAAACACCACAGTGTTAGCCATTCAACGTATATTTGTCAAGCAGTCTTCTTTTCTGACAGATCTCTCTTTTTCTCTAATTCATTCTCCACATTATCCTATTTCTGATGGTGCCTTTTTTTTTTTTTAAGTTTTATTTATTTTGAAAGTTAAGAGTTACAGAGGAGAGAGGGAGAAACAAAAAGAGAACTTCCACCCGTAGGTTCTCTGGGACAGGCAAAAGCTAGGAGCCAGAAGCTGCTTCTGGGTCTCCCACGTGGGTGTCTGGGGCCCAAGCACTTGGGCCATATCCCAGTGCTTTTCTCAGGGCAGCATCAGGGAGCTAGGTGGGAAGTGTGGCAGCCAGGACTTGAACAGGAGCCCCCAGTGCCTCTCTTCTGCTACAAGATTTTGTTTTGCTGCTCATTCAGATGCTTACTACATAACAATTACATGCCAGTCTTAATTCATTGGAATGCCTACTTCTTTACCCACTAATTCATTCCTTATTTTTAAAAGTTGTATTCTACTATAACATTTCTCTAACTACAACGTACATTCAAATTTCTCATCTGTATTCCTGTTCTGAATTTTTATGCTTTGGAAATAAGAAGTACGATAAAAGAATCCCTGGGCTCTCAGGGGAACTTCCCACCTGACAGCAGAAACAAGCCATGAACTTGACAGAGGAAGCAGAACCTAATCAAAAAGAATGAGAACAATTCCCAAAAGTAGCACTGCTAGATCAAGTTGAAGCCCACTATAATCTGTACTCAAGACTGTTTCAAAAATAATCAGTAGCCATTTCATCCATAATCCTAATTCATCAGGATGCCCTAAAATTTTCATGGTTTTCCCAAAATGCTATGTTTTCACACCCCAGTGCCCTTGTTCATATTTGGAGTACTAATACTTTGGGGTTAGACAGAGATAGAATACTTACTGCATGGGTAAGTAACCAGTACGAAATTTGGGCAAGTTGATTAAATCATTTTGGCGTCAATATTTTCTTCTGTAAAATTACAATAACAATAGTACTATTTCATAAGGCCATTTAGAGAATTAACTAAGATAAGGACTGTAAAACATTTATCACAGTGTATGGTATCTGTGCCTGGTATATGGTAGCTATTTTAAATTTTTTTTCTCAAGTTAAAATTAAAATTTTCCATTAAAACCTTTAGCCAAGCCAATCACAAGACTCCTTTAAGGACTTCATTTGAAAAAAAAAAAAAAATCCTCAAAGTTTCCTTGCATGAGAAAGTGAGTCACTCGGCCTGAGCCTCAAAAGATAGCTGGAATGATGGCTTTAACCGTAGCTTTCAATTTTTCACTTTAAACCACAACCTTCAATAAGAGAGAAATTTCATATTGTTAACCAGCATGTACTGTGTATATACGACAAGAGTCACAAGAAGTAACACTTCTTCCACATGCAAAGCATCTGTATTTTCTATTCTACTCTTTAAAAAAGAATTCTAGTCACAACCCACCAACTTGATTTCATGACCCACAGTTCCAAAAACCCTGGCTTTATCTATTTTGCTCATCACTTTGAAAGAGGGTGACCTATTTTTAAATCATTATTCTTATCATTGCATAAATTTTAAAACTACTAAGTAACACTAAAGTCAGCTTTTAAATTTTCATATTACTATGATACTGCACCATATTCAACTTAAAATATGTTATTAACATCACCTTATCCATGTTCATCTGGTAGTTCCTGGACGAATCAAGGAAATGCTGTTACTAAACCTAGGCTATTAACTGAAGTCTAGCTAACAGGACTGAAGCTTTTCCTCTTTGTAATGGCAAAGTGCCCCATGATTCAAGACTGAGTCACTCTGACCACAAATGGAATATTGACATGCTCTGAAAGATATCAACAGCCGGCCTCTCGGTTCAGTAAGAAAGCACTGGCATTATTAACTCCTCTACCCACAAGCAAGACGCTTGCTGGGAAATTCCATCCCCGCAAAACAAACCTTTGGCAATGGATGTTGAAGGGAAAAAGTGACCTCTGAAATTAAAAAGCTTAAATACAACAGTATCCAGAATTTCTGCTAATCAAATTGCTATACTGAAGACTGGGATGAGGGCCAGCACTGTGACACAGTAGGTTGGGCTGCTGCCTGAGACACCAGCATCTCATATGAATGCCAGTTCACGTCCCAGCTACTCCACTCCAGCTCCCGGCTAATGTGCCTACAAAGACAGAAGATGGCCCAGGTACTTGGGCCCTTGCCACCCAAATGGGAGACTCAAGGAAGCTCCTGGCTTATGGATTTGGCCTGGCCCAGTCTCAGCCTTTGCGGCCATCTGAGGAGTGAACCAGAGGATGGAAGATATCTCTCTCTCTCCTCCCTCCCTTCCCCTCGCCCCTATCCATTAACTCTGTTTTTCAAATAAATAAATCTTTTTTAAAATATTTATTTAGGCCAGCACCGCGGCTCACTAGGCTAATCCTCCGCCCGCAGCACCGGCACTCCGGGTTCTAGTCCCGGTTGGGGCGTGGTTCTGTCCTGGTTGCTCCTCTTCCAGTCTAGCTCTCTGCTGTGGCCCGGGAAGGCAGTGGAGGATGGCCCAAGTGCTTGGGCCCTGCACCCACATGGGAGACCAGGAGGAAAGCGCCTAGCTCCTGGCTTTGGATCAGTGCAGTGCGCCGGCTGTAGCAACCATTTGGGGAGTGAACCAACGAAAGGAAGACCTCTCTCTCTCTCTCTCACACTAACTCTGCCTGTCAAAAAAATATTTATTTATTTGAAAGGCAGAATTAGAGAGAGGCAGAAGCAGAGAGAGAGAGAGAGAGAGAGAGAGAGAGAGGTCTTCATTCCACTGCTTCACTCTCCAATTGGCCACAATGGCTGGAGCTGTGCCAACCCAGGCCAAGAACTTCTTCTGGTTCTCCCACGTGGGTGCAGGGGCCCAAGGACTTGGGCCAACTTCTACTGCTTTCCCAGGCCACAGCAGAGAGCTGGATCAGAAGTGGAGCACCCAGGACTCAAACCGGTGCCCATATGGGATACCAGCACTGCTGGTGGCAGCTTTATCCACTATGCCACAGTGCCAGCCCCCATAAATAAATCTTATTTTAAAACACAAAGACTGGGATGGTAAACAGTGAGCAATAAGACACCGCTAAAGCATGTAACTTCAAATTAAGAAAAGGGCTGTAAGACATAATCCAAGAAGATAATGATTTAACGTATTTAATGCTTACATCTGTGTTGTCACTACTCGGCCGAGAAGTATCTCCACTGCTGCAATCAGTCCTGCTCAGTCCATCTCCAGGATCCACCTCTGCATCACTGACTGTCAGGGCATCACCTAGAGGCCTGGAGGGTGTAACTATGGCTCCATCCTAAAAGAGATCAAAGGAACACACACAAACACATAGAAGAAAACTTCGATTATTGACTGTGTAAACAAAGTGGCACTACAATCTACATGGAGTACACAAAAAGTTGGACACTCTGATGTGATCAACAATGCTTAATGTTCTATCAGTAAAAAGCACAAGCAACTACTAAATTCTATGATTCTAAAATGCCATAACACTTCCAGTTAGGGAAAGTATTATTTTAATGAAAAGAAAAGGTCCAACTTCAAAATATAGCAAAAAGATAAACCAGCTTGTTAAATAATTTATGTTATCTGCTCATTAGTAAGGATTATTATACTATAACTCTGGTTAACTGGCTTCCAGTGCTTCAGAGTTTCAATAAGTTGCCAATTCTGGCACATAATGTGGTAACAAATTATTAATAAGCTTTTAGATCAGGAATCACATTTTTAGTGTTGGATCAGGATAAGAATGGGGTCTTTTCTCAGTGATAAAAACATTAAAACTTTCAACATTACTGAGGCATAATACTTAAAATGTGACACAGCAAGTGGAACTGAAAGGAGTAAAAAATAATAATGGGTAATGAAAAGCACACTAAACAGGAAGTCAGGAGACCTTACATACCATGTGTGGGTGACTTTGGGCAATCATTCAGTTTAGGACCTACTTTTCTCAACCACAACATGATTTTTTTCACTTGAAAAATGAGCAGATTAGGCAAGCATTAGTTCTGTGAATACGTAGTTTTCACTTCAGACCTAACTCAGAAATACCGACACATCAACAGCTTTCACTCATTTTAAATGCACAGGTAATCTGTCCATTTTGCTTTAAGGTGTAGTATAAGGAACTTTCCTTATCCCAAATATGAGTGTTACAGAATATAAGCCTTGGTTGACCAAGAAATGCATAACTTTTTTTCTGATGAGACCATTATCTTCGTGACTTACATCTATATAGAGAATCGTAACCTCTATTTAAAACTACAAAAAAAAAATTACATAGTTATTAAGGGTATGAATGTGCTTTGAAATCCTCAGACCAGATTTGAATTCTAGTCCTATCATTTTTAACCTACGTCACTGACGTCAGACCAGTTACTTATCTGTGTTTCTCTAGGTATGTGTGTAAAATGGGGGAAACCACAGGACCTAATTTCAGAGGGTTATTGTGCAGATTAAGTAAGAGAATGTTTGTTCATGTGTTCATCACAATGCATGTCAATTTATAAAATATTGTATCCATCCTTCTTAAAAGCATATCAACTGTCATTCTGTATAAAGATCTCAGAATGAACCACAAAAATTAAAAGTATTTAAATACAGTTTAGTAGTCTGTCACATCAAAGCAAAAGCATTCTTTTTTTAAATTATTATAGAACAGAGAAAAGTGATATGAGCAAGCAAACAATCAGAAGCCCACACTTATTTTTGTTAATTATCCTATATAGGACATCCTGCTGTCCTATCCTAGAAAAATAACTTTTTAAAAAGGCGACTGCAACATTCTCTGACACATTCCCAGAAGAAAATTCTCCTGCAAGGAGTCGGGTAGCATGTGTACCAGTGATGCTACCTGAGCAGGGCCTGTGGCTTTGGATAACTGCTCTTGCAGCTGAGGAATGTGTCTCTTGGCCTCTTGGATCTCTTTTAGCAATCTTTGGACAGGTGTTCGGTTGTAATCTTCCTGCAATAACTGAAAAGTTATAAAGATATTTTGAGAATTAATTACGTATGTCAAGAAAATATAGAAAAAATCTATTCTTAATCATTAAAAGAACTGATGGCATTGATTACAATACTGCTTGACTGTGATTATGATAAATACCAACTCAACTATGCCCACTCACATTTTTACTGCCCTATACACAGTCCTATTTCCATTTTAGTACCTGTAGCCGTTCCTGTTCTTTCTGTAACATTTTTCTCAGAATTTCTACTTTCTGGTTATGAACCACATTGTTTTCCTCCTAGGAAAAGATAAAAACAAACAAACAAACAAACAAAACCAATACAGAAAAGGTGAGGATAAAACAAACAGAGAAAACAAGATACACAATTTTCTGTCTCAGTTCCAATTATCAATACCAGTTAGAATTATCTTTATTCCCGGTGGCTATGAGGACAGGCTTTTCCATGTGACATGTACCAACATAAAAGGCTCTAGGGAAATGTCTGCCCTTCTGTTTCACTTTTACTAAACTATGTTCAAGAGAACACTGAGTATCAGTATTAGGGGGCTGAAGTTGCGGTAGGTACAACAGGGATACGCCTCACCTCCTCTGGATCTTTGTGTGGCTCACATTCTCAGGACTCCCCTAAACTAGGAGCACTGTTTTCTAAGCCATCTTTCACCACCTCTCCTTGTTTCACAACCCTATAATATTTTAACAAATTAGTCTTCTTTATAATCTTGTTATAATCATGCAACTCTCTTGCTCAAAAAAATACTTAAATAGATTCCTATGGCTTACTCTCTTTACAGATAATTAGTCTCATGGTTGTGATTTTTTTCCAAGATATAAAGTCAATCTACTTTTTTCAAGCTCATCTCCCCATACATACATCATTAACAGATCCTAGCCAAACAGAAGCCCTGGTTACATTCTCAAAAACATTGGTGCTTTCTTGACTCAGCTTCTCTTTATTCTACCTCTACCTGGGTTGTCTTCCTCCCCACTCCACTGGTTAAATAATACCAGCATTTCAAGGATCAATTAAAATAAAACCTTTCCATAAAGGCTTTCCCTATCACAACCACAAGTGCATTTTCTGTCCTTTGAATCCTCATAGAACTTTGTATTTCTTCCTTACTTGTATAAACTTGATCCAATTTCAGTCAACAATGGCTTATTAAACACCTATTATAAAACAAGCAGTATTTTTGTCATTGGGAAGACAATAGGAAACAAACAGAAAAGCCTGGTCCTCCCAAAGTACACATTCCAAGATGACTGAAGACCTTAAACAAAGAATATCTTAGTATTTTTATGGGTGACATGTTGCTTTGTATTTGATAAATGTTTAATATTTGTTTAATTAAATCTGCTATGATGATATGCTGCAATCATTCCAAATTATTATATAATTTGTGTATTAGGAAATGACCTTCTGGAATCTTAAATTTGTTTTTCATCCCAAAACATTAAAACTACTAATATAAAGCAAAGGCATCCTTATACAATAGGGCATTGATTAAGCAATTTTCCTACTCTTACCCCCATAAGCACAGGACTAGTGATTCTCTCCATATTCCCAGATGCTCCAGGTGAATGAGGGGATGTCATGACAGGAGACATATGTCCAATGACTGATGGTTCTACTTCAGAATCGGCGAGCGGAATCTGGGGCGACCCAGGTGGGCGTCCCTGAACAGTGAGAGCTACATAGGAACCAGCTTAGGACAGGCAGATGGGAGAAAGGGAAGGAAAGGAAAAATACTATTGTCAAGAAACATTTTATAACATTTCACTACTTAATCTTCAACCCTTCTAAAAGACCCAGTTATGTGAAAAAGTCCCATCATTTGCTAATAATGGCTCCATAGAAAAGAAATCCAATCTGTCATTTCCCTTTCGTAACTGCTCTAAAAATCTAAATGAACAATACAGCTTGCAGACAGCAATTTATTACTACTCATAAGATATTACTTAGAAACAAATACAATTTCTAACATCAAGGCTGGCATTCTGGCGAAGCAGGTAAAGCTGCTGCCTATAATTCTGGCATTCCATTTGTGCGCAAATTCGAATATTGGCTGCTCTACTTCCAATCCAGCTCCCTGCTAATGCAGCTGGAAAAGCAGCAGAGAATGGTTCAAAGTCTTGAGACTCTGCACCCAAGTGGCAGACCAGGAAGAGGCTCACAGCTCCTGGCTTTGGCCTGGCCCAGCCCTGGTTGTTGCAGTCATTTGGGGAGTGAGCCAGTGGATGGAAGATCTCTTTGTCTTTCCTCCTCTCCCTCTGTAACTCTGCCTTTCCTTTTTTTTTTTTTTAATTTATGTATTTTTATTTATTTTATTTGAAAGGCAGAGTTACAGAGAGGCAGAGGCGCAGAGAGAGAGAGAGAGAGAGAGAGAGAGAGAGCATGTCTTCCATCCACTGTTTGACTCCCCAGAGTCAACAGTGCAACAGCCAGAGCTGCACTATCTGAAGCCAGGAGCCTGGAGCTTCTTCTGGGTCTCCCACGTGGGTGCAGGGGCCCAAGGACTTGGGCCATCTTCTACTGCTTTCCCAGGCCATAGCAGAGAACTGGATAGGAAGTGGAGCAGCCGGGTCTCGAACCAGCACCTATATGGGATGAAGGCACTGCAAGCAGAGGCTTTACCTGCTACACCAAAGTGCTGGCTCCTCCGTCTTTTCATATAAATAAATCTTAAAAAAATTTCTTAACACCAACAATATATTTTCCTAAATTAGAGAAGAGTTAATGTCAACCATCTATTAATTACTATGTTCAATTGATTTCCTAAATGTAAATTCTTACATCTATATATTTTTAAATGATACTAATTAATCAGGATTTTAAAAAATACTCTACAATATTAGAATATAAGCTGTAACTTTAAATTAATTTTACAAAATAAATAAAACCAAAAAAATTCCAAAACTATCTCATAAGTAATGAATTTAAATTGAAAAAGTTTGGAGGAGCTGATAGAAACCCACCAGACATTACAGGGGGAAAAATATCTTGAAAGCAAAATTCAGCACAATCAGATATTCATTAAGTGATTAGCATCAAACAGAAAATGTTCCAATTAAATGACTTTTCTAGTCAAAATGACAAAAACACGTAAACAACAAATCCTTTCTCTTAGAATTTTCATTAGAACTTTTAAATGTACTTCACATTTATCTTCAAATTTAACTCTCCCATGGAACTCACACCAAATATTTCACAGTGTTTTGAGGTTCTAAAAACAAATTTTGTTACACTAAGTCATAAGTGCTATGATTTGAGGGAATTCTAAGCATAACATTTTTTAAGGCTTTTCAATCTTACTGCGCTCTTTCAAAAAGTCACCTGTGAAAGGTCTTCAAAAAGTTCATGAAAAATGAAAAAAACTGCATGGATTTCAAAATTGCTTTACACAAATTAAACTCCTCTCTTAATTCCATTTATCCAGAAGCCTTTTGAAGAAGTCCTGTATTGCATCCTACTTGACAATGTGCTTACCTTCAACGCTTCCAAGCTCTTCCCTTCCCTTCTTTGGCTATTTCTAATTGCTCAGATTTGAAATCATTTTTACTATGCTGACGATATGCATTAAAAAGTAGTGCACAAGAAAGCTCTGTCACAAGGATGCACAGGTTTTACGTCAAATTTTTATCAGATTTTGGATATTCAGTGTTACATGTATTTAACCTTAAAGTTTTTAGTTATGCCCTAACTTTTGGATAAGAAATCTACAGGGTACTTGAAATGAGTTCATGCATATTACGAAGAAACTATGCATGCATTAAATAAACTTATCCTTTTTTTAAGGTAGAGCAACAGAGGCAGAGAGAGAGAGAGAGAGAGGAATCTTTTATCTGCTGGTTCACTCCCTAAATGCCTCCAACTGCTAGGGCTGGGCCAGGCTGAAGCCAGGAGTCTGAAACCCATCCAGGTCTCCCACAAGAGTGGCAGGAGTCTACCCACTTGAGCTATCACTTGCTACCTCCTTGGATAACATTAACAGGAAGCTGGATCAGAAGCAGAATAGCAAGGACTTAAACCAGACACTCCAAAATGGGATGTGGGTATCTCACATGGCAGCTTACCCAGAATCAATTAAGTTGCTTAACTTAAGCAATAAGAAGGCCAATAAATAATTCATTTACTGAATTTATTCTAAAGATGTCCATCCGCTTAATAAGACAGAATTAAATAAAAGTGATTCTGCTTGACTACAACTATCTTCTGCAAAATAATCAGATGCAGAAGATCCTACATATTTTTTAAAATTTTGTTCAGTTTAAACTGTCTTTTACCTTTAAGAGACATAATTACAAATACGTAAATCTCAAGCCAAGCCGGAACAAAGAAAACATAGTGCTGGCACTCTAATATGATTTACTGTATTTACTTCTATTACAATTGTCATGTTATAATTTATTCAATAAAGAAAGCAATCAGAAAAACAGAATCTTCTGGAAAGTAGGTGAGACTAAAGACTAACCCATAAAGCCAAATTGAGGCCTGTGTAGACAAGGTTTGATGGACTCTGAGATTCAAAATCTCTACTCCATCACCACTTGCATGTAAAGTGCACACGGTCTCTGAGCATCTCCCTCCTCCAGTGCAGATAAAACTGAGGCCCTGTCAGTGGCTGTGGCCTGGCCTGCCCACGTCCCATGGCCAACTTGGACAGTGTGGTTTCACCTCTTGCCCCAACTCTCATCATACTGAGCTTCAGTTTCTCTGTGGAACACTAACCCTGCGTGGGCTACTCACATGAATCTAAAGACTCATATATGCTTTTTTTTTTTCTTAAGATTATTTATTTTGAAAGAGTTACAGCGACAGAGGGAGAGACAGATAGATATTCCATCCACTAGTTCAATCCCTGGATGGCCACAATGGCCAGTGCTAGGTCAGGCTGATGCCAAGAGCAGGAGCTTCATCAGGTCTCCCACATGGGTAGCAGGGGCCCGAACACTGGGGCCACCTTCTTCTGCTTTTCCCAGGCTATTAGCAGGGAGCTGGATTGGAAGTAGAGCACCCGGGACACAAACTGGCACCTATATGGTATGCTGGTGCTGCTGTCGGTGACTGTACCTGCTATGCCACAATGCTGACCCTGATCTTAAGTTTTTTTTAAAGATTTATTTAGTTACAGAGAGAGAAGGAAAAGCAAAGAGAAAGAGATTCACTCCACAAATGTCCAAAACAGCCAGGGCTGTGTCAGACCCAAGCCAAGAGCAAGCAGCTTCACCTTGTTCTTCCACATGGATGCAGGGGCCCAAATATTTAGGTCATCTTTTGCTGCTTTCTCAGGCTCATTAGTAGGGAGCTGGATCAGAAGTGGAGCACCCAGTGACTCATGTGGGATGCTGGCATTGCAGGCAGCAGCTTAATCCACCACACTACAACACCAGTCAGATCATAATTTCTTTTCTTTTCGACAGGCAGAGTTACACAGTGAGAGAGAGAGGCAGAGAGAAAGGTCTTCCTTCCACTGGTTCACCCCCTCAAATGGCTGCTACGGCCGGTGCACTGCGCCGATCCAAAGCCAGGAGCCAGGTGCCTCCTCCTGGTCTCCCATGCTGGTGCAGGGACCAAGCACTTGGGCCATCCTCCACTGCACTCCCGGGCCACAGCAGAGAGCTGGACTGGAAGAAGAGCAACCGGCACAGAATCGGCGCCCCATCCGGAACTAGAACCCAGGGTGCCGGCGCCACAGGTGGAGGATTAGCCTAGTGAGCTGCGGCGCCAGCATAAATTCTTAACCCTGAAGTCTTCCAAAGGAGAAGACTATCCCAGATTTATATAATCATATTACATATCTGAGGGAAAGCGATCCTGCCAGGTGATTTCTAAAGTTCCATTTCGGTTCATGAGGCCATTGTGTCTGATTCCTCCACCTCTTCCCCTGTCTCAGGTGACTCAGGCATCTCTTTAATGTCTATGTATTCAGTATTACCAAGAATGACCGGGCATTACAATCAAATTCATATGTGGAGCTGACAGAAGATAGTTACTAGTAGTTAGGAGTTTTCATCTCAAGACTGTCTTTCAATGTATAAGTCAGCAGTGTCCAGCTAAGGGCTAAATTTGGTCCACAGCCTAGTTTAGTAAATAAAGTTTTAGTGAAAAACTGCCATACCCACTCATTTACATATTGTCTGTGCTTTCATGCTACAATAACAGCCCAACATGGCCAACAAAGCATAAAATATCTACTATTTGGCCCATTACAAAAACTGTGTGCTGATCTTTGCTTTATGGGTTTCAGAAAACAACTAAAATTAAGAAAAGCTTTCACCTACATTTGATTAGCTTCACCACTTCCAAATGGTTCGAATGAGTCACCAGAGTTCCATTCACCTACAAGAAAATTAGAACAGTTAACGTCAGACACATTCTACCGAGACAACGGATACACTGACTTCAGGAATTCTCATATGCAACATAACCAATTACAATATAATGAGCAGGGTTACAATAAAACATGGACATATTTAAATCAACAATCACTTTTATGACTATTCTATAAGGTAGATTCTGCCACAAAAACAAATTTAAACACAAAACAAGACCTTGATATAAAGGAAATCACAACCTACCACCATGACAGAAATATGCCATGAACAGATTCACAAACCCTTACAAGAGTAAAGGATTCTTGCAAACAGCAAAGATCTCTGCTTTTATTAGCAAGTCCTCGATTTGTCAAAATTATAATAAGTCAAAAAAGATAAAAAAAAATCAGTATTTCCACAAAAATACTCAATTTACTTTTGGTTTTCCAAGTATGACTGAAACATTACAAAGAGCATTAATTTTTAGACAGGCTAAATGTAGAAAATGTCACTGAAAGTCTCCAGTAAACTGAACAAATTAAGGGAAAACTATCAAATGTGGATTTAACAATAACTTTGTTATTCCCTCGGAAGCAAAAAAATACTGAAGTTCACACATATCAACATATAAAACAGAAGTAAAAGTATACTCATTATGCCCCCTGGAGATAAAACTGTCAATTATGACATTTGTTTTTGAGAGACTTTTCCAGGAAATACATAACAGATAGATACACAACATACACTGCCTTTCTGCCTACCAAAAAATACTTGTTTCCACTGTATTGTTAATCTTTCAATGTGGGTACATGAAGACCTAATCTATTCTTTATAAAAGCTACAGGTAGAATTTATTTCTATAGTCCTCATTTCATGCACATTCAGATTCTTTAAAAGTATTCAGGGTGATAAAGCTAAAACCAATTTTCCTGTACATATATCACTTCACATCTGTTTACTCACTTCCTTAGAAAAGTTCCTAAAAATGGATTGCTGGTCAAGGATTATATACTTTTAAAAATAAGATTTATTTATTTATTTGAAAGTCAGAGTTACACACAGAGAGGAGAGGCAGAGAGAGAGAGAGAAAGACAGAGAGAGACAGGCAGAGACAGAGACATCTTCCACCCATTGGTTGACTCCCCAATTGGCTGCAATGGCCAGAGCTGAGCTGATCCAAAGCCAGGAGCCAGGAGCTTCTTCCAGGTCTCCCACGCAGATGCAGGGACCCAAGTACTTGGGGCCATCTTCTACTGCTTTCCCAGGGCATAGCAGAGAGCTGGATCGGAAGTGGAGTGGCCAGCACTCGAACCAGCGCCCATATTGGGTGCCGGCACTGCAGTTGGTGGCTTTACCTACTACGCCACAGCACCGGCCCTGGGTTATATACTTTCTTAGGGGCTTTGGCATATATTCATATGCTATGAAAGCGAAATTCCCACCCAGATGGAAACTTATGAGACAAGTCATTTTACCATACCCAAACTATGTCATGTGTATATTACCAATCTTTAAATTTTCTGACAATCAAATATATTTTTCTTTATAACTATCATTTTAATTTCTACTTCTCTGTTATCAATTCAGTTGGACATATTCCCATTAACATGTTTATCTAATAAAATTATTTGCCCATATTTCTATTAGAGTATTCTTTCCTTAGTAATTTAAACGTGCTCTTCACAATTAAGAATATAATGCTCTGTGATACACTTCAAATATTTTTTCCAAACTGTTTATAAAATACATTCATGATGTCTTTTCCTGTATAATAATTTAAATAATCAAATTAATCATCTGCTTCAAGAACAACTACTGACTCATTCTTTCTCCACTGATCAGAATTTACGGTCTTTCTAAATTCCATTTTGTTCCACTGGCAGGTATATGAGTATATCTAAATTAGAGCCAGATAATCTAAATTAATCCACACCATCTCTTCTCATACCTATCCACATACATGACACACTTTTTGCTTTTTTTTTTTTTTAAGGTTTATTTATTTATTTTAAATTCAGAGCTACACAGAGAGAGAAGAGGCAGAGAAACAAAGCAGAGGTAAAGAGAGAGAGGTCTTTCATCCAATGGTTTACTCCCCAAATGGCTGCAACAGCTGGAGCTGCGCCTATCTGAAGCCAGGAGCCAGGAGCTTCTTCTGAGTCTCCCACGTGGGTGCAGGGGCCCAAGGACTTGGGCCATCTTCTACTGCTTTCCCAGGCCATAGCAGAGAACTGGATAGGAAGTGGAGCAGCTGGGTCTCAAACCAGCGCCCATATGGGATGCTGGTGCTTCAGGCCAGGGCGTTAACCTGCTGTGCCACAGCGCCGGCCCCCACTTTTTGCTTTAGCTACTCTTACACCTGTCGCTCCCCCTCTTCGTGGAGGAACGACACAGGACCCTGCGCTGTTCTTTTGTCTGCTCGGCCCTCCCCGGGTTTGCTGCTGGTTCTTCCCGGGTTGGCTACCGACCCTTCCACCTCCGTGGAAGGGCGGTTCCCCCTGCCACCTTCCCCACTTCCGCGGGGGAGTGGCACACCGCTGGCCGGCTCTCTCGGGGGCTGCACAGGTGTTCCTCAGGTGTTCCTCAGGTGTTCCTGGTGCATGTTGTCTCTCTCCTCCTTTATAGTCCTCTTCCACCAATCCCAACTCTGCTACCCACACGCCGAGTACGCTGCTCTCCTCCAATCAGGAGCAGGTCCTGCTGTTTACTGGTTGAACTGGAGGCAGCTGTGTAGAAGCTGTTTCCTCCTCTCCCAGCGCCATATTGTGGGAGAGCAGATGCATAGAATAAGTCTTAATTCCAGTAACTTAGTCTAGTCCGAGTTGCTCCTAGTTGCTCCCCACAACACCTTTATGAAATTTATTGGGAAGAGTAGTCAGTTTGACAAATAACAATACACAACTATAGTTCTATTTAGTATTTTGATGAGAATTTCTAGCAAATATTAACTTAGAGAAAATAATCTTTAAAATAGTGAGTCATTCTCCTACCCAAGAATATATATGACTCCATCTATTCAAGCTTTTTAGTATGCCCTTCAACAAAAAGAATATTAATTTAAAAACAAGTAAGTACTTTGTAAAAAATATTTATTTTATTTATTTGAAAGGCAGAGTTACAGGGAAGGAGTGAGGGAGTAAGGGAGAGGTATCTTTCATCTGATGGTTCATTCTCTAAATGGCCACAATGGCTGGGGCTGGGCCAGGCAGAAGAACTATATCTGGGTCTTCCATACAGGTGGCTGCTTCAAGGCATATCAGCTTAACTCTGCTGTGCCCCAAAGCCAGTCCCCAAAGTGAATAACTTTTTAGAGTCAACAGATTCACCAAATGTAATGTACTGTTTTTTTTTTTTTTTTAATAAAAATCTGAGTAGGAAAAAGAAAATCCCACTATTGCTAATATATGTTGGTTTCTAATCCTACCATAAGTTCCACTAATATAATATAGCCTTTTCTTACCTTGATGATTCGATCACCTGTCTGTACACCAGCCCGCATGGCTGCTCCATCTGTAGGAAAAATTAACCACTTAAAATGTGATTCATTTGCATTTACTGATAATCTTCTTGAAAGACAAGGAGTGTTACTGAGTGGATAAAAACACAGGCTGTAAAATCAGATTCACAGGTCCAAATCCTGTCTCTGCCACTCATTAGTTGAATGATGTCACATTGATTTTAGCTTTTTTTTTTTTTACTGTAAGCCTCAATATGACCTATAAAATAAGGATTAAAAATACTTACCTCAAATTATAGCACCAATATAAAGTATTCAAAATACGGTAATAGCAAAAGATATTAACATTTTGGGAAAAGATTGAACATTTTTGTACCTATAGTCACTTCTTATATCTGTCTCTACCAAAATATTACTGGTAATGCGAAGAAATGAAATTCCAGAAACTTCTACAATAAAGTATCATATCCAAAGAGTCATACAATTCTTCAAACTATGGAAGAATTAGTTTCTTCTATAAAGTACAAAGAAAACCAACAGGAGTAAATTCATTCCTACATTGTGACACTACAAACAAATCCTAGCATAATACTACATATGACCGGTAGTCATGAAATTATTCTGTTTGGGGCAACAGATACTGTTTTAGCTCTTCTATTCTTATTCTGTTTGCTCCCAAGAGACAAAACTGTTTGAAAAAAATGCCTTGCCTTCTTTTACAGACTGTACGAAGACGGGATTGTCTCCACTGACCGTCAACCCAAATCCATTGTCATCTTTCTGGATGATCACACAACGCTGAACAAGACCTGTGTAAGAACCACAGGGTAAAGACAGAAGGGAGAGAAAACAAAAAGGAAAAGACAATAATTATATATTAATAATGAACTGTATCCTACCTAGAGAACACAAAGCAGCATATTTAAACCAATATATAAAATAAAAGCACTCACATCCAAAACAAAACAAAACACAAGAATCCTAGAGTCACATAGACTGGTTTCTCATTGGAGAGGGAGAGTGGAATTGCTACAAGATTAAAAAGAGCTATAGAAAACTGGAAAAGATGAGGTACTAGAGGTGAGACAGTTAGAAGGAAAACCTATTCACATCTGCACTATTTCTTGGTAATGTAAGATCCTTTCCTACCACCCTGTGTTTTAATTCGAGAAAGTCTAATGTTTAGAGGCATAAGGCAACAGTATGGTTTGGATATGGTATAAGTAGTCCCCAAGGCTTCATGTGTTGAAATGTAATCTCCATTGTGAGCTACAAAGAAGGTGGAAGTTTGGTTGGAGGTGGGACACTTAGGAAGAGATTAGGATTAAATAAAGTCATTATGGCAGAATCCCCATTGAATCCTACTGGCTTTATAAAAAGAGGGAGAGAGATGAGCATTTTCTGTCCCTTGCCATATGATGTCATGGACTTCCTTGGGACTGTGCCAACAGGAAGGCCGTCACTAGATGAGGAGCCTAAATCTTGTACCTCCAGGACCATAAGTCAAGATAAATCTCTTTTCTTTTTAAAGTAGCCTGCTTCAACTATTTTATTATAGTAATGAAAAACGGTAGTACAGGCTAGGAGCACCCCAAAGAAAATTCTGGACAAATTCAATCTTATTATCAGGAAAACAGATTGTCAAAAGAAAGGAGGTACTGGCAGGGTACCTGCAGCTATTCTTCCAAGAGAAAAAAAGAAAGCAAAGAAAGCAAAGGGAAGGAAAACCTTAAAGAGGAGAAAAAAGTAGAAAACGAAACTGTGAGCTCAACTATTTCATCTCTTTTATGTACTTACCTGATGCTCATAGAATAGTTTTCCTTCTAGTAAAATAGCAAATAAAAACTGTCAAGGCAAGATGAAAGAAAAAGGACTCCAACCATAGGAATAGAAATATCCCAGAATAGAATCCTGTTTTATTCTGTTTTATCAAAGATCTGGTCTGAAGATCTTGAACTCTTTGTTAGAGACTTAACACATACTTTCAGCTAACAGAAACAAAGCATTTCACCAAAAACCACTATATAAAACATGTAAAATAGCATAATTATTAGAAAATATAATTTTTAAAGAAAGGCTTTTATGCAATAAGCCACAATCTTAAGCAAGTTTGAGGTACAAGTTAAAAGATATGTTAATGTACATTAATCTACTTTGCCAATAATAACACAACGTGAACATGTAAGCCTACTAAAAACAAAGACTGGAGTAACTGGATCCCCATGAAGCAAACATGAACCTTGAACTTGTATCCTATACAAAAATTAACCCAAAACAGAATATGAGGCCTAAACCTAAAAGCTAAAAATTTTCAGAAGAAAGCCTAAGAGAAAACCTTTGAGACCTTAGGTAGGCACAGATCACTTGGGATGCAAATTTGTTAACTATAAAAAGAGAAAAACTGGCAAAGTGGACTCAAAATGTGTAACATATGCTCTTCTAAAGTTACTGACAAGAAAATGAAAAAGCCAGTCACATACCAAGAGAAAACATTCAAAGTACAATTACCTAATAAAGGGTTTGTATCCAGGTTATTATTTTTATTATTATTTGAAAGATAAGGGTCAGCACTATGGCATAGTAGGCTGTCTCCACCTGTGGTGCCAGCAATTCATATGGGCACCGGTTAGTGTCCTGGCTGTTTCTTTTCCGATTCAGCTCTTTGCTGATGGCCTGGAAAGGCAGTAGAAGATGGCCCAAGTCCTTGGGTCCCTGCATCCACATGGGAGACCAGGAAGAAGTTCCTGCTCCTGACTTCAGACAGGCCAGTTCCAGCCGTTGCCGCCACTGGAGAATTGAACTGGAGGATGGAAGATCTTTCTCTCCCTCTCCCTCTGTCTATAACTCTCCCTCTCACATATATAAATAAAAATATTTTTTAAAAATTGATTTACCTTAAAAAAAAAAAAGGAAAGAGAGAGATTGCAAGACAAAGGCAAACAGAGACACAAGAAATTTCTATCAACTGGTTCATTCCTCAGATGCCAACAACAGCTGGGGCTGGGCCAAGCCAAAGGCAAGCACCAAAAACTTAATCCAGGTCTCCCATGTAGGTGGTAGGAACCCAATCATTTGATTCATCATGTGCTGTTACCCAGGGTCCACATCAAAGGAAGCTAGAATGAAGAGCTGGAGATGGACTTGAATCCAGGTACTCTAATATGGATTGTGGGTATCTTAACCACCAGTCCAAATGCCCACTCCAGATTTAAATATACATGTATATATTCTAAAAACTGAATAATGGAAGACAGAATTTTAAAGGGACAAAGAATTTAAATAAACATCACAAATAATACACATCACTGGCAAATAAGTACATATAGAAGTGCTTAACCTCTGCAGTCATCAGGAAAATGCAAATTAAAACCACAATGAAATACACCTATACACCAACCAGAATGGCAAAAAATAAAGACTGGTAATATCAAGTGCTGGCAAGCTTGTGGAGCAATTGGAACTCTCACAATAATAATGTATTTATACTCTGTAAAACAGTATGGAAATTTCTTATAAAGGTAAACATACACTTACATATGACAACAATTTCACTCCCAAGAGCAATGAAAACTCATGTTCACATAAAAACTTGTGTTACACACAAATTCACAGCAGTGTTGTTCATAAAAGCCAAGAACTAGAAACAACTCAACATGTGAATGGATAAATAAAGTGTGGCATATTCATTCAATAAAATACTACTTAGGAAGAAAAAAAAAAACAACAAGCACAGATGAATCACAAAAACATCACCCTAGGCAAAAGAAGCCAGACACAAAGGAGAGCACATACATATGATTTCAGTATGAGCAGTGGAAACTAAACCACAGCAACAAAAAGCAGAACAGCAACTGTGTAGCAGCAGAGTGGAGAAGAGGGATGAGAATAACCGCAGACAGAAATGAAGAAAGGGTGTTGGGAATGTCCTATATCCGTGTTACAGTCATGGTTATATGAGGACATTGCTTCCCAGAACATAGCAAACTGTAAATTTCAAATGAGTTTATCTTTTTTATATAAATTTTACCTCTATATTTTAGTTGATTTTCCACATTAAAAAATGTGTTATGCCTTAATTCTGGCACCAACTAAACAGTACTTGTATTCACTAATTCATACTTGTAATAGGAGCAGAAGGAAGATAGCCCATCAGAATGCAACATTTTTCTTCTATTCAACGTTGCCTCCTTCAAGAAATTAGGAAATTAGGAGCCAATGCTGTAGCGTAGCCTCCACCTGCAGCAACAGCATCCCATAAACGTGATGGTTCATGTTCCAGCTGCTTCTGTTCCAATCCAGCTCTCTGCTTATGGCCTGGGAAAACAGTGGAAGATGGCCCAAAATGCTTGGGCCCATGCACCCACATGTGAGACCTGGCGGAAGCTCCTAGCTCCTGGGCTTTGATCAGGCCTAGACCCAGCCGTTGCAGCCATTTGGGGAGTGAATCAGCAGATGAAAGATCAAATCTCTCTGTCTCTCCCTCTCTCTGTCTATAACTCTACCTCTCAAATAAATAAAATCTTTTTTAAAAATTAGGAAACTATAAACAGGATGAATATGAACACATAAAATAAAGCAAGAAGTATTCCTCAAGGCAGGCATCTGGCATAGCAATTGAGAATGCAGTTGGGATGCTGCATCCCACACTGGAGTGCCTGGGTTTGAGTAACAGCTCCACTCCCAATTCCAGCTTCCTGCTAATACACATCCTGGGATGTGGCAGTACTCAAGTACTTGGGTCCCTGCTGTTCACACAGGAGACAGAGTTAAACCCATTTCTGACCAATCAGTCCTAGCTACTGTAGGCTTTTGGGGAGTGAACTAGCAGATGGGAGGTCTCTGTGTCCATCTGTGTGTCTCTATCTCTCGGCTTCTCAAATAAATGAAATAAACATAACATATTTTCAAGTATTCCTCATAAATTTCTAGTACTTCATAAGATAAATAGAACAGAGAACCTCAAAAAATAAGAGCAGCTTTTTAGATCTTTTTAAATCCATGCTTATTTTCAAAAACATAAATATTTTACATGTACTTCTTTATAGTATTTGAAATTTCAAAATAAACTCTACATTGTACTTTAACATAAAAAATTGGGATGGGAGCTTGGCCTAGTAGTTAAGATGCCATTTGGGATACTCGCCTCATATCAGAGTGTCTGGGTTTGCATCCCACTTCCATTTCCAAGTCTAGTTTCCTGCTGATATGTACCCTGAGGGCAGCAGGTAACGGCTCAAGTACCTTGGGTCCTGCTACTAACCAACAGGGAGATGCAGACTGAATTCCCTGCTCCTGGCTTCAGGTATTTGGAGAGTGACCCAGAAGACAGGAGATCTCTGTCTATATCTCTTTATGTCACTGCCTTTCAAATAAATAAATTCACTTTAAAATAAATAAAACTCAAGGCAATTACAACACTAAATATATTTTTTCACATTATATTCATGCTTCCCACTTCTCCCACTCCCCTTTCATAAGAGCTGAAAATCAGTGAACTAAAGGATTCTAATACTGGTGTTAAAGAGTGCCTGTAAGAGGCCAGATGAAAGGGTAGCTGGAGTGAAGGCATTTGCTAGGTTGGCAAGTCCCATTGGAATATAATGTATACAAAGTATTTATTAATTCCTGACAGATATTAAAAGTTCATAAATCATGATCAGAAGAAGGATGTCCTTGGATTTTCCTGCTCAAAAATTTGTCATTCATCTAACCATGCCACCACTAAAAATCAACAGCAACTCTTCTTATGTTAATAAACTCCTATCATTAATCTAAATTATCTTAGACAATCAAGTACATTTATGTCTCTAAGGAAATTAGTTCTAGATGAGGAAGAGAGAAGGCAAATTCTAAAGAGCAAGATTTCTTGTAAGTGGCTTTAGAAGATGAGAGTTGCAGCCCTTGTCTCTACTATTGAGGAAAAGTGTTTTGTATCTTTTTCCTTTATTTGTTGAACTCTTTACTTAGTGTAGAGTTAATCTTTTGAGTATAAAGTAAACTGAAAGTAGATCATTGTAAAAATTAATGGGGCCAGCTCTGTGGCCTAGTGGGTAAAGCCGCCTCCTGCAATACTGGCATCCTATATAGGTGCCAATTCAAGTCCCAGCTGCTCCACTTCTGAGCCAGCTCTCTGCTATGGCCTGGGAAAGCAGTAGAAGATGGCCCAATTCCGTGGGCCCCCCGCACCCATGTGGGAGACCCGGAAGAAACTCCTGGCTCCTGGCTTCAGATGAGTGCAGCTCCAGTCATTGCAGCCAATTGAGGAGTGAACCAGCGGATGGAAGACCTCTCTCTCTCTCTCTGCCTCTTCTTCTCTTTCTGTGTAACTCTTTCAAATAAATAAATAAATAAATCTTTAAAAAAAAATTGAGAGACATAATAGGAGAGGAAGGGAGGAGGAGAGGTGGGAGTGTGGGCAGGAGGGAAGGTAGGGTGGGAAGTATCACTATGTTCTTAAATCTGTATCCTGGGGCCAGTGCTGTGGTGCAGCGGATTAAAGCCCTGGTCTGCAGCATATGGGTACCAGTTCTAGTTCTGGATGCTCCTCTTCCAATCTAGCTCTCTGCTATGGCCTGGGAAAGCAGAAGATGGCCCAAGTGCTTGGGTCCCTGCACCCACGTGGGAGACGTTGAAGAAGCTCCTGGCTCCTGGCTTCGGATCAGCTCAGCTCTGGCCATTGTGGTCATCTGGGGAGTGAACCAGCAAATAGAAGACCTCTCTCTTTGTGGCTCTAGCTCTCTCTGTAACTCTTCCAAATAAAAATAAATAAATCTTTAAAAAAAAATCTGTATCTATGAAATATATGAAATTTGTATACCTTAAATTAAACTTTAAAGAAAAGATGAGAATCAGCAAGAAAGTTTCAATAAACCAATCACATCCTCATGTAAGCATTCCCTAAATATAGACTGGGGCTAGGTACCCCCCTTATAAATTCCTACTATACTGTCTGCTCCCATCATATCATTATCACTCACATTGATCTGTATTTGTTTTTATTCTTCATTAGATTATATGCTCCAAGGGTTCTGGGGCTGTATCATATTACAGTATTATCTTAGGATCTTAGAATTATCATGTATTTGGGCATAGAAATAAATTTTTTAAATCATTAATGAATTAATGAAATCCACTAAAGCAGCAGAATCTGGAGATGGATGGAAGCTCAAAAAGGGAGGGGATCAGAGACAATGAGTTGACATACACAGTTAATTTTACAAATATGTCTGGAGTTCTACCAGACTGCTAACAACTAAGCAAATGTATTGGAATTATGTAAGTATTTTAGAATTCCCTCAGAATACTGCAAATTGTTTTCTCCAGTTCATAGCCATCTCAACAGGATAACGTCTCCTAATTCTACATCAAAAGGAAAAGATGAGGAACAAAGGATAGATGAAAGGAAAAAGAGCTATACAAATCCCCTACTGCTTTTTCTCTTCTCAACTGCACCATATGTATCCCTTTTATTACTTTTTTTTTTTTTTTTTTTTTTTTTTTTTTTTTTTGGGACAGGCAGAGTGGACAGTGAGAGAGAGAGACAGAGAGAAAGGTCTTCCTTTTGCCGTTGGTTCACCCTCCAATGGCAGCCGCGGCCAGCATGCTGCAGCCGGCGCACCGCGCTGATCTGATGGCAGGAGCCAGGTACTTATCCTGGTCTCCCATGGGGTGCAGGGCCCAAGCACTTGGGCCATCCTCCACTGCACTCCCGGGCCACAGCAGAGAGCCGGCCTGGAAGAGGGGCAACCGGGACAGAATCCGGCCCCCCGACCGGGACTAGAACCCGGTGTGCCAGCACCACAAGGTGGAGGATTAGCCTAGTGAGCCGCGGCGCCGGCCCCTTTTATTATTCTATGTGCTAATCTGAGACTGATATACTTTAACACATAAGAATTACTAGACCAATATAAAACAAAAGAAAACATATCGTACATATACAGCCAACTCAGATTCTATGGAACTGAAATTAACAATATTATTCTGTCTTGCCAACCTGTGACATCTGCATAAATTTAGATTTGTGGCCAAAATTAACTAAAAACAAAAGCATCCCATCATCCAAAATCAGAAATTCAGCCTCTGAAATGCTGAAATCTATTACAGTCCCTCTCCTTCAAGATCAAATAAAATGTTTTACCTTCCTCTTGAGAGAAACAGTCTGCTTATTGCTTTAACCTACTAACAGAGGGATAAATTCCACCCTCTGTAACACTTAAGTCCCCGATACTGGATTACCAGATATCTGGAATGTCCTTTTTGACAGAAAAGCCACATATTATTGGTTTGTTTTAGCTCAACTGCACAGAGCATCTTGCTCCTAAGTTTATGTTGCAGTCCATAGATGCTGCAATTCATATAAAATTATACAGTAGTAGTCTCGGCAGGAAAGGACAACACTGAAACAGAGAAGCAATGACTAACGAAGAATCAGCGTACAGTACAGGTAAAAGGCCATATGTGTTACAAAAGAAGGAAGAGACAAAAGTGGACTCCTCTCTGGAAATAAGTCACTTTCAAATTTCATTAATTAAAAACAAAACCCCCCTTTCATCACTTTTACTTTTTCTGGTTTTTATAACACTCAGTCCACAGTTTTGTTTTGTTGCTAAATCCCTTATTTAATATTATCTTTGCATCTCTATATTCCTTAGAAAGGTGCCTGGCATATAATAGGTGTTCCATAAATATTTATCAAATATATTTGATTTTACATAATGAAAATCGTAAGTAAATCATATTTTATTTTTTAAAAGGTTTATTTATTTATTTATTTATTTGACAGCCAGAGTTAGAGAGAGAAGGAAAAACAGAGAAACAGAGATCTTTGTTCGCTGGTTCACTCCCCCAGTGACCGCAATGGCAGCCTCCCACATAGGTGCAGAAGCCCAAGCACTTGGGCCATCTTCCACTGCTTTCCCAGGCACATTAGCAGGGAGCTGGATCAGAAGTAGAGCAGCTGGGTCTCAAAGAGGTACCCATAAAGAACACCAGCATCCCAGGTAATGGGGCTTTACATGCTCCACCATAACGCCAGCCCCTTAACCACTTTTTAATAAAAAGAAAATTATAGCCCTGAAGATTTTGCAAAGTAGAGAAGTACTTAGCAAAAATTCTAGTAATTAACTTAGCAAAATTCCAGTAAAATATCTTGATTCTCCATTTTCCCCAAACTCACTCTTATAAAGTGATTTTCATTTATTTCCCTTCTTTTGAGGATTGTATTCACCTGGAAACTTATGATCACCATGGCTCATCTCATCAGTAAGGGGAAGATGTTTTATCAAACTCACTTCAACACTATCATTTCCTCTTCAAAACAAAGTACATTTTTTGTTATAACAGCACAGCATTTGAAACCAACATAAAAAGATTGCCTCTTTCGCAAGAGATAATTGCCAAAGACTGTATTCTAAAAGTGAAAAAAAATAGGTCATTTGTAATGCTTTGGAGGGAAGTTGGAGGAATAGGTAATTCTAGAAAAAAGTGAGAAGGCACTATGAAGCTTCAATATGATATATTCCTGAAACAAGGCCACAATTATAGTTCCATACAGTAAATACATGAAAATGGAGAGTCCAACACATATGGCAACCTGCTAAACCTTCCATATGGCATTTACTGTAAAGAAAGCACATTAGTCTTTCTTCACCTTTTATTTTATTACATGACCAAACTTCTCTAAGTTTCATCTCTTAAGAATTAGCTTCAGGGAAGGGTGTGGAGAAAGACCATGCGCAACCTCATAAAAACAGCCCAATTTTAAACTGCTGCCAGACATACATGTTTTATGAGTAAGACCTCAGATAATCCTTTGATTAAGAATCTTCTTGATTCCAAATGTACAACGTTGCTGGTAAGAGGAGACTTAAGCTGCAAGTATGCTAATTCTACTCTTTTAGACCACTATCAGGAATAAATCTCTCCCCCCAACCACCCCCCCCCTATTTTTTAAGATTTATTTAGTTATTTGAAAGAGTTAGAGAAAGAGAGGAAGAGAGAGAGAAACCTTCCCATATGGTCACAATGGCTGGAGCTAGGCCAAGCCAAAGCCAGAAGCCAGGAGCTTCATCCATGTCTCCCAGGGGGGTGGCAGGGGCCCAAGTACTTAGGCCATCCTCTGCTGCTTTCCCAAGCCATTAGCAGAGAGCTGGATCAGAAGTGGAAGAGCTGGCCTCTTCCAGTCCAGCTCTCTGCTGTGGCCTGGGAGTGCAGTGGAGGATGGCCCAAGTGCTTCGGCCCTATACCGGCATGGGAGACCAGGAGGAGGCACCTGGCTCCTGGCTTCAGATTGGTGCAGCGCACCAGCCGTGGTGGCCATTTGGGGGGTGAACCAACAGAAGGAAGACCCTTCTCTCTGTCTCTCTCTCACTGTCTAACTCTGCTTGTCAAAAAAAAAAAAGAAAAAGAAAAGAAAAAGAAAAAAAGAAGAAGAAGTGGAGGAGCCGGGACTCGAACCAGCACCCATATGGTGCTGCCTTATCCACTAGGCCACAATGTTGGCCCCTAGGAATAAGTCTCCAAGTTACATATTCTTCCAAGTTTTCCAGAGGGAGGAAAGATTCAATTGAGATGAATGAATCAAAGAAGATCTTATTCAACCAATTTTTTACTCCTAAAATGTTTCATCTCAATCTCAACAATCATTCATTCAAAAGACACTGAAAACGCAGCTCCAATGCATAAGGCATTACAGGAGTTGCAAAATTGACTGCTATATAAATACTAGTATCTAGATTCAAAGCAGGCTGTCAAAGTTCAGAAACAATGTAAGTAGTTGGGCAAACTAGGAAATCTCTGTGAAGGAGGCAGGTTTTAACTAACAGATAACTGTATATACTTATGTATAGAATGATGCTTTGAATGGCTAAATCTAGATAATTAATGAATGCACTACTTGACATAGCTATTTTTTGGATGAGAAAAACTAACATCCAATCTTTTGGATTTTTTCAAGAATACAATATATTGTTATTAAGCATATTGTACAACAGATCTCTTGAACTTATTCCTCTAACGGTAATTACCTATCAATATTTGAAATGAGTCTTGAAGAACAAGTAGGAGGCTACATTATAGGAGATAAACAAACCATCCAAGACACACCAAGACATATTTGTGAAATGAAAATCTGGAGGAAGTCTGGTCTCTTTAAATGAATGGTAGATCATGCATATTTTAGTAACTACTTGTATTTTCCTAGCAAGTGAATAACCAAATTCTTATTTTAGTAACACTAATCTGACAGGTCAAAGTAAAATATAGTAGAATGGAGAAAAGGAAGTGAATCAACATGAAATCGAAGTGAAAGAAAGCTATCAAGGCCGGCACCGCGACTCAGTAGGCTAATCCTCCGCCTGTGTCACCGGCACCCAGGGTTCTAGTCCCGGTCGGGGCGCCGGATTCTGTCCCAGTCGCTCCTCTTCCTGTCCAGCTCTCTGCTGTGGCCTGGAAAGGCAGTGGAGGATGGCCTAACTCCTTGGGCCCTGTACCCACATGGGAGACCAGGAGAAGCACCTGGCTCCTGGCTTTGGATCAGCGCGGTACGCCGGCCACAGTGCGCCAGCGGCAGTGCGCCAACGGCAGTGGCCATTGGAGGGTGCACTGATGGAAAAGGAAGACCTTTCTCTCTGTCTCTTTCTCTCTCTCTCACTGTCCACTCTGCCTGTCAAAAATTAAAATTAAAATTAAAAAAAAAAAAGAAAGCTATCAATCTATTTCCGTCATTAGACGGAAAACTGAACAAGGCGGTGGAGATAGAACCAAGGAGTGACAGATGAGAAACATGATGGCAGAATCAACATCAGGGGACAAGACTGGATCAACTGAAGAATGATAGTGCTATTAAAAGAACTAAGGATGATTAATTTCTGGTCATTATGAACTTGAAGGAAACCAATAGTGAAAATATCCAGAGAACAGTTAAAATGTGACTGGAGACCAAAGAAAGATCAAGAATAGAAATCTGAGTCATGCCTATGTGAAGAAGAGAGAAAAATAATCAAGTAAATAGAGAAAAAACAAAGAGAAAAGAACGAAGTTGATGGAATAGTATAGAAACCAAAAAAGAGCACCAGCATTGTGGAAAGTTTCGGAAGGAAAGCAAACGCTAAGAAAAAGTTAATGACTTTTCAAGTAGGGTGTTTTGGATTGTTTTTAGTATGTTAATTTATTTATTCATTCATACATGAAAGGCAGGGACAGAGAAAGAACAAAGAGAGGGAGATCTTCCATTCATTCATTTATAACAGGCAAGAATACAGAGACACAGGCAAAACAGAGAGAGAGATCTTCCATCCTACTGGTTCACTCCCCAAATGCCCATAACTCAAATCCTGGTCTCACATGGGTGACAGGGCGTCAGGTATCTGAGTCATCACCTGCTGCCTCCCAGGACGCAAGTAAGTAGAAAGCCAGACAGGAAGCAGAGGAGCCAGGACTCCAATTAAGTACCCCAATATGGGATGTGGGTTAAGAGGCATCTTAATCACTGCACCAAAAGTCAGCCCCTCAAGTAGGATGTTTTTGTTCATCTTCCAGATAGCAGGAGTTCAGAAGTCAGATGACAAGGTTAAGAAGTAGACAGTCTGTAGGAACATAAAAGATTCATGTGGAATACACTTTGCAAGGCTGAAGAAGAAAAGAAACTAACAACTTGGTAGGAGCAAGACACATTCCAAGAACTTTTGTTTTTAAAGATATGAAAAAGATAGGAGATTTAAAAAAAATACACTGAAAAGGGATCAGCGCTATGGCATAGGTTAAGTCGCTGCCTACAACACTGGCATCCCATGTGGGTGCCAGTCTGATGCAGCTCCCTGCAAATGTGCCTAGAAAAGCAGTAGAAGACAGCCCAAGTACTTGAACCCCTCTACTCTTGTAGGAGACCCAGAAGAAGCTCCTGGGGTTCATGGTTTTGGCTTGGAACAGCCTTGGCTGTTGCAATCATTTGGGGAATGAATGAGAGGATGGAAGACCTGTCTCTGTCTGTCTGTCACTCTCTCTCTATAACTCTGCCTTTCAAATAAAAAAAACACATACCATCCAAAATTTCTAAACCATGGTATTTGAAGTATAGGTTGAGCATCCCTAATCCAAAAATCAAAAACCACAAATGCTCCAAAATCCAAAACTTTTTTAGCACCAACATGACATCACAAGTAGAAAATTTTATCCCTGATCTCATGTGACAGGTCAGTCAAAATGCACAAAATTATTAATAGTATAGCATAAAATTATTTTCATTGTATGTATACAAGGTTTATGTGAAATAAATGAACTATGTGTCTAAATTTGAATCCTACTTCCAGATAACTTATTATGTACAAGCAAATATCCCAAAATCCAAAAGACTCCCAAATTCAAATTGCCTCTAGTACGAAGTAACTTGGGTAACACATACACAATCTATATTAACAGCTTCCTTCTGCTATGGACTAAGGTTTGTGTCCTCCCAAAGTTCATATGTCAACACCCTCAATGTGACGGTATTTGGAGATGGGCCTTTTGGAGGTAACCAGGACTATATGAGGTCATGAAGGTGAGACTCTCATAGTGGGGCTAGAAGAGACACCAGAGAGCAAGCGTGCACACTTACGCACTCACATTCTCTCACTTGTTCTCTCTTCTCCCACACTCTCTCCCTCTCCCTTTCCCTTTCTCTCTTGAACACAGCAAAAAAAGGCAATTGTCTATAATCCAGGAGGAGAACTCTCACCAAAACCTAACCAACGCTGGCACCCTGATGTAAAACTTCCAACCCCTAGAACTGTGAGGAAACCAATTACTGTTATTTAAACTACATACAGTAGTTTATTTATTTTTGTTAAGGCAGCCCAAGAGCACTATGATAGCACAAAAAATATGTAAAAAAGTTGTAGACTAACTCAGAATTCCCTGAATTTCCCATATGCCACAGTAATCCACAAAAGTTCTGTTATGTTACTAGTAAGAAAAATAGAAAATCGAGTATAATTAAAATTAGCAATCAGAAAACATATCCACACATGTTCAAGGGATTCCAAAATGCACAGAGTGAAAAATAAAGGGAAATGGAACAAATATTGACTGACTGCACTGGGCAGAAACCTAACAAAAGCAGTCAATACAAAACAAACACTTGGTTTCCCTTTAAAATGAGCAAAGTAAATCTATCTGGGCAAGCAGCTCCAAAAATGGCTCTGAATGTTTAAAGTAATTTGTCACTAGCATTTGTGTTAAGTGTCCAGCTAATGAATTTTACCTCAAGAGAAGACAATGTCTCATCTCAAAACCTTGAGGTGGTCTTGTAAGAAGACCCTCCATTGAAGCCAAATGTCACCAGTTGCTACAGCTCTACTCAGTCCTAGTCTAGTCTATTCCAGTGCTTCCAAACATTCCTTAACTCCCTTGAGTCTTTATGCCCATGCGACTGCACAATCTAAAGTCTATTCACACAGGTGATAAAATATTTGTAATGTCAAAGAGATTGATGTTAGCACCTAAACTCTGTTCTGATAAACTCATCCTTCTGATAGTTCATTCTGAATCCATGGCTGACTTCTTTCCAAACAAGGTATTTCAAGGGCTCTCAAGAAACAAACACACAGAGAAGCCACACCTTACCTCCCAATTACCACTTAAACTGTTTCTATTACTACCAAGTCAATGGCATGTCTCAACAAGTAGTGTTTCTATCACTGGTAAGAAAAATATTAGTATACTATTTCTAGTCATAGATTCCTAAATTGTTATTTTTCAGCCAAAGCAAATAGCAAGCTACTGCATACATACCACATATCTAGGAAAATGGTGAGGGGGATGAAATACAACACTGCAAAGGCTACTGGAAAAGGACAGAGCTGTAAGGCTAATGTTCATGTTTCTCAGGAGAGAATAAACTATAGGAAGCTCTTCGTATAGAACAAAAAGATGTAATCTTGAGGAATTAGGAAGCTATTTCTTATAGGGAGTTAAAATACTTTGGAGGGAAGAAAAAGCATGAATATGACATGACACAAGGCATGGTACACATTTCCTATTGAACTACTGTGAAAGGTTTAAGTACAGAGGAAAAAGCACTCGTCATAAAAACCCAAGCCAAAAGGCTACGTGTATGTATCTCACACAGAAGCATTAATTTGTTTAGAACAAAACACGGACAATTCCTAATATTAAAAAGTAACTGATATTATGGTCTCAAGTGCCAGTACATGTAAACTGTCAAATGTCTTAAAAAGTAGTGAGGTGCAATTCCATGTATTTTTTCCTCTCGTGTCTATGAAGAAAGGAACCTCCTGTATCTGAGAAACTTCCACCTGATAGACTTCTGGCTCTACTAAAGAAGACCTGGCTTTCCTTTGAAGCTCAATTTTGAATCTTCCTAAGGAAAATAAACTCATTAATCGTTCAAAGGTTATTTTAATTCTTGATTCCAGGTAATGCCTCTCTTATTCCCTTTTCTTAAAAAAAAAAAAAAAAAAAAAACTAACTGGAAGGGAAGAAGCCAGGTAAAACTGCAAAGGGAAAGGAGAAATATGTACAGACTTTATAAACATGATTTACTGTAACTGTGGAAGCCAGGACACAGTTTGAAAATACCAGTATTTCAATAATCTGTTTCAAAAGTTGGCTATTTGAGTTAAATTTGCTCTTTGTGAAGACTCTTTTTAATAGGTACCATTCTGAAATTGTCCCATTCAAATAAGTCTCATGGAAACTTCTGAAAGGTGGAGACAAACTTTTCAAGCAGGAAAATAAAATACTTACGTATTTTTATATTGTATATAATTACACAAGAAAGACTTTCCCAGGTGATGAGGCAATTAAAAATAAACAAACAAAAAATAAAAATTCCAAAAACTTGCTAATACATCTGAATTACACCAAAACTATACTTAGAGGAAAAGTCTTAATTGCTTAAATTCTAAATAATCCAAACTTTACAAAAGAGACATGGGAAGAAGATACCAAGAATTCAAAGCCCATCCATGTTATTTGGAGGAACCTAACCCAAAATTAGAGATCATCACTTTCCTAACACAAACAAGATGAAAACAGAAGATGGGTAATGTGGCCTGTTCTTAATCTATAATGTTAGTTTCTAGCAACCTTAAGCTTCCACATCACAGCCACATTAAAATCCCAGGCTCCCTTTCCCTGCAGTAGATCATGCCATGCAGAGCAGACACAAGAAAGACTGCAGTTATTAAAAAAAAAAAAAGAAACAGCATGAAGCAAGCTCCAAAGGTGCAAGGCTGAATTAGCTACATTAGCTTACCATATATCTCGGATCTACTCTCCTCTGAACTAGACTTTGTCTTCTTGGAGGAGCTGTCTGCACAAGAGCGGGAGAAAAGGAGAGAGATATAGAAAATATGGAGACCAATGTAAGGGGAAAAATTTATGGGGAAAAAAGAATGAATCATGATCAAGTTAAATCGTGCAAACACAAAGTATGACCATCACAGATGATAGCACTTAGAACAGTCACGAACAGCACAGGCAACGACAAATTTTAAAGATTTATCAAAGAAAAGACAGTGCAATAAAAATACATTCAAACAACACATGAATTGTCTACAAAATATACTATCTAATCATTGTAGAGATGACAAAAGCAGGAAAAGCTATAACAATCCCATTATGAAGTACCGGGCAGCCCTTTACAAAATCCATCTTTGGAAATGAACAATAATATAGAATAAACCGAACAAAACTTTAATATTTGAATGAACATGGGGCAGAACAATGATTTACATGATTAGTTATTAGCAAGACAATAAGTAATCATACAAACGAAAGCCTCTAAGCCCCATGACTTCAAAATTAGGTGTCAGAAATAGCGAATTCTTCCTTTATGGTAACACATAAGTTATCTACTATATATTCCCCCACCAATACCTTCTAAAATCACTGGGATTTTATTTTACCTATTACCCAAGATGCAGATAAATACTTAGCTATTCATTTCCGAGTTTTCCCTTTTTTGATGGTAATTAATTTTTTCAAAAAACAGGGCAACTTACAGGAAAGGTAAAAAATACTGTAGATACATAAAACATATTACCCTCTATTAAATATGAAAAATTTTATATTTCTAAAGTTAAAATAATAGATGCATTATATTTATGTATCTCAGATGGAGGCAGTTATTTATCTTTTGTCAGAGACATAACCAAATAAAATAGTATGTACACCAAGAACATATTAATTTCAAATGACAAAAGCAAATTAAGCCATTTTAATAAGCTAAATGTTGAGTTTATAGGAGGGGACAAAATAGAAAAGGCCTATATTTTGTAACAGGAATACAATCTATATGCATAAAATGAAGCATATAATTAGAAGTCCAACAACATGAAAACTCTAAGAAAAATCAACAGTACTAAGGTTGACAGCTCTGAGTTCAGAACACTTAGAAGAGATTTCTATGCATTTGCATTTTATCTAACACTCCAACTGATCATGATCACAACTAAGTTTTTAAATCACCACATAAGTATGTACATGTTCTTAAAGACATGACTTAACAACATACTACTTCTCACAACCTGATTTAGCCCTAAATCCTTGGTCTGACTTACAATGAATTTCCAATTATAATAACTATTGTTATCATTATTTTAAAATAAAATACACTCTATAATGACACTTGTGTAGTGGGATTTGTAATGTCGAAAATTAAAAATGCTTGCACTGCTGCCAGACACAAAGGCTTTCTATTACATAACTGGAGGAGAAGGAGACTCCTAAAACTGACTAAACAACTACTACTCATCAATTCAGGTGGCTGAAGCTATACGTTTCTGAACCCCGCTATTCTCAATACTCTCTGAAAGAACAAACAAGAGTTTACCTGTGGGATCAAAATCATGCGATGTACTGCGTTCAACTTTCTGCTTCTTATCTGTTGGTGACTCTCGGTTCAAAATACTTCCATGCCTAAAGTAAACCAAAGCAATCAAATTTTTACTACAAGAGAATTATTAGGATAAAAGCTTAATTCTAAAATCCCAAGAGTGTGTCTTAAAAAGAGAAGTCAGGACACCTTACACAGTATCATAAGCCTCCCTAATTTACATTTTCCAGGAAGTTTTAAAACTCAATCTATGCTATGTATGATGCACAGTCTACTTACCTCATTTAAAAAATTGCTTAAGATGACAGAAATAGTAACCAGTAATATTTTGTTAGTAATCCTATTTTGTTCTTAGGAATAACTTACTTACATTTTCCCCCACAGGTCAATTATTCCCCATTTAACAAAACAGTGTCCAAAAGGAATCTAACATTCCCCAACTCATATAACTATGGTAAAACTCAAAATCACTGTATAAGCACAGTATTGTGTGAAAACAGCTTAAAAAAACCAACCAACCACCCTTAGGCAAACCTCAATATACACTTGAATACATAGTTTCAGCTACACAGCTCTTAGCAATCACTTCCAAGCTCAGATGACACCAGAATTTCTCCCTACTATGGCCTAACCAATTTTATCCATTGGAGACACAGCTGGGCAATGAATAAAATGATAACTACAACATAGATATTACTAATTAACTGAAATATCAAGGTTAGCATTGGTATTTTGGATTATTCTGAAATAATAAAAGTACTTGATAAAAGTACTTTAATAATTATTCACTACTGTAAATAATATTTATGACCACCAAGATGAGCGAGAAAGGAGATGTTGGAGCACAAGTACTATGGGAGGAACATCTAAGTTCCACAAAATGAGTAAATATATAGATATGAATGTCAGCATGAACATATTTGAGCATTCTGGATTGTTCTTCCTTATGACTAATGGCAGTTACAGTCATACCAGTGATAAAACACACCAAAAACTAACAATCTATTTTTACCTCCCAACCTAAGCACAATTTAAGACAGTTAAAAACAGGTTTTAAAATTAAGTCTCTTCTCAAGGAGTGATCTTAAGTATCAACTTGAACAAACTTTTTAAATGTTTATATTAAAAACACTGAAAATATTATCAAAACAATGCCATCTTCCAGAAAAAACATGCAACACCTGTGGTACTTTAAAACTGCAAGACATTTTGAAATTCTGAACTACTTAAATCCACGTTCTCAAAAGCCACAAAAATCTAGAATAATTTCAAAGGAATGCTTCTAATTAAAATTTAACCTGAACTTTGGTATGAAATGCAATTAAACTACTTACCTTATAGGTTTTTTGAGGGGAAACCTGAAACAAAGATTAAAAAGGATGAATGTAGTTATTTCACTTTTAAGATTCTGTTGTTAAATTTATTCATTCTACTAAGCCAAGATGAAGGATTTAAGTCTTATGTTACCTTTCCCAAAGCAAGATTCAAGAAACAGGTGGAGTACTAAGTTAGATGAAGTTAGTTATTTTTTCCCCCAATAACTTAGCTACTTCCATAAATCTTAAATTGTAGCTTTATTTATCAGCTGTCCCTGAGTATGTTTTCTCATTTTAAAAACCCAGAAATACAACTTTCAAGTGTACTGAGGGTCTACTAGATGCTAAGCACTATTTTAAACTCTTTACCTGTATTATCTCACTTAATCTACAAAATTAAAACTATTAAGAGATATTATTTTGCCTTTATAGATTTTCTTTTAAATAATTGAGGCAATGGGGCTGGTACATGGCACAGCAGGTAAAGCAGCCACTGGCAGTGCTGGAATTCCATATGGGCACCAGTTCATGTCCCCGCTGCTCCTCCTCCTCTGATCCAACTCTCTGCTATGGCCTGGGAAAGCAGTGGAACATAGCCCAAGTCCTCAGGCCCCTGTACCCGCGTGGGAGTCCCGGAAGAAGCTCCTGGCTCCTGGCTTTGGATCGGCCCAGGACCAGCCATTGCGGCCATTTGGGGAGTAAACCAGTGGATGGAAGATCCCTCTCTCTGCCTCTGCCTCTGCCTCTGTGTAATTCTGCCTTCCAAATAAATAGTTTAAAAAAATTTAAAAAAAAGGTTAGGCCTAGGCCAGCAGTGCCACCATTCCACATACATGCAGGTTTGAGTCCCAGCTGCTCCAACTCCCTGCTAATGCACCTGGGAAAGCAGCAAGAGGATGGCCCAAGTACTTAGTCCCCTACACCCATGTGGGAAACTCAGAAGCAGCTCCTGGTTGTGGCCAATTGAGGAATAAACCAGACAAAGTTTCTCTCTCCTTCTATCTCTGCCTTTCAAATAAATAATCTTTATATAAGTAAATAATAAAAACTGAGGCAAAAGGAAATATTTTATCACTATATCATTATACTCAAGTTTCCCTGGCAAGGAAAGTTCCTTCTTGCCCATCATCTATCCCAACTTCACAAAATATCTCAGTGCTAATTACTGTACTTTTGTTCTCTACCTTTGATTAAAATCAAGTAATAATCTTCAAACATTTGTGTTAAGCTTTAATAAGAGAAATCTAGAAAAAAAAATTACCCTTGGGGTACTATCAATTACTAAAAATATGTTCCAAAAGTGGAAAAGAAAACGTACTTTTTGTTTTGTGCTGTTTCAGTGAGAGTTCTATAAACTGGAAGAACCACAGCATCTCCCCTCATCTTTCTTTCAAAGAAAAATTCCTGGAGGCTTCTTGGTTGGACTCTCATGCTGCACATAAACTCTAATCTAAAAGAGTGGTCACAAATACCCTCCCACTCTTCTTTTATTTCTGATCTGTTGAGATTATTTCAACCTGTGGCATTTTATGTAGAGTATTTAGTGAAGACAGTGAGATGAATGCTTTATTAAGGACAGCGGTAAACTCAAGGTTTTGTTTTTTTTTGTTTTGTTTTTTTTTTTGATGCTACTAGTACGGATAGTAAGAAATAAACATAAAACAATAATACTTGAGTGATTATTTTATTTGGCATTATGAGGTAGTTTCCCTTAAAAAAAATCTCTAAAATTCAAGTTTAATTACAACTCCCTTTTACTGCTGCTGTTTAAATCAAAACTGACCCACAGAGAAAGATAAAGAATCTAAAACCTTCCTAATAGGTGATGGCACATTAACTCACAACAAAGTTAGCGTAGTGATAAAAAGTAAAGAGGGTCTGGAACAAGAGGCCACTGCCCTAGAAAACACAGTGACTACGAAAGTCCACCACATCTTTAGAAACAAGAGTTCCTAAGAAGTTGATCCATACTTGAAGGGGTGGTAGTGAAAGGGAATGGGAATATGTTTACTTTAAATTCACAGGTGACTTAAAAAGTTGGCAGAAAAGAATTCCCAACTGAGGAAAGCAAAGGATAACACCTGTAGTTACCAACCTCAGCTACCTTGTTCATAGCCATTATAAAAACTCCCATTCCAGAACAATGCTGCCTGTGTCAAGGACCCGATATCCAGGGAGATTCTGGTCAAGAATCCAGGAAGTTTCCATTTCCTGAGCCATTTTCCCTTACAAGGGTCTGGAAAAGGAGGAAAAAGAAGAGAGCAAAAATGGAACAAGAAGATGAAGAACAAGAATCACTCCACAGTACAACTTGCTTATTATAATCAACTTACTACACTCATAAAGGACAGGTGAAGAAACTCTCAAATAAAAGTTCTTGAATCATTTATATTTTTCCTTTCATCACAGAACTGCACTTTAAAGTACTTGTTAAAACAAATACGTGTATGTTTGTACACATACACACACCCCTAAAGTAACATCAAGAACCTTCCTGTTTCATTCATTGGTTCACACTGTTTTAGCTAAGAAAACCAGCAAGGTAATCCCACAGCTTTGTAACATCCCTACTGTGTGCTGAATATTGAGACAGAGATGTAATCACAGAGCTGGAAACAGGAAACAAGAATTCCAAAGAAAAGCCTGGAGTTAAGAGTTGCAGATTTGAGTCATCAACCTATTGATGGTCACTGAAATTTAAAATAGCAAGTAAAGAGAAAATGCCACAGATCAAATCATGGGGAAAAACTAGCAACCGCATGACTGAGAATAGAGATGGGAGCCAATGAAGGAGATTAAGATGAGTTAGAAAACAGAAAGAGCTGTCCCAGGGACCAAGAAAGAGGAGATAATTGATATTGTAAAACGCTGCACAAAGGCAGCTGTGACAGCTAAAAGGCGGCCACATTCTAAGAAACAAATCAGTTGAATTTCAGATTGATGAAACAAATTCTGATGAATAAAATCTTATTTTCAAGGACCTGTCCTCTGTGCAAGTCTAATCATGAAATTATGACTATCTTCTAAGGTTGGACATTTATACAAAACAGTTGTATCTGAACACTGACAAAATGTTACTAAGGAAACTGTCTGGCTTTTTTAAACAATATATTGATGACTTGATCATTAAACCAACAATGAATAGATGTGTGCTGTGTGTGTGTGTATGTGTGTATTCTACTAGACATAAGACAAAGTCAAACTACCAATATGAAAAACCATGATAAAGGAAAGGGTTATCAGAAATCTGCGTCAGTGGGATGACAAGACTACATGCCTTACTTTTGGTTTCCTATACGAAGCACAGCTCTATTACAGAAAGCCTAACAAAACCCTTAAACGTTCAGAATACATTGATTCATTTGACTCAGAATGCCTTTTCCTTGTCAGTTCTAAGCTCTAATATTATAAAGGCTTAGGTTGTAATATATAGAGGTTTCCTCAATTTTTCTATTTCAATACCTCTCCCAATGCTACTACAATGTAGAGGGAAATGTGACTTGATAATTACAACCCTAATCCAATAAATAATGCACACTAGAACAAGACTTCCATTTCTGTCAGGTTTAACTACTCTGATATACACACATACCTAACTTGATAATTGGGACAAGATTATTAAACAGAATTTCTTCTGGATTTAAAAATGCAAATGCAAATGACCACCAAAGTTTTGTGTTGTTACATATTCGCTTATAATAAATAATCTACAAAAAATCATATTTTTCTTTTACCAATTTTTGTGAGAAAAGAGCTAGTCTTTTGACAAAAGTGTCCCTCAATCATATGAAGGATACAGGATATCACATTCAAATCTTAATTACTGGGGTGGGCCTTGGGCATAGTGGCTAAGACCCCACTGGGAACACTCGGATCCCATACCCAAGTGCCTGGTTCTAGTCCCAACCAGCTTCCAATTCCAGCTTCCTGCTAATGTACACCCTGGGAAGCAGTAGGTCATGACTTGAGTATTTGTCCCTGCCACCAATGTGGCAGACCTGATGGAGTTCCAGGATCCTGTTACATATATTTGAGGAATGAACTGGTAGATAGATAATCTTTCTCTCCCCCTCTCCCTATGTTCCTCTCTCCCTCCCTTTCTGCCTTTCAAATAAAAGGAAAATAAGTAAGTACACAAATGTTTTTTAAATCTTAATGACTACTCTTCTCTCCTCCCCCCACCCCCATTCCCAGGAATCAGATATTCCCCCACCCCCACCCCCACCCCCTGGGGTTTAGTTATGATGAGAAGTTTGGGACTCTAAATGGTACTTCTTAGGGATGACTGAAATGAAGGAGAAGAAGTTACAGAAACTTTAACTACAATGGATAGTGGTCAAGATTTTTATTAGCAAACAATATAAGCTGCTAAATTGATTATTGCCAAGAATTCCACTGGAAGGTGTATCTTGATTTTAGCAATGTTAAAATCTGGAGGTGGAGAGCAGGGGGGATTCCATGTTAGAAGTACTAAAATAGAGTATCATTTTATTGTAATCCTCTCCATTGAGGAGTTACTAAACAAAGAACTCCTCAAGAAATAACGGTTGAAATCACTCTATTGCACCATAAAATGATGATAGACATCAGAAATGAGTAGGCTATGATGGAGGCAGCATTACTGATTACTATAATCAATAAAAATTCCAAGTAATTTCAAGGCCTTGGAGGAAGGGAACTCCTCAGGAAAAAACATAACTGAGTTCCTAACTCTAGTTCCACAATTTAATATGTCCTTGAACTTGGGCAAGTTACTTCACTTCTTGAAGCACTGTCATCTATAAAACAGAGGTAACACTAGTAACTACTTTATAACTCTGTTTTGAGGATTAAATTAGAAAAGAAAAGCATTCCCTACCAAACACTTAACTATTGTTAGGTATTAAGAAAAAACAAAAATAAAGTCTGAATATTAATGACATGAATTTTAATTAAACAGAAAAACTAAATGTAAAGACCAACAATACTCATGGGATGGGTCTTCAGTGTAGTGTGTAAGACACCCACATCCCACACTGGGTTTCACTCTTGGCTCTGCTTTGAATTCTGGCTTCCTGCTCATGCAGACCCTGGGAGGCAGAGGTAATGGCTCAAGTAGTTGCAACCCTGCCACCTCATATGGGAGATCTGGGTTGAGTCCCTGGCCTGAAGATATGACCTAGCCTAGTTCCAGCTGTTGAAGACATTTGGGGGTGAACCAACATATATAGCTCTTTCTCTCTCTGTTTATCTCCCAAATGAATTTTCAAAGTTAATAATATTCAAATAGTAAGGTTTTTTAAATTTTTATTTGAGGGCTAGAGACAGAGAGATGGAGCTCCCATCCACTGGTTCATTTTCCAAATGCTCACAACAGCCAGGTTAGGCCAAGGCCCAAAGCCTAGAGTCAAGAATTCAATCCACATCTCCCACAAAGGTTGCTGGAGCCCAATTACTTGAGCCATCACTGCTGCCTCCTAGGATGTGCAGTAGCAGGAATTTGAAGCCAGGAGCCAGAGCAGGACATTGAACTCAACTACTCCAATATGGAATACCAGCATCCTGATCACTGGGCTAAATACCCATCCAAATACTAAGTTTTTAATAAAGCTCAGTAAAATAAATAGAAATTCATAATTCAAAGCCAGTGGGGGAACCACATATTTAATTCACCAAACTAAACTACATGAAATATTCAAGTTAATAAACTTCCCAGATGCGGTAGGGTAAGAAAAAAGGATCAGCTTACAACCTACATTTCCAGTTTTCCTGGCAATTAGGTGAGTGATTTTCTTTAAACCTAGTAAAACTATATTGACCATACCCATCATTTATTAGCAAAAAAGGTCCATTGTTTCCTCATCTCTTTTAAAATACTAAGAGTGAAATGAGAAAGGCATTCTGTGGGTTGGACATAAATCAAGCTTTTTATTTATCTATTTCTACAAAATAATTTAAATAGACTAAATTTTAATACTTGAAATTTGAAACTAATATGAATCTTAACCAGCCTGCTCACAAGGTTTTTCACAAAAAAAAATAAATAAATAAATAAAATAAAACACCTAAGAGGATACTTGTCTGCAATACATGAAAAGCACAGGGATTTAGCATATAGTGTGAAGTCCAGCTAACTGTTAATTCAACTTTTAGATCTCTGGACAGTAAGATAAATAGAACCCAAAGTGACCACTCCCCAACAACAAAGCAATAATCCTTTCTCACCTACAATTTACTCATCTAAGTGTTCTAGCTTAAAGTCGTCAAAAGAACTAAAAATTATGGAAGTAACACAAAGCTGGGAGGAGGGAGTGTGAACATGATCTAGAATACAAAGTCTTCCTAATGTAGCAGAACTGGTAATAAAACACTAGTTAGGGCAGAAGGACCCTGAAGCAGAAGCTACAGCTGATGGAATGACTCAGTGGAGATTTTTTCATGGCGTTATTAGTTTTAAACCTCTGGACCTTGCAATACAAACCACAGAACAGCAAGAACCCAGGAACTCATTTCTAGCATAAAATCCAAAAATGATTCATTAGACTGTAACGTAAGATTTCAAGTTAACTTCTTAAATATAGCTTAGTATACCACCATTTTTACTGAGGAATTTAAACATATGACTGACTCTCAATGGGGCTCTCTTATCTCTTATTCCCTGGACACATTCTGGCAAATCAAATAGCAAATTTCTTCTAAATTACCTTTGCTTTTTCTGCCAGAACTATTATACACTGAATATTGGTTGTCTTTGAACTAGGAAAAGTAGTTCACAATTAATATGATAGCTTAAAGGGCTTTCATTTCCTATGGACAATCTGGAAAATTGTCATCTTTGTGCACATTTCCTGGAAGGTCTCTAAGTAACTTTCCTTTGAGATCATTGGTATCACTATCACTCTCACTTTATACCGTTTCTTTTTAGACTGCTCCTTTCAGAAAACTGGTTTAAAGAAACTGCCACAAAAAAGGTTGAAACCCTCAAAATACTTAAACAGGAATCCTCATACTATAAAATACCACTTAAACCATCAAATCCATGCTCATGGAAAGGTACTGGCATTATCAAACAAATATGAACAATAACATAAATTCTACAAAATGAGCTTGTGATTCATAAAAAATATGGTCAGTGCATGATTTTTGTTTGTTAGGGATTTAAACCTTAATCTCACTTCACATGTCCCCATTCAGGACATGTTGCTGGAAATAACAATATGGCGGGGGGGGGGATTTTCTTAATCAGGGATGAGCAGTTCCCCCCCAAGATTTTATATAAAATACATTAAATATTCAGATTTCAGCAAGAAAAATTGAGCAGAATTTGTCAGAACAATCTGCATTCTTCAAATCCACCAAAAGACACAACTGTGCTTCTGAAAAAGTAAAGGGGCCGGCACTGTGGCACACCAGGTAAAACCACCACCTGCGGGCATCTCATATGGATACCACTTGCAATCCAGCTCCCCCTAATGTGACTGGGAAAGCAATGGATGATGGCTCAACTATTTGGGCCCCTGAACACATGTGGGAAACCCAGATAAACCTCCTGGCTCCTGGTTTTGGCCTGACCCAGCCCTGGCTGTTGTAGCCATTAAGGGAGTGAACTATGGATGGAAGATCCATTCTCTACCCGCCCCCCCCCCTTTCAAAAAATCTTAACAAAAAAAGTAGGAAGTCTTAGTTTTTATCTTTGCCACAGAAGTAAGACTGTTCATTAGTTTGGACCTTGTCCAAATACTTACAGAAGGGAATTGAATTAATTAAATGGCAACACCACAGAACCCTTTGCAGCTTTCAAAAATTATTCAGACCAATAAAAAAAGATCCCCTTCAAGGCATATTATACTCAATGTGTCAAAAGCACAAGACAAAGAATTCTAATAACAGCAAGAGAGAAAGGTCAACTCCCTTATAAGCAAATGCTCATCAGACCAGGGCGAGCTTCTTCACAGAAACCTTGCAGGCCAGGAAAGAATGTGATGATTCAAAGCTCTCAAAGGAAAAAACCTGCCCCAGAGAATACTACAACCAGCAAAGTAGCCTTCAGAAATGAGAGGAATAAAGTCTTTCTATGTCAATTAAAAACTGAAGGAATACATTACCACCAGAGTAGCCCTATCAGAAATGCTTAAGGAGGCTCAGTAGAAGCAAAATGATGATAACCATATCATCATGAAAACATGCAAAAGTACAGGTCTCAACAGTACTACAGATACCCAGAAGAGAAAGAAAAAAAATCTAATGATTCACATCTTATTTTTACTGTTCTCTGCATTCTATTTGCTATTTATTTAGTAAGGGGTGTTCTGCCTGTATTAATTGGAATAGTAGTTTCATAATATTTTTTATACTCAGGTTTTGATATCAGGGTTGTGCTGGTCGCTTAACAGGAGCTGGAAAGCAGTTGATTTTTCTCCACTTCCTGAAAGAACATATTAGTGTGCTATTATTTCTTCTTTAAATGTTTAGTAGGATTCACCCGTCAAACTACTTAGACAGTTATCTCTGAAGAAACACTTCTAAAGTGAATTTTTTAAAAATAAAAATAGTGCTACCCTATGATTCAGCAATCTCACTACCCAAAGATAATGAAATCAGACTGTAGGAGAGACATTTGCACTCCTGTGTTTATTGCAGCACTACTCACAATAGGAAAAATATGGAATCAATTGAAGTGTACATTAACTTTATCTAAATGTAGATAAAGAAAATGTGAGATATGCACATACTTATAATGGAATCCTATTCAGCCATCAAAACAGAATACTGTCATTGGTGATAATGTGGATAAATCTGGGGGACATTAGGACTTCATAGAGCACAGTTTAAAACCAGTATTGTAGTGAATGATGTAAAATTGTGTTTATAACAAATAGTATTCTTTAATTTTTATAAAAAGAAGTATTACACATTATATACAGAAAACTATCTCTACTGCAAAATAACGGAGGAATATACACACGAAAATGTTGAATAGTGGGGCTGGAGCTGTTGCTTAGTTGGGCTAAGCCTTCGCCTGCATTGCTGGCACCCCATATGTGCACTGGTTTGAATCTGGATGCACCTCTTGCAATCCAGCTCTCTGCTGTGTCCTGGGAAAGCAGTGGAAAATGGCCTAAGTGCTTGGGCCCCTGCACCTGTGTGGGAGACCTGGAAGACGCTCCTGGCTCCTGGGTTTGGACTGACCCAGCTCCAGCCATTGCAGCCATTTGAGGAGTGAATCTATTTCATTTGCCAAAATGTGTGGAAGATCTACCTCTCTCTCTATCTCTCACTCTTTCTTTAACTCTACCTCTCAAGTAAATAAGCAAAATCTTAAAAAAAAAAAAAAAAAAGAAAAAAAAAAGAAAAAGAAAATGTTGAGTACTGCAATTATGGGACATTCAGGTTTTCTGTTCTGCCTTTATAATTTTAGAATTTTTATGCTTGTAATTATTAGAGAGTAAAAATAAGGTAGGACATTACTTCATATTAAAAAGGTAGAGAGGAGGGGACGGCACTGTGGCGCAACAGGTTAAAACCCTGGCCTGAAGCGCCAGCATCCCATATGGGCGCTGGTTCTAGTCCCAGCTGTTCCTCTTCTGATCCAGCTCTCTGCTGTGGCCTGGGAAAGCAGTGGGAGATGGCCCAAGTCCTTGGGCCCCTGCAACCACGTGGGAGACCCGGAAGAAGCTCCTGGCTCCAGCTTCGGATCAGCGCAGCTCTAGCCATTGCAGTCATCTGGGGAGTGAACCAGTGGATGAAAGACCTCTCTCTCTGTCTCTACCTCTCTCTGTAACTCTTTCAGATAAGCAAAATAAATCTTTAAAAAAAAAAAAAAAAAGGTAGAGAGGGGTTGGCATTGTGGTACAGTGGGTTAAACTGCCACCCACCACACTAGCATCCCATATGAGTGCTGGTTTGGGTTTCAGCTGCTCCACTTCCAATCCAGCTCCCTGCTAACACACTGGGAAAGCAGTGGAAGAAGGCCTGAGTGCCTAGGCCTCTGCCACCCATGTAGGAGACCCAGATAGAGTTCGATTCCTGACTTAGGACTGGCCTATCCAGGACTGTTGCAGGAATTGGGGAGTGAACCAATGGTTTGAAGATCTCTCCCTCTCCCTCTTTCTAACTCTGCTTTTCAAATAAATAAATATATATTTTAAAGATGTATTTGTTTTTATTTGAAAGAGTTACACAGAGAGAGGAGAGGCAGAGAGAGAGAGAGAGAGAGGTCTTCCATCCGATGGTTCACTCCCCAGATGGCCGCAACAGCTGGAGCTGTGCCGACCTGAAGCCACGAGCCAGGAGCTTCTTCCCGGTCTCCCATGTGGGTGCAGGGACCCAAGGACTTGGGTCCTCTTCTACTGCTTTCTCAGGTTATAGCAGAGAGCTGGATCGGAAGTGGAGCAGCTGGGTCTCAAACTGGCGCCCACATGGGATGCCAGCGCTTCAGGCTAGGGCGTTAACCCGCTGCGCCACAGTGCTGGCCCCTAAATAGATATTTTAAAAAGAGAAAGAGTACCACAACTTTATAAAAAAAAACCTTAATACTTTGGAAAAATAAAAGTCTCAATCCTCAACCTCTTGAGAAGAATTACCTTGAAAAATGTTATAAAAATAATTTAACTATGTAATTAATGCATTTTGGAAAGTCTTTGGTTATATATCCTCAAATTTAGGGAAGTCATATTCCTCAGATGGTGAATATATTTCTATTTTTAAAATGTAGGAGCAATACAAATATAAAATGTAGGTAAAGGTAAAAATAAAACTAAAAAACTGACCATAATAAGAATCATTTCAATTAAATCTTCTATATAAAGTATCTTTCATCTCCATAGAAAGTACTTTACTACTTTCTTCTAAGGAAATGCTTTTGCACTAAAATACTATTACTGGCTATACGAGAGTGCTTCAAAAGGTTCATGGAAAATATAATTAAAGGTAAGTCTGTTGGGGCCGGCACTGTGGTGTAGCAGGTAAAGCCACTGTCTGCAATGCTGATATCCCATATGGGTGCTGGTTCAAGTCCCGGCTGCTCCACTTCCAATCCAGCTCTCTGGTATGGCCTGGGAAAGCAGTGGAAGATGGACCAAGTCCTTGGGCCCCTGCCCCCGCATGGGAGCCAAGCTCTGATAGTCGTGATCATATGAGGACTGAATGAGAGGATAGAAGACTTCTCTCTCTCTCTCTCTCTCTCTCTCTCTCTCTCTCCGCCTGTGCCTCTTATAACTCTTTCAAAATAAGTAAGTCTTAAAAAAAAAAAAAAAGTAAGTCTGTCTTGGCACAAAAAAAACTGAAAGTCATGCATAATTTTTTCATAGTATACATTTTCCAGAAGTTTTTGAAGATCCTTCATATGCGTGGATTTCAAAAAATTTTGCACCAAAAACAAACATGTTTTTATTCCATGTTCCACAAACTTTGAAATACCCTCTTATAATGAATGCTCTAGTGAAACTTGTTTTGTGCTAAGGAGACTTCTCTTCACAAATGCTTTGGTTCTGGCGTCAAATATCAACGATTCTCAATCAGAATTAACTATCCACTTAGTTCATCAGAAAACCACTTTTCTGCCATCAAATCTGAATTTCCCAAACTTTCAAACCACCACATAGAAAAAAAAAATCTTTGAATTTATGGGGCAAAAGGTGAGGAAAATTCATTGCATGTTTGCTATTTTCATACTTTTCCTCTATTAAAATTTTTCTTGACCCAAATCAAATGAATTAGAACTGGGGCATGTATACTCAAACCAGTAACACTGGCTCACTACAGCACTAAATTTGGAAGGCTGGAAGGAGGGGATGCTTTAATGATTCTGACATTCTTCTTATGTCATCCCAAATTGGGAATCATTGTCTACAAAGTTCAGTTAATTTTATGATTCCACTTTCTCCCCTAGTTGCTAAAGTATACTTAACACATGAAGGCTACTGATGCTAATAATTTTTAAACCATGATTTGAAAACCAGGGGCCGGTGCTATGGTATAGTGGGTAAAGCCACCAACTGCATTGCCAGCATTCCATATGGTCACCAGTTCAAGTCCCAACTGCTTCACTTCCAGATCCAGCTTTCTGTTGTGGCCTGGGAAGGCAGTAGAAGACTGGCCAAGTCCTTGGGCCCCTGCACCAGCATGGGAGACACAGAAGAAGCTCCTGGCTCCTGGCTTCAGATCGGTTCAGCTTTGGCCATTGCGGCTATCTGGGGAGTGAACCAGCGAATAGAAGACCACTCTTTCTTTTTTTTTTTTTTTTCTCTCTCTCTCTCTCTCTGCCTTTGTCTCTGCCTCTCCATAGCACTGCCTTTCAAACAAACAGACAAATATTAAAAAAAAAAAAAAAGTTTTGAGCCAGCGCCGCAGCTCAATAGGCTAATCCTCCGCCTGCGGCGCCGGCACCCCGGGTTCTAGTCCCGGTCAGGGCACCGGATTCTGTCCCGGTTGCTCCTCTTCCAGTCCAGCTCTCTGCTGTGGCCCAGGAGTGCAATGCAGGATGGCCCAGGTTCTTGGGCCCTGCACCTGCGTGGGAGACCAGGAGAGGCACCTGGCTCCTGGCTTCGGATCAGCGTGGTGTGCTGGCCACAGCACACCAGCCGCAGCGCACCAGCCGCTGCGGCCACTGCGGGGTGAACCAACGGAAAAGGAAGACCTTTCTCTCTGTCTCTCTCTCTCACTGTCCACTCTGCCTGTCAAAAAAAAAAAAAAGTTTTGAAAACCAGAGCTCTGAGTAACTTCATAGATGAAAAGTACCCTGTGATAGACTATTTAATTAATTTAACCAGTTCCCTTTTATAAATATTTAGGCTGATCCAGATTTTCAGCACAATAAACAATGTTGTCACAAATACCTTTATAACAGGTTCTACACTCCCCCTGATTTCTTCCTTAGGATGAGTTCATTTATAGTAAGGAATCCACATGGGAGTTTGGACTAGGGAGAAGAGGAGTTTGTGTGGGCACTAAGTAAACAGAAGGGACACAACACACTGGTCCCTAGCTCAATTCTGAGGACTCATATATAACCTTTAAGGAAGAGACAGTGGCAGAAGCTGACAGGGCTATTTTGGCAACAGACTGTGTAATAGAACGTGCCAGGGTAACATTACTTTGATTCCTAAGTGACAGAGCAGGGCACGGAGTGGGTAAAAGAGGATCTCTCCCCTAGCTCTGCTCAAAGTAAAAACAAAACAAAACCAGGGATCTACACAATAGCATTTACAGGTATATTATCCATAAACTGAATTAATGCCTAAAAGCTACAAGTTCATAATATTTTCAGATGATTTTTGTTTTACTAATCACAACATCAATACACATGAAGAGAGTCAATATAGACATGGAAGATGCATTTTCTAATGCAGTGTGTGAAAATCAATCAGTCCATACAGGGAGTCTTCAGCTTTCTTGTATTAAACACAAAGCATCTTAACTTGTGAACTACTACATTTGTTATGAGTTGAACTGTGTCATCCCCAAAGACATGCTGAAGTCCTAACCCCTAGAACATTGTGTGCACTCATTTGGAAATTGGGTCTTTCATACTTCTGGTGTTCCATTTTTCCCAACCCAAAGTCACAAAGACTTTCCCCTGCATTTTCTTTCAAAAGTTTAATGATTTTCTACTTTATTTTTAGATCTTTAATATATATCATGTACTAACTTTTGAATAGGGTGTGAGGTATGGACAAAAGTCTACTTTTTTGCATGTGAACATCTAAGTGTTCCAGCGCCATTTGTTGAAAAGGTCATCCCTTCCCCCACTGCACTGCACTGCACTGGTTTTGAAAATCGGTTCTCTGTATTTATCAGTCTATTTTTAGGACACTACAAAGACACTCTGATAAGGGATGCAGGCATCCTAAGTACCAGGCCAAATGCCATAATGGCCCCCCAGACCATTGTACCTTTACTGTGATTACTGATGAGGTAGGTTTAAGTATATCACTTTGCTATTTGCTTTTTATTTGTCCATCTGTTTGTCTCCCTTTTCTCTTTTCCCCACGTTCCTTTGGATTAAATTATTTATCAGTTAACTTACTCTCAAAACAATTTTGATTTTCCGTTAACCTGTCTGACGCTCTCACTAAACTTTAAACTATCTCAAGGCAAGGACTACATTCTACTTGACTTTGTATTCTAATCAAACAGTATTGTGCTGAGCATATACTTGATACTTCAATACATATTTACTTTATGAACTCCTTCAATAAATACGGAGAATGATAAGGGGTATAAGATATACTTGATCTAGAAATGACAGCCTTTCTTTTAAGAGAACCCCATTTTTATTCACTTATCTACTACTTTCCACAGAGCCCAAGATGATTCAAGGAATGAGAATCCTATCTGCAATGACAGCGATGCGTCTTACTGGCCTAATGGCAATACCATTCTTGGGTAAGTGGGTCAGGAAGAGGCAATGAGAACAGAGATGAAAGCTATGGAAGTAGAGGTACCCACAGGAAACTTCTTCCTCTCCCTCCCACTGCACATGAACAAGGAAGCCAAGCAGCCCTGACTGCTACTTAGCATTTATCCTTAAGGACTATTTTAGGATGAAGCTGACCATGATGGCAAAAGTGAAGACATGAAAACACCTGGGCCCCTGACACAGTTAAACCACAAAACCAAAAAATCCCTAACGCCTACTCCAGATTTGTTTTTACATGAGCCAGTGAATGCATTACTGCTTAAATCAGTTTGACATAGGTTTCCTGTTACAGGCAGTTAAATGCCTAAGTTACACTAATGCCAAACTATACCAGGCACTGTTCCAGACACTGGAGATTGTATCAGTGAACAGACAAGGCCCCTGCTCTCAAGATGCTTACATTCCACAGGAAGATGACAGAGCCTTAGCAAACAAGTAATTGTACCAAAGAATTTCAAGTAGTGATAAGTGCATCAAATAATTTCAAATAACGATGAGAAAAGGAAAAGAGACTTGATTGTCATTAAGCGGTTTAATTTAGTTTATTCAAGGAAGACCTCTGAGACATGTGAGATGAGCCCTAAGTGGGGTAAAGGAGCAAGTCATATGAAGATGTGGAGCCAGACAGTTACAGGCAAAGAAAGAGCTAGCACCAGGGCCCCAAAGAGAAATCAACTTACATATATTTGAAAAAATAGAAAATCCACTTTGACTTGCTCATACAGAATAAATGACAAGAGGACAGAACTGAGATGAGATCAACAGAGGTTGACAGGGGCCACGTAATTTAAGAATGTGAGCAATGGTTACAAGTTTACGTTTTATTCGTAATATAATGGAAAACCCCTTTATAGAGTTTTAAACCATGATCTGATTTCTGTTTGAAAGGAGCACAATCTGATAATGAATAAACTTCACATTCCACAGATTTGAACACCAATAAAGTCAAGGTCAGTCTGTGTTTGCAATAACTGTAGTTCACCCCAAATATAAAACACTTAGGAAGCATCTAATATGCAGAGAGCACTACACAAACTTTACAATGTTGATACACTCTTTCGCTCCCTCAACTCTCAACCAAGAATCCCACATTATCTTGAAGGCAGATTTTATTTAGGAAAAAGAATACAATAAAGGGAAACTAGCAAAGAATGGGAGGCAGCTAATAAGTTGTCCTCCCTATACTAATTTCTCTAGATAATGTTTGAAACCCATAGATTTAATAATATTTTAAGCATGAATTCACTGAGAAGCATTTGGTAAACTTAGAACTATAGTTCAGCCATTTAGACTCTGCCCAGGCAAGTGTTTCAGCTCTGTTCTGACACAAGTATTTGGATTTTTCCAAGAGCTGATGTCAGGGCTTTTCAGAGACAGAACAGCATTTACAGGCCAGAGAAGGAGAAAGGGTTTCCCCCAGCAGCTACACTCAATGTGGCCTTTGTACTGTTCCACTGCCAGCAGCAGGAAGACCCTGCAAGATAGAGCTATTTAGTTGCTGAAAAAGCTCTACCCTGGCAGGGTGGAGGATGGTGAACGGCCAGATTCCCCATTCAGGGAACCCAGATTAATTTTCTATCAGTGTTTTAACCCAAATTTAAATGGGCTCATCATCAGCAAAAAGATTTCCTAATTCTTATGAGAAAACTCATTCTGTTGAATCTGTATATAAAGAGGAGACATTCTGCTGGGATAAACATAAATTCTAGAGGTTAAAAACAATATAGCAAGCTGTTCCATATTTCCTAGGAAAAGCTAGTCTCACTGAAAAATATTCATTTGGGAAGAAAGGTTAGTTGAAGAATACTCAAAAGCTTATGGCCACATTTAGTAGTCAAAAATTATATTAAGCAGATTGCTCCAATAAAAACAATGATTAACAATTTAAATCACAGGGCCAGAGCTGTGGTATAGCGGGTAAAGCCACTGCCTAAAATGCCGGCATCCCATATGGATGCCAGTTCAAGTCCCAGCTGCTCCACTCACAATCCAACTCTCTGTTATGGCCTGGGAAAGCAGTAGCAGACAGCCCAAGTCTCAGGTCCCTGCACCCACATGGGAGACCTGGAAGAAGCTCCTGGCTCCAGATAATTCCAGCTCTGGCCGTTACAGCCATTTGGAGAATGAACCAGCAGATGGAAGACCCCTCCCTCCCTCCCTCCCTGTGTGTGTGTGTGTGTGTGTCTGTAACACTGCCTTTCAAATAAATAAATAAATCTTAAAAAAAATTTAAAATCATGACCATACAAGCTAAACCTTGAGTCCTTTTACTAGCATACATAGAGTCTCTGCTTTAAGTATTTAGTATGTGTTGGCTTATTTATCTAACAGTAATGCTGTGAGACAGATATTTTTAGCGTCATTTTACAGAAGAGAAATGTGAGGTTAAGGGAGGTTAAGTAACTACAAGTTATATAACTAGCAGATGAAGGGGCTTAGATTCAAAACCTCACAGTCTACCTAAAGTCCACTCTCTCAACTTTGGGACTACCACCTTACAACAGAAACATTATCAACTTGTCTTTGAATGTTTTTTTTTTTACGATTAATCCAAAGTTTTCAAATGAGTAACACTCAAAAAACTAGATCTAATATAACTATAAGGGTTATACAGATAAAAAGATATTCATAACCTTTATATAGTTTCAGGAAAAGATAACCCAATACAAACTAGTTACGAAAGATCTCCCAATCCTATAGAACACATCTCCAAATGCTGAAGCTTGGTAGAGAATTCAGTTAATATCTGTTTGCCATATAGGCAACTTGCCAGCCATACATCTAAAGAGAAACATGTTTCCATCAGAAAGGTAAACCACTCATTCTTTAAAAAAGAGAAAATATTACTTGCCAAATCTGTTCAATTCAGGATAGATACCAAGGAAGTCATGGTACACTTTGAACAGGAAACAGAGTTTCTCATAATAAGGATCACATATGTGAAATGCAGATCCAACTATCTTTTGAGAGGCAATGTCCAGGTGGACAGAATAAGGGAGTAGGAGATGCTATAGAGACCCAGAACAGCAAGAGGAGGTGAAAACTAAAAACAAACAACCAACCAACCAAACAAGAAAGCATGCTGACACATTCCCCGGTTTAGCAAACAGCTGGAGTGTAGAGTTGACAAAAAGAACAACTGCCACCAGATCACAACACAGAAAATAATGTGGCCTCTTGCACTTTGATGTTCAGGCCTTCTGGACACTGACATAAAAGAACAGCAGCAGAAAAATTGTAACAGCTAACACTGTTCTCTTTACATATGCCAGTAAATACTACAATTGCATTGAATATATGGACTAATTTAATACTCAGTAAGTACCATTGTTATTCCTATTTTATAGATGGAGAAACTAAGCCAACAAAAGATTAAGAAACTTGCCAGAGGTCAGGTACTAAGCAGAGAGATTAAGATATGAACCCAGACCTTATAGTTCAAGAGTCTTATTCTTTACAGAAATAAAAAGAACATTCAAAAATATGCTAAAGAAAAACTCAAAAAAAATACAGAACTATGAAAACTGAATGTGCACACTGTACCCTAGAAAAACTGGCACAACACAATCAACACTAGCATATACACTGCTAAAATTATAAAACTTTAAGATTTGAAAATAAAGCTACATGAGCATCTAGACAAAAATATATGAAAAAGCTGCAAGTATAAACAGGGAAGATTAAGTTGGCTTCAAGATTTCTTCATACTAAGACTCTATAAACCAGAAGATAGTAACGCAAGAAGATAATGGTACAATATCTAAAATTTTGTACATTTTGCATACTGCAAAGATATACAAAACATTTTCAGAGAAATAACAAAACACAGTACCCAGAAGCCCTTCTCAGGGAAGAAGAAGAATACAGATGATAAGGTAAAACAATGGGGTAAGCACTGGATCAATTAATACACATATACTAATAAACAAAATGCCTTTAACAAAAGCCATCCCTACCCCATCCAAGAAAACACTAGTGCTGAGGTCGGCACTGCTACAAAGTCAGTGAAACTGCCACCTGCAATCCCAGCATTCCATATGGGTGCCAATTTATGTCTTGACTGCTACACTTCTGATCCAGCTCTCTGCTAATGGCTTGGGAAAAGCAGTCCGAGATGGCCCAAGTACTTGGGTGCTGCTACCCACCTGGAAGACCTGGAAGCAGCTCCTGGCTCCTGGCTTCGGCCTGACCCAGCCCTGGCTGTTGTGGCTATTTGGGGAGTAAACCAGCGGATGGAAGACCTCACTTCTCTCCCTCTGTCTCCGTAACTCTTTCAAATAAATAAATCATTTTATTTTATTTTTTGACAGGTAGCGTTACAGACAGTGAGAGAAAAAGACAGAGAGAAAGGTCTTCCTTCTGTTGGTTCACTCCCCAAATGGCCGCCACGACCGACATTACGCCGATCCAAAGCCAGGAGCCAGGTGCTTCTTCCTGGTCTCCCATGCAGGTGCAGGGGCCCAAGCACTTGGGCCATCCTCCACTGCCCTCCTGGGCTACAGCAGAGAGCTGGACCGGAAGAGGAGCAACCAGGACTAGAACACGGCACCCATATGGGATGCCGGCGCTGCAGGCAGAGGATTAACCAAGTGAGCCGTGGCACCGGCCCCATAAACAACTACTGCTTCCTCAAAGGAGAGAACTGGTCTTAATTTTGTACCCTCACTATACCCTATTTGGAACTTCTGCACATAGTAAGTATTCAACAAATGGTTTTTTTTTTTTTTTAATTAAAGAATTCACTTATTTCTTAGACAGACATAGAGGAATCTCCCATCCACTGGCTCACACCTCAAATACCCACAAAGGCTGGGGTTGAGCTGGGTCAAATCCAGGACCAAGTACTTGAGCCACAATCTGCTGCTTTCCAGGGTAGACATTAGCAGAAAGTTGAAATTGGGAACAGTCAGGACTTGGACCCAGGCACTCCAAGATGGGATGTGGGTGTCTCAAGTGGTATCTTAACCACTATAGTAAATGCCTGCCTCAACACATGGTTTCTTTAAAATGAAAATCCCCCAACTCCTATGCACACCACTGGAATATAAACTCTATGACATTTGGGCTCATGAGGACAGTGTTAGGCACCAAGTAGGTGTTTAATAAATATTTATCTAATGAGAGAATATATATTAGATATAGACAGACAGACTTGCTCAACTTTCTGAGCTCTATTTAATAGCATTCTTGGGCATATCCATTTAGATATCTCACTAGTATCTCAAATTCAATAAATCTAGAATTAAATTCTTACTCTGCTCCCCCCCAATCTGCTTTTGCATCTCAATAAAAACCTCCATTCACCCAGCTGATCTAGTTATATATCTAGAAGTCATTAATGATGCCATCTGCCATCTCAGCCCCCATATATCTAATACATCTATCTATCTATCCAAAAATATCTACTGAATATTTACTATATACCAGGAGTTCTCTAGAACCTGGAGACAAAAAATAAAAACAAAATCCTATTTTCAAGGAGTTTATGTCTGTGGTCTGCAATACTAGCATCCCATATGAGTACCAGTTCAAGTTCCAACTGTTTCACTACTAAGACTGCACTATAAAGCTATAGTAGTAAAGATAATGCATTTGGTATGTAACTGTGACAGACAATAAAAAACAAAGCAAAGACCTCCATATATACACAGGTACTTCAAAAAGTTCATGGAGGGTCAGGCATTTGGCCTAGTGGTTAAGATGCCCAGAGCACAAGAGTTTGATAGGCTGCACTCCTGACGTGACTAGATTCCTGCCACTCACATGAGAGATCTGGATTGATCTGCTGGCCCTGGGCTTCAGGCCAGCCAGGAGCCACTGCAGGCATCTGGGGAGTGAATCAGCAGATGAGAGCTCTCTTGTCTCTCTCTATATTTCAAACAAATAAATATATATTTTTTAAGTTTGTGGGAAAACTGAATTAAAGATGAATATACTTTAGTACAAGAACATTTTGAAATCCATGCATAGTTTTTTACATGATATATATTTTCTGTGAACTTTTAAAGATTTCATTATATGTATTGATTTCAAAATTTTTTGCAACAAAATAAACTTATATTTCAATTTCCTGCAAACTTTTGAATTACTGTAATATGGACAGCTGATTTTCAGCAAGAGTATAAAAAGCAATTAAATGGAGAAAGGATATTCTTTTCAACAAATGATGTATCTAGATACCCATATGCAAAAAAAAAATGCTTCAATCTTTACCTGTACTATTTTACAAAAGCTACCTCAAAATCTATCAAAGGCCTAAAAGTAAAACCTGAAATTATGAAACTTACAGAAGCAAATATGAGAAAAATTTTGTGATCTTAGGTTAGGCAAATATTTCATAAGTATAGCAATAGTACAATATAAAAAAGAAAAAATGGTAAATTGGAATTTGAAATTTAAAACTTCTGCTCATGGAAATACAAACTACATATCAACAAAGATATTTAAAGAAAGAAAACTAAGAAAATGAAAATACAAGCCACAGACTAGGAGAAAATATTTCCAAATCAAATACCTAATAAAGGCCTTATATTCAGAATGTATAAGCTCTTACAATTCAACAATGAGATCTAAACAGTTAGTTCACAGCAGACATGAATGGTAAATAAGCATATAAAAACGTTTAGTATCATTTGTCATTAGATGTTATACACATAAAAGTTATACTATACCATTACACATCCACTGAAATGGCTGAAATTATAAAAGACTGACATTATCAAGTATCAGTGGGGCTGAAAGTTGCTGATGGCAACATAATACAGCTACTTCAGAGAACAGTTTGGTAGTTTCTTAAAAAGTTAAACCACACACCTACCACACAATCCAGCTGTCCACTCCTAGATATTTCATCTAGAGAATTAAGTTTAAGTACATAAATGACTTGTACATGAACATCCAAAGCAAACTTAATAGTATAAAGTCTGAAACAACTCAAATGCCAATCAATAGCTGAATGAATAAACTGTGACATATTAATATATGGAATGTTGTTATTCTGGAATAAAAAGAAATGAATTACTGATATACACAATACCATGGACAAATTTCAAAATAATTACGTGAAGTTAAATAAGCCAAAAAAAAAAAAAAAAAAAAGAGTATATACTGGGGCTGGCACTGTAGCATAGCAGGTAAAGCAGCCACCAGCAGTGCCAGCATCCCATATGGGTGCCAGTTCGAGTCCCTGCTGCTCCACTTCTGATCCAGCTCTCTGCTATGGCCTGGGAAAGCAGCAGAAGTTGGCCTAAGTCCTTGGGCCCCTGCACCCAATGTGGGAGACCCAGAAGCTCCTGGCTCCTGGCTGTGGAACGGCGCAGCTCCAGCCATTGCAGCCATTTGGGGAGTGAACCAATGGATGGAAGACCTCGCTCGCTCGCTCGCTCTCCCCCCCTCCCCTCCCCCTCTCTCTATCTCTGTCGGCCTCAGCCTTGGCCTCTCTGTTAACTCTGCCTTCCAAATAAATAAATAAATATTAAAAAAAGAGTACATACTGCATGAGTCCTTTTATATAAAAAGACATAATGACATAAAGCAAGAAGCACTCTATATTGACAAAAAGCAGATCAGTGGGGATGAGGAGGAAGAGGTCGAAGGGAGAAATTACTAAAAAGCACAATTAAACTTTTAGTTATTTTCTCGATTGCAGGGATAGTTAATTATATACCTACAGCAAAACTCATCAAATTGTACACTTTAAACATATGCAGTTTATTATACACTCAACAAAGCTGCTAAAAATCTCAAAAAAAAGGCCGGCGCCGCGGCTCACTAGGCTAATCCTCCGCCTAGCGGCACCGGCACACCGGGTTCTAGTCCCGGTCGGGGCGCCGGATTCTGTCCCGGTTGCCCCTCTTCCAGGCCAGCCCTCTGCTGTGGCCAGGGAGTGCAGTGGAGGATGGCCCAGGTGCTTGGGCCCTGCACCCCATGGGAGACCAGGAAAAGCACCTGGTTCCTGGCTCCTGCCATCGGATCAGCGCGGTGCGCCGGCCGCAGCGCGCCAGCCACGGCGGCCATTGGAGGGTGAACCAACAGCAAAGGAAGACCTTTCTGTCTCTCTCTCTCACTGTCCACTCTGCCTGTCAAAAAAAAAAAAAAAAAAATCTCAAAAAAAAGCTTAAATAAAGACTATCCATAAACACTGTTACATTTCATGAACTATCTTTGAAGACTCAACTGTCTGAATATTTTCTATTCACTGTAAATTGCTTGCATTTGAGAAGATACTTAAACTGAAAGATAAATGTAAACTCTGCTACTATGTTACTGTTATTATATTTTTTGCCAAGTAAAGGCACCTAATAATGCTCTAGTAAAATGTTTTAAATGCAACACTAGATAAACCTGTGGTTATCAAGTTCTATACTACCAATAATTTTGTAGAAGGAAATTCTAGCAAATTTAAGATTTCTTGACTAAGCCTGATTGTTCCATAGGTTTTCAAGATTCTTATATTTACTAGTTCTTTAAAGGATCACTGTAACCAGATGAACAGAGGCAGGCATTTGATCTAGCAGTTAAAATGCCCACATCCCACACTGGGATGCCCGAGTCCAATTCCTGGCTCTGGCTTCAGTTTCCTGCTAATGTAGATCCTGGGAGGCAGTGGTGATGGCTCCAGTACTGGGTTCCCTGCCACCCACGTGAGAGACAGAGATTGAGTTCCTGGCTCCCAGCTTTGGCCTCAGTCCAGCTGTTTCTGGCGTTCGGGGAATAAACCAGCAGGTGGGAGCTGTATCTGCCTGTCTCTCTGCCTCTCACATAAATAAATAAATAAATAAATAAAACTTTAGATGGCTAATTCTAGCCCCTAACAATCTTTTGGTGTTAAAAAGTTTAGAGTTACTTACATATTTTACTAATGTACTGTGTAAGTCTATTATTTATTCATTCATTTGAAAAATGACTTCCAGCTACTTACTATGTAGCCAGGCTGCTGTTGAATTTCTTTCTGAATAGGGCAGGGGCCAGGGGAGGGGGAGTTAACAAACAAAAAAGATCTTGATAAATAAATGTATACTGGATGCAATGTTAGAAGGTGTTACACATTCTAGTTATCTCTCCTTCCAAGAAAAAATATAGCAAGAAGTCAGTAACGTAAATTAAATGTATTTATAATAAAAACTCAAGTAAAGTGACTTGTTTCCATAAATCACACGTGAAAAATCTTTATACTGAACAGAATCATACATATCAAAACTGAACTATATGTTACCTAGTCTAACCCTCCTGCTTTACAGATGATAAACCATGTACCAAATCACTCAGTTTTTGGCAGAGATTGGGACCCCTGCCTCCTGTTCATTCCATTGGCATCCCTTTCTGTGATGTCAAATCATTGTGAAAACATGCTTTAATCTCAGCTCAAATGGAAGCAGCAGAAACAGCTTTGCAGTCTGAAAGGCCTGGGCTTCATCACTTCATGGTTTTGTTACTCATGGTAAATCTGAAAATGTAAACTTCCTCACCTATAAAAGAGGATGACGATAATTTTGTGACTGGGTTGTAATAAGGATTAAATATAGTAGTTTATGTAAAACACCTAGACATCGCTGCATAAACATATAACCAATGCTTATACATACTAGCACCAAAAAGGGTACCTCACATGCATGAGATTTTTATATTCTCTACTAGACTATAAATCTCATGTATACCATAATGTAAATATTCAATCAGCATTTCTAAATTTGTTAATACTTCTGAGGGGTCAGCCAGCTTTCAAAATATGACAGTTTAATTATGATAGAAATAATCACATTAAATAAAAGGTCCATAGCATGCTTCAAAATGCTTTCTCTTTTATAAACAGATAGTACTAAATACTTTTTTAATGTCAGAAATTACAACTCTAGGTTTTCTGTACACAAGGAAAAAATGTCACCATTAAAAAAAAAACCTTTAGGAGAGAAAAACAAAAAATCTTTAACATTTTTATATGACTTGTGCTTTTCACATCTATGTGTCTGCTGCTGTATTCACAGATGTAACTGTGGGAGAAAAGCAGAACGCAATTGCGATGCATCACAGCAGTTCAGCAGCTTCTGCTTATTTATAACCAACATTCTAGCTGACGAGCAAAAATACCACAAACTGAACAAAGGATAAAACAATTCAAATTAGTAAGAATGTTGGGTACCACGGACATTACCTTTCCAATGATTATAGGAATTAATTTCAATTGAGCATCAAATGGGAAAAAAAAATCAGGAACATTACTCTGAAAACACTCCCTTCCCCCACCGTAAGATTAATCCCTGCCCCCCAAACCCCAACCATGGTCCCTTGGGTATCAAAGGGAAACAACCATCCTGAAGCTTGAGATAATTAAATCACAATTCGCAGAATAATAACTCAAGGTCCCTAGCTAAGATGCAAGAGAGGTTATGCCTATTCAGTTCTAAAAAGGTAACAGAAGGATGCTTCTGAATAGATACCCCTGCAATGCTAGATGTTAAAACCTTTGTTCTCAAGCTAAGCAATTAAGGCATGGGTTTTCAAAACTAAGCATCTTCTTTAGGTCAAATTAGGCTTTTTAAAACATGAAAAATAAAAACCTTAAGAGCTACCATAAGAAGCAATTATGAATAATGTAAAGACATCATTTCCCTTTTAATTTTATTCCTATTGTAGGTATATCCCTTTCACTGAAGCTATTTTCTACCATTTTGCTACATTTCATACAGGACTGAGAAAACAAAGACTGCTATAGATTACCTGGATCACCAGACAAATCAGCAGACAAGTAAAAGCTCAAAAGCCTCGTTTCCATGGAGTAGAGAATGAAATCCTCACCAACACACCACTCCCTTAGCAATCCTATGCTTTTCCTTTATATATACATTCCACATCCTTGGAAAGGCATTTGCTGGATGATCTTACTGACCACAAGAGGGATGATAAGAAGAAACTCCACCTCTTCTCCCACCCCCAATCATCTACCATCATCATTGGGAGCCCAACACTGCACAGCTAACGGCAGAGAAAAGCATCCACATACATTTTCCCAGATTACACCATGAAATATACACATAAGGTAAAGAAAGCAATAATTAAGCTGACAATTTTTCACACAGTAAGAAAAATAGCTCCCATGAAATTACAAATAATTTTAAAAGATCTAATTATAGAGGCACAAAAACACCTAATTTTTTTCTGAACACAGTATAATTTTTTAAATTGGGAATTCGCTGAATATGGTACCAACAATAAGAGTCCCTTAAGTATCTTAAAAATTTTGTTGTTATTACTCCTTTCCCTAATGCCCAAATAAATCAAATAAGTTAGGATTAACAACAATAAAAAAAAAGTCTCCTTTTGTTGGAAGTATGTCCCCTTCACAGAGAATCTGGGACAGGAGGTGGTTGTGGAAGAGAAACAGATAAAAAGCAGGGGGAGAAAAAATATTTTCTGCCCCAATAAGCCTAATTAAGTTTGTAGGCAAGGCTGGGAGGATTGAAATTTCTTCATGCTACTCTGTCTGTTTGTGTTTGATTATTGTAAATCTTCCCAGGTCTCCAACTACGCCCCAGGCATTATGATGTCTAGCACTCTGTAAACTAGCATCCTTACTGCTTACAGTAGAATGAGGGAGGGACAAGAGACACACACTCATTCAATCTAATCCTTAGAAGCCATGTAATTTTGTTAAAACAGTAATTTGCCTCTAACACTGTTCTCTAACAAATGCACTACCATACTAAAGACAGGTTAACCTCTACTTGCCTGAACCATCAATTCAATTTGATATCTGCAGGCACATACTTTTGGAGATCAATGTAGTAGGTATGAGAAAGACATGTTCTTTGTTTTTAAAGACATGTTGCTTAAAACATCTGAATACATCTAATTTTAAGTTAAATCCCAGTAATGATTTCACCTACATATACAACAGCCCAGGGTTTTGTAAATTTATAAATCATTTTATAAATTCACAGAACCTCAGAGCCATAGTTAATGAGATATGAAGAAACAGTTTCCAAGGAACCCACACTGTGCCAAATGTAATCTGTAAAAAAAAAAAAAAAAAAAAAAAAAAACAACCGGGGCCAGTACTGTGGCATAGCAGGTAAAGCCACCGCCTACAGTGCCGGCATCCCATGTGGACGCCAAGTTAGATTCCCGGCTGCTCTCCTTCTGGTCCAGTTCTCTGCTATGGCCTGGGAAAGCAGTAGAAGATGGCCCAAGTCCTTGGGCCCCCATACCCATGTGGGAGACCCAGAAGAAGCTCCTGGCTTCTGGCTTCTGGCTTCGGATAGGCCCAGCTCCAGCCACTGGGGCCATTTGGGGAGTGAACCAGCAAAAGGAAGATCTCTCTCTCTCTCTTTCTCTCTCTGCCTCTGCCTCTGCCTCTCTGTAACTCTGCCTTTCAGATAAATAAGTAAATATCTTTTAAAAATTTGATTACATATATAATATGTATTTATAATATATATAAAATTTTATAGGTCTTCAAAACTACAGACTAATGACTTTACACCCTCCTTGGGCAATGCAAAAGAACAAATTTGTTCAATTTATAATTTGTAAGTACTTAAAAAGGTAGCTAGTTATCAATGAAAATCGTCCAGATTTTCTAGAAACAAATTAGAACTAAGTACTGGCCGGCGCCGCGGCTCAATAGGGCTAATCCTCCACCTGTGGCGCCAGCACCCCGGGTTCTAGTCCTGGTCGGGCCGCCGGATTCTGTCCCAGTTGCTCCTCTTCAGTCCAGCTCTCTGCTGTGGCCCAGGAGTGCAGTGCAGGATGGCCCAAGTGCTTGGGCCCTGCACCCGCATGGGAGACCAGAAGAAGCACCTGGCTCCTGGCTTCGGATCAGCGCGGTGCGCTGGCTGCAGCACACCAGCCGCAGAGGCCATGGAGGGGTGAACCAACAGAAAAGGAAGACCTTTCTCTCTGTCTCTCTCTCACTGTCCACTCTGCCTGTCAAAAAAAAAAAAAAAAAAAAAAAAAACTACTAACTATTGATATCATTAGACTTCCTCTTCCTATTCTAGGGCCTCATATATCTGTTAGCATTTTCTAGCCAGTCCATTATCCTATAAGAATCATGAAGCTCCCTGGAGATCAAAGCCTGTGTTGGCCTAAGCTAATGAAGCAATTTCATACCACAGGTCAACTCAGAACTTGAAAGGAACTAATTTTTTATCTCGACTCCTCTATCTAGGTCACCAAATGTAAGTAATTACCTATTAATCACGTAACACCTCTCTTCTAACAAAACTTACCACTGCTCCCCTCTCTCTTTTTCACCTGGTACTCCAGAACTCTCCATCTACAGGAAACCTAACACCTCTAAATCTCAGCCCCTCCACAGAATGCACTTCAACCTCCTTATCTTAACTAAAACATGACTCATTCCCAGCAGCAGCTTCCTTTACTGCCTTTTCTAAGTCACACCTTCTCCAACTGGAAAGCTTTCAGACTCCAGAAGGAAGTTTTTAATTTTCTGTTTCTCTAATGCCCAAAGAACCAATATATGTATTACAAGGTGTTCAACTTCAGCAAACTGTAAATCAAAGCCACAATGAGAAAAATACTAAGAAAAAAATGAGTATCTATTGTACTTATGAAAATACAGAGCAACTGGAATCCACACACACTGTTGGTGGGAAAGCAACTACTCTCTAGGAAACTGTTAGGCAGTATCAGCTGAAGCTGAACTGGCAGTTTCACACCTAGGAGAAACACATACCCATGTTCACAAAAAGACACGTTCATGAATGTTGCTAAACATCATTACTACTAATACTCCCAAACTAGAAACTACCTAAATGTGCTTCTGCAGAATGGAGAAAAAGCATTGTGCTATGTCCACATATTAGAATTAATCAACAAGGAGAATGAACTATGACCACCCGCAACAATACAGATCAATGTCACAAACCATTCAAAAGAAGCTAGGTTTAAATATATATATATGTATAAATATATATATATGTATATACATATCACATGACTCTGTGTCAAGAACCAAAAGGCAGTGGGTGGCAGGATGGTAGTGCAAGGGTGAAACCACCACCTTTAAAGCCCCATCCAGTATCAGAACACTGGTTCAAGTCCAGGCTGATCCACAATAGCTCCTGTTATTGTTCCTGGGAAAGCAATGGAAGATGGCCCAAGTACTTGCCACCCATGTAGGAGACCCGGATGGAGTTTGGGGCTCCTGGCTTTGGCCTGGCCCAGCCTGAGGCTGTTACAGTCATTTGGGGAGAGAACCAGAAGATAGTTGATCTCCTTCTCTCTGTCTCTCCCCTTTTCTGTCATTTTCCCTTTCAAATAAATGAAATAAATAAATAATAAAAAGCAGTTTAAAAGTAAACACAAACTACCTGTAATTATACTCTTAGATATTTAACCAAGTGACATGAAAATTTATGTCTACACAAAAATCTGCCATGGACATTTATAATCATTTTAGTCACAACTGCTAAAAACAGGAAGCAACCACAGAGCCCTTTCATGGAGGAATTGAAAGCCAAACTATGACTCATCCATACAATAGAATACTATTCAACAATTTTAAAAGAATTAACTATTAATTCAGGCAACATGGATAAATCTTAAATGCATTTTATTTTACTGCAAGAAAAAAGTCGGATGCAAAATTCAAAGACTGTATCATTCCACTCATATGACAATGGAAATGCAAAAGTACACACCACTAGCAATGGCAGGGAGGGAGGCTGACTACAAGCAGGATGCACAGGGAAATATTTATGGTGCAGGATCTGTGCTATATGATACTAAGCAGTTGACACACTATTCTACATATTTGTCCAAAGCACAGAACTGCACATTTAAAGAGTGAATCTCAATGAATGCTAACCAAACAAAAACAAACAAAACCAGAATGTCAAAACATCCCAGAAGAAACATGGATTGGGACAAATGACTCTAACTACATTACAGACATTTTTTAAAAAGATTTTATTTATTTGAAAGACAGAGTTACAGAGAGAGGTAGAGCCAGAGAGAGAAAGGTCTTCCATCTGCTGGTTCACTCCCAAAACGACCTCAACAGTCAGAGCTGAGCTGATTTGAAGCCAGGAGCTTCTTTCGGGTCTCCCAAGTGGGTGCAGGGACCAAAGGACTTGGGCCATCTTCTACTGCTTTCCCAGGCCACAGCAGAGAACTGGATCAGAAGTGGAGCAGCCGGGACTCAAATGGGTGCCCATATGGGATATCAGCCCTGCAGGCCAGGGCTTTACCCCACTGCACCACAGCGCCAGCCCCAAAAACATTTAATTTAACTGCTTTTAAGGGCTTGTAGGAAAGTAGCTAAAGAACTCTGGGAAATAAAGTTTGGCTTGGAATTGTAAGACTAATGACAAAACAAACTGTACATAAAATCTGTACACAAGGTAGAAAATTTGCTTCCTGTGGATTACAAGTAATCAATTCTGAAACTGCTTTTTCATATATATTAAAACTTAATAAATAAGTGAATGGATAATAGGTGGCTGCAGCTAGGTTTCTTACCTTCAGATGGGGAAGCCACAGATAAGGAGGACCCCAGTGATCCCCGTGATACTGAATTAAAAATTGGGGACTTCAGTATGAACTCATGTTTACCTTAACATGTCTATATAAATGGATAAATACAGACAATTATGGCTGTATATATACATATATGCTAATACAGATATACCTATATTGCCTTGTTCTTGTGCCCTAGGGCAGCTTAAAAGCAATGGCACCCTAAAGCAATGAGCACATCCAGCAACCACATTCTGGGTTTGTTTTTTTTGTTTTTGTTTTTTTTTTTTTTTTGAACAGGCAGAGTTAGTGAGAGAGAGAGAGACAGAGAGAAAGGTCTTCCTTCTGTTGGTTCACCCCCCGTGGCCGCTGCGGCCGGCGTGCTGCGCCGATCCAAAGCCAGGAGCCAGGTGCATCCTCCTGGTCTCCCATGCGGGTGCAGGGCCCAAGCACTTGGGCCATCCTCCACTGCCTTCCCAGGCCACAGCAGAGAGCTGGACTGGAAGAGGAGCAACCAGGACAGAATCTGGTGCCCCAATCGGGACTAGAATCCGGGGTGCCAGCACCGCAGGTGGAGGATTAGCCTAGTGAGCCGCGGCGCCGGCCACATTCTGGTTTTTAAATACCAAACACCAATAAAAAGAACTACAGATGCTTGGAGAAATAACTGATTCGATAGCTGGCACAAAGAAACTATAAAATGAGCCTGGAGCATCTGTAAGTGCCATAAAGTAAGGAAGCGCTCAAAAAAGAAAATGATAGGAGCATACGAAAGGGACACGAGCACCAAGCTGGAAACTTCCAAGTCAATGTTGGAACAATCTAATCAACAAAATAGAAACACGGCATTATATTAGAACCTGAAAAATAAAATGTGAGTCCATACTGATATAAATGACTGAATAAATACAGAAATAGGATGAAAAACAAATTTCCCTTTCAGAAGAATTTTAAACCATATAAAGTGTGGGTTGGATCTGTGACACTTGCTTTTAAAGAACAGAGAATGGAATGAGAGAAAGTATTTTCAAGGGCAAGCAATGTGGCATGGTAGGTTAAGTTTCTCTCTGCAGCACCAGCATCCCATATGGGTGCCCCACTTCCAATCCAGCTCCCTGCTTATAGCCTGGGAAAGCAGTGCAAGATGGCCCAAGTGCTTGAGCCCCTGCACCCACATGGGAACCTGGAAGAAGCTCCTGGCTTCAGATTGGCCCAGCTCCAACCCTTGTAGCCATCTGGGGAATGAGCCAGCGAATGAAAGACCTCTCTCTCTGTCTCCCTCCCTCTGTTTGTAACTCTACATCTCAAATAAATAAATCTAAAAAAAAAAAAAAAAGACTAATTTCAGAGTTAAGAAAGGTGGCAAACACTATCTTAACCAAATGGTCAAGGTTAACATCCTTGAGATCACATGGACATCACATACTCCTGATAAAATGAGATGAAAAGAGCACTTCATCTCTGTGAGATTTTTTTCCAAAAACCAATCATCCTGGGCTAATAGTGAAAAACAACAGCTGGAAAGCAACAGCAATTCAGACTGGGAGACGCTCAACGAAACCAGTCTCAAGGCTTCCAAGATCATGAGAAATCAAGGAAGACTAAGAAACTGTCACAAACCAGAAAAGTGGGGAAACAGCAACACTAAATACAATTTCATATCCTGGATTTGATCCTGGAACAGAAAAATGCCATTAATGGAAATGCTGATGAAATCCACATAATCTGGAGGTTGGTTCTAGATGCAATGTCAGTTTCCTGGTTTTGACAGACATATCATAGTAATACAAAATATTAACAATGAGGAAAACAAAATGAGGAGAATATGGGAACTTTCATTACCATCTTTGCTACTTTTCTGTAAATCTAAAGTTATTCTGAAATAAAGTTTATTGAACTAATTCATTTATGGTGTTAAAGTCAGAATAGTGGGTGCTCGAAGAAAAGAATGAATTGTTGGTTAACACTTTCACAAAGAAAATGTCACACTAAGGTGACTTCATTGATGAGTTCTCTTAAGATTTCATGGGAAGGAATAATAATTCTATACATACTCTTGTGAAAACAGGTGAAATTTCCCAACTAATTTTGAAATTAACGTTACTCTGATATCAAAACAAGGTAATGACACTATACTCTCTCTCGCTCTCGCTCTCTCACACACACACCCTAAAAACCAATATCCCTTGTGGATACAAATATAAAAATATTAATCAAAATAGAAGCAAATCAAACCTATCAATACATAAAAAGAATACATTTTGACCAACTGAGGTTTACACTAAGAACACAAGGTTGGTTCAATATAAAAAATTAATGTATTCGGGGCCAGTGCCATGGCACAATTGGTAAATCCTCCTCCTGCAGCACCAGCATCCCATATGGGTGCCGGTTCTAGTCCTGGCTGCTCCTCTTCCAATCCAGCTCTCTGCTATGGCCTGGGAAAGCAGTGGAAGATGGCCCAAGTGCTTGGGCCTCTGCACCCATGTGGGAGACCTAGAGGAAGCTCCTGGCTCCTGGCTTCGGATAGGCGCAGCTCCGGCCGTTGCGGCCATCTGGGGAGTGAACCAACGGAAGGAAGACCTTTCTCTTTGTCTCTTCCTCTCACTGTCAGGAACTCTCTCTCTCAAATAAATAAATAAAATTTTTAGGAACCAGCGCTGTGGCGCAGTAGGTTGACACCCTGGCCTGGAGTGCCAGTATCCCATATGGGCACCGGTTCGAGACCCGGCTGCTCCACTTCTGATCTGGCTCTCTGCTGTGGCCTGGGAACACAGTGGCAGATGGCCCAGGTCCTTGGGCCCCTGCGCCCACGTGGGAGACCCAGAAGAAGCTCCTGGAGGAAGCTCTTGGCTCCTGGCTTCGGACTGGTGCAGCTCCAGCAATTGCAGGCAATTGGAGAGTGAGTCATCGGATGGAAGACCTCTCTCTCTCTCTTTCTGCCTCTCCTCTCTGTGTAACACTGACTTTCAAATAAATAAAATCTTTAAAAAAAAATCTTAGTGCGAGTGGGAGGGAAGTTATGGGGGGGAGAAAGCCATTGTAATCCATAAACTGTACTTTGGAAATTTATATTTACTAAATAAAAGTTTAAAAAAATCTTTAAAAAAAAAAACGAATGTATTCACCATATCACCAGTCTAAAAAAAAAAAAAACCATATGATCATCTCAAAAGGTAAACAAACAATATCTGACAAAACTGAATACCTGTTACTGATGAAATTTTTCATAAACCAAGCAATAGAAGGTAATTTTCCCAAATTAATAAAGCATAACTACAAAAAACATCTATCACCATACTTAAAGGTACAATACTGAATGCTTTCCTCTAAAATTGAGAACAAAGGAAGGATGTCTACATGTCCACTGCTTCTTTTTAAAATTTGAGAAGCACTGAGAGAGAGCATGTTTCCATTTGCTGGTTCACTTCCCAAATGCCTGCAATGGCTGAAGCCAGGCTGGACTTGGAGCCAAGAATCCAGGAACCTATTTACATAAGCCATCACTGCTACCTCCCAGGGTAAGCACTGGCAGGAAGCTGAAGTCAGAAGTCAGAGGCAGATTCAAAGCCAGGAATCGGGGCCAGTGCTGTGGTGCAGCAGATTAACGCCCTGGCCTGAAGCGCTGGCATCCCATATGGGTGCTGGTTCTAGTCCCGGCTGCTTCTCTTCCGATCCAGCTCTCTGCTATGGCCCGAAAAGCAGGGCCCAAGTCCTTGGGCCCCTGTACCCACGTGGGAGACCTGGAAGAAGCTCCTGGCTCCTGGCTTTGGATAAGTGCAAATCCCGCCGTTGCGGCCATCTGGGGAGTGAATCACTGGACGGAAGACCTCTCTCTCTCTCTCTGCCTCTCCTCTCTCTGTGTAACTCTGACTTTCAAATAAATAAATAAATCTTAAAAAAAAAAAAAATGGTCAAAGCCAGGGATTAAATCCAGTCCTCTGGTAGGGGACACAGGCATCTTAACTACTGGGTTAAATACTCTCCATTTTTCTTTAACATTTTAGCCAAATAAGACAATAAAAATAAATACTTAAAAGGCATACAGATTTATTTAAGTAAAATTATCTTTAATCACAAATGACATAATCATTTCTGTAAAAAATCTAAAAGGATCTATAAAAAACTAGTAGAACTTGAGGCAGACATTAGCAGATAAAGTCACCACTTGGGCCAACATTTCACATCTCATATCAGAGTGACTGGTTTCAGTGCCCACTCCTCTGCTTCCAATCCAGCTTCCCTCTAACCCACACTCTACAAGGCAGCACATGATAATCCAAGTATTTGGGCCTTTCCCACCATGCAAGAGACCTGGATGGAATTCTAGGCTCCTGGCTTCATCCTGGTTGAGCCCAGGTATTTGGGAAATGATCCAACAATGAAAGATCTCTCTCCCTCTCTTCCTTTCAAATAAAATGAGAATAAATAAAAAAAATTTTTTAAACTAACAGAACTGGGGCTGGTACTGTGGCGTAGTGGATAAAGTCACCACCTACAGTGCCAGCATCCCATATGGGCGTCAGTTCTAGTCCCGGTTGCTCCTCTTCCAGTCCAGCTCTCTGCTATGGCCTGGGAAAGCAGTCAAAGATGGCCCAAGGCCTTGGGCCCCTGCACTCGCATGGGAGACCTGGAGGAAGCTCCTGGCTCCTAGCTTCAGATAGGCGCAGCTCCAGCTGTTGCGGTCAATTTTGTGGCCAATTGGGGAGTGAACCAGCGGATGGAAGAGTCACCTCTCTCTCCCTTTCCCTCCCTCCTTCCCTCCTCCCCCTCCCCCTGCCTCTCCTTCTCTCTCTCTGTGTAACTCTTTCAAAGTAAATAAATAAATTTTTTAAAAAACAGAATTAAGTAGAATTAACAGTGAACAAGGTCATTATACAAAAATAAATTATATTTCTATGTATTGCAAAAGTTAATTTTTAAATATCATTTAAAATGATCTCAAAACAGATGAAACACAAAAAGGTAAAGTCAAGCTACGTGCAATATCTGTACACTGAAAACTATAAAACCTCCTGAGGGAAATTACAGAAGACCACTAAAATGGAAAAAGTACCAAGTACTCCAAAATCTCCTGGAAAATTAAATTAAAAGTTAGGTTTCAGGGGTTGGCACTATGGCGTAGCAGGTAAAAATCACTGCCTGTGATTACAGCATCCTACATGAGCACCAGTTCCACTCCCAGCTACTCTACTTCCGAACCAACTCCCTGCTAATGGCCTGGGAAAAGCGGCCGAAGATGACCCAAATGTCTGGACCTCTGCCCCCGCTGTGAGAGACCCGGAAGCAGCTCCTGGCTTCTGGCTTCAGCATGGCCCAACCCTGGTCTTTGTAGCCATCTGGGGAGTAGACCAACAGATGGAAAACCTCTCTGTCTCTCTCTCTCTCATTCTCCCAATCCACCCTATCTCTCCCTTTCTCTCTGTAACTCTTTTAAAATAAATGAATCTTAAAAAAAAAAACAAGTTAGGTTTAATTTAATACAAAAAAATTGAAATTTAGAGTGTCAGACCTAGTAGTTAAGACACAGGTCAAGACACCCACATACTCTATCAGAGTACCTGAGTTAAATTCCCACCTTCAGCTCCTGATTCCAGCTTCCCACTAATGTAGACCTTGGGACACAAGAAGTGATGGCTCAAGTAGTTGGGTCCCTGTCATCCACATGAGAGACTCGGACTGAGTTCCTGGTACTGTAGCTCCAGCCACTTTGGTTTTGGCTACCTGGGAAGTGAACCAGCAGATGAGAAATCTTTGTCTACCTAGCAATATGAGTCTCTCACTTGCTTGCTCTTGCTCTCTCTGCCTCTCAAATAAAAATTTTTTGAAAAACCAAACATGTTAAAATTTACTTCTCAGCCCTGAACACATTATTTGTAAAAATATTTAATATTTCAATGAGCAATCTATCAATATAATGACTTACTGCAACATCAAAGGCCCAAGCAACTACTAGAACAAGTTACCAAGTTAAAATATTTCTAACAGAACTTTCTTGTACTTTATATCGGAGAAATACTGACAAATGCTACTTCAGCCATGTTATCATGGTCATCATCAACAATTACAAATGGTACTGACAGTATGTATCCTTGATAGGAAATGATGAAGATGGCACTTTACCTCTGTGATCTTCCTTCCATACATGGCTCCAATGTAATCACAAGAAAAACGTGACAAACTCTAATATAGGAGCCTCCTATAATATACCTGACCAGTACTCCTGAGAACCATTAAAACCATCAAACATAAGGTAAGTCTGAGAAATGGTCTCAGCCAATAGGAGTCGATGGAGACATTATAATTAGATGTAACATGAAATCCTAGGACAGGAAAGGACAATATGTAGAAACAAAACAAATCTATGAATAAATATACAAATAAACTATGGAGTTTAGTTAATAATGATGATGTTAACATTGGCTCATGAGTTGTAACAAATATACCATCTATTAGTATAATGCATTAAAAATAGGAGGCTTTGGGATGAGTTTTAGCTTCTAAATTTTTCTGTAAATTTAACCCTCTTCTAAAAATAAACTCTCTTTGCCACAACAAAGAATAAAAAGTTGCATTTCACTTCATCAGAAGAACTCTAAAACACTACAGGGAATGAAAGTTGCAAGGGGAAGGAAATCAAGAAAAAGATCATATGAGTGTGAATTTAAAGAATGTCATTACAGGTTTGGTAGAAAACTATATTACAAAATTCTTGAAAAAACATTATTTAGCCGGTGCCGTGGCTCAATAGGCTAATCCTCCGCCTTGCGGCGCCGGCACACCAGGTTCTAGTCCCAGTCGGGGCACCGGATTCTGTCCCGGTTGCCCCTCTTCCAGGCCAGCTCTCTGCTGTGGCCTGGGAGTGCAGTGGAGGATGGCCCAAGTACTTGGGCCCTGCACCCCATGGGAGACCAGGAAAAGCACCTGGCTCCTGGCTTCGGATCAGCATGATGAGCCAGCTGCAGCGCGCCGGCCGCGGCAGCCATTGGAGGGTGAACCAACGGCAAAAGGAAGACCTTTCTCTCTGTCTCTCTCTCTCTCTCTCTCTCTCACTTTCCATTCTGCCTGTCAAAAATTAAATAAACAGCTCTCTGCTATGGCCTGGGAAAGCAGTGGAAGATGGCCCAAGTCCTTGGGCCCCTGCACCCACATGGGAGACCCAGAGGAAGCTTCTGGCTCCTGGCTTGGAATAGGTGCAGCTCCAGCTGTTGCGGCCATCTGGGGAGTAAACCAGCGGATGGAAGACCTCTCTCTCTCTGCTTCTGTAACTCTGCCTTTCAAATAAATAAATCTTTAAAAAAATTTAATAGAAGAGAAAGCATAAAATCAAAGGTCAAAAAAATAATCTAATAGGGATGTTAAAAATACTCTTCGAACTGCTTGTACAGCTGTACTGATATTTTGACTTCAATCTCAAGATTCCCATGGATAATAGCAACAATTCACTCTCTGGTGTTTGCCACATAGGTTTCAAAGTAAAATAAATTGTTAATGAATGTCCACAGTTTCTATAAGAGGAATAACTTTGCTAGAAACCTGAGATATACAGTGGCTAACTATGAGAGGAGAAAGGGCAGAAATCAAGAGAAACATGCTTGGTTTAAATTAAGTCCTCTCACTTAGCTTCTTAAAATATTTTATTTTCTCTTTCTTAATCCTTTTTGGTAAACTAAAGTAAAACAGAAATCGCTTCAGTTTCTTCTAAAAGTCTGATAAAGACTAGTGGGCAAAACCAAATTATTAGGCCCTTCTAAAGTAAGAGCTGAGATCCAAAATTTCTGAAATTTCAAAGTACAGAATATCTGTGCATTATGATGGATTTAATAAAGCTATGTTAATTATCTGAATTACTAATACATATGACTCAACATAATCAGTTATTCATCAAAGAACTTTCTTTGCTATAACCATGTTATATATTATCTTCACAATCCAAAGAGAAATATATTTAAGAAAGATTTTTTTCTGTTTGCAACTACGTGAGGACTGAGACGGTTAAACTAAAATTTACAAGGTCAGTTTTAAATACTGTAAGTTAACTTGAGCTATGTTTCATTAGAGGAAATTCACCTTTATCATAAGACATTAAATATCCATATTTAGCAAAAATAAAGTCATCTATTCAAGAGGAAGTTGATCACTGGCTTTGTAAACCTTTAAAGCAGAGCAGAAAAATCAGCACAAGATGTTTAGCAGCTCAATGAAACTGTTTTTATCAGGAACTCTATCATTTGCACACACAGCCGTACAAAGTAACCCAAACCTATCTCCAAAAGTACCTTTATAGGTGATTAAATAAAGACAAATGGATCTTTCTTTCCTACCCAAGGATAAAATACCCTAGCAATGTAAAAAGTTTTAAACATGCAACCAACTCGTTTTTATATAAAACAAAAGCCTATCTTGGGGCCAGCGCTGTGGCATAGAAGGTTAAACCTCAGCCTGCAACTCATATGAGCATGGGCTGCAGTCCCAGTTGCTCTACTTCCCCTCAAGCTACCTGGCTAATGTGCCTGGGAAAGCAGTGGCCCAAATTCTTGGGCACCTGCACCCATGTGGAAGACCTGGAAGAAGCTCCTGTCTCCTGGCTTTGGACAGACCCAGCCCCAAATACTGTGGCCATTTGAGAAGTGGTGAACCAGTGGATGGAAGATCTCTCTCTCTCTCTCCTCTCTTTCTGTATTTCTGCCTTTCAAATAAATAATAAATCTTTAAATTTAAAAAAAGCCTATAAAAGTTCCAGCACCTCTCCTACATTGAAAAATGCTCTGAAATGAGCACAAAGGGACACAGAAGTAACCATCCGGGAGCTGGGTAATGAGTCACTAGACTATGTTTACGGAAACCACAACAAAGGAAAGATATTTTGCTATGGGTATCTACAAAGATACACTTTTCATATTTGGATTATTTTTTTAAAAATAAATTTTTAAATATTTTAACCATTATAAAAATAGTAGTTGTTCACTGAAGATAATGTGGAGGAAGAAAACAGAGGTGAGGAAAAAAAAAACCTCAATGACGTAGCATCCATCTTTCTACTAAATAAATATACAGCTATACAACAGAATTTTGTATAATCATAGAGCATAGGTACGCAGACAGAAATAAAACATATTTTAAAATTATATCACTGGGCAGGCATTGTGGCCACTGTGTCAAGCTGTGACTTAGGATGCCTGCATCTCATATCAAAGTACAGAGTACAGGTTCAAGTCCCAACTACTCCACTTTTTTTTTTTTAATTTTTATTTAACAGGTAGAGTTACGGACAGTGAGAGAGACAGACAGAGAAAAAAGGTCTTCCTTCCGTTGGTTTACTCCCCAAATGACCGCCACGGCCAGAGCTACTCCGATCCGAAGCCAGGAGCCAGGTGCCTCCTCCCCATCTCCCATGCGGGTGCAGGGGCCGAAGCACCTGGACTATCCTCCACTGCCTTCCCAGGCAACAGCAGAGAGCTGGACTAGAACAGGCGTCCATATGAGATCGGCGCCGCAGGTGGAGGATTAACCAAGTGAGCCACAGCGGCGGCCCCAACTACTCCACTTTCAAACCAGCTTCCTGCTAATGTGCCTGGGAGGACAGTGGATGATTGCCCAAATACTTGAGTTCCTGTTATCCACATGAGAAACCCAGATGTAGTCCCAGCTCCTGGTTTCAGCCTGGTCCAGCACTGGTTGTGGCAAGCATTTGGGAAGTGAACCAGAAGGAAGATCCTACTATCTTTCTCTCTCTCCCTCTGTCATTCTGACTTTCAGATAAATAAATATATCTTAAGAAGCCATCCTTGTGCCACAGTGGGTAAAAGCCACCACCTGCGATACTGGCATCCCATATGGGCATTGGTTTGAGTCCCAGCTGCTCCACTTCTGATCCAGCTCCCTGCTAATGTGCCTGGGAAAGCAGTGGAGGATGGTCCAAGTCCTTGGGCTGCTGTCATCCACATGGGAGACCTGGAAGAAGCTCCAGACTCCTGGCTTCACACTGGCCCAGGTCCAGCCATTACAGCCATTTGGGGAGTGAACCAATAGATCAAAGTTCTTTCTCTGTCTCCGTCTCTGTCTCTCTAACTTTGCCTTTCAAATAGATGTTTTAAATATTTAAGTATTTTTAAAAACAGATCTTAAAAATAATAACAAAATAGATCAACAAGTACATTGATGAAGGAAAATTTCAAGTTACAAAACAGTACATCCTGGGGCCAGTGCTGTGGCATAGCAGGTAAAGCTGCCGCCTGCAGTGCCGGCATCCCATTTGGGCACTGGTTCAAGTTCCAGCTGCTCCACTTCCAATCCAGGTCTCTCCTATGGCCTAGAAAAGTAGAAAAGATAGCCCAAGTCTTTAGGCCCCTGCACTCATGTAGGAGACCTGGAAGAAGCTCCTGGCTCCTAGCTTTGGCTCAGCTCAGTTCTAGCCATTGCAACCATTTGTGGAGTGAACTGTCAGATGGAAGATTTCTCTCTCTCTGCCTCCAACTCTATAACTCTACTTTTCAAATAAATAAATACATCTTAAAAATATGTAAGTATACACACACACATATATATGTAAAACAGTACATACTGGGTAATTTCATTCATATAAAGACAATGACAGGGGCCAGCGCTATGTCGTAGTGGGTAAAGCCACCGCCTGCAGCGCCAGCATCCCATATGGGTGCCAGTTCATGTCCTGGCTGCTCCACTTCCGATCCAGCTCTCTGCTATGGCCTGGGAAAGCAGTAAAAGATGGCCCAGGCAAGCACTTGGGTCCTGCACCCCATGGGAGACCAGGATAAGTACCTGGCTCCTGCCATCGGATCAGCGCGGTGCACCGGCCGCAGCAGCCATTGGAGGGTGAACCAACGGCAAAGGAAGACCTTTCTCTCTGTCTCTCTCTCTCACTGTCCACTCTGCCTGTCAAAAAAAAAAAAAAAGATGGGCCAGGTCCTTGGGCCCCTGCACCTGCATGGGAGACCCGGAAAAAGCTCCTGGCTCCTAACTCAGCTCCAGCCATTGCAGCCACTTGGGGTTTAAACCAGCAGATGGAAGACCTTTCTCTCTGTCTCTCCCTCTCTGTAACTCTACCTCTCGAATGAATGAATGAATGAATGAATAAAATCTTAAAAAACAGAAGACCTACTTCTAGGAAAAACTCCTGCTTGAGACTATATTCATCCTGAATTTCTTTTTTTCTGCTTTTTACTTGCTGGGTTTATATCTTATTTTGCTTAAGAGACAGAGAAAAAGAGCTCCCATCATTCCCCAAATGCCTGCAATAGCTGGGCTAGGTTGGGTTGCAGCTGGAAACCAGGAATTCAATCCAGGTCTCCCACGTACTGGGGGAAATCCAACTACTTCAGCTATCACTGCTGCCGCCCAGGGTCTGCATTACAGGAAACCGGACTTCTGAACCAGGGCAGGACATCAAATCCAGTCACTATAATGTGGGTTGGGCCTCTTAATTGCTAGACTAAATAAATGCCTGCACACCCCATCCCCTGAATAGCTTTTCTTGTCTGCACATGTTTTTAATTGTAGGGGTAGTTCTGCTAAGTTGTTGCTAAACAAAAAATAATCAACAAGCTATAATTCGGTAATCTTTTGTAACTATCATTCAAAAATCCCTTGATGTCAGTATCACTCAAGAAGATAAAGAGACTTAGGCTATATAAATTTTTCAAGATCACAGAACTAACAAATGGTAGAGCCAGGACCTAAACAAAACCAAATCTGAGGGCAAACCTTATGTTCTTTCTACAAACCAATGGAAAATTTGGTGGCAAAAAAATCCCTACAAAAAATGAGCACCTGTCTTATCATCTACTAAAAGAAATAAGCTTCAATATTTCACAAATCTTTCAATTGCAGAGAGTTAACTAAGAAAGGACTCCTATACTCCAGTAGTCACATGCCCTAGGAATTTCAAGAGATGTTGAGAGCAGAATGTGGTGCTAATGGTGACTTGTTAAACAAAGATAGTGGGTTCATTTGTACTATACCAGGCATTTTTACTGTGGTAGTGGTCACCTTTTTGTTTTTTTCTAGTTATCTAAAGCTCCCTTGAAAATTTCAGTGCCTTAAGGGTTTCATCAGTAATTTCTCAACACAAAAAAGGCTGAATGTAAGGTTACCACTGCTCTAGGTTATGATCAAGTTAGTACCTTAAATATTAGATCATAAGATAGTTAAGTAACATTAGCATAGTTTTCCCAGTCAGTTTTGGTGAGTTATGCTTTCTGTTATCCCCTCAGTTTTTTTTACTAATGGTCAGTCAACACACACTAAAGCCATAAAAATAAAAATAACTGCTCTCATTTATAGAACTGTTGTAACAGATCCTGTCATCAGTATTGTCTTGAAATCCACATAAACAATTTCATTTTAAGAATTTAAAGTTGGGGCCCAGTGTTGTGGCATATAGCAGGTAAAGCTGCCACCTACAATGCTGGCATCCCATATGGGCACCCATTGCAGTCCCAGCTGCTCCACTTCTGATCCAGCTGCCTGATAATGTGCCTGGAAAAGCAGAAGAGGATGGCCCAAGTGCTTGGGTCCCTGACACTCATGTGGGAGACCCCAAAGAAGCTCCTGGCTCCTAGTTGCAGCCTGGTCCAGTCTTGGCTATTGAGGCCATTTGGGGTGAAAAGCAGTGGATAGAAGACCTCTCTCTGTCTCTCCCTCTCGAACTCAGCCTTTCAAATAAAGTAAAATAAATCATTTTAAAAAAAGAAAAGAAAATTAGGTTTATCACAAAGGAGGAAACACAGCCATCAACAGAACTAAATCATATTTAGCTTTTTCCCATGGCATCCTGGAAACAGAGAGGCTTAATGACAATAGTTGTATTAACCCTTATAATTATTATATTTGCTTTTACCTAACTGTAATTACTTGATCTTTCATTTTTAACATTTTTAATGAGGGTGTCTATGTGTGCCACTTGTGTTCTTCATGATAAATCATTTCCTATCTTTTTTCTAGGAACTGAGGTATAAGCATTAAATGTTTTTAAAAATTAAAATAATTTTATGAATTCAAGGTATTTTTCTTTAATACACAATGCAATAAATACTACCGTCTAAATTGGGGCAAATGGGCTTTTCTCCCTCATAATTAATTTTTTTTAAAGATTTATTATTTATTTGAAAGGCAGAGTTAGAGAGAAAGAAGGAGAGAGAGAGAATCTTCCATCCACTAGTTCACTCCCCAGATGACTGCAACAGCCAGAGCTGCAACAATCTGAAGCCAGGAGCCAAGAGCTTCTTTCAGGTCTCTCACATGGGTGCATGGGCCCAAGACTCAGGCCATCTTCTACTGCTTTCCCAGGCCATAGCACAAAGCTAGATTGGAAATGGATCAGCTGGGACTTGAACCAGTACCCATATGGGATGCCGGCACTGCAGGCAGTGGTTTTACCGGCTATGCCAAGGTGCAGGCCCCATAATTAACATTTTTTCTCTGAATTCTTAATTACAAAAAACCCTCACACACATATCCCATTATATTCTGTAAAATCAGTAACATCAAAGTAAACATTATTTTTCCCAGACAGATAAGAGAATTAGGTTCAGAAAAACTGACTTAATTATCGTGTAATTCTTAAAGGACAAATTAGGCACACATTTCCAGCAATTATGATTTTAAGTCCCAGACACTTTCCTATTTTTTTTGTAAAGATTTATTTTATTTATTTAAAAGACAGAATTAGAGAGAGAGGTGGAGACAAAGAAAGAGAGAGAGGTCTTCTCTCTGTGGTTTACTCCCTACATGGCCACAATGGCCCAGAAGCCAAGAGCCAGGAGCTTCTTTGGGTCTCCTGCACAGGTGCAGGGGCTCAAGCATTTGGGTCATCCTCCACTGCTTTTCCAGGCAGCATTAGCAGGGAGCTGGATTGGAAGTACAGCAGCCAGGACTTGAACCGTCGCACATATGGGATGCCAGCATCACAGGCAGAGACTCTTCCTGCTACACCACATGGGTTATTTATTTTGTATTTACAAATACACTGGAGAGTCATGCAATGGCCCATTTGGGATGCCGGTGCTGCATGCTGGGGCTTTAAACAGCTGTGCCTCAGTGCAGGAGTCATGCTTTCTCCATCACACTACCTGAAACAGGAGGTCCAGTCAAGGTAACACAAAACTAAGATAAAGGGGGATAAAGAAGGGAGGAAAGGAGAGAGGACGAAAGGGTAACAGGAAAGAGGTGAGACTAGGGGAGGGGAAGAAAGGAAGAGAATAAGGAGGAAGGGGAAGAGGCAAGGAAGAGACTGACAAATGACTGATAGCGGCAGCGAAAATCACAAGTGCTTAGGAATAAATTTAGCAAAAAAAGTTTGGAGGCTTATATTGGTAAAATTAAAATTATTATCTAAGAATATAAGAACTGAAATTCCTAAAGAGAAAACATATTCAGAAATAGGAAGACAACATCAAGATTTCCACCTTCTCTAAACTAATTCAATGAATTACAATTTTAAAAAAGCAACCAATAGGACTTTTTATGGATTGACAAGCTGTTCCCAAAATTTATATGGAAAAAAAGAAGCCAAAAACAGTAATGAAAATGTTGAAAGAAGAAAAGCTAAGTACAGGGACATATTATGTTTACACAGCTAAAGTTATATGGACAGACTGCTGCTGGAATAGAATCAGCCAAACCAACTAGTGGAATAGAACAGAAAGCTCAGAAACAAAAACTCAGAAAATTCAGAAACATCATGACAAAGACAGCACTAAAAATCAATGGGGAAAATACACTCTGTACATGAATACAACAAGACAACTGGTTATCCACACAGAAAAACAAAACTTGATCCCTATTTCATACCACACTTATAATATTTTTAATATTTACTATAAGTAGTAATGTTTATCATGATTATTAATACTTATGTGTATTTTATTAATAAAACAATGTACAAATGTAACATGAACTCAAATTTCATTAAATTCAAAAATCTGCAAAAGAAGTCTATGTTTGAAGATGCATAACCATGTATCTTTAAAGGAACGTTGTCAAGATTACATGAGAGAAGTACAAAGCCCAGCACTCAGGACACATTTTATACATAAGTATAAAAACGCCAAATTTACCCCAGTGTTTACTTCTGGAGAGGAAAAGAAGAGGTTAAGATCGGGAAAAGAACCAAAGCGTGTCTCAACTTCATCCGTAATTTCTGTATCTTCACCTGTCCCCACAAAAAAAGGTAGTCGGTATATCAACCTTCGTGATTTTTTTTTTAAGATTTATTTACTTATTTGAAAGTCAGAGTTACACAGAAAGAGGAGAGGCAGAGAGCAAGAGAGAGAGCGAGCAAGCGAGCGAGTGAGAGAGGTCTTCCATCTACTGGTTCACTCCCCAATTGGCCGCAACGGCCAAAGCTGCATCGATCCAAAGCCAGGAGCCAGGTTCCTCCTCCAGGTCTCCCACAGGGGCCCAAGAACTTGGGCCATCTTCCACTGCTTTCTCAGGCCACAGCAGAGAGCTGGATTGGAAGTAGAGCAGCCGGGCCCATATAAGATGCCAGAGCTTCAGGCCAGGGCGTTAACCCACTGTGGTACAGCACCGGCCCATGATATTTCTTTTTGTTTTAGACTTACAATAATTCACAATGAAGTAAGATGACAGGCAAAAGAAAATCTAAACATTAGATGTTGAAGATAAACTGAGGCTTCTGGGCCGACATCGCGGCTCACTTCGCTAATCCTCTGCATGCAGCGCCAGCACCCTGGATTCTGTCCCGGTTGCTCCTCTTCCAGTCCAGCTCTCTGCTGTGGTCCGGGAAGGCAGTGGAGGATGGCCCAAGTGCTTGGGCCCCTGCACCCACATGGGAGACCAGGAGGAAGCACCCGGCTCCTAGCTTCGGATAGGCGCAGCTCGGGCCACTGCAGCCAATTTTGCAGCCATTTGGGGGGTGAACCAATGGAAAAAGACCTTTCTCTCTGTCTCTCTCTCTCTCTCACTGTCTAACTCTGCCTGTAAAAAAACAAAAACAAAAACAGAAACAAAAACTGAGGCTTCTGTTTAACATCGGGAAAGCATAGCTTTTCAGATTTTGTTCCCTTAAAAAAAAAAAAAAAACTAAAACGAAGTAGTTCCAAGAATGAAACATTCTAGTATACCCTAGAATATACTATTATTGTTGAAACTGCATCACTCCGATTAATCTCTATAAAATTATAAATGTAATGCTTAAATGGCTTACAGAACCAGCTCACTGGCTTAATGTTCTAAAATTTGCCAGAAAGCACCAGTTCTAATAGAACTAGCTATCCCTTACCTGTGGACCGTTTTTAATGTTTTTAAATTAAAAATAAAAAACTTGGAGTGTATACTCCTTTGGTCATTAGTCACCATAAAAGATATTGTTCCTATTACAGAGACTGCTAGACACTAAGTAAAAAACCAAGTCTCCCTTTTCATCAAATGAAGAATGACCACTTGTGCTCAATAAAAATAATTTAAGGACCACTTGACATTTAGTTATACAACTTTTCTAAAAAAAAAAGGGGGGGGGCATACAGAGGGAAAAAATAGGTTTTGGTATTGGTCAGACTGAGGTCAAAACCTGGCACAGCCCCTCAATGGTTTGTGTGACCCTGAGCAGGTTACTAAATTTCACAGAACCTCAATTTCCTCACAAATGATTAAACTATGTACTTGCTTTAAAGGAACATTGTCAAGATTAAATGAGAGAAGTACACAGCCCAGCACTTAGGACACATTAAGCAATAAGTGCTGTCTCTCTCTAGTAAAAAGGCTACCCAAATATAAGAATACTAAAATTCCACACAAGTTTTCTCCTCTATTCTAAAATGGAATCTGTAGGTCTCATTTTTATCATGGAAAAAAAAAGCATTTTAACAGATTTTTTTATTACTGAAAGTACCTAAACAACAGAAATTATTATGGTTCAAAGCTATTCCTGTATTACAACAATTCTGCGATGTAACAGAACCACAGATCATCTATGCTGTCCTTCCCAAAGGGTCTGACCTCTACTTGTGTTAAGACTGTAAGCTTCTTGAAACTACCCAATTTTCCTGTGCCTGTGGAGCAATAACTGGTTAAAATCTGTTTCCTTTCTATTAACGTCTGTCCACCTCTGTTGGATAGAAATAAGCTGCCATGTGATCTTGAAGAGGGGAAGCTGGGCAAATTCTGAATTTGGAAGTTTGAATCACGATGCTGGGGTCAGAGTGTGGTCATATTAATTTACCTGTTGCTCACAGCCAGAAAAGAAAGAGATCAGCCAAAACTTTTGTGGAAAAATAAAGAACTCTATACTCCATGTGAACAACAAAGAGTATTTACTCTATTACTTTGTTGCACACATCATGGCATGGAAAGATCAAGAGAAATTTAATTGAATTTAAAGTAACTCTCAAAAAAACAGACACATCTATATTTAAAATTGGGGTTTGCAAGAAAGGTCCTTTGGCATTCTTTTTGTTTTCTCTTGCAATGGAGGAACAGTTGCCAGTATCATTCTTCTTGTCTATTTCTTTTTGTTGGAAATCTTAGACAAACATATATAATTTCCATAATTGGACCTAAAAATTATCCTCCCCTGCTTGGGAGGTGCCCTTTCCCAAATAAGCTTATAGCTCAGGAGTATTGCACACGATGGGGAGCAAGTCAGCTAATACTTATGAAGAGTGACAGATAATGTATCATAAACATGCCTTTGTGGTCATATCAACTATTTGTTTTTCTTTACGGCAACAAATCAGAAGATCTTTGACAACACATAGAATTTAAAAAGAAAATGGAACAGGCGCCCATATGGGATGCCAGCACTGCAGGCTAGGGCTTTAACCTGCTGCACCACAGCACTGGCCCAACATACAGTAATTATTAACAGCAGCTATCTGGGAGTCGCTAAGGGAGCTAAGTCTACCTCTTCAGAGGAACAATTCTTAGATTGATACCTTCCTAGTCCTACTTCAAATAATGCCATGGTTGACATCTTTGCATAAAAACTGGCAGCTAAATCTTTATTTCCTTAATATATTGAGACATATATACCAATAGTAGTACCACTAGACCAAAAGGTTTAATAAACATTTTCTACTTTTTAAAGCTATTTTGTCAAGTTATTTTCTATAAGACTTAAACCAATTTATATGTTCCATGGTAAAGCATTTGTATAAAAAACACTGATTTACCACAACCCTCATTAAGCATTCATTTAAACTGCAATTTTTTAAAGGGGAGCAGGTATAGGGGAAGATTTTGGTTCAGTGGTCAAAACACCATGCACAACACCCACATCCCACGCTGGAGTGCCCAGGGTTCAAGAGCCAGCTCCGCTCCCAATTCCAGCTTCCTGCTAATGCACATCCTGGGAGGCAGCAGGTGATGGCTCAAGAACACGGGAGCCTGCCATCCATATAGGAAGACTGAGTTCTAGGCTCCTGGTTTCAGCCTGTTTGAGCCACAGCTGCTGCAGGCTAAGGGGAATAAAACATTGGCTGGAGGAAACATCTCGCTACTCTCTCTCTCTGCCGAAAGAAAAAAGAAAAAGAAAAGAAAGAAAAGAGAAAGATGAGGGCCCCACTACAACACAGCTTAGAGGATTTTTCTGAAATGATTTTGTTTGGTGCCCAAGGTTTGGCCTTAGGTAAAGGGACTATAACTCACTTGGATTTTTTTATTCACTCATTAATTTATTCAAATATTTATCATCTCCCAGGTCATGGGAACATGAAAATTTAGTAAGACAGGCAGCTCAATATAGCTGGAAAAATTAAGTTCCATGATTCTTCCATCAAAATCACTGTCCTCAGAGCTATGAAATGCCCTAACAACCAGCTTCTGACTGCGCTGTGGGGTCTCTCCTTGGGGGCAGGCAGTCCCTCTCTATTGACTAACACGAGATCTGTGGCAAGGAAAAGCTGTGAGGGAGGCTGCAGAAGCTAGAGGCCAAGTTCTGAGTGGCCTTAAATGAATGTGAAGGAACATCTTTATCCTGCAGGCCAGGATGGAGAAACTTTTTCCTGCCAAAGGACATTTGGATATCTCTAATACTGTTCAGAGACCATACAAAATTATCAGCTTAAAAATGAGCCTACTGGGCCGGCGCCGTGACTCAATAGGCTAATCCTCTGCCTTGCAGCACCAGCACACCGGGTTCTAGTCCCGGTTGGGGCGCCAGATTCTGTCCCGGTTGCCCCTCTTCCAGGCCAGCTCTCTGCTGTGGCCAGGGTGTGCAGTGGAGGATGGCCCAAGCGCTTGGGCCCTGCACTCCATGGGAGACCAGGAGAAGTACCTGGCTCCTGCCATCAGATCAACGCGGTACGCCGGCCGCAGCACGCCGGCCACGGCGGCCATTGGAGGGTGAACCAACGGCAAAAGGAAGACCTTTCTGTCTCTCTCTCACTGTCCACTCTGCCTGTCAAAGGAAAAAAAAAAAAAAAAAAAAGAGCCTACTGGAGAAGATGGCCCAAGTCTATGGGCCCCTGTACCCGCGTGGGAGACCCGAAAGAGGCTCCTGGCTCCTGGCTTTGGATCGGTGCAGCTCCAGCTGTTGTGGCCATCTGGGGAGTGAACCATCAGATGGAAGACCTCTCTCTCTCTCCCTCCCTCCCTCCCTCTCTCTCTCTCTCTCTGCCTCTCTTCTCTTTGTGTAACTCTGACTTTCAAATAAATAAGTAAATCTTTAAAAAAAAAAAAATGAGCCTACTAGGACCAGCTTTGTGGCATAGCGGGTTAAGATACCACCTGTAGCACCAGGTTTGAGTCCCGGCTGCTCCACTTCTGATTCTACTCCCTGCTAATATGTCTGAGAAAGCAACGAAGGATGGCTCAAATACTTGCGACCCTGCACCCATGTGGGAGACCTGGATGAAGCTCCTAGCTCCTGGCTTTAGCCTGGCTCAGCTCCAGCCATTGCAGGCATTTGGGGAGTGAACCAGCGGACGGAAGATTCTCTCTGTCTCTCTCTCCGTCTCTCTATAATGCTACCTTTCAAATAAAATAAAAAATATTAGCCTACTATAGACTCCTGAATTCAGCCTGGCCTGTGGCTGCCTTGGCAGGGACAGATGGAATGCTTCTGCAGACCTTATCACGGGCCTGACATTCCCATCTGCTGCAGACTACTGTTTCCCAACCCTAAATACTGTCTGAAAGATTTGCCACAATCACATAAGCCCCCTGAACTATTAGTTACTCAGTGTCTTTCTTTAAGTAACATTACTTTCATTTCAAAAGGATACTTGATTTCACAATTCTAAATAAAAATACCAGTATCTGGCACAAATAGAAGGCCACTAGGGGTAAAAAAAGCTGTTATTGAATTTAAAAACCAAATTCAAGCAAAATCTTCCTAGGAACAAAAACATTAATTTAATCTGCACATTTGTAACCTGTTCATTTTAGCAGCCTCAAAAGGGAGGCATTTTATGTTCCTTCCCTTCAGATCTCTTAATGTCATGACACTCCATTAGCCACACTATAAAAACCATCTCATTGAATCCACTGGTACCAGGGGTTGGCCATTTAATTAAAACAGGGTGGGCAGGAAGGGACTAAATATCATTATAATCTCAGACTTGCATCCATAAACTACATTGAATCTGTTAAAAAAACTCACTTTAAAAAAGGAAATAAAACAACAGTTTAAAGCAGGGAATTATTAAAAACCATTCATGCATACCTTAAATTTTATTTCAACTTAAAATATATAGATGTACTTTTTTTGCCAATTTTTAAATATAAGACCAAGGTCTTTTTCATGAAGTAAGGTTCTGTTTATTGGAGTGTCCCATATCTTTCTTGTATAAATGACACTAAAAAATCCATCAGCTGGGGCCATCAGCTGTGGCACAGCGGGTTAAAGCCCTGGCCTGAGGCGCCGGCATCCCATATGGGTGCCGGTTCGAGACCCAGCTGATCCACTTCCAATCCAGCTCTCTGCTGTGGCCTGGGAAAGCAGTAGAAGATGATCCCAGTCCTTGGGCCCCTGACCCACGTGGGAGACCCAGAAGAAGCTCCTAGTTCCTGGCTTCGGATCAGTGCAGCTCCAGCTGTTGTGGCCATCTGGGGAGTGAACCATCGGATGGAAGACCTCTCTCTCTCTCTGCCTCTCCTCTCTCTGTGTAACTCTGACTTTCAAATAAATAAAATAAATTTTTAAAAAACAAATCCATCAGCTATGATTTCCTGTTTCGGTTCCCTTACAGTAAAGCACTGTTCTTGGGTACAGGGCCCCAGGCATTTGGGCCATCCTCCACTGCTTTCCCAGGCACATTAGCAGGAAGCAGGATCAGAAGTGGAGCAGCCAGGACTTGAACTGGCACCAATATGGGATGCTGGCATCGCAGGCAGCAGCTTTACCCCCCTCACCCCAACTTTTAACATGAAGCATGTTACTTTTTCTTGGCACTTTTATAACCTCTCTACCAGTACTATATGCATATCTTTTGTCAGCCATTAATAAAACATAAACCACCGATTAAACATGTTATAAAGGTATTCCTATCTAAATTCAAAATTGGGAGTTATATACAGTTTAGCCCAAAGAGTGGAAAACTCTTAACGTATCAATCTGAGCTGCCGAAGAATTCCAAATATTTCTGGAAGAAATCTTTAATTTATCAGATCATATGCATGACTGAGACAAGCTTGCAAATAAGTATATCTTTTTGTTGTTGTTATTTGAAAGGCAGAGTTACAGAGAGGCAGAGGCAGAGAGAGAGAGAATGTCTTCCATCTGCCAGTCCACTCCCCAGATGGCCATAACGGCTGGAGCTGCGCCAATCTAAAGCCAGGAGATTCTTCCAGGTCTCTTATGTGGGTGCAGGGGCCCAGGGGCTTGGGCCATCTTCTCCTGCTTTCCCAGGCCATAGCAGAGAGCTGGATAGGAAGTGAAGCAGCCAGGTCTCAAACTGGCGCCCATATGGGATGCTGGCACTGCAGACGGCAGCTTTACCCACTACGCCACAGCGCCGGTTCTGGAAATAAATGTATCTTAACAAATATATCTGTTCATGTGAGTAAGTTAAACTTATCCTGACAAGTTTAAGTATTCCACGTATAAGACAAAGTGAACGTGATAACTGAAAAAACTAGAACTGAGACAGGTAGCTGAGTTATATTCCTTTTCCGCTCTGAAAGGACTGGTCAAGGATTCCACTGAAAATATTCTGAATATTCTACATGATGCTTGAAAGATTTGATAATTTTCAAGAGTATTTTCCCAAACTGGATGGCAGCATAATATAGACAAGGAATCTCTTTTCCATTTCATGTATATCTAATAAGTACCTTGACACAGATCCAAACAGATACTACAGATTAAATAGCTTCTTGGAACAAAAGGCCTAATTTTTCTTAGTGTTTAACTATAGACCAAAGTTGACCATTAACTATATTTTGATCTTTCCAACTAAAAATACTTGAGAGCTGGGATTCCTGGTGCTTGTTAACACCAAAATTTTTAAACAGAACCATCCAGACTATCTTCAATCTCATCTTTGTTCTGAATTAAGCAACATCCAAACAAAGGGCCCTTTATTGTTAAGTGACCAAAAACAGACACCTTACTGAGAAACTTATGTTCAGGTAGGCATTTTAGCGAACCAAAAGATGCATTACTAAATTTTATTTTAAATTTTTAAAAATTGATTTGAGAGGCAGAAAGACAGAGAATGTCAGAGAAACAGAAAGAGCTTTCATCTGGGGGCTCACTCCCTAAACGCCTGCATTTGAGTTTGGGCCAGGCTGAAGCTGGGACCCAGGAAATTACTTGTACCACCACTTGTTGCCTGCAAAGGTCTACGTTAGCAGAAAGCTGGAACTGGGAGCAGAGCTGAAACTCGAACCCAGGCACTCCAACATGGAATGTGAGCTTCTTAACCAGTAGGCTAAATGCCTGTCCCTTCATTTTTTTTAATTTTCTTTTTAAATTTAATTTCTACTGTTGACTTCTGTATGTGGTATTCAATAGTGGTTTATTTGTAAAAATGAACTGAAGTTTCCTTTGGAAATATATTTTAAGTTTAAAAAGTAATACTACTTAAAGAAAAACACAGAGGCCAACACTGTGGCTTCAGCCTGGTAGCCCTGACCATTATGAACATTTGGGGAGTGAACCAGCGGATAGAAGATCTCTCCCTCCTCTCCCTCTCTCTCTCTTTCTCTCTGTAACTCTTTCAAATAAATAGTCTCTAAAAAAAAAAAAAAAAAAAGAAAGAAAGAAAGAAAAACATAAGTGACTAATAGTCCAGGACTACGACAAACCATTAAGATAATAAGGACAAGTTCTTTTACACACATTTAAGATCTCTTAAATTGGCCTTCTACACTCTTTTCTTATCATTTTTCCCTCACTACACCAGTTCTAGTCCCGGCTGCTCCTCTTCCAATCCAGCTTTCTGCTGTGGCCTGGGAAAGCAGTAGGAGATGGCCCAAGTCCTTGGGCCCCTGCACCCATGTGGGAGACCCGGAAGAAGCTCCTGGCTCCTGACTTCAGATCAGCGCAGCTCTGGCCATTGCAGCCATCTGGGGAGTGAACCAGCGGATGGAAGACCTCTCTCTCTGGCTCTACCTCTCTCTGTAACTATTTTTCAAAGAAATAAAATAAATCTTTAAAAAAAAGAAAATGTCATTTTCATATCCATCACCCCACAAATCTTTAAATACCAACTCAACTCTGTATCTGTTAAAGAGACTACACAATGATACTGCTTTCCTTTCAAGAAACCTTCCCAAACCTGTCCTCAGACAATATTAGGAGTTACTAAAGACTCTTATTCATCTTATGTATATATTTGTAGTTTCCAGCATAGGTAGTCAATAAATAATTTACAGAAGAAAAACTCTCAGCTTCTACTCCAAGTTGGCTATTCAGCAATGTTAACTACATTCTACTTGCAACCTGTATCCCTTCCTATTCCCTACGTGGGGTGCTCTCCTGGTTCTCTCCCTAGTACTGTAACTGTTCCTCAAGAGCACTTCTGTCCTACTCCCAGATGGGACCCAGAAGACCATATTGCCTATACTTCCAGTGTATTCTTGTTGATGTCGCCTACTCAAATTACTTAAGACTACCATCACAAATATAACAGCAGTGGCCAAACCTCACTGCTGTGTATCTAGTTGCCCACTGGACACTGTACCTGGGTATTCCATGTTGTGGGCAGCCTCCAAAATGATCCCAAGGGACTCCTGCCTCCTAGTGTTCATCACCTCACCCTCTCGCCCAGTGAACAGAACTGTGTGCAATCAATAGACCACTACAGGAATGGTCGAGCATGACTTCTGAGGTCAGCTCACAAGTTCTCACAGCTTCCACCTCGTGCTCTATGACCACTCACTCTGGGCAAAGCCAGCTGCCTCAAACAGCACTGGGTCCACCCACCAATGGAAAAAGCAAGGTCTCCTCCTAACAATCTGCACTCACTTGCCCAGCTTGAGTGAGTCACCCTGGAAGTAGGCCAGGCAGCTCCAGTCAAGCTGTCAGATGGCTGAAGCCTTTGCTTCTAACAGCATGCATCTTGACTACAACCTCATTGAGAAGCCCTAAATTAGAACCACCCAGCAAAGTGCTCTCAGATCCCTTATCATTTATAATAAATGTTTGATAGCAGTGTTCAAAAGAGCTTTTTGCAATGATTAAAATGTTCTGTGGCTACTGAATACTTGAAATGTGGCTAGTGTGACTAATTTTCAATTTTATTTAATTTTAACCAATTTTAATTTAAATATCCACATCTGTCTATCATACTGAATACAGCAAATTTACTCTTTGGGGATAATATATTACAGAGCAATAGAAAACTAACATACTATGTAAAACTAAATCTGTCCTTTGCTGCACTGTTCTCTCTTCCATTCCCCATCTAACTAGTTAACCAAGCAAAAACAACAAAACCTTGCATCCTCACTTTAATTTCCCCATATAAGCAAGAGGGGCTCAAACCAAGCACACAAGCCTGAGGGGCCCACGCTCCCACCACTCACCCTTTTCATCTTACTCATATTCTTAATATCTTCTTAATAGCTCTATTTGTCTCTTCTGTATTAAATGTAATATATATTTAAAAGAGAATTTCCATTTAGGACCTCTTCATTTTTCATCTGGATTACTGAAAAATGTCTCCTTACTGGTTTCTCTGCCGCTAAATTGGTCTCTGTTTCGAAGACCAACAACCCATTCTTTACTATGTCACTTGAATGACCTTTGACAATGATCTTAAGACCATCCTGATTAAAGGCATTAGTGGCTCCTCACAACCCAGAAGTTAAAACTCAAATTCCTTAGAATGAAATAAAAGACCCTTCGTAATCTAGTGCCACTCTTCACTCCAACTTCACCAACTGCTGTGCCCATACATCAAGCTCCATGTTCTAGCCACACAAAACTACATGCAGTTCCTAGAAAATGTGAGCTACGAGGGCCGGCGCTGTGGCGTATCAGGTAAAGCCGCTGCTTGCAGTGCCGGCATTCCATATGGGCGCCAGTGCAAATCCCAGCTGCTTCACTTCTGATGCAGCTCTCTGCCGTGGCCTGGGAAAGCAGTGGAAGATGGCCCAAGTCCTTGGGCCCCTGCAACCGTGTGGGAGACCAGAGGAAGCTCCAGGCTCCTGGCCTCGGATCAGCCCAGCTCCAGCTGTTGCAGCCATTTGGAGAGTGAACCAGTGGATGGAAGACCCCTCTTTCCCTCCCTCTACCCTCCCCCCCCGACTCTGTTGCAGCCATTTGGGGATTGAACCAATGGATAGAAGATTCTCTCTCTCTCTCTCTGCCTCTGCTTCTCTGTAACTCTGCCTTTCAAATAAATACAATAAATCTTTAACAAAAAAGTGAGCTACTTCACCTCTATGTCGTTATTCATTTTGTTCCACTAAGTTTTCTAGTCCTCATCTGTCTCAGCTTCCTTGAATTCTGCAGAAGTACTCACCTCCTCTATGAAACTGCTATTGGTCTCTCCAAAAACTACTGATTATTATTCCTCTTTGAGTTCCCACTGCACCCTACATACTTTGCTGTCTGCTCCACTTGCACCCCACACCCTAATTGGATTAGAAACCCCTAAAAGACAGAACCAGTATCTCTCACTCTACTCTGACTATATATGTCAGTATATAGCACATTAAGAATATAGGATGGGAAGTCAGACTCAGGCTACCCAGTCACTAGGCATGCTACCTTCTCAGAAACACAGAATAAAACCCCTACCTTTAGAGGGTCGTTATGAGGATTAAGTAAAATGAAATGTATAAAATATTACAATCCGTAGCATATAATTTTTATTCAACAAATGTATTTTGAATGGAGAGACTAATGGTTGTATTACTACCTCCCAGGATAAGTAAAAGGTAAGGAATATAAAAGCAGAGGGGATGGCATTGTGGCATAGCAGGTAAAACCACCAGCCACAATGCTGGTATCCCATATGGGTGCTGGTTTGAGTCCTGGCTGTTCCATGTCCAATCCAGCTCCTACAAATGGAAGATTCTCTGTCTCTCCCTCTCTCTCTGTAAATTCTTTCAAATAAATAAATAAATTTTTAAAAAAAAGATAAAAATAAAAAGCATCTTTGAAACAACTTTTTGTTAGGCTAATCTAAAGAAAAGTAGTAGGTAATCCAGGAAGTCTACTGGGTATCTACTGCATGGTTGGAAAATTTCAGAAAATGGCAAAAGGATTCAACCAGAAATAAAAGATAGAAGAAGACTGGAGGACCTAGATGGTGTCAAGCAGGAGGGATTAGAAGCCTTGTAATGACGATCAAAGCAAAGAGTACATGTACAAGGTCATGGGGGAGAAGGAGATAAAAACAAAACAGAAAACACAACTTGAAAGCAGAATCTTCACAAGCAATGACGAGATCTAAGGTTCAGTCATACTGATATATTGATAGATAGTTCCTAGGCCAAATCGTATAAAATTGCAGATTTGGGGCTGGTTTTGATCAATAAAATGATATTCTTAATAATAAATTGGATTTTTACTATAAAATCAAAGTCTGATAGTTCCACATCAATTCCATTTTACAATCTACTTTTTGCCTTCAGTGCCTAAATGTAGGGCTCTTAATCAGGGAGGGGTGGGGGTCAGGGGGCAGGAGATGAACCTTATTAAAGCATCCTGGATGCTCCCTGGAAGACAATTAGAAACTGTTGTATAAGTTATATTAAATGGCAATAGATTAAATAAATAACCTTCTTTGGCTTATTCTTCTGTTGGGATCTAACTTCACAAAATGGTGTGCAATAACAAACAGATTGAACCCAAAGCCAAAGACCTGGATTTGAAACCTGTTTCCAAAAATGTTCTAGTTGAGACATACTAGTCAATGATGTTGCTGAATTTATATTCTTTATTCATCTTTAAAATGGTAATAACTTCTGCCTTGCAAGTGCTATTATATGTATTCACTATAATATCATGAAATGCTGCTTCACATGTGAAAGCTTATTATTGTTACTAAATGAGGAAACAGTTACAAAAGTATCATAAAAACATAAAAGTGACAATAATTTCATATACACATATCAAAGTGAAAATAATTTGTTAGATGTGACAAAACTAAAGTGAATTATGCCACTTCAGTGATAATCACTCTTTAAAGAATATGGAAAACTAGCATGAGCAAACATTTCCATAACCAAATTACTTATTGATTGTGAATTGGCTTACCTCCTCACTGTTTTTCCAATCTGATTTTTTCACTTCATCAAACCTCAAAGATGATGGAATATTCACCAGATTAGTCGTATCAGTAACAGTAAATTTTTAAAGCTGGATAAGCAAAGTTCTGCTAACAGCATGAGGAAGCAATGCTAGCTAAAATGAGATATGGTAAATATTTATGCAAAATGAACAGACCTTTACCCCACAGGGAGGCCACAAGCATGGGAAAAAGCAGCTTCCCAGAACCCGACATGCGGATGTCTGCAGACCTCCCTAAGGGCTATAAAGCTTCCACTTGGCTCTTTTGCATGTAGCCTAAGTCTTAAACCTAGTAAGATTCTCAAATTACAATAATCTAGTGTTTCTCTACCTAGAAAACAGTACTTAATAGTGAGATCTGGTTTGCAGGCTTCTTTTTTAAACCAATGATCTGCCAATCTTCCAGATTTTCTGAGGCTATGAAGAAAATATAAGGAGAGTCTACAGCTACTAAAAAAAAAAGAAAGAAAAAAGTGAAGTTAAAAAATAACTCACACCAAAATACCTCTTAAGCAAATTTTCTCTCCATGTTATGACATAAAAAACTTAACTAAAATGATCCATTCCACAACAGTTCAGATATAGGGGGAAAAATCATTTACAAAGACATAAAGGTTAAAAGTAACACCATTCTGTGGCTCAGGAGAAGCAAAGGCTACAATAAAAAGGATAATTATCTATTTATATAAAAGGAAAACAACTGAATGATAAGGAAAGATCACTACCCTACTGAGGCATCTTTAAAAAGAACATCTCTACTGCCACTTAACCACAGATTCTTGTCAACAACAACAAAAAAAGCATAACCCAATTTGGTTCTATCATATATGCTTCACAAAAAGCCTGACCACTTCTTATAAAAAGGCATTTCCTGCCCTTTTTTCCCTTCCATATTCAATGTAACAATTTGGGGGGTCATTTCTTGCTGCTTGATGTTGATTAATACCAAAAAATATAAAACTTGTTATTAGATATGCCTTAAACTTCTTAGAAGAACTACAGAATAATTCTGATAGAAAATGGTTTATAAGCAAGACAGATTAGGCTTCAAAAAACTCCAGCATTTACAGATGTGTGCATACTTAAAGCAATGAATAACAGACCTAAACATAATTTTGCCATTATTTAAATAAGACAAAACTCTCTTATATCAAAAATCTGGAAAAAGGAATAAGCAAATAGGTGATTAAGAGTGGAAAGAGGGGCCGGCCACGGCTCACTTGGTTAATCCTCCACCTGTGGCGCCAGTATCCCATATGGGTGCCAGGTTCTAGTCCCGGTTGCTCCTCTTCCAGTCCAGCTCTCTGCTGTGGCCCAGGAAGGCAGTGGAGGATGGCCCAAGTGCTTGGGCCCTGTACCCGCATGGGAGACCAGGAGGAAATACCTGGCTCCTGGCTTCGGAGCGGCGCAGCGCCGGCCACTGCAGCCATCTGGGGATTGAAACAGTGGATGGAAGACATCTCTCTGTCTCTACCTCTCTCTATAACTCTTTCAAATAAAAAAAAACCTTTAAAAAATAAATAGATAAATCTTTAAAAAAAAAAAAAAAGAAAGAAAGAAAAAGAAACGTGCCAGGGGATTCCAATTCAATCCCATCAAAGTAGCATGTACCAATGCCATCTCACTAGTCAGAGTGATCAGTTTCAATTCACAATTGATCATAATGAAAGGATTAAGAGCTAAAGGATCACATAAACAAGACTAGTGTCTGCTAATACTAACTGATAGAATAAAAAAGGAGAGAACAATCCAACATGGGAAGTGAGGTACACAGCAGACTCATAGAATGGCAGCTGTCCTAAACAGCACTCTGGGCTCAGAATCAGCCCTCAAGGCATTCGGATCTGGCTGAAGAGCCCATGAGACTATTTTAGGCATGGAAAGCCAAGACACTGTGGCAAAAAAAAAAAAAAAAAAAAAAAAAAAAAAAACCACCACCACCTAAATGAAAGATCTCTGTGAGTGAGATCAGTGGAAAGAACGGGCCATCAAAGAAGGAGGTACTTTTCTCTGAAGGGAGGAGAGAACTTCCACTTTGACTATGACCTTGTCTAAATAAGATTGGAGTTGGCAAACTCAAAAGGCTTCCATAGCCTTGGAAACTCATGACAAGAGCTTCAGGTGATTACTGACACCATAAACAAGAGTGTCAAATGTTAAGTCAACTACACAAGTCACTGTGCACTTACTCCCCAAGTAGGATATCTGTCCTTAATGTGTTGTACAATGTGAGTTAATGCTATAACTAGTACTCAAACAGTACTTTACATTTTGTGTTTCTGTGTGGGTGCAAACTGTTGAAATCTTTACTTAATATATACTAAATTGATCTTCTGTATATAAAGATAATTGAAAAAGGAAAAAAAAGCTTTAAGAAAATCTAATTGATTTCTGAGGCTTAAACAGTAACAGCCACTGTAATTCACTGATCTCTTACTATGTGCTAAGCAAATAAATACTAAACATATTCTCATTCAATCTTCACAATTTTTCTGTGAAGTGTTATTCCCATTTCTATGGATGAGGAAACTAAACTGCTATCCAGAGAAGTAAATTTGCCTAAGCTCTCTCAGCTAGCAAGGAGCAAAACAAGTCTGACACACCAAAACCAAGGCTTTATTCTTAAAATAATCCTCACTCATTTCTTATCACCTGCTCCTCTCTTACAAGGGCAACACACACACACACACACACACTTAAAGGATGACATATGTTTTCCTTTAAAAAATACTTTATAATTATTTTTATTACTATATTTATGTTAGAAGCTGAGACAGAGATGATCCTACCCACTGGTTCACTCCCCAGATGTATGTCAGGCGGGAGATAGGAACTCAATTCAGATCTCTTGTGTAGGTGGCAGGAATTCAAGTACTTGAGCCATCACCTGCTGCTTTCCAGGTATGTATTAGCAGGAAGCTGGAATTAGGAGCCCAGCTGGGACTTGAACCTGGCACTCTAATGTGAGATGTGGGCATCTTAATCAATACATCAAAAATCTGCCCATCTAAAAGCTGCTTGATATCTCTGACCAAAAGAGTAGCATCCAAAAGAAGTCTGTCAGAGGAGTCAAAATTAATACAATTATTAGTACTTATCTATATAACACTAAATTCCTATTTTTGGAAGAAGTATACCTTTTATACTGTTAAAATATAATTTCACAGTGAGAAGTTTTTTTTTTTTTTTTACAGTTCACACCCAGGCAACACAGTCAATTTTACCTTTAAATATGGTTTGAAGAATTCTAATCCTGTAGAACTCTCGTGTAAATACAGTAACTAGAAACTACAAATCTGTCTCCAAATTGTACAACTAACAAATCCAACTACAATGCAACTAAAGTGTGGATATATAATCCTGACAAAGGTGCTGACAAACTATTATCTCTGAAAACTAATGTTCCCAATCATGATATAACAGAAAATAACAGATGGAACAGCAACTCAAAAGTTATTTTTCAGGCCTGCGCCGCGGCTCACTAGGCTAATCCTCCGCCTTGCGGCGCCGGCACACCGGGTTCTAGTCCCAGTCGGGGCGCAGGATTCTGTCCCGGTTGCCCCTCTTCCAGGCCAGCTCTCTGCTGTGGCCTGGGAGTGCAGTGGAGGATGGCCCAAGTGCTTGGGCCCTGCACCCCATGGGAGACCAGGAGAAGCACCTGGCTCCTGCTATCAGATCAGCGCAGTGCGCCGGCCACAGTGCGCTGGCCTCGGCGGCCATTGGAGGAAAAACCAACGGCAAAAGGAAGACCTTTCTCTCTCTCTCTCACTGTCCACTCTGCCTGTCAAAGATAAAAAAAAAAAAAAAAAGTCATTTTTCATGGGAAAACTGTATTTACTTATGTTTTAAATAGATTATATATTTTTTTAAAGATTTATTTTATTTATTTGAAAGACAGAGTTACAGAGAGAGGTCAAGCTAGAGAGAGTCATCTTCCATCTGCTGGTTTACTCCCCAGATGACCACAATGGCCAGAGCTGAGCTAATCTGAAGCCAGGAGCCAGGAGATTGTTCCAGGTCTCCCACATGGGTGCAGGGGCCCAAGGACTTGGGCCATCTTCCACTGCTTTCCAAGGCCATAGAAGAGAGCTGGATCAGAAGTAGAACAGCCAGGACTCGAACCGGCACTCATATGGGATGCCAGCACTGCAGGCTGGGGCTTTAACCTGCTGCGCCACAGCACTGGCCCCAACAGACTATATTGTCCCAAGTAACCAAAACCAGAATCAATCCAATGCAAAGAACTCAAATTTAAAACATTTTATTTATAAACCAATGATACCCACTTTTCTACTATAGCTCCTATGTGCATTCTGAAATGAGATTAACAACATATTTTAAGGAAAACTAAGACTATTTAGAACTAGTAATATGCCTCTTCACAGTGAAAGACATTCAAAAAATAAAATTAGGCCAGCGCCATGGCTCACTTGGCTAATCCTCTGCCTGTGGCACCGGCACCCCAGGTTCTAGTCCCGGTCGAGGCGCCGGATTCTGTCCCGGTTGCTCCTCTCCCAGTCCAGCTCTCTGCTGTGGCCTGGGAGTGCAATGGAGGATGGCCCAGGTCCTTGGGCCCTGCACCCGCATGGGAGACCAGGAGGAAGCACCTGGCTCCTGGCTTTGGATCGGCGCAGCATGCCGGCCGCAACGCGCCAGCCGTAGCAGCCACTTGGGGGGTGAACCAACGGAAAAGGAAGACCTTTCTGTCTGTCTGTCAGTCTCTCTCTCACTGTCTAACTCTGCCTATCAAAAATAAATAAATAAATAAATAAAATTAATTTGACAATGGTACTAAAGTATTTCCATTGTTATATATCATATTTTTTTATATACTAAACCATATAAATCCTAACTACCTCATTATCAACTGCCAATCTACAAACTGAAGAAGGGATTATATCTGCTTTAATTTGCTTCCCTGTTTATTACATAACCACTCCTCAAAAGAATGTTCTGTGAAAGTGGTAATTCTAGACCCATAACATAATACCTGTTACTTTTCACCACCATGGAAATGACAAACATATTGATTACACAGAATACTAATAAAATCTGTGACATCTTGGGTTAAAATGGAGGCTTTAAGACCCTCAAACAAACTAAACTGAGAAGTTGAAAATGGTTTTAATGATTTCTAAAATAGTATTAGACATTGTCATCTTAGGGATAACCTTAAAGACATGAAAGATCCTTTATTTTTTCCCACAACAAGTAGTATAGGTGAACACAAAGTTTTTATAAATGATTCTGATGTTCTTCCCAAGAGTAAATAACATCACTGCCTGCGAGTTCCCAGAAGACCTGGAGCCATTAGAGCTGGGATTCTTTTCAACTGGCATCATTCCCACAGAGGCTCAGTGAGAAATGAAACCTCCTGCAAATCAAATCTGTTGCAATGTTATTTTTTCCAGAGGTTAATTACCTGCTTCACACACACACACACACACACAGAGAGAGAGAGAGAGAGAGAGAGAGAGAGAGACACTGTTGTAAGCCCTCCAGAAATACTCAAAATGAAATAAAAATAAGCTCCATCAAATCCTAGACACATTCTATGAATATCCTTTCCTATATGGTACCTGTCAGTCTACAGTATCATCACCTCAAACTATTAGTAAGAATTTACTGTAAGAAGTTACATTTTCAGACTTCATCTTTCAGATAAAATACTTAGTGAAACATCTATGAGTCAAATCAGAATATCTAGAAACCGCTACAACAGATGAACCAAGACTGTCCAGCCTAGGGGCCAGTCTTGTGGTGTAGCAGGTAAAGCTGCCATCTGGTTCATGTCCAGGCTGCTCCACTTCCTATCCAGCTCCCTGCTAAGGCCTGGGAAAAGCAGCAGAAGATGCCCCAAGTCCTTGGGCCCCTTACACCCATATGGAAGATACAGATAAAGTTCCTGGCTCCTGGCTTCGGCCAGGCCCAGCACAGCCATCTGGAAAGTGAACCACTGGATGGAAGATTGATTCTCTTCCTCTCCCTCTCCCTCTCTTTCAAATAAATAAATAAATGTTAAAAAAAAAAAAAAAAGTCAAGCACTGATAATCTTTGAAGCTAATGATGGGGACATGTAGGTTCATCCTATCCTCTATACTTTAGTGTATGTTTCACAAATTTCAAACAACCTTTTTTTTTTAATATTTATCTTATTTATTTGAAAGGCAGATTGACAGGAAGAAACAGAGAGAGAAAAGAGATCTATTGCTTGTTCACTCCCCAAACGGCCACAATAGTCAAGGCTGGGCCAGATCGAAGCCAGGCACCAGGAACTCCATCTGAGTCTCCCATAGAGGAGACAGGAGACCAAATGCTTGAGACATCTTCCACTGCTTTCCCAGGCACGTTAGCCTTACCCACCATCCTCTGACTTGCATTGAAAACCTCAAATGAGTGAGTTTTAGGAGCCATTACATGTTTGCATCAATTTTGTTGCTGTTTCCTACTGTCCCAACAACACCATATCCCAGAAATGGCTCCCTCAGCCAGCATTCCAAACTAAGACAAGTAAAGCAATGCTGCAGCCAATCCACAGCTGACAACATGTAATGTAACAAGAAATACAGGGGCTGGCGCTGTGGCACAGCAGGTTGGGTTAAATCCCTGGCCTGAAGCGCCAGCATCCCATATGGGCGCTGGTTCAAGTCCCAGCTGCTCTTCTTCCGATCCAACTCTCATGGCCTGGGAAAGCAGAAGATGGCCCAAGTCTTTGGGCTCCTGCACCAGTGTGGGAGACCTGGGAGAAGCTCCTGGCTTCAGATCAGCACAGCTCTGGCCGTTGTGGCCATCTGGGGAGCGAACCAGCAGATGGAAGAACTCTCTCTCTCTGTCTCTACCTCTCTCTGTAACTCAGTCTTTCAAATAAATAAAATAAATCTTAAAAAAAAAAAAACACACAAATACAAAGGTACACAAGCACTGAGGTTTGAAGTTATAATGGCAACAAAACATAGCAAAAGCTGACAGATACACCTACTATAGGGTAGTTTCAAAGAATATTAAGATGATAGGCTGATATATTTATAAATATTTTAGTAGCCAAATCAATTTAACTATGGTTACTCATGAGAAGATATTTGAAACTAATGGGTATTTAGGGATAGAGGTAAGCTCAGAGAGAAATTTTACATAGTGTGCCATTTCATGATGGTACTTCAAAACGTTTATGAAAAATGGAATTAAAAAATACGCTCATTTTTGTACAAGAATTTTGAAGTAATGTATATAAAGGGTCTATAAAAATTCCTTGGCCAATGCATATTATGAAAAAACTATGCATAGATTTCAAATTTTTTGTACCAAAATCACTTTTTAATTCTACTTCCCATGAACTTTCTGAAGCACCCTATATATGGTCTGAACTTTATTTTTTAAGAAAATCATGGCCTGCGCCACAGCTCAATAGGCTAATCCTCCGCCTGTGGCACTGGCACACGGGGTTCTAGTCCCGGTCGGGGCGCCGGATTCTGTCCTGGTTGCTCCTCTTCCAGTCTAGCTCTCTGTTGTGGCCCAGGAAGGCAGTGGAGGATGGCCCAAGTGCTTGGGCCCTGCACCCCATGGGAGACCAGGAGAAGCGCCTGGCTCCTGGCTTCAGATCAGCGTGGTGCGCCAGCCACAGTGCGCCAGCCACAGTGGCCATTGGGGGGTGAACCAACAGAAAAGGAAGACCTTTCTGTCTCTCTCTCTATCACTGTCCACTCTGCCTGTCAAAAATAATAAGAAGAAGAATTTAGGAGTGGTCACTGTGGTGCAGAAGGTTAAGCCACCATTTGGGACACACACATCGCTTATCTGAGTACTAGTTCAAGCCCCAGCAACTGCACTTCTGATTCAGCTCCTTGCTAACGCACCTGGGAAACAGCAGATTATGGCTCAAGTACTTGAGTCCCTGCCCCCGACATGGGAGACCTGGATGGAATTTCTGGCTCCAGGTTCCTAGCTCCTGGCTTCAGCATAGCCCAGCCCTGGCTGTTGGGAGCCATTTGATGGAAGCTCTCTCTCTGCCTTCCAAACAAATAAGCAAATCTCTCTCTTTTTTAACCATTTATTTGAAAGACAGAAAGTAAAAAAGACAAACACAGAACTCTCACTTGTTGATTTACTCCCCCAAATGCCCACGAGAGCTGGTCTGGTGATGGCTGAAGCCAGGAGCCAGGAACTCAATCCAAGTCTCCTGGTGGACCGCAGGAACTCAATCACCTGAACCATCATCACAGCCTCCCAGGGTCTGCATTAACAGTAAGCTGGAATCAGAAGCTGGAGCTTGGAATATAACCCAGGTACTCCACTGCGGGATGCCAGGTCTTAACTGTTAGACTAAATGCTGGCCTCTAGTTTGAATATTCCAGGTGTATGTTTAATCAGAGCAGCAGCATCAGGATTATTGGATCATTTGGACCATTTTTTTCTTTCTTATGCTTTTCAGTGTCAAAAAGAACAAAATATAACCAAGCAAATAAAAGTACTTAAAAATATGGGCTGGCACTGTGGCATAGCAGGCAAAGCTGCCATCTGCAGGCCAGCATCTCATATGGGCACTGGTTGGAGTTTCGGCTGCTCCATATCCAATCCAAATCCCTGTTAATGCATCTGGGAAAGCAGCAGAAGATGGCCCAAGTGCTTAGGCCCCCACACCTGCTTGGGAGGCCTACAAGAAGCTCCCGGCTCCAGGCTTTCAATAAGCCCAGTCCCAGACCTAGCCCTAGCCCTAGCCACTGCAGCCATTTGGGGAGTGAAAAAGCAGATGGAAGCTCTGTCTCTCCCGCTCTCTTTTCCTGTAACTCTGCTTTTCAAATAAATAAAAATAAATCTTAAAAAAAAAATTTCAAAATGAGTAAGAACTATTCTCCTACCCTTGAGGAACTCGAAAATTAGTTGACAACTTAGTTTTAAAGAAAGTCTCTCTGCACAAAATATTCAGGTAACTGTTTAAATGTCAAAGGCTAAACAAAAAAAATGAGGAGTATGAATATACAACTCTAACACTTTGCTCACTTTTACGTTCAACAAAGCAAATATAGCATTCTGTATATGGATGGTATAGCTATTGATCTCAAAGGGAAAACCTTTCATTATTTTAGTACACCAGTTGGGAAAAGCAGCTTGTTCCAGGTATTGAATTTTCTTTTTTTTTTTTTTTGACAGGCAGAGTGGACAGTGAGAGAGAGAGACAGAGAGAAAGCTCTTCCTTTGCTGTTGGTTCACCCTCCAATGGCCGCCGCGGCCGGCGCGCTGCGGCCAGCGCACCGCGCTGATCCGATGGCAGGAGCAGGTGCTTCTCCTGGTCTCCCATGGGGTGCAGGGCCCAAGCACTTGGGCCATCCTCCACTGCACTCCCGGGCCACAGCAGAGAGCTGGCCTGGAAGAGGGGCAACCGGGACAGAATCCGGTGCCCCGACCGGGACTAGAACCCGGTGTGCCGGCGCCGCTAGGCGGAGGATTAGCCTAGTGAGCCGCGGCGCCGGCCTAGGTATTGAATTTTCTGAGCAAGCTTTAGCCAGTACTATAGCCATGTTATGTACTCCACTAAGTTAACTCATATAGGGTAAAATTTAAAAAGGAGAGTTGAAAAAAAAATTCTGGCTGGCGCCATGGCTCAATAGGCTAATCCTCCACCTAGCGGTGCCGGCACACCAGATTCTAGTCCCGGTCGGGGCGCCGGATTCTGTCCCGGTTGCCCCTCTTCCAGGCCAGCTCTCTGCTGTGGCCTGGGAAGGCAGTGGAGGATGGCCCAAGTGCTTGGGCCCTGCACCCCATGGGAGACCAGGAGAAGCACCTGGCTCCTGCTATCAGATCAGCGCAGTGCGCCGGCCACAGTGCGCTGGCCTCGGCGGCCATTGGAGGGTGAACCAACTGCAAAGGGAAGACCTTTCTCTCTCTCTCACTATCCACTCTGCCTGTCAAAAAAAAAAAAGAAAAAGAAAAAATTCTAACTCTTGTGATGATTAAGCAGTACCTGAATGGTTACAAAGCAATTCGAGTACAAAATCATTTATCTATATGAACATATTTTTACTTCAACAATATCTCAACATAGCACAATCTGTAAGTACTAAAACATGTCTGTCCTTTTCATCCTAGGATCTCAAAGCACTTTACAAACATTAAATTAACCTTTCCTATCACCTGAGAGGCAGATATCATACAACATTATAACCATCTATCCTGACTACAAAATATTTGAGTACTCCTTAAGCCTTGAGAAGGTCTTGCTCAAACAGCCAACAAAAAAGGAAATAAGCTGACAGTGCATGTGCCACCAACAATCTCCAAAAAGATCAGACCTTCACCCACAAGAACCACTTCCTCTGCATAAACCACAGAGACTACTGGGCAAACCACAACATATCAGTCTGTGTCTGAAACACAGGCAGATAACCCATCTAACATCTATGGAAGGACGTGCCTAACCACCTTCACAGGATTTCCTGTATATATTTAGGAGTATCTGGGAAATCTGTTACTCTTCTGCAAAACTTTTTGCATTATATGATCAGTTTCACTCAATTACTTCATATGTTGATGAAGTGTACAGTTTTTCTGTAACAGAATTATCAACATCTTCTAAACCTAGGAAAGACTTGCAGAACCACTCTGATCTTCTGAACATGAAAAATCAGCCTTTAAATGCAGTACTGTGGCACACTGGGTTAAGATGCTGCTTGGACACTGGTATCTAACATCAGAGTGCTTCTGACCCAGCTCCTTGCTAAGACACCTAGGAAGGCACAGGAAGAAAGCCCAAGTACTAGGACCCTTGACACCCATGTGAGAGAACAGGTTGGAGTTGCAGACTCCTAGATTCAGGATGGACCAACCCCAGTGGTTACAGTCATCTGGGGAGTGAACCAGGGAATGGAAGATCTCAGTCTGTCTGTCTGACACAAATACTCTTTCTGTATCTGTCATTCAGCCTTTCAAATAAATACATAATTCTTTTTTAAAGTGTAGTACTGTAGCCTCATGGCAATATCTTTAAATGACTATAATATGCTGTCAAAAGAAAAGTCAGTGTGACAAGTGGCTAACTGTAAGCAGTAACTAAACAACGTTTTCTTATGAACTTGTATAATTTCTTATATACTTGTAATTTCTGTATGAATTTTTACTCAAAGACCAAAGATGGAACAATTTGCCACCGGCCATTAGATTTCCTTATCTTAGACACTAGGAAGCCACCCAAGCTTTGGGACTATGATCTCAAAAACCAGAACTCCACATCTCAACTAGTAAAAGACTGTTTTGATAGCAACTTAAACTGTCAGATGCATGAGTGCATACTAACTCAGTAAGATAACTTGGTGTATTTCTTCTTTTACTAAAAGTCAACAATACATGCTTATGCAATTTGTGCACGGCCTCTGACCTTCAGTACCAATCATGCATTTCCACTACAGAATCAAAAAGCTGACAATTATACTGGGTATTAGCTTCATGGGCTTCTCTTGAAGATAAGATGCTGCTTACAAACGTGTATACGCAGCTATCTTGGTACTCCAGGTAGTTTTTGAAAAACAAAAATGCTCTTAAGTTAGAATGTTTCCAAAATCCTCAAATTATCAGCAAAATACAAAAGAATATGGACATCTATTTAAATAACTTTAAACTAAATCAGTATCAGAGAATACAGTCTACTCAGGAGGTCTTCAACAATCTTGTGTATTTTAGAATAATTTAATTATGTGCTTATTCTTTCTGTGACTATTTCTTGTCATTGCTAACAATTCTGGTAAACATTTGCACAGTATCAAAAAAGTAAAATGCTATTCAGTCTTAACAGTAGTCCATTTTACTGGAAAAAATGCCACTAATCATTTTGGTCTCTCTTTTCATTAATATGTGGAAATAACAGGAGACCATACATTTTTTAAAAAGGTAAAGCAAAAAAAAAAAAAAAAAGGATAAAATGACTTATAATTTAAAGTAACAGACTGAAAACCCAATGGCACAGTATAACAACTTCCATATGTATCTCACTATATTACAACAGATATTTTACTTTAAAGTCACAATTACATCTCTTCACTTACTTCAGAGATGTTTGTTATCTTCACTTCCAATTGATTTTCCATCAGCAATGGCTCCTAACACTTAGCATTTCCTAACCTACCCTACCCTTCTGTCGTGTAATTGATAACATGTTACATTAGGGGAACTCATATTTGAATCACTTCCTAAAGAATTTTATAATAAGTATAACTGCTTAATTAGCCGATTTGGTAATTATGCAGTTTGCATAAATTTGTTTCATTTGATTGTGACAACTCTAAAATCCATTCCAAAAACTATCTAAAATAAAAGTGAATTAAAAGGACCTTGAGAATCTATTTGTAATTTGAGGCTCTGCCTGGAGAAAAATCAAAGCCTCCCTGAATCACAGTAAAACTAAAGTCAGAGCTCACTTCTCCAGAATATGGGTGAAGATAAAACAGAGTATCACCTTTTGTGCTAGGAGAGCAGCTAAGAAAAACAAGCACTTTGCACTAGGAGAGCAATTAAGCAACAGCTAATAATATATTAAGAGGGATGGTTGATTTTTAGATAACATATCAACAGAAAAAAAAAACACAACTTGACTAAGCACAGTGTAATAAGTAGGGTAGGGGAATGGAAAGAGTGGGAGATAACCCTCTGAACTACTTAGAGTCATATAAATACAAAATGGGAGGAAAGCGTCATTTAGCCCCAGAGCAAGCATACAGAACAACTTAAAAGCCTGAGCTAAACCATCAGGAAAAACTTCTTCCTGACTACAAGTTCTATCAGATTGTTGTTCAGTCTCCTGAGGAAATGACAAAAGCTGTATCCTCTAGAGATGTTTAAAATTAGAATGAATAAGGTACTACAAAGTATCCTGTAAGAGGAAAATCCAAGTCTAATCTGGTCAGGCTGGAAAGTTATTAAAGGAAAGGAAGACAGAAAATTTACACATTAAAAGATCGTAATTTAAAGTGAAAAAAAAAATGGAAGAATTCAGAACCAGAAAATCTAGGTTAAAATTGGGGGTCTGTTCTGATTTTGTGGCTATGACTTAAACTCAGAGGTGCCTTAAAGTACAAATAATGGAAACATATTCTGCCTGCCCTACACTGAAGTGAAAACATTATAAATGGTAAAGAATTATACTACCATATAATATTACTACATACACAAGGCTATTTTATTCAAAAGGAAGCATAATATTTATTTTTTAAAGATTTATTTTATTTTATTTGAAAGACAGAGTTAGAGAGAGAGGTCTTCCATCCACTGGTTCACTCCCCAGATGGCCACAATGGCCGGAACTGTGCCAATCCGAAGCCAGGAGCCAGGAGCCAGGAGCCAGGAGCTTCTTCCAGGTCTCCCATGCGGATGCAGGGGCCCAAGGACTTGGGCCATCTTCCCCTGCTTTCCCAGACCATAGCAGAGAGGTGGATCAGAAGAGGAGCAGCCGGGACTAGAACCGGTGCCCATATGAGATGCTGGCACTTCAGACCAGGGCTTCAACCTGCTGCACCACAGCACCGGCCCTGAAGCACAATATTTATAATTGTGCTGATTTAAAATTTTCAATTCAGTGGCAGGCATTCCATCCCATCTTGTGAATGGTTCGAGTCCTGGCTCCTCCACTTCCAACCCAGCTTTGATGATCCATATACCCTGAGAGGCAGCAGTACTTGGGTCCCTGCCACTCCCAGAGACACAGACTGAGTTCTCAGCTACTGGCTTTGGCCTGGCCAAACCCCAGTTGTTGCAGGCATTTGGGGAGCAAACCAACAGATGGAAGGTATCTCTCTCTGCCTTTCAAAAAACATGAAAATAATAACATTTTCAAATTAAAAAATAAAATTTCAGGATGGGCATTGTGGCGCAGCAGGTTAAGCCTGTACCACCACCTGTAACACTGCCATCCCATATTGGAGCTGCCTGTAATGTGCCTGGGGAAGGCAGCAGAGGACAGCCTAAGTACTTGGGGTTCCTATCACCCAAGTAGGGAGTGAACCTGTAGATGGATGATCTCTCTGTCTCCTTCCCTCTCCCTCTGTCTCTCAATCTCTGTGTCAGTCTTTCAAATACATAAGCGAATCTTTTTTTAAAAAACAATAAAATTTAAATTCACACTTTGAAGACTCCCAATTATTGAAAGGGGAAAAGGGATAGGAGCAAGTCTTCAAATAGAGCTCTAAAACACCATCAAAACCAAGCTTTAAAAGATAAAACCAAAAAGTTAAGCTTGCTGTTCCTGAAAATGTGGAATGGCAACTTCTAGGAGACAAACAATTATATAATAAGAAGCATTTACATTAACTTTTGTTGGACAGCCATGATGTAAGAGTACCTGTAATTATCTCTGGAGAGCCATTAAAATATCCTGCTCTTTCTGTGACCCTTGTTAGTTTGGGAAGCAATTCACACTCATCTCTGAATGACTCCTGGAAGGGCAACCACTTATGTACATTTAAATATCTTTCCAATTGTCCCCCCTGCCCCAAGAATCACAGTGCTCCACAGAAAAATATGTAAAACTGACCAATGGAATGCTTGCCTCAAGTTTTATTTAAAAAATGTTAAATGCACACTTTGTTTAAAAAAAAAAACACTACATGTAAACTTAATGTTATGTAATACATGTTAACAGCTGGAAACTCCCAATGTGTTATATGGTATCACCAGGTTAACATATTTATGTAATGATTTCAAGTAAATCTCCTCTTTATCATCTCACTGAATAAATATGAACATTTTATAAGTGCACCATTAATCAAAAAGACTATAGCTCTATAGTTTTGAAAAAATTTACTTTGGACTCTACATGTTGACTTACATAAAACTGTACAAGTGAATGCACTATTGCATAACTATGTGAATCATGATTTTATACTGAACAACTAAATAAACTAAATGAAAGGACAAAATTTAAAAAAAAAAAAACACCTGAATACAAAAAGTTATCAGCATGATCCTTATTCCCTATTTCAATTTTGTATTTATCAACTGACTTTATAAGAAATGTTACAAATAATTTCACCTTGCAGGTAATGAATGACTCATGCAACCCTGAAAGTGGCAAACATTTTTTTAATCAAAATTATTATATGGTAATTTGGAAAAGAAATCACAAATGAAAATGCTAAAAGCTGGAAATACACATATAGTCACAGGTTTCCGACATTCACTTTAAAAATTTGCTTACATTCACAAGCTTAAAGATAATTCAATGCTAAGAAAATATTACATTAAAAACCTTTATCTACAAATCAAAAATGACGATTAAATCTGTAAGCCCTAGATAAAGCAAAGGTCCACTTAGTTGAAGAAAGACCCTTATAACTTCCCAACCTGTAATGTGCCTAAAAATTCACTGCTGTAGAAATCTAGGCTGAAATCATTTACTGAACCCACTGAAAAAGCATTCTCTCTCCTTTCTACCTTTCAGAAGAAATTCCAATTACCACAGGATCCCTACATGCCCAGGGTAGAAGAACGGCATCTAGGAGGATTGGAAACAATTTGGACATATTTTAGGACTAAAAGCAGCAATCAGACATTTCTACCAATTTTCAAGTGCTCATTCTTAAATGCTGAAAACCACAGTCTCTTGGTCTCACAGAAGTTACAAAGAGACTGAAAGGTATTCATTTCATTAACTGCTTAGATTTTTCTAATACCTGTTCAAAGATATCATATAAAAACAATAGCTACCACGAACAGAGTCTGAGTTTTAAATTTTAAAAGAGTTTTAATTTTAAATCTTAGAAAGGCGGCGGGAGCTGGGGAATAGACGATAAAAACAAGAGAAGGGAACAAATTTATGTGCAAAATAATGACAGGATATAACAGAGTTCTGAGTATCTGAAGTAACCAATCAGAGCCTGAACATAGCTGAATTCCAACCCAGCCCCAGCACGTCCCTAACACAAGAATAAAACCCTTCTTATCTTGTTCAGCCATGTGTCGCCTGCCACAAACTGCAAAACAGAACAACGCCCAAAACCAGCCAGTCTGATTTCAACCGAGGACAGACAGACTCTGTAGCCAGAAGCTCCGCAGTGAAAGAACTCGAACTCCCACAGCTGGCGTGGTGGTTCTGCACACTCTACAAAACAAAGCCATACCACAGCCAGTACTCCAAACTTGAAAGGATCTCGAAAAAGCCACACTGGCACTCTTAATTGGCCAATAGTTCTAGAATCAGCAAAACAAACCCATCTAGTACCCTAGGGTTGGACAAGGGGGAAAAAAGGATGAGTAGGGAGGCTGACAGGAAGCTGGAAATTATTCTGTACTCATAACTTTGTTAAGGCACCCGGACAGATTTCACCCCAATATATATGCAAATCAGGAATAACTACTCCCTTAAAGGTAAATGGATGCTTTCTATTTATAAAATAAGACGTTGAAAAAAAACTAGTGGTCATCTAACAATTCACATTAAAAAATAAGACAACAGTCTCAGCAGTGTTTATTAAATTAGGCAAGACTGCACAGTTCTTTTTTTTTTTGCTTGTAAAGACCTATGTAAAATCAGGCAGCACCTGCACCAGGTCGAGAGTATGAACGCCGACACCAATATTCACACATTCATTCTGTCCACCTTTTGTGCCTAGCACAGTGCATGTCAAAGAACAGGCTTTCAATAACTGCAGGCTTCTTGAATGGCGATATGCCGTTTAAGTTATAAAAAGTATAAAAAGTACACAAATTCTAAGATTGTATTTCCAAGATAACTGAAAGAAAAATCCCTGAAAAGCAAAGCTGGGGCTTTTTAGTGATTTCTGTGGGGATGAGTTGGTGACCCCAAGTTCTGTTTCTGCAACAGCACCCAAGCATTACAAGGAAAACCAATACCACATTAGCGTCTAGTAAGACTTCTTGTCTATGTGCTCAACAAAAAGATAAGATTCGAATGAATCAGGGAAACAATTATCCACATGCTGGTGAAAAACAGTTTCTCAGGAGCAAGACTCCCAGAAAAGAAAAGGAATGGGGTTAACTAAAATAGCATCATCACTATTCATGTTAAGTATATTCTCAGAAAAATTAAACATTATCTCACTGAAAATGAAAACTCATTTAATAAAAAACACAAAGGATAAACATAAATAGCTTAATTATTTAATGGAATCTTTTAGGTGAACATTCATGTGACACTGGAAAGCATCAACAGGAAGAGGAAGTTCTGTTTCTGGAGTGGCTGTTATGGTATGATAATGGAATTTGGCTCTTTCAGAATCAACAAATGAGCTTTACAATTGGGTAAAACTCTCTTATTAGCAAATTAATCTACTTTCTGCAGAACCACTATTGTTGCACTTTTCAACAAAGAGCTCTGGACTGAAAATTGAGTATTTATTTTTTCAGATGTAGTAGTGTGAAGCTTGACTTAATAAACAGATTGAAATCTGAGACTATCAAACATACACAGCATTTTGCCATAATTAAAGTGAGAAATAAAATGGGGTTAAGAAATTCAATCATGTAACCTAGTCAAAAGAATAACGTTTGGGAATAAGGGAACTCTACTTCAACCACGTATAGTCCAGCTCAAATCGCCGCACTCCACGCAACAATTATAAATACTTGTAAAGGGTACACAGACGTCAACACATCCACCTGCCATGCTTGCACTATGCTTAGGGTTTACACCCCTTAACCAAGTGTTTCTGGAAGATGGAATATTAAAATACAATAACTGAAAGCAAGCCCTGGGAGTTTCCTCATTTCCTCCAGCTCCTGCATACTGCCTCGCGCGAGAGCCATGTCAACATTCTGGAAAATTATTAGATAATTAAACACTGGAGGGGTCAACACCTAAAAGAGACCAAGTCCACGAATCACCAGGCAGGAGGCTAAAGATTCAGTTCCCGGACAGAAATCGCTAAAATGTAAGGGGTTCCGAGAACTTGCACAGGGCAGGAGTCAAACTGACGATGCACCAACACCCAGCCGTCTTCTGGCGCTGACCTTCACCTAACGTGACCTTCCTCTGGTTCCAAAGATGAGAACAGACTCCAAACGCACACCCCAGCCAGAACCACAGACAAAAACCCCACGCTCGTGGTGGGGCGCACCCCTTCTCGCCAGAAAGACCGTGTTTCCAACCAACCGACCCCTCGGCAGCCACCCTCCGCTAACTGCCCGGCTCCCAAACAGCCCTCTCTCCTGTGCCTGTCAACTCCGCGGGCCAAAGGCGGCGTGCAGGACCGGCTGTCGCCGGGCCGGCCGGCCGGACGCGGGCGGGCTAGGGGAGGAGGGCTTCATACGAACCTGTCGGTGATAGTAGACTGTGTGCCACTCATTGGGGCCCTTGGCGAGAGGTCCTCCTTTCATCCAACTTGCATTTTACAGTAACACCTCCACCCCACCCCCAGTGCTCTGGGATCAGGCCCAACTCCGTCGGGGACACAAAAGTCCAACTCAACACTCCATGCAGTCATCTAGAACATCCGATTGGAAGGGGTCAAGCAAAGGGGATGCGGGCTGGAGCAAAGTTATCATCCAAAACAAAACCAACAAAGTCAGCCGGCAGGCGAGTCCCGGCGCCTGCGACAAATCCTGCAGGAGGCACAGCGAGAGAACTCCGTGGCCCAGGGAAGTCCGCGCGCCGTGGGAAGGGGACCCGGACTCCCGCCGGGGCCGCGGCCGGGGCCGGGGCGGGATCGGCTCCTCCTCCGGAGTCTCGGGGCCGTCAACTCCGTCCGCACCCGCACGGCCGAGCCCTCGCGTCCCCGCTCTCTAACTGGGGCTGCCGGTCGCGCGTGGCCGCAGCCTCGGCCGCGTCTCGGGCCGTCCCGCGCCGAGCTCGCGCGGCCCCATGTCCCCCGGCCCGGGGACCCCTCGCGTCTTCCTCGCCGCCCCCACCAGGCTCCGGGGCACCGGGACGAGCCGCGGGCGCCGGCGGAAAAGGAGTCCCGCGACCTGAAGTGACAGGGACCGGGGTCTCTCAGGGCCGCGGGCTGCTCCCCATCCCTTTGAGGCCCGGACTCTTCCGCAGTCAGCACGGGCGGCGGCGGCGGCTCCTCCCCGACGCTCCGGTAGGCGGCGGTTCCCGCGGGGGGGGCGGGAGGCTCCCGTCCGGCCCGGCCTGGTGGAAGCCTCGGCACGGGAGGCGACGGGCGGCGGCGGCGGCGGCGACTCCCCGCGCGGAACCGGCTCGCCGGGTGCTGGGGGCCCTCGCGGGAGCGCGCGCAGAAGGCGGAGGCGGCCGCCGGCGGTGGGGCGGAGGTGGGGGGAGCGACCGACGACCGCGGGCGCGCGCGCGGGTTCCGGTTCCGGTTCTGTCTTCCCGGTCGCGTCCAGCGCGAGCTCGTGCTTCCCCTCCCCCGCCGACTTTTTTGGCCTCCTCCCCTCTGACTTCGGGAAGCCGCCTCACCCGGGAATCCCTCCGCCGGGCCGCATCGCGCAGCGCCGGCCGCCCGCGCCCGCCCTTCGCTTGCGCCGCCCCCGCGCGGACGCCTCCGCCTCGGCCTCGTTTGGGGGGAGCAGAAAAGTAGTCCCGCGGGGGCAAAGGCGGTCTCACCTCCAGGCTCGCCGCTGGCCCTGGAGGCGGAGAGTGTGGGAGAGGGTCGCTTAGGGGTGCTGCTCGCGCTGTCAGTGTTAGCCACAGGTGTCCAGAGAGCCCGCCCTGACCCCGCCAACTTCAGGAGGGGACGAACCCTCGTCCTGGAAACTTTTACTCCCTCAGGGAATGTACTTGTTCGCCCCGTGTCGGGTCCGGGCGCCGGGTTAGCATCCCTGCCCTGGGAAGCAAAGCCCGGCACACCGAGGTCTCGGCGTTGGCCGCTCACCTGGGGCACCTGCTGCTGGCCTGGGCCCGGGGAGAGGGGCCGCCGCGCACGAGCCGTGGCTGCCTGCGGTGGGCGTGAGGAAAGGCGATTTGGGCACCGGAGCCCGCGTTTCTCAGTATAAATGTTGCTTTTTAGGCTATCTGTGCCTTGGCAAAATTAAGTGTTTGACTTGCCAAACTGAGAAAGCATGGTGCTCTCCATAGCGACTTCACAAGCTTGTGGAAAGAAGTGGGAGCAAACAAAGTGTGTATTTATCCAGTAAGTGGCATTACTGGTTCTCTCTGGAGAGTTGTTCATTTTTTTTTCCCCCACCAGTCCTGCTTGGTGGGGAGATTTAGGCATCCACCTAGTTGTGGGTTTGGATAACTCGGTATGGGGGCAACGCGGGCACCACACGCAGTATAGCTCTGGATGCTGCCAGCATACCCCTTTTCTCCACCTGTTTGTCAGACGTCTGGGCTCAAAGCGGTGCCGGTGAGCGACTTCAGCCATTTTGTGGAAATCAAGCGGCAAATCGAGTCGAATGAGAAACAGTGGCTCTGAAGAGGGGAAGCGATTGCCTCTTCACAACGCTGTTTCTAAAACTCATTCCCCAACAGTTCACGAAAGAATCATTATCCCTGAATAGATGCATGAGCTCAGGCTGACGTTACAGCCGGGTTAAAAAAAGGAAAAGATAAACGGAGGCCAAAGATGACTCCTTATTGCTTTTTTTTTTTTTTAAGTTCGGCACAGCCAGCTAATTTTGTAATATTTATTTTTGGAAAGAATAGAAGCAGATTAAGATTCCAAGCCACTTTCCCAACCATCAGACCTGGATACATTGCCACCTGCTGGTGCATCCCAGCATGGCAGTTCTATCCGATCGCTCCCAGTTAGGCTCTCTTCTGTTTGTAGCTAAAAGGAGAGAGATCTTCCATCTATACACGGTGCCCCAAACGCAGACCTTATCCCCAAGCTTTAAAAAATCGTCCTTAAACTACCAAATATCTTCTTTTTCCCTCTCCTAATAATGTTACAGTGTAAGTATCGAGTTAATTAAGCCCAATGATTCATCAAATCATGCATTTTAAAAATAAGTTCTCCTTTTTCCTTCAAGAATGCCCTCAATCCTTAAGCTTCAGGAATAAAACAAACTGGGAAAGTTTCCTATTTCACCTTCTCTTCCTTGCATACAAAACCTCTTGGCAAGCTGCTCCCAAGATCGTCCCAGACTCCCAGCAGACCGCAGGTTCTAGCTGTGCGCAAAGAAGGCGTTTTGCTGTGGGAAATCTTCAGAGGATGCAAGCAGAGGACTGAACTGAGCCAGCGGTCTTATTCCTTCCAAAACTAAACTTTCTTAATGCTGAAAATCTCCATTGTCACCCACAAAGCACTGATGATAAAAACACCCATGTGCGAGCCGTTTAGAGCTATTGGCTGCCTGGCTGTCCAAAGGCTGTATCTACGGAATGCCTTCAGCAGAGGTCGACACCCTCCCAGGGTCATCAGCCTTTCCCCAGAAGTGACAAAGGCGACCCAATCCACTGGACATGTTCTTTGAAGAGGTTTTCCATTTGGGGTTATTCTAAGCCACATTCTCTGCCACTCTTTCAACTCGCTCATTAAGTACCTACTGTGTGTCCAAGGCCGTGCTAGCCATTGGGAGCGCAGTTCTGCAGACAGTCTGAAGAGGTGGCAGAACAAAAAAGAAACTGATTCCTTCCTCTTGGACAATTTTCTGTATATCCATTGTTACCCATCTCCAAATTTCAACAAAAAAAAAAATAGAAAAGATCGATGCTAAACAGCATATTAGAGTTATTTCTCCACTAAGGATGACTATGGGTCAATGTTTCTAGATTCCAGAAAGCTTTTTCTAACTTCTTGGTAAAAACCACAAGATAGAAAGGCAGATTTATAAAAAGTTGTTTTATTTTTATAAAATTTAATACAAACCTTATTTAAAATATAAAATCCTTTTTGAGCACTGTTAGTAATTATTACATAGTAATCCAAATGCAAACAAGTACTTTATTTGGTCAACCACATGTTAATTAGCCCTTCATTCACCTGTGGTGTAAAAACTCGGCATGTTAACTGCTGAGTCCTCTTCACTTCACATTTTCTCTCAGAGAAGCTGCTTCTTAGTTACTAAGTTACAACATCAAGAAAAACTGGGGGGGGGGGTAAAGCCAGTGCTGGCATCCCATATGGGTGCTGGTTCAAGACCCAGCTGCTCCACTTCCAATCCAACTCTCTGCTATGGCCTGGGAAGGCAGTAGAAGATGGCCCAAGTTCTGGGGCCCTTACACCTGTGTGGGAGACCCAAAAGAAGCTCCTGGCTCCTGGCGCAGCTCCAGCTGTTGCAGCCAACTGGGGAGTGAACCAGCAGATGGAAGATCTGTGTGTGTGTGTGTGTGTGTCCTTCTCTCTCTGTGTAACTCTCAAATAAATAAATAAATACATCTTTTAAAAAAAAGCTGAAGGATTCCTTTCCCTTTTTCAATTATTAAAGAACAAAACTAAAAACTCTCCATACATCCTCACAATAGTGCCCAAGACTGAGATCTGCAGTGCCTTCACTTCGGAGGGGCAGGGATAAAAGAAATGGTACCAGATCAAGCCTATTCATTTGTCTGGTATGGAACAGGTTGCACTGTGCCAAAATCCAAGAGCCAGCTTTTTCTTTCCTTTCCTTTTCTTTTTTTTTTTTTTTTTTTTTTTTTTTTTTTTTTTTGTAAGAAAGTTTATGAGCCAAGCCACTCTTTTCTACTAGGCTTTTGCTAAAATCAGCATTCCCCAGCAACCCTACTTTGACCACAGTTTTGTGGGACGGAAGCTCCCCAAGCATTTTAAGAGCTATTGATCGGAGTGAAAATAAATAAATAAATATGAGAGGGAGAGAGAGGGAGGTGGTGTCAGCTCACTTCAGTTCCCAGCAAAACCCTCTAACCAGTGAGTCATCTTAGAAAAGCCACTGTTAGCCTGCCTTTAAAGTTGCTTTCTTCTTAGCAGGGAGGGTTTTCCACGGCTCTAGCCACTCTGTCTGGTTTCTGTGACCAAGGACATCCGTTTTCATGACCACTCGGGGTCGTACCCCCAGTGACCACAGGATGGACTGACACTTCCTCCTGTCAGCCGTGACTAAACAGCACCATTGGCTTGCTCTCCAACTAAGCTAAACCCCTCTAAATGGCCTGGTATAAATAATAAATAAATAACAAATACATAAATAGGACTTCCCTTTTTCTCTTAAAAGCTCTACATTACAGATCCCCACCGATGAAGTGTCATCCATTCACAGCAGTAAACAAGTGGCCTGCCTAAAGATCTGGCAAGGGAGTAGCAATGTTAATTAAAAGAACTCAGAAAGTCCTTCTCCTTAACCCCCTGTGTTAAGCTTATATTCTTCTCCTATGTGAGATTGGAGACCACTGCACTGGTATTTTTTTTTCCCCTCTTCTAAAACTGGCCTGGTCAGATTAGGCTGTCCAGAACGTGATACCTTCTTAGAAGAAAGAAGAAAAGGCAGTGAGAATACTAAAAGGGAATGTATATTAAATGAAGAAAAAAAAAAAAAGCCGGGGGGGGGGCAGGCGGGGCTGAGCGTCATCACCCTGAGCTAGCGCACACTTTCAGGTTTTGGTTCTCGTCTGCAGTCAGTACAGCAGTGCTGAAACCTGAACTGCCATCCTAAACACAGTGGAATCCGCATGGCAAATCCCGATGGAATTTAGTCATAGCCACTCATGCCTAGGAGATTAATGCACAAAAGCTCTGAGAACTGGCGTCGTTTTCCTGGTAGGCAGAACCCATACAACAGGACTTGGTAAACCATCGACCCACACTTAATTCATCTTGCACCCAAAGCCCTAACCCCATGGTTTCTGTGCAGAAAATAGTGGCAGGTCTGAACTGCTGTCCTTGGAAAGACTTGCTGCAAGGCTGGCCCTTGGCTGGCATCTGGGAACCTGCTTTTGGGAGGGCTCCCACCAGGAGCAGATAAGACTGGCTTGCTGTGCCTCACTTCAGTGAAAATATGGCTTACGCTGAATGTCTGCTTTCCTCTTGGGAGTCTTTAAGTTTTCTAACATGCCAGGCAGAGGCTGCCTAGACGACCTGCCCCCAGTGCCAACCTTGAGCTTTGTCTGTAGAGACCTTCCCTAGTGGACAGCACTTCACATATTTCATTGCAGATCGTGGCTAGAGGAATTCAGCACCCCCTGTGTGATCCAACTGGGAAAGGACTGTGCAAACTTAGGCCTGGGGTCCCCTGGCCTTTGCCCCCGGCGCCTCATCCCTTTGCTGACTTTTCCTTTGTATCCTGCCACTATAATAAATCAAAGTTGTGAGTAAGGCTATACTCTTAGCCCCCTTGAGACCTCCTAGTGAATCAGACCAGGGCGTGGCCTTGGGAACCTCCAACAGTGAGGACAAGAAGGTTCCTTAAGTAATCCCCCATCACTGCCAGTTTCACTCCCAAACTGTGAGCCCCATTGGCTTAAGCAGATCCAACCCCTATCCAGTGCTAAGAATACCAAAGGCATGTCTGCTCCTCAAAGCCCTTCCACTTATAGTAAATGGAGCAAACCTACATCCATTGCTACAGGGAAGGCAAAATAAGTGTCAAAGGAGTTACTTCTCAAAGGAACAAGACACAGCACTAATTTTTCCGAGTTCTTTCTAAGCCATCTGAACATCACTAGGCCTTCCAGGGGCAAGAGGACTCAGGGTCACCATAAACTAAAAGGAATGCCAGTAGTACTCACTGCCCTATTCTGACCCATTCACAACTAACCAGCGCGTTCTTACTCTACAGCTGCGCTGCTGCAGAACTCAGTATAATACTGGCCTATACTTGGCTTGAAGACTGACCAAACTGATCAATAAAGGTAGCCCTTTTTCAAAACCTAGGTTTGTTATAATGCAGCCGTACTTCCGACCGGGTTCCCTCGCTGGCTCGGCCCAGTCCATCCGTCATCTCAGCGAGCCTGGGCTAGTGTGCCTTGAGATGCCCGTTGAGTTTTCGCTGCCATTCCTCACTCCACCTGCTCCTCCAGGCATGGTATTTCTTGATGCTTTTCTTCCACGCGAAGCGCCAAATGCTGACCATGAAACACCATGACACTGCATACATGGCCACTCCCCCAGCCTTCACAAACCACCTGGGAGTGGGTGAGACCATTTCACAGAAAAGGAGGCGAGCTCCTACACCGATCCTCACGCCGGTGAACAGAGCCACGAAGAGGAAGTCCACCACATCGCCAGTGAAGCTGTGGTAGCGGCCAGTTTCACGGAGAAACCAGCGCATCTGGAGCAAGGGGTTGGTGATCTCGCTGCCAAAGAGGACGGCGTTGACCTCTGTGCCTGACTCCCCGAGGACCAGGGCCATGATGATGCCCAGGATGCTCAGCGTGTGGTGGGCCAGCATCAGGGCACCCTCAGACTGGAAGTAGATGCACCAGCCCAAGTCGAAGATGAAGTAGCCCAAGGTCAGACAGAGAACGTGAACTTGGAGAGGTGTATTGGGTGCACCTGAAATAAACCAAGACAGAAGCACACTGAGTGACTGTGATTTGTGCTGCCTTGAAAACAGAACCCTACACCATTGCTTTCAGATCTTACGGAGTCACTGAAGAAGACAGCAAGAACTGCAGGCGTGTGCTTTTAAATGGTAACCACAGACAAAGATCTACAACCGTCGTCTTTAGCAAAGCGGTGGTATTCAGGAAGCAAATGCGGACCTGCTGAATATCCTTCAGTGAGTGCTTTGCACACCGTTAGTCATCTCAGTGTCCTCTCAATGCTACAGCATTTATGGAGTTACTCTGCCCTTTTAATTAAGATCTTAAACTTTTTTTATATATTTTCAACCAGCGAAGGTCTTTCTCTAGACTTGAATTACTGTATCCTTAACACCAGGTTAGTTTCTTAGCTTCCTGGGGTAGGTTACTGGACACCAGTGGCCCTAGCTCTTCAGAGAACTCCAAAGCTAGTGTACTGTGTCCAAGAAAATAGGATGCAAGGGCTTGACATGAAACCATTAAGAATTTTCACATAAAATATAAAGCTTAGGGGCTGGCACTGTGGAGTAGTGAGTAAAACCATCACCTGCAGTGCTGGCATCCCATATGGGCACCAGTTCGAGTCCTGGCTGCTCCTCTTCTGATCCAGCTCTCTGCTATGGCCTGGGAAAACAGTAGAAGATGGTCCAAGTCCTTGGGCCCCTGAACCCACGTGGGAGACCCAGAAGAAGCCCCAGGTTCCCGGCTTCAGATTGGCTCAGCTCTGGCCGTTGCAACCATTTGGGGAGTGAACCAGCAGATTGAAGACTTACTCTCCATTTCAAATAAATAAATAAATCGAAAAAAAAAAAAAAAAAAACCATAAAGCTTAAAGGCTGCTTTCATCTCAGTTTTACAGTTTTAGAGAAAACTTGGAAGCCAAAGGAAAATCTTTTTTCAAAGACTCTAAAGAATTTTTTTTTTTTTTTTTTTTTTTTGACAGGCAGAGTGGACAGTGAGAGAGAGAGACAGAGAGAAAGGTCTTCCTTTGCCGTTGGTTCACCCTCCAATGGCCGCCGCGGCCTGCGCGCTGCGGCCGGCGCACCGCGCTGATCCGATGGCAGGAGCCAAGAGCCAGGTGCTTATCCTGGTCTCCCATGGGGTGCAGGGCCCAAGCACCTGGGCCATCCTCCACTGCCTTCCCGGGCCACAGCAGAGGGCTGGCCTGGAAGAGGGGCAACCGGGACAGAATCCGGCGCCCCGACCGGGACTAGAACCCGCTGTGCCGGCGCCGCTAGGCGGAGGATTAGCCTAGTGAGCCGCGGCGCCGGCCGACTCTAAAGAATTTTTAAAGCCTTTTTTTTTTTAAATCATATTCCAAGAGAGCTATGGGTTGAACTGTGCCCTTCCCCAAAATGCATTGTGTTGAACTCCTAAACCCCAGGCCCTCAGAGTGTTCTGGAGAGGGGGCCTCTAAGGAGGGCTCTAAGATAAAAGGGGGGCTTTGAGGGGACCCCAGTCCAGTGTGATGGACAGCCTTGGAAGAGGAGGTTAGAACACAACCACACCCACACACAGCGGGAAGGCAGCCACTTGCAAGGCAAAACGAGAGGCCTCAGAAGGAACCAAGGCCGCCTGTGTCTTGATCTTGGACTTCCAGTCTCCAGGACTGGGAAAGCAGCTATCTGCTGTGGAAGCCACCCGGTCTGCTGTGTTTTGTTATGGCAGCCCCAGCCAACCAATACAAGCTGGGATAATTTTTGTATACAAAGGAAGTAACACATGTACAATTTAATACAGCTGCACAATATAATGAATCTAGTGACGTCAATGAAGTAAATGCATGCAATGTAATGTCAGGTAACCATTAAAAAGGACAGTGAGGCCCCATATACAGAAATGCAAAAATAATGTCCTTTGAATATGCAACTGAAAAAATTAAAAGTTACCAAAAAATTCACAGTACAGTTCCATCTGTGTCTGTTTGGGGGTGGTGGTAGAAGATAATGGTGTTTGTTTTATGTTTTGTATGTTTCTTTTTTTAAAATTCTTAATTACCTTCATTTTATTTGAAAGAGAGATTGAAACAGATGTTCCATCCACTAGTTCACTCTCCAAAAGCCCACAACATCCAGGGCTGGGTCAGACCAATGCCAGGAGCCTGGAAATCAATCCAGGTCTTTCACATGGGTGGCAATGACCCAACTACTTGAGCCATCAGCTGCTGCCTCCCAGGGTGCACATTAGCAGGAAACTGGACTGGAAGTGGAGGAGCCAGGACCTGAACCAGGCACTCCACCAATATAGGAAGTAGGTGTCTCAAGTAGTGTCTGACCCACTGCACTAAATGCCCATCTGATTGGTTAACTTACAACAAGCAATTGCAAATTTGTTTTAAAAGTAGAGTTATGAAAATCAGAAGTAATTGACACATACAGTATCAGCATTAACCATGAAGAATGAAGACCCAACACAAACCGTAATGGGAATTATTCTTCCATATTGTACCAGTTGTGTTTTAAGTTCCTCCTTCTAAGACTACCCCCCAAATCACAAATCCCCAAGGGAAAAGCACCTAATGTCCCTTACCTACCTGGGTGGGTAAAAGGCCAAGGGCCATCAATGAAGCCAATATAAGCTGAGAGGCCTATAGAGAGGACTCCGTGGGTGAATGTAACCAGCCGGCAGCTCCACTCATAGCTTCGGCGCTTATTCAGCCGGCAGAGAGAAGTATAGAGCGAAAGCCAGCCACACAGGCTGCAGAGCACCTGCAGACACAGAGCGGATGCCATCCTACAAGGAGAAGACCAAAACCAGAGAAACAAAGGATGCACCTGAAGAAAACACCAGTGGCTGTTGTGTGTCTATGTCCTCATTTCTGCTATAGAACAGGACAAAACATTGCCTTTACACTCACGCTTCTTCCTCATCTACATGGCCAGGAATCTTCTATGCAAGTGCGGCTGTGTTTATAACTCTAGGGCCTGTGGAGACAGCATGCTGGGTGAAATCTTTAAAGTGGGAACCAGAAACCACATTCTGAGTTGGTGGGCTAGGACTGGCCTTGGATCGTAATACGCACATAATAAAATACACTTTAGGTAACGTCTTCACATTTCAAAAATCCCAATAAGAAGCTCTCATTGAAAAAAAAAAAACACTTTGGTTTCTGCTAGAAGTCACATGTCACTGGGCAGTTTTCAAGTTGACACTAAACTTAGCTGAGGTTTGGATTTGGGTCACAGGTTTATCAGTCAAAACTGAAACTTGGGGTTAACCTACATATAGAACTAAACAAAGAGTTCAGACATCTTGGAAGATGGGGGAGGGGGAATCCTAGTTCTATTCAGTTCTGAAATCCAACTCCACGATTTAGCAGGGAGAAGCAGGACTGAGCTGCCCGGGGGAAGTTTTTGTTGAGATTTAAAAATACCTTTGAGGCGATTATCTAGTTAAAAATGAAACAAAGTGAGAAACCTACACTTTGTGACAAATACATTTTGACAAGAACAACTGCAACTATCAATTCAGTCATATGGAACTAAAACCTAAAAATGACTAAGACATTGTTATTAATATCCATCTACTCCCCCACTGCAAATACAAACAAGAAAGTCCAGAACATGTCAGGTATCTGTCTCATGCCAGTAGGAATTTTCTGCATGGCTTGGCTTACTACTTAACCCTACTCAGGCAAGTGAAACAGTATCTGTGGACCAGTGCACTTCAATACACAAGCCACTCCCAAGAATGCTATCCAGGGAGGGTTTTATGAAGGTCAAGTTCTGTGCAGCTTGCATCTAAAAGCAGATCTGCATGCAAGCAAACCCCAGACACCCATCACAGACCTGAGTTCCAGCCCAGTCTCTGCTCCTCGCTAGCTGTACCAGGGTGGCCAAATCACTTCCACCTCTACAGCCTCAGAATTTTTTTTTTCCAAAATAAAAATTAGGAAAGGAAAAGGGAGGAAGGGGGTGAGGGTGGGGGTGGAAAGGAAGGAAAAGGGACCAAAGGATTCTGCGCTCCCCTACAGTTTTGACAAGGAGTTCTCATGAGTTCTGCAAAACTTCTAGCCCAGTCTTCGAAGCATGGGCCGGAAATCCAAAGCACCCAAAGTGAAAAGAGTCATCCTCTCTTACTTGCTTTCGAAGGCCAGGGTCACTGACCAGTAATGCGGATCAGCGCATTTGGATACGCCGATTAGTATTTTTAGAGCCCTGTCCACCGTATGCTAAGTCCCCGGGCCGAACAAGTAGCCCTTTACAAACGCTCAAAGAAAACATCGGACAGGTGTGAACGCCAGACACAACTCTGTGACCTTGGGAGCGCCCTGTCCGGCGTCTGGCTCTCTACTCTCGGCTCTGTAAAAGGACGAAAATGGTCTTTCGGTGGTCCCTGCAGCTCCGAAGCCAAGGCTCCTGGCCTGGCCGCTCGCGCGGTCCGGGGCCGGGCAGGAGTGGCCGGCGGCGAGATGCAGCCTCCTCGCCGAACCGCGACCCAGCTCCGCGCCGACTGTGCACCACGCCACGCCCAGCCGGGAGCCCGGGGCCGGGCGGACCGTTATCCCGGCATCCCGCCATCCCGCCGGGCGCCCCGGGGCCTGGCGCCGGCAGGCAGCGAGAGGCCTCCTCCCGTTAGGAGGCCAGCCCAGGCCATCTGCCCGCCTCCATCCCCCACCACCGCTGCGCCGGGACCCCCGCGCCGGACCGGCAGCCCCGGGACCCAGCCCGGCAGCGCGGCTGGCGCTGAGCTGTTACCTGGCGGAGCGCACGGAGATGCCTGGGGGGCCCCGTGGCGGCCCAGATGGAGGCCACAGGAAGCGGCGCGGCGAGGGGGGACAGGACGAGGCTGTGACGGCGGCGGCGGCGGCGGAGCCGGGGGTCTGGGGGCACCTGCCGGCCGGGAGGACGGAGCGCAGAGCCGAGGGACGTTGGCAGATCCGGCGGGAGAGGCCTCCTCCTTCGGGCGGGGGCGGGGGCGGGGCGGGGGGAGGGGAGGACCAGCCGGCGGTGACGTGAGGCCTGCAGGACGATGCTCTCGTTCGCGTGTTGCCTGTTTATTTAAACCCTTACCCATTCCTCCTTCCCCCGGATGGGACAGCCTATCCAAGAAGCAACGACTGAGCGCCTGCTGAGTAATTGCATCCCTACTAAGCACCGTGGGGGGATGGAACCTGCGGGGTGCATGAAGCAAAGAACCAACTGAGCACCCGAAAAGTGCTCGGACCTGGGAATTAGAAGTCGTACGCATTGTAGCCCTGCCTAGAACTCGGGCGTAGGAGCACACCTTGCTGGGTATGCCTTCGCGAAACTTCCAAGTTTCTTGAGCCTCGCGTGTCTCGTTCTCCGGATTGGGGATGATAATACCTGCCTCATTATTGTGAGGATTTTAAGGTCACGAGAGCAAGCCGAAGTGCTTCGAACAATGGCTGGCACGTGGAAGGCACTGCAAATGTCAACTCTCGTTTTATTTCCCTTGAGGCAAATGCTGTCTCCTCTCTGGGTCTATTTTTTGATACCGGGGAGAGTAAGTCTGAAGAGAGAAGTGTGGCTGAAGGCAGTGTCAGGCAAGGGTGAGGGTGCTGAGGGGCCCAGACATTCTTAAAAACAGAAGGCGTTTGGCAGAGTTGTGAGTGCCTGGCCCCTGTCTGGAGATGGAAGGAACAGGAAATATTCTAGTTTGGGTTGTTAATCTTGCCAACTCCTGAAGGGCACAGATGGCACGGCTTTCGTCTTTGTCTCCCTGCTACTACTGTGAGACAGGTGCAGTTCATGTCTGCTGGTTGAATGAGTGGGACAGGAATCTGGGAAACTGTATTGGAAGCACAGTGCACTTCCTACAGCTTGTTTGTCATCTATGCTACCTGGAAAATGCAGGCCGTTCCTTGCATACTGTGAATTATTGTGGGGGAGGACCCAGGCATTGTAGTTTTTCCAACCTGTCCCAGAGTCATTCATGGTTGAGAACCACTGCGGTGACAGGGTCTCAAGTGCCTGTGGTGCCAGCCTCAGATGCCGGACTGTGCCACCTTATGTGGGTAAGAGGAAGTCCACGATGTTATTGAATGAGGAAATATCATATTACCATGCTTTCCAAGCCCTTGCTACTCAAAGTGTGGTTTTGAACCAGGGAAATCTGCATCAGCTCGAAGTTTATTAGGAACATAGACTCTCAGACCCTAGCCTGTACCTACTAAATCAGAGCCTGCTTTAACAAGGACAATGTTGATTTGCATGCACATTTGGGCAGCAGTCATCAGCCTTGAGAGCACAGTAGGATCACTGGAGGAGCCTTAAAAAATCCCAATGGCCAGGCCATATTCCAAATAAAATAAATCAACATCTTTGTATGACTATCAATAGCCAATCACCTCCCCAGGTGATTCTTATGTGTAACCAATGTTAAGAACCCTTGCTGCTCTAGAGACATTTGAATAGAATCAGTGTGAGAGGAACTGGAGAAGACTTGGTATATATGTGTTGGAACAGACCAAATAGGAGGTAGTGATAGCCTGAAGCAATAGAACATGCAAAGATCCAACCTTTTCTCCAACTGCTTTTGTTGCAACCTTGTTTTTCTCCCCTTCTACTATCTGAATCTAGGACTTTCTTCTTGCTGCCACCTTTTCCTACGAAAAAAACGAATGCCACAGCCTTCAAGACTCTACAGGCTGATGGGCTAAGAGAAGGTGCCCATTCCTCCTAACCTATTGGGCTTTTGTCCTAAGGTGGCTGGGATTCTAGGTTTAGGCTTCACTACCTGGGATTAAATTTTATTAATTTATATCTTTGGCCACCATCCCTATTCCAGTGGCATCTTCTGGAAAAGTTCCAGGCTTTTAGGGAGTGCAGGAGATATGAAGTTCTCTACCAACTCAATGACAATGACAGTCATGATCACAGACAACACTTACATTGCTGAATTAATGCAGCAAGCATTCTTCCAAGCACTCTTACTCTATTAACTTATTTAATCTTCACAGCACTGAAGTATGGGACCTATCGTCCCATACTTTTTATAGTATTTTGCAGGTGAGAAACTAAGGCCCAGAGCAGTCAAGAACCTTCCCAAAGTGACACAATCAGTTGGAGACAATTGGGTATGAATCCAGGCAAGAAGACACTTAACCATCAAGATGTGCTGCCTCCAGTCAACTAGAACAGCCTACAGATATGTCCTTGTAGTCATGGCTCCTACACTGGTGAAGGGCATTGGAAGTTGTTTAAAGGAACTCCAATTAAAAAAAAAACTTAATTACACGGTGGGCATTTAGGGTACCAGTTAAGATGCTGCATCTCACATTGGTTCGATTCCCAGCTGCTGCAGATGCTGGGAGGCCGCAGTGGTGGGTCAGGTGGTTGGGAACCTGCCACTCACATGGGAGGCCTGGATGGATTTCCAAGCTCCTAGCTTCAGCCAGGTCCAGTCTCAGTCACTGGGGGTTTTGGGGGAGTGAACTAGCCTATGTGAGTACACTCTGCCTCTCAAATCCAACAACAAAAAAATCCTAATTGCTTATTTTGTGCTGGTCACAATGTTAGGCGTGGGGATATATAGAAAAAAAGGGACAACCTTGATGACAAGGAGGTCACCACACAGTCTAGAGAAGCAGAAGTGTCCATAAAGAAGAAATGACAGGTGCATACAGAGAGCACTGAGCTGGAAAATGTGGTGGCTGAGGGCGGGGTCACTGATCTGAATCCTGGGATTAATAAACTCATTCTCTGAATTAGATCAAAAGCTCTTACTTTGTCTTAGGAGCCCACCAGCTGGGCCCACCAGTTTTGAGTCAACTAAAGATCAGAGTGAAATAAAACTTGAAAAGCAGCGGCAGCAATTTTTCCCTCTCTTCTACTCCCCGAACAATGACTGGCTGTGGCCCATAGAGTCTCTTGTCCCTAATTAGAAGCTAACCAAGCTTCCAGTAAACCTCCCTGGAATTAGGGTTTTATGGGGTCATGCAGACATGAAAGATGGTTTGACTCTGTTCGGCGACGGTGCAAGTCAGTGGGCAATGGAAGCTAATGGAGACTGAGCAAATTGTACTACAGTTCTGTTTATTTCTGTTACAAAAACCATGGGCCAATGCGTGAAAACCAGAATTCTGGACAGTGTGGGAGATCAGCTTTTAGCACTCAACTGAGCAGGATGGCAAGGTAGCCAGGACGCTGCAGGGAAGGGTGAACTCTGACCTCCATGAGTATACAAGCAGGAGTGTACTATGCATGTGTGTGTGCCAGACATGCACAGATGGGCCATGAGTGGTGGAGCTGGAGTCTTCTCTTGCTGTCTGTTTGCTATATCCCCTTTTTAACTGGATCTTTCCTTGAGAGACAATCACTACCAGTAGGCCTTCTCCCATCCATGACATGAAATAGGAGTCTTCATATAAGCCCCCATTCCAACATCAGAAGTTAACTATTGATGATTTCTAAGATTCTGAAACACTCATGGAAAATGGCATTAAGGGCTCCCTATTCCCACCATCCAATATCTACTGCAGCAATGGCAACTATTTAACTTTTTATTAACCTAGACAAACCACAAGGATAACTTCCCTGTACCTCAACCTTTGTACCAAAAATGGTAATATATACCAAAGCCACATACATATGAATGTTAAATTATCTTTTGGATCTGGCATTTTGGCACAGCAGGTTAAGCCACTGCCTACAATGCTGGCATCCCATATAGATGCTGGTTTGGAGTCCCAGCTACTCCATTTCCCATCCAGCTCCCTGCTAATGTGTGTGGACAGACAGCGGAAGATAGCCCAAGTACTTGGGCCCCTGCCATCCACATAAGGGACCTGGACAGAGTTCCAAGCTCCTGGTTTCAGCTTGGCCCAGTCCAGGCCACTGCAGTCATTTGGTGAGTGAACCAGCTGATAAAGATCTCTCTCTCTTGCTCCCTATATATTTCGAGTAAATAAAAATTTTAAAAATAATAAATTACCTTTGCCTTACATATCTATTGATCTCCATTGTGAATAATGAATAATTGGTATTCAGGATACCTGGGATACGAGATACACAGGGTCTTCAAAAATTTCATGGAAATGCATATTATGAAAAAAAAAACTGTGCCTGGGTTTCAAAAATTTTTTTGGCACCAAAGTAACCTTACCTTTTTAATTCCATTTTTCCAGAGACTTTTTGAAGTACTCTTATATTAACTTCAGCCTCCACCTCTTCTTAAGTCTCCAAATGACTTGATTTTAAACACTCATCAGTCCCTAGCCCCCTCTGCCCTCAAGATGGTTCTGTCAAAAAGAGCACCTTCGGGGCTGGCGCTGCAGCATAGCCAGTAAAGCCACTGCCTGTAGTGCCAGCACCCTATATGGTTTGAGACCCGGCTGCTCCATTTCCGAGCCAGCACTTTGCTGTAGCCTGGGAAAGCAGTGGAAGATGGCCCAAATCCTTGGACCCTTGCACCCACGTGGGAGACCTGGAAGAAGCTCCTGGCTCATGGCTTCGGATCAGTGCAGCTCTGGCCGTTCCAGCCAATTGGAGAGTGAATCTGCAGATGGAAGACCTCTCTCTCTCTCTCTCTCTCTCTCTCTCTCCCTCTTCTCTCTCTGTGTAACTCTGACTTTCAAATAAATAAATAAATCTTTAAAAAAAAAAAGAGCACCTTGAACGCTTCAGGACCCTGTATTAATGTGCACCATCTTCAGCACCAGTTTGGAAAGTGACAATGTGCCAGTCTGAAATATTTTCCACCTTCTTTATTTTCTTTTGAATTTTTCATTTTTATTTGAAAGGTTGAGAGACATAGAAGTCCCATTCCAACTCATTCCCCAAATGCCTGCAACAGCCAGGGCTGGGCCAAAGCTGGAGCCAGGGGCCAAGAACTCAGTTCAGGTCTCCCACATGGGTATCAGGAACCCAACTCCCGAGCCATCACCTGCTGCCTCCCAGGGTCTGCATTAGTGGGAAACTGAAGTCAGGAGCCAGAGCCAGGACTCAGCCCCAGGCACTCCGATGTGGGACGCAGGCTAACAGCGCGCACTCCCCAGCCCATTTCATTACATGCCCTCACATTTCCCCACAATGAAAAACCCAAAGCAATCCTGTAAACCTCTTCTTAACAGTGGAACAGTTTATATCATCATTACACAAATCTGTTTAGAAATAGAGAGATTCCTTTGAATCTCAACAGCTTTCTGGGTATTCAGTCTTTAAAAAAAAAAAGAAAAGAAAAGAAAGAAAAAAGAAGAGTTACCATTTCTGGAATGGCTTCAGGTTACAACTTTACACACTGGTCCACACAGAAGGAGCCACTAGAGAGAACATTCCCCAGAAAGTCCACCAAGCGTCCCAGTCCACACTGGCAGCTCCGTGGAAACTAGCAAGTATTTCACACTTTGGTATTTCTTCCTTTCCTTTTTTAAAGAAGATGAAATATTCCAGAAATATCTTCAAAATTCACACCTGAGTTAAACATTTTGCTGGAAAATTCCACATGAAGGAGAGAACAGAATGCAAAGCTGGAAGGGGCTATGTACACGGTTTTTTGCCAGCGTAATGGCTGTGTGTTTGCACTCGTGTTCCTCCTTTTCTGTATCCAAGAGAAAAGGGGGGAGCAGACGGGAAAAGGAGCAGCACAGGGAGGAAGAGGAAGAACCAGGCTCCCGGCCTCTGGGAGATGGGAGCAGAGAGAGGAGCACCGGTGGGCGGAGCGGCAACTCAGCCTTTGAAAAGAGGAGGAAACCTGGAGGACTTGGTTACAGAAAAGGGGGTGAGGTCAGACGGGACATGGGCTGGAGCAAAGCTTCCGGCAGAAAGCCCTGCTGAACAGAGAAAACATCAAGGCATGGTGGGTACATCAGATCCCATTCTTCTTACGGGTTGTGGGATCAGTCCGGGACCGTGGCTAAGTTCAGATCAAAACCATCGTCTCCCCTCCTGGGAATTTGGCTCACCAGGCAAACAGCTGTCCCCAGAAGCCCACAGGAGAGTTGGAGAAGAATGGCAAGAAGTCCTTTCTCTGGAAGATTCCTGCCGCAGTGTAGCTGTCTAGAGAATTTAGGGCTAGAAGGTGAGGGCTAGGCAGGGAAGGTGGAAATGGCAAACTCCTAGGAGGGGTGTGTGTTTCAAGAGCATTAGGCGTCAGCATAGGGTTCCATCACAGTTTGGATCTCCAGAGGCCTTTGCTCTGGAGAAGGCAAGAGTTTGGGTTCATTGACGGTGGGCTCTTCTTCCACTCTTCTGAAAGTGACCTGTCCATACAGAGACAGCACGGCTCCCCTCCTCCTGGCAGGGAGCACAGGGCCAGGTGGAGGAGGGAGAAGCGGTTCTGGTCTCAGTGGAGGTAGGTGGGGTGATTCCATCGGTACCAAGATCTGGAAGGAAGAATGAGACAAGGCAACCGTGAGGTTACTAATGTGACAGGGGAAGGTGGGAATAGGGTAACGGGCACCAGGCCTCTGTTGGGGATGTGAAAATATTCTGATATTACATCAAGGCGGGGCCAGTGTTGTGGTGTAATAGGCTAAGCCTCCGCCTGTGGTGCAGGCATCCCACATGGGCGCAGGTTCGGGTTCCGGCTGCTCCACTTCTGATCCAGCTCTGTGCTATAGTCTGGGAAAGCAGTAGAAGATGGCCCAAGTGCTTGGGCCCCTGCACCCTCGTGGTAGACCCAGAAGAAGGTCCTGGCTCATGGCTCTAGATCTGCCAAGCCATTGGGACCATCTGGGGAGTGGACCAGCAGATGGAAGACCTCTCTCATTCTCTCTCTCTCTCTCTCTCTCTGCCTCTTCTTCTCTCTCTGTGTAACTCTGACTTTCAAATAAGTAAAAAAATCTTTTGAAAAATTACATCATGTGTAGGTTGCCCAATTTTGTACTTTAAAATGGTGAATTTTAGGACCAGTACTGTGACATAGCAGGTAAAGCTGTCACTTGTAATGCTGGCATCCCATATGGCGCAGGTTTGAGTCCTGGCTGCTCCACTTCTAATCCACCTCCCTGCTAATGTGCCTGGAAAAGCAGCAGAAGGTAGCCCACGTACTTGAGACCCTGCACCCACATGGGAGACCCAGAAAAAGCTCCTGGCTCCTGGCCATTGCAACAAATTGGGGAATGACCTAGCAGATGGAAGATATCTCTCTTTTTCTGTCTCTCTGCTTCTGCCTCTTTGTAACTCTACCTTTCAAATAAATAAGAAAATCTTATAAATAAATGAATGAATGAATGAATGAATGAATAAAATGGTGGATTTTTTTTTGGACAGGCAAAGTTAGATAGTGAGAGAGAGACAGAGAGAAACGTCTTCCTTCCGTTGGTTCACCCCCCAAATGGCCGCTACGGCCGGCGCACTGCACCGATCCAAAGCCAGGAGCTGGGTACTTCCTCCTGGTCTCCCAGGTGCAGGTGCAGGGCCCAAGCACTTGGGCCATCCTCCACTGCCTTCCTGGGCCACAGCAGAGAGCTGGACTGGAAGAGGAGTAACCGGGACAGAACCGGCGCTCCAACCAGGATTAGAACCCGGAGTGCTGGTGCCGCAGGTGGAGGATTTAGCCTAGTGAGCCACAACGCCAGCCTAAAATGGTGAATTTTAAAGTGTTTAGCCTAGTTAAGATGTCTGCATCCCTAGACACTGGCACTGTGGCATAGCAGGTAAAGCTGACGCTGTAGGGCTGGCATCCCATATGGGTGCCAGTTCGAGTCCTGGCTGAGTCCCGGCTGAGTCCCAGCTGTTGCTCTTCCGATCCAGCTCTCTGCTGTGGTCTGGGAAAGCAGTAGAAGATGGCCCAAGTCCTTGGGTCCCTGCACCCACGTGGGAGACCCAAAAGAAGCTCCAGGCTCCTGGCTTCGGATTGGCTCAGCTCCGACAGTTGCAGCCATCTGAGTAGTGAACCAGCAGATGGAAGACCTCTCTCTCTCTCTCTCTCTCTCTCTCTCTCTCTCTCTCCCCCTCTGTAACTCTGTAACTCTACATTTCAAATAAATAAATAAATAAATCTTTTTTAAAAAAAAGTCTGCATCCCATATCAGAGTACCTTGGTTCCATATCTAGCTCTAGCTCCTGAATCCCACTTCCTCCTAACATAGACCCTAGGAGGCAGCAGTGATGGCTCAAGTAATTGTCCACATACCTGGCAGACCTGGATTGACTTCCCAGCTCCTGGCTGTGGCCTGGTAGCCCCAGCTGTTCTGGGCATTTGGGGAATGAAAGTTTGAATGGAAGCTCCATCTCTATCCCTATCCCTATCCCTATCCCTATCCCTATCCCTCTCTATCTCTATCTCTATCTCTATCTCTATCTCTATCTCTATCCCTATCCCTATCTCTCTCTATCTCTGTCTGTCTCTTACTCTCAACTAAATAAATGTATTTTAATGGTGAGTTTTCTGATATGTGAATTATACAACATAATAATTTTTTAAATTTAAATTATTTAAAAATAATAAATTTTTAAAATTATTTATTTAGTTGAGAGGCAGAATTACAGAGAGAGGAAGAGACAGAGAGAGAGGTCTTCCATCTACTGGTTCACCCCCCAAATGGCCACAATGGCCAGAGGTGGGCTGATCTGAAGCCAGGAGCCAGGAGCTTCTTCCAGGTCTCCCACGTGAGTGCAGGAGCCCAAGCAATTTCCCAGGCTGTAAGCAGAGAGCTGGATCAGAAGTGGAACAACTGGGACTCGAACCAGCACTCAGATGGGATGCTGGCGCTGCAGGCAGAGGCTTAACCTACTACACTACAGCACCAGCCCCAACAGAACAATTTTTTAAAAACTTCAAATGTATATAATATATAGTTCTCTTTTTTCTTTCCTCCCCCCCCCCCCGCCCCATCTCTCATTTGGTGGTGATAGGTGAGGAACTCTAACTCTAACGTTTAGACTATGTGACAGTCGGCCAGTTAGAGCAGGCCAGCTGCCTTGCAGAACTGCCTGGGTTTGGACACGCAGATTCGTCTTGGCCGACAAGCTCAGGTCTTATTTTCAAATCTCTGTTTTGCTTTCACTGGGGCAGAGTTTCTCAAGACACCGGCACTGAGCATTCTTTTTAGAGCAGATTCCTTGGCTCATGGATTAAGGCCCAAGAGGCTGTTTTCCTCACTTTGCTGCATCCCAGGTGGGTGCAGGAGGCAGGGATCAGCCCCCTCCCCCCTCCCTGTGTCAGCCACGCCCTCAGCTCCAGGCTTGTATCAGAGCATCCTGAGAACTGGGTTCCGGGCGTGGAGTGCAGCTGAAGCCCAGGGAAGGCCCTGGCCCTCCCCAGCAGAAGCATTTGGAAATTTCCACCCTCAAGAGGGGATGGAAATATTGGCTTTGTTGACACCAGCTCCTTGCCAGGCCCACTCCCTGGCTGAGGCTTCTTTTGGCAATCCCCACTCCCCCGGGGAATAAAGTCCAGTCTGGCTTTCCACTCTGCCCTGCCCTGCCACCCCTTCTCCCTGTAGACCCCAGGACCAGCTCCCTGTCCCAAGGCCTTGGCCCAACTCCGCATGTGCCCCTGGACTCTCTGCACCCCCTCCCCATCTTACCCTGAAGAGTTAAAGCTGGAGGAGGAGGTCACGGCTGCTTTGGAGTTATTTTGAGAGGCAGTGGGGCTGCTGGCATGGAGTCCTGAGCCAGGAGACGAAGGCCTGCTGTTGTTCCCAGGGGAACAGGATGACGTTACTGAGGACAAGAAGAGGCACAAACAAGGGGAAAACAATGCTGCTTGGTCCTCGGACCTTCTGACATGGCCCTCCGGGCACCGGACTTCCCGGTGCATCCCCAAAGGGACTTCACCCTCTCCCTGCCCACCACCCCTCTGTCTGTCTCCTGCCAAATTAGCAGCAATAGCCCTCCACCCATCCTCAGGAGGTGTCTCATCATGACTGCTGGCTGCAGCCCGGGCCCTCGAGAGCGGTGTGTCTGGTTCTACCAGTCCAAGACTTGCCAAACACAAGAAAGACAGAAGCCAAGATCATCCCTGCTCCAGGACACACCCTGGGCTGGGCGTACGCAGCCCTAAACCAAAGAGGCAAGAAGGGAGAATGAAAAAGAAGCTCAGGAAAGGGAAGAGAAGGGGAAAGAAAGAAAGGTGCATCGGGGAGAAGATCCCTGGAGCGCAAAGGTTGCCGGCCTCGGCGAGAACAGGTGTCTTGGTCTCGGGCCACTAGCTAAGCAGCTATGTCAACTTGCTTTACTTCTTGACACTCACTTTCATCCTTTGTAAAACAGCAGATTTGGACTAAAGGGAATGCTCATGTCCGGGTTTCCCAGATTCTGTTCCATAGATAGGGCAACATGTATTTTACCATTCAAATTAAAACTTAGAAAAATGACAGAGAGTATGTTGAGAACCATGTCAGGACCTGGAGCTGACACTGGGACCATTCTGGAGACACTTGAACAAATGATCACCTTTTGAGCCCCTTTAAAAATGCTATAGGAACCTTTTGAAAAATAGAGTTCTGGGGCCAGCATTGTAGCGTAATGGGTAAAACCACCGCTTGTAACACTGGCATCCCATATGGGTGCTGGTTCAAGTCCCGGCTGCTCCACTTCTGATCCAGCTCCATGTTGATCCACCTGGGAAAGCAGCGGAGGATGGCCCAAGTGCTTGGGCCCCTGCATCCATGTGGGGGACCTGGAAAAAGCTGACTGACCCAGCCCTGATCATTGTGGCCATCTGGGAAGTGAACCAGTAGATGGAAGATCTCTGTCTCTCCCTGTCTCTCTAAGTCTGACTTTCAAATAAATAAATAAATAAATCTTTTAAAAAGAGTATTATAGAAAATGAGCTTGGAAAGTCTTACCTTCCTTCAGCCTTCCATACAGCTCGTTTTGGAACATAGTGTGCATGGAGGGCTGAGGATAAGCACTGTAACTCGCACAGAACAAGCACACACGCTTGTTTAAACTGCTTACCATGGAAGCTACTTTTTCCCAGCACAGATCTTAGAGTCGGGCCCTGCTGACCTAGGCAGGTCTAGTCTTAGCAGTTCTAGTCTTATTCGGAACCCTCACTTCAAAGCTCACCTGTTCCCGTCATGGTGCTGTGCACAGGAGGGACCGAGAGGGGTCCCAGAGACCCCGAGGGAGAGACCTAAAAGGCAAGAGAAACTCGTGAATGTCCGTTCCTGCCCCTCCCTCCAACCTCGGGTGCCTCAGTGGTGCTGAGCTGTAGGCTCTACGGGGAGCAGGACTTAGTTCCCTCGGTGGTTTCCTAGCGCCAAGCCTGCACTCTGCCCTCCCTCATGGAGGGAGGCCTCCGGCCATCACAGGCACCCAGCTCCGGTTCCTGCCTGCTCTGGAAGCTCCCTGGCACTGACAGCTGCCCTCCCCTCCCTGTCCCTGGCAGGGCTGCTTTGGCACTGCCAGGCCACAGGCTGCCTGGCCTGAGTGCCCGGGCAGTGAGAGGAGCAGGCTTCCGGGACCCTGTTGTGGCGGACGCAGCTGGCCTAGCGCATTTCCCGTTCTTGCTCTCCCCTTCCTAAAAGCACTCTGCTTGTGCCCAGGGCAGCCCTGGCAACCACACTGCAGGCTCTCCCACCCCGATGGATGAATGAACGAACCACGGACTCTCTGGAGATAACTGGGGAACTTTAGTCTCTGATGCGTTTCCTGTTGCCCGGGAGACCACATTGCATCATCAAGTCTGAGATTAGAAAGGGACCTAAGATAATTGAGTTTAGCCTCCCATGCAATCTGGGAAGTGCTCTCTCACTGTGGCTATCCTTGAACCGCCTAAAACAGGTGGAGTGGAGAGAACAGACTTGAGCCGCACAGACCCGGGTGTGAGCCCTGGCTCCACCACTCCCTATCTGTGTGGCATTGGGCAAGTTACCTAGCCCTCTGAGATTTGTTTTCCTCATTGGACAAATGGCAGCGATGCTGCCTTTCTATTCTCTTAATTAAGATTTAACAAGCTAATGTCCACAGTGCTTGCAACCCAGTGGCTGGCGTACAGCACCTGCTCAGTAGGGGTCAGTCCCCTTCCATACAGAGGGGAGCCGCCCTCAGCCGCTGTGCACCTCCACACATCGCTGACCTCTGCTTTGAGCTGAGGTCTGCATGCACCCCCTCCGCTCCCCTCGTGGAAGCTCCCAGCAGCGTTTCCAGGGAACCCTGACAGGCAGGGAGCTGGGATTCCACAACGCTGGGAGATGCCCTGCGACAGGATGCGGCATGTCCTCAGCCGCTGATTAATCAGCAACGGTCTGGCCGCTTCCTTTCACAGTGAGCATCCTCAGTAGACTGGGGGCTCGTGATGGGTGGAGACAGGGGTGAGGCACAGTTCGGGAGGGGCGGCAGAGCGAGAAGAGAGATGTTATCGATAATTTCTCCCTCTCTCACCTCCTCCTTCCCTGCAGCCACACCCAAGAAGTTTGTTGCTGGTTTTAGATAAGTAATAAGGTATTTAGTCACTGTGACCAGCTTCTTCTTCCGCGCCTCCACGCAAGTGCACACGCAATCCGGATCCCCTTTGCTCTTCATATGGATGGTAGCACTCTGCTCACGCTGGTCCCACTAGTGTAACTCCTTTCCCTGCCTTGATGACAGCTCTTGGCGATGATGTCACATCAGAAGCAGAAGAAAGTATGTCCCAGTCCCTTCTCTGTCGTCTCCCTTCACGATATCCAATAGGGCAAGGGTTTACTTCACGCCTTTCTGCCCTATCAGGCTGATGACGTCATGTGGGTGCCTTCCCCAGGGCATGGGCCTTCGGGAGTGTTTAGTAAGCGTGCTGATAACCACGGAGGCTCCTTTACGGCCCCTCTATGCCCCCTACCATTATCTCCACGTTGGTGTCCTGGGTTAGAACTGAACCAAAGTGAGACCCTGCCTCCCATCTGCTCTAACCAAGGCCCCATCTTTACAGCTCCCATGAACCAAGTTCCTTCACGTGGCACACAGCCCTCTGTGTGATCCACCCCCTGCCCACCGCTCCAGACCCCTCATGCACACTCCCAGTCACTCCCTGGCTTCCGGTCCTCTCCAGCCCCTCCATGCTTCCCACCATATCCCCCAGCCTCAAAACCTCTGTACAGACAACTTGCTCCATCTAGAATGTTCTTGTCTAACTTGCTCCCCCCAGCCCCTCCTCAGCTCAGACACTCCCCCCGCCCCCGACATCAACGGTGACAGTCATCTTTCTGGTGTCACTTTAAGCATGATTCCTCAAAGAAGCCCCTGGTGCTGTGGACTGAGCTGGGTTCTCTGAGAGGTTAATCACAGAAACCATGTTTGTTGTGTCTGTTTTCTTTGACACGACCCCTAGTGTCAAACACACAGTGGACACTCAGTGAAAGTTTAAGGAGGAAATGATGGGGGCTGGCGCTGTGGTTAGATGAAGCCACCACCTGCAGCACTGGCATCCCGTATGAGTCCCGGCTGCTCCACTTCCATCCAGCTCCCTGCTAATGAGCCTGGGAAAGCAGCAGAAGATGGCACAAGTCCTTACGCCCCTGCACCCATGAGAGAGACCCTGGCTCCTGGCTTCAGCCTGGCCCAGTCCTGGCCGTTGTTCCCACTTGGGGAGTGAACTAGCTGATAAAAGATTCTCTCTCTCTCTCTCTTTCCTTCTCTCTCTCTCTCTCTCTCTGTGTATCTATACCTTTCAAATAAATAAATAAATAAACATTTTAAAAAAGAAACTATAAATGAATATCAAGTTACATCCAATTTATTTATTTATATTTATTTATTTATTTATTTATTTATTTATTTATTTTGGACAGGCAGAGAGGACAGTGAGAGAGAGAGACAGAGAGAAAGGTCTTCCTTTGCCGTTGGTTCACCCTCCAATGGCCGCCACGGCCAGCGCGCTGCTGCCGGCGCACCGCGCTGATCCGATGGCAGGAGCCAGGTGCTTTTCCTGGTCTCCCATGGGGTGCAGGGCCCAAGCACTTGGGCCATCCTCCACTGCACTCCCGGGTCACAGCAGAGAGCTGGCCTGGAAGAGGGGCAACCGGGACAGAATCCGGCGCCCCAACCGGGACTAGAACCTGGTGTGCCGGCGCCGCTAGGCGGAGGATTAGCCTGTTGAGCCGCGGCGCCAGCCTACATCCAATTTAAAATATGGCAGGTACTCGGGCCCCTGCCACCCTTAGGGGGGGGACCAGGATGAAGTTCCTGGCTCCTGGCTTCAGCTTGGCCCAGACCTGGCTGTTGCAGCCATTTAGGGAGTGAGCCAGTGGAAAAACCTCTCCCTTTCTCTCTTTCTTTCTTTCTCTCCCTCCCCCTTCTCCTTATAGCTCTGCCTTTCAAAATATATAAATAATCATAAAAACAGAAAAAGAAATCACCACTTTTGCCCACTCCTAAACAAGCTCCCTTCCTTTGCTTGTTCCAGAAAGGACACTACCGTGCACCCCACGATCCAGTCACTTTTAGGGTGGTTTAGCATCCATGGCCCATCACAACCCAGCCCTACTGAACTTCTCAAAGCTTTAACCTCAGCTCCTGCTGGACGGAAATGCACGGGAGTCCCCAAAGGTGTCACGTCACCTTATAACCGCATGGCTTCTCCCATGCTATTCCTGCGGCCTGGAAGCTGCTCTCGCGAATTCCTAATGTGTCTTCAAACACGCTGGGGTCCCCGTTCCGGCTGCGGCGTCTTTCACCCTTGTTCCAAAGCAGCACTATCTGGCTCACCGCAGTCCAGCGCCTCTCGTATCTACCTGGTCACAGTTTCACCCCTTTTTGGGCTCCTCCTCCTCACTTTTTTTTTTTTTTTTTTGACAGAGTGGACAGTGAGAGAGAGAGAGACAGATAGAAAGGTCTTCCTTTGCTGTTGGTTCACCCTCCAGTGGCCACTGCGGCCAGCGCTTCGCGCTGATCCAAAGCCAGGAGCCAGGTGCTTCTCCTGGTCTCCCATGGGGTGCAGGGCCGAAGGACTTGGGCCATCCTCCACTGCACTCCCGGGCCACAGCAGAGAGCTGGCCTGGAAGAGGGGCAACCGGGACAGAATCCGGCGCCCCGACCGGGACTAGAACCCAGTGTGCCGGCGCCGCAAGGCGGAGGATTAGCCTGTTGAGCCACGGCGCTGGCCATCCTCACTTTCTTGTCTCCATTCTCTCCTTTGCTCATGCTGCCAGCGCTGGAGCTGCCCAGGGTTTGGACACAGATCTTTTTCTTTGCTTCCTCCATACAAACTCCACCGAAGAGCTCCTGCTAACCCGGGATTCCAACAACGACCCACATGCTTCCGATTTCCCAATCCAACCCAGCTTCTCTCCTGACCTCCACATTCCTAAGACCAAACACCTAAGGACATTCCCACTTGGGTGTCCTGCAGGCCACACTGTACATCACCAGGTGTAAATCACTGAAATCAGCGCTTTAGGGGCTGATGCTGTAGCGCTGCAAGTTAAGCCACAGGCAAGCTGGAGTCCCAGCTTCCTGCTGACGGGCCTGGGAAGGTAGCGGAGGAAGGCCCAGGTGCTCCGGCCCCTGCCAGCCTGTGGGAGAACCAGATGAAGTTCCTGGCTACTGACTTCCACCTGGCCCAGGCCTGACTGTCTCGGCCATTTAAAGAGTGAACCAGTGGAAAATCTTGGCTGGTGCCACGGCTCACTAGGCTAATCCTCCGCCTTGCGGCGCCGGCACACCGGGTTCTGTCCCGGTTGCCCCTTTTCCAGGCCAGCTCTCTGCTGTGGCCAGGGAGTGCAGTGGAGGATGGCCCAAGTGCTTGGGCCCTGCACCCCATGGGAGACCAGGAAAAGCACCTGGCTCCTGCCATCGGATCAGCGCGAAGCGCCGGCCGCGGCGGCCATTGGAGGGTGAACCAACAGCAAGGAAGACCTTTCTCTCTGTCTCTCTCTCTCTCACTGTCCACTCTGCCTGTCAAAAAAATAAATAAATAAAATAAAAATAAAAGAGTGAACCAGTGGAAAATCTCTCTCTTTTTTCTCTTTTTCTCTGTCTCCCTCCCTCCTCCTCTTTCTGTAGCTCTGCCTTTCAAAATAAATAAATCATAAAAATGGAAAAAGAAATCATCACTTTTTCCCACCCCCAAACAAGCCCCTTCCTTTGCTTGTTCCAAAAATGGCACTGCTGTGTACCCCACCGATCCAGTCTGAACACTGAGGGTCTAAGGATTCTCTTTCCCTCGCCACCCAGACTCACCAAGCTTTCCAAGGATTACTTGACCCTCTCCCTTCCCCTCATTCTTCCCACGTGGGTTCCCTCTTTCCTCCTCTACTGGATAACTGCAGCAGCACCTTAACTGTTCTCCCTGAAACCTGTCTGGTGCCTCTCAAGCCACTCCTTGTGCTGTAGTCGGAGTGGATCATTCCACAAAGCAAATCTGACCATGCCGGCACCCTGCTGAAAATCCTCCCGTGATCCCCCCAGTCCATCAGTTCTCTGGCGCCGCACACCGTCCCTTTGAGATCTGGCCCTGCCCGTCTGTCCAGCCTCATCTTGCACGTGGATGTGTTCTCCTGGCTCCATCCCACTCTTCCCGTCTTTTGCCCTGGTGAGAGCTCCACCCACACTTCCTTGCCTCTTGCTCCCTCTTGTCCTGTAGACTCAGGGCAGGCGTTAATTACCTCCCCGGGGAAGTCCTCCCTCACCACCGCCTCCAAAGGTTTGCCAGCTCTTGCTCCCAGCATCTCCTAGAGAGACGATCATGGTGCTTACCATTTGTTTATCTGTCTGCGTCTTCTGCTAGCGTGGTGAGAGGACAGACACTGGTGTTTTGATGCAGCAGCTACGTCCCCCTCTGATGAGGCTGAACCTCACCCAGCCCTCTCCCTTACCCTTCTGTGTGCTCTACATACTTTACACGTACCATCTATTTGCATCTTTTATGAGCTGTTTGCTCCTCCCCACTCCCCAGCAGTCCCCACCCCAGGAGGGAGACGCCTCTGCTCCCCAGGCATCGTGCACCCTGGTGCCCAGTGGGCAGCACTCACCAGCCGGGAGTTGTAGATGGGTGGTTTGATGGGTGTGGCCACAGGGCAGTTGATCCGCTTCTCCTTTTGACGCCGGTTGCAGAACCAGACCCTCACCACCTCCTTCTCCATGGACAGCTGCTCAGCAATCATGGAGATCTCTTCTGAGCTGGGTTTGGGGTTCTATAAAGGCCCAGCGGACAGAGCGTGGTCAGGAGAGGGCAACTGGGTCAAGAAGCAGAGGTGAGGGACAGATGCTCCAAAGGAGCAGGCTAGAATCATATGTGGATCGAAAGCTTTCGAGTCAGACCTAGGATGGAACACTGGCTTTCACTCTTCCTTGCTGTGTGTCCTTAGGAAACTTTCTTGACCTCTCTGAGCCTCAGTCTTATCTATGAAAATAGCAGCACCTACCACGAGGGTTATTGTAAAGATTTAATGAGAAATGCGTGTCAACTGTCAAGCACGGGGCCGACAGAGCAGAGGCTCCGTATCCGTGAGATGGCTTCTCCAGGCGGCTCTCTACAGAGAAGTCTGTGGCGAGTAACGGGGGGCAGGCAGAGCCCTCAGGATCCGTGCTCCCCTGTGTTCTTTCCTCATAGCCCGATCTCCTCCCTTGTCCGCTTCTTCCTGACCTCCCGCTTCAAAAGAGGACCTGAGAGAGGTAAATCGTGTGGTCCCTTCAAGACTGTGGGAAAGACAGACTGGCCAAGGCTGTCACTCGCTGGCTCTGGCCCCGCCCTCCTGGCCTTTGATCTTAGCTCCCGCCCCCGACTCCTTCACCCTCCTTCCACCCTGCTGCTCTGAGCATCCTGAAGGCAGCAGCGCCTGTGTTCCCTGCCTGGCCGCCATCTTGACTCCTGCTTCCAGCTTCCTGCTGATGCAGACCCTGGGAGGCGACAGCAGTGCTCCAGGGATTGCTTCTGCGACCCCAGGTGGAGACCTGGGCTCAGTTCCCAGCTCCTGGCTCAGCCGGGGCCGGGGTGGGGACTGAGGGAGTGAACCAGCGGATGGCAGCTCTCTGCGTCTCTCTGTGGCCAATAAAGAATTTTTCTTTTATAAAGAAAGGAAAACCTGCTTCAGCAGGGTGTGGCAGTAAAAGCCCTGTGACAGTTGCTCTGGGCCCTGCAGAGGCTGGACAAGGCCAAGGGCCCTCTAGAGCTTTGGAGGCGGGGCCCTGAAGGGCGGCGTCCGAGAGCTGTTTAGACCGCACCTCCTTCCCCTCCTCCCTCCCCCAGCCCCCACATAGTGGTTCAAGAATATGCTCCTGGGGCTGAAGCTGTGGCACAGTGGGTTAAGCCATGGCCTGCAGCACCAGCATCCCATAAGGGTGCTGGTTCAAGTCCCAGCTGCTCCATTTCCGATCCAGCTCACTATTAATTCACCTGAAAAAGCAGCAGAAGATGGCTCAAGTGCTTGGGCCCCTGCACCCTGGGAGACCCGGATGAAGCTTCAGCTTCCTGGCTTCGGTCTGGCCCAGTCCCAGTCGTTGAGGGCTATTTGGGGAGTGAACCAGAGGATGGAAGATCTCTCTCTCTCTCTCTCTCTCTTCCCCTCTCTCCCCTTTTCTCTCTCTGTAACTCTGACTTTCAAATAAATAAAAATCTTTAAAAGAACACAGAACATGCTCTTGTTACATGTTCAAAGACGTGTAGGTCTACAGTATGCTCACAAGTATTGAAATATGCACGGAAAAAAAAGAATAGAAAGAAACGCATTCAGGTGGTATTTGGTGATAAAATCATCTTTCTTCTTCCCCGCAATTTTCCAATCTGAGCATTCACTACACTGCTAATTTGAAAGAGAAAAAGTGTTCCTGGTAGGGGACAGAGAGTTCACACACAATGCCCCGGGCCTTGCTCCATTCACCTCAGTTGGGTAGAGAGACCCACCTTCTTCTGAAACTCTAAACCCCAGGCTTTAGATCTCCCAGGGAGGGGGACAATGGGCCCCCTAATAGACATCAGGACAAGGAGGGTCAGCAAGGGAAGATGTCCCTGGGACGTCAGATGAAGGTTATAGGGAGTCAACACGGGACACCTCAGATGTCCCATTCACATCCCTGGAGCTCAGAGAGGGAGGGTGTCTGCATTTCCCAGGGCAAGGTGTGGCGAGGGGGGAGAGAGTTGGTGTGCAGGGGCCTGCGTGGTCCTCTGGCCCTGGCATGTAACGTGCCTGCAGGTGCACCTGTGTGGGCTGGCCCACCCACTCCCACCCACAAAAGCCGCTCACATCTTGAAATCTCTTCTCCAGAGTCAGGCGGATGTTGGTCTCGATGCTGGTCCGTTTCTTCCTCTTCCTCCCGAAGACTTCGCTGAGAGTGGGGTAGGAGCTGGGCGTGCTCACCGAGGGGTCTGATGGAGAGGACTCTGTAGGGAGACAAGGGAGCGAGGGGCGCTCAGAGGCGGCCATGAGGGGCCGGCTGGGGCCCTGTCTCGATGGCCCTGAGGTCCGAGAGCCCTTCCCGCTGGGCTGTGCAGTGGCGTACTCAGGACCAGCCCCCTCCCCCGGCAGGGGACCCAGAACAGACCGAGAGTCCTGCTTCTCCTCGTTGCTCTGGGCAAAGCTCCTCCGGGACTCCCACCGCGGAGTCTCCGCTGTGTGCGGTCATGGTCCAGGGAAGCCCAGGCATCGGCGGCATGTGTGGGTGTGAGTGGGTGCAAGCAGAGCTCCGAAAAGCAACACTCGGGAGTCTGTGTTTTACAAATAGGCCTGCATGTGAATACCGAGGAAAATGTGAAATGGCATTTTGAGCCAAAAGCCCCGGCTTTGGGTGCAGAATGTTGGTGCTGGAGCCCCTTTCTTGTGAGTGCAGATGTTGGCTCTTTAGCCTGTGACGACAGAGGGGACAGCCCTTGGGCATCCGTGGGGGGACCACACTAACAGTGACCTACCAGGCCCTCTCCCAAGGAGCCAAAGAATTTCTGGTCATTTCGCCTACTTCAGTCTGGTCTTAGGGTCCTCCTATTGCGACAGGGTGGGGTGGGGGTGGTTTCCTGGTTCCTCCTGTGTCTCTGTCTGGACACACTGCCCTGGCTGCCCGCCCTGCCCTGAAAGCACTCGCCTAAGTAATCACTAATCCACACGCATTCGCTGGCCACAGCCCAGCCCTGGGGACTGCCCCGCCTCCTCCTTCTCACCTAGGCTAGTGGCTCTCAGCCAGGGGCCCCTTGGTACCACTACCACTTGCCCTGGGGACACTTGGCAGTGTCCGGAGGCCTTTTCGGTGGTACCGACTGGGGGCAGTGCTGCTGGTAGCTACTGAGTAGGGATCAGGGATGCTATCCTACAAGGCACTGGCCAACCCTGAATGGGCATAAATGGAGGCTGAGACTCTCTGTCCCACGCCAGTTCTAGGCACCAAACTCAGCTTCCTTGCTGCAAACTTTGCCCCTTGGTTTACCTCCTTGACCCCCTAGCAGGTCTCCCACCACGAGTGGGGCTGAAGCCTCCTGCCAACCCCACTCCTGCTGCAAGACTTTCCCCACCTAACAAACCTACAAGAGCTAAGCAGGTAAAGACCTCGTGTTGTGCCTGCAGTCTCCCCTTCCCACCGAGACCCTGGACGGCCCACTGCCCAGCCTGCCTCACATAGATCTGTTCTAGACAGGAGTCTGGCTAAGTGTGTGTGCCGGGCAGACCCAAACTCCGCTTCAGGACAGCTGTCCTAAGGCCTGCCTTGGGCGAGTCTGGGGTAGGAACTGGAACAAGGCAAGGAGTCATGGCCCCAGACCTAATGCCTGGCTCCCAAAGGGCTTTCTCGCTCACAGCGCTGACAGTTGCACCTCCACTTGCCTGTCTGCTCTGACTTATCTCTTGGTGGGTTCTAGACACAAGAACGGGAAGAAAGGAGTGTCCCATGTTGACTCCCTATAACCTCAGCACAGACAGGTCCCTGGGTCCTTCCCACAGAATCCTCTCTAGGGCCCCGTGCATCCTGTGTGTCCCTGTGCGTCCCATGGGTGCCTACCTGCATCGTTCAGCCACTTCTCCAGCAGTGGCTTGAGCTTGCACATATTCTTGAAGCTCAGATTGAGGGCCTCAAAGCGCGAGATGGTCGTCTGGCTGAAGTCATTGCCATACAGCTTTCCCATGGCCAGCCCCACGTCTCCCTGTGCGTGGGGACGGAGAGGCAGGAGCATGAGACACAGGCTCCCCTCCTCTGCCCCGGCCCCTCACCTGTCATTCACAACACACCCAGAATCTTCAGGTACCTGCCCATCGCCCTTTCTCCCTTGTGGGTGGAGTGCTGGTTCATCGTATCCCCGGACTCTCAGGGGGCCAGATCCTCCTTGCCTGGCTCCCATTCCTCTCCCCTCCACCAGCAACTTCCTCACTTCCCCTCCTAATCCCAACTACGCCTCAGAGACACGAGGGGCTTGTCCCAAACCCATGGAGCCATGGCTTGCTCTTGACACCTGCCCTTGGGAGGCGCTGCCTCCTCTCGCTCACCCAGCTCACTGTCCTCCATCTCCTTCCCCCCAAAAGCCAAACCTGTGTGAAGCCCAGCTTAATGCGCCTTTGCTTGAAGGTCTTGGCGAACCTCTCCAGCTCCTCCAGGTCACTGGGCTCGTCGGGCCCCGCAGAGGTGGGCAGGTGCTTGGGCACTGGGAGATGCTGGGAGGTTTCCAGGTGGGGATCTAAGGAGGAGCCTGGCAGCCCGGGGCGCCCAACGGCCTGGTAGGGGAGACAAGCCGAGCAGATCCGCAGGGATTCAGCAATGGGTCAACAGCACTGCGGGGCAGTCCTCACTAACGGGCCACTCAGGATGGCGGAGCCCTGGGCCACTGGAGGCCGACTGCTCAGTGGCGTGCGAGTGGAAACTGGGTTTCTGTGGGCCATGTGGGGCAGAAACAGCAGGGGTGCCAGGTGGGAGGTGGCCTGGCTGGGTTTTAGTCTGGCACTCGCCAGGTTACTTCCTCCTTTCAGTTTCCCTCCCTAAAAGGCACTAACAGGGTTGTTGACAAAGATTCCAGTAACAAATCTCAGAGTGGGGCGGGGAGAACACTGTCTGCCTCGCCGGTCCTTTTCCACGGAGCATGGAAGCCTGAGGTGGCCATCAGGCCCCAACTGGAGGTGACGAGAAAGTGAGGGAACCCCCGTGGAGTTCCACTGGCCTCTGAGTGCCAGGTTGGTTACCTGACTCCCAGCACCACTGCTGCCCTTCACGGGACTTTCTGCTCTACATCAAGGGCATCTTCATTAGTCCCATCTACACGCACCTTGCTCTCCGTTGTGGTTGCCTGGAGACAGTCTTTCTTTAGCTTATTTGCATAAGAACTTGTGCCCTTAACCCTAGAAGCTTGCAGTACCCATTTGGGGGTGAGGAGTGAAGGCATCTATCATTGCATTGGTGATGGAGTGGAATCCAGGCCTTGGGGGCCAGGCCCTGGGGCCAGGGCCGAGGTCACTGCCCACGTGGGGAACGGGAGCGAACTCCAGCTTCCCCCTCCTTCCCAGGCTGCTCTTCCGCTGGAGGGGAGTTAACTGCTGTCTCCCGAGACGTTCAGGCTTGCCATGTAGATGGGCGTCCTTATGATGAAGAAGGTAGGATGAGGGAGACGGTGTGGGCGCTCTTCCCTTTGAGAACAGAATGGTTTCAAAGCACCACAGATTCTCTCCTGTCTGGGGAGGAGAGGGTGGCATAGACCAGACCCTCAGGACGAAGCCGGGCTTCCTTGAACCCGCCTCTCCACTTGCCTCTTTCCTTTGACAGATACTCACTGAGGTCTCTGCTAGACCTCCTCCCCCTGCCTTCACACGCAGTCTGTTGTCAAATGGCACCAGTGTGACTTTCCTCGCTCACCCCCTCCTTTATTGCCCTCCCCCATGACCATCTCAGTCTTCTAAACAGCCTCGTGGCCCCAGTGTCGCCATGCTTGGATATTCTAAGACATGAGAGCTGATCTTGAACACTCTCTAGGGTTTCTTGCGGCTCTAAGTCTGTGATTCTGAGGTTGGGGGCAGAGCGGTGTGCCACTTTCTTCCAACCACGAGGTGGCGCCATCGCCCTGCCAGGTGTCTTCTGCGGGCTGGAAGGCCAGGGCTCTCACTGAGCTGCGGGATCTTGGCCTGGGGCTGGGGCGCTCTGATCACTGCAGTCGTCCCCGACCATCCCGGGCATCCATGTGGGCAGTGCCATCTGTGGAGCCGAGCAACGTTTCTCGTTGCACAGGGGCCCCTGGACGCAGAAGGGAGGGGCGGCTAAGCTGTCGGGCAGCTGTGCAGACCACACACGTGTCACGGTGCCTGGGGCCTTGACGTTGCTTCCAGAAGGAATTCAGGAGTGAGTGGGAGAAGAGTGAACAGCACACACACTCCCCAGAGTGGGGCACACTTGGCGGGGAGTGGCCCTGGCTCTGAGCTGTGTTTAACATTCTATGGGTCCTTTAATGAAAGGGCAGGTACATTCTAATTAATAACGGGGAGGAATGTTCATGTTTCTTTCTGGGAAGTAGGTGGAGAGTTCCCGGAATCCAGCCGCCACCCCTTTTCACTCCTTACATGGTCCGGTGCGTCCTGCTGCGGTGGCTGGTGGGTGTGTCCTCTAGCAACGCTTAGGTACTACATTGAGCACAGAATGAGCTGTTGGTTACTCTGGGTCAGCCATGGCCCCCTAAACTGGCATGAGCCTGGTCCACACAGGAGATCTGCTTATTTTCTGAGCAAGGGGAACCAAACCCATATCCTGGGGGGTCTTGAGATAAGAGGGACTGCTGTCTTCTTTGGCCTCCCTGGAATGGAGACCCCGGGTGGGAGACACTGTGTGTGCTGTCTGAGACATGGTGCCTGTGGTGATCAGGCCCTCCGGGGCTTGAGAGCATCTATGGGAAGCTGGGAAGCTGGCCGAGCCCTGGTTCCCGAGGGGAGAGGTTTGGGTCTGCTGGGGACGGGAGCTGAGAGCCTGCAAGTTGGACTGTCTGGGCTCCCGTTTACCCCACTTGTCACTTGGATCCCCCTCCCATGTGCCAAAGGGACGATTCCTTGCCATTACCTCTCCCCAGAGGGGCTAGAGCCCTAGAAAAACCAGGGAGCTTAACTGTACCCAGAGCAGAGACAGTGCTAGAGGCCTGGGCCGTGGAGGTAGGGGTGCGGCTGTTTACCTGGGATGCAAGGCCAGGCCCAGTCTGCTGCGGGAGGAGGAGGCTCCCTTGTTGCTGTGGAAAGGGGAGAAGATTTGGCTGCAGACCTGCATGAAAGAGGAGGGACAAAGGGACAGTGAATAAAATCCAGGCCTGAGAAAGATCCGTTCAGCCACTCTGGCATCGCGATAACAGCCCTCCCCCCGCCCCGCCCCGCCCCATCCCAGCCCTGCAGAGAGGCCCCCTCGGGCACAGCCTGGCATTGCCACACACAGGTGGAGTCAAAACAGACGCAGGGATAAACAGACACGTAAACAACCATTCCCAAACCAGTCCTGCTGCTTGCCCGTGGCCTGGAGAGGCACAAAGGCTGGGGAGGGTCAAGTCTGCTGGGCATCTGATGAGGGTTCCGGTGCTCCTGCAGGGGACACAGCTACAGAGGCCCAGCTGAGTTTGCAAGGACATCAGGCCGAGCAGGTGGGGCCGCACAGCCCCACAGACCAGAGAGGACATTTTATTCCTGCGGGCAAAGAACTGAGGGAGAGGGGGTGACCAGGACTGGGCGGGGCACACTACACCTGCTGCTGCACTACTTGGGCACCAGCTCCTTCCCTCCCCAGGAAAACCGTCCACGAAGGGCTCGGCCTGTTTGGTGGCCATGACAGGTGGCCTCCCCTTTCAGAAGGCCTCAGCCAGGACCTCACTCTCACAGCAAGAGCGGGGCCAGCTGAATATCAAGGCAGACGGTATGGCAAGACACCCCAGCCACTCAGCACAGAGAAGCCCCTGGGAGTCTCTGTGGCCCCCAGGCTGTTTGGGTCACTGACGTAAAGCACTGGTTGATGGTAACCTTTGTGCCCTTCAGGCTCCAAAAGTCAGAGCTTGATTGGTTTTCATTATAATAAACAGGCAAGGGACTGGCTTTATGGCACAGTGGGTAAAGCTACTGCCAGCAGTGTCAGCATCCCATGTGGGTGCTGGTTCGAGTCCCAGCTGTTCTACTACTCATCCAGCTCCCTGCTAATGTGTCTGGGAAAGCAGAGGAAGATGGCCCGGGTACGTGGGCCTCTGCACCCATGTGGAGACCTGGAAGAAGCTCCTGGTTCCTGGCTTTGGTCTGGCCTAGCCCTGGCCATTGTAGCCATTTGGGGAGTGAACCAGCAGATAAATGATTTCTTTCTCTCTCTTTCTGTAACTTTGTCTTTCAAATGAATAAAATAAATCTTTAAAAATAAAATAAAATAACCAGGCAGGGATAGGCATTGTGGCACAGTGAGTTAAGCCTACAGTGAGAGGCCGGCCACCCTGTATCACAGCGCAGCCTCAAGTCCTGGCTGCTCTGCTTCTGATCCAACTTCCTGCTGATGCACCCACTAATGATGGCCTGAGTACTAGGGTCCCTGCCACTAATGTGAGTGAGCTGGTGAATTTCCAGCTCTAGCTGTTACAGCCATCTGGGGAGTGAACCAGCAGATGGAAGATCTCTCGCGCTCTCTCTCTCTGCCTCCATCCCACTCTGTAACTCTGCGTTTCAAATAAAATAAATAAATCTTTAAAAAAAAGATTTATTTACTAATTTATTCAAAAGGCAGAGTTACAGAAAGAAGGAGAGACAGATAGAGAGAATCTTCCATCCAGTGGTTCACTCTGCAAACGGTCGCAATAGGCAGAGCTGGGCCAGACCAAAGCCAGGAGCCAGGAGCTCCTCTTCTAGGTCTCCCAACGTGGGTGCAGGGACCCAAGCACTTGGGCCATCTTTCGCTGCTTTCCCAGGTGCATTAACAGGGAGCTGATCAGAAGTGGAGCAGCCGGGACTCAAATGGACACCCCTATTGGATGCCAGTGTCATGGGTGGCAGCTTTGGCGGCTTTACTGGCTATGCCACAGTGCCAGCCTCATAAATAAATATTAAAAATACAATAAAAAATATGCAAGAAAGCTCCCAGAAGGAACTTGGAATCCAGAGGCTTGAGAACTAAGAGCAATTCTAATATTTATATTGCATTTTGAAATGGACTAATCCTTTTTACGTGCATTACTTCAAGTAACACTGAATAATTTTACAAGGTAGAGTTTTATGATTACCCATTTTTATAGAAGAAGACCAGAGAGATTAGAAAAGTTTCCCAAGGAAACTAGAAAGTGATTTTTTTTTTTTAGCCCCTGAGTTTTTCTGATTCCATTTCTCCCCACTGTGTCCCACTGAGTGTCAGCTGCCACTGGTACAATCCCAGGGCAAAGATACAATCAAGGGATTTCCTCCAGCACCAGCCAACAGGTCCTGGCCCCGCTGCCGACTCCAGATTTTGAACTTCCCTTTCTTCACCCCTTGTGTCCGACACGACCTCACTGGTTACGCGGCTAGGCCATTTTCACACCATTCTCCAGCCTTCTGAAAACAAACTGTGCGGACTGCTACCTTCCCTTTCTTCATCCAGGGCGTGCGGCGTGTTGTTCAGCCAAAGCAAATCTTAGAGATCGGAGGATGCCCTCATGCTGCTAGTCTGAGCGTCCTGGAGACTAAGGTGAGGGACTGTGTGCCAGCAAGGGCAGGGAGGGGGGCTAGGCCCGCTCGGCCTGGACTCTGGATTCCCCAAGCCTCCACTTGGGATCTGTAGCACACAGGGCTTGATGCCTCCTTCTCTCTTGGCCCTAGTTGGCAGGGATGGGAGTGGGAGAGGCATCTAGGGTGCTGGCCAAGAGTATAGCATCATTCAGAATGGTCTGGAACTTTTTTTTTTTAGAGATTCCTTTATTTATTAAAGAGAGAAAGTTGCAGAGGGGGAGGAGGAAGCTCCTATCCGCTGGTTCCCTTCCCCCATGGCCACAACAGCCAGGGCTGGTTCAGGCTGAAGCCAGGAGCCCAGAACTCTGTGTCTCCCACGTAGGTGGCAGGGGCTCAAGCACTTAGGCCATGCCCAGCTGCCTCCCCCGGCACATTAGCAGGGAGCTGGATCGGAAGTTGGAGCAGCTGGGACTTGAACTGATGCTCTGATGTGGGATTCTGGCAGTGCAGGTGGCGGCTTAGCTTGCCGTGCCGCAATGCTGGCCTGGTGCTTCCAGGCCACTAGAGGCATCCTACTCATAGAGTACCTACCGTACAGAGTTATCATGAAGAGGAAGTCGAAAGCCACTCAGCAGAGCTCCTGGCTCATGAAGCCTGAGAAATGTTACCTCCTGTTAGGAATGGTTGACTCTGCTTGCTCCTGGCCAGGGCGTCACTTCCCAGCAACAGAAAACTTGCAACTCTCTCTGCAGCCTGTAGGTGGCACTGCTGCTCTAACGCAACAGAATCCCAGGCAGGCTTCCAGGAAGACAAGGTTTGAGTGGGGAGCAGGAGAGGGACTTGTCCATACCACATGTCCCAGGGGCTTCTGCTTCCTTGTCCTGCCCACCACCACTCCGTCTCAACTCTGTGAGATGGGGCAGGTGGGGCAACTGAGCAGGAGCCTTCACACCAGAGAAGTGGGCGACTCTCCCTGCCCCGCTCTCTGCTCACCCAGCGAGCAGCAGCAACAGCCCTTCACTGGCCCTGGGTTCCATGGACCTGCCAGGCTCCTTACCTTGCTGCCCAGGCTGGGTCTGAGAAAGTAGGAACTGGGACACGGACTGCAGGTGGCCGGGAACCAGCACGAGCTGCTGGAGCGGGTGGAGGGAAGCCATGTCCTGCACATGGGGAGATGGGCACACGTCACACAGTTTATAAGCTGGGGACACTGCTGCACCTGCCCGCCACCCATCTGTCCCGTGGGTCTCCGGGCTGGGAGAGCCTGCGCAGGGTCCCTAGTGCCTCTAGTAGCTACTCCATTAGCTCTGCTGTCCTTACAGCTCCGCCTCAGCCCAGAGGTCGTTGCAACATACTGTTACTTAACTCTGGCTGCACAAGTTAATTGGAGCGTGCCAGTCCTGTCTCCCATCTAGACTGTAAATGCCCTGAGGGCTGAGACTGGCTATTACCCATGGCTCAAAAGTTTATCCTAGAAATGGCTGGCACTCTCAATTGTCCTCTAAAAAAAAAAAATCACATGCCACTTTTTGGTGCTAAAAGCCACGCTTTGGCCACTTCCCATGCCTGAATCTTTTCCTGGAGGGTACTGGGGTGGGAGTTATGGGGCAGGGCAAGCTGTCAGTCCTTCATCCAGCCAGGCTGATGAAACAGAAAGCCCGTTTCCTCTGTGTTTCTCCCTCTAGCTCAGGTCATGGGAATATCACGAATAGTGACCCCCATACGTGGGTGGGGGCGGGGGGTCATCTGCCATGCAGACCCCAGGGCTTAGTTCTGTGTCCAGGGAGATGATGTGGGAACTCCTGCTGGGGGAGGAGGGGCAGGAACAGGCCCGGGGGAAGCACTTGGAATAGGAGGGGCTCTTGCTTCTGCAGTGTAGCTGCTGGGAGGGGGCCACACACTGGAGTGCTGGAGTGGAGGCTTTGCTGTCACTGTGTCAGCAGGCTGCCATCTCCCCCGCTGCTCAGGCTTCCACGTGCAGCCCTGGGGGGAGGGGGGGGAGGCAGAGCAGGCCCACTGGGAACTCCATCAAGGATTCTCCTGGAATGTGGCTGGCAGACACCTGCTGCCCAGCGCGAGGTCCCTTGCTTTGGCAAGAGTGGCTGCTTCACACCCTGCTCTGCGCCTCGCCTTTAAGAGGAGTGCTTTGGAACCCCACTCCACCCCCAGAGCTCCGCAATCTCCCCCCCACCGCCGCCCACCGGCCACCCTGTCCCCAGCTCAGTGGGGCTCCCGGCCCTGGGGCTTACCCCAGACATTTGGTTTCCGGACATCATGGCAGGTCCTTGACTCAGGTGGCATGGCCGGTGCGAGAGGGTCTGCTGCAGGGAGTCACTGAGGTCCTCCGTTTTAATCTGCAGGGGGAGGCAGGAGGAGAGGGTGGGCTCTCAGGCAGACAGAAGCGCAGACGTGCCAAAGATCGCGGCTGGCGAGGCAAGTGCTAGCCCCCTGCCCACTGGGCTGCCGCTGGATTTCCCTGCGCCTGTGTGCCCTTTGCCCAGGGCGGCTGGTCAGGGACATTGTGGGGGTCGCACCAGGAGGACCCCTCTGCAAGCTGGGGGTCTACTTGGGCTGACGGTTCCTGAGCGCCATGCCTGGGCTGTGCCGGGACCTAGTGTGGTTTAGGCTGTTCCACACGGAAATGAGGGAAACAAGGAAACTTCTGTGACTTTAAAAATAATGCTTGGCAGACTAAATTCTTTAAAGTTCAGAGATGATTTCTTTTTCTCCTAGGGGAAGCAGAAGTTAGCATTTCTTCTATGAAATGATGATGATGCTAAATGGTATTTGTATTTTTTAAATATTTATCTACTTATTTTATTTGAAAGGCAGAGCAGCAGAGAGAGAGAAAGAGAGAGAGAGAGAGACAGAGACTTCCATTCGCTGGCTCATTCCCCAAATGCCTGCAACAGCCAGGTCTGGATTAGGCTAAAGCCAGGAACCAGGAAATCCATCTGGGTCTCCTACTTGGTGGCAGGGGCCCAAGTACCCGGGCCATCCTCCGCTGCCTGCCCAGGTACATTAGCAGGGAGTGGACTGGGAATGGAACAGCTGGAATCCGACCAGTATGAGACAGCGCTCCAGAATGAGACACCAGTGTCACAGCGGCAGCGTAACTTGCTGACCACAGCACTGTGTCCCCTCCATGGGAGTTTTAAAACTCCCCAGCTCAGAACTCTACCAATTCTGTTCTTCATTTTCTTCTTTTTAAAAATTGTACTTCCGGCGCCGCGGCTCACTAGGCTAATCCTCTGCCTTGCGGCGCCGGCACACCGGGTTCTAGTCCCGGTTGGGGCGCCGGATTCTGTCCTGGTTGCCCCTCTTCCAGGCCAGCTCTCTGCTGTGGCCCGGGAGTGCAGTGGAGGATGGCCCAAGTCCTTGGGCCCATGGGAGACCAGGAGAAGCACCTGGCTCCTGGCATCGGATCAGCGCGGTGCGCCGGCCGCAGCGGCCATTGGAGGGTGAACCAACGGCAAAGGAAGACCTTTCTCTCTGTCTCTCTCTCTCACTGTCCACTCTGCCTGTCCAAAAAAAAAAAAAAAAATTGTACTTATTTATTTAGGAGGCCGCAAGACACATAGAAAGAGACAGACACAGAAAGACTCTGTGTGTATGTGTGTGTGTGTGTGTGTAAGGGGAGAGAGAGAGAGTTCTCAACCCACTGGTTTACTCCCCAAATGCCCACAATTTACTTATTTATTTGAAAGGCAGCAAGACAGAGAGAGACAGAGAGAGTGCTTTGGTTCACTCTCCAAGTCCCTGCAACAGCTGAGGCTGACCCGGCCTGGAGCTGGGAGCCAGGAACTCGATCTGGGTCTCTCACGGGCGGCAGGGACCCAGCTTCCGGAGCCGCACCACCGCCTCCCAGGGTCTGCATTAGCAGGAAGCTGGAGTCAAGAGCCAGAGCCCAGGATCCAACCCAGGCGCTCCGAACCCGCGTCAACCGTTAGGCCGAGACGTTGCCCCTGGTTTTTACTTTTCTGCATGGAATCCCATCCACGACACCACAAGGTCTGGGAAGCCCGGATCCAGAGGACTCTTTGTCTCCATTGCTCCTTGTTCTCCACCCCTGCCCACTCTCTGTGCTAAGCCGCCTCTGCAGGAGCCTCTTGGCCCATGTGGCTTTGGTGGCGGTGTTTGCCTGGTTCCCTGCAGGCCAGAGCACGCCTGCCCCACAGCCATGGCTGCACTTGCAGCCCCAGGGGCCTGTGGGGGTTTCCACGCTCTCCAGTCTCCACCACCCCCCAGTGGCAGCTCACGCCACCCACTCATGGGCTTCCCAGGTGTCCCAGGGCAGGGCAGGAAGTTCTACTTGTGCCCGCCCCTCCTCCCACCCCAAGGATGACTACCCTCCTGCAGCTTTTCAGGAAGTCCATGGGAGCAGAGAGACCACACCTTAAAAGACACTGGTGAAGCCCTCTGATGGGACATCTGCTTGTTCCCTTCTAAGACGGGAACTCTTGCCGTAAAGACTCTGGCTTAAACCACTTTCTTGGTCTACACTATAGATAGTACCAACATCCTAATCTCTGCTGTCTATATTAGTGAGACCCAGTTAAAAGTTTCAGACTAGGGGCCGGTGCTCTGACATAGTGGGTTAAGCCACCGCCTGCAGTGCTGGCATCCCATATGGGTACCAATTCGAGTCCTGGCTGCTTCATTTCCTATCCAGCTCCTTGATAACGTGCCTGGGAAAGCAGCAGGGTATGGGCCCAAATGCTTGGGCCCCTGCACCCACATGAGAGACCAGGAAGAAGCTCCTGGCTCCTGGTTTGCAGTTATTTGGGGGAGTGAAGCACCTATGGAGTGACATTTGGGACAGGGGAAGGAAGCAAGGTGCTACGTGTGGTGCTCTGCTCCTATCGGGAGCCCGGGGAAGGACGACTGAAGAAGAGCCGTAAACAAAGCCCAGCTCCGGCTCCTCCAACGAGGCAAAGTGAGGACTGCGCTGCTCAGGGGCTCTGCGGCTTGGCTTCCAGTCCTGACCCCGCCTCTGCCTCCGGCATCTGGAGCAGTCCCTTGGGCTCAGTGACTCTCGGCTTCCCCACCTGCTGTATGATCTGTGACAGAGAGAAAGGTCTTCCTTCCATTGGTTCACCCACCAAATGGCTGCTACGGCCAGCGCTGCGCCGATCTGAAGCCAGGAGCCAGGTACTTCTCCTGGTCTCCCGTTCGGGTGCAGGGCCCAAGAACTTGGGCCATCCTCCACTGCACTCCTGGGCCACAGCAGAGAGCTGGACTGGAAGAGGAGCAACCGGGATATAATCCGGCACCCCAACTGGGACTAGAACCCGGGGTGCCGGCGCCACAGGCGGAGGATTAGCCAAGTGAGCCATGGCGCCAGCCTCCCTTTAAGTCACTGGTGCATTTGGGAGACCTGGCTGGTCCAGGCTGCTGCAGGGCTCTCAGATAAAGCAAGTCTAGGTAACGCTGGTTGATGCTGGTTGCCGGGAGATTGGGAGGAAGATGGCTCTTTCGGGGACAGTCTTTTTTTTTTTTTTTTTTTTTAAAGATTTATTTATTTGAAAGACAGTTACAGAGAGGCAGAGGCAGCGGGGGTGGGTGGGTGGGGGTGGGGTCATCTATCCTCTGGTTCATTCCCCAGTGGCCAGAGCTGGGTCAATCTGAAGCCAGGAGCCAGGAGCTTCTTCCAGGTCTCCCACACAGGTGCAAGGGCCCAAGCACTTGGGCCATCTTCTGCTGCTTTCCCAGGCCGTAGCAGAGAGCTGTATCGGAAGTGGAGCAGCCGGGACTTGAACTAGGCCCATATGGGATGCCAGCATTGCAGGCGGCAGCATTACCTACTGTCATAGCGCCCACCCCTCAGGGATAGTCTTAACAAACCACTCCTGTCTCTTAAGGAGAACTTTATGGAAGCAAAGAGGAGGAAAGGAAAGATACGGAAAAGAGCGTTGTGGACACAGAGAGTCAAACGGTCTGAGGACTTGAAAGGCACAGTCTCCCGGGAGTTGTCTCCAGCAAGCCCTCCTTCCCCCACCCAGACCCCTCCTGCTCTGCTGCTCCATGCCTGGCACCACTATCGAAGAAGCCTCTGGTGTCTTACGGGGTCTTCAGATGGCTCATGAAAGGGGTGGGTTGAGAAGCTGATGCAGCTTGAGTCGACTGCGTCCAATAGCAGACTCCCTAAGTTCGAGTCCCAGCTCTGCTTCCAATTCCGGTTCCTGCTAATTCACACCCTGGGAGGCAGCAGGTGATGGCTCAAGGACTTTGGTCCTGGCCACCAGCCTGGGAGACCTGGATTGAGTTCCTGGTTCCTGACTGCAGCTTGGCCCAGCCCCAGCTGTTGTGGCCATCTGGGGAGTGAATCCACGCATGGAAGACCTCTTTCTTCCATCTCCCTCTCTCTGTCACTCTGCTCCTCAAATACATAAATAAAATGTTACATGGAAAATGCACTTTCTTTCTCTTTGAATTCCATTTTTCAAGAATGTTTTGGGGGTATCCTTGTAGTTCTGCCCTTAGAAATTAGTATTTTCGTTGCTGTGGCTTAATGGGTAAAACTTCCAGCTGTGACATTGGCATCCCATATAGTTGCCAGTTTAAATCCCAGCTGCTCCACTTTGGGTCTAGCTCCCTGCTAATGGCCTGGGACAGCAGTGAAAGATGGTCCAAGTGCCTGAGCCCCGGCACTCCCATGGGAGACCTAGAAGTGCCTGGCCCAGCCCTGGCCATTGTGGCCATTTGGGGACAAATGAATGGCAGATCTCTCTCTCTCTCTCTCTCTCTCTCTCTCTCTCTGTTTCCTTCTCTCTCTATATCTCTACCTTCCAAATAAATAAACAAATCTTTAAAAAAATTTAAAAAAGAAATTAGAGTTTTCACACCATAAATTCTGGGGAAACATTATTAGCAGCTTGTAAAAACGACAGATGATAAACCACTTATTTAACAACAGTAACAACGTGCAATTTTGCTCTGAGAGGGGATTTCACTGAACCAGCCTCCCATCCCCACCTCCAAACTCCACTCCTCTTTGGGCCCCAGGGCAGCCCCTACCCCAGAGAGGGCAGGCAGCAAGGAGGCAGGGGAGGGGTGGGGGAGGGGAACCTGGAAGCCAAGGTGAAATCCTGCTGGCGGAGCCACCTCGGGCGGCTTGGCGAGGCTCCAGCTCGGAGGCAAGTGGCCGGGTTCCTTTACAGACTCATTATGCTCTCTGGGCAGATAAGGAGGTGCAGCTATGACAGAGCTTGAAAACATGTGCTCTGCCTCCAACCTGGGTGCTATCTGTTAGAATCCGTGCCAGGTCTGCCTGCAACACTTAATTTCAGAAACCAGCGCCACCATAAAAGAAAATTCACCCTTTCATCTGCTTCCGGGATCGATTGGCCTCCCAGCTGTTGGGGGGCTCTCCTGCCCTCCCAGTTCTAAACACGAAACGCTCTGCTCTGGGCGTGGGTCTGGGGCTTCCCCACCGCTCTGCATCTTATCTTCCTCATCTCTTTCTGAGCTCCGCCCACCCGCCCCTCTCTTGGGCTTCAGAATTCATCACCTCCTAGGTGTGAGGTTCGGACAGGAAGAAGATGACCGGAGCAGATGCAGCTAAGAAGCAGTGAGGAGGCTGCTTTCTTGAGTTCACGAGGATATGAAAGTCTCAGCTTCGATCGGTCTCAGGGCGGGGCTGGGTGGGGAGCAGATCTGCGGAGAGCCTCCCCCTGCCCCCAGCATCCTTCTCAGACCCTCTCGGGGGCTAAGAAGCTCAGAAATAAAGCCCCTCTTTAATGCAAAAACAAAATCCTTTTGCACAGCTGTTGAGTGGAGAAGGCTGGAAGCTTTCCAGGCAACTGGGTGTTGGCTGTGGATCTGGGAGATGAGATAGAGGCTTCTGTTGGATCCCATTGACTTCTAAGGCAAGAACCGCAGGCGAATTGGATGAAAACCCAATTTCTGCCGTGCTTGTGAAAACCCAACCAAAGTCACAGCCTGCCTGGAACCCTGAAGATCGTCTCCAGGGTCTCTTTGGAGCTCCTTCTCACGCAAGTGGAATGTTTCCCCAGGCTGCACTGGGGACGGCCAATCCCTGGGGACAGGGGCCGCCATTGCAGGCTCTGCCAGCCAGAGCCGGGAGCATCCCGTCCACTCCTCGGACCAGGTTTGTTGGTTTAGGATCCTCTCCACCCACAACACTGTGCAAAAGTATCACACGGAGTCTTGGGCAGTGACCAGGGAGGTAAAAAGGTATCATGGGTGATTATCTTTTCTAATCCCAGTGAACTCCTTGACATCACTTACGTTAGAAAGCAGCAGCTCACGCTGGGAGGACGGCGCCCCTCCCGCAAAGGTGGAAGCCCTTTAAACTTTCCTCCCTTGGCCTTCTGTCCCAGCTGGGAGGTGTGCAGACAAGTGTTCATCATCTCAGTTCACAGAAGCCCAGAGAACCTTGGAGACGGCTATGAAGTTGCACAGCAAGACCCCCACCAAGAGGCAAAGAGACGGCAACTCCCTGACCTCTGTCCTGGTGCTGGCTACCAAACAAAACCACAGATGTCCAGGGGACAGGGGCATGGGTGGGGGACACTAGACCTCGGCCTCCTTGACGACCACCTGTTTCGGGGTCACGGGATGGGGTGGCCCCTTCCCCATGACACTTTCACATGGCCCTCGGTGGTGGTGGTGAGGGGAGACAGTCCAACACTAATGAATATATCACTGGTGATGAAAATGATCAAAGCTGTTGTCCCGGTTGCATAACTCGTTTGTGGAAAGTGTTTCATAAACATTTCACAAGAAGGAGCATTTCAAAGCGCGGACGTCTCCCAACCTGCCTTCAATTACAGGCAGGACTTTTTTTTTTTTTTTCTTTCTCCCCCCAGTTTTACACTTCTCCCTAGCAGTGAGGAAGAGTTTCTGTTTTGTAACTGATCTATGAAGAGCTGGCAAATGTGCTCTTCAAACAAACATTCTACAAACATAGCCCCAGCGGTGGATTGGGCCAAGCAGGCAGCTCATGGCAGGTGAGCAGGGCTAGGCAAGACCCCCAAGACTTGTGAGTGCCTCTCTGTGGCTCAAGAGGGCTTCCTGCTTTCTCAGATGCCTCCGGGCAGTGCCGGGGAAGACGGCCTCCCCCAGTTCCCGGTCTCTGTCAAACTGATGGCAGACTGGCCTGGGTGTTGCTGTGCGCACGCGCCCGGGAGCCCTGATCTTGCACATAAATGAGGAACGGGAAAGAGGAGACCCGGACAGATACGCCAGCTTCGGCTCATCCCACGGCACCGTGGCATGCTCGATGGTCTACTTCATTCTTCTGCCGCTGTTGGCTCCTGCGATAACTCTGTAGTAGCCCTGATCTCCTTGCCCGAACGAGACAAGGAGCCCTTGCGTGAACACACGGCTCCTTGGGAGGCTGGAGCCCCTTGGACGAGTGGCTACCCTGAAGAGCTTTCCCAAGAGACACGTTGTCGGTCCCCCCGGCAGGTCCTTGGGAAAGGTAGCATGTCCTTCCATTGTGTTGGCTAATGTTTTGGCTTCAGTTCTTAGGACTAGCAGCACTAGTGCTGACACATGCGTGCAAAACCCCATCATTTTCAACCCATAAAAGACTTCTTCACCCTCTGGGATAGAAGTCTTCGAATTCCCGCTAAAAAGCCACAGGGAGGGGCTGCACCCTCCTGGAGACTCACCCTCACAAGTGTTTCGCAGGACCCAGGATGAACTTGAACTACGTTCACTGCATACTGAGATGCCCGCAGTGTCCCTGGCAGTGGGCAGCTGCACCCCTGGGCATTCTCCTTTGTGGCCCTGATACCGGTTCTCCTATCCGGTGGAGGCCAGATCTATCCTCTCTGGGTCTGTGTCTGGGAAGGAGAACCACAAAGAACCACTCAGAGTGCCACTCTGCCCCCCAAGTAAATGGCATGGCAGGGAGGAGGGCGTGGAGTGGGGCAGAAGGCCATTCCTGGGGACGATCTCGTGAATATGGTTCATCACCGCACTGGGGTCATTTACATATGCCCAAGCTGTGCTGTCCTTTTCAGAGCTGTGTTGTGTGTGTGTGTGTGTGTGTGTGTGTGTTTTCCTTTTAATATGCCTCAAGCTCAAGGCTCAGCATCAGTCTGGAGGCCTGACTAAGTCGCATCCCTGCCTCTCACTAATTGCATGATATAAAATGAAATTACTTCACTCACCTTTCTAGGTCTAGATTATTCCTCCACAAAAAGAAGAAAGTAGCCTAGATGGAATTTAAATAAGAAATTTATAATGTATAAAAGAGAGAGTGGGAGTAGGCTTATATGCTTATTATATTACTAGACCCATTTCACAGATGAAAAGACCGGGGCTTGCTTAAAGTCACACTGCCGGTAATAACAGAGCTGAGCTTTCAATCCACGTCTCTCTGACTCCATGCTCTTCTGCATAGTCCTGATCCTCACTTGCTGTGTGTGATGGAATCATCAAATTATAGCCTCTTCAAGGTGGCTGGGTGTAGGCTGTGCCAGGTGAGTGGCAGATACTTAGAAGCGTTGGTTATTATTATTGTTGTTGTTATTTTCTGCCCTGTAGGACTGGACAAGAATGTAGTGATCACCCAGTTCATTTCACAGATATGACTTCTGAAGTCCAGAGAGGGCAATTTACCTTGTCAGGGAAACACAGCTGTAGGCAAGCAAAGCCTGGGGACCCAGCCAGGGCCGGCCAGGACCGGTCTCCTAACTCCTCAGCCGGCTCCCCGCTCATGCCACGGCTGTCTCATGACCTTTGTGGTGGTGCCATCTCCGGCGCCTGTGGTAACTCCGTGGTTGTCCTAACCCTGTCGTCCGTCAAAAGAAAGGCCGCTACTCGGAGTTCTTGGGACTGCGCAGGGGACGCTTCAGAGACACGTGACCGCGCAGGTGCTTGATGCGGTCACATCCCGCACTCGCCTGCAATGCCCACACATTACCTCCGGGCTTCGGTATCGGCTCTCTCCCCTGCTCACTGAGGGGAGGAGAGGTGGCTCTGGCATGCCATGAAGTCTCTCTCCTGGTGTGTGTTCTACCATGGGGTTCCACGCGGGGCCAACAAGAGGCCGTGCAGGTGTCCCGACTGTCTCGGGTGCACGCATGCGTGCAGCACCAGCTTATGGCTGGATTCAGCCCCGAGCACCAGCTCAAGGAAGAGAGCCAGCAGTTATTTCTAAAAGCACGTTAAAGATGAAAATCCATTCCAGGTGTAGCACCATTTATTCTTCATGACAAGTCAACATGGGGGCGTGGCCTCACCGAACCAACATGAGGATGGGGCTCAGAAAACATGAGCAGCACACCCGAAGTCACGCAGCTGGGGCCAGCAGCACCTGCCTTTCTGCCTGGATCCTTGGCTCCCAGCCCGGGCGCCCCGACCTGGGGCCCCCTGTGAGGCAGCTCCCCTGTGTCTCCAACCACATCGCCGGCAGGCTAGCGGGACCTGCTTGTTCCTCTGTCTCTTCTGGGTGCTGTGCTGCTTTAGGTGCAGGGCAGGGAGCCTGCTTCGCCTGCGACGTGCACACATGAACGTGGTCTACATGGTGAACACAGGTGGCATTTGCAGCAAGGCGGAAGGGGATTCCCTGTGGCATTTCCTGGGTGAGCACGCGACTGGGAAGCTCGCCCCTGAAGTCTACGGAAGGTAAATGCTTTTCCCGGGGAGAATTTCATCCTTCAGTCTTCCAGCAAAGCAGAGGATCCCGTTACTTGCATTCCCGCAGTACCCCGAATACAGGGAAGTACCACCAGGTCTGTTCCGACGGCGGTGGAGTAGGGCGTACGTGTTACACAGAGGTCACCTTCCCAGTTCAATCTAATTCAGCAAACATTCATTAGGCACCCACTGTATACCAAGAGGCGCTAGGGGCACAAACGTGAATAGGGAGCCGGCAGCTTCATTAGGAGACCTCACGAGTCAGAAAGTGGCCCCCTCCGGTGCAGTCAGGGTGCAGGGGCAGCCTGGGTAGGGGTGTGAGTCACTTAGGGAGAAAGAAGGCCCTGGAGGGAACAAGATAAGGAGGGCTTCTGGGAGAGACGGTCTTCCAAGCGGGATGGAGAGGCGTTCACCAGGCAGAGGAAGGAATGGAGGATGCCGGGGAAGTGGAAGTGGCGTGTCCAGACACCACAGAGGGTGGACAGCACTTCCCGGTCAGCAGCACCCAGGATGGCTACTGTGCGCGGTGGGAGAGGCACGGGCAGGCAAGCAGGAGGTGCCCACGGTGCAAGGAGACATTTGTGTCCCGGGCACAGGAGTTCAGAAGGGACTCGGGACAAAGCGAACCAGGAGGGAAGGGGGTGACACGGTGAGATTTTGATTTTAGTCCAATTATCCTGTGTGGGAGATGGATCTGAAGACAGAACAACTGGACACCTGTACATGGACTACAAGGTCAAAAGCTGCTGATTGCAACAGCCGAGGTGAGCGCTGACGTCCAAAACGGCAGGCGCGGGACAGAGGAGACAGAACAGAGAGCTGGTGGGATGGAGGATGTATCTCCACCCCGCAGGTTTATCTTTGATCATATAGGACTGTTAATTTCAGGAATTCTTTGGTGGATGCCTGCACGTGAGAAAAAACCAGCCCCAGAACCATTCCCCGGGACCTCTTAGCCAAACTGCTAATCAGAGAGGGAGTGGAGAGCCCGTGGCATAGAGAAGGTTGTCACCTCCAAGTCACAGACTTGTGCGGTGCTTGATGTGTAAAACCTAATTATGAATTTCATATGGGAAAAAATTAAGATAACATTAGGATCATTCAAACTTTCCTATAATGGTTATAGAGTTAGTTGTAGAGTTTCTTCTTTCTCCTGGCAAAAAGGAAGTCTTGAGAGCTTGGGAGCACATTGTCTAAATAAATAAAAACACACATCGAACAAATATGCATATACAAGGGGGCTTTGAAAGGTCCACGGAAAATTCGCATCATCTTCAAAAATTTATTTATTTACTTATTTTATTTTTCGGGGGGAGGCACAGAGACAGACGCCTGCAACATCCCAGCCTGGGGTGGGGTGGCAGCTGGAGCTGTGAGCCAGCCCTTCCACACGAGTCACAGGGCGCCAGCCACCCAAGCCGGCAGCACTGCCTCCGGAGCTGGACCCAGGAACCAGCACTCCAGTGTGGGCCACACCGCCAGTTCACCCCCTCGGCCATGCTCCTGCCTCTCAGGTGCGATCTTAGCATTTCATTTTCCAGACTCTTTGAAACCCTCTCATCTGTGGGTATGGAATACACGCACACCCAGATACACAAGGAGGATTCAAAAGCTTGTGGAAAATGTGTATTATGAAACCTCTAGGAATAGATTTCATAATTTTTTACCAGAATAAACTTATCTTGTAATCCCATTTTCCTATACAATTTTTGAAGTACCCGTGTGTGTGTGTGTGTAAGTTCTGTTGAATTTCACAATACTCCCAAGAGACTGAAAAGGAGAGTAACATTAGACCCCCCGCTTTGCAGGTGCAGAAAACAAGGACCATGAAGGTAGGCGATTTCTTCAAGGTCCGTGGCTGACCAACAGGAAAGCTGTGATTCAAACTCAAGTCATCTGATTTAAAATTCAACCCACTTTTCAAATGGGCCTGTGATTTCTGAGGAAGCCTTCCTAAATAAGTGGGTTTTCAAAGTCACTGACATCTGGCCCTTGAATCTCCAAAGTCGGCTTTTTAAAAAGATTTTATTAATTAATTAATTTATTTGAGAGGTAGAGTTACAGATAGAGAGAGGGGTCTTCCAACTACTGGTTCACTCCCCAAATGGCTGCAATGGCCAGAGCAAGGCAGACCCAAAGCTAGGAGCCAGAAGCTTCTTCCAGGCTTCCCTTGTGGGTGCAGGGGCCAAGGACTTGGGGCATCTTCTACTGCTTTCCCAGGCCATAGCAAAAAGCTGGATCGGAAGTGGAGCAGCCGGGTCTCAAACCGACACCCATATGGGATGCCGCCACTGCAGGCAGAGGTTTAGCCCACTACACCACAGTGCTACTCCCCCCTCCAAGCTTTTTTTATTTAATTAATTTATTTGAAAGGCTGAGTTAGAGAGAGAGATTTTGGACAGATTTATATTGGTTGCTTTTTGAGTAGAGATCTTGCGGAAAAGCACCATATAAATCCCTACAGTCCCTTAAAGAGCACCTGGAAGACCATTTAGTCAATGACTCAGAGTCATAATTTCAAATTCCCGTGCAAACAATCATGCCTCCAGCGATGCTGAAATGTTTGGCCTCTGTTGGCCGATACGCTGTAGGGCCCCAGACTGTGTCTTTGCAGTTCTTTTTCCATATAAACACACACACACACACACACACACACACACACACACACATTTGCCTCCTTCCCATCAAGTTTTTTCTCTCTCCTGTCAATATGCTTGCTTCTGGCAGCTCCCTATTCCAGCCTGAATTTGCAGCTTTGTTTGCTAAGGATCAAGAACAAATCCTTAAGCTCATTATAACTGTTTTAAGATAAAGGTTGAAGGCTCTGAGAATAGGCCTGGCTGGAGGTCTCTGTCTGCCTCTTTTTGACTCTCAAGTGAGTTTAAATGGGCCAGGCTGCTGGCTTTCTGGGTAAGTGAGGTTGTGCTGCCCCTCTGGGAAGCTCCCTGGGACGAGGGGTTTGCCTTTGGGTTGGATTTTCATTTCATACAGGCCTGTCCTGCTACTCTAATTGGCCCAAGACAGGCCTGTAGCACAAGCTGGATTGTTCAAGGCCAGGGAGCTGCTACTGAATTTGTTCCAGAGGGCTGAGTGAAACTGAACCCAGGGACTCTAATGTTGTGCAGGCTGAGTACCCCTTATCTGAGATACTTGAGACCAGCAGTGCTTTAGATTTGATTTTTTTCCCCTGGATTTTGGAACATTCGTATAAATATCTTGGATTTCGGACCCAAGTCTAAACATGAAAGTTATTTATGTTTCCTATACAAGGAATTTTCAAAAGTTCACAGAGGGGCAGGTGTTTGGCAGAGTAGTTTAGTTGCCACTTGAGACATCTGCAACCCGTTATCAGAGCGCCTGGCTCTCCTCCCAATCCCAGCTCCCCGCCAGTGCTCAACCAGACAGCAGGTGGTGGCTCAAGCACTCGGGTCCCTGCTACTCCCGTGGAAGGCCTGGACTGAGTTGTCAGTTCCTAGGTTTGACCTGGCCCAGACCTGGCTATTGCAAACATCGGGGAGTTACCTAGCTGACGAAAGATCTCTAGCTTTCTCTGTCATCTCTCTCTCTCTTTCTATGTTTCTCTGCCTTTCAAACAAAGTGGGAAAAGTAAAGAAAAAAATTTAAAGTTTTTGGGAAATATATACTATCAAAAAACTCTGTGTGAATTTCAAAATTGCTTGCAGCAAAATAAACTTACGGTCTAATTATGTTTTTCCATGAACTTTTTAAGTACCCTCATATACCTAATACACATGTAGCATATTTTTAGTGTGCCTACCCTTTGACTGGGACCTGTCACCGTGGAATTTTCCACCTGTGGCAGTACAGACCTTGCGCATTTCAGATCTCGCATCTGCGGATTAGGGAGGCTCAATTTGAATCTCAGTTTCTGGTGCCTCCCCAGCTCTCCAGGGTTAGGGCTAAATGTCTGTGGAGTCCATTCCAGGAAGGCTTTCCTCACTTTTGTCACCAAAACCACACGGAAGGAATGATTTTGCACTCATTATCTGGGAGACTTATCTTGCTTGCCTGTCCAGCACAGAGCATGACACTCGTCAGCGAGTGCTCGTTGAAAATGTGTGGAATTACCGATCCGGCTCCCTGCTAATGCTCCCGGGAGGGCAGTGGAGGATGGCCCAAGTACTTGGGGCCCTGCCATCCATGTGGGAGACTGGAATGGAGTTCCTGGCTCCTGACGTCAGCCTGGCTTATGCCTGGCTGTTGCGGACAGTGCGTGAGTGAAAGCAGGTGGAAAATCTCTCCCTTTCTGAGGCCGGCACTATGGCACAGAGGGGAAAGCCACCGCCTGTGACGCTGACATCCCAGCTGCTCCACTTCCAATCCAGCGCCCTGCTAATGCATCTGGGAAAGAAATGGAAGATGGCGCAAGTCCGTGGGCCCCTGCACTCATGTGGGAGACCTGGATGGAGCTCTTGACTCCTGACTTTGACCTGGTCCATTCTTGGCCGTTGTGGCCATTTAGGGAGAAAACCAGTGGATGGAAGATCTCTTTCTCTCTGTCTCTCCCTCCCTCTCTCTCTGTAATTAATTAAAAAACTCTCCCATCTGCAGTTCTTCCTTTCAAATAAATAAATAAATATATATACACACACACACACACACACACGGAATTAATGCTTAGTTTTAAGAATCCTAGGTTATAGGAAACTGCATCTCAGAGAAGTCGAATGATTTCCCCAAAACCTACAGCCAGGAAGAGGCAGAGCCAGGAATTTGCACCTTGGTCTAATTGGACCCAAAATCAACTCACCATATCACATGATTTTAAAAGTCACGTCACACTAGGTCTTTCCTTTCATGTAAGGTTGCTAGAACAAGGGCTTAGACAGATGCTGTAATTGTGTGTGTGTGTGTGTGTGTGTATACGTGTGTGTGTGTTGTCACAGATGGACCTGTGGGGGCTGATGTCACCGGCATCCAGGAGGCAAGTCTCCAAGGGCATGCCCCAAGACTCTACTTGTGGTCCAGTCTGGCTAAAAACATGGTGATTAAGTGGATGGAGATGCGTGCATGCTCGCTAAATCCCTATATGGAAAGCAGGGCCAGATAGCACTTTGCATACAGACATCAAGATTGAGAACAAAATAAAAGCTCAAACTTACAGTAGGAAGGCAAGAAAGTGCAGAGCACAGGAGCACATGTAAACACTCTTTGCCTTGAATATGAAAAGCTCATGAGTTGAGACAATAGCTTCTATTTAAAAAGACTTGCAAGGCATTAAGTGACTGAAAGAAAGTTGACATTTTGACATAATTCTCTTTAAAAATATCTGTAGGACAGTCTGCACTCACTAAAGTGAGTATCCAAGTCAGGGGCGGTTGCCCTACTGACGGCGTTCACTCCATAGGGGCAGGCCCCATTGATGCCTTCCCGGTGGCTGCCATGACAGGAAAGCAGGGAACAGAAAAGAAACAGTGCCTGCTCAAAAGAATGTGTTGAAATGGTAAATGGATGCTGGTGAGAACCAATGGTCTCACTGTGCTCTGGCCTCACAGTGTCTTATCTGCATGTTGGATGCCAGACACTTGCAGATATCATGCTTAAAGAGGGTGATGGGTGGGGCTGGTGCTGTGGCATAGTGGGTAAAGCTGCCGCTTGCAGTGCTGGCATCCCATATGGGCGCCAGTTCATGTCCACTTCTGATCCAGCTCTCTGCTATGGCCTGGGAAAGCAGCAGAAGATGGCCCAGGTGCTTGGGCCCCTGCCCCGATGTGGGAGACCCGGAAGAAGCTCCTGGCTTCAGATCAGCCTAGCTTTGGTCATTGCAGCCATTTGGGGAGTGAACCAGCAGATGGAAGACTTCTCTCTCTCTCTCTCTCTCTCTCTCTCTGCCCCTGCCTTTCATATAAATAAATAAAAATTTTTTTTAATAAAAGAGGGTGATTGGCAGACCAAAACCAGTGCATACACAGGCAACAAGGTACAAACGTGTTCCAGGAATTCGTCAGAGCCTTGTAACAACAAATATTTGTAGGCAGGCATTTACCCTGAATGGTTTATGTTCACATCCCACATCAGCATGGCTGGGTTCAAAGTCTTCCTCCAGCTCCTGACCAGCTCCCTGAAACTGCAGACCCTGGGAGGCGGTAGTGGTGATTCTGATCATCGAGTTCCTGCCTCCCATCTGGGAAACCTGGACTAAGTTCTGGGCTCCTGGCTGTGCAGGCATCTGGGGAGTGGGCAAGCTAATGGGAGCTGTCTCTGTCTCTGTTCCTATGTCCCTCAAATAAATACATAAAAAATGGAAAAACAATGTGGAGCAGCCTAAAATCCATCAATAAGGGAATGAAAAAGTAAAATTATGTTAAAACAGGGGCATTGTGATGCAGTGGGGTAAAACACCACCTGCACCACCAGCATCCTATATGAGTGCTGGTTCAAGCCCCAGCTGCTCCACTTCCTATCTAGCCCCCAGCTAATGCGCCTGAGAAAGCATGAGATCACCCACGTGCTTGGGCCCCTGCCATTCATGTTGGAGACTCAGATGGAGTTCTAGGCTACTGGCTTTGGCCTGGACCAGCCCTGGCTGTTGTGACCATTTGAAGAGTGAAACCAGGGGATAGAAGATCTCTTTCCCCACTTTTCTCCATAACTCTGCCTTTGAAACAAATAAAATAAAACTTTTTAAAAAATATTTATTTATTTGAAAGGCAGAGTTACAGAGAGGGAGAAGGAGAGGCAGGGAGAGGGAGAGAAGTCTTCCATCTGCTGCTTCACTTTCCAAATGGCCACAATGGCCAGGGCTGAACCAGATGAAAGCCAGGAGCCAGGAGCCAGGAGCCAGGAGCATCTTCCAGGTCTCCCACATGGGTGTAGGGGCCCAAGTACTTGGGCCATCTTCTACAGCTTTCTCAGGCTCATTAACAGGGAGCTAGATAGGAAGTGGAGTAGCTGAACCAGTGCATATATGGAAACTTGGCACTGCAAGCAGCGGTTTAACCAGCTCCACCATAGTGCCGACCCCAATAAAATAAATAGGTAAAAGTTATATTAAAACAATAGAATATTATGTCTCTAACAAATATATGTCTCTAACAAAAAGAATCATAACTCTATATATACAATCACAAAACAATCTCTAAATCTTATTTTCCAATTTAAAAAGAATTGTTGCAAAAGAATACATGCCGTATGATTTATACACATATGTGTGTATGCATTTTTAAAGCTGCACAAAAACCTATACAGTCCCATTTGTACCATATCCAGAGAAAACTCTTGCACTTTGTTGAAACAGGAGCTACCTCTGGGAAGAGGCGTGAGACTGAATGGAGATGAAAAGCTCCCCTATCCATTTATTAAATATTTTACGACAAGCAAACACTCATGTATTATGTGTAGCATTGCTTCAGGGAGGCAGTCAGAAGCCTGACATGGAATCAGTGTGGGATCTGGGATGTTTCCATGGAAGGGGAAGATGGCTCTTCCCAAACATGGAAGGCTGCCACGGGAAGGGGCAGACTCGGGTCTGCAGCTGGGCCGGCAGAGCGATGTGCTCAGGGAAGTGCTGGGACCTGGCACTTCCAGGCTACCATTGAGGTAGGGAGGCTTTGGCTGACATGTGAGCCCTGTGGGTCACCAGGGATGGATTGGGCTAGAATGATTGCTTACCAGGCTTTTGGGGTTCACGACTAGTATAATCCTTTCTCCTTGCTTTTATTGAGTGCTCAGATAGGACCAAACAAGAATATTACAATGGAGCCAGCACTGTGGTACAGCAGGTTAAGCAGCCGCCTGCAGTGCCAGCATCCCATAGGGGTGCTGGTTCGTGTTCTAGCTGCTCCACTTCCAATCTAGCTCCCTACTAATGCACCTGGGAAAAGCAGCAGAAGAAGGCCCAAGTGCTTGGGCCCTGTCACCCATGTAGGAGACCTGGAAGAAACTCCTGGCTCCTTGCTTCAGCCTGGCCCAGTCCTGGCTGTTGTGGCCATTTGGGGAGTGAATCAGAAGATGGAAGATCTCTCTCTCTCCCTCTCTTTTTCCCTCTCTCTCTCTCTGTAACTCTACCTTTCAAATAAATAAATAAATCTTTAAAAAGATATTACAGTAATGGATAATATCTACTCTATCATTCATTACATACAATAAATATTTGAATACCAAGAAGTGCAAACTCTCAAATGCTCAAAATAGAATCTGTTTAGTTTTATAAAAAATCACTGTTATCTCCTTCTTAAGGTTCAGGGTAGATGTCTGCCCAGAGCTCCAGTGCCTCTGAGGGAATGGATGTGGGTTCTTCCACGTGACAGGTGGGTCTGCAGGACCTCTTTTTCTCTGGCGACCAGAGTCTACATGGAGGGTTTTGGGAGTTAAAGACAGAGATATTGAGAGAATCCATGGCTGTGCACTTGACACTGAACCTGTTAAAGGTCAACACAGCATCTCCTACTCAAGATCCGTGTGACATTCGCTTACAGCGTATGCATATGCAGACATAAGGAAAGCTGGGGCCGCTCCAGCTGGCCAGTTGGGGTAGTGGTCAGTTGTGTGATGTCTGAAGTCCAGGAAGCGGGCAGGCTCCCACTTGGCAGGGTCAGGGGAACATGTGGGAAATGATAGATTTTATGTGCATTAAATAAGTTTGAGCAACACAAGCTGAGCAGACTTTTTCATAGCACATGTAGAGAAAAGTCTAAAGGCTCCAGGCACAGTGGTTTTCCCCTTTATTGCATGGTAAACATCTACAGCTTTATTTCATTGTTTGCTATATCCTGTATTTTGCATTAAACCCTTTTGGTAGAAAAGAGGGAAATAAAAAGGAAAGTTTATGCTTGTGAAAAAAATCAAATACTGATTTTCTTTCTCTTAAAAAAATTTTATATATATATATATATAGGGGCTGGCTCTGTGGCATAGTAGGTTAATCCTCCGCCTGCGACACTGGTTCTAGTCCCAGCTTCTCTTCTTGCGATCCAGCTCTCTGTTATGATCTGGGAAAGCAGTAGAAAAGCAGAAGACGGACCAAGCACTTGGGCCCCTGCACCCACATGCGAGACCCAGAAGAAGCTCCTGGCTCCTCGCTTTGGATCAGCCCAGCTTTGGCTGTTGTGGCCACTTGGGGAGTGAACCAGTGGATGGAAGACCTTTCTCTGTCTCTCCCTCTCTTTGTTACTCTACCTCTCAAATAAATAAATAAAATTAAAAAAATATATATATATATATAAACTGGGGTGGGCATTTGACCTGATTCAGACACCAGCTAAAACCCTTGCATTCTACGTCAGAGTACCTGAGTTCGCTTCCTAGCTCTGTTCCCTCTCGACTCCAGCTTCTTGCCAGTGCAGACCCTGCGGAGCCAGTGTTGATGGCTCACGTAGTTGGATCCCTGCCACCCACTGTGAAACCTGGATTGAGTTCCTGGTTCCTGGCTTTGGCCAAGCCTAGCCCTGGCTGTGCTGGGCATTTAGGGAGTGAACCAGTGGATGAGAGCTCTCTCTCTCTCTCAAATAAATAAATATATAATTAAAAAAAAAGCTCACTGCAGACAGCGAAAGCGGACTGCGGAGACGCTGCATTATGAATGAATCAACATGGGGATCACACAGGTGAAGGGTGGAAGAGGAAGCCGCGGTCTCGAACGGGCGCTCAGCGAGAACGGCAGAGACGCCTCACCTGCTGGCCCTAAGCGTCTGTGTGAGCCCCACTCAACCTAAAGTTGTCCTCTTGGTTTGTGAAAAATAAAGTCCTGGTGTTATCAGGCTCCCATTCAAAAGGCCAGGAGAGGGCCACTCCCAGCAAGCCACACTTCCTCCTACAGGGCATTCGTAAAAGGCCCATTCTGACTTAGCTGAACCAAACCCCGCCCACAGAGGGGTTTCTAGAGGATGAACCTAGCACCCTGCAAGCTCTGAGCCAGCGCCTGAGATGCCCAACACAGGGTTTCTGGCAGCAGCTGCAGCAGCTGGGGAGCTCCCAAAGCTGGCGGCCTGCAGCCCCCTGCACACTCTGCGTGCGGAAACCAGGCTCACCTGCCTGGGGCCAGGGCTGAGCTTCTGGGGGTGGGGGTCCTTCCTGGGAGAAAGAGGAGTGGGGAGTCAGGTCCCCTAGGATGAATGGTGAGTGAGAAAGTGCACAGGTTCATTTCAACCTCCCATTCATGCATGTATTAGGCAATGCTGATCATCTGTGCAGTTATTAGGCAACACTGATTGGAGTCAACTGTGTGCTGGTTACTGTTATGTAATAAATAACACAAAGGCCCCTTCTTCAAATACCCCACTGCCTGGTGAGGGCGGAGCGTGCCTGGATGTGCAGAAACCACACACACACACACAGCAAAACCCCAGCAAGTTCCAGAAGACAGAGGGTGGGCTAGAGGCCACGGGAGAGTGAGCTATGTGAGCTGGGTTTGGGAACAGGGGCCTGACAAGTAGATGGGGAATGAGGGATGAGGTGGAGGCGGCGGCCAAGGCCCGTGCACAACAGGGCCGACTGCTCTGTTGCTCTCCGCCCTTGGCCAATCCATCGTCCACAGAAGATTCTCCCTGCTTCTTACAAGAACTGGGGGCAGTACTCGGAAGCCCTGAGGGAAGAGGAGGCCGGGAGGCCTGTGAGAAGCTGGACTCCCGGACCCCATTCCCTAGAGGGCCTGTGCAGGATGGTGCTCTCCAGAGCACTGGGCCCTGGCTGAGTTGTCACACGCGGGGCACAGCCACCGACCCCGGGCCCTGCTGCTTCCCGCCTCACTTCATGGCAGAAATGTGCTGGTCCTTCCCAGGCCATGTGGGCATGATCAGGCACTGGGGAGTGCCCTGCTAGCAAGGAAGCTGCCCTGGGCCCCTGCAGCCAGGCTCGGGGGCAGCCCTGGAAGTTGGCTGTGGCTGCTGGCGGAGACCCAGGAGGGGACCCCTCACCCCAGGCAGCCTGGTGGCCTCCCCCTCCCAGACAGAGTGGAACTAGCCCTTTCTAGCCTAGAAGCTGTTGCCCTAGAGACCAAGTTCAGCTTCATCATGTCTCTCCATCCCACCTGTGACGGTCCCGGCCTGGAGCTGGGGACAGAGAAGTAGCCTCCACTGCTGGCTGCTGTGGGAGTCAGGGTTTACCCCCAGGAGTTGGGTCTCCAGATCTTTCTAGGCCTCAGTTTACCAGCTGCATAAGTGGCCTGCAAAAACCCACTTCTAAACCCTCAAATGAGCCCATCTACAGCAATGGCCTGGGTGAAGTTAAAAAATTCCTAAAGACACAAGATCATCTTTGAGACGTCAACAAGAACAAAAAAGCTATAGGTGATGCATAGCTCTGATTGACTATAAAGGGATTCTTTGTCCTGATAAAAGAGCCTGGGGTCAGTATCGTGGGTAGTGGGCTTACGCTGCTGCCTATGACACTGGCATCCCGTATCAGAATGCCGGCTCGAGTCCCGGCTGCTCCGCTTCTTATTTTTAAAAATATTTATTTTTTATTTATTTGAAAGGCAGAGTTACAGAGAGGCAGAGGCAGAGAGACAGAGGTCCTCCATCTGCGGGTCCACTCCCCAAATGGCCACAACGGCCGGATCTTGGCCAATCCGAAGCCAGGAGCCAGGAGCTTCCTCCGGGTCTCCCACAGGGTGCCAGGGCCCAAGGACTTGGGCTATCCTCCACTGCCTTCCCAGGCCACAGCAGAGCTGGATTGGAAGTGGAGCAGCCAGGACTCGAACCAGGGCCCATATGATATGCTGGTACCGAAGATGGCAGCTTTACCCACTATGCCACAGCGCCAATCCCTGGTCGCTCCACTTCTGATCCAGCTAATGCACCTGGGAAAGCTGTGACTGATAGCTCAAGTCCTTGGGCCCCTGCACCCATGTAGGAGACCTAGATGGAGTTCCAGGCTCCTGCCTTTGACCTGGCCCAGCCTTGGCCATTGCAGCCATTTGGGGAATGAACCAGAAGATGGAAGATCTCTCTCTCTCTCTGTGTTCTCCTCTCTCTGTCACTCTGCCTTTCAAATAAATAACAATAAATTTAAAAAGAAAAGATTCTATGTAATCTTTCTTTAAATGCAGGCTCTCTTGGAGGAGAAAGACTTCCTTTACAACACCTTGATTTACACACAGTATTTCCAGCTCCCTCCGCGTAGGTGCAGTGCGGTGTGACTGCAGTGGGCTGGCACAGACCACGCCTGGCACGCCTTTCTTATGATTGCTCTAGCAGTGGGCTGGGTTGGGCACAAGGGCGCAGGTAGGAGCACCCCGAGGAAAGCCAGCAGCCGGGAGAATCTGAGCAGATTGGCCAGAGCCTCCCCAGCACAGGACCAGGAAGAAGCGAAAACCGAACCAGGCTGATGTGAAACGGGACAAGGGGAGCCAGTGTTGCTGCTCAAGATTGCAAGAGCAACCTCAACTCACTGTGTTCACCGTGTGCCAGCCAGGAAGATTTTAAAATTTATTTTGAAAATTTTTATTTATTTATTTGAGAGAGACAGATATCTCCCACCTACTGGTTTACTCCCCAAATGGCTGGGGCAGGCCGAAGCCAGGAGCTAGGAGCTCACCCTCTTGGGTGGGTGCAGGGACCCCAGTACTTGAGCCACTATCTCCTGCCTCCTGGGGTGCACTGGCAAGAAGCTGGAAATGGGAGTGGAGCTGGGATTCGAACCCAGGCACCGCAATATGAGATGCAGGTGCCTTAACCACTAGGCCAAATGCTTGCAGCTCCCATACATTGTACTGGAGATCTCATTTATCCTCCTAACAACATTGTCATGTTGATGCCATTGTTTCCACCATTAACAGAGGGGGAAGTGAGGCGTGGAGTGTGCGTGGCTGGGTTTCCTAGCTCCTGTTGGTAGAGCCGGGGTTTGAATCCAGGTGTGTGTGCTGCCAGAGCCAGACCTCCAACACCACGCTGTCCTCTGCAGGGCTGGAACCAGGGACCCCCTGTGGCATCTGTGCTAACCACGGCTATGGCAGGAAATGCCAGAAGAAAGAAAAGCAAAAACGGGCTGGGAACTCAGGATCCTCACAGCGTGGCGGGCAGGAGCGCTTGGTGGCCCCTCTCGGGAGAAGAAGGAAGTCTGGACTTGATCTTCACAGTAGCAGTGTTCTGGTGGTCAGTGGAACTAGCTGGAATCGCAGACAACAGACCGGCGAGTATTACCACCTTGATCCAGTGCCTACTTGACCACAGGCACCGTGCACGGGACCGGTATTACCCTTGCTTGCCAGATGACAATGGTAATACTTGCTTCCCATGGTCACGGGAAAACCCAGGGCTTAGAGAAACCCTTGGCAAGCTGTCCAGCGGAGGGGGACAGGAAGTGAGATGTGAACTGACCGGCATCAGGTAGGGAGCTGAATAAGGACCCAGACGCCGCAGCCGAGCCCCGGGGGCGGCCTCCAAGGCCACTCACCCGCAGCAGCGCCGGGGAAGGCAGCTGGAGGTGGAAAAGGTTAATGTTCCGCTGAAGCTGGGATTCTTGGAGAAGCAGTCTCCCAGGTACTGGAGCTGCCTTGCCAGCCCTGGCTGACTCGGGGGCAGAGAGAAAGCGGGGCGCCGCCCCTGGCCTGCAGGCACACACACACAGGCGCACGAGGCTCTCTGCCCTGCGCCCTTCTCACGCACAGGCCCAGGGAGGCGGCAGCGCGCAGGGCCAGGGAAACCCTCTTTGGGTGGGAACCCTTCTGCACCCCACCCTTCACCTGGCAACCTCCCCAAGCCTGCAGATCCTATCTCTGCCTTCCCGGCTGGCAAGCCCCAGCCAGGAGAGGGCTGCAGGAGTCGGGATGAGTAAGAAGACTCTGGAGAGGTGGAAAAATACTGGACACAGTCACACGAGGGGCTCGGGGCAACTCGAGGGCATGTCTCACTGTGGGAGCTTCTTCCCCCTCTTTTCTCTCTTTCTCCCGTCTCCAAAGCAGCCTGGTGTGGCGGAGAGTCAGGCCTTGTCTGAATCTGAGCTCCGCCTTCAGCAATTACTTAACCTCTCTGGGCCCCGGTTTCCCCAGCTGTATAATGGGAATAATAATGCTTACCTCACTGGGCTGTTGTAAGGATTAAGCAATCTCAAATAAGATAAAGCCTGTGTCAAGGGCCTGGCACATCACTTCCACCGTGGCTAGAATCCAGGCTCTAAGCGAGTCATCTCATCTCCCCTTGCCTCCACTTCCTCATCTGTAGAATGGGAATTATAAACCTGCCCTGGGCTGCTGTGGGGACTCGCTGAGATGCTGCTTATCAAGTGTTCAGCCCAAAGGCTCCATCACCGGTAAAACCGTTTCCTGATCTTGTTTGGGACCGAATCCAGCTCTTCCCTGTCAAGGTCTCTGTTCCAAAGAGAATCCCGCAGGAGAAGGGGAAGGCTGGTCCTGCTTTCAGTCTCACCAGAGACAGCATTGGCCAAAGATAGCTCAGTGAAATCCCCCAGGAGAACACACTTCCCGGTATTTGCAGAATGCAGGAGGGGCCCTGGTTACTTTCTCCTCTCGCCTCCATCCTCACTGCTCTCCATCCCACTCCAGGACTGAGAAGAACATTCTAGACTGCAGCCATGGGCTTCAGACAGTGCTGGAGACTGAGCCAGGCAGGCCCCCCTCCAGGGCTGCAGGGGTGCTGGTGGTGGTGTCTGGGGCCATCTGGTAAGCCAGCAGGCACGAGGGCCAGGCCTCCAGAGAACCCAGACAGCTGCTCTTTCCCTCCTGCTGTTCTCTGCCCTGCCCCTCTGCAAGGCTCGGTCCATCCAGCACTGAGGCTGCTGCCCAGGCTACAGACAGAGAAGGGCTGAGACCCGAGCCTCAGGCCGAAGCGCCAAGCTCAGCTGCCCAAGGAGGATCAGTTCCCACCTCTCCAAGTCAGTATCTTTATCATTGCTTCCCTATTGCTTTGGGGGGGCTGGGTGGGGCTTAGAAGGGGAGATGAGGATCCCAGACAGCAGTCTTTCCAATAGCATCCGTAGCCCACCTAACCGGGAGCAAACTCAGCTAAGTGGCCACGGAGGGAGGGGAGAGGAAGAGAAGATGACAGGTTACGGTTGGTTGGAAAGTCACAGGAGCTGATGTCTATGGGGATCGCTGTAGCCAGCCACTACTCAAAGCGCTTTAGAGACTTAACTCTACCACTTCCTACCACATGCCCAGGAGTACGCCCTGCTACTGTCTCCATCTTCAGATAAGGCATCCCAGGCACAGGGCAGTTGACAAGTACGGGCAATCTGGCTTAGCCTTTATCTCACACGCCTCCTGCCCACACATGCAGGGCGGGGGCGGGGGGACATGGGGTCCTGGGGCTGGCAGGCTGGCTTAAAGTCCAGAGTTCTCCATGTACAGTGCGATCATGGGAGAGTACCTCAACCTCCCCCCACAAGCCTCAGTTTCCTTGTCTATGGAATGGGGATGATGCCAATTGCTTCAAAGAGTTGCAATAAGTGTACAAGGAAATAATGAATATAGGGGCCAGTGTTGAGGCACAGTAGGCTAAGCTGCTGCCTGCGACACTGCATCCCATGAGCACCCGTTCAGGTCCCAGCTGCTCCACCTCCTATCCAGTTCCCTGCTAATGTGCCTGGGAAAATAGTAGAGGATGGTTCCAAGCACTTGATGGGTGAGTCACTGTCACCCATGAGGGAGAACTGTATGGAGGTCCAGGCTCCTGGCCTTGGCTTGGCCCAACCCCAGCTATTGAGGCCATTTGGGGAGTGGAACAGCTGATGAAAGCCCCCTACGCATTTCAAATTAATAAATAAATCTTTTTCTGCTGCTTTCCCAGGCACATTAGCAGGGAACTGGATAGGAAAAGAAGTAGCCAGGACTCAAACAGGTGCCCAAATGGGATGCCGACATTGCAGGCAGCGGCTGAACCCACTGCATTACAACATATTAAATCTTTTTTAATAAAAGAAAGAGCGTATGTAAAGTACTTTGCACAGGGCGGGAGTTTGGCACAGCAGTTACGATGCGGCTTGAGATGCCCGTGTGCTTTTTTACAGGGCCTGAGTTCAAGTCTGGGCTCTGCGGCCCATTCCAGCTTCCTGCCAATGCTCACTCTGAATGGCAGCGGATGGTGGCTCAGGTGCTTGGGTCCCTGCCACCTGCGTGGGAGACTCAGGTTGAGATTCAGACTCCTGGCTTCAGGCTGGCCCAGCTCCAGCTGTCGAGGGCATTTGGAGAGTGATCCAGAGCATGGGAGATCTGTTTCTCTCTCTCTACACCTTTCAAATAAAATGAAAATAACTAAACAAAAACATTGTAAAGTCTTCTTTATAAAAAATAAATGAAATACTTTGCACTAAGTGCCTGGTACACAGAGTTCAACAATTTGTGTTATTAGTCTTTCCCTTGACTCTAATGGGGAAGTCATCTGAGAGAAAGGAGTCGCTTGGTCTTGCCAATTAGCTCCTGCTTGAAGTCTCTGCCGCACACCTGCCGGCCACTCCGCCGGCCCAGCTGGCGCTGGAACTTCTCAGACCCATCTTCCTCACTGCGTAGTGAGCAAGTTCTCTGAGGGCACAGGCCATGTGTGTTATTTCTGGGGTGCTTTAGCCAGTGCTGGGGAGTGGGGTGCTCCACGGGGAAGGTTGGCAGCCAGCCAAGTCCAGCTCCGCCTCCTGGCAGGAGAAGCACCTTATCTCTTTAGCCAGCCGGGTGAGGTCAGCTCTTCCCAGCAGGGGGGACAGCTACCCCGGTGCGGTATTAAGGAGGCTTGGTGTGCATTTACTGGGGCAGGAGGGCAGGGATCCTCAGCATCCAGCCCTGTGGCAGACCCCACAAACCTGCACAAGTTGGTACAACTACCAGATGCCCCACTGGACATTTGTACTGGGGAATAGCTTGCCCATTATCATATACGCCTTGAACCCACTTCTATTTTTCACGCAAATGCAAAGTATCTTTGGCATACTCTTAACATCCGCATTTCCCAGGGATGCTACTTTCTGTGTTGATGGAGGAAATATGATGTTTTCTTTTGTTTTGAGCTTTACCAAGTGTCGTTGAGGGCTTTGGAAAATCATGGATTAAGTGCCAATGAAGCACCCCAACTCCACGCTGCGTCTGTGTCTGCCCCACTCACAGGCCCACGCCTCCTCCTATCTCATGCAACCTGCTGGGGGAGTGTGTGGAGGGTTTACTTATGAAATATACAATGCTTTTTCCCTTCTTTTTCCTTCTTATAATTTATTTATTAATTTGAGAGGCAGAGAGAGAAAGAGTTCTCGCTCCCTGGTTCACTCCCCAAATGCACACAATGGCCAGGACTGAGCCAAGGCCAAAGCTGGGAGCCAGGAACTCAACCCAGATCTCCCGCAGGGGTGGCAGGAACCCAGTTACTTGAGCCATCACCACTGCCTCACAGGAAGCTGGAGTCAGGAGCCAGCGCTCGGAATTGAACTCAGGTTCTCTGATGTGGGACGTGGGTGTCTCCGCCACGAGGCCAAATACCTAATCTTGCTTTCGTCTTTTTATTGAAATTAGAACACAATCCTGGTTTTTATTTATGTTTTCTAGAAATTTCAATTTAGATATCTTTGTTACATGGACAGTGGGTTACATGGACAGTCTGCCTGTTAGCTAGGAGGGTATTTTTCAAGGTCCACATGAACAGAAGCTGGAGTCAGGGGCAGAGCCGGGACTCGAACCCAGGCGCCCCAAGGTGAGAACAGGTGTCCTCACCACCAGCCCACTCTGAGGCTCCAGACTCCACCGTACGTCAGCGTGCTCTGAAGTGGCTGGTTTCCCAACCTGGGCAAGCAGCTCTGCATTGTGGGCATGGTCTCCTCCCGTCCCTCTCACTGGCCTTTCTTGGCCTCATCTACAGGCCCTTACCCCTTCCCTGTCCCTGATGCGCTCCTTCTCATCCAGTCTCCTTTCCCACTCTGCAACCCTCCCTTGGTGACCTCCCTCTCCCTGGTCACTTCATCAACCAGGACTCAACAGTGACTACCCGATATGCACAGTAAGTCCTGAGCCATCTCCTGGGCTCCAGACCCAAGTTTCTCACCATACACTGGGCACCTGTGGCTCATTACCTACCCCTCCTCCTCACCCCAGCACCTGGACACATTTGTTTCACCTTCAGTCCTCTTCATCTCTGGGCGTGGTCTCACCGGAGCTCAGCATCCCATGTCAGAAACCCCAAATTCACATTTGCCTCATCTCCCTCTTTTGCTGTCCAACCTGCTCCCCAAATCCTCCTGATCTCGTCTCATAAATGTCTTTTTTTTTTTTTTTTTGACAGACAGAGTGGATAGTGAGAGAGAGACACAGAGAGAAAGGTCTTCCTTTTGCCGTTGGTTCACCCTCCAATGGCCGCCACGGCTGGCGCGCTGCAGCCAGCACACCGCGCTGATCCGAAGGCAGGAGCCAGGTGCTTCTCCTGGTCTCCTATGGGGTGCAGGGCCCAAGCACTTGGGCCATCCTCCACTGTCTTCCTGGGCCACAGCAGAGAGCTGGACTGGAAGAGGGGCAACCAGGACAGAATCCAGCGTCCCGACCGGGACTAGAACCCGGTGTGCCGGCGCCACTAGGTGGAGGATTAGCCTATTGAGCCGCGGCGCCGGCCCAATAAATGTCTTTCTAGATGGGGTCTCTCCATGCCTACTGTCGCAGTATTAAATATATTTAATATATTTAAATATATTTAGGGAGTATGTTCTAGACGCTTCTCTAAGAGGTCTTCTTGCTCTCTCATTTAACACTCACAACAGCCCTGGGAGACAGATACCATTATTCTCCTCCATCTCACAGATGAGGACGTTGGGACACACAGAGGTGAAGGAAATCACCCAAGTTCACAGAGTCAGGTGGAGCCACCCCAGGACCGAAGCCCAGGCGGTTGGGGTCTGGTTTGCATGCTTCGCATCTTGGCCGAAACCCCCATCCTTAGTGTTGTCCACTTCTGCCTGCCTCGATGGCATTCCATCCGGCCTCTCTGGCAACATTCACCATCCCTGCCCGCCTCGCCTACCCCGCCCCCGTGCTCTTCCATCCAGTGAAACCAGCCACAGAGGCTGGGAGCTGCCCGTGGGAGAGAACTCCAAACTGCTTGGCTGGGCATTCAAAGTTTGTCACAACCTGGTTCCACCCAGGGCTCCAGCCTCAACCTCCACCAACTCACCCCATGCTGGTCCTCTCACAGTTCCCCCAAAGTCGTGACCTTTCCCACTAACTGTCTCCTAAGCCTGGACAATTCTTGCTGCCCCCTTCTGCCAGTCAAAGCCCTACTGGTCCCTTGCCACACCCACTTTCAACACCCTGCCTCCTGTGACACCTTTACACAGTACCACAGGGCTCATCACTCTTTTTTTTTTTTTTTTTGACAGGCAGAGTGGACAGTGAGAAAGAGAGAAAGGTCTTCCTTTGCCATTGGTTCACCCTCCAATGGCCGCCGCGGCCGGTGCGCTGCGGCCAGCGCACTGAGCTGATCTGAAGGCAGGAGCCAGGTGCTTCTCCTGGTCTCCCATGGGGTGCAGGGCCCAAGCACTTGGGCCATCCTCCACTGCACTCCTGGGCCACAGCAGAGAGCTGGCCTGGAAGAGGGGCAACCGGGACAGAATCTAGCGCCCCGACCGGGACTAGAACCCGGGTGTGCCGGCACCACAAGGCGGAGGATTAGCCTAGTGAGCCGCGGCGCCGGCAGGGCTCATCATTCTTATGTCTGTGCAGAATCCACTGCAGAGTATAGTAAGTTATCTGCTTACAAACAATGTGCCTCTTGGGGCGCTGAAGAATGAGAACTATTCAAAGAATGACAGCATGGCCGTGGATCCAAGCGCCTTGCTCCGTCCGTCTCTGCCCTGCAATGTCAGATGCTTCTATTCACTGGCTCTCACCAGATCATAAAGGCTGCAAAGACCCCAGGCAGTTTATTTGTCCCTGACTTTCTAAAGCCCAGGGAGATTCTCTTCCTTATTGCTTCCCAAAGAGAAAAAGTGAGAATGAAAGTCAAGGAGTCCCACGAACCAATCAGAATATGGTATAAGAAAAACGCCGTCGTGTACGGAGGTAAAGGGACCTCGGAGCTGCTTTTCACCCTTGTGTCTTCATTTCACTCACAAGGAAATGGAGACCCAGAAGGGAGAGGCTGGGACAAGGGCAGCCACCAGCGAGGGACGGCATTGGCGCCCAGGGCTTGAGTCCTCCCCTGCTGCCTCTCGGCCCCGTCCTGTCCGTCCTAGACGGAGGGGCAGCCCTGCCTCCGGGTCCTTCAGCCTTCCCCCATTATACCCCAGATAGGCTCAGGCTGCCTTCCTGGGAGCGGGAAGTTAGTATGTGGCTTAGCACGGAGACGCTGGCCGCGCCAATGTTCCTGCCTCGTGCCACAGCAAGGCTGCAGCTCCCCCAGCACCTGGCTGCAACTCCTGGCTGTACCAACTGGCCTGGAGCCTTCCACAGGAGCTGCAGCAAGGGCAGTGGCTCTTCCTCTGCCCCCAGCACCTGCCAGCCCCTTTCCTGTGTCCGGGGCAGAGGCTGCTCCTACGAGGTGGCTCTTTCATCCCCTCCCTGCTGCCTCTACCTCCCCTTTGCTCCCAAGTTAGTCACTTGAGGTCTTGAGGTCATGCTCAGTCCGGGTCCCCAGGCGTCTCCCCAAGAACAATTCAAATATACCAGGAGAGGGAATCTGGGAGACCACAGAGGAGGATGCAGCAAAGAATCATGGGAAAAATGGGCTCCGGAGTCAGAGACATGGGTTCAGATCCTGGCTCAGTTAAGATCTTAACTTAACACGGGTTAAGATCCTGGCCAATTGGGTGACCTCTATTGAACAACTTAATCTCTTAAATGCTTGCTGAAAAAGGCACCTCCGTGACCTGTGAACTAGGGGTCAGAGCACGGAATGACCTCACTTGTTTGCAGCAAGAGGTGAACAAGATAATGTGCCCAAAGCACCCTGCTCAGAGCCTGCTTCGGCCAACACCGGTTTATTTCGCTTGCGGTGAAGTGTGAGCGCCTGGCCGCCAAGCAGGAGCCCTGTGACAGCGCCAGGGGGAGAGAGAGGAGCCTGTTGGCGGCGGTGCTGGGCATGTGGATGGACTTGCCGGGTGTGCCTGTGGGCAGAGAGGGGCTCTGGGGTAAGTGTGTCAGCGAGTGTGGCCGGGCTGCTCTCTCCAAAACCTTCTCCCCCTTACGGGCGAGATCAGTCAGATCTGCTCCTGTTACCAGGGAGAAACCCAAACCCCGCCAGTGGGGGCGGCAGGAACCCCTCCCACCAGGCTCAGCCAAGGCAAACAAGCTGGGGGGGCCCCTCCCAGCAGAAGCCGGACGGTGGGGAAACCACACCCCGAAAGATGCTCAAGCAGTCAGGAACCTCCCTACAGGCCCCCCAGGGCCACAGGGGCTGCCCCAGCCTTGTCCCCAGCACACAGGCCGTGCGGCTGCACACCTCCTGGCTAGGGGTGGGATGAGCTCCCCACCATGCATCTCGTTCCAGGGCCGGGGGCAGTGGGAGGAGGGCTCTAGGCCTGGGAGAACTTAAGTCCTCGGAAGGAGGGGGGCCAGAAAGCACAGGCCCAGGCCTCACCCCAGCCTGCTCAGGACACCCCATAGTCCTTGGAACCCTCCTGCCCTCGAAGCAAACCTGGCCAAACCATTGCCCGAGATAAGATCTGTCTCCTGTTTAAAGACCTGAGTGAGAGGCTGATTCTCCAGTCGTCCTCGCCTGGGAGCTATTCCAGTGTTTCATCAAAGGCACGGGCTGGAAGTCCTTCCTCATAGCTGGCCCAGCTCTCTCCTTGATTGAAACCCATCTCTGTCGTAGGGCTCCAGTGGAGAGGGGGGGCAGTCTGTCGGCCAGCTTCCCAGCCCTCCTGGTAGACGAAGCTGCAGAAGTGGCCCGCCTGAGAGGCTTTGCCTAGAACCGAAGATTATGCCTCCCTGCCTGTGACGGAGGTACCCGGAGCCTTGTGGCAACCGTCCTGGTGACTTTAAACCACTCTACAGATACAGGAGGGGAGGAACACGTCTGTGCTCTCCAGCCCTGTCCTGGGCTCTCATCTCTATGCGGCTCAGAATCAGCACAGCGGGGAAGGCCCTAGTGACCACCCAGAGCGGGTGGAACCCCTTCCCTCTTGCTGTTGCTTCTCTGCCTGGCAAATTCCCACTCATCCTTCAGAGCCGGACTCGTATCACTGCCTCCATGAAGCCTACCCTGGACTTCAAGGAAGGTTTTGGGGGGTGAGACTTATTTATTTATTTAAAAGGCAGAGTTACAGAGAGAGACAGAGATCTTCCATTTGCTGGTTCACTCCCCAAATGGCTGCAATGGCTGGGACTGGGCCATGTTGAAGCCAGGAGCCAAGCACTCCATCCAGGTCTCCCACGTGGGTGGCAGGGCCCAAGCACTTGGGTCATCTTCTATTGCTTTCCCGGAGTATTAGCAAGAAGCTGTATTGGAAGTAGAGCAGCCAGGACTTGAACTGGTGCTCATACGGGTTTATCAGTGTTGCAGGCAGAGGCTTAACCAGCTGCGCCACAACACTGGCCCCTCAAGGAAGGATTAAGTGTTCCCATTTCTGATTGTTTTATCATATCATATCATATCATATCATATCATATCATATCATATCATATCATATATTAGGGAGAGAATCTTCCCTCTACTGGTTTACTCTCCAAATGCCTACAACAGCCAGGGCTGGGTCAGGTCAAATCCAGGAGCCTGGGACTCAATCCAGGTCTCCCATGCAGTGGCAGAGACTCAGGGACTTGAACCACCACCTGCCGCCTCCCAGGGTGCACATCAGCAGGAAGCTGGATGGGATGTGGAGGAACCGGGACTTGAACCGGGCACTCTGATAGGGAAGTGACTTAACCTCTGCACCAGTGCCCACCCTCGCATTTCTGCTTGCCACCCTGTTTCTGAGTGCATGAATGAGACTGCCTTACAATTATTCAGTGGAGCCTCCTTCTCCTCCCCTCCTCCCTCTCCTCTCTCTACAACACATGCCATCCTCTCCTCAAAATAGACTGTGCCCTCCTTCAGGGCAGAGACCACGCCTTCATTGTCTCTGCATCTATCCCTGCAGAGTGTAGAAATATAGAGTGCAAATATTCCATCCCCCAGAGTACTTATGGAATAAATGAACATTTTGGGGAAACTTAAGGTAAAAATATGAACTTGACAGAAGGTATATAGATAGTGAGAGGCAGAAACAGGACCCAAACCAGGCCCTGTGAGTACATCCCATTCTCGCCCCTCTGCCTCAGTCCCAGCTCAGTCCTCCCCCCGAGCCTCCACCATCACAGCCCAGCCCAGGCTGCCCGTCAGCCTCCGACCATAAGGAGAGCACCTTCTCCCGCGGCGTCAGCCCTTGCTTCACACACGCACATCTATGCCCACCGCCACCTGCCCTGTCCAGGCCCTCCCTAACTCCCCCAGCTCGGGCCCCACAGCCTGGCTCCGGGCTCCTCTCTGAGCTCTCCCGTGCCCCTGTTACCACGCCCATCTACACTTTGTGCCCTGTGGCTCCGTAAATTCTTCTGCACAAACACACTCACCCGAGAGGCAACTCAGGCTAAGCTCTGGCAGCTCTACTCTGTCAACAGCTAAGCTTTCTGGTCTACCTCTGGCTTGCAGCTCCTCTTGTCTGTCGCTGCTCTAGAGAGGGGACACTGCAGAGGAGGCCTCCAACATGGGTCGCAGGCTGGGTGGGAGGCTGGACTCGGGGGCCTCTAATCTTGAAATCTAGGGCTTCTAGGAATAAACACCTCCAAACCGTTCTTAATCTCCTTTGTAACCTTCACACCTGACTTAGCATGCATGACCCCACAATTTACGGAATAGCCATCTTCTTCTGGCCCAAGTTCTTACCTGCCTGTTGAAATCTAGGCCGTTTCGATCATTTCCTGGAAGAGATTAAAAAAAGAAATGAGTTGCCAGCAGAATTGGAAGAGGCTGAAGGTTAGAGGAAGATGAGGATGTTGAGAAGAGCAGGTCTCTATTTAGGAAAAGGGCACCTGCTTCCCCCAGAGCCAGGATCCTCCTGCTCAGCCTGTTTCCTAGAAACACCGTTGGAAAGACTTCTCTCAGGAGGTGGGGAGGTGGGAGTGAGGGAAAGAGGCCTCTCAGAGGGGAGGCCCACTCGGCCAGGGTCCCCGGGGGAGGCCCACTCGGCCAGGGTCCCCGGGGGAGGCCCACTCGGCCAGGGTCCCTGGGGGAAGGCCCACTAGGCCAGGGTCCCTGGGGGAAGGCCCACTCAGCCAGGGTCCCCGGAGGGAGGCCCCCCTGACCAGGGTCCCCGGAGGGAGGCCCACTCGGCCAGGGTCCCTGGGGGGAGGTCCACTTGGCCAGGGTCCCCAGAGGGAGGCCCACTCGGCCAGGTCCCTGGAGGCAGGCCCCCTTGGCCAGGGTCCCCGGGGGAGGCCCACTCGGCCAGGGTCCCTAGGGGGAGGCCCACTCGGCCAGGGTCCCTAGGGGGAGGCCCACTCGGCCAGGGTCCCCTGGGGAGGCCCACTCGGCCAGGGTCCCCTGGGGAGGCCCACTTGGCCAGGGTCCCTAGGGGGAGGCCCACTCGGCCAGGGTCCCCGGGGGAGGCCGACTAGGCCAGGGTCCCTGGGGGGAGGTCCACTTGGCCAGGGTCCCCAGAGGGAGGCCCACTCGGCCAGGTCCCCGGAGGCAGGCCCCCTTGGCCAGGGTCCCCAGGGGAGGCCCACTTAGCCAGGGTCCCCAGAGGGAGGCCCACTCGGCCAGGTCCCTGGAGTCAGGCCCCTTGGCCAGGGTCCCCGGGGGAGGCCCACTTGGCCAGGGTCCCTAGGGGGAGGCCCACTCGGCCAGGGTCCCCGGGGGAGGCCCCCTTGGCCAGGGTCCCCGGGGGAGGCCCACTAGGCCAGAGTCCCTGGGGGGAGGCCCACTCGGCCAGATCCTTGGAGGGAAGCCCACTAGGCCAGGGTCCCCGGGGGGAGGCCACTTGGCCAGGGTCCAGCGGCACCTCAGAGTCGGTTGGGAGTAGGGCTGGCTCTTGCAGCCAGGGTTCTTGATCCCGGGCCACGTGGCCTCTGGCCACAGCCGGTACAAGAGAGATAGACTTGGAGCCTGAAGAGATCACCCTAAGGCTGGAAGTCCCCCACCACCACCAGCTCCGTTCGGTGGGGGTGCTGATGCCTACGTTGTGTTAGTCAGAGGTCTGCCTTGTTTTCCCCACCAGTTTTTACTTTTTAACTCAGTTCATCTTCTTCCTGTTACAGTAAATACTGAGAGGAAAAATAAATATGAGCTTATATAACAGAAACTTCTTGATACCCAAGTCTGAAGCAGTGGGAATAAAACACTACAGAGAGGCAGCCACAGAGTGGTTTTCTATGTTATGGTTTCCTAGGCTTCTCTTCTCCATGGATGTATGAGGGATCTTCAGAAAGTTCATGGGAAGCACATATTATGAAAAAAGTTAGGTGTGCATTGCAAACATTTTTGGTACCTAAATAAATGGTTTTTGTAGCTACATAAATCTCTTAATTTCTTCTTTCCATGAAATTTTAAAATTTATTTTTTATTTATTTGTTTATTTTGAAAGGAGAGAGATAGAGATAGATACAAATAGACACAGAGAGAGAGAGAGAGAGATCTTCCGTCTGCTGGATCACTCCCCACTCCCCTGAGCTGGGCCACGTCAAAGCCAGAAGCCTGGAACTCAATGCAAGTCTCCTACATGGGTGGCAGGGATCCAAGTGCCTGCTAGTGTGCTCATTGGCAGGAAGCTGGCATCAGAAGTGGAGTCAGGCACTTTGATATGGGATGTAGGCATCTCAAATTGCTGCACCAAACGCCCACCCCTCCACGAACTTCTTGCAGCTTCCTTGTATACCTTTCTGTATAGATTTTTACCTGATTTTTCCAGTGAGCAAACTAGCAATATTTATTCTATACCATTAAGGAACGTCATCTGTATTAGTCTTCTGACCACAAACATTTTTTTTAAAAAGATTTCTTTATTTATTTGAAAGACAGAGTTACAGACAGAAGTAGAGAGAGAGAGAGAGAGAGAGAGAGAGAGAAGAGAGAGGTCTTCCATCCGCTGTTCACTCCCGAAATGGTCGCAGTGGCCGGAGCTGGGCTGATCTGAAGCCAGGGGCCAGGAGCTTCTTCCAGGTCCCCTATGTGGGTGCAGGGGCCTAAGGACTTGGGCTATCTTCTACTGCTGGATTGGAAGTGGAGCAGCCGGGTCTCGAACTGGTGCCCATATGGGATGCCGGCACTACAAGCGGTGGCTTTACCTGCTACACCATAGCACCAGCCCCAAACATCATTTTTAATGGCTGCAAATGTGCCCCTATATGGATGGATGCACCGTGATTTGCTCAACATATACCTGTTGTTGGCACAGCTGTGTTCATTCTTTGTGTAATGCTTTCCTATTCGCATAGACCTTGAGGGCAGGAGCTGAGCACAGCCCTCCTTCAGGCCCATGGACTACTGCTCTATTTCTAGGAAGATGAATATTTATCAAGTGCTGTACACACGGAGCCTAGCATTGTGCTCAGCATCCAATAGATGCTCCACATATATTTGATTGAATAAATGAATAAATGAATGAGTGAGCAAATTCAGAGCTTCCATAATAGCTCTGGAGGGAAGCCCAAATTCCTTCTCACAACATATGAGGGTACTTCAAAAAGTTCATGGAAAATTGAATCAAGAGATAAGTTTCTTTTGGTGCAACAAAAATGTTTTAAATCCATATATAGTTTTTGTGCATTTTCATTAACTTTCATTTTTTAAAGATTTATTTATTTGAAAGGCGGAGTTAAAGAGAGAGAGGGAGAGACACAGAGAGAGATCTTCCATCCTCTGGTTCACCCCAAATGGCTGCAATAGTTGGGGCTGGGCCAGGCTGAAGCCACGAACCAGGAGCGTCATCCGGGTCTCACACATGTGGTAGGGGCCCAAAGAGTTGGGCCATGCTCCTCTACTTTCCCAGGCACATTAGCAGGGAGCTGGATTGGAAGTGCAGCAGCCAGGAATCAAACTGGGACCTTATGGGGCTGCCAGTGTCACAGATGGTGGCTTAACCTGCTATGCCACAACTCCAGATCCTCCATGATTGTTCCTGGGAAAGCAGCACAGGATAGCCCAAGTGCTGGGCCCCTGAACCCACATGGGAGACCTGGAAGAAGTTCCTGGCTCCTGGCTTTGGACTGGCCCAGCCCTGGCTGTTGTGACCATCTGGGGAGTGAATCAGTGGATAGGAGCCCTCTCTCTCTGGCACTCACTCTTTCCTCTCTCTCTCTCTCTCACTCTCTCTCTCTCTCCCCATCTCCCTCTGTCTCTCTGTAACTCTGCCTTTCAAGTAAATAAATAAATCTTTAAAGGTAGAATGACAAAAAGTGAGGGAAAGAGAGAGAGAAATACATCTTTCATCCACTGGTTCACTCCCCAAATGTCCGCAACAACCAGGGAATGGCTAGACCAAAGCCAGGAACCAAGAACTCCATCCAGGTCTCCCACATGGGTGAGAGACCTGCCTTCCCAGAAACATTAGCAGGGAGCTGTACTGGAAATAGAACAGCTTGGACTTAAACCATCACTTCAATATGGGATGCCTATATCACACACAGCAGCTTAACCTGCTGGGACACAAAGCCAGCCTCCTGAGAAAGAAGTTTTCCACCCACTGGTTCACCCCCTAAATGCCCACAGCAGCCAGGGCTGGGCCAGGCTGAAACCAGGAGCCCAGAACTCCATCTGGGTGGTAGGGACTCAAGTGTTTGAGCTATTATCTGCTGCCCCCCAGGCTCAGTGGCAGGAGCTGGATCAGAAGTGGAGGAGCCGGGATGGAACCCTTACTCCATAAGGAATTCAGGCATCTCAAGAGGCGGCTTAACCTGCGGTGCTACCATGCTCATCCTCTCTGAGCCCTAAGAAGACCCAGAGCTTTCCTGCTTTGCTTTTTGCCACTCATGTTCCACCCTCCCCCCTCCCAGGTCCCTGAGCTCAGGCCATGTGGAGTTCTAGTTCAAGTCCAAACGTGCCACACCCTTCCTGTTCACCTGTCCCCACACCCTGTTCCCTTGTGCAGTAGTCCCTCCTGGCTCGAGTCTGGCCACGTGGCATTCGCTGAGAAACTCCTTGCTTGTCTGCAGGTTTCTCTCTCCCCCTTGTCTGTGAATGCTTTGAAAACTAGACAGGGACATCCATCTGTGTGCCATCAAGGGCCACAAAATGAGCAGGACCTTTTTTTTTTTTTTGACAGGCAGAGTGGACAGTGAGAGAGAGACAGAGACAGAGAGAAAGGTCTTCCTTTTACCGTTGGTTCACCCCCCAGTGGCCGCTGTGGCCGGCGCACCGCGCTGATCCGATGGCAGGAGCCAGGTGCTTCCCCTGGTCTCCCATGGGGTGCAGGGCCCAAGGATCTGGGCCATCCTCCACTGCACTCCCAGGCCACAGGATCCCACGGCCCTTCCGCCTCTGCTTTCATCATGTTGCTGCCCACACCCTGTTGCTCTCAGATACCTCCTGACCACAGGGGGAAGGGCTCCACTTCCCCAGTGTCCTTTGCAGCAGAGCAGAAGGAAGGGAGCTCAAGGTCAAGCCACACAGCATCTCTTAGATCCCAAACCCCCATCTCACAGGCATTCTCTGAGCCACTGACCCATCTTAAGACCTCTGCTCAGGCTGGCGCCGCGGCTCACTAGGCTAATCCTCCACCTTATGGTGCTGGCACACCGGGTTCTAGTCCCAGTCGGGGAGCCAGAATCTGTCCCGGTTGCCCCTCTTCCAGTCCAGCTCTCTGCTGTGGCCAGGGAGTGCAGTGGAGGATGGCCCAAGTGCTTGGGCCCTGCACCCCATGGGAGACCAGGAGAAGCACCTGGCTCCTGGCTTTGTCCTGGCCCAGCCCTGGTTGTTGCAGCCACTTAAGTAGTGAATCAGCGGATGGCAGATCTCTCTTTCTCTGTAACTCTGCCTTTCAAATAAATAAATAAGTAAATCTTTAAAAAAATAAAAGTTCATGGAAATGCACAAAAACTACATAAATCAATGAATAAATCTTCCAAAAAAAACCCTGTAAGGGAACTCAAGATGAGAAGGACCCACAGGCTAAAAGAGTTGGGCTTAGATGGGTAGACTGACAGGCAGAATTACTGCTGCCCTTAATTTTCTTTTTTCAATTTGGGAGACAGAGACAGAGTCCTGTCCTCTCACTGACTCTCCAAACGCCCACGACAGCCAGCGCTGGGTCAGGCCAAAGCCAGGAGCAGGAACACAATCCAGGTCTCTCAAATGGGTGGCAGGAACCAAAGGACTTGAGCCTTTGTCTTCTGCCTCCCAGAGAATTCGGAGTGGAGTCAGGTATTGAACCCAGGTGCTCTGCTGTAGGACACAGGCGTATCAATGGCTTCGCCAAACGCACACTCTACCTGCACCTTAATAAAAAAAAAAAAATCTGCTAGTGACACTATAAAGTTGGCCTGATAAGGACCGATTTTAAAATATTTGGCAAAGGGGCCAGCACTATGGTGCAGCAGGTTAAAGCCCTGGCCTACAGCACTGTCATTCCATATGTGCGCCGGTTCGAGTCCTGGCTGCTCCACTTCAAATCCAGTTCCCTCCCTGTTAATGCAGTGGAAGATGGCCCAAGTGCTTGGGTCCCTGTACCCACGTGGGAGAACCGGAAGAAGCTCCTGGCTCCTGGCTTCAGATAGGCGCAGCTCCAGCCATTGCAGCCATTTGGGGAGTGAACCAGTGGATGGAAGACCTCTCTCTCTGTCTCTACCTCTCTCTGTAACTCTTTCAAATAAATAAAATAAATCTTTGAAAAAAAAATTGGCAGAAGAGCAAATTCATTCATTCAACGATGTTTGTTAGGCACAGTCTGGACACCAGGGCCGTTCTGGCACTGAGGATGCGATGTTGGAGAGGCTGGGAGGCACTGGCTGTGTGCAGCTTCCTCTCTAATCGAGGAGACGAAGGAGGGCTGAGCAAGCCTGTGGGTAGCATTCCTGTGGACAAGTCAGGTGCAAGGCAAGCAGGATGGTCTGGGAAGGCCCTTGTGGAGGCGACAAGCTCCCAGGTGAAGACTGTTCTAGATGGAAGGATTGGGCAGCGAGGCAAGAGGTCTGCCTGCCACAGCACAGCCCTGAGGTCGGTGTGGCTGTGGAGACGCGGGTGGGGGTGGCGCGGTGCGAGGGTGCCGGCAGGGTTGGTTAGGCAGGTCCTGGTGAGGTGCGCTGGGGAACTGGAGCAGACGGGCAAGACACGGGCTGATGTCCAATCTTAAATGTACACAGATCCCACAAGCGGTAGGAAGGGGACCGACTGAGGAAACAAGTTTGCACTCAGGAAGCAGACCTCAGGTGGTCGCCAACTTCTAGGTGATATTTATTTATTTTAAAGTACTTATTTATTCAATTTGAAAGGCAGAGAGATAGAGAGAGAGAGAGACACCTCCTACTCATTGGTTCACTCCCCCTAATGCACACAACAACTAAGACTGGTCAGGCTGAAGCCAGAAGCCCAGAACTCCATCCAGGTCTCCCACGTGGGTGGCAGGGGCCCAAGGATTTGAGCCATCACCGCTGCTGCCTCCCAGGCTACACATGAGCAGGGAGCTGGAACTGAGAGTTGAGCCAGAACTTGAACCCAAGGAGCCGGATATGCGATGCAGGCTTCGCAAGCGGCAGCTTAACCTCCTGCATCAAACACCGCCCCGAGGTGACATTTAAAGCCTCATGGCTTAGTAAGGTCACAAAGAACTGAATCCAGAATAAAAACGGAAAGAAAAAAGGGCCAAGGGTGGTTTAGGGAGGAGGAGCCAGCAAATGAGACAGAGAGTGGACACGAGGGGAAAAGGATGGCCAGGTGAGCGTGGGTGGTGAGAGCAGCCGGTATCTCCAAAGAGGGCAGTGAGGCACATATCAACGAGACCCAGGAGGGACCAGAAAACAGCTTGACCTGGAGAGAGCCATCAGGCTTGTGGACAATTCAAAAATGTCTTCGCTTTTGATTCCTGCACATGATATTGTTTCTTGCTGTCTGTGAGATCGGACACAATGACTAGGAGAGCCAGCGGAATACAGAGTTGACAACACACACGATTTCTCTCGCCTAGAGGCTTTCCCATGGCCCTTCTCAAGAGACCTCTCCCCACAAGGATGCACCTGCTGCACTCACGGGCTAGTGACGGAGTGGCCCCGTCTCGTCCAGTTCATGCTTTACCTGCGTGACGGTCTCCATGTCGGTTTCCCTGTTCCCTGGGCTAACCGAATGGCTGAACCGGAGGCTCCAGGGCCAGAAGGAGCCTCCCAAAGACAGCCCGGGAGGCCTTAGGAGAGCAGGGAAGAGAATACACCTTAGCCCTCTGCTAAGGTGGGGCAGAGACAACAGAGGGCCACGCTGAAGTCTAACCAGGAAGGAAAGACATCTTCCTGGGGTCGCGCAGCCTCAGAGAACCTGAGCCAGGCAAAAGCTGGGGTTTCTCAACTACCAGACTCACATGGCTTTCCCAGCAAATCTGCTGCACCCAGTGTCCGACACGGAAAGGCCAAGTACTGGGCTGGAATCAGCAGCTTAGGCAAATAAACAGGAGAGGTGCCAATCAAATTCAAATTCGGAAGGGATTCAAAGCAGCGAAGAGGGCAATACATAAAAGTGGATGACAGGGGCAGGCACTGAGCTTCGTGGTCACCTGCGTTCGGGCCAGCGCTGTGGCACAGTGGTGAAGCCGCCGCCTGCAGCACCGGCACCTCATATGTGCCCCAGTTTGAGTCCTGGCTGCTCCAGTGCCCTCGGAAGATCCAGCGCCCTGCTAATGCACCTAATGCATCAGCCACAGAGGATGACCCAATTCTTTGGGCCCCGGCACCCACGTGGGAGACCCAAAAGAAGCTTCCGGCTCCTGGCTTTGGCTTGGCCCAGCCCTGGCTGTTGCTGCCATTTGGGGAGTGAACCAGTGGATGGAAGACCTCTCTCTCTGTCTCTCCTTCTTTCTCTGTAACTCTGCCTTTCAAATACAATAAGTAAATCTTACAAAAAAAAAAAAAAAAAAGACACCTGTGTCTACACAGAAGAACCTGGGTTCAACTTCTCGCTCTGGCTCCTGACTCCAGCTTCCTGCCAATGCAGACCTGGGAGGCAGTGGTGACGGCTCTAGTAATTGTGGTCCTGCCACCACCCCTCCCCCTCCCCCTCCTTGGGAGACCTGGGTTGAGTTTCGGGTTCCCAGCTTTGGCACCCAGCCATTGTGGGCCTTCAGGGAGTGAACCAGAGCACCCTCTCTCTCTCTCTCTCCGTCCCCTTCAAATAAATGATTTTGCATTTTTCATAAAAAGAATAAAACTTTATGACAGGATGAAAAAATTACTTTCCTAGGCTCTTAGAGGACGCGAAAGAGAACAAAATAAAATGCAAGAGGCAAACATGGAGAGCTCTGCTTTTAGGTTAAAAAAGTCAACTCGAGGGGCTGGTGCTGTGGCGTAGTGGGTAAAGTCGCCGCCTGCAGTGCTGGCATCCCGTATGGGCACCGGTTCAAGTCCTGGCTGCTCCACTTCCAATCCAGGTCTCTGCTATGGCCTGGGAAAGCAGCAGAGGATAGTCCAAGTGCTAGGCCCCTGAACCCACATGGGAGATCCGAAAGAAGCTCCTGGCTCTTGGCTCCTGGCTCCTCAGCTCCAGCTGATGTGGCCATTTGGGGAGTGGACCAGCAGATGGGTGATCTCTGTCTCTCTCTGTAACTCTGACTTTCAAATAAATAAATAAATAAATAAATCTTTAAAAAAAAGAAATGGCTAAGATGATAACTTTTTTTAAAGATTTATTTTATTTATTTGAAAGTCAGAGTTACAGAGAGAGAGGAGAGGCAGAGAGAGAGGTCTTCCATGCGCTGGTTCAATCCCCAGATGGCCGCAATGGCTGGAGCTGCGCCGATCCGAAGCCAGGAGCCAGGAGCTTCTTCCGGGTCTCCCACATGGGTGCAGGGGTCCACGGACCTGGGCCACCTTCTACTGCTTTCCCAGGCCATAGCAGAAAGCTGGATCGGAAGAGGAGCAGCCGGGACTAGAACTGGCACCCATATGGGATGCCGGTGCTTCAGGCCAGGGCTTTAACCCCCTGCGCCACAGCACCGGCCCCTAAGATGATAACTTTTACATCGTACTTTTTTTTTTAAACCACAACAAAAGTTTTTTTTTTAAGTAAACCAAAGAAAAAAAAATAAAGTAAACCAAAGATTTCTTTATTAAGGGATTCTATTCTGACAAATAAACCCAGGGATCTGCTTTCAACATCATCCTGGAGAACTGGCTCAAGTAGTTCAATTGTATCAAGACCTGCCCCGGCCTTTAAGAACTTCTGCTCCAAAGCAAAGCCTTTCTCGTCACAAAGACTTTCTTCAGTGAAACCAGTCATCAACCTCAAACCGGAACCGAGAACTGAAATACTCACAGTGGAGACAGAGGGTGATGAACATTTATAAAGCACTTGGCCATCAAGACTGTCACGAGAATCAAGTGAGGGCTCTGTTGTCTTGGGTATGATCATGATATTGGGCTTAAGGAGGAAACGGCAGGGGCTGGTGTTGTGGCCCAGCAGGTAAAGCTACTGCCTGTGTTGCCAGAATCTCAAATCAGGAGCACTGGTTTCGAGTCCCGGCAGCTCCATTTCTGGTCCAGCTCCCTGCAAATGTGTCTGGGGAAGCGGCAGAGGATGGCCCAAGTACTTGGGTGCCTGCACTCATGTGGGCTCCAGGATTCCACCTGGCCCAACCCTGGCCATTTGGAGAGTGAACTAGCAGATGAAGGATCTCTGTCTTCTGCCTTTCAAATACATAAAATAATTTTTTTTTAAAAGAAGGAAATATCCTTCCATGGTAGGCACACACACTCCCATAGTTAAGACTGAATGTTGTGATGTCTGTAACATACTAGAAAATATTCAAGCACCACAAATGGCAGAAATATGGCTACTTACAGTGGGCAATGATGGGGGGGGGGGTTATCGTATTAGCCCCTGTGTGTATGTGTGTGTGTGTATATGTGTGTATGTGTGTGTGTGTGTGTGAGAAAACTTTGCAAAAAGAAAACAGAGACAAGTTACAAACAAAATAACATCTTTCAGAAAAGATGGTTGAGGCAAACAGGGCAAAATGTGAATAATTAAATCCAGACGATGGGTATACCACAGTTCACTGAAATGTTCTATTTTTGGCATGTCTAAAATTTTTCAAAACAAAATTGTTTTTATTATTATTTATTTGACAGATAGAGTTAGACAATGAGAGAGAGAGAGAGAGACAGGTCTTCCTTCCGTTGGTTCACCCCCCAAATGGCCGCTATGGCCAGCACTGCACTAATCCGAAACCAGGAGTCAGGCGCTTCCTCCTGGTCTCCCACTTGGGTGCAGGGCCTAAGCACTTGGGCCATCCTCTACTGCCTTTCCGGGCCACAACAGAGAGCTGGACTGGGGGAGGAGCAACTGGGACTATATGGGATATGAGCAACCGGCATATGGGATGCCGGTGCCACAGGCGGAGGATTAACCAAGTGAGCCACGGCGCCGGCCCCTCAAAACAAAAATTAGAAGAATAATTCATGAGGGAACATTCAAAAGCCCCTGGCGCAGCGCCTGGTGCGTAGTTAGTGCTGAGATCGGGGTCAGTGGCCTTCTGCCCTCTCCCCAGGTCTCAGCCTGGACGGGAAGCAAGCTGGGCCCGCAGCAAAGCACGGACCCCGGGCGGAGCTGCGGGTGGGCAGGCTTCCTCTCAGTACCAGGGTGGATTCTGTGTCAGATGAATTTGTCCCACGGTGAAACCTGCAGTTTCAGCTGCACAGAGCCACAGTCCCCAAGAAGATTCAGGCAGAGGCTGCTTTTTTTTGAGGGAGGGGTGGGAGGCTATTAACAGAAGTGGTGTTCTCATGGGTGAGCCCATTTTTTTTTTTTGATGGGACAATTTGATAGTGTCCCACGAGGAGGGCGTCAAATGACTTTTTAAAATTTTTTTAAGATTCATTTATTTGAAAGAATCACAGAAAGAGATGAGAGAGAGAGAGAGAGAGAATCTTCCATTCACTGGTTCACTCCTCAAATGGCTGCAACAGCAGAGCTGGGCCAGGCCGAAGCCAGGAGCCAGGAGCCGCCTCTGTTTTCCCAGGTGCACTAGTTGAGAGCTGGATTGAAAGCAGTGCAGCTGGGACGTGAATCGGCGCCCATACAGGATGCTGGCACTGCAGACGGTGACTTAACCCATGTGCCACAGCTCAGGCCCCTCAGATGGCCTCCCGCAGTTCCCCAGAACTAAGATGCACCAAGCGGACTGAAATGTGCCAGGGCTTTTTCCTCCCCCGCCAACAACCTGCACAAGAGGACTAGAGGACTCTGCTCACCGTTCCCCTCTGCTCTGCGTGTCCTGCACATTCTGCACAGAAAGAAGGGCTCATAAAGAGGCTCCAGAAGCACCTAGTCAGAGGTCTTAGGGACAAGTGGGTGACCTCTGTGTCCAGCTGGAAGTGTCACCCACTGAGGTCCCTCTAGCTCTCTTGTGGGCCTCATGGACCCCATGGCAAGCAGCAGGAGAAGAACAAACATCTTGGAGCCCTGGCTGGTGGGGCTGGGAGGGGCCTAAGGCACTCACCCAGGCAAGCTCCAGGCTGTGGGCAGGCTAGAGCATTAGAATCCACTCCGTTTGACATGGAAACAAGGCTGAGTGATTGACACAGAGTAAAAGGCTTTTAAAGTATAAGTGGGTATTGGGGAGTGACTCTTAGTGGAGATAAGAGCCCATGTCTCCAGCCTCAAGGACACGTGTTCTTCCTGTCTCAGCATGGCCAGCATGGCTTTGTCGTGAACAGTTCAGGGTAAGAAAAGGTCTTGGGGGGCGGGGGGTGCAGTGCTGTGGCATAGTGGGTAAAGCTGCCCTCTGCAGTGCCAGCATCCCATAGGGGTGCCGGTTCGAATCCCTGCTGCTCCACTTCCAATCCAACTCTCTGCTATGGCCTGGGAAAGCAACAGAAGATGGCCCATGTCCTTGGGCCCCTGTACCTGTGTGGGAGACCCGGAAGAAGCTCCTGGCTCCTGGCTTCAGATTGGCGCAGCTCCAGCCATTGAGGCCAACTGGGGAATGAAGCAGCGGATGGAAGATCTCTCTCTCTCTCTCTGTAACTCTGACCTTCAAATAAATAAATAAATCTTAAAAAAAAAATAAAGAAAGAAAGAAAGCAAAGGTCTTGGGGCCAGCAAGGTGGCATAGTTAGGTTAAGCCTTTGCCTCTGGCACTGGCATCCCGTATGGGCACCGATTCAAGTCCCGGCTGGTCCAGCTCCCTGCTAATGAGCCTAGGAAAGCAGCAGAGGATGACCCAAGTGCTGGGCTCCGGCACCCACGTGGGAGACCCAGAAGAAGCACGTGGCTCCTGGTTTCCCATGGGCCCAGCTCCAGCTATTGTGGCCATTTGGGGAGTGAACCAATGGATGGAAGATCTCTCTCTCTCTCTCTCTTTCTCTGTCTATAACTCTGCCTCCCAAATAAATAAATAAATCTTGAGAGAGAGAGAGAGAGAGAAAAGAAAAGGTCTGAAGTCTCCTCCAAGGCCCGGTTCGGCTGCTCCAAACCTCCCATTGGGGACCCAGAACAGTCGGGTTCCTTTTTTTTTTTTTTTTTTTTTTGACAGGCAGAGTGGACAGTGAGAGAGAAAGGTCTTCCTTTGCCGTTGGTTCACCCTCCAATGGCCGCCGCGGCCGGCGCGCTGCGGCCCGAGCACCACGCTGATCCGAAGGCAGGAGCCAGGTGCTTCTCCTGGTCTCCCATGGGATGCAGGGCCCAAGCACTTGGGCCATCCTCCACTGTACTCCCTGGCCACAGCAGAGAGCTGGCCTGGAAGAGGGGCAACCGGGACAGAATCTGGCGCCCTGATCGGGACTAGAGCCTGGTGTGCCGGCGCCGCAAGGCAGAGGATTAGCCTATTGAGCCACGGCGCCGGCCAAACAGTCGGCTTCTACCCAAGCGCTTCCAGCCAGGTAAGGAGCCAGGGCTGCATTGGAAGAGTTTGGGTTAAAGATAAAGACAGTCTCCAGGTCTGCAGGACTTGGATACGATGCAGACAGTGAAAGGCACTGGATTCTTGGAGAGCCCCAGGATCCTCTTAGGCCAGGAATGGTCACAATGTCTAATGGAGTGCTACGGACAGCACCCAGAGGTGCCCACACTGCCTCCCCCAGCTCCCCAGGGGGAGGCCTGCTTTCCCACCCTTGAGCTGAGCCAACAGCCCAGCCTCCCAGGCCTGGCTGATTTGCATAGCTTTGGCAGCTCTGGGATGTGAGTTTGCCTGGGGAGCAATTCTCTGGGTGAGGGAGGTGGAAGCACAAGAACCCAGAACTGTTCAAGCAGGAATTTTCACTTCTGTGGGTAAACAAGGCATTGGGCAGAAAGGCTGGGCCTCTCCCACTTCTGGCCCGCTCTCTCCTCACCAGCGCTGCTCCCCTGCTCCCCGGTGTAACCCAGAAAGACTTCCAGGGACGCTTTATTACCATTTGGCCAACTTGCTGCCACTTTCTGCTATGGCAGTTAGGAAGGTCCCGGGACCCTGGAGGCACTGCTGTGCAGCCAGATGCCAGAGCAACCCAGGAGACTTCCAGCATGGCCGCCTAGGCTGGCCATGGCCACGCACAGTCTTCCCCAGGGCCCCACAGACAGCGGCTCTGCCAACCCCTTTGTTCTCCAAGGGACTGAGAAGTGCTGCCCATTGTCTGGGCTCTGTGCAGAGAACACAGGGTGAACTGGGCTCCAGGATCCCTTCTCAGGCTGTTCCACCCTGGACTTAGGGCAAATGGCTTAATCTCCATAGCCATCAATTTCCCTTAAATATCAAAACAAAAAGGTCACCTCCAACCTTGCCTCCTCTTCCCTAAGAGAGAGGAAATGCACAAGAGGAGCCTGAGGGCACCCCTTGAAGGTAGCGGGTGCTGGAGGACCTGACAGATGTTGGAAGAGCACTGTTTTAGCAGTTGCAGGGCCTGAATTTCAGTTTTGCACCAGCTGAGTATCCCTGGTTAGATCAAGGTGTGAATAGCAAATGTAAAGTTGCATGCATGCAAGCTGCGCCCAGGGCAGACATCACTAATGGATCACTGCACTCTTTCCCTTTCCCTAAACTAGGGGCTCAGCAACCAGCACCAGCACACAGAATTAGTTCTACCAAAGAAACCCACTTATTCGATTTCTCTGGTTCTTCCACCTCTGGCAGGCTGTGGATTTGGGGGTCAGTATCATCTAAAGCTTCTCTCTCTAGCCCAACGCGGAGAATGGCAGAGTCAAAGCAACCAACCACGAGGCTTTCTTGAGACAGCCCCACTGAGTGTCCTGGTGGTTTTCCTCCACACGCACAGTCATGAGATTGAACCCTACAATCTGCTCTCTGGTCACTTCCCAAAGATGCCAAAGGGGTACAGGAGTTCTGCTGCACCCCTGTGTTAAAGCAAAGACCAGCATCCTCCTGCAGTTTCCCACGTCCTCGTGAAGGAAGGGCTCCCTCATCAAGGTCTCCTAATGTTAGGAAATACAGTCCATGCTATGTGGTCTGGGCTACAGAAGGGGCTCTCGGGGCTCCTAGCACTGCCCTTTCATCTCCTGCTGGCCACACCCGGATGCTGCTGGCATCACCCCAGGGGCCCTAAGTGGGCTGCATCCTGGGCAGGTCAGCACCAGTTTCCAGAAAGAGTCCAGGGCCTGAGCCCATTGAGGTAAGGAACAGGGCCAGCAGATACAAGTTCCCTGGACTCATAGTCCCCTGACCCTGGAAAAACAATAAAAACCCAACTTCAAAGGAAGTTCAATAACGCGGCCAAGAGCTCTGTTCTGCTCACATCCAAAAAGCACATCTCCCAGGAGGGCTCCCGCTGCTCTTGTTCCATCAGAGCTTAGGCGAGCCAAAGGAGACCACAGACAACTCCTAGTCCAGAGCCTGTTTATCGGCAAGCAAGCCGAGTCCCCGGGAGGACTAGAGCCCTGCCCTCCACGCCACGCCATGCCACGTTACCTCCAGGGGAACCCTCACATGGAGCTGCCACCGAAACTCAAGGGGGAAAGGACCCTTAGGCTGTCCGGAACTACAAATGTCATCCAGGCTTGTTGAAGCTCTTCCATCTCTTAGCACTGCATCCTGGGGGGAACGATTCTCCCCACTGGCTCCCTCACCTTCTCACTGCTTGAGTTAGGATCAACATAGGAGCAGGCGGTGGGTTTCTGGGACCCCTGTGTGGGAAGGCGTCCTGTGGGCCGGGGTGACCACTTAGCTTTGGTGGCTGCTGGTGGGCCCTGTCACTGAAACATGCTTCCAACTCCACAGGGAATTCACAGGCAAGCCTGCTCAGGGAAAGGTTCGTGCCCCCAGCTCCCCGAATTGGCTTTTGGGTCGCTGCACACAGGCACATCGTCTGAACACTTTGTCCTCCTAGCTTTCATAGTAGCAAATAGCACTACACGGGCAGGCACTGTTGGAGTGTTTTATAAATGGTGACTCATTTAATCCTCACAGCAGCCCTATAGAGTAGGCACTATTATTATCCCCATTTTATAGATGAAGAAACCGAGTCACAACCTTTACGGAACAGCCCCAAGGTCAGAGGAGCAGGGGAGCACACGTTGGAGAAATTTAGGGGTGTCGCCACTCACATCATTCAAAGTGCCTTATAAAAACTAACTGGTGTGTGCAAAGGGTTTGGGGGTGCTCTCAAGCCCCAGCATTGTGGAGTGCAAGTTCAGACTCTTCATCTGATGCAGCACCTTGGCCCCAGAGCAGGGCAGTGGCTCATTGTAGGTGACGACAGGTGGGTGGTCAAGATGTGTCCAGAACCCGTCTGTCCTCACGCCTGCTCCGCCCAACAGGACAGTGCAGAGACGTTCCCCAGTGACACCACCCCGAAGTCCAAGAGGACTCTTCTGGGGTCGTTGGAGAGAGGGAGGCGGACACGAGGGCACAGGTGGCCCTTGCGCCAAGGTCCTTTCCCAAGAGGCGCTCAGACAAGCTCAGGACACCGAGGGGGAAGGGAGCCCCAGGGCAGGAGGGGCTCTCCACGGGCAGAGGTGGGGTGGGAGGGGAGCCAGCCACTGGCACGCCTCCCTTTGATAACCTGGAGCCCTGGAGCCCTGGAGCCCTGAAGCCTACATTTGCCAGACGGCTTAACCCCTTTTGTCCACGCTTCCCTCCTCAAGAAAACCTTAATCATCCTCATTTGAATTTCAAATGACCTCTCCCCTCTCCCCCTCCCTGCCCCAACAAGCTTTGAGGCAGGGATATGGAAATTTACCCTGCAGTATGGAAATCATCGCCCTATGCAAATTGGACGCCGGGACCCCATCGTCATAGCAACCACCCGGTTTCCTCTCTTTGCTGCACCTCTCTGGGCTCCCTGGCTTAGATTTTCCGTTCCTCTTCCCAGCCTGAGCAGGGGGGGTGGTGTGCCCAAGCCCCCTGCCGAGGTCCTCGCTCCAACCATCAGCAGACAGGTGGGGTGTCATGGGCCATGCCTAACTTAGGTGCCTCTGCCTGCACCTCTCCTACCAACCTGGACTCAGCACACCCAGGTGAGGCCAACCCAAGGACAGGCTGGCTGGAGGGGTTGGGGGGCTGGACTCTGAGGGGCACAGAAAAGCCCCCAGACGTGGCGGCAGGAGAGGGGAGACCTGGGAAGCTCCAGTGGTGCCAGTGGTAGGAGATGAAAGGCGATGCATCAAACCTGTATGTAAAATGTCATGCAAATGAACCCCTATTATTTTTTGAGTCAACAACAGCACTGGTGCTTTTTGGGAGATGCTTGCAGCCCTGTTTCCCATGCTCCTGGTTTGGCACACAGGCCTGTCCCACTGTTGCCCTGGGAGCACCCACCAGTGAGCTCAGCAGTCCACGGAGAACCCAGGCGAGCACTTTGAACTTGGCGGCAGGAAGCCTCCAGCTGCCTTTGAGGGCTCTCTGGTCATGCTTAACCCTGCCCTGCCCCACGCCGCCCCACCCTGCCTGACCCTCACGCTCAAAGGAGGGGGACCCTTAGCCCCAGCAGGGAGGACCCTCCGATGGGAACCTGCTCCTCTCTCCCAAACCAGACTGTGGAGCTGAGGATGAGAGGGAAACTGGGCCCCCTGTCCCCTTCCCACCCCCTTCCTCTGTGACCGTCCCTGGGGGCAGCCCAGACAAGCCTTGCTGGGGAAGTGGCCCGAGCACAGCAAGGGCCAGCCTCAGTCACCAGCTGCCTGGACGCCCCCTCCTCCTGTGGTTTCCCAGCCCCCTGGAGGACTGACTGGAGGCGCTCCCAGCCCAGTGTTTAGAGATGGGGCTTGGGGGGCGGGGGATGTGAGGAGTTGTGTGCATCCATCTGTGGGTGCAGTGGATGGGCTGGGGCAGAGGGTAATTGCATGTCAGTTGCCTGGTCTGGCTGCTCCTCAAGCCCCCAAGACGTGTACGGGTTGGGTTGCTCATCACTCTTTAAATGCGTTTTCCATGTGTTCAGCACTTTTCCACACCAGGTGTGCTCACTGCCCTAATTGTGTCTGGAGGAGGAGGGTGGACCTGAGAGACCAAAAGCCTTTACTCACAGCTTGGGGGTGGCGGGGTGGGGAGGTCTGCAATTTGGGCGCCTTAGTGAGGGACTGAGGCCCAGGGAGCTGCGGTGGCCTGAGTCTCTGGACACTGACCAAAGCCCAGTCTGCCGTGTGTGGGGGTACCACCGCCCCTGCCAGCCCAGGACGGACAGGGGCCTCCCTCTCCTGCAGGGGTCCCCACTGCTGCCCTGTGCCATCTCCAGAGTGGGGGCGAGAGGAGTCACAAGGAGACAGAAGATGCACGTGGGAGGTGCACCTGCTGCTCGCGGTTCCTCTGAGGCAGGGTCCCCCACACGTGGGCCAGCAACCAAGGCCCATCCAGGAACTGTGTGTTAAGATCCAAGGCCAGATACGCAGCACGAGGAGAGCATGAATTCAGAAATGTCAGTAGCACATCTAAGCATGCTGGCAGGGGGGATCCTCCTGTTGAACTGGGTGCATGGCCGGCACCGCGGCTCAATAGGCTAATCCTCCACCTAGCGGCGCTGGCACACCAGGTTCTAGTCCCGGTCGGGCGCCAGATTCTGTCCCGGTTGCCCCTCTTCCAGGCCAGCTCTCTGCTGTGGCCCGGGAAGGCAGTGGAGAATGGCCCAAGTGCTTGGGCCCTGCACCCCATGGGAGACCAGGAAAAGCACCTGGCTCCTGCCATCGGATCAGCGCGGTGCGCTGGCCGCAGCGCGTCAGCCGTGGCGGCCATTGGAGGGTGAACCAACGGCAAAAGGAAGACCTTTCTCTCTGTCTCTCTCTCTCTCACTATCCACTCTGCCTGTCAAAAAAAAAAAAAAAAAAAAAAAAAAAAAAAAAAAAAAAAAAGAAAGAAAAGAAAAGAAAAAAAAAAAGAAACTGGGTGCACGCCTGTCTGAGCTCTGCTGAGAGTCACAGAGGTCCACCACAGCAGGACAGATACTGGCCCATGGCAGACTGGAAACAGACCTTGGGCTCCCTCACTTTTGTGCCCTCTTAGGTTGGGAAGAAATTGGGTCCCTGTTCTGGGGGCAGCTGGGGTGGTGGAGGCAGGGGCATTTCCTTAAAGAGACCTCCAAGAGGAGGAAGATGGCATCGTGCAGGACTGTGCCGCCACACGTGGCTCATCTGACCACGCTGACTGCTGGATGAGAACCTGTGTGTGGCTGGATGAGAACCTGGCCATGGGCGCGGGCTGCTGTTGTGGCTGCTTTATTTGCTAGGGTACTCTGGGTGCTGGAAGAAGAGAAACAGAGAAACAGTCCCTGGTACGATAGGTCTCTAGGTCTCTCTCCCAAGATCTCCTGCAGCCAGGGCCACAGTTCATTCATTGGAAAGGCAGAGTGACAGAGAGCGAAGCTGGAGGGGGAGAGAGAAAGAATGATCTTCTGTCCACTGGTTCACTCCCCAAATGACCTCAACAGCCAGGGCTGGGCCAGGCTGAAACCAGGAGCCAGAGATCCACCCAGGTCTCCTACAGGGGACAAAGTACTCGAGCCATCACCTGCTGCCTCCCCGGGAGCATTGGCAGGGAGCTAGATTGGAAGCAGAGCAGCCAGACTTGAGTCAGTACTCCAATTTGGGATGCCAGTGTCACACGTGGTGGCAGTTTAACCTACTGTGCCACAACACCAGCCCCTAATTTTTTTTTTTTTTTTTGAAAGGCAGAGTAATGAGCAGGGAGGGGGAGGGAGAGATCTCCGCCTCTGTTGGTTCCTTCCCCAAATGTCCGTAACAGTTAGGGCTGGGCCAGGCCAAAGCCAGGATTTAGGAACTCAATTCGGTCTCCCATGTGGGTGGCAGGGACCCGCTCATCTGCTGCCTCCCAGGGTGCACATTAGCAGGGAGGTGGAATTGGGAATGGAGCCAGGACTCAAACCCAGGCACTTTGATATGGAATTCAGCCGTCCAAAGCGAGTCTTAACTGCTGTGCCAAACGCCCACCCCTGAGCCAGTAGCTTCTAATTTCCCGGTCACAGAAACCAGAAGCAGGTGAGATGGAAACCGTGGTCTGAGAAGGGCAGAAGCAAAGGTAGTGGGTGCCGGCTGCACTGCGCAGGGCTCCGGTGAGAGACAAGAAAGGACGCCACTGCGCAGGCGCGAGTATCCCAGGAGACCCGGCAGCCAACAGAAAGCATGGGAGTGGCTCTTCTCAGGGACAGGAGGCCGATGAGGGAAAAGGAAGCTGTCAGGGCAGCAGATTCTCTCGTTTTCCAGGGATGGCTCTGAAACTTCTCCCAGGGAAGAGACAAGCACAGACAGGATGGCCTCTGATAACCTTCACGCAGGTTCAAAATGTTCAAGGACGCATACAGGGAAGACAACACATCAACTTCCAAAATATCTGCACCAAAAGTAATTTACCCTAAAATGTTATACTGTATTTTATTTATTTTAAAGACAGAGATTGAGAGAGAGAGAGAGAGAACTCTCATCTTCTGATTCATTCCCCAAATGTCCACAACAGCCAGGGTTGGACCAGGCCAAAGCCAGGAGCTGGGAATTCAGTCTAAGTCTCCATAGCTACTTGAGCCGTCACCTGCTGCCTCCCAAGGTGTCCATTAGTAGGAAACTGGAATCAAGAGCAGAGCCGGGGCCAGCATTGTGGTGTACCAGGTAAAGCCATTGTCTGCAGTGCCAGCATCCCATATGGGCACTGGTTCAAGTCCCAGCTGCTCCACTTCCAATCCAGCTCTCTGCTATGACCTGGGAAAGCAGTGGAAGATGGCCCAAGTCCTTGGGCCCCTGCACCCACGTGGGAGACCCGGAAGAAGCTCCTGGCTCCTGGCTTTGGATTGGCATAGCTCTTGCCATTGCGGCCATCTGGGGGAGTGAACCAGCAGATGGAAGACCTCTCTCTCTCATTCTCTGTCTCTGCCTCTCTGTAACCCTGCCTTTAAAATCAATAAATAAATCTTTAGGAAAAAAAAAAAAAGAGCAGAGTCACAACTTGAACCCAGGGACTGCAACATGAGATGCGGGCACCCCGAATGGCACCTAAGCCACCTTTCCAAATGCCTGCCCCGTAAGCTTATCTTCTCCTTGCATTTCCCTGAGCTTCTTGAAGTGCTCGGTGTAGCCTCAGGAATCGGTGTCTGGGGAGGCGCTGGTTTATCTGCAACTCCAGGGCAGTGAGGGAGGGAACAGAAACAGACTTCCCTTCATGTGGTTCCTGCAGCACCCTCTCCCGCACCGTGATGGAACTCAGCTCCCAGGCACAAGCAGGCTTGTCCCACATCTTCCAGTGACAGGGCTTCGTCTTGTCCCCTAACGTTTCCAATAACCATCAGCCCGATGGTGGACTATATTTGTATGGTGCCAGACACTCTTTGGAGTACCTTTTCCCTCACTGTCATTCAATTCTGACCAGAGAGGGTGTGTGTGTGTGTGTGTGCGCGCGCGCCTTGTGCACATGTGCATGTGTATAGTGCTTGTACACATGATTCATTTAGAGATGGCTGTCAACACAAGGCCTCCCTGCCCTGCCCTGGCCTCAGATCCTATCTAGACGTCTCTTGCCCTCTCTGCCATTTAAAGGATAGCTTCATGTTTGGGTGGAAAGCCATCCTCGTGTCTCAAAGTCTTCTCCGTGTTCCTACGTGGAACTTCAGCTCTCGGCTGCAAACTTCAGTCCTCTTTTTTTTTTGGTTAAGATTTATTTATTTATTTGAGATGCAGAGTTACAGAGAGAGAAGAAAAAAACTCTTCCATACTCTGATTCACCCCCCAACTAGCTGCAACAGCCAAAGCTGGGCCGATCTAAAGCCAGGATCCGGGAGCTTCTTCCGGGTCTCCCATGTGGGTTCAGGGGCCCAATTGCTTGGGCCATCTTCTGCTGCTTTCCCAGGCCATAAGCAGGGAGCTGGACTGGAAGTGGAGCAGCTGGGACTTGAACTGGCACCCACATGCCCAAGCCCAGTCCCTCATTAAGCTTCCCCTCTCGTTCTCTGGCGAGGGGAGGCTGTCCTTCCCAGGTCTCTGAGAGGATGTCGGTGCCAGTGCACCTGCTCCAAGGCCATCTGGGCTGAGAACTGTGCCCAGCTCTCCCTGCCCAGTGATGGACAATGAAGCCTGCAGAGCGGCAGGAGACGGGGGCTAGAAAGACCCAGGCTGTGTTCCACCTTTTGCTGGGTCTGGAACCCTGGGACAAGCATCCAGCTAACATTCCTTCCCATCACATCTGCACTGACACCCAGTCTCAACGTCAGGGCAGAGGTCAAATGCATGGAGGATGTGAGAACGTTCTTACAACCCCACGGTGGTCCATGTGACCATGAACTCCTGCCCTAGAAGGAAGCCTCCTTGAGGAGGGGGCTCTAGCTTTGCCTTTCCGGACCCGGGGTCCAACACGAAGTGGTGTGTCGTTGCTGTTGGTGAGGGGACCACCAGCCAGGTCAAGGAAGAGGATGGGGGACCCAGTGGAGCAAGGCAGCTGCAGGTGCAGGGGGAGTGATGGCTGAGGGAGGGAGCCTCGGGAGAGGGGACTGGGTGGGGCCTGGGGAGGGGGCGGGAAGGCAAGCTCAGCCTGCAGGAAAGCTACACACAGACATAGACATGGAAACAGATGGGAGAAAATGTGCAACAGCAGAACCCTGCACACGGCTTTTAAAATTCAGCCCTTAGAGATGCTCTGGTCCGAACCCCGGCTTCCCGAGGAGGAGAAAGAAAGTCCATGTGGAGTAACGCTTGCCAAAACAAGGCGCAGGGAGTTAACAGCGGAACCAAGAGCAGAACCCAACGGGGTCACACAGGCCTGACCCTGATTCCTGGTTATAAGATACAAAATCCAGGATGGGGGCGTGGCACAGCGCGCAGCCCACGTCTGAGTGCCTGGGATCAAGGCCCGGCTGTGCTTCTAGTTACAGCTTCCTGCTAAGGTGCACCTAGAGAAGCAGCGAGTCTGGGTCCCTGCCACTCGGGTGGATGGAATTCCCAGCTCCTGGCTGTGGCCTGGCCCAACCCCAGCTGTTTGCGGTCATTTGGGGAGTGAATCAGTAGATGGAAGATCTCTCTCTCTGTGTCTCTGTCTCTGCCTTTCAAAAAAAATTAGATGCATGATCCTGGACACTTTGTTTCTCATTTTCAGCCACAGTTCCTCATCCGTGAGACTGGGGGTGACAATGCTTCTGTCCCATAAGCTTGCTGTGGGACTCGAATGAGATGAGGGTTGCAAAGTTGCCTACAAGTGGCCAAGAGTGGAAGAGGGTTCTAGAAACGGTCTGAGGCTGCCTTGTTCCTCCCCTGTCACTGAGGCTGCGATGTGACCAGCATGATCCAAAGTCCTGGGGTTAGTGCTCTGGTGCTGGGGGAGGGGGAGGAGGGGCCCGTTACAGACCTGGGGGCTTCTGAAATGTGGGTAGAGCTCTATTACCAACTGCTTAACTGAGAACAGAAAACAGCCACTCCCAGCCTCAAGAGTGAAGAAAAAGTGACCACAGGCAGAGAGCCAGCAGCGGGCATGGAAAAGCCGGTGCAGACAGCGCCGGCAGCCGGGAAGGGCTGGGCGGTGGTGCTGTGTGCCTGTGTGTTTGCACGCATGGGGCTGCACTCCGCAGGGCGTTGGAGTCTTTGCCCGGCCCTGGAGGTGCCACAGGCGCACTCCGAGGTCTTGAGTCTTTACTCTCTCCTGCGCCACAGGGAAGGGAAGGGTGAGCCGCGCTGCCCTTGGGAGCTCTGCCTGGTCCCAGCCTGTTACCTTGGCCCTTGGCCCTTTGTGTGGCTGGCCGGGGTGTGGGGAGAGCGCCCTCCCCTTTCCCAGCTCTCACCCTGGGTGCCCCTTGGGGATTTCACACAGCGCATGGGGTGCTCTCCGGGAGCAGGGCTTTCTAGGTCACCTTTGTTTATAGCTCCTTTTAAAACCCAGAGACAAACCACCCATTAATTTATACACCGCTGGGAAGGCAAACCTGTCTTTTAAAAATCCAAAGGAAGCCATTAAAACAGGTTGGTAACCATTGTAACTCATAATAAGCTCTTCTCTGTTAAAAAAAATGAGTCAGAATGACTTTCCAGGAAGTTTGGTTACTTTAATTAGCTCCCTCTTTTTTCTCGCTCTTTAAAATGCGCAGTAATTGAAGGATTACCGAAGTATTGATGCTGCCAGCCCCAGAGTGAAAGATCTAGGGGCGGTCAAGTCCCAGACAGCACAGGTGTTCCAAACAGACGGCACCAGCTGCTGGGAGTGGAGGAGAAGCGGAGGAGAAGGCACAGCGAGCAAAGCCAGCCTCGGGATCTCACTCACCGGCCTGAGTCAAGGGGACAAGGGGACCCCAGCCACCTGCAACCAAGAGCGCTCAGCAGCGATGCCCGGCCACCTTGTGCACCTCACAATCCCAGCATCTCACTTGGGACTCATCCCATATCAGAGTCCCTGGTTTGAGTCCCGGTTACTCTGCTTCTGATCCAACTTCCTGCTAATGTGCCTGGGAGGTGGCAGATGATGGCCCAAGTGCCTGGGTCCCTGTCACCCATGTGGGAGGCCTGGAGGGAGTTCCTGGCCTCAGCCTAGCCCAGACCTGGCTGTTGAAGGCATTTTGGGGAGTGAACCAGCAGATGGAAGATATCTCTCTCTCTCTCCCCCACCCCCGTATAACTCTTTTGAATAAACACATTTTTTAAAAATAATTAAGATGCTGAATCTAGGGATCAGCACTGTGGCATAGCAAGTAAAGCCGCCTCCTGTAGTGCCAGCATCCCATATGGGCTCCTGTTCCTGTCCCAGCTGCTCCCCTTCCAACCCAGCTCTCTGCTTATGGCCTGGGAAAGCAGCTGAAGATGGCCCAAGTGCCTGGGCCCCTGCACTCACATGGAAGACCTGGAGGAAGCTCCTGGTTCCTGGCTTTGGATCAGCGCAGCCCTGGCTGTTGCAGCCAGCTGGGGAGTGAACCAGCAGATGGAAGACTTTTCTGTCTCTCCCTCTCACTGTCTATAACTACCTCTCACATAAATAAATAAATGAATAAATCTTTAAACTTCAAAAGAGAGAGCTAAGGATGATCACAGCACCATGTGCCAAGCACTGTGGCGAGACTCTGACATCATCTCAATAACTCGGCTCACGCGCTGTGGCCGGCACTAATTCTCCCCCTTCACAGAGGCGGTGAGAATGATTAGCAGGCATGCAGCCAGTAAGCAGCGGAGCTGTGAATCTTATCTCAGGCCTGTTTGACCCTAAATCCACAGCCTTCAAAGGTCACGTGCTCCTGCCTCCCAGGGAGGCAACGTGGCAGGTGTAAGGTCGCACACGGAGTTGGCAGTAGCTTTATAGGCAGATTCCGAAGGACCTGTGTCCGCATGGTTTTTTCCTTCACTCGCTCTACACACAGCTCCCACGGCCTAAGACACAAGGCCAGAATTTGCTGTGGTTGTCCAGAAAACATCAACCTGCTAACCCCACACCCTGGCTCTGAGCCCCGCCCCCGCCGGGTCACCTTCCCAGGTCCTGTGTGACTCCCTCTCACTCCCAACCCCGCTCCCCTGGCTTAGTTACAGCAGCAGCGCCAGCGTTAAGCGTGTTCTTCTGCCCACTGGGAATAGGACTGCACATTAGGACCCAGGTAAAGAGTGAGCCCCAACCAGCCCGCACAGCTTCTCTGGGATCATGGCTCCCCGCCCTGCTATTTCTCTAGAGAAGAGTGTTGATGCTGGGACTGCACCCATCACTCTCCAGCTGACCTGATTTTAAAGTCTTGCTTGAGTTGTTGAGATCAAAAGAAAATTTCTTCTCAACTGGGAAAACCAAGTGTTCCCCCTCCTCTCCAAAGACTCTTAGTAAGATGCACTCAGCTAATAAACCAATTGAAAATGGGTACAACTGGCCCACATTGTCCTCAGCGCAGCGGTTCATAGATTCCGGCGAAACACAGGGGTACTTCCAAAAGTTAGTGGGAAGCTGAGTTTAAAAGGCTGCCTTAGGCTGGTGCCGCGGCTCACTAGGCTAATTCTCTGCCTTGTGGCGCCGGCACACCGGGTTCTAGTCCCGGTTGCCCCTCTTCCAGGCCAGCTCTCTGCTGTGGCCAGGGAGTGCAGTGGAGGATGGCCCAAGTGCTTGGGCGCTGCACCCCATGGGAGACCAGGAGAAGCAACTGGCTCCTGACTTCGGATCAGCGCGGTGCGCCAGCCGCAGCGCGCTGGCCGCAGCGGCCATTGGAGGGTGAACCAACGGCAAAGGAAGACCTTTCTCTCTGTCTCTCTCTCTGTCCACTCTGCCTGTAAAAAAAAAAAAAAAAAAAAAAAAGCTGCCTTTGGTCTAGCAGATAAAACACTGGCGCAGATGTCTGCAAAGCACATCAGAGTGCCCAGCTTCAGTACTGGGCTCTAGCTCTGGCTCTTGGCTCCAGCTCCCTGCTAATGCAGACCCTGAAGGCAGCAGGGATGGCTCATGGAATTGGGATCTTGCTACCCACATTGGAGACCCAGATTGAGCTCCCAGCTCCTGGCTTCAGCCCCTCAGCCCAGTCCCAGCCGTTTCTGGCATTTGGGGAGTGAACCACCAAACGGGAGGTCTCTCTCTCTCTCTCTCTCTGCCTCTCAAGTAACTAAAAACATGTTTTAAAAAGAGAAGTCCAAGGATTGGTGTTGTGATACACTGAGTGAAGATGCCACTCTCAACACTGGCATCTCATATCAGAGCACCAGTTCGAGTCCCAGCTGTTCTGCTTCCAATCCAGTTCCCTGCTACCGTGTCTGGGAAGACAGCGGAAGATGGCCCGAGGACTTTGACCTCTGCCACGTACCCGGGAGACCCTGAAGGAGCTGTGGCCATCTGGGGAGTGAGTCAGCGCATGGAAGATCTCTCTCTCCCTCTCTCTCTGTAACTCTGCCTTTCAAATAAATGAAATACATGCTTTTTAAAAATAAGTCTATTTTGGTGCAAAAATTTTGAAATCCGTGCCTGGTATTTTGCATGAACCTTTTGAAGTACCCCCATAGAAAATGTGTTACTGCCTGTGCACCTAGAAACGGTCTCAATATCAAATCGGAGAGCAGCGGAGTTTGTGGCGAATGCATCCTGCAGATGACCCCTCCCCCCACAAGACCCCTAATTATCTTATCCCTGATCCCGCGTCTTTTAGCCTCAAGAATGGCACCAGACTCCTCCAGAAGACTTGAAAAAGATCTTAGCTCTAGGGGACATCGATTCTCTTCCACTACTAATTTCTACGTCTCTAATGATCCAGATGAAAGACTAATTGAGGTCTTGTTGGGATGCTATTAAAGTTATTTGGTGGTGTTACAATTTCTACTCATCTTTCTTTAAGTTCTTTTTAATTATATGGAGCTTTCAAAGCAAGGCTGGGGCTACGGAGGTATCGCAGGGAGCTGTGAAACTTGCTTCTAGGTTCTTTTCTATCTCCCTTCCCCTCTCCAGGAAGCAAAGCCATCTCCAGGCGCTCAGCCTTCTCTCTGAGCTTCTCGGCCACCATCAGCAACGGGCCTCTTTGGTTAGTCCCTTGATTAGGACCATTGAGAAATCTGGGCTTAAAAGTTCCTGGTCCCATCAGTTGAAGACAGGGTCTGCCCTCTGTCCGTCAGGGAAAACAGCCTGCTGCTTCTAGGAGTGTGAGAGTGGAACCTCAGCAAGTGAATTTCCTAGGGACTGGTGCTGTGGCATAGTGGGTAAAGCTGCCCCCTGCAATGCCAGCATCCCACATGGGCCACCAGTTCGAGACCCAGCTGCTCCACTTCCAATCCAGCTCCCTGCTAATGGACTGGGAAAAGCAGCAGCCTGAGTGTTTGGGTCCCTGCCACCCCCATGGGAGACCCGGATGAAGCGTCTGGCTTCTGGCTTTAGCATGGCCTCAAACTGTCCTTTGGGGCCATCTGGGGAGTGAACCAGCAGATCTCTCTCTCTCTCTCTCTCTCTGTAACTCTGACTTTCAAAATAAACAAGCAAATCTTTTTTTTTTCTTTTAAGTGAATTTTCTCCCTAACTTTTTGGTCGGGTTTTATTCCTTGGGAGTGGCCCCTCTAGAGCCCCCTGTCACCCAATAGCCTCCAGGCTCCATCTCACATTTCCAGAGAATTCCGTCAGCTCCTAAGAGCCAGCTTTTGAGTCTGATTGGCTAAAAGACCAAGCAAGGAAAGACACCACATTGTTTGGCAATTTCCAGCAACTCTCTGAAGCCCTGCTTCCCGTGCCATGCCCCAGCCTCGGAGACCCTTACCTGGCTCCACCTGGCTGAGCGTGCCGCGAGCGTCCGTGGAGTCGGCTACATCCCCACTCATCTTGAGATCTGCAGGGAAAACACAACTGATTTTAATAACAGGTCACAATTTTCTTGCTATGACATATGTGGCTTTAACTAAACAGCAAAGATGAATGTGTAATTACAACAACCATCAGACTTTCAAATTCTTGATTCCCGAACATACAACCATTAGAATATTCATAACCCCGGGCGCAGCCTCCCCTCCTCCCGTGCTGGCCTCCTCCCTTGCCTCCCTGCCTGCTTCCTGCTGCTCTCCTTTCACCTTCTGCATCATTCATTGCCAGTCCCTGCCATCTCCAGGACTCAGTTGGTAAAAATTTAACAAGGGGAGGGGTGCCAGGGAGGGATTAGGGAACCCTTCCCATTTTGAACCCCAATTTCCTTTGGAATTCGAGGAACTTATTTTTTTTTTAATGAGCAGAAGAACTATCCCTCCCCTCTCCCCTGTCCACGTCCCCTCCCACCTGGAAGGTGAGGGTGGCCTTGAACCACAGCTTGCCCTTCTCACCTGCCTTCCCAGGGTCCTGCCTCTCCTCTCTGGGGGTGGGGCTCCCCAGCTCCTAGGTCACCCTCCCTGGATATCCTTTGGGGAGTCTTACCTCCTGGGACTCCTGCAACTTGCTCACGGGGGAGCAGGGGGGGCAGAGGAGGGGCGGGAGAGATTACCTACACCAGCCCCCAGCCTCGGCCCCCAGTTGCTGCTACTCCAGCCTCTCTGCTGGGCTCCATTTCAGTAAATTAAACATTTACCCATAACAGACAGCAGCTACCACCTAGGAGGCCCCTAAGTCTGCTCCCAGGGTCAGCAGAGGGAAGGAAGGAGGCAACTTGCAACTAACTCTTTTCTCTCGCTCTCTCCTCTCCTTGTGAATACCAAAGCCGTTAAAGACAGGAGAATATTTTATTCAAATTGTGTTGACCCCCACCCCCTCTTCTCTGGGGCAGCACTTTAACTCTTTCCAACCAGAGAAAGTCTTGGTGAGCTCATTTGCATACTTGGCTCCCCAACCAATCCCAGGCAAGCAGGCAGTCTTAATTTGCATCAGGTAACCAGGCGCTTGGCAGCCTCGAGGTCCAGGTCTGGAGATGGTCAGGCTGAGGGTGAAGGGTGGACCTCGGGCCCAGGAGAAGAGGCGAGGAAGCCAACTGTTTCCCAGGGTGGTGATGTGTGTGGCTCCAGCAATGAGTCACACCTCCACAGTGCAGCGACTGCTGTGCCAGGCAAGACACAGGTGGGGAGATCAGAGACCCCAGAGCACCCATGGGAGGGAGTGAGGCAACCTTAGGAGTCACCGTGGATTGAGGGATCTTTTGAGACCCATCCACCCGGAGGAAAACCCGTGCAGCTCTCCTCCTCGGACGTCTACCGTGCAGAGCGTGGTCACAGAGCTCTAGGGGAAACCGGCTGTCTGTACCCAGCACCCCTGCCAGCACGCTGCATTCGGGAAGGCGCTTCCTGAGCGTGACCTCAGGCCTTCCTGCTGCAGTTTCAGACTTTCTGTATCATCTGCCATGCGTGAATATGCAGAGCAGCCAGCGTGGGCCACCTGGCCACCTGCACCAGGGGCTCTGCGGCTGCAGCTTCAGCTCCCGTGGAGAAGCGGGCTGCTCTCATCCCACCCACGAGGCGGTCCCCCTGGAGCTGGCCAGGGCCTGGCCTGGATCGGCAGCTCACCCTTCACCGCAGGGATGCTCCAACGGAGGGAAAGGTGCTGGTGTGGAAGGTGGTTTCAACCTGCTTTGGTAGTACCAGAAGCCAGTGCATGGGTTCTGGCACCTGACAAATCTGGGTTTAGTCCCAGTGACATCCCTAGCAAGCTGGGAGACCCCAGCCACACCTCTGGACATGGATTTTCTTACCTGAAACATGGAGACGATGATATGGGATTAAATGAGAGGGTGAGTGAAAAGTGCCTGGCTCAGTTTCAGGCACAAAGTACCCAATAAAACAGACACTAGGGTGTGACTGCTGAGCCCCTCTCCCCCCAGCCGCTCCCTGCCCATGCCCCTTCCTTAACCCCAGCCCCTACAGTGAGCAGCTTTGGTTCTGTCTCAGTCCATGGTGATTTGTCCTCTACCTGGGAAGTCGTTAGCGTTCTCCAATTTCTGACTTAGGGTCAGAGGCAGTGAGGCTAGAACGCTGCCCAGCGACTCCGAATTAACTGCTTCTAAACGTTTGCACCTGTAACACAAGCACTCGTGCAACACCCACTCCCTACGGCACCTTTAGAGACACCCAGAAGCCGTCTCCTTCTTCCTTGAAAGGAGCTGAAACATTCATCTTAATCATGTCACCCTCCCCCGGCCCACACCATGCCACAGCCGCTCTGTGACGCTTGGGCACTGGGTGGGCAGTGCAGCCTGGGTGCAGGAGCCGGGTGAGATGCCCTGTAACACCTCTCTCTCCCCAAGCCCCAGAGGATGCTATGATACCAAGAACCTGTTCCTATTGGGTAGGAGGCTGGGGCTGATGGGTGGGACGAGGCCTTGGGTCTGAGCCTGAAAATGGGCCAATACCGAAACTGCCCGAGATGCTGTAACCCTTCCCCTGTGGGACAGCACTTGCCTTGCCGGGGCTGAGTGAGAGCTGTGTGGGGTGGGGCTGGGCTGCTCTGCTCTTATCTCAGCCGGGACTGAGTAGGCTTCTTGCCATCACTCCCTTCCCTGGGGAGGCTCAGCCGCTCTGTGCAAGAGCCCAGCTCCCAGCCACTGAGCCTCATCGGCTTCACCTGGAAGATCTCTCCTGGAAGCCAGCCTTGCCCTCTCTGGGCCGGGGTGACCCGGGAGCGGGCCCTCCTTAAACATCAGGAGCCCTGGGAAGAAAGCCCCGGAGGCAGCCCTGCCCCAGGCGGAAGGCTGAGGGTCCAGGGGCCCTCCAGGAAGCAGAGGCCCCACACCCTTCTCTCTGTCTTTGGAAGGGACTGGAGCTCTTTCCTGGCTCCTCTGTCTCACATCCACTGCTGCGAGCACTTTTGATTTTGTTTGAAAGGCACAGAGATGGAGAGAGACTGACAAATAGACACAGAGAGAGATCTCCCATCTGCTGGTTCATACCCCAAATGCTCACAACAGCCAGGGGCCAGGGTCTCCCACATGGGTAGCAGGGTCCCACCATTGACTGCCTCCCAAAGGTGCCCATGTTAGCAGGAAGCTGGAGTCGGGGAGCAGAACCAGGACTCACACTCAAGACAGGTCGATACAGGACGCAGATGTCCTAAGCAGTGTCTTCAGCACTGTGCCCAACCCCCACTCCTGCGTGGGGTGCTTCCTCCGGGGCCTCCCAGGGACCCGCCCACCAGTCCCGCTTCTGAGTTAGCTGCCAAGGCTGCAGCTTGCCCCTGGAGGAGACGCTGCCCCTCTTGCCCTCTCACAATGGGGCTCTCTCCTACACTGGAGGGAACAGCTCCCAGCATGGAGGGGGCCAGAGACACAGGGGATGTCCCACGGCTTCCCCCAGTCTCTTCTCTCCCTCCCTGGCTGTCTGGTGACCTCGCGCCCACCCGGGCCCGCAGGCTCCCCCATGAGAGATGCTCTACAAAGTCCCAAGTGCGGGGTCTCCGGGCAGACCCAAACCACGGCCCGCACCCCGCATATCAGAGCAAGGAAGCGGGGCTGACTCAGGGGCCCCAGTGCTAGTGGGGCCATTGGAACTGGGGACATGGAGCAGCCCGTGCCCCAGTTTGTGGGCTCCTGTCCTCCTGCTTCCTTCATCCAAGCTGTTCCAGTAAATCAACGTGAGGAGGAGTCCCCAAGGGCCCAGGGCTGGGAACTCACAGGGAAAAAATGCTGTTTATCAAGAAGCAGCAGGATACAGGATTAGTGTGGGGAAAACAGGGATCAAAGGAGACCAGGTGTCCACAAAGAGGACCTAGGAGTTAGTGATGAGGGGGTCTCCCTCACAGACCCCACTGGGGGCGGCACACCGGGACCCAGCCAACAGCGCCCCCAGTGGGGATCGCAGAGACTGCGCAGAGAGCTGCAGCCGGAGAGACCCCCTGGAGGTTCCACAAAAGGGAACCAGAGCCCACAGTGGGAGGCCCCCACGGTCCCCAGGGACACAGACTAGAGACGCCTGCTCAGCCAGGGCTGCTAGCACGTGAGGAGAGATGAGTCAGGGGCTCTAGACCGAGGTAGCTGGAGACCCCCACTGTGAGTTTCACTGTCTTGAACCCCTGTGCACAGGGACGGGGGTAGAAGAGGGGTCTGGGCTTTTGAGAACCACCAGCCAGGAGCTGGCTCCAGCGAAAGGCACAAGGGACTGGGGGGCTCTCTCTTCTCAACCTCACCCCTTCCCTGGCCCTCTCGGGGGTGTCTTCCTAGCCCTTCTGCTGGTGCTTGCCTGCTGGGTCTCAGCTGTCCCGTCTCCTCCCACTTCCCCAGAACAGGAGCCTCCAGGAGACAAGGAGGTGGAAAACCCCCAGGAAGTCTCTGATCTTGATCCTAAAGAACTTCCCGCCCACTGCCGGGCCTCCTTTCTCCTGGAGGGAAGTGAAGGGAGGTGACCACCTGTGCGGGGGGCATCTGCCCCATGCCGAGGCCATGAGGCCTGGAAACAGACTTCCCCAGACACCGGATGATACCCCGCTCCCCGCTCTTCCCGGCTCAGCATCTCCCTGCCAGCTTGCCTCTCACCCCTCCCTGCTGGGAAACAGCAACTGTGCATCTGGGCCCAGGCCCTGGGGGCCGGCACTGCTGCTGGTGTTCAGGTCGGGCAGGCCCAGGAGGGGCCAAAGCCTGCTCTGCTCACTGGGGTGGGTCAGGAGAATTGCTTCCTCCCATTCCCCCACTCCTCCAATCTTCTAGAAAGAGAGCAAGTAGCAAAATTCCCTTCTACAGCCTTGAAACCCCCTCACGCCGACCGCTGGGTCCGGCCCACTTTGGGAGGCAAGGCTCTGGGTCTGCCCAGAGCGGCTCACTTCAGCTCCAGTCCATTCTTCGCTCAGGCCCTCTGACCTCGAGAAGGCCCACCCTAACCCCAGGCCCACGCAAGCCTAGCCTCGGTCCTGCTCTGCTGAAGAGAGGATCAGCGGGGGGCACTGCCCGGGTCTGGGTTCCCACCACGCCTAAGCACCATTCATTCACACAGGGGAAGCTGACTCCTGCTAATGCGTTTCTATCTCCTGGGCTCCTGGTCTCACCATGTGCTGAGCCCATAGTGGCACCAGGGCCCACAGGACCCCACCCCCAAACACCTGGAACACGTGTGCAGGAATCTTCAGCCCCCTACAGAGTCTTGCCTCTGGGGTCTGCTCCACCACCTCTCCTAACATACATGGCGACAGGCAGACACACCTCTGACACACGGACACCAGCTTGCACAAGCCCTAATCAATACATGGGTGGCCCAGAACCTGTTCCAGGTGTGCCTCTAATTGCCCCACTGTGCTTGCCTCTCCTAAACGCGCCCCTCCCCTCGCAACCGAATGCCCACTTAGTCTCCGTTTCCCACATGTTCTGGGACACCCAACACGTAACATGTGGATACAGGAATTTCCCTTACTGACGCACTCCTAGGTCCACACCCCTGGCTGAGTGGGCCAAGGGGCCCCTCCTGCAACCCATGAGTGGAGAAGTCCACCCCACTCCCCATGTCCCGGGCTACAGGAGTTCCCCCTGGCCCCAACCCCCACCCTCACTCTTTTCCAAAGCTCCTTGCCTTTCGTCCCCTTAGACACCTCCCCACGCCCGCCCCAGGAAACCCGCTATCCACACCGCCCCCTCCTGGCCGCTGAGAAGTAGCCCCCACCCTCCAACCCGGCGTCCCGGTCCCTCGCCCCTTCCCGCGCACAGTGACACCTGTCAGAGCTCACTCCCTCCGCCCCTCACCTGTGTGCATGGGCTCCAGATTCACCATCCTGCCCCAGGTGGGGCCAAAGCCAGCGCCCCCCCAGGCCCCTCGCGTCTGCCCCAGCCGGGCCCCCTGGGAAGCCAGGGTCTCCTGCCTCCAGCCCCCGGCCGCCGCCGCCGCCGCGGGAGCCGCCGCCGGAGCCGTCGCCGCCGCCGTCGCGCGCTCCGCCGCTCCGGCCCGGGCAGCGCTCGGCGCGGCCAGGATTGCCACACTCCCCAGGTGAGCACGCGGCGCGGGGCGGGGGCCGCCGGCCACGCCCCCTGGCAGGGCCCCCGCGCCTGGCCCCGGGCCCATGCAAAGCAGCGATTTGCATGCGGGGAGCTGGGGACCGGGGGAGGGGGTCGGGGTGCTGCCGGGGCGGGGCCCGACCCCACGGAACACCTGTCTGCTCCAGCCCTACCACACCCCTGTCCAGCTCGCCCTTTTGAGGAACCCCTGGCGCTGTGCACGCTGGCCCGAGTTCCGCCTGGACAGGCTCCCGCAGTGTAAGCGCTGCGAGGAAACTGGGGTGTTTGGAGAAGCCCTGGGGTGTGCTGGAAAGGAATCTTGGAATCTTCCCTCTCAACGGCTCCCCTGCTGAGTGGCAGGGGACACAGTGCTTCACCTACCTGAACCCACTCTGCTCGGCTGTGCAACCGGGCAGGTGCTTTGTCACAACTGGCGTGTACGTGGGGCTGAGCAGGCGGTCGGGCTCATCAGCCCCGGTGGCATCCTCATAACCGCATGGGCCCGAGATGGGGGCTGGCTTCTGATCACAGGAGGCAGGTGAGGCCCCGGGGCTGCCCTGAGGCTCTGCCAGGGGTGGGAGGTGGAAGTTACCCACCAGGGCCAGCAGTTGTGGGGTCAGCCACCTTCCAAACTACAGAGATCTGTCCACAGCTTCCCACGTCCCCAGTGACAGAGCCTGGCGGAAGCCAGGTCTCCGGACTCCTACTCCAGTGCTCCTTACAGAGCCCCTCACAGGTTCATCATCTGAGCCTGAGCCTGGCTCACCCCTGCTCTGCCTCTCTTCAGGTCCTGGTAAGTGATTGGAAGCCAAAGGACCACCTGCACAGAAGCCCAGAGAGCCACACACAGACGGGAGGGCCCGGCCTCCAGGTCTAGTTACTGTTCACTCAGCAGGTCCTGGGCGTCCTCCCTCTGTGTCTGGTCCTATCACCTCTTTTTTCTCTCCCTCCTTTCCTTCCTTCTTCCCTCCCTCCCCCATTCCTTCCCTCCCTCCCTCCCCCATTCCTTCCCTCCCTCCCTTCTTTCCTTCCTAGACTATTTATTTCGAGGTAGAGTTACAGACAACAGAGAGAGGGAAAGACAGAGAGAGAGAGAGATCTTCCATCCGCTGGGTCACTCTCCAAATGTCCAAAATGGCTGGGACTGGGCCGATCCAAAGCCCGGAGCCAGGAGCTTCTTCCAGGGCTCCCATGTAGGTGCAGGGGCCCAAGCTCTTGGGCCATCCTCTACTGCTCTCTCTGGCCATTGGCAGAGAGCTGGACCGGAAGAGGAGCAGCGGGGACACAAACCGGCGCCCATACGGAATGCTGGCGCTGCAGGTGGAGGCTTAGCCCACTATACCACAGTGCCAGCCCCTATGATGCCTTTTCTAGCTGGTGTGTCCACCCCTCCATCCACCCCAGTGACTCCTGCTATAACACCCAGCCTTCACGGAGCACTCGCTCTGCACTGAGCGCAGTGCTGACCCACACCTGAATGGCATTCCAAGTGCCTTTAAACCTCCTTGTACATTGTGCTTTGTTACACCCATTTTGCAGATGGGGAAAATGAGGCTTGGAGAGTGTAGCTTGCCGTGTGGCATCGTCAGTACCTGTCAGGGCTCTTGTTTTTTTTTTTTTTTGTTTTCTTTTTTTTTAAACTTAAGGCTTTTTTTTTTTTTTGAAGATTTATTTATTTATTTGCAAGTCAGAGTTACACAGAGAGAGGAGAGGCAGAGAGAGAGGTCTTCCATCTGATGGTTCACTCTCCAGATAGCCGCAACAGCCAGAACTGCGCCGATCCAAAGCCAGGAGCCAGGAGCCTCCTCCGGTCTCCCACATGGGTGTGGGGGCCCAAGGACTTGGGCCATCTTCTACTGCTATCCTGGGCCATAGCAGAGAGCTGGACAGGAAGTGGAGCAGCCGGGTCTCAAACCGGCACCCATATGGGATGCAGGCGCTTCAGGCCAGGGCGTTAACCCACTGCGCCATAGTGCCAGCCCCAGGGCTCTTGTTTAAAGTACTGTGCTCTGACCCTCTATGCCGATTCAAATGGCCTCTCCTTTCTGGAGGGAATCAGATCTTTCACTTAATTCTTGGGACACACGGATGTTCTAAGCAGCTGTCCGGGTGGGTTGTGTGACCTTTCTTAGCCTAGGCCTTCGTGGTTAATTGACTGGCCCCTTCATTCTGTTGGTGCACAGCCCTCAGTGCTAGCACACCACAGGTTCCAGAGAGTGTCCAGTGGGTGCTTCGGTGGCCTCACGTCCCCACAAACCACCCTCCCCCGTCACCTGGACCTTGCCTTTCCCCACTCTGGCCTGGAAAGGAGGGGTCCTCCTTGGTGTCTCTTGGTGGGGGGGCAGAGATAAGCAAAGGCTTCTTGGAGGCCGAGTGACCCCAGGGGTGCCTCTTACCACCCACCCTTCCCTCCTTGCCCTCCTTCCCCTCCCCTCCCCCACTCCAGGTTTGGCCCCGTCCTTGTGGCCCATTTCCTTTCTTCTTCTTCTTCTTTTTTAAGATTTATTTATTTGAAAGGCAGAGTTACAGAGAGGCAGAGAGAGAGAGAGAGAGAGAGAGAGAGAGAAAGAGATCGTCCATCTGCTGGTTCACTCCCGAAATGGCAGAAATAGCAGGAGTTGGGCCAATCAGAAACCAAGAGCCAGGAGCTTCTTCCGGGTCTCCCACATGGGTGCAGGGGTCCAAGGGCATCTTCTACTGCTTTTCCAGGCCAGCAGAGAGCCAGGTTGGAAGTGGAGCAGCCGGGACTCGAACCAGCATATGGGATTTCGGCACTGCAGGTGATGGCTTCACCCACTATGCCACAGCGCCGGCCCAGAGGTCCATTTCTTAATGGACAACTGCACTCAACCTGCTGTCATCCTAGCAAAGTGCCTGCACACAGTTTATGTACCCCCATGTGCTAGGATTTCCATATCATTATTTGCATATCATTTGCATGGCCTTAGGCACCGAGGGTCTGCCTCTCTGACCACTACATCTGGCCTTTGTACTTTTCCGGGTACAAAATCACATTTCTTCTCTGGGCTTCAGTTTTCCCGGAAGCCAGAGGAGCTTTTCTCTGACCACTTCCAGGCAGCTGGAGCTCTGGAGTGTGCGTTGTGTGTGTGTGCGCGTGTGTGTGTGTGTTTGAGATCTTGGGTGGTGGGCACTGGGACTCTGATGCGACGGTGCAAACTGGGGGCGGGGGGCAGATAGTACCTTGCATTCGTTCATCCACTCATTCGTTGGGTCAGCATTGCTTCTGCGTGCTGAACACACATGGCTTCGTCAGCACATCCTTAGATGGAAGGTGTAATTATGAGCCCCTTGTTATACGTGAGGACATGGAGGCCAGGGTGAGGCTAACAGACGGCAGAGTCGGGATGAAGACTCAGGTCTGCCCGGCTGAGTTTTAGGAGGCTGGGGTGGGTGCCTGCGTTTGGTTTCTCTTCTTTCCTTCTCCGACCTGCTCTCTGACCATTTCAGTGAACTAGAGTGGGAGTGCAAAAGGCCCCTTACTCCCTCCCTGATCCCCAGCTTTTTGAGTTCCGGGCTGGTAGGGGAAGGGAGGAGGTTGGGAGAGAGAGAGAGAGAGAGAGAGAGGCAGGCTGCCTGGAGGCTAGAAAGGAACAGAGGAAAGGGGGAAAGAAGCAAGGACAGGAAATTTTAGTGCCTTTGGACATCAAAAGAGCTATATGCAAATGAATGCAAATACAACGCAAATGAGCTCTCCCTCCCTCACCCCACCCTTTCTCAACAGCTGGAAGACTTTTTCAGAGGGTTGCCAAAGCCTCACTCCAGGACACTGCGGTTTGAAAATTGTGACCAACTATGAGCCCTTCCTAGGTCCTGGAGTGACGACTAACCACCCCCCACTCCGTGGCTGCATCTCCAGGAAGTCACTGGCTCCCAGGGCTCCACTCTCCTCGTGTGGGCATGTATTGGTGTCTCCGGCTTCCAGGATGGGTGGCTCCAGGAGCCAAGCCTCCCTGTGATGGCCCACAGCCCTGGTGAGGGTGCTGGGTCCCCACCTCAGCAGAGAAGGGTGAGCCTCTTGGTTGCAGGCTGTCTCACCCCCATCTCCTGTCGTGTCGGCTGGATTGAGTCCTCAGGGCCCGGGGGAGGGCAGAGCAAGGCGTCCTGGAAGGCCACCAAGCAACAAGTCCCTTCTCGTTCTTTGCAGCTGCCAGATGGGGCCGTGGGGCCAGAGTGTGGGGGTGAGGGTTAGGGTCGCTCCCTGCCTTGGGGCGACCAAAGGGAGTGGATCCAAGTTCAGTTTCCAAACAAAAAAAGCAGATGGCAGGATGGCAGGAAGGTAGGGGCCAGGAAGGACTTGCTGGCCTGTTTGAATCACACCTCTGTGTCAATCTGATGGCACCACTGCCAGAGGCAAAGATGGGTGGAGGGGTTAGTGTCTGGGTGACAAAGTGAGAGGCATCCTGGGAACCAGGATAAGGCAGCGTGTCTGGGGACTGGACAGGAGACCCAGAGCTGTTCCTGCCCTGATACTGCTGATGCCACCCCTGCTCTCAGCCCCCCATCATCCCTGTTCCCAGCCTTCAGCCATGTTGGGAAGGGAGGGGCTACCCCCAAATCATCGCCCTTTGGCACTGAAAGGTTCAGAATAGTAGATAATCATATCTGTTTAATTCAAGAACAGTATAACAGCGGCTGCCTTCCTATCAACGTTTTTGACCTTGAGCTGGACCTCACTGACCTTCAGCAGAGCCCCGCCCCAGCCAGTGCCTTCCTGGCCCTCCCAGCCCACCCCAGACAGGGCAACCTCTGGGTCTACCTGCACTCTCAGGGCAAGTCTAGGCCCAGCACGCCCTCTGGTGGTGAGCACGGTGTGACCCTAGAGTTTGTACCCCTGCCTGGACCAAGCGAGAGGGATCTCCCACGAGGGCTCAGCCAGGTGCTGGCCCCAGTTCCGGGCAAACAGCAGTCACTGAATTTTAGAGCAGGGACTAGAAAGAGGCCCAACAGCCCCAAGAGGGCCCAACCTCAGCATAGAACTGCAGGTGGAGACAGCCAGCTTGGTTCAACTTGGTCAACACGGTGACAGGAACACCCAGCCGTGCTGGGCTGTCCGTCCTGAGCTGGACAGCTCTGCCCTCCCACACTGCCCTCAGGGGCTGCTCAGCTGCAGGCCAGCCCCACACCCACACACGTGGGTTACCAGCAGCCACCATGCATTCGTTCATTCATGCAGTGAGTGTCTGCTGAGCCACACCTCACCCGAGAAGCCGGAAAATGCAAAGGCACAGTCTATGCTCGGGAAGCTGAGGTGCTGGTGGCTCTGTGAAGCAGGTGCACGCCTTATGCTGTGGCCTGTGATCTCACAGGTGTTGTGGGGGACACCTGTAGTGGGGGACACCTTGCCCGTGTCTGGGGGTGGCCATCAGGAAAGGCTCCGGGAGAAAGGAACAGATGTCCCAGGGTGGCTGTGATGCAAAGAAATGACTTAGGCAGCCATCTCGGGAGGGCACCTGGAGCATTCAGGGAGCCCCAGCATCACCAGCCAGAGCCTGAGGAGCAGAGTGGGAAAGTGAGCCGGTGAGGGTGATGACGACATCCTCCAGGGAGGACTGAGATAGGGCTGGGTCTGCCAGTTTCGGTAACAGCCGACTCGTGATTGCAGCACCGCCCGCAGTCCCAAGGCCGGGAACTGCTGGGGAGGAGGACCGTGGCAAGGAGTCTGTCTGAAGGGGCAGGGTAGGGCAGAGGTGGAGGGCACTTGGCTTCGGGTGGTGCTCCTAACACGGGACAGTCCAGGTAGAATATGCTGCGGGTGGAAGGGAGGCAGGAAAGGGACAGGTACAAAAGGAAGCAAGGGGACCGTTTTCCCAGACAGGCAGGTGCCTGAGGCAGGGCACGGGCCTGGGGTTCAGAGCTCTGGGGCCGGGGGCAGGGGGTGGGCTTCTCCCATTACAGGCGCAGGTGCAGGCGTGGTGGTCCCGTCTTCAGGCTGCCTCCCAGCTTTTGCTGTCTGTATTGCAGGGGAGGAGGGCGCTGGGAGTGCAATGGCTCAGCACCCCGCCTCTCCCTGCTTAGGAATCAGGGCCTTGTCACAGCATGACCAGCAGCAGGGGCGGGGCGAGGCAGTGAGAGGTCACCCCAGGGAATGTGGGCGCCACCCCTCGGGGGCAGAACCCGTGGCCCGGCTCTGCCGCAGGCTGCTTGTGACCCCTCTCTCGTTTCTGGAAGCCACTGGAAGCCCCTGAGGTCAGGACCTGCCCCACAGGTGTGACCTGTGCTTTCCGCCTCACATCTGCCCTCCTCCCTTCCACATCCATCCTTCCAGGTCCCCAGCGGGGACCGCTGTTGTTACCTGCCAGGGATAATGAAGACGCTGCTTATTTATGGAGGAGCCAGGACCCAGCGAGGAGCAGAAGTGAGGAGCGAGGGCTGACGAGGCAAGAGGAGGACACGGTGGGATGGAGGTCCAGGGCGCTCTGCAACCTTGGAGGACAGAAGACGACGCCAGGGCCGGTGCTGTGACGCCGCGGGTCAGGCCGCCGCCTGCGATGCTGCCATCCCACATGAACGCTGGTTTCAACCCCGGCTCCTGTACTTCCCATTCAGCTCCCTGCTGATGTGCGTGGGAAGACAGTGGAGGCTGACCCATGTCCTTGGGTCTCTGCACCCATGTGGGAGACCCAGCTGCAGCTCTTGGCTGCTGGCTTAGGCCTGGCCCAGCCCAGGCCGTCGGAGCCATTTGGGTCATGAACCAGCAAATAGGAGACTCTCTCTTTCTCTCTGTCACTCTGCCTTTCAAATAATTTTTTTAAGGTTTATTTATTGATTTGAAAGGCAGAGAGAGGGAGAAAGAGGGAGAGAGAGAGAGAGACCATCTACTGGTTCACTCCCTAAATGGCTGTAAGAGCTAGAGCTGGGCTGACCCTAAGCCAGGAGCCAGGAGCTTCCTCTTGGTCTCCCATGTGGGTGCAGAGGCCCAAGGACTGAGGCCATACATAAATCATAAGAAAAGAAGCCAGTGCCACCTGGAGCAGCCCCGACTTCTCTCTCCTGCTCTCCCACAGTGGTGGGGTTCTGGTAGAGTTCTGAGGCTGGGGGAGCCTGGGGTACTGGTCCAGAGGTGGTCTCTTGGGGCACACACCAGGGCAGAGGAGGGTGGAGGGGAAGAGCCGGCTCCATGTCACCTGGCCACAGCCGACAGTGGGCAGCGCTGAGAATAAGCCCAAGGCTGTCATGTTGCTCACTGGACAAATGGCAGACATTTTATGACAATACCAAGTGACAGCAGGAGGGGAGGTCATTTTCCTTTTCATTTAAAAAAAATTATTTATTTGAAAGTCAGAGTTACACAGAGAGAGAAGGAGAGGCAGAGAGAGAGAGAAGTCTTCCATCTGCTGGTTCACTCCCCAATTGGCCGAAATGGCTGGAGCTGCGCTGATCCAAAGCCAGGAGCCAGGAGCCTCTTCCGAGCCTCCCACGCGACTGTTGGGGCCCAAGGACTTGGGCCATCCTCTACTGCTTTCCCAGGCCACAGCAGAGGGCTGGATCAGAAGTGGAGCAGCCAGGACTTGGACCAGCGCCCATATGGAATGCTGGCCACACCACAGTGCCGGCCCCGGGAGAGGTCATTTCCCATGTCAGTTTGGCTCAGTTCTGGGGCCCCACTGTTTGGTCAAACGCTGGCCTTGGTATTTTGTAGACGAGATTCACAATCAGTTGACTTGGAGGAAAGGAGATTGGGCCGTGTCCAATCAGTTCAAAGTCTTCTTGAAGAAGGAATTCTGCCTCGGGCTGTAATGCATGAGTCCTGCGAGGGGCCACTGTGGCACTGGGGGCTGAGGCACCGCTTGCAACACCCGCATCCTGTATCATAGTGTCAGTTCAAACCCCGGCTGCTCTGCTTCAGATCCAGCTCCCCGCTAAAGGGCCTGGGAAGGCAGCAGGTTATGGACCAAGTCCTTGGTCCCCTGCCACCCACTTGGGAGATCCAGATGGAGTTCTGGCTCCTGGCTTTGGTCCGGCCCAGGCCTGGCTGCTGCAGCCATTTGGGGAGTGAACCAGCAGATGGAAGATCAGTTTTTCTTTCTGTCTTTCTCTGTCACTCTGCCTTTCAAATAAATAAATCTTAAAGATAACGACAATAAACCCTGAGCATCCAGCCTGCTGCCCAGCCCTATAGATTTCACATTACAACAGTCACTTTTGCCTGAGCTGCCAGGCCTTTTGGGCCCATCAGACCTCATGATCTAATTCCTTAAAATACATCCCTCTTGCTGTATGTGCAATGCGTTTTCCAAAAGTTTGTGAGAAAATGGAATTACAGATCTGAGCAATCCCCTGGCCGGTGCTGCAGGCCTGTGGGGGAGGGACTTCCGTACGCGGCTGCGAGCACGCACAATGGGACAGCACCTTCTGCACCTGCTGACCACGACCTAGGTATTCCTTGGCCACTTTTCTCCCCCTAATATTTATTTATTTATTTGAAAAGCAGAGTGACAGAGAAAGAGAGAGAGAGATCTTCCATCTGCTGTTTCACTCCCCAGTGGTCACAACAGCCAGGGCTGTGCCAGGCTTGAAGCCAGGAGTTTGGAACCCCATCCAGGTCTCCCACATAGGCGACAGGGACCCCAGCCAGCTGGGCCACCTTCTGCTGCTTTCCCAGGGAGCCAGATCAGAAGCGGGGCAGCCAGGACCAGAACCGGCACTCTGTTGTGGGATGCCAGTGTTTGCAAGCAGTGGTTTAAGCTGCCATGCCACAATGTTGGCCTCTCTTTGACCACTTTTACCATTGCTGCCTTCAGCCTGCCTTGTAAGAGCGCATCCCAGTGGACACCGCCACTGGTTAATAACCTGTGGCCAAGGTTAACAGGTTGCGGGAGACCTGAGGGATAACCTAGCGAGGCCCCCTCCTAGGGGACAACGGAACGGGTGGCATGCAAAGCGGCCAGCTCAGGCCACCCGGAGCCAGGGCCTGGCTGCCCCCACACCTTGTACTGAGGTTCCGGAGTGGCCCTTGAGCTCCTTTCTGCTTGACTCCTGTCCACACCTCGCACCCAGGTACCCTGAAGACCCTGGGCTAGAGGCCCCCCCAGCTGTGGGACACTACAGTCCCCCTACCTAGGGCGTCCCTTGGCTAACAAGACTTCATGCAAAGAAAGCTAAAGAAAGCCCCCTAGGAGGCACACAGCAAGGCCCAGCCCAGGCCGGGGGGTGCTGCTGAGGGTGCCTGCTACCCTCCCCTCCTCTGGCACAGCTGAGGTCCGGGCCCTGGGTCTCATCCAGGCCACCTTGCTCATCTTGGCCAGGGGAACCACTTTGGTTCCTGCAGACTCCGGTCCCAGCGCACCTTTGGGCTCTCTGTCCCCTTGGTTCAGTGATCGCGACCACAGCTGGCAGCCCCCAGACTGGTGTCCCCCTCCTGCAGGCAAGCTGTACTCTCAGAGTGCCAGCTGGCCAATCCGACAAGCCCGCCGGGGTCAGGAGGTGGCAAGGGCTGGATCCTGGCTGCGTCTAGTTGGCAGTCTGACCTCGGCCGAGCCACACCTGTCAAATGTTACAGACAGACTTGCCACGGGAGCCCACGGGCTTTCTAGGAAGGTGCGTGGTAGAGCCTGAAATGCCCAGGTTCTCATCAGAACCTTTTGGGTGTTTCCACCTGGCCCCAAAGGTCTCGGGAGGCTCCTCTAGCATCTGACCCCTACACGCAGGGGGGGACCCTCTGTACTGCCAAGGGCCATATCCATACGTATAACTTCATTTGCAGGCCACATAAAATGATCAACTTAAAAGTTAGCCTGCTATAGGTGTGCTGAATTTGGAGTCCTGCCTGCGGTGGCCTTGGCAGGGCTGGACCCAGTGACTTCCCAGGTCCTACACGGCCCATGGGCCTGGGCTGCACGTTTTCTGCCCCTGGCCTACTTCCACCTCCCTAAGCTTCGCGGCAACCCCAGTGCACACGAGTCTCGGGTTCCCAGTGGAGAAGTCACTGCCACAGTGGGCTTCCAGGCCCTGAGACCCAGTGGGGCTGGGAGGTGGTTTGCAGTGGGGAACGCCGGCACGGCCCCTGAACACAGCCTCCAGGAGCTCTCCTATGCTGAGCGTCAGGTTGGCCCCCAAGGCTCATCAGGATTCTTGTCCCCATTTGCTCAGATCTGATGGGCCCACAGCAAAGCTGTCGGCAATGCCAGCGTCCAGAGCCCCTCTCTGCAGTAGGCAGGAGGTGCCAGTCACTCACAGCCTGGAAAGCACTCTATATAAAAAATATACACACACACACACACATTTTAAAAAACACAAGGCCAGTGCTGTGGCATAGTGGGTAAAGCTGCCTCCTGTAACGCTCACATCCTATATGGGTGCCAGTTCGAGACCCAGCTGCTCCACTTCTGGTCCAGCTCCCTCCTGATGTGCCTGGCAAAGCAGTGGAAGATGACCCAAGTGCTTGGGCCCTGCACCCACCCATGTGGGAGACCCAAAAGAAACTCCTGGCTTTGGACCAGCCCAGCTCTGGCTATTGTGGCCATTTGGGGAGTGAACCAGCGGATGGAAGACCTGTTGCCCTCTCTCTCAAATAAATAAATATAAATAATCTTTTTTAAAAATTAAAAAAAATTTAAATGTGTGCTTTTTGGTTAGTTGGAAGTCATCAGGGAAGTTCTCAGAACGTGGGGACCCTGCCCCCAGCAAGGAAAGCACACATACTGGGTGGGAGGTGATTCCTGAGCATCCCCTGCCCCACGCTGGGCTGTCAGTGGGGCGCAGGACGGAGGCCCGGGATGGGCAGGAGGAGGTGGGTGTAGCTCCTTGCAAACAGGTTTGGAAGACACACCCATAGGAAAGGGAGCCTCCCCCACCCCCACCTCCACTTGACCTTGACAATCTAAGCTTGACTCCCCCACAACCCCCTTCCTGCTGCGTTCCGGGGGTGGCAGCAGGCTGCTCTGGGAGAGCCGGGAAGTGCAGTTGGGGGATGCCCTGCAGACCTCCATCCTCTCCCCATATCCTCCCTTCCAAGGAGCAGGCCTCCCCACTGTGGGGTTCACAGGATTTTCTCACCGCCCCCCTCCCACACCTGCCTCCACCTCCCCACACTGTTCCCATTCTTCAGTCTCAACCCACAACCTGTGCCGTCCAGAAAACCTTCCCCCCCATACGTGCAGCCCACACATCTTGCTTCTGGAAGCTTCCGGCACCCTGCGTACCACTTGCAGCTGCAGCCTCCATACACTGGACATGAGGAGCCTTGCAGTGGCCAGCTTGCTTGTCTCAGCTTTATCCCTAAGGGACACCTGCCCTTGTCACTAACAGCGCTGTAATAGTACCAGTGCGCTGGGCGCTGGACACACACACAATTCTCACTCTTCCGCTCCCTGGGCAGCCAGGGAAGCCTGGGCACGGAGGGGTCTCTGGGAACCCGGGCCATGTCTGCAAGCAGGCAAGTAGCAGGGCCTGTGTTTTCCCAAGGGAAGTCTGGGTGCAGCCTCGGGCTTATTTCTGACGATTGTTGACTGGTTTTTGGGGTGTCGTCTGTTGGCGTGCGCGAGGCCGGTCGGATTCTTCCCCAGGAACCCCCGCCCCCACACCTACCCCTAAATGACTGAGGTGCTTTCGAAGCTGCTGTCCCAAGATGGGGCGCCCAGGGGGACACTGCTGACACCAGGGGGCAGCATTGGCCAAAAGTTTTCAGCGCTGGGTCTGCAGCTGAGTCAAGTAAAAACTTAAAACTTTTATTTCTGGTACAAATGATAAATACTTTGCATTAAAAATCTGGAATTCAAGTTTTCTGCATACTTCACACTCCCTCCCCGCCCCAGAGCCTGACAAAAACATCTCTGAGTAGAGGGGACAGAGCTGGTGCCGGCTCTAGGGGCCAAGTCCGGGGCTGGGGCTGGGCTGGGGCCGGGAAAGGCACGTGGTCTGTCGGTGGTGGTGGTGGTGGTGGTGTGGGGTTGGGGGTGGTCTCTGCCTGCCACCTCACCCAGGCAGCCCGGGGCCAGCAATGAGAAGGCGGGGCAGCCAACCCTTCCCAGCAGTGCGCAGGGTGGGGCGTAACAGGAAGACACGCCCCTTAGAATTTGAACCTTGAAGAGTTCCATAGAAGATTCCTCGGCTGTCACATTTTGGTGAGCACTTCAGGGGACACAGAGGAAGGGAAGGGCGCAGGCTTGGCAACACCCCCCCCCCCCCCGGGCGCCGCTCTGTCTCCAACAAGGCACAGGCTGGGAGCAGGGAGGCTGCCTTCCTAAGTGGCCCCGTGACGCCACCCCCCTGCCCTTCACAGTGGCGGGAGATGGGGCTGGGGGTGCCAGGGGCCAGGCCAGCAGGGGAGGGGAGGGCAGCCCAGCGTCCCGGCCGGGGCCCACCCCTCCCGCCAGCCCAGCTAGGGGTCCTCATCCCAGAGGCACAGCTGCCTCTGGGCCACGTAGAAGTCGAAGCTGTAGCTCTTGCGGCAGCTGCGGATGCCACACTTGTAGGGCGCGGGCCGGTCGCGGCCGTGGCAGTACTTGAGCATGCAGGGGTACCAGGCCAGGCTCAGGCCGTAGCGGCACACGCAGGCCTTCCCCCGGTCGCCCTGCTGCCCACAGCGAGGCAGCTGCGCCTGCGCTGAGGGCTTGGGCAGAGGCTCGAACACGGAGCTGTCCACACCTGGAGGAGAGAGGCGAGAGGCAGGGGTCAGGGAGGCACCCAGGGCACAACACCCCCGGCCGGGGGCCATGGCCCTGCCCACTCGGCCTCCTGACATCCAGCTGCCATCTGCAGACGGCAGCTGCGGGGCTGTAAGCCCTGGGCACCGGGTTCCCCATGGGGCTTGGGGGAGACACGCTGAGCAGCAATGACGGTGCCCCCATCGTGGGTCCCCACGAGCTGGGCTTTCATCGCTGCTATTGTATAGATGAGAAAATCAGCCCCGAGAGGTTTAGCCACCTGGCCAAGGCCACACAGTAAGAGCGGAGGCAGGACAGGGGCCCTGCACTTGGCCACGTCGTCACCTGATGCTCTGTGATCGCTCTGTGCTGCAGCCACAGCAGAGCATGGGGTGAGGGTGCCAGTGTCTCCCTCCCATGATAGAAGGACACTTCTGTGTCTTGATAAGGGCAGGGACAAGGAGGACTGAGTGGGGATCCCTCCCCAGGCCTAGCACAGTCTGTGTGTCCCTGCCTGGAACAGGTCCCTTCCAATCTGCCTGGTGCTTCTCACTCAACAGCTACACAGGCACCACTTCCTCCAGGAAGCCTTCCCTGACCAATCCCAGCCTGGTTTAGAGGTTCCTCCCCTGACAACCCACTGAGCCTCAGGCTCATCGCTGGCCTCTGTCTCATGGAACCCTTTCTGGGTCTCCTCCCGAGGAGGTTCCGGGAAGACAGGAGCTGGGTGCCTGTGTCCTGTGTCAGACGCTTCTCTGAAGGTGCACGTCAAAGAGCCGGTCAGCCCTGGGGCCCTCCCCCGACCGACCTTGCTCCAGCCAGAACCGCACGTCCTCCTGGCGGGTGTAGATGGCGTCCGCAGCCTCGGCGCACACGTTGTGGAGGTGGGGGCTCAGCAGGCCCCCCTGGCTGAAGTTGACGGCGACGTCCATGTGCAGCTGCTCCAGGCCCCGCACCTCCTCTGCCTGCCGCACGGCCCGCGGGTTTTTCTGTGTGTACAGGAGGAGCCACTCCCACATGGCCTCAGGATGCTCCCCTCATCCCCGGGAGCCCCTCCCGATGGCGGGGAAACTGAGGCCCAGGGTGCAGCCTAGCCTTCTGGTTTCTATCTCCGGGAGGGGCTGCTCTCCGGCTATCTGTGCAGGGGCCCTGGGACTGATCTCTGGGCGTGATGGAGAATTCACAGGTGTTACTGGGACAGGGAGGCGGGCAGGCCAGTGAGCTGTCCCAGGACACGTGACCTCCAGGGCCATGCGCTTCTCCACATTCAGGGAACAGAGTCTCTCTGGGGAGGGCACTCAGTGGGGAGGGCCTTGCTGGAGAGGCCGGGGAGAGGGCATGAGGCAGGGAGAGGCCCAGGGCCTGGGAAGGCACGCGAGCAGGGCAGCAGGCTGAAGGGTTTTGAACACTTCACATCGTTATTAGCTCCAGGACTTCTCTCTGTAACCCATTTCTGCAGTGGAAAATGGGCTGGGGCAGGCATTGTGGTGCAGCTAGTTAACTCGCCACTTGGGGCACCTGCATCCCATATCGGACTGCAGGTTCAAGTCTGGGCTGCTCCACTTCCCATCCAGCTTCCTGCTAACATGCCTAGGAAGCAGCCAATGATGGCTCAAGTGCTTGAGTTCCCACCGCCCATGTGAGGAGACCCAGTTGCAGTTCCTGGCTCCTGGCTGCAGCCTGGTCCAGCCATGGCTGGTGTAGCCATTTGAGTAATGAATCAGCAAATGGAAGACCTGTCTCTCTGTCATCTGCCTTTCAAATAAGTCAGTTGATTTAAAAAAAAAAAGCAAAAAAAGAACATACATGGGGGTTTTGAGGGTGAGTCACTTGTGCAGTGCCACCTGCTAATGAGAATGCAGGAGGTGTGATGCACGGTGCGACACTGCATCCTGAGCCCCAACCTCTGTGACAAATGGGGAGATCTGGGCAGGCGCTGGAGTAATCTGGGAGTTGGTGGTTCAGTGTGGCGCGATTAGGGATATGGACTCAGGAGGCCAGGGACAAAATCAGGGCTTCTGGGCTCTATCGTGAATGAGATGCAGAGGGAGAGACCTGGGCGGGAGGCCGAGCTGGGGTTGGGGGTACCGGGTGAGGTGCTGGGCAGGGCAGACCTGGGGTGGGCACTCACCTGCCGGAGCTTGGCCATGGCCTCACTGGGGATGATCTCATTGTGCTGCAGCCGGGTGACAAAGCAGAGCGCCTGGAACTGACTCTGCCCCTTCTCCAGCTCCCCCAGGATCAGGGCCCGGAAGATCTTCACGTCCTGGAGGGCAGGAGGATGGGAGAACAGCTTAAGAGAGCGGGTCTCCCTGCAGGCCCGCCCTGGTGCTCAGCTCAGGCCCGGAGAGGACACACCTGTACCCTACCCCACAACAGACCTCTCCCTCCTACTGGCCGAGCAATTTTTTAAAGATTTATTTTTTCGAAAGGCAGAACTACAGAGAGAGGGAGAGACAGAAAGAGAAAGAGGTCTTCCATCTGCTAGTTCACTCCCCAAATGGTCACAATGGCTGGACCTGGGCTGGTCTAATGCCAGGAGCCAAGAGCTTCTTCTGGGTCTCCCACATGGGTGCAGGAGCCCAAGGACTTGGGCCATCTCCTACTGCCTTCCCAGGCGCATCAGCAGGGAGCTGGATCGGAAGTGGAGGAGCTGGGACTTGAACCAGCAGCCATATGGGGCACCATGTTGCAGGCAGAGGCTTTACTGGCTATGCCACAGCGCTGGCACCCCCAACCTAGTGATTTTTGAAAATAAATTTTTAAAAATTGAGAATCAGAGACACAGGTAGAGGGACAGATACCTACAAGAGAGCTCACCTCCGCTGGTTCATGGCCAAAGCCCACGGTGGCTGGGGCTGGGTGAGCAGAAGCTGGGAACTGGGAACTCATCCCAGATCTCCCCCCAGGGTCTGCACTGGCAGCAGCTGGGGGCAGGAATCAAACCCAGGTACTCCTTCTGGCACCCGGATTACTCACAGCTGGTGCTTCCCCAAGGTCACCCTGATCCGGGTGGGTCAGGGCCCCCCCAGCCACCTGACCAGGGCATCATGGGGAAGGGGCTGCCATCTTCCAGTTTGACCTTATGGTTCGGGTCTGGGGCGGGGTCTCAGTACTTCTGCTCAGCCTGGCTCCCTGCCGCTGGCTTGGGTCTGGGTAGCTCTGGGCAGGAGCACAGGCTGGCTGCAGCTGTCCCGCCTTCCGGCCTCAGGGGCAGGGACAGCTCACCTCTCCCTAGTTCCCCTTCCTCTGTGGGGTTACTCACGGCATTCCCCGCCATGGGCTCCTTCCTGTTACTGACTCACTGCGTGAGCAGGGCAGTCGCGGTGGGTAGAGGGAGAGGGCCACAGCATGGGACGGGACCTCCTTCCCACCCTGGCTGCCAGAACCCAGTTCCCACCGGCTCTGTGCCTTGGCTAACTGCTCCCACGAGAAGTTGGCAGGTCTGAGTGAGAACTGGTCTCAATTTGTCAGGATCCCCATCCTCCACCCCCACGGCACTGGGCATGCACAGCTGGGGGTAGCCATGCCCCAGCCTCCCCCACTCCACAGCTGAGACCCCCACGGACTGCGTGCTGACTCTGCAGCTGCTAGAGTGTAAGCGTCCCTCGGATTCCAGGTGCAGGCAGTGAGGGGACCGTGTTTCACCCCAAAGCTGCCACGCGTTCGCTAGTGCCGCAGGCTTTCCTCCAACTTCTCTAAGTCTTGTCTGTCAACAGGGTGGGTGGTGGTGAGGACTGCGTGAGTTATCTGGAAGGTGCTCCAAGTGCACGCTGGGCTTGCTGTCATCTCTAAGATCAGCTGACTCCGCAGATGACCGAACCCCCCAGTGCCTGGCGCCTCCCAGATCCCCACGAATCCCTGCACAGCTCCATCTCTCTGTCGGAGCTGCTCCAACCTCCTCCTCCTGTGACAGTGCGGGACAAGTACAGGGAGAGAGTTCCCCAAGAGGGAAGCTGAGCCCTCACCCAGCTGGTGAGAAAGGTCCGTTAGGTTCCTCTGACCCCAGAGACCCGTGAGGAAGGCGAATCGGAGCTTGGGTTACGCCCACTTCCTCTTGAGAGGAGCTTCCTCCTTGGGTCATGATGCTGGAATCCCCTTGTCTGCCAGCCTGGGCCACCTGATCTTCCCTTCACTCCAGTCTGCTGCGGGGGGAGGGGGCTGGTCCACTGGGGGCACATTCCACTCTGGGCTCAGTTCCTGCTGGGCGAGACCCGACACCACACTTCCCCTCCCAGGGCTTGAGTCAGGCCCCAGGCAGGATCCAAAATGCACCTCCCTGCAACAAAGCTCTGGATGACAGTGACATTCACAACGTCTTCTCTGCTACCTCCATCACATGCAGTGAGCCCCTCACCCCACCCTGCTGTGGTCTGAGCCCTGACGCACCACGACCCCTCCTGCCCGTCTTACCAGGAGAAGGCATCTGAATTGTAGACCGGACCACAGAGCAGGAGAAATCTGCTTGCACTGCCTGCCTGTTAAATAACAATTTCATTGACAACAACCAAATGCCACCTCCCAAATGGGAGCCAGGCCCGGGGTGCAGAGAGGGAGTGAGACCCTCTCATTGCGACAGAGGAGTTCTTGTGCATCTCCTACTGCTGTAGGACACAATGCTGGTAGCGTTTATAACTGGAAGGGACAAATCATTGTCACCATGGGTCAAAAAGGATGCACCATGCTATTTAAAGTCCCCGCAACAACAGGAGGTGGGGACTATGAGCATTCCCGAGTTTGGACCGGGAAGCTTTGCTCAAGGTCATGGGACTGAGAGGAAACATAACTGGAATTTTAACCCAGGCAGACGCACTCCAAAGCCCAAGTGCTTGTACCCAGAATGCACACTGCCTAGGGGATCCACAAGCCCAGCGTCTCTGGTGTCCAACTAAAGAGACTGAAGCTTCAGTCCTAGGGCTAGTGTGGCCTGTCCTAGCTGTACAGTGAGTGGCGGGGGCAGGATTAGAACCCAGGTCACTCTTCCCATCATGCCCGTCCGGCAGCAGCATGGGTATCCTCCACACCCTGCTTGGGGGGACCATGGCAGCTGAAGGACTGACAGCACCATGCACAGAGAAGACAAGGAGCCAGGAACCCCCTGCTGCCCGGCCTGCCCACCCTGCCCAGTCCTTTCCACACCCTCGTTCCCCAATTTTCTCAGTCCTCTTTCTCCAGAAAACCACACTCCCCGTGCTGGCCCCCAGGGGCAGAGCGAGCCCTGGTCACTGGATCCAGGGCCCCCCTTTTCCTGCACACAGATGGAAAGGCAACGTAAAGAAGCCCCCAGCTTCGGGGACCGTCTGGCCAGACGGACGCCTGGCTTCCGACCTTCCTCCACCCCCGGGAGTCCCCTGCAATGATTCACCCGGATGTGGCCCACAGCCCAAGGCTGATGGCATAACAAGGGCAAGAGCCCGTGGCAGGGGCAGGAGGCAGACTCCTTGGAATCTGGACTCCCAAGATGCTTCCGGAAGGCTCCCCCTACCCCACCCCCGCCGTGAGCACCCAGGACCCTCCAGTCCACCAGGAGCAGCAGGAACCAGGAAGAAGTGGAGCCCATTGCAGCCAGGGCCAGGATGCGGGCCATGCAGTGGGCGCGGCAGGAACGCCACAGAGACAGTGCTGGCTACAGTCCGCTCTGCACTTGTAAGTGAGGAGCGAGCAATTCTGGGACAACACAGGAGTTGAGAACAAAGCTCCGGAGCCAGCACCACCTGCGTTCAGGCCCTGGCCTTAGTGCTACGAGCCACAGGGCCACGGGGGAAGTGACTGCAGCTCTCTGTACCTGCAAAGTGACGGACACGACAGGACCAACCTCCGGGGATGGTTGTTACAAGGAATGAGTGAGTGAAAGGTCTCGAATGCAGCGGGCTGAACCCTTCCAGTTCCCTCCTGTGGCTGCAATCCCTGGCCCCGTGTCCACCTCACTCCAACCAGAATCCACTCCAGCGGGAAGGAGTAAAGATTTTTCTCCTGAGATGCACCTGTGGTCTAGACGGGTCAGGTCACTCCTCTGGGGCCTGCAGGGAATCAGCAAATCAGTGGGCCAGTGCTGCTGAGCACTGCCTGGGCCAGGCCGGGTGGAGGTAGGGCCGAGACCTAGGCCCTTCTTTTCCAGGGCTCAGAAATGAGGCTGACCTCCGGTAACCCAAGCCAGGGCCCCACGGTGAGGCCTAAGGTTGAAGTTTATGCTGAGTGCTATGGAGCCAGAGGGTGGATGCTGGGGCACTCGAGGTTCCTTTAAGGAAGGGGCCAGGGGTGCAGTGAGGGAAGGAAGAGCTCCCTGGCAGTGCAAGCATGGAGGGCTTCCCAGGGGAGAGAAGACAGGGGGCGTGGCGGGCTCCCAAAGCCCCCACCCAAGTCCCTCCTCCATGCTGCTGTCACCTGAGCTGCCTGATGCCCACCAAAGGCTCCCTCTGTCCTCCCCACAGGACACACCTCCCGAGGCTGGCAGCCAGTGCAATGTTTGCACGCCCTTTGCACTAAACCGGAAGGCGTGCAGTTCCCAGAATGAGCAGCGCCATGTCACCCCTTGTGCCTTCCCACAAACTGACCGTTCCGCTGGAATGCCTGCAGCCCACGCTCCAGGACTCAGCGCGAGTGTACCCCCTCCCCGGGCACCAGGCTGCCCTCAGCAGCCCTGCGGTGCCAATCCCACTGCTGTCCCCCCTTCCACACTCAACCTCTTGGGGCTGGAACAGGGTCTCATTTGCAGTGCATCCCTGCCCTGGAACACAGCAGGCACTCACCAAGTGCCTGGGAACAAATAAACAGGGACCAAACAAGAGCATGGGAGGGCAATGGGTGCGGAGGCTGCCGCCGGCCCCCGGGGCAGGACATGGGTCTGGGGGCCCAGGCTGAGGCCTCAGCTCTTCACCTTAGAGATCACAGCAAATCGCTGGTGGGTTCTGAGCTGCAGGGTGGCATGGGTGGGTCTGTGGTGTAGAGTTCAACCAGACTCAGCCCGAGACTGGCAAGCACTGGGCCTAAAAGCCTGGCCGGAGGGCTCCTGTCCTCACTGGGCATCCAGGCCCTCAGTGACCTGGCCCAGGCTCCGGGACACTGATTCCAGGTTATTTTTGCCATAGCCCCAGGATCTGGCACAGCACAGAGGCTTAGCACTTGGTAGCTGGGTTAATGAGCGGATGCTTCCTCAAGCCCCAGGCTTTCTCTTCCAGGCCTAGCCTGTAACTGGGCTCCTGCAGGCTGGTACCCCTACAACTGCTATCTTGGCTTCTAGAAGGTTCAGGAGTCCTTGGCACAGTGAGGCTCCCGCAGGGGACATGACCTTCATCAGCCACACAGCGGCTGAGCCAGCACCCGAAGCCCTGACCTCTTAACTTCCAGTCTGGTGATCCCCAAGCTCTCCCCCTGCACCATGCTCAGCCCCACCACAGATCCGGCGCCTCTGTGCCCACTCCCTGCCGCACTGTCGGTCCCCGAGGGAAGGCTGCGTTGGCTCAGCAGTGCTGGGGCTCCAGTGGGCGTGCTGAGAGGGCAGAGGGCTGCACAGGTGGCCTGTGCCAGGCCCCCGACGCTCCTGTCTGGGAAGAGAGGCCTGCGGAAGCTTGGTGTTGGGAGCGGGTGGGGAGCGGGGAGCTGTCACAGCAGCCGTCCACGCTGGCTTCCAGGACCAGCGGCGGGGCGGGGTAGGGGGCGGTGTGCACACTGTTTTGCTTCAGCGGCAGTCCTTGGGGTTTTGTGTTACTCGCAGCCATGTCTAATCTGGACTGATACACACAGACGGACACCTGCCGTCCGCATTCACAGGCCCTGCGTCCGCACAGCCTCACTATTTGTTCTCCAACTGCTGTGTCTCATCCCCCTAAGTCCTACACGGGCCTCCCATTCCATGGTCCCACTGCCCCCCCAACCCCCTCTCCCTCTCTGACGCTCCGCAGTCTCGTGCCCAGCTCCCCCTGCTCACAGGCACCCAGCTGCAGGTGGCCCAGCCTCCTCTTGCCCTCTCTGGCCCTTCCTGCCCCCTACGTGGGGCTGCTCCTCCCTCTCGGGGTGCACTCCCCCCAGTGGTGCCTCCTCCAGGAAGCCTTCTGGGGCACACATGGTGAGGTTCCCCCCACCCCAGGCCTTGCCAGCACCCCGGGACCCGCAGGCACTGATTGCGCTTTCTCCCTCCCCCCTGCCTCATCCTGCTCCTGGACAGCTGGCGCTCGCTCTCCCCTGGGAGCGTCCTCCGCCTTCCTGCTCTCCTTTCCACCACCAGAGCTCGTGATGCTGGGGCCCAGGCTGAGCCAATCTAAATATTTATCCCTCTGCTCCTGCCTGGGGCTGCTTTACGGCTAGAGAAGGGTCCAGCTTCGGTGGGCTGGGGAAGGGGAGAGCCGGCCAGGAGTCGGCACCGTCCCAACCTCATCCTCACGGCCCCGTGGCTGCTGCGCCCAGACTTCCTGTGCAGGAGAAGGGGTGGATGGATTCAGCCCAGCGCCAGGCAAGCACACCCCCAGGCTGCGGCCGGGCCACTTGGGCCGCCCCCGTCATGAGATGCCCGGATACCTTCGGGGCCAGGCCCCGCACAGAGGCTTCTTGTTCTGAGGCAGTGGTGCAACTGCTAGACAGGAGCAGTGCCCCCTACCGCCAATCCCCCCGTGCCCCGTCAGCCAATCCCAAAGGTCACCACTGTCCCGACTGCCCCGGGAACAATGTGAGGCTTTATGCGGATCAGTTGCGCCCCACGGTCTCGCTGACTCAGGGCTCCGAAGAAGGGGCTGCATGCCTCCCTCTCACCCCCAGCCCCAGCCCCTGCCCCGATTGCATCGCCAGTGGCAGCCAACTAACTGAAAGGAAGCACGCTCCCAATGATGCTTTCATTCCTGGAGCAGAAAACAAGCAGCCGCCCTGAATCTGCTCAGCAGGGGCCACTTGGGCATCCCCCGCACTGGAGTTTCGCCTCTCGTAAGTGGCCACAGCCTCTGCTGCGCTGGCCCTCTTGGTGACGGCTCACAGCAAGCCCCGAGCATCACATCACAGTCCCTGCCGTCCAGGCAAGGAGCCTGGGGCTCAGAGAGGTGAAGTCACCCACGGGGAATGCACACAGGGAGTGCTTGGCAGTGTCTGTGTCTTCACAACCATTCCCCCTCCGCCACACCCGCCACAGGTCACTCAGGGGTGGGAGTCTCAGGCAGGGCCAAGTCTGTCCCCAGGGAGTTGGGAGCCAGAGGAGGGGCTTGCTGGGGATGGGTTCCACGCCCTGAGGTCATGACGTGTGCAGACAGCCAGCTCACAGGCAAGGATGCCTAGGGGCCTCATCCCGGATCCTCAGCTGCTCAGTGTTGGCAAAGCCGCACAGGACCGCACGGGATCTCTGGCTTTCTGTGTGCACATCTGAAAGATGCCGGCGCTCTCTGCCTCAGGGCTTAGGGAGGAGGGGGCCATGTGTGTGGTCTGAGTGACCACTCAGCACGGATACCCACCATGCGATCCTCACCTGAAAGCTGGGTCCCCCTCAGCCTGTCTGGGGGATAGGAGTCTGTCCCGAGTTTAATGACCACTACCACCACCTTTCCGGACCTGGGGCTGCCTGGGAGGGAAGCACCATACCCCCACCCTCCCCACTGTCCTCCCCGCAGGCCACGCTGGGCGGTCTCCCTGGCCTGCCTGGATCTTCTTCTAGAACTCTCTCTCTGGACATGGCAGTCAGGCGTGAGAAGGTCCGCGTCGGGACCCTCCAGCCAAGGCTGCTCTGCCCTGACCCACGTGCAGGAGCCGGTCACTCGGCCCGGTGACTTCTCGTAAACACTTCCAAGGAAGGCTCTGGGTCTCCCCGGGACCCACTCTGCCCTCTCCTCCCCAAGACGACTTCCTGTCCACGCCATGCCCCACACCAGACTGGGAGGGGTCTGTCACGGGTGGGCTGGGTCCTCAGAGCTCACCTGTGTGACAGGACCTCCCCTTGGGGAATGCAGCCACGCGCACCCCACATCTCCCAGGCATCCTTGTCACCTCCACCCCCAGGGCTGGGCCTCAGGTCCTCTGCCTCCCCCTCAGCACCTAGGGCCGGGCCCAAGCTTCCAGCCCCTGGGCCCTCTGAGTGGCCCGAGCTGGCCACCCCGCCATGAGGCTCTCCTTATCTTGCTTCTTCCCTCCAAGGCTGCAGCCCCGGGGCCCTCGTGGCTCCCTCCTCCCACCCTCCTGGAGTCTGAACCCTCCGCTTCCCGTGCACCCCCGGCCCCCACGCAGCCACACAGGACTCTGCAGATCTCTCCCCCCCACACCTCCATCCGGCCAGCACAAAACTGCCTGGAAGCTGACTCATCCCTTCCCCAGCTTTTGGACACTGGGGGTGGCGGGGCACACACACCAGCCTGAGGGGAACCAAGATAGCTGTCAGACAAACAGCTGGGTGAGAGATGGGGGGCGGGGTCAGGCCTGTGATTACACATGCCCGGGGATTATGGACATGAAGAGCTAATTATCTACATGGGATTGGGCTTACAAAGAAGAGCATCAACTATTGATTGTATATTACGAATTAAAGTTCCTACACTGAGGCCAGGTAGCAGTCACCCTAAAGTATATACACACTGCTATAAACCCATTAGGGTGATTGTGGATGGAGTGACAGGTGGCAAATATATGAGTGGGTCTGGGCCCTTCCTCTGTTTAACAGGCTAACCTGGGTTCTGTACCAGGTGCCCTGCCCCTCCTGGAGCAGCTGTGCCCGCGGCCCCAACCTTTGCTGCACATGGAATCACCTGACATTCTTTAGCGGCTCCTGCTGCCTGGCTCTCACCACTCACGGGGAAGGGAGTGGAACCAGGGGCGGGGACTTGTCAAGCCTCCCAGATGATGCCACCGTCATGCTTTTCGAGCTGCAGCTCGGTCACCTGGTGGACAACCACCCGTGGACAGGGCCTGTCGTGATGCCTCATGACCGCTGGATAGCACCAGGCCCCTCACGCCTCACCTGGGCTGCAGGCTGTGCCCTCTGTGGCCGGTGGCTGTGACAGCTTTGAGGGCTGGACGTGGGGGTGTGGGGGGAGATTCAGATGGAGCTGGAACCCTGCCTGGGGCAGAGGCAGACAGGGCGGGTGGAAGGCGCCAGACAGAGGGAGGCTGGCGGGGATGAGCTAGACAGGGGGCTGTGTTCCTCTCAGCACCGTGGCCCTGGACAGCCCATCAGCACATGGGCGGTTGCTCCTGCGTGGGCCGGAGATCCTGGAGCTTCCAGGAGAAGGGGATGATGACGGACTCCAGGCTGGGGGCTCAGGGCCGCCTTTTCCGGGTGACCTGCAGCCCACTGCTGAACCTCGGCAGGGAGAAACGTGCTGGGATGCCCCGTGAGCCACAGCTACGGCCGCTCGTGGCTGCTACTTCTTGAGCAGTTAGCACAGTATCTGATCTGCACGACCTCGTCCAGTTCTCCCAACAACCAGGGCATAGGTACTATCGCCCCCATTCTACAGATGAAAAAATGAAGGCTTGGCGAGACCCAGCAGCTTGCCTGAGGTTGGCCAGCTGATGAGGGGTAGACCAGGTGTGTCTCATTCAGCCCAGACTGTCTCTCTCCCAAAGGTGACCCAATTCCCTCTTCCCAAGCAGAGCAGGGGCTGTTCCCCGACTACTCCCAAATGGGCTTGGTCCAGAAACAGAGTTTGCAGGCTTAAGAAAAACAAGACAAAAAAAAAAAAAAAAAAAAAAAAAAAACAGGAAAAAGCACTGCTTCTAAACAGGACTTTCTGGTGGAAATCAGCCCAGGACTGTGAGGCGCGAGGCCTTGAGAACCGGGAGGTGCCCCATGCGGGGGGAGGGAGCACACAGCAGCGGCTTTGGCCAACGGGGCAGCAGACTCGGCTGGGGGAAGGGGAGAGGTGACGGTTCCCTGTGCTCCTGCCCAGGCCAGCGGGAAAACTGGTGTTGGAGGGGACCCTGGAGGGCTGATTCCTCTCCTGTTCCTTCTGCTCCCCACTCTGTCTCTTGCTGATGAAACTGGAGATGCCAGGGGCAGGGGTGTGTGTGAAACCCCAGCTTCTGGGTCAGAGGCTAACCTGAAAGGCAGACTTGGAGACCTGGGCGGGGGGCTGAGCCACTGCGGGGGATTAAACTGAGGGGCCTGCAGCCAGCATTGAGTGTGCTCTCTAATGGAGTGGTTGGGGGCCCACCATACCCTCAGCCCCAGGCCCCCGCCGCCATTGCCGGCCACCACATCACCTGAACTGTGCCAGCCACAGCCACCTGGGCTCTCCCTCTTCTCCCCCTCCAAGGCAGAGCAATAAAAAAATCTTCCAGCTGTAGCTGGAGGCTATAAAAGCTGAGCCCTACCCAATACCTTTCACTGCCCAGGCCAGAGCCTCAGCCCCGGCGGCTGGGGAGGGCGTGGGGATGGGAGCGCCCCTCTCCAGGGTCCCCCAGCATGGACACAAGATGCCAGCCAGCGGGCAGGAGACTGGGGGAGTCACAGCTTGGCCTGAGGCTCATTTTCCAGGACAAAGGGCTTCCATAGAGGCGGGACCCCTGCCCCCTGATAGGCCACCTTGTTTTAGATTTTCCAGGAACCGAACACACTCATCAAAATTCCCCTGCAACTCAGGTCACAACTGGTGCTGTCCTCTCAGCATCCCTCTCTCCACCACACACGGCTCTGCCCCTGCCTGCAACTGCAGACCTGGCTGGGGCCTGCTGGGTAAGGAGGAGCACCAAGTCTTCCATCGGTGACAGCCCCCGGCCACCACAGGTCCACCTACTCTTCTGTCTACTCCTCTATGGCCCTGGGAGAGATCCGCAGCGCGCCCCACCCCACCCCCACCCCTGGCTATGGCAATCTGCCCGGGTCCAGACTCTGACCCCTCTTTCCACCAGCTCCCACTATCTATGTGGGGAAGAGAAAGTGGTGGTGGCTTCCCTAGTGGTCTCACCTCTGCAGGCCCTCACCCACCTGGCCTCTTTGTACCCAGGTGGGTATGGGGGCAGGAGAGCTGGAGAATCCCCTTTGAATACCTAAAACTCAAGTGTTTCCCACCAGGCTGGGTCACTCACACCTTCAGGCACTTTATAAAGCTCAGCACCTCCCCTCTCCCTCACCTCCTTGGGGACCAATGTCCACCTCCTTGTCCCCTCCACAAGACACACACACCGGGCAGAGGCTCACCTGGCAACCCCACAGCCCCAATCTGGGTCCACGCCTGGAGGCCGCTCAGCCTCCCTGGGGTCCCTCCCCAACCGAATCCTCCTGCTCCAAGGGTGCCCCCCTTCCGGAGCAAAGCGGACAGTGTCTCTTTTTCTCCGGACTGTTGGCTCTGCCCGGGAAGGTGCCACAGAGCAGAGACATGGTTCAGGGACTCCCAAGGTGTCAGCGCTGAGAGGCCTCCAGGTACCTCAGGGCTCCGCCCACAGGCGACAAACCAGACCCTTAGCGGGATCCCCGAGAACCCAAGACCTCCCACCCCTAGCCCAAGACGTTGTCCACTAGAGTACGGGGAAATGACTCCAAGAGGCGCGGCGGCGCGAGTAACGCGCATTCGTGGGGGGAAGGCGGGCGGCGCCTGGAGACCCTGGGAGCACCAAGGAGCAAGTGGGAAGAGGGTCTCCTCCGGGAGCGCCCACAGCCAAGCCTGGACGCACGGGGGAGGGGTGGAGTTCGCCGGGGCGGATGGAGGGGCCAGAGCAAAGCTGTGGCGAGAAGAGGCTAGCGCGACCCTGGGTGAGTTCCGTCCGGCTGCTGGCCCGAGGGCGACGCCCCTCCAGGGTCCCACCCTGCGAGCGAGCGAGCGAGCCTCACCTTCTTGAAGTCGGCGGTGAAGGAGACGAGGGTACCGTCTGGCTTGCGCAGCTCCAGGCTGATGCTGTCCGCGTCGCTGTCCGCTTGCAGGCTCTCCTCGGTCACCTGGCCGTCGGGCAGCCGCACGCGGACCCGCAGCTCGGCCGGCGCGCCCGCCCCCACGCCCCGCGGCGCCCCCAGCAGCGGCAACAGTAGCGGCAGCAGCACCAGCAGCAGCAGCGGCTGCAGCGCGGGGCGCGCCGTGGGGACCCCGCGATCGCCGGGGGCGCGCATCCCCGGGGGCCGCCGCGGGCCTCCGCGGCCCCGGCGTGCCGCGTGGGGGCGGGGAGAGGCGCTGGCAAACTTCGCCCGAAGTTGGGGGCCGGTTCGCGGTGCCCGGGCGCAGATTTTCGCTACGTGGCGCGGACGCACGTGGGCTGCGCTGCGCCGCGCCGCGCGCCCCCCGGCGGAGACCGCGCTGCTCAACCCGCCAGCCCGCCCCGCGCCGCGGCCCGGGCCCCCGACTCCAGCGCTCGCGGACTCTGTTTTGCACTTTTCATTCAATCCCACCCCCCGTCACTTCCTTCAGAAAACAGAAACCACCAGGACCTGCCTTAAAGAGACCGCGCACCTCTCGGCCTTAAAGGGCCCGCGGCGGCTCCGCGCGCAGCGGAGCGGCCCCGGCGAGGCGCGGGAGGGGCCCGCTAGGCGGCCGGGTGGGAAAGGCCTTCTGATAGGCCGCCCCCGCCCCGCACACCCCTTCCTTCTACCCGGGGAGGGACGGGTGATTTGCCCTGCCCCTTCTTTTTTCTTTTTCTTTTTCTTTTTTTTTTTTTTTTTTGGCTGGTTCTTGCGCCATGTGGATGAAATAATCGGGCTTGGGGTTTCAGGGGTTTTGTTTGGTCTTTTAGTTTCTCTGACACAGCAGATTTCCAAAATGCGTCTGCAAAATCGGACCTCACCTCGTGCTCCGCCTTTTTCCTGCCCTAGGTCCGAAGACTGGAAGCTGGGTTGGCGCCACTGTTGACAGGCGTCAGCTCTCTGGCCGGGCAGGACACACGAAGCTCCCACCTTGCTGAGGCCCTGGGCAGCTGGCGTGTTCCTCACTTCCCCCAGTCACAGCCTTTCCTCCTGCAGGCTCCAGTCCCTCTTGCGGTAACACAGAGAGCAGACCCAGGGAAACCTTAAGACTCCAGGCCACTGGGGGAAATTTGGGGCACTGGGTCTCTACCATTTGGGGCTCTCCCACAAGTGACAAAGAGATGGACCTGGCCTGCCACTCAGCCCAAGCTGGAGCCGGGGCAACACTGGGCCGTCTGCACTCCTGCGTCCTCTGAGCAGCCGGGTCATTTGGGCACACCTGAAGAGTGCTGTGGGCTCAAGAGCCCACGTGTGGGTGGTGGGGGAGATACTGTCTGGCCAGCTCCAAGCAAGAGAAAGCCCCGGAGCATGGCCAGAAGCGTGTTCCCTGGTGTCCATCTGCACTTCTGTTTGCATCTCCATAGATAGGATCCAAGAGATGACCTAACTCAAGGTTTTCCAAATTTGACTTAACAAGATGTTTAAAAACATAGATCTCTGGGGTCCTTACATCTATGGAATTAGGCTCCCTGGGGAGAAGAAAAGAAACTTGGCATTTTAACAAGGGTCCACATGCTTGACATAAAGGACTGATAGACGGCCCTTGACAGGGTGTTAAGTATGGAGGATCTATAAACCCAGGGCTGGGAGCTGGGGACCCACCTGTCCCCTAAGGGCTTTATCTGCATGTTAGGGAGATAAGGCAGGCTGTGCACAATAATTGGATTAGCATCAGGATTGCTCCCTGAGGGGCTCCCACCCTCAGCTGGCAGGACTGCAGATGAAAGATGCACAGGGCCTCCACACTGGCTGCAGCCCCCCAGCCGGCACAGCCAGTATCAGGGCCTGGGCCCCCTTCCTGAATTCCCGGTTTCAGGCCCTGTCCAATCCATCCCCAGCTCTGCCCTCAGGCCTGTTCCCAAATCCCTCCCCAGCTCTTCCCCCCACCCCACAAGAACCCAGAAGAGGTAGGAAAAGGAGCCCTTGTTGCCTGATTTCTTTTTCGGGCTGGCTGCCTCCGTGAGAATCCTGGGCTTGGAAACAAGGGTGGAAGACCTCATCTCTTTCCCGCCCTCCCCCTCTTCTCCAGACCCCGTTTCCTTCCCTACTTCACTCATCAAGTCAGGGTTTTCTTTTAAAACAGTTTGACGTCTGATGCCATTCCCGGGACACGCCTGCCTCCGTCCTTGCTCTTTCCCTTGGATTTCACCTACCGGAGGCTCCCAGATCGGACACAAAACCGCCGCTGCCCAGGAAGACTTCCTCGGCATCCCATCACCCTGTAGCTCTGTTCTGAACTTCTCTCTCCTGGCCCTGGGTTCGACACTAACACCATGACGGCATCTCCCATTCAGTGTGTTCTAGTTATGTCTAGGTTCCGTGCCAGGCGTTTTACGTGGCTCATCTCAGTTCATTCTCAGGGCCACCCTGCACCGAAGGTCCTGTCCCTAGCCTCTTCTTACTGCTGCTTAGGGGCCTGGAGCTTACAGAGGTTAAGTACCACACCCAGGGTCGCACAGGTAGCAGAGCCAGCGGGGACTCCCACACAGGTCCACCTGACCGCAAAACCCCTGCCTTTAGCCACAGTGGCATCCGCCTGTCTATCACGCTTGCTTTCTCCGGCCCCCTGTGCGCTCACACGACCCTGCTATCTCTTCTTGTTATCTAACGGTTCCATGTGTGGCGATCTGGTGTCCCCAGTGAGGCTGTCAGTTAGCTGAGTGGGGCGGCCCCGTGCTGGGAAGAGAGAGAGAGCTCCGTTCAACCAGCCGGTACAGAAGCACCCATTCATCTTCGGAGTAAAGGCCGTCAGAGAAAGGGCTCTAACAAGCCTAATTACCCTGACTACAACCAAACAGCCCTCATTGTCAGGGACTTCTTTATGTCCAATCGCAAGCCCTGTGCCACACCATAAACCAATTTCCTTTCCTTTTTCATCGCTAGCCCTGGGAAGGCGGTTGTCACTAGTAGTTCAGAGCAAGGGTATCAGACTTGCAGGGCTGGACCCTGGCTAATCACGAGCTGTGTGGTTCGGGGAGCCTGTCTCTTCATCTGTCAAGTGGGTGCACCACTGCTTCCCTCACTGGGTTGTTTAAACAATTAAATGAAAGATAGTGTAGAAAGCACTTTGCAACATGATTGGCTCAGTAGATGGTAACCATTATTTAATATGGTTTATCCTTTCCCATATGTCAACTACTAAATCCGTATCTGCCTACCTCTGGGCCCCTCACACACACACACATGTACGTGCAGGAACAATTTTTTGTCTCTACCCTCTGTAGGCCTTTTTAGGACCCCTGAAACTGGAAGTGGTCAGCAAGAACCCCCGGAGGCACCTGCCCAGTGATTTGGTAGGAGGAGAAATGCCACGTCATTTCCCAGTCTGTGACCAAGGCCACAGGTGCTGACTGGGCCCTGCGGCGGCTCAGAAAGGGAACTGGAACTAGAGTCCTCGGGGGGGATGCAGGGAGAGTGCAGCAGGCAGTTCGCCTTTGTGACAGTAGGGAGACTTAAAAAAAAAAACATTTATTTATTTGAAAAGCAGAGCCACACACACACACACACACACAGGGAGAGAGAGAGAGAGAGAGAGAGAGAGAGAGAGAGAGAGAGAGAGAGAGTTCTTCCATCCACTGGTTCACTCCCCATATGGCCTCAAAGGCTGGAGCTAGGCCAGTCCAAAGCCAGCAGCCAGGAGCTTCTTCCGGGTCTCCCACATGGGTGCAGGGGCCCAAGCACTTGGCCATCTTCCACTGCTTTCCTAAGAGGATTAGCAGGGAGCTGGATCAGAAGTGGAGCAGCTGGGACTCAAACTGGCACCTTTGTGGGATTCCTTAGCCGCAAGTGGCAGCTTTACCTACTGGGACACAATGCCGGGCCCCAGCAGGGACACTTTCCTTGCCACTTCTTTCTGCAGAGGGCTGTTTGGTTTGAGTCATGCTCCAGGCCCCTCCTTCTCCCTCTTGGTCCTCTTCCCCCCTCCCCTCTTTTTGGACCCTTGTGTCCAAGGAAACCATGGCAATGGGCAGTGGGCAGGGGGCGCTCTCCTTTGCCTCCCAAGGCCAACTGCAAACTCCAAACTCTTCGCTGCTGGAGAAGTGCAAGTTAGGTTTATGGCATCACGTGATTGTGCAATTGCATCAATCAAGGGTGCTGTAGGAAAGTGAATTGGAGAGACAGTGGGGTCGTGAGAGAGGGCTGGACGGCTCAGGGAGGGGACAGTCACTCTTCCCAGGCACAAGGGGACATTCTGATGAAGCGGGGCTGAATCACTGACTTTCAGGGAGAGAACCCAAGGCACAAAGGAGTGATCAGAGCTGCAAGGGAAGGCAGATCTCAGGTCACTAACTCCAAGCCCACGACTCTAAGGTCCTGAATGCAAACATCTCTCGCATCCATGCTGGTTTCAACACGAGGCCTTTCCTGCTCCCTCACCTGGACATCATTCATTCATTCATTCATTCGGTCATCTTGTGCACACACACAGACCCCTACAGTGTGAGTCACTGTGTGGGAGGCTGTGGGTACAGCAGATTGCAGGGTGTATGCAGCCATTCCTTACCCTGGGATGGCACCTGCTGCTGCAGGGGAGTAGGACATTGCAACAATCATGGCACGCACACAAATTTGAATGACAGCTGTTGCGGTTGGTTCCACAGAGGACTAGAGGAGATGCTAGCCCAGACCAGGAGGACTTACTGGGAGGCTTTCCTGGGTCCATCCTAGACTTAAAAGATGATGCAAGATTGATGGACAAAGAGGATGTTCCAGGCAAAGGGAGCAAGGTGGTGTACAGGACATGAGCCTGGTGGCATCCCAGAAACTTCAGCAGGTGGCGGAAGTGTGACAAGGGAGAGGAGTTTGGCAGGGCCAAGAAACGCAGGGCCTTGCAGGCAATGTTCGCGTTTGGGTTTGGCTTTGTTTTCCTCGGAGCAGTGGGCAATCATTGAAAAGTGTTATGCAAGAGGGTGACATGACGAGACGTGTGCATTAAAAAGATTGCTCTGGGAGTGGCTTGAAGCCATCCAGATGAGAAGTGATGGTGGTGGGCTCTACCCTGGTGCTGGCAGTGGGGTGCAGAGAGGTTCTGGGCTTCTGCTGCATTTTGGAAGTAGTTTGATGGTCCTTTGAACTGGGGGCGACTGTGTTGGGAGTTGAGGGCAGTATCTGGTTCTGGCTTGGACAGTGGGATGGGAAACCTGGTGGAGAATCTTGTAGATTACTGTTTTGGTAGCTCCTTGGATACTCCCGTTAGAATGATTGCACAGCACTTATATGTGAAACCAGCGGGAACGGAAGCACAGAGGCCAGCTATTAGTGGTGCCGCTCAGATCAGACACCCAGCATGCTGCAGCCAGGCCTAGCCTCCTTCTTCTACAATGCACAGGGTTTCCATTGCCTGGCCTCTCTTCGAAGTCTCTGGGTACTGGCCCTGCCTGTTCTTCATGGCCACCTCATGCCTGGCACAGTGCCTTGTATACAGCAGGTGCTCAGTGATGCTGTCACCCGAAGCCCTGGGTACCTGGTATTCTGCTATGGGTGCGGGAGCCTCAGGCAGGCCCCTGCCCTCAAGACCCTTGCTGGCCATGCGGTCCACAGAGCATGGGGCCCTCCCGGAGCAGGCGGGGCTGGCTCATCACAAGGGGAGCCCTCCAGCTGTTTTCAGATGTTGCTTCTGCCTCCGGGAAGCCGGAGCCCGGGAGACATGGATGTGGGTCCCTGAGAGCACCTATCCCTCAAGTCCCAACAGTTCCATCCCCAGGGCATACACGCCGAGCCCTTCGACAGTCTGCCTGTAGCCAGAGGGTGGCTCCGGCAGGGCTTGGGTGCCTTGTGCAGATGACATTTGTAATGGGTCAGTACTCTGTCCTGGGTGCAAAGCTCTGAGCGAAGTCAGTTGGCTCTTTTAGCCCAGTGTTGCCCTGCTCTGGCAGATGAATGAATGCACATGTCATGGCTTGGGATGTGATGCCCTGCCCTCTCCTCGGGGGGCTGGGGAGGAGCAGCTGCACCGGGATGGGGCCCATTTGTGGCCACAGCCTTGGCCTGTCCCCCTTTTCCTGTTACAGTTGCTTTAGCATCTCTGATCCCGGGAGCCTGTCTGGTTGATATTACGAGGACTTAGGTCAGAGGGTTGAGGAAGGGCCTCCCATTGCCCAGATGGGGGGAGCCGGGGCCCAGTTCCCAATCTAATGGAAAAGGGGGCTCCCCCTCCCAAACTGGGGGTCTCAGCATCACCATTACCACTCAGGATATCATTTAAAGGTTTGTTTTTCTGAACAACCGGGAGAGATATGCTGTATTGATTGATAGAAACTCATGATGATAAAAGCATACATGGATTTAGTGCATTTCCAATGAACATCCTAATAGGTCTTGAAATAATTTTTTTTACATAGACTTCATTTTATTATTATTATTATTTTATTATTATTATTATTTCATTGTAGAGGAGGTTTAGGTTCACAGCAAAATGGAGCAGGAAGTACAGAGTTTCTGTATACTCTGCCCCCACGAGCGTGGACTCGCTGCTAGGGTGGTTCATTCATGACAGCGTCGCTAGGGTGGTTCATTCATGACAGCGTCGATACATCATCATCACCCAGGTCCGCAGTTGACTCAGGCAAGGTTTCCACTCTTTTTTTTTTCAAATTTATTTATTTGAAAAGCAGAGTTACAGAGAGGCAGAGTCAGAGAGAGAGAGAGAGAGAGAGAGATCTTCTATCCACTGGTTCACTCCCCAAATGGCCGCAATGGCTGGAGCTAAGCCAATCCGAAGCCAGAAGCCAGGAGCCAGGAGCCAGGAGCTTCTTCCTGGTCTCTCATGCAGGTGCAGGGGCCCAAGGACTTGGGCCATCTTCTACTGCTTTCCCAGGCCACAGCAGAGAGCTGGATTGGAAGTGGAGAAGCCGGGACTCGAGCCAACACCCATATGGGAGGCCGGTGCTGTAGGCGGAGGCTTAGCCCACTGTGCCACAGTGCCAGCCCCTCCACTTTTTTAATTGGCCAAAAAATTTATTCCAGGGCCAGCGCCAGGGTGCAGCAGGTTTAGCTACCGCTTACAATGCCGGCATCATGGATGAATACTGGTTTGAGTCCCAGCAACTCTACTTCCAATCCAGCTCCCTGCTAATACGCCTGAGAGAGCTGAAGAAGATGGCCCAAGTGCTCGGGCCCCTGCCACCCACATGGGAAATGGGAAGGAACTGCAGGCTCCTGGTTTTGGCCTGGCCCTGCTCTGGCTGTTGTGAGCATTTAGGGAGTGAACCAGCAGATGGAAGATCTCTATCTCTCCCTCTCTCACTCCTGGCCGTGAGGATGCTCACCCTGCTACCTTGTGGAGTAAACGCTTTGCCTCTGAAACTCACACTGGGGCTACACCAGGCCTCTCCTATCACCCAGCCCTCTCCTGGCCCCGGGAGACAACAAGTTCGAATTCTCTTGCAGGTGACTCACAAGAACGCTGCACCTACCGAAGCTCGCCAGCTTTGGCTTCGTGTTGACTTAATGCCCTTCCCAACGGTAAGTTGAGTTTTCAGTTGGGCCACCCCATTTCCTGCCCTTAGAAGAAAAGACAAATGGGGAATAGAAAGGGTGCCGTTACTATGCCACCCTGTGCACTGGGGTGGTGGCAGCTGCTCTCCAAATACAGCACCAGAGAAGGCACTCCACTACACGCACCTTGCCCACATCGTATCTCGGGCGTGTGCATCCATGAGGAAGTTTCAGAGCACCCAAGGTGAAAAAGGTGGTACTGTGTCTCCCAGCTTCTTCTAGGCACGCTGATGACGCAGCCTGGCTCCCCGAGCGTGCTGTGATGCCTAAGGAGTCTGGCTGGCTGGATGCACAGCTTCTAACCAGTCACCCTCTTGGGGCACCCGCCCTCCAGAAAGAGCGCCTAGGTGGAATCGTTGTGTTGTGTGTGTAGACAACACCTTCGCTTCCAGTGGTGACAAAACCGATGAACGCTCTGGTTTCCTGCCCTGGCTGTCCAGAGCCACTGAAGTTACCAGCAGTGGTGACCGCGTTGATGGCTTCGAACACCTCACCTGTTCCAACCCCTTCCGTGATGGCGGTCGCTCTGCCTAACTCCCGGAGGCACAAGTGCCTGTCATATCGGTGCTGGAGTGCACGAATTCGTCAGTGCAGGCGGAATCACCCCAGGAACAAGTCACTTTCCTGTCGTCTTGCCGGGCCCCTGGCTGCCCCTCGGCGCGTTCCTGGCTCTTGTGGCAGAAGAAAGTTAGCACGTGGTTTAGAAGCCGGAGCAGCGCTGCACAAGCGGATGAAACACTCTCTCCCTCCTGGCCGCCTCCTGCTTCCTCACCTCTGAGAGCTGGGGCCCCACCTCTGGGAACTGGCCCTGTGGAGAGCCAGGGACACCCAGCAATGCCAAGTTTCCACTCTTGGTGCTGAACCTCCTGAGTGTTGACACATGGCATGGTGCAGGATGGTGTCGTGGTCTTGAAAAGCCTCCTGTTTATTCCACTTGTGGAAAGTGCATATCACACTCTCAGTAAAGCCTGAATATGCATTTCAAATTATCCTCTGAGCTTTGTGGCTTTTATGAAATTATTCTTGCATGGCCTAGTATTTCCTGCCCTGTTTTTCTCAATATCGGTTCATACACGTGTCCCTGTATTGACACAGTCTGCACAGGGTTCTTAAAGACTTATTTATTTATTCGAAAGGCAGAGTTATAGAGAGGCTGAAGGAGAGAGAGAGAGAGGATAAGGAGAGAGAGGACTTCCATCGCTGGTTCACTCCCCAAATGGCTGCAATGGCCAGAGCTGGGCCGATCTGAAGCCAGGAGCCAGGAGCTTCTTCCAAGTCTCCCACACAGGTGCAGGGGTCCAAGGACTTGGGCCATCTTCTACTGCTTTCTCAGGCCACAGCAGAGAGCTAGATCAGAAGAGGAGCAGCCGGGACTTGAACCAGCGCCCGTATGCTACCTGCAAAGCCACAGTGCCAGCCCCCACACATGGTTCTTAATAGTTGTAGAGCACACCATGCTGGAAGCAGTTGACAGCTCACTCTAATCATTAGTGTGTTATTATTTTTCTCCTATGTGGTCTTGTGGAAAATACTTAAAATGATACTACGAAGCATGTTTCTGCTGCTTTTTGCAGGAACCGGAGCCTCTGAACATAAGCTGTCACGCATAGCTCCAAGCAGGCCCTAAGACTGAGTGTCCCAAGTCTCTTTTAGGGTCCGGGAAGGGAGAGGAGGTTGTGCTGTGCAAATAGAGTATTGGCTGTCAACTAGAAGATTCTCTCAGGTACAACACAAATCTCTATTTAGGTGTACACTGTCCACCTCTGCCTCGGTTTCTCTCGCCTGCACGTGGTGTGTGCAGATCAGCAGTGTGCACCCTAACAGGGCTACTTCAGGTGTGCTGGGATTCTGCAGAGAATGGCGTGGGCTTTGCGTGAACTTTCATGGATCCCCCTGCAACATTTGAAAGTAGGTGCTGTTATGATTCCCATTTTACAGATGAGAATGGGCAGTGAGTCCATCAACGTCCAGCCTTGACAGATTGTTTACCGTGTTATATATCTCCTCTCTGGAATTCCAAATTAGCTCCCTCAAAGTGCTGGGGTGGGCATTTGACGTAGTGGTTAAGTCGCTGGTTAGGGTGCCTGTGTTGCCACACTGGAGCGCCTGGGTTTGGTCCCAGCTCTGGCTCCTGACTCCAGCTTCCTGCTCACGCAGACCCTGGGAGGCAGCAGGCGATGGCTCAAGTAGGTGGCTTCCTGAACCCATGTCACTGCAAGGTGCTGGGCTTCAGGCTGTCCTATGGCCATCTCATCTACACCGAGACCAATTCTCCACTTTTTTAGAGCGTCCGCTTCCTCCTGGAAGGTGGGGACATTAAAGTTCTTCTCAGAGCTTACTATTGCCCCCGTCACCCCTGAGCAAGCCAAGGGAGACCACAGCCGCTCTCACACCCAAGGCCCAGCAACGGATGAACCCTGGCTCTTGTCCCCAGGGCAGGGCCCTGGCAGCCCCTCCCTTGGAGCCCAGCCCTCTTCCTGGTGCTCACCTTTGTCCAGCTGCCTGCTATGCACAGTGACTCACAGAGCGAAGGACATCCAGCAGGGCTCCTTAACCTGCGGGAGCTTCAGGGGGCCAGACCTGGGAGCCATGGGCAAACCCGTATGTGTACTATCTGCATGTTTCTGGAAATATAATTCCCCAGGATCTGTGACCCTCTGAACAGCTGCAATCGGGAGGACTCCATGGGGCTGCTTCTGTGTGGTCTAGACATTCCCGTGGACTTGCAGCCTCTGCAGGGGAAGCCCAGGCCCCCAGCTCAGAGGGAATGAACCAGGGAAGGTCCCATCTCTTCTCAAGCTTTTGCTCAGATCCTGCACAACCTTGCATAGTCTCTCCTTGTTTTGCTGACTCACTCTTTCATTCTCTTAGTCAGCGTTCATCAAGTACTCACTCTGGATCTGGCTTTGCCGCAGGGGATGTTGGGCACACCCACATCAGGCCAGTGTTCCGTAACGTGTGGTCCTGCAGCCCACTCTCACACAGGTTCCTGGCTCTCACACAGGTTCCTGCACCTCAGCCTCGGAGGGCACTGCCCGCGACCATCCCTGGCCTCACTGAGCTAGGAAAGAGCCGTGGCTGGAGCCCAGCACTTCCTGCCAGGTACGGCCCTTGGCGCGGGCGTTCAGCAAGCTGCCTGTGCCGTGGTCCTGAGCCTTTGGTAGGAGACAGTCCCCCTCCTCGGCTCACCTTGCCCTTCTCATACGCTGGGCCTCATGGTAGGTGCGGGAGGGGAGGAGCCGCCCGCCTGTCCACTCCATTGCAGCCGCCCCGGGTGCGCGGTCTTGGGCAGATTGGGAACCCCGAGGGCAGAGAGGCTGGAGAGGCTGTCCCAGCCTGTGCTGCTCTCTCCTGCTGGTACCAATTATCCTTAACAAGGCTGCTTCTCCGCCCGGGCCTGTCTTGAGGCTTTGCTAATGAATACCTCCACGGTCCCTTGGGTCCCTCGAATAAGAGGTTTGGGGAGACCTGGGGGAACTGAATGGTTTCCTCCTAAAAGATCTTTCTACAACACAGTAGTAAGCAAAGGAGACCCTGGCTGGCAGTGGTAGTGATGGAAAATGCAATCTAGAACAAGGGGCAGTATTTCTTGAGCAGGACTTGCTCCGTAGCAGATACTGGCTGGAAACACAGCGGCACCCTGCACCCAGGACACGGTCTCCCGCCTTTTGCCCAGCAGGAAAGGGAGGCACGGTGCTCAGGCCAAGGTCACGCAGTGGGAGTGGCAGAACCAGGGGCTGCTGCTCCCCGCAGCCTGTTGTGTCTATGCAGCCTTGGCCTTGGTCTCTTGCTCAGGGCCTGGTCTGTGCTTCCATGTTGGGTCCCACAGAGGTGCTGGCAGCAGGAGACGCCCACAGCCCTGGCTCCCTCTCCGGACTGTGCCTTTGGACCTGGTCATGGACTTCCTGCTGCTGGGCGGGATGAGGCAACAGCAAGGTGGGGCAGGGCAGGGCCAATGCCCTTCCCCTCTCCCGGGTCAGCAGGCCCTGGGGGACCTGCACCCCACACCCTGCTGGCTACCCTTGGTCTCCCATCCCAGGAGGGCACAGGGGTTGGGGGGGGCAATACAGAGGTGGGAGAGGGAGGTCCGCTGGGGCATTAGCCACACGTGGCCAAGGGCTGGCCCCAAGGAGCCCTTCTCCAACTCTGGGACCACTCTAAGTGAGCTTCAGATTTCTAGGAACCGGGGAGCCCCAAACAGTCAGTAGGCCTTCCCGGACGCAAGGCCCGGAAACCCAGCAAGCATTCAGGGCCAGGAGTTCTGCCTCCTCAGTTCCCCTCCTCAGCGGCCCTCCTCCCCCCAGGCCTCTAGCACACCCACCCTGCGCCCCTCCCACCCTGCACATCTGGATTCAACTAGAGAACAGCAGGCTTTCTGTGAAGGGCCCCCACCTTCCTCTGCCCCCTTTTCCTCCACTTCAGAACCTTGGTTCTCACGGAGTGGATGGGGGTGGGGTGAGAAGGAGGCGGGAAAGCTCTGACTTCTCTCTCTCCACACCTATAGGGTTGAATTAAGCCTGCACAAGGCCCCCCTCTCCCTGCTGGCCTGATTCTCAGGGCTGGCTTGAGATCCTTCCACTCGGCAGCTCAGTTCAGAGCTGGGGCGGGGGGCGTCTCCCCGTGGCTGGGAGGAGTCAGCAGCTCTCTATCCACCACACCAATCCCAGGCCCGGAGCCCAGCCGGTCCCCTCCCAGCCCCAGAGAAGCCCCGCTGGGCTCCGGAGGCCAGGCAGTCAATTGGAATGCAGCAGTCACAGTGGAAAGCAGCTGTAACTCTCATTAAAGTGACATCAAGCCCACCGCGGGAGGATGCTGTAAATCCCGGGAAAGGGGGCATTCATCCAGGGAGAACCGCAGAAGCAAAGAAAAAAACCCATAAATAGAGGAGACGTGGTGTCTGGAACTAATGGTGGGGCCCTGCTGCCCAAGGCCAGCTGAGCTGGGCGGGGGTGGGGAGGAGGGAGCTCCAGGCTGGAGAGGGGGTGGGCGTTCTGAGCCAGGCCCCAGCGCCTGCCTCGCAGACTGCACGGGCCCCAGCCACAGCCTCCCGGTGGCCGAGTCTCCTCTGCCTTTTCTGTGCCTTCTCCCGGCTGAGGCTGGCACCCAGAGCAGGAGTGCCTTGGGTCCCTGGGGCACGGCTGGGGACCTGGCAGCGCTCACAGGTTTTCCTGGGGCTTTGGTCAGCTCTCCTGGGAGAAATCAGCTGTGGGACAAACCCTGGCTGGCCACGTGGATTTCCATCCTGATCCTGCTGCCCCCTTCCAGCTGCGGGCCTGGGCGATGGCGGCTCAGCGTCCGCCATCGGGAGGAGGAGGAGCTCACCCTCCCATACAGGCTTGCTGTGGGAGTCCTGGTGGCAGGGGCGAGTGTACCTGGCAGCCTGTCCCTGCCTGCTGTTTGTCCAATGACTAGACGAATCACCACACCCCTCCTACCCCAGAGGCTGGGACTCTTTTCACATTGACCCCTTGCTGCCAGAGTCTGGGTTCAGCCACTGACTTGCTGGGAGATCTTGAGGGGGAGACCTAACTTTCCAGGGCTTCTGTTTTGTGTTTGTTCTGGGGGTGGGGGTGCTGCAAGCCACAGAAGCGCCGTCCCCTTGCTTTTGGGGTCTACAGAGCGGACTAAGTTTCCACGAACCCCATCAGGCTACATTCCAGAACATTCCCCCTGGGGTTGTCCGGACTCCTTCCCCACCACATACGCTGGGGGTCTCAGACATAGGCTGCGAGACCACCCCATCTTTGCTGTCTGCCCTGGTGGCAAGTGGGGCTAGTGGCTGCCCGTGCTGAGGAAGGACCAAGGCCACTCCCACACCAGGAGGCCTCGGGACAGTGATGGAGTGATGCACCCCCGGAGTTCTATCTCAGTAGGGTTGGTTGAAGGGGCCTGAGAATTTGCATTTCCATCAAGCTCTCCAGTGATGCCCAGGTGCTGAGCCCAGGCTGCTCTCGGCCAACCGTTGTCCTGGAGAAATCATGCTAATTCCCGCTTCCTCGCCTCTGCTATCGCAGACGTGCAGCTGCAAGGGGCAGGCTTAGGGGTTCTCCAAGATGCCGTCTGAGTCACCTGGGACCCTCAGGGGCTGTCACTCACAGCTGTGTGAAGGGCTGGGGGTGGGGCTGGAGTGGTGCATAGCCATGGGGCGTTTCGCAAGCTCCTGGGTGCAGCTGTGTTGGGAACTGCTCCCACACACAGACTGGAGTGGGAATTCAGCTTCCTGAGGGGGTTACCCTTCACCGTCCCCCCCGCCCCGCCAAAGGGCTTTGCACAAAAAAGAGTGAGAAGGGGGAAGAAAGTAGAAACTGAATCGCCTGGAATGGTCTACACTGAAGACTCCAGCACGAGCAGTTGAAAGAAAACACACTAAAAGCTGCCTTTGAGACACGTCGCGATGCTGTCCAGAGAGCTGGACTTGGGGAAGAAAGTGCCATTTGCCTCTGTGGAGGGCCAGACGCACACGCGTGGGGGCAGGGCCGCCCTCCCTGGCAGGCGGGCGGGGAGCAGAGTGGCCAGGAGGGCCACTTGCATCCCCATCAGGTGGCAGCGAGGGACTGACCAGGGCCTCGGGGGGAGCCTGCAGGGGCCGGTCTGCAGCTGCTGTCCTCACGCCAGCCGCTTCTCCCACCTCTTAGGAAAGCTAGACCTGAGTCCAGGCCCCACCAAAGGACACGGGGTGCTTCCCAGGGTGGGGCCCTGCTGCCTGCACCCCCTGCCTGTGTCCTCCTGGAAGCTGCAGAGCCTTCGAGGCCCTCTGGGTGTGTGTGGGGGCTGTGGAGACCTGTTTTCCTCACCTCACAAAGGGATGCACAGCCTGCGGGGAAGAGTGAACTTGGCAGTGGGTGGGGCATGTGCACGAAGGAACGCCTGGAGCTGGGACTGACACAGGCGCCGTGGCCATGGTATACTGTGTGTACTGTGTGGTCACCACGTTACACCATGTGGTCACGATGTTATACTGTGTTACACCATGTTATACTGTGTTACATCATGTGGTCACCATGGTGACCATGTTACACTGTGTTACACCGTGTTGCACTGTGCTACCTGTGTTATACTGTGTTATACCATGTGGTCACCATGTTATACCATGTTACATGTGTTACATCGTGTTACACTGTGCTATACTGTGTCACACTGTGTGGTTACTGTGTTACACCATGTTACACTGTGTTGTACCATGTTACACCATGCGGTTACCATGTTATATACCATGTTGCACTGTGTTACATCAGGTTGCACCGTGTTGTACTGTGTTACACCATGTTGTACTATGTTGCACTGTGTTACACCATGTTGTACCATGTTACACCGTGTGGTTACTGTGTTATATACCATGTTGCACTGTGTTATACCATGTTACACCATTTTGTACCATGTTATACCATGAGGTTACCGTGTTATATACCATGTTGCACTGTGTTACACCATGTTACACCATGTTGTACCATGTTACACTGTGTGGTTACTGTGTTATATACCACGTTGTACCGTGTTACACCATGTTACACCGTGTTGTGATGATGCCAGTGGTGTGTGAGCATGTCACAGCCTGCACAGTGGCCTTCTGTCCTCCTCGCAACCCGTAGGAAAGCAGGGAAGTTACAGGGTCCCGCTGGGGGCCGGCATTGCCCCGCGGTGGGTTAACCCTCCACTTGTGATGCTGGCATCCCGTGTCAGAGTGCTGCTTTGCGTCCCAGGTGCTCTGCTTTCAATCCAACTGCCTGCCAGTGTGCCTGAGAAGGTGGTGGAGGATGGCCCAAGTAGTTGGGCCCCTGTCACCCATGTAAGAGACCTGGAGAGAGTTCTAGGCTCTTGGCTTTGGTCTGGCCCAGCCTTGGCCATTGCAGCCATTTGGAGAAATGAACCAGCAGATGGAAGACCTCTGTCTCTCTCTGTGTGTGTGTGTGTGTCTCCCTCTCTCTGTCACTTTGCCTTTCAAATAAATAAAATAAATTAAAAAAATGAGAAAGATGGGGGCTGGGATAGTAGCACTGTGGATTAACCCCACTTACAACATTGGCATCCCATATTGGAGTGCTGGTTCAAGTCCTGGCTGCTCCACTTCTGATTCAGCTCCCTGCTAATGCACTGGGAATTGGGCCCCTGCACCCATGTGGAGACCAGGATGGAGTTCTGAGTTCTTGGCTGTGGCCTGGCTGGTGGGTATTTGAGGAGTAAATGAACAGATGGAAGATCTCTCTCTGCTTCTTCCTCTCTCTCTCTGTAGCTCTGCCTTTCAGATAAGTGAATAAATAAATATATTTTTGTTTTATTTTTTAATGAGAAAGTCTAGTAACAAAAGATGAGCAGACTTGTCCAAATCCACCCATTTAAGGAAGAGCTTGGGCTCCTACAGCAGCCTGGCCTCTGGTCCCCCAGTTGCCTCTCTGCTAAGGTCACCTTAGCTCACTTGTTGAAAACTTGCATCCGTTTTGGGGTTGGGGGTGAGGGTGCAGTGGGTGCCTGGGTACATGGCCGTATGTCAGCCAGGATGGAGGCACTCACGGCCCCAGCTGCCCGGTGCTGACTGCGAGGTCAGATCCCTTCCTTCCAGAAAGGCCCTCAGCTGCCCAGAGCCGCAGTGCCATCCAGTGACAGCTCGCTGCAGACAGAGGCCTGGCCCCACCTTCAGGTGGGACATCTCTGCAGGGCCACCTGCCCTGAGCTCATAATGAGGTTGGCTGAGGCCTTGGTGGCCATGGTGTGGCAGTCCCTCATCTCCCTCAACTCCCCAAACTCCCCCTCTCAGGGGGCTTCATTCCAGAAACACCTCAACAGATGCAAACAGGGGTGGGGGCTTCACGCAGAGATCAAGACACCATTTGGGACTTCTGTATCCCGTATGGGAGTGCCTGGCTGTGACTGCCAGCCTCACTTCCAATTCTGGCTTCCAACTGGGGGGCAGCAGGTGATGGATCAAGTAGCTGGGTCCCGAGCACTCAGATGGAAGAATTGGACTGAATTCCAGGCTCCTGGCTTCAGCTTGGTCCAGCCCTGGCTATTGCAGGCATTTGGGGAGTGAACTAGCAGATGGAAGATCTCTCACTTTTGGTCTTTGTTTCTCTGCCTTTTAAATAAAATAAAATATGATAGGCCTTATATTTAGATAGCTGTTTAAAAATGCACACAAATCTCATAGAGCCTGTTTTCTAGAAGCCTGAATGAAGATAGAAGCTAACATCAGCAGAGTGTGTGTGTGTGTGTGTGTGTGTGAGAGAGAGAGAGAGAGAAAGAGAGAAGGAGAGAAAGAGAGAGAGACAGCCTCATTTAATACAGCAAATCTGTGACATGAACATTTTAGGGGAAGGTTTCAAGAAGTGATTAAGATCAAATGGGTAGTGAGGCAAAGCTGGGACTTTGATCCAGGTCCACTTGGCTCTCTCTCCAGTGTACCAAATGTGGAGGAGTCCCTGACCCTGAGCTGTGGAGAAGAGCTGGCCAGTCAGACTTACCTGTCATGTTCCAGTAGGGAGGTAAGCACCTGTGAGGAGGGTGTTCATACTTTCGAGGAGGGTGTTCACACCTGTGAGGAGGGCATTCACACCTGTGAGGAGAGCATTCACATCTGTGAGGAGGGTATTCACACTTGTGAGGAGGACATTCACACCTGTGAGGAGAGTGTTCACATCTGTGAGGAGAGCATTCACACTTGTGAGGAGGGAGTTCACATCTGTGAGGAGGGCATTCACACCTGTGAGGAGGGTGTTCACACCTGTGAGAAGGGCGTTCACACCTGAGAGTGTTCACACCTGGCATGCGTAAGAGGAGGGGGCAAGGAGGGGAGAATGGTGGCCAAAGAGGCAAGGGCACCTGTGGTTGGGGAAGACCTCAGGATAACTACAGCTCTCAGAGCCAGAGCTGCAAACACCACCAGCCCTGCCAACAGCAGCAAACTTGAACCCTCTCTCCCAAGCCCGTGCAGAGGGGACCATGTCTCTGTGTCTCCCTTGGGCATACAAAGCAGGGTCACCTATGCCCAAGTTGGTGGGCCAGATCCTGGCCGGATCCTAGGGGAGCCTTGAACTTCTCCGGCTGTGTGATGCTCCTGTTGGTCCCCTCATAGCTGAGGCCTGGCTCCTGCCTGGACTCTGGGGCCCTGCTGGTTGTACTCAGGGCAGGCGCAAGGTCAGCAGCTTGTGGCCTCTGGAGATAGCAGTGGGCGGAGGACCCTTCCTGGAGTTTGTCTCCAGAGGCCCTCACCCCATTCTAGAGGGAAGCCCAACACCAGAGTCCTCCTGCTGAGAAGTGGCGTCCCTGGTACCACGGCTGGGGAGGAGCAGCGGTGGCAGCTGCACCCGGTGGGCACCCTTGGGGGCTGGGGTATGTACTTAACACTGATGGGCAGCTCAGGCAAACTTTGACCTGATTTGATTTGCAGCACTTGTCCTGTCACTTGGAGATCCTGGACACATAATTACAGTGCACAGAAGTAGCAGTAAAAATAATTTTATAATCATAATTTATCTCCATCGGGAACACGAGCCGGAGAGAGCGGCAGGGAGACCTGGGCTCAGATTCCTCACCTAGTGAGGAACGTTCTTTCAGCCACGGGAGGGGGTGTGTCTGTGGCTGCTTTCTTTTTCTCTTTCCTTTTTTTTTTTTACATTTAATCTTTGGGAGGAAAAAGTCCCATGGCTCCACTTGTTTTCTACAAGCTGTTTTGTTAGTTGAGGTGTTTGCACGCTGAGCCACACACACACACTAGTATTTGCCTCCTTAGCAAAACATTAATTATCCCACCCAGTCACCTTTCTCTTGCGTATTTTTTCTTTACCTCCTCCTCAGCTTTGGGGCGCTGCGCAATTTCGGTATTTTCCCATCATCTCGGCAAGCGAACTGTGTGATGTCTGAGACAGCAGCCCCGTGGACTGGGGGCGGGCCCTCCGCGCGCCACACTGCGCCCAGCCCTGCATGCGGCTGAGTCTCACCTCTGGACAGGCTGCAGGGAACTGTCTGTCTCTGTCTCTCACCGGCTCCTGGGAGGCTGTGAATGCCCTCCTGTCCCTGTCCCTCGCACCCAGGACAGTGCTTGACATGCAGATGTGGCTCCATCATGGCTGCCGCAGGAGCAGAGGAATGAATGGAAATATACACCTGCATGAGGGACATGCAGCGAGAGCCTCCCCCTCCCCCGCCCCGGGGCTCTGAACAGCCTCCACCTCTTGCCTGCTCTGGGAAGGAGCAGTTGGAAATTCAGCTGGGGCCATTTGCTGGCATGTGGAGAGTCGCATCCTCCGTCCCCATTGCGGAGCCAGCCAGCACTCTCACTGGGAGGCCACCTCCCTCTTCCCCAGTCTGCCCCTGGCAGAGTGGGGTGAGGTGGAGGGGAGAATTCAGAAGCCCAGAGCCGGGGCCCAGGGCAGCGCCCAGGGAACACCAGCTGAGCCTGAAAGCTCCTTAGTAGTCACGTGGCACCAGCTCCTCCTCTCCTTCCAGTCCAAAGACAGGACACTAAGTGCAGGGGGTTGCCATGTCTGGTTCATGGTCACCCAGATGGTGGGCAGTGGAGCTGGGACCAGGCCCTGGGCAGCTGTCAAGAAGCAGGAGTCTTTGAAATCTTTTTTTTTTTTTTTTTGACAGGCAGAGTTAAACAGTGAGAGAGAGAGACAGAGAGAAAGGTCTTCCTTCCATTGGTTAACCCCCAAATGGCCACTATGGCCTGCGCTGCACCGATCCAAAGCCAGGAGCCAGGAGCCAGGTGCTTCCTCCTGGTCTCCCATGCAGGTGCAGGGCCCAAGCACTTGGGCCATCCTCCACTGCCTTCCCGGGCCACAGCAGAGAGCTGGACTAGAAGAGGAGCAACCGGGACAGAATCTGGCGCCCCAACTGGGACTAGAACCCGGGGTACCGGCGCCACAGGTGGAGGATTAGCCTAGTGAGCCACGGTGCCGGCCTTCGAAATCTTAAGGAAAAAAAAGAGAGAGAGAGAGAGAGAGAGAGAAGAGCCTGTGGCTCTGGCATCCCATATGGGCACAAGTTCGAGCCCCAGCCGCTCCACTTCCCATCCAGCTCCTTGCTCATGTGCCTGGGAAAGCAGAGGAAGATGGCCCAAGTGCTTGGGCCCACGCACCTATGTGGGAGACTGAAAGAAGCTCCTGGCTCCTGGCTTCAGATCAGCTTAGCTCCAGCTGTTGGGGCCATCTGGGGAGTGAACCAGTGGATGAAAGATCTTTATTTCTGTCTCTAAATAAAATATTAAAAAAAAAAAGCAGGGGTCTTTTTAGCTCCTCCCTCTCCTGCTGTGTGTACCACAGACTCCCTTCATCTCCCGGGTTCCTTTGCCTCCCACCCACCCACGGCACCTTCCAACATTGGCCGAGGAGTGATGATATTGCTGCTTTGCAGACGGGGAGGTAGTGGTTGCAGAGGGTGGAGCAGAGATGCCCTAGAGAACTCCACTTCCAGAGCTTGTGCTGCACCCACCACGCTCTCTCCCCGGCTGGGTGGTGTTGCCGCACTATCGTGTCCCTGCAGGAGCTGGAAGCAGCTGACTTGACCAGGCTCCAACAGAGAGGTAGAGAGCCCTGACCTACAGGGAGTCTCTGTGGGTCAAGAGCAGAGCCCAGGACCCAAACCACCAGGCTAGGGCACCGGGGGACTGACACGTCTTCAAATGTCTGTGGCTAGGAAGGCAGGTGGACATAAGCCCTGCTAAAACCCCAGCTAAGACTCTGGAGTGCCTGAGCTGCACTTCGGGGTCTTGCTTGCTGAGATAAGCAAAGACAGACCCCTGCCAGGTTTAAGATGAAGACTTCCCATTGCGTCTACCCTGCCTGGCTTTGGAAAGTGGGCAGGAAGCTCACAAAAGGATTCCCATTTGGCCCCTGCCTGCCCTGCCACCTGCTAAAGCACCCAGCCCTTTGGCCCTAACACTAAGCGAGCTGTTCTCCAGCAATGGTGAGACTCTGCACGCTGTGAAGGGCAGCAGGAGGCTCCTGGCGTGTGCACTGGCCCCACGCTCTCTGTCTGAACTTCCTACGCTGCTCCCTGCTCCCTGTTTTCTTGGGACTTTTGCATCACACATGTTGGTCCCCACAGGCTGGTCTGAGGGGGAAGCAAGGGAGAGAAGGTGTATCTGAGCTGATCTTGTTTGTCTGAAAATCGTTTTTACTTGACCGCGCCCCAGAACTGCCAGCTATGATGCTGTAATAGGTTTCTATATAAACCGATAATGCTAAAGGTCGCACAGGTGAGCTGTTGTTTTGTAGGGTTTACCTCTGGGTTGATAAACGTGGGTGTATCCCAGCGAAGATTCTGCAGTCTAGATGGAGACCCAGGGGCCTGCTGGCCTCTGCACACTTCAAATGCCCACACCGGAGCACTGAGTGCCTCCGCCAGCATCTCACCCTGCCGAACTGGCCTCTGCGACCCTGTGCCTTGGGACAAGAGGTTCTCTCCTTCCCTCCTTCCACTTACATAGCGCCAGACACTGCTCTAAGAACCGCCGGTGTGTGTGTGTGTGTGTGTGTGTGTGTGTGTGGTCCGTGCAGCCATCTGACATGCTTGGGACACCCACATCCCATATCAGAGTGCCCGGATTTGAGTCCCGGCTCCACTTCCAATGCGACTTCCTTCTAGTACACACCCTGAGAGCAGCAGGTGATGGCTCTAGTACTTGACTCCCTGCCGCCCATGCGGGTGAAGTTCTGGGCTCCTGGCTTTGGTTTGGTCCAGCCCTGGCTGTTTCAGGTATTCCGGGAGATAGAAGATCCTCTCTCTCAAATAAAATAAGAGTAAAAATAAGATTTTAAAAAAGATTTATTAGCCGGCGCTGTGGCTCACTAGGCTAATCCTCCACCTGCAGCGCTGGCACCCCAGGTTCTAGTCCTGGTTGGGGCGCCAGATTCTGTCCTGGTTGCTCCTCTTCTAGTCCAGCTCTCTGCTGTGGCCCGGGAAGGCAGTGGAGGATGGCCCAAGTGCTTGGGCCCTGCACCTGCATGGGAGACCAGGAGGAAGCACCTGGCTCCTGGATTCAGATCGGCGCAGCGCACAGGCCATAGTGGCCATTTGGGGGTGAACCAACGGAAGGAAGACCTTTCTCTCTGTCTCTCTCTCTCACTGTCTAACTCTGCCTGTCAAAAAAAAAAAAAAAAAAAAAAAAGATTTACTTTATTTATTTGAAAGGCAGACTTGGCGGGGGGGGAGACAAAGAGAGACAGTTTTCCATTCGCTGGTTCACTTCCCAAATGACTGCGATGGCCACGGCTGGGCCAGATTGAAGCCAGGAGCCAGGAGCTTCTTTCAGTTCTCCAATGCAGGTGCAGGGGCCCAAGGACTTGTGTCATCTTCCACTGCTTTCCCGGGTGCATTAGCAGGGAGCTGGATCAGAAGTGGAGCAGTCGGGTCTTGAACCAGTACCCATATAGGATGCCGGTGTTGCAGGCAGCAGCTTTACCCGCTACACCACAGCACTGGCCCCAAGATTTTTTTTTTCTTAAATATCTCAGGACACAGTCCCTATGTGCAGTGGACAAGACACACATGGCCTTTGCTTTCACTTAGTTTACTTTGCAGGGGTGGAGACAGATAAAAGCAGGTACTCAGACAAATTCCGGTAAGTGCTATAAATACCACAAAACAAGGAGACGCGCTAGGGACTTCTGTGGGGTGGGGGTGAGGTAGAATTCTTCTCCCCCGCCCCATGACCTGAGCAGGTAAATGCTGCCCTTAATGTCTACCCCCACGCCACCTCCTCTGGGAAGCCCACCCACTGATATTGCTGGCCTGGCAGTGTCCACTCTCCCACTGCTGAGCTCAGAGCCCATCGTGCAGCCCCCGAGGCCGCTGTGCTGTGAGCTGCTGAGGGGTGGACACAGCAGCGTCTCTGCAGCTGGCGCCTCCCCCTTGCCGGGCCCGGAGCTTGGTGGGAAGATGTGCAGGGCTGTCTGTGACCTCAGAGGGCAACAAGGGTCGTTTGCTGAGAAGAGAGCCCCGGCTGTCTCTGGGGAGGGCAGGGAACACAGCCCAGGGGGTGGCCGTGGTGGTGGCAGCTGTGGGTGGGCTGCAGTAACCCAGGCGGTCCTGCAGGACGGAGCGCGCGGAGACCTCTGACTTCTTTGAACGGGTTGTTTTGACCACGAGCCTGGGAACAGCGCCCTGCCTCTTCCGTAGCTCAGTCAGGCCTGCGCCTGGGTGGAAGTGGGGTGTGGGAGTTTGTTCTGGTGTGGGGGCCATGTGTGGGGCTACCAGGCCTGGGGGGCAGGCATGTGGCTCGGGACTGTGCAGTGGGTGCCCGTGACTGCGGTTATGCAGTGTAGACATAGGACAGGTGAGAGAATGAGAGGTGTGCGTGGGCTTGGTGGCCAGTAGAGTGTGTCAGGGTATGTGGGTGACAGTGCAGTGGGGGCTGGGGTCTGTGCTGTGGAGGGGGACAGGGAAGCCAGGGACAGTGGTGGGGGCGGTGGGGGGCGCCTCCCTGGCACCAGGGACCCTGGTGAGGAGCCTGCAGCTGGAAGCCGTCAGAGCCCTGCCCGCGCCCCCTGGCCCTGGGGGATGCTGGGCCTCTGTAAATCCCTCTGTCTTGCAGTCCCTCAGGTCGGAGGCCCCAGTCCTCCAAGCCCCATCCCTGCTTCCTCTCCTGCTGCCCAGAGCAGACACCAAAATATTTCTGCCTTTCCTCTGGAAAAATCCTGGGAGGTCTGTTTATGGCCAAGCTGCAGCAGCCACATCTGTGCACAGTTTAGCTGGGGCAGCCACAAACTCAGGAACTGGAGTTCGCCAGTATTCGGAGTGCGCTGGCACGCACTTCACCTGCCCCCAGCGGACATCTGTGCGCCCATCGCTGCCCGGAGTCACCCCAGACTCGGCTCCCTGTTTGTGTAGACAACCCTGGGCTGGTCCCCTCTGCACACGCTTGTGAACACACCCATCTCAGCAGGACATGCGGAGGCACGGGGGGACACCGGTTGTCTGTGAAGGCACACGGGGTGTGGCTCCTCCAGCCCTAAATGCTCTCATGGTCACGAGGTGACACCCTAGAGCCTGTCACCCACGCATAACACCTCCATCCCCAGACACGCGGGACAACGCATGCTGACTCAGCACACCCACAGGCCGACAGGCAATGCACAACAGAAGGTGTGACTCAGGTCCAGCCACCCACAACCTCCCCCCCCAAAGCCCGTCTGGGCCCCATCATCCATCCTTGGGCAAGGCCTGCCCTCCCCTGGGAGACTGGGGTACTCGCTGCACTGGGACCAGCCCTGCTCTTCCCCCTGAGGCTGTCCTGCTTTGAAGGGGGCTGCCCCTCAACTCCACCATGAGCCCTCTGTGGGGCAGGCCAGGGGACCTGAGAGCCTCAACCTGACCTGCCTCCCCCCATCCTCCTGTGCCTGCACCCCACGTCTTCCCAGAAGCCTCAGAGGTTCTGGGACCACTCATCTCACCAGCCCTCCCCTCTCCTTGCCGGGAGCGCCTGCATCCCATGGCTGACCCCTCGTCTGTCCCCCCATTCCTTTGGGAGCTGCAGTTGCTCCGGGATTCCAGTGGAGTTCCCTGGTCCTGGTCGGGATAGGAATTTGCTCCGTGGGGCAGATAGGGGAGGAGCAGGCAGGGGAAGGGGAGACAGAACGGAGGGCAGCAGAGTCACTGGCACTGACTGGGGTCTGGGAGGAGGGGGGCACTGCCGGTGCAGCTGCAGGCAGCCCAGAGGGTGCGAGGCCGGCGCAGCAGGGATGGGGCCCACAGGGACAGGCTCTGCTGCCCATGCCCGCTGTGCTTTGCTGGACCCCAGACCTAGCTCTTGGCCTCTCCAGCAGTGAGTCCCCAACTCCAGATCTTCTCAGGCCAGACCAGGATTCTCCAGGACTCTTGCAGTAGGGACGGGGCCTCCTCCTTCACCCCCTCCGACGGCGCACACAGGCCTGTCTGGGTGGCCACCTCTGGGTCCAGAGGAGTTTCCCACCTCGCAGGCCCACCCCAGCCCCCTTGTGCTGCCCCAGGCTGCGTGCAGACCCCGCCTCCCCGCAGCCCTCCTCTTCTCCAAACCGGGGCATCTCGGCTATGCTCAGCTTCAGGCCCTTATTCTACGGACATTCACGGAATTTTCTAACCCAATCACGGGTTAGGAACACCCTCAAAACTCTCCTGGAGGGGCCAGCGTCGTGGTGCGGTGGCTAAAGCCGCTCCCTGCGATGCCAGCATCCGATACCAGAATGCACAGTTCTGGTCCCGGCTGCTCCACTTCCGATCCAGCTCTCTGCTAATGCACCTGCGAAAGCAGCAGAACACAGCTCAAGTCCTTGGGCCCCTGCACCCACGGGAGACCTGGAGGGAGCTCTGAACACCAGACTTGGGCCTGGCCCAGCCCTGGCTGTTGTGGCCATTTGGGAGTGACCCAGAAGATGGGCGATCTCTCCCTCTCTGCCTTTCCTCTGGAAACCTCCAAAGTCTTCTCCAGGCTTCCCCTCCTGTTTGTGAGGTCCAGGGGCAGTTTCTTTGTGGCTTTGTACCCCTATATCCTGAATGCCACAGGGAGACACCCACCCAGGCCCGGCTGTGAGGTCGGTCACCGCCGAGCACCCCGTGATGGTTAGCAGGGGCCCGGGAGAACCGGCGAGCCCCTCCTTCTTCCCCCACTTTCCCCTCTGAGTCTTCCAGGCGCTAGGGACGTCAGCGCTCGGGAGAAGAGCCAGCTGACCCTGCGGCCTCCGATCCCGGAGCAAAGTACAGGAGTTTTTGATTAACTCAGAGAGCCGCCAGCTTCCAGCTGCTGTGGGTGGGGAAGGGAGCGGGGGTTGTTGAGCGAACACGCAGGAAAGCGATTGGGAAACGCAGGACCTCAGGACGGGGAGGGGGGGAGGGGGGAGGGGGCGGGGGAATGCTGAGGCCAGGGCCTCGCCCACCCCTTCTGCGAAGGGGATGCCGGCCGTGGGTTCCTCAGCCTCTGTGAGACGCCGCCTGCTGGACGCTGTTGGGGATTGCAAGGCCTTGCGTGCTCCCCTCCTCTGCCCCAGGCTCCCTTCCCCCTCTTTGGGATGCGTCAGACTTGTGCTTTCTTCTGGACGCTCCTGGACAAGGTCATCCTGGCTTTCTAGGGGCGGAGCAGCTCTAGGTCATCGCTCCTGTGACGAGGGACTGGGCCCCAGAGCACAGGGCAGGGGCTTGGGCGGGAGGGCTAAGGGCACAGAGAACACGGGCTCCCTCAAGAGTCCCAGGGGTGCTTGCGTCTAGGGGGGTCTCCCGGAGACCACGGAGCCCCTCCTCTGTCTCCGTGTCACAGAGACCCCAGCCCAGCCCAGGAAGAAGGCCTGATCTGTGTCCTCAAGAAAAACTGCACCTTGCACGTGGTGTGTGCTGCAGGCCCCAATCTTCCTGAGGTCTCCCGGGACCTTCTAGAACATCCCATAGAATCCTTTGGGCTCCAAGCAGCAAACAGTTTGTTCCCTACCCCGAGGAGAAGCCAAGCTCTGGGAAGTCTAAGCTGCTCCTGTCTAGCCCCCGCCCGCCACCCCCCCCCACCCCGCCCAGCCACATGGGAAACAGCCCTGCTGGCCTCCCAGTCCTGTGAATGAGGCCACCATTCAAAGGCAGTGGGCAAGAAGGAGGCCACGCAAGCAGCCAGAAAGAACCGGTGCTTTGTGCTAGACTGGGGTCCTTGGGGATGAGTGCATTTTTGGCGTATATAGAAAGATTTCTTTTTTATAATGAGCAGCAGAGGAGGAAAGCGGAGGGAGGGGGAGATGGAGAGGCCAAAGGCAGGACTTGGGACAAGAGGCAGGAGCTGGGTGAGGGCTGGCTATGCGATCAGAAAGGGGAATGCCCAGGGGGCTAAAGGGCCGGTCACAGGGAAGGGAGTCAGAGCAGGGTGGGTGCTGGCACTGGTGTCACACGGGGAGAGGAAGGATGGAGGCACCCGGAGAGGTTCCACTGCCATTTCTCAGAGCTGGAAGGGGCTGGCACGGGGGAGCACCCACCACCCCTGCTGGCTGGGAAGCACCTGGCTCCGTCTCCCCACAACCAGGCCAGGTGGCCCAGGTGGCCATCCCCACTGCGCAGGCAGGAGCCGGAGATCCTGAGAAGGTGCCCACTTGCTCCCGCCTAGCAGAGTGCCAGCTGGCCTAGAGGCAGGGGCTGGAGTTGGGGGCTCACTGGGCTGCTGCTGCTGGGCGGGGCGGGGTGGGGTCGAGATCTGACTGGAGGAGACAACAGCGCCTCCCAGCTGTCAGCACCAAGCCCTCCCAGGGGGCCCCTCACCCCACCATCCCAGAGACAGACTGTTTCTCTCTGCATGCCCTGCACCCTCCGGGTAGCTGGCGTTCGGCTCGGTGGCCCAGGAAGCACCGACCCCCTCGGCTCGTGGTAGAGCAGACATTGCTTAGGCTCCTGGGAACCCCCCACCCCTGCACCCCATCCTCTGCAGCCTCTTTCCTGGGTCTGCCTCTGAAAGCCTGACACCTGGCCCTGTGCTGGTCCAGGAATTCACAAACATTTTTAGAGCCTCAACTTGGTGCCTGGGGTACGCAAGGACCCAGGGAATAAGATGCAACCCTCCTCCCCCATTGTCATGCAGGCTGCCCTGGCTGATTACACAGCATGGGGATGACTGGGCAGAGGTCGGGGGAGCACACAGGTGTCCTGGGCAAGTCCAGGAGGGCTTTCTGGAGGAGGTGGGGGCAAGTTGAGTCTTGAAGAGATGTCCTCAATTCCCATTACATTTTGATGGATTCAGTTTTTTTTTTGTTTGTTTTTTTAGTTCTCCTTTTCATGTGCTTACAACACATTTGAGCCAATAGCAATTGCCCATTCAGTCATTTTCCTTGAAAAATAGTTAATTATGTGAATAACCTGCCAGGGACCATCAATGAAGAGCAAGGACCTTGTCTGTGCCTGCCTTCCCAGACAAGTGTGTGCCCACAAGCAGGCAAGCAAGGACCCCATGGAGGCCCCCTGCTCATGCAACCTTCCCTCTTTCCCGGCCCCCTTCTGGTGGCAAGCCCCCTTAGGGCTCCAGAAGCCCTCCTCAGTGCTCGGGTTCCAGGCTCCTGCAGGGGGAAGGGGCTGCCCGTGGCCTTGCTGGGCCCCTGGGCCCTCTGGGAAGTATGGGCAGGGTGCTTCCTCCCAGGCTACAGGTCCAAGATTTCCTGTTCGCCCAGTAGGTGGAGCTCTGGCAGGGGCCGGGTAATCAGGCCCCCGTGGATGGCCTGGGGGGTCCTTCAGCACTCCCTGTCCCTCTGCCTTCCAGTCTGCCCCCTCCTTCCAGCCTTCTCACACTCCCCTCCCCCACCCCTCCCCCACCTCCCCCCTTCCTCTGCTCCACCACTCTTCTTCCTTCCTTTTCTCCCCCCACCCCATCTTCCCTCCTCCTTTTCCTCCTCCTCTTTCTTCCTTTTCTCCTTCGAACTAATTGCTTAAGGGGTGAAGACCAGGTCGACTTGTGAAAACCCTGATCCATCGCCATGGTGATGCTAATTCAAGCTGAGTTCAAAGGAAATTGTTCTAGTTAAAACTAACAAGCTGGAGCCGGGCCCCGGGAAGGGCCAGTGCCAGGAGGAGCGAGCCCCGTGCCCAGAAACACGGCAAAAACAAACTCGGGGGCCGCTCAGGCTCCTGCGCCCTCCTGGCAGCCTTCGGAGGGCCCAAGGGCAGCGGCACCGGGAGCTCCCTGCAGGGTGCCTGTCGGGCAGGCCAGCAAAGTCCTCGCATAATCTCCTTGCTCTGTGACTCCAGGGATTAACCAGCCTCTCGACTGTTAAGGTGCCTGCTCCGGCTGGGCAGTGTCCTAGGACTTCACCATGTGCACTCAATCCGCTGAGCTATTATGGGCCCCTTGTGCACCTGCCAGGGTCGAGAGCGCTCCCAAGGGGAGAACTTTCCTAGACGTTAATTTGGGCTCTGCTGGGTCCTGCCACAGTTTAAGGAATGACAGAGTCAGGCTCAGGTAGGGAGGAGATACTTTCCACGTGTAAAGGGAGAGGGTTCCAAGACTCCCTCCCCATTCCGAGGGAATGAACAGCCTTCTGTGCTTTGGCCAGAGCCGTCCTCCTGCCTGGGCCCCCGAGGCACCATGCCGATACTCCCAGCCTGGGCGGCCACACGGGGTCTTTTCCTCCCTGACAGATGGATGATGGCTTCTTGATCCACAGCACAGCACTTGGTCGAGAGGGGACCTCTCCCTGTTAGTTCCAAGTCCAGAATGGGGACTGTAGACCTTGGGCGATGGAAGATTTGAGGTTCCCCGGGGCCGAGAGAACCCAAGGGGCTCTGGTCCGGGAGCTCAGTCTCCTTGACACCCACCAGGGAGCAGCAAGGGGGAGAATGTCTTGGAAGACTGCCTGGTTCCAGTCCATGGGCGGAAGCCATTAAGATCAGGGAACCTTGATCTTCAGCCTCTTCCTCTTCTCCACCTGTGACCTGCTGTGAGCCTTCACGCCCTTGTTCCATCCCTGGGGTTTCATTGTTGTTGCTTTCATTTTTATTTGTATTGTTTACTTGAGAGGCAAAGAGGGAAGGAGAGAGAGGGAGAGAGAGAGCGCACAAGGAAGCTCTCATCTGCTGATTCAGTCCCCAAATGCCCATGATGGACCCCAGCTGGGGTGGGATGGCCAGGAGGAGCTGGGAACCCCATCCAGGCGGCAGGAACGCAACCTTGGAGCCATCACAGCTGCCTCCTAGGGTCTGCATTAGCAGGATGCTGGAGCCAGAACCTGGAGCAGGCATCAACCCCAGGCACGGGTCGCTGGCATCTTAACTGGCAGGCCAGAGGCCCGCCCCTCGCTTCTGGTCCTGAAGCACCAAGTGGTCCTTCAAGGTACTTAGAGAGGAACTAGCATAGCAGCGGAGCAAATTCCTTGAAGGCCAAGAGAGTCCGGCTCCGCTCAGTCCAGGGAACACAGGAGCTCCTCACATTTGCATGAGTGAGTAAGAAGGCAGGGGCTGCCCTCGTGCAGGGAGCCCAAGGTGCTCTCAGGCGCGCTGCTCCCAGACCTTGGGAAGTCCGCCCACCCTTTGCCCTGGGATTCTTCAAGTGCAGCAGAGGGTGCTTGGTGCTGAGCCAGCGTGGCAAGAGTCGAGTCCGGAAGCTGGGGACGCACGCCAGCATCCTCGCCAGCATCTCCCTCCCTCCTGGGGTGGGGGCCTGTGGTGGGGAATGGAGGCCTGTGCCTGGCCTGGGTCCTATACACACTCTCTGGGACCCCCTGTTCCGTGCCCCCCAACTGTCCAGAAGAGAGAGTTGAGACTTCGGAGCACGTAGGTAAAACCCAGCCGGGAGGAAGGAAGTGACTCAGCCCCCCAGGCCAGGGAAGGCCCAGGGCCAGCCTCCCACTCCCAGGACAGCTTGCGCTGGGCTTTGTACTCAGCCCAGGGCCTTTCATCCCAGCATCTCAAAGCCCCTTTCAAGCTGCAAGCAGCCCTGGGAGTTGGGTCATTACCGCAATTACCAGGAGAAAGCTGGGGCCCGAGCCAGGAGCAAGCAACTTTTCCCTGGAGCAGGCTCCGCGTCCAGCACCCGGGAGCCCCAGTATCTCCCAAGCCCAGGCGTCTGCCCCCAGCTCACAGGTGGTTGCAGAGCCAGCAGGAGCCCACCACGCCACGCAGGGGACATCAAGGTCCTGCCCGAGGCCCCAGGGGGTGTATTTGAAGGGCTGGCATTTCCCAGAGGGCACTGGGGGGGTCCCCCTCACTGTGATGGCCGCTGGGGAACCTGTATGGTGTGCATTGCCAAGGCGAGTGGACTCGCAGAGTGAGTAAACAGATTCTAGTCTGGGACTAGGCTCAGCCAGGTTGGGGGGCAGCTTCACTGGGATTGGGGCCCAGGCTAGGCTCAGCCAGCTTGGGGAACATCTTCATTGGGACTGGGGCCAGGCTTTGAGGACCCCGAGCTGTAGAGCTGTTTTGGCAGCTGGCTAATCAGCTGTCTGCTGTCAGGATGTTCATCTGTAGCCGTCAGCCAATGGGAGATGGGGCTTTGTGTCTCCAGCCCGAGGCGCAGGGATCAATCACAGTTCTAAAGCCTGGCTCCAGGCCTGGCTGGGCCACCTTAAGCACTGGCTTTCACCTCTCTGAAGGGCAGTTGCCTTCAAGGCTCCTTGGCTCAGCATCCAACTGTAGAAGACTGCATCTCTGCTCATCCCGCAGGGGAGCCGTAGGACCTGTCTCCGCTTCCCTTGGGGACAGAGCACCAGGCTGCTTGGGTCACACAGCCAGGAGCAGACCTAGGCCCGCCCAGAATCCTTTCCTGACCTGCCCGGATGGGATTAGGCAGCATCCCCTCTTGCTGAGTCAGAGTGGAGAGGGAGATGGAGCCCGTGGCTCTGGGCAGGCGGGAGTGAGAGAGGGGGCGGAGGCTGAGGTGTCGTGGGGAAGTCGGGGGCAGAGGAACACCCTGGAGGTTGCACAAGGAAGGGTGGGTCTGGAGGAGGGCCCTCTTGAGGCACCTGTAGAGGCGAGGGGCTGGAGACTTCCGCCCCCGAGGTGACAGGGCAGGCTGCGGGGATCAAAGCTGCCCAGGCACCATCCCCTGGAGCAGGGGAGCGGCGCTGGGCTTCTCACACAGGCCTGGCTTCACGTAGCTGCCTTGTTTCCCTCCCACCGGCCCACCACCCCCGCGCGTGTCTGAAGAGGCCCGTTCCACCCCACTGTCCCGTCCACGCCTCCAGCTTGGGTTTCTGACTCAGCCCACCGGATTGATGTCTGGGGCGCCTGTGGCTGCAGGCTGCCCATCTCATCAATGCCAAGCTTCTCTCGCCGGCCCCCTGTGGCTTCCCCACCTCCCCCACTCCCACCCCCGTCTCCCTCTGCCCTCGAGTGTGGCTCTGGACTCTGCCACGCGTATCTCAATATGGACTCTTGCTTTGCCCTTGCCCTTGGCCTTGGCACAGGTCAGCAAAGTGCCCGCAGTGGGCCTGGCCTTTCCCCATCCTGGGCTTTTGCAAATCTCGGGGCCAGGTTGATCCCTGTGGGCCCCTCAGTGAGCCCTGCTAAGTGTGAGCTTCCTGCTCTTGGTGCTGTTTCTGCAGCTGCTGTCACCAGGCCAGGTTCCGGCTAGAAGGCCCAGGTCTGTCCCAGGCTTGCCCATCCATGCGTGGCTGGCTTCGGCTCTGGCCCGGGAGCTGGGGTGGGAGACCAGGCCGTGTGGCTGAATCTGGACAGCCTGGAGGACACAGCAGTGTGGCGATAGCTGCAGAAAATTCTCGAGAGGGAGGGGCAGCTGGGCCTGGTATCAAAGTCGTAAGGAGAAAAGAATGTGAACTCTCTCTGGGGTTTGTGAGTTCTGAGAATGGTTTCTTCAAGATGACCCCTGAGCTCATTGTCTGAGGCTGTCCCACATGTTGCCCTTAGGGCCTCGACTCCCCCCACCCCCAGTCCCCAACCCCCCCTCAAATTCCCAGATCCCCTCTCTCCTCCAGTCTCGGGCTCAACATCTTCCTTGAGCAGTTTGAGGTCTCTGAGTGGGCATTGATTCCCTCACTTTGCAGATGAAAAAGTAGAGATGTAAAGAGATGCACAGGGCCCCCTCCCCCGCCCCCACTCCACTGCCTGTGCTGCTTCTTCTCCAACCTCCTGCCCACGTGCCTGATGCGCTTGGTGTGCATGGTGTGCCTGGTGTGCCTGTGTGCCTGGTACACATGGTATGCCTGTGTTCATGGTGTACCTCTGTGCATGGTGTACCTGTGTGCCTGTGTGCATGGTGTGTGGCTTATTGCCCCTTCCTTCCTCCTTCCCTCCCCCCTCCCTTCTTCCTTCCTTCCCTCCCTCCCTCCCTCCCTCCCTTCTTCCCTCCTTCCTTCCTTCCTTCCCTCCCGTGTCACCCGGCCCAGATAGCTCAGTGCGCATCACCCTTTCTTTCCAGGTCTTAGTGGGTCGGCAATGCTGCAGCTTCAGGACCTGAGTTTCTAGCTCCATCTGGGGAAGGGGAACGTGGTTTTCCAATTCTCACTTGGCACGGTAGTGGGCTTGGCACCAAAACGACTTCCAGGTAAAAGTGTGAAAACGTGGTAAAAGGTAGTGTGGAAAGTAGGGGCTGGCACCAATGACATGGCCTGCGGTAGTTTGCAGCCTTGCGTACTTAGCCACACAGTGTGAACAGCGATGCTACAGACCTCCCGGGAGCTGGAAGGGAAGGCAAAATGTGCATGGACATGCATGCGGCCCGGGAAGGGTCAACCCATCCCTCAGTGTCAACTGGGGGATAGCTCTGTTAGGATGCATTCCCCCTGGCACTCGGGTGGCACGCTGTGAGGACAGTACACTCTCCCTGCCTCTGGCCCAGACCAGGAACTCCCCAGCCTCTCTCGGGGCAATTCTTACCACGGCAGAATGAGCTACCTGGTGGCCACCCTCCCTCCACCAGGGGGCTGTTAGGAACCAGTCCAAGTGGAATTAGTCACTCCTGATGCTGAAAACACTCAACAGTGACCCTGGAGACGCCTGCAACGTAAGCCAAGCTCAGGAGGGGTGATACTCCTGGGGCGAGTAGATGCTGGGGTGATTGTTTTATAAGGGGCAGGGTCAAGACTAGCTAAGGGGAGACACAGGCTTTCCTCGTTCACGACCAGACTGTTGGCGCTGAGAAAAACCTGAGCGTTCCTCACAGATGGGGAGACGCTTGATTCTAGGCCCACGGGGACAGTGTTGTCACCACGCAGTGGGGCACTGCAGGCGTCAGAGGTTGCTCTCCTGAGCCAGCAGCTGGGCCACGGCGGGTCCCCAGGACCACCTGGCCAAACTGTGTGCTATAAATAAGGGACTTTCTGTGGAAGGGTCGGGAGGGACACTGGCCCAGGAAATTGGAAAGAGGAGACTGAGGAAAGGGATGGGGCGGCTGGGGAGAGACAAAGATGTCTGGAGGCGAATGGGTCGGAATGGTGTCTCAAGGCCAGTGTCAGGTGGCCTCTCTTTGCTGGCACTCGAAGTTCACAAGCCAACTGCCTGCAGTGCTGTGTGCCAGTTCTTGGTCCTTGGGGGGATGAGCCAATGAGCCTGCACATTCATACTCTGTCTCTATCTTGGACCTGGGACACACTCTAAGAATTGGTACTCAGAGAAGGACGGCATTCTGTCCCATTTTCTTGCTGGGAGTTTCACTGAGATGAGATGGAGGTGCACTGGATCCCAGTGGTGGCCACATGGAGTCACCATGGTCACGGCAGCAGGGTCGGGACCCAGGGCTCAGCACTGGTGGACATGATTACCCCACCTGAGTGTGCGAGGCTGAGTTGTCTGAGGGCTGTTCCCAGGTTGGCAAGGAGCACCTTTGGGTGGCCCAAGTGGCGACAGATACTCAGGGTCCTGACAGCCTGGCTGTAGACACTTGGGTTGGAAAATGACCCAATAGGTCATTACATGCTCCTGTCTCAGGCAGGACTAGTAGCTTAGAATCTATGGCTGTCTTACTCTACCCTATGTCTCCAGGAATCAGTATCTGTGTATTCCTCTACTTCATCCATCTGTCCATCCATCTGTCCATCCATCCACCCATCCATCCATCCATCCATCCATCCTTCCACCCAGCTACCAACCCATCCATCCATCCATCCACCCACCCATCCATCCATCCATCCGTCCGTCCATCCACCCACTCACCCACCCACCCACCCATCCATCCATCCTTTACTGAAAGATGTGCAAGAACTCATGGTATATATAGTCTCCTTAGGGATTCCAAGGCCTAACCAGCAAGAATAGATTCTAATGTCTAATCCCATGTAGCATCTAATGTCTGATTTAGGGTCTTTTCCTAAAGAGAGATGAAGGTAAAACGGAGCCATTCAGACATCTACGAATTCTCCCCACGAACATGCTTGAGCGTGTGGTCTGTTCCAGGCGAATGGGAAGATGCCCCTCTATCTTGGACACACTGTTTGACTCTCAACCTCACTAGGTACCGTCTAAGAGTGGGAGATGAACCAGCACCAGAAACTAGGGCCAGAAGAGCTGTTAGGTAACCACACTTGGACAAAGCAGAGCTCCTTCAACTCTTTCCATTTAAGGATCTCAAGGGGGCAGGCGTGTGTTGGGGGTTTTACCCCAACTGGCATAAGATGGCCCCCAAATTCCTGGTTTTGTGCGTGACACTTTTCCCAAAGGAGCAGGTAAGCAGGACAAGGCTTCTTGCTCCCCCTCCCCCCAAACCTTCTCCTGGACTCCCACTCCCCTCTCCTGGCTTCCTCACCTTCTGGAAGCCCAGTGGGAGGGGGTAGGCTGAGGAGGGGGCAGGGCTACCCTTGAACTCTCAGCTTCTCTTGATTCATCAAAGTGGGGGTGAGCTGGTTGCTGGGACGAGTCGGGGCGGAGAAGAGAGGGAGAGTGTGCTTCAGGCTGGGAAAGATCCAGAACCCTCATTAATGTCTGACACCTCCAATAAAAGCTGCATATTCCCCAAAAGCGATTTTTGAAAATCCTAAACTCTTTGAAGCATGGTGTTTAACTGCCACTCCTTCCATGCACTTAATAGGAAACCAGGCCCCTTGGCTGGCTCACGGGGCTCCACCTGGGGCGATTCTCCTCCTCCAAGCATTTGAGGTCCTTGTAGGCGGCCCTGGACGCTTCTTGTGGCCGGCCATGAAAGGGAGGCCTGGGTCCTCCCAGGACGAAGAGGAGCTGCCCCCAGGGGCTGCGGCTGTGGCGGAAACCAGGGATTACAGCTGGCAGGAGTGGGTCAGGGCCAGGTGGGCAGGGAGCATGGGCAACACCAGGAAGTTGGAAGGGGGATGGCGAGAAACGTGGTTAAACCTGAGCGGCCTAGACTGGCTTTTCTGCTCCATCTTTTTTTTTTTTTTTTTAAGATTTATTTATTTGAAAGTCAGAGTTCCAAAGAGAGAAGGAGAGGCAGAGAGAGAGGTCTTCCATCCACTGGTTCACTCCCCAATTGGCTGCAATGGCTGAGCTGGGCCAATCTGAAGCCAGGAGCCAGGAGCTTCCTCCAGGTCTCCCACGTGGGTGCAGGGGCCCAAGGATCTGGGCCATCTTCTACTGCTCTGCCAGACCACAGCAGAGAGCTGGATCGGAAGTGCAGCAGCCGGGACACAAATCGGTGCCCATATGGGATGCCAGCACTGCAGGCGGCGGCTTTATCTGCTGTGCCACAGCACTGGCCTCCTGATCCATCTTCATTCAACTGAAAAAGAAACACCTGTACACACGAGGGCACTTCCAAAAGTTTATAGAAACATGAAATTAATAAGTTTGTTCTAGGAAAACAAAAAGAGAAATCCATGGATAGCTTTCTCATAATAGGCATTTCTTCATGACATTTCTAAGTCCCCGTATGCTAAAATGGCAGCATAACACGAAATCACCCCTTCAGCTGTAGGCTGCCTGTCTCCCAGTGGGAGTTCCTATCAACAGAATTGCATGTATCATTCAGAAATCTTCCATGATTTATATCTTTATTTTCTTTGCCATAGTAGGAACATTCTCTCTATATATTGTTCTTTTTTTTTTTTTTTATTTGACAGAGTTATAGACAGAGAGAGAGTCAGAGAGAAAGGTCTTCCTTCCATTGGTTCACTCCCCAAATGGCTGCCTCAGCTGGCACTGCGCCGATCCAAAGCCGGGAGCCAGGGGCTTCCTCCTGGTCTCCCATGCGGGTGCAGGGCCCAAGCACTTGGGCCACCCTCCACTGCACTCCCGGGCCACAGCAGAGAGCTGGACTGGAAGAGGAGCAACCGGGACTAGAACCCGGCGCCCATATGGGATGCTGACACTGCAGGCAGAGGATTAACCAAGTGAGCCACAGCGCCGGCCCCTATATATTGTTCTATAAAAATTGTTTTCAGTTTATTTAAAAGTGACAAACAGAGATCTTCCTTCCACTGATTCACTTCCCAAATGCCTGCAACAGCTGGGGCTGGGCCAGGCTGAGGTTGGAAGGCGGGAACTCTGGTTTCCCATGTGGGTGACAGGGACCCAAATAACTGGCCACCACTTGCTGCCTCCCAGGGTGCACATTAGCAGGAAGCTGGGTCAGAAGCAGAGTCTGGACTTGAGCCCAGGCCCTCGGATACGGGATGCGGGTGCTCCAGGTGGCATCTTAAGTGCTGTGCCGAGTGCCCACCACCGTCTCCATATGCATACACTTCCTTTCCACACACGTGTGGATCTGTCTTATCCTTTCCCTGGTGTTATATAGTAGGATACCATAATTTATTTCCTCATGCCCTAATGAGAGGTTGCTTTTAGTCTTTTGTTGCTCTAAACAGAGCTACAAGGGACAGCCTTGTGCAAACGTAGCCGAGGGATGAATCTCTGGAAGAGGGCTCGCTGCACCAGAGACACGATGCCTGCCCTCTGACAGACGTGCCGAGGCTGCTCTCTGAGCAGCCAAGATTGCGCCCAGAGCGGTCGGAGGCTTGGTTGCTGACCCTCCACCCCTGCTCACCCTCCACCCCTCCACCCCTGCTAACCCTCCACCCCTCCACCCCTGTTCACCCTCCACCCCTCCATCCCTGCTCACCCTCCACCCCTGCTCACCCTCCACCCCTGCTAACCCCCCACCCTCCATCTCTGCTAACCCTCCCTGCATCCCTCCATCCCTGCTCACCCTCCACCCCTGCTAATCCTCCACCCTCCACCCCTGCTAACCTTCCATCCCTGTTAACCCCCATCCATCCATCTCTGCTAACCCTCCCTGCATCCCTGCTAACCCCCCACCCCTGCTCCCTGTTTCGCCTCCTGCTCCACGCAGGATTGGGACGCGCTGATGTGGATAAATCCCTCAGGGGTGGTGGACGCCCCTGTCTGGGGCTCCAGGATGCATGGAGATAGCTGTTTCATTGGCCCGTCTCTTAGTGATGTTTGCTCCAGCGGAGCGCTACTTGCCTCCCCAAGCAGATCCTCGAGGCAGAGGGGCCGTGTGGGCCCCGGGGTGTCTCCTGGGTCCTTCCACAGAGCACAGCCCCTGGCCTGCTCCCAGGGAGTGCCAGGAGCTTCCCCAGCTCTGATCACCAACCCGAAACAATGCTGCGATCTTTTGAACCACGGTTCTAACTTGCTGAAGCCTCTTGCAGCTAACACTTCATTCCATTTCAGCTGTGAGGGAGGCCCAGCAGGTGCCCCAGAGATGGGTGATGGACAAGGAGCCCCAGAGACAAGCAACCCCAGAGATGAGTGATGGACGATGAATGTGGTCTGTTGTGCCAGGCGTCCGGGCCCCAAAGCCAGCTCCGGGCGCAGTTAGCCATGTGGCCCTGGTGGAGTGGATGCGGCCAAGCCCTCACCATCACAGCTATGACTTGATGACTGACTGACTGTCCAAGTCTCCCAGTGAGCGTGGGGGACCGCGGGGATGTGGCCGTGCTTGGCAGGTGGGCTGCCTGGGACTCCAAGGCTGTTGTGGCTCCAGTGGAGTGCGCGGAAGGTCTCTGTCCTGTGGGCGATGGTCATGGCTCCTGGGGGTGAGGACGAGAGGTCCTGTGCTGTGCAGGGAGGCACGGCTGTGGCTGGAGCAAGTGGTTCTGGCCCCGGCTGTCAAGGAAGAGGTCCCCACGGCCACGCCTTTCGGAGGCACCATGGCAGCACCCTTGGGCCCCATGGAAGCCCCTATAATTCATGCCATCTGCCCCTATGAGGCTGGCTTGTCTCCAGGCCTGGAGTCTCCAGGCAGCCGTGGGGGCCTAATCAAAGCCAGACCCCTCTCTGGCCTCTCCCTTAACCCCTCCATCGCTGGTTCCTCTTCCTCCACAGGTTCTCTCCCCAGCTGCCTTTTCCAGCCCTGGGATGGGAGTCACGCAGAGAGCCACCCCCCACCCCCGCCCCGAGGCCTCGTGGGAGCTCCTGGGAGAATCGCTGGGTTGGGCCTGGGGCCTGGGCTCCTCCCCTGGGGCCTCCAGGATGCGGTGCTGTGTGGCTCTGGGAAGGTCCTTTCGCAGTGCGGAGCCTCGGTTTCCCTATTATTGGCACCCAGCATGTACGCGGCAGTAAAGAGCTTCTGAAACCTTGCTCGCCGCCTTGGTGGTCTCACTGCCTCCTCCGAAGCGAGGGAAGCGAGGCTCTGCTGATAACAAGGCAAGTCCAGGAGAAAGGCCGCTGTGGAGGACAGGAAGTGGGGGAGGCCCCCCAGTCCCTGGGCAGGTGGCCCGATCCTTTCTCAGGAGGGGGTGCAGGATTTCACAAAAGCTCTTCCACCATGGGTCTCCGGGGACCGCGGTTCCACCTAAGACCCCTGCCCGATGCAATGGCGCTCCAGGGGTCTGCAGGGAGGGGCCCACATGGAGGCTGATACTTCTGTTCCAGGCCACTCTGTGGAGCCTAGCCAAGCAGAGGTTGTGGGTGGTAGCAGCCCCCACCCTCCCCAGAGGCCCGGCCCACTGCCCTGAAGCCCTAACAGGAGGAAAAGCTACAGAGTAGCAGGAAGCCGACCCAGCAGGCCAGGCGGGCGGGCAGCAGCCAGGCAAGTGGGTGCGGCATTGAACAGTGGTGTGGAGACACCCTGTGGTCAGAACGAGGAACCACACTTAGGTTCCTAGCGAAAGAGCATGCGGCAAAACCCAGAGTGAGCCTTGTTTGAGACCTCTTCTGTGGCCGGCCCCGGCTTTCTGTCCGCGGTCTCCTCCACCCCCCCACCCCCCCCACAGCAGCTCTGGGAGGCCGGCCATGCCTGTGCCTCCCCCCTCTCATGTGGAACAGCGGCCCAGACTTGGCCACTGCCCACCTGCTGTCCCCTCTGCCCACCAGCCAAGGACGACCTCTTGGAACCTCAGCTGTCTCACCTGGGACATGGGACCTTCCACAGAGCTGTGGAGGGGTGGAGTCACTGGGGAGGTGGGTTGTGACAGCGAGAGCTAACACTTCCTGTGCGTCTTCCTGAACCAGCAGCAGGGCCCGCTCTCCCATCCAGCAGCCCTGGGCGGCAGAGGCCAGCATTTCCCCCATTTTACAGATGCGAAAACCGGGACACGGAGAAATGAGGGAACTGGCCCAGTGCCACACAGGTAGAAGACGGAAGAGCCAGGATTTGAACCCAGGCGCTGTGGCTCCCCTCCGTATCACCATTGCACCCAGCAGCTGCTTACGGGGTAGGGCACTGGGCTCGACAGAAAGTGGGGTCAGGGGAGGCAGCGCTGGGTCTGGGAAGGGGCCTCCAGGTGCTGGTGGGTATTGGGGCTCAGGGGGATGGGAGCAGGCTGTGGGGAGGGGGAGCCAGTGTGGCTGGGGCTCCCTGGGGGAGGTGGAGCACTCTTGGTGGGAGAGGTTAGAGGTCGTTTGGTCCCAGATGTGTGCATGTTACACAGGTGAGCCAAGAAAGGGTAACAGATGTGTCGACAAGCTAGAAATCTTGTGGTAGGCTTTGTCTTACCTTGCTTGGGACCCCAGCATCCCATATAAAGTGTCTGTTTCCAGTCCTGGCTCGTCTGCTTCTGATCCAGCTTCCTGCTAACGCACCTGGGAGGTGGTGGATCATGGCCCAAGCACTCGGTCCCTGCCACCCATGTGGGAGACCTGGGTGGAGTTCCCAGCTTTGGCCTGGCCCAGCCCTGACTGTTGTGGCCATTTAGGGAGTGAACCAGTTGAAGGAAGATTCCACACACGCGGCCCCCACCCTGTCATTCTGCCTGATAAATAAATGCATACATACTTATACAAATAAACACTTTTTTTAAAAAAAAGTGCTAATCCTCTGCCTTGTGGCACCGGCACACCGGGTTCTAGTCCTGGTCGGGGCGCCAGATTCTGTCCTGGTTGCCCCTCTTCCAGGCCAGCTCTCTGCTGTGGCCAGGGAGTGCAGTGGAGGATGGCCCAAGTGCTTGGGCCCTGCACCCCATGGGAGACCAGGAGAAGTACCTGGCTCCTGGCTCCTGCCATCGGATCAGCGCGGTGCACTGGCTGCAGCGCACCGGCCGCGGCGGCTATTGGAGGGTGAACCAACGGCAAAGGAAGACCTTCCTCTCTGTCTCTCTCTTTCACTGTCCACTCTGCCTGTCAAAAAAAAAAAAAAAAAAAAGAAAGAAAGAAAAAGAAACCTCTCCCCTTGAACCTCCCAAAGGCCCAGGGGTCCTGGGCCATTCAGCCTCTCATTGGCTGCTCTAGGGGTCACGTAGCAGTGCATTTTCTTGTGTGCTACACACGGCACGGGTCAGGAAGTTCTCAGAGCGGCCTGGCCACAGGTGTCTGAATCCTTCCAGGCTCCAGTGCTCACGGAAGACACTCATCAGCCCCTGTGGCTGCCACCTCTCACCGTCCACTGACGCCAGGCACAGGTGCGCAGACGGCTCTGGCGCTCGGTGGGTGTGGTCAGGCCTGTCTGCCTGGCCCTGGCCATTCCAAGCCCACCGAGCTCAGAGAAGCTTGTCTTCTACGCTTAACATTACTGTGCCCGATCGCACACAAACTGCATGAGCCTGGGCAGGTGGCCTCCCAGGCCCCAGGTGCCCATTGAATGCCCACAGCAGAGGGTCCCTGTGGGCAGTCCAGGAGCTCACGGCTTACCCAGCCAGCCTTTGCAAGGGCCTTCCTGTGCCGGGCTGCGGCTGGTGATGGGGACGGGAAGTGACTGAATCCAGGGACCTGCTCGCGGGCCGGCACAGAGCCCGGGCTTGCTGCAGCCTCCAGCACCAGTCCCACCACCAGCATGCCCCTTTTGGACAAGAGCACCGGGACCTGGCTGCAGGGAACCTGCGGGCGGTCATAAAGCCATTCCCGCGGCACAGGCCATGAAACCCGGCTTTTGTGGAGTGGGGGGGGGGGGGAAGGGGGCGGAGAGCGGGGGCAGCCATCAAAGCCGAGCGAGCTGGGGCAGGCCCTGCGGCGGCCGCGCTGAGAGCACAGTCGCGGTTCGCTTCCCACCGCTCCCAGGGGCCGGCCTCCGCCGCGCCGCCCGGCCTGGCCGCACGGGGGCGCGCGCTAGCTCGCGTGCCCTTGGCGCCATTTTTCGTGCTTTCTTGCATGTGCTTTGGGAGAGACCGACTCACGCCACGTGTGCAGCGCTTTACGGCTCTGGGAAATCTTTATCCTTGATTTGAGTCACCACTAAGGAGGGACTCGGGATGGCCGATCATTCACTAAGCACCTAAGGCTGCGTGCTAAGCTCTGAGGGTGCAGTGGCCGGGACAGACTTATCCTGAGAACAGGGGGCACCCCACTGCGGGGATGGGGGTGGGGCAGGGATGAGGAGGGAGGCGGTGGTGACCACCTTTCAGACGGTTCCCTTTGGCTGCCGAGAGCTCTCCCAGAGTCTCCCAGAAAGCCAAGGCGCTGATGGTGACAGGGCTGCACCCCTGCAATGCACACCCAAGAACTGGCCTTGGTGTGGGGTTCAGGCCTTGGCACAGCCCCTCCTCACTTCCCGCAGCCACCTCAAGTCCATCACTTGCTGCAAGCAGACCCTTGAAGAGGTCCCGGGCTCCACCCAGACCGCCCCGGCACCAGTGGGCTGAGACCACAGCCACCATGACCCAGCCCACCACGGAGGCCCCCAGATCAAGCCCCTGGTGTGTGCCTGTGGGGCACATGGTGGCCCCCGGTCCACTGAGCTCATTGATTCTGTCAGTCCATCTCCAGGGGACTAATTCGTGGGAAAGAAACTTCCAGGGGCGTGAAAAAGAAAGCGTCATGGCAATGTGGTGAGTGAGGTTCTCAGACTTGTGCGGCGGCCTCCCACGCTCGGCGGCACACACTGCACACAGAGGGCAGAACCGTGGCTGCGCTGAGCCCAGGCGCCCCTGCCGGGACTGCCGGGAGCTGCCAGCAGGGGTGCTTCTCTGCGATGCTGAGCAAGGCTGGCAGGTGGGCTCAGAACAGGCGAGGTGTCTCCAGGAAGTCCTCAGTGGCGCCTGAGGAGCTGCCCTGTTCTCCCCCGGCAGTGCCCTCAGGTGCCTGAAACAGGCGCAGGGCTCCGCCAGGAGCGCTGGACCTCACGGCAACGTCCAGTCCCTCCTTTCCCTGGCTGCCTGCCACCTGTCGGTTTTTGATGATCACCGTCTTCCTCCGAACGTTTGGCTTCTTCCTTCTGGTGCTGATCCCAGCCAGTCCTGCCTTGCTGTGGATTCCTGGCTTCCTGGGGCTGCACTTGGGTGTTTCCAAATGTTCTCAGCTTCATCTTTATGGGCGCTCTCTAAGGTCGCCCTGTAGCTTTCCTGTGTGGGTTTGTTTACCCCGGTTTAACTTTCAGAGGGTTATTCTTGGTGTCTTCTTTGTGCCCCAAGTACTGGCAATAACCTTCCTGCCCACGTGGCAGGTCCACCATCTGCCACCCCCACCAGACACTGATGACAACTGGGCAGACTCATCTCTGTGGTCTTTGCAATTTTAAAAGTGTATGAACGGGGCAGGCGTCATGGCATAATGGGCGGCACAGACTTATGTCCCGGATGCTTCTCTTCCAATCCAGCTCTCTGCTATGGCCTGTGGCGCTATGGCCTGGGAAAGCAGCAGAAGGTGTCCTGAGTGCGTGGGCCCCTGCACCCACGTGAGAGACCTGGAGGGAGCTCCTGGCTTCTGGCGTTAGATCCACTCAGCTCCTGTCATTGCGGCCATCTGAGGCGTGAACCAGCAGATGGACGAACTTCCTCTCTGTCTCTCCCTCTCTCTGTAACGCTGCCTCTCAAACAAATAAGCAAAATCTTAAAAGAAGCAGAAGCAGAGAGAGAAAGAGAGAAAGAGAGGGGTCTTCCATCCACTGGTTCACTTCTCATATGGCCACAGTGGCTGGAGATGTGCCAATCTGAAGCCAGGAGCCAGGAGCTTGTTCCGGGTCTCCCACGTGGGTGCAGGGGCCCAAAGACTTGGGCCATCTTCTACTGCTTTCCCAGGGGCATTAGTAGGGAGCTGGATCAGAAGTGGAGCAACCGGGGCTCAAACTGGCGCCCATATGGAATGCTGGCGCTGCAGGCAGTGGCTTTACCCACTGTGTCACAGTGCTGACCCCCTAAATAAAATCTTAAAAAAAAATGTGTATGAGGGGCTTGTAAAGCTTGTGGAAAAGGGAATAACAAAAGGCACATTTCACGTGGGATTCTGGAAGCTCTCCTGTATGCTCTTCCATAGCATGTGAATTACCCACCTACACGCGTGGGAACCTGAAGCTCGCAGTCCTGATTCCGTGTGTGCAGGTCTCAGCATTGTGTGGCAGGTTCGGGACTAAACACGGCTCCCTGGTACAACTGGTAAAGAATCCCGGATGCTGCTGGTGGTGCCCCATCACTCCCACTGGACTTATCCGGAATCTGTGTGGCCAGCAGCTGCCATCATGCCTGTCCACTCCACTGACAGCTGGAGAAAAAAAAAGCATGATTTGTGAATGGCCCGTGAAGGGGTCACACCTCACACAGGATCCACAGTACAGCGGTTTATAGGAGGAGAGGCGGGAGGAGGACGGGAGCGTTTCCAAACAGAGGAAATCAGGGGAGCCCTCCTGTCAATCAGCAGTGGCAAGGTTTGCATGTTGAAGCTGATTGTTGGCCGCGAGACCTTGGGCCTCAAGGTCCACGGTGTGGGAGGCGTGGTCAGCTTCCAGAAATGGAAGAGCAGCTTTGTTGGACTCACCCTCTCCACCCCCCACACCCAAAGCAGACAACATATAGCAATCATAAAATCTGGACGAAAGATTATTTAAAACCTCATTTATTTGAAGACGTTAGGGAGTGAGTGAAAGGAGGCAGAAAGCGAAGTGACGTCAACTCTTGAAAAAACGCACCACGAGGAGCAAGATTGCCAAGTGAGTGCTTGTCTGTGGGGCCAAAGGGTAGAATCTGCAGATTCGCGAGTCGTGTTGTCTGGGGCAGGGTGGTAAGGAAGCTGGGGCGCGTGGCTCAACGGGAGACAGCTGCAGAGGCGAGGAGCCCCCGAATCTGAAACTCTGAAACGTGGACGAGACCCTGGGCAGCCTGTCCGTTTTCAGCAGGTGCAAGCTGAAAGAACAGCGAAGATTTCAGTTCCTCACCACAGGGGAGAGAGGGGCTGGAGTTTGAGTCTGGTCAAGTTAACTGGCAACTAAAATCAAAATCACGCTTCAAAGAAATACAGCGGCATCATGGTCTCTGCAAAAACCGTTCACGGGCCGGCGCCGCGGCTCACCAGGCTAATCCTCTGCCTTGCGGCGCCAGCACACCAGGTTCTAGTCCCGGTCGGGTTGCCGGATTCTGTCCCGGTTGCCCTTCTTTCAGGCCAGCTCTCTGCTGTGGCCTGGGAAGGCAGTGGAGGATGGCCCAAGTGCTTGGGCCCTGCACCCCATGGGAGACCAGGAGAAGTACCTGGCTCCTGCCATCGGATCAGTGGGCTGCAGCGCTCCGGCCGCGGCAACCATTGGAGGATGAACCAACGGCAAAGGAAGACCTTTCTCTCTGTCTCTCTCTCTCTCTCTCACTGTCCACTCTGCCTGACAAAAAATAAAATAAAAAATAAAAAAAAGAAAAAAAGATTTATTTATTTATTTGAAAGTCAGAGTTTTACACACACACACACACACACACACAGAGAGAGAGAGAGAGAGAGAGAGAGAGAGAGGTCTTCCATCTGCTGCTTCACTCCCCAGTTGGCCGCAACAACTGGAGCTGTGCCTATCTGAAGCCAGGAGCCAGCAGCTTCTTCTGGGTCTCCCACGTGGGTGCAGGGGCCCAAGGACTTGTGCCGCCCTCTACTGCTTTTCCAGGCCTTAGCAAAGAGCTGGATCGGAAGTGGAGCAGCCGGGAGTCGAACTGGCACCCATATGGGATGCTGGCACTGCAGGCAGCGGCTTTACTCGCTACACCACAGCTCCAGCCCCTCCATGAACTTTTAAAAGATCTCTTGTTTATATTTGTTCCTGTCTTCTCCTAAATTACAAAGAAGTCAGAAATGGAAGAATAATTGAACAAGGGAACAAATGAAATAAACTGAAAACCAATAGGGAATGGCAGACCTAGATCCAATTTGCTGATGCAAAGAAGCAGGACATGAATCCGTGCTGACTATAAGAGATGCACCTTAAATACAAAGCCAGAAGCAGAAAGTAAAAGGATAGAAAAAACGGACCATTGGTGATGGCGGCTTTGGCACATCAGCTTGGCTTGGCGCCCGTAGCGTTGTTTGTAAACCCTGGCATAGGTGTTGCAGTGAAGGTACGTTGTGGGCATGGCTAACAGTTACAGTCAGTTGACTTCAAGTGGAGAAGACAATCCTTACATAATATGGGTGCTTTTCATCCAATCAGTGGAGAGGCCTTCAGAGCAGAATTTCCCAGAAAATGAAGCGATTCTGCCCATGGACTCCAGACTTGGCACCTGGGCAAGATTCAGAACTGCCAGCCCCACAGACGTTTCCTGAGCTTCTCTCTCTCGCTCCTTCTCTCTCACCCACACACCTGCATGCGCACACCTGTACCTGTGTAGACACAGACCCCCGTAGCTTCTGCTTCTCTGGTGGCTCCTGTAGATACACCACCCACACACACTCACCTGGAGTCCCTCTGTTGGTTCAAGACAAGGTAGACTTCATGATAAACTCTGTTACTAGTAGTAAGGGGCTGGGGGCCGGCATTGTGGCATAATGGGTTGAGCCGCAGCCTGTGATGCCGGCATCCCAGTGGGAGGGAGATGCAGATGAAGCTCCTGGCTCCTGGCTTTGTCCTGGCCCAGCCTCAGCTGCTGCAGCCATTTGTGGGAGTGAACCAGCAGATAGAAGGTTCTCTCCCTCTCTGGAACTCTGCCTTTCAAATGAATAAATCTTTTTTTTTAAAGAGGGATGGTATTTAATAATGATAGGAAGCACAATAATTGTAAACATGTGCTAAAATCTAATAATAATTATAATCTGTACCAAATCTAATAACACAGCTTCAAAACACTTGAAGCTAAAATTGACAGAACCAAAGAAATAGACACACTCACAAACACAGCTGCAGACCCTGTCGCCTCCTCTGAGTAGTTGGTGGTGTAATTAGACAAAAAATTCAGTTAGAATAGAAGGTCTGATTGAGACTCTTGATTCCCTTGACTGAGCTGACATTGGTTAAACACTGCGCATAACTGCTGAGTACTGGTTTTCCCAGGTTTGCAAGGAGCATGCACCAAGACGGGCCAGATGCTGGCTAAGATAACAAATCTCAGCAAGTTTCAATGGACCGAAGTGTCATAGAGTACATTTCATGACCAAAATAGAATTAAATTACAGATTAACACGATATTTAGAAAGTTTCCAAATATATGGGTACTAAATACAATTTTGATATTTGTATTTTCATTATTAACTTACAATCATTTCCCTTTTAGATTTTTTTCCTTGACTCGGGAATTATTTAAAGCTGTGTTACTTAGCTGCAAACTGTATCTGACATCGTGTGACAAGGAGATCACGTGAGGTTTACCCAACTCCTGCCTGCAAACGATTGTAATCCACTTCTTTTACAGAATAAACAGGAAAATCCCTAGTATTTTTTCAATAGATGTACAAAAGAGTATTTGATAAAATTCTACCCATTCAGGAAAAAAGCTCTCAGAAGACTAGGTAGACGGGAGACGTCGTTAGGCTGACAAAGGGCACCTGTGAACCCCACAGCTGAACTCACCCTGACAGCCAGGGCAAGGCCAGGTTCAAGTCTACCTTGTAAGGCTGGAGACATGGCCACGGCGACTTGCAAGAAAAAGAGAAGAAAGACATGAGTATTGGGAAAGCAGCAGAGGGGCAGGTGCTCACAGGTGACGTGCAAGTTTGTGTGGTTCACACCGTATTACAACTAGTGAGCGCACTGGGTGGAGTTAGAGGATGCAAAGTCAATACCAACTACTCAACTGTATTGATGCGTCTTAGCAACTGGAAAAGGGAAAATTCCAACTATAACAACATAATAAATAACCAAATAGGAAAGTTAATTGTTTTTCTTGGGGCCAGTGTTGAGGTACACAGGGTTAAGGCACTGCTACAATGCCAGCATAACAGAGTACCAGTTTAAAACTCAGCTCCTTTGCTTCTGATCCAGCTCCCTGCTAATACACCTGCGAAAGCAGCAGAAGATGGCCCAAGTGCTCAGAAGTGCTGCAGCCGGGACTCTAACAGGCGTCCACATGAGATGGAGGCACTGTAGGCCTGGGCTTTAACCTGCTGTGCCACAGCCCTGGCCCCAACAGGTATTTTTTTTTTTAATTTATTTATTAATTTTTTTTGACAGGCAGAGTGGACAGTGAGAGAGAGAGAGAGACAGAGAGAAAGGTCTTCCTTTGCTGTTGGTTCACCCTCCAATGGCCGCTGCGGCTGGCGCGCTGCAGCCGGCGCACCACATTGATCCGATGGCAGGAGCCCGGTACTTATTCTGGTCTCCCATGGGGTGCAGGGCCCAAGCACTTGGGCCATCCTCCACTGTACTCCCTGGCCACAGCAGAGAGCTTGCCTGGAAGAGGGGCAACCGGGACAGAATCTGGCACCCCGACCGGGACTAGAACCCGGTGTGCTGGCGCCGCAAGTCGGAGGATTAGCCTAGTGAGCCGCGGCGCCGGCCTATTTATTAATTTGAAAGGCAGAGTTACAGAGAGGCAGAGGCAGAGAGAGAGAGAGAGAGAGAGGTCTTCCATCTGCTGGTTCACTTCCCAGAAGGCTGCAATAGCCAGAGCTGTGCCGATCCAAAGCCAGGAGCCAGGAGCCAGGAGCCTCTCCCAGGTCTCCCAAATGGGCACAGGGGCCCAGGGACTTGGGCCATCTTCCACTGCTTTCCCAGGCCATATCAGAGAGCTAGATCAGTAGTGGAGCAGCTGGGACTTGAACTGGCACCCATATGGGATGGGTGGCTTTACCCACTAGGCCAAAGTGCTGGCCCCCTCAACAGGTATCTTAACTGTTATATCAAACACCTGTCCCATGGGAAAGTTTTTTTTAACAAAAGATATGCAAAAAGTGTGAACTGAAAATTAGAAAACACTTGGCTGAAACAGAAGACCTAAATAATGAAGATTCAAAACTGACAAGAATATTTGCCACAGTATTCTACAGATTTAATGCAATTCTACTCATGATCCTAGAAGGCTTGGGGGATAGTGTTTTATTGGCTTCTTTTGAAAATTTATGGAACTACAAAGGACCAAAGCAATCCTGAGAAAGAAAAGCAAAACTGAAGAATTTATACCAGCTTACTTTAAGACTTACTCTAATGCTACAATGATCAAGGCAGTGTCCTATTGGCATAAGATAGACAATTAGATCAATGAAACACGGCAGAGTCTGGAAACAGACTTGCACTAACACAGTTAATTGATTTAGGACAGAGGTGGAGAAAAGAAAATCTTTCAACAAATGAAGCCGAAATAATTGGACATCTTTATCCAAGGGGAAAAAAATGAACCTTGACCCCTGAACCTTTCATTGTATATCAAAAAGTTAATTAGAGTTGAGTCTTTCAGACTCAAAGGAAGGCAAAGATTTCTTGAACTAAATGCAGAAATCAATAGTCATAAAAGAAATGATAAATTAGTCTCCGTTAAAAACAAGCCAAAAAAAAAAAACCCACAAAAATTCAACAAGTGCTCAACGATGAACGTTTCTGCTTCCAGCGTTGATGGAAGAGCAGGCGCCGGATTTTCCGGAGAGCTGTGCGACACAGGAAGCAATGCTTTTTAGCTGTTAGAGAACCGTGTGGGGCTGTGATCCTGGAGGGAAAGGCAGGGGAGACAGCCCTGGGATTGCTCCAGTGTGTTGCCTGGAGGCAGATCCAGTCCGAGTAGGAAGACTGGAGCCAAGGGGACCCTGGGGATCCCACTGAAGGGAGGACAAAGTGCCTGGAGCTCAGGGAAGCCAGGGTGTGGGACCAGCGGGGCACTCAGTTAGCAAAGAGAAGAAGGGTGCCCAGCGTGTGTGTGAGCTTTGGGGTCTGCAGAGCTGCCCTGGCTCTGTGACACACTATTGATTTGAGAGGGTGACAGAAAGCGGGACACTCACTGGAGCGCGCAGGGAACTTGCTTCCTATCAGCTGAAGCGAAGAGGTCGAATCCTACAGGGGGCCTCCCTCCGATAGAGGGTATTGCTTCAGTGGGGGGCTAACTTAATTCTAGTGTAAAGGCTGCAGGGGGCCGACTGTACCAAAGCCTAAACACAAGGCTTGAAGGAGTCCATTTAACTGTGGCCAGAACAAAGCCCAAGCTACTTAAAGGCCTTCTGGGTGTTCGGTCCAGCAGTCCGACGTCCACATGTCTTGTTGGGGTGCCTGGGTTCATTGCTTGGCTCCAGTTCCTGACTCAGCTTCCCACCAGTGCACACCCTGGGAGGCTGCAGTGAGAGCACAAGTAATTGGGTCCCTGTGCGTGAGAGACTCGGACTGTGTCCTCTGCTCCTGGCTCGGGCCCCAGCCCAGTCCAAGCCATTGCCGGCATGTGGGGAGTGAACCAGTGAGAGCTCTGTGCCTGCCTGCCTGTCTCTCTGCCCCTCAAATAAATATTTTTTTAAATTTATTTGAAAGAGCCACAGACAGAGGTAGATCCAGAGAGAGAGGTCTTCTATCCACTGGTTCACTCCCCAAATGACCGCCACAACCAGAGCTGAGCTGATCCAAAGCCAGGATCCAGGAGCTTCTTCTGGGTCTCCCATGTGGGTGCAGGGGCCCAAGGACTTGGGCCATCCTCCACTGCTTTCCCAGGCCACAGCAGAGAGCTGGATCGGAAGCAGAGCAGCCGGGACTCAAACTGACGTCCATATTGGATGCCGGCGCTGCAGGCCGGGGCTTTAACCCTCTGTGCTACAGCACTAGCCTCTCAAATTTTGAAAAATAATTAAAAAGTAGACTTAGGTATATATAACCCATAACTTAGAGATAAATAAACCAGCAGTAAACCAGAGATAACAAAATCAAGCAAACAACAGTGCTGAGAGGTATCCCTTATCTGAGGGTATTATGTGCCAAAACCCCATGGATGCCTGAAGCTGTGGATAGAACAGAATCCTATGTACACTATGTCAGAGATATTAGCAACCTCAGCATAGGAGTTTTCCCCTTTACTTCGTAAATCAAGACCTTCCAGCTGTTCATGTAAAGAAAGCACTTCGCGGCCGGAGCCGTGGCTCAATAGGCTAATCCTCCGCCTAGCGGCGCCGGCACACCGGGTTCCAGTCCTGGTCAGGGCGCCGGATTCTGTCCCGGTTGCCCCTCTTCCAGGCCAGCTCTCTGCTGTGGCCCGGGAAGGCAGTGGAGGATGGCCCAAGTGCTTGGGCCCTGCACCCCATGGGAGACCAGGAGAAGCACCTGGCTCCTGGCTTCGGATCAGTGCGATGTGCCGGCCGCAGCGCACCAGCCGCAGCGGCCATTGGAGGGTGAACCAACGGCAAAGGAAGACCTTTCTCTCTGTCTCTCACTACCCACTCTGCCTGTCAAAAAAAAAAAAAAAGCACTTCGCGCCTCTCGTGGGCACATCCACATTGCCAGCACCACCACTCCTGTGGTTTGTGGCCACTATTGAGTAAAAGAAGGGCTACTTGCACAGCCACCGTGATGCTGTGACAGAGGTTGGATAAGGACGGTGGGCGCTGAGCGGTGAACAGCAGTGCATATGGCACCGCCATGCTACACAGAGGAATGCCATGTCCCCGCCGTGAACACGCATGTCCCTGCCATGAACACACATGTCCCCGCTGTGAACATGTGAGATTTCCTCATGCTTCTCGGAATGGCACACGACTTAAGTTTATAAATGGTTTGTTTCTAGGATGTTCCCTTTAAGGGACCTCCGTTGACCATGGGTGACTGAACCACAGAAAGGGGTACCACCGCTAACGGGGGATGTTGGACAGGAAGGGCTGGGAGTCAGGGTCAGACAAGGAGCTGTATGGCCACAGGTGGGAGCGATGCAATTGCCGGCTGCTAAGATAGCGAGGAAGCACCTGTAGCCTCTAGAAGTTGAAAAATGCAAGGAACTGGATTCTTTCTTAGAATTCCAGGAGGCATGCTGCCCTGCTGACTTCTTGGTCTTGGCTTTGTAAGGCCTGTTTTGGACTTTTGAATTCTTGAATTCTGAGATAATAAATTTGTGTTTTTTTGAAGTCACAGGTTTGTTATGGCAGCGACTGGAAACTGATATGCCATATAAACCAACTTAAAAATGAACATGGCCATGTCAGTAGGTGCAGAGAAAGTTTCTGATAGAATTTCAACAGTTTCATGACGAAGTCTCAGCCAATTAGAAAGAGAAGGGAACTTAACATGATTTAGAAAAAGGCATCTATAAGAATAACCCTGGGGCTGGTGTTGTTATGTAGCGGATAAAGCTGCTGCTTACGACACTGGCATCCCGTATGGGCGCTGGTTTGAGTCCTGGCTGCTCCACTTCTGATCCAGCTCTCTGCTATGGCCTGGGAAAGTATCAGAGGATGGCCCAAGTCCTTGGGCCCCTGCACCCATGTGGGAGACCCAGAAGAAGTTCCTGGTTCCTGACTTTGGTCTGGCCCAGTCCCATTGCGGGCATCTGGGGAGTGATTCAGCAGATGGAAGACCTCTCTCTCTCTCTCTCTCTCTCGTTCTCACCCTGTGTGTGTGTATCTCTGGCTTTCAAATAAATAAATAAAATTTTTCTAAAAGAATAACCCTCCAGCTAACATCATACAAAGATACTGGGTGTAGACAGCCTGGATGTTTTTCCTCTCGGATCAGAAGCAGGACAAGAAAGCCTGTTATAACTATTTCCATTTAATGGTGAACCAGGGGTGCCGGCTGTGGCAATAGTTAAAGAAGTAAAAGGCAGCCGGCACCGCGGCTCACTAGGCTAATCCTCTGCCTTGTGGCGCCAGCACACCGGGTTCTAGTCCTGGTCGGGGCGCCGGATTCTGTCCCGGTTGCCCCTCTTCCAGGCCAGCTCTCTGCTGTGGCCCGGGAAGGCAGTGGAGGATGGCCCAGGTGCTTGGGCCCTGCATCCCATGGGAGACCAGGAGAAGCACCTGGCTCCTGGCTTCAGATCAGCGCGGTGCGCCGGCTGCAGCGCGCTGGCCACAGCGGCCATTGGAGGGTGAACCAACGGCAAGGGAAGACTTTTCTCTTTGTCTCTCTCTCTCACTATCCACTCTGCCTATCAAAAAAAAAAAAAAAGTGCATATTGTTTGAGTAGGAATATTCAAAATTATGTTTATTTATGGACAACATGATCTTCTATCTAAAAAATCTTAATTAACAAGAATTAACAAGTGAACTTAGCAATGTTGCAGAATGTAGGTTTAACATACAAAAAATTAGTTGTATTTCTCAATATTAGAAACTAACAAGTAAAAATTTAAATTGAAAATAGCATTTATGATAGCATAAAAGCATGAGATGCTGAACAGACAAATTAACAAAATTTATAACGCACTAAAAACTAAAGTACTACCGGGAGAAATTACAGAGCTGGTTAGACAGAGAGCTCTGCCACGTTCATGGACTAGATGTCTTTTTTTTTTTTTTTTTTTTTTTTTTTTGACAGGCAGAAGTGGACAGTGAAAGAGAGAGACAAAGAGAAAGGTCTTCCCTTGCTGTTGGTTCACCCTCCAATGGCCACCGCGGCCGGCACGCTGTGGCCGGTGCACCATGCCTATCCCAAGGCAGGAGCCAGGTGCTTCTCCTGGTCTCCCATGGGATGCAGGGCCCAAGCACCTGGGCCATCCTCCACTGCACTCCCTGGCCACAGCAGAGAGCTGGCCTGGAAGAGGGGCAACCAGGACAGAATCCGGCGCCCCGACCGGGACTAGAACCTGGTGTGCCTGCGCCGTAAGGCAGAGGATTAGCCTACTGAGCCATGGCGCTGGCCTGGACTAGGCGTCTTGTCAGCTCTTCTCAAACTGATCTTCCACTTCTATGTACTCGCAGTTAAAATCACAGCACGTTGGTGAGCAGTTAATAAGTTGATTTTAAAATTTGTATGGAAATGCCAAGGATTCCAATAGTTACAAAAATATGAAAGACCAAGAGCAAGCTTAGAGGGCTCACTACCTGACTTCAAGACTTAGAAGAAAGCTGCAGTGGTCACGACCGTGTCTTACGGTGTAGAACAGACACGTAGATATCACTGGCGAAGAGCGAGCCCACAGCTGGGTTTACAGACATATGGCTAACTGAGTTTTCATGACGATGCAAGGTAATTAAATACAGAAAATGAGTCTTTTCAACAGTGGTGCTATAATATTTTTACATAAGAGGGGTCTTCAAAAAGTTCATGGAAAATGTGTATTATGAACTATGCACGTGTTTCAATTTTTTTTGCATCAAAGTAAGCTTTATCTTTTACCTCCTTTTTGCATGAACTTCCAGAAGTGAACTCCTACAAGAAAAAAAAGATCCTTCTCTCTCATCATAAACAAAAATGAACTTGAATTGGCGAATCAAACACCTGAAATCTTTGTAACCTGAGGTCAGCCAAGATTCAGTAACCAGGACATAGAAACACACCCTTACAAGAAAAAAACCCAAACCACGACCTACTGGACTTCAAGAGCAAAACTCTTGCTTTTTATTAGATTTTTTAGAGTCCATTTTCCACCAAACTTTTTTTTAAGGATTTACTTATTTATTTGAAATCAAAATTGAGAGAGAGAGAGAAGAAGAGAGAGAGAGAAAGAGAGAGGGAGAGAAGGTTACAGAGATCTTCTGGTTCACTCCCCAAATGGCTGCAACGGCCATGGCTGGGCCAGGCTGAAGCCAGAAACAAGGAACCCCATCCAGGTCTCCCACGTGGCTGGCAATGATCCAAGGACTGGGACAGTTTCCATTGCTTTCCCAGGCACATTTCAGGGAGCTGGATCAGAAACAGACTAGACAGAACTCAAGCTGACCCTCTGGTATGGGCTGCTAGCATCGCAAGAAGTGTCTGAACCAGCTGTGCCACAATGCTGCCCCAGAAATTTCACTTTTAAAAAGACATGGCTATGTTTGCAAAACATATCTCTAGCAAAGAGCTTAGATCTGAATATATATACATATATAAACACAACCTCCTCCTATTCAGTAAGAAGACAATCTGGTTAAAAACTCAGCGAAAGATATGGAGAGACATTTCAACAATAAAGAAAACAAGTAGAAATAAACAATGAAAAAAACAATCCCAACATCATCAATCACTAGGTTAACATACATTAAACTCACACTGAGACAGCACTAATCCAACCAGGAGATGGCTGGAGTGTACAAAGGTTGACTATGCTGAGTGCTGGCAGGACGGGGCGTCACTGGAGGTCTCGCGGTTTGTTGGTGGGAATGCAAAATGGCATGGTTGTTTCGGAAAATAGTTTGAAAGTTGCTTATAAAGTTAAACATATTCTATGACTCAGCAAACCCACTTGTAGGTATTTACCCAGGAGAAATGAAAATAAATGTGAAGAGACATTTATACTATTATTCACAGCAGCTCTATCAAGAACAGCCCCAAACTGAAACATTCCCCAAGTGTTCGCATGGAGAACGGATGAACAGACGATGGAGTACCTTACCCCCGACTGGTGCTCCACACTACAGAGGACTCTCAGCAGCGCTGGGCTGAGTGAAGGAACCCAGCCCAGCAGACCACACACTGCAGGTTTCCTCCAAAGCCAACTACAGCACCAGGCAGCAGATCGGGGATTTTTTTTTTTTTTTTAAGATTTATTTATTTATTTGAAAGGCAGAGTTACAGAGGCAGCACCAAAGAGAAAAAGAGGTTTTCCATCACTGGTTCACTCCCCGAGTGCCTACAACGACCGGAGCTGGGCAGATCTGAAGCCAGGAGCCAGAAGTTTCTTCCGGGTCTTCCATGTGGATTCGGGGACCTAAGGACTTGGGCCATCTTCCACTGCCTTCCCAGGCCATAGCAGAGAGCTGGATTGGAAGTGGGGCAGCCAGGACCTAAACCAGTGCCCATATGGGATGCTGGCAAGCGGGCAGAGGACAGCTGGGCAAAGCTATAACTGGGTGCTGGGGACTCAGTCCAGGTGTGGGCGCCAGGAACCCAGTCACTTGAGCCTCACTTCTGCCTCCCAGGGTCTGTGTTAGCAGGAAGCTGGAGGCTGGAGTGACTGGTTATAAAAGCCAGACACTCCAATATGGGATGTGGACATCCTAACTGGCGTCTTAACCATGAGGCCAAACCATTCCCGTATCATGGTTGTAATGGTAGCTACACGATCGAATACCTTTGTCAAAAACTCATTGATGGTTGACAGTGATGTGATACAGTGTATTAAGCCACCACTTGCAATACCAGCATCCCATATTAAGAGCTGGTTCAAGTCCCAGCTGCTCCACTTCCAATCCAGCTTCCTGCTAATGTGCTTGGGAAGACAGCAGAAGATGGCCCAAGTACTTGAGTTCCCAGTACCTATGTGGGTGACCCGTATGGAGCTCCTGGCTCCTGGCTTCAGCCTGGTCCAGTCCCTGCTGTTGTGGCCATTTAGGAAGAGAACCAGGGAATGGAAGATCTTTCTCTCTGTCTTTCCCCCTTCTCTTGCTCTGCTTTTCAAAAAACTAAAAATAATAAAATTTAAAAACCATATTGAGGGGCTGGCACTGTGGCATAGGAGGTAACGTTGCCATCTGCAGTGCCGGCATCCCATATGGGCACAGGTTCAGGTCCTGGCTGCTGCACTTCTGATCCAGCTCTCTGCTATGGCCTGGGAAAGCAGTGCAAGATGGTCCAAGTCCTTGGGCCCCTGTATCCGTGTGGGAGACCTGGAAGAAGCTCCTGGCTCCTGGCTTCAGATCGGCGCAGCTCTGGCCATTGTGACCATTTGGGGAGTGAACCAGCAGATGGAAGACCTCTCTCTCTCTCTCTCTCTCTCTCGCTCTCTGCCTCTGCCTCTCTGTAACTCCGCCTTTCAAATAAATAAATAAATCTTAAAAAAAAAAAACCCTCACTGATTGGTACACTTAAATTGGTGAATTTTAAATGAATTCTGCCTCAGTAAATCTGATAAAAGGACACCATTAAGATAATGAATAGGCAAGCCATTGATCTGAAGAAAATATTCGTAAAGCATAGATCTGACAGACTATTTGTTACCAGAATATACAAAGAACTCCGATGATTCAATAATACAAAGAGAAGCAGCCCCATTAAAAATGAGCGAAGGATCTGAAAAGTGGATGCATGAAAGCCAAGGAGCACATGAATCACTGCTGGACATCATTAGTCACCAAGAAACTCAGTGACAAGCACAGCGAAATGCCACCACGTATCTGCCAGGACGGCTAAGTGCAGCCGTGTGCTGCCGGTAGCGCGGAGTGATTGACACGCAGGTGCCTCGCTCGTGGGAAGGCAAACCTGAGCAGCCTCTTGGCAAGAAGGTTTGACTGGTTCTTACACAGGAAAGCACACACCTGGCTGACGTGGCGCTTCCATTCCTGCAGGTTTTTATCCGAGAGAAAGAAAAACATAAGCCTCCAGAAACAAGTGTTCCCAGAGCTGGACTCACGGTAGGCACTGGAAACAACCGTGAACCGGACAAAAGGCGGGGCCAGCCCTGACGGACTGATGCAGTGGGAGAGCAGTCAGAAATGTTAAAGGATCACACGACAGACGCCTGCGTCAGAGTGGAAACATCTCAGAAACGTCAGGCGAGAGAAGGAAGCAGGTGCGAAAGAGCTCACGTTTCAGGGTTGCACTGGGGTGAAGCTCTAGGGTAGGAGAAGAAATCTAGCTAGCAATGAGAGGAGTGGGTGGTGGGATGGTAATGTACCATGTTATGACAGGGATGTGGGTTCCTTGGATACAAACATTTATCCACATTGCACAGCTAACATTTACACATTTGCCTGTATTGTAAGTTTTCCTAAAAAACAGTCATGTCAAAAAATAGTAAGAACCAAGTGGGTGAAAACACGGAGAACTGAGGCTGGCACAATGGCAGGGTTGGAGAACAGGCTGATGGGTTCGCGGGGGTTTCAATTATACCATTTTATCGACTTTGTGTATTTTTGAAGTTTTCCATAATAAAACGTGAAATAAAATAAGAAAGAAGAAAAGGCTAATGGTCCCTGGCGGGGCTGTGGTGCGCTTGTGGGAGACGGTGCTGGGGAAGGGGCTGTGTGGGCCGGAGCAGGCGTTGACCCCTGTCCTGTCGGTGAGGTCTGCCCCGGCTCTTCCGCTTACTCACCCCTGTTCTTGCTCTCTCTGCTGCATTCTTTTCCTTCTTCCCATCACTCTCTCTTTGCTTCTCTTTCCCACCTACCTGGCGTCTTCCCTTCCCCTCCCCTCTGTCCACCATCAGTCCCAGATTTGCTGAGGGGCTCAGAGACAGCAGTCCCCACCCAGCCCTGGGGGAGATAAGGAGGGAGGGGCTTGGGACACCCCCAGAGTACTGCTTCCTGCCACACCCCTGCCACCCTGATGCTGATCAGGGAGGAGACAGGCCGCGCTTTGCTGCGCTGTCACTGGATACCAGCACACCTGTAACAGGATGGACAGGCTGCTGTGGCCCAGACTTGTCTCCTCTACTTGGCTTCCCCGAAAACTCCAGATTAGAGGGACATTGACACGGGTTCCCAGCCTTGCCCCCCGGCCTGCCTCCCTGCCGGAGTGCTGCCCCACCCAGGCCTCCACCTGAACCCCTTGCCTCCCAACCGACTTGGGTGACTCCTCACTGCACTGTCAGCACGCCGGCCTCGGCACCCTGCTTCATGCTGGCCGGGAACCAGTTGGGTGCCCGGCACTGCTCCAGAAGCCCCAGGGCTTGGGGCAGAACCCATGAGATGCCTACCGCCTGCTCTCGCCTTTGTTCTCTTTTAATCAGCCATGGACTCCAGAGACCTCTACCGAATGCCCATTGTCTTCTGGGCACTGTGTTGGATGCTGTGGCCATAGAGACATCCGGGGCTTAGGGCCTGGTGGCGTAAGTGGAGTAAACAGATGGTTGCTATGCAGTGTGACCAGGGCAGTCCCTGGGTAATGTGGGGATCCTGCAGGGGCATGTGGAGCCTGGACTGGAGTGGGGAGGTCAAGTGGCGGCTTTTGGAGGCAGTGCTAATGAGGCTGAGACCCAGGGTGGGCGGGGAGGCTCAGGAAGGGCATGTGCTCCCAGGGCAGCGCTCATTTGCAGGGCTTTCTGGGAGCTGCAGATAGGTCCACCTGCCTAGAGTTCGGGTGTGAGGGGAGGGTCTCCAGGAGATGAGGCCCGGAGAGCCAGGCATCCTCTTTGCCAGAAGCCGCCCTGCCTGGCCCCTGCTCAACCGCCTGCCTCTCCCTCCCCCGCCCTGATCTGGACACTCCTATGTGGACCCAGGGAGTCTTCTGGAGCAACACATGGCCTGGCAGGATGGCGCTGACCTGGTGGCCAAGGGGCCCTCTCTCTTGTCCTTTTGCCTCGTGGGGCAGCGACTGGGGCGGAGCCTCCACGTGACTCACGCCGTCTGTCTCTGTGGGCCCAGGCGGCTGCCTCCTGCTCACTTTGCCTTCCGGGGACTGCTCCTGCCCCTGGGTGAGGGCATGCGTGGGGGGTGGTTCAGGGTCTGTTCCTGGGCTCAGGCTCTGCCAGGGACAGGGGAGCAGATGCGCCCTCACAGCCTCGAGCTGGGGAGAGCGGGGTGGGCCCCTGGGGTCAGGCACTGCCCTGCTGAGGGTGACCTTGGGAGGAGAGGCTACAGGGTCACGGGCAGCATGGGCAGGATTTCTAGAGCCACTGTGGGGGCAGCTGTCGAGAACGCTCAGGCAGAAGGGCAGAATGAACAGCATTGTTTAAGGGATTAAGGGGGAGAGTCAGGTGGGGCGGGATTCGAAACCCAGTCCTGCTAGTTATTAAGCTTGCAACCCTGGGCAGGTGCCTCGCCCTCCCTGGGTCTCCCTCGCCCGCCCCAGGTTGAAAATGGACAGTGAGCATGTGCCCCTGCCGTGGCGCTGTGGGAGGATCCAGCGCAGCACCGGGCACGTGGGGGAGGCTTCATGGGTAGCGATAGCAAGGCTGCTTATTGCTGTGAGTCTGTCCAGCCCCTCTGACGGTCGGGAGCCCGACCCTGGCCTGCTCCCCACTGCAGGCCTCCCTCTGCCCACGGGGATGGGGAAGCTGCAGACAGAGGGGCTGATCTGCAGCCACCTCCTCAGGACGTTGGAGCTGGACACTGGGCTTGGCTGATGCACATGCGTCCACCCGCCTTTCCCTGATGCCATCCCAGGAGAACAGCTCTGCCGGAACCCACTCAGCTTCCTGCCTGGTGTGTGGAAGGAGTGGGGAGGGTGGCCACTCTGGAGCATGAGGAGCAAGCCCAGAGCGCAGGCTTCCCTCCGATTGGCGCCTGGCAACCTCGCGGCTTCCCTGCACCCAAGGGCTGGGCAGGTGGACTGCGGCTGGGCCAGCCTCCCGCACCGGGCCTGTTTGCTCTCTAGCTTTCACAGCTGTGGGGCAATTAGTTTCTATCATCTAACCAGCATGGGGGAGACCCGGGGGTCATCCAATCCATCCCCCGCCACAATCTACCTCCAACCGACACAAGTTTCCTTCTGCAGTCTGACTTCAATCCCTCTAGCTGCCTGTTAGCCGCTCCTCGAGAGGTGCTTTAGTCTCAGCACTCCGCCCTGGGTGAAGAAGGGTGTTATTAAACCACCTCTTCTCCTGGTGAAATAATCCCAGCGCCTTTAACCCTTTCCTCTCAGGTCCTATTTTCCAAGTCTTTAATTATTTTCACAGCTCAGGATGCAAACCTATAATTGTGGGATTTCAGAGCTGGAAGGCACCTGGGAGGTGACAGGCAGCAGGAGGCGACACTCCACCCCAGGGCCCCTCCCGGCCCTCCCCCAGCCCGGGAAAGGCCTGCTCCTTTTCCCTGAAAGGAGCGCATGCACCCCAAACTCGCCAGCCCGCTCTGGTGAGCCGAGCCACCCGCAGCCTGGGCATTTGCACGGTCCTTTGCTTCCTAATCGCCCAGCGGTCTGCCAGGGAGCTGGGATCAGCTTCATTCTGCAGGCGAGGAAAGTGGCTCAGAGAGAGTCAGTCCCTGGGCCCCTCCTCCTGAGCTCTCCCCACCTGAGCTCTCCCCCTGCCCCCCGCCCAGTTCTGGCTGCGCCCACAGGCTCTCTGGACACTCCTCTCTCACTGACAGACTCCATGAAAGTCCCAGCCAGCAGTTCATGAGCAGTTCAACACTTTATTCTAAAGTAGACTTTGTGTTAGATACTTTGCTCAACTAGAGGTGCGTATGAGTGTTCCGAACAGGTTCATTTTGTGTTTTGAGATATTTATTTGAAAGGCAGAGTGACAGTGAGAGAGACTGAAAGAGAGATTTTCCATCCACTGGTACATTCCCCAGATAGCCTCAACAGCCTGGGTTCATCTAAAGCTAGGAACTCCATCTGGGTCTTCCATATGGGTGTCAGGGGCCCAAGCACTTGGACCATTCTCTGCTGCCTTCCCAAGTGCATTAGCAGGGAGCTGGATCGGAAGCGGAGCAGCCGAGACTCGGATATGGGGTGCCGGCATTGCAGAGGCAGCTCAGAGCACTGTGCTACAACGCTAGCCCCGAATGCAAGCTTAAGAGAGGCGAGGCTAGACTGCCTTTGAGGCTTCGTGTACCTTCAGCTTGCACCGGTTTTATCAGGACGTAAACTCATTCATTGTGCATTGAGGAGCAGGAGGGAATCCCAGGGTTTGGCTCCCAAGATGGCAGGGCTGACAGTTCTGAGACTTGGAGGGCAGATCCACTGCCTAGAAGCCTGTGCAGGAGGCGATGGCAGGATTTTGAGGCAGATTTTCTTTTCCAAAAACCTGTTTTTAACTCTTGAGACCTTTCAACTGATGTGAGGAGTGCACCCATGATATTCAGGGGGATCTCATGTATTTAAAGTCAGCTGACTCTGGGTACCACAGCTCAGCCACCTTGCCACAGAACCACCCACACAACCCCATCGTGGCTGTGGATGGGGAGCCACGGAGCAGGGGGCTTTCCCAAGTCCAGGCCAGTGCTGGGAAGATGCCCAGGCAGGGCCGGCACGGACCTCCCCGTGGAGAAGCTGTTGAACCACCAGCCCCAGCCCCAACCTTTTTTCCCCAGGGGAGGAGGCCCTGGTCCTCTTTGCTGCCCCAAGAGCTGCAGCTGGGACCCAGGGTGCTCACAGGGCCAAGAGCAAAGGGGCAGCCTTGGAGCGGGAGAGAGTGCTCGTGGCTTGAGTCCTGGCGAGGAGCCTTCGACGGTGGGGCCAGTGTCTTGTCCTCCTGTGTGCCCCAGGGCTGGAACCTGCCCGTCCCACGGGGGATATGACGTGAGTGTTTGCTCCTTTTCCTTCCACTGCCCTCCTAGGCAGAAACCTGAAACCTTCCTGGCAGGCAGAAATGGGTCCTGTTTTTTTTTTTTTTTTTCAGATTCATTTATTTATCTGAGAGAGAGAGAGTTATAGAGAAAGGGAAAGACAGAGAAAGAGAGAGAGAGAGAGAGAGAGAGAGAGAGAGGGCTTCCATCTGTTGGTTCACTCCCCAAATGGCCACAATGGCCAAAGCTGGGCTGATCTGAAGTCAGGAACTTCCTCTGGGTCTCCCATGTGGGTGCAGGGGCCCAAGGACTTGTGTGACCTTCCACTGCTTTCCCAGACCACAGCAGGAAGCTGGATCGGAAGTGGAGCAGCTGGGACTCAAATAGGCACCCAAATAGGATGTTGGAATTGCAGGCAGTGGCTTTACCTGCTACACCACAGTGCTGACTCCTGGGTTGTTTTTAAAGAACTTTTAAGAAGTGAGTGTTGAGGGCAGGAATGGTTGGCACCTCTCAATCCAGAGAGTTCTTCTTTTTCTTTTCTTTTCTTTTTTTTTTTTTTAAGATTTATTTATTTGAAAGAGTTATACAGAGAGAGAGAGAGAGAGAGAGGTCTTCCGTCCACTAGTTCACTCCCCAGATGGCCTCAATGGCCAGAGCTGCACCGATCTGAAGCCAGGAGCCAGGAGCTGCTTTCGGGTCTGCCAAGTGGGTGCAGGGGTCCAAGCACTTGAGCCATCTTCTACTGCGTTCCCAGGCCATGGCAGAGAGCTGGATTAGAAGTGGAAGTGCTCTGATTTCAGGATTAATGCCATCATGTTGCAGAGCAGAAATGAGAGTTAGACCTCGGGTATTTTATTATTGCTACGAAGTTCTGACCAGCACGGCCTTCCTGCTGCTGCCTGTAGCTAGGGGCGCCCAGAAGGACAAAGAAGTCCCAAGAACCACGTAAGCAGGAGAACCAGGCCGGGCGGCTCCTCGCACCTGAGACTGCCTCTCAGCTTGTCCTTGGCAGGCTCCGAGACTTGGGACCTTCCCCGCAACAGTGTGGTTAGCTGTCATTTCTAAGTATTTAAAGTTAGACTCAAGGAAGAACTGCCTGCAGCCATCAGTCCCGGAAAGAATGGCTGAAGCGGGCTGTGACATCGTCCTCCTCACCGGTCTTTTACAGGACACAGAGACCTTTAAAAACACAGATAAAAGACTTTCTAGAAAGAGTCTTGTCCAGCGGCAGAGGGAAGGACCCGCTGGCCACTCCCTCCCAGCCCTGGGAGTCTGAGGAAGCCGGAGGAGTTTTCTCCTGTTAAGGGATTTCCTCTTTCATGTGCAGGAGGTTGGGGGCGGAATCCGCTGTGATGGGGCCACCACAGTGGGTGGGTGAGGCGCTCCACCCCGCTGAATCAAGGCCGGCAGCCTGGAGGGGAATGGCTTCCAGATGCCTCGTGAAAGAAGCCGGGGAGGATGCTTGGGCTTGGCTCAGGTGGGCGTGGGAGGCGGAGTCTGGGTGGGGGCTGGCTGGTCGGAGAGAGCCTGGAGAGAGATGGGAGCCTTCCCTGGAAGCCACACCTGCCAGCCCTTCTCCCCTCTCACTGAGGCAGAGGCTGGCAGCCTGTCAAATCCCACGTTCGCGGAGCAGAGAGAGAACCGTGGCAGCAGGAACACTTTCAGCTAGACCACAGGGAGGACAGGAGATGGGGACAGCTCCCTCTTCTTTGTTTCCAGGTTTTTAGGAATATAGATGCCCGTCTGCCTCTCTCAGCCTCAGGGGTGGGTGTGACGGCCTCTGGGGACACCCGGCCACTTTGCATGGAAATGCCCATTTGTGGAAGCTGTGCCTCTTGGGTTCAGGGCTGAGTGAGGGCTGAGTGGGGTCGGGCCCTTTGGGGAACACAAATGGCAGTGCCGGGGTGGTGGGCCTGGGGGGCTGCTCTGAATGCTTGGTGTACCCCCAAATCCTTGCCTCTAGGGGGCTGGTGGGGCTCCAGGCAGCCAGGAAAGGACACCCGCTTCCTCTGAGCTCTCTGCAGGCCCTGTTCCTAGGCTTTTCCAGGGGACTCTGCCTCCCCCAGGCTTTTGGCGGGAGAGGCTCCCACAGGACAGGAGCCTGTGGCCCGACCCGCAGAGACCAAAAGGCTGTCACCCAGCGTCTGCAGACCAAGAACTCAACAGAAGCAAGGCCACCCCTGCCTGGCTGGGGAGGACCCTCTGGGCACTCAGCCTGGGAGGGGAGCCAGCCTGCATTCAGCCCATGCAGGGCGCCCCTGGCCCTGGGCAGTTCAAGCCTCCTACACACTTTTCTCTCCTCCAGCGGCTCATGCCAAATTCAGATGATTCACTTCCTGCCTCCCCGCCACGCTGTGAGTCCCCGGATGCGGCAGGTGCTCTCAGCCCTCTGTGTGGTCAGTCGTCCCACGGTAGGACACACACCAGACAGGTGTGAATGTGACAGCACTGAGCAGGCCAGGCAGGGAGTCAGAGGAGTGGGGAGGAGCAAACAGTCCCGCGGGCTGGGGTCCGAGGGCAAGCCTCCGGAGAGGGACGTCCCTGTGACAGGCCATCGGCTTTGTGCTCTCCAGCACCCCCCTTCCCACCCTTCCTCCCTCCCACAATCCACTTCTCTGCAGTCCCCACCCATCAGTCCTCCGGCGTGTGCTGGAGCAGGCTCCCACTGGCCCAGGCCAGCCAGCTGGCCGAGTCCCTTCCCAGCCCGCCTCAGGTTGGCAGCTTGACACTGACCCCTGGTGAACCCTGCAAAAACGGAGCTTTCCCCCTGTAAGGGCCAGTTGCTAGGCTTCTGTTAGGACACCATTGCAATCCACTCGTTCACCTACCTACCTGCGAGTCTCCTTCTTTCTTCCTGTTTTTTTCTTCGCTGCCCTCTCTCCTTCCTGCCTACCTCCCCTCTTTTATTTCTTCCGTGTGTTCATCATCCCGCCCAGAAACATCTTCTGAGAAGCTACCCTGTGTTAACAGATTCTTGAGGCTCAAAATCTTGCTTCCAGTTTCCAGAGGGCAGGTGCATGAACTCTGCGGGCTGGCAGAAGCCTCCCCGTGCAGCTCTGGGCTCAGTCGCATCTGGGTCCAGAACTCTCCGGTTTTCCTTTGCTGGCTGCTTCTCTGGACTCTTCTGCTCATAGCCTGTTCTTGCAGGGGTGCAGGGAGGGGCATGTCCACCTGGCACACCGGGACAACGCTTCTCTCTCCTCCTCCCCCTCCAGACCCCTGACTTCTTAGAGAGGGGGTTTCCCACCGCAGGAATCCCCTTGAGCGCTTGGGAAACTCAGCAGTGAGTTTAGAGGAGAGGAGAGGGGTTGCGATGGGGCTGCGTGCAGAGACCTCAGTTGGGAGGGTGTCTCTGCTGAGAAGCCGGCACTCCCCACCCCAGCACCACCCCATACACCTCCTTTTAAAACTCAGCCTGCTTTGTGAGCCAGGCTCGTCTCTGCCCGTGTTCCCAGGGGCTGTTATTGCAAAGGATTAGTTGTTCAGCCTTTGGAGCGAAGGGGTGGGCGGGCGGGGGGGGGGGGCAGAGCCTGACCTAGATTCAAGGGGGAGGAGGGAAACCCACTCCCCTCCACACGGCTCAGAACCTGCCTCTCCGGCCGCACCCACTGTCTGCCCTGCCCTGTCCAGCCCAGCCTGGGAGAGATGCAGCCCTGAACTTGGTGCCAGCTGGCCAGGACCCTGGCAGTGGGTCCCCATCTGGATGTGCAAGAGCTAAGGGGGTGGGGGCGGGGGCAGGGGTGGCTGGTGAGGCCTTCCTCACCTTCCTCCCAGAGGTCTGATTTGGAGGGTCACAGCCACAGGGCTCAGTGCTGCGCCGACCTGAATGCCACACCGCACTGGCCTGTTTTGGGAGGGCATCACCCATGGCCTGGCCCAGAGGGGTGGGCAGGGTTTTCCTGAGTCATGTAGTGAACCTGCTATGGAGACAGGTGAGAGCTTGGCTCTGAGGACCTAACCACATGGCCAGGCGGGGCTTGGAGCCCCTTCATTCCTGGGTCTCTGTCTTTGGGATCCAAGCAGGTTCTGACCTGCCCTGGCAGAAACCCCCAAGGTCTCTGAGCTTCCTCTTGGGGTTGCAGGGCCAGGAAAGGTTCTTGATGAATCTCAGGGGTCTGGGGTTCAAAGCCAGCCCTGGCACTTGGCTTTGACCAGTGCAGTAGAGCTTTGGCTTCCTCATCTATTAGAAAGGGGCATCCCAGCTGCTGCCTCGGGGCTCAGATACTTTGTCTGGGAAGCCCTTGGGCCAGAGGCTCATCTTCTGCAGGCTCCCAAAATCTTAACCAACTCCTTCCCTTAAGGTGAGCAGTATCCTACTGTCTGTCTCCAGGTGGTGAATCTCTGCTCCGAAATCCAGGCCCACAAATTAATAGGCTGCTTTGGCCTGTGTGACCCAATTAGTGGCCCAGTGTCCTGTGGGCCGCTGCAGACACCTACCCTGTGCCCCAGGGGCCTCCGGCCCCACCGAGCCTGCCCAGCTCCCCGCGTCCCTGGTGACAAGCACGCACTTCAGACGGAAGCAGACCGACAGGTTGCTGAGTTGGGGAAAATAATTAAGCTGGGGAGAAAAAAAATCCCACTTCTTAAAAAAAAAAAATCCAGGTTAGTTATGAATGTGTGGGGCGTGGCCCTTGTGTAATTAGCCGCTCTGCTGGCTGTGGGAGCCGCCTGCTTCTCCCCACCCGGCCCGTTGTGCCTGGCTGCTGGCTGCTGCTCCTCCCCGCCCTGCTCCTCCTCCCCCTCCTCCTCCCGCAGGTGTGTCTCCCGGTCCTGTGGCTGCCTGCCCCACTCCCTGCCCAGGCGCCCGCCAGCAAAGTCAGCTCCCCTGCAGCCCAGAGAGCCCAACACAGCGCAGCCCAGTGCCCCGGGATGGAAGCTGCAGACGCCTCCAGGAGCAACGGGTCCACCCCAGAAGCCAGGGACTCCCGCAGCCCGCAGGGCCCCAGTGGCGGCCTGGAGAACGGCACCAAGGCCGATGGCAAGGACGCCAAGACCACCAATGGCCACAGCGGGGAGGCGGCCGAGGGCAAGGGCCTGGGCAGCGCCCTGAAGGCCGCGGAAGGAAAGAGCGCCCTGTTCTCGAGCTCTGAGTGGCGGAGGCCCATCATCCAGTTTGTGGACTCCGTGGACGACAAGGGCTCCAACTACTTCAGCATGGACTCTGCCGAAGGCCGGCGGTCACCCTACGCCGGCCTGCAGCTTGGTGCCGCCAAGAAGCCACCGGTCACCTTTGCCGAGAAGGGAGAGCTGCGTAAGTCCATCTTCTCGGAGGCCCGCAAGCCCGCCGTGTCCATCATGGAGCCGGGAGAGGGCCGCAGGAACAGCTCCCCCCGGGCCGACGCGGGCCTCCTGCTGCGGTCCAAGGCGGGCTCCGAGGAGGTGCTGTGCGACTCGTGCATCGGCAACAAGCAGAAGGCGGTCAAGTCCTGCCTGGTGTGCCAGGCCTCCTTCTGCGAGCTGCACCTCAAGCCCCACCTGGAGGGTGCCGCCTTCCGCGACCACCAGCTGCTCGAGCCCATCCGGGACTTCGAGGCCCGCAAGTGCCCCCTGCACGGCAAGACCATGGAGCTCTTCTGCCAGACCGACCAGACCTGCATCTGCTACCTCTGCATGTTCCAGGAGCACAAGAACCACAGCACCGTGACGGTGGAGGAGGCCAAGGCTGAGAAGGAGGTAACCCACGGGGCCCTGGTCACCGCCGCGGGGGTTTCCTCCAGTGCCCTTCCCACTCTGCGCCCTGGGGATGGAGGCCAAGGGTGCTGCCTCCCCACCTCCAATCCCTGAGGCCTCAGGGGACAGGGTGTTTCCCAGATGAGCCTACAGAGGTTCAGAAAAGCCTGGAGGCTTGCTCATGGTGTCGGATGAATTCGAGTGTGGCCAGAGAGCGAGACCCCGCGGTGCAGAATCCACTCCCATGCTCCACCTGCCCAGGGTACATCTTCTCCCTCCACTCCTGCCTTTTTTTTTAAGGGAGAGAGAATTCCCATCTGAGCAGATCTGGCCCCTGGGGTGAGGGAAGATGCTAGAAGGAGGGAATTGGGGGGTGGGGGGCTGGCTCTGCACCTTGCGCAGTTAGTGCGGCAGCCTGAATTTCCCCACAGCCTCCTCTGTCCTCCCCTCAGCCAGGTCCTGTGTGCTTTGTGTGTGTGACGCACGTGGACGTGCCTATCCCTGTGGACTTGTGTGTGTGTGTGTGTTGTATGCCTGTGGGTGTTAATGGAGGTGCATGGATTTTTGCATGGCTTTGTGTGTGTGACGTGTGAGTATGCTTCCACGAGTCCCGTGCCTGTGACTGTGCCTATACGTCTGTGGGCAGGAGCAGAAGCAAGTGCGGGCTTGCGGATGCGGCACACCTGGGGCAGGCATTCTGGGCGAAGGGCCCCTGCAGTGGCTGCCACTCCCTGCCCCACAGATGCCAGCCCACTCGCCCTCACGGCTCCACATCTCCCTGCGGGGGCAGCCTCCCCAGGGGCACAGCTTCCCGGCAGCCAGCGCAGGGCACTCAGAGCTTCTGCGCCCCTCACACTGGGGCTGCCCGGGATCCCTCGCTGCCCAGCTTCCTGACCACGGGTGTGCTGGGGACTCCCTCCCTGCACCTCCCGCTCGGCTGCTGGGCAGGAGGCGTGAGTTAGAGATGGGAGCAGGCTCCCAGGTCCTCTCCAGAGCCTCATTTGGCGCAGCTCCCCTGCTCTGTGACCTCAACCTGGCTTTAAGCGTTATCCTGGGAGTCAGATGGGGAGGGGCCCTGGTGCCCGTTCTGAGGGAGCTCACTTCGGGGGTCCAGACACATCGAGGGCTGGCCATCTTCATCTCCTGCAGCCATGACCTGGCAGAGGCTCAGATGGGGCGTCTGGGGACGTGGCCAAGTCCCAGTTCTTGTTTTGCCTCTAAGTAGCTGTCGGATGATGGGTTCGGCTCTTCCCTTCTCTAAGGCTCAGTTTCCCGGGACAGGAAGCCAAGGGGCGGGGCGGTGTTGGTTTTCAGATTCCTCCCCAGGAGCCCTAGAATTCTTGGAAATGACTTTGAGGGCCCCAGGGTGTGGAGGGAGCAAAGAGGTGCTCAGAGGGCTGAGGCTCCAGGTGTCCACCTGCACCGCAAGCAAGGTGAACTCTTTTTTTTTTTTTTTAAATTTTATCTATTTATTTGAAAGAGTTACACAGAGAAGAGAGGCAGAGAGAGAGAGAGAGAGAGAGAGAGAGGTCTTCCATCGGATTGTTCATTCCCCAATTGGCCACAATGGCTAGAGCTGTGCTGATCTGAAGCCAGGAGCCAGGAACTTCCTCCGGGTTGCCCACACAGGTGCAGGGACCCAAAGACGTGGGCCATCTTCCACTGCCTTCCCAGGCCACAGCAGAGAGCCAGATCAGAAGTGGAGCAGCCGGGTCTCGAACCAGCGCCCATATGGGATGCTGGCACTTCAGGCCAGGGTGTTAACCCATTGCTCCACAGCGGAGGCCCCATGGTGAACTCTTGTTGCTCTCCTGTGCAGGATTTGGCCCCAGATTTGATCTCCATCAATGCTTCAGAACAGCTTGGGTGCCCCGAGTAGGTGGATCTGGGGGGCCGGAGGGTCTTGGGCCCCAGACTCAGAGTTCATGTTCTGATGCAGGGGCTGCTGTAGGAGCCCTTGCCCTTGCGGGCTCACGATGTAGGTCAGGAGGCAGAGCCCAGGCGCATAAACAAGACTGGGGCGCCCCCACCCAGTTACGCAGAACAGCTGTAGGTAAACATCCAATTGCTGGGGACAGAATGCTGGGCCCGCAGGAGGGTCAGCAATCATCTGGGTCTCCTCCCCCACCTGCAGGTGCAGGCGTGGGCCCAGGGGAAGAGAGAAGCCCCCCCACGTCCTTGTCCCAGGTTTGAGAGGGTCTCAGCACTGAGAGGGTGGGATTCTGATACATGTGCCTTAGGAAAGGGTGCCTGATCCGCTGGAGTCATTTAATGGTGAGAGCTTGGGGCAGCCTCTGTGTGCGTGCATGTGCACATGTGTGCACCTCCAGCACAGGTTCAGGTGAGGAAGAGCGGGGCCGAGGAGCCTGAGCTGGAGCATGGCTGTTTGTCTCGGCCTGGCTCTGCTGGGACTCGGACGTGGGGACTTTCTGAGCAGGGCCAGGGGTCGATGGACCCAGTGAAGGAGCGTGCCAATCCTGGCATCATCTGGAGGCATCTCCTGCAGACCCAAACATCAGCCCACACACAGCTGGTTGCAAGGAGCCTGTGCAGAACCTGTTCCGCAGGCCTGTGGGTGAAGGTCCCTGTGAGGTAACGTAGACCTGTCTGGGTTTAGTTGTCTGAGACCGTAGGTGACACCCGTGACTGCGGGGGCTCACCTGGGCCTCAGCGCTACCTGCTGGCTCACGGCAGAGGCTGTGCCGGGAAAAGGCCACTTGTTGAGGCTACATGATGGCCCCTCCTCTGCAGGACCCCAGGTGGGGATGCGGCCCATTCTATCCCAGTGTCACAAGCAGTGCCGAACACATGCTTCTCTGTCGCTGGGCGTTTCCCAGGCTGGGTTAGGTGGAGAGCTGAAAACGGGCCCCAGCATCCCTTTCTCCACCTCACAGCCCTCTGCTGCTGCAGGCTGGGATGTGGACAGCTGTGTGTGCCGGGCGGCCCTGGGCACTGGGGTGACATGCCATGCCGCACGGTGAAGCGCATGCCAAGGACACAGACGTTGAGTGTTGCTGCGGGGGGCTCAGCCCCCTCTGCACCCCACCACTCGGCTCAGCTCATTCCTCTTCCCACGCTGTGTTTCTCCTCTTGTTGCCCAAAGCCTCAGGAGGGCTGGGCCGCCGGGCTGCTGGGCAGGGCAGGTCCTGGCTCTCGAGTTTCTGAGCTGTGCTGGTCTGGGCAGGAAGCTTGCCAGCGGCCAACAGTGATGGGGATTCGGGAAGAGGAGCCAGGCTAAAGGTTGGGGAGCACCTGAGAAGGGAGGTGGGGAGACCTGCTTGGGTGCTGATAGGAAACAAGGAACGAGATGCAGAGACCGGAAGCAGGGTAGGAAGGGGACGGCTGACGGGCAGCTGGCCGCTCGTCCCTATGGAGCACACCCAAGGGCCAGGCGCAGGGCTGGGTGCTGGCACGGCCACCCCTGATGGCAGCCCTCTGGGGTGGCGCTTACGGCACAGGTTTTATAGACAGAGAAACAGGCTTCAAGCTGCCAGGAGGTTTGTATGACTTACGGTACTCTGAGGTAGCAGAGCCCGGGTTCCTCTCCACTGCGGTCCACTTGTGTCCCTGCAGGACTGGAAGGGCCACCTTGGGGCCACCAAGCCCACCAGGTCCCAAACAGCAGTCCCCAGGCCTGAATCCCCTGTGAACTGAGACAATGCAGATCCCCAGGCCTTGCCCTGGGTGCTTCGATTCAGGCAGTCAGGGGCTGGGGTCTGTGGTCATGGATGTCTCCCCTGGGGGTCCTACCAGGAGCCTGGCTGGGAATCTGAAATCCTCAAGGGCCCAGAGCTGGTCTGGGGTGCCAGGGTGATGCCCCTCTCTCTCCACTCGCCCCTGGCCGGCACGAGGCCGTTGGGGAGTAGAAGGAACAGCCGATGCCAATCAAGCTGACTGAGGGATGATACCATGCTGCCTGCCATCCGAGTGGAAATGGGGAAATCTGTCCCATTTCAGATTCTTATCCAGATAATTACCATTTGTCTGAAAGTACAAATTTGGCAATTAACTGGCTCATTTGGCAAATGTCACAGCTGACGGCCCATGTGGCTGGCTCAGGCCCGGGGAGGAACTCCCTGCCCCTGGGAGCAGGGCAGGAAGGTAAGCGCGGAGGTAGGGCCCCACCTGAAGATCTAGTCCAGGCCTAGGCGCCACCAGGGAAGCCGCTGCCTCTCCAGGGCTGGGGGACCCCGGAGAGCGAGAGGCGAGCAGACGGGGGTGGGAGAAGCGAACAAAGGAGGCTTTGGGCAGGACAGGCCTGGGCAGGGAGAAGGGAGGAGCGGGAGTGGGAGGGAGGAAGGCGGGGGTGTGGGCAGGGGTGGGGCTGTGGGAGGGAGGCCCGGGCAGACCTCAGGGCCTTCAACCACATTCTCCAGGAGGAGAGAAGGGAGGGGAGGAAGCCAGGTGAGGTGAGCAAGAGTGAAGGGGACAGACGGTCAATGGCCTAGGGACAGCCTAGAGCCTCGGCCCCCAGAGCGCCCCCTACAGCCACAGAGCAGGATCGCAGCCCTGACTTTGGGGCTGGCCTCCCTGTGTCTACCCATGAGCCAGCAGGCAGGGCTGGTAAGCTTGCACAGCTAGTGGGGATGCTGCACGCACCTGCCCAGGGAGCTTGTGCAGGTTAGGGACAAAGCCTGGCACATACCAGATACTCAGTGGGCACAGGTCCTTTCCTTCTCCCCCCTGAGTGGCAGGAGAGCCCAGCAAAGACCGCCCGTGTTCTGTTACCCCTGGTACCGGAAGAACTACCAAGAGCTGACCAGATACTGGGTGCACCCTAGAGGGAGTGGGAATGGGGGTGGGACTTGTCCTGCAGCTGAGAAGGACGGTGGCAAGAGCTCCCGTTTGGTCCCCTCCCAGAGCCCGCTGGGTCCTAAGTCTGGTCCGGAGGGCGGGCTATGGGAGCTGTGCCAGCTCCCAGCCTGGGTCTGACTTCCTCAGCACCCTGCAGAAACCAGAGGGCTGGTCTCCAGCCTCCAGCCTCCAGCCTCCAGCCCGACCATTCTTCCACCCACTGCCGCAGACAGCTCGGCTCCACTGCTGACCCTGCCCTCCCACGTCTGCACAGCAGCTGCCTCCCCTCCTCCTCCTCCCTGCCAGGTGCCTGGCGCACACCACTGGCTCTCGTCTGCACACCTCAGCTGGCCTGCCGCCCTCTAGCCTCGCTCTCTTTTGCACGAGGGACTCTCAGGGGGCTGACCTCTCCCTGCCCTAGGCCCACATGCTTCATCAGTCTAAGCCTCAGGGAGTCCCCATACTCAGTATCCCCTTCTTCTTTCCGGATTCTTCTCTCCATGCTCACCTGGTTGCGACCTTTCCTCACCTGTGACCTTGACCCCATGGCTCCTGACAGCCCGGCTAGCACCGTACCACTGCTCACAGGGTCGACGGGGACGGCTCTTCCGTCTGTGCCACTCCGTGCCGGGTGCTTTCTGGGGGCTCCCCTCTCCCCGCCCATCCCACAGGCTCTTACTGCCTCCACAGAGCAGATGGGGCACCCAGGGCACTGTGGCATTGGGGGGCTTTGAAGGCCTCCTTCCTATGGGCGCTGGAAACCAGGCTCCAGCCGTTGGGGTCCTCCCCCTGTGCTCTGGGCGAGCCCCCTTCTGGAGCCCCCACAGCTCCTTTCACAGCAGTGCGGCCCTTCCCCGTCCACACCAGGATCTTTGTGGGGTCAGGGCCCAGGGCTGAGGCAGGAGGGGCTGCACATCGTTCTCCACTTTCCTTCCCATCAGACCTCGCTCTGGGGGGTGAGGTGGGGCAGGAAGCCCAGGTGCCCACTCCTCCGGCCCTGAGCCGGGCGAGGACCCTGCAGCTGCAGGGCTGAGGCGGCCTCCAAGGAGAAGAGGTGCCCGGTACAGACTCTGGGTCTAATCCTGGGGCTCAGATCCACTGCCCAGGCCATGCCCCCTCAGGGCCCCTGGGGCTGCCGGATCTGCACCCCTCAGATTCGGGCTCTCTGCTCTGAATCCTCTGACAGTGCCCGGATGGGCCCCCAGCGCCTGCAGCGGGGTCTCGCGCTCTGATCTCTGCCCTCCCACCATCGTGCCCATGGCCTGCTGGCGGCTCCCCAGCCTGCCCCCGAGACCAGGCCAAATCCCCACCCTCAGCTCCTTGTTCTCTGCTCTGTCTCCTCCCCGGTGACGGCATTTCCCATGCCGTGGGCTCTCCAGCTCACCGCAGGCGGGGCAGGGAGAACCTGGAGTCTCGCAGCCTGACCAGAGTGTGAGGAGGTGGGCGGGCTGGGCACTCGGGGCTGTGTCTGGGGAGCTCTGTGGCTCCTGCCCTCTTCCTTCCCCATCCTTGGAACACTGTGTCCAAGGAACCCAGGCAAACGCTCCCTACCATTGGCTCGTTTCCCTGGGTGCCTGTGGCAGGAGCCCCAGCGCCCCCTGGGCTGGCAGGATGCGCACAAGGAGCTGAGTGGGGAGCTCTCTGCCCTGCTGCTCACGCGTCTCTCCATGGCGCTCACATTCCTAGTGGCCTGTGGCTCCCTCACCTTGACTGTCCTTGAGGGTGCCCCAAGGGGACGGATGGAGGAAGGGGTGGAACTCTGCGTTTACAGCCCAGCGGGGGTGGGCAGAGTATGCCAGTCCCGGTGCCAAGACTGTCAAGTGGGGCTCTCCCACCTGTCTTCATGCTGAGGGGGCTTTGAGAGCCTTGGAGAGGAGCCCAGCAGAACAGAAGAGATGCATCGTAGCCTGGCCAAATGACACCGGGTTTAACTTCCCATGGCCCCTTTTGCCGCCATTGTAGCTGCTTTTCAGAGAAGAGCCTGGGCCAGCATGGAAGGCAAGGTTGGCCAGGAGGCCCAATATCCCAACACACTCCCGACTGACCCCCTTGTCAGCCCACCAACAGCCCAGGGCTCCCAGAGCTTCTCCTTCCCCAGAGACCCTGGGTGCAAGTCCCTGTCTACCCAGACTGCAGAACATGCTCCCTTTCCCATAAACAAGTTTATGGCTGTGCCTGCCCAGACGGAGTCCATGCCGCCGGCAACTCAGCTCCTGCTTGCAACACGGGCCCCACGTCATGCGACAGACATGTTGCACACTGTTATTGCCACGAGACACTCCCTGGGCTAGACTGGACTGGGCTGGGTCTCCTTTCTCTGTCTCTCCAATGGCCCGGGTCCATTATGGAAAGGAGCAAGAACTCCATCCATGAGCTTCTCTCCTGCTCACGTTGGGTGGAGGGGCCAGGGAGCCCTCGTAAGGTCAAGGCTAGGAGGTCCCGCCCCAGGGGCCCGAGAACACATCGAGATGGCGTTTGACCAGTGGCTGGATCCTTGGTTACTGGCACCCTGCCTGCCGTGTCCAAGGCCCCGGTGAACAGCTGCCAAGTGAAGGCTGAGTGGGTGGGCGCTGCAGCCTGCCTGAGCGCCCCTCTCCTGACGTCCCCGCCCCTGGCTGTTGCCCTGCAGACGGAGCTGTCGCTGCAGAAGGAGCAGCTGCAACTGAAGATCATTGAGATCGAGGATGAAGCTGAGAAGTGGCAGAAGGAGAAAGACCGCATCAAGGTGAGCGCCCCCAGCCCGCCGGCCCTGCAGGCCTGGGCCCCGGCATCCCACACTGGCTTTTCCCATCCATTCTTCTCTGTATCCCTCTGGCACAGGTGGGATCGCCCCTGCCACCTGAGAACTCATTTTACAGCATCCGCATCTTCCACTGTGCCATCCATTGTCTGCTCTGCCCACCCGACTGCCCAGCTCCCAGGCGCAGGCCCTGTCTCCTCTCCCTGTGCCAGGGTGGCTATGTGCGTCTGCCACGGCTTGAGAGCTTACAGACCACACCCTGAGACCATCCATCCACTCGGCCCTGGCCCCATGGGCAGCCAGTCGGCTCACTTTCTGAACGGTTTTTAGTTCTGTTGGGGTTCCGGTGAGGACTCCCTGACTCACGTCTGGGCCATCCGGAAGTCACTCAAGTATAGCATGATGGCTTGCGTCCGCCCACCGGGAGAAGTAACCCCCAGGGATAAGGAAGGGAGACTGTAGAATTTCCTGGTCATCTCCGGCTATGGGGGCCAGATCCCACGCTGGGAGTCGAGTGAGGTGCACCACTGGGGAGTTTTTCCTCCCGACTGAAGCCCTCTTCCCCCTCCCCTGTCTGTGGACCCAGAGCTTTACCACCAACGAGAAGGCCATCCTGGAGCAGAACTTCCGGGAGCTGGTGCGGGACCTGGAGAAGCAGAAGGAGGAAGTGAGGGCCGCCCTGGAGCAGCGGGAGCAGGACGCTGTAGACCAAGTGAAAGTGATCGTGGACGCGCTCGACGAGAGGGCCAAAGTGCTGCACGAGGACAAGCAGATCCGGGAGCAGCTGCACAGCATCAGCGACTCAGTGCTGTTTCTGCAGGTGACAGCGCCTTCCCCACCACTCGGCCCTCTGCACTCCCGTCTGTCCCTTTCTCCAACCCTGACCCATCATCCACCCATCCACGCATCCATCCATCCATCCATCCGAGCTCCATTCTAATGGTCCATTTCACATGTTCCATCCAACCCAGTCTCCTAGCCACTCTGAAGATGGCATACAAATGTCACCTGTACCAATCTCAATTGATATGTAGTAAGTGTTCCAGGCTCAGTAGGAAAGAGTTCTGTGATCGATTAGCAATACCTGCTTTGATTACGGGGAGAGCCGTGTTTGAGTGGTGCCTGTTATCTCTGATCTGGCCTGTTTGTCTATTCATCCACCCATCCTTCCACCGGCTAAGATGTATTGGCTACTCCTGGGTGTCCAGTATTCCATTAGGTGCAGTGTGAATAGAGAGTGTAAGACATGGTTTCTGCCCTAAGCAGCTGCAATTCCGCTGCGAAGATAAGACCTGGACAATTAAAGAACAATATGGGAAGGGGTGTAATTAAATGATAAAGCATATGGCTCGGGCGATAAGTGCCCGGGAAGCTCAGAGAAAGGCAAGCAGGTGGCTTTGTGGAGGAGGTGGAGTTTGGATTGGGTCTCGAAGGCCATTTAGGATTTGAGAAGGAGGGGGGATTCTCCAGTGAGGGGGAAGGAAGTGAGAGGTTCAGAGGTGTAGAGGCAGGACCGAGCCTGGCATGCAGAGCAGAGCACACCCGTGGCTGAGCTGGAACATTCTAGTAGCTCTTTGTATTTCTTAAGGCTCTCCCCACTTGCGTCACTCTCAGCAAGTCCTCGGAGGCAGGCATGCCGCACCCAGTGTGGAAGTGGGGACCACGGAGTCACATTCTAGAATGCTAGTGCCATCAGGGAGGGACCAGGGGCCTGGCAGAGAGCAGAGCCAGTCTGGAACCCAGCCCCTCCGGCTCTCAGCACCAAGTCTCTCTTACAGAGCTCACCAAGAGCCGGGAAGTTAATGGCTTCTTCCCTTTCTCGCTAGGAATTTGGCGCCTTGATGAGCAATTATTCTCTGCCCCCGCCCCTGCCCACCTACCACGTCCTGCTGGAGGGGGAGGGCCTGGGACAGTCACTCGGCAACTTCAAGGACGACCTGCTCAATGTGTGCATGCGCCACGTCGAGAAGATGTGCAAGGCGGACCTAAGCCGTAACTTCATCGAGAGGAACCACATGGAGAACGGTGGGTCCCCTCTGCGGACGGGCCCCAAGGCCAAGGTCATTTCCCGGTGCCTGCAAGGCCCCTCACTGGACAGCACTCCGCCCCAGGGTGTTTGGACGAGGATTCAGGGGCCCCAGCTGTACACTGAGTTTTTGCCATGGTTATGCCGCTGCTTCCAGGGGCCTCTGCAGCGGAGAGCACGCAGGGTGCTGGCTGCGCAAACGCCTTCTCCCTGGGCATCGTCCCTCACACTCAGGGAGGGGCAGGATTCAAATCCATGTCTGATTAGGGGACGCTGCCACTTGTCTCAGCCGGAGTCCACTCGCCATGACCTCGCAGGAAGAGCTTGCCTGTCCCTATGGCCGTGCTGAGCCGTGTTGCATTCAGAGGCTGGACTGGGCTGGGGACGGTGGGACGCAGCATGTCTGTGGCTCAGCAGCTCCCTTTAGGTCAGCTTCTCTCCTGAGTCATGCAGTTCCCGCAGAGGCCAGCTGTGTTAGCCCACAGAAAGCCTCTGAACCCAAGAAAGTAACCATAAAGTCTTTTTCTGCCCTGTCCCTGGAGGGCCTCCACCCTGTGGCCCTGGCCCAGCACAGGGTCTGACAGGGCAGCCCAGGTAATGACTTCCAAGCCATGGGCACCCCAAAGTGAATGACGCCCGTCTGGTCTCCAGGGATTGGGGACAAGAGGTGGGTGGAGATGTGCAGAAAGAAGGGTCTTCAAAAGGCCCATGGAAAAGGCTCCTGGTCTTTTATTTATTTTTTTTTTCAAAGATTTATTTGTTTGAAAAGCAGAATTTACTTCTGGGTTTCCCATGTGAGTGCAGAGGCCAAAGCACTTGGGCCATCCTCCAGTGCTTTCCCAGGCCATCAGCAGGGAGCTAAATTGGAAGTGGAGCAGCCGGAACCCGAACCGCTGCCCGTAGGGGATGCCAGTGTCGAAGGCGGTGGCTTCACCCACTACGCCACGATGCCAGCCCCTGCTCCTGGTCTTTTCATCCCATTTCCCCAGGGACTTTCTGAAGCACTCCTGTATCTGAGTGATGGTGCTATCACACAGCGTCCCTTGAAATGAAGGGCACATTCCATCACACCTGGGGACACAGAAGCCATTTCGGCAAGACAATCATTTGGCTCCCGATAGCACTCAGATGCTGGAATCCTCCTCCTAATGACAATAGCGATGATCTTAATGGTGACAGTGACAGGCTGACAGTGATGGACTGCTCCTTGCATGCTGGGCGCCGTGCTAAGCTCTTCACTTACACGGCCTTATTTTCCCTGCGGGGTGCATCGCATTTTACAGATGAGAAGGCTGAGGCTGGGAGAAGTATCTTTGCATCTTTTCTGGGGGCGGGCAGCTAGACAGCGGGCAGCAGCGGGCTCACCCTCTGCTCTCCAGTCGTCCGTGCCTTCTCAGCCGGGAAGCTGCTGTGCTGTGGCTGGTGGCACTGCCCCCCCGCCAGGGGCACTTAGGGGTGCGATGATCACAGGTCCTGGGGCGCAGACCCGGCGGGGGAGCCCTGTAGCTGTGGTCTGGCCAGACCTGGGAAGATGCAGACCTAGCAGGCGGAATCCGGCTAGGGCAGGATTTCTCCAGCTCCCCAGCTGCTGCCTGTCCCATTTCCAGGTCCCCACGGTGCTGGCCATGACCTCTGTGCAGGTGCGATCTTGCGTCCTGTGGGAGATGTGCAAAGAGACAGGAGCCAGGGGCAGGGATAGGTGCTGCTGACTCAGTGGCCCTGCACCTGCGCCTGGGGTGGCTGGGGAGGCTCTTCTGGCTCTGTGTTTTTTTTTTTTTTTTTCCCTGTGACTGCTGCACTGTTGTTGGGAGGGTGCTAGCTGTAGGAGGCAGGGGAAAGGTGGCCTGTGACTCACATCTGGGCGTGGGCACCCACTCCCCTGATGCCTGCCTGCCCACCAACCCACAGACTCAGTCCCACCCTCACTGGCCCAGAGGCTAAGAAGAACCGGGCCACCTTCATCCTGGGCTCAATAGGGCAGGGGGCTGGGCCAGCATCTAGGGGGGCCTGTGTTTTGTGGGAGTGCCCGCTGTGAGCCCAGGAGGTGGGAATGGAGGCCGAGGGCTGAGCCGCTCCTTCCTCCTCTCGCACAGAAGAGAGGGCAGCGTGGAGAAAGTAGATGGGGAAGTAGTGAGTGAAGAGTGGAGGGGGAGAGTCGAACGTCGAGACGCAGGTTTGCCCTGGTTTGGGGATCGGCAGGTGGGTGACCCCTTGAAGCCTTCACTCAGCTGTCTGGATGCTGGGACTGAGCCAGGAAGCAGGGTTGGGGTGGTTAGCACATGACACTGGGCAAGCTGCTTCCCTCGCCCCCTGAGCCTCATGCAGAGATGTTCATACCTGCCCGGAGTGGATGCACAGATGAAATAAGAAACAGATATGGCCAGCAGCTGGGAGCTGCAAAGTGCTGTGCACCCGGGGTGGGGGAGGGGTGGCTCAGTGCAGACCCTGCCCCTGCCCCCACCGGGAGCTCAAGAGGAGAGTGGATGCCTGGCAGAGTGGCACAGTCACCGTGGGTTCCCCTAGGGGTGCAGAGGGGGCTGGGGGCTGACCCAGCCGAGCCCCAGGATGTCCCCGGGGCCAGCTCGTCCTCCCCCCCTGCCCCCGTGCTGAGCCAGCCTCTCTCCTTCCCAGGCGGGGACCATCGTTACATGAACAACTACACAAACAGCTACACGAGCGAGTGGAGTACGCCTGACACCATGAAGAGGTACTCCATGTACCTCACGCCCAAGGGTAAGAGGAGCCCCCCGTGCCACGCTGCAGCCCCTCCTGCTCCCCAGGGGCCCCCAAGTCCGTGCGGCAGCCCTCGGCCGACCTCCTTCTGTGGGGTGTGTGTGTGTGGCTGCACTTCCAGGGGTCTGGCCAAGTCCCGGCCTCTGCCTGCTGTCCCTGTGTGGTTATGGTGACAAGTGTCCTGTTTAGATGACAAATAACCCACTACCCCATTCCTCCTTGGAGCTAGGCCAAAAGCACAGGAGGTGAAAATGGACACAGACTGTCTGACACAGACAGTCCCTCCGCGGCCACCGTCCAGCCCATGCCCTTGCTCCTCCTTCCTTCCGGAGGGGTCTCACAGGCTGGGCTACACCAGGTCCAAGCTCTGTTGGTGTCTGCTGAACTGTGTGCAGGCCTCGAGCCCCGTGGCTGGGCGCCTCTTCCAGACCCATCCATGCCTCAAAGGGTGGGAAGAGGTGGCTCCTGTCCTAGGGTCCTCGCAACCTTGTGGCCCAGTGCCTGGTGCAGCCCAGACCAGGGCCTGCCTGTCCCTGCCCTGGGGCAGCCTGGCCGCTCTTGGGCACCGGCCACAAACCGCAGCCATGTCTGTTACAGAGGGCGGGTGTGCCGGGATGGAGGGGTGTGTGCATGTGCTGGGGCCAGGAGGGGAGTAGGGCTGTGGGGGAACAGGAGGAAGGAGACGCGGGGAGGCACCACGGGTGGGGAGGGGACGCCTCGGGGCTCCAGGCTGTAATTCCCACGTCAGGCACTCACGCAAGGGAGCGGCGTGGGGGATTTGCCAGGTGAGCTCAACGGAGAAGAACCTCTACTGCCCCACCCAACCTGAAAACAACACCTGGCCTCTCTGGAGGCCCAGGGCGGCTGCTGGAGGCCTCGGCTCCCCTCCCCCGGCATTCCTGGTGTGGGCCCAGCCGCTAGTCCCGCCCCTTCCCTGCCCAGGCCTTTGGACGGGTTCTAGGAGACACTGAGCGGCTGTGCCCAGCCCTGCTCGGCCCTGCTCTCTGGACCAGCCCTAATGCGGCCCTGGCTGCCTCCTGCTTCCTCCCTGTAGGTCGCAAGGACAGGGTGGAGGGACAAGCACTACCCATGTCCAGGTGACATCCCGGGAGTCTGGAGCCCAGGTGACCTGGGGCCAGCTGGTTGCTGCCCGCTCTGGCTCAGTTTCCCTCTTGGGCTCCGAGACTGTCAGCCCTCCCTGCTCTGCTGCCCTGTGACATTTGCAGGTGGAAGGAACCGGTTCCCCCAGAATCTAAGCCCAGGCTGTGTGGGCAGAACCCTGTTCTGGGACAGGAGGGGCTGGGATGGGCGGGGACGTCTGCCTCTGGGGCTCCCTGGCTCAGGGCAGGGGCAAAGGCAGGGCTAATGCGATTCATCAAGGAGATGAGGGGAGCAAGGCCACCGAAGGCCCCCAGGCCCCGAGTCTGGGCCTGGCGGGGCAGTGGCTCTGGCCCTCGCCAGGAGAGAGGTTGTGTGCAGGTTTGCTGGAGGAGGGGCTATGTGCCCTGTGCACAAGGCATGGCTGTGGTGGGCACAGCATGCTGGGGAGAGGAGCCGCGGGCATGCAGGGTTGGAGGAAGGGGCAGCAGGGGCTGGGTGGAGCGCTGGGTTCAGGGGAGCCATGCGGTCTGAGGGTTAGGTGGTGGTGGGAAGAGACAGCCTGCAGAAGGCCCTAGACAAGTGCATCAGGCCCGCTCTGCCTTCCTCACAAGGCTGTTGAGAGCCCCACAGCGGGCTCTTGTGCAGGGCAGCCCTGGCCCCTGGGCTCAGCCTCAGCCTCAGCCCTGCCCCGGCACCCGGGAGATGCTCGCTGCCGGCTCATCACGCAGCCTCCAGGTGGCTCCACCACACTCGGTCAAGGCCAAGGCCTCTGTGCCCGCCTCGCCGTGGCCTCTCCTTCCTCCCCAGCTCCCCGCTGCCCAGTTTCTGGGGTCCCACTTGCACAGGCGCCGGCTGCCATGGTCTCCATCTGTTCAGGACCACGCTGGTGGGCCCTGAGCTCTCGGCAGGGTTGTCCGCAGAGCCGTGCCTGCTCCCAGCATCCCGATTGGGATGAAGAGTGGTAGCCTCTGGGCAGGACTCCAAGTCCTGTGACCGCAGCTGGGGACCGTCTGGAGTCCCTCACGCGGAGGCTGTGGGTCCCTGCACTGAGCAAGACCCACGTGCCTGCGGTGACTGCCCTCCCCCATCTGCCTGCAGGTGGGGCCCGCACTTCCTACCAGCCGGGGTCTCCGAGCCGCCTCTCCAAGGAGACCAACCAGAAGAATTTCAGCAATCTGTACGGCACCAAAGGTAGCGGGGCGCTCAGCGCAAGGCTGCGCAAGGCCAACAAGAGGCTCGGGGTGGTGGGCGTGGTGGGGGGTCCATGGGGCAGGGCGCTGAACCCCCAGTGTGCAATGAATGTGAGGAGCCGGAGTGGGGAGGGGTCCTGCTGAGCCTAAAGTGTGCATGTGTGTGCGTGCGTGTGCATGTGCGTATGCACGGGTGTGCGTGTGCGTGTGTCTGTTGTGACATCATTCCTTAGGCTGGAGGAAGACCAGCCGGGGGAGCCTTGGCATCACCAGAAACCCCCGATCCATGTGTGCTTCTTTTTAAATAATTTTTTTAGTTTTAAGATTTAACAATTTTTAACATTTCGCCACATTCACTTCTTAAGTAGCCATTAGGTACGTATACATGTATGCTATTTGTCTTGAAAACCAGGAAACTAGCGTCTCAAAGTGATGATCACCCGTGGGAAAGTAGGGCACACTGGCCCCTGTGTGGTATGGTTCAGTGGAGCAACGTTTATAACTGTGTGCTGAACAATGCCACTCCCACACAAGTCTTATACTCCGGGTTATTTCACTTAACATAATGACCTCCGGGTCCATCGACTGTTAAAATGTCAGGATTTCATTCTTGTTCATGGCCGAGTAATATTCCATCACACACACACACGCACACACACACACACGTTTTCCATTTTCTTCATTTAATCGTCAGCTGCTGGCTGTCCAGGTTGATTCTGTATCTTTGCATTGTGCAGTAACATGGGTGTGCCGGTGCCTCTCTCATATGCTGATTCTACTTCCCTTGGACATATCCCCAGGAGTGGGATGGCCGGGTTGTAGGGCAGACCCATTTTTTGTTTTCTTGGGTTACTCCATTCTGTTTCCCTGTTCTGCTCCTTATCCCTGAGGGATGGGTCGGGGGAGTGTGGGGGTGAGTGGCCACCCCTTCCCCAGCAAGGATCAGGGTGCGGGGACCCGCAGAGGACCACTGCTGGGTTAACTTCTGCCTTCAGTGGCTGAAATGAAATGGGTGAGCCGTGCTTGGGACAGAGGGCACGACAGGGAAGGGTGGTGTCCCTGGAACCCAGGTGGCGTTGTTGCCATGTGAGATGGGCGGGTGACACCCTGGGACCCTGAAGAGGTGAAATGGGAGTGGGGACATGGCTTCCCCAGGGCCACCCTTTGCCCACTGTGTGCAGGGCAAGGCCTTGTGCTAGGTGGGCCCTGGGTCTGTCTGCTCACAGCCACAGCCCCAGCGCTCCCAGGAGCGGGGCTCAGGCAATGATGGGGGGGGGGTGGGGAAGAGAGAGAGAGAGGGAGAGAGAGAGAGAGAGAGGAAGGAGGAGGGAGTGAAAGGGCAGGACTCCAGCCTCGGGGGTCTTGAGTGGATCTGCTTATGAAGGGCCTTGCAGTAGGACCTGGGACCCTGTGGGAGGGGGCCTACAGGTCACTCTGTCCTCCCCGTAGGCAGCTGTGGGACTGGCAGATGCTGCCTGCTGTGGAGTGAACTTGACTCTAGCCTGCTGGGGGTCGGAGAAGGGCTCTTCCTGGGGTGGGATGGGGGTCTCTGATCCCCCCACCCCCAACGCCCTTTGGTGCTCCTGCTGTCCCACCCCCCTTCACCATTGCCTCCATCTCCTTGAGACTCCAGGGACATATTTTCATGTGGCAGACCAGATTTTGGGAGCTTTGGCTTCTGCACCCGCCCCCAAGCTTCGGGATGCTTGCATTTATCTGTCACACACACAACGAAAGCTTCTAGGAGCCAGGCTCTAAGCCGGCCCCTGGGTGAGAGGCTGGGCCAGACGGGCCCGTGGCAGGGACAGACAACTGAATATGTAATGGCAGCCCAGGGAGAGGGGGTGCAGGGTGATGGGGGGTGCTGCCGTTAAGGGAAGACCCACCGTGTGAATTCACAAAGGGTCAGGAACAGGTGGCAGAGGCCTTGGCCTGGGACAAGAGGACCTGTGTGTGAGCACCTGCCAGCTAACCTATTTGGGGGTGCTGATGGGCAGGTGTTGAGGTCAGGGATGCCTTAGGGTTTTGTACCTATTATTTTTTTTAAAAAAGATTTATTTGTTTTATTTGAAAGTCAGGGTTACACAGAGAGAGGAGAGACACACAGAGAGAGAGGTTTCCTGTCTACTGGTTCATTCCCCAGTTGGCTGCAACGGCCAGAGCTGCGCCGATCTGAAGCCAGGAGCCAGGAGCTTCTTCCGGGTCTCCTACGTGGGTGCAGGGGCCCAAGGACTTGGGCCATCTTCTACTGCTTTCCCAGGCCATAGCAGAGAGTCGGATCAGAAGTGGAGCAGGGGCTGGCACTGTGGCACAGCGGGTTAATGCCCTGGCCTGAAGTGCCAGCATCCCATATGGTTGCTGGTTCTAGTCCTGGCTGCTCCTCTTCTGATCCAGCTCTCTGGGGAGTGAACCAGTGGATGGAAGACCTCTCTCTCTGGCTCTACCTCTCTCTGTAACTCTGTCTTTCAAACAAATAAAATAAATCTTAAAAAAAAAAAAGAAGTGAAAGAAGTGGAGCAGCCAGGACTCGAACTGGCGTCCATATGGGATGCCGGCACTGCAGATGGTGGCTTTACCCACTATGCCACAGCACCAGCCCCTACCCCTATTCTGAGGACAGTGGCCTTTAGGTGGGACCAGGACACGGCCACACTTTGTGTTTAGAAGAGAACTATGATAGCAGGAAGGCACCGGCAGGCATAACGGGCTCAGGGCCCTGCTGGCTGAGACAGCCACTGAAGCGGCCACCCTCCCTCGTCCACGCCTGGCTGCCCACCCCTGATGCCCTTTCCTTCCCTCAGGTAACTACACCTCCCGGGTCTGGGAGTACTCGTCCTCGGTCCAGAGCTCCGACGACCTGCCCGCAGTCCAGGGCAGCTCCTCTTTCTCCCTGAAAGGTGAGCCCCGCTGCCTCCGGCTTTCGCTCTGCTGCCACCGCTACCACGCTGTCCACCTGCTCTGCGGTCCGTCACCGTGGAGAGGAGCCAGTCCCGGCCCGGGAGCCACGATCTCTGCCATAAAGGAGGGCGGGGGCGGGCAGCTGGGCCCCGTCTGTGCCCCCCGGGGCCATTCCATCTCACACTGTGATGTGCTACCCCACCAGGGCTCAGTGGTCAGGCGGGGGCCACCAGACTCTCAGCTCCCACCCCCATTCCTTCTACTACAGGGTTTCTATCTGATTTTAAAAAAAAGCTTTATTTATTTATAAGTCAGAGTTACAGAGAGGGAATGGAAGAGGCAGAGAGAGAGAGAGAAAGAGAGAGAGAGAGAGAGATCTTCCATCTACTGTTTCACTCCTCAAATGGCCACAATGGCTAGAGCTGGGAGAGACTAAAGTCAGCAGCCAGGAGCTTCCTCCGGGTCTCCCACTTAGGTGCAAGGCCCCAAGGACTTGGGCCATCTTCTATTGCTTTCCCAGGCCATAGCGGAGAGCTGGATCAGAAGAGGAGCAGCCGGGACTCAAACCGGTGCCCATATGGGATGCACTGCAGGTGGCAGCTTTACCTGCTAAGCCACAGCGCTGGCCCCTGCATGATTTCTTCCACTGTGTTTCCCCAGCCTGGTGGCCACACAGTGCCCTTCAACATCCTGCCAAAGCCCTGCCCTCCTTCGGGGAAGGCGGGGCCAGATGACCTTGAGGGCCTCCCATGCCCAGTCCTCTTTCCCTCTAACTGTCCGGACCCCACCTGCTCTACTGTGCTCCCTAGAACTCTGGAGCTGGGATCATCTTGAGGGGCTGGCTTGGCTCTGACTGCAGCCTACAGTGAGGCCCAGGGCTCTCCTGTCTCCCCCTGGAGGCCCTAGGGGATAGCCTTGGTGGGCCTTGGGGAGAGGAACCCCGCCTCCCTTTCTGCACTCAAGGTGTCTGGCTGGAGGTGAGGATCGGCAAGCTGGGTGGGGTGTGGGGAGGGAAGGGAAAGGGGCAGACAGCCGCTCCCAGCCCCAGCCCCAGCAGTGCCCCCTAAGGTGGCTTCTTCCCTTAGCTGTGCCTCCCGTGCTGGGATCCCAGGCTAGGCAGGAGCTTGGTGCCACCAGGAAGGTGAAGAAGCAAACAGGGTGGGGGAGGGTTCCAGCCCCGAGCTGAGCCTCGGCAGCTCTGGATGTGCCCTGGCTGGTGCGGCTTTCAGCAGGTGTGCCCTCCCCCTGCTCTCTGGGAAAGCCTGGGCCTAGGGAGGCACCAGGCAGGGAACACGGCCACACTCAGGTGGGATCTGAGGCATCCAGGTCACCAGTGTCTGTGCAGGTGCCCCTGTCTAAGGAGAGTCTTTTCTCAGATGCACTTGGCCTTGGAGAAAAAGCCAGGAGCACCCATTCTCACCTTGAGCTCACCAGGCTGACTGGCAAAGCCCCTGAGTAGGGGGTTCTGGGGAGGGGCTGGCCTGGGTGCAAGGAGAGCCCCTTGCCTGCGAGGACAGACCCCACCCGCCCCCTGCATGTGCTGAGGGCTGCCGGGCCAGCTCCAGGGGCAGAGCCAAGGCTGCAGAATGGAGAGCGACAGTGCCCCAGAGTGAGGGGAGGGTCCCCCCGGCCCCTCCTGGGCCAGCCGTGCAGCTAATGCCTCTCTCTCTCCCAGCAGGCACTGGGAAAAGCCCCTATCAGTTCACCACCCTGAGACAGGCCACTGCACAGCTTTCCAAACCACTGGATGGCAGTGGGCTGTTTAAGAACGATCCCGGTACCTGCCCCCTTTCCGTCCATCCCCTTTGCTCTCCCACAGCGGGGCAGGTGGCACATCTGGCGTGGGGAAGCTCTCTGCCACTCCTAGGTGTCCTGGTGGCCCTCTTCAGAGCTCCCTGGAAGAGGGACGCACACCCCCACCTGCCACACCCAGCTCCCTCTGTCTGCACTTCTGCCTGCTGCACACGGCTGGGCCACCCTCCCCACCGCACCCGCCCTCCCCTCTCTCATGGCTGGCACAGGGTTTTAGTTCTGGACCTGAGAGCTGGGGTCTGTGTTCTGCTCTCTCAGGCTCCACTCAGGACCCCTGCAAGCCTCTTTCCAGGGATGCCCTTGCACTGAGATGAGGGGGAGCCCCAGGTTCCCTTCTGCCTCCTTTCTCAGTACCAACCTGGGAAGGGCCGGCCAGGCTGGCAGCCTGGCACGGCGGCAGGTGGTCCCTGGGCCTGCTCACCTTGGCTTGCAGGAGGGCAGGACGGGGCTCCCCAGTGGCAGGACATAGCCTCACTGGACAAGCGGCCTGCCCAGGACAGCCCATGTTTAACTCTTGAGTTGCTCGATGCCCAGGTCCCTGCCTGTGTCTTCCCAGGCACCTCGGCCTGTCCCTGCCGGCTGATGGCAGACTCTGGTCTGCACGCCAGAGCTCCTCGCAGATGTGCCCGCACGGAGGAGAAGGGGCTGGGCCGCCCCAGCCTGGGCCGGCATCTTCCGGCCACTCCCAGAGAGCACCGCTCTAACCAGGGCTGCAGCTGCCCTGGCCCATCCTTGCCTCTCTCTGGGCCTCTTTCTCCTGCCGGGAGAGTGGGAGAGATAGCAGAGCTGGGTAGAAGGAGCAGGAATCTACAGCATCCAGTAAAACCTGATTCTGAATGCTGATTGCTGCTTACAAGCTCTGCATCTCGGGCAAACTCCTGAGCCCACAGAGATGAGGGGGCAGGGGCAGCTACCCGAGTAGCAAAACCCCCAGCACAGTGCTCGGTCAGCAGGAAGCACTGTGCACCCAGCACTGGGATCCGGGCAGGGGGAGCTTGTAAAGCAGCTGTGCAGGTCTCCGGGTGGGTGCAAGTCTCCTGTGGGGGGCAGGGCGTTGGCTTTGGGGGTGGCGCTCCCCTTCTGTCTGGCGCCATGCACCTGGCCGGCTCCTCCTCCTGCCGTCCGCCTTGCTGCCTTCTCCCTCTATCAGCCTCTTCCCGGGGGTTTCCGCTGCCCGCCTCTCCAGGTGGCTGCACTGGGTCATGGGCTGGGGGGGACGCTTGGGGTCCCTTTGGAGAAGGCGGCTGCATAGCTGGAGCCCTGGGGCCCCTGACCACCAGCCCATGCCCCCTCTGACGGGAGCCTCTTGTCTTCCAGGCTATCCCTCGCTCGTACGCAGTCAAGTCCCCAAGGCCCAGCCCCAGACTTGGAGATCTGGCAAGCAGACCCTGCTGGTAAGTAAGACGCCACCAGAGGAGCCGCCAGGGCACGGCATGTCCAGAGACCCCAGCCCCAGAGGGGCCATCCCCGGGGCAGCTGGGCTTCGCGTCTCCAGGGCTTGTGGGAGCAGGATGACCCCTATGGGCTAGTGGCCGAGGAGGGAGCAGCAGCGGCCTGAACACCAGCACACACAGAGGGTGGCAGAGTCCCAGGGCTGATGGCAGAGGGCCTGGCTGAGTACACACTGGACCTCAGCATTCCAATCTGTAACATGGGCAGCCCTGGCTTTTGGTTTGGCTTGTGCTTGGTGTGTGGTCTCCACCAGCTCTGGGGCAGTAAGTGGCTCAGTCCAGGGTACAGGCACCATGGGGGGCAGTGCTGCAGTCTGACAGCCGAGAGGCAGTGGAGGGGTAGCCTTGGGGGGCGGGGGAGGCTGGGAAGTCCGGAAGGGATCTTTAGGGTTCCTTATTTAATGGCTTGAAGGTCTCAGAAGAGCAGCGTGGTGGGTGAGTGTAGCTTGGGGCTAGGCCCCCTGCTGGCTACCGGATCCTGTCCAGACCAGTTCTGGGACTCTGTATCCTTAGAATGTGGGTGCTGAGACGAGGTGATCCCCTGTGCTTTGCCCGAGACCCCGTGGTCAGGGACTGTGGTTCATACGTGCGCCCCATCTCCTGAAATGCTTCTCTCCTGCAGGAGGGGACGGCCTGGGCTCTGGTGAGAGGGTCCTGGCCTTGCGGCTGGAGCCCTGGCTCCTGCTGTCTTTGCATGCAGAGGTCAGCACATGGGGAGGCGATTTGCTCTTGGCCGTAAAGAGCAGCGGGGCTGGTGTAATTGGAGAGGATCTTTAATTCGCTGGCCATGGGAGCTAAGTGACGGTGTGTGTAATTTGGAGCTGGGCCCAAGGGCATTGCAACAGCAGGACTGCAAAAGGCAGATACGGGGAGAGAAAGGAACCTTCAGTTCCTCGACTCAGTCCCACCCCTCCCTCTCCTCGCGCGGGTCTGCATCCCTGCAAGAGGGCTCATTGCTGCCCTGAGACCCCTCAGGGGCTGGGGCTGTGGTGTCCAGCCAGCACCCTGTGCTGGGAGAAGGCCCAGCCCTCACCAACCTGCTATGTTACCTTGTGCCAGTCACGGCTCCTTCGTGCCTTAGTTTCCCCTTCTGTGACATGCATCATGAATGGCTGATTCCATGGTCCTCTAACTCTCACGTGCTGGGACTCTGAGCCGGGGAGGGGCTGGGGGAGGGGGCACCATGGACCAGGCTCCTGCCCATCCCCCTCTCCCGGCTCTCCACACGCACAGCCGTCTACCTGTACTCAGTCCATCCTAACCCCCCCACCCTGCCCTGGAATTCCTAAAAGAAGGGCTCCAGCCACATCCGGGTCTACTCACCTTGCCACGTGGGCTTGAGGCCCAGGCTGACCCCTGGGGACCTGCCACGGTGCACCTGCGTGACTTGGTTTATGTCTTTGCCCTCCCTGCGTGGGCCTCAGTTTCTTCCTGTGTTTAGTGTGTGTGTGTGTGGGGGGGGGGTTGACAGAGGTCTGGGCTAAGGGCTCTGAGCCCCTCCTGAGTCCCGCATAGGCAGACAGGGCCCAGGGCAGGAGCTGAGCAGGGGGCTGTGGGGGCCGGGAGGGGCAGTGGGGTCCCCTGTCTCAGATCATTGAGGCACAAGGTGGGAGGTGGGCTCAGCCCGAGACAGATCCTTTCCCAAGACCCTCTAGGGGCCAGCAGTGCTCGCATGGGCAAGGAGCAGCTAAAATGTGCTCTCCCCTCCTGCCTGCAGTGGCTGGGGGTGGGGAGGCTGATTTTGTGAGACTGCTGTGAGACGAGAAGGCTGGGGGAGCTACCGCTGGGCCGTGCCCCGGGGGACGCTCCCTGGATGCTCACAAGGGGCAGAGGGGCTGGGGGGGGTGCAGCTCTGTGCCAGGAGGGGGCTCTTAGCCCTCTCTGCAGCCCTGTGTCAGGAGAATTAGGCAGGCAGCAGGTGGCGCTGGTACCCTGGTGTTGCATGAAGTGACACCAAGACTCGGGGTATGCCTGTGTGTGTGTGTGCACGTGTATGTGTGCATGTGTGCACGTGTGTGGGTGCGTCTACCTGCACGCTGGGCAGCCCCTCCATTCCCTCGCTGAGTGACTTTGGGCAAGTTGCCCAGCCTCTCTGTGCCTTGGTCTGCTCAACTATAAAGTCGATATAATAGTCACCCATTGAATTGGATGGTCCTAACCATTAAATGAGTCCACCTGCATGCCTGGAGAGCACTGGGCAGGCCGCCATGAGCTGCCGTAGTGCAGAGGTGCCGTGTAGCGGGAGCCGTGGTCGTGATGGGATGGCCTTCCTGCCTCACTGACTTAGGGTTTGGCTCATCCGAAACAGGGCTGAAGTTCAGACTCACCAGCCGGTCGGCAGGGATGACTCTAATTGGGATTTGAAACTGGGGATTCTGATAACGTCAGGAGCCATCCCTGATCACGGGGTAGGCGCGTGTCCTGCCCCTGGAAGTGTTGGGCTTTGCACCGCCACTGTCCCCTGCGAGAGCTGAGGGTGGGTGGGTGGGGCTGGCCAGTGGGTGTGGCTCTCATCCACCTCCCTAACCACGCCTGTTCCCCCCACAGTCTCACTACCGGCCCTTCTACGTCAACAAAGGCAATGGCATGGGCTCCAATGAGGCCCCGTGAGCTTCGGGCAGAAGGAACAAGGCACCGCCGCTCCTGCCTCCCTGCTGGTCCCGCCACGCGCCTGCCTTGGCAACTGCTGTGCTCATCTGCATGGGAGGGAGCCGGCCCACACCCCCGCCCCGCCCCCTGCCAGCCCTCTCCGGGCCTCCCAGGCTCCCCTCCCCGAGCTGGCCGTGCTCCACCCAGGCCCCTCCCCGGCTTGGTGGTGTCTGATGGCTGCCCTTGCTCCTGTGCTCATGGCCAACCTGTTGCAGGGTGAGGGACCAGGGGCTTCTCTGCCCGAACCCAGGTCTCAGCCTGCCCCTCCCGCCCGTGCCCCGCTGTCCGTGGCCTGTTGGCCATCTGTCACCAAGGCCCTGCCTCCCCAGTGTGGTCAGTAGGTGCCTGGCCACCATGACAGCTGCCCAGCTGCCATCGCTATGGACTCGCCCCCTCCTTCCCGGTGCCCTGGCCGCGTCAGAAGACTGTCCAGCCTGCCTGGCTGGGCCGGGCCCATCCTGCAGCCTCGGGCCGCTGCTGGGAGACCACCCAGTCGCTGCACCCCGTGAGTGTGTGGTCCTGGAAGCCAGGATCTCCTGGCTGCAGGGCGATCTCACCACGATGTCGCTCTTCCACCTGCGGACATAAGCAAACCCTCAACACGGTGTGGTCCAGCTCAGGCCAGCTGCCGCCCAGCCGCCTGGAGGAGGCCCTGTCTCCCTGTAGAATTCCACCAAGTGGGCGATTCGCAGTTCTCCCCGGCGATGGGGAGTGCACGGGCCGGGCGGGTAACAGCCGGTGCTACCTGCAAGGGTGCCTTACACTCTGCCTCCATCAGGCAGGCTGCCTCTTCCCTCTGACTCCTCTGTGTCGTGAGGGGCCGGGAGATGAATGCCATTGGCAGCAGGGTGGGCTCATCTCCTCTGCCACTGTGGAGGGGCCGGTTTGCAGGGTGGGCAGGAGACCCCCGCTTGGGCTTCGCCCCTGAATAAACATTGCTCACTCGCTGCTGTGTTGAACGAGAGGTCCCCACGGGCTGCGGTTCTCGGGCACCTGCCAGCCCCTCAGATGGGGTCGTCTTCCTGTCCCCCACTGCTCCCCACCCACTCCGGTCTTGGGTACAGGAGGCTGGAACTTCCTCTCTCCCTTTTTAAAAGATTTATTTCATTAATTTGAAAGGCAGAATTACAGAGGACCACACACACACACACACAGAGAAAGAGAGAGACATCTTCCACTTTCTGGTTCGCTCCCCGAATGGATCTCCCATGTGGGTGCAGGGGCCCATATCCTTGGGCCATCCTCCACTGCTTTCCCAGGGCATCAGCTGGGAGCTAGATCAGAAGAGGAGCAGCCGGGATTCGAACTGATGCTGCAGTATGGGATGCTGGTGCAGCAGGTGTTACGCCGCTGAGGCCGGAATTTTCTGACATAGGCCTTGGTCAGTGAGCACCAGGAGCGGGGCGTGGGGACACACCGACTGCCCTGAAGGCCATGCGGGCTGACTCCAGAGGAAGCCGGGAGCCCCCAACCCAGAGCCCTCTGGTGTCTGTGCATGGCTGCAGGAGAGACTGAGCAGGGTTTTCAGACCCGAGGGCCTGCTCTAAGACAGGGAAGGACACCAGGGCAGTGGAGCCCACCACTGAGCTGGCTCCTGGGGACAACACCATGTGGGGCTTAGAGGCTGGAGGAAGGAGGCCTGAAGGGACATTCAAGAGGGCTTCCTGGAAGAGGTGAGCAAGCCAGGAGGGAGCATGACTTGGCAGAGAGACTGTAAGAAAATGGCATCCTGTCCCCTGGTGTGGCTGGGACACTGCAGACCCCCGTGGCCGCGCTGTCCTGATTCAGCCCACACCAGGGGAGTGGTCCCATGGACACCCCTGAAGGCTCAGACTGCTGGGTGGGGGTGCTGTGGGACCCCAACCAGGGGCCAGGCTTCCTGGGAGGGGGCTCCTTGGGGTCAGAAGAGAGAAGGGGGATGTGGGAATGAGAGAGGAGAAGGAGGTGTGGAGCACACCCAGGGGGACCTTCAGCACTGTCAGGAGAAGGGGGCACCATCTCCCATGGGACTGGCGGGCTTTGGTCACCTCGGTGCCCCCTCCCCCCTCCCGGGAGCTGGGGTCAGTGTCCCTGGGGTTGGCTTTGCTGCTAAGAGCTGATAGCTCAAGCCATGTGCTCTGAGGAGCGCCCCCTCCTGGGGACAGCTGGGCCCTGCAGCTACCTTGGCCTTGAGGACCCACCCACCCAGGCCACCAGGGACTCCAGTTCTCTGGACCCCGCCCTAAGCCCTGTAGCTCCAGAGGAGTAGCTGGGATGGGAACCCAGGCTGTGGCCAAATTCCCCAGGCCGGAAGCATGGGCACAGCGGGCCCCGTTGTAAGTTAGTGGGGAGTCAAAGAGGCGGCAGTGTCCCGAGGACGCGGGCCCTGTGCTGCCTGTGCTGGGCCGTTCCCTGCTTGGCGCCCCCATCATCCCCGCCGCTCCTTAGCAGCAGAGCTGCCATCAGGAAGCGGTCAGGGGCCCTCCCCCGCGTGCGAGGAAGCAGAACTAGATCACATGTTCAGGGGGGCAGGGGCGTCGCTCCCAGAAGGGGAGGGTAGGGGGCAACAAGACCCCGTTTCTGCCCCCAGCTCTTCTCGGCGCTCCCCGCCTCCTCCTTTAGACCTGACCATCGGGGGCTTGAGACCGTCACCTGGGAGGGGCCAGTGACGCTCGCTCATGTGACACCAGTACGGGGCAGGGAGCAGTCGTCTGGGATGAGACGGTGGCAGAGGAGGGAGGAAAGCAGGGGCAGCCCCAGGCAGATGGCAGTGCGGGGGCTTCCCAGGGATGGATCCTGGCTCTGCCACAGTCAGCTGCACACTACCCTGCCATACAGGTGTGCCAACTACCTGCATAGCAAGTGTGCAGCCACTGAAGGATTCCAATGTAACTATTGCAATGGAATTAAACACAAAGTGACAGCGACAGCAAGGAAGGCATTAGCCCAGCCTGGGATGAAGCTTGAGTTTCTGGTCCTTTTTAACCTATGCTGGCTGAGGAAGGGGAGAGGGAGACCCCCTGCCAGGCTGGGTTTCCCATCTTTCCCTGACACAGAATCAGCAGGGCTCCTGCAGTTCTGGGAGATGACCAGCAGGGGGCAGCATTTCACCGTGGTTACCGACTCTGCGTTTCCCTCCCCAACCCAGGCAGGCAGGACCAAGATCCCATAGACCCTGTACCAGGCCAGCCACTGCTCTCTCCTCTGTCTGCATTAGCTACACACGCCTCCCTGTTCTAGAACGTCGCGTGTGTGACCACAGAACGTCAGGCCACCAGCTGGGTGCGCATTTCAGCTTCAGTCCTGCAGCCCCTGAAGGGGACATGGGTGGATGGGGCAGGGGCACGAGGCAGGACTCTGTGCCAGGCTGACCTCCCAGTGAAGAGAGAGAGATGGACGCCAGGGCCCCTGAAGTGCGGGGAAGCTGAGGACCGGGAGGCAGAGCCGACAGCGCGGGGAAGTGTAAGCCTTGGCCCTGAGGGACTCCCGGGGCGGGGCGGGGGGGGGGTCGTCCAGAGGAGGCCAGCTCATGCCCCGTCCTCAACCCTGCAGCCAGCTCCCGAGAGTGGCCCGGGCGGCCTTCTCTGCGCATTGATTGTTCAGCCTGAAAAGGAGCTTGTTGTTCAGCTAGGTAAACAAGGGCGATAAACGCTAATTGCTCGGTGCGTGTGTGCCAACTCCTGGCTCCTAATTCATCCCCTTGCCAAGGCTGAGGCTGACGGGAGCTAAGGGGAGGGGCGCAGGACCTTGGGGACCAGCAGACCCCGCCCCGCCTTGCTTGAGGCTGTGGCTGCCTGTGTGTGGGCACCTCGTCCCTGGAGGATGAGGCCGGCACCCAGGGTTCCAAAGGTTCGGGAAAGGGCAGGCGGGGAGGTCTCGTCTGGGCTTTCGGGTCTCAGGAAACCACTCCCAAATAGACACGCGTCTGTTTCCTCTCTGGCTTCCCAATGGGCCAAGGGCAGCACACTCAGCGTTTATCCAAGGTTGGCGCCCAGTGGGCTGCACTCCCAACCTGCAGGGGCAGCCCTGGGGCGCTGGGAGGAGGACTTGAGATGTGCCTTGAGGGCTGAGCACGTGGGTGTTTGGTGGCTCAGGGGTGCACTGGCCAGGAGGAGGGCAGGACTGGAAGATAGCCCCAACCATGACCGGCACTGCGGCTCACTAGGTTAACCCTCCACCTGCAGCGCCGGCACTCCGGGTTCTAGTCCTGGTTGGGGCACCGGATTCTGTCCCGGTTGCTCCTCTTCCAGTCCAGTTCTCTGCTGTGGCCCGGGAAGGCAGTGGAGGACGGCCCAAGTCCTTGGGCCCTGCACCTGCATGGGAGACCAGGAGGAAGCACCTGGCTCCTGGCTTCGGATTGGCACCACACGCCGGCCGTAGCAGCCATTTGCGGGGTGAACCAACGGAAAAAGGAAGACCTTTCTCTCTGTCTCTCTCTCTCTCACTGTCTAACTCTGCCTGTCAAAAAAAAAAAAAAAAAAAAAAAAAAAAAAAAAAAAAAGAGCCTGAACCCGAGATCGGATCTGCTGAGCAGGCCTAGGGGAGAGAGGCGCACAGGTGTCCCGTGGAGGGGCAGGGCTGGAGGCATGGGGGCACCTTCACTCCTTCGCAGACACGGCCAGCACTCCATGTCTGTGGGCTCTGCATTCTTGCTTTCAACTGGCCACGGATCAAAGATATTTGACAAAGAAGATTTTGTCCGTACTGAACAGGTGGAGGTCCCCCCCATCATTATTCCCTAGACAACGCAGCGTAATGACTGTTTATGTAGTGCGTACACGGCCTCAGGTATCCTAAGGCATCTAGGGATGGTCTAAGGCATGGGAGGCGTGCGCAGGTTCTGTATATGTAGTAAGCAGTGCACCTCGGGGGCTTGAGATCCTTGGGTTTTGGTATTCCCCAGAGGTCTAGAGCCCGTGCCCCCAAGGAGCCCACGGGCCGCTGTACCTGTGCCGAGATCCGGGCTCCAGGGGCTGCCTCTCTCACGGACCTCAGCTCCGGTCAGGGAAGCGGAGGGCAGCCCGGCTGGGAAGAATGGGCAGGGCAGTGTGTGGGGCGGTGGGCAGGCGTTCGCGGAGGGGCAGGCTGCTGTGTGGAAACAGGGATGAGGAGCCCTTGGGGGCCCCAAGGGAGTGAGGCTGGCCTGGCAGCCAAGGCAGCAGGGCCAGGAGGCATGGGGCCACCCCGGGGCCGGGCCTTCTCCGTACACGTGGTGGCCGCTCTGTGCTGCGTGAGCCGTCAGGGTCATGCCTAAGCAGAGGCTCGGGGTGGATGTGGGCGGAACGAGAGCGGAGGTCCCCAGCCCCTTGGCAGCAGCTGACTGGGGCAGGTGCAGGTGCAGGTGCAGGAAGCGGTGCAGCTGCTGGTCGTGACACTGCAGGTGGTGGGATAAGCAAAGGCCCAGGGGCAGGAGGGGGAGCAGGAGACGGCAGGCAAAGGGCAATGGGCAGCTGGGGGGGGGCAGGTTCCAGCTGCAGGCAGGGGGCTGGTGGCTCAGCGGCCATCGGCTGGGGTGGGGGCAGGGATCCTGCCGTGTGGTGACATGGCGGCAGGGAAGGCTCTCGCCCGTACCCATGTCGGAAGCGGTGTGCTGTCCATGGCCGGAGCCCTGACCCTGCCAGGGAGCAGCAGGGTCAGTAGGACAGTGGCTCGTGCTTCTGAGCCCTCGGCTTTCTCATCTGTGAAATGGGGCTGCCAACAGCGACATGCGGGGTGTAGCTGAGGATAACACAAAAAGGGCGGCCACGGGGCCCGGTGTTGTGCGGGGCCCAGGGTCGGGCGGGACCCGGGAATTCGAGGCACAGGTGGGCAGCAGGGCAGAAGGAGGCCCCTTCCTTGCCGACCCCGCTTCTGCTCAGTGCGGAACTCAAACCCGGCCTACAGGGAGGACCCCCCCACCCCCCCAAGGCCAACTGGGTCTGGTTCCTGGGAGACGAGACGAAGACAGGCTGAGCCCTGGGCCTCCTTCTCCTCTGGGGCCCTGGGCCATGTCTGGCAGGGGAGCGGAGCTACGGGTCTGACGGAGGCTGCTGCCTCTCGCTCCAGCGCGCAGGGCTGGCGGCTGCGAGCACAGGCGGCCGCGGTAACTCATCTATACATTTCATCCTACTTACACTAATACGCTGCTCCAGTCTCCTGCCCTGAGCCCCAGCCTTCGCGCTGCGTCTGCCAGAGACATCACCCCGGCCCCAGGGAGGGCTGCTGGTCCCTACCCTTGTCCCATGGACTCAGCCCCGGCCCCGGCCACACTCCTGAGGCTGCCCACTGTGGCTGCCTGGGTCTGGGGTCCAGGAATGCCTCAGATGGGTGCCAGTCAACACCGACCGCTCAGCCCTCTGTAACGACGCAGCCCGCATCTGCAGATCCAACCAACTGCAGCCAGAAACTATGCCGAAAATAACTGCATCTGGACTGAACATGTACAGGGTGGTTTTCCTTGTCACTATTCCCTAAACAACACAGCATAACAACGGTTCACATAGAACTGACGTTGCCCTGGGTATTGGAAGCGATCGGGAGGTGACTGACAGCGTATGGGAGGCTGCACCTGTTTGTATAAGGGTCCTGAGCATTTGCAGCTGTGGAGCCCTCGCTGGGGACCTGGAGCCAGCCCCCGCGGGCCCCCAGGAGCCGCTGCACGCCCCTCAGACGGAGGAGCAGGGCTGGGCTCCTTGCGCTCCAGCAGCCACAGGGCCTGGCTCAAAGCCCCAGGGACGCACGGTTGTGTCCAGGAAGGGGAGTGCACAGACGTAGTTAGCCGGGGGAGGACAAAGCCTTCTGGGTGACTACACAGGAGGAGCCGGGGCTGCGAGGCAGTCAGGGAGGGGGTTTCCAGTGGCCCCTTTCCTACCTCCTGGGTCTCCACCGCTGCCAGTGCACCGCACATCTGCATGTAGTCGCTGCTGAAAGCAGATGGACTTGTCATGCCCTCCCAACTGTGCCACTTGTGTCCTGTGGGTACTCCCTGGTGTCTGGGCGCAAGGGTGTAGGACAGTAAATCGTGGTCACACCCTTCAAAGGGTGACAGGTTGTGGTAACCTGGGGTGACTACAATGCCAGGGGCAGCCCATGGGTAGTTAGGGAGGGCTTCCTGGAGGAGTACTCCAGTCATTTTGAAGGAAGCACAAGGGCTGACTGGCTGGACCAGAGAGGGAAGTGTTGGGAGAGGCTGAAGTCGGTTTCTGCTCTGATCGCCAAGTTTGCGGGTGCAGTTGGACCACGTGCAGTGGGACCATTGCTCCGGGAGGCAGTGTGGAAGGTGACCCCAGGGCCTCGCCAGGCCCCTCCCCCTCCCCCGTGGAGCGGTCTGTGGGCCCAGGCACTGGGTTCTGTGCCGGCTACTCTGCCACAGAGGGGCTCTCCCGTCAGCTGCAGACAGCCAGCCGGCTCCTCCTGGCCACTCCCCCTACTTACGGATTCCACTTGCAGGCTCGGATTCCAAATCCTGCAGGATTTAATATCCACTCTGTAATCTACTGGCACCAATAGGCATTATCTAACTAAACCTTAAATTGAAAATGCTGGGCTTCCATTTTCCCTGCGCCGTCGGGAGAAGTCGGGGCTCTCGTCGTCCGATGTCATTTCCTCGTGCGCTAATTAAAGTGCATCTCGCGGCTGTCCTCCCAGCGTGTAGCCCGCCCGCCGCGCACACAGAGCACCCTGGGGTGCACGAGGCCAGGCAGGGCCCTGCTGGCCCTTCCAGGCCCATGAGTCTGTCCCTGTGCCGATCCCAAGGGCCTCTGTCTTTGAGCCCGTTGTGACCGTTTATGGCTGCACCGGCTTCAAGAGGAGCCCCGGGAGAGAGGCTAATGTTCCAGGTGCTCCCTTGCCACCAGGCATTACGGCAATAACTCTCCTTAAAAAAAAAAAAAAATTAAACTTGGAGCCAGCGCTGTGGCATAGCAGGTAAAACTGTAGCCTGTGATGCCAGCATCCTGTATGGGTGCCAGTTTGTGTCCCGGCTGCTCCTCTTCGGATCCAGCTCTCTGCTGATGGTCTGGGAAAAGCAGTAGAAGGTGGCCCAAGTGTTTAGGCCCCTGCTACCCATGTGGGAGACCCGGACGGAGGAAGCTCCTGGCTCTTGGCTTTGGCCTGGCCTAGCCCCAACTGTGGTGGCCATCTGGGGAGTGAACCAGCAGATGAAAGATGTCTCTCTCTCTCTCTCTCTCTCTGTTTCTCCCTCTCACTCTGAATCTTTGCCTTTCAAAATAAGCAGATAAATCTTTTTTTAAAAATCAAACTTTTAATTCTGAGAGATTTGCAGTGGGGTCCCAGCGTGCCGTGTGCCCCGTCTCCAGTTCCTCCCAGTGGTGCTGTGTGATTCTGCCTAGCAATCCTGAGCAGGACGTGCGTGTGGACCAGTCAGGACACATGGTGGGGCGGGCCTGGGCGTGGACCAGTCGGGACACACGGTGGGGCGGGCCTGGGCGTGGACCAGTCAGGACACACGGTGGGGCGGGCCTGGGCGTGGACCAGTCAGGACACACGGTGGGGCAGGCCTGGGCGTGGACCAGTCAGGACACACGGTGGGGCAGGCCTGGGCGTGGACCAGTCAGGACACACGGTGGGGCGGGCCTGGGCGTGGACCAGTCAGGACACACGGTGGGGCAGGCCTGGGCGTGGACCAGTCGGGACACATGGTGGGGCGGGCCTGGGCGTGGACCAGTCGGGACACACGGTGGGGCGGGCCTGCGGTGCAGCCAGGAGGATGCCGCGTGGGTCCTAGCCCCGCTCTCCATCCCAGCTGCCTGTAACTGGGTGGGCTCAAGTAACTGGGCCCTCTACCCACGTGGGAGACCTGGAAGGAGTTCCCAGCTACTGGCTTCAGCCTGGCCCAGGTCTGACCGCCGTGAGCATTTGGGGAGTGAGCCAGTGGGTGAAGCTCTCCCTCTTCCTGTCTCTCTGTCTTTCAAAAAAACAAAAAATGAAGACACAGAGCAGTTCAGGCGCCACCAGGATCTCTCCTGGTTCTCTTTCAAGGTACTTCCGCCCACCCCTCCTCCCCTCCCCCCGACCCCGTCAACCACTAATCTTGCCTGCGTTTCTGTAACTCCGTGTTGTTGTTGTTGTTGTTGTTGTTGTTGTTTTGACAGGCAGAGTGGACAGTGAGAGAGAGACACAGAGAGAAAGGTCTTCCTTTGCCGTTGGTTCACCCTCCAATGGCCGCCGTGGCCGGTGCACCGCGCTGATCCGAAGGCAGGAGCCAGGTACTTCTCCTGGTCTCCCATGGGGTGCAGGGCCCAAGCACCTGGGCCATCCTCCACTGCACTCCCGGGCCACAGCAGAGAGCTGGCCTGGAAGAGGGGCAACCGGGACAGAATCCGGTGCCCCTACCGGGACTAGAATCCGGTGTGCCGGCGCCGCATAAGCGCTTCTACGGGATCTAACGCTGCGGGGTTAGATCGAATCGCTCATTCAGTCCTTGCAGTGACTTGGCGGACACTGCTGTCCCCATTGCACACGTGGGAGTCACGAGCGGAGGCAGGCACAAGCCTCTCTCATGCCGGTGCCGGGGACTTGCGCTGCTTCTGGGACACAGCGGGACGTGCGGGCCCCGGTGTGCCAGCCTCTCGGTCCTAGAGGTCGGAGAGCACAGGCCCGGGCTGCCCTTCCCAGCCCGGATTCGGAGGGGCAGCCAGGAGGGGCCCCTTCTCGGGACCCCTCGTGTAGCAAGGAGGCCCAGGGGCGGTGCTGGGGGGGGGGGCAGAGGTCGCCTGCCTTGCTCTGCTTTCTGGCCGTGGGGGAGGGAGATGACTCAAGCAGTGCTCCCCCGCCGCCCGCCCCCGCCCCGCCCCGAGCTCCTGCAAACCTCACAACCTGGAATTAGCATCTCAGGCCCTGTGGTCAGGTCAGCCACGCGGCCGCGAGGGGTCAGCCCCAAAGCCATGCCAGTCGCAAAGCTAACCAAGCGTGAGATTGCTCAGGTTGCTGAAGGAGTGCCCCCCCCCCCCAATGCGCCCCTTTCCCACCAGCCAGCCTCAGGCTTCCTCCGCAGCCCACCTGGGTCCTGCTGCTGCTTTGGTCTGGGGTGGATGGGGTGGCCAGGCGGCTATCCACAGGGCCTCAGCTCCCTGTGGGGGGGTCTGCAGTCTACGGAGGGGGATGGGGCTCTCCCTGACCCCTGCTGGAGGCAGGCACATCGCAGACAGCTCTGGGGTCACACGGGCCAGGGCTAGGGCTTGTGCACGTGCGCATGCGCGGGGGAGGGGCCGGGACCCTCCGTGTTCCTGAGTTGTCAGCAATGGTGACTCAAGCACTTGGGCAGCCGGTGCCGTCCAGAGCCCAGGGACCAGGGCCAGCAAGGGAGTTGACGGCGGGTACTGGTGATTTCTGCACAATGACAGAAGTTTGTGGCAGGTAGAAGGACCCAGCTGTAGAGCAGACTGCTTTGCGAGGTAGGTAGGGAGGTCCCCGTCAGTGATGGTGTCCTCTCATTTACTTGCCTGCCTTGAGAGGGCGAATTGCACGGTGGCACTTGGCTGTGGAAGTCCGAGCTCTGAACCTTAGCAAATTCTTTGGGCCTCAGGGTCCTGATCCACACCTTCCCTGGGGGGGAAGGTGGCGAAACTCCCAGCTCCGTGCCTGGACCAGGCACACACAGGAGCCTGGCACAGGCTATCCACAGGCGTCGCAGCCTTGATTGTGTCATTGAGTTCCATGACACATTTACCACTGCTAAAAGTCTGAGTGGGGATTTGAACCCGAGTCCGTGAGGTCCTCCCTCTGAGCCACAGGGTGGGCTCAGTGAAATGCCCACATCTGAGCAGAGGCACTTGGATCTTGAATATGTAAACAGCACTCACAACTCAATAATTAGAAGAAGGTGAATAACCTGGTTAGAAAAGCGACAGAGGACCTGGACTTGCACGTCTCCAGGGAAGACCCACGGACAGCCAAGGAACAGGTGAGGGGAAGCTTCCCAGAGGAACCTGCGGGATCACACCACAGGGAAATGTGGCTCCACACCTGGTCAGATGGTGAGAACCAGAGACTGACAGTGGCAAGTGCTGGTGAGCGTGGAAAGCGGCCAGGCCCTCGCACACACTGGGCGGGAGCAGGTCCACAGGGTGTGGCCCCTGCGGGGAACAGTGTGGCGCTCCCTAGAGGGTGGAACACGGGCTCGCCCTCCAACACAGCAACGCCACTCATGCGGCTGGACCGAGAAGAACTGAACCCACAGAGAGGTGCACAGCCGTGGGACGCACAACGGCCAAAAAGTGGAAGCCTCCCCCGTGTCCATCAACCGACGAGTGGGGAGATAAATTGTGGTGTATCCTGCGATGTCACTCTGCCATGGAAGGAAGGACATACAGACGCACGCTGCGTCATGGATAAGCCTAGAAAACATCGCCAAGCGGAAGAACTGCAGCCAGAGGACAGCCCGGGATAAGCAAATCTGTGTGGACAGAACATAGAGTGGAAGCGGCTTAGGGCGAGCGTGTGCGGAAAGAGAGGGCGGTAGCTACATGGTATGGGCTCCTTTCTCCCTCTCTTTCTTTCTTAAAGATTTATTTATTTATTTGAAAGGGAGAGTTACAGAGAGATGGAAAGGGAGAGGGATAGATGATTGATAGAGATAGATAGATAGAGGTCTTCCAACTGCTGGTTCACTCCCCAAATGGCCACAATGGCCAGGGCTGGATCAGGCCAAAGCCAGGAGCCAGAAACTCCAACCAGTTCTCTCACATGTGTGCAGGGGTCCAAGGACTTGGGCCATCTTTCACTGCCTTTCCAGGTGCATGAGCAAGGAGCTGGATAGGAAGTGGAGCAGCCGAGACTCGAACCTGTGCCCATGTGAGATGTCAGAGTCCCTTGCAGGCTAGTGGCTTAACCCACTGTGCCACTGTGCCGGCCCCCGGGGCTTCCTTTCAGGATGACGATGAAGATGGGCTGTGGGGATGGTTGCTTGAATTTGTGAAAACCATCGGAGGGCTGAGTTGTATGGGATGGGAATCCCATCTCAATAGAGCTGTTTACCAAGAGAAAAGTGAGCTGATAGCAAAATGAGGCTGAGGTTTCCGTGGGAGTTGGGGGGGTAGGGGAGCCTGAGATGGGTGATTGTGTTCAGGAAGCACTCCCTGAGTGGGAGGACGGGTTGGGGGTCTGATGGCTTCTTTATAGGGAGGAGGTGCCGCTCAGGCCAGCGGCGGGATGGGGCTGGACTAGCGTCCTCAGCCGCACCCCCGGGAGGAGCGGGCTCATCCGTGTTGGAGGGCCTGTGATGGGGGCACTTCCAGCTGAGCCATCCTTGACCCCATGCCTCTCCAAGGAGCAGCGGGCAGGGCCGGTCACCTTGCAAGGAATGATGTTGGTTCACCTTCAGGACAAATCTCTCCCTAAGTAGGATGGGATCAGCCCCACTTTACAGCTGAGAAAACTGAGTCGCAGGGACGTACCTGCGGCCCCACAGCTGACAGCCACCTGCCAGGACCGTGGCCTTCCTTCCCATTGGCAGGTGAGTGACGTGAGGGAAAGCTGGGGCGCCCTGCCTCCTGCCGGCTCCAGAGCAGCCGCAGCCCTAGTCCGAGTCCGCTGCACTCCCAGATGCAGGAGTCAGGGATCGTGCGGGGAAGGCAGAGCCCCAGGCAGTGCCGAGGAGGCAGAGCAGTCAGGCTGGTGAGTGGGCCCGTGTCGCGGTGACCCCTGCAACCGGCCCTTCCGCCTCGACTGGCAGCTGTGTTGAGACGGAGGCTGGAGCTTTCCCTGCGCAGGGGGCAGGTGGCTGCGTGTCAAATAGGAATCTCACAAGCCCTCTTGATAAACAGCAAGTAGCCCTAATCCCGCCAGCTAACAGGATTAATCTCCATGCGCACAGACGCAGCTGGGCAAAATCAAAACACGGAACCCCGGCGAAATGACACCACTTAGGGGCGGAGCCCCTGGCGCCTGGGGACAGGTCACCGAGCACTCGTAGTAGTGGCCCGGGTGAGGGCTGCAGACGGAGGCCATGTGCGCGCTTCCGTGGGGTGTGGAGGAAGGCCAGGGACGAGGCACCCAGGCAGCGGTGGAGGACAGGGCTTGTGGCAGCAGGTGGGGCAGGACATCCAGGAAGCAGCAGCAGGGGGCCCTCCATGCCCCCGGGGTCCCCAGCACCTTTACGCCTGATGATCGGGCACGCTGGGGCTCGTCCTGGCCTCCACGGGGAAGGAACAGAGAGGGGTGCATTGCCCAGCCAACGCTGCTCAAGCGCCACTGTGGCTATCATCAGCCCCACGCTACGGCTGAGGGTACTGAGGCCACATGCTCCTTCCCAAACCGCGACTTTGGTGAGAAGCAAATCATCCCTCCCAGTTCAGGTCAGCTCCAAGCCCAAGGTCAGAGCCTGGCCTCGGACGTTCCCTAGGAGCCCGGGTTCTGCTGTGCCATCCCTGGGTGGGGGAGGGGTGTTGTGTCCTCAACCATCACTGGTGATGACACCAGTGTGGGGAGGGGTGCAGGGGGCAAAGCAAGGACAGCTGTGGAAATCACTTCCTGGGCCCTTCGTATCGGGAGAGACTTGGGGGGTGCAGGGGGCGGTCCCATGCCCCTCTCTCAGCCTTGGAGTGGCAGGAGAGCCCGTGGGCCCACCCGCTGCTCTATGAACCTCAGGATACGGTAGCAATGCTCACTGAGCTCTTATTTTGTGGTAGGCGCTGTGCTCAGCCCTTGGAGACAGCGTCCTCTCCAGGAGGTGGTGCTGTTGGTAGCGCTGTGCTGAGCAGGCAGCTGAGGTCACCCGACCCCAGCGTCCCGGGACAGCCACCGACCCAGAGGCGCCGGGCTGGAGCAGAGGGAAGGGGAAGGGGGTGGTCAGGGATAATGAGCCGGGGGTCCGGGGCGGCCTGGGAGTTCCCTTTACCTCTTTGAGCCTGAAACCCCCGGTTTGTCAGACAAGCACGGGGTGACGTCTCTGCTGTCTCCACGTTCTGTGTGGTGGGAATCAGATGAGCAGACCGTGTGGCCGTGCTTTCAGAGCCGTGTTGGGGTCACAACAGCACAGGCCTGCTCCTGAGCCCCGGGCACTTCTGCCGTCATTCATCCTCGTGGGAGCAAGGGTGACTTGACAGCCCCCCGCCCCAGCCGTGAGCCCCGCGGGCAGTCTCCGCACAGGGCCCAGGCGGGCGGAAAGCCCGAGGTGCCCCAGCCCTCCAGCGGGAGGTGCTGGGCCGAGGATCTGGGAGTTCTGCATCTCAGCCCTCCCGCTGTGTGGGCTCCCCGGCCGCCCTGAGAGTGATTCATGGCAGGAACACGCAGACGGGATGCTGTGTCAGCGTTTCCCTCCGCTCCTGCCTTCCCCCTCTGCTCTCCGCCTCCTTCAGCTGCAGCTTTTCCCCCACCTGCTCTCTCCTCCCAGCTTGCCCAAGGCTGAGCTGGGCCCAATTTCAGCTCCTTTCTGGGACCGAGACACTCTCACTGGGAAATTTGAGGGTGGGGAGGCGGGGCAGGAACAGGCACCTGTTCATTTTGAGCCTTGATGGGTGCCTCCCAGACCCACCTGTGTACCCTACTCCAAACCCTGGGGCGTTAGAGTCCAGGCACCAGGTCTGTGGGCAGATCTGTCCCCCAGACGGCCACACAGACCCCTGGGGGGGGATGAGAGGTTTTGCCATCCATCGTGAGCACCCCCCTATTCCAAGTCCTGGGATGGGGGTGAGCTGCCAGGCCAGGGAGCCAGGGCACAGGAGGCCTGAATCCTCCACCCGCCATCCCAGCTGAATCGGGAGAGCAGTTGGGGAGGTGCTGCCCAGCCAAGCAGGCCGATCAACAAGAGTGGAAAACAAACAGCCAAGTATTGAATGCAAGAAAGCCAAGGATTTATTGCATTAACTCAATTTTTTCTTTTTTGAAAGGTAGAGTTACAGACCTGGCTGTCCAGGAAGACAAATTGCCTCTCCCTCCACACCTGGTACCTGGGAGGGCCTGGGCAGGGCCTGGGGTTGCTATTGTCACCGTTTGTCTGGGACTGCGCGGTGGCTGAGCAGGGAAGGAGCGCGCCGAGGCAGAGCAGGACTCTGGGACTTTTGGGGCAGGGAGGAGGTACTGCATGGGGGTGGCCGTACCTCCCTCTCAGCCCCGCACTGCCTGTCCCTAGATGCTGGGAGGGTGCAGCTCTGATCACCACCCCGCCCCCGGCGCCCCGCGCCCTGACCCTGTGTGCTGACGCGGTGACAAGCCCCGCGGCAGAAGGCTGGCACCTGCAGATTCCCCATCCTGTGGACAAACTTGTTATTTACGTTGATTGGCGCATGATTTGCAGTTAATTTGTTAATCAGCCACAGCCTATGCTTCTGTGGGGTGGCAGTCTCTCCAGAAAGAGCCACCCAGATCCTGTGCTGAGGGCCTGGCCCAGGCCAGGGCGGGGCAGGGGCACAGTGGCCGTGGGGGTGGGTGGGGTGCCCCTCACTCGCGGGGACCCTGTCTCCTCTGCTGCCCTGGACGGAGCTGCTTCCTCCACCTCTCTCAAGTTCCCACCTCCCTCCCCTTGCTCAGCTGCCAGGGCCATGGGTAACTGACGCCAATCCCCCAGCCTCAGTTTCCCCTTTTTCCTCAGTTTCCCCTGAGTTGGCCAGCTTTCTCCGGCAGCCCTGTTAGGCAGTGAGTGGCTGGAGCTGGCTTCTGTTGGCTCTTAAGAGCCGAGCGCTGAACTCCCGGTGAGGCTGCAAGGTAGCTGATGAGCACAGCCATTATTAAAAATTAGATGATATAAACTACAATTAAACAAGTTATATTAAACACTAAGGTAATAAACACTCAAAACTCATTACTTCCTAATTATGGTGCAGCATTTTGCCATTATCAATGCTCTTGAGGTTATTGCCATGCACGGTCTGCCTGGTGGAAATTCTGTGTCCTGGCACCTTCCGCAGCACTTCTTCCCAAAGCCGCATTCGGCGTCATCGTGGTGGCCTGGACCCCATCAGCCAGGGAAGATTCACAACACGGAAGCAGGCAGGTGCTGTAAATCAAGGTTTTATTGTTTCGTTATTTGTCTAGACCTAACCAAGTGCCAGGAGAAGCTCTTCATAATGCATCTTAAACTTAAAAGGCTGTTGTGTCTGTAGCTATGACATTGCAAATAGCACAAAAAATTGAGGGAATATTCTTGCAGTAAGTGAAAGCTATTATCCAATGCAACAAAGAAGTGGCTCCCATCGTTGATAAACGAAGGAAGGGCCAACAAATATCTTCACTGTTTCCCTGTTTTCCTGCCCATTGATGGGAGTGAAAATATCAAGCAACAGCCACACAGAACCTTACACTCATTTGTCAATTGCAACCGCAGGCTGGCTACAAATGCAGGAGTTTTGCAAAAATCAACGGAAGCATTCTGTGAAAATCAATTGTTTCTATGGAATTTACAATAAAGGGTACTGTATATTTTATTATTTGCAAAATAGACGCCATGTCTCCTTTGTATCAGTACAATTACACACTCACAGTTTTTCTTAGAGCCCCTTGTTACACATTTGCCATCATGCCACCGACTAAGCTCACCGAAGGGCCCTTCTCCTCTCTAGGACTCGGCTGCTGTTGTCAGCCTGGTGCCAACAGGTGTTGGGGGAGGGGGTGCAAGCCGGCCTTCTCATTGCCCTCCCAGCCCCCACCTGAACAAGGCTATCCCCAGCTGTGATGGGGTCTTCCACTGGGGTCCTGGGAGAGAAGGCGTCCTTGGGGCACTTCCCTGGGCAGAGAGCCAAGGCACCCAGGACCTTGGAACTTGCCTTTTCTGAAATGGATGGGGGTGGTGCTGGTGGCCTGGCCACCTTGCCTGACTGCATCCAGAATCCAACCACAGACCCCACCTTGGCTGGGGACACCATGACCTCTGAACTGACCCCCTGTCCCTCTGCAGTCTGTTCCCCACAGGTCGTCATGGGGACCCTTTGCAATGTAAACCAGCTCCTTGTGGGCAACCCTGCCACGGCAGTCCAGGGGGCATGCTGCCTGCCCACCTCCCGCCCCGCCCTCTTCACGCTGAGGCTCCTTGGGTTCCCAGGGGCCTCTCACTCAGGGCCCTGGTGCTCCTCTATCTGGGGTGATCTCCCCCACACCACCCGGCCCACTCCCTCGCCTCCTTCACATCTCCACTCCGGTCTCAGCTCCCACCAAGTCTTCCTCCATTACCTGTTCCACACCATCCCTGGCCCTCAACCCAGCTCCCTTCTTCCCAGCGCCCTGATCTACACTTCCCTTCCCGCAGCATCTCTCACCTCCTAGCATACCACCTATTTCCTGCTGACGTTGACTATGGACTTGAGCTCAAGGGGGCAGGGGTATTCGTCTGTTGTGTGCACGATGCACCCGTGCTCTAAGCACAGTGCCTGGCCGGGGCTGGGTGTCAGTGACTATCTCTGAACATGCTTTGTGTGGGAAAGGGCAGCTTCTGATCTGGAGTGCCTGGGAAGAGGAGAAAGCACGACCTGTCTTTGCCGATGCTGCGGGGAGGCCCGCCTGCCCCGGCTGGGCCGGCCAGAGCCTGTCAGGGCGCTGTGCTGGTCAGCGCCCTCCAGAGACTGTCACCAGTGGGCTGTGTCCCCCTCCATGAGGGGACTTCAAAAAGTTCGTGACACATGGAATTGAAAGGTAAGTTTAGGGAGTGGATGTTTAGCCTAGCAGCGCTGAGCCTGCCCCCCAGGCTGGAGTAACTGGGTTGGATTTCCAGCCCCCGGTCCTTGACCCCTGCTTCCTGCCAGTGCAGTCCCTGGGGGGCAGCAGTGACAACTCAAATACCTGGGCGCCTCTACGGGGGTCCTGGACTGTGTTCTTGGCTCCCCGCTTTGGCCCCAGCCCAGCCCCAGCCGTTGCAGGCATTTGGGGAATGAACCAGCAGATGGGAGCTCTTTGTCTCTCTGCTTCTCAAATCGATCAATCAATGTTTTAAAAAGGTAAATTTATTTTGGTGCAAAAACCACTTTTTTTAAATAAAAGATTTATTTATTTATTTGAAAGTCAGAGTTATACAGAGAGAGAAGGAGAGGGAGAGGGAGAGGGAGAGAGAGAGAGAGAGAAAGAGAGAGATCTTCTATCTGCTGGTTCACTCCCCAGTTGGCCACAATGGCCGGAGCTACACTGATCCGAAGCCAGGAGCCAGGAGCTTCCTCCTGGTCTCCCACCTGGGTACAGGGGCCATCTTCCATTGCTTTCCCAGGCCACAGCAGAGAGCTGGATGGGAAGTGGAGCAGCCAGAACTCAAACCGGTGCCCATATGGGATGCCAGTACTGCAGGTGGCAGCTTTACCCACTATGCCATAGCCCCAGCCCCAACAAAAACCACTTTGAAGTCAATATATATTAATTATGCATGGATTTCAAAAATTCTTTTACACCAAAATAGACTTATTTTTTAATTTTATTTTCCTATGAAGTTTTGGAAGTAGCTTCATATGTACACAGAAGAATTTATTATTCGGAAGGAGCCGAAGCAGTAGCGGTGGCTGATGTGAAGGATCTGCTCAGGCAATGTGAAGGCTGAGTCTCGGGCCTGTAGCCAGCAAGCTGGAAGCCTGCGAGAGCTGACATCGAAGCTGATGTTTCAGCCGAAGTCAGGAAAAGCCCACATCTCAGACCATAGACAATGGGGCAGGAGGGGCAGCCCTGGCTCTACACAGGCCTCTGGCTGGTGGGAGGAGGCCTGCCGCAGTAGGGAGGGCCATTGCTTGCCTCAGTTTACCTCTCTAGACAAGTATCCTCACCATCGTGCTTGATCAAAAGTCAGGGCATCTGGTGACCCAGGCAAGCTAATGTGGAAAATGAGCCGCCACAGGCTGTCTGCCTGTCCCAGCCCTCACAGGGCACAGGGCCGCAGGAGGTTGTGGGCTGAGGGACGAGGGACTGCCCCAAGGTAGGCAACGCTGCTATGAACGTGACCTGTTAGCACCACCGTGTTTCTTCTCCTGCCTTCCAGGGGCTCAGTGCTTGGGTAAGGGGGAGAGGGAAGGTGACTTAGAATAAACCTTTGTGGGCTCAGCCCAGCCTCTGTTTTCCCACCTGTAATAGGGACTTAAAACTGTCTCCCTTGTCCCACAGTCGTGAGGCTCAGCTCAGAAAACGCTTTGGCAAGCGGCGTTGTGTCAAGCCAGCCACGCTGACTCATCTCTGGGTGGGTCCTAGCCACGCCGAGGCGGGGAGGCCGGGGTTAAGCCTGCTTTCTTATTTATTGAGTTGCTCATATCCCTGAGAGGAGGAGCAAGGAACAAGCCAGAGTCAGGGACTTTGAGAGCAGCAGTGGCAGCAGCAACTCATTTGTGTGAGAGGCCATGTTGAAAATTGGTCTTTGCACCATCCCAAGTCCTGGCATTGCCCATCAGGGAGGGGTCAGGAAGGCCTGTTGCCGCTCTGAACGCCAGGGAGCAGGCCGAGTAGCAGAGCTCCATGTCTAGGAAGAGGCCCCGGGGGTTGCGTGCAGGTGTGTGTGGGAGCAAGGGGATGAGTAGGAGGCCCCAGCTCCTGAGCGCCCAAAGATGGAGGTTCTCATTCTCGCCATCATGAGCACTTTCTGGATCCTTCCCCCAGCTGTTTGGCAAGCCAGAGTGTGCATGCCCACGCCATGGTGCTGGGAGCTGAGAGGCAAGGCGGTTCCCAGCTCAGGGGCCTCTCAGGGAGACAAACGGCTGGTGGGAAACCTGCGTTAATTGGGCCAGGGAGAAGGCTCTGGCCTCTGGTGCCTGCCAAGAGCAGAGAGCACTGGCACAGCCACCCTTGTGTTCTGGCAATGCTGCCACCTGCACGCACCCTTGGCTGCTCTCTAAACTGGGGCCGCAGCTCAGCAGGTGGCTCGGAGCTGCTCGGTTTCGTGCACACGTGGGGCCCACTCATTCACTCGATGGCTATTCACTGAGAGTTCTGTGTGTGCCTGTGTGCTGGCACTGTGTTCCACGCGGGAATCCTAGAGTGAAGGGAACAGACCCGGGGAGACGATGTCATGGGTGTACACACACATGTGAGAAAGAGGAGAAGGGGCTGGCTCACGGTCAGGGTCTAACCTTGGGTATGTCACAGACGAGCTGTGTGATCTTGGGTGTTATTGAAAAGCTCTGAACATGGGTAGGTGTTGTGGTGAAGTGGGTGTAGCCGCCACTTGGGCTCCAGCGTCCCATATTGGAGAGCTGGTTTGAGTCCCAGCTGTTCCACTTCCAAGCCAGATTCCTGCTGGTGCATTCTGGGAGGCAGCAGATGATGGCCCAAGTGCCTGGGCTCCTGCCACTCACGTGGGAGACCTGGATAGGGTCCTGGTTCCTGGCTTCAGCCTGGCCCAGCTCTGGATGCTGTGGGCATTTAGGAAAGTGATCCAGCCGGTGGACGATCTCTCTCTCTCTCTCTCTCTCTCTCTCTCTCTCTGTCTCTCTGCCTTTGAAACATTAGGTCAGGATGCTAACAACAGTACTGACTTTGCAGGGTTGTGGGGAGGACTGTTGAAAAGCAGGCATATGGTGTGCCCAGGAGAGAGCTTGGCCCACGGTAGGTGTGCCCATACACACATTTACCCATTCTTGTTATTGTGGGCACTAATATCTCACATCCAGAAATGGAAGCAGGAGAGACCAAAGTGCTCCATCCTTTCTTGCCAGGAGGAAGTGAATCAAAACCCGCACATATGAGGCATTGCAACCTTTAGTAGGCAAAACACCAGTTCAGCCAGCTCCTTGAGTGGTCAACAAAACCATAACTGACCTTTTTTTCCCATTTGGTGGGATCAGATGGTTGTTCAAATTGGATGAACCCATTGAATGTTCCAACTGAATGAATCGATTCATTGTTCTGGCATCATGGTGACCCAGTCTCTGGTTGGCCACGATTTCGTTCAAGGCCCTGGGTGCTTTTTCTCTCACCATGCATCTTTTGGTTCAGTTCTTTTTTAAAATATTTTTATTTATTTATTTGACAGGTAGAGTTACAGACAGTGAGAGGAAGAGACAGAGAGAGAGGTCTTCCTTCCGTTGGTTCACTCCCCAGATGGCCGCAACGGCTGGAGCTACGCCAATCCGAAGCCAGGAGCCAGGAGCTTCCTCTGGGTCTCCCATGCTGGTTCAGGGGCCCAAGCACTTGGGCCATCGTCTACTGCTTTCCCAGGTCATAGTAGAGAGCTGGGTTGGAAGAGGAGCAGCCGGGACTAGAACCGGCACCCATATGGGATGCTGGTGCTGCAGGTGGAGGATTAACCAAGTGTGCCACGTTGCTGGGTCCCTCAGTTCTATTTTAATTTTGCAACCCTTAAGAGTTTGTGATTGAGTGTGCATGCACATGCGTGTGCACGTGGACCACTGCATGCACACGTGCACCCGCTCAGAAGACACGCCAGCTTGTGATTATCCCTGCCGAGCTAGGACCAAGTGCACTCCAACTTCTCATTTTGCCAACAGCCTTTACCTCTTCTCAGCCAGTTTTTTTTTCCAGAGCAGAAGCCAAAGAGCCAAATGGCACCGTCTGAGTGTGGTCACTTTCCCGCCAGTCACTGGGCCAGGCTCTGGCTGTTGGCACGCCGCTTGGCTGCCCGTGGTGAGATAGCATCAGCTCCTCCTGGCATGGAAAAGCAGGAGTTGGCCTCGCCTCCGGTAGGTGCTGGTGGGGAGGAGGAGGAGGGTGTTGGTTACTGGCAGACAGACCTGTTGCCGCGAACACTTGGCTCGTGTGGGCAGCTGCAGCCGTCCAGACAGAGAATTAGCAGGGAAAAGAGCTCCAGCGTGGTGCCAGTTCGGCTCTTTGGTTCTGCCCGTGGAAGGACGGTTCCATCGCAGCTGGCGGGGCACAGCCACGGCCCTGGGCCGGCTATGACCCCCTCCTCCGGGTCAGGCTCCTCAGGGTCCTCTTTGCTCTGTAAGCGGGGGGCTCACACTTCCAGAGTGTTTCCTACAGTGACAAACGCCACTTCTGAGCTCTTGGGAACGCATAAGCCGGTGGCGTCTTGGGAATTGCTCCTGCCTGCTGCGGGCCCCCTTGTCACCCAGAGTCCCTGAGGGTCCTGCCATCCTGATCCAGGAGGCAGGCTGCTGAGTGGATCCCGTCCCTCTTTCTTCCTGACTGCTGACAGATGGAGAGCCCTGCGTAGGGAGTCAGGAGCCCAGGCGCCCAGCATCAGCGCTGCCGATTGCTTGACTTCCACAATCCTCTCTTTGCAGTGGCCCTGTCTGTCATGGGGAGCGTTCCGCAAGACAATGCTGGCGGGAGCAAGCAGGTATAAACAACCCGCAAGCACACACCAGGCATTAGATTGCATGCCTTCCTCCAGATGGGCTCTCTGTGATAGTTTGTTGCACCTGCCTTGTTAGGGAGCTGCTTACTTGGATACAACCCTCTGGAGAAGCAAGGTGTCCATCCCAGGGGAGCCCCGGCTCCCTCCTGGCCCGTGTGTCTGAGATGTGGATGTCTCCCTATCCTGATGTTCTCAGCCTCTCCAAAGCTTAGTCCCTGAGCAGGTGCAGACCGCAGGAGCGGGAGGGAGGGCAGGAAAAGCAACCGAACAAAAAGATCTGCGATTCTCTTTCTCTTCACCTCTCCGTTGCCTCTTCTGAGATGGGCGGGCAGCCTGATTTATTTTTGACAAATGTCTCTGCATTATGGATTATATTGGGGATGGAATTGTTACATTAAATCAAAGTTAATTTTCGACTTCTGTACAGGGCGCCATAAATAATCAACTCCGGGGTGAGGTTATGGACTGAAGTCACCCAAATGATGCTAATGAGGTTGATTAAAGTTTGGAATTCTGAGTTTCTGTAAGAATAACAATCAGTTAGCATTTACATCTCTGCTGTGCCTTAGGAGCCGCCGCTTTTCCTGAAGCTGCTATTAAATATAAATACCAATAGCAGTTTTTAAAGCCAAGTTGAGCCCTCCGGGGCCATATTCCATTCTCTTTCCTGGTGCTGGGCTCCCACAGATGCACCAGAGATGGAAGGGGCGGGGGTACCCAGAACTTCATTCCCATTCGCACACGAAGGGATTTTCAAGTTCGAACTGAGGCAGTGATGACATTTCGCCTTGGTCCGGGTGGTGGGGACCCGCCGGGAAGCCCGGTCGAGCCCTGGAAGCGCTGCCCCCCCAGGGAGCCAGTGATCACTTCCGGGGGTTTTTGAATCTGGGCTGGAGTGGCGGTTTAGAGCGCCCTCTGTGGGCGCGCTGTGCATGTTCTCATCCAGCGGGTTAACTCAGCTGTGTGGTCCCACCCTGGCTCTGGGGACTTTTCACAGGAGACTGCTCCGTTCCCTGGTTTACCTTAAGAAGGGGTAAAAAGACCCGGTGGATTCCCAGGCTCGTGTTTTGCCACCTGTCTTCAAAGCCTGCCCCCAGAGATGCTCATCTCCTGACACCTGCGCTGCCGGCCGCTGCTATGGAGCCGACAGGTCAGCACGGGGGTTAGGCTGCTGGCTGAGTGGCTATTGTTTATCCTGGTTTCAATTTCATCGTCATGACAACCCACGCCAGTCACTGTCCCAGCCCAGCGCTCCGTGTGAAGGTGTGTGGAGAGGAGCTTTGTCCTGGTTCTCTCTTCCCTTCACGTGTCCCGAGTGTTCTTATTTTCTCTGCCACTTACCCAGAAATTGTTTTTGAAAAGCACCTCATTTCACCTGAATTTGGCCCGGAGTGATTGGGCACGCTGCTTGCCCAGGGTTTGCTCTCCCTGCTCGCCAGCCCCCCTCTCTGCCTGCTCTGGGTTTCTGGAAGGGCTGGGGCCAGGGGCTGGGGGTGGGGGTGCAGGGTAGGGATGGGTAGCATCCCAGGCAAGGCCACAGACAGCCTGCTGCACGGCTTGGCGTCAGCACCAGCCCTGCTTAGCGTGTCTCCCAAGCTAAGGGGCGCACGTTTCAGGAGACAGATGGCTGGTGTTTCTGTTTTGCTCTATTGCTCTGAGAAATCCCGTGTCTGCATGGGGCTGCTCAGACATCAGCTCTGGATGTTAGTGGCACTGAGCCTTGAAAGCGCTGCCTTGGAAGAGCGGGACCCGTGTCTCCAGGGATTCTCTTTCGGCTCTTCCTTCCTCGGTGGCTCTGAAAGCATTTGATTTAGGGAGCAGGCTCAGAAATAGACTCTGCTCGGGAGCTAATTCAGAGCTTCCAAATCAAGGAAGGTTGCTGTAAAGAGGCAGGCATGCTGGGGTCAAGCCCTCGTGTTTGACTCCCTGGCTACAGTGGTGACAAGGGAGTGCCAAGTTCAGCCAGGCAGCAGGAGAGGGCAGATTGCAGGTGTGGAAGTCAGGAGCTAGGAACCGAGCCAAGCACGGCTGGGAGAAGGAGCCTGCTTAGAAGGTGGTGGGATTGGGGGCTCAGGCTCGATGGGCGGGCGGTCAAGCTAAGAGCCAGCAGCCTTCGTCTTCTACTCCCTCATCCAGCAAATCCCGCTGGGGTGTTTGCTGTGTGCCAGGCACGCTCCTAGGCCCTCATGAGTGAGCAGTGAGTGAAGCAGACAAAAATCCCAGTCCTCGCTGGGGGCAGCAGCACCAGAAGCAGACGGGTTGGACTCTTGGTAGGTTCTGCCTGGGGGGAGGAGCGAAGGGAGGGTGGGGGGCATTGGAATGTGCACTAGGGTCGTCAGAGATGGCGCTAGCTAAGATCTACAGGGGAGGCCAGAGTTCCGGGGATATGTAGGAGAAGAGCCAGGCGAAAAGTGCAAAAGCCCATGGGCTGGGCGCAATGGAGGAGGAGGCCCACAGGGTGGGGTCCCAGAAGCCAGGGGGCTTGGGGGCAGATCCTGCTGGGCTTTGCAAGAAGCTGCCCGAGGGTTGACCAGAGCAAGGGTAGGAGCTGCAGGCTCTTCTACGGTCCCTGCAGCTGCTGTGCTGGGAATTTCTTGAACTGTAGATGCAGCTGCTTAGGTAAGGACTTCACTCTGCTCTCGTCACTGGACCGGAGGAGTCTGCTTACTTGTCAGGTTGTCTAAACTGTACTAGGATTAGAACACTCCTGGGGGGCTGGCGTTGTGGCACAGTGGGTTGAGCCGCTGCCTATGACATCAGCATCCTGTTCGGGCACCTGTTTGTGTCCCAGCTGCTTCACTTCTCATCCAGCTCCCTGCTAATGGCCTGGGAAAAGCAGCAGAAGATGGCCCAAGTGCTAGGGCCCCTGCCCCCAATGTGAGAGACCAAGAAGAAGCTCCTGGCTCTTGGCTTCAGCTTGGCTTATCCCTGGCCAATGCGGTCATCTGGGGAGTGAATGAGCAGATGGACAATTTCTCTTTCTCTTCCTTTCTCTCTGTAACCTTGACTTTCAAATAAATAAATAAATCCCACCCACTCTGTTTTTTTTTTTTTTAAACACTTCTAGGAAAACATTTGTGACGATTTGAACAAGACTTGGCTCCCCAAACTCATGTAGATGTTCGACCCCAAGGTCTTCTGGGAATGGTGAATGGATTAGGGTAGAGGCTTGATGTGGTTCCACCGTCCTGTTGGAAGGCGGGGCCTGATTGGATTGGGCTGCTACGGTGGAGCCCTGTGGTCTATCATGACCGTTTTCCAAGGACACAGCACACAGAGGGTAGGTGAGTGCATGCCCTGTGGCTCTGTGCTTCCTGGCTGGCCATGAGACCCACACTCCACCATCCGCCATTCTCAGCAGACACCAGCCTAGAGGGGCCACCAGATCTTGGGCTGTGAACTTCCAAACTGTAAGCCGAACTAAAGCTTCCTTCCCAGGAAGCTCCTCTCAGGTGTTGTAGGGGCAGTAACAAAAAGCCGACCGATACAGCACTGAGATGAATGTGTCTCACACTCGTGTCCATGAGCAAAGTAATGAAGACGTTGGCTTGGGTCACTCTAAGGATGGCCCTTGCCACACGTGCCCGCCGTGACTTTAAGGATGCTAAGCACAGCCAGCGCTGACCCTAAACTCCCACCCTGGCCACATCTCCCGGACCCTGCGGCTTCTTCTTGCCCTCTCTGCTCCAGGAGGCCTGGTCTTCTGGACTCTGTTCCCTTCCCGGCTCTGCTGCAGCCCCTGGAGCTGTCTCTGTCTCTCCTGCCCCACCGTGGCTCCCCAGGGGAGGGAGCATTCCCAGGCCTGGATTACAGAGCCCTCTCCTGGACTGGAGGACTCTGTGCTGAACCCCCTGCGTCTGAGATCTGCTCAAGCTCCAGGGCCTCTGACTGAGGCCTGGCTTCTGAGCCCACGTGGAGCCTCTCAGCCCACAATCTGTGGCACCTGTAGCCCCCTGTTACTGCCCCCAGCCCGTGTTCTGGCGACACGCCTCTAAGGAAGCAAACCGTGGTAAGCCTTGTGAGACAGAACGTTTCCATGTCCTCTGCGGGGTCCAGCAGGTTGGCCAGGTGGGGTCTCATGACAGGGGCTGGGCCTGGACCACCCCACGGTGCGTCCCTGTTTACTGAGCCTGCACGACGTCACTTGTTGTGTCCAGGGCATGGGAACTCGCTCGCCTCCCTTGTGGGGTGGGTTTGGAGGTGCTTTTACGGATGCTCCTGACACCCTTTCTTCCACACCACTGACAGCCGGCTTTGCGAGTTACAGGGAAGAGAGATCTGAGCTGGCGAAATCAAAGGATGCGGGTTTAGGAAAGAATCCAAAGGACATTGAGTGAGATCCCACTGCTGTTCCCAGCAGCCAAATACCCCCCTTTGATTGAACAGGCTTGTTATTAAAAATGCATTTTTAAAAATGAAATCGAAAGCAAATCCCTTCAGATAAGATTGCAGCCTTGTCTCAAATCCCGGGGTTTATTTGGAAGTTCCCGTCTGCCTGCACTCTGCACAGAGCTGAGCCGGAGAGCTCACAGCGCTGTCCCCTGCACACAAGGAGCCAGGACGGTGGATGTCTGTCAGCTTCCTGAAACAGGTGCACCACGCCCCTCATTGGGTGTATTCTGGGCTGCTCACCTGGGGAGGGGGGTGCCTAAACCTTGCAGCGTGCCAGACCCTGCAACTCTCACAGCCCTCAGGGCTGAACCTGGAGCCGGGCTGGACCTGTGACTCAGCCCTGGCTTCCTGCAGCCTCTCCCAGTGCCCCTGAACTTGTACTCCTCTGTCTACCCCAGCCCTCAAACTTGGCCCAACCTGTCGCTTCCTACGTGTCGGCCAACAGATTGCCTCCCTCCCCTCTAGACCACTTCTAATAAGAAGTGCTTCCTCGCTGTTATTAGGAAATATTAAGAAAATTAGGAAGTGTGGTTTCTCGCGACCTGAACACGCCCTTGATCTTCCACCCCTGTTGGGAGGGAAGGAGCCAAAGAGTGACGTCAGCCAGGGCAATGTTAACTTTAATCCTACTTAATTCCAACTCCATGATGAAAGGCTCGCTCTGAGACTTGATTGAGGTGAGTTCGGGTCAAATAAGAGGAGGTTTCATGCAGCCATTTATCCATCAGACATCCATAGAGCCGGGCACAGAGCTCCCGGCAAGGAGTCAGAGGGGCCAAGCGTGGTGCCCGCCCTTCAGGGAGGCAAACAGAAACAAATGGCAGGGAATGACAATGCAGGCAGACCTGAAGCGGAAGTGAGTGCCCGTGCTGGGGAGAACAAGCGAGGGCGTTGTGGCTCGGGGCGGGGCTGGGGGGGAGGGCAAAGGCATGGGTTGGGGGGAGAAACTGACGCTTGAGTTGCACGAGCAATAATCTCATGGAAGAAAAACCAGGGCCTCATTAGTTCCTAGAGGGAGGGCTGACGGGGTTGGAAGTGGATCTGACGGGGCTGGAGGGTGGATGTGGACGTCGTGGGAGGGAGCCTGGGCTTCTGCACACAAAGGCCTCATCTTTGTGCCTTAACTTTCTCATCAGCAAAGTGGGAAACGTTAGAACAATGCCTGCCCCGCTCCTCGTACAGGGGTGTGGGTGGTGCACAGGTACCAACGAGGGGCCTTGCGATTAAGACCCTGGTTAGGGTGCCCACATCCCACAGAGCAGTCCCTGGTCCGACACCCAGCTCCTGCTTGCACACCCTAGGAAGAAGCCCGTGATAGTTCTAGAGGGTGGTGGTTCTAGATGGTTCTAGAGTGGTCTAGAGGGGAGAGAGGTTCCAACAGTTGGCTTTCTGCCATCCACGTGGGAGACCTGGATTGAGTTTCTGGCTCCTGGCTTCATCCTCACCCCATCCATTGTGGACATTTTGGGGGAATGAACCAGAGTTTGGGAGCTTTCTCTGTATATGTATCAGGTTTTCTCTCTTTGTCTCTCCTTCACAAATAAGTAAATTAAAAAAAATAAGCAAAAGTAACAGTGATATGAACATGCCAGAAAATATCAAGTGTAAGGCAGATGTACAACCTTTAAAATAATTTTTTTTATTTCAAAGGCAGAGAGAGGGAGAGAAAGAGACAAGCTACTAGCCACTTGTTCACTCTCCAAATTCTCACTATGGCCAGGGCTGAGCCTGACCTGAGCCGAGAGCCAGGAACTCAATCCTTATGGGTGGAGGAACCCAGGTACTTGAGCCATCACTGCCTCCTAGGGTCTGCATTACCAGGAAACTGGAACAGGACTGGAGCTGGGACTAGAACCCAAGTGTGGCCATCTTAGCAGGCATTTTAGCTGCTGGACCAAGTGCTCACCCCTACATGCATTACAAGCATTTTACTTGGAAATCACTTCAAGCTTATAAAACTTGAAAAATTAAAAGATTTATTTATGTTTTATTTGAGAGGCAGAGTTATCCCTCCCCGCCACAGAGGTGTCTTCCATCCACTGGTTCACTCCCCAAATGGCCACATGGCCAGGGCTGGGCAAGGCCGAAGCCTGGAGTCAGGAGTTTTATCTGGTCTCCTTTGTAGGTGGTGGGGGGTCCCAAGTCCTGGGGCCATTTTCTGCTGCTTTCCCAGGAGCATTAGCACGGAGCTGGACCAGACTCAGTGGAGCAGCCAGGTTCAGTCAGTGCCCGTATAAGATGCCAGCGCTGAAGGTGGTGGCTTAACCTGCTGCACCACAGCGCCAACCCCACAAAGAATATTCTTACGTACTTTACCTGGATTTCCCTGTTGTTTGTAGGCTCCCTTGTTCTGTTTTATGCTCCCTCTCTCCTGTACATCTCCTCATATATTCTGTAGGTGCATATGGCCGCGTAGGCACCTGTGTATCTGTAATGTTTTGATGGTCACGTATATCATGATTCCTCCTGAATCCTTCAGTGTGTATTTCCCAAGAATAGGGCTTTTCTCCCACGTACTACAGAGTCGTTATCGGTTTTATAGATTGACACGGGCACAAAACTTTGATCTCATCCGTCACCCACGTGACCCGTGTTGTTTCTTGCTTGATCTAGTAGTGCCCTCTCCAGCACTTTCTTCTGCCGCCCATGGCTTCCCTTTCACCCGAGAAGTCCCGCAGCCTTTGTCTTGTGCGCTGCCAATAGCTCTGAGCCAGACGGCGCTCCCGCTCTGAAAGAGCGCGCCTTTCCCCGCCGAGGTTCCTCCAGGATGACCCAGTGATCACGCACGGTCAGAAACCAGACGTCACAGGCCGTGCCGTGTGCCTCCAGGGGCGCCGCATCTGGAGGCAGCTGATGGCCAGCTGTCCCTCACAGGTGATCTTGATTTTGATCATCTGGTCAAGGCGCTGCCTGATTCCTCCGCTCTTCATTCCTAGTGGCTGGTTTTTTTTTTCCTCCTCCCGTGCAACTCGTAAGGCATCGTGGGTGTCACTGTCAAAATGCTTGGTGCCACAATTCCCCTGAGACTGGATATCCATTAGTGCTCTATCATTGAACCAGGCGTGACGGTTGCGATAGGCTCACTCCCAGCCCCACATTCCACCATCAGCGAGGACTCGCCTTCGTGGTCTGTCTCTCCCACCGCCGGTGCAGCCTAAACACGTATCTGGGGTTGCTATGGACTCTATAAAGTAGGAAGTGATCTGTTATGTTATTATGTATTAATGTAATGCGATATACTATCATCAATCCTGTAGTTCATTGTTTTGGTCCCAGACTGGGCCAGCAGGAGCCCTTTGCAGGCAGCTGCCCTGCTCCGTGGCACCCTCATTGTCATTTCTCGAGCATCCCCTCACTTCGTGCAATAGTAAGTGTTCCAGGCTTGTCTGGTACCACCTCTGCCCCGGTCCCGCTTCCTCTTAGTGGGAAGTGGTGTCAGAGACCAAGGTCTGGGCACTAGATGTGCTCATGCCAGCTGGCTACCTCGGTCTTTCCAATGGTCAGAGTCAGGAAGCAGGCCTATGGCAATAGTGAGACACGCACGTGAACTTGCACACACTCACCACACGCGTGCACCTGGACGTGCAGTACTGGCAGGCGTTTGACCTTCTCCGCCATCCAGACAGACACGCTGAGCTGCTCTCCCATGTAGAATTTGCCTCCCCCTGTACTTTTACAGCTCCAACTCCCTGGAGGAGGGGGCTCTGAGCAGCCCTGGTGGCCGCCAGGCCTGGGCCCCTGCCCAGCTCTGTGGGTGCCAGAGCTTTCCCCAGTGTTCTTGAGAGCACAGAATCAGGGCCTTGCTGGCCTGGCCTGGCCTCTGCCTCCCAGCCCCTCCACTGCCCTCTCTGTATTCAGGAACGCTTTGCTTGTGGTCCCAGCCCTGGGGACTTGCAGTTCCTACCTGACTGCCTGAGAGGATGCGCACTGCTGCTCAGGCCCCGCCCCGCCCCAGCTCTGAGAACCGGGCCCCAGCCAGGCATGGGTGTGAGCTGGTTGTGGCTGTCCCGCTGCTTTCCCTAGTGATGCTCAGGGCTTTAGGTCCCCTCTGAATCTTAGCTGGGCCCCTGCTGGCTGTAGGAGAGCACAGGCACCAGTGTGGGGTAGGGACGAGGCCTTGGTTTCAAATCCTCTCTTCTAGCCGGGAGACCAGGCTAGTCTCCCTGAACCCATCTTGCCCAATTGTTGGGACGACAAGAAGAGAGACAGACAAAAGCAAGAGGCTAAGCAGGGATTGTTTTAAAAATTAATAACTGGACTTCTCCATGGTGGCTGCACACCTGTCCCCTCTTGCCTCCCGGGCTCCGAGTCACAGGACCACGCCCCCTCTCCACGCCAGCTTCCATCTGGAGTCCAGGCCCTGGCCCTGTCGAGGCTGTTTTGGTTTGTAACAAACATTTGCTTAGGCTTCTGCAGGAGCGTGCACAGGTTGCTGTGGTTATTTACCGTGGTTAATAAAGAAGAACACTGCACTGCTGGCCCATTCATAAAATGGAGATACTATGATTAAAACACACTCGATGAGTTGGCGCTGGTAAGAGCTAAAATGAGTGCGGTTTTTCAGAGTCCTCGTGAGCCCAGCCTTAGCCAGAGAGTAGAGGAAAGTAGAGCAGCTGAACCAGAGATCATTAGGTCCTCATGTCTAACCAGGGGGCGTATGAGCAAAACCCGGGGAGGGGGGCGGCCGGCGCCGTGGCTCACTTGGTTAATCCTCTGCCTGCGGTGCCGGCATCCTATATGGGCACCAGGTTCTAGTCCCTGTTGTTCCTGGCTTCGGATTGGCATAGTGCTGGCCGTGGTGGCCACTTGGGGGGTGAACCAATGGAAGGAAGACCTTTCTCTCTGTCTCTCTCTCTCTCACTGTCTATAACTCTACCTGTAAAAAAAAAAAAAAAAAAAAAAAAAAAAACAAACTCGGGGGCGCGCCGGGGGCTCGTGGCCGTGTGGGCTCTGACCCTAGCTGCAGAGAGTCCACAAAGAGCCGCGACTAAGTCAGCCTGCTCTCCGCTCTCGCTCTCCACGGCAAATACCCAGCAATCCTGCTGATAAATGCTCTCCCTTGAAAACCCTTTTCCGGTTTAAATTCTAAATACTTGCAACTTACAGTTGTGTGTTGGTGTCTATGTGAGCTACAAATTAGAATATTTTTGTTGCTCCTTTTTTTTTTTAAATTTATTTTTATTTAGTTGAAAGGCACAATTGCAGAGAGAGAGAGAGAGAGAACTTTCGTTCACTGGTCTGCTCCCCAGATGGCCGCAATGGCTGGGAGCCAGAGACTTCAGCCAGATCTCCCACATGGTAGCAGGGGCCCAGGTTCTTGGGCCATTCTTTGCTGCTTTCCCAGGGGCATTAGCAGGGAGCTGGATAGGAAGTGAGGTAGCCGGGACTCGAACTGGCGTCCATATGGAATGGCAGCACTGCAGGTGGCGGCTTAACCTGCTGCACCAAAAAGCCAGTTCCTTGCTGCTTTTCCTTTAATAAGTGTGTGACATGGAAGCCAGTTCAGAGGACTTCCAGTTGTCCAATGGCCCCCAGTGCACACAGACGCGGTGACACGGGCTGTACTCGGTTCACTCAGAGTGATTCGGAATGGAGCTGGCTCAGGGGTGGCGAGTCTCCTCCCACCCACAGGGCGCTGCGCGTTCAGCGTTTAAACCCGTTTAAACCATGTACCCCATCAGCAGCGACAGCCCAGCCAGCCAGTTAGGAGTAGACTTGAAGTGACTTCAATCCTGCGGCTGTGTGGGACCACTCGGAACTTTTGTTTGCACAGAAGTGGAGCACAAAGTTTCCGTTTGCCCAGTGAACATTCGGGTCTGTAAGGGAAATATTTCGCTTAAATTAAATCTCTTTAACATAATATCTTCATCATTTCCTCATATTATCTTTGTAATTTCTTTAAAATTAAAATTTATTATTCCTTTAGAAGTATTAATCGTTAATTGTTTTCAGGCTAAAGAATGAATTCCTCCAAAGAATGAAATATAACATCATTGGCACAATTTAGTATTTGTTCACATAGTGCCTTTTTCAAATGTTTGGGTTTTATTAAAATTTACTTACTAATTACTAGGCAATTATTTACATAAAATGTTATTTTTAATTCTTTTTTGGCATGATTATATATATGAAGTTCAGTAAAAGAACATTTTCACTGTATTTCTTTGTTGGATATTATTATTATGTGTTTCACTTCATGATTATTACTGAAAATAATTTTGTTGAGTAGAGGAAAGGATTTTTTAAGTTTATACTATTTGAAAGGCAAAATGACAGAGGCTGGGGGTGGGGGGATAGTCCACCTGCTGGTTCATCCCTAATTGCCTGCAAAGCCAGGGCTGGGCCAGGCTGAAGTCAGGAACTCCATCAGGGTCTCCCAGCAGGTACGAAGGTATACTAGCAGGAAGCTGGATGGGAGCAGAGGTGGGACTTGGTCCCAGGCATCTGCGGGAGCATGTAGGTGCCCAAACACAGCTGAAATCCACACCCAGCACTGCCCCCAAGAGAAGGGTTTTGAAGAATAATGCCCCTGAGTGTGGACTATGCGGGAGCACTGCTGGACGTGCCCATCGCTGGCAACTCCAGTCTCTGGTGTCTGACCCTGGGGACAAGGACCCATGAAACACAGGCCCCGCTGTGGTGGCTGGGAGGGGCTGGGGGAACATTCTGGGGGTTGAGCCCTGCCCTGAAGTGGGACGGTCGTGGTACACACACTCCTGGCTGGAAAGTGGGCTAAGACCTTGTGATTAAGGTACAGGTTCAGCTGCAGCGATGCACTAACCCACAGATGTGAATGGCCTTGACAAAATAGCTTCTGTCTCCTACACATGTAGGAACCCAGGCACCTTCTTCATCATTTAAAAAAACCTATTTATTTATTTAGTTGAAAGGTATATATAGAGAGAGAGACACACACACACAGAGAGACACACACACACAGATCTTCCATCTGCTGGTTCACTCCCCAACTGGTTGCAACATCTGGGGCTGTGCCAGGCCAAAGCCAGGAGCCAGGAACTCCATCCCATCTTCCCACACAGGTGGCAGGGGCCCAGCCATCTCCTGATGCTTTCCCAGGCGCATTAGCAGGGAGCTGGATTGGAAGTGGAGCCGCTGGGGGAAGCTGGTGTTGCAAGCAGCAGTTAACCGCTGTGCTCCAACACTGGCCACCCAGGCCCCTTCCAGCTGTTGTTCCAACATCCCCAGAGTTGCCCTGCTCAGGTGGTCTGAACCGGCTCACCACAGACCTGCATTCCAGGCCGTGGGAAGCGAAGGGGGAGGGAGGAGATGCTGCCCTCCCATAGCCCTGATCCGTGTCTTGCACGCTTACTTTTGCTGGCTCACATCCCACTGGCACGCCTTAGTCACGTGGCCACGCCAAAGGCGGTTGGGGAACATGTTCATATATGTCCGATGACATTCACAGGGCTGCTGCAGCTGTTAGCAGATCCTGCCTGGGGGCTGGGGAAGGATGCTTGGGGGCTGAGAAACGTGGGTGGTTTCCCTTTTAACCAGCTGATGCCCACATGGTGATGTCTCCTTTTTTTCAGAAATGTAGCACCGAGCATTTGATTCAGCTGACTCAAGTGGAAGATTTAAGGAGGCTGGGTGCACATCCTATTCCATCCCAATATTCTGATTAGAAGGCTAGGAGGGGGACCCAGGAGCCTGCAGGTTTAACGAACTGCTCGTGTGATTTTTTTAATCAGGCAAACGTGAGAAGCTGTGTGTATCGGAGCCTGCCAGAATGTGTAGACCCATGGTGAGGATATGTGCAGGAGCTGTGGCGTGGATTGCAAGAACGGAGATATGGCTGTCCCGTGCAGCTCTGAGGCCTGTGGCCATCAGAGGTCGTGGCTCTGCCTTGCAGATACCCCCACCGGCAGCCCCCGTGGGCTCTCAGGGCATCTGTTCTTCTCTCTGCTCTGGCCCCTGCAGCCTGCAATATCCTTTCGTTTTTCCACGGAGAGAGAGAGAGAGAGGCTGTTGTGTTGAGCTCATGCTCTCTGCACCTGGCCACGTCACAAGCCTCGAATTGCTGGCCTTGAAGCAGGTGCCCAACCCTGTCTCCAGCCAGCTCATGTGGCTCTAAACAGGAGGAAGGCAGAGGCTTCGCTGCAGCCTGTAGCCCCCAGTCAGCACCCCCAGCCTTGGTTTCCAGAACTTAATCTGCTCTCGCTCGGACAGGGGCAGCATGGAGGGTGCAAGAGGACTCTTGGGAGATGCAGATGAGGACCAGCTGCAGGGCATTGGGAGGTTCAGGCTCTGTCAGCCTGCTCACCCCTGCAAGGACATCTGTGAGCTGTGAGACGGGTGCACGGGAGGGGAGGAGTTAATCAGACAGGAGCGGAGATCACTCCTAGGCCTCGTCCTGCACGGAGTCCTCTCCTGAGCCCCAAGTCCTTTCCTCCCAGCATCCTGTGCCACCTCTGAGGTTGGCAACAAGTGGCGGGCCCTCCCCTCTGCAGGCATGGTGGTGACCTGTGCTTCCCAGCCCATTAACACAGCACATGCAGAGCGAGGTTAATGGAATTGAGATGGAGCCGGCAGGAGAGCGGGAGCCCTGGGGGGCCCACGCAGGCCACCTCCTGTCTCTCATCCCCTCTCTGCTTTTCCAGGCTCTGGGCACCTCTGCTGGAAGACACGGGGTGGGAGGTGGAGAGGAGAGAGGAGGTCGGGCTCCAGCACGCTTCCCTCCAGGCCCCGAGGGAAGGCGGCCATCGGCTCAGTCAAGGGAGTCATTCGGGGAGAAAATCCGTTTTCACGCCCACAGACAGGGTGGTGTGATTGGATTATGGGGACAGACACCAGCAGGCTGGAAAATCTCAGTGCACCAGAGCCTCTCTGTTTGCTGAGAGAGGTCCCTGAAAGGGTGAGAGAGGAGATGCTTCCCACACAGCTGCACACTCGCCTCGCCAGCCGTGGAGCCCCGCTGACTCCCAAGTGGGAGGAGACGGCCCTAAGAGACGCAGGTGGGTCTGAGGTCCTCCTGCACATCAGGTGCAGATTTGATTGGCAGCAGGAGGTGACCAAGGACCCTGTCTCCAGCCAGGATGTGAGGTCAGGGGGTGCAGATGTCACCGATGAAAATGACACCTTTCATAACCCGAGTTCTGGGTGGATTTTCACACCCGTTGATTTGAAAAACCACCAGCAAGTTGCTCCGATGACTTCCATTCTGATGGGGAGAGCAGGGACCTCCCAGCAGGCTGACTCCACTCTCCGGCTTGCTGGGCAAAGGCAGTGTGTGCTGCTCGTAGGTCTGCACGTCCAGGCCTCGGGGAGAAGCTCGCCGAAATCTGCCTCCCCCACCACCAAGCTCGCGCCCTGGGGGGATGTGCACAGCGTGCGAGAAGAACAGCAGGCAGACTCACTTCTGACATCAAAAGTCAGCCATTTCAGGGAACAGGTTGGATGCTAAGAAGGACTTCCCAAACAGGTATTGGCCAATGGCAGCTGTTGCTGAGGGACGATGGCAGCTGACAGTGGAAGCGGCCACACTGTTCCTTGCCCTGAAAAGATTTACAAGTAACCTGGCTACTGGCATCATGCAAGATAGGCACTGTATCCGTCGCTACAGCCACATTCCCGAGACAAGCCACTTAGGAAGGAAAGAGGTCTCTTTTTGGCTCATGGTTCTGGAGGCTCACCTTCTAAGGTCAGGCCACCCCACTGTTTCAGCATCTACTGATGGCGTCCTGCTGGCCGTGTCCCCAGGAACACGGCCATCTCATGGCAGGAGGGAGTTCTTGGGTTGGTCTCTGTCTTTCCTTACAAGGCCGCTGAGATTTGCTCATGGGGGACCCACCCCAGCCACCTAATCCACGCCCATCACTGCCCATGGCCCCCACCTGCAGACACACTTGCTTCCATCCTCCTAGTCATTGACACTTGATGCTTTGGGGGGCACCAAATTGATATCCAAGCCACAGCCAGAACCTGTAACATCTCACCCTTCCACTGGACTTGAGTGCTTAACGATTTTATTTATTTGAAAGTCAGAATTACAGAGAGAGGGGAAGAGAGAGAGAGAGAGAGAGAGAGAGAGAGAGAGAGAGAAATCTTCCATCTGCTGGTTCACTCCCCAAATGGCTGCAATGGCCAGGTCTGGGCCAGACCAGAGCAAGGAGCCAGGAGCTTCTTACCCATCTCCCATGTGGGTGGCAGGAGCCCAAGCACTTGGGCCATCTTCTGCTGCTTTTCCTAAACCAATAGTAGGGAGTTGGATCAGAAGTGGAGCAGCCAAGACAGGAATCAGTGCCCATACAAGACGTCAATGTCACAGGCAGTGGCTTGACCTGCTACACCACAACACCGGCCCCAGGACTTGACAGTTTCAAAGGCATTGTCACCTCTACTCTGCCTTGTTCCTGCGAGGTAGCTCACTTTCACAGGCGAGAACACAGGCTTGGGGGGCCAGTGGTGTGACCAAGGTCATGTAGCTGGCAGGTGGAGCGCTGGGGCTGCGGCTGGGGCCTCCAGACTCCTACTGGGTACTGCACGTACCTGTGACTACACTTGCTGCTGAGCACAAGGGCCTCCTGCCCCAGATGTCCCGGGGATGAGCCTGCCTGGCAGAGAGGCTGGGAAGCTGGGGACCTGCCTCAGGGCTCCCCCCACCCCTTAAGGCCTAAATTTGGTCCAGGGTCCTCTTGCCAAACTAGAATTAAAGTCAACTCGATCTGCGGGTCTGGAGCTGCCAGTGTCCTTTGGCAGTTCTGCTTGGTGCTTGGTGCTTGGCGCAGGGCCATGTGGATAAAGGAGGCCCCCGCAGGGGCTAGCTTTCCTGGGCAGGAGGGGCACCTTGCCTGCTTCACCCCAGCTCCTGCAAGCTCTTCCCGCACTCCTTCTACTAAGTGCAGAAGGTGGAAAACGTGTCCCCTAACCCTCGGTTCATGGGGCTGTTCCAGTCTTTGGCATAAAAATTGAAACCAGTGGGGGTGCACTTTTGTGCCGGTGTAGATTTCTATTTTTTTTTTTTTTTGGAACAGGCAGCTTTAAACTTTAGCTTCCTCATGAAAAATAGAAACCTGAAAGGGATTTGTTAAATCAACGAAACGGGGCCTTTGGGATTTCCATGTCTCTTAGGCACAACCCTTTTCCCAGCGTGCAAATGAATCAGGACCACACGGCTCCCACTGCACCCGGCGACTCTGCTGGTTAATGAAACCCAGAGAGGAAACTGCCGAGGGCCCAGTTTGTTTGCATCTCTCTGTCCACACGCTCCTAGGAGCTGGTTCCAGCTCTGCATCCTCTGGGGAAGTGGGTGTTTGCACGTTTAGGTGGGAAGATGAGGAAGAGGAGCCCTCATCGTGGCTGTATCAGTCCAGGCTATGTGAGCTCCCGGGACTGGACACCTTACCTCCCCAAGAGGGGCTGCATCCTGATCTCCAGATGAGAGTCCAGTCTGGGAAATGGCTAGGAGATGGGAGAGCAACTCTGTTCTCGCTCCACCTCTCCAGTTTTTCTCTTAGGGTCTCATGAGCCACACACGTGACCCACAGGAACAGGCTGGTCCAGTGTTTTCTCCAAGGGGGCAGCACTCCTGGGGTGCACTGGGTGAGGGGCAGTCTCCCTGGGGCCTGGCAAAGAGCCCCCTGAGTGACAGGAGGGTCTTCCACTCTCTAAGGAGATGACTCTGGGCTGGCAGATGGGGGGTGTAGGTAGTTAGAATGGGGACCGGCTGGCCAAAAGCCCCAGCCCCACTTAGACGGTTAGAACTTGTGGTTCCACTCTGCTAGCCTCCCTCAGAGGAGAGGAGCTCTGGAGGTGGAGTTCAACCCCCGACGGCCTGTGGGTCTTCTGGAATGCCTGTCCAGGGAGCCCCTGTGGAAGCCCCAAGCCCCAGGCTGGGAGAGCTTCCAGGGTGGGGAGCACACTGATGGGACAGGGAGATGCTGCTCCCCACCTGCCCTCCGCGTGGCCTCGGCCTGGCCACCCCTCAGTAGGATGCCAGGTGACAGACTAGGAAGCGTGCTGGAGATTCTTTAGCCTGAGTGGAGTGGCGAGAAGCCCGGGTGGGTGCATACTCAGCCTGGGCTGGCGTCTGAGGTCAGGGCACTCCTGGGGGGCTGAGCCCTGGAGCTGACACTCACTCTGAGCGGGACACTCAGCTTGGGCTGCAGAGCAGCAGAAAACCGACTCCGGGTTGCAGAGCCTCAGGCCTGGCAGGCCTATGCGCCCAGGCTCACATGAGATGCTGTGATTCCTACAAGAGGCCGAGGAGTGGACACGGTCATTGGCAAGGCTGGTCAGGGAAGGCCCCTGTGATGTGGTGACATCTGACCTTGAACTGAATGGCACATGTAGAGCCAGGATAAAAGGGTTCCAGGCAACAGAACTGGGAGAGCAAAGGCTTAGGGCAGGGAACGAGGCCAGGCAAGGCACACGCCTGTGAGGTCAGTGTGCGGGGATTCTGGGGGGGCAGGGGTGTGAGATTGTTGGGGGAGGGACAGGCCGGAGGCTGAGAGGGGCTAACTGGCCCTGTCCTAACCCTGCTGGGGAAGGCAGAGCAAGGCTTCCTCCCCAGAAAGTCCGGGCTGCAAATCCCAGAATGAGATGGGATGACGGCCACAGGGGGCGTGAAGGGTGCTGGTCAGCAGACTGGGGCGTGGGGCCGCCATCATCCTCACAGCATGGGAACGGGGGAGTCGGGAGGGAGAGGCTCAGGGTCCAGGGGAGCGCTGCAGACGGTGGACAACTTGCCAGCTCTGAGGATGTGGGAAGGAGCGATGGCCTGAGGACGGCTGCAGCCTCTGGGAGCTGCGACAGGCAAGGGTTTCCCCGAGCAGTGCTGCCAGCCCTTGCCTGTGGCCCGCTGAGGCCCACTCTGCACTCTGACCTCAAGAACCGCACGGGAACACATTTGTGCTGTTTGAAGCCACTTCGTGTGTAATACTCTCTTATAGCAGCAGTCATATACCCAATACACCGTCCCATAGAGCACCCGAGAGATGTTGATTGAGGGCACCAGGCTGGCATTGAGGGTGGGGCGGTGATCGGTCCCTCGGGTCTCTGCCTCCCGGCGTGGAGGGGCTTGTCTTGTTTCCCCAGTGGGACTCCTTGGAAGGAGTCTTCTTCCTCATCTCCCATGGCTCCGAGCTCATGGCTGGGCATACAGTAGTTGCTCAATTCATGCTTGTGAGCTCCTTGAGAGCAGAAACAGTGCTGTTGTAGAGCTGGGTGGCCCCACTTTGTGCCTTGGTTTCCTGTCTGTGAGATGGGGCCGGTGATACTCCCGCGTGCTGGTGTTGCTGTGAGAATTACACGGGCTGGTGACCACACAACATGCTCACCACAGGGCCTGGTTCAAGCGAGCTCTAGGTGTCAGCTTGTGCTGTTCCCACTTCTTTCCTGCCCCTGAGTCCCCAGGACAGCCACAGTGAAAAGAGGACTTCCTCCTCCATGTTTTTACTGACGAGGGGGTGGGGTGGAGGCGGCGGGGCAGTATATTTGTCAGCTTGGCTACCATAACCGTGTGCCACCGACTGGGTGACTTAGACCACAGGCGTTTATTTCTTACAGTTCTGGGGGCCAGGAAGTCTCAGACTGAGGTCTGGCACATGTGGATTCTGGTGAGGGCTCCCTTACGATGTGCACACAGGGGCCTTCTCACTGTGGCCTCCGTTGGGGGGTGGGGTGGGGAGAAAGAGAGAAGGAGTTTTTTGGTCTTTCTGGTCTCTGATGATAAGGGCATGAATCCTAACTCATTAATCTTATTTACCTCCACAAAAGCCCTGTCTTCGAATGCGATTGTACCGAGGGCTGGGCTTTTGCTATGAGTCTGGGGCGCACAAGCCCGCAATCCCTAGCAGGCCCAGGCCTGGAGTTGGTGTCATGGACTTAGGCCGGACTGACCCCTCCTTGATTTGCAGGGACTGCAGGGGCAGCTGACTCACTTCACCCAGCAGAAGGTCTCTGCCTTCCAGGGGACATAGTTCGGATTCCAGGTGCCCAGTGCCCCCTGCTCCTGAGCTCACGGTCACAGCCTTCCTCACAGTCTCCATCCCTATCCCCAGGGGGCAGCTGAAGTGCAGACAAAGCCACAGGGCACACCCAGGCTCAGACAGCTCCTTCCTGGGGAAGCGCCGAAGCCACACGCAGCCTGCATCCCCTCTCTAGGGGGTCCCGGCCCCACCCCATCACTCCACTCCCACGGAGGTGGGCCTGGTGCCTGAGTCCTGTGACCGTCGCAACACCTTCTAGGGATGTGTGAGACCCGCAAAAGAATCGATTGGCCCCAAGATGCAAGAAGGGAAGTGTGAAATCGGAATTAGTAAAACATGTCAGCACGTCCACTGCTACTTAGCTTCTCGTTGTGTCCAAATCACAGTTACTGCGGAGCGTGTGTGCAGTGCACACTTCTCAGTTCTGGGATGGAAAAGCATCTGGAGGTCACAAAGGGACCCCATCCCTCCCCATCTCTGCCTCCAAATCAGAGAGCAGCAGAGGAACTGGAGGACAGGCGAGGCTCCAGGGCCAACCCCTTCCCACCAAACTGGAAATAAATCCCCCGCTCTGTGTTCCGGGACAGCAGAGTCATGGTGCATTCAGATGCTGGCCAATCCGAGCAGCCCTGAGGCTGGCTTCCCAGCGGGGTTGCGTTGGAACACTGCTAGGCTGCACGCTCAACTTTCCTGAGGTTCCCGTGAGGGAGGGAACCGTCCACGTGTTATACCCGGCACTTCAATGCTTGTGTCTCACGGATGAACATCGCCGGGGTTTGCCCAGTGACTCCCTGTCTCTCCCACTTGGGTGTCATGAAAACCCTGGGGACAGTCAGCGTGCGAGTTAGTTTGGTTTTCTCCTCTTTTAGTTCAGAAAACTGGCACTCAGATGAGTCATCGTGGTGTCCAGGGTGGGGGCTCCAGAGCCTGGACTAACCCCCCAGGCCTGGCCTCCACCTGCCTGGTTAGTTCCCTCCTGCCACGGGGCCTCTCCGTGAGTGACAGCCACCACGAAGTGCCTGGCAGGCTGCAGTGAGACTGCGGCCGGCTTCGGCGCCCCTCCTCGGGCCGATCCCCGTGTCCCCGTGTCCTCATGCCCGGTGTGGGGAGGCTGGGAGGAGCTGATCAGCCCCCTCAGCTCTCCACGCGAGCTCTTCAGTGAGCTTCCGAGGCTTTCTGGAACTAATTAGCCATTTGTTTCAGCCAATTCATTATGTTCTCTTTGAACCAGGCTTCCCTTTCCCTGAGAAAAGCTGCCCTGGAATTTGACTGTTGCAGTGAGATGGGCTTGTGAGCTGCATCCCTGGGCAGCGTCTCCCCTCAGCTGCCGGTTTCTTCCTCCTCCTCACTGCTGCCTGCAGCGGGGATGGATGGCGGCTGCCCGTGGCTCCCTCCCCCAAGCCCGGGTCCTGCCTGTCCTACCATCCAAGGTGTTAAATCAGCGGTGGCCCCCGCCCCGGCCCGGCAGCCAGCGCCTGTCCCCTGCATCACAGCGGCCCCTGCTCCACCAGGGCTCCCGGCTCTGCGGCAAATCCTTTGTCTCCTGCTGCAATCCCTCCCAAGCCGCTGCCGTTCAATCCTCCTCGCGCTGAGCTCCGCGCCAGTCCTCGCCGTCGCTGTCACCCCATCAGCCTGCCTTGATCCTGCCATCTGCTCCAGCAGCCTTTGTCCCTGTCACCCCCAGAAGAAAACCCACTACTTCTGCGGTCGCTGGCTGGTTCCCTACCCCACCCCCACCACACACACACAGCTCCCCGTGCTTCTGCGAAAGGACAGGAGTGAGAGTGGTGGGGAAGAAGGAGGGGTGGGAGAGCCCACGGACACCCCTCGTGTGAGCCCCCAGGCTCTGCTCTGGCCCCGGGGGCCGGCCTCACCAAACAAGCTGGGAAGCCCTAGCAATCTCGGGCCCCCAGGGCCTGTGGCTCTTCTCAAACTCTGTCCAGTCTCAGATGGTCAACGCCCGAACACATAACACCCTCTACCTCGACTTAAGGGGGCACCATTGGGCACACATGAGCAATCCCTCGAGATGGCACCTGTGGCCCCCAGGTCGGCTCCCTGGGAGTCCGGTTGCCATGGCAATGGAAAGGTGTCCCAGGGGAGTGGGGGCCCTGGGGAGTCAGGACGTTTGGTCACTGTGGTCCTCTGTGTCGTGTCCCTGCCTGGGGACTGGAGGCCTTCATGGCCTCCTTTCTCCATCTCTACAGGGTGGCCGTTTGGAGGTGAGTAGGGGAGCAGCGGAGCAGGTGGCCTGCAGCCAGGAGAGGGCTACGCAGAGCCGATCGCTGGCAGAAACAGCGAGGGAGCCGTTGAGATGGCACCACTGCAAATTCAGTTATCATCTAGGGATTTGGGAGACTTGGGGAATGTGGATCCTGGAAATAGAAGACTGATCCCCTAAGTCCAAACCTGGGACAGAGCTGTGTGGCCGAGCGCGCCGCTGGCAGTGTGGCCAAGGCCGCTGGTGATAAAGGCTTTTCCCCAGAAGCTGTCAGCCCCGAGTTAGGACGGCGCCCGGCACCCGCCGCTCCCGCAGCCGCCGCTCAGCGCTGTCACTCACGGGTGTCCTGAACGCTTCCGCAGCCCGTTTCTATTTTCTGACCGTGACAGCTCTTAGGGAAATGAGCTCCCTGGATTTCTGACCAGCTGCACGGGGGCGTGTCTCCCTCTGACCCTGCCCATCACCCCCTACTGTAGGCTTTAAAGGAATCTGCCCACATCAGAGTTTGGGGGTTTGATGAATGGCTCTTCCTCCTACCATGGACCCTCATGATAACGCATAATTTAATTTCAAAGATGAGTATTTGGGAGTGCCTGCTGTGTTCTGGGGGACCTCAGGCTATGGTTTCATTTGCTCCTCACAGCCCAGGGAGGTGGCAATTGCAGTCGTCCCTTCAAAGATAAGAACGCCACTCAGAGAGGGAACTGACTTTGCACCCAGCTGTCACAGGCTGAGCTGCAGTTCGAACCCAGGTCTGAACTTGCTCTCAGCGCTGTCATAACCCAGCTGCTTCCCAGCCTATCTGTCCTTGAAGGGCAGAAATAAATTGAAAGTAAAAGTTCCTTCTCCCCATTAAAAATAACGAAGGAGGGGGCAGTGTTTGGCGCAGTGGTTGAGGCACAGCTCGGGATGCCTGCACCCGGCTCTGCGGGTGACCAGCTCTCCTGCTAAGGCACATCCTGGGAGGTGGTGGACAAGGGCTCACTTGGGTCACTGCCACCTGCCTGGGAGCCCTGGATGGAGTTCCTGGCTCCCGGCCTTGATCTGGCGCAGACTTGGCTGTTACAAGCCATTGAACCAGGGGATGAAGGCAGGACCTCTCTCTCTTTAAATCAATAAAAACAAACATGTAAACATTTGAAAACTGGGTGTGCAAGGGGAGAGACTCCCCCTTTCTCCCTTTTATTCCAGAACTTCTCCATCCTTTTCAAATGTGGGTGGGTCTTTATAATGACTCAATAAGCCTCCTCTGGTCTTATAACCCAGGGATGTTTTAAGGACCTGGGAGCGCTTTTTCAACACGAACAGCCAAGGAGACAGTGCCCCTATCTCCCAGTAGAGAGGGCAGAGCCTACCTGCTGGGCGCCCTGCTCCAATTTGCAAAACTTCCTCTGGTCATAAAGATGAGTTTGTTTCTCCTCTGGATAAAGCCAATCAACTCTCACGGGCAGTCACTCAACTCCCAGGTACAGCTCGAGTGTCCCCGAGGGTGCTGTGACATCCTCGAGCTGAAGACAAGGCGGGTGCTGGGTGTGTCTGCGTGGATACCGGGAGGGGTGGGTGCGGCTGTCTTTGCCTTGTCCGAGCAGACTGGCTGTGGCACGCACCCATCCTGGGCTAGAGCTTACTCAGCCGCACAACTCTTAGCTATCTCAATACCTTGTGATGAGGGTTCCTACACTGGGAGATTAAAAAATAAAATAAAATAAAATAGGGGCCAGTGCTGTGGTGTAGTGGGCTAAGCCTCCGCTTGTGGTGCCAGCATCCCACATGGGCACTTGTTTGAGTCCTGGCTGCTCACTCTTCCAATCCAGCTGTCTGCTGTGGCCTGGGAAAGCAGTAGAAGATGGCCCAAGTTCTTGGGCCCCTGCATCCATGTGGGAGACCAGGAAGAAGCTCCTGGCTCCTGGCTTCAGATCGGCACAGCTCCAGCTGTTGCAGCCGTTTAGGGATTGAACCAGTGGATGGAAGACCTCTCTCTCTCTCTCTCTGTAAATCTACCTGTCAAATAAATAAATAAAATCTTAAATATATATTTAAATTATTTATTTGAAAGGCAGAATTCAAAAGGAGAGAGAGAGAATCTTTCATCCACTAATTCACTCCCCATGGCCACAATGGCTGGGGCTGGGCCAGCCCAAAGCCAGGAGCCAGGAGTTTCATGTGGGTCTCCCACATGCATGGCAGGGGCCCAAGTACCTGGGCCACCATCTGTCACTTTTCCATATATGCAAGCAGCGGCTGGATTGGAAGAACAGCCGGGACTCCAGCCAGGCACCTGGACCTGGGACGCTGCTGTTGCAAGTGGCGCCTCCCCAGCTGTGCCAGCGCTGGCCCTCAGGGTTTTGCTTTTCATTGCATTTTCCCCACAGCTCCCCTTGCTGCGGCTTCTACCGCCTGTCTCTGACTTCCAGTGACCTCCCCTTGCCCGTGCTCTGAGGGGTGTGGCCTCTGTTCTGAGTTAAGCCTTGCCTAACCTGGGGCCAGACCACCTTTTATTTTTTAAGGATTATTTTTTGGGGCTGGTGTTGTGGCGTAGTAGGTAAAGCCTCCTCCTGCGGTGTCAGCATCTCGGTGTGTGTGTCCTGGCTGCTCCACTTCCGATCCAGCTCCCTGCTAATTGCTTGGGGAAAGCAGCAGAAGATGGCCCAAGTGCTTGGGCTCCTGCCATCCATGTGGGAGACCAGGAAGAAGCTCCTGGCTCCTGGTTTCAGTATGGCTCCATCCTAGTCATTGCAGCCATCCAGAGAGTGAACCAGAGGATGGAAGATCTCTCTCTCTCTCTCTCTCTCTCTCTCTCTCTCTAACTCTGACTTTCAAATAAATAAATCAATCTTTTTTTTTTAAAGATTACCTTTCAAAAATGATTGAGAGGCAGAAAGAGAGAGAGAGAGAGAGAGAGCCAGTGATCTAGTTCACTCCTCAAGTGCCCTCAAGGGCTGGGCCAGGCCTAAGCTGGGAGCCAGGTCTCCCACGTAGGGGGCAGGGAGCCAACTGCTGGAGCCCTGACCTGGTGCCTCCCAGGAGAGCAGGAAGCTGCCACTGGGGTGAGGTGAGGACTTGCACCCAGGCCTGCCCCACCCCACTTTTGACGGGGATTTCAGCAGGATCCCTGCAGCCCACGGAGCTGCGCCCATTAACATCACTGCCCCCTTCAGGAGCCCTCGAGGTCTAGGGGACGAAGTCGCAGCTTCCTCAGTGGGGCTCGGCGGCTGGCTCCCGCCTGCCTCTCCGTCCACACCTGCTGCCGCCCTTTCAACTCACTTTCTTCCTCCCTCCTGTAGCAGCCCACGTGGTGACGCACTCACCTCACCTGCCTTTGTGCACCTCGGCCCCTCCCATCTGGAATGTTCCCTCTTCTGCCCTGCCGGGGTTCACCCATTACTCAAGAGCCAGCCCAGAAGGCCCCCTCCTCCCGGAAGCCTTCCAGTGGAAGGAGTCAGCCTGGCACTTCCTGTTGGTGCAGGCTGTGTGTAGCTTTCCTCTTGCTGTGATGAGGGGGCGGGGGGCTCGAGGAGTGGGCAGAGGCGTGTCCTCTGCAATGGGCAGTGTTCCCCTCCCCACCGGCACCAACGCCAGAGCCACACCTGGCTGCTTGAATGAAAGTTCACGCAGGACTGAGCTGGATGACAATGGGGGTCTTACAGTATCATCGAGGCCTGGGCTTGGAGGGACAGGACGTCCCAAAGGGGAGAAGCTGCGAGGCGTGACCACTGCTGTCCGGGGTCACTGACCCCTTTCTCAGCTAATCTGTGGGTGGAAATGTAGCTGTCCCGACTGGGCCACCCGGCGCACGAGGCCTGCGGGCTCCCCTTCTCTCTCCAGAGTAATAAACAGAGTCGTTACCAGGTGCCGCTGCGCTGGCAGGTTATTTATATGCAAATTTCCCTGTCCACGGTTGTGGAGGCGCAGAAACATGATAAGGGCCGCTTCAGTAGGGTCTGGGTGGGGAGAGGCCCTCTAGGTTCCGCGAGAGAAGTTAATATGGGATTAGCCACAACCAATTAGATGGTATCAAATCCAAAGGGATCCAGCAGCTTAGCCAAACTGAAGATGGGGCTCAAGGAGGGGGCTGCGGCTGTCATGGAACCTCAGGCTCCGGCAGAGCCCCCACCCCCCCTCCGCAGGGAGCCAGGCTGCTGGGCAGCAAGTGGAGGGCCACAACCTTGGACCAGGGCGGAGGGAGGCAGGGCAGCACCGGGTCTTCCCACCAGGTGGCGCTCCTGCAGGTGTACGGGGGCCGGCTCAGTGGGGTGCAGCCTGCTTTCCCACAGGTCCCCTGTGCTTCCGCCCCCTTCTTCGCTTGGTAAGTGCCACTCATCCTCCAGCATGTCACCTCCCCTGGAAAGCCTCGCTTAGCCTGTCCAGATTCTGTGTCTGTGCCCCAGAACTTCAGCCAGCCCTCCCGTGAGCCGTTCGTCACGCCGTTTGTGTCTGCTGTCTGCTTTGCCCACAGCCTTGAAGGAGGAAACACAGCGCAGTGTCTCCGACTCCTCAGCGTGAGGTAGGGGAGAAGGAGATGGTCAGGGGAACACAAAGAAAGTCACGGCTTCTTTAGACGTAAATCCTGACTTGTACTGCTTTTTAATCTTAGGTGAGTTAATTTGCTCTCTGAAACTCAATATTCCCATCTGTAAAATGGGAGTAACCCTCCCTCATCTGATGATCCTGTGAACGGCAGCTACAAAGCCTGGCCCTTAGCAATCGGCTCTGTGACGTTGGTTATGTTTTTGTGTCCCTTCCCGCCCCGCCCGACAGACACTCTCTCGTCTCTCCGGGGAGCGCCCCTCTGGGCGAGGTCAGCAGGGAAGAGGAATTCAGCAGGAGGAAGGCCACAGGGCGGAGTAGGGAGGCGGAGAACGGTTAGAGAGAGGAGGAGGTGGAGCCCTGCTCTTCTCATTGGGTCATCAGGGGAGGTAGCCCCTGCTCCTCTCAGCTGCAGAGAGCGAGCTGAGCTGTGCGTGTGGAGCCAGGGGCGGCAACGCGGCCTGCTTCCTGGGCCACTCAGCGCGGAGAATGGAGCACCTGCTGTGGCCTCAGCCCTTAGGGCAGCAGGGGAGAGGAGGGCGAGGCAGTAGAAATAGTGGCTGCCGCCCACCCCTGGCTTACAGCCCAGGGCCCCCTCTGTGCATCCCCTGCTGTGGACTGGAGTTTGTTCCCTGCAACACTCCTGCTGGAACTTGACCACGCCACCCCGCCCCGACGTCGTGGGTCTACGGTATTTAGTGGTATTTGGAGATGGGGCTTTTGGGGGTAATGAGGTTTAGACAGGGTCGTGAGGATGCGGGCCCATGAAGGGATCGGTGGCTTCATAAGGGGAGGAGAGGCCCAAGTTCACAGTGCTGCTGTCTGGCCATGGGATGTCCTGTCCTGCGCTGTCATTCAGCAGGAAGGCCCTCACCAGATGCGGGCAGATGCTGGCCCCGTGCTCTGGAGCCGTGAGTAGAACAAACCTCCTTCCTTTATAACGTAGTCTGTGGTACTCAGAGCAGCAGGGAGCGGACCAAGCCACCTCGCCTGTTGACCCGCGGGACTCTGGCCCCTGCTGCACACGGCACCTGGCTGCAGCGCATGCGCCATGATAGTGCCTTCTGCCCCATCCGGCACTCGAGCCGGCTCCTACGAGCTGAGGCTTGAACATCAAGTCCAAAGCACTTGGTTTAGCCATGAGAAAAACAAGCCAGAGACCTGTGGGTGGGCTCTGTCTCACAGTGCAGTCGGTGGCCGAGCCAGGCCTCTGGAGTCCACGCTGAAGCTCAGGGCAGCTACCTCACATCAGTGCTTAGCGTGGTCAGCTCCCCTATACACCAGCACTGCAGATGCCCATGGACAATGTCCCTGTCTTATTCTTTTTTAGATTATTTATTTATTTATTTATTTGAAAGGCAGAGTTACAAAGAGGCAGAAGCAGAGAGAGAGAGAGAGAGGGAGGGAGGTCTTTCATCCATTGGTTCACTCCCCGGATGGCCACAATGGCCAGAGCTGCGCTGATCCGAAGCCAGGAGCCAGGAGCTTCTTCCAGGTCTCCCACGTGGGTGCAGGGGCCCAAGGACTTGGGCCATTTTCCACTGCTTTCCTAGGGCTTTAGCAGGGAGCTCAATTGGAAGTGGAGTCGATGGGATCGAACCAGCACCCATATGGGATGCAGGCACGGCAGGCGGTGGCTTAACCCGCTACGCCACGGCGCTGGCCTCTAAATCACTGTTTCTTGAGCTGTTTGTAGCTTCACCACCATGTAAGCCTACACCAATTTCAACTGGATCGAGACTGACCAGCTGAGCTGTGCTTGTCCAAATAAAATGATGCCTGGAACCAACCTTGTGTTCTGGTTCCCCAAAAGAACCAGAAACTGGAGAATGAGTGGAAACAGAAGTGCGGGCAGCGCTTAGAAGTGAGAAGTCGAACAGCACAGCATCTGCCCCTGGACTCTTCCCAGATCAATCAACACCCAGTCCTACCGTGGGGCCCCCAATCAGACGTTGCCCTGCTTTCCGTAGACCTGCAGTCGGGGAGTCAGACGTGCATGGTGCCCCTGTCTCTGTCCGGCTAGCTCCTGACAATCTTGCTGTAGAAGACCAAGCTTGGTCCTGGCCTTCCGAGTCGTGCAGGTCACACGATCAACAGGGCCCTGGGCAGCAGGGGAGCCGGGTGGTCCAGGGCACGGTCCTGGTTGGGGTGGGGGTCCCAGCTCTTCCTGCTCACGGCTGCCTGTGGCCCAGCTCGGTGGGGACTTGCTCTCCCTAAGTGCTCATTCAGCCTTTTCTTTGCTCAGCGCTGGTCCCACCACCCTTCCCATCCGTCCCCTGGGAGCCTGGGAGCCGTTCTCCACCGTAGCAGTTCTCCACCGTAGCCAGCCAGCGGCCAAGCCTTGGGGCCCTCACCCCACCCCAAAGCCCTACATAATCTCTGTGTCCAGTCACCCCCTTCTCAGCTCCTAACCTGGACGCCCCCTGGGCAGACCCAGGCCTTCTAAAACAAGGAGGCAGAACAACCTACAGGATTCTATTTTTTTTTTTTTTAACTTCAAAAGACTCAAAAACCTTGTCAGTTTCCTTTGTGGATAAGGAAAGCCCAGGCCTCAAAGGCACAAGCGCTTGGCCCCCCTCCTAGGGTGAGCATGAGCAGGAGACATGGAACCGCCTTGCGTTTTTCACAAGGAGACACTGATAGAAAAAGCAAGACACAGCCAATGTCTCTCCGTGGGCTGTTCTGCCACTCGCCTTCTTTTGTTTAAAGATTTATTTATTTATTTATTTGAAAGTCAGAGTTACACAGAGAGAGGAGAGGCAGAGAGAGAGGTCTTCCATCAGATGGTTCACTCCCCAGTTGGCTGCAAATGGCCAGAACTGTGCTGATCCGAAGCCAGGAGCCAGGAGTTTCTTCCAGGTCTCCCACGCGGGTGCAGGGACCCAAGGACTTGAGCCATCTTCCACTGCTTTCCCAGGCCACAGCAGAGAGCTGGATCGGAAGAGGAGCAGCCAGGACTAGAATTGGCGCTCATATGGGATGCCAGCGCCGCAGGCTAGGGCGTTAATCTGCTGCACCACAGCAGAGTGGCCCTGCCACTCGCCTTCTTAGTAAATCACCCTGCGATGTTTCTGGAACACAGCTGAAACCCAGCCCCAGCCCTAAGACACATCAGGGTCTGGCTCAGACTGACCCCTGCTGCCCACCACCCCCTCATCCCACTCTCTCCCACGCTGTGGCCCAACTCATCTAGAAGGGAATTGCCCGTTTATCCCAGGGCACCCTGCTTGAAGGCCAGCCAAGAGGCCTTGCTGCAGCCAGCCACGCTAGGGAGGTCGCCACTGCCTGGGAAGCGGCTGCTCCATTTGAGCTCAGGGACAACGCCACAGCCCCGGGTATGGTGTTAGAGTTGGTTTGGCGGGTTGAAGATTCTCTGGGATAGCATCCGGCCATGACCACATCCTGGGCACTGCTGGGGACAGGGGCTGGGGACTCCCAACCACAGTACAAAGCCTTGTAGTCCGTTTTCTCTGCCTTCTCCCTAAGTCTCCACACCCACATCCATTTCTCCTAAGAGATGTCTTTTGCCTGCGGCATTTCCCTGCTGCGCAACCCTGTCTGAGGTCTGGGTTTCATCACAGCGCGGCCTCTGTCTGCCTTTCACACGAATGGCCAGACCGGACTTGCACAGGTGCCACTGTCAGCTGTGATAGGTGACGTCATCTAGTTTCTCTATGTCCTCCTGAGCATTTGCTGTTGTCGCTGTTTTTCCTTTGGCCGTTCTGACAGGTGTGTGGTGGTGTCTGAGCACTGTGGGATCTAGTTTGTGTCTTCTCGATGGCTGGTGATGCTGGTCACCTTTGCATGCACCTATTAGCTGTCTGTGAGCCTTCCAGTGAAAGGAGTCTCTCCGTCTTTGCTCGTGCTCTAGCTGCATTGTTTGCTTTCAGTCAATCAATATGGAATCAAGAATACAGTTCAATCAGAATAACATTCAGTTTGATTGCTTGTTTGCTTTTAAAGAATGATTATTTATTTATTTATTTGCTTGTTTGAAAGGCAGAGTACCAGAGTGCTATAGAGAGGGAGACCTTCGTCCACTGGTTCACTCCCCCAAATGGCCACAACAGCCAGGGCTGGGCCAGGCGGAAGCCAGGAGCCGGGAGCTCCATCCAGGTCTCCCACATGGGTGCAGGGATCCCAAGCACTTGAGCCCATTCCACTGCCTTCCCAGACGCATCAGCAGTTTGCTGGACCCGGAAGCAGAGTAGCCGGGACTTGAATCGGCGCTCTGATGTGGGATGCTGGCCTCACAAGCGGCACGTTAACCGGCTGAGCCGCAGCACCAGCCCCTGCCTGCTTGCTTTTCACGGTTCAGTTTTTCGGGTTCCTTATATAAAGGACTGGCTCTAGGGGCCATCCTTGGTCAGCTATGCAGCTTGTCCTCTCTTCCTCTAACCATCTCTTTCATGGAGCAAATTTCCTAATCCTGAAGACCCTCTTGAGTTCAATTTTTCTTCCTGTGGGTTCTACTTTGGTATCAGGTCTGAGACCTTTTTATTGGCTTGGAGCCTAAAGCTTTTCGTCCGATTCTCTCAAAATGCTGTACATTTTCACATTTTGCACTTATGCCCATGATCCATTTTGCGTTCGCTGCCGTGTGGGGCGGAGGTCAAGGGTCGGCGTGTTGCCTGTGGATGCCAATTGCTGCAGCAGCACTGTTGGAAAGCGTCTCTGTTCTTCTGAATTGTCTTGTCTTCTAGTCACCGTCAGTGGGGGTGCACGTGTGAGCCCCACATTGTACTCCGCTGATCCAGATGTCTGTCTGTCTGCCGGTACCCGCGGGCTGGATCGTGCAGCCCTGTACAGTAGTAAATCATGAGATTGGGCAGGCTAAGTCCTGCCACTTTCTTCTTTTTCAAAATTGCTTTTTAGGGATCTCTGGCATGTTCACCACAGTGAGTCCTCCAATCCCTGGAGACCATTTGTCTTCCCGTGTATTTAAATCTTTGATTTCGTCCATCAGGGCTGTGTAGCTTTCAGCACACAAGTCTCTGCATCTCTTGTTAGATTTACAGCTAAGTAATTTACTTGAGTGATTATAAATTATTTATTTTAAAGGCAGAATTACAGCAGGGGAAGGGGAGAAAGAGAGAGAGAGAGAGAGAGAGAGAGAGAGAGAGAGATCTTTCATCTGTTGGTTCACTCCCCCAAAGGCCACAATGACTGGGGCTGGGCCAATCCGAAGCCAGGAGCCAAGAGCTTCTTCCAAGTCTCCCATGTGGGTGCAGGGGCCCAAGGACTTGGGCCATCCTCTGCTGCTTTCTCAGGCACACTGGCAGGGAGCTAGATCAGAAGTGGAGCAGCTGGGACACGAATTGGTACCCATATAGGACACCATGGCTTTTACCTGCTGTGTCACCGTGCCAGCCCTGATGGTATGAATCTTTAATTTTGCTGTCCACCTGTGCCATAACTAAGCACAATGTCAACTCTAAGTCTTTTGGTAGATGCTCCTTTTCTGGGTGAGGAAGTGCCCCTCTATTCCTATTTGTCTAGATTTTAAAAAGTCATTAATGGAGGAGCAACACTGTGGTGCTGAAACCAAGCCGCTGCCTGGGTACAGGTATTCCATATTGCAGCACGGGTTCAAGTCTGTCTGCTCTGCTTCCCATCCAGCTCCCTGCCAATGTGCCTGGGAAAGTAGCAAGAGACGGCCCAAGTACTTAAGCACCTGCCACCCACGTGGGAGACCCAGATGGAGCTCTGGGTTCCTGGCTTTGGCCTGGCACAGTCCTGGCTATGTGGCCATTTGGGGAGTGAACCAATGGGTGGAAAAATCTCTCTCTCTCTCTTCACTCTCCTCTACAAATAAATAAACAAATCTTTTAAAAAATCATCACTGGATATTGAATTTTAGCAAATGCTTTTTCTGCATCAATTGATATGATCATGTGATTATTCTTTAGCCCCAAATATGGTGAAATACACCAATTGATTTTCTTTCCTTTTTTAGAGATTTACTTATTTATTTGAAAGGCAGAGTGGTAGAGAAAGAGAGACACAGAGAGAGATTCTCAATCTACTCACTCACCCCTGAATACCTGTAACAGCTAGGGTTAGGCCACGTTGAAGTCAGGAGCTAGTGTGTCCCACATGGGTGTCAGGGGCCCGGGCACGTGGGCCATCATCCCCTGCCTTGCAAGACCATTAGCAGGCAGTTGGCTCAGAAGTGCCTGGCAGCCAGGACTTGAACCAGGCACTCGGATGGGGGATGTGGGCGTCCCAAGTGGCAGCCTCACTGATTGGTTTTTAGAGTATATTTTTAAATGTATTTCGCTGCTATTTTAGACTACATTTCATTTGTGGTCTAGCGTAAAATTCCTTTTATACAGTCACAATATTTTGTTAAGGTTTGTTTATATCTGCAGTCATGGAGGGTCCTGGTCTGCAGCTTTCCTCTTTTGTCCTGTCTTTGATGTTGGTATCGGGATAATACAGACTTCAAAACAAAACAAAACAAAACTGGAAAGTACCCCTTCCTCGTCTGTCTTCTGGAAGAGACTCTGTAGAATTGGTGTTAACTCTTTAAACATGTGGCAAACTTGTCCAGTGAATCCATCTGAGCCTAAACTTGTGGAAGTTTTGAAACTACAAATTCAGTCTCCTTAGTAGTTCTGGCCTGTTCCAGTGAAACTCTGCTTCATTCTGGTGAGCTGTGGTGCGTGCATTTCCACTGGTCCCCTCTGTGAAGCCGATGTGAAGAGCTGGTCCTGGTCACCCCTTCTCATCCTTCTGTAGTTCATCCGCATCCCAGCCTGTTTCCTGTCAGCCTTGCTAGAGCTCTGTCCGTTTTGTTGATCTTTTGGAAGTCCCAGTTCTCTCTTATTTTCTCCATTTTGGTGTTACGGATTCTGCTCCTGTCTGTATCCTTTCCTTCCTTCTTTGTGCCTTGGACTGACTTTGTTTTCCTTGTCTCGATTTTTGAGGTGGGAGCGTGGATGTTTTTGATGAGACTCGCCCCTTTCTGCTGTGTGCTTTGAGTCCTATAAATTTCCCTTCCAGTACTGCCTTAGACGCACCCTACATTTATGCCTGCTGTATTTTCATCCTCACCCAGTTCAAAGTGTTCTTAAAGAAGTTGCCTTGAGACTTCCTCTTTGACCCAGGGATTATTTTCAAGTGTGCAGTTTAGTTGCTGAACGTCTGTAGAGTTTCTTGTTCTCTTTCTGCTAGAGATTCCTGTTTTGATTCTACTGTAATCGAAGCTGTAATGGAAACACACACTCGGTATGATAGCAGCGCTCTCAAATTGCAGTCTGTTCAATTCTGCTAACGCTCTCCATGGCCCAGGCTATGGTCTGTGTGCATACACCAGAATGTTCGACGAGCACCTGCACATGATGCGTTTCCCGCGGCTGCAGGGTGGAGCGATCTGCTACTGTGGATTCCCTTCACTTTTGCTGCCCCCACTTGTAACGTGATTAAGTATTTTCTCTTCACACAGTTAGAACCACATCAGATTGTGTTCTAATTTTTGCCTCAGCCATACAATGTAACTGGGAACATTCAAGAGATGTAGGAAAGTCTGTCTGGCTTGTCTGCATCTTGGCTTCTTCTTGTACCCCTCTGTTATCACTACCTTTCTTCTTAGAGATTTTTCTAGTGCTTCTGTTGCCGTAGGCCTGCTTATGACAAATTCTCCTGGATTGCCCTCGTTAGAGAATGTGCTGGCTTCCCCCTTATCCCTGAAGGATGTTTGTTGGTTGTGGGACGCTGAGTTGAAGCTGTTTTCGTCCAGCTCCTCAAACACATTATGCCACTTTCTCTGCCCTCAAAGCTTGCTGATGAGATAGACACTAATTCAGATAATTTTACTTATGGTTCAAGAGTCATTTCTTTTCCTGATTGCTTTAAAAACGTTTTCTTCTTCTTTCTTTAGTTCTCTGAAATTTCATTCTGATGTCTTAACATGGATGTTTTTGGAGATTTTTTTCCTCATCTCCTACACAACCTGTGGGTAGATGTTTCTTGCCAACTATGGAGGATTTTCAGGTATTGCTTCTTTGAGTGTTTTTCAGCCAGCTGATCTTTCTCCTCTACTTTGGGACCATGGTGCAAATATTAGATCTTTTTTATATTTTTAAAGATTATATTTATTTATTTGAGAGGTAGAGTTACAGAGAAAGGTCTTCCATCCACTGGTTCACTCCCCAAATGGCTGCAATAGCTGGAGTTGAGCCAATTCGAAGCCAGGAGCCTGGAGCTTCTTCCAGGTCTCCCATGTGGGTGCAGGGGCCCAAGCACTTGGGCCATCTTCTACTGCTTTCCCAGGCCATAGCAGGGAGCTGGATCAGAAGAGGAGCAGCCAAGACTCGAACTGATGCCCATAAGGGATGCTGACACTGCAGGCGGAGGCTTAGCCCACTACACCACAGTGCTGGCCCCAGATCTTTTTTTCCATAGTCCCACAGGTCACTGAGGGTCTGTGCACTTTTGTTTCAATTTTTCCTATTGTTCAGGAGGGGTAATTTCTATTTTCTGTCTTCCAGTTCACTAATTCTTTCCTCTTTCTTCTCTTGCTGCTATTGACTCCACCCACTGAACTTTTAATTTTGGTTATTATATTTTCCTGTTCAAAATTTTCCGTTCGGCTATTTTTTCTACTTCTTTGCTGAGGCTTTCTACTTTTCAGTTGTTTTAGGTAGGATTTTAACTATATTGAGGGGTTTTTATAGTGGCTACTTTAAAATCTTTGTCAGATAATTCTTACATCTCTGTAATATTGATCACCGCTTTCATTGAGCGTGAGTTTGTCCTGGCTCCTGGTCTCACAAGTGATTGTAATTGCAAGCCAGACATCTCCTGTTAGGAGATCCTGCACCCTGTTTAACCCTCTCTTTCTGTCTTGTTACTGTCAGGTGAAGACAGAGGTCGAGCTTCCCACTCAGCCTTTGTTGACACCTGGTTTGGAGTGGGCGGGTCCCTGCTCTTCTGGGTGGGAATCTAGATCTCCACGTGGTCTCCATAGATGCCCTGGTGGGTCCTGTGGTTTGAACGTATTATCACAAAATTATGGATTAGAGACAACTTTCTGTGCAATAGTGTCGAAAGGTGGTCCCTTTAAGAGGCAAGTAGCACTGCGGCTCAATGAATTGAGGCTTTGTTCTGGTAGGCTGGCATCCCATATGGGCGCTGGTTCAAGTCCTGGCTGCTCCACTTCCAATCCAGCTCTCTGCTGTGTCCTGGGAAAGCAGAAGAGGATGGCTCAGGTGCCTGGGCCTCTGCACCTGCGTGGGAGACCCAGAAGAAGCTCCAATCTCCTGGTTTCGGATCAGCCCAACTCTGACCATTGCAGCCATTTGGGGAGTGAACCAGTGGATGGAAGACCTCCCTCTTTCTGTCTGCCTGTCTCTCTCTGTGTGTAACTCTGCCTTTCAAATAAATAAAATCTCTCTCTCTCTCTCTCTCTTTTTTTAAAAGAGATGATTAGTTGAGTGTTCTAATGACACTGTTGATAGCGACTCCAGGGGACCTTGGAAAGGAATGGAAGAAACATACCTGACATGACCCTCTAGGGGTCCTGAGGGACAGGTAGAAGGCAGAAACATATACAATGAAATCTTCAGAAGCTGCCAAACACCCAGCCCACCATGGACCTTGCCTATGTGACATGAGCTCCATGTTAGACCACTATTAATTGGACCAATCACATTCAGGATCTGCTGCCTCCCAGGGTGTGCCTTAGCAGGAAGCTCGAGTGGGAAGTGGAGCTGGGACTTGACCTAGGTGTTCTGATATGGAATGTGGGTTTCCCAAGCAGTGATTAACCACTGCACCAAATGCCTGCTCGCCTATCTTTCCCCCCACTGGTGTTTCCACCTTCAGCCTCACGTCTTCAATACAAGAGCACAAACTCCCATGGTCATTCCTCGGGTCTGAGGGCCCTGCAGGCTGTCTCCCCACCTCTCAGAGTCCCCTTATCTTTGTTTTATGCGCAGTGCCCAGGGTGTTCAGCTGTCCTTAGTGAGAGGAATAGGAAAACACGTCTACTCCATCTTCCCAGAGGCAAAATCTCTGCATTATATTTCTTACCGGCTTAACTGAGATATGACTCGTATGACAATGTAGTCACACATTACTGTGGGTTTTAGCGTTGTTAGAGTTGTGCAGCCATCACCACAGGCAATTCTGGGACATTTTCATTACTCCCGAAAGAGACCCTGCACCCTTGGCATTACCCCCAACCTCCCGCTCGGGCCCCACCTCCGGCTCTAGCTAACCGCTAATCTGCTTTCTTTCTCCGTAGATTCACCTACCTCGACCATTCCAGTTAAACGGGATCATACAGTACACGGTCCTTTGGGACTGATCTCTCACTCAGTGAATTTATAAGGTTTATCCATGTCATAGTATGCATCAGTACTTCATTTCTTTTTATCGTGGGAGAATACTCCAGTGCATGGAAGTATCGCATTTTATTTGTCCATGCATCCTTGGATGGACAGGTGGGTTCTTTATACACTTTGGAGGTATGAGTAATTCTGCTATGATCATTTCTGTAGAAGTCTTTCAGGCATTTGCTTTCATTTCTCTTGCCTATGTCCTTAGGAGTGGAATGACCAGATCGTATATGGCCGCTGTATTCAGCATCTGATGAACTGCCAGACTGTTTTCCCAAGGGGTTGCACCATTTTACATTCCCATCAGAAATATGTGAAGGTGGTGATTTCTCCACACACATCCGTGTCCACACCATCATGGTGGGTGTAGTTACATCTCACGGAGGTTTCGGTTTGCATTTCCCTGACGGGTAACGGCTCTGATCACTCACTCATGTGTGTCTATACATTTATATACAAAGGCCCTTCAGAGAGTTCCTGCAGAGATGGAATTACAGGATGAGTTTGGGGACAGGCATTAAGCAGTTAACACCCTGGGTAAGATACCTGTATCCTGTATCAGAGAGCCTGGGATCAATGCCCAGCTCCAGGGCCTGACTCCAGCTTCCTGCTAAAGCAGACCTTAGGAGGCGATGGCTGATAGCCCAGGTAGTTGAGACCCTGCCACACACCTGGGAGACTTGATTAAATTCCTGGCTCTTGGCTGTAGCCTTGGTCCAGCCCAGGACATCGTGGGCGTTTGAGGAGTGAACCAGAGGGTGGGAGCTCTCTCTTTCTGTTTGTTTACCTCTCTTTCTCTCTGCTGTCAAATTTTAAAAAAGAGTTTATTTAAAAAAATGTGAAATCCAGACTTTTTTATAATACACATTTCCTCTGTATTATGAAAAAAGTGCTTTGCAACAAAATAAACTCAGTTTTAATTCAATTTTGCAGATTTTTTTGAACTGTCTCTTTAGACTTTGTCCATTTTTAAATTGGGTTATTTGTCTTTTTATTATTGAATAATAATAGCTCTTTGTGTAATCTAGACACAAGTCTTTATTGGATATATGATTTGCAGATACCGTCTTCTATTCTAGGGCTGCTTTGTACTTCTTGAATGGCGCCCTTTGAAGCACCAGAGTTTGCAGTTGGTAACGGCTAACATGTCTGCTTTTCCTTTTGTTGCTTGTGCTAAGAAGCCACTGTTGAATCTGAGGTCATAAAGATTTATGCCAATGCTCTCTAGGGACTTACAGTTTTAGCTCCTAAAATCATCATATATGGTGTGAGGTAGTGATCTGACTTAATTCCTTTGCATGTGGATAGCCAGCTGTTCTAAAGCCATTTGTTGGAATGACTGTTCTTTTTTTTTTTTTTTTTTTTTTTTTTACAGGCAGCGTGGACAGTGAGAGAGAGAGACAGAGAGAAAGGTCTTCCTTTGCCATTGGTTCACCCTCCAATGGCCGCTGCAGCCGGCGCACTGTGCTGATCCGAAGCCAGGAGCCAGGTGCTTCTCCTGGTCTCCCATGGGGTGCAGGGCCCAAGCACTTGGGCCATCCTCCACTGCACTCCCTGGCCACAGCAGAGAGCTGGACTGGAAGAGGGGCAACCAGGACAGAATCTGGCACCCTGATCAGGACTAGAACCAGGTGTGCCTGTGCTGCAGGCAGAGGATTAGCCTATTGAGCCGTGGTGCCAGCCGGAATGACTGTTCTTTCGACGTTGAATTGTCTTGTCACCCTTGTGAAAATCAGTAAAGGTTTACTTCTGGGTTCTCAATTCTACTCCTCTTATCAACACATTCCTATTGTATTTTTAGTTCCTCGGGACAGGAGCCATGCCTTGCTCATCTTCACATGCCTGGCCTCTCTTAGGGTCTGGGTAAGGGTGTAAAAATAGGTCTCTGATGGTTGCTAATAGGAATTTCTCACAGTTCTGTAGGCCAGAAGTCCAAGATCAATGTGTCAGAGGCTTGATTTCTCCCGAGGCCTCTCTCCTTGGTGTGTCGTGGCTGTGTCTTGCTGTGCCCTCCCACGATCTTTTCTCTGGATGCACACTGGCTCCTGGGATGTGCTTCCCTTCCTAGTAGGGGACCGGTCCTACAGGACTAGGGCCACACCCAGTGACCTCTTGTAACCGACATTACCTCCCTAAAGGTTCTGTCTCCAAATGTAGTCACACTGGGGATCAGGGCTCCCATTGGGGCATGGGGACTGGTTAGTCCACAGCAACAGGTGATGTCTGAATTACAGGTACCAGTGCTTGCCTGGCCCTGGTGAGGGACAAGAGGCCGAGGGATGCAGCCAGCACAGCCAAGCGTCAGCTACTCTCAGAGTCTCAGCACAGTGCTGGCAGGTGCAGGTCAGTTAATCTGACATTTTAAGGTCACTGGAGGGCCTGGCAGTGTCTCGGGAGTAGTGGCGGGTGGAGTCTGTGGCTTCGGTGGCTCAGGTCTCCGCCTCATCCCCAGGAAGTGTGGCAGGTTCTTCTCTCCACTGCATTCGTGAGGAGCAGCACGGCTCCCGCGTTGGAGCTCTCCTTCCCCAGCCTCTGTGCCGCAGCCTCTCCCCTCCTGTTGGGTCACAGCTTCTTTCCTCTGCTGGGTTCTCTGTCTCGGGACCACAAAGAATGAGGCACAGGGACAAGGAAGAGTGAGCAAAGGGAAGAAGTTTATTGAAAGAAGCTGAGAAAGTTCCTGGCAGCTTGGAGGGACTGCAAGGGGCTGCTTGCCAGAACTGCCTGGCTCAGGTTTTTATGTGTTTCTAAGGAAGGAAGTTCATCTGATTGGTTGAGGCTTATGCTAATAAGGTTTCTGCATGAACCAATTGGGGAATCAATTGGTTTGGAGCCAATCAACAGCCACCTACCATGGAGCTCATGGTACATCGGGAAGTTAGGAGTGTGTTTGAACGGGTCCAGGTGAGCGGGATGTTAGGCAGATGTAACATCTGAAGATTGCATTGTATACGCTTCTCCAGTCTCTAGTTATGCCATGTATGTTTCTTCCTTTGCTTTTCAAGAGCCCCATCAACAGGAGTCCCTATCAGCAGGAACAAGGGGCTATGTGGTGGTAGCAGTCGGGGGAGGGAAGTGGACATGAGAGGTTCCTCTTTGAGGGGGTGCTGAGTCGTGTTTGTGGGCCCTACGGTGCGTTCTGTCTGTTGTTGCTAAGCGACTGCTGTGAACACGCATGGGGCATGACAACGGGCTGAGCCTCACGGAGGCAGGACCCACGGGGGGCTCCCCAGTGCCCGTGAGGCCCCTCTGCAGAGACGCTGGTGTGGGAGGACCGCTGCGTCTCTGTGGCACTCCTGGGTTTCTCATGGGCTTTTGCACATTCTCCGTGCTCTGCTGTGCTGTGAATCTGGGGAGGTGGGGCCCTGCGAGGGGCCCTGCTGAGATGCAGCTTCACCACCTCCACCCACAGACAGGGAGGGCTGCCTGCCACTCATCAACCACAGGCTTTTCTTTTTTGTGTTAAAGATGTATCTATTTATTTGAAAGTCAAAGTTACACGCAGAGAGAGGAGAGGCAGAGAGCGAGAGCGAGAGAGAGAGGTCTTTCATTTGCTGGTTCACTCTCCAATTGACCACAATGGCTAGAGCTGCGCCTATCCAAAGCCAGGAGCCAGGAGCTTCTTCCAGGTCTCCCACACGGGTGCAAGGCCCCAAGGACTTGGGCCATCTTCTACTGCTTTCCCAGGCCATAGCAGAGAGCTGGATTGGAAGTGGAGCAGTGGGACTCAAACTGGTGCCCATATGGGATACTGGCACTGCAGGCAGCAGTTTTACCTGCTACACCACAGCACTGGCCCCACCACAGGCTTTCAGAGAACCTTGACATGCAGTGTCCAAGGGGCCGACAGAGGCTGGGGTTGGGGGAGTCTAGGGTGGGAAGGGCCCACTGAGCCTGAGCCAGAGGAAGAGAATGGGCGTGCACGTGTGCACCAGGGGCCTCCTTTTTGTCATCACCCCAGGCGAAGGGCTGGATGGCAATAGTGTCGGAAACGCTGAGGGTGAGCAATGGTTAACATTTGTCCTTGATCAGGCCTTTAATCTCACCTACTGCCTTAGGGAGTTAAGGTGTGGGGGGGAGTGGAATCAGGCTGGGGGGTGGGGCAGGGGAATGAACTCAGCCGAGCCCATCGAGTGGGGCTTGTGTGGGCACCGCAGCCAGGTTCCCCCCGCGTGGCTCTGATGTGCCGGCTGCAGAAGTGGCCGCAGCTGGAGGCCCAGGCGCTGGGATGCAGCAGAGGAACAGAGCTCCCCGCTCCTGCCTTGGTCGCGGGGGCGCTCTCCCAGGCCGCTGTCTGTCCCCTGCCATGCCGCGGTGCTGGGGCATGGGTGGCTCTCTCCTCTGAGGAATGGGCACTTCTCGCCACCCTCTCATCCTCTCCTGGGACATGGTTCTGGGGCCCAGGTCTTAGGGATGCCGACTTCTGTGTCCGCAGGGCTTTCTGCCCTCCACTGCAGGTATCGCTCCCCGGGGCCCTGCAGTGAGCCAATGTGCGGAGCTCAGAAAGGCAGGCCATTGTCTTGGTGACACAGGACCAGAACTCGGGGCTCTGGGTGCCCCGTTTCTTTGGCAGCACACTGCCTTCCCGAGATAGAAGAGCTGGCCCAGTGGCTGCACCCCGTTCTGTGTCCTCACCCTGTCCTTCATCCCCCCAGTACCTCCCGGTCTAGCCGGGGTTTCTGAGAACGGCCCAGAGATGGCTGGAGACAGCCCCTCACACATCTTTCCTTGGGGGCCTGGGCTTTATGTAGGGCTCCCGTGGCTCAGAGAGACTCGCGCTGACAACACGCGGGGCCATCTGAACATTGAAAAGAGTAATAAGGACGATTTAGTGTAAATCATTGAACAAATAAATACCCATCAGACCCTGGCGATAGCGGCAGGAAGGGAGAATAACTGGGTGAGCTGAGAGAAACAGAGAGAAACTCATTTACTGCCGTGGGAAGTGACTAGGGAGGGAATTCCTTGGTCAGCAAGTTAGCAATTAAAAAGAAAGAACTAGGCATTTACCTGTTTTTTTTTTTGTTTGTTTGTTTGATAGGCAGAGTGGACAGTGAGAGAGAGAGAGAGAGACAGAGAGAAAGGTCTTCCTTTGCCGTTGGTTCACCCTCCAGTGGCCACTGCGGCCGGTGCGCTGCGGCCGGTGCGCTGCGGCCGGCGCACCGCGCTGATCCGAAGCCAGGAGCCAGGTGCTTATCCTGGTCTCCCATGCGGGTGCAGGGCCCAAGTACCTGGGCCATCCTCCACTGCACTCCCTGGCCACAGCAGAGAGCTGGCCTGGAAGAGGGGCAACCGGGACAGAATCCGGTGCCCCGACTGGGACTAGAACCTGGTATGCAGGCGCCGCAAGGCAGAGGATTAGCCTATTGAGCCGCGGTGCCGGCCTTACCTGTATTTTTAAGGGGGAACTGTAGTTAACTCCTGTTGGGGAGGGGAAAACTGCTCTGTGGAAAACATTAGCCAATAAGAACGGAAAAAGCAGGCCGGCGCCGCGACTCACTAGGCTAATCCTCCGCCTAGCGGCGCTGGCACACCGGGTTCTAGTCCCAGTCGGGGCACCAGATTCTGTCCTGGTTGCCCCTCTTCCAGTCCAGCTCTCTGCTGTGGCCAGGGAGTGCAGTATAGGATGGCCAAGTGCTTGGGCCCTGCACCCCATGGGAGACCAGGAGAAGCACCTGGCTCCTGGCTCCTGCCTTCGGATAGGCGCGGTGCGCCGGCTGTGGCGGCCATTGCAGGGTGAACCAACGGCAAAGGAAGACCTTTCTCTCTGTCTCTCTCTCTCACTGTCCACTCTGCCTGTCAAAAAAAAAAAAAAAAAAAAAGGCGGGAAAAGCGATGGAATTAGAAAAATCGTCGTTTTGTGATATTCAAAGAAGTAATTGATTTGGGCAATGACGGTCAATAAGGGGTCAAAACATGGGGCTGTTGGAGAACAAGACATCCCAGGGGTGTTGAGGTGTTGCCCACAGGTTGCTAGCCGGGTGTCACAGGGAAAGTGGACGTTTCAGTGGCTGGCTCTGGCAGGGGCCACCGTACCCATGCACAGAAACCCAGTGGAACGGCGTGGCACTGCCGGCACGGCCTGCTGTCGTGGGGCAATGTGGACTTCCCACGCCACCTATGCAGGTCACCACTTGCCCACGGTGGCATGCATGAGTCTGCTGTCATAGCACAGAACCACCGACCAGGCAGCTTACCCAACAGAAATCCATCTCCTCACAGCTCTGTGGTCTGGCCAGTCCAAGATCAAGGTGGCAGCTGATTCGCTTCCCGGTGAGGGCTTTCTTCCTGGTGTGGGATGGCTGCCTGTGACCCCACTAGAGAAGAGAAGGGTGTGTGTGTGGGGGGGGGTCTTCCTCTTCCTGTAAAACCATAGTCCTGTTGGGTTAGGGCCCCACCCTTAGGACCTCATTTCCCTTAACTCTCTCCTAAAGACCCTGACTCTAAATACAGCCACAGTGGAAGTTAAGGCTTCGTCATAGGAGCTTGTGTCTGGGTGGACGGGAGTGACCACAGTTCAGCCCATAGCCATGCATAACAAGATACCCCAAAACTCAGCTGCCCAAAGTAGCAAATATTCACTACCCAGAGTTTCTGTGGGTTAGGAATACAGGCACAGCTTAGTTGGGTGCTTTGGCTCAAAGTTTGTGGGGAGGAGGTAGTCAAGCGGTAGGCTGGGACTGGGGTCCTCGCTGAAGGCTCACCTGGGTTGGGTAGGATGTCTGCTTCCCGCCCACTCGGCTCACTCACACGGTTGTTAGTGGGCCGTAGTCCTTGCTAGCTGGGCCTCAGCACAGGGCTGCCGCACCACAAGGCCATGGGCTCCCACAAGGTGAACAGCTTGAGAGAGAGTGAGCAGAGCTCTCAAGACAGCAGCCGCAGTTTTCTAAGAACCTAAGAGCCATGCCTTCTCTTCTGCCGTATCCCATTCAGCGGTTACAAAGGCCAGCCGCACCCAGAGGCCGGGGCTTATCCAGGCCCGACCACCAGGAGACGGGATCCATAGGCCGCTTGGAGGTTGCCTTCTGCCCAAGTCTTCTCACCAAGACTCCCTCAACACGACCTTTTTTTTTTTCTTTTAAAAAAAGATGGATTTATTTGAAAGGCAGAGTTTACAGAGACAGAGACAGAGACAGAAAGATCTTCTATCACTTCACTCTCAAAGTGGCCAGAACAGCTTGTGGGCTGGTCCAAACCCAGGAACCAGGAGCTTCATCTGAGTCTCCCATGTGGGTGGCAAGAGCCCAGGGACCTGGGCCATCTTCCACTGCTTTTCCAGGCATATTAGCAAGGGATGGTTTGAAAGTGGAGCAGCCAGGATTTGAACCCATGTCGTATAGGAAGCCGGTGTCACAGCTGGTGTCTTTACAGGCTATGCCACAACAGTGACCCCACCAAGACTCTATTTAATTTGTTTGAGAGACAGAGAGAGCTCCCATCTACTGGTTCACCCAGCAAATGTCTGTAAGAGCTGAGGCTGGGATGAGCTGAAGCCAGGAACTAGGAACTCATCCGGCTCTCCCTTGTGGGTCGCAGGGACCCAACCACTGGAGCCGTCACCTGCCGACTCTGAGGGTGTGTGCTAGCAGGAAGCTGGCATTGAGAAGGGAGCTAGGGCTCCAACCAGGCAGTCTAAATGGGATGTGAGCACCCCAATATAGAAATCCTTTTTTTAATGTTTATTTATATCAGAGGCAGAGTTACAGAGAGATGGAGAGACAGAAAGAGAGGTCTCCCACCAGCTGTTTCACTCCCAAAATGGCCACAATGGCTGGAGTTGGGCTCATTGGAAGCCAGGAGCCAGGAGCTTCTTCCAGATCTCCCATGCAGGTGCAGGAGCCCAAGGACTTGGGCCATCTTCTACTGCTTTCCCAGGCCATAGCAGAGAGCTGGATTGGAAGAGGAACAGCTGGGCCCAAAGCGGCACCCATATGGGATGCAGGTGCCTCAGGTAGAGGTTTAACCTACTACACACAGCGCCGGCCCCCATCAAGCTTGAGGTCTCACACATAGTTTACAGGAAATACAGGGAATAAAGTGACAAGTTAAATAGCACCATAAAGGAATAATCAGACAAGCCCAGAAACTGGGACACAGTACAAGATCACCAGCTGTATCTCTTCAAAATGTCAATATCACGACAGAAAGAAGGTGGGGAGACCATTTTAGATAAAAGAGAACAAATAGATAGAACAACCAAATGACATGTGTGCCCTTTAATTGGAGTCTGGCACTCAAACGGCAGTACAAGGCATTTCTGAGACAAGTACAGAAATTTGAAGAAGGACTACATATTAGATGATGTTTGGAAATCATTGCTAACTTTTATCTTTAAAAATAAATTGCATTTGTCTAGTTTCTCATTATTTGAAAGGCAGAGAGACAGAGCCAGACAGAGACCTTCCATCTGCTGGTTCATTCCCCAGATTCCCACACAGCCGGAGCTGGGCCAGGCTGGAGCCAGGAGCCCGGAACTCAGTTAGGGTCTCCCACATGGGTGGCAGGGACCCAAGCACTTGAGCCATCACCGGCTGCCTCTCAGGGTGCACAATAGCAGGAAGCTGGAATCAGAAGGGGAGCTGGGACTTGAACCCACGCACTCTAACCCGGGATGTAGAAATCCCGAGTGGCACCTAACCATGGCACAGAATGCCCGCTCCAGTTTTCCAGTATGTGGTTATGCAGATGCCTTGAAATATTTGGGGGTGTACTGTCTTGACCTTTGCAAGTTACACTCAAATAGTCTGAAAAAACAAAACCAATTTGAGAATATGCTTAGAGAGGATTGTGTGAGTATATGGGCTAATATTATTTGAGATTTTCTGCATTCATGATTTTTTTTTTCTGTTAGTAAAAAGCTTATAGGAAAAAAACAGACATGGCAGGCTTCTGACCGGAGCTGTCCACCTCTTTGAGCTGAAACTCCGACACGTCTGAGGTTCGTGAATAATGTCCTTGTTCCCATGCACACACTGGGCGTTGCTCATGTCTTCACATGCTGCCTTGGTCTAGATGATTCCTGCCCCTCTCCCCTGCTCAGGGGTATCAGGAGCCTGGTGCAGGAGGAGGAAGAGTCTGGGCTGGAGCTGGCTCCCCAGGTTCCCCCCCCCCCAAGGGCGGGCACAGGTGTGGAGCTCTGGCCCCATGAGTGGGATGAACACACAGATGGTCCTGGATGTAGTTCCTTTCTCGGCCGCTAGCAACGACCTTGGACAAATCTCCTAATTGCCCTGAGCCTCAGGTACTCAGGTGGCCAAGAAGACAATAGCCCAGGCCTTGGTTGAGGGGGGACTGGAAGCCATGATGTAGGGGAGCTCTCAGCAGCTGTGGCTCCCAGGGTCACTGCTGGTCTGTCCATGAGGATCTGGAAGCTTGGGCTGTCCCACCTGCAGGCCAGAAAGGCTCTGAGGGTTCCCCAGAAGAAGGAATGGAGGGGGCCAGAGAATTCCTTCTTTAGGGGTATTGGGAAGGGGGAAATTCAATTGGGCCAGCCACAGATCACTCAAAGGGCTTCTGCCCGCCTCCACTGAACCAAGGGCTCTCCTGCAGCAGAAGTGTCTCCTGTGCCATGTCTGCAGAGGATCAGCTGGTGAGCAGCACCCACGCTCTCGCCTGTTCAAAACCCCAAGAAGTGCACTGGCCTCCGAGAGAGCCCAGCCGGAGCAGCCAGGGGCCTGCCAAGGCCAGAAAGAGGTGCTAAATCAGACTGCGAGATGGCCTGGCTTTGCCTGTGGCTTGGAAATACCAGTCACAGAGTCACAGGTGCATGGAACCCGGGGCTCTGGGCTCAGCCAGAGAGGACGGATGAGGCACTGAACTGACTTCTCAGTCCCAGAGAAGCACTTGGGACCCCTAGCAGGAAGCCAGGAGGCCTGGTGACCCCTCAGGGTGCATCGTGTAAAGAGGAAGGGTTGGAATCACAAGCCGTGGCTTAATAGGCTAATCCTCCGCCTGCGGTGCTGGCACACCGGATTCTAGTCCCGGCTGGGGCGCCGGATTCTGTCCCGGTTGCCCCTCCTCCAGGCCAGCTCTCTGCTGTGGCCAGGGAGTGCAGTGGAGGATGGCCCAGGTGCTTGGGCCCTGCACCCCATGGGAGACCAGAAGAGGCACCTGGCTCCTGGCTTTGGATCCACCAACACTTGCTGGGCAGGGTCCTGCGCTCAGCCAGGCCCAGTGCTAGGCTCTGGGGATGCAGAGGGAGCTGGACCCGCTCCCTCCTGACGTTCTGATCATGCACCCCACAGGTAAGTGAGCAATTACAATGCACTGTGACAAAGGCAGCTCCAGGAACGGCCCCAGCAGCCTGGTCTGCTCTACCACAGCCTGAGGCTGCAGCCAGGGAGAAGAGGGTGTGGGGTGGGGAGAGGAAGGAGGCGGCTGCTGGGGAAGGGAAAGCCCTGCTCCAGCCGTGACATTGAGCTCACCTCTGCTGGCTGGCTAGGCGCAAGCCGGTGTGGAGGAGCAGGGACAGTTGCTGCACCCCGCAGAGGAGCGTGGGAAACCGGAAGCACCAGCCTCCGTCTCCCTGGGTGTGACCTGCAGCCAGTCACTCCTCTCTGATCCTGGCTCTGCAAGTGGCCACTGTGATGGCTTTCTTGGGTGGATCCTAACAGAGGTTCTCCACCTTGGGGCCACCTCACAGTCAGACTTAGGGTTGCCTGGCTAGGCTCCCTGCTGCATGTTGGGTGGGCCTGGGCGCTCATCTCCACAACCTCTCCCCAGGCAGCTCTGCTCAGCCAGCAGGGTGGAGAGCTGAGGGTCCCCGTCGGGGATGGGAGGTGAGGCCGGGGAGGCAGAAATTTTCTGTAAACCTCTGAACTGCAAGGCTGTCTCTGTGAACCACTGCAGCGTTCAAGGGGTCCCCGAGGGAATCTAGAACCTCCTACTGCTGGACCCCGCGAGATCGGGCCACCAAGCTGGAGCGTTGGGTCTTAGGTATGCACCTTGCTTTCGCTCCAGGGCTGTTTGTGGAGCGGCTGGGTGGGAAAAGGCTGGTGGGAGAAACAGGCAGACACCATTAGTGGGAGGAGTGGTGGGGCCCCCCAAGTCCCTTTGAGATCTCTAGGTCATTTTTTTCTTCTAGGTTGATGACAAAACTGTTAGCCTGTCTGGAGTACAGGGACACCTAAGGACATGCTGTTGGGGAGGCCAGAGAGGGGTCAAAGAAGACGCCAGGATAACAGTGGAGGTCTCCAGAGGCACAGAGGCCAACCAGAGAACAGGACTTCTGGCTCCCCCAGACGGCAGAAGAGCAAAGTGAGATGCAGTGTGTGGGCGGGGCTCCCGGCCAGGGCCAGCCTGTCGCTGTCTGGACAAGGATAGAGGGGCGGGGTCTCCAAGCACCACTTGCAACAAGTCGGCTTGGTCCAGGCTGGGCTTTCCATGAGTACAGGCAGGAATCAGGGTAGGGCCAGTGGGAAGAGGTGGCAGAAGGCGGGAGAGGGCGGGGGCAGAGGGCAGGGCCAGGAGGACAAGGCTCTTCCCCTGCTCTCCCAGTACACCCTGCCCCTGGCTGCAGGGCTGTGGCCCTCCTTGGTCCATGTCCCGCCTCCTCTCCATCTCCCACATTTGCTCCCTGGGAGTGTTCATCCTTTCCCAGTTGTCCTCTCCAAGTCTCTTCCCTCTCACTCCCAGATCCTTGGCGGAGCTTTGCCCGACAGCTTGCGCCCCTTTTTAGTCCATCACTCATTTTACAAAGTGCATTTTTCAGCCACCAGGGGCACGAGCATGTGATGAAGGAGCCAAGAGTCTTGCTTTTAAGGAACTCAGTCTGAAGAGCGTGACTGATGTGGAAATAAGTAAACAGGATGAAGACACAGGGGTGGGGCTGTGAGGGGCTGAGGTGTGTGTGTGGGGGGCGGGGGCAGGGGAGGGAGGAGCTGCGTGCAGAGGGGAGTGATGCCGGAGTGGGCCTGGGCGCTCTGCAGGTGAAGGCGGCAGGGACACCGGGTACAGGGAGCCTAGCAAGGAGCAGGGGAATCTTGCTGGCTGTCTGGATGCAAGGACCTCAGTCTGACCCTGGCCATGGACTTGGGGGAGCAAACTGCCGGGGTGCAGGGGAGCCACGACATGTGGGGGAGGAGTCACCCTAGCAGCCCCTTGGTGCTTGACACACGGGGACACTGAGTCTGCCCTGCCTATGCCAGCCACCGCCGATCCCTGGGCTGGACAGAATCTGTCTGTTCTGTCCCTGTACCTCCTGAGCTGCTGGCCACGCAGCATCCCCCTGAGCACACGGATGGGGGTTGACAAATTACTATTGATGGATTCTTCCTGAGCCCTTTTCCACTCCTTGCTCCTGGAGACAGAACGAATGAGTCTTCCTGACTGTAAAATGTGCCATTCCCAGGGTCTGCCTGGCTCTCGGCCCCTGTGGGATGGGGCAGCCCGAGTTGGCCAGAGTTTATGTCATGTGACTTCTCCTTGGGTCACAACCATTTAGTGTCCTACAAGGGGCTGGCTCACAAGGCTCTGCCTGAGCCGAGCGGGCTGGGCCACTCCCGTCTCGCGCTTGGAACAGAGAGTGGAGAAGGGCAGGATGCACCTGACAGGTGCAGAATGAAGTCCCTCTGAGAGCCGGAGGTCTGCTGGGGGTGGGTCTGGGCCGCCCAGGGGCAGAAGCCATCCCTGCGGATGAGACAGATGCTGGAGATGGAGAAGAGGCCCCGGAGCGGGCAGGATGTGATCAGGGAGAAAGGAGGAGCAGAGGGAGGGCGGCGGGTGCTTGGGGCGCAGCTCAGCCACATAGGTAGGACATGGAGGCCGGGAACAGGCCACACAGGGCACTGCACTGAGGCCTGGACATGTTTAACCCATTCAGTCCTGACAGCTGCTCCCTGTGATAGTTGTGTTGGCTTCGTTTATTTTTTAAGAGGTGTATTTATTTATTTGCAAGTCAGAGAGAGAGAGAGAGAGAGAGAGCGCTTCCATCTGCTGTTTCACTCCCTAAATGGCTGCCACAGCCAAGACTGGAGCCAGGAACTCCAACCGGGTCTCCCACGTAGCTGGCAGGGACCCTAGCACCTGAATCTCTTCTGTTGCGTTCCCAGGCATAGTAGCAGGGAGCTGGAACAGAACCCGAACAGATGGGACTCGAACTTGTGCTCCTATATGGGACGCCAGCGTTGCTGGCAGTGGCTTAACCCCCTGCACCACAAGAGCAGCCCCTATTTCCCCATTTTATGGATGTAGAAACAGAGGGCACAGAGGGACGTTTAATGGCTCTACCAAGCTTTCACTGCCAGTTAGTGACAGAGCCAGGCTTTGAGCCTGGACACCAAAGCCTTGCAGGACGGCACAGCCTGCTGGAGGTCGGGCAGCCCCAGCCCTCAGCAGCCCCTCTGCTGGCCTACATGGGCGCACGGCCCCATTGTTAGAATGGCCTTGGGATCCGACTCCCGTATTCATTATTCTGTGTCTCTCCTTAGAATGCACCCCCTGCGCCCATGCACACACATATGCATACTTGAGCTTGTCGGAGGCAGCCTCTGTCCCTGTGTGACTGATTTATCATTCAGGCTCCATGCAGTAGGGCATTAACATGAAATATTTATTTAAAATTTTTTTCTCATGTCACTGTTTTCAACCGTGTGCTGCTGAATCTTTCTTTTCTGTCCCTTGACAACATCTCAGGCAGATTCTATAACTTCTTTTTGGTTATTAAATACATCAAACTTCAGACTCCCTTTTCCCGTTGACTTGATATTCAGCTTTCCTCACTGCTGGACGGAGAGCCACTGCCCTGGGGCCTGGCATGGGGACTTCCTCCTCCCGCCCTTATTGCTTTGCTCGTCCTAGGCTAGGGGAAGTCCCATCTGGGCTTGTCCCTTTTGTTAGGGAGTGAAGCATGGAGGAGCTGGCCCCCAGCCCGCGCTGGGTGCAGGTGCGAGGGGAACAAGGGCCTGGCACCGAATGGAGCATTAAGGTCTCTGTTGGGCTTTGTTGCTTCTTAGGAGAATGCTGACTCTCACCAATGCGCTCTCCACAATGGAAGGCCTAGTCCAGCTCTCCTCTTTCCAAACCCCTTGAGCCCATGGCCCTCTTACTGGGGGTGAGTGTCCCCTTGCCTGGCAGGCTGCCCTTTTGGGTGGGCTACCAACAAGCTGGTGTAAGTCACTGTGCCCTTCAGTGAACCATGCCCCATGGAAAACTCACCCGTCTTTGCCACAACCACGAGGCGTGTGCTGGTCAGTGCCTGCCAGCCCTCACCCCACTCTGCCTTCTACAACCTCCTGTGCCCTGTACAGTCACCACTGCTGCCCGAGGGATGGGGCCCTGTTAGGGTGAATCCCTGACCCCCTTCTTGCAGGCAGTCTTGATCTCTATGTGACTCTCATGGAGCTGTAACCCCCACCACGTGGTATTTGGTGAGTGAAGTGCTCCCCACCCCCTCTCATATCCCTTTCCCAACAGGAGAAGGAGCTCCCCTTGCTCCTGTCCTGGGCAGGAGGTTCACACAGCCACACCCAAGAGCAAGGAGGCTGGAGGCCCTGGAGCCAATATGACAGCCTCCTAGTAAGCCACGGGGTCTGAACTCAGCCGCTTGAGGCCATGGGGCTCTTGATGCTCTTTGCTTTCATCTAGGCCTCCTAGTTACCTAATGTCAGATAGCAGAAGAGGTAGAGTCAAATAGACAGGGATACTGTCCTCAGAGGGAGCCAGATACTTGGCCCAGGCATGGTCCCAGGTCGCCCGCTGGCTAGCTGCTCTTCTCCCTGCCGGTACCCAGGGAAGAACAGGCCCCTGCCTGCCCACCTTCCCTGGCTGAGCAGGCTTGGAGGGGTCAGGGGTTTCTATCTGGGCTGGACCCTTCAGGTACAGTCAGTGCACCCTGGAGCCCTGGCCCTTGTTCTTCTTGTCTAGATTCCTCTGCCACTCTCCTACTACGGCCATCTGTGTGCTTGGTATTGCTCCAGTGTCTTCCTCCCCCTTAATCCACACCTGCATTGCTCTCCAGGTGCTCTCTCCAGAGCCCTCCCCTGCAAGCCACCCCTGTCCTTCCAGCCCTTGTATGACCCAGGGTGCAGGATTGCGGCAAGGGGGAGGGAGGCAGGAGCACAGGACCATAGGCCGGTCCTGGCTTGAGTTCATTTTCAGAGGATGTTCCAGGAAGGTTTATCTTGGAGCGTGGTCTTCAGAGGGGGCCTGACCTTTATGAACAAGGAAAGCTGCAAGTGAACAGTGAGTCCACTTTTGATCCTATAGTATAGGAGGATATGTGTTGCTGAAGCAGGAGGAGTCCCCTAACCCTTATTATAAAAGCCCTGGCAAACCTGTTGGTAAGGAGGCCATTTCTCTAGGGAACCCCACCTTTCCACGGTCCCCTTTACTTATCACAGAAAAAGCAGCTTTTCTCCGAGCAGCTCCTGCTTAAGGCTGATTATTCAGTGACACTCCAAGTGAACAGACCACTTGAGTCTGCTAACAAAAGGGACAAGCCCAGATGGGACGTCCCCTAGTCTAGGACGAGCAAAGCAATCAGCAGTGGCAGCTCATTCAGGCTCCACTAGCTTTGTGGGAACAGTGGCTCCATCTTGTCGGCATGGGAGGTTTTGTTGCAGGGTGATGAGGGCAGTCTTGGTTCTTGTCTCACACTGGAGAGGAATTTCCACACGGACAGGGACAGTGAGCAAGGTGAGATTTATTGAAGGCGAGAAACCTGCCGCAGCAATCAGAAGGGGGACTCCAAGGGAGGAGTTGCCAAAGAAGCTTGCCAGTGCTGGCTCTTTTATACACAAAGTAGCCGTCTCTGATTGGCCCCTTTATGAGATGTGAGTACAGATTTAACTAATCAGAGGAGGGGCAGAATAACAGTCAGGAGGCCAGAATAACAACTAATCAGAAGGCAGGGATAATAACCAATCAGGGGACTGAAACTGTGTTAATGGTTCATGCTATTGCAAACGAATCAGGGAACTACTGAAAGTGTATGCTAATGAGAATGCTACATGAACCAATCAGGGAGCTGACACTGGAGTAGCCTGTTTTGCACAGAAGTGTGCGGAGTTCTCAATCAAGTCTGCTCCACAGACTCAGCAGCATCTGTAGCTTCCCTGTATATGTTTCTCCCATCTCCGATCTCCCCCTGCCTCGGGGCTCCTGGAGAGTCGCATCATCTATCTTTTTCTTTGTTGGGCTTTTTCTTTCCTTTCCAGGGGTTCCTGGAATCCCACTCAGTTTCACTTGGTGCCTGGCAGTCCTGAGTTGCTGTCTGAGAGACCCAAGAGGTGAAGTGGACACATGGATTGTGGATTCCTGTCTCTCCAGTGCCTGGCAGAATCAAGGCGTGCGTGATGGGGGATTGTTGTTCTAATCAGTGCCTGACAGCTGCTGAAAGTGAAAGCCGGACAGGAAGTGGGACACTGTTGCAGGAGTGCTGGCAGGAGGAGTGTGCCGCTTCAGCCCCTGGGGTCTGTGTCTCGTTCCCAAGAGGTGTGGCAGATTCTTCTTCTTGCCAGAATCTTCAGAGATGGCGCAGTCCAGTCGCTGTGCTGCGGCTCTGTTGCAGCTTCTCCTCTCTGCCGGGTTCGTCCAGGGCTGATGCAGCCTTCTGAGCTGCGGCTCTCTTCTCGGCCAGTTTCCTTCTCTTGGGACTGTGAAGAATGAGGCACACAGACAAGGAAGGGTGAGCAAGCACCGTGAAGGCAGCTTCCTGAAAGAAGCAGAGAGAGCGCCCAACAGCGGGGGTGGAGAGCGGGGTCCCGAAAGTATTGCTGCTCAGGACTGCCTGGCTGGGGATTCCTATGTGTTTCTAAAGGAGGAAGCCTGCCCGAGTGGTCAAGATACATGCTAATGAGACATTCTACATGAACCAATCAGGGGCCTGGCATTGGACTAGCCTATTTTGCATATAAATTCTCAGAGGGCTCAATGTGGTCCTGTGTTGTCAAGATGTTCGGCAGATGCAGCATCTGAAGATTACATTGTATATTTTTTCCCTTCTCCGCCCCTCTCAGGGCTCCTGGAGGATTACATCATGTATTGTTCTTGCTTTCTTTTCCAGGGCCAGATCCCTATCATTGTCAGGAAAGTGGGATTGCAAAGGGGCGGTGTTTCCCAGCACAGTGCAATAACAGTCTCTGGTTTCCCCCTGGGAGACTGAGGGTCACTAAGCAGGTGCAAATGTCAAGCCTGGTGCACCTGCTAGTCCGGGTCACTTGATGCTGGACTTCCCCACTCACAAGTACGGTCCCAGTTCTTTCAGGCTTAGATCTCTACAGGGGACAGGCGAGCAATCATGGGGACTTACATGTTTTAGAACTGATATCTTGGTTTGTCTCTCCACTGTTTTCTGGTGTTATGTCTGGAATTTTCTTCTTCCTTGTCTGTGCATTCCCTAATGGTTTGCGAGCTCTGCCGGTTTTCTATGCCTGCCCAGTTGGAAACAACCTCTCTTCCATTATGTGTGCTGGAGCACCATGGCTGGGTTTTGGCAAACGCCCTCCACGGGGCACTTGCCTCGTCTCCATAGGAGGTGCGGTTCTCTGAACCCTTATTGTCTGGCTCTTTATGTCCCATGATTAAGAGAAAAATCAAACGAGAAATAAAGACTAGTCCCTCTGAAAAAAAGCCCCTTGGTGGAAAACAAAAGAGCAGCTCAAGAGAAGATCCACAAAACCCCTCCCTCTCCCGACTCCCCGGCTCTTAGGCTCCCCTGCTCTGCAGGAGCGGGCGAGTGGGCACCATGTGTACCCCTTCCCACAGCGCGACCGGTGTTTGCTGGAGTGGGGCAGGCTATCTAAGCCTGCGGGAAGCACATTTCCCTCTTCCCGTTCTAGATGGAGAAGGAGGGCTGACACCTTCTTGTGGGATTTCACTGCCTCTCTCTCGTGTAATTGGAGGGCACGTGTTGAAGGCTGGGGGCCGACCCTGGTGGTGAGAGGTGGGTTTTTTTCAGCTCACAACTCCACCTGGGCAGGTACTCAAACCTTCACGGCCACCCTGCTGAGGGTGGATGCAGACTCAGCTGTGCTAGCAGAGGGCCAGAGGAGGCGCTGCCACAGCTGCAACCCCCACCCCCCGACAGCCAGCTGTGGGGCCTGCTGCGGAGTCTGTCCTGGGGGGGAGGGCAGCTCCGAGTGGGGATCCCAGGACACCAGAGGGCTGCGCAGATCAGAGCATCACAGGAATCTGTTGCAGCAAGAGCAGGCCCCACAAACGCGAGTGAGCAGGCATCGGACGAAAAGCCCTCTGCCTTCCTAGACAGGCGAAGAGGGCGTCTCGGAGGGCGTCTTGGACTGTACATGTCTTGGGGCCCTGCAGCCCGGGGGAGTCAGGGAGTTCCAGAACACCTGCTTCATACGTCAGAGTGTTCCAGACAGCTGGAGAAGGCTTTGGAAACTGGCGCTCGGTCCTGAGACCCATCCCTCCCGTTGGGTAGGGGTTGCCTTGGTGGTTCTCAACAGTCTTTGAGATGAGAAGGATGATGGCGAGATGCAAAGGCAGGTGGCTTGATTTGCCACTGTGCTCCAGTGTGCTCCAGGTAAGAGAAAAAGAAAAGAGAAAGTCTAGCACTGAAAGACCTGGGATGTGGAAAAAAGAAACCAACAAACAAGACCTTGAAAGAGGACCTATACCCCTCAACCCTGTTCTCCTGTCTGCTCCAGGGAGCCCTGGGAGACACAGGATGCTGCGTAACCCCAGCCCCCAGTGCGGGGCCAGTAAGAAGTCCACAGCTCACTTTGGCCCTGGCCAGTGTGCACACTGCCTGCAGGAGGTCCACTGGAGATGGCAGTGTCCAAGCTGTCCCCATTGCTGGGGGCAAACCCGATTCCTGTCAGCTTCCTTTGACAGAAGATTGATGAGACCAGGGAGCCCCTTATTGGAGTCTTCATGATGAAATCCAAGTCTCCCCAGTGGAACCCCTGGTTACCCTAGAAACAGAAGGCGAGAAAGCTGAGGGCTTGCAGCACCCTGCCCTGCCTCCTTTACTCAAGAATGAGGAGGGGAATGGCTCGGGGCGGGGCTGTAACCACCAGTGTTGGATGTAGGCAAGGCGGGGTGGGGCGTAGGAAGAGCAGCAGAGGTTCTGAGATAGTGTGCTGGCTTGCACTTTCCAGAGAATGTTCTAGCAAAGCTTATCTTGCAACATTGTACTCAAGGAACCAGACCATCACAAGCAAGAAAAGCTGCAAGAGGCCGGCCTGAGTCAGAGTTTTGAGTTGCTGGAGCAGGCAGGGCCCGTCCACTGCCTCCTTTCTGCATCCTGGCCTCTCCCCAAACTCCCGCTATCAAAGCCCTGTTGCAGATGGTTTCTTGGGGGAACTCTCCCTTCCCACTGCCTCCTGTCCTGGGCACAGTAAAGGCAGCTGTCCTCCGAGCAGCTCCTGCTTGAGGCTGATTACCTGGCGACACTCCAAGTAGAGTCCTGGTGCCCTCTGATGGCTGCACTAGTCCCATCCACGGACGCCCCTGACAAGCCAGGCTTGGTCAAGCCAGTTCCATTTCAGGGACTCTGACCCGCAGGATGGAGAGTGGGGTGGGAGAACTCGCTGTGTGGCTGTGGCTGCTGGCCATGGGACAGGTACACGGGTCAGCTGGGGCGACTGAATCTCCCATACACCCAGCCTGGTGGCAGCTCACTCACACACACACACACACACACACACACACTCACACACGCACCCATGCATGCATCCATGCACACACACGCACACGCACATGCAGAAGATGCAGCATGCAGAGGTGTTGTAGGCAGGGGAAAAAGTTACAAGGTTCATTTAGAAAGCAGTAAAGAGGAAATTGCAATTTCCTTCGAAAAATCAGAGCCCAGTTATTCTCCCACGGCGGCTTTTTTTTTTTTTTTGACAGGCAGAGTAGGCAGTGAGAGAGACAGAGAGAAAGGTCTTCCTTTGCCATTGGTTCACCACCCCTCAACACACTGCGCCGATCCGAAGCCAGGAGCCAGGTGCTTCCTCCTGGTCTCCCATGGGGTGCAGGGCCCAAGGACTTGGGCCATCCTCCACTGCACTCCCGGGCCACAGCAGAGAGCTGGACTGGAAGAGGAGCAACCGGGACTAGAACCCGGCACCCATATGGGATGCTGGCGCCGCAGGTGGAGGATTAGCCTAGTGAGCTGTGGTGCCGGCGGCTTTTGCAGGAACTGTGGGATTCCGGTCTTGGGTCTGCAGCCCCAGGGGAGGCCAGCGGGGAGAGCTTACGGGGAGACCATGTATGAGTGAGTGAGGGGTGAGGGACTGTGTGGGAGGGTCAGGGGAAGGTGGGGCTGGGGCAGCTGTGCAGCATGGCAAGATGACAGGGGTATGCTCACATGTGTGCATGTGTGTGCATGTGTGTGCATGCATGTGTATGTGTGTGCATGTCCACATAAGAGCTTGGCAAGTGAGGTGCCTCAGGTATGAAGCTGAGGGAGGCCTCACTCTCCGGTTTGTGGGAGTAGATCCTAATTTGCACAGGGTGCCGTCTGGGGTCTGTGACATCTCTACGGGGACATTATTCTGTCTGCCATACCTCACGCGCGCCGCCTCCTCTCCTTTCGCTTTCCCGGGGTGTGCCAGAAACAAACACTCGAAGTGTCTCTGGAAAAGGAAAGGCAGTGGGTTGGGCAAACATCTGTCGATGAGCAATGAAGAGCGAGGAGAATGTACCTATGTGCGTGACAAACACAGGAACTGAATTTAGACGTCAGCAAGCATTCGCATCGGGCTGCGCACTTGGCTCAGCTGTGAAGATGCCACTCAGGGCACCCACGTCCTGTGTTGGAGTGCAAGTTTGAGTTCTGGCTTCTCCACTTGAAAGATTTATTTTATTTATTTGAAAGTCAGAGTTACAGAGAGAGGTAGAGACAGAGAGAGAGGTCTTCCATCCACTGGTTCACTCCCCAAATGGCCGCAACTGCCGGAGCCAGGAGCCAGGCGCTTCCTCCAGGTCTCCCACGCGGGTGCAGGGGCCCAAGGACTTGGACCATCTTCTACTGCTTTCCCAGGCCATAACAGAGAGCTGGACCAGAAGAGGAGCAGCCAGGACTAGAACTGGCGCCCATATGGGATGCTGGTGCCACAGGCCAAGGCTTTAACCCACTGAGCCACAGTGCTGGCCCCATGGCTTCTCCACTTTAGATCCAGCTTCCAGTACATGTTTACCCTGGGAGGCAGCAGATGATGGTTCAAGTAGCTGGGTCCATCACCCACGTTGGAGACCCAGATGGCATTCTGAGCTCCTGGCTTTGGCTTGGCCAAGCCCTGGCTGTTGCAGGCATTTGAGAGAGTGAACCAGAGGATGCGGAAATCCTTGTCGGTCACTCCGTGTGTGTATATGTGTGTGTGTGTATGTGTGTGTGTGTGTATGTGTGCTTCTCTGTCTTTCAAACCTTGTGGGGGACAAAGAATTTATACTGAGGATCATGGAACAGAACTACAGAAGGAGAAACTCAGGTAGAAGGCAAAGAACATCCCTTGGTGGGTGTAACGCTGACTGCAAAGCCAGACAGATGTGCGTTTGGAACCCAGTCCCTCTGCGTTTTAGCTGTGTGACCTCCAGAGAACCTCTGGGCTTCTCTGGGCCTCCTCTATAAAACGCTGGCAGACATAGGAAGTGCATGGGTCCCTGTGAGGCTGAATCTGTGTTAGATAGCAAGGAGATTCTTGTGACACCAGAACGTGTGGCACGTCCAGAGGCAGGGGGTGGACGAAATGACCTTGGAATAACTCATGGATTCCTTGTCGGGGGGGTTGAGCCTCACAGGCCAAGGCCTTTGAGTTCGGCCAACTTCAGCTGTGGGTGAGTGTGACCGGCCCTCCTGTCTCTGGCTTCTGAAGTCCAGCTACACAGCAGGGACCTGGGGGAGGCTCCCTGCCCAGACGCCGACCAGTCACCGTGGGCTCTCTGCTTCCCTGTGACCCAGGCAGCAGGGCAGGGCCGCCGGCTTGGGGTGGGTGGGACTTCTGGCCGTGAAGACAAGGTAGCAGCACCTTCCTGCTCAGTGGTGGAAAAACATCCGGCCTCTTGGCGAGCGCGCGGGCTGGCCCACTCTGTGTCAATATGCTTAATGATTTGTGACGTGATGGATGTAGAAAGTGAACTTGCTATAATCCATCTGTTGCGAAGGAAACGGCAGCAGAGAAGCACGACACAGGGACAATCGGGACCGTGAGCGGTGCCCGCTGCTGGGGGCAGAAGCAACAGAAGACCACACAGCAGGAAAGGGGGCGTGGAGGGTGAGCTGGGGGCCCATGCAGATGTATGGGAGCCCCCAATCCCCCACGCGCTGGCTCCTGTGGGGCTGGGCAGGTGATGGCTGACTGTGTGTTTGCACCTGTAGCGGACACCTTGGTCTCCTCCTGTCCCTGTCACGGCTTCTGTGCACAGATACCTCCACCCACTGCCCACACCGCAGCCCCCGGCGGACTGCTCTGGTGCTTCTGATGCCCCCACAGCCAGCAGCGCCCTGGGTTTACAAGCTCCCACCATTTACCTGCCACTATGGGAGCAGGTTGAGAAAGCCCAGTAAGTTTGTCTCAAGTCGGGGGAAAAAGCCCTCTGCAGTGTAATTTACATGCCCAAGCTCTCCGTGGGCTTGGCAGGGACTGACTTGTCCTGCAATCACAGGAGGCGGCCTTACCTGTGGTCCTACCACGCACTCCTGCAGTGGTCCTACCATGCTATCCTGCAGTGGGCACCTTGCACACGTCTCATGTCTCCTAGGAGCTGCTTACAGAGAACCCGAGCTAAGCTGGCCCCTAAGCACATCCCCAAGGGGCTCGTACGTAGTTAGCGGCAGTTGGTGCATGCCTGGCCAGGATGGTCAGGTCCCGGGCATTCACGCCCGTGGCGGAGGCATAAAGGAAGACAATCCCAGGGCGAGTATGTGGTGTCCACGCTCCTGCCTGTACTCGTCCTCCTGCCAAAAGTGGATTTGCTCTCTTACATCTGCTCTGCTCAGACAGCGAAGTGAACAACACAGCCCCTTTGCCTGGATTCCCACAGCCCCAGGGGACCCCGGCCCAGAGCCAAACACTTGACCTGGATAATCCAGAGAACCTGCCAGACACAGATAATTGAGAATTCACTGTAAATGCAAACAGCTTCCTAAGACAGAGCTTTCCTTTCCCCAGGCTCCGGCTTTTTGGATACGGAAAAGATGTCTTCCTTCCAGAGTACTTTCCCTCTCCGGCCGAGAGAGTCGCTGTCTCATTCGTTCATTCGCGTGATACGTGTCTGTTGAGGTGGGCAGGCGTTTGGTGCAACGATTAACATGGCACTTGCGACACCTGCATCCCATGTTAGAGAGCCCGGATTTGAGTCCCAGCTCCACTCTGATTCCAGGTTCCTGCTAATGCACACTCTGGGTGGCAGCAGCTAATGGCCCGAGTGGCGGGGTCTCTGCCAGCCAGGTGGGAGACCAGCAATGTCCCAGTCAAATAAAAGAAATGGATAAATCAAAATTAAGAAAGCACTATCTGTCGAGCAACAACTTCTGTCGTTTCGCTTGCCATTCTCCAGTTTCTAATCAAATTCCCTTTCCTTACCCTATTGCTTTCTCGTGGCGTTGACTCCGCTTCCAGATAGGCACGTGATCATGCCTGGCCAATCAGAGCACAGTCTCCGAGGCCATACGCAGAGGCTCCTCCACTCACAACAAGGCTACCTCCCAATCAGCTCATTGCAGGCTGAAAGGGTCCTAAGTGGACGGCGGCTGCGGTGCCCGTCCCCACGGAGGACTGCGCTGAGAGCCACGTCCTGTCTGTGGCCTGAACTCCCGCCTCCGAGAACCCAGCCACGCGGAGCTGCGGGGTGGGGAAGCCACAGGGTGTTCTCCAACCTAAAACTAAGAGTGAGGTGGAAAACCTGGGAAGGCACCAGTGCCCTGGACCCTCCCCAGACACCACCTGTGAGGAGCCCCCGGTTCATGAAGGGGTGCAGCTGGGATCCAGGAGCCAATAGCGTCCAGGCTTCAAATCACTGCCCCTTAGGAAGGCGGAGCCAGGACAGGGACCAGTAAACTGCTGCCTGCAGGGAGAGACTGAGCTCAGGCCAGTGAGAGCCAGGGCGTCGGGCAAGCACCCGCGGGATAGACCGGAAATGGATGCCAACAGCGGCTGTGAGTTACTCTGCCCGAGACACGCCCACCTGCCACGCCCTCTACGACGCCCCGTCACCTTGGCAGGTCACCTGCCTCAACAGGTAGAGGACTGCTGACCAGAAGTGTGTTTTTCTGCGTCCGTCCCAGATGCGATCTTGCATCACTGAAAATCAAAGAACTTTGCTCTCCACTAGGTATTGGGAGTGGCGTGTGTTGTGGGCTGGTTGCCTGTGTTCTTAAAAAATTTTTTTGTTTTATTTGAGGAGGGGAGTGGAGAGACATCCCCAGGGACATGTGCCTGGCCTAGTGGTTGAGACACCTGTGTCCCATAGTGAGGATGAGGGCTCAGTGCCTGCCTCTGGCTCTGGATTCCAAGTTCCTGCTGATGCAGATTCCGGGACACAGTGGTGATGGCTCAGGTCATTGGTCCCTGGCGCCCATGTAGGAGACCTGGATTAAGCTCTCAGCTCTCAGCTTTGACCTTGTCCAGTCCCAGCCGCTGCAGCCATGCAGGGAGCGAACCAGCAGGTGGGCGCTCTCGCTGTTTGTGTCTCCATCTTTCTGCCTCCCAAATAAATAAAAAAGGAATAAAATCTCTCTCTCTCTCTCTCTCTCTCTCTCTCACACACACACACACACACACACACACACACACTTCGGGTGGGCGCTCCTTTGCTGCCATGTTGCTTGCTGTCTGGGTGCTGAGATGGAATTCAAGTGCAGAGAGAGGTGGGGTGGGACCAGGTGTGGTTCTCTGACTCACTCATAGGCCTGAATCCAGCCTGTGCCTCCCTGGTCACTTACCTGGAGAATACGTGTTCTGCGCACTTACAGGAGCCTGATGGAGTTGTCACTTGCAACCAAAATGGGTTGGCTGATGTACCCCTCAGTGTGACAGCCACTGCTGTCCACCCTGCCTTCGGGAGCTCTCGCCTGGTGGGAAGGCAGGCAAGTACTGTGGTATAGAGGAACTGAAAGGGAAGTCTAGGGGCCCCGGAAGCATACATGACAAGTATCCAGGGTAGACAAGGGCGTGCGGTCAGAAAGTCTACCCAGAGGAGGTAACATCTTGGCTGAGCACTGAAGGGATGGCCAGACCAGCTGGAGTGGGCAGAGGCGAGAGTGCCCAGGCCCCGGATGGAATGAGGATTTTAAAGACTGTCTGGGAAAGGTACTTACTGGGGATGGTGAGCAGAGGCGTGCACCCTGACTGGGATGTTAAACCAGGTCTCTAGTGGGGAGTGGAGCCCTCGGACAGTGCTGTGGTCCCTACCCCACGGAGATATTGGCCTCTAGGGTGGCGCCACAACCTGCTGGCTCCTCACTGTGGCCTCAGTATGTGTTCTGTGTGCCTCGTACCATATTTTAAATTTTTTGTAATTATTGCCAATGCCTAAATTGGGATGGTCCATCTAAAAGTCTGGATTTGGGGCTGTCTTGAAAATGAGAAGGCCTGACCATCCCAGGCCCCCATTCCCACCTGCCAGCAATGGGCTGGCACCGAAGCATGGTGCTGCTCTTATATGGGACTGTGTGTTCCCAGGTCTGCCCTGGTCCCCACCACTCCTTCTTGTCTCCCATTTGGGACCCACTCCCCCATTTGTTTACCTTGCCTGGAAGGCTCCCATAGGAATTTGAATTTGGAGATGCTGTTTTTGGGTAAGGGCACATGGGACATGGATTAGGCTGTGTATGCCAGGGCTGGTGTCCTGAGAATGACACTAAGCCTCTGGTGCGGGGGGTGTGGCTTAGGCAGAAGGACCAAGTCTGAGGCTTGGGTTTGGGCAGTGGGAGCAGGAGGAGGTGGGAGCTTGTTCAGCTTCATACCATTCAAGGCCAGCTGGCCCACATGATCCATCTGGCTCACCAGCATTCGGCAGTGGCTTTGGGGACAAACTGTGGCTGATAAAAGCATTTGCTTTGCTTCGATTTGCCTTCTGTGTATCCATCCCATGCCTTAGGGCAGTTTTCAGGTATTCTTCGGTCCTCAGGACAGAGCCCATCACAACAGCATCTTTGTGTTGTGTGTTTACACATAGTGGTGTGCAGCATATGTGTGTGCTACACATGGAAGCGCATATGTGTATGCGTGGACATGTATGTGCATGTGTTTACATGCATCTCTGTGCATGTGCATGTGTGTGCTGCATATGGAAATGCATATGTGTATTCTTGTGGACGTGTATGGCATGTGTGTTTACATGTATCTGTGCACTGCATTTGGGAATGCATGCATGGACATACATGTACACACATGTTTGCATGTATCTGTGTGCTGCACGTGGAATGTGCATATATGTGGGCATATGTATGTGCATGCATGTGTGTGTGTGTTTATGTGTGTGTTTATGTATCGCATGTTCTTTGAACCTTTACTTGATGTTTGTTCTTTTTATTCTACATTTGGGCCTCATTTAAATGTTACTAACTTATAGTTGTCTGTTCTGGTCCCAGGTCAGCGTTGCCCACTGTGTCATGGTCTCACACGTGGCCTCCCCCACTTTGTGGAGGCATAACCGACTGGCCTGCTCTAAGTGAGGAGAGCCCAGTGAGTCCTGACCCATGTGTAGCCTCCTGCAAGCACCAGGATGCAAACCTGCGCATCACCCCCAAGCTCGCCTGCTGCTCCTTCTACGCAGTCTCTCCATCCCTCCTGCACTGGCCGCCCCTGCTTCCCGCCGTGACAGCTCAGATGTCTCTATTCCCGACCTTCGTGTACACGGACTCACAGGACGTGTACTCTCATGTGTGTGTCTTCTTCTTCCGCTCTGCATGCACATCTCGGGATTCATCCCTTTGTCACGTCCAGGACCAGTTCATTGCTTTCCCCCCCTGAGCTATATTCCACCGTGTGCACGGCTACACTAGGGTTTGCTTGTCCACCCCTCTGTTGATGATGGGCAGTTGGTTGTTTCTGGTTTAGGGTGTTACAAAGAAATCTTCGATGAACATTCACGCCCGGGTCTTTGCTTGGTGTAGTCACTGTTGTTCAGTCCTCTTGGGGAAATGCCTGGAAATAAAACTGCTGGGAAGGGCACGTTTAGCCTTTTCAGCAGCTGAAAGTGGAAATTCCCAGCAGAGACGCCCGGGAGTCCACGGAGCCACGTTGTATGTGGGCCGTGCTCCGTGTCCTTGCCAACACTTGCAATCCCATTCTGTTAAACTGTAGCCATTCTAATGAGTGTGTAGGGACATCTCAATGTGATTCTAATTTGCATTTCCCTGATTAATGATGCTGAACCTCTTTTTCTGATGTGCTTAAGCCCATTTGTACATCTTTTTGAGCATAAGAGCATCTTAATGTGAGCTCTTACAACCCCCTAATAGAGGAAATAAAAGATTATACAGGTAATTAGCACGCAGTGGTTCCATGAAAAGCATTGATAAAAAGCTGTCGGAGAGCTCACATCCGATCTCTGAGCTGGAACTAGAACGCTGGGGTTCTGTCATTTTCCAGAACTAAGCAGCCAGGGCAGGTGACAGACAAGGTTCTCAGAGCCTGGGCGGTGACTGCCTAGGGCCCCTCCCCACTGGGCAGTACCTGTGGGAGGGCTTGACAGAGTGGCAGGGCTGAGCCACACCTCCTTCAATGAAGTTTGCTGGTTCCTGGTCTAAGTTCTGAGCCTGCGCAGATGTTCCACGGCCCCTGAAGCCAGCTCTGCCCTGAACTGCAGAGTCAGAGACCCTCTGGGTCCCATTCTGGTGGGGGTGGGGTGGAGGTACCTGCACGCCCAGCTCTGTCTGCTGGTTGTGGACCCATGCAGCAGGGCATTCGTGGGGGTGGGGAGGGGCCGAGGGGTGGGTCACACTGGTGCCTGGGCCAAGTTCTTGGTGGTTTGCTGAGTACACAGACAGAATCTTGACGTCATTCCACCTGCTGGCACCTTGACTTCAACTCAGCCTGCGGAACTGGCCAGCTCCATCAACCCATCAGTCCATTCAGTCTGAAAACTGCTTTGATTGATTTTTTTGCCATGAGTGGGCCTGCTGTCTGCACTAATCAAAATGAAATTTGGCTTCAGGAGGACTCCGCTGAAGTCTGGGATGTCTTGTTCTCTTTGTCACTTTGGCTTATTTCCTATTCCGAGAGCTCGCAAATTTGTCTTACGCATTAAAGTGGTTGAGTCTGCCACTAAGTGATTGTATTGTCCGCATGGCACAGTGGGAAAGGCACTGTTTTTAGAATGTCCTGGGACCTGGGTTTAGTCATATCTCCGTCACTTGGAAGTGGCGTGACCTTGGGTAAGTCACTCTTAAGACCCCGATTCTCTCCGTCATACTGGAGTAGTAGCACCTGCCTCGTGGCTTTCTTTGCTGACTAAATTTGACGATAGACATGACGTTGAGGTAGACCTATAGCCTTCACTGGCTCTGGCCTGTGTTCCTTCCCTTGGAAAGGCTGCCTAGGCTGGGCAGGTGCGCCTCCAGCCCCAGGCTGCTCCGACAGGACTGGGAGAAATCCAGCCTTGCTTCTATCTAGATCGTAAAGTAACTTCCGCGCGCACGGCATATTAATAAGTCTCAAGAGGAGAGAACACAGTAGGGTGTATGTAACAAAAACTCTGAATCTCTGTAAATAAGAGGGACTTTTCACCTTCGTGCCAGCCAAGGTAACACCTGCGAAGTGCAGCCCCTGGCTAAACCACTTTCTTCTTCTGTCTGCCACCTCTCCAGGCGGCCGCAGCAGCCAGCGGGCCCACGGGCTCCAACAAATCTGCTACCAAGGCAAAGCCACACAGCAGACTCAGCGCTTGCTGCTCTCCCAGGTGTAGGGGAGGTACCTGCGCTGCCTCAGTTTCCCTTTCACTCCAGGCCTTCCGCAGCCTCGCTGACTCCCTCCCCGGTGGCCACGCTGCAAGTGCACCTCTCAAAGTCCTCCAAAGGGAGTGGATGGAACGAGGAGCAAGAATTCTTAATTATTAATTAGTGAAAATGCATCTAATCATGTCACTGGGGTGTGTAATGGAAGCTGCGTGCTGCAGGCAGCCAGTGACATGCAGGGGGGAAGCAGGGGAGAGGGAGGCAGCCAGCATGAGGAATGCACAGGGCTCAGCACCCCCGCCCCCTGCAAACGAGGCATGGCTGGGGGCCTGCGCTGGGGAAGCAACAGCACAGAGCTGCCATGGCTGAACGAGCCCTCAGCGCGAGTCTGTAGCGCACGTAAACAGAGCTGCTTCGTCTGTGCCCACATTTTGCGGCTGCTGTGTATTTTTCGTTTTTTACAGCAGCGTCAGATTTCTAAGGGAAGGGCTCAGGCGATCTCCGCGGTGGCAGAGACAGGGCCATGGCAGTCTCACGGGCAGCCTGGCTTCCTGGGCTGGGTCCTCGGATTCTTGTATCTTCCAGTTCTTGGTGCTCTGCCAACCCCTAAGCAGACCTTCCACCCCTCTCCGGTCCCAAGAGCCTGGGTTGTTGTAAATGAGTTACGAGGTCTGGGATCACTCTGCTTCTGGGCTCATTTGTTGGGAAAGGAGGAGGAAGGTAGCCACCAGGAGGCTCTGCTTGGGAGAGTGTGCATTGATTAACGATGTGGGGTGGGGGGCCAGGGAGCAGGCGCGGGTGACTCTGGGAAGGGGGATAGGACAGCAAGTGCAGCACTAACAGGCACCTGTGCTGAGCGCGCCCGTTGTCAGGCTCCGTGTGTCGTTGCGTGCGTCTTGGGTGCTCAATCATCGCCATTTCACAGGAAGGGAGCGAAGCCAAGGGAAGAAAAGACGCTTGCTCAGGGCTGTCCAGCTGGTGACTGTCGGTGCCAGGACTGCAATCCAGGTCCTGCTCCACAGCCACCTGCTCTGCTCCCCCTGGCGCACGATGTAATCGGTTTTATGGCCTCTGCCGTCCCCGCTGCCACTGTAGCCACCTCCACCTGTGCTTCCGGGTCTTCAAAAAGCCCCCGCCAGCACTACAGGCTTGCTGTTCGCATCCAGTGAGCGATACTTATTAAGCCCCGGGAACAACGGCTGTGCTTTACAAGTGTGTGATCCATACACGGTGTTTATTATTGTTTGTCTTGTGCACTGTTAGGGTTTTTCAGTGCTAGGCTCGCAGCTGGGTGCCGCAGGATCACAGACGAGTTCCTGCTTTCCTGGGATCTGCCGGTAGAGTTGGGAGAGGGGACAGACACACGAAGATAAGGAAGGGCACACCCAGGAGAGGCAAGGGAAGTCCAGGCTGAGGTGGGGCTTCCTGGAGGCGGTGTGGCATGACCACAGGCTGAAGGAGGGGCTGAGTTTTGAAAGTTTCAGGGGCTGGGGCATCCAGGTGGAAGGCCAGGATATCAGGTTGTCCCTTCCAGAATAAGGCTGGGGACTCTTGTCTGCTTTGCAAACTGTCATGTCCCTGGTGCCTGCTGCAGATGAAAGAATGAGATGAGAAAAAGGGGATGCTGGCGAGAGACGGGTGGGCGGATTTGGCTGGAGTGGAGAGTGGGGGTGGGGACTGCAGGAGAGAGAGTGGAGAAGGCGCCCAGTGGATTTTCAAGGATGCGAGGTTAGGACGGGCGGGGTTAGGCTATGATGCAGCGGTCGCACCGAGGCCTGGCGTGGCTTCCGGTGACTGCCCTGCAGAACAAGCCGATGAGCTCAAGGTGGACCAACTGCCGTTGCTTCCCGGCCCTGACGCCTGGACCAGGAAGTGGAGCTCCCAGGAGTGGGGAGCCAGCCACAGAGCAGACCTGGGAGGCAGGAAGGCTGAGATTCCACGTTCCCCGCGCCATGCGCACAGGGCCCCGCCGCACTTCCATGTACGGCAGCCTCTCTGCTGTGCCCAAGGCTGCTCTCGGCCGCTCCTTCAACTGGCTGCCTGGCATCTTTAGTCTGAGCAACTGCTCCATGTCCCTGGCGTTCCTGCACTCTAGCAGCCTGTCTAGGCAGGGAAGGGCTGCGCGTGTCCCTGTCTGCGTGAGGACTGCTTGTGCCTACACCCAGCCCCCAGGTTTCACTCCTGGAGGAGCGGGATCTGTTTCCTGTTGGCTCCGCCGCGTCTCTGCAATTAATGATACTGAGCCGTCGGTTGGGGAAAAAATTGCTGTGGTCACAGTGGATGGCTTTAATGCTTTCAGATTGCGTGTGGGTGAGTCAGAGAGTGTGGGCGAGACACGGGGTAGTCATCTGTTAGCCGACCAGTGACACAGAGGATTACACGCTGGGGTAAGGAGGGACAAAAGTAGAAACATGGTGGCCTTCTCTTGTTCCCCCAGCTCAGGCTTTGTCTCGGGAGGTTGCACGGGGGCGTGGTATGAAGGTTCTTGATCTGAGTCGAGTTGCTCTCTGGAAAGTCGCGGGGTTTTCAACTGGGGGTGGTTTTGCCCTCCAGGGGACACTTGGCAATGCCTGGGGGCATTTTTGGTGGTCACAATTGTGGGAGAAAGGGGTTGCCCTTGGCATCAAGCAGGCAGAGGCCAGGGATTCAGGTAAGCGCCCTACAGCGCCTCCTGTTAAAGGACTGTCCAGCCCCAGATGGCCAGTGGCTGTGGCTGAGAAGCTGCGTCACCCCTACTGGGTGCCCCATTGAATTCCTGCTTCCACCTCTGCAAAATGAGGAGCAGTGACCTCATGGGGGCACACAGTAGGGCCTCCATCAGTTCCTTCCGTCCCATTCTCCAGTCTCTTCCTGGCCGGGGGCGTGGAGAAGGCGGGCGGGTTCAGAGGTGCTGACAGGCGGGTTACAGGGCAGGGAGCCCCACTGTGAAGACACACGAGGAGAACCTGGCGTTACTTAGCCCGAAGAAGAAAGGTGCCTCCAAGCTGATTTAATGATGGCGTTAGGTTGTTATGCAGGGGAAGAGAATTCACCGAGGCGTGAGAGCGAGTCCCAGGCAGGGTGGACCGAGGCTAGGCTGAGGCAGAGCTTCCTGTCGGCCAAGGTCAGCTGAGGGGAGAGGCTCCTGCAGCGCCCTAAACCTAAGGGCTTCCACAGGTGAGTTCAAGGCCACGGACCTGTGGGGATGGCTGGTGCTGGGCGGACAGGAAGTCCCATGGCGACAACGTGGTCTGCACCTTCAAGGGACCGGAGGATTCTGTGCTGAGAGCAGAGGGAGTGACGCAAATGCCTCAGGCCCACACTGGGCAAAGGACCCCAGGAGGTCAGAGGTTTAGGGGACACGAGGAAGAGGGGAGGGCAGCATTGGAAATGAGCCTTGAGGGAAGTCAGGGGGTTGGCTAATGAAGAACAGAACCAAAAGGAGGTGGGCACAGGGAGCTGGGGTGGACGGGCAGGTGTGGTGTGTGTCCTGGAGTGCTGGGCCAGACCGGGATGGGCAGCTGGACCCAGCAAGGGGCAGGGGCAGGCACGAGAATGCTCTGCTGGGGCGGTACCCAGGCGGCCGTGCTGTTCAGGCTTCGGGGGGCCTGGGGGCAGGGTGACCTGGGGACTCGGTCAAGTGTGAGGTAATGAGGGCGGTGGCAGCGGGGAGGGGTGGGCAAATCCTCTCGGGAGCCCCATTTCCTGGGTGAGCCTTTGGTCCCTCTGTCAAGGTAGACAAGGTGACTCCATGGTGGGCCACCTGCTGATCTCACCAGCCTGGAATCCATTCCCAGCGCGGCATCGTGAATTCCCCACCCCAGAGTGTGGCTGGGTGTGCTGACTGCTGTTGGCTCTCTACACAAGGGTTTCTGCTGGGTGGGTGGGTGGGGTGCTGGCCAAGTGCCAGTCAGGCCGGCCTGGGCGCCTGCTCTCTCTGGGTGGGTCCCTTGGGGTGTCTTGCTATTGGCTCTCCGGTCCCATGGCCGACAGGGCCGCTGTCCTCAGCGGTGATGGTAGTGGAAAGGGAGGGTGGAAGTCAAGGTGGGAGCGGGGGAGGGGGCGCGCAGAAGCGTCAGGCCTGGAAGCGCTGCTGACACACCTGGCCCTTGCCCGTCACTCATGCTGCTGTGCAGAGGCAATGCCAGGCTCGTCCCGGGGCTGCAGCCAGAGGCAAAGCAAAGCTCCCCCGGGTCCCTTCCCTTGCAGCCTGCACAGCCTTGAGCGGAAAGCTCCGGCAGGGGTCCCTGCCGAGGCCTGGCTGTGCTGGAGATTGCGGGGGAGGGGGCTTGGAATAAAATCCTGCAGATTAGTGGGTAGACCCAAGGGAGGACTTCCTGATCCTGATCCTGATCCTGAGCAGGCCACCAGGTGCCGTGGAGGGGAGGTGAAGGAATGCAGTGTTCTCACCTCTAGGCCGGGCACCCTGCCTGAGGAGCTGGGCAAACGCAGAGCTCCTGGTGTCCCAGAGCACCATCTGGAGCCCCCTTCTGTAACCTTCTTGTCTGACCTGGGATGGGCACGTGGCTGCTGCGCTTGCTCATGCTGGCCCCAGCCCTGCCTGGCCTATCAAAGCTGCACAGGGGATATCCTGAGTGAGTGGGCAGCACCCCTGCGCCGTGGGGTAGGGGAAGGTAAAGTAAGCCTGCAGGGATGGGACCAAGGTGGCTTCAGGCCCAGAGTGTGCAGGGAAGGGCTCAACAGGTGACAGCAGAGCCCGGATGGAGGCACTAAGCGGCAGGAGTGAACCAGGTTACAGCCTCCCTGTAGAGCGGGATCCCAGCCTGGTGCACCTTCTTGTTCTGCCATCAGGAGGGCCATTTGGCCTGCACCTGCTCTGAGATCCTATAAGCATGCCCGCAGGACCTCAGCCACCTGTACAGAGAGTGAAAAGCCCACCAGATGCCACCAAGGCTCCGAGGGCTGGCATTGCAGAGGGGCTGGCCCACATCTGCCAGCACACGGCAGCCCCAGTGGGCCCTGGGAGCATCTGTGCCCCGGGGCAAATTCCAGCAGCCCTGGCCCACGAGCCTTGCTGGGGAGTGAGCCACGCCGCAGCTCCGCAGTTGTTTTGAAAGGAAGCTTCCGTAGCGAAGGAGGAGAATTACAGAGCAGTGGCAGCGCTGGGAAAACATGCCCAGCTTTCCAGCGCAGCCCCAGTCCCGCTCGCCTCCCTTCACTTTGTTCCAGGTGCGGATGACAGGAGCTTCCAAACAGCTTAAGTGCCCGGAGCTCCAGGAGTGTGCGTGTTTGTCTCGGAGTGGCTTTCATCCGGGCGCGGGTTCGATCTGCCTGCACGTGCCTCGCTCGTCAGCAGCTGGCAAGGCGGCTCAACAATGGAACCACGCGGGCCTCACTGCTTCTGCCCAAGCGGAGTGCCAAGCTCTGTGCCCCCAGCACAGATGGGTGGGGCCCGCAGCTCCCTGCCCAGCCCGGAGGCTCCCTGCTCTCCACCTGCTGCCACAGAGCCCTCCACTGCCTCTGGCTGCAGCCCCAGAGAAATTTCTGCTGCCCCCAGCAGAAAGGCCTGGGCTGGTGAGGAAAACCCTGTAGAGATGGGAAGATTGTAGAAAATGACTTCTGGTGTCCTGTCTAGATTTTTTTTTTTTTTAAAGTTTGTTTAGGGGCTGGCGCTGTGGCGTAGCGGGTAAAGCCACTGCCTGCAGTGCTGGCATCCCATATGAGTGTCAGTTCAAGTCCTGGCTGCTCCTATTCCCATCCAGCTCTCTGCTGTGGCCTGGGAAAGAAGTAGAAGATGGCCCAAGTGCTTGGGCCCCTGCACCTACATGGGAGACCTGGAAGAAGCTCCTGGCTTCGGATCGGCGCAGCTCAGGCCGTTGTGGCCAACTGGGGAGTGAACCAGAGGATGGAAGACCTCTTTGCCTCTCCTTCTCTCTGTGTAACTCTGCCTTTCAAGTAAAATAAACAAATCTTTAAAAAAAAAAGTTTGTTTGAAAGGCAGAGTGACAGAGAGAGATTCTCCATATGCTGGTTCACTCCCCAGATGCTTGTAACAGATGAAGCCAGGAAGCGCAGAACCCCATGCTGATCTCCTATGTGGGTGGCAGGGGGCCAGGCACTTGGCCCTCTGCTGCTGGCTTCCCAGGCACACTAGCCCGGAGCTGGATCAGACGCAAAGCAGCCGGGACTTGAACCAGCTCTCCAGTATGGATGGCTGGCACCGCGAGTAGCGACTTAACTTGTTGGGCCACAACGCCGGCTCTCTCCGTAGGTTTATCGGTGCCGTGAGGAGGGCAGCTGTTCTGAAGCCCTTTGAAGTTCTTTGCCGTATGAAGCCGTCGTCTGCCTGCAGGAACGGTCAGCTTCTCCAGATGGCTTTGCGGCTCTCCTGTGCACTCTGGTCTCCCTCCTGTCTGCTGCCCTCGTCTCTCCCGATTCTGTGTCTGAAAGTCCTCTGTCAGTGCTCGGAATATCCCTGTGTTCTAGCAACACGGTGCTCAGTGGGACTCAAGGCTCACTCCGTGGCTTTCCTGCTGCTAAGCTCAAGTCTGTCCACACTGGGTTGCTTTCCATGGGCTCTGCTCCCGCCCCCACGGAGCCCAAGGATGCAGTCCAATCCCTCCTCCCCACCACCGCCTGGCTCACCCTGGAAGGCGGCCAACGTGTAAGCCTGAGGCTCCTCTCCCCCAGGAGAACAAAGCCGGCTTCCTCAGTCTGTTCCTCACGTGTGTGGCTTTCAGTCCCTTTGATTGGAAATGAGCACTTGAAATCCGTCTCAACTCCACTTCCCTTCTGGGGGATTTATTCGGTACATGGACAGCCCGGAGTCCAGTAGGCTGGCTTAGCAAAATGGCATCCTAGATGCTGCCTCCAGAGTAATTAGCCCTGCACACCATGTCCAGCTGCTGGAATTCAGACCTCTGGGAGCAGTTGGCTGGTGGAACAGTGGAGCCCCCGCCTCGGAGGTTCAGAGAGAGGAGGCTCAAGGCAGCCCCACTGGGTCCTCAGACCGAGGCAGGCTCCAGGGTGTCCATAAAAGAGGCTGAAGCGGCTGGCACTGTGGCGCAGCGGGTTAAGCTGCCCCTTGCAATGCCAGCATCTCATGTCGGAGTGCCAGTTTGAGTCCCAGCTGTTCCACTTCTGATCCAGCTCCCTGCTAATGGCCCTGGAAAAAGCAACAGAAGATGGGCCAAGTGCCTGGACTGCTGTCATCCATGTAGGCGTTCCAGATGGAGTTCTTCAATCTGGCCCAGCCCCAGCCACTGTGGCCATTTGAGGAGTGACTCAGTGGACAGAAGTGCTTTCTCTCTCTCTCCAGATGCACTACCTTTCAAATACTCTCTCTCTCTTTTTTTTTTTTTTAAGAAGGAGGCTTTATGAGACTCATAGAGGAGTCTCGATTTGGGGAAGAGAGTGTGGCTGTCAGAGGCAGGCCCAGGTGGGCAGCTGGGCACCGGGCTCGAGCAGGAAGCTGGGTTAGCATCAGGAGGAAGCTGAGAGAAAGAGGAGGAAGAGGCTCTGTCCTCAGGGTGGGAGGCAGAAGCCAGAGGTCCAGGCAAAGGAGGGGCCAGAAAGCCAGAGAGAGCCAGAAGCCTGCACTGACGGGGTGACGGGACGCGAGAGGGGCGAGTGAGAGATATACGGGTACTTCAGACAGTGTGGGGAGAATGGAATTACAAGATAAGCTGATTTTGCTGCAAAAGTTAATTGAAACCCATGCATCATTTTCTCAGAATGTGGACTTTCCATCAACTTTTTGAAGATCCTCATATGTATAAATTTAAAAATGCTTTTTTCCTCCAAAATAAATCTTTTAATTACATTTTCCATGAAGTTTTTGAAGTACCTTCACAAAGAACTTACCCAGGACTTCCTGCTAAACATTCTTCCAGCAAAAATCCTTCTTATCTCTCTCAAATGGCCATATTGCTGAATGCCCGAGGACTCCCAAAGGACAGTCAGACACTTATTTATTTTTTGAATAGTTATCTATTTTCATTGATTCAAAAAGCAGAGACAGAGAGAGAGAGAGCTAGAGAGATTTTCTACCTGCTGATTTACTCCCTAAATGCTTGCAACAGCTGGGGCTGGACCAGGCTGAAGCCAGGGGCCAGGAGTTGAGTCCAGGCCTCCCATGTGGGTGGCAGGGACCCAAGTATTCGAGCCATCTCCCCTGGGTGTGCATTCACAGGAAGCTGGCATCAGGAGTGAGGAGCCAGGACTCTGATATGGGACCTGGGCATCCCAAGCCACCTGTTCACTGTTGCCAGGGAGCCGCTAAGCTGTGGAGCCCACACTGGTGTCCTGGCTTCCGTGTCAAGAAGCCCCTTTTCCACCAAAGTCAAAGCCAGGCAGCCCTCTGCCATGCCAGGAGACCACCATTTGCAAGAGCATCCGCCAGTTTTTAGAAGTGACCACACTGTCACATAGAACAACAGGAAGTGTCCAGGCCAGCAGAGTCCTTGGCTTGGGCCACCTTCTGCTGGTGGCCGGCAGTGTGGTGGGTAGCCCTTCCTTGGGGGAGCCAACCTGCGCACCTGCTGTGTCTCCGGTCCCCTCTGGGAGGTCCAGCTCTTCTGGGAGCTGCCTCCCTGCTCGAGGGCATTCAGTCCCTTCCCTCCACCTCTGGGCCTGCTTTCCAATTTGTTGGTGTTTTCATTTCATTTCCCTCTCTCTCACCTTTCCTCCCCGCGGGATCATTTAGGCTTTGATTTCCTTTTGTCGGAATGAGCATTTCCTTCATATCATAACGACCTCGCTCTCTGCCTGCCCCATGACATTGTTTAATTTTAGCTGCTTCCTGCACCTGGCTGTGTCTCCCATCAACGGAGAGGGAAGGCTGGCAGCCAGCAGCCCTCCCATCACCCTCCCCTGTTCCACTTGGCTCTGCTGGCGTCAGGAAGAAATGAGCTCCAGTGACTGACACCGCTGTGCCTGGAATGGGGGCTTGGAGAGGCCTCTGCGCCATTCCTGGTGGTTTGCCCAGTATCCTGGCAACAGACTGCTGGGATATTCCCATCAGCCCCTGGCTGCTGCAGATCCCAGCCTCTCTTCCCCATCCCAGGGCCACTCTCCATAGAGGAGGAATGGTGGTGTGGGGAAAGTGGTAGCAGAGAAAGGAACTGTACTGTCTGCCACACTGCCCACTCTGGGGGTCTCCCTGTGGGACCAATTGCTCCAGCCTGCACCCTGCCCGCTCTAGTCCTGCATGCGACTGCCCTTAGAACCTCCCATCTGGCTTCGTTCTCTCTTGTGCTCCTGACTGTCAGGGTTGGTCTGGCAGGTCAGCTGTGGGCAGCCTCCTGCCTTCATGACTTTGTCCATCTTGCTCAGGCCTCGGGTCAGACTCCCCAAAACAGGTGGTGCTGTTTTCCTGTTAGCATCTCCTTTTCATCACGCACAATTTCCACGTGGACTGGAGACGGTGGCTCAGAGAGAGCACAGCCTTGGATGGAGCATGGGGGCAGGGTGGGGGGCAGTGCAGGTGGCACCTGTTTCTTGGATGTTGAGATCATCATGCCCTCTCAGTAGGCCAATGTTCTGATCCATGTTTTCACACCTGTAGGCCATTGCCATAAGATTTCTTTCTTTTTTAAAGATTTATTTATTTTATTTGAAAGAGTTACACAGAGAGAGAAGGAGAGGCAGAGAGAGAGAGAGAGAGAGAGAGAGGAGAGAGAGAGAGGTCTTCCACCTGCTGGTTCACTCCCCAGTTGGCCGCAACAGCTGGAGCTGTGCCAATACAAAGCCAGGAGCCAGGAGCTTCTTCCAGGTCTCCCACTCAGGTGCAGGGGCCCAAGGACCTGGGCCATCTTTCACTGCTTCCCCAGGCCACAGCAGAGAGCTGGATCAGAAGTGCAGCAGTGGGACCAGCGCCCATATGGAATGCCAGCACTGCAGGTGGCGGCTTTATCCGCTATGCCACAGCACCAGCCCTGGAATAGCGATTCCATGGAGAAGAAAGATCCTGGGCTGCTCCCTCCACAGGCATGGAATGGCATCGCTTTCCGACTTTCTGGCCTCAGCCAGTCGCCGTGCAGGGCCCTGGAGGAGACAGGTGGAGGAAACCTGGCATGTCTTCCCAGGGTGCTTGCAGTAGAAAGGAAGACAAACGCACAGGTGCACATGCCTCCAGTACCACATGATAGTGCTGTGGATCACCACATGCCCGGGAGCAAGGCAGCAGGGCTTGGGAGCCCAGGGTGGGCTTCACTCAGGGATCACCTGGTGCTGGGTCTCTGATGGAAACCCAGACGCTCTGCAGCAGTAGAGCAGGCGGAGAGAAGACTTGCGGTTAAATACTGATGGCTTTGGAACTCGCTACCCTGCAACATGGCACAGTGGCATGCGAGTATTTTAAGCTAACTGCATTGGAGGAAGTAACAGAACCAAGAAGGTCTCTCTGACCCTCCTGCTTCCCTTCTGTTGGGAGCAGGTCATAAAACCTAGGAAAGAGGCAGACCCCTGAGGGTCTGAGGCAGGTCATCAGCCCCTCACGTGAGGGGTGGCCTCCCTGCACCCAGAGGAGGGGGCATTCTCACCGGCCAAGCTGAGGGGACACAGAGAGAAGTCTGAACAAACAGGGCTCGCTGAGCACCCCGGGTCACGGCCAGGACCCTGCCGTATTTCTCCACGGCTGCCCACTCCTCATCAAACCTACTGTAAAAGACACTCGGATTTAGCTGTTCCTTTGGGTCGTTTCCTTATGAAGATCCCCAGATCACTAAAGACTGATACTAAGTAAACGTGTTTGCCTTTTCTCTTGTTAATCTGTCTCTTGTTACAGCGCCCCCCCCCTCATGAATTTAGGAGGGTGGAAGGGAAAGATATTTTTCCTCTTCTATAAGAGCTCAGACCAGCAAAGTCAATTTCAGTGACTTTCCATGGTGCGAAATGTCAAGAGATCATATCATTAGAAAACACATCATTCATTCTTTCAATCAGGTGAAGAGCACTTTTCACTGAGCCCTGCTCGGAGCTTGGGGTGCCTGGCCTGCAGCATTGGCTGCTACCCATAAAGACTGGCGTGTCAGGCCTCGCAGAGGGCCCAGGTGGTGTGGGTCTGGAGTCACACCAGCCGTCCACCCTTCCCTGAGGGCAATGCAGAAACCTTCCAGGAAATGAGTGGAGGGCCCTGCTTATTGTCTGAGACTGGAGTTCCTAGAGGCACCGAGTGTGTTCCTGCTCAAGATTTAGAGACAGGGAGAACATAAATCCATCCAGCTCCGGGGTCAGGGGAGTTCTGATTTGCATGTCTGCTCTTTAATCAATAGCATTCGTTTTTTCCATTGAAAGGTCTTAACTTGATAATCTCCCAGCGGAGTCATTGGCTTTGACGTGGACATATTACACAGCGTCCTGCCTACCAGGGAGACTGGGCTGGCTTCCCAAAGGAGCGGGAACGCGGCTCTCTTTATGTTCTCTTTATATCAAGAGCCAGGAAGGAGCTTGGTTTTCATCAGAGCTTCAAAGGTTAGAGCTGGAACAGACCCTGGCGAGTTCACGTTTCTGCCCCTGGAAGGACCACACCGGGGCTGTGATTGACTGTCCCGGCCAGGTGCGCAGACTTGCTACTGCCAAGCAGAATCCGGATCTCCTCGTTGGAAGAGCCTGACGTAACCGTTCGTTACATTGCAATAATCAAAGCTGCAGCTCGGGTTGTTTCTCGTGAGTTCTTGGTGAGCCTGGCAAGCTCATCTCTGAGCAGTTACAGAAGGAGCTCTCACAGCCGCCGGGGTGGGGGTGGGGGTGGGGGTGGGGGTTCTGGGTGAGCCGTCGGCGTTGCTGCTGGGGAGTGGAGGAGTGGATATTCTCAAGCTGCGGCTGAAAGTTGGGAATGGTCGGTGGTGCTCATACAGCTCTCAGAACCAACCAGTGACCTCTCCTCCGATAGGCCTCTCCAAGGTGTCCCCGCCATACTCCTCACAGCATTGTAGTACTGCCCATTTTCTCACTGGAATGTAGGCCCACAAGGGCAGCAACTTGGTCTTGCTTATTGCTATTGTGTGGATGATCATTTAAGGTGTGAATGAACGGCGGATACAAGGATATGAAGGCTTTTGCTTAGATGCCGCAGTGCAAACTGACTGCATCATTTCCTGGGCTCACAGTTGAAAGATCAAGTCTTAATCGTTTCTAATATTTTTGGTTGAACCTTTACTCTCACGAAGCCTCGTTTCCTTACCTGTGAAATGCGACAACAAAGTTTAACACGCCGTGTAGACATGAAGCGTAGTACATATCTAGTGTCCGTCTGTTCATCAGCTCTTCCCACGTGTCCTCGTGGTTTAAGTGGCCTGTCCATCACAACAGCAGGTCACAGGGACAGGCGTGGCTCCCAGGTCTGACCAGTCACCCCTTCCCTTGACCAGTGCTTAGTCCAAGAATTAAGCAGATGATCCAAGTAGCCAAATAGAATTCGCCTCTGAAACTTATATATTTGCACTCTATCAGTCAGCTTTTCATTGCTGAAACAAATACTCCAGGCGATCTAATTTTAGGAAGGAAAGAGGTGATCTAGGCTCACAGTTATGGAGGTTCACAGGCTGAGGTCACATGGGCCCCCTTGGTTCAGCATCTGGTGAGGGTTTTCTTGTTGGTCGAGTCCCAAGGTGGGGAAGAGCATCACGTGGCAAGTGACAGGGAGTACACGTGTGTCTGTCCATGACCACATGGTCTCATGTCAAGCCAGGACTCAATCATTGGGGCTCCACCCTATGACTCAACCCAATCCATCACCTCCCAAAGGCCTCACCTCCAAACCATGTGGTCATGGACAGACAAAAAAACCATCTATTCTTTCCTTTCTTGGATCAGCCCCTGTATCCCCGGGCTGTGACACTGCAACGCAGCCCTGGCACAAATGACTGCGCAGGTTGAGGGCACAGTCCTCTCATTCTGAGGAAGGCTGCAAGTTTGGGGACCTCCAGGTCACCCACTCTTCTGATCAACTGGCTGCAAGTCCAGGGCTTTCACAGCCTCTCAGCTTTGAAAGCTCACGCGACCAGTTCACAGGAGCCTGGAAAGCACTGCGTGTACAACTGTAGTTTTATGGTAAGGACTAAGGATCAGAACCAGCAATGGAGACGCGCAAGGCGGAAGCAGAGCTCCCATCGCCTCCCCTGGGGTGAGTGTGCTTAGCATTCCGCACCAGCCAGGAAGCCCCACTGAGCTTTGGTGTCCAGAGTTTGTACAGGAGCTTCCTGATACGGACATCACTGACTGCATCACAGGCCGCGTGACTAAACCCAGCTCCCCCCTCGCCAGAGGAGGTCAGGCCGACACCACCTGGACCACAGCCCCAACTGGCTAAGCACTTGGTGGTCTCCCTGGCCTGGGCGGCCCCAGCCTGAGTCATCTCATTGCTGTAAGGTCAGGTGTGGTCAAGGATGTTTCTATCACCAGGGAAATGCCAACGGTCTAGAAGCTTCCTTCCAGGAACCAGGGACAAAGATCTGTCGAATTCTTTCTTATGCAACAATGGTGCTTTTTGTTCAATAACTCTTCATTGAGCATATTAATGAAAAAAATAAATGAATACATAAATAAAGGCATGACCAGGAATAACTTCTGAATTCCATGTGACTGAAAACCAGTTTAAGGAAGGAAAATGTTGGCTTACACAATGTGAAAGGGAACTCAGAGTCCAAACAATGGCAGAGGAGCTCAGGTACCCAACACTCAGGAGGCAGAACCGGGACTTGAGGCCATCAGAAACCTGGATGTCATCGTCTGTCTCATTTCTGGTCACCTCTATTTCATCAGGAGAAAGACTTTCCCCCTCCCTGTGACAGGGAAGTTCGATGTCCTGACTCATGACTTTTTGATATGAATATTATGGGTTACATTTTTGCATCCCCTGAATTCAGGGCTTTAGTCCCCAAAGTCTCCTATTAATGGTACTAAGAGGATGGAAGCATGGGGTGGGAAGAAATAGGGATAGAGACCAAAAGAGAGTGCTCCCCTCTGCTGCAGTGGCCCCTGGCAGGCAGTCCAGCTCCCCCACATGGGGACCCAGCCCTCCTAGGGTCTGCATTAGTAGGAAGCTGGAATTGATTGTAGAGCTGAGACTTGAACCCAGGCCCTCCAGGACTGGTCATGGTGTCTCAGTCAGTGACTTAGCTGATAAGCCGAATGCTGGCCAGTTTTTCCATCAGCTTTTTAAAGTCCGTGTGCATTCGCTATTTTGATTGTGCTGATGGCTTCACAGGCACATTCATGAGCACTTCAAAAAGTTCATGGAAAATCAAATTAAAAGGTTCTGTGCATCTTCCGTGAACTTTTGAAGTACCCTCGTCTATGAGGAGCCTTCACAAAGGAAGATGCATGTTATGAAGTAACTAAGCGCCCAAACAATGCCTTGAAGGTAGCTGCGGGGTGCCGGGGCCCCAGTCTCCTCTCCATCCTCCTGATGGGTGCCAGGGCCCCCGTCTTCTCGCCACCCTCCCTGCTGGATGCCAGGGCCCCGTCTCCTCACCATCCTCCTGCTGGGTGCCAGGGCATCAGTCTCCTTGCCACCCTCCCTGCGGGGTGCCGGGGCCCCCCATCTGCTCACCACATTCCCTTGCTTGAACTCACCAAATCAAGTGATCTAACTTTTAGAAATAAAGTTTATATTTTAAATTTTAATTCTATTTTTTCCATGAATGTTTTGCGGTCCCTTCCTAGATGGCAAAACTCATCAAGTGGTACATTTCAAACGTGTGTAGCTTATTGTAGGTCAGTGATACCTCAGTGAAACTGTTACTCATTACACCAGGGCTAGTCCTATGAAAAGCCTGGAGAACTCCTGCTAGTATCTCACGAAGCCCTCAGACTCAGTAGCTCGGACGTGGGACTCCCCAGGCTGCCTTCCCCTGCTGGTTGGCAGCAAGCCACCCATCCAGAACCCAGAACCCAGGCAGCTCAGCATCACTTGACTCCTCCCCTTCCTCTACCAACAGCCAATGGGAAAGGAAGTTCTGATGAGGCTCCTCCCTTACCATCTCTGGACTGCAGTCCATCCCCCCCAGCATGGTGCAGGCTGTTGTCATGGCACATTTGGAGGCCGACAACAGCCTCTCGACTCACTGCCTTGCCCCCTCCCCATCCATGTATTTGTTTATCTCCAAAGCTCCCACAGGGAGCTTTCTAGGGCTTGTGTTTGATCTTGGAGATATCTTGATACGCGTTTGTTTCTGTGAAGGTAGCCAGGTAGACAGGAGCCCATGTAGTGTGTAACAGGGGCTGAAGCAAGTGGGGAGAAAACGAGAGATTTTAAAGGAAAGAAAGAAACAAGCCGTGCAAGCAGAACAGCGATAGCACCTGCAGTGACCGCTCTTGCTCGGTGGTCCCGGCAGGTGGGCTCCAGCCCTCTGCCGGGGGCAGCTCCGCTCAGCTCCACAACACTGTGCTCATAGGGCCTCCTGGGAGGATTGTCAGGAACTCCACATCCAGAAATCCCCTGCCCACAATTTCCCAGAAGAGCAGGGGGCGGAGAAGAAATGGAGGACCCGCACTCCTGTCCGTGAAGACTCCCGTCTGAGAGCAGGCTGGCTGCCATCTCCTCACTACTTCCCTCCATTACCCGTCGCCGCCTTGCTCACCTCCCCCACTCTGTCTCGCACGAAGATGAGGGCCCCCAAGCAGCCGGTCTCCAGGAACATTTCTTCCAGATGAAAAATAAAAACTCTCCCTCTGCGTCTAGATAACCCCTGCCTTAGATGCTGCGGCTTCATAAAGACACCCTGCAAGCCCCATCTGGCTCATCTCCTTACTCCCACCCTGAACACCTCCTCGCACCACTTTGCTCTCATAGATGCTAAATGAATCGTCCACCTGTGCCCCCTCTCTTCCCAGCCTGCGCTCCTCCGGGAAGAAGGAGCCGTGTCCGTTAACGACCCTCCCCAGTGCCTTGCTCAGGGTTCTCTACAGAACCAGCGTCCCAGAGACGGGAGCCACTGGCTCACAGAGGTTTGGTGTCCACGAGGAGCAATATCAAGATTGTAAATGCTGTCAGGCGCGGCCCAAGTAGTGCACTGACAGTGGATCGGAGGAGTGGGCGTGAAGAAGGAAGGGGTCCGGGGGGCTGAGCTGGGCCTTTCCTGGGGTACAAGTGGAACCAATGTTAGGCGGGAGAGAGAGAGTGGACCGGAATCTGGCGACTGGAGCACTTTAGTTCTCCCTGAGTCCATGCCTGTACAATGGGACTAGCCACCAGGACTGCTGGAATGGCCTTGAGGCCTGAACTTGGAGGGAGTTGAATATCCAGTTATCTGGTGGCCATGGGAGCCACTGGGGATTTTTGACTAGGTGACTTAGCGATGCCACTGCTGTCTCTCCCGCCCCTCTCTTCCTTTTTTGGTGAAGAGGGATCGTGGCAGCCGTGGAACACAGCACAGATTAGAAAGATAGAGACTGCACTTGGCCATCCATTGCTATTGTTCACACACTTGGATGTTCGCCTTGAAAATATAAAGGAGCAGGTCCAGATGTGGGAAGGGATGTGCCGAGCGACCGCACAGGCCCCGGCGCCTGATCTCGCGGGGGGATGAGGGACCGGGCGCACTCAGGATGAATCAGAGCTTTCAGCCCTGCCTCACCTGGGGGCCGACGCTTTCCTTATGAACGATCCCCATAGGGCCGGCGTGGCCGGGGCCTCCAGACTGTCACAGGGCAGAGGGAAAGAACTTGGAATGCCTCCGACCTCTCTAGCTGGCTGACTGCAGTTCCCGGCATTCTCTGCTCCAGAAATTCTGGAGCTTCTTCCTTGCAGCGTTCCCGGGCCCTCTGGGAGCCGCTGCCAGTCAAGTGGATGGGAGATCCGTCTTACTGAGAGGTTTTTTTTTCCCCCTAATAAATAACAATGCTAAATCGCAAGTGCATGGGGGAGTATCGGCGGGCGCTCCTCAATCCTGCTATTGTGTTCACGCGCTGGGTAATTAGTGTCTGATAGTTTTAAACAGATGGGTCTCTCTGGCAGCAGGGATTACAGCCTGAAATCAATCCTGAACAAATATTATATTAATTTCTCTACTCCCTCTCTCTGTGGACAAAACCCGTTCTTTTCCTCCGACTCCTGCTATGACGCGAGCATTAATATTAGATCATTCAGAGATGAACTGGGCGTGATGGAGGAGAGAGAAGGGACAAGACTGAACAGGAGCTGTCGAAGAGGTGGCAGGTGCTAAAAGTTTCATGTACCTGGACGCAGCTGGAAGCGGGAAAGGAAATCCTGAGCGCTCCCAGGCAGCCGCCCTGGTGGGAGGTCCTGTTGGGATGGTCCCGGCACGTTCTGCATCTGCCTGACATTGGCACCTGCCTCCACGGTGCAGGGCTGAGGCAGGCGGGCCTCTCCTGTGTGCTTCCTCTCCCCGCATACATAGGTCAGCAGGAGGCCTGGCCATTGCAGGAGGCCTGGCTACACTTCTGACTTTCCGATCAAACCGGGTGATCTACAATTCAAACACAAAGCCATACTGCCTGGAGTGAGCCTGCGGCCTCCCCCACACCCTCTCACCACCGCCACCTGGGGAGTGGGGCCCCTTCTCCTGGTCTGTTAGTAAAAGCTGCATCCCTGTGCAAGAGTGGGGGATGCAGCCCCTGCCATGGCTGCCAGCTTTGGGTGGGAGCTGGCTCTGGGAGCGTTTGCATGTACACGCTCTGGATTATGAATGCTAATGCTATTCCCAGCCATTTCTCTTCTGCTTTGTAAGACTCTTTATTTTTTCTCTACTTGGTTCAAGTTGACATTGACACATGAAAATGAGCAGCCATTGCGGTGTTGTGAAAAGAGCATGGGAGTGAGAGCTTGCGCGTCTTGGCGTCTAGGCCCCTCGGGTTCCCCGTCTGTGGAGTGAGACCGGGCACTCCTCCATGTGGTGTTGTTGGAAAGAGCAAACACAGCGATGGACACGAACCCTACCTCCTGCTGTGGGAAACCTTGCCCTCTGAGCACTGGCTTCCTGCAGATGGGAGGCCCAGAGAGGAAGCCCACCTGCAGGTGCACGTGGGCATGGCAATGGCAAAGTTGCTGCGAAGCCCCTTAGGGGATCTGCGACAGCCAGTGAATCGGAAGCCAGGCTGGTCTAACTCTATGTATGGGGGGGTTGCTAAGAGAGGCCGACTGAAGGAGGCAGTGGGGGTGCGATAGGATGGGGAGGGAGCAAAGAACTGTGAAGGGCCTGGTGTTTACCCCTCACATGCTAGCAAGTTAGGCTGCCATAGTTTCATGATGTGGCAGAAGACAGCAGACTCGTGGTCAGAGACACAGGGCCTTATTCCTCACAGCAACAGCGGTAGCCACAGAGTCAGCGCCGCCGTGGTTCCCCAAGCCCAGGTCCTACAGGGGGACTGGCGGTAGTCGGGGGGAGGTGACACCTGCAGGGGCAGCGAGTCGCGCTACAGGCATCCTGGGCTTGGGGAACCGGGTCGTTTATAATGGGAAGAAAGCCGGTCTGACTTTGCCCCAGAAGGAGACCTTGTCTCTACACTGCTGGACATTAATTTTCCCTTCGCTTTTGAGAGTCACTATCTCCATCTTCCAAGGCAATTTGCTATACAAACATCCTTGAAAAGACAGCTGGGAACAAAGTCAGATAATAGCAAGATGTGTAAAAATTCAGAGGGAGCCTCCGGGCTGAGCCTGTTGCCGACCGCCATGGGGAGCAACAGATGCTGAGGTCTCAGCAGCTCCCAGCAGGCACCTGCTCCCTCCCCCAACCGCGTCTGCACGGCCACCAGGCAGAATCTCTGAAAGGCACACCTGCCTCTTCCTCACCTGAAGCTGCCTCCTTGCCCTCCGCTCTCCTAAAGTTAATGTGGCCTGGAACAGTGCGATGCCGTGAGCGGCCGTCAGCGTCCCCTGGGAGTTTGGTAGAAATGCAGTCTTGGGCCCCGGAAGTCCTTGGATGATCCCCACCTAGGCTCCAGCTCTCCGGCTGGTGGTCGCCTCTGCTAGGGAGTTTTCCTAGCTTTCCCCGAGCTGGGGCAAGGACTCATTTTGTACTTGCACGCTCCCTCTTCCCTGCGTTGTGGACAGCATTCACTCCACTGGCCTTGTCCTGGTGTCCTCCTCACCTCCTCAAAGAACCCAGCTTCTAATACCACTGCCTTGGGACTAGGATTGCAAAACATTATGTGTGTGTGTGTGTGTGTGTGTGTGTGTGTGTGTCAGGGGGTGGGTAATGAACCTTTAGATCTCAGCATTCCATCCCCCAGTCCCCCAAGTTCGTCTCATTCAGACATGGGTAAGACTCAAGGTGCAATTCATCTTGAGGCAAATTCCTCTCCAGCTGTGAACTTGAAAAGTCAGGTGTGTGATATGTATGATGATAGACAGGCACAGGGCAGACATTCCAAAGGGAGAAATTGGAGGGAATGGGGTTACAGGTCCCAAGGAAATCTGAAGCCCATCCTGGCAAGCAAGCTTAAATCTTAAGGCTCAAGATCAAATCTTAAGGCTTCTTTGAACCGATGCCTCGTGTTCTGGGCTGGGCCCCCAAAGCTCCAGGTGTCCCTCTCCCTGTGGCTTTGCTGGGGCAGCCCATGCTGCAGCTCTCATGGGGTGGAGATGGGTGCCTACAGCTCTCCCACTGTCCCAGCTGAACTCAGCTTGCTGGGGGCTCTGCTAGTCTGAGGTCCTGGGGGCGGCTCTCTCCCACGGCTCCACTAGATCTCGCCCTAGAGGGGGCTGAGTTGCACACTCTGGACGGCTTCATTCTCTGACATGTGGGGAGGAGCAGCCACAAGCCCGTGCTGCTGTCTCTGTGCACTGGCAGAGGTGACACAGCACAGGTGTCCCCACGGTTCACCGATCACAGCCTCCAGAGGGGTGGCTCTCGTGGCCCACACCACAGCTGGAGCTGCTGGAGTCACACCTGGAGTGGCCACGGAGCACTGTTTCGGAACGCAAGGGGACATGTGAGGCCGCCTCAGTAAGCGCGGAGGTCCCCTGGGTGTCCCTGGCCCTGTCTAGAAGTCATCTGTGCCCCTAGCACGGCGGGCCTGGGGTGGGAGAGGCAGCTCCAGTAACCTTCCAGCTGCACTCGGGCTGTTCTGTCCCCCTTTGATAGATGACACTGGGACAATGGGTGATAATCGCCCATCACGGGTCCTTGGCCACATCCTCGGCATTTTCTTTCTGACACATTGCTTCATTTTTTACAATATGAACCGATTGAGTACATTCTGTGTCTTTTAAGTTCAGCTTCCCTTTTGATTAAAAATTCCGTCTTTAAATCATTCTTCTCCCATTTCACTACGAGCATCCGACAGAAGCTCAACTGTGCCTTCGATCTTTTGCTCACGGGCCAGGTTGCCTAACAGGTTAAGCCATAAGCATCCTATCATGGGTGCCGGTTTGAGTCCTGGCTGCTCTGCTTCCCATCCAGCTCCCTGCTAAAGCCCCTGGGAAAGCAGTGAAGAGGATGGCCCGAGTACCTGGGTCCCTGCACCCACAGGGCAGGCCTCTCTCTTGGTCACTCTGCCTTTTGCTTAGAAATTTCTTCAGCCAAATCTAATTGCTCAAACACTGGGGCATGACAGTTCAGTCCTCCTTGTTAGTGCTCTGTAACCAGGATGACCCTTCTCCCAGTCCCCAGCGGTGTTTCCTCAGGTCTGTTGAAGACTATCGTTTGGCCCTTTCCAGCCGAATCGCCACCAGCACGCGGCTCGTGAGCACTTAGGCCTCGGGGGTGGGAAACCTTTTTGCTGCCGAGGGCCGTCTGGATATTTGCCACATCATTCACGGGCCGTACAAAATCATCCACTTAAAAATGAACCTGTTGGGCCGGTGCCGTGGCTCACTTGGCTAATCCTCCGCCTGCTGCACCGGCACCCCGGGTTCTAGTCCCGGTTGGGGTGCCGGATTCTGTCCCGGTTGCTCCTCTTCCAGTCCGGCTCTCTGCTGTGGTCCAGGAGGGCAGTGGAGGATGGTCCAAGTGCTTGGGTCCCTGCACCCACATGGGAGACCGGAGGAAGTAGCCGGCTCCTGGCTTCGGATCAGCGCAGCACTGGCCGTAGCGGCCATTTGGGGGGGTGAACCAACTGAAGGAAGACCTTTCCCTCTGTCTCTCTCACTGTCTATAACTCTCCCTCTGTCTTTCTCTCTCCCTAACTCTGCCTGGCCAAAAAAAAAAAAAAAAAAAAAAAAAAAAAAAAAAAAGAGCCTGCTGTAGATGTACTGGATTTTGAGTCCCGCCTGAGGGTTGCCTTGGCAGGGCTGGACCAAGTGATTTCCGGAGGCCTCACACAGCCCGAGGGCTAGATGGCCCCACCCGCCAGGTGTTCTCTGAGGAGGCCGAGCTTTCTCTAAGGCTGTTGTCTTCCCGTGAGCCCTCACCAGGACTGCCCCTCACGGCCCCCCACGGCACTGCAGGCTCCCCCAGCCTCTGCCCGGGACCCATGTTGCAGCCGCACCCCCCTCTTCCAGGGCCGTATTTTTGTGGGAATTCTTTCTGGCTGCTCTGCCGAAATACCACGGGCAGCGCATCTCACAAGCAACACTAGTGTGTTTCTCATGGTTCTGGAGGTGGCGAAACCCCAGGTGGAGTGGCTGATGTCTGGGTTTGCAGGGGGAGCTTTCTCTGTGTGCTCTGTGGCCAGAGGGAAGGCAGCCTTCTGGGGCCTCTGATCAGAGCAGTAACCCCAGTTATGAAGGCTTCGACCTCACGACCTTAATCACCTCCCCCAAATCCAGCTTCCCAAAAACACCACGGGGCGGGGGGTCAGGATCTCAGCAAATTCTGGTGGTGAAGGGGAGGGTGACCCAAACACAGACGAGGGCCGCCCGGAGCTGAGCTGTCTTCAACCTGAGGACGGGGCCCATGCCTGTCTCACCCCTCCTTTACCCCAGGCACAGAGGAGGCGCTCCGTGGGCGCTGGCTGCAAAGCTCATTACTCACTAATTGCAGCCCACTTCCATCAGGGGCCACGTCCAGGGCCGGAGGGGCCAGGCGGGAACGCGCCGCCTTTTGTTCAGAGGCTGGATCCCTCTACCCAGGAGCTCTGAAAGGCATTGACCGCCCTTTCTGCTAGGGCCTGGGGGTCCTGCCGGGGAAAGAACGAGGTCCCTAAACTCCCATCCTGTCTACTTCGGGGCCACCCCTCCTGTTCTGGGCCCAGGGCAGCCCAGCTCCCAGGGGCTGAGGGCTGTGGACCCGCTGGTTTGAAGCATCACCTTGACTCCAGGGGAAGGCAAGGAGGGGGAAGAGAGGGTGCACAGTGACTGTTTCTAAACCGAGTGTGGCCTGGGCACTTTACACACTTGATCTCGAACCAGCATTTAACACTCCTGCGAGATAACGGTTTCCCATTTTATAAACCAGCAGAACGGAAGCTCGGAGCAGCCGAGATCATGTTCAAGGTCCCAGAGCCTGTGAATGGGAGAGCTGAGATTCCAGAACAGGACAGTTCCTCGGGGTGCTGTGATGACCCTCCTCTTCCCTCCGTGTGGAGAGTGCGTTCACCAAGGGGCTGCCAGCAACCAAAAAAATTTGCTGCCCCCAGCCCCCAGCATTCAGTACCAGAGCCACAAGTCCCACGGAGTTACAAGCCACAGATAGACGCCAATGCATAAAGGATACAGCCCCGGGGCCTAGACAAGTGCTGGGGACCCTGGTTAGGTCACCCCCTTATCCTTCTGCATTGTCACCCGTCAGATGGCAGAGATGAGGGGGCCTGTCTGACTTCCCACCTCCCTGGCAGACCTGACAATGACTCCAGGCCCCCACAAGTGGCTTCCACACCCTGCAGTCCAGCTGCAGGTCATTCCAGAGTTTGGTTCACGCTGCTTAGCAGGAAAAAAGGGGGACATTCCTAACTCAACTTTCATCACTAGGCATTCTTCCAGCCCTCCACTTCAGGTCTCAGGTGAAGGCTGGGAGCCTGCAGGAGTGGGAGGGGGCCTGAGGGAGTGAGGGCCCTGTTCTTCAGCAGATCCAGCCCACTAGAATAGGGGCTCAGGCCTGGCTGCCACACAGAGTTACCTGGAAAAGGGTGGAGATTCAGTCTGAAAAACGCTGACACTGCAGATTCGCATTTCATTGTTCTGGGGTGTGTCTGGGGCAGGGGCATGTTGAAAAGCTTGCTGGGTGATTCCAGTGGGTAGGCCAAAGACCCCTGAGTTAGGCTAATGCTAGCATTACAGCTCCTAGCCCAATGGCAACGTTTTGAGAAGGTAAAGGCCTATCCATCCCTGTGGTTGGAATAGCTTCAGTTCCATTGTTTAGCCCAAAGATTGGCTACGGAATTGCCACAGCCCTGTGTGCGGTGCATTGGGCCAACTCTGTCACCCCTGGAATTTTCACAGTGGCCTTTCTGTCTTTGCCGACTCCAAGTTTCTGGCTGCAGGGCAGTGGCCAAGAGGGACATTGGTGTGAGTGCAGGTGACCTCCAGAACGCCCTGCTGGTGAGAGTGCTGTGCAGAGGCCGCAGGGCAGGGCGTGGTGCGCTCCCCTGGCTCTGGGTAACCCTTGGGACAGCTGTTGTCTGGGCAGGGCTGGGACTCGTCCCTTCAGTCGTTCCAGGGCTGAGCCCTGCACTTGGCCATCGGAGCAGGGCTGCAGGCTGCTGGGGGCCGAGAGGTCAGGGCCCCTTGGAGGCCGTCTCAGCCCTGACCCTCCCCTGTAGCCCTAGCTCATCGACCACTCGGATGCTTGCAACTGGGACACAAAAGCTTTAAAATCTCAGGCCACAGCTGCCCAAAGTGCGTCGGTGGGTGAGGACAAAGGAAATCCCTGTTTTCATTCCTTCCCCCAAATGGAGCTCACAGAAAGCCTTTAAACCATCGGCTTTTATCTGTTTTTAGTGTCCAATTTAGGGCTTTGCAGGGGCTCCCTCTAGGGCTTTCTCAATGGATTTATATCACAGCCAGATAGCGTCTTGGAAAGCTCATCTGAGCTAGAAAATAGAGAAACATCCTTCTCCATTCAAGTGACAGCCACGGCACCCAGGCACCCGGCTAGAGGACCAAGGGGACCCACTCTGGATGCCAGTGCGGGGTGGGGGGCCCTGTCTGGCGGGGGGGGGGCAGCTGGCGAGGAAGGAGGGGCGCCCCCAGCTGGCCTCTGACTCGCCTTCCCTCTTTGGGCGCAGACTCCCATCCCCACGGTCTCCCAACAAGGCAAGCACTGTCCTCTCAGCTCATCACCTGCGGGCATGAGGATGTCAGCTCCCTGGCCAGCCACCAGGTGCGATGCGCAGAGACGTGCATGGGGGCGGGGCCAAGGGCCCAGCAGCCTGCCCTGGCCTGCTCGCTAGGAAACAACAGCTCTCTCTTCCTGCCAAGCTGACTTCTGCTCCACCTACCCCGGCAGTGCTTTAACCTCCTCCTCTCTGCCTGGTTTTCTTCTAGCTGGGGCCCCCTCTCATCTTTTTTCTTTTCTTTTTAAGGTGGAGTTACAGAGAAGGAGAGGCAAAGACAGAGAGAGAGAGGAGAGAGATCTTCCATCCTCTGGTTCACTCCCTAGATGGCCACACAGCCAGAGCTGCACCGATCCGAAGCCAGGAGCCAGGAGCTTCTGTGTCTCCCTTGTGGGTGTAGGGGCCCAATACTTGGGCCATCTTCGGCTGCTTTCCCAGGCCATTAGCAGGGAGCTGGATCGGAGCAGCTAGGACTTGAACTGGCATCCCTATGGGATGCTGGCCCTGGAGGCGGAGGCTTGACCGCTGTGTCACAGCGCCGGCCCCATCTCACTGCTTTCTTCCCCATACATTGCAGAGCATCGCCTATGGGCCAGGCAGGGGTAGGTATGAGGCTCCCAGCTGCAAGGCTCGTGGCCAGTGTGAGAGCAGAGAAACAAGAAAGGGGTGTTGAGCAGCGCTCAGTGGGGAAGCGAGAGGCCAGCATCAGGGGCTTAAACTGGTCGAGCTAGAGCAGAGCCCGGTGTCTCCCCAATGTCTCCCCAGTGTTTCCCCAGGGGCCCCGGGACTGTGAGCATCTCACACAGGGCTGGGAGCAGAGGCTTCTTAACCCTAAGGGGTCGAGGCGCTGATGCGTGTTCCCAGGATTCCCAGGGCATTCCCGCCCAACACCTGTTGTCCTGGCAACACTTTCATTCTACAAATGTCACTGTTTGGATGACGAACAGGTATAAGTCAGAGCTGTTTCTGGAAACCTGTGGATGCTGTGCCTGCAGGGCATGTGTCACCTGGACTGAAATTCTGTTTTTTTGGCGCAGGCCCCGCACGCCTCATGTGTCTGTATTTGCTCAGTGTGTGTGTGCCTTTAGCCTCACAATGAACCTGAGGGGCAGACAGAGCACGCCCATTTTCCAGATGAGCAAACTGAGGCTTGGAGACACCCTGGAGCACACTCAGGGTCGTTCAGCTCCAAGTAGCAGATTAGGTCTCCTAGCTTAGGCCGGAGCTCCCTCTGGGCTAACACAATGCCTGTGGATATGACTTAAGACAGCCCGGGGCAAGCTGCTGTGGCTGCAGCTCGCTCCTCTTGCAGCCTTGCAACTGCCACCAGCCCTCGGGAGGTGTTCCTGCTCCTTGGAGAGTCTCTGTTCCCGGGAAGCCTTGTCTCAGACCCTCTGCCCTTGGCAGGAAGCAGGAACTCCAGTGGGGCAGAGCCAAGCTCTGCCGCTACCAGCTGTGTGCTCCCTGCCAGCATATTCCCCCTCTGGTCTATGAAGCCAGGACTGAGCCGTGAGCGACTCCGGAGATCCTCTGGCCAAGACGGAGCTGTGATCCAGGGTTGACATCCCCACTTCTGCCACGGGCTTATCCTGATTCCGGTACAAAACATGGAGAACCGGATCTTCCAACCCCCCCCCCCCGCCCCGACTTCTGAGTGCACGGCGAAGAGAGCAGATTCCCCCGCTGAAGCCGAGGGTCCCAGAAGCTCAGAGATGAGACTGAAAACAACCGGAAGTCGGGTGGGGGAGCGTGGAGACGGCCTTTGTCCTGGTGGGGGCATCTGGCAGAGGGTGCCATACCCCACCCCAGCTGCCTCTCGGGTCCTGGGCCCTAGCACGGGTGGGGGCGGAAGCTGGCTGGAAGCTCCAAGGGAGCAGTTCCTGGGATCGGAGCTGGGGAGGAGGTGGGACTGTCCGCTCCAGGCTCCTGAGCGCAGCCCTGCCCTGCCGGGACTTGTCTCCTCTCAGCCTCCTTGGCGTGACCCCCCCTGGCTGGCATCCTCTCCCAGTGTCAGCCCCTGCCCCACCCGCTCTGGGAATGCCTGCCCCGCCCCTCCCCCCACAGAGCGCAGGGGCTCCTGCTGGGCCCGGCTGTCCTGAGTTGTGAGGCAACAAGACAGAAGGAGGAGGCTGCTGCTGGCGCCCCGGGCTTGTTCTGGTGGCGGTGTCAGGGTGCGCAGGGACACTGAGCTCCCCAGGTGTGAGCGCTGGCACAGGCAGCCCCAACGCGCTGGGTGTTCCTGGCTGGGGCTGTGGCCTGGGCTTGATGACACCCACAGACTACGTGAGGGCCCGAGGAGGGCCAGAGGGACCTGTTCTCAGCCCAGGACACTGAGCACGTCCCCAGCCCCCTTGCTGTCTTCCCAGTGCAGCCCCTCCGGGACTGGACTCACGGGGCAGAGCCCGAGCATTGTCTTTCCAGACTGGTGCTGTCACTCCCAGCTCAGAGCAACTTCGTGCATTTCTTTGTGCTTTGCTGCCTCCTGCTACGGCGTCACTGTGCCCCTGCCCTGTCCCAGAGCTGCCCTCGGGCCACAGGGCGCCTCGCACAGAGCATCCCGGGTCACTCTGTCCCTGGGAAGGAGCATGGCACCACTTGAATAAGGGGCCGCACAGCTGTGTGCCTCTGGCGCCTTTGGCAGTGCTGGGACTTCCTGTTCTCTTTCCAGTGTCCCGTTGGGTCCTATGAAGTGGGGCCACCCCATACTTTCTGCATGAGGAAACCCAACAGCCAAGAGAAGTAATTCGCCAGAGGGCGGTCAGGCCAAGAGGGAGGCCCAGGGCAGGCCCAGGCTGCGCAGCTGTCCCAGGCCCCCTTCCTCCCTGGTGTGCTCTTTAGGTCTAACCTGGGGACCTGGACAGTAGTTGTGCCCCAGCCTGAGCCCCCAGGCAGGGCTCAAGCCCCAAGAAAGCCTGTGCCGTGCTGGCCTCCCGGAAGCTGGGAGCCCTGGTGCCCAGGCGGGAGGGCCCGGCGGGGAGGAGGTTACTGTTCAAGCTGCACCCGGTATACAGGGCGGCCACCAAGTTATTGGCAGCCTTGGCAGCACCACCCTGAGAACCAGCGAGGAGGGAGCTGGGGGCCACTAAGCCAGGGAGGCAGGAACCCTGATCCTGGCAAAAGGAGCCAGCCGGTGCTGACATCACCCAGGTTCTGCCTGTGGGTGCAGGGACCTTAACAGTGGCAGAATGCTGGGGCCTGCTGTGGGGAGGCGGTGCTGGGGGTGGAGAGGCGGGTAGGAGCACGTCAGGGGAGCACTGGGCAGGCTCCCTGCTCTGAGCTCTGGGGAGGGATGTGGGTTCTCCCAGTCCCATGTGCCCCTGCTGCCATCCCCTGCCTTCCAAACTCCTGCGGGCTGCAAGCAGGTACGCTCAACACTGCTGCTCAGTGTGGACCCGCTGCAGCTGCACCCTGCATGGAGCTCTCTGCTACAGACCCTGGGCTCCTCCCCACTCTCCAGACGCCCTCGGGCCCCTTCCCATCTCCTGCCTTCATTGGCTGGCTGTCCCCAGTGCACCGTGAACTGGGCTGGCGGTGCTGACTGGTTCTCTCCAGCACTGCTCTCTCAGGCATCCCTGAGCTCTGTCCAGGCTGGGCCTCATCTCAGCAGACCACCGGGCTCCCGCTCTGCCCTCTCAGCTCCAGGCCCCAGCAGGTGAGCAGGCAGTCACGTGGCCACAAGGCCCAGCCCAAATCTCCACACCACAACCCAGATTTTCTCCACTAATGATATCGATTCCCCCTGCTGAACTGCTGCGATCAAAGGCAGCCTTGGCAACTCAGCAGTTCATTAAGTCCTGGCTGTCCCAGGGGACAGGATGGAGGCGGATAAACATGGGAGCAGGAGCCCGGGCCAGGGCCTGGGGCAGCTGGTGCCAAGCTGCGCTGGCTCTGGACAGGGCTGGCAGGAAGGCCGAGCCTCAGGCCCTGCTGGAGCCCCCTTCCCTGCCATGGCTGCAGCCAGGCCTCCAAGCCCTCCGCGTCTGGGGACACAGCGGCTGCTCCCTGCCAGCATCCTGGCCAGGCCCTGTGCTGGGCAAGTGACCCAGAGTTTGCAGAGACTCTGCCTTGGCCCTCCAGGCGCTCCCCCCAAGTGCAAGAGGCAGACAGACCCTAAACCAGAGACTCACCATGCGGGGCGCTGGGCGCTGGGCTGTTAGGATCATCCCCGAGTCCGAGGGAAGTTTGCGATAGGCAGAGCTTCAACTAAAGTGTGTCCCTCGCCTTCTTGCTCTTGTTTCAGAAGCGAATCCCTGGAGGCATTTGGACGGCACAGACCCTAAAGTGCACTCAGCGAATGAATCTCGCACTGGTCGGCGCTGCTGGCTTCTGCAGCCTCCCTCCCCTTTGTCTGACCGGCGTGTTGGAGGCTGGAGGGCATCTGGGTGGGGCTGGCCCGGGCCAGGAGGGAAGCACAGCTGTGCTCTGGACCCCCAGCTGCTCTTCCACCTTCTCCCCCTGAACCCCAACCTGCCCTCCTTCTGGTTCACTCTCTTGTGGCTCCCAGCCCCACTCCCTGGGAGGCACAACACTGTACCAGAGGATTTTCTGGGGAGATAAACTGGCTGGCAGCCCCTCCCTCCTTTCACCCCTTCCACTCAGTTCCCCAGGCGCCCTATAGAGAACAGGGAATGAGAGGGTCTATTGGAGCCCCTCCCACCCCAGGGTGCCTTGTATGTGTGTGGGGGGTGGGGGATCTAAGAGATGGAAGATCTGCTCCTTACACGTGCAGGGCCCCCACAGCTGTTGGGGTGGCCCTGAAGTCAGGCACTCAGAGAGATCCGGGGCTGGAGGAGCTGCAGGCTGGGCGAGTCCGGGGAGTGCCTCCAGTGTCCCATGGTAGTCACTCATTTGCCCCAAAGCCTCACTGTAGGCTGCATCTGGAGAGGCGCTCATGCCCACACCCATGCTGACAGAGTCCCTGTTCCCCCTGTCCTTTACTAAGCAGGTGTTTGCCGAGGCCGACTATGGGCCTGGCACTGTGCTTGGCCTTGCAGGTGCAGTGTACACCACCAGCGGTGCCACACCTGGGGTCAGCAGCACTTCTGTTAGCGTGAAACCTTCCAGGAGTTCAGGGATGGGCCGGCCAGGCAGGCTCAGAGAGGAAACCTAGGGTTGTGTCTGTTGGGCCATGGACGGAACCCCTACTCCTGCAAAGCAGGGCTCAGGGAAGGGGTGTGGGGAGAGAGGACTAACACGCCTGGGCTGGTCCTACCCCTCACCCATCTAAGAGAGCGACACTACCCTCTCAGTGTACAGGCCGGGGAGCCGAGGCCCGGGGGACAAAGCGGTCCCGTCTGAGGATGTCGCCAGGCCTGGCTGCAGATCCCAGGCCTTTTCCATAGCTTCGTCTGTCTCTGGCAAACATTCAAAGCCTCCTCCTCCTGCCCCCCTTGGAGCACTGCAGAGCCACAACCCCCTTGACCCCACGCAAAACAGCTCCCACTCCAGCATTGAAGACAATGAAGAGGAAAGTGGCAGTGTGAACGCCGGCCTCCCTGCCCTCCCTGCCTCCCTCTGCATCTGCCGCGCCCTGGAAATCCCTGTGTTCCCCCTCTCCCCTGCCCCAGAAAAAGCCCAAGAAGGCATCACGTGCCTCCTGTTTAAATCCCCGCTTTCAGCACTCGGAACCGGTTCTGGTTTCCCGGTGAGCCTTGGGCCTCCATCTGGCTCGGAGGCTATTTTGATCCCCCGGATGCAGATTAGCTGCTGCGATCCCGGGCTGAGCTGCTGGGGAGACGCCTTTATCTACAGAAAGACAATTTAAAAACCAACTCAAAGCACAGAGAACAAATAAATAAATTCCTCTTTCTGTTCCCAGCACTCTCCAGCCCATTTCCACAGGTAATCGCTGAAGGATTGTTGCTTCCAACAGGCTCCTGTTTGCACCAAGTGTGGGGTGTTGCAAAGTGGACTGAGGACCGGCCGACTGCTGGCCAGAAATGCCAGGGAGGGCGATGGTGGCTGCAGTGGGGGGACTGATGATGCGGACATCCCGGCTTGGGGGGCAGAGAGGGGTTGAGACGGGAGGGAAAATCTTGCCGTTTCTGGAGCAGGTGTTTGGGCTAACAGTGGAGCCTCCATTTGGGACACCTGCGTCACGTTTTGGGGCATCTGGGTTTGAGTCTCAGCTCTGTTCCTGATTCCAGCTTCCTGCTCATGCAGAGCCTGGGAGGCTGCAGCGATGACTCAGGTAGTCCCTGCCGCCCACGTGGGAGACCCAGATGGAGTTCTGAGCTTTTAGCTCCAGCCCTGGCCCCAGCCCAGGCTGTTGCAGGTATTCAGGGAGTCAACCAGTAGATGAGAGCTTTCTCTATGTGTCATTGCCTCTCAAATAAATAAATTTTAAAAGCATGGGGCCGGAGCTGTGGCACAATGGGTTAATGCCCTGGCCTGAAGCGCCGGCATCCCATATGGGCCCTGGTTTGAGACCCGGCTGCTCCACTTCCAATCCAGTTCTCTGCTATGGCTTGGGAAGGCAGTGGAAGATGGCCCAAGTCTTTGGGCCCCTGTACCCGCATGGGAGACCTGGAAGAAGCTCCTGGCTCCTGGCTTCGGATTGGCAAAGTTCCGGCCGTTGCGGCCAATTGGGGAGTGAACCATCAGAAGACCTCTCTCTCTTTCTCTCTCTGACTCTCCTCTCTCTGTGTAACTCTGACTTTCAAATAAATAAATAAATCTTTAAAAAAAGCATTTACAAAAATCTTGTTTCTGAAAAAAGAGGAGGTAGGAAAGACAGAAGCCTGCACCTCCGCAGACTTCCAATCCACTCCTCAAAATACTTCTCCAGCCTCCTTTATAGGCAAGGAGCTCTGAGGCAGGAGGCCCAAGCTTGCCTGGTGATGGCAGAAGCAAAATTCAAGCAGGTGTCTTCCATGAGAAGTCCTGGTCTCCCCTCTGTGCCTCAGCTGTCCCTTGAAGAGTTTTGAGGAACCGGTGAGGGTTTAGATGAGCACGGAGGGAGTGAGGGTTGAGAAAAAGAGAAGAGAGGGTATCCTCCCTTCCTTCCTCCAACCATCCCTCCCTCCTCTCTCTCTCTCTCTCTTCCCCCTCTCTCCCTCCCGTCTCCCCCACAGCCCTGGCCCTGGTCTCATATGGGGCAGCTGCTCCCTTCTCTCGGGACTGCACAAGCTCCTAGTTGTGGTTAGCAGCAGGTGGCCAGTTCTGATCTCGGGTGGTGATGGCTACTTTTGGGCACCTGGGGCTCAGGATGATGCAAGTGACCACCAAAAAGCAGGAGCCCCTCCAGGGCCACTGTAGGATGGGTTTGGGGCACAGTCAATGGGATGGGGATGTCTGGACCTTGGACATGAGGGCAAACCTTGAACTTGTGGTCCGGGCTCACCCTATGCTGGCCAGTGCGTGCCCCTGCCCCAGAGCAAGGCAGCAGCTGGAGGTGGGCAGCATCAGGGACCTTGCTTTTGTGCACGATATAATCATCCCTCTTTATAGGTGAGGACACAGAGCTCAAAGAAGTGAAGCCCGAGGTCAAGCACATAGCCAAGCATAGATGTGCTGTGTGCCTCTAGATCTGTCCCAGTCCAAACCCAAAATAGCTACTCAACAAACAAACACACAGCGACTCTTAACAGCAGAGCCTGGCAGGCTGCTTCCTGCACTTCGCAGACAACATCTCACGTGGTCCTTGTGGGCTCCCTTGGCAGACGAGGAAACGGAAAGGTTAATGCTTTGCCGTGACTGATAGAACGTGTGAGCCAGGCCAATCCCAAGGCGTGCGCTCTTAACCTGTAGGTGAACTTCTACGCCAATGTGTACTCAATAGACAAGACTTAGTACTGACACTTTAATTTTTTTTAAGATTTATTTATTTATTTGAGAAGCAGAGTATGGAGAGAGAAAGAAGGAGAGAGAGAGAGAGAGAGAGAGAGAGAGCTTCCATCCCCTGGTTCACTCCCCAAATGGCTGCAATAGATGGAGCTGGGCCAATCTGTAGCCAGGAGCCAGGATCCTCTTCTAGGTGTCCCACATGAGTTCAGGGGCCCAAGCACCTGGGCCATCCTCCACTGCTCTCTCAGGCACATTAGCATGGCGCTGGATCAGAAGTGGGGTAGCTAGGATAGAACTGATGCCCATATGGGATGCTAACATCACAGGCAAAGGCTTAACCTGCTGTGCCACAGTGCCAGCCTCTGACACTATAATTTTTAAGATTTTCTTTGTTTATCTGAAGGCAAAATGACAGAGAGACAGAGAGAGAGAGAAAGAGAGAAAGGGAGAGAACACTTCCATCTACTGGTTCATTCCCCAAATGCCTGCAACAGCCAGAGCTAGGCCATGCTGAAGCCAGGAGCCAGGAACTCCATCCAGACATTCCCATATGAGTGGCCGGGACTCAAGTACTTGGACCATCACCCACTGCCTTCCAGGATGTGCTCACAACAGGCATTCCAGTAGGGGGGCTGGTGTCCCAAGTGGCAGCTGGACCTGCCGTGCCACAGTGCCTGCCCCCAGTGCTGGCCTGTCGTGCAGGGCATGTGCAGGTGCAGTTTGGATTGAAGGGCGAGGGCAAGGAGTTCAAGGACGAGGCCTCTGTTGAATCCTCCCCTTCTTGGCCTGGGCCCCTGCTGTTGGCAAGGCACATCCTCTGCCTCTGTTCCTGTGCCCACCCCCCAACCAGGGCTGGCCCCCGAGCTCCACGAGGCCAGGGCTGGGTTGCACATACTGCTTTGAGAGCCCCGCTGAGATGTCATGGGTGCTGACAGTAACAAGTATCTAGGCTTGGGAATGCCTAAGTGGCCCCCACGTCCCCACTAAGTCGCCCTTGGGGACAGACGAGGCTACTCTTCTGTAGCCTCTCGGTCCCTGCGTTTACCCCACAAGATGCCCCGAGTTCTCTTTCTCTCCTCAGTCGCTTCTGCCCCTGGCCTTTGAGGAGAAGAGCTAAGAGCATGGGAGGAAATCGGCTTGGGCTGTGCCTGCGTCTCGGGACACTCATTTCGGAGGCGTCAGGACTGAGGTGTGCAGGGGCAGAGGGCAGTGCTACTGATTTGGAAGGGAGTCCCGCTGGACGACAAGGCTCCCCAGGAACGGGCCTGCAAAGGCGGTTCCCCAGCCTCTGCCCCGCCCTGTGAGTGGCAGGGGTGGGCGGCGGCCTCGGCCCTGCAGGGTCCAGGAGCTGACTGGGCGGGGCCATCGGTGCCAGTGAGGTCCCTGTGGATGTCAGAGACGGCACAATTTTTATGGTGACTTTCGACTTGTGACGGGGGCGATGGCTTTCCATTTGTGGTAATGCTATAAAATCCAGTTTTAAAAAACACTGAAGTGAAGGAAGTGCATTAATTCGAAGGCAAGTATGGAATAATGGGATTTGACTTTCCAGAAACTGTGCTGTAGGGCTTCCCTGGTTACCTCCCCCACGAGCCTGTGGCAGTTCGTGGAATTGGGACGCAGCTGTTCTGGGAAGCCTCCGTCCAGGTGGCTGGGGCTGAAGGGGTCCGAGGGACAGCCCGGTGCAGCCCTTCATCTCGGGGACTGGGCGGTGGAAGCCAGAGCTGAGGTCGCAGAAGGGGGGTTGCCACACAGCCCTTCCGGAGGGCCCCTGTCTGGATCCACACTCTGTACCCAGACCCCTGAGGGCAGGGCTGTGCTGTTGCCCCCCACCCCGGGGGGTGGAGGAGTGGGGGCCATGGTGACACTGGGCAAGGTGGGCTCCGGGTGACCTGAGGAGCTTTGGAAAGGTACCAGATGCTGGGCCCATCCCCAGAGGCTCTGGGTGGGCTCGAGGCAGCTGCCCTCCCGCCCCCTCTTCCTCCCTCCCTTCCTCCCCTCTCAGTTTATTTGAAAGGTGGGGAGACAGAGAGACACCACAGCCAGAGCTGGGCCAGGAGGAAGCTAGGAGTCCAGAACTCCATCCAGGTCTCCCACAGGGGTGACAGGGACCCAAGTGCTTGAGCCGTCAGCCCCTCCCTCCCAGGGCGCCCATTAACAGGAAGTGGAGTGGAGGAAGCGGGGTGGTCGGGACTTGAACCAGGCTTTCTGATAGGGGATGCAGGTGCCCCAAGCAGCAAGTTAACCACTGCACCAAACACCCACCCCAGAGAAGCTCTCCCCAGCTGCCCACCCTAGGCTGGGGACCAGGGAGCCGATGTGGCTGCCAGGACTGGACAGGTCTTGGCTTACCCCTTCTCCCTTTGGCATCTTCAGGCCTCACCCAATACTTAATCCAGGGCAGGGAGAGAAGAGACAGAGAAGGGGGGAGGGAGGCAGCCCCACGTGGCCACCGGCTTTGGGGTCTGGCAGGTCTGGTCTGCAGATGAGACGTTAGCCAGGGCGCTACTGCTTTGGGATTCAGGGACCTGATTGGTAAAGCGATGATCATATTAATCAGCATCCCAATAGCTGTAGTGAGTTTTCCATGAGATAACCCACAGAAAGGATTTAGCCCAGTGCCCGGCAGAGGTTGAGTTCTCAATAAATGCTAATTCCTGGCACCATCATCATTATAACACACCGAGAAGCCAGAATGATCGTGTTGTCAAGCGAAGCCAGAGACTCAGCGAGAACACACTTGAGGGCAGAGAAGTTCATCACACAGCTCAGGAAGAAGACGGGCAGGGGCCGAGGGGGGCGAGACTTAATTCCCTCGCATACCCAGGGGAGGGGTCTCTTTTGGAAGAGATTTGCATTGGCTTTAGTTGATTGCAATTACGCCGTCCTCCGTGCTGAAAATAAAATGAAGCCCTAACAAAGTTCCCGGTTTAATTGAAATTTCCTGGGATCTGTTATTACATCGCCGTGATTGTTCTGTGCCACTAATGAGCCTGTGCTAGCTGATTATCCAAGTGTCTCTCCAGTCACTATTCTATTATTGCATTATTAATGATCAGATATGATTGTCACAGCCGACGGCTTGAACATCAAATAGGCGAGAGGCGAGTCAGAGAGCCGGGAAGACAGACAGATGGCCGGGGTGAGGGGGCAGAGAGGGTGGGCCGGTTGTGCGAGCTGCCAACCTGGCACCTGGAACAGGAGGGGGAGGGGACCGGTGAGTTAGTGCGACGAGGAGCTGAGTGAGGGGCAGTGGGTGGGCTGCGAGGGTGGCTGGTGCACTCCCCTACAGAGATGAGTTTTCCGAGTTCACTGCTCTCAGTCTCTGCTTACCTGGAGAAACTTCCAGCAAGTCTTGATCAGCAGGAACAGACAGCAGCCTTACATCTCTGGGTGCCTGGCGTCTTGGGAAGAGGGGCAGATCAGTGTGAGGGGCAGAGCTGAGACGGTGGGAAAGGCTGGTTCTACCTCTGCAGATGCGTGTGCCTTTTAAGCCTCTCTTTGATGATCTGGGGCCTCCAGCACGAGGGCCCACGCTGCACACTGCAGGGAGGAAGGGCCGGTGGGTGGGAAGTGGGGATCCCAGGAGCCACTGTGTGTCCTGGCAGCATGGGTGAGACCTGCCCACACCTGTGAGCCAGCCTCACAGGTCAGACAGCCTCAGCAGAGTCCTCTCACTTTTTTATTTTTTAAGATTTGTTTTATTTATTTGAAAGAATTATTTGAGAAAGAGTTGAGAGAGGAAGTGATAAAAACAAAAATCGTCCAATTGCTAGTTCACTCTCCAAATGGCTACAATAGCTGGGGTTGGACCAGGCTGAGGCCAGGAGCCATGCACTCCATCCTGGTCTCCCACAAGGATGGCGGGGACCCAAGCACCCGGGCCATCTTCTGCTGCCTTCCCAGGAGCGTTAGCAGGGAGCTGGATGAGAAGTGGAGCAGCTGGGAGTTGAACTGGAGTTGCCACAGGCAGCAGCTTAACCTGTTGCACAACGATGCCAGCGCTTCCTCACCAGTGTGTGGCCAGTGGTCCCCAGCACTCAGACAGACTGCAGGGGCAGGTGCCCGTGAGGGAAGTAGGACAGGTTCTCTGGAAACTACCAGAGTCGGCCGGCACTCACGGTCTTCCTTCTCAAAGGTACCGAGCTGGGCTCTGGGGGCCGCTGGGGGTAAGAGCCCCAGGCCCCACTCCCACCAGCTAGGAGGCTCATGTGACATCTAGAGACCCCACAGGCACCCCAGCTTCATTTTCCAGCCCACTCATCCTGGATGTTTCGCCCCCTTCCAGCATCTGCTCTTTCCCGAAAACACCAGACAGGATGAGGTCATTTTGGGCGCTCTGTTGCTGCCAAATTTCATTCTTCAAAGACCAGCGTTGCGCTAACATGGAGCGCAAGCCAGGAACGCAGGAGAGGAGAGGGATGGATTGATGAAGTGGAAACCCGCAAGCCGGAGAGAAGGAATTGACATTTGAACAGAGTTTTGTAATCGGAAAATTGATCCCAAGGCTGTTCCCTCCCCCGGTGACAGCTTCCCGAAGCCCGTGGTGGGGACCACCTGTTCCGTACCCCTGGCCGCCTCCTGCTCATGGTCTCCATGGCAAAGAGGCAGTGGCTGGGGGCTCCTGCAGCCATGGTTTCCCGGGCAACCCTCAGGCGGCAGCCCCCCCACCCCGGGCTGCACGCACCGGTCTCTCTGCGGAGCTATTTTGAAACAGTGGACGCCTCTTCTGCATAGCCACCCACAGTCCCACAGTCCCACATTCCCACACACAGGTGCCCCTCTGTGGGCTCCTTGTGCCCGCCCACCCATGGCTGCCCCCCTGAACCTGTCCAGCCTGCAGGGGGCTGTGCCCACCCACACACCACAGAGAGATGTGGGCAATGTGGGATGTAGAGACCCCTGGGGCAGACAACACCTGGACCCCCTGCCCCCGCCCCACTCCATCCTCCAGGGAAAACCAAAGAAATCCGAGACAGGCACTGGAACAGGGAGGACACCCCCCTCACCACCCTGCCTGTGCCGCCACGGCCGGGTCCATTGGCATCCGGAATGCCATCTTGTCAATCCCACCATGCCCAGGGTTTGGGCTCCCTAAGTAAACACAACAGGTGTCATTATCGTCTGCAAATTACAGGAGAGGAAGCTGAGCCCCAGAGAGGTTAAGCAGCCTAAACAAGGCCACACAGCTAGAAGTAGTGGCCTCAAACCCAGTACATGGAAGAGAGTCTGGCCCTAGGGTGTCTGTGTGTCCATCCTGCCTGGGGCTGCCAGGATGGGCCAGGGCTTGGGAATATGGTGACACTGTGGCCCTGCTGAGGGGACAGAGAAGATGCACAGGTGTGTGTCTACCTGTGCTTGGTGTGGCAGGGCTTCCCTCCTCGCAGTGCAGGGTTCCTTCCTGTGCAGGGTCCTGGAGCTGTGAAGGCAGCTGGACCCTCCCACGAGGGCCAAGGCCACCTGAGTTGTCTGCAGCTCCCAGTACAAGGCAGGCCCTGGGACTTCCTCCACGGGGCTTCCTCGGGGCAGGAGGGAGCGAGGAATTTCCTGATCGAGACCTCAGAGCTGAGCCGTGGGGAAGAAGCTGCTGTCCAAGAAGCCAGAGGGTGCTCTGAGCTGGGCTGCACCTCCTCGGGGGCTGGCCTGGGGGACACTCCCGGGACACTGCAGGAGGCAGAGGCTGGTGTGGGGCTGGGGACTGCCTGTCCCAGGCAGGTCTCCTCCCAGATAAGGCAAGGAACCCACTGGAGGTGCATGGGAGAGGCCAGGAACAGGGGTCAAAATCCTAAGATGCTGACCCCATAGACCTGCCGAGAGCCCAGCACCGGCTGCACAGCCGTGGCCAGGCGCCTAGCGCACGTGGCTCTGTGCAGAGCCGAGCCTCCCTGCTCCCCTCCCCACCTCGGATCTGGACCTGTCTCCTGGTACAGAAGGTCTCTTCTCTTATTTGTAATGTCCTCCCAGGACAGGGATTCACCATCTTGTCCCAACCCCTGCTTTCCACATCTCATGATCTTTGTCAGAACATTTAAATCTGACGGATTCTCCAGGGCCCGCTTGGTGCCAGATGAAGTGGTCTACGTAGGCGTGGTCGCAGGTGAGGCTTCCGCAGGTCTGCAGGGCTGGTGCGGTGGGGATGGTGCCCATCCCACCCTTGGGAGGCCCAGGCGTGGGTGTGCTGGGCAGACAGATTCTCCAGTCTCCAGCTTCCAGGATCAGAGCTGGAATCTTGAACCCAGGTCCTGTAGTTCTGAGCCTTGCGTCCAGCCGCTGTGACGAGTGACCACAGCTGTCCCAGGGCCACACAGTCTGTTCCCTCCACAGGTGATACAGGAGCTCTGTGGCCACCTCCCCAGGCCAGGGGCCAGCCAAAGGTCTGACGCAGGAAGCCTACTGCCCCAACCCCTCTGCTGCTTGTCCCGTCTGGAAGATCCCTCACTCCTTATCACCCCGCCTGTCCCTGCTCCATCCGCTCTGGCCTGAAAACATTGAGCTGATTATATTACCTGCTCAATCACCAGAAATAATCAGTCTGTAATTAAGAGCATCCCCCAGCCCTCTCCAAGCCTTCCTCAAGCTTCCCTCTCCCCCAGCCCCCTGCCTGTCACCGCCACCGCCACCCCCTCGCCTCCCCCGTCCACCTGCTTTCCAGCATGAAATCATCTTAATGAGATTTCTCTGTTACAAATGACCAGTTTGTAATAATTATATTGTGTGCAGCGATTGCGGTTTAAAAATGACTTAAAGCAGAGAAGGCTCCGATGTATTAGGCATCACATTTTCCGTGGTGAACTTTGCATGGAAGCCACAGCTCCGCCACGGAGAGGACATCTATGCCACTCTGGGCTGAGCAGTAGTCTGCAACACTGATGGCTTGTGGGCGGAAAGGGAGCCCAGGAGATGGGACTTTTGTTGAGATCAACGCATCTTGCAGCAGCAGCTTGGCTGTCCTGGGCGTCCAGCTTCCTGCAGTAAAGGAACCGGGCTGTGCGGGGAGGAGGAGGGATGTGGGTCAGGACTCGTGTCCTAAAGCATTTTCCGTGCAGGATTCTGCACTTGGAAGAAATCATCACCAGTGCCCCTGGAGCCCCTTCCGGTTCTGGGCAAAACTTTACCGAGTGCTGGCGCTGGGCAGCAAATGGGACTTCTGACTATGGAATGAGCCTGGGTTCAAGTCTGAGGCTGGTCCTGCCTGAGTAAGCTTGGGCGATCAGTCAGCCTTTGCAGTCCTCGTGGCGAAGTCCCTGGGATAGCAGGTGCACAGTTCAGAGCTCCATAGAAGGCAAGCCCTGAACAAACAATAAGGACTCACTGTTGGAACAACTGCTTCGGGTGCCGGTTTATTTGGGCTCATGGTTTTGGAGGGGGGGCCTGCCAGTTCAGCCATCCAGTAGGGTGGCCATGTCAGAGCGCACATGGAGGGAGAATCGCAGGGTAAGCAGGGAGGGAACAGGGATGCAGGGAGCTTGCCTGTTCGTGTCTACACCATCTCTTCTGTCAAACCACCACGATTTGACCACACGCTCTTTCCCAGCAACCCAATCCCACCCAATCACCTCCCCAGGGCCCCACCTCCAGACCCCAAAGTTTTCACCCTTAATCCATTAACCATTACCATAAGACTGCAGGGACCAAGCCTTTAACACAAGGGCCTTTGGGGGCCCCCCAGACCGATACCCAAACCACCGCTGAACTCACAAGGCCTGCACAACCCCGTGTGTACCTGTGGTAGGTGTCACTGTCCGTGGAGAAGGGCCACCCCGTGGCCATGATCTGGTCAGACAGAGCCCCAGCCCCTCTCCCTGCAAACCCCCATCAGTGGATGTTTCTCGTGGAATCAGGGCGGCCACTGCCACCTTAAAGAACAGCACATTATTTACAAATGCGGCCCAGCGAAGGTTCGGGTCTGAGGCCAGGGAGCCCATGTTGGAACAAGACTTTAGAAGAAAGAGGTGACAGAGGAGCTGGGTGAACCCCAACCTTCCCAGATGTCCCAGGTCCGTTGGCACCCACGTCCTGTGGCCAGCCTGCCGTGGCTGCTGGTTCGCCAGGTCCCTGGTTGGAGTGTGAGCTCCTGAGGGCAGAGGCTCTATCCACTTCGTCCTGGGGCCTCCCCCACTGCCCAGCTCCAGGAAAGACAGAGCCGGGGTGCAGGCACCCAGGCTGCAGGCTTCCTGAGGGCGGGCACTGTGCCCAGTGCCTGGCACGCAGTAGGTACTCAATCATAATGCAATCAGTGAGCGAGTGAGTGAGAGGGCTTGTGGCATCAGATGGCACGTTCTCCACTCCCACCTCGCTCTTTGGAAGGGAAGCCGGCCCAGCATCCCTGGCAGAGGGGCAGCGGCCCGCTGGCTGCCTGAGAGGAATAGAGCGTGTCCTTCCTGGCCTACTGGACCGTGTGGGAAGCTGGGAGCCCCGCTCTGGACCAGAACTGGAGTCTCCAGGCCCCTCCCCGTGGGGCTCTGTGTTCCTGGTGGGAGGAAAAGGCGGAAGCAAGTGCACCTGCTTCTGTCGGGCAGCTCAGTGTCCCTGCTGCCCTCTGTGTGGGTCTCATCCTCCCGTCCCACTCTGGCCAGCTCCTGGGGCGAGAGTGTATGGGCACCTGTCTGCCCAGGTGGAGTGGAGAGGGCACTGCTGGTCTCCAGCTGCGTGCAAGGGTGCGGGCCAGAGGCCGAAGCCCACCTTGCTGGATTCCCTCCCCACTACCCGGGGGAAATGTCGAGGAGGAGGCCCAGCATGCTGCCTGCTCGGGCTGTGCCCCCTGGAGCAGGTTTCAACTGTTGTGGGGAGCATGACAGCGGAAATCCAGGGCCTCCTGGAGGTCAGGGGGCTTGAAGGGAGCTGTGGGAAGGCATGGTCCTCTGCACATGACTGGCAGATGAAGTGACTGCTGAATTCCAGTGCTCCGGAGAGGCCGGCCCTCGGGGGTGTCACTCCCACCCAGGAGGCCCAGCCCCTGCCTCCTCTCACCTTGGTGCTTCCTCACCACCGACTCTAGGGAGGGTTTTGCCAGCCCAGATTTGCTCTTTGGGAGTTGGAATCAGATAGGGAAAGCCTTGCCACATTTGTCAGCAAAACACAGAATTCTGGGCATCACCTTTGCCCTCCGCTGGCTGGATGGGGCTAGGCCAGGCACCCGCTGCAAGGCTCACTCTTTTTCTAGGAGTGTGGGACAAGAACCACGGCGCTCATTCCATCGGTGGTCCTGCCATGGGGGCGCCTCCTGGGCTAGGGCCCGGGCTTTCCCCTTTGCATCCCCAGCTCCCAGCCCAGAGTCTGGCCGGGGGTCGGCGCTGAGTGGATGAAGAAGCATTGGGAAGGGCAGAGACGCTGACCCTGGGACCACCCCGACGTGGGGAGCCTTTCCTGCCCTCGCTGTCTCCCCGCAGGGTCTGCCTTCTTTTCTGGATATTCCCGGGGTGGACACTCTGCCTGCCTTCTTGCCTGCTCCCCACCCCATCAACCCCTCCTCATGCCAGCCCCCACACTGGGAGCGCTGCAGCCGCCCCTCCTCTGCCAGGCTGCTCCTCCCCATCACAGCCGGGCTTGTGGTAGATGCTACCACCCAGGCCCGCCAGGTCGCGCCTCTCTGGTCATCTGCACTGGCTCCTCCTGCCCACAGGCCTGTTGGACTGGAGGCAACAGTATCTTGCCCTGCTCTGTCTGCCCACTCCTGGTCGTGTGCATCCAGCGCCGTGTAGAACCCCTCCTGACATGTCCCCGCCACCCAGAGGGAGGGCTCTGTACTAAAACCTGGCCATGTGACTCCCTGGCTGGACGTCCCTCGGAGGCTTCGGACCATCGTTTGCTTCAGTGACGGTGTTTTGCACAGACCCGCTGTACAGCAGGCGCTCCCGGGCAAGTCTAGCTCCTGGGTGTGCCCACCAGGCCCCCTGTGCTCCAGTCCTTTCTGTGATGCTGGGACCCCTTGCAGGTCCCCCTCGGTGCCAAGTGAGCTCACTGTCTTTCCCCTGCACTCCACCAGCCCCTCTGGGCTTCAAGAACAAACCCCTGAGACTCACCTGTGATATGGCCTGCCCCAAGAGACTTTCCCAGGGCCAGGGGTCTAGGTTAAATGCTGTCAGGCCTCCGGGCAACCTCTCACAGAGCTGGGCTGGGCTCCAAGCGTGTGACGCAGTAGTCTTCCCAGCCCCATGGGCACCGTGACAGCAGGGCCACAGCGTATCCCCTGCCATGTCTCCAGCACCTGTGCTATGGTCTGAAAGTCTGTGCAACCCCAAATTCATATGGTGAAACCCCAGACTCCAAGGCTGGTGTCAGGCAGTAGGAGGCTGGGGGTGATGAGGTCATGGGGTGAGTGAGATCCGTGTCCTCGTGATGGAGGCCAGCAGGTGTTTGCTTGCCTCTGCCACCTGTGTGGGCACAGGAAGAGGGTGCTGGCTCTGAAGCAGAAAGCGGGCCCTCACCAGACCCCGAACCTGCTCCACCTTGGCCTGGGACATCCCAGCCTCCAGGACTGTGGGAGATAAGTGACCGTTTGTAAGCCTCCCACCTTGTGGTGTTTTGGTTCTCACAGCTCAGAGGAACTGAGCTGGGCTCTTGGCTCTCAAAGCAGGGCTCTTCCACAGACAGCTGCGTTCACCGGCCCCTGCTCCAAAGCCTTCCTTGATTCTCCGGTTGCTTTGCGATGCGTCTGCTCAGTACCAGAGCCTGCTTGCTAGGAAGCCATGACAGCTGTGGTCTGCCAAGCCTTGCCATTTGTCAAGCATCTACTAACTTCTGCATGCCCGTTAACACTCTCGTTACATCCTCATCCCGCGAGGCAGGGCCCAGTGTGCATTGTTACCTCCATTTTACAGATCAAGAAACTGAGGTCCAGACAGGGGAGCTACCCTGCCCAAAGCCAGTCAGTTCAGTACTAATAAGGCTGCACTTGAACCCAACAGAGTCGCAGGCCAAGGCATGAGCACTTGACCGCTGGGTGATGCTGCCACCATCCACTCCTGTGGGGGCCTCCATGCCCTAGCTCCCTGAGGGGCCAGCTCTGGGTTGGAGGTGGCTCGGTGTCCCAGCTGCTGGGTAAGTCTTGGTGGCTGTCCCTCTATCCTGGGCACCCTTTTCACAGACATCAAAGAGAAGGCTTGTCACCTGAAGTCCCCCACTTGTCACCAAAGTCCCACACTTGTCACCAAAGTCCCACACTTGTCACTCCACCTCCGAGCTGGCTTCTCCTGGGGAGAAGCTGGTCACAGTTTTCACCCTGTGGGGTGGTGAGCCCGGGCCCTGCCCCTCCCGCTATCTGCTGAGCCAGAGCCAGTGGCTGGGGGAAACTCTCAGGACCCACAGGAGATGTGGTTAAGTTTGGGTTGAGCCCGTGGGAGAGCTGCAAAGCTCCCACAAGTGGAGTGCACTTGGCCGAGGCAGCTGTGGCTCCAACAGCTCCAGCATGGGGATCAACTCACTCACGGGGTACCCTGGCGGGAGCGAGGAACCCACAGCCAATGACAGGCCCGTGGAGGGGTGGGCGGCGCTCAGTGGGGGAGGCCCAGGGCGTCAATGCGTTCGCAGAGCTCCTCTGAGTCCACCAACCAGGTGGTAGGGTTTGCTCTGGCTCTTCTCTATACAGGGAGCGCTGGCTGCAGGGTCAGGCCGTGGCTGGGGCCGGCCGGCTGGGAGCTCTGTCCAGCCCATCCAAGGGTGTCCTCCAGGGCAGCCTGCTTGGGCCTGTGGCTTCTGACTTTCGGAGAAGTTGCCGTGGAAGCAGGCTGTGATGCCAAGAGACAGGAGCTGGAGTTTCCTGGAAGCGTCTCCTGGGGGCAGAGCCTGCCTTCGGGGAGCACAGTGTCATTAGATTGGGCTTGCACCCGAGTCTTTGGAAAATTAGCAGCAGAAGAGCAGCTGGCCTGGGGTCTGGTTAAGATACAGTTGTGGAGTCGCAGGTGTGCCGTGGGCCCCAGACCCTGCCTTGCCCCGGGCTCCCAGGTGGCGCTGGAGCTGCAGGAAGCGCACAGTGTAGCTGCCCTGGTTGCTGGCAGTGAGACCTGGAGCATGTTCTTGAAGCTCTCCAATGCTTGCTTGGTGCATCTGTGAAGTAGGGGTGACAGGAGCTGCCTGTGGGCTGTGGAGGACACACCTGGAGCACTCGGCACGTCGCGGTATCCAGGGCCTTTGTCTTGTCTTCACTTGTTCAGCACGACTTTGCAGTCTTGCTCCTTTGAACCCACGAAGCAAGGAGCAGCTATCATTCATCCCCACTTACAGAAGAGGAATCGCTGACTCACACAGTCAGCAGCCCAGGGCAGCCAGAACCTGGGATTCCAAATCAGAGTTCTTGTTTTTTGGTTTTTTTTTTTTTTTTTTTAGATTTTATTTATTTATTTGAGAGGTAGAGTTACAGACGGTGAGAGGGAGAAACAGAGAGGTCTTCCATCCGCTGGTTCACTCCCCAAGTGGCCGCAATGGCCGGAGCTGCGCACATCGGAAGCCAGGAGCCAGGAGCTTCTTCTGGGTCTCCCATGTGGGTACAGGGGTCCAAGAACTTGGGCCATCTTCTACTGCTTTCCCAGGCCATAGCAGAGAGCTGGATCGGAAGTGGAACAGCCAGGACTCAAACTGGCACCCATGAGGGGTGGCACTGGCCATCAGAGGCACCTGGATGGGCAGGGCTCAGAGAGGAGAGCAGCAGGCAGCCCAGGCCAGGCCCCACATCTGGCAGCCCCAGCTCCAAGCAGGTTGGAACAGTTCGGCACATTCTTCCCTCCCTCCCGAGCCCGCCTGTCCACGTGCCAACCACGGCCTTCCCCACTGTCCTGCTCCCCTGCTCTGGGTCAAGCCCAGGACAAGCTGCTGGGGTCCTGGCGTCCCTGTGCACCACAGACATTAGTCGCAGTAGTCAGAAGAGCAATGGAGGCCCAGAAGACAGCAGAGGACAGGAGATTCCTGGTGCAGGATGCGGCCTCGGGGGCTGGATGAGGTATCCCGGGTCAAGCCTTGTTCGAGCCAAGGTCTCCCGTTCCCATGGGAACTTTGCATTGCTTGTCGTAAAGAACACAGACGGCATTCTGGACGCGGCATCTCCACGGCCGCCCCGCGTGAGTGTCCCCGGAGGTCCTCCACCGGCAGCCCTTGGTCATTTTGCTGGGGCAGGGGAGTGAGTCCTGTGACTGGGGGGCCCGTGAGCAGCAGCAAGCGCCTCGGTTGGGGGTGGGGTGGGATGAGGCACTGTTCTTCTTGTTCTGACTGGGCCGTCCTTGATGAATATTCACCACTGCCCCTGCAGGTTGGTGCTGGGTTCAACGCCCAGCTCCGACTCCTGGCTCCAGCTTCCTGCCCGTGCACGCCCTAGGAGGCAGCAGGGACGGCTCACGTGGCTGGTTCCCTGCCACTCCCATGGGAGACTGGGAGTGCATCCAGGCATCCAGCGTTAGCATCATCAGGGGGGTTATTGACAGACATTCGGACTGGAAGGGAGCACGTGCTCTCTCTCTGTCTCTCAAACAAATGCGTAAGAATTTTCAGTAAAGCAACCACATGACCGTCTCATGGCCGTGTGCACAGACATCGCTATGTGTGCACAGCGCTACATGTGTGGCCACATGGGAACCTGCGACCAGCAGACAGGGACCCGCGCCCAGGCGTCGCCGTCAGCCCTGGCCTGTCTGGTCCCCACAGCCTGATGTTTTGGTGAGTTGTCACCCGCGAACTGCAGCTACACAGCATCCCCTTGGTGAGGAAGCCAGGTCAGGCAGGTAATCTATCAAACATTACTTAAAATAGTCCCCAGCCTCCTGCTCCTCGTCTCTTGTTGCTGTCTGGTTCTTGATTGTTTTTTCTCCTTCCTGCCTCTTGTTTTTCTGCCGGGAGATTGACAGCTCCCTGCTACTACAACCTTGGAGATGCCAGGTGCCAGGGGAACTGACACCTCACTCTGCCTCAGCCTCCCCCGCCCAGAGCCGCCAGCTCCGCGGCTGACTCAGGTGGAGCCGTGGGCGCTCCTGTCTGCCGGCCGGCGCAGCAGCCTGATGGATGGGGCCGCAGGCCCTGCACTGCAGAAGGCGCAGGTATCAGGGACGCGATTCCATGATGTGCTGAGTTATGCACTAGTTAACGAGGCTCCTGACGCCAGCAGGTCCTCGGCTGCCCTAATTTTGCCCTCTTCCTGGCTCCCCAGCCTTTAAAGCAGGCGCGTGCCTTGTGACCGCGTGAACTGCAAGCTGTCCTCAGAGGAGGCTGAGAGTAAGATAGATTAGCAGTCCGTGTCATTTCCATTTCCAACATGCAGAGACTAAGGCCAGCCGAGAGAAAGAGTGACACGCAGGGGTGTTCCGGGAAGTTCACGGAATTAAAAGATACATTTATCTTGGCACAAAACATTTTGAAATTCATGCCTGGTTTTTTCATAACATGCATTTTCATGGACTTTCTGAAGTACCCTTGTATTATTAGGAAATAACGTTGTTTACATATCTACTGTGTTCCAAGCACTGTGTCAAGAAATGATTGCCTTCTTTAATTTTGTGCAGTGGATATTATCTCTATTTTATGGAACACTAGGGTACAGAGGAGGTCAGCCGCCTGCCTAACACAGCATAGCCGGCGACATCACGGCTGTAACTAGCGGGAGCCCACTCCAGCTCACCTCAACCAAAAAGGAATTTGGGGGAAAGATATCACTAAACTCGTGGGATGGATAGGAGGCTCAGAAAACATGCATGAACCAAGATGGTCAGGGTCGCGGCCAAGGCCATGCCTGGAAGAGTCTATCAGCACGTGGGTCACTGACAGAATGCACTTCCAGCTCCTCCTGTCTTAAAATCCAAATTCCCAAGTGGAAGCATCTGCGAGTTAGAAGGCCCCATGCTCACACCCCAGTGCTGGGCAGCAAGGACCTTGGGAGACCCTGGCTCTGACCACGAGTCCCTCACTTCCAAGATGCACAAAAGCGGAGTTCCCGCACCGAGCAGCTAACATCCCATGAACCAGCGAGCCAGGATGTTGCGGAGCCCGGTGGCAGGCAAGCGAGAGTGAATGAGGCCTTCCTGCTCCAAATCCACCACAGTGAGCTGTGAAGTTCAGAAGACTGAACACCGGCCCCATCAGAAGAGACGGCTACAGAAACAGCAGCTACAGCCATGGCAGCGCCCAGCACCTGCTTATCCATCCACACACAAACCCAGCAAAACCGGCTGCTAGGCCAGTGGTCGTCTCCACGAGGACCGTGTGCTTCCCAAACCTTTTCATAGAAAAGGATAGCACACGATGATACACTGGGCTAGATGGAAGGGACTGAGGTGGATAAGACAGACAAATACGAACATATCGAAAGATGTGTGGCTTGGGAAAGCCCCTTCTTTACCTTGTATTATTCTGATAAAAATAGAATGCTCCCAACCACTAGGCTTTGATGGCCAACTGCCTACTTGGCACCCCCACTTAAATGCTCAATAAATACTTCAAAAATAGCACATCAATAAAAAAAAGCACCAAACATCTGGTCTCTAACCCATCACGGCCGGCTCGCTCCACCTGCAGTCCTCACCAACCCACTTGAGGTCTTGCTCATCCTGCTGGTTGCTCAGAATAAAACTTTTGGAGTCGTCTGTGACCATTTCTCTCTTTCATTTTTTTAAGACTTACTTATTTGAAAGGCAGAGTTATAGAGAGGCAGAGGCTGAGAGAGAGAGAGAGAGAGAGAGAGATAGAGTCTTCCATCCACTGGTTCACTCCTCAAGTGGCTACAATGGCCAGAAAGGGGCAGAAGCTGCTTCCGGGTTTCCCACACGGATGCAGGGGCCCAAGCACTTGGACCATCTTCCACCGTTTCCCCAGGCGCATTAGAAGGGAGCTGGATTGGAAGTGGAGCAGCCGGGACTCGAACTGGCTGCAGGTGGCGGTTTTACCCATTATGCCACAGCACCGGCCCCCAGTGGCCCTTTCTTTCGTAGTCTACATCCTTTGTGTACTCAGCACCTGTGCTGTGTAAGGTGTACCTGCATATTCTACGTAGTGAACCTCACGCAGCCCTCTGGCCACCTTCACTGCTATGGTCTGTCCCAAGCCACCAGGGCCTCCTCCTCAGATTCCTACCATGGCCATCTCCTAAGCCCCCTACTTCTGACCTCCACCCCATTGAGATTTTCTCAGCACAGTGGCCAGAACGATCCTCAAGCAGCCTACGTCCGTGGTGCCATTCCACCGCTTGAACCCTTAGAACGGGAGTAGGGATGCCGACACATCCTCCAAGCCCCCTCACCGCCGGCTCCCCATCGCCTCCCGGTCCTCCTCTCCCACCCGTCCCGTGCTCACCTCTCTGCAGCCACAGAGCCCCGCTTCCCGTGCTTGGTCTGTCTCTGGGCCTGCTCTTGCTCCTTCCTCTGCCTGCACACCCAGCCCCAGACGCCTGCAGGGCTCACTCCTCTTCCTCCTCCTCCTCCTCCTCCTCCCTGACCACCTGGATTTCTCCTGTTTTGCTGCTCAGTGGTTTCCATAACACTAGTCACCTGACATGCTGTGTTTATCACATTATTGTCTCTTCTCTCTGCTAGAATGGCAACTTCTTAAGGACAGCATTTTTGTCTGTTTGTTCCAAGCTATGCAGTGTTCCCTGGGGCTGGGCTGTATCATCTTACTCTTGTTTGTTGAAGAGACGAATATTAGGGGTGATATTAAAATTTAAGTTCGTGTGGAATTTAGCTACTAGAAGTGAGAAGACAGCTTCTAATTTTAAAATGATGATGCTGTTTTCATGAGCAAAACCTTTTATATCTGGTTTGATATTTGAAATGGCTCCATGTAATTCTTGTACTAGGTTTTCAATACTGATCTCTTCAAATTCTTGATAATCTCTGTTGACAAGAAATTTTATTTGCTAAAGCCAGCAGTGCATTCAAACATTTATAGCAGGTGAAATTATATGAAAAGACTCTCAGGGCTCTCCCTTTTCTTTCAATGACAGATGCAACGTTCAAATATCTGTGATAATTCTAATGGCTTTGAATGCTATCGAACTTTCTCCTAGCAGGTCTCTCAAAATAATGCTGTGGCTCTAACCCGGAGCAGGTGTGTGCATTGTTGGAGCAGTCACCTGTGGCTAGTGCAACGCCGCTGCGAGGGCCCAGTTGCTGTAACTCTCAGAAGCACTTGATGTTCGGGAAGGCGGACAGTGGGGCACCACCTGGAGCTGAGTCTCCCGGAAACCCCACCCGGCATCGCCACCCCTCTGCAGCAGTGCCTTGCTGTCTGTGCCATGCTGCTTGGGCGCTCAGAACTCGAAATTCCCCCGGCAAATCTCGGGGGGCCTTGCCCCGAGGACCTGCTCTGAGTCAGCGATTCGGGTGCAAGTGCTGGTGATGGAGCATCTCCCAGACCACGGCTGGCATGCCACAGTGAGCACAGTGTGACGGAGTGGCTGCGGGTCGCTGCCAAGGGGGGCCACGGACACCTCAGATCCTGCTCCACTCCGGCTATCCTCTGGAGAACCTGGGCCGGGGGACCCCGAGAGCTCCAGTCCCCACCTGCGTGTCTGTGGAGCTTGAGACCCGGAGGTTGCAGGTCGGGGTGCCATGGGGCCCCCTCTCAGAAGCTCCACCTTGGTTGCCTTAGGCTGGAGCCCCCCACTAAGCCACTGTGCGTCCTCAGATGTGGCACCTACCTGCTCTCCTGGGTAAAATGAATGCTTATTCAGTGAGGGCCACGAATCCCAAGGATTCTGGGGAAGTGTCCCAAGAGCAGGAGCAGGAGCAGGAAGAGCCCGGCTGAGAAAGGCTTTGCCTCATCGCCCTCCACACCGAGCGCCGCCGCTGTCATCAGTTCCATATCTCGATGTCCCACGTGGAGAGGCGTCTGCTGCTAACACAGATGTTGGGGAACCAGCGGATTTAGGTGAGCTCTCAGCCCTGGGCCCTTCACCTGTTACCAGAATCAGGCCTGGGCTGTTCCACACCCACTGCGGTCTGTGCTCCAGAAACAAGAGTGGACGCACGGAGCCCTCTGTTCATCACTGTGGCCTCCTGTTGGAGGGCGGCTCCGTTGTCCCAGAAATGCTGTTTGCACAATGTGCAGGCTGGCACTGCAACTGGAGGCTGACCCCTAAAAGTCCCATCTGGGGTGCCGTACCATATCACCGTGTGCTTATTAATAAAGTCCCAGTATTAATAAGCCTGTGTGGGTTCTTGCCTATTATTCAGAGAATTCTGAATACCGGCATAAATGAACGAGGCAGCATGGTACATTTTAAGCTTTTTATTCAGTGGGAGAAATGCATAGGAGAGTGAGGGCCCTGTCTAAAAGAGAGAGGGAAATCTGGATTCTTACCGAGTACCAGGAGCCAGCCACATGGAGGAGCATCTAGGCCAGGAAGCATGGGGCGGGTGGCCCGAAGGCCATGCGTCCTGGAGGCACAGGGCCACAAGAGCCCACATTGGCAAAAGGCCAAAGAAAAAGGTTGTGCCCACCGTGTCCCAGGCCTTTAATCCACTTCAAAGGGGAGTGGTTAATGAACCTGATTGGCCAGTGGACACACAGGTGTGGCCAAATAGGGGCATGAAGTCACACAGGGGCGTGGTGGAGGCGTGGTCTTCCAGCTCACAAACCTGATCAGTTTTATCCTGTATGCCTGCCTACGTCAGCAGGCCAGCTTTTAAAGGGGTAGGAATAGTTGGGGTGAGTGGGTGGGGGTGGGCAGGGAAGACCACAGGTCCTGAAGTTGTTGGGCAAACAGTTGAGTCTCAAGACTGGTCACCTTTCACAAAGGTAGCAGCTACTTTTAGTTAGTTAAAATGCGAAGATGAGGGACAGGACGGGAAGGTTCATTGGCTGTGGTTACACACCTCCCTTTGTCCCCTCGTTCAAGGAGACCATTCTGAATGAACTTTCACTAGAGCCTATTAGTATAAAGAGAGGTCTCCTGGGGCCGTCGTCGTGGTGCAGCGGGTTAAGCTGCTGCCTGTGACGCCAGCATCCCAGAGCACTGGTTCAAGTCCTGGCTGCTCCATTTCCAATCCAGGTCCCTGCTAATGCTCTTGGGAAAGCAATGGAGGATGGCCCAAGTTCTTGGGCCCCTTCACTCATGGGGGAGACCCGGATGGAGTTCCAGGCTCCTGGCTTGGGCCTGACCCAGCCCCGACCATTTAGGGGAGTGAACCAGAGGGTGGAAGATCTCTCTGTCTCTCTGTGTCCCCCCCTGTATCACTCTGCCCTTCAAAATAAATACATTAATCTTTAGAAAGAAAGAAACGTCTCCTTTCTCTAATAAAACTGAGAGCTGGCAGAGTGGTTACTGGGAGGGGTCTCCTTGATGGGACAAGGGGCAGATGGCCCCGTGTCTTGTCCTTTTGGAAACTTCTGGAGGGCTGACTGTGGCTGAGCTGCTTTCCTCACGCTCAGCCTGAGGGGAGGGCTGGAAGCCCCCTGCCTTCCCCAGGGTGCAGAGGAGACAAAGTTGGAACTTGGTTCAAGTGATCCTTTACAAGGGACATGAGATTATGATGTGAAGAGCAAAGACTGCTGCAGCTGGGCCATCTGGTTTACCAGCTGTGACGGCCTGCATGTGTGCACACCCTCCTCTCCTCTTCAAACGGGCCCCAGGAGTTCCACCTCTCAGATCTTCCTCCATGGGGCCACCGTCATTTGCGTCCAGCACCCAGCAGAGCCCAGCCAGCCTCCGCATGTACAACCCCGACACGCACGCCCATGCCACATGCCCGAGACTCCCTCCCTCTCGCAGGCTGCCTGCGGGAAGAGCTCCTCTGCCTACCGCTGCTGGCACCATTCCACCTTAGAGGTGTCTCCCCCAGGTCACTCTGTGACCACAGCACAGGTGCTTCCTCCGGCCCCTGAGAAACCTGTCACTCTTCAGGTGCTGAAGCCCAAGGCTGAGAGTCCCCAGGCTCGATGGGAGCAAAGGGAGGGTCTGCATGTTGGCCTCTAGAAGGGGCGCCAGGCACCTGGGGGAGGGGGAGCTCTCACCTGCTCCTTGGGACATTGGAGCAAGCGGGGAAGCCTCCCTAAGCCCCTCAGTATCTCTGTCCAGAACTCAGACCCTACAGGGATGGCTTGGATCTTGACAAAGCCGGTCTAACTCTCCTGGCATCTGCAGCCCTGTCCCCTCAATGGGCCATTGTGATTTCCCAAAGTTTGGGGACAAAAATGCAGAGAATGTCAGAGCCCCAGGCTTCCCCTTCCCCACTGAGATCTGTAAGAACGTTTTTGTTTGCTTATTTACCCCATTGCCTAAAATTAGAAGCAAAACCAGAAGGAAGAAACAAGAGAGTTTCTCAGGATGGAATTACCTTCCTAGCCTTGGGGTTTGATCTTGCCAAGACAATTAGGAGCCTGTTGCAACACCTCAAATATCCTCCGGGTTCCCTTTCATCTGCGGGCTTCTAGACGTATTCAAGTCCAGTTCTGAAGAGAGAGCTGGCATTTCTGGGTTCCAAGGTCAATGCAACAACCCTTGGGCTCCCACAGGCAGTTTCCTGTCCTTGCTGGGGCCAAGCGCTGGGAGCTGGGAAATCGGAGGAGGGTGGGGGAAGGGGAAGGTTGCTCACCTGGGACAATGTCCTTATACCCACTTGGAGGCCACCTCTTTGAAGTCTGCCTGCCTAGGTGAGCCCTGGGAAAGTGCAGGAAAAGGCCAGTGGCTCCTATGTGTTACCAGTCTGTTCCTGGCAGGGTATTTTAACGTCCTGTGCTGTGACATGGGTTTGGGAATGATGACAACATCCTGTCTTTTCTCTTCCTCCCACAGTGGCAGTGAAGAGCAAATGAGACCCCAGCTGTAGCCCCCACCCACCCCCGCTGTGAAGTCAGAACGCTTTCCAGAGACGTTTCCAGGATGCCTGGGCGTGCACAAGCCTGTGTTATACATGATCCCCCCAGGGCTGGCCCCGCCAGGTGTCACACAGGGAGCTCCCCGGCTCATTGTCACCAGGAGGGGCAGGCACCCCCCACCTCCACCCTGTCCTCTCCCCCTCCCCACCCCAGTCCCAGCTTGGTCTCCCAGAAAGCTCTGCTGTGGGGCCCCTAGGGTCTCGCGGGCGCTCCCGCTGACAAGGCATCTATAACCCCCAACCCCCTTGGAATGTCATGGTCACTCAGCGGCAGCGAGCACGCCAATGGGCAGCCGATTTTCTAGAAACAGAAAGTGAGGCTCAGGGTTAAGTGATTTGCCCGAGGTCACCCAATGCACAAGAGCAGAGCTCGCACTCGCATGCCGGGTCCCGGCCCTGCCCAGTGCTTCTGCAGGCCCCAGGCCCTCAGGCTGGGGGTCTCACCTCCTGCCGCCGACCTGCACCCATCCCCCTCAGCTGCCCAAGCTGGCCTCCTCACCGGCCCTGTTGTGCGGGCACTTCACTCCCAAGGCTCTGTCGATTGCATCTCCTGTTCCTAGCACAGTGCCTGGCACATAACGCATCACGCCACACTGATGTATTAGGTAATGAGTACATAAAAGACCAGGCATTTTAAGTAGGGAAATGACACAGACACCCTATTCAGCCAGCAGTAGTGGAATGGTTGAGTAGACCATGATATATTCCCTAGGCAGAATATTATGCAGCTGTTAAAATTCTGCTGATGAAAAACCAATATTGACCTGAAAAATCCATAAAATGTAAGTATGTGGGGAAAAAGGGCCTGAGTCTTGGCTGTTCTTCTGATAGAGCGTTTTGCTAATGCTCTTGGGAAAGCAGGAGCATGGTCCTCGTGGGAGACCCAGGGGAGCTCCTGGCTCCAGACTTCTGTCACTCTGCCTTCTGATTAATCAACCAATCAATTAATAAATAAATGCTAAAACCCAAAGTGCACAGTGGGCTAAGCCTCCACTGGCGATCCCCGCGTCCCATGTTGGAGCACCAACTTGAGTTCTGGCTGCCTCTCTTCCCATCCAGCTTCTTGCTGATGCACTTGGGAAGGCAGCTGAGGACGTCCAAGTAGTTGGGCCCCTGCCATTATTAGGAAGGGAAGCCCCTCTGTTCCCCCCGCCCCCGGTGCCAGCAAATCTGGGGAGGAATTTGCTAATTTTCACCCAACAAACCCCTCTGCCAGGATTCCCCATCCTTTGTCCTGGAGGAGAGGGGGAGGTGGGTAAACAGATTCCCTTAAAAACCTAGGGCCGGCCGGCGCCGCGGCTCACTAGGCTAATCCTCCTCCTAGCGGCACCGGCACACCAGGTTCTAGTCCCGGTCGGGGTGCCGGATCCTGTCCCGGTTGCCCCTCTTCCAGGCCAGCTCTCTGCTGGGGCCTGGGAGTGCAGTGGAGGATGGCCCAAGTGTTTGGGCCCTGCATCCGCATGGGAGACCAGGATAAGTACCTGGCTCCTGCCATCGGATCAGCGCGGTGCGCCGGCTGCGGCGGCCTATGGAGGGTGAACCAACGGCAAAAGGAAGACCTCTCTCTCTGTCTCTCTCTCTCACTGTCCACTCTGCCTGTCAAAAAACAAACAAAACAAAACAAAACAAAACACCTAGGGCCAGCGCTGCAGATCACTTGGCTAATCCTCTACCTGCGGTGCCGGCACCCCAGGTTCTAGCTCCGGCTGCTCCTCTTCTAGTTCAGCTCTCTGCTGTGGCCCGGGAGGGCAGTGGAGGATGGCCCAAGTGCTTGGGCCCAACACCTGGTCTCCTGGGAGACGAGGAGGAAGCACCTGGTTCCTGGCTTTGGATCGGCGCAGCACTGGCCGTAGCGGCCATTTTGGGGGTGAACCAACGGAAAGGAAGACCTTTCTCTCTCTCTCTCACTGTCTAACTGTGCCTGTCAAAAAAAAAAAAAAAAAAAAAAAACAACCTAGGGAGTCCAAACAGACTGCGCGCTCAGCCCTCTGCTCTCTGCTGAGCCGCCAGCCTGGCCTGCCCAGGTGTATTGTCTCCACTCAACCATGTAACCTCGCTCTCCCCCAGTCTGAGCGACTGGGCACTCTCTCTCTCTGTCCCTTCCATCCTGACAGATGCCCTGTCCCCAATAAAGCCTTATCACTCTGCTCTCTGTCTCACGCCTGAATTCTTTCTTGCATGAAGACAAGAACCCAGTGGCTTCCACGGCCTTTTCTCCGGTGTCACCATCAATGAGGGAGTCCTAGATGGGGTTCCAGACCCCTGGCTCCAGCCTGGCCCAGCCCTGGCTGTTACAGCCATTTGGGGAGTGAACCAAAGGATGGAAGATTTGTCTCTCTGTGCCTTTCAAATACATACATAAAATAAATGGTTTTTTAAACAAAAATTTCACAAATATGAGGGTCATAGCTATACAAAACAAGGTAAGCACAAGCTCTCAAAAATTGTGCAAGGAAAAAGAAGTGGAGACAATGGGTGACTTTTTTTTCTTCCTGCAGTTTCTGTATTTTCTATAATAAATGCGCATTATTTTTATCATGAATATAAGAGCACCAAATGCAGTAATGTGTAGGTAAGGGGATATGCTGAGGGAGGTCTTAGTTTCTTTCCCATCTCAAACCTCCAGGTCCCAGTGACTGAATTCTCCGTGCTGCAGGTTTGCTGATAGAATCTCAGAGCCATTGTCCAAAACTCAAGAGAACATGTGGAGCCCGGGAAAGCATCCAGGAGCCCACCCTCTAAAGAGGCTGTATCGGATTTTAGAAATGAAGGAGCGGCTCCAGGTTCACCAGGAGTGAAGCCTTCTAAACTCCCGTCATGCTGCTCCCTGGGAGGGCGGCAGGACTGGCAGGTGGGGGAGCACTGGGACATAATGCGTATCGATTCGGATCGACTCCGCGGTGCATCCGACAAAGCCTCTCCCTTCCTTACCAGCGGGGTGGACCAGAAGATCAGGAAACAAACGCAAACAATGCAGTTTAATGGCTGTGAGGCCACCAAGGACACTCACACGCCCATCCTGGCCACCCTGGCTGCCCACCCATCCTGTCCCTCTTCTCGGAATCCATGCACAGCTCTGGGATCCCCCTTAGCGCAGGGCTGCAAGCAGCCCTCGGCCCAACAGCTTCCTCCAGGTGAAACCTCCAGGCTGCCTTTCACTTTGAGAGAAAACTCAGGCACCTGCCTCAGGACTTACATTTTAGCCAATAATTTAGAATGCAAGCCTCAAAAAAACAAGAATATCCAATGTCTAGGCGACTTACAGATGGAAGAGAAAGATGATAGGGTCACCATTTATAGTATCTGACCATATTATAATTCATTTTATTTTATTTTTGTTTATTTGAGAGGCAGAGAGAGAGAGAGAGGGAGATCTTCATTTTGTTGATTCACTCCCCAAATGCCTACAACAGCCAGGGCAGGACCAGGCCAAAGCCAGGAGCCTGGCGTTCAATCCAGGTCTCTAATATGGATGACAGGAACTGACTGCTGGAGCCGCCACCTGCTGCTTCCCAGGCTGTGCACCAGCAGAAGGCTGCAACCAGAAGCAGAGCTGGGACTCACACCCAGGCACTCAGTACGGTAGGCGGCTTCCCAAGAAGCATTCTTTTTTTTTTAAAGATTTTATTTATTTATTTGAAAGGTAGAGTTACAGACAGAGAGAAAGGTCTTCCATCTGCTGATTCACTCCCCAAATGGTAGGGTCTCCCACGTGGGTGCAGGGGCCCAAGCACTTGGGCCATCTTCTACTGCTTTCCCAGGCCACAGCAGAGAGCTGGATCGGAAGTGGAGCAGCCGGGACTAGAACCGGCGCTCATATGGGATGCCGGCGCTGCAGGCAGAGGCTTAGCCTACAGTGCCACAGCGCCAGCACCCTTCCTCCCACACCAAGCAGCATTCTAACTACTGACCAAACACTCACCCAACAAACAAAAATTTGGACTGAAACTAGGAAGTAATTTTACAGTAATGTTTGTAACTCGATACTTGAGTTTACAGATGAGCTGCATAAGAACAACATAGTGAGGCTAATGACTGGTAGCAATTCTTAGAGAGGGCAGAGACAGCCTGGAAGTTTTGGTCACCTTGGGCCAGACACACGGCTGTTGATAAGGTCAATGCAGTCAGCCCTGGGCCTCACTGATAGGCATGCAGGACCTGGAAACAAGAGGCAAAGATGGCTCAGACTCAAGCAGAGCCAGAGCTGATCCGGAAACAAAGATTCTAGCAACAAAACACCCTGGTACAGCCCCCAACTCTCCTATGTAACACAAAATGAATCAGCAGTATGCCATAAAATAAGCATAAGCTGTGTCCAGAAAATTCTCCCTTTATTCATGAAAATGATTTTTATTATATTTGAAGCGTGAAAGGTCGGACTTTTAGGAGTTGGTGGCTCTGTGTCATGGCAGTCCTAAGGATTTGGCTATGTCAATGGGAGTCCCAGCACATGCAGCCTGGGAGCCCCATTTTCAGAGGGGCTGTGCTGGACGAGGGTCTACATCTGGCCATGTCCTCTGTAGCCTCCCAGACCCCTTGTGCATACAGAACATGGTGCAATTGCTTTGGTCTGGAAGCACTTGGAGCTTCCCAGGATCTGAAAGAGACTGCTTTTAAAAATCAAAACAAGACAGATGATTTAAAAGCCAAAAGTACCAAAAGCCTTGTCGTGAAATATAGCAGTCGTCGGGGCTGTCCTGCTCAGCAATTTCAGCTCTGTTCTCCGGGAGCCACCATTTTCATCTTTTTGATTCGTTTTGATGTAGGCAGGCATATAGGATACAGCTGATCAGATTTGTGAGCTGGAAGATCACGCCTTCACCACACCCCTGAGTGATCTCATGACCCTACCTGACCACACCTGGGCACCCTCCTGCCCACCAGGCTGTGTAACCACTCCCTTTTGAAAAGCATATAAGAGGTGAGGAGCGCCCCAACACTGCTTTCTACCCCTGCTGTGCTGCCCGTGATAAGCCGCTGGTAAGAGCTGCGCTTAACCAAAGGCCTGCACGGGGCTCTCCACCTGCTGTCTGCTCGGCATGGCTCCAACTTAATCTCCTGGCTTTCCTTCCTCCCCTATGGCCCTCACTGTCCCGTGCATTTCTCTCACTAAGCAAAAGCTTAAAAACTTACCGTGCTGCTTGGTTTATTTGAGCCAGTATTCAGAATTCTTCTCTGAATTCGTGGCAAGAGCCCACAAGGCTTATTAATATTTCGGAAGTATTAATAAACAAATCAGAATTTATCCTGGCAATGACTTTCCTACCTCTACACACTGTGTTTGCACTGACATACCCCGTTGCATGTACTTTTCATGTGATCTATGGCTGCCCTGTTACCACGGTCAAGTGTTTAAGTTCCCCACACCAGCCTCTCTTCCCCTTCTCTCGTCCTGTCATTATTACTAATTTTGGTAAGAATCAATGAATGATGTCTACTGCTTTGCTTATGGAAATATGTTTACTGCCTCATCAAATTAGTTACGTTTCCTTTTTAAAACAGTTTCTGATTTGCCCCGGAGTCGTGAATTCTTTTCTCTGTGTCTTGTGTCATTTGGCTTTACAGAATTCTTCATGCTTTCATTCCTCCCATGCTCTCACACACCAAGCGATCCATGGGCCGCTCTTTGGTTTGACCTGGAAACTCTCCGAGGCCCGGTCTGGCTGTGCCAGGCTGGACTCACGTTCTCCATCATCTGGACAGGGCTGGCCCCTGCCTCCAGCTGTTTTCTGTATCTATGACAGAATACCTGAAACTGGGGCATTTACAAAGGAAAGAGACTGGGAAGTCCAGCACCTGGCAGCTGCATCTGGTGGGGACCTTATGTTGGGCCAGGTGGATGCATGTGGAAGAGAGGGAAGGGATCCAAACTCTCGCCACGGCTGGGGCCTTCCTGCCTGAAAGGTACTTGGTCCAAACACTTCCCACTAAGCCCCACCTCCTAACCCTGCTGCACCGGGCAATTCAGGTTCCAACCCATGGACTTTTTGGGGGCGCATGCAAACCACAGCACCCCCTTACTGCTTTCTGAGTTGGGGCCTGTGTTTTTTCCCTCCCACCTCTTCTTCTCTCTTGGTTTGTTCCAGTTTCCAGGAGCACTTCTAATGCCTAAGAAAGAGTGTGAGAAAGATGCACCACCCAGGTCTGTGTGTGCCGAAACACTTCTGTTCCAGCGTTGTCCTCAGTTGGGGGCAGAACCCTGGGTTTCCGGCCTGAAAATCCTTCTCGTCCACCTCTTCGAAGGGCTGCTCCTGTGACTTCTTGTGTCCAAGTTACGGATGAGAAGTGTGTGCCAGCCTGATGCCGCTCTTCGTGGGGAGACCCGCCCTTCCTCCCCCCTGCACACCCTAGTTGGCACCTGTCTCTCCGTAGCTGCAGTGTTCGGAAGTTGCATCCGTGTTCCTGAGTGTCTCATGGAACCATTCCATCTTCCGCTTTGATTCACCTCTGGGGAATTCCTTTCCAGCAATGTTTGAAATTTTCCTTCCTCCTATTTTCTGTTTTCTTCCTAGGATTCTCTTAATCAGGTGACCGATTGCCTGAATTGGTTCTCTATGTCTTTTATTTTTTTTCTCTCATATTTTGTATTTCTTTTTATTTCCTTTCACTAGCATTTCCTTGCCCTTATCTTCTTAACTTCTTACTACATTTCAAAAATAAGGAAATATTGAACATACAAATGAGGGTACTGACAAACATTCATGGAAAATGTATATTATGAGAAAACTACACACGAATTTCAAAGTTCTTTTGCACAAAAATAAACTTTAATTCTGTTTTTCAAGAATGCGTTGAAACACCTTCATAGATAACATTTCAAGAATTTTTTTTTTCATTTTGATTGCTTCTTTTGTATTCTGTTACATGTACACACTGTTTTCTTAATTTCCCTGAGAATCTGATGGGAGTCTTCTTAGTGTTTGCTTTTAAGAAAAAGAAGGGATAGATTCAGCTGACATTAATGCTTATCCCATCTTGTTTTTTTCTCTTTCTAATTGTAATCACCCTTCTCACTTTGGTATATTTTTTATTTCCATGAATGTTTTCATACTTTCTTTGAAAATACATGACGTATGCTATATGCCGTTGCATTACCTGCTTTGTCTTTCCATATGAAGTTATCAAAACATGCCTCTTCATCCCAGGTTGCTTCTTCCGACGTTTCTGGGGGCTGTATCCATGTTGTGCATGGAACGTGGCTGCTGTAGTATTGGACTCTCTGAGCACTCTCTTGTTGAGGGAGACGGAGATGGTTTCCGATTTCTCACTGCCCTGTCCGGGCTCGGCTGAACATTCATGCACGCCTCTCTCTGGACACACGCACACACGCTTCTCTGGAGGGGTGAGCTGTGCGGGATCACCTGCTTCTGCGACTCCGCGAGATGTCAGGAAATGGCTCTCCCCAGCGGATGCCTCAATTTGGCTTCCCATCCATCATTACAGGATTTCTTGCTCCATGTATTTGCCAGTAGTGCACATCGTCAGCAAGCCAGACTAGGTTAGCGCGAGGCACACCTCACTCTCAGTCTGCCTATCTTCACAGCAGTCAAGTCGGGCATCTTTACTATTGGCATTCAGTCTCCTCTTCGTGGATAGAACGTACTTGTGTGTAACTCTTCCTCAACCTTCTGTTAGTTTTATTTTTTTTAGATTTATTTATTTTATTTGAAAGGCAGAGTTACAGAGAGGCAGAGAGAGAGAGAGAGAAAGAGAGAGAGAGAGAGAGAGAGAGAGAGAGAGAGGCCTTCCATCTGCTGCTTTACTCCCCAGATGGCCACAGTGGCTGGAGATGTGCTGATCCAAAGCCAGGAGCCAGGAGTTTCTTTTGGGTCTCCCACCTGGATAAAGGGGCCCAAGGACTTGGGCCATCTTCTACTGCTTTCCCAGGCCACAGCAGACAGCTGGATCAGAAGTGGAGTAGCCGGGACTCAAACTGGTGCACATATGGGATGCTGGTGCTGCATGTGGCGGCTTTACCTCTACACCACAGAGTCCACCCCTTTATTGTTTTTTTTTTTAATCTTTATCTTATTAATGCATGGGAGTCTTTGTAGTGATTTAACCTAGGGGCTTGCCAGAAATGTGGAATCTCAAGCCCCAACAAAATACACTGGATCAGAACCTTCGTTTGAATGTGATTGAGGTAGTTTGATTGCAGATTTAAGTTTGAGAAACACTAGTTTAGAATACCTTGTACCAGACTTGGGTTCTCTGCCTCTTGACTGTTTGGACAGTTTTGATGTGGTCTGAGGAACCCCCCAAGGCTTCATGTGTTGAAGTTAATGTCCACTGTGAGATATTAAATGGGTGGGAACTTAACCTGACAAAGGTGCTTAGGGGTGGGGCCTTATTGGGGTGATTAGGATTCGGTGAGGTCATTAAGGTGAAGCTCCCGGGACTGAATCTGGGGACTTTGTGAGCAGAGGGAGAGAGACCCATGCACACTCCCACTCTGTCTCTTGCCACCACCTGAGGCCCTGTGGCACCTTGGGACCCTGTCAGCAAGGACACTACCAGCTAAAAGATGCCTCTGGGTTTTGCACCTTCGGAGCTGTGAACCAAAGTAACGCTGCTGTCTTTGTCTTGTACCACAGGCTAGACTGACATGCCACCCAGCCCTGCTGTTCTGCTAGTTGTCGCTATCGCTGGTGACGGTGCAAAGATTTTTTTTAGTGACCGACTCCATTTCTAGGCCTAGGTCCATTCTGACTTTAGAATTTTTTCCAAGTAAGTCTTGGTACTTTTTTTTTTTCCTTGGAAAGTGGTGCATTTTATCTATGGTTCTTAGTGTATTTATAAAAAAGATATTCTCATTAATCTCATGATTTTTAAATTCTCTGCTCTATCTGGAGTCATATCTCCTCTTTCCAGCCTCATTCCCTCTCTCATCAATCCTGCCAGAGGGTTGCCTGTTTTATTAGTCTTTTCAAAGGACCAAGTTCTGGTTTTATTGAATTGCTCTCTTACGACATTTCCTATTTCATTATTTTCTGCCTTTATCTTTATTATGTTCTTTCTACTTCGGGCATAGCCTGTCTTCTTCTTCCAGCCTTTTGAGTTGAGCTCTCTAACTTTTCAACCTCTCTGTTCTACAACACAAGCATTTGAAGAGACACACTCCCCACGAAGGACACTATTGTCGCGTCTTACGTGTTTCCGTATTTGTAATTTTTACTATCTTTAGATCTAAATGTTTCCATATTTATTTATAGCTCCCATTTTTCTTTTACCCATGCATTATTTAAAGTGTGTCTTGAAATTTATGACTGGATGTTCTAGAGATATTTTCCAAAATTCATTTTTAACGTCATTTTGCTGTGGATGTGGTCCGTGCGTCGTAGGTTCCTTGATGCTTGCTGGGACTTGTGTCAGGGCCCTGAGTGTGGTCTGTGTCTCTAGACGCAGTGTGTGTGTTTGAAAACAATGTGCTTTCTCAAGCTTCTGACTGCGTTCTTCTAGCCCTTTGTCCTTTCTCACGTCTTATCTGTTTAATCTACCGATTGCTGCAGCTATGTTACAATTGTCATTGTAGTTTTACATCAGTAAAGGTCTCCTTGAAACACTGTTAATTTTTAGTCTACATATTTTAAGACTGTGTCATAGGGGCCGGCACTGTGGTGTAGTAGGTGCCTATGGTGCCAGCATCCCATATGGGCACCAACTGGAGTCCTGGCCGCTCCACTTCCGATCCAGCTCTCTGCTATGCCTGGGAAAGCAGTGGAGGATGGCCCAAGTGCTGGGGCCCCTGTACCCCCATGGGAAACCCAAAAGAAGCTCCTGGCTCCTGTCTTTGGATTGGCGCAGTTCTGGCCATTGTGGCCACCAGGGGAGTGAGCCAGTCTCTTTTTTACTTCTTCTTCTTTTTTTTAATATTTATTTATTTTATTTGAAAGGCAGAGCTACAGAGAAGCAAAGGCATAGAGAGAGATCTTCCATCCACTGGTTAACACCCCAAATGGCCACATGGCTGGAGCTGCACTGGTCCAAAACCAGGAGACAGGAGCTTCTTCTGGGTCTCCCATGCAGGTGCAGGGACCCAAGCACTTGGGCCATCTTCCACTGCTTTTCCAGGCCATAGCAGAGAGCTGGACCGGAAGTGGAGCAGCCAGTATTCCAACTGGTGCCCATATGGGATGCCAGCACTGCAGGCGGCAGCTTTACCCACCAAGCCACAGTGCCAGCCCCAGCTTTGCCCTTCAAATAAATAAGTAAATCTTGAGGGGAAAAAAAAAGAAAGAAAGTAATATATCCTTTAAAAAAAGGCTATATCATTAGAGTCACTTAAATTTAGGGTTACTCTGTATATTCATGGTGAATGGTTCACCTCTTAATAACAAAATCGATGTTGATATACAACAAAACACTTCTCCCTGAGTCTTCTTTGGATTGCTGTGTGACTGGTATATCTTTTTCCAGTTTTTTATGTTCAACTTTTCTGCATTCTTACTTCCAAGTTGTACCTTGTATGAAACGAAACATAGGTCTAAAAGGATCTAATCTGACAATCTTTGCTTTAGAAAGCAGCTTCAGTCTGTTTACATCGTGGGGAATATTTATCCATTGGATTTAACGTTACCTTTTATTTTGTGTTTTTTATTCACTTTGTATTCCAGTTATTGAGTTTTTATAACAAATGTCCTCTGTAATGTAGTGGCATAAAACAGCCACTGAGCAGGCACACAGATGCTGTGGCTCGGGCACGCACAGGCCCAGCCCCGCCAAGACCCAGGCTTCCTCTGGGAGCCTCAGAGGCCGGAATTATCTCATGGTGAGCTCACGCACACATTGAAGGAAAAACTATGAGACAGCGCTGTTTTGATGTCGGCTCCTGTACGCGGCCCCAGCAGCCCAGACTGAAAATGAAAATGGAGTCACCCATGCTTCAATTCCATCCCACTAAGCCCCAACTAAGCCGAGAAGTCAGGAGTGCGAGAGCCGAATTTCCCAGCAGGCTGTTCGGCATGACACTGCCACTCATTCAGCTTTACTTACATTAGTCTTTATTTTCAGTCTTATTTTAGTCTTTATTTACTTTACATTAGTCTTTATTATTATTTATCATTTATTTGAAAGTCAGAGCCACAGAGAGAGAGGGAGAGACAGAGACAGTGAGAGAAAGAGAGAGAGAGAGAAAGGTCTTTCATCTGCTGGTTCACGCCCCAGATGGCTGCAATGGCCAGGGCTGGGCCAGGCAGAAGCCAGGAGCCAGGAGTTTCTTCTGGGTCTCCTATGTGGGTGCAGGGGCCCAAGGATTTGGTCCATCTTCTGTTGCTTTCCCAGGCCACCAACAGAGAGCTGGATCGGACATGGAGCAGCCTGGACCTGAACCAGCACCCATATGGGATGCCGGTGTTGAAGGGGGCAGCTTTACCGGCCATGCCATCACACCAGCCTCTCCATTAGTCTGCAAAAACGAAGCTGAAGGGGAAGAAATTTGGCCAAGTGACTAAGATGGTGGCTACGCCTGCATCCCACGTCAGAGGGTCCAGGTTGGAGTCCTGCTCTGATTCAGATCCAGCTTCCTGCTAACGCACCTCCTGGGGAGCAGCAGGCGACGGCTCACGTGCTTGAGTCCCTGCCACCCTCATGGGAAATCCACACTGAGTTCCGGGCTCCTGGCTTTAGTCTAGCCCAGCCCTGGCTGTTGCTGGGATTTGGGGAGTGAATCAGACGTTGGAAGTTCTCCAACTGTCTCTCTGCCTCTCAAATAAATAAAACTAAATTAAACTGAAAAATTACACTGATGAGTTTTTTTAAGTCAACTGATGTGAACCAGTTATTTTTCTATTCTTCTATTTTCTGCTTCTGCCTTACAAGGAAAGAAACTCTGAAATAACAAATCCCCTCTTTGTCTCTGTTTCTGGTTTCTTCTTCGGTCCTCTCTGTCCTTCAAAGCAACCTCTTTGCCCGGCATTGGAACACTCACTCTGTGTCACAGAACAAAGTGCTGCCCAATTCTAGAATCAGACAACAAAGCCGACGGAGACCCTTAAACGGAATGGTTGTGGATTTGCCCCTCGACACGGGTGTCTGGGGCTGTTGCTAGTTGTCTGCTGAGACCTAAGCTGGAGCTCTTGGTGCGAATAACCGCATGTAACCCGTGAATGTGGCTGGGAGTTCTTGGCGATGTGGGGGCCAAGTTCCAAGGACGAGAACCTGAACAGAGAGGCAGAGACAGAGAGTGCGTGCGAGCACAGCAGGGCAGCCACATGGCCGTGTGCTCCGGCTCAGAGCCACACTGCGCACCTGCACCGCACGCTGTTGGTCAGGGTGCAAGGACGTCCTCCCCACGTTCAAGCAGAGACGCTGCAGACGTCACCTCTCGCTCAGTGGCGGTTCTGGAAGTGGATGTGTGGAGTGAGAAGTATTGATGTGGCCGGCACTGTGGTGCAGTGTGTAAAGCTGCCACCTGCAGCGCCAGCATCCCGTATGGGCCTGGTTCGAGTCCCAGCTGCTCTATTTCCGATCCAGCTCTCTGCTGTGGCCTGGGAAGGCAGTGGAGGATGGCCCAAGTCCTTGGGCCCCTGCACCCATGTGGGAGACCCAGAAGAAGCTCCTGGCTCCTGGCTTCAGATCGGCACATCTCCTGCCCTTGCGGCCAACTGGGGAGTAAATCAGCAGATGGAAGACTCTCTCTCTCTCTCTCTCTCTCTCTCTCTCTCTGCCTCTCCTCTCTGTGTAACTCTGACTTTCAAGTATTACCTACTTTATTATAAATCTTTAAAAAAGAAAAGAAAAAAGTATTGCTGGGACCATCCTCAGAAAATCTCACCCTACTCTGTATTTGCTGTGCGTTTCTTCCTCTCTGCCTTCTATTGGTGCGATTGAGGCTTGCAAACGAGTCTTCTCTCATGTCCTGTCTACCGTGTTGGGAGTCAGACCTTCAGTTTTGGCTTTTAAAATGCACACCCTTAGATTTCTGAGCATCCCTATTTGATGAAACACCCACACTGACTCGGTCTGTTTTCCTCCCAAACAGAACAAGGACTTCAGAACTCGTGTTGACTCCTATCACGCCTTTCTCGGCTCGTATATTGGGTTGTTCCTATTTTAATTGCACTTCGCCTTACAATCTGTCATGATCGTTGTTATCGGTTTGATTTTGTTTCTGAGCAGCATGGGCTTGTTTGTCTGTGACGTGCACCATCGCTTTTGCTAGCCTTCCACCGCGCTTGCTTGCATCGACTCCACGTTAGTGCCGGCAGAAAGCTTAGGAGTGAAAACTCTCAACCTTTGGGATTGAAAATGTCTTTATTTCACTCTAGCTCTTGAAAAGATGCTTTGGCTGTGCGAACATTAAGGCTGACAGTTGTTTTCTCTCAGACGTGAGGTATATTCTTCCATTGTTTTCTGGAATCTACGCTGCTTGGGAGCACCTGCAGTCAGTCCCAGTGCTCTTTGCAGGTGATCAGTCTCTGCTGTGTCTGCGGGCCTCAAAGATCTTCTCCGCCTTCATTACTCTGAAATGCCATAGCACAGTTGCTAGGTGTACATTTGGTTGTGTGTGTGTGTGTGTGTTTTTTTTTTTTTTTAGATTTATTTTTATCTTTTTGAAAGAGTGACAGGGGGGAGGGGGAGAGAGAGAGAGAGAATCTTCCATCCACTGATTCATTCCCTGAATGTCTGCAATGGCCAGGACTGGGCTGTGCTGAAGTCAGGAGCCCAGAACTCCATTTGGGTCTCCCACGCGGGTGCAGGGGCCCAAGTACGCAGGAGTCGTCTGCTGCTGCTTTCCCAGGTGCATCAGCAGGGAGCTGGATTGGAAGTGGAGCAGCCAGGACTTGAGCTGACATTCCAATATGGAATACTGGCATCACAGGTGATGAGTTAACCCACGGTGCCACAGTGCCAGCCCCTGCATTTAGTTTCTATATCCTACGGGATACCTCATGTTCCCAAATACAAGGATTTCCAATTCTGGAAATTCCCAGTCTTATTCCTTGGAATACTGCCTTTCCCCTAGTCTCTATTCGGTCCTTCTTCAACTTCTATTGCACACACATTGAAGGCTTTCATTTCAGTGTCCATGTTTCTTAGTCTCCAATATTTTCCATCTCTTTATAGGCCATGTTGAATTATGGGTGATTTCTGAAGATTCCCCTTTTTAGTTCATAATTCTTCAAGAATATCTAATAATATTGTTTAAAGTCTCTACTGAATTTTTAAAATGTATTTACTTACTTATTGGTTTTTATTTGAAAGTCAGAGATTTGCCTTGTGCCGGTTCACTTCCCAGATGCCCTCCATAGTGGGGCCAGGTTGAAGCCAGGAGCCCTCACTCAATCCACATCTCCCAGGTGGGTCCAGGGACCCAGAGCTGCTTCCCAGGGCACCAGCAGGAGGCGGAGGGCAGCAGAGCCCATCATGGGATGTGGTGGTCAAGCCGGGCAGACAAATACTGCTTCAGGAAACCTCGCCTCAGTAACTGCGTTTCCTCTTTCTAGAGCGTTTCGGGGCGGGGAGACTCAAGTGCGCCCCATGTTTGCTCAGCCACCCCATGTCTTCAGTTACTTTGGAATACAGACTATCTCCAGTCCCCAGAGACCTCCTCCTTCTCTTTTTGGTCACACGCCCTCCCCTTCCAAAGAAAACCACCGCCCTGACGTCTGTGATAATCTTTTTTTTTTTTTTTTTTTAACAGGCAGAGTGGACAGTGAGAGACAGAGAGACAGAGAGAAAGGTCTTCCTTCCGTTGGTTCACTCCCCAAATGGCTGCAATGGCTGGAGCTGGGCCGACCCTAAGCCAGGAGCCAGGAGCTTCTTCCTGGTCTCCCATGCGGATGCAGGGCCCGAGCACTTGGGCCATCCTCCACTGCACTCCTGGGCCACAGCAGAGAGCTGGCCTGGAAGAGGGGCAGCTGAGATTCGAACTGTTGCCCATATGGGATGCTGGCGCTGCAGGCAGAGGATTTACCCGCTATGCCGCAGCACCTACTCATGATCTATGTCCTCCTAAGGATATTTTGCATTTGCCTATGTTAGGCGTATCTAATAATTTTTATTTTAAAAAAAAATTATTTTATTTATTTGAAGGGCAGAGTTACAGAGAGAGAGAGAGAGATCTTCCATTTACTGGTTCACTCCCCAGATGGCAACAACAGCCAGGGCTGGGCCAGGTGGAAGCCAGGAACCTGGAGCCTCTTCCAGGTCTCCCATGTGAGTTCAGGGACCCAAGTGCTTGGGCCATCTTCCTCTGCTTTCCAGGCACATGAGCAGGGAGTTGGATCATCAGTGGAACAGCTGGGACTCAAACCAGTACCCATATGGGATGCTGGCATGGCAGCCACAGTGCCATGCCCTCTGAAAATTTTTAATAACATTACCAACTTGTCTGCTTCTCCACCAAAACAGCTAGTGTCGAGTCAAGTCTGCATGAGGAATTGGTCCATGGTTATAGGCTACCAAGTGAGAGCTTGACCCCTCTGTCCAGGTTGGGGCAGACCAATGCCCTCTCATCTTTCTGGAGCAGTGGTTGACATTCTGTTCCATTTGCTCGTAGAGGTGCAGGCACAGAGGACCAAGGCTGTGGGCAGAGATCGCAGGTCCAACACTCCTCTTGCCTGGGTCTTGCCGGGGTCCTGCTCATTGGACTCCACGTGAACATCAACCCTGTGTGTGCGGGTTTGCAAAGCTGGCAGTCACGCGGCTTCTGCAGGGGCAACTCAAGCGCTCTCTGTTCCACAGTTTGCATCTGGTTCCCAGGTGAAGCGTCTCGCCGTCTTAAAGGACGCCTGTCTCTGGGTCTTCGTCACGGACATCCATTCTGGCAGTCTCGGCTATGACTTTGCTGGAAACTTCTGCCGTGGCTTCGGACCCCGGCAGGACCCGGCACTGGCGTGCTTCCCTCCGGTGCGTGCACCTTGCTGGCCCGTCTCTGCGGCCGGCTGCCGTTGGAGTTTGGTGGGAGAAGACGCAGGCTCTCTGGCTGTCCTCCTGCCAGACTCTTGGTTTTGGGGCGTCCTCCACCATCATCGCTCTTCCGTCTTGCCTGTCTTACGAAAGTGTTGCTGCAGTCTCCTTCCTTGTTCTTTGCATTCTTGTGAGTTTATGCCTTTCTTCTATGCTGTATTCTCATTTTAGTAGGGGATTTAGGAGGGAGAAGAAATAAGCGCACACGTGTGAAAGCCCCCGTGTTAGCTGGGATCCAGCAGGTGTGTTCTTAATCTTGGTGTTGCTTTACCGGTGAGGTTGCCTTTTCACCATGTCCCTCCCTCACACCTTTTTGCTGCCCCATCACCGTTCATCTGCCGCTCCTGTTTTACGTTTGTTCGCCTCACCCCAGCCACCCCAACCTGTTTCCATCAATTATTTACATTCAAACATGAACATGTTGTCTGAAATGTTGCAAGCAAATATTTTTCTCCAGCCTTTGCCTTTTATAAACACAGAGTCTTGTGCACAGGCATCCTTAGTCGTATGAAGTTTGCTCTGCTGGGAGTTACTTTTCACGATCTCTCCCACGGCTTCGTGCTGGGCTTCGGCATTGATGGGGTGGGTAGAGACGGCTGCTCCCCAAAGCCTCCCCTGCTGCTGTTACTGATCTTTGGTTGGCTGGGGCGAGGAGGCCCTGAGGGGAAACAGAGAGTGGGCAGGGGAGACCCGGAGAGCTTTCATTTGACCCCGGTCATCCGTTAGTGCATGGATAATTGAGAATTGACTGCAAGTGCAGTCCACAAAGCTGACCTCCTTAATTATGCGCCGGGAGAGCCAGTCATTCACTGCGGGGAGCAAGGACCCGGCCTCTTCCTTGAGAAATTCCACTTGGCAACCTGATCTTCCGGCGAGTTCCCTTTAAGCCCCGATGGCCGCCTGATGCCGAAAGTGCTGAGAGATAGCTACGCTGCATCTTTATTGCTGCCTGAGCGCCAGTGCCCCCAGCGAGCGTGGAAGGGGGAAGCAGCGTGCATCTGCAGAGCCTCTGATCCTAGCTGGCATGATGCTTGATAACAGAATTTCCCAGACAACGGGCCCAGGCTGGGGAATTTTAATATTGTCTTTCCCTACAAGTAATTTCCAATGTTTATGCTCTGTGGAGCCCCTTTCGGGTGTCAGAGCAGAACAAATGCCAGTTTTAATGGACTTGCTAAATCATAAAAACTGCTTGCAAAATTGCATCTGATTAAAACAGGAAAACGTTCCATTATTCAGAAAAATCGCCCTGCAGAGGCCCACGGGGGCGGCTGGAGGTGGAGAAAGGCAGGGGGTGCCCAGATCCTGGGGAGTTTTCTCGCCACGGAAAAGACGGGGCTCCATCTACACCCTCTCCCCTCCCTAGGTTCCCAGTCCCTCTGCCATCCCCGATGAAAGGGAACTTGACGTTAGTCATTTCATAATTAATTTATATGACAGCACGTTATTAGCTGGAGCACAGCACACATGAGGTACAGCAAGTTAGGGATGGAAGAGCGGAGGTAGAGGGATATTCCAAAGCCCCTGTTGCCTAGGACGGCTGCCATGTAGCAGGGACCAACACCACAAAAAAAAAAAAAAATCCATGAAGCCTGCTCTCCCTCGCCCGACCAAGCCTCCCCAGCTAGCGACAAATCACACAGCGAAATGGGATTATCCTGCCGGAGCATCCCTCACACAACAGCCACATTCAGTGAATTACCAGCGGGGTCCGACTGCGCCGTTTAACCCCATAGTGAGCCAGACCGATGGGCCGACCCGCGTCCCCACCAAGCACCCTTTGCAAGCAGAGAATTGGCCCCGACTGGAGAGAAAGCAAAAGCTAGCGATTTCCAGTCCCCTGGGAGCAGCAGGCCAGCGCTGAGGAAGCTGGCCAGGTGCGTGCAGTCCCAGACACACGGCAGGGCTGCGGAACGAGGGCAAGCTGAGTCTGCACAGAGCACTTCTGGTGGGTTCTGCTCAGTTATGACAGCCAGGAGGGCTGCCCGGGGAAAGTGCTTCTAGTGTCAGGGCCCCGGAGGCCTGTCTGACACCCAGGTGTCTCAGGTCCATACAGCGTAGGAAGCAGCAGCAAGCCCCTGTCTTCCCCGATGCCGGTAATGGCTGGGCTCCATGGGGCTGTTCTTCCGCTCCACAGCAGGGAAGACCGGGTCACTCAAGAGGCCGCATTTAGCTGGGCCTGCAACACTCACACGGCTTCCTCAGCAGGCCTGGTGCCTGGGGCTGGGCAGGCGCTGGGCCACCCTCTTTCTACTCCGTAGGCTCCCCAGACCCACAGATTCTTCATCAGCTGTTATTCTAGCCTGTGCCTCCTTGGGTCTCAAGAGACTAAACCTTAGGGCCAAGGCCTGGACCTGGCCTGGTGCCACTTCCCTGTCCCACGGTCAAAGGAAGCCCCGCAGGCTGTCGCATCCAGTAGAAGGAGCTGATGTACACAGGGACGGGCGAAGTGCTGGGGGCCGCCTTGGCCGACCACCTGCCACCTTGACCTTGCCTAAGGAGAAGGGCTGGATTTGCAGCCAGAGGATGAGGGTCAGTGTCAGGGCAGGCAGGGAGGCCTCTGGGCAGTGGCTGCCTCTCTGCAGTCCCTCCACCAGACTCTCAGCAGGGCCAGTTTAGAGGGACCACAAAGGGTGCCCTGTGGCCAGGACAGCCTCTCTGGAGGGACGGGCGGGCTGTGGTCTTCCGCTGCTCACCCCTGTCCCTCTTGTCACCTTGGCTAATCAGGAATCTTCTCTGCTTCTGCATCTTAAAATAGACTATTTATTAAATTGATTTAAAGTATCTTCACTCCTACAGGGTTGCTATGATTTCTGGCTTTGTTTTCTTTATTCTTAAAAAAAAAAAGACTTTTTAGATTTCTTTATTTTCCTTGGTCTTGAAAGGCAGGGAGACAGACATGGAGACAACACAGTGATCCTCCATTCATTGCTTCCCTCCCTAAATGCTCATGAACAGCCAGGCCGGGGTCGGGGGAAGCCAGGAGATAGGAACTCAGTCAAGGTCTCTCATGTGCGTGGCAAGGACCCCAGTACTTGAGTCTCCACCTGCTGCCGCCCAGGCTGCACATTAGCAGGGCGCTGGGATTGGAGGCAGAGCCAGGACTGGAACCCAGACCCTCGGACATGGAAGGCAGACGTCCCCAGCAGCGTCACAAGCACTGTGCCGGCTGCGCGCCCCTCGGCTTCTGCTTTGCCGTGCATCGCGTGGGCACACCAGTCTCTGTGACTGCAAGGCCAAGGTGAACGGCAGCTGCGTCTGCACAGAGCACTTCTGGTGGGTTCTGCTCAGTTATGACAGCCAGGAGGGCTGCCCGGGGATGCGCTTCCATCAGGGGCCCCGGAGGCCCGACTGCCCGGGTGTCTCAGGTGTCCACACGGCGTAGGAAGCAGCAGCCCATTGATCTCCGGCTGGGAGATCTCGCCTGCACTGAGGCACCTGGGCGCGTGGGGACTGAGATCTGAGGTCTACACCGTGAGCCATGCATCCGGGAGGGAGCTGCACTGTGTGGAAGGCGCGCCTCGCCCCCACGCCCCAGTGACCACACAGGTGCCAGGCCTGGTGGGACCTGCGAGCTCTCGGCTCCGCGAGCCCCGCCCTGCTCTGTGTCCCTTCACCGTGCCAGGCTGCCACGTGGTAGGACTGCCTCTGCTTGACTCTGAACTCTAGGGGCCTTCCCTGTGTGCCCAACAGCTGCTCCTGCCTCCTACACTCCCCTGCCTGGCCCTCTTCACCCCTGGCCCGGCAGCTGCCTGTCACCCTCTGTCTTCCCTGCCACGGAAATTATTTTTATAAACTCCTCCTTGACTGAAGAGCCACTTTAAAGCATTTAAAACACCACTGCTGTCTCCTAATGAGAGGGAGAAGAGATGCAGAGGAGCTAAATTTTCCAGAGCCTTCCCAGAGCAGCCTGATGTCGCCACGTCGGGAACTGCTTCTCTTCCTACGGCGCACAACGTGTTGGCTGGGTGCGTCCCTCCTCGTTTTAGAACCATGGCCTCAAGCACTTCGTCTCCTTCCAGGATTCCCAGGCCAGGCGCTATCAGTACCTCCAGCTTCAAAAGCAGGGGGTGGGCGCGTGCCCGGCAACGTGACGCTGGATGCTGACTGTACCAGTGTCTGCCAAGGGCACGCCTCATACCCGGCTTAGGCTGGGCCCCGGGGTAGGTAGGAAGCAAAGCCACAGAGCATGGAGGCACTGAGCCTGCCACGGCCTGTCCTGATGGAGCCCTGGATGCCCTGGACCCCGGGATGGACGTCAGCTGGCCCAGGTGCACCATGAGCTGAGTCCTGTGTGTAGTCCTGGAACCCGCCCCTCACACTGCTGCCGTGGAAGGGTGGAGGGGTGGGAGACTCGTCCCCTGGGGGCAGAGGGGTGGGACCTGTGAGAGGTGGGTCAGGTCACGGTGAATGGATCACGCTGTTACCAGGCAATGTGAGTTACTGCAGGAGTAGATCCCGATCAGAGGATGAGCTTGGCCTGGTTCCCCTCCCTTGCTCCCCCTTGGCCTTCCACCGATGAGGATGGATGATGAGGGATGATGAGGGCCCTCCCCACACACCAGCACCTCCGCATCGGCTCTAGTGAATGAACTTCCATTGCTTCTGCACCAGCCAGCCCGCGGCATGCTGCAGCCTGGAGCCACAACGCTACCCTCCTACACGCACTTGCTCATGCAGATCTAGGTTATCTTGGTTGGTAGGGTCCTGCCTCCCTCCTACTTGGCAACCAGCCTGCTGGCTGAACTTGGTGTCCACTTTGCTTCCCCAGGGGACTGGGCACTTTACCTGCTGAGCCTCAGGCACCACCAGCCACCAGACGGCCACCCACAGCGCCCCTTCCTCCTCTCCAGTGGCTTTGAGCCAGCCTCTGCAGCCGGGCCCCCTTCCTGCCCCCTGCTCTGCCTGTCCCAGCTCCCCTCCTCTCGGGCCACGCCAAGCCTGGCTGCAGGCGGCTAACATCTCTTGCTTAGGTTACCAAACGGGCTCTGGCACAGCTCTCTGCTTGAGCCCATTCTTCCTCACAAAGCTGACTGGCATGTCCTTCACCCCTGGGACATGGCGATGGCTGTTTTCTGGGGTTTCCTGGCACTCCTGAGTGCTCTGCTGGCCCCACTGCCTTCCCATCCCTTCCTGTGCTGGGCTGTGTTGGGCTGCGCTGGGCTGCGCTGCGCTGGGCTGGGCTGGGCTGGGCTGGGCTGCACTGGGCTGTGCTGCGCTGGGCTGGGCTGGGCTGTGCTGCGCTGGGCTGGGCTGGGCTGGGCTGGGCTGCACTGGGCTGGGCTGGGCTGGGCTGCACTGCGCTGGGCTGCACTGGGCTGTGCTAGGCTGGGCTGGGCTGCACTGGGCTGTGCTGGGCTGGGCTGGGCTGCGCTGGGCTGCGCTGGGCTGTGCTGGGCTGGGCTGGGCTGCGCTGGGCTGTGCTGGGCTGGGCTGCGCTAGGCTGCACTGTGCTGGGCTGGGCTGGGCTGCACTGGGCTGTGCTGGGCTGTGCTGGGCTGTGCTGGGCTGCGCTGCTCTGGGCTGGGCTGCACTGGGCTGCACTGGGCTGGGCTGGGCTGGGCTGGGCTGCACTGGGCTGCTCTGGGCTGTGCTGGGCTGTGCTGGGCTGCGCTGCGCTGGGCTGGGCTGGGCTGGGCTGCTCTGGGCTGGGCTGGGCTGGGCTGGGCTGCACTGGGCTGCTCTGGGCTGGGCTGGGCTGGGCTGCTCTGGGCTGGGCTGGGCTGCACTGGGCTGGGCTGCGCTGGGCTGCGCTGGGCTGCGCTGGGCTGCGCTGGGCTGGGCTGGGCTGGGCTGCGCTGCTCTGGGCTGGGCTGTGCTGGGCTGAATGGACTGTGCTGGGCTGGGCTGGGCTGGGCCGTTCCTCACTGGTCGCCTCTGCAGTGTCAGTTCTGGATTCAAATCCCAAGGCAGCCCATTGCCAGCTGCGTGACCTGGTCTTCAGGTGAGGCTGATCAGAAACTCAATTTTCCACAAGAGGTGAGCTTGGACTTGGAATTTGAAGGTCATGGTAATAGCAATGAGTGTGGTAATAATGAAGACACCCAGGACAGTGGTGCGCCACGCAGAGGCGTTTGGGGAGCGACAGACTGCATTTGTGGTGCTGGTTCTGTAAGCTTCTGTGTCGCCCAGGGAGGTCCTAGTGCATGCTGATGCGCTCTGGTCACACAGTAACAAAATCTCCTAACAGTGCATCTCATTGCTAAGCAACACGTGGCTCCACCTAGATTGTGAAAATTAATGAAGCATTTAACATCTTAAAGCCTCAGCTTTCTCATCTGTAGAATGGGGAGAGATGGGGGCTGCTGTGTATGAAAAACCTCTATTACGTGCCTGGAAATAGCAAACATTCTGCCTTCACCCTTCCCTTCCTGTACTTCTCTGGGTGACTCCCATTCATCTGTCATCTTATTTTGTATGACACCTCCTCCAGGAAGTCTTCCTGGATGTCTTTCCTCTCTGAACTGGATGCCCTACCCAAGGACCCCTGCTCTGTCTCCTGTTACAGCCTTTCACACTGACTCAAGGTGGCAGCTCCCTTGTCTGCGTCCTGTGCCAGCTGTGAGCTCCTTCAAAGCAGGTTCTGCACTATCCTCCTCCCCCACCTGGGCACTTAGCAGGTGAGCAGGAAGTGTGTGGTGTAAGACATCCAGGCTGCCCAGAGTGGGACCAGGCCCCTCCTCCGGTGCTTCTCTATTCAGCAGGGAAGGCGAAAGTGGCAAGCGCCTGACCACGGTGACTGATGCTAGAGGGTGCCCGGCGCCGGGGCGTGAGGGCAGCGGTCTGCAAGCCGGGTGCCGGGCCCGGCAGCTATCACTGTCTGCACATTGGATTTTGTTTGAAATAAGTGGGCCATTGACTGGGACATGGAAATTGCTTTTGTCATACAGAAAGTTTCATTACCATGGTCCTTGCCTTAACAGGATTTGACTTGTAATGCTGAGCACTTGTAGGACCTCTGTGACTCCCCAGCACTTACCATACGTTCCTGAAACGCGCAGGGTAAAAGAGATTCCAATCGTTCGGAGGCTGGCAGCTCCAATTTCCCGAGCAGCTCTTCAATGGCTCCCGCCTCGCAGCCCTCCTCCCACGGCGGCTCCCAGAGGCGGGCATGCGGCTCGGGCCAGGAGGAGGAGCTGTGCCTACCTGCCCCGGAGCTGGGGGGACAGGAGAGGCTGCAGCCTCCCCACCCAACCCCCCCCCCCCCCCCCCCCCGCAGAGGCAGGGGCAAGGTGCTGTGTTCCAGCCGGGCACTCCTGCCCTGCTGGCGGAAGACAGAGCCGTGTTTCCCTGCAAGCCTGCCTCTGCCTCCTGGCTCCTGTGGGAGGGGAACCGGGCAGACACCCTGTAAGCCTCCCCTGCGGGGGGCTCTGCCGACACCCACACGGACAGATTCCCCCGTCATCCTGCCTTTCTGCTGCGTGTTGCTGCTCCATTCCCTCTGGCCTAAGCTCGGTCCCAATCCCCCAGCACAGAGGGCGGTCTCCCCACAAGCCACAGGACAGGGCCTGTGCCACCACCGTCTCAGAGTCAGCTGTCCTCTTCGCCCTCACCCTCAATCCACATCCAGCCCTGCCTCCCCTGATGAGGCCACTGGGTGACAGCGGACCCTTCTGGGGCGGAATTTTCACCCTGCAAAGCACCGCCCACAGCCTACCCCACTGCAGCCTCCTGGCAGAGCCGCGGAGGTGACCGGCTGGGCAGGGAGGGGCCGTCCTGTCTGTCGGGTGGGGATGAGTTTCTGAAAGGTGTGATGCCTTGGGTCCAGTCACATGCGCCTGGGACACCCACACATATTCTACACCACGCTTCACGTTAACACCGAAATCCCGCCCCTCCCCCCAGCTCAGTCTGCACAGCCCCTCCCCCACACCCAGAGCAGCAGCAGGCAGCCACAGCTCAGCTCGGTTCTCCCTGCCCACCCCGCGCCCACCCCCCTCTTCTACCGCCTATCTAGGGCTTTTCCCACGCCGTCCCCTGGTGCACAGGCCTGCTTCTCACCCCACCTTTCTTCTCACCCGCTTCCTCCGCCTAATTCACTCCTTTGCACTTGTATCTTGCCAGCATTGCAAAACCTGCTGTGTGTCCCTCCAATATGGGTCATGAGCCAGGAGAGGCCCGAGCCCTCCCTCTGCACCGCTCGAGCTGCCCAGTGCAGGTGGGAGCCCGCAGCCTGGGCCCCGGGTACCGGCCCGGATATCTCCTGCTCGCCCCTCCCCTGCCCCGTTCCTTGGTGTGCTGGGCGCCATCAGTCCTGCCTGTCCTGCTCTCCTCCAGGGCTCTTTGAAGGACCTTGACTGGACTCCTGACAGCTGTGTATCTCACTGTGATTAATACAGGCCTCTTTCAAGCCCAGGCATCTGCCACCTGAGGGTGCTCAATGTTGATCAGCTGTAGGCACTGGAAATGCAGCATCTAGCGATAGCAGGACAAGGCCTGGACGGAGAAGGAGAAAGAGGACGGGCAGGTGGGCGGAGGAGGAGTGGGGAGGCTGACAGCTCAGCCTCTGGGTGAGCATCCCAGCCAGGGCCAGGCAGGTGCAGCCCCGCCCGGACATACCCCATGGGGATGCTTCCAGCAGCGCCCCCTCTGGGCACAGCACACACTGAGTGCCCAGTGTTCACTTTCCAGGAAACACTTGTTCCCATCGCCTTCTCCCCAGCCAATCTCGGCCCAGTGCATGGCCACGGTTAGGGGTGACTGATCTGGGTGCTGTGAGGAGGGATGTGGGCTTGCAGAGGGGCCCCTGGGTGGCAGAGGGTGGTGCTGGCACCGTGCCACCGTGGAGGGTGAGAAGCTGGCCAGCCACGCTGCTCTGTGCTTTAGAACGTGGCTCCCATGCCACGGGGTCACAGCCTGTGCAGGAGGAAGATTACATCACAGGCAAGCATCCTTATCAGCAGCCCAGCATCCTTCTCCCAGGAAACTCAGAAAGACAGGAAGCCCGGCAGGGTCGCACAGGCTGTCTGTCTTGGTCACCGTTACCCTTTGAGCCCGACGCGCGGCAGCGGCTCTGCAAATGTCGGTGAGAGAATGCAGCCTCACAGCCAAAGAGCTCGCCTGCCCTGCTGCACACACAGGGGCAGGAATCATGGTCCCCCAGATGTGGAGTCACTCGCACGGGCCAGGCACCAGGCGAGGCGCTGTCCCTGCACGGACTCCTTTCATGGCTCAGCAGCCCTGTGCCCGGCTGTCATTACCTCCCATTCTGCAGATGTGCAAACCAAGGCTCCGAGAAATGAAAGCGGACACCCAGCAGGTCGGGGAGCCACCTGTACTGCCCTGCACTGCAGCAGGATGGAAACTCAGCCCGCACCAGCCAGCCCGCTCCTCTCGGCTCTCTCTCTTTGCCGCCTTCGCCAACTGTGGGGTGACGAACAGGTTCCAAATCACGCAGGGATCAGCCTGGACTGCTCCTTTCTGTCAACAGCCTCATCTCCGGGAAACGGGGGAGAGGGGTCTTCAGGGAGGCAGTGCCGGGGCTGGAGGAGGGAGGGAGGGGTCTGTCCCCAGGGAGCATCTGCCTGGGGGAGGGCTGCCAATGACCTCAGAGACCTTTTTCACCGCTAATTTCCGTGATTCCGGGATGTTACGTGAACCTCATTCCTCATGCTGCACCCTGAGTCGTGGCTGAGCTGAATTTGCATGAAAGAATGTCAAGGTCTTCCATCCAGCCCTCTGCGACTGGGGAGCAGGTGTGCAAGGCTGGCTTCTGGGTCCTGCCCTGCTGGTGCTGAAGACGGAGACAAAGCAGGGTCTTGTCCATGGTCCTGGCCTCTTGCAGCCAGAGGCCAGGCCTGCCTCTCTCTTAAACCCTTGGAGCCCTGGCTGACCCGGCCCAGGCATCCAAGGAGGTGCTGACCAGCAATGTGATGGTCCCTGCCCTTGAGCCGTGTTATTTTTTGTTCCTGGCTTGTTCTCCGGACACCTGCTTTCTCTTCAGCCCTGGCTCCTTTCTTGCAGGTCAAAGGCTAACGGGTCTGGATTCAGGAGGGATTCAGTGTAATCCAGAAGCCAGAGAGGGGGAAGTAGAGCTGAAGGGAGTCTCAATTGTAGATTTTTTTTAAAAAAGGTATTTGTTTATTTGAAAGACAGAATGACAGAGAGAGAGGGAGAGAATGCAATGGGGTTGGAGAGAGAGAGAGAGAGAGAGAAGGTTCCATCCATTGGCTCACTCCACAAATGACCACAATGGCCAGGCCTGTGCACCTGACTGAAGCCAGGAGCCTGGGACTCCATCTGGGTCTCCCACATGGGGGCAGGGGCCCAAGCACTTGGGCCATCTTCTACTGCTTTCCCAGCCATAGCAGAGAGCTGGGTTGGAAATGGAGCAACCGGGACTTGAAACGGTGTCCACACAAGATGCCGGCGTCTCGGGCAGCAGCTTAACCTCCCAAGCCACAACACCAGCCCCACAATTGTAGCGATTTCCACAGCAGGGGACTCCACAGGGCTTCGATCCGAGCTTCACAGGTGGGGCGTGGAGGCGGGGGCTGGCTCAGGAGGAGGGCTCCCGCGAAGACCTATACTCAAGGCTGGTCATGACTTGGGTAACCTTGGGGAGATGTCTCACCCTCTGTGAGCCTCAATTTAGTTGTCTGCAAAGTGGGCCTAGCAATTGTAGCTGCCACATGGCTGTTAGTTAGGCCTTCCTGTTGCAAAACCAAAACCAAACAAAAACAAAACACTTCTCCTGGAGTCTGGGGCAAGCTTATTCCCTTGCATGGGGCTCCCTCACCTACTTTTGCCTTGAGGGTCCAGGACAGCAGGGCTGGGGTCCTCACATCATCTAGCCCCTTCTGTCTGCACATTTGAGTCACGACCTCCCTCCTAGTAGGAGAAACTCAGCCCTCTGCAAGGCTCTGGACGTGAAGAGAGTCCAGAGCCAGGAGCCACAGGGACCCCATGTCTGCTGAGCCCCTATCCCAGGCCAGTGAGGTCCCGGCCAGTGGCCCAGCTCCTGCTACAGCCCTGGGGAGCAGGGCCCCAAGCTACCGGATGCACGGCCCCTGAGTGCCTCCTGAATCAGTATCCCTTAAGAGTTTACACATGGACCCCGATGTTGGGGGGATCCCAGCAGGTCTGGGTGGATTCTGATGGGCGGGTGGCCCAGGCTATCTATGCTGCTTATCGGTGTGGGGTCAGGGGTTCTGCTCACATGAGAAGCTTGCTCCCTTGCATTTCACTCCTAGGTGCCAGCTGGGCTCTTGGGCAGCAGGGTGCATGGGCTGCATGCCCTCCCGCCTGGGTTTCCACCCACCAGCCGTCTCCTGCACGGCGGCTGCCGGGAAATACAGTGGGAGAAGCAGAGCTCCACGTTATGAATGACTGCAGGGGCTGAGATGAGCCACTTCTCGGCTGCTGTATTTTTAGACACAAATATTGGCACCAGATGCTTCGCAGCCGCCCCAGGAACCTGCACCTCTCAGGAGCCCCCTCTTCCCTGGCAGGCGGGAACTTCCTCTTCCCAGGTAGAGCGGGATGCTGGGACTACCCGGGGCATAGGGCAGGTGCTCCTGTGTTAGCACTGAAACCTAGCCTTGGGGGAGTGGGGAGGGGCGTGGCTGGCGCACTGGCCTCCCTTGGGCTCCCTTGGAGATCCCGAAGCCCAGAATGGTCTCCTTTATGCCTGGTGGGGGAGCCAGGCATGAAAGGGCACTCCTGAGCAGCCAATGCCAGGTGGCAGGCTGCTATCCTGGGCACGGATGAGGTTCAGGTCTCTAACAGTCATTGGCTCTGCTACCTGACTTTGTAGCTGGGACAAGCAAGGCTTGGAGCAAGCACTGGCTCACCCAAGTCCATGCCGCCAACAAGGGAGGAGCCAGGACACTGTCCCAGGGTGCGTTGAGAAAGCTCAGCTGCCCTGCTAGGAGCAGGAGGGGCCGGGGCGCAAGTGCCCTGAGAGGGGAGGGGCCGCACATCGCAGGGATCCTTCACTCAGGCAGCGGGGGCGTGGCGGGGCTCCTCCCACACTCCCCAGCCCCTGGCTCCCCCCCGGAGGCTGGGCTTCCTCCCAGCGTGGCAGACTGCTCACAGGGCTGCAGGCCCCGCACTGGGAGCCCTCCTGGCAGCCCAGAAGGACTCTTGGCAGCCCATCAGCAGAGGCTCCCGCCGGATGCTCAGGCTCACGGGAAGAGTGTGGATCCTGGCGCCATCTCTGGAAAGGAGCCAGCACATGAGAAAGGCACAGAGGCCGTGGGCCCTTTGGTTTTCTACCCCGTGTGACCTGGTATTCCAAACCATCACTTTGCCCCGCGCGCGTCTCTCCTTCCGCTCCTAACCTGCACCCCCACGCCCAAACCACCGACCTCCTGCTGTCCCCTCTGTCCCCTCTTTGGCTTCCTAGGTAGAGAAGGGGTTTTGGAGTGGGACTGCTGCTACGTGTTTGCATCTTGGCGCTCTCACTTAGAAGTTGTGTAGCCAGTAGTCATCTTACCTCCCTGCATAGCCAAGGAGGAGGTGCACGGTGCTCACACACACGGAGCTCCCTGGCGGGGTCCCCTTCCTTCCTGGGCGCGTCTCCCAGAAGGCAGCGCCTGGAGTGGCTCCCGGCCGCGTCCACAGCCCTTTCGCGACCAACAGCAGAGGGAGCTGGTCTCCACGCTGCTCCCTGCTCCCCGCCAGTAGGAACGGGGAAATTCAGTCTCTCCAGTGTATTTCCAACGCCGCTGTTGACAGATCTCTTCCCGCTCTGGAGCGACAGGCCATCTGAGAGCTGGACTGGATCCAGCTGGTGCAAATGTTGGTGGTTTTGGAACAACTGCCCGGTTTCCTTTAACTCAAAGGCATCTGGGCTTGGTGTCAGCGAACCTGGTTTGAATCCTGGCTCTGCTGGTTGTGGACTGCCCCACTCCGGCCGCAGCTTTGAGGTCAGTTTTCTCATCTGAAAGATGAGGATGCCAGTACTTCCTTATTTTGGGTAAAATGAGGTGATGTGGGTTTTAAAATTAAATTATTTATTTATCTGTTATTAGAGAGACAGAGAGGGAGAACAAGCTTCCATCTGCTATTTCAATCCCAAAACACACGCAACAGCCAGGACTTGGCCAGCGTGAAGCCAGGAGCCAGGAACTCCAGCCGGGTCTCTCCTGTGGGTGGCAGGGACCCAGGCACCCCAGCATCACTGCTCCTCTCAGGGTGCGCATGAGCAGGAAGCTGGGAGCAGGAACTGGCTCCAGGATGTGAAACCAGGGGTCCCAGGGCTTTAACCACCTGGCCCATCACCTGCCCCCAGAACTTTGGTTTTAACTGAGAAATAATAATTGTACATATTTATGAGATGATGCATTGGAAAGGGATTGTGGATTATGGAGGGCTACGTGAGCACAAGGACATTTTACTGCTAAAATGACTCTTCCGGCCCAATATGGACAAGGAAACGAGAAAGGATGGCGAGTGAAATCTTCACAAGAATCTCACAAAACAGGTTACTAAGATTATTCCCATTTTACAGATGGCAAAACCGAGCCACCCGGGCATAAAATAGCTTTCCCACGTTCATACAGCAAGTGGTAGAGTTAGGACCCACTCGGCAGGCTCTCAGTGTCCAGCCAGTCCTTGGCCAGGCACAGCGCTGTGCCCTGGAGACAGAAGGCAGAGAGGACCGGCCCTTTCCCGGGCAGCTCACGGTCCGGTCCGGGAGAGGACTGGAGCGGGAATGCGGGTTTTGGACTTGCTAGTTGAATCAATTCTGGCCTCCAGGTGAGTTTTCCTGGCAGTGACCCACTGAAATGAGAAGTCATCAAGAGAGAAAAATAGCCATTACAGCTTTGTCCAGAGCATCGCATTTTTAAATGTATCCAACCACAAAATTACATTTTTTGGAAGATAGTCTGTGTTCGCTAAACATCTGAGAGGCTGGAAACACATGCACGCAACACACACACACACACACACACACACACAACTAACCGTGGCATAGAAGAAAAAGAATACAAATCTGTTTGCAGTGCTTTATGGTTTAAAAAATGACTTCATCAATTCTCACCATGTTTCATATTAAGCAGGGGAGGAAGCAAGAGCATCTTGGCAGAACGCTCTGTGGGTGAGGCAGGCCCTGCGTGGGGGCTCCTCTTCCCCACTGACTCTCCCCTCCACACAGGAGCGCAGCCCGGGCCCTGGGTCGGTGACCCCCAAGGTCACCCCAAGCTTGGCCTTTCCTCCCCTTCCCCCCTTATCCCCCATGCTCCCTGCTGTCTCTGCCAACGTCTCAGTCTTCTGGCTATCCACGGGAGCCGTGGGAACAGGGACAGCCAAGTGGGAAGGACCGTGGCTGGGTGCGGAGCTGTCGCCGTGGCCGAGTACCGAGCTTGGTATTTAGTGCTATTAGTGGTCCCCTTTCGGAGCTGAAAATGGAGGTTGCAGAGCTAACATCACGCTCAAACCGACACAGCCAAGAAACAGGGACACAGGGATTCAAGCCTAGGTCCCCCTGACTCCGCAGCCTGTGCCTTTTTTTTTTTTTTCCAGATTAATTAATTTATTTGGAAGGCAGAGTTACAGAGAGGCAGAGGCAGAGAGAGAGACAGAAAGACAGAGAGAGAGAGAGGTCTTCCATCTGCTGATTCACTATTGTGGCCATAACTGAGCCCATCTGAAGCCAGGAGCCAGGACTCTCCTCCAAGTCTCCCACGTTGGGTGCAGGGGCCCAAGCACTTGGGCCATCTTCTGCTGTTTTCCCAGGCACATTAGCAGGGAGCTGGATCCAAAGTGGAGCAGCCGGTACTTGAACAGGCACCCATATTGGATGCCGGCACTGCAGGTAGAGGCTTAACCCGCTATGGCGCAGCACCAGCCCCCATAGCGCATGTTTTTAACCATTGTGCTATCGACTCTCCACTCAGAAGAAGGTGGTATAAAACCATTCCAGTGCACTTTTGTCGGAAGACCTATGGTGTGGAACAACTTCATTCATTCATGTCTTCATTTATTGGTTCATGAATGCATGTGTTGTGGGTTAAGACTCGTCTTCCCAAAACTCATGCAGGTGTTTAAACCCTGACACCTTACTGCAGATGGTGCATGGGATACGGGTGGAGACTTGATGTGGTTTTAGCCACTGACAGCTGGGTCTGCCACGAGGGCTTTGTGTCCCTGAGGGTGTTGCGCTCTGATGGTGATTTTCTGGTGAGGGGGGTTGATTGTTTGAGTTCAAGGTGTGCCAAACTTCCTCTTCCTCTCCCCCCTCCCTCTCCCCATCTCCTCTTCCCCTTCTTCCCTCCCCCCTGCTCCTCCCCCTCCCCCCTCTCTCTCCACCTCTCTCGTGGCTCACTTGGGATCCTTCCTCCGCACCTGCCATGAGCTTCCCGTAGATGTCAGACCATGGGGCCACCTGACCCTGGTCCATAGTCTCCAGGCTGTGAGCTGAAATAAACCTTTTCTTTCCCAGGAGGCTCTTCTCCGGTATTGCTGTGACAGTAAGGAAACGCGGAACCATAGCAGCCTGTGTGGCTCCTGTGACAGACACTCATAGGAACTGTACATCCAGGGCTGTGTTTCGTGCTCAAATCCCAGCTGCGTCACCTCACTGGCCTTGGGACCTCGAGCAGGTCTGTTCGTCAGTTCGTGCTTTCGTTTCCACCCCGCTGGAGAGTGAGGAGTGACTGTCGTCTGTGGGCAATGGGGAGGCAGTGAGTGCTGATGGGGCCGTGTTCTAGGAACTTTAACCTGCAGCAGAATATGTTGGCTCCAAGCTGGGAGAGTGGCCAAGAGGCTGCGGTAATTGTGCCAGCGAGAGGTTGTTCCAGCCTCAGCACTGGTGCTAACACACACAGCTGCAAGCAACACTGTGGAAACGGGACAGGAGGTGGCAAGGATTGGAGCGGGCAGCACACAGGCAGGACAGGGGCCCAGGAGGCTGGGGGCTTCTGGGCTGGAGGAATGGGAGTTCTCAGGGCCACCGAGAGGAACAGGGAGTGCAGGAGAAGCTGAGTTCCCACTTCTACACGCTGGGAGCGGGATGGCGCCGAGCCCTGAGATTGCTGTTGGGAGCCTGAGCCTCTTGCGAACTGGCCAACTGGTTTGGGACAGCCCTGATCGGCGGCTGGGCTATGAACCTTGGGTCCCCCACAACACGGTCCACTTTGGAGCTTGGTTCCCCATAGTTGGCTCTGTTCTGTGCCATCCAACTATCCTGCTTTGCTCCATGCTGCTCTCTCCACCTATCACTTTTTTTTGGAATGGAAGCCAAGAGAGGAAGACCACTATGGAGACCGCAACCTGCCCAGTGGAGGGAGAAGCCCCTTTCAGCTTCAGCCAAGCTCAAGGGCTAAGCCCAAGGGGCGCCTTTGGCTGTGGCCCCCATCCGCATGCACACCATCCCCCAGCCAGGAAGGAATTCTCGTCCAGCTGGCAGAGGTGCAAGGTGCCTTGTCGTGGGTGAACTGGGCTCACCTGGTGGGCAGCAGTGGGTGGGTGCTGAAGGGGGCTGTCAAAGGGCCCAGCTGGAGGGGCAGGCAAGTGAGAGTAGAGCAAAAGACCCAGTGCCAGGTCATTGGACCCCCGGGCCAGGTGAGCACTGCCAGAGCCAGCATCTTAGGATGGCACCTCTACCGCTTTGTGTTCCCAATCCCGAGTGTAGGAACCCGGAACTTAGTAAGTGCTCAACAAACATCTTGGATGAATGAATCAAGAAATGCCAGATGACTAAGCCCGATTTGCCTGGGAGGACGGGGTGGTGGCTAGGAGGGAGGGTTGCCTGCATACTCGCCCCAGGGCTCTGTGTGTGTGTGTGTGTGTGTGTTGTGGGGGGGGCTGTGAGACAAGGTCCAGCCACAAACCTCTGGCTGCCTACCTGCAAGCAGGAAGCAGAGCTGACATCGGCGGAGAGAGGCTTCGAGGGGTGGGGATGCAGCCGCAGCCTCCATTACAGCAAGACAGGCGGTGGGGGGAGGCCCTGCCAGGCTGCTTGCCCAAGAAAACCAGCCTGCTGGTCAGCCTGGCTCCCGGGACAGAGGTTGCAGACCTGGGCAACCATGGCAGTGTATGGTATGCAAATCTATGCAAATGAGAGCACAAAAAGCACCTCTGGTACTCCCAGGAAAGGCTATTAGTGTCCATCGCTGGACAGAGGTCCCTGGCAGCAAGGACTCCCATCATTACACCACCGCCCTAAGCCCTGCACCCCTAAAATCCTCCTGGATGCGGGTCTCCCTCCAGGTTAGCCAGAGACAGAAGGGAGGAGCAGCTACAGACTTGCAAATACACTGTGTTGTTTGATGTGTGCCCAGTTGTCCGAGAGGAGACTGTGACCCCCAAACTGGGGTCTGAAAAGCCTGCTGATGACAGTGTGAGCTCTGCGCCTGTGCCCGCGTGTGGGTGGGGGCTGGGGCTCAGAGGTCCTGGAGCTCCCGTGGGAGGGAGGAGAGAGCACTGGGCGTGGGTCCAACCAGCCATCCCCATGCCTGCTGCAGCAGGAGACAGCCAGGGAGCAGGGCTTCCTTGGCCTTGGGGAGGACAGTTTCACCCTGGAGCCCAAGAGGCGCTGGGTTCAAGGTCATAGCAAAGATCTTGTACTGCCAGAGACCAGAGAAGATGCGGGGTGAGAGATGAGGGAGCTCTAGAGGGCGCAGGGATCTCCGGTGATGGAGGAAGCACCTGAGGCTGGAGGGGGGCCCTCTGTGCCACAGAGACAATGGCTGGGCTGGAGGCTCCCTCCCTCCCCCAACCCACAGGAGCGTCCCCGGGGCAGGCTCTGCCCTTGCCACTCGGGAACTGGCGGCACACATACTGACCTCAGACGGGGCACACAGATCCTCCTCTGGTGGACTTGAAGCCCAGAGTGGAGAGTGGATGTGGAGCAGATCCTCTCAAGTGACAGAGGGTGAGGGCAGGAGAACACATGGTGTCTGATCTGTCCTGGGCGAGCATCGGAGAGACCTGAAGCATGAACAGGAGTTAGCCAAGAGGAGGCTGGGGATGGAGAAGGAGTGGGGAGGTCAGCCCCACCAGGAGGACTGAGAATTGCAAAGGTCCTGCGGTAGGAAAGAGTGGAGGGCTCCTAGGAGCTGTGCACGTGAACAAGGGGTCGGGGGTGCAGGCTGAGGTCAAGGGGCACTGTGGGCTGCATTCAGGACTTTGGACTTGAACATGAAGGTGATGGAAACCATTCACGAGTTTGAATCAGGGAGTGGCATGATCAGACCTATCATGTCAGGATGTTCCTGTCTCGATGCTGGAGAATGGGCCTGGGAGGGGGCACTGTGACCACGGTGTCCTTGAACGGCCTTTGCAGTGCTGCTGTGGTCACCGTGCAAGGAGGTCCTGCCAGACCCGAGACACGGAAAATCACCAGGATCACAGGAAAGGAGTCTGCCTCTACCTGGTCCTCTGGTGGTGGCATACAAAGTAGCCATGGTCCTCAGGCTGGGGGCAGACCGGGCTGCAACCCGCAGTGCTCCTCTTGTTCTGCTTCTGCCCAGGGTGGGAGGGATCGGGGGCTCCCTTGCATGGCTGGCCCCCTGCCCTGGTCCTTGACACAAGGATTCTCGTACTCTCCCTGGGGTCCTGCCATTTATCACCCTCCCCTACCCCATACACACAGCCAGGGCACCTGCTTGGCCTGGCACCCCTGACACACACCTGCAGCTGAAACCATGTCCTTAGCGCCCCTTGCAGCCGGAGCGGCTCGCGTCAGTCTGCCTGCTGTGGCCCTTGTTGCGTGGTTCCCACATTCCAGGGTCCCCCGTGCTCCTGCCGTGGGACCGCTTTTCTACTCCAACAAGCAGAGCCTGCCGAGGGACAAGCCTGGCATTCGGAGGAGTGGTCCCTGGCCAGTCGTATCTTACTCTGTAGTTACAGACGGCGCAGACAGGGTTGTGCATGGGCTGTAAAACCAGACAGCATGTGACATTTAACTCAAGATGAAAAGAACCCGTCAGTCAGAGCTGCTTGTGCTCATCCAGATGTTGCCGGAAACAGCTGTATGCCATCTGCCCGAGGGGGTGCCAGCAGCTGGAACAGCCCTCCTCAGGGCCAGGAAGGCAGACAGAGGTTGGAGGCCAATCCGAGTGACAGAGGAGAGATGGAGGCAGACGCAGGACGGGGGGGGGGTGGGGGCTCCCCAGGCTTGTTTATGCTAACAAAGGCGAGTAATGAATTACTGATAAGTGGCCTCTTTTAAAGGGAAATTATTCAAGAGAGCAGGTGAGAACCTGTAGACATTCATCTTCTGGGCTCTGGGAGCCGGCTGGGAGATGGGGAGAGGTGAGGGAGATGATTCATGGGCCGGCCCCGTCATCCGTCACACGGGTGTCCTCGGCCGGGGGCAAGCAGGATGGATGGGCCCGGTCTCGGCTTGGCAGTGGTGGGACTCTGCCAGCTCCATCCCACCAGCCAGGCCAACGAGGCTGGTGTGGGGCAGAGGCTGGACTGAACTTGCCGGAAAACGCCTTTGTCCAGGTGTGGTTCAAGCTCGGTGGACAGGAAGAAATTCCTGCCTTAGGCACCAGGGGTCTTGTGAGAGGCCTTGAGTGCTAAGGCCAGCCTTGGAAAAGTAGGTGAGCAGCGCTGATTGGTCTGGGAGTCGGGAGCCCAGTGCCAGGCTCAGCTCTGCCTCTCTCCCCAGCTGGCCCCGTTTGCAAAGGTCAGCAAATCTGAACTTGTGCTCTGGTGAGCCCCTGGGGGCGACCTTTGGACATATGGTTAACCTACATGGTGTTTGTACGTGGTATGTTTTAGATCTGATGTAGTTGTTCACTTTAAGAGAAACCCCAGGGGCCGGCGCCGTGGCACAGCAGGTAAAGCCACCATCCGCAGCACTGGCATCCCATACGGCTACTCCACTTCAGATCCAGCTTCCTGTTAATGACCTGGAAAAGCAATGGAGGATGGCCTAAGTGCTTGAGCCCCTGTGCCTACATGGGAGACCGTAAGAAGCTCCTGGCTCATGGCTTCGGCTTGGCCCGGTCTCAGCCATTGCAGCCATCTGGAGAATAAACCAGCGGATGCAAGATCTTTCTTTGTCTCTCCCCTCTCTCTCTCTGTAACTCTGACTTTCAAATAAAATTTTTTTAAAGAAAACCCAGATAACTCGCTTCCTGGAGACACAGCACAAGATGTAGAAACCAGCCGGGCCAGTGGCAGCTGCTCCCCTGAGATGTCCTCTCCCGGTGCCCTCGGGCCCACCGCCCCTCACCTCTCCCTCTAGCCCTCATTTTGCAGGCACAGGCTCAGCCTGGCACCCTCTCCGCTTCACCTGACACTGCCGGCTCTTGGTGAGCAGGGAACAGCAGACAGCGCCCTGCTTGCTTCCAGCGCCGCGTGTGCTGTGGCCCCTTGCCTCTCAGCCCCGGCTTCCTTTTTGATGTTGGGCTGTGGATGCTGCTGACCCCACTCAGCACCCATGTGTGTGCAGCCAGAAAGTGCCGGGGAGTGAATGCCCAGCGAGGCAAAACTTTGATCAACGGAAAATGGGAGCCAGTGGAAAATTCTTTCCTGCTTCTCCCTCCCCACGGCTTCTTGAAATGGTCTGCAAGATTGAGCAATCAGTCCCACTTGGCGGCAGGCAGCTCAGTAACGCATCCTCTGAGTGGCTCTGCCCTCCCTGCCTCCCTCTCCTCCCTGGGACTGTGGTCCTGGACAGAGGAGCAGCCCATCGGCCTTCGCCACAAGCTCTGTTCTCTGGGAAATGCAGGAGGAGACGGGGGTGTCAGGAATGGCCCCAGAAGGCAGCCCTCCCAGGGGATGTTGGGGGTGGGCATCTGGCTTAGCGGTGAAGACTCCCCCCGGACCCACACCGGGGTGCTTGAGTTTGATGCCTGCCTCCAGCCTCCTGCTTAACGGAAGTAGTGCCGATGACGGCTCAAAGGGCTCAGAAATCGGGGTTGGGTTTTGGGCTCCCGGCTTTGGCTTGGTCCACTCCTGGCAGTTGTGGGCATTCAGGGAGTGAACCAGTCCATGGGGTCTCCACCCTGCCACCATCAAATAAATAAAAAATTTTTAAAGTAAGATGTGGGGCCAGCTTTGTGGCACAGCAGGTTAAGCTACTGCCCTGTGACACCAGCATCCCATATCGGAGCCCTGATTCAAGTCCCGGCTGCTCTACTTCTGATCCAGCTTCCTGCTAATATGCCTGGGAAAGCAGCGGAGGATGGTCCAAGTGCTTGGGCCTTTGCTACCCATGTGAGAGACCCAGATGAAGCTGGCCCAGCTCTGGCTATGGCAATCATTTGGAGAGTGAACCAGGGGATGGAAGACCTTTTTCTCTGTGTGTCTCCCTCTTCCTCTTCTGTCACTCTCCCTTTCACATAGATAGATAGATTGATAGAGAGAGAGAGAGAGATAAATAATCAGACCTGGGCCGATCAAAAGCCAGGAGCCAGGAGCTTCTTCCAGGTCTCCCACGTGGGTGGAAGGGGCCTAAACACTTGGGCCATCTTCTGCTGCTTTCCCAGGCCATTGGCAGGGAGCTGGATCACTGGTGCCCATACGGGATGCTGGCATCACAGGGAGTGGCTTTACCTGCTACACCACAGCACCAACCCCATGTGGTGGGGGACAGAGAATTTGTTGAGATGGGAACACGCACCCTGATCACAGGCCCTTGGCCCAGTGTTGAGAGTGACGGCCTTGAGCCGCTCCGTGCGGTGTGATGGGGTGTCGTCTTAGAGCTTGTCCCGACAGCGGCTTACCGCAGCTGAGTGGCCATGCCAGAGCCCCTCTGCACTGTGCAGGATGATTCTCTGTGTCAGACCTGGGAACTTAGCAGTTGGCAGCTGTTGGGGACTGAGCGGAAATCCTGCCCCTCCCCCAGGCTGTGGGTGTGACCTACCGTGAAAATAGGGTCTCTGGAGATGTAAGCACGTAAAGCCAAGACCGCCGGAGTGGGTTCTAATCCGATATGACTGTGGGGAGGGCACGCAGAGGAAGTGGGGCTGTGGCGAAGACCAGGCTGGCATTGCGGTGTGTGGCGCCACAAGCCGAGGAGTGCCAGGGGCTACCGGAGGCTGCGAAAGGCCAGGAAGGATGCTCCCCAGGAGTCTGAAAGCGCACGGCCCTAACAGCACCCTGACCTTGGACCTCGGGCCTCCAGGGCTGTGAGAAGACACATTGCTGTGGCTCAGCCACCCAGTTTGTGGCTCTCTAGTGGCAACCTGGTTTCTAAGTTCAAGCCTCTCCCAGACGAACCCCCCTGACTGAGGCAACAGGCGGTGCCCTGGCTGGAGGGGGCGCACCAGGGTCCCCCGGGACCCTCAGTGGGCCTGGGCTGAGGTGCAGCTGGACTTCCTGCAGCCCACGGGCACTGCGGGTTCTGGAAGAGCAGAGGCAGGAGGTGGCAGGGAGGCTGGAGAGGCAGCCAGGGTGCCTTGAGTGGTGAGGACATTAGACCGCGGTTAATCGGAGCGGTGGGCAGCTGGCCAGGGCGTGGCTAACCTGTCATCTTTTAAAATAGGAAGAAACAGTCGTCAACTGTTAAGCTCCCAGGTCCTACACAGAAAATCCACTCTCCAGGTGATAGTCCTACACAGAAAATCCACTCTCCAGGTGATATCGGATGCCCACCTGGTGTCCAGACCCAAGTCCGCTCAGAGACGCAGCATTCTGCATGGGGGAGGGGGAGAGGGAGGGTCCCTCGGGGAAGGACCCTGCAGGTGGATAGGACAGACCCTCCCCCACTCCCCTCCAAAGGGACAGGCCCCCATTTGCTGCGGTATGTGTGCTAGGAAGAAAGGGGAGGACTCCCCTAGCTAAGACTGTCGGACGTGGGATCTGACCCAACACTGACAACAGGGACTGGGAGACAGAGGGACATCTGATCCACTAGTGTGCTACAGAAGGTCCAGGGGACCCACGGACCACCCTGCGGTTGCTCCCCACCCCCCCGGCCTGGGGTGTGTAGTCGGGACAGACACACTGAAGAACCGGCAGAAGCCTTTCGTTTGTTTCCACCAGCCGTGGAGGAAGGGCTGTGACGGTAGGCGGGCCACGTGGGAGGCTCGGAAACCACACTGCAGCTCAGACAGGACAGCAGATCTGCGGGGTGACTGCCACATCCTGGGAGAAAGTGCAGAGATCGCTAACCCTAGAGCACCCAGAGGTGGTGCTCCCCTTCCTGCCCCTGCTAAAGCCAAACTGACCTTGGGGAATGACTGTGGACCGGCATTCACCAAACCAGGTGGCGCCTCAGAGTACCGCTTCCATGCCAGACGTGGGATTTTGCTGGAGCGGGTCAGATAGCCCCTGGCATTTGAATGAAGCTATTGATCACGCAAATGTCTTCTTCCCCATCCGTGGGGAAGATCAAAAGCAGTTCATCGGCACACGGTGGGGACGCATTTGTTGTTCCACCCCAGGGCTGTGCTCGCGCTCTTGTTCTCTGTCATCACGCAGTCCAAAGGGACTTCTGCAGAACGTCACCCCGGTGCGCCACACAGATGACAGGCAAATTGCAGAGCACAAAGATGGCAAACCGGGGCTGCTCCAGGAAGGCGCTTGTGAACTCTCTAGCGAGGAGGCGACCACACAGAGATCTGGGAGCCTGCCATACTGTGCCGTTTCTAAGGGGCCTAGTGGTCCGGAACATTCTAGAACACAGCCTCCAAGGGCAAAGACCGGTTGCTGCATTGCATCTTTTCTCGCACTCGGGAGAAGGTCCAGCACTTTGTGGGCCTTTTTGGATCCCTGAGGTTGTAGAGGGAACACCTGGGGGTGCTGTTCTGACCCATCCGTCAGGGGCTGTTTTGAGGGCTCTGTGGAGGGCTTAGCTTGTGGTACCAGCTGCCCCAGCACTGGGACTGTAGGTCACAGCAGAGCAGAGGATCTGGCGGTACGTGTGGGAGACAAAGACGCTGTGGGGAGTCCAGGCAAAGCCTCAATAGGAGAGCTTGGGTGCAGACCCTGAGCATCCTGGGACCAGGCCACCCGCGCCTTCCGAAGCCCCATTGGTGTGCTTATGGGCGTGGCCTGGAGGGAACCCACAAACGCCGAAGGAGGGCGAGACCCACGCTTCTCACTATAGGCCGGCTTCCCATCAGACCCACTGAGTCGCGGAGTCACGCAGAGGACAGAGTGACCATGTGGGGAAAGTGGCACATTCAGGCAGAGGCACGCACGGGGGGAAAGGCACAAGTAAATGAATGCATGAGCAGAGCCCAATGTCACTGCACCAACCCCATCCCTCAGCTGACATCCACGGACTCAGGGGGCTCCCAGCCACTGGCCAAGAGAGGAGGGGAAACCAGTATAGCCAATGGGCCAGAGCATCTCAGACCTGTCTCTGGGGTCAGTGGTGATGGAGATCCTGTCAGGACGGCGCCACGGGACGTGCACTTGGTCATGAGCTTTGCATAGGGGGACTTGTGGCCTGGAACGTGGGTACACATGGACTCCTGGCCTCCCTGCTGCATCTGGGGCTTAGAAAGAATTAGACTGGGAGAGCAAGGAAGCCTTGAGAAGAGGTGTGTGGATGAACCCAGGAGGCACAGACACACAGACCCTGGGCTTCCTGTTAATGCCCCCAGAGGCATCTCTGGCAGAGCGGTTCTCAGCCATCAGGGAAAAGGGTGAGGATGGTTCGTCCTGGGCTGTGAGCCGGCCTCTCTCATCAGCCCCCAGTGCGAGTGGAGAGGGACTCTGGTGGCAGGGGTGGAGCCTCTGCATGGGCCACCAGCATGGACTCCCTCCCATCAAGTCTGGGGTTGTGACGGCCACATCTGGACACCCTTACCAGTCAGCTTTGGAGGGACACTGAGCCCTGGCCGTGGCCCCACTCCTCGAGGACAGCAGCCAGCCACTCAGTGCAGGTGGCTTGCATCAGACCCCTTAGCTCGGGAAGGAGCGGCAAGTTAGCCTCACCAGATTTCATCCTACTGTGGATTCAGGTCAGCCTTCCCAGTCTACAGAGCCTCCCCCAGCTCTTGAGGGAACACAGAATACCCACGTTCTTGACATGGTCTCAGACCAAGAGACCCAAGTCACCCAGGAAGTACATCAGCAGTCTCATGGTCATTGGACCCCACGGTCTTATAAAATACTCAGTCACCCCCGTGAGCCCAGGAAATAGCAACATGTCCTGTTAAGCTAAGGCACCAACTCAGGGGACAATCCCGTAGAGTTGGAGGTCCTGTGCTCCAGGATCTGCTGTGTGAAACAGTGACCCATATGTGCCACCCTGTCCCCAGCAGCTGGAAGCCACAGACATGGGACTCAAGGGATGGCAGTGGGGTTTGTCACTCATCCTTACTCTTGGTGACCCCTTGAGAACTTTGTGCCTCCCCTGCTGGAAAACTCAGCCTGTGCCAGACGGGAGGGCCTGACTCCCAGACGACAGGTGCGGCTGCCGGGGATAACAAGAAGATGCTATTGAACTGGAAGTTGCAGCAATTATCGACACATTCTCGGCTCTCCATGCCAGTGGACCATCAAGGAAAGAAAATAATGACTCTGACGGCGGGATTAATGACCCTGACTACCACAAGGAACTAGGATTGTTATGGCTACAACGAGGGGGCAGGGAGAGAGAATTATGTCTGGCACTCGGACGATTCAGGAGGCCATTGCTTGTGGCTCCTCTGGGCATGGTGACCATGACTCACACAAGGGCAAGGCCACCAGGAGCCCACCAGGGAAATCGAGGCTGGGGATGGGGAGAGAAGACAGGGGCAAGCAACCACAGCCCCGGGAGCGGTGAAGGCTGTTCCGCGGAATCCTCGTGCCTTCACACTAGCATCTAGCGTCCATCGGGAGGCGACTCTGAGTGCACGTCCCCTCCCCCTTCAGAAAAGAGGTGAAGTTCTCTGACTGCAAAAATGGAGACCTCCTTTTGTATGTTGAGGGTGGGAAGTCAAGGTGTGGGGCGTGGTGCCGGGTGCGCAGTCTCAGACACCTCCTGGGCACCGCTGTGCCACCCTGGCTTGGCCCACCTCTTGTCCTGCACAGCAGGCAGCAGTCTGCAGGGGCTTCAGCAGAGATGGTGCAGCTCCGCCCGAGCCGGCCGGGTGTGCTGTCTGCATTGCCTGCTAGGGGCCCCCCGCCTCTGGCACTGGGGGCACCAAGACGTGGGATGCAGACGGGTATAGTTCGGCTGTCACAGGCTGAGATCCAGAGGGGAAGGGAAGCTAGCGCCCAGCGAGGCCAGCCTCCGACAGACGGGATATTGGAGTTGGCAGACAAACCTTCCCTCTGCCTTCTAGAAACTGGGGCAGTTTTCCCAGTCTCGTGGGATTGGCTCCACAAGATTGTGGAAGGTTGTCCTTGGTGCTGGCCAGCTTGATAACACAAACTGATGCTGTCAACCCACCCCTTCCCGACTCACTCCCCCTGCCCCTCCTGTAAAAGCACAGCAGTAAGAGTTTACCTCGGGCTCTGCTCGCTGGCAAAGACAAGCTCTGACGGTCAAGGTGGGTGTCGGTGTCATCAAAACCCCACGTCGCTCGTTCACGAGGGAAAGGGAAACATGTATTTTTCTAAATTCCATTTTCCTATGAGCTTTCTGAAGCCTCCTTGCACATCACCTGCCAGGTTCTTGTGGCGTCTGCGTCTGGGCCCCTGAATGAGACGATCTCTCAGCTGCTCGGCCCCGTCGAGCTATGGGCTTAGGTTCCCAAGGATCAGGGGTGCAGAGTCTTCTACAGCTCATGGGCCCAATGCTTCTGTTCCCTGGAGTCCGCTGCTGCCTTTGTGGGCAAGGTCCTGCGCGTTCCATTTGTCCTGAATTTGGGAATTTCTAGGAAGGCCTCTCTAGAGATTCTTAGATTTTATCTGCCCCCACATGGAAGCTCCTTTGTACCTAGCAATCATCCGGCAAAGAAAGGGGCCAAAAGGAAGCAGACGACAGAGGAGAGCTGAGGAGAGGAGTAGGGGGAGTGTGGGCCCTTTGAAGGGCTTGTGCCACCAAGAACTTGGATGAACTTGAAGAAATCTGCCGTCAGAAATAAAAGCCAGGCCTCTAAGCACTTCTGGAATCTCTGCGTGGGGTCGGGGGTCTGGGCCCCCACAACAAGCCTGGTGTCTGGAAGGCCTTCCGAGGAGAAGGGTGGCAGGCCACCAGCAGGCCACCAGCCGCCTTCAAAGGGGCCGCCCCAAACACAGCATTTGCTCAGCACGTGCCCTCTCCCGCTGTGTGCACCGTGCTGACGCCGGGAAGAGAGCGTGGAAAGCCAGACTCGGACGCGGCTGCTGCCGATCTTGAACTCCAAGTGCATTTATAGACAACCAAGCCAGGACAAGGTGGCATGGGACAGCAGGTAAGGTGATACGGACAGTCAAGAAGGATTGGCCGGAGGAGGTGGGCAGCCCAGAAGTTCGTCCAGAAAATTCCAATAACCAAAAATGAACGAGGCCGGCGCCACGGCTTACTAGGCTAATCCTCCGCCTGCAGCGCCGGCATACCAGGTTCTAGTCCCGGTCAGGGCGCCAGATTCTGTCCCGGTTGCCCCTCATCCAGTCCAGCTCTCTTCTGTGGCCCAGGAGTGCAGTGGAGGATGGCCCAAGTGCTTGGGCCCTGCATCCGCATGGGAGACCAGGAGGAAGCACCTGGCTCCTGGCTTCAGATCAGCGTAGCTCCGGCTGTAGTGGCCATTTGGGGGGTGAAACAACAGAAGGAAGACCTTTCTCTCTGTTTCTCTCTCTCACTGTCTAAATCTGCCTGTCCAAAAAAAAAAAAAAAAAAAATGAACCATGTTTCAGGCAGTTCTGTAGTCTCTAGGGGGAAAGGGTATAGGAGGGGTACTGGTTAGGGGGAATGAACATTTGGTCCACTCTCAGGGCCCCCCCAGCAGGAAGGCTGGGGCCCACTGTGAACAGCTATAGGACCAGTCATGCCCACGTAATCTGTGTGCACAGAGCAGGGACAGTGGGTGGGGGCCATTCAGGCTGGGAGTTGGAAGAGGTTTCCTTTGCGTGGATGGAGTAGAAGAGGCGGGCGAGGTGGGCAGTCCAGGCAAAAGCAGGAAAGCACAGCTCCGGTTTGCCATGTGGCAGGAGATCCACGTGGCCACCGCCATCCTCTGTGCCCTCCGGGGGCCCCGTCGCCCGGGGGTTTGTTTCCACTGGGCACCTGCTCAGCATTGGGTCACAGCAACTCAACAGGACAGGGTTAGCCCAAGAGAATGGCTGTGTTTGTCTGTTTGCTTCCACGTCACCAGAATTCAGAGTCAAGGGCTGGAGACCCCATGATGTCAGCTGTCCCTGTTTGCTTCTGTCTTTCCACTCTTGTCTTTAGCGGGTGACATTCAGGGTCGCAGATGGCTGCTTCCCCTGTGGTCTCAGGGCACAGGATGGAAGACAGCCATGGACGTGCTTAGCTGAGGATAGGAGCCCACAACCTGCACCGCCCTGGCAGGACTGGCTTCAGGAACCCCACCCCCAGGAAGCTCCCAGGCAGCCGGCAGGTTCCCACCCACCTCAAGCGAGATGAGAGCATCATTGCAGGAGCAAATAGAGAGAGGTAGGCAGCGGGCAGAGACCTCAGAGAGAAACCAGGGTAACTGGACAGCAGCTGCCCTCGAGAGCTCACTGTCCAGTGGGTGGACTTGCCATCTGGAAATTTCCATAGCAGAGTTAAACCTAGCTCCACCCAGGCTGTGAGGGGGCGTCTATCCTCACCTTGGGAAGGGAGGCAGCGCTGGCTTCCCAGAGGGCTCCGAAACCTGAAGAAGCTGTTGGGCAAGCATCAGAGCAGAGGGAGGGTTGCTGGGAGTCCTTGGGGGTGGGGGACAGCATTGCACAAAGGCCTGAGGTGGGTGCCGTGGTCATAGACTCTGAGCATCACCGGGGGGCAAGGCAGAGCCAGACCACGCGTTCTGGAAAACAATGGCCGTGGGGCAGAGCACCTAGGAGCTCGCGTGGCCCTTTCGGGATTGGGGACTTCAGCCCTCTGGCCGGGCAGTCTCTGAAGGGCTTAGGCGGAGTTCAGAGGAGATATAAATTCGGAGTCTTCACCACATAGATCGCATTTAAAGCCAATTGAAGGCCATGTGTCTGGGTGGGATTATCAAGGGGCTGTGTGTGGAGAGAAAAATGGGAGAGGCTCACAGGCCGAGCCCCGAGCAATTCCAACGTCAAGGCAGCGGCAGACAAAGGGGGAGCCAGCGCAGGAGGAAAAGCCTTTGGGGTCTGTAACTCTTGTGAAAGAAGGGACGGGTCCCTGCTCCACCGTGCTGCTGCCAGGTCCCCTGAGATGGGACCCGAAATGTCCCCGCCCACAGAAGGCCATGGTGGCCTTGACAAGCACGCTGGGTAGTGGCAGGGAGGAGAGCCTGTGTGGTCTAGAAGAGACAACCAGGTGAGGGCCAGCAGCCCCCTCCGGGAGGTGCTGTGGGCAGCCAGGGGAGGTGCACACAGAAGGCGGTCTCTTCTCCTCTCCCCTCCCCTCCCCTCCTCTCCTCTCCTCCCCACTCTCTTCCCCTCTCTTCTCCTCCCCTCCCCTCCCCTCCCCTCCTTTCTTCTCTTCTCACCTCCCTTCTTCTCCCCTTCTCTCCTCCCTTCTCTCCTTTTCCTTCCCCTCTCTGCTCCTCCCCTCTTCTCTTCCCTCTCCTCTTTTCCCCCTCCCCTCCCCTCCTCTTGTCCTCTCCTCCCCCTCCCCTCCTCTCTCCTCTCCCCTCCCCTCTCCTCTCCTCCCCTCTTCTTTCCCCTCCCCTCTCTTCCCCCTCCCCTCCCCTCCTCTCCTCCTCTCCTCCACTCCTCTCTCCTCTCCCCTTCTCCCCTCTTCTTTCCCCTCCCCTCTCTTCCCCTCTCTGCACCTCTCCCCTCCCCTCCTCTCTCTCTTCCACTCCTCTCTCCTCCGCTCCCCCTCCCTCTTTTTTCCTCTCCTCCCCCCTCCTTCCCCTTTCCCTTCCCTTCTCTCCTTTCCTAAGATGGGAGCAGCAGCAGCAGGCTTGCCAACAGGCTTGCCAACAGGCGTGGACCAGGACGGGGAGAGGCAGGACAGAGCAGGCAGGCAGGTGGCCAAGTGCCGCACTGGACTTGGTGAAAGAGGCAGAAACTTGTGCAGGAGTCGGTGGGGCCAGCCCTGGCCAGCAGCAAGGGCAGTCCGTCCCCATGCCGGAGAGAAGGAAAGCTGAAAGCAGGAGTGGGGGGCAATCGTGGGAGTGGGAGTGTCCTCGTTGGCTGCTCCTGGTTTCTCAGTGACCGGCCAGCAAGGTCATCTGTGAACATGAGGGTGGGGCCGGTGTTGGAGGTTTAAGGAAAGCAGGAAGGTGTGGCCGCTGCTCTGGGAGAATGAGTGGAGCAGAGGCGTGTTGGAGCACGCCAGCTCGAGCAGGGGGATCACAAATTCACAGCAAGACTGTGTGTTCTCCTGGGTGTTCTCCTGAGCACTCCTCTTGCAAGTGCAGGCCACACGGAGGGGTGAAGTTGGATTTAACCAGGCCGGAGGTTGTGCTAAGTGACCAGGAGGTGGAGAGGCACAGGGAGCTGAGGGCGCAGCCATGGACTGATGGGGATGGTTGATCAGAATGCAAGATGGAAAGGTGACAGATCAAGAGGTGACAAGTCCTAGCTGGGCTGGGAGGAGATACTTGAGGGAGCAAATGATCGCGATTGGGCATGAGACCATGGAGCCATGGGGAATGCCAGTAACGCCAAGACCTGGGGGCAGAGGGCTCCTGCCTCCCCAGGCTTCCAGGGACAGCATGGCTGGGGCCAGCTCTGCTCCTCCGCCCGCCCTGCCCACAGTGCATGCGTCTCCTCGCAGCAGCTGCTCAGCCAGCACTGGAGGTGGAGGCGCTGGAGTGGCCATGGGGCTGCAGGGCCTGTGCGCACTGATGTCCCGGTCACAACCCCAGGGATGCGCTGCTGGGTGTCAGGCCCCTGAGGCCCACGGTACACGGCGCCTCTACGAGGGGACATCGGGTCGCAGAGGGGAGAGGAAAGAGGACAGGAGTCATGCAGGGGGTTGCAGGGCTGTGAAAAGGAAAACCACCGTATCCAGGCTTGTCTCTAGGCCCACTGACGTAGAAAATGCGTGCTCCGGCTGGAGAGACCGATCAGGAACAGCCCTGCCCTCGGGGAAGGCTGAGGTCTGCTAACCCCAGCCTGGCGTTCGCTGCTTTTGATTTACTGCAGCTCAGACAAGAGGAGCCCACATGATGCATCACTTGTATATTCTTCTATCGATTTGCAGGACTTCGTTTTCTAAACTTCCCATCCATCAGCTGCGTCCGTGCCCGCTCCCCTCTGAGATGAAACAGGGGAGGGGCCACCCCCTCCTGCAAGGGGCGGCAGATTGAAGAAGGGGCTGGCTTCATGCCTACTTCCATCAACAGGTAAAGGTGGCAGGAGGGGCTGGGGAGACAGTGTGGCTGCTGGGCAGGGGCATGGACACCCCCGGAGGCACAAACAGCCTGGGGAGAGCAGGACACGTGGGCTGGTGGGGGCCGGCGGGGCCCGGCACGCTCTGGGTGCTGTCCGTCTGTCAGCGTTTTTGGCACGTGGCCCATCAGCCTCCGCCCCACAACAGAAGGGCCTGGATGGCAACACAGCTGCCAGCCCATGAGCCCGGAGAAGAGAGAGCCTGCTCCCCGCTGGCTTCCGAAAGAGGTTATGGTGCCCCACGGGAAGACACGCTGTTCCATGCTTCTAAGGAAGCTCGCGTACCCACACACTGCCTTCTCTCCTCGCCTCCTGCCAGTATTCCCAGAATGGAAAAGGCAGGCAGCTGCGGGGCTGCATCTACCTCCAGCCCCCTGCCCCCCACCGACAACACACAAGTCCGCCCGCTTGTGCAAAGCAGACCTTGGCACCTGAGAGATTTGGAGGGAAGAACAGGTAGAAACTCAAGCAGGGAGGTGGGGGAAGGGTCACCGGGATCCCGGGGTGGTCCTAGACCTACAGTCCCTGCGTGAGGGACCTGTTCTTTGGGGGAGATAAGGGAGTCTTTGGTGGATCTTAGGGTCTCGGCTGGGCTCAGAGCATCCCTCGGCAGGAGGGGAGATGGCACCAGGAGCTGAGCAGGGAGCAGGGGATCAGGAACCCACTGCCTGCTCTGCCGTGGGGCCTGTGACCAAGCTCCCCATTGCTCTGTGCCTCGGTTTCCCTCAAAAAGGACTTTGTCCACCTCTCTTGGGTTTTGGGAGGCATCCGAAGAGTCTCAGAAGTAGCCGTATCTCAAATAAGGGAATTAGGCGTGTGATTGATGGTTTAAATTGAGCCTTGGGGCCTGCGCTATTTAAAGGGTGGATCAATAGTAATAACGACAATAAGTAGAGAACAACTCGGGAGACAACTGGTAAAGGACCCCATGGCATGGCAGCAGAACCAGAGAGTTCAGAAGCAGAGGCAGCCCTTCTGTGCGGCCACCAGGCTTGCTCTGGGGGCCAGCTAGCCTTCTGGGGGGCCCTTCTGCCTCTAGCTGCTGTTCCACATGGGGACAGTCGGGGGGAGGCACGCAGACAGGAGGAGCTGTGGCAAGCAAAGGAGCTCCTCAGAGCTCCTGCTGGGGGCCAAGGAGCCCAAGAAGCCAGCTAGGGGCCCTCAAGCATGCATAGGTGACAGGAGAGGAAGTCCCCGGGGTGTGGGGAGAGCTCCCCTTGGCAGGGGCTGGCCCAGCCACGGCCAGAGCCCGCTCCTGACAGCTTCCAAGAGAACAGATATTCTGGAGAGGACACCGGAGCTGGAAGTCAGGGACCTGCTTTGAAGTCTCTCCTCTGGCCTGTCCCACCTGGCGGCCCTGAGCCTCGGGCTTCCTGTCTGCGAAGTGGAGACATCAAGCCCACCTAGTTGCTAGGAGACACAGCTGTGAGAGCAGGGCGGAAGCTCTCTATATAACGCTCCGAGTTTTTCTTAGATAGTTGCCCACGCGGACTGACAGGCAGTGTCCCAGGGATGCCTCCTTCCCCAGCATATTTCTGCCACCCTCTAGTTCCCTTAGGACCGGCATCCTCCCCGCCCACCTCCTGGTCTCCGCAGAGCCGGTGGAAGGGTTTGTCGCCTTCGGGGACCACTTGCCTCTATCTCCCTGCTAGGCGTGCACCCTTGCTCCCTGGGGAGAGGCACCGTTCTTGGCTCAGCGCTGTGTTCTGAGGGACGTCACTGCTCAGTAGGGATTTGTGTGTGTGTCCGATGCGTCTCCTCCAGGAGAGGGGAGCTGATATGACAGAGAGGCCCGGAGTGCCCCAGCTGGGGTAAGAAATGGCTTTGGAAAGGGTGCAGAAAGCCCAGGGAGGGAAACCAATGGGGCTGAAGCCAAATTCCAGGTGCTTAAGGAATTGTCCTGGAAAAGGGGCAGCCCTGGACAGGATCCACGATTACAAAGGTGCCACCCCTAAGGCTAACCCTCCCTCTGCTATTGGGAAGAATCTGCAGCCTTAAGGACCTTGGTGCTAAGCTGTCCCCCCGAGAACGGACGTCACAGAGATCCACAGAGGGAGGCGGCTCTGTGAGCAGACTTGACAGAGGAGCTGGGAGGAGCGTGGGCTGGGGTCACGGCAGAAGCCACCCCATCATTATGCTGTTAAATGCACTGTCTTCCCACACGCTAATTGGATGCCTCACGGAGGGGCAGGGCTCCAGGCACACGCATGGATACGCACAGATGTCCACTGGCACACGTGTGGCCTACATGAACAGTAATTCAGATGGTGAGACTTCTGAGCCCTTGGGCCAGCAGGGAATTTCAATCCCAGTTGTAAATTACTATCCCTGGCCTGAACAGAAGTCTGGCCCTTGCAACGGCTTAAGATCTGGAAATACAGTTTGAAGGGCCTTAGAAAGCAGCTATTTCAACCTCCAACCCGGAGCATAAAAATCCTCTGTGATCTTCCTGATGAGCTGACACAGCCTCTGCTCAACACTCCAAGGATGGGGATCCTGCCACTTCACTCTGGTCGTCGTCATTTAGGAGAGCGACAGAGCACTGAGCGCACCGTGCCAGGCCCTGTGGGTGGACAAGCTCAGATACCCCAGCGGGGCGGGCATTCTCAGCTCCATTTTATAGACGCTCAAGCTCAGTCTCAGGGAAACTGACCTGTCCACATGGACGCATTTTGCAGGTGGCAGGGCTGGTATTTGACCTTGGGATGGCCTGACTCCGCAGCCCTGGCACTTGTTAAGTCATATGCACTTGCCTTAAGTTATATCGTATTAGGGGCCAGCGCTGAGGTATAGTAGGTTAAGCCTATGTTCGTGGTGCCGGCATCCCACATGGGCGCTGGTTCGAGTCCCAGCAGCTCCACTTCCGATCCAGCTCTCTGCTACGGCCTGGGAAAGCAGTAGAAGATGGCCCAAGTCCTTGGGCCCCTGCACCCACGTGGGAGACCCAGAAGAAGCTCCTGGCTTTGGATCGGTACAGCTCTGACCATTGCGGCCAACTGGGGAGTGAACCAGCAGATGGAAGACCTCTCTCTGTTTCTCCCTCTCTCTGTGTGTAACTGCCTCCCAAATAAATAATAAGTCTCTTTAAAAAGTCACACCGCATGGAAAATTGTCCCTGAGTACAGGTTGAGCTTTCTGCTCTTCCGGAAGCTCCAGAACTGGTTCCGGCTTAGGGACCTGGAGCTGTGCAGACTTCATCCTGTGGCCCCGGCTCTCTCACCTTTGATGCCCCCGGCAGCCTCTCTCCAATATGGACCCCCAAAGAATCCTCAGTGGGACACCGCCTCCCTTGTGTAGACTCCGTACCTTCGCGTGCATCCTGTGAGGCTCTTCACTTTTGGGCAGTAACATCACACCCTTGATAATTCTAAAGAAACATTCCATTTGGTTTTAGAGAGCTCATTTATTTTTTTAGCATAAACTGCTATAAGAAGCTTCAGTAGTTGAGATTTAAAAATATGTTTTTCAGCTTATTATTCCTGCCACCTATAAGATCGTTTTGAAGCTATGGTTTGTCAGTCAGTACTTTGGCTGATGTAGCTTTGAGATGTTTGCAAATGAGGTGAGCAGGCTTTCTCTGCCGAGTGGGCCATCCAGCGCAGCCAGATCCGAGGGCTGGGTCTTCTGCCCCCATCATTGTCATGAACCTACAAAGCATGATTCTGCTTCAGTGTCAAATGCCAGTCAGTCGCCACTCATATTTGGACTGAGACCAGAGACAGGCCGGGGTCACTGCTGAAGCATCAGAGGGCAAGGGTCCAATTTAACCCAGGAAAAAAGGACAAGGTCAAGGGAGAAACGCCCAAGTCAGGAAGCCTCGCACCTGTGCAGGAGGCGAGAGAGTAGCTGAAAACAAACCTGGCATCAGGTGTGCAAACAGAAGCCCAGGGGAGTCTGAGGCACGCAGCGGGCTTAGGAATACGCAGACACAAATGAGGTGTCTCAGGCAAAATCCAAACAAATCCCAGAAGATTGAATTCTACCAGCCTGGGGCTCCTTTTAAAGATACAGGCGTGCAACTTTTCCGAGCGTGCACCTGGCTGTCACGCAGGTACCACTTGCCTTGTTCCAGCAGGCTCTGGTCAACTTCAGATCTGCTGTGAATCTCTAGTGATGCAAATAGCATCACTAAACAAGTCCTCGTGTCTCCATTTTATCCCGAAGACTGCCGTCACATCACTTTGAACTGGAAATGCATTCTACCCAGAGCATTCCCCTTTGTATCAGCCAGGAAATTTTTTTTCCCTGCAGGTTACAGAAACCTTAAACCAGACCGCATTAAGCAACAAGGCAACCGAAGATCGCACAGAGCAAGAAGCCCAGAGACAGAGGCAGCTTCTAGGTTGGTCGATGCGGTAGCCCCGTGATGTCATCAGAGACTCAGGTCCTGTCCGTCTCGCGCACTCGGCATCCACAGCATCTCCACTCTGGCTGCCGGAGCAGTCGGGGCAGCATCCTTCTTTGTTGCCATCCAAGGAGATGGGGGCTGGGTTTTCTTTCTGCACAGCCCCAAGTCACTCTGTCTTTACGGCCAGTTGTTTCACGTCACTGCCCCTGACTGCCCCAGCCATCAGAGGGTGGAACGCTGTTGGGAACTGTTCCCTTCTTCCCTCGTTCCCTGGTCTGCAGCGCTCTCAGTAAAACAAATGAGCTCAGTTGCACTTGGCTCCTGCTTGGTGAACCCACGCTGGCTCCTGGTGTTCACGAGTTCTCCAAGTGTCCACAGACCTTCCATGTAATGACGGTTAGGACAGACTCTGGGGGCTTATTTTTTCCCATTTCTGAAGCTGGCGACAGCGTTGATCTCTGCCATCCCTAGGACTCTTTAGAGCAGTGCTTTCAAATGGCAAGTGTACAGGAAGATGCCTATGGAGCTTCTTAGGAACCTACAAGAGGCAGCAGAGCCTGGGGGTTGAGAGCCCGAGGGCTCCGCTAGCCTGACCGCCCACGCTCAAGTCCCAGCTCTGCCTCTTTCCCTGTGCCTTGGTCACTTCACTTCTCTCTCTCTCTCTCTCTCTCTCTCTCTCTCTCTCTTTAAATTAAGTATTGGGGCTGGTGCCATGGCGCAGTGGGTTAATTCTCTGCCTGTAGCCCCAGCATCCCATATGGGAGCCGGTTCTAGTCCCGGTTGCCCCTCTTCCAGTCCAGCTCTCTGCTGTGGCCCGGAAGTACAGTGGAGGATGGCCCAGGTGCTTGGGCCTTGCACCCCATAAGACCAGGAGAAGCACCTGGCTCCTGGCTTTGTATCAGTGCAGCTCCGGCTGTGGTGGCCATTTTGGGGGGTGAACCAATGGAAGGAAGACCTGGTAAAAATCTATACAAATATTCCCCAATCCAGAAACCTCTGAAATCTGAAACATTTCTGATCCCAAGCGCTTCGACAGAGGAGACTCAAGCTGTCCAGAACCTTCCACATGGCCTTGTTAGGAAGAAGTTGGGGCGGGAGAGCGATGTTGGGCTTGTTTAGAATAGCGCTGGTGAGCCACTCCCATATGTTTGCTAACTACGTAGCAGTCTCCTGGTCCCTGCCCCCAGCCCGGGGTCTGACGTTGGAAGTGGGACAGGGAATTGGGCAGCTGTGTGCGCCCTGCTCAGCGGCTCCGTGGACCTGGGATGCAGGTGGACTGACATTGCACTAACGATGACTAATGCGCGCCCCACCCCGCGTGGAGCTCAACCTGAGCTCAGGGAAGAAATCCGCTTTGGCCAGGGAACAAAAGTCCCCAACAGCAAGTGCGCTCTTGCAACTGTCTCCTCTTATTTGGGATTCAGTTCTCGCAGCCGTATTGTTTTTTTATTTTTTTTCCTTCTCTGGCTCTGAAAGTGCTTTCCTTGATAGGAAACAAGGAGAGTGGGAGAGGGACTATCGCGTTGCTCTGCCCACACCACAGCGCCCACCCTAAAGAATGGGGCTCAGCTCCTGGCTCTTCTTGCTTCGGAAGTCTTGCACGTCATTGCCCACAGTATCCCAGCTCACTGTGGATGGTGAAGTCCCTGGCATCATGCTCGTGATAGCCTGTGGTGTGGCCCCTGCCCTTGCCCCCAGCCCCTTACGACCTGAGCTCAAATGGAGCTCCTGGCGCAGCTCAGTGCTAGCCTTGGCCTCTGCCTTTGCTTCCCTTGTCTGCCGCACTTGTGACAGGACTGTAGAAGGGGTGAGTGCCTGGCAGGGCCTCTCCTGACAGGATCGGACTGCCTTTCTCGGAGCTGGAGCAATTCCGCCCTCTGAAATTCGGCCAGCTGCTCCGGCCATGCCCAACTTGCCCTCCTTTGCCTCTCAGGAACACCAAGCCCACTTTTGCCCCAGCTTCCCGTCTCTCTTACCTATCTCCATGCAAACAACTGCCCCAAAATATGGCGGCTTTACCCGGCAGCCCTCTGTGTGCTCACGATCTCACAGGTCGGGCTTGGCTTCTGCAGGGATCACCTCGGCGGCCACCAGCAGTGAGCCGACTGGGATGGCTTGCACACACCGGGTATCTTCTTCACCTGTCTCTCACCCTCAAGGAGGCTGGCCTGGGTTCTCCTCCATGGCGGACACAGGGCTGCAAGGGGCCAAGGGCTGAACAAAGTCTCCCACGGTCGGGACTTGGAGGTCAGGCAGCATCACGCCCACTGCATTCTGTTAACCCAGGCAGGTGTGTGGCCAGCCCAGTGCAAAGGGAGAAGAAATACATTCTGTATAATTTGTATACAATATGTATGTATATGTATACATTCTGTATACTATTCTATAGTCTGTACAGCTGCTGCTCATCTACCCCATCTTCCTTCATTCAACCAGTCCCGAGGACCTGCCTTGTAAGACAGGAAGAGGGCAGCTCTGGTCTCTGGAAAGACCTCCCGGCCTGGCGGAAGACAGAGGACGCCAGGAGAGTATTCCAGGGCGGTGGCATTGGTGACGGCAGTGTCTGCCCGCTCCCATGCATGTGTCCTGTGGAGGGTACTGTGCTTAGTGGATATTTGCTCCCTCTCACGGAGCCTTTGCTGCGAGTCTCTGGGGCAAGTGTGTTCTCAGGCCCATTTTTCAGATGGGAATGTCAAGGCAGCACGTGGGTATGGAGATCAAGAGGCTGGTTCTGATTGCCACTGCTGCCGGCTCTCGCTCTCCCTCTCCTGCCCGGGGCTGCGACGTGCCTGCAAAGTCTGCCCAAGGAGCCCCATCAATAAGCAAGTGGGTAAGGAGCCGGAGAAAGTGACGGGACCGTAGCAGACTCCTTTTCCTCGTACACAAACCAGAATCTTCTGCCCTCTGCGGCTGGCGGCTTCTTATCTTTCCCCTGACTTCGGGTTGGAGGTGGCCAGGGCCAGGGCAAAAGGCTTGAGAACAAAGGTGTCCCAGAGACACGTGATCGGGAGGAAGAGCTGTTCCCAAAGCCACACAGGAATCCGTGTCTCTGCAAACTCACCCGTGACGTCAGTGCTGCGTGCAGACAGGCCCTCGTGCCTTCCTCCCACCATGCTGACTGCAAACGGCTCAGAACAGCACCTGTCCCTCTGCCGGGGCTGCTGCCGGGGATGGTTTGTGGTGGTGTTTGGCAGGGGGCGAGCCTGTGGGAAACTGGTGCTGGGAGGGAGGGTGGTCAGCAGACTCTCACTCAGCATCGGGCTCTGCCTGTAACCTCCCCGGATCGAGCCAGGACGCAGTTTGTGCTTTTCCCGCAAGAGACTCGTGGCTAGAATGTGGCCGCTTTGTACCTGCAGCAGGCCATGGGGTCATGAGAGACAGACGTCTGTAGGCTCCAGGGTGGGGGATGCCCTTCCAGGGGCGTCTGGGATGGCAGCCCAGCCCCCAGTGCCAGCAGCTGCTCAGAGAAGCCAGCCAAGTCACGGGAGTCGTTTGCAGGCTGTTCAGTGGCCTGGCTTCAATCCTAGTCCGGTGTCCCCACACCCCAGGCGCTCCCCCCAACAGATCCCAAGGGACTAATGCCCCTACCAGCTGCTCGTAAAACCTATTTTTAAATTTGCCGAAGCCCTGCAAAAGGATGCTTGTTGTAAAACAATGAGAAAGCAACACGCACAGTGTAAATATCCAAGAGTAGGGCTGTAATTTATGGTAACCCTTACCGTGGGACACCATGCCGCGTAAACTGAGTGAAGCAGATCTCTCCATAATGACCTGGAAGTGAGGCCAAGAAGCAGCGACACGTGGCAAAGGACAGCCACATAGGCCTCCCTCCCTTCCTCTCTCTCTCTCTCTCTCTCTCGGGCTCTTTCTCCATCCACCCATCTATCTGTCTCTCTCTACCTACGTACCCACCTACCTCTCCTTGCATCCACTTTGCTACCTACCTTCAACAAGGACTTGCGTTATTTGAGTGTTTACAAGAATGTATTCATGTATCACTTCGATAATTAAAAATTAAACACGTTCCCAAGCAACAGGGAGCTGGAGAGGGCGATCGGCCAACAATAAAGCACACCCCAGCCCGTTCCTAAAATGATGCTCGGTGCGTCCGACTTTTCTTCTGCTTGCGCCTTTGGCCTGCTCTGAAGTGGCCTGGCTTGGCGCCTTGCCCCGCCCCCTGCACCACTTCCCACTCCACCCCTCCCCAGGCCCCGCCTCCGCTGAAGGCCCTGCTTATAGATGCAGGCTCAGCCTGACCCCAGGCCCCGGAGCAGCAGGGAGAGTGCATGACTCTTGGGTGCTGGAGTTGGGTCCTGGAGCTTCGATCCCATAGCCGGTATCCACTGGAGCCCACCCACTGCCCGGGTGTCCCCCAGGCATTCTCCCACCATTGCCGTCTTGCTGGGGTCGTGCGGCTGTATGCTCCGTTCTTCCTGGTTTGCTGGGCTTTTCACTGCCCTCCCTGGCAAAGCCCCTGCCCTGCTCCAGCGCCGCTTCTGGAGCCCTGACCCCATCTGGCCACAGTGATAGGACAGCCACAGGAGAGGGAATGTGAGTCATGACACTGCCGTGTGACCGCCTCACCCTGGGCCAGATGAACTTGGCAGGGCTGTGCATGGGCTCGGGGCCCCCAGAGCAACAGGTGGGCTGGGTGCTGGGTTCAGTCTCCAATGAGGGATATCCTGGGGGCACAGCCAGCGAGCAGCCTGGGCAGGGGAGCGGGCCAGCACAAGACCCCTCACTGGGCATCACTACCCCCACCTGTCTGTTCAGACCACCCCGACCATCTGGTTCTTCTGGCAAAATCTGCAGCGTGAGACTCTCCTGGGAGGGTTTTAGGAGTAGGGCTGCCAGCATGGCTGTGCATAACTGTAGGGAGCTGTGTCATGGTCCCCAGAAAATTCTAGAAGACAGAGTACTCCTTCTCCCCAACCAGCTTCTCAGCCCATTATAGCTGCAGTTGAGCACCGAGGCAAGAGAGGGAACTGAATGATCCCTGGTCAGGATCCCCTGCCAGGACCCAAGCAGGTGCTGGGAGCCAAGTGCTGTCCCTTCTCCCCAGCCAGGGACCCCTAGCTTAGCAAAGTGGACCTGGGGCAGCCACACTGCCCCCACTGTGCAGTAACCTGCTTGTTGATGGAGGTGGCCTCTCTAGTAACGAAGACGGATTTGCTTCGCTGCATTGTTAGTGTAGGGTGGGCCTGGAACTGGAGCAGACCCCTCCTCTGACATTCGGCAGAGCCCATCTGTTTCCTGGCTTCTAGCAAATTCTCTGGTTATCATGACGACTTTTCCAGTGCTCTGAATATCTATTAATAAATAACCACTGCTGAGATGACAGCCCAATTAAAAGAAATACAGTATTAACAACTCGGAGGGGGTGGTGAGGTGGACAAGCACCTAGCTCGGCTGGCTGGCTCAGGGGCCCAGGGCTCAGGGCGGCCACAGGACCCTCACTGTGCATAGAAAACACTCCAGAGACAGAAAGGACCAAGGCAGGATGATGACAGAGGCACTCTGACAGATGAGATGCCTCTTGGGTTCGCAGCAGCTGCCAATATCTTTTTGCATAAGTACTGTGAGGTGGGAGACTGGTCGAAGCCAATCTGTGGGTGGTGGAAGAAACAGTCGAATTGTCATGAGTTAGGAACTAAGGGGTATTTTGAACTCCTTAATTTTAATGTGAGCTTCCTTCTCTTTCTTGGGGGAAAAGCAGTTTTTCCACAGGTAAACCCAGGGAAGTGGAGAGAGTGGAGCTGGTAGAGGTGACCTCAATCCATTCTTGCCTGGAATCCTGCTTTGAGGCAGGGGCATGGCCATGATGACCTACAGCATCCTGCCCTAGGGCTGCAAGGAATCTTGGCTTCTGACTCTAAGAGGCAAGAATGGTGCCCATAAGGCTTGAGGGGGAGCTTGTAGTCATGGCAACCATGAAGTTCCGAGTTCCCCATTTGAGTGGGTGGTCCCTGTTTGTAAGAAGCAAAACCCAGAGAGACCCTCAGAGCCGGGTACTGCAATGTCCATGGGAAGGCCAAGGTGGAGGTGTGGCTCACTTTGCCAGCCTCCTGCGACCTTCCCAGGGGGCGGTGGGGAGGGGAGCGGCTGGGGGAAGGGCAGCTTGCAGACCCCAGCACATCAAGCATGGGAAAGCCAGGAGGGCGGAGGGGAGAGGGGCGGCACACCCAGCAGGCACCTCCCATGAGGTCAAGGATAGAGGATACCGCCATGACACAGACCATAAATCTCACAACAGGACAAATGTATGTCGGGCTAGGGCCTCCGGGAGGGCAGAATCAACTAAGAACATGTTCTCAGAAGTCCTGAGACTGAGTCATCTAAATCCAGGTCCCAAGAACATTGGCTGGTCCTCATCCGCCACTGTTCCAGCCAGGATCCCAGAATCCACCCCACCTGCCACACACACCCGTGCGCGTTTGCATGCGGTCCCCTACCCTCAGGCACCTCATCAATTCCTGGGTCCAGCCCTGGTGCAGAGCCCAGGGAGCTGCCTGGGCACCCAGCACAAAGGCCAGTGCCTCACTTGGCTCTGGGTTTGAAAGGGCTCCCGTCCCACTGAACTCCCAGAAGAAGAGACACGCTACTGTTTGCATAAATGCCCTCCCACTGAACTTCCTCCCTGTCCATCTGTCCCCTGGCTGGCACACAGCCAAGACCGCCTCCTGGGTAAACAAGGAGTCCCCAGAGCACGGGGAGCCCAGCACGGCCTCCGCTAGGACCACTGCCCCGGCCCAGCCCCGCCTCCGCCCCCTTCCCTCTCGCTTGCTCCCCCACCCCTTTCCCATTCCTGTATCTTCTTCCCCTGCATTCCCATTTCTGGCCCTGCTTAGCCCTCGATAATGACTTAATCTTGCCGACAGGGTGACAAGCGGATGAATCGAACTCTGAGGCTTTTTTCTCCACTCCAGATTCATTTGAAGATTTCTCCCAGATGCGGCACTAAAACCCTAGATTCAATTTCCCTTTGACATAATAACCGAATTAGTCTCATATTGTCATACATAAATTACGAGCCAGTCAGGGTGCCACCAGAGGGAGAGGGAGCCGGCGAGAAAGCAAGGCACGTGAAGGGGTGTGACTGCCACAAGTGGGGACCTGAATAACAATGGGAGGCCAGAGGGTGACAGCTAATCATATCTGACAAACGCAGAGAATTTCCTGGCTGCAGCAAAGGTGCAGGAGTGTTTACCTTCCTCCCGGAGCCCCTGGCCATTAAGATGTCACCATGGGGAGCCTTGCACCTTACGAGAGATACACGGATCTAAATATCTCCACGATTAAGTAACGCTCTGTTTGCAAAGGCTGCTTGCAAATGGGAAAATGTGATTTTTGTGTGTGGCAGCCCCTGGGCCTGGAGACAGAACTGAGCTGAGCTGAGCTGAGCTGAGCAGGGGACCTGCCCGGTGCCTGCTTTGGGATGCAGATGCCACCCTGGGCCCATGGGGCTCTGCTTGGTGGGTTCTGAACACAGAGGCGCTGGGGTTGCTTGCTGGCTGGGAGCGTGGCCTGATCAGAACCAGCAGGAATGAGGCTCCCCGACCTGTCCATCAGCCACTCACAGAGCACAGAGCCCTGGGGGTGATCCTTAGGACCCCCCTCCATTCTCCACAGCCTATCTGTCAGCTCTGGTCAACTCTTCCACCTGCACCCCGATGCCCACATCCCTCCTGCTGGGGTGGTTGCCACCCCTCCTGACCAGTTTTCCCACGTTCAGTGCTACCTGACAACTCCTGCTCACCAAAATGTCTCACCCAAATGCCAGTCTGATGGCAGTGCTTCTCCGAGGAAAACCTGTGGGCAGCTTCTTAAACAGCAAAGGCCACGGTTCTTGGTATGGGGTCTGGCCATGCCCACTGCTCTGGGCTCACCCCTTGGCCTCACCCTCAGCATCTCCACACAAAGCCTTCCCTGGCCTTTCTGGCCCTGGCTCACCCATCACTGCTCTCACCAACCTCTGTTGCACCTGACTGTCCTGGCGTGGCCCGTGGCATGTGTTAACAGTCCTCTGTCTCTATTGCTACATACCAAGTTCTTGGAATCTTAGTCATTGCTCCATCCGTATCTCATACAGAGTAGGAATTTGATAGATGTTTGGGAGCTAAATAACCAAGCAGATATCTTAGAGCAAACCAAGTCTCACAGAGACCCTGCACACCTCTGTGGAGAGGGGCTTGCAAGGGTCAGTCTCCCCTATCCAGCTAAATTAAAATTTCTATTGCGGGTCTGGCATATGCAAGACCTGTGATTTAGGGCATTTGGATTCCCTCCGTGGCCAGCGCAGAGTGTAGCCTGTGGTCAGCGTTCAGTGAGCATAGAAGAGCTCACTTGCTGTGGATTCCGCTCTTAGGAGCCAACCAGTCGGGGAGATAATATTGCCTGGGATGTACTCACGTAGCCTGCTGGATGGGAGCTCTTAGAACAGTGATGGTACCTGGCGCACGTCTCCGTCTCTGTCTAACACACCCACGCTCAACTCCCACGGTGCCTGGCGTAGGCGCCACTCAGTGGAATCGGGAGAGCTGGGGAAATAAATGGTGCTTCCCCCCCAGCGGGTCCTCAGAGACAAGGACCTGTTACTTTGCCTTCAAGTTTTCATTTTTATTATCATCACCACCTTCTGGATTTGTTTCACTCTTGTATCGGATAACTACCTTGCGCTTGTACTTTTATCTTTATTTAGTTCCACAGAATCCTTGGGACTTAAGAGGCTGTGAAACAGTGTATTAAGGGGCTGGACCTGGTAGAGGTGAAGCCAGGAAGCCACCTTTGCCCACACACCCCTGCCATGCAAACCTGGGCTCTGAGGCACGCATCCCTCCCCACCCACAGACACAGGTCTTCTTCTCTTTTTAAAAGATGCATTTATTTATTTATTTATTTGAAAGGCAGAATGTTAGAGAGAGAGAGAGAGAGAGAGAGAGAATCTTCCCAAATAGCCATGGCCTGGGCTGGACAAGGCCAAAGCCAGGAGCCTAGAACTCCATCCGGCTCTCCCGTGTGGACGGCAGGGCCTGGGCTGCTGGGCCATCCTGCCTCCACTGCCTTCTCAGCACATCAGCGGGAAGCTGCACGGGAAGCGGAGCAGCTGGGACTCTGCACTCCTGTAACGAAGGCCGGCGTTGTGGGCTGCAGCTTAGCCCACCACACCCAGCGCTGGCCCTGGACACAGGTCTCCACATCTGTCCGTCACTCTTCAGTATCAACAGTGGTCTTCTGCCCCAGTAATAAAACAGTCCAATTCAATCCACATGCCGCATGCTCTCTCCTGTGAGAGCTAGAATAGTAGCTGGCTAGCAGTTGGGAGTAGGAAAGTGGTTCCCAGAAGCAGGGAAGGAGCGGGGAGGAAGCTGGAGAGGGGGTGGCGAGGGGGTTCAGGGGTGCTGCTGGACAAGAGGGTAACTTTCCATGTTTCACAGCATAGCAATGTAACCAAGACTGGTCACAATGAATAGTACGGGTCAGAATAGTTGGTATAGGATTTTGAATGTTCCTAACACAGAGAAATGATAAATGGTCCAGGTACAGTTATGTGGCTCTGATCATCACACATCATATACATGTATCAAAATACCACACTGTATCCCGCAGCTATGTACAAGTATTATATGTTAAGTAAACATTTTTTGAAAGTCCAGTTCAGGGGCTGGTGCTGTAGTGTAGTGGGTAAAGCCACCGCCTGAAGTGCCAGCATCCCATATGGGCACTGGTTCAAGTCCCAGCTGTTCCACCTCTGATCCAGCTCCCTGCTAATGGCCTGGGAAAGCAGTAGAAGATGGCCCAAGTGCTTGGGCCCCTGCACCCACGTGGAGACCCGGAAGAAGCTCCTGGCTTCAGTCTGGTTCAGCCCTAGCCATTTTGACCATTTGGGGAGTGAACCAGGGTATGGCAAATCTTGCTGTTTCTTTCTCTTTCTCTCTCTCGGCTTCTGCCTCTTTGTAACTCAGCCTTTCAAATAAATAAATAAAATCTTTTTTAAAAAAAAAAGAAAGTCTGGTTCAGCCTAGTGTAGTTGTGCCAATATGCTGTTGTAAGCGCCTCCCCATTCCCTCAGCCTCCACTCCTGCCCCGGGCTTGGGGCCTGGCAGAGGGAAAAGAGCTTGCTGTTTCTTCTTTCCCTCCTCCACTCCCTGGGCTGCGCTGGCCGCCAGGGCCAGGCATGGAGAAGGAAGACCTGTGCCCCCAAGCTGTGGGTGGTTCTCTCTAGCCATTGGATGCCTGGAAGATTCCACAGGCAGGCTTTCCCCCTCGGGAGACTGGGGGCTGTCCTGGCTTCTTTGACACATCCCTGGGGGAACCACCCCAGGCAGTTCCCAGGCAGGACAAGGGGTTCCCCACGACCCCGTGCTGGCCCCAGCTTGCCATCTCAAGGGTGCGCCCACATAGCCTCCTCGGTCTCCTGGTCTTCCCAGTACTCATAGCAGTGTCTTTGGAGACGTGCAATCCTGGCCGACTCCCAGGCCCATCCAGCCCGTCCAGAGACTTCCTTGCCTCCGAACTCTGCCATGCAGTCAGCTCCCCAGAGCTTCTCTGAGCCCCACTGTGGCAGAGAGGTGGGTCTTCAGTTCCCACAGCTTGAGTGGCAGTGGTGGGGAGGGGAGGGAAACTCACATTCCTTCCCTAAAACACTCTCCAACACTCTCCGTGTTGGGCTTTCTCTGCCCAAGAGGAGGGTGTCTAATGGGGCGAGGTAGCAGAGCCAGTTTTGCAAGTCTCTGTGCTTCTGGAGTGAGGTTGGGCAGGGAGCAGGAGCTGTGCTCAAAGGAGAGAGTGGACACAGAGGGGTGGGCAGGGATCAGGGAGGCTCGAGTGGTCGGGAGGTGTCCGGAGCCTAAAGGGCAAGGGGAGGCAGATGTTTCTGGAATTCAGGGGGTCTCGGGCCAGTGGGCAAGTGTGACAGCCGTTAGTAGGGAGATTCAGCCACTCTCACACCATGACCTTGCAGAGAAGGAACCAGGAGAATCAACCACTTGTCCTCTCCCCTCCTGGCCTCGGATCTACAGGTGCCTCCCAACGGCCAACTTCAGCTCCGAGCCCGGGGTCAGGCCCAGCTGTACTGGCAGTGTCATGGCAGGAGCACAGTGGGGAGCAGCAGAGCTGGGGCCGGGGCTGGGTCATGGTTGGAAATTTGCAGCTCACACCCCTCTCTTTATAACACGCAGGAACTCACGCTCGTCCCAAGCCCCGAGGAAACCCGAGTGCACGTCCATTGGTCAGCTAATAACCCATGGCACACTCCTCTGCCCTCTGCTCTCCACGGACGGTGTCTACAGCCCCAGCGCAGGCTGCACAGCCAGGAGGGAGGTCGGCAGCAGCCTCTCCCCTTCTGCAGGGGCCAGCTTCCCTCTGAACTTGGTCAACACTGCGGCGGCCCACGTCCAGGCGTAAGCCAAAAACCACACAGCCGCAGTGCAAGGAGTATTTGTTTATCTTCCCCCATAGCCTCTCCAGGCCACAGCGCCCCCTGCCCCCATCATTAAGAGCTGGCTCTGGCTTGCGGGCCCGCTGTGCCTCCAAGAGGCATCAGCGAGGCATGGAAAGGAAACAATCAGGTCACCCAAGGAGGAGGCAGAATCCCAATCTGACTTTGGGGGCACAGGGATGACCCCCCCCCATTACAAGGACTATCTCTGGCAATGTCCGGTCCAGGTGGCCCAGCCTGTGGATCAGTGCCAGCAACCAGACTCCTCCGGAGAGCTGGCTTCTGAGAAGGAAGGCTGTGAGAGACTCATCCATCAACGTCAGGGCTCCTGCAGACAGGACGAGGTCCAGCGCTGTGCAGGCCTGGAGGAGGAGACTCATCAACATGTCCACTCCTGGACACGTACACAGTGGTGGGTCGGCCACGCTAGGGGTCATTATTTCCTCTCCGGCAGTCAGGTGGGGTGAGCTGGTGGCTGGTGGGAGAGGCCCTCTTGATGAGGGTCGGTGACGAGAGGAGGCTTGGGAGGGGAGCCACAGAAGAAGCCCACGTGCTGGACGGAGGCACGGGGGCTGCCTCCCATGGGGGCAGGATGGACCTTCTAAGAGTCCTCCTTGGCCAGAACTGCTGCTCACTAGGCTAATCCTCTGCCTGCGGCGTCGGGACCCCGAGTTCTAGTCCCGGTTGGGGCGCCGGATCTGTCCAGGTTGCTCCTCTTCCAGGCCAGCTCTCTGCTGTGGCCCGGGAAGGCAGTGGAGGATGGCCCAAGTGCTTGGGCCCTGCATCCGCATGGGAGACCAGGAGGAAGCACCTGGCTCCTGGCTTCGGATTGGCATACCGCTGGCCGTAGTGGCCATTTGGGGGGTGAACCAACGGAAGGAGGGCCTTTCTCTCTCTCTCATTCTCTATAATTCTCTCTCTGTCTCTCTCTCACTGCCTAACTCTGCTTGGCAAAAAAAAAAAAAAAAAAAAAACAAAAAAAAAACAAAACAAACAAACAAAAAAAAACAACCTCCTTCCCATCCTCAAGTTCTGACCAAGGTGGCTGAGCATGGCCACGCTGGGTGGGGCTGTCTGGGGAGGACCCCAGGCCTGGCCTGCATGGCACACTGCTGCCTGTGGGTCAGCCTGAGGGTCCCAGCCCACCACCTCTGTGCTACCACCACCTGCCTGCCTCAACCTCCCAGCTCTCCCTGCATGGGCTCAAGCCTGCTGCTTTTTAGGAAAAACAGCCAAGCGCATTCATTTTCTTCCACCCCTCGTAGGAGCAGGACACCAGGCTGAGGCTGTGCCTTGGTCCAGGCTGCCAGCAGCTGGTGGAGCCACGGCAGAGGCGTCTCCCGGTTTCCAGAGGGCTCCTCTCTGCTGAGAACCCTGCACTTGGCCAAGAACTCCCCCCGCAACACACACACACCAGTGCCCCAACTCGGACTGTGTCATTCCTGGAGCAGCGTCTGCGGCCACAATCCAATTACACATTCGGGGACAAACAGAGGCTCCGCTCCTCTGGACTTGAGCTGCTGCCCTTGAGTGACAAGCCAGCGGGGAGGCGGGCGCTCACCCTGCACGTTCTCTGAAAGCCGGATGTCCTGAGCAGTTCCAAAGTTCTGCACTGCTTCCGCAAGTGACAGGGCTGCAGGCCCGGAGGGAAGCAAAGGGCTGCTTCGAGTGAGTGGCAGGGGCGGCACAGGCACTGGGGACTGCATCCTGAATCCAAGCCCTGGCTAATCTTAGGAAACTCATGTAAGCTGCGGGAGCCTCAGTTTTCCCCCCTCTGTTATGGGGACAGGTGCATTGGTGGGGTGGGGGGAGACTGAGCATTTCTCTAGGAGGGAGCTTTGACCCCGGGCCTAGGTAGCGATGTGGTGGGAGGCACATGCCTTCCAAGGATTGTGGAGGACAGGAATGTACTATCACCGATGAGCGTGGATTCTGGAGAAGCAGGTAACACCTGAATGAATTATAAAGGGGGAGATAGCAAAGCAATTCTACCCTTGTTGAAGCCAAGTCTGTGTCCTCCTCTTTGGGGCGCCTCAGGGGGACCACCCTGAAGGAACAGTGAGAGGACGCCCTGCATGGACAGAGCAAGTGTCCACGGCCATCGCCTGAGAATGGGCCATCCCACAACCCCGGCTTTTCGTCCCCAGGGCACACTTTGCCCATACACTAAACTCTGACTGCCAGCACCTCTCTCGGGCCCCCACCTACCACCGATGTGATCCTAGGAAAACTGTGGGCAGCCCAGGGGCCTCTCCCCTACAGGGTGCACATCCTGGAAGGAACTCAGAGAAGCGGCTTGGAGGGAGGCAGTGCAGGCCCCAGGTGGGCTGGGGGAGGGGGCACAGGTAAAGGGAGGTGGGGTCTGCTGGTACAAGGAGAGCAGTGCGGGTGGGGAGGTGTGGGTTCAGAAGGTCCCACGGAAGGACAGACGCAGAGGAGCAATAGGTAGGGAGTCACACAGGGGATCAAGACCACGTGGCAGCGTAGCCAGGTAGGGAGCAGGCGTGGCAGGGGGCACCGACGGCCCACCACTCTGCAGTCCTGATGCTGATTTTCTCTGCCGCTTTAGTGCAGACCGAGTTTCACCGTGGCCTGTCAATCATGTCCTGCCAGCTTATGGAAGAGCGCAGTGGCCCTGCCCTCTGACTGTCCTCCCTCCCCAAGCTTCATCACCCCCGGAGTTGGCGACACAGCCTTCTGCTTCCTGGAAGTGCGTTAGCCAGAGATAGTCGGTCTTGTTTTTTTTTTATTTTATTTTTTTTTATTTTTTTATTTTTTATTTATTTATTTTTTTGACAGGCAGAGTAGACAGTGAGAGAGAGAGACAGAGAAAGGTCTTCCTTTGCCGTTGGTTCACCCTCCAATGGCCGCCATGGCCAGCGCTCTGCGGCCGGCGCACCGCGCTGATCTGATGGCAGGAGCCAGGAGCCAGGTGCTTTTCCTGGTCTCCCATGGGGTGCAGGGCCCAAGCACCTGGGCCATCCTCCACTGCACTCCCTGGCCACAGCAGAGAGCTGGCCTGGAAGAGGGGCAACCGGGACAGAATCCGGCGCCCCGACCGGGACTAGAACCCGGTGTGCCGGCGCCGCTAGGCGGAGGATTAGCCTAGTGAGCCGCGGCGCCAGCCTTGATTTTTTAAATATTATTTTATGCATTTGAAAAGCAGAGTAACAGAGGGAGAGATGGAGAGATTGGAGAGAGAGGGGGAGAGAGAGAGAGAGAGAGAGAGAGAATCTTCCATCTGCTGGCTCACTCCCCAAATGACCCCGACTGCCAGGGCTGGGTCAGGCTGAAGCCAGGAGCTCAGAACTCCATGTGACCCCCATCTAGGTGGCAGGGACCCAAGCATTTGGGCCACCTTCCACTGCTTTCCCAGGTGCATTAGCAGGGAGCTGGATCGGAAGCAGAACGGTGGGACTTGAACTGGCGCTCTGGTATGGGATGTCTAGCGGTGGCTAAACCCACTATGCCACAATGCCAGCTCCATTTTTTATGTGTGTGTGTTTTTTTTTTTTTTTTTTTTTTGCCCGTCTTTTCAGTCGGGCCTGTGTGATTGACGCTAGAGAAGCCCAGACTGCATGCGGTTTTAATGAATAACAATGGGGAAGCATGTTTAAAAGTATGGATTTTCAGCAGCGGTACAAACGACGAAGGGGGAGGAAGCCCACGTCCCCTACCCCATTTAATTAATTTTATTTCTACTGAAGTGTGTGGTGATAGGCCTGGTGCCTGTCATCGATCCGTTTTGATCAAGTGGCTGACAACATTATATTTTAATGCCTGAAATTCTCTTTAAAAATCGTGAACTGCTTAGCTGGTGCACATGTCATTTCTGCCTCCAGGGGGTAGGAAGAGAGACTTTTCTGGAATTTTCCATCGCCCAAAGCTGGGCCCGAGAGCTATATATCTGGGTCCACAAATACTGGGGATCCTGTGGGAGCCTGCTAGGGTTTGAACATGATTTGTTTCCTCAACTGACGCAGGATTTAAGCCCCAAGTGGCAGTTTAAATAGCACAGGAAGAGGGGGAAACCTAACCCATGTAGGAGCTGGGCCTGTGGGAGGTCCTTGAGCCCCTGGGGGCGTGCCCTGGGGGCTTTTTCTCTGTCTCTGCTTGCTGACTCAGGCTCCTTGACGTAGCCATCTGCCACCCTTGTCAGAGGACAAACAGGGCTGCCTGATCCTAGACTCTGACCTATGAGCTGAAATCGCCCTCTTTCCTCTGTAATTAACTCGCCCCACGTATCTCCTTGTAGTAAAGAAAACCCACAGTGATGAGCCCTGGCATCTCACAACGTCCCTGCCACTGGACCCCAGACAAGGACCTGGACACTGAGAGCTTCATGTGCATCCATATCTGTGAATTGCTTTGGAAGCTGTCACTTTATTTCTATCAAACAGCTCTGCAATTGCCTAAGCTCTGGGATTGCACCGAGCCACGGTTCCGTGCATCGGTGGGAAACGCTGACAACAGTCCCGGCCGTCATCTGCTCACCCTCCTGTCTCAATGGAGTCTGAGCGTCTGCGTGTCCTAGAACAAACCAGCACCCCCTGTCTCCCCTGCAGCTTCGAGTTCTCAGTGTTCAGATTCCTGCAGGAAAATAGTCATGACGTCAATCCCAGGGTGCCCGGCACACTGGGGCTCTCTGTGGAGTGAGCCTGGGACAAGCGTCCACCCCAGCAATGGGACAGGCACAGGAACGAAGAAGATATGCAAGCTTGGGTGTGCACCTGTTAATATCCCTGACTTAAAGGTTTGCCCCTCCGACTCCTCAAACACTCACTATTGCCAATTAAACGATTGCTGACTTGTTTAATTTCGCTGAAAGACAGAAAAACAGAGACAGACAGACAAAGCTATAATCCACTGGTTTACTTCCCAAATGCCTGCAATGGCTGGGGCTGGGATAGGGCGGAGCCGGAAGCTGGGAACCCAATGCAGGTCTCTCGTACGTGCAGCAGGGGCCCAGCTGCTCGTGTCATCACCTGCTGGCTCTCAGGTTCTGCATGAACAAGAAGCTGACACCATGAGTGGAGCCAGGGGCCTGCACTGTGGAACAGCAGGTTAAGCTGCCTCCTGTAGCGCCGGCATCCCATGTGGGCACTGGTGTGACTCCAGCTGCTCCACTTCTGATCCAGCTCCCTGCTAATGCACCTGGGAAAGCAGCAGAGGATGGCCCAAGTGTCTGGAGTCCTGCACTGATGTGGGAGACTGGATGAAGCTTCTGGCTCCTGGTTTCAGCCTGGCCCAGTCCTGACTACTGCGGCCATTTGGGGAATGACACACCAAAGAGAAAATCTCTCTGTCTCTCTCTGTCTCTGTCTCTCTCTCTTTCTCTTCCTCTTCTCTGTGGCTCCCCCTCTCTCTGTAACGCTTTCAAATAAATAAATCTTTAAAACAAAAACAAAACAGGACTGGAGCCAGAACTTGAACCCAAGTACCCAAGTACTCTGATGTGGGATGTAGGCTTCCCAACAGGCCTGAACCACAAGGCCAAACGCCCACCCCCCCACACACACACCCCCTGCTTTCTTGACATGGACAATCTGTGGAGTCTCTTCTCCCCTCTCTCCCTGCAAGTTCAGTCTCAGAGGAAAACTCAGATTTTCCTGCTGCAACACAGCTTCTCACGCTCCTTGCTGGTAGGGGATAAGGCCTTGCCAGATTAAGTGCACGAGATCATTAAAGAAAACAAAATGTTTAATTACAAATGTCAAGTGGGCAGCCAGGGGTCAAGTGGGACAGATTTGGCCGAAAGCCTCTGGGTTGTTGTATACATTTATAAGAAGACTCCATAAAGAGAGCCCAGCTGGGAAATTGAAGACATGTGTAACGTGGACTCCGCGTGTCTCGGGGCCACGGCATGTATTTCTTTAAGCACATTCGATTTTACATACGAGTACCAGGGCCAGCACGTCTTTTCTTGCCTGGCCCAATCTCAGCTTACCATCGGGGGCCTCCTGGGCACCGAGGTTTGCGCTCAGATCTTCCCTTTGATGTGCACACTGCCCTGAGACAGCGATTAGTAGATGAACAAATGCAGTCTCATAAAGGTGGGGGTGGGGGCTCCAGTTTCATTCCCAGCCTCCTTCCTTTAACTCCCAGCTCCCCCCGCCCCTCACCCTGCTCCCACCACCAGCTGGGATGCCTCAGATTCAGCCTGGAGGAGAAACTGCCCCCGCATCTCTGTTCTCAAACTTCCCGCACCTGCTTGAGGAACCCGACCCCCGAAAGGCAGGCTTGGCGTTCCCACAACCCAACAGTCTGATCCTGCAGCCGTGCACAGAGTGCAGGGCCAATGGGGTGGCTAAGCTGCAGGTGGCCCCAAGCTCCCTCCGAAACTCACGTTCAGGTTTAACACCCATTGTGCGTGTTAAGGTGGTGGAGACGTAATCAGCCGTGGTGCTCCAATGTGAGGCTTTCCAGAGGGCATCGGGATTAGATGAGGTCCTAGTGCGGAGCCTGCATGGTTGAATGCAAGTGCATTTAGAAGAAGAGAGAAAAAGACCAGTGCGCACACGCAGGCCCCTGCCTTGGCCGCTGCAGCCAGAAGGCCATCAGAGGTGCAGGGCCCCAGCCTTGGACCAGAACCAGGAGCCAAAACGCATGTTTGTCCGTAGCTCCCCCAGTTGTGTGGTTTTGTACTATCAGCACAGACTAAGACCGCCCCGCCTTGGACCGCTCCCAGCCTGCGGGCAGGCGGACCCACAGCCCGGTTTACCTTCAAGGAGAAAGGCAGGTGTTGGAGGTCTTCCCAGGGCCCTGGCACTCGCAGGTGGGGGGCTCCCCACCTCCCAGGCCCAGCAAGACCGAGGCAGAGGGTGAGGAGCAAGGCGTGCTGCTCCGTCCTGCCCTGTTGGCCTCGCCATGGCACTGACCTTGGCACACCTGGGAAGCCACGGACTCCTGCCCTCCCTGCCGCCCCGGGGGAGCCGGAGCCGCCTGGCCCGTGGTCCTCCAGAAGGGAGCCTTTCCCATTCCGTGTCTGGCATTTGAAGTGAACTTCTGAGGACAGCAGGAGAGCACTGTCAGGGTGCATGTCTGTCTTTGTCTCCCCCTAGGTGAAGGCAGCTGGCTCTGAGGGGCCTTGAAGTGCCCGGGGCTTCCCCGCATGGGATGCGGATGTGATACACAGCCTTGTCCTGTCTTCCCCTGATGGCTCCTGGCTCCTCCTCTGCCGGACCTCGGGAGAGGGCCACTGGGGCCCCGTACAAGTCCAGGAACCAAGCTCTCCTAGCCTACACCACACCTGGTGCTCGCTTACCCACGCATCCCCCACCCACCCGTTCCCTCGCCCTCCAACCCATCTTCATTTAGCCCACCGCTGGCTGACCCCGGCTGGCCGAAGCTCTTGTTTCTATCCTGGGCGCCCTCACTGTGCCAGGGGTTGAGGAAAGGCAGGGGAACACTCTCCCGCATTCAGGAGCTCACACTTCAGAAATTCCACTTCAAAGGCAGAGGAAGGAGCTGGCGCTGTGGCTTAGAAGGCCAGGCCTCTGCCTGTGGCGCCAGCATCCCATATGGACACCAGTGTGTGACCCGGCTGCTCACTTCTGATCCAGCTCTGCTCGGGCCTGGGAAAGCAGTGGAAGATGGCCCAAGTCCTTGGGCCCCTGCACCCACATAGGAGACCCGGAAGAAGCTCCTGGCTCCTGGCTTCGGATTGGCACAGCTCTGGCTGTTGTGGCCATTTGGGGAGTGAACCAACAGATGGAAGACCGCCACCCCCCATCTATCTGTAACTCTACCTCTCAAATAAATGAATAAATCTTTTAAAAAAAATCAGAGGGAGACAATATGCTAATGCAATGGTGGAGGTTGTGTTCTCTTGTCCACTATCAAACTCCTACTTAGCAGTCAAAACCCAACTCCAATAATCTCAGGCTGCAAACCTCCTCCCCACACACCCCAGGAGCTGATGCGTTTCGTGTGCTCTCATCGCGCGCATTTCTGGCTCTCTGCAGTCCGACCTTGCTGGCAGTTTTCATCTCTTCCTCGACGCTGGGAGGCAGTGCCTGCTCCGTCCTAAGAATGCAGCACAGCTCTTGAGTGGCTTTCCAACTCCGGAGAGCCCAAGAATCACCTGGAAAACTTGTCTAAAATACTGGCTCCCCAGCCCCCTGGCCGTCTTCCCCTCGACAGGCAGTCTGATTCAGTAGGTTTGGGATTGAGACTCAGGAATTTGCATATTTTTAAGTTCATTTAGTTGAGAGAGGGAGAGAGAGAGGGATTGTCTATCTGCTGGTCCCCATATGCCTGCAATAGTCGGGACCAGGCCAGGCCAGGAGCCAGGGACTCAGTCAGGGTCTCCCATGCAGGTGGCAGGGACCCATGAACTTGACCATCACCGGCTGCCTCCTAGGGTGCACATTAGAAGGAAGGTGGCATTGGCAGCAGAGGAGCCAGGACTGGGACTTGAGTCAGGCTCTCCACGATGGGGTGCATGTGCCCCACTCGGAGTCTTCAGGGCTCGGCCAAGGGCCCCCCCGACCCCTGCCCCCCGCCACAGATCATCTCCTTAATGACTTTCGCAGGTGACTTTTGATGTGGGTGATCTGCAGACCCACAACTGGAAAAATACAAGAGGCCTTCCACGAGCCCATGGAAAACATGTATTATGAAACAGCATGGATTTCAAAACTTTTGTACCAAAAATAAGCTGATCTTTTAATTCCACTTTCCATAAGCTCTTTGAAATCCCTTGTACTATGCTAGTGCCTTAATATAATTTTATGAATGAATTAAAATCAAAGAATTACTGGTCAAAAGAGTGTATGATTTTATTTTTAAATAGGTCTTTAAAATATTATTTATTTATTTGAAAGGCAGAGTTACAGAGAGTGAGGGAGGGAGAAAAAAAGAGAGAGATCTTTTATTCGGTGATTCACTCCCCAAATGACTGCAACAACTGGGACTGGGCCAAGCTGAAACCAAGAGCTGGGAGCTTCATCCAGGTCTCCCATGTGGGCGCAGGGACCCAAGCACTTTGGCCACCTCCGGATGCTTTTCCAGGAGCGTTAGCAGAGAGCTGGATCAGAAGTGGAGCAGCCAGGACTCAGCTGGCGCTTATATGGGGTGACGGCATACAAACGTCGGGCCCCAGCCTGTGATTTGCTGAAGTGTGGATGATATCAGGGTTAATTCCCCACTTTAGTTATTGCATATCGTTATGCAAAATGCCGCCATTGGGGGAAACTGGGTGAATGGCTCCTGGGGCCTCTCTGTGCTATTTTTGTAAATCCCTAGGACTCTATAATTACTTGAAAGTAAAAAAATTGTTTTTAAAAAGGTCTGGGTTTCCCATGATCTCAAAGATGTAGAGAAATAATTTTTTTCAGGATACTGTGGACCAACCATTGGCCCCATCATCAACCCACAGGTGTTTACCCTCCTGCTGAGTACAGCTTTAAAAAAAAGGCCATGGAAGATGCATTTTATGAAAAAGAAAAAAAAAAACTATGCGTGGATTCCAAAAGTGTTCTGCAGGCAAATGAACTCTCACTAACTTGCTTTAACACGTCTGGAAAGAATCTAGTTGGAGGCATCAAGCAGGCTGAGACATCAGTTTTAAAAGAGCTCCTTTCAGAGCAGCATGAAAAGCGGGCAGAGACAGCCCTAAGGAACGTGGTGGTTTGTAAGTGGACGCCACTTGAAGAAGAAAGCAGATGGAGTTGAAGATCAAGCTCACAGCTCACGGCAGCAACCAGCCACCTCAGTCCGTGGGGAAAAACTGAGCCTTGCTCAGGCCCCAGCTGAAGAGGACCGGCAATGAGCAACACGGTGGACGGACGCCACGGACACCTCCGCTGGTCCAGCTCGCGTCACTCTGATGGAGGAATTCAAGCGAGCAGGCTTTCTGCCCAGTCAGTGCAAAACGGCTGTGCCCAGGCATCTGCCGAGCGGAAGCCACGCCTCAACAAAGGGGTCAGGCTTTCCCGGCGTGATCCTGAAGACAATGCACGAACGAGGCCACAGCTACGGGAGGTGCAAGTGCTCCAGCCCCAGCAAAACCGTCCCGGGCATGCGCAGGGTCGAGGCGGGAGTCCATCGGGCTGCTGCAGGCCCTTGCTTGTGGGCTCTGCGGAGGCCGAGGGGTGTCGGCGGCCGCTTCTCAGGAGCGCGTTCAGGGAAGTTGGCTGATCCTCCCTTCGGCAGAGCCCTTCGGAGCACCACGCCACGGCCCCTGCTCCTTCCCCTCATCAGCCAAAGGCAGTTTTGCAAGTGTGGCTCCTCCCGCTTTCTTTCTGCCCTCTGATCTTACAACAGTCTTCAAAGGACGCCCACTCTCCCCTAGCGCGTGATGTAAAGGCGGCTGCATGGACACAGTTCCGTTCCCGGGACCCTCGGTCCTTGAGGGTGGCCTAAGCGCTCGTGGCCTTGCTTCCAGCCCTGTTCTGCACTTGATGGAGCTTACTTCGAGAAATAAAATGTATACGCTTATCTTTCAATTCTAATTTCCTGTGAAGTCTCCTCACATATACTTCACTATTTTGTAATTAGTTCTCTCCTATACCTTCCATTCGTTGCTTACTTTTTCTCTCTCTCTTTTTTAAGATTTTATTATTTATTTATTTAAGACTAGAGTTACAGTGAGAGAGAGAGACAGAGAGAGAGAGAGAGGTCTTCCTTCCATTGGTTCACTCCCCAAATGGCCGCAACAGCCAGAGCTGCACAGATCCAAAGCCAGGAGCCAAAAGCTTCTTCCTGGTCTCCCACACGGGTACAAGGGGCTCAAGGACTTGGGCCATCTTCTACTGCTTTCCCAGGCCACAGCAGAGAGCTGGAGTGGAAGAGGAACAGCCGGGACTCGAACCAGCTTCCATATGGGATGCCAGTGCTGCAGGCGGAGGATTAACCTACTATGCCATGGCGCCGGCCCCTGCTTACTTTCTCAATATCCTACAGAATAATATGCATTTTCTTTTGAAACAATGCACTTTAGAATCTTGGGAGAAGTTGAGGACAACTTTTGCAATGGTGGGGACACTTGGTTACAAAAGACCATTACTGTGCATCTGTGTGTGTGTCTGTGAGTGTGTGTATGGGGGGCATGGTCCCATGGTTCTCAAACTTGGCTGCACACCAATATCACCTGGCGGGGGGTAGCGGGGGGGAGTGGGAAAACCTCAGTGCCCAGGCCACAGCTCTTTCCATTGGAGTTAGAATTTGGGGGGTGGGGGTGGCTCAGGCAGCAGTATTCTTTAAAGCTCCCGGGTGGGGTGACTCTGGCCACAAGAGGAAGCTGGCCCGGGAGGGGGCCGGCTCACCTGCGGGCCTGCTCAGGCCAAGGGAACTGGGCAGCTCTTTCTGCTCTGCTGGCTCTAAGTTCAGTTCAGCACAGCCCTGTCCACGGCTGTGTGATCCCTCCCTGCTTTCCTCCTTCCTCAGAGCCCAGACCTGGCGGCAGTCATGTTCCCTGCTTGCCTGCCCATGAAGGCCTTTGTCTAGTCTGTGTGTGCAGGTCCCTTCTTGTCCGCGGGGCTGAAAGGCTCCTTTCAAAGCCGATTACGATTCCTGTGGTCAGCATGGCTGTCGGCGGCTCTGGAAGGTCCCCGGGCCTGACCAGCTCTCTACACACAGACACAGTTCTCGCCCGGGGTGGAGCATCCTTTCACGAGAGGGTCTGCCAGGTCCCGGCTGTCTTCTGCCAGGGCAGAGGGGCCCCGCTCAGGACAGAAGGAAAGGGGGCTGGTGCTGGGCTGTGGGGCGGAGCTCAAGGTGAAGGGCTAACGGGACCCCGCCTGGTCACAGGAGGGGGGAGCATCTGTTACCCCCATTGACTCGGTCCTCTCTGTTCCCCAGAGAGGGCGGGATTTCCAGGTCAGGCCTTGGTTCTGGAGATTCCAGAGCAGGATCCACGGTGCCTGGGAGCTTACAGAGAGCCCATGTCCTCATCCCAAGTCTCTAATCTCACTTCACCTCAGGTGGCTAGAGGTGGGCCCGGGACCAGTGCCAGCTCCCTGCAGACTGCCATGCAGGAAGAGAGTGATGCCCCCGCCGTGCAGCCCCCCGGGGATGCCCTGACGGGATGGCCTGGTTGTCTGACCAGGCTGGGCTTGCTGCCAGCTGATTCAGGGCTTCTAAGAAGCTCTGGCCTCCTAGCCTCACCTGGAGTCAGCCTAGCACCTTGGCTCCGAGGGCAGGTTGGTCGTCCCCGGCTCACCCGCCCCTGCTCCCTGCTCCCTGCCCCCTGCCCCCTGCCCCCTGCCACCCTGCTCTTGCGTGGCAGAGCTGTAGACCACACTGGGAAATAAAAGCCTCCCGCTGACGCCGCTGCCTTGAACATTAAGACGGCTTCGGACAGAAGCGACTTTCCCAGTGAATGAGCTGGACGACCCAGCCAAGCGAGGCCAGGGCAGTTCGTAGTCAGGAGTCTGGGCACTCAATAGCCAACATGTATTTAATCTATTTTAGGGACTGCATTTCACACAGTAAATCCTCCCCACTCCCATTTTACAGGTGCAGAACCTGAGGACCCGGCACGTACCCTGACTTGAATCAAGAGCACATAGGCCGGCGCCGCGGCTCACTAGGCTAATCCTCGGCCTTGCAGCACCGGCACACCAGGTTCTAGTCCTGGTCAGGGCGCCAGATTCTGTCCCGGTTGCCCCTCTTCCAGGCCAGCTGTCTGCTGTGGCCAGGGAAGGCAGTGGAGGATGGCCCAAGTACTTGGGCCCTGCACCCCATGGGAGACCAGGATAAGTACCTGGCTCCTGCCACCAGATCAGCGCGGTGCGCCGGCAGCAGTGCACTAGCCGTGGCGGCCATTGGAGGGTGAACCAACGGCAAAGGAAGACCTTTCTCTCTGTCTCTCTCTCACTGTCCACTCTGCCTGTAAAAAAAAAAAAAAAGGCACACAGATCATGCTGCTGTGTTCTCCTGCCTCATCTCCCACCACCCTGAGACCTGGCGGCTGCCACCTCAGCCCAGGGAGCTGCTCCTCCTCAGTTATCTCATCTGTGAAATGGGGCCAATAACTGTTCCCAGCACCCAGGGGAACAGCGAGACCTAAATGCTCTACTGTGTGTAAAGTATAGGGAAATGGAATGGAATAAAATGATAAGTTTAAAGTTTAAAAAGGAATGTTTTTAAAGCAAGTGGGCACTTGGCCTGGCGGTTAAGATGCCAATTGGAATTCCAGTATCCCACTTCGGAATGCCTGGGTTTAGTTCCAGCTCCGGCTCCTCATTCCAGATTCCTGCTGGGCGCACCTTGGGGGCCTCGTGTCACTGGGCTCTTGCTGTGCTTGCAGGAGACTTGTGTGGAATTTCTGGCTCCAACTTGGCTTGACCAGGCCTGGCTCTTGTTGGTATTTTGTTAAGTGCCTGTCTCTTTCCCTGTCTCTCACCCTCTGTCTCTCAAATAAAAAAATAATTTTAGGTGCCAGAACTGTGGCGTAGTGAGCTAAGCCACTTCCTACAGCTTCAGCATCCCATATGGACGCTGGCTCAAGTCCTGGCTGCTCCAGGTGGTCCGATCCAGCTGCCTGCTAAAGCACCTGGGAAAGCAGTGGAAGATGGCCCAAGTGCTTGGGTCCCTGCACCCGCATGGGAGACCCAGAGGGAGCTCCTGGCTCCTGGCTTCGATCTGGTCCAGCTCCATTGGTACGGCCATTTGGGGAGTGAACCAGGGTAGGGAAGATCTCTCTCTCTCTCTCTTTCTCTAACTCTGCCATTTAAATAAAATAAATAAATCTTAAAAAAAAATTTTTAAGTGAGTTTATTTTGGTGCAAAAAATTTTGAGCTCTGTACCTAGATTTTTCAGCATACAGATTTTCTGTGGAATTTTTGAAGACCCCTCGTCCTTGGAACCATGCCCCGGCGCGTGGTCCACACTCCATCAGTGCCGGCTGCTGCTGGTGGTCTCTTCTGAGATAGGAAAAGTTAGCTCGAGCTCTTTTTATAGCAAGAGACCCTGCAGCCAGATAGAATGACATGGCTGTTACACGGGGAGCCGCCTCGGAATACTCCAGAAAGAAAAGCAGTTAGCATCTCCTCTCTCCAGGCCCCTGTAACAAGGATTGTGGTTGAAGTGAAAAATAACAGTGAACACTGATGTGAGTACCCACTGTGTGCGGAACACCTACTGTGCGCCTGTGTGGATGTCACGTCCCCCAGTCCTTGCATCAGCTCTGAACGATATTTTCTTGTATGCAGAGGAAGCCGAGGCGCAGGGGTTAAGCGCCTTGCCCCATCACCAGCGCCAGCCGAGCCTCTGTGCTATTCCTGCTCCCGGTGACAGGAGATGGACAGACAGCGTGACCTCTGTAGAACCCTGGCTGCCCAGGAAGTCCCACTCGGGCTTGCTCAAGCCATGAGCGAAATGGAAATCGGAAAATAATCATGCTCCATTCCGCAGGTTTCTCTTCTCTCACAGTAATAAATTCTCCCGACGGTCACCAAAGCAAGGGGGCCGGGCAGCCCAGGGGCTGAGTGACAGCTCAGCGCTGTGTGATGGTCAGAGGGCAGATGGCAGTCCGTCTGCGGAGCCCGTGGGCAGGGTGATTGCTGGGCCCCGGGAGAACAGGCGGTCCTCAGCGACTTTTGCCTCACACTTTGTAAATTGGTTTCATGCATGAGCTATCAATGGGGGCCTGGTTAGATAATAGGATTTTCCAACACAGTTCTTCCCCCTTGCAACACCGCAGCCGCCAAGCTCCGTGCAGAGTGCCGGGAGGGCCGGGTCAGGCTCCACCGCTCTGGCTGGGGCTGGGCGGATCTAACGGGCCACGGTTCAGAGCCATCGCATCTCTGCGCCATGAGCCAGGGGGCAGGGTCCCAGGCAGGGACTCTCAGCTGAGCCTCCTGTGGGCTTCCGCTCTCAGGCCGACTGCCGTGACACCGGGACTCCCTTGCACGCTCAATCTGGTTCCAGAGCAGAGGGCGCTCAGAGCCCAGAGACCCCGATACACCGTGCGTAGAAGCACAGCTTTACGCCGGGGAGTTCCGGGAAGCACTCTCAGAAGTAGGGTAAGGAACAAAACCTGGTTGTGGTCTGGGCCGGGGACAGCTTCAGCCTGGACCCACGGGAGGTCAGGAGCAGCAGGGACACCACCAACCCAGAGGGCCGGAAGGCCAGGGCGCTGGTCTCTGTAACCGTCTGACAGCCATCAGCTATTGCAACGCTCAGGGCAAGGGACCTGGGCAGGGGTGTGGCCTGCTATGGGGTCAGAGGTGATTCTCCAGAGATATAGCACTGGGTGGTGGGTGCACCAGTCCAGCCAAGGGGTGCTGGGTGGGGGCCCCATAGCAGGGCTGCAGCCAGGGCACAGCTCAGCCAGAACCCAGTCAGGAGCCAGCCTGGGGCTTTGTAGGGTATTTTTAAATATATATTTAGTTTAGAGACACCCAGAGAGAGTATAGAGATGATAGAGAAAGGTAGAGCCAGCTCCTTCTGCCGATTCATTCCGCAGATGCCTGCAACAGCTCTGGATGAGCAGCAGACGCAAGGTGCAGAAAGCTCAATCGGGATTTCTCTCGTAGGTGGCAGGGACCCGATGACCGCTACCTCCCAGGGCTTGCAGAAGCAGAAAGCCGGAGTCGGGAAGCAGAGCCAGGTGTCGAATCCAGGAACTCCGACGTGGGACGCAGCTTAACTTCCAGGCCAAACACCTGCCCCAGCCAGCTGACTGTGACTTCCGGAAAGTCAGAGCACCCAGGAGCCAGATGGCGCACCAACGGGCCGTGTCTGTGACAGTCGTAGCCATCAGCCCTGACCCTCGAGACACAGTGGCTCGTGGATCTGCCTTGTTAGCTTTTCCCAGCAGGAAGGCAAGGCTGCCGCTTCCAAGAAGGGCAGCATCTGAACCCAGGACCAGCCCAGTCTGCACTGCACGCAGGCGCCGGGACATGGATCCAAGCTCTTCTCGGACAATGGGGGAGCCTCTCCCCTAGAGCCCTTCACACAGGTTTGCAGCTGCCACACAAATACCTACCTCCGACACGGAGGGGAGATTAAATTAGGAGCAGTCTTAATTCTGTCTGGCAGAGGGAAGCGAGCGAGAGCTGTCAGTTCCCCGATGATGTATTGTTAAGGAAATCCAGGTTTAAAGGTATTTCATAAGTTTGCCTTTGCCTGCTAATAAAGAGAGGCGGCTAACGGAATCCGATCACCAGGCGAGAGTGTAATGAGATAATGCAATGTACTCCACAGAGACCCAGCCAGCTCCTTGAAATTCCTTCGAGAGAGTTTCTGAAGTGCCGCGCCGTGACGAGGAAGGGAGAGAGAGCAGGGGAAATGGGTGTAATTAGCCAATTAGATTAGCTGATTCAACAGACAGCACCCGGCCTCCCCAGGCTGCATCGTGGTGGTGGTTATCAAACGCCCCGTGAGCACTTCTTGGGCACCAGGCCTGTCTGTTTTCTCAGTGGGACAACAGGCTCAGGGCCACCTTCCTGGAATACCCAGAGATCGCAGGCCTTGTCACAAGCAAGATTTGCCTGGGTCCCCTTCAGGTGGCTGGGAGCGGGCCCCAGCCAGAGGTCTTGGGGACCGTGTCCACGGGGTCCCTGACCTAGGACGAGGTGGCCTTGCTGGGTGACCAGGCTGGTTATTTTTTTTTATTTATTTTTTTTTTTGGACAGGCAGAGTGGACAGTGAGAGAGAGAGACAGAGAGAAAGGTCTTCCTTTGCCGTTGGTTCACCCTCCCTCCAATGGCCTCCACGGCCGGCGCACCGAGAGCCAGGTGCTTCTCCTGGTCTCCCATGGGGTGCAAGCACTTGGGCCATCCTCCACTGAAGAGGGGCAACCGGGACAGAATCCGGCGCCCCGACCGGGACTAGAACCCGGTGTGCCGGCGCCGCTAGGCGGAGGATTAGCCTAGTGAGCCGCGGCGCCGGCCTTCAGGCTGGTTATTACCATGCACTGGGTGTCTAGGTTGGGAGGCTGCCTTAGTGCTTGGACTCTGCTTTGATGTTGTTCGCCCCGTGTCCTGGGGCTGCACCAAGTATTGTCTGCTAGGCCATGGAGGGGGCGGGGTGGGGGTGACAGAGATCCTGCAGCCCCCCGCTCCTGATCTGAGAGCCACAATTCCTGGCTGTGGTTTCCTGCCTGCCCTCACCTGTCCTATTGCTTACTGGTTTCTCTTCTACCTGGGACATCCAGAGACTGCACTGCATCCCACTTTTGAAAATTGTTATTTATTTATTTTTCATTTATTTTAAAGGCATGGAGAGAGATGGAGAGAGAGAAAGATTTTCCATCTCAGGCTCACTTTCCAAATGCCCACAACAGCTACGGTTGGGCCAGGTCAAAGCCAGGAGCCCAGAACTCAATCTAGGTTTCTGCCACACAGTTGGCCTTGCAAAGACCAAGTACTTGAGCCATTATGTCCTGCCTCCAAGGGTGCACATTAACAGGAAGTTGGATTAGAAGCAGAGTAGTCAGAACCTAAGTTAGGCACTCCCACACAGGATGTGGACACCCCACGCTGCAGCTTAGCAACAGCTCCAAATGCCTGCCCCTTGTACCCCATGTTTATGCTATGGTCTGGGCTGCATTAGTTCTGTCTGTGCAGTGTGAAAGAAAACTTTCTGGGTGCAAGGGGTCACCCCATCTGGCAAACCAGAAAAGAAGACAGCTATGTCCAAAGGTTCATGCATTGGAGGCTTAATTCCTCCATGTGGCAGTGCCGGGAGATGGGACCTGGAAGGCCGTGTCTGGGTCGTGGGCATAGAGCCCTCAGGAGAAGGTGAATGCTTTGCTCACAGGAGGGAGTCAGGTGCCTTGGGATCAGGCTGCTAAGAAGCAAGACAGCCCGCACGCTTGCATCTTCTGCACCTGCCCACTGCCCTTCTGCCTTCTACCAAGCACCAGGCCCTCAGCAGAAGCCGGGCAGCTGCTGGCATCATGTTCTTGGACTTCCCACCCCCAGAACCATAGGCCCCCATAAGCCTCTATTCTTTATCGCTTGCTCAGTCTCAGGTATTCTGGGACAGCTACAGAAGATCAGCTAAGATGAGCAGCCATCCACATGCAACGCAAACGTGATTCGGGGCTTCAGGCAGTAGCATCAACACAGAACTGCTGTTTGCCATTGAAGCAGGCTCGGCCTTGCACCCACTCTGCCCTCATCCTACTCTCCCAGGCATAGGCAACTCTCCTTGTTCTACAAGCCCTCAGGAAACAGACATACCCCCACCAAGGCTGTCACGTAATTTTGGGAGTTTGTAGATCCTGACCCATGAATTCCAGGGTTCAAAAACTCTGGCACAGAGGGGTCGTTAAGGAGATGGCCCCTTTTGCTAGAGGGACCCAGGTACACCCCAGGGAGACTGATGTCACCCAGGCAGGAGCCCATTGCAAGCCAGCCAGCCCTTGAGACGCTGGGTGTCTGGGGGCAGAGAGAAGGCAGGAGGGGGTAAGGAAAGCCTTGGTGACCTGGTAAGAGGAGGCCGGAAGCCAAGGGCAGGAGACCTGGCTCTCAGACCCAGAGCAGATCTGCACCGTTGCCTCTGGTTGCCCCCCAACACACACACTCTGTGCCCTCCGTGGCCCTCCATGGCCCTCTGTGGCCTTCCATGGCCTGGCAGACAATCTCTTGGAAAGAAGAGGGCTTGCGTGTTTGCTTTGAAGGTGGCACAGAGGTGGAACCGGAAGACTCGAGCCAGGCCAGTGTGATGACAGCCCCAAGGATGGAGTGGTGACGGCTACACCAGAGAGGAAGGGAGGGGGCCTGGAAGCAAGGGCCGAAGGAGACGTGCTGAGACACTGTCACGCATCCACGTGGCCACTGCCCACTTCCTGCCAGAGGGCTGGAGCGCCGAGCTGACTGTGCTCATAAGTTTAGACGCCAGTCATCAGCTTTCCTGTCCAAACGCAGCTCCTTTCCTTAAGTGATCGCTGATGTATCGTATCCCCGTAATTGTATATTGTATTTCGGCGGTGGTGCGTCCAAGGGAGATTGGAAATCCAGATCGAACCCTCTCTCCGTGGCAGAACATCTATCACCCACTCTGAGGGGACAGGGTGCAGTGCGGGAAGGCAGCGGGAAGCTAGGGGAGTGCAGATGCAACCAGAACACAGGGGAGACCCAGAGAATCTTCCCCAGGTCCCAAAGTCGGGTTGGGCTCACCCAGCAGGAAGAGCTGGACACCCGATGAGCAGGGGCCCTGGAACCCCAGGACGGGAGCCCATCGCTCATTCACTCATTCACTGTCCAGCGTTATTTGAGCCCCTTCTACAGGCCCGACAGGCTGGACACTGTTCTAGGGAGAGAGCAGCCAACAAAACAGGCAGCCCCTGCCCTGCCCTGCCCTGCCCTGCCCTCTATGGAGCAGACTTGCTGCTGGACATCCCAGGTGCGGAGTCAGGGCAGGTGCAAACACAGCGCAGGCCCAGCTCCGCATGTCACCACACCACCAGGACTGAGCAAGGAGCGTGGAACCCACGGAAGGGCTGGATGGACAGACCTGGGGGTCCTTGAGCCCAGTGGCTTCAGAGAGGTGGCTTCCGAGATGGTGTACGGAATGCGGTTTGTAAACACGAAGGCTGTTGTGTTGCTGCTGTTATCTTTCCTTTGTGGTGCACTGGCTGGTCTCCCATGGCCCACGCAGAGACGGGAGGCACGAGACTCCCTGAGTCCTTCATTCGCCCTTAAAGACCTCAGCAGCCCCGGGCCTCGCGAGCCCACCCGTGCTGTGACTGCCCAGCCCCGCTAAGAGGATGGAAGCTGTTTATTGCTTTCTTGCATGGCGGGGGAGGCTGGAGGTAGGGGCTAATTAAACCACAGACAGATTCCTCAGCAGTTGGCTGGGCCCATAAGTGCTGTTACAACAGTAAAAGGCCACAGATGACAGATGGAGCTTTTTCGAGATTATGTCACCATCACCCCCGGAACACGGCTTCCACTCCACCCCTCAGCCTCGGGCCGCGCTCCGTGGGGCGATTGCTCTGCACCATCGAGGCCTCCTGACAGCCAGAGAAAGAGCAGAAACAGGAGACAGAAGGAGCCGGACTGGCCGAACCCAAACAATGGCAAGAATAGCAGCCAAGCTGGCCCACGCTGGGGCCTCTGTAGGGGAACAGCCTGTCTAAGATGCTGCCCGAGCAGGCGGCAGGAAAGTCCTTCCCACAGTCTGAGATCTCTTCTGCTCCCAAGGCACCTAGGAGATGGGCAAAAGAGAAAAGAGGACCTGCCAAGAGACAGAGGCAGGGAGCTGGGCGAGGGCTCTGCCAGGGTGTGCGGGACCGCCGTGGGCAGGTCCTGAGTTTCACGTGGGGAGCTCCTCTGTGGCACCCCCCTCCCCAGAAGCTGACCTCCACGAGCTTGACCCCGAATCCCGACTTAGCTCTTAGCTCCTCGCCGCCAGAGAGCTGGAGGAGGAAGGCAGAGTGCGGCAGAGGGCGATCTCACCGCCCACGGGGCCCTGCGGGCGTCTTCCTCTGGGTGCAGCGCCAGCCAGGTTGGCTCAGCGCCGGGCGGGGGCAGCGTAGCCCTGGACACTTCCCTGGATCTTCTCTGGGCTCCTTGTTGGGCCACTCTTGTGCATCCCGGCCTGGTGGGGGGAGAGAGCCTGCATTGAGGACCCGGTGTGTGGAAGTGAATCGTGGCTTTTCACTTACCTACGAGAAAACGTGGGCTCCAGGAGGGGTAGCTCCTACTCCCCTATGTAGAAGAACTCCCCGCTTGCCCTGAGGATGGCGTCATCATAGCCTGCAGAATCCAAAAGGTCATCCTCAAGTCTAACTTTGTCCCCAGCAACTGCAAGGTGCCAAGGGCACAGCCCCAAAACAGCATTTGTGGGGCGGAGCGGCGGGGGCTCTGCAGTGGCTGGCCCCGCCTCCCTGGAGCCGGGAAGACTTAGAAAGCCCACCAGCCTGTTTCTTTCTTTCTTTCTTTCCTAGGTGCCGGGCTCCTCTAAAACCTACAAGGTCGCTTGGCCTGGCTGGAGCTACAGCTCACCCGCTGACATGATGCGATCCGACAGCCCTGCCTGTCGCCGCCAGCCCCGGCTGGGGACAGGGGCGGCTGGGCAGGCCGGGGTGGGGAGGGGCAAGGGAGGGCCAGCAGAGCCTCAGGTGTTGACAGACAGAAAAGCTGGGGACAGGTTTGGAAGACGTTTCGTCCATACCTCGTGTTCTGAGTCCAGTTACAGGGCCACTGCCCCGGGCCTGTCTGGCTGGTCACCCCACAGAGTGGTGGCCCTGCAGGAAGTGGGGGGGCATCTTCTGCTTAGATCTGAAATAGGGCTTGCCTCCTAGGTCATGCCTCTGACTACCCCCTTTCGACTCTCCCGGGAAGGAAGAAGAGGAAACAGTGTTGGGGAGCCCCAGTTTGTGCCAGGGACCTGGCCAAGCTCCTAGGAGAGCTCGTTGGGTCCTTAGAGCCACCGTGGCCAGCAGCGTCCCACGCACATCCCACAGGGCGAGGAGAGCCTAGAGTTGTTCATCACGGGGTGGGCAGGGCCCAAGCAGAGCAGCCACGGGTGGTGCAGAGGCCCCCGACCGGCCACACAGAAAAGACCGGAGAAGGAGCAGCTGCCGGCTGTGGAGAGGCTGGTGGTCTCGGGAGGGCTGCTGTCGAGGGACACAGCCAGCTTGTGGGGACCCTGCCAGGCAAGAGTTAGGAAGCCAAAGCCCCCGCCTTCCTGCTCCATCGCCCCATAGTCTGCTGGTGCTACCAGCCCCACCAGAAGCCAGAGAGCAAAGAAGCGCCGTGGCGCTGGAGCAGCGCTGGTGGGAGACCCAGAGGAGACAGCAGGTGGCCGGCGACACACAGCCTTTCACAGGAGCCCGAAGTCAAGAGCTGGCGGCAAAGCCAGGGCCTCCGCCCGCATGCTCACCAACACCTTCTGCCTGACATCTGAGCTCCCGGAAAGCAGACAGGAGGTCAGGAGGACTGTCGAGGGGGCCTCAGGAGCCCTCTGGCCTGAGCTTCCAGCTCGTGACAGTCCCTGGGGTCTACGTGGGGGACAGACGCTAGCCCAGCTCACCCACCAGCTGGCTCCTGCCTGACTCCAAGGAGTGCCCTGGGCCAGGCCCTGTGAGCTCCAGTCTTTCATATCTGTGCAACAAAGCAAAGTGAATTCTATCCTTATTTCTTTCCATTGCAGACATTTTTTAAGGATAAAAATTATATACACATGGGGTGGGTGCTGATGTGTGGTGTGTTAAGCTTCCACTTGGGGACACTTCATCCCATACCTGAATGCCAGTTCAAGTCCCAGACACTCTGCTGGATGCCCGCTGGCTGCCAAGGTGCACCCTAGGAGGCAGCAGCTGATAGCTCAAGTAAGTGGGTTCCTACCACGCATGTGGGAGCCCCGACTGGAGTTTCACTGTGCATTTTGGCCTGGCCCAGTCCCACTTGCTGTAGGCCTTTTGGAAGTGAACCAGTAGACAGAAGATCTCTCTCCTCTTTCTCTTTCTCTCTCCCTGTTTTTCCCTGTCATTCTGCCTTTCAAAGAAATAAACATTAAAAAAAATTAGACACACACTCGTACATGAAATTCTTCAGCATTTAAGTAAAAAAAAAAAAATGCAAGAGAAAAATCCTTCTTCAGCTTGACGAATGTTTCTAGAACAACCTACAGCGGGCAGTCATTGTTCCTGGAGCTGGGGATGCAGCAGCAAACACAATAGGCAAAGTCTCTGCCTTCCTGGAGGTTGCATTCTGGCTGACAAGGAACAAGCAAATGAATATGCAGCATGTCAAAAAGAGATAAGTGCTGTGGGGACAAAGGAATCAGGGCAAACATGAAGAGAGTGCTGGAAACGAGGGCTACAGTCATAGCAGGGTGGTTGGAGAGCACCTGAGGATGAGAAATTTTTTGAACAAAGAGCTGCTGGAAGGCGGAAGAGAGGTATGTGGGGGTCCGGGGAGAGGAAACAGCAGGTGCGGAGGCCCTGGGTCAATGCCCACTGGGCGTGTTTGAGAAGCCACACGGGCACCAGCGTGCATAGAGGAGAAGCCACAATGGCCACAACGGCGGAGCTGGGAGCTGCACTGCTGGGGGCTACCGCAGGAATGCCGAGAAGAGCGTTCACTTGGTCTCGCTGCGGGTCACGAGGAGTGCTCACGTGCTGGCCGCGCCAGACAGAAAACCCAGGGATCCGGGGAGGGATCAGACGACAGAGAGGAAAGAAGCTTCGACTGATTGCAAAGCCTCCTTCGTTTGTTTGTTCACTGGGTGTCCCCTGTCCCGACAAGAATGTGACTTCCGTGAGGGCGGAGAACGTGATGACAGCGTCTCCTCTCGCAGCGTTGGGGAAGCAGCAGCGAGTGGGGGAAGTTGGGAATTCTACCTGATGGGGGTGAGTGATACGCATGTTAGTTATGTGGGTCTGGGGTCCGGGGGAGGGCAGGCCCGGGCAGCAAGGCATCCGGGGGCTGACAGCTTGTAGAGGGTGTTAAAGCCAGGGCTGGGGCCATCACCCAAGGTGGAGGGAGCGGCCGAGGCCAGAGGCCTAGCGTGTGCCGGTCAGGGGCCAGCAGAAGAGACCGAGAAGCACACGGCTTCCACCAGGGAGCTGGGAGAACCAGACAGGGACAATACACAAACAAAGCAAGCACACACACAGAGGCTCCTCTCATCTTTGAATACAGCTCCCTAAATCCAAAATAAAATAATAACGACTCAAATAGAGCAGTGTGATAAAAGAACAGTGTCTCCTGGCGGATTTGGGTTTATCCCAATAATTCACATTATAAAATACATAATATACTTATGGATAATACATTTGATTATCTCACAACACGCCAAAAAAGCTGATAAAATTCTATATACTGTCCTCATTTAAAAGAAGATGAGATAGGTAGTTAGCTTGAGATGCCTGTATCCCACACATCGGTGCTGGGTTTGATTCCCAGCCCTGGCTCCTGACTTCAGCCTTCCTCCAATGCAGACCCTGGAGGCAGCAGTGACGGCTCATATAATCAAGTCCGTGCCACCCTCACACGAGACACAGGTGCAGTTCTTGGCTCCTGGCTTCAGCCTGGCCCAGGCCAGCCATGGGGGGCATTTAGGGAGTGAACCAGCTAGTGGGAGCCCTCCCTCTCTCTTGATCGGTCTGTCTCTCTCCATGCCAGTCCCTCAAAACAAAAAATAAATCTCGGCCAAGCAGGGAGGGAAAGCAATCTTTCTGAATGGGGTGCCCTTGCACATCCACAGAAGACGGTTTCCAGGGCCCCACAGAAGACAGTTTCCAGGGCCCCGCAGTGCTGGTGGCTGAGTAGCATTGTCTTCCTGTGTAACCTACATGCGTTCTCCCGTGTCCTTCGGTCACCCCTAGAGTACCTTTAACACTAGCACAACGGACATGGTGGGCGTACCGTGCTGATTAGTGAACGATCGCACAAAAAAGCCTTTAGGTGCTCAATGCACAGGCAACTTTTTTTTCCAAGTGTGTTTGACCCAGACTTGGTTGGATACGAAGAACCCATGGCTACAGAGGCTCAGTAGAACTTCTGGAAGACTTTAGAAACTTGCCTCCATTCTCTCCGGAAACACCATATAGGGGTGCCTCTATAGATGGAAGAGAAAAATAGTATTTCCGGCTGATAGTACCGTCGGCCTGGGAAGTCCAGAGGAGTGAAACAGCATCACTGGGAGCCCGCCCAGGGCCAGAGTGTCAGAGCAACAGTGGGAGCATCCCTCCACCAATCAACAGTCCACACCGTCCAAAATGTAAACAGAAACACCACAACAAGAACCGCGAACGCCTCTAAGGCCCCGAAGAATAAACCTAATAAGATGCGAGTAAGACTTTTATGGAAAAACTATAAAACTCTACTGAGTATCATAAAAGAGGATTTCAATATGCAGTGAAACATGGACCGTTCCTGAGCAGGGAGGCCCAGGGTTGTAAAGCTGTCAATTCTCCCCCAGATGCAGAGCGACCCCCATCAGAGTCCCCCAGAGAATGTTCCAGAACTTGACAAACATAATTTCAATTCATCCGGAAGAGAAGAAGAGAAGCAAGGATAGCCAGGTAATGATGGGGTAGGATTCCCTCACCTGGCATAATGTGTGCCATAAATTGCAAAAGCCAGAGTCAAGATGTCGGCGGGAGAATACGTCAAAGCAAGACGCAGAGCTGTGTGCGCCAGAGAACATGACAGCATTTCCATTAGTGACCAGAGGCGGCGCTGTCCACTCAGCGCAATGGCTTGCTGCCCACACAGAGTGCCTGACCCGACCAGGCTTCAGCAAACAGAAAAATGTACTGCTCTGGGAGGGGGCCAGAGCTGGAGGAGGTGGAGATGCTTCACCCAGGGCTCTGGCTCCATCCTCCACCGCTGCGGCCCTCTTCATGTTGGCCTCACCCTCGGCCTGGCTTCTTCCCTCGTGGTGGCAAAGAAGGTGTTGCTCGTCCTGGACCTGCACCCACAGAGCATCATGTCCAGAGGAAGACAGGGGCCCCTTCTTGCCCGGGGACTGAGTTTTACAAGTGGCCAAAGGATTCTCCCCAGAGGCACCCTCTCCTGGACTGGATCCTGAACTAGTTGCCGTAGCTGGCACCATGCCACACTCTGGTGTTTAGGCAAAGGTGTGTGGAAGATCCCCCACCCTCCCTGCACCAAACTAAGGGGGCCCAGCATGCAGGGAGGAGATGGGAGCCTAAATGAAAACACAGGGGAACAAAGCAGAGGTGGGACACCGGTGATGGCCACCAAAGCTATCTGCTTGGAAAAATACACTGAGAGCCTATTGCCCACTGTGTACGATGTGAATCCCACATTGACCAGAAAGCTCCATAAGAGAGCAGAGGGCTACGAGAAGGTGAGAATATACTTACAGCTCGGGGAGAACCTTCCTGGGACACACACACACACACACACACACACAACCTATAAAGGGTTGAGGGACTGGCATTGTGGTACAGCAGATTAAGACACCACCTGGAATGTTGGCATCCTGTGTGAGTGGCCATTGGGTCCTGGCTGCCCCACTTCTGATCCAGCTGCCTGCGGGTGTGCCCAAGTGTTTGGGCTGCTGCACCCATGTGGGAGACCCGGATGGAGTTCTGGGCTCCTGGTCTGGGCGTGGCCCAGACTTGGCTGTTGCAGCCATTTGGGGAATGAACGAGCATTCTGTCTCTCCCTCCCTCTCTGTACGTTTGTTTTAAATAATCTTTCTTTTTTTAAAGATTTATTTATTTATTTATTTGAGAGGCAGAGTTACAGAGAAGCAGAGGCAGAAAGAGAAAAGAGTTCCATCCATTGGTTCACTTCCCAGTTGGCCATAACAACTGAAGCTGCACCAATCCAAAGCCAGGAGCCAGGAGCTTCTTCCGGGTCTCCCACGTGGGTGCAGGGGCCCAAGGACTTGGGCTATGTTCCACTGCCTTCCCAGGCCACAGTAGGGAGAGCTGGATCAGAAGTGAGGCAGCCAGGACTCAAACCAGCACCCATAAGGGATGTTGGCACTGCAGGTGGCGGTTTTAGTACTTACGCCACAGCACTGGCCCCTTAAATAAAATCTTTTTCAAAAAGAAAGAGTTGGTAAGTTAACTATATGACTATGTCAAAATTGTTTCTGACCAAAAAATTCCTATAAAAAAGTCAAAAGGCATTTTACAGACTGAGAAAAATCAACGAAACATGCATAGCAGAGACGAGATAGCATCCGGGAAGTTTAAAGAGTTTCTACAAAATGATGACAATGAGCAAAAAGTGTGAAAAAACAACTCATAGAAGTGGAAATACAGACCTGTGAACACATGAAAATGCTTACTAGAGATAAGGGAAATGCAAATAGCACAAAACCTTTTATTTTGAGAGAGAATTACAGTAGTGATAATATCTGGTGCTCAAGGCAGGTGGGGGGCAGTGGGCAGCGAGACCACTGCTGGGAGCTGTAAACAAGCAGAGTATTTGCTGAAATCAAATACGCCCCTACTTTTCTACCAGGAAAGCACTCCTCTGTGTCTACAGAAAAGCAAGGACAATGGTATCTTTGTTACATCATCTCCAGTCCTCAAAAGCAACCATAAGCCACACAAATGTCCAAGAGAGGAAAGCTGTTCACTAAACATGCAAGGGTCCCTCGGTGTCCAGGTGTAGGGGGACTCATTCCAGAACCCCCTGAAGGTACCAAACCTGCGGCTGCTCAAGTGCCTCATTGGAATGGCGCGTGTGGGAGTGGACACGCAGCCTGCTAGCTAAGATGCCCACAGCCCACGTCCGATTGCTTGGGTTCCATTCCAAGTTTCCCTTCCTGGCTCCAGTCTCCTGCCAGTGCGGACCCCAGGAGGCAGCCATGGTGATGGCTCAAGTTACATTCTCCGGACTGCATTCCCAGCTCTGGGCCTGACCTCAGCCACTGTGGGCATCTGAGGAGGGAAATAGTGGAGGGAGCTCCCTCCAACCCTCTCCCCACCCCCCGCCCTGTGTGTGTGTGTGTGTGTGTGTGTGTGTGTGGTCTCTCTGTTTCTCTGCCTCTCAAACAAAAAAATTTTTGAAAAAAATGTAAATGTAATAAAATGGCATAGTATTTGCATATAATCCTCCCACATACTTTAAACCAGCTCTAGATTACCTGTAATACCTATTACAATGTAAATGTTATGCAAATGTGTACTATATTGTATTGCTTAAGGAACAGCAACAGGACGGAAAAGTCTGCATGGGTTCTGCGCAGACACAATTTTTCCGAACAGTTTCAGCGCACAGTCAGTTGGCTCCGCAGGTGCTGAGCCTCAGGGAAGGAGAGCCGGCTGTGTGTGTACATGTGCATCTATGTCAGTGTGCGCATCGATCATGGAATAGCACGTACCACTTAGCAGTGACCTTTGAGAGTGAAACTGAAATGTATCTCCAAGTCATATTTTTGGTGAAATGAGCAAATTGCAAAACATACGTACCACATTTTACCATTTATGCAAAAATGTACGTGCATGTAAAATGCATAGGCTGCTGTCTGCAGGGACCCACACCGACCCCTGCCACCACCGGGAACGGGACCGGGGCTGTGCGACGGGGGCACTTTGGCTCTATCTGTCCTGCGTGGGGTTTTTAAATGGCCATGTATCCTTGTGTAACTAGAAAGACTTCTAAACATTTCACTTTCCTTCCATGCATTAGCTGAGGGCACGGCGTGCGCACACCCTGGCTCACTCACCGTTCACTCTGCCAGCTCGCATGATGGAAGCACAGGTTTCCAGCTCTTTTCTCCAGGCTTCCTGGAAACCTGGGAAAGCTGTGGATTCCCAGAACCCCCTAAGGGCTGGGCATGGCCTGGCTGCAAAGCACAAGTCCGCTGGGGAGCTGGAAGACTTCAAAGTCTGATGTGTGCCTTGATTCTTGCTGGCTGTGCAACTCCTGGGGAGTAAATCTCTTGGTGCCTCAGCGTTCCCGTCTGTAAAGAGGGCTGAGTAAGAAGAATGCCTCCCTCACAGGGCTCCTGGGATGATCAAGCAGACATCAAAGCTACTGAGCTTTAGAAGTGGGGAAGCACAACTCCAGCAGCAGGTCTGGGGATTGCCTGCTCTTTCCAAACACCGTCGTGTCCCCTCCACAAACAGCAAGATCCGAGAGGGATGTTGGCTCCCTTCCTCTTCCTCACCTCCCTGCCTTCTCAGCCCCCATCGGTGCTTCCTAGAGCTGTGTATTCCCGTGAGCCATGACCCCTGGATAATCTCTTCAACAGTCTTTGTCTCGCCCCCTTGGCCCCATGCACACACCTGTGGGAGAACAGCAAAGGCTGCTCTGCCTCCAGGGAGCTGGCAGCCTTTCTGTGCACTGAGGCTGCTCAGGGCTGGGTGGTCCTTCCCCTGTTTATTGTTAGTATGAACTACAATGTGCAGAGCCCCTCCATGGTGGTCTACACTGCCATGGTGGTCTACACTGCTACAATGGTCTACACTGCCACGGAGCTCTACACTCCTGCACAGACGGATGTCTTTCCTCCTGCATATAGCCGTGAAACGTCTTCTGAACCGAATCAAAAGGAGCACATGTTTAGCCCTGCTTCATCCCCTACCACCTCGGCTCAGACCTATATTCAGGGAGGCGCTGACTACCCAAATCCCCACTCACCCACTCCCCGGAGGGCGGCCAGAACGGGGAGAGGAGAACCACTGCTTATGGCTCGCAGTCTCTGGGCAGCCAGGCCACTGCCCGTCTCCAGGCGTAGCTGCCCAACATCCTGCCCAGCAGCCCGCTGCTTCTCTCCCTTCCACTCATTAGCCTGCCACTCTCCCCACCAAAGCACCAGTCACCAGAGAGCCAGGTTTTCTCTCCTTCTCTCTTCCCCTCTGCTTGGGATCAAGGGAAACAGGAAGCCTGGGAATATTGAATACAAGTTCCCTCCCATCCTCCCTGCTCCCCAAGAGGCACCAGAAACACAACCCAGAGCGTGCACAAACAAGCACGCTTGCTCCCCTCAGGGTCCCCCCTGCAGAGCCAGGCTGCTCTGCAGAGCTGCAGCCCTGCCTGTGGCCAGAGGGGCGCCTGGATCCTTCCCTGACTTGATTTTTAAAGACATCCCAGAAAAGTAATCTGGGTGCCTTAGTTTAAGATCTACCTCTAGTATCAAAGCCTCTATGAAACCGTCCGGAGCCCCTTGGTGCTGTCCCTTGTATAATAAAAAAGCATCAATTATAAACTTAACTCCACAGTGTTCCATTTCTTATCACATACCTCTCTGTGCCATCTGCATCTAAAACCTCTGTACTTCACACAGCTTTGGCGCATAATAGACACACATCAATGATGGCAGGATGCATGCGTGGGTGGGTGGATGGGTGGGTGAATCAGTATAGATGGATGGTGTGTGGACTAGTGGGTGCATGGATGGGTGGATGTATACACGGATGAGTGGATTGGTGGGTGCATGGATGGGTGGGTGGATGGATAGGTGTGTGGATGGATGGGTGGTGGATGGATGGATGGATGGATGCATAGGTAGACTGGTGTGTGGATGGATGGATGGATGCATAATGGATGGGTGGATGGATGGATGGGTGGGTGTGTGGATGAATGGATAGTTGACGAATGGATGGATGGATAGATGGGTGGACAGATGGGTGGATGAAGCGGTAGATGGATGAGTGGGTGGATTGATGGGTGCATGGATGGGTGGATGGATGGATAGATGGATGGATGTGTGGGTATGGGTGTGTGAATGGGTGGTAATGGATGGAGGGACAGATGCGTAGGTGGACTGGTGTGTGGATGCATACATGGATGGGTGGATGGATGGATGAGTGGGTACGTAGATGAATGTAGTTGATGAATGGATGGATGGATAGGTGGGTGGACAGATGGGTGGGTGTAGGGTGGATGATCACGCCCCTTACTAATGTCCCCCCCAAGTTCATAGGTTGAAATCCTGCCCCTAGCATGATGGTATTCAGACATGGGGGCCTCTGGAAGGTGATTGGGTTAGGAGGGCAGAGATTAGTGCCCTCATGACAAACACCCCAGAGAGCTCGCTTGCCCCTCTGCCGTGTGAGAAGATGGCTGGAAGGAAGTGGGATCTCACCAGGTACCCAACCTGCCAGCACCTTGCCCTTGGCCTTCCCAGCCTCCAGAAGAGTGAGAAATCTACTTCTGCTGTTGACAGCGACTTTCTGCGACAGCCACCTGAGGGGACTACGACGCCTCGCTGGCCCAGACGCCCCAGCTGCTACGGAGTCGCCTAACACAGAGGCTCCTGCTTCTCACCCTCTGATGGTCTGTACTATTACTGAGCGGAAGGTGACTTTGTAGACAATGCTGCACTCGATAGGCCGGTGGTTCATTCTGGGGGGAAGCCAAAGCCTTTTAGAGAACAGGAAGAGAATTGTGAAGCACAGAAAATATGCAAATGCATAGTTGCCCTGATAAGAGAATTGCAGATACTCCTGAGGTGAGCCAGGGGAGCCCCGGGCATCCCTGTAGCCAGTTCTGAGCCCTGCCAGGATGCTCTAGACATCTACACCAAGGCCAGCGTCCACCCCCTTGTGCACAGCCCTAGGTTCACTACGATGGGGGAAAGCGGGGCCACCTGCCCTTCTCTGACCCCCGAGGGCTGAAGATCATTTCTGTGAATCTATCACCCCGCTTTCCTCCAAAACAGATGCCATTGCTCACGACTCCCGAGAGGTGTCTGGTCCAGCTGCTAAGACACTCATTAAGATTACCCACATCCCGTAGCAGAGCGCCTGGACTTGGGACCCTGCCTGGCTCCTGACTCCAGCTCTCTGCTAATGCAGACCCTGGGAGGCAGCAGATGTCGGCTCATGTAACTGGGTCCCTGTCATCCACTTGGAAAAGGTAAGCAGGTCTTTTACAGGGTTGATTCTGCCTGGAATACGGGGTTGTCCGGCCAACGTGGGAGGCTCTGGGCTGGGCCAGCAGCCGCAGAACGTCGTGGCGTGCCACCAGGTACACACGGGGCAAGGGTGGCCGGGGATGCTGTGTGTCCTTGTCAGCCTGAGCGAGCTCGGAGCCTGCAGACTTCCCCAGCACAGTCTGCAGCCCCAGGCCTGGGGGAGGCGGGCGGGGCTCAGCCCTTCTCAGCAGCCAAAAGCAATGAGGTTGAACTTTATATTTATTGATTATGGCTTCTCTAGACCTTTACTATCATTTAACTCTCGCTTCAAACCAAAGCCCCTTTATCTCTTTTTGCCAACTTCCCTGCCCAGAATCGTTTTTTAACTCGCACCGTAAACACATTTCCATTTCAGTGAACAGCCAGCCTGCTGCGAGACCCCCTCTGTGTTGGTTTCTTTCCCCACCCCAGAGGCTCCCCGCCATGGAGGAGAACGCCGGGGCGGGGTGGCCCGGAAGGAGTTCAACAGACCCAGTAAATAAACATTGCGAGTTCTCAATTTCTGGAGCAAATGCACGGGGTGAAGCTGCAATGAATTCAAAGATGACTTCTCTGGCCTTTGAATGAGTTGGGGGTCTTCTCTGTCTGCTAATGAGAAGACAGCCACGTGTCCAGAGAGCCTGGGGATTTGAAATGTTTAAAATAAAACTACAAATGAGCATTTCAAGTAGAACAGAAAGGAATAGAGCCACAGCTCGAAGGCGGAGCTTCCCAGGGCTGGTTCCCTCCCGACCTTGTCCTGCTGGGAGGGGATGCCGGGCGAGGAACTGTGGGAGAAACAGGTGAACTGGATGGGTCCTCTCTCCCTGTAAACTCGCTCGGCGTCTGGCTTACTGTCTGACGAGGTTAAGGGTGTGCTGCATCTTGATTAGGCAGAAACGAGAAGTCATGGTGCAGGCATTCGGTCGGCAGTGAAGGTGCGGCTTGGGACATCTGCAGCCCGTAGCGCAGTCCCTGGGTCAAGTCCTGGCTCCACTTCCAGTCCAGCTTCCTGCTAATGTGCACCCTGGGAGGCGGCGGTGATGGCTGCCAAGTGCTTAGCCCCCCGCCACCCAGAGAGACCCAGATTAAGTGACTCCTGGTTTCAGCCGAGCCCAGCCCTGGCTATGTGGGCATTTGGAGAGAACCAGCTGATGGGAGATTTCCCCCTAACTTCCCTCCACCAGACTTTTCTAATTAAATAGATAAAAATAAATAAATAGAAACCCGAAGCCCCTCCCCGCTTCTCTCACTGAACTCTGAATTAGGACATAGGAGGGGTCGGTCATCACTTAGAGACCAGAAACCTTAGCTCCTATCTTGGGGACTTGCTGTGACGCCACCCACTTTGCTTCCTGGGGGCACAGAGCAGGACGCGAAGGTGAGCTGCCTGTCGGTAGTGAAGCTACGCGGATAGGGGCAGAGAGAAAGCAACGTCACACCTTACTCTTGCCGCAGCTCCTTCCAGCACATTCTTCCCAGGTCCTGGGAGGACCTCTTGGGCCAGCCTCATAGCTCTGGGGGTTACTCTCAGACTAAAGATTAAAAAGCCCAAGGCAGTCTTCCAGCAAAGCCTCCAATTCTGGTCCTTCTTAAACCATACCCCCAGCTTAGACCTGGCTGAGCTGGGGCCTTGGGGAGGGGGCAGGGCAAGCTGTTCTCACACCACCCCTGCCCCAACCGGTGTGCTTAGGTGAGAACACGCCAGCCCTCCAGGTCAGGGAGGATGGGAATGCAGGAGAAAGGAGGTGGTCCCTGCCTTGTTAGGTGGTGATGGGGGGAGGGTCGGTGAGGGCTGGCATTGTGCTGTGCTTAACTTGCCTGTGACGCTTGCATCCAAGCCTGTTAGAGTCCCGGTTGCTCTGCCTCCAGTTCAGCTCCTCTAATGAGCCTGGGAAGGCACTGGAGGATCATCAAGTGCTTGGGCCCCTGCCACCCATGTGGGAGACCCAGATGGAGCACCTAGCTCCGGGCTTTGGCTTGGTCCTACTTTGGCCATTGTGGCCATTTGTTGAGTGAATCAGTGGATGGAAGCTGTGTGTGTGTGTGTGTGTGTGTGTGTGGCTTTTTAACTGCCTTCCAAATAGATTAAATAAATAAATCTTTAACAAAAGAAAGCAAAAGCCCGACCTCGCATCAGTGTCCTCTGGGTCTGGCAGAATCCAAAGGCCAAAGTCTTCCTCTTGCCACGGCTGGCTGTGGGCTCCCTGCTGGGACTCCTGTCCTGAGGCACAGGGCACGCCCCTTCCTCTGGCCTGGGCCTGAAGATGGCGGGGCCCCTGTGTCCCTCTGTGAGGTCTGCACCAGCCCTCTTTGAAGCACCAGTCTCCAGGAGGCCAGCCATCTGCGGCCACCTGCCCCTCTCTGCTCTGCCACCTTGGGCAGTGAGGCCACAGTGGCTCAGCTGTGGCTCTCGGGCCTCCATCAGCTCCCTGGGAGCTTCCTTGAAGTCGCCTCACCGTGTAGCTGGGTGGAAGCAGCCCCCTTAGTCCATGGACACCTCACTCCAGACGGGACCCCCCCAGGGGCCTCTCCACCCTGTCCCTGTCCCATCATCATAACCCTTGAGGTGGATGAGGAGCCAAATCCACCACAGCAGTCGCACAAACTTTTCCTTAATCTGTGAAGTAGGGGTGAGCTTCCTGGCTCCGGGTTTTCTGGGAGTACGTGGGCAAATGCCCAGCCCAGCCCTGCCCATGGAAGGCGCTCTGTGATCACTCATGAACCTGGGTGGAGAGTATGCATAGCACAGCTCTCAGCGTGGGGCTCCCCACTCCACCGTGTCCTGCCTCGCGGGAGCCTGTGCACCTGCAGCCACTCATTCATGCAGCCACAAACACTTTGAGTCCCTGCCGCGTGCCAGGCGCCTGTGCTGGGTGCAAGGTTGGGGGGAAGAACCTACACCTGCCACGCATCTTGGCCTCACGAGGTGCTGTCTTTCTCCCAGTAGTTGAGGAAGGACCGACAGGCAGACAAAACGGCGGCCTCAAACGGACAGCTCAGAGGAAGCTCCTGGGAAGTCCTGGTCCCTGGGAGAGGCTGCAGGGCCTGGCAGGGAGCACGGAGACCAGACGCCGTGGGTGGGCGCCCAGCAGCTGAAAGCCATTCACTCCACAGACCGCTGAGCTACAGTGGAAGCCTGGTGACCGCCTCCCATTCGGCTGCACTGGCCCAGGGCAAAGCTGCACATAGGGACCTCTGCCCCCATTTCACAGATAGACACACAGAGGTCTCTGAATACAGGCAACAGACACGCGTCCAGCCCTAGACATAGCCGCACACCTGCTCGCAGGAGCTAGCCCCAGCCTTTATCTGCCGACACCTGTGGGGTCGGTCGCTGGAGGTTTCCGCCACTCTCAGCTTTTTCCTCGAAGCACCGTCAAGGAAAGTTTGCCTAACTCGAGGCTCTCTGCATTTTTGTTTAGAGACAGAGATAAACATGTGTTCATTATCCCATCGGTGGCGGCTCAAACGCGAGAAACGTGCCTCTGATTGAGGTGCGGCAGCCCGCCCCAGCCTTTTCCTTCTATTCAAGAAGCGCGGAGGTAATTTTCCGGGCTGCGCCTGTCACAGTGTGAAAAGCAGAAAAAGCCTCTTTTATCTTCTGCCTTATTTACAGGTGCAGCCGGCACACAGGGGCAAGTGCTTTCCAGAGCAGCCACTTGGAGGGGCCTCGGGGAGACAAAGCCGCTGCCATCAGATGCTAAACACCAGCGGGGCCCCTTCACCAACAGACAGCCCTGCGGCTGCCTCGCCCCACGCTGCATCGGGCCCCGGGCAGACCCCATCCGCTTCCACCCGAGGGGCCACCTGGATTTCTGCTCACGTCCCTCCAAACCCAGGAGAGAAGGCCGAGCGATTCCAGGGCTTGTCATTTGCACTGTGCAGAGTAGCACAGAGGGAGGTGTCCAGAAAGACCTTCTGTTGCCAAGAATCTGGTGGGTGCAAAATGGGGCCTCAGGGCCCCTGTGCCTGCATTTCCTTTTCTGGAAACTCGAGGGGTGGACATTTATTTTCCTGGGGTGGTTTCCACATTGTGCTTTTGATATTTTCCTGGAAACTGCCCGAGATGAGGGTGAGGGTGGCGGCATCCCCTTGGCCAGGGCATGGCCATACTCACCACCAAGGGGCTTCTGTCCTGCTCAGCCTGGTTGCCATGGTGTCCGTGTCCGGTCCCAGGGAGCTGGCCAGTCGCCATGCGCATCACCCTAGCCAACACTTTCTCCAGCAGCCGGACCTAGGGGAGCTCCAAGTGACAGAAGCCACAGGGAATTGGAACCTGCAGAGCCCCAGGCGGCAAGCCACACTGAAAGACGAGGGTTAGGGTGGGTTTGGGTTCAAGACGATGGGGGCAGCACCCTGGGTGCTCGCTGCAGGTCTGTTCTAACCGAGGGCCAGAGGTGAGTCCGATGTGTCCGAGGCAAAGCTGTCTGCCTCGTTTAGCGAGAACTTCACTGCTCTTCCCAATCGGGTGCCTCCCACCCCACCCCTCTCTGTCCCAGGCTCCAAACCTCAGTTCCTCATTTCCTGACAGTCACCTCTCCCACCTCCACCCTTGCAATCCTTGGGGGTTTCCCAGGCCAGCTAGCAAACCTGCTCCGTGCTGGCTGCTTTGCCCTTTGAGAGACACACTGGTTCCCATGCCCCAGATGAGGGGGCGGTGCCCAGAGAAGGTGAATGACGGCTTGTTGGGCCATCCTGAGCCCAGAGCTCCCTCCCCCACCGCCGTGCTTCTAACTACCCAGGATCCCTTGTACTGTTTCTCCTTCCACAGACCCCAGGGACTCCTGTGATTTCATCCCCAGCCCATCTGCGCTCCCGAGCAGCATGAGCTAACCACGGTGCGCGCACCGCCGCGCTGACACAATCCCGCTAAAAGCAGAGGAACCTGATGTTTGCGCCGGGGAACAGTGTGATTTCTGCCGGGCTATTTCAGACATGGACGGAGGCTCTCAGAGCTTATTATTGCTTTCCCTGGGGGTCCCGAGGCCTGAGGTGGGGAACTATTGCACGGTTTCTGCAGTGTCCACAATTTTCAGAAGAAAAACCAAGACTCACGGTGTGACAGCTATGAGGATATGCAGGGGGTGACGAGACAGGCCCCGGGGCATCTGCACTGCTGGAAGAAATCTGGGGTGGATGCCTTTTCATTTGCTGACTCGTGTGCTCATTTATGAAGCGCCTACTACGTGCTGAGCACTGGGCTAGGCACTGGGGGCTAGAGGAGTCTGGAATACCATTCCTGCCTTCATAGAACAGCAGGTTCATTTTTACGTAATGATATTGGGATGGGTAAGACAGACGAGGGAAAGCCCACTTGGAGGAGGGGCTCTCTGACTTTGGTTCTGAAAGATGAAGCATACCCGGCCGTGAATAATAGCAGATGGTTCAGAGGGACGAGCGTGAACAGAGGCTCGGGTTAGGAAACAGCAAATACCAGCGGGGGGCTCCATGCAGTCCACTGGGATCACCAGACAGACACAGGCGTGGAGACAGGGGCTGGGAGAGATGAGAAGCCGGAGTGCAGGAAGCAGCCAGGCCGTGGCAGGTGCACAGCGCCAGGCCCAGCAGTGTCTGCTCACCCCACCCCCACCCACTCGCCCCGCCTCGCTGACCCCTAAGCACCAGCAGGGGTCAACCACTTGTGTTCCAGGTGGTTGCCCTTGACTTTGCCCGCTCTGTGGTTTTCTCCCCCTCTGTCCGGGATTCTAGACCTCGGATGCTCATTAATCCATTCATTCTCTCATTACAGCAGAATGCGGGACAAACATGGCCCCCGCCCCTCCGGTGGCTGTCCAAGAGACGAGAACATTAATCCAATAATAAAATGTGCAAGTGTGACTTCCAAATAGAAGCTGTAGTGTCGATGCAATTTTTAAAAATGACAAATATCGGATGCCAAGCTACGACCAGTGTGACGGAGCAAAGCCCCACACCTGGTGCTCTGAAGGCCCACAGCCCGACCTGCCCGGAGAAGCCGGGAGGGCCCCCTCCGGAAGTGGTAAAAGCAGAGCCGAGAACTGTCAGACAGTGGGCACCTTTCCTGTGTGTAACCTATTTGAATTCCCTCCCCAGTCTGCAGCTTCACTTCCTGCTTGGCTCAAGGCTTCACTGATGCCCTGGCTTTGCCCATGAGCTCAGCCTGGGCTGCGAGAGCCCCTCCTCCTGCCCCACCCTTGCTCCAGCCAGCCCGGCCCAGGGTAGAGCGGAGCCTCAGGGGCTGGCAGGTGCCATCTCCAGCTCTGGTTCCTCCCCTGAACTCCACACTTGTACTCATCCCGCCGTCCTCTTGGCGGTCCTGCCCCACCCACTGGCTACACTCCTTGGCCTTCCCCACGTCCTCCAAACTGGCCTTGACACCTCTTCCTGCCTGCTCTTCACACGGACTCTGCCGCCGATCCCTTGCTAGCTCTCCCCAACCTGCTCCTCCCCACGCCACTGCTTCAGTCTGGATCGGGGGGCAGCACTGCACCTGCCGCCCGGCTGTCCTCCCGTATTCTGTCTTCAGCAGCAGTCTGAGGGGCTTGTCCAAGATGAAAGTGGGGTCCTGTCCCCCTCTGCTCCCCACCCTCTGATGGCTGCCACCTCACTCACAACTGAAGCCCAAGTGTGTCCCACACCCGCCCCAGCCCTCCCCGCCCCTGTTCTAGCCATACTCCCCTGCAGCCACACCGGCCCGCTGTGGCTCCTCAGACACAGAAATGTCCCCTCCAGCTGCAGTGTCTCCCCTCGCCACCCCCGGATGCTCACTTCCTGCTGCTTCTCTCAGGTATCAGCTTCTCAAGGACCTCGTCCCCGACCCCTACAGCTCAGCGGGGCCCTGTGGTCACTTTTTGTCCCCTTCCCCTTCTTCCTTCTTCTTCACAGAACTTCTCACTTGATAGGGAATTAGCTGCTTGCTTGTCCCTTCCCCTGCCCCACCCACCTAGCAGGTGTATTCCAGCAGGAGGGCCGTGGACACGGCTCACTTGTGCGTCCCTATGCTGGGACCCTGGCAAGCATTCCAGACACGTTTGCTGGGTGAATAGATGCTTAACTTTGTGTTTTCAAGGGTGGGAGAAGAATGGAGAGGGACAACTCCGGGGACAGTGAGTGACCTAGCTGCTTCATGCAGCCCCCTAGGAAGCAAGGGGGGGACATTGGGGAAACAGAGGATGCCCTGGAGAAAACACTGACCCAGAGTCAGCAGGACCTGGAGGCTGCCTCCGTGGGGCAGAGGGAAGAGGAGGCGTCTAGAGGGTGCCCCAGGTCCTGGCCAAAACGTCAAGGGGATTTAGCACCTCTGGCCAAGGAGGGGACGCGGCGGGTGGAGCAGGTTGAGAGGGAGGGTGGTGAGTTGGTTTCAGCCATGTAGAGCATGTGGTGACTGTGGACAGGAGCAGTGGCTAGCAGGTGGCTGGCATTGCAGCTCTGGGTCATGGCTGCATGCTGGAAACAGATCTGGGCCAAAGGCACGGTGGCGGCGTTTAAAATAACTGGTGTGCATTAGACTGCCTAGGGAGACAGTGGCGAGTGAGAGGATGGAAGGAAGGCGCTAAGCCTGGGAAGCGTGGACATATCAGAGAAGAGAAGAAGCGAGAGGAAGAACAATTGGTGGGAGAAGTCTATGGAGAACCAGAAGGTGGGGTTGGGGCAGTGAAGGGGGTGGGGCACGTTTGCCCGGGAGCTGTCAAGCCTGTGCAATCAGTCCTGCCAAGGCACCCGCAGGCGGGACTCAACATTCCTGCAGCAGGCTAATTTTTCAGTTGATGATTTTGTATGTTATTAACATCCAAATGGCCCTCGGCAGGAGAATGGGGCTCCCGAGGAAGGATGGAGTTTTCAGAAAAAGGGAACAGGTAGCAAGGTCCAATGCCAAGGGGAGTCAGAGAGGGAGGGGCTGAGAGGGACCCACGGGATGCGCAGTGTGGAGGCCCCTACGGCTGAGGACAGACACGGGTCACCAGCAGGCAAGAGCAGAAGCCAGGGCTGTTGGTTGGGGAGGTAGGAGAGTGAAGAGAAATGGAGCGGTGAGCACAGACAGCCCTTTCAAGACATGTGGCAGGGAAAGGCAAGGACAGAGGCCGATAACCATCACCCTTTGCGTCACCCCAGGGGGCGGCTTGAGCATCTTCAGGGGTTCAGAGCAGGAGCCAAAGCAGAGCCCGGGTGTATTGCAAGTGGCGGGGGGAGGTGTGTGGCTCTGGGATTGGAGTGGGGAGGGAAGACATACAAAGTGGACTAGGTGTGCGTGTGGAGCAGAGAGAGAAGAGCTGGCTGTAACCAGAGCCCAGTGCCTCCACCACGGCAGGGAGACAGCCAGCCATCCACGGATAGCACGCAGGACGCCTGGGATAGCTGCACGTGGAACAGGCACAGCCAGCACCGTGGGCAGAGGGGCGCATGCTGTGTCCGAGGCTGCAAGGGAGGCACTGACCCTGGCCTGACCACGTGGGTTAGGAGAAGGAGCCTGAAGCTTGAGGAATGAGGGATTTGGGAAGAAATCCTCTGTCCAGGAAAGAGGCGTTGGAGGCTCTGGGAGAGGCAGAGGGATGAGTGCAGAGAGCCAGAGCGCTCTGGGGTTGACAAAACAGCCCCAGGGAGGTGCACAGTGTGCAGGGCAGGGCTAAGAACATGAGCTAAGAGGATAAGACACTAAGCACACCTGTGGTTCAGTTACCAACCTGCTGTGTGACTTTGCACACATCATTATCACTAATTTTAATTTTAATTGTTTATTTGCAAGGCAGAGAGAGAGAGAGAGAGAGAGAGCTTATGCACAATCCCATCTGCTGGTTCCCGCCCCAAATGCCCACAATGGCCAGGGCTGAAGCTGGAAGTCAGGAACCCAATAGGTCTCCCATTACTTGAGCCTTCACCACTGCCCCACCACCCCCAAGATCTGCATTAACAGAAAGCTGAGCCAGGAGCTGCAGCTGGGACTTGAACTAGGCACTGCAACGTGGGAGGCTGGCATCCTGACCACTGGGCCCAGTGCCTGCTCCTGAGCAAGGTGCTTAACCTCCCAGTGCCTCTGTTTCCCCATCTGAACAGCGGAGTTAGTCACCTACGGGCTGTCATTTTGCAGGCAGTCATTCCACAGCTTGGAATTTAGTGTTAAGAGAACCTCAAAAACGAGCCTGTCATAGCGTCAAACGGGCACAGCTAGACACAGGTGTGCAGGCAACTTGCGCCACCCATGCCAAGTTCCCATAACTCGGCCGCTTTTGAGCCAGGAGAACAGGGAAGCTGCTCACTTCCCCACTCTCGGGCCTGGAGTGGGGCATCCAGGCGGCACGGGGAGGATGACAGCAATGCTGAGCCTTTAAACCGTCACCTCCCCTGCAGGTCCGCCACTCAAAGAGACGTGACAGCAAAGGGTTTTAGTGTGCAAAGGAAATCGCGGGGATTCCGCCCTCGTCTCCCCGCGCCCACTCCGTCCCACGGTAGACTTGCGAGTTTTCCTTCCAGTGTTCATTTTCCTAGGCTTCCCGAGCAGCACAGCTGTCCTATGCACAGGGCCACCGGAGTAGAGGCCTTGCAGCTAGGTGCGGCCATGCCACCAGGCTCTGGCCAAGGGCCCTAGCAGGAGTACTGGGAGGCAGCCAAAGGAGCGCTCCTTAACACACAGCTGACATGCGTGTCCTCTGCCCTTTCTTCCTGGTCCCTTTCTCCTTGAACCTGCCAGGGACACGGATGTGATGGCGGCTGCCATGAACAGTGAAGATGGACCCATGCCATCGACCTGGCCAGGGCCTTACGATTTGCACTTCACTCCCTCCAAGCATGAGCTCACCAGAGTCTCAGGAAGCCGTGCAAGAGAGCGGCCGGCGCTGGTTTTCTGGTGTTCCCCATTTCAAAGACGAGGCAGCCAAAGGCAAGTGCTTGAGGAATCTTGGCACACATCACACATTCGATAAGGAGTTGAGGCAAGAAGCCTGGAGCTCCCAGTCCCAAGCTCAGAGCTTCCTCCAGAACACAGAGCAGCCAGGCTGCAGGCAGCCCCGGGAGGGCTGGAACTGGGGCAGCGGGGGACAGTGTGGGACGGGCCCGAGGGGCTACCCACTTGTCCTCAATGTAGGGCACCTGTAAAGACTTCAATTGAGCAATAAATGCACCACCTGTGGCAACTTCAAAATAAATATTATGTCGCTGAAATATTTGCAGAACTGAAGAACTGGGACTTAATGGGAAATAGGTATATTGGGTTTAATTCCTTTAGACATTTTTCTCTGTTTTTAATTGTCGCCCAGAAACTCCGCATTCCATGAGATCTATCCTAATAGATTTTTTAAAAGACTGATTTGAGAAAGAAAGAGAGAGAGAGAAAGAGGTCTTCCATCCTCTGGTTCACTCTGTAGATGGCCTCAGTGGATGGAACAGTGCCGATCCAAAGCCAGGAGCCAGGAGCTTCTTCCAGGTCTCCCACACAGGTTCAGGGGCCCAAGGACTTGGGCCATCTTCTACTGTGTCCCAGGGCATAGCAGAGAGCTGAATTGGAAGTGGAGCAGCCAGGACTAGAACCGGTGCCCATATGGGAGGCTGACACTGCAGGCGGTGGCTTTACCTGCTACACCACAGCACCAGCCCCTATCCTAATAGATTTTAAGCGTACAGCCCTTATGGTTAAGGATCAGCACCAGGTTGTACAGTGGTCTCTGGGACTGCTCATCTTTCACAGCTGAGACTGCACACGTCCAGCAGGGGGTGGAGGAGCCTGTCCCCGCCCCTCTCTGCTTCTGTGGGTTTGACCGTGTCACATCCTCACGCAAGGGCACTGCACAGTCCTTGTCCTTCCGTCCCTTAGCACAGCATCCTCACTGCAGGGCGTCCTTCCTTCTTGAAGACTGAATAACCCCCCAGAGAGACACTGTTCACAGCGGCCGAGGTGTGGGCACGACCGAGAGGTCCGCTGGTGGCTGAAAGGATAGGAAACACGGCGCACACATACACCGAGAGGTTGCTTATCCCAGCCCAGGGGCACATCGCGCCTCAGGCTCCACCTGTCGTTCCCAGAGGCTTCCAAGGAACGGCTGGAGGAGCCCAGTCTGGGGCTCACCCAGGAGTTGTTTGGCATTTAGAGCAAGGCACCTTGCTAGACGTTGCTGCAAAGTAGGATGCACAGCAGGTCACAGAGTACGAGGGAGAATCCTGTTTACAATACAAGGCAGAGAGAGGCACGCGGCATGGAAGAGGTGAAGATCAAGTTCAAAGCCACACAATTCAGCCGGCATCTCTCAGCCACTCTGGAGAAGGCTGAGCCCCGGACGCTGGAACAGAGGCTCCCCCCCACCCCCCGCCGAGGCTTTCCACTCGGCTCCAGCATCTCCTACGAGCCGCTGGCTCCCACAAGGACCAGCTTTGAAGCCGGAGAGGTGTCTGCCCATGTGCAGATAGGCCTGGGGTGGGAGATACAAAGAGAGGATGCCTGTGCAAGAGCTGAACGAGAGACAGGGCTTCCAAGTCAGGCCTGATCTCAGCAATACAAAGTAGCCTGTACCAAGTGCCCAGGGCCATGCAGCCACCAAGTGTCAGGGCTCCCGAATCAGGGACAGAGTGGTCAAGGAGGACTTCATGGAGGAGGGGAGATTTCCCCTAGGCCTTCCAGAATGGGTGGGATTTGTGTAGGAATGGAGGACAGAGAGGAGGTTTCTAGCATGTCAGAAATAACAGCTGAAATGCACAGTGGTGGGTGAGGGAGGAATGACCCAAGGGTTCAGGCCAGAGGGTAAATAAGAGGGATGGGGTCCCCGCAGGGTCACTGTTGGCTTGAGCACCAGACTACGACGCTTGGGCCTTATTCCCTGGGTCAGGACTGCCATTGGGAATGTGTTTTGTGCACACAATGAGGGGATCAGAGTGGTGTCAGCTTTAAAGAGGGGTGTGGCGGACCGCGGGGGAGGCGGGCAGTGACGTGGGGCCAGTGGGTGACTGTGTAGGAGGCCGGGTGTGTACAGCAGGATTCTTAAGGGGTCTACAGCAGGGTGGGTGTGAGAGAGGGCAGGAGGGAGGAGTCCGAAGGCCCTGGGTGTGTCCAGCGGAGAAGGTGCTGTCCCAGGACAGACAGCCTCAGCGGGGAGGGCCGCTCCCACCCAGGGGGCAGCTGGCAGGGCTCTGCATAAACCCTCCCCTCTTCCTCTCCCCCCACTCTCCCTGTGGGACTGCTCCCCAGCCAGCAGGCTCCTGCAGGAGAGCCCGAGGCAAGGCCAGGCTCCTCCATCCTTAGGGGTGTGGTCAGCTGGGCCAGCCCACCCCCCAGGCTTAGAGACACCAACCTCCTCTCTCTAAGTGACTGGCACCTGGGGCCCCTGCCCACCCACCCGACTGCTGGCTTCACCCTGGGGTGGGGGTGGAAGGACTCAGCTCAGAAAATCCACGTTCAGCCGTAAGAAGACAGAGGCAGAGAGAACCGGGAGGCCCTGCCCGGAGTGGCGGCCGTCCATCCATCTCTGCCAGGCGCGCCCCGCGGAGGGGCTCCCCCGTGATTGATGGCTTTTCCAGAGGTTATTAACTGAGCTGGACTCGCACTCTTTGAGCTGATCTATGATCCGGGGACAGTTTTAAAGTATGTGGCTTTCCGGCACTGCATTATCGAAAAGAGTTAAAATTGAAGTAGTCACTCAAAGCCCTGCCATCCGTCACGGGCGACCAGCCGGGGCTCCTCCGGGCGGGACGGGGATGTGGGTGCTGCCTCCGTCCCAGGTTGCCTCCCAGGGCATCAAGGACACGTCCACTGTCCTCCCTGGGACAGCTGCAGGTGGTGGGACCCGTTGGGGGGGAGTGGGCACCCCCAGGCCAGGGAGAGTCACCCGCTGAGCGTACCAAGGTCTTCCTCCACACACGCAGGAAGAGCACAGGGCGGCAGCCGCTAAGGATCACTGAGCAGCAAGGGCCAGGACCCTGTGGGAGCTACTGAATCCTGAGTCCCTGCCACGTGGGCACCACTGCTGCCTTTCTACATGGGAGGAAGTGCAGGTGTGGGCTGGGGTAGAGGAGCAAGGCCAGGGTCGTGTCAGGGGCTGCACAGCTGGGATCCAGAACCTGGAGCTTCCCCTTCCACTGACTCCACAGGTGGGGGCCATGGAGAACACACACACACACACACACACTTACATACATAAAACACACATATATACACAACACATATGCACGCATACATGCACACATACATGCATGCAACACACATATACACATCCATATACTTACACAGGTACACACATATACACAATCACACACAATGCACACATACACAGATACACAGACACATGTACACAAACACACAATACATGCATGCACACAATGCACACCTATGCACAGCCTCACACACACACACACAGCTCAATCCTCTTTCCCTCCGGCCCAGCGCAGCCCTGGCACCCTGCCCTCTCACCTTGCAGCTGTGCACAGCCGCGCTGCAGCCCCCATGCAGGTGCCGTTCCCTCCCTCCTCCCCGGCTCCCCTCTGTCATGCCCGTCACGTTGCTATTGATCGGTGTGTGCAGTTACATAACACCTGCCTTGCCTGCTGGACACGGGCCGCCGGCGGTCAGGAACTCCCCACATGGGGCTGAGTGGGGGGTCTAGGCTGAGTAGGGGCTCCTGCACCACAAGCTGCCCCCCACCGCCAGTCAGCCGACCTCGGCCACCTGCTGGGCACTGAGTCAGGAGGAAGGGTGGGCTACAGCCTTTGAGGGGTGTCCTGGCCCCTCACTCCTGGTCCTTGCCCCCTCTCTTCCTCAGACACGAAGTGACATCCTGGTCCCCTCCAGCTGGCACAGGCCTCCCCATCTCTCCCTGCACGCTGCCCCTTCCCAGGGCTCTCCATCAGAAGCATGAAATATTAATCGGGATTAGCCGCTTACTGCTCATCCTCTCACTAGCAGTGTGTCCCAGAAACTGTGACGAGGACGGGAGGGAGTCAGCCCAGGCGGGGGCGAGGACCCGCAGGCTGGAAGGGCCTCCGTCCCCCCACCCCAGTCCCCAGGCTTGGAGCTGGTCGTGCCTGCACCTGTTCCTGACACAGGCTCTGCTTCCACCTAGTCCCCACAGTCACCGGTTGGAAGGGACAGCACATGCTCTCTGCTGTGGACAACCCACATCCCTCAGTCTCAGAACGTGTGTGAACAAGCATGCTGCTTTTAAAGTCTGTTTTGTCCGGTTGTAACAAGCCCTCTCTACAGTCAGTGTGCTTTTCCTGCGATGCGGCAGCAGCTTCCAGGGGAGACAAGCGACGGGCCCTCGCCACCAGGCAGCAGCCCCAAAGCCCCTCCCTGTGGCACCCCGGGCCAGGCGCAGTCTCCCCTAGGAGCAAGGGCAGCTCCGGGCAGCTGCTCCCGCCTTCTCTGTCCCCCACACCCCCCAGGAGCTGGGCTGGCCAGTGGCCTCTGTGTTTCTAGACCCCGGGGGCAGCACGGGCTCCCTGCGTTAGGGCTGGATAAACTCTGATTGCACACCTGCCCCCGGCTGTGAGCCCAGGGAGTGCAGGTGTCAGGGGCAGCCTCACCCGGCGCTCAGCGTGGCATGGGGCCTTGCTCCGAGGATGCCCGCACTTCCTGTCCCTCTTCCAGCTCTCCTCCTCCCACTCCCGGCTCTACCCTCCCTGTCTTGCTCCCCCTCTTTCTGCCTCATCCATTTGCAATCTCTCACATCCCACCCCGGACGCCTCGTCCCATCTCCTTGCAGGCTTTGGCCCAGAGATGACTATCTGCTAAGCTGAGGAATTGCTCGTAAAGAATATAGGCTGTTGATTGGAAATATTCATTTTCCACTAATTTTCAAAATAAAAATCATAAAAACTTTTTTTCCCACAAAACAGCTGAGTCGAGCAGGTTGAAAACAAATTGGAAATGTTTCAAAAGAAGGAAGGAGTCTCACATCGAAACATTCCAGATCTTTTTCCTTTATGGTTTCTTTTATAGTTTTGTTTTTTGTTGTGTGTGACTCTTTTTATCTTATTATAAAAACGCAATTTGCAGAGAATACAGACAAGTGAAAAGAACTAAGGGCAATCCGGAACCCACCATCAGACCCAGTCACTGAGAACATATTGCTACCCTCACTCCCGAGTCCTTTTCTCTCTCCCTGTCTCCCTGTAATGAGAGAAAGTTCCAGGACTTCAGTCCTTTGAGCTACAAATCAAGCGCGCTATCAGCAACAGAAATCTACAGGGACAGTGTTTAGCCTGGTACCCAAGACAGGACACCCAGCTCTGGCTCCGGACTCCAGCTTCCTGCTACCGCAGACCTGGGCAGGCAGTGGCGAGGGCTCAACTCATTGGGTTCCTGCCACCCACACAGCAAACCCAGGTGGGGTCCACAGCTCCCGCTGTCCACCTAGCCCAGCCCAGGCCATCGTGGGCATTTGGGGAATGAACTTGCAGACAGGAGCGTTCGCCCTCTCACTCTCTCTCTTTCTCTCTCTGTGCCTCTCAAAGAAGTCAAAATTTCAGAGAAAAAAACCTGATCCAGCTTTATAAAGGATTATGTTATTCTACCCTCTTCCTGGAGCTTTGTAATAGTCACTGCAATGAATATCTATGGTGACAAATTTACAAATGAATTTAAAACTCTGGAAGGGTCCACAGTTTAGGCACCTGTTTAACTTTGTTGCTTCCCAAACTCTTTGCCTGCAGATCTTCTTTTCCACGTTTCACAAGGCACCACTGATGTCCTCACATGTCTGAAAGCGAACATCTTGCCAAACAGTGAGAGATAAGCATCTACATATCCGCCAATTTAGTTTACAAAAACAGACCCTTATCGGACAGCCTGCTCTGTAATATTTTATGTTTTTAACTAATCCCTGTTAGTAGATATTTATTTTCTCCACTTTTTATTACCATTTATATGATCACAAAGAACATAGAGTGGGAATAATAGGTTCAGTGTGAATCAGAAACAAAAACACACAAGGAAATAATAAATTCTGGAAAACAGATAAACACGGTTTAGAAACACATAAAGCTGGAGAAGCCGTTCCCTTGGTACACCAGAACTCCCAGTGCAGGCGGGAAAGAGCCCCGCATGTTTAATAAATATTAATGGCGTGCCCACTGTGCATCAGGCTCTAGTGCAGGTTCGGGAGGCAGTAAGCAGGTGGGGAAACAGGCAAATGGGAGGAGGAGCTCCGGCGGGTATGGCTGGGGGGCGGCTTCCCACCTGCTGTTCGGAGGCAGCATTTCGGGAAGGCAGGGAGTGGCTACGCAGACTACTCTGGGAGGAGCTGCCCAGGCAGGGAGGACAAGTGCGGAGGCCCTGGGTGCCAGTGAGTCTCATCCCGCCTCCCTCTAAACTCTCATTAGGCCCAGATGCCCCCTGGGACCCAGGACGGGGCGGGGCTTGTCTGGATCTGCTGCTGTAGAGGCTGGTGCAGGGTGGGGGCTGGTCCTCCTTGTGGGGCCGTCCAGGGGCACAGCCACTGGCCCCCGAAGTGTTAAGGGAGCAGACTGAGTCTGTGGGACCGATTCGTTGCATGACCCAGATTCTTGTTGTCAGTTGAGCTTTCGGCTAAGCTGGTGCCGGTCCCTCCCCGGCCCGTGGCTCCTTTCTCCAACCAGAGACCATGGGTGCTGACTGCAGGCTGATGGGCTGTGGGTGCCGCTCCCCACTGCCCTGGAGGGCTCCAGCTGCCAGCACCGCCTCTGCTTCTGCTGCTCCTGCCTGCCTTGCCAGCTCTGAGCCTAGGACAGGGAAAGAGAAGGCGTCTGGTGGCGGGAGAGGAGCAGAGGCTGTGGGACGTGCCTGCGTCTCGGGGCCGCAGGTGGGAGGAGGCCCAGGCAGATGCATGTGCAGAAACCAGGGAAGGAAAATGGAACGAGGGAGGTAAAACACGGAGGAAAACCACAGCCGACAACGGCAGGGAGAGAAGCACAGACGCCGAGAGGGACAGACGAACCAAGTGCAGGGGGAGGGAGAACGGGAAGATAAGTTTATTTTGATGCAAAAGGTGTTGAAATCCACGCGTGGTTTTTCCTAGTTCTCACTTTCCACGGGCTTTCTGAAGACTCCTCTGCAAGTGACTTTCAACCTTTTGTGCACTAAATAAGCATATTTGTTCTATTTCCCGAGAACTTTCTGATGCACCCTCACAGAAAGGTGGGCTGAGAGGGAAGAAGAACACACAGGGAGACCGAGCAAGGCATGGATGGCCCAAGGGCCCCAGGCAGCAGCCAGGGCGGCGACAGAGCTGAAGGCAGGTGCAGAGATAGGGACGGGATGGAGGCGTGTGGGGAGCTTGTTTCAGAGGGTCCCTGGGGGGGCCCTGAATGGACAGGAGACCCCAAGCCTGAGGGCCTTGGCCCTGCCCACTGTGAGTGCTCTCCCAGCCCCTACCTTGCTCACACTCCACACTGACCTTGACAGGTGCCTCTCTAACACCAGCCCCGAGTGCACCAAGTGCAGCTCCCAGGACACCCCCCCCCCCCCCCGCCAGGCATCCCATGCTACCTCCTGGGTACAGGATGCGGAGACCCAGGCTTCTTCCTGGATCCCTCGGCTACTGGCTGTCCCCAGCCCTACCCGCAGCGGCCCTGGCCACAGGTCAGCAAGCACTCAAGCAGCCAGCCTCAGCACCCTGGGGCGGAAAAGGTCCAGACAAACTTGTGGATAAAGCCTTGGGTGCCTGTCCCTGCCTTCAGCCTGGCCTCGGTAGGCTGGGACCCCTCGTTCCCCCATCTCCCCCACCTGTAGGCTATGCCTCAGAGCCAGGTCTGGTCTTGTAGCTGGGGAATTCAGCACTTCTGACCTGATGTTCTGGTTACCCCATCACGGTGCCCAGTGCAGGGCGGGGCAGGCTCTGGGGCTGGCATCACCGATTGGCAGTGTTCCTGGTACACAAGGCCCTGTCTCACCAACATCCCTGACACCCTGGTGTCTCTAGGCCTGGCCTCTGCCCTGCTGGTGTCAAGTGCCTTCCAAGAGTCAAACTCCCCTCCCCGAGGCTACCTGCTGGCCCCTCCATGGCTGCCTGCCTGTGGGAATGCCTGCCACTCTGTCTCAGATGCCAGCCCCCAGCCCCTCATCCTAGCCCTGCCTCGCTGCCTGGTCCGGTTGCAGAGGAGGCTGTCCTGGAACCCAGACCCTCTGCGATCCAGCGCATGCCCACCTCCACAGCTCAGGTGGCCGGAAGACTGGACACGTCCTCCAGCATGCATTTCTCCACCCACATGGGAAGAAGGCTCTGGCCTGCCAGCCCCACGATGGGCAGGAGACCAGGAGCAGAGGGCAGTGGCCTGGGGGATGCCTTGCGTCCATACTGAGCTCACAGCTGGGCCCCCTCGGGAGCCGACTCCTTCTCCTCCCACAGTAGGCATGCACAGGCTGCTATGAGCCGGCCCCGTCCCAGCTCCTCATCCAAGGAGCCGCGAGTTCTCCTGTGCTGGGTCCCTGGACACCCGCCTGTGCTTTTTCTCTGTGCTTTTACCTTCCTCCTTGAGGTTCACTCCTTTGACAGTTTCAAGTCCATCCCAGCTCCCTGTGGACCAAGAGTTCCCAGGCCCTCTACACCCCTGGCCCAAGCATGCAGGTAGGAGATAAATCAACCTGAGCGCCCGTCTGCCTGTCGCCCGGCCACACACGCGCCCGGCTCTCGCTGTCTCTTCAATGCTCTCTGTATGTCTCTTTCTCCGGCCCTCTGGGTCTCAGTCTCCCTCCCTCCCCTCCGCTGCCCCAGGTTGCTGTGTTGTCAAGTATCCCCAGCATCAGCACTTGCCGAGTCAAGTTGAAGGTTCTCCCACTTGTGCAGCGAGCCGCGTGGGCAGGCTGGGTAATGTCTGTTTTACCCTCTCCGTAATGAATCCCATCTTCTTCTCGCCGCCGCGATGGTTATTGATTCTGTCCTGACACCTTGGTTTGTTTTCAGCGGTGCCTGCCTTCCCTTCATCTTGCTGTGGCCATTTCTCCACTCTTATCTGTAATTTCCTCCTGGGCTGGCGCGGCACCGGGGCGGGCGTCTCGTATTAACTCGGGAGTGCGGCTCCGTCAGCCTCCTCGGATGGGGTGACTGGGGTGGTGGCCGTGAACAGGCGAATAGTGCAGGAGCAGAGAGCGGAAGCCGGGCCCGTCTCCTGCTGGTGGTGCTAATGTGGAGCTTGCCCCCTGTCCCCACCCTGCTCAGCCCCTTCCCACAGCTGCCCCGGACCCCCAGACAAAGGATGGGGCACTCAGCCTCACCCCTCGGAAGCACGAGACGCCCAATCTGGCTCTGCACCCTCCCTCCTCCCACCCCAGACCTCTGCCCATGCAGTTCTCCCCTGCCTGTTGTGCCCTCCCCGTCTCTCACTCTGGTTCTCAGCCAGAAAACTCCTATTCATCCCTCGAGGCCCAACTCCTATGCTACCTGTGGGAAGCCAGGCCTGGCAGTCCCCACACCTGCGTCCACTCAGGGCCAAGTAGAAAAGTGACTTCTTTTCTGGGCTGAGCTCCCACAGTTCTCTATGCAGAGTGGGAACTGCTGGCTCACCTGGCTCCGGCGGGAGCAGGCCGAGTCTTGTTCACCTGGCAGGCACTCAGGGGGACTTGAACGGGGTCCTTAGGGTCACAAGTACTCTCCCAAGGGGGCAGGTCCCGAATTTGAAGGGGTTCCAGCAGGTGTGGGGTCTGCTGAGGCCTGGGGGGTGTATGCTCTCAGAAGCCAGCCGATCCCCTTATGGGTTGGGGTCATTTTTGGCTGTGCAACTTCTCAGAGCCTGGGCCATGCAACACTGAACGTACAAGTGAAAGGGACAGCTTGACCCTCAAGTCCCCGAAGCAAAAGCCAGGCAAGGGCTTCCCTCTCGTGTTGGGTATACCCTTGTCTCCCAGCTCTCTCCATCACCCTGGGCACAACCTCACCACCCTGGCAGCCTGCTGGGCCACCGTCTGGTGGCTTCTTCCCGGTGCTTGGTAAACAGCTGCCTCTGGTGAATGCTGCTATCCCGGCAGCATCATGGCGGGTGGCCCCGGGTCACCTGCACGGGGCCGGAATGTGGAGTCCACGGAGCCCTCCTGGGTTACTTGGACCCCAGCAGGAGAGGGAGAAGACACAAGTCCCTGTCCCAGCTCCTGGGGTCCTTAGGGTAGAGCCGGGGGTTTCCCTGGGAAGGGAGAACCTGAAGCCTCTACCGAATCTCCTCACTCCGGTCAGGGGCCCTAGTAGGTGGGTGGGAGGTGACGAGGAAGCTTGTGGGCTTCTCCTGGCACTGGAAGCTAAGGAGCTGGGAAGCAGGGCTGCGCATTTGCCTTGGGTGCCATATAAGGCAGGATACGCCTCTTCTTGTAGCAGGTAAGGACGCTGGAGCTAAGAGGGAGGAGGGGGCTGGTGCCGCGGCTCACTAGGCTAATCCTCCACCTTGCGGCGCCGGCACACCGGGTTCTCTAGTCCTGGTCAGGGCGCCGGATTCTGTCCCGGTTGCCCCTCTTCCAGGCCAGCTCTCTGCTGTGGCCAGGGAATGCAGTGGAGGTTGGCCCAAGTACTTGGGCCCTGCACCCCATGGGAGACCAGGAGAAGCACCTGGCTCCTGCCATCGGATCAGCGCGGTGTGCCGGCCGCAGCGCGCCGGCTGCAGCAGCCATTGGAGGGTGAACCAACGGCAAAGGAAGACCTTTCCCTCTGTCTCTCTCTCTCTCACTGTCCACTCTGCCTGTCAAAAAAAAAAAAAAAAAAAAAAAAAAGGGAGGAGGGAATTTATCCAAAGCCACACGATAGGGGCCTCGGCTGGGATCAAGCCCAAGTGCTTCTGGTTCCAAAGTCAGGGCTCTCTCCGTGCTCCCCATCCCCTTGGGCTCCAATCCCATGGGAAGCCTAAGCATTTTGTCATCCTGTAGTGAGACCCAGCCTCCGAGCTGGTGCCCATTGATCTTCCCTGGGACTCGGGCCCTCGTGTGGCCCCTCCCGCACTGGGTCGGGGGTGGGCTGTGGGACAGTGGAATGCAGTGTCAGGGACAGCATGGTGCGGCCACTTCTGCAGCGGTCCCTGGGTTTGCCCGCCCTGGAGGAGGCAGCCCTGCAGACGGCCCACACGGGAGGGGCTGAGGGACAGGGACCCTGCCACACTGTCACGCCTTTGGAGGACACGGCCCCAGAGGCATCCCTCCCACTGCAGACCCTGGGCCAGACCACCTGACCCACTGCTCCGCAGAGGAGAGAGTCATGAGTGATCACCATGCAGGTGGGTGCAGGTGCAGTGGTTAAGACTGCCCACATCCTGTACCAGGGTGCCTGGGTTCGAGGCCCCACTCTGCTCCCGATCCCCACTTCCTATCCAGGTGCACCCTGGGAGCAACAGGTGAGGACTGAAATTCTCAGGTTCCTGCCACTCACGTGGGGCACTTGGATTGGGTTCCAGAGGCTCCTGGCTTCACCCTGGCACAGCCACGGCTGCTGTCAGCATTTGGGATTTGGGGAGTGAACCAACAGATGGGAGATCTCTCCCCGACCCCACCTTAGCGGGAGTGTCCCTGACTTCTAGCGTTTCTTGATCTCGACACAGGAAAAGCCCAGGGGCAGGCACTGCAGCCAGAGACCCAGGACCCAAGCATCCCTCTGTCCAGAGGGAGAAGGGCCCCTCTCTTCCTGAGGTCTCAGCGGAACACCCCCTGCTGCTCCTGCCTGGCGGGGAGCCGGGACGGAGCTGCGGCCACCCCTCAGGGCTCATCAGGGACGATGTCTCCTGAGCTCCTGGATGACGACACTTGCCAGCCTCCGAGGAGGACCCCGAATGGACACTAATGAGTCATTAGTGTCACCAGGTAGATGTGTCTTCCCGGATCTCCAGCCGATGATGTGTGGACCCCTGTCCCTGGGGCCACCCAGCCTGATGTGCCCGCAAACCTCTGAGGCCATCTTGGGCAGGCGGGAGCCCCCGGCCCTGGTCTCTCCTATTACTGCCTGGAGACCCAGGGGGCTCTATGCTGCCAGCATTGGGTTCAAACTCAGCAGCTGCAGCATGGGCTGGCACCAAGGCCCACGCCCTGCCATGTCATCAAGTGTCCATGGACTCCACCCTGTAAGAAGCCCCGCACCACTTTTTCCACCCACCATGCTCCCTGGTGCCGGGCAGAGGAAGACTGAACTAGGAGTCCCCTTCTCGCTACTGTAACCAAAGGAGCTGAGAAGCGCTTCTGGGGAAGAGAAGGTTGAAGGTGGATTTCAGCTCTGCAGTGTGGAGGTTATGGGTCGCGACTGGGTGACTCCAGAGTGTGGCAAACGTGGAAGCTGGCAAGCTGGGGAGCAGAGAGAGCGAACAGCCGGGCAGGCCTGGAACGCAAATAATCAACTCTCTCTCAAGAGTCACCCTCCCAGGGCACTGCCCCCGTGACCAGGAGGCCGCACAGTTAGGAGGAGCCCCCAGCCTTGTGCCATCCGCCGTTCACATGGAGACACCGGGGTTTAGATGTGGGCGTGGATTTTGAGGAGCAGGTCCCACTGTACCCAGGCATCTGGCTCCCAGGCTCATAAGCCCTGTTCTCTGTCTTATGAACAAGCCCACGGCCCTGTCATGCACTGAGCACCCCCTGGGCTCCTCCGCCTTTACGTACAGCAGCTGGGCTGCGTCGTGGGAGGGGCCTCCTGGCGTGGGACAAGGGGGCAGCCTGATGCCCGGAGACCCTTCTGCAGCACCCAGTGGGAGGCTGCTTCTGCCTCTCAGGTTTTTCACAGCAGGAGCTCGAGGGGTGGGGCAATGGCACGGGCCGAGCCAGGTCTGCGTCTCCCGTGGCGGCGAGGTAGCTTCAGAACGCCCCTGGCAGCGCTGCCTCGTACCCTGCCGCGCGGAGCGGCTCCTGCCTTTCCCACAAGCGGGTTTCCACGCTGGGCCCTGTTGCTTTGCGCGATCCCCCAGCACCCAGCTCAGCATCTGGCTCCTTATTTACTCCGCTCGGTTTCTTTGCTTTCCAGGCTGCACCAGCCAGCATGTTGCTTCTCCTTGCTCAGGCCCGTCCCTGCGGCTGTCTCCAGATCCTGCCATCTCGCACACCCTGGCTTGGTCACTCCAGCTTTACGCCTGCCTCTGGGTCCCAGTTACATCTTCGAAAAGCGAGTTCTGTCTACGGCTCAGGGTGGGGGGGGGGCGCTAGGCAGGGAAACCGCTCACTGAGGCTGGGGTTAGGGCAGAGGGTAGCCGTGGTGATGGTGCTGATGAAGGTCTTGCCAAGCTGGAGGGAGCCCAGCCCGCAGTGAGAACCAGGGAAAGGAAGAAGCTGAGACCCCAGCCTCCTGAGTCAAAGGAGAGGCAAGCAGCAGAGCCTGGGCTCAGGCAGGAGGTTTAGGGTTTAGAATCTCAGGACTTCTGGTCCCAAGCCCCAGGTTGAGATCACGGAGAGCTGAGTGCCTGAGATCACCCCGTGCGTCCAGGAACCCAGAGCTCTGACCACCCGTTAGCTCCTAGACTGCGGCTGCACCAGCCCTGGATCACAGGCAGACAAACTGAGGCCAGCGGAGGCAGGGGCACCCAGCGGGGACTCTGGCAGCAAGAGGGCAGGGGGCTCTGTTGTTTTGCTTCCCAGACCACACCAGGGGCTCCTCTCAGGCTGTTCTAAGATGGGGCCATTCGAGAAGAAACCAGAAGAAAGCCAGTACCAGCCTCCAGCCCTCCTCCTGCCTGGTGCAGCTGCGCCTGATGGGCCAGCTGTCTGCACCTTGGACTTGGAGGCCCTGAGATGCCCAGGAATGGCCCCTTGCCCATGAAGGAGCCCCGGCAGAATGCTCAGCCAGAGCTAGGAGTCGGATGGGGAGGGAGGAGACACACATCATGGGGCCAGGGTCAGTCCCGGACTCGAGTCTGGGGCAGGGAGGGACAGAGGAGGCCCAAAGCTGGGGCACTGGGGACCAAGAGCACCATACTGACTGCCCCCACCCCAGGCGAATCCCAAGATTGGGCCTAATGGTGCTTCAGCCCTGGGGTACGGCGTCCGAGCCCTGTCCTGGGCCTCGGGGCCTTGTGGTGTATGCAGGACAAGAGTCATGTCCTGGCTTAGATAAGGAGGCCAACGCCCAGGCTGGTTACGGGGGAGGTCCCAAGCCCCTTCGACTCTCATGCAGCTGTTCTGTTTATGGAGTGCATCTCCCTCCTCTCTCGTGAACAGTATGGGGGGCTCACGATAAGGTACTTTCAGTGATTCTGTCTATGGACCCTTGATGGCCTCTGTGTGCCTGGGCCTCCCCTAGACCCCCAGCTGGGTGCAGAGACACAGAATACCTGCTTCCACGCTTTACTGTGACGCTGCAGCCTTGTGGGGAAGGCCTACGTTGTGAGTGAGGCGAGGCCATAGGAAACCAGAGAGCCAGGGGAGCCCGCTCTGGGGGGCAGCCTTGGGCCGCTGCACAGAGAAGGCCAGGGCTGCTGGGATGTCATAGAGCAAGAACAGTGCAAGCGAGTTTAGATCTAGTGGGATGCAAGCCAGCAGCTGGCTGAGGGCCCTAGGGGCTGAGGGGCCAAGGGACTGAGGGGCTGAGGGACTGAGGGACTGAGGGGCTGAGGGGTCGAGGGGTCTGATCCCCTGGCCATCGTAGAAGGCTCCTTCCTGCTGTCTGGATGGGCAGGGGACGTAGGAGCTGGGGGTGCAGGTGGCCTGTGCAGGGATCAGACGGGGGAACAGCAGTGGAGCTGGACAGAGAAACACGATGGCAGCTCAGGGGTGTGGGTTCCTGCAGAGAAAGCAGCAGCAAGAAAATGCTAGAAGTCTCAGGCAGCTCCTCAAGCCCAGGGACCAACCGTGACGATGGAATCCTGCAGGAGACAAGCCATCAGACAGGGCCAGCAAGGGCGCCCCTTCAGAGACTGCTCCTGGGAAGTCCAGGCTCCATTTTGCACTCTAGGAAGGACTGCAGAGCTGAGGATGACACGCAGACCCAACCTCCACACCCACACGCGGTGGCAGACATCACCAATTGATGCTGCCACTCCTTCCGTGGAGCCCAGACTCAGCTTCACTGCTCTTCTCAGCACACCCCTGCAGGCAGCCATTCCAATCAACTGCTGATGGTGCAGAGTTAACCCACTCATCCTTCCTAGGGCCCAGAAATGAGCACCAAGCTTGAGACCCAGAAGACTGGGGCTTAGCTCTGCTTCTGCATTTAGTTGCCATATGTGTATGAACAATTTATTTAGCCTGAGCCTCACTTGCCCATCTGTTAACGTGAATTATGATTCCCATGTCACATGTTTGCTGTGAGGATTAAATGAAATAATGCTGGAATGTACTTAGCCTAGTTCTGGTTCAGGTAAAGCCCCTGTGCCCCACCCACGATTATACTCTCTGACATACACAGGTGCGGTCTGCTCTCAGGCAATGCTCTTTCAGACACACACGTGCACACACACACACACACACACAGTGCGTGGAAGACAGAAAAATGCACCCTAACAGCTGGCACTGGAATTGATCCTGCCTTTTGTCCCGGAAACCACCGCGGTCATTCTCTAAGAATACGGATCATCAGAAGTCAAGGCAACGGGAAGATAGCCGAGCGGCTCGGCATTGAAATCAACGCAGAATCGGGGGTGGAGAAGATAGGAAAGATGGAAAGTGTGGGCATTGCAGACACCATGATGGGCGTGCAAAGGGGGCCAGGTATTCAGCACGTGACGGTCGGTACTTCCGAGATACACCTCTGTCCCCCAAAGAGCCCCTGCTGCGTGAGCCCGTTCCTACAGAAGTCCATACAACACAATCCAACCCCTGGGGGCCGATGGCTGCCCCGGGGGTTGGGGGGAGGGGGAGACTTCGGGATGGTGCACTTGACTGGGCTGTGTGTCCATCTTCAGAGAGAGATCCATCTGCAGATCACAACTTACCAAATGGCACATTTTATATATAATATATAAATATATATATATATGGTTTTGCATTTAATTAAACACCTACAATAAGCTGTTTAAAGTTTTAAAACATGTTTTGCAACAATTTGATCCAAATTGTCTTGGCTTTCATACTCGACACATTAATAATTTCTCCACCTTTCAATAGATACAGTTCCCCTCCACCAAAAAAAAAAAACCTCTTATTTCTGTCTCCCCATGCCTGCGCTCAGGTCAGACATGGGTGTCAATGCTATGGGAGTGGACTTGAGGTCAAATGTGAGGGAGGGCGCCAGATCCCGCATCCAGGTCAAAACTGCAGAACAGGAGCATCGCGTGGCAGGCGGGAAACCAGCCCTCACTGGACACTCAGCAGGGCAGGCATGGAGCTGAGAGGCTCTGGAGAACTCAAACGTCCTCACCTCTCCAGAAATTCTTAGGAATCTTGGGCGAGAACCAGAAACTTCTTGATAAGATGTGAACGGGGGTTCAAGTGCGCAGGCGACACCTGTGTGACGGGCACAGATGGAAGCATTGCAGACACTCAAGGCAGAGAGGCCCATGGACCAGGCCCCCGCAGCTGCTCTGCACTCACAGCCCTCTCTGGCAAGACCCTCCTACCGCTGGGCGCGTGAGCAAAGCGGAAGAAGCTGGCCAGAGAGGGGAAGATGCGGCAAAGAGGGACAAACCCTTGCGTGCCGGGCCTCCTCCTCTGGCTCTGGCCCCGGCACCATGGAGTCAGACCCTTCTCAGCCACCTCACTCCCTGGAAACACCAGCTCTGGGCCGGTAGCAGGGCCCTCCAAACAGGAGATCCGTTTGCTCCTGGCAAGAGCTGGCGCGGCCATGGAAGCTTTCTGCGCTCGGCCAGGTGTTCCACGGCAGATAGGCAAGCGCCACTGGGCCCCTCTGCCCGGGCAACCCAGCCAGCAGCTCCTGGCTCCCTCCGAGAGGAGCGGCGTCACAGTGCAGCATCTCCGGAGACGACCCGCTCCGTGGAGCAAGTCTTTAATTTCAAGCTGACAAGGCTGGGAGCCTGGGCCGTGGGCTCTCCAGTCGGCAAGACGGATGGATGGTCAGAGCTCCGCAGATGAGCAGGGCAGGAGGCTGGAGGCGGGGGCAGGGGCGGGGGCAGGGGCTGGGGTGGGGGGTGGTGGAAGAGGCCCCAGGCAGCTTCCCAGCAGGGCAAAGGGCCTCTCTGTGCAATGGGGATCTGCGTGCTCTCTGCACACAGACGCTGTAGGCATCTCCTGTACCCCCATGCCCATGGCATGTGCAGTGGCACACAGATGGAGGAAACCATCAAGGGGCAAGGCGGAGAGGCACAGGTGGGACCCTGAATAGAGTCAGGGTGGAGCTTTCACACTGGTGGGGAAGGAGCCCCAGGGACACGAGGAAGCAGCTTGCCCCACACTTGCAGGTGCTAGAAGGCTGGTGTTGCTGGGGCTATTATCATCATCTTGTTGTCCGCAGAGACCAGGCTCAGAGAGGGTGCTGTTGCAGGCAAGGTCAGGATGAAATCAAGAGTAGAACAGAGAAGACTGGTCGGCATTCATAATGCATCCCAAAGCCTTGGCGAGGCCTCGGCTTCCTAAACACAACCTGGAGCCGGCTGGAGAACGTGAGTGCCCCAGTGGGCTGCAGCAGCAAGGCAGGCGTGGGCACCACACCCACACAGCAGCTCCTCACGCCTGCTAGCCGGCGGTGCAGATCCGCGTCCCAGCAGAGGGACAGATGGCTTCCTGCACGGGCCGTCAGTGCGCTGTCGAAGAGCCGAAGTCAGACATGGCACCGCAGCAGACAGCACCGTCTATCCACAGCTCTCCACTCCCCATGGTGTGGGCCGTGCTCCACTCCCCAAGGCCTGGAGGGGCGGCAGCTCCGACTCTGAGCCCAGTGCGTGCTGCCTTCCTGCCTCTGGCCTCTCTGCCATCGCCGGGCCTGCTTTCGCATACCAGACGCCAAGGACCCGGATGCAGCCCTTCTCCAGGCTCCCGAGTGCACTGCGATCCCATTGCACGTTTTGGGGCTTCCTTGTATTTCTGTGATCTGAGAGTGCCAGGCCCTTGGGGGTGCTCGGGATCTGCTACCTGCAGTGAGGACAGGTGCAGAGGGAGGCAGTGAGGACAGTGCAGAGGGAGGCAGTGAGGACAGTGCAGAGGGAGGCTGCCTCTGGTCTGCTGCCTCCAAGCCCCTGCTCTCCTTCTGCTCTGGCAGGGGTGGAAGAAAAAAATATCCCCGGGGTGAGCCCTAGGCCGCAGGGGGTGGTTAAACCCCTAACCCCTCAGGAGGTGATAAGGTTTACAATAGGCCACAGGGGTGGGGCCCTAATGGGATCAGTGCCCTTAGAGGAAGAGACTGGCAGGCTCTCTCCTCCTCAGTCCTTACCCCCTCTCCCTCTGTCTTCCCTCCCTTCCTCCCTCTCTCCTTCTTCCCTCTCTCTCCTTCCTTCCTCCCTCCCTCTCATCTCCCTCCCTCCATTCTTTCCTCCCTCCTCTCACCATTCCTTCCTTCCTCCCTCCCTCCTTCTCTCCTCCCTCCCTCCCTCTCTCTCCTCCCTCTGCCTCTCTCTTCCCTCCCACCCTTTCTCTCCTCTCCCCCCTCCAATTCCCTCCCTCCCTCCCACCCTCTCTCTCCTCCCTCTGCTTCTCTCTCCTCTCCCCCCTCTGCCTCTCTTCCTTCCCTCCCTTTCTCCCTCCCCCCACCCCATGGCACTGGCACTGGCAGGCTGGCTTCTGCAACCAGGAAGAGGCCCTCACCAGGAAGTGAATCAGCCAACACTTTGATGTTGCACTTCCTGGCCCCCTTAGCTCTGAGAAATAAACGTCTGATGTGGAAGCCACATGGGATGTGGTGTTTTTTTACAGCAGCCTGAGCTGAAATACAAGGGTAACAAGATATGAACCCCCCGCCCCGCAGTTTCTCCTGACTCATCCCAGAGCTGCATCAGCATCAGCGAGGCCTTGACCTTGTCTGCGAGAACTGTGGTTGTTGAGGAAAAATGCCCTGGGCTGGGCTCCAGCCCCAGTGCTGCTCTCCATCCACCCCGCTGCTGATGGAGTCAGGATCCTCCCCAGGGAACATCCCATCGGTCTCAGTTCCCCATCTGTGACATCGGAAAAAGGGACCCGCCCGGCCCCTTTCTCAGGGGCGCCGAGGGGCTGTGCCGGAAGCTGAGGTCTGGTTGGTGTGGTATCAGTGGCACAGTAGGTGGCCGAAGGCCCGCCTTCCATGCCCAGAGCGGATTCTGCCTGCCGCTCCCGGCCCACCTGCAATCCTCGCCGTGGTCGGTAGTGTGTAGGGTGACTGTGGCCCAGCTGTCTCGATCCAGGCTCCACTGGACACCTCTGGAGGGCAGATCTGTGTCCCCTCTGGCTTCCGCTCCGCTTGATTTATCCCCTGCTCTCCAAAGTGATCTGGAGGAGGGGCCGGAGCGTCAGCAGGGGAATCCTCCGAGGCCGGCCCCGGCGTTTGCCAGTGTCGATGGCACCCGTCCTCGCCAGTGCTAGGAGCCGCAGAGGATGATCCAAAGCAGGGTCTCCGTGCCCTTCCCAGCCCAGCACCCTCAGCACAGCCCCGCCCTCCTGCACCCTGCACCCGGCCCTGGCTGATGAAGACATGAAGGCTGCAGCTCCTAGTGCCGTGCGGCCAGGGGGCTGCACTGGCCCCCACCCACGGGCCCAGCTGCCCTTCTCCCGTGCTCATGGGCCCACAGGGGTCCAGGTGGGGTCGGGCAGGTGCTCCTGACTCTCGCTCCTACTCTGGGTTTTACTATTCATGAGCACTCCTAGCAGGGGAGCTAAAAATGTTCCGCTCCTAAATCTAACTGCTTTATGGAAGCCTAATTAAATTCTTTGGTTGAAGAGGGGAAAAGTGACCTTCACAACTGCCGAGACTGTGTGGAGTGGCGCGTCCCAGAAACCTTACCCCTTCGCCCCTTCCCACTGCAGGCGGCCCGTGCTGTTCTGGTGAAATTCCCCACTGCCCAGAGGGTCCTGGGGTGCTGGGTGGGGGAGGCATGTCCCAGTGGCAAGACTGCCTCCTGGGGAGGAAACACAGACAGGCAACAGTACTCCTGGTGACCAGACCACCTTAGCCCTTGGTGCTGGGATTTGATGGGACTTGGAAGCAGGGAAGTGACCATGAAGGGGGTGTGGTTTGGCTCTGGGGGACAGAAGGACCAAGCTCCGCCCCCCAGGTGGAGGTTCCTGCATAGAGAACTCTGAGGGTCTCCGGCTGCCTCTCTCCTGGGCCACCTCCTCCGTGCACCCAGGCAAGACACACACAGGTGCACGGGGCTACAGACTGGCCCTTCCTTTGCACACCTGGGCCCTGGAGCCTGGGATTGGAGCTTGTGCCCTTGGTGGCTTTCCTGGCTACCTCCTGAGAGGCCAGCAGAGGAACCTGCCCCTGTCTGAGGGCTGCTGGGTAAAGGAGAAAAAACGGTCTGCATCTTCCCCCTCTGCCCTGTAGCCCGGCTGCCCGAGCAGGTGGAGGAGACCAGAGGGGGAAGGGATGAGGATGGGAGCCCCCCCCACCCCTGCGCGCACAGGACCAGGGCTTGCCCTGGAAAATGGCCTTGGGACAGGGGAGCTTCTGCAGGCTTGGTCGGGGGCCCCAAGGAGCCCCCCGCATGAGGAGGAGGAGGCTGGTGAGAATTCGCAGGCTGGGAGCTGGAAGATGCCTGGAGGTCTGGATCGCGCAGCCTGGCAGCAGCAGCAGCAGCAGGGCGCAGCACTCACGGATGCCATGCGTGTGTGCTGAATGCAGAAGGAGGTGCGTGCCTGTGGGCTGAGAGCAGGCGGGATCCCAGGGACAGCTGCCTTCTTTCCCGTTTCAGGAAGAGGTCATTCGAGTCTCATCTACACTGATCAGTCACTGAAGAGCCAATCTCAGACCACGCCCTGGCCCCTGGTGCGAGGATGGGCACGGCGACACCTGGCTCTGCGTGTTCCCAGGCATGCCTGGGATACGCGTTACCCAAAACCAGCTCCTGGGTCCCTCCAAGGCCGTCAGAAGGGCCCCATGGGCATGTGCCTGCTCAGGGGGGGTTAACCTGAGACACTGCCCAAGCAGAGTACAGAAAGCAGGGCACCAAGAGGTATGCGGGGGTCAAGGCCTTGCGTCTGCTCCAGGCAGCTAGAGACCCTGCAGCCTCCCCGATCTAGCACCCCTCTCCCGCAGTCAGCCTCCCCCTCCACTCACGCTGTTCTCCAGCGCCCTCCCGCCACCCGGATCCTCCCCACCTCACTGCATAGCTTCCTGAAGGCGCACTGGCCAGGCCAACGGACAGCGTCCTCCCCTGCCTGCCTCTCAGCCTGGCCGGACCCCTCTTTCCCCCTCTGAGCCCCACAGCTGGAGCCTGAAAGTTACACACAGAGAGAAGGAGAGGCAGAGAGAGAGAGAGAGAGAGGTCTTCCATCTGCTGGTTCACTCCCTAATTGGCTGCAATGGCCGGAGCTGCACCAATCCAAAGCCAGGAGCCAGGAGCTTCCTCCAGGTCTTCCACAGGGGTGCAGGGGCCCAAGCACCAACACCCTCGTGTGTCTCCACATCGACACCATGAGGGCTGATGCCGTCTCTGCTCACAGTCACTCCTTTCCCATCTTTCTTCTGAGACTTTGAGTCCGAGGGGGGCGGACTGGTGCCCTCACCACATAAGGCCCAGCCAGCTCCCAGGGAAGACAGAAGCGGGGCGTCAGTGAGTCCCCAGTGATGGCTGCTCTGTGGGGTGCGCACCTGCTGGTGCAGCTGCCCTCACAGCCCGTGCTGGGAGGGGGTCCTGGGGCAGGAGGGGCCGGGCCCTGTGCCCCAAGGCGGAGTGACCAAAGCACCGGCATCTCAGAGGGACATTTGGAACGCTGCTGACAGTGGCCTCACGGCCACCCACGTGTGACAACATGTTACTCTGAAGAATTAAAATGAACCACGCTTCTGGGGTGACAGGGGCCAAGGCTTTTTATTAACATACATGGAATCCTAGAGCCAAACTTGTGAGTTTGACAGACCTGGGCTTCTCCCAACATTGCCGCCCCAGCCTCATTTTGTCTACTTTTGCTTTAGTGTGGCTACGTGAGCATATGTGTGTGAGTGAGTGAATGTGTGCATGGGGAGGAGGGAGAAGGAGAGTTTCTGATTGTACGCAGATGCATCTAACATAATTGTGTAGCTCTGACCTATGTAAAAAAACAGGTGCTTAACTCCCAGTTCTGTCTCCTGCTAACTCTGTGGCCCCAGACAAGTTCAGCTCTGTGCCTGTGTCTCCATCCACAGGTGTCAGGAGGCGGTGGCCACTGCATTGGGCCGCTCAGACTGCTTCCCAGGAGCCAGGCCCTCTCTTCCAGATGCCTGGACACTGCCTGCTGCTGGTTCACAGCCGAGTCCCCTCCCCACCACCAGGAAGTCCCTCCCAGAGACAGGCGCCTTCCCCAGAGACAGCTGTAATGAGAGACCGGTCCGTGTGGGGGACAGATGTTCCCTGCTTCTGCTTCTGCTCCAGGAATTGTGAAGGGCCTTGTCAGGGATTGGCTGAGGTCTGTGATGATGTCACCATTCTCCCTGTGCCCAGTCTTGACTCCCTCACCCCCTGGCAAGTGTTCCCTGAGAGCACACCCTGGTCTCTGTCTCCAGGCCAACTTCTTGGGGCACCTGGCCTAAGACGAGTCGAGTTGTGCTCATGACAGGTGGCAAAGCACAGTGCCTGTGGTACCGGAGGGCTCACTGCATGGAGATCATCGCTTCCCAGCCCTGCATGAACATCAAAATCAGCTGCAAAGCCAGAAAGAAAAGAAGTGCCACGGCCAGCATTGCGGCGTAGTAGGCTAAGCCTCCATCTATATTGCCAACATCCCATATGGGTGCTGGTTCTAGTCCCGGCTGCTCCACTTCTGATCCAGCTCTCTGCTGTGGCCTGGGAAAGCAGTGGAAGATGGCCTAGGTCCTTGGGCCCCTGCAACTGTGTGGGAGACCCAGAAGAAACTCCTGGCTTTGGATTGGCTCAGCTCTAGCAGTTGCAGCCATTTGAGTGAACCAGCGGATGGAAGACCTTTCTCTTTCTCTCTGTCTTGCTCTCCCCTCTCCCCCCACTGTGTAACTGCCTCTGAACTGTATAAGTAAATCTTCCACATTTCTTTCTGGCAACTCAGAATGCAGAAGTCCAGGGAGGGTTCCGCCCCGCCCAGCACCCGCAGTGAGCTCTTCCTGGAGCAGGGGCCGCCCCCACGCCAACCCCCCCAACATCCTGCTCGGGAGCGGCCCCCAGTCCTCCTGCTCCCCCTCATTTCTTAGGGGAATTGCACGGTCTCACCTTGCCCTACATTGGTGGTCTTTGATGCCTCCTAAGCTTTTGGTCCCTCTTGCAGCAGCCGCTCGCCTGTGCCCCTGTGGCTGCCACCTTGTCTGGAGGGGCTTCCTGCCGATGCTCGGTCCCCTTGGCCATCCTCGCCCCACGGGAGATCAGCTGTACCCATGGCCATCATCTGCTCCCCCTGGGCAGCACTGGAGGGGCGGGGTTACCCTGGGAGCCATTCAGAGTGAGGCACTCAGTTCAGCACCTGGCCCACAGCGACAAAGAGATCTGAACGGAGCCCTTGACCGTTCCTCACCAGCACTGACGGAGGCCTAGCCACTCGTGGAGGCAGGGGGGCAGGGGCTGGAGGGCTGGGCTCCAGCCTCCTGACCTCTGCCTGTTCCTCTGTGCCGTAGCTCTGCCCAATCAACGAAATCCTCCTGCTGCCCTGCGCCAAGCCCTCGGTGGCCCCTTGGCTGCGCACCCCACCCTTTCCTCTCCCTGCAAGTTCTCTCTAAGTCCTGAAGCTCGCGCTTCAGGCTCTCCATTCCAGGAGACAGGTCACGTCCACCACCCTGGGGTGCGGTGCGAGCCAAACTAATCAATGGCAGAGCGGTAGATTAAGGGGCCCGGCCCGAAGCCATCCATCACTGTCGTTTACCCGGGCCTGTCAGCCTGCAAATGGAAAGGAGATGATGTGAAACAACCCATCTGCAGGTTTTTAACGCTCTTTACAAATTGCCATGGTGAATAACTTGTTGCCTGTATTTATCCCTTTTCAAATTGTCTCTTAGCTACAGTCATCCGTCTTCATTCTACACCCTGATGGCGCGTGCACTGCCAGTTGGGCGACCTCATTATTTCCCTGATGCTGCTGCCTGGAGGAGGAAGGGGAGGAAGAGGAGGAGGAGAAGGAGGGGAGGAGAAAGGGAGGGAGAGAGGAAGAGAGGGAGGGAGGGAGAGAGGGAGGGAGGGAGAGAGGGAGAGAGGGAGGGAGGGAGAGAGGGAGAGAGGGAGAGAGGGAGGGAGAGAGGGAGGGAGAGAGGGAGGGAGGGGGGGGAGGGAGAGAGATGGAGAGAGAGAGAGAGGGAGGTGGAAAGGGAGAGAGAGAGGGAGGAAGGGAGAGAGAGAAAGAGGGAGAGAGAGGGAGGGAGAGAGGGAGAGAGAGAGGGAGGAAGGGAGAGAGAGAAAGAGGGAGAGAGAAAGCGAGGGGGAAAGGGAGAGAGAGAAGGAGGGAGAGAGAGAGGGAGGGAGAGAGAGAAGGAGGGAGAGAGAGAGGGAGAGAGATAGAAAGAGGGATAGAGAGAGAGGGAGGGGGAAAGAGGGATAGAGAGAGAGAGGGAGGGGGAAAGAGGGATGGGGGGAGAGAGAGAGGAGGGGGGAGAGGAGGGATGGGGCCAGTAGAGTTAGCTTGGATCTACGGTGCTGAGATTCCGGCCCCAGATCCCCCACTTTCCTAAGCTCGAAGGGAGCAAAGGAAAACCAGGGCCTTTGTGAGCAGGGGCCCCCGAGGGGGCCACAGTCGCTGCTCCCAGGGCACAGACCTGGGGCAGAGATTCATCATCATCCTTCACAGCCCCCATCCGCATCCTGGGGTCTCTGCTCCTCCCAGCTCCCCTCTGAGACCCTTCCTCGCCTTGGGTTCCCACTGCCCTCGGGCTGGCTGCCTCACCTGCTCCCTCAGCTCAGACCCGCAGCCTCCTGCAGTGGGCGGAGGGTGCACATGTCCCGCCTAAACGCATTTATTGAAACCCAGCTGCAGGGGCCAGCGCCGTGGCACAGTAGGCTAATCCTCCGCCTGCAGTGCCAGCATCCATACAAGCGCCAGTTCTAGTCCCACCTCCCCCTCTTCCGATCCAGCTCTCTGCCTTAGCCTGGGAAAGCAGTGGAAGATGGCCCAAGTGCTTGGGCCCCTGCACCCATGTGGGAGCTCCTGGCTTTGGATTGGCCCAGCTCTGATCGATGCGGCCATTTGGGGAGTAAACTAGTGGAAGGGAGACCTTTCTCTCTGCTTCTCCCTCTCGCGGTCCATAACTCTACCTCTCAAATAAATAAATAAATAAATAACAATGAAACCCAACTGCCAAGGTGAAGAGGTCCCAAAGGTAGAGGCCTCATGACTGGGGGAGTGCTCTTAGCGGAGAGACCCTGAGAGCGCCCCTGCCCCTTGCGCTGTGTGTGAGCACACAGCCAGAAGGCATTGTCTGTGAACCCGAGGGGGACCCTCGTCAGATCCTGGACCTTGACCTTGGAGCCCCAGCCAGCAGAACCATGAGAAATACATGCCAGCCGCTTATGAGGCTTCCAGCCCCCTAAGACACCTCCTGGCAGGCCGGGCTCCCCACGCCCAACGGGAAAAGGCGAACACTTCCTTTGAAGGCCACGGGATTGCCCCCTCTGTCAGTGCGTGCGGTGCTCTGAGACCCCTACAGACTCAGGGGGTCGCCTACCCTGGGATGCTGATGGAGGGTGGGGGAGGCATAGCAGTTGGTTAACACTGCAAAGGTTGAGGGTCACAGCCCAGAAATTCTCTTGACGCCTTGGACATGGAGAGGCGCTGTCCTTTGCCCAAGGTCACGCAGCTAATGAGCAGCTGCACAGGGAGCCCCCTCACGGTCAGTGAAGTCCTTGAAGGAACAAGAGGGGCTGGCGCGTCTGTGTCCCCAGCTGGGACAGACGCTCGGGAGCAGGGCCCACGCCCCTGCGCACTGTGTCCTCCTTAGGCTGGCCGCACACGCACGGCTGGCTTCCTCTTTGTTGACAGAGAAGAGCAAAGGACTATTCGGCAGGTGCAGTCCCACGCAGGGTCCCTCCGCCAGGGAAGAGCGCGTGCAGGTCGGGAACGGGCAGGGTCAGAGTCCTGCCCCCTTGCTGGTCTCCAGGACCCAGCCAGGGTCGGCCTGGCTGTAGGAGCTGCCCCCGCACTCAGCAGCCAGCGCCACACTCAGTCTTCCGCAGCAGCCCTTTAAATATTTGAAAGCAGCTGCCGGGATCCACTTAGATCTTCTTCTTCCACGTTCCTTCCCCAGCTCCTGGTAGAGACGGCTGCGGGGCAGCCCCTCCCCCTCCTCCGAATGCCACCCCATCCATCAATGTCCTTGCTCAGTTGTGGCTCCCAGAATGAGAAGCGCGGCTCCAGATGTGGTCTGGCTGCTGTGGCCCGTCCTCTAGGCTCTGTGCTTGGCCTCAGTAAAGCCCGGGAGGGCATCAGCTCTGCTGGCCCCCAGCACACCTGGTCTGCTACTCCACCTAACTGGATGACCAGGATTCTCCACCTTGTCACCGAGGATGACATCATGGTCTTCACAAAGCCCCTGGCTGAAATCCAGACGCGCCCTCTCCGAGGTGCCCGGCATGGCTACCAGTCTAGAAATCCACTGGCCACTGAAAGGGATCTGCTTTGACCAGCCCTGCCCTTGGCGAACCCAGGACAGGTCCTAGCGATGACGCCTTCGTCCCTACGGGCTCACAACCCACCCAATCCACAGTGGCTCCAGAGCCCTCCTAGCCCGAGGCACTCTCTCCACGTCTGGCCCCAGCAGCTGCGCCCGGCTGTCTGACTGGTGACGCCGGCGGTGAGGTTATGGTGGCAGACAGGGGGCTGCCTGGGGACAAGCAGAGGAGACTCAGCCCACGTGCCACAGACGTGGCCGTGCTGCGGAGAACGTAAATAGCTTGACAGAGGCGCTCTGAGCCCCGCGTATGAACAATGCCGAATGCCTGCGCGATGTTTGCATCAAAGGAAATAAGGAAAACATCATTGGAATCCCAATTCTGCCAAACCATTTCCTCTCTCCTCTCACTCCTATAATTAGGTACTCTGGATTTTTAGTATCATTTTGTGTGTGTGTGTTTGTTCCTTCTGATTTCCACAGGCTATTTTTAGACCAATCATGACTCACTTTTTGAAAGGCAGAAAGGAAAAAAAAAAAAAAGTCTTTTTCTCTAGCAATCAAATGTTCCTGTCCTCTGGGTGACATGCATTTAGGTAAGTCATAGCTGGGTGACAGACGCAGGGGCACAGGGGGAGATACAGAGACACCTTCAGCCCCTGGCTGTTCAACCCCACCCCGTCCTCCACGGAGGGAACAGGACCCAGGTTCAAGGGGGCCCTAGGCGCCAGCAGACTATGTGGGGACATTGCTGGGACACAGAAGTCAGTGGCCTGGGAGAACCAGGAGGCTCAATGTCCTGCAGGCAGAGCTGGGAGGTCAGCAACAAGGAGACGGGACTGCGCAACAGCGGGCAATGGGGAGCCCCCTGCTCTGGAGGGTGCAGCCCCAGCCGGGTGACAGCGCCCGTGGCCGAGTCCTTGTCCAGCACAGACCGTGTGGAATGTGCCAGGAAAGCTGCTGGAAGAACGTCAGCTCCAAAAGGCAAACTGAGTCACTGTGTGGGCAGTGTCAGGCAACACCAGGGCTCCGGGGAGGGAGGGACGCCTGCACCTATGGGAGCACATAGGAGGGCTGGCGGGGGATGGGGGCGGGGGTGTAGAATTCCGCCTTCTTAGAGAGGCCTCTCTGAAGAAGGGAGGCCTTGCTTACCCACCCCAGCCCCTGCCCCCCACACCCTGGGGGGACGCCCCCAGCCCACACAGGAGGGGCTCGGAGCGCACTTCGCTGGCGGGTCGGGATTCGTCTTCTTCCTTTAAGTGCCCAGACCCTTCACGGGGAGTCTTGTAGTTAACACCCTGCCCTTGTGTGCTGAAACCCGCAGGCGCGCCAGTGCACCACACACGGGCCAGCCCCGCCTCATAGCAGGAACCTGCCTAGCTCCAGAGGAAGGGGGTGCGCGCCTGGAGGGTGTGCCTGCATGTGGGGAAGGGGAAGGTGTCAGCTGTTTCTTGGGCCACATCTAACCCACACGGGTCCTTTCCCGGCCTACCAGGAGCCTGGTGCCCTCTGCCCACCCCCACAGCACCTCAGGATCAGTGCCCACACAGGGCCCCGCGGGCCTGGAGAACCACTGTAGAACTTCATAGTGCCTGCAAATCCCGGCCTCGTCTGCTGTTCTTGGACTGTCCCTTGACTTACTGAGTGTTTGTTCAAGGCCTACCCACCCTTCTGCAGGCTCTGAGAGTGCCGAGAGTGACCAAAATCAGACCCAGCGCCTGTGCCCCCGGGCAGCCTGCAGCTTGAGGGCAGGCAGAGCTGCACAACCGGAAAAGTGTGTCCTGCCCGTGCACACAGGTGGGGAATCACACAGTGCTAAACAGGGCGTAACCCCGGGATTCAAGGCGGGCTTCCTGGAAGAGGTGACATTTGAGCTGGAGTTATGAAGGAGTGGGACCACCAGGTGAGGGGTGGGGAGGTGTGCAGGATTGGAGGAGACTGACGCTTGGAGGACTGACAGCTGCGACCGCCCTGGGAGGGGCATGCATGGCTCACCCGGGAAGCACACAGGAGCCCGTGCACACGAGTCGGGTGTGGCTGCACAGTACAGACACGCCTGAGCCATCAGCCTGCCATCTAGGAAGGGAGGCAGACAGCTTGAGATTTCAGGAATAATTCCTCCCGACAGTCGGGCGAGTGCTCCCAAGGAAAGCATCCGTGCGGACAGAGGAGACGGGGGCCTACCTGAGCCGGGCTTAGGAACCACGCTCCACCAGCCTGGACAGCTGCTTGCACGGCTGGGTCTGAGGGAGGCCACGGAGGCTGGGAGAGTAACCATGGACTCCAGGCGCATGGGGATGCTGTTATCAGAGAGAAGGAGACTGCAGGAGCCAGAGGACTTTGGAGCACACTCCCTGGGCTGAGGGTGTGGGGAAGTGGTGGGCGTGTTCAGCTTGTCCCAGTTCTGGGCTCCCCCTGGGCAGGTGAAGAGAGGTAACGAAGGCTTCTGAGCTGAGCCACTCAATAAACTTGCCCTTGAAGAGCAGCAACACGGGAAAGTGAGGACAGCAGAGAACCCCAGGAACAGCCACAGCACGGGCAAAGGCCCTGAGGCACGAAGGACCTCGGCTCCTCTCCAGAACTGCTGTGGCTGCACTTAGCTGGAGGGTACAGGAGCATGGTGGGCCGTGAGGATGGACAGCACGCGGGGGCAGGAGCACTGAGGAATCTGGGCTTGTCCTAAAGATAGAGAGAGCCATCGCAGGTGTGGAGAAAGAAAATGGCATGAACAGATGGGGGCTCTGAAAGTCACCAGGTCAGCGGAGTGGAGGGTGTGGCTTGGTGAGAGTGGGTGGGGACCCAGGGCACAGGGCTCATAACACAGGTGCAGCTGGGGGCTCCAAGTGGCAGGGCCATGGGGCTGTGCACGTGCAAGGGTGGGCCGAGTTCCAGGTGGGCTTCCTGCTTGCCTAACTGCACGTTGAGCACATAAAGACACCCCGGAGGCACTTGATAAATGAATCAGAGGCCAGGAACATGGCGAGGGGGAGACAGAAGCTTGAGGGGCTCCTGGCTTGTAGGATGAGGCAGAGGCTGGGCCTCCTCACGCGTGGCCCCAGAAACAGCCCACGTCCCCACTGCGTGAGGCCAGCCCTTTGTCCTGGGTGTTCCAGAACCTTCCCTCTCCTCCACCACCTCCCCCTGCGGCAGCGCCCAGCTGGACCTGTGCCTCACTCTCCCCAGCAGGGGGGTCTGAGTGACCCCTTCTCTCCTCTCCTCTGCTCCCTCCCTGCTCTGGGCTGCCACCGCCCATCCCTGGGGACCAGTCAGTAGCTCCCGCCACCCTGGTCCTGTTTTTGCCCAGGGGCTGCCTGCCCCAGTCCCCCCGGCCCCCAGCAGCCCCTCCTCTCCTGGCTCGGGAAGCTCTGTGCCCGCGTCCCCTGCATCCCACATCCCTCTCACCTCTGCTGCTTGGCTGGCAGCCCTGGAGCCACTGTCCTCAGAATCCACCAGCCCCTGCACTTCCCCAGGCTTCCCTGCGAATCCTGGTGGTCCCTGTGTAAGCATCACCTCCTGGGGAGGCTCCCCGGCCGCCCTCTCATCCAGCCTCCTCCCCGCGCCCTCTCACTTCACCCGCTGAGGCACTGCCATGCCACACATTCACAGATGGCAGCGCCGGGAGAGCTGGCACCTTCTCAACGCCACTCCCCAGGGCCTGCAGCAGCGCCTGCCCATCGTGGGTGCCGTGAGCGACCTTAAATATCGCCAGAGACCTCGAAAGCTCAGGACCCAAAGGCACCCGAGGGATTGAGCACCGGGGGTCCGCTGAGGACCTTGGTGTGGGCAGGGGAGGGTGGCAGTGGTGCTGAGGGCCAGGGCCATGGGTAAGCAAGGCTGGGATGGAGGAGGGGCTCGGGCATTCTCTGGGCAAAGCAGGTGGCTCCCGGATTGAGCCGAGAGACCAGAGGGCAAGGTGCAGGGCCTGCGACTGCAGAGCAAGACGGGAACTAGGTCTGCAGGGATGCACAGAGGTTGGGGTGCAGGGTCATCACTTGGCCCTCATGCCAACAGTTTTTTTTTTTTAATTCCACCTCACATGCACGTAAAAGCAAGGTTGAGGGTTCCATGGGAGAAGAGTTGAGCTGGGCCTTGGCTGGCAGGGCCTGGCCTCTCCTCTAAGTCCTGGCCCCACATAGCAAAGCCAGAGCCCGGCAGACAGCTAACTGGGCCACCTCCCCGAAAGGTGATGGGGAGATCAGCCAGTGCCGATGAATGGTTCCTCCAAGGTCTCACCCTGGACCCTGAGCAGATGACCCAAGGATTCCCTCCAGCCACGCGCTCTGCTCCCTGAGAGGTGCGTGGGGCAGTGGGGCTGTGTCCAGTTCAGCGCATGTCTGTCAATATTCAGCACGGGGCTGACACTGACGCCCCGGGCGGCCGCCCAGTCTTTCAGCTCCAAGCAGGCCCTGGCCGTGCGCCCGGCCTTCTCTTACACCCTTAGCATCCAGTGGCCGGAAAGGAGTTTGCGTCCTGTTGTGGTCGGTGGGGAGCTGGTGCGGGGAGTGGAGAGAGAAGTCGTGGGCTGCCTTGGGGGAAGCTGTACTCAGGGGTCACCTGGATCCCACCGCACACCCCCAGCCCCTGTCCGGACTCTGGCTCTGCAGGTACTTAAAACCGTGGGAAATATGACAGCTCAGGAGTCACGAGGTGCAGTTTTCAATCCTGGTCCTGTCCTGAGCCAGCTGTGTGATTTCAGGTTGGCCTCCAACTCCCTCGGGATCAATAAAGGGGGGGGGGGGTGGACCAGAATCTGAGCTCTCAGTTGCCTCCAGCTCCAGCTTCCACTGGGCCTGACCCATCTCGCTATCCCTTAAGTTCAACAGTCAGCAGCGTGTGGCCGCTGGGTGGGGGAGGGGGCTCCCTCAGGGATGCCCAGAGCAACTGGGTCACTTGAGTTAGGACAGAGAGATGGGTGGAAAGGGCGATTCAGGACATCCACGTATGAAAGACTGGTTCCCCAATCTGAAGAGAGAAAGAACTTGAGGTGCAGACATGCTTGGAGCCAGGAACAGTGTTCTGAGCACCAGAGGAGAAGGAAGGGTCGTGTCTGCACCCAGGAGAGGAGCGGGGGCCTCTGGAGAGGCCAGGACTGAGGGCGGTGGGGGAGGCCCAGGTGCAGGGGGCAGGCGGCCTCTGAGCCGAGCACAGCTAATCCCCGGGAGTTCCAACAAGACGTCCGTTTTTAGCAGGTTTTGAGGAAATTGCGGATTATGAATTGGCCTGGAGGCAGCGGGGGCTCATCCAGGCTGGGGACAGAGGAGGATGGGAAATAGCCAAAAAGCAGCAGGCGGGGTGGCCGCTGGCCCGAGAGCGCACCTGTCCTGCTGAGGAGGCTTGCCACCGGCATCTTCTCGTGAGGGAAGATGCTGCGCCCTGCCGCTTTGTTCATTGCCGACCAGATGGACCAGAGCCCCCCCAGAGCCTGAGCAGTGGGCGCAGACTCGGGGAGAGGAACACACTCAAAGGTGACGGGCGGGGCTGCGGGACTCCTCCGTGCCCAGGGTAATGACCTCTGAGGGCCATCCCTGCCCGGTGCCCCAGCCCTCCCCTAAGGCCTCCTCCAGCCGCCTGATAAGGCATTGCCTCTCTTAAATGCTATCCCCTGGGCTCACCGGCTTCTTTCCATACATTTTCACCCCTGGTCCGACTCACCCGAGCCCCAGCTCAGTGCTTCAAATGGAAGAGAATACAAATAAACCCGCTGCTCCAGCTGGGTTGCCCGGAAGCCCTCGGCTCCCCCGTGCCAAGTGTCCAGTCTGAAAGCTGGGCTAATGATGCTCCCTTGTATCCTGTCCTGCTGCGTGTTCCACGATGCTCCGGGAAGTAAGATCCAGAGGGTGGAGGGCAGCAGCCCCTGTGCCAGGAAGCCACGGCCAGGGCTGAATAGCGCACGGGGAGAGACGCCTCATCGGGGAAGAGCAAAGCCCCATGCTGGGAATCATACCTGTGTCTCCCGGCTAGTGGGAGTGGGGGAGCAGCGTGCAGGTCTCCGGCTGCAGGGACCCCAGAGATGCTCTCGCCCCAACTCTGGGCTACCCCCCACCCTTGCAGGCTCTCCTCTTCCCAAACCTGCTCAGCCCTGCAGCTGGCCCCCCAGAGCTCAGAAAGGGAAGTGGTTTAGGTGTGCCAAGAGCCAGCCATTGTCACAGGTGGCTTCCCAGCAGGTCCCCATGCTGGGAAGAGACTCGCCCAGGGGGAAACACCCTGAAGACGCTGCCGGGATTTTTGCAGATGAGAATGCACAGTGCACAGGGAAAGCTGCATCTCAGGTAAGCCGTGAAGAATGGTTTGGCATAAATAAGCTTGTCCCAAGTGGTGCATGGGACAGGCCTATGCTAAACAATTTTTATTGCATCCCTGAAATGCGCATCCGACCGGGCATCCTGGCAGCTTCTCTCTGCAGCTCTAAGCGGCAGACATCCTGAGCAAGGGCTGGTTTAGGGGAGGAGAAGTGTTCCCAACACATCCAGGAGGGCTCAGGAGGGTCTGTCAGGAATCCCTGGGCCACAGCCCCAGCTCCCACACACCCTCCGTGAAGCATCAACGGGGCCCTGCCCCCGGGGCACCATGCTGCCCACCTCACCGGCAGGGCTGCTCCCCAAGGCTTCAGTGCCCGCTTGGTCCCCAGCCCTGCCCATGCTTGTGTGATCAGCTTCCAGGGACGCGCCGCTGAGCCCTCCTGACCACAGTCCATTGGCTCTGCCTCTTCCTGGTCCAGATGCTTTCACGTCCCAAGCCGTGCTTTAGATGCCATGCAGGACTCTTCTTTCAAAGCAAGAGCAAGGAGAAAGCTAACCCCTGCCTTTGTCTGTGTCTCCCCTTTCAGGCCTATCGGCCAGCCCAGGTTCTCCTGGGCTCCGGAGCACTGGAAGGAGCCCCTGCTACATTCTGCCTGGCTGCCCTTGGCCCCTGCCCGGGCTAATTGAGGCTGGCGCGAGGCAGTGGCCACTAATGGGCTTCCTCTGCTCCGCTCTCGGCCGGCAGATGGAAGGCGCGTGATTGCCTATCCCAACCATTAAGCAGAGCAGCCAACACCATGCACGCGCTCCTGGCTGAGCAGCAGGGCATATGGGCTGGCAGGGAACGAGGGGGCTATCAGTGCCCTGGTCTCAGCCCTTCACAGATGGCAAAGGCCCTGGGAGCCTCCTGGAGGTGCCAGGGTCTGGGGCCACGGGATGGACGTGCAGGGAAGACAAGCAGCCAGACTGTCGGCTGCAGGCTCACGCCCGGGCTCCTGCACGTCTACTCCTTCCCAGCAAAGGGCACACGGGCAGGTGCCCTGGGGCCTCCAGGAAATGCCCCTATGCGAGACACCTCCGGGGACTCTGGAGGCTCTTGCTACAGGATGAAGAATAAGGGTCACACATCCCCAGAACACCACCCTCCCTTTACACCCCACTAACGCCACTGAAACGTCACTTCCTCTGGGCAGCCCTCCTGCTGTCCCAAACAAGGTCAGATCTCCCAGTGCACATTCAGGAAGCACCGCTGGCTTCTCTTTTGTATCATTCACCAAATTGTTACCATCGCAGGGCTGGGGCAAAGAATGCACACATAGCACCCCGAGGGGCAAGGCAAAGCTGCTTGGCTTCCCAACACGGCCCCTCCTTGCCCCAGGCTCGCACGCCGGCACGTCAGCTGGTGGATGAGAGGGTTTAGGCACAGCAGTGCCTGAACAGTGCCTAAACAGTGACTCTGCTGCAAACCCCTCTCAGACACCCTCCTCAAGTCCCTGAGGGTACCAGTTCATCCACCTGCCATCCTTGCATGGCATGTGGTGGCCAGGGATGGTTTCCTGGCCACCGTAAGACATCCCCAAGGCCACCTGTTCCTGGTGTTCCAATCTAGGGTCCTGAGGCCTCACCTGGGCTTTTTCTGGAATCCACATGAAGGCCCAGTCACCACCACCCCCGCCCCCAGCTCCCAGCCTCCTCTGCCCCCTGCAGGTGCCAATTCCATGAGCATTCCAGTTGCCCCCACTCCGAGATACAGAGGAGACTCTGGACTCTGCTGTGTTGGATTCAGGGCTGCAGCAGCAAGAAACACTGAGTCACACCCCCTGGGCAACCCCCCCCCCCCAAGCCAACACTTGACCTCAGGCCACGCCCACGCTGGGAGGGCTGTCCTTGGCCAGCACACATTCCCAAAGCAGGGCTCCACCTGGTGTCCTCCACACCTGCCTGGGGTCATCTGTATTCTCCACCCCCTACTCTGAGAATGACCTGGAGCAGCAGGTGTGTTCACTGCCTCTCCAACCCCCCAGTCCTGCAGGATGGGGCCCCTCCCCGAGTCCCTTCCCCAGCCCACAGCCACACTCTGCTCAGACCTCCTCCAGGCGTTGCTCGGGAGATACAAAAGGTTGCTTCATAAATGGAGACCAGCGTTTTATCTCTGCAAATGAGGCTGTCAAGATCACGGTTCCACAAAGGTCTTTAAAAGCCACGCGATGACCCCTCTGTTCCTAGTCACGCGCTGGCTCTCGTGCTTTCTTGAATATGAAACAAAGGGAAGGGTGACAGCTTTCAAAGCCGGAGTTGTTAATCACCCAGGAGCACACTGCAAAGGTGAACCCCATCGCTCATGCGCGGCACGCGGGGAGCAGGCGCCCGACCCCGGGCGCCCAGGGTCTCCGAGGGCCTCCTTCGTTGGCAATCCTCCCCTCCCCCTCCCCGGGGATCCCGCGAGGGTAGAAGATCCCTACACAAAGAACTGCCGCTGCGAGAAAGGTTCCCGGGCCTCCGCAGGTCTCGCCAGGAGGAGCAGTCATCAATTAGCGTGCGACTTCTCCACACTTGTACCCTGTGAGCCAGCCCCGCCGTCCCTCCCTATGGGCTGCCTAATTGCACTGGGCAAGGCTGCTGGAGAGGCGTCTCTCCGGCAGTTTTCCAGTCCAGAAACGCGGCTGGCTGCTCCCTGGCCCTTCCCACGCTCGCAGCCCCCGCAAGAGGAGAGGGGGCCACGGTTTTATCAGGGTGGGGAAGGCTGGCTGGGGGGCATAGAAGCAGGCCTTGAAAGACTGGCCAGAGCCAGCTAGGCCGGAGCAGAAGGGCAGTTCCAGGCGTGGGGAGCCCCGGCCGCAGGGCACACAGGAGGGCGGGGGAGCAGGTGTGCTCCGTGCGGGGCGGAGGCCAGTGGGCAGATGAGCGTGGGAGGGCTGGCCCTGACCGCGGGGCCCTGGAGCTGGACTCGCTGGAAGGCTGGCCTGGGGCTGAGCAGGGCAGCTGAGGACATGGCCTTGTCTTCCTTCTTCCTGCCACAGCCCTGCCTTGGAGGCTGAGAGAAGCTTCTGGAGGGAATCTGCCCGGGGCCCTGCCTGGCGCCGTTGGCCTGGGGGCATACTCTGTGCCAGCTTCCATGAGCCGAGAGTAGAAAGGACACAGGACTCGATTGTAAAAAGAGTGTATTGATTAGGACTCGACACCCTCTAATACATCAGAAAAACCAACTCCAAATTACTTCGACAGGAGTCTACTGCTCCCACAGTTGGAGCGTACATGGGAAATGCCTGCCGGGGCTGAGCCTGATCCAGGGGTCTGTGCTGTCCCGTGAGGCTCAGCTCCACCTCTCTGGTTATCAGCCTCTGTCCTGCTCGGGTGTCCACCTCCTTTCCACACTGCATTTTCCCAGGGTAGGGAAATGGTTGCCAGCAGCTCTGGGACCCCACGCTTCCTTTCTCATAACCAACTTACCCCCAACTTCTAACAAAAATCCCAACTCTCTCTCTGATTGGACTAATTTGCCTCATAAGCATGACTCTGGCTGAGAAAATCCTATGTGTTGATTGGCTGGGTCCTGGGCTACTGCCTTTTCCTCAGCCAATCACTGGGGCAGGGCCAATACCATGATTGGCTTAGGTCAATGAGGGCGCTACCCTGGAGCCGAGTCCAACTCACAGGGTGTGGCTGCCACACAGTGAAAGAGCGGCGAGTGGACGCTGGGGAGCGGCCAGTGCTCACCCACACAGATGTCTGCTTTGCTTCCCTCATGACAGGTGAGTGACAGGGAGAGAGAAGAGAATCAGAACCCCCAGTCACCCCAGACTTAACTCCCTCACCCCCACAGTCACACAAACCACTGTCACACATGTCACCTTTTCTCCCCTCTTTCTTTCTTCTTCCTTCGTCTCTCTCCTCCCCTTCCCCGTCCACACGCCCTATCCCCTCCTGTGCCAGCTGCCGCTCTGTCTCCACGTGTGGTGTGGCTCCCCGGTGCCTCCAGGGTCTTTTCTCTCCAGCCCGTTCCTCCCTCCCTGCCCACATCCCTCCAGCCACCCTCTCCCCATGCCTCGGAGTTCAATTTCATCTCGACCAGATTGCTTTATTGGTTCTGCAGAAAAACAAGGCTAGCTACTGCCATTATGGGCGCATACGGTGTGCATTAGCCTCAAAAAATATTTAAGGAAAATACTCTGGCAAATGGAATCAATAAACTCCAAAGCAAACATTCCCCGGCAAGGAGAAGTGAGCCTTCACTAAGTGTGCTGGGAAGTTGTCCACCGTTCAGCAGCAGGAGGCTGAAGTCCCTTCACCGAACCCCTCTCCCCAGCAGGCACGGAGGCCGGAGCAAGCTGTGGTCGCCACGTACCCCAGCCTCCCTCCGCCCTGGCCACACCCGGCCCTGACCACAGCGCTCAGCTGCCACACCCGCCCCCAGTGCAGTGCTCAGCACTGCCGACTGAGGAAGGGAGCGATGGCAACCAGAGAGCCAAGGGGGCTGGGGGAACAGAGGCATTTGCATTGTGGTATTTTTAGAACCAAAGATTAAATCTTTAATAATCATAATTTTTTCTGGAAAGAACATGAGAGTTTGGTGCATGGCACTTGTACCCGCCTCCTGTCTGCTCTCTCCCTGCAGCAGAGGGGGGAAGAAGGCGAGAGGAATGGGGGCGCTGCCAGACAGCAGAGAAACCCCATGGAGGAGTGAGCGCCCCATCACGGGGGCCCCAGCTTCCATCTGGTGGGTTCCAGGAAGGATGGGCTCAGGCCTAGGTCCACCTGGGAGCCCGGGGCTGTCCCCTGAGCCCCGGGTGGCTGGGGAGGCCTGTTGGATAGGAGGAAGCCGAGACTCTGCCCGTGGGATCAGCCTCCTCCCGTGGCGGTCCTGTCAGTGCCGTATTGTACTCTAGAGCTTGCACCTACTCCGCAGGGCACTGGGGGCTGAAAAGCAGCTGCTGCTGACCTCCCAGGCCCTCAGGGGAGGGACCTCTCCCTCCAGAGGGGCTCCCTTCATGGGTCCCCCACCCTCTGACATTACCCCAGCACATCCGTGTACCGATTCCACCCCAAGCTATTTATTTATTTTTATTTGGAAGGCTGAGTTACAGAGAGAGAGGAGGAGAGACAGAAAGAGAGAAAGCTTCCATCTGCTGGTTCACTCCCCAAATGGCTGCAATGGCCAGGGGCTATGCCATGCTGAAGCCAGGAGCCAGGAGCTTTATCCAGGTCTCCCACATGGGTGCAGGTGCCCAAGCACTTAGGCCATCTTCTACTGCTTCCCCAGGTACATTAGCAGGGCGCTGGAATGGAAGTGGAGCAGCGGGGATTCGAACCCACATCCACATAGGATGACATCAGCACAGACAGACGCTTAGCCTGCCACACCACAGTGCTGCCGTTCCCCCCACACACCCTAAGCCATGGTGTGAGTTCACCTTCCTCCACACAACACACTCACTGCCCAGGGCTGCACAGCAGGGAGTGGCAGTGAGAGGAAGAAGCTCCTGACCCGAGCACCAGACACCTGGGCAGGGTTCTGTCTCTGCCACCAGCCTGTGAGCTCGGACAAATCACCACCAATTTCTCCAAATTACAACGGAAGGGAGGGGCAGATCAGAGGATGTGAGACTGGAAGCTGTGAGTCCCGTGAACTGGCACAGGGGGTGTGGTTTGCTTGTGCACTTTTTTTGGGAACAGGTTTTGTCACATTCTCAAGGGGGGTCTGAGCCCCCCCAGAATTGAGAGCCACACACAGAGGAGCCAGCACCCATGCTGGCAGGTGGCACACCTGTTCCAAGTCTGCCCCAACGGCCAGGTGGGAGAGCAGGTCTGGGTGCTGGCTTTGCTTCCTGGAGGTGGGCCTCGCCATGGCCACCCTGATGCGCGGAGCCACCTCCACGTGTGGCCTCCGCAGGGCAGCTGTGCTACCCTCTCTATGGCCCATGCCAGCGCACCAGCCCGTTCATGTCGTCCCCTTAGCAGAGTTTAGGCAGGCTCCTTTTACTACAGTAAATCTGAAAAGTGAAGAAAATGCAAACAACATCAAGTCGGTCAGGTGTGCGAAAGCCCTGCAAATGCCACGTGGGGCATCACAACACTTGTCTGGAGCCCAGTACCTCTTCCTGGACTGACTGCTGCCTTCAGAGACACGTTTGCGTTGTCCCCCATGGAACTCCTCTGTCCCCAGCCTCTCCTCCCCACCACAGACCTCCCGGCTCCGTCTTGCCTCTGAGCACCCACACACGGCCCTCCTTCCTCGGGGACCAACGCTGACGCTAAGCCGAGACGTTCCACTTGCTGACCATGAGCCGCTTCCCGCGATCCAGCCCAGCAGGTGCTCGGCAACAGTACATGAACACATGAGTGCTTCCACCTCTCCCTCACCTGCGTCTCCCCAGGCTGGGCACTCCGGCTCCATTCCCGTGCAGGCCCAGCGCTTTGGAAATTCCTGGTTTCTGGAGCTTCTGGGCCAGTGCAGGACAGGGCGCCCTCTGTCTGCTGCGTATCAATCCCCTTCTGGAGCCTGCTGGAGTCACGAGCTGTCGTCTTGCCTCCGTCCTAGGAAATCTAGGTGCTCCTTTTACCCTGTCCTCCCACTCCTCCTCCTCCTTCCTTCTGAGTCTCCAGTTAAACACAAGCTGGACCTCTCCTCTGGTCCTTGCTATGGTTTGATGCCAGTGTCCCCCCAGGCCCACCCAAGTGTTGAAGGTGGGGGCTGCAGGGGGCGCCGCTGGGAGGACTGCGGCTCCTGTGTGGTCTCTGCAGCTGTTGTGGGATGGGGGTTAAAGGGGCCTGAGTTTGGGCCCAGCCACTTCCCTGCTTACTGTGCACAGCCTCTGTCCTCCCCCGGGCCTCTACTGCAGCCTGGCTCCTGCTGTCTCAAAGTTCAGTCTCCCAGTTGTGAACTAAATAAACTCTTTTCCTCATAAGTGGCTCATCTTAGAAAAATCTAATAGCAATTCTCTTTGTTTTCATCATCTTTTCTGTATTTTTCACCTTTTTGTCTCTCCGCGCTGCGCTCTGAATGGTTTCCTCTGACCTCAGGTCCAGTTCAGTAATTGTCTCTTCAACTGTGTCTAATCTGCTATTAAGCCAGTCCATCAAGTTCTTAATTTCAGCTATCACATTTTTAAATCTCAAATTCCTTTTTGAAAATCTGTCATGTGGGGCCGGCACTGTTGGGCAGTGGGTTCAAGTCCCAGCTGCTCCACTTCTGATCCAGCTCTCTGCTGTGGCCTGGGAAAGCAGTGGAAGACGGTCCAAGTGCTTGGGTCCCTGCACCCATGTGAGAGACTTGGAAGAAGCTCCTGGCTTTGGATCAGCACAGCTCTGTTCGTTGTGGCCAGTTGGTGAGTGAACCAGCAGATGTAAGACTCTCTCTCTCTCTCTCTCTCTCTGCCTCTCCTTCTCTCTCTGTGTAACTCTGACTTTCAAATAAATAAATAAATAAATCCTTAAAAAACAGACAAACATTTTCCTGTGTTGTTAATATTCTTCTAAAGCCATAATGTTCCTAACTGAACGCAGCCCTTGTCTACAAGTACCAGGGTTTAAGCAGCCCTCCCGGCCTCACGTTGCTGCTGTCACCCGTTTTGTGTCTTTCTCACTGAAAGCGTAATGAGAGTGCTTGTGTGGAGATCCTGTGTGTGCCTGGTTGTCTCCCGCGGTGGCACTGCTGGGCCGCAGGACTGTGACCTTGCAAAGCCCCACTCCCTCGCCGTCTTTGCTTCCATAGGCCCCTGACTGCTCCTCTTGCTTCCTCAAATGCCCCCCACGCAGCACCACGGCAGCACCACTGGCTGGTCCTTACAGAGCAGTCTCAGCATACTGTGGGCGTTACCCCTGCTGAAAGCTGACAGACTCCCCTGGCACCCCGCCCTCCTCAGTCCCAGAGCGCCCCCACCCCTCCCCCAGCAGCTTCCCGCCATGCTCCCCTCACCCACTGTGGCCCCTTTTGCCCCTTCAGTTTATCAAAAGTCTCCCGCCACAGGACCTTTGCACAGGCGGCTCCATCTACCAGAACCGTTGCCTTCGCTCCCGGTGGCTCACTCCTTGCCGTCCATCACCCAGCTCGGAGCCACCCCTCCCCTGGGCCTCCTTTGAGCACTGCCTTGACCTCACCCCACCCCAGCTCTGCTGTTGTTTCCTGTGACTGCTTCCCACTCTGTAAATATTTAGTTGCTTTCCCGCGTGTGAGTTTTCAGTGTCCCCTGCTGCCTGCTGTGTCCTGTGAGAGCGAGCAGTGCGTCTCACTCGGTGCTATACACTTGGGTCCTAATCTAGCGCTTAGGAAACACCAGGGACCTTGGACAAATACCAAGTTGTCTCCCAAAAGGGTTCCACCTCCAGTCCCACGCGACAGGTACGTCCTCACCAGCCCGGGTTTCATGCCTTTGGGGGAAAAGAGCCTTTGCTAATCTGATGGTAGCAAGAGTTCATCGTTCAAATGTGTGTTCTTTTGCTTACTAGAGAGGTTGACCATTTTTAACACTCCAGAAACCATCAAAGTCCTCCTTAGGGATCGGCAATTAAAGGGCCTGTTGGTGAGCTTTGCTCATCTCCCTTATCCTTGTTTGTTTATTCTTATTTCCGCTCTAGGAGAGAAGGTGCTTTGGCCTCGGCTTCCGGACTCCCCTAGAAGCGAGCAGTTATTCCGGAAGTCCAGCCGCAGCCCTTCTCTTCCTCCGGCGGAGCCCCCTGCGGGGCCGGTGCGAAAGCCCTAAGCGCCCTCTCGGTCCTGCTCGTGGGCATCCCTCTCCGGCCTCGACCACCCAGCGGGAAGGAGCCCAGTGCGCATGCGTCCCCCGCCCCACACCCCCAGCGCTGAGCCGCAGATTAAACGATTCGATTCAAGAAGGAAGGCCGCTCTGCTGAGATGCAATCATCTCTGACTAAAATCTCTTTTTCAGATATATAATGGTCTAATCAATATTAATAGAGAGGCTTATCTGTTTTCCTCATCTCCCATGTCCTTAAGAGTAGATAAAATGCTTGTAAAATAGGATCCTATTCAGCATATACTGATTGCTTCCAAAACGCATTTTCTCGAGATCTGTCATCAAGTGCGAGTCATTATGGAGCAGCCAGGCCCAACGCCGCCGTTGACAAATTTTGGGAAGATTCTTTGATTATTTTGCCCAACATGTGATTTGAGGGCTGCAGCTTCTCTCACTTCCAAATTTCCTCTTGCCTGTGTCCTGCAGGGGACCTTGGAGGCCGGAGGAGATTTCAACAAATGGAGGTCGAGAGGAGAGGGGCTTAGAGACGGGGTGACGTGATGTCCAGGGGAGGCCACAGGGCCTGGGGGGGAAGGGGACCCCACCCAGGTGAACGAGGAAGAGGACAGGACAGGGTACATCTTGGGAGGTCAGTTGCCCCTGGGCAGGGCCACATCAGAGCAGGGTCCTTCAACTTGACATCTGAAAGTGTGGGTCTCGTGACCTGCCCGGCGGGGGCCTGGCCAGGTCCCACAGACTCTGGGAGCCACTTTGCTTGGCTTCAATCCAAGAACAGCCCAGTGCCTTCCAGACTGGAGCTGCCATCCTTCCCCTCCTGTGATAAAAGAGCACCCAGGGGGTGGTTCACACCCTGTGCCGAAAAGTCACCGAGATGGCAAAACAGAAACCTGGAGCCAACGAACCACCCCACAAATCCACGGGTCACCAAGCAGGCTGCGTCAGACACGTGCTTTGACGTGGTTTATCACGTCCGCCGGACCCAACACGTAACCCAGGGCAACCATTTAACACAATCCCAGAGATCGATAGGGACTGACACAAGAAGTGACCTAAGACGTACTGTGGAGTGAAACGAGCAAGCTGCAGAACGGCCGTGCACCTGGAGAGGCACACAGCTCATGGTGCAGGCATGTGTGTGGGTGCATGGGAACGAGTGGGGTGGGTGTCATAAACTGAGGGCAGTGGTTACTTCTGGGCTGCCCCCTGCAGGGAGGGAAAGCTGGTGGAGATGGACAAGGAGAATCAAAAGGGGTTTTATAGTTATTTGTAATGCCTTTGAATTTTATAAAAGGAAAAGTACTTATATGCTTCCTGTGTAAAAACAAATTATTAACAAGGAGACTTGGTCCATCGGGTTTCCATCTTGCAAAAGTTCATCCTGACCCCTCTCCAGGCCTGTTTTCTGCTACTGTGATGTAATACTGCACGCTGGGTAATTCATAAACAGCAGGAGCGTCTGTGGCTCACCCTTCTAGAGGCTGGGAGGCCAAGAGCAGGCACCAGCATCTAGTGAGGGCCTTCTGCTGCCTCAGCCCATGGCAGACAGCGGCAGGGCAAACCAGGCTGGGAGACAGAGGTGAACTGGAGATGTTAGGGATGTTTCCAACACAGGGACCTCGGGGGACATGTTCGGACGGCAGCAGCCTTTATCTGACATCCTCAGCAGAAAACAATGCACATGGAGCAGAGACCTTATACTAGGGGGAGGCGCTGTGCCACAGCAGGTTAAGCCGCTGCTTGGGGTGCCACATCCATACTGGAATGCCTGGGACAAGTTCTGCCTCAGTTTCTGACCCAGCTGCTTGCTAATGCGCACCCTGGGAGGCGGCACACGGTGGCTCAAGCATTTGGGTCCCCGACTCCGACGTGGAAGACCCAGACTGAGTTTCTGGTTCCTGGCTTCTGGCTCCAGCCTGGACTATTTGGGGCATCTGGGAAGTCAACCAACAGATAGAAGACCTCTCTGTCTCTCCACCCCCAGTAAATACAAATAAACAAGTAACCATTTAAAAAAAAAAAAAAAACCGGACACAAAACATTTTTTAAAAGTCTAATGATAAAGCTTATTGAAGAACATTTTCAAGAAGTTGACGCAGGAAAAAAGGTTTAACAGGACACAAAAGGCGTGAACTTGAAAGGGGAAAGTCATTCAGTTAGGTTGCATTAAAAATTTTTTAAAGAGTTAATTTATTTATTTAAAAGACAGAGTTACAGAGAGAGGTAAAGAGAGAGAGGTCTTCCATCTGCTGGTTCACTCTCCAGATGGCTGCAATGGCCAGAGCTGCGCTGATCCAAAGCCAGGAGCCAGGAGGTTCTTCTGGGTCTCCCACGTGAGTGCAGGGGCCCAAGGACTTAGGCCATCTTCTACTGCTTTCCCAGGCCACAGCAGAGAGCTGAATGGGAAGTGGAGCAGTCAGGACTAGAACCGGCGCCCAGATGGGATGCCAGTGCTTCAGGCCAGAGCGTTAACCCACTGCGCCACAGCGGCGGCCCCTGATTGCATTAAAATTAAGACACCTCCAAAGAGGGGATTCCTGACTGGCAACACTGGAAGGAGAGCTGGGGTCTGGCAATCACCTTTATGGAATCACCAGGTAAAGGCAGGTTCGGACAAGGAGCACCAATGGGCGCTAAACCTGGGGAGATTGTGGTAAGGAGCAGAACATTTGCAAGCTGTAACTGCAGGGGGAAACCCAGACCAATACAGTGGAGGTGCTCTGTGCTGCCTCCACCAGGTGATCCAAGCTAACGTCACCGGGGGCGGGGGGGGGGGGGGGGGCAGAACCTGTGTGCTTCCAGACCCGAGGCCCCGAGATGGATACTCACTGCCCTGCCATTCCAGCCCGTGTCTCCTCGGGTCGTAATAAAGTGTCAAAGTGAGGGATGGTCTGCTCGAAAGAGGAGAGGGTGAGACACAGTGTTCTCCAAACGTCAGTGTCGTAAAAGACAAAGGGCTCTGGAAAGCCCCCGGGACACGCCAAGAAAGCCCCGTCCCTGGTCCCAGCCGGGTTCTGGGTGGAAGGGACGCGGCTGGTAGATCGAAGCATCGTTCCGGCCCTGAGAGAACTGAAGCTGCAGCTCCGTCTCAGACGTGAGCAGGGGTGAACTTGGTAATGGCCGTGAGGAAACTCCTGTGCTGCTGTGACTCCTGCAACTTTCCTGTGACTCTGAACGTCTTTCAAGACACCTTTAAAACAAAAAGCGAAAGCAATCAATCCACAGAGTGGAAGAGGAGGTAGGCAAGGCGGAGGTGCCCCAAGATCTCAGTGTCAGGATTTAGAAAGAATCCCTATCAACAAGTCAAAAAAAAAAAAAAGTTAAACTGCCTGCTAAGAAACAGGGCAAAAGGCCTGGCGGAAGGCGTCACCAAAGAGGCGTTTGAATGGTTGATTCAACACGAGGAGCTCCGCTTCATTGGTCGTTTGAGAAACACTAACTACAACCACCTGCAATATTGCCACACAGCCATCGTCACAGCCAAAATTCAAAAGACAGGCGACACCATGTGTCAGCCAGGACGTGGAGCGCTGGAACTCTTGTCCCTCTTGGCTTGCACATCAATTAGTACAATCTCTGTAGAAGAGAGTTCTCTCCTGCCGTGAACAAGTCACCCCAACACTTAGCGGCTCCAGCAACAAGCATTTGTTGTCTCACGGTCTCTGCGGGTCAGGACTACAACCAGGCTGGGGGAGGTGGCGGTCCACGCCTTCCACTACAGCTGACTCTGGATAGTGGCCCGTGCACCATGGGAGGGGTTGGCAGGACGATGTGAAGGTGCAGAGGGAGGGGCACAGAGGGCCATGGTGCAGGCTGCAACCCCGGGCAGCCCCGGGCGGGCACTCGGACCTGGCAAGCCCGCTCCAACAGAAGGCGAACACATGTGCCCCAAAATGGTGTCCGAGAGGGGCCACGATAGCCGACTGTGCGCGAGCCAAATGCCCACCTGCGGCGGAACGGAAACAAAGGCTGGGCGCAGGCCTACGGCAGCCCACTGCCCTCCATGGGAGGGAACGACGGGGCTGTGCTCCATGGCAGTCACACTGCCACACGACCAGCACCACGAGGGCCAGGAGCTCTGCACAGCCTGGGCTCCCCGGATGTGTTTCAGGGCAGAGTCTCTGGGGGCTTGAGAAGGCACACTCACCCCCCACGTGTGGGATCGCGGTCTTTGGGGTTGGAGCCAGGGCGTCTGTGTCTCCTTCACGCACTCCTGGGTGATTCTGACGCAGCCCAGTCGGCACTTGGAAATCAGAGGGTGGCCCCTGGCGGGCAGCAGCCTTCACGGAAAGGCGAAGTCTCTCGACCCCCGTAGTCAGAAATTCAGGGTGGGGCCCAGGAATCTGTTGGACAAGTCCTCCAGGCTTGGCTAAAATTCCGGAAGCACAGACTCAGACTACAGCCTCATGTAGCAGGAGAGAAAATGAAGTCCAGGAAGGGGCAGTGACTTCCCCTCACGCTGCCAGAGGCTCCCAGCAGAGCGCGGCCTCGACCTCAAACCCCCCGGTCTCCCGGGCCAGGACCCGTCGTGTGGCTTTTGAGCCCAGGGGAAGTCCCAGGCCTTTCTGTGGCGCAGGCTGTGTCCCCGGGGGTGATGGGGACTTGAAGCAGTAACAACTTGGCGCAGTGGCCTGCCGGCCATGACGTGGGGCAGACACGCAGGGGGCGGGCAGCCTCCGTGAGTGGTGGCTGAGCTGCCCTCCGTGTCCGGCCCACGCTGGGGGCTGAGGTGCAGGAGGAACAGGACAGGGACTGTCCTGGCAGGGACTCAGCCCAGCAGGGGGCGCAGCCGGCTGAGCAGATCCTTGCCACCATTAGGGGGCGCTGACCCCAGTCGGGCACAACCTGGACATATGCGTCTGCCCCGCCCGACTTTGCCTTTGCTTTCTTTCTTTTCTTTTTCTTTTTTTTTTTTTTTAAGATTTATTTATTTATTTGAAAGTCAGAGTTACACAGAGAGAGAAGGAGAGGCAGAGAGAGAGAGAGAGAGAGAGAGAGAGAGGTCTTCCATCTGCTGGTTCACTCCCCAATTGTCCACAACGGCCGGAGCTGTGCTGATCTGAAGCCAGGAGCCAGGAGCTTCTTCCGGGTCTCCCACATGAGTGCAGGAGCCCAAGCACTTGGGCCATCTTCTACTGCTTTCCCAGGCCATAGCAGAGAGCTGGATTGGAAATGGAGCAGCCAGGTCTCGAACCGGCACCCATATGGGATGCTGGCACCTGCAGGCGGTGGCTTTACTCACTACGTCACAGTGCCAGCCTCTTTGCCTTCACTTTCACCTCTGTTCTCCTGCTCCCCTGCCCCCTACCCTCAACCCCCCAGCAGCCAAGTGGTCCTACACCCAGACCCCTTTCTTCTCTTCCCCTCCACACACTGAACATAGGCTGCCCTTTAGGAGGAGAAACAAAGAAAATGCCAGAAGCCAGCAGCTTCCCTGGCCGGCACCTCGATGCCAAGGCGTCTCCTACTCCACAGAGCCCCCTCCACTTTGATCCACTTCCCTCTTCCTTCCTGAAAATGAGCAGCAGGCAGACATGCTCTGGGGAAACAGCAAGAAACGGGCTAAGCACCCTTCAGCCCCTCCACAACCCTGGCCGGGAAGCCCATTGCCAAGAGAAGGTCAAGGTTCTTCCGCAGAGGTGCTTCTGAAAAATTCTGCACCCGGGAGGCCAGGAGAAGGGCTTCGGAAGAGAGGAGGGCATGGCAGGTGCAGGATGGGTGAGTAAGACGTTGTGGCTGGGGAGAGGACGTGAGCAGCCGCCGAGCCTGGCCGCCAGGGGCATGGCAGACAGAACAGTGGTCCCCCTGCTGCCCACCTCCTAACTCCCAGAACCCACGAGTCTGCTGCCTCCCAGGGCAAAAGCACCTTGGCAGATGTGATTAAGTTAAGGATCTCGCGATGGGGAGATTATCCTGGATTAGCTGGGTGTGCTAATCACCGTGTAATCACCCCATGTAATCACTGGGGTCCTTGTAGGCAAAAAGAGGGGGGCAGGGGAGAAAGGGTCGGCGTGACACAGGCTGAGAAGAGACTCTTCTGGCCTTTGCCAGCTCTGAAGAGGAAGGAAGGGGGCCACGGGAGCTAGGGACACAGCAACCTCCTGGAGCTGGGAAAGGCGAGGAGGCAGCTGCCCTCTGTGGCCTCCAGCCTGGCCAGCACCGTGACTCTGGCCCCGGGAGACCCGTGTGGGACTTCCAAGCTGTATGAGAACAATGCGTGCCATCTGAAAGCAGCGGGTGTGTGGCCATTTGCAAAAGCGGAGAGAGGAGCCTAATTCAAGTCCCTACCAGAGGGCAAAGGAGTCTGCTGGCTTCTCCTCAGATGTCGCAGCAGTGTCACTCACCCTCCTTTGCAGAGGCTCCCAGCCAGACAGGCAAGTGACCCGCCCCAGGCCGCCCAGCCAGTCTGAGCTCTGGGTTCCTCCTATGCAGAACCTGCGGCAGGGACTGGGGGGTTCAGACTTCTTGCAGGAAGCCCTCTTCAAGTAAACACCGGGGAGTGAGGCAAGCCGGGCGAGAAGTGTAGGGGAAGGGCGGGGCTTCGGGGCAGGAGTGAGAGCACAGGTCAGTCTGCAGCATCTATCCGGGGACCACGTCACCCCTGCTCCGGGCTCCGGGCTCGGCTCTGAGTGTCCCATGCTTGGCTGATGGCTGGAGGCCGGGCTGAGCGGGGGCTTCCTGCAGGAGGGGCACGCTGAGGGTGGGCTTCAAGGCAGCACATCTGTCCAGATGTGGCCGTGTCCCTCTGTCCTAGGCGAGGGGTGACAGAGACCACAGCCAGGAGTATCTGCAGGGTGGCCACACAGTGACATGCACAGGTCAGGGAGAAGAGGAAGCTGGGGCTTGAGCCAGGGACACCTGTGCGGGCACGTGACAGGCCAGGGAGAGCTGTGGTCCCCACAGGGCCCAGGGCCCCCCGCATCCTCACCCCACGGCCCCCAGGAAGGAGAGGGAGGTGCAGCGTCAGCGCCCCTGGCAGCAGCTCCCGGACCGGAGTGCAGAGGCTCAAACCTTCCCATTCTCCCAGGAAATTGGATGCTAATGGTCTTCGTGGTTCCCTTTTTTCCTTCTCCTCCCTCTCCCCTCTTTCCTTCTGAGCCCGGCCCGAAGCTATTAATATCCAGCTTGAACTAAACGGCAACTGTATTTCAACTTTCCCGTTTTATTTGCCACAAGCCGGGCTGTTTATCCACGGGCCGCGAGGGGGCCGGGCCTCGCTCCGCGGCAGCCCTGCGCTCTAATGGCTGCGAACGCGGAACACAGCGGCCATTACCAGCGGAGGGCTTCATTCTCTGCGTGTTTTATGTGGCCGCGCCTTCTGCTCTGTCAGGAAGCTTCGCACACATCTCGCGGCAGGCTAATGGAGTGGGAATGCGCTCCCCAGCGAGGGCCGGTGACGGACCACCAGAGCACTGGGAGGTTTCGGCCCCTCGGCTGCTGGTCCGGGACCCTCGTCGGGGAAAGACCCAGGACGAAGGTGGCAGGCAACACAGGGGAGATGGACATCAAGGTGACAAGTTGGAAACCCTAGAGGAAGATGGCAGTGGCACCTGCCACCTGGAGAGGAGTAAGCTGTCTTTAGCATTGTATCAGCCTTCAAGGACCCTGGGGGGAACGCTGGGCTCACCCCCTTTCACAAAGGGAGGAGGGGGGAACTAGGGTTCCGACAACCTCAGCCTGGTGCACTGGTGCTGGTCAGGGTGGGGCACAACTTTCCTCACGTGCAGGCCCTCCCCGCCCCCTGCTCCAGCCCCAGACCCCAGAATGAGAAGCTGAGGCTTTGCAAGGTCAAGTTGAGGCTTCCCTGAGCTTCCAGACCAACGCTGTCTGTCAAGCAGCCAATTAGGGGTTCAGCTGCCCACCAAGCCCCTTGTGCCCAGAACCCAGTCTCCTTAGCCTCCACACCAGGCGACAGGTGCAGGCCAGGAGCTGACCTTAAACTCCCCAGAGGCAAATGCCACGTGGGCCCTCTTCCAGCCCTGGGAGCCAGTCCTGTAGTCCGCCCAGACGGCCGACCCGGAGAACACTGCTTCCTGGACAGGCTGACCTCACTCCTGATAGGAAATTAATCAGAGGCCGATTTGCCTGTGACAGGAGGCCCCTGGAAGACAAAACAGCCCCGAAGGCTCCGGGGCGGGGCTCACGGGCTGCAGGTCCAGCAGCAGAGCAGCTGGTGGCTGACCTGGGAGGGGAGCTGGCTGTTTAAGTACTAGAGGTCACTGCCTTTGTGTGGGCAAGGTGCCACGGGTGATGGTCTCGCCAGGTCTGCCCACAGGGCCGCGACAGCTGGCAAAGCAAATATTCCCAGTCCACACTCCCGGAGACCCTTCCCGCCACACCGCAGCCTCCCAGACCCCCAGGGACCCCCGTGACAGACAGGATGAGCCGCCTTTTGCTGGACAGGAAGCTGAGGCTCGGAGAGCTTGAGCAGCCTGCCCAGGGTCCTCCAGCTGGACAGGACTCATGCCCACGTCCTTACGAGCCTTAGGCTTTTGTGGCTTCCACCGTGGCTCCCGCAGCAGGTACTAGAGGCCGGGGAGGGGGAGCTTCTATGTCAGGATGGCGTCTCCACACTGGGCATGGGCCAGGGGGAGCTGAGATCCCCCCATCACCACCGACACACATCCACAGTCACAGATGGCAGGCCCTGGGGACAGCCAGGCTGCCCCTGCCCGGCCCTGCCCGGGATGCGGCTGTGCTGGGTCTGCTCTGGGAACACATGTGACCCTGCAATGAGCACCCGCGGAGCCCACGGCCCAGAGCCAGCAGAGCCCAGCCGAGGGTCCCCAGCTCCGCCCCCCGGGTCTGGTGCTCTCTACCCACCCCTCACCGCGGCTCCCTGTTTCCCACGTTCCCAGAAGCACAGCCCTGTGCACACACACACACACACGGTCCTGCTTGTGCTCACGCTCTCACGTGGGCATGCGTGTGCACACACAGAGCCTGCCCTAGCCAGCCACCTCCAAACTGGGTCAGGCCCTCCAGCCAAAGCGAGGCTGAACATGCCAGATGGAGCGAGGCAGTGGCTCTGCGACAATGCTCCAGGAGATGAGAACACAGAGGGGACCAGAGAGGGCCGAGGGTGCCATCCACCCAGGAAACGGGGGCACCCTCGGTCAGGCAGCCCCAGGCACGCTCTGCAGCCAGCCCAAGGTGGCAGCCCTGAGCCACGTAGGTGCTGCAGGGGGAGGTGGATGGGGGTGGAAAGCCAAGCCCTTGGGACCCTGGGGAAGGTTAACAGACCTGCTCTGGGCCTCTGCCTTTCCATCTGTAAAATGGGCACACTGATAGTTGGTAACTGTGAGGACTCCAGGAAGTGGGCATGGGGTGTGGAAGGGCTTCCCAAGGGGACAGGCACACCTGCCTCTGCTGCCACCCTAGCCCTCACCGCTAACACAGACCGAGCCTGGTCTCGGCACCAGGCACAGTTTCATGCATTCCGCATGAATTATCTCACTGGATCCTTGTGCCCACCCTAGGAGGTGGGCGCTGTGGTCATCAGCCCCAGGCAAGGGCTGGGACACACAGCCTGCCAAGGCAAGGCAGGGCCTGTGTGCTTCCCAGCAGCCCGCCTGCTGGCCCTGCCCCGGTCTCAGACCCCAGCCAGCAGCAGAGCAGGCATTCGGCGTCTCCGTGGGAAAGGACAAAGCCCCAGAAGGCCTGGCTGCCCAGAAGCCTCTTCTGATGGTCTCTCCCAACACCTTCAAGTAAACGTAGTCTCTGGATGGCCCCTGCTGAAGTGCAAAGGGGCCCCCCCCAGAGGGCCTTTGTCCCCCATCTCAGGATCAGGGAGCAGCCGCTAGCACTGGTCAGTTGGAGGACTGACTGGACAGAGGCGCAGAGGCCCATGGACTGCAAGGAGGACGCAAGCCACTGGGTCAGGGAGGACGGTAGGGGGAACAGTTGGCCAGGGGAAGGGCCAAGTGAGCACTTCCGGGCACCAGGACACAGCCCGGGGGGCAGGTAGGGGCCCAGTGGAGCACAGAGTAGCAGTTTTCACACTGCCTTTTTTTTTTTCCCCAGCAGAATTGTTTTTCAGACTTTTCCCCCAGAAACAAAATACAGATCAAAAAGGAGGGTGCAGCTCTACAATGGAGGCAGGCAGGAGGGAATTAAACCTGAAACACTCAGCTCCCCAGTGTCCTCCCCCATCATGGCACCCCCAGAATCGCATCAAGAGCATCGGTCCCGGAGTCAGGCTCTTGGCTGCACTTGCCGTGCGACATCACGCCGGGCACGTCCCCTCTCTGGACTTAAACTTACCTGTACGTTCTCTGAGGTCTCTCCTAGCCAAGCCATTCCAAGTCATTTGCAGAGAGAAGTAAAGAAAGTTGGCCAGAAAGTCGCACTGCTGAGTAAGGAGGCATGGTGAGGCCATGGGACCAAGGAGGGCTGTGGGCACCCAGTCCGCTTCCATCAGGCCCGTGGTCTCATGCTGTCCAGAGCTCTGGACGCCACAGCCAGATGAAAGATGACCAAAGAAGATGCAGTGTGACCCCAGTGTCCAGCCCGAGGCTGCTCCTGACCTCCCCACTTCGGGCAGACTTGCATTCCTGTGCTGTTTTCTCCCGGACAGGCCTCAGGGTTTGATGGGTTGATAGCACCAAGGCTGCTGGACTTGAGCCCAGCCCTGCCACCACCTGGCTGAGCCTTCATGGGCCATTAGGAAGCATTACCAAATGGTGCACCCTTGAAACTCTGTGGGCTCTCCTCCTTGAGCAGCCGAGAGAAACAAGGCTCAGAGAGGTTAGGTGACTTACCCAAGGTCACACAGCCAACTCCAGGCACAGCCATAACTGGGACCAGGCCCTGCTCCCGGAGGGACACCTGCAGGGCTGGGGGCCCAGTCCACGAGGCTGTAAGCGCCCAGGGCAGGCTGGGGAGGCAGAAGCCCAGAGCTCCTTTCCAGGGCTGGGGTGTGTGTGTGTGTGGGCCCAGGTTGGTGAGAGACTGGGCAGGGCAGGCGGGTCTCCAGGGGCAGTGAGCTGGCTTCTTGGGCTCTCTCAGGCACCCAGCACTGGGGGACACCGGGTCAGCAAGGCCAGCAGGGGCAGAAGTCATGGCTACAGCAGGTGAGCCAGCAGGACGTAGACACCCCACTCAGGGCAGGGACGGGAGCAGGCCACTCGGCTCCCTGCCCAAAGGCTGCGGACCTTGGGGTCGGGAGAACTGGAGCCCCTGCAGGAGGGACCACAGACAGAAGCCCCTGGCCTTGCCCGCCTGCGCCTCACCATGCGGGGCTGCATGGCTGGGAAGCATGGCCGAGCCTGCCTGGAAGGCCCAGGTGCTGGGTCTGGGACAGGGAAAGGGCTCAGCGGGGCACAAGGACCAGAAAGCAGGAGGTGGCGACTTCCTCCCCGATCTGAGCAGCTGAGCCTGCCCCTGGCCCCCATCTCTTTTCCCGACCCCGGCAGCCCAGGGCCCCGTCTGTCTCCTCCACGTCCCAGGCTGTGTCCTCCCCTGCCCATTCCGCCCGCGGTCCACTGAGCCACCTACTCATCCAGGGGCGTTCTCCGCATTGGGGTTAATCTCTCTCTCCATTCAGCAACTCCTGGCACCCACCCACCCTCATTTTGGGGTGGGGAGAAAGCGCCATGGCTTCTGCGAGGTGTTGATTAGAGTATTGATCGAGGCTCAGGCCTGCAGTCGCCCGCATGAGCGTCTGGCAGGGCCAGCAGGGGAGGCTGGAGACTGGCCTCAGGGTGGGGCCCAAGGGCTGTCCAGACCAGAGCTCCTCCAGGGCAGGGGGAGGCCGGGCCCAAGGTGAGCGCCTGCCTAGCACAGGTGTACTCGCCGGTGCCCCTGACTTCCAGCCCAAGTCCCGCCTCCTGCTCCCTGTAGGCTCTTTTCTGGTTGGTGGGAGTCCCTGTCATTTACTGAACACCTGCCACAGGCTCAGACTCCTTCTTGGGGCGGGGGTTCACTCTCACAGGAGGCCAGCGAGGCTCTCCTAGCACCCCCGTGTTCTGTGTGCAGAAGCAGAGGCCCCCCAAGGGCACGGGAGGGCAGGTGGCCGCCCGAGCCGTGGCCAATGCTGGGCGCTCCTTTGCCGCCAACCACACAGCTGCCCCAACAAGGAGCCATGACGTTAGCCGAGCCGCTGCCTGCCAGGCACATGTGCTGCCCCTGACGACACGGGTTCCTCTGGTGATGCAGAGGTCACTGTCCCCACGTTACAGGTGACAGCATGTAAGTCACTCATCTGAAATCTGCACTGCCTGGCAGCAGCAGGGCGGGGACCCAAACCCCTATCCGTGGGCCTCTGGACCTGGCCGCTCCCAGTTCAGAAGCCGTTTTACGTGCAGTCTCACCACCTCGTCACGCTCAACCTGCGAGCGAGTGGGTGCCAGTACCCTCGCTGGTGAATGGGTAAGTGGCTCAGGAGAGCAGAGCTAGGACTCCAGGGGCCTCTGCTGACTCCTGCAGTGTGGACGCCCTGCTCGGCCCCAGTGGGCTCTCCGTGGGCAAGTGGTTTCTATCATTCACCTGAATTTACCCACCTGCCCATCCCTGCACCCCTTTGGAATCACCCAGAAGCTTCATAAGCCATTCAAATGCCAGTGCCTCTCTACTGAGATTCTTTTAAAAAAAGCATTTTTTTTTAATTTGCAAGGCAAAATTACAGAGAGTGGGAGAGACAGGGAGAGAGAGAGAGAGAGAGAGAGAGAGAGAGATCTTCCATCCACTGGCTCACTCCCCCAGATGACTGCAAAGGCCAGGGCTGGGCCAGGCTGAAGCCAGGGGCCAGGAGCTTCTTTCAGGTCTCCCACAAGGGCGCAGAGCCCCACGCACTTGGGCCACGGAACCAGCACCATATGGGATACCGGCACTGCAGGCGGCGGCTTAACGCACTATGCCACAGCTCCGGCCCCTCCTAAGATTCCGACCCAGCAAATGTGGTGTGCTCTCCAGATACCCCGGATGCTCCCGCCTTCAGCCCTGCTGGCGGCAGCCCTCCCAGCACCAGCCCCGAGTGAGCCCTGATGGCGGCGCAGGGGCTGGAAGGCAGCTTTGATCAAATTGATCCGGTGTGCACCGAGCTGGTTCCCTGGAAGGGAGAAGCAAGTTGTGCATAGTGCATTATCCATGAGGATGCAGAGTCTCTCCCCGAGCTCCCTGGGCGCAGAGAGGAGGGGCAGCTTCTGTGCTACCTGGGGAGAAGCCGGAAGCCCAAGGCTGAGCCCCGGCCTCTGTCTCCACAGCCCTGGGCTCCTGGTTCCTCCTGCCTTCTCCAGAGGCAACTTGAGCTTCCATGCGGAACAGAAAACCTAGAAAGCAGATCCATGGAGATGTGATTCCCTCAGTAGCTGTGCACTTTGACGGGGAACCGGGAGCCAAGGACAGACCGTGGGCCTTCACTGGGCGGACTTGGGGGGTGGGTGTTTGCATTCCTCGGTGCTAGCGGGGGCAGGGCTGGGCAGTGTCGGGACCACAGGGCTGGCGAGGGGAACCCGGGCTGCCTTCCCCTTTGGAAACCCATCCGCTGTGCTTCTGCTGCCAGAGTACTTGACATTGAGTGCTGCCAGGCCTGCACTGTGCCCCATGTTGCAGCCCAGCCCTGAGCTAGGCTAGCAGCCATGCCCCCACTGTGCACTTGGCACCACGGGGCCCGAGTCACACCTTCCCCTTGGGGCTTCTAGCTGACCCTCACTCAGGCTTCAGGCCAGGCTGCTTCCCTGGGACCCTGGCCCACAGCCGGCCAGCTGATGCTCCCTTTTGGTCCCTACATCTCAACCACTCAGGGACCCAGCGTTTCACTCCCACAACCAAATCACAGGTAGCGAGGTAATCAGACCAATAAGGTGATGATGGCTCATGGTCAGGGTGGGAGTCCCTTTAGGGTCCCTCCCCCTGGTCCCCTCTGCCTCCACTTCAGCTGCAGTCACAGCTATGGGACCCAGCTTGTCCGTACTGTGTGATCTCAGGAAGCTGCTTCACCCCTCTGAAGTGCAGGTCCTCATCCGAAAAATGGGGGTGGGGCAGGCACTCAGCACAGCGGTTAAGATGCAGCTTGGGGGCCGGCGCTGTGGTGTAGCAGGTAAAGCCACCGCCTGCATTGCCAGCATCCCATATGGGCACCGGTTTTAGTCCTGGCTGCTCCACTTCCAATCCAGCTCCTTGATAATGGTCTGGGAAAGCAGCAGAGGATGGTCTGAGTGCTTGGGCCCCTGCATTCACATGGGAGACCCAAAAGAAGCTCCTGGCTCCTGGCTTAGGACCAGCCCAGCTCTGGCCACTGCAGTCATTTGGGGAGAGAACCAGCAGATGGAAGATATCTTTCTCTCCTTCTTTCTGCCTTTCAAATAAATAAAAATATTAATTTTAAAAGGAAGAAAAGAAAACGAGATAAAATTACCTAGCCACAGGGTGCTATGAGAGCAACCCCTAGGCCGGGGCTCAGCACCTAGCACCTGCTCAGTTAATGATGACTTGCATTGTCATCCACAAGGATGGCGCCGCCTTTAACCCCTGCCATCCGGAACACTTCCCAGACACCCAAAGTCCCACGGATCCAGGCCACGTTGGCACGCCTGCCCATCAAGGTGGATACCTCCCTATCCTGACTCACTCGACTGAATGAAAAAGCAGTGTCCCCCACTTTTAGGGAACATGCTGCCTGCCTTCTCAGGTCACACCAGCCTAACAGACCACCCCCCAGAGACTGCACTGTAGCCAGACTTATCAGTCTGTACACCACAGGGGTTGCTACAGGCCTCTTGCCGGCCGGGGATATTTGTATTTTATTTTATTTTATTTCTTCGGGAAGCAGAGACAGGCAGAGCCAGCGCCCATTCACTGCTTCCCTCCTGAAATGCCCGCCCACAGGTGCCGTGGTAGACGGCAGGGACCCAGCTACTTGGGCCATGCCCTGCTACCTTCCAGGATGTGCACTGGCAGGGAGCTGGGGTTGGGGGCCAGGGCCAAGACTGAAACCCAGGCTCTCTAATATGGCACATAGGTGTCTTAGCTAGGATCTCGCTAGGCCCAGCACTTGCTCTGGGAGAGGGGAAAGAAATGACCACTGCTGTTTGCTTTGCTGTGAGCAGTGCTGGGCGGTGCAGGTGAGGCAGTAACACAGGCTGGTCCTGCCCTGAGGCCCTGAGGCCACGTGGGAGCAAAACCAGGCAAGAGCGGGGGGGGCGGCCATGTGACGCAGCACAGGAGCCGGGGCCCTGGGCAAGGAGGGACTTCCTGAGGAGGGGTCTCGGGCTGAGCCTTAAAGGTCAAGGAGGCGCCCCCTCCTCCCCGGGCAGCTGCAGGTGGGCAGAGGCCACCCCAGCTGCAGAGGCCACTGTGGCCACGCCACAGGGAGCCACTCTTGCTTCTCCTGTGGACTTCTACCAGCAGCTATGGAGCACCTACTATGTGTCGGCCAGGGCCCGGGCTGCAGGCCAAGGGAATGAGAGCCATGGGATGGGCACTGGAAGACAAGCAGAGCATTTCCTGTCTTTGCACCTGGGGGAACATGTGACACTAACCCAGCAGATGGAGGGGGAGGGGCAGACCACATGCAGAGGGCCACGGGGGCGGGGCAGGAGGGCGGGCACCTGGGAAAGCTTCCCAGAGACAGAGCAGCTCACCTGCGCCCGGGAGGAGCATGGGACTGGGACAGGGAGTCTGAGCAGTGGGTGACGCCCACAGCACAGAAAGCACGGGGTGCAGAACCCACGCACCTGCGCTCCACCAGCTGCGTGATGCTGGGGGCGGGCTCCAGGAGGGTCAATAACTCTCAGGAGTCAGGAGACAAGGAGACGGGCTTGGCGAGGGAACATCCGCAGATGCTGGTGCAGACGCAGGTGTAGGTGGGAGCAGCTGCAAGGTCCCAGGAGAGGGAGCCCAGAGAGAGGCCACACGCGGGGAGCACGGACCTCCAGCCAAGGCACACAGCCAACCTTAGACTAAGGCGACCCAAGCAGGCCAGGGAAGACAACCCCTGACTTCTTTTCCCCACCCCTGGGATTCCCCGCTGGGGCTCTCCATTGTGTGGTGGATTCGGTCCTGGAGGGTCAGGCCCCTGGGGTAGGGGCAGGGACGAGGGGGGCTGGGGGCCTGGGCCCCTCCGACACCTTCACCACCGATTCTGCCAGTCACTCTGAAAGCGCGGCATCCCCACCACAGGTAAGAGCTTCACAGGGTCCGGGAAAGGGAGGAGGGAGCCAGCGCCTGCTCAGGGCCTGCAAGGAGCAGCCAGTTTTACAGACTAGGAAACCCAAATTCAGAGAGAGTACGTCCCCTCTTTATACTGGCTAACGCCTTATTTTGCAAAAATCAAGGCCACTCAGGCAAGAAAAAAGTGATTGGCTGGAACAAACGAACAGTGCAGGAACACATCCAGTCCCACTGTTGCAGGCCTGGCTGTACCAGGCACTAGGTCCAGGTTACAGAGTATGTTTTCTCTGTCCAATTGGCATGACTGTCCCGGTGTGGTGACAAAGCAGCCCCCGGTCTATTCTGCCAGCTTTGCAATGCCCTGGGAAGCAGAGGCCCTTTCCCAAATCCCCGACCAAGGTCCCAAAGCCGACTTCCCCCTCCCTGGGCTGATCCCTGTGGCCAAGTGATGGAAGCTTTCATTGGCCAGGTCAAGGTCAAGTACTCTTCATTAGGTACACAGGAGGTAGGGTATATCCAGGAGGTAGGGTCACCGTGACCCAGGAAAGACTAGGACAGTGTGGCAAAAGGAACACCCAGAGAGCTGAGTCCCAGAGAAGGGAGGGTAGCTGGGTGGCCAGGCCAGTGAGGGAGGCGCGCTGTGCACTGCACCCGGGGGGAGCAACCACCAGGGTCCACCTGGGCAGCCAACTTCCAAGCTCTACTTGTTTGAGGAGTTTAGTTTGGGTGGGATTTAGGCTTCTGAAAGAGAGAAATATAGGATGCAGAGACAGGAGCAGGCAGGGCCTGGGGCAGGCCTGGAAGTGGGGAGTGATGGGAAAGACAGAATCGACTGTAGGAGTTCGTAAGCCCACAGCCAGGAGCTCTGGGGCCTCGGGAAAGGCAATCACCGGGCCAGCATGGCGGGACCCACTCACCTCGGGGGTCCTGACCTCTGGCCCCGCCTGGTGGCCACGGGTGCAGGAGCTTGGGGCTGACCCTGACAAGTCCTCCTCTGACAGCATCCTCTATAGGAGCTGCAAGCAGAGCGACAGGGTTGAAGCCAACACACACAAACACCACCACACACCTTGTGGACAAATGGAATTAAAGATATGCTTATTTTGATGCAATAATTGAAAGCCATGCATAGTTTTCTTTTTTTATTTAAAGATTTATTTGTTTGAAAGACAAAGTTACAGAGAGAGACAGAGACACACACAGAGAGAGAGAGAGAGAGAGAGAATCTTCCATCATCTGGTTCACTCTGTAACAGACAGAACTGGACCAATCTGGAGCCAGGAGCTTCATCCGGGTCTCCCACGTGGGTGCAGGGGCCCCAGGACTTAGACTCTTCCACTGCTTTCCCAGGTGCATTAGCAGAGAGCTGGATTGGAAGTGGAGCAGCCAGGACTCAAACCAGCACTCAAATGGGATGCTGGTGCCACAGGCAGTGGCTTTACCACAGCGCCGGCCTCCATAGTTTTATCATAATGCACCTTTTCCATGAGTTTTATGAAACCCACTCTATGCATGGATTTCAAACATTTTTTAAAGGCAAAGATTAAAGATAAACATATCTTTGATTAAATCTCAAAGTAAAGATAAACATATCTTTAATTCCATTTTCCACGAACTTTCCGAAGTCCCCTCGGATGTGCGCCCCTAAGGCCTGCCTCTTCCTTCTGCTCACCCTCCTTTAAGAGCAAGGTGCAAGCTGGCGCCACGGCTCACTTGGCTAATCCTCCACCTGCAGCGCCGGCACCCCGGGTTCTAGTCCCGGATGGGACGCTGCTTCTGTCCCGGTTGCTCCTCTTCCAGTCCAGCTCTCTGCTGTGGCCTGGGAAGGCAGTGGAGGATGGCCCAAGTGCTTGGGTCCTGCCCCCAACATGGGAAGCCTGGAGGAAGCAACTGGCTCCTGGCTTCGGATCAGTGCAGCGCGCCGGCCATAGCAGCCATTTAGGGGGTGAACCAACGGAAAAGGAAGACCTTTCTCTCTCTCACTGCCTAACTCTGCCTGTCCAAAAAAAAAAAAAAAAAAAAAAAGAGAGAGAGAGAGAGAGAGCAAGGTGCAGGGGCACGGGCAGGCACCTGGGGCAGCCATGCCATTAATGAGGACACCTGCGTCCCCTACCCCAGGGCCTGGCTAGAGCCCCGACTCTTGCCTCCTCCCTTTAGATTCTAGCTTCCTGCTAATGCACACCCAGAGACCTAGGTCCCTGCTGGGGCTGAGTTTGGGGTTCCTGGCTTCAACTGACCCAGACCTAGGTGTTGTGGGCATTTAGGGAATAAATGAGTGAAAGCAAGAGCTCTCTCTATGCATTCCTATTTATTATTATTAAAATGAAAATAATATTTTAACAAAGGATTTAAGAGCTTTGTGATGCATATTAAGCAACATCACCTTTGGTTTCTTTTCTTTGCCCCTTAAAAGGGTCCTCATTTCCTAAAAGCACGATGCTGTGTGTGTGCACGTGTGTGCACACATGTGTGTGTGTGCCCCGGATGGCACGCAGCCAAGGAGCCCCCTCCCCTCTGGGCTGTGGCCACTGGGAGACCAGGGTTGCAGGCAGCCAGGAGTGGGCTTTGAGGCTCTGGGCTCCCTGGCCTCCCTCCAGCTCCAGCCTCTTCCCTCCTTATTTATGCCCTTCTGGGCCACCAGTGATCTAAAGGGAGGGTGGAGAGCAGGATTTAATGTGAGAGGTGCAGAGAGAAGAGATGAGACCAGGAGAGTGGAAGAGGGAGGCGAGGGGAGGAATGGGTATGGACGGAGCGGGTGGGGTGGTGGCTGGGAAGAGGAAGATGGGCAGGACAGAGGCCACCCCGGTACTGCTCAGGCCCACCCCGCAGGCAGCATGCGAGGGCCCCTTGGGCGAGGCAGCTGAGCAGAGCGAGAGGACACAGCCGCCGTCCCAGGAGGAGCAGAGCCCCGGGGCTGCCGGCTGGGGATGAGCAGGGCTCAGCCCGGCCCAGGGAGACAGATGCCCCAGCCTCCTTGGCATTGCCCCTTCTCCCCAGAGGCCCCAGTTCCAGCATGTGGAGTGTAAATGGACCTGACAGGACTCTGCTCCTCCAGGCTCCCCGTCCCCTCCCCAGCTGGTGAGCTGCGTGCCCGTGCTGTCCTCCACGGCGCCTTCCCCGAAAGGCTCAGTGCACAGGGCTCATCTGCAAGCCCTTCTAGCCCCGCCTACACCCCAGTAGCATCCACAGCCAGAGACTAGACGCTGGCTGAGAGCCAGGATGGGGTGCAAGGAGCTTGAGCTTCCGGTGGAAGGAGCTGAGCCTATACAGAAGTTCAGGGTCACTGGAGAGGGCCCGCCCCAATGGTGCTTCTTGCTAGGCCCCCTTGTGGTCCCCAGGCCAGGGGATGCTCAGCAGCCCAGGGACGCCCTGGCTCCCACCGCCCTGCTACTCGGTGCCCTGCCTGCTGAGCTGATGGGGCCCGGGGCCTTTGTGAATGGGACTCACGGGGTTCCCCTAGGCTTCCCCCTCCCCAGCCTCTGGCTGGCGGCAGCTCTGCCTCCGTGGAGGCTGCGGATGGCTGTGGGTGCTTTTGCATACCCAGGAAGTCCCAGACGGGCTGCAGGGAGGAAACGTCTAGACAGGCAGCTCCCCTGAGCCCAGCGCTGCGTCAGGAGGCAAGGACTTCACTGGCAGCCCCGCTGTCATGTGAGTCGCCGCCGCTTGGCAGGGGCTCGGGGGGTGGGGCGCCATCCTCCCTCCCTCTCCATGGCTGCTTCTCCTGTGCCCTGTGCATCAGGTTCAGAGGGAGGAGGCACATCACAGACTCCAGTGTGCCAGGGTTGTGTGTGCACGCACACGTCTGTGCACATGCACAACACCTGTCCCCCCCAGGATGTCCCTGCACCTGACCTTGCCCCCTCGCTCTCCTACACACACCCCTAGGTGTCCCTAACCCTGCTCACAGCCTCAGCTCCGGTGGCAGAGCCAGGCCACGCCCTCACACCCACCCACAGTGGCCAAAGCCTCCACGGCCTTCCACATTGCACTGAGAGCAAGTCCACGCCAGGGCGGACAGTCACACAGCCGTGTCCCGACCTCCACTTCCCATGACCCGCCTGCCCTGACTCCTCTCCACATTCGTCTGCACGCCCCTCAAAACACTGTACACGTCACTGCTTGCAAAGCGCTCACGACAGCCCCCAGAAGCCGTGTTTCGATTGCTGCCATTAACCATGAGCAAGGGGAAGCTCAGAGGGCTGGGGGTGGGGGAGGGGCAGCTTCGGGGGTCTTGTGACCTGTAGGCAGCAGGGGTGGACCCGGATCCCTGTCTGCCTGATCCCAAAGATTCTGGTCACTGGTCTACACAGCGCCAACATGTACCTCCACCACCTCCACGTTCCTCCTGCAGGCAGGACAGCTCTGTGCACCCAGGTTCAAGGTCAGACGTCAGGTCACTGGCTGGACTCCTGTGTGCTAATGGCACAAGTGACCATGCTCAGCTGCCCTACTCTCCTCACTCACCTCCCGAGGGGTCCCTGCCCCTCTCAACCCCTCTATCTCCTGGCAACCCCAAGCCACCTTGCAGGCCCAGTCCCTTCATTAACCTTGACAGAGAAACCTGGCCTTGGCCAGAGAGGTCGACCTTGACAGAGAACCCTGGTCCTGGTCAGGGAGGTCAAATGCACAGCTCTGAGCCGAGAAGGACTCAGATGAGCCTCACGGGGGGGCCCCTGGCTCTCCTGCTGGCCCTGTCCCGGCTCCTCCTCCCAGGCACACAGAGGCCACCTGGCCCCCTGGAGAGCCCCGTGGGCTGTGACTCCCTCCGCCTTTCCGGGGCTCCACACGCTGTTTGGTAAATAAATGGAGGGCAGCGGGAATAATATACCTGTCAAACAGCAGCCGGCTTCCAATTTCCGCTGTCAGGCCTGCCCAGCCGCGCCACGCCGAGCCTACTGACATGCTGCCACGAGCCCGGCACTTCCCCCAGCCCTGCGGAAGGGGAGGGTTGGCGCCAGGGGGCTCCCCGCCAGTCAGTACGTGTTGCTGGGCAGGCCAAAGATGGGCTTCCCAGGGGAAGAAGGCCTGGCGGGAGAAAGCCTAGAGCGGGTGGGGGGTTTCCTGGAAAGCAGGGTGGGCTTGGGCTGCCTTGGAGGGCAGGGGAGGCGGAGGCGGAGGTGGAGGCGGAGGCGGAGGCGGAGGCGGAGGGGTGGGCAGAATGATCCTTTGGGCCTTCTTGTACAACAGGAAGCAGAGGGTCGCTGGACCCCACTCCCCAGGAAGAGCTGCCCAGCACTCATGCTAACAAATGGGCAAAGGTGTTCAGGAGCACACCATGAACTTGAAGAGATCAGGGGTCTTTGGCCGCAGCCCCTGCCCCAGCTGAGCCGCTCCCGCCCGTCACCACCCATCAGCTGGGCTAGAAGGGCCTTTCGGAGTCCCAGGGCGGGTCCTGCAGGCAGAGGCCCTGCTCGGGGCTCACCTTGCTGCTGTGGCTCAGCTGTGTGCTCTGCACTGCCCTGGGAGGCAAGAACAGGGCAGCGGCAAGGGGCCTCTCCGCTCCCATCACACCCCCTGCCCAGTCTCCAGGCTCATTGTCCCTGACCCAGAAAGCTCTGCCCAGATCTCCCCCCACAGCCTCCCCAAGCCCTCTGCATCCTTCTCTGCTCGCCCCGGCAGACAGAGGCCTCACTGCACATCCTCCGAGCCTCTCGGAGCTCCACACCCCCATCCCCTAGTGCGAGAGGGGGTCCAGGCAGGAGGTCACCCCACCGCCAGCTCCGCTGTAACAGGCGGACGGAGACAGAAGAGGCCCTGGGGTTGAGATGGCAGCCTGAGGGCTGGGGACGAAAAACAGGGGTGCCCCAGGCAGACAGCACCTGGCTCTGGGTGCTGCAAGTGAGGGAGAGTGGGGCCTGGGGCTCGGGGCTGAACGGTGCCGTGGTAGGCAGCGCCGACTTGAAAAGGTCAGCTTGCAGGCAGACGCGGTCCTGAGGAATTTTGCTGTTGGGTAAAGGCTGAGAGCCCCTTTTCAGAGCAGCAGGGCCTGGCCCCCAAAAGAACCACCCGCTAAGGCACGACCCAGGCTCCCACCACCTCTCCAAGCCAAGGCGAGCCATCGCCTCCGGTTTCCTGCAAGCCCCCAAGGCGTTCGCCCTGCAAACCCAGCCCCTCGGCACAGACCGCAGGAGACACGCGGCAGCTTGAATGTCCTCTAGCCTCGCTCCCCATCTTTGCCGAGCAGGAGGCTGAAGCCTAAGAGGGTGCCGGATGTGTGGAGGAAGCGCCCAGTTTGGTGAGTGATGCCAGGCAAGCATGGATCCCCCCAGATCCCACCTCCTTTAGTGGGGAACGCAGGGCAGGATACCTAGGACGAGCCCAGGTCCAGAGAAGCTGTTCCCCCCAGGGGAGGGTCCTTCCTCTATCCGTCACTGCTATTGGCCCAGGGCCACGCACAACAGCAGGTGCTTTGGGTATGAGAATTTTTTTTAAAAAGATTTATTTATTTATTTATTTATTTGAGAGGCAGACTTACAGACAGAGAGAGGGAGACACACACACACACACAAAGAGGGAAAGAAAGAGAGAGGTCTTCCATCCACTGGTTCATTCCCCAAATGGCTGCAATGGCCAGAGCTGCACTGATCTGAAGCCAGGAGCAAGGAGCCTCTTCCAGGTCTCCCACACAGGCACAGGGGCCCAAGCACTTGGGCCATCTTCCACCGCTTTCCCAGGCCATAGCAGAGTGCTGGATCAGAAGTGGAGCAGCCGGGACTCCAACCAGCTCCCATATGGGATGCCGGTGTCACAGGCAAAGGTTTAGCCTACTGTGCCACAGCACGAGCCCTGGTATGAGAATGTTTGAGTGGAGGAGTGTGGAGCACTTAGTAGGTGCTCAATGAATGGTAGCCCCTGATTAAGATCCCAGCTGAGCTGGCAGGAAACCCAGGTCTCCTGACCCCTGGAGCCAGACACTGTCTACCCATGCGGCTCCTCACCTGCTGCCGCCTGCAGCCCAGCCCGACAGCCCTTGGCCTTTCCTTGGAGACCTGGAAACAGGGCAGGAGTTGGGGGGTCTCTCTGTGAAGGAGGAGGCAGCCCCGAGCCCCCAGGTCACTACCCACTGAAGAGCACAGACAGAGCAGCAGGGACCAAGCACATTTGTTTCCAGGTTATGCAGAAGAACCAAAATAAACACAAACAAATTTGGCACCACAGGCTGGGGGTGGGCTGGCCCCCTCTGCCTTCCCTGCTGAGCGGCTGAGTAACTCCCAGCCACCCACTGAGCTGGGAAGACATCCCAGCCCCAGCCCAGCCCCGTGCCGGGCACAGGGCCCAGGGGAACCAAAGACTCCCACCCTTGCTCACGTTCTGGGGCCCAGAGCCATCAGCGAAGGGTCAGCCCCACTGGAGCCTCGGCCCCCCTCACTCTACTACCCTTGCATCCAGAGCGGGGACGAGTGGGAGTCGGGGTGGGGGGCGCAGGACATCCGAGGTGGCTGTGACCATGGCAGGGCTGCTGGGCTTGGCGGCTGCAGCTGTGTGAGTTTTTTGCGCCAGGAGGTGCAGCCAGGCCAGGGCCTCCCCACGCAGCCTCTCTATCCCCAGGGAGGCCTTCTCCCCCCGAGGCCCCACACCACCACGGCGCTCCAAATCCTCTCCATTTCCCTCTCTCTTACACACACACACACACACACACACACGGATCCCGATTACATGAACAAAGAACTGCGGCTTGAAACAGGAGCCAGCAGGGCTGCGCTGGCCGTGCTTTCTCTCCTGCGCCCCAAAGATGCGCTCTTAGCAGCAGCCCTGGGCACTGCAATCCTTGTGGATTCCTGGTGGTGCTGCCTACCGGTCACGTTCTCCAGGGAGCTGCCCCAAGTGCCCTCTCCAGCCCCTCCCACAACACGGGGGGCCTAACTGAGCCCCCCTCCACCATGTGTACACGTGCACGCACGCGCGCGCGCGCACACACACACACACGGTTGTGGAATCTAATCAGAACACTGGTCCTTGGTCCCCTGGTGAGCTGTACGTGCATAGCACATATGTGCAGACGCCAGTGTAGACACATGTGCACCTGTGCACTCTAATGCACGAAAAGACAGCACTCTGCCCGCCTGTGTGGCAGGTGCCGTGGTTCCCCTGGCTGTGGGGGGACAGGCTGGGGACCACACACGCGCTCCTGGGACCGGCCGAGGTGCAGATGGAGTCATCAGACAGGCCTGGGTCTGACTCTTCTGCCGGGACAGCACCCACCTGTGCAATTTGAGGAGTCCCTCCGTGTCTGTGTGCTGCCCAGGGGACACTCGCAGGAAGACCTCCTAGGGCTGTGAAAATTGAAGGAGACCAGGGCCCCCAGCAAGCACTCATTAACACTTATTTCCATGGCTGCAGCATTCAGGAGAGATGCAGATGGGGGCAGACTCCAGCCCGGAGAGCCAGGGCGTTTGTCCAAGTCTCTCTGGGCAATGCCATCCCCTAATTCAGAGCAGGACAGAAGCCTGGGCAGGCTCTGTCTTGCTGGGACCTGGGACAGCCCGGGGATGGTGACAGTCCCCATGCCACTCACTGTAGTTCCCACAGAGAGCACCTCCCTGGGCAGAGAGTGGGGCACACAGCTCCAGCAGCCCCCCTCCGCTGCCCCCTGCCCCCAGTCATGCACCAGGTGACCCAGGGGAGTGGGACCACCAGGAGTGAGTGTAAGGGAACTGGAGGGGGTAGCTAGGAGGAAACCACCCTGATGGCAAATGTCAGTGGCCACAGAGCCTAGTCATGCCCACCTGTGGGCACATGATGCCCCCAGCAAATGCAGGGCCAGCCAGGACAGTCAGCTGACTCCCAGCCCCCGCCAGAGACTCCCAGATGGCCCAGGGGTCCTCCAGCTCTCAGGCAGCTTGGCTGCACATACGGTATTCACGTGTGTCACTGGATTAGGACAGGAGGGTCCCTGGGTACCCCCAAGTAGTAGGCCAAAGCATGCACCCACTGTCCACACACATACACACGAGCTGCTGGGCAGGAGAGGATCCACTTTCCTCATCAGATTTCAAAGGGCTGCATCACACATGCACACACGTGCACACACACAAACATGTACATGCTCACATGCACACACACGTGTGCGCACACACACGCTAACCTGCTACGGTGCACTCTAAGTTCACTGCGCAGGTGAGGATGTGAGAACCCTGGAAAGGTCACCTCCCAGGGCTCACCGAGCACCCAGGGGCCTGCCCTGAGCACCCTCCTCCCAGGCCAAGCTGGTCTCTGCCTCAGTTTCCTTTTTGGGAGTGATGATGTGTCACCCCCACGCCCTCCCCCCCCCGGGGGGTGGGGAGCTCTCACTGGCCATGCACCAGGCCCTTGGTGAAGAATAGGGGGAGGCCTGCTGGCAGGTGCTCCACCCTGCCAGGCACGCACCAGGCACCAGCAGCCAGCACACGCATGTGCAGCGGTGCCCCCTCCCCACACCTGCCTTGGCAGCCCCCGCCTCCCTGCCTGCCACCCCGAGTGATGAGTTTATCTGCACGGGGACAGAGAGGTGCCTCTGACGCCGGAGCTGAACTCCTCTGTAAGCAGGCTCCCGGCGGAGGCACTGCAGAGATGGTATCATCACCACCTGTCAGTCACTCAGGAAATGAGTCTTCCCACGGCCCCTCCCTCCCCGGCCCTGCGCTCCACCTGTCTACCGCAGTAACCGGAGGCCACAGGAAACACCCCACAGGCTCGGAACCAGGAACCGAACCAGCCCCAGAAACACAAAGCATCCCGGCACCCAGCCACACCTCTGGGAGGAGCAGAACACATCCGGGAGAGAGGGACACGTCCAGGGATCTGTCACCGCCAGGGCGGCCTGCTCCTCCCTGGCGTCTCCCACTTCCTGCTCCAGCCCTGCCCGGGCGGCAGTCTAGGGTCCAAGGCCCTCCTCCGGGTCAAGGAGCCAGGAGAGTCGGGGACAAAGGCCAGCACCCTGGGGCAGCCCAGCTTATCTCCCTGTGTTCCCGGCTGGGAGCTATGGGTAAGGGCACAGGTGCCACTGAGGTCTGCAGTGTGGAAGTCAGACAGCAGACGAGGCTGGGAAGGCATCGGGGCCTCTTGGGAGTGGACACCAAAAGCAGACAGAGAGGCGACCAGAATCAGGGGAGAGGTGGCCTGGCTGTGCTGCAGGCAATGCCATCAGATGCGGCTGCAGTGGTGCAGGGACCCAGGGCTGCCTCCCTCAGCAAAGACGCCTGAGGACCAGTGTCCCAACAGGTCTGTGCCTGTGCCTTCCGGCTCTGTGCTGTGCCCTGTCCCCTAGCCCCCGTGTCCCTTGTGCCCACCCCGAGAGGAGAGGGCAGGGCACTCAGGCACAGGCCAACAACAGGTCCTGGCAGCCCCCACCCTGGGCTGGGCTTTCCAGCTCCAGGTGCACCCCCGCCTCCACCTCCCACCCTGATGGGGTCTCACTGGTGCTGCTGAGCAGAAAGCTGTGTGATGTGACATCAGGAGCACGGTCTCTACAGCACTTGCTAACCATGTGACCAAAGAAAAGACATCTGGTATCTCCGCGGCTCAGTTTCCTTGTCTGATCCTGATGGTCGCATCGTTTTAAGAGTTGGAGATCATGAAAACCGGCACAGCCCAGACACGCTGTGAGCAGCTATTGCTGAGACCATCACTGTTGGGGCCAGCGCTGTGGCATTGTGGGCTGAGCCTCCCCCTGCAGCGCCGGCATCCCACTGGGTGCCACTTTGTGTCCCAGCTGCTCCACTTCCGATCCAGCTCTCTGCTGTGGCCTGGGAAAGCAGTAGAAGATGGCCCAAGTGCTTGGGCCCCTACACCCTCGTGGGAGACCCTGAAGAAGCCCCTGGCTTCATATTGACCCAACTCTGGCCATTTGCAGCCATCTGGGGAGTGAACCAGCAGAAGGAAGACGTCTCTCTCTGTCTCTCTCTCTCTCTCTCTCTGTAACTCTGCCTCTCAACTAAATAAACCTTAAATGTAGCTCCCCGGGGAAGGGAAGTGGGTGCTGGTGAGCAGGCAGCCCCTCGGGGACACCCAGGGCTGCCGGCCCAAAGCCCTCAGGGCCGTTCAGGGTGCACAGAACAGCTGCCCAGCTCTGGGCTGTGGAGACCGGGAGAGCCCTGGAGAGCTCCTCCTCACCCTGCCTGCCACCCTGAAACTTTCCTACCCAGGAGGGGAGCTGCTTGCCAGGGAGGTCTCCTGGAGGACACAGTAGGGGTGGTCCCTGCCCCTCCTGCTCCACCCTCAAGACAGAAGCACAGCCGGGCTCCCTGCCCCATCTCCTGGGGGTGGAGGAGGGCAGCCAATGCCCCTGAGTAGGGGCACGAGGGGCTCGGAGCCAGAGAGGCTCCGTCTTAGCCATCCCAGAGGCAGGTCCTGGAGGCTGGGAAGGCCAGCATCAAGGGGGTCTGGGGAGGGCCTCTGCACGCACCCCATTCATGAGGACTCCGCCCCCCCAACTAAGCCCCTCCCCAAGCCCCCCTCCTGGTGCCATCACCTTTGAGAGGCGCATAAACATTCAGTCGGCTGCAGGGGCTCAGAGGCCAGCCTCAGGCTGTCCCCTCTCCCACTGCTCCAGGAAAAGATGGCAGCCCCAGGGGAGCGCCTGAGTCAGCCGCCTGTGTCACAGGCAGGGCCCTGCCACAGCAGGAATTGGGTCAGGAGCCCCAGACACGTCTCCCCACCACCTCAAGGTACTTGGAAAACAACTCAGTAACCCCCTCTCCTCAAGGGAAATGAACAAAGCCCCCCTCTCCTGCCTGCCCTGGGAGGGGCTGCCTGCAACCCCACCTACCTTCCCAGCACCTGCAGGGGGTCTGGGGTGAGGGGGCTCGGCCCTGGCTCCCTGCTGTGGCCATGGCCGAGCCACCCCTCTGGTCTCCGTTTAGACCCGTCGACTTTGAAACTTCCGGTGAGAATTGGAGCTCTCTTCCTTTTTTCTAACAAAGATGATGGACTCATTTCTCAGCCATCACAAATGACCACAAACTGGGTGAGTCCCAACAACAGAAATTCATTCTCCACAGTTCTGAAGCCCAGGCACCCAAAACCAAAGGTTCACAGGGCCAGGCCACGCCCCCCCAGGCTCCAGGGCAGAGCCTCGACTTCCGCCTCCCTCTTCAAGGCCTCCCTGAGTGTCTCTTACCAGGATGCTTTCGGTTCCTCCTGTGTAACCCAGGACAATTCCAAATCGAGATCCTGAGCGTCAAACACCCTTTTGACAGACCAGCTCGCTCGCACCCACTAGTCCTGCTGATGAGCAGGTGGACGCAGCTTTTGGGGGAGGCACCCATTCGAACCCTCTCCAATGAACTCATCGCAGGTCCTGAGACTGTTCAGGGTGATGGAGTGTGAAGTAAGAATGAAAGCTGAGGCATTACCCCCAGATCCCCTCAGTCCCCAGCCCCCAGCCCCCTGCCCCCTGCCCCCTGGCCCCCTGGCCCCAGCCTCCTGTCTCCAAGGAAGCACTAGCCATCCAGGTCCGCTCTCTCACTGCCGCTGTGCCCGTCTCCCGGCAGCCTCCACTCACACTGATTCACAGCAGCTCCAGCAGGGCCAGAATGGAGCTCCACCCCGCTCAGGTCTCAGGGCCCGCAGGCCTTCCTGGCCATCACGCTGGGTTCACCTGGCTGGTGCTGGGTGCTGTGCCCACCCTGTTCCCCCCTAGAGCTGGCATCCCCAGCACTCCGGCTCCTGCTCCTTGTGCAGCGGGAGTGTGGGGGGATGGGGACCAGGGAAGTCCAGGCATGGGGGACCGCAGGGCTGTGGCAGGGCCTGCTGGGCATGGAGGGGGGTTGATGCCAAGGATGGGGTCAGGAAGCAGCCAGGGCCCCTGGCCGGCCTGCAGGTGAGGACAAGTGGGGAGGCTTAGCCTTGGGGGACACCCTAGTGATATGGGAGTGAGGCACTGGGGTTCCCCAGGAAGAGAGCCACAGGGACAGAGGGCACAGAACTGAGCCCAGCGTCTCTGTCCTCTCTGTCCTGGTGAGACCCTGGATGGGTTCTTTCCCGTCCTGCCCCTCACTGGATGGAGAGAGAAGAGCGCTTTCCCTTACGGATTGAGCACGGGCTCTGGGAAGGTAAAGGCTGCAGTAACATGTTCGGTGGCTCCATCCATCCTCCTGCTCCAGCCGGCCCCAGGATGCAGGACCCAGGCCCAGAGTCCCAGCCTGGAGGCTGCTGGGAAGCAGTGGGTCTGGACTGGACTGTGACAAAGGGAGAAGCCGTCTGTTCTTTACCCTCTGCCCCTGCGCCATGCGAGTGAGGGGCCTGCCACATGGCTGCTGACGGCAGGCCGAGCCCACCCCGCGGCGCCCGCAGAGGCTGAGCCGCTCACCCAGAAGGTGCTAATTGAGCTGATTAATTGAGCCAATTACCTCCGCCTCCCAGGAGGGCTGGGAGCTGGCTTGGCTCCTGGGGACCAGGTGCATGGCTGCAGGATGGGCTGACAGAGGGAGCCAGGCTCCGGGGCGGGGGGCTGTGCTCTGCACCCCAGCCCTGCTCACCTGCAGGGGCGAAGGCTGGAGGATGGGCTGATGGCTGCCGAGCAAGGGGAGGTGGGGTTCCTGGCAGATCAGGAGAGTCCGGCCAGGGTAGAGGTGGCACAGGAGCAAATTCTGGGCCCTAGGGGAGCAGTGCTTACAGCATTGCCATCCTCGCTCTCCCTTGCAGGTGCCGAGCTTCTTTTGACCACAGGACATTCACATGTGCTGCTTCCTTCTCCTGGATGGCTTTCCCCGGTCATCTTTTTTTTTTCTTCAAAGATTTATTTATTTATTTGAAAGTCAGAGTTATACAGAGAGAGAAGGAGAGGCAGAGAGAGAGAGAGAGAGAGAGAGAGAGAGGTCTTCCATCCACTGGTTCACTCCCCAGTTGGCCACAACAGCTGGAGCTGGGCTGATCTGAAGCCAGAAGCCAGGAACTTCTTCCAGGTCTCCCACATGGGTGCAGGGGCCCAAGGACATGGGCCATCTTCTACTGCTTTCCCAGGCCCCAGCAGAGAGCTGGATCGGAAGTGGAGCAGCCGGGACTTGAACCGGCACCCATATGGAATGCCAGTACTTTAGGGGGTGGCTTTACCCACTATGCCACAGCACCGGGCCCTCCCCAGTCATCTTAAGGTCCCCTTTGGCGGGGGGGGGGGGGGCGGCTGCTTCATCGTCCCTCACCCCCGCATCTGCCTGTGGTCCTTCTTCCTCACCATGCACCTCACAGTGTTAATTACGTAGCGCTGTCTAGGATTTCCCGCTATTTCTCTCCTCCACTCACCTGCAGCCCCGAGTGCAGGCATTCGTAGCCCTGGCTTCCAGAGTATGCAGCACAGTGCTGGCCACATAGGAGCCGCTCCGTAAAAATCTCACATGGGCCAGCGCTGCAGCTCACTAGGCTAATCCTCTGCCTGCGGTGCTGGCACCCCGGGTTCTAGTCCCGGTCGGGGCGCCGGATTCTGTCCCGGTTGCTCCTCTTCCTGTCCAGCTCTCTGCTGTGGCCCGGGAGTGCAGTGGAGGATGGCCCAAGTCCTTGGGTCCTGCACCCGCATGGGAGACCAAGAGAAGCACCTGGCTCCTGGCTTCGGATTGCTGCAGCGTGCCAGCCACAGTGGCCATTGCGGGGTGAGCCAATGGAAAAGGAAGACCTTTCTCTCTGTCTCTGTTGCATGGGGGAGGCAGTGCCTGGAGGCCTGCATGTCTAGGGTGGGGCTCCCGCGCCCTCTAGAAGAGCATGGGGGCCCCCAGGCTGCAGAGAGGCCCAGGCAGCCAGCGCCTGGAGAGAAGGCAGGGAGTGGAGAAGACAGGAGAAGCGCAGGTGACTCATCTTGAGACACGGGGCAGGGGAGGAGGAAAGTGCCCTTCGGCAGCCTCTGGACCTTTGTGTGAGCCACAGAGGCGCCAGCGCAGCAAGCGAGAGGTGGCAATGAGGTCCTCCCAGAGCTGGGCAAAAATCTCGTGCCTGGGCCCATGTGCGATAGGACAAAGCCAACCTCCTGCCCAGCTCCAGCCTCTGCCACTGCCACCAAGGCCCCCTCCCTGTCCAAGCTCCCAACAGCAGCCACCCCTAGCCCAGAGCGGGGAGGGGGCATCTGCCCACACAATGCAAAAGCCAAGGGACCTCGCTGCTCAAAAGACAAAGGGGCAGGCAGGGTGACCCTGGTCACGGTCAGGGACCAGCTGTCCCCTTCCCAAAGTGCTGGGGCCTGAGTAAAGCAGCCACAGGGATTTCTCAGAAAGCCACTTTCAGCCACTTTTTTGGAGTAGGGCAGGGGGGGATACATAGGCCCAGGCTGTTAATGGAGAAGGGTCTGCAGGGGCGGCCACACCTATTGACAAGAGGCTGACGGCGTGGTCCCCAGCACGCCAGGTTCAGGGCAGCTCCCATGCGGCCTGACTCCGTGGAGCAATTCCCCAGCCCCTAACCAGGAAACCTGGAGGGGAGAGGCAGGCTCTTAGCGTGACGGGGAGAAGGTCAGAGGCCGTGCAAAGCCGTAGTGCTAATGGATGCCAGCCTCCCTCCGGGCGCATCCCGCAGCACGCATGCGTTTCCTCTCCCGAGGACCAACCCTCCTCCCGCAGTTACATCAGTGGCGCTTCTCCTCCGTGGACAGCTTGATCTCTGGTTCCTGAGCAGACTGAGGCGACTCCCTGCTCTCCCCTGCCCGGGACATGCCCAAGAGAGGGCTTGTTAGGAGGGTCCTGCCTCCAAGCAACAAAGCAGTCAGAATCTGGAGGGGCTGCCGAGCAGGGCGGGACAGGGTGTCAGGAGCGAGCGCCCAGGGCGGTGGTTGGTGGGTCTCACCCAGTCGCTGGCTTCCCTGGGGAGGAGTCGTCCATGTAGCCCAGGTTAGCAGGGGTGGCAGCACGTGCGGAGGGGAAGGCACAGACACCTCCCGGTCCCGGAGCCTTGGTTTCCTAATCCGAAAATGTGAGATGGAAATAATAGCACCTTGTCAGTGACACCTTGTCAGGATCAAACACAGCGGCGGATCAACGTAACCATTCACGGAGACGGTAGCTCCTAGTACAGCCAAGCTTATTCTGTAATTGTTCCTTTTCTCGTTTGATCTGTAGATAGCAAACTTGGACATGGGCAGGACAAATACCACCATGCCCATTTTACAGATGCGATTACAGAGGCCCGGCAGGGTGAAAGCAACTGAGCAATTCTCACAAGACCTCGAGAACGCCAAAAGCAGCATGCAAACCTCTGGACTTCCATCCTGGACTCCCTTCCCCTGGGCTGCCACTTGACCGTGCAAAGCCCTGCCTGCCAGGAGCCGGTGGGTTCAGGGCACAGCCCAGTGGGCCAAGGAACTTCAAAGGCTTTGTTGAGGCTTACAGAGCTGAATCCCTTTCTTTCTGGCCGAAGCCTTCAGACAATGTGCTAGAGTGCGAGAGGGGGCTGAGGCTGCAGCCAGCTCTGGGGATGGGGCAGGAGTTCCCAGGGCAGGAAGACCCCCGAGGGGAAGGTGGCAACACTTGACCTTCTCCCAGCCTCCCAGAGGGGTGCCTTAGTAAGCGGGTGAATGCTGAGTGTGACCTTGGCAATGCTTTTGTTTTCTCCTTGCAGAATCTGGAAAGTGAGTTAAAAACCCTTCCTGCAAAGGAAGGCAGCTAAAGCCCGCAAACGTACTGGCTTAGACAAACTCGCTACTACCTCACACTTGCGTGGGTCACCAGGTCAAGAGAGAGCATTGGCTAGATGGTCCTGGGTCGAGTCCTCTTGTGTGGTCGCAGTCAAGCTGCTGGCCAGGGCTTCCAGCATCCACAGGCTAGACCGTGGCTGGAAGACCCAGCTCTGTGGTGGCTCGATTGGTGGCTCACTCAGTGGCTCACCGCATGGGTCACGCCCCACCCCCGGGCTCACTGAGTGTCCTCTGGACAAGGCAGCTGCTCCTGCCAGAGCCAGGAGAAAGCCGCACGCCATGTTTTATGCCGTAGGCCCGTCTGTTAGAAGGGGAGCCTCCAAATCCAGCCCCCACTCGCCAGAGGAGAATTAAGATCTGCCTTTTAGTAGGGATATCAAAAATGGTGTGCATATTTTATTTTTTAAGAAGATTTTATTCATTTATTTATTACTTTTGAGAAGTAGAGTTATAGACAGAGAGAGGGACAGAGAGAAAGGTCTTCCATCCTCTGGTTCACTCTCCAAATGGCCGTAACAGCCAGAGCTGGGACAATCTCAAGCCAGGAGCTTCTTCGGGATCTCCCACGTGGGTGCAGGGGCCCCAGGACTTGGGCCATCCTCCACTGCTTTCCCAGGCCACAGCAGAGAGCTGGATCGGAAATGGAGAAGCGGGGAAATGAACCCGTGCCCACAGGGGATGCTGGTGCTGCAGGTGGAAGCCTGGCCTATTACGCCACAGCACCAGCCCCAGTGTGTACATATTTCAAACTACTGCAAAGAGACAAACGGGCAGAGCTTGCCCAGAACAGACCCAGGAGGAAAACTCAGGGCAGGGCCAGCACATTAAGGGCCATCTCCACAGCGCCGGGGAGGTCCCTGCGCCCCAGCTGGGGCCCTGGCTCCTGAGCTTATCTCCATGTAACTCGGGCTACCCTGCATCTGGGGACCAGGTGTCTCAGCTGGCAGCTGGGATGGAGGGGACGGCTGCCAAGGGGTGCCGGGCTGTAGAGGGAGGAGGGACTGGGGTACTGCACACTCCAGGCCCCACGCTGTGCCTCCTGCTGCGGAGAGGCAGGGCTCTCTGAGTGCCTGATCACAGGATCCAGGAACAACACTGTCTGCTCTGCTATGAGCTGATCCCAAAACTCATGTTGGGATTCAATTGTCACAGTACTGGGGACAGGGGGGAGCTCTAAGAAACAACTGGGCCAACAGAACTGCACCCTCCTGGTGGGCTTCCTGCCCGAATACCAGGGTTTGGGGAGCATTGCCTTTCTGCTTCCCTCCATGGGATGACACAGCAAGAAGGCCTTGCCCAGTGCCAGCCCTCGGTTCTTGGGCGTACCAGCTTCTACAGTCATGAGAAGTCAGCATCTGTATACGTCAGGTCCCCGGCTTGTGGTGCCAGCCGCGCAAAGCGGACCAGCGCGCTGCCTCTCACTGGCAGAGGCAGGCAGCAGAGGCAGAGGCTACTCGCCTCGCTTCCTCTCCTGACAACGCTGCCCACTCACAAGCCCAAGACGGCCACGCCAAGTGCCACCTCCCCCACCTGCCACGCTCACACCGCTGGGCCAGAGCGGACACCTCATCCAGCAGGACGCAAGTCCCTGGCTGACCAACGGCTGAGCAGATGCTGTGTTTTTAAGGTTTGGGGACCCGGGCGCCCAGAGCCTGGGGGTGGGTCTGTCGCTGGGCCTGAGGCAGGAGGGAGGCTGGGGCAGTTACTTTAGGCGCATGCATGGAAGAGCAAGTAAAGAAAGCCGATCTGCAGTGCAAGGCAGGGAAAGGGAGCCTAGCGCATGGCCAGCGCGAGCGCCTGCAAACCTCAGGGTGGAGAGCAGGCAGGACGGACGGGTGGCGCGCGGGCCGCGGGCTGCGCTGCGCTGCTCTGCTCTCCCGTCCTACAGGCTCACGGGGTTTCTGTCCTGGGCAGTCAGACACTCCCTGAGACCGGATGGAGCCGGAATCCGAGCCTGAGGGGACGACGCTAGCAAGGATGTTTTGGTGCAGGTGTCACCTTCACACGCACACTCTTCACACCAGGGAATCCAGAGGAGCAACGCGGGCCCCTTGACTCTCGCACTGACGTGCTGCTCTGGCACCACGTTCCTTCTCCCCCTCCCTCTGACCGGATCCCTGCAGCGGAGAAATCACCGCTCCGGTGCCACAGCCCCGAGTCGGCCTCCAATCGCTGCGGGCAGAGGTGGGCGGGAAGGAGGACACATTGACAGAACAGGCAGCCCTCCGGAGGCTGCTGTTTGCAGGGCCTGGGCGCTGGCGCCAGCAGCCAGGGGAGGAAGAGGGACGCATCAGCTCCTCTCTCGTGCACCGTCGCATCGCTCGGTCTTGAGAGGACGCGAATTCCTACCACAGTAGCCACATCTGTGATCAAACGCGAGCTCAGCAGAATACACTCTTGAATTATTAATTCATTCGACAAACATTCGTTGAGCTCTTTCTATATACCAGGCGCTGAGCTGGGTACACATTTGAAAGCAACTCAGTCTCTGGCCCAGGAGCTCACGGTGCGGGAGGGGTGATGCGACTCTGAGTGCCCTCATTAGGGACACAGAGAGTGGCTTTTGTCGCTCGCGGGAAGGGAGGCTGAGCCAGGCCTTGCAGCACGGGTGACGGGCAGCCGGACAATGCAGAGGACTCAGCGGGCCACCGTGGGAGAAGAACGCTTCAAGCAGCAGGTGACAGCTCAAGCCGCTGGTCCCTGCCATCCTTGTGGGGGACCTGGATTGAGTTCCTGGCTCTGGGCTTTAGCCTGACCCAACCCTGGTGGCTGGAGGCATGTGGGGGAGTAAACCAGTGGATGGGAGAGCTCTCTTTGTCTCCCAAACAAACTAAATAAATCAATATTCAAAAAGAAAAATAAAGAAAGAGCATTTGCCAAGGACCCAGGAGGCCTGGCTTCCTGAGTCTCATTCTATCAGCAACTCAGGAGACTCCTCTGGCCCTCAGTTTCCCATATGTCAACAAGGTAGGGGTTGACTTGCATCTCTGACACTCAGGAGTCCTTGGTGGCAGGTGCAGGAGAGGGAACAGATGGCCTGGGAGTGGAGTTTTACACAGCTCGATGTCATTCAGGGGGTTTCCCAAACAGCTTGCCCAGGCCAGACCAGCCACGGCCCGGAGCCCAGGCCAGGGGAGCCCCATCTGGCAAAAGGCCGCCTCCTGTCTCTCTCCGTGACCACATCATTAATCCAACAAGGGGTGGGTCCTGGGTGCCAGGCCCTCGGAGAGGAGGTCCAGGTGAGGCCCTGGCATGGCCGCTAGTGAGGCCCTGGGACCCCAGCAGGGGCACCCTGGCCCACGTGCTGCTCAGTGGGGCCACTCGCTCGGAGCGAAGGCCACGACCCTAGGGGGTGAGTTGGCTCTCCTTCCCGGCACAGGGGCCAACAATCTTCAGGTTCCTGTTCATCTGCGATCTCCCTGGAGTGCTCTGGCTTCGGCACCCCACAGACTGACCACCTTAGGGAAGCAGGCAGGAGGTCCCCAGGATTTGCGCCAGGCATGGAGCAGCCCAGCACTGCTGGGGCTCAGGGTGCCTCAGAGGGAAATCAGACTGTGGTCATCCAAAGCCAAACCATGCTGCTCAGCCAAGGTTTAGAGCGGGGGTTTAGAGAGGAGGGGTGGCTGGGCTTCAGGAAAACACCTTGTGGGCAGTGAGTGGTGCCCACATGGGTGCTGGGGCTGGGGGAGGCCGAGGTGGAGGGACTGGGAAGGAGTGGGGGGGTGGGGAGCGATCACACAGGAGGCAGAAGCCACAGGGCCCGGCCACGGACAGGAAGTGGGAACTCAGAAACCTGGGAAAGCGCCAGCCTTCCCAGCCCTCGTGGACCCAGCACACCATACACCTGCGGTCTCAAAACTTCTTGAGATTGAGTCTACAGAGCAGCACAGAGCCTAAGGATCCCAGAAGCCTCAGGCCTCCAGGTCGGGAGCCCCCTGCTTTCCATCCAGGCGCTTGCAAAGGCCTCCCTGGCCGCAGTCTCCGGCACCCCACTCTGAGCCAGTCTGCAGGAGGCAGCAAAGAGCGAGGTTCAGGGCGAAGGGGAGGCCGGCTCCCTGCTCTCATCAGGAGACTCACTGGTATTTTTAGCGCGGCAATCAGGAGCGGGACCCGCCCCTGGATGGGCTCTGGCAGCCAGGGCCGAGCAGGGCTGTTAAAAATGGAACGGCGCACGCCGCAATCAGCGGTGGCAGGCGAGGGCCCCTGGCGGGCAGCAGCTGTGGCATCTGAAGCTGTTGGCCCTTGACTCTGGCGGGAGAATGGGGGAGCAGCCACCCCCGGAGCATGCTGGGCCTTGAGGCTAGGCAGTCCCACACTCACAGTGTCCCAGAAGCCTCCAGACGTCACCCCTGCCCTTTACTGCAGAAACCCCACCGTGAGCGACCCACTCGGCCTCCGCTGTGGACCTCTGGATGTCAGGAGTGGGGGTGGGGGGGCACAGGGGGCGGGGCACCAAGGAGGCTGGAGAGTGGGATACCGAGGAACCATTCTGCCTGGTGCAATGAGGGGCTGACTGCTGCCACCTCAGCTTTCCTCTATAGCCGTGCTCACCGTGCTAGGAAGCAGAGCCGCACTAGACTCTGCCAAGACTGTGTCCCTTTCCGGGTGGAAAGTCACAGTCCGGGACAGGGGCGAACTTAGCCTGCGGAGACCCAGGAGGCCTGGGTTTGAGCCATGTCGGTCCCTCTGAGGCAGCGTTGGGGCCTCAGGCCAGTCACTTCCCTCCCTGGCCTCCGGAGCTTTATCTACAAGACTGGAGCAGAAGGCCGGTGCCGCGGCTCACTAGGCTAATCCTCCGCCTTGGGGCGCCGGCACACCGGGTTCTAGTCCTGGTTGGGGCGCCGGATTCTGTCCCGGTTGCCCCTCTTCCAGGCCAGCTCTCTGCTGTGACCAGGGAGTGCAGTGGAGGATGGCCCAGGTGCTTGGGCCCTGCACCCCATGGGAGACCAGGAGAAGCACCTGGCTCCTGCCTTCGGATCAGCGCGGTGCGCTGGCCGCAGCGGCCATTGGAGGGTGAACCAATGGCAAAGGAAGACCTTTCTCTCTGTCTCTCTCTCTCTCACTGTCCACTCTGCCTGTCAAAAAAAAAAAAAAGACTGGAGCAGAGTGCGGGCACCACGATGTGTTCTCTTCCCAGCGGCAGGGGGCGTGCAGGAGGAGGGACATCTCTCTGGCTCTGGCCACACCCTGTCCATCCCAGAGCTAAGAACTGCGGCCAGGGCAGAGCTGGGCCCTGCAAGGGGGCTGATGTCGGTGCCCCCCTGCAGAGCAGGAGCCCTGGAACCCTCCGGGGATGGGCGCTTGCACAGTGGCGTTCTCACCATTATCCTGCCCAACCAGGAGCTGAGGGGACTGTGTGGCATGGGGACAGGATGAGAGAAGGGGCAGGGGGCACAGGACACTGGGGCGAGCCAAGAAGAGGGCACTCTGGAAGCCATTTGTCCCTCACCCCTGTTTGCACACATGGAGGCTCCAGCCGAGAGCAGAGTGGACGCCTGGTGGCCCAGTGGACCCGGGCCTGCTTGGAGGCATGGATGGGACATTGCAGGTGGGAGCCGAGCCAGCTGTCTTGACTCCTCCCAGGACCCAGGGTCCATCGAGTGCCCTTCCATGAGGGCCTTCCTCCAGGGCCTGAGCCAACCCCGCTGAGCCCTGAGTCTCACAGACGAGCTGTGGGCTTTGCAGCAGCTGCCTGTGGGAGGCCGAGGGCTGGTGTGTTTATTGACTCGTGTGCAAGCATGAATCTGTGTCAACCTACCTCCCAGCAGCCTTCAGCTGGCAGGCGTGCTGTCTTAGGGAGCACGCTTCCCTGCCTGTCCCAGAACCTCTCTACACGCCCCCCCCCCAGCAGGAGCGAGTCAGCCCTAACCAGCTGGGCACCTCCCAGGGGCAGGCACCTTGAGAGGTCATTCCATCCATCCCCCTGCCTCACTCCCTGGCCCCAACCTTGCCAAATCAGCGTCTTCCTTGCAGCATGCCTTGGACAAATGTGCTCCAGATCTAGCTGTCCCTGCAGATGTTCAGCAGCTGGAAGAATCCCCTGCCAAGCATGGAACACCCCACCACCACCACCGCCGCCGCCAACTGCCTTCTCTGCCTGGGCCAGGCTGAGCCGGTGATCCTGGAGCAAGTGTAGGGGAAGCGCTCCTGCTGTCTCTGGTCACCCTGCAGACACCACACCTGGTAGGTGGAGGAGGCACTGGATCAGCACCTACACCCAGGGTGTGCAGCCTGGGGCACCGAGAAGCTGGCATATGGTAGAGCCGTGCATGTCACCACGGTGTGGGTGGGAGGTGCATCGCGGGTTTCCTTAACACCTCGGAAGTCTGATGCGACTCTGGCGTCTGACAGCTGCAGGCCCCCTCTGCCTGCTGACGGCTGAGCCCCACACCTAGCACGGCAGATGGCTGGGCTAAGGTGTGTGTTGGTGGGGCAGGGGTGTGATTGGCTCTCTGGCTGTTACTGCCACCATTGCTCAGCCAGAGACAGCCAGCCAGTCCCACCTCCTGGAAGTAGCAAGAGAAGCGCTGAGCTCTCCTTACAAGCCGGGACTGGCCTGGTAGGCAGCGGGGGAGGGGCTCTCTGAGTTTGAGGAGGCCAAGAGCCCCCCAAAACCTGCTGACTCTGAAGGACCAAGAGAGGGGTTGGTGGTGACTGGAGGGTGGAATGACAGAGGCTGCATGAGGAGCAGGGCTCTCTGCACACAGCAAGGCACCAGCGGCTTCTCCTGGGGGCAAGGGGACCTCCACGCTCTGGAAAGTACACAGATGTGAAGGGGAGGAGCCCCCAGGAGAAGATCAACCAAGAGGGTGGGGAGGAGGAAGGGGGTAAGAGGGCAGCCAGGATATTAAGCCCCTTCTTTTCTTGCCTTTTTTTCTTAAAAGATGTATTTATTTATTTGAAAGTTATAGTTACAGAGAGAGCGAAGTCTCATTTGCTGGTTCACTCCCCAGATCTGGGCCAGGCCAAAGCCAGGAGCTTCTTCCAGGTCTCCCACATGGGTAGCAGGGGTCCAAACTCTCGAGCCATCTTCTGCTGTTTTTCCCAGGCCATTAGCAGGGAGCTGGATTAGAAGTGGAGCAGCCAAGACTCAAACCGGCAGCCATATGGGAGGCCAGCATTGCAGGTGGCAGCTTTAATCACTAAACCACAATGCTGGCCACTCCTCTTTTTAAAGAGTGATTAACTGGGGCTGGCAATGTGGCACAGCAGGTTAAGCCACCATCTGCAGAGCTGGCATCCCATATGAGCACTAGTACGAGTCCCAGATGTTCCACTTCTGATCCAGCTCCCTGTTAATGGGCTTGGGGAGACAGCGAAAGATGACCCAAGTGTGCTGCACCCACACGGGAGACCTAGATGAAGTTCTTGATTCCTGGTTTCGACCTGGCTCAGTCCTGGCTGTTGTGGCCATTTGAGGAGTGAGCTACCAGATGAAAGATAGATCCATCTCTCCCTCTGTAACTCTTTCAAATAAATAAATAAATATGTCTTTTAAAAAATTAATTTGAAAGGCAGAGTTATAGAGAGGGAGGGAAGGAGAGAAAGAGAGAGAGAGAGAGAGAGAGAGAGAGAGAGAGAGAGGTCTCATCCAATACTGGTTCACTCCTCTAATGCTTACAGTAGCCAGGACTGGGTCAGGCCAAAGCCAGGAGCCAGGAACTCCATCTGAGTCTCTGCTTGGGCTGTCACCTGCTGCATTGCAGGTGCATTAGCAGGAACATGGATAGAGAGCAGAGGCAGGCGCTCCACTGACAAGGGATGCTGGTGTCCCAAGTGGCGACTTACCTGTTCTGCCACAAGGCCTGTCCCATTCCCCCTTCCTGCAGCAACGTTTAGGCCACACGCACTCTAAAGGGGTCATCACTGCCTGCCATGGACTGCTTGGGTCCTCTCCGACACACAGTTGAAAGGTAACGCTCCACCCCTGGGATGACATTTGGTGAGGGCGCCTAGGAGGGTGATTAGCCATCAGGGTGGAGCCCTCATGGATGGCATGAGCGGCCTTAGCAAAGGGACCCCAGGGATCTCCCTTGCGCCCTCCACCACAGAACACGGTGAGACGCTGCTGTCCATGAACCAGGAAATGAGCCCTACCAGACACTGAATCAGCAAGCACCTTGACCTTGGACCTGACAGCCTCCAGGACTCTGAGAAATGCATTCCCATTGTTCATCATTTTGCTGTATCAGCCTGAATGGACTAGGGCATTGCCACATGCCCAGGAGCAAGATTTACCTCTCTCCACTTTACAGATGAGAAAACTGAGGCTCGGAGGAAGCACTGGGCCACCATCACACAGCCAGGACCCAGACACAGATGGACTTGAAACCATCAACCTCTCACTGGCACTCAGCTCACTGTGAATTTCCTGAGTCCCTGGATAGAGACTGCCCAGCTCTCAGAGAGCAGGGTCGGTGGTCACACAGCCCAGCGCGTCAGGATCCGCCACGCTCTGTTGCCCTGTCTCTGCAGTGAAAGGTCCGTGGGGTGCCAGCTTGGGGGTCAGTAGCTCCCAGGGTGAGGGCATCTTTGTAGCCTGCGTGGCTTAGACAGCAGGAGGGTCATCATCGATGTATAATCTTGTTGCGTGGGAAGATCCGGCTGCCCGGCCTGGGGCGCCCTCCCCTCCTGAGCCACATCGGGGGGTTTACACTTACAGGTGCCTGGGGTCCCTCCAGCTCTGCTTCCGTGGTTCTAGGAAGGAAGATAAGGTCGGGGGCTCCACCCCCTAGCGCTGTCCCTCCATCCCCTCTGTCTCCTGCTCCAGCTTCCCAGTTGAGCATCTCGCGGTGTTTCCCTGGGAGGCTCTACATTCTCTCTGCTGAATCCTCAGGGGTCTCCCTCTGTCTTCTCCTGTGCCTCCTCCCTACCTGTCGCTGGCATCTCTGTCCCTCTCCGGTGACATCACCAGAGCCGAGGGTCTGCATCGGGAAGCTCTTTGCGGACTTGAGGGAGGAGGAAGGAGCATCAGTAAGAAATAATCAGCTCGGAGAGAGGACAGAGCTGGCCCCTGGGGCTGTGCACAGGCAGTGACAGGAGGGGACATCCCACTGCCCTCGGGGACTCTCTCTCACAGGACTGAGACAAGGGCAGTTCTGAGAGCATCAGAGCCACCGGGCACAGCGGCTGGGAAGAAGGGAGGCAGGCAAGCAGGTGGGCCATATGGGCGCCCACCATAAAGACGTGGAGGAGACGAGTTGTGAGCACAAGGCCTGCGAGTGCTGTGCAGCCTCCCAGAAAACACCCTGGCAGAGGCAGAGGGACGAGTCAGAACAGCAGGGCCAAAGCAGCAACCTGCACAAGCCAGATCCATCTTCTCACACCATCCCAGAGGCCTCTCTCCATCACAGGCCACGGCGAGCACAGCCCACAGGCCAGATGCTCAGATGCTCCCAAGCTGAGGGTCAACATCCATGTGTCGAGGAGAACTGAGACCCCCAAATGCCCTGTCCAGGCTGGGCAGCAGGTCACATCTCCCATGGTAGCAGGTGGAGTGGAACAGGACAACTCCATTCTCAGAGTCCAAGTCTGGCTGCTCATGCACAGGACAGGCTAAAACCCATTTCTCGGCTGCATGTGGCAAACAGATGAAGAGTTTGGCTGAAAACCATCATGAAATGAAATAAGGACATGATGAGGTCACTAATGGTTAAGCCTAAGTACCTTGGAAGACTAGCAGCCGACAGATGGAGGTTAAGGTCTCACACTCTCCAAGTTCTATGCTTAGTCCTGGGTCTCTCGTGGCAAAGCGGACATTGACAACCAAGAACGCATCACAGAAGCCAAGGAGGAGGGGCTGAAGCCAGGACATGTATTTAATTTTACAAACACAGGAGCTGCTGTATCCCCAGGGTTCTTTCAAGTCCCCAGACTAACTCTGTCTACCCTCATTATGACTCAGTGAGGCAGGCACTACCATTGGCCCACTTAGGGGGTTGAGAAGCCTGAAGCAGAGAGCTGAAATAATTCACTCAAGGTCATTGCACCAGTAAGTTGTGCAGTCAAGACTCAAACCCATGAGATCCGGCTCCAGAACACGTGCACACGCTGCAGCTTCTGCCCTGGGAGGAGTTATGTAAGGAAGGGGGAGTCTGCAGCCTACTGAGCAGATTCATGGGTGGCCAGCAGCAGAGTCCCCTGTTTCACACACAGTAGGCAGCAGTACAGGGCAACCCACATAACAACCTTGTGCATTAGCAAACGTTCAGAGACCAGCATTGGCTCTGTGTGAGGAAGGAGGTCCCTGCTCATCATCATTCTCACTGTGTGTTGCTTGCTGGGTCCTCCTACTTCCCAGGTCCCTCCTCTGGGTCCTGGGGTACTTGTGCCAGCCCTTAGTTTTTCTGCCCTTTTAGTCTCCCCAGCTGAACTGAACCTGTTCTGAGGCAGGAGACTTGCATGTTATGTCTCTGCAGACTCTCCCACTGTCATCCCAGGTACTATGATGGGACCATGAAATTGCTGGGTGGGGTGTGCCTCCCTAAAGTTCTCCTGCTGATAGTCTCATCCATGCATCAGCCCAGCTGCGAGAGGATATGATCCGTCAGAAATAGAGAGCTCAGTGCCACTCAAGGCACCCATTCAGTCTGTCAGTGAATGGGCAGCTCCATTAGAACAAGCATCTCGGGATTCTAGGACAGCTTGGGAGGGGCCGTGTGGGAGGAGGGAAAGGTGGTGCAAAGTAGAATGTAGGGCCATATAGGCTGAACTCTTTTATGCAGAAGGAAATATAGCACCTTCTATTTATGGGAAACCTGAGATAGCAGGTTAGAGCCTTGTGGTGCTATAGAGAGGAAGCAGGTGACAGAAGCAATGCAGACCAGTCCCAGCTGACGGTTACAGGGTGACAAATAGGGGACATGAGGCATGAACCAAGAAGCTGGGACCATCTAAGCTGATGACGCCCAGCAAAGAGGCCTAGAGTGGTGTTTTATGCCAGCTGCAGTCAGATGGCACACTCTCAGCCCCAAAACCCACTTAAGTGTGCTGTCCGCCCCCACCCTACAAGGCTCCTGGAGCACCGTGGAAGGTGATATGTCACAAGTGGAAAGCACACTGTGGGTTTTGAAGATTGTAAATGATCTCATTAATAAGTTTTTAATGTTGGAATAATACTGTATTGGGTTAAGCAAAATAGATTGTTAAATTTTTCTGGAAAACTCTTTGAACTATGATCTCCCTGACATGGAGGTCAGACACACAGACATACATAAAACGTAAAATCCCTGTCAGAGGTAAGATGTCCACACAGACAGCACCCCAGGCAGGGAGGGGGTGGGGTAGGGCTGCAGAGATGGGGGGCTGGAAAGGTGGTTGGCAGCTGGGCCAAGACGGAGAGCTGAGCAATGTGGTGTAGGAATGGGGGCACACTGGGGACACCAGCCTGGTGGGGAAGGGGTGTTCTGGTGAGAAAATGAATCTGGAGGAGGGAGGCAGGATACAGCCCCAGGAGAGGCCATACAAGGTCCTGGCTTTGTTCCCATCCAGCCCTAATCCAGACTTCACTCTCTGACCCATTTCTTCATGACTCCATCAATAATTAATTATCTTGTGCCAGGCACACTGATAGGTGCTGGGGCACATCAGGGAATGAGATGTGCTGGGCCCCTGTCCTCAGGAGCTCCCTGTAGGGTAGAAACAGAGGCGGAGCTCAAACCCAGCCCCAGTCTCTGCCATCCCAGCAGCATGCCTGTGTCTTCCCCAAAGGAGCAGCCCAACACCACAACCTACCCCTGTTTGCTAACCAGTCCAGACAGGAAAGCTCAGTCCCCTCAGTCCTAGGCCTGCTGGGAACTCTGGGCCTTGGCACTGATGTGGGCCTGGTGAGGGCACCACAGGGCAGGAAGAGCCCTGCCTCGTGGCCCCTGCTGTAGGTGCTGTCCAAGGTTCTGAAGTCGCTCAGTAGCCTGGCTTCACAGAAAACTGTCTGACTCTCTTATCCAAAAAACACCCCTCAGGAAAATAGGCCCTTGGACCTCATCCATATTCTCAGATCTGCCAGCCTGGGTTTCCACTTGGCCTCCTCTGATCTAATTTCTTCCTCAGCCAAGCTCGCAGAAAGACCAAGCAACAGAGGGCTAGAAGATGGGAGCCAGTCAGTCCTCTCCTAATCTGAAGCCAGTCTGCTCAGTGATTTCAGAACCTTGGACAGCACCTGGGACAGGGGCCACAGAGCAGGGAGGGCCTTGGTGCCAAAGCTCAGAGTGCCCAATAGGACCATGTGTGGGCCCCTGGGCTATTGGATGGACTGGGCTGTTGGACGGGACTGTCAGACCGAGAGGGAGTCAACAGAGGCAGGAAAAAGCACTCGGTGGGCTCTACCAAGTTGGATTTTGTCACCCACTTATGTGACTCCTTGTATGTCCCAAATATATAAGGAGAAGGCAAAACCCGATTGCCATACCCCTCAAGTCAGAAACTGGGTCTGGACCTCTGAGGACTGTTAGTACCGTAGCCCTCCCCCACTTAACCCCTCACACATACACACAGACAACCATGAAATGGACAAAAGAAACTGTCCAATGTGTCAAGGCTGCCTCTGTGTCAGAGGCCCTGCCTATCCCTGGCCCAGTCAGATCAGCATCCATTCTAGTTGCTGTACCAACTAGGCCCACTGCAGGGAGGGTGGAGGGTGGAGGGTGAAGCTGCTCGGAGGTGGATGTTGGAAGAGGCCGTCCCCAGGGCTAAATTTCCTGCACAGTAGATTTTTGCTGCACTGAGCCCTGCGGTTGTGAAACTCAGCAACCATCTCGCTGCTTCCAGAGGAGCATAAGCCTGCAGCACGAGAAATGGGAGCTGGAGATGCGAATGGCCTCTAGGAGGGGAACCAGGAAAAGCCAGCCTTGAGGGACCTGGGCAAGCTCTGTGTCCTCGGGAAAGTGGGTGAGTGCTAAGGCCCCTAACAGCCTCCTCCCTGAAGGCTCCAGGGTTACAGAGACTTGCCCTCTGCAGCCTGGCACTCTGACACAAGCCCATTAGAACCCACAAAGGATGGCAAATGTGTCTGCAGGAAACCAGCCTGGCACTGCCCTCTATGGGGACATGGGAAGAACACAGCCCTCCCCTGCATCCCACGACACCCACAGCCTCTCTGCGCACACTGCTAAATGAGAACAAATGGAGGGGCCAGGCGCAGTGCCTGGCCACAGCATCTACTCCAGAGGGCCCGGTTCCCCTCCCTGTCCCCACTCAGGGAGCGGGGAGTGTTTCTCTTTATCCTGGGGGATGGTAGAGACAGGGGCACAGGAAAGAGGAGGGGCAGAGCAAGGTCAGGGAGGCTGAGAGAGGACGAGGGACCACAGCTGCCATCATTAATCACCATCCTTGGCAACCTGCATCTTGTGAATCAGCATCTGTGATACTGATAAAGGGATGTGGTGACACTGTCACGGGCAGGAGGCGACTGCAAGCAGGAGGACAAGGCAAGGCCGAGCCTGGCTCTTGGGGCTCAGTCTCTGTTGGATACACATATGTACACACACATGCACACACACACTCACACACACTGCCATCCGCAAGCTGCAGAGCCCTCTTCTCCTGCTGCCACCCCATCTGTGCTCAGGCTGCAGCCCCTCTGCCTACTCCCCATGGCCAAGCAGGACAAGGAAGGCAAATGCTGATTAATATTTTATGCATTAAAAATTCCACAAAGCCAGTCCCATTAGAGGGGCAGGGACTGTGTAATGAGACAAACTGGCGTGGTGGAAAGTACATGAGATGGCCTAGAACACATCCACCCCCTCCCAAGGCCCGCCTGCTAAATGAGCGGGCACTGGTTGGTTCCCAGGAAGCCTTGCTACCAACTAGCTGTGTGACCTTGAGCAATTGTCACCCCCTCTCTGGGCCTCAAGTCTGTCATCTGTGCAATGACTCGGTTGGATCACAAGATCCCCAAAGCCCCTTTGGCTCCGACAGCCTTGCTTCTCTGATTCTATAAGCTGTTTGCATGTCCCAGCAGATGGCCAGCGGCAACAGTCATTGGCTAAGCTGATCCCCACCAATTCCTGCAAGAAATGAGCACATACAGCAAATGCTGTTTTTGGTTCCTCTCCATGTAACAGTCACTGTTTATAATACAAATTCTGAATTATCAACTGTTTTCATTATAAGCAAGGAAGGGGAGGGCAGAACAGAACAGAATTGCAGGTGAGCTCTGTGCGATTCTTTTGTTCTGCTAACAAGGAGCCAACACCCAGGGCTCCCCCTCTTCTCAAACACCTGCCCCCTCTCAGTAAATGAACGAATGAAGTTAAATATTGTGATAGGCACCATTCTCAAACGTGCACCATGATTCCTGCCTTCTCATGCACACCCCCTTTCCTACAGTGTGGGCAGGACCTATGAGTATGACAGAGTGAGGCAGTGGGGGTGGGTGTCTAAAAGCAGTGGATTTTCAGTTCACTAAAAGGAAGATTATCCTGGGTGGGGCTGGCCTCACCAGTTGAAAGCCCTTAGAAAGTAACTGGCCTTTCCAGTCTCCTGGTAATGTCAAAGAAGTCACTTGCCACATGAGAGAACCCATGAGAGCTAAGATGGCAGGAAACCAGGAGCAGACTCTAGGTGCCAATAGTGGTGACGATCAGCAAGAGAAGAGAGAGACCTCAACCATGCAGCCGCAGGAACTGAGCTCTGCCAGCAACCACGTGGGCTTGGGAGAGAACTCCAAAGCTCTAGAAAGGAGCCCAGACCTGCTATCGATTGCAGCTCTGTGACACAGGGCAAAGGACCCAGCTGAGCTGACCTTGAACTGCCGGCCAGCAAACACTGAGAGATGCCGAAAGGTGTGCTGTTTTAAGCTGCTATGTTTGTGGTCCTTGGTCACTCAGCAAAAGAAAATGGATACATATGCCTAACGAAATAAGAGACACAACAAATGACATCCAGTGTTGCCTGACACCACAGGCAGAGGGCCACCTCCTGTGCTGTGTGGAGTTGACCAGGACCCCTCTGTCTGACCACAGTCACTGAGACTAGGCCACAGAGACAAGTGTGTACCCTGCCTAGGGAGGGCTGCCCTGCCCCACATGCAGGCGATGACATCTGTCCAGCCAGTGTCAACACAGGATGGCAGAGAGCACCCCAGGGGACAAGTGCCCTTCCATTTCTCACATTATGGCAGGAAAACGACTCTATCAGCTTCCAGGCCAATTGACAGCCAAGCCATGCATGTGATGTGGCCTCCAGGAGCGTGCCACACCCCCACCCCCCACAGGAAGCACCTGGGCACCAAGCTCAGACGGCTGCCCTCTGCCCTCACTCCTGCTCCCCTCTCAGCCTGCCCCATGGGGCACCAGCGCTCACTGCCTCTGTCTGCCACTTCTGCCTTACTGCAGTGCAAGCCTCATCCGCTGTGACACTGGAGGCTTTGGAACGCACAGTGCCAAGGCCTGGGGGTGGGGATGCCGCACATGTCCCAGCCCCCTTATCCATCCTCGCCCCCTCCAATCCCCTTCCCTCCCTGCTGCATGTATCCCAGCTCCTTCCCCAAAGGGAGAACTCCAAGAGGTGAGTAAATACTATGGTTCAGTGCCGGGCTCAAGAGTTCATACACCCAACTCCTTCCCCTGAATATTCCAAGAGGCCGGCTTTGCCCAAGCCCCCAAGAGAGGCATTTGCTGATGACATCTTTCTCTAGGACATAGTCCAGAGCCTGTTTCCCTGCCTTTCTTCCCTCACCTCTTGTCCCACCTCTCCATTTAGCCAGACACCAGGTGTGGAGTGGAACTAGGGGCAGTGGGGCCTCCAGGGCTGTATCCAAGGACAGCTTTATAGACCTCTTTGATTCAAAGCAAACAGCACTGCCTCTCTCTCTCTCTGGACATCTGAGAATCACGGGGGTACAGGGGGAGGAACTGGTGACAAGCCACTGGCTCTGACACAGCACTTGGCTGGGGTTGATTGAGGGCATCCCTGGGACTTTTGCATTTGCACACATCTGCAAATGCCCCACCCTTGAGGCAGGGGTCCTGAATACTCAGCATTCACAACCACAAGATCAGGGTCTTTAGAGCATCCACCCCAAACGGCCCCTCCTTCTCGGAGCACAGTGGCCCTTTCCCCGCCCCTCACTGGCACAGGCGGGGTGCCTCTGAGTGGCCTCAGAGGACACACACCAGAGCGTCCTGGGGCGCTGGTTCCAGGTGCAGGTTCCGGGCCCACTGTACACGTGCTGCGGTGAGTTGTGTGCTCACTGAGTCTTTCTGGTCGGTTCTAGTTTCTCTGCAGGCATCACTGTTACTTTCTACCAAGTCAATAATGGCCCGAAGGGAAACTCAGGTAGGAGCGAGATCAGGTGTTTGATCCACTTATCAGGTTGTGTGCTTCTGGGAAATTTGCTTAACCTCGATGAGCCAAGTTTTCACAGGTGTAAAATGGGAATGTAACGATCGCGTTGCAGTATTCCTGTAAAGACCACAATAGCCTCTCTCTGTCCCACAATTCTGATCGAGCCCATCCTATGTAGCAGGTACCAAGACGAGCACAATAGCTTTTCCCTCCTGAAACTTGGTCTTTTAGGGGAGAAACATATACAAAATGAACCAAAAGTTCTGGAAATTAATGACACTTTGTGAGACAATGTAAAGAGCTATGCATCAATAATTCAAAATAGAGCAACGGTAATCGGCTGAGGTCCACCCAAGAAGTATAGATAGTGTGAGTTGTCGTGTTTCTAGTAGAAAGCTAGAAATGACAGTTAAAAGTCTTCCCATGGGGAGACTCCAGGCCCAGATGGCCTCACTGATGAATTCTGCCAAGCATTTCAGGGAGGGAAGATACGAAATCCACACAAACTCCCAGAAAACTCAGGAGGATGGACTGCTTCAGAACACACTACCCGAGGCCAGCTTGACTCTGATACCAAAACCAGACAAAGACGGCAGACCTGGCCTGCGATCCCAGCTCCTGGCTCCAGGCCAGGCCAGCTCTGGTCGATGTGCACTTTGGGGGAGTGAACCAGTGAAGAGGGCTCGCTCTCTCGCTCTCTCTCTCTATCTCACACACACACACACACACACAGTCTCTCTCTCTCTCTTCCTTTCAAATAAATATAAATACATTAAGATTTAAATATAGTAACACCCTATTCAGTGGTGGATGATTTGCTGCTTTCCTCCTAAGATCAGGATCAAGGTCAGATGATCTGCTCTGGCCACTTCTACTCAGCACTGCCCTGGAGCTCACAGCCGCTGTACTAAGACATGGAACAGTGTGTTGTGGGCATCTAGATGGGAATGAAAGATGTAAATTATCTTTATTCATAGATGTCAGCATCATACATGTAGAAAATCTAACAGAATCTCCAAACGCTGATAAGTGAGTTTAGCAAGGTTGTCAGATGCAAACGTAGTATCAAAAATGTATTTCATCAACAATCAATTGGAAATGAAAACTTTTAACGATAATGCTTTTACAACAACATGATAAATTATGAATTATTTGGGGATGAATCTGACCAAAGATGTGCAAGACAGGTGCACTGAAAATTGCAAGACCTTGCTGAGGAAAATCACAGAAAACTTAAACACAGAGAGAGACTTTGTTAGAGAACTGAAAGATTCAACACTCTGATGACATCAGTTTTATCCAAGTTGATTATCCAAGTGCATATAATATCCCAGCAGAAGTTTTGCTGACACGGACTTACTGATTCTAAAATTCACGAGGAGCTGGCGCCATGGCTCAATAGGCTAATCCTCTGCCTTGCGGCGCTGGCACACTGGGTTCTAGTCCCGGTAAGGGCACCAGATTCTGTCCCGGTAGCCCCTCTTCCTGTCCAGCTCTCTGGTGTGGCCCGGGAGTGCAGTGGAGGATGGCCCAAGTACTTGGGCCCTGCACCCCATGGGAGACCAGGAGGAAGCACCTCGGATCAGTGCAGTGCTGGCCGTAGCAGCCATTTGGGGAGTGCACCAACGGAAGGAAGACCTTTCTCTGTCTATCTCACTATCTATAACTCTACCTGTCAAATTAAAATAAATAAATAAAATTCACGTGGAAATGCAAAAGGTCTAGCAAAGCAAAAACACCTTTGAAAAAACACGAAGTTGGAGGACTCACACCCCTCGACTTTGCAGCTTCTTATAAAGCTGCAGCAACCTTGGTATTGTGGCATTAGCAACAAGCTGGACAGATAGATCCATGGAACAGAAAAGAAAGACAAGAAACATACCCACACATCTGGCCAGCTGCTGTTTCACATTGGTGCAAAGCAATTTGGTGACAAGGGACAGTGTTTGCCCAAATGGTGCCGGAAAAATCGGGTATCACTGGAAAAATAAAGCAGCAGCTCTGTTTGTACCATGTACCAAATATTTGAAATGCAAAATCGTTTTGTAAAATGAACGCAAAATACACAAGTTAGTGCGAAATGGTTCATAAACCTAAATGTAAAACCTAAAGCTATATAATTTGAAAAATAAAACATAGGAGAAAATCTTCATGACCATGAATTAGGAAAAGCACAAACTGTTAAAGAAAAAATTGACACATTCGACTTCAACAAAATTAAGAACTCTGCTATTTAAAAGACACTGCTGGAGCAAATATTTGCAAACCACATGTCTGATAAAGGACTCATATCCAGGATTTTTTTTGAAAGAGAGAATTAGAGAGAGAGAGAGAGAGAGAGAGAGAGAGAGAAGGTCTTCCATCCTCTGGTTTACCCCCCAAATAGTCAGAATGGCTAGGGCTGGACCAGGCCAGAGCTAGGAGCCAGGAGCTTCTTCCAGGCCTCTCACATGGGTGCAAATTTAAGAGTACATCCCAGAGCCAGCACTATGGTACAGTGGGTTAAAGCTCCAGCCTGCAGTGCCAGAATCCTCTATGGGTGCTTTTCGAGTCCCAGCTGCTCCACTTCCAATCCAGCTCCCCACTAATGCACCTGGGAAAGCAGTAGAGGATGGCCCAAGTTCCTGGGCCCCTGTAACCTCATGGGAGACCCAGAAGAAGCTCTTGGCTCCTGGTTTCAGATCGGCTCAGCTCCGGCTGTTGTACTCATCTGGGGAGTGAACCAGATGGAAGACCTCTCTCCCTCTCTCTCTCTCTCTCTCTGTCTCTCTCTCTGTCTCTCTCTGTCTCTCTCTGTCTCTCCCTCTCTCTATAACTCTGTCTTTCAAATAAATAAAATAAATCTTGAAAAAAAAAGTACATCCCACCACTCAATTGTAAGAAAATCGATTATTAAAAGGGCGGGGGTAGTATTTGAACAGAGAGTTTGCCAAAGGAGATATACAAATGGGAAGAGGGTGTGTGAAAAGATCCTTAACCTTATTAGTCACTAGGGAAATGCAAATTGAAACCACAATGAAAAACCTCTGCAAAGTTATTAGAATAGCTAAAAATAAAAAGCCTGACCATAGCAATTTTTGTCAAGGATGAGAAGGAACCAGAATTCTCATACAAAGATCCAAGGATCCAGAGAGAATGTAAAATAGTACAACCAGTTTGGAACACAGTTTGGGCAGCTTCTTAAAAAGTTAAATACTCTGTGATCCAGCCCTTCCACTCCCCTGGGTATTTACCAACAGGAAATGACTTGTGCACAAATGCGCACACACAGCTGTCCTTCTAATCGCCAACAGCTGGAGACAGCCCCATTATCCACCAACAAGCGAACAGAAGTGTTCCGTGGTCCCTACAGTGGGACACCACTCAGCAACGTGAAAGAACAAACGATTGACAGGGCTACCTCTCTATATACCTGTGCTGAGGAGAAAAGGCAGACCCTCAAAAAAAGTGTTTTGTGTGGTTCCATTTTTATGAAATTCTACAAAACGCAAAGGAATCTACAGTGAGAGACAGAAGACCCATGGTTGCAGGGATGGGGAGGGGGCTGGAGGGAGAGATGACACAGGTACATAGGAAATCTGGGGGACAAATCTGGGGGACATTGACTAGCTTGAGTGTGGTGGTTTCACAGGTGTGTGTGTGTGTAGGTCAACATTTACCCACTTGAGCATTTTAACTACATAGAGTTTATTATTGCTGGTTATATCTCAATAAAGCTACGTTTAAAAATCCAGTGATAGAGTAGTGTTTCATTGCCAGTAATCAAGGAAGGCCTCTCTGAAGAGGGGACGTTAGCTGAGCTCCCATTGACAAAAAGAATGAGCCAAGCAGAAGTCTGTGGACCAGCACTGCAGGCAGAGGGAACTGAACATGCCAGGCCTTCGGAGGCAAGAGGGAGACTCATGGAGCCTGCACTGTGGTGCAGCAGCTGAAGCCACCACTCGCAACACCAGCATTGCATATCCGAGCACCAGGTTGAATTGCTGGTGCACCGCTTCTGTTCCTGCTCCCTGCTAATGTGCCTGGGAAAGCAGCTAAAGGTGGCCCAAATCCTTGGAACCCTGTACCCACGTGGGATAGCCGGATGGAGCTGCTGCCCCCTGACTTGGGCTTGGCCCAGCCTCAGCACTGTGGCCATTGGGGAGTGAACAGAAGATCTCTGTCTCTCTGTCTCTCCCTCCTTCCCTCTCCTTCTCCTTCTCTCTCTCTCTCACTCTGCCTTTCAAATGAATAATAAATACATCTTTTTTTAAAAAAAGGCAGACTCACTTATTTGAGGAACGGACTGCTACATGGCAGGCAGGGGAAGCAGTGGAGGTGAATCAGAGAAGCAGTGGGGGCCCTGAGCAGGGAGGGCTCCGTAGGCAGGCGGGGGTTTGCCTGTGGTTCTACAGAGGTGAGAGGTCATTCGGTGCATCCTGAAGACAAGAGTGGCATGATCTGATTCTGCTTGGGTTTTTTTTAATCATTTCATGTTGTACTAAGGGCAGGCATTCCCTATTAAAGATAAAATTATGCAAAGAAAGAGATCGTACTTGGAGAAGAATGGGGCGGGGTGCCCCGGTAAGAGGCTGCTGTGTCCCCAGCTTAGAGGATGCTGAGACCCGAGCAGCAGCAATGGAGGGGGGGTGCCTATGTGGCCTGATCTGGAGACAGGACTCGGAGAACACGCTGGTGGGGAGGCTGAGGGTGAGAAAGGGGGGCTCTGGAACTAGCTCTTGCACAAGTGCCACAGCTGTCCCTCAAGCCACGGTGGCTCTCTGTCCTCCAGAGACCACCTCGTGCCCTCCCCCAGGGTCAGGAGCATCTGTTGTGTAGCCTTGACTCTCCCCGCACAGCGTACTGTGGTTGGTTATGTGGTTGCCTCCCTCTCTGGATAGGGGTTTCTGCCTCCTGCCTCAGCACCTGGGACAGTGCCCGACACCACGCAAGCCTCCAATAAATGTTTGTGCAACAGTGGAGTGAACGGATGACAGGCTGAGGTGCTCATTCACTCAAGAGGTGTGGGATGCCAGCCTGCCCTGGCCCTGGTAGGAGACCATCTCTTGCACCCCAGCCACTCCCCTCCCCCGCATCAGCAGCGCCCCTGCTCTCACTCCCCAGAGGCTACAAGCACATGGCCTGGCCGCTGGGCAGCCAGTGCTGGCCGACTCCTGCCAGCAGGCTCTGACCTAGTTTGGAGCTGGCAGGGCTGATGATGTCACAGCAAATGCAGCTCCTCACCCAGGGCTGTGTGGTGGGGGCTCAGAGGCCGGCTCAGCTCTCGGTACCAGAGGAACAGGGATGGAGCCCTGTGCAGGGGGACACAGGGACTGGCACGCCTGGACTGGGAGTGGGCTAGCAACTCTTTGGAGACACCACTCCTTTCCTGGGCGCCCAGGGCCTGCTTCCCAGGCCTTTTCATGGGCATCCTGGATTGCGGGCTCTGAGACCTCCCTCCCCTGTCCCTTGGGGATGGGTCAGGGACACTGAGGAAGGAACCTCTCCGATGGCCCCAGACATTAACTAGCTTGCTAATTCCAGCATTTTCTGAGCATTGTTAACCATCAGCAACACAGGCCAAGCTAGAGTTGAGAAGCCACAGAGGCAATTATGACGCCGTCTCAATTCATAGTCACTCTGTTGAGAGTCAGGGAGAAATTTCAGCAAACAACCACAACAGAAGCAGATAACTGCCAAGGTAAGGGCCTGTGCCCAACTGTGTGGCCTGCCCGGTGGGAGAGAAGGCGGGGAGGCTTCCCGGAGGAGGTGTGTCTTAAAGGGGGAGTCACAGGCAACCCAGCAGCCGGATCAGCACACGCTGGGGTCGTGTGTCTGGGGCTGCACAGGTTCGTGGCAGGAGCACAGCCCGGGTGGAGGAGGAGGAGATGGAGGCAGAGGAAAGCAGACCTGAGGCCTCTCTGAAGTGTAGGTGTTGTTCCCTTAGCAGCTGGGTGTGAGGGGAGGGCCTGGACGTCAGCCTGGTGGAGGCGGTGCAGGTGAGAGGTGGCAGCTGCTGCCCTGCCACCCCAGCGCTCTCCTCTCCCGCCGCCAACAGGAGCCTGGCCCCCAGGAGGCAGTGGTCAGCTGTTGAGGGATCAAGGCTTCCTGCCCCCAGCCCAACACTTGGTCCCGAATGCATTCCCGGGGGGCCAGGAATGACACTCAGTGCCGTCAAGCAGGGCAGAGGAGAGGGCCAGGCAGCTGGATCTCCCGGGCCCTCAGTGCCCATTTAATGCAGCATGACACCCAGGCCCCCTGGCAGCATGAAAAGTCCACATCACCGTAACCGAGTCTGACACATCTGCCCCGGTGCTGCCAGCACGTGCCTTCCCCAGCCAGCTCCACCCCTGCTCCCTGGGGTCGGGTAGGGGAAAGCCCTGCTGTCATGCTGTGGGTTTGCATTGCAGGAGCCTGCACCTGCACCTGCACCAGCACAGGTGGGTGGGGCACGGGGATACTCCCCATGAGCCACGAGGAGAAAGGCGAGCAAAAAGAAGGCAGAGTTGTGGGAAGAACTGAAGCAGGTGAGGGAGACGGTTTGGGGTCATAGAAAAATTCCTGGAAGGAAGGAGCCCCGAGTTTGTCCCACTGGGAACGCATCCCTTGGGTAAGTCACTTAGCCCCCCTAAACCTTGCTATCTCCACCTGTAAAGTGAGGGGAACAATATGCCTACCAGAGGGTCCCGGTGGAAACAATCATGGTGACAGGGGAAAGCATTTCCAAAAGCTCATGGGAAGTGGAATTCAAAGCTAATGCACATTGTCCATGAACTTGTGGAAAACCCCTCATCTGGGGGAGCTCGTTGAAAACAAAAGGCTAACCAAAGATCAGACATGGTGATGGGAGAGGACGCAGGGGCCACCAGGAAGCAGGAGCAGGGTGCTAGGCAGCAAAACCAAACTCATCTTTGCAACAGACAGAAGCCACGGAGGTGGCGGGGGCTTGCTGAGATGGCCATGTGGGTCTGGCTCCATCCCTGGCCCAGGGATCAGGATTCTAAGGGCACACCCTTCCCCAAGCCTTAATAAGCTGTCCCTTCTCACAGTCTTCCTCAACTCTCGCAACCAAGGGGGCAGGCAGAGATTAGGCACGGAGGTAGCCACAAGCCCACAAACACTTATCCCTCAGCCCACTCTTCCTGGGCCTTTCTGATGGGCAGCCTTAGACTCTACTTGACCTTCAGGAGCAAAGCCATGGGGCCAGCACTGTGGTGTAGTAGATTAAGCCTCCACCTGTGGTGCCAACATCCCATATGGGTGCCAGTTCAAGTCCCAGCTACTCCACTTTCCAATCAGCTCCCTGCTAATAGCCTGGGAAAGCAGTGGAAGATGGCACAAGTGCTTGGGCCCCTGCACTCATGTGGGAGACCCAGAAGGTCCTGGCTCCTGGCTTCGGTCTTTGCAGCCATTTGAGGAATGAACCAGAAGATGGAAGACCTCTCTGTCTATAACTCTGCCTCTCAAATAAATAAATAAATAAAATCAAAACAAAAACAAAACAAAGCCATGTCTCTTACCAGAACTACCCTATGTGCCAAATTGTACCAAGTGCAAGTAAGTAACAAATCGGAGTGCCCATAAGTCCAGAGATGGCAGTAAGGACACAGTAACAAGTAGAAGCCACAAAGCGCCAGTGCATTTTCATTTCCTCCTTTAGTTCTCACTGTAACGGTGAGAAGTAGCAGCTGAATTTTTATCTCCATTTTCTGGGTGAGGAAATGGAGCTTCAGAGAGTTAAATTAGTTACCCAGGCTCACACAGCTGTGCAGAGACACAGCCAAGCCCTGAGAGCTCTCTCATCCCACTAGAACCCGGAATGCATCCCTGAGCCCTGTGAAGTCCCTCCCAGACCCCACAGCCAAGGAGAACACGAGTGGTAACTGCATTCCCCAGCAGAGAGGATCTAGCCTGGAGAGGGGGTGGAGCCTCGAGAGACCGTGCATGAACTCTGCGGTTCTGTCCCACCTGGGAGATCCGGGCTGGGGAGGGTGAGCATGTGCTCATCCCGCCAGCCTCCATCTCCTGAGCACCTGCTACACGCAGGGTATTGTGGGAGATGCTCGTGATATGAGGCTGAGTACAAATGGACCCTGGAGGACAAGAGTACGGAATGCAGGATTTTACCACTTTACACCTTTGTGGCGTCTAACTCAGCACTCACACTTCGCGGATAAGGAAAGTGGGTTGCAGAGGAGCTCTTAGGGTAGGGCTCAGCCGCTTCTTTCTGTAAAAGGCCACAAAGCAAATATTTCAGGCTTTGCAGAACACATAAAAGGCCACTTCAGAAAAGTTGTGGAAAAGTACAATTAAAAGATAAGTTTATTTTGGTGAATAGCATTTTGAAATCCTCGCATAGCTTTTTCATAATATGCACTTGCTATGAACTTTTTCAAGACTCCTTTGTGTGTGGGTTTCAAAAACGTTTTGCACCAAAATACATTTCTTTTAATTCCATTTTCCAAAAACTTCTTGAGGCACCCCCATGTATCTCTACAAATTGCTGCTCATTGATTATTTTAATGATCCGATGCTATGAAAATGCAGAAACTCACAATGAACATGCATATCAAAATATCACACTGTAGCCCAAACATATGTACAATGTTATGGGTCAATTAAAATTTTTAACATAGAAATCATGCTCAACCTGACAGCCATGCGAGATAGGCTGGCTGCGGGCGGACTGTGGCCACCTCTGCTCTGGGGATTCACACAGCCGGTGGCTTCCAAAGTCTGGTTTCAGTCAACAACCAAGCAATCAGCTTTCTGAGCACCTGCCGGGCTCCCAGCACTGCTCCAAGACCTGGCGCTGAGTACCACGTGGTCCACGGCCTCAGACTGCCTACCATTTGGTGGGGGACAGAGACAGGTGGGGGAGTCCCGTACATGGTGGGAGGCAGGCAGGATAGGACACCCACAGGAAGAAGGAGTGAGCCCTTCCTGGGGTCTCCCGTGTGCCCCCCATGTGGTGGCAGATGTCATGGGATATTTAAGTCTCTGCATCCTAGTCCACGCCCCCCAGCCTATACGTGAGGACCATGACCTGCATCCAGCACCTATGACAACGCCTGGCAGTTGTCATGAATGAATAAATGGCACAGCTAGAACTCTCAGGGCTAACACGGACATCTGGAGAGAGCTGTTAGAGGAAGAGACTGGGGCATTGCCCCCCGCCCCGCCCCGTATGTCACCTTCTTGCTGACCAAAGCGGAAGTCCAGCCCGGGCGACAGCAGCCTCTGCTCTGCTCTTCCCAGCCCCCCGGCCTCTCCCCAACCCTGACCCCCTCTGCTGACTCACACAGCAGCCGCTAATCACACCCCAGTGAAGCGTGCTTAATTAAGCCCCAGCTACCCACAGCTTCTTAGCGAGAGGAGAAGAGGGACTCCAGTCGCGTGCCAGGCCAGAGGGGGCTGGGGCGATGCGGGATCTGGTGGGGAGACCATGCGTGTGACAGAACGGCACTCTTGGGACTCTACAGTAAAAAATAATAGTAATAACTCAGATTTAAAGGGCACACAGCCTATCCCAGGCATTGTGCAGATACTTTGTGTATTAAGTCAGATCTCCTCACAGCAAGCTTAGGTCGTGAGCACTATTATTACCAACATTGGGCTCAGAAGAGGCTCAGAGAGGCTCTGTGGCCTGCCCAAGGCCACACAGCTAGTGGGCAACAGAGGTGAAAGGACTCCGTTTCCACATTTCCCATGGCCACAGAGAGGAGTACTCAGAGAGAGGGACTGGCCAGCCCTGGTCTGAGCTGTGACCCTCTACCCAGTGGCCTGGGTCCTTCCAGAGAGCAAGGTTCATCCCAATGCACCCAGAGGTGTAGTTCCATGTTTATCTTAACCCATATTTATCACTGCACCTGCTAGGGACCAGGCCCTGGAGACACAGGTCGAAGAGACAGAGCGTCCCCCAACCACCAGCACAGGGAGCTCACAGACTGAGCCAGGGACGCTATAAATACACTGGGCAGGTAGGACACTGGTGCCCAGGGATGGGGGGGGGCAAACATAGCACGCGCCAGTCCCTGAAACTGAGGCCATCACACCCATTCCCTCTCCTTCCGAATCCATAGTCATATACCAATTGGTGTCATTACTGCTAGCATGATTGTTACACTCTAGACCATGAGCCAAGCACCCAGGGTCTGGCCTAGTGCTTGGCAGGGTCAGTGATCAATCAATATTTTCAAATAAAGCGCTAAGTGCGACACAAGGCAGGGAAGTGAGCTATGCACAGGTGGATGCCAGGGGAGCCCACTGCAACAGGAGCAGCCGCACAGAGGGAGCAGGGGACTGGGGCAGGGTATCCAGGTGTCAGGTGGGATGTGGAGCCAGCCTTGAAGAAAGGACAGGAGCTTCCTGGGGGGCGGGGGGAGTGGTGAAGAGCACAGCACAGGCAAAGGCAAAGAGGTGTGGCCCCGCCAGCCCTGTCCCAGAAAACCCTTCAGGAGGCTGGAGGGGGGGTGGGGGTGGGGACTGAGAGGGAGGAAGGCAAAGAGGCTCAGCCAGACTCTGAGGAGACTGGGCCTTGCTGCTTTAGCAAGAGGAGTGATTGCAGGGTTCTAAGCAATGGGTCATGTGGTTCAGTTTGAGTCCCAGGAACGGCGCTGGCAAGGCTTCCAACGGGTTGGAAGAGAGCGAGCCTGGAGGCAGACAGACCACCTGGGATAGCGGCCAAGGACGAGGAGGGTTTCAAGGGAGCTGAAACGGCAGGGACAGGCGGCCGGCGACGTGAGGCACCGAGTGAGACGGAACAGGCAGAGCGTCGGGACCACTTGGCTGTGGAAGAGCAGAGAGGCGCCGCCAGCTCTCGGAGTCCGAGTGCCGCGCTCTGTGAAACAAGGATAAGATGATCCACCCAACAGTGCACGGTCAGTGGCTGCAGAAACAGGGCCGCAGGAACCTGCCGGGCAGGGGCCGGCTCGCTCCTCTCTGCACCTCGCTGTGCCTTCGCGCCATGTCCAGCTATTCTTTTTAATGGTGGTATCCATAATATAACGCAAAAATGCACACAACACTAAGTCTACTCCCTTCAGCATTAGGAAGTGCACAGTTCAGCAGCACCGAATCCATGGTGTTGTGCAACCATGGCCGCCACCCATCCGCGTCATCCTTTCCACCTTGTGAAACTGAACCTCGGTACCCATTAAATAATAATTCTCCACTCCCTCTGCCTCCCTCCAGCCCCCAGAGCCACCACTCTAAGTCCCTCCCATGTTCGCAGAGTCACTGCGGTATTGGTCTTTTTGTGGCTGGCCCGTGTCACCTAGCAGGGCGTCTCCAGGTTTGTCCCTGCCGTGGCGTGTGTCAGAGCGCCCTCCCTTTGTAAGGCCGAGTGAGCATTCTATTGTATATCCGTGCCTCGTTGTGTTTGCCCATTCATCTCCCACTGGACACTTGGGTTGCTTTCACCTGTTAGCCATTGTGACAAACTCCGCTGCAAACACAATGTATAAACATCTCCTAGACTCCGCTCTCCATTCTTCTAGGTATACTCACACACCCAGAAGTGCAATTGCCGGATCACGTGGCAATTCTGCTTGCTTTCTGGAGGAAGCACCATGCTGTGCTTCACTGCAACTGTCGTTTTACATCCCCACCATCAGCGCTCAGGGTTCCTGGTCCTCCCCACCCTCACCAACACCTATTGTCCAGCTTTTGTCAGTAGCCACTCTGATGGGTGTGAGGTGGACCACATCTTTTTTTTTTTTTTTTTTGGACAGGCAGAGTGGACAGTGAGAGAGAGAGAGACAGAGAGAAAGGTCTTCCTTTTGCCGTTGGTTCACCCTCCAATGACCACCACAGCCAGCACGCTGCGGCTGGCGCATCGCACTGATCTGAAGCCAGGAGCCAGCTGCTTCTCCTGGTCTCCCATGGGGTGCAGGGCCCAAGCACTTGGGCCATCCTCCACTGCACTCCTGGGCCATAGCAGAGAGCTGGCCTGGAAGAGGGGCAACCGGGAGAGAATCCGGTGCCCCGACTGGACTAGAACCGGTGTGCCGGCGCCGCAAGGTGGAGGATTAGCCTATTGAGTCGCGGCGCTGGCCCCACATCTTTTTTTTTAAGAGTTTATCTTATTTATTTGAAACATAAAGTGGCAAAGAGAGAGGAGAGACAGACAGAGATCTTCCACCTGCTGATTCACTCCCTCCCCAGATGGCTGCAATGGCCAGGACTGGGCCAAACTGAAGCCAGAAACCCAGAACTCCGATCAGGCGTCCCATTTGGGTGCAGGGGCCCAAGCGCTTAGGTCATCCTCTTCTGCTTTCCCAGATGCATTCACAGGGAGCTGGATTGGAAGTGGAGCAGCTGGGACTCAAACTGGAGCCCATATGGGATGCGGGTGGAGCAAGAACAATTTAATCTGCTGTCAATCTCACACTGTTACATTATGCAGGAGAGCCAAAGACAGGGATGAGCGGTGCTTGGAGAGGAGCGCACCATCCCCTGGGCACACACCCTGGCGGTGGGACGGAGCATCCTGCCCAGAGCAAAGCTATCACATGTGCAGGGTTCCAGGTCCCAGGCAGGTCAAACCCTCTCGGCCCTGGCTGCTCATCCAGTCTTTTCTAGAAGGGAACATGCAATGCACTCGCCCATTCATCCACTGAGCCCAGTGAAAACAGGGAAACCACCCCAGGCCCTTCAGGCAGAGGGGTTTCATTGAGGGATTTGGCTCAGCAGGGGACATAGGAGGTAGTGCAACCCAGGGATGGGTAAGAGCAGGACCCAGGGATGGGTAACAGCAGGAAGTTGTCCCCTTCCTGGGCCTGGAGGGACGAGGCATGGTTCCAGAACCCCAGAGGCAGAGATCACCAGGCAGGAGCTGAAAACAAGGTGGAGACTCCCCTCCAGACCCAGATGGAGCTGGACCAGATAGAGAGGGGCAGCTGTCCAGCAGGTGTGGTAACCACAGAGAGCTGGCCCCAAGCAGAGAGCTAAGGCACAGCCTAGCCTCGCCCCTCTTCCCACATCTGCCTTCCAGTGCCTCTGATTGGCTGGAACCATCCAGAAGGTGAGGGAACCTGGGAAATGTAGTTCCCTGTGCCGCAAAACAGGGCAGAGAGCTGCAGGAAGTGATGTGGGAGCAGCAGGTGAAGGATCACCATTCCCTCACCCAGCGGCTCCGTCGGCCGTTATTGAGAGCCTCAGCCCTGGGGAGCTGGAGACAAAGAGGAAGTCTGGGTCCTCACCCAGCTTTGACTCCGGCAGGCCGGGGCACCTGCTCCTGTGGGCTGGGCTCAGGGGGCCCCTGGTGGTGGTGGTGGGGTCCCAAGCAGGTTCTACTGCAGCTGTAGAGTTGGAGAGGCAGGGAGCCGGCCAGCTCTGCCTCGTCCCTGGGTGAAAGCTCACTTGGAACGAAATATCTCCAAAAAGGGAGGAAAACCCTGAAACCCCACTGTTTGTCTTTGGAGCCTGGGAAGCGAGGCTCTCAGGAACATGAAACGTGCGGCTGGCTCAGAAGTTGCCTTTGAACCCTCCCCAGGCCGGCGCTGTCAAGGAGCAGCGTCGCCTTTCAAAGCTGCCTGGCTCCAAGCTCCCCTCTCCTCCCTCGTCGCTAGCAGGCAGTGCTAATTAGTGGGAGATGTTAAAGGCTCCCTAATTCCAGGAGCGAAGTCCCCAGGCTCAGGAGCACTTTAGCAGGGCTGGCAAGCTGAGTGCTTCCACGCCCTGGGTCCTGCCCTGGGCCCCACCCGGGGCCACACCCTGCCCTGCCAGCCGGGCTCCCAGCCTGCTCCCTTCCAACTCCATGTCCAGCTTGCCCCCTGCACTCCCTCATGCTGACCTACCCTCCGTTGCTGAAAAAGCCTGGTCTTCTCAGTCTGCCTCTTCCAGAAAGTCTCCCCAGATTGACTACAAGAGTGGTAGACACCCACACTCTGATTCTTCACCCTCAATCACGTCCCCTTCACGTGTCCAGGCCTGGAGGGTGCCCCTCACTGGCCGCCCTTCAGTGGAGCCTCCCTTTGCATTTCTGCCAGCCCTGGAGAAGAAGAGGGAACCAGTCCATGGCTTCAGGCACACAGACTTCCCCAGGCAGACATGGCCAGCGAGCTGCTGCCGCTGCCGCCTGCGGTGCTCACCTCTCCAGGTGTCAGCTCCTCAGCTGTCCAGCAGGGCGGCTGCGTGGGGCCGGTGGCTCCCCAGCTGGAGTGTGCATCAGAACCACCGGGACAGCTTGGTGAGCATGGATCCCTGGGGCCACCCCCCACCCCCACCCCCCGCCGTGTCTGGGCAGGGCTGGGGCGGAGCCTGAGAACCTGCATTTCAGGTGAGTCTCCAGGTGATGCTGGTGCTATTGGTCCAGAACTCACCCTGCAGAAGGATGGGCTTCAGGTCATGTTGCTCAAAGCTCCCAAGGGCTTTAGGAAGCTCACTGGCTCAGGGGTGAGAGGCGCTGGGGGGAGGGGCTGAGTGGAGCTCCCACCCACCTTCACACAAACAGCGCGGCCCTCAGCCGTTTCCATTGCTTGCGGAACAGCCTTCCATGTTTAGGTGAAATGCTTGGAAAACTGTTGGCCGTACACACGGCCGGGAGGGTCGTCCTCACTCTGCACTCCTGGGTCCTGGGACCACTCCACGCCCCTCCCTGGCTTCTCCTGCCTGCCTTTGCTACCCCACAGCCAAGCGGGGCTGGGGATTCAGATCTCTGCTTTAGGGAGGAGTGCGGGGACAGGGGAGAGGCTGCTGAGGTCACAGGTCATCGTCACTGAGAGGCACATTTCACAGCTGAGTGGTGTGGCGTGTGTGCCCGCGTGTGTCAGGCACAGATGCACACACACTCTTCCTTCCCTCTACTCAAAGCCCCCACCGTGAGAAGGGGCCTGGGGCCCAGCTGAGTTGGGACAGTTCTTGGAAAACAGAGTAGCTAAGCTGCCTTTGGACGTGTGTGTGTGTGTGTGTGTGCAGGGTGTCTGTGCAGAGAAAGATGCCTTTGTCGGAGAGATCCGTAGAAGTCTCCTAGACCCTGAAGACGGTTGCAGTAATGAACAGCCTCGGTTCCAAACCCCTCACCTGTCCAAGGAGAAAGCCAGGGCTCCGCTGGAGCTAGAACCAGGCCTCCTGGATCAGGACTCCATGCACTGCTGCACACGGATGTCAAAGCCGCTCCCACACACTACCATGACATCAGCTGCAATGAATGGAGCATCATGGCAAACGCACAAAAATGTCCACAGAGAAGTGTCCAAGGCAGACAGATCCCTTCCAGCCCTGCCTTCCCCACCCACGGAGCCGTTCCCTGGCCAGCTGTGCCTGGGAACGCAGCTTTCCAGAGACGGCCTGCCCAGCTCTGCCACCAGGCTGGGAGTATGTGCGTGGAGGCTGTGCAGGGCACCTGAGGGGTTACATGGACTGAGGGCCTGGGGGCAGGCCTCGGGGGACTGCAGGCAGTGGGAGAGAAAGGAGACAAGAAACAGCCCAGGCTGCTTAAGGACCCACGGGGCTTTCTGGGAACCAGTGCTGAGCACAGACTGGGGAGACATAGAGACTCCCAGAGAAGCAGTCAAGACACAGAGGGACAGACTGACTCATGGCAGCTTCTCAGACTGTGTGTGTGTTTGTGCAAACCTGGGGGCAGCCAACAGACAGCAGGAGCAGCACGCGGGAGGAACACACGTGCGCACACAGAGCCAGGCTGGGTGTGGGTGGGACTGGGCACAGGCAGAGCAACCGAGTGCCAGGAGGTGCAGTGTCGTCAGAGAGAGCACGCGCAGGCCTGTTTGTGTCTGTGACAGAGAGACGGGCCTGCCTGTGCCTGAGTGCAGTGTGGGTGACTGCCCCGCCATCAGCAGCCGCAGCTCTGCACACCGCCCTCCTCCGGGATTGCTTTCACACCTCTGGGGGCCAGAGTCCCAGAGCCCCCTTCCCTGTGACCCCCGCCCACAGCCTCCCTAACTGCTGCTCGGGGCCCCTCCTTCCTTTGCTACCAAGCACCTCTCCCATCCTCCCCAGGGGTTAATGTCCCGGAATAGGACAGTCGCCAGTCCTGGGACGGACCTCTCTGTTCTGGTGACAATGTGTGGCATCCCAGTGAGAACAGCGGCCATCAAGTGCCTGCTCCAGTCCCAGTCCACCTGTCACCTGCTCCAGCCTCAGCCCACCCTTCACACCTGCTCCCGCTCCACATCGCAGATCCAGCACGGACTTTGAGCAACACGACCCTGACACCCGACTCTGTCTCTGCCTCTTACACCGCATACCTAAGCAAGTTACCTGCGCCTTTCTGAGCCCTCATGTCTTCTGGAAGAAGAGGGAGTGGAAGTAGGAGGGGAGCAGAGCGGAAGTCAGGGGAGGGGAGAGTAGGAGAGTTCTTATGATAAGATAACCTAGGTGAAGCCCCTGGCCTGGGGCCAACCACAGCAGGCACCTCCCTGTCTGGAGTCTTTCATTCATTCTCTTGGGGGTGAGGGTAGTTTTTTGCTGAAAAAGTCCCAGGGGCTTCCCAAGTAGCAGGATCTTCTCAAAACCTGGAAGCCAGGGTGACCACAGAAGTCAAGCCCTATCTCCCAGCCATTTTGCAAATGAACTAAGCCTTGAGCTGACAGTGGGGCTGAGACTGGTGATAGCCTATTGGTTCTGAGGTCAAGCTGAGCTCCAGAGGTGTGGCCACGTGGAGATCAGAGAAGAACACTGCAGGAGACAGCATGAGCCCCTCAGGGGTCCTGAGCAATTTCACCCCGGCCCCAGACTTGCACGGGTGCCCAGCAAAGCCAGAGCACCACCAAGAGCCAGCTCCGCCTCCCTCCCACCCCACCAACTCAGAAGGACGCCCACTCTGTCCTCATCTCACCTGTCATGAGGGCAGGCTCCCCAGTGCCAAGGACGGCAGGACTGCACGGAGGTGTATCTCCCCCTCGAGCAGGGATCCCAGGCACAGCCAAGGACAGCTGCCAGGAGGACCGCAGAGGCCAGGTTCCGTGCTGCCTTAGCAAGGCTTTTGGGAGAGATGGCTGGGGCATGGGTAAGAGGCAACTGTGGCAGGGGAGGTCTGGCCAAAAGAGAAAGCAGGACAGGCCCAGAGTGAGCAGTGAGGAAGAGGGACAGCGACGGCAGCGATGGGGTTCAGGGACAGAAGCAGGAAGAGAGCACAGCCCAGATGCAGCAGAGACGTGGAGGGGGGCCGGGGGCAAGAGGAGCAAACGTGTTTCCAGGTGGACCTTCCTCGACCTTCTCTGATGGCGATGAGGAAGACCCCGCCCCGTTAGCAGGTGTTTCTAGGAACTCAGGAGGCCTGGGGCGAGGCAGAGACCTGGACGTGGAATCCCGGGCTTCTTGGGCCCACGCTTGTCCCCTGGTGGTTCTCCTATAACAAAACACCTGAGATGGGCTCATTTTTTAAAAGTATTTATTTATTTGAAAGGCAGAGTTATAAAGAGGCAGAGAGAGAGAGAGAGAGAGAGAGAGAGAGAGAGGTCTTTGGCCGCAATGGCCAGGGCTGGGCGAGGCCAAAATCAGGAGCTTCTTCCAGGTCTCCCACACAGGTGCAGGGGCCCAAGCACTTGGGCCATCCTCTGCTGCTTCTCCAGGCACATTAGCAGAGAGCTGGATAGGAAGTGGAGCAGCCAGGTCTCAAACCAGAGCCTATATGGGATGCAGGCACTGCAGCCAGAGGCTTAGCCCACTACGCCATAGCACCAGCCCCAAGACGGGCTCATTTGTAAGGGATGAAAAGTTCTCTCTCTGGGTTCTGGAGGCTGGGAAGTCCAAGCTCAAGGTGCTGCTTCCCGGCGAGGGCCTTCTGGATGGCAGCGGCCGCTGTGCCCACTTCCCGATGCTGTCTCTGCAACCTCCAGCACTTCTCTTCCTAACTGCTGGCTCCCCAGCGTGTCCTGGTGGCCAGACCACTGCCCCCCACGGTCACCTCTTGCCCACGCCCCAGCCTGCTCTCACAGAAGCCCTCAAGAGGCCCCGCCTCTCAACATCAGCACGGGTTTATCAGGGCCACGTCTCCAACACGTGAGCTTGGGGGAGCACGTTCAAGCCACAGCATGGTGCTGGGTGCCTGCACTGCACTGTGGACAAAGGGCAGCTGACTTCCTCCCAAGGGTCCCTGTCCCTCTCCAGGCAAGCAGGGGTGACTTGTGTCATCTGGATCGTGGGGCCTCATCTAGAGGAGCAATGGCATTCACTCTCTTCCCAGACACGCCCTGACAGATGCTGCGCACACCACATCTGTCTGACGTGGTGGGTTCTTCCCACTTGCCTGGCGCATTCACTCTCTTCCCGGTTCCTTCAAGGACGCAGCACAGGACAGCTGCTGGAGGCACAGACACTGGAGCCAAACTGCCCGGCTGGAATCCCAGCTCCACCCACTGACGACCGTGACCTTGGGCATGTCACTCATCCTCTCCCATCTCAGTTTCCTCTGCTGGAAAGTGGGGACAATAGGCACAGAAGTCCTGGGGAGTTTAAAAGGTTCAGCGCCCAGAGTAAGGATGGAAATAATAAAAGTGAAATAAGTACTAGCTGCTACTGCTACGTACCCGGTCATCAAACAATTACTGAGCACACGCGCCAGGCCCCAGCTCCAGACACGGGCTCCACGCTCTTGGAGCTTACGCTTATTTTAGCGGGCGAGACAAATCTACATTCTGGTAGGAACTTACATATGGAACCAATTGTGACGAGATCCATAAACGCACAGAACGGAGAGCCCCGAGCGGGTACCTAACGGAGACCGGCGGGTGAGGCGGGGCCGGGAGGGATGGGGCGGGCTCTGCACACAGAGCTCACCCTTCCCATCCCATCGTGGTTGACCGCCCTGGGTGTGCCCTTGCCCTCTGCAGGGGCTCAGCTTTTGCCCTTCTCCTGTCTGGTCCTGCTCAGTGACAGCAGCACAGGCAAGGCCCAGGCCCTGACGTCACCTCGCCTCCACCTGTCACAGCTCCGCTTCTGGGGCCCCAAGTGGCCCAGGAAGAGCTGGGAGCCCTGTTCTGGGTCCTCACGCGTCCCAGCAAGAGCGGGCGACATCGCCCTTCCTGTGGAACGTCCTGGCCCACTCTGGTCCTCCTGAAGGTCACGGCTGTTCTTCAAGAGCCCTCCTCGGGGCCGGCGCTGCAGCTCACTAGGCTAATCCTCCGCCTGTGGCGCCGGCACACCGGGTTCTAGACCCGGTCGGGGCGCCGGTTCTGTCTCGGTTGTTCCTCTTCCAGTCCAGCTCTCTGCTGTGGCCCGGGAGTGCAGTGGAGGAAGGCCCAAGTGCTTGGGCCCTGCACCCACATGGGAGACCAGGAGGAAGCACCTGGCTCCTGGCTTCGGATCTGCACAGCCTGAAGACAGGCCTCCCTAAACCTACTCCCCCACCAGGAAGGTGAGGCCACGGCTCGTGTGCTGTGTCCACATCGCATCGTCACGGCTGGATGACGTCAGGGCTGTTGCTCTTGTTCCAGATGAAGAAACAGACCCAGGGAGGCTGGGCACTTCCCCAAGGTGCCAGAGCTTTCTGGTGGAACACCCAGGACTCCGCCCCAGCCTACGTGACCCGGGACTCTGCAGTGGGGACCCGGCAGCCTGTGGCCTTTGGAACAATGTAGGCGTCACCACGATTGGAACAGGCAGCACGACCACAGCACTTTCTGTGTCACTGCTGCCACTCTGCACACTTGATGTATTAAACTCACTTCATCTCCATAATAACCCTGCCAGGCAGGTGCTGTCATTCGCATTTGGAGGCACCGCGAGGTTAAGCCACCTGCCCAAGGCCACTTACATGAGTCATGGGGTAGAGTCCCATAAGGAGAGCCAGGAATGGCAGGGCTGGTTGGAGGTTCAGAGGGAGGCAGGGACAGGCCCCAGGCTGTGGTAGCGTAGCCGGTGCCCTGGGTAGAGCCTGGCACCCCTCGTGCTACCCCTCTGATGACCCCATGATCAGGTATTAAGGCGGCTGCTGGGCTTTCCTTGGGACTTGCCCCCCACTTGGCCCATGCTAGCAAGGGCACGGGCATTGCCCTATCCAGTTCCGCCTCCCTGCCCTGGCCCAGGTCCCCCCGTCACGGGACCACATGGGTCAGACATGACCAAGAAATCCAGGGCAGCCGAGGGCAGCTCAGAGACCTCAAGCAGGGCGGAGGCAGAGCAGTCAGCAGTCCTGCTCCCCTTGGGTCTCTCAGGAGGTGGACCTCAACCCTGCTCAGAGGGCCTGTCCCAAAAAAACCAGATCTCAGAGCAAAATGGGTCAGGGGCTCCCCTTGCAATGCCACAGCTCCCACCCTGACGGAGCAGCCAGCTCACCTTTGTCCCCAGATACCCCCGCCCCTTTCCAGATGAGCCCCTGCCCTCCTCCGGCCTCGCTCAGGGCCAGCCGCTCTCCCCAGCACACAGGCCTGTCTGTGCTCCTCGCCACAGGGCAGGGGAAGGCCTGGGGGCATGGCTGAAAGGCAGAGAAGGATGTGGAAACCGGAGACCTCACTTGGCTCTCGGCCTGGGCACCATCAAGCCACCACTCCCAGACAGCCAGGGGGCCTCCCCGGCTCTGCTCTGCTCTGTTCCCATCAGCGGGGGGAGGGGGGGCTTGGCCACTTTTCCATGGAGAAAATGGCAGAGGAAGGGTCTGTCTGAGAGTTGCCCATGCCGGGGAAGGGGGAAGACCCATCCAGCCGGCTGGCGTGGGAGCACCACGTGGGGAGGAAGCGGGAGCCAGCATAGCTGCGCAGGCGCACAGCGCCAAGGTGACCCGAGTCTGCTTCCTTCCCTCCTCCTTTCCCTGGACTCAATCCTCCAGAGGAGGCCCCCACAGTGCGAGGCCAAGACAGAGCCCGGCGGGTGATGTCAGTGGTCCCCGTGGATGGATGGAGAGCAGGGCAGCAGTGGCTTCTACCCAGGTGGGGGGTGGGGGGTGGGGAGGTGGAGGTGATCCTCCCCCAAGGTGTGTGTCAGCATCTCACAGCAGCTGCCTGGTGCTGAGCTGGCAGTTTCCACCTCCCAGCTGGACCACAAACTGGGAGGGAGCGCCATAAAGTTCCCGAGCTGCCTGTGCGGCCCGCCGCCCTGCCAGGGGCTGCTGCTTCCCCCTCTAATTGGCCTTAATTTCCATGATTTGCAAGTCCCAAGTTCACCCAGGGCCCACGCCCATTGTGATGGACAGGTAGGAAGTCTGGGGAGACAGCCCCCTTGGGCTCTGAGAGGATCCAGCAGGGGCCTGCGGGGAACAGAGCAGCCCAGCCCTCTCCTGGTCACTAGGCTCAGCAAAGACCCCCAGGGCCGTGCGCTCCCACCTGAGGGCAACCCTTTCTCCTATTTGTCTCTGCGGGAGTGTCCCCACCCATCTATAACAGGATGTGGAAAGAGAACAAGCTTGGACCACGGGTTCAAAGTGGCGCTGCGTCACCACCCGGGGAGCCCCTCCCAGGGCCTGGCATACAGTAGGTGCTCATCAAAGACATGCCGCTCCACTGCTCAGTGACCCAGGGGGCCTTGGCCTTGGACCGCGTGGAATCCAGGCATCTCCTGCCCCACACGTCTGGTCGGGCTGTGTCACAGTGACTGAGGCACAGCTGTGCAATCGGTCTGCCTCCATTTGAATCTCGAATGTTGCACCTTGCAAGAAAGCTTGCACAAGTTATTTAGCTTCTCTGTGCCTCAGCTTCCTTATCTTTAAAGTGGGAACAATGACTCTATCTACTTTTCAGGCTGCCTTTGTATGGAAAAGTTCAAGTACACTGCAGTCAGCAAACTGATGGGCTTCAAATTAGGGGCTCAGCCTCTGAGACCTATGAAGAGCTTGCCTTATTTAGTGATAGGAAATGTGTTTAAAAATGGCAGTTCAGGGGCTGACGCTGTAGTGTAGCGGGTAAAGTCGATGCCTGCAGTGCCAGCATCCCATATGGGTGCCAGTTCAAGTCCTGGCTATTCCACTTCCAATGCAGCCCTCTGCTATGGCCTAGGAGGACAGTGCAAGATGGCCCAAGTGCTTGGACCCCTGCACCCACATGGGAGACCTGAAGGAAGCTCCTGGCTTTGGATCAGCACAGCTCCAGCCATTGAGGTCAATTGGGGAGTGTACCAGCAGATGGAAGACCCCCCTCTCTCTCTCTCTCGCGCGCGCGCTGCCTCTCCTTCTCTCTCCGTGTAACTCTGACTTACAAATAAATGAATAAATCTTTAAAACACAATGGTCCTGGCTGGCGCCTCAGCTCACTAGGCTAATCCTCCGCCTTGCGGCGCCACACACCAGGTTCTAGTCCCGGTCGGGGCGCCGGATTCTGTCCCAGTTGCCCCTCTTCCAGGCCAGCTCTCTGCTGTGGCCCGGGAAGGCAGTGGAGGATGGCCCAGGTGCTTGGGCCCCGCACCCCATAGGAGACCAGGATAAGTACCTGGCTCCTGCCTTTGGATAGGTGCAATGCGCCAGCCGCGGTGCGCCGGCCGTGGCGGCCATTGGAGGGTGAACCAACGGCAAAGGAAGACCTTTCTCTTTCTCTCTCTCTCTCTGTCCACTCTGCCTGTCAAAAAAAAAAAAAAATGGTCCTTAATATGGAGTGATTACCCTGGATTATCCAGATGGGCCCAACCTTGCTACATGAGTCCTGGCTGGGGGTGTGGGGATCGGGGAGTGATGACAGAGGCGCAGCATCTGCTGGCTTTGAGGCAGAAGATGGGGGCCCTGAGCCCAGGAGACAAGTGGCCTCCAGGAGCCAGAAAAGGCAAGGAAACAGGATCACTCCCCAAGCCTCCGCAAAGGGAGGCGCCCTCCTACCCTTTGCTAGCCCAGCCCCTCCAGTCCTGGGTCAGACTTCCAACCCTTTACTGCGGGATGTGCGACCATAAGCCTGAGTTGCCAGGAGCCACTCTTGCTACATTTGTTACAGCAGCGAAAAGAGCCTCATGCGAATGCCTGAGGCTTAGAGCAATGTTGTGCTCTTGCTGTGTGCCAGACATTGCTGTTCTCTGTTAGGATCATTATCATTGTTACTAGACAGCGTAAAAGAGACACAGGGCTGCTTCCATGCACCGAGACCTCGTCTCCAGCACGAGCCACTCAAAACCCACATCTGGATGCATCGGGGAGCAGGCTGAACCCTGGGCAGCCAGCAGTATGGACCTCCTCAAGACAAAACGTCCCTCGTCACAGCCACCCTGGAAGTACAGGACAGGGCACCTGGGAGATGGGGCGGACCTGGCTGTCACTGCAGAAGGGACAGCCCGGGCTTCACTGCAGCCTACCCCATCCCTAAAGAGACAGAGTGGCTGGGGAAGACTCGGCTGTTTGAATGGCACAGCTGTGCTGTGTGGGAATGAGCAGGACCTGCAGTAGGCAGGACTTAGAGCTAGACTAAAGGAGGGACTTTCTGCTGAGATCAGACAATCCAGGGTTTACTGGGAAGGTCTAAAAGAAAGGAACTACTTCTCCTTGTGTGGAGCTGTCTGTAGGAGGTAGAGACTGGGGCGGGAGCCAGTGGCCTTCAGAGGCCAGCCTGCCTAACCAGCGGGCCCCCTCCACGTCCCCTCCCACAGTCCCCTCATTCAGGGGCCTAAGCCCTCAGTTCCAGGGTGAGAGCCTTTGCCTCAGACCCGACTGAGCCGGCGATAATCCCAGACTACCCTACAGCAGCTCCAGAACAGGGGACGGGGCACTACAGCTCCCAGGGGTGCCCTCATCTCTGCCATAGGGCCCACACCCCCGGGCACCCACCACTAACTTCCCTTTTCTTCATTTAGCTGGGTTCCCACAGCTTCCTATACTTCCTCCATGGGCGTGGACCAAAGAGCCACTCCTGTTCCTCCTTCTGTAGCCTCTGTCCTCCACCCTCCCTCCCCTCTGCCCCGCCTCTCCCTCCTCCCACCACCAACTCCCAGCCTCAACTTCTGGAAAAGACTCCAGCTGCTCGGAGCCAAACTGCCCAGCGACCTCGCATGGCCACTGCTATCCGTGAGCTGCCTTCACACGGATCCCAAAAAGTACCTTTTTCTCCAAGAGAGAAGGGCACGCGAGTGGAAAGAGCATTGGCTGGGTTTCTGCCCCCACCTCCCTCTGGGCCTGGTGTCCTCGCACAGGGCCTGGCCTGCCCACCTCCACCCAGCAGCCCTGTTGGACAGACTCCAGGGAGCGCACCCACTCAAGGGTCCTGGTGAGTGGTCCAGGTGTAGTCCCCTCATTTTCCAAGTAAGGAAGTGGAGGTTCAGAGGGCAGGGTCATTTGTCCAAGGTCACAGGGCAAGCTTGTGGCAGAACCACGGTTGAAGATCCAGGAATCCTAACTCCCAACCCAGGGCTCATTCTTCGGCTCCACTCCGCCCAAGTCTCACCCTTGGGGACAGATGGCAAAGCCAAGACAGCAGGAGAGCTGGCTCCCGGCAGCAGTGCCAGGGGAAGCCTGCTTGCACTAATTAGAAGAGAAGTGATAACCTCGTCTCCAGCTCTGCCTAGACATAAAACTGAACATAAAGCTCTCTGAACCGTGCACCACCTAACCCTTGGCTGGTACAATCTTCCCTGTTCATTTCCCATCTACCAGCCACATCTATTCCTGGCTTGGCTGTGGGGACGGCCCTTGTGTCTGCCAGGCAGGCTGGGGTCTCCCTCGCGGCCTGGAGCCACCCAGGCGGGGTTTTTCTGCCTCCGGGGAATTCCTGAACGCACAAGCACAGAGCAAACAACCCTGGACTCAGGGAGGCAAAGGCAGTGCGGATGGAGGCCAGAGGGGACGGGAAGAAGAGGAAGGAGAAGAAAGGCGATTCCCGATGCTTTTACGTCTGATCCAGGCCTTCCAGTCGTCCCGAGCCACCACCGAGCTCTGCCGCTCCTGAATGGCTGTGAAGACGCACACGCGTGCACTCGCTCTCATTCATCCTCATTCTCCAGCTCGCTCTCTGTCTGCTCTCACTCTCAGGAGCACCCACAAGATGACGTGGTGACTGCTCTCGGCCAGGCCCAGACTCCCTGGTTTCGAATCCAAGCTTTGCCACTGCCCTGCCACGTGGCTTCAGGCCAATGCCTTGACTTCTCTGGGCCTCAGGTGCCTCTTCAATACAATGGGGATAGCAACAAACGTGATGCCCTGGAGTTTTACGATGACCAGGAATGAGCACTTAGCTCAGTGTCCAGCTGACAGCAAAGGCCAGCTGTCGCCGCCTTGGGCTGCTGGTCCCTGACACCTTGCCTGGCCCTGTGCCCTGCAGGTGGGGGCAGGGGTAGGGTCCAGGTTGCCTGGCACAGTTTCCAACTCAGCGTCCCAGCCTTCAGGTGGGCTACACTGCCTGAGGAAGTGAGTATTTGGCATGGAAGCGGCAGGTGGGGGAGGAAAAGAGGAAAGGCTCTTCCAAGGTCTCTTCCCACGATGAGAGCCTGTGGATGTGGGCAGGAATCCACGGCTCCAGGCAGCCACACGGGCACGACCTTGCCCACCATCAGGGATACCCATGCAGGGCCACGCTCTCTGCCCTGGCTTTGGGGAGCAAGAAGAGTCATAAACCAGGCAAGCAGTGGCATCCCCACCCAGTCTCTCCCCGCCCCTAGCCTGGGCACACACGGGCAGCCAGGTGGCCAGCGGGAGCTTCCAGGAAGTTCCAGGTGGGATTCTGAACGGTCGGTTGGTTCCCACGGCTCCTGGCTCTCTTTGCAAATACTACCTGCCAGACACACCCATGTGGGCGGACTCAGAGGGAGCCTGGGACAGTCCCGGCCTCTGAAGTTCAGGGTGCCCGGAATTCAGACGCTGTGAGAGCACGGGTGTCCCCAGGAGCAAGCAGGAGTTCGCCCCAGGCTCAGAGGGCTACCTCCAAGCAAGTGGCCAATGCAGCCCCCTCCCAGCCCCCACCCGAAGGTCCAGGCCCATCCTTTCCTGTGTAGGAGAAGAAAGATTCCAGAAGCCTTGCTACCAAAGCTACTGCTGCCTTTTCACCCCTCCCCAGTGCCCTAGTACAAGGCACCCAGCACGCATGCCCTGGGAACTGTGGGCCATTCATTCGCCCGTCTACCGAGAGGCCGCCCAGATCCCCAAGCCTTGCTTGTGGCCCAGGATGTGTTACTACATAGGACTGCTTTGCAGTCACTGCCACAGCGCTTCACCTGCCATGAAAAGGGCCCCTAGGTGCCACCAACAAACGTCTTGTCTGGGGAGAGGAGACCACACCTCTAGAGGAGCTGGGCAGGCCGGCCAGCATGCATCCCAGAAGGACAGGCAGGGGATCCGCCTCCAAAACTCAGGCATGGGGGGATGGGGGCAAGGAGTGGGGAGGGGGGCAAGGAGCTGGCTGCCCAGGAGCAGCCCCGCCCTCTGGCCCTCCCTCCTCCCTCCACCACCTACCCAGCCCAGGCAGAGGAACGGGCTCTCTGAGTTTGTATGCGTGCGTGCGTGTGTGCGAGTGTGCAAGTGTCTGTGTTTCCCCTCCCTTCTCCCCATCAGCCCGGCTAATCTTTGCAATCAATGGCCTCTTTGTGGCGAAGGGGGAGCGACACGACTGGAGTGTGGGGGAAGGGGAGGGAGGCCGCCTCCGGGGCGCCGGGCTCACCGCCGTCGGGGCAGGGCTCCCCGGAACCTGGGGGCCGTATGCTCCCCCGGCCGAGGGTGGCCACACCCTCTGGAAGCAGAGAATGTGCCTGGCGATGGTGGCCGCCCAGCCTCCCGGCCGCCCAGCCTCCCGGCGCAGTGGGGCAGGGGCCGGTCCCGCAGACCGGAAAAGAGGGGGACGCGCTGTCGCGGGGGCCCTGGCCCGCTAGGTGGCGCCGGGCGCGCTGGGCTCGGCTTACACTGGCAGCCCCGGGCTGCATCCTAGCCGACCAGCGCACCTGGACAGGGGTGGTGATGCCAGGTGTCTGCTCTAGGACCCACGAGAGAAGAGAGGGAGATAGCACCCGCTGTTCGCTCACACATTTGTTCATTTCCAGTTCTAAATGCCCGCGTCCTCAAAGGCCGCGGCCTCAGAGAGAGCAGGGCTAGGGCCCAGGACTGCTCCGCCCAGATAACCTGGGCCAAAAGCCAAGAGAGAAGGAAGCCACGGGGCGGGCAGGCGTTTGGCTCAGGGGTAAAACGTCCGCATGGGAGTGCCTGGGTTCGAGTCTGGCTAGGCCTCCAATGCCCACTTCCGGTAATGCACACCCTGGGGGCAGCGGTGATCGCTCAAATAATTGGGTTTCTGCCACCCAAGGGGGAGATCTAGTTTGATCCTGCTTTGCCCCGCCCTGCCCCAACTATTGTGGGCATTTGGGAAGTGAACCAGCACATGGAAGATTCTCTCTCTCTCTGCCCCTCCCTCTCTGAAGTGACCATCTTGAATAGCAGCACAGCACCCGGCTCTGAAATGAGGTATCTCAACCATTCTCCCCGAACCAAATCGAGGTGTGTATTCCTGCCAATGCCAGACCCTGCAAAGGCCATAGCACGCCACTGCGACCAGGCAGGCACAGCCCCTGCGCTCAGGGGCTTTGTGGACTGGTGGGGGAGAAGCCCGTCGGGCAGGTGGGTGTGGGTCCCCCCGCAGCTATCATCCAAGCATGGGCACAGGCAGACTCAGGAGGGAGGCAGGCTGCCGGTGCCAGGCCTCGGCACTGCGGCACACGGGGAGTCTGCCTGAGGCAGAGCGCCGGCTTCCCTCCTGTCCGCTCCAAGTGGGAAGGAAAACCCATGCCGTAACATCCAAAGCACATTTGGGGCCAGAGGCACCTGCTTCCTCCAGGGTTCTGGTGACTCCAGGGAAAGAGCTCCCCTTGACTGCTGGCTTGGCTCCATGTGCCAGGCTTGGTGGGCGACTTCTCATGCACTCTGCTCTCCTCTCTGGGTGGGGGGGGGTGCTATGAGACCCACTCTGCAGAGGAGGAGAGTGAGGTTCAAGGGAGATCAAGGGAGTGGCCCCCAGTGACCAGGAAAGCCTCTGCGGCAGAGCTAGAATGGGGAGGTGCACGTGGCCTCCGGGCCACAACGTGGCCTCCGGGCCGCATCCGGATGGCCTGGGGAGCAGGGCGGCAGATCAGGGAGATCGGAAAGGGAAGGGGGCTGGGTGAGCTAAGAAGCCCCCAGCTTGGGACCTGTCGCCACTTCCAGCTCATCACAGCCAGCGCGCTCTCAGCATCTCCTGACCAAACCCTCACCCGCTTAACATTCTGCTCAGTTTCCTCTGTGCTTCGACTCCGAATGTTTATCAACACATGCTGTAATGTAATCAGCTCCTGGGAAAATACACGCCAGGTAACGGATGCTGACAAGAGTGTCAAACAGATGTCCCCTCCCTGCCTGCCTCCCTCCCTGCCAGAGCCGGCACACCCAGGAGGCTGGGGAAGTGCTTTTCGCAATGGGGGCATTCCTGGGGCAGGGCAGAGGGCCAGCAGGGTGCCAGGCACTGGGCTGTGGCCTTTCCACACCTCATCTCATCAGACCCTAATATACAGCAACGCTGGGAGTTTGGTTGTACTATCCCCATTTTAGAGATGTGCAAACTAAGGTCCACAGTGATGATGAAACCAGAGTGAAACAGTAGAACCATCAGAAGCGATGATCTCTCTCCCCGTCCTTTGACGACCAGGTCACCTCCCTCCTGGGCAGGAGGTCATCACCATCTACAGTTGGTACACAGAAGGGCCCAGCACTCTGTGCCCTAGGCGGCCAGAGCCTGGCACTGAGTGCCCTAAGCAGCCAGGTCTAAGGAGGTTTGCAGCCTGTCCTGGCTTCTGCTCCAGCCGGGTAGGAGATAGGGTACCCACTCTGTCCTGAAGGCCCAGGACCCAGTCCAAGAGGGAGGCTCCGACTGCAGGTGCAGGAGAGGGGGACTCTAGGGACTCCCCTTCTTTGTCCTTTTGTCTTCCCCTCTCCTGAAGCCACAGCTGAAGAGCCAACGGGCCCTAGACAGAGCAGAGAAGTGCACAGATTTGGAAAGAGTCCAGATGGGACAGGACGCCCCACCCCCACCCCTCTGACCTCCCGGGTCCTCCCAGGGTCAGCTGTCTGAGGCTGGGCCAGTCCTAAAGGAAATCAGTATTTGCTTTTCCCTCCAACGCAGTCCACTGCTCCTTTCATCTGACGGGAGCTGTAAATGAGACTTTATGGGATTTCTAATGAGGATGGTTTCCCTTTATCGGCCTCCAATTCCCACTTCGTAACTGGGGTTGACTCCGGCAAATGTTTTGACTGGGAATCAAGAAAGCTTGCAGACCCCTGCCCCTGCTTTCCATGGTGAGGGCTGGAGGCTGGCACAGAGGCGTCTGAGCGCCATGGAAAATTCATGACCCAAAGTCAGACTGGCTTCCAACGTCAGGTTGGCTCCCAGAGGGCGGACTTGCCCTCTCTGGCTCCTGCTTCTTCAGCCATAAACCCGGAGCAATAATGCCTGTTCCACCCACCTATTCCACAGGGCTGCTGTGGGTGTCAAATGAGATTACAGGCCTGAAACCCCTTTGAAAAGTAGAAGGCAATCACCCAACCTGCCTTTGCTATTATTATTAGTGGTGCTGTTGAGATTGTGTGCAGGTGCAACCGGGAGAGCAACCTAGTCTCTGTGCACGGGCGTGCAGGTACCAGCCTGGTGGAAGAGGGGAGTTCTTGTGTTTGCATCTGCTCTTAAAAGAGTGCAGGGGACAGTGTCTGTGCATCTAGGCATTTCTGCACACATTAAAGCATCTTAACATAATCGTGTCATAGTGAGATGCAATACTATAGTCCCAGCACGTGCCAGACCCTGTGCTAAACACTTGATGTTGAATGTACCTTTTTAATCCCCATGACGTCTGTGTAAGGACACCAGAGTGAGAGCAGGCCAGTGTAGGTTGCAGGGCTTCTGTGTGAGGCCATGTGTACAGCATGGCAACATACGTGTGCTGGAAGGGGCGTGTCCTGGATGAATGTTGTCTGATGTGCTGTGGTGACCGGGTAACAAGACCTCTCGGGGCGCCGGATTCTGTCCCGGTTGCCCCTCTTCCAGGCCAGCTCTCTGCTGTGGCCCGGGAGTGCAGTGGAGGATGGCCCAAGTGCTTGGGCCCTGCACCCCATGGGAGACCAGGATAAGTACCTGGCTCCTGCCTTCGGATCAGCGCGGTGCGCCGGCCGCAGTGCGCCGGCCGCGGCGGCCATTGGAAGGTGAACCAATGGCAAAAGGAAGACCTTGCTCTCTGTCTCTCTCTCTCTCACTGTCCGCTCTGCCTGTCAAAAACAAACAAACAAACAAACAAACAAACAAGACCTCTCTCCATGTGCTTGCCTGCATGTCAGTGAAAGCATGGGTGGATGTGAATGTGTGTGCATGCACCTGTGTTGTGGGCGCACATCCAGGGCCTTGTCCTCGGGCCGAGTAGTAGAACTGTATGGTACTTATGGCTGCCTGGGCTTTGCAAGCCCTCGGCATGCCCCAAGCACCATTGCCACACAGCCATCAAGCCCACATGGACACACCAGGGTGACAACAGTGTGCTTGCGAGGGCTGCCACTCTGCTTTCTGGAGCCGCAGTCTGTGCCAGGCAGCAAAGCCCTGCCAGGGCGATGTACTGATCGCCTATTCTGGGTTTGGAGCTGCAGGCACGTTCGGCAGACAGGCTGGGCTCAAGAGCACCTTCAAGTCCAGGGGACACATGCTTATTAGGAGAAACAGGTGTCTGGCCCAGGAACACCATCTTAGCATACCAGGAGATGGGGTTGCTAAGTGGCCAGGTGCACAACATTCCTGCTGGGCCCCAGCTCTACCAAGTTCAAAGTCCATAATGCAGCTTAGAGATGCCCAGCATGATGCAGGAAGACCCCTCCCCAGTCCCCTTTCTCCTGCTCTCTAGCCCTACTGAACTACTCTGTGGTCTTCAATGCTCCCAGCCTCCAGGCCTCCTTGCTGCCAGTCCTCACCCCTCAGGGCTCAGCTCACCTCTGCAGGAGCCCCTCCCAATCCTTCCTGGTCCCCATGCACCTGCCGTGCCCGTAGGCCCCTAGACCTGCCTGTCTTCCCACTTCCTTATCAACCATTGCCTCCCCCATTAGACTGTGGTCCCGGGACGGAAGGGAGAGTGTCTGTCACCCCAGCGCCTAACACAGTCCCTGGGTGCAGGTAGTCCACAAAGATTTCTTGAGTGAATTACTGTTAGAAGCCTGGTGCCAGAGACTGGGTGCCTTAAGCTCCTCATATTTAATCATGGCTCTGGGCTCTCAGATCTCGAGGCTGGGGGGAACCACGCCCCCCCCCCCCGCCCCACACCTGTAATAAGCATCTCCAACAGGTGTGAGGACCGGGGAGTTCACGAAGGTTCTTGGAGTCATCAACACCTTCTTGCCCGCCCTCGAGGAGACTGAAGCTCGGAATGATGAAATAGCTCATCCGTGGGGCGGCCAGCCTGGCCCAGGACATTGCCAGTTTTTGCACTGAACGTCCCATGTCCCGGGACCCTCCTCAGTCACAGGCAAACGGCTCACTCTTCTCGGCCGGGGTCCCATGGAGAGTGAGCTGCAGATCCAGGATTCTGACCTCACACTCCTGGCTCCGGATCACAACGTCCTCTCCCTGCTCAGCAGCCCCCTGGGCAGCCCGGTCAGTTCCCGGAGTCCAGGCCTTCTGGCCCTCCTGGAGCACCTCTCCCTGGGAGCAGGAACTTGAGGAGCATGTGGCTTCAATATAAACCTAAATCAAACGCCATCCAGGAGTTCACTGCTGCAGGAAAAGTGCTTTACATAATATAGGGAAAAAATAGATCTACTATTAAAGTAACTTCATAATGATATTAAAGAAAATTTAAAAATAAAAAAACCTGAACCCACAAATTATTTCCATTTCTCCATGTCGCTGTCCTACTTTTCTCTTCACAGGTGCCTTTTTTTTTTTAACAGATGTGTAAGGCCGTGTGTGGGTGATACCTATTTTCTCCACATTATAGCAATCTGGCCTGGACTTTCCTCGTTCGAGATTCTCCATGTCACCAGCGCCCCTCATTAGCCCCCCAGCCCAGCTAGTCAGGATCAGCGCTGTTCTCTCCCAGGGGACTCCTTCTGCAGCAGACCCACCTCGGGGCCACAGCTGGGCATCTGTGGGTGCCATGCAAACACTGGGCTTGTGCCTCTCTGTCATTTCAGGGCAGAGTGACACCGCTTTCATCAGATCCTGAAAAGGTCTGTGACCCCGAGAGGGTAAGAGCCACAGCACCACAGCCCAGCCCAGCTCCACGCTCCCCAGCAAGCGTCCACCACGCACTCGCTATGCCGGGCTCAGATTGACCCAGTAACTCTTTGCCCTTTGCTTACAACAGATTCCTTTTCCTGGCTCCCTTATGGCTCTCTCTCTCAAAAAAATCTGATTCCTCTAGGCAACTAGTCCACCCTGACCATTATCCTGACCACAACAGCCACCCCTGGATTTAAGGGCAGAGAGTGTGGGTGGGAGGTGGAGTGTCTTCTTCCGCTTGCAAAGTGCTTTCCTCTCTCACTCCGTCTCCACCGAGCGAGCTCCCGGCTGAAGCTCCCCCGGCCCCTTCCCATCCTCCTGACCTGAGCAGATCCCAGAAGCATCCCTGTCCTCAGAATCACTGTTGAGTTTTGAGTACTCCTACCCCAAAGCAGCCAGGCTGCCTCGACTCCCAGGCAGAAGGCTTTGGGTTTGCAGCAGGCTGACTCACAGGTGTGTTTTGAGTGCCTTCTAACCAGAGGCAGGACACGCACTAATTCACCTGCTGGATCCTCTTCTTCCTGGAGAACTGGGTGGGACCAGGCCTTTCTATCACTGCTGAGAGCTCCAGCCCCCAGACCATGGAGAGCCCTGGGCCAGCTGCTGGCTGCCTGTCGGCCACCTCGGTACCACTGGGGTATAATCCATCAGTGGACCTGGGGGAGGGGGGTGCAGCTGTGTTCAGCTTCCCCAGCCCCAAGAGCCCTGGCAGCCATGGCGATCGGGAAGCTCTGCAGTGAGCTCTGTAGGAATAACAATAATTAAATGCTGCTCCCATCATAATCACCACAGCCACCACGGCGGTGATGACAGTAATTAGGTGCTGTGGCTTTTCAGCCACCCCCCAGGAGCACTGCCTGGCTGAGGTTGCCTGCCAAGCTAGGGAAGGGGTCCCGTGCCAGGTGGGTCCTCCCGGGCTGGCCAGGGCCCTGGCTGTGCTTCCTCCGTGGGCTTCCCCTCCCTCCTCTCCCCTTGCCCCCAGCCTCAGCTGACCCCACATTGAAGACTGGGGACACAGGAGGGGTGGTCCCCGTTCAGCATTCCACTCCAAAGGCACGTCTCTCCTATCTGCAGATGGCAGGGAATTAGGGAATCTTGGGGACTCTCACTAGGGCTCCCCTCACATCAAAGTGAGCTTTATTAGCCAATTACTGGATGACCCAGAGGGGCCTGGGATACTGCCGGGAGGGGAAGTCATTACTGTATTGACTTTGGGTCCTTTCCAAGCCCAACAGCTGCCTCTCTGAAAGAGCCTGGGGGAGCTGAGGGAGGGTTCTGGAAGCCATGCCTGGGGATGCCTCCTTCCTGGGGGCTGGTCTGCCTGACTGCCCCTCCCCTGCCTCTGGCCCCTGGGCAGGTGAGAAAGGTGAGCCCAACTGCTTGTCCTTGTCCTTTGTCCTCATCCCAGAGCCAGGAGGGACCGTGGAACCCATTTCTTGTGCTCTCCATGCCAGGGCAAGAATCCCACCCACAGCATCCCTGAAAAATGGACCTGCAGCTTCATTCTGAAAAGTGACTGGGAGTTCATTGCACTGTCACTGTCACTCACCAGGGATCTGGAGACGCAGGCTCCTTGACCCTGCCTCCCTTGGCCTTGAGGCTTCCCGGGAATGCATGCTCCTGTCCCCTGCAGGGTTTGGAAGATGGCTAATCACACCTTCCTTCCACTCCCTGTGGCCTAGGACGCCACCTTCCAACTTCTCCCCGCAGGTAACATCAGCTCCTGCTTTGTGGTGGTGACCTTTTATTAATTTCCCGGATCTCCATGCCCAACCCCCCACTGTACTGCTCTCTTCACCTTTCCCCCAGGCTCTGAGAAAGATATACCCCGGCCTTCCCTTGGCCGGGCCCTCCTCCACCCTCAGGCCCACCCTTACCTATCTCCAGGGCTTGCTCCATGAACCACACCCTCTTGTACTTCCTCCGCTTCCTTCTCCTGCTGTCTGCAAGATGTTCAGCAGCGTTGAGTTTCCTACCACTTGCACTTGGCCTGTCTCGCCAGCCCAGCTTCTGCTCATCATGCTCACTCCTTTGGCCACCAAACTTTTCAGAAGCAGCGAGGGCACCGGCAGGCTCTGTGGGTCACCCTCCGTGGGCTCCTCTTCCACCCTGGGTCTGCTGCTGCCCCCTCTCAGCCACCAGCATGGCCCTCTCACAGACCATTGGTGCTTCTGCCACTGTTTCTAAAGCCCCCTCTGATTCCCACCTGCACTCTGCAGCATCAGACACTGTCAGCAACCCCCGCTTCTACCACCCCTGCCATTACACTCTCTGCTTGCTCAGCTTCCATGACAACCCTGTCTCCTCGCTCCCGCCTCCCTCGCTGACCAAGCCTCATCTGTCCGTCCTACCCACATTGTTGCTAGAACCATCTTCTGAAAGCACAGCTCCCGAGGCTCCCAATCAGGGCTTTTCTGTCCTGAAACCTTCAATAGCTCACAACTGCCTGCGAGAAAAAAAAAAAAAATCACAGAGTTGTAAAATCATGCAACGTGAGTATTCATGGATTTCAAAAATCCCATGCACCAGAAGAAACTTTTATCTTTTATATTTTATCTGTTTATCTATCTTCATTTTATTTGAAAGGCAGAGAGAGAGAGAGAGAGAGAGAGAGAGAGAGATGTTCCAATCCACTGGTTCACTCCTCAAATGCTTGCAACAGCCAAATCCAGGAGCTCAGAACTCCATCTGTGTCACCCACATGAGTAACAGAGACCCAGATACTTGAACCATCGCCTGCTGCCTCCCAGGGTACACATTAGCAGGAAGCTGGATTGGAAATGGAGTTGGGAATCAAACCGGGCACTCTGACATGGGGTGTGGGTGTCCCAAGTGGCAATTTAACCATTGCACCAAATGCCTGCCTCTAAGAAACTTATCTTCTAATTCTATGATCTTGAAGCACCCTTGCTTGTGCAGTTCGTAATATATAATGCAAGCATCTGTCAGGAATTTGCAGAATTTTGCAAGCAGAAGAATCTTCAGAATCCACTGAGAAGACTCTTTCTCAGAAGCCAATGTTTAGGATATGTGAAAACAGCATGATCTGGGGCCGGTGCCATGGCTCACTTCGTTGATCCTCCGCCTGTGGCGCCGACATCCCATATGGGCGCCAGGTTCTAGTCCCGGTTGCTCCTCTTCCAGTCCAGCTCTCTGCTGTGGCCCGGGAGGGCAGTGGAGGATGGCCCAAGTGATTGGGCCCTGCACCCGCATGGGAGACCAGGAGGAAGCACCTGGCTCCTGGCTTCGGATCGGCGCAGCTCCGGCTGTGGTGGCCATTTGGGGGGTGAACCAATGGAAGGAAGACCTTTCTCTCTGTTTCTCTCACTGTCTAACTCTGTCAAATAATAATAATAAAAAAAAAAAACAGCATGATCTTTCTTTTTTTTTTTTATTCCCCAGATACCTTTTATTTAAGGAATACAAACTTCATGCATTTCATAAATATAACTTTAGGAACACAGTAATTCTTCCCACTGCACCTGCCCTCCCAGCCACACTCCCATCCCTCTTCCTCCTCCCACTCCTATTCCCATTCTTATCTTTTTACTAAGATCTATTTTCAATTAACTTTATAACACATATGATTAACTCTATACTAAGTAAGAAGTTCAACAAATAGTATGAAAAAAACTGTTCCTCAACAGTTGAAACAAGGGCTGTACAAAGTCATTGCATTTCAGAGTGTCACTTTCACTTCTATAGATTACATTTTAGGTTATCACAGATCAGGGAGAACATATGGTATTTGTCCTTTTGGGACTGCCTCATTTCACTAGTATGATGTTTTCCAGTTTCATCCATTTTGTTGCAAACAACAGGATTTCATTTTCTTTTACTGCTGTGTAGAATTCCATGGTGCACATATCCCTAATTTCTTTATCTGGTCGTCAGTTGACGGGCATATGGGTTGATTCCATATTTTAGCTATCATGAATTGAGCTGTAATAAGCATGGGGGTACAGATAACTCTTTCACATGCATGGTCTTTCAACATGGCTCTTGCTGAAGCAGAGAGTGGGGGCCCAACAAATTTTAGGTATTTCCAAGCACAATTTGAACGCCACCTGCAATTCCTCAGTCTGCAGTTGAGAACATTCAGACCCAGAGAGGGGAAGTGATTCACAAAAAGAGACATGAGATGTGAGTTAGTCAATCAACACATTTTCATGGAGTGCCTGCAGGGTACCAAGTATGTTCTAGGTACTAGGAGGAGGGGCTGTCCACCCAGTGAGAGTGAATCAAGTTGTTACAAAAGAACTGTATAGGAGGGCACCAACCTGGGCTGAGAGTCAGTAGACCACCATGAAGAAGTGACACCATGAGCTATGCCCTACAGAATAAATAACTGACCACCAAGAAGGGCCAGAGTGTTGGAGCAGATGCAACAGCTTGGGTGAAGGCAGAAGAGGTGAGTTCAGTGCTTGGACTCTCAGTAGAGTACAGTGGATCCTACTCAAAGCCCTGGAGCAGGATGAGATGGGGCTGCAGAATCAGGGACAGGTCCATGCACCTTGTTGAGGACTTGACACTGAGTCTCAGAGTCTGCAGGCCAAAAAAGGACTCTCAGGCACTGGGACTCAATCATTTGCATTAGAAGATAATTCACTGATACATGCAATGTGATAATGTGGCCTGGATCCTGGAATAAAACCTAGATATCAGGGGCCGATGCTGTGGTATAGTGGGTAAAGCCACCATGTGCAGCGCCAGCATCCCGTATGGGCACTGGTTCAAGTCCCAGCTGCTCCACTTCCCATCCAGCTCTCTTCTATGGCCTGGGAAAATAGTGGAAGATGGCCCATGTCCTTGGGTCCCTACATCCATGTGGGAGACCCAGAGTAAGCTCCTGGCTCCTGTTTTGGATCAGCACAGCTGCAGCCATTGTAGCCAGTTAGGGAGTGAACCAGCAGATAGAAGATCTCTCTCTCTCTCTCTCTCTCTCTCTCTCTCTGCCTCTCCTTCTCTCTCTGTGTAACTCTGATTTCAAATAAATAAATAAATCTAAAACATTAAAATTAAAAAATATAGACATCAGTGGGAAAAACTGAGAAATTTGAAGAAGTCTGTGTTTTGGGGTACTATCATTATACTATATTTATTTCTTAGTTTTAATAAGTGTATCATGGTTATACAAAACATTCACACTCAAGGCAGCAGGATGAGGGTATCCAGAAAGCTCTGTATCATCTTTGTAATACTTTTGTAAACACCAAATCATTTCAAAATAAAAATTTTAAAACATGTATACCCCTCTCTCAGAGAGAAGAAAACTGGATGTGGAAAGAGACTGTAGTATTAAAGATGACTAACACTTAAACAGTTTTTCCTATACACCAGGCATTGTTCCAAATACTTAACACGTCTTCTTAAAGTAATCTTCACAGCTCATGAATGGGTGCTACTGCTCCCCACTTTAAAGATCAGGAACCTGAGCACAGAGAAGGTAAGTCGCTTAACTGAGGACGCACGGCTACTGAGTGGAGAGCGGGGCTGTGAGAGCCTAGCTCCAGACGTCCCGTGTGCTTGACCGTCAGGTTTTATTCCCTCCCCTCAGTGCGTACTGGTTACACTCCCAAGGGGACTGTAAGCACAGATGCAGGGGTAGAGTGGTGACAGCAGGAATGAAGCTGAGTCATTAGACTTAGATGCTTAGTGGCAGCAGAATCAACAGCTTTTGCTGTGTGAATTGGACTAAGGTAGCTGAAGGAGACATGACTCCTGGGCTTCTGCTCGAGGAAGCAGAGCCTGCTCTCTGGATGCTCAAACCTTCAGGACCTTTTGCCATCAGCTGTCCCCTTCTCTTACATATTCCCCAAATGCAAAACAAGCAGGATTGGCTGCTGTTCCAACACAGGAAAACCTCCACCGCTCCATGCACTCCCAGTCTAGGAACCAGCTGTCTCTTCCACCCGAGATTCTCCCTTCCACCTTTCAGGGCTTCAGTCAAATGTCACCTCTTCCAGCAGCCCTCCATGCTTGTTTAAAGAGGAGGAATGAGGGGCAGCACTGTGGCGTAGTGGGCTAAGCCTCGGCCTGCGACACCTGCATCCCACATGAGCACTGGTTCAAGTCCCGGCTGCTCCACTTTCGATCTATCTCTCTGCTTTGGCCTGGGAAAGCAGTAGAAGATGGCCCAAGTGCTTGGGCTCCTGCACCCATGTGAGAGACCTGCAAGAAGCACCCGGATCCTGGCTTCGCATTGGCCCATTGTGGCTGTTATGGCCGTTTGAGAGTGAACCAGTGGAAGAAGACTCTCTGTGTCTACCTCTCTCTGTCTGTAACACTGCTTCTCAAATAAATAAATAAAATCTTAAATAAAAAAAGCCACTCTACCTCCTCTCTCAGTATCTGAGGGGATTGCCTCCAGACCCCCTGCAGACACCAACATCCAAGGGTGCTCAAGTTCCTCCCATAAAAAGGCCTAGTGTTTGCATATAGCCCATTCCCACACCTTCCCATATCAGAAGAGGTCCCTGAATCACAATGGCTTGAGGTAGGATACTTTTGACTTTACCATAGGTTTATTGGGACATAGTCCCATTGCAAGTCCAGGAGCACCTGTACTTTAAATGATCTCTAGATGACTTATAACACCTAATACAAAGTAAATGTTCAGCAAATAGTTGTTACACTGCATTGCTTAGGAAATCACAAGAACAAGTCTGTAGGTGTTCGGTACAGGCACTTTTTTTTTTTTTTTTTTTTTCGCCACTGTCAATGCAAGGTTGCAGAATGCAGGGATACAGAGGCAGGTGGGACTTGGCTGCACCTTCTCTACCCTCCCCAGCTGCAGGCAGCCTTGTCTTGCCCCCCCATTGAAGAGCAGCCCATCAAAGAAGCCTTACCAAGGATGGACTGGTTGGGAACGGGTAGACCTGGTGCCCCTGGGATCACCCCTGACCCACCTGACCTAGCTCCTATGGCATGCCAAGTGGAGTCGGAGGCCACAGCCATTAATCCAGCTCAGCTCAGCCCAGCCCATGAAGCGCGGGGGAGGTTCCCCTCCACTGAGTTCCTAGGGCATTCTAAAGCCCTCCTGGTGGCTACCCAGCACCACTCAGAGCCGCAGGCCTGCCTTTATTCAAGGCTCATGCCAAGGTCATCACCGAGCAGCCATGGCCCCACTCACCAGCTTCCTGCCTGTCTTTATGCTGGCCCTGGGGAGCTGAGTGAGTGGGCCAGTCTCCTGACCGCCTCCCCATGTCTCCGACTCCTGGCTCAGCCCCAGCCCTGCCTCAACAGGGCACTCCCCCTGGGACCCACCAAACCCATGCCAGAGCAGGTTTGGCGTTTGTTCTGCCGCTTCTATGTCTGCATTCACTGCTCTCCCCGTCTACACCGAGTGTCTCTCCGGCAATGACCATGGCTCAGTCTCCCCAAGCCTGGCAGGGCGCTTTGGTGCAAAGAAAACACAGGCTACCTTTATGGCATGTCAACCTTTACGGCACCGTTCACCTGAGGGCAGAATCTGACTACTTCAGGGAGAAACCAAGACACTTGGGGGCCAGGCACCAAGCAGCGGGGATGCCGGGCTGTCCCTGCCCCTCCTCCTCCCGCTCTCTACTCTCAGGATCTAGAAATCACATTTTATCGGAAACAGGCCACTGTCCCCTGCTCCTGCGCGGGGGAGGGCTGGGCGCGGGCAAAGGGCACCTTGTCTGACCAGGTCCTGGGGTCCTGGGGTGGGGGCGGTGCTCGGCGCTCTTTAGGGACAAACCCTGTCAGTGGTGTTGGGCAGTGACGGCGACGGGGCGGAGGGTCCCTCCCCTGGGGGGGGGGTACCCCGCCACTCGTCCAAAGCAGAGGTTCGGGCGCAGGGCACAGCCCCGTCTCCTGCTCTGTTAGGAGAAGGGAGGGGGCGCTTCAGGCTTTGGAAAAGCAACCCCACTGGAAACCTCGGTGGCGCCACCTCGCCCGCTGATGCCCACCGCCTTCTTCCGGCTGCCTCTCCAGCGAGGAATGAGCCCTGGCTCCCGGGTTCTAGTCTCAGCCCCGCCAGGGCCCGGTCTTGGGCCTTCGTCTCCTCATCTGTCAGCTGGGGCCAGGGCTGGAGTGAGGGCCTGCGGGAGCCCTTTCAGCTCGGACCGCGCCAGCTCCGGGGTTCTCCCCGCGGCTGCTCCGCGCCCGCCCCATCTTAACTCCACCCCCACCGGCGCCTTCGGCCCCGACGCCGGCCGCTAGGGGTCACTGCCTCCCTTTGTCAGCGAGCGAGGAGCGCCGCCCGCCCTGAGGCCCGCTGCCCCTGTCAGAGGCGGCCGAGGGGGCATCTAGGGCGCGAGGGGGCCTGAGCGGGACCCCGCGGCCCTCGCTCCGCAGCGCCGGTGCCCCGGGCCGGGAGACGCGCGCGCGCGCCCGGGCGCGCCTCGGAGCCGCGAGGGGGTTAACGCTAACCCCTCCCCCTCGGGCTGACATCACGGGCGAGCGGCTGAGAGGCTGGGGCTCGGCGAGTGAGGAGAGAAAGAGAGCGAGAGCGGCGAGCGCGGCTCCACTCGGCGCCCGAGCAGCTCCACAGCGTCGCGGGTCGCCGGCGCCCGGCACAGCGCAGGCAGCGAGGACCCGCACCCCGGCTCGCCCTCCTCGCGCCCGGACCGGCCGCCCGAGCCGCCGCGGCCGCTGGCCGCCGCCTGGGCCCCAGCCCCGCTCGCCGCCCGGGCTCGTCCCGCCACCCTCGGAGGACGGCCGGCCATGGACGCCTGCAGGCGGGAGCCGCGCGGGAGGCTGTGAGCGCGCGGGGGGCCGGGAGCCCGCGCCGCGCAGCCGGGCAGCCGGGCGCGCCGGGGGTGGGTCCCTCTCCCCAGCCCGGCTCTGCGTGGAAGAAGAGGGCGGGGACCGGCGCGGGGCGGAGAGCGGAGGAGGCGAAGGGGGCATGACTCGTGCAACTTGCGGCGGGCATCTGCCGAGCCTCTGAGCCGGCGGCGGCCCGGGGCCCGGATCGCGGCCGCGCCGATCGCACCCAGCGCACCCCGCCCCGGCCGACAGCCGCTGCTGACCTGGATCCTCGCAGCGCCCGCCGGCCGCCAGCGATCCGCCCTCGTCTTCCGGGCTGTTTTCTGGAGCGCGAGGGCCGCTCTCCCCGCCGGACCCCCGGCCCCCGATGGCTCGGATGGGGCTTGCGGGCGCCGCTGGACGCTGGTGGGGACTCGCTCTCGGCTTGACCGCGTTCTTCCTCCCAGGTAAGCGCGGTCGCCGCCGTCGCCCCCCACCCCATCCAGCGCCTCCGCGGCGCCGGGAGCGGATGGCGGGCACGGCCGGGGCGGGGGGCGGTGGGGGGATGTAGGGAGCGAAAGGAGCCGGGAAAGTTGGGTCGCGGCTCGGGTGAGGGGCTGGGAGGCGGCCCGGCAGGGAGAGGGGCCGGGGAGCCCCCGGAGCCTGCCCTGCAGGGGAGCAGTCGGATGCACGTCTCTGTGCAGCGAGAAAGCACTTTCCCCGCGCAGTTCTTCACAAAAATAATCATATGTAATCGCGTTCTATTTATTTAATAACCAGTTCTCAGCCCGGGAGGCAGTTTGGAAACACCGCATGTTACACAAATGCAAAATAAGCGCCGTAGTCGCCGTCCCCGGTCGGAGACCCAGCCCCGGCGGGGAGGCGCTCGGCTCCGAGCCGCGGGGCTGCGCGGTTGGAGGGGCTTGGGGGGCTTCGTTTCTCTCGCGGGCCCCTGGGTCGCTCGGGCCCCTCCCGCCGCGCGTCGCCCCAGCGCGGGCTCCTGCGGCAGAAGCGGCTTCGCGCTCACCTGCGGTTCCCTCTCCCGGCGGCGCAGGCCGGGGCCGCGGGCACCGCGCGGGACTGGGCTTTTCCGCGGAACTCCGCGCACGGTTCCGGGGCTCTTCCCCGGAGGAGGCGCCTCGGCTGCGTGCGGGCCAGGTGGCCGCATGACCCACTTTCCCCAGGGGCCCCGAGGGTGCCCCGCGCGTCCTTCCTCGAGGTGCGGGCCGCCGGCAGCCGAGGAGTTAACCCGGCGCCGGACCCTGGGGTGGCCCCGGTGGCCCTTTCTGACGGGTGGGGTGGGGGCGGAGGCTAGGACCGGCCCAGGCACATTGTGCTGGGGAATGAACTGGAAAATGCGTTTAGGAGGCAAATCCGACCGAGTCCTCTCGCCTGGGTTTAACCCTTTGTGTCCCTGGGGAAGCCGCGAGCTCCCGGCAGTGGCTGGGGGCACTGAAGGGGGTGTGTGTGTGTTCTTCCCTAATCCTCAGGGAAGAAACCAGAGAGGACATCCTGCCCTAGCAAGATGAGTGTCGTGTTTTGGGGGTGGGGGCTTGACTGCAGCACGTGGTACTCGCCTTGGGGTGACAAAATCGGGGTGGGAGTTGAGCCACCAGCGCCCGCCCGGGGTGCCGCAGACTCTTGTGTAGTTAGTGGAGAGGGGCCGGCCTGGCTGCCCTTCTGAGGGCTTGGGGACACTTCTGTGTCCCTTCTGCCCCTCAGCTCCCTGCGGGGACCCCGCAGATCTCTGCGTGTGATGGGCAGCAGGTACTGCCTGCGGGGGAGGGCGAGATTCCGGCCTCACAGGTGTCACTGCCACCTCACAGCTGCAGGGCAGCACTGCCCCCAGAAGGAGACTGGGCGAGAGGGAGGTTTCTGTCTGGCCGTGGACTGCCTGGACAGCCGGCCGGAGAGGCCGATGCTGGGGCTGTAGGGTCTGCCTGACCACCAGGGTGGGGGCTCCTGGGACTCTGTCTCCTGCATCCACAGAGAGAGCTTTTCAGCAGCTCTGATTGGTCTGGCGCGTTAGGGGTTAACCTAATCCCCGGTGGACAAAGGGCGGGAAGGTTTGGGGGAGGGGGACGAGCTCACCCTCCCCCCCTTCCTTTTGGGCTCTTCCTCCAGCTTTGTGTGACTCAGTGGTTAGCTCCCTGGTGGGGGGGGCCGGTGCCGGCTGCTGCAGGGTTCAGCCCTCGCACACCCCTGGGAAGCAGAGACAGGAGGTGACACCCGGCTCAAGGTGGATGCGCACCCCACCATCACCAGAGAGCCACACGAGGGGGTGGCAGTCGGAGAAGAGAACCATAGCCAAGCCAGGCACTTAATAAGCACTCTTCCATTGATCGCAACTGATGGATGGGTCGCATCCACGGCAGGCAAAGTTCCCCGACTCGCCAAGCTCCCCATCCAGTCCCTGTTCTCCTGGTGCCGACTCTTGGGGATGCTGTGACGGGAGATGGGGAGATACAGATGTGCCCAGTGCCACACCTGGGCCAGGTCCCAGAAGTTGTCATCACCTGCCTTCCTCCCAGCTGCCCACTCCTGCTTCTTCCTGGGGACACAGGGGTCTGGCGCCCTTTTTCGGATTCTCCTGGGCTGTGGTCGGGATGCAGGTCGGGGGCCGGGGCCAGTGTGTGTGATGGCCTCTGACTTGGAAGCACTCCCAATCCGCCTGCTGAAGCACACACAGAGAAGTGTGCGGACAACACAGACTTCACCCTGGAGCCGGTTTCCTGGCATGACAAGCTGTGGTTCCTTCCCGTTAACTTCCAGGAGAGGGTCCGTGGGCATGGGGAGTGCACCCTGCACAGGGACACGGGGAGCCTGGGAGGAGACTGAGGAGCAGGGGTCCCACCCACACCGCACCCTCCCTAATTGGCTTCCCCACACCTTTTGTCTGTTAGGAGAACACACACCCCGAGTTGTTGAGTTGTGAGTTGTCGTGCACACCCTCGTGAGACCTGTGGGGCTGCAGCCTGTGCAGACCTTGCGGCCGAGATGGTTCCCTCTGGAACTCACAGCGTCCAGCCGGCTGGGTTCTTTCCCTCGCTCACAGACCGCGGTATGCTCAGGCTTGCCGGGCAGGGCATTCTGGCAAAACCGATTGTGCTGGCCTGGGTGTTGCAGGAGGTGTAAATGGGAATCTGTGCGGTGGAGAGGGCCTCCAGAGCAGATTCAAGGCGTCATCGGCTTGCGGCGGGGAAGGGAGGGGAGGAGAGACTGCCAGCCTGGGCCCAGCTGCCCTGGCAGAGGGGTCAGGGTGGTGTCTCTTGAACCTGGGCTTTGGAGCGCTCCTGACCGGTCCCCCTGGTTGGCTGATGTGGGCTGAGACTAAGAGTGGCTGCATTTCCCTCGCTGACCACTTAGCTTTGCTCCATGAACCCGCCTTGGCCACTCCTGACCCCTGGCCCCGGTTGTGAGCCTCGGCAAGCTCATGGCAGCCAAAGCCCAAGTGCTGATGGCTGAGCAGGTGGGCCCTGCTGGCAGGGCAGGGGGTCGGCCCCAGGTGCTGTGTGTGTGATGCGCCATTGTTTAGCAGCTGACTAATGTTCATTGTTCAGCACAAACAGAAAACACCCAAGGGAGGTGTGCATGTGTCTTCGATTTTTCTGATTGTATCTCTCCTGGTTAACCTGGTAAATGGAATGCCTCCTGCCTGGGGGAGGGGCAGATGGAAGGGTGTCTGCTTCTTTCCCCATTTGGCTGCGTTTTTCTGTTCTTTAAACTTTGACCGTTAGCCAGCGTGCCAGGCCACCGTGGACACTGGCGGTCGGCTCCCCTTTCGTCTAGCGCGGGCGCGTGGGCACATGCGTGTGAGGCTTTGTGTGTTTGTGGTGGCCGTCTGCAAGGCACTGTGCGAGGCGTGTGCAGATCTGCGGAGACTGGATTATTCAGCCGTGTGTGCGTGTGTGCACTGCTATCTTTGGGTCACCGTGGGACTGGAGTCATAAATATATGATACCAAATGTAGGTTACACGCAATGATTTCTTGTGATGTTCTGACAAGGACTTTGTGAGTGCCTCTGAGCCTTGGCGCTGCTCAGGGAGGGTGACTTTGGGAGGGGACCCAGGGTTTGCCCTTGGCCAGCTCCTCCCGAGACAAGCTGCTGGATCCGGCGCCTATGGGGAGTGGGGTGCCACATACACACTTTTTTCTCATCTGCCCTTGACTTTAATCCTGCCTCTGCCTCCTCTCAGGGAGATGCCTGGGACCTTCACAACACCTGGAGAGCCGTCCCTCTGTTGTCAACCTTCTGTTGTCTGCTTGGCAAACCGAACAGCTCTGGATCTGGTGCCGACTCGGGCCTGGCTGCCCCATGGGTTCTCATGACCCATGAATGGCTGCAAAGGGCTGAGAGAGGTTTTCAGCTCCTAATCTGGCATCTTGGCTTCCTGCATAGGTCCCCCCTGACGGGGAGGGGCATCAGAGGATCATGGGGTGGCAAGGCAGCATAGGTGGGTACTGAAGAGGGGCAGGGGGGCTGCTGCTCTGGGCAGCCTTGCAGAGCCATGTGGGGGCCCAGGGGGTAACGTACATGCACCTGGGAGCATCCCAGGTTTGCACAGCAGAAAGTCGGAGCCCCCTTGTAGGGAAAGGAAGTGGGAGTCAGCGCAAGGAGTGGGGAAGAGGGCAGTCCTGGGGGCCCAGCACCCTGTGCCCCAGCCCAGCCGGAAGACGTTTGGCCCATGCTGCCTGCCGGTCCACAGAAACCATGTGTGCAGAGCAGCCAGCAGATGTAGGGCTGGGGCAGGAGGTAACTTAAGATCTGAGCAGGGATCACCTTGCCTAGGGACTGCCCTGAGCTGGAGATAACACCCCCTTAGTCCAGTTAACCCTTTAAGCACTGGGCTTTCTCGTGCTGTTTGGGACTGGGAGATCCGAGGAATGGGAAGAGAGATGACAGAAGCCATCAAACCATAGTGCCTGAACCCTGACCCACTCCTCAAAGAGAGATGAACTCCGGACAACACAGAGACACACGAAGGACACCAAGGAAGACTTGGTGACAGCAGTGGTGGGATGTTTAGGGCAGTGGGTAATCCCAGGTTTATCCTGGGTGGGGGTTGGATTGTGCGTCTTGGGGGCTTACAGGGGCCTATGTTTTGCAGCCTCTCAGGGGAGGAAAGCGGGGCAACAGACAGCTCAGTGTCTCTCCCCACACTGGTGGTTTCCCTGTCCTGGCTGCCCAGCGTAGTGAGACCACAGAATGGGGCCAAGTGCACTGACTGGAATCCCAGCATGACCAGTGGTTAGCTGAGTGACCTTGATTATGCTTTCCCACCTGTGAAATGGGTTTCTGTTCATGCAGATTTCCAAGGAGGTTTGTGAAGAAGAGATTGGGGCTAATGCATGAACAGTATTTAGCCCATTGCAAGGTGCATCGTCATCATGCAGTCAGGGGGTAACTGCTGGTCCCCAAGCCTCTCCTCTGAACGGCCCTGGCCCCTGTGAGTCTGCTCACTGGCTCACTGGGCAGTGCCAGCTGCACACTTCCTCTTTAGCCACTCAGCTGCCTTCCCTCAGCTGGGCTCCTCTTCCCTGTGTCCAGGCTGGGCTGCCTTGGAAGGCTCAGGCCACAGCAGCCGGGAGTGCCCAGGTGGCGTGGCTGGCTGCAGCCACCTGCACAAGCCCAGCTCCTGTGGTGGCCGAGTGCTGTGTGGGCTGCAGGTGCTGTGTGGCCTTTGTTCTGCAGCATGTCGCTGAGGGCTCTCCCAGCTCCCGCCTCGCTCCCTGGCTGCGGCCCAGCTGGGGCACCACAGCCCATCTGGAGCTCTGGCTGTGGCAGCAGCCTGGGGCTGGCTAGGAGGGTGGCAGCCCCTGCCTTCCTTCAGACGTCCGCGTTGGAAGGGAGGGTGGCGCCAGAACCCTCCCGTCCAGGAGTCCACCTGCCTGGTGAGAGGGTTGTGGCCAGGCAGCTACAGGATTCCTGCAGGGGTCACCAGCTTCTCGCTGGGGGAAGCCCTTTGTGCCCCACGATGGGGCCACATTTGTGGTGCTCCAGGCAGTGCAGAATTTTGGCCGACTCTCCCTAAGACCCCATGTAGCTCCCTAAGACCCATGTAGCTCCCTAAGACCCCATGTAGCTCCCTAAGACCCATGTAGCTCCCATTTTCCAGAGGAGGAAAGTGAGACTCAGGGTCAGTAACTCACTGACCATTGCATACTAGCATGGCCAAATTCAGTACCGGGTCTTTTGACATCAACCCCAGTGAGTTCATCAGGAGGCAGAAGTGAGCCGGGTGGGCAGGCAGGGAAGAGGGTGAGTCAGGTTGCGAAAGCCCATGTCCAGGCAGTAGCCAGTCACTTTGCTTGCTACCACCGGGGTGTGTGCCACAGTCAGGCTGCTCCCCATGGAAGAGAGGAATGAGTTAAGGATCAAGGTTGGAGGGTGGCCCAGCCAGAGTGAGCACAGAGCCCAGCTTAACAAAGGGTAAGGGATGTCTAGTGAGCGAACAGCTGGGGACCCGGGAAGCTGTGTCCTGCTGGGCGGGAGGGCATCTCTGCCACCCCTGGCCATCAGGCTGAGACTTGGGCAGGGCCTCTGGGGTGTGAGCTGAGCCCCAGGGCACAGGCAGGCACAGGGCAGGGTGTGGGCCAGGCCCAGAGGCCGAGAACAGGTGCTCAGAAGGCCTTGGGGACCAGACAGAGCAGCTGAGAGCAGAAAGGACACAAGATTGGGCAGAAAGAGCCAACGCCTTCTCCCGGGGCCACTCCCACCCCCACTCTGTCTGCACAGACCCCAATTCCATCCCCCGTTTATGAGGAGTCTCATTACCAAGCCACAGACAATAAAACCCGCCTGGCCACTCTGGCCCGGATCTCATTAGAGGACATTAGTTCCGCTGGCTGGTGGCTCCACTGGGACACAGCTGCAGGCATGGCCCAGGCAGCAAAACAGGCCAATGGTCGTGGGCATGAGTGTCCCGTTGTGGGGTCTGAGCTCCATCCATGGGCTGAAGTGGAGTGTGCCCCTCTTAAGTCCTGAATGCATGCTCCCCAAAGCTGGAAACTCACGGTCCCGCCCGTCCTTGTAGACTCAGCCCTGCCCCCTGCTTGAAGGGGACAAGGATACAGCCCCCTCCAGGGCTGTCCCAAGGAGTCTGGGTTCTCAGGGAAGAGCTGGCCACAGAGCTCAGTGCATCCTTGTTCCATGGAGGAGGGCCCTTGTGAGCCTCCGGGAGCAGGCATGGAGTCTGGAGTCCTCACCGTGGCCTTGGCCTGAGTTGTAGTCCATGGGGACTTGGGGAACCTGTGGTGGAAGCATTGTCCCTCCCCTGTGGATGGACTCACAGCCAAAGTTGAAAGAGCGTGTAGCCTCCAAGAGCAGGGCCTTCCTCATCCTGCCCACCCCCGCAGTTGGCGCCTTGTCCACAGTTGTCATGGAGGGCTTTGGGTTTCACCTTGGGGTTCTTCCCATCGGAGACAGGATTCTTAGCAGATTCTTGTGCCTGTTAAGAGCCAGCCTCCACTGTGCCTGCTCTGCCCACTCTGCCTTGTCTTTCTTCGCCTGCAGTCCTGCCAGCCCGCTGGTCACCAGAACACTGGCCCAGCTCCTTGAAGGTGCCGTGCAGAACAAGACAGGGGCAAAGGCAAGCACACCTGGTCTCAGGGCCTTGGGCTTGTATAGGACCATGAGAGCCATACCTATATAACTTGGGCTTGGTAGAACAATGAGGGCCAGACCCAAACAACTGGTTCTGAGTGCTCTCTGTCTCACTCTGCTCCTGGGTGGGGGGAGGGCGGTCACGCGGGTCAGCCCACGCTTTGGCAGGTGAGCTGGTGTTCCCGCCAAATGAGTCAGCGGGGAGGGGGGGAGCACCAATCTGTCTGGGCAGACGCGGTCAGCCCTGCCCTGGAGGAAAGAGGACCCACGGGGCCGTATCAGCCCATGGCACCTGCCTGTAGCTCACTTACAGCAAGCACAAGCCCCAGGTAGGATTGAGAAGGCGGCCGCTAGGAGCCCGGATCTCTGTGCCTGTGAATGGTGGCCCCTCTTCCCTTATTGCTGGTGTCTTGTGGGCAAATGCCACTAGGAGAGGAGTTGCAGCGAGGATGTCCCAGAGCCCAAGCCAGCCCTGCCGCCATGTCAGGCGGGGCCCACTGTGGGGGAGGCTGGTGGCACCATCCCCGTTGGTGGGGTTCGTGCTGCATCCCTGCCTTACTTCTTGCCGTGACTCCTGACCGCAGTCTGTCCACACTGCTTCGTGCGTGAGCAGACGTAAAGCACACCTGAGAAAGGCACTTGCAGGCCCGGGAGCACTCGATGGAGGCCCATCCAGTGATAGGAGCCTTTCCCCGCTCACAGCCCACGGCCCTCCTCTGCGCGGGCCTCTGCTCGTGCCCACTGCTTTCCCACCACAGTGCCTTTGCATATTCTGTCCCCCCCTTTCTAGGTCAAGAGCACTTCTATCCTGAAGTCTTTCTGCATCCCCCAGGGGAGGGTAACCCCTCTCATCCAAAGCCCAGCACCGCCTCTGTCCACCCCATGACCCCGGTTTCTCTGCATCCTGCTGTGTGGTCATTTGGGCCTGGGATTTGTCTTCTCCGGGACTGAGAACTCCTCTGATGGTGGGGCTTGGTGTCCCAAGGAGGCTAGGAGTGCTGGCTGGGTGGATGGATGGTTTGTATGCCTTTGACGAGGAGGACAATAATGGCAGACTTTTGTTGGGAGCTGCTGGGTGCCAGGTAAACATCTTAGCATGTAATAACTGACTTCACCTTCAGCCCTCAGAGTATCTCATGTGCAAGGTACTTCCGTTCTCCCCGTCTTTATTTACTGGAAAACTGAGGCCTAGCTAGAGAGCGGATAACGAGTAGGAAGGAGGCAGAGGCAGGCTTCAGATGCGGGAGGTAGGCCCAGCATCCATGATTGCACCACTTGGCCCAAGCAGCCTGTCCCCGGGGGCTGGGGAGGGACGGAGGAGCTTACAAAGCCTGCAGGACTGAAAGGCCTGGCTTCTAGAATTGCCTTCCCACTTTGCACAACACCTTATTTCCCTCCCACAGGCAGGGATGGCCTGGGGCTGCACTTGGACATCCCTAGGATACTGGGGGAGTTACTGCACTGTGTCTTCAGAGGCCCGGTGGTATAACTGTTCTGTTCCTTGGACACCTTTGAAGTTTGAGAAGGACAATTGTTATGTTATGTTGTGCCCCAGGAGTGTTCATGTGGCTGTGCTGGAGTAGACTGTCTTAATGCTATCTTTCTTTTTCTTTCTTTTATCTTTTCTTTTATTGAAAGTCAGAGTTGCAGAGAGAGAGAGGAGAAAGATCTTCCATCCACTGGTTCACACTCCAAATGGCCACAGTGGCCAGAGCTGGGTCAGGTTGAAGCCAGGAGCTTCTTCTGGGTCCCCCACATGGGTGCAGGGGTCTGGGTACTTGGGCCACCTTCCACCTTCCACATGTTAGCAGGGAGCTGGATCAGAAGTAGAGCAGCCAGGGCATGAACTAGGACACAGCACCCATAAGGGATGCCGGTGCTGCAGACGGCGGCTTATCTCACTGTGCTGCACCACAGTGCCAGCCCCGAGTCTGTGGGCTTCACTGATGCCATTTGGGGGGCCTCCCCTCCATGTCTCACAGGAAGACTAGAGGCAGGTGTGGTAGCCTCTTGGAGAGAATCCACCTGAGGCTGCCCCCAGATCCTGGATGGGTCTAGGGCTCAGCAAGCTGATCTTCCCGGAGCCAGCGCCTGTGCTCCTGCAAGGTTTTAGTCTCTCGCGCCCTTACCCAGAGATCCCAAAAGATGGCAAGGGAGGGGCCCCTCTGAGAGGAGGGTGTGGGGATTTAGGGTGTTCCCCAGGGATGGCTGCTTTGATCTCCTGGGATGAAAGAGCTGGTGCTTCCTCTGCCCCAGGCAGGATCAGGACAGGGAGCTGGAGGGGTGGGGGCACAGAGGCCCTGAAGTGGGGGCCAGGCATCCTCAGCCTCAAAGCACAGCAGGGGTGGAGAGAAGAGCCCAGGAGCAGGAGAATCAAAACCCTCCCCCAGTGTGTGGCTGAGGGGGAGCGCCGACTCCCCTGATGGTCCACGTGCAGACTGCCCGCTCCTGTCGCCGCGCCCTGACCCTGCAGGTCACCCTGTGGGCTCAGGCCCCACAGACTCGCTTGCTTAATTAGGAAGGTAACTCGGCTGCACAGCAGTCATCTGATCGGTTTCCACGCCAAGGAGAAATTCCTCCTAGACCCTCTGCTGTTCTAGATTATCCATGCTCCGTTAGCTTGAATTACCGCGCGGCCCCTGTGGCCCAGGCACCAGCCAGAGCTGTGAGATCAGCGCCCGGGGCTGGAACCTGCCCTGCACCCAGGAAGTGCTGGGAACTAATAGAAGGCAGGAGGGCTCGGGACCCGCCCGCCTCCCATCCAAACCCAGGGCCTGCCCGGCCCGCACAAAGGAACCAGTGTTGCCCACAGCCCACCTGCTCCCAGCCTGCAGATGCCACTTGCAAGGCCCTCTCGCCTGCCCCCTGCAGCCAGGCCTCTTTGAAGCAGTGGCAGAAGCATTCTGTAGCAGCTCCTAGGTATCAACTGGAGCGGAGGCAGGGACTGGCATCTCCCCGAGTGTAAATAAGACTGGAGCGGAGCAGCCACACTGCACGGGATTATTTTATTACGCGGCCCCCTCCCCCTCCCCCCGACTGTCCCGATCTCATTGGCCTAGATTGCTGCATCTCTCAGAATGATGGATGGGCCTCCTCTCCCTTCCCAGGCAGGGTGGCCGGCCCTGCTGCCGAGCACTCTTCTGCCCGGCCCCTTCCCAGATTTATTCCCTGTGTTTACGGTGCCCAGAGAGCAATCAGTGTCCTGGGCTGCCGGAGCGCTCTAATTATCTCTGCTGGCTTGATGGATGGGCCTCGGGGGGCCTTGGGTGGCAGCCCCCTGCCCCTGGCTCCCCTGCACCCCCGCGCCTGCCTCTGCCCTGGCCACAGCACCCTCCCAGGGGTTGGGTAATGGGCCTGGGGTCAGTAGTGGAGGGGACTGATAGGAAGGGAGGAGGGGAGGCGGCGGCAGTCCTAGGCGCCCACCTCTCAGGGGTGAGGGGTCTGTGTGGCCTCCCCGCCCCCCAGCTCTGCTCAGAAATGCCCTCTGAGCGAACGTCCCCCAGCTCCCCTGGCCCACCTCCCACCACTCCGTGCCCCATCTTCTCTGTGCCGTGTGCACAGTGGCGCTGTAATGATTATCTGCACTGGTTTATGTGTTTTCTTTACAAGTGTTTTCATGTCCTCTGTGTGCATGAGAGAGGTTTATGGCTTGTGTGCGTATGTGTGTGTGCATGAGGTCACGTGCATGTGTGTGTGTGTGTGTGCGTGTGCGGGCGCCTGCACCCGATTGGGCTCTGATCGCCATCTTCACGGAGGTAGGGTGCTCTCACCCAGCTCTCTGGGTGGGGGGCAGAGCAGGGGGGCCGAGGGGAGGCTGAAGGGCGGGGCTGGGAAGCATGTGTGGGGCAGAGCAATCAAAGATGCTGACTGTCCCAGGCAGGGTCTACACTGCCCACCTCCCCGCCGCTGAGATCATTGTTTTGTCTGTGGGGTCACAAACAACTGGTTTGGCTATTTCTCTGCACCGCCCGCCATTTCTTCAGCGGCTCAGCCTTTTCTGATTTACCCATGTCAGGATGCCAGTCTGTGTCTTATCTTCTCTGGCTTGAGTCCCTTAGCTGTAACATAGGGGTGAGATACGAACAAGAGGCAAGGATCACATATGACAGGACCAGCAAGACCCCGCTCCCCCGGGATTTCACTAGTTCAGCAGGAACCCCAAGCCTAGAGAAGGAGGGTCTGCTCCCCAGAGCTGGGGCCTCTCCCCAGCAGTGTGACCCAGAATGCAGGGTGAGGGGTGGGGGTATGGTGGTCCCTTCTCCAGGGTGGTCAGCATGGGCAGAGTCAGCAGGCACTCAGGCCCCTTGGGCTCTTGGAGATTGCCCTAACCCCAGATGGTCACCTAGGAAGGTGCCTGGGGCTCCTGGGAGCCATCCAGCACTCCCTTCTTAATGGGGCATTGGAAGCATGAGTTAAACACGAGGTGCAGGGGTCCCACTGGCCCAGGTGCCCTGTGCCAGCCCCGGTGGGGATCCCACAACCCCGGGTGTATGGGGGAGATGGACAGGCTCACTCCTGCTTCACTCAGCTTTCTGTGCCCTGAGTGCCAGGCTCAGAGCTGGGGACACAGCAGCAAACTAATGTCTAGTCCAGCACTGAACACATCCATCCTCTGACCTGTGCCCTCACACAGCCGCAACATGGTCCAGAGGAGGGGTGGGGCCTCGTCGGTCCTGCTGGCAGGAAGCCCCCTCTCTCCTGAGCCCCCTGTCAGTTGTGGCCTGGCTGGACACAGCGTCCTGCTTCACCTAGCTGTGTTTGATGTTGAGCCTGCTGCGCCCCTCCCAGGCCAGGGTCTAGAAAGAGCCTCTTGGCCAGGCCTGCAGGTGCCTTCTTGCTCTGCAGGGATGGGGCGGGGCGGGGGGGGAGGCAGGATAAGTCAGAGAAGTCAAATAACAAAGCATTCCCTTCACAGCTCAAAACCCCTTGACCACATCCCTGCCAGCTTCAGCCTGAATACCTCCAGTGACGGGGAACTCACTACCTTCCATGGAGCCCATACAGCTCTACCTGCTCCTGACTCCCCTTGCACTGAGCTGAGATCTATACCCAGAAGCTGCCACTCATGGGTCTTGGGATTGTATGGGGCACACCAGAGCTTGCACACACAGCCACAGCTCCCGTCTCTGTCCTGGGAGCTTGTTTGGTTGGGGCTGACACACTCAGGCTCAGCGTAGGTGCTCCTGTGGGAACCGGGTGGCCTGGGTCGCCAGTAACAGGTGCATTACCCCAAACCGAACCCCGTGTGCAGCTCAGGCCTTTGTGCTAAGGATTCCCCAGCAGATGATCTGGGAGCAGACAGAGTGGGCTGGCTTCCCCGCCTCCTTCTCACCCCTTCCCAGCCCTCACCCCTTCCCACCACCTCTGTTTTCCTTTGGATTAACGATAAATTGCAGTGAAATAGCCGCTTATCTCCAGTGGGAATTAAGGAATTAAGTTGGTGATGAGTAGAAGGGAGCACATTGCAGAGATTGCCCCCACCCCCACCCCCACCAGGGAGGGCGGGCTGCACCTCCCTGCCTGCCTTGGGATGGGTGTGTTACAGGGAGGGTGTCTGTCCATCCATCAGTGTTTCATGACATGGTCCCATGGCTCTGTGGCATGTCACGGTGCAGGGAGGGCGAGCCACGGCATGTGGCAAGGCCAGGGCAGGTCATTGCTCAGCCTTCGGGTACAGGGCAGTCTGCGGTCAAAAGCATAGGGGCTACCGCCCCACGGGCAGCTCAAGAGGACTGTCTGGGCACTAAAACCACCCTCCACAGGCCCTGGCGGCCCTTCTGCAGGGCCCCTCACCGCAGGCTGTAGCCGCCTCTTTGGTGAGACTGACTTAGCCAGGGCCTGGCTTCCCATGGCCAGTGGGCTGGGGAGTCTGAGCTTCCCTTTGTCCTGAGAGTAGGTCAGAAGCCCCCTTCCTGACTGCCAACAGGGGCTCATCAGGGTCTGCCCCCCTCCTCAAGCCTGAGCCCACCCAGCCCCAGCTTGGCCCAAAGCCCCTCCCCCAGGCCCCTGGGCTGACTGCTCTGAGCCACTCATCAGCTCAGACACCTGGCTAGAGGGACCCACGGCCCGGGACTGTGGTGCTGCCTCCCAACAGTGCCTCCCGCCTCCCTTGGGAGAGACCAGGAGCAAGAGCTCAGCCACCCTCCATGGAGAGCTGGCGTGGGAAGTTGGAAATGAAGAGGGGATGGGTCCCCAGGCCCCCAGGCCACCCAGGCCAAGCTCGGGCCCTTTCCCATATCCATTTCAGGCACTATCTCTTTCTCCTGTCGTTGCTGTTACCCCTTGAGTCCTTGGAGGGGGGGGTGTCACTGAATGGCAGCAGCCGTCTGGGAGAGACAAAGGGGAGCAGGAGGAGATGGTCTGCGGAGACGGGCAGGCAGGGCAGAGGGGGGGCTCAGCTTCTGTTGGTGGAAGCCAGAAATTGGGCCCTCAAGTCCAGGAGTCTGGCTGGTTAATAATTAGCAACTGGTTAATCAATCATGCTGGTTTTCCCCCAATCTCAGTTCCCCTTCCTCCACCCACCAACCCTGGAGGTCTTTTTAGACACTGCCCAGGCCTTGAAAATAAGCCCCTGCCCCTCCCTGCCCTGCCCTGCGCTGCACCCCACCCCCAAGCTCCCCGCCCCCTCCCAGCTGCTTTCTGGTCCCCTGGCCAGCATGGTGTTTAATCTCCTGGAGAGATTAGCGGCTGGCCTGCTCCTCCCTCCCCCACAGGCTGTGCGGGTACCCTGCTGGAAGGGCAGCTCCCTGGCCGCTCCAGTGTCTCCAGTTCCCCTCCTTGGCTGGGCCCCCCACCTGCATTGAGTTGGGGCCGGATGGTGTCCTGGGGGCAACCTGGGGGTGACGCCTCCCTAGTCCTGAGGGTAAGGTCAGTTAGCAAGAGATGTTATTTGGGCACCTACGATGTGCCAGGGACTGTGTGTCGAAAAAAAAAAAAATAATAATAATACTTAAGGCTGCAGGAATTTAAGTTAAAGGTACCTGCAGCACTGGCCGGGGGAGAACAGGGGGACCCTGTCCTGGAAGAAGGCACTTTTCGTCTCTACCTGCTGGGGTACTTGGGCTTGGAGGTCGGCCAGCTTTCTAAACCTCTTGCTTGGGATCCCCCGGTGCCGGCACATCCTGGCCGATAGCTCAGCAGTTTTTTTTAGAGCTGTTTTTGTGGTCAGGGCAGAGGGATGGGGGTAAAAAGTGGGTAGGGCCAGGGAACTGGTGTGGGGGCAGGGGCTCTCCCATCTGCTCTAATCCTTCGCATGTGCTGAGACTAAGCAGTGATGAGCGTCCTTCCTGTGGGGCCCCGGCCCCCTGGGGAGATGCACAGGTGTCCAGAGAATTACTTAAACCATAGAAGTCCATGTTGTGACACAGTGGGTTAAGCCCCTGTCTGCAACGCCAGCATCCTATGTGGGCACTGGTTCGAGTCCTGGCTACTCCACTTCTCATCCAGCTCCCTGCTAATGTACCTAAGAAAACAGCAGAAGATGGCCCAAGTATTTGGGCCCCTGCCACCCATGTGGGGAGATCCCAGTGAAACTCCTGGCTCCTGGCTTCAGCCTGGCCCAGCCGCAGCCATTGTGGCCATTTGGGGAGTGAACTAAAGAAGATTTCTCTGTGTGTCTCTCTCTTTATAACTCTGCCTTTCAAACAAATAAATAAGTCTTAAAAAAAAAAAAAGAATTACTTGAAAGTTAAAGTATGGATGGAGCAGTGATGGAGACCCTGAGACAGTGACCTCGATGCTGAGACCTGGAGGTGAAGATGAGTGGGCTGGACAGTGGCTGGGACAGCCATAGGGAGGGAGACCCGGCCATGGGCACGTGTGGAGTAAGATCAGTGGCCCCCAGCACCTGTGGATGGGGGCTGGCATGTGTGGCCCTGGGAGGGCCTGGGAAGGCCACGGGAGGATTTGGGACTTGAGGGAGCAACTCCCCAACCTGCTCTGTCTGACTTCAGCCTGAGCTGTGTGCAGCCCAGGCCCACCACACCCACAGCCCCCCTCAGCCTCCTCTTCCCAAGACGTGGCCCTGCCTTCCATGCCCGTGACCAGGTCTCCAGTTCTGCCGTCTGGCGTGGCTGTGGCTCCTCCTCCTCCTTGCACCTGATTTGTCCTCAGTTCTCTCCATCATCCCATTTCCGCGGACACCCCTCCCACCTCCGTCCCACCACTGTCACCCTCTGGGATCCAGTACTGTTAGCTTTTCCAGGTGTACCGGATTACTGGGTAGCCCACAGCCCTCTGGCAGAGCAGAGAGAAGTTGGAGTGTGCCACACTCCTGCTGCAAAGCCCTCGTGGGCTCCCCAGTGCTGCTGACTTAGGTGCAAGCTCCGTGATCTGGGCCAGGGCTTTTCAACCTCAGCACTACTGAGTCGGGGCCAGATAATTCTTTGATTTGTGGCTGTCCTGTGCATCGTAAGACGTTGAGCAGCATTCTTGGTCTCTATGCAGTAGATTCCGGTAGCATCAACCCCTTGGTACACTGTGATAATTAAACTGTGAATTCAGATATTGCTGAATGCCCTCTGGGAGCCAAGGGTACCCCCCCCCACCCCGGAACTTGGAACCACTGGTCTAAACCACAGATGCTTTTCCAAAGATACCTCTCACGAATCTGTGTGGATGTATTCTAGGTTCCAGCCAAATGCTTGCAGCTCCTCTTGCATCCTCCTGCCCCTGGGCCTTGGCTCCTGCTGCAGGCTGAGCCGGAGCACCAACACATCCTGTTCCCAGACAGCCCCCTCCCCTGGGCCCTGCCCCCTACCCCATGCCCCCACCTCCTGGCACCCTGCTGCTGGCTGCCTTCTCACCCTAGAGCCTGGGTTCTTTGAAGGAGAAGACACAGCCCTGCAGTCTCCTCCACAGGCCCTAGCCCCGTGTCTTGTTGGGGCTGGCTCCTCTAGCACTGGGGTGGGGCTTCCTGCCCTGAGTTCTTGGCACCCCGTGGGGCTTCTCTTTTTCCCGACACCTCCCCCTAGCCACCGTAGTTTGTTGCAGCACACAAATCCATCTTTTCTTCGTTTGTTTGACATTTACGAAGGAACAGGAGGCCCTGGGTTGTGTGTGTGAAATTGTGCGTGGATGTGTGGTTCTGCAGGTGGGAGTGGTGTGAACCGGCACGTTTCCCCGTGTAGGTGTTCATGTTTGAGGCAGAAATCACACTGTCCATGCCACAGTTTGTTTTGAGGTCTTCTTTTCCACTAACCACTCTGCACCCCAACCTCCAATGACACCCAGCTTATCCCCTCCGTGGGCAGGGACCTGTCTCCTGCCATATCTTTGCCGTCGCCTCTGCTTGGAGGGCCTCCTTCTCTGCCCGAGAGACTCCTCCCCGTTCTTCAGAGTCCCATGCAGTCTTGCCTCCTCTGACCCCGTAGACCCTGAGCCTTCCCCCTGTAACCCCCACCCCCGAAATGCATCATTTCCTCCTTGAGAACAATCGTCCCGCACCCGTTAGTTTATCCTGTGTCCCGGAAGCCAGAGACCCCACGCTTCATGCGCCTGCCTACGTGCAGCGTGTGTGTGAGTGTGTCTTAATGTCTCTACCTCCAGGCGCTTGGTAGATTCTTAATACGTGTTTATTAAAAAAGTGGGAATAAATTGCTCATTTTGTTTTCCAAAGCACTTTGTGTTGTGTTAAAAGTGTGTCTGTGTAATGACTACCTAACCCATCTGCACTGCACCCGCCGGCTCCCATGCTTCTGTGCTGGGCGTGCGTGTGTGCACGCGAGGTTTTCTATCTGGGTTCCTGCATATTTACATTGAAGGCGTGAACCTGATGCTGCCCCTCCCCAAACTGACATTCCCTCAGCCTCCACGCCCGCACCCGAGGCCCCAGAGTTTCCTGCTGACCCCAGCCCTCGGGGTCGTCTGCCCGTCCTGGCGCGGCTCAAGGTGTGCTGGTGGGGTCAGGGGCACAGCCCTCTATGCTCCGGTCAGATCACACCCCCTTCCCTAGCCACGCCGCCCTGTTTAATTGGAATTTGGCTAGTGGAGACCATCTGTTCTATTCCGGCCTGTTTCCATGACAACCAAGTGGCTTGAGACTGAGGTTTGTGGTGAGAGAAGTGGCCTGGGGGATGCTGGGAAAAAACAGCCAGGTCCTTCCCCCTCCTCTCTGCCCTGCCCTCCACAGGCTGGAGAGGAGGAAAGCTGGGCCTGCCCAGAGTCAGGAGTCCTTGGCATCCATCTCCCAGCCAGGCCCCCCGACTGCACCTGTGGACTTCCACACCCGCTTCCATTCATAAAGACCTGGGAGCTGGCCCTGCCCTTCTCGCCTCTCCTGGGACTGGGCGAGCCCAGGTGCCCTGCGGTGGAATGAAAGCCTGTAGTTTGGCCTATAGTTCAGAACCTACACTTCCCTCCCTCTCCAAGGACCTCAAAACCCCATCCTTCCTCTGGGACCTCAAGCCAGCTGCCCCCTCTGTCCCTACTTCCCATGCCTCGGAAGTAAGTTCTCTTGTGACCATGCGTGATTCCCCTCCCTGCCACATGCCATGCCCTAGGTGTCCCAGGTGCCCCTCAGCCCACAAGGAGGAGGCCTGGACCGCAGGGATTCTGTCCCCCTCCCCTGGGAGGTGAATGCCCCAGGGGCTGCTCCCTCAGGGCGTCCCCCGCCCCGGTCAGCAGAGCGGGTGCAGCTGAGCAGGTGTGCCAGCCCTGTGGCCCCTCGGTCCCATGGCCCCTGAGCCACAGAGGCTCAGACAGGCCCCAGCACACCAGAGTGCGCGGGAGGCTTTCTCTCTCTCATTTCTGGACAGACAGTTCTGTTTTCATGGTGTTATTTTCTGCCCTAATTTTCCCGTCTATGGCAAAGCCCCATCGTGCCTGCTGTATTACCAGGGGACCCGCCTGTCTTCAAAAATAAGTGGTGTGTCTGTCAGGTGACCTGTCTGTCACTCCAGTCCCAGGCATCGCGTGCTGAGTTAGCTGAGAGGGAGGGGAGGAGGCACCTGTGAGAGGAGGGGTCTCAGGATCTCTCCAGTCTCCTGCCACGACTCCCCCGCCCCCCACTGCCCCCAGTCCTGGGGTCAGGAGAGGAAGTTGAGAGTCAGGCCTTGGAAAGTCTCCGGCTACCACGGCAGCATTGCAGAGCGCAGGACCCCCTCACTTGGGGGTGATGTGGCCTCACAGAGGGCTCCTAGTGGTGCAGCTCCCACCCTCCCTCCTCCTTCCTGTACCTATTTCTTCTTTTTTATTGAGGTATAATTCACCTGCCATAAAATTCACTCTCTGGAATGCGCAGCGCAGGCCCCTTAGGGTGTTCATGAGGTCGCACAGCTGTCACCGCCACCTGACCCGTGGGAAGAAACCCTGTCCCGATTAGCAGCCACTCCCGTTTCCTCTCCCCACCTTTACACAGCCATTAATCTGATTCCTGTGAATCTATGGATGTGGCCATCCTGGACATTTCCTACAAAGGGACTCCTGTTGTCCATGCCCCGTGCGGCCGGCCTCTCGCACCCAGCATTCCCTGTGCGTCTTTCTCAGGCTCAGCCCTGCTCCAGGTTGCCTGCAAGGTGAGGTCTGTACCCTCTCTAACACAAAGCCTCCGCCCTCCCTCGAGGCTTGCTCGCCGTGCCCCCAACTCTCCCCTGCTTTGGCCACATCCAGCTCTCAAAACCGCTTTCGTCTTCCAGTTCTCTCTTGTCTTTCCAAGGGACTCCCGCTTAGCCTGCAAGGCCCAGCTAAAAACCCCATCTCTTGTGCGATGCCTGCATCACCCACCGACAGGATCTCTCCTCCTCCTGACCGCCTGTGGCTTTGGGTTCATGCTTTAAAAACAAACAAATAAAAAACACCACTTAACACTCAGTCACTATTTGCTTTCACGTCTGGGGCCCCTGCTAGACTGAGCTGCTAAAGGGAAAGAAAATGTCTTGGTCTTTTTTATTCCTCAGCCTTCCCGCCGGTTGCCACCTGCCACCATCACCTCCTCCCATCACCTCCCCCCAGAAGAAGCTAGCACAGTGCGTGGCACGCAGCGTGTGCCCCGTAACACTTCATGAAAGGGACCAAGGGGGACCGAAGGACCAGAGCCAGTGGGTTGAATCTGGGAGAGGCAGCCCTGGAGAGAGATCGGGAGGGAAGAGAGGGGTCAGCCACCTGGCACGGCAGAGCCAGGGGAAGGAAGGCCCAGGCCTGGGAGCTGCCTGTGCAGAGGGGCAGAGGGCCGGAATGTGGTGCTGGCTGTGTCCTCGATGACATGGCCTTTGCTGACCGGTGAGGTGGTCACTGGCAAGAGAGATGGGGTGGAAGCTTGGGCAGGGGTAGGAGCAGAATGAGGAGCCAACAAGGAGAGAAGTGGTGGGGACAGGGGAAGGTGCTCCTAGTGGACTCAGAGCTTGTGCAAAGGCCCAGAGGCAGGTGAGGGCCACAGTCTAGAGTATCCTGGAGTGCAGTACAGCGGGAAGAGGGAGAGGGCAGGGGTCAAGCTGGGGTGGTGGAGTGAGAGGAGCCCCGACGCTCGGGAGCTTTGTGCCCAGGGGTCCACGGAGGGGGAAGGGGGGCTCTACACCGCATCTGGTTAGGCATCCCCATTCCCCAAGGACAGCTAAAGGACGCAGGCACTTTTCCTGACCAGCCAGCCAGCAGGGGTGGCAGGGCTGCTTCTGCTCTTGCCAGATGCAAACTGCTGGCCGCTGAGCGATGGCTTCTAATCCCTCCCCCTCCTCACCCAGCCCCAGGGGGAAGCAGTGAGGGGCAGGGGCGATGGATTAGGGGTCAGCCCACACCAGCCCTCTCACCCCCGTCTGCTGTCTCTGCAATGATTGGCTGAGATAAAGGGGGGCTAGCGAGGCCGACGTGGGGTTTTCTTCAGGACTGGATGGGACGGCGTGCACAGTGCTCCGGAAGGGCTGGGCCAGTGTTTAGACTTGTGCAGGGGCCGGGGTCCCTGGTGGGAAGGAGTGGCCACGACCCCCATTCTCTATCATGCCATTGTCTTCTCTGCCATTTCCTGGTGGGGGCAACACCATGCTATTGATTTGAATTAGACTTGAAAGCAGTCACTACTGTGTTTTTTTGGGGGGGGGGGATAACTTTAACCTCCGCCTTTGCTCTGAGGGTGTGGGGGGTGTACAAAGAGAAGCTGGAGATGCCGGGGAGGGGCCCTCCATCTTCCTGCTGTGGGGGTGGGGGTGGGGGTGAGGGTGGGGAGGTGGGGAAGGCCCACAGGCCAGGCCATAACCCTCTCCACCGGGAGTGACAGGAGCCGCCGGCCCTGTCCACAGTGGGATCCGGTTCCCAAGGAGGGTGCCAAACAGACCTCCAGCCCTACAGAAACCAAGCCGTCTAATTGCCTTTTAATCTGGAGATGGCACTGTGCCGGGTGGGTGCTGAGCAGTCAGGGCCGATAGCATCTCTCCCTTTGAGGGAAAAGTTACTTGATCTCTGGGCGTCGGGGGAAAGCCTGTGCCCAGGGAAGAGGCGGGAACGGACTCGGGAAAGGTGGAAGCAAAGAGAGGAGCGAGGGCCTGGCTCCTGGCCCACGTGAAGGCTGTGAGGAGGCCTTTATTTCTCCCAGTAACAACCATAAATAAAGGGCAACAAGCGTCGCTCTTGTCTTGGCTCGAGGCCCTTGTTCTGTGCAGGGCTCCTGCCTCTCTCTCTCTCTCTGGGAAGGTGAGAGAGCACGTGTGCAGGGCCGGGCAGCAGGCTGCCAGCTGTCTCACCTGTGGGGAGGTGGGCTCTGCACACCTGCGTGCAGCCCCCCCCCCCCCGGCCCTCCCTCCCCAGCCCTGCACATGCCCCAGGTGATGGCGAGAGCCTCCTGACCAGTCTCCCTGCCCCTACTCTCTGCAGCGTCTCCCTGCGGCTGCCAGTGACCCTGTGAAAACAGCGCCCTGGCCCTGGCCCTCCTCTGCTCACCCTCTCTCGGCCCTCACCTGGGTCCTACATCACGTGGCCCCTGCCCCCCTCTTCTCCAGCTGCACTCCTGCCGGGCTCAGGGCCTTTGCACCTTCTGCTTGCTCTGCATGGAGCATGCTCCTCCCAGGGAGCCCGTGGCTGGCAGGCTCATCACCTTTGGCTTAATTAAGTCATCCCACACATGCTTGGCCTTATTATGTTGCGTGGCTAGGAGGTCAGCTCCATGAAGACAGAGAAGGTTTTCCTGTTTCGGTGTGTGTCCCCGATATCTAACAGGTGCTACTGATGTCATTTATATTTTCATGAGTACTTACCCTGATGGAGAGCCACTGCCTCCTGTCCCCGTGTACCTGGGCCTGATTCCTGCAAGCACACACACACACACACACATACACACGAGAAAATCCTGCCCATGATGCTGGCTCCAGGAAGCCATTGCTGTCCATCGCATGTTCCAGGCTGTGATGTGAGCTGTCCCCCGCAGAACCCTCCCCACGGCTTTGTGGTGGCTCCAGAGCTCCCTGCCCTCCTCCTGACCCCTTCTGAGGCCAACACTGGCATCCTTACATTTTTAAAAAAGATTTATTTATTTGAAAGGCAGGAAAAGAGAGAGAGAGAGAGAGAGAGAGAGCGCTTCCATCCGCTGGTTCACTCCCCAAATGGCCACAATGGCTAGGGCTGGGCTGATCTCAAGTGAGGAGCCGGGAGCTTCTTCCAGGGCTCCCACGTGGATGCAGCACTTGGGCCATCTTCTGCTGCTTTCCCAGGAGCATTAGCAGGGAGCCGGATTGGAAGTGGAGCAGCTGGGACTCAAACCAGTGACCAGATAGGATGCTGCACTGCAGGCGCTGCTGGCAGCAGCTTAGCCTACCACACTACAGCACACCCCCCCAACCCTGCCTTAGAAAAGAACACTCCAAGTGGTTGATAGCTTGCTTGAAAACAGTGCCACAGGGTTGGCGCCGCGACTCACTAGGCTAATTCTCCACATGCGGCGCTGGCACTCCGGGTTCTAGTCCCGGTCGGGGTGCCGGTTCTGTCCCGGTTGCTCCTCTTCCAGTCCAGCTCTCTGCTGTGACCCAGGAAGGCAGTGGAGGATGGCCCAAGTGCTTGGGCCCTGCACCCGCATGGGAGACCAGGAGGAAGCACCTGGCTCCTGGCTTTGGATTGGTGCAGTGCGCCAGCCGTAGCAGCCACTTTGGGGGTGAGCCAACAGAAAAAGGAAGACCTTTCTCTCTGTCTCTCTCTCTCACTGTCTAACTCTGCTTGGAAAGAAAGAAAGAGAGAGAGAGAGAGAGAGAGAGAGGAAAAAAAACAGTGCCACGTGCAAGTGCCAGGCCAGGACTCAGGGGTGCGCCGGAGCTGCAAAGCTTCCCCCAGTCATAGGCCACACACTTTGGCCTGGGCTTCAGGGAGTCTAAGCAGGGAAGTGGACAGGATGGAGGAGGTCTGTCTGGGAACTGCTGTCTGCCCACAGCCAAGGGTGGCCCGGGCCTTGGCCTGGCTCCTGCCACTGCCTGCCTGCCTGCTTGGGATGCAGCAAGGCATTCTTAGCCCCTCCCAGCCTGCTCCTCACCCCAAGCAAGGGAGGGAGACTATAAACCAAGTGATAGATGGTGGAGGGGAGGCCCGAGGGCCTTCTTCCTACCCTCGGGCCCCTGGCTCTGGGAGCCTGTCCATGCAGCTTTGGGTCCCATCTCCAGGAACTCTAGGATAGGTCTGGGAAAGATCAGGGGTCAGGGGGAGGCAGCCCCTGCCCTCAGGGGCACACAGGAAAATGATGGCATTGCAACACCAGCTGTATGACCTTGGCTGAGCCCAAGAGGCAGAGGCGGCTCTTTCCAGCCCCAAGCACGTGGGCAGGGGCTCTGAGCCGGGTGATTGGTGAGGAGAAGCGACTGTCTTGGGGGAGGGGCAGCAGGAAGGCACACTGCGTGTGTGCTCCAGGCCATCGGGAAAGGGCAGCGTGATCCTGCCATTCGCGCCTTTGGAAGACGTGTCCTGCGGGCCAGGCCCCAGCCGGGCACTGTGGACACTGTGGTACCTGCAGGCCAAGCAGGCTGAGCTAAGCTGCTCGTTTTGTTAATAAGCTACCTTGCATTTTACATGACCGATCTTTGGAGGGTGGCAGGCGTTGGGGTGGAGGTCCTTCAACAAGAATGTGGGGTGTGGGGCCAGTGTTGTGGCATAGCGGGTAAAGCTTCCACCTGTAGTGCCAGCATCCATATGGGCACTGGTTCGAGTCCTGACTGCTCCACTTCTGATCCAACTCCTTGCTATGGCCTGGGAAAATAGTAGAAGATGGCCCAATTCCTTGGGCTCCTGCACCCGCGTGGAGAGACCCAGAAGAAGCTCCTACAGTGACCATTGCAGTCATTTGGGGAGTGAACCAATGGATGGAAGACTCCCTCCCCACCCCACCTCTCTGTAATTCTGCCTTTTAAATAAATTAATTAAAAAATAAAAAGAATCTGGGATGATGGGAATGGGGAGCAGGTGCCAGGGTGGGCCAGGTGTGCTTTGTGGAGAGTGGGTCAGCCTCAAAGCTGGGAGTCCCACCTTGGACACCTGCCAGCAGTCATCCTGGGTACTTTCTGGCCTCAGTTTCTCCCTCTGTACAGCAGAAGGGCTGGGTTGGTTGCCCCCAGGGGCCCTTGGAGTCTCTTCTGGCCCTCTTGTGGTCACTCACCAGACCCTGAATGGGACTGGTGACTCTGTCCCACCCCTTGTCCTGCCCAGGGCACACAGAGACGGTGAGTGTGGTGCTGTGACTTGTGAGGGTCGGGCTGATCTGCAAGCTCAGGAGGTGGTCCACTGCCCCTTGCTGTAGGGCACTGGGCTGTCCCTGCGGCTTCCTTCCTGACTGCTGTACCTCCAGCATGGGGGACACACAAGGGGCCTGGCAGGAGACGTCTGTGGTCAGATCCTCTGCCAGAAGCAGCTCTCAAACTGCCCTGGGCTCCAGGCCCTCCCCATCTAGGGCTGGGCAAGCATTGCAGCGCTTGGTCTCTGGGTCGTGCCATGCGTCGGTGACTTCCTCTGTGCAGGCCCCAGCAGGCCGGGCATCCAGCCTTGGCAAGGCAGGTGCCATCGCGTCCTCACGGAGCCGCCGCTGAACCACTCTGCCGGGTGCGGCTCTCCGTGCCTCTCTGCTCTCTCTCCGTTCTTATAAATGAGGAAGCAGCTAGCAAGTGGCAGAGCAGAGATTTGAACCCCAGAGCCTAGAGCCACAGGCCTCTCTGCCACCCGAAACGAGAAAGAATCAAGACCTGTGAGCTATGTTGGGTCGAGAGGCAGGCCTGGGTCCAGGCATAGCCAAAAGCCAAAGGGAAGCTTTGTCCCAGCACTAGCACTGGCTTGGTGGGGAGTGGAGTGACTTGTCCCCAGCCCTGGACTGGCCTGGATGGCGTCCGGCCGTGGCTGACCCACTCCTGGGCTCTGTATCAAAAAGCACGGGGCATGGGCTTCCTTCTCAGCAAAAGGGCCGGAGATTAAACAGCAGGAAGAGTTTCCCCACTACCGTGACCACACGCTATTAAAACAGGCAGTGCAGGGAGGCGGAGGCCCTGGTGGGAAAGGTTAATGCCTTTGTTGGTCAGAGCTGCTGAAGACGTGAGTGGAGGCGGGGTTGGGGAGGAGGCACAGGGTCCAGGGGTGTGATCCTGTCACGTGGACTGAAGCCCCCGTCCCACAGGAAGAGGATGCTCTCGGCCATCCCCAGGCTGCAGTCACCATCTTCCAGGGACCCTGTCTGCCCCAGCCCTGCCATTGGACTTCATAAATTGCATTTTCCCAGAGCAGGGCAGGCTGGTGACAGAATGAGTCAACGCCAGCTTGCTACAACTGTCGCCCCTGGAGCCGGCGGGCATGGAGGGAGATAATTGGGAGTGGTTTGACAGCTTAATGTCTGGGGCTGGCTTCCTAGAGCAGAGCCGGGGGTGGGGGGCAGGGCGCCGGCAAGGAGGTGGCAGGTGGATTCGGGCTGTCTGCACCATGACCCCCACCACCACCTTTCCCCTCCTTTTCCCTGGCAGCAGCTTGTTGGGCAGGAAAATAAAGCCCAGGGAAGGAAATTAGATCTGGAGAATAAATTAGGCTTTCTTTATTAATTTGTCAGAACTAATTATCATCTCCCCTAGATCCATCTCCTCTCCAGATGCCCCCCAGGGCCAGGAGGAAGGGAAGAGTCTGGGAGAGGCCGGGCGTGGACTTCAGGATCCCAGGCTGGGCCTCTCCTCGCCTTACCTGTCCCCAGAGTAGGGAAGCACAAGAGACCTGTCACTCAAGGCGGGAGGCCCCTAGCATCCTGTTCCAGGGACTGCAAGCAGAGAGGGACCCCAACAGTCCATCTTGTCTGAGCCCCAGGAAGCTGCTAGCCCCACGTCTGAGTGCCATCACCTCCCTGCGTGTGCAGTGCTTCTATGGAAGGTCAGAGTTCAATGCAGGCCACCTCCCTGGGTGTCGTGGGGAGGATGACCGCTCCCAAGCACCGTCCAGGACAAAGCCGGCTCCCCGTGTTGCTTTGGGAGATGTCACCTAAGTTCTCAAAGTCCCTTCTTAATCACAAGCTTGCTCTGGTTTGACCCGGGCAATAATCTCAAGAATTATAAGGAGCATTTCACAGGCGACACAACGGAAGCAAGGAGTGGGTAAGGACCTTAATGAGAGACCACAGGGTACAGGGCTGGCGGAGGCAGGAGGGGAGCCCAGCTGAGCAAGTTCTTTGCTGCCTGCCCAGCCTCCTGAACACCTCGCTACCCCCATCTCTTCCCCACTATGGGGACCTGACTCACTGCTGAGAGTCCCACCTGCTGGCACATGTCTCACTTCCTGGGTGTGGGCTCAAGGTCTCCCAGCCCAGGGAACTCCCCTAGGCTGCAGAAGCTCGGGGTTCCACAGACTGACCCCTACCTTGCGCAAGGAGCTTAGTTGGTTTTGTGGCGGTGTGCTGGCCTCCGGCACCCCTGTCACAGAAGACGTCATGGCCCTGCTATTTCAGGGAAGGCCCAGTGCACAGAAATGCCTGTCAGTCAGAGGCTCGCGGGGAGCCTGGGGATCAGCCACACTTTGCATGCAACGCCTGGTTGGGGGAGGTGGGGTCAACATCTGGTTTCTTCCACATCCCACCCTGCTGTCACTGCACCCTGGAGCCTCCACTCCGCCTACTGCAGCCCCCAGGACCTAGGAGCAGGTGGAAGTGAACGCCCCCACCCCAGTAGCATCCGCACACTCATTGTCAGACCTGAGACTCTTGCCTACCATGCCCAGAGCACAAGCTGGGGAGCCGGCTTTGTCCAGGACGGTGCTTGGGAGCAGAGACCCCCCAGAATGACGGAGCCAGAGGGGACATGAAGGGAGGACCTCCTGACTGGCCCACGTGTGTTTTAAATGAGGACACCGAGGCCTGAGAAGAGAAAGCCACGTGTCCACTGGCTCCTGGCAGCCCCGGGATTGAAACCCAGGTTTCCTGAGTCCCCATCAGAGGTGAGGTGTCGTTGCCTGGTAAATGACACTGTCACTAAATGGATTTGTCACATCAGGGACTGTCAAAACCAATAACAGGAGACTTCCCAGGGAGGTGGAGTGTACGCCCAGCTGGTCAGACCACGAGGTCAGTGTCAGGTCACTACCCCGACCCCCTCTCTGCCTCCAGAGGCTGCAGGAGTGGAATTCCCCCCAGCCCCGAGCTGGGGACAAATGCTGTATTCCAGGTGCCTGAATTTGGAAAACCTTATGGCTTCGGCACCTCCTCTCCAGTCGCACAGTTCTCTTCCCAGAGCTCATTTGATTTCGTGGCCCTGCAAAGCTGGTGCTGGTTGGCATGCCCACTCCCCAGGTGGGGACAGACCCAGAGAGCTTGTATTTTCCTGTCGCCACGTGGCTGGAGGGGACAGAGCCAGGAGGTCTGGGAAGGAAGGTGAGCCATGGGGAGCACACTGCATTCGGAGGCACAGACCCAGGATTGTGTCCTGGCTCTGTCGCTAACCGTGACCTTGCCAGTCCCTGTGTGCTGTTCAGTTCAGCCTCTTCGGCTGCCTGCCGTGGAAGGTCATGCTGAGGACTTTCCAAGCCAGGTGTGTGTGGCACCTGCAGGCCACAGTGCCAGTGAATCCATGAGGTATCTGTCTGAAGGCCCTACCCCAGGCTGCTGCTCTCCCTCACACGCCTGTGGGTGACAAGGGAGCAGGCAGAGTTGTTGGAACCGGGCCCTCCCTGCCATCCTGTGCCGCCTGCCTGCCAGGGGTGCCAGAGCCCAGGGGTGGGGCGGGTGGTTGGGATGGGGGCCTCTGCTCTCCGAAACTTTGGGCTGGGCACTGGCAGAGCTGGGTGTGGCCAGCCAGGGGTGGTGGGGAGACAGATGTAGGAAGAGGGAGGAGCTGGAGTAGTGGCGTCTGCTGTCCTGAGTTCCCTTGAGGACACTTGGAACTGTCTTCCACTGCAAGCTTGGGAAGGCGGTTGGGAGAAGCCCCGTTTGCCCATAGCACACCTCCAGGCTCCTTGGGACTTTCTGTTCCCCATGTGCTGGGGCCAGTTGCAGGCTTCATTGTGAACACTGGGCTGTGCTGGTGCCCACCCGGGAGGCTGGCAGCAGTGACACAGAGCCCTTGCAGGACAGCCCAGTACTTTACAGAGCTCTCCTGTATCTGCAGGACCGGGCCAGACCCTAGGGGCCTGAGTGAGGGGGCTGGGTTTGAGCCTGGGTTGAGGGGCGGATGTACTTGAGCTGGCTGAGATCCATTGGCCAGCTTCTCCAAGGGCAGCTTGCAGAGTCCACTGGGAGTAGCCGTAGCCCATGGGGAGGGGAGGGCGCCACGCTGGGGTGCCAGGAAGTGTCCTGGTCCAGCCCAAGGGATGAGCCCAGCTTGTGGGCTCTGTCCATGGCCACAGAGCACCTACAGACCAACTGGTTACTCTGTGTCAGGCACTTGGCTGACCACATTATTTCATTGAGTCCTGGTAGCCTGTTTTACAGGAGAGAATATTGAGACTCTCAGAGGTAAGGCAACTTGCCAGTGAGTGGAAGAGCCTGACCCGGGTCTGTCTGTCACCCCAGCTCCCTTCCTGACCCAGCAGTCTCAGGTACAGGGGCACAGCGTGTCCACTGCAGCAGGAGGGCCTGGGGACCAAAACCGGGAAGAACTCCCCAGTGGAGGGGCTAGGGTGGTTCCGCAGTTTCCCGGGGTGGGGGAGGAGGCGGTATAGATGCACACTGTGAAGCCCTTGACAGAAGGAAGAGACTGATTTCAGCACCTGGGTGGAGTCGCCTGGGGTCAGAGGGCAGGATATTTTGGCCCTCTGGGTAACCTCTTGCTGGAAAGAAGGTTCCGGAGGCTCAGGCCCCACCGCTGGCTGGACGTGGCCTCCGCCTACTGCCACCTGGCTAGCAGGGTCAGCACAGGTGCTGCTTTTCCAAGAGAGGACGTCTTGCCCAAGTCCGCTCAGGAGCCTTTGCTGACTGGTGCCTGGGGCAGCATGCAGGTAGGCCCCGGGCCTGGGCGAGTGTGGTCCCAGTTACCTATCTGGCTCCTCCCCTCCCCCAGAGAGCTCTGCTACCCCCGGGACCCCAGTCTTTGCTCTCTTTCCCTTCCCTGTCCCTGGAAGGACTCAGGCTGGGCAGGTGCCCACGGGCTCCAGCCTCCAGTGCCTCTGAGGAAACCAGTCCTGGTAGAGAGCATGTGCACAGTGTGAGCCAGTGAGCTAGGCACTGCCTGCCTGGGTGGCTGGAAGCCCGCTGCAGGGAAGGGTTCTAACTCAGGAAACAGAGAAGCCGAGGCAGTGTCATTCTGAAAGGGAGCACGGTGCACGGAAGCCGCAAGTTCAAGTTCTGCTCCCCTGCTCTCCAGCTACGGAACCTGGCGAATCTCTCCACCACAGGGCTTCCGTTTCCTCCCTTGTAAAATGGGAATTCCAGTGCTCGCAGCAGAAGATGGGCATGAAATTAGGAGATCCTGGGAAGGAGGTGCTTCCCGGTGCCTGGCACACAGGAGCGTGTGGCCAGTGCTGGTGGAGGGGAAATAACCTGTTGCTGGAATTCTGGCAGACGGGAAGCACAAATACCGCCCACCGGTGCTCATTTGTAGGGTTGAGGGAGCCTCCGAAGGAGGGGTGGGGGTGCTGAGCCTTATAAAAACTCCGGCGCATACTCCATCTGTCTCGATCACTTTGAAGATGAAGAGTTGCTGTGAGGTGCCGACCGCTCTGATGGGACCAGGGCCCGAGCAAAGATGACGAGACACAGCAGGGCAGATTGCATAAAATCAAGTGCACAGTTTTAATTGCTGGAGTTCACATCTCATAAAAGAAAAAAATAATAAAGCACCAGCCCTGGCCCTTCCCCATCCCCCTTCTCTGCTGTGAGTCAAGAACCAGTTCCCACCAGTTTTCTGGGGTTCAAAGCGACTCCCCGCCCTAATCCTCACCCCGGCCTCCCCGCCCCCACCTCCACTGTGGGTGAGAGGCCGGCCCTTGAGCTGTGGGGGCCCTGCCACTCCCAGGGCCTGCTCTGAGCACCACAGCGGGCAGCACCTGGGATTGTCAGGTGGGGGGGGGCGGGGGAGGCAGGGGTCTGGGAGAAAACGGATGCTGTCCCAGCCGTGGCCTGCCCGCCCGCCTCCTGTTGCTGGTGGCGCATTGTCAGGGTGAGGTGGCGCAGCTATCTCACTGTCATCAGGCCTTGGAGCCGGTTCTGCCCTAGACAATGGAGGCAAATGCTGCTTCCCACCTTGCCTGCATCTGCTGCCAGCAGCCCTGCCTCCCAACCTGTCCGCACCTGCAACCGGGGAGGCGGGAGGGAGCCCGGGCCAAAGACCTGCCGAGCCCGCACCACTGCCTTCCCACCATGGAGCCCACCCTTGCCCTGGCTCCTGCCAGCCCTGGTCACTGTGGCCTCTGAGGAGGGCCAGGCCGCCCACACCCCACTGCCAGGCCCCTCTGGCACCCCCTCCCCCCAGTCCTGATTCAGTCCCTCACTTCCCACTCCAACTCTGTCTCAGAGACAAGTCAGGACAGGGTGCCCAGGTTCTGGTCCTCCAGGCTGCGCTCTGCTGTGCGCAGGGCAGGTGGGGCAGGTGGGGAGGCTGGGCTCCGACCTGCTCCTGCAGGCCTCCCTTCCTCCTCCGCCCCCACCCCAAGGAGGCGGGCGGGTTTGAACTCCAGAGCACTCCTCATTGCACCCATAAGGGGCCCCGCCTGGGGCTGCTGAGGCCCAGGGGTGGGGCGTGGGAGGGACAGGGGACGAGAAGCTGCCCGGTTCCCTTGGTCTGGGCCAGCCTGGGTCTCAGCTTACTCAGAAGCCTTCACTCACCAGGGTTGCCCCTGCCCGTCCCTCTCCCCGCCCCCTTTGGGACCAGGGATGTAGAAGAAAGGTAGAGACTTGGATTCTCCTTGGCTTTTAAGTTCATTCATCGTGGGACCTCCTGTAAGTCGCTTCACCGACAGCCTGGGCGGCACCTTCCTCTTGATTATTCCAGAAACCAGGGTCATGGTGTAGACTGGAGCAGGAGTGTGGAGATGAGGCCTGGCAAAGTCACCCGCAGGGCACAGGGTGGCGGGGGCGGCCCACTCCCCACTGGGGGCTCAAGTGTGACCGCCAGCCTTTCTCCTGGAGAGAATCTTCCCTTTCTGTAAATAAGCCTGGCTTTCACCAGGAGTCTGGTCCTCCTTTGATCAGTCAGCTTCCTAAGCAGTCTTGATTAAAAGATCTCAGTGACCTGAGAAGTCAGCAGGGACCCACGTCCCCGCGTCTGTTCTCTGGGAGCTGAGTCTGGCTCAGTTCATTGAGCAAACCCAGACCCAGGGCCGGCTGCAGCAGTGAGCCTGTCCAGCGGCTGGAGCTGGGCTGTGGAGCAGGGCAGAGCTGGCGACAGTGAGCTTCCCACATGGGCTGGGGTGGAGGGTAAGGGCATGGGAGGGGTGGCCAAGGAAGCCGGGCAGGCAGGCAGGCAGGCAGGGATGGCTTGTGAGGGCCTGGTAAGTAGCTTAGATTTGCCCAGGCTGGGGACTTGTATGGTCATATTGACTGTGCTCAGCCCACTTATCCACGCGTGGCTTGGGCACATCCCTTCACGGGCCTGAGATTCAGTTTCCCGGCTTAACAGGAGGACGTATCTTATGGGACCGATGGCCTAACACAACCCCCCCGACAGACAGTAGTCGCCCAGGGAAGGCTCAGTATTTTCAGTGTTAGCATTTCCATGATTCCAGATGGGAAAGGGTGAAACGCAGACTCCCAGCTACCCTCCCTGCCTCCATCACTTCAGGTGAGGCAGGTGGGTATGAGCCAGGCAGGAAAGACACAGGAGGTCAGGAACCTGAAGACAGCCTGGTCCAGGAAAGAGAGGCCCAGAGAGGAGAATGGCTTTCCAGCAGGCCGCCCACTGTGCGTCTTGCTACACCTGGCTGCCTTATCTCCGACCCAGAGGCAGGGCCCTTACCCTTGTAACCACAACAAGAGCACAACCACAGTACATTGCTATGGGCTCGTGTCTGCCTCACGGTTCTTCCCCCACCTGCTAGCTCTCGTGGCCACACCAGGTCACCGAGCCATTGCTGGCTGAGTCGCAAGTTCCCATCCCCGACCTTGGCCCAGGTCTGCCTGCTCCTGCTTCCCTGATCCCCGGCTTCTTTGCAACCTTGGACAGTTGCACCTCTTTCCTCACCCACAATGGGAGCTCGGACCGCCGGTTTCCCCTCTGAGGGCTGCCTCCCCGCCGGGTCCTTCCTCCCACCCCACACTCTCCTCAGGTCACAGAAGTCTGACTTCTCTGTCCCTTTGACTCTCCGATCTATTTATACACAAAATCCACCCACAACATTTCAGTTTTCCAATCGAATCATTAATTACCCCAGTAATTAAACGCAATTAGTGGTGGTAGGGGCCTTTCTGAGTGAGGAGCCATTAGCCAGGGTGCAAATGCATGGGAGAGAGAGAAAAAGAAAACCCAGCCTTTCCCAGCATTAGAAATGAAAGCAGGAGACAGGGGCTGCAAACCAGGGGGCCTCAATTAAAGCTGGGGCCTCGCTCATTAGGCTAATTTGGTAAGCTAATCCGGCAGCCTCTGGGGAAAGCCTGAGGGTGGAGCTGACCAGCCCTGAGGGTGGCAGGAGATGGGCTGGACAACAGGGCCCCGCCCACTGGACCCTGCTCAGCACCCCCACACCCAGCTCTGGGAGCTGTTGTGGGGAGCCTCTGCAGAGTTTTCTTGAGCACTTGCTGAGCACTTCTGGGGCTCCAGACGACTGACAGCCCCAGTAGGGAGTTGGGGGGATGCAAGGTAGGAGGAGCTGAGATGAAACAGGAGGTGGAGAAGGATAGGAGCGCCTCTTCCGTTGCTGGGCCACAGGAAAGGGCCGGGCTCAGGATCCGCCGCACTCCTGGGATGGCAGAGCCGATTAACTGAGATGATACCTGTAGATGCATGACCTCCTGAGTGCCTACAACCCAGTGGCCGGCCAGCCCTGCACAACTTGCAGAGTGCTCAGCACACCTTCCCTTCCATCCAGTTCTCTCACAAGCCACAGCCCCCAGAGGCAGTAGGGGAGACACCAGCAGCAGCCGCTCCCAGGCTGGGAAGCAGAAGGACGCAGAGGAGGGAGGCAGAGTTTGGGGAGAAGAGGAGAATATCCCCAGGAATTCCCTCTGTGGACCCCATGGTCCTAAAGTGGGGGGGAGAAGGGGGAGGATGCCGTAGGCTCGGTCTCCCGGAGTCAAGGGAAAGAGGCAGAGGGGGCGGCACCTGCCTGTTGCGGGAGCCCTCTCCAGCAGCGTGGTCCACTCAGGCCAGGATGCCCATGGCCAAGGGCTCCATGGGAAATGAACACACCATCATCTGTGCTGCTGGGGCTCAAAGGGTGTGTGGCCATTGTCCCCCCTGGGAAAGGGAGAGGGATGGTAGCAGGTGTGGCAGTGAAGGGCGCCACCTCTGAAGCCAGACTGCCCAGGTCAGAGAGGGCCTTGCTGTCTGTTGGCCTCTCTGAAGCAAGGGGGGTCCTGGTGCCTGACTCCTGGTGCTGTGGGAGTTAAGGGAGGTGATGCCTGGAGCGTGCGGACCTGCGCCTGTGCGGATCTGTGATGCACACGTTTTCACTGCTCCTGCCATCTCTTGGGCTGGAGGAGGGGGGTGCTGGCAGGGAACAGGACCCTTGTGTACATTCCCCAAGAGATCCCTGGCTTCTGCTGCTAAGGGGGTGGGCCCGATCGTGGGGCAGTCGAAGGCAGCAGGCGATGTTTTCCCAGGCTTGTGGAACGTGGGGTCTCTACATACAGGCAAGCTTATATGCAAAGCTGCCCCGAGGCACTCCCAGTCTGTCAGGGGCCATTCTGGGCAGCTGGTGGGCAGGGCCAGGAGAGCATGGGCATGGGAACGGGAGGGAGGGGAGGGATGGAGAGGAGGTGGCCGCAGAGGTTGGGCTGTATCTGCAGCCGGGCAGTGGGCCCCGTGCCTACGTGCTGGCTCCTTCCGCACGGCAGGATGAAGAGCAGGCCCTGGCATGCCAGCCCCTACCCAGTGACTCCTAAAACCCAGCAAGTCTGAGCTGGAATCGGGCCTGGGCGAGGCTCCTGGTAGATTCACCTTGGGCAGAGGGATGGTTGGCGGGTGGGAGACGGGGTGGGAAAGACCACACTCGAAACTGACACGCCGGTGCCCGGGGACCAGGGAGCATGGGCAGGGCTGTGGCGCTCAGTTCCTGCCCCTCAAGTCCCCTCACCCCACCTGTCCCTGCCTGGTGAGAGTCGCAGGGATGTGCTCCCCTCTGGAGCTTGCCCAGGGGAGGGTGATGACTCCAGTGCTGCTGGGAAGCGGGGGAGGGACGATGGCCGCCCCGCGCAGGGAGCAGAGGAGGCCAGACCAGCCTCTCCGAAGACTGGAGGCCATTTTATACAAGTGACCTCATTCCGCTGAACAAAGTGGACTTGCCAGGGCCCATCTTCCAGGTGGAGAGACCGGGCTGCAGGAAGGTTGTGGGACTTGGTCGTAGGTGGGCCCCATGATAGGACGCACTGGGGCTGACCAGGACGAACGGGACAGCCTGTGCCCTCCCACCACTCCTTTCAGCGGCCTGGACCTGGGGAACTGGGTGTGCCCCAAGGCCCTGCTGCAGTTGCGGACAGAGCAAGAGGGAGCCTGGAAGATGGGTGCCTCCAACCAGGCAGACCCCTCTCCCCGGAGTGAGAGGCCTCTGAGCTTAGCCTGCCTCTGCCCAAGACACAGTGCCAGGGCCCTTGAAGAACCCCACTTTGTCTGCCCACCTTGAGTCAGGCCTGCCTGCTTGCCTGCCTGTTTGCCTGCCCTCCGGGTGGCACCAGGCTGGGGCTGGCTTCACAGCTGGATCTCTCCAGGAACAGAGTTGGGGACTGAATGAAGCAAGAACCAGATGCAGGGTTTACATGCTCCTATGGTTAAAGCAGGACCCAGGGTTTCTGTGGTGGTGCAGGCTGGCATTCACCAGGAGACCTGGGCAGGGGCTACCATTGAGATTCGCGTGGGTGGTGGGGGAGGATGTCTCAGGGGCTAACACTGGGAGGGGTGCACTGGGGTTGGGGTATGGCAGCTGAAGGTGGCCCAGGACCAGTGGAACAAAAGGCCGTTGCTGTGCTTGGAGGAGAAGTGTTCATTTGAGTCAGGGTAGAGAGTGGCAGCTGAGCCTGAGAGCGAGCCGGGGAGGAGGGGGAGCGCGATGAGCACCAGGTGTGCTCTGCAGGGATGGGAGGGCCGTGGGTAGCTCTCCTGCCCCTCCCCCGAGTTCTCAGCTGCTCTGTTGCATCAGGTGAGGCGGCCCCTGCTGAGTCCTGCCCTCATGCTATCCAGCCTTTCTGGGGCATGGGGCGTCTCCCTTCAGCGGGGTTTGGGTTCTCTTACCAGCTAAGGGAGCACAAGGAGTAGGGGTCTCGCTCTCCTCCCGTCCGGCCCACAGTCCTGCAACCTTGCTCTGACCTGCCCTCCTCCACCACCCCTGCCTCCCTCCACAGACCTTCCAGGAGCCTCCTGGGGCCTCCTAGCTGAAGAGTCAGAGAGAAAACCCCACCCCAGGCCTTCGCCAATCCCTTTTCCAGCCTCCTCTTGTGTGCCCCTCAGACCCGGTCATTAAAGTGCATCAGGTGAAGACGCCGCCCTCCAGCCTGGGCCAGGGTGGTGAGGAAGGGAGGCTGACCTGCTGGGGCCTGGCTCTGGCCTGGGCCGGCGGAGATGTGGCAGGGCTTTGCCACGGAGGGACTGTGCAACATCACTGCTCCCTTTGCCAGCACTGCATGTATCTGGGAACAGAGGAGGTAGCTGCAGCCCCCCAGCACCCTGTGCTGTTGCTGCCTGCACAGAGAGGCCTGTGACCCAGGAGCGTGTCCCCAAGGCCTGCCTGCTGCAGCTCCCGAATCAGCCGTTACAGGGAAAGTGTGCGGCAGGACCCCGAGCCCTGCCCGCCCTGCCTGGGGACACTGTGTCTGTCCTAAACCCAGAGCTGCAATTTGACTCCACTATCGCTCACCGGGTCTGAACCAGAGAGTCCTGCCCAGAATGAAATAGCAGGTTGGTGCCTCCTTCCTGAGCCGTTTCGGAAGCAGGTGGAAGGAAAGAGCTTGCTTTAGTGCCGGTATATTGGGCCTCCGTCCCTCTCCAAGAGTCTGGGGGTCACCACGTGCTGTGACTGCCAAGCCTGGTCACTGCATTTCAGTGACTGGTAAGGGCAGGGCCTTCCTGAGGGGCAGGTCAAGGCAAAGTCCACTGCCTGCCCCCATCTCCGCACTGGCTGGCAACCCTGCTACAGCCACGCACATAGAGCTCTGGTGCCCACACCCACCGAGCCGTCGGGTGGGCGTCTCCCTGTCCCTTTGGCTGCAGCCCTGGGGTCCCTCTGGGCAGGCAGAAATCTGACCAAAAAGCTTTGCCCAAGAGGAAGCCCCCACAGGCAGGAGGCAGGAGGTAGAGCTACCAACCACGTGGAAGTGTCTGGGGCATAGGTGGAGGTGCCAGGAGCCACAGATGCCAGCCCTGGGTGGGACGGGCGCAAGGGCTGGCGCTGTAGGGTCTGAATGCCATGGGGAGGGTGGTGTGCATGCGTGGGCGTGTGGCCGCGCACCTCCTGAGACCGCAGGGCCTGGCATTCTGCGCATCTGCATCAAGCCCTCCTCCTGCTTTCAAAGGAGCCAGGCCCGGGGTGAGGAGAGCAAACAGCAAAACTTAATGACTTTAATATGAAAGAATTTGCCACTAATTAAGCACAAACCCTCCACTAATGCAGAGAACACATGTTGTGGATTTCACTTAAGCAGGGACCGAGTGAGGTGAAAATCCTTCAGAAATGATAGCAGTTTACCGGGCGAGGGAAGATGCTGCCTGACCCCAGCTCTGCCTGGGACACGCAGCCCGGCCCCTGCCTCTGCAGCCTGCCTGCTCGTCCTCTCTCCTCTCTTTGCGGGTTCCCATAGCGCTCCTGCCACAGTCCCTGTGTCTCCCTGTGTGGCCTGTGCCCTCACATCCTCTGAGACATAGCTGGGCACTCCGGAGCCTGCATTCTGATGGCCAGCTCCCCAGGTCCACCCCTGACACACCCACCTTCCTTCTGCAGGCCCAGGAGCAGGCTGTCCAGACAGGAAGGCCTGCACCCCTACTCTCGCCACCTCTGATCGCCCCCACCACGATCCCCACTCCTTTCCACACTCAGCCCTGCACGCGTCTCAAGCTGCACCAGCCCTCTCTGGGCTTCGCACGCCTCCCTCTAGGCCAGGTCGTGATCAAGGGTGATTTTGTTGCCCAGGGAATACGTGGCAGTGTCTGGGTGGTCCCAGGCAGAGGTGGTGACAAGGTCCAGCAGGGAGTGGACATTCTGCAGTGCACAGGACAGCCCCCACCACAAAGGGTGTTAGTGGCACCAGGGTCAGTAGTAGCAGGGCCTTGCTCAGGGCCACATGGTGGGTTGGTAGGGCTGGGACTAAAGCCACCTGATGCCAAAGCTGCCCTGCACTGAACACCAAGCACTTTGCTAAGAGCACGTGTGAATTACCTCATTTAACCCTTGGATCGGCCCTAGGAGACGGTACTAGGATTGTCACCATTTTATACACTAAATTGACAGAACCTGCTCAGAGTCACCCAGCTCAGCAGCGGCAGATACAAGCCCAGGTCTGTGTTTGAATTCCAAATCCATGCTCATGGGTTAAAGGAACTAATCACCCCCTTACTGTATTCCTTGTAACCCCTTCCCGGTCAGGTCAGGTCACAGCACGCCTTTGACCCAGCCCCCAGAGCCCACCTCTCCCCTCTAGCTCTTAGAATGAGATTCCCTGCAGGCAGGTACTGCATGCCCAGCTGAGACTGCCCCTCCCAGCCGTGGGCAGGCAGCTGCCTGTGGCTGGACAGGGGCTCAGCAGAGCCGGGTACTGGGCTGGTCCCAGAGGCCCCTCGCAGTGAGAGGCAGATCAAGAGCCCTCCACTTCGAAGCAGGTGTTGAACATCGGCAGGGAAGCACAGGGCTGAGACGATGCCTGTGTCAATACTAAGCTTTTAACACGTTCTCCGGGAAAGCCTAGGGAATTCTCCCTCTGAGCTCTCAGCAGCCCCCAGCCTCTCCCACCCCCACACTAGCCTCCCAAAGAGGCTGCTGCCTACACTTCCCAAAATATGCCATTATAGATGCACACTTGCAGAAGGAAATCCAGGCTGCTGTCGTTAGCTGCAGCTGGCAGCGAGAGGGCGGGCATTGGTGGCTGGCAGTGGGGCCTGCCCGAGTCTGGGGTGTGGAGCCAGGGGCTCCCTGGCCTCTGAGGCCGTGAAAGGGCAGGACTGGAGAAATGCTGGCAGTGGTGGGAGGATGTGGAGCCAGGGACCATGCAGACTAACCAGGGCTGAGACGTGGGAGCAGGGCCTCAGGGGCATGGCCTACTTGGGTGAGAAAAAGATTTCTCACCTCGTGCTGTGGCGTGAGGAAGGAAGAGGGGCTGGGTGCTAGGAACTCGGGCAGAGGAGAGAGGAAAGAAATGAAGAAGTGGCGGCTGGGAAGCAAGCAGAGGGTATGGGGTTGGAGGGTGGGGAGAGGCCGGGCCAGCTTGCAACCAAGGGAGGAGGAGACTCAGGCCTGACCTGTGTCACTTCCGTCTCTGCCCCTTGGCTCATGTGTGATTGTCAGGCAGCTGAGGTCAGACCCAAGACATGAGTAGCCCCCGCCCTGGCCCCAGCCACTTGGGGCCCCTTGTGGTTACCCCGTGCCTTTGGCTGGAGGAGGGCTGACAGAGGCACTGCCAGGTCCTGGGGTGCTCAGGGTGCAGGCACACCCAGCCGTGATGCTGGCGGTGGGGAATGGCTCCAGGAAACCACCCGCCCCCTTCAGAGATGAAGAGGACTTGGACAGGTACTAAGGTGTGCGTTTGTAGCAGAGGGCATGGCGTGACAGGCAGGAGAGAGAGAGAGTAGGAAGAGGAGAACCAGAGTCCAGAAAGTCTTTGGACTTGATCTTGAGGACTCTAGGAAGCCTCAGGAAGATTGGATAAAGTCGCGGTTTTCAGTGGAGAGAGCTTACTCTGGCTGCTGAGTGGAGACTGCGTGGGAGGGAGCGAGAGCAGGGGGAGTGTAGACTTAGCATTGTCCTCCAGTGGACTGGGTAGGGAACAGTTTAGGCCTGCACAAGGGCCAAGGCCCAGGGAGAAGGAGGAAGGCACAAGAAGGTGGGTGCTAAGGTTGAGAGGAAAGGGGTTGAGTGCAGAGTCCCAGCCCAGGAATGCTGAGAAAATAAGAAAGTGAGACTGCGGGGGGAGGAGTTTTAGGAGGAGTTTGAGTTGGGGCTAGTGGGGGTGGAGGACAAAGGGGAATCAGGAGCTGGCATCAGGCGGACTTGGAGATAGCTGGGCTGTGGAAGGACCTCAGTGTGGCCACAGTGCCGCCTGGATTTGCCTGGAGTTCCACTGGGTCGGGGAGGCCTTCCCTGAGGAACTGGGTGGCCTAGGAAGGCAGAGCAGCCACTTAGCAGGCAGATTCCCAGAGGTTGGTGCAGTGAAGCTACAGAACCAGGCCAGAGAGAGAGCTGGACCGGCCAGGTCCAAAGGACAGTGGCCCCCAGGTGGCAGGGACCAGAGCCCGCCTCTCCCAATCCCCAGTCCATCCCATCCCCTCCACCAGCTGCCCAGAGGAAAGGCGGCGTGTGGTAAGGCCTGAGAAATGCAGAGTGGACTAAGAGGTGCTGCCCTGAAGGCTGGAGACGGAGAGGGTGGAGCTGGGAGAAGCTCCACGGGCCTGCAGCGGAGTCCGAAGCTGGCTCAGAACTGCGCGGCCGTGGCTCCAGGAAGGAGGCAGGCCTGCAGAAGAGCAGCCCCGGTTCTCGGCCACTCGCTGTTAATGGGAGAAGGCAAAACCCCAGCTCCCTGAATCATCCCTGTCCCCCAACCTGTCCTGCCAGGTTCAGAGAGGGAGAGGACCTGCCGGAGCACCCCCATCCCCGCGTCACCCCCTGGGGCCTCCACACGGCCAGGGCACAGGGCCAGCCAGGCCCTTCTGGAAGATCCATGACTCTGACTCCTTCTCGGGTCTTTTCCCAGGCTGCCGCGCCCCCACTTCCCCCACGCACTGTGCTCCCCGCCCACTGCGCCAGGCGCCAGCCCCACAGCCCATCATTAACCAGCTCTGTGTGGGGAGTTGGGGATTGGGGGAGCCCGGCCCAAAGGAAAACATGGGCCATTTGTGTGACCTCAAAGCAGGGGGGAGAGGCGCCCGGGCTGGGACAGTAGCAATTAGCCTCTCCCATACCATCAGGGACTGTTATCGCTGCTGCGGGCCAGGTGGGTGTGGAGACACTGCAAAGGCTGGTGCAGTACTTCCCTGGAGAGAGTCCCCCATTGTCCCCCAGAGCCCAGCCTCACCCAGCCCACGTCTGCCCTGCAGGAATCGGGGAGCGGATAGACGCTGGGCTAACTCTGGCCCAGATCCAGTCCCAGCCCCCAGGCAGGGAGGCTGGGTGCTGGGGCAAGGACTGTGCCGGCCACTGCGCTTGTTTGCTCACTGAGCCCTGTGAGCTCCCTCCAGACCCCAGTTTGGGTGGAGAAGGGAGTCTGGAGGCAGGAGATGCAGCCCAGGCACTCGGGGAGCTCCGAGCTGATGGGGAAGTGTGCCCAGGGCACAGCTACAGGACGGGACAAGTTCAGAGGCCTGCAGTGACCACCCAGCCCCCATGGGTTCTGGCTGGCAGAATGGTCAGGTCCAGGTGACACTGCTGGGCTTGCTCTGGGGGAGGAGAGGACCCAGGAAGGGGGTTCCCACTTGATCCCACCCTCTTCCTCCCTAGCTGTCTCCCAGCTGAGTCTCCCTGGGCTTGAGAAAGCAAGGAATTGGCCAACGTGGGAACTAACTTTTGGGGAAGTGACCGTGCCGGGAAGGGGGGGCTGTCACCTTTAGGTCGGTGCTGACTCAGCAGGGTTCCGGCGGGTGACTCATCCCCTCTTGGACTTTGCTGTTTTCTCACCCAGAGTCCTGCTCCTCTCTGCCAGTTCCTGGAGGGCCAGGAGGGAGCTCCCCTGGAAGGCTCTGGAGCTGGTCCCATAGGGTGCTGGTTTCATGGAAGCCTTTGAGGAGGAGCCCAGTGCCCCCTCCCCCCAGTGCATACACAGACTGCCTCTAAAGTGCCCACCCAGGCCGGGGAGCACTGCCCACCTAGGCCAGAAAGCCCCGAATCCCCTTCGCCTCACCTAGGCTCCTCCTTCCACCCACCCCCACCCCGGGCCCAGTGCCAGCCTGCTTGGCGTGGAAGACGGGGTCTGTGGTTTGAAGGGGCGGGGAGAGGAGCCGCTCGGGGTGGGCACGAGGGGCAGAGCACGCCGCCGCGCCCGGCGCGTGGGAACCCGGGCCCCGCCTGTGGATTAGCTTGGTGGCGGGCAGGGCGGCCGGGTCGGCCGGGCCTTGGGGAGCAGGTTTGTCTGCCACAACTGAGGAGGCTTTGTGTGTTGTTGCTGAGCTCAGGCTTCTGCAGGTCTGTGACGTCGCAGGGGGCCGGCCTGCCACCGGCCTTGCTGGCTCGGCACTTCTGGGAAGCCAGGCCACCAGAATGGCCCGACTTGAGCTCGAGTGGGGAAACTGAGGCACCTGGGCATAAGCCCTGGGGCCCGTGGTGGGGCCGTGGAGAACATAGACTTACTCTTTTGATATCCCTGGGATGAAAGAGCCCCTCTGCGGAGGGCATAGGTTCCCGTGGGTGTCTCCACCCCTCTTCTCCTACCTCTCTGTCTCTTCCTGCTGTGCATGGAGCAGTCCCCTGCAGGCACCCTCCACTTGGGTGTCCCCTGCTGGTGCTGTGGCTGCACTGCTGTGACTGGTGTCCTCCTCATTTCACCCCCGTGCTGATGGAGGCTGGGAGAGACCCAGAGCCAGACCCCAGTTCCATGGAGGTTGAACCCGAGTCCATGTTAGTGGCCAGGTGGGAAGTGCCCTGGGCTGGGGCTGCTGTCCTGTGTCCCTGAGCAAGTGGCCTTGCCCCTGCAGACTTTGAGAGTGGTGGATGACATAGGCTGGCGAGCTCCGGCCTGTCCCATGTTAGTGTTCTCAGCTCTGGGTGGGGGCACCTGCAGGAAGGAGAGAGAGAGAGAGCTGTGGTCAGCGCTGCCAGCCCAGGGCACTCAGGAGAGTCAGCAGGGGGTTGATTCTCCAAGCCCTGGCCCTGCCAGCACCAGGCGTGACTTGGTCAGCACGGCCCGTGGCTAAGCCTGTTCCTTTTCCCTCCACCAGCGGCTCACGATCTGTTGGGAGACAGGAGATAGATGACATACATGTCAAGAGGCAGAAAATAAAGGAGTGCAGCTGCATGCTGTGTGCTCTTGGGGTGTGTGTGTAAGCAGCGGATGAGGGGAGAAGGGGTGAGCACCTGCAGAGCGTCCTGGAAGAGGGGTGCCTGGTAGCACCCAGGTCAGCACTCACCCTGGGATGGGTGCTGGTGGGGGTTGCTGCTTCGTAGATGATGGCGCCAGGGACGACTGTGGCGGTGGTGACAGTCACTGACGGCTCCTGAGCATGTGATGTGTGCTAAGGGCAGCTTTCATCTGATCCTGCTGCGGCTTTGTAGAGCAGGTATTCACTAGCAGAAAACCCCCATTTTGCACATGAGCAGCACAGCCTCCGTGCAACCCGAGCCACAGAGGTTGTCGTCTGCCCGAGGTTAGACAGCTGGTGGATGGCAGAGGTGGGATGCAAACGCGCACTGCCCGGCTCCTGCACCTGCAGCGGGGGCCGCAGAACAGCCCGTCTGAGGCTGGGAGCTGCCGGCATCAGTTTTCAGGTCACTGGGGCTGGAGGGTTTGGAGAAGCTTGGCCCAGCAAGGAGATGGGCTGTGCAGTCCCCGGGGCGCTCCGCTCCTGCCCACCGTGGAGCAGGCTTCCCTCAACCCGAGCCTGTGCCTCAGGCCTTGCAGGTGAGGCCCAGGGCCCACCTGTTCTGGGAGGCCTGCCCTCAGCTCCTTCTCTCCTTTTTCAGGAGTGAACTGCACTCCTCATGGACTCCACACTGTGGCCCGGCCCGTCACAGCCACCCAGGGTCTGTCCAGTGCAGGGACTAGGAATATTCACCCCCTACCCTGCGTCCTGGGACCAAGCCACAAGCTTGGCTTCCAAATCCCTGAGCCTGGAGAGAAGTCATCAGGAGTAGGGTGAGCAGGAGGAAGGGTGGGCAGGCGAAGTCCTCAGCCCCTCCCACCTCCAGAAGTCCAGGATGTCCACCCCCAGGGGCACTCCCCTGGCCCTGCTAGCAGTCGGCTGGGACCAGAGGCAAAGGGCACAGGTGAGTCTGCCAGCTCCTTAGGGGACCTCCCCACCCTGCCCATCACTGGGACAGAGGGCGGGAGCAGGGGCATCTGCCTCATGCACACAGTGCTGGGCACACTGGGAACTGCCCCCTGGCCTGCCCTGTGATTGCTTTTGGAGAGGAGAGAACCCTACCACCACCACTACCCCTTTAAAAAAAAAAAAAAAAAAGACACAGGGGTAGGGAAGGGCCGCCCTGCCTGTGAGATGGATGGATGCAGGGAGGTCCCTGGGGCGCCTGACCTCCTTGTAGCATCCTCCCCAGCCCCCAGCCAGGCACTGTCAGCGAGCTCCCCTCCTGGCACTGACGCTGCTCTGAAGGCAAAGCAAACAAATGCTGGCCTATGCACCAGGGACGCACCCGCTGACCCCCACGTCTTCAGGACACGAGGGGACAGGATCCTGCGAGCTCAGTGGGCTGTGCCCCCTTGCAGGCCCACCATGCCTGGCACCAATCCCAAGGTGCCTCACACTTCCCACACCCCTCCCCGCACCCTCACCTGTAGCCCAAGTCCTCCCAACTGGCTTTTCCTGTTCCTAGCTCTGTATGGCGCAAGTTCCCCAATTATGAGCACATTATCTCAGTGCTGGGCAGCCTCCAGCAAGCTTGGGGAGTGGAGGCCCGGGGAGGGGGCAGGGAGCACCAGTTATCCTGCCAGGGAGGGCCACGGGCTTAGCTGCTTGCCAGCCGGCCAGTCAGCAAGAGTGCTGGGCCGTCTGGCCCACTGACCTCACTCTGAGACTGCTCCTAGGGTGGGGCCGTGGGCTGGGCTGCCACCAGACAGTTAGGGCCAGAAGGAACCACTGAGACTAAGGAGTCCAGCCTGCTCCCTTACAGAGGAGGGGAATGGGGCTCGGAGAAGGGAAAGAGATTGGCCAAGTTCCAACAGCAAGCAAAAGGCAGGTGCTCCTCTCTTGCTACTCCCAGCGCACACTGCCTGTGCCAGGGGAGGCGCTGGGTGTAGTATCAGATCTGGAGCACCCACACGCTGGCCAAGGGGACAGCTAGAGGGATGCAGGTGGGGTACCCAGTGGGCTTGGGGAGGGGGATGTGAACAGGCACAGAGAAGGGGGAACATCAGGGGAACTCAGAGCAAGGCAGGGGCTGAGGATAGATTTCTTTAGCAGGCATTTCTTGAGTGTGTGCTGGGCACTGGGGACTCAGGGCCACCTGCTCCCAGTCAAGGGGAAGAGTGGAGGGCAGCTTCCAGTACTGACCACAGGCTGTGGTGCCCACAGAGGAACCTGCAGTTACACCCAGGTCTCTATCATGTAGATGAGGCAAATGGAAGCCCTAGTTCCCTCCCTGCCCCCGGGTCTTGGGTCCCAGAGTCCCTAGGGGCCATGCAGGCCATCCTTCTGCACCTGGGTCAGTGCAGGGCTTGGTGTCGCCAGTGTTCCTGATGGTGCTTAGTAGACTGAGTGAAGTCAGGGTAAAAGGAGGGGAAGTGAGCCAGTGTGTGGCAGTGACCCTGCTCTGAGGCTCGCCAGGGCTCGGGTATGAGCAGGGGCTGGGGGACAGCTGGAGGCGGAGCCTTCTGCTGGAATGGCTGCCCCAAGTGAAGGGAGCTGCATCGTGGTCAGGGGTGAGGAAGCTCAAACAGGGCGTTGGGGATGGGATAAACCAGCCAGTGGGGAGACCGGAGGGAATCTATCCATTCATTCATTTGGTGCCACCAATCACTCCCTCCTGCAAATCTCTACTCTCGGCTTCCATTGCAATTTGTCTAGCAGCAAATTGTTACTGGCACCTACTATAGGCCAGATGCTTGGCTGGGCACTGGGGATGCATAGATGGGAAAGACACAGGCCCTGCCTGGAGGGGCTCACATCCATATTGCAAGGGAGAAAACGACCACACTTGGCGGGGCTAGATTGGCTCTGGCCGTGAGGGTCAGGGAAGCTGCCCAAGGAGGTGGCCTCAGCAGCGGTCCATGGCAGAGCAGGGAAAGGCCTCTGGGCTGAGGGACCTGCGTGAGCATTGCAGATGCTGTGTGGGTGCTCGGTGCTCCGTGGCAGCCAGGACTGAATTGCTCGTTGATAGGACCGAAGTGCTGAGAATCGATCCTGGAGTAGAGTCCCTCAGCAAGTAGTGGTTGAATACGTGGGAGGAGGGCGGGAAGGAAACGCGGAAACGTGCTGTGTTCTGAGGCCAGGCCCAGTCTGATAGCATTGGAAAGCACAGCTTAGAGATGGACGTGGACCGAAGCCGGCGGACGCAGATGTTAAAAGCGCAGACATTAAGACTTAACTGAAGGTGACAGGGAGCCAGTGGAGGCCCGGCCTTGGGCAACACCTGCTTTCCTCTGCCTGGCCGGGGAAGGGGGCCCAGCCAGTGCATCCCAGGGAGTGGGGGAGTCGGCCATGGAGGACAGACAGCAAGGGCGGCCACAGTGTCAGCCGCTGCGTACCCTCATGGTCACCCACAGCTTCCTGCCCCCACGCACTTCTCCGTCAATCATTCCAATGGGTTCCCCAGCAACGCTCTGAGGTACAGACAGAACTAGATTTTCTGCCCCACCTATCAGTGAGGGAAATGTGACCCAGGGAGCTCAGGCAGCTCGTGGCTTCTAAACTGGGGCTCTACTTGGAAAGCAGTGCTTTGAGCCTTCATCATAAATGGGGGAGTGGACATATGTATTCACTAGCATAGAGTCCTATTGACAATACATCCCTGGGTGGAAAATCAGCTTACAGAGCAGTCTGTCCAATATGAGTCTGATTTGTTCAAAAAACAGAGATGGCTAGATAGCTGGATGCATGACGGATGGATGGATGCATGCTGGATGGGTGGAGGATGGATGGATGAAGAGAGAGGGAGTGAGAAGACAGGTACAACAGGATGATCAGTGATCTTTCTAAGCACCTGGATCACAGGGTGTTGCCTTTTCCTCCTCTCTTTATTTTCAGTATGGCCCAGAGTATTATAACAAGTAATTAATGTTTTTATAACTAGTATAAAGAGAATAATGACTGCTATAAATGAAAAGACAAGCGCACTGGGAATGAGAGGGGTGGGAGAGTGCGGGCCTGGACTGACCACTTCTGCCGTCTCCTTGGGCCAGGCGCCCATACGCAGGTGGTGCAGGTGAACGACTCCATGTATGGCTTCATCGGCACAGACGTGGTGCTGCACTGTAGCTTTGCCAACCCGCTGCCCAGCGTGAAGATCACCCAGGTCACGTGGCAGAAGGCGACCAATGGCTCCAAGCAGAACGTGGCCATCTACAACCCGGCCATGGGGGTGTCGGTGCTGGCACCCTACCGCGAGCGCGTGGAGTTCCTGCGGCCCTCCTTCACGGATGGCACCATCCGCCTGTCCCGCCTGGAGCTGGAGGACGAGGGTGTCTACATCTGCGAGTTTGCCACCTTCCCCACGGGCAATCGCGAGAGCCAGCTCAATCTCACTGTGATGGGTAAGCCGCCCCCTCCCCCCACCCTCAGCCAGAGTCCTGGGAGCTGGGCCATCCTCACTGCCTGCCTCCGTGGCCCCAGACAGGCTCCTAGGGTGGGCCTGGTGCCTCCAGTTCCCTGGGGATCAGGGGTGGGAACCCTAGCTCTGCATGGAGGTGAGGTCAGGGCTCGGGCTGGATCCCCACTCTGGAGTCCTTTGTCAGGACACAGCAACAGCACTGGGCACCACGATGGGGGAACCAGCTGTCCATGCAGTCTGGTTGCACCTGCTAAGGCTCCAGGAAGGTGCAAGCCTAACAAAAGCGAGCAGGGAGGAGAAAGGCGAGACCTCCAGTGAAGGGGCTCCAGTGAAGCAGGCTGAGAGGCAGGGCTCCAGGCCGTGCACCTGGTCCCATGGCACTCTCTGGTTCCCGCAGCCAAGCCCACCAACTGGATCGAGGGCACCCACGCAGTGCTCCGAGCCAGGAAGGGGCAGGACGACAAGGTCCTGGTGGCCACCTGCACCTCGGCCAACGGGAAGCCCCCCAGCGTGGTGTCCTGGGAGACGCGGCTAAAGGGTGAGGCAGAGTACCAGGAGATCCGGAACCCCAACGGCACAGTGACCGTCATCAGCCGGTACCGCCTGGTGCCCAGCAGGGAGGCCCACCGGCAGACCCTGGCCTGCATCGTCAACTACCACATGGACCGCTTCAAGGAGAGCCTCACCCTCAATGTGCAGTGTGAGCAGGGCGGGGGCCGGGAGCTGGGGCGGGGCCCGGGGCTGTCCTCGAAGCCACCCTCCTTGCCTTCACTCCTCCCCCCTCCTCCTCCTCCCCCCTCTCCTCCCCTGCTGGGTCTGCTCCCACTCGCCCCGCCCTCTCCTCCAGCTGTTCCCACATCACTTCCATCCCTTCCCATCTAGGACTCCCTCGCCTTAAACTCTGCTCCCTTCCCCAACCCTCTTCCAACATCATCCCTCGCCCCACAGATGAGCCCGAGGTGACCATCGAGGGGTTTGACGGCAACTGGTACCTGCAGCGGATGGACGTGAAGCTCACGTGCAAAGCCGACGCCAACCCCCCCGCCACCGAGTACCACTGGACCACGTGAGTGCGGCAGGGCCAGCTGGCCGCTCGGGAAGATACCTTACTGGGTCACAGGGGCCTACCTGCAGGAGCCGCAAGCAGGAAAGACATTGGGGTCTGAGCTCAGGCTTCTCAGGGAGAAGGGGCGCGGCTGTGAGAGGACCCCCCACTCATACAGTCACATGGACACTTGCATGTTTGAGTGTCAGGGTCAGCGGGACAAACCCTTGTGCCAGGGGGGGCTTCCCTCGTGACCCGCCTCCCTCCTGCTCCCTGATAAAGGATTTTGCCATTTTCCTTTGGTGATTCAGCCTGAGTCACTCCCACCCCAACCCCCAGTATTTATTTTTATCGAGGTATCCCTGGGGAGGCTGGTGTTCTGGAGCAGCCCAGATCTTTCTTTGTTCCCAGCGTCCCCCAGCCCCGGGCTGCTCGGGGAGGAGCAGACATCAGCCTTCTAGAAGTGGGGTCCCATCATCCCCTTTTGGGGCTGTCTTTGGTCCTGAGAGGGGCCTGTCCCTCCTCCAGCCAGCTCTGATGGCTGGGCTGAGCTTCCTCCCAGGGAGGCTGCATGCAGCACACAGAAAGACAGGGCATGGGGGAAGCCAAGTGGAGCTGGGTGGCAGGAGACGGCACCCCGAGGGAGTCTGAACCCTCCCTCCAGGAAGGGGAGGGCACTGGCGGGTTTCACCTGTTAGCCTCCGCTTCCTGAAACACAAAATGCTTCTGAGGGTGGGAGTGGCCCGAGCCTGCGTGCTGGTTTCAGCTTTGCAACCCAGGATCTGCCAGGCTCATCAAAATGATGGCTTTGTAGCCAGGAGGAAGGCAGGTCGTCCCCTATCCGTGGCAAACCCACGTGGGAAAGTCTGGTGACGTGCCGTGCAAAAAGACAACGGGGAAACGGAACACAACAGTTCCCATCTCAGACCTGAGTGGCTTCCCAGGCCTTCCTGCCAGTGGTTCTGTTTCAGGAGATGGGGGGCTAGGACCAAGGCATCTGGACCAGTACCCAGTTACCCAAGAGACCAAGGACCTGCAACCAGGGACCACAAGTAGTAGCAAGAGCACTCCCTCGGAGTCCAGAGAGCCAGCCTTGCTTCCCTGGCCTTGAACCTCATGCTGCTTCTGTGACGTGGGACCTGTCCCCACCTGCGCTGCCTACACTTCAGTGTCAGGATGATCACATGTGAAACCCTGAATGCTATAGAGGTGCCTAGTGCAGTAGATTCCTGCTGCTGGTCTCTCTCCTTCTGAGACACAGCCTGCCATGTGAACTCAGCGTGAACTCAGCGTAGGACTGATAGGCTTGGAGCCTGGGGGGTGACCCCGGGGCAGCTTCCTGGGACCGACACTCGTAACCCTCGGCCATGTCTCCCAATCCCCGCAGGCTGAACGGCTCCCTCCCCAAGGGCGTGGAGGCCCAGAACAGAACCCTCTTCTTCAGGGGTCCCATCAGCTACAGCCTGGCCGGGACCTATGTCTGTGAGGCCACCAACCCCATCGGCACTCGCTCTGGCCAGGTGGAGGTCAATATCACAGGTAGGACGCTACCTCCCCCTCCTGCCTCTCCCCACCCACGACTCCTCCACTACCCATATCCCCCACCTTTGGGTGACGTTATGGTGGGAAGCCAGCTTCTCTACCCTCTCTCTTCCTCTCTGGTTTGCTCTTGCGCTTTGGCTGTTGGTCTTGCTTTCTTTTCTCTTTGCTACACTTAATGTTGTATGTAAGATGGTCAGGGTGGTACCCAGACAGAGAGGGGCAGATGTGCTACGGACAGCCTTGTTGGTTTGGGGAGGGGCGGCGGCCAGAGCCTGCTGGTGGTACTGCTGGGAGGCTGGCAGGGTGGGGGCAGGTGTGCAGGTGCAGCTCGCCTCCTTCAAGCCCTGCATCCTGCGTGGGCTGCAGGATGAGGCTCACCCCAAGCAGGGAGACCAGAGAGAAGGTAAGGATGCAGCCTGGGGCCACAGTGCTTCCGTGCCCCGCAGCTGTGTCCCTCTCAGTGCAGATGGGGGTGCTGAACCGCCTGACCCCTCAGGACAAAAGGAGAGCAGGGGCCGGGGTGTTCTGGGAGGAAGTTTGCATGGGACATGGAAGGAGTATGGGCTTGATGGCTGCCCGCCTTGTCCCTGGAAAACCGGGACAACCCTTAGAGGGCCATTGTCAGAAGGGTACATATGTAATACAGGCGAAGCACCCTAGCACAGGTCGGTTGGCCAGCAGTCGGCCAGCAGACGGCCAGTGCGCCACGATTGCCACTGTGACCTGCGTCATCAGCATTATTGTGAGCAGAGATGTTGGAACAGGCCGGTGGAGGGTGAAACTACCCACAGTGTCCCTGGGAGGCGTGCCTCTGACACTGCACCTGAGCCTGTAACAGGAAGAACCTCCTAGAACAGGAAGTGCCCTCCATCTACTGCAGTGATGAACAGGAAGTAACATGCCCAGGACGTGACCTCAGGGACACCAGGAACTGCTGGCTATTACTGGGCAAGCCCTTAGCTTGGAGCCTATGTCCCAGGACTGAGGGACCTCATCATGTTTGGGTACATTTAAGGCCCAGCTGCAGAAAAAGCAGCCCCGAGCTGTCCTGGGCCTTCTGTCACCCCTCTTGTCTAGGCAGAGCTGAGTCCCTTGCTGCCTCCTTCAGCTTCTTGCCCTTGGCGCTAGGAGTGGTTGGGCATGTGGGGGGAGGGGTGTACAAGTATCAGGGTTGGAGCCTGGGGAAATCAAGGCAGCCCCTCCCTCTCGGGCTCAGGCTTCAGGGTTCCCACAGATTGGCAAGTAGAAGACAGGGGCCAGAACCACACTTCCGTCACCTGGAGTTTGAGCAAAGTGCAGTGGGAGCCTCACAGGTGCCTGAGCGCCCGCAGGGAGGCAGCCTCGTTCCAGGGGTAGCACAGACGCAGGCTGGGGGCGTCCACCACCTGCTGGCTCCTCCTGGCTCCGGGCCCCTGGGAAGTGTCTTTACTCCTCTGAGCCACAGCCTCCGAGTCTGCAGCCCACAAGTGCCTCTCCTTGAAGGCTTCTCGCAGTCTTGCAGGCCAGCGTCCCCCTCCCCCGCCCCCATGGAGGACCACTGACCGCCCCCACGGCCTCCCCTCCACCACTCAGGCTGTCTGCAGAAAGAAAACCAGGAGCAACCTGCCCTGCTCCCCAGCATGAGAGGGCCGACCAGAGGCCCTTCCAGGCCAGGCGGTGTGCCATGCCCAGCCAGAGGCAGGGCCAGGGCAGGAGGGGAGTGGTCTTTCTTCTCCCAAAGCCCCCCCAGCAGTGGCGGAGGAGGGGGTGGCAGGTGACTTCAAGTGCAGGGAGCAGGGAGGAGACACGGCTGTTGTGGCACCTTCCGTGGGATCTGTGGTCAGGCCCAGGTGGCAGCATGTGCCACCCTGCCCACAGCCATCATCACACTAGCAGTGTGGCCTGGAGGACAGATGGGCTGGGGCCACCCAGGGCTCCAGCTGGAAGAGGGACGCAACATGACTGCATTGGTGACAGCGCAGTTAAGCAGGAGCCAGGAAAGCATGACACACACTGAGTCCTTGACGGGCACAGGGGCTGTGTGGCTGGCCCTCCCCGGGGGAGGGTCTCTGGGGGCCGCCCCCGCTCCGGAGGACTCAGCAGGGGCCTGAGCCTTTTCAAGGCTGTCTGTGCTTCCAAGTCATTTCCTTGCAGCCGCTGACCTCTCTACCCTTCATCCCACGTCAGCCCGTGCCCACCCTGCCCTGGGCTCCCAGCCCTGCCGCTCTGCAGGGAATGCATGAGCGAGAGGGATAAGTGGAAATTTAATTTTTCATTCTGGCCATCCACTTGGGTAATAGCTTTGCCCTGGGCACATCTGGACAGGGAAATGAAGAGCAGCTGGGGTGGGGCAGGAGCAGCCAGCCCTTGGGGGCGCGCCATAGGGACAAGTGTGTGTGTGTATGTGTGTGTGTGTGTGTGCCGGGTTCCTGCAAAGACTCATGGATAGCAGTGGTGGGGGTCAGGGCAGCCAGGCAGGGGGCTCGTTCCAGGGGTAGCACAGTGGGCAGGTATGGAAGGGGCTGGGCCATCTCTCTGTCGGCCATGGGGGGTCCAGCCAAGCACCTCTCCCTTCTCCCTCGGGAGGGAACCCCGAGGGTGGGGAAGGGACCCAGGCTGTGGTGCTTACAGACTATAGGAGACCAAATGAGGCAGCATCTACCCCTGGGGTGTCAGAAAGAGAGTGGCCAAGCCTCTGGCAGGGACCTAGCCTGTTGCCACTCCCACGGGCAGGGCAGGGAAGGAGACACTAGCGTTTCCACTGAGATCCAGGCCTATCCCAGGGGGGTGATGGCAGCAGTTTGCCTGTGGGGCGGGAAGGTGTTCAGACCACAGGTGGTGGGCTTTCCAGGTGGGTGTCCACGCAGAAGGGCAGGGGGTGTGAGCCTGCGAGCGTGCATGCCCAGGCCTGAGTGTGGGTATGCACCTCCGTGTGCGTTCCCAGGAGCTGCTGTCTGCCTGCTTGCCGAGCGTGCACACAGGAGTCCTCAGGGCTGAGCCGGAGCCAGACGTGCCCTCCCGCAGGCTGACAAATGGCCGCGCGGCTAAGAGCGCGAGAGCGCAGCTGTGGCCCGGCCTCCGGGAGGACCCGTCCTCCTCCAGCTCACCCAGGCCCTGCCTGCTGGCCTGACAAGAGGCACAGCTGCTGCAGCTGCAGGGGACAGGAGCGCCACCCGCCCTGCGGCCGGCCGCACTGCGTGCTGGGAGGTGTAGTTCTCACACGGCTTCCCGCCCTGATCTTCCGGCCCGAGGAAGCGCCAGGCAAGGGCTTTGGAAGCCAGCCCGGTCCCTATTGTCTCTGACCCCAGACCTCCCAGAGCCTAGATCCAGGCTGTAAACCCTCACCCCTCACGCCACCTGAGAGCCATCCAGCCTCCTCATCCCCACCAGCCACCCAGGTCATTCAGGGCCCCAAAGGAATGCGGAGTCCCTGCAGCTCTACCACGCCAGCCAGGCTGAGACCCCAGAAGGGAGCCTTCAGGAAAGGGGTGTGGCCGCCCCCTCTCCGAGGGCGTGAGGGAGCCCTTAGGGCCCCCAGCTGCGGCTGCGCTGCTGGCACAGACAGGGGCTACTGGCTGACCCTGACAGCTGGAGACAGAGGGGAGGATGCTCCACTCCACACCACAGCCCCTGTGCCTGCGAGTGAGCTGGGTTCCTGCACCTGCTTCTTCGGCCTCCTGCTCAGCATCTCCATGCCAAAGTCTTCTGCTGCCCGAGTAGCCAAAAGATGCCCAGAGAAGAGTAACCCTCCTTGGGACTTGGGGGGTGGGGAATCACCAGAGGGCCTGAGGTGAAAGAAACCCAGTATAAGCCCCGCCCCAAGCCGCTGTTGTGCTCCTGTCCCGCACAGCAGTGCAGTGAGGTCCCCGGTTGCGTGTCTGCTGCACGACGGCCCTGCCTGGGGCAAGGCTCACCCCTGAAGCACAGCTGGCTACTGGAGAGTTTATTCTTCCACGGCCACACGCGGGGCAAGCTGGGTGCTTGGGATGCGTCGGTGCGCGGAGCAGCCCTCGTACCCGTCCTTGCAGGGCTTGCGTAGTCACGGCGAAGGGGAGGTGGAGAAAGCGACAGAGGCAACAGCATCCCAGGGACACAGGAGCTTGTGACGGTGCGAGTGTGGGAGCCAGGCCCTGAAGCAGGCAAGGGAGTGAGCCACAGGAACACCTCGGAGAAGAGGGCCGCCAGGGAGAGGTGACATCGGCAGTGGGGACCGAGTGCAGGGCCCGCAGAGCACTCTGGGCGTTCACTGTGTGTGAACAGGAGCACTGCAGGGTTCCAAGCAGGGAAGGGTGCTGCTCCCTAATTCTGATTCACAAACTAGTCTGGGACCCCAGCCGCTCTCGTGAAACAATAAACCCCGCCCAGATGCCTGTGGGGGGTCACAGCAGGCCACCCAGGCAAGTAGGGTGCAGGAGAGTGGCATCTTCCTTTGGGTCCCTGCTGTTGGAAACAGTACGGAAGTAGCTACAGTGGGACTTACGTGGTGCACACCTGCCCCCCTCAGCAACGTGTCAGCCCAAGATCTGCGTGAGGCTGCCATCCCCCAACCCCTGGCCTCATGCCTACAGGAGAGAAGAACTCAAGCTGTTTGTTTGAAAACTGGCCGAAGGACCAGAGCCCATCGTGCTAAATCCTAATTTGCATTTAGTTGCCATTTAGACCGGCAAAATCAGTGTGTGATTAATGGAGTGGAATCAGCCATTGTTCAAACCAGAATGAGAGGTGCAGACCACTAGGACATGAAAATACAAGAGGAAAGGGCAGGAGACGCCTGCACGAGAAGCCAGCAGAACGCGGGCCTGGCGCGAGTGCCGTGAGCAAAGGTTTGCACCGAGAAACGGATTTGGGCAAGGAGCACAGCACAGAAGGCGTGCTGGCCAGACCCAAGGCGAAGCTGCCTGGCAGAAGCTTTGCAGGCCAGGCTGTCCTGCCCGGCACGCAGTCGGGCATTCCTTGCTGGTCTTTGAGAAAAGAAAATTAACCTGGGGGCTGTGGGTGGGGTGACCAGGAAGGTGACAGGTCCAGGGACCTGCAGTCAACCCCGGCATCACGAGGTAGATGCAGAATGGGGGAGAGTCAGTGAGATGTGACCGTGACCGCAGACTTTGGCCCAGGAGGGGAAGGAGGAGGCGTCAAAGATGAATGAGATTCTGAGCTGGGAGTCCCCAGTGGTGGTGGCACTGGAGAACTCGGGGGCTTAGGCTGAAGGGAGAAGTGTGGGAGGGAAGATGGCGAACCAGGTGGGAGAGACGGGTTTTGGGTTGGAGGTGAGAAATCCACATGAGGATGTACTAGAGGGCTCTCTTTCAAACGTGTGTGTCCCTGCCAGACGGCCCTGGCGGGCAGGGGTGAAGGGCAGGGCTCCTGCTCTGGTAAGTGGAGAAACACTGCATCCCACATGCAGGAGAAGCTGGGGCACTCATGCTTTGCCCAAGCCGTTTCCCCGAGTGCTTGAGCCCAGTGCTTTTGCTAACCCTCTGAGCAAGTGGTTGGAGGTTCTGTGGGCCACAGTTGGGGAGATGGCATCCGAGAGGCCTTTGGAGTTAAAGTCCCAGAGCTGGGCGACAGCCATCAGGATAAAGGTAATAAATGAAGCAGATCAGTCTGCCACCAGGAAAGGAAGCAGAGTCAGGGTGGAAGATCCACGGGTGGAGCCTCCAGGGAGCCCGATGGAGCAGAGAGAGAGCCCAGCGAGGCAGCCAGAGACAGAGCCCTGGGCGAGGGCAGCCGGGGACCCAGGAACCCTGTGTCAGGAGAAGAGGCAGCTCCCACCCTGGTGCCGTCCTTATCCCCTTGGCCTCTGCAGGTCCCTAGCATCCCTCAAGGCTGGGCCAAGTCCAGCCTCCTCCAAGGAGAGTTCCTAACTCCAAGCCCCGGAGCTCTCGTTCTGCTGCACTCCCGAGCGTTTCTCTGCTTTTTCCCTTGACATCTCCCACGGCTCTGTGCCTCAGAGTGGCATTCGGTTCCCAGCTAGGCTGTGAGATGCTTGTATCCTGTGACTAGCCAGACAGATGCTCAGTACGCGTGTGCCGATCCCTTGGGTGCAGGGGTCAGCGGGGGGTGTGGGAGGGGTGGAGCAGAAGGCAGGTGCAGAGGGAGAGATGGTTCACATCCGGGAGACCTGAAGAGGGAGCAGGCAGGTTAACAGTGCAGCAGGGCGGGGCTCCTCCTCCCACCTCCTGGGGAGCAGGTGCAGGCCCCTTTAAGGCAGTAAACAAACGGGGACCTGGGGAGCCTGCAGAAGCTTCAGGCCCCCAGGAGACTCTTCAGCAGATAAGCAGAGATTCAGTAAACAGTGACCTGAGGGTGGTGACAAGTGGGGAGCGCTTCCGGCTGCCAGCTCCTGCATGCGCAGGCCCGGGCACAGGAGCCCAGGGCCGGGCCCGGCTCAGCCACGTGACCTGGGCCAAACGGCCTCCCACTCTCCAGGCCCCTGTGTTCTCAGGAGCCCTGCCAGCCTGAACTCCAGGAAAGCCTTTCCTCTTTCCTAGAATCTCCACCCTGCTGCTGCCTGCCGCAGACAGCACCCTACACACCCCACAGGGCCGGCCCCACCCAGGCGGAACAGGCTCTCGGGAGCAGCCCGATTCCGATGCTGTGAGTGATGCTGAATCGAGGACTGAGCTGGCAGCAGTAGGCTCCCAGGGGCCCGGACAGAAATCCAGACCCGGTGCTGTTACCTTGGCCTGAACTTGGCCCGGAGAGAGCAGTGGAGGTCAGCCCTCTGGTCCTACCCCAGTGCCTCTGGACCAGGCCAGCCATGGTCTCCGGTGCCACCCTGTGGTAGTGCTGGGAACCGCCTCCCGTAGCCTCACTGTAGGACCTCTGGCCCCAGGCCTGGCCCAGAGCAGAATAGTGAGGCCTGCCCCCACCCCCACCCCCTTGGCTCAGAAAGTCACTCAAGTCAGCTTCCTGTCCCCTCCCACCCACTTCCATCCTCTCCTCGCCTTTCCTGCCTCCTCGTGTCCACTCTGTCCACAGTGTGCGTGTGTCGGTGCATCCATGTTCAGCACTCAACTCCGTCCTGTGAGCCCCCAGCTGTGTGGACGCACCTGCCATGGCAGGCGCCATGTCCTCAGCATCTTTGCTGTGTGTGTACAAAGCCCTGCTCTGTGCCTGCACCCTGCCCTCCTGGGTGACTGTGCTTGTAGCCCAGGCTGGCAGCACTGCTGGGTCCCCCACCTTGCCCTGCAGGGCCAGACTGCAGCCAAGAGCCACAACCCTGGCCACTGGTGGGCACGTACAGGCCGTCTTCTGGGCGTTAGCCCTGGACTCTGGGCCCCTGAAGCCGGGCAATGGTGTCATGCTGAGGGACTCGCGAGACGTTTGCACAGGCTCCATATGCAAGAGAAGCAGCATTGCGTCACAGGCTCGGCGGCCTGCGGCCCCTTGCGAACCTCCCTGTGCCTGGCCTCCTCGTGCGCAGAAGAAATGAACCACACCCCTGCTTCCCAGGGTGGTGACAGCACATGGTGGCTTGTGGGTGCTGTGCGTGAGGACCTCTGCACCACGGCCAGGGGCAGAGCTGGGCCTGCACCCACTCCCGGGACAGGATGGAAGGCCTTGGTGCTACGGGTGCTGTCTCCTGCCTCTCTCTGCTCTGGCCACCAGTGCTGCTGCACAGTGGGTCTCCCGGCAGGTGCCCAGGAGCCTCTGGAACGGGAGCTGCTCAAACCTTGCCTGCCCCCGCCCCCGTTTCCCACCCTGCTTTTTTTCCCCATCGCTTTCCCCCCTTCCTCCCACCCCTGGTGCCGCCCCAGGAGCAGACTCTGACTCTGTCCCCTCCCTCTCTTTTCCTTTCCCAGAATTTCCCTACACCCCGTCTCCTCCCGAGCATGGGCGGCGCGCCGGGCCGGTGCCCACGGCCATCATTGGGGGCGTGGCGGGGAGCGTCCTGCTGGTGCTGATTGTGGTCGGCGGCATCGTGGTGGCCCTGCGCCGGCGCCGGCACACCTTCAAGGGCGACTACAGCACCAAGAAGCACGTGTACGGCAACGGCTACAGCAAGGCGGGCATCCCCCAGCACCACCCGCCCATGGCGCAGAACCTGCAGTACCCCGATGACTCCGACGATGACAAGAAGGCCGGCCCGCTGGGCGGGAGCAGCTACGAGGAGGAGGAGGAGGAGGAGGGCGGAGGGGGCGAGCGCAAGGTGGGCGGCCCCCACCCCAAATACGACGAGGACGCCAAGCGGCCCTACTTCACGGTGGATGAGGCCGAGGCCCGGCAGGACGGCTACGGGGACCGGACTCTGGGCTACCAGTACGACCCTGAACAACTGGACTTGGCTGAGAACATGGTTTCTCAGAACGACGGGTCTTTCATTTCCAAGAAGGAGTGGTACGTGTAGCCCGCTTCTGGAGCGTCTGTCTGCGCCCGCCCCTCCCCAACTCCGCCCCGCACGCCGCACGCCCCCCCACCCGCACCCCTCCTGGAGCTCCGCAGAGACTCGCTCCACTGCCTAGAGCCAGCCCCCAGCTCCCAGGGAGCAGGGCAGCCCAGGGTAGAGGACTCGGCTTTGTTTTTGTTCCTGCCCCCTCCCCATGGTGTTGTGTTGACCGTGGCTTTGGTGTTGCTGTATCTCCTTCCCCCACCCCCCAACACTGGAATTTGTGTTCTCTTCACTGGGGGTGGAGGGCTGAGGGGGCTCAGGAGGAAGAGCCCCACCCCTACCCCAGATGCTGCTTCTCCCTGGGAGAAGGAACCCACCCCCCTAGACAGCAGGTACACCCAACGGGTGAGGGGTGGGGGTGGCTCGTCCAATGCACCCAAGGGGAGAGATCTTGTTTGTTCCAGGAATCCAGTTGAGGTCCCTACCTGGGACCTGGGGCAGTGTGTTTACCTGGTGACGTTGATTTCACATAATTTCTTCATTGGCCTGTGGGGAGTCCTGCTGGACCAACTCTGATGTGTCTCACTCTCCCCTTGTCTGACCCCAGCGCGGGGGGCTCCTGGCAGACTCTGTTAAAGACTCTGTTCACACCCCCTGCCAGCTCACGCTCACATGCACGCGCACACACCCACTCACTGTGCCTGGGCCCACAGACGCTGCCCAAGGCCCGGCCTGTCTGCTCCCTCTCTTCCTTAAGCACCAATGTTTCTTGGACCTCTCCCTTACCCATAAGTGCTCGATTCTCTTGGAAAGTCGGGGCTGGGGTCCCAGCAGGGGATTTCCTCCAGGAGCGAGATGCCAGGGCTGAGAAGCGCAGAGAAGAGCCACGGACACAGTCTGAGGGTACATGGGGATGCCCACTCGAGATCCCGGGGCTGGCAGAAGTGTGATGGGGTGGCACAACCAGGGAACCACCTGCTCACCCCCTCTCCGTTCCCTGGGGCGAGGGACAGCCTTGAGAAGCCCTCCTGCTGGTGTGGGCCTCTGGGCACCTGGCAACCCTAGGCCTGCCTGGGTCTTCCCTTGGATGCAATGGAGGAAGGCCCCTCCCAGCTCTCTCTCCGTCCCCCAGCTCAAAGTGCCTCAGTTCTTCCCTCTGCCACCCAGGTTCCCCGGCACTCTATAGACAAGCTCACACATGGGAAAGACCCGGGGGTGGGACAGGCTGGCTCCAAGGCCCCTTGTGCCTGCCCATTAGGGGCCTGTCAGCTCAGGCCAGGCCAACGCGAGCTCCGGGGGACAGCAAGTGTTAGGGGACAGGAGGCAGACACCAGTGCCCCACAGGCACTGTCCGCCCAGCCTCAGGCTTCCTATGGGAGCCACACACACACACACACACACACACCCCACCGCCTGGTGCTGCTATTGAACGCCACCCGAGCTCCATCTCCACCTGTGTGACCCTGGCCCCCAGCGAGGCCGCCCGGCCTGGCCCTCACTGCCCCAGCCCCAGCCCAGGCTGCCCAGTAGCCACGTAGCAGAAGTCTGAAGCCATGCCAGCCCCGGGCGGTTCTCTCCTCTTGGCATTGTGGGCAGTGCGCAGGGTGGAGCTGGGGGAGAATATTTCGGGGCCTTTCTAGCCATGGGGCAGGGGGAGGTGGAGGAGCGGCACTGCTTCTCCCAGCAGTGTTAGTGTCCCCTTAGGGCAGGGGACCTCGTCATGTTACATCACGACCCCACCCCTCCTCATGCCATTCTCGCTCCTCCGCTTGGTCCCTTTGTACCCAGGCAAGGGGTAACCCCAGGGGCCCGCCTGACAGAGGCGTTTTCCCTGTCCCCTTGAAAGCACGAGACCGAAATGACTCCTCCTCCCGTGTCTCCCTTGTCCTGCACTGCCACTCTCTGTTCCTCCTCCTGGATGGACTTAGGAGGCCAGGGCCCCCCCAAAGCACTGAGGCCTCCTTAAGACCCCCCACACCTCCCTCCCCTCCCCCCACTGCCCAAGCAAAGCACAAGTGATGGGGTCTGGGCAGCAAAGGCTCATGGGAGGCTCCTGCCTTGCTCCAGCCCAACCCACTGGGGCGGCTGCTGCCCTGGGATGGGAGGGCACAGGCAGGGGTCAGCACTTGGGCTTAGAGCAACTGGGTTTTCTGGACCAATGGTCCTGCTGGGGCCGTGGGCAGCCCGCTGGCAAAGGGAGCCTGGCCGGCCCGCCAGACAGAGGACGCTTGCTTCTTCATGGCCCAGCAGGAGCTGAGCTGCTGCTTTGCAGGAACTGAAACAAGCCCGGTGTTCATTGTGCCAAGGCCTCCCCGCCTGTCATCCTGCCTCTCTGCCCTCCCCTCCCCTTGCAGATTTTGATCTTGTCCTAAGGTGTCATCGAACCGTCTGGGTTCCCTCTATCAGGAGGAGCTGGAAGTAGCAGCACCGAGTTGGTGAGCACAGGCATGCACGGGCGGCCGCCCCGGGCCCAGCACTCGTGCATGCGAGCACGCACAGACACCCCCGACAGAGCCGAGCACAGGCGTGTGCGCGCACACGCACACGCACACACGCGCGCACGGCTGCATGGGCACTGAGCACAGGTAGAGACCCGGCAGGGGAGTGGGCTGATCCCAAGGAGAATCTGTGTCCCAGCGCTCAGGCTGTGAGCGGGCCCCGAGGCCCTGTGGCCTGGGCGTGCGCCCCCTCTGCCACCACACCCCGTGTGCCCACTGCGCTGGTGCGGTAGCTTTTCTGCCGTCCTCAAAGCAGAAAAACCAGGACTTAAGCTAGGTGGTTGTGGGTAGCCCCGCAAACACTGGTGGCCTCTCCCCTGGGAGGAGGGGGTGCCTTCAGACCTCCGGGGGTCCAGACAGAGGCCCCCGAAACCTGACTGCCAACAGAAACCCTCTCCTGGTGAGGGGCGTGCGGCCCCCACACCCACAGGGAAACCTGCTCTGGCCATAGATGGGCTCACAGCCCTCCCTGGGCCAGGGGTGGCCCAGGCATGGCGCCTGGGGCCTCGCTGCCACTGCCCCACCCGGTGCTGCTGCTGCTCTCCTGACCCCTGCTGTGAGGAATGGGATTCTTGGTTAAAAAAAGTTGATAATTCCTTTTTTGTATAAATGCAACAAAATCCAGGAGAAGCTGCCCCCTCCCCTCACGTGCGAGTCGCCCCCTTTGCTTCGGTTCCTCTGTCACCGTTTTCGTCTTTGGTCCTGGGGACAGCCCAGCAGATTCTCCTGGTTCCCTCCCAGGGGGTGCTTGCCTCACCCCCTTTTACTTGTATAAAAAAAAAGATGGGTTGAAAAATGTACTGAGGAAAAAAATGTACTTTTTTATAAATAAAGTGTTTAAAACAAGCCCATTGGCCGTGTGTCTCTCCGGTTGCCCTGCTGTGGTCCTTCTCCATGGGGCAGCGGCTGATGGGGAGCCCCCCACCCTTGTGTCTGGATTCTGGGTTCTGCAGCTGGGATGCAGGCCCCACGTGGGCATCGCGCGCCCCCTGTCTTGCAGGAGCGCCTCCCACGGAGGCTGAGCTCAGGCTACCATGGAACAAGGGTCCAATAGGGAGGGTTGGGGTCTGCAGGCACAGGAGGGCCCTTTCAGGAGGCCTGACGTGGCTGGGGGCTCATGCTGGCTGCAGCCTGTCCCGCCGTGTTCCCCCACTCCCTGTTGTCCTCCCTGCCATGCCCCATCTGAGTCAGAAAGCAAGCCAGCAGTGTCACACCCGTCCTGTTGGGGACACATCCTGGGGGACAGGGGCCAGAGGGGAGCCCCCTTCTCCTCAGGGCATGAGGACAGGTTGGAGGCAGGTTTCCTGGTTCCTGGGTCGCCTCCCTCCTCCTCCCCAGTCCAGCGCCATCTGCTTCCCATCTCCCGGGCTGGAATGCAGGACAAATCGATCCTGGGGTGGAGTGGCAGCGGCTTCAGGGGTTGTCCCATCTCCCCCACCCCCGGTAGCATCTTTTTTCACTGAAATCCACACCGCCAGCCCCTGGAAGGAGGGGAGGGGTGGTCAAAGCCCTCCTGCCGAGTTAGGGGCCAGGCACGTACTCCACGCCAGGATTGGGCAGGACGGACAGGCGGGGGTGGGTAGGCTCGGGCTTGGGCGGGCGTGGAGAAAGCCGGCAGCTGTTGGCAGCTGGCTAGGCCTCTCGCTGGAAGGCCAGCTCCCTGCACCCTGCGAAGGGCTGTGTTGAGTTAGTGATAATCGAATGAGATGCAAATTGGTTGTTTAGATGGTCACTTCCTCGGTTTTCCAGGCTGTCCATTTACGTTCATTTTTCATGTGTGCAGGCAATATATGCTTAATTACGTTATTAATATATTGCAAGAGAACAGCGGACAGAACGTTCTAATTGGCATTTAACTAGAGCGTTCCGGCAAATTAGCCAAGACTTTCTCCGGCAGCGGAAGGAGGGCAAGCCAATTAGGCCCAGACACCGTCTCCCAGGGTGGAGCACCATGCTGGAGAAGCCAGACCCCGCCCCTTCCCCAGGCTCTGGGGCCACGGGGCCTGGCTCCCTTGCAAGACGCTGGAGCTTCCAGCAGTCCAGGGCACACTCAGCTCTCCCGCCGAGTTAGACACGGGGCTCCTACCGCCCCGTCCCTGACCACTGCCCTCTTCAGAGCAGAAGCCCCAAAGCCAGGTGGCTGAGAGGCAGCAGCTGCCTGGCTCGCTCGGAGACCACCTGGCCTGAGCCCGCTATTGCTAATGGGCCCAAGACTCAGATACCTGGACAGGTGGCTCCTCGCAGAAGATCCTGGAGGCCTTTCTCTGCATCCCCTCACCCTGCTGTGTGTAGGTGCGCATGGGTAAACAAAAGAACTTGATAAACTGAAGGACTTTTTCATGCATGCATTCATTCACTTAGGTCACGTTTTGGTCCTTGGGGGCCCAAATGAGCACTACTCAGATATTCACACCTGGAGTCAGAGCCCAGGGATCCCCGATGCCAAACCGCCAGTGCTGTTGCCATCGGAGCTTTGTGTAGCACAGGGCTGAGCTAGCTGGTGTTGTTTGGGAGGCTCTGAGCTGATGTTTCACCTGGCCCTTGGAAGGCTGTGTCAGAGTTCCCCAAACACAGGTGTGCAACGGGTATCCCAGGCAGACTTAAGAAGTCAACATCCCGGGGCCGGCGCTGTGGCACAACAAGTAAAGCCACCGCCTGCAGCACCCGCATCCCATAGGGCACCAGTTCAAGTCCCGGCTGCTCCATCTCCGATCCAGCTCTCTGCTATGGCCTGGGAAAGCAGTAGAGGATGACCCAAGGGCTTGGGCCCCTGCACCCATGTGGGAGACCCGGAAGAAGTTCCTGGCTTCTGGCTCAGCTGAGCTTTGCTCAGCCTTGGCCTTTACGCCCATCTGGGCAGTGACCCAGTGGCTGGGAGATCTCTCTCTCCCCCTCTCTCTGACTTTTAAATAAATCAGTAAATTAAAAAAAAAAAAAAACAGAATTGAACATCCTCCGTTAATTATTCTTCAAGAGACCAGCCTAGTCTAACACCCTCTGCACACGGAGAACTGAAGTCCTCAGGGGAAACCCAGGCTTAGCCCAACCACAGCTCAGACAGCATGAGCTGAGCTGCTCCGGGTGGGGCCATATCCTGAGAGCAGTGGAGGGAGCAGTGCCAGGGCACTGCCCTTAGTGGGTGCTCCAACTGGCCCAGGTCTGTCCACCGCAGCAGTGATAATGCCCAGTGGGATAAACTGGGCTTGCAGGGGCCACGCTGATGCTCAGTGGAGTCCCCGGGGTCAGGTAGGGCTCATCCAGGAAGACTTCCTGGAAAAGGAAGTAGCTGAGATGGTTTGGAAGAGTGGGAGGGTAATGGGTTGGTGGGAAAGTTGGCAGGAAGTCCTCTGAGAGCTTGGGGGGAGTACCAGGCAGCCCCCACTCCTGGGACCCCCTGGGCACCACCCCACAGCTGAACGCAGCCCTGGGACCGTCCTTGGTGCTGGCTGCTCTGGCCCCTACCCCCTGTTTTCTCTCTTGGTTTACAGGCTTAGTGGCAGAACCAGGCCAGGTGTTTCTCTGGGGCTGCTGTCCCACTCCCGTCTAGTTCATCAACTCCCAGATAGCAGCTGGAGGCACTGGCCTTGTCCCGCCTTCCCCTCTGCCAACCAAAGTCCCCCAGGACACACATCTCATGCCAAGCTGGCCCCTTAGGCTGTGTCCTGGGATAGCCAGGACAGCCATGCTTGGCTTGAGAACCGGTCCCAGGCCATCCTCAACATACATCGCAGGCTCCGTCCAACACAGCAGAGTCCCTGAGGAGTTAAATGACCAGGCCCCACCCCAAGCCACCTGGCAGAGCCTCTGGGCCCTTGCTAAGGAACAGTCAGATTCAGAACCTGGTGTGGAGGCGGGGCCATCTCAGGGGTCAATCATGAGAAAGAGGCAAGGCCCTGAGACAGGCATGGGGGGCTGAGGAGGTGAGTAGCTGGGCGACTGGCTGGGTTCATGCTCTTAGGACTTGGGTGCCAGCTGTCAATTATCTTCACTGTCAAGGTCATCACCTGGAATGCAGTGGAGACCCCCATATGGAGGCAAATAGAGTACCTGGGCAGAGCCACACCTGTGGTCCTCATGAAGCAGGGTTGCTAGTCTGGGGTCCTTTGTGGGTCCTTGGTGTCTGGGCACCTGCCACATGAGAAAGCGGGATTCTGAGGTTAAAGCCCAGGCAGGAGTCCCTCAGGCCCCTGGGCATGCGGGTGCTCACGGTTTTACCAACCTGGGAGAAGTGACTGGGTTCCTGCAGGGAGAGTGACAGCTCGCTCAGAGCCCTGGAGGGAGGACCTGTGCCCTTGAAGCCTTCACTCCCCGCCTGACGACTGTCCCCGGAGGTCCCAACTGAGCAAAGACATTTTTGGGGTAACTGCATCAGCGACCAGCTAGCAGGGGTCCCCAGCCTGACTGCCCCCTCGTGCCCACCCCTTCTCGTTTTGCAGTGCTCCTGGGATCCCCAGCCCTGAGACAGCCACCAGGACCTCCAGAGCAACCAGGGCAGCAAGTCACGGAGCCCAGCCAGGGGCCGTCGGCACTACGGGCACTTAGGGCAGGGGTCCCCGGGGACCATGTCACATTGGTTCCCTTCACCCAGCCCGGAGCTGGCACACAGCAGGTGCTCAGTGGAGGTTGAACCAAACTGAGTTTATCAAAGTGAGAGAAGGGGCCTTGCAGGCGGTGTCACCCACCCTCCCCCGAGCCTCCCAGGTGTCCCCAGGGCTGCTGCTCTGTGTGAAGCTTCCCTCCCCTGAGTGTCACCCCCTGGCTTTCCTAGGACTGTCATTGAGATCCTGGGGGAGGGTTCCTCATCGCCGTACCACTCACCACGGCGCAGTCAGCAGGCCACACAGCTGCACAGCGGTTAGCAGCCTGCGCTTTGGAGTCAGGCTCACCTGAGTTCCCACTGGAACTCGGTCAGCAGCACAGAGGCCAGCACAGAAAGCACCCAACCGATGTCAGATGATCCAGTTGCCTATGGGGTGCGGATGATGACGGGGGTCCCTGCAGGTGCACCAGTGGCAACAAGCGTGCCATGTCGGTATGGTACTTTTTAAAAATTTTTACATATTTGACATGGTGGGGGAGAAAAAGGGAGAGGGAAAGGGAGAGGGAGGGAGGGAGGGACAGAGAGAGGGAGAGAGAGGGAGATATGGAGAGCTCCCATCTACAGGCTCACTCTCCAAAGGCCCGCAGAGGTCCAGGGCTAAGCCAGACTGAAGTCAGGGCCTGGAATTCAATCCAGGTTTCCTACGTGGGTGGCAGGGACCCAGCCACCTGCACCACCACCTGCTGCCCCCAGGGTGCATGGAATCAGAAGCAGAGCTGGCACCCAGGCCCGGGTGCTCGGATGTGGGATGCGCATCTTCTCTACTGAGCCAGACCCCCGTCCCTGGGATGGTGCATGTTGGCAGTGGGAGAAGCTATGTCTGTGGGGTCAGGGACCCCCAGACATCGCCGTACCTTCTGCTCTACCTTCCTCAGAACCTAAAACTGCTCTAAAAGTAAAGTCTATTTTTTAAAACGATTTTATTTATCTATTTGAAAGGCAGAGTGACAGAGATAGAAAGACGTCTTCTATCTTTGGGTTCACTCCCCAGATGGTCACAACAGCCAGGGCTGGGCCAGGCCAAAGGCCAGCAGCCAGGAGCTTCTTCTGGGTCACCCATGTGAATGCAGGGGCCCAAGCACTTGGGCCGTCTTCCACTGCTTTCCCAGGCACATTAGCAAGGAGCTGGATTAGAAGTGGAGCAGCTGCGACTTGAACCTGTGCCAGTGTCGCAGGTGGCACCGTAACCTGCTGAGCTACAGTGCAGCCCCTTAGTCTACGTTCCTTAGTTTTCTTTACCTCCCGGTTACTCGAGGTGTTTCCGAAAGAGACACATTAGCATCTCCCTCCACTCTGAGGGCCGGGGACCAACGGCTGCTCCCTGGAACGGGGCTGGCCAGTGTGTGTCCCTGCTTGTCCCCATGTGTGCCCCCGGCCCTGGCACTCCCCCTCTTGCATGGTGGCAGACAGCCCAGCTGACCTCACAAGGTGGGCAAGGAGCACAGTGGGCGTCCTGGTGGTGACGTCCTGGGCAGGTGGACGGAGGGCTGGACGTTTGGGTGGACAAGTCTCCTCTGGGCCAGTTCACCTGTGCCAGCTCCAAGCAGATCTCTCTCATCTCATCCGTGGGCTGCCCATTTCCACCTCAAATGTGATGATTTTCATGTATAGGGGGTCTTCAGAAAACTCACAGAAAATACAAATCATGAAAAAGCGATGCATGGATTTCACAACTCCCTTTTTTCTGCAAATTTCGATGCTCCTGGGAATCTCTGCCATGTTTACCTTGAACATCAGGACCAGCATCCTCCTGGGCACTGTTTGGTCGTGGGTTCGGTCCCCAGTGGGTGTTTATTCAGAACCTGCTAGAAGGAAGGAGACAGGGATTTAGGGCCCACCTGACCTGGATGCACCACTGTGTGGCCCTCAGGTGAGTCACGTGCCTTGCCCGTGCTTGATCCCTGAGCCTATGGGCACAAGCTGCTGGGTGACTGGAGAGGGCTTGCACGCAGAGTGGGTCCCTTGTGCAGCGGGCAGCCGCAGTGCCTGCCTCAGCCGGCCGCTGCCACGGCGGCAGGGGAGGCAGCTCCCCAGCAGGACTGAGCAGGCTGGGAGCTCGGGGTGTCAGCACAGTGCTCTGTTTTAGTCTCCTTCCACTGCTGTGTGTCTAGCCTAAGAAGGGAAATGGAACCGGCGCCGTGGCTCAATAGGCTAATCCTCCACCATGCGGCGCCGGCACACCGGGTTCTAGTCCCGGTTGGGGCGCCGGATTCTGTCCCGGTTGCCCCTCTTCCAGGCCAGCTCTCTGCTATGGCCAGGGAGTGCAGTGGAGGATGGCCCAGGTGCTTGGGCCCTGCACCCCATGGGAGACCAGGAAAAGCACCTGGATCCTGGCTCCTGCCATCGGATCAGCGCGGTGCGCCGGCTGCAGCGGCGGCCATTGGAGGGTGAACCAACGGCAAAGGAAGACCTTTCTCTCTCTGTCTCTCTATCTCTCACTGTCCACTCTGCCTGTCAAAAAAAAAAAAATATATATAAAAAGAAGGGAAATGGAACGGGACGTGCAAACCTCGGGAGTCAGGACACTTGCCGAGGCCTCGCGGACCCACAGCTCTGTGCCTCCCGGGCCGTGTGGCAGCCACCCCCTGACTTGCTTTGCGTCGTGTCACATGACAATCCAAGTCTTAGCAAACCTGAGACTGGGCCACTTATAAAGATCAGAGGTTTATTGCTGATGGTCCTGGGGGCTGGCAAGTGCAAGGTCACTGCTTCTGTGCAGCTCTGGCTCCTGCCACTCAGCAGGGTGTCTGTGAGATGCTCCTGCGAGGCTGGTTTCCCATTGCTGGGTGGCCACAGCGTGTCCCCCTATCCTGTCATCCATGGGTAGATGAGTGAATTGTCTCCAGTGTGGGACAACCGTGACCAAAGCAGACATCCCTGTGTGTAACTCGAGGCTGTACCGGGGAGCGGAAGGAGGGCTAGCAAAGTGGCGGTGCCAATGCGCACCCTCCTACCCCCCGCCCAGCACCCAGCAGTGTGTGTGACTTCCAGGGGCGCTGCTTCCCTGCCCACACCCGGTGTCATCTGTTCTTTCAGTTTCAGCTGGCAGCGGCATGCTGGTGTCTTGTTGTGATTTTAATTTGCAATTCCCTGATGACTAACGAGGCCGAGCTCTTTTTCAGATGACTAGCAGAGAGTCGGGGTTTTGATAGGGTCCTGGATTTTCACAAAACATTGTCGGGAGGATGGGGCATGCCCTTCTGGCCCCACTGGGATCTTCCTGGGACGAGTCTCCATTCTGGGGGCCCAGGAGGCACTGGAGAGGCTGGGATAGGATGCGGAGAGCCAGAGGAGGTGAGGGATGCTGAGTGGTGTGAGGGACCCCCGTGGAGCAGCAAGGACAGACCAATGGTCAGGAGACAGAGTGGCTGGCAGGTGGCCTTGAGATGTCACAGTGACTGCCTCAGGTGTGGTTCGATGGGAAACCTTCCTTTGGTCCCCACAACTGACTCCCAGGCAAGGTGGGTTTCTTGGGGGTAGGCAAGAGACAGTGCGCCCCATCCAAGGGGTCTCCCCTGGTGACCAGAGGGGTTGAAGGAGGAGCGCAGGCAGGCAGGTCTGGACCACAAGCAGTGGTCAGGAACGTGCTGGAAAGAGGCCGGGCCTGGGAGTCCAGAGACTGGACTCTTCACCAGAGAGCAAGGCTCTTGGTCCCCTGTCCCATGACGCAGGAGACTGTGCCCATAGAACCAGGAGCCGGGGAGATGTGAGCCGGCCGGTGCTCCTGGCCTGCCCTCAACAACCCTGACCGTGATGTATCACCCCACTCCACCGCCATGTTTCCTGCAGCTGACGCTGAGACCAGGGGCTGGGGTGAGGGTGGCCAGCGGCAGCTTCCAGGTGAGTGTGGCTCATGGCAGCAGCCGTGGGAGCGTGGGGGAGGGGCCAGGCTGATTGCCCCCATCACTGGTGAGAGGCCCCTGCTCTTCCTCTCCCTTCAGACAAGTGGGGGGATCTGCTCTGCTGACAGCAAGTGGTCTGAGCCCATATGAGAGGGGTGCAGAGGAGTAAGGGGCTCCCCCAGGCAGAATCACGGTGGGCGTGGGCTCTTATGTCTCCTCTGGCTGCCCACTTAAGGAGAAGGTGGGAGAAGGCAGACCCCCGGTAAGATAACGGCTGCTGGCTCTCTCCAGAGTTTCCCCTAGAGAAGCAGCCATTCACCCTAGAAAGATTTGGGGTTTTGATCCGTGAGAAGTGTAGGGACCTAGAAGTGAGACTCTGTCAAAAGACATCCGCCAGGCTCTGGTGGGAGCAGGAGCTCCCAGCTGATCCATCCCCCGACGGCCCTCCAGCACCTGCTCCCGCCCTGGGGTGATTCCTATCACCACCTCGCAAAAGCCAGGGCCCCTGCAGCAGCATGGCCCCGTGGGCGGACGGCCTGCCCTGTGCTCCATCCTTCTGCCCCGACAGCTCAACACATGCAAATGCCAAGCAAGCAAGAGCTGTGGGGGATGGGTTCCAGCCCCCACACCCGGGTACCAAAATCTGCAGATGCTCCGGTCCATCACGCGGAAGAGCGTAGCATTTGCCTAGCGCCTGTCCAGACATCCCGTGGGCTTGCCCTCATCCCTGGGTTCCTTGTAGCACCTCATACGATGTGAATGCCATGTAATTAGCTGTTATACTGCATTGTTTCAGGAATAAAGACAGTTAAAAAATGTCTGCACATGTTCAGTACACCTTTTTTTTTTTTTGCAAAGATTTTTGACCTGCAGTGCGTTGAGTCCGAATTCGTAGAAGGCCGACTGTTCAGACCGTTAGAACCACATGGAACCTCAAAGATCACTCGCCCTAAATCTTCGAATGGCGAAATTAAATCCCAGGAGCCGACCACTTCCTTACATTTATGTAATGTTTGGAAATTACAAAGTGGCTCAAGTCGTAACTGAAGACTTACAATCACTCACTAAGTACCAGGCACTGTTCAAAGTGCTTTACAATAGTAAAACCCCTGGTCCAGGCCCAGGAGGCCGGCGCTATGGTTGCTGTTGTTGTTATTATTATTGTTGTTGTTGTTAGTAGTAGTAGTATTACAGTGATCTGCAAGACAGAGCTGAGCTTCAAACCAAGGCGGTCCGGCCCCAGAGGCCGTGCCTCTAACTACTGCACCGCCCTGCCTCCTGCCTGCTGCCATAGAGCCCCTTCAGGACACAGCAAGCCTGGTGTGGAGCGGGAGGCGGCCCAGGAGCGGGGGACCATGCCCGCCTTGCTCCAGGAGGGACGCTGGGCCTGGAACAAGTTGCAGTACACCCACAAAGCAGCAAGGGCCCCAGGCGGTGCCCAAGCCGTGCTTGTGGGAACCCTGTCTAATATCAAAGTGAGTCAGCAGGGGCAGGCAGGGCTCCTGAGGAGAGACTTCCTGGAGAAGGTGGCATCAGAGACGACTCTGTAGAAGGGAAGTAGCTAGGGAAGTTACAGAACACACGTGGGGAGGAGCAAGGCATGCTGGGTGAGTGTTTGCCAGCACGGGCTGGCCAGGCTCCTGGGCTGGGGAAGGGGACCTTGACACTCTGTGACTCTCATAGCCCAATGTGGAAGCAAGCAAGAGGCAGCTCCGCCCAGCTCCGCGGGGCTACTGATTAACCCGGGGCTGAAGGATGTCCAGTGTCTTGCCCAAGGTCACACAGGTAGTGATTGACAGACACAGAACCTGGACCCAGGCCCTCTGAGGCCGAGCCAAGTGCTCTTTGCGCTGTACTGAACCTCCCTCCAACAGGGAACAAAACACCCCTGGCTCACAGATTCCCACTGGCTGGTGGTTTTCCCACTGCCCTGAACAAATGCGGCTCGAGGTCTCGACGCACACAACCGCTGTCACATGAGCCCAATTTGGGGGTCCCACAGGGGAGATGGAGGGCGAGGAGTGCGAAGTGGAGGCAGCCATGCCTCCTTCCAGGGCTCCCCAGGTGTGTTCAGGCCCTGAAGTTCCCCAGGTTTCTTGGGTCTCCAGCCCTTCCCCTCCCCCCAAACACGCACTCTTGGAAGCAGAGTTCCCCCTGAGGAGGGCGGCCTGTGAAACGCTGCCTCTGAATTAAACTGCATCTTAACACGCGCACGTACATAGCTAATCCCCTCTCACTGCAATTAATCAGGCCATGCTGAGGTTACCCTCAAAGTATTCTTTTTTTTTTTTAAAGATTTATTTATTTATTTATTTGAAAGGCAGAGTTACAGAGAGGCAGAGGCAGAGAGAGAAGTCTCCCATCATCCCCTGGTTCATTCCCCAGATGGCCTCCATGGCCAGAGCTGCGCCCATCTGAAGCCAGGAGCCAGGAGCTTCTACCTGGTCTCTCATGCAGGTGCAGGGGCCCAAGCACTGGGGCCATCTTTACTGCTTCCCCAGGCCATAGCAGAGAGCTGGATTGGAAATGGAGCAGCCAGGACTCGAACCGGTGTCCCTATGGGATGTCGGCACTGGAGGTGGTGGCCTTAACCGAGATGCCACAGCACCAGCCCCTCAAAGTATTCTTGATGTGAAAGATTTTCCACCCAGGGTTTGAGGCCAGAGCAGGGCCTTGAGATGACAGAGGGCCCCTCGCTCAGATGGACGACAGCTAAGCCATCAACACGTCACTAGTGGGCAGGCAGGCAGGCAGCTGCCCAGCCTCCAGCTCTTTGCCTTGGGAATTCTAGGCCTTTCGAGACCTCTCTGCCGCTCATCCCCCCGAGTGCCCAGGTCTGTGCGGTCCACTAGCTCCTGAGTCACCTCGGTGCACCTCCTAAGTACCTGGCCAAGGTGGACCTGCTTGCAAGGAGCCGCCAGACAGCAGCATGGTAGGGCTGGGCCCCTGCACCAGACTGAGCGCCCTGAAGGTGGAGCAGGTCTGGCCCAGGGAGCTCAGAATCCAGTGTAGCTTGGTCGCTACCCCCAGATGGCTTTGGGACAGCCGTTTCTCTCTTGTGCCCCAGTTTTCTCATCTGTGTAATGGGGATGTAGTCCAAGCGCGGCCTGTTCCCTGAGATTCTAGCAAAGACACAACATCGCAAGTGGAAGCCTTTTGTAGCGAGTGAAGCTCTGTGCCCATGTAAAGGATCATCATCATGCGGTGACCCTAACGTTCCTACCCCTCCAAGGGGATGTCGAGGCCCTGCCAGCCACACCTGCAGGTGTCCTCCCAGGGCTGTGTGTGGCACTGACCATCAGACTCTTAGTCAGCCTGTGGCGGTTGGGACACACACACACACACACACACACAGATTTTCCATCCTCTGGTTCACTCCCCACATGGCCACCATGGCCAGCACTGGGCCAGGCTGAAGCCAGGAGCCTGGAGCTTCTTCCAGGTCTCCCACGTCGATGCAGGGGTCCAAGCACTTGGGCCGTCTTCTGCTGCTTTCCTAGGTGTGTTAGCAGGGAGCTGAATCGGAAGTGGAGCGGCCAGGACACAAACCTGCCCATTTAGAATCAGCTCCACAGGTGGAGGCTTTACCTGCTAGGCTGCAGCACCAGCCCCACGATGGTAAATTTCATCAGCAGAGGAAGCAGGTTCTCCATGAACTTGGCCGTTCTGAGTTTGTGTACTTCCTGTTTCCTTGCGTGCCTGGCACTGCTCCTTTGGAAAAGTCCTCATCTTGTCCAGGATGCAACTGTAGGGGTGATGGGGACGTCTGCTCCACCCTCAGAGTTTGCCAGAAGAAGCCAACAGTGGACAGGGGACAGGGGACGGGCATGCGCGTAGGGCATCACAGGGGACAAGTGAGCACCCAGCAGCCAGAGGGAGGTGAACGCCCCCAGACGGTCTACAGGTGGACAGGGAGGAGGGCTGCCGGCTATTTCAGAGCGGAGTGGACAACTGGCAGAGTAGGTGGATAGGTCCCGAGAACCCCCAGCTGCCCGGGACAGCAGGGGTCTGGGCTCAGGCTAGGAGCTCCTCTTCCCTGCTGAATGCCACTGGAGAGGGGTGGACGCAGGACAATTGCAGTCCTCTAGCAGGGCTCGCCTTACATGAGAGAACCCCGGGACAGACCCCACGTGTGCTTCGGGGAAGGAGAAGGTCAGAGCGACCTGGCTCTAGGGCCGCTTCTGTGGTTCACAGAACTCAGAGTCTCCAAGCACCAGGCTTCGAGACCTCGTTTCTGAGCTCCAACAAAATAAAGGAGGAGAACAACCTGTCACCCTCGGCTGTGAGGGGTGGGGTTTGAGGACCCCTGAAGCCAGATCCAGGGGGTCCAGGGAAGAGCTGGAAGGAGCTGGAGGCACAGCCCCGGCCCAGTGCACCCCTCACACCACCCAGGGCAGTCCTGTGGTGTGGTGGGTGAAGGTCTCCCTGAGTCTCCAGCAGGACAGGAGGGAGTGGCGGACCCCCCTCAAAACGGGCAGCAGAGGGGAGGGCTCAGGGCTGCTTCTGAGCCCCAAAGCACTGCGCATAGAGGCCGATAGGCTGCTCCTTCTCCCCAGTGTCACCCTCTTCCTCCCCCACCCACCCACCCAGCTCCAGTGCAAGCCCTGTGGGTGGAGCCTCCTTTGAATGCACTTGCTATTGTTGTCTTCAGCCCAACTGCCGGTGCCCAGGGCTGGTCTCAGCTGGCCCTGAAGTTCCACCTTCCTGACTCTGCGTGCAGGGCCACTGGGAGTGGGAGCCAGATTTGGCCGTCCCAGGGCTGTCGTCACTCAGGTCTTCTTACCCCCAGCGTTAGGCTAGAAGACAAGAGCTCGCCCAGGCTCCCCCCCCCCAATCAGGGCGTCCTCACCCGAGGGAACAGGGGAGCTGCCCGAGTGGGGAGACGCCTGGAGAGACCTGGCAAAGACCCCAGACTCTCCCAGCCTGGCGGCACTTCCTGGGCCCCGCCCCAGTGCTTTTCACAGGGTGGGGCAGGGGTCTGGGCTGGGCCCTGCAGCCTGGCTGTGGACAGAGCTCCCTGGGTCACAACAACCCCAGGCCAGGGAGGCTGATTTCTGTGGGCACAGCTCTGCCCAGGAGGCAGGGCGGTAGTGAAGGAAAATCCTACTGCTGTTGGGAGAGTCTGCAGCCCCAGCCTGCCCCCTGCCCCCCAGCAGACTGGAGTTCCTGTTGAAATGCTAGGAATACTAGGATCCAGCCCCCGCTCCCATTCCTGTGACCTACAGAGGCCACTCCATGCCAGGCCCTCCATGTGCATTCCCTTATATCTTTCTGTGGCTTCCCACTTTACAGAGGGGAAAACTGATGCCCTACACCACTGCTAGGAAGCGGAGAACCCAACCACCATGCTTCCCACAGTTCCAGGCGCCTTTTCAGATTTGGGGCGTCTTTCCCCACTCTGGGAGGAGGCCTTTGTGAGAGGAAATGGGGAGGAAAGTGTGAGGGGGGGCCGGAGGAGAGGGAGGGATGAGTGTGTGACAGATAAATGGCTGCCCCCCGGCTGGGTGGTGCCCTTGCTCGTCCCCCTCCCTCCAGGGGGGCTGGGGGTCAGGTGCCCGCAGGGCAGGGTCCCCCAGTGAGAGACAGCCCCCCTCCCCCAAGGAATGTGCGTGAAATCCCTGTAACTGCGTCCAGCTGGGCCTCACCTTGGGACATGGCTCCTCTTCCTCCTAATGGAAGTGCGAAGGGTGCAGGCGAGGGCGCTGGCTTCCAGAGAGGGGACAGCGCAGGCCGAGGGAGGAGGACTGTCCCAGCCTTCCCTACGGGGGCCCTGGCAACGCATACACTTCACACACACACAGACGCATATATACAAACACACGTAGACACATATAAACACGCGTATACACATATACACACACACAGACACACATACACTTCACACACATACACACAAACAACTCATACACCTCATGTACACAGACACACACACAGACACACACAGATACACATATACTTCATACACACATATACACACATATAATACACACAGACACATATACTTCATACATACATATACCCACATACACACATATACACAAACACACAAATGCCTCATACACATAAACACACACCTCATACACACATATACACATATACACACATACACACATATATACAGACACAGACACGCATACACCTCACACACACATACACACACATACACACACATACACATATACACCTCATACACACACATACACACACGCATGCCCCTCGTCCTGATGCCCTCACAGCCCTAACAAGGCAGGACTCGTGGATCAAGACAGGGAAGGGGCCAAGCAAGGCTGAGGGGAGGGTGACAGAAGCCTCGGGCAGACTCAGTGCAGGCACCCGAGCCCTGGCCGCCTGGCAGCTCTCCCTAGGAGCAGCCGCGTGCCTGCCTATGAGAAGCAACGCGCACTGTGCCCGGACAAGGCAGGCACGTGCTCAGGGCCGCGCACTGTGTCACCTCCCCCAGGCCTGACCACCGTCCCACTGTGCCCGGGGCCACACACCGCGTCACCTCCCCCAGGCCTGACCGCCGTGCTGCTGTGCCCGGGCCACACACCGCGTCACCTCCCTCAGGCCTGACTGCCGTCCCGCTGTCACTGCCCTCTGCAGAGAGGACACCGCGGCTCCGGGGCTTGGCTGGCTCGCCCAAGATCACAGGCTCACATGGACTTGCACATGGACTGAAATGGAGGCAGCCCTGGGCCTGGAAATAGACAAGTGGGGTCCTCACCTCAGCACACTGAGAATCAGGACCCCTGGGTTGTGACCTCGCCTCCTTCACAGTGAGCTGTGTGACCCCAAGCACCTCACTAACCACTCTGAACCTCCAGTTACCCACCTGCCAACAGGCAAAGTGGAGGGGCCATCAAATATGACGGCTTACATCAAAGCACATGTAAGAGATCATCGATAGTGGGATAACGTGGCCCAGAGTGCCTGCTTAGGTGAAGAAGCCAAGCTTCCAGGGAGGGGAGAAGTGCCATCATCATCTTCATCACCATCACCCCATCACCATCATCATCACCACCTTCACCATCACCATCATCACCCCATCACTGTCATCATCATCATCGTCACCATCACCATCATCATCACCATCACCATCATCACCACCATCACCATCATCACCCCATCACCATCATCACCATCATCATCACCGTTATCTTCACCACAGTCACCATCATCAACTTCATCGCCAGCACCATCAATTTCCATTTATTGAAGAGCTAATGACAAAAATAGCAATCATTTATTGTACATCGACTGCGTGCCAGGCTGTGTGCTAAGCCCTTTCCGTAATTTATGTCTGCTCCAGGCAAGTGCGGTGGTAGTCAGGGGCAGGGGGAAACGGGGTCTGAGCCCTCAGCCTCCACCCAGAAGGTCTGAAGAAGGTGACCACCAAGTGGCCTCCAGCTGAGTTCAGGACCAGAGCAAACTCTGCAGCCCAAAGCAAAGGCTTTTGTGCTGAGCAGCCCGCCAGGGTGCTCCCAGGCTGATGGGCGGGCAGCCCGGGCCGGAGCTCACCCTACGGATGAGGGACAAGGGACGAGGGATGAGGAAGGCTCCCAGCAGTCCCAGGCTGGACAGAGGGCAGGGCAGAGCTTAGGAGGAGGAGGACAGGGCCGAGGCTGCCTGAGTATGAGCCCGCAGTCACTGGCTGTGCCGGCCAAGGAGGGGCTCAGACCCAGGCTCTCAGTGCTTCTCCCCCTGATTCCGAGGGGAGCACCTGCAGGGGCTGAGGTGTGGAGGAGCCGGGTGTGTCCACTCCTGGGCGAGGACAGAGCTGCCATGAGGGAGGGAGACATGGAGAACAGGACTGAGCAGCACATGCGGCAAGGCCTGTGATGGAGAGGAAGGGGTAAGGGCCGGCTGCGGAAGGAGTGCAGGGCTGGGGACAGGCCAAGGCCCCTGGGGTGGATGCCGAGGCCATGGGCTGCAGGCAGGGTCACTGCTGGTCCCTAGCCACAAGGCCGGAGGCCTACAACACCGCTGGCTTCCGTTAGCGCAGTGGGAATCATCCTAGCCGTGTGGTTGGAGCTGAGTTCTCACAGGTGGGGTCCAGTGGAGGAGCAAGATGAAAGCGAGTGCTCCACCTGGTGCTTGGGGAGGTTGGGCACATGGTGCCAGCAGCGGCGGGGGGGGGGGGGGGGGGCATCTCAGTCCATCTCAGCAGAGAAGAGTTGGCCCAGACCACCCTCCCTCCAGCCCTTGCCTCTGGCCCACACGAGGGAGGCCAGCCTGGCACGTGGGGGCTTAAGAAACAGCCAGGTGGACTCTGATCCCTGGACGGGCCCTGCATGGTAAAACCACCCCTCTTCCAGCCAACCCTCCCTCCAGGCACCAAGTTCAAGCCCCCAGCCTGCTCTGCCTGCTTGGCCTGCATCACGGGACCTGCACAGAGGGGCACAAGGCCCCAGGACGCCCCGAGAAGAGCAGCGCCGCTAGCCGCAGGCAGCGGAGAGGGGGCGTGACTGGCTGCTGTGATAAAATCCTAACCTCTCAGCCCCACCCCAGACCTCTGGCCTGTGTCTCCCCTTGCACCCTACTTCCCAGCCATATCCAATACCTGGAATTTTCCTCCTGTGCATCCACAGCCCTCCTCATCCTGCCCACGGTGTTCTCCTCCCTTTGTTGTCCCAGTGAACTCCTACAGGGCTTTCAAAACCCTGCCCAGGAGCCCCGCTCCCTGGGAAGCCATGAACCCGAGCCCACTGCTCTCTTCCTACACCAATCCAGAGCCTGGGCTAGACCTCCGCAGGCCTGAATCTCAAAATAGGGCATGTGTTTGTGTACGTGTCTGTCCACTCCCCCCCGCCCAGACATGGGGCCAGACCCCAGCACCAGGCAGGCAAGGAGCGAGGCAGGAAGCTAGGTGTCCTGTTTCCCTCCTCACACCAAGCTCAGTCGGGGTTCAGAGGGTGGGGGAGGCAGGGAGCAGCAGACTAAGATGGTTGGCTGCATGCTGTGACCCAAAGCTCCTCACACTCCCTGACCGTGGCCTTGGTGCTCTGGACCCTAGAAGAGCCAGCAAGCCCCTGGCGGTCCCTGGTCTGCAGCCCCCCTCCCCACGGGTTGGAATCCAGGCCTATGATAATCTCCTAATGATGGCTTTCACTTGTGCAGTCTGATGGACCAGAAGGCTGGGTGTGATGCTGCCATGCAATGGACAAGAGAACCGAGGCTCAAAGGGGTCACTGGTGACCCCAGAGACAGACAGAGCCATGAGGGCCTTGGCCAGAAGGCCCCAAGAGCAGGTGCAGGCTCTGCCTGTAGAGGGGAGCTGAGAGGCGACAGCCTACTGACGTTTCAGGGCAAAAAGAGACTTCAACCTGGGCCCCCTGCATCCCTGTCCACCTATGGCAGTGCAGCTGTCCACCCCGGCCATGCAACTCCGCAGAGTAAGGCACATGGTTGGCCACACAGTGCTGTTACAAGAACTGGGCCCGGCACGGAGCCTGGAGCACAGCAGGCGCCCGGGAGGCCCTCTGTCCCCTCCCTCACACACTGCCCCCCGCTTCCCGAAGCCCCACACTCTAGCCCCAGCCCAGTCTTCTCACAATCAGGCCCGGCTGCCTGCAGGTGCCTGGGCCTGCCCTGGAGCCCGCGGCAACGTTAGGGGGGCAGCGGATTCGTCTCGGTGTAACCAGAGAGCGTCTGGGGCGTGATGCCAGGGCTCCAGCTGGGGCCAGCGCCAGCCCCCTCCTGGCAGCTGTCACAGGGAGGCCCCACGGGGCAGGGGTGGAGAGGGCCGTGCCCAGCGACAGAGGAGGGTGGGAGGGAGGTCTGTGCTGAGGGAGGACCCAGGACAACCAGGTAGGCTGTGGTCCAAACCAGGAGCCTCACACTCCTGGGTGGGTGCCAGAGCCCACTCTGCCCCTGAGGAGCGGGGTGACCTGGGGCAGATCACTAAAGCCCTCTGCACTTCATCTTGCGAAACAGGAGAAACACCCCGAATCGGCACGGGGCCTAGCACACCACGCTTGAAGCTGGTGGGTTCTTCTGCCCTCATGTTCTCTCCACGAGGGTGGGACCCCTCTCCCCCTGCAGGGCCAGGGCCCCCAGGGAGGCTGCACTTAGATTCTGAGGGGCGTGAGACATGGAGAGAGCGCAGTTTGTAGCAGGAGAGTCGGAGCTACCCAGCGTGGCCCCAGCCTGCGTGAGCCCAGCCCACAGCAGCCCACGCTTTGGGGCCCTTGGCTTTGTTAATACCCGTGTTAGTGCGCACACAGACTCACGTGCCGTGTGCTTTGTTTTCCCTGGAAGAGTGAGGTGAGACGATGCACCATGGTAGGAGGCCTTTTGTAAAGACAGGTGCCCCCCACCTCTCTTGCAAAGCAGCCCCGAGGCCCTGTGGGGGTGAGGGGGTGAGGCCCAGAGGAGGGGTCCTCCAAAGCAGCGAGCCCCGAAACCTCGCTCCCTCCTGCCCGGATCTCACACAGGGCCGGCCCGCCAAGCTCGGCTGGCTCTCACGGGAGAGAAACCTGAACTCCACGAGCCAGAGGGGGTTCACGTCCATTTCCCTGCAGCTCCCCCAGCCCGGCCCTCTGAGAACACTAGGCTGCCTCTGCTGTGCCCACTGGAACCCCAGTACCAGCTTGGGTTGTGTCCAGCGAGACACAGTGAGGCAGCTGGGACTCAGGGAGAGAGCTCCCTCTGGTGGAAGGTGCGATTGCAGACATGGACGCGGGCGGGGGGCTCTGCCCTGGGCTCAGCCAAACTTCAGCTCGCGCCCACCGCTGGCACCGAGCGCTTCCTGTGCGCTGGGCAAGTAAATCACAACCTGCAGGAAAGGCACTGAAAGCGGGTGTTAGGGTTGTCTAGAGGAGGACAGCCGCCCGGGGAGGGCATTGGGAGGGCTGAAAGGAGGAGGCAGATGCAGGTTAAACCTGGAGGAGGGGTTGTCCTGGCCAGGGCAGCGCAGAGAGAGAGAGAGAGAGAGAGAGAGAGAGAGAGACTGAGACTCTTAGAGACAGAGAAACTCCTACTAACATCTGAGATGGTAGGAGGCAGGGCCGTGCCTTGGGGAGCTGCAAGTGGGCCCTGACCGGTAGCTGTGTGTCGGGGGCAGTGAGGAGCCCTTGAGCACCGTGCTGAGGGCTGGGAACCCCAGGAGGACTGGAGGCAGGCAGGTGCACACCAGACTGTAGTTTAGAAAGATCGCGCGGCCCCAAGGCTGGGAATGACTTGCAGAGGACAAGACTGGAGACAGAGGCTAGGGAGGCCCGGCAGACGGCCAGGTGGCGCTGGGGACCGGGAGGAAGCAGCCTACCTGGAAGCTGTCCGGGAGGTAGAAGCCGCATGCACCCCAGAGGAGTTCAGAGGCCCCGGGGCTGTCTGTTAACCAAGGAGGGAAGCAGAGCAGGGAGCCTTGGGGATGAAGTGGCAGGGGTGCTAAGGTGTCATGGCTTAGAGGAAAGCGGACAGGTTGCATTTAAGCGGTAGTAGCATCCCCAATGCTCTGACGGTTGGTGCTGGCGGAGGGGCCGAGGAGGAGGGGTCTGGGGAGTCTGAGTCCCCTGGATAGACACACAAAGAGCCCAGGACTCCTGGCCAGGGAAGGACGTGGGGGTTGCAGGGGCGAAGCAAGTGTGCAGAGGCGCCCCCTCCGGCTACCAGGAGCTAGGACAAGAGAGGGGCGGGAGCGCAGGTCTCCATCAGCCGCCCCTGCCTGCAGGGTGCCGAGGTGGAGGAGAGGAGAGGGAGAGAGAGGCAGGTGCTCGTCAGTCCCACTTTAGGAAAATTGGCTCCATGATGTTTATTGCAAACTGCAATTTAGCATCCCATTCAGGTGCTCTCCGTGATTAATTACATGGGCTATGGCGGTGGAGAGGCGGGAGAGAGAGCAGTGTGTGTACGATTTTCCTCTCGGTCCCTTTCCTCCTCGGGGTTGGAAAGGTCAGAGGTGAAAGCTGGAGCCCAGTGTGGGGGGAGGGGTGGGCACAAAGGGCCTAGCACCCTCTGTGACTTCATACACGAAGCCTGGACAGCCGGAATGTGGCTTGTCCCCAGGCCACCCACGGATAAGTGGCTTCAGCTCAGACCGAGACGTCACTCAAGAAAACCCCAGCCAACCTCTGGGGACTGTTCTCTTGCAAGGCCCAGAGAGGCTGAGTGGGCACCCCACCGGCTGCCCAGGACCCCAGTTCTATGGGGAGCAACCAGGGGAGCCGAACAGAAGGTGGGCTCAGCCCCCTCATCCGGGACAGCAGCCTCTGCTCTTGCAGCCTTTCCTTACAGAAGAGACTTGGTTTCCCCCAGGACCCCCAGGCGCCCCCTCCCCATCCAGTCTCACAGCTCCTGTCTTCCCTTCATGATCCCCCACTCTCCCTTTGGAACTGGGAGGGCAAAGCACCAATTAGTTCATTTGCTTGTTTAATTGCGTAGGGAGGGAAGGAAATTAACTCCTCTACAGGGTTCTTCCCTGCAGGGCCAGCCGTGGAATGAGGGCGGGGACCCCCTCTCAGTACCCTCTGCTGCCCTGGGTACCCCATCCCCAGCCCTGTGCCCCAGATCCCAGGACACCTGGGGATGGAGTCCTGGCCCAGGGGGCCAGGGAAGCTGAGCTCAGCCACGGCCGCTGACCCCAGCACATTGCTGCCACCACTCAGACCCTCCCTGCCTCACTCCAGTGCCCCTCCCCCTTCCCCTCCCCCTCCCTCTTTCACTGATTCTCTTTCTTGTCTCTTGCTTCCAGCAAAGCCCCTCCCCCGGGGGGGCCCAGGAAGGGCCAGCAGGCTCCTGGGGGGCACCGTGGCCGTGGTGCTCATCCTTGGCGTGGCTCTCGCTGTCCTCTTCGTGTGCCGCCGGCAGAAGAGCCGGCTGGGGACGCTCGGTGACCAGTGAGTGCCGATGGCCGCGTCGCCTGCCCCTGGACTCTGAGGGCTTCCCCACCCCACCAGGGAAGCAGGGGTGGGGGGGGTGGGCACTGACCCCCAAGGGCACAGGATGAGTCCTGAAGGTGCCCCCCACCCTCTCAACCTCCTAAGCAGCTGCCATGCGGGCAGGGAACTGAGGCAAGGGGGGCCCACCGCTCACAAGGTTTACCTGACAAGGGGTGAGGACAGAGCCAGGGCCCGAGAGGGGAGGGGGCACTGAAGACCTCGCCAGCGCCGCCAACGTTGTGGTGCGATATTTCAAAATCTAAACTCCTGCCAAAAATCCACGATGGACGAAACCCCAACAGCTTCCATCAAGCCGGCGTTGCCTCGGGCTCCAACACGGCTCAGCCTGCCGCTCTTACCAATTCCACTTGGGATGTCGAGATTTTGTTCATCATGGATTTGGGACTAATTTTCCTTTTAGAAACACGGCACTGGGTATTCTGCATCGTGGTGACGGACATCTCAGGCCTCCCATAATTTGTACTCGAGGTTCCATGCCCCTGGGCCTGGTGAAGACCCCTGAATGCCCACCTGACCTTTGGCCCAGGAGGCCTGAGACCCTGGTGGATCCTGTATGGCCAGGCTGGGAAGGGGGGTGGGTGGCGCCCCCTCAGCCAACTCCTGAACCCCAGCCTCACAGCCGACGCCTGGAGCAGAACCCTGGGCCTGTGGCTGCGAGTGGGGCTCAGGGACCAGACTGGGACAGAGGTGCCCCTCATTCTGTACCCCCAGGACCGATCTGCCTCCCTCCCAGAAGCTGGAGCCTTCCCCGGACAGGCAGAGCGGCCATGCACCGGACGGCAGCCAGGTGGGCCTGGGGCAGCAGGGAGAAAGACTACACTGCAGGGATGGCAAGAAAAACGGGCAGGTGGCCCCAGGGAGGGGGCCCACATGGAGGCAGAGCCTTTGCCCCTCTGCGGGGCCTGTTCTCGGGGGCCAGGCTGTGCCCCAGCCCCCATCCTGAGAGAGGACAAGGTAGGACCCTCCCACCCAGGAAGAACATCTCTCCCTTCCGGTTCATTCATCCATTAAAACAAAGTCATCCCTGGAGGCAGCCAAGCCAAGGCCCAGGTGCATCGGTCCTCCCAGGGTCAGTGTGGTGGACGCCAGCAAGGGGGATGTGGGGACCAGAGGAGAGCCCCCGTCACACCGGGAGCGCACGAAGGGCGCCCGGCGCGAGGGCGGGGAAAAGTGCCTCCTTCTTTTCCAGGTGCTCCACCTGGAGTCCGGGAGGCGGCGGCAGCAGCAGCAGGAGGAGGAGGACGAGGGAGAGGCTCTGCAGAAGCTGTCCCTGCAGCCCCCCTACTATGACCTGGGCTTCTCCCCTGCCCACCACCCCCTGGTAAGGACCACCGAACCCCAAGGACAGGGCCCCAGGCCGGGCTGAGAGCCGGAGAGGGAACGAGGATACTGGAGGCTGAGAGGCGGGGGAAGGGCAGGCCTAGGAGCCCTTCCTGGCTGTACCACTGCAGGTGTCCAGGGCCAGACACAAGACAGACCAGTGGGAGAATGGGCTTCCCACTGAGGCTGAGCCCAGTCCCTCCCAGCTTTCCCTCCCCCAGGCCCCGCCCCCCACTCGTACCCTGCACCCCAGTCCTGCCAATGAGCACCAGAATGCCAGCCGCAGCCCCTCCCCCTGGCCCCACTCCCAGCCACTGAAAGGGCCAGCGTCCACTTGAATGGCTGCCATCCCTGCCCACAGCCCATTCCTTTCAGCAGACATGGGGGCTGGGGGCCCTTTCCCTGTGGTGCCAGCCCAGAGACCCAGGCCAGCCCACCTGGGCCCAAAGATAACACACAGTCTCCTGGCACGGTGGGCGAGCCAGGTCTTTGTCTCCACATACAGCCTGCCTCCTCCTTGGCTGGCAGTGCCAACGTGGGCCCATCTGGGTGCCAGATCCTGCATTTCCTTCCCTGGGTGCTGAGCCCAGAGGACCAACCCAGCCCCCACCTCCTGGTCAGACAGGGGGCGGGAGCCCTAGAGACTCAGAAGGAGCCGGAACTGACTGGACCAAAGGGCAGTCCTCAGGCGGCAGCCGGGCAACCCCTGTCCCACGCTTCTTCCCCACGGAGGGTGCGGCCTGCCTGTCCATCAGAGGCACCCCAGCAGCAGGGTGGAGCACCCACTGCGTCCTAGGCACCTCGCTGAGCCTCAGAGCGGTCGGTGTGGTGAGCCTGTGCTTGTCTCCATTGTGTGGATGATGACACTGAGGCTCAGGGACTGGGTGCTGGGCCTTGAATGCATGCATCCCCTAAGGGTTCGTGTAGTGGGGGCTTGGTCCCCAGTGTGGTGCTGTTAGGAGGTGGCCTGGTGGGACGTGGGAAGGTCACTGGGGTGCTGCCTTCAGAAGGGATTAATGCAGTGCTCACGGGACTCCGTCAGTTCCCACGAGAGGGTGGCTGTGACAACCATGCCCAGCCCCCATCTGTCTTGCCACCTGCTCTCACTCACACACTCCTGCCCCGATGCCATTAGCCACGATGCAACACAGCCAGCCAAACAGAGGTCAGCACCGTGCTCTTGAACTTCCAGAACCGTGAGCGAAATAAACCTTTCTTCCCACAGTACCCAGCCTCAGGAATTTAATTATAGCCACAGGAAACAGACTAGGACAAGAGACTTGCCCAAGATCCGCCAGTCGGTGATTGGAGAAAGCGTAACTTAAAGCCCAGGTCCTCTGCTCTCGAGTCTAGGCCCTAAGCAGGCAGCAGGTGTGCCCGAAGACAAAGGAGGGCTTGAAGAGCCTCAGGCGAACGGCTCAGGAAACACAGAGCCTCCTGCGGACCCCGGCCTCCTGTGTGCCACCTGTGGCCTGGCTGCCCCTCAGCCCCAGGAGCCCAAAGAGGAGGCCAGGTAGCCCTGAGAGCTTGGGTGCAGAGCAGAGCTGGGGGCCAGGTTGTCACTCTGGGCCATAGAAGCAGCACGGCACCCCCAAGCCTGCCTCAAGGCCGTCAGAAAGAACCTTATCCCAAGCCTGAAAGCGGGAGAGGTAGGACGGAGTGGGGAGCCCCGCTGATTCCAGAACAGAGCACACTGGCCTGCCCCCCACCCTAGTCCCCAGTCCACAGCCTTCCTCGTCAGGGAGGGAGAAGCGGGGAGAAGCGAGATGATGGAAGTCAGCAATTTGGAGACCACGGAAAACTCCGATGGGATCCCCTGGGGCCCGGGCACGGCATGAAATCGCTGTGATGTAGGAGGACAGCTGCAGCTGGCCCTAATCCGCTCCGACGACGCCTCCGTCTCGCTCTCTGACTGCTGCCCCCGCAGCCTGGCATGCATGGCCCTCCCCGGGGGCACAGGAGGAGCCACGCCGTGGCTGGCGGCTCTGGCTCAAGGGCAATGCCCCGTGCCTCGGCCCAGGGGTGGCGTATGGAGGTGCCCAGGGGAAGGCAAGCCCTGGCATCCCGGGAGGCCCCCTTGTTGTCAACAAGAGAAGCGTAATTCCTGTTAGCTCGCCCGGCGATTACACAGCCTGGGAAGGATTTATCCCCAGTCCTCGGGTTTGTTGCCGGTGCAGCATGTATACAAGGCACATTATTGATGTTGTCATCAATTCTCCCTCCCAACAAGCAGTGAGAGGGAGCCAGGCGGAGAGCAGGCACTGTTCACCGAGGCCAGGCTCCCGGGAGCCGGCGGGAAGGCTGGGGCCCCACAACTGGAGGCTCCTCCAAGCTCCGTGGCCCCAGCCTGGGTGGGCCCAGGCCCCTGTCAGTGTGGACCAGGCGCACGCTGCACACCCATCCACAGGTGCTCACTGAGGCCACAGCCCTCCCCTCCGTGTCTGCATTTGGTTGCATTTGGACAGCTCAGTGACTCTAGGCTAGATCTCAGGGAGGACTTCCACAGGCCCCAAAGCCAGGGTCTGGGAGGGGAGACACTGCTCTGCTTAGGGACAGGGGTTCCCGCCTCCTCGGTCCTGTGAGCCCGGGCAGCGCAGGTGAGAGGCAGAAGACTGCACGCCACGGCCTGCAGGGGATGGGGTCGAAGCTGCCGTGTGTCCCCAGCCGCAGACCCTAAGGTGAGGTGGGATGTGTGAGAATCATGGGGCCACCTGCGAGGGGTCCAGGAGGAGGCGGAGCCTGCCGGCGTGAGGCTGCGCTGCTGTCCCTGCGAGGAGAGGGCAAGGAGGGCTTGATTAGAAGTCTCAGAACGGCAGCGAGAGCCCCCGGGGCCCCATCCAGATCAGTCACTGGTGGGTGCCGTCTGGGTACTTGTGGGCTCAGTGCAAACCCTCTGGGGGGTCGGGCAGGGCGGCAGATGGGCCTGTAGCCAACCACAGCCCTGCTGCCGGAGAGCCGAGCTGCCCACGTCCTCAGCTGCCACAGTCCACACAGGGCCACTCGTCCACCCAGGTTCAGCGCCCGGTGGCTCCTGTTGCGACCCAGACCTCACGCTCCCCTTCCCATGTCTGCCCGAAAACCCCTCTCTCAGCTGCGCCCAGCGGATCTCTGTGGCTCACCCAAGCTTCCGCCCTGAGGGCAGACCCTTCCCAGGCCCGGGGATTGCATGAGGCCGTTCAGTGGGACGACAGAAGAGGCACCCCAGTACACAGGTCCCGGAAGGCCAATACAGCCACCTCCCTACCCCCACTGACAGCAGCAGCCTGACCTGCGGGGGAGGGGGGTCACTAAACCCTGCCAACACGTGGCACCCCAATGCCCAGGCAGCGGCTTGGGAGCAGTGCAAGGGGACCCTCCAGGCAGAGCCCCCTGGGACAGAGATGCAAGCTCCGAATCTCCCACTGGGACACAGGAGCCGGGGAAAGAAGGCCCCTCCTTGGCTCCCAGCCCCTGGTGCTCTTCCTGTTGGGCACTCCGACCACTTAACGACCCTTGCGGGTGCGGCCATGAGCGGGCACTTCAGCTGGCGGTCAGGAAACTGCTCCAGCGGTGGTGGACTGTCTCAGCCCGTCCAGCCTGCTGTAGGGAAATAGCGGGTAAACATCAGGAGTGTCTGTCTCACAGTTCCGAGGCTGACAAGTCCACGGTCAAGGTGCTGGCCGTTCAGCGTCTGGCTAAGGTGCCACTTCCTGGTGCATAGATGGTGTATTCTCTCCACGTCCTCAGATGATAGGAAGGCAAGTGAGCTCTCCGGGCCTCTTTTCTTTTCTTTTTTTCCTTTCCTTTTCTTTTCTTTTCTTTTCTTTTTTTTTTTTTTTTTTTTTTGACAGGCAGAGTGGACAGTGAGAGAGAGAGACAGAGAGAAAGGTCTTCCTTTGCTGTTGGTTCACCCTCCAATGGCCACCGCGGCCAGCGCGCGCTGCAGCCGGTGCACCGCGCTGATCCGATGGCAGGAGCCAGGTACTTATCCTGGTCTCCCATGGGGTGCAGGGCCCAGGTACTCGGGCCATCCTCCACTGCACTCCCGGGCCACAGCAGAGAGCTGGCCTGGAAGAAGGGCAACCGGGACAGAATCCGGCGCCCCGACCGGGACTGGAACCAGGTGTGCCGGCGCCGCAAGGTGGAGGATTAGCCTAGTGAGCCGCGGCGCTGGCCATCTGGGCCTCTTTTATAAGCACACCAACCCCGTTCACCACCACCTGGGGAGTCAGGATTCCAGTGCAGCACTCTGGGGGTGGAGCCCTGCGTTCAGGCCCGAGCCTGGACCACCATTCTCTAAACACCATCTGGCTTCTAAAGGCCAAGACTGATGAATTCAGCAGATGACCAACCACCTCTGCCTTTTTTTTTTTTCTGAAAAGATTGATGTATTCATTTATTAAAGTGCAAAGTGACAGAGATAGAGGAAGAAGGAAGGTGAGATCTTCAAACCCACTGGCTCACTCCCCAAGCATCCACAACAGGTGGAGCCAGGCCAGGCCAAAGCCAGGAGCCAGGAGCTTCTTCCAGGTCTCCCTCCTGGGTGGCAGAGGCTCAAGCACTTGGGCCATCCTCCTCTGCTTCCCAGGCCACCTGCAGGGAGCTGGATGGGAAGTGGAGCAGCTGGCACTTGAGCCAACGCCCCGGTATGGGATGTGGGCATCTGTGGCCCACAGCGCATGCCTGCACCCCCATTTCTGATTTCCTCTCTCAGCTGATGAGGGCAGTTTCGGGGATCTCCACTCGGCTCTTACCTCACAGGCCAAGAACTCGGTGGGGGTTAGTGTGTCAGCCCCAGTCCCACACTTGTGCTGTGCTCCCAGCAGTGAGCTTGCCCCATACATCGCCGTGTGGTCCTGGCTGGAGAACTGAATCCCATATCCTTGGAAAATGCCGAGTGCACGAATTCCTGCTTATCCAGTCTTTGGCTCCTTGATCAAGAACCCTCCAAACCCAACCCAGGAGTGCCCTCCTGGCTTTGGCTGGCACCTGCTAGCCGGTTCCTGCCACTGTGCTCCACAGCATGTGGTCTCTCCCTTCTTGATCATGAGCTGGGCCGTGGGAGAACTTGACCCTGCTCTCAGCCTGCCTCCAGGAACAGCGGTGGGCAGCTCCTGTTGCCTCTGCACTTGACCCCAGCATGGGGCAGTAGGAGCTCTGACCAGGGCAGGGTGGGCCTCGTCTGTCTGCTCTTAGGGACTCATCCTCGGAGGACTTCTTCCCTCCGTCCCAGCCTTGGTCTTTCCCAAGCCCGGCCCTTCCTGGCCCAGCAAACCTGCAGTGGCTAAGCACACCTGGGGCTGTGATCCTTCTTGCACACCCTGGGGCTGCTCCTCTGCTGCGTCCGCTCTGCCACATCTCCGCAGGAGGCTGCCAGAGGGTCTGTGGCTTTAACTGCTGAAGGCCCTCCGTCCCTGCTGTTCTCAGCAGATGTCCGCATGACTTCGGCATAAGCAGGGCTGGACACCACCTCCGCCCCCCGCAGGCCTTGTGCCCTGCTTCTCAGATGCCTGTGTCATGGGGGCTGGAAGTCTTCCCCACCAGCACGCTCTCCCAGGTCGCACGTGACTGGGCCACGGCCTCTCTGGGTGCCACTTTCCACTCAGGATGAGGGCCTCCTTGCCAGCAGGCAGTGAGCAAGCCAGGCTGGCTCTAGAAAGCTCAGAGGGCCTGGGGAGGAGAAGGAGGCAGGGTAGAACTTTCCTTTGAGAGGACTCCGGGGCTCACACACTCACCTTAGCCCCGCATTGTGTCCCTGACCATGGCCACTGCGGGGCATGAGATTGGTACTGGGGGGGGGCAGTCGGGACCTGGCGTAGGAGGGGGAGCCCTGGGGTCCATGGGTAGTGATATTGCTTACATGCATTTGGTTTCCCTATTGTGCAAGCACATCCCAGGCTCAGGGGCCAGCACGTGGCACCATGGTTAACGGGGTGTCTAGGATGCCGGCATTCACAGCTGGAGGACCTGGGTTCAAGTGCTGGCTCTGCTCCGGGGTCCAGCTCCCTGCTAATGTGCATTCCAGGAGGCAGCAGGTAATGGCCAAGTGCTTGGGCCCCTGCCGCCCACACAGGGGACCCAGATGGAGCTCCTGGCTCTCAGCTTCCACTTGATCCAGCCTCAGTTGCCACGGGCATCTGCTAGTGAACCAACCAATGGATGGGAGGCCTCTCTCTCTCTCTCTCCCTCCCTCCCTCTTACTCTCTCTCTGTCTTCTCTGCCTTTGAAATAAATAACTAAATGATCTTTTCTAAAACTGAAAACCTAGGATGGTTGGTGGATGAGCAGGGGGCCAGACATGCCATAGTAAGGGAACCCAGCTGAATTCAAAGCCAGGCCACCGACTCCGCGTCCCACTGGTGCCACCACCGCTCTGCTGAAACCGCCTCCGTGACCCCTGCTCTCTGGGCTGGCCTCCCCACTCTGCAAAATGAGAAGGGCCTTGAGAACCCTGGGCCGGGAGAGCGAGGCACCCCTCCCGGGGCTAAGGGGACGCAGCTCAGCAAGGCCTGGGGACACTTTGTGACAGCTTTGTGAGCACGCTTCCAGACCCTGGTTTTCTCTGTGGGCACTGATCCTCGGCGTCGGCTTCTCTCCCCACCCCCACCCCGTCCCCCCCCCCCCGCACGCCCACACCTCCGGGCTGCTTCCTCCTGGTCCTCCCCGCTTCTCGCTTCCTGCCGTCTCTCCCCGCTGTCTCATTCCTAGGGCTCTGACCCAGAGGACCCCGACGTCTACTACGCAGAGCTGGACACCTCCGCCCTAGGACAGGTGCCAGGGCCGCGGCCCGCCGTGCCGGGGCCCGGAGAGGCCGTGGAATATGCCACCATCCAGCTGAGCCCGGCCTAGCACACAACGTCGCGCCGCCCAGCCCTGCCTCCGGACTCCAGGTACACCCTGCCCACCACCCTGCCGCCCTTCCCGAGCAGTCCTAGGGCTGGCAAAGCAGGATGGGCCCTGGCACAGCCTCTCTGGTGGCCCCTGCAAGTGTCCCACACCTCCCAAGAGCTAGTTAGGGTCCCAGGACCCGTGACCAGCCAGGGCTTTGCCCCCAGCACCCCACACGCCATTGCCAACGTCCTCTGCAGATGAAGCCCCCAGCCCCGCTGTTAGGTTTGCAGGAGTGACAGGCCAGCGGGTGTGGGGACCTCCCTGGGGGTTATCTGCACAGCCGCTCCCGGTGGGCTGGTGTTGGAAGCTGGCTGTGTCCCTCCTCTCAAGGAAGGGGCACCGTGGGCCTGAGGAAGGGGCTGGGCGCCAGGCACAGGCTCCTCGCGCCCCAGAGAAGCAGGCTCCACGGCACAGCTTCTTGTGAGGTCCGGGCCCCCAGGGAGAGGCTCAGAGTGGGGAGACAGACTGGGGGCCCAGAAAAGAGCCATTAATCTCATAAATCCTAATTTGGACGCCCTCCCGGCCTCTCTGAAGTACACGGGGCCGGGCGGGTATAATCCTGGGTGCTCCTGGCACAGACCCAGGGAAGGGTGGGGTTCTGCTGCCTACTCGCTGGCTGTCACCGGCTCCGTGGAGCTAAGGGGTGCGTCCTAGCCCCAGAGAGGCCCCCTGTTTGGGTCCAGAATTGGAAAGGTACAGGATCAGTGTACCCAGGACAGGGGGAAAGCTGATGGAACCACTGGGGAACGGGCCCCGGAGAGTGCTGGGGCCGGGTGGGAGTGGGGAGGGGAGAGGGAGGCAGGGGCTGCCAAGCCAGGAAGACTCTGCACACGGCGTGCTTGCCCTTGCCTGCCCATGGCAGCCCCACAGGGGGACCGAGCCTGTGAGACAGGAGCAGGTGCCTGGCTGGACCGGCAGCCGCCCCTCCCCCGCCCCGGCCTGCCTCATCCCTGGGCCAGTTCATGCCTTCCATGTGTCCAGGAGCTTGTCAGAACTCCTGGGTTCTTGGACACCGACAGTCAGCCTGGGGCGGGGGAGGGGGGAGGCAGCCATAAGAGAGTGCTAGGAAGGCCAGGAGGAACGTGAGGCTGGGGGCTGGCGGCACCACTGTGCAGCCCCCCCTGCCGCCCAGAGCCCTGGACGGAAGAGGCTGGAAGCTGGGGCCGCACAGCCCTGCTGAGCCGGCTCCCAGAGCACACACTCAGCCCTTTCCCCACCTTTTGCTGGTGCCCAGGCCTGGCCCTCTCTGCCCACAGCACTGCCGTTCCCCGGCAGCTCTCTGCTGTCACACATCTGTTTCTCTCTCCCCCACACCCCTCCCTGCTCTCACCCGGCTAAAGTGGCCGGAACTTCAAAAGGAGATCAAAGCTGGGCTCCCCCCATCAAAGCCCCGGCTCTGCCACGAGCAGCCCTGGCGCCCTCCCATCAGCCTGTAACTCTCCCTGACAGCCCAGCGCCAAGCAGCCCGGCACCCCGGGAAGGCACTGGCAGCCAGGACCCTGGAGCTGGTGGGGAGGCTGCAGCACCTGGCACGCAGAGGGCTGCTGGAACACGGATACGGCCGCCCCTTGCTGGCTGTGTGTCCTTGAGCAAGGGGCGCACCTCTCGGGTCCAGAGTTCCGTTCCAAGCAGGGCTGCTATGGAATCTACATGCTTGTGGAGGAAGCGCGGGAGAGAAGGCAGGTGGACACGACCTGCTCGGTGGCTGTCCTACAGTGCTGACTGCGTGAACTGTTGCAAGTCCTCCAGCGTGGGAATGTGTGAGCAGATGCCACACAGAGGCTCCCCTGAACCCCGTGCTCCGGTCCCCAGATGGGACCCCAGTCCAGGCAGCCGTCTCTCTCAGCCTTGGTGGCACGGTGAGCCCAGCTGCACACATTGCTGAAGCGGATGATGGCGGATGGGAGGCCAGGGTTGCATTTATGCAAGGCTTCTTGGCTCCCAACTTCAGGGAACTTTGGGGACGACGTGACTTGAGTAAACCTCCCGAAGCCCATTTGCTCATTTGTAAAATAAGGGGTTAGCAGCCTCAAATCCTCCTTAGGAAGCAGACTGCGTGCACATTATAATTTTAAAGGACTGGGGAGACAGAACTCAAGGATCTCTGAGGGGCTGATCTGCCGTCTGCGCCACTTCCCGCCCGGACAGGCGTGCATGTGTGCGTGCTCCCCGCATCTCTCCCAAGGCTCCCGCAGCCCCAGAGGTGGCGTCTGCAGTCCCGCTCTGCTGGCCAGGTGACGGGCTCAGGGCGGTGAAGGAACTGCCTAAGACCACGCGATTTGTACAGGCGGAGCCAGGAGGCTGATCCAGCCTCTCCCAGGCTCCTCCCGCCCGACTCCTTAGCGCCTCCCACACACCTGCCCCTGCTGCGCATCTGGGCCCCGCCCCAAGGCAGACCCGGGAAGGGATACCCCCAGTCCGTGCTCTCCCCCACACAGCCGTGCGCCCTGTGCAGCTCTTCAACACCGGGAAGGGATGGCATTGTCATGTCCATGTTCATTTCAAGTGAAGCAGACACGCCTGGCTAGAGCTTCCGTCCTGGGCGGTACAGAGGCACCCCCGCCGCACAGGCGCCTTCATCCTGGAGACCCCTGAAGCAGCGCCATGGAGTGCAGCTTTCATATAGAGGATAGGATAGGATAGGATAGAAGGGCAAGGGAAAGTGCTGCCTCCCGAATTTCCTCAAATGGCCCAGGACCCAGAGGTGGCCAGAACAGTCAGGCTGGGAGTGCTTCCTGAAGCCCCCTGCCCAGTGAATGCCTGGCTCCTGCTGTGCCCGCGGGCGCCCCCTCCCTAAACTTCCATGAGTTTCCTTGCCTTTCTGAGCATGGCCTTGGGACCCCTCCGGAGTGTTAGGTCCCACAACACGGGAGTCACACAGACCAGGGGGGGCCAGGGACAGAGGGCTGGGAGGCAACCCCCCCAGCAGGCCGCCAAACGGAAGAACTCCGGCCTCAGCCGTGGATAGAGCGCCGTACCACGGCCCTCCTATTTCTCAGACCCTCTGAATTGGTGAGTGGGGGGCCGGAGCTCCCCCTGCTGGGCGGCCCCGGAAGCGCGCCGCAGCCTTTGCACACCAAGCGCCTCTCCGCCCTCCACCGGGTGAGCTGCCCCAGGGAAGACACCTGGGACTGCCAGTGGGGGTGGGAGCCCCGCTGCAGCGACCCGCGGCACCCCGAGACCTCCTCAACCAGGGCTCAGGGTGGTGGGGTGTCAAGTGACCCCAGGAACAAACCCCTCCCCGTTGCCCCACGCTCCTCTCCGGAGACAGCATCCTTCTTGCCTTCTACCCTGTTCCCCTGGACGCTGGGTAAGGGGCGAGACGGGTCAGACAGGCCTTGTGCAGACCCTGCGCCGCCACTTGCTCCTTAAGGTCCCTGAGTCCGCGGGAGGAGAGGGGCGCCCCGCGAGGATGCGCAGTGGGCAGTACTTGGCGGGGGCACTGGTGCTTCCCGGCTCTCGTGCCCTGCCTTCTCCCCTCTCCTCTTTCCCTGGAACTTGAGCGCGGGAGCCCCCACCCCCAGGGCCTCCAGAGCTGACTTCCGGGAAGCCCCCCACCCTGGCGCGCCCAGTCGCCCCCTCCCTCTTTAAAGGGCTGCCGGGCTCTGCCCCTCCCTCCAGCCGTGTGCATGGAGACACTGCCAGCCGGACCCACTCCCTGCACATTCCGGTGTCGGCCAACCAGGCCGGGGCAGGAGCTCCTCCTCCATCCCGGGTGCTCTGCTCCTGCCCAGACCCGCAGAGCCCTCAGCCCCCAGCCCCACAGGCGGCGTGTGGTGTGGACTGACAGCTGGGGGCACACCTGCAGCCTGGGAGGGGGAGGTAGGTGTGCCTGAGTGTGTGCGGGTGTACACCGCCCCCGCCCCCACGCACGGGCCAGCAGCAGGCCAGGCTCCTGGCCCCAGACTCCTGCCTTTCCTCCTATGCTGGGCCATTAGGAAGAGGCAGTGGTCCCCGTGAGGCAGCTCCCCTGGCTACCCAGCACCCCAAAATCACCTCCAAACCCAAACACCCAGGCCAGGTCCATCTTCCTACTCCCCACCACCTCCGACGCCGTGGACAGGTCCCCTGGAAGGGCCAAGCAACTGAGGCCAGCAGGGGTGGAGCCTGGACTCTCACTCAGCACCCAAGTACCGGATGCAGCTGTCCTTGCTGGCCAGACACCCACCCCACACACTTCTCAGGAGCTCTCTGAGGTCGGGGCCTTTTTATTTATTTATTTTTTGTAATATTTATTTGACAGAGTTACACAGAGAGGAGACACAGAGATAGAGAGAGATCTTCCATCCACTGGTTCATTCCCCCAAATGGCTGCAACTACCAGAGCTGGGCCTGTGGGGAGCAATCCGGACTGGACTAAGTTACTGGAATTAAGACTTATTCTATGCATCTGCTCTCCCACAATATGGCGCTGGGAGAGAAGTAAACAGCTTCCGCACAGCTGCCTCCAGTTCAACTAATAAACTGTAGGACTTGCTCCTGATTGGAGGAGAGCAGCGTACTCGGCGTGTGGGCAGCCGAGTTAGGATTGGCGGAGGAGGACTATAAAGGAGGAGAGAGACGGCATGCACCAGGAACATCTATGGGGAACATCTAAGGGAACCCGTGCAGCCCCCGAGAGAACCGGCCGGCGGTGTGCCGCTCCCCTGCGGAAGTGGGGAATGTGGCCAGGGGGAACTGCCCTTCCACGGAGGTGGAAGGGACAGTAGCCAACCCGGGAAGAACCAGCAGCAAACCCGGGGAGGGCCGAGCAGACAGAAAGAACAGCGCAGGGTCCTGTGTCGTTCCTCCACGAAGAGGGGGAGCGACATAATGGTGCCGTGACTCGGATAGGAAACCTAGGACGGATATGAAACTTAGGAGGGAAGAAGTGACTCGGATAGGAAACCTAGGACGGATAGGAAACTTAGGAGGGAAGAAACGGGAAGAAGCAGGAAAATATCGGAGAGAGAGACTAGCAAACAGCCTAGGGAAAAGCCGGACGAAAAGGGTGCCGGAAGAAGCTATTGAAAGCCTAGGCATAGACTCAGATACGGACTACGGGGGGTAGCTGGGAGAAATCTCTAAGGTCGAAAGCGAAAGTGAAAGCTAGAACAAACAGACTCGGATGCGGACTGTGGGGAGAGGCCAGGAGAAATGAAGGAGGAATATTGTTGGAAGAAAACTTAGGGAAACATACCGGGTAGAGAAAAATGTTAGGGAAATTGAAGCCGTGGGGGGCAGGCCAAGGCGGACACGAAAGCCACTTTGGGGTTCTCAAGTTAGCCCAGGAATAGGGGGCGAAAAGTTGAAACCAGAAGCTGAAACGTGAGCCTGGTTGGGATCCGTCTGATTAGCCCAGGGAGCAAAGGACGGGAAGCCAAACCGTGGGGCGGAGACGTATGCTGGGTTGAATTCGCCAGGCTAGCCCGGGGAACTTAGATTGAATGCTAGTGGCAGACACGTAAGCTACGCTGTGTTACTCGCGGAAGCCGCCGCGTGCAGAGAGAGCACGGGGCGTGAATAGATAGGGAACGGGGCTGGCGCGAGGCCGTGGTGCAGACGCGAAGGGCGTGGAGACCGCGGAGCGTGCGAAGCCAAGCCGCGCAAAGCCGGGAAGCTGCGCAGATGAAAGAGGCGCTGGCTGAAGCGGCGCAGAGCCGGGAAGCTGCAGGGATAAGAGAAATAGAAGTTTAGAAATAAAATGAGAGAAATAAGAATGCTGGGAGATAGAAGTAAAATGGGAGAAATAGGAATGCCCGGAGATAGAGAAATAGAGAAATAGAAAGGCCTCCCCTCAACATGGCAACGAGAAAGTTTGGATTCGGTCTGCCTGATTAAGTGAGGCGATGAGCACAATGAGCACCTGCGGGCAGCTAGCAGCTTATGCGCCGCAGGTCACCGAAGACAGGCACGAATTAACATCAGTAAGGCTTCCCCACAATACAACAATGAGAAAGCTTGGATTCGGTCTGCCTAATTAAGGCGGTAAGCACCAGCAAGCAGCTCGACCAAAGCATGAGCTGCAGGTCACTGAAGATAGGCACAAACCAACACTAATAAGTCTCCCCCACAATAAGGCAATGAGAAGGCTTGGATTCGGTTTGCCTGATAGGTTTTGTAAGCCCCTGCGGGCAGAGCAGAGCATGCGCTGCAGGGCACCGAACACAGGCACGCATCAGCGCCTAAAAACCTCCTCACAACATGGCGAAGAGAGGACCCGGATTCGGTTTGCCTGATTGATAGGACTTGTAAGAGCCTGTGGCAACTCTAGCAAGTAGAGCAGAGTGTGTGCCGCGGGACACCGAAGACAGGCGCGTATCAACGCCAAAAATAAAAAGAAAGGGGGATCTGTGGGGAGCAATCCGGACTGGACTAAGTTACTGGAATTAAGACTTATTCTATGCATCTGCTCTCCCACAATATGGCGCTGGGAGAGAAGTAAACAGCTTCCGCACAGCTGCCTCCAGTTCAACTAATAAACTGTAGGACTTGCTCCTGATTGGAGGAGAGCAGCGTACTCGGCGTGTGGGCAGCCGAGTTAGGATTGGCGGAGGAGGACTATAAAGGAGGAGAGAGACGGCATGCACCAGGAACATCTATGGGGAACATCTAAGGGAACCCGTGCAGCCCCCGAGAGAACCGGCCGGCGGTGTGCCGCTCCCCTGCGGAAGTGGGGAATGTGGCCAGGGGGAACTGCCCTTCCACGGAGGTGGAAGGGACAGTAGCCAACCCGGGAAGAACCAGCAGCAAACCCGGGGAGGGCCGAGCAGACAGAAAGAACAGCGCAGGGTCCTGTGTCGTTCCTCCACGAAGAGGGGGAGCGACAGGGCCAATCTGAAGCCAGGAGCCAGGAGCTTCTTCCAGGTCTCTTCACATGGGTGCAGGGGCCCAAGGACTGGGGCCATCTTCTACTGCTCTCCCAGGTGCATTAGCAGGGAGCTGGATCAGAAGAGGAGCAGCCGGGACTTGAACCAATGCTCCTATGGGTTGCCGGCCCTGCAGGTAGCGGGTTTACCGGCTACACCACAGTGCTGATCCCCTAAGATCTGTTTTGGGATCTGTAGGAGGTGGAGCCCTACTCTGACTGAGGGTCAGGAGGGTGAGTGGGAGAGAGGCCTGGGGAAGGCCAGGGCCTCAGGAGTGAGTGTGGGGCGGCCACTGGGAAAGGAGCGCCCTCTGGTGGGCCCCAGGTAATCATCTCCACCTCTGGCCCTGCCTGCCCAGCAGCAAAGGGGCTGGGGAAGGCCACACCATGACCGCCCCCACCCCGCACCCCCTAGACCTGAGCAAGGAACATGCAGGTCAGCTGACGTCGGTCCATCCTTATGAGCAAGGACAGCCCGTGCATCAGAGGCGCCGTGAACCCATCAGCCAGGCGTTGGTCCACAGGAAGACAGAGCCCACGACGAGGGGACCCCGGCTTGCGCTGGTGTTGGGGCGCTCCCTCCTCAGCCCTGTTCCTCCCAGTGGGGAGAATATTCTAATATGCTAATCCACAGATCCAGGGGAGACGGACGGTGGGGCAAAACTGAAAAAGCAAAATAAAACAGAGGGGTGTTAAGGTTCAAAACTCAATCGCACACGGTTAGGATTAGAGATTCCTGGGTTAGTTGCAGTTTGCGTAAACCGTTTCGTTGGATGCCTGCTTAATGAGTTCATATCTTTTTGGGTTTGCTTAAAATGTAGCTGCAGCTCCAGGACTGGCTAACTCAGCCGTTCAGCGACTACGTCAGCACCCCCATTTGTGTTTGTTCTCGTGTCTGTTTTGGTTTTGTGCATGTCTTCTCTGTTCCCCTCGGCCTGTCCACTTTGTCTTCAGTTGGCTATCTCCATGGTCACAAGAGAGCTGCCCCAGTTCCAGGCATCACATACGGGCCCAGCTCTTCTCGTGTGTCTTTCTGACACCTTTTGCAGAAGCTCCGAGCAGGCTTTCCTTGCACCTCATTAGCTAGAATTGTGTCCCATGTCCAAGGCTTTGCCTAAATCATTCACTTGGGGGTGCAGCAGATGGGCTCCCCACGACCCCTTAGGTCGGTTATGATTCTCTCCTTGGCATGTGGAGAGGTGGCTACTTGATTCAAATCAGATTCTGGATTAGGAAGGAGAGAAGAGGCTGGTGGGGAGAACAGGTATGATCAGGTGCCTAAAAGTTCCTGCTGTGGTGGTGGTGAGCTCCCCGTCACTGGAGGCATACAAGTGAAGACAAAATAAAACCCACCAGAGATGGAAGAGGAGATTCTTGCCGTGGGTCAGGGTTGAAGGAGATGAGCTTGAGGTCCTTTGTAGTCCAGAAGGTATTGATCTGTGTATCACCAATTCTCTGTGGCTCACACATCTGCACCTTTCCTTGATGGAGACCCCATCTGCTGATGAGACCTCCGGGAGGAGGCTTTGTGACTGACTGACCGCTCCCCACAGCCCAGGGGTATCCCTCAGCGTCACACTGCTCACCCGCCTCTCTCTCAAAGACCCCTTCCTGGTCCCCTCTCCACCCCTATGGTGTCGGGGCAGCTCACACGGCCCCAGCACGCTGGAGGGAAGACACAGGGGGAACCAGACCAGGGGCTGTGGAGCTGGCCTCAGCCTCCTTCTGCCCGGCCCCATCCAGGAGCACAGTTGTAAGCAAAGGAGCTTCCTCTCCCCCTGCCCCGGAAGGAGTATCCCTGCGTCCGCTGGCATCAACCGCAACACACAGATAGCGGGAGACAGGCAGTGAGCTCACCACGTGCGTGGCGGTGTCGCAGTAGCCCAGTGAGACGCAGAGGCGCGTGCACCCAGGGAAACAGGGGTGTGGGCAGTGTGGAGCAAGGGTACACGATTTTAGGGGAGTAGGATGGGCCCAAAGAACAGCCAGCAGCCTTGGACAAAGTCTTCCTTCCCACGCGTTCAGCTTCGGGGGGTCCATCCTCTGGGACACTGCAGAGGGAGCCCCTACCTGTGCTGGGGTGGGGGAGAGGCCAGAGAGACCTCAGCTACAAGGCTGCTTTTTATCAGTTCCAAGTACTCAGCGTGTGTGACAGAGCCACACTCAGGGTGCTGTTCCAAGTACTCAGCGCGTGTGACAGAGCCGCACTCGGGGTGCTGTTCTCCCAGCCCCCACGGCAGCGGCTGGCAGGGTGGGGCCAGTGATGTGAGACAGGGGAACCCAAGGAGGACCGCCCATTTGATTCCCGACTCAGAAAGCTTGTGGTGATGGGAGGAAGGAAGACAGAACACAGGGCGGGACTGAAAAGTGGTAGATTCTGTTTCCGAAACTCACGTGTGAAATCAGCCAGCTCTATCCGTTCACACGGAGAACAGTGGCCCTCGACAGCCGGCAGTGACAGGTGAGCGGAGATGGACAGAAGGTGCCCTGGGGACACACAGGAAGACCGAGGTTATTAAAAATCAGGGCAGGTGACAGCCACAGCCGGAAAAAGTTAGTGTCCAGGATCCGATCAGTGGTGCTTGCTGGGACGGCGTGTCCCATCAGGGAGACCGGGTGTCCAGCGAGCCGACGAGGAGACGGACGGACGGATGGACGAACTGATGTGGCACTTCGTGCCTGATGAGAAACCTGCAGCCTTGCTAGCTGTGGAGTGGGTAATGCGTGTTTAAGGTAGTGACGCCTGAATCTCTGAGGGTCTCCTGTATGTTGGGCCTGGGGCCAGGAGCTTTAGGTACTGCACCTAATTCAACAACAATCCAAGTGCTCTCTTAATGTCTAGTGTTCAGAAACAATGGTCCCAGGACCAGCACTGTGCCATAGTGGGCAAAGATGCCACCTGCTGTATCGGCATCCCATATGGACGCCGGTTCGAGTCCCGGCTACTCCACTTCCAATCCAGCTCTCTGCTATGGCCTGGGAAAGAAGTAGAAGATGGCCCAAGTCCTTGGGCCCCTGCACCCACGTGGAAGTCCCAGAAGAAGCTCCTGGCTCCTGGCTTCCACCTGGTCCAGCTCTGGCCATTGCGGCCTTCTGGGGAGTGAACCAGCAGATGGAAGACCTCTCGCTCGCTCGTTTGCTCTCTCTCTGCCTCTGCCTCTGCCTCTCTGTAACTCTTCCTTTCAAATAAATAATAAATATTAAAAAAGAGAAAAAAGAGAAACAATGGTCCCATCCCTGTCCCACCTCCTTACCTCCCCACCCCACCTCTACAATCGCCCCACCCCCATCCCCAGTGTTCTCCAAGGTTCCTGAGTATGGAGAGGACCCGGCCTCTGCACGATTCTCTCTCATTTTGATTTCTTCTCCCCAAGTCCTGTTCTGACTCAGTTTGTGCCTTTTTGTCTCCTCAGTGACCTACAGCAGGGGTCACCTGAACCACACTCAGGACAGGGAGGCCCAGGAGAGCTCCCTGTAGGAAGTGGCGGGTGGCGTGGCGTGCCTCTTCCTTTTCCGTAATTTCCCCCAAACATGACTGCCCGGAGGCAGAACTGGTACGAGAATTTTAGCCAAACTCAGGAGTAACTGAGGTGGGACTTTTTTAAGTCCAGCATGGGGCTCAAAGTTTCAAAAGTCCGAGCTGTGTTGCAAGCCCCTGCTGTGCCAGTCACCTCTCCTGCTTCTGTCTTCAGCCTCCCCCCCGACCCCGCCCCAGGCCTCGCCCCTCCCGGCTCCCAGATTAGGGCAGCTCAGCCCCTTTCTTCCCACATCCCCCACTCCGGGGGGGGGGAGCTTCATCTGTCACCCTCCGTGGGCCAAGTCCAAGGCAAAGGAACCTGTCTCGCTGGTAGGCTGAGAGCCTTTCTCTGGGGGTGCGTAAGCAGCCAGCCACACACACCTGGCTCCCAGCAAGCTCAGGCACCGGCCCACCCCTTACACGGGAGAACACGGGTGCTCGAAAGAAGTGCGCCACAGTCCCCAAGCCGGGGAGCCGTGACCTCTGCATCTGACTAGGTCTGGGGGCGGCAGAGCACCCGTTTCACTCACCCTCATCCTCAGAGGCGGGGTGGAGGGCAGCTTGGAGGAAGGGGAGCCCACCGACCACCGACCACTGTGACAGCCGCCGCCTCCCGCGCTAGTGTGGGGGTGCAGGAAAGGGCAGCAGGGGCTGACCCGAGGGTGGGGGGTGAGCAAGAAGGAGGCAGGAATCCCGCCCAGGTTCCTGACAGGCACCTGAGGAGCTGCTCGCTGAGATAAGAAGGGAGGAGGCCAGGTTCAGACTGCATTCAAGTTCACACATGTGGAGGTGGAGCGCGGGGGGAGGGGGGCGGGAATCCAGGCAGAGGTGTCCACGAGTGGAGCAGCTCGGAGACAAGCCCGCACTGGAGAGGCAGCCGCGGCCCATCCGCCGGAATTACAGCCATGGGCGGGATGAGCTCACGCGGGGGGAACGTGCAGAGGGAGAGGAGCCCGGGCCCCCGCAGCGGAGCTGCCGGCCCTGGGAGGGAGTTGAGAGACGCCAGCCAGGTCCAAGGCGCCAAGGAGGGCTCGGGTCAGACATCAGGAGGGTGGGCTTCTGGGAGCAGCGTCCATGTTGCCCCCACCCCACCCCCACCCCACCCCCACCCCGCATCACTGAGGCTAGAAGCAGAGGGTGGGGCTGGGGGATGGTGACTTCAGGGGCCACATTGCAGTGTGGAAGGAAAGTGAGTAGGAGGGAGGGAGAGAGAGGGAAAGATAAGATGTTGTCTGGAGAGCCAGGTGAGAGAGGGTTTGCTTTGTTTGGTGGAGGAGGGAGCCGAGAGGCTGTAAAAGCCAGCTGGCCGGAGCCAGCAGCAGCAGCGTGCAGGCGTCCTTGGGGGACGCCGGCAGGGAGGCAGCCTGGGGGCCCAGCAGCCTGTCAGAAACACTGAGCCCAGTCCATCTGTCCTTCTGAAACAGCCGCGGCAACAGAAGCCCACGGTGCGGGGAGGCGGGTGATGAGCCAAGGCCTGGAAGGAGCAGACCTGGGCCCAGAGGGAAGCAGCCGCAGCCAGGCGGGGGAGGCACCCACGCCCCGCCCCCAGCACCCGCAGCACTGCCCCTGCCACTCGGCCCGCTGGGTGCCTACAGCTTCCTGGAGCCACCTGGTCCCCAGCACCCTGGCTGCTGGCGCCTCGATTGTCCCAGGGCCCTCCAACCTGAAGACCCCGAGTCCCGCCTCGTGCCTGCCCTCCTGACACAGCCCCTGGTGATGCTGCAGCCCCAGCTCCTCCTGCTCCTTCCTGCCCTGAGCGGCCTGCAGTCCTCGCAGTCCACGTTCGTGCCGGATGCCCGGCTGCTGCCATCCTGTTTTATTCTGACAGCCGCCCTACACGATGCCCTTCTGTTCTGTTCTGTTTGTTTTCATTTTATTTCAAAGGCAGGGAGACAGAGCGAGATCTTCCAGCCGTTGCTTTACCACCCGAATACGTGCCGCAGCCTGAGCTGGGCCGGGCTGAAGCCGGGAGCCCAGAACTCAGCTCAGGTCTCCCAGTTGGGTGGCAGGCCCCCGACTACTTGAGCCATCGCCTGCTGCCTCCCAGGGTGTGCATCGGCAGGAAGCTGGAATGGGAAGCGGAGCTGAGACTCAGACCCAGGCTCTCTGGTGCAGAGTGAGGGCAGCGTCGTAGCTGCTAGGCCAAACACCTGCCCCAGTTCCTCCATTTTATAACAGGAAATGGAGGCCCAGCGTGCCCGTGGCTAAAAATCACACAGTTTGTAGATGCCAGAACCTGAACCCACCACCCTCGGGGGCTCTGCTTGCCCTCACCAGGGCCTCTTGCAGCACCCGTGACCTCGGCCTCCTCCCCCTCCCCCGGTTTCCTTGCACCCCCTCCCCCTTTCTGTCCCCGCCCCGTGGTGGGAAGTGTGTACTGAGGGAGTGCGGGCTTGGCTACGGGCTTGTAGCTGGCTACCCTGCTCCAAGCCCAGGTCTCCTCCTCAGAGAAAGGAGGGTGATCCTCGGGGCCCCGCCCTCCCCAGTCAGGCGCTGGGCGGATTAGGTGAGGTCAGAGATGGGAAAGTGCTTCCCGGGCGCTCACAGGCAAGGGGTTATTCTTATCAAAACCTCTGTGCCCAAGTCCTGGCAGCAGCAAATTACAGGTTAGCGCAGGCTGCCGTCTGCGTGTTTCCTGTCCCAGGCTGTTCACGCCGGGAGCCCTTTGCTGGCTGTGTAATGAAAGGGCTTTCCTCTCCTAAAGGAATTTCAGCTGTCACCTCGCAGGGAGCAAAAGGGGGCGGGGGCTGCCCCGCACTTCTGTGCAGCCCGAGGGGTGGCAAGACTCACAATTAACTGAGCACTTAGTATGTGCCGGGCACCGAGCCAAGCTCTCTGCAGGCCGCACCTCATTCATCTCTCACAAACCCTTAACAGGAAAATACTATTTTTACTTTACAGGTAAGAAAATTAATTTATCTGAGATCACAAAGCTTTGAAGTGGTGAAGTGAGAACTTGGAGCCGGGCCCGTCGGATGCGAGGGCTCACGCCTTTCCCAGGAGGAAAGCCCCATCCTGCCTCAAATCCCTGCAGACAGTGCCCTCGCCCGGCCCCAGCGGCCGCAGCGCCGCACCCCGGGCCCCTTGCGGATGTCTGCCCTGCCCGCCCTGCGCTGCACTGGGGGTCTTGGAGGACAGGGACTGGGTTAATTCATCTCGGTCCTCCCAGGCGGTAGCCCCCGGCTGGGGCCGGGAAAGGGCGTGGATAAAAAGTTACTCAGCGATTGAATGGTCAGTGGATACCTTTTGTCTTAAGGATAAAATCACGACTCTCACACAGATAGGAAATCCACTCGTGTCCAGCATTTTGCTTAATTCCTTCATTAACGGAGGAATGAGCAGGATGGCAGCAAGGAATTCCATAGAGAAATTCAAAGCAGCCCTGACGGCTGTGTCGGTCAGCTCAGGCTGCCGGGAGGAAGTTCCGCGGGCTCCTGGCTTCACAGGAAGCTCTGTCTCGCAGCTGCAGCGGCTGGGGGTTCAAGATCAAGGTCCCCCGCCCGCTCGGTGTCCGCTTTTGGTTCCTGGCTTGTAGTGGGCCCCCTCTCACTGTGTCCCCTCGTGGCCAGTTTCCAGAGCTGTACAATAGCGCGAAGACAATAAACTCCTGCAAAACACCAGAAGCGCATGCTAGACAGGACAGCCGCTCGTCTCCGGAGCCTGTTTCAAGTCTTTGCCCATTCTTCCCAACAGAATGAATCAATGAATCGGCGAGAGCAGCTGTCTGGGACGCCACAGAAGGGAGGCCTCTCCCCAGACACCCCCACTTCCATCTCTCCCAGATTGCACTTCTGTACACTGCGCTCACCAGACGGTGGGTGGTCCCATAGCCCAGCCCTGAGGCCATTCAACTGCCCATCAGCTCCCACCCACACTGGCACTAACCCCATCCAATTCCCCTTTACTGGTCTGTGGAATATCTCCTGTGTCTAGAACGGAGAAAGGAGGTTGCATTACACTCCACAGGGCGGGGAGGGGGGATGACACCAAACAGGTGACAGCAAAGGATCAGGTGGGCTGGGCCAGGAGGGCCCTGAGGTGCATGGGCTGCCTAGCAGCTCGCATTGGCACTGGCCCCTAGAGACCGCCTCGATCCAGAAGCGGGGGAGCACTCCGCGGTCCAGCAGAAGGGGGGCGCTCCCAGGCTGCTCAGGGCCGAGGGCTCCTATGCCAGCTGGTCCTGCCAGACCTGAAGCTGCGCCTGACGGAGGACTGAACACGTCCCAGGAAGCCCAGGCATGCGGCAGAGGCTCCCCTGGGAAAACCCAGGGAGCAAACCCCGGGGTTCTGAATGCCAGGCAGAGCCCAGCTGGCTCACTGGAGAGCTCAGCCTGCACTCAGAGCCCGTGTGTGGAAACCTGACCTCGGCTCGGAGACAAACAGCTGCTGATGTCTGGCTACCCCTTCACGAAGGTCAAGTTCTACCTGCAAAGCTGTGTGTGTGGAACAGGTGCATGGTGGTCGCTTCGGGAGGAGCAGTGCCGTCAACTGGCCGAGACCCACATTGACCACGGACGGCCTTGGGGCTGTCACCTGGCCCAGCGCTGGTCTCCAGTCGCTTTGCCAGCCTCCTGGCCACCCACCCACAGGGAGGCCAGAGTCACCTTTCCAGACACATTCGGCCTTGTCCTTTTCCTGCCTAAGGCTTCCAGCTGGCCTCCAGTCACCCGTGGGATAAGGCCCAAGGTGTCCCCAGTGCTCTGCAGCTGTCCCCTGCTCTCCCTACCAGCCTTATCTCTGTCACTCCGTGATCCCCACTTTATTCTCATGCATCACCAGCCCCCGGTGGGTCCCTGCACTGCCCAGGGCATCTCTCCTGCCTTTACTCAGGCTGCTTCCTCTTCCAGGACCACCGCTTCCCACTCTCCCTGCCCAACTCCTGCCCGAGGGGCGCTTGTTTAGTGTATTCCACACACACGCGCTGTCTGCCCCACACGGCCTCCTGTCCATGCCACACCGCTCCTGTTCACGCAGCTGCTCCCCTTCCTCTAGACTCTGGGTGCCTGGAGCACACGGGCTGTTTCTCCTGCTGTTCATGCTCCCCCAGGCCTGCACATCTGCCCCTGTTTCACTTCCAAGGTCCTCGCAGGTGTCATCAAGATAGCATGAGGTCCTGCTGCAGCACAGGGCACCCTAAACCCCACACACTGTGTCCGTCTGAGAAGAGGGAAATCTGGGTGCAGAGACGCGTGAAGCAGAGATGGGCTGGGGCGAGGCTGTGCACGCCAAGGACCCCAGGGATTACCAGGAGCCACCGACATGTTCAGCCAGCCCGTTCCCGTCGCTGGGTACTGCAGCCACAGGAGGAGTCGATTTCTTATTACAGCCCCAAGCCCAGGGCTTGGTTCATCACTCTGGGGTCAGGAAATGCTGGAAGAAGGAGAGAATGAATGATCCTACAGCGCCACTGCCTGGCTCACACCCTGGCCTCAGCTGCGACTGAGCGAGGGAGAGAGGACAGACGGCGGGCTGGAGTACTCACTCTGACCGAGGGACACAGGCTCAGTCTACACATGCTTACTGGGTACTCACCACGTGCAAAGGGCTCTGCCAAGTACAGCGAATCCGACAGGGTTTCCATCCTGACAGACACGAGCTAACCCCATGAAGAATCCAGCCGTGTTCCATGGAACGGATTTGCCTTGGAGAACGCCGGGACGAGGGCTGGCTCAGTGTGGGTGCCTGGGGCAGGGCAGTGGAGGGAAGCAGAAACGCCGGGTTTGCAGAAGACAGGCTTGGAAGGGGACAACTCCAAGCAGAAATGGTGTGGATAAGAGAGATGCGCTCCCTGTGGCTGCAAGACCAGCACTTGGGATTCATAGGGAAGCAGACGCGGGCTGCACTCAGAGTTTCCTGATAGGAGGAGAAGTGAACCAGCAACTCACATACTTGAGCCCTCACTGTGTGTACCAAACAGCGACCCTGGCAAGTGGAGTTTACTACCCAGGCCCAATCTACAGATCGACAAATAAGCTAATTCTGCAGGAGGTCACAGAGACCTGGGGGCTGGCATTTCAGCACTGCGGTTTAAGCCACCGTCTATGTCGCCAGTCTCCCATATGAGTGCTGGTTGAAGTCCTGGCTGCTCCACTTCCAATCCAGCTTCCTGCTAATGGCCTGGGAAAGCAGTGGACAACAGTGCAAGTATTTGAGCCTCTGCACCCATGTGGGAGACCCAGATGGAGCTTCTTTGGCCTGGCCCAGCCCTGGCCATTATGGCCATTTGTGGAATGAACCAATGGAAGGAAGATTCTCTCTCTCTCTCTCTCTCTCTCTCTCTCTCTCTCTGCCTTTCAAAAAAAGAAAAAGAAAAAAAAAGACAACTTTTAAAAAAAAGAAGTTATGGAGCCCTGCTGTGGATGCCATTGCTGAGGACAGAGCCAGAGTCAAGGCCAGGGCTGTTGGCCTGCAGGGGAAGACACCACCCCATTATCCCAAAGAGGATGCTGCGTGTCCCCAGAGCAGCGGTTTGGCTCTCCTTGGTGGGATGCAGGAACAGGACGGGCTAGACAGAGACACTACAAAGATGCTCCAACTATGGGCCAGGAAGTTAGGCTAAGAGACCTTAAACTTCCTATCTAACTGGGGCAGGCATTCAGCATGGGGGTTAAGAGGCCCATGGCCCACACTGCCTGGGTCTCAGTTCCAGCTCCTGTCTCAGGTTCCTGGGAGAGGCTGGGAGGCAGCAGTGATGACTCTAGTAATTGGGCTCCTGCAACCCATGTGGGATACCTGGATTGAGTTCCTAGCTCCCAATTTTAAAAAATACTACCTAGGGGCTGGCTCTGTGGCATAGCGAGTAAAGCTGCCACCTGCAGTGCCAGCATCCCATATGGGTGCCAATTCAAGTCCCGGCTGCTCCATTTCTGATCCAGCTCTCTGCTATGGCCTGGGAAAGCAGTGGAAGATGGCTCAAGTCCTTGGGCCGCTGCACCCACATGGGAGACCCAGAAGAAGCTCCTGGCTCCTGGCTTCGGATTGGCCATTGCGGCCAACTGGGGAGTGAACCAGCAGATGGAAGACTTCTCTCTCTGTCTCTGCCTCTCTGTAACTCTGCCTTTCAAATAAATAAATAAAATCTTTTTTAAAAAAATCCTATCTAACCAGAGTGGGATTCACCGCCCCTCCTGTTGCATGGTCACTTCTGCCACCTCCCTCTCAGCATCAGAGCCCAGCTTCACCCTGGGAGGCTGGGCCCAGGACACAGATCACCCGCCTGGGGCCACCAGCTTTCTGGCCCTCAGGGATGCACCTTGAGAGAAGTATCAGGGGACAGGTGTTAGCCAGGCAAGAGGGGACCAGTGTTCCCACTGGAGGGCACAGCATCCTCGGGGGGCCCCTGGCCAAGGAAGTAGGAAAAGCTTCGCAGAGACCACGAGGGAGGGGCAGGGGATGGAGCGCCACCAAGAAGGAACCCAGGTGAAACTGGGACGAGGACGAGGACTGAGATGCATCGTCTCGACAAAAGGCAGCCATGGATAAGGGCCCTGCACACAGAACAGCTAAAGAGCGCTCATAATTCAGCAATTAAGAGATGAATGAGCTACGGTTAAAATGGACAGCGGATTTGAATAGACAGTTCTCCAAAGAAGAAAGACAAGCAGCCAATGAGCACGTACAATGGTGCTCCACATCAGAGCTGTTAGAGAAACGCAGATCAGAGCCATTAGCTTACAGTCCGTGGGACGGAGTTCCCCCTGTGACTCCCACATTCCACGCCTACACAGATCCTCGAGAGAACGGAAAACATCCATCCCACAAAAGCCTGCACACAAGTATTCGCAGCAGTACTGTTCAGAACAGCCCCAAAGCAAAGCAGCCCGAGTGTCCCTCAGCCAATGAAGGGCCAACTAAAACAGGGTGTATCAATAGGACGGAACAGTCTTCAGCCCGAGGAAGGAATGAGCACGGATCCACGTGACAACACTGATGAACTTGGGAAGTGCGGAGCTGGCTTTGCACAGAGGGGGTGCTGAGCCAGTGAGGTTTCTCCAAGGTACAACTGTTGCTAATTGAAAACTTTTCTCAGTTCCCCACTGGGAAGACTTGCCATGTAGTCAACACTGGCACTTTTCAATAGTCTCTATGGAGACTGAGTGGGAGAGAAAAACTTTATGCTAAGTGAAAGAAGATGGACACAAAGGTCACATATTGTACGATTCTATTTCAATGAAATTGAATTGGAATTTGCAAATTAGTCAAAAGTTGATTAGTGGTTGCCCAGAGCTGGACACGTGGACAGGACGCGAGCAGTGGCTGCTAATGGGTACCGGAGTCCTAGGGGGAAGCAGGTGCCCTAAAACAGTGATGATGGTTGTGCAAGTCTGAGAAAATACTGAAAACTAGTGAACAGTGTGCTTCACAAAGGCGAATTTTATGGTAAGTGAATTGTATCTCGATGTTGAAGGGGAACCGCTGACTGGTATTAAGCTGGTGAGGGATCTGATTTGTATGCATTTTAGAAAGAATGTGCTCAGGTCAGTGCTGTGGCGTAGTGGGTGAAGCTGCCGCCTTAAAAAAAAGAGGGAGAGAATGAAAAGAGAGCAGATTGAGCTCAGGCACAGGTCAAAAGCAGACCAGAGGCAGAGAAGGTACAACCGTAAGGAGGCTGTTTCCCGTCGTGCTGACCCATACGAGGGACGGCACAGTGGAACTGGACAGAAAAGATCAGACCTCGCAATCAGACCCGGCTCCCTGCTGATGCGCCTGGGAAGGCAGCAGGTGGTGGCCCAAGTTCTCGGGCCACTGCCACCCACGTGGGAGACCCGGATGGAGTTCCTGGCCTCAGTCTGCCCAGCCTCAGTGAACCAGTGGATGGAGGAGTTTTCTCTCTCTCTCTCTCTCTCTCTCTCTCCCCTTCCTTCTCCTTCTCTTACTCTGCCTTTCAATAAATAAATATTACTTTAAAAAGAGACTGTGGTGGACATGATAGGAATGTGGCTACCTCACCTCCGAGGGAAGATCACACAAGGATGAACCTTGTCACAGTGGTGGCACAGCGGCCACCATGTCCTGAGGAGGCCCACAGCCCACACCCGAGCGCCTAGGACTGAGTCTTGCCTCTGCGGCTGATCCAGCTTGCTGTTCACGTGCCTGGGAGGCAGCAGGTGATGGCTCAAGCATGTAAGCTACCTGTGTGGGAGACCCGGATGGAGTTCCAGACTCCTAGCAATGGCCTAGCCCAGCCTTGGCTGTTGCAGGCATTTGGAGAGTGAACCAGTGGACAGGAGATTCTCTCTCCTCCCCCTCACCCATCTCTCTCCCTCCCTCCCTCTCTGCCTTTCAAATAAATAAACATTAAAAATTAAAAAAAGGGATACACCTTTCTTTCCCTCAAGTTCATTCTCCCCCTCCCCCTTCTCCCTCCCCTCCTCCTCCCCCCTCTTTCTCCCCTCCTCCTCCCTCCATTCCCCTGCCTCTCCCCCCTCCTTTTCCCCCTCCTCTCCCCCTCCTCCTCCCCTCCCCCCCTTCCCCTGCCTCTTTCTCTCCCTCTCCCTCTCTGCCATGCAAAGCCAGAAAACACACCATGAGAACCCCAGGCATCTCCATGAAGCAGCCCACATGGAAAGGAACTGAAACCTCCTTCAACAGCCAGCACCAACTTGCTAGCCAGGTGAACGGGCCAAGCAAGCAGGCCAGGTGAGTGGCCCAGCTCGGGCTCGGAAGGTGATCCTCAGATTGGCGATGCCCTCAGGTCACTCCAGCCTGGCCCTCCGAGTTCCCTGGTTGAGGCTGTCGTAATCATTGGCAGAGACACGCTGTCCCTGTCCAGCCCCTGACCACAGGCGGTGAGAGACAATGAAAGTTATCACTGTAGGGGCCGGCGCTGTGGCACAGGGGGTTAAAGCCCTGGCCTGAAGCGCCAGCATCCCATATGGACACCAGTTCTAATCCCAGCTGTTCCACTTCATATCCAGCTCTCTGCTGTGGCCTGGGAAAGCAGCAGAGGATGGCCCAAGTCCTTGGGCCCCTGCACCCACATGGGAGACCTGGACGAAGCTCCTGGCTCCTGGCTTCGGATCAGCTCAGCTCCAGCTGTTGCGGACGTCTGGGGAGTGAACCAGCGGACGGAAGACCTCTCTCTCTGTTTCTACCTCTCTCTGTAACTCTGTCTTTCAAATAAATAAAATAAATCTTAAAAAAAAGAAAGTTATCACTGTTTTCAGCCACTGGGTCCTGGGATAATTTGGAGGCAGAAGTAGATAAGCCTACAGTTCCAAAGCTCCTGTTTCTACAGACTGCAGAGGACATTAAATCCTAGTGACACTTCCCTGCTTCCCGTTCTTTTTTTTTTTTTTTTTTTTTTTTAATTTATTTGACAGGTAGAGTTTTAGACAGTGAGAGAGAGAGAGAGAGACAGAGAGAAAGGTCTTCCTTTCATTGGTTCACTTCCCAAATGGCCACTACGGCCGGCGCTGTGCTGATCTGAAGCCAGGAGCCAGGAGCTTCTTCCAGGTCTCCCACGTGGGTGCAGGGGCCCAAGCACTTGGGCCATCCTCTGCTGCTTTCCCAGGCCATAGCAGAGGGCTGGATCAGAAGAGGAGCAGCCGGGATTCGAACTGGCGCCCATATTAGATGCTGCCACTGCAGGCGGCGGCTTTACCCGCTATACCACAGCGTCGGCCCCATTTTTTTTTTTTTCCAGTATTACATTAACATCTGATTAATCTTGCTTACTGGGCCTCTTGCCTCCCACGGGTCCTGACTCACGCATTCTGCCCTCCTTCTTGGGCCGGATTCCTTGAGGAGCAGCCACAGTCATGGGGTGGGGGTGGGGCTGCTGGGGGCCAGGACGGCTCAGGCCCTCTCACTACCTTAAGGGCCTCCGTCTGCTCCTGCTGCTGCAGAACATGCTGGAAGTCCCAGAGGGAGCAGGGCACTGACTGCCTCGGGCCCCGCAGCCTGGGGCTCTGCCATGATCTCCATCACACCTGGGGTTCTGACCCCTAAGTGACAGCTGGGGGAGTGACAGAGACCAGGCCCAGCAGCTCCTTCTAAACTCCAGCTCTCTCCCCGACTGCTTCCCGTGTGGTACGGCGCTAGCCCAAGCCCCCACGCTGTGGTCACTGCTTTTCCCACACATACATTCTTAGTCATTTGGTCACAGGCAACAACTGATCCTGGGCATTTGCCGAGAACTGGCTGGACTGCCCCACGACAGGGCAAACAAGAAGAGGGACCAGCGTACACAAATAACTACAGTGCCAACGTAGAAGCTAGGTGCGCACACGTCTAATGGTAGCACGGAAGATGAAGCAATTGCCTCTCCCTGGAGGCCCTCGGGTGACACAGGCAAGCTGTGCACGGAGCGTCCCAGCAGATGGAAGAGCACGTGCAAGAACCTGGATGGGGCAGGAGCGATGTAAACAGAGGAGATGGAACGGATCTACAGACAGAGAGGCGTTGTTGGAGCTGCACAGTGTTGGGCAACATGCATGAGCTCATCTGCCTCACGGCCCCGCCTTCGTGGAACTGTTGAGATTAAATGAGATAGAGCGAAGCCTCAGCACCGTGTCTGGCACGCAGCAAGCCACGAAGTAAGCAAGCGTGGTGTTGCTGCAATCACTCATTAAACCTTCAACCCGACACTGGACACGAGACCTGATCTGAGAGCCAAAGTTCAGTCGCGTCGGTTTCTGCACGTGCAGAAAGATACATGCAATCAACATCCACGCCGACCCTCGACCCTCCACCCTCGACCCTCCGGGCTTCACTTTTTTTAAAAATTCCACCATCGGTACTGAGTTTAAACTAAGCCTTTTTGGAATTTGAAACTAAAGTGTTCTCTCTTAAACTCTGGCTCCTGCAAATCAAAATCGCTTTGCTGGTAGACTATTGTACCGGCCTCCGCCTTGAGTTAAAAAATCCATTCAGCAACTCAGCCGGCTTCTTTGTTCTAGGCTGTAGCTGCCCTCCCCAGAGACATCAATGCCATTGACTCCGCAGACAGCAGGTACACAGCGGTTTAATATTTCAAACGTATTGTTCAGCCTTTATTGAAACCGACAAATTTCGGGATGGAGTTTGGGTGATGGGGACAGGGCACGAGGAGGGTCTGCGGTACAGGAAGGATTGCCTTTAAAGGATCTTCCTGGGTGCCTCTGGAGAGGAACATTCCTGACGAAATGCACCGGTAGGAGGAGAATCAGACGGCCCTTAGGGTTAGGCTTATGTCTTTGTCCCATCAGTCTTTGCTAACTGAGCACCTACTATGTGCTAGGTTCAAAAGCCTGGGACAATTCAGCTTCTATGACTTCCCCCAGGCACCTCATGGGACAGCGGTGGAACTGTCCCAGCTCTTGGGAAGCTGGAGGTTATGACATGATTCGGAATTTAGAAAAGTGAGTATTTACTGCTACCAAGATTCCTGGCATTTGCAACCTGCCCTTGGGAAACATTCTACTGTTCGTATTTTCTCTAATAGGAGCAGAGGCAGGCACTGTGGTGCAGGGGGTTAAGCCACTGCTTAGGAACCTGCAGCCCATGCCTGAGAGCCAGTTCCAGCCCCCGCTACATTGTTTCTCATCCAGCTTCCTGCTAATGTGCCTGGAAGCAGATGGTGGCCCATGTGCTTGGGTCGCTGCCACTCACATGGGAGACCCCAGTGGAGTCCCAGGCTCCTGGCTTTGTCGTGGTCCAGTCCTGGCTGTTGCGGGCATTTGGAGAGTGAACCAGCAGATGGAAAATCTCTCTCCCTCTCTGTGGCTCCCTCCCTGTCTTTGTCACTCTGCCTTTCAGATAAATAAATCTTTAAAAATAGTTCCATCTGAAAATAACAGCATATGTTTGGGAACGTTAAGAAGATCCAAAGAAAGGCGTTAATTCAGCCTGAGCTGAAACTAAAAGAATCATTCCTCAGCTCTGGGGGGGAGGGGGCAGGGCCCCAAGCAGATGGGAGAGCCCAAGGACAGGAGTTGGCTACCAGGGCTGGTCTGGAGAGGGACAGGACGGGGAGCTTAGCTCTTGCCCTTTCAGTACCCAACTCGTCATCTGAGCTGTGTCCCAGCCAAGCCAGCATCCTTCTGGGAGGAACACCTTCTCTTCGGTGTGGGATTCTGGGAGGGAGAATCCTAGGCAGAGAGGGAAAAACCAAACAACCCACCCTGGAACCGCTGGATGCTCCCACTGCTTTTTCCAGGAGGCCACTGACTGGTGTCTTCCAGAATCATCTACTGACTGCTGTGTGCCAGGCACTGGGGATACAGATAAATAAACAGACACCAGCCCTGCCCCCAGGCCTCTCTGGCAGGGCCGACGCCCCAGGGGGGTGCCAGCAAGAGCCCCAGTTCTGGAATTCCCTCCTCCAAGGCACTGGCAGGGCCCCGTTAAAATTAACTCCACCAATTAAAGGCCTCGTTAGGAGACAATGCTGCCTGTCTTCCTCTGTATTTTTAATTACAGGGCCCGGCCTAAAGTCGTCAAACCATTTATAATTAGAGCCGAGCTGGGGAGCGGGAGGTGGGGAGGGGCTGCGGAGCCAGGGGCTCCCCGGGCTCCCCAGCCCGGATGGCAGCGGCGGCCGCCCCACGCTCCGGGCTCCCAGCCCGCAAGCTCCCCGCCCGGCCTCGGCCCGCACAGCCTGATTACAGTTATTAGGAAGTCACTCGGAGCGAAGGGAAGAAGGAGGCCCGGCAGGCGCGGGGCGGGACCGGCTCCGGAGCGAGGCGGCGCTGGGCCTCTCCGCTGCGCTCTGCCCGCGCCCGGAGGCCGCCATGGCTCCGGGAGAGGCCCGCAGTCCTAGGCAGGGCTGGCGGCGGCGCGGCGGGATCAACCCGGTGCCCGGCTCCCTGGGGGCGGCCTGCGGGCAGACTCACCCCGGCCTCTGCTCAGACCCAGAGAGACAGAGCCCGCCTCGCCCTCTTTCCAGGGATGCTCCAAGTGGCAGAGAGGGTGGTCCCGAGGGTGATCCTGCCACAGGCGGGGCAGGCAGGGAGGCCAAGCCCCGTGGCCATCACCTCGCCCACTGCTCCTCGCCTTCCAGCCTGGGCCAGGGCTTGGAAGGGCGCCCTCTCCCCTCTTCCACCGTGGGCACCACTCTGGCTGCTTGAATCAAAGGATGCAATACTCAATGACCCCCCTCCCTCCTGGGGACAGGGCCAGACACAGAGCCTCCACTCCCCCCTCCTGTGGGGCCTGACCGACCTGCCCGCTGCCCTGCCCGGCTGCTCCTTCCTTGTTAAGTCGCTGATTTTATTGACACACAGAGACAGGGAGACAGTGCCGGATCCCCCATCTGCTGGGTCACTCCCCAAATGCTCTCAATCAAAGTCAGGGGCTCAGAAGTCCATCCGGGTCTCCCACATGGGTGGCAGCAACCCAAGTCCTTGAGCCGTCCCCCAGTGTGCACATTAACAGGAAGCTGGAATCAGTAGCGGAGCTGGGATTCGAACCCCGTGCTCAGAGGTTGGCTACACTGTCCCAAGCAGCGACATCACTGCTGTGTTAGTTAAGTGCCTGTCCGATCCTGGTCACTCTTTAGTCAGGCATGGCTCCCTAAAACGAGGACCTAACCTCAGCCTGAGCCCGCAGGGAGGCCAAGTAGGGCCCTTACTTACTGATGCCGCATCCGGAGATGCAGGGGAGACAGTGCCTTGGCTCCTGTCCTCAGCCACCCCACCCTCCTGGCTCCTGCTGGCTCCTCCTAGCTTTGCTTAGTGAAAAACCAACAACAATAATAAAGCCTTCTTAACAAACAAACAAAAACACCCTTTCTGCCTGACCTTCGAGACCCTGGAGGGATGCTTCTCCTCCTATTGCACTTGTCTCAGTCCCGCCTTGTCTTTCATTTGATGTCAGTCCAGGAACAAGGGCCCTCACGGGCTGTCCAGCCCGGGTGACCTCTGTGAGATGGTGGCTCTGCAGGGGCCGAGGCCCAGTAGTAGTAGAGCCATCGGCCATTGTGGTACTGATGGCTGTGCTGCTGTGTCCAAAAGGCTGGGCACCACTGGGTAAATAGCTTGTCCAAAGTCACATGACGAAATGTATCTACTTCTAATACACTAAGAATATAATTCACTCCTGCATTATCTCACTGTTTGGTTTGGTTTTTAAGATTGATTGATGGGTTTGAAAGTCACTTCCCAAATGACTGCAACAGTCAGGGCTGAGCCAGGCAAGAGCCAGGAAACCAAGGACTCCATCCGGGTCTCCCACGTGGGTGGCAGGGGCCCAAGTACTTAAGCCATCATCCACTGCCTTCCCAGGCACGTTAGATGCAACTAGAAGTGGAGTAGCCAGGACTCTAACCAGGCACTCGGAAAATGGAGGGCGGGTGTCCCACTGCTGGCTTAACCCACTGCACCGCCGCACCCCTGGCTCCTGAAACAGGAGGAAGCGTAGTAGGCATTGCCGAGCAAATGAATAAAAGAAGGTGCCTGTCCCCAACCCATGCTCCAGGCATCCTCCTTGTACAGTCAGCCTGGGGGCAGGTGTTTGGCACAGCAATAGACGCCTGCACCCCCATGTTGGAGGGCTCGGGTTCCATTCCCAGCTCTGGCTGCTGATTCCGGTTTCCCAACAGCGCAGGCGCTGGGAAGCAGCTGTGATGGCTCAAGTGATTGGGGGCCAGGGAGACATAGGTTGAATTCCCAACCCCTGGCTCCAGCCGTGTCCAGCCGCGGCCATTGCAGGCATCTGGGAAGGGAATCAGCAGATAGGCGCTGTCTCTGTCTCTCCACCTCTCAAATTAATTAATTATTTATTTATTTAAAAGCTAAAGTCTGCCTAAGCAATTTCTGATGGGGATGGTGCGGAAGAACACCCAGTGGCCTTGACCCCGTTACTCACAATCCCTTTTCCTAGAGAGGGAGCTGGCGGGCATCACCTGGTGTGAGACGCTGCAGGTGTTTTTACCAAGTCTACGGTGCAGAAGAAGGTACACCCACTCCCTCCCCTGCCACCCCTCCCCTGCAGCACCCCCCCCACCCAGCCCCGCCCCCGGAGCCTCGGAGCTGGAGCTGCCGAGAGCACCCCTGCTCCCCTTTCTGCTCAGCTAATTATCCTTTCTAACTCGTGCTGGCGTATTTTTGCCACTCGATCTGCCGGTTTATTTTTATCCACTTCTCCATAATGGTATCGGGGCTGTTACTCAGGGAGGCTGCGGGTGCCAGGCTGCTCCCCAATTTACAATTGCAATTATGATCGCTGACAGAAACACATGCAGCTGGCGTCAATTTTAAGCAATATTTTGATCATAATAATTAAAAAAGTAACTTATGGCGTGCACGCATTAGATAAATTAATGTTATTCTGAGGCTCTGCTAAAAGGCGCGCAAGGCAGAGATGAGGAAGGCACGGGTGCCCCATCTCTCAGGAGCTGGGCGTCTGTCTCCAGCACAGCTAGCTCACCAGGCTCACAAATTAACTTTCACACAGAGTTTATTATCTGCGTGTCCTTCAAGTTGAATGCGGCCTCTCCCTGGCCCGCCCCCACCCCACCCCCCCATGAGAAATTGATGGTTATTAAGGTATTGGGTCGTAATCTCGCACATTTTCTTGTCATTGCTCCCAAGCCAGCAACAGGTGGCTGAGTGGATGTTCTTCTCATCTCTGTCTCCAGACACAGATGGGAGCAGGACCTGGGATGGTGAGAACATGGGTCCCACCCTGGCACACAGAGGCACATGCATGTATGTATGTAGACCCCAGCACACACAGGCACACAGAGGCACCTGTATGTATATATGTAGACCCCAGCACACACAGGCACCTGCGTGTATGTATGTAGACCTTGACACACACAGGCAATGTGTGTATGTATGTAGACCCCGGCACACACAGGCACATGCATGTGTGTATGTAGACCCCAGCACACACAGGCACACAGAGGCACCTGTATGTATATATGTAGACCCCAGCACACACAGGCACCTGTGTGTATGTATGTAGACCTTGACACACACAGGCAATGTGTGTATGTATGTAGACCCCGGCACGCATAGGCACATGCATGTGTGTATGTAGACCCCAGCACACACAGGCACACAGAGGCACCTGTATGTATATATGTAGACCCCAGCACACACAGGCACCTGCGTGTATATATGTAGACCCTGGCACACAGGCACATGTGTGTATGTGTGTAGACCCTGGCACACACAGGCACATGCATGTATATATGTAGACCTGTACCCATATACTCATTCATTCTCAGGCACCACACACACACTCCTCACGCCCACCTGCCCCAGACACAGGACTCATAGCCACACACACACACCACCCTTAATTTACACACATGTTAATGTACTGCTGTCCTCTCACACATGACCTGTAATCACACACAAACATTCCACACTGCCACCACACACTAACTCACTACATGCGCACACGGGCACACACAGGCACTCTCATGCACAGATGAACCTGCATCCAGATACACAGTTGATCACCAGAGACATCCTCACACCCCCGGCCACATTAGACACGTGCACAGGCACACACACACAAGCATCTGTTTACACATATCACATACATGCTGTCTGCACACAGACGTAGATTACCCACAGGACACACACGCAGTCACCCAGGAGGACTCCCAAACCTGCTCACCTGCACACGCTCACAGTGAGACACGTGGGCTCTCGTGCGCACGCTCCTCTGCACACGCGGGCCACCCACCTGAGGCTGCACAGGTCAAGGGCAGCAGCTGGAGCTTCTCAGCTTTGAGGGACGCCTCCCCACAGCTGCATGTGCATGAACCCGGATGGGCTGTTAGCATGTCCGGATACACCAACACTTGCCTTCGTTCCAAAGGCTTTGGTCCTAGCCGAAGTCCAGGTTCTGAGATCCAGCGCCCCGACCTGAGGCTGATCCAGTCCCCTGATCTGGGTTCCCGGCAGTCTCCTTCCTACCCGTATTTGGTCCATGCACCAGTGGCTGGGGAAGCAGGCTTCTCCCTGTCTTTTAGGACCTGCTTGCTTTTTTTGTTGGATTTATCGTGATAAGAATCCCTACTCGGTAAATGCTGAAACCAAAAATCTTTTTTAACACCAAAAGGATGTCTTATTATTATTATTATTATTATTAATAAAAAGCACTGCTCCTGCCTCACCCCCCTAGCTCCGGGGTAGCAGGTATGTGGGCTGCCACATGGCAGAGTTGGGTTTCCAGGTCTCTGAGTCAGAGGCTGGGACCGGATCCCGGCTTACCACTCACTGACGGATGTGATCTCGCCAAGTGTTGAATTCCAACACCTCGGTTGTACCTCGCCCATCTCAGAGGGAGCATCAGGGCCCAGTGAGATGGTGCTGCTGCCCCTCCAGAGCCCTGTGCTCGCCCCCACCCTACCAGCGTCCTCTTCCTCCTCCCCTCCCTCTGTCACCCCTCAGCCCCTGCACCCCCTGCTCTTGTCACTCGACACACCCACTTCAAAGGCTACATCTACATCCCGCAACAAATGAGAGTTTCGGTCACCAGCCCGTGGCCTAAGTCATTTTAGCCTCTTGGGAGCCTCAGTCTTCCCTTTGGTAAAATGGACGTAGCAACCATGCCTGCCCTGTCCATCATAGCTCAGACAGGGGCTGGGTCTGAGAAAGCACCCTGGGGCTATGGAGCCCAAGTGGCATGTCAGTTGTCCCAGCAGACTTGGTCCCTGCACCTGAGACCTCTAGGACAGCCCTTCCAGCCCACCCAGGTCCCGTCCACTTGCAGCCCTCCTCTGCCCTGCACCCTTCCTAGTGCCCACTCCTCCTGGGTTGCAGCTTTTCCCCACAACCCCATCCTTATCCCGTGCGCCGGCGGCTCTTACCTCTGTCCCTCTCCTGCAGTCACCACCATGTTCTTTCTCGTCCACTCTCCCTCCTTCCATCCCCACTGCCACCACCCAAGCGGGTCATGGGTTTTCTGTGGTTGCTGGCAGTTCCATGTCTCAGGCTTCTCCCATGGCTCTATCCTGCTCGTGGCCAGGGCAGTCCACCTTGCACCAGGTGCCCTGGCCCCAGGTCAAGTCCAGATCCCTCTGCCTGACTTTGAATCTGCCCCAAGAGCCACCTCATCGTTATACTGGGCATTTCACCCCTCCAGGGCAGGGACACAGGAGGCACCCCTGCCTCAAGGAGCCAGAACCACTGGAACCCATTCTCTACAAGTTCACGGCATAATGCAAGTGAAAAACCAAAAACCAAATAACAAAAAAATCCTCTGGACTATAAAAAATAAATAAAATAAAATAAAATAAAATAAAATAAAATAAACAGACCTGCGTCAGCTCCACCCTGGCCTCCTCTGTTATGCACCCAGCTTGATAAAAGTGTTACTTTTTTTAAAAAAATAATCATTTTTAAAAAGATTTATCTATTCATTGATTTGAAAGAAAGAATGACAGAGAGAGAGGGAGAAATAGACAGAGAGAGAGGTCTTCCATCCACTGGTTCACTCTCCAAATCGCCGCAACGGCCGGAGCTGGGCCGGTCCAGAGCCAGGAGCCAGGAGCTCCGTGCGGGTCTCCCTCGCGGGTGCAGGGGCCCACGCACTTGACCATCAGCTGCTTCCCAGGTGCATTAGCAGGGAGCTGGATGGGTAAAAAGTTCACTTTTGTAATTGTATCAGTGTCATAGATTACTGCAGTTTAAAGAGTTACAAATTCTGCTTGGATTGATTTTAAAGACAAAACAGAAGGCAACAGGAGCCCCTACTTCCCACTCCACAGCTCTGGCACAGGGCACCCCCCCGGAGGCAGCTCCTCCCAAGGCTGTCAGCTGATTCCTTGGACATTCACCTCCACTCCTCTTTAAATGCCTTGTATTGCTGCTGCTTTGTTTTTCCACTTGTGGCTTCATCCACGGACTTTCCACTGTGGAGCAAGAAGATTCTCTCTCTCTCTCTCTCTCTCACACACACACACACACACACACACCCCTCATTCCTCTGTCTTGCCAACTTGTGTATATTGTAATTTGTGTTAGATTATCCTGCACACGATTAGGTCTATGCATGCTGATGCCTGGTCTTTTTTTTTTTTTATTTCGTTTTTTTTTTTTTTTTGACAGGCAGAGTGGGCAGTGAGAGAAAGAGACAGAGGAAAAGGTCTTCCTTTGCCGTTGGTTCACCCTCCAATGGCCACCGAGGCCGGCGCACCACGCTGATCCGATGGCAGGAGCCAGGTGCTTCTCCTGGTCTCCCATGGGGTGCAGGGGCCAAGCACTTGGGCCATCCTCCACTGCACTCCCGGGCCACAGCAGAGAGCTGGCCTGGAAGAGGGGCAACCGGGACAGAATCCGGCGCCCCAACCGGGACTAGAACCCGGTGTGCTGGCGCCACAAGGCGGAGGATTAGCCTAGTGAGCCGCGGCGCTGGCGATGCCTGGTCTTTTATAAGTGACTCCCTTCTCCAAGTTTGCAGACTCTGCCCTGTCCCCAGGATTCTGGGCTGTTGGGGTCGTGTCTGGCACCTGGTGAGCTTCTCCCTCTGGAAGTCCCTGATTCCCTCCCCCCACCCCCCACCCCCCGCCACCTTCCTCCACTCCAGACTGCCCCTCCCTCCCTCTCACTTATCTTTCCTGTTTTCCCTCTCTCCCTCTCCATTGTTCTGCTTTCTGGGAGATTTCCTAAACTTTATCCTCTGATGCTTCTATTGAATTTTTCATTCCTGCTATCATATTTTTAATTTCCAAGAGATCTCTTTTTTTTGTGCGTTTTTATAGCATCCATTTCTTATTTCGTGCAATTATCTTCGCTTATCTCTTCAAGGATATTAATGATAATTCATTTTGAAGTTCTTTCTGCATAGCACTCACGTTGGCAACACTGCTTCTACTTCTGTTTGTTTTGGTCCTGTCTTAGCGGTGAGGGACTCGGCTTAGCAATGCAGTGACCCCTGACTCCAGCTCCTGTGCCGATCAGATGCTCTTAGCAGGTGGACAGACTTGTTCCCCAGGAGAGCCCTGCTGGTGACTGGCCATTTAGTTGGGGAAACTGATGTGGGTCCATTGAGTCTCTCCTCCTGCACTGGTCAAATTCCCCAGGGAAAGCCCTTGTTGTTTCTGGCTTCAAGGGGCAAAACCAGTGCACCGGAATTCTGGGAAGAGATGTGGGGCTGAAGCCAATATGCGTGAGCTCACTTGGAGGGGACCAAAAACCCAAAAAGCACACGCGGAGAGAAATATGCCCTGAATTCCCTTTGTCTGATGGAAGCGCAGCTTTACTTGGGTCAGATGCCACATCCCGTCTATACCACCATCCGGGTCAAAGGTCAACCTGCCCTTGGGCACCAGGATGCTCCCAAAAAACTGAGAAGAAACCTCATCAGAACCGTCTGCCCTTTGAAGCCCTCCAGCCCTTTACCGTAACCTCAGCGTTTTCCAGAAGAGCGAGAGGACTCGTGTGTGTTCCCATTCACAGTCCTCACCTGGAAGTTTCCCGTGCATTTCACCCTTGAACTGAGGGGCTTGTGCTTTTAAATAAGACATCTTCAACGTCACGTCACGGGCTTTGGGGAGGGTGTAAACTCACGGATGGGTTCAAGTTGCCGTCTTGAGCTGGAACTGGTTTGTTCTTTACTGAACTTTCTGGACATACATGCCAGTCCCCCCCATAGCTATGAGCTTCTTAAAAAAAGATTTGTTCTCAAGATTTGTTTACTTATTTGAAAGGCGGTGACAGAGAGAGATGGGGGAGAGACAGAGATCTTCCTTCTGCTGGTTCGCTCCCCAAATATTTTCAACAGCTGGGTCTAGACCAGGCCAGGCAGAACTCAGGAGCCAGGAACCTCATCTGGGTCTCCCATGTGAGTGTCAGGGGCCCAAGTACTTGAGCCATCCTCCACTGCCTTCCCAAACACATTAGCAGGGAGCTGGATTGGAAGTGGAGCATCCGGGACTCAGACTGGTGCTCCAATGTGGGAAGCAGCTTGCTTACCGGGCCACGCCACAACTGTGGCCTCTCTTTTCTTCTTTCGTTCATTCTTTTTCTCCCTCAAAAGCCAGCCCATGACTGGGCTGACCATGCAGAGATTGATGAGGGGCCTGTTTATTTAATCTAACTTCCCTTGAACAACCTAGAATATGGGCATCCAACAAATAAATATTTGCCAAATGGCTATGAGGGAGCCACTCCCTGCCAGGTGATAGCCAGGCCCCACGTGCTCAGCGGGAGTTAAACCTGATTGATTTGCTGTTCGCATGGAATTTGCATTCGGCACTGGTGAAATAGTGCACCGCAAGGCCCCCACCTCACGGCTGCGTGATTCCAGCTGAGACCCGGTTCCTGTCGTTTTCACTCTGTGTCCAGATTCTCCCTGGCAGCGCCTCCTTCTTTGTTAGGACAGACCCCAGTGACGGGACAAGCCCCTGGGATCCTGGCTCCTCCTCACTCTGCTTCCCCCACCCACACGCAGTTCTTCCCCTGCCTCTGCCCTGTTTCTCCCCACCCCGGCCGCGGTCTTGGCCCTGCCTGAGTAGAAAGATGTGAGAGAATAAAAACCCACATTCAGTCCCTGTCCCGGGATCCTTGCACAGAGTTACAGAGACCCTGGGCGGGTGGACATTGTGGTGCAGTGGGTGAAGCTACCACTGGGGGAGTTCGCATCCTTTATCCACGCCTGGGATGGAGTTCCGGCCCCCTATTCCAGTTTCCTACTAATACCTACACCTGGGAGGCAGCGGATGATGGCCAAAGCACTTGGGTCCCTGCCACCCACCCAGGAGACCTGAATTTTCTTCCTGGCTCCTGGCTTCAGCCTGGCTCAGCTCTGGCTATTGGGGGCATTTGGGAGAATGAACCAGGATATGGGAGATCTCTCTCTCTCACTCTCACTCTCACTTTCAAATAAGCAAGCAAATAAGCATTATTTATGATTGATGGGCGTGTCTTTTGTCTTTCCTTCGTTTATGCTAAGGATTTAACTCAGGGCAGGCTCCCTAGACTGTGTCAGAATAGGAGCTGGGCCCCTGCATTGGTCTTCAAGGAAACCAGCCAAGGGATTATGGTCGCAACTTCCAGGAGAAAGGAGGAACTTAATCTTGCATCATTTGATCAGCCATGCCTACAGAATGAAACCTCGGTTAAAAATGGAACAACGCCAGCTCGGTGAGCTTCCTGGTTGGCGGCCATATTGAGGCCGAAGCACCGGAGGCTGGCGCAGCCTAGCTCCCCGCGAATGGAGGTTCTGGCCTTGGGACTCTCCTGGACGCGGCTGTGTGTACATCTTCCTTTCTTTCTAAAATGGTAACTAAATACTGTGCTTCTAGTGAGATCTGTGAATGAGCAAACCGGAAGGTGAGGGTAGGGGTGGGGCATAGAAAGCCCTGAATCTGTAGCTGCCAGGCCAGTGGATGGTGGCTTGGAGTCACCCAGGACTTGCGGCTGACATCTGAAAGGGAACAACCTGTGAGATCCAGTCCCTGAACCTGTGGCGTCCATGCCAACTCCGGGTAGCTGGTGGCCGAGTTGAGTTGAACTGTAGGACACCCAGCTAGTGTGAGGACTGGGGCTGGAAGGTAACAGGTGAGCTGCCAGGATACTCAGCAGCCCCGTCCCTCTGTCCCAGCCAAGGAGGTCTCTGTCTCCCATCAGAACACCATTCTTTGGGGTGGGCATTGGTGCTATGGGTTAAGCCACACTCGGGACCCCCACATTCCATATCAGGGTGCCTGGTCTGAGCCCTGGCTCCTCCACTCCCAGCCCAGGTCCCTGCTAATGCATTATCAGGGAGAAAGCAGGTGAGGGCTCGAGGTTTTGGGTCTGTGTCACCCATATGGGTGACCTGGGTGGAGTTCTGGGCTCTTGTGGTCTGGCCCAGCTCTGACTGTTAGGAGTATTTCGGGAGTGAATAATGGATGGAAGCACTCTCTCGCTCTTGCTCTCTCTCTGCCTTTCAAATTGAATGAAAATTTAAAAGCAATTTTAAAGAGTACCACTGTTGGGGCTGGCGTTGTGGCATAGCGAGTTAAGCAGCCACCTGCCACACCAGCATCCCATATGGGTGCCAGTTTCTGTCCCGGCTGCTCCACTTCCAATCTAGCTGTCTGCCAATGGCCTGAGAAAAGCAGTGGAAGATGGCCTAACTACCCGGGCCCGTGCCGCCAACATTGGAGACCCGGATGAAGCTTCTGGATCCTGGTTTTGGTCTGACCAACACTGGCTGTTACGGTCATCTAGGGATGAAGGCAGTGGATGAAAGATCTCTCTCTCTCCCTGTGTCCCTCCCTGTCTCTCTGTAACTCTTTCAAAATAATCAAATCTTTTTTAAAAAGGTTCCACTGTTTGTTGGGGTGGGATAACATTTTTGGGAGGAGATTCCTGACTCCCCCTCCGCCTGTGGGTACCATGATCTATGGAGGGGAGTCTGCCTTTCTCATCTCAGTCCGACTGTAAAACCCTTAAAAGCTGTCTCAAGTCAGCACAGGTTGGCTTGCTGTGTGTGGGTGGAGTCGCCCTTTGAGAAGATCTCCCCCTCCCCGGCCTCCTTCCCCACCGTGAGAACTCAGAGAGTCCTCACCCAGCAGGGGCCCTAGAAGCCACTCCCCAAGCCCGAGACTCTTGTTGGACCAGGAGGGGCCCGCGCGGATAAACTCCACCAGCCCCAGTTTCTGTTGGTTGTTGTTCTACCTGTGCCGTGAAACATGCACCTGTTCGGGTGGGAGGTGGCTCGCTGAGTCATGTGCACTGAGGTTAGGTGGTGGGCCAGGTGCCCCCGCTTCCTGCCGCACAGGAAGAAGGGATAACAGTGATGACTCACTTCCGCACAGTCCTCCCCCAAACCAACGCTCGTTTAATCCTCACCACATGCTCATTTTACAGATGGAAAAGCTGAGCCTAAACAAAGATATGGAAAGCTGTCACACGAAGAAGACGTAGGTCCTGACTGTAGCTCCCCATTCCAGGACCCCCGAGGACAGAGGGAGCTGCAGCATCACCCCTCTTTCCCTTCAAACTCCCTTCCGTCTCCCGGAGCCACAGCTCCGTCTTCAGCGACTCCCTCCTACAGACCCATTGTTGTGCCTCCGCCAAGCACACCCCAGCGGAGGGGTGGGAAGGGCAGGAACCAGAGGCTAAAGGCAGGTGCACCTGTTAGCCAGCTGCCCCGCCCTGCCCCAGAGGGATGGCTTTGGCTGCAGCAACACCCACCCTCCTTTCCAGCCCTTCCCAGGGTTCCACCTTTGCAACTTGCTTTCCAAAATCCAGAGGGGTCCCTTTCAGGCCAGTCCGGAAGAGGGCCGGGAGGGAACTGCCCCTTCTGGGGAGGAGGAACCGAGAAAGCCGCCGAGCCTCATTCCCTAATCTTAGCCGGGTGGGCCCAGCCAGCTAACCTGGAGCAGGGCGTGGAGTGGGTCCCCCGGGAGCCACTTGCCTGTTTCAGCAAGGCCACCTCCTCCCGTAGCAGAGTACTTGCTTCCCAGTTAGCGCTCTGTCCAGGGGGCTGAGACCCCCGTGTGCATTAGTGCGGACCTTATTGTATCAGGGAACAAAGCGCACCATTTAGGTCTTGGATCACGTAAATACAAACACCTCCAGAAAAGGTGACCCAGGAGTTCATGTGAGATGTCACCCTGGAATGTATCTTAACGCAGGTGTGCGTGACTCCTGCTGAAAACCTGGTGAGCCTGCAGGGAACGCGAGCGTGGGCAGCCCCCAGAGAGGGTGGGGAAGGGGTGTGGCCTAGGAAGAGGGCGCCAGGAGCCCTGAAGGCTGGCCAAGTGTGACCACAGGCCTCCCTGGCGGCTGCCTCCGCACCGGCATTCCAGCCTCTCTCTTGTGATGTGAACCCTAAGTCCCATCTGCCCACCTCTGCGGTTGTTGAAATTAAAGGAATGTTTGTAAGTGGGCTCTGCCCCGTGCCCTCCAGCCTGCTCTTCCTGTCCCCTGTGTAGCAAGGGGGAGACTCCCACAGCTGGGAAGGTGGGTGTGGTGGGAGACCAGTAGGTGTCACCTGTGTGGGAGCCAGAGGAGATGTCTGCTGATTTGAGAAGACAGCTGGGTGAAACCACGCAGAAAAGGCCGCGTCTCTCGGTTTGTGCAGGTGAATTGCCCACACTGTGGCTTCACTTGAGCAAATGACCCAGTCCCTGGTTGAGAGCATCTCCCTTCTGTTGTCCCCACGCTCAGAGGGAACTGCACAAGCTCAGAAGGAGCTTGCGGGATAAGGGCAGGCAGTTCTAGGGAAGCCGCTGTACCGTCCGTCTGGCTGTCATCGGCAGGTGCACCAGAGCCAGCAGGCTCATGGGAAAGTCGGTGGGCGCTTCCAGGATGAGCTCCAGCAGCCACCCGAGCGGCCTCTTTGCTCCAGCCCTCCAGGAACGCTGCATCCTGGGACATTCAGCTTACTCAGGGGTCAGAGCTCCAAGGCCTCTCACCCCAATCAGCCTCCTCAATGCTCCATGGAGTTGGGCTGAGCAGCTATGAAGAGAGGGCCAGGGTGTCTTAAAGCCTCTTAAGAATGGTTCCTGGGCCCGCAAGCCTCGGGGACGAAATGCCACCCCAGAACCACAAAGTGACAGGGCCGGATGGAAGAGACCCCACCCCTCCCAGGGGATAGGAGGGGCTTGCCCAGGGCCTGCAGTGGTTCCTGGAAAAACAAGTCAGGACCCCAGAGTTCCTCCCAGAACTGCTGCCTGCGTGGGCGGCTTCTCCGGCCCTGCAGGGTGTCTGTGGCCGCTCGTCCTCCCCTCCCCCCGCCCCGTCCTCCTAGACAGGGTGCGCTCTAGAAGAGTCCTGCCCACTGGCGGACTAGGCCCCTGCTGGGCCCGGCAGCTGTCTGCAGCCTGGAAGGTGATTGTCATGTTTGCGGCTCTGTTCCTTGTTTGGAAAGATCTGGAGGCAGGGGAGGCTGGAACCGAAGCGGATCTGACAGGTTGTGAGCTGTCGGATCGGGTCTTGTTCTGAGCAGAGTCCAGGGAAGGCCGTTGTCTGCGGGGGGCCGCCTCTTCGCGCCAGACGCCAGACCCCTAAACAACCCTCCGGAGCCCCTACCGGAGCCCCGCCTCACTGTCAGTCACCCAGGGTTTTCTTCAGCGAGGGGCGGGGCTTCCTCGGCCAGGATTTCCGCGGAGGAGGAGGAGGAGGCCGGTGCACGGGGCGTCCTATACCTGCCCAGAACCATCCTATTTGCCAGGTCCCTGGTCACCGCCACCGTTCAACACTGTTCACCTTCCTCGGGGTTCCCGGCCAGGAACGGCGCCGAGACTCTGTGGGGGCAGCGCCGGGGGGGGGTTGGGTGATGGTTATCACGCTCAGGAGAATAGATGGGTGCCCCTCTGTCCTCCTGTCCAGCTGTCACTCAGGAGCCCGCACCAAACTGACTTGGGCTGCAGAGGCCTTTGGAGGCAGCTGTCAGCTGGGGAAGTGACCATGGGCAGGAAGTGGAGCCTGGGGCTCCGAGAGCCCCAGACCAGGTCTCCAGTCTGCCTCAGTGACCCAGCAGGGTCTTGTGCCCAGAGCTGTGGGCCCGAGCATGACTGAGTGTGCATGCCCCAGAGCAAGGTGTGCAGCTGTCCTGCGTGCAGCCTTCCTCAGCCTCCTGCTGGCCGCACCCGAGACAGGCCATGGAGGACCCGCGGAGGATGCAGCCCCAGCCCTAGGCAAAGGCCTTTGGAGGGACCACCTCTGTGCAGTTGCCAGGGCTCCCTGGAGCACATTCCATACAGCCAGCAGGGGCACTCTTCCCCGGGCTAGGGGAGGTGAAGATCTTTTCCCTTGGGAAACCTAAGGTGACTAGAGTTCACGGTCAGGAGGGGAGGGGAGGGGAGACGCTGTCCTGGCTCCTAGTTCTCCAGGGCTCACCAGAGCTGGCTGATGGCTACTCAAGCCTCAGTCACCTGCAGCGCATGCTCCGGGTCCCACCTTCCCCCAGGTCTAAGGATCAGCAGCCTGGACCCTGCAGAGCTCATCCTGTCCAGCCGGCTGCGTCTAGGACCCCCCCCCCCCGACCCCAACCTCCCATCCCCTGCTGCTGGACCAGCCGACACCACCTGCAGCAACAGGGAAGGGAGGGGGTGGGCAGAGCAGAGGAGAGGGGAGCAGCATGGGGCCCGGGCTCCTTTGAAATCCTGGTTTGTGAAAGAGGGAGTGGCTGTCACCTGACAGGCCAGGCTCCTTCCCCAGAGTGGCGGCAGCGTGTTCACATCTGCGGCTCTGCACTCCTCCTGGCTTTTAGCCTCCGCTCCGACACTGATTTTCTCTGTGAATCAGAGGAGACTAAAATACGCCACCCTAAAATATGGCTGTAGGCGATCAGAACGCACCACCCCCAAAATACGCCTCTTTAGCATGCAGATTATTTTGAGCTGATTATTTTGAGAAACAGCACACACAGAGGAGCTCTGAAAACAGAAGAGGAGACATCCATTTGGAAGGGGAACTCGCGCCTGTAAAGGGACTCTCCGAGTGCAGGGGTGTCTGTGGCTCTGCGCCAGGAGGACGAGGCTGCCTGAGTCGCTGGGGGCTCTGCTCCGTGGCAGCGTCGCCAGCTTAAACCTGCGCTTCAATCTTTACTACGATTCTCCTGGTTGGCTCCCAATAACTGGGCTCCTCCACACCCTGCGTTGTTTGTTTTAGCTGGAGCAGCTGTTCCAGCCTGAATTCTAAGCCACCTCTTTGAGATTTATTCATTTTCCCCTGGACATAACACGTATGAGATATATGTGTTAATAAACATGTTTGTTGGGGCTGGCGCTGTGGCACTGGCATCCCATATGGGCACCGGTTCAAGACCTGGCTGCTCCACTTCCGATCCAGCTCTCTGCTATGGCCTGGGAAAGCGGTAGAAGATGGCTCAGGTCCTTGGGCCCCTGCACCTATGTGGGAGACCCGGAAGAAGCTCCTGGCTCCTGGCTACGGATAGGCACAGCTCCAGCCGTTGTGGCCACTTGGGGAGTGAACCATCAGATTGAAGATTTCTCTCTCTCTCTCTGTGCGTCTCCTCTTTCTGTGTAACTTTTTCAAATAAATAAATAAAATCTTTAAAAAAATGTTTGTTTTATGTTTGTGTGTCTCTTATTATTTTAAAGGTTTGTTTATTTATTTGTTTGAAAGGCCAAGTGACACACTGAGATCTCCCATCTGCTGGTTCACTCCCCGAAATGGCCACCACAGCCACAGTTGGGTCAGACAGAAGCCAGGAGCCTGGGATTCCCCTGTGGGTGGCCGGGGCCCAGGTACTTATGCCATGCTCTGCTGTTTCCCGATGTGCATTAGCAGGGAACTAGATCAGCAGCGGAGCAGCCGGGACTCGTGCCAACACTCCAACATGGGATGCTGGCGTGGCGAGCAGAGGCTTAACCCACCAGTGCTATTGCTTCTCTCTCGTCAATTTGCCTTAATAACCAATGAGCCTAAGATGGACAGAAGGAAAAGATAATTCGCCTTTAACTGTAGAATCGGGAGGACCAAGCAACCTCTTGGTTGCTCAACTTCCTGTTTCTAAACAGGGTGTTTGGATACTGATGCCCAAGGATCCATCCAGAGACCGGATCCCCCTCTGGGCCCTCGCCTCCCGGGACAGGGCCAGCAGGCAACGTGGGAAATGGAGTCATGGAAGTTGGTGACACGGGGCAGGCTCCGTCGCAAAGGCAGGATGAAGGTAATCTTCCTCTCTCCCTCTGAGAGTTCAGTGCTGGAGTGTACGAAGATGAACTGACGGTAGACAGATTTCCAGGAGAACGGGCGTGCGTGGGGGCAACGCAGGAAACTGAGAAACCAGCGACCCAATGCGATGGAGACCCTGTATGCCCTTTTCCTAGGGGAGGGGGCGTGCAGACAACTTCAGAGGAAGAATAAACCATCTTTAGGAGAGATGAATGGGTCTCCAGGGCAGACAACAGCCTGGACAAAGGCCACGTGGGCTGTGGGTGTGCCGTGAGCCCCCGCCTTCCTTCCCGGCCGTGCGGCCACCTCCCCAGCCCTGAGACCGGGAAGGAATTCCCAACCGTGGAGCGTCCTCTGGGGCTGCCGGCCTGGCGGCGGATGGGAAGCCTCTCCTGCGTGCCTGTTTCCTGTCTGTGTGCCGTGACCGGCACACAGAGGCGTCACAGAGCGGGTACCATTTTCTCAGCCCCAGCACAAACGCCCGCCCTCATCCTTAGCGGACTTTTGCTTTGGAAAACCACGAAGACCAGAGCATTCGCTCGAAACCTCTCCCTGGTGACAGGGGAGCATCTTGGCCTCTAGAGCATGTTCTGACTCCAAGAGAAGTGGTGACTCGCTCAAGGCTGGGGGCGGCAAAGGAGGCCCAGAGACAAGCCCCCCCCCCCCGCCCTCTGCCAGGCCAGAACCCCGCCCTTCAGAGTCGCAGACCCGCCTCTGGGAACGGACGCCTGGCACTGGGCACCCGGCCATTCCAGTGGCTCAGTGGCTGCTGTTGGCTGACTGTGAGAGGAATGAGGGACAGGAATGGGGTCCTTGTGGAAGGAGACGGCCAATACAACGCTGTGCTAATTCTCCACCTCTTATATATCAACCTGAAATGTAATTATCTTTACGGCTGGCAGAGTAAATCACCAGTATGTGTCAAAGAGATTTGCTCCTGTGTTTTATTACGTAATATATTAGCTCTACAGTTTTAAGATGTCATTACTCGGCTAATCGCACGAAACGTTTGCATGAGCAAACAGTGATGCTAATGGGAGCTGAGGCCAGACACCCACGGCCAATCCTTCAGAGAACTGCTGAGGTCATCTTGTCCAGCCCTCCCCCGCCCCCAGCTCCGGGGCCTGGGGAGCTCCGGGCAGGCAGGGGCTCTGCACCGTCTGAAGTGCTTTAGACAAGGAGCAGCTGATGCTGGATGGGAGACTCTGGGGTACTTGGAAGAGTTCCTGGAGGAGGCAGGCATTTGGCACAGTGGTTCAGGCACACTTGGGACACCCACCTCCCATATCAGAGTGCCTGGCAAGAGTCCAGCTGCCTGCTACTGCACATCCCGCAAAGGTGCAGCTGGTGGCTCAAGTGCTGGTGGTCCCCAAAGGAGTGCTGGCTGCTGGTTCCAGCATGCCCCAGGCCTAGGAGACGTCACAAAGGGCATTTGGAGAGTGAAACAAACACCCTCTTCCCCTCTCCCCTCCTCTCTCCTCCTCTCCCCTCCCTCCTTTCTTCTCTTGTCTTCCCCTCCCCTTCCTTTCTCCTCCCTTTCCCCTCTCCCCTCCTCCCCTCCTCCTCTACCCTCCCCTCCCTTTCCCCTCTCTCCTCCTCTTCCCTCCCCTCTCCTCTCCTCCCCTCTCCTCTCCTCCCCTCTCCTCTCCTCTCCTCTCCTCTCCTTTCCTCCCATCTTCTCTCTCCTTTTCAAATGCATTTTTAAATTTTTCAGGTCCCCTTAATCAATAATAATGGGTGCACATTGGACGTGGGAGTCAGCGCCTAGGCCCAAGGCCCCACCCCGTCTGGGTTGCAGCAGCTGCTGGGCAGATGAGGTCACTGAATTCACCCCTCGGTTGTCAGAGCTCCAGGAAGCTCGTCCTCCTCCAGCCGCAGAGGCAGACCTGAGTTTCCCACGGTGCCTCCCTGCGGGTCCGCCTCACACCTGCCCTCCCCTTCGTCCTGCACATCAGCGCCTTCATCAACAGAGCCTTGTGGTGGCTGCGAACACCGGCACTCGTGCAAAGCCTTTCTGCTGCAGCTGTGAGCTTCAGGGAGGAAGGCGGCGTGGCGCCATGGAAGCAGCAAGGCTGCGGAAGGAGACCCACCTGCCTCTGAACCCCGCATCCATCACCTGTTCATTCTGCCCCCTTGGACAGATCGCAGAAGCACACAAGACTCAACTTCCACGTTGGCAAAGTGGAAATAACAGCCCCTTCTTTGCAGTGCTTTGCAACCACAGAAACGAGTAACTGACTTGGTGCCGAATCTTTCTTGCATCATTAAGCAGTCATCCCACAAGCATTTACTGAATCCCCACGCCGTGCCAGGCACTATGCTAAACGAGGCACCCGCTAGCGCCTCTAGCGCACAAGGCTGTCATAAGCTGATTTCTTGCCTGCTTAGCATCTCATGGTCCAGCATTCTTTAAAAAAATTATTTATTTATTATTTAGAAGGCAGAGTTATGGAGAGAGAGGATGAGAGAGATCTTCCATCCACTGGTTTACTCCCCAAATTGCTTCAGTGGCCAGAGCTGGGCCAGACAGAAGCCAGGAGACTGGAACTCCATCTGAGTCTCCCATGTGGGTGGTAGGGGCCCAAGCACTTGGGCCATCTTCTGCTGCTATTCCCAGATGCATGAGCAGGGAGCTGGATCAGAAGTGGAGCACCTGCGACTCCAACGAGTGCTCCTACGGGATGCTGGCATTGCAGGCGACAGCTTCCCCTGCTGTGCCTTGGTGCCAGCCGTGGTCCAGCATCCGGATTTCCCGTTGGGCAACCACCGCTCCCTCACTGCGGTTCCAGTGGTTCTGCCGTGGCTGACTCTCCCCCCGATCGCCCAGTCCAGGAAGCCCCATTCCCAGGCCACAGAGATCGGTTCTGGAAGAGGCTCATGGTCCAGACTGGTTCCACGAGAGTCAGCCCTGGGCCATCCATGGAGCTGTGAAGAAAGAGAAGCTCAAGACCGCGGAGGGTGATCTGCTGGCTGGAGGCAGTCCCAGACGCACCGAGAGGTGTCTGCGGCCGCATTCACTGGGGGAGTGTCCCTAAGAGCAGAGACAAGGCAGAGCGCTGAGCTACGAGCAGGGAAAGACACTTCCCAGCCAGATTTGGCCACAGCAGGCGTGAGTCGGGTTTCTGACCCTGGCAGGTAGAAGAATCCCGATTCACACAGTGCCCAAAGAAGGAGCAGCACTCAGCTCTCCTGGGCGCCAGGCTCTGGGCCAAGTGCTTTCTGGTCATCACCTCACACAGTTCTCGAGGTGACCTGTGAGGCAGACACAGTGGGTAGAAGGAGCTTCCTCCAGAACCTCACGGCAAGTCAGAACCTCGCACTTTGACCTGGCTTAGACCTAGTGCGTGCAGCTGCAGAGAGCTAAGATGAGGTCATCGGGATAAGGCAGAGCCCTCAATCCAATGACTGATGCCTTTATAGGAAGAGAGCAGGACGCAGAGAGCCGGAGAGAGCCAGCACACCCCGTCAGGGCAGAGCAGGGGCTGCGACGATGCAGCTGCCAGCCAAGTTCTGAGGCCACCAGGGCTAGGAAGAGACAGGGAAGGAAGCCTCCTTGGAGCCTGCAGAGGGCGCACGGCCCTGCCGATGCTCGGATCCTGGACTTCCGGCCCCCAGAGCCGGGAGAGGATAAATCTCTCTCTTGTTTTAAGCCATTGGTTTCTGGCAGTTTGTTTGGCGGCCTTGGGGAGCTAATACAGTAGGCAATGCTCCTGATTCTGAAGACACAAAAACTCAGGCTAAAGAAGGGACATCACAGCCGGCGCCGTGGCTCAATAGGCTAATCCTCCACCTTGCGGCGCCGGCACACCGGGTTCTAGTCCCGGTCGGGGCGCCGGATTCTGTCCCAGTTGCCCCTCTTCCAGGCCAGCTCTCTGCTATGGCCAGGGAGTGCAGTGGAGGATGGCCCAGGTGCTTGGGCCCTGCACCCCATGGGAGACCAGGAAAAGCACCTGGATCCTGGCTCCTGCCATCGGATCAGTGCGGTGCGCCGGCTGCAGCGGCGGCCATTGGAGGGTGAACCAACGGCAAAGGAAGACCTTTCTCTCTCTGTCTCTCTCTCTCACTGTCCACTCTGCCTATCAAAAGTAAAAAAAAAAAATTAAAAAAAAAAAGAAGGGACATCACTTGTCCCAGGTCTGGTATCCAGCTCAGCACCAGGGATGGGATCCCACCCCAGGCCAATGCCAGATCCCACCCCAGGCCAACGCCGCTGTCTCCCTTTCTTCATGGCCAGGTGGTGATGGCAGCACACGCAGACACTGGCCACTTTCCTTGTGGGGCCACGTGTCACCGTCCTCGCAGCCCCAGCACCTCCCTCGGTGTCTGGCATTTAACAGGTGCATGGGAACCATTCGGGTTAAAAGCAATGAGAAGCCAACTGAGTGGGGGCACTGAGACAGCAAAGATGATGGGTACAGTCTTTGGCCCCCACGGTTGCAATCTGGACATTGCTCTGAAGGTGATGAAGAAGAAGCAGACACAGGGAAGCCCTGTGTACCCCCTCCTGTCACCCGAGAGCAGGACACAGGCACGCAAAGGCAGAGGGTGGGTGCCCCCCTCTGTGGCTACCTGAGAGGGCAGGCTGACCGCTGACCACAGCTCCGGCCTCTTAGGAGCCTGCAGATTCAGGGGTGTCTCCCTTGTATACAGGAAATGCCCCTTTCTCTTGTTCACCTGTCTTTTGTTATGGGGGTCGGTTAAAAGCCTGTGAGGGTTGAAAGAAAAATCCCCTCTCTTTGGCTGCACTAGACAAGCCATAGAAGAGAGCACACCCAGGGCGGGGTGGGGAGAGGGGTGTTTATAAACAAGACCTGCGGGAGCTCAGAGGAGGGAGCATACCCAGGGCCATGCAAAGGGAGGCCTTGGGAAAGGTGTTGGCCTTGGCTTGAGCCCTGAATAACCTAGGACTGAAGTGGGGAGAAGTGACCGGGCAGGAGAACAGCACGGGTAAGGGCCTGCAGGGGGCGTCACTGAGCCAGGCCGGACCACGTTCTTCCTGGCCATCAGGACGGGAACCCTCACCTGAACCAGTAGGCACACGAGCTACTTAGCTGCAGCGAAGACAGAGAGCAGGGAACGCTTCCCAAAGCTGTGGCTCTTCCGGCCAGAAAATGGGCAGCTTGTACTCTCGGGGGGGATGCACAGGCCAGAAGGGGAAGTCTTGTCATTGTGTGCAGGGGTGGGCACAAGTGCACAGGCGCAGCTTAGAAACACGCCTGTAGGGTACCGCGTGCTGTGGCGTCGGGCTGCAGCTCCTCCCGGGCAGAGATCTCAGCATGAAGAGGAAGCAGAGGTGGCCTTGTGGACATGCTCTGGCCCTTCTGCAAAGCCACTGCCCTCCTGGCAAGGTCCGGGACACTGACCCCATCTCAGCTGAAAACCTGGAAAACAACCGCGGGAGCTTTAGGATCTTGAAGTAGACATTTAAAAAATTTTTTAATTTATTTTGTATTTATTTAAAAGACAGAGTTACAGAGAGAGGTGGAGAGAGAGAGAGGTCTTCCATCCGCTGGTTCACTCCCCAGATGGCTGCAACAGCCAGAGCTGGGCTGATCCAAAGCCAGGAGCCAGGAGCTTCTTCCCAGTCTCCCACGTGGGTGCAGGGGCCCAGGGACTTGGGCCATCTTCCACTGCTTTCCCAGGCCATAGCAGAGAGCTGGTTTGAAGTGGAGCAGCAGGGACCCGAACCAGCGCCCATATGGGATGCCGCACGGAAGGTGGTGGCTTTACCCACTACGCCACAGTGCCAGCCCCAAAGAAATTCTTTTAAAAAGATTTATTTATTTATTTGAGAGGCAAAGTTACAGACAGAAGAGAGGGAGAGAGAGGGATAGAGGGAGGAAAAGGGGGAGAGAGAGAGAGAGAGAAAGAGAGAGAGGTCTCCCATCTGCTGGTTCACTCCCCAAATGGCCACAACGGCCAGAGCTAGGCCAACCTGAAGATCTGAAGCCAGGCACCAGGAGTTTCTTCCAAGTCTCCCACACAGGTGCAGGGGCCCAAGCACTTGGACCATCTTCCACTGCCTTCTCAGTCCACAAGCAGAGAGCTGGATTGGAAGAGGAGCAGCCAGGACTTGAACTCGTGTCCATATAAGATGCCAATGCCACAGGTGGAAGCTTAACCTACTATGTCACAGCTCCAACCCCATGGTAAAGACTTATGAGCAGCTCAGGTCATTGGCCAGTGACAAAGAATTTTGATCAAGCCCTTGCCACTGAGTTCAGAACAGAGATGGCCGACGATGGACCGTGGGGTCAGGTGGGGCCAGATGACAGGATTTGCTGAGGTGTAGGGAAGTTTACAGTTCACTTTTTCCTCTAAAGACCTGCTAATTTTATGAAATAAGCTGGCAATAGCCAGTTAACAGGAAGAAGAACACAGAGATTTTAGGCCTTGGAGTATTAACTCTAAGAGGGGCAGGAGAGCTGACCCTTCTACTGAGCTTTAAGGGGTCCAGCCTTAGGCTCTGGGGTGAAGGGAGGCTGCTCAGGCTGCGGCAGGCTGGGGGGAGCAGGTGCACCTTGTCACGCACATGGGGGCTCTCAGGTATTGGGCACCTGCAGTGATGTGTGTGGCTGGGTGTCAGACCTGTATCTCTTCCGTGGCAGAGCCCGTGTAGGCAGACAGAGAGACAGCAGAGGCCCCCTGCTATCCGCTCATGTAGATGTACGCTTCTTTTACAAAAGGACGGCTCTTCAGGGCTAGTCCTGCGACTGCAGGGGCCAACGGTTTCTGGGAATAACCCAGAAACATGCCAAAGAAATGCATTTGGGGAGGGATATCTGACTTTCTCACAGGGGTCGGGCAGGAACTTGGACATGAACGGGTCCAAGGCCTTTGGCAGACACAGCCGCTGCATCTGTGACAACTCCAGACAGAGACCGCACTGCAGGTGCGCACTTCATCATGGGCCTCCTGCGCTTGCCGGCAGCCCGTGGTTCAGCAGAGCCACGCACCTTGCTCCAGGCAGGCTGTGAGTGTGAGGGTGGCTTCCAGGCTGAAGTGGGAGGAGCTGCTGTCACCAACCTCCCCTCGCTCTCGGCGGCAGATGTTGAACTGATGCCTTTGATGGATCAAGCTGCCTGGGTCACTGGGCGCAGCCACCCCAGACGGTCAGGCAGATTCCGTGAGAACAGGAAACAAACACAGGTCACGAAGGCACGTGGACGAGGGGGCTGCTCGCACCAAGTATGAGGGGGGGTGGGGGCGGGGAGGGCTGGAGAGAGCCACATCTAGCGATGCTAAGGAGGAGGCTGGAGCGGTGAAGATATGGAAGGGGCCGGTGGGGTCTGCGATGCGGTCGCTGCCTGAGTGGTCCAGAGCAGGGCTGGAGTTGGGGTGCGGCAGCTGGGGCGGTGCTAGTGACTGCAGGGTTCATGGAACTGGGCACAAGTCCTGTAGGAGGATCGGGATGCAGAGGGAAGTGTGGAGCGGCTGCACAGCTGAGCGCCACCCTCTTCTCCCCCGGGGCCTCTCTCCAGGGCACCCAGGCGCCCCCCTCTGCAGTTCAACTCACAGCAGCAGGGACTCTCAGCCCCCTTCCTCTCCCCGATCAGCAGCTGCAGCCCGTGGCCCTCGCCTGCCCAGCTTCCCTCTGTCACCAACACAGCTCCACGTGGTTCTTCCTGCTGCCCAGGCTTGCACGGAGTGCAATGGCCCCAAGGGCTCGAAGCCACAGCCACAGCCAGTCGAGAGTGGCCAGGCCCAAGACCACCAGGCCTCCTGACTCCCAGAGCAGGGGCTGGCTTCATCCCCGCTGCCCTGGCCCAGCTGCCCTGGCCCACAGCCACTTCTGGGGAGTCCCCCAAACTAGCAATGGGCTGGGGGGGTGTAGAAGCAAGGAGGGGTTGGTGAGCACTGCACGCCTTCTGCTGGGGTCTGTCACCACAGGCCTCCGTCTTGGGAGCAGGTCTTGTTCCTAAAGCCCTGAGGCTGGTGACAACTTCTCTGTCACCCCTTGCCATCATCAGCCTGCAGTACGCCAGATGCCAACACCACAGACGCCTTTGAAACAAGTATGCCCCTTGGCTGGCCTCTGGACAGTGAGATATAAACAGAAGATTTTAGGAGAGACTTGCAAGAAGGATCCTTGAAAGGGAGATGAGCAATTGATTCAGTCCCTATGGCCCCGCTGTTTTTTCTCCACTTCCTGCCTGGCACTCAGATCTGATGGCTGGAGCATCAGAAGACACCTTGGGCCACAAAGTCTAAGAAAGCCATGTGTTTAAGAGGGTAAAGCAGGAACACGTGAGGAGCCTGAGTCTCTTTTGCCCTTGGACCTGCCCTGCTGGTCCTGGAGGGGCCAACCCCGGACTTGTGTGTGACAGGATAAGCTCCCGACCAGAGTGGATACCTGCAGGGGAGTCTCTGTGAGTGCGGCCACACTCAGCCACTCACACTGCTGCTGCTGTGGTCATGGGGTGGCCCAGGGAAGGGCAGCTGCCGCCCCAGGCTCTGCTTCCCTAACAGTGGAGCAGCAGTGACAGGAATGGCACTGATGGCACTCACCTTGGAAGAAGAGCGGGTTTTCAGCAAACCACCGAAGGGTCTTACAAATAGTAAGCCAGGGGTAGGAGTTTGGCATGGCAGGTGTGACAGCATGTGGGGTACCCATAATGCACTGCCTGCGTCCAGGCGCCTGCCCTGATGCGCACCCTGGAAGGGACATGGGTCCCTGCCACCATGGGAGGGACCCACACTGGCCTCCCAGCTCCTCCTGTAGCCGGCCAGCCCTGGCTGTGCTGGGCATTTAGGTGCTGAGCTGATAAATAGGAGATCTCTGCCTGCCTCTGCCTTTCTAGAATAGAATAGAATAGAATAGAATAGAATAGAATAGAATAGAATAGAATAGAATAGAATAGAATAGAATAGTCAGAAGTGAGGAGATATGATACAAACCCAAAGGTCACGAAATAAAGGATACCAGTCATTGTAACTTCATAAAAGGGGAAAAAAACATCTTGAGGTTAAAATCACCTGTGTCAGTCAGGAGACGTGGGCTAGGCGGCAGCAAGAGTAAAGCAAAGCTGCAATCTATACAGACAGAGCAACCAAGACATTATTCCTGGCTCTCCCTACATGCTCTAGAGAGAGCTGCAGATACACCAGGGCCTGCCCCGGGCCGCCAGAATTGTCTGTTGTCACCTGCACGCGGGTGCCCAGGCGTCCGCTGATGCCAGTGGCAGTGGCAGAGGGGAAGGGAGCATGTGCAGCACCCGCAGGCCAGGTTTCAGTGCAGAGTGACTCACGCACTCCCACACGGCTCCAGTGGCTCGACGGTGTGGGGACCCAGCACCTTCTGGGAGATCCAGGACCCAAAAGCTGAACCCACTGGGAAAAATTTTAGGCACTAGTATTGCAGGCAAAGAGCTGTTGTCTCTGATACCTGAGAAACCATCAAGAGAATTGTCGCTCCCCCTCTTCATGGAGGAACGACACTAAACCCTGCCTAGGCTTCCTATCCGAGTCACGGCATCATTATGTCGCTCCCCGTCTTCGTGGAGGAACGACACAGGACCCTGCGCTGTTCTTTCGTCTGCTCGGCCCTCCCCGGGTTTGCTGCTGGTTCTTCCCGGGTTGGCTACCGACCCTTCCACCTCCGTGGAAGGGCGGTTCCCCCTGCCACTTTCCCCACTTCCGCGGGGGAGCGGCACACCGCCGGCCGGCTCTCTCGGGGGCTGCACAGGTGTTCCCTCAGATAGATGTTCCTGGTGCATGTTGTCTCTCTCCTCCTTTATAGTCCTCTTCCACCAATCCCAACTCTGCTACCCACACGCCAAGTACGCTGCTCTCCTCCAATCAGGAGCAGCCCCTGCAGCTTGTCAAGTTGGTGAGAGGCAGCTGGGTAGAAGCTGTTTGCTCCTCTCCCAGCGCCATATTGTGGGAGAGCAGATGTATAGAATAAGTCTTAATTCCAGTAACTTAGTCTAGTCCGAGTTACTCCCAGTTGCTCCCCACAAGAATGACCATGTCCACATGGAAAACTGGCCAGAGATACAAGCAGGCGTCCCACAGCAAAGGGACTACAAGTGAATTAACTCATTCGTCATATGACGAGTGCATATTAACATCCCACGGCGATGCTATTTTCGGCCGTCGGATTGGCAGAGGTGCAAGCAGACAGGCAGGTGCAGCTGCTGCTAGGGGCTGTAAGTTGGCAGCACGTCCACGGTAGGAGGCTGGCACTGTGCGTCAAGGCTTACCAGGCACGTGCCTCTGGATAGGGTTCTCCGCTCCCAGAAATGAGTCCCGGCACGCGCTCCAACATGTGAGCCGCAGCAGGCCTCACGCACTCCCACATTTGAACATTCCCGTCCACTGGAACCTCCAGAACCCTGAGCTAGGTAGATGGTGCCAGGCGGCAGTGTAGTATACAAAGCCACAGCCTTTTACACCTGTGTGATATTGCCTTCAATGGAGGGAAATAATTTTTACATTTAAATAACTCACCTCGCTGGTCAACACTGAGAGGCCATTAGGGTGCTTCCAGTTGTGTTATTACAACAACAATGCGGTGCAAAACCTTGAACACATACTGTGTTTAAAAATCACAAGGAGGGGCTGGCGCTGTGGCGCAGCAGGTTAAAGCCCTGGCCTGAAGCGTCGGCATCCCATATGGGCGCAGGTTCTAATCCCGGCTGCCTGGCACCCGTCACACAGGGTCCTGTCTTGCTCACCCAGCCCTCGTGAAGACACCAGGCTGGCGCAGGTCCGAGCCCATGGGCCTCTTTGTCCCACGCACGTGACGTGGGCCCACCTCTGGCAATGCAGGCCCAGGGAGGGCGCACAGGGCGGCGGGCACCCCAGCTGACACTTCCCAACAACGGGAGCCGGAGCTTTTTCTCTTTCCCCAGCTCCCCTCGCTAGAACTTGCTCTGATTCCATTTTCCGGTTTTTGCCAGTCTGGGGGTTAAAATGGTGCCTTCCTGTTTTAATTTCTGTTAAGGAGACAGAGGGACTCTGTATAATGATTACTCATTCAAATATGCACCTCCATGATCAGCCTACTTGATCTCCTTTCTTATTTTCCTACCAGATTCTTGTGTTTTTCTTACGGATTTGTAGTTCTCTTTGTATGCTGGATATTAAACCTCTGTCTGATTCAGACTTGAAAAATATCTGCCCCCACTCTGCGTCCCCTCTATGAGCTTTGTTTATACTGTTTTTTTTTTTTTACAGAAATCTTTAAGCTCATTTATTTTGCACCTTACAACTTTTATATGGGGTTTTAAAAATGTTTTCAATGAAATACTCTGAGGTATAGAACTATTTTTAATGCATTTCTTTTATTTGTGTTTATAATTTTTCCTTTTTTTTTTTTAAAAAAAGAGATTTATGTTTGAAAGGCAGAGTGACAGAGAGGGATAGACAGAGAGAAAGAAAGAGATCTTCCCTCTGTTGGTTCACTCCACAAATGGCTGCAATGACTGGAGGTAGGCCAGGCCAAAGCCAGGAGCCAGGAACTCCATCCAGGTCTCCCATGTGGGTGGCAGGGCCCCAAGAACTTGGGCCATCTTCTGCTGCCTTCCCAGGCACATTAGCAGGGAGCTGGATCAGAAGCAGAGCAGCTGAGATTCAAAGCAGCATCCTGGTATAGGATCGTTGTTTTGCAATGCATCCTAAACACACATGGATTCTCGTGTTGATTTAGATTTATTTACTTCTGTCTTTTTCTAGTCTCTCACTCTGTGCCTTTAGCCTGTTTGTTTATACACAAACAACACACTGCTTTTATTATTACTTTATAGTTGATGCAGGATTATGAGGGTGATCCTGGTTCTTGTCTCAGGCCGAAGAAGAATTTCCACACAGACAGGGATGGTGAACAAAGAGAGCAAGACACCTCCTGCCACGGCGGTCAGGAAAGGACTCCAAGGGAGGAGTTGCCGAAGAAGCTCTTTTATACACAAGTGGCTCTGTCTGATTGGCCCCTTTCTGAAAAGTGAGTACAGATCTAACCAATCAAGGGAGGGGCAGACCAGGAACCAACCAGGAGGCAGGGATAACAACCAACCAGAGGGCAGGGATAACAACCCATCAGGAAATTGAATGTGCAAGCTAATGAGGCATGCTACATGGACCAATCCGGGAACTGACTTAGGAGTTTTGTACAGAAGGCGGAGTGCTCCGTCAGGTCCCGTAGGCAGACCCAGCAACCTCCGCAGGGTACATTGTGTCTGTTTCCTCTGTCTCCTGTCTCCGCTCCCTCTGGGCTCCTCCAGAGTTAGTCACCAGCGTCTGTTTTTCTGTGTTCTTTCCTTGCCAGGGGCCACTGGAACCCCTACCATGAACACCTTGATTATTACCAAAAGTGTTGCCTCTTTGGTTTTCTATTTTAATTGGATTAGCTATTTGTGGAACTCAATTCTCCTATATACATTTTATAATCAATTTGTTTAATTCCCCCAAATTCCTGCTGGGGTTTAATTGAATAGGAAAATTAATTTGGGGCTAATAAGCATCTTTCCAAGAATAAGTCATCCCAAACACAGAGATAGTTTTTCTATTTATTTGGGTCTTTCATTTAAAGACCTTCAGAAAATTTGGTATTTTTTTTTCCTTTGTGGTGTTGGGCCTTCTTTCTTATGTTAAGCTCATGGACTTCTGTGGTCTTCACTGGTGTTCTCAGAGGCAAATTGACTGTCCTTCCCAGAAATCTGAAAAGGGCCGAGAAAAATGCCCATGTCATTGTAGAATTAGGAAAGAGCAGTGTGCTAACCGTAATGGGTAAAGACTGCTATCTCTGCACCCCACACTGCCCCTCTGTGGGACAGCACGGGAGTAACCTCAGGTAGTCTAAGCCTCTGGCCAAGAAGAAGTTGAAGGCCGGCACCGTGGCTCAACAGGCTAATCCTCTGCCTTACGGCGCCGGCACACAGGGTTCTAGTCCTGGTCGGGGTGCCGCATTCTGTCCCAGTTGCCCCTCTTCCAGGCTAGCTCTCTGCTGTGGCCAGGGATTGCAGTGGAGGATGGCCCAAGTGCTTGGGCCCTGTACCCATGGGAGACCAGGAGAAGCACCTGGCTCCTGGCTTCGGATCAGCGTGGTGCACTGGTCGCAGCGCGCCAGCTGCAGCGGCCATTGGAGGGTGAACCAATGGCAAAGGAAGACCTTTCTCTCTGTCTCTCTCTCTCTGACTGTCCACTCTGCCTGTCAAAAAAAATTAAGAAGTTGAGCTCCAGAAGCGTCTGACTTGGGGCTGATGGGAAGTGTGTGCAAGGTTCGCAGTCACTTCCATGTATAGGAAGCTGCTGCTAGCTACCCTGGCATCCGACTGACTCCCAAGAATTCCCGACATTCCTCCCACCCACCACCCTGACTCACCAGACACCTGCATGCACAGGTGCAAAGACGGAGGTGAAGCAGGCAGTTCATTAATAATCAAAAACACGTGGCTTTTCTGTTGTAATGTCCATCCTTATTTTAATTAGTTACAGTACACTATTATTTTATACCTAATCTTGAATTTAGTTTTATCTTACTTTTCTTTTTTTAAAAAGATTCATTTATTTGAAAGGCAAAGATACCGAGAGATGGGGGGGGGGGCAGAGAGAGACAGAGACAGAGAGAGACAGAGAGAGAGAGAGGTCTTCCATCCACTGGTTCACTCCCCAAATGGCCACAATGGCTGGAGCTGAGCCGACCCAAAGCCAGGAGCCAGGAGCTTCTTCCAGGTCTTCCTCGTGAGTGCAGCAGCCCAAACATTTGGGCCACCTTCCACTGCTTTCCCAGGCACTTTAGCAGGGTGCTGGATAGGAAGTGGAGCAGCCGGGACTCAAACCGTATAGGATGCCAGCACTACAGGTGGGGGCTTAACCTTCTATGCCACAGTGCCAGCTCCTTATTGTGCTTTTCTTTAAAAGGATTTCCCAACTTGCATAAGTGTCTGCCTCCCAAAAACCTGGATTTATCCCTGGATGTTGTCAGTGGTGTTCACACCTTCTGCAGTTAAATTTCTCTGTTGATCTGAAATCCAGCAACCTCATCAAAATGTCTTCCTAGTCCTAAAAGTTTGTGTGTTGGCTCCTTTGGGTTTTCTCATTCAACTTTGTGTCGCCTGCAAATACTATTTGCTCTCTTACTTTCCAGCACCTGTGTTATGTTTTAGAGGTACTTTTCCTGTCTCATCGCAGGGTCAGGACCCTCAGGGTTCTGTTGCACGGCCTGGCAGTGATACGGCTGCCGTGATCCTTATCCTGACCTCCCTGGCAACGCGCCCACTGTCTGCTGTAAGTGTGATGACCGCGGCAGAGTTCGGGAGCTGGTCTTCACCAGGAAACTCTCCATTTTCCAGGGAGCTGTTTTAAAATAATGCATCGGTATTGAATTTGAACAGTAGTTTTTTCATCCATTTAAAAGACCCTTGTCATCTTTCTCCTTTACTCCTTTTAATCAAAGTTGGCAAAATGTGGACTTAGAGTCGGGCTGCTGCCTGTTTACGTGAGCAGTGTTTAAGTGGAGCGGCGGCCGCAGCCGCCCTCCCGCTGCCGTGCCAGACCTGAGTGAGCGAGGCAGACGCCGTCCAGCTCAGGGAGCTAAAATATTTATTATCTGGCCCTTGAAAAGAAGAAAAGTTTGCCAACTTCCGCTTGAACGTGATGAATTATGTTGATGTACTTTCTAATAGTGAACCACTTGCCCATTACTGGAATAAATTCTTTCCACTCAGGTTATATATTTTTTTCATTGCTGAATAACCTACTTCAGTAAGTACACAAATCTTAGCTGTAAGGCTGGGTGAATTTTTACATATGCATGCACTCATTTTAATAGCACTCAGCAAGATCGCCCTCATCCCGCTGCCAGTCCCCAAGGCAACCTTCCTCACCCCCGAGCCAGCATTCTTCTGAACCGCTCTCCCTACTTGGAATTCCTGGGCGTGGAATCCTACTGCGGGCAGCCATACATGTGTGACTTTTTCATGCATTTTCATACTGTTTATAGCGGTAGTTAAAGTGTTCTTGGTCTGTAGTATTACTTTATTTGAAAAATTGATATTTTACTGAAGGTTTTTATTTATTTTTAAAAGTTTGTTTGAAAGGTAGACAGGGATCTCCCATCTACTGCATCACTCCCCAGAAGCCTACAATGGCTGGGACAGGGCCAGGCTGAAGCCGGGATCCAGGAATGTAATCCAGGTCTCCTACACGGGCCTTGGGAACCCACTCACTGGGGCCATCACGCCGCCTCCCGGGGTGCACAGTGGCAGGAAGCTGGACCTGGGAGCCGAGCTGTAGCTTGAACGCAGGCTCTCTGACGTGGCGTGAGGATCCCGGCCACCCTAGCCATGCACCAAGCAGCCCCCCTGAAGTGTCCTGCTTATACAAAAGCAGCCTCGGGGCAGCTCTGTGGTGCAGCGAGCTAAGATGCCCACATCCCGTCTTGGAGTGAAGCTCAAGTCCCAGCTACTCCCCCTTCCTGCAAATGAGCCTGGGGACATAGCAGATGAAGGCTCAAGTACTGAGTCCCTGCTACCCATATAGGAGACCTGGCTGGAGCCCCCAGCTCCTGGCTTTGGCCTGGTCCAACCCTACCTGTTGTGGACATTTAGGGAGTGAGTCAGCAGATGGAAGATCTCTTTCTGTCTCTGTCTCCTCTTCACTCTGCCTTTCAAATAAATAAATAAACTTTATTTTATATACTGTCTTTTTTCTTTTTTGCTGTCAAATTTTTTACCATGTTATAACAAGTCCATGAAAAGACTTGAACATTTTTCTCTCTTTGCTATATTTGGTATAATTTTTGTTAGATGCCAATTAGCTGTTTCTTTTTTAACTCCAGCTTTACTGAAATACCATTGGTATATAAAACAGTGCACATATTAATATGTCTATTAGCTGTTCTTTAGTATTGTTACGACTTCCCTGTAAATTAATGCCTGTAAAACAGCCTGATCCTTTGGGTTTTGGCGGCAGGGACGTTTTTACAGTGATGTATTTATTTATTTGAGGGGGTTACAGAGAGAGAGAAGGAGAGACAGAGAGATCTTCCATCCACTGGTTCTCTGCTCAGATGGCCGCAATAGCTTGGACTGTGCCAGGCTGAAGCCAGAAACCAGGAGCTTCTTCTAGGTTTCCAACAGAGGTGCAGGGGCCCAGGAACTTGGGCCATCTTCTACTGCTTTCCCAGGCACTTTAGCAGGGAACTGAATTGGAAGAGAAGCAGCTGGGACTCGAACCAGCAGCCATATGGGATGCTGGCCCTGCAGGCCTAAACTCAACCTGCTGCGCCACAGCACCGGCCCCTACAGTGATTGTTTTCATTTGTTTATTTTGCTACTTGTCTTCTATTTTTCTTTTGCCAATTTCAGCTGTGTGTGTTTTATCCAGGTTTTCAAGTGTTTATGGTGTGGCTGTGTCCCTAGTTGTTTTAATAGTCTATACTAAATCTTAGTTATAACTCCTATTGAATTCTGCATTTCAGCTATTTGGAAATTTCTTTTTATCAATCCTTTTAAAGATGCTTATTTTATGAGCTTTTTCAAAGCAATCTGTTTTTATTAATCATCTATGTTGTTTTGCTACTTGTATTGTTCTCTATTTCACTGGCTTTTGCTCTTATACTTATTATTTCCTTTTTTTCTGCCTTATTTGGGTTTTCCCTACTGCTTTTTTTCTCCTTTAGACTTGAACACATAGTTCATTTTTTTCAGTCTTGTTTCCTCATAGATGTATTTAAAGCTATAAATTTTCCTCTAGCTATTACTTTAGCTGTATTACATAAATTTTGACAAGTACAGCTTTCCTTGACATTTAATTCTAAGCAATTGGTAATTTCCCTTGAGATTTTCTCTTTAATCCAAGGGCCATTTAGCACTTTTTTTTAAAAAGAAATATGGGAAATTTTGTCTACTTGTCTGGCCTGTTCCCACCTCCTGACTTTCTTTCCAGCTATCATATTGATATTTGGATTTTAGTTCCAAATTGTGATATATGCTCATCATTCATTCAGGTATCAAAAAACTTCATGAGTTTTCTCCAATCTTATTTTTCTTATCTTACCTTTGTCTCTTAGATCATAATACGTGTTGCACACAGTCTGTATGCTTGAAGATATTATTATTTTGCTCTCACATTTAAATTAAATCCTGCTGTATAGAAGATTTTGGGTTCCAAGGTTTTCCTGGCAGTTTCTAGATATAACTGGATTGTCATTCCGATGTCACGCTGCCTCTCCTTATCTGCAGATGATCTGCTTTTTCTTTACAGAAGCCTCCTTTCTTTGTTTTTGATGCTCTTAAATTTCATTTTTTTAACGTTTATTTTTATTTACTTGAAAAGCGGAGTTACAGAGAGAGAGAGAGAGAGAGGTAGAAGCTTCTAGCCACAGGTTCATTCCCCAGATGTCCACAACAGCCAGCGCTGGGTCAATCTGAAGCCAGGAGCCCAGAGCTTCTTTAGGGTCTCCCAAGCAGGTGCAGGGGCCCAAGGACATGGGTCATCTTCCACTGCTTTCCCGGGCACATTAGCAGGGAGCTGGATCAGAAATGGAACAGCTGGGACTCGAACCAGTGCCCATATGGGGTTCAGGCACCATCAGCAGCAGCTATACCTGCTACACCACAGCGCTGGCCCCTAAATTTCACTTTACTGCCATAATGAACAACTGGAATTTGAAATTACAAATATAATATCATTTACATTAACAGCCCCAATGAAATACTGAAGTAAAATCTAACACAATATGTGTAAGATCTGTATGAGGAATACTGCAAATCCGTGAAGAGAGAAATCAGAGAACCAAGCAGAGATGCTCCGTGTTCACAGATAGGAAGCCTGCAAGCTGGCAGGGCTCTCCAGTTTGATACATAGATTCAATACAACCCCAATCAAAATGCAATAACGGTCTTCTGTGGACCTTGATGAAGTGATTCTGAAGTTGGTGTGGAGAGGCAAAAGGCCCAACGCAGACAATGCGATGCTGGATGGGAACGTCAGCCTTTCCCCGATGTGACAGCTCTTTGCAGTTCCAGTAATCAAGACAGCGTGGTGAGAGAACCGGCAATAGCGCAACGGAGCAGACAGAGGGCCCGGATCAGACCCTCGCAGGTACCTGCCCTCCCCCAAGGAGCCAGGTAGCACAGGGGGCGCTCTCAACCCCCGTCTTCAGAACCTCGAGTGTGGGACAAATGGACGCGCGCGTGCAGACACGCGATGGAGACACCAAGCTCACGCCCGTCACACACGTGGACTCAGAACAGGTCACAGGCCGACGTGATAAACACAAACTACCAAGGGTAATTAAGGATTTAAAAGGGGGCTGGCACCGTGGCATGAAAGATCAAGCAGCTATATGCTACACCCGCATCCCATCTGGGTGTCGGTTCACTCCTCTTCCAATCCAGCTCCCTGCTAATGCATTAGAAAGCATTGGGCTGGCGCCGCGGTTCACTAGGCTAATCCTCCGCCTAGCGGCGCCAGCACACCAGGTTCTAGTCCCGGTCGGGGCGCCGGATTCTGTCCCGGTTGCTCCTCTTCCAGGCCAGCTCTCTGTTATGGCCCGGGAGTGCAGTGGAGGATGGCCCAAGTGCTTGGGCCCTGCACCCCATGGGAGACCAGGAGAAGCACCTGGCTCCTGCCATCGGATCAGCGCGGTGCGCCGGCCGCAGCATGCGGGCCGCGGCAGCCATTAGTGGGTGAACCAACGGCAAAAGGAAGACCTTTCTCTCTGTCTCTCTCTCTCACTGTCCACTCTGCCTGTCAAAAAAAAAAAAAAAAAAGCATTGGAAGGTGGCCCAAGTGCTTGGGCCCCTGCACCCCCATGAGAGACCCAGAAGAAGCTCCTGGCTCCTGGCTTCAGTCTGGTGCAGCCCTGGCCATTGTGGCCATTTAAGGAGTGAACCAGCAGATGGAAGATCTCTCTGTGTCTCTTTCCCTCTCTCTCTGCAACTCCGCCTTTCAAATGAATAAAATATTTTTAAAAAAATTAAAAAAAAGAAGTTTGTAGAAAATGTGTATTGTGGAGGAAGAAACATAGGTACATTTCAAAAATGTTGTTGTATTAAAATTAATTTGTCTTTTTTTAAACAAAAGAGATTTACTTTTTGATTTGAAAGTCAGAGAGAGAAAGAGAGAGAGGAAAAATAAGAGAATCCATCCACTGGTTCATTCCCCAAATGCCCACGACAGCCAGGGGTGGCCAGGCAGAAGCCAGCAGCGCCATCGGAATCTCCGAGGTGAGTTACAAGAACCATTGCCCGCTGCCTCCCAGTGCATCAGTAAGCGGCCGGGTCAGAATCGTGGAGTAACCAGGACTCCCTCATGGAGTGTGGAGGCTTCACCTGCTAAGCCACAATGCCTGCTCCCAGTTATCTTTTAATTCCATTTTTTTCACAAGCTTTTTGAGGTGCCATCATAGAAAACCCCTAGAAGATAGCACAGAAGAAAATCTAGATGACATAGGGTTGATCATGACTTTTTAGATACAACCCACGAAAGAATCCTGGATAAGCTGGAGGCTGGGTGTGAAGGTGTCCACCCAGGCTCCTGTGCTGGACACTTAATCCCCAGTGTGACATGTTGGGAGGCCAGTGCTAAGGGGAGGTGTTGAATGCTATTATTGCAAGAGTGAGTTTGCTATGAAAGCGACATTATGCCCCTCTTGCCCTCTCCCACACTCCTCTCTCTCACCGCATGCTGGCTTCCATGGGCTGATGCAGCCAGAGGGCCCTCACCAGAGGCAGCTCCCGACCTCCAAGAGCCTGAGCTGAAAACCCCCTGTTCATTATAAATTGCTCGCTCCGTGGTACTCTGTTGCAGCAGCACTCAGTGGACTGTGGCAGAAAAGTGGTATCAAGAAGTGAAGCTCCGGAGGCCGGCGCTGTGGTAGGCTAAGCCTCTGCATCAGCATCCCATATGGGTACAGGTTTGAGTCCCGGCTGCTCCACTTCTGATCCAGCTCCCTGCTAATGGCCTGGGAAAGCAGAAGATGGCCCAAGTGCTTGGGCCCCTGTACTCCCATGGGAGATCCAGAAAGAAGCTCCTGGCTCCTGGCTTCAGAGTGGCCCAGCTCCGGCCATTGCAGCCATTTGGGGGAACAAACTAGCAGATGGCCCTAAATGCCCACAAAAGCTGGGGCTGGGCCAGACCAAAGCCAGGAGCCAGGAGTTCCATCCAGGTCTCCCACGTGGGTGCTGGGGACCATCTTCTGCTGCTTTCTCAGAGCAGGGAGTGGATTGGAAAGGGGGCAACCAGAAGTCAAACCAGCTTTCATATGGGCTGCTGGTGTCCCAGGAAGCAGCTTAAGCTGCTTAATCGCAACACCAGTCCCCCAGTAAACACCTGTTCATTACAGACTCCCCAGCTCCTGGCTTTGGACTGGCTTAACTCTGGCCGTTGCAGCCATTTGGGTAGTTAACCAGTGGATAAAAGACCTCTCGCTCTCTCTCACTCTGTTTCTACCTCACTCTGTAACTCTTTCAAATAAATAAAATAAATCTTAAAATGCAAACTGGTGTAGCCACTTGTCAGTTTCCTATGAATGTAAGCATACTCTTGCTGCAGAATTCAGCAGTCCCATACCTTCGGACTTCCCCAGGGGTGGTGGAACCCTCTGTCCACACAAAACCCGCACACACGTGTCTACAGCAGCTCTGCTCAGAGTGCCGAATACCGGAAGCACCAAGATGTCCCTCAGTAGGAAGGGATGGGTAACTGGGAGACATCCAGACAGTACAATCTCATTCAGTGCTGAGAGGCAAAGAGCCGCGGGGCTGGCGCTGTGCTGCAGAGGGTTTAGCCGCTGCTTGTGAGGCAAGGGTCCCGTATCAGAGTGCAGGTTCGAGACCCAGCTGTTCCATTTCTGATCCAGCTCACTGCTAATGCACCTGGGAAAGCAGCTGGCGATGGCCCAAGCGCTTGGGCCCCTGCCACCCATGTGGGATGCCTGAACGGAGTGCCTGGTTTCTGGCTTCAGCCTGGCCCAGACCCAGTTGTCATGGCCATGTGGGGAGGGAGCCAGCCTTTGGAAGATCTCTCTCTCTCTCTCTCTCTCCCCCTCTCTCTCCCTCTCTCCCTCTCTCTCTCCCTCTATTACTCTGTCTTTCAAATAAATAAATATTTTTGAAGACATACGTTTCTTTTTTATTTTTATTTTTATTTATTTATTTTTTTATTTTTTTGACAGGCAGAGTGGACAGTGAGAGAGAGAGACAGAGAGAAAGGTCTTCCTTTGCCGTTGGTTCACCCTCCAATGGCCGCCGCGGCCGGCGCGCTGCGGCCGGTGCACCGCGCTAATCCGATGGCAGGAGCCAGGAGCCAGGTGCTTTTCCTGGTCTCCCATGGGGTGCAGGGCCCAAGCACCTGGGCCATCCTCCACTGCACTCCCTGGCCACAGCAGAGGGCTGGCCTGGAAGAGGGGCAACCGGGACAGAATCCGGCGCCCCGACCGGGACTAGAACCCGGTGTGCCGGCGCCGCTAGGCGGAGGATTAGCCTAGTGAGCCGCGGCGCCGGCCGACATACCTTTCTTTAAAAGGAAAGAGCATCCATTCCCTTTCTCCTCTGTGCCAGGCCCTGGCTGTCTTGTGGGGACACCTGGACCCTCAGTGCATCTCCAGCCCCTCTTCTCTCCCCTCTCCCTGACTGTGCCAGCCACACCAGTGCCCTATGGATGCCAGGCAGCCCATCTCTCATGGCTTGAGCTGTACCTGCAGCATCTGGCACTGCCGCACCCTTCCAGTCTCTGCTGCCTCCTTAAAGAGACCGTCCCTGACCACTGCAGCTACAGCAGTCAGCCCTCTACATGCTCACTCGTGTCCCCTTTAACTTCCTGATGCAAGGCTACTTCGAGAAATTCATGGAAAGTGGAATTAAAGGATGTTATCGTGGTACAAACGATTCTGAAATATATGCAACATGGGCTCTCAAAAAGTTCATGGAAATAGGTATTATGAAAAAAGCTATGCATGGATTTCAAAAACTTCTTGTGCCTAAACAAGCTTATCTTTTGATTCCACTTTTCCATACTTTCTTAATGCACCCTAGTATATAGCATTTACCGCTCCTGGGGACCCGTCATGATAGGCTAAGGCTGGCGGCAAGAGCCGTGGGAGGGAGGAACCCCAGGCCACAGGGAGCCTCCAAGTTAAAGGTTTTTCCAGGGCTTATCGCCTGCCAGGCCCTTTGCTGAATGTCCTACGCGTGTCATCTTGTTGAATTTGCACAGCAGCCGCGTAACGTGGAAAGCGCTGTCACCCAGCTGAAGGGACGTGGAGTTGGGACGTGATTCCGAGCCTGTGTGACTGCAGAGCCCTGTGATGTGGCGTCGGGCAGGGTCTCTCTGCCTCTCTCCCACACTGCACCTGGATGCTCTTGCCCTCCTTCTCCCTCTCCCGGCCCAATGGCAGGGCAGAGACAAATCTGGAGTGCCTCCCTGTGCACAGACTCCCTCTGGCCATGGTCAAGGCTAATCTGACTCCTTCATCTCAGCCCCACAAGCTCAGTACATACAAAAGCCAGCCAGTCCTCTCCCCTGGCACCAAGCCCACACTCTCCCCACCCCCAACCCCGAGACCTAGACCCGGCCAGTGCCAGGGAGAACATCCATACCAAGAGCCCAGTCAACCCTCCTAGCTCCTAGGGGAGGTCCTGGGTACTGGGATCTGTCCTGTTCTTGTCCCCTTGCCTGGCACAACCATAGCTGAATGGGGTAGGAGTGTTGGGTTGGACAGAGCGAAGGTTCTGTCCCCAAACCCCTCTCCCAGGCCCCTTGGCTCTGCAGGGGTGAAGGAGGAGACAGGGAGGAGTCTTCCTGCTCCCTGCCCCCTCCTCCCACCCTGCTGGATGCTGGCAGAGGAGGCCCCACCTCCCAGGTCAGGACCAGCTGGGGTGGGACAACACGGCTGCTCTCAAGGCCTCAGTCTGCAAAGGGCTTCCTATGCCCTGGGCCTCATCCCCCTGACTGCTCTGTGCAGTAGGCAGGGAAGGCACTGTACCCTCCCCACAGGTGCAGGAAGCAACCAAGTCAGCGTGGATCCCGAAGGCTGCCCTGCGACCTTGACCGCAGGCCCTAGCCAAGCCGTCCTCTGCTGCTCACATGGACATGGCGTCTCAGTCTGCTCGAGCTGCGGTAACAGAGCACCTTGGACGGGGCCACTTCAACAAGCCATGCTTATTTCCTAGAATGGCAGCCCAGGAGGCAGCCCGGGCGGGTGCAGCCCAGGTTGGTTGCGAGGGGGCCTCTTCCAGGCTGCCTGCCTGCTGTGTGCCCGGCCCCCGGCGTGTTGAGCCCCTGCCCTCCACTCCATCCTCTCTCACTTTCCTCAGTGCCCACAGAAGAAAGCCCACCTGGATGGGGCCTGCGTCTCTAAGAAGGCAGCTTCTCTTCTCCAGCTGAATTTGCCAAGTTAGGGCAGGTGGTCAGTGGTTAGGACGCCCCTTTGGGACATCTGCAGCCCGTATCTGAGTGCATGGGCTCAAGTCCCCTCTCCACTTCTGATCCAGCTTCCTGTTAATGTACCTTGGGAGGCAGCAATTCATGGCTCAGGTACTTGGGTGCCTGGATGGAGTGCCACAGTCCTGGCCTCATGCTGGTTGTTGTAGGCAACAGAGTCAGATGCAAGGTCTGTCTGTTGCTCCACCTTCCCAGCAAATAAATTCGCTTTTAAAAATTGACTAAATTTGGCCGGCACCGCGGCTCACTAGGCTAATCCTCCGCCTTGTGGTGCTGACACACCGGGTTCTAGTCCCGGTTGGGGCGCTGGATTCTGTCCCGGCTGCCCCTCTTCCAGGCCAGCTCTCTGCTATGGCCAGGGAGTACAGTGGAGGATGGCCCAAGTGCTTGGGCCCTGCACCCCATGGGAGACCAGGAGACGCACCTGGCTCCTGCCATCGGATCAGCGCGGTGCACCGGCCGCGGCAGCCATTGGAGGGTGAACCAACAGCAAAGGAGGACCTTTCTCTCTGTCTCTCTCTCTCTCTCTCACTGTCCACTCTGCCTGTCAAAAAATAAAAAAAGAATTGACTAAATTTGAGGCTGGCACTCTGGCTAATGGGTTCCTGTGGCTCTGGAATCCCACACTGGTGCCAGTTCGAGTCCTGGCTGCTCCACTTCTGATCCAGCTCTCTGCTATGGCCTGGGAAAGCAGCAGAAGATGACTCAAGTCCTTGGGCCCCTGCACCCACGTGGGAGACCCAGAAGAAGCTCCTGGCTCTTGGATTCAGCCTGTCTCAGACCTGGCCATTTGGGGAGTAAACCAATAGATGAAGATCTTTCTCTCTGTCTCTCTTCTCTCTGTAACTCTGCCTTTCCACTGATTAAATAAATCTTAAAAATTTAATTAAATTCTGCAGGTGCTCACCTGTGCTAACCCAGGACAGCCTTACCTGCCCCGAAGAGGAGAGTGATGCGTGCTCTGTACCTGCCGGGTGTGCCTGTCACCCCCGCCTGTTTTCGCAGAGCCGCCACAGTGAGAGAGGGGCAAGGGCGGCCGTCGTAGCTGTCAGTTCTCCAGCGGAGCTTATCTGCGCCTTCACACAGTGTTCTGTTGTCAGAGGAGCCGGGCGCCGTGTCTGACAGCCAGGTGAAATAAACGCCACCTGCTTCCCGTCCCTGAGGACAGCCGAGTGCCTCCCTGGCCTCCGCGGAGCTTGGGGTGTTGTCATCTGCCCATCCGGGATTAGCGTCTTACTCAGCACGCCTGGGCCCTCTCCCTGCAGAAAGAGAGCAGGACAGGCCACAGCTGCCCCTCCCCATTGCCGCCTGGGGGGTGGGAGGTGAAAGGAAGACTGTAGGGGGATGGGGGCCGGCGCTGTGGCACAGCAGGTAAAGCCGCTGTCTGTGACACAGGCATCCCATATGGGACCTGGTTGGAGTCCCGGCTGCTCCACTTCTGATCCAGCTCCTTGCTAATGAACCTGGGAAAGCAGCAGGAGGTGGCCCAAGTGATTGGGCCCCTGCACCCACGTGGGAGGCCCGGATCCTGGCCTTGGCCTAGCCCAGCCCCAGCCATTGTGGGCATCTGAGAAGTGACCCAGTAGAGGGAGGATCTCTCTGTCTCCCCCGTCCCCCCGTGTCTCTCTCTAACTCTGCCTTTCAAAGACATAAATCTTTAAGAACAATAGCGACAAAAGGACTTCATTTTGCATGGGGAAGGAGACAGAGCAGAGTGAGGTCAGGGGTCAGGCAGAGGGGAGCCTAGGGGCCGGGGTACAAGGATTGCAGGCCAGGGCTGGAGGCTCCTGGAACCTGACCTCATAGCCCCTTCCTGGCCACCTCCCAGCTGCAGTCAAGCTCCATCGTGGCCCTGTCACACATCCATGGCCCAAGGACACGGGAGGGGCAAGGGAGCATGCCTCTTCCCCGTGCGAACCAGCTCTGCAGCTGGGGGAACAGTCGGCCGCCTCCTCGCACTGTCCTGTCACCTTGCTGGCTCTTCCTGGCCGACCTAAGAGACAGCTGCTGTCATTGTCACTTTCCAGATGAGGAAGCTGGGGCTCAGGCGCCTGTCTGCAGGTAAACATCATCAGTGAGTGGTAGAGCCAGGTTCCAGATTGGGTCCCTTGGCATTTATTCTCATTTTGTTTGAAAGGCAAAGTGATACACATACACAGAGACAGACAGACAGACAGATAGAGATCTTCCATCTGTTGGCTCACTTTGCAAATGCCTGCAACAGCCAGGGCTGGGCCAGGTCCAAGCCAGGAGCCAGGAACTCCATTCAGGTCTCCCATGTGAGTGGCAGGGACCCATGCACTTGAGCCATCTGCTGCCTCCCAGGGTGCGTGTTAGCAGGACACTGGGTCGGAAGCAGAGGAGCCAGGGCTTGAACGGGGCACGCTGGTTTGGGGACAAGCAGCCTAGCTGGCAAGGGGCACGCTGGTTTGGGGACAAGCAGCCTAGCTGGCAAGGACCGCCAAGGACAAAGCACGGAGGAGGGAGGGGAGAGAGTGGCGCCTGGCAGACAGGTGTTTTCTGGAATGTTTGCTTCCCCCAGCAGGTGGTCATGCGCTGTGCCGGATCAGCTCACGTGAGACAGAGGTCCCCAGTGAACAACGCTACAGCACGCCCGGTCTCACGCACGTTCACACGAGACTGACACACGCACCCACACGCTCACCCCTCCCTGCCTGCATCCCCCGGGAGCCCACTGACTCTGCTCAGGGGAGCCTGGAGATGAGGATAAACCCACATCAGCGCTGTGTTCCCCTGCCCCCCGCTCTCCTCGGGAAAACAAAAGAGGAACCCAGCAAAGCCTCATCCGGTATTCACGGGGAATCATCCTGACATGATCCCGAGAAAACAAGCCCTACTGAAGCTCACAGTCGCAGCACAACCTCGGCCGTGCCTGGCGCAGACGGAGCGGGTGGCGTGCGGGGCTCCGGAGCACTCGGTGGTGAGGCTTAATTAGGATTCACGGAGCTGCGTTGTGGAGATGGTTTAAAGCCACTTAATTAGTGTAGGAATATACAGTCGTAATTATCCTGAAATACGGCCTAATTAACCTATGGAAAAGCCAGGCCCACTGCATGGGAATGCCGGAGACATTAGCAGTCTATTAATGCCCGCGGTCCACTCTCCAGCACGGTTTTGTGAGGGGACACGGGGCCCGGGGGCAGACAGAGCAGAACTGGGTCTACCCTGGAGGGGGACAGTGTTTACAAAGAGCTGTGTGGGGCAGGCAGAGAGATGGGCAGGGCAGTGACATTTACCCAGCAGAGGTTCATTAGGGAGCCCAAGGTCGCACGTCCGGGACACAGCTGACCTGGAATTCTTCAGGCTGTGCCGCAAGGCTACGCTTTTCCCGATACTCTGCCCTGCCGTGGGCGGGCACAAAGAAGGGCCGGGGACGTGGGCTAAATGGGAAGAAGTCTTTCCCATTCCCAGCAGGCACCTCTTCCTCTGAACTTTTAGGAAAGTGGAGTCTCTCAAGCAGGTACAAAGTGCCAAGCGCGTTGTTCAGGTTGCACACTGTACAACCCCAGGAATCTCCTCCATTCACATAAGCTGCTGTGGGAACGACACTAGGTCCTAGGTCTTAGGACTTTTTAACTCCCAGCCCAAGACGCCATTCCAACGCCAGCTCTGAGTCCAGGATATCAGTCCAAAGACAGAAGCCACAACAGGAATAATCCATAATGAAGCAGGATTTGAACCCAGTTCTCCCCTGGGGAGCCGCCAGCGCCCAGGGACACTCAGAAGCCCGGACACAAGTTCGAGCCCTCCAGAGGGAGCCCACGAGCCAGGCGTGAGCTCTGAGGCTGGCTGGCCAGCAGGTCGAGGAATATTCCAACAGCGTCCTCATTCTTCCCTGATCAAAGGAGCCGGGATTGAACCTGCTGTAATCATCCGTCGGGGAGTTTGCTTAAAATTCCCCTAATTACGGGAGAGCAGAAAATTGCTACGCCTCAGATTGAATGGAGAAATCGAAGGCGCCCTACTCCAGCTGCCTGGGGGAGAAAGCCAGCACACAAGAGAAAGGCTGGGAGAGAGCGAGGGGGGCGCCAGGGATGGCAGCGCGGGAGGGAGCGCCACGTTGCTGGTCCGTGCCAGGAAGTGGGGGAGGAAGGCGAGGAGCCAGCTGCAGTGGGGGTTGTGGGCTGATTCCCCACAGACAGAAGGGTGCGGGGGTGAGGGGGGTGACCTGGAGGTGGGAGCAGGGATCCCCCCGGTGGCTGGAGCTGGCTTCCTGTAGAGGCCAGGGGAGCCGGGCTCTGGGCAAGGCTCTGGGCAAGGCTCCCGGGCCGTCCACACTGCCAGGCGGGAGGGGAGAGGGCTGGAGGGCAGGGATCCTACAGGCAGCCCCTCTGGGCTGGGAGGAGAAGCGGAGGGGAGCCTGGACTGACCACAGAGACTGGGAGAGTACTCAAGCAAAAGTAAGGTCCAGAGACACTGCACAGCAGCCGCCCAGGACAGCGGGGAGGGGTCGGAGTCAGAGCCAGAGGGAGCAAGTGCAGTGTTGGGGGGAGGAGGGAGAAGAGAGATGGCGCCCTCTGCAGGAGCCCTGCAGGGGCCACTGCCCTGGTGCAGGGAGGTGGAGTGATCCGTCTAAGATGCTCAGGGGCTGAGCTGGGGCTGAAGCGCGGGTTCAGACTCCGGGTCCTGTGCAGTACACCGCGGGGAGTGTGGTGCTGAGGACCAGGGCCCGGCTGCAAGGTGCAAAACTGGGAGGAGAACGGAGGACTCCACTCTGCAACAGCCTCCTCTCAGGGACACTGACATCGGCCACCAGCTCCCAGGCTCCCCGCCCCGGCAGCTGCACGGGGGCGCCTCCATGCGCTCACCCTCTCCCACGGGACTCAGTTCCTGGGATGAGTCCCAGGCTGTGGTCCTCCGGGGCCCCAGCCGCATTAGTGTGCTTGGCCCAGCAATCATGAGGCAAAGGGCTGAGATTCGGGGTCAAGAGCCAGTAGGAAAGTCACTACTGGGGCGCAGCAGGTTAAGCTGCAAAATGTGACATCAGCATCCCATAGGAGCACCTGTTCAAGCCCCGACTGCTCCACTTCCAATCCAGCTCCCAGCTAATGCACCTGGGGGAGCAGCCGAAGACGGCCCAAGTGTTTGGGCCCCTGCACCCACATGGGAGGCCCACATGGGGATACCAGGTCCCCGGCTTCAGCCTGGCCCCAGTCCTAGCCGTTGCGGCCATTTGGGGAATGAACCAGCAGAGGGAAGATCTCTTTGTCTCTCCCTCTCTGTCACTCTGCCTTTCAAGTAAATAAAATAAATCTTTTTTTCAAATGTCCTAAGAGAATGTCAGTGTGTCTAGTGGACCCCAAGGGCAGGAGGAGGTCACACTTCAGAGAGGATGGCTATCGAGGCTAGGAGAGCCATGGGCACTGGGCACGCGGCTGCCACCTCTCCCCTCTGCTTCCACCTGCACTCCGCCTCCCATCTTTCCCCCCAGAGCTCCCACACGTACATGAACAGATAAATAACGTCACGGGGAGACCGTCCTGGGCCCTGACCCCAGAGTCAGAAGACCCATGATGGCCCAGCTGGGCACAGGTGTCAGTTCTAGTCCACTCGCCCTCTGCCCAGCAGGGGTGGGCGCATTGAACCACGCCGCCATATGCCCCCTGCTGGGGGAGCAGGGCGGACCCAGGGTCCCAGGGAGCGGGACAGTGACTCCCAGTGTTCCTCCCAGCAGAGCACACGTGACTGGGAGGTGGTGTGTGGTGGCTGAGGTCTGGGGTGGACAGGGAGTGTCACCTGTCACAGCAGGTGCTCTTGAGGCAGCGGCTGTGCGTTCCTCAGGGGCAGACCCCCACACCGGCAGCTGGGACAGAGGCCGCCCCGGTCCTGCAGGAGCCCCGGTGGCCAGCGGCAGCGTGTCTGGGAGGGCTGGAGCCCTGGCCCGGAGCCCGCTGGGGAGGCAGGCCAGCCTCCCGGGCCCCACAGCGGCCGTCTGAGGCAGGGAAACCTGTGCTGGGGGAACTTGATGATCTCCACGCTGTTTGTATTTTCTGTAATTACTTCCCTTTTGTTCTCTCTCAGTATTTATGGAAGTGCTTTGTGAAAATGCCAGCGGGTCCCAGCGGTGCTGGGAGGAACCCACAGGGCTCAAGGTAGAAGAGACGGCGCCCTGGGGCCTGGCAGGCGTGCAGCAGGGTAGGGGATAGGGGCTACCTGGGTGGTTGCTGAGAGGGACCCCCTACCCTGGAGGGCCCCCGCCCTGGGCTGGCTCTGGGCTCCCTTGTCCTGACCTGTACTGGGCTGGCTGGCAGAGCTGCCCACCACTGTCTGTCCTGTCCTGGGGGGCAGCCCACATATCCTCAGGCCAGGCTGGGACATGGGCGCTGGGTGCTCCCTGGGGGCTGAGGGTGGCAGAGTGAGCCGGACTGGTTCACTGTGGTGCTGCCCAGGGGAAGGGGCCCTGCCTTAAGGTCCAGGACACAGAAACTCAGACATCTGGGGTAAGCTGGCCCCTGATTCTTCTCTCCACCATTCCCACGTCCTCCTCCAAGGTCACCTTCCCCAGCCCTGGCTTTCTGTTGGGCCCTACCTTAAAAACTCACCATGAGCATCAGCAGTGAGCCAGGCTGGGGTGGGGGTGGGGGCTCAGTTTCTCTCTCTCTCTCTCTCTCGTAAGATTTGTGTATATGAAAGGCAGAGTGACAGAGGGGGAGGAAGAGGTGAAGGAGGAAGAACACAGAGAGATCTTCCAACGGCTCCACTCCCCAAATGGCCACAACAGCCGGGGTTGGCCAGGCTTCAGCCAGGAGCCTAGAACTCCATCCAGGTCTCCCATGTTGGGGGCAGGGGCCCAAGCCCTTGGACCTCTACCCTGCTTTTCCAGGTGCATTAGCAGGGAGCTGGACCAGAAGCAGAGCAGCCAGGACGTGAACCAGCGCTGCTGTGCCACAATGCCAGCCCCAGACCTGAGTTTCCCGTGGGCCCAGGGAGAGCAGAGGGGTGAGGCTCTGGTGCTGGGGACGCGAGGTTCCTCTGTAGGTCCCATGAGCGGCTGGGATGCAGATCTCTGAGCTGGAAAGCACCAGGAACAGTGTCTGACATTAAATCACGTGTAAGCAAATTGTCACCCAGGCGTCGCGGAAGCTCGGGGGGCCTGCTGGCTGCCCCGGCCATTCCCAGCCAGATGGCACTGCCCTGGGTGGCTGAGCGGCTCCGTGAGGAGCGAGGTGCCTGCAGACGGAGAACCAGCAATGACACGGGACATTAGGTGTTGATGGCTTTGCTGAGCAAGAGAACTGCGATTACAGACATGCTGGGCCCCTCTGGGGGCCATGAGACCAGGACCCAGAACCAGGGCCAGGCAGCTGCGGGCTTCGGGAAAGCTGCTGAAGGGGGAGTGAGGCAGAGAGAGCCAGGGCAGGGGTGCAGGTGTGCAGCCTCCATCCTGCCAATTACAACCGCAGAGTAACAGTAACAGCACCTGCCATTCCTCCAGGGCTCCATGCGCCCACGCCACAGACGGGATGATATTCATTTAGCTAAGATAAGGAATCCGAGCATTGGGAGTGAAGTAACCTTGGATGGCGGAAACGAAACTCAGGCCCGTTCCACCAGGCAGCCAAGTCAGGACTCACAGCCGCCCCACGGTGCTGGCCTCTTCTGATACCTGCCCAGGCTGACACCCAGGCCACCCAGGGCCACAGGCCGGCACTGCCCACAGCCTGTGGCTCCAGGCTCAGGTGGGGAGCCCTGGGGGACTGAGAGCTCAGCCAGATGCAGCTCTCCTCCTGGTGTGGGAGGAACAGCTGGCCTGGGAGACAGGTGGAGAGGCAGCCCGGGAAGATGGGAGGAGAGCAGGGCGCGTGTGTCACTCTGAAGCCTGTGTCTGAGTGCCCATCGTGCACACACCTCCCACCTCAGGGAGCCCCCACTGCTGGCACTGCCTCCCCGGGCCTTGTCCCGTGACTGTACTGGCAGTCACAAGCCCCTCCTTATCTGTACCAAGCAGGCCTGGAGGAGGGGCCCCGCCGTCACCCGCTCCTCAGCCTCCCTCCCAGCCCTGCCCACGTGCACACACCCCCTGCCCTGGGGGTCCCCTGATGGCCAGTGGACAGGCAGGAAGCTGCCCAGGGAAACTTCACTGCACTCAGAATGGAGATTGGTAAGAGAGGGGAGATGAGATGAGACGAAGAAGAGAAATGAGGGGCTCAGCTGTCAGGGGCCAGGGCACCCACGGCTGTGTTGGCAGCTGGCAGACAAAGACCCCAAGAAGGGGGCAGCTAGCTCGTGGGACCAGAAGCAGAACAGAAGAGAGAGAATTCAAGACCACGTCCAGTTTGGCCCCCAAAGCCTGTCCCTTCATTCCCATCAGCCCAAACTTTATCCATCCTTCAAAACCAGCACCAATGCCTCCTCTTCCGTGAAGCCCTCCTTCTTTTTGTCTCAAAACACTTTCGCCCCCCGGGCTCCTGAACCTGGTCTCTTTCTTCCTGGCACTGTGTGAGTCTGGCTACACTGAGGGCTCCATGGGGCCGGGACCAGCTCTTCCTCTTCCGCCCATTGCAAGAGCTCCGCAGCTCACCCTGGTCTCCAAGGAGACAGATGGTGAGAAGTGTGCGGCAGAGCTGGACGGTAGGTGGCGTGCTGGGAGCAGGGGACGCATTGCGGGGGTGGGGGGGGGCGGTGCCAGGAGACGCCAGCTGGCTGCGGAAAACCCCAGACTGAATTTCAGGACAAAACCAAAAACAAGGCTGCCAGACGGGGCAGAAGAAACCAAACCACTTCCCTGTTCATTTCAGATATTCTTTTTTTTTAATTTTTGACAGGCAGAGTGGACAGTGAGAGAGAGAGACAGAGAAAGGTGTTCCTTTTGCCGTTGGTTCACCCTCCAATGGCCGCCGCGGTTGGCGCGCTGCGGCCGGCGCACCGCGCTGATCCGATGGCAGGAGCCAGGAGCCAGGTGCTTTTCCTGGTCTCCCATGGGGTGCAGGGCCCAAGCACCTGGGCCATCCTCCACTGCACTCCCTGGCCACAGCAGAGGGCTGGCCTGGAAGAGGGGCAACTGGGACAGAATCCGGCGCCCCGACCGGGACTAGAACCCGGTGTGCCGGCGCCGCTAGGTGGAGGATTAGCCTAGTGAGCCGCGGCGCCGGCCCATTTCAGATATTCTGTCTCCCTCTTTACAAACCCCATCGGCCTTTGCGAACCTTCCATCTCTTCCCCGGCCATGTGCGTGAGTCCTCTGCGGTCTTGAGCGTGTGGGGTGCGTTTAGAGTCCCTTGTCTGCTAATTCCATCAGCTTCTTCCTTGGAGGTCTGTTTCTGTCGATTGCATCTTCTGGTTATGAGTCAGCTTTGCCCATGTCTTACGTCACTGCTCCATGTTTGTTAGATCCGTGGACTTTGATGGCGCTGAGCTCTGGATTGCGTTATTCCTTTCAAGGCCGGTGGGTTTGCTTAGCACCACTTGACTCTGTCAGGCTTGATTCTGAGCGCGGTGAGGGTGGACCCAGGGCAAGCTTCAGGCAGGGGGGAAGCGGTATCTTCTCACGGACTCACCAGCGATCCATGCCCGAGGTCTCTCCACACGCCGGTGGAATCTGACCTATCCCCAGCCCCATGTGAACTCAAGAATTGCCCATCCCACTGCTTTCTGGCTGGTCTTTCCCTAGCCCTGCAGAGTTTTGCCCCAAGCATGCACACAGATCCGTGTTCAGCCAAAGATTTGAAGACACTCTATGACTTCCCAAACCTTCTGTGGGCAGCTCCCTCCTCTCCAGTATTCCTCCCCCAAACTCCAGGCTCTGTCTCAGCATCTCAGGCGCCAGGCTCTGTCTGCTCCATGTTGGAAACTTTGCCCAGGCCACAAGCAGACGCCATGGTGGGGTCCCCCTCGTTTGGGGACCACCGTGCAGTTGCCCACTGTCTGGAGTTGTTGCCCACAGCTGGTCCCGTGTTCCGGTGTTCATCAGGTGAGCAGTTCCCACAGCAGCCAGACCCTCACAGGCAGTGGGAGGCCTCCTGTTCACGTTGGGGATGTCGCCCACGGGGTCTCCAAGGGCAGGGAAGAAAGGGAGGGAGAGCGAGGGAAGGGACCAGTGATCGGAAGCAGGTGCTTGGCATAGGCCTCATGCAGAAGATAAATCCAGCACGGTTCCGAAAGAGGTGAAGGGGTGAGTACAGGGCGCAGGCCCTGAGGCGGCAGCAGGTCTGGCTTGCTCAAGGGCCAGCAAGGAAGGCAACGTGGCTACCGGGACGTGTGTGACAAAGAGATGAGGCCGGGTGGACAGCGGGGGAAGGCACACTGTGCAGAGCCTTGCAAGCCAGAGGATTTGGGCTTTGACTCTGAGTGACGTGGGAGCCGGGGACGACCTGGACGTTGCTGAAAGCCCCACTCTTGCTGATGTGTCAAGAACAGACTGGGAGGGCACAGGGGCCGGCGTTCGGCACAGACGTTTAGCTGCTGCTTGGGATGCCTGCAACCCCTATCAAGTCCAAGTTCTCCTTCCAATTCCCGCTTCCTGGGAACGCGCACCCTGGGAGGCAGCAGAGCTGGCCAAATGCTTGGGTCCCAGACCGCCACATGGGAGACCCGGATTGAATTCCTGGCTCCCAGCTTCAGCCCGGCCCAGCCCCAGCTGTGGCAGGCATTTTGGGGAGTGAACCAGCCCATGAGACATCTTTGTCTTTATCTTTCAAATGAAAAATAAATATATTTTTTAGAATAGACTGGGTGTTCCACGGGGGAGGGGGAGAGATGGAAGACAGTAGGTGTAAAACTGGCGACAGGATGATGGGAACTTGGCCATGGAGGCACGAGAAGGGGTGGGATCCTGAGATGCTGCTTTTTAAAAAAATTATTTATTTATTTATTTGAAAAGCAGAGTTACAAAAAGAGAGGGAGAGAGAGAGAGAGATCTTCCATCCGCTGGTTCACTCCCCGAATGGCCTCAGCGACCAGGGCTGGGCCAGGCCGAAGCCAGGAGCCAGGAAGAGCTTCTTCCGGGTCTCCTACATGGGTGGCAAGGACCCAGGTACTTGGGCCACCTTCCGCTGCTTTCCCAAGTTCATTAGCAGGGAGCTGGATCAGAAGTGGAGCAGCCGGGACTGGAACCGGTGCTCATGTGGGATGCTGGCAACACAGGCAGAGGCTTAACCTGCTGTACCACAGCGCCGGCCGTGATCCCGAGTCTTAGGGTGAAGAAGGACTGGGGGACAGAGCGGCAAGGGTGCCTCCTAAGTCGCTCAGCCTGAGCAGCCGGAAGGATGATCTGGTGCGAGCTTTCCACGGGTACAGGTGAACACCCTCGCCAAGCCGCTTCCGGAGGAAAGAGCAGTTCACGCAGCTCACGGCTTAGGAGGACAGAAGTGCCCAGGGCTTGATGCAGGCTTCAGCGAACCTCCCAGCAATGGCAGAATGTGTGTGACAGAGGCGCTGCGGGGGAGGCCTCGGGGCCCAGGCCGGACATCGGTGACAGTGCTCTCGAGAGAAGGACCCTCTGACCGCCCCAGGCCTCACCTCTAATCGCCATAACGGGACTTTGTCTCCAGCCTCTTAGTGTCATCAACTCATGACTTTGGGGTTTACATCTTGTGTGAGTTCTGGCCAAGTCACATTCTAACCACAGCTGGGTCAGGGGGGCGCCACTGACTGGCTACAGGGAAGGTAGCTGGTGGCCGGGGACCTGCTTGGCTGCGTCACATGGGGTGTGTGGATAGACATCCAGGGAGCTGCTGGAATTCACTGGGGAGACCTAAGAGGGCACAGGGAGGGTGAAGGGCCCCGCCAGGCTGGGTGTCACCCATGATGCCCCGACTGCACCACGGAACCCCTTGAGCACCCCGCCAGCGTTGCCTTCCTCCCATCTCCACGGAAAGGAGCGGAGCTGGCAAACCAAAGGGGCCCTTTAGAAGCCAGCTCCTGGGGCCGGTGCTGTGGCGTAGTAGGTAAAGCCGCCACCTGTGATGCCTGCATCCCATATGCACACCGGTTCAAGTCCCAGCTGCTCCACTTCTGATCCAGTTCCCTGCTAATGACCTGGGAAAGCACGGGAAGATGGCCCAAGTGCTGGTCCCTACTAACCTTGTGGGAGACCTGGATGAAGCTCCTGGCTCCTGGTTTCAGCTTGGCCCCAGTGCTGGCTGTTGTGGCCAGCTGGGTAATGAACCAGCAGAAGGAAGACCACTCTCTCTCTCTCTCTGTAACTCTGACTTTCAAATAAATAAATTTTAAAAAAAGAAGTCAACCCTCCTTCCTCTTAACCTGACACAGCTGGTCCAAGCCACTGCAGGGGACCTGCTGCCGGCTGGGACCTGTTCCATGCTCCAAATCCCACCCTTCACAGAAGCCCCTGGTCCTCACACACGGCCCTGGGCTCTTGGGGCTCACCTGGACTCCCTGCAGGGGCCTCAGCCTCCCCCTGACTCCACCCGGCCCCGGCTGCGCCTGAGCAGCCCCCTGCACTTCTCTGGTCTCGGCTTCCCCTCGCTGTGCGCACAGCTGGTCTGTGATTCAGAGAAGCACTTCTCCCGATCCCTGTAGAGAAAAGGCCCGGAAGTCCCTCCAGATGTCTAGTCTTCCTGCTTCCTGACATTATCCTGGGTCTTCTTATTCTAAGAGTTCTCCGAGTAGCACCATCCCCTGGCCCTCGCGCCCCTCCCGCTCTCTGTCCTGTCACTGCCACCTCCTCTGTGTCCTTCAGTCTCTCCCAGGCCGCCCTCTGCTCTCGCACCTCCTCCATCATTCGTCTCGGGCGATTAGCTTGGGGGAGTGGAGGTGAAACCCTTGCCGACTCCAGCAAGTCTCACCTTGCACTGGGAAGGCAGGAAACGGCCTGGAGACCCCTGCCGCCGTGTGCTCCCCACTCCCCGCAGCCCCCGTGTCCTCCCCATCCCATCTGCTGCAGCGCCCGTCCCCCTGACCTGGCAGAGGGGACTCCCTCAGCCCCACAGGGACTGCTGTCTGGCTCCCCTGGCCACACGTGCACACACACACACGTGCATGCGAACACACATGTGCATACACGCACACATGCACACACACATGTGCGCACACACGCATACTGCTCCTGAAGCGGGTAAGGGCAGGGGCCAAAGGGGTGTGTGGCTCCTTTCCTTCTGCCACTGCGGTAAAATATGGACAGCGGGAACCACGGGAGAAATGAGGCATGAAAATTAATCTGCTTTACAATCCTCATGAATATTTAAAAGCTGATGAATATGTAACTACATTTCTTTTCTCCTCCATTAGTGTCTGCTTTTGAGTTACTCTATAGCTCCCTTTGGCTCCTTTGGGGGCTGGTTGGCTAGACTGATTTTTAAATTGGTTTTACAGGTGCCTATGGCTCCTGGGTTCCCTCTACCCCCAGCCCCGAGAAGAGGACTTGTCCCTCTAAAATCCCCCAGGAAGGCCTGGCAGGGAGGGCAGACAGCGAGAGTCCCGTGCCCTGTGGGAACCCAGAGGAAAGGGAGGATGGGTGAGTTGAGCGCAGGCACCTGGGGCCGGCCCCCTCTGGCTCCGCCTCCTCCTTCCAAGTCCTGGGGTTCTCCTTCTGCCCAGCCGTCATGAGTCTCCCAGGCCTTAGCCCAGCGTGAACTCAAGTAGCCAAGAAATCGGGAAGCAAAGTGTTACTTTCCTCCTAGGGAATAAACCAGAATTAAGATAAGGACCAGCACTTAGCGACCTTCTCTGGTGCCTGGAGTGGCTCCTGCGTCCAGAACCGCCCTCAGAGCTTCGGAGTCGCCCCCTTTGTGGCTGCTGGCTGCTGGGGGCGCCTACTTCCATCTGGCCCCCTCTCTGGAGCAGTTGGGGGCGGGCCGCTCTCCCTCCCCCCACTCTACCCAGTCATCCATCACTGCAGAGCGAGCAGAAGGAGCCGTGGGGCATCTTCCCGAGCAGCAGGACTTTCCTGGAGCCCGCGGCAGAACCCTGCACAGCGCTGGCGTCCTGCAGCCAAGCTGCAAGTAGGGGGGAGGCACCATGGGGCGGAACATCCATCCCATCAAGCTCCAGGGCACAGCCCAGCCAGCCCCGTGGCAGCCTGGGCCAAAGGTTCGGAAGGCTCGCACCCAGAGAGCCCCAGGTCACACCCCAGGTCAGTGGGAGGGCTGTAGCCTCACGTCTGTCCCCAGTCTCTCCGTCCCAGCTGCACTTCACACGCGGTCTGGAGCATTTGTCTCTCCTGGTAGCGATCCTCAGGGGTTCCTGCATTTATTTCCAGCAAATCAAACTTTCCATCTTGGTCGCCAGCCATCCCCAGCCCCTCAGCCACCCCAGGCCCGTGGAGGTGAACACGCCAGCCCTCTGATCCCTTGCCTTGGAACTTCCATTTCACTCCCGGGGGTTTCTGGCCTCTCCTCCCCTCCAGACTCCGCTCAGAGCTGCCTCCACCAGGAAGCCTCTGAGGGTTAATCCCAGGCCTGTGGCATGGCCCTGCCATCTCCTCCGGGTTTGGGGGGGTGGGGAGCTGCCTGTCATGCAACATTTTTTCTGGAGCCCCAGCACACAGACAGCCATCCGTGTCAGTAGCCCCCAGGATCCCGGCGGCCTGGAAACGCACGCTCACTTGCTGAGCCTCAGAGCAGTGGGACTCCACGGTGCGGGAATGGCCCATCCTGCTGCCGGGAACTTCCCAAGGCAGGGGTCCCGCCCCCCCATCTCTCCTCTGAACTCCCGCCCCAGGAGCCCCCACGCTGGCCCTTTGCCCCGTGCCCTGGGCTGTAGCAAGGACCTCCAAGCCAGACTCGAGGGAAAGCTCTGAACAGCAGGTCAGGAAACCCAGCTCCGGACCTGGCTGCCCTGTGCCCTTGCCAAAGCCACTGAATGTTCCCAGGTCTCGCTTTCCCATCAATGAAACAGAAATGAAGAGCTGTCGCTTTATCAAAAGGTTACAGTGAGAAAAAAGAAAAAAAATGAGCATGCAAGGCAAGCGTTAGGTTTCGCTGCTGTTGTGTGTGTCATCCCCCCCCCCCCGGCTCTGGGGTCCTCCGACCTGGCCCCCCCGCTTGCTGTCCTGCCCCTGGCAGGGGAGGGACAGAGACGCCCAGCTGGATAAGTGCTCGTTATCCACACTGGTTCCCCGCCACCTTCAGCCCCAGGCCTCTCCACGCAGCTCGCCGGCTGCCTGGGCGGCAGGAACAAGCGGAAGGCTTGTCAGACAAGCCCCGCATCTCCCCGAACACGCTCTGAGCATAATTACCCAGCGGAGAGGCACGGCCCCGCCCCACTGCTGTGCTGTGGCTCACCAGCAGGAGGCCAGGAAGTAGGGGCAGCTTGCTAGCTGAGTAGGCCAGGGAAGGGAGACCCTGGGCCCTGGCCGCGTGGCTGGGGGGCCTCCCATGGCAGCCTGGAGGGAGGGACCCCAGGCGGAGCCCCACTTCTCACTTTCCTCCCAGCACCCTCTCTTCCGCCACCCCACGTCTTGAGGCCCCTCTGCAGGGCAGCTGCACCCACCCTAGGCTCCCCACCCGGTCTCTGACTCCTGCACCTGGGGCGTCTTCCCCAACCCCCACTGCCCCCAGGGCTATGGTGTCACCTGCATTTCAGGTGCAGTACTGACAGCAACCCAGGCATTGGTGGTGCTGGCAGATGCAGACAGGCGGGTGGGGTGGGTCTTCCCCAGAGCCGGGTGCATGGCAAGGGAGCCGCCTCCTCCCACACACCTCCCCCTTCACCCACTTGCCTTCCCAGCGAAACCACTCCTGAAAAATCCCATGGGGAAATGTGTGCTCCGGCCTCCCTGCCCCCCCCCCAGGTGGCTCACACACTGACTTCACACCTGAGCCCCCTCCCTGTCCTGCCCCTAGGCAGTGATCATTTCTAGAAAGACCTGGGGGAACTGTGCCCTGGGCCAGGCACCTGACTCCCCTGCCTTGCTCCTCTCTTGGGGCAGCTCGAGGAGAAACTGAGACTTTTGGGCTCCCTGGGGTGCGCTCCTCCCAGTTGAGCTGTCAGAGGCAATTTGTCCTTCCAAGAGTCTCACCTGATGGGGAGCAGAGGCTCGGGGGGAGGCCAAATCTGCTTTCCCTCTCACCACACGGACTAAACTTCAGGGAAGACAGAGTCAAGCCCTCCCTCCCGGATGCACCTGCTCCCATCCCACCCTCTGCCAGGCTGGGCCCCTGTGGCCATGGTAGCCTCCCATGAGCCAGGAGTGGGTCCATCCAGGCAGCCCCAAGCCTGTTCTGAGGACCCCAGATCCTCACCCTGGCCTGGGACCACCTTAGGGGATTATGCCCGCAGTCTGACTCCAGACCGGGGCTCAAACCATACCCTTTGGTGCAGGATTCGAGGACACCCACACCAAGGGTAGGGCCCTCCCTCCAAACTCCAAATGCTGAGCCTCATCCCAGCCCTCCCCTTCCAGAGCTCGGCTCTGGGGGGAGTGACAGCACAAGTGGGCAGGCTGCATTGAGACAAACGGGCTGTGATTAGCCGGCCATCAATATCTCTTAAAGGCCCATTCTCTCAAACGCTGGCAGGTCCCTCCAGTCCCCCCACCGTCCCTGAGCCAAGTGGAGGTCCCCACGCAGCCCTGGGCTCCGTCTTTCTCTCTCCTTCCCTCCCTGCCCTGGCCATATCAGCCAGATGGATTATGTCTTATTTCTCTTGGATTTGGCTGCAGGAGCCAAACAGCATTTAAGGCCATTGATTGTTCAAAAGGCCAAGTGTATAATGTACCAGAAAATTAGTTTGGAGTGCCTGGCAGGGGAGCTGCTCAGCTCCGGCCTCAGATTTACTCTGCTCTGGTGGGCAGGGTTGAGGATGGGGCTGGGAGACAGTACACACTCTGGGGCCTGCAAGAGGGTCTGGGGGACCAGCCTCTCCTTGTCGCCAAGGTGGGGGCCACCTAGTTTACACAGGTGAGCTGCCTTACAGCAATAACTTGCCTTCTTTCCTTTCAGCCCCCAGCACTCATTCTCTCTCTCTCTCTCTCTCTCTCTCTCTCTCTCTCCCTCTCCCTCTTCCTCCCTCTCCCTCACTCTGAAACACACACAGTACACTCACTGTACACCCACAGCATTAGAAAAACATGCCTGTATACGTGTGTGCACATGAGACAGCCCCATTCGCACAGACTGCGCACACCACATGCTCTCTCACCTGGACACACAGGTGTCTCTCTGAGAATCTAGAGAAAAGTTTTCCCTTGGCCTGAAGAATCAGGTGTCCAGAAGAGCCCCTAACATGATACAGGTGATCACTGATGCCGTTAGCTCAGTGACTCTGCTTCTTACTGCTTCGACGCAGAACCATGGACAGCTCCCACCCAGCTGCCCTCCTCTGGCCTCCCTCTGAGAAGAATAGCTCCGGATCACAGCCAGCTGGAGTCCCCCGTAAGTTAGTAACCACAGCGGTGGCTTCCATTTCTGAATGCCTGCTGTGCACCAGTCACAAGCCAAGCTCTCTGGGGGAAGCATCGTGTTGGGTCTTCACAGCCTCCCCAAGATGGGCCTCGTCCCCACCCTACAGATACGACACTGAAGCTGACAGGTGGAGTAATTTCCCAAAGTGTTCTTTTGGGCTGGCCTTAGATAACGGGGCCGGGGCACCCAACGCTGGGGTCCCTGTTACATTGCACTCCAGCATGATTACGACGCTGCACAGGTCTCCCCCCAGATTCGGAGGAGGAGAGATGGATGCCAATCGACCCACAGCGGCAACTCTTCCATGTCAGCCCAGCCCACACTTCCTGTCTCCGCAACACTCAGCCCCATGGTGAGTGGAAGTGGGTGCTGGGCTGGTACACACACACACACACACACACACACACAGAGTCGTCCTGAGGCCTGCAAATCAAGGTCAAATACGGCCAACGTCAAGCTAATGTGCAAAGAGAACACTTGAGCAGCTCAAAGGAGTGTGTGCAAGCGAAACAGTTTCAAAGGCAATGACCTGCCACACAGACCCGCTGGGTAAAGATGGAAGGAGAGCCAGGACATCGCCAGGAACAATCGTCCAGCTCTTCTGCCTCTTCCTTCTCCGGGACCAACGAAAAGAAGAAGGTCAAAGCCTCGGTTACTGGCAGAGATGATTAACGGTGATAACGGTGGCTGGTGAGCTCGGTGTCGGCCCAGAAAACAGGAAATGGTTTTGTTGCGATGGACAGAAGAACATCTCTGCCTCTTGGGGTCACTCAGATGAAGTCAGACCCAGCGACGCCTTTGGCAGGAAAACCATAATTGAGCTGCTGATAACCCAGGTGACCCTGAGCAGGGCCCTGAAGTGGGCATGGGGGCTCTGGTTTTGAGCAATATTGCCCGCCTCCCTCCTACCCCCACAGCCTATCAAATGGGCAGCCAAGCTTAGTTTGCCGTGTCAAGATCGTGGACCACCTGAGAACCCTTCTGGGTCACAGGAAAGCCAGGGCCTGTGCTACAGAGAGCGTCTGTCCTACCCTGCAAGGATGGATGTCTTATGTTACGTTCACTTGAGAGGCAGATGGGCAGAGGGAGATCTCTTATCTGCTGGCTGCTCACTCCCTAAATGCCTCCAACAGCTGGGACTGCCCTGGGCTGAAGCAGGGAGTCGGAAGCTCAACCCAGATCTCCCATTTGGGTGGCAGGAACTCAGCTGTTGAGCCACTTCTGCCGCTTCTTCAGCAGGAAGCTGGAGTCAGAAGTGGAGCCGGGGCCTGGCATTGTGGCACAGCGGGTTAAGCTGCCGCCTGCAGTGCCACATGGGTGCCAGCTTGGATCCCAGCTGCTCCACTTCTGATCCAGCTCCTTGATGATGTGCCTGGGAAAGCAGCAACAGGCAGTCCAACTATTTGGGCCCCTGCACATGGGAGACCCAAATGAAGCTCCTGGCTGCTGGCTTCAGATTGGCCCAGCTCCAGCCACCACAGCCAAAGGATAGAAGCTCTCTCTCTCTCTCACTCTGCCTTTCAAGTAAATAACAAATAATGTTAAACAAAGTGGTACCAGGACCTGCCTCATCGCACAGAGGGTTAAGCCGCCACCTGCAGCATCTGATCCCATTTGGAGCCCCAGCTGCTCTGCTTCCGATCCAGCTTCCTAATGAACCTGGAAGGGAGCAGCAGTTGGCCCAAGCGCTTGGGCCCCTGCCACCCACGTGAGCGACCTGGATGGAGCTCCGGACCCCTGGCTTCAACTTGATCCAGCCCTGAATGTCGTGGCCATTTGCAGAGTGAATCAATGGATGGAAGAAGTCTTTCTCTCATATTTCTCTCTCTCTAACTCTGCTTTTCAAATAAATAAAATAAATCTTTAAAAAAAAAAAACAAGAAGTGGAGCCAGGTATTAAACCATCAAAGCCAGGCACTCGGGGTGCAGGACATGGACATCCAAGGCAAGATTTCAAAAGATTTTACTCAAAGTCAAATTCCCTATTTGGGTGCCTTCCCTTGTCCTCCCTAAAGGGATACACATTTGCCATTATTCAAGACCATAAGCCACAGACTTCCAAAGGAGTATCCCAAAAGTGTTTTGATGATGTGGCGTGACCAGAACATGGATCCAGCTCTCTAAATGCCCTGAGAGGGAGGGAGCAATGCTCTCTTAGAAGTTAAAGTTCTGACAGTAAGGGGAAAAAACCTCAGCCTATGTCTCTATTGTCATATTGGCAGCCAGCCATTGGCAGAGGTCCCCAGGGTCCCTTTTGATGCTGACCATTATCTGAAGGAACAAAAAGACAAGGACGAGTTGGTGACGCGGACGGCGCATTGTGCTGGGAGCCAGGAGTCCTGGGGTTCACTCTGGCTTCACCATTTGCTACCTATGTGGCCAAGCACCTGAACCTCTTTGATGCTGGAGGGTTTTTTGGTTTCTTTGTTTAGTAAATATTAACAGCCAAAATTCCCATCTATTGGGTTGTGGTTCTCACTAGACAAGTTAGAGGACCCAGCACGGCACTTGTCACGTGGTATGCATTACTATGTTAGCGGATTCTTTCAGGGCAAGGGCCAGGTAAGCACAGCGCCTGGATAAAGTGGCCCAGGGCTTTGAAGATGAAGGGTGAAACTGGATTTCAATGAGATGGAGAAGGACGCAGTAGGGGAGTGCCTCGAGCCTAAGAGACAAACAGCCCAGCTAACTGCCTCGCCTAGAGTCGGCACTTACCACAAGGCCACAGGAACGAGGCAGGGTTACATCAGTCATCGGAATTAACCTAGGACATGAGCTCAGCGGGACAAAGAAGGCAACTGGTCTCCGGAAGAAAGACACCCTTCAGTGTCACAGCGAGCGTCCCCAAAGCCTACACGGCAGCAAAAAGAGAGTGGGCGGTTAGACAAAAGGAAGAACTTCCACCCACGGCCTGCTAAGTCCTTCAGCAGTCTGATGAGAGAGGTGCGTGGAGACAGGGGGGATGGGTGAGATGACCTCATCGGAATCAGTTCCTGCCTCTCTGAACCTCAGCGAGCCGAGATCTATCCAAAGAGCAGCTTTCCCGCGCCGGGAGGGGCTGCGCGCAGTCCCGGGGATAACGCCAGTGTGGCAATTTAGTGGTGAGCAGCAGCGCTAATGAGTGCCAAGAATAACAGTGGCTTCTTAATGGAGCCCTTAATGAAGACTCATTTCGGGTTTTATTAACGTAGAGAAAAAGCACACACTCTTTTTTCCCCAGCTCTCAGAGAGCAGGCAGAAGACAGAACAGCTCCAAACACACGGCTGAGCCCATTTCCTGGATCCTGCTGGGGATGCCGTGAGGGATTCTGGGAACCCTGAAACCCACCTTTGCTCGTTGGGCCGTCTCCTTGGACCGCTGGCTCCCACGTGATCTCAGGGGGAGACTTCCACTAAGCTTGGTCTTGCAAGATGCAGGCAAACTGCAAATCAGAATACAGGAGACCAAGACGACGGCAGCGGTTTCAACAGGCAGATCCTTCTGGTGAAATGTTTGGTTGGGATGCAGTCTCTCTAGAGCTCTCACCAAGAGAGACCAAACTACGCGGTCCTCTGAGCTGGGACCCCGACACAACGGTGCTCACCAAGCAGACGGCCTCTCTGTAGGCTTCACGTGCAGCAAGAGGGATTCAGGTTAGAGCAGCCTACAGAAATCCAGAACGTGAGGACCTGCGGCCACAGAGTCCAGACTACGAGAAAACCAAGGCCTGGAGAAATGAGAAGCTCATTCAACAATCCAGCAGCCAGTGTGACTTAGCCAGAGTCAGGGCTTCCTGGGTAGAGTCCCCACCCCCACCCCCAGGGGACCCTCTGCCCCTCGCTGGGCTCCTTCCCCCACATCCATGAAGCCTGCCTCACTGACCGCCCTTGGCATCTAGGGCTGCAGCCTGAGGTCTCTCTGGTGCCCCCGCCCTGGCCCAGAGCCGCTCAGGGGCCGCCCTGCACACTGGCAGGTGCTCAGACACTCTCTGTTGACAGAAACAGGAGACCCTGTTTGGTAGATCACTGGCCCCTACCCCTCAGCACAGGCATGGCCGTCACCCCCAAATAGCTCTCCAGTCACCCCAGTCACCCAGCAAGGCTCTACCGACAATCAACACACAGTTAACATGTTAACAAAACGGATGCTCTGCGAGCCCAGGAAGTGAGTGACGGGGGATTTCCTCCCCAGTAGCCTGAACCCCCAGGATGGGACTGTCTGTGCCTGGTGCTCAGGGATAGCCTGCCTGGGAGGGCTCAGAATGATGGGGAGCCACTCCCACCCACCACCCACACACAGGCACACACACACAGGCGCACACATACATGCACAGGCACCCACACACACAGGCACACACACACAGGCGCACACATACACAGGCACCCACACACAGGCGCACACATACACAGGCACCCCTACACACAGACACACACACACAGGCACACACACACACAGGCACCCACACACACAGGCACCCACACACAGGCGCACACATACACAGGCACCCCTACACACACAGGCACACACACACACAGGTGCACATACAGGCACCCACACACAGGCACACACACACAGGCACACATACACACAGGTACACACACAGGCACACACACAGGCACACCCACACACAGGCACACCCACACACAGGTACACACACACAGGCACCCACACACAGGCACACACACACACACAGGCACCCACACACAGGCACCCACACACAGGCACACACATACACAGGCACCCACACACAGGCACACACATACACAGGCACACCACACACAGGCACCCCTACACACACAGGCACCCACACACAGGCACACATACACACAGGCATACACACACAGGCACACATACATAGGCACCCGCACACACAGGCCCCCCCACAGGCCCCCCCCACAGGCACACCACACACAGGAACACCACACACAGGCACACATACACACAGGCACACATACATAGGCACCCACACACACAGGCACCCACACACACAGGCCCCCCCACAGGCACACCACACACAGGCACACAACACACGCAGGCACACCACACACAGGCCCCCCCGACAGGCACACACACACAGGCACCCACACACAGTCACACATACACACAGGCACACATACACACAGGCACACATACACAGGCACCCCACACACAGGCACACATACACAGGCACCCACACACAGGCACACACATACACAGGCACCCACACACAGGCACCCACATACACAGGCACCCATACACAGGCACACATACACACAAACACACATACACAGGCACCCACACACAGGCCCCTCCCACAGGCACACACACACAGGAACACCACACACAGGCACCCACATACACAGGCACACACACACAGGCATACACACACAGGCACACATACACAGGCACACACACAGGTACCCCCCCCACAGGCACCCACACACACACAGGCACCGACACACATAGGCACACACACACAGGCACACCACACACAGGCACACCACACACAGGCACCCACACAGACACACCACACACAGGCACATACACATACACAGGCACACACAGGTACACACACATGCACAGGTACACACACACACAGGTACACACATACAGACACCCACACATACAGGTACACATAGGCACACACAGGTTCACACACAGGCACACACATACACATTCTCACACAGGTGCACACACAGATGCACACACACATACACAGGTATATACACACAGGCACACACATGTGCACACACAGACACAGGTACATGCACACAGGCACACACCCACAAGCACACACACAGGTGCACACACATACACAGGCACACACAGATGCACACATACACAGGCATATGCACAAATACGGGGACACACGAAGGCAACAGCACAGTTCCCGAGTGACTGCCACGTGCATGCACCGTGCGCTGTACTCGCCCTGAGTCAGTTGTCACACGATTCTCACATGGTTACAGGGTAAGGAGCCTTTCTCCTGTTTGAGCAGAAGAGGAGGTTGGGACACAACTGTGAGAGACAGATGGCCTACATCAACTGCCCAAGGTCACAGCGGGTCTGCCTGGCCTGGGCCTACCTCCACTCACATGTCAGCCCCTGCACACTGAGCCCTCGGTGCCCAGGGCACCCGGAGCACTGCAGCACCGCTGCAGGCAATGAATTCTGCAAGAGTGCCCAGACAGGTTCCCCAGGGACTTTGGAGAAAGGCAAGGGCAGCTGGGAGGCCAGCCCCTGGGAAAAGAAGCTGACCTTGAAGGAGCAGCTGCTGTGTGTGCGGCGGTGCTCACTGCACCGTCTCGTCCATTTCTCACCACCGCCTTCTGGCATCGGCATTATGACCCTAACCAGGTTCAGAGAGGGCAAGTGATTTTCCCAAAGTCACACAGCTCATCAATGGCAGATTTAGGATCTGAACCTAGGTCTGCCTGGCTCCAGCAAGAGAAGGCAAAAGCTGCTGCTGGGAGTGGTGGAGATTGTAGGTACAAGGGAGAGGCTAACAATAGCCGAGGCACCTGCTGGAGAGCTCTCTTGCCCAGACAGAGAGAGCACTTCTTTTAGAAGCCTTGAGGCTGGCACTGTAGTGTAGCGGGTAAAGCCGCCAGAGACACCAATATCCCATATGGGCACCCGTTCATGTCCTGGTTGCTCTACTTCCAACCCAGCTCTCTGCTAATGGCCTGGGAAAGCAGTAGAAGATGGCCCAAGTGCTTGGGCCCCTGCTACCCATGTGGGAGACCCGGAAGACGCTCCTGGCTCCTGGCTTCTGCCTGGCTCAGCCCTGGCCATTGCAACCACTTGGGGAGTGAACCAGTGAGTGGAAGATATTTCTCTCTTTCTCTTTCGACTTTTAAATAAATACGTAAGTAAATAAATAGTATTTTAAAAATTGGAGGCTCTGGCAAGGCAGGAGGGGCCAGGTTCGTTGCCCTGCAGGCCCTCGTCCCCTAGGATTCCCAGGCATGTGGCAGCGCCGCCCACTGACCCAATTCCATGAACACGCAAGGGCTCCCTAGCACTGCCACTGCCACTTGAATCTGTTTCCCAGAGAGGTTTCTGCCCCATCTGCTCACATGGCCCCCGGCACCACACTGCTTGCCGGCCACGGCCACGGCCACGGCCACAGCTGTCATCCTCATGAGCCACACAGCTGGGCCGGCCAGCAGCGGCGGGGGCTCTGGGAGGCAGACAGGACCAAGTGCAGATCCTGCCAGCAGGTCTGGTCCTGCGCCTCTCAGAGCCCGTCGCCAGCCTCCCTTCAAAGCCGCCCTGTGCTGTTCTCATGTCCAAGCCCAGTCGCCACAGGGCTCCCTGGCCAGGTCACCTTCTGCCAGGAGAGGCGGAAGCATGGGCGGCTCCCATCTGCATCTGGAGAGGGAGGAGGCTGGAGAGGGCTCCTTCTCTGGGGGGGGGGGCAGAGGGGTGATTCTGGGCAGGGTGGGGAGGGTCCCAGGCTGGGTGACTGTGAAGCGGTTAGGGGTGGGGGCTGGGGGACAGCCTAGGAGAGCCTGGAAGCCAGAGGACACTAGGACCCAGAGACCCACTGAGCAGCGGCCGGGATTCAGATCCTGTCTGTATCAGGAGGGCCTGGGAAAAGCCCCCAGCTTCTCTGGGCTCAGGAGGGGAAACTGAGGCACTCGGTTCTGGGAGAGCTCTCGTTCTGCAAGGGCCCAAAGGACCCAACAGCAGAGGCTCCAAACGCCCAAACTCCAGCCATGCAAACTCTCAGTGAGCTGTTGACGGGGGCACCATGGAGACCTCAGCTAGTCAGGCAGAAGCCCAGCTGGATTAGAGCCCAGCAGCCCCGCCCCCACCCTGCCATCCTCACACCTGCCAGTCTGTCACAAGTTCCTCCCCTGAAGCCACCCAGGCCTCCTCTGCCCCAGACCAGGAGCGTCCCCTGCTCTGGGGCTTCCCGGGAAAGCCATCTCCCTGCTCGGCACCACCTGCATCTCCCTCCCCTCCCGGGGCATCTAAGGGCCTCAGCCTTGGGGCTGGTGCTGTGGCGCGGTGGGCTAAGCCTCCGCCTGTGGTGCAAGCATCCCATATGAGCACTAGTTCGAGTCCCGACTGCTCTACTTGCAATGGCCTCCGAATGGCCTAGAAAGCAGTAGAAGATGGCCCAAGTGCTTGGGCCCCTGCACCTGCATGGGAGACTTGGCGGAAGCTCCTGGCTCCTGGCTTTGGATCTGCCCAGCTCTCAGCACAGAGCCTGGCTGACTGCAGCCTCGGGCAATGCCTGGCAGTAAGGCCCAGGAAGCCCTGTCCTCTCTTCCCAGCACCAGAGGCTGAGATTTCGAAAGTTGTAGAAATAGGAATGATCACCCAGAAGGGAACCGCGGATCATGTCCTGGGGGTGGATCCCCACTACTTCGCTCCTGAACAGGGGAAGATTGGGCACCTCTACCCCTCCGTTTCAAGGCTCTTAAAGGGGCTTCACCTTCCTTTGACCTCCTTGAGGTCCCCTCCCCAGGGCCCACCGCCCCTGCCCATGGCCCCCGCCCCGGCCTTGTAGCAGGAGTGTAATTAGGCCTTTCCCCAGGACGCCACCCCTCTGCGCAGCTGGGCTGCCCGTCCAACGGGGGATAATTTATGGAAATGGGTAAAGGTGTTTTAAATTATTCAATTTAAATGTAAATAGGGGAGATGGTTTCTCTGAATAAATTGTCTTATTTATGTTCCAGCCGACTCCCTCCCAGGAAAGAATGACGCGTGCTGTTCGGGGCTCTCTGGAACACGGGGCTCTCCTTTCTCTTTAAATCACGCGGAACCCGCCCTCATCCCTGGGGGCAGAAATGCCCCCAACAACCGCTCACCTCCCGGTGAGGTCCCAGGACGTGCCAAGGGCTCTCCAGAGGCTGGCTCACCCCTCCCCTCGCCAGGAGGACAGCGGCTGGGTCGAAAGTGCCTCCCCTGTCGTTTGCTGGGAGTGACCGTGACCAGGGTCTCCCAAGTGGTGGCTGGCAGTTGGCTTCGCACCTCCCTGGAAAACTCCGTGCTGAGATGCCAGCAGACTGTGGTCAACTCTGGGTGTACCTCTCCATTCTGACCAGGGTCCCCCGGACACCGGCAGTCCCTCTTGGCTGTGTGCTGTGTCCCAGCCTTTGGCACAGGGGCCCACGGTTGGTGTTTGAGGGTGGGGAGAGCAGTCCCTCCAAACTGCCCGCATGCCAGTCTTGTCTTGGGACAGAGGCCACCGCACAGGCGAGGAACCAGTGGTCCACACAGTCTTAGAGGGTGTTCAGGAACAAGGGACAGACTGCACCCTCCTCGAGTGGCTCCCATCACATGGGAATTTGCTAGCTCTGAACACCTGTGGGTGGGGCAGAGTTCAGGGCGGGTCTGATCTGCAGTCTGGCCCTGCTTCCCTCTGACCCCCTGCTGTGCACACACCTCACAAGACCATGAGAGGCCTGGGTGGTTGGGGACATGGATCCACCCAACATCCAGAGAAAGCGGAAGCCAGCAACTCTCAGAGACTTCCAGGAGCCTAAAGAACTCTTCCTCTATCCACACCTCCAAAAACTCTGCTTGCATCTCATTGGCCTGTTCTCGACCAATTGCTGGCAAGGAAAGAGGACTAGTGTAGACCAATCAGGAGCTGGGGATGGGGCCAGCTCCTCCCTGAGGAATGCAGATGGGGTCTGTCAGGGAGGAGGAAGTAGGAACTGGACCTGGGAAACAGGATGCCGCGAAGTAACAAAGTAACGACTTAGTCAGTGTGGAGAGATTGCCCAAATCAATACACACAGCTCTGAATCATTACCCATGTTAGTTTCAGCCCTCCCTGCTTGAACTGGGTCATTTGCTGTCTGTATGATTCTAAGAGCCAGACCATTGTGTTTCCCCCAGAGAGCAGAGAATCAGACTGATGACCCAGGGCACAGGCTGGTTGGCAAGACTAGTCCAACGAGGGCACCAGGAGCTGTCCAGCTGCCTTAAATTCTCCCAGGGTTACTGCAAACCATGGAGTGCTTGCCCAAGCCCCACGATCGTGCCTGCCCTCTCTACCATCACCAGGTGCTGGAGGTTCCCTGACAGACGTATTTTCTGTTCTGTGGACTTAGCATCCTGATGGTGGACTTCATCGGGTTTCTTGCTGCTTGGGTTGGCTGCTGTTAGACCCTCTGAGTGAGGATGCTAACACATCGAGAGGCACACCCCAAAGACTCAGAGTCCAGACCGGTTATTCAGCGTCTGCGCAGACGGGCCTCCTGAACTCGGGAGTCCAGAGAGCGCCCTCAGCATAGAGCCACACGGTTTATATACCCGCAGCGACCAATCCGTGAGCTGATCATGTGAAAGGCATGCATCCTCTATCCAATCAGTGAGCTGATCATGTGAAAGGCATGTGTCCTCCATCCAATCAGTGAGCTGATCATGTGAAAGGCATGCGTCCTCCATCCAATCCGCTACGGGATCACATGGGAGGCATGCACCTCATCGCCATTTTGTTGTTTACTTCTTCAGCAGTTCCTTTCCCTGTCAGCGTCATCTTGTTCACCCTGAGGGGGACGACGTCTCGTTCCCTTCATTCCCCTGGAGGGAGAGCGGCTTCCCGCTTCCCACACCGTTATCTGAGTATTAGGAGGCATACAAAATGGGTTAGGTCTTAGCACAGCCAGGCGCAAGTGTCTCAGCTAGCTAAGCATAGGGTCCCTTATTTTTATAGCTGCACCTAATTTTAGCTCTGGGGGAAAAAGTTTAGGGCTATAATTTTTAAACTTTAATTTTATTTGGGGCAAAGGTGACTTCTTGTTTTTGATAGCGTTAGCTTAAGTCACTCCATCTTGGTTTGATTTTAAGGTTCTTCATGCAAATGTCCTTGCTATGTGTGGGAGATTCCACCTTGAACCACACCTTCCCAAGGTGGAAAGCAGGAACATGATTACCCAGCCTCCTTTGCAGCTGGAGCAGACTCCACCCATACCCAGCCTCCTTTGCAGCTGGAGCACAGACCCCACCAATCATAGTGATCAGAGTTCTGACTTTGGAAAGGAGGAGTTTGAATAAGGAGACGCTTATGCAAGGGTGGCAGTGGAGGTGCCTGGTTTGGGGCAGGTTTGGGGTGTGTGTGTGTAGCAATGATAGCAAGGTCGTCTTGTTCCTGGGGGCCAGTGTTGGTGCACAGTTAGGCTTCTGCTTAAATGCTGCCATCCCGTATCAGAGGGCTGCTCCACTTCCAATCCAGCTCCCTGCTAATGCACCTGGGAAGGCAGCAGAGGATGGCCCAAGTGCTTGGCCCCCTGTGCCCACGTGAAATACCAGGATGGCCTGGCCCAGACTTGGCTGCTGTGACCACCTGGGGGAGTGGAGCAGCAGAAGGAAGAAGGCTCTCTCTGTCGCTCTCTGTTGCTCTCCCTTTCGAGTAAGTAAATGAAGAAAGGCCGAGTATGTTCCTGGCCCAGTGCACATCAGCAGAGGAGCGACAGTGGTGGCAGAGGCTCCCCTGACGCTGGGGACACAATGTGTTGGTTCTGTGTGTTGCAGACATCACACCCGGAAGCTTAGTCTCAAGCCGGTTCTCCTGTCCTCTCTGTGGTTAACTGAGTCACCCAGGATTCTAATGCAGTCCCTTTATGCTTGGCCAGTGAGCATTGGCTTCTATTGCTTGTGGCTACAGACCTTGCCTGCTGAAGTCCACGGGGCTGCTCCAACAAGGTGTCATCGACTGAGTGGCTTACAAACAACACTCGTTTGTGAACTCAGACAATTTGCCTAACTAAGACCTCCTCCCCAAGGTTTCCCCCAGGTCTGGAGGTTGGCAAGGCCATGACAAGGCCCTGGCAGGGGCCTGTGTGCTGAGGGCTTTGAGGTCCACTGACGGTGTCTTCTTGCTGTGTCCCCACATGATGGAAGGGGCAAGGGGTCTCTCTCAGGCCTCTTCTTAGAAGGGCACTGATCCTGCCCTTGGGTCCTAGTCACCCTCCCCAAGACCCCTCTTCCAAACACCACTGCCTTGGGAGTTACAATTCGATATAGGATTTGGAGGGGTCACACTGAGACCCCAGTTCTGACCTATGCAGAAGCCTGCTCCATCCTTGGTACAACCTACTCATCCCTAAGACCCCTGCTGAACACCTGTTGTCTGAATTCCCCAAAGCCTGGGCACTTTCATGCCTCTACCTTGGCTGTCTCCGTAGAGGAATAAACCTGTGTTGAGTCCCCATCATCCCTGGACACACACACACACACACACACACACGGGGTGGGGGGTTCTGAGCTCCCTGGGACCTGGGCCATCACCTCGTCCTCACGTCCAGCTTGGGGACACAGAGTAGAACAGGTGCACACTAAGTGTTTGTTGCAGGTAGTCCTTGCCACCATCTTCATCTGACACCAATAAAAACCCTGCCTATGCCTGACCCTGGATTGAGCAAGGACCACAGAGGATGCCTCACACCTTATCCCACCTCCTCCAGAGTCAGGCATGAGGTTCGCATGCAGGGGCTCCAGGCACTGCAATGCCCATCAGAACATCCCCTAAATACCACAGCAGAGCTACCTAACCACCCCTGATGGATGCCCCTGCATTGACTCCTTCCAGCCAGCCGCTCCCAGGCTGGGCCAGGCCTGGAAGATGGGGGAGCATCCCCGGCTATCACGGGAGGGTGCTGTGCCCATGACAGCGTTGACAGGAAGGAGCAGTTGTCCCGGGGGAGCCCACGGCCTTCTTGGGCACTTTGGGGAACCAATTCCCAGTGGGGAACCAGCTTCTCCGTTGGCGCCACTGGGCTGTGAAAGTGCCTGCTCAGAGGGTGCTCCCATCTCAGCCTCTGTGCCTGTCCCCACTCCCCCCATGTCCCCCAAGGCAGCCCCAGACAAGGTCCCTGCCCGGGCTATGGGGATGCTGCTCTGTAAGCTGCTGGAGAGAGATGCCCACGGAGTTACACGGCCAACAGGGGTAACCCTCATCCTGGCCACACCTGCACGTACGCACCCCCACCCCACCCCCTCTGCGGGAAGAGCAGGGGACACGGACAAGCTTTGTAGGGTCAATTTCATGATCTTGGGCATGATCAACAAGCAAGCAGAGAAGAGCCTCCATCCAGGAAGCCAATGGCCTAGGTATCTGGGCAATTCTAGAAAAGCAAGCCTGGCCTGCAGGCCCCCTGCCTCGCTATGCTGCCTTGCTTGCAGGAAACACACACACCCCAGCTGCACCTTCCCGCATGCAGATGATGCGGTGCACTTTCCCCCTTCCCAGGCAGCACCTGAACGAGCCCTGTCAGGGCCAAGGGAGAAAGCACGTGGCCCATGACTTTAGCAACGCCTCAGATGGAGTCAGACTACCTGGACTCAAATATCAGCTCCTGCTGTCACTCTCAGTGACTTTAGGCAATTTTCCTAAATACCTCCCGGTCCTTCTGAGCTGTAAATGCAGCCTGCTGGCAAAGGGTCTAGCCTGACGCCTGGCACGTGTGAGACCTCCACAGAGCATGCACTATTATTATTATTGTTATTATTAGGACTCACTGAAGTCAGGCGGTTCTTGATCCTCCCAATCTGAATCCTGCCCGCCGCCCTTCAGGCCATTCCGGCTCGTTGTGCTCCCCACGGGCTCGGTACCCAGGCATCCCCAAGGGCCACGTGACAAGAAGAATGGTGCTGGAAGCAGAAGAGCCGCACTCAAGTCCAATTTCGAGTCTGTGAATCACGAGTCTCCTTCAGTGCACAAGACAAACTCTAAATACACATCACCAGCTGTGCAGCTGCGCCTACCTCCCTCTCCTTCCCCAGCCACAGGCCACAGCGTCCCCACGTGCACGGCAGGAGAACACCTTCCCCACAGAGGCACGGCGAGGGTTAAGCCCAATGTGATGGCATCTAAGCCAGCACCTGGGACATGGCAGGCCGGCAGGGCTCCTACACTCACAGCAAGACATGGTCCCCTGAGATGCTTCTACGTGAGGACACACGATGGCCCCATTCCTATTGCCTTCTCCAGTCTAACGCAACAAACTCTGAAGATCCTTTAGTCCAAGAAGCCACCATCCGAGGTCACCGCAAGTGGCGGAAACCCAGGCGTCCCCAGGACTGGAGAGCAGCTCTCCACAGTGGAGCTGCTGTCCGGGAGGGGGCTGCTGAGTCTCACAGCAGACCCCACCCTTCACAGTGCACAAACACTTCCTCCTTTGCCCTCTGAGCGGGCGCTTTCACAGCCCAGCGGCGCCAATGGAGAAGCTGGTTCCCCACTGGGAATTGGTTCCCCAAAGTACCCAAGAAGGCCGTGGGCTCCCCCGGGACAGCTGCTCCTTCCTGTCAATGCTGTCATGGGCACAGCACCCTCCCGTGATAGCTGGGGACGCTCCCCCATCTTCCAGGCCTGGTCCAGTGCCCTTGCCTAGCACAGACGTGGCTTCCCAACCACGAAACAGCTAGTCTGATCCAGTGGCTTCCTTTCACTGATGGGGAAACCGCGGGAGGGAGAGAAGCAGAGAGTGCCCCGGGTCACACACAGCAAGCTGGTGATGCGACAGCCCTAGTGACGGAAGAACATGACATCATCCCAAAGCGTCAGAAGAGAGGAAAGCCTAGAAGATAAGGTGGTCGTACCCGCCACCCTTCCTTGGCAATCAAAGCTGAGTCCCACCACTCAGACCTTTTCTCCTTTTTAAGATTGTCTGATAGGGAGCTGGCGCTGCAGCATAGTAGGCTAAGCCTCCATCTGTGGTGCCTGCATCCCATGTGGGCACGGGTTCGAGTCCCGGCTGCTCCACTTCCGATCCAGCTATGGCCTGGGAAAGCAGTGGAAGACAGCTCAAGTATTTGGGCCCCTGCACCCACTTGGGAGACCCGGAGGAATCTCCTGGCTCCTCCAGCTCCAGCCATGGCAGCCATTTAGGGAGTGAGCCAGCGAATGGAAGACCTCTCTCTGTCTGTCTCTTCCTCTCTCTGTCTGTGTACCTCTCAAATAAATAAAATCTTTTTAAAAAATGATTGATTTGAAAGGCAGTGTGCCAGAGAGAGGGAGAAAGGGAAAAAGGGAGAGAGAGAGAGAGAGAGAGAGAGAGATCTCCCATGTACTGGTTCATTCCCCAAATGACTGCAACAGTCGGGTCTGAGCCAGACTCTGGTGCTTCATCTGGGTCTCCTAAGTGGATGGCAGAGGCCCAAGCACTTGGGCCATCTTTAGCTGCTTTCCCAGGCACATTAGCAGGGAGCTGGATTGGAAGTGGAGCAGCTGGGACTTGAACCAGTGCTCAGAAGTGGGATGCTGGTGTCGTGAGCAGCAGCTTAAGCCACTGCACATCACGAGCTCCCACTCAGCCCTCCAAGAAGGGTTGCAGATGCTGGATGCAAATGGACCACAAAAATGTCCCCAGAGCCCCCCTACCATATCCAACGTGGCTTTGCAGAGGTGGTAACCTGTGACTCGCTTTGACCAATGAAATTCCATGGAAGCAATGGCAAGACTAGGCCTTAAGAGACCTGCTGCCTCCATTGCCTCCTGCAGTGCCGTGGGAACAAGCCTGCACCTGCCTGCAGGATGCGAGACCAAGTGGTCCCAGCTGAGGCCTCCCCAGATCTAACTACAGCCCACTGACCCCAAACACGAGAACCCCACCCTAGATCCACACAGGCACCTCCTGCACCCACCCTTATCATGCTCGAGACCTGGTCAAGACCAGAGGAACCACGACTCTTGAGATATCACAAGTCTCACTGTTAAGTCACTGAGCATGGGAGTTTCGTACCAGCTAACAGGACTTGGAAAAGGCCCCGTCATAGCCTGGGAGATGCTGAGGCTCGCGCTCGCCCAAGGCCTTGTAGGAGCAGAAACCTCTTCTGCAAAGAGCCTGGCCGAGCTTCCTCCCTATCTGTGCAGCCCAGGGCCAGCAGGGTCAGCTCTGGCTTCAGCTCCAGCCGGTCCCGGCAGCTTGGCATCTGCAGTCCCCCCACGACGGTCAGAACCCAGGTTGGGTAGCAGCCCAGAGCTGTCCTGTCATGAGACCTGGGGCCTTCCCCAGCCCAGGGAGAGCTCAGCTTGAAGACAAAACCCACAAGAGAGAAGCATCCAGGGCCAGACCTCCCCCACCCCCGCCCAGGGGGAGCAATCAGCCCCTGGAGCCGCAGCTCGGCCGCTTGACATTTGATGGCAGTCATTATCAGACACTTGTTCCCAATCAGGCCTCGAGTGTCGCTGAGGGCCCCTCTGCTGCCTCCTCATTCCAGGGAGCATTAATGGAAAGAGGGGAGGCGGGGAACCCACCTAGGTCTGGGCAAAGGTCTTTGTGACTCACTCCTCTGACTCCAGCCCCCTCTCTCCTCCAGAGCTCCTCGGGACTGAGCTACAAGCTGGAGAACAGAGAGGGCTGGGGTGGGAGTGCCCCAGGGGCAGGAGGCTCAGCGCCCACATCCTTGGTTAAGCCAGGGCGTGGGGAGGCTGGTACGGAGGCACGCGGGAAGCCTGGCTCAGAGCTTGACTCCTGCTGGACCTGAGAAGCACTTTGTCTCGCAGCTCATGAGTCTGGGGGTCCTGAGCCCCCTGGGCAGTCGGCTTCTCCCTCTCTGCAGCTGGGCTCAGGGCACCGCCAGGTCCCTCTCTGCAGAGGCCGCTTGAGGAACCTGGATACGTGCTGGCTGCCTTTGTCCGCAGGCGGACAAGCTCAGGTGAGCAGGTGCACACACGGTGGTAGAGGTGTGTGTGTGTGTGTGTGTGTGTGCACAGGGTCTGGCTTCTTGCCGCAGCTGGCCAGGACCAACATTTCCTGGCTTAGAGTCATCCGTGGGATTCACCGTTTACGTCTCTAGTCAGTGACTCAACCATGCCAAATACTTCACAGCCTGAAAGCAGAGCCAGTTATGTGCTTACAAAGCAGAGGGTGTAGACAGCCCGGTTCTGGTGTGATGGTCCTGCACACACACACATCTGCTTTCACAAGGAACTCAACCAACCACATATGAAATACAGAGGAGGAGAGCAGTGGAAGAGTGAAGGGTCCTCAGAAAGATCAACCCAGGAGTCTTCCTGGAGAAGGTGGCAAAGTCTGAACTGGATGTTTTTAAAAGATTTATTTATTTACTTGAAAGTCAGAGTTACACATAGAGAAGAAGAGGCAGAGAGAGAGAGAGAGAGGTCTTCCATCCGCTGGTTCACTCCACAATTGGCCGCAACAGCCAGAGCTGTGCCGATCCGAAGCTAGGAGCCAGGAGCTTCTTCCAGATCTCCCACATGCGTGCAGGGGCCCAAGGACTTGGGCCATCTTCTACTGCTTTCCCAGGCCACAGCAGAGAGCTGGATCAGAAGTGGAGCAGCCGGGTCTTGAACCAGCACCCATATGGGATGCTGACACTGAAGGCGGTGGTTTTACCCACTACACCACAGCACTGACCCCTGAACTGGATTTTGATAGGAAGCCTGGTTGTGCAGAGCAGCAGGAGAAACAGCTACAGAGGTGGGGCAGAAATGGCTCTGTTTAAATCTCCTGCTATGAAACAGTGAGAATTTCGCTTTACCCTGGTAGAGTGACTTAGGATCTGCAAAGCTTTTATTTATTCATTTATTTTTAAAGACTTCTTCACTTACTTGAGAGGCATAGCTGCAGACAGAGAGAGGGAGAGACTGGTTCACTCCCCAAATTGTCACAAAGAGTTCCAGAGAGGCAGAGGCAGAGAGAGAGAGAGAGGGAGAGAGAGAGGTCTTCCATCCACCGGTTCACTCCCCAAATGGCTGCAATGGCTGGAGCTGTGCCAATCTGAAGCTTTTTCCAGGTCTCCCACGCAGGCGTAGGGGTCCAGGGACTTGGGCCATCTTCCACTGCTTTCCCAGGCCATAGCAGAGAGCTGGATGGGAAGTGGAGCATCCCCCATATGGAATGCCGGCACCGCAGGCGGGGGCTTCACCGTCTACGCCACCGCGCCAGCCCCGCGAGGCCCTTCCGTGTCTATTTCTGGTCAGAGTCTCACACAGACCTGGGCAGCTCAGGCTTCAGCATCTCCATCTTATAAAAGAGGAAGGCAGGGCTCATAGAAGCGGCGTTCCCGGCGTCTCCAGGCTCGTGAGCAGAGAGCAGGGGAGAGACGCAGGGCCGCTGGCTGCTGCCCGCCCCGGTGCCCTGTCCCCAGCTTCTCCCTACCCCCGGCTACTCTCGTGTGAACATCCCCCCCACCGCCCCAGGCAGGGTGCTTCTCCAGCTCAGACGCGCTCAGACGCACTCAGACGGTGCCTGGGAAGTGAGCGAGCAGAGGACAGCGGTGGTGTGGTGTCTGAGCTGAGGTGGAGCCCAGCTCTGCCGAGAATGTGGCCATGGTCGTGGCTTGTCGGTTGCTCCCTGAGCCTCACCCACAGAGAGATTCGTGCGAGGATTAGGAGAAAGACGTCCTTGAAGCACATGGGTTTCCTCAGCTGGTGCTAACTCCTATCGGGAACATCACGGTTAGTATTGCAAATCAAAGAGACTTTCTTGGCCGCCATTTTTCACCCGTTCCCTGCTTCCAGGCCACACGGTGGCCTTCTGTGACTGGACATGTGGCTTCTGGCGAGCCCAGGCGACACTCTCCCAGGCACCCTGACGGGCCCTAAGAATGCTCCCCCAGCTAGTGTCGGACCTGGGGCTCTCATTTCTATTAAATCTCCATTTGCCAAGAAAGCAGAAAGGTAATTATGAATCTTGGTCTTAAATCACTCCGCCGCTGAATTATTAAAGGGAAGAATTAAAAATAATCAGGCTTTTTCATTACACTTCATAGCAGGGAAATTAAAGGTGTAAGAATGTATTTTTTGCCTCGAATTTAAGTATTCATTTTGGAGATTTATAGGGGAGCTGAAATGATTCCCTGTGTGCCCAGTTCTCCCTTTTCTAAAGGGGGAGAGGGAAAACCTTGTAAAATTAAAAGGCAGATAGAGCGAAGAAGGGATTTAACATAAAGAAGTACAACTGAGTGTTTTGCATTTTAATACATTTTTTTCTGCACAATTACACCATTGAGTGATATGGCAGAGAGAGATTAGGCCAGTGTGCATTCTAGACACTGGGTGGTGAAAAGGCACGGGGGTCACCCCAGATGCTGGGCCAGGAAAGCAGGCAGGGGCTCAGAGCTGGGCCCCAGACCCCAAAGTTCTGAGAGGCAAAGCTGCCCACGTGCTCTGGTAGGAAGAGGGTGATAGGGCAAGAATGGGGAAGGGGAGGGCCACCTGTCAGATCTGGAAGAAGGTGCCAGAGAGAGAGAGGAGGTGGCCACTTCTCTGAGCCTTCCCTTCCCCCACACCCACGCCCCCATGATCCTAAGGGAGTGCTGCAGCCAGGACAGTCGAGTTAGGGGAGAAACAGGAAGATTCTGGAAGGCTTTGGTCCTCAGAGCCCCAGATGGATGACAGCAAGGCTGGGATCCAGCTTCAGGGTCCCCAGTCCCAGAGAGGCAGGAGGAGGCAAAGCCACGTCTCTGACTCAAGTGGGCTCCCCGGAGCTGGGTGCCCAAGGGAGAGGCCAGCGCCCGCCCCCAGCAGCCCCTGGTGGGATCCCACCCCCCACCCCACTCCTGGCGGCTCCAGGCAAGAGCAGGGCAAAGGCGGCCTGGAGGGGGCAGGAGAGGCCACCGCCCAGGGAGTTCCTCCTTCCTCCTACGTGTGCCTCTGCCTTCTGGGGTCAGGAAGAGGACGGAGCAGGTGTTGGGAGCTCCTGCCACACTGGTAGCAGCTGCAGCGTCCCAAATCGGATACCGGGGAGGGTGCTGAGAGCAGGCCTGTCCCATCCAGATGCGCTCCAGCAGCAGGCCTGCCTCTCCGTGGGGACACCAAGCGCGGTCACCTCCGTTCTGCCTCTGATCGCCCACGTGGAACCCGCGGGACCAGGGGGGAGGAGCAGGGAGAGGAGCGGCCCCGCCCCCGTGGAGCCGGCCCCCAGCCGCTCCGCCGCCCGCCCCCTCCCCTGAGGTGGTAATGAATTGCAGGGACACGGCGCTGAGAGGTGTCAGAACAATTTCTATTAAACATAATTTCCTAATGAAAAGGTTACGAGGGAGCCCAGTGCAGCTAATCAGGATTGAATGCTCACTCCAACCGCTCTGAGGGAGGGGGCAGGAGGCCAGGTCTTTGCTTCTACCTGGGCCGGGGGAGCTATGCCTCCCAGTTAAGGTCTTGTGTGGCCTGGTTGAGAGCTTGCTGGGGCCAGGCGCTGGGCTGTGCTTCCCGGTGTTGTGTCCTCGCCGCCCCACTTTCAAAATGAGCCAAGCGAGGCTCTGAAAGGCCTTATGACTTGCCCAAGGCTACACCCTTAGACACTCGGAAGGAAGGGCTGCATTGGAACCCTGGTCTCTCTGATTCAAAGCCTGAATGGGTGGCCATCCTCCACCTCCACCTCCCAGGGCGATGCCCAGCCTGCAGGCTTTGCTCTGTCAGACGCTTCTGCAGGAGGGGGCAGAACGTTCCAGGTTCCTGATAGGTCCCTGGGGAGAGAGGCTCCCAGGGGCTGTATTTGAAAATCCTCCAGGAATCTCACCACCATCTCTATACACTAGAGAGCGATGGAGATAAAGAAGGGCCTGGATCAGAGCTCCACCTCCCTGGCTCCCACTGCTCCCGCCCCCGCCCCCCACCCACCGTGCCCATCCCCCCTGATGGGCCCCTGGCTCTGCACCCCGCCCCAGCAGGATGCGTCTCCTCATCGCTCATTACAATGAAGCTGTCACAGACTGCCACGCGCCTGTCTTCCCAGGACCTTCAAAGCTGGAAACGGCATGAAATATGCAGCCACCTTCCCAGCTCCCACTCGCCCTCGGCTCCCTCACGCTAATTGCTCCACACAGATTAAACTTGGATGTCGCAGCTCCAGCTGAGGGCACCCGACGCTAGCAGTCTCTGAAATGGGAGAGGAGGCTGCTCCTGCCCCCAGGCCATGGGAGCTCCCTGCCTGGGCGTCTGAGCTGCTGCCTCCTCGCACATGCACACACACGCATTCTCTGCAGTGAGGCCGTCTCCTCCCAGCCCCCTTAGTCCGAAGGCTCCTTGGGCAAGCGAGGCTTTTGCTGAGAACCACAGTGGTTCCCGAAGTGCAGTCCCTGGGCCAGCAGCAACCGCAGCAGCATCTCCTTAACCTTTGCAAGAAATGTAAATTAATGGCATCAGAAACTGGGATGTGGGTGTGGCGGGGTGGGGGGAGGGAGTGCTGTGACACAGTAAGTTAAGCTGCCGCCTATGAAGCCAGCATCCCATGTGAATGGCAGTTCAAGTGCCACACGTTCCACTTCCAATCCAGCTTCCTGCATATTCACCTGGGAAAGCAGCAGAAGATGTCCCAAGTGCTTGGGCTCCTGCCACCCACATGAGAGACCCAGATGGAGTTCTAGGCTCCTGGCTTTGACCTGGCCCAGCCCAGCCATTGCAGACATTGGGAAGTAAACCAGCAGAAGGAAGACCTCTGTCTCTCTTTCTAATTCTGCCTTTCAAGTTAATAAATGCATTTATTAAAAATGAAAGAAACTGGGGGTTTGGACCAACAATGTGGGTTTAGCAAGCCCATTGGGCAATTTTGATACACACTTCATATTGAGAACCACTGAACTAAAGATGGCTCAATCAATATGGAGCCAGCATGATGGAGCCCCCAGGGCTGTGCTGAGGCATCCCTGCATGGAGCTGGCCACTTGCGACTGACAGGAACAAGAATCTTCATCGTAGGCTACAGGTGTGGCCCAGGAATCCTGGGGCCCGGAGAGGAGGAGAGCTGAAGGTTGCAGGCAAGGAAGGCTCCATGGTGGAGGGAAATTAAACTAAAATGTAAAGAATCAGGGCCACAATTCGGGCAGGAGACAGGGATGATCACTCCAGTGAGCTTTCTGTAGGCAGTTCATCCGTTCACCAGGTGCTGTCGTATTCTCCATCTAACTGGGGGGTGAGTGGAGCAGGTGCCATCACCACCTTGCACAGGGGAGACGGCAGAGGGGGAGAGCACTCTGCTCAGGTTCTCAGAGCAGAAAGTTGAAATCAGGAGCCAGGGGCCGGCGCTGTGGCGTAGTAGGTTAAGCCTCTGCCTGCAGTGCCGACATCCCATATGAGTGCCGATTCGTGTCCCAACTGTTCTTCTTCTGATCCAGCTCCCTGCTAATGGCCTGGGAAAGCAATGGAAGATGGCCCAAGTGCTTGGATCCCTGCACCCGTGTGGGAGACCTGGAAGAAACTATTGGATCCTGGCTTCTGATGAGCTCAGCTCCAGCCCTTGTGGCCATTGGGGAGTGAATCAGCAGATGGAAGACCTCTCTTTCTTTGGCTCCTTCTCTCTGTCTGTAACTCTACCTCTCAAAGAAATTTAAAAAAGAAAAGAAGAAGAAAGAAAAGAAACAAAGCAGGGGCAGCTCAGATTTTCGATGCCTATGCCAGTTTTCTCTCTTAGAATTGAGCTCTCTAGGCTGGAAAGCTATAGGTGGGCTGTGCCCAGCTGCTGGCAGGATCTCAAGGAGCTGAGGGTGAAGTGAGGAATACCCCCGGGTTCCTGGGCATCCTGGCATTACACCTGCTGCTCCTCCTCTTTATTTCACTAGGGCCCCAGCAGCAGGCTCTGTGCTCACCTCAGCTACAAGTGGCCCAAAAACCAAGGAGAAGGTTGGGTGGACTCTGTCAGGGAATAGGAAGCAGCTCAATTGCCTGGGTTGGAGAGCCCCGAAATGATCCCAGGAAGGGCCATTTGGCTTTGGACAAAGGCCTCAAGGATGGCAGGGGATGGTGAAGAAGGCTCCAGCCAGGGGCCAGATATGGGGCTGTGGGGCAAGCAGAGGGCATGGGAGCATACAGGGTTAGTAGACACGGTTGCATGGGTCTGGTGCAGGCAATAGCACTTGGGCTGTGATTAAGGACCAGGTTATTGTGAGCTGTCAGGCAGAGCCGAAACTTGTCTTAGCATAGGTATGTCTGAACGCTATGGGACTTGCAGGAGAGGCTGCTGCTGTGGGCATGGCCAGGAGCGCTGCAGAGAACAAGTCTGGTTGATGGCTGGCTGCAGGTGCTGGTGCGGCCAGGCAGGAAGTACTAGACAGCATCTGAGGTCAGCACCATGGACAGCTCCAAGGAACCCACCTTGGTAAGCAGAGGTAAGTAAGCTTGTACACCCACTTCATTCCCGGTCCCCTAATTTCTCTCTCGACATCAAGCTCTGAGTCATACTCACTACTCAAGACTGACTCTCAAGGATGCTGAGTGAGTCTGAGTCTCTCCTCTTTGGGCCTTTGCACCCTGTGCCTAGAATCAGGATTCTGAGAAACCTCTGGTTTGAATCTTTACAAGATGATCATTTTCCTGCAAATCCAAAGTCTACTCCTTGCTCCCAGATTCCCCCGACTCTGCATGAAATCTCTTATTCTCGGAGCCCTCTTCCCCAAGCGGAGGTCGGGGAGCTCCCAGGCCTGTGACTCTCATCTCTCTCCCCTCTTGCCCTCATCTCCTGAGCCTTGAGAGGCAGGATGAGATGCAGGTGAGCAGTGTATAAGGGCCTGGATTTCCACCAGCACTGCCACCCACCAGCCACGCTGAAACCACCTCCTGCCCTCAGTGTCCCCACGCACCTCCATCACCAGAAGAGGAGCTGCAAGCGGGGCTGTGGGGACTGGGTGCACTCGGCCCCTTATCCTGGAAGGTCACCCAATAGAGAAGACTTCTGAGATCTTCAGCCTCGGAAGCCGAGTCCCACCCCTCAGACGGAGAGGGAGGAGTCTCCATAATGCACTGAGCACTTGCTTAGTGCCACTTTGTCAGCATCATCTCACTGAGTCATCAAATCCACCCCATGTGGTAGATTGTACCCTTTTAACAGATGAAGAGACTGAGACTGAGAGAGGTTAAAAACCTGTACTAGACTTTCTGTCCCCTTCCTGGCACTCAGGATGTAGAAGCCAGGACATGGTGGGTCCTCTGATGTGAAACTCTGGATTTTCCTGGGTCTTCTGGCCTTGGCAGTGATCAACTGCGCTAACGACACAGAAGCCAAACCTCTGTGGGTCATCTCAACAAAGGAGATCCAGGGACAGCTGCACAGACTTCCCACTACTGGTGGGGGTGACATGGTGACAACCACCAGGAAGAAAGGCAAACCCAAGCTCAGAAGGAAGATAGACCCAGCAATGAAAATTGCACATGGAGAAAATATGGTGTGTTTCTGTATGTTGAAGATAATACAGGGGTCATAGTAAGCAATAAAGGGGAGATGAAAGATTTGCCATCACAGGACCAGCTGAAAAAGAGGGCACATACTTGTGGCCCAGCGTTGAATCCAAAGCAGGCGGCATTGCATGATTCTCCTGTGCATTTGTGAATGTATAAATAAAAAACCCATGTGGCGTAGCAGGTAAAGCCTCTGCCTGTGTTGCTGCATCCCATATGTGCGCCGGTTCAAGTCCTGGCTGTTCCACTTGTGATCCAGCTCCCTGCTAATGTGCATAGGAAAACATTGGGAGATGACCCAAGTGCTTGGACCCCTGCACCCATGTGGGAGACCCAGAAGAAGCTCCAGGATCCTGGCTTCGGCCTGGTCCAACCCCAGCTGTTGCAGTCCTTTGGGGGAGTGAACCAGTGGATAGAAGATCTCTCTCTCTCTCACTCTCTCTCTCTCCCTCCCTCCCTGTCTCTCCCTCCCTCTCTATCTCTAACTCTGCCTTTCAAATAAATAAATCTTTAATAAATAATCCATTAAAAAGTATTAGCTCCACCCCCCCCCAAATAACCCATACAGGACACCCCAGTAGCAAACAGTAAACCTGGAATTTGAACCCAAGACTGTCTGACTCGAAGTCTGTCGACCCAAAGCCTGTGCTTTTCTCACCATACCATGAGCTCAAGTCAGCTTGGCAAGAACTCCCTGCCTTTGTATCAGAGGGCATCATCACTCGCTAATTATGGCCTGCATCTCCACAGGTGCATGGGTGTCTCCTGGGCGTCCCAAAGGCTGGGGAGAGGGCCTTTGGCATCTTCCCATGGTGCTCCCCTGTCAAGGTCCCCGGAGTTCACAGGAGCTGCCTCCTAAAGGACAGGCACATCTGGGGGCTAGGACAGTGGCTTCCCCTGCTCCCCTCAACCCCGGCCCCCAGGGCATATCCAGAGGACAAACCTGCATGTGCTGTGGGTGCAGCCTGAGGTTACCACCCAGGGAAAAGGAGGTCTAGGTGTTCCGAACCCAGCCCAGAGGTCATGTAACCCACCTGGCAGAGGTCACCTGTGATGGGGGCAGAGGTGAGCCTCAGAGAACAGGAAAGCACCGGGCCCGGGAAGCCTGGGGTAGCAGCAAGTAGGAGCCTGGCTCTCCTTCTGTCCCTCTTGGTAATTAACAGGCCTTTGTTCCTGTCCCTGATCTCGTCTGGCAGAGCCTTAATCATCCTCTTCCCTGCAATGAGCAGCCTTCTCATTAGGGCCTTAAGAACCTCTATTATAAACATGTAAATGGAACTCAACGAGGAGGGAAATATTTGACTGCTCCAATTTCCTTTGTGCTTCTGCCAGCTCTGGGCTGTGCACGCCCGCGATGGCATTGCTCAGCAGCCCGGCGCCAGCACACTGCCCCCACCACCCTGTCACTGACGCTCCATCTTCTATCGGAATTTAATTACCTTCACTGTGTCACTGTGGATGTTTGGAGAACCCCTCTCCATCAATTGATCCTGGACTCAGATTTTTATTCCAAGGTACCTAATGGCACTTGGGCTGATGGGTGCCTGGGAGCAGGTGCACCGGGGCGGGCCATGGGGAGCCCTTTAAGAGCTGGGTTAGGAAGGGTCATCACCATTATCCCCCTGCCTCTGTGCTGGTCAGGATGCCAGCCAGTCCAGATGGATGTGAGTCCGTTTTCTGTGAAGTCTACAGATAAATAGATTCCTGAGCCTCCTGCTGGTCTGGATTGGAAGTTCTTTCTGATGTCTGCTTGATGCTGGGGGAGCCGTGTTTTAATCATTCCAGTTCAGTCCTTGGTGAAAAAGGACAAGCCACAAGCAGCAGAAGCCCTGTCCACTGCCTGAGAAAGAAGCTGCTGCCAGGCTCAGCATCTCCTCCAAGGGCATGATGGACACTCACTCCCTGGAGGCCCAGGTAGGTGCTGTGGAGGCTCCTCCAGCATGGAGAGTCCAAGCCTCCTGAACCCGAGTCCTCTTGGTACCAGGGATGCCACCCTCCTGCCTTCCCCCTTCCCAAATCTAAATCTCTGCTCTGCTCATTCTTCAAAGCCCAGGGAGCCTTCTCCACCACGAAGCTGTCCCACTGCACTGGGCCACAGGGATCGCTCCCACCACTGATTGTCCATGTGATGGACGCCACCTGTGTGACAGGTCCCTGCTGACTAACAGGTGGTCAGAGGCGTGGGTTGTGTGAGTCACCCCTGTTTGGATAATCTACTCCAAAGGGGCTCTCCTCCAGGGTTGAAGCTGTCTTTCACTGCTGGATCCCTACAGCTCGGAGCACAGGGCCTGGAACAGGCTGGCATTCAGGAAAACGAGGGAGCTGGGGTAGCTGTTAGGCGGGTAGATGAGTGGTGTTTGGTTAGAGGATTGCCAGTTGGTGGGGTGATTGTGTGGTTGGGGAGTAAGCTTGTTGGTTGGTGGTCGCTTGGTTGGTCGGTTGGCTGATTGGCATATCAGTTAGAGGGCTGCTGGGTAGACAGAGTGGCAGGACGACAGGTGTGCCACTTGTTACCTTATTGCCTCTCAGCTTCAGATCTAATCTTAGGTGCCTTGTCTGTGGGAAGGGGGCTGGGTCCCATTCAGCTCTATGAGCAGCGGGAGCTGGAGAGACACTGTGGGAGGGCAGCTTCCTCTCCAGGCTCCTGGAGGGGGGCACGCAGCAGCACCCAGCTGCCTTCAGCACTCCGGAGAGCGCCATCAGGTTTGGTTCTCAGACCTGGGTGTAAGGGGTAGGAGGGGGAGGGGGAAGGAGGAGTCTTTCAGATCCATTCCTGTTTTTGATGCTCTGTCTCAGCCCTGTATCTCTCATTCCTGGTTTCCTAGAGTAGGTGAGCAATCCCATTGTAGTTATTAGGTCATCTCAATGATTCTGGTATTAAAACTTTTGTGTTGTTACTGTGTAGTTTCTATCTCCTGGATGTAGAGTGGGCTGGTTGGTGAGTTGGCTGTTAGGCCAGTTAGTAGGGAGGTAAGATGACAGAAAAGAATAGGTCGGTTGGCTGATAGGTAGGGGGATGGATTATCTGGTTGGTGGACTGGCTTGTTCCTGCTTAGGTCGCTGGGCTGGTGTTGTGGCAGGGTGGAGGGTAACAGGTTGGTTGGTGATTGATGCATTGCTTAGTGGAGTGATGGCTGGTAGGTTGGTGGACTTAGCTGGTGGATGGGTTACTTGGAGGACTGGGTGATGGGTTGATCCTTTGGGACATGGAGTTAATACCAAGTCAGAGGGGAGGATGCCTCTCAAAGAGGCCCCTACAGGGCCCATGAGTGTCAGTTTCCATTTCTGCCCAGAGCCGCCCCCACACTGAAACCTCACCGTCACAGGGCGGAGGCAGGAAGTGCAGCGGGCCATGGAGAAGGCTGCTGAGGAACTTGGAACATGGCAGCAGAAGAGGAAGACGGGCTGGCCTATGCCCCTTCCCCCCAGGCCCGTCCCAGCTCCTCCTGCAGCTCTGACAAGGCCCCTGTAGTACCACCTGATGACCCAGCACCCAGAGACCTTGTGGTAAAGACGGTGGAGAATTCACTACCTTCCAGGCAGACTTGAGGCTCTGCTCCCAAGTCCTCCTGGGACACAGTCCTGGGGTACCAAGCCCCTCCTGCCCCCACCAGGCCTGTGACACCCCCACCCACACGCATTTCCCCACTTCCCCTCTGGGCAGCCCCACAGCTCACTCGCTCCCTGCCCCACTCACCACATCCCCCTGTCCTTGAGCCCTGGGCTGAACCTTGCTCCCCAATTCCCCACCCCCATGCTTTGTAGTGGCCTGGCCCACACCCCTGCAGGAGCCACCAGGACATTTCTAAATTGTATCTTTCAAGAGTCACAAAAAGATTTCAGGAGGAAATTGCTTTCTTCCTGTGTGGTCCACAAGGGGCTATTTTTTACTTCCTCTCTCTCCCTCTCTCCCTCTCTCTCCCTTCCCCACCACCCTTGCTCAGGCTGGTCTTACTTATCTCCCCTGAGGTCTGCAGAGGCCTGGAGATGGCCAAGAAGGTCATACTGGGCCATGAGAAGGGGCCCTAACCCTCACAGCCTGAACCTTTGCTCATTGCAGTTTCGGCCTCTGTACACTGCTTGCTTGCTTGCTTGCCCCGTTTCGCAAGCCCCTTGTTTCGCCTCAGATAAACAGAGCAGGCCGAATTCCCAGAACTGAGCAACGGCAAACAATTGCCGGAGTTGTAAAATCAGGGACCGCAATTGCACACCACAGTCTTTTTGTTTAAACTTCCTCCTTTTCAGACTGTAGCCCTTATATTCAAAAGCACCAATGAAATGCATAGGTTCATAAAGACAGCCATATAGGGAATAAGAGTGCTTACGTACTTACCTGTTTGTACCCGATTGTATAAGCTCTGTGTGAACTGGGCTGGGGCTCTCTTCTGCTGTACCACTGTTATTGGGAAAGTGAGGAGAGTCCAAGTTTGAACTCGAAATAAACAATCCTTGCAATTTGCTTCGACTTTGGACTTTGGTGGTCTGTGATTCTTGGGGGTAGTCAATCGTCGGGCACTTCATTTGGGGGCTCTTCCGGGATTGCCCCCAGAGCCCACCAAGACTCTGGGTCGAGGGGTCGCAGAAGGACTGGTCTGGATAAGTCTGCCAGTATTGTCTCTGTGTTGTCTGCCATTTGGTTTGAATTGCCTGTAGGTTCTATATCTGAGCCGACGAGTAGTCCTGGCGGATGCACTATAGTAGGACTGTCAGCGGGGCCATGGGAAGACGTTCCTCGGACCCCATCTGGGACTATCTGTATGAATTATAGTCCATCTAGTCCGGCTGGAATAGCCCAACAGCGCATGTGATTGGTATTTGTGTATGTGAGTGTATTTGCATGTTTCACCGAAAGCTTTCAATTTAAGGCTGCTAACCTGCAAGGCTGCTAACTTTGGAAAAAACAAAACTCACATGCCGTTTTCCTGTTTTATCTCTCTATTTGACAGAACTTCTCTTCCTCCTTTAACAACTCCTTCCCAATTACAGGTTTTTTTCTGGTCCATAGTGGAACAGACACAGGCCACCCCTCTCACCATCCTATTGGACCACTTCAAGGATGTAAAGACTGGGGCTTTCAATTTAAGTGTGGAAGTCCAAAAGGGCAAACTCATCATTTTTTGCAGGTCGGAGTGGCCAGCCTTTGATGTCGGATGGCCACCAGAGGGAACCTTTTACCATTCTGTTGTGCAAAAAGTCAAGGAAAAGATCTTTTTCCCAGGACAGGTGGGACACCCAGATCAGATCCCCTATATTCTTGTCTGGCAGGATCTGATGGAGAACCCGCCGACCTGGCTGACCCCCTTCCTTCCTACTAAAATCCTAGCCCTGCACCGCACAGACGCTGGCGAACCGACCAAACCCTCGGCTCCTCTCTACCCAGTCCTGCCTGAGTCTTTGGACCTCCTATCCCTTGACCCCTCTCCATACCTACCCCCTCCCCTAAACCCTAGGCCGGCAGAACCTGTGGACAGAGAAGCGCAAGCAGCACTGAGGGAGAGGGAAACCAAAACCGACTCTGGGGGGCCAGCGGAAAGAACAAGGGGTCGCACCCAGCGAGCAGCGAGTCCAAATCGCCCTGACACCACGGTGGCCTTGCCACTGCGGGAAATCGGACCTCCCGATGACACCGGAAATCCTAGGCTTCGATATTGGCCCTTCTCCACTAGTGATCTCTATATCTGGAAAACTCAGAATGCCCGCTTTTCTGACAATCCCAAAGATCTGATTTCTCTTTTAGACAGCGTTATGTTCACCCACCAGCCCACTTGGGATGATTGCCAACAGCTCCTCTGAATCCTGTTCACCATGGAGGAATGAGAATGGATCCAAATGGAAGCCAGGAAACTGGTTCCTGGTGATGATGGCCAGCCCACCGTCAATCCGGATTTGATTAATGATGCTTTCTCCTTGACCAGGCTCCCACAGGATGATTGGGATTACAACATGGCAGAAGGTAGGGGACAGCTACAGGTTTATCACCAGACTCTAATGTCAGGTCTCCGGGCAGTGACCCGCAAGCCCACCAATTTGGCCAAGGTATATGCAGTTACTCAAGGGAAAGCAGACTCCCCTTCGGGGTATTTAGAGAGGTTAATGGAAGCCTTTAGGCAGCTCACGCCATGGACCCAGAAGCCCCCGAGAACCAGGCAGCTGTAGTCATGTCATTTGTAAACCAGGCAGCCCCTGATATTAAGAAAAAACTGCAGAAATTGGAGGACTTAGAAGGAAAAAATTGCCAAAATTCCGGAACGAGACAGCGAGGAGATACACCGGGAACTTATTGGGAGGTAGATTTAACTGAGGTGAAGACAGGAAAGTAGGGGTATAAATATTTATTAGTTTTTATAGATACCTTTTCAGGATGGGTAGAAGTCTTTCCCACTAAGAGTGAAACAGCCCAGGTGGTAGCTAAGAAGATCCTGGAGGACATCATTCCCAGTGATGATAGGCTCAGATAATGGACCAGGGGTTGGCATCCATACTCGGGGCAAACTGGAAATTACATTGTACATACAGGCCCCAAAGTTCAGGACAGGTAGAAAGAATGATTAGAACATTAAAGGAGACCTCAACCAAATTGACCAGGGAGACTGGCGCAAACTGGGTAGCCATCCTCCCCTACGCTCTGTACAGGGTCCACAATTCCCCATTTAAGTTGGGGCTTGCTCCCTATGAAATCTTGTTTGGCAGACCACCTCCCATGATACCTGATCTTAAAGAAAATTTAATTAAGAAAAGCAATGATGATTTTGAACTTCTGTTTTCACTCCAAACCCTGCAGAGGATCCATGAAGAGGTGTGGCCAATACTGAGAGACCTGTACGAAACAGGGCCACCTCCAGTGCCCCACGGCTACAGGCCAGGTGACTGGGTGCTGGTAAAACGCCACCAACAGGAAAACTTGGAACCCAGGTGGAAGGGTCCTTTCCAGGTCATCTTGACGACCCCCACTGCTCTCAAGGTAGACGGAGTGTCCTCCTGGGTCCATCACACCCATGCCAAACCAGTGGATCCATTCCTGGACATCATAGAGCCTCTTGCGACCAAGTCAGCCTGGCGGGTTGACAGAACCCAAAACGAGAACGACCCCTTTAAGCTTAGACTGCATCGCATTCCTTAGGTTGCAGATCATCCGGAAAATGAGGCATAACCTTGCAATCCTCTTAATCCTAGCTGTCGGAAGAGAGGTGGCTTCGAGCACCCTTTCTCATCAACCCCCACCCGGATATTGGACCTTAAGGGTGCAAGGGGGAGTAATTAGCCACTATAACGGCACAGCACAGCCTGTGTTCACTGTCGACTTCTGTGACATGTTACCAGAGGCGGACACGGGACTTGGGACGGATGGAGTTAAGATGTTTATCTCTCAGGCTACTTGGCATTGGACTCCTGGGGTAAGGATGGTGGGATGCGGGCAACCCGGTATAGAGGCTAACTTATACCAGACCAGACCAGATGGTATGTCTGCCCTGCGAGGCTTCTCCTGATTGTGGGGGGGCAGAAGACTACTATTGCAGTCGATGGGGATGTGAGACAATAGCTCCTTGGACTACCAGAGACACAGAACTAGAGATAACCAGAGTTAACAGCCCAGGGAAGGGGGGTAAAATTCAGACTAAGGGGGGTAAAATTCAGATTAAAGTAAAAACCTGGAAAGCGGTACAAAATTCCCAATGGGTCAGAGGAAAAACTTGGGGATTAAGGCTGTATGTCTCTGGGACTGACCCTGGTATCCGGTTTACCATTCAATGGTGGGCTCGACAAGGCCCCTCAATACTTGGTGGGCCTGAAACGCCTCAGGAGTAACCCCGTGCGTCTCAGGGATAGTGTTGCAGCACAACAGAGAATGGTGTATACTAGTAAGGCTGTACCCCCGAATAATACATCACCCTTATGACGAGCTCCTAACTAGCCTAGGGCCCACGACCTCACCTATTAGGAGGCTCTGAGAATCAGCTACCACTTTGTTAACTGTAGTGGCCCTGCTAGGACTAGCAGGGACCGGGTTGGGTGCCACTGCAGTAGCACAGCAGGGTAACCATTTTTCAGCTCTCTGGGTCGCTATAGATGAAGACCTGGATTGGATCGACCAGTCCATCTCTAGTCAAACAAAATCTCTAAACTCACTTTCGGAGGCTGTTCTCCAAAATCGGCGAGCACTGGACCTATTGTTTTTACAACAAGGGGGGCTGTGTGCAGCCTTAAAAGAGGAATGTTGCTTTTACACTGATCACATAGGAGTAGCAAAGGACTCCGAGAAGGCTTAGAAAAGCGAAAAACAGAATGGGAGCAAAATCAGGGGTGGTTTGAATCCTGGTTTAATGTCTCTCCCTGGCTGACGACCCTATTGTCGGTTCTGGCAGGCTCCCTACTTCTGCTATTATTAGTCTTGACCATAGGCCCCTGCATAATTAATAGACTCATTGCATTTGTTAATAATAGAGTTAATACTATTCAACTCCTGGTATTAAGGACCCAACACCATCTCATGGATGAACGGGAATTGTAAGTCTGTTAGTGACCCAAGATTGGCTCCAACCAAGCTTCACGTGAAAGGGGGGAATGAGAAGGGGCCCTAACCCTCACAGCCTGAACCTTTGCTCATTGCAGTTCAGGCTTCTGTACACTGCTTGCTTGCTTGCCCCCTGTTTCGCAAGCCCCCTGTTTCGCCTCAGATAAACAGAGCAGGCCGAATTCCCAGAACTGAGCAACGGCAAACAATTGCCGGAGTTGTAAAATCAGGGACCGCAATTGCACACCACAGTCTTTTTGTTTAAACTTCCTCCTTTTCAGACTGTAGCCCTTATATTCAAAAGCACCAATGAAATGCATAGGTTCATTAAGACAGCCATATATTGGCTCAATAGGCTAATCCTCCGCCTTGCGGCACCGGCACACCAGGTTCTAGTCCCTGTCAGGGTGCTGGATTCTGTCCCGGTTGCCCCTCTTCCAGGCCAGCTCTCTGCTGTGGCCCGGGAGTGCAGTGGAGGATGGCCCAAGGTCTTGGGCACTGCACCCCATGGAGACCAGGATAAGCACCTGGCTCCTGCCTTCGGATCAGCACGGAGCGCCGGTCACAGCATGCCAGCCGCAGCGGCCATTGGAGGGTGAACCAATGGCAAAAGGAAGACCTTTCTCTCTGTCTCTCTCTCTCTCTCACTGTCCACTCTGCCTGTCAAAAAAAAAAAAAAAAAAAAAAGACAGCCATATAGGGTATAAGAAAGTGCTTACAAGGCTGGCGCCATGGCTCAATAGGCTAATCCCCCGCCTAGTGGCGCCAGCACACCAGGTTCTAGTTCCGGTCGGGGCGCCGGATTCTGTCCCAGTTGCCCTTCTTCCAGGCCAGCTCTCTGCTGTGGCCCGGGAGTGCAGTGGAGGATGGCCCAAGTGCTTGGGCCCTGCACCCCATGGGAGACCAGGATAAGTACCTGGTTCCTGCCATCGGATCAGTGTGGTGCGCTGGCCGCAGAGTGCCAACTGCGGCGGCCATTGGAGGGTGAACCAACGGCAAAAGGAAGACCTTTCTCTCTGTCTCTCTTTCTCACTGTCCACTCTGCCTATAAAAAAAAAAAAAAAAAGAAAGAAAGAAAGAAAAAGAAAGAAAGAAAGAAAGAAAGAAAGAAAGAAAGAAAGAAAGAAAGAAAGAAAGAAAAAAAGAAAGAAGTGCTTACGTACGTACCTGTTTGTACCCGATTATATAAGCTCTGTGTGAACTGGGCTGGGGCTCTCCTCTGCTGTACCACTGTTATTGGGAAAGCCAGGAGAGTCCGAGTTCGAACTCGAAATAAATGATCCCTGCAATTTGCTTAAACTTTGGACTCTGGTGGTCTCTGATTCTTGGGGGTAGTCAATCGTCCGGCACTTCAGCTGCACCCAGGCTCCCCGCTGCAGACAGACCCCAGCCGGGGCTCCCCAGGCCTTGGGACCCCAGGGAGAAGGAGAGGCATGGCTGCAGAGAGCAGGTGCAGCTCAGGGCAAGCCTGTGACTTGGAGCTTTTTCTCCAGATGGCCCCTTCCTCCAGGAATGCTCCCATCTTCCCTGGGTCCCTCCAGCACGCAGGTCAAGGGCAGAGCACCTAATCAGCCCCATCCTCCTAAGAGTGGCAGTCACCTGTGCCAGGGAGCACCAGCTGCACCACGAGGCCCTGGTTCCAGGCCTGCTCAGGAAGTCACGTGTCTCTTGCTTCCACCTTCTCACCTGGCCACAAGGCCACCCACCTCTGGGGTCCAGGCCAGGACCAGATGCGCGGGAGCAGCCCCCCCCCCCAGAGTGAGCGGCCAACCTCATCCACAGACATGAGTGTTCACATCCCAGCTATATCCTCAGCCGTGGCGCCAGCCCCTACTTCCCCTCCCACAGACTCCTCTTCCCCAGGCTGTGTGTTGGTGCAGGAGGAGCCGGGCACAAGGAATCGGGGTGGGGCTGAGGACTGGAGTGAGGGCCCCAGACCCAGGATGGCGGGAAGTGGGGTGCCTCTGCCTCTGACTTCCATGCCAAAGTCACCTCTCTCTGTCCCGCCCTCTCCCCACCCCGCAGTCCAGGCCCTGTTGGTCAAAGCTGCAGAGGTGAAGGGGGGTGGGGACGTCCTGAGGCTCAGGGATGCCTGGCTGCTGGTCTTTCCCGGCTCCCTCCTCCCCCACCCAGGGCCTCCCAACCCTCCCGTTGGGTGTCTCCTTTCTGTACCAACCGCTCCTGCTTCCCCTGCCCCTCCCGCCTATTCCTGGCACCAGACTTCAGATGGCAGGGCTCACGTGCCAGTCACAGGGAACCAGGCACAAGAAGGTCAGTGACCTCCCCAGGGAATAAACCCCTGCACCCACGTGGGAGACCCGGAAGAAGCTCCTGGCTCCTGGCTTCAGCCTGGCCCAGTCCTGGTCATTGTGGCCATTTGGACAGTGAACCAGCAGATGGACTCTCTCTCTCTCCTCTCTCTCCTCTCTCTCTCTCTCTCTGCTTTTCAAATAAATAAAAAATACAATCTCATAAAGAGAAAAGAAAAGGAGTGGCTGGGCCTCATCAAACCAGAGGAGAAAGGAAGCAGAGGGGAGGTACAGAGACAGAAAGTGAGGAACAGCCCAGCAGGGGAGCGCGGGAGTCCCCAGCCCTGGCCAGGTGACCAGATGCGCCACGCTCGTGATGAACTTCCCTGGTCTGGTAGAACAATCAAGAGACAGGGAGAAGAAATGGGAAATAATGAGGCGAGATCCAAGGGGAAGCCTTCATACTCCAAATGTCACAGAATTAGCTCTGTGCATAGGAGCAGCCACAGCAGAAGACAGGGAGCAGATCTCAGGGTCTGTGCTACAAACCTCACCCCGGCGTCACGCCAGGCTGGACTGCGCCATCACGGGAAACACAAACCTTACCCTGGGCGTCACACCAGGCCAGGCCAAGCTGGGCTGGGCCATCGCGGGGGACACAAACCTCACCCCGGCGTCACGCCAGGCTGGACTGTGCCATCACGGGGAACACAAACCTTACCCTGGGCGTCACACCAGGCCAGGCCAGGCTGGGCTGGGCCATCGCGGGGGACACAAACCTCACCCCGGGCGTCACACCAGGCTGGCCCGCTCCACATCACCTGGGGTAGGGCCTGGCCCATCATGGGGTCCTGGTGAGTATATGGGGTCGTGGGCCCCGCACAGAGGCCCAGGCTGGCAGTGGGCCACCCGTGTGTCACTGCTTCCTTCCCTGCCAGGCACATGGGTTCCTCCTGAGCAGGCCAGCGACACTGTGGTCCCCGTGGTCCCAGGGCCACCCCCAGCTGCCAGGCTTGCACAGCCACACATACTCGCACGAGCAAAAGTGTCCCTTTGTACACCCGTAACGCCCACAGTCACACACACTCACCTCGCGGCGGCTCTGTGGGCCAGTAACCTCATTCCCTCTCTTCCTTCCACACTGAAAAGAGAATATCTGACCTGCCTAGAATTTCATGGTTTTTACGCCTCACAGAGAATCTGACCAAAGTCAGGCCCCTCCCCCAAGAAGTAATGCCTGTTTTCCTGCCCACACACAGACACGCACGCACCTCACACTTGATTGTGTGTGTGTGTGTGTGTGTGTAAGGATGGGTCCAGGCCGGTGCCGTGGCTTAATAGGCTAATCCTCCGCCTTGTGGCTCTGGCATACCGGGTTCTAGTACCGGTCGGGGCGCTGGATTCTGTCCTGGTAGCCCCTCTTCCAGGCCAGCTCTCTGCTATGGCCCGGGAGTGCAGTAGAGGATGGCCCAAGTCCTTGGGCCCTGCACCCCATGGGAAACCAGGAGAAGCACCTGGCTCCTGGCTTCAGATCAGCGCGGCGGCCATTGGAGGGTGAACCAATGGCAAAGGAAGACTTTTCTCTCTGTCTCTCTCTCTCTCACTGTCCACTCTGCCTGTAAAAAAAAAAAAAAAAAAAAAAAAAGGGTGGGTCCACACCCATGCAGAAGAACCCGCACAGCCCAGACCCAGCCCCCATAAGGGCCTCTCCAGATGCAATGCCCAGCCCTGTGGGCCTGAGCACCTGCAGGGGTGGCTGGGAGAAAGACAAGACACTGGGGTAGGAGGTGTGCTGGGAATGTTGCACCCTCAGCTCCCATCCTGGCACCCCTGCAAAGACAGGAAAGAGCGGGCCACCCCGCCTGCCCCAGGGCAGACTTAGCATGTGGCGAAGGCACGGAGGTAAGCTCAGGGACCTGAGAAGGCAGCCTGGCATCCTCAGTGACACCCGGCTTGCCCCAGCCTTGCAGGTCCTAGAGCCGTGGGAAGCAGGTGGGACAGAGCGGGGAGCCGGCGGCGAAGCAGGATGAAATGTTGATGCTTGCGTCGTGGTAGAGCGGAGAACGGCGCTGTCCAGGAATGAAAGATGGGTCGGAGGGGCCGGCCGGGCAGCAGAGGAATTAGTCTAAGGGAGCGCCTGCTTGGCTCTGTGTGCGGGAGGGGCACGGGGAGCCAGAGGGGCCAGCAGAGGGCCTCCGAGCCAGGCGGACTAGAAGAGGGGCAGAGTCGGCCCAGGCCTCCAGGGCCAGGCTGTACACAGGCTTGGGATTCGGGATGGCAGCAATGGGAGCCTCAAAGGCCAGCTGCCCTGGGGAGGGACAGCCTCCTGCTGGGGGTCTCTGAGCATCCGGGGCTTCCAGGGCCTTGCTGCCTCAGTCTCTCCCTGGAGAGAAGCGTGCCCCTCTTCCCTTCTCACCCCCAGCCCGTCATCCTACCACAACCTCCCTGGACACACAGCAGCCCCGTCTCCAGCCAGACTCACCCCCGGGTCCTTCACACTGTCTCACTGTCCTTCACACTGAACACTCGCCACCTGCTCACGTTTGTCCATTAACTTTGTGTCGTGTAGGTTTAGTCCTGTCTCTTCTGTTAATTCTTGGCTCCCCAAATGCAGTGCAAAGGCCCCAGAAGCTGGGCATGGCACCTGACACGAGGGAGACGAATCACACGCACAGCAGAGCAGGTGTAGGAGCACTAGGCACCCAGCCCCCCCACCCCGCCTTCCGTCCTGGCCTGATCACCAGCGAGGCCCACCCTCCCTGCCACCTCCAGCGTGGCCACGTCTTTCCCAGGGTACAAAAGGTACAAAGCCAAGGCTGAGCGCTTGGCCAAGGGCACCCAACCGGGAGGCCAGCAGAGCCGGGAATGGGCCCTGCTCTGGGCCCAGAGTCCCTGCTCACAGCTCCTCACACCCACGGGGAGGGCTGAGGGTCCCTTGGCATCCCTCACCTCCCGAGGAGGGAGAGCAGAGCCCATGAAGCCGGTGTTGGGCCAGTAGCAGCGAGGGCGCCCACATCCGGCACCAGAGGGCTGGCTTCTGCTCCCGCCTACAGCTTCTGATTCCAGCCTCTGCCAATGCACACCCTGGGAGGCAGCGGTGATGGCTCGAGTCACTGAGCCTCTGCCACCCACACAGCAGACCTGGAGGGGGTTCCAGGTCCCCAGACCCGCCCTGGGCCAGCCCTGGCCTTTAAAAAAAACAAGAACTTTTTAAAGATTCATTTGTTTTGAAAGGCAGAGTTACAGAAAGAGAGAGGGAGAGAAAGAGCAAGACAGAGAGATCTTCCACCTGCTGATTCACTCCCTAGATGGCTGCAGTGGCCAGGGCCCGCCCAGGCCAAAGCCAGGAGCTCTATATGGGTCTCCCACATGGGTGGTAGGAGCCCAAGCACTTGGGCCATCTTCAGGTGCTTTTCTGGGCTCATTAGCAGACAGTTGGATTGGAAGTGGAGCAGCAGAGACTTGAACGGGTGTTGCTATGGGATCCAGCGTCCCATGTGGTGGCTTAACCTGCTGCACCACAACGCAGCTCCCAGCCCTGGCTTATGCAGGCGTCTGCAGAGTGCACGGTGGATGAGAGTTCTCTGTCTCTCTCCTGCACTCTCTGCTTTTAAAATAAACAGATAAATAAGCCATTTTTAAATAATAATAAATAAAAATAGATAAATAAGCCATTTTTAGAGAAAGAGAGCACTGCCAAGCACGGGCAGAGCTGGACTCAGGCCCAGGGATCCAGGCAGTCCCAGGACAGCAGGATGAGCCCCATGGCTGAGATCAGAGAGGATGCAGGCTGGGAAGCCCCTGGGGCTTTGCCCCATTCGTATACCTCATGGTCCCCTGGGCCTGGTGGCACTCAGCCACACAGAGGCAGTCACAGGTTCTCCTGAGTCTTGCCGGGAGATGAGAAACAGGCAGAGGTTGACCTGTGAGGCAGGCACACTGTCCCATGCACATCCCAGCATTTTACCTCTGGAGCAGGTGCATGGGTGGACAGAGAACTGTGGCTGCCGCCAGTGGCCTGTCATTTCTGTAGTCACAGTGTCACCTGCTGGCCACCTGTGGCATCGCCGTGGGGCTGCTCCCTGGCAGCCACCAGGTGTCAGAAGGAAGTTCCAGACTGTGGGCTCCATTCACTCATTGAACAAATATTTATTCAGCACCTACTGCGTGCAGGAGCAGGGCACAAAGCAGACTAAAAGCCCTGCCCTACATTCTGGCGGGGAGACAGGCACCAAGCAAGGCCAACGCATGAAATAAACATGGCAGAGGGCTAGGCACCGAGCAGAGAGAAGCAGGAAGCAGGTGGGGAGTGCTCGGGCAGTCGTGGGTTTGCAGAGCGGCCAGATGTGGCCTTGCCAGGGCAGTGACATTGAGAAAAGTCTGGAGAGAGACGAGAGACTCTCCAAGATTCCTGACCTCGAGCAACCAGGCAGAGGGAGCAGCAGCTGTTAGATCCAGGTGTGCCTGGTGGGAGGGGGAGGAGACAGGGGCAGTGAGGCGGCTGGCAGGGGGCAAGGTAGGGGCCGGAGCCTGAGGGCTTTGCCTCTGAACACTGGGGCTCCCTTCACAGGATGGGCACAAGCCAGCATGTATTGTAAAAGGCTCTTTCTGGGGATGCTGCTGGGAACAGAGTGTGGGGTCGGGGGCAGCAGGGGCCTGGATGAAGAGGTCCCGGGGTCATCTCCAAGCAGGAGGCAGTGGTGGCATGGCCTGGGGATAGCTGAGGCCAGCAGGGAGAGCGTTGGGGTTTTTCGGGATGTGGGAGAGGTGAGGATGACGCTAAGGACATGCTGCTCTTGTGAGACATGAGGCTGGAGGTCCCAGGGAGACGCCGGAGCGCCACATGGAGTTTGGAGGCCAGCGGATGACGTGTCTGTGTCTGTGTGTCCGTCTGTGTGTTGGGGGAGGAGTCTGAGAGTCCCCGGTGCTTGGATGATGTTGAAAGTGGCGAGGCTGGCAGAAATCCCGAAGTCTCCGCAGGCACAGAGCGTGGTGTGGGGCCAAGGACAGAGCCCTCTGGGGCCTGTGCCTCCTGCTGAGGTCAGGACAGTGTGGAGGGACCAGAGGAGGGGCAGGGAGGGGACCACATGAGAAGCCCTCCCCCTGGAACCCCAGTCAGAAGACAGAGGGAAGCAGGGGCTGTCAGGGCGGTGAGGTCGCTGGGAACCCCGAGAACGGTTTTGGTGCTAGAGTGGGGCCAAAGGTCCCGCAGGGGTCAGGCCAAGTGAGGATGAATGGAGAGAGCTGAGGACCGGTCGAGGCAGCTCTGTTGTACAGAGGAGGAAAGCGGAAGGGTGGAGGGAGTTCCTTTTCTGTTTTGTTCAAAGCCAAAGCATGAGAGCCTGCTTGGGTGGTGATGGGGGATGGGCAGAAAGCAAGAGCTCCCTGAAGCAGAGAGAACCCGAGAGCCCTGGCCCACACTCCACACCTGCTGGAAGGGAAGAGAATTAAAAAGACTGGTAACAGCAAGTGTCGGAGAGGATGCTGGGAAGTCGCAGCCCGCCCTCCTGCTGGGAACGTGCGTGGGTGCAGCCTCCCAGGACAGCCGTGTGGCCACTCCTTAGAACGTCAGACACGGCCTGGCCTCTCCTGCATGTCCACCCGAGAGACGCACACAGTGGGCTCCACACAAACAGCGTGAATCCCCACAGTGGGCAGTGGACGCAACCCAAGTGCCAACGTATGGACAAATAAAACACGTGCCGGCACCACGGCTCACTAGGCTAATCCTCTGCCTTGTGGCGCCAGCACACCGGGTTCTAGTCCTGGTCGGGGCACCAGATTCTGTCCTGGTTGCCCCTCTTCCAGGCCAGCTCTCTGCTGTGGCCAGGGAGTGCAGTGGAGGATGGCCCAGGTGCTTGGGCCCTGCACCCCATGGGAGACCAGGATAAGCACCTGGCTCCTGCCTTCGGATCAGCGCGGTGCGCTGGCCGCAGCATGCCGGCCATGGGGCCATTGGAGGGTGAGCCAACGGCAAAGGAAGACCTTTCTCTCTGTCTCTCTCTCTCACTGTCCATTCTGCCTGTTAAAAAAATTAAAAAAAAAAAAATAAAATGCGTTTATCCACATGGTGGAATACTATGCAGCCATAAGAATAAACTCATAGCGCACAGCAGCTTAAGCTGCCATTTGAGATGCCAGCACCCCATCTGAGTACTTGTTTGAGTCCTGGATGCTCCACTTCTGATCCAACTCCCTGCTGATGTGCATGGGAAAGCAGAGGAAGATGGTCTGAGTAGTTGGTCCCCTGCACCCATGTGGGAGACCTGGATGGAGTTCCAGATTCCTGGCTCTGGCCTGGCCCAGCCCCACTGTTGTGGTCATTTGAGGAATGAACCAGCAGATGGAAGACTTCTCTCTCTCCCTCCATTTCACTCTCTCTCTCTCTCTGTCCTGTCTCTGTAACTCTACCTTTCAAATAAATAAATAAATGAATCTAAAGAGATCTTCCATCCATGGGTTCAAATTTGTGCTACTTTATGGAAGGGCCTGGAGAATGACAGAATGTTCTCAATGATACCAGCCAATAAAAAGAGCCAGTCACAAAAGACTGCATATTGTACGGTTCCGTTTGCAAGAAGTGCCTGGAATTGAATCGGTGCATGCAGAGGTCAGAGAGCGCTGGCAGGAGGGGAGTCGGGGTGATTGCTCATGGGTACAGGGTTTCCTGGGGGAGGGTGAGAGATCCTGGGGGTCGCACAGAGCTGATTCCCACACTTTATTTATTTATTTTTTTGACAGGCAGAGTGGACAGTGAGAGAGAGAGAAAGGTCTTCCTTTTGCGTTGGTTCACCCTCCAATGGCCACTGCAGCCGGCGCACTGCGCTGATCCGAAGCCAGGAGCCAGGTGCTTCTCCTGGTCTCCCATGGGGTGCAGGGCCCAAGCACTTGGGCCATCCTCCACTGCACTCCCAGGCCACAGCAGAGAGCTGGCCCGGAAGAGGGGCAACCGGGACAGAATCCGGTGCCCCGACCGGGACTAGAACCCGGTGTGCGGGCACCACAAGGTGGAGGATTAGCCTAGTGAGCCATGGCGCCAGCGATTCCCACACTTTAAATGGAGATTTTGCGACCTGGGAGTGATCTGGTCTCAATGACGGTCTTCCCCACTAGGTAGCTGCTTACCACCTGTGGGCCAGAAAGGGTGAGGGAGTCCGTGTACACAGCCAATGCCATGCGCCAGCCACAAGGGAAGTGACACAGACAGCCCAAGCCTGCAGCCAGGCCCCTTGGCCAGGGCATGTGGGAGGCGGGGCCTGTGGCATGCAGGGGGCAGTGCTACAACACCTGTACTTCGTGGGCATAGAGATGAGGGGTGCTCGCTGGCTGTGGCCCGGCCTGAGCACTCAGAGTGGCAGTTCCTCAGCGGGCGAGGCTGGCGGCCGGGATCTTCCTGGGCAGCCTCTCCATCCCTTCTGCTCCCGCCCAGGGCCCGCTGGGCTCCGCCCGGGAGAAAGCAGGGGTGCGGCCTTGAGATAGGAAGGTGACTCCAGGGGCACTATGCTGCTGTGGCCATCTCTCAAGAAAACTTCCAGGGGCAGGCCTGGGGTTACCACGCGGGGCTTGGTGGGGTGGAGCTGGCCTTGGGGACAGCAGCCAGCACCTTCACAGTGACATCCCAGCTTCGAGTAGCGGTCCCCACCAGCATTCACACATTCACACACACACACACACACACACACCATTAATGGCTCCCAGTGCTCCCTGGACAAGCTGTACCTTTCTGTGGCCTCAGGCAGTTGGGGCAAGGTTGGGATCCACAGCCCGGCCTGATCCTCATGCAGCGTGGGGGACCAACCAGCGCCCCAAGCACTGAACTGTAGGGCCTGGGGAGTCCCCTACTGGCCTGTGGTGGGCACAGGGAGCGCTGAGGGGCAGAACTGAACCAGGCCTTGGAATCCAGGTGGCACCCAGGGGCGGGGAAGTGGGAAGAGGTCACAGAGCGTGGCCGTGGTGGAGGAGCATGGCTCAGGTGCCCTCTCCCGCCCTGTTCCCCCTCCCCCTTGCCTCCCACCGGGTTCTCTGGAGACCTTCAGACAGATGGCAGCCTGAGATCACAAGAGAAGTGGGGTGGGGGCAGGGGTCCCTGAGGGTCACGCTGAGCCTCCCGCACACCCACTGATGGCACTGTCATATCTGGCCACAAGGGGGCAGCATTGCTCCAGCCAGCACCCACCAGACAGGAGTTTCCATTCATAAAGATGGACAAAGCCAGACTCCTGGCTTAGTGGGCAACAGACTTGGAAAGATGTGAGACAGGAGGACTCCGATCTTCCGCACACTAGCCTGCCTTGTCTCAGGAGACACCGCTCACCTGCTGTGCGGGGCGGGGGTTCCCGGGCTCATTTCCTACCTGAGACGAGGTTGTGGCTTCCTCGGGAGAAACACTGGTCCTGAGGGCTCAGCACGAGGCTGTCCCAAGGAGACAGATCCGAGGCTATGATGCGGCCAAGTCTCGTCGTTTCTGGGCTGTGCAGGTCCTGAGGAGTTGAAGCAGGGAGTCTCATTTCTTTTTTCTTTCTAAGTTGTATTCTATTTGTGTGAGCGTGAAGAGGGGAAAAGAGAGTGCTAGTGGGGGGGGGGGGAACTCCTCCCTGCTCTGCTACAGCCCACAAATGGCCTCCAGGACTAGGCCAGGCTGAAGGCGGGAGCCAGGAGTTTTGGCTGTTGTTGTGACAGGAGCCCAGAACCCCAAGTGCCTGGCAGAGCCTCGAGTCCTCCCTACCAGGCGGAGGACAGTCTCGGAGGATGTAGCTTTCTCGGCTGCCACTGACTGGGCCTTCCCTGTTTGGACTGCACGGACCGCACTGCCTTCTGGGCTTCGGGGTTTCTGCCGAGAAATCTGACCATGACTTAGGGGGAAAGGGTGACAAAGCCACCTTCCTCTCAGCTCTGGAGATGCGGACAGTGTACCTGGCCACGGTGTCTTGGGCAACAGAACACGTGTTGAGTTTACCGAGGCCAGAGAAGTTGTTCCATCACTCAGAGACCCATCACTCAGAGGGTAAAGGCAAAGGAGGGGATATACTAAGTGGAGACACTAGGAGGTCTTCGAAAGACACAAATTATTATCACCTTTTACACTAGACAAGACCAGACCACCCAAGCACCATACTTGTTTGAATTTCTCAAAAATGAAGTATCAATCCCTATCACCCATCAAAGGCAAAAGCTTTTAGGGTATCTTTTTAATTTAATTATAAAATTCCTGCGAAACCCCCCGTGAATTATCTGCAGCCGTGATTGGTCAATTTCTTGCTCTGACTTCATAATGCCTCACTGTTAGGAAAGTCGTATTATTACAGAGTCCCTGGCTGGGCTGGGATTGGTCCGTTTCTCGCTCTGACTTCATAAGGCGCCACTATGTGAGGTGAGCCCCCAAAAAGTATATATGGCCGCTGCGGGGCCTGGGTTTTCGTCCGCCTTACCCAGAGAGCACGCTTTTGTGATCTGTGTAACTAGGACCCATCTAACCAGCCGTTGCGCTCGTTGGTGTTGCTTGTGCGTTTTCTTGGTTGTTGGTTTCTGGGTCTGTTTGGTTTTTGCTTTTTCCCGTTTTGTTTAGTTTGTTGTTTTCCTCCTCGTTGTTGTTTTGCCCATTTGGACTTTTTTTGCAGTTTTCTTTAGTTTTGCTTCCCCCACTCTAGTCAGCTAGCACGCTCAGAAGTATCAGCGTTCGAGGATTTAGTGGCTTTTCCTCTTTGTTGTTTTCTCCTTTATTGAGGTAGTCTTGTGGCTTCGCCTCTAGAGCAGTGAGAGTAGCTGGTGCTGTGTCTTAGTCAGCTGGGCAGTCAGGCCCCCGTGGTCCCTTTGTGTTGTAGGCAGTGCAGTGAGGGTCGGTGATTAGCTAGCGTGTGTCGAGCGGGTTAGGGAGTCGAGAGAGCGTAGTTAGGTGACCGGCGGCATGAAAGGCCTCTTGGACGTCCATCCTCCTCTGGACGGGTACCACTTTGTGCACGTGATCGGCCGGGGCGGCTTCAGCCTGGTGAAGCTGGCCCGGCACCTGGCGTCGGGCAAGTACGTGGCAGTGAAGATCCTGCGAGACGCCTCTCCCAGCAGCCCGCTGTCCGCGCAGGGGGAAGCGGCCATCCTGAGGAGCCTGCGGCACGACAACATCGTGCGGCTGCTGGAGGAGCGGCACACGAGGAAGCACCTGTTCCTGGTCATGGAGCTGGCGACCAGGGGCTCGCTCCAGCACTACGTGCGGTGGCAGGGCGGCCTGGCCGAGGACGAGGCCAGGGCCCTGTTTGGCCAGGCGCTGGCCGCCGTCAGCTACTGCCATGGCCAGCGCGTGGCACACCGGGACCTCAAGCTGGGCAACCTGCTGCTGGACGAGCACATGACCATCAAGCTGGCGGACTTCGGGCTGAGCCTGCGGCTGGAGCGGGGCACGCTGGTAAGGGGCTTCTGGGGGACCCCCGAGTACCGCGCACCAGAGGTTTTCCTCGGGGAGGACTACGACGCTTTCAAGGCCGACGTGTGGAGTCTGGGGGTGGTGCTGTTTGCCATGCTGGCGGCCACAGTGCCCTTCCACGGCAAGAACATGCACAAGCTGCAGGACCGGGTGCTGTGCGGCGTCTATGTGGTGCCACGTGGCGTCAGCCCGGCCCTGCAGGAGCTGCTGGCGTGGCTGCTCACGGTCGACGCCTCGGGGAGGCCCAGTGCGGAGGACGCCAGGACCCACTGGTGGTTCAGCCCCGGCCGAGAAGCCGCCCAGGAGCCCGAGGAGGACACGGTCACCCTGCTGCAGCCCCTGGGCGTTCCCCGGGACCCAGAGGCCAGGGAGTACCTGGCGGGCCTCGGGCTGCTGCCAGGCATGGGGACCGAGGGGACACCAGGCCCTCAGCCCCAGGACCCCGCGTCCCTGCCCGAGTCCTCGCAGAGCAGCAAGCGCCCCCCCATAGAGGACGACGGCTTGGCTCTGGTGTCCGTGTCCCCTGACAGCATGGCTGTTGGCTGCATTTCCTCCGCACAAAGCGACTCCTCCGAGGCCCCCAGTGAGTCTTGCCCTCTCCCTTCCCAGCCCCTCCTGCCTTGGGCCCTCCAGGAGCTGAGTCCAAGGTCCCCGAGGTGACCCCACCCTTGACTCTCTCCTACCAGGCCAGCCACAGCCAGAGAGGAGCCCTGCTCCCAGCGCCGCCCCCGACTCCACCGAGCTCTCCAGTGAGTCTTGCCCACTTCCCACATCCCCTGCCACTTGGGGGCCTCCTGAGCCCAAGGCCCCGAAGTGACCCCAGTCTTGACTCTCTCCTACCAGGCCAGCCACAGCAGGCGAGGAGCCCTGCTCCCAGCGCAGCCCCCGACTCCGCCGAGCCCTCCAGTGAGTCTTCCCCTCTCCCTCCCAGCCCCAGCCAGCTCGGGTACTCTTTGGCTGAGCCCTAGGCCCCCTTGGTGACCCCTTCTTGACTCACCTACCAGGCCAGCCACCGCAGGAGAGGAGCCCTGCTCCCAGCGCAGCCCCCGAGCCAGCCTCCAAGGCGTCGCCCTCCAGCCCCAGTGCCAGGAGCCGTGTGGACCTCGCAGAGCCAGAAGCCGCCGCAGCTGCCCGTGAGCCTGAGGGGGCTGGGACCGCAGCCACCGCTGCCACCACAGACTGCACAGCCAGCGCCCAGGGCAAGAGGCAGGGCCGGCGCGGGGTGGGCAGGAGGATCCTCCGGTTCCTGCTGAGGGCGTGCCGCATCCTGCCGTCCAGAGGGAGCGGCCCTGGCCTCCGCTGCTGCAGAGTGGCCCCCAAGTAGCCTCGCTCCGCCCCCGTCACCAGGAGCAATGCGCAGGCTGAGCTGACTGAACGTTTTTCGTGAGCATTTGCAAATGCTTCTCATGAATAAACTTCACCTTTGTGCATGGCTTTGGTCCCATGTTATGTTTGGGTCCCTGTGTGCACCGCGGGGAGGAGATGGAGGTGTGGGCGGTACTTTCTCATGGAAAGACCAACACTGGGCGATCACACCCGTGTGGGGGTCACAGAAGGGGTGACCTCATAGAAGCAGATCATAGAGTGACGCCTCCCAGAGGCTGGGCGGGAGACAGGGAGGGAGGGGGAGTCACTCGGCCACATGGCACAGGCACACGAGGGTCGGGGTCTGAGGTCTCTGGCACAGCAGGGAGGTCCCAGTCCACAGAGCTGTGCATTGCAACAGAGCTGTCAGTGTCCTATCCAACACCTCCTGCATTGTCAAGGGAGAACACGACCCCATTCCCCCGAGGGCCATGCACCTGACCTCATGGGGTATGGGATCCACCGACTCTGCAGTCCAACAGCTGCAGGTGGAGCCGGGCAGGACGTCCACGCTGTGCTGTGTGCCCGGCCTGCCCACGGTGAGGCCCAAATGCAAGAGGACGTGGGCAGGACGAGGACCTGGTTTTAGTTCAGGAGGCCCTTGGCAGCACCCAGGCCTTCCAAGTTCCCAGGGAACTGAAAGAAAGGCTTGAGACCTACTGGAGAGGACAGGACCCTCTGCCCCACCTGGGGACACTGGAGGATGGGACCTCCCCCACCCCGGTCTTCCTCACTTCCACATTTCTGGGACAGGTAGGCTGTGTTTAGTGAAGGAGCTTTCTTCCAGATCTGAGGTTACATGGATGCTCCGTGCACAGAACTGGGCTGCGTGGGCTCCAGCAGGTGCTCGCGTCACACATGCAGTGCCTCTGGAATGTTCCATGGGGAAGTGACTCAGAGAGTTATCAAGGTCACCCCAATGAGTGACCAGTGCTTCACAGCTGTCCTGAGTGACAGGGCTCTGAGCCGTGTGCTGGGCATAGGAGACCCTGTGACTCCCGACCTGCACGTTACCTGGGTCCCACCATTGAAGTCCCGTGGAAACCCCAGTTCCTGCCAGTGAGTGTGCAAGAGTCTTCCCCAGGGCCCACTGCACAATGGCAATGGTCCAGGGACCAGGCCCTGTCAGGGGTCACAGAGGTGGCCTGGGCGAGGCCCCCAGGAGGCCGGGTTGCTGAGTGCACTGCTGAGCTCCTGACCAGGCCCTGTGCAATGTCTGCGGCCTCTCCACGCTGGCATTTCAGCTTTGAGAGCTATGGAAGGAGCAGTCCCTCTGGGAGGCTTGGCCTGGCTCCCAGCCTTAGGCTTGTCTCCAGCCTGGGATCAGGAGGGCGATGGATAGCAATGACAGCATAGCAGAGGGCTGGTGGGCAGGGAGCTTGCGAATTAGGACAGGGTCCAGGGTCCTGGTGACCTGGATTCCCACGGGAGGCATGAGGCTGTGGTTGGGGAAGGGTCTCGGGGCATCCACCATCTCGGGCTTTCCTGTGCAGGGACCAAAGTGGTCATGGGCAGGATGTCCCAGGGCCTCCCGGTCACCTGAGCTTGTCCTGACCCTGAGAGCAGGGCTGGGCCCCAGGCTGGCAGGCCTGTCACCCCGGGTGGCCCCAGTGCTCCGCAGAGAGGGAGAGATTTTCCATCTGCTACTTTACTCCCCTACTTTACTCCCTACTTTGACTCTGGCAACAGCCAGAGCTGGGCCAGGCCACAGCCAAGAGCTAGAACCTTCTTCCAGGTCTCCCATGTGGGTGGCAGGTGCCCAAACACTTGGGCTGTCTTCTGCTGCTTTCTCAGGCCATCCCTTAGTCCAAAGATTTCTCTACCGCGTTCCTGGATCTGTGTTGGGCCAGCAGGAAAGGGAGAAGCCAGAGGGAAGGGACTGCCCTGACTTTTAAGGGCAGGAACAGAGCCGTGCGCACATTGCTCCATTCACCTCGTGAGTGCCCACCCGAATCTGGTGGTGTAGCCCACCCAACAACCGGGAAGGCTGGAAATGTAGTCTCTACTCTGGGCGGCTAGATGCACCGCTAAAATGCGGGGCCTCAACGTTTGCAAGAACAGGGAGATGATGACTAAGGGGGCACAGCCAGCAGTCCCCGTGCTCCCAGAGCGAGGAGGAATGGGACTCAATCCACTGTCTGAACAGAGGAGAGGGAGGGGCAGGCGGCAAGGAGAACCGCATCAACTCACATGGTGGAAGCTGACTGCACGGGCATGAAGGCTGGTTGGACCCGGAGCAGACCCCACTCTCTCCTTGCTACACATCCTGTCCATTTCTAGAAAGCCACGTTTTAGTCCAGCGTGGACAAGATAGGACTTTAGCAGCATGTTGAGGCTACTGCTGAGCAGAGCTGGGGGACACAGAGTCTCGGGGCCATCACATACCTCAGGGGAGATGGATTTTCTAGAACCAGGTGGGTGTGCAAGGCTCCCACCAGCACTGGGGAGGAGCAATGAGAATGAGAGCTGGGGGTATCTCTCGTCCTTACGGCCGCGGCTTTGCAGTCCGGATGGGAACTCAGCTTTTCTAGGGCTGTGCTACTTGAAGGGACTTGGAAAACTTCAAGGAAATGGAATTAAAGGATAAGACGGTTTGGTGCGAAACTTCATGGTCAAAGTTTGCTAAGTAATAACTATCAAGTTTCAAAACTGGTTTGGACCTAAATAAAAAATGAATTCTATTTTTGTGGTGACGTTTAGGAAGTACCCTGTGTTTCATCTTTATTTATCTGCCATAGAAAAGTCAAAATTTGGGGGCCAGTGCTGTGGAGTAACAGATAAAGACATGGCCCAGGGTACAGGCATCACCTATGGGCACTGGTTCGAGCCCTGGCTGCTCCACTTCCTATCTAGCACTCTGTTATGGCCCGGGAAAACAGTACAAGATGGCCCAAGTCCTGGGACCCCTCTCTCCATGAGGGAGACCTAGAAGAAGCTCCTGGCTCCTGGCTCAGCACAGCACGGCATTTGTGGCCATTTGGGGAGTGGACCAGCAGATGGAGGACCTCTCTCATTCTCTGCACTTCTGATCCTGTGTAACTCTGCCTTTCAAATCAATCAATCAAAGAATAAAGAGAAAGAAAAAAACCATAGAAGTAAGATTGGTATTACCTTTACTTAATGGAAAACAGTAACAAGAGTCATCATACTTTAATTTTTTTTTGCTTCAGTAATGAAACTGTAGTGAGAATTCCTGGGGTGCTGGTTCTTCCCCACCAGCCTTGAGGCAGGGACCAGCACTGCAGGAAATCACAGAGTAATCGCACCGTGCAATGTCCCTGGGCAACTGGAGGAGGGGTCATCTCCCCAGGGAGGGTTCCTCTCCAAGAGGGCTTGGGCAGTCGGTGCAGAGGGACCACCACGTGTTCCTGGGCCCACGGCAGTGCTGGGCCCTGGGGGCTCCTCAAGAACTGCAGGAGACACCGCTCCACCTGCTGTGTGGGGTGGGGGTTCCCGGGCTCATTTCCTACCTGAGACGAGGTTGTGGCTTCCTCGGGAGAAACACTGGTCCTGAGGGCTCAGCACGAGGCTGTCCCAAGGAGACAGATCCGAGGCTGTGATGCGGCCAAGTCTCGTCGTTTCTGGGCTGTGCAGGTCCTGAGGAGTTGAAGCAGGGAGTCTCATTTCTTTTTTCTTTCTAAGTTGTATTCTATTTGTGTGAGCGTGAAGAGGGGAAAAGAGAGTGCTAGTGAGGGAGGGGCGAACTCCTCCATGCTCTGCTACAGCCCACAAATGACCTCCAGGACTAGGCCAGGCTGAAGGCGGGAGCCAGGAGTTTTGGTGGTTGTTGTGACAGGAGCCCAGAACCCCAAGTGCCTGGCAGAGCCTCGAGTCCTCCCTACCAGGCGGAGGACAGTCTCGGAGGATGTAGCTTTCTCGGCTGCCACTGACTGGGCCTTCCCTGTTTGGACTGCACGGACCGCACTGCCTTCTGGGCTTCGGGGTTTCTGCCGAGAAATCGGACCATGACTTAGGGGGAAAGGGTGACAAAGCCACCTTCCTCTCAGCTCTGGAGATGCGGACAGTGTACCTGGCCACGGTGTCTTGGGCAACAGAACACGTGTTGAGTTTACCGAGGCCAGAGAAGTTGTTCCATCACTCAGAGACCCATCACTCAGAGGGTAAAGGCAAAGGAGGGGATATACTAAGTGGAGACACTAGGAGGTCTTCAAAAGACACAAATTACTATCACCTTTTACACTAGACAAGACCAGACCACCCAAGCACCATACTTGTTTGAATTTCTCAAAAATGAAGTATCAATCCCTATCACCCATCAAAGGCAAAAGCTTTTAGGGTATCTTTTTAATTTAATTATAAAATTCCTGCGAAACCCCCCGTGAATTATCTGCAGCCGTGATTGGTCAATTTCTTGCTCTGACTTCATAATGCCTCACTGTTAGGAAAGTCGTATTATTACAGAGTCCCTGGCTGGGCTGGGATTGGTCCGTTTCTCGCTCTGACTTCATAAGGCGCCACTATGTGAGGTGAGCCCCCAAAAAGTATATATGGCCGCTGCGGGGCCTGGGTTTTCGTCCGCCTTACCCAGAGAGCACGCTTTTGTGATCTGTGTAACTAGGACCCATCTAACCAGCCGTTGCGCTCGTTGGTGCTGCTTGTGCGTTTTCTTGGTTGTTGGTTTCTGGGTCTGTTTGGTTTTTGCTTTTTCCCGTTTTGTTTAGTTTGTTGTTTTCCTCCTCGTTGTTGTTTTGCCCATTTGGACTTTTTTTGCAGTTTTCTTTAGTTTTGCTTCCCCCACTCTAGTCAGCTAGCACGCTCAGAAGTATCAGCGTTCGAGGATTTAGTGGCTTTTCCTCTTTGTTGTTTTCTCCTTTATTGAGGTAGTCTTGTGGCTTCGCCTCTAGAGCAGTGAGAGTAGCTGGTGCTGTGTCTTAGTCAGCTGGGCAGTCAGGCCCCCGTGGTCCCTTTGTGTTGTAGGCAGTGCAGTGAGGGTCGGTGATTAGCTAGCGTGTGTCGAGCAGGTTAGGGAGTCGAGAGAGCGTAGTTAGGTGACCGGCGGCATGAAAGGCCCCTGGGAAGTCCATCCTCCTCTGGACGGGTACCACTTTGTGCACGTGATCGGCCGGGGCGGCTTCAGCCTGGTGAAGCTGGCCCGGCACCTGGCGTCAGGCAAGTACGTGGCAGTGAAGATCCTGCGAGACGCCTCTCCCAGCAGCCCGCTGTCCGCGCAGGGGGAAGCGGCCATCCTGAGGAGCCTGCGGCACGACAACATCGTGCGGCTGCTGGAGGAGCGGCACACGAGGAAGCACCTGTTCCTGGTCATGGAGCTGGCGACCAGGGGCTCGCTCTATCACTACGTGCGGTGGCAGGGCGGCCTGGCCGAGGACGAGGCCAGGGCCCTGTTTGGCCAGGCGCTGGCCGCCGTCAGCTACTGCCATGGCCAGCGGGTGGCGCACCGGGACCTCAAGCTGGGCAACCTGCTGCTGGACGAGCACATGACCATCAAGCTGGCGGACTTCGGGCTGAGCCTGCGGCTGGAGCGGGGCACGCTGGTAAGGGGCTTCTGGGGGACCCCCGAGTACCGCGCACCAGAGGTTTTCCTCGGGGAGGACTACGACGCTTTCAAGGCCGACGTGTGGAGTCTGGGGGTGGTGCTGTTTGCCATGCTGGCGGCCACGGTGCCCTTCCACGGCAAGAACATGCACAAGCTGCAGGACCGGGTGCTGTGCGGCGTCTACATGGTGCCACGTGGCATCAGCCCGGCCCTGCAGGAGCTGCTGGCGTGGCTGCTCACGGTCGACGCCTCGGGGAGGCCCAGTGCGGAGGACGCCAGGACCCACTGGTGGTTCAGCCCCGGCCGAGAAGCCGCCCAGGGGCACGAGGAGGACACGGTCACCCTGCTGCAGCCCCTGGGCGTTCCCCGGGACCCAGAGGCCAGGGAGTACCTGGCGGGCCTCGGGCTGCTGCCAGGCACGGGGACCGAGGGGACGCCAGGCCCTCAGCCCCAGGACCCCACGTCCCTGCCCGAGTCCTCGCAGAGCAGCAAGCGCCCCCCCATAGAGGACGACGGCTTGGCTCTGGTGTCGGTGTCCCCTGACAGCATGGCTGTTGGCTGCATTTCCTCCGCACAAAGCGACTCCTCCGAGGCCCCCAGTGAGTCTTGCCCTCTCCCTTCCCAGCCCCTCCTGCCTTGGGCCCTCCAGGAGCTGAGTCCAAGGCCCCCGAGGTGACCCCACTCTTGACTCTCTCCTACCAGGCCAGCCACAGCCAGAGAGGAGCCCTGCTCCCAGCGCCGCCCCCGACTCCACCGAGCCCTCCAGTGAGTCTTGCCCACTCCCCACATCCCCTGCCACTTGGGGGCCTCCAGGAGCTGAGCCCAAGGCCCCGAGGTAACCCCAGTCTTGACTCTCTCCTACCAGGCCAGCCACAGCAGGCAAGGAGCCCTGCTCCCAGCGCAGCCCCCGACTCCGCCGAGCCCTCCAGTGAGTCTTCCCCTCTCCCTCCCAGCCCCAGCCAGCTCGGGTACTCTTTGGCTGAGCCCTAGGCCCCCTTGGTGACCCCTTCTTGACTCACCTACCAGGCCAGCCACCGCAGGAGAGGAGCCCTGCTCCCAGCGCAGCCCCCGAGCCAGCCTCCAAGGCGTCGCCCTCCAGCCCCAGTGCCAGGAGCCGTGTGGACCTCGCAGAGCCAGAAGCCGCCGCAGCTGCCTGTGAGCCTGAGGGGGCTGGGACCGCAGCCACCGCTGCCACCACAGACTGCACAGCCAGCGCCCAGGGCAAGAGGCAGGGCCGGCACGGGGTCGGCAGGAGGATCCTCCGGTTCCTGCTGAGGGCGTGCCGCATCCTGCCATCCCGAGGGAGCGGCCCTGGCCTCCGCTGCTGCAGAGTGGCCCCCAAGTAGCCTCGCTCCGCCCCCGTCACCAGGAGCAATGCGCAGGCTGAGCTGACTGAACGTTTTTTGTGAGCATTTGCAAGTGCTTCTCATGAATAAACTTCACCTTTGTGCGTGGCTTTGGTCCCGTGTGATGTTTGGGTCCCTGTGTGCACCGTGGGGAGGTGATGGAGGTGTGGGCGGTACTGTCTTTCTCATGGAAAGACCAACACTGGGCGATCACACCCGTGTGGGGGTCACAGAAGGGGTGACCTCATAGAAGCAGAGCATAGAGTGACGCCTCCCAGAGGCTAGGCGGGAGACAGGGAGGGAGGGGGAGTCACTCGTCCACATGGCACAGGCACACGAGGGTCGGGGTCTGAGGTCTCTGGCACAGCAGGGAGGTCCCAGTCCACAGAGCTGTGCATTGCAACAGAGAGCTGTCAGTGTCTTCTCCAACATCTCCTGCGTCGTCAAGGGAGAACACGACCCCATTCCCCCGAGGGCCATGCACCTGACCTCATGGGGTACGGGATCCACCGACTCTGCAGTCCAACAGCTGCAGGTGGAGCCGGGCAGGACGTCCACGCTGTGCTGTGTGCCCGGCCTGCCCACGGTGAGGCCCAAATGCAACAGAGGACGCGGGCAAGACGAGGACCTGGTTTTAGTTCAGGAGGCCCCTGGCAGCACCCAGGCCTTCCAAGTTCCCAGGGAACTGAAAGAAAGGCTTGAGACCTACTGGAGAGGACAGGACCCTCTGCCCCACCTGGGGACACTGGAGGATGGGACCTCCCCCACCCCGGTCTTCCTCACTTCCACATTTCTGGGACAGGTAGGCTGTGTTTAGTGAAGGAGCTTTCTTCCAGATCTGAGGTTACATGGATGCTCCGTGCACAGAACTGGGCTGCGTGGGCTCCAGCAGGTGCTCGCGTCACACACACAGGGAGGTGGGGATGGTGGAGGGTGGGGCCGGCGTCTTCCACCAGTCACTGGGCGTGGCTCCTGTCCTGGCCTCCCTGAGAGTCTCAGGGCGGGGCAATGGCCCAGAATTCCAAGCAAGGGGCAGGGGCAACCGAGGGGCCCAGTGTTGGAGGTGGAGAGAACGCTGTGCACGGTGTCCCACAAGGCATTTGGACATCAGGAGCGGTGCTGGGCTGCCGCTGCTCAGTGGACATGGATGAGGAATGTGGCGTCTCTGGGGTGGTCCAAGCATCATCATCACAGCCTGTGAGTCTCTGCAGGGTGGGGCTCTTGGGGAGCTTGTTTTTCACCTGTGCTGGTCCTGGTCTCCTGTGGGCCACGCCCCAGCCTTCTGCTTTCTCTGCGTCTCCCCTGGAGTCCCATACAAGGGTGCTCACTGGCTGATGCCTACACAGGGGATGATGGCACGCCGGGAGAGGAGTCCAGGGACTGCAGGAGGCCAGATGGTGGGGTGTGAGCATAGGGGAGGGAGGGCTTGGAGCTGACTTAGGAGTTCGCATTTCCTCTGACAGCCCTGGATGCCTCTGCTGGGTTCTTAGTTGGGGAGAGGGGAGATCAGAGAAGCACCTGGGAGCAGTCAGGATTTGAGGGCCAGTGGGGGGAGGGAGGCGTGCACCTGCTGCAGGAGCTATGGGGGCAGCTGTCCTGGTGAGGGCTTGGACCAGGTGGGGACAATGGGGGCAGGCGGGCGCTGCCTCTGTGAGCCCCTGAGGAGGAAGGGAAGACACCTGGGTGCAGGACAGGCAGGAGGTTCTGGGCACTGACACCCGGCAATGGTGCAGAGAGGAAAAGGGGAGAAAGGAAACCAGGGATTTCCTAATGCACTAAATTCTGCCGCTACTACAGAATCCTGGCACTGGCTATTTATTTATTTGTTTATTTTTAAAGACACTTACTTAATAGGCAAGTTCCAGAGAGGGAGAGGGAGACAGAGAGAAAGAGACATGCTCCGTCCACGGCTTCACTCCCTAGATGGCCACAACAGCCAGGGCTGAGCCTGACACTTAGGTCATCTCCTCTGCTTCCTCAGGTGCATCAGCACGGGGCTGGATTGGAAGTGGAGTAACTGGGACACGAACCGGCACCCACACGGGAGCTACCCACTACGCCACCATGCAGGTTCCCGAAGCGGTCTCATTGTACCTTCCCACCCGGAGTCTACCTGGAGCACCCCTTTGCTGGCAGGTCCCCAGGACTTCCTAAGGCACACGAAGTGGCCGCTCTGTGAGCCCAGCTGATGGGAGCAGTGAAGGAAGGAGAAAGAAGACTGGGTGGATGTGCCCTAGCCTGGCCTGCCATGGAGTCTACGGAAGGTTTGGCAAAACTACTGAGAGTTCCTGAGGCAAAGCTGTTGACAAAGGGGTCCCCAAGTCATTGGTGGAGAACAGCCCATGAGCTCATGGGCTCCTGCAAAGGCAGCCATGGATTTCAAAGCATGGCAGCCATGGCCTTGTTCAGTTACCAAAGTGCATTTAGTACTAAGGAGTCTGCGAGGTGCATTACCATGGCCACCCACAGGAGAGAGCGAGAGCGAGAGTGAGAACGAGAGCAAGAGCGAGAGCGAAAGCGAGAGAGAGAGAGAGAGACAAAGTGAGCCCCGTGGGCAGAGGCCCCCTATCAGTGCACTGATAGGGGGAGCCACAAGATGGAAGAATGCAAAGCAATAGGTGACAAAAGGACTGGGACTACAGAATTGTTGGAAATTACAAAAGACAATCTCATTCATGTTTCTCGAGAGATACAGAGTGCTAATTCCCTTTTATTACTTTTGGCTACCTGGGCTATGCGCCTTCCCAGGCAACTTTCAGAATCTGAGATAGACTGTATGTAGAATCTGAGGCTGTCTTCAGTGTTCAGCAAATTGCTTGATAAACACAGTGCCTATGATGCAGCACATGTGGTTCCGAGTGCTTTGTAACTATTGACTCATTTCGTCCCTACAACAAGCCAAGATGTGGAAGTGATTGCCGCCATACCCATCTTGTAGAAGAGGAAGTGGCAGCACTGAGACTGAGTCCCCTGCCAGGGGTCACGCCCAGGAAGTGGTGGAGCTGGGATTTGGCCACCAGAGCCTGTGCTCTTGCCTGTTACAGCAGGCTGCCCCCAACCCTGGCTACCATGTTGTCTCCATTCTCTTGCCCCACTCCTCTCCTCTCCTCTGTGTTACCACCTCAGCTTGGCACACCAGCCCCATGGCGTGCAGCCGTTTTCACCTGTGACCCCAACTCTCCCACACATTCTCTGAGGACAGCGAGGGCCCAGACTTCCCTGAGCCCTCCAAAGCACGCAACCAAGGTCAGCCTGGTATGGTCGCTATACATACGCTGAATCCAGGTATGAATCATTGGCTAGAGAGGCTGTACCTCATAAACCCCAAACTTTGCTGTTTGCTTAGCTAAAAATCAGCTCTAGAGTAGGACCGAGGTCCAATGGCATCCTGGGGGAGGCGTAGAGCCATTTCCAAGGCAATGTCACAGCCATCAGTGGATGCTTATACCCTGCAAGCTTCTGAAGGTCTAACTCTCCTGTGTGCTACTGCCCGATCAATCCTTTATCCAGCCTCTTAGTAAAGTCTTCAGCCCTCTGCTTCCATGTAGAACTGGAGGCTTAATTCAGTCCCAGAACGCTGATTGGCTTAGATATAATGCTTGTTCCATAGGTACTTAGAAAGGAAAATATTTATTGGGACAAAAAGATCTGGAGAAGTCTATAGGATTGGGAAGGAGTAGGCTCCGTTTGTGGTCATTTTCATAGCAATGCTTTGAGCCCTACCCTTTTAAGAACTGAGAAGCCAATCAGATCACTCCAAGAATGGGTCTTTTGGAAATCTGGACCCTCAACACTTCCATGGCTCCAGAAGACCTTGTAATTGGGGCTCCTAGGAAGTAAACAGTGTGGCTAAGATAGGTTTAGTTTTGGCTGAGAGGCTGGAGAAACCCAGCCTCAGTCCCTCAGTCCTGGTCCAGCTGTACACCTGGAGACGTGCCATGGGGGAAGAGACATCATGGCACGGAGATGTCAGGGAAGGGAAGGGGAGGGTGATGGAGGCACCAACCAGGCTGTGCTTTCCCCAGTGAGGAGGCCTTTTGAGAACTCAGGGGAGTCTGCAGGCAGCAGGCAGGCTGAGCTGTGCTCCCTTAGGGACCAGCGGTGGTAACTGCAGTGGGCTCTGAGGTCAGGCACCAGGCTGGTGATCCTGTCTCCCTCTCAGCTCTGCAGCTGGCACCTGGACTCTGCTTGAAAAGAACTGATTTGGGGCTGGCGCTGTGGCGCAGTGGGTTAAAGCCAACCTGAAGCGTCGGCATCCCATATGGGTGCCGGTTCGAGTCCCGGCTGCTCCATTTCCCATCCAGCTCTCTGCTATGGCCTGGGAAAGCAGTAGAACATGGCCCAAGTCCTTGGGCCCCTGCACTCACATGGGAGACCCAGAAGAAGCTCCTGGCTCCTGGCTATGGATCAGCACAGCTCCAGCCATTGCAGCCAATTGGGGAGTGAATCATTGGATGGAAGATCTCTCTCTCTCTCCCTCCCTCTCTCTCTCTCTCTCTCTCTCATGACAAGAGCCTTGGGTGATTACTGACACCATAAACAAGAATGTCAATTGTTAAATCAACAACAGGAGTCACTGTGCACTTGCTCCCCATGTAGAACCTATGTCCTTAATGTCTTGTACTATGAGAATTAACGGTAGCACCAATTTTCAAACAGTACTTTATACTGTGTGTGTCTGTGTGGGTGCAAACTGTTGAAATCTTTACTTAGTATATACTAAGTTGATAGTCTCTATATAAAGCTAATTAAAAATGATCTTAATGAAAAATGGGGGGGGGGGCTGGTGCTGTGGCTCAGTGGGTTAACACCCTGGCCTGAAGTGCTGGCATCCCATATGGGTACCGGTTTTAGACTCGGCTGCTCTACTTCTGATCCAGCTCTCTGCTGTGGCCTGGGAAAGCAGTAGAAGATGGTCCAAGTTCTTGGTCCTCTGCACCCACGTAGGAGTCCCAGAAGAAGCTCATGGCTCCTTGTTTCAGATCGGTGCAGCTCCAGCCATTGCAGCCAAATGGAGAATGAGCCATCGGGTGGAAGACTCACTCTCTCTCTCTCTGCCTCTCCTCTTTCTGTATAACTCTTTCAAATATATAAATCTTTTTAAAAAATGAAGAATGGGATGGGAGAGGGAGTAGGAGATGGGATGGTGTGTGGGTGGGAGGGTGGTTATGCAAGAAAGAACCACTATAATCCAAAAGTTGTACTTTTGGAATTCATATTTATTAAATAAAAGTTTTCTATTAAAAATATTAGATCCAATGAATAAATCAACTTTTCCAAAACAATTCATTCTAAGGATAGCATAACGTTCTATGTTTTGGTGAATCAGAAAAGCTGTAACCAGTGCACAAAAACTATGAAACTACAAATCCTAGTTCTGGCTACAGCATGAAAGAAAGTAAATTTAGACCTTTTTGTTCCTCAGGGCATATAGCCTGAGTGTCTGATAGGGAAATCCTACTCTATTGCAAATAAGTGCATTTAATTTTATAATTTATTGCTTAAAATGTATTTGGAGTAAAATTTTTCATACTAAAGCTTAATTCACAATACTATGTCGATATTTGAAAGAAGAAATTTCTGATAAGGTATAAAGTATTTATCTGAAAAAATGATAAGCTAAAATATCCTCAATCTATACCAAGATAGGGGAATTTTTTTATTCCATGAATAAAAATAAAAGCCTTGTGAAATAAAGGATTAGGTGGCTCTGCACAAACTGGATGACACACATTGAAAAGTCTCAAGTCTATAAGAGTCAACAGTGTGACAGAAGGAAAAGCTTATTGACAAAAGGGAAATATTGGGCTGGGTCTGAATAAATGGTGTTCCAAAAGTAGAAGTAAAAGACCAGAAAGGACAACTTGAGTTTGATTAAATCCAATGGCAGGGGAGGAAAAAATCTGTCCATGCAGCATGGTGGAAATGCATGTTCATGATAACATTAAGCAGAAATATCTAAATGTTCATCATACAACAGAACTGTATTCTACTACATTGAACATTGTTTCACAACAAAAAGAAGTATAAATAGATGTTATAACATGGATGGTAGTATACTACTAAAAGTATATACTGAAAGTAGTATACTAAGTGAAAGAAGCCATTCATAAAAGGCTACATACTGTAGGTCTCTATTAAAATGAAATTTCCTGGGCAGGGAAATCTCTGGAGATGAAACAGAGTGGTGGTTGTGCAGGGCTAAGGAAGAAAGAGGGACCGAAGGGGTGATGGAGAAGTTATACATGGTTTCTTTTCAGGGTTGATTACAAATATTCCAAAATTGATTGAGGTAATGGTTATCCAACTCTGGGAACATACTTTGGAATAGTGAATTTTGTCATATTAATTGGTTCACTTTACATATGCAAAATATGTAAGAGTTCTTTGAAAAGTTTGTCAAAATGGGTTAAGAGGTAAGGAAGTTTTTTGCAAAAAAAATTTAAATTGATGCACACTTTCTCAGAATGCGTATTTCCGGTGAACTAAATGAAACTGCATCTCAGTTACTCATTTTTAAAAATCTAGGAGCAGGACCTTCGATTATTCATCTGCTTATTTGTTTTCAACAAGAAAAAAGGAAATAAGAAGGGAATAGGTACGATCCAGCCTGGAAGAATATAGAGGAGATACTTAGCAATGTCAAACCAGTTGAGTGCTTTCTGTGGTGTGTCTCAGGGTTTGGGGATTTATGTCCATGGCAGCTGGGAAGGCAGAGGAAACATTTATCACCCTATTTTGTACGTATAGACTATACATGACCTGAACATTTCCCTACTTCTATGTGTGTACGTGTTTGTGTGTGTATATACATACATATATGTGAAGTTCAAAAGAAAGAAATGAGAATTCTTCAGTTAGATTGTATATTTTATACAATATTAGCATTTTGTGGAACAGTATAATGGAATTTCTGAACAACTTATCCTGGAACACATTAAATTAATATACATAGGCTCTATGTCTTGTCACATAAGTGAAAATAAGAACAAAATTTTAGAGAATTATAGTGAATTTTATCCTTCAATTTAATCTTCCCTGTTTCACCATGGCAGTGCAATACTACTGACTGTATTATATAACAAGAAAAATGTCTCTCAACTTCTGGGAAGAATGATAGTTAACTGTGACCTTTTTAATTATTTTAATAAAGAACAGAAGAAAAAATGCCAAGTACAGTGACTGTCAGAGTTTAACAAATAAGTACCTTATAATGATAAAACCATGCTAAGACTACAACGAAAATTAACAACAAATCTGTGTTTACTGACATTTTGTATCCTAAAAACACTTGTATTATTAAACCAGCCCTAGAATTCCTGTTGACACATTGGATAGGATATGTACTTTTCTGCTGATCTCACCAAATTTGATCTTTAATTCTTTGTCTCATCATCTAACTTAGTGAACTAATGTGTCATAATTTCCAGTGTTACCTGTACTACAGAATGTGCTTACTGGGTGTCAGCTACTTGAAGTAGTTTCACATGCACTTGACAAAGTATATTTATTACCATTTATTATTTATCACCTTACTGTTAATAATGAGTGTTCAATTTAATCAATAGTATATGCAAATTGTTCCATATTTGTGAGTCATGGCTTTTCATTTTTATGATGGGGCATAAGTGATACATTCCATAGGATACATATTTTGAATTTTGATCCTTTCCTACTCTAGGATTGTGCCATGTTACCTGTCCTCCCTTAGGATGCTGGGCAGCAGCAGTGACCTGCATCTCCAAGTCAACTACACAATCAAAAGGGGAAATAGCCCTTCTGTGTACTATGTTGCTGGGCTAGAATGCTGAGAAGTGGGCAGGTATTAAATGCTTTCTTGACTTAGGATATTTTTCATTTAATGATGATTTTATCATCATGTAGCCCTATCAAAAATCAAGGAGCAACAATACTTTGAATGTCATCACCACACACATCAATCCACATTCTTTCCATCATGCATACACATTACTGACTAAACTGAGATAAAAAAGACGTCACCTTCCTGCATAATCAATGTTATATTATTTAGCCAACAGATTCAGTTCACTATTTCTCCCCTGATAAATCTGTAACACTTAACAAGCTACTGAAGTATCACAGAGCAATCAGTGTGTTGGTACACTAAAACTAGTACAATTCTACAGCGTAGAACTATAGAGTGTAAGCAACTTACTTGTAAAAATGGCTAAAGTGAATAAGAAAAATACCTGTGAGGAACTTAATGTTGCTAAAATTTGCACATTTATAATTTGATAAAAAGGAGGGACCATTAAAAATTGCTGAGAGGTTATAAGAACACATCAGTTGACAGTGAAACGCCTTTGATTGAAGACAAGTTGGCATGAATAACAAAATTATACCAACCAAAATAGTTAAAAAGTTACAAGGGAAACGTATTATGTGGTGCAGCATCTTTCCTTTAGTTCATCTGGAAATCTGGTATGAACTGTCAAGGTAATCCACATAATTCAAAATCTTTTCAAAATGTTTCTTTTAGGTCTGAGCATTTCTGTTGAGTTCATCATGGTTTTAAATATGGCAAGATAAAAACATTAAAAGTATTTTAGGAGTATAGAATTTATTATTATTTGTATGTATGAATTTCCTGGCATTCTTATCCACAAAAATCCATCATCAACACCCTGTCATGGACATAGTTTGAACTCATTTACTGCAAGTCTAGAGTAAAAGGATGTTTCAATGTTTCCTAATTCATGAAAATGACTGGTCAACACAAATGTTCTTGTTCTGTAGATATAAATATCTGCATAATGCAACAGCACTCTATTGACACTTAAAGAAACTATTTGGTAAAATCAACAATCTCAAGTGTTTACATGTAATCTTGTGAGTAATTTTTATGAACAAGGACATGAAAGACAGGGTAATCCTGTTTTACTTGATAAATTTTTATATGGTATTCACTATCCATCAATTGGAATCCTGGATTACACATCTATCTTTTGTGAGACTGAACTAAGTCCTTATAAAGGCTGATGAATGTAGACTAACAGGTGAAAGTTTGTTTCCGAACCTGCAGTGTTCAGAGCATTATGGAACTCTGTAAGACAATGCCAGAGTAATCATTTCTAGATCATCAATGGCACCTATTTCCTTTTAAGAACCCAAAGATGTAACATTCCTTGTGGTGAAAAAGCATGTATAATGAACCAGTAACATTCTGGATAAGGAGTACAACTTACACTCTCAAATAAATTTACTATTAAATCCCAATGAAGAGTTTAGATTTTAACCAAAGAGATTCAGATTCCATACCATGTCATCACTTGACTTTATTCACACTTCAAAAGGTACTGTAAATATTACTAGGGACTCCAAGTGACATTTCTACAACCATGACCATCACAACACTACTCACAGTAGACCAAAGGTAGAAATCATGGAAATGTCCATCAACTGATGAAAGGATCTAAAAGATCCACTGTAAACAAAATATTGTTTTCTAATGTAACACAATTAGAATTTTAAAATGTAATCTGACTACTTAAACAATTTTATGAGTTCAGTCCATTCCTTCTATAAAGATTAGCAGATTTGCCTTGGTAGTAGCAAGTAGTATCTGTATAAATACAGAAAAATATACTTCTCAATGAGACTCTTCTTGTTAGGCAAAATATTTTCCCAATCTCCTAGCAGAGATATAGAAACACCTTCTCAGTGTGACAGAGGTTAAGAGACTGACTTACTGAACTTGGTCTTATCAGATTTTTCTGCAGCTCTTCAATACTGCCAGCATGCAGTTTGACGATATCTTTCATTTCCAAAATTTCAGACTGAAGCCTGAAAATTTCAGACTGAAGCGTGTACAATGTACACGGAAAATATTTTCACCCATTAATCTAAGCATATACATAATTTCTGACTAATTCTTAGATGAGACTTGATTCAGCATTAGATATGGGATGTATACATCACAAGTGGTGGCTTAGAACACAGTGCAAACAATGCCAGAAACAAGAATTTCGTTTTTATCTTTTATGCTTCACACATAAAAATTCATTTTGTTATAAAACAAAATCTCTCATCTCTTGTTCTCCAGAAATGAAAGTTCAGGTCTATTATTGATATCTAACTTTGATCATAATTGGGTATATAGTAGTCAGTCTAGTACCAGATGATTTAACTTGTGTTTCAGTCTATGTTTTTTTAAATATTTATTTATTTGAAAGGCAGAGTTACAGGGAGGCAGAGAAAGGGAGGGAGGGAGGGAGGGACAAATGGATGGAGGGGGAGAGAGAGAGAGAAAGAGACAATCTTCCATCCACTGGTTCACTCCCCAAATGGCCACAATGGCCAGAGCTACACTGATCCAAAGCAAGGATTCAGGAGCCAGGAGCTTCTTCTAGTCTCTCACGTGGGTGCAGGGTCCCAAGTACTTGGGCCATCTTCTGCTTTAAAAGGCCACAACAGAGAGCTGGATTAGAAGTAGAGCAGCTGGGACATGAACCGGTACCCATATGGGATGGCAGCACAGCAGGCGGCTTACCTGCTAGAACACAGCACTGGCCCTACAGTCTCTGCTTTTTAATAGATGTGTTCAATTTTCACTTTTTAATTTTTTTTTCTCATGATCCAGTTTAGAATGTAGCATTCTAATCTTAACAGCCAGAATATTAAGCTGTACACTAGACTAGATCATTGTTTTTGTTAATGTTTCCTCACTCATTTATAAATGATTTTAAAGACTGCTGAAGCAATCTTTTAAAATTGTGATATTCTCAAAATATTTTCTTTTTCCATGTTCTGAAATTTATTGTACTATTTCCAGTCTTAATGATGCAATTTTAAAGTAAGCGAATTTTATGTAGCGTGTCATTTTCCTTTTTATGACCACTGAAAACCTAAGTAAGGGGGTGGGCAATTGTCTCAGGAGCTAAATCATTGCTTGGGATACTCAACTCCAACACTCAAGTTCCTCGCTCAAGTCATGGCTCCTCCATTTCTGATGTGTCTTCCTACTAAAGTGCATTTTGGGAGGCAAAAGATGACAGAACAAGTCCTTGGGTTCCTGCCACCCATTTGAGAATTCAAATGTTTTGAACTTCTGGCTTCAGCCCAACCAACTGCTGCCGTGGACATGTTGCAAATAAACCAGCATATGGACTATCCCTCATTGTTAGTCTATGCCACTCCACCTTTAAAATAAAGTGAGAATACATATATATATATATAAAAAATTTAAAAAATAAAAAGGAATTTTCACTGATACTCAATGGAATATTAATCTTCCTCTGAAACTAAATAATAAGCTGTGCATTTAAACAATGAAAGGCTTGTAATAAATGGTGTCCAACTGGAAAAATATTGGAACCAAACTTCAAACATTTTAGAAGCAGCAATTCCAAAAGCTCAAAGATTTAATGGAAGATGACAAATCCGTTAACGTGAAAAAGGACTCACAGGAGAATATTTAAAAATATCAGAATTGGAAATCCTCTCTCTGAACTGCAGCAAATCAAAGAATAAAAGATGATTATATTTGACTATATTAAAAAATTAGCTTAACACTCTGATATCTAACCTATGTAGCCACCATACTATAAGAACGTGATATCGGAATAATATTTGAACAGATGAAACTTTCCAAAGTCAAGTTCCCTGGTCCTGAGAATATTATGTAGGTGGTCTATTTTTCTAAGATTTTAGAGCCATTTATAGAGAAATATCTTTATTAGGAAAGGATAATTCTAAGAAAGCACTTCCACATACATCAATGAGCTCAGTCACCACAGTCCTGATAGCAGGAGCTAAAAATAAAAGGAAGCTCCACAATTCTTCCTGGGTTATCTGGCTCTATTCCTTTTTTTAATTGTAAAGATGTTGCGCGGCCAATCAGCTTTGGTGGTAAATGACTTTGGGCACCGCCCACCTTACTTCCTTTGGGCGCCATCTTTGAATTGCCACGTGTGCCTAATTTCCCCACAGAATCTCCCTTTTTTGTTTTATACTAGGAGAGGAAGAGGAACTGAGTGGAGAGTGTGCCTGTCTTAGGTTGTCCCCTCTGAGTGGGATCAGCCCTTTAGGGAGCATGTCTGTCTTAGGTTGTCCCCCTCTGGGGATCTTACCCGTCCTTGACTACCACTCCAGCTGGTAAGGGCTGTCCCGGGGATCTTACCCGTCACTGGCTACCACCTCAGCAACTCAGGGTATGATGTAGTGTATCTCTACATCTTGGCAGTGGCTGTGGGCGGATGTAAGGAGCTCCCAATCTGGTGCTTAAAGAGCGGCATAACCCAGTTCTTAAAGAGTGGCATATTGTTGTCAGACCACCATTAACTGGACCACAGCAATGCACTCGTAGACAAGGACAATTTATTTGAAAGGACATTTATTTGAAAGTCCAGTAACAGAGAGACAAAGATCCTCTATCCACTGGTTCACTTCCCAGTTGGCCCCATAGCCAACCCCTGGCCAAACCAAAGTCAGGAGCCAGGAACTTCATTTGTGTCTCCCTCATGGGTGGCAGGGGCCCAAACACTTAGGTTATCTTCTGCTGATTTTCCTAGGCACTAGCAGGGAGTGGAGTTGAAGTGGAGCAGCCAGGACACAAACTGGCACAGGTATGGGATGCTTTTGTCACACATGGCAGCTTTACCTGCTATGACACTAAGCCAGATCCATCTGATGCTCTTTCTTTTTTCATTATTTTTTTTAACTTTTATTTACTAAATATAAATTTCCAAAGTACAGCTTATGGATTACAATGGCTTTTTCCCCCCATAATTTCCCTCCCACCCGCAACCCTCCCATCTCCCGCTCCCTCTCCCATTCCATTCACATCAAGCCTTGGCAACTCATGACAAGAGCCTAGGGAGATTACTGATGCCATAAACAAGAGTGTCAATTTGTTAAGTCATCTCACTCAATTTCTAAGGCACTTCTATCAAATTGCTTTTATTTCTGTAATATAAATTCAAGTGAAGAAAGATCTCAAAACACTAATAAGAGCGAAATTTTAATATGTATTCATTTTTATGTGAAAGAAAGTGAAATAGATAGAGGAAAAGAGAGGGGCAGAGAGGGAGAGAGGGAGAGGCATGCAGAGTCACAGAGAAGAGGGCTATCTTCCGATCACTAGTTTACTTAATTTTCCACAACAGCCAGGGCTGAGTCAGGCTGAAGTCAGAAGCCTGGAACTCAATCCACGTTTACCATGCGGGTAACAGGGACCCAACCACATAAGCCATTATCTGCTTTGTCCCATAGTGTGCATTACAGGTAAGACAGGATCAGGAGTGGAGCAGTAACTTGAACCCAGGCTCTCCAATATGATTTGCAGGCATCCCAACCAGCATATTAACTATTACGCCAACAGCCACACAAAAGGAAAACTCAGAGAGTGCTTCTTAGAAAACCATTTGGAGCTCAATGATTGTTTACAGCCCTTGTCTCTACTATTGAGGAACTGTATTTCGTTCTTTATACTATTTGTTGTGCTCTTCACTTAATGTAGGATTCAGATCCCACATGAGAAGTAAGTGCACAGTGACTCCTGTTGTTGACTTAACAATTTGACACTCTTGTTTATGGTGTCAGTAATCTCCCTAGGCTCTAGTCATGAGTTGCCAAGGCTATGGAAGCCTTTTGGGTTCACCGACTCTTATCTTATTTAGACAAGGTCATAGTCAAAGTGGAAGTTCTCTCCTCCCTTCAGAGAAAGGTACCTCCTTCTTTGATGGCCCCGTTCTTTCCACTGGGATCTCACTCGCAAAGATCTTTCATTTAGGTCTTCTTTCTTTATTTTATTTTTTTTTTTTTTTTTGCCAGAGTCTCTTGGCTTTCCATGCCTAAAATACTCTCATGGGCTCTTCAGCCATATCAGAATGCCTTAAGGCCTGATTTAAAAAAAAAAAAAAAACTACACATGATGTCACAAGAAAAAATCTTTGAAACACATTAACATGCCAATTAAAGTCACCTCATTCCACACTACAAGTACTTGGGTTAAGTATCCACATCCAGCTCTAGCTTCCTATTAATGTGGACCTATAAGGCAGTTGTGACAGCTCAAGAAACCGAGTACCTGTTTCTGGCTCCTGACTCTAGCTTCCTGTACTGTGGACCTGGAGAGAAATGGTTATGGCTCAAGTATTTGGGCACCCATCACCCGTGTGGGAAACATGGAATGAGTTCCCAACTCCTCAACTCAGCCAGTCTCAGGACCAGTAGGTGTGGGAATCAGGAAGTGAACTAACAGATGGGAGTCCTCTTTATAGCTGTTTCTTGCATTGTGTGTGTGTGTGTGTGTGTGTGCTGGCATGTATCAGTATGTGCTTCTGAAATACATTTTCAATATAAAAATCACATTTTTGAAAAAACGTTAACTTCACTGATTTGAAAGGCAAGGAGAGCTCTCCTATCTACTCCCTCACACCTCAAATGCCTGCAAACAGCTAGGACTTGGTCAGGATGAAGCTAGGAGCAAGGAACTCAGTCTCTCATGTAGGTGACAGGGACCCAGATACTTTTGCCATCACCTGATGTCTCCCAGAACACACATTACCAGAAAAGCTGGAATTGGAGATGGATCCAGAATTCAAATCCTGGCACTGTAACACAAGACACAGACATCCCAAGGACTGACTTAACTCCCACACCAAATGTGTGCCCCCAAGAAAGCTTTTCGCACTGACGAATGGCACCCAAGGGCTGTTAAAAAGCCTAAAGCTAGTACTAGGTGATCTTTCAAAACTAAAGGAAAACTCCCTTGGATGTTTTTGCATAACTTCCTTTCCCTTCATTTAGCACATTATAACAATTATGACAAGTTTTCCTCTCCAATCTCTTCATTTGTAATGCCTAACTGAAGGCCGGTCCTGATGTCATAATATGAGTACAGGCCAAAAACAATCCTTTCTCACTGGTTAATATTAATATATGTCTGCTTAGTAACAATTCATGTCAACAGAAATAAATAGGAAATGACAACAGCAATAACCAAGAAAAAAAAAACCTTGATAATCTTAAATTTTCTCTCCACATCAGTCACATAAAAAAAATTTAAAGAAACTCAGACTCTGTGACAACAGGGAAAATCCTCCACACTGTAAATCATCTAAGACAAAAATATTTCAAATACATGTGCCTGTCCCATCAACTTAAAAATATTCTAGAATGCATGGTAATTATTCCTTTTAATTTAGTAAAACCAAAGTAAGAGTTTTTATTGTAAACAACAAAAAATAAATAATTAAAATACATAAAATATCCCACCGGACAACACTTTGTCCCAGCAGGAATACAGGAGTGCCCAGCCACTCTCCCAGGGTGCAGCCCACAGTCTGTGTGCCGGCTGTTGCTTCCCAGACCCTCCACGAATAGTGAGGGCCCTGTCAGACACTGGGCTTACAACCTGAGTGGACGTTCACTCCTGCCACAACTTGTAGCCACAGTCTCATTGGCACCCAAATCACAAAGCCAGCTAAATGCTGTGGACGACAACCTCCAGGCGAGAGAGGCTGGTCCTGGCACACCCGCCATCTGGCCCTCCACCTGCACTGCCCACACCTGGACGCTCTCAACCCAGCACGACCAGGATCACCAACTCTGGGAGCCGGCGGTTCCCAGATGATGCAGGGAACTCCCTGCTAGCAGGCAGCCTGTCCCCAGGGGAAAAGCTGACTGCCAGACAGTGGCTGTGGACAAAGAATACTGACCCCTCACCCTCCCTTTCCTCTTGGACGCCACGATGCAAAGGCAGGGGGAGCGGAGCATCTCTGTGTGCTGGCCATGAAAACCCAAGATTCCCCCCAGCTCCAAGGGGACCTGCACCCCACACTTCCCCGCCCATGGCCTGAGGCTTCTTCGCCACTGCCTCTCTGCTGCTGCCTGCTTCTCTGCACTACCCCACACATGGCCAGTGTCAACGCCACCTCCCAACTGCACGTCCCTGCCCACGCGCCACCAAGGCAGACTCACCTTTCCCAGCCTGCAATGCCTCACACTTCCAAGGCACCGCTGCTGCCGCCGCCCGTGAGGAACTACGCTTCAGCGCCCTGCCCCTCATCTCACCAGCCCCCCCGCCACCTGCTGCTCCCTAGCTGCCCCCTGTGTTGCTGCCGCCACCATGGACTTACACCTCCCTGCCTAGGAAGCCCCACGCTCCACCAAGGCAGACTCAGAGCCATGCCATCCCATTTGTCAGCATTCCCTGAGCCTTTACTAATGCAAATTTTTGTGAAAATGAGATTAACGATCAATAACACAAAGTAGATTCTGTCTGATGCTGGACAGATCTGAGTGGAACTGGAGGTGTGGTTCAGAGGGTTAAAAGCATTTGGGACACCAGCTTCCCATATTGGACTTATGATGTTGAATCCTGGCTCTTCGGCTCCTGATTCAGCTCCCTGCTAGAGCGCCCAGGAGGGCAGAAGACAACCCCAGCCCTTGGACTCCTGCCACCCTTGTGGGAGATCTGGAATGAGTCCCTGGCTCGTAGCTTTGGCCTGGCCATTGTGGTCATCCAGGGAGTGAATCTGTGGATAAAAAAAATCTTTATCTATTATTCTCTGTCTGTCTCTCTCTCTCTCTCTCACACACACACACACACATACACACAAATTCAAGAAACCACTCCCAGGGCCCGTGCTGTGGCAAAACTGCTAAAGCCGCCACCTGCAGTGCTGGCATCCCACATGGGTGCTGGTTTGAGTCCCGGCTGCCCCACTTCCTATCCAACTCTATGCTATGACTTGGGAAAGCAGTAGAAGATGGCCAAAATCCTTGGGCCCATGCATCCACGTGGGAGACCAGAAGCAGCTCTGGATTCTGGCTTTGCACCGGCACAGCTCTGGTCATTGCAACCCTTTGGAGAATGAACCAGTGTTCTCACTCTCTCTGCCTCTCTGTAACCCTACCTTGCAGATGAACAAATAGTTAACAACAACAAAGAAGCCATTCTTCAGGCATGTCCCCACATATAGCCTCAGACAAGGAATTACAAAAACAGTTACAACACTTTTGCAAACACAAAAGCAGGACACATAAAGCTTTGTAAGGGAGAACTGAATCCTAGTACATTAGAAAGTTTATTGCACTTGAAAGAAAAGTGCAGATCAAGTAAAAGTAGATATAAAAGCTTTATATTACATATTTGTTATAGAAAGACTTGGACCAATGGGCAGAGATCTCTGTGTCATCCAAAGATGTGAATATTGAAAGGTTTTCACAAGTAACGTGTTTGAGATAAAAAGAAAATGATCATATAATTTGGGACATGCTCAGGCTGACTTGCCCCAAGTGGTGGAGTTGGAAGCATACCAGGGGATTCCAATTCAATCCCATCGAGGTGGCATGTACCAATGCCATCTCACTGTTCCAGGTGATCAGTTTCAGTTCACAGTTGGTCATGGTGGAGGGACTGGGAGTCAAAGGGAGCACATAGACAAGTCTAGTACCTGCTAACGCTAACCGATGGAGTAAATAAAGGGGAGAGTGATCCAACATGGGAAGTGAGATACTCAGCAGACTCATAGAATGGCAGATGTCCTAAATAGCACTCTGGCCTCAGAATCAGCCCTAAAGGCATTCGGAGCTGGCTGAAAAGCTCATGAGAGTATTTCAGGCATGGAAAGCCAAGACACTCTGGCAAAAGATCTCTGCGAGTGAGATCCCAGTGGAAAGAACAGGTCATCAAAGAAGGAGGTACCTTTCTCTGAAGGGAGGAGAGAACCTCCACTTTGACTATGACCGTGTCTAAACAAGATAAGAGTCGGAGAACTCAGAGGGCTTCCATAGCCTTGGAAACTCATGACTGGAGCATAGGGAGATTACTGATGCCATAGACAGGAGTGTCAATTGGTAAAGTCAACAACAGGAGTCACTGTGCACTTACTCCTCATGTATGATCTCTATCCTTAATGTGCTGTACATTGAGATTTAATGCTATAACGAGTACTCAAACAATATATTTCACTTTGTGTTTCTATGGGGGTGCAAACTGTTGAAATCCTTACTTAATGCATACTAAACTGATCCTCTGTAAAAAAAAAAAAAAAAAAGAAATTATCAATTCCCAACTTGACTCTCACTGGGATTAAACATGACAATAGGTCTGCTCTGATTTCATCATCATTTAAAAAAAAATCATCTATTATTTTTCACTTTATATTTCTGTGTGGGAGCAAACTGTTGAAATCCATACTTGATGTATACTAAGCTGATCTTCTGTATATTAAGATAATCAAAAATGAATCTTGATGTGAATGGAAGGGGAGAGGGAGTGGGAAAGGGGAGGGTTGTGGGTGGGAGGGACGGTATGGGGGGGAAGCCATTGTAATCCATAAGTCGTACTTTGGAAATTTATATGCATTAAATAAAAGTTTAAAAAAAAATGATCATTGCAAAAAGCCATAAAACTAGATTTAACAAAAGTAGATCTGGGCTAAATAGGAGACAAATTAAAACCAAAATGACATTTAGGCTTGGATAAAAAAATGACAACTCTGCATGAGCATCTATGCAGTATGAACAAAATATCAAAGCTTAAAAATGTACATGCTGGCATATATAAAACTAGTCCAGATCAAATTAAATGGGACATTTGGAGGGCTAAAATATTAACTTAATTCACATACATTGTATTTAAAAACCATGCAAAACCTAAGTCATTAATCCGAGAGTTTCACAAAGGGACACTTCGTGAATGAACACTTAGTAGCCTTTATCAAGTCAGTGTCTCATGATAACAGATTCAGGTACTTGTGTATTCAGCCTTAAGCACAAATGGTTTTGGTTAATTCCAAGGAGCAAGAGACAGCAGGAACAGAAACCAGCACAAAACCTAGAGAGAAGGCAGAAGGTCACAGAGAACCCTACTCCTTTCAACTTATCTCCCTCTACATTCCTACTTCCCTAGCCATTCCAAACCAGACGCATCTCTCCACAGTCAACAGGCAGATACTTCTGTGAACCTGGAAACTGTCTGCACAACTGCTCCTCACTTGGGCTAGCACTGAGGCACAGCAGAGTAACCACGGCCTGTGACGCCAGCTTCCCAGAAGGGCACTGGTTCGACTTCCAGCTGCTCCACTGCAGATCCAGCCTCCAGCTAATGCGCCCAGCAAGGCAGCAGGTGTCTCAACAGTCGGGCCCTCCCACCAACACGGAAGACCTCAGCGGAGTTCCAGGCTCATAGCTTTTGCTCTGGAGAGCCCTGGCGATGGCAATCATTTAGGGAGTGAACCAGGGGATGGAAGACCCCAGGCCCCCGTCACTCTGTCACTCTCTGTACTGTGCCTTTTTGTCTTTTAAATAAATAAAAGCAAAAAACCAGTTTTCAAAAGTCAACCATTAAGTGCAAAAAATTTTCTTCATCACTTTGCATCCTACCCAACACACCCCGAGAAACATAATTTTACTAGTATTAGTCTGCTTTTTGACTATCAGCCACACACACACACACACACACACACGCGCACACACAGACTACAGAACAGGCCAGAAGCTTGCAGAAGCTGCCAAGTGTCAGGTTGCTTCTGACATATTGTCGTACAAACTTTGAAGTAAAGACTAAACAGAAAGTCTCGTGCTAACTGTAAGGAAAAGGGGTGCAGAGCAGTGCCTCCTCACACGGGGCACCAAATGTAAGGAAACGGGTGCAGATCAACAGCAGTCAGAATAAAAAGACTCACAGACAGACTGAATTTAGCCAAAGAAAAGAAACTCCCAGAAGTGGACAACCTGCCAGCAAGCACAGACCGAACAGGTGGCAGAGGGCCCAGACCCAGGTAGGGAGGAGGGCCTTTTTGTATCTTAGGTGGGCTCAGGGTGGGTGTGGGTGGCAGTGGGTAGAGATGAGTGTCTCTATACAAGTTCTTCAAGTTTGGCCTCCCGCTTCCAAACCTGGGAAAGAATGCAGGTTGGGGGGGGGGGGGAGAACAACAGGATGTGAGATGAAACTGGTCTCTTGAAACAAGGCATGAGAAGCCAGAACTTTTTTAAAATGGCTGAGGCATCTGTCCTTGTTCCATCAATCCTGATTTTGAGTACAGAAAAGAGGCGGGGCACCGGTTTCCTTCTGGCTACTTCCTGCTGATATGGGGCGTAGACGAGGGACAGGGTATCTATACACTGGATGGGACTGACTGGAGAAGGAGAGAGCAAGCAGCCTTGTGTTGCTCCTGCAGTCAAACCCTCCTGTAAGAGGTTTTGAAACGTGTTACTTGTACATGGTAGGAATGGCAGCACATGATTACGAGGATAAAAAGACAAATCGGAAACACTGCCCATGGTGGGAACGATGCCGAAATGAGGATAATGGGGGATCTAGGAAAGCAAGAGCCCTGTCCAGTGCATGGGAAGACAGGTTTATGCCTGACCGCTCCGTTCTGTGTAGGGTGTCTAACAAGCAGATTAGATACACAGGGTGTAAACCACAGGACAGAGTCATTGTTACAGGATCTAAGAAAGGAGGGAGTTTTCCCATTGAGATGCAAGCGGAAACTGACAGAAGGGGTTCAGTAATAATCAGGTGTGTTGTGAGGCATGGCCAAGGAACCTGTGAGGTCCAGACCTGCGTGTCTCTTCACATGCAGCCCTGGATGAGACATAGTAAGGGAGGTGTGAAGCTTCTTGGGGAAGACACCCCGTTGACTTCCACCACTTTGCTGGCAGGGTAGGAGGGCTGGCCTGAATAGGAGGTTAGTATCGAATAGGTGGCGTCTGCCTTGATTGGTACTGACCCTAGGCTGTCCTCCTGATGGCGGTGGTTACTTTGGGAGCTGGGCAGAGGGAAAGGCTAATTTTTATCCTGGGGCCAACAGGGTCTGCGGTTCTGACCCAGGAGTCCTTCAACCCCGAGGGCAGTTCCGCTTCCAGTGGCCTGGCTCTTGTCAGAGCCGACAGGGCTCTTCATGACAGCTACTTGCCCAATGCCCTGACTCCTCATTTCCTGAACACGTGCCATTCAAGGGTGGACTGGCTTTGTTGGGTCTCCTTGATGGCAGATCACGGTGTAAGGCAGCCATTAATTGGCCTGCCACCTGTCTTTACACTGCTCCTGCTGCCTAACTCGCTCCTCTTTCTCCTGGTCTCTGCTGAAGTAGGACATAGAAGCAGCCTTTAGGAATGTCAGCCAAGGGGGTGCTCAATCCCATCCCTAATCTCTGGTGGCCTGAGCTAGAAATCTACGGTCACAGGCATGTTACGGCAATATTCTTCCTGTGAGGTAAGACGATGCCAATGAGGAAAGCTATGTTCTTCTATGTAAGATCAAAACATTAAGACTCCCCTATCCAAACTGTCTAATACAAGGTCTGAAGATCAAACTGTACACCCTGATGGGGAGTTCTGCAGAATACAATCAGTTTCCCATCTTGAAGAGACTAGAGAAATGAGGGAACAAGTCAGGCTTTCCTGATTGCTTACTGTCAGTAACTTAAAATCCAGTGAAAACTTGGCGAACAATTTTAGCTGTCAAATAACTTATGAAAACATTTACCGAAAGGTCCAATGCCTTCAACCAATTTTAAGAGTGCATATAGTTGGAAATACTTCTCAAATATCCATCACAAGTGTAACCCAATTGAAACAGAGAGCTGTTAATAAATTTTCCCATGAAGACATACAATACGTGCATACATATGACACAGGACAGGAGAGAACGAGAAAACAGTTTGTTAGTAGCAGAGAGATTTTTGTCTGCCACTAGACAATGGAGGGGAAAAGATGGAAGACAACAAGGCATGGAGCATTCTTTGGAACAAAGTTGCTCAGGACTTACTACTGCTCCTCAGGTTTTTTTTCCAGTTCTGCCAAATACATTTTTAGAGATGGCTGGAGCAGAGGTTCTGTCTTTGTGCAAGAGAGAACTTAGATGTGAGAGGAGCAGTGTGAGATGCAGCTCCATTACATTAAGTTTTAGGATTTTGGGGTTCATAGGAGGGGGAAGAGACAGGTAGAGAAGACTATTTTAGTTAGGACAGAAGGGGGGGGGACTGTAAAGAGAGCAGGGGCTGAGCCTGTGGGACAGAGGGTGGAGTGTGGGAGTGTGGGTGGTGGTGCTGAAGTGAGGCGTCACTGCACCTGAGCAGCAGGCAGAGTCCTTTCTTAAGCTCTTGCTGGGGGAGGTGCTGAGCACCACACGGACCCTGATACGGTGGGCAGAAGTGAGAAAGGCTCCTAGTTGGAGTTGACAGTGCATTGTCTTTGGAGCTTGGCATGTCTCAGGTGCAGAGCTTTCCAGAGCAATACACATTCTGCTAGACTTTAGACTACTTTTCTACATCCGGGGGAGGGACTGGACTGGCAGAGGAGACTGGAGAGGAGAGGTCAGGAAGAGAGGAAAGAGGCAGTTTTGGCTGCCGGTGACAGGAGTGGTTAAGAGCCAGACAGGGGACAAGGGTAGGGTCATGGTCCCGAGGCTGCAGCATCCTTGAGAGAACAGTGGAAGGGGAAGTCGAGGGTGCCAGGGCAGATTCCAAGTGTTTCTCTGGTTTGTGGGCTTGGAATGAGAAAAGCTGATGTCAGAGGAGGCTTAATGGATGGGAATCAGGTGGGTCGGCCAGACAGGAATCACCAGATGGACGCTTGGGAGGACCCTGGGGTGGGCAGGGAGGAGGGCCCCACTCCCGGGCCAGGATCTCAGAGAGGATGATATGGGGGAGGGGAGGAGAGCGTACAGAGAGTTTTAGCTCCCTCAGGAAGAGCAGGAGAAAGAGAATTCCGGGGAGAAGAGGCTGGAAGGTGGTCACTTTCCTTGTTGCCAGTGGAGAGGGAAAAGGAGGCGCTAGAGAAAGAGGGGGAATGGAGTGAGCAGAGGCCTGTGTTCCTGAGAGGCCAGCTTATCAGGTGCGGGAGAAAGGAGGGGTGGGCAGGCTGATGATCTAAGGGGTGGCTCCAGGCCTTCTTCCTCCATGAGAAATCAGAGTGAGGAAAGTTGACCCCAAAGGAGGAAAAAGGCTTGGAATAGTGGCTTCTGACCATTTGCCTTTTCTCTGTGTGAGGTTATTAAAATCTTGGAGAATTTTGAGACAAAAAAAAAAAAACACCAAAAACAAACAAACAAACAAAAAAACCCAACAACCCCCACCAAATTCGTGCTGAGGTGGAATAACAGCTTTGGCTTTGTCTCCCCCTTCAGGCCAGCTTGTGCAAGTCTTTTCAGAGACAGGCCAGAAGGGAGTTGAAATGTGGAGCCCATGGATTAAACGAACTATGGTCTGAAGGAAGAGGTTCTTGTAGCAGGGCTTCCCTGGGAAAGAATCACCTCAACCGAGAACTGAAGTCCTGAGTCCTCCAAGAGGAGACAGCGATAGAAACCAACTAAACACCCAGGCCCCACGAGGGGGGATGAACAGGTCAGGAGCATCGCCCCAGCAGGCACGCGGTGAGAGCGCCCTCTCTTACCAATCTGTGGGCTGAGAACCAGGTCCGACGTGGGCCTGTGATGATGAGGTCAGGCAAAGGCTCTGGCTGTGAATTCGCTCAAAATGAGAAGTGCAAGCATGAGTGAGAAAATGTTCTGGAATAGGGTCTTCCAGGTCAGAAGGGAAAAAGGAGATTGTAGGGAAGAGAAGGTTAGGGGCGGGTGGAGACACTAAAAAGGGGAAGAATTTGTCCAGATGAAGGGTGGGGGGTCACAGCTCTCAACCCAAGAGTGGCAGACTGGGGCAAGACCGGCGCCGGCCCCTCCCTCTACTTCTCACTCGGGGCACCAAATGTAAGCAAAAGGGTGCAGATCAGAGAAAAGACAGAATGCAAACTCACAGCCAAAGCTTATCCAAAGAAAATAAATCCGCAGAGATGGGTGACCAAATGCCAGCATGTGCGTGCGTGCGTACACACACACACACACACACACACACACACAATATACACCAGGGTGCCCAGACCCCAATTGGCTGGGCCTTTTTATCTCTTAGGTGCACTAGGGGTGGGGGGGCAGTCAGTAGAGTTAAGCTTCTCCAATCAAGTTTTTCAAGTTTGGCCCCCTGGCTTCCAAACATGGGGCAGAATGCAGGGGGTGGGGTGGAGAACAGCACGTTGTGAGACTAAACTGGTCCCCTGAAAGAAGGTAAGGGTAACAGATACCTAAAATGGCTGAAGCTTCCGTCCTTGTTCCATCACTACCTACCTATGTCAAACAGACACACACTGACTGTCTTGCTAACAGCAGGTAGAGTCGTCTCTGCTGTCAAGCATTAGTTCTACTGCTGGGCATTAGATGGCTTGGCCCCAGGATATTAACTCGACTACTTAATGTAGATGCAAATCACACTGTTTGTGGGTCTAGGGAGATGATGGTGAAGAAAACTAAGATAGGTATCCAAGCCAGGTATGCCGCATGTATGGCAGTGGTCCAACCTCACCCAGGATATGGGAGTGGAACCAGAACTTGCAAAACAGGCATTCCAATATTGGGCGCCAGTGTCCCAAGTAATAACAAATGATTCTTCCTTTACTTTGTACACCCAGTTTAATAAATCTAATAACTTATGGCATTAATGACCAAGCATTTAATTAACTGCTTTAAAAGTATTATATGTACAGGATTTCAGTCAAATTTGTAACACTCACAAGACAATATAGACAAAAACTCAGGAGTGTGCCCAGTGTAATCAAAGTACAGGTACTCGAACTTAAACCTAGCTAAAAGACTACTTCACATATTAGTTAAGGGTACGGGTAGGTATTACTATTCCCTGAACACTAAAAGTACTCCTGGTCAGTCCTCTCAGATCGACACTGTCAACATCAACTCTCTGCTGAATCCACTATGTAATTACTAAATACAGGTGTGTAAAACAAGTTTTATAAAGTGATCTGGAAAGGTTTTATACAACCCTAGTACTTCACGGCTTAAAAATTGCCTCCTATGGAAAATTAGCAACTGACTCAATGACCGGATTTGATGTGATTTTATTTTTCCTCCATCCCCTGTACTGTCGAAGTCTTCTATAGTGAATGTGCACTTACAAAGAATAAAATTAAAATGAGCTGCACTCTATAGCTCAAGGTCCCATCAATCCCGACCTTGCTTTGCATAAACAGAGTACCACAGAAATCAGGCACATCAAACTTTCTTTATAGAACTACAAGGGCGTGGCGAATCTAGATAGTACACTCCAGAACTGTACTGTCCCAGCCAGTGGCCACTACCAATCATGGGTGACATGCTGGACACACTACATGAGACGAGTCCAAGCCGAAATGGACTGTAAATGCAAAATATGCATTGGATTTTAAACACTTTGGTCCAAAAAAAAAAAAAACAGTAAAGAAACCCCTTAATAGTTTTCAGCATATCAATTAAATGTTGAAATGATAGTACTTTGGGTATATTAGGCTAAAAACCCACTGAAGTTGATTTCACATCATTTTCAAATGAGGATACTAGAAGTGGACACACAGTTTGCACTAATTCATATTTTCACTGTAAAGTGCTGCTCTAGGACAAAATTATTCAAGTAAAGCCAGCAGCATGGCCATCAGTTGGGATCCTGTTCAAAGGCAGATCTTTGGGCCCCAGCCCCGAAGTGCTAAGCAGAATATGCATTTTAACTAGACCCCCGTCTGTTCAATACACACATTGAATACTGAGAAGCACCGTTAAAGAAAACCTGCATTTTCCCTACACGTGACAATCTCACTTTTTTAAAATTTATCTATTTATTAAAATGCTACAAGGGGTCATGACAATTCTAGACAACAAGAACACAAGGTGGATAAAAAATGCAAAAACAAATTTCATTACCATTACCTGTTTTGGTGGAGTTTCTATTCCACAGAAGATAACAAATTAAAAATAACAATCCAGTTCTACTATGAACACTTGTTTTTAAAAATGCAACCTTGTGCAACAACAACTGGTGTATCATGGATTTTCAAACCAACCTATTAAAGCACCAAGAACGTATCATAGTGTCTGTGCAAAACTGCCAGTATCAGTAGCAAAAAAGACTGAAAATCAATTAAAATACCATAGAGTGTCTACTGAGCCACAAGATGTTAGGAAAATCTAAAGGTGTCCACTTAAAAAGTTTACCAAAATAAGTAACTTAGAGAATACTAAAAATATACAAGAAACATTTCGATTTGAAATGTAGCACGCAGAGAAAAAACAGCAAATGACGAAAGTAGTGTAAAATTAGTGCACAAGAATACTGCGCTGATACAGACAACGGACTCATTTAGAGGAGAAGCTGTTCTGGTCGCCAAAGTCCTTTCCTGTATTCCACTGCACCTGTTGATTCTACAGAGGTGCATTACTCAAAACTGAAACAAGCAGCTACTCACGTTCCCATGTTTCTGACTGATTATAATTTAATGAAATTCTGACTGATTATAATTTAATAAAAGTAATCGAGCCCACAGGAAACTGAAAATAGGTTTCATTCTCTCTCCTCCACACTCCCACTTAGTTGTCTGCCACCCAAGAGAACTTATACAGAGCATCTGTTACTTATTCACAAGACTATACCAAAAACATCCTTAAGTGTGATTAACCTCCAAAAATGTGAATTTCTGAAGAGCTACTAGTGGAAGCTGGGTACACAGGCACTCAAAGATTCATTGAATAAACAGCAACAAGCCTGAGAGCTCACACAATGTAAGCAAAGCTTTGTCTGATTAAATTAAGTACAGGTTGTGCTGGCCTCCTTCTTTTAAATGAAATAAAAAATATAGTTAGTTTGAAGAACAGCTGATGGTAAATCAGATTTTTTTTATTTTTCAAATGCTGTTTGTATATCCTCTGTATTTCTCTCCCATTTTACACTGTCAAGAACTAAAATACAGACAAAGAGAACTATAAGTTACATATAGACATTAATACTAAAAGTATACAAATACTCATTCACTTTGAAAAAATCATCTCATTTCCAAGAACATATAGAAAAGATCCAACATGGCTGAATATGGCATAGCAACAATAACACATTGCGGCCATTTGGGGAGTGAACCAGGGAAAGGGAAGACCTTTCTCTCAGTCTCTCCCTCTCACTATCTGTAACTCTACCTCTCAAATAAATAAAATCCTTAAAGAAAATTCATATGGAATCACAAAAGGCCACAAATAGTTGGAGCGATCTGGAGTAAGAAAGCCCAACCTGGATGAATCATAACACTCGGTTTCAAAGCATTCTACAAAGTTACAGTAATTAAAACAGCTTAGTAATGGCATAAAATCCAACGTGTAGCTCAATGGAACAGAAGAGAGAGCCCAGAATTTAATCCACAGATAGCCAGTTGACTTCTGACAAAAGTTCTCAGACCACACAGTGGAGTTAAGGATAATATTTTCAAAACGGCGCTGGCAAAACTGGATGCATATACGTAGAAGAATGAAAGTAGATCTGTATCTCTCTTCACATACAAAAATCAACTGAAGATACATCAAAGACCCAATTTAAGACCTGACATCATGGACATTATGAGGTTGCTGGAAGAACACATAAGGGAAACACTCAAAGACACTGGTGTAGGAACAACTTCTTGGATGGGAACCCCGAAGCACAGGCAACAAAAGTAAAACTAAGGAAACAGGACTATATCGAACTCGGAAACAAAGGACGTGACAATTCGAGTGGAGAGACATCCAGCTGAATGGAAAAAAATAGTTGCAAACCACTATCTGCCAAGGATCAATATCCCAAATATATATGCAACTTAAAACAGTCAACAACAACAAAATCAATCCAGTTCGGGAATGGAAAAGGACTTCAACAGACAATTCTCAGAAAGAAGAAATACAAATGGCAAACGAACATACGGCAAAATGCTCAACATCTCCAGGCTTCAGGGAAATTCAAATCAAAACCGCAATGGGATATCTCCTCACCCCTATTAGAATGGCTGAAATCCAAACAACAGAGTAACAAATGCTGCAAAGGATGTGGGGGAAAAGGAACACTTAGACACTGCTGGGAGGAATCTCAGGGAATCAAACAGAAAGAAATGTTTGTGTGTATCAATACTGCTGCAAATACAGTTTGTAAAACTTTGTTGTATGCCTTTGTGAAACCGATGGTTAAGAATGTGATCCTACCACAATTTTAATGATCTATAATTAAAGATTTACCACTTGGGATGAAATGATCATTTTTTCTGTTCAATTACTGTTCACAGTCATTTTCTATAGTCTCACTAAATGTTTAGGTATAATTTTGTTTTTTACACGTTAAACTTATCTAGTAAAGTATTAAGCCTTTTTACTGCAACGTAATTCGAAAATTGGCTCAAAATCTAAACCAAAGACAGAAAGAAAAAGGAGAAGGAAACACAGTGGAAAGGAGAAAGGGGGAGGGAGGAAGGCAATATCATTGTGTTCTTACAGTTGTGTCTACAAAGCACACTGAGTCTGCTAAACACTAATTAAAAGAAAAAAAAAGAAAAGAAAACCAATGTACATTACTTTGTTCCCCACAACACCGCTTACCCATTTGCCAAACTGCAGAAATTCAATATAGAACTAAGAAAATAAGGTACATTCAATAAAGAACAATTATTGAAATGTATTAATGATAAACAGGATACGTTAAAAAAAAACTACATATACTGTCACGAAACTTCACATAGTACCAAAGCATTTACATAAGATGTGTTTACACATGAAAAAGATGAAGATTATTTGCAGAGAAAGAAATGGATGAAGGAAATGAAATTAAAACACGTTCTAAATTCTTCATTTCCTTTTAAAACTGTTACTAAACTGTAATGATTTTTAGAATTCAGAGGGGCAAGGATTTGAAATCTTGGTTACCAAGCCAATTAAGGTCACCTGCATTCCATCCTTGAAGTACCCAGTTTCAGTACCCACCTCTGGCTCCTGACTCTAGCTTCCTATTAATGTGGATGGAGAAGGCAGTTGTGATGGCTCAAGAAATCGGGTACCTGTTTCTGGCTTCTGAGTCTAGTTCCTGTAATGTGGACCTGGAGGGCAGTGGATGGGCCCCAGGTATTTGGGTACCCATCACCATTGCTGGAAACACAGAATGAGTTCTCCAATCCTCAACTCAGCCAGGCTCAGGCCCAATAGTTGTGGGAATTAGGAAGTCAACCAGAAGATGACAACCCTCTTTATATCTGTTTCCTGCACTGTGTGTGTGCACGTGCATGTGCCTGCATGGGTGTGACTATCTGCCTCTGAAATAAATATTAAGAATAGATAAAGATCACCCACTTTTGAAGAATTTTAACTTTATTTATTTAAGAGGCTAAGACGAAGCACTCCCATTTACTCCCTCACTCCTTAAATGCCTGCAGCAGCTAGGACTGGGTCAGGCTGAAGTTAGGAGCCAGGAACTCAGTCTCCCACGGAGCTGACAAGCACCCAGACACTTTGGCCATCACCTGATACCTCCCCAGGACACACATCAGCAGGAAAGCTGGAATTGGAAATGGATCCAGAATTCAAATCCGGGCACTGGAACACAGGGCACAGACATCCCAAGGAGAAACTTAGCTCCCATATCATATGTGCGCCCCCAAGAATCTGACAAACGACACCCAAAGGCTGTTAAGCCTAAAGCTAGTGTAAGGGGCACTTTCAAAGCTAGAGAAAACTCCCTTGCAAGTGACTGCCTATCTTCCTTCCCCTTCATTTTGTCTAATATGACTGTTATGACCAGTTTTCCACCCCAATCTGTTCATCTGTAGTGCCTACGTGATGCTGATGCCACTGCCATCTCAAGCCCCTACCGCCGGCCTCTCTCTTCCGCTGCCCAACGCAGAGCCGCCGCCGCTGCCTGCTTCGCTGCTGCCCACCGCATCAGCACCACCATTCCTACCTGCTTCCTCACCGGCCGCCAACGCTCCTGACCGCCGGACTCTGCACCAGAATGGCCCTGCCGCTGGGCCTTTCCTTGCCGCCGCTGCTGCCTGCCCACGGACTGCGCTGTCCAGAGCAGGACGCCCCACGGGACGCCCACGCCGACACCCACCGCTTCCTGCTTCTCCTGGTTCTCAGCCGCTGCTGCCGCCAGAGAAGACTGAGGTTTCCCGCCTAGCAAGCCCCAGGCTTCAGTTAGGTCGAGGCAGAGCCGCCCTTCCCCGCCCAGGACGCCCGACACGGAGCCGCCACCACCGCCTCTATCCGCGCCACCCCTCACCCTCGCTGCCCAGGCCTACACCAACACCGCCCCCACTTACCTCTGCTTCCTCGCTGACCGCCGACTTCTTGGTTTCTCAGAGGAATCGCTACCACCGACGCCGCCGAATCCTTCCTTGCCGCTCCCTCCGATGAACTCAGCCACCCCGCCCACGACTTTACGTACCCCGACATTATGCACGCTGACGCCGCGGAGTCAGCGTCAGCGTTCGTAGTGTTGGGGTCACGTGGAACGACAAAGGAGGATGCAGCAGCGGCGGTAGCAACTCTTCTGAGACCCTGGAAATCGGAGGTCAGCGGGGAAGCCGCCGCCAGCGAAGACTGAGGCTTCCCGCCTAGCAAGCCCCAGGCTTCAGTTAGGTCGAGGCAGAGCCGCCCTTCCCCGCCCAGGACGCCCGACACGGAGTCGCCACCGCCGCCTCTACCGCGCCACCCCTCACCCTCGCTGCCCAGGCCTACACCAACCCCGCCCCCGCCTACCTCCGCTTCCTCGCTGACCGCCGACTTCTCGGCCTGGAAGAAGGGTCACTATCGCGGCCGCCGCATCCTTCCTCGCCGCTGCCCGCCGATGAACTGAGCCGCCCCGCGCACGACGTTTCCTTGACCGAGACGTTAGGTACGCTGACGCGGCAGCGTCGGGGTCACCGTCAGCGACCCAGCGTCCTTGCAGCGTCGGGGTCAGCGTCAGCGTCCTTGCGGCGTCGGGGTCAGCATCAGCGTCCAGCGTCCTTGCGGCGTCGGGGTCAGCATCAGCGTGCGTAACGTCGGGGTTACGTAAACGTCGTGGGCGGGGCGGCTCAGTTCATCTGCAGGCGGCGGTAAGGAAGGATGCGGCGGAGGCGGTAGTGATTCTTCTGAGAAACCGAGAAGTCGGCGTTCAGCGAGGAAGCTGAGGTAGGCGGGGGCGGTGTTGGTGTGGGCCTGGACAGCGAGGGTGAGGGGTGGCGCGGATAGAGGCGGCGGTGGCGGCTCCGTGTCGGGCGTCCTGCGCGGGGAAGGGCGGCTCTGCCCTGACCTAACTGAAGCCTGGGGCTTCCTAGGCGGGAAGCCTCAGACAGAATTTTATTAAATTATAATCAGTCAGAAACATGGGAACGTGAGTAGCTGCTTGTTTCAGTTTTGAGTAATGCACCTCTGTAGAATCAACAGGTGCAGTGGAATGCAGGAAAGGACTTTGACGACCAGAACAGCTTCTTCCTCTAAATGAGTCCATTGTCTGTATCAGCGCAGTATTCTTGTGCACTAATTTTACACTACTTTCGTCATTTGCTGTTTTTTCTCTGTGTGCTACATTTCAAATCGAAATGTTTCTTGTATATTTTTAGTATTCTCTAAGTTACTTATTTTGGTAAACTTTTTAAGTGGACACCTTTAGATTTTCCTAACATCTTGTGGCTCAGTAGACACTCTATGGTATTTTAATTGATTTTCAGTCTTTTTTGCTACTGATACTGGCAGTTTTGCACAGACACTATGATACGTTCTTGGTGCTTTAATAGGTTGGTTTGAAAATCCATGATACATCAGTTGTTGTTGCACAGGGTTGCATTTTTAAAAACAAGTGTTCATAGTAGAACTGGATTGTTATTTTTAATTTGTTATCTTCTGTGGAATAGAAACTCCACCAAAACAGGTAATGGTAATGAAATTTGTTTTTGCATTTTTTATCCACCTTGTGTTCTTGTTGTCTAGAATTGTCATGACCCCTTGTAGCATTTTAATAAATAGATAAATTTTAAAAAAGTGAGATTGTCACGTGTAGGGAAAATACAGGTTTTCTTTAACGGTGCTTCTCAGTATTCAATGTGTGTATTGAACAGACGGGGGTCTAGTTAAAATGCATATTCTGCTTAGCACTTCGGGGCTGGGGCCCAAAGATCTGCCTTTGAACAGGATCCCAACTGATGGCCATGCTGCTGGCTTTACTTGAATAATTTTGTCCTAGAGCAGCACTTTACAGTGAAAATATGAATTAGTGCAAACTGTGTGTCCACTTCTAGTATCCTCATTTGAAAATGATGTGAAATCAACTTCAGTGGTTTTTTTAGCCTAATATACCCAAAGTACTATCATTTCAACATTTAATTGATATGCTGAAAACTATTAAGGGGTTTCTTTACTGTTTTTTTTTTTTTTTTGGACCAAAGTGTTTAAAATCCAATGCATATTTTGCATTTACAGTCCATTTCGGCTTGGACTCGTCTCATGTAGTGTGTCCAGCATGTCACCCATGATTGGTAGTGGCCACTGGCTGGGACAGTACAGTTCTGGAGTGTACTATCTAGATTCGCCACGCCCTTGTAGTTCTATAAAGAAAGTTTGATGTGCCTGATTTCTGTGGTACTCTGTTTATGCAAAGCAAGGTCAGGATTGATGGGACCTTGAGCTACAGAGTGCAGCTCATTTTAATTTTATTCTTTGTAAGTGCACATTCACTATAGAAGACTTCGACAGTACAGGGGATGGAGGAAAAATAAAATCACATCAAATCCGGTCATTGAGTCAGTTGCTAATTTTCCATAGGAGGCAATTTTTAAGCCGTGAAGTACTAGGGTTGTATAAAACCTTTCCAGATCACTTTATAAAACTTGTTTTACACACCTGTATTTAGTAATTACATAGTGGATTCAGCAGAGAGTTGATGTTGACAGTGTCGATCTGAGAGGACTGACCAGGAGTACTTTTAGTGTTCAGGGAATAGTAATACCTACCCGTACCCTTAACTAATATGTGAAGTAGTCTTTTAGCTAGGTTTAAGTTCGAGTACCTGTACTTTGATTACACTGGGCACACTCCTGAGTTTTTGTCTATATTGTCTTGTGAGTGTTACAAATTTGACTGAAATCCTGTACATATAATACTTTTAAAGCAGTTAATTAAATGCTTGGTCATTAATGCCATAAGTTATTAGATTTATTCAACTGGGTGTACAAAGTAAAGGAAGAATCATTTGTTATTACTTGGGACACTGGCACCCAATATTGGAATGCCTGTTTTGCAAGTTCTGGTTCCACTCCCATATCCTGGGTAAGGTTGGACCACTGCCATACATGCGGCATACCTGGCTTGGATACCTGTCTTAGTTTTCTTCACCATCATCTCCCTAGACCCACAAACAGTGTGATTTGCATCTACATTAAGTAGTGCAGTTAATATCCTGGGGCCAAGCCATCTAATGCCCAGCAGTAGAACTAATGCTTGACAGCAGAGACGACTCTACCTGCTGTTAGCAAGACAGTCAGTGTGTGTCTGTTTGACATAGGTAGGTAGTGATGGAGCAAGGACGGAAGCCTCAGCCATTTTAGGTATCTGTTACCCTTACCTTCTTTCAGGGGACCAGTTTAGTCTCACAACGTGCTGTTCTCCACCCCACCCCCTGCATTCTGCCCCATGTTTGGAAGCCAGGGGGCCAAACTTGAAAAACTTGATTGGAGAAGCTTACCTCTACTGACTGCCCCCCCAACCCCTAGTGCACCTAAGAGATAAAAAGGCCCAGCCAATTGGGGTCTGGGCACCCTGGTGTATATTGTGTGTGTGTGTGTGTGTGTGTATGTGTGTACGCACGCACGCACATGCTGGCATTTGGTCACCCATCTCTGCGGATTTATTTTCTTTGGATAAGCTTTGGCTGTGAGTTTGCATTCTGTCTTTTCTCTGATCTGCACCCTTTTGCTTACATTTGGTGCCCCGAGTGAGAAGTAGAGGGAGGGGCCGGCGTCTTGCCCCAATCTGCCACTCTTGTATTCTCTGGTTGAGAGCTGTGACCCCCCCACCCTTCACCTGGACAAATTCTTCCCCTTTTTAGTGTCTCCACCCGCCCCTAACCTTCTCTTCCCTACAGTCTCCTTTTTCCCTTCTGACCTGGAAGACCCTATTCCAGAACATTTTCTCACTCACGCTTGCACTTCTCATTTTGAGCGAATTCACAGCCAGAGCCTTTGCCTGCTCTCATCATCACAGGCCCACATCGGACCTGGTTCTCAGCCCACAGATTGGTAAGAGAGGGCGCTCTCACCACGTGCCTGCTTGGGCGATGCTCCTGACCTGTTCATCCCCCCTCGTGGGGCCTGGGTGTTTAGTTGGTTTCTATCGCTGTCTCCTCTTGGAGGACTCAGGACTTCAGTTCTCGGTTGAGGTGATTCTTTCCCAGGGAAGCCCTGCTACAAGAACCTCTTCCTTCAGACCATAGTTTGTTTAATCCATGGGCTCCACATTTCAACTCCCTTCTGGCCTGTCTCTGAAAAGACTTGCACAAGCTGGCCTGAAGGGGGAGACAAAGCCAAAGCTGTTATTCCACCTCAGCACGAATTTGGTGGGGGTTGTTGGTTTTGTTTGTTTGTTTGTTTGTTTTTGTTTTTTTGTCTCAAAATTCTCCAAGATTTTAATAACCTCACACAGAGAAAAGGCAAATGGTCAGAAGCCCCTATTCCAAGCCTTTTTCCTCCATTGGGGTCAACTTTCCTCACTCTGATTTCTCATGGAGGAAGAAGGCCTGGAGCCACCCCTTAGATCATCAGCCTGCCCACCCCTCCTTTCTCTCGCACCTGATAAGCTGGCCTCTCAGGAACACAGGCCTCTGCTCACTCCATTCCCCCTCTTTCTCTAGCGCCTCCTTTTCCCTCTCCACTGGCAACAAGGAAAGTGACCACCTTCCAGCCTCTTCTCCCCGGAATTCTCTTTCTCCTGCTCTTCCTGAGGGAGCTAAAACTCTCTGTACGCTCTCCTCCCCTCCCTCATATCATCCTCTCTGAGATCCTGGCCCGGGAGTGGGACCCTCCTCCCTGCCCACCCCAGGGTCCTCCCAAGCGTCCATCTGGTGATTCCTGTCTGGCCGACCCACCTGATTCCCATTCATTAAGCCTCCTCTGACGTCAGCTTTTCTCATTCCAAGCCCACAAACCAGAGAAACACTTGGAATCTGCCCTGGCACCCTCGACTTTCCCTTCCACTGTTCTCTCAAGGATGCTGCAGCCTCGGGACCATGACCCTCTCCTTACCCTTGTCCCCTGTCTGGCTCTTAACCACTCCTGTCACCGGCAGCCAAAACTGCCTCTTTCCTCTCTTCCTGACCTCTCCTCTCCAGTCTCCTCTGCCAGTCCAGTCCCTCCCCCGGATGTAGAAAGATAGTCTAAAGTCTAGCAGAATGTGTATTGCTCTGGAAAGCTCTGCACCTGAGCCATGCCAAGCTCCAAAGACAATGCACTGTCAACTCCAACTAGGAGCCTTTCTCACTTCTGCCCACCATATCAGGGTCCGTGTGGTGCTCAGCACCTCCCCCAGCAAGAGCTTAAGAAAGGACTCTGCCTGCTGCTCAGGTGCAGTGACGCCTCACTTCAGCACCACCACCCACACTCCCACACTCCACCCTCTGTCCCACAGGCTCAGCCCCTGCTCTCTTTACAGTCCTCCCCCGCTTCTGTCCTAACTAAAATAGTCTTCTCTACCTGTCTCTTCCCCCTCCTATGAACCCCAAAATCCTAAAACTTAATGTAATGGAGCTGCATCTCACACTGCTCCTCTCACATCTAAGTTCTCTCTTGCACAAAGACAGAACCTCTGCTCCAGCCATCTCTAATAATATATTTGGCAGAACTGGAAAAAAAACCTGAGGAGCAGTAGTAAGTCCTGAGCAACTTTGTTCCAAAGATGCTCCATGCCTTGTTGTCTTCCATCTTTCCCCCTCCATTGTCTAGTGGCAGACAAAAATCTCTCTGCTACTAACAAACTGTTTTCTCGTTCTCTCCTGTCCTGTGTCATATGTATGCACGTATTGTATGTCTTCATGGGAAAATTTATTAACAGCTCTCTGTTTCAATTGGGTTACACTTGTGATGGATATTTGAGAAGTATTTCCAACTATTTGTACTCTTAAAATTGGTTGAAGGCATTGGACCTTTCGGTAAATGTTTTCATAAGTTATTTGACAGCTAAAATTGTTCGCTAAGTTTTCACTGGATTTTAAGTTACTGACAGTAAGCAATCAGGAAAGCCTGACTTGTTCCCTCATTTCTCTAGTCTCTTCAAGATGGGAAACTGATTGTATTCTGCAGAACTCCCCATCAGGGTGTACAGTTTGATCTTCAGACCTTGTATTAGACAGTTTGGATAGGGGAGTCTTAATGTTTTGATCTTACATAGAAGAACATAGCTCTCCTAATTGGCATCATCTTACCTCACAGGAAGAATATTGTCGTAACATGCCTGTGACCGTAGATTTCTAGCTCAGGCCACCAGAGATTAGGGATGGGGTTGAGCACCCCCTTGGCTGACATTCCTAAAGGCTGCTTCTGTGTCCTACTTCAACAGAGACCAGGAGAAAGAGGAGCGAGTTAGGCAGCAGGAGCAGTGTAAAGACAGGTGGCAGGCCAATTAATGGCTGCCTTACACCGTGATCTGCCATCAAGGAGACCCAACAAGGCCAGTCCACCCTTGAAGGGCACGCGTTTAGGAAATGGGGAGTCAGGGCATTGGGCAAGTAGCTGTCATGAAGAGCCCTGTCAGCTCTGACAAGCGCCAGGCCACTGGAAGCGGAACTGCTCTCAGGGTTGAAGGACTCCTGGGTCAGAACCGCAGACCCTGTTGGCCCCAGGCTAAAAATTAACCTTCCCTCTGCCCAGCTCCCAAAGTAACCACCGTCATCAGGAGGACAGCCTAGGGTCAGTACCAATCAAGGCAGACGCCACCTATTCGATACTAACCTCCTATTCAGGCCAGCCCTCCTACCCTGCCAGCAAGGTGGTGGAAGTCAACGGGGTGTCTTCCCCAAGGAGCTTCACGCCTCCCTTACTATGTCTCATCCAGGGCTGCATGTGAAGAGACACACAGGTCTGGACCTCACAGGTTCCTTGGCCATGCCTCACAACACACCTGATTATTACTGAACCCCTTCTGTCAGTTTCCGCTTGCATCTCAATGGGAAAACTCCCTCCTTTCTTAGATCCTGTAACAATGACTCTGTCCTGTGGTTTACACCCTGTGTATCTAACCTGCTTGTTAGACACCCTACACAGAACGGAGCGGTCAGGCATAAACCTGTCTTCCCATGCACTGGACAGGAATCTTGCTTTCCTAGATCCCCCATTGTCCTCATTTCAGCATCGTTCCCACCATGGGCAGTGTTTCCGATTTGTCTTTTTATCCTCGTAATCATGTGCTGCCATTCCTACCATGTACAAGTAACACGTTTCAAAACCCCTTACAGGAGGGTTTGACTGTTTTTGTAATTCCTTGTCTGAGGCTATATGTGGGGACATGCCTGAAGAATGGCTTCTTTGTTGTTGTTAACTATTTGTTCATTTGCAAGGTAGGGTTACAGAGAGGCAGAGAGAGTGAGAACACTGGTTCATACTCCAAAGGGCTGCAATGACCAGAGCTGTGCTGGTGCAAAGCCAGGATCCAGAGCTGCTTCTGGTCTCCCACGTGGATGCATGGGCCCAAGGATTTTGGCCATCTTCTACTGCTTTCCAAAGTCATAGCATAGAGCTGGATAGGAGGTGGGGCAGCCAGGACTCAAACCAGCACCCATGTGGGATGCCAGCACTGCAGGCGGCAGCTTTAGCAGTTTTGCCACAGCACGGGCCCCGGGAATGGTTTCTTGAATTTGTGTGTGTGTGTGTGTGTGTGTGAGAGAGAGAGAGAGAGAGACAGAGAGAGACAGAGACAGAGAGACAGACAGACAGATAGAGAATAATAGATAAAGATTTTTTTATCCACAGATTCACTCCCTAGATGACCACAATGGCCAGGCCAAAGCTACGAGCCAGGGACTCATTCCAGATCTCCCACATGGGTGGCAGGAGTCCAAGGGCTGGGGTTGTCTTCTGCCCTCCTAGGCGCTCTAGCAGGGAGCTGAATCAGGAGCCGAAGAGCCAGGATTCAACATCATAAGTCCGATACGGGAAGCTGGTGTCCCAAATGCTGCTTAACCCTCTGAACCACACCTCCAGATCCACTCAGATCTGTCCAGCATCATGGTAATGTGTGTTCTGGGTGACATCAGGTGATGGCTAGAGTATCTGGGTCCCTGTCACCTACATGAGAGACTGAGTTCCTTGCTCCATGCTTCATCCTGACCAAGTCCTAGCTGCTTGCAGGCATTTGAGGTGTGAGGAAGTAGATAGGAGGGCTCTCTTTGCCTTTCAAATCAATGAAGAATCTACTTTGCGTTATTGATCATTAATCTCATTTTCACACGAAATTTGCACTGGTAATGGCTCAGGGAATGCTGACAAATGGGGCAGCACGGCTCTGAGTCTGCCTTGGTGAAGCGTCGGGCTTCCTAGGCAGGGAGGTGTAAGTCCATGGTGGCAGCAGCAACACAGGGGGCAGCTAGGGAGCAGCAGGTGGCGGGGGAGCTGGTGAGACGAGGGGCAGGGCGCTGAAGGGTAGTTCCTCACGGGCGGCGGCAGCAGCGGTGCCTTGGAAGTGTGAGGCGTTGCCGGCTGGGAAAGGTGAGTCTGCCTTGGTGGCGCGTGGGCAGGGACATGCAGTTGGGAGATGGCGTTGACTGTGGCAGTGTGTGGGGTAGTGCAGAGAAGCAGGCAGCAGCGGAGAGGCAGTGGCGAAGAAGCCTCAGGCCATGGGCGGGGAAGTGTGGGGTGCAGGTCCCCTTGGAGCTGGGGGGAATCTCGGGTTTTCATGGCCTGCGCACAGAGATGCTCCCCTCCCCCTGCCTTTGCATTGTGGCGTCCAAGAGGAAAGGGGGGGTGAAGGGTCAATATTCTTTGGGTGCTGGTTGTCCACAGCCACTGTCTGGCAGTCAGCTTTTCCCCTGGGGACAGGCTGCCTGCTAGCAGGGAGTTCCCTGCATCATCTGGGAACCGCCGGCTCCCAGAGTTGGTGATCCTGGTCGTGCTGGGTTGAGAGCGTCCAGGTGTGGGCAATGCAGGTGGAGAGCCAGATGGCGGGTGTGCCAGGACCAGCCTCTCTTGCCTGGAGGTTGTCGTCCACAGCATTTAGCTGGCTTTGTGATTTGGGTGCCGATGAGACTGTGGCTACAAGTTGTGGCAGGAGTGAACGTCCACTTCAGGTTGCAAGCCCAGTGTCTGACAGGGCCCTCACTATTCGTGGAGGGTCTGGGAAGCAGCAGCCGGCACACAGACGGTGGGCTGCACCCTGGGAGAGTGGCTGGGCACTCCTGTATTCCTACTGGGACAAAATGTTGTCCGGTGGAATATTTTATGTATTTTATTTATTTTTTGTTGTTTCCAATAAAAAGTCTTTCTTTGGTTTTACTAAAATAAAAGGAATAATTACCGTGCATTCTAGAATATTTTTAAGTTGATGGGATAGGCAGATATATTTGAAATATTTTTGTCTTAGATGATTTACAGTGTGGAGGATTTTCCCTACTGTCACAGAGTTTGAGTTTCTCTAAATTTTTTTTTATGTGACTGATGTGGAGAGAAAATTTAAGATTATCAAGGTTTTTTTTTTTCTTGGTTATTGCTGTTGTCATTTCCTATTTATTTCTGTTGACATGAATTGTTACTAAGCAGACATATATTAATATTAACCAGTGAGAAAGGATTGTTTTTGGCCTGTACTCATATTATGACATCAGGACCGGCCTTCAGTTAGGCATTACAAACGAAGAGATTGGAGAGGAAAACTTGTCATAATTGTTACAATATGCTAAATGAAGGGAGAGGAAGATATGCAAAAACACCCAAGGGAGTTTTCCTTTAGTTTTGAAAGATCACCTAGTACTAGCTTTAGGCTTTTTAACAGCCTTTGGGTGCCATTCGTCAGTGCTAAAAGCTTTGTTGGGGGCACACATTTGGTGTGGGAGTTAAGTCAGTCCTTGGGATGTCTGTGTCTTGTGTTACAGTGCCAGGATTTGAATTCTGGATCCATCTCTAATTCCAGCTTTTCTGGTAATGTGTGTTCTGGGAGACATCAGGTGATGGCAAAAGTATCTGGGTCCCTGTCACCTACATGAGAGACTGAGTTCCTTGCTCCTAACTTCATCCTGACCAAGTCCTAGCTGTTTGCAGGCATTTGAGGTGTGAGGGAGTAGATAGGAGAGCTCTCTTTGCCTTTCAAATCAATGAAGTTAACATTTTTTCAAAAATGTGATTTTTATATTGAAAATGTATTTCAGAAGCACATACTGATACATGCCAGCACACACACACACACACACACACACACTGCAAGAAACAGCTATAAAGAGGACTCCCATCTGTTGGTTCACTTCCTAATTCCCACACCTACTGGTCCTGAGACTGGCTGAGCTGAGGAGTTGGGAACTCATTCCATGTTTCCCACACGGGTGATGGGTGCCCAAATACTTGAGCCATAACCATTTCTCTCCAGGTCCACAGTACAGGAAGCTAGAGTCAGGAGCCAGAAACAGGTACTCGGTTTCTTGAGCTGTCACAACTGCCTTATAGGTCCACATTAATAGGAAGCTAGAGCTGGATGTGGATACTTAACCCAAGTACTTGTAGTGTGGAATGAGGTGACTTTAATTGGCATGTTAATGTGTTTCAAAGATTTTTTTCTTGTGACATCATGTGTATTTATTTATTTATTTTTTTAATCAGGCCTTAAGGCATTCGGATATGGCTGAAGAGCCCATGAGAGTATTTTAGGCATGGAAAGCCAAGACACTCTGGGAAAAAAAAAAAAAAAAAAAAAAGAAAGAAAGAGGACCTAAATGAAAGATCTCTGCGAGTGAGATCCCAGTGGAAAGAACGGGGCTATCAAAGAAGGAGGTACCTTTCTCTGAAGGGAGGAGAGAACTTCCACTTTGACTATGACCCTGTCGGAATAAGACCGAAGTCGGAAAACCCAAAAGGCTTCCATAGCCTTGGCAACTCATGACTAGAGCCTAGGGAGATTACTGACACCATAAACAAGAGTGTCAAATTGTTAAGTCAACAACAGGAGTCACTGTGTACTTACTCCTCATGTGGGATCTGAATCCTACATTAAGTGAAGAGCACAACAAATAGTATAAAGAACAAAATACTGTTCCTCAATAGTAGAGACAAGGGCTGTAAACAATCATTGAGCTCCAAATGGTTTTCTAAGAAGCACTCTCTGAGTTTTCCTTTCGTGTGGCTCTTTGGCATAATAGTTAATATGCTGGTTGGGATGCCTGCAAATCATATTGGAGAGCCTGGGTTCAAGTTACTGCTCCACTCCTGATCCTGTCTTACCTCTAATGCACACTATGGGACAAAGCAGATAATGGCTTATGTGGTTGGGTCCCTGTTACCCACGTGGTAAACGTGGATTGAGTTCCAGGCTTCTGACTTCAGCCTGACTCAGCCCTGGCTGTTGTGGAAAATTAAGTAAACTAGTGAGTGGAAGATAGCCCTCTTCTCTGTGACTCTGCATGCCTCTCCCTCTCTCCCTCTCTGCCCCTCTCTTTTCCTCTCTCTATCCATTTCACTTTCTTTCACATAAAAATGAATACATATTAGAATTTCGCTCTTATTAGTGTTTTGAGATCTTTCTTCACTTGAATTTATATTACAGAAATAAAAGCAATTTGATAGAAGTGCCTTAGAAATTGAGTGAGGTGACTTAACAAATTATCACTCTTGTTTATGGCGTCAGTAATCTCTCTAGGCTCTTGTCATGAGTTGCCAAGGCTTGATGTGAATGGAATGGGAGAGGGAGCGGGAGATGGGAGGGTTGCGGGTGGGAGGGAAGTTATGGGGGGAAAAAGCCATTGTAATCCATAAGCTGTACTTTGGAAATTTATATTTAGTAAATAAAAGTTAAAAAATAATTAAAAAAAAGAAATAGCATCAGATGGATCTGGCTTTGTGTCATAGCAGGTAAAGCTGCCATGTGTGACAAAAGCATCCCATACCTGTGCCAGTTTGTGTCCTGGCTGCTCCACTTCAACTCCACTCCCTGCTAGTGCCTAGGAAAAGCAGCAGAAGATAACCTAAGTGTTTGGGCCCCTGCCACCCATGAGGGAGACACAAATGAAGTTCCTGGCTCCTGACTTTGGTTTGGCCAGGGGTTGGCTATGGGGCCAACTGGGAAGTGAACCAGTGGATAGAGGATCTTTCTCTGTCTCTCTGTTACTGGACTTTCAAATAAATGTCCTTTCAAATAAATTGTCCTTGTCTACGATTGCATTGCTGCGGTCCAGTTAATGGTGGACTGACAACAATATGCCACTCTTTATGAACTGGGTTATGCCGCTCTTTAAGCGCCAGATTGGGAGCTCCATACATCCACCCACGGCCACTGCCAAGATGTAGAGATACACTACATCATACCCTGAGTTGCTGAGGTGGTAGCCAGTGACGGGTAAGATCCCCGGGCAGCCCTTACCAGCTGGAGTGGTAGTCAAGGACGGGTAAGATCCCCAGAGGGGGACAACCTAAGACAGACATGCTCCCTAAGGGGCTGATCCCACTCAGAGGGGACAACCTAAGACAGGCACACTCTCCGCTCAGTTCCTCTTCCTCTCTTTAATATAAAACAAAAAAGGGAGATTCTGTGGGGAAATTAGGCACACGTGGCAATTCAAAGATGGCGCCCAAAGGAAATAAGGTGGGCGGTGCCCAAAGTCATTTACCACCAAAGCTGATTGGCAGCACGGCATCTTTACAGTTAAAGAAAGAATAGAGCCGGATAACCCAGGAAAAATTGTGGAGCTTTCTTTTATTTTTAGCTCCTGCTATCAGGACTGTGGTGACTGAGCTCATTGATGTATGTGGAAGTGCTTTCTTAGAATTATCCTTTCCTAATAAAGATATTTCTCTATAAATGGCTCTAAAATCTTAGAAAAATAGACCATCTACATAATATTCTCAGGACCAGGGAACTTGACTTTGGAAAGTTTCATCTGTTCAAATATTATTCCGATATCACGTTCTTATAGTATGGTGGCTACATAGGTTAGATATCAGAGTGTTAAGCTAATTTTTTAATATAGTCAAATATAATCATCTTTTATTCTTTGATTTGCTGCAGTTCAGAGAGAGGATTTCCAATTCTGATATTTTTAAATATTCTCCTGTGAGTCCTTTTTCACTTTAACAGATTTGTCATCTTCCATTAAATCTTTGAGCTTTTGGAATTTCTGCTTCTAAAATGTTTGAAGTTTGGTTCCAACATTTTTCCAGTTGGACACCATTTATTACAAGCCTTTCATTGTTTAAGTGCACAGCTTATTATTTAGTTTCAGAGGAAGATTAATATTCCATTGAGTATCAGTGAAAATTCCTTTTTATTTTTTAAATTATATATATATATATGTATGTATGTATTCTCACTTTTTTTTAAAGGCAGAGTGGCAAATAGTAACAATGAGGGGTAGTCCATATGCTGGTTTATTTGCAACATGTCCACAGCAGCAGTTGGTTGGGCTGAAGCCAGAAGTTCAAAACATTTGAATTCTCAAATGGGTGGCAGGAACCCAAGGACTTGTTCTGAGATCTTTTGCCTCCCAGAAAGCAGAGACAGACTATAATCTGAAAGTTTTTCAGTAGAAAAGAAAATCAAAATGTCATGCTGGCCAAATTCATAGCACTGAGAGTGGTCCCAAATCAGAAAATAACACTATCCTCAAAGACATACACATAAGAATCAGCATAGAATATAGAGGATTAGCTGTCTACAATAGTAATCCACATTAAAGAAGTATTGATGAACATGTATAAGAGAATATAATTTATATATATAAATTAATTTGTAATTAAAATAAACTTAGTAAAAAGCAATTGCTCAAAGCACAGATAGGGAATCTCAGCTGAAGACTTGGTAGTTAAAAACTGAGAAATTTTTAAAGAAATAGACGAAGAGACTAAAATTCACAGGTTGTTGCATTTAAAAGTGACTGAAAACTATAAATCCAAATAGAAGTAATTATCAGGGGAAATGTAAAAATTTTAAACTCAGTCATCCTTGATTATGGATAAATTTTGAGTCTAGGCATTTATAAAACTATATAGGCCACAAATGGGCTTTCTTATCTGCTTGAAAATATACCTTGTCTCCAGGAAATAAATGTAGACCTGAGGCATAGTTTACTTAATGTAAGGAAAAGATATGCAGAAGAGAGAGGAGGCAGGGTACAAATTTGCAGCCAGACTGAATTTATTCAGAGAAAATAAATCCCCAGAGGGGGGTGACCTTCCACTGGTATGCACATGGAGGGAACACATGGCAGGAGGCATGGACCCCAGCAGGCTGGGCTTCTTTATCTTAAGAAGGGTTAGGTTGGGGGTGGGAGTAGGCAGCAGGCAGAGGCAGATTCCTCCATACTGGTCTTTAAATTGGCCACTGGGCGTCCAAGCCTGGGGAAGAATTCAGGGTGTGAAGACATTAGGGTGTGAAACTGAATTGAGATTCAGGGACACGAATAAATTTTCTGTCTTTTGGGCAGTGATTGAGAATGGCTGAGGTTAGCCGGCGCCGTGGCTCACTAGGCTAATCCTCCGCCTTGCGGCACCGGCCCACCGGGTTCTAGTCCCGGTCGGGGCGCCGGATTCTGTCCCGGTTGCCACTCTTCCAGGCCAGCTCTCTGCTGTGGCCTGGGAGTGCAGTGGAGGATGGCTCAAGTCCTTGGGCCCTGCACCCCATGGGAGACCAGGATAAGCACCTGGCTCCTGCCATCAGATCAGCGCGGTGCACCGGCCACAGCGCACCAGCCGCAGCGGCCATTGGAGGGTGAACCAATGGCAAAAGGAAGACCTTTCTCTCTGTCTCTCTCTCTCACTGTCCACTCTGCCTGTCAAAAAAAAAAAAAAAAAAGAATGGCTGAGGCTTATGTCTTTGTTCCATCACTTCAGACACTATGTCACCTGTGAAAATTTCAAGTTGTTTAAAATTATTAATTATTCATACATACAAATAATAATAAATTCTATACTCCTGAAATACTTTTAATGTCTTTATCTTGCCATATTTAAAACCATGATGAACTCAATAGAAATGCTCAGACCTAAAAGAAAGATTTTGAAAAGATTTTGAATTATGTGGATTACCTTGACAGTTCATACCAGATTTCCAGATGAACTAAAGCAAAGATGCTGCACCACATAATACGTTTCCCTTGTAACTTTTTTAACTATTTTGGTTGGTATAATTTTGTTATTCATGCCAACTTGTCTTCAATCAAAGGCATTTCACTGTCAACTGATGTGTTCTTATAACCTCTCAGCAATTTTTAATGGTCCCTCCTTTTTATCAAATTATAAATGTGCAAATTTTAGCAAAATTAAGTTCCGTGCGGTCGTCCCGAGGACGCATGCGGCAAGTCATGGCCAAGCCTTCCCCTGCCACAGGGTACACGGCTTCCAGCAGCCAGCGCTTCCTGGAAACAGACGATGTGTGTGCAGAAGCCAGGGGGGCGCAGGTTGCTGCAGAGATAGGGGGCAGAGCCAGCAAGGGCTCCTGGGGGGATTCTGAGGGGTGGGGGTGGGGGAGCCAGGGCCTGCCAGGGGAGAGACCAGGCAGAAGTGGGCGGGGCCGCAGGCCTTGCCAACAGGCATCTCTGGTCTTTTCTAGGCTTGGCTTCTACAGCAGATGGTAGGGGGGCAGAGTGGGGGAGCCACGCCCCTTGCAGGCCTCGGAGGGTCTCTCCTTGGGGTCTGTGATCCTGAAGAGCTCTCCTGGGACTTCACGTCTGCTTCTGGCCGGCCCCAGGCCCGGTCCGTTCATAATTTTCTCTCTGTAAGTCACTTGTCTGTCCTCCACCGTCTCGAGCTGACTTGGGCTTCTCCCCTGAGCAGCACTGGGTGTGAGGCGCGGAGCTCTTGAGATCATTACGCCTGAGATGGTTCTGCCCATAGGTTTTCCTTTGACCTGGCACGGCTTTCCCTTCTGTGAGCTTTGGTAGTTAGTGGCAGACGGGTCTCCTGGCACAAACAGCCGTGCCACAGTCTTCACCCCCTGCATACTTGGGTAGGAGCCACGGGCCTCCAGGAGGGAAGTGGGGCGCCCTGCTTCTGCAGGTGCTGGTGGTTGGAGTCCACCTCTTGGAGGGTTGGCAGGAACTCCGGAGAGGGACCTTTGTGAAGTCACTAACCTGTCTGTGCCTTGACTGGAGAACACCCTGTGTCAGGTTGGGGCGGAGCTTCCCCAGCAATGCGGCACTCGCTGCTTAGGCTGAAGATGAGACGCCACCACTGTGGCTCGTGCTCTCTAACCCTTCCAGGGGCTCCTTGTTGTCAGGGGAGGTCCTCCCTGGGCACTGGCCATGCACTCCCAGGTGGTGTCCCCAGCCAGTGGCTGGCATCACCGGGTGGATGTGTGCCTGCTCTGCCCGTGGAAGGGGCAGCGGCTTAGCCTGCTCCTGCCCCACCCGGGCAGTACCCGGATCGGAGGGCCTAGATTCTGCACATTCTTCTCTGAATCTCCCAACAGCGTCTTGCTAGTACCCAGCATGTAGTAGAGGCTCAGGCAACACAGGAGTGAGTGAATGAATGAACAAATGAGTATGATAGAGGAAGCAACTGAGACAGCAGGGAGTGCCTAAAGCATGCCAGCGGCAGAGCCCAGCCAGTCCGATGTGCGAGAGATTTTGTGACGGAAGACACGCGGCCGCCCTGGACAGGTGCCAGCTCACTCTGTCACCTCTTCCGTGAGTGTTCCTTTAGTCTGCCGCCTGAGGAAGGTTTCCGGTTGCGTGTAGATTATATGAGAAAGCTGGACGATGGATGTTCCGGGTGCAAGGGGCAGGGGTTGTGGTTTTGAGCCTTGTTTGCAAATTTCTCGTAATCGGGAAAGTTGACAGGAGTGGCAGGTGGGGACGTGGAGCTGAACACATCCCCGGGGATTGCTGCCTGGGCTCTGCCTTCCCCACCTCTTCCCTCCTACTTGGGTGTCTGGGCAGGCTGGGGCCTGTCCCTCCTCACCCCCAGACACTCTGGTTACACCGCTGGTCTAGTCTGGTCTGTTTCCAGTTGAACCTGAACTTCGTTTCCAGTGTCAGAGAGATCAGAAGCTGGTTGAAGGGGATTCAGGCTCTGATCACTTATCTGCCATCCAGTGATGGGAGCATTCACAGGTTTTACCAAGTGCCTGCTCCATCCAGGCCCTGGGCTAAACCACAGAGACGCCATCTGCCCTGTTGCCAAGAAGCTCACTGTCAGATGGCAGCAGGTTTAATTAACACAGCGGCACCCTGCACCTTCCACGCCGGGGAGTCCACTGCCTTGGGGAACCACTGCTTGGGAACCTGGAGTGTTTTACAGGGGCTGACGTCTTTATCTGAGCGGGAGGAGGGCGGAGGGTGCAACAGGTGCTTGAGAAACTTGAAGGTCTTCAGCTTGAGGTCAGTCTTGCTGCCTGCTGTCCTGGGCTGCTCCCAGGGCTCTGGGGAGCTGCTGTCTGGGGTCCCTGAGCCCTGGTTTAGGTCTGTTTTTCTTCTCATCTCCCTCCCTGGACTGGTCTCTCCTCGCTTGCCATGTTCAGTGCCCCAGATCTCTTAGGCATCCCCAGGGGCTAGGCTGGCGAGTGCAGGGCTCTGCTGCGGGTGTGCTGCAGGGAGGCACAGGGGAGGAGAGGGGCCTGGGACACACAGGAGGCCTGACTCCTCACCCCCTTCTCCAGGCCGCACCAGACACAGGCCAGGAAGGAAGAACCCAGGGGTAGGGGTGTGTGCTGTTTCTCCTTCGCTCCCCCTGCACCTCTGCCTCCTATACAGCCCTCAGGCCCGGGTCCTGCTGTGCCGTAGCATGGCCTCTGTTGTGGGCCACCACGAGTCTCTGGGATCATCTGGTGAATGTCTACCCTGACCCTGCAGCCCTCTAGCCTCTGAGCTCTGCGAGAGCAGGAGCCAGGTCTTTCTCTCCCCAGCAATCACGAGTCCAGCGCCCGGCACGTGTAAGGCCCGCTGCCCTGGCGTGGAGTGGATGAGCGGAGCTGAACTGCCTCAGGGGTGGGGGAAGGGTGGCTGCACCAAGTTCCCCATCTGGGCTGCACTGACCTCCAGGGTGCGCCTCCGTCGCACCCTGGAACCCCAGTCCTGAGCCCTGCAGCCCATGGGCCACCACCCACCCTCCCTTCCTGGAGTGCAGAGGCTCAGGGTGGCCTGCTCAGCCACAGTTTCCCAGAGGGGCTGCCTTGTGTGCAGGGCTTCCTGGTTCACAGCACCACTCCTGCCCTCTCAGCCTCCCCACCAACCCTGTGTGAGCGCCTGCAGTGCCGTGGGCCTTATTCTGCCCATTTTGCAGAGGGAGACCATGCGTGTCCAGGGACAAATGCCTCAAGTGCCCAACTAAGGCGGGAGCTGGCCTCCTGCCCTTTCCATTCTGCAGTTAGGGCTCAGGTGATGTGCCCTGGAGGCTCCTCCTGTCTCCGCCACTCTCCAGGCGGCGCCCCAGTGTGCTCAGAGAGCCCGCAGCAGCCCCTCACCTGCCCAGAACCCGGGGACGCAGCTGCCCTGCACACAGGCTGTTTCCCGGTGCCGCCTTGGATGGGGAAGCAGGAAGCTGGGGCTTTGGTCCTGGCTCCCTGCCCAGGCAAATCAGGCAAAGCCCCTCTGCTTCCTGCCCCCTGCCCTGGAGCCAGTGCTTTGCCAGCCTGTGCTAAGAGTGAAGGGAAGCACTGGGGCTGGGAGTCAGGAGACGCTCACCTGGTCACCCAGCGGCCCTGCAGCGGGGCGGCAGCTCCCCTCGCTTCGCCTCCCCTCCCCTTTCACTTGGGTGCTGCATCCTGGCCGAGGATGGGAGAGAGGATGGGGCCTACCTCGGACCCAGCTGCTGCCTGTTCCCCGCTGGCCCCGTTATCCTCCGTGGCCCGGGGTGGGGGTGGGGTTCTCCTGGCCCTAAGGCAGCGGAGATGCCCTGGGTGCTCCGAGGAGGGAAGAGACCAGGTGGTGGCCACAGACACTGGGGTTGTGTTGAAGCATCTCTGCACCATTTCCTTTACAAAACAAAGGAGTCAGTTTCCCGAGGGAGGCAGAGGACACTGGGAAGTGCAAAGAGTCCCCTGCCCTTGGCGGAACAGTGCCAGTCTCCAGCCAGACTGCTAGGCACTGGGCCAGAGAGCAGCTAGCAGGCAGGGAACAGTGAGAAAGGTCAGCCCTGGCCTCGGGCCGCTGCTCCCTGATGCACGGGTCCAAGGCGGCCACTGCCAGTGGCGGGAAAGAGGAGGGCAGATGGGCACAGGGCATGTAAAGGGCTGGGTATGGGGGTGATTTGCTTGTGACCCCTTTTTTGAACCTGCAAGGTGTTAGAGAATCTCAGCTGATGGCTTCTTGGACTGCTTGAGGAGCTCTGTATGTGAGCAATGTCTGAAAGCCCTGGGTATGTGGTCTGGGATGGCCCTGGTGATCAGATCTCAGTGAGCCACATGGCCTTGGGCACGCGAGCAGCAGGGACTTGAGGCTGGCCTCTGAGGGCCTCTTGAGCCCACACGGCCCCAAGCCCCTGCCCACTCTAGAGTAGCGGCCTTTGTTTCAGGCAAGAGTCGAGAGCTTGGGACCTGAGAACAGGTGGTTTCAGGCACTGGGCTGTGAAGGTCCAGGCAGGGCCCTCCCTGAAAGGGAGGTGGGGTGAGAAGAGGCGAGGGCCACCCTGGAGCAGGCCTGCCCTTGCTTTGGTTCCAGGGGTTTGCATTGCCTCCCCTGGTGCTCAGGTGAGCCAGGCAGGAGGCAGCTGCCTGGGCCGGAAGGCTGCTGGGCACGGCTGCGGGGGGTGGGGGTGGGGGCGCGTGGTGACTCAGCCCTCCTGGCTCTAACTCTGGCCCCAGCTCCAGGCTGGGTCTCGAGCCTGGGGCGGGGGGGGGCCTGAGAAGGAGGCTTGTGGGCAGGTCTGGGCAGGGCCGCTGTGATGCCTGCCACCGCGGGGAGGTGGCCTGCAGCTCGCAGGTGCCAGGTGTGAAACCGCATCACGGGGTGGCCGCCTCAGGTCTCTCGCAGCTCCCTCCCGCTTTTCCTTCCTTTTCTCTCTCTCTTTCCCCAGCAATGTCTCCTCCACCTTCTCCCTTCCCTCGGCCTGCGTTCTTCTGTGTGTCCAGGTCAGAGGCAGCTTCAAAGCCCCTCCCTGGCACGACCCCTCCTGAGGCTCTGGGGAGGATCCCAGCAACTCGAGGCCCTTAACCAGCCCATGTGTATTATGAAAAATCTGTGCATGTATCTCATAAATGTTTTGCACCAAAATAAACTTTTAATATCATTTTCCCAAGAACTTCTTGAAGAACCCTTGTGTATTCATGCAGTTGTATTTTTTTGTAAGTTTTTTTTGGCATTCCTTTCCTGAAAGAGCGCTGTAGAACGTCTGAACTTCAGTCCTCACACAACCTGGGTCACCTTTGGTCAAGAGCATGGGCTCCAACAGCCTGGGGCCCTGTGCCCTCGTCTCAACCCCCAATTAGCTGCATGACTGGGGTGTTTCAGTTAGTCCTCCTGAACCCTGCCTTCCTCGTCTACAGAGTACTGACCTCATTTAATAGTACTGACCTCATAAGGTTGTTATGAACACTGAATGAGATCATCCACATGACGTGTCTGCTGCCTAAAAGACACTCGGTGAGCCAAGCTGTTATCCCTGTGCATCTCACAGGCCGTGTGTTCACTGAGCGACTGTTAGAGCCCATTCTTGTGCCAGCTGTACGTACATACCTCATAGACTGCCGGGGGAGAGAGGACCCAGCCGTTAAAAGACATTCCAATTGAGATAAAAGGAAAACTCCAGGGGACCTCGGGGAATCTTTGTCATCTGCCACCACTCCCCCGCCTCCCTCTGTCCTTTTTCCTTCGTTTTTTCCCCCTGGGACATTTTCACCTAGATACATAACTTACAGGGCTCTGTATTAATTGCTAGCTGTTTCTGATTGTGCATTTGATGTGCATATCAGCAAGCAGTCACCCGCCTGTCCATCCATCCACCCAGGCAACAAGCATGTTCTGTGATGCCCTCAGACAGGGTGGTGGGAGAAAAACCGGCCGCTCCTGCCTTGAGGTGCCCAGCCTGCCTCCGCCCTGCGCTTCTTCCCCTGTGGAGCCTCTGAAGACACAGGGCCCCTCGCTCCTCCTGCTCCAGCGGTGTCCTGGAACAGACAGCGTCAACACCACCCGGGAGCGTGTTGGAAAAGCCGAGTCCCAGCGCTCACCCTGCCCCAGCGGCAGTCGGCGTGGCAGGGGCCCCAGCTGAGTGGCATGCACCTTACAGTCGGAGACACGCTGTTCCAGATCTCTTCCCACACGCAGGGGTGGGGTAGAGGCTGTTATTTCTGGAGCAAGCTGAATTCAGACACGAGCTCGACACAGATAAAACCCCAGGTCGCTCCCAGCCAGCAAGAACCTAAACTTCTTCCCCTTGGATCTCAGGAGTCTAGATCAGTTTCAGCGTCGGAGCCTTTGGTCCAAGCACCTTGAAAGACACTCTGTACAGAGAAAGGTGCCTGCAGGAGCTGGCTGAGCCTGCACCAGCCATGCCAGGGGTCTGCGGCACAGCGCATGGGAAGTGCGTGCCATGTGGGGACGGCGAGGGGCACCCAGCTCAGCAGGAGACTCTTGGGCTGCCCTCGCCCCCAGACTATGAGAAGGATGGATCTCAGTTTCTGCCTCCAGACTCCTTTATCTTCAGCCAGAGGGGCTTTGCAGAGGCCCCAGGAGGGCCGCACACAGGCCCTCTCCATGATCCACGCGGGGCCCATGTGTGTGCCTTGTAGCAGAAAAGCCCTGGCCTCCCACAGATCCACGGACCTGGATCCCAGGCATCGGATGGCGGCTTTGAGCACTGAATAAGGAGACCTGACTTCTGCCCGCGGGCATGAGGGCCCGGCACATGGAGCGAGGGCCACGTGTTCTTGCTTTTTGCTGCTTGTGGCTTCTCTGGACTGAGCACACCCTGCCATTCTGTCTGTCAATCACCACCAGCCCCAGCTGAGGTCACACAGGTGTGGAAGGGAACAGCTGCCCAGCCTGCCAGGGGTCATAAGAGAAAGGCTTGTGCCCAGCCCACAGCAGGCCTGGGCCTCCAGCCCAAGTTAAGGATTCTCAGGGTTGTTTTTTTTTGTTTTTTTGTTGTTGTTGTTGTTGTTGTTGTTCTTTAATTTAAAGTTTATATGATTTATTTGAAAGAGAGAGACGGAAACAGACAGACAGAAGTCTCCCATCCACTGGCCAACTCCGCAAATGCCTTCAAGAGTCGGAGCCGGGTCAAGCTAAAGCTGTGCCTGGAACCCCATCTGGGTCTCCCACGTGGGTGGCAGGGACCCAAGTTCTTGAGCCATCACTGCTGCCTCCCAGGGAGCACGTTAGCAGGAAGCCGGAATAGGGAGTGGAGCCAGGGCTTGAACCCAGGCACTAGAATGTGGGATGTGGGTGTCCCGAGCAGAACCTTATGGGCCGCAGAAAAGCCGGCCCCTTCCCAGCCCTTGTTTGGTGTGGTTATTTGAGGTTCCACTCGACAGCCTCCGGGCCCACCCCGTGCTGGGGAGAGGGGTGGTTATAGAATCTCTCCTTGCGGGGAGCCAGGCCGGGCCTGCTGGGGCTCCCTCCTTACCTGTGCACTCTGCAGTTGAAACCCCTGTCTAGTCACTGCAGAACACACAGTGTCCACAGGCCTTTTAAAGACCCCTCAAATGCACGGATTTCCTTTTTGGGTTTTTTTTTTTTTTTTTTTGTGACGACTGTCACCGGCCAGCTGTGTCGCCCTGGGCCCATGAGTGACCTCTCCGTGCCTCACTTCCCCCTCGGGCGCTTGTGAGGGTTGAGTGACGTGGCATCTGTAAAGTGCTGGCCACAGTGCCTGGCACGTGGTCAGTGCCATGTGAACATTGTCAGCGAAATGAACAGGAACATTTCCGTCCCCAGTTCATGAATCACCCCTTGCACACCCCTATTTTGATGACCGAGAGCCGAGTCGTCTGCACACATCACTCGTTCTCTGTTGTTCTGTTTCCTTCCTCCCTTCCTGCCTGCCTTCCTTCCTTCCTTCCTTCCTTCCTTCTCTCTCTTTTCTCTCCCTTTCCCTCCCTCCTTCCTCCTCCCTCCTTCCTCCCTCCCTCCCTCCTTCCTCCTCCTCCCTCCTTCCCTCCCTCCCTCCTTCCTTCCTTCCTTTCTAGGCAGAGTTACAGACAGAGAGGTCTTCCATCCACTGGTGCACTCCCCAGATAGCTGCAATGGCCAAAGCTGGGCCTATCTGAAGCCAGGAGCCAGGAGCTTCTTCTTGGTCTCCCACGCCGGTGCAGGGGCCCAAGGACTTGGGCCATCTTCCACTGCTTTCCCAGGCCATAGCAGAAAGCTGGATCGGAAGTGGAGCAGCAGGGACTGGAACCGGTGACCACACAGGATTCCGGCACTGCAGACAGCAGCTTTACCTGCTCCGCCACATTATGGCCTGAGGGTTTGACCCACCTACACTCCGTGTCAGACGCTGGCTTCTTTCAGATCCATGACTAAGGGAAACTGAGAAGGGCCTGAGGTGGCCCCCTCCTGCTCTGGGCAGGGCTGGGCCATCTCAGAGCCACAGGGAAGTTTTGTCCAGCTGTGTGTGCTTGGCCCATTCTAACTGCTTCTCTACCAGAGACCCAGCCTTGCCTCAGTGCAGCTGTGGTGGTGAGAGGCGGGGCCCTGGGGGCGTGGGTAAGTTAGTACAAGAATGGGTTCCAGATAAGAAGTTCCATCCTGATTTCGTGCTTGCTTGTCCTTCCACTGAGTGACAGCATGGCTCGTGGGCCATGCCAGGTGCCAGGGCCACGCTCTGGACTTTGCAGCCTCCAAAACCATGGGCCAAACCATCTTCCTAGGGCAGTGGTTTAAGACACCCCTTTAGACACCTGCATCCCATATCACAGTGCCTGGGTTTGAGTCCTGGCTCCACTCCTAATTCCAGCTTCCTGCTAGAGTGTGCCCTGGGAGGCAGCAGGTGATGGCTCACAAACTTGGGTGCCTGCCGCTCAAATTGAGTTCCCAGCTCCTAGCTTTGGCCTGATTGTTGTGGACGTATGGAAAGTAAACCAATGAGTGGGGAGTCTCTCTCTCTCTCTCTCCCTCCCTCCCTCCCCCCCATCTGTCTTTCAAATAAATAATCATTTCTACATCCCCAACTATTGTTTGCCAATCCCCCAGTCGCAGGCATTCTGTTAGAGTAACACAAATTGAATGGAGGCAGATCTTCCCTGCAGGTGGGTTCTGGGGGAAGCGTGGCTCCCTCAACACCAGTTTCAAGCTTTCTGGTGAACCGTGAAACCACTCATCTCTGCTGTTCGCGGCCCTGTTTGCAGTGTGTTGTTCCTGCAGCCCTGGGGGAGGCGAGGGCCGTGCCAGCATGGGGGCTGTGTCTCATTCTCTGTGCGGCTCCACTTTCCCTGTACCTGCAGCTCTGCCCTGCCCCTGCCTCGACAGCCAGGGCAGCCAAGTCCGGGCCACCTGCACACATCAGGCTTTACGTCCTTGGCCAAGACCATGTTTACGGCAGCAGAGTCACCTGTCGAGTCCTGTTTTCAAATTCAGTCTCACTTCCCCTGCCTCCAATCCGCCAGGTGTGTGCCGTGTGTGTGTGTGTGTGTGTGTGTGTGTGTGTTGGGGAGGGGGGTGTAGAAGCTGTTAAGGAGGGAGGAGGTGACATGGCCCTTGTGCCCGGGCAGCAGCCCATCTTCTTGGGGTTGGTGGTCTCACCCAAAGAGTGGTGTTGAGGATGGAGCAACCCTCCCACCCACTGCCCTCTCTCTGCAGGAGCCAAGGCTCCATATGTCTGCAGGTGGCCAAGCCACACTTCCTGCCTGTTCCCTGTTTATTTCTGTCACTGGCAAATGGACGGAGGGCAGGCAAGGGTTGTGTGGAGGTGAGCGTGTCCCAGTGCCAGCCTAAAGACAATCAGTCCATTTTGTGCTGTCAAGTCTTAAAAAAAAAAAAAAAAAAAAACCAGAAAACCACAGCCCCACTACAGAGATGGGTGTCGGCAGCTGCAGCGTGGGGAGCGCTTGGGAGGGTGGCCGGTGTGGGGCGGCAGTGGAGTTTCTGGGTGAAGGCTGGAGGAGATCTAATGGGAGCCTGGCCCACAGGGATGGAGGGGGAGAAAAGGAAGGGAAACACGCTCTGACTTTCTACTCTCTGTGTCCTGTGCCACAGGCTATGCCCAACCTTGCCCCATCACTGTGCACAGTGCGTCTTAGGCTCCCCGCCGACACCACAAAGGTGCGCTTGGCTGGCAGACCCAGCTCACAGCTGTGGGCAGGCGGCCGGGCCGCTGGAGTGTGGAGATGCTGCTGACGCAGCGTGCTAGGGCCTGGCCGCGGCAGGAGCTGGGGATGACTCAGGTTTCTTTACGGGTGATGGAGTCGATGGGGAAGCATTACCAGCTGAGCGCATTGGGTTGACCCCGTTGGAAGCGAGAGTGCTTTTAGATGGTCTGTGTCCAGGCCTTGGCAAACCCCACGGAGGATGATTTATTGATGAGGCTGGTGCCTCAGTCGGGCTTGACTGAGTGCTCTTGGCCACGGAGTGAAGCTTGGGAAGAGGCCGCTGGCTTCGGGGTTGCCTGGGGTGCGGCGTGCAGACGCCACCCGCTGGTGGAAGCTCCCAGCCCTCTGCTTTTGAGGTCACTTTCCTCTCCAGAACCATCCTGGATGCCCCCACACTCCCTTGTCCCCTCTTTCATTCCCCTGCCTGTGGCCAAGGCTGCCTGCAGAGGAGCAGGTTCAAGCTCAGAAGGGCAGTTCTCAAAGCTGAAGTCCCTGGGCCTCAGCCCTGCCCTGTGAGAACCGCTCAGTGGGCTGGGCTCTGAGGACGCACAGACCAATTGGGCATAGAGCTGCGGGCGGTGCGGCCTCCCCAGGAGGTGGCTTCTGAGCTGTGCTTGAGCGAGATGTGGGGAGGCTGCAGGGAAAACAGCGTCCCTGGACCAGAGAGGAGGCTGCGTGTGCTTAGGGAGCTGCAGGCCGTGCCACAGACGCTTCCTGGGCACCCTCGCTAGGCCAGCCTTGTGCCAGTCCTGGGGAGAGGAATCATACGTGGCCCCGAGCGGGAGACAAAAGACGTCTTTTCCGCCCTATCGCCTCCCTCCCTCCCTCTCTCCTCTCTCTCTCTCTCTTTCTTTTTATTTGTTTTACTTATTTGTTTGCTTTATTTAGTTGTTTATTTTGTTCCACCCTCTGGTTCACTCCCAGTGACCTCAACAACCAGGGCTGGGCTGGACTGAAGCCGGGAGCTGGCAACTCCCCCAGGTCCCCCACGTGGGTGGCAGGAGCCCAGTCACTTGAGCCATCAACCCCGCCCCCCAGGGTCTGCGTTAGCAGGAAGCCGGACTCAAAGCCAAGCACTCTGCTGTGGGGGGCGGGAATCTTCACTGCTAGGCCGAGGGCCTGCCCACCCCCCCTTGTAATTGTACATTCTTAGAGGGTGCCCGGTGACACTTTATTACGTGCATATACAACATGTGCTGACAGAAGCAGGGCAGCTGGCGTTCCCGTCTTTCTCGCTGGAGACTCTGAGCTCTGGTTTTTCAGGAAGGACTTTGCTGCAGGGCACCTGCACCCGGTGCTTCCCTCCCAGTGCATTCTGGTCCCTGGTCTCCAGCCTCCGCCCTCTCCCCTCCGCCACGCTTCCCAGGCTCCAGGAGTCACTAGTCCAAGTTCAGAGCTTTTCGTGGCTCCACACAGGGGAGAGAGCACTCAGCGTTCGTGCTCCCGCGTCTGATGTAGCCCTTGACACAGCGTCCTCTAGTTCCACTCGTCTTGCTGCAGACGGTGGGACATCACATCTTCATGACTGGATGACATTCCCTTGTGTGCACAGCTCTCATTGGCCTCATCTGTTCAGCTGCCGACGGACACCCAGGTTGAGTCCATGTCACAGCTATCGGGACAACAAGGTGTCTCTTGGATTTCTTCTGGCTATGTATTCCCGAAAGAGGGGTGGCTGGGTTATAACACACCTTTTGAGGGACTTGCACGCATCTGGAATCAGACCTTTCATACAAACCAGCAGCCCCCCAACTCAGGGATCATGCAAGATGACCCACTGCGAGGGCAGGAAAAATTCCGGAACCTCCGCTTCCCTGTATTCCCGAACTACAGATACAGACAGCATTAAGCTTTTCTACTAATGAAGGCAGGGGCTGGCCCTGGTGCCCGCAGTTAGCCCTTGTGCCAGGTGCCTGCATGGGGCCTGCAGGGTCCAGGGGAGGCAGGGCACAGGGAGACCCACAGCCAGGACCAGAGGGTCCTCGCCTCCATCCTGCCTCAGCATATCATGATGCCGTTCCCCGTGTCAGTGGGGGATGGATCCGCGAGCTTAGCTAGTGGGTCCTTGCGGAATGAACAAGGGGCCTTAGCAAGAAGAGGCACTGGGAGATGGCCAGCGATGCAGGCACAAGCAAACAGGAAGACGGCGGCGAGGCTGCTGCCCCCTACTCTCAGAGTGGGATTTTCATTTCTTTCCATCTCCGGGTGAAAATCCTAACAACCTAATCATCATTGAAAGGAGTTGGCAGAGAGAAATCCAGGTTATCAAGGCAATTTGAAATATAGATTAAAATCTGATGTGAGTAATTCGTAAAGGCGTATGATACGTTCCCACATTGGCTAATGATGGCAGCGCCCGTCAACACAGTCTATACATAAACAAACACACAGTCACTAGAGATGTGTGCTAACAGTTAAGAATGACCAGCAGGGATCAAAGAAGTTTGGGAACCAGGCCCCAGGAGCCGGTTGCAGAAGCAGGAGGGTGACTGGTTTTTGTTTGTTTTGCAGGAGCAGCTGGCAGGCAGCTGTGTGGAAGGGAGCCTGGGGTAGAGAGACAGCAGGAGGCGGGTGGGCGGCCAGTGAGAGAAGCTGGGCTGGAGCCCAGGCGAGGGGACCTCAGGCAGGAGTCAGACCTGAGAAGGCCAGCTGGGAGATCCAGGGTGACTCCCTGTCCTCAGGGAGACCCGGCACAGAGTGGGACTACTGCATTGACCCAGGTGGTCAGCAAGGACCAGGCGGGGGGTGGAGGAAGCTGGAGAGCCTACGTCTGCGCGGAGCAGGGGTGTCGGTGGTCAGGAGAACCCTGGGTGCCGCGGGCCCTCTCACACGGCCTCTGCACTCTGGCTGCTCTGTGGGACGTGATGCCTGCTCTCGAAGGACACGGAGGGGGCAGACGGAGCGGTCACAGTGTCTTCTAGCCAGAGCTCCTGCTCCTAGCCAGCTCCCAGGTGCTGTGTCCCAGGGAGTATACCCTGGCCACTCGCTGTGTTCAATCTGGGGAAACCCCAAGGATCAGGCACCTGTCGTCTGCCTTCTCCTCTGGGCCCGATCCTCCGCTCAGGCCCCCTCCTGCCCCCCGCCCCCCCATGCTCCACTGGGAAACCCCGCTTCGGCCGGGAACGCCCTTGCTGTCACCATCAGAGCCGTCAGAGCCGAGCTAGGCAGAGGAGGAGGTGGGTGGGGCGCGGGAAGGTGTGGGAGGCCCGTGGCCCGCGGCTGGGCAGGGCCGGGGTTTGGCTGCGGGGAAGGAATAGGAGGAGACCCCAGAGAGCTCCTGGACAAATGCTGCTCACGAGAAGTTTATTTTAGTGCAGAAGTTTCCTGAAACCATGCATAGCGTTTTCAGAGTACGCATCCCTGTGGACGTTCTGAGACCTTTGGCGTGTGGGGATTTCAAACGTTTCTGTCGCCCAGATACACTTATATTTTCACCCGATTGTCCGTGAACCCATTGAAGGGCCCTGGTGCTTCCTTCCGGCCTGATCCGGTCGGCTCTGCGTGGGATTCCTGGGCTGCTCTGCTCTGAGGTGTGCACCTGCAGAGTGTGCACCCCCAGTAAGGACTCTGGGGAGGGCACGGGAGCCACCATCTGGAACCTCCGGCAGGATTTGGGGGTCTGGGGGGGGCAGGGCTGTGACATCGGCGGGAACGTGGTGGCTATCTTTTCTCCCATTTGAAAATGTCTCCTTGGAAGGGCAGGGCGTTATGGGTAGGCAAGCTGAGGGAGCCAAAATGAAGATCCAGAAAGAGAGGGAGATGAGAGAGTGACAAAGAGGACTGGAGGCAGGGAGAGGAGTAGAAAACAGCCGAAAGAGAAGACAGGAGAGTGGGATCACAGACTGAGGAGAAAGAGGGAGGTGACAAAGTGGCAGAAGCTCAGAGCCATGGACACGGAGGTCAAGGGCTGGGGTGTGGCAGGCTGGCCACATGCAGAGAGGCAGGGAGGGGGCTGAAGCCTGTGTTCCCCCTCCCCCTTCCCACCACATGCCTGGTTCCCAACTGCAAAACCAAAGGAGCCAAGGGCACGAGCCTGCAGACCCTCAGCTGGGCATCAGGAAGAGATTGGTCAGCACCTATGACCTTGGCTTCCGTGGGGTAGGGGCCCCAGAGCCAGGCCGGCCTGCACCCAAGGCTGCTGTGAGCCAAAGGGGGGTGCCTGGCTGGGTGCATTAGCTCTGGGCTGCCTCTCCCCACCTGCTTCTGTCTGGGACACAACAAAATTGGACGGCTGTTGGATGGGGAAGTCAAGGACCTACCAGCTCAGAGGGGGAAATGAATCTGGCCATGGCCATGGGTGGCTGAGCGGTGCTGTCACTTGCACGTCAACAGCCGGCTGCGGGCTGCAGAAGCGGGAACTCCCTGAGCAGGGAGCGGGGCTTTTGTGAAGTCAACTCATAATGCAAGAGCCACAGCTCCTTGTGGAGGCTCCTGGGACTCGGCCTGACTCTGGCACAGTCAGCAGCATGCACACACGTCTGCAGAAGAACACCGCGGGGTAGGGGAGGCAGAGGACACGAGCGTCCTAGCTCCAAGCGAGAGAGCGAGTGAGCATCCTGCAGGCCAGGGCAGAGGCAGGGCCAGGCCACGGGGCCCCTAGCAGTCTCCCAGGGTAGCCCCGTGCAGGCCAGGGGCATCCAGGGGCCTCTTCCAGGGCGCAGGGGGAGCCTTCCCCCGCCCCTCCTACTTCTTATCTGGCGTGTGTACCTGGTAGCCTGGTGACTGCCTGCTTCCCTGAAACACTGATGCCAGGAAGAAGATAAGGGGACCGGCCACACCCTGGAATCATTTTTATTATTACAAAAACATATGCACCTCCCAGTTCCCACCACTGACGCTTCCCAGGCTGCCTGCGCACCATCCTGCCCTCCACGGCAGCCTGGGAAGCCACGTGCACTTCTCACATTGGCTGGAGCAAAGCAGGGCTGCAGGAGAGCCCCGACTCCCGCTCTTCTGTTAGCGCCCAGTGCTGACTGCCAGAGGCTGCGGGGGAGGCCGAGAGGGAGCCGGGATGCCCACTGGCGAGCATGACTGGGGATGCCTGGGCTCTGGGCAGGGACTCCGTCTGGGCAGGCCCCTGGGGAAGAGGTTAGTGCATGGATGCGGTGTGAGAGCCCCCAGAGTGTGGGAATCAGGTCAGGTCGATGGAGGCCTCCTGGCCCCACCCAGCCCCACACCCAGACACTCCTGCTCCCGGCCCACAGCCCACGCAGGTGGGCCTGCCCCTCCACTGCTCCCAGCAGGCGGCTGAGATAAAATGCTTATCAGAGATAAAACAGAACAAGTAGGTGCGCAGCTTGCCTGAGCTCTGACTTTCCCTGCCTCTGATCCCCGCATGCCCTGCAGCCCTGGGTGGGACCTGCACATCTGTACACGTTTATGCAGCAGAGGCAGGAACCTCAGCAGCGTCCCAGATCTGGGGGTTCCTGACGGCACTGCAGGGGGTCAGATGCCTGCTTTGCTAGGTGAGGCACAAAAGCCGGTGTAGCCTCATCAGAGGACCTACCCACAGCATCTCATGCCAGAGCGCTGGTTCCAGTCCCCGCTGCTCCACTTCCCCTCCAGCTCCCTGACAATGCACCTGGGAAAGCAGCACCCGACAGCCCAAATACTTGGACCCCTGCCACCTACATGGGAGACCCAGATGGAGTTTCTGGCTCCTGGCTTTAGCCTGGGCATGCTGTCATTCAGGAAGTAAACCAGTGGGTGGAAGATTCTTTCTCTCTCTCTCTCTCTCTCTCTGTTACCCTGCCTTTAAAATAAGTAAATATATCTTTTTAAATAATAAACGAAGACCTACCCAGCCTGGGGGACCCTGACAGGCCCCAGGACAGCGGAAGCTTCACCCCGCTGCCTACCTTGGTGGCGGAGCCTCAGTGCCTGTTGACAACGCCGGGATCAGTGGCCAACGCGTTTCCCGCGTCCTCTCACTCGACCCTGAGGCACGCGAGGTGGCTCTCGCCAGGCTAAAGCCCATGCTGCTGGTGCCCCGAGCCGGCCCAGGCCAGCCTTCTTCACCGCCCGCCGGAGCGGGGAGCCGTGGGATGACTCCTGTGACTACAAAGCCCCACACCCTTCTCGGCCACAACGTTTTTCCTGAGAAGCTCAGGGGGGTCTCACGAATCTTCCAACGCCCCCAACCCCGCCTCAACCTCCTGCACAGCCTAATACTGCCCCAAGCGGGTGCCCGGGGTATGGGATTGAGGCTGTGGGGAGGAGCCCTTGGCCTGGGCGAGTCTGGCCACCCCACACTTCAGCGACGAGGGACGAGTTTCCTGAGATCCAAGTTTTCTCTTGTTCCTGCAAGGGCTTTCTTGTGTGGTCCCTGTACCAATCGGCGGCCATGAATGCCAACTTTCCTCCTCTGCCTGCGTTGTAGCCGCTTTGGACCCCGGCCTCCCCCCCCCCCAGCCGCGCCCACACCCAGCCTCCCTGCCCCTGCTCCGCCTGCCTGGCCTGGGGGCAAGTCCTGCCCCAGATGGGGTTGCAGCAGAGAGAGGGGCCAGCCTGGGGGCTGCAGGGCACCCCCTGCTCCAGGACCCTTCTCCCCGGCTGCTCCGACAGCCCCCCCCGGGGGGGGGGTGCTCAGCCAGCCACATACTTGTTCTAATTAGGTCGAACAGCTACTTGGCTGTAACACTGACCCAGCCAGGGCGAGGTCACAGGGCCAGTAGAGTTTAATCCTCTGCCTGCGGTGGCCCTGCCCGCGGCCAAGTATCAAATTACAGGCTTGGGTGAACTGAAGATGAACGTCATTACTTATTTTTAAGCTCTTCGCTTGTAATTCTACAAACACTGCCTCTCGGCATCGTAAACCCCAGTGTGCAGTGGCTCATCCTCCAGGCGTGCTCTCACACCCTCCCTTGGGCTCAGCACACCTGCTCTTCACCTCCTAAAGGATGTCAGCTCCCCAGTTTCTCCCCAGCCACCAGCCCCCTTCTGCCTTTGCTTTCAGCACCTGCTGCCCAGCCCCCCAAGGCGAAGCCCCCCCAACACCATCCTCCAGTAAAGACCGCGCCTTCTCCCTCTTATTCCTCCTCCCCCTTCTTCCTCCTCCCCCTCCTCCTCCTCTCCCTCCATCTTTTTAATGACATTTATTTGGCAGGTAGAGTGATGGGAGGCAGGGGAAGAGATGGGGAGAGGGGAGGGAGAGAGAGAAAGAGGTCTTCCATCCGCTGGTTCATTCCCCAAATGGCCGCAACGGCTGGAGCTGAGCCAATTCAAATCCAGGAGCCAGGAGCTTCTTCTGGGTCTCCCATGTGGGTGCAGGGGCCTGAGCACTTGGGCCATCTTCTACTGCCTTCCCAAGAGTGTTAGCAGGGAACTGGGTCAGAAGTAGAGCAGCCAGGACTTGAACCAGTGCCCATATGGGATGCTGGCATTGCAGGCTGTGGCTTTACCCGCTACACCACAGCACTGGCCCCAGGAATGCATCCTTGATGCCGCCCCCGCCACCTGTGCATCCCTTGTGTGGGTCCCTGTGTGTTGCCTTCTGCTGGAAGAACAGCTCTGCCCTGCCGGCTCCCCTGCTGGAGGTCCGGGGCTGTAGCTCCATTTCACATGCCTGGCTGGTATGGCGAAACAACAGTAGGCAGTTGTTTGATAAATAATCAAGGAGGGCTTCCTAGAAGAGGTGGTGGTTAGGCTGGTGTTCTGTAGGCAGATGTGAAATGGTAGGAAAAAGAGAAGATGAGGAACTGTTGCGAGCAGGGGGCTCTGAGGCGCCCAGGGAGATGCAGGGAAACAGAGAGGTGCCCACAAGGGGGTGAGGGACCCCAGCAGGAGGCACAGCCCCAGCAGGCCTCACATTCAAGCACATCTAGGACACTGCGTGGGTTGGACAGAGCGCTGTCCCCGACCCGGGGCTGGGGTGGCCGCTCGGAGCACGGCCACCCAGGGGTGGGGCGGGTTCTCCAGGAGACCTGAGCGCCCACGCAGAGGCTGCCAGGCCAGCTTGGATGGCACGGGCAGGAACGTCAGAGCAGGGCTGGAGACCACGGCCACTGTTAGGGGAACAGGGCCTGGGGTGGGGTCCTTGGGACCGTGGTCAGGAGGAGCGCTCACAGCCATCCAGGACGGGGCGACGGGAATCACAGGACTTGAGCCTCCCAGTGAATGAGACCCTGGAACACACCTTGCTGTGCGGGGCAGGGGTCAAGCAGCCATGCGGGAAGGAGGCCCGTGGACCGGGCCTGCCATTGCCTCTAGTTCTTGGGCAGGTGCTGTTTCAACCACTAGGGGGCGCCTGGGCTCCAAGAAAGGTTTTTCAGGCCCTTCTTGGAGGAGAACTCAAGGAAGGTGGCCAAGGCTGTGAGAGCCATGCCCAGTTGGGCACCAGAACTACTCTCTCTATCATTGTCCACAGCACTAGGGCCATTCATCGGTTCCTTGAGCCACACATCCAACTGAGCACCAAATTCTGCTGCCTGCCTGCTCTGTATCGTAGCCCCACCCCTGAGCCCCTGGCCTAGGCCAGGTGCCCATCATCACTCTCCAGGGTCACCCTTACACACTACAGACCTTCTCCTGCACCTGAGAGAGAGGAGTCCAAGCAGGTGGGCTCTGTGAGCCTGCCTGGGCCCTGGAGGAGACGCAGCCTGGGCAGGGAGGCCAACCCTGGAACCTGCAGTGCCAGGCAGGGTTTTGGTGCGTGTGTGCAGTGATGGAGGGACAGGCGGGGACGTGCCGACTGCTGCGGGGAGACCCAGGAAGGAGTGCTGACTCTGTCTGGGCCTTGGGGAAGGCCTCCTACCGTCAGCCCCGTTATCACAGTTTCACTTTCTGCTGTTTGAGTGACGGTCAATTGTGGCTTGAAGATAGCAGATGGAAAATTCCAGAAATGAACAATTCATGAGTTTTAAATTGCTTGCTATTCTGAGTGGCGGGGTGAGATCTTGAACTGTCCCTGTGGGTCCTGCCCAGGGCGTGAGGCATCCCCTGGTTCAGTGCATCGATGCCCTATATGCTACCCCCAACCCCCATTAGTCACTGGCTGCCTTGTCCTTATCAGACCCTCTGCTGTGGTGTCACAGCTTGGCAACAGTTAACCCTTATTTTACTTAATAATGGCCCCAAAACACAAGAGTGGTGATTCTGGCAGTTTTATTATAGGTATGTATTTTCTATTTTTATTTTATTACTCTATTATCATTTTATTGTATTTATTATTATTGTTTATCTTTTACTGTGCCCATTTAAAAATTTTTAGAAGTTTTATTTATTCATTTGAAGGTCAGAGTTACAGCGAGAATGGGAGAGACAGAGAGGGAAGTCTTCCATCTGCTGGTTCACTCCCCAAATGGCTACAATGACCAGGGCTGGGCCAGGCCAAAGCCTGGGGCCAGCAGCCAGGAGCTTCTCCCAGGTCTCCCATGTGAGTGGCAGGGGCTCAAGTGCTTGGGCCGTCTGCTGCTGCTTTTGTAGGCACATTAGCAGGGAGCTGGCTTAGAAGCAGAGCAGCTGGGACATGAACCTGGTGCCCATATGGGATGCTGGTGTTGCAGGCAGCAGCTTAACTCGCTAGGCCATAGCACTGGCCCTGACTATGCCCACCTGATAATCAGACTTGACCACTGGTATATGCATACTACAGGAAAAACTGTGTGTTTAGGGCTTGGTACTATGTGGTCTCTGGCCCCTATGGGGGGTCTTGGAGCAGACCCCTGGCTCCCAGCTGGAGGAGGCTGTTTGCTGTGGGCCTTGCAGGGTGAAAAGGAGTGCACCAGGCCAGAGAGTTAGGGAAAGGACAGGCAGGACAACGCCATCAGCCAAGGCCCAGCGCCGGGAACCTGCCTGGCTGCCGGCGGAGGCTGGCCACCCACGGGGCTGCAAGACTGGAGTCCGGGCTGAGGCTGGGAAGCCGAGGTGCCGGCTATGGGGCTGATCTCAGGGGAGAGCCTGGGCAGGCCCAGTCACACGTGATTTCCATAGAACAAGAGAGCAGACTCATCAATAGACAGTCAGGTAGGGGGCCTGCCACTTAACGCTTAGTAACTCCATGGCGCGACAGCCTGGGCACAGTCTCCCTGCTTCCTCCGAGGGCCCAGTCCTGCCCTCAACAGCTCCCCATTCTCCTTTGCTCCTGACTCTCTCCTGTCTTGGGGCCCCGGCACCACGAGCAGCTGGGGAAGGCGGAGGGTGGGCAGCGCGGGCTGGGTGTCTCCTGGATAAAGGGAGGCAGGGTGCAGCTGGGGGTGGGGCAGAAGGGCTGAATTTTTAAATATTTACTTATTTATTAGAGAGAGAGTGAGCAGCTATCTGCTGGTTCACTCCCCAGCTGCCTGCACCAGCGGGACTGGGCCAGGCTGAAGCTGAGAGCTGGGACCTCCGGCCAGTTCTCCCAGGGACCAAGCTACTGGGCCAGCCTCCGCTGCCTTGCGGGGTCTGTGTTAACAGGAAGCTGGAGCAGTAGAGCCGGGGTGCCCACTGAGGCACTCTGATGTGGGATGCGGCCATCCCACCTGCTGTGCCAAACGCCTACCCCGACTCACGCTTTATACTTAGCGTGTGCATAGAATGGTCCCAATACTCTCCGAATGCTGACCAGGCTGAAGACCAAGAGCTGGGAACTTAATCCAGGTCTCCCCTGTGGGCAGAAGGGACCCAAGGACTCGAGCTATCGCGTCCTCCCATCGGCTGCCTCCCAAAGTGTGCACCAGCAGGAAGCTGGACTTGTGTGGGGCTGGAGTGGAGCCCAGGCACTCCAATGTGGGCATCTTAACCCCCCATGGATGCTTTGGCCATGCACAGGTCTCAGGGTTTTTTCTCTTTGCCCAGGTTTTCATGCCTGTCATGTCATCCACACCACATTCCCACGGGGCAGGTGCTGCCGTTCCCTCCACACAAGGTTCACCCTTGGCCCGTGGACCCCTGGCAGGTGGGACCTCTGATCCCACACCTAGTGCCTCTCCACTTCCTCAGTGCCTCTCGCTCAGCCCAGCGCTATCCAAACCCGGGGTCGCCCTGCTTGGGCGCCTGCACAGGGAAATGTGTCAAGTCGCGGTGAGCCCGTGGCTGCAGCGGCTGGCGTTGGTATTCTCCCCGTCCTGCACACACTCCCAGTGTATACTCAGTTCACCTGTCTCTTCTTGAGTCGGGCTTGGTAGTTTGGTGTCTGTGTCCCTAGCGATCTGCCGCTTTCATCTATGGTATTTATTTTGTTGGTGTAAACGTGCTCCTAGCTCTTGTTTGTACTCCTTATTTCTGTAAAGTTGGTAGTAATGTCCCCCCTTTCATTCCTGATTCTAGTAAGCCGAGTGTTCTCCTCTTTTTCTTGGTTAATCTAGATAAAATCTTTTCAACTGTATGAGTGTTTTCAGAGTCAAGTTTTAGTTTCAGTGATTATTGTCTATTGTTCTTATTTCTCTGTTTCACTAGTTTCCACTCCAATCCTTAGTCTTTTCCTCCTGCTTTCTCTAGGCTTGGTTTATCCTGTTTTCTAGTGTGTTCAAGTGGAAGATTAGAGATCTTTCTTTCCTCACTAAGCATTCACAGATACACATTTCATTTCCCTCTGATTGACACTTTAGCTTCACCCAGTAAGTTTTGGTAGATTGTGCCTTTATTTCCATTCATATCAATGCATTTTTAAATTAATATTTTAATTTATTCTTTGACCATTAGTTATAGGTCATAGTAGTGTGCTGTTTAATTTTCACATATTTGTGAGTTTTTCAACTTTTTGCCTATTGATTTCTAATTTCATTATCCTGTGGTCACAGGATATACTTTGTTATTTTTTGAAAAAAAAAATTCTACTTGAGAAGTAGTGTGAGAGTAGACTTTTCACTGGTTCTCTTTCCAAAGCCTGCAGCAGCCTTGGGTTGGGCCCGGAGTTGGCCCTGGGATCCAGGGACTGAATGCAGGTCTCCCAGTGGGTGGCAGGCACCCAGCGACCTGAGCCACGGCTTCAGCCTACGGAGTCAGGATGCAGAGCTGGGCGTTGAACCCAGGGATGCCAATGAGGGATGTGGGCGTCTTAGCTGACAGGCTGAACGCCTGCCCTGTCCCTGGGACTTTATTGAGATTTGCTCAATGGCCTAGCACGTGACGTTCTTTGAACATCTGAGGAGAACGTGTAGTTCTTTGTGTGTGTGTGTATGTGTGTGTGTTTTATTTCACAGGTAGAGTTACAGTGAGAGAGAGACAGAGAGAAAGGTCCTCCTTTCGTTGGTTCACCCCCACAAATGGCTGCTACAATCAAAAGCACCAATCAAAAGCCAGGAGCCAGGTGCCTCTTCCTGGTCTCCCATGCGGGTGCAGGGGCCCAAGCACTTGGGTCATCCTCCACTGCACTCCTGGGCCACAGCAGAGAGCTGGACAGGAAGAGGAGCAACCGGGACAGAATCCGGCGCCCATATGGGATCCTGGCACCGCAGGTGGAGGATTAACCAAGTGAGCCACTGCGCCGGCCCCATTCTTTGTTCTTGATTATGGTGTTCTATAGCCATCTACTAGGTATGGTTAGTAGTATACTATTGTTCAAATCTTCCATGTCCTTGTGAATCTTCTGTTCATGATATCCAATATAGAAAGTCAGACTTTTGAGACTTTCAACCCTTCCTGTTCAATTGTGTATCTTTCCCTTCGTTCCTGCCGGTTGATGCCTCTTGCTCTAATTTATTCAACACACGCAGCCAGAGTGGTTTTTAGAAAGAGCGTGTCTGATCATAACATTACTCTGCTGAAATGCTTCTGTGGGCTCCCTGTTCTAACAATAGAACCCCAAATCCTTCACATGGTGGACAAGGCGCTGTTTATCTCCTCTGCCTCTTCTCACGCCCCTGAGCCCCGCCCCCTCTGCTGCCCCACCCTCCTCACCCCACCACATGTGAGGGGTCTTTAAGAAGCTCATGGGAAATGTAGATGATGTAGAAACTAGGCATGAAGGTCGTTCTTTGCACCGGACAATCATCTTCCAATTCGATTTCTCCTGCAGACTTTTTGAAGTACTCTCATACGCTCTAGGCTCGCACCAACCTTTCCAGTTGTTCTCGCCCCGTCTCCCCCTTCCCCTCCTCCCACAGTTGTTTTCCTTGCCTGAAATGCTCTTCTGTGCTGCTCTTCTGACTCCCAGCATGCTCAGGGCTCGCTGGATGTCGGACACAGGGAGCCTGTCCCACAGATCCCCTGTGCTGGTCACATTCTCCCCCGAGTGCTTCACGGAGCAGCAGCCCACGAGGGTGATGATGGCCCAACAGCCCTCCCCACGGAACACAGTCCTGAGAGTGTGGGGCTCCTCCCCAGGGCTAGCATACGGCTTGGCTTGTGGGAAGAACCCTATAAACACTGCTGCTGCTAAGAATGGCTGTTCTCTGGAGCACAGAGTGACAGAGGATGTGGGGAGGGGGCTTGACGCTCTCCTCAGAGTCCACGTGCAACCAGGGGAAGAGTTGTGTACGTTCCAGAAAACTCCTCACCGCTGGTGTTCATAATCACAGCCGGGCCTTCCTGTCTGGCAGCTTGGTGGACACATGTCCCAAGGGCAGCTCCACCAACAGCTCTGGTCTTGGGGTGGTGGTCTTGGTCCCTCTTCCTACCTGTCACTCCTGTGATAAATGTCTCGGTGCACACAGAGAGTACCCAGTTCCCTCCTACTTTAACCTATAATTCTGCCCACGAGGTTGGGAGCATAGACAGAGACAGTGAAGATTTTTAAAAAAGAAATCAGTGACGCCTAATACTTAGAAAGCACGCTCCTTGTGGTAGACGTGCGTTATTTCAAACACAGGTGCAGTGACTCCAGGTGGCAGCTACTTCCATTATCTAAAGTTCCCACATAAATGAACGAAGTCTCGGAGAGAGTATCTTGCTCACGGACGCCCTGTGCATAAATGGCAAAGCTGGGGTACACAGTCACGTCTGTCTAGCCCAGTCCCCGCCCACTGGAGCTCTGGTCTTCGCTGCTCAGGGCTCCCAGCTTTTCTGCAGGGAGGTTTCGGGCTGTCTGACAGGGTTCTGAACTCGGACGCTTTCCTCAGAAGTGCCTTCTGAAACTTGCTTCTTGAAGTAGCTTCAAGGGAGACACTTGTCTGTTCATCTCTTATCAAGAGATCATTGAAAACCCAAGTCTGTGTAGCCAGTCCATGTTTGACTAGCTGTGGGCCTTGCCCTCGACTTTCCGGGTTTTACAAGAACATTATCAGGAAGTCACAATAACAAAACAACAACAACAACAGAACAAGCTGCCTGACCAGACCAAGCAGGCAGTGTGCAAAGTAACAGGAAGGAAACACACAGAGGTTTTAGGAACTCCAAATTCTCCTGAAGTTTGCTACCTTCTGGAGTTCACGTTTGGGAAATGTTTGTCAAGGGATTTCAATCCAAACAGGGAGGGAGATTTTCAAATACATCCCCCGGGGTGAGGTGTGGGCCCAAGCTGCCTGCCCTGGACTCCGTGCGTTCTACTGGGTGGCAGCCCCAGATGTCCCTCATGTGTGTCTTTAGCTTACAACACTCAAATCCAATCAAACACCACAGAAAGTCTTCCTGTCATCGCGATCGTTCAAAACCTGCCTTCATTGATGAGAGCTGGTCCTGGTTTGCCTTTTAGCCTAATCACAGAGAGAACAGAGAAAGTCATGTGCATTCATGCAAGTGTTTAATGTTATTTATTAGTGCTTGAAGAAAAATCAGGTAAACAAAAATAGCATATAATCCCACTTTCCATAAAAGTCTTGTTAAAAAAAATACAGTAATCCATGTACCTGGTAGTAGGGTTTAACTCATGCAGGAAGATACAAAATAAAAATAAAACCTCTTTCCCATAACCACACAGTCCATCTCCCAGAAACTTTTTTTTACCATGTTCACTTATACTTTTCTTTTTAAATATAATGTTTTGGGGATTTTATAACCCAGCAAATAGAGTCCTCTACATTTAAAAAATTATTTTTATTTTGGAATTATTCCAAACTAAATAAAGTTGAAAGCATATAAAAAAATAACCAAAGCCATTTTTTTCCTGAGTGATTTGGCTGTGAGTCCCTGACTTGATGCCCGTCACAGCTGAATACTCTAGAACGTGTTCTTACATTTTCCTACGTCACCATGATACAGTGACCAAAATCAGAACATGAATGTCAACACGCTACTTCTTTTTATTTTTTAAAAATATTTTATTTATTTGAGAGGTAGAAGACAGAGAGGGAGAGACAAAGAAAGGTCTTCCATCCGTTGGCACACTCTCCAGATGTCTATAATGGCCAGAGCTGAGCTGATCCAAAGCTGGGAGCCAGAAGCTTCTTCCCGGTCTCCCACACGGGTTTAGGGGCCCAAGCACTTGGGCCATCTTCCACTGCTTTCCCAGGCCACAGCAGAGAGCTGGATCGGAAGAGGAGCAGCCAGGACACAAACCAGTGCTCATATGGGCTGCCGGTGCCTTAGCGGAGGCTTAACCTGCTATGCCACAGCGCTGGCCCCTCACCACACTGCTTCTTTCTAATCCTTAGATTGCTCGAGTTTTGTCAGTTGCCCCAGTAGTCGTTTTTGTAGCCAAGTCCAGTTCAAAGTCACAAGTTGTATTTAATGCGTCTTTTATTTTTATTTATTTATTTGAGAGGGGGAGAGACAAAGTGAGGGAGAGCCCACTGCCACCACTGGTTCACTTTCCAAGTGCCCAGAACAGCTTGGCTGGACCAGGACCAGAGCTGGGAGCCAAGAGCTCTAGCCGGGTCTCCCACGTGCCTGGCAGGAACCCAATTCCTGAGCGCCCATCACTGCCGCTGAGGCCCCTCGTTGGCAGGAAGCTGGCGGCAGGAGCCGGAGCGGGGAACTGAGCCCAGGCTCTCTGATGCGGAGCGTGGCTGTCCTACCCGTGAGGCTGCACGCCCGCCCCACTGCCACGTGCTTAGTCTGCTTCAGTGTGAACATGTCCACAGGCTTCTCTTGACTCACGTGATCTCACACTAGAAGATGGGCAGGTGTCGTGTGAGCTGGCCGCCCGGCCGGGGTTTGCGTGATGCCTGTTCACGAGGAAGCTCAGGCACGCTTCTTCAGCGGGAATATCCCAGAAGAGATGCTGAGTTCTGCTCTCACCCTCTGAGGCTGCACCTCGTTTCTGTGACTCTCGTTGCTGTTGGGCACCTGGGTCTCTTGATTAAGTTGGGGTTTGCCAGGCTTCCCCTCCACAAAGTTTTTCTCTGTAATTAATAGTTTGTGTAGGGCCAGCACTGTGGCTCAATAGGCTAATCCTCCGCCTGCGGCGCTGGCACTCCAGGTTCTAGTCCCGGTCAGGGCGCCGGATTCTGTCCCGGTTGCCCCTCTTCCAGTCCAGCTCTCTGCTGTGGCCCGGGAGTGCAGTGGAGGATGGCCCAAGTGCTTGGGCCCTGCACCTGCATGGGAGACCAGAAGAAGCACCTGGTTCCTGGCTTCGGATCAGCACAGCACCGGCCGTGGGGCCATTTGGGGAGTGAACCAACGGAAGGAAGACCTTTCTCTCTGTCTCTCTCTCTCACTGTCCACTCTGCCTATCAAAAAATAAATAAGTAAAAAATAGTTTGTGTAGAATAATTTAGAACTATATAAATATTCCACTATGCATGAAGCTTCTTTTTTATGAAGATTTTTATTTATTTATTTTGAGAGGTAGGGCTACAGACAGAGAGGGAGAGACAGAGAGAGAGAAAGAGAGAGGTCTTCCATCCGCTGGTTCACTCCCCCAAAGGCTGCAATGGCTGGAGCTGCGCCGATCCAAAGCCAGGAGCCAGGAGCTTCTTCCGGGTCTCCCACACAGGTGCAGGGAGGGATCCAAGGACTTGGGCTATCCTCTACTGCTTTCCCAGGCCACAGCAGAGAGCCGGATCAGAAGAGGAGCAGTCAGGACACGAACCGGAACCGGAATGGGATGCCGGCACTGCAAAGGATTAGCCTACTGCTTCACAGCGCGAGCCCTGCCATGTTTCTCTTTTTGTGTTTATAACTCCTTTTCCCAAAGGTATGAAATCTGGCTTCCAACATTCTTAGTCTGTTTACTTATTTGATTAACCACCTGTATGCAGTCAGCGTCCTATGTGCACTGCCACCCACCCCACTCTGCTGGGCTCCGCATCAGGGCTCCCCTCTTCACTCTGTGTGGTCTCTTTTTTTTTCCTTTTTTTTTTTTTTTTTTTGACAGGCAGAGTGGGCAGTGAGAGAGAGACAGAGAGAAAGGTCTTCTTTTTCCGTTGGTTTACCCTCCAGTGGCTGCCGCGGCCGGCGCGCAGTGGCCAGCGCATCGCGCTGATCTGAAGCCAGGAACCAGGTGCCTCTCCCGGTCTCCCATGGTGTGCAGGGCCCAAGCACTTGGGCCATCCTCCACTGCACTCCCGGCCACAGCAGAGAGCTGGACAGGAAGAGGAGTGACTGGGACAGAATCCGGCGCCCCGACCGGGACTAGAACCCGGGGTGCCGGTGCCACAGGCGGAGGATTAGCCTGGTGAGCCGCAGCGCCGGCCTCTGTGTGGTCTCTGATATCACTTGCTGGGCCATCCCCCCAAGCCTCTGCTGTGGATGCCTCCCCATCCCATTCAGGTTCTGACCCCGCTTGCCAGACCACCGCTTCAGCGACCCCTTCCTCACTCTGCTCGGGCTCTGGTACCCGCTCCGTGGACGCCCTCCTCAGAGCCACCATGCTGCTGCTCCCCCCACCAATGGCTGTCGGGCCGAGAAGCATATGTGGCCATTCTGGTCTTCAGATTCGCCCCTATTTGGGAACGCCTGCCTGTTGTCTTGACATCTGATCAGAATCTCAGTTTGGTAAAATCTGTTGGCATTTCACTTCTACCCTTAGAATCTTGTAGGCATTGTTCCATCACTCCCAGCACTAAGGTCCTGGGAGGAAGCCTGAGGCCAACCTAAATTATGTGGTATCCTCCTGCCCAAGGCATTGTTGTATTTCTGCCTGGACAGAAATAGAAAAATTAGGGTCTAGTAAGGAAACAGAAATCATGTGAGTTATTTCAGGAGGGAGCGTTTGTTACTGTAGAGGGCCATGAACCAGAAGGGGAGCACTAGGAATTTCGGAGGTAGTCCCAAGGGGCGTTGGCAGTCTCATGCTAGTGTTTCCGTGGCAGAGGGAGAGGACAGTAAGACTGGGTCTATGAACTTGGACAAACTGGAAAGTAGATCCAAGTGCTCCCAGAAGAAACTATGGAAGCAAAAAAGAAGCCTTGGGAGATGCCGGCAGCATCATGAAATCCACAAAAAACCACAGGCAGCAGTGGGCAGGAGTTAAGTCCCTCCTTCCTCCGCCAGCCTTGCAGTCACCTCTGTCACCCCCTACTGGCAGAGCTTCCCTGGGGCAGCAAGGAGCAGGCAGTAAGACAGTAACTACCCACGCCCGTGTCCACTCTCCCTCTCCTTTGCCCCTGACACTCATCAATCAGGAGCCTCAAGCCAGCACTAGCCAGTGATTCGGCCTCGCTGAACCGATTCTCTCACTTCTAAGAACGCACTGAACCCTCCCTAGGGGGGAGCGGGGGAGCCTTGCCATCAGGCAGAACACAGGGTGCGCAAGGCAAGCGTGGCTGCCTCCCCTCTCCCCAGGGTCTCTCCATGTGGCCGCAGCTCTGCCCCTCCCCTGCCTTGTACTCGAAGGCTGTCGCCTCTCCGCTCAGCTCTCTGGCTCTGAAAGCACACACGTCCCTGAGTCTGGGCCGTGACTGCCCAGCATTAGGCAGAAAGGGAACTTTGGGGTTTGCTCGCACGGCTCTCCATCACATGAATGGCCAACTACATGTTTTACTCTGTGTGTTGACGTCACCTAGAAGTGGTTTCGGTCCCTGCTCTTTGAGCCTCTGCACTTGGTCCTTCCACCTCCCTGCCTTTTCATTCTCTCTGGGGGACTGACCGTTCTCAGTTGCAGAAACCTCCCAGGACAGCGGCTGGGTTAGGAAGCTGACTTAACAGGTAGGAGCGTAGGAGGGAGGGAGACAGGTGGCACTGGGAGTGAGTTAGGGCTAAAGACCATCAGACGGGGGTGATGGAAGAGAGATGGGAGGTGAGCAGAATGAAGCTGATGCGAGGACCAAGGGGAAGGAGACCACACAGGGGATCCAAATCATTACCTGGGCGACAAGCAGCCCCCACCACCTGAACCAGAGCAGGTAAAAAGCCAGAGCTACATTTAAGTTCGGGGAGAGGTGGCTGGATGATGAGTTTTGGCGGGGGGTAGGCGGGGAGGCTGCTGACCTTTCACCTACTTTTCAACCCGCGCCGACCCCCATCAGACCCTGGCTCTCCCACTGCCACAGCAGGCAACCCCGAACCGAGTTCTGCCAGAGCGAGGGAGCCCCAGCAGAGAACCAGGGAGGAATCAGGGGCCAGCGCGAAGCGGTTCTTCAACGGACACAGAACTTTTTCGTTTGTTTGTTTTTGTTTTTATTTTTGTTTTCTTCCAGGGCTGGCTGCGGCAGGCTCCGCGGGCGGGCGAAGGGCAGACGGAAGCCGAAGGGGGCCCGCCCGCTCCGCTCCTAAGCGCGCCCTGGAGGCCAGGACCCCAGGGGGCAGAAGTGGGTCTGGCTTTGCATTGCCCGACCAGCGGGAGGGAGCCAGCCAGGGGCAGCCAGTTGCATCCTCCCGGGAACTGCCAGCGGAGGCTTTTGGGGAGCGCGCTGCCAACTCTTGGCTTGGCCGGGGGAGACCTGCCGTCTCTGTGCCTCCAGCCGGCCAGCAGGCTGCCGGACACAGAACTTTTAACAGCGGGCTGGGGACGGTGGGAGCCGGAGCCTTACCGTGCGCGCCCGGACCTGGGCACAGGCTGAGAAGCACCGCCAGAGGCACTACCAGGCGCCGCAGCATCCTAGGTGAGCCGCATCGTCGGGGAGCCGAGCTGCGCGCCTGCAGCCGCTGCTCGGTGGACTGGGACTCACACCCAGCTCCCGCCCCGCGCGCGCCCGCGGGGCTGACGTCTGGGGGCGGGGCCTAGAGATGCCCCGCCCCGAGGGCGCCGCCTTGGAGCTCGCCTCCAGCCCGGCGCTGACCGTGGTGCGTCCTGGGCTCCCGGCTTGGGGCGCGGGCGCACGGTTGTCCCGGGATGGAAGTGGGGTGCCCGACAGCTCTCTCCTCCCTGCTGGCTCTGGGCCCCGGGCGCCAGCTTCCAGGGCCGCGGTGGGGAAGGGGTTTGAAGGCACTGAGTGCAGGGTGCAAGGACCAGTGTGTGTCTTGGAGGACCTTCGTGAAGGGCTATGAGCTAGAGCAGTGGCAGGGTAAGCGTTTCCCTGCCTGCAATCTTTTGGGAGCTTTCATAATGACCCTTAGCCTTTTGGGGGGTTCCCCGAAGTGGCACGTTGAGTTATTTTGCTGCTGGTAGGTGAGAAAGGGATTTAAAACCAGATGACAAAGAGGCCCAGGGGGAAACGAGATTAGTCATGGGAGAACCTAAAGGCCTGGTTAATCTTGGCCAGCCAGCCAATGTCCTTTGGACAGTAGATAAGGCAAGTAAAGCCTACGTCTCCTTAAATAACACAGGCGTAGCCCATGCTTGCTCATTGCTCTTCCTTCTAGAATGTGTAGCAGGAGAACCAGCCAGCCAGCAGCTCCTGCTGTTCTTGTTAGCCAGTGCAGTCCCAACAAGCCATCAGCCACTGTTTCTACTTCTTTCGTTTCTGTTTTCAAACCAGTGGGGACACCGTTCTGAACCCCTTGTTCTGGGCAAACAATGCACCGTTCTGAGTGGCCAATCTCACTGTGGCCCCAACAGGCGCAGTCACCGCCACATCCCGTGTGCCTCAACTTGCTTTGCAGGGTGACCCTCAAGCTCCGCCTGTCGCTGGCACCTCTGTGTCACTGAGCCCATCACACCTCCCTGCAGGTGCAGTGAAGATGGGGGGTGTGGCACACGAACTGCTGGTCCACTCTGGTGGAGGGCCAGACCTCCAGTGTGAGCGAGTGAGAGTGCGTGCACGCACTCTGAGCCCTGCCCTTGTTCTCAAAGGACTCGGGGTATTTCCAGGCTGGGGCTGGGGTCCCCAGGCTCTCTCTGCCCTTGGGAGTTTTCCCTGACCGTGCCTACTGCCTGCACTGAAGGTCTCATCCACTGTGGCTTTTGGAAAAGCATCTGTAAGTCTGGTTTATGTGACCTGAGCACTGTGTATGTGGCGAACAGATTAGTAAGGCGTTATTCCCATGCTTTGTGGAGAGGTAAGCAAGCCTGTTTGAATGTTTTTGGAGTCAAGTCTCTCTTCCAAGTGGCCAGGATTGAGGGTAGCCCAGCTGGCTAAGGGTGGGAATGGTAGAGGTCCCCTCCTGTGTTGACAGACTCCATTGGCACTGGAAAGACTTTCTTCTTGGTGACAGCCAGGGGAGGCTGGGGCATCCCAACCACATGGGGAGTGGTATCCACAGGTTCACCAGGACACACGAGCTGGCCAGGTACCACTGGGGGATCTGGGATAGAGAGACCCAGGCTTTGTCATGTGTGAGGATGGTTTGTGCACTCTCTGTTGCTCAGTTGAGAAACTAAGACTGCAGATTGCTCAAGAGCGTGGGTCGTGACACAGGGTGTGGCTGCTCTGTGAGATGATTTCCCTGTTCCCACTGACCTTTGTGGGGAGGCGGGCACTGTGGCAGTCTCCCTGATCTGGTCTTCACTTTGGGTTTTTTGTTGATTGATAAGAATGCAAGTCTTATCCCATCATTGTTTTGAAGGAGAGAGGATTATTTTTTATTTTTTTAATATTTATTTATTTGAGAGGCAGAGTTACTGAGAGAGAGAGGGAGAGACAGAGAGAGAGGTCTTTGATCTGCTGGTTCACTCCCCAGATGGACACAACAGCCAGGGCTCCACGAATCCGAAGCCAGGAACCAGGAACCAGGAGCTTCTTCCCGGTCTCCCACATGGGTTCAGGGGTCCAAGCACTTGGGCCATCTTCCTCTGCTTTTCCAGGCCTTAAGCAGAGACCTGGATCAGAAGTGGAGCAGCTGGGGCACAGACCGGCTGCCATATGGGATGCCAGCACTGCAGGAGGAGGCTCAGCCTACTACACCATAGCAGCGGCCCTGAGCAGAGGTTCTTAGTTCATTCATAGGACAGCACGTACTGCCTCCTGCGGTGAGCCAGGTACTGTTCTGGTGCCAAGAATAAGATAGTGCTCAAAGCAAAGTATCCTCCCTAAGAAACTATCTACCTAGAGACAAAAGAGTGAACAGGAATTTTAATATTCTGTGGTAATGGGCCGGTGCTGTGTCCTAGTGGGTAAAGCCGCCGCCTGCAGTGCTGGCATCCCATATGGGTGCTGGTTTGAGTTTGGCTGCTCCACTTCTGATCCAGCTCTCTGCTATGGCCTGGGAAAGCAGTGGAAGATGGCCCAAGTCCTTGGGCCCCTGCACTTACGTGGGAGACCCGGAAGAAACTCCTGGCTACTGGCTTCGGATCGGCACAGCTCTTGCCGTTGCGGCCAATTGGGGAGTGAACCAGCAAATGGAAGACCTCTCTCTCTCTCTCTCTTTCTCTTTCTCTCTCTCTCTCTCTCTCTCTGCCTCTGCCTCTCTGTGACTCTGCCTTTCAAATAAATAAATAAATCTGTAAAAAAGAACTCTGTGGTGAGGGTGCTGGGAAGGGAAGTGCCAGGGAACGAGCACTCAGCACGTCTGGCGTAGGGGACCAGGAGGGCTTCTGGAGGAGGTGCCATCTGAGCAGGGACTTGAGGGATGTGTGGGAGGTGGTGGAGTGCAGGTGGCCGTGGGGACATTCCAGATAGAGGGAAGTGTGCCCTTGCAGATGAGAGATGGTGGCATTTTTGAAGGGCCCTGTAGAGTGGGCACATTGATACTCCTGTTGGGAGACAAAGCCACCGCCATGGCTGCTGTGGGCGGACCTGGCTAGAGGCGGAGGGAGCATTTAAACACGAGGGCTCTCCTGGTATCTCCTGCTGCCTCTAGAGAGTGCTCTGAATACAGGACAGGCACTGTGGTGTAGTGGCTAAGCCTCCGCCTGTGGCACGGCATCCCATATGGACGCTGGTTCGTGTCCTGGCTGCTCCTCTTCCGATACAGCTCTCTGCTTAACACCTGGGAAAGCAGTGGAAGATGGTCACATGTTTGAGCTCCTGCATGGGGGACCCAGAAGAGGCTCCTGGTTTCAAATCAGCCCAGCTCAGGCTGTTGCAGTGGACGGAAGATCACTCTCTGTCTCTCCCTCTCTCTCTCTATAATTGCCTCTAAATAAATAGATAAAATCTTTAGAGAGAGAGAGAGAGAGAAAATACTCTGAATAGGAGTCCTGTTAAACAGATGATTACCAAGCCTCAAAAACAAAACAAAACAAAAAAAATGGAAAACAAGAAATTCGCCTGGTGGGTTTGCTTCCTATTTGGTTTTTCATTCTCAGTGTTCTGAAAAGCCCCTGCCCAGAGCTGTGTGATTTCTGACATTCACACCAGTGTTGGGACGTCGTCTGTCTACTGAGCTCTTGCCCTGCTGCAGGCACGGTGCTGAGATGTGAGCACCTGCTGGCGGATGCTCACCAGGCGCTTAGCAATCCTTTTCCTCCTCCTGAGCACGCAGGGCTGGCAGCCGTAGCAGTCTCCTTGGGGTCATGGCCGATGTAAAGTTGGTTTGAGAGGTGCTGCTTCCAGATCTAGCCTCTAGTTGTGTCAGCGCTCTGGAGGGGTCCATGGAGGACTCCCAGGGGATGGAAGGAGGTCGGGCCCCTGAATCACCCCCTGGAGCAGAGCTGAGTGGGAAGACATCAAACCTGCAAAGCACTATTCACAGAGTGAGGGCTGAACCCTTACAGCAAGCCACTGGGATACAGGGGTTTTTCTTATAGCAGCCAGGACCAGCTTTGCTGCTTAATCTGCAGGCATGGTGTCATTTACTCCCTGTAGCCACCCAGGGACATGAACGTCATTCTCAGGGCTCTGCAGAGATCCAGCCACTTGCCAGCTTCTCCATCCATAAGAGGCAGAGCTAAGGACGAAGCTATTCAGTCCACAGCTCACCCTTCCCTGCTGCGGTCACAGGTTAACATGTGGCCTTTGAAGAGTGCTTTTTTCTTTTTTTTTTTTTAAAGGCTTATTTATTTATTTGAAAGGCACAGTTACAGAGACAGAGGCAACAAAAGAGAGGTCTTCCATCAGCTGGTTCACTCCCCAAGTGGCCACAACAGCCATGGCTGATCCAGGCCAAAGCCAGGAGCCCCATCCGGGTCTTCCACATGGGTGGAAGGGGTCCAATCACTTAGGCCATCTTCTGCTGCTTTTCCCAGGTCATTAGCAGGGAGCTGAGTAGGAAGTGGAGCAGCTGGAACCGGCGCCCATAGGGGATGCTGGCATCACAGGTGCCACGATGCTGGCCCCAGAAGAGTTCTTGCTAGGCAAATGCCAAGTGAGTTGAGAGAGAGAGGAAAGAGGGTGGGAGTCAGTGGGAGGAGGGCAGCTCAGGGCTGAGTGTTGTGGAGAGTCGGGGGATGTGGCACACCCCAGGGAAGCGGTGGCAGAGCTGGGTGGACAGCTTGGCCCCCGTGGGAAGCCTTTAGGGGAACCGTGCAGCCCTGGCTGGTCCCTGTCTCCCTTTTACTCTACTTCATTGAGTTCTTCAGGATGATGCTTCCTCGTGGGCGTGGTGAGGGGCAGGTGGGTATCTGGGTAGGGACAGAGTCACGCTTGCTTACGGTCACGGGCACAACCTGTGGCTTCAGTCCCAGGACTGGGGATCAGGGAAGTCCCAGGCCTTTTGATCCCTGTGTCAGAGCTGCACGCAGAAGGAATGAACCCTGGGAGGGAGGGAGGAAGGGAGGGAGGCAGATGGAAGGAGCTGCCTGGGGAAAATCGGTAGTCCTTGAGGCAAAGGAATCTCAGAGGCCAAGGCAAGGGACCTGTCGAGGGGCCGACGGGGCCTGCTCTGCGGCCCCTGCCCGCCCCCAGCACGAGCCTCCCAGCCGTTGTCTGCAGAACCTTCATCCCTTCGCGGCCTGCCTGCCTGCTGGCTGAGGATGAGCGCCCAGAGGGCCAGGCTTCCTGCTGTCATTTCTCTCTGGCTGTGGATCATGGCTCAGGTTTGAGTGGGCCATTGCTTGTGCGTTAGCTGTTTGGGTGCCAGGCTTCAGTGAACGGTTTGGGGCTGTGGAGAGGGGCCCGGCAGATTTGCATGTTAAATACAAGTGGAAACTCAAGAGCGTGGAGGTGACTAGCCGGGGTTACTCCCCTACTTAGAGGCAGGAGGAAAACTCCGCCCTCCGGCTCCAAGTGCAACCATCTGGGTGTCCACCGCAGCAGCTAAGCTCGGGGCACTAGGAAGACTGCTGAACGCATCAGCTCACAGGGAAGGGAGGGAATCTGATTTCTTGGGGAGGAGCCTCCCTTGCTAATTCCCTGGAATCAGCAGAGCAGATAATCCAGAGCCGCGAGACCTGCTTCCACCCAGGCTCAGCCACCACCGGCAGTGGGCCCTTGCACCAGCCCCTTTACCCCCAAGCACCACTGGCAAGGTTGGAGTCATTATCATCGCCCCAGGCTGCCTAAAGCTGAAACAAGAGTGCTCTGACGAGTGACGACATTTCCGCAGTGAGAGGTGGTGTGGTCAGTGGCAGCACTGGGCAGAAAGTGCCTCTTATGGACTAGAGGAGCTGGCCCTTTTCTCTAGCTGCCTGGAGATGTTCGGCCTCCTTCCAGGCCATGTGAGGAGCTGGGCCCCACTGCCTCGGCCCCGGACAGCTTGGCCTTGGGACACCTCCCTATGGCAGAGAGCTTTTTGAGAAAGTCGCCATGTTAGGAAGCATGTGGCCCATCATCATTGCTTTGTGACTCGGGGTGTAAGGGGTTATGAAGAGACCACTGGGGCCAGTGCTGTGGTGCAGTGGGTAAAGCTGCCACCTGCAGTGCTGGCATCCCATATGGGCACTGGTTCGAGTCCTGGCTGCTGCACTTCTGATCCAGCTCTCTGCTATGGCCTGGGAAAGCAGTAGTAGATGGCGCAAGTCCTTGGGCCCCTGGACCTGCGTGGGAGACCCGGAAGAAGCTCCTGGCTCCTGATTCCGGATTGGCACAGCTCCAGCTGTTGTGGCCAACTAAGGAGTGAACCAGCGGATGGAAGACCTCTCTCTCTCTCTGCCTCTCCTTCTCTCTCTGTGTAACTCTGCTTTTCAAATAAATAAATAAATCTTTTTTTTTTAAAGAGACCATTGACAGAAATATCCTGCGTCATTTCAAGAAGCACTTATGCCTTCCCTAGTCCAGATGGCCCTGACTTCTTCAGTGTTGAAGGGTATCATTTCCCCTTAATTCTAAAATAACAGCAGTCTGAACCCCATGCCGCCAATACAGGAAGTTCTTGTCCTCTTGGGCTCCCACTCCCAGAGCTGTTCTGGCGTGCTCACTGCCCTGGCTGACTGTCTCATGGCCATGGCCCCTGGGCTGCGGCTGCCTGCTTCCTGCGTGGACGCAGGCTGGCCCTTGGCCGAGTGTGTGGGAGTGCCCAGGAGGCCATGGCCTACCCATGCTTCCAGAAGCCGCGGCTCGGAGCTCCCAGCAGCTCTGCCCCGCTCTGCAGTCCTTGTGGTGGGAGAGGCCGGCTACCTTCCTGCCTTGGGAAATGCCTGGGCCTCTGTGAGCACCTTTCTTGCGCACACACAGAGAAGGGGTCTTTCCTCTCCTGCCCACTCCTGGCTTTGAGATGACTCATGGCAGGAACAGCCACGCCCTGAAGTCTGGCCTGGCTCCAGCTGCCCACACAGGGCGAGCTGCCTTAAGTGCACTTTAGCCATGGGTGAAGGCACAGGGGGACAGCAGCTGGGTGGTCCAGGCCCTCCTGCCCATGTCTGGGCTCTTGGTCTTCAAAAAATAAGACAAAGAACTCAGACTTAGGGAAGCCATTCCTCTGACTCCTCTGGGGCTTGGTTCTGCCAGGGAGACAGTTGGCATTGCCAGACAAAATCTGTAACACCCCAGTCTGAGGCGTTTGCCTCGGCCCCGCCATGGATGTCCAGGGCTTCTTCCAAAGCCACAGGCATGCGCTTATGGACAAGAGCGGGAAGGCTCTCCCGGGACGGAGGGAGGCGCCCACCTGAGGGTCAGTGCTGATCTCTGCTCTGTCATGCAGAAGCTGCGTGTGCCTCTGGATGGCAGCTCTGAGCGCCCAGCAGTCTGCAGCCTTTCCCAGGCCATGAGCACTGCGGAGAGGATGCGTGAGGGTGAACGAAGTGGCCTGGCCTGGGCTTGGTGGGACTGAAAGGTAAGTCAGCTACCGGCCACATCGGGCTCACACACTGTGTGGGGGGGGGGGGGGGGCTTCCACCCGCTGGAAATCATGTGGACTGGACATGGAAGAACCAGCTTGGATGGTGTTCCGGAGGCTCCAAGGCGTTCCACACACGGGAGACATAACTACTGTTGCTCTCCTTTCTCCTAGAGACGGGAGCTCCTTTCTGATGACACCAGGCTGAGTGTGACATGAGCAGCTCCCATGGGAGCCTCTTCTCCCCGACCCCCACACTCCAGGGGTCTCCCTGCCCCCATGGGACACTGGGATCCTTGTGGGGCACCAACCCTTGCTCCTCTGCCTCTGTTCTGACGCCCGCCCAGGATGCGCTGGGCTGCAGGCTTCCCCCTTTCACAGAATGGGTGACAGAGAGGAGAAACAGTGGCTGGAGGGCAGCCGGGCCCGTGGGTGGGGAGTGTGTGCAGGCACCAGCAGCCCGGGGCCGGGGGAAGAGGGAAGCGCCACCGTCCTCGGGTGGAGCTGAAGCTCTGATAATTTATGAGAAAATGAAAGCCAGAGCAGGCTGTCTCGAGCCGACGGCAGTTCACACCTCACCCCCAGGTTCATTCTGTGGCCACCTGACCTTTGGGGACAAGAGAAAGAGTCAGCTGGAGCCCTTCTCACCTTCTTTTCCCAAAGTGGCTGTGTGACAGGGGAGGGCCCCCTTCCGTCCTCGCTCACTCGCCCTCCATCCACCCTGCCCTCGGACGCCGAGGGACCCCCAAATGGAAAATCACCAGGACCCATGAGGGGAAAATGGGCATTTCTTCTGCAGGTTTTCAGAGCTCTTGTGTGTGGTGGGACCACTGCTATACTTCTTAAAACTGTGATTGATAGCTGTGTGTCCAAAAGCCAGGAAAACTCTTTGATCAAGTAAGCAAATGTTCACAGATACACAGCTCTTATCCTCACATTGATAGACAATAGACAATAACAAGTTTCAGTTAGATGATTCGCCGCTCACCTCTAACATTACAAATCGTAGAAATTCTATTTAAAAAAAAAATTAGTTACAGAGAAAGAGAGATCCATCCATCGCTGGTTCATTCTCCATGTAGTTTCAACAGCTGGGGCTGGGCCAGGCCAAAGCTCCGAACTTGGAACTCTACCCGGTCTCGCAGGTGGGTGCAGGGGCCATCTTCTGCTGCTTTGCCAGGCACATTGGCAGGGAGTGCATGGGCAGTGGAGCAGCCGGGGCCCTGTCTGATGACAGAGTCCACAGCCGCCGCACCGCACCATCCTCTTGCCCTTCTCCCTCTTGTCTCAGCTCAATCCTGCGAACGTTCACGGAGTGCTTGCGCGGGGTCAGACACCATGCCAGCACCTGCACACAAAGCCAGGAGCCTGGCGACCTCTGCCTTGGAGCGTGCTTACTTAGAAACCTAACCCGACAGTACAGGCTAACTTCCTCCCTGGAGCTCATCCGATCCTGTAGGAGACAGGTCATTCCTCCCCGCTTTACAAGGACGAAAGTGAGTCTGAGAAATGATATAGATGCCCCTCGACTTACAGTGGGGTCCTATCTCAGTAACCCCGTAAGTTGGAAACAGCTACGTGGGAAACGCATTACTCCACCTAACCTACTGCACATCTGGGCTCAGTAGCACAGCACACTGCAGAGTGTGGTTTGTTCCCCTCGTGACCACGGGGCTGCCTGGGGGCTGAGGTCACTGCTGATGCCCAGTGCTGTGAGAGAGCGAGCCGGACTGCACGGTGCTAGCCCTGGAAAGACCCAGATTGCAAAGTCGAAGAATCAGTATGCAGCCAGTGAATCAGTGTGCAGTTTTCCCAAGCATGCCCAGTAAATGGTGCAGCTGCTATAAAGCCTGGGTTTGTCTGGCTGCATCACAGCCAGTCCCCCCCGCTGCTCAGGCCTCCCCACACCAGCCATAGCCACAGAGAAGCAGTCAGGCAATTCTAACTGTAGGCTGGTGGGAAACTGCCAGGCACAGAGCCAGCTCTGGGGCCCACTGACAGGTGTTTGCGTGCCGCTGCTTTCCCCTTAGAGGCCCACTGCCCATGCAGCCAGTTGGGGGGAACCCCTAGGGGCTGTGGAAGACAGGGCAGGGCTTCTGGCTTCTGAAGCAGTGACTTGGTCAACCTGCTCCCAGCTGTGCCTGTCCGATGGCTCTCACTGCAGCCCCTCCACTGCCCCCACAGAAAGGCCCTCTGAGGATGTTTGCCCTTAAGTAGCTATCAATGCCTTTCCTCCGGGCAGAGCGAGCACATGAACTCCTGCCGCACAGAGTGCATTCTAGCAGGAGCGTAGACATCAGCAACCAATAGATTAGAAAATACGTAGTCTGCTGGACACTGATCGGTGCTACAGAGAACAGTAAAGTAAGGAAGGGGTGAAGGCCGGGCGGGGGGGGGCATGTAGGAAGGCCTCCTCCCGGTTATTTGAACCGGACCCTGAAGGAGGCGAGGAGTGAGTCATGTGGATATCTGGATGGAGAGCATTCCAGGCAAAGGGGATGGCACGTGCAAAGGCCCTGAGGTGGGAGTATACCTGCCTGGTTTGGGAACTGGGACACCAGTGTGGGGCTGGAGACCAGAGAGTGAGGTTCCCCTGGCTATAGGGGACCATGGCCCGTGGCAGGCAGACAGAAAGGCAGAGGATTTGAGAACTCTGTCTCTCCCACTTCCCCTCAAGAATATTCACTGGGTAGGGGGAGGGATTTGGGGGTGGTGTGGCCACAGGGCCCTCCTTCCAGCCCCTTGGGCCCTGCCTCCAGGCCCCCAGTAAGCTGTACTTCCTATGGACTCACACTCCGGCCCTCTCTGCCCTCGTCCTCTCTTCTCTGTCTTCTTGGTCCACCCTTTCTTGTTCCTGTTTCAGATTCTTCCCTCTCACCCGGGTCTGAAGTGTCTGGATGCAGAGGGGCGGGTGGGAAGAGGGCTGGGGGTTGGTGAGGAGGAAGATTGAGGTGTATGAGCTTCCTGCGGCTGCTGTGGCTGGTGACCCCAAACAGGGTGGAGGCCGGAAGCAGTGGCCTGGGCCAAAATCTAGGCACTGACAGGACTGCACTGCCCAGTGGCTCCAGGGAAGAATCTCTTCCTTGCTGCTTGCAGCTCCCGGGGTCGCCAGCTTGCTTTGTGGCCTTCTCCTCGGTGTGTGCCAACTGGCCCTCAGCCTCCCTCATATCATGCCTATTTCCTAACAGCTTAAATGCAGTTGCATTTAGGGCTCGCCCCGATAATCCAGGGTCATCTCCCCATCTCTGAATCCTTGATTCAGTCACATCTGTGAGGACCTTATTCCCGGGGGGGACATCTGAGCAAGTTTCAACATTCATGTGGATGTTCCTTCAACCCTGCATTCCTTCCACACATGTACCAGGCTCCTCCTCAACAGCACGTGGTGTACAGGACACTGAAGATGTGCAGGGAGCAAGGCAGAGCCCTGCTGGAATACAGCCCTACGGGTTAGAGGGGAAGATGGGCACTCATCAAAGCAGCACTCAAATAACATGCGATGAGCGCACAGCTGTCTCGGCGGCAAGTGCTCTGAGAGCCTGCAGGTGGGGCTTTCCCTGGTGAGCAAAGCCCTGGGGGCGCCCACAGCAAGTGCGTTGCAGTGCAGTGCTGAGGGCTGAGTTGGGGCCACCAGGGAGGGCAGGGAGTTGCAGGCAGAGGGGACAGACGGGGCGTGGCCAGCACTGATGGGTGGCGCAGGGCTTGGGTGGCTGGAGGCAGGTAGGCCAGGCTTCCAGGGACTATGTGGGGTCACTGTGGTGTGCCCTTCCCCAGCCTTTACCCCGCGCCTTGCTCTTGGCCACTGTTCTGTGTCCACTGCTCCATTCTCCCAAGACTTGATTCACCTTCCTGCCCAGTGCAGTGCCAGGTGGTTCAGCAAGGAAATCCCCTAGGTTGGTACTGGGCCAGACCACTAAACTTTGGTCAACAAAAAAATTTGTAAAGGCTATGGTGAGGCAGACATGGTGGTGGCAGTTACAGGGAATAGGATGAGAACACGACATTATTCTGATTCTTGAAGCAAGAAACTAGGCGAGGGCACTCCACAAAGTTCATAAAAAACAGAATGAAGAACTAAGTTTACTTTGGTGCAAAAAAACATTCAAGAGAATCCATGCACACTTTTCTCACACTACACATTTTTCATGAACTTTTGGAAGAGTCCACGTATGCAAGGCTTTCAAAAAGTTTTGTACCCAAATAAGCTTACCTTTTAACTTCGTGTTTCCATACAATTTTTAAAGAAGCCTTGTGTGGCAGAGAGGAAAACACAAAGGTTTACGCACCAAATAGTCTGCTCACCTGGCTCGAGTCTCACTTCTGCAATTTCCTGGCTGTGTGACCTTGGGAGAATGACTTCCCCTCTCTGTGCCTGAGTACCTTTCCAGGAGCTCCTAACCCCAAGTCCACACCCATTTAAGGTGGACTCATTGTGGGCCGGCATAGGCCGGGAGCTGGCAACGCTGAGAGATGCACCTGCTGGGAGTGGAGCACCAGGGTTGCTTGTTTCCTCTTCCAGCCTCCAGCTCTGTGGCCCACCAGTCCTCATCCCCAGACACACACCAGCTGGTGATTCACAAACAGGGACCCCAGGCCAGGCACGGCTTGCCAGGAGCCAGCAGAGACAGGAGACACGTGTTCTGGGGGTATGGGCCCACCTGGCCTTCTTTCTTTCTGCTGGCCTCCTTCCCTCCTCCTGCACAGCACAGCGCTGTCTCCAGAGAACCTCTGCCATTGACCTTGGCCATGCTTATCTTTCCAAACGCTGCAACTTTGGGAAGGAATATTTGACCTACAGGTTGCATCTGCGTCTTGTTGATCAGTCACTCTTATCAGAAGCTTCTGCATGAGTTGGTCTTTAAGGGGAGGGGCTCTGGTCTTTTCCACAGAAAGCCCAAGGAGGAGTCAGAGGATACGGCCACTGGCCACTGACTGGAATGGGTGTGGCTAACCCCTCCATTTTTCCCAGCCTCGATTTCTATGACAAAGTGAAGATAAGAATCCATGCCCTGCAGCCTCCCAGGACTCCATGAGTTTCTGCACCCAGGCCTTGTGGGCCCCAGCACGAGGCTGGGGGTAGAGGTGGGCAGAGGCAGCCTTGGGGACAGAACCATTGAACTTTTCGAGCTTGGCTCAGCCACACTGTCCCCGTGACTCCTCCTGGTGGGGAGTGCTGCAGGGGCAGGCGGGTTAACCACTTCAAGTCAAGTTGCTTGGCTTTCTTATCCAACCACAGCGGTTTCTGAGTCTTCGGCTCCCTCCCTGCCCTCTCGCCTTTGAATGTCTGAGTGGGGGATTTTGCTCCAAGTGTGAAACAGGTTTCTAGCTGTTGCTAGGTCCTCCTAGTAGGTGCGAGTGCTGTTGGTGCCCTTGGACGACAAGGGCACTGGATGTGTGAATGGCAGCCACGGGCTGTGGCCCCACAGGCCCTGGAGCTGTTACGGGGGCCCAGGTCTTGGGTTCTGCGGTGGGCTCTGGAGCAGGCACAGGTGAGCACCCACTTACAACACAAGCAGGGGAGGGAGATGTGTGAAGACGGTTCGGAGCAGGGCTCCCCTAGAGCAGCAGACCTGGGTGGATGTCAAGGCCAAGGTGTCGAGGCCAGGAGAAGCAGGTTCCGGACCCATGGCTGCAGAGGCTGAGCTGGGGCCCAGGGTGGCCGCAGCTCTAGGGAACAAGGAACCCCTGAATACAGGCCGTCTGGTCGGTTCTTTGCAGTTCCCGGAGCCTGCCTCGGGAGAGAGCAGATAAAAGTGCGCTGTCTTCCTGAGAAGCTGTTTTGCTGAGAACACCCAGATGTCTTCTCCCTTAGGTACACGGAGACTTTCAGGCCACCCTGACCCTCAGCCCTGATGCATGTAAAGCAAATGAAAGTGTGCGGACACATGCAGTCAGGGCTCCGACCTACGAGGCTGCAGCCCCCCCAGTCTCGCCTTTTCCCCCCTGAGTCTGCCTCGGTGTTAGTTTTTGTCCGCCGACACACAGGGGTGGCTGGACCAACTAGGCATTAAGGGAATTCACTCCAAATTTGAGACAAGCGGACAAATACAGTGTCTCCCTGGGTCCCGGTTTCTTATTGGTGAAGCAGGCACAGTAGCACTCACTGCATAGGATTATTACAAGGATTCAATGAAGTAAGATACGTAAGGGACGTCCATCACAGTTCATAGAGCCGAGCGAGGTGTCCAGCACACATCCAATTTGGGTAGATCCAGTTCCGTGTTTATCATCGTTATCAGCCAAGTTTCTTTTCCAATACAAACTACTCTTGAATAACCCTTTGGCTGACACCGGTAATAAACTCTGAATAAAACATTGAAAGTCCCAAGTAGAAAGACAAATGCCCCATGTATAAGAATCCCATGTGCCTTCCATAATCTGCCATGCCTGGGGGGGCGGGGGAGCAGGACCAAACTCCTCCCCCTTCAGGTGGAGGCCTGGGGCCACTTTGATAGGAAATACAGTGTGGAGGGAGGGGGATGGCTAACTCCACAGAGAAGCGGGGGGGGGGGGGGGGGTGGGGGGGCGCTCTCGACAAATTCCCACAGGGGGCGTCCTGTACAACACCACACCGGAGCAGTGCTCCTGAGCACTGGCAAGGTCACAGGTCACCAAACACCAGGCAAGTTGTGAGCAGCTGCCCCCACCAAGGAGCCTGTGGAGACACACACGAGGCCACCCAGCACGGGATCCCAGCGCAGACCCAGGACGACTGGTGCACACTAAGGAAATGCGAGTAAAATCGGGGCTTTAGTTAGTGATGTCGCAACACTGGGTCCCCAGCTGTAGCAATGCGCCACACTGATGAGGGGAGTTAAGAGGAGAAACTGAATGTGGGCTGCAGAGGAACTCTGCACCATGCTGTCAATCTTTTTTGCTAATTGACAACTGTTCTAAAAAGCTAAAGACCATCGACAAATGGCGCATGTACACATCCACGTATCTGTATGATCTATCATCTGTCTATTGCCAACAGAGGAAAGCCACCATGGAAATACGTTAACAGCTGATAAACAAATGATGTAAGGGATATGCAGGAGTTCCCCTTATTGTTTTTTTTTTTTGCAACTCTTCTGGAAGTTGGAGATTAATCCCCCACCCCCAAAAAGTCATATAATCTGCAAAAACAAAGAAAGAAAGGAACCCATCTCTTTTGGACAAACAAAAGCATAAAAGAAAGAGAGCGAACTTGGGGAGGTTCCTGCATTCCTCATGCCGGTTCCAGGTGGCCCCTGTGGGGACCAGCAGTGCACATTAAGGAGAATCTTGCCGGGCTGGGGCCCAAGTCGGAGGTCCAGGCCCAGAGCTGCCAGAGAAGCTGGAAGTTGAAGAGGCCTTGGAAGCAGAGAGCGCAGACTATGGAGACCCAAACCTACCTACAGACTCAACTCAACTCGATTCCTTTCCTCTCCCCTCCCCTCCCCTCCCCTCCCCTCCCCTCCCTTCCCCTCTTCTTCTTTTCTCTCTCTCTTTCTTTGTCAGAGTTACACAGAGACAGTAGAGGTAGAGAGAGATCTTCCATCCTCTGATTCACTTCCCAGTTGCCACAATGGCAGGAGCTGGGCCGATCCGAAACCAGGAGCCAGGAGCTTCTCCCAGGTCTTCCACGTGGTACAGGAGTCCAAGGACTTGGGCCATCTTTTACTGCTTTCCCAGTCCATAGCAGAGAGCTGGATCGGAAGTGGAGCAGCCGGGACTGGAACCAGGGCTCTGATATGGGATGCCCGTGACGCAAACTGCGACGTAACCTGCTGTGCCACAACACTGGGCCCTGAATTCCATGTTTCCTGTTCATAAGCCTCTGCTCTTGTCTTTTTTTTTATAATCCTCTACTTTAGTTTGATTTGCTTTTTAAAGTCATCTTGACTTGACAACTTAGATAACTGATTTTCAGTTTTTCATCAGTGCTATTTTTTTTTTTTTTACAGGCAGAGTGGACAGTGAGAGAGAGAGACAGAGAGAAAGGTCTTCCTTTTTGCTGTTAGTTCACCCTCCAATGGCCGCCACGGCCAGTGCTGCGGCCGGCGCACCACGCTGATCTGATGGCAGGAGCCAGGAATTTATCCTGGTCTCCATGGGGTGCAGGGACCAAGTACTTGGGCCATCCTCCACTGCATTCCCTGGCCACAGCAGAGAGCTGGCCTGAAAGAGGAGCAACCGGGACAGAATCCGGTGCCCCGACTAGGACTAGAACCCAGTGTGCCGGCACCACTAGGTGGAGGATTAGCCTATTGAGCCGCGGCGCCGGCCAAATCAGTGCTAATTTATGTATTTGAGGTTCTACATCTCCCTTTGGGCTCTGTTTCAGGCACATTCCATAGGTTTGGTTGTGTCTACCACTTGATTAAAAATATTTTAAATCTTTATTACGATTTCCTGTGCCTGAACTTGAACCAGTGTGGGATGCCAGCACCCCAAGTGAGGGCTTAACCTGCTGTGCCACAACTCTGGCCCCTGTTATCATTTTTATTGATTTGTGGAACATCCTCGAAGTGATTTAAATTCTTGAAAGTCACTGAGTTTTGATTTATGACATAGGATATGATTAATTTGATATTTGATATTTTTGATGCTGTTATTATGAATTTCAATTTCTGATTATTTGTTGCTACTATATAAAATACTATTGATCTTCGTATATGGGTCCTCACCTGTTACCTTGCCTTTTACTACTGACTGGCTCTTGAAGCTGTATCATAGATCCTACCAGGTGTTCCACAGAGACGATCATGTTGCCTGAAAATAAAGTCCATTTTACTTCTTTCCAAACTAGATGTTTTTTCTGTCTTTTTCTCTCCTGGTTGTGCTGGTTAGAACCTCCAGTGAAATGTTGATTGGAAGTAACAGGGATGTCTGTCCTATTCCTGATCTAAGAGGGAAATTTCTATTTCTTAAAAGGTTTATTTATTTATTTGAAAGGTGGAGTTACAGAGAGGGAGAGAGGCAGAGAAGTCCTATATCCACTGGTTTACTCCCCACATGGCTGCCGTGGCCAGGGCTGGGCCAGGTCGAGGCCAGGAGTCTCCCACATGGGAGCAGAGGCCTAAGCACTTGGGCCATCTTCTGTTGCTTTCCCAGGCACAGTAGCAGGAAGCTGGATTGGAAGTGGAGCATCCGGGACTTGAGCCAGAGCCCGTAAGGGATGCTGGCACTGCCGGCTGCTTCAGGGCAGCGGCCCCAAATTCAGTCTTTTGCCTAAAGTGTGATGATAGCTGAAGGGGGTATTTTTTAGAAGTTTTTTTTTTTTTTTTTTAAGTCAGATTGAAGGAGTTCCCTTCTAGTCCTCATTTGTTGAGAATGTGTATCAGGAATGGGTGCTAAATTTCCTTCAGTGCTTTTCCTGCACCTACAGAGATGAGGCCATGATTTTCCCTTTCTGACTTCTGAATGTCAGGAATTACACGGAGGGGTTTTCAAGTGCTAATTGCAGCCCAACCCCTGGGGCCCACCTCGCTTGGTCCTGATAATCACTGCATTGTTGGGTCTGATTGGCTACAGTGTGGTTTAAATTTTTTGCATCTATGTTCGTAAGAGATTTTGTTTTTCAGTTTTCCTTTCTTGTAAATGGCTTTGGTTTTAGTACCAAGGTAACGTTGGCCTCATGAAACCAGTTGGGATACATGCCTTTTCCTTCAAGTTTTTGGAACAGTTTGTGTAGATCTGGTGTTAGATGTTCAACTAATTAACATTTTGGCTTTACTTTTTAAATTAAATTAAAATTTTTCTTTTATGTTTTGTACAGAGAGAAAGGTCTTCCTTTTTGCCGTTGGTTCACCCTACAATGGCTGCCGCGGCCGGTGTCCCGCGCTGATCCGATGGCAGCAGCCAGGTGCTTCTCCTGGTCTCCCATGGGGTGCAGGGCCCAAGCACTTGGGCCATCCTCCACTGCACTCCCGGGCCATAGCAGAGAGCTGGCCTGGAAGAGGGGCAACCGGGACAGAATCTGGCGCCCGACCGGGACTACAACCTGGTGTGAGGGCACCGCTAGGGGGAGGATTAGCCTGTTGAGCTGCGGCACCGGCAGTCATTGCTTTTGAAAAACTAGTCCATTTCATCTACGTTTTCAGATTTTTGACACAAGGTTTGTAGTACTTCTTTATTAGACTTCTAATATCTGTCCCTCCCTCATTCCTGGTACTGTTTTATTTTATTTTTTTGTTTTGTTTTGTTTGTTTTGTTTGTTTTTTTTTTTTTCAGGCAGAGTGGACAGTGTGAGAGAGAGACAGAGAGAAAGGTCTTGGTCTTCCTTTGCCTTTGGTTCACCCTCCAATGGCCGCCGCGGCCAGCGCACTGCGCTGATCCGATGGCAGGAGCCAGGTACTTCTCCTGGTCTCCCATGGGGTGCAGGGCCCAAGCACTTGGGCCATCCTCCACTGCACTCCCTGGCCACAGCAGAGAGCTGGCCTGGAAGAGGGGCAACCGGGACAGGATCCGGCGCCCCGACCGGGACTAGAACCCGGTGTGCCGGCGCCGCAAGGCGGAGGATTAGCCTAGTGAGCCGCGGCGCCAGCCGTTGTTTTGTTTTTTATTTGACAGATAGAGTTATAGACAGTCAGAGAGAGACAGAGAGAAAGGCCCTCCCTCTGCTGGTTCACTACCCAAATGGCTGCCACAGCCAGCGCTGCGCCGATCTGAAGCCAGGAGCCAGGTGCCTTCCTGGTTTCCCACGTGGGTGCAGGGGCCCAAGCACCTGGGCCATCCTCCACTGCCTTCCCGGGCCACAGCAGAGAGCTGGACTGGAAGAAGAGCAGCCAGGACTAGAACCTGACATCCATATGGGATGCCGGCACCGCAGGTGGAGGATTAACCAAATGAGCCACGGTGCCAGCGGCCTGGTACTGGTGTTTTGTGTCTCCTCTCTGTGCTGGTCGGTCTAGCTAGAGGTTTACCGGTTTATTCGTCTTCTCAGGGAACCAGCTTTTGGGGTCACAGACTTCCTCTCTTGTTTTGTTTTGTTTCCTCTTTCATTAATTTCCACTTTGGTCCTGTTATTTTCTTTTTACGCTTATTTGAAGTTTCATGTTATCTGTCTCCGTCTAGTTTGTGAAAGCAGAATACGAGCTTGCTTACTTGACAATCCTCTTCTAGGAAAGCCGTGGAAGCGTGCGTAGCTCCCCTTGGGCGCTGAGCCTCAGTCTGTGTTGCGCTGCTGTGACAGCACGCCTGAGACTGCACGCTTCGCGAAGAACAGAGATTATTTACAACAGCTCTGGAGGCTGAGAAGGTGTCTGGCGAGGGCCTCTGTGCTGTGTCATCCGATGGCAGAAGGCGGAAGGGCAAGCGAGCCCGCTTACACAAGAGAAGAGACAGCCAACCAGCTCCCATATAAATGATGCTAATTCAAGAGTGAAGGTCTCCCCTCTCCACGCTGCTGCACCGGGGACTGCTTTTTCCATACAGTCACACTGCTGCATGGTGCCTGGAAGCATCCCATAAACCCTGCCACGTTCTGTTTTCATTTTCAGTGAGTTCAGATTCCTCTGTGATTCCCTTTTCTAGGTTCTCTGTGAAAATGGGTTCCTTAGAAACAGGAGATTCCGTTTCCAGGCACTTGGGGATTTTTCAGATATTCCTCTGGTCTTGATTTCTTTTTTTTTTTCCAAGATTTTATTTATTTGAGAGGTAGAGTTACAGACAGTGAGAGAGAGAGGGAGAGGTCTTCCATCCAATGATTCACTCCCCAATTGGCTGCAATGGCCAGAGCTGTGCCACTCTGAGCCAGGAGCCAGGAGCTTCTTCTGGGTCTCCCATGCAGGGGCAGGGACCCAAGCACTTGGGCCATCCTCCACTGCTTTCCCAGGCCATAGCAGAGAGCTGGGTCAGAAGAGGGGCAGCCGGGACTAGAATTGGCACCCATATGGGATGCCGGCGCTGTAGGCAGAGGATTAACCTACTGCACCACGGCACCAGCCCCTGTTCTTGATTTCTGATTAGTATCTCTGTGATCAGGGAGCATGCTCCTTTGGAGTTTATGGAGACTTATTTGACAGCCTAGACTGACGCCTGTGTTGGTAAATGCTCTATGTGTCGGAGGATGTATTCTGCTGCTGTTGGGTTGATGGTTCGTAAAAGTCAATCAAGTCAATGACTGACAGAGCTGTGCGAATAACAGTACTGCTGTTGATCTCCTACCTGCTGCTCTAACTCTCGAGAGAAAGACATTGAAATCTCTACCTATAAAGCTGCATTTATCTGTTTCAGTTTTTCTTTCTGTGTTTCAAAGGTATATGATATTCAAGATTCTCATGTCTTCTTAATTGATCCCTTTATCAATAAGATGAACTCTGTCTCTGAAAATATGCTCTGCTCTGAGATCCAGCGTGTTTGAGGTTAATATCAGTACTCATTTTCTCTTGACTAGTGTTAGCACGTCCTATCTTTGCATCCTTTTACTTCTAACCAGTATGTATCTCTATATTCAAAACGCATTTCTGGTTGGCAGCATATGGCTGGGTCTTTCTGTTTTTATCCAACTTTGCAACTTCTGAGTTTTTCTTTTCTGTTTCTAAATTTTTTTTTATTTGACAGGTAGAGTTATAGACACTGCCTTCCCAGGGCCACAACAGAGAGCTGGACTGGAAGAGGAGCAACTGGGACTAGAACCCGGCGCCTATATGGGATGTCGGTGCCACAGGCGGAGGATTAACCAAGTGAGCTACGGCGCCAGCCCCTAAATTTTTTTTTTTTAAGTGGAATTACAGAGAAGCAGAGGAAGAGGCAGAGAGAGAAGTCTTCCATTGGTTGGTTCACTCCCCAAATAGCCACAATGGCCAGCGCTGGACCAGACTGAAGCCAGGAGCCTGGAGCTTCTTCTGGGTTTCCCACATGGGTGCAGGGGCCTAAGCACTTGGGCCATCTTCTGCTTCCTTCCTAGGTGCATTAACATTGAGTCTGCCTCCATCAGTGCATGCGTGTTTCCAGCCCCTGGTGCTGCGCCATCCCGCGCGGTAGCTCCTTCTCACCCCAACAGCTCAGCGCCCTGTAGCTGGCTAGTCTAAGCTGAGATCAGTGTGCATGTGCACGCTGTGTTTCAAACGTTTGCTGCTTTTAATAAATAATATAAGTAACCCTTTCCTCTTTGTTTTTTATTTTTATTTTTATTTTTGACAGGCAGAGTGGACAGTGAGAGAGAAAGGTCTTCCTTTGCCGTTGGGTCACCCTCCAATGGCCGCCGCGGCCAGCGCTGCGGCCAGCACACCGTGCTGATCCGATGGCAGGAGCCAGGTGCTTCTCCTGGTCTCCCATGGGGTTCAGGGCCCAAGGACTTGGGCCATCCTCCACTGCCCTCCTGGGCCACAGCAGAGAGCTGGCCTGGAAGAGGGACAACCGGGACAGAATCCGGCGCCCCGACCAGGACTAGAACCCGGTGTGCTGGCGCTGCAGGCGGAGGATTAGCCTAGTGAGCTGCGGTGCCGGCCTCCCTTTCCTCTTTTAATTAACTACATTTCAAACTGGCAATATTTTGGAAATCCTGGGCTAAACAGATACTATTGAGATTAATTTCAATATTTTCAATAAAGCAGAGAGAGCCCTTGTGCTCTTTTTTTTTTTTAAGATTTTTATTATTTTTTGAGAGGCAGAGTTACAGATAGAGGGAGAGACAGACAGAGAGGTCTTCCATCCACTAGTTCACTCCCCAGATGGCTGCAACGGCTGGAACTGGGCCGATCTGAAGCCAGGAGCCAGGAACTTCAGGTCTCCTATGTGGGTGCAGGGGCCCAAGGACTTGGGCCATCTTCCACTGCTTTCCCAGGCCATAGCAGAAAGCTGGATCTGAAGAGGAGCAGCTGGGACTCAAACTGGCACCCGTATGGGATGCCAGCACTGTAGGCAGAGAATTAACCTACTGCATCACAATGCCGGCCCCAATATTTTTAAATTTAATTTGTTAATTTGCTTATATTTTTATTTGAAAGACAGAGATCTCCCATCTGCTGGTTCACTCTCCAAATGCCTGCCACAGTCAGGGTTGGGCTGGACCAGGCAGAAGCCAGGAGCCAGGAAATGCACCTGGATCTCCTGCATACGTGGCAGGAACCCAAGTATTTGAGGCATCATCGGCTGCCTCCTGGGGTGCACATCAGCAGGGAGCCAGGACTCAGGCTCAGAGAAGCACTGACATGGACACACCAAGGGGTGGGCAATCGCTGCGCTGGAGGCGCTGGCCTCTTCTTGTTGTTTGACTCGCTGTGGGTCCTAAAGGCTAAAAACAAAAACAAAACCCACCATGATGTGGCTCGTGTGTGTTTCCATCAAGCTGTGGTGGTCTAGAAGGTAGGTGTCACCACCTGCCCCACCTTACTGATAAGGAAACTGAGTGGGCAGGGCCCCCGCTGTGGTCACACAGCTCATCAGGGCTGCATCCAGGTCTCTGACCCCACCTGGCTGTGCCACTGTCCTGTCTTCCTCCTCAAGTTCTGCACCTGCGCAGGGCAGCCAGGCATACACAGCTGACACAGGTGGAGACCCAGGAAGGAGATCAGCTCAATTCCCTGAGCCACAAACATGCACTGGGCACCCATGGTGTAAGGAGCTGGCTACCATCGCCAGGCTCTCTGCAAGGTGACAGCAGCGACGGTGCAAGCGCGCATCAACAGAGCGGGCGCCAGTTTGCAGGCGCCATGCCAGGCACCTCGCACCAACCCCAGGAGACTGTAGTTAATGGACAGGGAAACCAAGACCTGAAGAGTTCCAATATGCTGCCCAGGGCTGCTTGGCAGGAGGTGGTGCAGCCAGGACTGGATTCTAATTCTGCCTGGGCTGAGAGTTTGTGTTGATAAACCCGCCTGGCCAACCCTGGGCTACAGACAGACTCTAACGTGCCCGCCTGGTCGACAGGCGAATGGGAGGAAGAGGAGCCAGCGGCTGAGGCTCGGCAGTGGACAGTACGGGTCTTCCCAGGACGGAGAGGCAGGGCTGACACGTCCCTAATATTCAGCATTAGAACCTTTCCAGAAAGGTCTGGCTTGCTCAGGCCTGGGGGAGGGGCAGGACTCTTGAAGGCTGAGAGCCTGTGCACCCTCTCATGTCCCCTGTGCAGGTTTACTCCAAGCTGGGGGAGCAGGTGGTGTCCTGGGGGCTGGCTTCTGGGGGCAGAATGCCTTGCTCTGCTGATGAGAAAATCCCCAGTGGGTGAGCTGAGGGCTGTGTGTGGCAGACACACTGGCGCAGCTTTGCAGAATTCTCCACCTCCTTCCTGGGCTCTTTCCCTTGGACTGTCTCCAGGTTGTGGATCTTTCTAGAAGGCCTGCTTCTGGTAACTGCTCCAGTGCCACAGCAGCAGCCCTGAGAGGTAGTGCAAAAGTGGGCACAGGACGGCTGGCGATGGCCAGCACCCGCCAGGGCCTGCCCGTCCCCAGCCTCTCTGCTTCCCGTTAAAGGAGCTGAAAGAGGTCGCTGGGGACAGAGTGGACACATGCCCTGGGCTCCTCCCTCTGCTTCTGCTCAGTGGAGGCCACTTCCGGGGGAGCCCCTCCCAGCCCAGGGCACCTGCTGGTACCTGGTGGTCCTACTGCCTCCCTGTGTCGGGGTCACAGGATGGGACACAACTCCGGCTTCCACACTGACTGGGGGCTTGACACAGCCATGCCAGGCCTCTGCTCTAACTAACACCTTAGCACACGGTCTCAAGAGTCCCCTCAGTGCTGGCGGTGGGGGTGCTCGGTGCCCCCACAGATGTGTGCTCACTGCTGCCCTCCACCTGGCTCCGACCTGGCTCACAGGGGCACTGCCAGCCTCTCAGTTGTCCAAGTAAAGCTTGCAGACAACAGCTCTAGTTCTAAAAGGACCCAGTGCTGACAGCCCACCCCGGCCCCCTCGTCCCTCCCTCAGGTAATGGTAGGAACCTCCAAACTGGCCTCCCAGCTCTTCTCTGATTCATCCTAAGAATGCTTTTTACGATCATGAATTAGACTTCGCCATCGGTATGATTCGCCATCAACAGACTAAGCAAGAAAAAGTGTTCCGTGCAAGCAGAAAAAAGTTTGGTATATCAACTTCCATCTGTGGTTAAGGCGAGGAAGGGGCAGGTGTATGGTGCAGTGGCCAAGATACCTCTTGGGGTGCCCACATCCCATATCCGAGTGGCCGGTTTGAATACTGGCTCCTCTGCTTCTGATCCAGCTTCCTGCTAATGCACACCCTGGGAGGCTGCAGATGATGGCTCTAGTGCTTGGACCCTTGCTACCCACATGGGATATTTGGGTTAAGTTCCAGGCTCCTGGCTTTGGCCCATACCAGCTCCAGCTGTTGCAGGCATTTGGGAAGTGAACCAACAAATGGAAAATTTGTCTCTGTCCCTCTCTTTGTTTCTCTGCTTTTCCAAGAAATAAATTTTTAAAATAAAAAAAAAAACTTGAAAATCTAATAATATCCTTAGTCTATAAGAGGCATCAAAGATAAACCTACAGCTAGTATCTTACTTGATGATGAAAGATGAATGGTTTTCCAAAGATCAGGAACAAACAAAGGTGTCTATTCTTACTGTTTTTAGTCTATGTTGAAGTGGAATCCCCAGAAGAAATGGGGACATTTTAATTCAACATTTTACTGTAATAATAAAAATAGAAAAAAATAAAAGGCATACACATACTGGAGAGGACAATGTAAAATTTTATTTTAAAGATTTATTTTATTTATTTGAAAGACAGAGTTACAGAGAGAGGTAGAGACAGAGAGAGAGGTCTTCCATCTGCTGGTTCACTCCCCAGATGGCCACAATGGCCGGAGCTGCACCAATCCAAAGCCAGGAGTCAGGAGCTTCCTCCGGGTCTCCCACGTGGGTGCAGGGGCCCAAGGACTTGGGCCATCTTCCACTGCTCTCCCAGGCCATAGCAGAGAGCTAGATCAGAAGTGGAACAGCCAAACTCAAACCAGCACCCATATGGGATGCCGGCACTTCAGGCCAGGGCGTTAACCTGCTGCGCCACAGTGCCAGCCCCGAAAATGTAAAATTTTTATTCACAAACAACATGGTATCTACATTTAAAAAAAAAATGACCAAGACATCTGGGGCAGGCATTGTGGTGCAGTGGATTAAACTGCCACCTGCCATGCAGGCATCCCGTATTTTTTTTTTTTAAGATTTTATTTTATTTATTTGAAAGACAGAGTTACATAGAGAGGTAGAGACAGAGAGAAAGGTCTTCCATCTGCTGGTTCACTCCCTAAATGGCTGCAATGGCAGGAGCTGCACCGATCCGAAGCCAGGAGCCAGGAGCTTCTTCCGGGTCTCCCACATGGGTGCAGGGGCCCAAGGACTTGGGCCATCTTCCACTGCTTTCCCAGGCCACAGCAGAGAACTGGATCGGAAGAGGGGCAGCTGGGACTAGAACTGGCACCCATATGGGACTGGCATCCCATATTGTTAGTGGCAATGGGTGGGCGAGGTTCTTGTCTTCGCACAAGAAAGAATTCAGGGGTGAGACAGAGAGCAGTGTAAGTACGGTAGCAAGATGTTCTGGGCTAGGGCATCCGTCAGAACGAACGGTACAGAATCTGAGAGACAGTGCCCAGGCTCTCAGACCCGGGAGAGCAAGGCTCCATGGTTCTATGGAGAGAACACTCCCGGCAGGCCAGGCGGGCGGCTCAGCAGAGAGCTGGGCATAGGACATCTAAGGGAAAGGGGTGCAGTCCTCCCCCAACCCCGGTTCTCCTTCCCCTCCTCCTCCTCCTCCAGGACAGGGGTTTGCGGAGTGTGAATCAGGTGAAATTCCCCCCAAGTTTTCACTCCTCAGCTGTCAGGCCGGGGAGCCCACCTGGCACAGGGCAGAGGGGCTGCCCTCTGTGGGCCTGCCTTGGACGGGGCTGTGAGGGTTTTGTCGCTCCGTGTCATCAGCCGGGTAACCCGCCTGGTGCTGAGGGAGAGGATTCCCCTGGGGAGCTTCCCTCGGGGAAGGCTGAGACCCCTGTAGAGGCGTGGGTGCGCTTTGTGGTGTGAAATACTGGGCTGCTTCCAAGGGGAGCTTCTGCAGCTGCCGCGTTCTCCCTGGGCCCCCTCACACACAGAGGATAATTCCTAGCTTCCTACCTAACAATATGAGCTCTAGTTCGGAACAATCCTGGCTGCTCCACTTGTGATCTAGCTCCCTGTTACTGTGCCTGGGAAGGCAGCAGAAGATGGCCCAAGTCCTTGGGCCCTGTCACCCATCCGACAGACCAGATGGAGTTCCAGACTCCTGGCTTTGGCCTGGCCCAGCCCCAGCCTTTGCAGCCATTTGAGGAATGAACCAGTGGTTGGAAGATACTGCTCGCTCTCTCTCTCTCCCCAACAATTCTCCCCCTCTTTCTGTAACTTTGCCTTTCAAATAACTAAATTTTAAAAAAAACATGATTTTAACAAGGCCATAGTAATCAAAGTTAATATACAAAATTCTGTTGTATTTCTACCAATCAACAATAGAAAATAGAAATTTTCAATATGGTGTTTATGGGGACCGTGTTGGGTGCAGCTGGTTAATAAATAAATAAATCTACCAGATGGAGTTAAAGACCTGGATGCAGTTCCAGGCTCCTGGCTTCTGCCTGGCCCCACCACAGCCTTTGCAGCCATTTGGGGAGTGAACCAGTGGATGGAAGCCCTCTCTCTCCCTCTCTCCCTCTCTCCCTCTCTCTCTGTAACTCTGCCTCAAATAAACAAATTTTAAAAATAGAAAGCAGAAATGGACTCTTACCTCAGACCATACTCATGCACTCACTTTAAATGTAAAAACTCAAACTTAAAAACTCTAGAGGAAAATAACAGGCAAATTCCTTGAGTCAGGCAAAATTTTTAGGTAATTCATGAGAAACATGAGCCACAAAGGAAAAAGGAGATATGTTGCATTTCACCAGAAATGAAAACCCCTTGCTCTTTAAAAGTCAGAAGAAAGTGAAAAGATAAGCTACAGTTGGGAGAAAGGATTTTCAAACGATGTATCAATGACACGTGAAAGGTACTCAGTGTATCTGAAGAACTCTTATAGCTCATTATGGAGACAGACAATTTAATTTAAAATGGGAAGCAAAATTTGAATTAATACTTCACTTAAGAAATGGAGGGGCCGGCGCTGTGGTGCACTAGGTTAATCCTCTGCCTGTGGTGCTGGCATCCCAGATGGGCACCGGTTCTAGTCCCGGCTGCTCCTCTTCCAATCTCTGCTATGGCCTGGGAGAGCAGTGGAAGATGGCCCAGGACCTTAGGCCCCTGCACCCACGTGGAAGACCCGGAAGAAGCTTCTGACTCCTGGCTTTGGATTGGTCCCGATCTGGCCATTATGGCCATTTGGGGAGTAAACCAGCAGATGGAAGACCTTTTTCCCTGTCTCTCCCTCTCATTGTCTCTAACTCTGTCTCTCAAATAAATAAATAAAATCTTTTTTAAAAATTTCTGGCAAGCACAGGAAGAGAAAGATGCTCAACACCATTGGCTATTAGAGAGATGCAACTGTAACCACACTGGCATACTCCTCCACACCCCGGGTGCTGGTGAGGACGCAGAGTAGCGGTTGGTGGGCATTGGGCGCACACACCGTACAGCCACTTTGAGAACACTGTAGTATTTCTCTAGGGTGAAGCATACACCGATCCTGCAACCCTGCCATTCCTCCTAGGTATTTACCCAGGGGATGAAAACAGGTTCACGGCCAGCGCCAAGGCTCACTAGGCTAATCCTCCGCCTGCAGCGCCGGCACACCGGGTTCTAGTCCCAGTCGGGGCGCCGGATTCTGTCCCGGTTGCCCCTCTTCCAGGCGAGCTCTCTGCTGTGGCCGGGGAGTGCAGTGGAGGATGGCCCAAGTGCTTGAAGTGCCTGGCTCCTGGCTTTGGATCAGCGCGATGCGCTGGCCGCAGCGCGCCGGCCATGGTGGTCATTGGAGGGTGAACCAACAGCAAAAAGGAAGACCTTTCTCTCTGTCTCTCTCTCTCTCTCTCTCTCTCTCACTGTCCACTCTGCCTGTCAAAATAAATAAATAAATAAATAAATAAATAAATAAATAAATAAAAATGTCCACACCAACATTCAGCTGCACTTCATTCATAATAGCCCCACACTGGAAATAAGCGTCAGTCAACTGGTGACAAGATCAATGAATGGAGCCCGGACCCTGTAACAGGATCCCACCAGCCATCATGACTAAGAAGCAGAGCATCGCTGGCTGCCGCTGTGCAGGACTCGGAAGCATTAAGCTGAGTGGAAGAAGCCACACGCCCGGGAGTGCCTCTTTGTGGTTATACACGTGTCATACGATATTCTACAAACAGGACAATGCAGTGAATCCGTGTCGGGGCCGGGGTGTGGACAGAAGCCTGGCTGAGGAGAGGCAGGGAGACTGTTTTGGGGAAACGGGAGCGTGTACGAAGCTGAGTGGTGGCTACACAGCTGAGTGTATTTGTCAACGCTCGTCAGACCACAGACAGGGAGCTGTTCGGTGGGCGTGCGTACTCTGCCAAGTGTGGTTTGTATGAACAGGGTCAGCAGGTGCCGTCAGCCAGCGCTGGCTCCGCCCTGCGCCTGCGTGACAGGGCTCACGTGCTGTGGTCCGCGGGGCTCTGCCCGGCCCGCTCCCCTTCCCAGCACGCGGCGCCTCCAGCTCCCTGCACACCGACTCCTCTCTGCTCTCTGGAGCCTCTGTGGCCGCGCCTCCATCCTCTCGGCCTTCTCCCTTCCTTATACAAATGATGGTGCCCGTTACCTGGTTGCGCTCACCGTCTGCCTTCTCAACATCTTTGGCTTATTTGTGCAAGGTCAGGTGTAGTTCCCACATGGCCCAGCAATCCTGCTCCTAGCTGCACACCCCGTAAAGAACCGAGGACATTCGCCCGCAAAAACTGGCAGCTGAGCGTTCACGCAGAATGCTTCCTGAGAGCTAAAAGGTGGACACGCCCAAGGTCCCTCAACCGCCGGGTGGGTCAGGGATGGGCTGCCTGTCCCCACAGTGGACCGTAGGTCCCCGACGAGGAGGAAGGCGGTACTGATGCCAGCCACCATGTGGACTGACCCTAGAAACACCACAGTGAGCGGCAGCAGCCAGGCACCGGAGGCCGCCTGCTCCCTGGTTCTATTCACAGGAAATGTCCAGGACGGACAACCCTGTTGACACAGCAAATAGATGCCCTGGGCTGGGGGGAGGAATGCAGGGAAAATGCCTAGGAGGAGGGCGTTTCTATTTTTTTTTCTTTTTGACAGGCAGAGTGGACAGTGAGAGAGAGACAGACAGAGAGAAAGGTCTTCCTTTTCCATTGGTTCACCCTCCAATGGCTGCCGCGGCCAGCGTGCTGCGGTTGGCGCACCGAGCTGATCCGAAGGCAGGAGCCAGGTGCTTCTCCTGGTCTCCCATGGGGTGCAGGGCCCAAGCACTTGGGCCATCCTCCACTGCCCTCCTGGGCCACAGCAGAGAGTTGGCCTGGAAGAGGGGCAACCAGGACAGAATCCGGCTCCCCAACCGGGACTAGAACCCGGTGTGCCACCACCACAGGCGGAGGATTAGCCTATTGAGCCACAGCACCGGCCAGAGGAGGGCGTATCTTTGGGGGATGACGAATGTCTTAGAATCAGTCAATGGTGGTGACGATGCGACAACTCTGTGAACATACTCACAATTGTTGACTTTACACCTTTGAGTGGGTGAATTGTATGGTATCTGTTTTGATTTTTTTAAAAAAATATTTATTTATGAGAGGCAGAGTTCAGACAGAGAGAGGGAGGGACAGGGAAAAAGATCTTCCGTCCACTGGTTTACTCCCTAGATGGCTGCAACAGCTAGAGCTGCGCCGATCCAAAACCATTAGCCGGGATCTTTTTCCAGGTCTCCCATGTGAGGTGCAGGGGCCCAAGCACTTGGGCCATCTTCTGTTGCTTTCCCAGGCACATCAGCAGGGAGCTGGATCAGAAGTGGAGCAGCCGGGAATCAAAGCTGCACCCATATGAGATGTTGGTGTTGTGGGCGTAGGCCTTACCTACTATACCACAGTGCTGGCCCCTGAATGGTATCTGAATTCTGTCTAGGTGATGTTGCTAAAAATTTCACACGGGATGAATGAATGAACCATATTCATCCGATGGCCTCCTGGCTCTTAGGAGAAACACATCAGGCAGGACATTCCCATGAACTGGTCACTGGGCCTGGGAATGCTCAAGCAATCCCAGACCACTTCAGCTACATGTGCACCTGCACACACCTCTCCCCCTCCCCCATCGGGATTCCAGCCCCTTGAGACAGCGTCCAGGCCCAGGACGGGCTCCTGGCAGCTTTGTCTCCAGCTCTCTGCAGCTAAAGGACAGCACCCTGGAGCTGTCACCCCACCCCGGGGAGCACTGCTGTTAGCCCCTCCGCAGTGTCATCTGCACACGTGAGTCACTGTCTGAACCCACGGCTGATGACTCGGGCCTCGTGACATCCCGGCAGCCTCGACCCAGTGCAGACTGGGAGAACTGGCTCCTCCACCAGGCACCGAGTGAGTGCAAAGCGGGGGCACCCGGTGCTGAGAGCGGGAGCCAGAGGCAGCGGCACCAGAGGGCTCTTTGGTCTTCCTCACCCCAAAACAGGATCTCACGGCAGGTGGGGCAGAGCCACCTCTGCCTGGTTAACCTCACCGTTAACCTTGGAGGCTTTGCACTCTCTGGCCCCAGGGTTCTGTGTGGGCTGGGAAGAAAGACCAAGGGTAGGCAGGAAACCAGTGTTCAGAATCCCAGGCTCTCTGAGTGCTTGGCCACAGGGTGTCCAGGGCTGCCCTGGCATGAGAAGCCTCAGGGAATGGCTGAGCGGCCAGCAGAGGGGAGCTGTGATGCCCCCAGCACGTCCGACTGGCACCCTCCACCAAGCACCATGTCTGCACCGTGGCCTGCCTCACGTCCCCTCTCTCCACACCCGCACGCCTGCCAGGACTTCCCACTCTCCCTCCTGGGTTTCCGAGGAGCACACCGAGGCTCTGAGAAGAAGTGTCTGCTGGTGTCTCCATGTCCCAAACCTCCCACCTGCTGAGTCTGGGTTCCAATCCGGGTCTGCCTGACTCAGACCAAGGTCTCAACGAACCACTGCCCTGTGTTCCTGAATTCTGCAACTCTAGAAATGCAGCTCTCTTTCTGGGTGCTCTAAGGAATGCACGTGTGTCAATCAATGAATAGTTATTGAGTGCATGTGGTGGCCAGTAATGGCAGCCCAGACGTCCTTGGATTTTTAAATGTTGGTGATGAATTCAGGTGAAAATAATACTGTCCAAATGGAGTGAGATACACCTGTGAGTCCCACTGAACAGCAGCCAGCTTACATTTGTTTTAGATTTTCTACATATGTTCAAAGGGTCCAACATTCAAAGCTATTGGAAAAAAATTGTAGCTAAGAAAAAAGTTGTGGGGCTGGTGCTGTGGTGCAGCAGGTTAAAGCCCTGGCCTGAAGCGCCGGCATTCCATATGGGCGCCGGTTCTAGTCCCAGCTGCTCCTCTTCTGATCCAGCTCTCTGCTATGGCCTGGGAAAGCAGTACAGAATGGCCCAAGTCCATGGCCTCCTACACCCATGTGGGAGACCCGGGAGAAACTCCTGGCTTCTGGCTTCAGATCGGCATAGCTCTGGCTGTTGCAGCCATCTGGGGAGTGAACCAGCGGATGGAAGACCTCTTTCTCTGTCTCTACCTCTCTCTGCAACTCTTTCAAATAAATAAAAAAATCTTTTTTTAAAAAAAAGAAAGAAAAAAATAGAAAAAAGTTGTATAATAATACGCACCACTGTTTTATTGAGTGTTAGCTGATTGAATCCTTATAACTCCACAGGATAGGCATCATACTCCCTGTTTTATGGACAAAGAAACTGAGAGATGCAGGTAGTAGCCAGAATCCAAAGTGTTTCTTTAGAACAAAATGAAACAACAAAGCAAAGCATGACGTAGGCTGTGTTCCTAACCACTGTGCTACACTGCCACTATGTAGAGCTGAGGACTGGCTCAGAGCTGTAGGGAAAGGAGGAGGCTGCTCCACGCAAAGGATTCTCACGGAACACTCCCCAGGAATCTCCGTGTGAACAAACCGTATTGAGAGCTTCATGAACTCTGGAGATCACCATTTCCACACTTGAAGCTGACGAGTTGGAGGCTCGCGGTTCAGAAGCCACGCAGAGCTGGATTCCATCCCGTGTGCCCAGATCCCATGCACTCCTGGGCAAACTACTCACCCTTCTGAGCCTCAGCTGCCTCTTCACCTGGGAAATGGGAGTAAGCGTAATCCCGTTCCAAATGGTACCCTTGGTTGGTGTGACAAGTAAGACACACCCCTCACAGGGAGAGAGCACAATAGACCCCAGGGTGGGGAGGGTGAGGACGGAGGGGAAGGAAGCGCAGTCCGTGAGGACAGGCCCAGCGGTAGGCTGCCCCTGCTCCGGTTCACAGCCTGAGCCGCACCTGGAACATGACGGGCGTGCGGTACAGAGCTGCTTTCAGAACGTACGGACAGTAAGGCAGACTCGCGAACGGGCTTTGATTTGCTAAAGCAGAAGGAAGCTCACTTGGCAAAATGGCTCATGCTTGAGCTGAGGGCCCTGGGCGACTGGTTTTGACTCAAGGAAGGGACCTCAGAGCTATGAAGGACTCTGGGGGTACAGCCGACTAGTGGGCGGTCTCAACACAGACACAGCCCAAAAGATCTGTGAGATCCGGGTATTTTCAGAAGGGAAGGAAACCTGGTCCTCTTCCTGCATGGTGTCCCTTACTCAGCTATTGTGCAGCTAAGGGGGCTCCATCAGGAGCTACCAGAAGTGAGGATCCGTCCATGCAAGAAAACTGAGGGGGAAAAGCAGAACAAAGCAAATCGACAAACCCCTGAAGCCCGGGCATCTTAGAACCCAGACACGGTGAGTTAAGACCGATGGTAGGAAGATGGTTAGCACAGAGCTTTAAACACAGAGTTATAATGCCCAGTGTCCTCAGAGCACTTCGAAGCTTCCCAAGAGCTGTCTCACCCCCGCCTCCATGTCTGAGGGGCAGGCAGGACTGACAGATGACTGCTGCCCCACGGCTGAGAAGGCGCGAGTGCAGAGATCGGCCCAGGTTCCACTCCTGGGAGGAGCCAAGTCAGGGCAGGACAAGGTCATGACACACTGTGCCTAAGGAGTTTGGGAACAAGACAGGTTCAAGGTGAGTGTGCGCATTTTCCAGAACCATATCTTGCTCATGGTCCCAGAGGGCCCTTGGGGCTGTTGGGAGAGTGAACTTCAGGAAGTGATCATTTGGGGGCCACTTTGGCTGCAGCCCCGCTCAGCCCGTCCACCAGCCCAAGGACTTGGAGCAAGTTGTACAGACTCTCTGGGCTTCAGCAGGAATGCTAATTTGGAGGTTGTCCTATCTATGATGGGGGGTGTCCTAACACTTTGAGGGTTGTCCTAAGGGCCAGATGAGATAAAGGAAGAGACAGCGCTTTGCAAATGTGATATTCCAAGTCTTTATATCGTACTAAAGGTATCACCAGATGCCTCTTTGTACATCTGCAGGGGAAGCTTCCAGCCAGGGTGACTCAGCAGGTATAACCTTCTCTACCCAGACAGCTGCATTCAGTCAGGTCGAAGAATGGATTCGCACAGGCTCCTCCAGAAAATCAAAGCAGGAGGGTAAACCTTTGTGTTAGGAAATGACTGGCATTGTGGTGCAGCAGGTAAAAACACTGTCTGAAGCCCCAGCATCCCATATGGGCTCCAGCTGTGTGCTGGCTGCTCCGCTTCCGATCCAGCCCCCTGCTAATGGCCTGGGAAAGCAGTGGAAGATGGGCCAAGGGCTTGGGCCCCTGCGCCCAAACCAGGAGCTCCTGCTCTTGGCTTCAGCCTGGCCTAGCCCCAGCTGTTGTGGCCATCTGGGGAGTGAGCCAGCAGATGGAAGAGCTCTCTCCGTGTCTCTCCCCCTCTCTCTGTAACTCTACATTTCAAATAAATAAATGAATGAATCTTAAAAAGAAATGACCTCAGAATCCATCCAGCACTTCCATGTGCACAGGAAACATCATACCCTTCAGGGGATTTTGTCGTAAGTGGAGGAATCTTTTGAGAGCTACAAGAGCTAAAAGGCTCAGGTTTTCTTTCTAAACTTGAAGGACACAAGAGAAATGGGGTCATACAGCTGCATGTCCAAGTATGTCAAGGCCGGGGCCACTGTGGTGTAGCGGGTAAAGCCGCCACGTAGGACGCCTACTGTCCCGGCTGCTCCACTTCCAATCAAACTCCCTGCTAATGCACCTGGGAAAGCAGCAGAAGACAGCCCAAGTGTTTGGGCCCTGCACCCATGTGGGAGACCCAGATGAAGCTCCTGGCTCCTGGCTTTGTACTGGCCCAGCCCTGGCTATTGTGGCCATTTAGGGAGTGAACCAGTGGATGAATGATCTCTCTGTTTCCCCGTCTCTCCCTCTCTCTTTGTAATTTTGACTTTCAAATACATAAATAAATATTTTTTAAAAAGTCATTTCTTATGTTAACCAGGTTGAAAATCTGTATGACTTTATATTTTTAAGCGATTAACTTTTTTAAAAGATTTATTTATTTGAAAGGCAGAGGTACAGAGAGATAGTAAGAGAGACAGAGAGAGGCCAGGGCTGGGCCAGATCAAAGCCGGCAGCTAGAGTTTCATCTGGGTCCCCTAAGTGGGTGCAGGGGCCCAAACACTTGAGCTGTCTTTCACTGTTTTTCCAGGCACATTAGCAAGGAGCTAGGTCGGAAGTGGAGCAGTCGGGACTCGAACCAGAACCCATATGGTATCCAGGCATCGCAGGCAGCAACTTGACCTGCTACACCACAACACCAGCCCTATGATTCACATTTGAAAAGAAAAAAATAAACTCAAAATGCATAACATTTCCCCTTCATTGAGCAAACAATATAAATATCTTTGGATGACAGGTGGCAAAACATCACATGATTAATCTGGGACGCTGCCAGAGTTCACCGTCAGTGACTTCACACTTGTCACCTGCTTGGATAAGAACACATCATCTGCAGCAGCTGGGAAGTGAAGCTCGGAGGACTGCATCAAAAGAAAGCGTTGCTGTGCAACTGCTCCGAGCTGCAAAGTGAACTGAGAAAGGTTCCAGCAGGAATATATAACTCTAACATCCTGAAATGCTTTATCAAAACAGTAGAAGGCATTAAGGATAATTTAAAAATACAATTACTCATTATACATCTCTGTTATAACTGACGTTGTCTTAGCAAGAACTCAGATATGGAGGCAGAAGATGTGGCTTCGGGATTTAACCCCACCCTTGGGAAGCCATTGACCCTGGAACTTACATTTCTCTGAGCTGTTGCCTCCTTGTTGCAAAATGGGGCGGGGAGTGATAATTTTATGCACTTGTGTTCCAGGAACAAAATGAAATCATAAATGCGCCAACGCTTTGCAAATGGGAGTTGTTACTTCCTGGTGTTCTTTTTTATTTTTATCCGTGAAATACATATACATGCATTTATAGTTCTACTCCAAGTATATGCAGTTTCTCCTCCTCATGTGTAGCGACTGCACACGGCACCTGTTTGGCCTTCTGTCTGGGCCCCGGCCGTTCTCCTGTTCTTGTTTCTCTGGGGGCGTTTTCTTCTCTCTGAGCTATTCTTTGCTTCACATCTCTTTAGCAGAGAGCTCCAGGCCCCCTGATCACCTTTGTCGATGCTTGTGCCGAGTCTCTCTGCTGAGAGACCTCTCTGGGGTCTCTAGAGCTGGAAGGGACCTCACCTTTAAAGATGAAGAAGTTGACATGCAGGGAGCCACCTGGGAGGAAGCTGCACTGCTCAGAAGTGACAGAGCCTCCACCAGAGCCCAGCCCACGGCCTCAGCGGGGCTGTGTCTACCAAGTCCCCGGCAAAGACCTTTTCCTTTGGGCTTTGGGTCCTAAACATATCTCACTCCTCTCCTGCTCAAGGTGCTACTTTTTTTTTTTAAGATTTATTTATTTATTTGAGAGGCAGCATTACAGAGAGAGGGAGAGACAGAAAGAGAAGTCCTCCATCCACTGGCCCAATCCCCAGGTGGCCGCAACAGCTGGAGCTCAGCCGATCTGAAGCCAGGAGCCAGGAGCGTCTTCTTGGTCTCCCACACGGGTGCATGGGCCCAGAACTTGGGCCATCCTCCATTGCTTTCCCACGCCACTAGCAGAGAGCTGGATCGGAAGTGGAGCAGCTGGGACGCGAATCAGCGCCCATATGGGATGCCAGTACTGCAGGCGGAGGCTTAGCCTACTATGCCACAGAGCTGGCCCCTTGCTACTTGTTATTAAATTAGATATATATAGGCCGGCGCCACGGTTCACTAGGCTAATCCTCCGCCTGTGGCTCCAGCACACCGAGTTCTAGTCCCGGCCGGGGCGCCGGATTCTGTCCCGGTTGCCCCTCTTCCAGGCCAACTCTCTGCTGTGGCCCGGGAGTGCAGTGGAGGATGGCCCAAGTGCTTGGGCCCTGCACCCGCATGGAGACCAGGAGAAGCACCTGGCTCCTGGCTTCGGATCAGCGCGGTGCACCGGCTGCAGTGCGCTGGCCGCGGCAGCCATTGGAGGGTGAACCAATGGAAAAGGAAGACCTTTCTCTCTGTCTCTCTCACTGTCCACTCTGCCTGTCAAAAAAAATTAGATATATATAAATATAGGGTATCATAATCCTTACTCTTTATTGGTAGGTGTCAGGTATCAGGTCTTGTGCCAAATGTGTTATACAAATCTTTCATGGAATGCACAAATATCCTGTTTGAAAAGAACCATTATTGGGACTAGTGCTGTGGCATATCAGATAAAAGGTACCGCTTGTAACACCAGCATCCCAAATAGGCACCTGTTCTAGTCCCTGCTACAGTACTTCCAATCCAGCTCCCTGCTAATGCACCAGGACAGCAGTGAGAGATAGCTCAAGTGCTTGTTCCTCTGCACCCACTTGGGAGACCTAGAAGAAGCTCCTGGCTCCTGGCTTTGGTCTGGCCCAGCCCTGGCCATTGCAGCCATCTGGGGAGTGAACCAGCGGATGGAAGACTTCTCTCTAACTCCCTCTCTGTAACTCTGCCTTTCAAATAAATAAATACATATTTTAAAAAAAGAACAATTACCCTCAGTTTATGAGAAAACTGAGGCTCTGATCTGAAAATCCAGTCCAGATTGCTCCAAAATCTGAAACTCTCTAAGGCCTGATATGACACCAGGAGTGGAAAATTCCACACTTGACCTCATTTGACGAGCTGCAGCCAAAACACAGGAGCACTAACCATACTGTGTTAAATCACCTTCGGGCAATGTGATAGGCGTATATGAAACACAAGCGAATTTTGTGTTTAGTCTTGGGTCCTATTTCCAAGCTATCTCATTATGTATATGCAAATATTCCAAAAATTAAAAAAAAAAACCCTGAAGTCTGAAACCCGCCTGGCACGTAGTGCATGGAAGAGCTGTGGTTCCGTAGCAGTCTGACCTCAAGGTCTAGCACGCACAGCACTCACCACTCTGAGTGTCCCCCAGGGCTGGCAAGTGCCCCAGCAGCCCCAGAGGACTGGGCTATCACATTGTCTGTTGTCCGCAGCTTCCGGAATCTCTCTTCCTCCTCCAGAAAGCCTTCTCGGATGGATGAGAGGGAAGTTACAGGCATTCCTGTCCGAATGGGAGATTCTTGAGGTCACAGGACCAAGCCACTCACTCGCCCTGCCTTGCTCTGTGAACACGTGACATGGCTGTGGGAAGGTGGACTCCTGTTTGCTCTGCTGGCTTCAGCCCTACCTGTCTGTCAGCATTGCTTGTCTGTGGGCAGCTGCTTCATTTCTGTGGCAAGGTCAGCAGCAGCCCAGTGGGCATTTCCGGCAACCCACGGGGGTGGTGGGGGGGGGGGTTGGGGGAGCTTTCTGTAAAGAGTCGAGAGAGCCTGTGTAAAGATGGCCTGGTTCTGGAGAAATTCACTCGGGTGAGGGGACTTGAAACCACCTCACGCCAGCAGCCAGCCAGTGAAGGAGCTGCCCTGGGAAAGTGGGCTTTGACCTCTGCCACGCATGCCCACAGAGGAGAATGGAGGAGTCTGGTTGAATCACAGGGAACAGCCCCTGTGTCAACGCCTGCTTTGGAAATAGGTGTCAGAACTTTGCCCGGATGGGTGATGATGTATTCCATTCCCTGGAACCATCCAAGTACAGGTTGGGCAGCTACCAGCAGGGGTGTCACACAGGGTCCACCTGAGTTCCCAGCCACTGTGGCCTTGGGCACCCTGGAGGGCAGAGCTGGCCTCCCTCATTTCCCACGCTCCAAGGAGGCAGAGATGGTGCATGCCGAGGGCCAGGGGTCCCACGAGATGAGAACATGGATGATCATGGGGAAGAGCAGGTCTTGGTCCTTCTCATCCCCTATTGTCCTGGACAGGCACAGAAAGGCAGTGACCTCTAAGACAGGAGCAGCATGATGGCTGCCGGGTCTAGGGGTCCTAGACTCTGAGCCCCAGACCTGCTGAGGGGTCACTAAGGGGTCTTCTGGTTCCCCATCCTGGGAGTGCCTGTCCTTCTCCCTCCCCTGTCCCTGTCCCCGAGCTAAGAGTACCAGTGTCTACAGAGCCGCCGCCACCCTATGAGCCTGCCTTAGGGCTGCCAGAGAGGCCAGCGGGGGCCAGGGCATTGCTTAGGCTCCCTGGACGCAGCTTGACATAGCCACGCCCCCATCCCACCTGGCATTCCTCTACAACAGCCAGGAGCAGCCCCGCCCAGCGTCCTGGGGCAGGGGCCCTCTGCTCTGCGCAAGTCTGCACAAGTCTTGGGGCAGATGGACGTGTGTGTCTATGTGTCCAGCAAAGGGAAAAGTCAGCTCCAGTCATAGGAAGCTTATCCACGGTTCCCTGGGGCCAGGATGGACCTCAAGAGGCTGGAGGCAACTTTTTGAGGTGATAGGAATGTTCTAGATGTTAACCGCCAGGTGGTCACATGGACCTGTACGTCTGTCAGAGCCCACTTAATTGTACGCTCCGTCTGCGACGTATCCTGTTACACTTACTGTCTTGTTCATTAGCAACACAAATCTTAGGACAGATTGGAAGCAATGGCCAACGAGGCACTGGTGAGCTTCCTTTTGAGGACTCCTGTTCAGCCACAACGAAGATGAAGTAGATCACAAGGACCGCAAACGCCTCAGGAAAACAGCGACATCAGGGTGGGCGCTCACCGTGAGCACAGCAGCCCGCCGGGGCGGGGCCTGCTCTGTGCAGGGGAGCCCCTCCCCCTGGGAAGGCCCTGAAGTCTCTCTCCCCTCGCCAGGCTGTATCGGGACAGCCTGCGGAGCACAGAAGGAACAATCGCGATGGCGCATGAGGCCTGGAACTTGGGAGGAATCAAGCGGGCAGGTGGGCAGAAAGCCGATCTTGTCTTTATTTACACTTGGATGTTTTGCTCGTCATGGGCTTTTTTGCACAAATGTTGATTTTTTCAAAATATTGCGTTAAAGTGCATTGCTTCTTAAATTGTCTGGGCACCGCCTTCTACCCTGCAGCCAGGAGAACGCCTTGCTCACTCGCCTTTGCCCAGCCTCAGGGGAAAGCAGGAAGAATAATCCAGCCCCAGTCCAGGGAACTAAGAGTGCAGGGCCAGCCTCCTCTGAGGGCCTGGTGGGCAGATGCGCGGTGAGACCCAGACCTGCCCCGCCTGGGGCTGGGCCGAGCACTGGGCTTGGTCGGAAGGAGGGGAAGGTCTCTGGGTGACACCCCTCTGGACAGTGGGCTCAGTGTCTCCGGCCTGGCCTCTGGGCAGCTGTCTGTGTCCTGGCCGTCCTCAGGCCTGCAGGGAATCCACACGTGGAGCTCTGAGTGGTGGAGAAGCGTGGAAGCGGGGTGCAATGGCCAAAGGGCACTCGGGGCTCCAAGAGGGAGTCAGGGAGGTAACTCAGAAGGGAAAGAGGAGCATCCATTGCCTGAGCTGGGAACTGGGCAGAGAGTGGCCAGGAGCTCTGTGTCCTGGGCTGGAGCCCCAGGAAGGAGTCCCCAAGGCATCGGGCAGTGGCAGCTGCAGTAGCGCTGACAGCAGAGAGCTAGGGGCTCATTCTCGAAAGAGTAGAGAGGTTGTCTTCTCTCTCCACCTTCTTGGCCGCTGTGGTGGGGCATGAGCTTGCTTGCACAGCCGATGTCGTGTGTGTGTAAAACTCCCTCTACCCAGCTGGAAATGCTTGGGAGGCAGGAAACAGGGCCTGGTGGCTGGCCTCGGGGTGAGTCCCCAGTGCTGCAGACAGCTCAGGGCCAGCCACGTGTCCTTCCAGAAGGCAGCTGGACAACTGGAGGGAGGAGGGCAGTGACAGAGTCCGCAAGTGATTAATCGGAGGGGGCTGTGGGAGGCATGGAGGGGGGCATTGTAGAGGGAGGCTGGGGTTGTGTGGTCAGGAGAACAAGGACACTGGACAAAGGGTGCCAGGAAGGTCAGGGCCAAGGTCAGCGACAGGAGTCAAGGGCAAGGGCAGGAGCAGGTCTCCAAGGCCAGCTCTGCTGGAGGCGGGACCCAGGTCTTATGCTGCTCCAGTTCCTTTCACTCCAGATATAGGAAAACGACCACCAAGCAGCATCATGCTGAGCGTGCCTGCAGCCCTGCATGTGCCATGTGTCCTCTCAGGGCAGCAGCCCTGCCTCTCAGTTCTTTGCCATCCCTGCCCGCCAGCAGCTCCCACGGGGCCTGGTGCTGAGCAGCCAGCGCTTACTGAACTAGCCGATGCTGGCAGGGATTTTGCCTGGGGGTGGCTTGGTCAGCAAGGACTCCAGGCCGGGAGTTGGCTCTCAGGGAAACCAAGGAAAAAAAGAAGAAATAAGCCCGGCATTCCTTCTGAGCTGGGTACATTCTTGGGCATCATCATCATTTTCCAGATGGTGCGTCTGTAGACCTCCAAGTTCACGGCACTGGCCTTGAACTTGGAGTTGGGATCATTCCTCCTGGCCAGCCAGAACCCCAAGTCGGAGAGATAGGTGGGAGGGACCTTCAGGGAAGGAGGCTGGGGGTGACTCTCAGGGATCAGTACCCTGGGTAGAGGGTGGAGTGGGGGCCCTCGGGCCTGGCCTGTGGGTGCCGAGGCTCAGTGGCAGTCAGAGGTGGAGCCAGGGGCCTCCCTAGCAGGGAGGGAGGAGAAACAGCCGAGGACAGCACGCCGGCCTCTGCTCTGCACTGGCTGGGTGGCCAGCGGGGCTAGTGGGGGGCTGGGTTCTGCCGTCTTTGCAAGCCTGGGATGTGGCACCCCAAAATAACCCAAAATGAGAGACCCCTGAGGTGTGGGCCTGGGGCCTCCAGAAGTTCTGCCTGTGCATCCTTCCCATCGGGATGCCCTATGCTGGAGCAGGCAGCTTCCCTTTGGAGCTAGAACTTTCTGGGGGGCATAAGAATCAGTCCCTCTAAGTTCTGGCTCAAGAGAGGCTCATCTCAGAGAGGCTGTCCCTGCCACGCTGCTTGGAATCCCAGCTCTGGGTCTCTGCCTCCCCCCACTGCTGCCCCGCCTCACTCTTCTTCGCAGCCAACCCCTCTTTCTGACTCACGCGCACTGCTTTGCGGACCTGCTGGTTCTGTCTGCCTCCCCCTGCCCCAAACACTAGCACCATGGGTAGGAGCCGTGGCCTGTTTTGTGCTCTGCCTCCCCAGCACCTAGGACAGGGCCAGGCCCGTAAGAGGCACTCCACGGATACTTGTCAGCTGACCGCACCTGCATGACACCCGCAGTTCACTGTGACCGCCGTTGCTATTGCTTGTTCTATGTGACCAGGGCAGCGTCCTCAGCCTTCCTGGACCTGCACCTTCACCCATAAAGCGAGGTGGGCCCACTGGACAGTTTCTGAGCTTCCCAAACCCTGAGAATCCCAGGGCCCCAAATGCTCAGGGTCAGGGAGATTCCTCTCCAAGTGGACCCAACCCCTCGGTTTGCGGTTCTCAGCAGTGCTCTGTCAGGTCGGGAGGCCCTAACCCCACTTCCGATCCTTCTTTGACTCAAGATCAGAGTGAAGCAGGGGCGTGGGGCCATGAGTCAGCCCAGTATTTCTGGCAATGGCTCCCGTTCAGATATTTGTGTGTTTTATTTTAATTGGGCTGATGTGTTGTTTCATAACATTTTATTGTTTTCAATAGAGGCAATTCATTGTGTGCAGAATTAAAAGTCATTTAATTTTAATTTCTTTAAAAGTTTTCAAGGAAAGGGACTGGCGTTGTGGCACAGCGGGTTAAGCCACTACTTGTAATGCCAGTTTGCCATATCCAAGTGCTGGTTCAAGTCCCGGCTGCTCCACTTCGGATCCAGCTCCTTGCTAATGCACCTGGGAAGGCAACAGAAGATGGCCCATGTGCCTGGGCCCCTGCACTCACATGGGAGACCTGGAAGAAGCTCCTGGCTGCTGGCTTCGGGTTGGCCCAGCTCTAGCTGTTGAGGTCATTTGTGGAGTAAAACTCAGATCTCTCTGTCTCTCCTTCTCAGTCACTCTGCCTTTCAAATAAATAAACAAACTTTAAAAAAAAATCATGGGGATAAGCCAAGTTCTAGAAAAACACCTGCCACACCACAGATTTGCTCTGATCTGGGATGGACCCACAGTCCTTGGCACTGAAGGTGTCCATTGCCCTGCCTGGCCTGGGACATCGCCTATGGGGACGGGATCACCCTAGCAGGGCTTGGGGCACCCTTACAGGACCTGCCCTGTCTCAGAATCCCCTCTCCAAGAGGCAGCAGGGAGCCCCAGAGGCTGCTGGGGGGGGGGGTAGTTTCAGGCCGAGAGGCAGCCTCACACCCCCAGGACTGGGTATTCGCTGAGTAACTGGGATGGCCCCGGACAGGGGAGGAGGGACAGGTCTGGCAAGTTCTGTGTTGTTTATACTACACTCAGGATTACCTCACACGTCCCAGCCGGCTTCCCCGCCCCGTTGGCTGGGGGCCGGCCCTCAGCCCTGGAAGCCCCTTTTCCCCACAGGCCCGGGAACCCAGGGGCCGACATGGGTCTTCCCCTCGCTGTCAGCTGAGCCGGGACACTGGCTGCCCGCTCGGAGACCATGGAGAGGGGCGGCCGCCTGGTGAGTGTGTCTGTGGGCGCCGGGGAGCAGGGCTGGGACCCGGAGAAAGGTGGGGCACTGGCACACTGCGCCACAGGTTCTCAGGGGAACTGGAAGTGCCTCGGCTTGTGGTACGCTGCCAGGGATCAGGATCTCCAGGCTCCTCTGATCACGGTTCCTGGAAGGAGCGCCCGGGAAGAGAAGCTGGAGGCTTTGGGCTTGGTCGGCGGGCACCCAGGGCTGACTCCTGGCCCCTGCCTGTGGTCCGTGAGCCCTGTGGTCAGGGCATCTATGTGGTGAGAGCCCCGGCTGTGGGAGATTCTCACTGCCTTGAGGATCAAAAGCATTTTAATTGGTCCTCAGCGGCATCTCATCTCCCTCCCTCCCTCGGCTCCTAAACCTTCCCAGAAAAATAGGACTTTCTGTGTGCTTTAAAAGTGGATTTTCTTTTTTCCAGTCTTTCTCGATGATTTACTTTGGGCTTCATAGCCTTCGTGCTTGGGAAGTCCTCCCTTACATTTAACCACAATCCCTCTGCCAGAACTCAGGCTCCTTTCTTCGGGGGTGGTAGACGGCAGCCAGAGGGCCCTCCGAGGAAGGGCCAGGCAGGCACGTGGAGCCTCCGGGAGCTCGAGTTCCCCGTGCCTCTGCTCGTGCCTTCGCGGGAAGACCGCCTGCACTCCCACTCCCCTGCGGGTCTCCTTTTCTGCTGCACTCCACGGTCTCTGTGCTTTGCTGAGCAGGTAAATCTGGGACTCTGGGAAGGATGGGCCAGCCCTGGGTTTGAGAAAGATCAGTGTACTCTATGTCCTGTGTATAGTTGGCTTGTGTCTCTTCTGAACCCCAGCTATTTTCTGCAACCTTTTCCATAATTTTCCCCACTATTCTTCCAGCCCCCTCTGACTTCCTCCCCGGGCTGCTGTCCCTCCTCTGCTCTGGTCTCCTGGGCTCACATCTCCTCCTGCCCAAGATCTTTGGGCCTCTTTGGGCCTCTGGTGAGCAGACAAGGGGCACGCCCAGGGTTTTATCTGCAGCTTGGGGAGATGAGTCCCCCCACGGCCCTGGAGCATCCTCCCGAGTGCCCTGCCGGGAGCCTAAACATGATGGTCCCTGCACCCAAAGTGGGAGAAGGACTGAGCCATCTGGGAGAAGGCTCTGCTCACATCAGAGGCAGACAGTCTGTTCCTAGGGCAGGCTGAGAGCGAGGAGGCCCGCGCCTCTGTCCGGAGCTGTGCACCCACATGGAAGGTTACTGGAGGGGCACAGGGTGAGGAGCAGACTTTGAATTATTGATGGGGACTCCCAGTTCATTTATGAATGAAGCGTTGAAGGAATGGTAGGGGCCGCATTCATTCTGGAAGGGAGGTCATTGGTTCTTACCTTGGAATGAAAGAACAGAGCCATCACATCCTTATTCAAGGTTCTCAGATGTACCCCCTCTTTAGGGTGGGACCCCAACATAGTGAGCCTGACATACAGGCAGGGAGGGCTGGGGTTGGGCTCTCAATCTCCCCTGCAGCAGGTAGGTGTCTTAGACGGATGGAAAACAAGCAGGCTGGGAGCAACTTGTCGTCTCAGGCCGGGCTTTCCTGGGGCCTTTATTGGAGAGGCGCATTGTGGATTTGTCCCTCTGCTCCAAGAAGGAGTGAGGAAGAGGGTGGTCAGCAGCTGAAGCCTGGTGTGCCCTGTGGCAGCCGCTGGGTGTGCAGAGAGAGCTTGGGAGAGATGGACTCAGCTCTCAGCTTTGCCACATTCAAAGGGACAGCCACGTGTTGTGGTGGACAGAGAACAAACCAGCTCCCGGGTCAGCGTGGTACCTCAGTTTCTTCATCTGTCAAATGGGATGATGATAATGCCGGCCTTAAGAAGCCTCGCAACAGGGTCTTTCATACAGGAGACTTTTCTGGAACAGCATTCGGCACAGATGGATAGAGACACAAAGGCATTCGCAGTGTTAGGATTTAGGATCGCCATCCTCATCACCATCGAGAGTCTATCCTTGGATCTAAATTTGGGCAAGTGTCATCTCTCCATGCCTCAGTTTCCCTGCCTACCAAAAAAGACGCTGGGACACAGAGCCCCCCAGGAGTTCCTTTCGGGTTCCATGGTAGTCTCCGGGGCTATCAGGAGGGATTACAGGTGCGCCATACTGGATATATGAGTTTGTTCTTGACAAATACTGCATTTGCTGGCTTTTTCATCTGGGCCCCATTTTTGCTGTTTCAAGAATTGCCATGTGTATGCAAGAGCTGAAGTAGACTTGTTGAAAAAGCATCTACGCTTTGTAGAGAGGATTTTCTTCCTGGTCTTAGACTGGTAAGGGTTTTCATCGAGCCCAAGACCCTGGATGGAGTGGACTAGTGGGAGTGGCTAGGGGCCCAGGACTGGTCCAGGATGAGGCACCCTCCCCAGAGGGGGGTTGGCAGATTCCTGAGGTGGCAGACCTGTGGGTCAGACCATAGCCCCCAAACACAAGCACCCTCGAGACCCCTGGTGCCATCCCTTCGCATGTCGCCCTCATCTGAGACCTCTGGTTCACGTTGTCACCAGTGCTGAGCAGCCTCCCACCTGGCACGCTCCACTGTGTTGGCCCCTGGGACCCGGCAGGCGTGAGGGCAAATGTGTAGGAGTGTGTGTGCTGCACTCCAGGCCGGGCTGGGTGATGTACTAATGGCCACTTAGCTTAAGTGTCTTGTTTTGGCCAAACAGCATCCTCTCGGTGCAGCAAACACGGAGGTGGATTGTGCCCAGCCAGGTGGGCAGGGTGCTGGTGGGGCAGACCTTGGCGACAAGGCCACAGGGAACCTGGCCTTGTCAGCCAAGTGGAAGCCTCGGCAGCACCCCTGAGGAAGCCGGCCCCTCTGCGGGGGAGCCCTCTTTGTCCACCCGCCCTGAGCTGCACCGTCACCCAGCGCTGGCAGGGTGGGAAGACAGGGGCACAGGAGAAACGGAGGCAGCTGGTTCCTGGTGATCAAATCCAGCTCACTTGGCGGTCAGGGGTACTCAATGCTCTTTGAAGTATTTGATGATGAATGAATGAATGAATGAATGAATTGGGGGGTGTTTTGATTCTGATGCAACAGGGATCTCCCAGGGTACAGGAGGCACAGAAAACTCACTCTAACACATGCAGGAGGTGCTGGCCAAGTTCTCTACAGCAGCTGCCTCGCTGGTTCAAATGCAGTCCTATGTGGGGTCGGCTGTGTGGCCCTGCTCTGCTGGAGAGGGGGTACAGCTCAGTACCCCACCGCAGCTCTGCAAAGCACCTCTGGGGAGCTTGCCATGCTGTGTGGCACCTTGTTTGAAAACAGTCATGCAGACTCTTCTTTATAGGCAGAGGGACCAGAGGCTGGAGGAGAGCAAAGAGAAGACTCGCGGTGCCCCGCCTTGGGGCAGGGGATGTCTTGTGGACTGGCTCCCTAGCATGAGCCCAGTGTGACTGCAGGCCGCCCAGGCCCCCGAGGCTGACACTGCATGTACGTGGGGGTGCTGGGTACATGGAGTGCAGGGATCTCACAGCCTGCGTTTCTGGGGATTCTCTCGGTTCTGGGAGGAGATGGGGGAGACAGCCTGGAGGCCCACGCTGGGATGAGCTCAGCCCCCCACCCCCAGCCACCTGGGCTCTCAACAGGTGAGGACTGTGTTCAGGCCCTGACCTTCCAGGAGGGCCGGTGGGCCAGGCACCTCTTCATGCTTAGCCCACCCCAGAGCTCTAGGGAGCTGGCTCATGACCCCACCTATGCCCAGCGCTTTGAACGTCAGGGTCATTGGGAATACAAGAAGCCACAGGGGCCAAGGTCAGTGGAAGGGCATTCTTTTAAGGGGGTAGGCAGTGGCAGAGCACAGCACTGAGTGATAGCCAGAGGTGACAACCCAAGGAGGGAACCAGGGTTCTAGTCCTGGTGTGGCCTTCAACTGGCTACATGACCTTGGGCAAGCCAGAGCCTCTCTGGGCCCTCATGGCCTCATCAATGGGATACAGGGCTCAGATAAGAGGTTTCCAAAATCCTTGCTGCTCCAAGGTGTGCCCACTGGCTCCTGCTCCCCAGGGTGTTGCCCAGGGCCCAGCAGGGAGGCCCAGTTTAGACTGGACTTGAAGGGGTGCTGAGGTGGTGTCCTCGCTGTCACCACTGCCATGTCACTCTGGATCCAGCAGGACAGCTTTGCATGTGTCCCCCACTGCACACTTGGGATTCACAATGACTGCTGCTCATCTTGCCCGGAGCGCAGGCCACTGCATGGCACCAGGGCTCCGTCCACAGGAGCAGCACAGAACCACTGAGATGAAGCCACCCCCAGAGCAGCTATGCTATCACCCCGCTCCTCCCTGGCATGCTGGCTGCCCCAGGGGAGGCCAAGGGCAGGATGCCAACACCTTGACTTACTCCCCTCCCCCAGCAGGTGGGCGATCCCAAGAGACAGAGCCTCCATAGGACCCCAGCCTCTAGAAGCTGTGATACAGAGAGCACTAGGCTCAGAGCAGGAGGTCTGGGTTTTGTTATAAGATAAACTTCAACAACTTTGGGCAAAGCACACTGTTTTGGGCCTCTACGTTTTTGCTGGAGATAACAGCTCTTTCAACATCCCGCCATGGTTGGGGCTGAGGCTCAGAGCTGGAGGGAGGATGGAGCAGACAGCCCCACTCTGGATGCTGCTTCCTCCCGATGTCCCCAGCTGGCAGCCCTCGCTCGGGGCTTCAGTGCAAGACCTCCCTCTTGCCCTGGTCTCAGGGGCTGGCCTCTGTCTACCTGCCTCCCCCAGCTGATAGCAGAGTCAGGCTCTCCAGGACCACAGCTGAGTTGTCCCTGACCCAGAGCCTTCAGTCCCAGGGGAGTACTGCCGGTTCCGGTTGCTCCTGGCCTCCTGGGTACCTGGCCACCCCCACCTCCTTCTCTGGGCAAATTTCCTCCCCCGCCTCTGGGCCTCCCACCCTGGGGAACCTCTTGTCTCCTCCAGGCCTGGCTCCTTCATTCCTGGCCCCTTCGTCCCTGGCCACCATGAGTGGGTGACAGGGACGGATCACCGGATCCAGCTGGGGTGGAGATGGCCTATGCACTGGACGAGGAATGAGAGGGCTGTGTCACAGCCCTGAGCCTACCAGCTGGTACAGGGCCCCAGGCTCCCACTTAGTCCTTCTGAGGCCCAGATCCCCACGAACGAGGGGACTTCAAAGAGTGCATGGGGAACGTGTGTTAAGAAAGCTAGGTATGGATTTCAACCCAATTTGTCTTTAATTTTAATTTCAAAGTTTCAATTAACTCCTAATACCAAGTGCAGCTGTGTGAACTGTTGGCATCAGGTAATTAGCATTTCCCTTCAAATGTTTCTTTGCACCAAAATAAACTTATCTTTAAATTCCATTTTCCATGATCCTTTGGAAGAGCCTTCTAACACACCAGGGGTGGGAACCTTGTAAGAATCAAAAGAAATAATGGGTGTGAAGCTTTGCAAATCATAAGCCCCTGTAAGAGAGGAGGTTTGTGCCTGTGGGCACCTGTGACACCACTGCCGGAGACTCAGCTTGCTCCTGGCAGCCTGGTTAGAACCCAGGCCCTGGAGGGGTGGGATCTGCCCATTTGACATGCATGGAGGGTCTGCCGCTTGTCCAAGGTAACCCAGTGAGGCGGGGTCGCAGATCTTTCTATTTCAAGCCCAGCATTCTTCAACCCACCCACCCACCCTGCCGTCCCAGCTAATGTAACCAGCCCTGGCTGTGCAGTGGGCGCTTTGCATCCATCGCCAATGACTAGGGCATGGTCATTAGCTCGGCCTTACCAATGAGGAAGCCGAGATGTGAGGAGGTGAGGTCACTTGCTCGGTGTCACGCAGCCCTGTCAGGGTGGGGCTGGATTGCAGCATGGTCACTCTAGCCCTGCTGCTCCAGGTCACCAGGTTCTGCCCAATCCTGGCGGGCCACAGGGCCCAACCTTGATGGATGCTGGAGAGTACCATGAGACCAAGAGCCTTGCAGGGACCCTCCAGCCCTTCCCCCAGTTCCCCATGGTGCTCCTGACCCCGTACGGTACCAGACCCGAGCTCACATGCCAAGGCCCAGGTGCAACGTGGGTGCCCAGTGCACGCGTGTCAGGGAGAAGACTCAGCAGGAGGGTCTCCTTCCTACTCCACAGGGGCAGGGGACCCAGACGCAGGCTGGAGGTGGGATCCTGACTGTGTGGTTCTGCCGCCTGAGCTCAGAGCCTTGACTTTCTTTTCTGTGCAATGGGCTTCTCAAAGTACCGGTATCCCAGGGACGTGAGGAGGACCTTACGAGGCCGCAGATGTGAAAGTGTATCGTAAACTTGAAAACAACATATGCATGTGTGAGATTAGCATTTTATTGGCCTGAATCACGGGCATTTCCTGTTAAGCTGCGGCAGGCTTATAGGGAGAGCCCGGCAGGCCAGTGGAGGTGTGCAGCACCAGGGTGCCCGGCAGGTGCCAAGGCTCAGGCCACGGCTGCTGGGAAGTACAAGGCCTTACATGGCCGGAGCTGTCTCTCTTATGGAAGGGCCATAGTCTGGCCTTTGTCCAGCGTCCTGTTTTCTCCTTAAGATGAGCTCATACCACCTGTCAGCCCCTTCAATGCTGTCTCGTGGCTGTTCGGTCCCAGCACGGGTAGTACTGTGTGTGCCCAGGCCAAGGCCAAGAGCAGCAGCCAAGTCCCATGTAATGTGCCTGCTATGTGCCAGGCACCGGAAGGGGCTCTCCCAAGCATTATCAGTCCTGTTTTGCAGATGAAGAAAAAGGCCCAGGGAGTTAAGTGGCTGGCTCAGGGTCACAGGGCTCCTGAGTGAGAAACCCAGCCAGGACCAGGTCTGCCTGACTCGATGGGTGCATTCTCTACTTCCCTCTCTCCTTGCCCCCAGGCCCAGTCCTGCTCCACTTGAAGCTGCTGCAGCTAGCCTGTCTTCATTGTATGGCAATCTAGTCTCTGCCCAGGCGATGGTCATGAGAAGGAGCCCCCAGCTCCTGGTCAGCTAGGTCAGCAGCAGAAGCAAATGACCGTCAGGCCCCTGAACAGACACAAGCATGCCCTGCACAGCCCCCGCACAGCCAGTGGGACATCGGGCTCATGCGTATTCCCGCATGTCCACCCATGAGCCCCAGAACCTGCTGGGAGACTGTGCCTGCTCCTGCCTCTGGCAAGCTGAGTGTGGTCAGCAACTCAGAATTCCTGGAATTCGTCTCACAGCCCCAGAACAGGGAAGGGACCAAACCAATTACCTTCCACTCCCGAAGAAGGAATTTTAAGGATAAAGCCACAAAGTCCTACTTGGCACAGCTGATGCTGTTGACCTGGCCCACGCTGACCTTGTCCTGTGGACAAGGACTTTTAATTGATCTGCTTAGTAACAGCATCCGATGCTTCCACACCCAGCAGTGGGTGAGGGATGGAGACAGAGGCACCAGATGCCCTAGAGCTTTTTTTTTTCTTTTTGACAGGCAGAGTTAGACAGTGAGAGAGACAGAGAGAAAGGTCTTCCTTCCGTTGGTTCACCCCCAAAATGGCCGCTATAGCTGGTGCTCCCCACTGATCCAAATCTGGAGCCAGGTGCTTCCTTCTGGTCTCCCATGCGGGTGCAGGACCCAAGGACTTGGGCAGGGATGTGGTTGTATTGGGCTGCACAGGTGTTTCCTTTCCCCTCCCACACCGTGCTGGCCCCTCCCCCACGGCCTCACCCGCCCCCACCACTGCCCTGCTCCTAGGTACCAGCGGGCCCAAGTTCTCCTGGCAGGAGGGCCAGAAGCGGCTGCCACTCATCGGGTGCATCTCCTCTTCATCACCCTTGTGGTCTCGCTCATCGTTCTCTGTGAGTCGAACGGAGGGGTAGGGTCCTGGACATGGTTGGGGGGAGTGGGGGACCACAGGCTGGGTCCACAGAGAGACACTCCTGCAAATGGCCTGGGATCACAGTGCTGCCTGGCTCCTGCAAGGTGGCCGGGTGAAGGGTGTGGGACGTCACAGGTTCCTGGCCTGGGTCCCGTCTGTGCTACTGACATGGGCAAGTGACTGCACCACTCTGAGTGCAGTTCCCACACCTCCAGGTGGGATCAAGCTCATGCATTCCTTCAGCCTGCTCTGTGCCCCAAAGACCTCATCCCAGCTTCACTGGGTTAGGAGGAATAGATGGAGACGGATATAGGCATGGCCCCAAACCTCAGCCTGCGAGGGCTAGCTACAAACTGAACAGCCCAGTGTGAAAACACGGGGAAGCCCTGCAGAGGCACTCATTTAGTAAGGATAAGCCGCTCAGTGTTCAGGTGTCCAAGGTCTGTGTCGATCCCCCTTCTCTTGGGAAAAGATGCACATGGCTCACTGCTAAGGAGTCCTCCAGCACCCCGGCTCACGGGGCAATCGTAGGAGGAGCAGAAGTGACCACGCGTATGCCCACCATGTCCTCAGGGAGACTACAGAGCTGGGCAGAATTCCAGCCACCTGCACCTGTGTGTGATGGAGGGAGATGTGACAGCTGAGGGCTGGGTGCAGGGCCCCAGGTGAGGACCAGGCAAGCAGTTAGGACCTGGACAGCCACAGGGAGTGTGGGAGACCAGGTGGGCAGGGCTGGCAGGGGGAGAAGGGACCCACCTAGCCAGAGAGGAGAAGACACATTTGGGGACCAGGGGCCGTTTGCCTGTTGGGTTCAATGAGGCCAGGGCCCGTGGCAGAGAACTTTTACCGCCAGGCCCAGGAGTAAGGATTTTGTTCAAGAAGCAGCACCTTGTGGTGTAGTGAGGGGCCGGCTGGGCGGGACAGGGAAGCTGCTGGCTGGCAGGGCCCGAGGAGGAAGAGGACTGGGCGAGAGGAGGCAGGGTGCCATGCACACTGCCCAGGGATCCAGGCTCCGCACCTGCCGGCTGCGTGACCCGCCAGTTAACGGCCTTTCTGGGCGTCAGTTTCCCCGCCCGCTGCCCAGGCAATGGAGTCACCATCACAGGGCACGTGGAGGCCTCCACACCTGCCACATGGCATCCATGGGACACCCCCAGCTGGTGTTTGCTGCCCAGCCCTGCTTCCTCACCATAGGACCCCCGCTCCATGAGAGCGTGGGAAGTGGCTCCTGGAGGGGCACACGGCACTCACGGGTGGGGTAGCCCAATGGAACGATAGCTCTCAGGGCAGAGCTCCCAGCATTCCCTGTTGCAGGGCCTCCAGACCTCCCAGGGCCAGGGAGGTGGTGCGACTGTACAGGCTGCATAGCAGCTACATGGGTGGGGGGTCAGGACTAGAGCCAGGCCCCTGCCCCTCACCCCACCACTCCATGTTCTCCCTTCTGCCCATCAAGGCCACCAGGCTGTGGGCTTCGTGAGCATGCTGGAGGGTCAGCATCCAGGGCATGGAAGGGGGGAAGACCTGGAAGGGCCATCTCACAAGGCGGCCTTGACCTTGGGGAACCAAGAGCGTGAAGGGCCCAGTGAGAGTGGGGGCTGAGGCTGAGAGGCGGGAAGAGGAGCTGGAGCCCAGGCCTGTGGGGCACCCAGGGGGAGGCATCTCCGAGCAGTGGGGTAGCATTTCCCGGCCTGGATGGAGACTGGTGTTCAGAGGGTGGCAGGGAGCTGATCGCTCAGGTGGTTTGTAAAGTCGTTTTCTTCCAGACTCTGTGCATCCGGGAATCAGCTGCCTGGATTGCTCATGGAGTGAGGAGCCTTTCAAAGCCATAAGACTGGCAGTGGGGCGAGGGCTGCACAGAGAGACACCCTTGCTTAGCGGAGAGGGAGGAGGAAGAACGGCCAGGTGCTTCCGGTGGGGGGGTGGGGGCAGAGAGGTCAGCCCAGGCAGTGTCTGTGTGACTGTGAGGACGGAAGTTCTCTGCTGTGGCCCAGCAGAGCACCGAGGAGGTGGCTCTGAGAGGGGGTTCTGGGGCAGGAGGTAGCCCCTCTGGCCACCACCTTGGCCAGCATGTAGGTGGAGAGGCCCCCGCAGTGCCACAGTGGTACCCACCTCCACCTCCCTCCCCACTCTCCTCTTTCTTTCTCCGGGGGGCTGGCTGCTCGTGTCTGCCTGGTGCTGCCCTGCCTGCAGGAGCTTTCTGGAGCATTCCAGAGCAGGCCTGAGCAGCCTTTCTCTCCATGCAGATGGGGGACGAGAGCCCCAGAGCTCAAGAGGGATCGCAGGTCGGTGTCTCCGAACCCCCAGGGCCTTGGGCTACTTACAGTCCTGTCACTGGGGCTGGCAGTGACCCAGGCTCTGCTTCCTTTGTTCCAGTCCACTTCTGGCGGGGCCACACGGGGATCAAGTACAAGGAGCCGGTGGAGAGCTGCCCCAGCCACACCGTTCGCTGTGATGGGGTGGTGGACTGCAAGCTGCAGAGTGACGAGCTGGGCTGTGGTAAGGAGGTGGGCATGGGCGAGCACGTGTGTGCATGTGTGTGTGTGCATGCTATGTGTGCACTGTTTACATTCGTTGCATGGTTGTGTGTGTGCCTGTGTGTATGCATGTGGCTTCAAACTGTGGTGCAAATTTGTGTCAGCGCAAACAGGAGGCAAGGGACAGGGTGTCTGGAGATCTGGGTTCTACTCACAGCAGACTTGGATTTGAAACCCGATTTTGAGTGCTGTGTAGCCAGGATGAGTCGCTTACCTTCTATGGGCTTCGGTTTCCTATTTGTAAAATGAGTGGGTTGGACAAGGTTATTGATTCTCAAATAAAATCTGACAGCTCCCAGACATCAGACTGAGCCAAGCAGAGCAGCTCTGGCAGGCGGTGGGTAGGGGGGCTGGAGCCCTTCCTCTTTGTCCAGCAGGTGGCACCTGAGTGTCACCCCTACTTTCTAAAGAAATGAAGGCCTGTTTGTAAGCAGCGGGGCTCGATGTGCACAAAGATCGCTTTGCACTGCGACCTTGGTGGGCTTTGAGTGCGTACTCTGGACGGCCCGCCTGCAGGTGCATATGCACTGTGCCTGCGCCGTCAGTGACTCAGCCTGGCCTGGGAGCGTCACAGATGCTGTCCTGTCCACCCGATCACTCTCTCGTGAGGGCACACCTCTGGCCTCTCAGGGCACCGCTCCTGCCAGAGCCTGCTCCTTATCCCAGCAGTGCCCCCCGCAGCCATCACCCCGGCTCTGCCTTGCTGACCGTCTCGGGCAGCTGAGAGCGGGCTGACCACTGCCACTCAGGCCAGCCTCCCAGTCCTCTCTCGGGTCTCGGTGAGGAGCCTCTGGACAAGAGGCCTCACTCAGCTCCTCCCCCAGGGGCTGGCTGGGTGCTGGGTGCTGAGCATCTGCCCTGCCTCTCTTCTTGCCCGGCAGTGAGGTTTGACTGGGACTCATCTTTGCTGAAAGTCTACTCTGGCTCCTCCCACCAGTGGCTGCCCGTCTGCAGCCACAGCTGGAACAACTCCTTCTCCGAAAAGACCTGTCGGCAGCTGGGTTTCAAGAGGTGAGCCTTCCCCCGGGGGGCCTCGTGTTGCAAAGGCCTGGGACACCCGCACTGACCTCACTAGCTCAGGACACTTTGAGTCCCGTGAGTCTGGGGCAAGCTGGTCCCACGAGGCCAAAGTAATTATTTGTGCAGCTGTAACAGTGTTAGGCCCCTGTGTGGTTCCAGCACCCTCGTGTCCCTTGCCACATTTAATTGTCCCATCACCATCCTCTCAGGTGACACTCTTGAGACAGGTGAGTACGGGACAGGCCTTATCTTTTTACATCAGGTTAGCCAAGCCCTTGGGTGGACTTTGAGCCATATCAGTCATGGTTTGGCTGGAGAAACTCACAAATGGGAACTGGAAAGGGGACAGATGTGGCCAAATCAAGTCAAAAGAATCTTGTGCTCTAAAGATTTTAAACCAAGAAGCCCGTGCTGGTGGGCAGGGCAGGGGAAAGGGAGAGCAATGGCCTTCTTGGTGGAACCTGCAGTTTGCAGACCAGAAGATATCTTGCTCCTCCATCCTAGGCTGAGTGTTTTGAGGTTTGTCTTATTTTTTGGAGACAGAGAGACAGACAGATGGAGCTTCCATCTGCTGGTTCACTCTCAAATGCCCACAAAGCCAGGGCTGGACCAAGCCAAAGCCAGAAGCTGAGAACCCAGTCCAGGTTCCCCATGTAGGTGGCAAGGAACCCAGTACTTGAGCCATCACCACTGACTCCCAGGATGTGTGTTAGCAGGAAGCTGAAATCAGGAGCAGAGCCGGGACGCAAACCCACACACTCCGACGTGGGATGCAGACATCCCAAGTGGCATGTCGGCTTCTAGACCAAGTGCCCATCTGAGATTTAAAGCTGAGTAGCTCTGGGGTTCAGCCAGCTGTCTGAGGTCATGGGGCAAGGGTCCAGGATCTCAGCTGGGCTCTCTGTAGGAGAAGCACCTGGAAACCAGGAGCTGGAGGCTGGGATGGGAACTAGTTAGGCACCTCCACTGCCACCCAAGTCGTGGTCCATGGCAGGGGCTCCGAGGGTCCCAGCAGAAGGTCATGGACATCTTTTATCCACTTGTGCAAGTCTGGGTCTGCCTTGAGCATTCCATCCTCTGAATGTCGTTTATTCAAAGATCACTCACTGAGCTTTGACCAAGGACCAGAGATTGTGTGGTACCCAGACACAAAGGAATAAGACAGGATCCCTGGAAGACCCTCCAGTATTGGGTGGGTGAGAGAGGCTTAAACTAACAATGCTGTGTGACCAGAAGGATGCTGGGGACCAGCGCAGCGGCTCACTAGGCTAATCCTCCACCTTGTGGCGCCCGCACACCAGGTTCTAGTCCCGGTCGGGGCACCAGATTCTGTCCTGGTTGCCCCTCTTCCAGGCCAGCTCCCTGCTGTGGCCCAGGAGGGCAGTGGAGGATGGCCCAAGTGCTTGGGCCCTGCACCCCATGGGAGACCAGGAGAAGCACCTGGCTCCTGCCTTCAGATCAGCACAGTGCACCAGCCACAGCGCGCCAGCCACGGCGGCCATTGGAGGGTGAACCAACGGCAAAAGGAAGACCTTTCTCTGTGTCTCTCTCTCTCACTGTCCACTCTGCCTATCAAAAAAAAAAAAAAAAGAGGAGGATGCTGGGGATGTGAGGATGTGAGGATGCACAGGATGGAGAAGGTTCCCAGCTGCGCTCCCAGAGAGAGCATGGAAGAACTGAGCCCTCCGGGAAGAAGAGCACCACGTGCAAAGGCCTTGTCTCATGCAAGGGCACGCCCTGTCCCAGAAACACGAGGGGAACATGCCAGAATCCCCCGGGGTGCTCGTGAGAAGGCACCCCTAAATCAGCATCTCTGGGATCAGGACTTGGAACCTGCTTAGCCAACAGCCAAGGCCAGTCTCAGGCTCACTGTGCTCTCAGAATCACCAGCGTGCTTATCCGAAGATTCTCAAACTTTCCTTTAATTAATCACACAATGAATTAATTAAAGAGGCAGAGAGAGAGAGAAAGAGATTGTTTATCTGCTGGTTCACTCCCTAAATGCCCACACTAACAGGGGCTGAGGAGGCTAAAGCCAGGATTCAGGAATGCTACCCAGCTGTATCTCTCCCTCTCTCTGTATCTCTCCCTCTCTCTCTTTTTCTCCCTCTGTCTCTCTCTGTATCTCTCCCCCTCTCTCCCTCTCTCTCTCTCTGTATCTCTCCCTCTCTCTCTGTATCTCTCCCCCTCTCTCCCTCTCTCTCTTTCTCTCCCTCTGTCTGTCTCTCTCTCTCCCTCCCTCCCTCCTTCCCTCTCTCTCCGTGTTCACGGAGCCAGGCGCTATTCTAGGAGCAGGACGCTGCAGTAATGAACAGTTGAGGGAGCAGCAAGCAGCCTGTCGGCGTTTGCCTTTTCCAGACAGGAGTCTGGTGGTCCACGATGACCCATCCAGGGACACCGCTCCCTGGGGAGAGTTTATGAGCTGGTCCTCGAGGTCCCCGTCTCAGTGTTTCTGGGTGTGAGAGCAACTTCCCTGTGCTTTTGTGGTCTTGGCCTAGGGCTGTGCCCTCCTGCTTAGGGAGGTATCTGGACCCGATCCAGGTGAACATTTGCAGGGAGAGCCCCGGACCCTGGCCAGCCAGCAGGTTGCCTGGCTGAGAGGCCACGGTCAGCATCCAGGACTTAGTGTGATGCTGTTCTTTGCTCCAAGGGAAAGGCATGGAGGAGGCCCAGCCAGGAGAGCCGAGCTTGTGGGGAGAGACCTGCAGTGGTCAGGTGTTTGCTTGGCGTGAGGGAGCTACCAAGCCTCTGTGTGTGCCCGCCCGGCAGCGACTCAGATCAGCATGGTTCTGGAAATCTGACTGGGTGGTTAAGATAAGGTGATGGGTTTAGGTTAGGGTTAGGGTTACTTGCCTGGTGGAGACAAGGACCTGGAAGATTCAGAGCCACTCTGGTGGCAAGAAGGGCTCCTAGGACATCAACACGCTTGCTCCCCCATGCCCCGTCGCCCGAATCCCTCCAGCCTTGTCCTTCACTGACATCTGGACCTCTCACGGCAGCTCACGTCCACCCTGCCTGCCTCCCCATGCATGGACAGACCTTCAGTCTCAATGAGACCTGCTGGATCACAGGCTTTGGCAAGACCAAGGAGACAGACGGTGAGAGCAGAGGTGCTGCGCTGTGTGTGTGCGTGCGTGTGCGTGCATGTGTGTACATGTCAAGGACGACGGGTACACAGATGAAGTCTATGTAGGTAGGGGTTTGGGTGGATAAATTCATGGGCTGCCTACAAATGTGTGTGGATCAACTCCCGTGTGTCTTGTCAGCGCAGTTGGAGTAACAGTGCCCTCTAGGCAAGACCACCTGGAGGACCTCTGCAGGTGCACAAGTTGGGTCTGAGGCTCGCTGCAGCGTGGGGGAGGGGGAACCCACTGCGGAGAGCCTGGACTGTCTAGATAAGGTGCTCGGAGGGTTCATCACAGCATTGGGGGACTTGGGGAGATGTGGGGCTTTTCTCTAGACTGGATGTTGTCACGAATCCGGGCAACTGTTTAATGGGGAATCTGAGCCCTCTTTTCTAGAAGGAGGGAGGGCTCCCAAGTTGTGATTGCTCACCTAGAAGCAGGCCCATGGGGTGGCAGTGAGAGGAAACATGGGGTGTTTCTGAGTTGAGCCTTGCGACCCTGTTTGAAAAGGCTGCCACTTTTCCTGGCTTCATCAGGGTCACAGGGTACTCTGTGGGCTGTCGGTTCTGTAAGAGCCATCATGTTCCGCCGGGGACTCAGGCTGGTCGCGGGGTACAGGGCTGCTTTTCTCTGGCTCTGGGTGATGGGGTGGACACAGCCCTCTTCCGATCCGGCTTCCATGAGAGCCCAGCCACTCGGCTGCAGGCAAGGCACTTCTTCAGCACCAGGTTTCCCCACCTGTGAGTGGACCGATAAGCCCCACCCTCTGTAGGACACCTGGCATCTGAAAACCAGTGAAGTGCTGGCCACTATGGTGCTCTGAATGTATGCGGGCATGGTGCCACCTGTCAGGGAGCCGGGGAGCTCTGCAAGTGTGTGCTCGTGTGTGGCTCTGTTTGATGCACAGTGAGTTGTCTGGCACAGGGGTGAGTGTCCATGTGTCCTGGTGTCCAACCACACAGGGCCTCCTTGGGCTGAGGCCACAGGCAGGATGCCCTCTGCTCCCAGGATGCTGAGCCCCGGTCCTGGAGGGGCAGCTGGAGGTCCAGAGTCTCATCAGCTTCCCGCCCCCTCTCCCCCACTCCCACCGCACTGAAGAGAAGACATCCCCGTTCCTCCGGGAGGTGCAGGTCAACCTCATCGACTTCAGGAAGTGCAATGACTACCTGGTCTACGACAGCTACCTCACCCCGAGGATGATGTGCGCTGGGGACCTGCGTGGGGGCAGAGACTCCTGCCAGGTGAGGCTGCTGGGGGTGGGAGAAGGCTGGCATGCTGGGGTTGATGTGTGGACCGGGGTCACACCCCTCCCAGTCCAGAGTTTACCTGTGTCCACCCCAGCTGATGTGCTCCCTCCCCTTACAGGGAGACAGCGGGGGGCCTCTTGTCTGCCAGCAAAACAACCGCTGGTACCTGGCAGGTGTCACCAGCTGGGGCACAGGCTGTGGCCAGAGAAACAAGCCCGGTGTGTACACCAAAGTGACAGAAGCCCTCTCCTGGATTTACAGCAAGATGGAGGTGAGGGCCTAACACAGGGCTACTGTGCCAGGCAGCCTGGGCATCCCTAGAAACAAGGACCCCAAAAGGGGGCCCAGGCCTTCCCAGGGGTACAGGCAGAGGTGTTCTGAGCAGGGTCAAGTGTTGGGTCTGCTGTCTGTCTTTCCCTCCGAGCAGAGCTCAGAGGGTGGCCAAAGGGTGAGCTGAGACTGATGCCAGCCCCCACCACTGTCCCCTCCCCAGCCACCGAGGATGGACTATGCCAGGAGGCCTCCCTCCTGGGCAGGAAGAGCAGCCTTGGAAACGGGATTTGCCCCCAGCTGGCTGACCCAGCTCCACCCCTGCTCATCTCAGCTGTGAAGCAGGGAGTGCGATGCCCAGCCCTTCCCTCCTCTGCCTGTGGTGAGGGCAGAACAGGGCGGAGCTCTGAGGGGGCTGCAGCTGGAAGCCAAGCTGAGTGCAGCGGGGCTCTCGCGATGCTGCTTCCTCTCAGAGGGGCGGCGCCGGCAGACAGCTGGGCTGGGCAGAGGCGGGGGCCTCCTGCTGGCTTCTGTGTTCCCTGTCAGTCAGCCCACCCTCACCACGCTCTCCTGTTTGTTTTCCTCCTAGAGTGAGACGCGCTTCCGGAAATCCTAACCAGTGTCCTGCCCGCCACCCCCCTACTCACAGCACTGGCTGCTGGGAAGACTCCGGCCCAAGGGCCCTGGCCATTTGCAACGTCTTCTGGACACCTGCGTTACTCCCCCCTCCACCATGTGCTGCTGTGTGTGAGTGTGAGCAAGTCTGAGTGCGAGTGTGTGCACATGTGTGTGTTGCTGCTCTTCCAAGTTCTACAGGAACCGGGAGAGCTGTTGCTCCCCCCAGAATCCCAGGCATTTTCTGCAGATGAGGGTCTGGGTACCATGATGTTCCCACAGAAGTGTCCACAGACAAACAGAGAGTCCAGAGAAGGGCCGGAAGGTGACATCGGCAGTTCCTGCTCCTCTGACCCTGACTAAGGGGCCAGCCCAGAGTGGGCATCACCCCTGCAGCGCTGGTGACACTGTTGCTGTCCCAGAACAGATGAGGGGCTTTGTTGGAGCGCCGGCTTCATGGTGCCTGGACTGTGCTTAGCAGGAGGCCCTCAGTGTTGTGAGCACAGCGCCCCCGCCCAGCCGTGGTCCAGAGCCAGGCGGCGCTGTGGCCCACCACGCTGTCAACCGTGAACAGGGCCCATGGTACCTGTTTGGTCACAAACTGCTGGCACAGGGTTTATTTTATTTTTATATTTAAGAAATGCAAACATGTATTTTTGAAGCGTCTCCAAAATCAGTCGCCCCAAGAACTCTATGGGACTCATACGACTTGTGCCCTTCCGCAGCCCTACAAAATGTTGCTGGCTTCGAGGAGCGGGCCGAAGGGACTGGAGGAGTCCCCCTGCTGGAGAGCCAAAGTCGGCCTCTGTGAGACACTCGGGGAAGCAAACCCGCGTCTGGGCGGCCGGCAGACCCAGCCCAGGGAGAGCGGCTCTTCTGCATGCCAGGGCTGCAGGCTGCTCCTGTGCAGGCCCCCAGGAGCCCCGGGAAGTCCAGGTGGACAGCTCCCTCGTGCCCGGGGCCATCCTGGGACATGGGGGTCTCTCTCAGCTTTCTCCGTCTTACGCTTTCTTAGCTATTCCAGAAACATGACCCTGCCATGGCCCCTGCCGTGGAGAGAAAGCTGAGCACTGAGGCTCAGAGTCAGTGCTCCTCCCGCCAGCCGTCAGTGTGGCTGGCCTCCTCGCCACGGAGGGTGGGCACCTTCCTGGCCTTTTGTCCGGGGGTGCCCATACCTCCCTAGCCCCACTCTACTCCCTCTCTGTGGGTGTCTGGGCTCAGGCACTGCCTCAGATGGGACTGGGAACATTGACGATTGTCACCAAGGCCAGGGAGGGGGCAACACTCATGTCGCGACAGTCCCCCAGTAATGGTCTTCTGCAATAAAATTGTGGGACCTGAAGAACCTGTGGTCGGGTGTTTTACTGGTGCCTTTGGTGGGACGTAGAGCTTTCCTGCCACCAGCCCAGGCTCTGAGTTGGGGTGTGCTCTCTGCATCATTTGTTCTCCAGCCACATCAGGGCCCTCTCTAGGCCGGGTACTCGCGCTAGGTTCCGGGGGTACATAGAGCACAATGGTGTCCTCAAGGAACTGGCTCATGACCAAGAGTGATGGAAGCTGATTCAGTGTGGATGCTCTGAGTGGAACCTGGAACAAAGCAGCCACGCCTAGAGAGGCCACGGAAGGCTTCGCAGCAGAGGCGAGGTTTGAAATGAGACTTATGTGAGCCTTCGCAAAGCACAGGGCGGGCCTGGCAGGCCGCTCCTTCCTCTCTCCCACCTCTGCCTTTGCTGGCTCAGCAAAAGGCCTGTCTACAAGGAAGCCCCAGTGCTGCACAGCTGTTTCCAAGGGAGTGGGTGGGCGGAGCTGTTGCCCTCTTCTGAAAGATCTCCCCCTTCTTGCTCTGCACTTGCTGTCCTTGACCCCGGCCGTATGATCCACCAGTGAATGTCCAGCTCTCAGCAGCGCCAGCACTCACACTTACACCTCCAGCTGCAAGCTTAGAATTCTCCAGGTCTGGCCTTTGGGCACCTCGAGTTTGTTTTGGCCTCTCACATCCATGCCAGAGCAAATCCTTCCTCTGATTCTTTCCTCGGCCAGTTGCACAAGAAAGAGTAGGGGAGGTGGCTTCCCAGTTGGGGTAGCACCTACCTGCTGTCATAGATCCCACAATCCCAGTAGCCTAGCCCGCTGCGGGACTAGAGTGCCAGCGTGGGCTGTTCCTATGCAGGAGTGAGCACTGAGCAAGCAAGACTGCCAGGCAGCTCTGCCCACCGCAGGACGCCGGCTGCATCGGCAGAGGCCGGGCCTGGGGCAGAGTGGCGGGACTTTGGCCACTTCTGTTGCTTTCTCCCTAGAAACCAGACCCTTCCCCTCCTCTCTTGGTCAATGACTTGATTGGCAGGAGTGTTTGGGTGGGAGGCAGGGAAATAAGGTAGAGAAAAAGCAGGCGCTGGATGGGAAGAAAACAAAACCCAACACATTCCTTTGGCCCAGAACATAGAAGCTACAAAAATCATGGGGGAGGGCGTGAGGGGGCTCTGCAGATCAGTCCAAAATCTGCAGAGCTGTGTGTGTGGAGAGGGGTGTGCAGTGACATTCTCCTATGTCCCTGGATCCCAGCTTTGCCAGCCCTGTGGGCCACTGAATTTCCATGGAATTTTCCGGGGGAGGGAGGGGGAAGGCAAGGGAGTGTGCTGGGGTTGGGTGGATGATGGCTCTGGGGATCCAGCTGCCTCCGGGCTTTGGTTGGATTGCCAGGGGCCATTGTTTCCCATGATTGCTTAGCCCTTGTCCCGAGGCAATTGAGAGGACATTGGGAGATGCATGCAGAGAGCTCTCAGTATGATAATGATGATCGTGATAACCACAGCAGAGTTCCGATGTTCTAGAGTGTTCACCATGAGCCTGGCACTTGCTGAACACCTGATGTGTACCCTGTGCCGTGGGCACAGAAGAGGTGACAAAGGCCAACAATGAAAACAGCCCCTCCAACCACCGAGTGGACGAGCTGGACTTTGAATCCAAGCTGTCGGATTGTAAAAGCTCCCTTCATACTCTCTGAGCACGGCTGCTTCCACCGGCGGGCAGATCCCTCCCTCCTGTGACCTCACAAGCTCTGCCATCTGGCTCTGCGTGTCTTTGAAGGAAAGGACAGCGCCACCAGGAAGGCGGGGCCCACCCCTCGGAGTGTCGCACGACCTGAGGCTTGGCTCGGTGCTGTGGTTTGAACAGGATGGAGCTGCGCCAACTCACGCAGATGTTTAAAACCCAAATCTGATGTTAATGGCTAATGGGTTAAAGCTGGTGGTTAATGGATTAAGAGTGGAGACTTGATCCAATTATGGTGTCTGGAAGGTGGGTCTGGAGGAGGTGTTTAGGTGTCTAGGGCATGCCTGTAGAAGGTGGTTCTTGCGAGAGGGTTGGTCATATAAGTTGAGTTTGGTCTACGTGTTCTCTCCGCGCTTCCTGGCCACCCCGTGATCCTCCCCTGGCACGTGCTCTGCCCTCAGCAGATGCCAGGCTAATGGGCCCCAACCTTGGACTGTGAAGTCCAAAACTACAAGTTGAAATAAATCTCCTTCCTCCCCAAGAAGCCCCCACCAGGCACTTTGTGATGAAGAGCTGACTAATGTGGCCAGGCAGTTTCTTGAAACTTGGACACGTGCATCAGGAGTGGGAGGAGGCCCCAGCCCCTCCCCTACCTCATCCCAAGTGGACAATTTCTAGGGGGCCATGGCAAACTGTCACTCAGGACTCTTCCATATCTTCCAGAGACATAAGAGAATCCCACTGCACCCCACCCCACACACAGCTCCCTGCAGGTTCTAGACTGATATTGTTACCGGAAAATGGCAGGGTTCTTGTCTTCATGCAAGAAAGAATTCAGGCGTGAGACAGAGTAGTGGAAAAATAAAATAGCAAAGTTTATTAGGGCAGGGACATCCATAAGAATGGATGGGCACCTCTCCAGACAGAGCCTGAGGGAGAGTGCCCAGTCGCTCAGACTGGGAGGGAGGAGGAGGAGCGAGGTTACATGGTAGAGTGGAGAGATCACACCTGGGCAGGCAGGCGGGCGGCTCGGCAGAGAGGCAGGGGGCTGAGCGTGCAGTCCGGTTGAGGCCGGGGTGGGGTTTTTAAGGAGATGGGTCTTTGTCTTCACACATCTCCTCCTAAAACAAAGGATTTTATGGATGTAGATATTAAGATGCTCCTATCTGAGTTTTCCCCTGAAGGTATCAGACAGGAGGAAGCCTAGCTGGCGCCGTCCTGAGTTTAGAGGAAGGGTGAGCAAGACCCCCTGGAGGATCGGGATCTGGACCAGGGTATTTGAAATGCAGATGCTGGGCTGCATCTGGAAGGTTATCAGGCAGGAGGGGCGGGGACCCCCACCTGGCAGGTTATTGGGTAGGAGGGAGCAGGGCAGGATGTGAATACTGGGCTGCCCCTGAAATGTTATCGGGATGACTTTGAGATGCATATGCTGGACATAGATGTATTTTCTTTAAGCCTTCGTCACACACACATAAGCTCATATCTGACTTCCTACCTAACAATATGGCAGAGGTGGCACATCCTCTGGGAGGCACCTGACATCCATTCCCTACCTCCTCTGCTCTGGCTGGGACTTCCTGTCCTTTGACAAAGCTACCGCCCAGCCCAGGAAGTAAACACCGTTCCAGTCCTACAGTGGTTCCACCCATGCAGGCAGGGTGTTTGGTGGAAGAGAACTCTGAGATAGATGAGGGCAGAGCCTGGTCTTTGGTCCTCGTAGCTCAACTCACGAGATGTGGACACAACAGGAAACCTTCTCTGTCCAAGCCCTAAGTCCCAGGGCAGCGGCTTCTCTTCTCTAAAAAGGAAGCTACTCTGAAGAATCCCCACTTTGTACGCCTTTGCAGTGACGAGAGCGTTGGAGTTGGACTCCAAGAACCTGGAGGGATACGTTCCAGCTCTCCCACTTACTTGGCTATGTGGTCTTGGGCAAGGCAACCTACCTGTTCCTTCGTATGTAAGATGGGTGTGTCTATCCCACGTGCAGTTGCGAGATTAAAGAGTGACGCGTGCAGGAATGCAGGGCACACTGGTTGCCGTGCCGTGACCTCAGCAAATACTGAATTTGTAGCTAAAGGGTCAGATCCTCACCTCCATGCTGCTTCACCAAACAAGGGAGCTAGGAGGGAGGAGTTTGGGTGTGTCTTCAGGTCCCAGGGAGGACAGCTGCCTATCCCCAGAAGAATTCTCCTCCAGTAGTAGGTAGTGCCTGCCTGCCCTGGTGGCCTCTGACAGCTTAACTGTGGGCGTCGGGGCAGTTCAAGGCTATGAGGGACACACAGCCTTACCTCCCATGCATCGGTGCATCAATCACATCAGTGAATCTCCAGTCGCCATGCCTGGGAGTCCTCATCCTACTGGAACTTTCCACAGCCTTGAACAGCTGAGTCCTCCCCACTTCATGAAATGGCCATGACTTCCATGACTGGGCGCTCTCCCTGCTTGCCTTCCATCACAGCCTTAAGTTCTACAATGGCGCCCCCAGGAGATGGCCCTTAGCACTCTTCTTTTCCCACGGTACATGCAAAGGCTAACCCGGGGCATATCATCCATTCCCAGGGTCTCCACCCAACACCCATGGAGCCACGGAAGCTTGCTTCCTGTCGCTAAGGCGCAAGAAATGTCACCTTTCTTTTTAAACTCAGGTGAACCTGACTTCAAACTGCCACAGCCTGGCTGGGAACCCCACTCTTCACGCTCCTCCCCAGGAGAGCCTGCTTTCTGCTCTCCAGACTGGGACAACCTGCTTATTACTCTCTGGGCTGGGTGCTCAGCCTGCAGCCTTCAAGACACCCCTCTAAATATTGGGCAGATGAAAGGATTAGCCTCCAGAGCATGCATTTGGCTTAGCGATTAGGATATCCGCATCCCACAGCACAGTCCAGTATTGAATGAGGTTCAACATCTGGCTCTAGCTCCTGACTCCAGCTTCCTGCTAATGCAGATCCTGGTGGCAGTGGTGATGGCTCAAGTGGTTGGACTCCTGGTACCCACTTGGGAGATCTGCGTTCAGTTTCTGGACCTGGCTGTTGTGAGCATTTGGGGAGTGAACCAGCAGATGGAAGTGCCCCTCCACCTCTCCCTCTCCCTTTCCATCTCCCTCTCCCTCTTCCTCCCTCCCTCCCTCTCAAACAGACAACTTTTTAAAAAGATAGCAGCCCCCGAACTTGCTGTCCTCTATGCCCTCAGTCTCTGAAACCCCACTCTCCCCAGAGAAGGCTCAGGCTAATCCCTTCTCTTCAACTCCCAAAGCCTTCTCCTAGCAGATAGTTGACGCTTGTGAGCATTGCACACCTGTGATTTCTCCTTGAGATCGCCATCCCTTCCCAATGAGATCATGACAAAAATTGAGATGAGCATAGATTTCAACAATTGTGTACGTGTTTGCATGTAAACATATGGTTTCACTTCTGGGATCCATGACTATAGGCGAGATTGTTGGGCATCTGGTTGATCATATGTTCAACTTTGTAAGAAACCATCAAGCTGTTTTCAGAGCAATTTTATCATCTTTCCTACCTGCAATATAAGAGTTCCAGCTGCTCCATAGCCACACTAGTACTGGGCACTGTTACTGTTTTTCATTTTAGCCATTCTAATAGCTGTCTGATGGTATCTCACTGAGGTTTCAATTTACATTTCCCTAATGACTAATGCTGCTGGGAATTTTTTTAATGTTTATTTGCCTTCTGTGTATCCTCCTTGGTGAAATGTCTGTTCAGTATTTTTGATCTGCTCATTTCTTGGCTGGGCTGTTTGTTTTGATGGTTGAATTTTGAGAGCTCTTTATATATTTGGAATAAAAGTCTTGATTGGGTATATGACTCCCAACTGTTTTCTCCCTGTGTGCTTTCCATTTTATATTCTCTTGTGTCCTTGATAGAACAAAAATACTCAATTTGATGACGCTCAACTTATTAATTTTCTCTTTTTGGGTTGTGTTTTGGTGTTATATATAAAGACTCCTTGCCAAATTCAAGCCCATAAAGATTTACTCTGGTGTTGTCTCTTAAGAATGTTATCGCTTTATGTTCCCATTTGGGCCTGTGGTCTGTTTTGAATTAATTTCTTTACACTATATAGAGATCTATATAGATTAAGATTCAGTTTTATTTTCTTGAAAAAGGGTGTCCAGTTGTTCCAGCACCATTTGTTGAAAGGCTATACTCTTCCCATCCAATTGTCTCTGAATTTTGTGAAAATCAGTTGACCATCTTTGTGCTGGTATATGTCTTGACTTTCAGTTTTGTCCCTTTGATTTATAGGTCTGTCCTTTCACCAATACCATCCTGTCTGAATTACTACAACTTTACAGTATGAGCTAAAATTGGGTAGGTGACTCCTCCATATTTATTATTATGCAAATTATGTTATCTAATCTAATTCCTTAACACTCCCATATAAATTGTAGAACCAGCCTGTCCATATTTGAATATGAAACTGTTGGAACTGTTGGAACTTTTACTGGAGTTGTGTTAAATGTATAGATCAATATAGAAAGAATTAACATGTTCAAAAGATTGGGTCTGCCAATCCATGAATATTGTATGTCATTCTATTTATTTAGATCTTCTTGATGTCATTCATCACAGTGCTGTAGTTTTCAGCATACAAATCCTATGCCTGTTTTCTTAGATTACAACTTAGTGTTCACACATTAACATAGCATTTTAATAAAAAACACCTATATTTTAAAAGCAGAAAGAATAGAAAAAATAGCATTGTTTTATATTTATTCCAGTCTTTTTTATGTCTGGCTTAATAAAGATAGCTGAATCACCATATCTGCTTCTGCATTTCAGTCTGTTGTGATAAACTATTTTTGGTTGAAATATGTGAAGAAAACCCAATCCCATGCAGATACAGGGCTAAAAAGTGGAAGGGAATTTTGATAGCCTCTGCAGATGACTGTAGAGACTTTTCTTTGGCTTTTTTGACCTTGTATTCAAACTTTGCAAGTGGCGTCTTCTTTAAGGTTAGTTGCAATGTAGAATCTGAAACCTCATCAATAAACTTTTTGTCCTGGGTTAAATTAAAATCTCTTGGGGAGCAGCCACTTGGCTCAGGGGTGAAGTTGCTGCTTGGGACATCTGCATCCCATGTCACAGAGCCAGGTTTGAATCCTGGCTACTCCATCTATGATCCAGCTTCCTGCTAACGCATATTCTGGGAGGCAGCAAGTGATGGCTCAAGTACTTGGGTCCCTGCCACCCACATGGGAGACCCTGAATGATTTCTGGGCCCCTGGCCTCTATATGGCCCAGCTCCAGATATTGTAGGCATTTGGGGAATGGACCCAGTGGATGGGAAATCTCAATTTCTGTCTCTCTGCCTTTCAAATAAAGTGAAAATAATGAATACATAAATAGTTAAAACTCTCTTGATCTGTGTTGCACTCTGAATGAGTCTTTCAGCCACACCTACTTTGGAGGCATCATACATTGGTCATTTGGACAATGTTGGTTCTCTGGCTTATGAATGTATTCTGAATGTTGACACACTTCATGGTGCAATATCAGAAATTACATGTATGGATATCACCACTGATCTTATCTGAACAGTCTTTAAAGAGAGGAGACTGCCAAACTCGTCCTAAAGGATGCACATTCTCTATAATTCTGGGTTTCACTTGGAAGCTCAAGTTCTATCATTAGCAAGAAATATTGTCAGTTGTTTTCATTGAGGTGACAAGCTCACTGCATTTATTTCCGAGAAGATGACTGCCAACTATCAAGTCTAAATAATCACGGTTTGTCTGTTGAGCTTCATTCAGGTAAAAACAATGTTTCCTGACAACAGGCTGTTCCGGAGGCAGCTCCGACAGAAAGGTATTTCCCTCAAGACAAATTTAGCACGTTTTGTGTGTATCTCCTGCTCTGTCACATCAGGTGAGTCTTCAGGATTGAATAATAACACTGAAAACTCTAATAATCAGTTTGCTTCATTAGGATCTTCTGCCTGCTCTGGGGCAGGGATGGGGGTGAAGGATTTTTGGTCAGAGGAGGTCCAGGGCTGATCAGCCTTAGGCTGTAAAGTTGGGTCTTGTTGAGGAAGTGGAACAGAATTGAATTTGTTGGGACAAAGAATAATGAGGGGCCAGTGCTGTGGGGTGGCAAGTAAAGCTGCCACCTGCAGTCTTGGCATCCCATGTGGGTGCCAGTTCTAGTCCCAGATGCTCCACTTCTGATCCAGTTCTCTGCTATGGCATGGGAAGGCAGTGGAAGATGGTCCAGGACCTTGGGCCCCTATGCCCACATGGGAGACCTGGAGAGGTGTGGGGAGCAACTGGGAGCAACTCGGACTAGACTAAGTTACTGGAATTAAGACTTATTCTATGCATCTGCTCTCCCACAATATGGCGCTGGGAGAGGAGGAAACAGCTTCTACACAGCTGCCTCCAGTTCAACCAATAAACTGTAGGACCTGCTCCTGATTGGAGGAGAGCAGCGTACTCGGCGTGTGGGTAGCAGAGTTGGGATTGGTGGAAGAGGACTATAAAGGAGGAGAGAGACAACATGCACCAGGAACATCTGAGGGAACACCTGTGCAGCCCCCGAGAGAGCCGGCCAGCGGTGTGCCGCTCCCCCGCTGAAGTGGGGAAAGTGGCAGGGGGAACCGCCCTTCCACGGAAGTGGAAGGGACGGTAGCCAACCCGGGAAGAACCAGCAGCAAACCTGGGAAGGGCCGAGCAGACAAAAGAACAGCGCAGGGTCCTGTGTCGTTCCTCCACGAAGACGGGGAGCGACAGAGAGGCTCCTGGCTCTTGGTTTTGGATCCATACAGCTCCAGCCATTGTGGGCATCTGGGCAGTGAACCAGTAACTCTGCCTTTCAATTAAATAAGCAAATTTTAAAAAAAGAAGAAGAATGATTGGGAATTTGCATTTTTTTATTTGACAGGTAGAGTTATAGACAGTGAGACAGAGAGACAGAGAAACGGTCTTCCTTCCATTGGTTCACTCCCACGGCTGCCACGGCCGGTGCTGCGCTGATCTGAAGCCAGGAGCCAGGTGCTTCCTCCTGGTCTCCCATGCAGGTGCAGGGCCCCAAGCACTTGGGCCATCCTCCACTGCACTCCTGGGCCACAGCAGAGAGCTGGACTGGAAGAGGAGCAACCAGGACTAGAACCCGGCGCCTATATGGGATGCTGGCACCACAGGCAGAGGATTAACCAAGTGAGCCATGGTGCTGGCCCCAGGAATTTGCATTTTTTAACTTCCTGGGCTGATGCCTCCTAGGTGAGTGCTTTAATAGGATTGTACAAACCCTTTCATCATCCTCCCAGGGCTGGGGGAACACCTTAGTCTCAGCAGTGAAGTTTGGGTGGGGTTTGCTTGGTGTCAGGAATCCATCAGCCCCTCTCTGATAATCTCCCTAAATAGACTAATAAAGAACCGAAATCCAACTCAAATTAACAAGCTGCCACAGGGACTTACTCATATCAGGGCCCATGGTCAATGGTGGTGTCTCAGCTCCTCTGCTTCTGGTTCCAACTTCTTGCAAATGTGCACCCTGGGAAGCAACAGGCGAAAGCTCAGTGTTTGGGTCCCTGTCATCCATGTGGGAGACTTGAATTGAGCTCCAGGCTTTTGGTTTTGGCTGGGCTCAGCCCTGGCTGGTATGGACCTTTGGGGAGTAAACCAGCAGATAGAAGGTCTCTATCTCTCTGCCTTTCAAATAAAAAGCAAAAAAAAAAAAAAAAAAAAAATACTGGGAACGAACAAGGGTTGGGGTTGAATAGGGACACACCCACCTACAGATAATTTATCACCATATCACCTGCTGGCTCTTTCCACTATGGATTTGTTTTGTCAAGCTTGATTGTAATTTAACTCTCATTCTGAGAGTATTTTTTAAAAATCAAAAAATACTGCAAACTATAAAAATAAAATAAAAGGTACCATTTATTTGTGTCAAGCATTCTGCTATAAATTCATTACCTGGTCACTTTATCTCATTTAATCTTTCAACATTATGAAGTAGGTAGAATTTTGATAAAATCTTTCTGGAACTTTTTCTATACTTCCTTGGGTAGACATCTGTAATTTTAAGTCAATGAGAACATATTACACAGGTTATTTTATATCTTGGTTTCCTTTTTTCAATAACATGCGATGAACGCCTTCCTCATGGGATTGGGTACTAGCATTTTTTATGGTTTCAGAGTATTCCAGAGTGTGGACATATCAGCAAGTAGACATCTTGGAAGGGCAGTTCCCAGTTGTTTATAGCATAAATAATACAGCAATGAGCTTCTTCCTGCATGCATGTTTTCATTCTGAATCAGTGATCTCCAAAGGGTAAATGCTACTAAGTGGGATTGCTTATCTCATACACAAAATGCTAAAATTTGTTTTAAAGATTTTATTTATTTATTTGAGAGACAAAGTTACAGACAGAGAGAGGAAGAAACGGAGAGGTCTTCCATCCACTGGTTCACTCCCCAGTTGGCTGCAACAGCCAGAGCTGGGCTGATCCAAAGCCAGGAGCCAGAAGCTTCTTCCAGGCTCCCACATGGGCACAGGGGCCCAAGGACTTGGGCCATCTTCCACTGCTATCCCAGGCCATAGCAGAGAGCTGGATTGGAAGAGGAGCAGCCGGAACTAGAACCAGCGCCCATATGCAATGACGGCACCGCAGGTGGAGGCTTAGCCTACTGTGCCACAGCACCGGCCCTAAATTATTTTTCAGAAGAGTTGAATTAACTTGTATTCCTCCAACAGTGTCCAAGTCTGCTACCTCATGTTGTAAAGAATGCTAAAGGCTGACACAAAAGTCCACATGGATGTGTTCTCATAGAAATACCTGTGTGTACCTGGGAGCTGTTCACGTGTGTGAGGGTTCATTTATTCATTGAACAAACAGTGGGAAGGGTTAATATGAGGCAGAAAGCTAAGGGTGCAACTGTGAGAAACTCCACACAAGCCCCGCTCCCATGGAGCCAAAGGTACATTAAAGAAAATCACCTGGGGCTGGCGCTGTGGTGCAGCGGGTTAACACCCTGGCCCGAAGTGCTGCCGTCCCATACGGGCACCAGTTCAAGACTCGGCTGCTCCTCTTCCAATCCAGCTCTCTGCTATGGCCTGGGAAAGCAATAGAAGATGACCCAAGTCCTTGAGCCCCTGCACCCACATGGGAGACCCAGAAGAAGGTCCTGGCTCCCGGCTTCGGATCAGCACAGCTCTGGCCGTTGCAGCCAGTTGGGGAGTAAACCAGCAGATAGAAGACCTCTCTCTCTCTCTCTCTCTCTCTCTTTCTCTCTGCTTCTCCTCTCTCTCTGTGTAACTCTGACTTTCAAATAAATAAATACATCGTTAAAAAAAGAAAGAAAGAAAGAAAATCACCTGCCCCGAGGGCACGAAGAACTCTGTAAAGATTGACGCCTATGGTGAGAGTTTGTGCTCATCTGATGGTGGTGGTCGGGAGGGGTAGGGGCAGAGCAAGGAAGGCTCTATTGACAAAGGGGATCTTAGACCTGAGATGTGGAAGGGGAGGAAGCATTCACGCAACAAAGAGTAGGAAGAACCGTGTTCCAGGCAGGGAGAGTGATTTCATGTCTTGTTCTGCCCACAGTGGGAACTCTCTTGTCCCCCAAATCCATTGCTGTTTCCCAGAAGCAAGACTTCTGGCCTTCCTGCTCAGTTTGCTGCTCTCCCTTCTCTTTTCCCTGGAAGCAGGAGACATAGACTTGAAGGATGCAAAGAGGCTGGAGACGTTGGTATCCAAAAGGCAAGGGAGAGGGTGTGGCCAGAGGATGCTGAAGACAGGGCAGGGCCCTGTCTGATCAAGTGTATCCGAAGTGCACCTGCACTTGAGTTCACATATCAACGTCTAGATGCAGTTGGTGTCTTAGTGCACTGGATTGCAAAATGTGGTTCCCTGACCAGAAGCATCAGTGACCCTGGAGACAGGCCCAGCAATCTGTGTTCTAACAAGCCCCCTTGGTGACGGCGAGGCAAGCTCTAGCTTGAGAAACACTGGCCGGGGGGATGTGTTTGTCCGAGCGCACCTGTGTGGGCGAGCCTTGGGGATATTTGACTTGCAGCTGGAGATTTGCATCTGGGCATCCTGGGGGAGGAAGTGCCCACTGCTGCAGCTGACCTTGTCCTCCCCGAGCACTCCTGAGCCGGGCAAGCACGCTGGGGCAGTTAGCAGACGTTAAATGATGGAGATGACAATGACATCTCCAGCCAAACCTGTGTCCCTCACCAGTACTTGCAGGGGAGAAGAGCTGTAAAACACCCTCCTTTTATCACAGGCAGAAATCTAATCTAACAGTGCAGAGAGCAGGAGGCTCACATGGAGTGAGCAAGACAAATGACCCATTCAAAGCAGCAAAACACTGGCCTGCACTTCCTCTCAACGGATTGCTGGGACAAAGGACACAACTTCTGCCCACGTCTGGCTAATGCTTCTGGTCATGCAAAGCAACAGAGGGCAGGGACAGGTGCCGGGACCTCAGCCTCACGTAGGGGAGGGGATGGCTGGTCGCTTTGCCATGGAGTTGGACTCTCTTGGAACCAGCGTCTCCTCCTGGGACGAAGGGGCCTGAGAGCTGTGAGTCACGGTCATGGCTTCCACAGGCAAAAGCCTGTTTTACACCCAGATGGCACTCCTGGCTCTGCCACCCATCAGCGGAGCAACTTTAGGCAAATTGCTCCAACTCTTTCAGGCTCAATCTCCTTGTCTCCACCACAAGCTTGTCATGCAGATCCCCAGAGGTGACACATGTGACATGGTTAGCCTTGTGCCAGACACATGGCAGGCACACAGCAGGCACAAGATAGGTGCTGGTTACAGGTGAAGCTCGGCATAGGGACTCACCAAAGTGGCTTGAGTGAGCACAGGAGAGCTAAGAAACAAGTATTGCTGAGCCGATCTTCATGGTAACCCCTAGGGACAAGGTGATAAATCCCATTAACATTTTTTAGAAAAGACTTAATGTTTATTTGAAAGGCAGAGTTACAGGCAGAAGCAGAGAGAGAAAGAGACCGGTCTTCCTTCCGCTGGTTCACTCCTCAAATGGCCACAATATCCAGAGTTGTGCTGATCAGAAGCCAGGAGCCAGGAGCTTCTTCTGGGTCTCCCACGTGGGTGCAGGGGCCCAAGGACTTGGGCCATCTTCTACTGCTTTCCCAGGCCCATTAGCAGGGAGCTGGATGGAAAGTGGAGCAGCCAGGACTCAAATCTGCGCCAATAGGGGATGCCGGCACCCTGGGCAGTGGCTTTCCCTGCTGCTCCACAGCGCCAGCCGTCTCATTCACAGCATCTTAGCCGATGGGGAAACTGGGGCTCAGAGAACGAGAGGAACTTGTTCCAGACCCTCAGCGTGAAGTGGCAAATCCTGGACGCCAGTGCCGCTGCTGCTCCCTCCCAGCCTCCCCCGCCTCGCTCTGGGGCACGCATCTGCAGACAGCACTATGGATCCCTCTGCCAAGCACAAACTGTTCCCCAAAGAAATCAATTCCGCAGCCTGCTCATTTAGCCCACTGTGACCACAGGAAGAGGACGTCCCACCCGGCCGACCTTGGCCTCTCCTGCCACAAGTTCTCTTGTTCACGCTCAGCATAGGGCAGCTGGGACCTGAAAATAGCTTGCTTCATGTCCCGCCTGACACAACTTGGCCACAAGCTGTGTGTCTCTGAACAAGACCATTTCCCTCTCTGGGCCTTGGGCTCCCAACTTGTAAAATACTCTTTAAGATCACATCCGGCTCAAAGACTCCATGGCTCAGTTTCCCCCGACTCTCCTGAATCTGCCTGGTTCGGGCTCTGGGTACAGAGGTCTCTTATGCCCTGCTCATTCCAAGGCTGCCTTTCTGGACCAGACCCCTCCTGCAAAGTTCCACTCCAGAAGAGCACAAGGCACAGGCGAGACCACTGAGGCCGTCCCTGGGGATCCAGCTTGCCACGGTTTTGGAGACGCTGCCCAGAGGAGGCCGCTGGGCACCAGGGCTGTGAGCCGTGCTCCAGGGAGCCTGCCTCCTGTCTCCCCCTTTCTCCTTCCTGCCACGCGAGGTGCAGCATGGGCACGCAGAGGGGACTCGTGATGCACGCGTCTGGGTTATTTCTGCCTCATCTCTCTCCCTGCCTGCGTCCCTGGCTGCTGCAGCTCAGGCTCACTTCATGTGTGCTGTGTTGTGTGTGAGTCACACAGGAAGCCGCCTGTGGGAGAGGCAATGCAGACTCAACAAGTGGTCCCAGGGAGACCCTGTAAAAACACAGAGGCCCAGCCCCAACCCTGGAGAATCTGATTCCGGGCAGGGGCTGGGGGTTTGTCATCTTTCAGTTACCTACTGCTGCAAGATAAAAGGCCTGACTTCACATTGGAAACCAGACGGGGCTGGCGTTGTGGCTAAATGGGTTAAGCCACCGCCCATGACGCTGGCATCCCAAATGGGCACCAGTTTGAGCCCTGGCTGCTACACTTCTAATCCAGCTCCCTGTTAATGCACCTGGGAAAGCAGCGGCTCTTGGCTTCAGTCTGGCCAAGCCTCAGCCATTGCAGCCATTTGGGGAGGAAGATTTCTCTCTCTCTGTGTAGCTCTACCTTTCAAATAAATAAAAATAAATGAAAAAAGAGAGAGAAAAAGAGCCATTTTATTTGCTCCTGATCTGCAGGAGAGGAATTTGCACAAGATCCTTCCAGGTGGTTCCCAGCCAAGGTCAGCTGAGGGGCTGCCTTCAGCTGGGAGCTGGGCTGGGCTGGGCACAGCCACGATGACTTCGGGACCCTCCCCAGTAGGGCAGTCTGAGGGAGGCAGCTTGGCGTCCATGAGGCTGTGTTCTGAACAGGAGAGGCACAAGTTGAAGGCTCCTTCAGCCCCGTCTAGAAGGTTATATAATGATGCTCCTGCCTCTTTTCCTTGCTCGAAATGAGCCCACCCAGACTGAAGGAAGAGACCCCACGGGGCAAAGTTCCACTGCAGAGGAGCCCAGTGGAGGGGGAGGGAGGTCTCTGGACATCAACTTGCGCCAACCTTAAAGATGGAGTCTCCCGCACTCCAGACCTTTGGGCCATGTCCCCAGGCGCCTGCCTCCCAGCTCGCCCCTCCCACACCTTCCCGCCCCAAGTCTCCCACCTGCCACACAAGGTGCAGCACCAGCACTTCAGAGAGTGGAACTCATGATGTGTGCACCTTGATTTTCTCGGTCCATATCATTCCCACCCTTTGCACTCAGCAACTATTCCTTGTACACCAATTACATAGGCACAGGGGAGAAGGCTAAAAACACAAACCAGGCACCCTTCCTGTCCTCAAGTTCCTCCCCTCTGAGAGCAGAGAAAGCAACTGAAGCAGTCCCAGGGCTGAGTCATGGCTCCCGCCTCCTGGTCTGAGCTAGTGCCCAGCTACGTGGAGGAAGGCGACGCGGATTCTCTCTGTCACAGGTGCTGGGGAGCAGCCAGGAGCCGAGGGCTCTGTAGAGGGCTCACGCCACAGCGAACAGCCAGCAGGGAGAGGGCTTCGTGCCTCTCACCTGCAGCCAGCCGGATCAAAGGCCACTCGGAGGCCTGAAAACCGCACAGCCACAGAGATGGCGGGCATCAAACACGCCTCTGGCCACAGAAGCAGTTCCGCCCATGGCATCACCCGAGAGGCGACTGCCTGGGAGCATGTCAGGGGGCATGTCAGGGGCCCAGAGTTGGAAGCAGACAGGGCAGGAGCGCCTCTGGCCACAGTGGTCTGCTGACCCACGCTCTCAGATGTCCAGTGTCGGTAGAGGTGACCCCTTCCCCCAGGCAGGCCAGCACACAGCCCGGGCACCCTTGGGAGAAATGTAGGTTTGTCTTATTGAGACTGTTTGCCCCACAGCGAGGGTCCTCTCTTTGCTCACTTAGTCTGAAGGGTTCATGTGGCTTCCTGATACAGAAGTTCAACTGGCCTCCAGCTGCCAATCACCTTCACTGTTTTTTTTTTTTTTCTAAACTCCAGGCAGGCTTGGGGAGGGAGTGGGAGAGCAAGAAGACCCCATCAGCCTTCCCTGCCCAGCAAACGTGACGGCCTGTTGGGTCACTGCTTCCTGCAGAGCTGTGCCGCACGCTGGATGGGGGTGCCTGCTGGGACCCCACACTTCCTCCGGGCTCCAGACCTCTGCACCTGCCTCCAGTGGCCTGGAAGAAAGTGGATGATGATAAACAGGTGCCTCTCCCCATGAGCGCTGGCTCCAGACACCCAGGGAGGGGCGGGGAGGGCAGGCGCCTGCTTACGCTAACGGGCTGTCAGGCTCCAGGCCTGGGAGAGCAGAAACACTGAGCTATTCCGGTCTCGTCTTGGGAGCCGTTGTGTCTTGAATTTCCAACGTCATCCTCTCCAAATGTCCGCGTGCCTCCCATCTGCACTCACTGGGAAGTGGCGAGTGGACGGGTCTTTGCCCCATGGAAGGGCAGGGTGCAGGGGCGGTCACGGGCTCTGGCGTGGACAATCAATGCTCACAATCAGAGACGGGAACCTCGAGGTGCCAGCTCACACTTAGGAGACAAGTTCAAGTTAATGAGGCAATAGTGAAACGGGTGGATTTTTCACTGAGAAACAAAACCCCACCCAGGCCTTGGGTGGTGCTTTTTCCCTACTTGGCTTAGAATCTTCTGGTGTGTGTGTGTGTGTGTGTGTGATTTTATTTCCGCCCCCACCCCATCGCCCCCAACCCCCCGCCTCCACTCCCACTGCCTTTGCTTCCTCCCCTTCCCCGACATCAAGATGGCACTGAGGACAGGCGCGGTGCAGGGCCCACTCCCTTGCTGGTGTGCATGGTGCTGGTGTCCCGGCTCTGGTCCGGTGGGCACGAACGGGGCTGAGAGAGGCAGGCAGGTGGAGGTCTCCTGGGGAGGACCTGTGCTGAATTTCTGCTTCCTCGGGACAAAAGGCTGCCCCCAGCACACGCAGGCACACACGCACACATGTGCACATGCACACTCGAACATGCGCTGTCCCACCCCCTTCATGTCAGTTAGGATTGTGTTGGCCGCATGGAGAGGAAAACCAGCTACTACTGCGGCTTCGTGTGAAGGAGCTGAATTACCTGACACAGCTGGAACTCCAGAGTGCTCTTTGCAGCTCCTTGCCCTGCCATCCTTATCAGTGACTTCTTTTCTTCATGGTTGCAAAAATGGCTGCTTCACCTCCGGGCATCACATCCACATTTCTGATGAAACAGGAGGAGGGGAAGAAGTAGGAGAGAAAGGATCAAAGGGCAGGGGACACACATCACTGTGTCATTTTTGGAATTCTTATTCCTGGCTCCTTGGCTAGAAGGGAGTGATAGGGACACCCACAGTTGCACAGAAGTCAGAAAAATGGGCCAGCGCTGTGGTGTGTAGTAGGCTAAGCCTCTGCCTGCACCGCCAGCATCCCATGTGGGCACTGGTTCGTATCCCAGCTGCTCCTTTTCCAATCCAGCTCTCTGCTATGGCCTGGGAAAGCAGTGGAAGATGGCCCAAGTGCTTGGGCTCCTGCACCTGCATGGGAGACCTGGAAGAAACTGGCTCCTGGCTTTGGATTGGCCCAGCTCTGGCTGCTGTGGCCATTTGGGGAGTGAACCAGCACATGGAAGACCTTTCTCTCTGTCTCTCCTTCTCTCTGTCTGTAACTCTGCCTCTCAAATACATGAATAAGATCTTTTTAAAAATAAATCTGTGTAACTCATAAAAGGGTGTCAAAATTTAAAAAAATCATGAAAAATTCATAAAAATGAGTCATTTAACCTGAGCACACCACTGCTCAGTTAGAGAAAGTTCTGGTGAGAGGGAGAAAGAAGAGAAAGGATCTGGCTAGGGAAGCAGCAGTGATTGGCACCCAGTCCCAGCAGCCACACATGGTCACGAGGCATTGCTGTCCATGCTGAAGCGTCACTGTCGGGGCTACCTGCTCCTTTGGCCTGGGGGTCCCCAGGACGCCTCACCCACAGAGGGCTGCACTTAGGATGATCACAGCCCGTGAGGCTCACCCTCCTCTCTCCTCTGCCTGCACCGACTACTGCGTCCTTCAGCTTGGGAAGACAGGTGCGGTGGAGGCTCAGGGGACCCATGCTCGTGGAGCCGGTCCTGAAGCCCCTTTGAAGACTGTGGGTTAAGCGGTAAGGTTGCTGGCTGGAACGCTGACAGCTTGGCCGGGGCAAGATCGTGCAGGGCCTCTTTGAAACTACAAGTCATTCAATTTAACAAGGGAGACGTGGGTCATTGCACAGGATGCTGGGGGAGGGGCAGGTACAGTGTGAGGCCAGGTCTAACAGCGCTGTTTGCATTTGGTCAGGGCAGCAGGTAGACCCTTCAACACGGCACAGGTCAGACCGCGTCTGCACAGTGGTGGCTGCAGAGGCTGGTGCCACCAATGACAACATGGAGAAAACAGCATTGATCTGGGCAGGGTCAGGTCTGAATGGGGCTTTGCAGGCCGGGAAGGATCCTCGTAAGAAGAGGGAGGAGAGAGAGCAAGCTTTAGGCAGAGACCACTGTAGCAGCACAGGCTGATGGGAGGAAAGCAGGTGCTGTGTGGGCGTGGCCTTTACAAGGTTTGGATGGGGGAGGGGTCAGGGAGCAAGGCCTAGAATGGATCAGGGGACTCGGCATTTGGAAAGACATGCAGGTGTGATTTGGACTTTAATTTGTAGAAAACAGGGAGCCGTGGAAGGGTTGGATCAAGCTGGTGTTGCAGAGAAGGGCCCTACCAAACAAGCACTGATAGAGATGGTGGTGGGGAGACTGAGGCAGTCACCTGTCGGGGCTGGGGGCTGGTGCCATGGAGGCCTGCCCTGGAACAGGCACAGTGGGCTCGGAAAGAACAGGCAGCGACACGAGGCCCGAGGCGGGAGAATGGCGAGTTCTTCTGGGTGAGTGACTGGCGGGGGGGGGGGGGGGCATTGTCCTGTGCATTCCAGGAAGACAGGGGAGGGGAGCCCTGTGTAGCAGGCCCAGGAGACCTGTCTGTCTGGGTCTCCTGGGGAGAGGACTCAGCAGGCCTGAGCGGGTGGGAGAGAGTTTAAGAAAGAAAGGCTAGGGAGGGAGCAAGGGATCCAGGAGTGAGGAGCAGTTCGGAAGAGAGCCGACTTCTCCAAGCCTGGGGGTGGGGTGGGAAACTGCTCTCTCTGTCCAGGACTGCAGGCCTCAAACTCGCACACAGCGAAGCAAGCGTGATGGACAGACAGGAGCAGCCGGGGGCAGGCTCTGCTCCCTCTCCGCAGCCTGCACCCCAGGACAAAGCGCACCTCATAGGTTTCCTTGTCTGCCTAGGAGGAGCAGGGGCCCGTAGGAGACTCCCACTCTCTCTCCCGGGGCTGTGTGCCCGGGGCCCTGACTCACGGAAGGGCTATTTTTGCCACAGTGCAAGGGAACTGGGGGCAAGTGCTACCCAGAGGGGGTTTAGCTGCACCGTTGTGACTTAGCACACTCCAATCTTCGGGCAAGCTTTGAGGCACTTCCTACAGCTCTGCAGTCCTCCACGGCTCAGGGACCCCCGCCCTCTCTCACCCTGCTTCCACATGGCTACGCAGCTCTGCCCTGGCACTCTCTTCCTCTGATGGCTTCTAGACAGCAGGGTTCGTCTGTCGGGATTCAGGCAAACAGTGCTCCGATCTCCTCACATCCCCTGGGGCCTCATGGCAGGGTCCCCCAGGGGCAGCCTAAGCTGCCTCTCCCCCCAGTTTGCTTGATGTTCTTCCGGGGCCGTGCAGGTGAGCAGCTGGGAGGTGGGCAAAGCTGGCTCCGTGTTGGGAGCGGAGAGGTAGCGGGGTGGGGCCGGGAGGGCGCGTTGGTTTGTTTGTTTCAGTGGGTGGGTGCGGCCCCCGCCACGTCCCCACTGGGGCCTGGGAGACGTAAACAAGGAGGTGGGCGTCGGAAGAGAGAGGGGCATCGAAGGGGAGGCAGGTCCTGGCGGCGGGGTGGTCCCGGCGGCTGCCCGCGCTTTCGTCTCGTCGCAGCTTTGAGCCTGGGGCTGGGGTTTGCCGAGGGGGAAAGGGCTGCTCGCACTCAGTATCGGGGCGAGTTTTCCTTTGTTACTCGGAAGGCTGGACACTTGGGTGGAGCGTGGTGGTGTGAGTGTGGACACGGAGCAATGCAAGGGGGCGTGAGGGGCGGCGGGGCGGTGGGCAGCAGGAGGGGGCCGCCGAGGAGGGGCAGGGCTTCCAGCACCCGGGGCTTCAGGAAGCTCTTGCATCTCTTGGGTTCATCCGTTTTGGCGATCGATCCAATCCCATCTTCTTTGCATGGCTCCTGGGTCGCCATCCCCTTCTCTCCCCAGCGGGGCTGCCCCTTTTTGTCTCCCTGGGTTTCACGCAGAGTTTGGGTGAGCAGCCTGGGTCTTGCTCTTACAAGTGGTGGCTGGCGGAGAAGGCGCCCGAGGGTGAGAGCGGCAGGCAGCCAGGCTGGACGCGTGGGGCCTGGGGAGGCCCCTGCAGCCAGCCTTCAGGCCTGCCCAGGCTCCTGCCAGACCTGCACCTTGTGTGGTCTTCGGAGAGTGCATGTCCAGGGGAAGACGTTCCTCCTGGCTTCCAGTGGCTGCTGGGCTGACCGAGGATCTGTTTCATGCAGGCATCCGGTGCACTGTTTAAGTGTCTGCTATGTGATTGCTGCCGGGGACATGACCGTCAGGAGGGAAGCACAGCCCTTGGTCTGAGAGTCCTAGATGCTCAGAGCTGGAAGGGGCGTCGAGGGATTCTCCCGCCAGATTTACCTACTTACTCATTCATCCGATGCAGAGAGAGGGAGAGACAGATTTTTCCATCTGCAGGTCCACTCCCCAGATTGCAAGGCCGTGGCTGGGCCAGGCAGAAGCCAGGAACCTGGAATTCCATCCAGGTCTCCCTCGTGGATGCAGGGGCCCACGTTCTTGGGCCATCTTCCACTACTTACCCTGGTGCATTATCAGGGAGTTGGACCAGAAGTAGAGCAGCCGGCACTCCCACCAGTGCTCCTGAGGGATGCTGGTGTCACAGGTCGCGGCTTAAGCTGCTACACCACAACGCCAGCCCCTGTAGCAGGTTTCTGACTCCTCAGTGAGGATTTTGGATCCTCCATCACCTGCTGTGCATCTCTTGCCTTCTTTTCTGTTACCATCCAGCCTCTGGAGACTGGGGTGCCTCTTCCAAAGTGAGGGTTTCCTGGTGGGTGCAAGGTAAGGCTGGAGGGTGTGGCAGGCGGGGGGGGGGGGGGAGCAGCAGTTCCCTAGACCCTGGAAACTCCTTGTAGCCTTAGGGGAGTCAGCCCACCTCGATCCAACCCCCCCCCATCAACCAGAGCACACACTCTGCCCACCCTCAGTCTTGTTGGCTGGCCAGCTGTGCTGCAGCGCCCCCTTCCCTGGGCTCACTGTAATATCTGTCTATCCGAGCTCCCTGGGGGCAGTGGAGCAGTCAGGAGGGGCACGCCCCACAGGGCAGAGAGCTGGCTGGCAGCTTCTTGTCTGCCAGCTTCCTGTCCCAAGGGAGCACTGAGCTAGACCAAAGGAGCACCCAGCGAGACCGAGGGAGCGCTGCCCTGAGCCGCTCTGCTTCCCCAAGGCAATGTGCTCGTTACACAAATACCTGGTGCTTCTGGATGCAAACTGGGCTTCTGGTAACACTCTACAGTAGCTTAGACCATTCTCAGACCTCTGCCTCTGCCTTTGTCATCAGGGCTTAGGATCATGACTCCAAGGCACAGCGCTCTGCGTGTGTGTGGAGCACACTGGCTTGGTCCCCTCTTCTCTCCGGGCACCAAATGGGACTCATCATTTCACAGTACAGGGTTGCAGCCAAGCTGCCAGGAAAGGGCCTGGGCTCTGGGTCCTGGAGGGAAGCCCCCCTTCACCCACTAGGGCAGAAGCTGGGCTCCATGCAGGGCGGGGCACAGGGCATCCTCAGGAGAGGCCCAGAGCCAGGGTCCAGGAAGTCCTCCCTGGAGAGCCTTTGGCCTGCTGGCAGGTCTTTGAGCAGAGGTACCGGTCAGGGTCACAGCGTGCTGTTCTTGGTGAGAAGCAGGGCGTGTCCTGGCTGGGATGAAAGCTTGGAGCCCATTTGGCAATATCTTCTCTGCTCTGGAACCAGCGGAGAGGGAGGCCTTGACCTGGGAAAGTAGGAAGCCGGCTTGGAGCCATGTAGGAGGAGCATGTTTGTCTCAAAGATTTGTGGTGGACAAGGAGGCCCAGAAAGAGAGCTGCAGGCGGGGTATAGGCATGGCACGTGGCTGCCCCGCCCCCTCGGAACACCTTATTTGGGTGGACGGGGCTGGAGATAGGGGATGGGAGTTAGCTGGCAGGGAAAGCCAGGTCCGCTGTCAAGTTCACTCCCTTGTTCTGTTAACAAGGGTTCTCCGAGGCCCTCCCAGATGCCAGGCCTGTGGGAACCTCTTGTCCTAGCAGAGCCGTGAGCTGACGGCTTGTTGCTGGCCAAAGGCCTCCTGCTCCGGTCGTCCACTGATTGGTCCTGTGTCTTCTTCTCCCCGCTGCCTGCCTCGGCGCCACCTCCCTGGAAAGACTGCAGCCTCTTCCTCTTCCTTCCTGGGAGGGCCCCCCCCCCCCGCACTCGGCGCCACCTCCCTGGAAAGACTGCAGCCTCTTCCTCTTCCTTCCTGGGAGGGCCCCCCCCCCCGCACTCGGCGCCACCTCCCTGGAAAGACTGCAGCCTCTTCCTCTTCCTTCCTGGGAGGCCCCCCCCCCCCCCCCCCCGCACTCACAGGTGCACTCGCATGCCCAGGGGCCCTTCCTCACACGTGCATAGCTTCCACCCCTTGTGCAACACCCCCACCCCTTCTCACCTCCCCACGCTGCAGGCTGTCACCCAGACCCTTGGGGTGGCCTCTCAAGTTTCCATTCTCTCAGCCCCATGCGCTTACCTATCCATCCTGCGGCCCGGGTGCAGCTGGGTCAGACCTCCCAGGCCCCCCCTTACCTGTTAGTAAGGACGGGTGCCTGGCTGTGTGCACCAGGTGATCGGTCACCTGGCCCCACTGCCTCTCCAGATGCCTTGTCCAGGTACTCGTCCTGAGCCTGTATTTCGCCACCCTCTGCCTATGCCTGTGCTCAGGCCCCGCTGGAATGTGCTGGAACCCCAGCCTGTGCAACTGGGCTTTGCAGCCCTGGGAGACGGAGAAACTTGGATTCTAATCTGGATTCCGGTGCTTTCTTATTGTCTTAATTTTTCTAAGCCTCATTTCACATATTTGTTTCTTTGAGAGGCATGCATAGAGAGTGAGAGGCAGAGAGCACACCCATTTTGTTAATTTATTTGAGAGGCAGAGATGCATAGAGAGATAGACACCCCCCCCCCCGACTCCCCTGGTGCCCTCACTGTCTGGGGCTGGGCCAAGGCTGGAACCAGGAACCAGGAACTCAGTCCAGGTCTTCCAGGGCCCACAGTGGCAGGCACTTGGAGTCAGGAAGCCAGAGCCATGTGGGTGCTCCCGTCTGGAACCCAGGCAGGTGCTCTCTGTAAGCTTGTTCCCTCCCCTGGGAAATGAGCAGAGGAGTATGGGGTGAACCATGTGACCCTAGTCTATAAAAAACCCTCTGCAGGTGTTAGCTGCTGTAATAGTGATGATAGCAATGATGTATTATTATTATTACTATTAGGACGATATTATTATTGCTTCTGTGTCATCCTTCGAGACTCCTCCCCAGGCTTAGTCTGCCAAGCAGCTCTTCCTGGTTCCTGGTCATGGACGTGCTTCCCCCTCCCTGTACCTGGGATACTGTGGTGGTTCTTCCCTTACAGAGCCTGGCCCGTGGTGCCTGTGTTTTTGCTCCCCTCTGCCCACAGAGTCAGATGTGCAAGGAGCACGTATGAACTGAACATGCGTGGAGAGTGCCCACCCGCTGGGAGCTGTTGAGCCCACTTGCCCCCCAGCTCCCTGCCTTGTTGGTCCACCTGGCCTGGCCCCGCCCATGCAGCACCTTCCCCAATTCCCGCCATTACCTCTGCCTGCCCGGTTCCTTTGGCAGAGCCTAAAAATGAAACATCTGACCCTACTTTGGATCCGGGAGATGCTGACATCGACAGAGGGGACCGTCCTAGCATTTTGGTCATTGGGATTCCACAGGCACCAGCTAGCAGACAGGAGGAAGGGGGGGCGGGGGGGCTGGAGCAGGGGCCATGCTGAGAAGGCTCGGAGATGCCTGTGAGCTTGGATTGGTGATGACAGTCAAGAGAGAGTGAGGCTCTGTCCATTTGTGCTCTGCGTGAGGGACCCAGGGGTGCTTCTGCCACCAGGGAGTTTGATTTGGTGGGGAGAGGGGCCACTCACTAGTAGCAGCAGAACATGGGAGGGGTGTGGGCCTTGGATCCGTGGGAGCTGGGAGGGCATGAGAGTAGGTGGGGGAAAGGAAGGAAGGGGCAATGTGTTTTCTGAAACAGACACAGATAGCGTGGGGCCACAGCTTCCCCCCACCCCCCAAGGGCTGAGTCTGCAAGTTTCCAGGCCGGTGGTCTGGGTTCATCCTCATGCTACTCGCAGCCCCATAGGGGGTAGTGGGAGTTTGCAAAGTGCCCTGCAGGCGGAGGCCAGCAGAGCAGTGGGGCTCCTCCGGGCACAGGGACTGGCCGGCAGGCTGTGGGCAGGTGCAAGGGCCTGGCCTCCGGGCCACGTCTGCTCCAGGTGTCTGTGTCTGCTGCTGGGACTGCTTTTCTGTCCTATCTTGAATGAGTCTTTGTGTGTGTGTTGGGGGGAGGGGGTGACCCCATCCTGCCTGGCCTCCTGCGGCTCCTGGCTTTTGTGTGATGTGTGATACCCTGACATCCAGACTCCCTGGAACCTGTAGACATGCCCCGGGGGCGGGGGCCTCAGCTGGAGGCGAGGGGGCCGTGCAGCTCTCTGGCTCACATCCTCAGCCTGGTTGGCAGCACAACAGCACCATGTGTGCCTGCCTAGGAGTGCACCTGTGGGGAGCACGTGGGGCTGTGGCCGGGATGGCAGTGACAGTGAGTGGACATCGCTGCACCCCGCCTCTGCTGGTGGGCTGGCCTGGGGGCTTTTCAGGGACTGGGGTTGTAATGTACACCATCTGTTTCTCTCTCTAAGGAAGCAACTTTCCTTCTTGTCACCCTCCTCTGTTTTTTTTTTAATTTTCTCTGACCAAGTTTCTCTTTCCCTGAAATAACTGGGTGTTAAAGATCAAGGCGCCCCTGGGTTAAGATAGCGAGTGCCCCTCGTGTGATAGAAGACTCTGCCTCTCCCACTCCGTCCTGAGCAGCCAGGCCGGACTGTGCATGGGCTTTGACCCTGGCAACACGAAGACCCCCACATGCAGCCCAGCAGTGGACGGTGCCCCTCGGCCCCGAAGGGGGATGGTGGGCAGATTCCCCGCCACTGGGCCCTGCCCCACTGTCAGCAGCCGTGTTCTGCTCCCAGACTGTGCAGCTGCCTTCTTAGCCTTGCAAGGAACCCAGCAAAGGGTCCACGGCCCCAGCCTACTGGAATGGCACCACCTGCTGCTCTCCTCCTCCCCTTCCAGGCTTCCAGCCCTTTCCTCTCTCTGGGACTTTGTTGTGGGGGGAGCAAAGTTAGGCCGTGAAACTGAATAAATAATTGTTTTGTTTTGTTTTGTTTTGGACAGGCAGAGTTAGACAGAGAGAAAGGTCTTCCTTCCGTTGATTCACCGCCCCCAAATGGCTGCTATGGCCGGCGCACCACGCTGATCCGAAGCCAGAAGCCGGGTGCTTCTCCTGGTCTCCCATGTGGGTGCAGGGCCCAAGCACTTGTTCCATCCTCCACTGTCCTGCCGGGCCACAGCAGAGAGCGGGACTGGAAGAGGAACAACCGGGACAGAACCGGCGCCCCAACCGGGGCAGAACCGGTGCCCCAACCGGGACTAGAACCCGGTGTGCCAGCTCCGCAGGTGGAGGATTAGCCTAGTGAGCCGTGGCGCCGGCCAAATAATTGGTGTTTAATTGCCTACTTGATGAGCATTTACAACGTAAACTGAAGGAACAGGTTGCGTTTTCCTCTGGAGGAAACAGATCCATTGGTGGGCTCTGGTTGGACCCAGAGCGCTTGTTGTATAAGCCTTGCCTGACCCTTGGCTGTGTGGCTCTGACCCAGAGAAGCCCAGGTCCCAGAACAAGCTCCGGGCCCAGGGACCCACACCACTGGCCGGGAGGGATGGTTAGGGGCTAGGAGGCCGGTCTTGTGTTTAAATGGCTTTTTGGATTTTTGTTACCGTTCTGTTTGTTTCTAGCAGGTTGAGATTTGCAGAGAACTTGAGCAGAGTACAGGGTCCCAGTGCCCTCCCCGCTGCATGCGGCTTCATGGTTGGCTAAGATCTCAGGGTACCTGCTGCACGCCTGTTAGCCGGAGCTGATGCGTCATCCTCACCTTTTACCCAGCGTCCCGTCTGTGTGCCAGGATCCCGTCCAGGACACCGCAGCCACCGCGTCTCCTGTGACGGTTTCTCAGGCTTGATGCCTGTGACGGTTCTGGTGAGGTTCCTCGTAGGAGGCCCTGTGTGAGGACTTTGATGTCTTCCTGGGGCTCTGGGGCTCAGGAAGCAAGCGCAGAGGCACAATGCCATTGTCATCCCATCCGTCACATGGAGGGGATGTTCAGCAGGTGTGGATCACGCTGATGGCTGGCAGCAGCCTGGGCGTCCCCCCGGCTCCCACCTGCCATGCATTCCGGTGCCAGGGCCTGGTGGCCGCAGCTCTGTGCCCCTCCACATGCATCAGTGTGTCTCCCAGCAATCTCTGGCTGTCCTGGCCACCCCAGCTCTTGCAGGTCATAGGGACACACGGGTTATTAAAGAGAACCTGACACAGACGTGCTGGGTGTCTCGTCAGTACGGGCAGCAGGCAGTACACACTCTCTGAGTCTGGAGAAGAATGGGCTCCAGTGGAGTGTCTAGGCTGGAGTGCAGGACGGGAGAACTATGGGGAGACCCTAGCAACTAGCAATGCCTGGGCTGCACCCTAGACCTGAGAATTTAATGGGACTTGGTTGGTTTGGGCATTTTTTTTTTTTAAAGCTCTCTGTGTGATCCAGGGTGTAGCCAGAGTTGAGAACTGGAATAGACAGGGAAGGGAAGGGCATTCTCAGTGGAGGGGACAGAGTATGCAAAGACACGGGGACTGACTTACACAAGGCGGGAGATGGGCAGACCCTCTCTGCTGAGAGTGGCAGAGAAAACACTGGAGGGCAGAGGAGGGAGAGACTTTGAGAGTTTTCTGTGCTCCCCAAAGCTCAGATTTTTAAACAGCTAAGCAAGATGCTGAAGCAGCACTGAATGCATTTGGGTTTGGAGGGAGGACACATGGAGCAGTCCTCAGTGCCTGGGACAGAGTGGAGGGAGGGGCTAAAGGTGGGTACAGCCTCCACCTAGGGGAGCAGTGCAAATGGGCCAGCTCCCAGAGAGGCTGCAGGAGCGAGCATGGCCAGGACTTGGTGCAGGTACAGTGTGGAGGCAGTGGCTAGGTGGACTGTGAGGCCCACCAGGCAGGGACCTTGTCTCTTGCTCATTGCTGTGTGCCTGTACACTACTTGGACAGCAGTGGGCCGTTCATAAATCTTTGTTAACTGGGTTACTGGAAGGGTAAACTTCCATGCTTTTCCTTTTTTTTTTTTTTTTTAAGATTTTATTTTTTTGAAAGGCGAGTGACAGAGAGGGAAAGACAGAAAAGAGATCTTCCATCTGCTGGTTCACTCCCCAAATGGCTGTAACAGCCAAGGGCTGGGGCAGAAGAAGCCAGGCGCCTAGAGCCCCATCCGGGTGTCCCATGTGGGTGGCAGGGGTCCAAGTACTTTGCTGCATCTTCTGCTGCTTTCCCAGGCACATTCACAGGGAGCCGGATCTGAAGCCGAGCAGCCGGGACTCTGGTATGGGATGCCAGCGTGCTGGCCCCTGCCGTTCTTTTCAACATTACACTTGCTCCAGAGTTACTCTGCTTTTCCCCACCGGTGCTTCCACATAAATGCAGGCAAATCTCAGCAGTACGGAGAGCAATCATAACACAGAAGTTACCAGTGACCAGTGGGATTGGATTCTCTTCTAAAAGCCAGGTCTGGTGACATTTAAAAGTCTCACCTGGGGGAATGCAGCAGGCACAGATGTGTTTTTGAAGAGATGGGGTCCTCGGCCGGCGCTGTGGCTCACTAGGCTAATCCTCCGCCTTGCGGCACCGGCACACCGGGTTCTAGTCCCGGTTGGGGCGCCGGATTCTGTCCCAGTTGCCCCCCTTCCAGGCCAGCTCTCTGCTGTGGCCAGGAAGTGCAGTGGAGGATGGCCCAAGTGCTTGGGCCCTGCACCCCATGGGAGACCAGGAGAAGCACCTGGCTCCTGCCTTCGGATCAGCGCGGTGCGCCGGCCGCGGCAGCCATTGGAGGGTGAACCAATGGCAAAGGAAGACCTTTCTCTCTGTCTCTCTCTCTCTCACTGTCCACTCTGCCTGTCAAAAAATAAATAAATAAAATTAAAAAAAAAAAAAAGAAGAAGAGATGGGGTCCTCACTTCTGTTCTGCACCCCATCTGATCCTGAGCCACGCCAGGAATAGGGCAGTGCGTGGCTTTGCAGCCCACTCCTGCGAGGCCGCCGTTGCTGGGCTAGAGCTTCTGCTGGTGTCCCCTGCAGCTGGTGTGGGCCACGCCCCAGCTCCCAGCGCCCGGGCACTGATGCCCTGCGGGGAGGCGGCGGCAGGGAGCCCGCGCTGCTGTGAGCTGTGAGAGGTGGACAAGGCCGGCAGGAGCACCTGAGTGGATGCCGAGGCTTATCTGGAAGTGATGGGGCATGACGGGGGACAGCTGGGGTCCACCAGCTGACAGAGAGCAGGCCTCCTCCCTCCTCCAGAGGCCCCCGGGGCCCAGCCTTACCCATGGTCAGGCATAGTTGGCAGAGCTGAATTGGGCAAGAAAATGTGAAAGGAAAAGAACAGGGCATGACCATGCCAGAGTTGAAAAAGCTGTGTTTCGGGTTGCTCTGATCCTCGCCACCCTTCCTGGGGCTGGGTAAGAACACTGGCATCAAGTGGGCCCTGTGATTCACGAGTCGAGATCAGCGTGTGTGGTTGTTTTTCTTCCCTGTCCAGAACTATACTCATCTTTTTTTTTCCTAAATTTTTTTTATCATGTAAAATACACATAGGGCGAAGTTGACTTTGACTGTCTTTCGGTGTACGGTTCAGCGGCAGACTTTCACCTGGCAAAACTGCCGCTCAAAGCCCCGTGGAGCACTGACTCTGCGCCCCGGCCCCCGACTCGAGCCCTGCTAACCGCCGATCCACTGTCTGTGAATCTGGCTGTCGTAAGGGGAATCACGCGGCGTTTGCCATTTTGTGACTGGCTGATTTCACTTCCTGGCCTCGAGCTTCATCCGTGCTGCAGCGTGTGGCAGAATCTCCTTTCAAAAGGCTGAATAATACTCCATCCGTGGCTGTCCGTGGTTCGCTTATCTGTTCACCCGCTTGTTGAGACTTGGGTTGCGCCGTGTTTTGGCTACTGTGCACGCAGGTGCTGTGAGTGAGGGGTACAGATAATCTCTTCAGGACCCTGTGTTTCACCCTTTGGGGCAGATACCCAGAGGAGGAATGGCTGGATCATGTAGTTCAGGGTGTCCCCCACCCCCAGACCTGCAATAGCTGCTTGAAACTCCAGACACTCCTAAGTTCTCTCTGTACTGTGTTTTCTTCCCTTGCATACATACTGTAACAGTCCATCTGAGAACCAGGGGGGCTGTGAAGTGACTACCAAGGTGGGTAGTGCATAGTGGTAGATACGCTGGACAAAGGCACCTTGCAGGTAGGATAAGGCTAAATGACAGGCAGTTTCATCATGCTACTCAGAACAGTATGCAATGGAAAACTTAGGGAGAGTTGTTTATTTCTGGGATTTTCCATGTATTATTTTTGTACTACAGCTGACTGCAGATAACTGAAGTTGTGCAAAGCAAATCCGTGGGGATGGAGGACTGCTGTAATTCATTTCTCATATTTTAAGGAACCACTACCCTGCTTTCCACAGCAGCTGTTGTGTTTTGTATTCCTATGATTTCTCTGCATCCTAGTACTTCTTTTTCTGTTTTTCTGTAGCCATTCTAGTGTGTGAGATGGTATCTCAGTGTAGTTCTGGTTCGCATTTTCCTAGCGGTTAGTGATGTTGGCGTCTGTTCATATGCTTGTTGGCCACTTGTATTTGTTCTTTGGATAAATATCTGTTCAAGTGCTTTGCTCATTTTTTAATGGAATTGTTTGCTTTTTGTTATTGTTGAGTTTTAGGGGAGTCTCTATATGTTCTGGGTATTAATCCCTTGTAAGATACATGATTTGCAATTGTTTTCTCCCATTCTGTGGGTTCCCTTTTATTCTGTTGGTAGTATTTTTGATGAATATTTAACAGTTTCCATGAAGTTCGATTTGTCTGTTTTTCCATGCAGTATTTTCGTCTACATTTCATAGTTTCAGGTCTTACATTTCGGCCACGGGTCCATTTGAGTTGATGTCTGTGTGTGCTGTTCCTTCTTTTGCACGTGGGTAGCTGGTGTCCCCAGCATCGTTGTGGAAAGGGCCGTGATTCTGCACGAGTGGTCCTGACACCCTTGTCAGCACGTGGCACGTGGCATGGGAGCTTCTTTCCGATCCTCTCAGGTATTCTGCGGTCTCACGTGGCTGTCTTCATGGCAGCACCACACGTTTTGATTACCAGAGCTTTGTAGTATGTTTGCACATCAGGCAGCACGAGTCCTCCAACTTTGTACTTTTCTGTGATTACTCTGGCTATTTATTGTGGGTCCTTGGAGATTCCTAGGAATTTTAGGGTGGGTTTTTTGTGTCTGCAAAAAAAACCTCATTGGGATTTCAATAGGGATTGCATTGACTCTGTAGGTCATTTTGTTTGCTGTTAGCATGTTAACAATATTAAGTCCTCCAATCTATGAAGTAAGTCTTCCAGTTACTTATGTCTTCTTTCATTTCTTTGAAAAATATTTTGTCGTTTTCATTGTGCAACTTACTTACCTTTTTGGCTAAGTTAATTCTTAAGCATTTTATTCTTTTTGATGCTTTTAAAATGGAATTGTTGTCTTATTTTCCTGTACAGTTTGTCCATTCATTTTTTTAAAAAAAAGATTTATTTATTTATTTGCAATTCAGAGTTACACAGAGAGAGAAAGAGAGGCAAATAGAGAGAGGTCTTCCACCTCTGGTTCACTCCCCAATTGGCCGCAACACCGGAGCTGCGCCAATCAGAAGCCAGGAGCCAAGATACTCTTCTGGGTCTCCCACGTGGGTTCAGGGGCCCAAGGACTTGGACCACCTTCTACTGCTTTCCCAGGCCACAGCAGAGAGCTGGATCGGAAGTGGAGCAGCCAGGTCTTGAACCGGCACCCATATGGTATGTCGGCACTGCAGGCGGAGGCTTAACCCACTACACCACAGCACTAGTCCGTTTGTCCATTCTTGTATATAGACAGGCAATTGCTTTTTTTTTTTTAAGATTTATTTTATTTGAAAGGCAGAGTTATAGAGAGGCAGAGAGAGACAGACAGACAGAGATAGAGAGAGAGAGGTCTTCCATCCGCTGGTCCACACCGGAGTTGTGCTAATCCGAAGCCAGGAGTTTCCTCTAGGTCTCCCACGTGGGTGCAGGGGCCCAAGGTCCCTTCAAAGGCCTGTCTGTGTTATGTCCTTGGCCACTGGCCCTGGGGCAGGGCAGGGCCAGCAGTACCACCGATGGAATTTTTCACAGTGGGTTTGGGGGCCCAGGGACACCCCAAGGTAGCCCGGAGGAGTGGAGAGTTTGCCACTTCCAGACCTGAAACCAGACTTCTTTCCGTGCACTGTAAGCTGATCCTGAGTGTTCTTTTTGGAATACAAAGGCACATCCTGACTCTGGAGCTTGGCACTCAGCGTGGGTTCCAGCCGCCTTACCGGAATTCCCACCCCTTCATGCTTTAGTCATATATGGTTTATTCACTGTTTTATTTATTAGTTTATTAAGAGTCAGATAGTGATCTCCCATCTACTGGTTCACTCCTCAAATGTCCTCAACGGCCAGGTCTGGGCTGGGCCAAAGCCGGGAGCCAAGAACTCAGACCAGGTCGCTCTTGCGAGTGGCAGGGCCAGCCTCGCTTGAGCCATCCCTGCTGCCTCCCAGGGTGCGCGTTAGCAGGAAGCTGGAGTTGGATGTTGAACCCAGGTACTCGGATGTGGGATGTACAGCAGCCCCTCAGCCAGACGCCTGCCCCACGCACTGTTTGGGAAGACGTCTTAAGCTAGAAATGGCAAACACTCAGGCTGTAGCTCTCACTGCCCCTCCTTTGCTGTGTGGATGAATGCTGTCTCTCCAGCTCAGCCTCATTCAGAGTCCTGCTAGGGAAACCAATTCAGATAGCCACTGTTGAGTGAAGGGCCTTGAGGTTCAACTTGAACTTGAACGGAACACTCTTTGTCATCCCTGCTTTCTGTTTTCCCCCCTCACTGCCTTTGTTCCTGTCTCCGCTGCCAGAGTGCCCTGTCTTTTCTTTCTCTCTAACCCCTCACACAATGCCAGCTCCTCCCTAGAAACATACCAGGGCCCGTGCTGTGCCTCCTGCCCTGCCTGGCTCTTGCTACATGGAGCTTCTCTCCCCATTTGCTGGCAAACCCTGCCCGCCTCTCCTTGGCAGCCGAGGCTGTGTCTTCGTTCCTGGTTAGCCCCTGCAGACCCAGAGTAGCATGGCCTGTTCTGGGAATTTGGTGTTTGTGGAATTGACTTGAACCTGGGCGGCTCTGGAGGTGACTGGGGGTGGGGAGCCTGAGGGGTGGGTACAGCAGTGATGTCAGCTGCTGGCCACTGTGCCACATGGAATCCTCGACTTGTGTCTTTCCTGCTTCCTCTGCATGATAACCCTTCCCCTGGCTAGAGCTGGACAGGAGGCCACTGTGGGAAGCCTGGCCCTGTTCACCCTGCCCACTGTCACCTTGGGCCCAGTACTCACAGGAAGGCCCCTCAGGTTTGAAGGCCTATAATGTGCAGTTCGCCCCCTTCCAGGTCCTGAGCCCAGCCTCCCCACTGGCTGAGCTTGGAGTAGGTGTAATTTGGAGGTGGGGCTTGGTCTGGAAAGTAGCAGAAAGTGTGACCCCCACCCCCACCCCAGACTCACACACACAGACACACATATTGGGTGAAACAAAGATTTTACAAGCAGCAAGGGCTCAAGATGTATGTGATTTAATACTTTGTTTTTTTTTTTTAAAGATTTATTTGTATTTATTTGAAAGACAGAGGTAGAGAGAGAGAGAGAGAGAGAGAGAGAGGTCTTCCATCCACTGGTCCACACCGGAGTTGTACTGATCCGAAGCCAGAAGCTTCCTCTAGGTCTCCCATGTGGGTGCAGGGGCCCAAGGACTTGGGCCATCTCTACTGCTTTCCCAGGTCGTAGCAGAGAACTGGATCGGAAGAAGAGCAGCTGGGACTAGAACCAGCACCCATATGGGATGCCGGTGCTTCAGGCCAGGGCTTTAACCTGCTGTGCCACAGTGCCGGCCCCTGATTTAATACTTTGAATAATGCATTTAAGACATTCTGACTGCCTGAAGCCTTGGAGGGATTTTCCAGCAGAAAATCTCTGATCCCAGACTTGGTTTTTGAGAAGAAGGGAGAGCGACCCAGTGATGGCTCACAGCTCCTCGCCTCACAGCACACATGGCCTACACACTGGAAAAAGCCAAAAAGCCGAACCTGGATACCCCCCGGGCCAAACTGGACTGTGGGACGAGTAACCAGGGTGAAGCCAGAGTAGGCCTTGCAGTGGGTTCTGGAGACAGTCCGTGTCGGAGGGGAAGCCAAACCCGAGACCCCGAGCTAAGCCCAGCGCCCTTGAGATGGGCTGAAGTGCTCTCAAGTTGGTATCTGCCACTCTCGTTCTCCATAAAAGCTCAAAATAAATGCTCTCTGGGGGAAAGCATCCCGTTGTAAGATCAGAAGAGGGAGAAAGAATAAGGGGAAAAATCAACAAGAGCAAGAGTAAAATGAGCAGAAGAAAAGCTGGGTGGTGGAGGGGGGGCAGAAACCAAACCAAATCTATCACCAGCGATAGTTAACTGAGTGATTTGGAGTAAATTTGCCAATTAATTAACAGGGATTATCTGGTTGAGTTTGAAAAATCAGCCCTTTGCTAGTTATAAAATGATCACACACCAAAGAGCACAGGAAAGTAGGAAGTGAAATGGAATTTAAGACCAAGAGTCCCTGTGTCCTCCTAAGGGACCCGACCCACCCACAGAACAATAGAACAGGATTTTTTTTTTTAAAGATTTATTTATTTATTTGAAAGGCGGAGTTACAGAGAGGCAGAGGCAGAGAGAGAGAGAGAGAGGGAGGTCTTCCATCTGCTGGTTCACTCCCCAGTTGGCCACAATGGCCAAAGCTGTGCTGATCCAAAGCCAGGAGCCAGGAGCTTCTTCTGGGTCTCCCACATGGATGCAGGGACCCAAGGACTTGGGCCATTTTTCACTGCTTTCCCAGGCCATAATGGAGAGCCGGATCAGAAGTGGGGTATCTGGGACTCCAAACAGCACCCATATGGGATGCCAAACAGTACCGATATGGGATGCCGGCACTACATGCGACGGCTTTACCTATACACCACAACACTGGCCCCAAGTAGAGCAGTTTTGTTAACTCTTATATTACAGTAAGAACCACAGGAATAAAGCTAAAAACTTCTCATTGTGATAAATTTTAAACCACATAACAATTTGTAATTGGTTAATCAAAAAATGAAAAAAAAAAAGAATGCTAAAATACAGGCAATGTAATGGGCATATAAGAGCTTCTTCCCCAAAATGAAGGAGTCCTGAACATGCATGAAATCGGTTTTTGAAATACCTGACCAGGTAGTAAGTCCTGGAGCAGAACATTTCCAGGCATCTGTAGGCCACACATCGTGTTCTCTGAGTATAGTGCACTTGAGTTAGAAGTTGGTAAGAAAAGCAGACTAAAAATCAGGTGAGAAATGGAACGGAAGTTTAATGTGCTGAGAACTGAAGGGCCAGGAAGCCGCGTTTTACAGAGGCTATGGCGGAGGGAAAGTGGCCCTCAGTAGGGAGTTTCATGTGGAGTAGCAGGTAAGGTTAACACCTGCAGTGCCGGCATCCCACATGGGCACCGGTTCGAGTCCCGGCTGCTTCACTTCCGATCCAGCTCTCTGCTATGGCCTGGGAAAGCAGCAGAAGATGGCCCAAGTCCTGGGACCCCTGCACCTGCATGGGAGAGCCAGAGGAAGCTCCTGGTTCCGGGCTTTAGATCAGCTCAGCTCTGGCTGTTGTGGCCATCTGGGGAGTGAACCAGTGGATGGAAGACCTCTCTCTCTGGCTCTACCGCTCTAACTCTTTCAAAAATAAATAAATAAATAAATAAATATTAAAAAAAAAAAAACGGGAGTTTTATAATGGTCTCAGGTGCTTATGTGAGAGAAGACACACAGCTGAGTGCCGGCGGACTGGGTTCCCTGCACGGGCAGGCAGACACACACTGCAGACCACAGCAGGAACCCGGGCAGGGGGCAAGGGCAGAATTCAGAGAACTTCCAGTCAGCATCAACAGAACCAAGAGATGCTTTGAAAAGACTGCGAAGGCTCCGGTGAGACTGAGCCGGGAGGAAGGGAGCCGTCAATCACATGAGGGAAGAAAATGGAGATAGCGACAGACCCAGCAGAAACCAAAGGACAGCAAGAAAATGCTAGAAACCACGCTGTGGCATTGCATCTGAAAACAAAAATCTTTTAATAAGAATGGTAGTGCAGGTGCGCCTTGTGGAGCAGCCATGAAGGTGCCCCTCGGAATGCCCTAGCCCATGGAGTGCCGGAGCTCAAGCCCTGTGTCTGTTCCCAGTCCAGTCTCCTGCTACTGCGCACCCGGGAGGCAGCGGGTAATGGCTGGGAGTCCTTAGGTTCCTGCCACCCAGACAGAGCTCCTGGCTGCGGACTCCTTCCTGCTGCAGGCATTTGGGGAGTGAGCCGGAAGATGGAAGCTTGCTCTCTCGCTCTCTCTCTCTCTCTCTCTCTCTCTGTTTCTCTCTGTCACTCTGCCTTTCAAATCAACAGATACACCTAAACAAATTAGAATTCATGAAAAGCTTCACATAGATACCTAAAGAGTGCCACAGCCAGTAATGAATTGAACAGGAGATTTGAAGTCTCCCTACAAGCCCAGGTGGCTCTGCAGGTCAGTTTTAGCAAACATTCAAGCACAGGTGATTCCGAGGGAATGCCAAGAGCACAGAGGCTCGTTCTGCGAGGCCAGCACTGCCACACCAGACCAGGCAGGGCCACTGCAGTGAGACTGAAATTGCAGCCCAGTCGCACAGGTGCACATAGATGCAAAAACCCGAAACAGAATACCAGCAAACCAAATCCATCTGTCACTGAAAAGATACTACCTTGTTGTTGACCTGGGAAATGCTAGGAGGGGGTAACATTCTATACGAGGAATTTACTTCATTGATAGATCAAAGGAGGAGAGTTAACTCATTCATAAGTAACATAAAACAGAAACACCTTGGAAAGCCTGGTAGAGTGGAACTTTCAAAACATTAAAAGAACTCCATTTAAAACCAGCGATAAGATGGTGTGTGCGTGCGTGAGTCTGCTTGTGTGAGTGTGTGTCCCCATCATCATCATTTCTGCCCTTCCCTGGGATTCCAGCCAGTGCACTCAGGTAACAACAGGATAAAGAAGAAACAGTACTGCCTCCTGTACAGATGGCGTGTCTCAGGAGAAAACCCAGACAGCTGTGGGAGCAGTAGTCAAAACAGTGAGAGTTTAACACAGTTATTGGATTCAAGATCAATATACAAAAATCAACCATTTTTCTCTATACCTGCAAAACAAGGTAACATTTTAATTAGCAATAAAATCTGGAAGGATTCCAGGAATGAATCTAACTGAAGATGTGAGACTTCTGTCAAAGCACATATAAAGCATTATTAGAAAACAATGAAAACGACGTAAACCAATGAAAAGATTTATTATTTGTAGGAGACTCAAGATCAGAAATATGCCAGTTATCCCCAAGTTGTTCTGTAGACAGACCTGATGCTCTTCTTCATCTTCTTTTTGGATTACTTATTTACTTATTTGAAAGGCAGAGTTACAGAGAGAGAGGAGAGGCAGAGAGAGAGAGGTCTTCTGTCTGCTGGTTCACTCCCCAAATGACCGTAACAGCTAGAGCTGGGCCAATCCATAGCCAGGAGCCAGGAGCTTCTGCTGGGTCTCCCACGTGAGTGCAGGGGCCCAAGCACTCAGGCCATCCTCTGCTGCTTTCCCAGGTGCATTAGCAGGGACCTGGATGGATGGGAAGTGGAGCAGCCAGGACAGAACCGGTGCCCACAGGAGATGCTGACACTGCGGGTGGCGGCTTTACCTGCTACGTCACAGCACCAGCCTCCACGTGTACCGTTTTACACACAACATGTAATGCAATCTTTGGAAGAAGTATGAATATGAAATGAGACAGTTTAGAAGGGGCATTTCTGTCTTTTAATGAAGACTTTGAATCTCTTTTGGGTTCAAAGTTGGGCTTTGCCGAGGCCCTGGATGCGGTTGCTCTGACCCCTGGTGGCCGAGAGCTGCAGTGCAGCTGGGTTTGCTTGCTCCGGGACAGGCACAGGAGGTGCCTGTGTGAGACAAGGGGTGGGAGGTCCCGGCCACCCCCGGTCTCACTCCCATGGAAAGGAGCACACGCCCTGGGCTTTCTTGATTCAGGTTCCTTTGCCTTCTCTGGCTCTTTACCTCTTTAAGCCCAGCAGTGGGTATGGGGCTGTACTGAAATTTATCCCTGGGTGGAACTAGCTGGCCCTGCTCTCTGCCTCTGTCCATCCTGGGGCCACACCCCAGAGACCAGGACTCCGTGAGCTCCTGAGCAGGGCCTCAGCATGTTCTTGGGCAGGAGGGCGTGACACGGACATGCACACTGCCTGTGTCCAGGGAAGACCTCCTTCTGGGGGGAGTGTGGGTGAGGAGCCACCCAGGGCAGGTGCAGCATCTCAGGGTTCCCGTGGGGCATCCAGTCAGCAGCCTGCCCACCCACCCAGCAGGCTGGCCCTCGGGCCGCTGGCTTACCTGCCCCTTTTAATCTGATTCCCACGAGAATTTCTGATGTGTGGGGTGGGGTGGTGCTGGCTGTGGGAATTAGGCCAGGAAGCCCCCATCAGAATACTAGAGATGCCCAAGAAGGGTGGACTGGGGGAGGAACTCGGATGAGATTTCCCCAAAGTCCTTTTACCACTCCAGCCCAGAGACCACGTGGCCTGGTTGGGAGTGGGCTGAGGATCCGGGCCCTGCACCTGCTGTGGCGGGAGTCCACGGGCCTCTTGGCCTGTGACACACGGTAATCACCGAGCCTGCTGAGTGCGCTAACGGATTAATACAGAGCTCTCTGCAGCAGCTGATAAAGGTCAGCTCTCCACTCAGGTTGCTTGGCCTTGCGCCTGTAGTGAGTGCTGAGGCAGGAACCGCTGGGCAGGGCAGACTGATGGCCGCGGTGGGGCTCTCCTCCCCAGGGACTCCTGTGATCCTCCCTCTGTCTGCAGACGCCATGGAGGTGGTGCTGATCTTCCTGTGTAGCCTGCTGGCCCCCCGCTTGGTCCTGGCCAGTGGTAAGTGCCCCCCACTGCGCCCCCAGACTTGGAGGCGTAGGTTCTTCCTGTCTGGTCAGGTCCCCTCCCATTAGTCGGCAGAGAAAGTCCTGGAAGGAGACAGCAGGTCATGGCCGAATCCCATTGCCCGTCTCCCCACAGCGGGGCCCGCAGGGTCTGCCATCGCGCTTTCCATGCCCTGTACTTCTGGCTTTGAGCTCTGGGGGTCAGAGCTGCATGTTGGTTTCTACGCCCTTCCTATCCAGTGTGCTGTTTGTTGCCATGACGCCTTCCTTGGTCAGTTTCCCCATCTGTCACCAGAGGAGAGCAGTGCCTGCCTCCAGGGGGTGATGTTAGAATGAGAAGGAGCAAGGACTTCACTGGCCTCTGAGCCCTCCAGGCCCTGGCCCCCTGGCTGAGCCTCACTTACCGGCAGGTCTGCCCCTCCCTGCCCTGCAGGGGAACCCCTGTGGGGCCCGAGATGTGCGAGCCCTGGTCAGACCCTTGGGAACCAGGACAGGCGCCGGCTGCCTCCTGACAGCGTCTCTCTGTGTTCGCAGCAGCTGAGCAGGAGAAGGAGAAGGACCCTTTCCATTATGGTGAGCAGTGACACCAGCCCTGGGTGCTGGGAGAGGGCGGCTGTGTCACAGGGCCTGCCCGGTCCTGGCCCCACTCCGTCTCTCACCTCCATTCCCTCCGCAGACTACCAGACCCTGAGGATCGGGGGATTGGTGTTTGCCGTCGTCCTTTTCTCCGTGGGGATCCTGCTTATCCTAAGTAAGTGTGTCCCTCTGTCCCCCGGGGCTGCCATGCGTGGATGCTGCACACGAGCCTGGCCGTCTTCCCTGCGCCCAGTGCAGTGCTGGGCGCGTAGTCAGTGCTCAGCAAAGCAGCGAGGCAGGGATGCGGGAGGGGAGACCCCGCAGAGGGGGAGGGGCAGAGAGGCTCTCCCGGTGCCGGGGCTGGCCGTCACAGGAGGCGGGAGACAGATGCTGTGTTCCTTGATGTGAGCCTGGTCTGCACGGAGCTCCTGCCAGCGGTGCCGCCGTCCCATCTGTTGAGTGTGCTGCCTTGGGCTCAGAAGGCCCCACCCCTCCTGGCAGGGCTGCTGCACACAGGTGTGCGTGCAATGCACCCCACCCCCCAGATCCAGGGGGCGCTTCCACCTGTACGGGCTCAGGGTAGCCTGGCCAGGGCTGAGCCAGCAGCATGAGCTGGGACTCACGCCACGAGCCTAACCTGGGACGCTTTGCTTGCCTTTCAGGTCGCAGGTGCAAGTGCAGTTTCGCTCAGAAGCCCCGGTGAGGATGCTGTGACGGTGGACGTGGGCGGGGAGGGGCTCGTGCGTGGCCCCAGAGGGGTGTGCCAGGGACCCTTGTCTCACAAAGGCCCTGTGTGCATAGTGGAAGTTGGAGGCTCGTCAGGGGACCTTGGGGGAAGAGGAGAGGTTGAAACGTGAAGTTAGCACATCCCTCCCTCTCCTGATGGCAAGAACGTGCAGAGCCTTGGCCGGAGCCCTCCAGACAGTTGGACCTGCTGGGAAGAGAAGGAGACCCCGTGGCCTCTCCGGGGCCCCTCCATGCAGGACCTGAGATGCTGTCCCTACTTGTCCCCTCTTCTGAAGCCCTTTTAACTGAGGGGACTCTCGGCCTCCCTCTCCACCCCCACACAGGGGTCGCACTCCACTAATCCGGAACAGAAACCAGGGGTGCCCCTGGACCCCTGAAGCCCAGGGCCTGCATCAGGACACCCCCAAGGCCCCACGTGGCCGTCCCCAGTGCCTCTGGGGCTGACACACAGGGCGCCTGCAAATTTCCTGTCCCGACTGCTCTGTGTGTCCCGGGCACCTGTGGTACAGAGCACGTGGACTGCTCAGAGCCGCTGCAGGAGACCCATCCCACGCGGCCCTGGCCAGCAGGGGGCAGCTGTGAGTTCTCCCTGGAGACCTGTGACGGGGCTGTGTGTCTTCCTCCCACAGGGCCCCCGGGGACGAGGAAGCCCAGGTGGAGAACCTCATCACCGCCAATGGTAACTGTCCCCGACCCCCCTCCCAGGTGGAAGAGAGGGGGCTGCAGGGGCCCCGCGGGAGGCCAGGGAACTACCCGGCACCAGCTGGGGCCGCCCTTGAACTATAGCCAGCCAGGCCTTGCCGTGCCAGGTGGGGGCTGCCTGGGGCTTGTACAGTGCCTCTCGCTGCCACTGCCACCACCACCACCACCACCACCACCACCACCATGCTGCTTATAGCCCTGGGAGGGAGGCCATGGGGCCCTCGTTTTCCAACCCAGGGGTTCAGGGAGCATGCCCGAGCTCCTGGGAGCAGCAGCCACAGGGCAAGGACCTTGCGTGTCCCCTTCAGACTGTCCGGAGGCAGGCACGGGCAGGACAGCCACAGGGGTGGGGTCCCCACTCACTGCAGCCCCTTCTGGTTTTCTCGGCAGCGACAGAGCCCCAGAAGGCAGAGAACTGAGGTGCAGCCCTCCGGCGGGGAGGTGAGCCGCTCATGGGGGTCTGGGCGGGGGAGGCCGGCGCAGGGAACGGGGCTGGCTGCTGCAGCGGACACAGCTCTTCTAGTCCACCTGGTCTGCGGTGCCTTCAGGAGTCGAAAGGGACAGCGAGCATCCTGCCTGCACACCGTGGGCATCAGAAATGGGGCCTCCAACCGTGCCCGAGGGTCAGCCCCGCAGGCCTCGTCCCAGCCTCCACGTGGGCACGGCCTGGCGAGGAGTTGGGGTTTGCACAGTGCCACTGGTGTCAAAGTAGCCTCGATGACATCATCATGAGTCACAAAGACCATTTCTGGAGAGCCACTTAAAAAAAATGTGTAAAATTTCCAACCCTGTGCAGAACTAGCTCCAAGAGAAGTAGCGCCCCCTCCTATCCTGGTGCTACCAGTCGCTAAGATTGCAGGGTCCTGTCTTTAGGATCAGTTTCCAGTGTGTGCTCAGGGGACACAGAAGTCACCACAGGTCCCTGCATCCCGGTGTCCAGAGTGCAGCCCCTCCCAGGCCCTCGCCAGCCTGCCAGAAGCAGCAGAGTAGGACAGCTGGGGTTGGGCCCATTCTGTGGCTGCAGAAACTGAGGCCAGTGGGCATAGCTACACAGACCGGATGTGACAGGCCCGGCTTGGAGCTCAGGTCCCTGGCTGGCTGTCGGTGGGTGCCATTTCCACAATGGCCCCTGTCCTGCCTGTCCCACATGGGGACCCCCTGGGCCATGCCAGAGCATCGGGCTTCCATCAGCTCACTTTGGCCTCTCCTTCCTCTACAAGTGAGGTATGAGAGCCCCCAGCCTCCACCACCCTGCTGCCTGGGGATCTGGTGCCTGACACACAGGTTCTCCTGGGATCCTAAGGGCCCAGTGTGCTTGAGTGGCACCTGGACCCATTCCCTAGTGCCTCTGTGTCCCCCTGAACAGCCCGCAGGTGGGCTCAGGACGTCCATCTTCTGGGTGGGGCTCTGCAAGGTAGTGGTGGCCCCGGCTGGAGAGGGCCACTGGTCCCCGTCTAGGAGGTGGGCGTCCTGCTGGGTAGTGTGGTGTCCTGTGCACTGCCGCTCCCCTGGCCAGCCAGGCTGTGCCTCCATGGCAATGGCATGGAAAGGCTCCAGGCAGGCAGCCTCCAAATGAGCGGGCTTCTCCTTGAGTTTTATTTCTCCCATGTGTCAGCACTGGGGGCACTTGCTGAGTGTGTCTTGGGTTCACGGCTGCCGGGCCCTGGCCGGCCTGGGAGCCCCCTTCCCCTGAGGCCCCTGCTGTCTCGGGCCCCTGCCTCGCTTCTCTGCAGCCCAGGCGTGTCCTTCGTGCTTAGCCGGGGACCTGGGGCTTTGAAAGGCCTCGCTCAGGGCGGGGAGGGGAACAGATCAGGAGCTCCCGCGGGAGCCGCAGCTGGGCTGTGACTGAAGTTCCCTCGCTCCCTCCCCAGCCTCCGGAACCTGCAGGCAGCTGCCCGGACTGCGACGTTGACACTCGAGAGAAGCAGCCACTCCGGTAGCAGACCTTTTCCCCTGGAGAAGCCGAGAACTTGTGTGTGCCCTGCTCCCCAGTCCCCTCTAACGTCTCCCTAATGATGCAGCCTCCGCCCGCGGTCCCGGCCCCCTCCCGTGACGTGTCCATGTGTCCATGTGTGTTTGCTGCCTGTGGTCTCGTGGCTACTTGTTTGTGGGTGACACCGTGTTAGTGAACTGTGGACTCGCTCCCCTGGGCAGGAGCTGTGCTCTGGCACTGCCGGCTCCTCCCTGCTCCTACTGCCCCCCCAGCACCTCCCACTCTTCCCGGTCTTCCCCCACCAGAGACCAGCCCTTGTCTTGATTGGGGGGTGGGGGGCAAGGTCAGAGTCGGAGCCTGGGCCAGAGACCCCAGCTGTTGCGGGAGCCGGGAAGGCTTGGCCTCACCCTCACCGTCACCCTTCATGGTTCTCTGCTCCTTTCACAAGTACCTGGCTCCTGTCCCGCCCCCGCCCCCCCCCCCACGCACACGCACAGGCTCACACATGCCAGGTCTGGTCTGAAGGTCACTCAGCCGTCGCAGATTCAGAGCGAGCAGCCCGAGAGCCTGGTGCAGCCTTCAGGCAGCCTCACACGGCCATCTTCCTCTGGGGGGCTTCCACCAGGAGCACCCAAGGATGCCAGGCCCAGGGCTTCCAGCCTGTCCCCCTGCATGTCTTAGCAATAACCCCATGGGCTCTGGGGCCCCCTGCGTCCTGCTTCCCAGACCTCCACCTGCAGCCCGGCTCGTCCCTGATGTTGGGTCTCCAGCAGGAGATGCTGAGGGTCTCCTGCCCTGTTGAGGACGCTGCTGGGGTGGGCAGCAGCGGGTGGGGAGGTGCCGGGGTGGGCGGTGGGTTTGGCTACTCTGACTGCATCTCTTCTCTGCCCGGCCATAGCCGGAGCGGTGAGGGCTGAGGGAGACCCTGGGCTCCGTGCAGCCCTGCTGCAGAGGGCTCAGCTGCACGGTGCAGGTCCCAGGAATGGAAATGCAGAGTGGATCCCGGTGCCCTCGTGGAGCCCCCACACCATGCCGCCGCGCCCAGGGCTGCCCCTCTGTCTTGTGCTCTCTCCTCGCGATAACATCAGAAACAGGAATAAAATATCACTTGTTTCCTAGCGGCTCTGGGGCGCTTTGCTTTCTGTACAAGAACTTAACCATCAGGAAGGCCTGTGAGCTTAAAGGGCCAAACCGTGGCCGTCCTTGGCCAGGGGAGGAAGTGAGGTCCAAGGAGGTAGCCGGGCAGGTGCGTGTTCATCTCCGCTGCTTTGGCAGACTCTCCCACCCCCACCCCGCCCACTTCTCTCCCTGTCCCTTCTCTGCCCTCCTCCCGCTGCCCTACTGGCCCTCACCCCCCACACCCCAGCCTGGGTCCCCACAGTGGCGGGGCTCCATCCCATCACAGCGCTGGTGCGCTCTGCACCTCAGAGAAAGGAAGTCACTGTGGCTTCTGCGAGGGTCAGTGGCCTGGTTAAAGCTTCTGACTTTTATTTCTGCTCAGGTCTGGGGCTGCAACCAAAGGCCTTGTGAAAGATGGATGTGGGTGGTCGCTTGGGTTATGCTCAAAGCCCTTACCAGTCAGGTGCCCCCTCCTCTGGGAAGCCTTCCTGGCCTTAGGTGCAGTGAGTCCCCTGTATTCTGGTAGCACTTGGTCCCTGGCTGTCTGCACAGTCGGTGCTCTGTGCCTGGATCCACACTGTAGGGAGCGGCCGGATCATGTCCCTGTGCAAATCGGCCTTTGTGGCACTGGAAAGGGGGGCTCTGGGGTTACCTAGGACATCTTCCCAAGGACAGTGCTAAAATTTTAAAATTTAAGTGTCAACTTTACTTGCTTGAGAGGCAGAAGGTCAGAGAGAGGAAAGGCAGTGGGGGAGAGCTCCTGTTGACCAGTTTACTCTCCAGAGACCCTCAACCCAGGCTTCCCACACAATTGGCAGGTTCCAGTCCCTGGAACCATTCACTGCTGCCTCCCAGGGTCTGCATTAGCAGGAAGCTGGGGCCAGGGCCAGGGATGGAACCCGGGTACTCTGATGTGGGACACAGGTGGCCTATGCCTGACACGGCACCCCACCCCACACACAGACACACACACACACAAGACATTTCAGTTGAGTTTCTGAAAAAGTACTGTTAGGCCGCATTGTGGTGCAGTGGATTCAGTTCAAGTCCCGGCTGTTCTGCTTCCAAATCCATCTCCCTGTTAATGTGCCTGGCACTGCAGAAGGTTATAGCCCATGTACTTGGGTGCCTGCCACCCACATGGGAGACCTGGATGGAGCTCCTGGCTTCTGACTTCTGCCTGGCCCAGCCCCAGTCACTGGGGCCGTTGGGGGAGTGAACTGGCAGATGGAAGATCTCTCTCACTGTCTCTGTTCCTCTGAGTTTCAAATAGACGGGTAGATAAAGCTGGAGGGGGCCCAGCTTCCTCCTTCCGGAGCACTGGTGTTCACATGCAGGGAGGAGTGGTCCCATGACCCGGGCGGTCCTACCCAGAGCACAGCTGTCCCTGCAGGGCACTGACCCGCGCCACATTCTCCAGGCAGGCTCCGGTGGGAGGTGAGTGGCCTGGGAACAGGACACATGGAGGTCAAAATAGGGAATAGCAGCAGCAACAAAAGGAATTAGAGCAGCGATGTCTATGAAGCACTCACTGTGTGAGCATGAGACACTGTGCTAACCCCGGGAGGGCGTGGCCGTGTCTGCTTCCCCAGCCTCCAGGCATGGTCCCATGTTCCTACTGGTGATCTGGCTGAGAGGGAAAGCTGCCGTGTCCCCGAGGGAATGCCCTGGTCTCTGCAACCTCCCGTGTCCTGCCCCTTTCGCCTCCCAGCGACACCCCCTGTTCCTGCAGGTCCTGGGTCTGCAAAGGCTGCTGCAAGAAGGCAGTCTGCCTTCTGGGTCCTGGGCACCGTGGCCCGGCTCCCCCTGGGGTTTCGCAGGTTATAGGTTAGAGCTCGGCCGGTTGTTCTTGGAAGAGAGAGGCAGAGCACAAGCAGCTAGGGGGATGCCAGGCTGGAGCCACGCCAAGGTCACTGGTCCCCTCCTCTGCCTGCCCCAGGACCGCAGGCCGGCGGGGTGGCTGGGCAGAGCCGGGGTAAGAGAGCTCGCCAGCTCCGTCTGGTTCACCCCACCTTGTCCCTGGCTGCTTTGCCTCACCAAGGACAGGTGTGTCGGCCTGAGCTGGGGGAGGAGCTTTGGAAATACCTGTCTCCAGGCCACAGAGAGGAGGACTGGCCCCCTCTCGCCATTAGTGTGATTCATGGCTGTCACAGCTAAGCTGCGGGGGGCAGAATTAGCCAGCTCAGGCCAACTGCTTGTTGATTCTGTGGGGCCAGCCTCAGCCCCGTGGCAGGTTGCACAATAGTAGGGCACCTGCCAGGGCAGGTGATGCTGTGATCGGATGTCCGGAGGACTTGGGGTGGGAGGGGCAGGCGGCGAGGCCCCCTGCACAGCCAGAAGAGTGGGTTCCTGCCCTGAGCCAGGCAGGAGGTGCAGGGCACCTCCTGAGTCCCATGGTGTCTCTAGCTGTGAGAGCATGGGCAGACCCAAGCTTCTCTGTCAGTTTCCCTAGGGTGGGCTGGGCTTCCTGCCACCTAAGCCTCAGTCTCCCCAAGTGGAGAAGGGCCATTCGTCCATCTCTTCCCCATTACCTCGTGGGGTCAAAGGAGTAGAAGGGCCGGAAAGCACTGGAAGGCGTGTGTGCTGGGACTGTCACTGGTGTCGGGGCTGCCACGTGTGCCCTGCCTCATGTTGGGGAGCAGGGCCCCCTTTCATCTGTAGGTCTGGGTGCGCGTTCTCACTTGTCCACCACTCGCCGTTTCATCCTCTGTGAAGCCGGTGTCCCGACACCCGCCTGGCTGAGTGGGGCGGGGGTGGAGCAGACACTCAGGGGTACCCAGAGCTGTGATGTGCACACCACTGTGGTCAGGAGAGGAGACCATGCCAGGCTGGGAGCAGACGTGACCTGGGCCGAGGCCTCACGGAGGCCAGGGTGGGCTCGGCAAGCTGTGAAGAACACGAGTGGTTGCAAAGCCACCCGTGAGCCATGTGAGCCACCTCAGAGGAGTCCAGAAGCCTGGGGGGCGGGGAGCAGGGAGAGGTGGCTTGCCCCTGGAGGCCTTCCTGGAGGCAGGGAGCCTCCAGATGCTCTCTGGAGGCAGGAGGAGTGTGGGTACCAGGAGACGAACAGTCCCTGCTCCAGTTCAGGCTCAGCCGGAAATTCTGGGAGAAGCCAAAAATGTATTTCTCCCAGGGGACTATGGGAGAAGTGGGTCCAATGGGTTTGTCCTTGTCACCAGCTGGTGACCTTGACTCCGAGTACATTGGCCCTTGGCAGTTCCCAGGACCTCCGTGCCCCACACTCGGGCTGTCTTAAAGCCAGCACTTGAGGAATGGACCTCCGGGGCCCACCTCCTCCCAGCCGTGCTGTATAAGACCCCAGGGCCCTGGCATCTGGAGCCGCAGCCGGAGCCAGTGCTGTTCGGGGTCCAGGACCTGTGGGTGGCGCAGATGGCATCCCGAAGGACTACCTGCCCTGCCCGGTGGCCACGGTTCCAGGCTTCTGAGGGCTGGAGTCAGGCTGTCTCGGGGCTTCTGGCTTCTGCCTCATCGAAGCCCCCTTCCAGCCGCAAACCAACACCAGGAAGAGCTGACTTGGAGCCTGGAGTTCAAGGCCATGGCTGATGTGCAGAGACCAGGGCTGGTGTGGAGAGCGCTGTCTGGGCGGCTGAGAGTACAGGCAGGCCTCTGCGCTGTGGCTGCCAGCACCGGGGGCGCAAAGGTAGCTGGAAGTCTCTGCGAGGGCCCTCCTTACCCCACCAGCCTGCCAGAGACCACCTCAGGTTTCTGCTCTGAGTCTAACGGGGCAGACAGAGGCCTGTGTGGGGACGCTGAAGCACAGTAGCTGAGGGCACTGCCTGCTGGGACAGTGCTGAAAGGTGGAAGACCCCAAACCCAGAGCAGGAGCACGTTGATGCCCCCTTTGGCTCCAGCCTGGAACAGACAGGCAAGGGGGCTGGACGTGGCAGACGGGGGGCTCTCCTGCCTACATCCCTTCTGGGACAGCAGAGTGATGTTCCCATGCCTGTCGGCTCCACGTGGCAGGGAAGATGCAGAGCAGGAACTGGGGCCAGACACGCCGGGGTAGCTGCGCTGCTTGGGTCTGTTTGGGGAGGAGAGGGAGGTGGTGGCAGAGACCCGAGGCTCCTGGACGGGAGGCGCTCCCAGGAGTCTGCTGTGGATGGTGCCCCGCTGGGGCCTGAGCCAGGGGAAGGGGTTGTGTCTCCCGGGCTGGTTCAGGCCGAGAAGAACGAAGCTGCCACTCATCAAGACCCCTTTGGCCTTGCACTTCACAAACATCATCCCTACTCCTACAGCGACCCCCCAAGGTAGGTGTTAAAGATGGAAGCAGGCGGCGACCTCCGGGGCCATGCAGTCCCAGAGCCAGGGTGCAAAGTGGCTTACTCCAGGTGGCCTGGCCCCTGGCACCCCTGCTGGAGGAGGGAGGGGCCACCCTGGAGCTGTCCTGGGGGACATGGCAGCCACAGGTCAGGCCTCTGAGGGAGGGTGGGACAGCTCCTTGCCCCAGTGCCAGCCAGGCCCTGTCACTGACCTCAGTCCGCTGGGGTGGGGCGGGGGACAAGGAAGATGACTGAGGAAAGCCAGGGACATAAGCTAGGTAAAGGGACGGGACCACAACTTTGAAGCCCTGGAAAGGACAAATGGGCAGCAGGCTTGGGAGGGGCCCTGGACGGAGGCAGGGGTGGGAACAGGAGTAGTGAGAGAACCCCCCCAAGAAGGGTCTGGGGGCAGCGGGGGTGCTGACCCCCTGATGCCCCTGAGACACGGTGACTTGTGTGCCCAGGCCGGTGGCGACACAAGAGGGCGGCCCTGGACCAGCTGGGCCTGCCTGTGCCCCAGCTGGACCGCTGTACCTCCCTGGGGCTGATAGAGCCATGGAACAACGCCAGGGTCCACACCGTGCTGCCCCAGACTCTGGGGTCCAGGACCGAACCAACAAAGAGAACTTCTCACTCTCTCGGAGCTTAAATTCTACCTGGGAGAAAGACAAACAAGATAGGAAAGCCCATGCCCCGTGGGACAGTGGTGCGTGTGCACAGCAGAGGTAACTGAGAAGGGGCTTGAGGTGCTGCATCTGAGTGGATCTGACGAGGAAGACCTGAGGACAGTGGGAGCTGAGCCTGGAGCCTGCGTTCAGGATGGGAGGCCAACAGTCTGTGCAAAGGCCCTGAGGCAGGGCTGTGCGCTGGAGGGTTAGAAGCTGGTCAGAGACCAGCGTGGCTGCAGTGAGGAGAGGGGCAGGGGAGTCACAGGTCAGTTCCCACGAGAGGTCGCTGGTGCAGACTGAAAGGGGCCTTTTAGGACACACAAGGCCCTTGGCTTATCCTCGGAGCTCTCAGGGTTAGCAGGGGGGTGAACCACGTGAATGGCGCAGGCGTTGGAGGGGGCAGCCAAGGACGCCCTTTCCAGCCTCTTGGTCTACAACTCCAGGAGGGAGGTGTCTTCCCTCACAGCACGAGGGCTGGGTGGGGAATGCAGGCGGGGTGTGTGTGTGTGTGTGTGTGAGCGAGAGAGAGATTGTGTGAATGCGAGTGTGCAAGAGTAACAGAGAGTGTGTAGGGGCAGGGGCGGTCCGGCTGAGACCGCCACCTCCCTGGACCGCAGGTCACGTGTGTGTTTGCAGCAGGTCCCCCGCCCGGAGGCTCATGCACCTGTCACAGCGCCCCGCGGTCTGGGCTGTCGCAGCAGGCAGGTTCCCACTTGGGACATGTGACAGGGCCCCTGGGCAGCCTTGCCCGTGCCAGCCTCACTGGGGGCAGGGAGAGGCACAAGGAGCCTGGGGTCAGGGCTGCCGGCTCAGGAGAGACAGAGGCTGAGGCCAGACCCAGCATCTCCCCAGCGCTGTGGCTCGGTGGCTGGTGCCAGGGCGACCCTGAGGGAGACCCCAGACCCAGGTCAGCCCCACAGAGGCCGTGAGTCTCGGCCTGCCCTGGGCCCACGGGAGGCCTTGGTGACCTGGGAGCAGGGGCTGCCACAAGGCTCTCCAGGTTGCATCCCGGCCCCGGGACCAGAGGATGGGCTGCCTTCCGGCCATCCCCTGCTGGCCCCAACCAGCAGCCGGCAGAGGCCTCATTAGGCTGCAGGCAACTCTGGCTCGATCCTCGGTTCTGCCGTCACAGCCTGCGCAAGTCCCTGGGGGTGGCCATGGGAGCGGCCCCCGTACCAGGCTTGACTCCAGTCCCACGGCCACTCTTACTCTCTGGAGTCTCAGGCCCTAGGCCCAGGCCCTGAAGACCATTCCCACCCCACAGAGGCACAGTCTCAGGGGACACAGGGCTACAGGATGGGGCGCTGGGGCAGATACATCAGGCACAGGACAGAGGGACCTGCAGGATGGCAGTGCGACCTCCCACCCCCACCCCCAGTAAAAGCTCAAGGGGCTCCGCCCACAAATGCCCGTTACGTCTCCTTCAGGGGCCTGGAGGAAAAAGGGGGCTCTGATTCCGCCGGCTCCAGGCAACCTTTTTGTGCACCCTGGCTGCCCTCCTTGAGCCCTTGTGAGGGCTGTGGGTAGCGTCCCCTTCCTCTGGTGCAGGGGAGGTCAGACCCTCCCCGCCGCCCCCCCCCCGCCCCGGCCCCAGCTGGCTCTCACGTGGCTCCCTTGCCCCAACCCGTCCTGGCAGCCGGGCAGGAGCTGAGGGCTCTCTTCCAGCCCCTCCTATCCGCCCCTGTCTCTTCCTGGCTCTGGGCTCAGCTGAGGTGTGCGGGCAGGCAGTGCCACTCCGTGCATCTGGGCCCCAGGCGACAGACACGTCCCGCCTGTGTCGCGCCCCTGGACACGGCCAGCAGCTCCTGCCATGGACAGGTGGTACCCGGGTGAGTCCCCCGAGGCCAGTCCCGCCCGCCCCAGGTGTCCTCCATCACTTTCAAGTGCACCCCCAGGCTCCCCAGAGGGGCAGGAGAGCAGAAACCAGGAGCAACAAGGGCGTCTCAGCGTGCAGTCCTGGCCTGCTGGGTACGCGTGCCAAGTGCCCAGCACAGCCTCCTGGGCCTGCTGGCTGTGCAGACACGATCTACCGGAACTCTGAAGGCGGGCCGTGCTGCAAATCCTGGCTCCCCACTTCCCAGCTGCTGGTCTCTGCAGATTATTTGACTTCCTGTGACTGGGCTGTTCTGTGTTGTTTCCCTGTTTTATCAAACAGAGACACTAAAAACACTTCCCTTCCTTCGCAGAGCCGTGGTGGCAACGAAAGACTGTTTTTGTAAAGCACAGCTGTGCCTTGCACATAAAGGCTCCGCATGCGGCCGTCGGCTTGCTCTCCTGTTGTCACCTCTCGGTCATCTGTCTCTGGCTAGCATCTACCCAGCTATCTTCATCATCTGTCATCATCACCCATCATCTGTGTCATCACCAATCCATCTGCACCTGTTAGCATCTATCTCAATCTGTCTGCCTGTCACCTGTATTGATCATGAATCTATCACCATCATCAATGTGTCTCCATCTAGTGGTTATCTCTCCGTATCTACTATCTATCATCGGTCACCATCATCATCTATCCATCGTGCCTATCATCTCTCAGTCCATATCTACCTATGATCTGGCATGTCTGTCTGTCTGTCTACATCTTTCATCTAACTTTCCACCTGTGCTTCCCTCCTTGTTATTCCAGGAAGCCTCTGTGGTGGCTCCCAGGACAGATGATGCCCACTGAGCTAACGGGATGGCAGGTGACAGGGGCGCCACTGTCAGAGCTCATGGGATGGTGGGTGACAGGGGCGCCACTGTCAGAGCTCATGGGATGGCGGGTGACAGGGGCACCACAGTCAGAGCTCATGGGATGGCGGGTGACTGGGGTGCTCTACCCACGTGAAAAGTGGCAGTAGCTTGAGCTGCGTGGCCTGGAGGAGCCGGGCTTTCTAGCTCGGGGTTTGGTGCTAATCATGGGTTCCAAGCGGGTCCCTCAGCCTCCTGCCTTCGGTTCCTCAGGTTTCCCAGGGGAGCGCGGGCCACCTCCAGGGGCGGCTGCAGGCAGCCAAGGATTAGCCTCAGCTTCTTTTTTAAAATTTTATTTTTAAATATTTATTTATTTTACTTGAAAGAGTTAGAGAGAGGCAGAGGCAGAGGCAGAGGCAGAGGCAGAGGCAGAGGCAGAGGCAGAGGCAGGCAGAGAGAGAGAGAGAGAGAGAGAGAGAGAGAGAGAGAGAGAGAGAGAGGTCTTCCATCTGCTGGTCCACTCCCCAGATGGCTGCAACAGCCAGAGCTGGGCCCATCTGAAGCCAGGAGCCAGGAGCTTCTGCATTCTCTACGCAGGAGCAGGGGTTCCCCAAGGACTTGGGCCATCTTCCACTGCTTTCCCAGGCCATAGCAGAGGGCTGGATCGGAAGTGGAGCGGCCGGGAATTGAACCGGCACCCACATGGGATGCCAGCAGTGCAGGTGACGGCTTTACCCGCTACGCCACAGCGCTGGCCCCCAGCCTCAGCTTTCTTTACCTGCCAATGGCCCCCCAGGGCTAGGGAGCTCTCTGTGGATGTACGAGGGGGCTCCAGATAGACCATAGAGGAAACGGTATCCTAAGATGGTGCGGGTTTTCTGTTGCCTTTTGAAGCCCCCTTGTGCTGCTGACCACCGGCTCTGAAAGCAGAAGAGAGGCGCAGGGGTGTGACAGCCGCCGGCGAGGTCATAGGGTGGTGACCTCCCTCCCTCTGTCTCGCTCACTTATGCTCGTTTTCAGCGGGGAGGGGCTGGGTGTTCGCTGTCCAATGCTTTTGGTGCCTGTGGTTTTTCTGATCAACGCAAGAACAACACTTCCCGTTCCAGCCCCATGCTACACCCTTCACATGCCTTATCTCACTCTTCACAACCCAAGGAGCCAGGACTGTGCCCATTGTACAGGTGAGGAGACTGAGGCACAGAGAGCTTTGGCAAGTGCAGGAGTCTTGAAGTCACAGATGGAGCGGCTCCCTTTGGAAGGAGCAAGCTGCCCCAGGTGGACGCTGCCCACTGGCCTCAGCCCTTTGGGTGCCACTGGGCGTCAGTCTCTTCTGGAGACCAATTCAGATGGTTCAAACGGAACAAGGTCTCTGCGGTGCTCACCAAGTCCTGGGCACTGGAGTCCCCGAGGAGAGGGAGGTCATGGGAGACAGCTGGGAGGGTCGGGGACAGCCCCTGATTTCTGAAGCCCAAGGTCTCTTCATCAGTCTCCCCATTGCTCCTCACGGGCTGTGTGACCTTGGGCAGGGTCCCCAACATCTCTGTGCCTCTGCTGCACAGGCGCCAACAGTGCCCCAAGGGGAGGGGAGCAGAGCCAGGCTCTGAGGTGTGCAGGGAGGCACTGGGACAGGCAGGGAGACCCTGGGGGGCTCTGGTGGGGCATCTCTGGGAGCCCCTCAGGGAAGCCTTGAGTGCCGGGTAAGGTGCCCCAGTGGTGCAGTCCCGTCCACGGGGTGGGGGGGCTGAGGGGCCTCCCTGGGATCCCCGCCTCTGCCCCCAGAGCTCCAAGTGCAGCACAGGCTGAGCCTTGCGCTTCCCCTTTCCCACAGCTGGCGAGGTGACCCCCGCTGACCCATCCCTGGCCCTTCTCTCTGGAAATTTCCTTTGGGAGGGTTTGGAAACCCAGCCGGCCCCTCCCTCCCCGCGCACCTCCTCCCGGCTCTGCGGGAGCCCCTGCATCCCCTGCGTCTCCACCACAGCTTTTCTTGTGACCAGGGTAAATATTACCTGGCACTGTTAATGTTTAATGCCAGCACCTCGTCCCGGCCACCTGCGGCACACGCAGAGGCGGCAGGAAGCAGCGGAGGAGCCCGGTGGGCTGGGGAGATGGCAGGGGACGATGGTGAGTGCGTGCCTGCCTCGGTGGCGGCAGCCACCCTGAGGACCCCCTCTTCCCTCCACGTGCCAGCCCCCTCCCCAAGAACATCTCCTAGCCTGCCTTCACCCCAAAGCCATAGAGCGCGAGTGGCAGAACTGGGGGCAGCAGGTAGAAGCCGGTGTGCACGCAGGCAACGGGAACAGGGAGGGCTGGCTGGGGGAGGGGCAGGCCCTCTGGTTAGCCCAGTCCCAGCCCTTCAGGTTCAGGACACACTCCCCAAAGGCATCCCGTGATGAGAAATGACTCAGGCCTGTGCAGACCAAGCGGACACCTGCTGACTGGGTGGCGGGGCAGGGGGGACCGGGCGGGAAGGTCAGCTGTTCTAGAAAAGCCTAGGGTGTGGGGTGGGGGAGGGGCTCTTCAAATGGCTTGAGCAGGGAGTGGTTTCTTGTGGCAGGGAGGGGTGTCCTGGCTTGGGTCTGACTGTGGCTTTGATGTGAACTCTCGATGTGACCTTGAAAAAGACTTGACCTAGTCTGGGACGATGCCCTTGAGGGGGAAGAGGGCTCCGCAGCCCCCACGGCCTGGCCCTGGCCTCTGGTCCTCCTGACCTGTCAGGCCCTTCAGGACTGGGCACTGACCCCTGCCGGGCGGCTCTCTCTTAGTCCTAAGATGGGCTGCTGGGGACACAGCACAGCCCAGGAGGTGCCCACTGGAGCGGAAGAGCTGGCCAAGGGCGAGCGTGCACCTCGCAGGGTTGGGGGCAGGCCTGCGACCCCTACTGGCTGTGAGTGGCTCTGAGGCGGGGTGGGGAGGCCACAGGGCCAGGGCCAGGCGCCTTTACCTTGAGAGGCCTCCTTCCAGCCTGCCAGGAGGGCTTCTGCTCCTGGGTGCTTTGCCACCTCCTGGTTCAAATCCCAGCCCCACCCCTTGCTCGCTGTGTGACTGCGGGTGAGTCACATGCCCTCTCTGTGCCTCTGTGCTCCTGTGGGTTACAGTGGAGTAGCGGTGAGGCCTCGAGGGGTTGTCAGGGGTTAAACAAGTGGCAAGGACCACCCACGGCTGTCAACATTTCTGACAGCGGTGTGCTGGCTCCGAGCAAGCGGAGCGAGCAAGCAAGCGCGGTGACAAAGGACAGCAGCTCTGACACTAACTGGAAACAGCTCAAGACTCCTGGCTCCACCTGCCCCGGGGACGTTGGCTCGCTTTCCTCCTCTGGGCCTCAGTTTCCTGTTTCTGCTCCATGAACTTGGAGGTTCTGCTTCATTCAGTGATCCTCAGATAGCTGCAGCTTCCTGAGAGACAGGCTGCAGGCAGATGGGCGGGCGGGCGTCTTTCTCAGCCTCGAATCGCCACGCACAAGGAGCAGGAGACCCGGCCCCTCCCTGACGTGCTGCCGGCCCTGCAGCCCCCGTGGATGGGGGTGGCCAGCTGTGTGCCGGGGGAAGGGCACGCGCAGACCCGCTGGCCTCCTCTGCTGGGAGCCTGCCTTTGCCCTCTGCAGGCTTCCGCGGCTGGGAAGGGGAGGACCGGAAATTCCAAGTTCCCATGCTGGTCACTGCGTAGACTCCCTGCCCCCGCCCCAGCACACCTGTGGCTCTCTTCTCAGGTGGAAGCCCCAAAGGGGAAGAGGACCCATTCCACTATGGTAAGCCTGGGGACCCCACCTCCCCTGCCAGCTGGCTCACAGCCCCTCCCCCTGCCTGTGTCAATGCCCCTTTGCCCCCCATCCCCGCCCCGTTGCCCTGCGGCTGCTGTGGGTGGGTGGCCAGGCGGGCTGCAGGGACAGACTCCATCCCGCCTCTCTTGCCCTCTCTTTGCCCAGACTACGAGACTGTCCGCCAGGGAGGCCTGATCTTCGCTGGCCTGGCCTTCGTCATAGGGCTCATCATCCTCCTCAGTGAGTGGAGGGGGGTGCTGGATGGGGGCGGGTCTCCCCCCAGAGCCACTGAGCACAGCACTGGCTTCCCAGGTCCACTCCCGCCCCAGCACGGCAGGGGGTGTCCAGTGGGATGCCAGGCTGCTTGGACCTTGGACCACAGAGCAAGGTCCACTCTGACTCCTGTGCGCCCTCTAGTGGACCCAGGAGGCGCCGCCGAGATGGGAGGGCTTGAACCTGAGGCATAATGGGGGCGGGGGGGGGGCACCAGCCTGCACCTGGGCCACATCTTAGCCCATTCAGTCCTCTGGGCACCACTGAGGGAGGCCCGACCGCCAGCCTTTTACGATGACAAGGCAGGCCCACCTGAGAGGTACACTAACTGGCCCAGGTGTGTCTGCCTTCTTGCAGCCGGGGGCCAGACCCTGCATTGCAAACCCCCAGGGCCCCACTCTGCTAAGTCAGGCTGACCCCTGCTGCCATCCAGAGACTTGGGGGGCCCAACAGCACCTCAGCAAGGGCCATGCGTACATGGGGGCTGTGACAGAGGGTCCCCCAACCTCAGCAGGCACAGGGCAGGAGCTTACTAAATGCTGCTGACTTGTTCTGGCACACCCAAAAGACAAATACACAGACACGTAGCCAAAGGCAAGGAGATGCTGCACACAGCACACACAGCCTTGTGTCCCAGAATCCTAACGCACTTCGGCCACGGCATGGGGGTGGAGGGCACACGAACCCAAGCAGGGGTCCGAGCAGGGCTCGGAGGGGCTTCCTGCCACGTACCTCCCAGTGCTCTGTGCCCGGTGCTGTGAGCGCCCGCACTGTTCCCCGTGGGTCCACTGCAGTGAGCGTTCGAGGGTTCCTTAAATGTTCTGGGTCCGGCCCTATGTGAGGTGACCCCAAGCCCTAAGCCAGTGACGCCGGTGGGTGGTCAGGAGGATGGGGAGAACAGAGGCTGATGACCCCATCTTTCAGAAGTCTGCGAACTTGAATCCCTTTTTCTCCTTTCAAGGCAAAAGATTCCGCTGTGGGGGGCATAAGAAACGCAGGTGAGTGTTCCCGGGGAACCATGGGGGCGGGCGGGGGTGGGATGAGGATTTTGTCTCTGGGGCTGGGAAAGGGTCCTCAACCTGAGAGTCCCAGCCCCAGCCCTCCCGCCGGCCTCTGACCTGTCTCTGCCCCCAACCCAGGCAACTCGGTGAAGACGAGCTGTGACAGCAGGTGCGTCGGGGAGGCGGGGGGCTGGGACTGGGCTGGGAGGAAGTCTAGGGCTCATGGTGGGTCGTGGGGTCTGCCACCCGCCATGGGTTTCTGAATGATTGACAAGTGCCTGGGGTGCAGCGCATGACCTAGGGAAGCTGACCGGGGCGGGGGGGGGGGGAAACAAACCCCAGCTCCCAGTCCCTCTCCTGCCTCCCTCTTTTCAGACTCAGCTGAGGACCCCCATCTAGGCCGGACCGCCGACCCACCTCCTGTCTGCCAGGCTCAGCCTGATCAATCGTGGTGGGCTTTGCCTCCTGCCCGCACCACCTCCTGCCCGTAATAAAGCTGGCTTCAGAAATGGCCCTTCCCCCGCCTACCTTGTTCCGTAACTGTCTCCAAGCTGGATACAAACACAGCCTCCATCATCCCTGTGCCTGTAAAAGCAGTAGCTTGGTGTCACCTGGACCGACAGCAGCCGGGGGGGGGGGGGGGGGCCCTGCGGGGACAGAGGCCCTGGGCGGCTTCCAGGGCCTGGGGCTTCCCTGAGAGGAGTGACCCAGCCCACCAACCTTGTAGCTGCCTGAGGCCACCACCTATGTTGGGTGCTGCCAGTTCGCCCAGGGTGCCCCAGGGTGGGGCGCCCCAGGGCGGGGGGCCGGGGGGCCCTGAACCGGATTCTCCCCGCCACCCCCACCCCTCGGGGCCAGGCAACCCCAGCTGAACCCACTCACACCCACCTGTGCCCCCCCCCCCGTTAAGCTTAGCACCAGAGGCCCAGCAATGGGCACCGAGGGCGAGCCCGTTGTTCCCACGTCTTCCAGGGCCTTGTCCATTCAGGCATCCTCAACCAGCCTCCCCGCCCGGGCCACCCCGCCCTCCAGCCTCCCTCCCTGCCCGCAGTGGTCGTCCGGGGACCCGCGGCGTGGCGGATCCGGGCGCCACCTAGCGTCTGGTTTGCTCACCTGCGTCTGCAGGCATCCGAAGGAAGAGCCCAGGGAAGTTTCTGGGGTTCAAACTTTGCAGGGTGAGTGGGGAAGGGCAGGTGGGCCACCTTTCCTCTTACGAATTACACTCGTGATCCAAGCCCACTGCCCCTGAGCCCTGAAGCCCAGCAACCCACAGAAGGGACACCGGGGAACCCAGGGAGGCCCCAAAGCCATCAGAGCCAGAGCTGGACCGAGTCTGTGGCTCCCCTCATGTGCTCTTCCCAGCACCTTGGCACCGAGGGGCCGGCGGGGGGAGGTGGACTTCCTGGCAGACCACCTGTGCCCCAGGAAGCCTGGGCCAGCAGGGGCCAGCAGGGCAGAGCCTGGCAAGGTCTGTGACGCTTGCTCTGAAGATGGGCTCCCAGATAACACCAATGCCACCGGTCACCCCCAGGCAGTGTTCAGTATTTCTGTATGGGGGACAGATGCACACAGGAGCAGCCGCCAGGGGAGATCAGGAGGGAGGTGGTTCCTCTCCCAGAAACGGGAGGAGCTGCGTCGCAGGCCTGCAGTCCACGTGGGCAAACGTGAGATGGCCGTTCTGGAATGTTCTATTCACCAGCCCACGGAGCCGCCCGCACTCAGAGGGAATTCCAGGGGCTCTGGAGGGGAATGGGTCCTGGGTGAGTCACTTCCCGTGGGTGACCCTGATGCAAACCCCCTGCTGGAGAAACGTGAGACTGCATCGGGTCCTTTTCAAACCTCCAGACCTGCTGGAGAGGCCCCTTGAGGTGGGGTTCGCACAGGAGGAAGCCTGACACGCCCCTAGGGGACCCCTGGGGACAGGTGGGGGGAGGTGTGGCTGACCCCCTCCCCCCAGGACGCTAGGGAACAGTTCCCCTTCTCCCTCCAGGAAGGTCAGGTCGCCTGCAGCTGCTGAACTTTCACTTCCCTTCGGGATTTTCCACAGTTCAGATCTGTACTGAGTCACACTGCGAAGTGATTACGTGAATTGGTCTTAATCATCCAAGAGTTGACAAAAGCAGCCTGGGCCTGAGAGTGCAGTTCCACCTATTGCCACCAGAGGGAGCATGAGGCTTAGTCCGAGTCCCTTCCATGGCCGGTTTTCAGCCTGGCCTTGGCCACGGTCGGGGCAGAGGGGTTCCTGCTTGGTCTTCCCAGCGCCCACATTTCCTGGGACAGCCCTGAGTTCTTCTCCTTCCACACGCACAGCCCCTCCCCGCCAAGTCGCAGAACCGTCCACCCCTTAGGTGCAGAGAGGTGCAGGGTGGGAAGGGGAGGCGGGGCCTGGCTGGGGTCTGTGTGCAGATTTGGCCTGAGCTGAGGGGCATTGGTGAGTATCACTCCGGCCCTGGGGGAGACTGGTGTGGAGCCAGAATTGAAAGTCACAGCCTAGCAGGTGGGCATGGCCCGGCAGAGCAGGAGGACAGCTCCACCGTGTCCCTGCCCACTGCCCAAGAGAGTGCTCTCAGGAGACTAAAGGCAAAAATATGGCTGCATCAGAGGGCAGCTGGGGGAGGGGAGCAACTGGGAGCAACTCGGACTAGACTAAGTTACTGGAATTAAGACTTATTCTTTGCATCTGCTCTCCCACAATATGGCGCTGGGAGAGGAGGAAACAGCTTCTACACAGCTGCCTCCAGTTCAACCAATAAACAGCAGGACCTGCTCCTGATTGGAGGAGAGCAGCGTACTCAGCGTGTGGGTAGCAGAGTTGGGATTGGTGGAAGAGGACTATAAAGGAGGAGAGAGACAACATGCACCGGGAACATCTATCTGAAGGAACACCTGTGCAGCCCCCGAGAGAGCTGGCCGGCGGTGTACCGCTCCCCCATGGAAGTGGGGAAAGTGGCAGGGGGAACCGCCCTTCCACGGAGGTGGAAGGGACGGTAGCCAACCCGGGAAGAACCAGCAGCAAACCCGGGGAGGGCCGAGCAGACAAAAGAACAGCGCAGGGTCCTGTGTCGTTCCTCCACGAAGAGGGGGAGCGACATAATGGTGCCGTGACTCGGATAGGAAACCTAGGAGGGAAGAAACGGGAAGAAGTGGGAAAATACCGGAGAGAGAGACTAGCAAAGAGCCTAGGGAAAAGCCGGACGGAAAAGGTGCCGGAAGAAGCTATCGAAAGCCTAGGCATAGACTCGGATACGGACTACGGGGGGAAGCTGGGAGAAATCTCTAAGGTTGAAAGCGAAAATGAAACCTAGAAGAAACTTAGACTCGGATACGGACTGTGGGGAGAAGCCAGGAGAAATGAGAGGGGAATATTGTTGGAAGAAAAGTTAGGAAACATACCAGGTAGAGAAAAATATGTTAGGGAGGATGAAGCCGCGGGGGCAGGCCAAGGCGGAGACGAAAGCCAGGTTGGAATTCTTCAAGTCAGCCCGGGAAACAAAAGGCGAAAAGCAAAACCAGAGGCGGAGACGTGGGCCGCCAGGTTGGAATCCATCAGATTAGCCCAGGGAGCAAAAGACGGGAAGCCAAACCGAAAGGTGCAGACGTGAGCTAGGTTGAATTCGCCAGGTTAGCCCGGGGAACTTAGACTGAATACCGGTGGTGGAAACATAAGCTAGGCTGTGTGACTCTCGGAAGCCGCTGCGCGCAGAGAGCGCGCAGGGCACGAACGGGGAGAGCGCACGGGGCACTAATAGAACGCAGGGCTGGCGCGAAGGCCATGGTGCGGGTGCGAAGGGCACAGAGACCGCGGAGCGCACGTGAAGCCGGGAAGCCGCGCAGATGAGAGAAGCGCGGGCTGAAGCGGCGCAGAGCCGAGAAGCCGCTGCGGGGTGAGGCGCTGAGAAGCTGCCTCGGGGCGGGCGCCGGGAAGCCGCGGGGATAAGAGAAACAGAAGTTTAGAAATAAAATGAGAGAAATAGGAATGCTGGTAGATAGAAGTAAAATAGGAGAAATAGGAATGCCCGGAGATAGAGAAATAGGGAAAAATAAGGCCTCCCCACAACATGGCAATGAGAGGGCTCGGATTCGGTCTGCCTGATTAGTAAGACGATAAGCACCTGTGGGCGGCTGCAGGTCACCGAAGACAGGCATGTTATCAACACCAATAAGTCTCCCCACAATACGGCAATGAGAAGGCTTGGATTCGGTTTGCCTGATTGATAGGGCTTGTAAGCACCTGCAGGCAGTTCTAGCAGAGCAGAGCATGCGCTGCAGGGCACCGAACACAGGCACGCATCAGCGCCTAAAAACCTCCTCACAACATGGCAAAGAGAGGACCCGGATTCGGTTTGCCTGATTGGTAGGGCTTGTAAGCACCTGTGGGCAACTCTAGCAAGCAGAGCAGAGTGTGTGCCACGGGGCACCGAAGACAGGCGCGTATCAACACCAAAAAATAAAAAGAAAGGGGGATCTGTGGGGAGCAACTCGGACTAGACTGTTACTCGAATTAAGACTTATTCTATGCATCTGCTCTCCCACAATATGGCGCTGGGAGAGGAGGAAACAGCTTCTACACAGCTGCCTCCAGTTCAACCAATAAACAGCAGGACCTGCTCCTGATTGGAGGAGAGCAGCATACTCGGCGTGTGGGCAGCAGAGTTGGGATTGGTGGAAGAGGATTATAAAGGAGGAGAGAGACAACATGCACCAGGAACATCTGAGGGAACACCTGTGCAGCCCCCGAGAGAGCCGGCCGGCGGTGTACCGCTCCCCCGCAGAAGTGGGGAAAGTGGCAGGGGGCCCGCCCCTCCACGGAGGTGGAAGGGACGGTAGCCAACCCGGGAAGAACCAGCAGCAAACCCGGGGAGGGCCGAGCAGACAAAAGAACAGCGCAGGGTCCTGTGTCGTTCCTCCACGAAGAGGGGGAGCGACATAATGGTGCCGTGACTCAGATATGAAGCCTAGGCAGGGTTTTGTGTCGTTCCTCCATGAAGAGGGGGAGCGACACGTGTCTAATATGAGATCTGTACACGGATCCGCATGATATGCTTATTCAAATAGCTAAGCATTGGAAAAGCTGCCAGTCATTGGCACAGTACAGAAACAAATGCGGTGTACTTTACAATTGAATAGAATTCATCTATAGACAAGAACAAACCAAGCTAAATGTAATAGCGTGGAAGAATCTATAGATACGATGAAGAAAAGAAACTAGACACAGAAAGGTACGCTCTGTATGATTCTGTTTGTGAACTTTAAGAGGCAAAGTTAAGGTTAAGTTGGAACAGTGGTTACTGCTCGGGGAGGTGGGACCAATATGGCATGGAGCCCTCTGGGATACTGGACAGCGTCCACTCTACATGAACGGTGGGTGTTTGTATGTGCAGGCACTCACTGAGCAGTCTGCTTCAGATATAACTGCTTTACTCAATGAACGTTATACCAATAAAACAGACAAGCAAAAGCACCACCAAGAAGCTACCCGAACAAGACGATGTATCTGGGAGAGCGGTGCTGGGCCGCCATGACACATGAGCGCAAATGCACACAACGGCACTTCTTGGACTTCTCACACCCCTGCCTGACACACACAGACACACAGATTGCCTGCAGGAGCTGCACACACGCAGGCTCACACAGCCAGACAAAGGTTAAAGGAGGAAGCTACCCACGTCCACAGCTTCTGAACCCTTCCCTCACTCTCTGTGCCTCCCAGGAAACTCTGCTCCCCTGTCCCTTTCCTGGGCAGGCCCAGGCTCTGGCGTGCCTGCACTCAGCTCACCGTGCAGGGCTGCAGCCAGGGACTTGCCTACCCGGCTGTGCTGAGGACAGGACGACCTGGGCGGGGGCTGGAGGGGCTGCATGACCCTGTACTTTGCTCAGTGGGAAGTTTTCTGGTCTCACCCAGAGTGAGAAGGCCTCTGCTAACCACTGGGCGGGTACCCCAGGTTGGGGAAGGGGGGCCCCTGGGTGCTGCCTGCTGCATGACTAAGCATGGTGGACCCAGCAGTCGGTTGGAGGAAGACATGCCCCTTCCTCTCTTCCCTGGCCCCAGTCGGTCTGCTGGGGCACTCACAGTAGGTCCCACTGCAGGCTCTGGTGGAGCAGACGGCCAGGTGCTGGAGCCTGCTGGGCTGGGATGCGGGCTCTGTGTCCTGCTAACTGTGTGCCTTTGGGCGAGATCCTCAACCTCTCTGAGCTTTCAGGTGCACCCTCTGGACAACAGGGAACTCGCACCTGCTCCTAAGGGCTCCAGGGAGTAAGTGGAAAGAGCCAGTGCCCCCCAGAGTGCTCCCTTCCCGCTGCCCTTGCATCTTCTGTGTGTCCGCAGGGTCTGGCATAGAGGAAGAGAGGTCTTCCATCTGCTGGTTCACTCCGCAGATGGCTACAACAGTCGGAGCTGTGCTGATCCGGAGCCAGGAGCCAGGAGCTTCTTTCAGGTCTTCTGTGCAGGTGCAGGGGCCCAAGCACTTTGGGCCATCTTCTACTGCTTTCCCAGGCCATAGCAGAGAGCTGGGTTGGAAGTGGAGCAGCTGGGACTCAAAACAGCACCCATATGGATGCTGGCACTGCAGGCAGTGGCTGTACCTACTATGCCACAGTGCTGGCCCCCTGGCTCGGGTTTTTTCACAGCTCTGCTCACGTCTCCTGTCGGCAGTCCCGTTTCTAGTCCTTCTTTCTTCTTAGTGCCTTTGTATCCTCAGAGTTTAGCACTGGGCTTCTACCTGGTAAGCACTCAAATGAACTGAACTGGACCCTGGGCTCTGCCCTGAGCGAGGTTCTCCCCAGCCGTCATCACCAGGGCTGGACAGAGGGGACCGCCTCCGGGCTGCGGATGAGGACACGCTGGACTTTGCGCTGCACGTTCAGGTAATGGCGATGCCAGTGGTGACTTACACACAGTTGGGAGGCAGCCGTTTACCAAGTCCTTTCACCTAACTCAGTCAGGTCAGAGGTAAAAAGGATCGCTGTAACCATCTGGTAGTCAAGTGGTGTGGCATTAAGTCGTTACTAAACTAAGGAACTGCACAGTGGTGACATTGTGTGTGTGTCACTCCTAGAGCTATGCCTTGGCCTGGGAAAGCAGTAGAAGATGGCTCAAGTCCTTGGGCCCCTGCACCTGCATGGGAGACCTGGAAGAAGCTCCTGGCTCCTGGATTTAGATTGGTGCAGCTCCAGCCATTGCGGCCAATGGGGGAGTGAATCAGCAGATGGAAGACCTCTCTCTTTCTCTGGGTAACTTTGACTTTCAAATAAATAAATAAATCTTAAAAAAAAAAAAAAAAAAAGGCTATTTGTTGAAAGGTATTGAGAATCAATAATTAAACCTGTATGTAAAAATCTGTGGGATTGCTGACCTCACTCAGACTTTAAGATACTTTTAAGCTTTATTTTTAAATTTTTATTTATTTACAAAGAAGAGTGACAGAGACAGACACACACAGATCACTCTTCAAACTGCTGGTTCCTTACAGATACTTCAAATGTGCAAAGTTAGACTGCAAGTTGTTAAGTGTTTTCCCTACCCAACTTTTACTCCTCTGGTAGTAATGACGCACCTGCAAGGTACGATGCACTGCTGTGATTTTTGAAAGGATATAAAGACAAAAAATGAGATAGGTCTTGCCCTAAAGAACTTCAAGAATGTAAAAGGGGAGATGAGACAGGTACATAAAAAGCTGTTACATGAGACAGAAAGTCACAATTCCCTTTAGAGATTACTCTAGGATCTTGGAGGAGGGAGTAACAACTCCTACGTACAAGGCTTTGTAAATAAGATGGCATTATAACTGATTCTTAAAAGATGGGTAACTCTGGAAACGTGGTAGATGAGAAGACCCCAAAAGAGGAATACCATACACGTTGTAAGGGAAAGAGGTAAGCAGGATCTCAGCGGGAGAAGGGTGAGCAGAGCTCAGCAGCAGGGCTCGTTTTTGCTGAGGGCACACACTAGGAACAGAAGAACAGTACCTGCTCAACATTGCTCATGTCAAGCCAATCTTGATCTTCCAGTTCTACTGCCATTTCTTCCAAATACACACAACGGCTGGGGATACCATTCCCACTTTTCAAGCTTGGATCACCTGGGAAATGATTATAATCTGATAGGTTAAGGATAATGTTCCTGTTTATATTATATAGACAACTGATCTTACATAGACACCAGCACTTTTCCTGAACTCCAAGTTTGACTCAGGAGTGATCCTGATATACAAAGTAGTATGTCAAGATTTAAATCTTTTTCTTCCAGTCACAGAGCATGGGCTTTGTTATAAACCTGACATCATAACATTTAAAGAGCAAATCCCAGACATTAGTTCTAACTTTGGGATTTAGCTACAGATAGGGCACACAGGGAAAACACTGATATCTCTCAAGGCTTCCATCTGAGAAAAACTGGATTTGACACCATTCCCATTTCCCTTTCAGGTAGTAAAGCTGAGTGGCTATATGGCCCAGTTAGTATCAAAATGGGGACAAAAGTTAGACCTGTGTTTAAACATCATTTGTGGGTCACAGCCAAAGTTTCACTGAACTATAAACCCTGTATTCCAGGGGGCACAGTGGGTTTGTCTGACCATCAGATGCAACATATTTCTAAGAACAAGTCTCTGGCGCACGCTCAAGTAGGAAAGGTAGAATAATGACCAGGTTGGCCACAAGTCTTTAACTCACTGTTGTCCAGAGTAATGAGGAAGATTCTTTGGATCATGTGATTGATGTTGAGTTGCTCACATATTTCCTGTTGTGATCGGAATGAGCGGCTAATCTCGGCCACAGAGTAATCAAATTCATCCAGGCTCTCTGACACACTATTATCCGAGTCATCTGGGCTAGCTGGGAGTTCATCTGCCAGAACACGTACAATGTTCAATGTCACATCCTTCTCTTTAAGAAACCAATTTACTACCCAAAGTGATAAATGTAACCAAGAGGAGGGTAATTTTACTGTGGAACAAGTCAATCATCTAACCAGTAAATATCTTAAGTCTGGCAGGTTAAATGTTTGATTCTAAAATCCACAGCTATAATCTCATCACATTTTACATGGGGCAAGTTTTATTACTTCTACTCATAACTGTGTTCCATACTGCCAAAAATAGAAATGTTATCTTCCCAACAGAATGCTTGTAAACAAAGAATTACCTAACAGTCAAAATGCCTGGCTTTCTCCTGGAGGAGACATTTGTTTGAATAATTCCAAACTGTTCAGGGAAGTGCAGTGCAGAAAGTCTCTGCTGAACCAGTTCCCTGCAGACAAGCACTTAATTCCGCAGTGTTCCAGATTTTTTCCCCTTTATTCCAGTGCTCATGCTCAGTCCTTGATTTTATTGATTTAAAAAATGGGATTATATTTTACACAGCCCTTTTCAGCTGGCTTTTACAATTAACCAGCACCAACACCTTTCCCGCTAGGTCATTTAGAAACATACTTCATTTTTTTTGATGACTGTACTGTGCACTGTATTTTTGGCACACACTGTTTTATGTAGGTACTTAAACTCCAAGCTGGTTCAACAAATGATGAACAATACAGTTGTTCCAATTTTTCATGACTTTAAGTAAGACTGCACTGAATATAATTTTTTGTTCACTTGTATTTCTATAGGATAAATTCATAGAAGTAGAACTGCTTGCTCCAAGGACTTGAACATTTAAAAAATTCGCATATACTACCAATACCCTCAGAAAGACTAATTTACATGCCTACCCACCGGTATATGTGAGAATATGTCTGTTGCAATCTTCACAAATTTCACAGATTAAAAACAAGCTAACTGTTGCTGTAACTGGCATTTCTCTAGTGACTAGCAAGATTGGACTTTTTAATCTCTGGATTATCATATATAAATTGCTTATCTCCTTTTCTGTTCTGTCCTTCTCTCTAGTTACCTTTTTCTTACTGACTGAATCCCTCTTGTTTCTTTCAAAGCCTTTCAGAATGACACTCGTAATGAATGACTACAAACACTGCTGTTCACAAAAAGTCACACAGGAGTCTCCATCTGCTTTTCTCTGTTGACAAGGTGGCTACTCTGCAAGCCTAAACGCCACCCAGAAGGAAGAGCTGCCTCAGTGCGGTGAGCTTAGTACCAAGTAAAGCTCAATACAGGAGGCCAAAGGTTTCAACAGAGTGCTAACTGCTAATGGCAAACAGGTTGGACCTGGTGGCGTGATAAACTCCGTGTAAACAAGCTACGATGACGAGGTGCCAAAATAGTAACAGCAGAGCAGTGCTGGCCTTGTTCCCACTGCCTGCAGTACTCCCGAGTCCAGCCAGCCTTATGTCTGTTTACAGCCAGCTAAAAAGTCAGCATTGTGTTGATTTTTTCTTTGCTTTATCCGTCACCCTAACACACATCCATCTTGCCTTTAACTCCTTTTTGTTTAATCTTAATCAAAAGAAAGGCCACATCTCAGCTATGCATCTGAACTTAAAAAAAAAAAAAATAAAAAAAATAAAGAGAAAATGTAAACACTTTTCTATTTCTCAAGAAAAAACTATTCTTCCTTTTGGAAATAGGAGAAGGCATGCAATTTTTAGTTTGAAAGACTGTGAATGTTGGGGCCAGCATTGTGGTATAGCAGGTAAAGCCACTGCTTGCAGTGCTGGCTTTCCACATGTGCACCAGTTCAAGTCCCGGCTGCTCCACTTCTGATCCAGCGCCCTGCTAATGCACCTGGGAAAGCAATGGAAGATGATCCAAGTGCTTGGGTGCCTGCACCCTTGTGGGAGACCTAGATGGAGCTCCTGGCACCTGGCTTCGGCCTGGCCTAGCCCCTGCCTTTATCATCATTTGGGTAGTAAATCAGCAGACAGAAGATCTCTAACTCTGCCTTTCAAATAAATAAATACATCTTAAAAAAAAAAAAAAAGAAGAAAGAAAGAAAGAAAAGAAAAGGAAAGACTGTTAATGTTCTCAGGAGTCTAGCATGTCTGAGGAACCCCACCAAGTTCTTCTAGGCCATATGTCTCCTGATTGGAGGAAGCTGGACTTGATCTTAACTTTGTTTCCACATAAAGACAAACCTTTTTCTGATTAGTGAGATATTCAGATTTTTTTTCACATTAAGGCTAAAGGTCAGATTTTCCCAGGGGTCGGTTCTAACAGCAGTAGGCTATAAAAGAGGCCACTGAGAAGCACTTTACTGGAGAGGGCCTTTTAAACTCTGAGCTTAGGAACAAATCTCATTTATCCACAATCTTCCTTTTACACTTGCTTTCTATAGCTGCATATGACTTGCTTTCCAAACTTTCACTTACTTCGTCAGTTTACTATGTTAAAAATATGTACGTAAATAGCTTTAACACAGTGATTTTTTTCTTTTTAAAAATAAAACAGCACGGCAGCTTTGAGATCACAATAGACACCCATTCCTATGGAACCACCTATTTTCCAGTTTCTTTATACGCAGGTGTGGAGGCTAAGGGAGAATCCCAAAACAAAAACCAACAAAAACAACTTCTGCCCTAAATGAACACAAACAATTTCTGCCTCAAACTTAAATTCCAATTGCAATTAAAGGACCCAGGGAATACTTAATTGGGAAGACCCCATTCTAGGTCAGCTCATTCACGCGACTGGCTCCTTCACTTACCAGATTGCTGCTTCAGCTGCTCTTTTTGGATTGCTGCAAACTGCTTGGCATCAGCCAGGGAGCCAAAAAGAGCAGCAAAGGGGTTACTTGAGATGTTGTTGTTATTCTCCTGGTCTGTCATTTCACTTTAAGTTATCCTCCATCCAGACCTAGGGGGAGGGGCTGTACAAGGGACAGGTATCAGACAGAGAAGGGCAGATAACAGAACAGTTGTAAGACCCTCACAGCAATTCTTTTTCCCACTTCTCAGATATAATACATTTCAAAAGGCTTTGGGTTAAGAATTTGCAAATTTCTGTTCCAAAACACAATACTATTTTGGCAAAATCAATATAAACCCATCAAGTGGACATAATGGCCTAATTTGGGGACAGTGAAACACCAAAAAGCCTAAAAAGAGCATTCAATTGTATTTATCTGTAGTCAAGTTCTTACTTCAACATTTTCTATTGCTATTACTTCAGGAAAGGCTAAGCATAAAGAAGTCAGAGATAGGGCCGGTGCTGTGGCTCAATAGGCTAATCCTCCACCTTGCAGCGCCGGCACACCGGGTTCTAGTCCCGGTAGGGGCACCGGATTCTGTCCCGGTTGCTCCTCTTCCAGGCCAGCTCTCTGCCGTGGCCAGGGAGCGCAGTGAAGGAAGTACTTGGGCCCTGCACCCCATGGGAGACCAGGAGAAGCACCTGGTTCCTGGCTTCAGATCAGTGCGGTGCGCCGGCCTTGGTGGCCACTGGAGGGTGAACCAACGGCAAAAAAGAAAACCTTTCTCTCTCTCTCTCTCTCACTGTCCACTCTGCCTGTCAAAAAAAAAAAAAAGAAGAAGTCAGAGATCTCATCTGCTAAGTCTCGAGGCTGGCAGGCTAGTTTTCATTCACTATGGGAAAGAAAAAGTGGCACCTGCTCAGACCCCTATGATCTAGGGTTGGAACTGAGACTTCCCTCAGTTACATACAAAATAAACATAACCCCATAGCTTAGGGTTAGAACAGCAAATCATGACCAGAACTAGACTAGCTGTATGTTGTATATCTTTAATATATGTTCAGCAATCTTTCTCTATTTGTAGGCTTAAAACTACTGACATTTCTTGAACTGAGAACTAAGTGGCTTTTGTTTAATTCTATATCTAAGTTTCACTGCTTATCTGATTTTTTTTTTCATTACAAAAACTGAAGAAACATAAAAATTGTCAGGTTTACAGTGTAACATAAAATAGATAAATACCTCAAAGGTATTTGGTGGAGCTGACTGAGCCTGCGTATGCACTCCTGTGGCTACACTTCGTTTTTCAAAGCCAAGCAGACGTAAGAGTTACAATAGGATGAGCAGAGCCCCCTGAAAGGCTGTCTCCCATTTCTGAGATTTTTAAGGCCACTGCATAAAAACAGACCCCAGAAAAATGTGGGAAGAGACACAGGGTATAAATAATCCACTTAAAGGATGTTGAACTGCTGCAAGAACAAAGGCCTTAGAAAGAGCAGGGGTAGAGACACAAGGGAAGGTGAAAAAAAAAATCTACCTTAGTATATTGAGGTAAGCTTCCTTACAGAATGACATTAACACAAGCTAGCGCCAAGCTGGGAAAGTTACAGGAAGAGACGGTAACACTTCTCAATAATCTGAGCTACCTCCACCAGTTATTTCACATTCCTCTGCTATGTCTTCTGGTTAAGTATTAATGGCTAAGGGCCAGCGTTGTGGCCTAGTGGGTAAAGCTGCCGCTTGTGATGCCGGCATCCCATACGGTCGCTGGTTCCAGTCCCGGCTGCTCCACTTCTGCTCCAGCTCCCTGCTGATGCACTTCTGAGGGCAGTGGCGGATGGTCCAATTCCTTGGGCCTCTATACCCATGTGGGAGACCCAGATGGAGTTCCAGGTTCCTGTCTTCGGCGTGGCCCAGCCCTGGCCATTGTGGTCAATGGAGAATGAACCAGCGGATGGAAGATCACTCTCTCTGTCTCTCCCCCTGCCTGGTAACTGTGCCTTTCAAATAAATAAAATAAATCTTTAAAAAAAAATAGTTAATGATTAGGGGCCTGCTTTGTGGCATAGTGGGTAAAGCTGTCGCCTGTGACACTAGCATCTTATTCAGGTGCCAGTTCGAGTCCTGGCTGCGGCACTTCTTTTTTAAAGATTTATTTATTTTTATTTGAAGGTCAGTTACACAGAGAGAGAAGGAGAGGCAGAGAGAAAGAGAGAGAGAGAGGGAGAAAGAAAGTCTTCCATTCGTTGGTTCACTCCCCAGTTGGCCGCAATGGCCGGAGCTGAGCTGATCCAAAGCAGAAGCCAGGAGCCAGAAGCCAGGAGCCAGGAGCTTCTTCCGGGTCTCTCACATGGGTACAGGGGCACTAGCACTTGGGTCATCTTATTGCTTTCCCAGGCCATAGCAGAGAGCTGGATTGGAAGTAGAGCAGCCGGGACACGAACCAGCACCCATATGGTATGCCAGCACTGCAGGCGGTGGATTTACCTGCTATACCACAGTGCCGGCCCCTGCTCAACTTCTGATCCAGCTCTCTGCTAATGTGCCTGAGAAAGCAGTGGAAGATGGCTCAAGTGTCTGGACCTTTGCCATCCACGTGGAGGAGCTGGAAGAAGCTCCTGGCTCCTGGCTTTGGACTGACCCGGCTCGGGGTGTTGAGTTGGGGAGTGAACCAGTGGATGGAAGACCTCTCTCTCTGTCTCTCATCCGCTTCTGTGTAACTCTGCACATCAAATAAATAAAAGTAAATTCTGAAAAAGTTAATGGCTAATTAGTTCTAATGGCTTATACAGACAGTATAGTCTCTCAGTGTAAGTCTTTACTGCTTCAAGAAATAGAATTCCTTTTAGAAATTTTTCATTTTTTTTTTGTTTTATCTGAAAGGTATGCATGCACACACACAAAGAGTGAGAGAGAGGGAGAGGTAGAGAGGGAGAGAGAGAGAGATTGATCTTCCATCCGTATTGGTTCACTCTTCAAATACATATAATATACAGGGCTGAGCAAGGAGCCTAGAAGGCCATGCAGCTCTCCCATGTGGATGGCAGGGACCCAAGTACTTGAGCCAACATCTGTAGCTTCCCAGGGTGCCATTGTCAGAAAGCTGGATCCCTTGTGGAGTAGCTGGGACTTGAACTTGAACCAGACACTCCAATATGGGATGGGGCATCTGTGGATGGCTTAACTGCTGTACCAAAGGCCCACCATAGGTTTCATTTTTTCTTTTTATTAAAGATGTATTTTATTTATTTGAAAGACAGAGTTACAGATGTGGGGGGGAGAGAGAGAGAGAGGGAGAAAGAGAGGTCTTCCATCTGCTGGTTCATTCCCCAGATGGCTGCGATGGTCAGAGCTGAGCAGATACCAAGCCAGGAGCCAGGAGCTTCTTCTCAGTTTCCCACATGGGTGCAGGGGCCCAAGCACTTGGACCATTTTCCACTGCTTTCGCAGGTGCATTAGCAGGGAGCTGGATCAGAAGTGGAGCAGCAGGGACTTGAACTAGTGCCAATATGGGATGCTGGCGCTGCAGGCTAGGGTTTTATCCCATTGCACCACAGCACCAGCCCCAGGAATTAGACTCTTAGATGGTGCTCTATCCATTTTATTTTTTGCCCTGTATGACATGTCTCCAAAAGTTAATGGTTAACATGTATTATGAAAAAACTATGCAAGGATTTAAAAAATATTTTGTACAAAATAACATCTGTTAATTCAATTTTCATGAACTTTTTAAACTATCATAAATTTGAGTTGAGTTTAATAATGCAAAAATGGAAGCTATTTTATGTAGTGTTAGAATTAACAAGAATTCTTGAGAGGGCTTTCCCCTACATAACTAACACATCAGCTTACTAATTACCTCTAATTCACATACAGGCCCCAAGAAGTGCTTCCCTGTCTGGTGACCACTACTCTTCATCCATCATAAGGTGTTGAATTCAAGGAATGCAAAAAAGTATAGTGAGTTCTTGTTATTTTCTGTTTCTAAAACACCATCATGTTATTCCAACATGACATCCTACATTTTTCCTTTAGGTATCCACACCTCTCAGTCCAGGTGTTCAGATGGGGCTGATATCACCCACTAGATCCAGGAAGGGGCAAATGACTATGCCCAGAACAGAAAGAACGTCGTATTTTCTGGCCAAAGCTGTTAACCGAGGATGGGGCACAAGACCCTACTGAGGCCTATGAGAGTTAACGAATACAAGCTTCAGGGCTTGGGCTGAATCGAAACAGAACTCTGTTCTCCTGCTTGGGTTGCCTGGCTGGCAAGATAAAGACCTAGACTTGCCATCTTTACAGCATCTAGAAAACACCTAACCAAAAACTAAGCCAACATTTAGAAAAATAAAAATTGAGAGATGGAAAGACTTCTGGATTTTTCAGTTATAAAAGTCAATAAATTCGCCGGCACCACGGCTCACTAGGCTAATCCTCAGCCTTGTGGCGCCGGCACACCGGGTTCTAGTCCCAGTCGGGGCGCCGGATTCTGTCCCAGTTGCCCCTCTTCCAGGCCAGCTCTCTGCTGTGGCCCGGGAGTGCAGTGGAGGATGGCCCAAGTGCTTGGGCCCTGCACCCCATGGGAGACCAGGAGAAGCACCTGGCTCCTGCCACCGGATCAGCGCGGTGCACTGGCCGCAGGACGCCCGCCGCGGTGGCCATTGGAGGGTGAACCAACGGCAAAGGAAAACCTTTCTCTCTGTCTCTCTCTCTCCCTGTCCACTCTGCCTGTCAAAAAAAAAAAAAAAAAAAAAGTCAATAAATTCGACCGGTGCCGCAGCTCACTAGGCTAATCCTCCACCTATGGCGCTGGCACCCCAGGTCTAGTCCCGGTTGGGGGCGCTGGGTACTAGTCCTGGTTGCTCCTCTTCCAGTCCAGCTCTCTGCTGTGGCCTGGGAGGGCAGTGGAGGATGGCCCAAGTGCTTGGACCCTGCACCCGCATGGGAGACCAGGGGGAGGCACCTGGCTCCTGGCTTCGGATTGGCACAGTGCGCCGGCCGTAGTGGCCATTCCGGGGGTGAACCAACAGAAGGAAGACCTTTCTCTCTGTCTCTCTCTCACTGTCTAACTCTGCCTGGCAAAAAAAAAAAAAGTCAATAAATTCTCTTAAGTGTAGAAGCCAGCTTTTTTTTTTAGAAATATATCTGAAAAGAGTCTAGGTTATTATAAAGGAGATACATCTCCTGTACCCCATGTACTGAAAGGAGGCTGTGGGCTAGCAAGCACAGCATATGGCAGACAAGCTCTTAAGATTACTGAGAAAGACACAGAGAACTCATCAACAATAAATGGCACCACGTCCTCCCTTCTCAACAATGCATAAAGAAGCTGGTTTTCTCATACAGCTAGTTTGTAATTGTGCTAGGATTTTTATCTTCCCCCATTGCTTTCCTAAGCAGATCTACTTTGCTAGATGATAAGCTCTTTGAGCACAGGTTCAAATCTGATCTTTCTTGTTCAGCATTATATATCACAGTCATGAAATCCTAGATAAATATCTATGAATGACTCAATCTTACTTAAGCTGTTCCTGAACTCCTTGTCATCAAGAGCATCAGTCCTGAGCCTACTTCAAAGTAAGGGCTTTCCTATTTGTGTTGAGTTGCAGGGGAAGGTCAAATTTCCAGGCCAGACACTGTGGCTCTTTGGTATCTCAGCATGTACAAACCGAAGAGTAGAAATAGATCTGTGTTGTCATTGCAAATGTCTGTGGAAAACAAGAAACTTTTTTTCTACCTCATTAAGTGAATCTTTCACATGTACTTCAAATCTGCACACAACTGTTTTCAAATAAAAAGTTGAAACTTGACAGTCACTCATAAAAAAGTTACAGGAAAAAGGAGAGCTGGTTGCTTGATGAGAATCTTCGTGGAAATGCCAGTTTAGATTTTTTTCAATGAACTTACAAATGTGGATGTAAGTATCTAGGTACTGCCCACTCCAAAACAAAGACCTGATAAAACAGAACCTTGATATTCTGTTTTAATGTTCAATAATGTCACTAGCAACATATTATTTCCTATTTTCAAAGGCCATATGGAGATACACATGACACCGTTGTCAGCCTTTGGGACAGTGTAACCAACAATCCTTAGAAGCTACTGGACTTGATTCTCTTAGAATACCTGTCTTTGAAAACAAGTTTCTTTCTTTATATTTTTTTATTTTTTGACAGGCAGAGTAGACAGTGAGAGAGAGAGAAACAGATTGAAAGGTCTTCCAGTTGGTTCACCCTCCAATGGCTGCCGCGGCCAGTGCGCTGCAGCCGGCGCACCGCAGTGATCCGAAGGCAGGAGCCAGGTGCTTCTCCTGGTCTCCCATGCGGGTGCAGGGCCTACGCACTTGGGCCATCCTCCACTGCACTCCCGGGCCACAGCAGAGAGCTGGCCTGGAAGAGGGGCAACTGGGACAGAACCCGGCGCCCTGACCGGGACTAGAACCCGGTGTGCCAGCGCCACAAGGCGGAGGAATTGCCTATTGAGCCATGGCGCCGACCCGCAAGTTTCACTCTAATACAATTGCTGCATTGGTCTACATTTCCTAATAGCTGTGCACCTCAAGTCCTACAAAATTCTCTCACCCTTCTGTAACTGAAGCTTTTGTTTATGAACAGTACTGCTAAGCCTGTAAGGGCCATTCTCAACTCAGGAGCACATAAATGTTTTAACATCACATCTGTAACTGTTTTAAACAGAAATATTTGAACCACTTTGTAAAACTGAGATTGTTTAAAATCGAGTTCTATTAAATTATACTCCGTGAGTTCTCTCTCATGGAAATACCTGCATCAAATTAAAACAGGAAATTTTAAAATGCTCTCGTTGTATATTTCGCCCAATAATTTTTTCAGGCCAGCCTAACATGGCAACAAACCTCTTCACCACATCTATCCACAAGCTAAAAGGCTCTTATCAAGTAAAAAAGGCAGACAGCTTTTATTTTTTTCCCTTCTTGGGTCCCTTTTTATCTCAGGTGGACTGCCACGTGGGCCCATGGCAAGCAATGACACAGACACAACACATCCTTGCTCCCCGAGCGAAAAACTGATCCCCACAGCAAGACCCTTCAACATGAGCTCCCGAGCTGTGGCCACTCCATTTTAAGGAAGCACGACGCAGAGTTCCACGAGCTACGGGTGGTGAACCCATCACTCGCCGTGAGAACACTCTGACACAGGCATCCAATCGGTTTGATTACTATGGCTCGTGCTTATTTGTATCTTTCCGGCGTCTTCCTATTTGTCGTCTACTTTCCACACTGTATCCCCCCAGGTTCCATAAGGGAAAGAGGCAGACCCACCAGCTCGGCGCATGTTCTAGAAAAGAAAGTCAAAAGATAAAGCAAAGCAGTATTCCAGCCCTCCCAGGAAGGGCACAGCCACGAACAGGGCAGAGAAACGTACAGGGACAGCAAAGGCTGGGGTCCTGTAAGGGTTCCTAAATCAGGGTGGAAGTTCGCGAGGAAGGTCCCAAGGCAGGGAAGCACAAGAGAAGCAGTGTGCGAGTTAGCACGAGTGCAGAGGCCTGGACTGGCATTTCACTAGGAGAAAAATCCGTTCCAGACTCAACGATCCCCTCCCGTCAGGCTGCCTTCTCTCTTACCAGAGCCTGAAGGGCCAGCAGCGACACGACAGAGTCTCAGCGGCCGAAGGGTTCCCACTTCCGACTCAGCACGGCGACCGGAGATTACATCATCACTCAGCGCCGGAGCCTGGGAAGTCTCACCTTCGCGCCGGAAGCCAGGCGTCTCAGCCCGCGCCGGTCAGGGCGCGCGGACACCGCCACAGCGCGCGCGCTAGCTCCCTCGCAGCCGGCGGGCATGGGGCGGAAGTGCCCTGAAGTAGTCTTGGGATTCCGCTGGGGCCCGGGAGGGGTTTGGAGTTTGGAACTTGGTGCAGTGTGAGTGTGGGTTTTGGAAACTTGTATGGAGGGCAGCTCTAACATTGTGAACCCAAGCTATGGTCGCAATATCTGTGGATCTCTGCTTTCTATATTCCCACCGGTCCTATACCTTTTTTAAAAATTATTTTTCATTTATTTGAAAGGCAGTGTTACAGAGAGGCAGAGAAAGAGAGCTGGCTTCCATCGGCTGTTTCACTCCCTAGATGGCCGCCACGGCCAGAGCGAGCTGATCCGAAGCCAGGAGCCAGGAGCTTCTTCCTGGTCTCCTGTGCGGGTTCAGGGGCCCAAGGACTTGGGCCATCTTGCACTGCTATCTCAGGCCACAGCAGAGGGCTGGATTGGAAATGGAGCAGCCAGTACTGGAACCAGCGTCCATATGGGATGCTGGCAGTGCAGGGTGCTTTACCCCCTGCCACAGCGCGGACCCCTCTATGCCTTTTTGAAGCAGCTTCTGTTACTCTTGATAGATGATTTTATCAATGAAATCAGCTATGATTGAGTTTCAGTTCTCTTATCTGTGGAGACAATTTCCATTTTTTAAAGATATATTTATTTGAAAGGTGGAGTTACAGAGAAGGAGAGGCAGAGGTAGAGAGAGTAAGTGAGCTTCCCTCTGCTGGTTCACTGCCCAAATGGCTGCTAAGGCCAGAGATGGGGTGGGCCAGTGTGAAGCCAGGAGCTTTTTCTGAGTCTCCCACATGGGTGTGGGGCCCAAGTACTTGGGGTATCTTCCTCTGCTTTCCCAAGTGCATTAGCAGGGAGCTGGTTGGGAAGTGGAGTCGCCATATGGGGTACCAGCGCTGTAGGTGTGGGGCTCAATGGGATGCGCAGCCATGGAGCCCCCACGTCAAGGTCTGTCTGATAGCTGTTGCTGTGTCTTTATCACAGGGCGAATGTTGCTAGTTTCGGTTAGGGCAATGCTTTCCCATGGTCGGGACTTTCCAGAGGAGTTGAGAATGTTGTAAACAACAAGATGGCACCGAGGACCGCGCGGTGAGCCTGCCTGCTGCGTGACACCTCATCTGAGGACGCGTGCACACTGCGTGAACAGACAGCGGATTGGAGTGTTCCATGGATGGACTTGAGCCTGCTTGCAATTGGCCGGATTTTGTATATAAGCTGTGTGCTGAGGAAGGAGGGGGCTTTTCTGTCCACTCTCCTCCCTTCATTCTTTCTCTGTCACTGTTATTTTCTTATTAAAAGTCTGCTGAAGACCGATAAGCTGCAAACAGTGTCGTTCCTTTGCGGGCAAGGGAGCAACAGTAGGCGGCAGCTTAACCCACTTTGCCAGCAGCGTCAGCCATGACAATTTAGATCTTACAAGGTTGTTTTTTTAGAGTACACAAAGGTGACTGGAAACAGCATAGTTCTACAGAATTAAAAGCAGTGTACAAGTGGTAAGACAGTTCACAGAATTACAGAAAGGACTTGCAAGTCATCTCTCTGATAAAGGATTATTATCCAGAATATATAAAGAACTCTTGGAGTGTAACCAAAAAACCCAAATAATCCAAGAATGGGCCAAGTGGGCCAGGCATTGTGGCCCAGTGGGTTAAGCTGTTGCTCGGGACTCCTGCATCCCATATCTGAATGGCTAGTTGGAGTCCTGCAACTCTACATGGAATCCAGTTTCCTGCTGATGATCATCCTAGTAGCTGCAGGTCACGACTCAAGTGTGTGGGTTGCTGCCAAACAAGTGGGAGACTTGGATGGAGTCCAAGTTGGGTAGAGGCCTGGTGAGTGGGAGTCCTGTCTTTCTGCTTCCCAAATTAAAAACAATTTTTTAAAAAAATCCACAACCATGATGAGATTTTACTTCACACTGCAGTGGCTGTTTCAAGCAAAATGAAAGTAATTGTTGCTGAGAATGTGGAGAAATCTGAACTTTAAGGCATTACTGGTGAGAATGTAGAATACCCACTTGAAAAAAACATTTTGATAGTTTCTCAGAAATAGAAGCATAATATTACTGTATGATCCAGCAATTCTACTTTGTGACTGATACACAAAAGAACTGAAAGCAGCAATTCAGATACTTGTACATCAATATTCATAGCAGCTATTCATAATAGCCAAAAGGCAGAAACAACCTAGAATGTCCATCAACAGATGAATGGATAAACAAAATATGGTATGTAGGTATATTTGACTATACAGCCTTAAAAAAGAATGAAGTTCTAGGGAAAACAGACACCAAAGATGATTGAAAAGAAAAACAATGAAGTTCTGATACATGTGACAGCATGGGTGAACCTTCCAAATGTAACACTAAGTTAAATAAACGTAGTACAAAGGGACATATGATGTGTGATTCCATGTACACACACACACACACACAAATAGGAATGTAAAATAGTGCAGCTAGTTTGGAAAGCAGTTTGGCAGTTTCTTAAAAAGTTACACATACATTCACAATATGACACAATAATTCTTCACTCCTGGAAGAATGAAAGCATATTTGTATGCTCATACAAAGACTTGTATGAGAATGTTCATGCAAAGATACTAGAAAAAAAATTTGTGGGAAAATGGAATTAAAATATAAGTTTGTTTTGGTGCAAAAAATTTTGGAAATCTTATATAAGGCAATCTTCAAAACGTTCAATGACAGGGCCTGGTGCTATGGCACAGCATGTTGAGCTAACTGCCTGTGATGCCAGCATCCCATGTTGATGCTGGTTTGAGTTCAGGCTGCTCCACTTTTGATGCAGTTCCCTGCTAATGTTCCTGGGAAAGCAGTGGAGGATGGTCCAAGGGCCTGGGCCCCTGCATCTAGGTGGGAGACCTGGAAGAAGCTCCTGGCTTCATCCTGACCCAGCCCTGACCATTGTGGCCATTTGGGGAGTGAATCAGTGGATGGGAGATTCTCTCTCTGCCTTTCAAATAAATAAATCTTTAAAAAAAAGTTTGTGGACACATGTAAAAACTATGTGTGGACATATGTAAAAACTATGCATGGATTTCAAATTTTTCCACATGAAACATCTTTTGATTTTGCTTTTCCATGAACCTTTAAAAAAATTATTTGAAAGGCAGAACATCAGAGAGAGAGAAATCTATCTGCTGGGTCACTCCTCAAATGGCTGTAACAGCCAGGGCTGGGCCAGGCTAATGCCAGGTACCAGTAACTTTCCCATATGGGTGGCAGGGACCTAAGTGCTTGGGTCATCTTCCACTGCTTTCTCAAGTTCATCAGCAGGGAGCTGGATCAGGAGCTGTGCTCTGACATGGGATGCTGACCTTGTAAGCAGCAGCTTAACCAACTGCACCACAATGCTGGCCCTGCCATCAGCTTTTTGGCATATCCTTTTAGCAATCCTATTTGTTGCCCCCCAAATGGGAACAATCCCATAGACAAGTAAAATGTGGGGTAGCCATACAATGGGACACCACTCAGCAACAAAACAAAACATTGGTATTTGCTACAACTTAGATGCCCCTGAAAACATGCTCAGTGATAGAAGCTGCATACAAAATACCCCATGTAGTATGATTCTGTTTCATAAAATGTCCAGAAAAGGCAAATCTAGAGACAGAGAGAGATTAGTGGTTACCTGGGGTTGAGGATGGGAACATGGAGCAAGTGCAGCCAGCACAAGGAATCTTTTTTTTTTTTAAAGATTTTATTTATTTATTTGAGAGGTAGAGTTACAGGCAGTGTGAGGAAGAGACAGAGAGAAAGGTCTTCCATCCGCTGGTTTACTCCCCAAATTTCCGCAATGGCCGGAACTATGCTGGTCTGAAGCCGGGAGCCAGGATCTTCTTCCTTCCTGGTCTCCCACATGGGTGTAGGGGCCCAAGCACTTGGGCCATCCTCCACTGCTTTTCCAGGCCATAGCAGAGAGCTGGATTGGAAGAGGAGCAGCCAGAACTAGAACTGGTGCCCGTATGGGATGCAGGTGCTGCAGGCAGAGGATTAATCCACTGTGCCACAGCACCAGCCACACAAAGAATCTTGAGAGTCATTGAAATGTTTTTTTTTTTTTAGATTTGTTTAATTTTATTTGAAAGGCAGAGTTAGAGAGAGGGAGAGATCTTCCATCTACTGGTTTACTCCCCAAATGACTGCAATAGCAGGGGGCTGGGCCAGGCCAAAGCTAGGAGCCTGGAACTCCATCCAGGTCTCCCACATGGGTTCAGGGGCCCAGGGACTTGAGACATCCTGCTGTTTTCCCAGATGCATTAGCAATACTAATGCATTAGTATGGATTGGAAATAGCAGGAGCAGCAGGGACTTGAACTGTTCTGTTGCCCATATGAGATGGTGGTATCACAGATGGTGGCTTACCCTGCTGTGCCACAGCGCTGGCCCCAAGAATGGTCTAAAACTGGATTTTTTAAAGACTTATTTATTTATTTGAAAGTCAGAGTTACACATAGAGAGAGGAGAGTCAGAGAGAGAGAGAGAGAGAGAGAGAGAGAGAGAGAGAGAAGTCTTCCATCCAATGATTCACTCCCCAGTTGGCTGTAACTACCGGTGCTGTGCTGATCTGAAGCCAGGAGCCAAGAGCCAGGAGCTTCTTCCAAATCTCCTACGTGGTGCAGGGGCCCAAGGACTTGGGCCATCTTCTGCTTTCCCAGGGCACAGCAGAGAGCTGGACTGGAAGTGGAGCAGCTGAGACTGGAACCGGCGCCCATATGGGACGCCGGTGCTTCAGGCCAGGATGTTAACCCACTGCGCCAGCCCCTAAAACTGGATTCTGAAGATGGTTCTACCACTGGATAAGTTTACTAAAAACTATTGAGAACAGGTAGAATTCTTAAAAATGATGGACTTTTATGGCATGTAAATTATATTTCAATGCAGTTGTTTTAAAAAAATAGTATCTATACTTTTTTTTTTTTTTTTTTTTTTTTTTTTTTTTTTTTTTTTGACAGGCAGAGTGGACAGTGAGAGAGAGAGACAGAGAGAAAGGTCTTCCTTTGCCGTTGGTTCACCCTCCAATGGCCGCCGCGGTTGGCGCGCTGCGGCCGGCGCACCGCGCTGATCCGATGGCAGGAGCCAGGAGCCAGGTGCTTTTCCTGGTCTCCCATGGGGTGCAGGGCCCAAGCACCTGGGCCATGCTCCACTGCACTCCCTGGCCACAGCAGAGGGCTGGCCTGGAAGAGGGGCAACCGGGACAGAATCCGGCGCCCCGACCGGGACTAGAACCCGGTGTGCCGGCGCCGCTAGGCGGAGGATTAGCCTAGTGAGCCGCGGCGCCGGCCTATACATTTATACAACATTGTTGTTAAAGCAAATGATTGAAATCAACTTAAGTAGATGACTGATAAAATACATTCAAGTGGGAGACTGGTGTGGCACAGCAGGTTAAGCTGCACGGGTTTAGTTCAAGTTCTGGCTGTTCCACTTCCTATTCAGCTCCCTGCTAATGCATCTGGGAAAGCAGTGAGGATGGCCCAAGTGCTTGGGCCCTGCACCCACATGGGAGATCTGGGTTAAGTCCAGGCTCCAGGCTTCAGCTTGATCCAGCCTCAACCGTTGTGGCCATTTGGGGAATGAATTGGTGATTGGAAGATCTCTCTCTCTTGTATCTCCCCACCCCCATCTGCTTTTTTTTTTTTAATTGTTAAAAAAAAAATACTCAAGTTGATTTACATAATGTCACTGTATGTTTGGCAAAGGAGTTCCTTATATACTTACGCGAAACAATCTTCAAGGGAAAAGTGCCAGATGTACAGTATAATACCGTTTGTGTGAAAAATAGAGGATGATAGAATACATACTTGGGAATTCGCTCATATATGCTGAAAAGACCTCCAGAAAGATATCTAAGAAACCAGTTTGCCTCTTTAGAGGGCAACTGGATGGCTGGGGATGGAGGTGGAGGGTTAATATTTAAACCATGTGAACTATGACCTATACCAAAATGAAATAAGAATTAAAGCAAAACAACTATTCAAACAGAGGGGGTTATTTGATCTTTTCCTTTTAAAAACTTTCCCGATAGGTGGCGCTCTCAAAACACCATATTTATTTTTACTTTGAAGAAAGCCGAAATTAACCTTGATGGCCTTGCTTCTCCATTTGTCACCGTGGGGAACCTTGAGTTTGGATTCAAGGCTGAAGCTATCCCTGCTAGGAGCTCTCTAGAATGTATTGCCTTGATTCTGAGAACAGGATGGAAGGGAGAACACCTGGATTGGGAAAAAGAAAATCAAAATTAGTTCAGAAAATCAATTAATACTTTCAGTCCTGTCTTTCTGATTGAAACTTCCAATAAATGTTTTGATCCAGAACTTCTGATTGGTTGATTTATCAGTTAATTGAAAAGTTAGTAATATAGACCAGTGGTTCTTTTTTTTTTTTTTTAAGATTTATCTTTATTTATTTGAAAGACAGAGTTACAGAGAGAGGTAGAGTCAGAGAGAGAAGTCTTCCATTCGCTGGTTCACTCTCCAAATGGCTGCAATGGCTAGAGCTGAACTGATCCAAAGTCAGGAGCCAGGTTTCCCATGTGGGTGCAGGGGCCCAAGGATTTGGGCCATCTTATACTGCTTTCTCAGGTCATAGCAGGGAGCTGGATTGGAAGTGGAGCAGCCGGGACTAGAACCAGCACCCATATGGGATGCCGATGCTTCAGCCCAGGGCGTTAACCTGCTGCACCACAGCGCTGGCCCCAGGCCAATGGTTCTTAAATAAAGGTGACTTTGCCCCCAGGGGGAGTTTGACAATGTTCTGGACTGGTTTTGGTTGTCACACCTGGGGTACTACTGTCGTCTGGTGGACAGAGGCCAGAGATGCTGCTTCAAGTCCTACAATGCACAGGACCATCCTTCATCATGAAGAATTAACTAGAAACCCTAACATAGGTTAAGATTAACACTCAGCACCTCTATGGCTTGAGGTCGTGTTCTGAGAGATTTGCAGCATCCATATTCTCTTAGGCCAGTCAGTACTAGCCCCTGTGATTTCAGAAAAAAGCATCCATAATCCACCCCTCCGCTGCCACATGCACACATGCGCACACACATGCACACATACACATGCACACACACAGTGTGATCCTACTGGCTGTTTGGGGCAGGAAGACAGACTTGGCAGTTGGGAGTGCAGGTGATGCCATGGTACTTCCTCAGGAGTAGTGTTGAAGAGCCCACCTGCCATGTCCTGAGCTCAGTGCTTCCTCAAGTTGTTTCCTTGAAGATGGCTGTACTGGTCATCTTCCCGATCCTTGAGGGGCTGAAAGGGACAGTACAGTCAATAGCTCCTGTTTTTCCATCGCCTATTCATTAATTTGATGCATAGTCATGGAAAGCTTTTTATATGCGAGGCACTGGAGTGTGTGTTTTGCAGCCCTAGAGGTGGGAGCAGGACAAGAACATGGAGGCTTTGCATAGCATTGCTTTTGGGTTCCTCCCAGTGTGCGCTCCCCCTTTTCCTCACTAGGTCCTGACCTCTGCCTCTCACAGTCCTTTTCATTTCATTTGTTCTACCTAAAGGACTAACCATCCCAGCTTCCGGTATGCTCTCTATAGTATCTTATCTCTATAGTGGCTTCCAAATAGTGTGTCCCCCAATCCCAGAGTTTTATATCCGCTAATTGTAGCCAGGCCTCTTTCTTGTCTCATTCTCTTACCTGGTAGAGCTGGTCATTGGGCAACAGAGTCTGCTTATCTGAAGCTGAACAACAACAACAAAAAATAGACAAAATAACACATACACAAGAGAGAATGGATAATATGTTGGGTTATATTTACACTAAACAATACTAATAGCGATAAGAATCATCTCCACACAAGAATATGGATAAATCTAACACGCATGTTGATGAGCAAAATAAGCTGTATTGCAAGAATGCTCACTACAGGAATCCACACACATCAAAAAAAGAAACAGGCGAAATGAATTCCTGTTGTTAGAAGCCAGGAGAGTGTTTAGTCCTGGGGATGGGTGGTGGCTGGAAGTGAGCAGGAGAGGGGTCCACAGGGTGCTGACAATAGTCTGTTTCTGAACCTAGTACTGAATACATGAATGCATTTGCTTTGCTAAATTGTTTTTTTTGAACTGTGTGCTTGTGATTCACCTTTCTGTATATGGAATTTATGTAGAGTTTTTTAAAAGTGTGGGGACACTTGGACATTGAGATCAGTAAATAAGCCGTGACCAAGTTTTGCTTTTTTTCCCGCCCCATAGAAGCAGAGCCTTACCTAGCCATGCACCTGCCAACTCAGTCTCTTCTACTGGGACTATTTTGGTAGAAAGGAAGCTGAGGGGCTCAGATGGTCCCATCTGTTATCTAGAAATATTTTTATTTTTACCCCTTGACTGGCGAACTCCATCTTGTCCTGCAATGAAGTAGACTCCAACAGCAAGGAAGAAAATGCTGATGATTTCAGTGAAGACAAAGCCGGAAACAGTGGCTGCATTTAACTCAATGCAGTTCTGACACACTGTGGGAAAAGGAGAAATATGCCTCCTTCAGGGTGCGAAGGTTGTTTTTCCTAGACCCTTTTCTCCTGCCTACCAGCAATAATACCACTGTCTAAGGCAGCAGCTTCCTCCTTCTGTGGGTGGTGTGGCAAGAGCAGATTGTGGGAGCAAGAACTCAATACTTCTGGATGTTCCTCCACCCCCAGGTGTCCCTGGGAAGCCCATGTGGTCTTATTATTAGGGAACATATGTAATTAAAGGAAGACCAGCTTCCCTCCTCCAGGCTCAACTGCCCTCCACTCCATTCTTAATGCTGCCCAGCTTGTAATTTCCTCTGTCTCACTTTCCCCCAATTCAATTCACAGGAGTTGCAGAACTGCTCCAATCCATGGGGCCCACCCAAAGGTAACCAAGGCTTTATAGGACTGGCTATGCTTTTTCAAGAAGCTGTCTTGTCATATTAAAAGGGGAGGGGGCAAGCTGAGATTAAGAAAGTTGGCTAGGGGCTGGCACTGTGGCATAGCGGGTAAAGCTGCTGTCTGCAGTATTGGCATCCCAAATGGCTGCCGGTTCGAGACCCGGCTGCTCCACTTTCGATCCAGCTCTCTGCTATAGCCTGGGAAAGCAGTGGAAGATGGCCCAAGTCCTTGGACCCCTGCATCCACATGGGAGACCCAGAGGAAGCTCCTGGCTCCTGACTTTGGATTGGTGCAGCTCTGGCTGTTGAGGCCAATTGAGGAGTGAACCAATGGATGGAAGACCTCTCTCTCTCTCTCTCTGCCTCTCCTACTCTTTCTGTGTAACTCTTGACTTTCAAATAAATAAATAAATCTTTAAAAAGAGAGAGAGAGCTGGCTAACATACCACTGTTCAGCACCTATCCCCCCCTTCACCTGGGGCAGAAAGCCCACCCAGCACAGCAGATACTGCTTCATTTCACAACAGCAGACCAAAGGAGATTACATACTTCTGAAATACACGTGGAGTGATTCCGAACTTTTCGTTGCTCCTTTACACGAATATATTCCTTGAGGGTCTTTGGTACTACTTCCCAGGTTCCACTTATTTCCACTTACATTTCGGAACTTCACTTCCTGCCCATCTTTTAACCACTTGATATTTTTGTCTGGCAATTTACAAGTCAGAAGCACTGAGCCATCATCTCGATTGTCATCCACTTCTATCATAAGATTTTCTGAAAAAGGAAAAGCCAGAGTTCCGTTATAGATGCTACCTCTGAAATTCTCCCTGCCCCCAGGAGCCAAGAGAAGACACTAGAGTACATGGGGATCTTGCTGGCGCTCCAGGCTCTATTCAGCAGTGCTTGGGAGGGGGTGATTCTGCACTTCTAACGTGCTCTCAGGTGATGCCAATGCTGCTGGTCCAGGGGTCCCAACTTGCAGAAGTGCCTTGCTGCTAGGGTTTTGTTTCTCCTGCAAGGACGAGGCAGTTAAGGCCACTGCTTTGATTGACAATGGGAACACCACCTATCATCCCTACTTTTCTAAACTGTTCTGGTAGCACTACTGTTATAGGAAGTTGTATTTCTATGAATATCCTCAGAGCTTGAGGATTCAAATCAGCCATTTCCCTTACCTTTTTTAATCTGGGCCATAGTACCTGTAGAGACAGAAGAAAGAGGGTCAGCTGGGCATGGAGTTGTTCAGATGCCTGGAAGGGCCCTCATGGTCATTTGAGACCAAGGTCAGGAGAGCTCTTAGTCCTTGGGCAGATAGTCTCTGTATCTACTTCCTTGGATCATAGCCTAAGAGGAATTTTGTGTGATAACAAAGGCGCTGTTTGGCCTCTCTCCTAACATCCTGGGAGGAAGTTTCTAAGCCCTTGGAATTTCATGAGTGATAGCAGCACCTTTGTTAAGGATGGTGGACCCTGGGACCCCACCTGAGTTTGTGCTAAGGAGGTGACTCAAGATGAGGCTGGTCAAGACCAACCATGTAGTTAGAGGATCAGGGATTTGAAGCCAGTGATATCAGTCCTGAGAGTGGGGTGGGGAGGAAGAAGCTCGAGATCGGGTGCAATCAAGTGGCCAACCATCCAATCAATCATGCCAATGTAAGGATACTTCATAAAAACCTTGGTTGGTGGACACATTAAGGTGCCGGGATGGCTCCCAGACCTTGCTTCATGGGTCTCTTCATTTGGCTGGACCCGATTTCATTTATTAAAAAATTTATTTATTGTGAAAGTCAGAGTTAGAGACAGACACAGAGAGAGATCACATGTGAGAGATCTTCCATCTGCTGATTCACTTCGCAGATAGCTACAAAGGCCCAGTACTGGGCCAGGCCAAAGCCAGGAGGTGGGGCTTCTTCTGGGTCTCCAGTGTGGGTGGCAGGGCCAAAAACATTTGGGCCATCTTCCGCTGCTTTTCCCAGGCCATTAGCAGGGGGCTGGATCAAAAGTGGAACAGCCAGGACATGAACCAGTGCCCATGTGGGATGCCAGCATTGCAGGCAGCGGCTTTATCCACTATGCCACAATGCCAACCCCCAGATTTTATTTTTTATAGTAAAACTGTGATAGTAGATAAAGTGCTTTCCTGAGTTCTTTGAGTCATTCTAGTGAATTATCAAACATGAGAGGGTTATGGGAACCCTCTGGATTTGTGGCCAGTTTGTCAGAAGTATGAACAGTCTAGAAATGCCTGCTCTTGTGCCTGGCATTTAAAGTGAGGGCAATCTTTTGGGGGCCATCCCTGGCCTGGTGGGGTCTGACACAACTCTGAGGGGTTCAATTTTCAGAACTGTATTGCAGTATACATACTGGTATTGCCCATATGGTCCAGAAAGGTCTGCTCCTTTAGCAGTCGAGGCCCTGGCTAGGAGTGAGTGTACTCTAGCTAAAGTCTTCTAAACTTTTTGAAATCACTCTTTTGAGGGGCTAGCATTTTAGCACAGTGGGTTAAGCTGCTGCTTATAATGCTAGCATCCCATATTGGAGTGACAATTTGATTCTCTGCTGCTCTGCTTCTGATCCAACTTCCTGCTAATGTGCTTGTGAAAGCAGTGGAAGATGGACCAAGTGTTTTGGCTCCTGTCACCCATATGGGAAACCAGGATGGAGTTCCTGGCTCTTGGCTTCAGTGCAGGCAAGAACTGACTGTCATGGTCATTTGTGAGGTGAACCAACAGATGGAATATTTCTCTATTAAATAATATTTTGTGGAATATTCCTCTCATGAGTCATTATTTACTGTCTTCCAGGATGCACCAGAAGGAAGCTGAATCAGAAGCAGAGGAGGCAGAGTTCCAATTGGCACTCTGATATGGGATGTTGGAGTCCCAAGTGGCAGCTTAGCCCTCTCTGTTACAATGTCTAAAAGCCTATTAGAGATGAGTTATTTCCAAAATCTCCATCCCTGGTGATCCATTTCTGGTAGAAACCCAGGATGTCCCAGGGAAAGCTAGCTATTCAATTAGCTCTCAAATCTGTCTCCAAACTTGTAGTAGTAGAGTTGCATGGTAGAAATACTACAGGACCTAGCACTGCAATTCAGTACAGTTGGATTCAGTCCACACATTCACGGGGCCCTGTTGTGACCTGCTATGATCAAGCATTGTGGGATAAAAGGGTGGTGATGTGAAGAGCGAGGTGCTGCTTCCAAAGGGTTTGTGACAAAGTGGACCTTGAGGAAGAGTAGAGACTCACCAGACACGCAGTCATTCTAAGCAGAAAGAATAGCCAAGCAAAGAGACGCACTTGGAAAAGGACAAAGAGGTGGTGTGGCTAGAGGCCGAGTGTGTGGTAGGAGAGGTAGGCATGAGTCAAAGGGTGCTGCAAATAGTTGGAAGGAGTTAACTGACTCAGAACTTGTGCAAGGCTAAGCTTTCATGAATGGTACCCAGCACAGCACCCGGAACATGGTAGGAGCTTTATGTTTGTTGAATGAATGCATGAGCAAAGAAATGAGTGAGTGGGGGAGAAAAGTCAAGCTAACAGTTAAAACAGATTTCTTGCTAGCCCTTTTCTCTGACCACCTGGCTGCCAGGGGAGGGTACAGAGACTCTTCCTCCGAACTTTCCATAAGAAAGGAAATCTAGGGGCCAGCACTGTGGCATAGCAGGTAAAGCCACCGCTTGCAGTGCTGCCATCCCATATGGGTGCTGGTTTGAGTCCCGGCTGCTCCACTTCCAATCCAGCTCTCTGCTATGGCCTGGGAAAGCAGTAGAAGATGGCCCAAATGCTTGGGCCCCTGCATCTGCATGGGGCACCTAGAAGAAGCTCCCAGATCCTGGCTTCAGATCCACCCAGCTATGGCCATTGCAGCCATCTGGGGAGTGAACCAGTGGATGGAAGACATCTCTCTCTCTCTCTCTCTCTCTCCCTCCCTCTTTACCTCTGTCTCTCTGTAACTCTGCCTTTCAAATAAATAAATAAGTCTTTTAAAAAAGAAAACAAAATGATATGGCAAAAAAGGACCCATACTTTATTTAAAAAAAAAAAAAAGAGGAAATCAAATTGCTCAGTGACATCTAATTTTGCTTACCTGAGTGCAACTCCCTCGTAGGACTGAGATCTCTTCTAGTGGAGTTTCTGGGTTAACTGGTGTGAGAACTGAGCCCAGAGGGTCACACAATGCAGTGGTGGCTGAGCTGAGGCTGGAGCCCTGAGTCTCTGTTCCTCGGCCCAATGCTCTTTCCACTACTCCAGCTGCCCCACCCAGCATCCGGCATTGCCCCCCACTGGCTCTCCTTCCCTCTTTTCTCAGAAATAATTCTAGGGCCAGCGCTGTGGTGTAGCCCGTTAAGCTACTGCCTGCAGGGCCGGCATCCCATATGAGCACCAGTTTGAGTCCTGGCTGCTCCACATTTGATCCAGTTCCCTTCTGATGAGCTGGGGACGCAGTGGAAGATGACCCAAATGCTTGGGCCCCTGTACCCATGTGGGAGACCTGGATGAAACTCCTGGATCCTGGCTTTGGTCTGGCCAAGCCCTGGCTGTGCTGGCAATAGGGGAGTGAACCAATGGATGGAAGACTTTTCTCTCTCTCCCTCCCTATAACTCTTTCAAATAAATATTTTTTTCTAAAAAAAAAAAAAAAGAAAGAAAGAATTCTAAATGCTCATTGCCTCCTTCAGGTCTCCTACTCGGCCATCAGCCAGCTGTGTTTCAGGAAGTAGCATTGCCTCCGGTCCATCTTTATAAGAACGTGGATGCTTTCTTCTACAGCTCTTTCTCCCTTAGCTGACTTTCCCCCGCTTAGACTCAGAGGGTATAATTATCACCCTCCCTTCTCTACCCTTGGCTCTGCTCTCAACTCCAACATCAGCTCCAGGAGCTTGCTCCTCACTCTCTTCTCTTAGTCTAGAAATGTGCTCAAGTTTTCCTCCCTCTCAAAAACACTCTCCGCAGACTCTACTTCCCCCTTCACCTACCACCGCATCTCTTCTCCCTTCCCATCCAGTTTTTCTAAAGAACAGTCTGCACTTGCTGCTCTTCAACACCTGACCTGCACCTGCTGCTCATTTCCATTTGACTCCCATTCACACTCCTGCCAAAATTGTTCTAAATTACCCATGCCCTTTATTTTGCCAAATCCTACAGATTTAACTTTTCTATATATTCTTGTATTAGTAGACTCTCTTTGACATTTCAAGTTATTTTTAAAATTTACTTTATTTATTTTAAAGTCAGAGTTACAGAGAGAGTAGAAGGGAGAGAGAGAGACAGATCTTCCATTCTTTGGCTCTCTCCTCAAATGGTCATAACAGCCAGGGCTGGGCCAGGCTGAAGCCAGGAGCCAAGTGCTTCATCCAGGTATCCACATCAATGCAGGAACCCAAGCATGTAGACCATCTTCCACTGCTTTCTCAGGTGCATTAGCAGGGAGTGGGATCAGAAGTGGAGCAGCTGGGACAAGAACCAGCACTCAGCTGGGATGCTGGCATTGCAGGTAGTAGCTTAAACTGCTGTGCCACAATGCCAGCCCTTTTGTCATTCTTTTATCACTCTCCAGAGATTCTATCCTCCTCCCAACTGCTCGTTAAAAGTTGGAAACCTAGGGCAGGTATTTGGCCCAAGGGTTAATGTCCCACATTCGAGTGCTGGTGTTTGACATCAGTCTCTCACTCCTACCTCCAGCTTTCTGATAACGTGGGACCTGGGAGGCAGCAATGATGCCTCACATAATTGGGTCCTACCACCCTTGTGGGAGATGTGGGTTGAGTTCTCAGCTCCTGGTTTCTGCCTGGCCCAGCCCCAGCCATTATAGACATTTTAGAAAAGATTTGTTTGTTTGCTGGTTTTAAAGGGAGGGAGGGAGGGAAAAGGGGAGAGAGAGGTACAGAGGAGGACAGGGGGGAGAGAGGGGGAGAGAGGGGGAGAGAGGGGGAGAGAGGGGGAGAGAGGGGGAGAGAGGGGGAGAGAGGGGGAGAGAGAGATCAATCTTCCATCTGCTGATTCACTCCCTAAATGGCTGCAATAGCCAGATCTGGATCATGCTGAAACCAAGAGCCAGAAACCAGGAATTCCAGGCTGGTTTCCCACCCAGGTGGCAGGGACTCAAGTATTTGAGTCATTATCTGCTGCCTTCCCAGGCACATTAGCAGGAAGCTGGATCCGAAGTGGAACAGCCAGGACTTGAACCAGCGTTCCCATATTGGATACATAGGGTGGCTTGACCGGCTGTCCCCAGTGTTGGCATTTGCAAAGTGAATCAGCTGGTGGGAGCACTCCCTTCTTGTCTGTCACTTCTCAAAAAACAAACAAACAAACAAACAGGAAGAAAACAAGTTGGAGTCCTCACAGTTCCACTCCCAGCCCCATCTTCCTCACATCTCACACAGTGTTTGTGGTATTTCATCAACTTCATGAGTTCAGTTTCCCCCAGCAGGTCCAGACTCCAGACCCCAACCCACTCCATCTACTTCCCGTTGGATATGTCCAATTGAGTATTCACACTGGCACCTTATAGTGTGCCCTACACTCAGTCCGGCGACGTTGAAACTTGGCTCTTCAATTAGACAGTGAGCTTGTCCGAGCAGCAGCTTTTTATACATCTTTACGTGCCCCTGGCCACACGTTGGGATCTCACCCATATTTGCTGACCAGTTGACCGACTGAGCAAGTGAGCAGATGAGTGCTTCTGAGGCCTACTGCCGACCCCAGCCCTGGGAGAGGGAACACACACCTGCTCCTCTCAGTTTCCCGACTCCCTGCCCTTTTGGGCTACATCAAAACCTAAGATGGCGGCAGCAGGGTCCTCTCTCTGATTCAAGTCCCCTGTTTTGATCTCTTAGACAAAAGGATCGTATCTCCCCTCTGAGACACTGCTTCTGCTTTCTCTGGCACAGAACAGTCAGAGGCTTCATTTTTGCCCTTGCTTCCTTGAACCCTGAGATGACAATTGAGGCGGGCTCAAGGCTGGATCTCCATGTTGCTGTCTCTGTGATGGCCTCTACCCTATTGCCCTTCCCCGGCTGCCAAGCCCCTAGAAGGCCCTTACCTTGAAGGAGAAAGACAGTCAGGATGAGGCCAGCCAGACCCTTCTGCTGCTCCATGTCCGTCTCCCTCCTGCTGTTGAAGCGTGGCGCAGCCCTAGCCGCCAGCCAGCCTGTGCAGCAGCTAGGAAGGCTCCACCCAGCCCACTGCGGGCTGCGGCCTCTGCGAGAAGGCAAGGGCCCGGGGCCTCCACCCTCTGGCCCCAGCGTGGGCAACCAGGGCTTCAGCTGGGCTGCAGGTGCAGATGTCTCTTGCTTTTCCGTTTAGGAGGGCAGGTGGAGGTGGTGGGGAGGAAGTGGGAGAGTGCTGGATTCCCACACAGAGATTCTGCTTGCACAGCCCGCTGCTTTGATGCTGGGAGGGTGGTGGCCCTGGGCTGCTTTGTTCATGAGGAAGATCAACGTCCCTGCCACCTGTTGCTGCTTATTGCTGATTGTTGCTGCCTGAATTAATGAACTTAGGCAAGATCCAGGTGCTTGGGGCTGGAGCTCTGAATGAAACCTGCCTGAGTCCAGGTTTTCATCCAAGAGTTTTTAAAAAAACAGATTTATTTATTTTAAAGGCATCCATTGATTTACTACCCAACTGGCTGCAACAGCTGGGGCTGGGCCAAGCCAAAGCGAGGAGCCAGGAACTCCATTTGGATCTCCCACATGGGTGGCAGGGACCCAAGTACTTGGACCATCTTCTGCTGCCTTTCCCAGGAGCACCAGCAGGAAGCTGGATAAGAAGCTGAGCAACTGAGACTCCAAGCAGCGCTCCAGTATGAGATCCTATTGCACCACAATACCAGCCTCTCATCCAGGAACTTTTTCAAAGTTCTTTTGAGGTCATCAAAGAGGTATCCATCTGGGAAGGAGTAGGTGGACAGTTCCCACAAGACAGACCAGTAGTGCATGTCCAGGGGCCAGGGCAGGACTGAGTCTTCAGGATCTTACGCCCCCATGCTCTCAGCACACCAGTTAGCAAGGCCACAAGAACCGGCAGAGACTTCTTGCCACGCTGCAGGCACAGAGATGGTGACGAGCAGCACAGACATGGTTCTGTGCTCAGGGATATCGCAGTCCAACTACAGCAGCATGGAGAGTTTGGGATCTGCACAGGTCCTTGGGGAAGAAGTCCAAGCTTTTCAGGGAGGCTCAATTCTGCTTGTAAATAACATATTTTTCTTTGTTTATTTATTTGTTTGTTTGAAAGGCAGAGCAAAAGCAAGCAAGTGAGCAAGTGAGAGATCTTCCACCTGTTGGTTAACTCCCCGAAATGCCCACAATGGCAGCACTGGCCCAGGATCAAAGCCAGGATCCAGCAGCTCCATCCAGGTTTCCCATGTGGTTGGCCGGGGCCCAGGAACTTGGGCCATTATCTATGACTTCCCAGGATGTATTAGCAGGAAGTTACATCAGAAGTGGAGAGGCTGGAGCTCAAACCAGGCATTCCAATATGGGATGTGGGTATCCCAAGTGGTGGCTTAACCTGCCACAATGCCTGCCCCAATGATATGTTGTTAATAATAACTACCTCTTATTGGGCACATACGCTGTGTCAGGAGCCATGCAAATAATTTGTTCAAATCCTATTAATACTGGGTGAGTGAAGTTTTGAAGAATTCCCTGACTGGCCCAAGACTTTTGGGAAGGCAGTATTGGGGCCAGTATTGAAGTCTGCGGGTGGAGACGGGAGGGCACTAATGCCTGGCTTGCTCTGACCAGAAGCTGCTTGATCTGGCATCTCAGGTGGCCCGGTCAAGGATCCTGAGAAAGACCAGGAGCAGGAGGCACCCAGCTTTATGCAACAGGCCCACTGCTTCCTTCAGCAAGGTGGGGAGGTGGCAGTTTTTCAGTGGTGAGTAAATGCCATGTTGTCAGTAAATGCCTGGAAGTCCTCGCTGAAGATCCCAAATCCCTGTCACTTCCTGGAAGTCCAGGCAAGCTTGTCCACATTCTCTGTTCTCCCTTCTTTCCCCTCCCCGCCAGGCCCCCTGCTCGGAGAGAGCAATTTGCACCTGCTTCCTTCCTAGCCCTGATGACAGCCCCGATCACTGTGGCAGACAGCAGAGAGGCAGGCGTCTTCTAGTTCCTCCCCCACTCTCGGCTCTCCGTCAGTCAGCTGGGGAGGGCAGCTCTCACTCTGGCTGATGGTTCCGTGACCTGGCTCTCTCTACTGGATGAATTCCCCCGGAAGATGGAACACGGCGGGCTTCTGGCTGGCTTCATACTGGTTATCCTTCTTCCTCAAGGTACAAGAGGCTTCTGCGGGGCAGGGACTGAGAGGGACAGTACCATGTGAAGGTGGTTCTCATCTCTAGCTGCAATTCACCCGGCACCCCAGGGTGTCAGGAGGGCAAGGCTGGATGGAGCACACGGTTGGGGAAACAGCCATTTGTCTTTGACCGACTCTGGCTAGGAACACGTATTGACTTTGGTGTCTCTCTAAGACCATAAGCCAGGGAGCTCTAGGAAATGATTCAGTATATGTGTATGCCTGAGCCAAGGGCTGCTTAGAGGAGCAGAGTTGTGTGCACTTGCTCCGTCTAGGGCACACGGACTCTGGGTTGGGACTCCTGGCCATTGAGGCTATCATTGTGTTACCACATGGAGCCAGGAACCAGCACTCACAAATGTTTTAAAAGAAAAATGAACTCTAGGTCGAGCAGGAGGGGAAGGGTATGTTATTGCATACTCAGTAGGATGCCAAGTCATCCCAGTTTGCCTGCTTTTAAAACTGGAAGTCCTGGGGCCAGCACTATGGCATAGTGGGTAAAGCCACCGCCTGTAGTGCCAGCATCCCATATGGGTGCGATTCGAGTCCCAACTGCTCCACTTCTGATCCACGGCTCTGGCCTGGCAGAGCAGTAGAAGATGGCCCAAATCTTTGGGTGCCTGCACCCGCGTGGGAGACCCGGAAGAAGCTCCTGTCTCCTGGCTTCAGATCAGCGCAGCTCTGGCCGTTGTAGCCATCTGGGGAGTAGACCAACAAATGGAAGATCTCTCTCTCTGCCTCTGCCTCTCTGTATCTCTGCCTTTCAAATAAATAAATCTTAAAAAGAAAAGAAAAGAAAAGAAAAGAAAAGAAAAGAAAAGAAAAGAAAAGAAAAGAAAAGAAAAGAAAAGAAAAGAAAAGAAAAAAGAAGTCACAGGGAGAGAGATTTTTCATCTGTGGCTCACTCCCCAGATGGCCACAATGGCCAGTGCTGGGCCAGGCCGATGCTAGGAGTCAGGATCTTTATCCGGGTCTCTCACATGGATGGCTAGGGTCCAAACACTTGGGCCAATCCTCTGTTGATTTCCCTCAGCCATTGGCAGAGAGCTGGATTGGAAGTGGAGCAGCAGGGACACAAACCAACACCCATATGGGCTGCCGACATCACAGGAGGCAGCATTACCTGTTATGCCACAGCACCGCTCCTCCTCCCACTTCTAATCAGTGGTCTGAACTCAGTTCCAAGAAGGTTCTTGGGTCAAGCCAGCTCCATGGCTCTTTCTTTTGCCCCAAATCCCTCAAGACCTGTCATTTCCTTGCTCTGCAGCCTCGGGTCCTCCCTGGTCCCAGCAGTTCATGGCGAGCTTCCCAAAGCCTTTCTCTTGTGACTTCTGTCCCTCTCACTGGAGCCAAAAGCTGTCCTGGACTGGGAAAGCGGTCCTTAAGTATGAGCCTGAACAGGACAAGGGGTTCAGTGCGGCCACAGAACTTCTTCAGCTGTTGTATTTCTTCCCTTAGTGAGCCCCGACCACATACACGTCGAGGAGCTGGAAGACAGTGTGTTTTTGAGTTGCAATACCAGCATCAAGTGGATGGAGGGAACAGAGGGAATACTGTTAGCAGACAATAAGACACTGAACTTGGGAAAACGCATCTTGGATCCATGAGGAAAGTATTCGTGCGAAACTGCAGGTGATTCGGCCAAAAAAGTCCCCGCTCTGCAAGTCTATTATCGAAGTATGTGCCTTCGGGACCCTTGGGTTGGAAAGGAAGGGGCCTCTGGGTGTGATGCTTTCTGGCTGGAGTGGGCTGTGGTGAATCAATGCTATTTGTGAACTGGGGTCCCTCTTGTAACAGTACTATCTGGATTTGGGGGGCCTCAGAGTGGGAGAGAGAGCAGCAGGGATCTTGTTTGGGACACAGGATGGACCCACCACCTTGTTTAAGGTCCCACAAAGCTAAGGTGATTTCTTGGCTCTGCTCTGGGAACCCTGGGGTTGAAGTGCAGAGACAGCGGCAGCGAGACCATCAGCAGGCCTTTGTCCCGAGTTCTTACCGAAGCTTGGATCTGGGCATGAGAGATCCTAGGGCTGCCCTGGGAAGCAGAGATGATTGCCTGGCCTTGAAGACCCTCTCCATCGCCTGCCTCCCTGCTTCCCCCACAGTGTGCCAGAACTGTGTGGAGCTGGACTCGGCCACCCTGGCTGGCATCGTCATCACTGATATCATTGCCACTCTGCTCCTCGCTTTGGGAGTCTACTGCTTTTCTGGACATGAGACTGGAAGACTCTCTGGGGGTTAGTGGAGGGGCAGTGTGTGTGTGTATGTGTGTGTGCGCGCATGAATGCATACCAATGAGCTTACTCATCAGCCAAGGAATGGGGCTGGTGGGAAGCTCAATCTCATCTGGGAGTCACTTTTGCAATCCCCTGAAGACTCCTACAACTGGTTGTTGAAAAAACACAAGCCAGAATTGCTCCTGTGGGTTTCTCTGAGCTGGGGGTTGTGATCAGCTGCAGGCCCCCTGCACTGTGCAGGGGGCCTGCTGTCCCCACCTCCCAGGCCCTTGGTGACTATGTCCCCTGCTTCTTCCAGCTGCAGACACTCAAGCTCTGTTGAGGAACGACCAGCTCTATCAGGTGAGCCCTGGGCCTGGAGGGGGGTCGGAGGCAGACCTGGGAGGAGGGTGAGTGGGGACAGGCAGGCTGACACCAGGTGTGTTGGGTGCATGTGGGAAGGGTCCTGTAGGGGCTTCATTCCCAGGGGTGTCTAGAGAGGTCAGCCTTGGCTCTCCCCAGGAGGGTTTTGACCCTGCCTCTGTGTCTCCCCCTCTTATCTCTTAGACTCTCCAAGATCGGGATGATGCTCAGTACAGCCGCATTGGAGGCAACTGGGCTCGGAACAAGTGAACACGAGATTGGGGCTTCTGAAGACATCATTTATCAACATTTTCCTCATCGCTCAGCCAATAAAATGTCCTCTTTCACACAGCAAGTGCCTGGCTTTTTTTTTTAAAGCTTTATTTATTTATTTGAGAGACAGAGTTATAGACAGAGAGAGGGAGAGACAGAGAGAAGTCTTCCATCCGCTGGTTCACTCCCCAAATGGCTGCAATGGCAGAAGCTGTGCTGATCTGAAGCCAGGAGCCAGGAGCTTCTTCCAGGTCTCTCAAGCGAATGCAGGGACCCAAACACTTGGGCCATCTTCCACTGCTTTCCCAGGCCACAGCAGAGAGCTGGATTGGAAGTGGGGCAGCCAGGACATGAACAGCACTCATATGGGATGCTGGCACTGCAGGCAGAGGCTTAGCCCACTACACCACAGCACTGGCCCCTGTCCTGACTTGGCTGGGGCCTTGCCCCTCTGAGTCCCTGTGTCCTTCCTTTGCTTCTGCCCTGCATGGACACTGTGATGGAGAGTTTATCTGTTGTGACTCTAGTCCCTTGTCATGGTCCTTCTAAGGCTGTGGCTGCCTCACCATGGCAGAGGATAGGCTGCTGTGTTCTGGAGCCCAGCCACACAGAATTTTCCGTGACATCATGAGCGGGGGTGGCAGAGACATCAAGCGGCCCTGGGGATCACTTCTCACCAAGCTTCAGAGCGTGTGTGTTACAAAGTCCCTCTGTGTCGGGGGCTGGCGCTGTGGTGAAGTGGGTTAAAGCCCTGGCCTGCAGCACCCACATCCCAAATGGACTCTGGTTTGTGTCCTGGCTGCTCCTCTTACAATCCAGCTCTCTGCTTACAGCCTGGGAAAGCAAGAGAAGGTGGCCCAAGTCCTTGGCTTCTGCACCCGCTTGGGAGACCTGGAGAAAGCTCCTGGCTCCTGGCTTTGGATTGGCTCAGCTCTGGCTGTGCGGCCAACTGTGGAGTGAACCAGCGGATGGAAAATCTCTCTCTCTCTTTGCCTCTCCTTCTCTCTCTGTAGAACTTTGATTTCCAAGTTAGGGGCTGGCACCGTGTTGCATTGGGTTATTCCTCCGCCTGCGGCGCCGGCATCCCATATGGGCACCGGTTCTAGTCCTGGTTGCTCCTCTTCCGGTCCAGCTCTCTGCTGTGGCCTGGGATAGCAGTAGAAGATGGCCCAAGTCCTTGGGCCCCTGCACCCACGTGGGAGACCAGGAAGGGGCACCTGGCTCCTGGCTTCAGATTGGCGCAGCTCCAGCCGTTGCAGCCATTTGGGGAGTGAACCAACGGAGGGAAGACCTCTCTCTCACTATCTGTGGCTCTACCTGTCAAATAAATAACTAAATAAATAAAATCTACCTGTCTAATAAATAAATAAAATCTTTAAAATTCATAAATACAAAATAAATACAAAAATAAATAAATCTTTAAAAACAACAAAACAGAGTCCCTCTGTGCTAAAGGCTGGCCTCAGCTTGTGGCCCTTCCTAGCGCATAAGTATCACCAGCTGTGAAGGGGTCTCCGCCTCAGCCCCACTCAGCGCTTCTTTCCACCTGTATAGAAGGTATCATTCGGGCCAGTGCTAAGTGCTGCTCCTCCGCACGCAGAGGAGCCACACTGGACCAGACGCTTGTTGTTCCCCTTTTTACAAGTCTTTTCTATAGTAAAGTAAGAATGAGCAAACAGCAAACTCCCAAAACAAGAATGAGTAGAGAGAAATGAGAAAGAACGAAGCAACGAACTTCCCCACGAACTCTCCAGCCAACCCACCCCACCGTGCCGTCTCTCTTCTCCTTTATAGTCCTCTCCACCAATCCACGCTCCACCTGTCCACGTGTCGAGCATGCTGTTCTCTTCTACTCAGAGGATGAATCGGCTTCTGCGGCTCCTAGTAGTCAAGATGAATCAGCTGTGTAAAAGCTGGTTACTCCTTATCAGCGCCATATTATGGGAGGCGGGCTTTGCCTCCCGCAGGAGACGGATTCTGCCTCCCACAGATCCCCCTTCTTTTTATTTTTTAAGGCGTGGATACGTGCCTGCCCCGCGGCACACACTCTGATCACCCGCCATCAAGGATACAGGAAGCATGTCCTGTCCTCTGTTTTAGGCTGCCCGAGTTGCCCGCAGGTGCTTACCCGTCTTTTGACTATCGGTTCAACATGCTCATCACCTGTTTGATGACAACCTCTGACTGCCATTGTTGTTGAAGCAGCTTCAACATTACACGTTCGCAGCCTGTATAAAGTTCGGTGTGATCTTCATGCTATTGACTGTTTTGTTTATCATGGTACTTCAGGGTTCGTTGAAAATGTCCCATATTCCAAGGATCCCAGGGATTGGTTATTCATTGTTTCCTTCCTCAAATGGAGTTTTTTCTTCTAGCTCCTCCACTGGTAGGTTCACCAAGCGAATTCTTCTCTCGGGGGTCCATATTGGTTGTGCCGCACCCTGCGGAAAAAAACAAACGGTGCCTCGTATCCTTCTGAGTAAGGGGAACAGGCCTTTCCATTGGTTATCCTGTAAATCCTTCCACATTACCCACTGTATTGATTCCTTATCAGCTGATTGAGCATGCATTTGTGCAGGTGTTTTGCCGTTCTTCTTCTTGTTCAAAAAATTAATTGTATAAAGAGCTAAGGCCAAAGCATCCTTATTGGATGCGGCCATTTCCCCTATTCCCCCTTTTTGTTTAATTATTAAATTTTTTAAATATGAGTGCGTTCTACTGCAGCCTGACCTTGTGGATTATACGGAATAACGGTAATATGGGAGATTCCGAATTCTTTCAAAAAATGCAGCAAAACGAGCTGATGTATATGCTGGGCCGTTATCCGTTTTGATCACATGAGGAACTCCCCAGGCTGCAAAAGCCTGCAAGCAGTGTTGGATTACTTGTTGTACTCCTTCTTTATTCATAGCTGTGGCCATAACTACGCCTGAATATGTATCTACAGTGACATGAACACAGCTTTGTTGCCCAAAAGAAGGAATATGTGTAATGTCCATCTGCCAGATATCTCCTGGTTTAAGGCCATGGGGATTGGCTCCCGCAGGAATCTTTGGAACTATGGCAACAACGCACTTTTCACAGGACCTAATGATACCTTCTGCTTGCTTGCGGGGAATATTAAATTTAAAACTTAAAGTGTGGGTGTTAACATGCCATTTAGAGTGATATTCTTTAGCTTGTTCCAAAGCGGTGCATGCAAGCAAGAATCTTGAATAATGATCGGCCATCATGTTACCTCAAGTAAGTGGGCCGGGTAAATTGGAATGTGCTCTTATGTGGCCTATGTAAATAGCATGCGCTCTGATTTAATAACCCCTGAATTTCACTTAAGAATAGACTGAGGAGGATTTAAGAATAAGGCACGGTGTAGCGAGCATCTGAACTGCATTCACCACATATGCACTATCAGACAAAATATTCATGGGTGCGCTCTCTCTGCGTAATACTGTCGCGATAATAGCTAACTCTGCATGTTGTGGAGAAGGGGATGCTGTTAAAACAAAATATCGTTGATTGCCAAGTATAGCTGCTCCTGTTCCGCCTTTAGCTCCATCTGTAAATACAGTAACTGCCCCTTGAATTGGATCCCTTCGCACCTTCTGCACCCGTTTTATTGAAACCTGTGTGCAGAAGTTAACAAATGGATGGCGAGGGTAGTGATTGTCAATCTCTATTTGTAAAATGAGAACTATGTATGCCCACTGCCAGCATTCCCTTGTAAAGTCTTCTATTGCCTCTTGAGCAAAGGGAACTACACATCACTTTGGAGTCTTCCTGCAATTTGTCGCTTTTATTGCTGTTAGTATCAAATCAGCCACTGCAATACCTTGGGTGTATAGTACACGCGGTACATGTGAATGTGGGTATACGAACAGCAAGGGTCCTCCTTGCCAAATGACTGCGAAGGGATACAGCTGTTCCATAAAAATTAATATTTCTAGGGCTTGTTGTGGATCACATCTTTCCATCTGCATTGCTTTGTTTTTTGATTTTCTGTAACGTCAAGCGGGCTTCTTTTGTCAATCTATGAGGGGAATCAAGCTGGGCATCTCCCTCTAAAATATTAAATAATGGCATCATATCTTTGGTGGTTAATTTACAATACGGCCTCAACCAATTTAAATTGCCACATAATTTCTGGAAATCATTAAGGGTCTGCAACCCATCTATTGCAATTTCAAATTCTAATGGAGTCACCTTTTCAGAAGTTACTTTAAGCCCTAAGTACTGTACTATTTCCCCTTTTTGTATCTTCTCTGGCGCTACTTGTAACCCAACTTTTTCCAAATATAATAGCAGCAGCTTATATGCTTCCATAAGGTGACTTTCACTTTCAGCCATTATTAACAGGTCATCCATGTAATGTAAAATTTGTACTTCTGGGCACTGTTGTCGAACCGGCTCCACTGCCTGATCAACATATAGCTGGCATATGGCAGGACTGTTAGTCATTCCTTGGGGAAGCACTTTCCATTCATATCTTTTGTCAGGACCTTGATGATTAATGGAAGGTATAGTGAAAGCAAATCTGAGTGTCTTGTTCATGTAAAGGTATGCTAAAAAAAGCAGTCCTTCAGATCGAGTACTATTAATGGCCAATGCTTTGGGATCATAGTAGGAACCGGAAGTCCGGGTTGTAATGCCCCCATGGGTTGCATCTGCTGATTAACAGCCCGTAAATCATGCAACAACCAGTATTTCCCTGATTTTTTCTTTATCACAAATATTGGCGTATTCCATGAGGAGGTTGATGGTTGCAAATGGCCTGCCTCTAATTGTTGTAACACTATATCATTTACTGCAGCCGGCTTTTCCTGGGTAAGGGGCCACTGTGGTATCCACTTTGGCTTGTTGTCCAGCCATGACAATGGCAGCGGCTGCATCTCAGTGGCCCCCACGAAAAACCCGTGTCCTGTCTTTTAAAGTCGCCTTTAGGCTGGGCTAGGTCCCTTCTGCCTTCTCCTCTGGAGCCTAATCCTCTCTCCTGATACCCCTTTTTATACATAATACACCATCCTAGAGAACTCTCTAACTGGTCCTCATTGGTTAATGTCAGTCCCATTTGTTCCAAAATGTCTCTTCCCCATAATGTGATGGGGAGTGCACTAACATAAGGTTGCACATTTCCCTTGTTCCCTTCTTGATCCTGCCAATGAAGCACCTGAGCACTTCTTGATGGTGTCATGGCTGTACCTAGGCCTACTAAAGTATTATCTCCTGGCTGAAGGGGCCATGACTTCGGCCAATCATTTTCCAAAATTATACTTACATCTGCGCCCTGAATCGACTTTCCTCTAATGGCTAAGGTCCATAGGGGTTGATCTGCTAAAGACATGGATAAGGCTGCAAATTTCTCCCCTTGGGGCCCACAAACATCCTGTGCTCCAGCCATAATCAGCATATGAGCCACAGGTTCTCCTGGCTTAATTTGTACAATGCCCTTTGTGGATTGTAGCAGCACCTTTAACTTATCAAAGGGTAATTGGACAACCCCAGTAATGACCATTAGACCTCTTAAAGCATTTGTTGCCTTTCCTATAATTATTCCAAGTCCCTTCTGCCCAGCCAAAATTGTTTCTGCTATCACCTCTATGGCTTGTGCTCCCATTTGAGGTGTTAGTACTAAATACCCAGTGGCTCGTAACTCTGAGCAGTAAATACTTGGACTGCAGCACCCACCGATTGTTTTGGCCCCAGGGTGCAGGGGCACACATTTGTTTTTTTGGCTGTTGTCCATATACACCTGGTCTTTTTATGGGGCCCAGCTCATTTGGCACCTTCAAGGGATTGCCTGCCCTATGCATTTTAGGGTAACATTCACTGACCCAATGGTTCCCTCTTCTACAGTGTGGGCAAAGGCCTGGTCTTTTCGAGTTCTCCATGCCCTGCTGATCTCGGGCTGTAAACTTCGCCCTACATTCCCTCATTAAATGCCCTTCTCTACCACATTTAAAGCATTTTCATCCCCTCATATCTCGTCTAAATTGTCGGGTCATTGCTACTGCAGCATGTGATCCAGAAGCCACATCATCCATGACATCCCTGCAGATTTTCAAAAAGGTAGGGATGTCCTTATGCTGTCATGGTCTAAGAGCTTCACGACATGTTTTATTTGCTTGTTCATACGCCATTCTTCTGATTAAGGGCATAGCTTCCTCCAGTTTCAAAAATATTTCCCGCTGCTTCCATTAATCTGTTCACGAAGTCAGCGTAAGTGCAGGGCTCTACGGAACCTATCTTAGTCAAGCTGTGTCTTATCTCACCTTTTCTGGGTACCACCTTCCAGGCTCTTCTTGCTATCTCTCTTACTTGTAAAAGGACAGCTGTTGGTAGTCAGGCCTGATCATCGGGATTGGCAAATCGCCCTTCTCCATTTAACATTTCCTCATCCCATGTTTGATTCCCTGCTCTGTAATTTTTTTTTATTTTGACAGGCAGAGTGGACAGTGAGAGAGAGAGACAGAGAGAAAGGTCTTCCCTTGCCACTGGTTCACCCTCCAATGGCCGCCACGGCCGGCGCGCTGCGGCCGGTGCACCGCGCTGATCGGATGGCAGGAGCCAGGAGCCAGGTGCTTTTCCTGGTCTCCCATGGGGTGCAGGGCCCAAGCACCTGGGCCATCCTCCACTGCACTCCCTGGCCACAGCAGAGAGCCGGCCCGGAAGAGGGGCAACCGGGACAGAATCCGGCGCCCCGACCGGGACCAGAACCCGGTGTGCCGGCGCCGCTAGGCGGAGGATTAGCCTAGTGAGCCGCGGCGCCGGCCAGATTCCCTGCTCTGTAATTCTGCTTTGAATATTCCCGAGCAAATTCTCTATAAGCAGCTAACCATAAGAGGAAGTCACCCCCGCCTAACACCACCTTTACTAAGTTCCTCCAATCCTCGGGTATCAGGCCTTGCTGTCCTATGTTATCAAGGATTGCCGGTGTAAAACTTACATGGGGACCATACAGTTGTACTGATTGTTGCAATTCTTTAAGTAATTTGTGATCAAGAGGCGTCCAACCCCTATTTCCTTGCTGATCTTGAATTACAGGGAACACCTGGTCTGGTTCCTGGTATTGCTCCCAAGCAGGTTTTTTATGAACAGCTCCCCTTTGCTTGCTTTCAGTTCTTGGCCTTTCCATCTCTTCCTGCATTCCTACTCCCTCCATCATTCCTTCTTCCTCCTCCCACTCTTCTTCAATCTCATGTGGAAAAAAAGGGCTTTTCTTTACAGGAGGAAACTTTGGCAGTACTAATGCCTGCTACGGACCCAGCTGGGCTGCCCCTCCCCCCGGGACGTGGGGACCTGTGCCGGGTGAGGCAGCCGAGGCTCCACACAGAACCAAATCTGCAGGGTCAGGCTGGGACCCCGGGGTGAGACCCGGGACTCTCTCCCGGGGAGCTGTGGGGTCCGAGCCTTCGCACCTCAGTGTGACCCCACCAGGCAGCGGGGGTCCCTGGAGGCACATGGCCCCAGGGCCTGGCCCCCAAGCAGTGCGCCCCAGGAGGCAGGTGCCTCGGTCCAGGGCTCAGGGCTGGAGAGCCCCTGCCCAGCCGCTCCTCCCGCAACACTATGCAATTCCTGGAGCGCCAGCAGGATCGAAGCCATGACGGGCGGCAGGTCGGGCAGCCGGGCCCAGCCATGCTGTCTGCTGCTTTGTCCTCAGCACCCTGAACACTGCTGGGTCCAGCAGAACCCTTGGCCAGCACTGGCCTTGGCCCTGCCGCACAGAGGGACCCCCTCCCCAGCCCCACTGCCTCTCCCACTCCTCCCCAGAAGCCCAGGGAGCTGAGCTGCCCTCCTGCCCCTACTGCTCGTGGAGGCCCGAGCTCTCCTGTGGACGTCCGAGCCAGCCTTCCGTCCCCTCCCGCCCCAGGCAGCAGGCAGCCCCGGGCCTCCCGGGAACATCCCCCTCTCCCTTTGGGCCTCCTTGTACTCTGAGCTGTGAATATTTTTAACCCTGTAAATAAGGCCAGCTCTTCTCACACAGAGACTATTTTATCAGCTGTCCCTGTCCCAGATGGGTCTAGCTGGTTCTCCATGGGTGGCTTCTAGACTCAGGCACCAACGGACCAAATAAAAGCGTTTTGTTTTGTAAAAAAAAAAAAAAAAAAAAAAAAAAACCACAAACAAACACACAACCGAGGCGGCGATTCATCCTTTATGGTTGAATTTGCCAGCCTTGTAGAGCCAGAATATATTCTTGGCATCTCTCTCAGGGGTGAGGTTCCCTCTTCAGCTTCCTCCTCCCCCCTGTAAGCTTCCTGGCTCTCTAAGTCCTTCTTTGATTTTTTTTCTCACTTGTTCGTTACAATAGCTGCTTGCCTGGCTGCCCTGCCATGATTCTTCCTGAAACTCACTCCCCTCATTAAGCAATAATTTGATCCCTTCCATGGGGTCCTGAAGCGCTTGATCAATGAGTTGCCACCGCCTTAGCACTTCTATCGATTCCCCAACTGCGCGCAATTGCCGTCCCACCTGTCTCCACTGCTGTAGAAACCAGGGGGACGTCTCTGCGACTGCTCTTACGAATGCACGAAATTTCCTCCCCCCTCGTTTCCCTCGCTTAGAAGAAAAGCTGCGAGGAGGTGGGGAGCAGGGAGAGAGAGAGAGGAACCACATTCAGCCCAAAACAGATGAACTTTAGGGAGAAATAGAGGATGGTGCCCAGCATGAGGAAGAAGACGTAGCCAGTGGGCAAGGAGTAGCCAAAGAACTCCACTGTCTGTACCGTCCACGACATGTTGGAGTGGCGGGTATAGTGGAAGACTGAGTCTCCCGGGCATCCCCGGTAAATGCCTCTTTCCTAGCTTCTATTTTTCTTTCCCCGCGGCTTTTTGCCTGGGTTCTCGTTAGCTTCTCCCCGGCACTTTCCATCCGGCTTTTTTCCTAGGCTCTCCCTATTCTCTCTCTCCGGTATTTTCCAGCTTCTTACCCCCGTCCGGATCCGAGTCACGGCACCATTTGCTGCTCCTCCGCACGCAGAGGAGCTGCACTGGACCAGACGCTTGTTGTTCCCCTTTTTTTACAAGTCTTTTCTATAGTAAAGTAAGAATGAGCAAACAGCGAACTCCCAAAGCAAGAATGAGTAGAGAGAAATGAGAAAGAATGAAGCAACGAACTTCCCCGCAAACTCTCCAACCAACCCACACCACCGTGCCGTCTCTCTTCTCCTTTACAGTCCTCTCCACCAATCCGTGCTCCACCTGTCCACGTGTCGAGCATGCTGTTCTCTTCTACTCAGAGGATGAATCGGCTCTTGCGGCTACTAGTAGTCAAGATGAATCAGCTGTGTAAAAGCTGGTTACTCCTTATCAGCGCCATATTATGGGAGGCGGGCTTTGCCTCCCGCAGGAGACGGATTCTGCCTCCCACAGCTAAGGTGTAGCAGGTTAAGTCCCTGCAATGTTGGCATCTCATATCAGTGCCATTTTGAGTTCCAGCTGCTTCACTTCTGATCCAGCTCCCTGCTAATTCACCTAGGAAAGCAGCAGAAGCCCAAATCCTTGAGCCCTGTCACCCACATTGGAGACTTGGATGGAGTTCTGGTCTCCAGGCTTCAGCCGATACAGCCACTTGGAGAATGAACCAGCAGATGGAAGATATCTCTCTCTCTCTCTCCCTCTCTGTGTCTCTCTCTGTGTATCCCTCTCTCTCTGTAACCCTGCCTTTCAAATGAACAAATACATCTTTAAAAAAAAAAAAAAGGAACCATTTCATCTTTCCCTTGCCTCTGCCTTCCGTGTGACAAACTGGGATCAGAAATCCTACATCAGTTAAAACCTGTTATCCCTTCCCGCTTAGCTGGAAACCTGAGCATGAGTCTGGGAGGGAGCTTGGGAGTTTTCCAGTAGGTATCATCGTCAGCCAGTGGGTTGGTGCTGGCTCTGGAACTTTGGGAGGCTGAGATACTTATTAAAAATAAAGGCACCCAGGCTCCACTCCAGGTGTGGAGTCCCCAGGTGAGTCTGGCTTAGAGGGAGAATGGAGGCCACTTACTCTCCTGGGTACTTTATGGCTATTCCTGGATCCCAGCGCTGGGACCCTCCCTTCCTTCTCTGAGTACAAATCACTTAAGCAGGACTTTCCTAAACCAGGTTCCAACAGGAGAAAAGAGCTGACATCCGGAGACCCGGACAATTCCGCCACTGTCTTCCCAGATCCCTGAGACGGGGAACTCCCAGTCGGCACGCGCTTCGCCCGCAGCTGTGATTTATTCCTACCCTGATTTCCCGGTTGCTGCAGGCCTAACCCAAGGTCCTGCTTGCCCACCCGAGTCCTTGAGTTTGGGCTTCCCTTCCAAGGCCTGCATTTCACCCACAATTTGGATGCTTCTCACAGTCTGCACACTTCGTCACACCTTGTAAGAGGGGACTTCAAAAAGTTTATGAAAAAATAGAATGAAAAATATGAGTTTATTTTGATGCAAAGAAATTTAGGCACTAAATGCATTATTTTATTACTTTTAAAGATTCCTTTATTTGAATGGCAGAATTACACAGAGAAAGAGACAAGAGAGGAGAGGGGAGGGGAGGGGAGGGGAGGAGGTGGCTCAGTAGGCTGATCCTCCACCTTGCGGCGCCGGCACACCGGGTTCTAGTCCCGGTCGGGGTGCCGGATTCTGTCCCGGTAGTCCCTCTTCCAGGCCAGCTCTCTGCTGGGGCCAGGGAGTGCAGTGGAGGATGGCCCAAGTCCTTGGGCCCTGCACCCCATGGGAAACCAGGAGAAGCACCTGGCTCCTGCCATCGGATCAGCGCGGTGCACCTGCCGCAGCGTGCCGGCCTTGGCGGCCATTGGAGGGTGAACCAATGGCAAAAGGAAGACCTTTCTCTCTGTCTCTCTCTCTCTCACTGTCCACTCTGCCTGTCAAAAAAAAAAAGAGAGAGAGAGAGAGAGAGAAGAGAATCTTCCATCTGCTGGTTCACTGCCCAAATGGCTGCAACAGCCAGGGCTGGAACAGGCCAAAGCCAGAAGACAGTGGCTTCTTCTGGATCCCCCACATGGGTGCGGGGGTCAAGCACTTGGGCCACATTCTGCTGCTTTCCCAGGCTCACCAGTAGGGAGCTGGATTGGAATAGAGCAGCTGGGACTCAAACTGGTACCCATATGGGATGCTGGCATTGCAGGCGGTGGATTTACTGGCTGAGCTACAGCACTGACCCCCCAAAATACATATTATAAAGACTGTACAGGCTGGCGTTGTGGTGCAGCTCGTTTAGTTGCTGCCTGCAATACTGGAATCCCATTTGAGCCCTGGTTTGTCTTGGCTGCTCCACTTCCCATCCAGCTCCCTAGTAATACATCTGGGAAAGGAGCAGAAAATGACCCAAGTCCTTGGGCCCCTGCACCCATATGGGAGAACCAGATGGAGTTCCAGGCTCCTGGCTTTGGCCTTGTCCCGTCCTAGTCATTGTGTCCATTTAGGGAATGAACCAGAAGATGGAAGATTCTCTCTCTCTCTCTCTCTCTCTCTCTTTTAACTCTGCCTTTTAAATAAATAATAAATCTTAAAAAAAAAACCTCAATGCATGGATTTCAAAAATATTTGTGCCCAAAATAAACTCATATTTTTAATTCCATTTTCCATAAATTAAAAATTATTTATTTGAAAAGCAGAGAGATAGAGCTTATTCCAGGTCTCCCACTTGGGGGCCCAAGTACATGGGTCATCTTCCTCTGCTTTTCCTAGGCTATTAGTAGGGAGCTGGATTAAAAGTGGAATAGCTTGGACACCCACCAGTGCCCATATGAGATGCTAGCATCATAGGCAGGAGATTTACCCACTATGCCACAACATTGACCCACATATTTTATATTTTTTAGAATTTATTTGAGAGATTGGGTGTGGGGGGAGAGAGGGAGAACTCCTTTCTGATGAGAATCTGGAGTCAGGAGCCAGAACCAGGAATCAAACCCAGATGCGCCAATGTGGGTGTCAACTATTAGGCCTGCTGATTTTCAGTCTACTTGTTCCATCACTATCGGATGTAGAGATGCTGAACTCTTACCATAATTGTGGATGTATTTATTACTCCCTGACATTCTATCAGCTTTTGCTTTAATTATTTTGAAACTCTGAAATTAGGCGATTTGGAATTGTTAATATTCACTCCTTTGTCATTATGGAATGACCATTTTTTTTACTCCTGGTAATGTTCTTTGCTATTTGAAATATACTTTATCTGATGTTAATATGTTACTCTTGTTTCTTTTGATTAGTTCTAGCATAGTATGCCTTCTTCTATCCTTTTATTTTTATCTTTGTGTTTAATTTTGGATTGTTTTATTGTTATGTCTTAGAGGTCACTGATCCTTTCATCCTGCAGCATCTAATCTGCTATTAGATATAGCCAATGCATTTTTTGGCATCAGATATTGCATCTTTAAAAAAAAAGATTTATTCATTTATTTGAGAGGCAGAGGCAGAAGCAGAGGCAGAGAGAGAGATCTATCCATCCACTGATTCACTCTTCAAATGGATGCAACGGCCAGATATGCACCAATCTGAAGCTGGGAGCCAGGAGCTTCTTCCAGGTCCCACATGCATGTGCAGGGCCCCAAGGACTTGGGCCATCTTCTACAGTCTTCCCAGGCCAAAGAGAGCTGGATTGGAAGTGGAGCAGCCAGGACTTGAACCGGCACCCATGTGGGATTCCGGCACTGCAGGCAGGGGCTTTACCCACTATGCCACAGCGCCGGCCCTGAGATATTGCAGTCGTCATACCTTTAAGCTTCTTTAATTTTTTTAAATATTTTTATTTATGTGATAGGTAGAGTTACAGACAGTGAGAGAGAGAGAGACAGAGACAGAGACAGAGAGAAAGGTCTTCCTTCCGTTGGTTCACTCTCCAAATGGCTGCAACGGGATCCGAAGCCAGGAGCCAGGAGCTTCCACCCAGTCTCCCATGCAGGTGCAGGGGCCCAAGCACTTGGGCCATCCTCTACTGCTATCCCAGGCCTCAGCAGAGAGCTGGACTGGAAGAGGAGCAGCTGGGACTAGAACCGGTGCCCATTTGGGATGCCGGTGCTGCAGGCAGAGGATTAACCTAGTGCGCCACAGCACTGGCCTCCATACCTTTAAGCTTTATTTGGGGGGCTGGAGTTGTGCTGCAGCAGGTTAAGCGTCTGCCTGTGACTTAACCCATATGAATGCTGGTTCAATGCCTACCTGCTCCACTTCTGATCCAGTTCTCTGCTAACATGCCAGGGAAAGCAGCAGAGGATGGCCAAAGTGCTTGGGCCCCTACCACCCGTAAGGGAGATCCAGATGGAGTTTCAGGCTCCTGGTTTCAGCCTTGCTCAGCCTCAGCCTTTGTAGCCATTTGGGGAGTGAACCAGTGGATGCAATATCCCTTTCTCTGTCTCTCCACCCCCCTCTGTAACTATGCCTTTAAATTAAATAAAAATAAATATTTTTTGAAAAGTTTTATTTGGGCCTGTTTTATATCATTTATGTCTGTACTTAACATGTCTAATATTTCCTGTAGCTTCTTGATCACATGGAATGATTTGCTTGATATGTTTTCTAGCAATTCTGTCACTTGGGTCATTTCTGGGATGGTTTTAGTGAACTGATGTTTTCATTATGAAGAGTTATATGATATCAGCTCCTTGTTTCTACAATTAAGGACCTAGGCAACCAACTTAATGAAGGAAAAAGGTTCATTTAGTTTACAGATTTGGTAACTCCTTTGGTTGGACCTTCTTTGAGAGTGGCAAGAGCAGAGCATGGAACAGAGTGGAGGAAGAGTTCCCACAGTGAGCCAGGAGGCAAAATTTATTTACTTGAAAGAGAGTTACAGAGAGGGTGAGGGAGAGACAGAGAAAGAAAGATCTTCCATCTGCTGGTTTGCTCCCCAGATGGCCACAATGGCCAGGCAGAAGCCAGGAGCCAGGAGTTTCAACGTGTATCCCATATGGGTGGTAGGGACCCAAGCACTTGGGCCATCTTCAGCTGCTTTCTGTGGAACATTAGCAGGGGGCTGGATGAGGAGTAGAGTGACTGGGATTCGAACCAGTGCTCTGATATGGGATTCTGGTGCCACAGGCTGGTGTCTTAACCTGCTGCCCCACAGCACCAACCCGTCCCAATGCTCCTTGAGCTATCAGGTCACGGGAACTAGCTCCAGCATCGTGTGAGAGCCGCAGACTTCTCCCTCCGGTCCTTTTGGGTGATTCTTCCTTTGCTCTCTTAAGAGTTCCTCAGGCATGCACCAGTCACTAGTTTTCTGTCTACGCTGTCTGGTTAAATGCATGTTATTGAGATGACTTACAGCACTTAAATTTACAAGTGCAAAAATGCAGGGTACCTTGAGACTTAAGAAAGAAGATAAAATAAGAAGGATTGGCACATCCTACCACAGAATGAGGTTTCTTCTCCAGAGTGTGAAACTCTGATGAACAACATATAACTTGACAATGAAAAGTCAACGTGAGAATGAACAGGGAAGACTCAAATATAGTAGCTCCTCCCACGATATGCATATGAAAAAAGAGATCTGTGTGGGTTCAATGTCCAGCTCTAGCTCCTGACTTTGGCTTCCTGCTATCGTAGACTCAAAAAAAAGGCCACAGGGTTGACTCAAGTATTGGGTTCCTGCTACCTGCATGGATGGTGTTCCAGCTCCTGCTTTGGCTGGCCCACTCCCAGCTATTGCAGGCATTTGGGAATGAGCCCAGGGATAGGGTCTCTGTCGTCTGTCTCTTCCTCTCACTCTCTGCCTCCAAAATAAATACATAAAGACTTGAAAATATATGGAGCTTTTCATCACTAAATCATTTCATTTCTATCTGCAATATGATCATGGCTAATGCAAAAGGATAAACTCAAAGCTTTCTAGAGGCACTGGAGTGGGGACCAGCTGGCTAAGCTGCCGCCTGTGACTCCAGCATTCCATATGGGTGCCAGTTTGTGTGCCTGCTGCTCCACTTCTGATGCAGCTCCCTGCTAATGGCCTGGGAGAGCAGTGGAAGATGGCCCAACTTTTGGGCCCCTGACACTCACATGGGAGACGTGGATGAAGTTCCTGGCTCCTGGCTCCATCCTGGCTGTTAGGGCCACTTGGGGAGTGAACCAGCAGATGAAAGATCTTTCTCTCTCTCTCTGTCCAGTCTCTCCCCCTCTCTCTGTAACCCTGACTTTCAAATAAAGTAAATAAATCTTTAAAAATGATAGTAAAATAAACTGAAACTGGGGTTATTTTCTCACCACTGTTTTACCTTTTCATTTCCAGATGATTCTACACAGAAATGTGAGTTTATCAGTCCTTTATTGCTGCCCTGTCTGGTGACACAGGTTGGTGGGTAATAGAGAAAGAACTGATGGGAGGAGATTAACTTAGCACCGAGGTGTTCCGATATTAGATTCCCGTTGCAGTCCTGGGTTTTTTCTCACCACCACCCACCCTTTCCCAAGTCACCGTGACCCTGCTTAAACCCTGAAGCCACCTTCCAAAAGCTCCCCCCGGTTCCCTCGTCCACACCCTCAAGCCAGTAGAGGCCCTCTGGTGAGCACATCCAAGACTGGGATGACAGGTGACTTTCATCACTGGGTTGGTCCTTTTGTCACTAGCCTGCCTTTTCTGGAATGTTCCTGGTGCCCCCCACCACCACCACCACCAATTCCCTTGTCCTCTCTCCCATTGCCCAGTATTTGCAGTCTCCATCTCTGGAAACCATGTGGTGCTGACATGCCCTGTGGAAGCTGATGCTGGTGACATACATTGGGGAAAAGATGAAAAAAGTCTTCCAGATACAGACAAGGAACTAGACCTGGAGAATTTTTCCGAAATGGAGCACAGCGGTTATTACTCCTGCTATGTGGGCACAAAGAACAAGGAGAATCAGCATATTCTCTACCTGAAAGCCAGAGGTACCGTGGGCCTGCAGAACAGGCCCGGCCGGGCCCTGCGGGGAGGACCATTTCCAAAGGGCGTCCCCCTGGCTTCCCCTAACCCTGCCCCTCCAGGCTTTCACCTGCACCTGATGCCACCTGGCATCACTGTGTTCTGGAACACAGACTGAACACCCATACATGGCTGGCTGTGTGACCTCGGCCAGCGCTTGATCTAACAGCAGCTTCCCACAAGGTATTTGCATGGTGTCACACCCGGAATCCTGGTGCACCGATACGGCTTTATCTTGAGTTTTATCCTGAGAGAGCCATTCTTTTGATGAACTTGCAAAAGAGCCTCCAAGTCACTACAATAAAATGTCATAGAAAACACGGCATGATCATAATGATGATAGTGATTGTGGAGGGCTGAGGTTTCAAGCACTGAACCAAACACCTGCCAGGGAGTCTTTCCATGCCATCCCCGCAGCAGCCCCAGGTTAAGCACTTTATTTCTCTCCTGTAGATGAGGAGACTGAGGCTTAGTGAACATGCCTCACACCACTCTCAGCTAGTGCGTGACGGAGCTGGGACTTGAACCCAGGACTGTTGGCGTCCAGCGTGTCTACCCATAACCACCACACTCTGCTTATTGCTGTTGTCATTGTAATACACAGTCAGCTAGAGGAAGGGCTCGGGCCGTGGGAAGCCTGTCGGCGCTGCGGGGAGACTCGTCTGCGGTTGGTCCTTTCTCTTCTCCGGCATGCCGGGGTTTTCCTTCCCGTGAGTTCTTCTCTTCCTCCCTCCCCGGTCCCCCCGCAGTGTGTGAGGCCTGCATGGAGGTGGACCTCACGACGGTGGCCTCCATTGTCGTAGCTGACGTCTGCGTCACCCTGGGCTTGCTGCTGCTGGTCTACTACTGGAGCAAGAACAGGAAGGCCAAGTGCAAGCCTGTGATGCGAGGAGCGGGTGCTGGTGGCAGGCCCAGAGGTGAGCCGGCACGGCTGGGGAGGGGAGGTTCTTTCTGGGGTGGGAAGGGCAGGGAGGCCCTGGTGAGTCAAGACAGCGTCTGTAGAATCCCTCCCACGCTGGGCAAGGGCGAGAGCGGTTACCAGCACGGTGGGCTCCTCAAACATCTGTCCGTGCCCTGGAGGCCTCGGAGTCCAGGGGCGGCACCTGGCACAGCAGTTGAGACATCGCCTAAACGCCCACACCTCACATCCCAGCGCCTGGGTTCAAGTCCCGGCTCTGCTTCTGATCCAGCTTCCTGACATACACTCTCAAGTTCTCAGGTCCCTGCCTCCCTTGTGGGAGGACCGGACCGAGTTCCTGGATCCTGGCTTTGGCCTGGGCTGTCGCGGGCATTTGGGAAATGATCTAGCAGGTGGAAGATGACCAACTGTCTGAGTATCTCTGCCTTTCAAACAAAATTTTTTAATAAAGATTTTATTTATCCATTTGAGAGGCAGAGTTACAGATAGAGAGAGGGAGAGACAGAAAGGGCTTCCATCCGCTGGTTCACTCCCTAAATGGCCGCAATGGCTGGAGCTGAGCTGATCTCAAAGCCAGAAACCAGGGGCTTCTTCCAGGTCTCCTGAGTGGGTGCAGGGGCACAAGGGCCTGGGCCATCTTCCACTGCCTTCCCAGGCCATAGCAGAGAGCTGGATCAGAAGTGGAGCAGCTGGGACTGGAACCGCACCCATGTGGGATGCTGGCACTGCAGGCAGGAGCTTAGCCCACTACTGGCCCCTCAAACAAATTTTGTTAAAAAATTAGATTCCTGCCCATCATAGGCATCTGGGGAATGAAACAACAGATGGGAACTCCCTGCCTGTGTCTGTCTCTCTACACTTAAATAAATAATTTGAATTTTTAAAAAATAAATTAGATTTCACCTCCAAGCTGTGAGAACAGAGAAGTTGGGATGTTCCTGCCTTTTCCTTTCCCCTCCTCCATGGGAAGAAACAAGAGGGCCTTGGGCCGGGGAAAGTCACCCAATGATGGGGGGCAGCACAGCTGGGGGACGGAGGGGAGGAGAGGAAAGAACAGCGCGGCGGCCATCCCGAGCCCAGCCGGTTGCCGTGGTCGGGCAGCAGGACTGCTGCTGCTGCCTGGAGATGCAGTTCCTCCCCTCTCTCTTTGCAGGGCAGAACAAGGAGAGGCCTCCGCCTGTTCCCAACCCAGACTACGAGGTAACAGGGGTGGGGTAGGAGGGATGGGGGGTAGTGCTAGGGATCAGGGTTGGGGGTGGCTTCTGGGGCAGAAGGGACAGCACCCCGGATGCCAGCCTCTGCCTCCATCATGGGAGAGCAGGAGGCCTATCAGAGCCTGCGTGGCTTCCACAGCCTTGGGGAGGTGGGGGTTCGGGGAGGGGGGAGTTAGAGGAGAGACACACTCTTCTTTTTTTGGTTTATTCATTGGCCACGAAGCATAACCATAATGCAGATTCTAACCTGATGCATTCAGAGCTGATACTCCACCAGCATGCACTGTGGGGAGCAACTCGGACTAGACTAAGTTACTGGAATTAAGACTTATTCTATGCATCTGCTCTCCCACAATATGGCGCTGGGAGAGGAGGAAACAGCTTCTGCACAGCTGCCTCTTGCCAATTTGACTGATGAGCTGCAGGAGCTGATCTTGTTCCTGATTGGAGGAGAGCAGCGTGCTCGGTGTGTGGGTAGCAGAGTTGGGATTGGTGGAAGAGGACTATAAAGGAGGAGAGAGACAACATGCACCAGGAACATCCGGATAAATCTGAGCGGCCCCCAAGAGAGCTGGCCGGTGGTGTGCCGCTCCTCCATGGAAGTGAGGAAAGTGGCGGGGGAGCCGCCCCTCCATGGAGGTGGAGGGGTCGGCAGCCAACCCGGGAAGGACCAGCAGCAAACCCGGGAAGGGCCAAGCAGACCAAAGAACAGCACAGGGTCTAGTGTCGTTCCTCCACGAAGAGGGGGAGCAACAATGCACCAGTAAGGATACCAGTTCCTAAAGGGTGAAATGCCTCAGCTTCCCCCTGCCCCGCTGACTGCCCCTAGAGAGGGAATGCCTGGCCTGGGGGGATGCCGGGCTGGTCTGGCTGTCCAGTGTGCACACTCCTGCTATTGGATACTTTTTTTTTTCTTGAAAAAAAATTATAATTATTAACATTCCAAATCTCACTTGAAGCCCTTAACTAATTATTATGAACCTTTAATTAACTATGCCTTTAAAATGCTTCCCTCTGAGCCGGCGCCGCGGCTCGCTAGGCTAATCCTCCGCCTAGCGGCGCCGGCACACCGGGTTCTAGTCCCGGTCGGGGCGCCGGATTCTGTCCCGGTTGCCCCTCTTCCAGGCCAGCTCTCTGCTGTGGCCAGGGAGTGCAGTGGAGGATGGCCCAGGTGCTTGGGCCCTGCACCCCATGGGAGACCAGGAAAAGCACCTGGCTCCTGGCTCCTGCCATCGGATCAGCGCGGTGCGCCGGCCGCAGCGCGCCAGCCGCGGCGGCCATTGGAGGGTGAACCAACGGCAAAGGAAGACCTTTCTCTCTGTCTCTCTCTCTCACTGTCCACTCTGCCTGTCAAAAAAAAAAAAAAAAAAAAGCTTCCCTCTTATCACAGAAGTCTGTTGTAGCCATTTTCAGGGACCTCAAAGATTTCAATGTCTTCAAGGCTCGTAGCATGGCATCACTATTGCCAGCTTTTTCTAGATTTCTGCAGAAGCACAGCAGGTAAGCAGATTCATGGGCTGGCTTTGGATACTTTGAATGTCACACCTGCAAGCCAAGCAGGTGATGGTTGTCACTTAAATGGCTTCGTTTAAATCTGACAAAAGCTCCTGCAGGTGGGTGGCCCTTTAGGTTCCCATTTTTGAGATGGGAAAGCTAAGAGAATCCGGCAGAGTCTCCTATGCTCCTGCCAAGTTAGGGTGCGAGCCTGCCCACTCTGTCTCAGGTGCTTGCCCGCGAGATCTTTTGCGCCTTTTTTTTTTTTTTTTTTTTTGACAGGCAGAGTGGACAGTGAGAGAGAGAGACAGAGAGAAAGGTCTTCCTTTGCCGTTGGTTCACCCTCCAATGGCTGCCGCGGCCGGCGCGCTACGGCCAGCGCACCCCGCTGATCCAAAGGCAGGAGCCAGGTGCTTCTCCTGGTCTCCCATGGGGTGCAGGGCCCAAGGACTTGGGCCATCCTCCACTGCACTCCCTGGCCCCAGCAGAGAGCTGGCCTGGAAGAGGGGCAACCGGGACAGAATCCGGCACCCCGACCAGGACTAGAACCCGGTGTGCTGGCGCCACAGGCGGAGGATTAGCCTAGTGAGCCGCGGCACCGGCCTCGCCTTTTCTTTCTTAGGACCTACTTCCTCTCCCCGTACTGAGCAACCCCTTTCTATTCCACCGCAGCCCATCCGGAAAGGCCAGCGGGACCTGTATTCTGGCCTAAACCAGAGAGGCATCTGACAGCTCCAGGAGTCACTGCCTCCCGGGGCACAGGTCTGGCTCCTCCCCAGGCACCCTGCTTGTGCTTGGCCCTGGACAAGCCTTGGAGCACCCCAAGAATCAACCTCATGGTGGATTCCTGCAACCTCGTCTGGGTCCTGGGAAGTCGCTTGGGGACATCGCCACTAGCCACACCCCTGCACCTGGCCTGCCATCGGGACATTCATTTCTGCTCTTCTCGCCCATCCTACGGCCCCCTACCCGCGTGGAAGTTGCTTCCACCTTCAGTGCCCTCCTCCTTCTGCGTATGGCCTGTCCTGTGTCCCTAACTCTTCCATCTATCTTCCTATTTTTCCAGCCCTCTCTTTTGCAAGCCTCCCTGGGATGGACCCACAGCCCTGCCCCACGCACAGACCTTCCCGCATTGCCAGCCCCGTGCTCCCTCCCCTCCATGGTCATTTGTGACTCTGTGTGTGCGCTAGGCCCCTCTCCCTTGAGCAAAAGAAATAAAGTGTATTTGGCCAAAAGAGTTGCTGTCCGTCCTTTCTGGGAGGCTTCGGGGTCCACCTTAGTTCCTAAGACAGTTCACGTCTTGCTACCTGTGATTAAATTCTTGGCTATGATCCAAATGCAAGCCCTACCTGTGTTCACAGCTGATGGGGGCATTGTGTGCAATGCTCTCTTTGGAGAGGGAGTGGGGGGTGGGGAGAGATGAACTGTTTTCTCTTAGAGGAAAATCGCAGAGGTGGCAAAGTGACTGCTGGGTCCCTGATGGATCAGATCAGACACTGGTAGGACAGAGAGGCCCGGAAAGGCAGACGAAGGCCCCAGAAGGGAAGGGGGTGAGGATGCAGGAGGATGGGCCGCAGGTGTCCACACGCTGTCAGGAAAGGCAGCAGGCAGCGGGAAGTGGGGGAAGGAGGCCCTGTGAGGCAGGCCCACGCCCTCCACCCGAGACGCAGCAGCTCAGAGCCAGGGGCAGGCTGCGGTTAGGCAGCACAGGATGTGGGCTGCGAGCAGTGAGGGCGAGCGCGGCAGCAGCCAGGGGCCCCCAGCCAGCGTGACAGCGCTTGGTTCCCAGCCTCCCACAGAACCCTCAGCTGGCGAGACACGAGCTCGCCAGAGCCCCGACGCCGAGGGGCTCTCTCAGCCCAGCTCCCACCAGCGGGCTCCCTTCCCGCCCTCTCTGCGCTCGGAACCCTGCCTGCTGACCACAGTGCTATTTCTGTGTGACCACGACAAAATCGGCCACCAGTGATGAGCTCCTCCCCATGCACTTGTTTGGCCTTGGCCTTGCAGCCACAGCCTCTGTTTGTCGGTCCCTGTTGAAGCCTCGCTTCTCTCCCTCTGAGCATCGATGGGCCTCATGCTCACAGGGAGTCCGCGATGCCACCTGTCACCAGCTGCACATCAGCAGGCTGGCACGGGAGGGCCGTTGTGTCTCAGGTGTATTGGGTGGCACCAGTCAGAGGGACGCCTGGCTCAGTGGGACCAGAACAAAAATAGCTAGCATTTATTGAGCATTTACTATGCTCCAGAAATTGTGCTTGCTTTGCAAGCTTTGATCCTGACTCCACAAGGTAGACGTCGTCACCCTCATTTTACAGGTGGGGGGGACACTGAAGCTCACACAGGTGAAGTCAGTTGCCCCGTCACAGAGCTGAGATGGGTAGCAGGGGCTGTCCGACTGTGGTACCCAGCGGTGGTTGTCATCCTAAACAGTGCGTTTCATTTCCTGCCTTCCAGGCTGTGTCTAATTGTCTGGGGATTCCTTCAAGAAGCACTTTTCTCACTATTCATGGGGCAACCAGCATGGTGCTCAAGCTGAAAGGGATGGGTGGTGCTTGCAACCCCATGGCAGGGCCAGGCACGCAAACAGCTCAACAGCAACACGAGAGCAGGGATGTGACCCAGCCCGCGGGGGTGTTCCAGACGTTCAGGGGGTGTTGAGGCAGTGGGGGAAGCTCCAGGCAGGGGAGACTGGAACCAGGGGTTGAAGGGAAGGTGGATGAAATTCAGAGACACGGGACACTGGAGAGAAGGGGATGGACAAAGGCTTCAAGGTAGGCAAGCCCCCTCTGAGGAGCCGACCCACTTAAGGGAAGGAGAAGGGAACTGGCGATGGGCGCCTGCTGTGTGCAGGCCCCTGCCCAAGCACTCACCCTGCGGTATCTCTCTCAGTCCCCGGCATGCCGCGGCACCGTGGGTATGGTTCTCTCCACTTTGCAAAGAGAACACTGTGAAGTAACTTCCTGAGACCCCGCAGCCAGGAAGTGCAGGCCTGGAATTCAGACTCCGCACGGGTCTGCTTTTGCTTTATTGAGGTGCTGTGAGTAAGGAGGGTGCCCAGACTATGCGCCAGGCGCTCGTGGGTCCCGGCAGCACCCAGCCACAGCAACACAGAGGCTGGCCGTCCTTCTCTCTGCCCTGCTCAGCTCTCCCCTCCATCCTCCTGGGTGGCTGTGCCACGTCTTGTGGCGTTCCCAGGTGTCCCCCCAGTCCCTGCCCTGCGTGCCCCAAGCAGATGAGGCTCACTCCGGCTTCACGGAGAACAAAGGCTGGCCCCAGGGCCCCAGCCCCCCGCCCTGCTTCCTCAGCTCCCCTTCCAGACCAAAGGCGTTTCCCACCGACCCCCAGCCTCTCCCCGCTCACCTCTTCCAGGGTCTCCCAGGGTGATCCCTTTTGGCTTGATCCCCCGCTCCACTGCTCACAGCTCATGCCAACGGAAGCTCCCCCATGGCCCGGCAGGCCCCCTGCCCAGACGCTTCCAGAGCGCTCTCTGTCCTTTCCCCCAAATTTCTCCAAAGAGAGGTCTACACTCACTAGGCCAGCTTCCTCCCTTCCCTTCACACTCTGGCTTCCTCCTCCACCCTTCCAGAAACTTCCGCTCCGGCCCCAGGGCTCTCCTTCTCCCCAGCGCCAGAAGGCACAGCAGCAGCCTTGCAGGATCAGACCACCCGGAGGAGGCAGGCGCACCGGACCGCTGGCTTCCATGGCATCCACGACACCGCCTCCTCCTCCTCCCTTCTCTCGCGATTCCCTCGCATGCCCCAGCTCCACCGCCACCTGCTCCGTAGACACCGGAGGTCTGCTTGCGTCTCAGTGCTCCTTGGCTGTCTTCCTTAGACTCGCACCTCTGTCCCTGGATGAGAGAGGACAGCTGCCCGAGCCGCAGGCGTGTTCTAGGTGTGTCCCTCTGGAGTGCCACAGACTCCACACACATCGCAGATTCAAGATGTTCAGAACTGAAATCACTGACCCACCCCCACCCCAGCCCCTCAAACCATCTCCCCCCACTCTATGTCCCACCCTAGTGGGAAAAGTGAAGAGTACCCCTCAGCCTAGGGATTAGGCCAGAACCTCGAAGTTGGCCAGTATGCCACTGTATTCCATCTTCCATGTTCAACTGCTCACCAAATAGCACTCCTTAAACGGCTGTTAAAAAAAAAAAAAAAAAAAAGATTTATTTATTTATTTGGAGCGGGGAGGGAGAGAGAGATCTTCCATCCACTGGGTCACTCCCCGAATGAATGGGGTTGGTCCAGGCTGAAGCCAGGAGCCCAGAGCTCCACCAAGGTTTCCCACTGAGGTAGCAGGGCCCAAGCACGTGGGCCGTCTCTGCTGCTTTCCCAGGAGCATGAGCTGAGAGCTGGATTGGAAGGGGTACAGGTGGGACTCAAATCAATGCTCTGGTATTGGATGCCAGCATTGCAGGTGGAGCTCAACTTGCCATGCCACAACACCAGCCCCTAAATAAGTCTTCAGTCTGGTATTTTTTCTGTTTCAGCTATCAGAATTAAGCTCCCATGCCACTCCCTGCCTAAAGATCTTCCTATATATCACCTCCTACAGAAAAAAACCACTTTTTTTAAGATTTATTTATTTATTTGAAAGTCAGAATTAAACAGATAGGGAGAGAGAGAGAGGTCTTTCATCTGCTGGTTCACTCCCCAAATGGTCACAATGGCCAGAGCTGTGCCGATCCAAAGCCAGGAGCCAGGAGCTTCTTCCAGGTCTCCCACGCAGGTACAGGGGTCCAAGCATTTGGGCCATCTTCCACTGCTTTCCCAGGCCACAGCAGAGAGCTGGATCGGAAGTGGAGCAGCCAGGTCTAACCGGTGCCCATATAGGATGCCGGCACTGCAGGCAGCGGCTTTACCCACTATACCACAGCACCAGCCCCAACCCACTCTTTCTTTAGCTTTACCCCCCAGATCTCCACCCTTGGGTCATTACCATCTCTCCAGTCTTGCCTTCCAACACTCTCCACCTTGACCTTCACGCTCTAGCCAAACAAAATCTCTACATTCTCCCACGCCTTGCCCCACGATGCCTCTCCTGCCGTCTTACCTGAAGCTCTTTGTCGGGGCTCTCCTTTCTTGCCCCTGTTTTTCACCCGACTTCCATTGATCCATTAAGACTAGTGAGACGACAATGTCATCCCGAAAAACTTTCAAATCTCCCCAGTCTAGGCAGAGGCCACTACGGCTTGGTGTCACGGAACTCTGTGCATAATTCAGTCACATCCCTACCATTATGCTTATCTGTTTACACATTGAATGAAAGAATTGATGGATGAGTGAGTGGATGGATGGATGAATTTCGTTACTACTACATAGGAAAACGTCTATATTTTCCCTTGGTATCCCCAGCTCCTACATAGTTCAGAGCCTAGTTCATAATACATGTTCAGTAACTGTTGAGTGGAACTGGCCTGGAAGGTGATGGCTGACAGAATTTCCAAGGCAGACCAGGAAGAGGTCTAAACGAGATCTCTGTTTTACTAACTCACAGAAAGACAATCATTAACAAGCTGCAAACGCAGAGTCCCTACTCAAAGGAACATTCCATTCCTCCTAATCTTTGGGCTGGATTGATATCTAAAAACAGCCAGTTGATATCAATCTTATCTTAGGCAAAGACACTGTGTTTAGCAGTAGAAGATAAGAGTAAAACTGAGGCGGGTGTGGAGGAAAGATTCTTTTCTAGATGAGCCGGTAGTTATAGGTTATTCATGAAGGGGCTCTGCCTGTCCCCAGATTCACAGCTGGGCAGAACAACAGCTGTCTTAACTCGCCTCTTCATTATAGTCCTGACCCCAGCACTGAGTTCATTTGTGAGGTCTGACCCCGCAGTTGCGCTGGTTTCCACTGCTATCAGATGTCCTAGGAAGATAAGTGGAAGGGCTGGGGCTGGGGTTGAACCCTGCACGGATTTCCTACTCGGGGCAGGGTGACACTGGATGAGAGTGGATGCCTGAGTAAGGAAGATAAGCAGGATGGAGGGGATGTGGATTGTTCGAGGGACACTGCAGACAGGGCGGCTGCACCCTGCAGAAGGACGGCAGGATTGCAGTAGCACACATGTGCAGGGGGAGTGCAGGCTGAGGGAGGATTAAGAATGCAAAAAGGGAGATCAATGCTTGCCTCTTGCTAAATGGAGTAGCAGCTACTGGATTTACCTTCTGCCCGAAAGAATCAAAGCAAGAGGTAAAACAGGTTCAAACAACAGGTTTTTAGACATTGGATGCCAGGCTACGAGAGATGGGCCCAAAACCAGGGGAGCTGAACCAGATAGCTCCAGCTTACTGCCTTGAAAGAAATTCCAGGTTGTGGTGCAAAGAGGGAGAACCTAGCAGAGCCCAGAGATCTGCTCCAGGAGCAGAGACCGAGACAGAAGCCAAGGCTTCTGAAGTTTATAGGATAAGGTGCAAGAGAGGTGAGAGAAGAAACTCAGGTGCACTTAGGTCATGTGACTAAATAACTGGTGGATTCCACAGAATGGAGAAAATGAGCATCCATATATGACTTTCAGTATTGTTCATGTTTTAATTAATAACTGCTGTGTTGGGTGTAGTCGTTCTTGTTATGCTATGAAAGATTAGGGGGAAATATAATTAGGGGAAAATATCAGGATTCTTCTAAGGGTTCATGGAGAAATTAATCTAAAAGACAAGTTCGTTTTGGTACAAAAAAGAGCCCGCAATCCATGCATAGCTTTTTCATAATCTATATTTTCAAAAGATTTTGAAGACTCCTGATATGTAGGGATTTCCATTTTTTTTTTGCACCAAAATAAATGTCTCCCCTACTTCTATTTTCCACAAAATATTTGAAGGATGCCAATATGCTAAAAAGAAAGAAGCCTCTTTATTTTTAAAATTTTCCTTTAAAACTTTTTAAGAAATTAACAGTAATTGTACCTACTGATGGGCTACATTGTACCACTTCAATACCTGGATTCGATGGTGCTGACCCAAACAGGGTCATCAACCCTCCCCTCCTCTGTCATCACCTTAGGACTGGAGGCTTGGAGCTTCTCTCTTCTATTTGTTCATACACTATCGACTGAGTGTCTGTGGACTGCAGCCTCCTCGCCATGCTGTGTAACACCAGGAACCAGGACACGGGCGTCTTAACGGGCATCCCAGCTATGAGGCCAAAGGCCCTTCCCAAAGACCAGGAATCAGTGATCTCTGAATCGCTGATTCCTGGGCTCACCTATTTCCCATGAATCAGAAAGTCTTCATTATGTTAGGGTTCTTCATAATACAGACCAACATCCTTCTTCTTATTCCATATATTTTTCTCTGTTAATTGCCTTTAAATTATGTGGTGCACTCTACACGTGGTACAAAGCTGCATTGTTTGTACATTACATCTGCGGACTCATCTCTCATTTGTTTCTGTTAGAGGGTGTGGGGAGCAACTCGGACTAGACTGTTACTCGAATTAAGACTTATTCTATGCATCTGCTCTCCCACAATATGGCGCTGGGAGAGGAGGAAACAGCTTCTACACAGCTGCCTCCAGTTCAACCAATAAACAGCAGGACCTGCTCCTGATTGGAGGAGAGCAGCGTACTCGGCGTGTGGGTAGCAGAGTTGGGATTGGTGGAAGAGGACTATAAAGGAGGAGAGAGACAACATGCACCAGGAACATCTATCTGAAGGAACATCTGAGCAGCCCCCGAGAGAGCCGGCCGGCGGTGTGCCGCTCCCCCACGGAAGTGGGGAAAGTGGCAGGGGGAACCGCCCTTCCACAGAGGTGGAAGGGTCGGTAGCCAACCCGGGAAGAACCAGCAGCAAACCCGGGAAGGGCCGAGCAGACAAAAGAACAGCGCAGGGTCCTGTGTCGTTCCTCCACGAAGAGGGGGAGCGACAGAGGGAGGTGTGGACGACTGAAATCCACTAATCACCTGGCAAACAGTCTGTCCTTGTTTCCTGGGATTCTTGTGGCCGGAGCACTGGGTAGCACTGGGCTACACCAGAACCTGGACATGGCAGCTGGTAAAGAGGAAATACAGGGCTTTCACAGGCAGCGTTCTACTGGGGAAGGAGCACTCTGCTCAGTCAGAAGCCCTGTGTTTGAAGTCCAGATCTGCCCTAGCCCGTGTGAGCAGGGGCAAGTCAATTAACCTCAGAGCCTCACCCAACGGGGTTTCAGTGAGGGTTAATGGAGTAGGAGAGGCAGGTGCGGTGGCACAGCAGTTTAAGAGCCTGCCGCGTGCGATGCCCACATCCCATTTCACAGTGCCTGGGATCACGTCCCACCTCCACTTCCAATCTTGCTTCCTGCTAGTGCGCACCCTGGGCAGCACCCTGGTTCAAGTGGTTGGCCTCCTGCCACTCACATGGGTGACCTGGATGGAGTTTCTGTCTTCTGGTGTCGGCCTGGCTCATCCCTGGCAGTTGTAGTCATTGGGAAGTAAACTATGGATTTAAGATCTCTCTCTGTCTCTGTCTCTGTCTCTCCCTCTCTTCTCTCTCTCTCTGCCTTTCAAATAAATTTTAAAAATTTAAAAAGGAGTACGCAAGTCCAGGTGTTGGCATTCTCTTCCGTTCCTTCTAGGGGTCCTGCTACTGTGAAAAACAGCCGAGCTCTGACCTAGCCTGCTCTGGTAGCCTGCGGAATGTAAATCAAAAATTCTCCAGGTTTTTCCACTTGCTAGTAATTGGAAGTAGAGCATAATAACACTAAACAGTTGATATGATCTTGACTTTTAAGTAGTTTCTTAGAAATGCTACATGAATTAGACATCACCATTAAAACAACGGGTTAAGCTGCTGCCTGCAGCGCCAGCATCCCATGTGGGCACCAGTTCAAGACCAGCTGCTCTGCTTCCAATCCAGCTCCCTGTTAATGGCCTTGGAAAGCAGTAGGAGATGGCCCAAGTGCTTGGGCCCCTGCGCCCATGTGGGAGACCCAGAAAAAGCTCTTGGTTCCTGGCTTCAGTGTGTCCTAGCTCTGGCCATTGTGGCCATTTGGGGAGTGAGCCACTGTTTTGAAGATTCTCTCTGTCTCTCTCTCTCTGTAACTCTGACTTTCAAATAAAATAAATAAATCATTTTCTTTTTTAAAAAGGTTTATTTATTTATTTGAAAGTCAGAGTTACACAAAGAGAGAAGGAGAGGCAGAGAGAGAGAGAGAGAGAGAGAGAGAGGTCTTCCATCCGCTGGTTCACTCCCCAACTGGCCAAAACAGCTGAAGCTGTGCCAATCTGAAGCCAGAAGCCAGGAGCTTCCTCTGGGTCTCCCACTCGGTGCAGGGGCCCAAGGACTTGGGCCACATTCCATTGCCCTCCCAAGCCACAGCAGAAAGCTGGATCAGAAGTGGAGCAGCCAGGTCTTGAACTCACCGGGGCCTGCTGGAGGGAAGCACCGAAGTTGAGCTCAGTGACCCTAAGACATGGTCAGCTGCCTTGGCACTGGACCCGAGGTCTGCAGTGGTCCCCGTGCTGGAGACCGAGGAAGCACTATTCCTGGAGTAAGTGTTCCCGGCTCGCATGGGAGACATGATGCGGAGTTTGGATCGCTGGGGTGACAAGGAGGAAGTACTGTGACGCCTGGAGCCAATGCTTCGAAGTCCAGAGGAGAGTAAAGGATCACCCACCGTGACGATTTCATGAGTTGTTGGGGTAGGACTTCCTGAACGAGAGAGAACAGAATCAAGTCTATCGCAGAGGAAACAAATGCGTGGAAGTCATTGGTTTCAATGTCTTAACTGCAGATATTTATAGATAACTGAAAATCTATGCTTTCAAGTTAGCAAGAGATAAAGTTGACTGAAAGAATTACATATTAACCTTGAGGCTGCCTTTCTTGGGTCAAGTAGGTGAATGACGTCCTTTACCTGCAGAAGGCAACGGCCGGCAGCCGGGGGATCTCTGTGTTGGAGAGTAACTGGGTGCTCGAATCCTGGGGACTTTGGAGATTACATGATAGTAACAGGAGCCAGAGGCTTGCGAGTGTGCAGGTCGGTCTGGTGACGGAGGACTTGTATTTTCCGCTGTGTTTTGACTCTCTTTAGGTGAACTTTCTGTGGTAGGGAATAAAAACTCTTCACCAAAAAAGGCCAATTAAAATCAAACCAAAGAACCAATAACAAGCCAGCTATTAGGTAAATGCCAAACTAGACTCAAAACCTTTCAAGTAAATGACTTCTCTCCCATCTTTCAATCCAGTGTCCTTCCAAAGATTGGTTCAGGGAAAGGAAGAGAGAGAGAGATTTTCTAGCCACTGGTTTATCCCCAGGTAGCAACCATGGCCAGGGCTGGGCCAGACCAAAGCCAGGAGCCAGAAGCTTCATCCAGGTCTCCCACATGTGTGCAGGGGCCCAAGCACTTGGGTCATCATCCGTTGCTTCCTAGGCACATAGTCAGGGAGCTGGATGGGAAGTGGAGCAACCGGGACTCAAACTGACACCCGTATAGGATACAGGCATTGCAGGCTGGCTTAACCTGCTGACCACAATGCCAGCCCTCTCAATAAATATTTTTTGAATGAAATAATGAACAGGGCCCAGCGCTGTGGCGTAGCAGATTAAGCCATTGGGATGCAGCACTGGCATCCCAAATGAGAGCTGGTTCAAGTCTCAGATTCTCCACTTCTGATCCAGCTCCCTGCCAATGTGCCTAGGAAAGCAGCAGAAAATGACCCAAGTACTTGGTCCCCTTCACCCATGTTGGAGACCTGGATAAAGCTCCCAACTCCTGGCTTCAGCCTGGAACAGTACTGGGTATCGCAGCCATTTGGGGAGTGAACCGGTGGATGGAAGATTTCTGTCCCTCTCTCTGCCTCTGCCTCTCTCTGTAGCTCCACCTTTCAAATAAATAAACCTATAAAGAGAAAAGATATGAAAACACATAGGAATGCCTTGCTAATTCCCTTCCTTCAAGAAGCTAGTGGTCTGGAGTAAAAGACAGATACTTGATAATATAATGTGTCACATGCTGTGATACGGGTAGATGTAAACTGACATGAAGCATGAGTGGACTTCAAAAAGTTCATAGAAAATGGAGTAAAAAGATAAGTTTACTTTGGTGCGAAATCGTTTGAAATCCGTGTATTGTTTTTTGTTAATACAACATTCCCTAAGAGGTATCTTGGAGAAAGGAGACCAGTTAAGTCTACAGGCAAAAGTATAGAAAGGCTCTTTGGGGAGGTGTTCTTCAGCTGAGTTTTAAAGGATGAGCTTGCGTTTTGGGAAGAATATTTTAGGCCTAGGAGACAATGTTGTGTGATATGAGGTTAAAAGTCTAACTCAAAAGCTAGATGGTCAACTCCCTGCATCCTGCATTTCTGTGAACAGTTTGATTAACTTCTCTATGCCATAGCATTGTCGGTGTGAAATGGAGATAGTAATGGTGCGTAGCATGTACAGTTGTTATGAGAATTGGATGTGTAACAGTTAAAGCACTCAGAATGCTGTCTAATGTACAGGTGAAGGCCAGCTGTCATTATATAGAAAGCACACTGACTATAGATAATGGGCTTTAAAGTTTATTGAGGGGGCTGGCACTATGGCACAGCACATTAAAGCCCCAGCCTGCAGCACCAGCATCACATATGGGTACTGGTTCAAGTCCTGGCTCCACTTCCAATCCAGATCTTTTCTATTGCCTGGGAGGACAGTAGAAGATGGCCCAAGTCTTTGGGCCCCTGTACTCACGTGGGAGACCTGGAGGAAGCTCCTGGCTCCTGTCTTCGGATGGGCCCAGCTCCAGCCGTTGTAGCTATCTGGGGAGTGAACCAGCGGATGGAAGACCTCTCTCTCTGTCTCTACCTCTCTCTGTAACTCTGTCTTTCAAATAAATAAAATAAATCTTTAAAAAAATTACATAGAAGGCCGGTGCTGTGGCTCACTAGGCTAATCCTCCACCTGCGGCACCGGTACACCGGGTTCTAGTCCTGGTTGGGGTGCCGGATACTGTCCCGGTTGCTCCTCTTCCAGTCCAGCTCTCTGCTGTGGACCAGGCGTGCAGTGGAGGATGGCCCAAGTGCTTGGGCCCTGCACCCCATGGGAGACCAGGAGGAAGCACCTGGTTCCTGGCTTCGGATAGGTGCAGCAAGCTGGCTGTAGTGGCCATTTGGAGGGTGAACCAATGGAAGGAAGACCTTTCTCTTTGTCTCTCTCCCTCACTGTCTAACTCTGCCTATCAAAAAAAAATACATAGAAAGGGACATTTTAAAAAAATGCTTATTTTGGTGCAAAAAATTGAAATATCTGCATAGTATTCAATTTGTTTATTTGAAAAGCAGAGAGAGAGATAGAGACAGGTATATTCCATCTGCTGGTTCACTTCTCAGTTGCCTACAACAGCGGGGGCTGGGTCAGGTTGAAGTCAGGAGTTTGGAGACCCAGTCTTGGGACCCAAGGACCTGAGCCATCACCTGCTGCCTCCCAGGGTGTACATCAGCAGGAAGCTGGAGCCCAGCAGAGCCAGAGCTCTGACATCGGCACTGTGATGTGGGATATAGGTGTCCCAAGGGGCATCTTAGCCACACAAAATGCCCACCCCTCAATGAACTTTTTGAAGATCCCTCATATATATAATTTCAAAAAATTTTGCACAAAAATAAGTTTATTTAATTTCATTTTCCATGAACTACTCAAAGTGCCCTGTGAGACCACACCACCCTGAAGCTGCCGGTCTGAGGGGTCAATGGAATAGCCTCGACTGTAAATCAAATCAAGTCACCACTGCCCACAGCTCCTGTATTCTAACATAGGCCAACTGTCTTCTCTCTCTCTCTCTCTCTCTCTCTCTCTCTCTCCATTAAGTGATGAGCAAGCGCAGGGCCGGCAGCTCTGACTTTGGAGGATTTTTCCCCACTTTTGTCTTCAAGGTCCCAGGACTGCTGCATTCCATTCTGGGCTTGCGTCCACACACTGAGCTGCCATCCATCAACCAAAACCAGGCCTCATTCAGCTCCATCTGCTGCACTGAGGATGCAGGGGTGGTTCAGCCGTGGTGGGTGAGGTAGGAGTCTGAGCTGCACTCGCCAGCGGCTGCAGCCTGCATTCTTGCCTGGTCCAGGTTGTGTTCCCTCCATCTGTGCTGACCCGAGCTTAGGACTTGTTGAATCTGACAGTGCCTAGCTGTTAGTGGGACGTTCTGGTGTAATGGTCACTTGCTGCCCCGTATTCTCTCCATTTCTACCAGGGCATGCCAGGAGCTGTATTCAAATGGTAAGTGGTCCTCTGCCACACATGGAATGGTCTCACCTAAGAACTGCCGGTGGCTCTCACATCAGAGCTGGCCAGAAGCCCCGAAGGTGTCTTACCCTCCACAGACTCTTCTACCTGCCACCAGTCGTGAGGCACGGGCCGAGCGCAGAGCTGCTTGTCCAGCAGCCTGGGTTTGCTGCAGGGCTCTGTCTGCACGGGGCTCCCTCACAGTCCACATCACTTGGAAAATGAGTGAAGCTTAGAGCACGCTGCCTCTGAGGCACGAGGGGGCTGAGGAGTGTGCGTCAGTGATGGGGAGGGCACAAGGTGCGGTGCATGCTCTCTCCTTTGGAAGTCCAAGACGCTGGATTCCCTAAGAAGGCCACTTGTGCAGTGCATCCCTGAGTTTCTGTGGGATTTATCTCCCATTCTTCAAGGCCTCTGAGTACTTACCATTTCTTACTCACTTGATTTGGTTAATATGATGTTATTGCTGTGGTAGACCATGATGGTGTTCTCAGAATGTCCAGATTATCCAGGCCCCTGCAGACCATGTTACAACAGAGAGAGTTAACCAAGCTCCAGGCAAGACCAGGAAAGTATGTGGTCTGTTGCCTGTGTGCACATGCTCTCATGAGGATATTACACTTGGAATAGCTGTTACTTCGGTTTTTGTTAACCCACTCTCATTCACAATGATGCCGCAATTTTTGCAAAGACCAAATTAGTGAACTTAATGTGGGATATGATGAGACCATCATGCTTTAAGTCTCAAAGTGACATTAATTTTCAACATTCCCTATAGGATACATTATTATTTTTGAGTTACTGTCTTGGCTGAGCAACATGGAAAGTTTCAAGGACTTCCATTCGCTTTTCTGAACGCCATAGTTCGTACAGATGATGGCAGCACGCTGAGGGTTCTTCCAAGGGCTCTGTCTGCTATTATGCTTTTGGGGGCTGGACAAATGACAACCAGAGTGAGAGGCAGCTGGGCCAGGACTCCATTCCTCACGTTATCCCCATCTCTCTACTCTAATAGCCATAAGGCACTTTGGAACCCTGATTATAGCAGCACCCTGGACCCTGTGTCCAACACTGGGAAAAATCTGGGTAATTCCTGACCATGAGTCAGTGGTCTTGGTCCTTGTGGGGAAGGAGTGTGAGAGTCACTACTTGGTATGCTGGACGTGGTGTTGCAATGACCTTTCTTTTTCTTTTTTAAGATTTACTTATTTTACTTGAAAGTCAGAGTTACACAGAGAGAGAAGGAGAGGCAGAGAGAGAAAGAAAGAGGTCTTCCACCTGCTGGTTCACTCCCCAATTGGCTGCAATGGCCAGAACGGTGCAGATCGGAAGCCAGGAGCCAGGAGCTTCTTCCAGGTCTCCCACATGGGTGCAAAGCCCAAAGACTTTCCCAGGCCACAGCAGAGAGCTGGGTTGGAAGTAGAGCAGCCGGGGCACAAACCAGTGCCCATATGGGATGCTGGCACTGCAGATGGCGGCTTTACTCACTACGCCCCAGCGCCAGCCCCACAATGACCTTTCTTAGGGAACCCTGTCCTCTCTTGCAGGTGGGTTTTGGGTTGGAGAATTGGTTGACATCTGGAAACTCAGAAGTGGACTTTCTGTTGGGGAAGCTCATCTCAGTCCCCTACTCATCCATTCTTGGATCTCCTTTGGGGCTACACATACATGCACACGTACACATCTCCAAATATGTATGCATGTAATTGCTAGTTATTTATCTGAAATTTAAATTTAGTGGCCACCCTCCATTTCTCTGCGCTAAGTCAGGCAACTTGACTTGAGGAGAACCATATTCGGCAGCCACCTCCGTAGATCCCTGTGGGTCGGGCCCCCTGGCTGGCAGTCAGGCCACATAGCCACCTTGCTTTGGAAGTGAAGTGCTGCCCCCTGGCTTCTGCTCCCCAGCAGATCTCTCATTCCCATTGCTAAGGGGTCAGGGAAGGTCTCTGGTAGCACCTCCTACCATTGGTGCAGCCCTGCAGAAGACGACAGCCCTGAGCTGCTCACCAAGGCTGGCAGACCCTCCCCGTCTCCCGTGGGACAGTGGGCTGGGCTATTCTAGAGTTCTGTATTCTAGAGTACGTTCCTTCTAGCGTGCTCACTTCCCTGTGCCTTTCCAGTCCTTTCTCCATGGTCTGTCACAGCACTTCTCTGAACCTCACTTCGTGAGGGCCACTGCTTCTCCCAAACCTTCAACAACCACCCAGCAGCGCCTCTAGACCGTCTCCCGGGCCCGCGCCAGAGGGTAAGCCCTGTGTCCCAGAGACGGCCCCTACACTGCCGAAGCCTCCTCTGTCCAGCTTCACATCCTGCCTCACGCGGCCCACTCGCAGGTCCTGCAGTGCCTTGGCGGGCTAACCTCTCTCGTCTGGTGGCGGGCCCAGCACTGCCTCGGGTGGCCATCGTGAGGTTGGACTCCAGTGATTGGTCTCAGGCCAGGAGAGAAGACAGGCAGATCCTGAGGTGGGCTGATGGCTTTTTGTAAGGACCTACAGAGCTGGGTTCAGGGAATTCTGGAAGTTCAAGGGTCTTAAACCCATTGCTCAGATGTTTACTTCTCATTTTTTAGTATCATGGCCCTGACTTTGGCGTAGGCTGAGAACTCTTCCTCTGAAACTCTCCCGCTCTTACGATGAAGCCCGTGCCTGGGCTGCCTTCTGGCTGCGGAGGTGAGTGCCTCTTTAAATGCACTGGAGAGGGTGGGAGTGCCTCTCACACTCACTCTGCACTTCAAATCCGAGATGCCTTGTTCTGATCCTGTCCTCAATGATGGCTCCCCAGTTCCACAATCCTTACAGTTAGCTGACCGGAACCTCTCACAAGTCAGGCACGTTGCACAAAGGAATGTACCCCTTTCCACCTTAACCTCATTCCAGTTCACCACAGCAACTCCCGCACCCCACTCTGGTGATGGGGGCTTCCCTGCCGCCTGCTTGCCAGCTCCAGAATCCCGTCCTCCGTGGGCTTCTTAGGACCGCTTCTGGCCCCAACTACTTTGGGATTGGCCCCAGCAGCGTTTGGTGTCTCTTGGGCAACATCTTGGCTACGAAGATCTTATAAATTGTTGCGTGTAGTTGTAGTTCACTTACGCTCACTTCTGTGTAACATTCTGCCATGTGAATATGCCACAATTTATTACTCTTTTGAAGGACATTTGGGCTGTTATAAGCAGTGACATGGGGTGTATAACTCGGAGAGGTATTACTGTATCGTACATACGTTCAATTTCAGTGGATAATAAACTTTTCCGAGGCAGTTGTACTAATTGATATTATTTTCATCAACATGAGAATTTCAGTTTTAACAAGGAGCAGCCTTGTCAATTATTGGTATTTTCTTTCTTTTCTTTTCTTTTTTTTTTTTTCTTTTTTTTTTTTTTTTTGACAGGCAGAGTGGACAGTGAGAGAGAGAGACAGAGAGAAAGGTCTTCCTTTGCCGTTGGTTCACCCTCCAATGGCCGCCGCAGCCGGTGCGCTGCGGCCGGCGCACCGCGCTGATCCGATGGCAGGAGCCAGGAGCCAGGTGCTTTTCCTGGTCTCCCATGGGGTGCAGGGCCCAAGCACCTGGGCCATCCTCCACTGCACTCCCTGGCCACAGCAGAGGGCTGGCCTGGAAGAGGGGCAACTGGGACAGAATCCGGTGCCCCGACCGGGACTAGAACCCGGTGTGCCGGCGCTGCAAGGCGGAGGATTAGCCTAGTGAGCCGCGGCGCCGGCTTATTTTCTTTTTATTTTTAAAAATATTTATTTAAAAGTCAGAGTTATGGGGAGGAGGAGGGGGAAAGGGAGGAGGAGGAGGGCAGAGAGGGAGAGAGAGAGAGAGTGAGAAAGAGATCTTCCATCTGCTGTTTCAGTCCCCAGATGGCTACAACAGCTGGGACTAGGCCCCAGTACTTGGTATTTTCAAGATTATATAAAGCTTTTTTTAACCAAAGACATTCTTTTTTTTTTTTTTTAAGGATTTAGGGCTGATGCTGTGGTGTAGTAGGTTAAGCATCCAACTGCAGTGCTGGCACCCCATACGGGCACCAGTTTGAGTCCCGGCTGCTCCACTTCTGATCCAGCTCTCTGCTGTGGCCTGGGAAAGCAGTGGAGGATGGCTCAAGTGCTTGGGCCCCTTTTTCTGTGTGGGAGACCCGGAAGAGCTCCTGGCTTTGGCCAGGCTCAGCCCTGCCATTTGCGGCCATCTGGGGAGTGAACCAGCAGATGGAAGACCTCGCTCTCTGTCTCTCCCTCTCTCTGTATATATGCCTCTCAAGTAAATAAATTTTAAAAATCTGAAAAAAAGATTTATTTTATTTCTTTGAAAGGCAGAGTTACAGAGAGGGAGGGAGCTTCATCTGGGTCTCCTATGTGAGTGCAGGGACCCAAGTAACTGGGCCATCTTCTGCTGCTTCCCCAGGCACATTATCAGGGAGCTGGATAGAAAATGGAACAGCCAGGACTCGAACTGGCAGTGCCCATATAGGATGCCAGCATTGCAAGCAGTGACTTTACCCAGTACACCACAATGGGAGTCTCACTATAGCCATTCTTATAGACATGTACACGTCCTTTTGGTGCGATATCTCATTATGGCTTTTATTTTTCTGATGACTAAAGGAATGGAGGAGCTTTTCGTATAATTTTGGATATTTTAATATTCATTTTTGTGATGAACTTGTTCAAATTTCTTGTCCATTTTTCTGTTGGATTGCTGTGCTTCTTATAAAATGTAAGAGTTCTTAATAAAAATTTTTGAAGGTTTCAACTATACTTTATTTCTTTCATAATGTCATATTGTAACTGGTACACAGCGCTTTTACTCAGCATCAATTGAGAATTGGTTTTGAAGTGATTCAGTGTTGCACGAGCTGGGGGGACTGCTTATTAAGATAATCAATGATATTCCTACTTATTTTGTAGTTGGTGAATTATAGTCTTTGATTTTCTAATGCTAAACTAAACTCGTATTCCTGAAATAAATTCACTGTGGTTGTGATATATTTCTATGTATATCCTTCTATTTATTCCTAACTTTTAAATATATATTTCTTTTAGTATTTTACTGTATATTCATGTATGAGGTTGGCTTATAATTGTCCTTTCTTGAATATTCTTGTTAAATTTCTGTATCAAGGTTATGCTAGCCACAGAAAGTCAATTTTAAAAAAGGAAAAAAGATTTATTTTATTTATTTTAAAGGCAGAGTGACAGCAAAATGTAGAGAAAGAGAAAAAGGTCACCCATCTGTTGGTTCACTCCCCAAATGGCCATGACGGTTGGGGCTGAGCCAGGCCAAAGCCAGGAGCCAGGAACTCCATCTGGATCTCCCACGGGGGTGGCAGGGGTCCAAGTACTTGGGCCATCATCCACTGCCTTCCCAGGAGCATTAGCAGGGAGCTGGATTGGAAGTGGAGTAGCCAGGACTTGAGCCAACACTCTGATGTGGGATCAAGGTTGCAGGCAGAAGCTTTACCCACTACACCACAACGCCAGCCCTTGGAAAGTCAATTTTTAGAAAAAATTTATTTACTTACTTATTTTACTTACTTATTTGAGAGGCAGGGAGACAGACAGAGAGCTCTCCCATCTGCTGATTCACTCCTCGCATGTGTGGAAAGGCATGACCAAAGCCAGGGGCTGGGAATTCAAAGGAGGCCTCCTCCATGGGTGGCAGGAACCCGGTTACTCGAGCAACCACCACTGCCTCCCAAGGTCTGCATCAGCTGAACTTGGAGTCAGGAGCTGAGGCCAAGACGCCAGGTCCAGCGCTCTGAGGCGGGGTGTGGGCGTCTCAGCGGCTGGGCTAAACCCGCCCTGAAATATTCTTTCTTTTCTTAACCTCAGGAAGACTCGATGAGCTGATGGCTCACACTGGCTAGATTAACCGGCAAGGCTCTCTGGGCGCTGGGATTTCTTTATTGTGATGGTTGTTTCCTAACACAGATGGTCCCCAATTTGTGGTGGTTTGACTTAAAAAACGTTTACTTTATGATGGTGCCGAGTTATCTACCTACAGTAGAAACCATATTTCAAATGTAAAAGGTGGCTCTTTTCCTAGCCCTGTGATCGCAAGGGTAAAATTACAATGGGCTCCCTGCAGGGGGCTGTGTTGTCAACCTCTCTTAGGTATTATTATTTTATGTTTTTGCATCCCATTGTGTATACAAAATGCCCACCTGTGTGTGTACATGAGATATTCAACATTTTATTATACAATAGGCTTTGTGTTAGATGATTTTGTCCAACCAAAAGCTAAAATAAGAGTTCTGAACATATTGAAGGTAAGCTAGGCTAGGCTAAGCTACTCAGTAGGGCCGGTGTACCAAATGCATTCTGACTTAGATATCTTCAGCTTACGAAGGGGTTAGCACGATGCAAGTTGTGGGGCATCTGTGTACGCATTGGGGCCTACAGGTAAGGGCTGCTGTCACTGCTTCCCACAAATTTTAATTTGTTGTATTTGTTCAGTTAAAATGTGTTCTAATTTTCATTGAGTTATCTTTGACCTTTGAGATATTTTGAAGTATCTTACTAGAATTAATACAAGAATGTCATGTAATTCAACAGAACAGAATGGAAGCTCCAGAAACAGACCCTGACACATAGACATAACGGATTTTCCAGGGAAGTTGCCAGGGTAGTACAATGGGGAAAGGTTCATCTTTCCAACAAATGGTCTTAGAAGAAGTGGCTAGATATCAGTGAGGAAAAATGCGAACTTCAACCCCAATCTCAAACCATGCAGAAAAATTAACTTGAGTTGAGTCAGATAGTCATGTGAAGCTAAAGCTATAAAATGTTTAGAAAAAAAGCACAAGCCAACATCTCTAGAACTTTGGAGTAAGCAAAGATATCTCAGGATACAAAATAGTAACCATAAAAGGAGAGAAAGGGTATAGTAGATTTTAGTAAAATCAAAAACTTTCTTTCTTTAGAAAATTTGTTAAGAAAATGAAAAGCCACAGATAATACAGTGATCTAAACAAAGGACGTGTATCTTCAATATTGCAAATAACTCACAACTTAATAAGACAAACAGCCCAATAAAAATTGGGAAAAGAAGATAAATAGACATTTCATAGAAGAAGACATGGGCACAGCGCTGTGGTGTAGTCAGTAGAGCCACTGGCTGCAGTGCTGGCATCCCATATGGGTGCCATTTCGAGTCCCGGCTGCTCCACTTCTGATCCTACTCTCTGCTATGGCCTGGGAAAGCAGTGAAGATGGCCCAAGTCCTTGGGTCCCTGCACCCGCATGGGAGACCTGGAAGAAACTCCAGGCTCCTGGCTTTGGATCAGCCCAGCTCTGGCTGTTGCAGCCATTTGAGGAGTGAACCAGCGGATGGAAGATTCTCTTTCTCTGTCTCTTTCTCTCTGTAACTCTGCCTGCAAATCAATCAATCAATCAAAAAAGACATTCATAGAAAATGAAATTAAAAAGAAAAAAATCAGTAGCTTTAAGAAAAAAAAAGGAATGGGCCGGCACCGCGGCTCACTAGGCTAATCCTCCGCCTAGCGGCGCCGGCACACCGGGTTCTAGTCCCGGTCGGGGCGCCGGATTCTGTCCCGGTTGCCCCTCTTCCAGGCCAGCCCTCTGCTGTGGCCAGGGAGTGCAGTGGAGCATGGCCCAGGTGCTTGGGCCCTGCACCCCATGGGAGACCAGGAAAAGCACCTGGTTCCTGGCTCCTGTCATCGGATCAGCGCGGTGCGCCGGCCACAGCGCGCCGGCCGCGGCGGCCATTGGAGGGTGAACCAACGGCAAAGGAAGACCTTTCTCTCTGTCTCTCTCTCTCACTGTCCACTCTGCCTGTCAAAAAAATTAAAAAATAAAAAAAAAAGAAAAGAAAAGAAAAGGAAGGCATACAAATTGTCAATAAGCACATGAAAATATTTTCAACACTATTAGTGGACAGAGAAATGCAAATTCAAATTGCAACAAAATATCACTAGATACTTACTAGAAGGGGTAAGATTAGGATGACTGACAGTAGGAAGTATGGGAAAACTGATACAGAGTAACTGGAACTTTTATATTTTTGGTGAGGGTGTAGCCTGGTACAGCTACTTGAAATAACAAGAAAACTGGCAATTTCTTATAAAGTTAATATATTTTGTTACAACTTAGCAACTCTTTTTAAATGTGTATTTTGTTTATTTTCATCCACCTGAAAGGCAGAAAGCTAATGAGAAAGAGAGAGATCTTCCATCTGGTGAATCTCTCTCTAAATACCTGCACCGGCCACCAGCACTGGTCTCGGGTGAAGCCCGGACCACTTGGGTGGCAGGGACCCAAGCACTTGAGCCATCATCTGCTGTCTCCCAGGACACATTAGCAGGAAGCTGGATGGCAATTGGAGGACCTGGGCCTTGAACCAGTACTCACTCCAAGGGGCAGCTTTCACCGGATGCGCTCACCCCTATGATTCAGCAGTTCTATCCCTAGGCACCTAACTGAGGGAAATGAAACCATCTATTTCCAAAAAGATACACGCAGCAGTGTGCATAGCAGTTTTCATTGTAATGGCCCAAACCTGAAACCAGCCCAAATGTCCAAAAATAGATGGATGATGAACAAACTGTAGATGTTCACTTAATCGAATACTACTGAGCAACAAAAAAGGACAAACCACTGATGCACGCGATGACATGGGGAATCTCGAAGCCAGACACCAGGGTATCGCTGCTTAATTTGCAGTGACAGAAAGGAGGTTCTTGATTGCCTGGGGGCAGGAAGTAGGTAGAAGATGGATTGCAAAGAATCTCTAGGGAACCTTTATGGGTGCTGGAAACGTTTTCTGTCTTAACTGAGGTGGCTAACATGCTGGTCGGAATGCTTGGGGCTCAGATTGGAGTCCCCGGGTTTAAGTCCTGGCTCTGCTCCCAGTCCAGCTTCCTGCTAATGCGGAGGGGGTGATGGCTCAAGGACTTGGGTCTCTGCCATCCATGTGAGAGACCTAGGTGGAGCCCCAACTCCAGCCATGGCAGTTGTGGGCATTTGGGGAGTGAGCCAGTACATGGGGGCTCTCTTTCTGTCTATCTGCCTCTCAAATAAGTAAAAATAAAAATAGAAACAAATAGTATACAAGCACATACACACAGAGGGAAAGATTGTAAAACAATATGAAAGTAAAAAAGGATACATTCTAAGGGGAAGGCAAAGATTATTTTTTGTGTTTGTTTTTCCATTCTAAGCCTTCTGCAAATCGATTTTTGAAAACCATGTCCTCGAGGCTGGCACTGTGGTGTAGCCGGTAAAGCCACCGCCTGCAGTGCTGGCATCCCATGTGGGCGCCGGTTCGAGTCCCAGCTGCTCCATTTCCGATCCGGCTCTCTGCTATGGCCTGGGACAGCAGTAGAAGATGACCCAAGTCCTTGGGCCCTTGCACCCGCGTGGGAGACCCTGAAGAAGCTCCTGGCTCCTGGCTAAAGCCTGACAGCTGCTGTGCTTGAAACATCCAGTGGGAGGTCCGAGACACCCCAAGAAACACCCAGATGGCGCCTGTGATTGGCTAAGCTTTTTTTTTTTTTTTTTTTTGTCCAATGAGCTGCCTTCAGGAATGAGGCTGAAGCAGGTTTCGGCTGGGTTAATGGCATCCCAGCGTGGCAGAGCCAGCTCAGTCTAATGGGCTCCCCATTAATTATTTTCATACTTACTATCATTATCATACCTAAAATAAAGGCTATGATAATATCCTAGATACCAACTCTCCAGTTTTAAATTTTCCAGTCATCTCATAGGCCTTAGCAATGTCTTCGCAGTTAGTTTACTTAAATCAGGGTTCGAATAATGTCTAATATGTGCCAGCGGTGAGTGTTCCCCGAGTCGCTCTCAGTCTACTTGTAGGTTCCACTTCACCTTTCCTTCTTCTGTGTGACCTCCATCTGGGCCGTGTGTCCGGGAGAATGGCCCATTATGAGTATTTTTCCCTTTTGCCTGCATCACCAGGATGTCATTAATAAAATGCTTCTTTTGTTTTCCATAAATTATGATTAAGTTTAGAGCAGTAGCCATCAGTGCGTAAGGGGCATCAGTGGTTTGTTGCAGCGGATTGCTGGGCCCGCGTTCAGTGTCTGAGCCTGGGCTGGGGAAGTCCTGGAAGTGTTCGTATCTAACGGGAGATGCTGACCACCCCTGGGAACGAGCTGACGCCAGCTAGACTGAGGCTCCATCAGGCTCGGGTTTGACTTCTTAAAGCCTTTTTCAGCAAGCCCCCTTCCTGGTGGGCGGCCCGCTCCTCAGTGTGGTGTCTCTGTCGGGGACAGCAGCAGCCTCAGAGGCTCCGGCCCAGATCCACTCACTCAGCAGGTGTCACAACATGCGATGTTCTCCTGACTGCTTCAGGGGGAGAAACGCCCTGGGCTTCTGAAAGGTGGCCCGGGAGGACCACTCATCCGGGGAAGATCGGCTTTGAGCCCGAGTGGGTCCCTTAGCCTCCTCCGATGATTGGCTCCGCGGCCGCACTCACTGAGCCTTCCCTCTGCTCCTTCAGCAGAGCCACACCCCTTCCAGTCTGGAGCCGACTGTGCTAAAGTGTACTTTTTTTTTTTTTAAGATTGATTTATTTTATCTGAATGGCAGAGTTACAGACAAAGGGAGAAACAGAGAGAGAGATCTTCCATCCGCTGGTTCACTCCCCAAATGCCACAACGGCTGGAGCTGTGCCAATCCAAAGTCAGGAGCCAGGAGCTTCTTCTGGGTTTCCCACGTGGGTGCAGGGGCCCAAGGAGTTGGGCCATCTTCTACTGCTTTCCCAGGCCATAGCAGAGAGCTGGATTGGAAGTAGAGCAGCTGGGACTCGAACCAGCACCCATATGGGATGCGGGCACTACAGACAGCAGCTTTACACGCTATGTCACAGCACTATCCCCACTTAACTTTTAAAAAATGTAAATATATTTTATATGTATATACTTTTAAATTTTTAAAAAATATTGTATTTATTTATTTGAGAGGTAGAGTTACAGACAGTGAGAGGGAAAGACAGAGAGAAAGGTCTTCCTTCCATTGGTTCACTCCCCAAATGGCCACAACGGCCGGAGCCACGCAGATCTGAAGCCAGGAGCCAGGTGTCTCTTCCCAGTCTCCCACGTGGGTACAGGGGCCCAAGCATTCAGGCCATCTTATACTGCTTTCCCAAGCAGAGAGCTGGATTGGAAGAGGAGAGGTCGGGACTAGAACCAGTGCCCGCATGGGATGCCAGCGCCACAGGCAGAGGATTAACCTACTGCGCCATGGTGCCGGCCCTTATTTTTAAATCTTTTATTTCTTTATCTGAGAGAGAGAGTGAGAGAGCTCCTATCTGGTGGTTCACTTCTGAAACACCCACAATTGCTTGGACTGGGTGGGCTTGAAGCCTGGAGCCAGGAACTCAATCCAGCTCTCCCACATAGTGGCAGGAACCCAGGGTCTGCGTTCGCAGGAAGCTGGAGTCAGGATCCAGGGCGGGAATGAACCCAGGGAGTGGCCTGTTGCAGCTCAACACATATCTTAACCACCCAGCCATACGTCCACCTCAATTAGTTTAACGTTGACATATTATATGTGAGTGTTTAAGTCAAACCTATATTGCATCTGTTCCCCTCTTTTCATGCTTGCTCAAGGCTGGAAATAGCGGAAGGTGGGAACTATTGTTGGAAGCAGACATCTTACTTTGGAGACACAAAGGTAAACAAGTTAAAGGTGGGATTGAACTTCAGATCTCCATCCTTGTCGCTTCTTTAAGCTCCACCAGAGGGCGCTCCACACTGCCTGGTGGCCCTGCAGTGTACAAGGAGCAGGCTTCGGTAAACCCGACTTCACTCAAGCCAAGTGTCTGCCGGGTGCGACAAGGAGCTAGCAGTCTCCAGTGCAAGGGAGGGACAGGTAAGATGCAGAGCCTGTCCTGAAGGGGCTCCGGCCAGGGCCCGGGCAGACAGGTAAGGCAGCTCCAAAAGTGTTATTTTGAAAGTGTTTGGAATAATATCAGCGTTGTTAGAATAAAAGTTTGCACCTAAGGTGATGATTTTATTTTTTAACGATTTATTTATTTACTTATTTGAAAGAGAGAAAGAGAGATGTTCCATTCACTGGTCGTGCTGGGGGGCCAGCCTGAGACAGAAGCCAGGACTCCACCTGGGTCTCCCACATGGAGGAGGAGAACTCGAGTGCTCTGGGCTGCCTCCCAGCAGTGTTAGCCAGGGAGCTGGATGGAAAGCGGAGGAGCCAGGACTCTGGGTGGGTGGCAGTCTGCTGCACAGCACCCGCCCGAAGGTGGCGACCTTAAACGTTCCTATCTTGCTGGGTCTTCGAAAGCCTCTTTTCCTCCTGGTCCCAGCAGACGCCTACAACGCTGGAGCAATTGGGAAAAACGGAGCAGCGCCCCAGGCTTTTCCCAGAGTCCTCCGCACGGCGAAGCCGGGGGCGGGCCCCCCACCGAGCCAGGTGGGCGGGCTTTCACTCTTGCTGATTCACCTTTTGCCTGGACCAGCTCCTGTGTGCCCGCTCCGCCGGAAGGCTTCTGAGGAGTCAGATCTGCTTCCCCCCCTGCAGGCACGGGGCCTCAGCGGGAAGTGGGGGGAGTGCGGGGCGGGGTGGGGGCAGCCTCCCTGCTCTGCCGCTTTCAGCGAATCCACGAGGAAGCACCGTGGTCATGAGACCTGTGGCATCCGGAGTTTCTGGTCTGTGAAGCTTTGTAAGTCAGAACAAGGCCTCTCAGAACCTACAGGGCTGCAAGGGGCCTGGGAAGTCGCCTGGTCCCGGCTCATGGCTTTAGAACCGTCATAAGAGAGGGTGACCCTGCATCCTCGCGGGCCAGGGCAGTCCTGGCTCACACGTGTTTTTTGAGTGTAAATGTCCACCAGGACTCTTGCACTCTCAACAGTGTCCCAGTCTGCACACATTATAGGGTCATCCACACCCCACCCTCAGAGAAAAGAAAGGTATGAATCGTGGAAAGCAGAGGAAAAGGAGAATTAAAGGGAAGACACATTTAGATATCAAAGTATTTAGAAAGAAGCATTTAAATATGAAAATAAGAATGATCTTAGCACATCAAACTTCTTTCAGGGATTCTGTTACTAAAGTACATTCTCTCTCATGAATTTTTCCTTGTAAAGATAAAATATACCCTTTTTTAAAAAAAGGTTTATTTTATTTATTTGAAAGGCAGAGTGAAAGAAAAAGAGATCTTCCATTTGCTGGTTCACTCCCAAATGGACACAGCACCTGGGGCTGGGAGGGGCTGGGCCAGGCTGAAGCCGGGAGCCTGAAACTCCATCCAGGTCTCCCGCAGGACTGGGGAACTGTAAAGTTGTCTGCGTGGAGACTGTTACCAGAGGTGGCCGGATCAGAGGCCCTTGCCTTCATGCGAGACGTGAGACAGAGTAGCCGTGAGCGAGGCAGAGGGCTTAGGAGGCCAGGCGGGCACCTCAGCAAGGAACCAAAGCCCAGGCGGCATGCAGACTGCAGCAGCGTGACAGCGTCTGGCCACTGCTTCTCCTAGTCCCTCCCCTTCCTGGACACGGCTGGGTGGAGGGGTTTCTGGGCGAGGGATTGGTGAAGTTCCTCAGGGGCTTTATCAGCACAGTGTTAGGGAAGGGTCCCCCAGGCTGCCCTGGGGGAGGGTTGGGACCCTCCTGATAATTGGCCGATTTGGGCAAGACTTGAAGAGCAAATGCTGGGCTGCTTCTGAGGCTTGCTTCTCTGTTTCTTCCCACATTCAGCTGCAGGAAATTCCGCTTCCTCAGCCCCTCTCACACCCATAGGCTAGCGTCTACCTTCCTACCAACGATCCAGCGTCCCCCCCCCACCTGTCAATTTCTTTCTCACATGCCTAAGAAAGGTGTGCAAATTATAAGTGCACAACCTGACGCACTTTCACATGAGCTTATCTATATAATACTATGTAACATCTATAGAATAAGCACCAAGATCAACAAGTCGCAGTTCAAGACCCCAGAAGCCACCCATGTGTCCCCTCCCCATACGTCCTTAGCCCAAAGCCCTGTTTTTTTCCCCACCATCTGCTTGGTGTAGAACTCTGGGTGAACCCAGCACTCATGGAGTTTTACTAACATGTGAACTAGGGGCTGGCGTGTGGCTGAGCAGGTTAAGCTGCTGCCTGCCATGCCAGCATCCCATATCGGAGCGCCAGTTCAAATCCCAGCTGCTCTGTGTGGGGAGCAGCCTGGACTGGACTGAGTTACTGGAATTAAGACTTATTCTATGCATCTGCTCTCCCACAATAAGGCGCTGGGAGAGGAGAAAACAGCTTCTACCCAGCTGCCTCCAGTTCAGCCAATAAACAGCAGGACCTGCTCCTGATTGGAGGAGAGCAGCGTACTCGGCGTGTGGGCAGCCGAGTTGGGATTGGCGGAGGAGGACTATAAAGGAGGAGAGAGCCGGCATGCACCAGGAACATCTAAGGGGAACATCTATCTGAATAACACCTGTGCAGCCCCCGAGAGAGCCGGCCGGCGGTGTGCCGCTCCCCTGCGGAAGTGGGGAAAGCGGCCAGGGGGAACCGCCCTTCCACGGAGGTGGAAGGGATAGTAGCCAACCCGGGAAGAACCAGCAGCAAACCCGGGGAGGGCCGAGCAGACGAAAGAACAGCGCAGGGTTCAGTGTTGCTCCTCCGCGAAGAGGGGGAGCGACATAATGGTGCCGTGACTCGGATATGAAGCCTAGGCAGGGTTTAGTGTCGTTCCTCCACGAAGAGGGGGAGCGACACTCTGCTTCTGATCCAGCTCCTTGCTAATGTGTCTGGGAAGGCAGCAGAGGATGGCCTAAGTACTCGGGCCCCTGCATCCACATGGGAGACCAAGTCTTTGCATTCACTGGGCGAGTGAACCGGTGTACGGAAGATCTCTCTGTCTCTCCTTTTCTCTTTGTAACTCTGCCTTTCAAATAAAAAATAAATAAGTCTTTACCAAAAAAAAAAAAAGCAAATTCATATTGCAAATATTTACAGAGTAGGATATTTCGCATAAAAACATCCAGATTTTTTTCTGTTTCTTTTTAAAAATATGTGAGGAATCCTTGTCGTGAAGGAAATGTTCTGTACGTGGCCTGAATCCAGTGTTCATAGCCCGGCTATGACATTTCACGCGAGTTTTGCGAGGGGAGGAACTAGCCACACTTCTGATCCAGCTCCCTACTGATGCACCTGGGAAAGCAGCGGAAGATGGCCCAAGTACTTGGGCCCCTGCATGCACATGGGAGACCTGGAAGAAGCTCTAGATTCCTGGCTTTGGCCTGGCATTGCCCTGGTCGTTGTGGCTATCTGGGGAGTGAACCGGCAAATAGAAGACCTCTCTCTTTCTCTCTCTCTCTTTCTATCCTTCTCTCTCTGTAACTCTGCCTTTCAAATAAAAGTAAATCCTTTTTAAAAAAAAAATCTAAAAAGCTGACAATAAAAGTAAAAATTCTCCTCCCTCTCCCTCTTGGCAGTATATACCCTGAGTATTTCTGCACGCCATCTTTGATGTGGCAGTCTGTGCTGCGCATTTAACCAGTCGCCCTTTGCACGCCATGGGTTCCACAGCATTTGGCAGAGTCGAAGCAGTTACACTTCCCTTGTCTCCTGGGGCTTTCCTCCCAAAGGAAACAGCGCAGGTTTGCCCTTTCCTTTATGTTAGGGCCTCATTTTGTACATGGTAGTCCCTTTCTGAAAGCCAATTTCTTGTAGCAGTTAGTATCTTTTTTTCTCTAGGTTTTAGGATAGTTTGCTATTTTTTGCATTTTACTCTGTTTGCATATGATGCAGGATTTTTTTTAAAGGCTAGGAAACACCAAGGACTTCAGAAAGGTTGGAGCACATTCTCTAAATCAAGGAGACCAGGGAACCCAGCATGAGACCAGATTTTGGTGAACTTTAGTTTCTGTGTCCTCTCACTTGTAGTGATGTTGTCCGATCTGTGTGCAGGTGTTCCAGGGTGTACTGGAGCACCACGGATGCCCGCAAGCGCTGTGTGTACACGTGCAAGATAGTGGAGTGCTGCCCCCCGCTCGTGGAACCAGACATCAACAGCACCGTTGAGCACGATGAAAACAGGACCATAGCCCACAGCCCCGCGTCGTCTACAGGTTAGTCTGCACTAGGGCGGGACCGGAACTCAATCTTTGGAAGGACACTGGATTGAAAGATGGGAGAGAAGTCATTTACTTGAAAGGTTTTGTTTGAGTCTAGTTTGGCATTTACCTAATAGCTGGCTTGTTATTGGTTCTTTGGTTTGATTTTAATTGGACTTTTTTGGTGAAGAGTTTTTATTCCCTACCACAGAAAGTTCATCTAAAGAGAGTCAAAACACAGTGGAAAATACAAGTCCTCTGTCACCAGACCGACCTGCACACTCGCAAGCCTCTGGCTCCTGTTACTATCATGTAATCTCCAAAGTCCCCAGGATTCGAGCACCCAGTTACTCTCCAACACAGAGATCCCCTGGCTGCCGGCCGTTGCCTTCTGCAGGTAAAGGACGTCATTCACCTACTTGACCCAAGAAAGGCAGCCTCAAGGTTAATATGTAATTCTTTCAGTCAACTTTATCTCTTGCTAACTTGAAAGCATAGATTTTCAGTTATCTGTAAATATCTGCAGTTAAGACATTGAAACCAATGACTTCCCCCATTTGTTTCATCTGTGATAGACTTGATTCTGTTCTCTCTTGTTCAGGAAGTCCTACCCCAACAACTCATGAAATCGTCACGGTGGGTGATCCTTTACTCTCCTCTGGACTTCGAAGCATTGGCTCCAGGCGTCACAGTACTTCCTCCTTGTCACCCCAGCGATCCAAACTCCGCATCATGTCTCCCATGCGAGCCGGGAACACTTACTCCAGGAATAGTGCTTCCTCGGTCTCCAGCACGGGGACCGCTGCAGACCTCGGGTCCAGTGCCAAGGCAGCTGACCATGTCTTAGGGTCACTGAACTCAAGCACTAATTTGGGGCCAAACACGCCCTCTTCAAATTTGCAAAGGACAGTGGTTACTGTGGGTACTAAAACCAGTCCCTTGGATGGAGCTTCACCGTTAGAAGTGAAGCATCCCAGTGCTTCAGACGTGACGTCCAAGAGCTCCTCTTTAAAAGGAGAGAAGACCAAAGTGCTGAGTTCCAAGAATTCAGAGGGATGTGCACACAACATGGCTTACCCAGGGATTCCTAAACTGGCCCCGCAGGTTCATAACACCGTATCTGGAGAACTGAATGTTAACAAAGTCAGCACTTTTGCCGAACCCTCTTCAGTGCCGTTTTCTTCTAAAGAGGCCCTCTCCTTCTCACAGCTACATTCAAGAGGGCAAAGGAATGATAGAGACCAACACACAGATTCTACTCAGTCAGCAAACCCCTCCCCAGATGACAGTAATGATGTCAAAACCTTGAAGCTTTCTGGAATGGGCAACAGATCATCTGTTTCCAGTGAACATGTGGGGTCCAGTTCCAGAGACAGGAGACAGAAAGGGAAAAAATCTTGCAAAGAAACTTTCAAAGAAAAGCACTCCAGTAAGTCATTTTTGGAACCTGGTCAGGTGGCAACTGATGAGGAAGGAAATCTAAAGCCAGAGTTTGCTGATGAGGTTTTGACTCCTGAGTTTATGGGGCCTCGGCCATGTAACAATGTTTCTGCCAAGAAAATTGGAGAGAAAGTCCTTTCTATCCCAGGAGTTCCCAAAGCTTCATCCATGCAAGTAGAAGGACCTGCCAAAGAGTTACAGGCACCCCGGAAACGCACAAAGTAACACTGACACCTCTGAAAATGGAAAGTGAGAATCAGTCCAAAAACACCTTGAAAGACGGTAGTCCTGCTTCCCCTTTGCAAAGAGAGTCAGCATCTCCCACAGAGCCACTTGCAGCCTCTGAAAGTCCAGGAGATGGCCCAGTGGCCCAGCCAAGCCCCAACAATACCTTATCTCAGGATTCTCAGAGTAACAACTATCAGAATCTTCCGGTACAGGACAGAAACCTCATGCTTCCAGACGGTCCCAAGCCTCAGGAGGATGGCTCCTTCAAGAGGAGGTACCCCAGCCGCAGTGCCCGCGCCCGATCTAACATGTTCTTTGGGCTCACTCCACTCTATGGAGTAAGATCCTATGGCGAGGAAGACATTCCGTTCTACAGCAGCTCGGTGGGGAAGAAACGAGGCAAGAGATCAGCCGAAGGACAGGTGGACGGGGCCGATGACCTAAGCACTTCAGATGAGGACGACTTATACTATTACAACTTCACCAGGACGGTGATTTCATCCGGTGGAGAGGAGCGGCTGGCGTCCCATAATTTATTCCGAGAGGAGGAGCAGTGCGATCTTCCAAAGATTTCACAGTTGGATGGTGTTGATGACGGGACAGAGAGTGATACTAGTGTTACAGCCACAACAAGGAAAAGCAGCCAGATTCCGAAAAGAAGTGGGAAAGAAAATGGAACCGAGAACTTAAAAGATTGACCAACCTGAAGATGCTGGAGAAAAAGAACATGTCATCAAGGGTTCCGTTGGCCACAAAAATGAGCCCAAGATGGATAACTGCCACTCAGTCAGTCGAGTCAAAACCCAGGGCCAGGATTCATTGGAAGCCCAGCTCAGCTCACTGGAGTCAAGCCGCAGAGTCCACACAAGCACCCCATCAGACAAAAATTTACTGGACACCTATAATACTGAGCTGCTCAAGTCCGACTCGGACAATAACAATAGCGACGACTGTGGCAACATCCTGCCTTCAGACATCATGGACTTTGTGCTAAAGAACACTCCGTCCATGCAGGCTCTGGGGGAGAGCCCAGAGTCGTCTTCGTCAGAACTCCTGAATCTTAGCGAAGGGCTGGGCCTCGACAGTAATCGCGAAAAGGACATGGGTCTTTTTGAAGTCTTTTCCCAGCAGCTGCCAACGACGGAACCCGTGGACAGTAGTGTCTCCTCCTCCATCTCGGCGGAGGAGCAGTTTGAGTTGCCTTTGGAGTTACCATCTGACCTCTCTGTCCTGACCACCCGGAGTCCCACTGTCCCTAGCCAGAATCCCAGCAGGCTAGCGGTAATGTCAGACTCAGGGGAGAAGAGAGTGACCATCACAGAAAAGTCCGTAGCCTCCTCTGAAGGTGAGCCGGCACTGCTGAGCCCAGGGGTGGAGCCTACTCCCGAAGGCCACATGACTCCTGATCACTTTATCCAAGGACACATGGATGCAGACCACATCTCCAGCCCCCCTTGCGGTTCTGTGGAGCAAGGTCATGGCAACAATCAGGATTTAACTAGAAACAGTAGCACCCCTGGCCTACAGGTACCTGTTTCCCCTACTGTTCCCATCCAGAACCAGAAGTATGTGCCCAATTCTACTGATAGTCCTGGCCCATCTCAGATTTCTAACGCAGCTGTCCAGACCACTCCACCCCACCTGAAACCAGCCACTGAGAAACTCATTGTTGTTAACCAGAACATGCAACCACTTTATGCTCTCCAAACTCTTCCAAATGGAGTGACCCAAAAGATTCAGTTGACCTCTTCTGTTAGCTCTACACCCAGTGTGATGGAGACAAATACTTCAGTACTGGGGCCCATGGGAAGTGGTCTCACCCTAACCACAGGACTAAATCCAAGCTTGTCAACTTCTCAATCTCTGTTCCCTCCTCCTAGCAAAGGATTGTTCCCCATGCCTCATCACCAGCACTTACATTCCTTCCCTGCAGCTACTCAAAGTAGTTTCCCACCCAGCATCAGCAGTTCTCCTTCAGGCCTCCTCATTGGGGTTCAGCCTCCTCCAGATCCCCAACTTTTGGTTTCAGAAGCCAGCCAGAGGACAGACCTCAGTACCACAGTAGCCACTCCATCCTCTGGACTCAAGAAAAGACCCATATCTCATCTGCAGACCCGAAAGAATAAAAAACTTGCACCCTCTAGTACCCCTTCAAACATTGCCCCCTCCGATGTGGTTTCTAATATGACACTGATTAACTTCACACCCTCCCAGCTTTCAAATCATCCCAACCTGGTAGATTTGGGCTCACTTAATACTTCATCTCACCGAACCGTCCCCAACATCATAAAAAGGTCTAAATCTGGCATCATGTATTTTGAACAGGCACCCCTGGTACCACAGAGTGTGGGAGGAACTGCTGCCACGGTGGTGGGCACATCAACCATAAGCCAGGATGCCGGCCACCTCACGTCGGGGCCTGCGTCTGGCTTGGCCTCCAGTTCCTCCGTCTTGAACGTTGTATCCATGCAAACCACAACTGCCCCTACCAGTAGCACATCAGTTCCAGGACATGTCACCTTAACCAATCCCAGGTTGCTTGGGACCCCCGATATTGGCTCAATAAGCAATCTTTTAATCAAAGCTAGCCAGCAGAACCTGGGAAGTCAGGACCAGCCTGTGACTTTAGCACCGAATTCAGGAGTATTTTCCCAGCTGGGGACGTCGCAGACTCCCTCCAGTGCTGCCGTGCCAGCAGCATCGAGCATCTGTGTGCTCCCCTCGACGCAGACCGCAGGCGCAACAGCTGCTTCACCCTCTGGGGACGCCGAAGAACACTATCGGCTTCAGCACGTGAACCAGCTCCTTGCCAGCAAAGCAGGGCTTCTCTCTTCCCAGCGTGACCTTGATTCTGCTTCAGGGACCCAGGCGTCCAGCTTCACCCAGACAGCGGATGCTCCCAACAGTGTGGGACTGGAGCAGAACAAGGCTCTGTCCTCAGCTATGCAAGCCAGCTCAGCCAGCTCAGCCTCTCCCGGAGGCTCTCCACCCTCTGGACAGCAGTCAGCAAGCCCCTCAGGGCCAGCTCCCACTAAACCCAAACCAAAAATCAAACGGATTCAGCTGCCTCTGGACAAAGGGACTGGCAAGAAGCACAAAGTTTCCCATTTGCGGACCAGTTCTTCTGAAGCACACATTCCAGACCAAGAAGCCAACACAGCACCCCTGGCCTCTGTCACAGGGTGAGCAAGGCAGACGGTAGCTCTGCTGGGGCAGGGGGCTGCAGGCTCTGCTTGAGAGGCTGCTGTCCTTTTTGGGAGGGACCATCCTCTGTTCAAGTTGCATTTAGGGAATTTGGGGGGGTTGACTTTGATTTTTCTTTTTTTTCCTCCCAGTGGTGATCTATGAAGCAAAATTTAGTTCCATCCATGAGCAGGTTATCTCAGATAGAACCACACTTTAAAAAAAAAAAAAAAAGATCTATTCACTTGAAAGAATTACAGAGAGAGAGAGAGAGATCTTCCATCTCTTGGTTCCCTCCCCAAATGGCCACAATGGCTAGGGCTGGACCAGGCCAAAACCAGGCGCCTGGAACTCCATCCAGGTCTCCCACATGGGCTGTAGGGGCCCAAGGACTTGGAGCCATTCTCCACTTCTTTCCCAGATGCATTAGCAAGGAGCTGGATTGGAAGTAGATTGACCAGGACTTGAACCAGCGCTCATATGGATGCTGGCATTGCAGGCAGCAGCTTAACCCACTGTGCCACAACACTGGCCCCAGAACCACACTTCTAATTACTCTTTGCTCTGATTTCAAACGGTGCTGCTGTTTGCTCCTTTTGTTTATTTGTGGAGGTTTTGTTGTTGAGCCTCAGGATCCCAGGGAGTGACTGTTTCCATTTGGAGGGCAAAGCTCCTTGTTGTGAATCCCTTTGAGTCCTTTTTAAACACTGACACTGAAGTATAACATGCATGAAGTATAACACTTAAAACACACCAGTGAATCTTTGCAGATATATGCACTCATGTAACCACTGTTCGGACCAAAATACAGGAACATTTCTGGCAGTACAGTAGGCTCCTTGTGCTTTCTACCATTATCTGGCTTTTATGACTGTTGGTTAGTTTGACAGCTCGCAGATTTGATCAGGTCCTGGAAGAGTCCTGTAGGCCGACCTGTGCGTGCACGTGGCAGTGAGTTTCTGTTGAAACGACACAAATGACTGTGTTGCAGGACTCCAGGAGCCGAGGCCGAGCAGCAGGGCACAGCCAGTGTGGAGGAGCCATCACAAAAGGAGTGTGGGCAGCCCACAGGGTAAGCTGGAGGATTAGCTCTCCGAGAGGAAGCCCTCACTTGCGTCCACCTCATTTACAAAACCCTTCCTGACTTGCAGTGATTTTTGTTGTATTGCCAAAGCTTTCTAAATGGAAGTCATACAGGCTTTGTGGGGAGCTTGCACAGAGCTCTTTAAATAATAGGTAACGGCTCCCCGTTGGTGTCGCTCTGCTCCCCACAGGTGACTTGCTCAGAGTGTATTGGATCTGTACAGATAGACATTAAGAGAAACACGGCTGCATGCACTGTCTGCACTTGGCTTTTTCACCTATCGAGTGCTCTCGGGAGCGTCTTCCTATGCCAGTGCCTGGAGACGCCCTGCACTTTCAATGGCTGCCTGCAGGATTAGGCGTGGGTCTGTAGGAATTTATTTAACTAGTAGGTTTGATGTCAGTCGGTACACATTTGGGTTGTTTTAGCATTTGAGTGAAAACTGATGGTGGCTTTACAGGTTCAAGCAATTTACTTTTATTTAGTAAAACCACCTCACTTCCATAGGAACTGTGTAGAACTGCTTTTGACAAGTGTCCTTTCATTCTCTCCTAATACTAAGGGTATGAGGGCACAGTCTACAGCTTCAGGAGCAGAAACTTAAATGTCACTTTTTCAGGAAAGAATCGCATAAAGATGGCTTTATTTTATGTGCCACAGTACAGTAGTGTGGTGGTGGCCGTCCAGCAGGTGCTGCACAAAGCACCGTGTGGCCGCAGTCTGGCGCTGGTTTTATGTAAGTGGCACAGCTGCGTGGCAGATCCCAGGGAGGTTCAAGGTCTGAGTGGGAGAACCAGCTGGTGCCGCGTCTCACGCTTGGGTTTTTGTTTGTTTCATTCAGGCAAGTGGCTGCTCTTCCAGAGGCTCAGGCTGCACAAAATCCAGCAGCAAACGAGCAAGAAAATACAGGTATGTGAGTGAGTAACGGGTTCGAATCAGAGAATTTCAAAGCTAAAAGTGCTATCAGAATCACCAACTTCACCTCCTGATTTTCTAGATTACACACACACGCACACACACACTCGTGCATGCACACACACACACGCACACACACAGTCTGAGCTCCAAGGCTGTTGAGACTCAGGGCACCTCTCTGCTGGTGTGGGGCTCGCCCACTGTGTGCTCGGGGACCGGCTGCCAGTTGAAGGACAGAACAGTGCGTTAGATACTCTGCTGTTCTAATGGCAGCGAGACTGAAATAGCCAGTGACAGCCTGGCTTCATCCGTCAGTTTTACTAAAAGAAACCAAGAATCGTTTTCATTTTCATCAGGTACTCAGATTTTGGTTACAACACCAAAATCTGCAGGGCACTTTCTGTCTCTCCTAATAAATCTGATCAGGAAACAGCTGATGACTTCAAAATTAAGAGAGTTCTGGATAAAAGCCTTGCCCAGCTCTGTAGAGGGGACATCCCAAAAGAGAGTAATCGGGTGAAGAAATGCTTCGGCCCAGGATCTGGGATGTTCCCACAGGTGCTGAGCTGCCAGCTCCTTGGAGGGGTGGCATGTCTGCTTATGTAAGACAGCAGTGAGGGGCGGTGATTGGTAGTGCCGGCTCCGGAGCCAGATGGCTTGGAACCCTCTAGCATCACATGTATTGGCTGAATGAACTTGGCCTGAGTTACCTCTGTCTGTCTCAGTTTCCTCATCTTTAAAACAGAGATTACAGGGCAGGCATTTGGCCTAGTTGTTAAGTCGCCAGTTAGGATGGATGCCTGTGTCCCAGCTGCTAACTCTGGCTTCCTGCTAATGCAGACCCTGGGAGCCAGTGGTGATGGCTCAAGTAATGGGGTTCCTGCCACCCGTGTGGGAGACCTGGATTGAGTTCTCAGCTCCTGGCTTCAGCCTGGCCGATTCCTGGCCATTGCAATATTTGGGGAGTAAACCAGTGGATGGGAGTTCTCTCCGTCTCTCTCCCTCTGCCTTTCAAATAAGTAAAGCATTTGAAAAATAAATTATGCTAATCCAAGGTTCAGCCAACTTAAAAATTTTTAATAAATAAAATGGAGATAATAACTACTACACTGGCTTGTTGTAAGGTTTATAGGAATTAATTTATCTGAAGTTCCTATGAGAGTGTCTCATAGACATACTAAGTACTTCATACAAATTACTACTTCTCTCCCACCCACCCACCCACCCTGTTGAGGGCCTTTATTTATTGAAAAACTACCAAATTGTTACAACAGAAACTGCCATAGACACAGCCTAACTTTGTGTGCAAGGAAATGCCCTGTGAGCCTCTCCAGCTATGGCTTAGAGCAGGCTCTGTGAGCCTCAGTTTTGCTCTCTGTCAGTGGAATAAAAACGCCAGCTACGGAATGGCCTGGCGCCTGGTGATGGTAAGCACAGAGGACTCGCACACAGGTGCGCAAGAAGCTGTGTTAGTGCAACCACTTTGGCGCTGGTCTTCCCCCTTACAGAGCCTAAGACAGCGGAAGACGAGGAAAGCAATTTCAGCTCTCCACTGATGCTGTGGCTGCAGCAGGAACAAAAGCGGAAGGAAAGCATTGCTGAGAAAAAGCCCAAGAAAGGCCGCGTTTTTGAAATTTCCAGTGATGATGGCTTTCAGATCTGTGCAGAGAGTATAGAAGGTGAGTGGGTTCGCGGAGGCCCCGCTCCAGCTCCACGGCACTCTCCCTCAGGCTGATCGAGCTGGCCAGTTTTCTGAAGCTGGACACACGGAGGGTACTTGGGAAGAATATACATTTTCCTATCCCTGAGACATTTGTCTTGTTGGAGAACCATCCATCACTTGTGTGAAAGGTTAGTCATAAGCATCGTAGGTTTTAGATGGCACACGTCTTAGCAGAGCACATGTGAACTCTGCTAAGTTCTCCCTCCAGCCTTGTCTCTGCCACTTCCTTGTGTCCCATCAAGTCCGTGCTCTCCCTCCTGGGTGCCTTCACCCACATTCTTCCCTCTGCCTGGAGTCCTCTCCCTGCCTCCTGCCCGCACCTCCAACCTGGGAAACTCCAGCTGCCCCTTCAAGATCCAGCTCAGAGAGGCCGCTGCTGTGGTGCAGTAGGTTAAGCCTCCACCTGCAGCGCTGACATCCCATTTGGGCACCAGTTTGAGTCCTGGGTACTCAAAGGCCAATCCAGCTCCCTGCTAATGGCCTGGGAAGGCAGTGGAAGATGACCCAAATACTTAGACCCATGTGGGAGACCCGGAGGAAGTTCCTGGCTTCTGGTTCTGGATCGCCCCAGCTCTGGCCGTTGTGGCCGTTTTGGGGATGAACCAGAAGATGGAAGATTCTCTGTCTCTCTCTCTCCCTCTCTCTGTAACTCTGCTTCGCAAGTTAAAAAATAAATCTTAAAAAAAAAAAAAAAGGCAGCCCAGAAGAATTTCTTGACCTTCTGAGGCAGAGGAGCACTCCCCTCCCCTCTTTCAATTCTTCCTTCTTTCAGGTGTTCTGCACAGCTCACAATTTGCTTTAGGAATGTTTTGACTTCTGTGTCCCACTCAATAGTGAACTCTTTAAGGGCTGGCATTGTACTCTCTTATTCATCTTTGTATCCCAAGCTTGCTGGTGTTCTGTGGGGAGCAACTCGGACTAGACTATTACTGGAATTAAGACTTATTCTATGCATCTGCTCTCCCACAATATGGCACTGGGAGAGGAGGAAACAGCTTCTACACAGCTTCCTCCAGTTCAACCAATAAGCAGCAGGACCTGCTCCTGATTGGAGGAGAGCAGCGTACTCGGCGTGTGGGTAGCAGAGTTGGGATTGGTGGAAGAGGACTATAAAGGAGGAGAGAGACAACATGCACCAGGAACATCTATCTGAAGGAACACCTGAGCAGCCCCCGAGAGAGCCGGCCGGCGGTGTGCCGCTCCCCCGCGGAAGTGGGGAAAGTGGCAGGGGGGCCCGCCCCTCCACAGAGGTGGAGGGGTCGGTAGCCAACCCAGGAAGAACCAGCAGCAAACCCGGGAAGGGCCGAGCAGACAAAAGAACAGCGCAGGGTCCTGTGTCGTTCCTCCGCGAAGAGGGAGAGCGACAGTGTTCATTAATCCTTGAAGGACTAGTCCATGTTCTCCAGGCTGTAGTTACTGTACAGTTCAGCAGAGAGAAAGGTGGTGGCTGCATTATGGATGTCCAAAAAACCTCCGAAGGTTAATAGTGTAGACATCCTATCAAAGGAGATATGAGAATTTGAGTTGGGCAGAGAGGAATAGGGAAGGCTTTCTAAAAAGAAGGAATAAGCAAGGTTGGAAAGACTGGAGTGCATTGCTGAGGTTTGGAATAATGTCAGGTGGGAAGGTGAAATCCTCATCAGACAGTAATGAAAGAAAAAATTGGAAAGGTGGATTAGGCATAGATTTTGAAGGGCTTTCAGGGCCAAGCCACAAGGCCTCTCAAAATTTGGAGGAGTAGAATAAAAGCAGGATTTTAAGGGCCGCATTCTGGTGCAACAGGTTAGGCTGCAGCTTGTGACCCCAGCATCCCATACGTGTGCCAGTTCAAGTTCCAGCTGCCACACTTCCAGTGGAAGATGGCCCTAGAGCTTGGGACCTGCTCCCCTGTGGGAGACTTGAATGGAGTTCCAGGCTCCTGGCTTCAACCTGGCCCAGCTCCAGCTGTTGCAGCCATATGAGGATTCAACCAGTCAGTGGAAGATCTCTCTTTCTCTCTCTCCATGTCCCCCTCTCTCTGTAACTCTGCCTTTCAAATAAATAAATAAAATCTTAAAAAAAAAAAAAAACAGAATTTCAGGAAGCTTAATGTAGTAGTACCCTTTAAGAAAAATTGAACTAGGGCCAGTTCTGTGGCGTAGTGGGCTAAGCCTCTGCCTGCAGTACCGGCATCCCATGTGGGCTCTGGTTCTTGTCCCAGCTACTCGTCTTCCGATCCAGCTCCCTGCTAATGCAGCTGGGAAAGCAGTAGAAGATATCCGAACTGCTTGGGCACCTGCATCCATGTGGAAGACCCAAAAGAAGCTCCTGACTCCTGGCTTTTACCTGGCTAAGCTCCAGCCATTGTGGCCACTTAGGGAGTGAACCAGCGGATGGAAGATGTCTCTCTGTCTCTCCTTCCCTCTCTTTGTAACTCTGCCTTTCAAATAAATAAATATTTTTAATGAAAATTTATTTATTTATTTGAAAGGCAGAATTAGAGAAGGAAAGAAAGAGATTTTTATCTGCTGATCACTTCCCAAGTGGGCACAACAGCTGGGACCGGGCCAGGCCAGAGCCAGGATCCAGGAGCTTCATCTGGACCTCCCATGCGGGTGGCAGGGCCCAGGACTTGGGCCGTCTTTGTTGCTTTCCCAGGTGCATTAGCAGAGAGCTGGATAGGAAGTGGAGCAGCTGGGACTCGAACATGCCCAGATGGGATGTGGTGTTGCAGGCAGCAGTTCAACCTGCTGCCCACAATTCCAATCACGTGTCTTCCTCTCTTTTAAAGGGACTATAAAAATCTAGCCCCGCTCCTTACTTTTACGATCTCCCCCAGAGTCCTGGCTAAATCGATAACACAAGTACCGTTTGGGTTAGGAGTACAGGGTGTAGGTTTGCGGCCCAGACCCCCAGCAGGGGATGGGAGTGCTTCAGGGTTTCAGCGGCACAAGTCTCCTTACTGCTCCTGTCTCCTCCAGCAGCCTTGTGCCTTCCAGACTCTCGCTTATGCCCTGAATTGATGAAACTGAGGAAAACAACACAGCCTTGTCGTAGGAGGGTGTGTGTTTGCGCATGGGGATTCCAAACACAGTGCTTCCGCACACCGGGTTTGAGAGATATCTGCACGAATGTTTTCCTGCCCACAGTTTTCTCTTCTCCCCTTACAGATGCCTGGAAGTCACTGACAGATAAAGTCCAGGAAGCGCGATCCAATGCCCGCCTCAAGCAGCTCTCGTTTGCCGGTAAAGGCTGGAGCTGTGATTTTGCGCCGCCTCGGGATGTTAGGGTAACTTGTTAGTCTAAGCCACAGACAAGACTCTACCAAAAAAAGTTCTTTCTAAAAATAATAGTATTATCAGAGCTTTGATTCATAATTCATATACCATATAGTCCATGGTTTGAAACACACAATTCAGGGTTTTTTAATATCTTCGCAGAGTTGTGCCACCCACCTTTTAATTCCAGAGCAGTTTTTGTATTTGTTACCCCTAACAGAAGCCCACACGCATTACCAGTCATTCCCCATCCCTAGCTCCTTGCAACCACAAATCTACTTTCTTTGTCTGTGGGTTTGCCTATCCTGGACATTCCTTATAAATCATACAATATGTGGCCTTTTGTAACTGGCTTCTTTCACTCAACCTAATGTTTTCAAGGTTACTTGAAAATTGTAAAATTGCATTAATTCTTTATTCCTTTTTATTGCCAAACATTACTCCATTGTGTCAACATATCACGTACTGCTTGTGCATTCACCAGCTGATCAGTATTTTGTTTTTTTTCTAGTCTTTGTTACAAATAATTGCTGTGAAGTTTTGATGTAGACATGGGTTCATTGCTCTCGGGTGTATGTCTAGGAGTGCAAGTGCTGTGTCACTTGGTAACTCTGTTCAACCTTTCCAGGAACTGCCAGAGAGTTTTTAGTTCAAAGTGGCTGCGCCCTTTCACATTCCCAGCAATGTATGAAGGTTCCAGTTTCTCCATATTCTTGCCAACACTTCTTACTGTCTTTTTTACTACGGACATCTTAGTGAATGTGAAATAGTGTCTCACTGCGGTTTTGTTATACCTTCTTTTTCTATTTTTACTTATTTATTTGAGAGACAGAGAGCTCCCATCTAGGGGTTCACTCCCCACATACCTTCAAGGGCTGGAGGTCAGGCAGGTACATATATTACTACTACAGCCGTCTCGGAGAGCAATGGAGCTGTAGCTCTCGGAATTTTCAGATCACATGCCTTTCCGTTCAACAGTTACACTTTTAAAATATTATCCTAGAGGTAGTCACAAAGTCATACATTGAACAAAAGTTCATTACCACATGTGGTAACAAAACACCTGGAAGCAACCCAAATGCTCCTCACTGGGGGAATTTAGAGAGAAGTGCAGAGTGAAGTCATTGAGAAGGCACGTTACAGCCACGTGCATCTGATGTGACCGTGAGTCCCCGCGGTGCTTCTGCGCCACAACCATAATGATGGCTGCCTCTGAGAAGTGGACCTGGGCGTTAGAATGGGCAGCTTTTGTTTATTGATGTGTATTTGTCTATATTTATGGGGCACAGTACAGTAATTTGAAACATGTATACAATGTATAACCAGGATAATTAGCATTTCCGGCTACCCGAGCATTAATCTTTTCTATGTGTTGAGAACCTTTGGATTCTTTTAGTTACTTTGAAATATATCCTAGATTATTGTAGACTATCGTTACTTTACCAGGCTGTAGAACACCAGAACCAATTCCTTCTATCTAACTATACAGAATAGGTGACTCTTACTTTACTTCTCTGTAGTGTTTCTGCGAGTATGTATTTATTTCATTTATAAGTTTAAAAGAACTAATTCAAATATATTATTTTTTAAAAAAACATTATTTATTTATTTATTTGAGAGGCAGAGTTACAGAGAGAGACAGAGAAAAGGGTCTTCCATCTGCTGGTTCCTCCTCAGATGGCCCCAATGCCCAGAGCTGGATCAGTAGGAAGCCAGGAGCTTCTTCCAGTCTCCCATGCAGGTGCAGGGGCCCAAGCACTTGGGCCATTTTCTACTGCTTTCCCAAGCCATAGGCAAAGTGCTGGATCAGAAGAAGAGCAGCCGGGACATGAATCAGCACCCATATGGGATGCCGGCACTGCAGGCAGAGGCTTAGCCTACTACACCACAGCACCAGCCCCAATATATTCCATTTTTAGCAGAACAGTTGGCAAATGCATTTTTTTTCTAAAGCTAGTGGCTAGTGTTCTCTGGGCTTCCCTGCCTCTTCCCCTCTCGTGCTGCCCAATCCCTGGGCTTGCACAGCCCCCCTCCCATGTGCTCACATCACACACAGTGGTTCATCCCCAACTGCTCTCCTACCAGAGTCCAGAGCAAACCAACTCCAGAACCCTCATCATTCACATCCTATTGATTCGACACCCAAAGTATGAGTTCTATCCCTTTCTCCTCTATTCTTCCTCAGGCCTAGCCCTGTAATATTAAAAAGCCACTTAAGTAGTCCTAGCAAATCTCCTGGGTTGCCAAAGATACCCAAGAGCTTCTTACTATTGCCTACTAGTTGGGGAAGAAAGTCCCAACCCTTAAGTGTTTGTTGTTGGTAAATGTTTATTGAACACCTGTAATATGCCTGACACCATGTTAAACACTCAGCATGGAGTGGGCATTGGCACGGTGGTTAAGACATAGCTTGGGATGTCTGGGTTCAAGTCCCAGTTTCACTTTTGATTCCAACTTTCTGCTAATATGCACCCTGGGAGGCAGCAAATGATGGCTTAAATACTTGGATCCCTGCCACCTGTGTGGAAGACTGAGCTTGAGTTCCTGGCTTCTGGATTTAGCCTGGCACAACCTGGCCTTTGTGGGCATTTTGGGAGTGAATCAGTGGATGGAAGATACCTCCCTCCCTCTCTTTCTCTGTGTGTGTGTGTGTCTCCGTCTCTCCCTCTGTCTGCCTTTCAAAATAACAAAGCACTCAGGATGTAATCACTGAGTAGAAGCAGACTGCACCCTGCATCTCTGAGGTTTCCAGTAGGTGGATCTTTTTCCAGGACCAGATCATATTTAGCCTGACTTCATCTATCTGGCCCCAGTGTTCACCACTTTCCTCAAGATTGCTTTTTCTGCAGCTAGAGCCCACTATTTATTATTCCAGATCCAAGTCCTAAAGTGCAGCCCACAAATATGAACTGAGATCTCTGGGTTCAGAGGAAGAAAGGTGAATTTTTCACGTGCACCGCCGAGTAAGCATCTTCGCTTATTTCACACGTGTGTCCACATTAGCATCCCGTGGTTCACACAGGAACTGTGTCTTCTCTCAGAATCCTGAATTCCTTTCTAGACCCTGCTCAACATCACCTCTTTTCTTTAGTGCTTTTGACTGAAATTCTCCCCTGTGTCTACAGAAACCCCAAGCTTAACAGGTTTAAACAGTGAGATAATTCATCATTTAGCATGACAGGAAGTCCAGAGGTAGGACAGACACCTGGATTGATTTATGTGGGAATTCTCAGTGTCCTCAAAGACCTGAATTCTTTCCCTCTTTCCCCTCTGTTCTCCAGGAGATAGCTTCACGTTCAAGCTAATAGCAAATGGCTGCCGTACTCCCCAGGGTCACATTCTGCCACCACGTTGTTCAGAGAACAGGCAGGGCTTTTATCAAGCACAATTGGACGCCCCACATATCGTAGACCAGATGAAGCCCCATGTCCGTTTTAAGCTAGTCACCAGCAAGGGAACTAGAGTCCCAGGAATGGCTGAGACTGATCTGGGATGGAAGGGATGTTGGAGGTTCATGATAACGACCTCCCTGTTCCCCAGTCCAAAGCGGGTCAGTGTCCATCTCCAGTGCTTCCTTGTCCTTGCCCACGCACCCTTGTGTTCATATGGGTATTATGAGGAAGGTAACACGGGGAAGTGACACAGAGAGTGATAATGGTAGGTTGTTCATGGCGGGGAACCTCTTTTAGACGAGGCAGTCCAGAAGAGGAGCCTCCTGATGCCATGACATCGGAGCTTCGACTTGAGTGATGGTGAGAAGAAGCCTCGTGTACAGACCTAGAGCGGAAGTTCCCCCTGCAGAGGAAACAGTCCCAAGTGGGAATGCCTTTGTTGTGCTGGTTTAGTCTGTCTCTTCCATGGAACGGAAATTCCGTAAACACAGGAGCCCTGGGGTGGGTGCTGTGAGCTCAGCTTTGTGAGCTTTGCCTTCCTGTTAGCAACACAATACCTCATCTCACTGTCAGCCCTTCAGTGAACGTAGAACATTCAGCCTGCATATTGAGATGAACCGAGAGAATGTACTTGAAAATTCCTATGTTTTGCAGTGTTTTTCTACCCAAGAATCCACAACAGTGTAGAAAAATTCTTGGAGAAAAATCACTGTTCTTTAGAAAAAAAAGTTACTGCTATTGCCTTACGTAGCTTCAGCTCTTGCATTGTAGACTGATGTTAAGACTTTAGTGTTCTGATTGTACCAGAAGTTATGCTCCTAAGAATGTTGCCTATGTAAAGACTTAACCTTACTGTTTGCCATTGAAACCAAATTAACTCTTAGAAATTCTCTAAATAAAACAAAAACTCGGCATCTAATTGCAACTTTTCTCTTTTAACAAAAAAATTAGCCAAGACAAACAAAAACTTAAAATATGGACAAGCCGCCACCACCACCCGTGGAGCGGCAGGAGTCCCACCCCCTCGAGGCAGCTGCTGTTGATGCTGAAGCGCAGCACTGCGCCACTCCCCGCTGGCGGCCACGCCTCACTACCCAGGTGCCTTTGCTCCCACAGGTGTCAATGGTTTGAGGATGCTGGGGATTCTCCACGATGCAGTTGTGTTCCTGATTGAGCAGCTCTCTGGTGCCAAGCACTGTCGGAATTACAAATTCCGTTTCCACAAACCAGAGGAGGCCAATGAACCTCCCTTGAACCCTCATGGCTCAGCCAGGGCTGAAGTCCACCTGAGGCAAGTTGCATTCTTTTCTGTAAGGAGTTCGGGGCTCTGGTTTTATTATTTAATGTTACAGTTATTTTCCCACATAACCATTGAGATTTCTAATGCTAATGCCATCATTCTTTACTGCCTTAAAGCATTTCGCTAAATGGGTTTTAATCTTTTGGCTCCAGGAAGTCAGCATTTGACATGTTTAACTTCCTGGCTTCCAAACATCGGCAGCCTCCTGAATACAACCCCAATGATGAGGAAGAGGAGGAAGTGCAGCTGAAGTCAGCCCGGTGAGTCTGCCATGGGTGGGACCATTTCCTCCTGAACCAGGCTTTCCTAACACTTTGCAAGACCAACATACAGTCTAAGTAAGCAGCAGTGGCCAGCTGGTAAAATGCATATTTTCTTTAATAGTCTGTGGGCTTTGGGCATCCACCAGAGTCATCACAGGCAGAGAGCACTAGACAGGTAAACTCGCATATTAAAACTGGGCCGTGGGGCCAGTGCTGTGGCGCAATGGGTTAACGCCCTGGCCTGAAGCACCGGCATCCCATATGGGCGCCAGCTCAAGACCTGGCTGCTCCGCTTCCAATCCAGCTCTCTGCTATGGCCTGGGAACGCAGTGGAGGGTGGCCCAAGTCCATGGGACCCTGCACCAGCGTGGGAGACCCGGAGGAAGCTCCTGGCTCCTGGCTTTGGATCAGCGCAACTCCAGCCGTTGTGGCTAATTGGGGTGTGAACCAGCAGATGGAAGACCTCTCTCTCTCTCTATCTGTGTAACTCTAACTTTCAAATAAACAAATAAATCTTAAAAAAAAAAATGAAAGAAAAGAAAAGAAAAACTGGGCCGTGCAGCAGGCATCGTGGCACAGCAGCAAGTTAAGCCACTGTTTGGGATGCCTGGGGCCAAGCTCCACCTCCACTTGCAATCCAGCTTCCTCCTCTTGTGCCTGGGAGGTAGCAGATGATGGCCTAAGTCCTTGGGTCCCTGTTGTCCGTGTGGAGACCCGGGTTGAATTCTTGGTTCCTAGCTTGGGAGTGGACTAGCAGATAGAAGATCTCTCTCTCTCTTTCTCTGTCTATTCCCCTTTCTCTGTCACTGCCTCTCAAATAAGTAATAATTAATGAATAAAACTTTTTAAAATGGGCCTCACTGTATAAGGCACTTGTTATGATTGGTATTGAACAAAGAGTGTATTCATATTCCCTGGAAGCCTTCAATCCAAGACTCAAAGCTTTATTTCCTGAATGGAATTCATCAATACTATGTTTCGTCTCTTAGGAGGGCAACTAGCATGGATCTGCCAATGCCCATGCGTTTCCGGCACTTAAAAAAGACTTCTAAGGAAGCGGTTGGTGTCTACAGGTATGGCTAAAATTCTAGAAAGAATTCTAGAAAGTTAATGCATTTCCAAAATAATGTGGAACCATATGCTGGAGTGACCTCCGTCAGTCACTCAGGTTTTTATAGAAGTTACTCCTTAAACCTGATATCTCGGGACTCTTCCAACTCCTTATGTTGAACAAGTAAACATTAAATATTGGTAATTCTTGTGAGCTACAGAGGGAAGAAATCTTCTGTCTTTGGCCATTTGTTAGAACAATGAATATATACAAGCCAGGTGTGTCCAAAATTTTTTCCCCTCAGTAGTCTGTCCATCTGGGAAACCAGCAGACTTAAGGAATGTGTCAGTAATTCTGTATTCACACAGTTGCACTTGCCAAGTTTATGCCTCATTCCACTTCCGTCTTTACGTCCCAGGTCTCCCATTCACGGCCGTGGGCTTTTCTGTAAGAGAAACATTGATGCAGGAGAGATGGTGATTGAGTATGCCGGCAACGTCATCCGCTCCATCCAGACCGACAAGCGAGAGAAGTATTACGACAGCAAGGTGGGCCTCCCACTGCCGCCCTCCCAGCTCTTCTGTTCGCTGTAGAAAGGGGCCATCAACCCTCAGTATGAGTCCCAGATCCGAAAGAAATAGCCTGTGCATCGATGCAAAGACTTCCTGGCTTTTTTTTTACATTTTCACCTCTTTGACATTTTTAATGGGACCAGTGAAAGTCTGGAATCCAGTCGGAGGATTAGTACACAAAGATGCCCTTGGAAGGTTTGTCTGAGTGATTCCCAGGATCGGAAGTGCACAGCTCCCATGTTTTAGGTGTCTCTTTCCTGCAGAGCCATTAAGGAACTACAGTCTAGTGCTTGTACTCTGGGCATTCCTCATGGAGACGTCCTGAGAGATGGGAATTGGGAGACACCTGGAGGTTTTACTGGAAGAAACTGTGTTCACCCGTGGTCAGAGGTGACATCAGGAGGAGGCTGGGACTCGGGCTCACTAGGCCTGGGCTCTGAGAAGTAACCAGTTCTTGTTTCTGTGCAGGGCATCGGCTGCTACATGTTCCGCATCGACGACTCGGAGGTGGTGGACGCCACCATGCACGGAAACGCTGCCCGCTTCATCAACCACTCGTGCGAGCCCAACTGCTACTCTCGGGTCATCAACATCGACGGGCAGAAGCACATTGTCATCTTCGCCATGCGCAAGATCTACCGAGGGGAGGAGCTCACCTACGACTACAAGTTCCCCATTGAGGACGCCAGCAACAAGCTGCCCTGCAACTGTGGCGCCAAGAAATGCCGCAAGTTCCTCAACTGAGGCTGCTCCGGCCCCCGGCGCCAGAGCGCCAGGACCTACAGCCAGCCACGGCAGCGAGGAGCTCCAGGATGGACTGAGTGGGCACCACCGAGGGGCCTGAGCGCCCTGCCGCCCCATAGTCGCGTTGTACGAGAGCTGGCAGTCCTGGAGAGAGAGGAGGTGTCGAAGAAAAGATCCACGATCAGCCTTCTCCTGGGGCCCCTCTGGGAGATGGGGTCCTGAGCAGACTCGCCTGGGAGGAGCCTAGGGAGGGGTAGTTACGTGGGGAGCCTGGGCCCGCGCTCTCCCCGGAGAGAAATGGCTAGCCTCGCCTCTGCCCTTTCCCGCGCTGCAGGGGGCTAGGCTCTGTTGGACGTCTGCTGGTCCGCCAGCCAGGTGCCACCCTGGGCCGCCTGGGAGCAAGCAGAGAAGCTCTGGTGGTTTTCCCTGCCCTCCTCCACGTGGTTGGGAAGCAGAATTCCCAGCACCTCTGGTGTCCAAAGGCTGTCTTGGGGTTGTTGCCAATTCCTTTGCAAACACTGAGCCCTGGGCTGTAAGGGGGAGTGTCACCCCAGCGCCTTGTCTCAGCCAATCCTCTCCCTGACAGTAGGAGCCGCTGCCCTCTCTCGGTCCTCCCTTCACTCCGCCTCCTTCCTCTGCCCTGTCCTCCATCCCACTGCTTTCCCATTCTTCTTTCTGGGCGGTAGGGGGTGGGCTCCCTGCTCAAGGGCACTGCCTGCTGGGCATAGGATGTGCCATCAGAAAGTCCCCTGACCTTGGGAGCACTCCAGGTGGGGAGGTGGACAGGAGCCAGTGGCCATAACCAGACAGAATTTGGAGTCATGTCCGTGAAGCTTCTGTGAGAGTTCGGGGGAAGTATATGTAGCATGATTTTTTTTAGAAGAAGAAAAAGATTATTTAAATAGGATTTGAATCATGCCACACCCAGAATATCACCACCGGGATGCGCCCTGGGCCCCGTTCCTAGGCCAGGTTCCTTTCTTTGCCCCTTGCCAAGACATAGGAAGACTCCATTCATAAACGGTCAGTGTCCGGTTGAAGGCAGAACACTAATCCGATTTCAAGGCCCTAAACTTGGGGACTAGACCACCCTGTGTGGAGGGGACTCTGCCGCCTGTGCGCGATCCATGGATAAAGTCAATTCCATGACACTACTGCCCTGGTGACTCCCTGGGACGCGGTCAGAACAGCAGCAAACGTTTCTTCTCTCCCTTCCCCCGAGACAGTGTCCTGAACCTGTTAAATTAAGTCATTGGATTTTACTCTGTTCTGTTTACAGTTTACTATTTAAGGTTTTATAAATGTAAATATATTTTGTATATTTTTCTATGAGAAGCACTTCATAGGGAGAAGCACTTATGACAAGGCTATTTTTTAAAACCGCGGTATTATCCTAATTTAAAAGAAGATCGGTTTTTAATAATTTTTTATTTTCATAGGATGAAGTTAGAGAAAATACTCAGCTGTACACACAAAGTCTGGTTTCCCTGCCCGACCCCTCCCCCTGGAAGGTGTCCTCTCCGTCGTTTCACGTGTAGCTAGTCTGTGCCCGTCCGCTCTTTGACAATACACGGAGAAGGAAGGCCACCCAGCTGCACTGGGCCACTCCCCTCCTTCCCCGTGGAGGCTCCTCCCAAGGCTGCAGTATAGGACCCGGCTACAGCACTTCCTGCTCCTCCTCCCTCTCCTCCTCCTCCTCCTCCCAGAACTGTCTCCCTCCTCTCCGGCTCGGCCCCAGAGCGGCGGGAGGCGATGCGCACCTTCCTCAGCTCTCCTCCGGCAGAGTCCGCAGCCGCCCCGTGGACGGCACCTGCCAGCCTCCATCGCCATCTGCCTCTTTAGGTCGCCTCCTTTCCGTCCCCTCCGCCCACCACGCCCTCCTTCCTGCAAAGCACCCGCTGATCCCCGCGTGCCCTCTTTGGGGCAGCCCGTTGAAACTGAAGCACAGTTTGACCACTCACGATAAAGCAGATCTGCCTCCGCCACAGGGCTCAGAGCAGTGTAGTCCAAGGAGAGGGTGGGGCGCCCTTTCCTCGCCGCGGGAAGTCATGCCTAGGGAAGTCTAGCAAAGCAATACGACTCGGCCCAGCACTCTCTGCCCCCAGGACTCGTGGCTCTGCTGTGCCTTCCATCCTGGGCTCCTTTGCTTCTGTGACCTTAAGAACTTTCACCTGGTGGCTTTGCTGGAACATTGTCACTGTGTCCACTGTCATGCAGGGAGCCCAGCACTGTGGCCAGGATGGCAGAGGCTTCCTCGTCACCATGGAGAAGTGCCAGCAGGGGACTGGGGAAAGCACTCGACCCAGACCTCCCCTCCCCGTCCTGTTGCCCGTGAACAAGACGCAGTGGCCCGAGGGGCTCCACTCGTGTCTGCTTTTCTTTATTATTGCACTGTGTGAGGTTTTTTTGTAAATCCTTGTATTCCTATTTTTTTTAAAGAAAAAAAAAACTTAAGCTGCGTTTGTTACTGAAACGATTAATGCACTGATGGGTCATGAATTCACCTTGAGAAAGACCCAAGGCCAGTCAGGGGTGGGGGGAACTCAGCTAAATAGAGCTAGTGACTGCCCTCCTAGGCCGCGCTGTACTGTGAGCCCCCCCTCGTTCTCTTCCTCCAACCCCGAACCCCGAGGACAGGGGAGGAACCACATCTGTCCTCCTCCTGCCAGCAGCAGCTGGTTTGCCTTGCCTTTCCACCCCCGACCATCAACCACAGAAATGAGAAATTGCTCTTTTAGCTCAGCCTTGAGTCCATTGCCAAAAATTTCAGCACACCTGCCAGCAACTTGGGGGATGAGCTAAGGCTTCCCCCTGCAGAGGGGAAGAAGGCAAGGATGGCGTAGCTGTCTCCAGAACGTGTCTGAGTCTGTTTGGAAAGTGACCGAGGAATCCCCGCACAAAAGTGCAGACAGAGGAATCGCGGTGGGTCGTTCCCAAGAATCCCCCAAGGGGCATCCCAGATCCCTAAGGAGTAACAGCTGCAAACCTGGTCAGTTCTCAGTGAGAGCCAGCTCACGTTCGCTTTGCTGCTAGAACCTGTTGTGGCTGCATTTCCTGGTGGCCAGTGACAACTGCGTGACCAGAAGAGCTGCGTGGCGCCGCCGCCCCTTCGGCCGGAACCCGGTCCCTTGGCTCCCTCCGTGGCTGCCCACCACCCCAGCACAGCCCCTCCTGTTTTTAGACCAATAACAAGAGTTAAGGGGGAAGCCTTGGCAGCTAGAAGTTCTCAACCAAGACTCCTTGGCCGGGACCCAGTCCACCACCCTGCTCACCTCCGTCTCACCCCCGGCCAATGCAGTGAGCACCATGCAGCAACCTTGATTCAAAAACAAACAAAAAAAGAAAAAAAAAGAAGAAAAAATGCAACAACACACGAAAAACAAAAAAAAATCTTTTAATGAATGTATCTTTCTAAAGGACTGGCGTTCAATCAAATATCTGAAAATACTAAAGGTCAAAACCTTGTCAGATGTTAACTTTTAAGTTTGATTTGGGATTTTTCTTTTTAATCGAGATCAAGTTGTCCTTGTTTTTGTTTTAAAGGAAAAGCAGGTCATCGCAAAGGGCTGGGTGTCATTCTGTGTTTCATTCCCTTCATTTTAAAGCAATACAAGGGTATTGAGCAGATGGTTCTGATACCAGTCAAGTCTCTCACTCTGAAAACTTGCAACCTTTTCTGTTTGTTTTGGTTTTCAAATAAATATAAATATGATATATATAGGAACTAATATAGTAATGTACCATGTAACAAAGCCTAGTTCAGTCCATGGCTTCTAATTCTCTTAACACTATAGATAAGGATTGTGTTCCAGTTGCTAGTAGCGGCAGGAAAATGTCAGGCTAGCCTTCCTCTGGTCCCCGAGACGGGGGACTCAGACCACAGGGGGATGGGAAGCGAGGCCGTCCCCGGGACCAGAGAGAGATGCAGAAATGGTGTCACCTGGATTTTTTTCTGCCCTTGAATGTTGCCAGTCGGTACCTGTATCCTTGTTTCTGTTTCTGCCATGAATGTCGGGGTTTCCACCTGCACTTAGGGGACAGTTGTGTTCTGTGCTTTCCTGGTGTCCTGCTCTGAGGTAACTCTAGTTCTGTCTCTCAACCAAGAAAACAGACTCGTGCTGTTTCTTTCCTTGGACTTTACCAGTCTCTTTAGTAAACACAGGTAGCTGAATAATCGTTTCAAGAGCTCAACAGATGACAAGCTTCTTTTCTAGAAATAAGACATTTCTTGACAACTTTATCATGTATAACAGATCTTTTGTTTTGTTATTTTTTTCCTTGTGTTCTTCCAAGCTTCTGGTTAGAGAAAAAGAGAAAAAAAAAAAGGGCAAATGTGTCTTAAGTCCATCAGTGTTAACTCCCTGTGACAGGGACGAAGGAGAATACTTTAATAGTTCAAAAAATAATAATGCTGAAAGCTCTCTACGAAAGACTGAATGTAAAAGTAAACGTGTACATACTTGTAAAAAAAAGGAGTTTTTAAACATGTTTATTTTCTATGCACTTTTTTTTATTTAAGTGATAGTTTAATTAATAAACATGTCAAGTTTATTGCTGCACAAGGTTGAGCTTCCTTTTGGCTTGGGGGGGGCGTGGCCTGTGGCCTGGTTACTCAAGCACCTTCCCATTCTTTTAAGATGGTAACTCCAGGCTGGCTGTTCTAGCCGCGTTCTGTCCCCTTACCCACCGGAGACGGATGCCCAGGACCTAACGAGTTTAGTGTTCTCAACTGTGAATACTTAATGCATAATCAAACCAAATCATTCCGGCTGGGTGACAGGCCGCAGCGTGCTGTGCTCTGCCCCACCTTAAGGCTGGAGCGGATTTGTTTGTTCTGTGTTGGGAAAGGAGGGCAGTGGGGAAAGAACTGTAAATATTCTGCCTAGCCAGGGTCGCTGACCCCAGGCCGGAGGGGTTGAGCTCAAGCCACAAAGAGGTTGTCCCAGGAAAGCGGCTGCTTGCTGCCGGCTGCCTGCTGCCTGCTGCCGGCTCCGCCCCAGCCCGGCTTCTCTCCCCTCCTGGGAGTTTGGAGTTGAGCACCATGGCGACTCCGAATGATCGCGCCGTGCTGCAGGCCATCTTCAACCCCAACACCCCGTTTGGAGATGTTGTGGGGTTGGACCCGGAAGAAGACGCAGAGGAGGAGGAAGCCGATGAAGGTGAGCATTTGGCCTTGGACAGTGGCTCTGCACATGGGCTAGTGCACACAGAGCTTGTTCCATGACCCCGGGATTACGGCTGAGCTTGGAACCTGAGGGCTCGGCTGATCCTTAGTATGCCTGGTGACAAGGATGTGACAAAGACCGCCAGTCTGTCCGGCCTGCTCCATGGACTGTGCTAATACCTCTGCTGTAACAGAGAACATGACCCCCTGCAGAACGGCCGATGGAAACAGGGCAGGGGGTGGCTGAGCGGGCATGCGGGCAGACGCATCTGCCACGCACTGAGCGGACTTGGCTCACTGGCTTTTCCACTGCCCCTCATGGAGTTTTGATGCCCTTTGTTTCTGGTTGGGAAGCCCACGCTTTATGGGGACTTTAGGCTGAAAGGCTCAGGGGTAGATCCGAGCTGATCCTCAGGCTCTGGTAGGGTGGTCACAGTGCCCCCAGCCCCCTTTTTAAGATTTTATTTATTTATTTGATAGGTAGAGTGCAGAGAGAGAGAGAAACAGAGAGATATTCCATCTGCTGGCTCATTCCCCAAATGGCCGCAACGGTTGGGGCTGGGCCAGGCCAAAGCCAGGAGCTTCTTCTGGGTCTCCCACGTGGGGGCAGAAGCTTTGTGTAGGACAAGTAGGAGAGTGAAACAAGCTAAAGAGCCACAGACCTGCATTCAAACCCAAGCTATGCAACTTAGGGGCTGTGCGACCTTGAGTGCTTAAACTACAAGTTAAGGAACTGGGGATGGGAGCCCCTTGGCAATGAATCAGGGGCCAACCAAGACCTGCCCCCAGGTTTCTCTGGAACTCGGGCAATGCCAGCTCCCAACCATGATGACCTCAGCTCCCCAAACTGCAACTGACCCCTTCTGTGACCCACACCCAGACAGCCTTGGCTCAGGTCGCCCTGAGATGCGTTTTCTTCTTGGTCCTGATCGCACCTGTCCCCTCTGGGCAGACAGAGGTTTCCCTCAAGCACAGCTGGAGCAGTCCAAGGCCCTGGAGCTGCAGGGGGTGATGGCAGCCGAGGCTGGGGACCTGGGCACAGCCCTGGAGAGGTTTGACCAAGCCATCCACCTGCTGCCTGAGCGAGCCTCAGCCTACAACAACCGAGCCCAGGCCCGGCGACTCCAAGGAGACGTGGCAGGTGAGCAGCGGTGAAGCCTGGAGCTCCTGCAGAAGGGGTTCCCAGAGGGCACTGCCCAGAGACCGGGGGGGGGGGCTGGGCTTGGGGGCGTGGGGAGCTCCCAGAGCTCCCCAGGGCCTGTGTTCTTTGCTAAGAAGGATGAGCTATGGAACAGGTCCTGCTGATCTCACAGAGCTCTTGTGAGAGAGTGGTGTGCATGCGTGCAGTCAAGGAGCAGTGAGCGCCAACTGTGTGGCACCAGGGCAGGCACTGAGGTCACACAGAGAAAAGATGCACTGCTGACACCTAACAGCAGTATATATACAGTCTACTACAGTATATATGCAGTATACTACAGTATATATACAGTATACTACAGCATATACACAGTATACTGCAGTATATACACAGCATACTACAGCATATACACAGTATACTACAGTATATATACAGCATACTACAGTATATACACAGTATACTACAGTATACATACAGTATACCACAGCATATACACGGTATACTACAGTATATACACAGCACACTACAGCATATACACAGTATACTACAGTATATATACAGTATACCACAGCATATACATGGCATACTACAGTATATACACAGTATACTAGAGTATATATACAGTATACCACAGCATATACACAGTATACTACAGTATATACACAGTATACTACAGCATATACACAGTATACTACAGTATATACTGCAGTATATACACAGTACACTACAGCGTATACACAGTATACCACAGCATATACATGGTATACTACAGTATATACACAGTATATATACAGTATACTACAGTATATACACAGTATACTACAGCCTTATACCCAGACAGCCTTGGCTCAGGTCGCCCTGAGAGTACACTACAGCATATACACAGTACACTACAGTGTATACACAGCACACTACAGCATATACACAGTATACTACAGCATATACACGGTATACTACAGCATATACATGGTATACTACAGTATATACACAGTATGCTACAGTATATATACAGTATACTACAGTATATACACAGTATACTACAGCCTTATACCCAGACAGCCTTGGCTCAGGTCGCCCTGTAGTACACTACAGCATATACACAGTACACTACAGTGTATACACAGCACACTACAGCGTATACACAGTATACTACAGCATATACACGGTATACTACAGTATATACACAGTATGCTACAGTATATATACAGTATACTACAGTATATACACAGTACACTACAGCATATACACAGTACACTACAGCATATACACAGTACACTACAGTGTATACACAGTATACTACAGTATGCTGTGTGTACAGTATACTACGGTGTATACACAATATACAGCAGTATTATACAGTATACAGCAGTATATATACAGTATACTACAGTATATATACAGTATACAGCAGTCCCTAAGTGACAGAAGCTGTGGGAACTCGGGCAATCTCCGCAACCCCTCAACAATCTCCAGTGTGGCCATCCCCGTTTCATTCATAAAGACACCAAGGCCCAGGGAGGGGAAATACCCTACCTGCCATTTCATTCATAAAGACACCAAGGCCCAGGGAGGGGAAATACCCTGCCTGCCATCATCTGACTGGGCACAGGCAGCAGGTGGCAGGCCAGCGGGCAGAGGGAGTGGACACTGGGACAGCGGCGTAGCAGGCTCGAGAGGGGTCAGCAGGGGCCCTGTCCCTGAAAGGCAGGTTTGGAAGGATGAGGAGTTGGCTGGGTCAGCGGGAGAAAGTAGAGTTTGCGGAGGACCAGAAAGCAGGCACAGGGGCAGGGTGGCTGGAGCAGGCAGTGTGGACAGACGCCCAAGCTGCGCCTGCAGAAAGACTAGGGAGTGCCAGCCCGTGACTGCCCTGTGTCTTGTTGAAACCACGGGGGATCACGAGGGTTTTACAGGGATTGCACCTGCTGTTCTCAGGTCACTCGGGCTGAAGTGGGGACACAGAGACACAGGGGACTGTGCTGGGGACCAGAGTCCAGGCTGATGCAAGGTGTTACCACAGAAGCCTGGGAGGGAACAGCAGAATGGGTAGGACTAGCAGTGGTGGTGGGACTCCAGGCTGGAGTTCACGCTCCTTTCTGGGAATAATGGAGACCTGAGGCCCTTCTGCAGGCGCCACTGTTCCAGGCAGCCGGGGACAAGCCGCTGACTGAAACCCTGTAGAGAAGCAAGGTGATTCCTCCGGGAGGCCCTGGGCTCCTCCAGTCCAGCAATCCCGGAGCCTCTGGGCAGTGTGGGTGGGGCGGGGAGCACAGCTCCTGCTGGGGGAAGGCGGCCTTGCTCCAGGGTGGTGCTGGAGCGCCCCAAGGAATCCAGACCGGAAGTGAACTGAGGCGAAGACAGGGAGGAAGCTGTCGGGGATCTTACTGAAGACCTCCGCAGAGGCCCACCTCAAGTACTGTACAGGAAATACGGAAGATCCAGGAGACAATGGGAGAATGAGGAGAGGCCATCAGTGCGGACCATAGGGAACAGAGAACTTCTAAGGCATGGAAGGGGGAAAAAAAAAACCCTGAAAAGGAAAAGAATGAAAAGCTGACTTTACTGCATTTGCAAGGACTGTGCAGCTAAGCATAATTTAAAAAAAATTACTTATTTATTTGAAAGGCAGAGTTGGAGTGAGAGATCTTTCATCTGCCATTTCAGCTCCCCGGATGGCCTTAATCAGAGTCAGGAACACCACCAGAGTTTCCACGTGGGTGCAGGGTCACAAGCCCTTGGTTCATCCTCTCCTGCTTTCCCAGGCACATTGGCAGGGAGCTGGATCGGAAGAGGGGCAGGCAGGACCAGTGCCCATAGAGGCTACTGGCGACCCAAGCCCCGGCTTAACCCACTGTACCCCAGCCCTAAGTATAACCTGGTTAACTGAGATTCAGCATGAGTCACGTGGAACACAGTAAAAGCATAACTTTTTTTTTTTTTTTTTGACAGGCAGAGTGGACAGTGAGAGAGAGAGAGAGAGAGAGAAAGGTCTTCCTTTGCCGTTGGTTCACTCTCCAATGGCCCCGTGGCCGGCATGCTGCTGCCGGCGCACCGCGCTGATCCGATGGCAGGAGCCAGGTGCTTCTCCTGGTCTCCCATGGGGTGCAGGGCCCAAGTACTTGGGCCATCCTCCACTGCACTCCCGGGCCATAGCAGAGAGCTGGCCTGGAAGAGGGACAACCGGGACAGAATCCGGCGCCCTGACCAGGACTAGAACCCGGTGTGCCGGTGCCGCAAGGCAGAGGATTAGCCTAGTGAGCTATGGCGCCGGCCTAAAAGCATAACTATTAAGGGGAATGGCCTGCCGCCACCTGCAGGGACAGCGGGGCAGGGTCCTTCCCGCAACGTGCGTGTCTCGGTGTGTTCGTGGTGGACAGTCAGCGGGGCGCGGCGAGGCCTGACCTTTGGTCCCAGCTCTGCCTCTAAGCGGCTGTGCAGCCCAGTCTGCATCCGTCAAAGGGGAACCACGGCCCGCACCTCCATGGGCAAACCCGCGCGTGCAAATGGCCCGGCTCGGCGCCTCAGGGACCCGCACGGCCTGCGGCGCCGGGCTTAGCCGCGGAGGCGCGGGGGACCGGGCACCGGGCATCCCCGCATCCCCGCGCGCCGCTGACCCCGCCCGCCCGGCCTCTCCCGCAGGCGCCCTGGACGACCTGGAGCGCGCCTTGGCGCTGAGCGGCGGCCGGGGCCGCGCCGCCCGCCAGGGCTTCGTGCAGCGTGGGCTGCTGGCGCGACTGCAGGGCCGGGACGACGACGCCCGCGGGGACTTCGAGCGGGCGGCGCGGCTGGGCAGCCCCTTCGCGCGGCGCCAGCTGGTGCTGCTCAACCCCTACGCCGCTCTGTGCAACCGCATGCTGGCCGACATGATGGGGCAGCTGCGCGGCGCCCCGAACCAATAATGCTGCCGGGCTCACCGACTCCGCCTGCTTCTGCGTCGGGCCCACGCGCCACGCACAGGGGCAGGGACGCTCGGGGGAGCGCGGCAAGGAGGCCCGCCCGGGGCCGGCCACCACCTGCCTGGGGAGGGAGGGCCCGTGGCGCCCGCGGTCGGGCATTGATTGGCCCTGCCTGGCGCGGCCCCCGCCCTTGCTGCGGACTGCGGCGCCCTTCAGACCTGAGCAGTCGCTCGGGCTGCGCTCGGGGCGGCAGCCAGGTGAGCGGTCCGGGAGTGGGCGGGGCGGAGGGAGCACGCTGCGGCGACCCCCGCGCCTGCGATTTTCCCGGCTCGGCTCCAATCCACCCCAGCAACCAGGATTGGGAAAGGTGGGATGGGATATGGGGCAGGAGGGAGGTCCGGGCCGGGGGGAAGGCGAGTCCTCTGGGGGTGAGGTTCGTGTGCGCGTGTGTGCGTCCGATTGCTCTCGCTGCTTCTGTAAGCTTGCGGGTGTGTGCGGTTTGTACCCCTGGAGTCAGTGCTGGATTCTGCTCCCACGCGCGTCCGGGCACCTGCTGGGTGTGTGTGTGTGTGCGTGTGTGAGTGCATTGTGGCTTCGGGCTCTATTGTGGGCTATTCTGCATTTGTGTTTCCATGCCTGGTTCCTGGAGAGTGAATTCCTGGAGGAACTGCTGGGCCTGTCAGCTCCCACCTGGCTCACAGCGCGGCTCGCCCCTTCTCTCAGCAGTCCGGGGCCCTGGCAGGGCCATGGCGCTGCCCCCAGACCCAGCTGCCCTCCTGCACTCACTGCTGCTCGTGCCAGGCCTCCTGAGCTCAGGTACTCACCCTGTTCGTTCTTTGGCAGAGCGCTTCTTGGGGCCAGCGCCCCCTCGCTGCGTGCACGATGCCCTGGGTGCCCACTCCAAGCCCTGGGCTCTGGGCTAGGTTTCCCTCTCTCACCTGCCATGGGTCCAGCCAGTCCCAGGTGGCAGGGGCAGGCACTGGGAGCCCCATCTCTGCTGGGCATTTGAGGCCGTTGCTCTGAGGTCCCGGCTCTGACAGGGCAGGGGTGGAGCCCGGTGTTGGGGGGGGGGTGCACTGGCAGTCACGGCCTGGTTTCTTTCTCCTCAGGCCCCTCCCGGCGCCCATCTCTGATCTCTAGGTAACTCTCCCTGGGGCTGGGTGGACGGATGGTTTGGACCTGGAGGCAGGTGGGGACTGGAGCCCAGGCTGCTGGTGCCAGCGCGCACTGAAGCCTCTGTCTGCCCTGTAGTGACTCCAACAACCTGAAACTCAACAACGTGCGCCTGCCGCGGGAGAACATGTCCCTCCCGTCCAACCTGCAGCTCAACGACCTCACTCCGGATTGCAGAGGTATGCCCAGCCCTCCTCTCCCCCTGCCCCCACTGCTCCTGCTTTAAAAGCATCAGAAGTGCTTGGGAGACAGAGGGAGAGCTTGCTACCCAGCAGGGCTCGGCCCCATCAGGCGCGGGCCTCATCCTGGCCCCAACCTCTCTGTCATCCAGCAGGGAAACCAGCAGACCAGCAGATGGCTCAGAATAGCAGCTTCTGGACCCAGAGCCCGGCGGCCTCCTCACCAGCCGAGGTACTGGGGAGGGAGGGGCCTGCTGCTGCCTCTCTGCTCCCCTCCCATGCTTATCCTGAGTACCAGGGGCAGAGAGGCCCCCAAGGATCAAGGGTCCCTGATTGTCCCCCGTCCCCAGGCTTCATCCGCCTCCCAATGCTGGGCTACATCTATCGAGTGTCCAGCGTGAGCAGCGATGAGATCTGGCTCTGAGCTGAGGATGGGACAAGTGCCCTCCTGGCCCCGCTGCACCCTCCCACTCCTGCTCCAAGGCATCCCGGGCCTGGCCACGCCACCGCCACTTGGCTGCCTCCTGGCTGCTGTGCCCTCTGATGCGTTTCACTGGGCCCTGACGCACAGGGGCACAGATGTTCTCTTGCCTGAGCCCTTGTGCTCACTCAGGCTGGGGACCGGACGAGATGGCTGGGCCCAGGCAGGGGGGGCTCTTCCGTCAGGTGAGTTCCCTCATCACCCGGCATCCAGGTGTGGCGTGGCCTGCAAGGCCCCCGTCCCGTTCCTCCTCTGCACCTGTACAGCAGGCATGGGGCTGCCTGCGTGGGGGGACAGGGAGGGCCCTGCACGTTCTGGACCTTCCTGTGCTATGTAGCTTTGTTCCCTCAGGGAAATGTAGGACCCCCCCCCCAGCTGCCCAGCCCATCTGCCCTCCACACAGGAGCCGGCCCCTGGCCCCGGGGCCCTGGCCAAGCACAGCCTGGTCCCTTTTGCTGCACACCTCTCTGTCCTCTGTCCCCTTGCCCTGCCTCCTCCCGGGCATCAAAGATTATACACTGGACTTACTCCACGGGGCCCTAGACGACCCCAAAGGCCTGGCCCCTGGCAGTGCCAGTGCCTGGTGTTAGCACAAGTCAGGGTAGAAGGAGGAGGTGACAAGTCTGTGGCACTCAGGACAGCATGTAGCTATGCATCACTTTTACAGTGTTGGCACTTTAAGCACAGCCCCCAGGGAAGGGGGTGAGCGAGGGCCCCAGAGCCCCGAGTTTGACCTCTCTGGCATTCACTGTGAGCGACTGAGGCTCAGGATCGATGGTGGCTTTCTCTCTCTGCATGTCTTCCCCTCGGTGGGACCCCGGCTCCGGCCACGCCCTGGCTGCCCCACCCTCTGCACTTTAGGGGCTGGTCCCCACAGGCACAGAACGCAGTGGTGCCAGCAGTTCCGGGGGTTGTGGAGAGAGAGGGAGCCCACAAACCCCCCAAAGCAACCTAAGAATGCTGTAAAAAGCAACGTGGCGACGACAGGAGAGCACCAGGTGCAGTGTGTTTCTCCCCTGTTGAGGTCTTATATTTTATAATTTTTCTCATGTTACTGCCTAGGACAGTGCGAAGCACAAAGTAAATTCAATAAACTTGACTGAACGGAGTTCCATGTCTTTGCTTCATTTCTTCAAATGCCTTCTAAATGAAATCTCTGAATCACACAGTGGAGAAAATAAATAGCGAGCACCCACGCACCCACGCTCGGCTCTGTTCCATCAACCCGCGCCCACGTGGGACGCCGTCGCCGCGGGCGGAGCATCAGCCTACTGCTGCAGCGCCGGCCCCACGATTCTTATTTTAAATACGGCCCCTTCCTTCTGTCCTCAGAGGTGCTCCTGCCCAGAGCCTCCGCGGTCAGAGCTGTCCATCTTCTGTTGGGGCAAGGAGGTAGGTGGGGAAGTTTCTGGGACCCCACTCCGTCCACAGCCCTTCACCAGGCCTGCTCTCAGCCGCACACGGCACACCTGCCGTCAGAAATGCCTGGCACCTTCCATTCCTGGCACTTTCTAGGGTTCCGGTGTCCAGCAGCTTCCGTTCTGGGCTCTCTCCTCCACGGTTTCAGAGTTCTTCTCTGCTTCCCCAACTGCCCACCCCAAATCAGTTACTCTTGTCCACATTCCAAAATTATGTTGCTTATATAGTCGGTGGTCATTTTCTTCTGTTATCTGTCCTAACTGGTTTATGGTTTTTTTAAAACAAAAATTCTTGAGACAGGCATAATGGCACAGCAGGTTAAGCTGCTGCTTGAAATGTTGGCATTTAATATCTGAGTGCCAGTTCAAGTCCCAGCTGCTCTGATTCCAATCCACTTCCCTGCTAACGTGCCTGGAAAAGCAGCAGAGGATGGCCCAAGTGCTTGGATCCCTGCCACCCACTTGGGAGACTTTAGCCAAGTTCCATGTCCCTGGCTTTGGCCTGACCCAGCCCTGGCTGTTGCAGTCACTTGGGGAATAAACCAGCAGATGAAAAAGCTTTCTCTATTTTTTTTTTAAAATATTTATTTATTCTCAAAAGAGTCACAGAGATAGAGGGAGAGACCCTTCATCCTCTAGTTCACTCCTCAGATGACCACAACAGCCAGCCATGGGCCAGGCCGAAGCCAGGAGCCTCTTCCAGGTCTCCCACATAGATGCAGGGGCCCAAGCGCTTGGGCTATTTTACACTGCTTTCCCAGGCACATTAGCAGGCAGCTGGATCGGAAGTAAATCACCCAGGACTTGAACTGGTGCCCATGTGGGATGCCAGCATCACAGGTGGTGTATGCCACAGTGCCAGCCCCCGGGACAGCTCTTTCTCAAACTCTCCTTCTCTGTTACTCTGCCTTTCAAAAAATTAAAACTCTTATGTGTCCTTTTTTTTTTTAGTAAGATTAAAGGAAGGCGTAAAGATGTAACTACTTGGGCTTGACTTTTGTTGTAGAAGTGTTAAGGACCTCGGATCAGCAGAGACGGGGAGGGACATTTCCAACACGAGAAACAGCCTCCATAAAGGCTGAGTCAGAAGAGAACTCCCAAGCCCTGTTTGGAGTGCGGCAAGCAGCTGGGTTTTGCGGTCCACATCTGGGAACTGTGGACGTGAGGGTCTTGGGGTGGAGACAGAGCAGCCAAATGGAAAATCTAAAGAGCCAAACTGCAGATTTACGCTTGGTGGCACTTCATCTTCTCACCTATCTGTTACCCTCGGAAGAGCCGAAGAGGTGAGCTGGTGTTCATTCTGTTTGACAGCTGGGTTAAGGAGGCAGAGAAGGTAACTGACCTCTCCCAGGGCGCAGGGCAGGCAACCAGGAGGGAGCAGCTGGAGATGGGGGACAGCGGAGACTGGAAGCAGTGGCTCAGGCCAGGGTGGAGAGCAGAAGGGATACTCAAAAGCCCAGGCACAGCCAGGAGCTCAGACAGGAAGTGCAGCTCACCCGCGCTATTCGCAGTCTCTGGGCGTGGATTCAGCCACGTAACACTTCGTGTAATCCCCAGGTCACCCCTCGCAGGGTTTGGGATGTGCTTCAGAGCAGGGAGAACCTGGAGTCACCAGGGCCGGCACTGTGGTGGGGCAGGTACAGCCACTGCCTGTGACTCTGGCACCCAGATGGGGGTCGGTTCAGTCCCTAGCTCTCCCTCCCTCTCTGTAACTGTACTTTTCAAATAAATAAACTTTTAAAAAAATCGAAAAAGAAGCAGTGCAGTTTCAGATTTCCTGACCAGAGTTTGCTTTAACTCCAAAACATTCCCCAAATCTGTCGGTCTCTCCAACTTCTGCCCTGACCCCAGCCACAGCCACCTGCCTGGATTCCTGCAACAGCGAGGCGGGGAGCGCACAGCCAGACGGGGCCTGCCGGAGGCCGGCATTCTCTGGACAGGGACCCCGAGCAAAACGGGTCCCTCCACGCCCGCTCTGGGGTGGCCTCCGTGGGCAAAGCTGGTTGATGACACTGCCTGCACGTGACCTCATTATTAGCAGGCCACCTTCTTTGCCTCCGCCTTCTGCTCCAACAGCCTTTTCTCTTTCATTTCAAAGAAAAGCAGGAAAAAACAATAGGTAGGGTATTTTATTTAGAAAATCTTTGTCAGTGAACTTGAAGGTAATTGCATTCCTATCCCAGACAAAGTATCTTTTTAAGCTTTCCTCCCAGCCCGAGCTCCACGGATCCCTCAGCAAATTCCAGTTCTTCTCGTCCCCGTCTCCGCAGCGGTGAAGCTGCGCACCTCCCCAGGAAGGCAGCCTGCGGGCCGGCCGTGCCCTCGCTGCCCGGGAAGCGGCTCAGCTGAAGGCCGGTGTCTCGGCATCCCCGGCTTGGGAGGTGGAGTTGGATGGAGGGGTGAACGCTTTCTTGCCCTCAGCGAGAGCCTTAAAGTGCTGTGAGGAAAGAGAGGGAAGTTAGGGTACGCACATAGTTGCTGCATTTTAGCAAGAACCAACCTCTCGCAAACCCGTCAGCTCCTAGTGTCTCCTAATTCTGCTTCCAAAACAGCATCCTGCTGGTGGCTGTGTAAAGCGCCTCGAGGGCTGAGCGTCTGGCGCAGCAGCTGTTCAGCCACAGTCTGGGACATGCGCACCCCACATCAGGGAGTCTGCGGTCCAGTCCCAGCTTCCTGCTGGTGAGCCCTGCGGGCAGCAATGATGGCTCAAGTGCGTAGGTCCCCGCCACCGCCATGGGAGACCTGGATGGGACTGAGTTCCTGGCTTCGGCCTGGCCCATCCCTGACCGGTGTGGGTATGTGGGGAGTGAACCAGCAGATGGAAGATCTCCATCAGTGAATCTGTCACTCGGCTTCTCCAATGAAAATAAATAAATACAGATTCACAGACGAGGCCTCTTTTACCTCCTCCCTGCTTCCACTCATGAGGCCCTTGGTTCTGCTGTGAGAACACAGTCCTCCAGAGACCCTCCCCCAGCTTCCCGAGGCGCACACCCTCCCACCCTCCCCCTCCCCCGCTGCTCTCGGAAGGGCAGTGGGAACTGCAGACAGAGCCCTGGGACACGGCCACAGTGAGCCCAGGGGGACCACGGTGAGCTCCATGCCTGGCCCACCTGTGAATTCTTGAACTCCGAGTAGAGGGAAAAGAGCAGGTGCAGGGACTGAATCCGGCTCTTGTAGACAGGGATGTCCAGGATGGCTAAAACAAACAAACACACTTCCTAGAAACAGAAGCAAACAAACTCGGGGGTGACAGGCACGTGCGTGTGTCCCCAGCAAGCAGCCATGTGCACCCAGGCATCACCCTTGAGTGCTGGCTCAACTGGAGGCAGTACCCACACCCACGGCCTTTCAAAAGCCTGGCCGGGATCTGTGCAGGGGCGGGGAGCGGGAGAGCACTCACCACAGATCATGTCAATGTACTCCGCCAGGCTGCAGTCGATCTCGGCCGTGGGCAGGCTCACCTGCACGGGGCGCAGGTTCAATCAGAAGTCAAAAGGCTCAAGCCCCAGGGCTCCCAGCCTGAACCGTGTCCCCCCACCCCGGCCCCCCGATTCTGTGTTGATTGCACCGCAGAATGTGAGTGTATGTGGAGAGATCACTGAGTGACCCTGAGACCGTCAGTGCCGTCCGAGCGGTGGTCTTACCACAATCGGCGTCCAGGGCAGACACACACTGAGGACAGCCACGTGAAGAAGGGAAATGGCCAAGCAGAGAGGCCTCAGGGAACCAGCCCTGCCCACAACTTGACCTTGCACTCCTGGCCTGCGGCACTTCACACAGCAGCCATGGCCAACTCATTCCACACGCTTCCCCTGCCCCCAGGGAGGCAGACTGGTCACACTCAGTGACTACCGGAGTGGCGGGTGACCCGTCAGACCAAAGGGTTTGGTAACTAAACTAGACGGCCGTGTTGTCTTCCTGTGTGGATCTGTGAAGAAGTGGCTGGCTATGGCCAAGGAATTACTTGATGTTGTAATCCCTAACGGTCCTAAGACCCCCATGGGGACAGAGAAAACAGACATGGCGTCGTACCCCGGTGACAGGCGCTGGATCAAGACAAGTCACATGGCAAGTTTAAAACTACAGCCTTCATAAAACTTTTTCTCTCTCCACCAAAAACAGTGCATACAGTTCTGAAATTTGCTCACCTGCTTTTTTCCCAATTTAACAGTGTACCACTTCTGTCTGTTAATACTGCCAAAATAATCCCTGCCATGGTTCCCTGGCACAGTATTCACTGAGGGATGTCCTGTAATCTAGCTGTCCAGTCCCCTAGTCACACTTTTAAAGTGTCATGAAGAAAGACATTGTTTCTTCAAGAAACTACTAAAAACTCTGTCTTCATGGAGCCTACATTTTAGCAGGGAGAAAAAAGCCACCGAGGTATAGATAGCATAGTAGAACATAAGGATTGGGGCCAGCACTGTGGCGTAGGGGGTAAAGCTGCCACCTATGGTACCAGCATCCCATATGGGCACTGGTTCTAGTCCCATCTGCTCCACTTCCAATCCAGCTCTCTGCTGTGGCCTGGGAAAGCAGTGGAGGATGGCCCAAGTGCTTGAGCCCTGCACCTACATGGGAGACCTGGGGGAGGCTCCTGGCTTTGGATCAGCCCAGCTCCGGTCATTGTGGCATTTGGGGAGTGAACCAACAGATGGTTCTGCCTCTGCCTCTGCCTCTCTGTAACTCTACCTAAATAAATAAATCTTTAAAAAAATAAAATATAAATAAATTAATAAAATAAAAGAAGTGCATATGTTCACCAAAAGATATGTTAGAATGTTCCTGGGACTGGTGCTGTGGCGTAGCAGGTAAAGCCGCCATCTGCAGTGCCAGTATCCCATATGGGCACCAGTTCAAGTCCCGGCTGCTCCACTTCCGATCCAGCTCTCTGCTATGACCTGGGAAAGCAGTAGAAGATGGCCCAAGCCCTTGGGCCCCTGCACCCACGTGGGAGACCCGGTAGAAGCTCCTGGCTCCTGCCTTCAGATCAGCACAGCTACAGCCATTGCAACTAATTCGAAAGTGAACCAGCTGATGGAAGACCCCCCTCTCTCTCTCTCTTTGCCTCTCCTTCTCTCTGTGTGTAACTCTTTCAAGTAAATAAATAAATCTTAAAAAACAAAAAATGAATGTCCTAGTTGCACTATTGTTACAACCAAAAACTAGAAACTTCCCACATGCCATCATAGTATGGATAAATTGTTAAGTATTCAAATGATAAAATGCTATATAGAAACAAGAACAAATGAACAATCACACAGAAAAATATAGACAAATATCCCAAAATACTGGGCTAAAGAGGACACCAAAGCGTGATTAAGTTGAAATAATATAGGGGTTGGCATTGTGGCACAGCAAGCTAAACTGTCATTGCAATGCCTGCAGACCATATAGGAGCCCGGGTTCAAATCTCAGCTGCTCCACTTCTGAGCCACTTCCCTGCTGATATCCATGGGAAGGCAGCAGAAGATGGTCCGAGGGCTTGGGCCCCTGCACCCACGTGGGAGAGCAGAATGGAGTTCCTGGCTCCTGGTTTCAGCCAGCACTGGTTGTTGTGGGCATCTGGGGAGTGGGCCAGCAGATGGAAGATTTCCTTCCCTCCCTCTCTGTTACTCTGCCTTACATATAAACAAATAAATCCTTAAAAACAAAACCAAAAACAACAAAAATCCTGAAAAAATTTAGAAAAAGTACAAAACACCTGCAGGCAAAGCTCATGTATGCCATCAGAAATCAGGATGGTGGCTGCCTTGGGAGGTGGGGGCCTGAGGCCTTCCAAGGAAGCTGGCAGCGTTCTGCACACTGACCTAACGCACACAGCGGGCTCAGTGGCCAAAGCAGCACCACTACTCACCGCATGTGCACACTTCTGACTGGGTGGTGTACTTCAATTTTTCTTTTATTTTTTAAAAATGATTTATTTGAAAGTCAGAGTTGCAGAGAGAGATCTTCCATCTGTTGGCCACAATGGCTGGGGCTGGGCTGAGCCAGGCCAATGCCAGGAGCCAGGATCCAGGAGCTTCATCCCGGTCTCCCACACAGGTCGCAGGGGCCCAAGCACTTGGGCCATCTTCCGCTGCTTTCCCCAGGTCATTAGCAGAGAGCTGGATTGGAAGCGGAGCAGCCAGAACAGGAACTGGCTTTACCTGCTAAGCCACAACGCCAGCCCCCATACTTCCATTTCTAAAACGTTAATAATACCGTAAGGGACAAAACACTGGACCATGGCATGAGGGCCACATCTCTTACTTCTTGTTCCTTTCCACTCACCTTCCCCAAAAGTTCCTCAAATTCTGGGGACCATTCCTGCATCAGGGTGTCGATGTTGGGCATGGGCCTGGAAATACAGAGGTAACAGTGATGAGAAAGCTGGATCCAGGGCAGCAGCAGGCCCTGGACTGGGACGTGCCTAGAGGGAGGAGAGGGCCTCACTCTGGCCCATGAGGAATGCAGGAGAACCTCGGCTGTGCCAACCAAATTCCCCCAGGGCCTGGGGCTCAGAGGAGCTGGCCCCGTAATGACACCAGAGAAATCAGCATCCTTCTGTCTGCAATCCCAGCCAGCAGCTGACCAAACTGGTCCCCAGGCTTTGGGCCTCTTCTCGGGAGCAGTGGGGCAAAGGTGGCAAAGGTGGCGAGGGTGAGGCATGCCACAGCGCGTGCACTCTTACCTGGTGTAGTGCACAGTGGCAGGAGGCTTGGACCGGTGCAACTCGCAGATACTCTCGATCCACGTGTCAATGGCTTTGGGATTCTTTTCCGCGTCTTCCACGCTCTTTACTTTCACATGTTGCTGGGAAAACAAGGAGAGACCCTGGCTGACAGTCCTGAAGCGGCGCTCTGGTTTGTAACGGGGCGACTCACCACATACAAGGGAGTCGAGGAAAAGGGCAGCCTAACCACGGCCCAGCAAAGGCTCCAGGCAAGTCCACGGGCAGGACTGACCACAGTGAGACACCACTTCGCACCCACAGGAGGGCCAGAACCACAAGACTGCTGAGAGCAAGTGCTGGTGAGGCTGTGGAGAAACCAGACCCTCCGTTACTGCTGTGGGACTGCACGGCGGTGCGGCCACTGCGGACAACGTTAGCGACAGCCTGTGGCCCGGCAGTCCCACTCTTACCCAGGGATCTAAGAGGAAGAACAGTACCTGCCCATGCAAAACTGCTATCCTGACAGTCACCACAGCATCGCTCATCAATGTGGAAACGAGTGGTGAGTGAGTGAACAAAACGTGGTGAACACAAACAACTAAACACTAGGCGGCCCCAGAAGAGGCTGAAGTGGTTGCCGGCGTCTGGGCAGGAGGGGGAGAGAATGAGGAGTGACTCCGTATGTGCGTGGTGTTTCTATTTGGAACGATGAGAATGTGTCTAAATTAGAAGGTGACCATGGCTGTACAACTCTGTGAACCCACCAAGCACCAATGAGTGGGACAGTGTAAAGGGTCAACTACACGATATGTGGATTATGTCCCGAGTAAACTGTCGCTGCGAAAGCAGAGCTGGCCCAAAGCCACAGCTACTCCTTTCGACAGGAAGCACGGTACAAATGGCCCCGCTGGCCCTCTGCAGCGGGGCCTGGGATGGGCCAGTCTCTTACCGTGACGTTGTGCTGCTTGGAATTCTCCGTCAGCCACAGGGAGAGCACTGTAGGGTCAGACTGCTTTGTAGAAGGTTCATCCAACACCAACAGGCCAAGGTTGTCAGGCTTTCCGTCAGGACGTGGGACCTGGTTAAGAACAAGGGAAGGAAGCAGAAAGGAAAGTGGGAGGGCCGCACAGCGTCACACCTGCTGCGTCCATCAGCTGAAAAGGAAGAACTCTCTGGCTCACCTTGTTCCCAGTATTAGAAAGCATGCTGGGACAGGGCCAGAGTCCTCGTGGAGGGAGGGGTTTAAGCCGCTGCCTACGATGCCAGCATCCCATATGGGAACTGCTCCACTTCCAATCTAGCTCCCTGCTAATGCACCTGCGAAGGCAGTGGAAGGCTGTCCAAGTATCTGGGCCCTGCATCCACGTGGAAGTTCCAGATGAAGCTCTGGGCTCCTAGCTTTGGCCTGAACAGCCCCTGCTATTGAGACCATTTGGGGAGTGAACCAGCGCATGGAAGATCTCTGTCTCTCTGTGTCTCTCCCTCTTCTCTGTAACTTTGCCTTTCAAGTAAAATAAAAATAAATCTTTAAAAAAAATAAAGCATGCTGGGGCCGGCATTGTGGTGCAGTGAACTGAGCCGCCACTTGTGACACCAGCATCCCCTATCATCGCATCCGGGAGCGCCGGTTGGAATCTTGGTTGCTCCATTTGTAATCAGCTCCCTGCAAATGCATCTTGGAAAGCACTGGATGATGGCCCAGGTACTTGGGCCCCTGCCACCCACGTAGGAGATTCAGATGTAGTTCTACACTCCTGGCTTCAGCCTGGCCCTGCCCTAGCTGTTGTGGCCATTTGGGGAGTGAACCAGCAAATGGAAGATATTTCTTTCTCTCTCTCTCCCTTTCTCTCTCTCTCTCTGATGCTCTGCCTTTCAAATAAATATATCTTTTAAAAAAAAAAAAGCATGATTGTTATCATGATGGACTAAATACTACGTAGACAAAAATATATTATCAGAGTCGGTGCTGTAGTATAGCAGGTAAAGCCACAGCCTACAGCGCCAGCATCCCATATGGGCGCCATTTTGAGTCCCGGCTGCTCCGATTACAATCCAGCTCCTTGTTAAATGGCCTGGGAAAGCAGAGGAAGATGGCCCAAGTGCTTGGGCTCCTGCCACCCATGTTGGAGACCCAGAAGAAGCTCCTGGCTTTGGTCTGACCCAGATCTGGCTGTTGTGGCCATGTGCAGAGTGAACCAGTGGATAGAAGTTCTCTGTCTCTCCCTCTTTCTCTGTAAACTCTGCCTTTCAAATAAAAATAAATACATCTTTAAAAAAGAAAAGAAAAAAATATATGATCAATAGGACCCTAAATATAAATCTTGGATTCATAATTAGGATGACAAATATATGACAAAATTTTCATTTATAATGAGATAATAAAGTATTACTTACTAGCAATGAGTATAATTTGGAACAGAGAGCAAGGTTAAGGGTTCTGGTGAAATGAATATGTTATCACAGTAGCCAATGCAGTCTAGGAAATTACTGGAATTGTTAGAGGGAGGGCAGGCAGTCGGGAGAATCATCTAAGGAGCCAGTTGTAGGATGGACTGCCTGTACCTTTAAGAATGCATCAATGTCGCCGACAGCTGGGATGAAATCCGGAATGAAGGGTTTCAGTTTGTGATCCAGCTCGATCAACTGAGGTGTGTACCTAGGGGATTGTCAAGGCCAAGTGGAGACAGTCAGAGAAAGCCACTCTACTGTTCAGGCTTGAGACACAGAAGGAGACGGCCCTCTTGCAGACTAGAGGTAGGCAAGGTCCGGGGTGAGGCAGCCAGGGCGGGTGGAGGGCGAGGTCCTAGCGCTCACCTGCTGATGTACTGGAAGAGCTCCTTAATCTCGGCAGAAACGGGCAGGTGCTCATAGTCCGCAGGATCGTAGGCCCTGGGGAAGGGGACACCACTTGGTCAGGTGCCCGGAGAAGAGCGAGGCGGCAGAGCGTGTGTCCCCTGACCCGGGGACGGGCCCTGATCCAGGGCTGTGAAAGGCAGCTTTAAAGCTGATGATAATTCCTTCTCCATCATCTGACAGTGAAGGAGGACGCAACTGCAGGAAATCCAAAACAGAATTCTTTTTATGGCAAACCCTAACAAAAATCGTCTTCCCTTTTTGTGAATGGAAGGAATTATGAGAGAATGTGGAACAAGAGATTCTGATTTCTGACATGGAAATACTTCACGCCAACAAAAAAATGTTTTAGAGATGATGTTTTGACGATGTTTATGAAAGCAAAATCATTGGAACCAAATGAAATATCCAAACTTCGGAAGATGGTTGGGTTTGTCAGACTGCATTTTACACAGTTAATACCAAGTCCTCGTGTGGGGCAGGCGTTTGGCCTAATGGTTAAGACGCATTTGGGCTGGCACCGTGGCTCACTAGGCTAATCCTCCACCTGCGGCGCCAGCACACCGGGTTCTAGTCCCGGTTGGGGCACCAGATTCTGTCCCGGTTGCCCCTCTTCCAGGCCAGCTCTCTGCTGTGGCCCGGGAAGGCAGTGGAGGATGGCCCAAGTGCTTGGGCCCTGCACCCATATGGGAGACCAGGAGAAGCAGCAGGCTCCTGGCTTTGGATCACCACAGCGCGCCGGCCGTAGTGGCTATTTGGAGGGTGAACCAACGGAAAAGGAAGACCTTTCTCTCTCTCTCACTGTCTAACTCTGCCTGTCAAAAAAATAAATAAAAAAATAAAAGATGGGTTTGGGCGCCTGCATTCTGTGTCAGAGTGCCCGGGCTCCTGTCCCAGCTCCACTGCTGATTCCAGTTTCCTGCTGAGTGTACACCCTGGGGAGCGGCGGGTGGTGGTCTAAATACTCGAGTCTCCGCCACCCCTTGGCTCCCAGCTTCAGCCTGGCCCAGCCCTGGTCATGGTGGACATTTGAAGGATGAACTAGTAGATGAGGATTCTCTGTTTCACTGCCTCTCAAATAAATTAATTAATAAAAAAAGAAAGTACTGATTTATGACAATGTATATAGTAAAAAACAGTAGCGCATATGTATTAACCATAATAAAGTAAAATGAAATAAACATTGGCAAATATTAAGTGGGTTATAAGGTTGTTAATAAGGTGTTTCTGGTGAGACTTACTCTAAAAAATTAAATATATTAATGAATTAAAATTTACATTTCCCAGGGCTAGTGCTGTGGCACAGCAGGTTCCGCTGCCACTTGCAACCCTGTCCCTGGCAACCCACATCAGAGTGTCGGTTCACACCCTGGCTGCTCCACTTCTGATCCAGCGTCCTCTAATACTCCTGGAAGGCAGCAGCAGAAGGCCCAAGTACTTGGGCTCCAGGCTCCCAGCTTTGGCCTGGCCCAGCCCAGGGCCAAAGTGAACCAGCGGATGGGAGATCTCTCTCCCTTTCTTTCTCTCTCTCTCTCTCTCCCTCTCCCTCTCTCTCTGTAACTCTGCCCTTCAAATAAATAGATCTCTTTTTAAGTTTACATTCCCTAGAATATGACTTATAGAATATGATCACGAAGCACAGTGGGAACCGTGGACGTCAGTGTGGGGTTAAACATCCGCTTAATTTACTTCATCCCTACCTGCAGGTGGAAAACCCAGGGTTCACTGTTTTTATAGTTACTAAACTACGTTACTATGATACATGCACTTGGTAAAAAATACAAAATAAATACAGTGAAGAGTTATGGCTTACTCCTACCTGTCCCCTTGCCACCAGTGGTTCCTCGCCCCAACTGACCATTATTACCAGTTCCTAGTGTGTCCTCCAAAGACAGTCCGTGTGACATTCGCGTTAGACACAGGATAGCACAGCAGAAACACGCTTTCATATCTTTTAAAAATTGAGCAGCTCCTCCTGGCAACTGCTCCTTGCCGGTGCATGGAAAGTGGCCACCTAGCTTCTAACAGCTAGGTAGAATGCCACTGACCAACTGTGCCATCATTTATTGAACCCATAATTGCACTGTCAATAGATGGGACTTAGAATCCACTTTGAATAAAACCCCTGGGGGTGAGTCATGACTAATGTGGCACCAGGCGGCAGCAGGAATGGGGGGCTCCTGAGGTCCAAAAGGAGCTAGCCTAAATCACAGGGGCTGATGCACAGGGCCCGTTTCGCTCCGCGCACACATGCATTTTCTCCGGCTCAGAACGTGAGCTACCTGAAGAACAGCATCTAACCCTCGAGTCTCAGAGAGAGCAAGGGAGAGCACGGGGCTGGGAGAGGCGGTGCTGGGTTGGAGACATCTGAGAACCCTAAACACAAGCGCTCAGGAGAGCCGCTGGCACACTGCTACCCCCGAAGCCCTCCCAGCCCGGGTCTGGACAGGGAGTCTCCTCCTGCCTGAGCGCGCGTGCCAGGCGGCCTCCCTCACCCTTCCGGAGGGGGCCCGTGCTCTTCGTCCTCGTCCGTGTCAGAGTCGGTCTCGGAGGAGTCGTCGTCGTCCCCGTAGTCCTCGTCGTCGTTCTCACTGAAGCCCCGCAGGGGGGTCATCTGGGAGGGTGGGCGGAGGGGGCCACGTGAGAGAGGGGCAGCACACCAGCCTGGGCCCGCACTGCTCCCCGCCCCGCCCAGAGCGGCCCGCAAGCCACCTCCTGCTCCTGTCCAGCCACAGACCAGGCACGTGCCAGTCCTCCGCCCGAGGCTGCTCTGTCCTCCCTCCTGTACCCGGGGCCACCCTGAGAGCTCTGCGTGGACGCGACCCCGACAGCGTCAACCCCAAAGCTGAGCGGCACCTCTCTCAGTAATGACTCGGGGAGGAAGCGGGGCAAGGTGGAGCAGGGAACTTTCGAGGATCTTGAGACTCAAAGATCAGCTAGTCTCCCATCTGCAAGGCTGCCCAGGGCAAGGTGCTTGCAACCATCGAGAGAAGAGAGCTCGGGATGGAGCCCGCGCCTGACTTCCGGCCAGTGGTTCCAGAAGATGGGTTTTCCGTCTGCATTCACTGACATTTCTCCTCCTGCCCTGGCCCCCCAAGGTAGATGCAAGGCGTAGCTTCCGCCTCACGAGGGTCGTGTTCTTGGCATTACAACCTACCTTTCTGAGTTTCTGGCTCTCTAGGTACCACCTGCTGAGTGACAGGCTTCATTCCTGAAGAGCAGTAGAAATCACAAAGCTCCACTCCCGCACGAGTTTCCTGCATGAGCTCAAAGGCACCCAACCACTGGAGACCAGCGCTCAAGAACACGTGCACTGTTGACCTGGTGCCATCTCAAACTAGCTACTAAGACCCCCAGGCAGAAATCCCACAGGAACCCGCAGGTTATACTGTACCTTGTTATTTTCCTCTTCGTACTGATCACTGTTATTATCAGCCCTGGTCTTGCTGCGAAGGCGGGCAGAAGGAAGTCCTTAGAAGAAAAGGTTTCCCTTTAGGTTGTTGTGAAGATGACTTGTAAGGAGGACTACTTCTGGTTTATAATATTTTATGCCCCAGCCATTTTATGGAACAGCGTTTATAAGTCCATCTAGCCGGCGCTGCAGCTCAATAGGCTAATCCTCCACCTAGCGGCGCCAGCACACCAGGTTCTAGTGCCGGTTGGGGCGCCGGATTCTGTCCCGGTTGCCCCTCTTCCAGGCCAGCTCTCTGCTGTGGCCAGGGAGTGCAGTGGAGGATGGCCCAGGTGCTTGGGCCCTGCACCCCATGGGAGACCAGGAGAAGCACCTGGCTCCTGCCATCGGATCAGCGCGGTACACCGGCCGCAGCGGGCTGGCCGTGGCAGCTATTGGAGGGTGAACCAACGGCAAAGGAAGACCTTTCTCTCTGTCTCTCTCTCTCTCACTGTCCACTCTGCCTGTAAAAAAAATAAATAAATAAATAAAAATAAGTCCATCTAGCTAAAGGACCGGAGACTGACTTCTAGCCATGGCTGCCACCTGTGAAGCCAGCGTCCCATATGAGCTCATTTTTGAATCCCAGCTGCTCTACTTCCATCCTTCTGATCCGGCTTCCTGCTAACGTGCTGGGAGACAGCAAATGATGGCCCACATATTTGGGTTCTTGCTACCCATATGGGAGAGCTGGATGAATTTTCTGGCTCCTGGCTTCAGCCCGGCCCAGCCCCAGCTGTTACAGGCATTTGGAGTGTAACAGCAGATGGAAGACACCTCTCCGTGTCGCTCCCTCTCTGGCACTCTGCCTTTCGAGTAAATAAATGTTTTGTTTTGTTTTACTTGTTTTATTTATTTGAAAGACAGAGTTACAGAGAGAGGTAGGGACAGAGAGAGGTCTTCCATCTGCTGGTTCACTCCCCAGATGGCTACAACGGCCGGAGCTGCGCTGATCTGAAGCCAGGAGCCAGGAGCTTCTTCTGGGTCTCCCATGCGGGTGCAGGGGCCCATGGACTTGGGCCATCTTCCACTGCTTTCCCAGGCCACAGCAGAGAGCTGGATCAGAAGAGGAGCAGCCAGGACTCGAACCAGTGCCCATATGAGATGCCAGTGCTTCAGGCCAGGGCATTAACCCGCTGCGCCACAGTGCCAGCCCCATTGAGTAAATAAACGTTTAAAGAAACCATATCTGGTAGCGAGGTGTACACGCCAAAGAACTGAAATCAGGGACTCAGACGCTCGTATACCTGTTTACAGCAGCACTATTCACGGCAGCCAAGAGGTGCAAACAACCCAAGCGTCCACCAAGCAATGAGTGGCGAGGGGCTGGCGTTGTGGTGCAGCAGGTTAAGCTGCCGCCTGCGACACCAGCATCCCATACGAAGCCTCACCATTCTATCAAAAATAGGTCTCCCTCCCCACCATTGTTTTCCATAACAGCAAACAATTTTTGTCTCTATCAAAGCACTGATCACATTTGCCATTATCTTTTTTTTTTTTTTTCATTTGTCATCTGTCTCCCATGATTCCAAGCAACAGGATGGCAGGGACAATGTGTCTTTTGTCTAAGATATTGTATTCCCAGTGCCAGGCAAAAGGCTGGGACACAGCAGACATCCAAAGATGTCTGTTGAACAAGCGAACCGTATCACGTCCTCTAAGACATCCATTGAGCTCTTGGTTGGGGATGCAGGTTAATGGCAAGCTCTGAAGTATCTTCAAAGCTGAGCAAAGCACAGTTTTGGTAAAAATAAAAACAGCAACAATAACTACTAAGAGAGTGAACTCCTAGCCGACGCTGAACACAGCAGCAACACCAAGTAACTGGTGATGGGGAGGTGAGCACTGTAGCTGCTTGGGATGCCCACCTCCCGTATCAGATTGCCAGTTCAAGTCCTGGCTACTCCACTGAGGCGCCAGCTCCCTGCTCGTGCAACCTGGGAGACAGATGACGCCTCAAGTGCTAGGGCTCCTGTCACCCATGTGGGAGACCTGAATGGAGTTCTGGGCTCCCGGCTTCAGCCTAGCTCAGCCCTGGCTGCTGCTGGCATTGGGAGAGTGAACCAGTGGGTATAAGGGTGCGCTCTCTCTCTCTCTCTCAGCCTTTCAAGTAGTAGGTGAAAATACATAAAACCATTAAGAATTTTTTTTTGGTAAAAAATGGTGATAGGGTTGGGTTGGAAGAAGAATCTGCCATGATTTCTCTTTCTTAACTACTGAGAAAACACACAGTGGCAAGTGGAGTAACGTAACTCTGAAAGTCAGAATTTGCATTACAAAATAGGAACTTTTTAAAAAAGATGTATTTATTTATTAGAGAGGCAGAGGCAGAGAGAGAGGTCTTCTATCCACTGGTTCACCCCCCAGATGGCCACAACAGCCGGAGCTGGGCCATTCCGAAGCCAGGAGCCAGGAGCTTCTTCCGGGTCTCCCATGTGGGTGCAGGGGCCCAAGGACTTGGGCGATCTCCCACTGCTTTCCCAGGTCATAGCAGAGAGCTGGGTCGGAAGTGGAGCAGCCGGGACTCGAGCTCATTGAAGATAACCATGAATCCATCTCGCTCTTTGAAGATCATTTGTTTTCTTTCCTCTTCCTTCCTCTTACCTTGGAGCATAAACATTTGCAACATCTTCCGAGTCGTTAATCTCTAGCCGCTCATCGTACGACTGGTTCTCAACGATCTCGGTCTAAGCAAAAGGAGACCTGCTCACCCGACTCATCGTGGGACACGGGGCGCACTCGGCCCGCCTTCCTACCCAGGACGCCAAACCTCTCCTCCGCCCACCCCGCGGTTAACGCAGTCACTCTGCTGCAGGGACTGTCGGCAGCGAGAGGGCACGGCGTTGAGGCAGTCAGCTTCGGGGGCAGCTTCCCCAGCGCCGTCAGATCCGCACAAGGACACAGCAGGATTCGTCTGCAGCTTCCCCGAGGCTGGCTCTGGGAAAGCTCCGTCCCGGGGCAGCCCTGGGGCGGCGCCCCGCAGAGGGGGCGAACCCCAGTCTCCAGGTCCCACCCGGGAGTCCCCAGGAGCATCAGCCCCTGTCCACCCCGCTCCGCAGGCCGGATGTCAGTTGAGGGGAGCAACGGGGGGAAGGGGCGCAGAAACGGCCCGCTGTCGTGGAGATGGGAGCAGCGGGAAGGGCGACCCCTCAAACGCCTCTCGGGAGGGAGGAAGGCTGTTTCCTTCCTCGACGAGCACGAATTACCTGTAGCCCCTCTGAATCCGTCTCCTCTACGGGAGAAGAACCCCCGCCCAGGGCTAGGGGCTCACTCCAACCAGCTCTGGCCACTTAACGGATTCTACTTGGAGCAACCGGCGGGTTCGTCGCTAGGCAAAAAGGAAACGAGTCGCGAGATCTGCTTTCATTCTCGTGAGACCTCCACTCGCCCGGATCTCTGGGCGCAGGAAGGAGGGCCCGAGGAGTCAGTGAAAGCCTCTCTGGGCCGCCGAGCCGCTGGTTTGTCTATGCTTTAAATAAATGCAGCTGTTGCGCCCTCTAGCGGCCGTGTCTGGCAACGCGGACTGATTCATGTCGGCTCCAGGAGAGTTAGCCCTCCAACTTAGAAGCAAGGCTATAGGTATGCCTTTCCACCCTCCCAGAACAAGGATTGCCGGGCGTGCGAGTCCTCCTAGGTCGGTCTAATCAGAATTCACACGTGCTCTCCAGAGAATATTCCACAATGCCTTGTATGTCCTTCTGTAGGAGTTATATCACATTATATAAATATATATAACCCCCTCCACAATGTCCCATCGCATGAGTCATACGATATCCCTGCTTATCTGAGATTCAACTTCACTTTGTGTCCTATATGTTTCTTTGCTAAAGACTGTGCGCTTCCTTAAGGCAGAGTATGTGTCTAATTTTCTCTAGGCATGCTAGCATGTTTCCTAAATTAGGCACTTTAAAAATGGTCATTGAGGGGCAAGCGTGAAGCCTAGTGGTTAAGCTGCCTGCGTTCCGCGTAGAAGTATCTGGGTTTGTGTGCCCTGGGGAGCAGCAGTGATGGCTCAAGTAGCCGTGCTCTTGGCCACACTTGGGCGACCACGTTGGGTTCCTGGCTACTGACACCAACAAGGCATCTGCAGAGTGAACCAGCAACTGGGAGCTCTCTCTGTCTCTCAAATAAATTTTTTAAAAAGTGGACCCTGAGGCCGGCGCCGCGGCTCACTAGGCTAATCCTCTGCCTAGCGGCGCCGGGACACCGGGTTCTAGTCCCGGTCGGGGCGCCGGATTCTGTCCTGGTTGCCCCTCTTCCAGGCCAGCTCTCTGCTGTGGCCAGGGAGTGCAGTGGAGGATGGCCCAGGTGCTTGGGCCCTGCACCCCATGGGAGACCAGGAAAAAGCACCTGGCTCCTGGCTCCTGCCATCGGATCAGCGCGGTGCGCTGGCCGCAGCGCGCCAGCCGCGGCGGCCATTGGAGGGTGAACCAACGGCAAAAGGAAGACCTTTCTCTCTGTCTCTCTCTCTCACTGTCCACTCTGCCTGTCAAAAAAAAAAAAAAAGTGGACCCTGAGTGGATGAATCATGAAATGAGTAAGAGGCAAATATTTTACTTTTTAAATGCTTGTTCATTTCATTTTAATTGAAAGGCAGAACTATATATAAAGACCCATTAGTTCACGCCCCAAATTCTCACCGTAGCCAGGGCTGGGCCAGACAAGTCAGGAGCCTAGAACTCTGTCCAGATCCCCCATGCGGGTGGCAGAGGCCCAAGTTCTTGAGCCATCATCTTCCTCTTCCCAGGAAGCTAATTGGCAGGAAGTGGAGTAGCCGGAACAAGAACCAAGAACCGGGCACTCCCATATGCGATGTGGGTGTCTGGAGCAGCAGTTAAACCTGCTGAGCTACAATGCCCACCCCGGTCCCTGCCTTCAACCATACTGACACATGGCCTCTAAGGCACTCCTCTCGCAGCATGCTTGCAGGAATGCGGCTTCTTTTGCAGTTTAATTCAGGTAATGTCCTATTTTCAAGGAATCAGTGTCAGTTGATATTTGTGAGTTTCTGAGGACCAGACTGGAGACCCTGGAAGCTGGCACAAGAAAGCAATAATTCCAAACAGAATTTCTACCTTGTAGAAAAAAAAAAAACTGTTCTTCTTTCGTAAAGTCTGTGTGCTTTTTATTAACAAAAATAAAAATTACAGTTTGACATATATCCTTTCAGACATGAAAATCTGTGTGCTTTCTAAAGATTCTATTAGGAAGCCACTGGAAATGGAATTGATACGGGTAAGAATGAGATGTCTGCAATGCAGTGCTCAAGGCAATAGGTTCTGAAGTTGGGAGAAGGCTTTCTTTGATGACTGGCTTTTCCACTTTCTAGCCGGGAGACCTTTGATAGAATAGGTCTCCTCTCTGTTGCTTGATTTCCTCATGGGTGGAATGAAGATAATCATTGTCCCCGCCTCTGAGGATTCTTTTGTGGATTAAATGAGATGCTTGGTGTGAAGAAGTGACAGCAATGCCGGGGACATCGTAAGTATTCAGTACATGTTAAGGAACACACAGGCCATAAGGAGAGGCATTGCCTTGTAATGGGAAAAGCTGGGTCTGAGTCCTGGCTCTCCCACTTACTGACTGTGAGTTTGGGCAGGTGCTTAATTTCTTTGATCTTTAGTGCCCTTCTCTGGATTGCTGTAAAGGATTAGAGGTAACATGTAAGACACCAGACACAAAATGAGTGCTGCATAAGAAAAACAGTTGTTATCTTTTCTCACAGACATGAAGGGTTTTTTTTTTTATTAAGATTTATTTATTTGAAAGGTAGAGTTATAGAGAGAGAGGAGAGAAAGAAAGAGAAAGAGAGAGAGAAAAAGAGAGAGATCTTCCATCCACTCGTTCATTCCCCAAATGGCTACAGCAGCTAGGACTAGGCCAGGCTGAAGCCAGGAGCCAGATGCTTCTTCTGGGTCTCCCCTGTGGGTGCAGGGGCCCAAGCATTGGGGCCATCCTCCACTGCTTTCCCAGGTGCATTAGCAGAGAGCTGGATTGGAAGTGGAGCAGCCGGGACTTGGACTGACGCCCATATGGGACGCCGGCGCTCCAGGCCAGGGCATTAACCCGCTGCACCACAGCGCCAGCCCCCTTGGGTTCATCTTTTAAACTTGCCATCATTCCACTCATGCACCACAAATGGACCTAAACTCAATAACTGCTCTGCTCTGAGCGTTTGAAAAAAAAAAAAAATGATTTATTCATTTGAAAGGCAGAGTGACAGAGAGAGAGGGAGAGAATGATCCGTCTTCTGCTTTACTCCCCCAGATGGCTGCAGCAGCCAGGGCTGGGCCAGGACAAAGCCAGGAGCCTAGAACTCCAACAGGATCTCCCACTTAGGTGGCGGGGCCCAAGCACGCGGGCCGCCTTCTGTCGCCTTTCCAAGAGCACTGGCAGGGAGCTGGCTCAGAAGCTGAGTAGCAGGGATTCACACGGGCACTCCGATATGGGATGCCAGCGTCGCAAGCAGCAGCTTAGCCTGCTGCCCCACAATGCAGCCCCTCCAACCCCAAGCATTTTCATTACTTCAAAAACATACCTCACACCCGTTAGCAGTCACTCACAATCCTCACCTTCCTGAGCCCCCAGAAACCACTAATATTCCTTCTGCCTCTATGGATTTGCCTATTTGGGACATTTCATACCAGTGGGGTCATAAGCTATGGCCTGCTGCATTTGGCTTCCTTTACCTAATATATTTCCAAGGCTCATCCATGCTGTAGCATGTACCAGCTCTTTTTTCCTTTATATATCTTGTTTCTTTGAGTTGCTTCCACTTTTTGGCTACTATAAATAATGCTGCTATGAACACTAGGTTATAAATTTTTGTGTTAGATTTTCTTTTTTTAAAAAAAGATTTATTTATTTTACTTGCAAGTCATAGTTACACAGAGAGAGAAGGAGAGGCAGAGAGAGAGAGAGAGAGAGAGAGAGAGGTCTCCCATCTGCTGGTTCACTCTCCAGATGACTGCAACTGTCGGAGCTGTGCAGATCCAAAGCCAGGAGCCAGGAGCTTCTTCCAGGTCTCCCAAGTGGGTGCAGGGACCCAAGGAGTTGGGCCATCTTGTACTGCTTTCCCAGGCCACAGCAGGGAGCTGGATTGGAAGTGGAGCAGCCAGGACTCGAACCATTGCCCATATGGGATGCCGGCACTGCAGGCAGTGGCTTCACCCGCTACGCCACAGCGACGGCCCCAGATTTTCTTTTAGGAAATTATTTGTCTATTTAAGAGACAGAAAGAGAGAAACACAGACAGAAGAGAGACCCCATCTTCCCAGCTTCCAGTTCATTCCCCACATGCTTGCGAAGGCTGGGGCTGGGCCAGGTGGAAGCAAGGAGCCGGGAATGCAATCCAGGTCTCCTGTGTGAATGCTGCCGATACAACTACTTGAGCCACCACGCGCTACCTCCAGGGTGCCCAATAGCAGGAAGCTGGGGTCAGGAGCAGAGGCGGATCCGAACTCAGGCACTCAAACATGGATGTCCTTGTCTTAACTGCTAAGCCCAATGCCACCCCGCATATATTTCCAGTTCTCTTGAGAGTGTACCTAGGAGTGGAACTGCTGGGTCATATGCTAACTTCGTTTAACTTTTTGAAAATCGCAAGCTTTTCAAAAGGAGCTGCACTATAGTACATTCCCACTACCGGCAAAGCATGAGGCTTTACATTCTCCACATCCTCACACTGATTACTTTTCTTAATCTCAAACATTTATTTATTCTTACTTACTTGAAGGGCAGAGAGACAGAGACAAATGGAGAGAGATCGTCCATCGAGTATTTCAGAACCAAATGCCTGCTTGCAACAGCCAGAGCTGGACCAGGCTGAAGCCAGGAGCCTGGAGCCCCCCCTCCCCCGCCCCGCCCCATCTGCCAAGTGGGTTAGAGAATCCGCGAACTTGAGCCATCAGCAGCTGCCTCCCAGGATGTGCGTGAGCAGGAAGCCTGTTTGGAAGTGGAGGAGCCGGGACTCAAACCCAGGCACCCCAGTATGGGACGCAGGTGCCCCACGCGGTGTCTTAGCTGTTGAGCCAAAGGCACGGCCAACTGACTGTTTTATAGCCGCCACCCTAGCGGGGGTGTACAGGTGCACGTTAGTATCGACTCGCATTTCCCTAAGTCTACACATTTTGTAACGTTCTCATCAGCCGTCTTTATGTCTTCTTTGGAGAAATGTCTACTCCTATCCTTTCCTTTGTCAATTTTTAGATTGGAATATGTGTGCACTACCGAGTTGTGACAGTTCTTTCTATATTCTGGATACTAGTCCCTTTCCCGCACAGGTTATTTAAAATATTGAACGACCCAGGGGTTGTGAGAGGGGCTTTATGTACTGCAAAGCTGGACGCAGCATACACAAAAGAAGGCGGTGCGGGGAGTAAAAGGACTGCAGTGCGAGGTTCCCCAGCCGGGCAGAGCCCCCTCCCCGTCCAGCGCAAAGCCAGCGCCCAGCCCCGCACCCACAATTCCGGCCCCCCACGGCCCGCCCTCCGCCCTTTGACCCGCGCTGTTTCCGGTTGGAGACGTGGCTCGGGGCCGCCATCTTGGCTAGAGGCGAAGCGGCTGCGGCTCCTGTCAGGGGGCGGCAGGTCCGGGGAGGCCGGTGCTCGCCTTCCTCTCACCTCAGCCCTAGGCCCAGTGGAACCGGAGCGCGGGAGCGCCCCACCACCGCCCTCGCCATGGTAAGATCCCAGCCAGGTTTGAACGCCGGGGGCCGGGCCTGGCTTGCCCGCTGTCCCTGCCGGCTGGCGCGGAGCTGGAGCCGGCGGAGCCCAGCCTCGGGGGTCTGGAGCCGGCTGCTTCTCTCGGGGCGGGGGAGCTTCACGGCCTCCCCTGCTCCGTGCCTGGCCTCCCGGGGGATCCGAAGGAGCTGACCCCCGCCCCTCTGTCGCCGAGGCCCCACCCCACCCCCCAACCAGCTGGACGCCTTCCTCCGAGGGGACGGGCCGGGGGTGTCTGCACTGCAAGAGCCTTGTCGCGGTTGTCGCGAGGGCCCCAGGCTGCGGGGCTCGGCGCTGCGGTGCCGCGGGTCCCGCAGGCGCAGAGGCTCGGCCGGCCGGGCCCGTTTCCGCAGGTTCCCGTCCCGTTCGTCCCCGGTCTCCCACCCCCGGGGTTCGAAATCCAGATCCCCTGGGGTCCGGACTCTGGCTTTTGTTTGTTCAGAAGAGGGAGACTGAGGCCTAGACGGCGGCGGAGTAACTTGTAACACTGTAACCGCAGGATCTGAGCGTCCCCGGAACCTTCCACTACTTGGGCAGAACTTAGGCGTGTCAGTTTGGCAGTGCGTGTACGTCGTGTGTGCAGGAGGTTGGGAAATCGGAGCGAGTTGGAGGGAACACGGTTCCTGTGGCCGAGGAACCCACCGTGGAGGGGAACCCGAACGTGTGATGTGTATGTGGCCAGTGGTCCTGCGCTGCCCCGCAGGAGGACCGAGAGGGGTGGGCGGTGCCTGGGACCTGTTACTCGCCCTCAGACGCCTTATCTGCGTGTGCTCAGCTGTTAAGAGAGAGAAAAACTTAATGGGGGTGAGGATGGGAGAAAACAGAACTGCTGACTCCGCTTGCCTTATCGCTGCGATTTGTCGATTTTCATGAAGTAGAAGGAAGTCTTGGGTTTCAAACGAGCTTGTAGTTTGTTTTTCAGCGCACCTTGTACCCTTTAATTTTTTGAACTGTTCTTTTTTTAAAAAAAGAATTCTTTTGTCAACAGATAATCTGATTTAAAGCATCTTCAATGTACGTGAGAGATGACAGAATGTCATCGGGTTTATACATTGCATCAGGCAGATTCGCCCTCTAAAACTTGTGTGTTACACATGAAAATTCCCAAAATTCGTTTTTCAGTTTCACTAGGAGGCTCAGTATTCGTATGGTGATATTTTTGATTAAACAATTGTAATAGCTATATATTAATTGTATATATAGGCTACAAAGTGACATTTCAGTATATATATACAATGTGTAGTCATCATGGAGAGTGATTTTAGTTTTTTATTAAAGATTTTTTTAGTTAAAGAGAGAATCTTCCCTCTGCAGGTTCACTCCCCAAATGACTGCAGCAGCCAGGTCTGGGCCAGGCCAAAGCCAGGAGCAAGGAACTCCGTCCTGGTGTCCCACATGGTAGCAGGGGCACAAATGCTTGGACCATCGTCTGCTCCTTTCCCAGGTGCATTAACAAGAAGCTGGATCCAAAGTGGAGTAGCTGGAACAGGAATCAGGCACTCTGATACGGGATGTGGGTGCCCCAGTGTCTTAGACTCAAACATTTATCATTTTAATAACAGAGCCTTGTAAATATGGGTAATTTTCACAAAAATCTTGTTTGTTGAAAGGTTCTTGGAAGTTAGTACTTTTAATTGGTAACTAAAAGATGGTAAAGTTCTAGCTGTTGAGTGATGTGTGTAAATTTTGAGTGTCATTTTAACGTGTGTGCACATGCATGCAGTTGTGTCATGCATTTCTGGACTGTTAGAGACTTGGCGTGATCTAGACACTCACAGATTTGCGGACTCTGGAGAACAGCTTATCCAGGTACATTCTGCCCTGTATAAGCTTAAGACATTGGTCTTATTTTGTGTAATGTTTTTGGATATTACCCCTTTACAGCATATTCCCTAGATGATAGAAATGTTCAAATGAGATGAAATTGTGATCTAACGGTTGTATCCAAACTCCTAAAAGTTGGGACAGGTGTTAGGCCTAGCGTTAGGATGATACTTAGGGTCCTGACTTCCATATCTGAGTGTTGGGTTCGAGTTCTGCCTCTGCTCCCAGTCCCAGTTTCCTGCTAGTGTGCACGTTAGTAGGCAGCACATGATGGCTCAAGTAGTTGGGTGCCTGGCGTCCGTGCCACTACGTGGGAACCCAGACTAAGTTCCCTGCTTCAGCCTAGCCCCGCCCAGCTGTTGCAGGCTTTTGGGGAGTGAGCTAGCAGATGGGAAGTCTCTCTGCCTTTCAAAGAAATAAATAAATTAAAATTTTTTAAATCCCGGAAAGTCGATTAATTTTTCCTCAACATTTTATTGCAGAATTTTCAAATGTCTGAAAAAATTGAAAATACACTGAATACCCATAGAACTACTAGCTAGATTAACATTTTACTTTGATACTTAAAGTATCATCCCTCTAATCATCCATCTTTGTCTTCATCTCTTTCTCTCTCGCTCTCTTTTTTTTTTTTTTTAAAGATTTATTTATTTATTTTAAAGCCAGAGTTACACAGAGAGAAGGAAAGGCAGAGAGAGAGAGAGGTCTTCCATCTGCTGGTTCACCCCCTGACTGGCTGTAATGGCTGAAGCTGCGCTGATCCGAAGCCAGGAGCTTTCTCCAGGTCTCCCATGCGGGTGCAGGGGCCCAAGGACTTGGGCCATCTTCTGCTATCCCAGACCATAGCAGAGAGCTGAAGTGGAGCAGCCAGGACTTGAACCGGCGCCCATATAGGATCCACAGGCAGCGGCTTTACCCACTACGCCACAGCCCTGGCCCCAAATGTTTGTCTTTTTTCATCTACTTGAAAGGCAGAGCAACAAAAGATCTTCCATCTGCTGGTTCACACCCAAATGCCCACAACAGCCAGGGCTGGGCCAGGCTGAAGCCGGGGACTGGGAACTCAATTCTGGTCTTTCGTGTGGATAGCAGGGCCCCAAGCACCTGAGTTATCATCTGCTGGCTTCCAGGAAGCTTTAGCAGGAAGCTGACTTGGAAGTAGAATAGCCACTCAATGGACACTCTTGATATGTGGACATCCTGGGTGACAGTTTTTTGTTTGTTTTATTTGAAAGGCAGAGTTATAAAGAGGAGGAGACACACAGAGAGAGAGAGAGAGAGAGAGATCTTCCATCTACTGGTTCACTTCCTAAATGGCCACAATGGCTAGGTCTGGGCCAGGCTGAAACCAGGAGCCAGGAGCTTCTTCCGGATCTCCCACTTAGGTTCAGGAACCCAAGCACTTGGGCCATCCTGCACTGCTTTCTCAGGTGCAGTAGCAGGGAGTTGGATCAGAAATGGAGCAGCCAGCCAGGTCTCGAACTGACTCCCACATAGCATGCTGGTGTCACAGACAAAGGCCACAATGCCTGCCTCTGTCAGAATAATTGCAGATATCAGTACATAAATGAAGGATTTTTTAGAAATTTATTTAGTTGAAAGGCAGAGCAATGAGAGAAAGCAAAAATAAGTTCTTCCATCCATTGGTTCACTTCCTAAATGCCCACAACAGCCAGCCAGTTCCAGAAGCTGGGAACCCGGAACTTGATCCAGGTCTCCCATGTGGGTAGCAGGGACCCAAGTACTTGAGCTACCACTTCCTCCTGGGATGTGCATCATCAAGCAGTTCAATTAGAATCGGAGTGGGGGGCCTCCTGCAACACCAGGATCCTATGTGGGCACCAGTATCCGGGTTACTCCAGCTCCCTGCGGATGGCCTGGGAAAAGCAACGGGGGTTGGTCCAGTTGTTTGGGCCCCTGCCACCTATGTGGGAGACCTGAGTGAGGCTTCTGGCTCCTGGCTTTAGTCCTGACTGTTGCAGCCTTCTGTGGAGTAAACCAGTGGATGGACCATCTCTGTCTCTCCTTCTATTTTTGTTAACTCTGACTTTACATACTTTACTTTAAATAAGATAAATACATCTTAAAAAAAATTGGAGCAGGGACTCAAATCCAGGTACTCTTTGAAAATAAAATTTGGCTTTAATTGGTAAAATAAATGCAGAATGTTCTAGACTGCAAAGTCTCAATAGATAAATTAATGATCAAATGTAAAAATGAATGACTTATGATGACTTCTTTATAAAATTAGTTAAAAAAGGCATCTTTTTTTAAAAAAAATTTTTTTTATTTATTTATTTATGTGTTTGAAAGATACAGTGACAGAGACTTCATTTGCTGGTTCACTTCCCAAATGGTGGCAACAGCCAGGTCTGGGTCAGGCCAAAACCAAGAGTCTTGTACTCTCTCCAGCTCTCCCATGTGGGTAGCAGGGTCCCAACCACTTGGGCCATCTTCCATTGCCTCTCCAGGCACATTACAGGAAACTGCATTGGAAGCAGACCAGTCAGGACTCAAACTTCCACAGGAACTTAACCTGCTACACCACAATTCGCACCCTCAAAAAAGGGCATCTTTTGGTTTGTTCCTTTTTCTAGTTTTTGCAAGTAAATGAGAACATGTTCTTATTTTATTAACATTTGTCAGATATAGTTAATTATTTTACTTATTAAGCTTACATTTGAATAAACTTGATATTATCGAGTCTCATGATAGTACCCTTCTGTAAAATCTTTTATTATCTATAGAATGCTGTTCTTTTATTTTCTAAGATAATTGGTTAGTAAACTTACTGTGAATGAATGATAAATGTACATAAGTTCAATTCCTGAAAGTCTTTAGTTATTAGAAATTACATTTAGGGGCTGGTGTTGTAGCATAGCTGCCTGCAACTCTGGCATCCCATATGGATGCCAGTTTGAGACTCTGCTGTTCCACTGCCAATCCAGCTCCCTGCTGATGTAGCTAGGAAAGCAGCAGAAGATGGCCCAAATGCTTGGGCTCCTGCCACCCATGTGGGAAACCCAAATGAAGCTCCTACTTTCAGCCTTCCCAGCCCCAGCTGTTGGAACTGGTGAATGGAAAATCTCTCTCTCTCCCTCTTTAACTCTACCTTTCAAATAAAATGAATAAGTCGTTTTTTAGAAAAAGCTAATTTGGGGTTGTGTGGCTAATCTATGCATGATAGAAGATAACTGCAATCAATAATAACACCTTTCAATTAGGATCTTACCAATTTTTTCATTTACAAAATTATTTTCTTGAGTTTCCATTTATTTGCCATCTACTTAGTCTTCATAATGGAAGTTCAATGCAGAAACTGATGTCTCTTTTTAAAAATTCTCTGCAAGTTTTTGTTCTAAAATAACGTGGTAGACTTGAAACCCTGAGTAAATTATTTTCGAAGTTTTAGGTTTTGTATGTGGTCTGGATTTTATTGCAGTTTTCCTTAGGATTTTATCTGTAATTGTAATTATCTATAAATAGAGAAGGCAACATAATATTATATAGCAGCTATAGAAATTAATATAACCATAAATCATTAATATGAGAGTACTTCAAAAAGTGTAGTAAAAGGGACTGGGGGCCGGCGCCGTGGCTCAACAGGCTAATCCTTCATCTTGCAGCACCGGCACACCGGGTTCTAGTCCCGGTTGGGGCACCGGATTCTGTCCCGGTTGCCCCTCTTCCAGGCCAGCTCTCTGCTGTGGCCAGGGAGTGCAGTGGAGGATGGCCCAAGTGCTTGGGCCCTGCACCCCATGGGAGACCAGGATAAGTACCTGGCTCCTGCCATCGGATCAGCGCTGTGTGCCGCCGCGGCGGCCATTGGAGGGTGAACCAACGGCAAAGGAAGACCTTTCTCTCTGTCTCTTTCTCTCTCTCACTGTCCACTCTGCCTGTCAAAATAAAAAAAAAAAAGGGGGACTGGGGTTGTGGCACAGTGGGCTAAGCCTCTTCCTGCAATGCTGGCATCCCATATTAGCACACCAGTTCTGTTCCTGGCTGCTCAGCTTCCTATCCAGCTCCCTGTTAATGTACTTGGGAAAGCTGTGGAACATATATTTGCGCCCCAGCCACCCATGTAGGAGAATCAGACGGAGTTCCAGGTTCTTGACTATAGCCTGGCCCAGCCCCAGCCATTTGTAGTCATCTGGGAAGTGCACCAGCAGATGGAAGATCTCTGTCTCTCCCTCTCTCTGTCACTCTGCCTTTCAAACAAATAAAATAATAAAATCTGGGGCTGGCATTGTGGCATAGTAGGTAAAGTCACAGCCTTTGATGCCAACATCCCAAACGAACGCCACTTCCAATCCAGCTCCCTGCTAATGCTGGCCCCCAACACAGATTTTTTTGTAATACACATTTCCCATTAACTTTTTTTTTTTAAGATTTATTTTGTTTATCTGAAAGGCAGAGCTACAGAGAGAGAGAGAGAGAGACCTTTTATCTGCTACTTCACTTCCCAAGTGGCCACAATGGCTAGGGCTGGCTAAGACAGAAGTAGGAACTAGGAGCTCTTTCTGGGTTTCCCGCATGGGTGGCAGGGACCCAAGCACTTGGGCCATCTTCTGCTGCTTTCCCAGACACGTTAGCAGGGAGCTGGATCAGACCCATGTTTGTGTAGGTGTGAAGTTTTGATCTTTTCTAGATATCTGTTTGATTTATTTCTACTTACTCCTCTAAGTTCCAAAAATTCAATATAGGGGATCATAACTTTTTTTTAAGATTTATATATTTATTTGAAAGGCAGAGTTACAGAGAAGCTGAGGCAGAGAGAGAGAGGTCTTTCATCCACTGGTTCACTCCCCAAGTGGCTTCAAGGGCTGGAGCTGGGCTGGTATGAAGCCAGGAGCCAGGAGCTTCTTCCAGGTCTCTCACATGGGTGCAGGGGCCTAAGGATTTGGGCCATCTTCTACTGCTTTCCCAGGCCACAGCAGAGAGCTGGATCGGAAGTGGAGCAGCTGGGACTCGAACCAGCGCCCATATGGGATGCTGGCAGTGCGAGCAGCAGCTTTACCTGCTATGCCACAGCACTGACCCCAAGGGGATCATAACTTTTCAGGGATATGATTTTCAACTTCTTGTTGGGGGATGGACTCTACAGGAATTACAGTTACCATATACTCCTACTTGTTAGTATTATTTTCAGTGCATGAAGTGATTCTCTGTGGGCCATTTGAGAATTGTTGCTGTAGAGGATCTATGAATTTCTTTAAATTATTAGTAAAATTTTTTAGAGAGTTGATACCATTTGAAAGCCAAATATTGATGGACTCGGGTCAACATGTAGCATAGTGGCTAAGTTGCAGCTTGGGACACCTACCAGCATCCCTTATTGGAGTGCCTGGGCTTAAGTCCTGCTCTCCCTGCTTCCAGTCCAGCTTCCTGCTAACGCATGCACTGGGAAGCGGCATATGGCTCAAGTACTTGGGTCCCTGCTACTCACGTGAGTTTCTGGCTTTGGCCTGTTCCAGGCCTAGCTGTTGCTTTCCTTTAGGGAGTGAACTAGCCTTTGTGTGTGTGTGTGTGTGTGTGTGTGTGTGTGTGTCTGCCTTTCAAATAAAAATGAAAAAAAATTTAAGTTTTTAATGTGAAAAAAATTGACAAACCCATAAGGCTAAGATCCATTACCTTGAAATGACATAAATTTCTTTTATGAAATGCATTAATACTGATACTGTTTTTTACATATCAAATATATGTGGCATAAATCCCATAGTATTTTGGCTTACTGTTTCACGATAGTCATTTGGCCCTCATAGTAGCTTGTGAGGTAATTAAATGATGGTCCATTTGATAGGAAAAGAAACTGAGGCTAAGCAAAGTTGAGTAACTTAAATTCAGACATATAGTAAATAGAAGGACAGAAGGTAGAATACGGATTTTTTTTTAAAGATTTATTCATTTATTTGAAAAGCAGAGTTACCTCAGAGAGGGGGAGAAGCGGGGGGGGTCTTCCATCTGCTGGTTCACTCCCCAGTTGGCCGCAACGGCCAGAGCTGTGCTGATCCCAAGGCAGGAGCCAGGAGCTTCTCCCGGGTTTCCCACGCAGGTGCAGGGGCCCAAGGAGTTGGGCCATCTTCCATTGCTTTCCCAGGCCATAGCAGAGAGCTAGATCGGAATTGGAGCAGCCAGGACACAAACTGGTGCCCTTTGGGATACTGGCATGCAGGCAGCGGCTTTACCTGCTACACCACAGCGCCAGCCTCGGAATACAGATTGTCTTGCTCTCAGTTGTTTTTCTGGTATATCTACTTGGTTGTTTGCAAATTTATGGCACTATTTCTTAGTCTTTGGGAAAAGGAGAAATCAGTGTGAGGTGGTCCAAATAGAAGAACATTTCCCATTTTTCTTGATGGGAATATTAAGAAGAAAAGTTTTGTGTCAACCGGGATATATATCAACTTTTTTAAAAGATTTATTATTTTGCCAGCATTGTAGTGTGGGTTAGCCGCTGCCTGCAGTACTGGCATCCTATATGGAAGCCAGTTTAAGTCCCAGCTGTTCCCTATCCAATCCAGCTCCCTGCTAATGCCCCTGTGGAAGCAGTGGAAGAGGGCCCAACTGCTTCAGCCCCTGCACTCGTATTGGAGACTCAGATGAAGCTCCTGCCTTCTGGCTTCAGCCTGACCCAACCCCAGCCATTGTGACCATTTGGGGAGTGAACCAGCAGATGGAAGATCTTTCTTCCTCTCTCCTTCTCTCCCTCTGTATTGGTGCCTTTCTTTTTAAAATTTTTTATTTATTTATTTGAAAGGCAAAATTACAAAGAGAGAGAGGGAGAGACACAGAGAAAGATCTTCCATCCACTGGTTTATATCCCTAACGGCCAGAGCAGACCAAGCCAAAGCCAGGAGCCAGGAATTCCATCCTGGTCTCCCGTGTGGGTGCAGGGACCCGAGCACTTGGGCCATCTCCTGGTGCTTTCCCAGGCTCATTTACAGGGAACTGAATTGAAAGTGGAGGAGTCCGGAAACAAACCAGCACCCATATGGGATGCAGGTGCTACAGAAGGTAACACAACACCTGCCTAGAATATATAAACATTTACGAATGTAACAAAAATGTTCAAATGTGTTCTTAAAATACTTAATCATTTATATATAGGTGTTTAGAGTTACAGAACTAAGATTTTAATGGAGAAATAACTTTTTTCCATTCTTACATTCATGAAACAATTTTATCCAGAGTCTTCACAAATATCATCATCACTAGAGTTACTTTATTTTTGCTGTTTAGCACTTTTGAATCAGTGTGTAGTATTGGTGCTTTTGGAAAGTTTTTCCAGCTTATAAAAACCCATTTATATGCCATAAGACAGTTGATTTTAAAAGGGGTATTTATAACTGACATCTGACACGTGAAATGTGAGATCTGATCCCCAGAATAATTACTAAATAAGATGACCTTTTATAAGTAAACACTGAACTAGCATAGTTGGAGATTGAAGATAATGTCTACCCCAGACAACTCATTTGGTTGTTCGATATAAAGTAATCAAGGGACACCTTTATTATGGGGGATCGCAGAAGGATTAGAATCTCTATAACTTTAAAAGAAAGTAGTCTCTGGGCCGGTGCTGTGGCGCAGCAGGTTAACACCCTGGCCTGAAGCACCGGCATCCCATGTGGGTGCCGGTTCCAGACCCGGCTGCTCCACTTCCGATCCAGTTCTCTGCTGTGGCCTGGGAAAGCAGCGGAAGATGACCAGAGTCCTTGGGCCCCTGTACCCGCATGGGAGTCCTGGAGGAAACTCCTGGCTCCTGGCTTCGGATCAGCCCAGCTCCAGCCGTTGCGGCCAGTTGGGGAGTGAACCATCGGATGGAAGACCTCTCTCTCTGCCTCTCCTCTCTCGCTCTCTCTCTATAACTCTTTCAAATAAAAAATAAAATAAAGTAGTCTCTATTATAAAAATGTTTCGATGATGCATTATCATAGTTTTACAGCTAAAATTTACCAGTAACTCCTTAATATCAGCGGTTCTTAACTGTTCACATTTGATTAATACATTGTGGTTGGTTCATATGTCCAAGTCTCATTTAATATATGGACTTGTTCTCCATTCCTTTTTAAAATTATTATTGAGATATAATTAACATACCACAAAACATAGCCTTTTAAAGTACACAATTAAGTGACTTTTAGTATCCACAGTGTTGTGCAACCAACCACATTCTAAACTTAGGACGCTGCATCACCCTAAAAAGAAACTTCATACACTACCAAATTCCCCTCTTCCCAGCCCCTGGCAACCACAAGTCTGCTTCTGACTCCGGATCTGTCTGTTCTAGATATTTCATACAAATAGACTCATGTAAGATATCTGGTTTGTTTTAAAAATTTTTATTTATATTAAAGGCAGAGTTATAGAGAGAGGAGGAGAGACAGATCTTTCATCTGCTGGTTCACTCTCCAGACAGCCACAATGGTCAGGGCTGGGCCGAGCCAAAGCCAGGAGCCTGGAACTCCATTCAGGTCCCCTGTGTGGGCGCAGGTGCCCAAAGACTTGGGCAGTCCTTTCCCATCAGCAAGGAGCTGGATCAGAAGTGTAGCAAATGGGACTCAAACCAGTACCCATATGAGTGCAGGCAGCTCAGGTGGAAGCTTTACCCTCTGTGCCAACCTGCTGGCCCCAACCTCTGGTTTATTTCATTCAGTATTTTCATCATATATCAGTACTTCATTCCTTCTTACAATTAAATATTCCATTGTATGGTATACCACATTTTGTTATCCAGTCTTCAGTTGATGATAGACGGTTGAGTTTTCAGTTTTTAGCTATTATGAATAATGCTACTATGACTTTTCACGTACAAGTTTTATGTGGCATACTTCTTCTGAGGGATAATCTTGGCAGAAGTCTTCCCTTATATCATCTTACCCTATGATCAGACAGATACGGCATGCAATGAATCATCAAAAAGTTACCTGCTTGTCATTGGTAATTGGAAAACTGAATCAGCAACAACACTTAAACCTTTTTCCTTTTTTTTTCTTTTGTTGTTGTTGGACGCATGTAGATGATAGAAACATGAACCTCCTATGATAAAAATTTGTGAAAACAAGTTTCTTAGTGGTTAATATGCTAATTAGGACACCCATATCCATATTTGAGTGCCTGGGTTTGAGCCCTGGCTTGGCTCCCAATTCCAGCTTCCTGCTACTGGGTACCCTGGGAGATAGCAGTTGACGGCTCAAGTACTTGAATCCCTGCTGCCCACTTAGGAGACCTGCACTGAGTTCCTGGCTTTGGCTTGGCCCATCTCTGGTCATTGCAGCCATTTGAGGAGTGTGCCAGTGAATGGGTGCTCTCTTTATGTGTCCCTCTGTCTGTCTCTTTCTCTTTCTGCCTGTCAGAAATAAATAAAATTTTAAATACTTCAGGGCCAGTGCTGTGGCATAGCGGGTTAAACCGCCACCTGCAGTGCCAGCATCCCATATGGGCACCGGTTCTTCCTGGCTGCTCCACTTCCGATCCAGTTCTCTGCTGTGGCCTAGGAAAGCAGTAGAAAATGGCCCAAGTCCTTAGGCCCCTGCACCCACATGGGAGACCTGGAAGAAGCTCCTGGCTCCTGGCTTCAGATCAGCACAGCTCCAGCCATTACGGCCAATTGGGGAGTGAACCAGCAGATGGAAGGCCTCTCTCTCTCTCTCTGCCTCTCCTTCTCTCTCTGTGTGTAACTCTGACTTTTAAATAAATAAATAAACCTTTAAAAAATTTTAAAAATACTTCTAGGTCAATTTCTTCTCCTGGGGGATTAAGGTATTATTATTTGTGTACCAAAAACTATAGGGCCCCTTGACTTTATGTAAATAAATGTCTCACACTGTTAATTCAGGCTAAACAGCTGGAATAGATATAAATCATGACTTTTTTATACTTTTATTGTTTTCCTTGGGTCATTTGTTGCCCTCAATATATACCTTCTTGCTTCATACCTGGGTAATAGCAGAAACCTCCAAATAGTGAGGATACAAGAAAATATTTCTCAAATACTAAAATTTTATTTATTTAAAGAATTATAAATATATAAAAGAAGTGTTTGTTTTAATTATTTGCTACTCTTTTTTTTTTTTTTTTTTTTTTTTTTTGACAGGTAGAGTGGACAGTGAGAGAGAGAGACAGAAAGGTCTTCCTTTGCCGTTGGTTCACCCTCCAATGGCCGCTGCGGCCGGCGCACCGCGCTGATCCGATGGCAGGAGCCAGGAGCCAGGTGCTTTTCCTGGTCTCCCATGGGGTGCAGGGCCCAAGCACCTGGGCCATCCTCCACTGCACTCCCTGGCCACAGCAGAGGGCTGGCCTGGAAGAGGGGCAACCGGGACAGAATCCGGCGCCCTGACCGGGACTAGAACCCGGTGTGCCGGCGCCACTAGGCGGAGGATTAATTATTTGCTACTCTTTAAAGTAACCAACTGGTAATTTTATTTTTTATAAAGAAGGAAAATCCCCCTTTTTTCATTTTCTTTTTAAAGATTTATTTATTTGAAAGGCAGAATGACACAGAGAGATCTTTCATCTACTGGCTTACTCCCCAAATGTCCATAATAGTGAGGGTTATGCCAGTTTGAAACCAGGAGCCAATAACTCTATCCAGGTCTCCATGCCAGTGGCAGGAACCCAAGCACTTAGGCCATCATCCACTGCCTTCCAGGCACATTAGTAAGAAGTTGGGTTGGAAGCAGAGGTGAGACTCAGTCCTAGGCACTCCCGTATAGGATATAGATATCCCAAGTAGCAGCTTAACATGCTGTACCACAATGTTGACCACTCTCCTCACTTTTTTTTTTTTTGACAGGCAGTTAGACAATGAGAGAGAAAGAGAGAAAGGTCTTCTTTTTTCCGCTGGTTCACCCCCCAAAATGGCAGCCACAACTGGTGCGCTGTGCCAATCCAAAGCCAGGAACCAGGTGCTTCCTCCTGGTCTCCCATGCGGGTGCAAGGCCCAAACACTTGGGCCATCCTCCACTGCCTTCCCGGGCCACAGCAGAGAGCTGGCCTGGAAGAGGAGCAACCGGGACAGAACCGGCACCCCAACTGGGACTAGAACCTGGGGTGCCGGTGCCTCAGGCAGAGGATTAGCCAAGTGAGCCACAGCGCCAGCCTGTTCTCCTCACTTTTTAAAAATATGCATGTATTTGAGAGTCAGAGAGAGCCCCTATCCACTGGTTCATGCCCCAAATACTGCTATAGATGGGGCTGGGCTAGGTTAAGTTCAAGACCTGGGAACTCAGTCCGGTCTCCCACAAAAGTGGGAAGAACCCTGTTATTTGACAATGGTGCTGTTGCTTCCTGTGTTAGTAGGAAGTCTTAACATTTGGAGTCTTGGCCGGCGCCGCAGCTCACTTGGCTAATCCTCCACCTGGGGCGCCGGCACCCTGGGTTCTAGTCCCGGTCAGGGCGCTGGATTCTGTCCCAGTTGCTCCTCTTCCAGTCCAGCTCTCTGCTGTGGCCCTGGAAGGCAGTGGAGGATGGCCCAAGTCCTTGGGCCCTGCACCCACAGGGGAGACCAGAAGGAAGCACCTGGCTCCTGGCTTCAGATAGGTGCAGTGCGCCGGCCGCAGCGCACCGGCCATGTCAGCCATTTGTGGGGGTGAACCAATAGAAAAAGGAAGACCTTTCTCTCTGTCTCTCTCTCTCTCACTGTCTAACTCTGCCTGTCAAAATAAATAAATAAATAAAAAATAAAAACATCTGGAGTCTTAACTCCAATCCAGGCATTCCAGTGTGGGATATAGGCATCTTAACTGGTGTCTTAACAATTAGAATTGATAATTTTTTTTGTTCTGTTCCTCTCTATATGCCTAATATATGTTCTTATCTCTCTCTTTTTTTTAAAGATTTATTTATCTGAAAGAGTTAGACAGAGAGGCAGAGAGAGAGAGGTCTTCCATCTGCTGGTTCACTCCCCAGTTGGCTGCAATGGCTGGAGCTGTGCTAGTCCCAAGCCAGGAGCCAGGAGCTTCTTCCAGGTCTCCCACACGGGTGCAGGGGCCTAAGGACTTGGGCCATCTTCTACTGTTTTCCCAGGCCACAGCAGAGAGCTGGATCGGAAGTCGAGCAGCCAGGACTCGAACCATTGCCCATACGGGATGCTGGCACTGCAGGCGGTGGCTTTACCAGCCACACCACAATGCTGGCCCCTTCTGATCTTTTTAAAGGGAACTGATTATACGAAAACAAGTGTCTTCATGAGAGTGTTTATGATTTAGGTCTACTTTTAACGAAATTTTTTTTTAATTTTTAAAGATGTATTTATTTGAAAGAGTTACAGAGAGGTAGAGCCAGAGAGAGAGAAAGAAGTCTTCCATTCCGCTGGTTCACTCCCCACATGACCACAACAGCCAGAGCTGAGCTGATCTGAAGCCAGAAGCCAGGAGCTTCTTTTGGGTCTCCCACATGAGTGCAGGGGCCCAAGGAGTTGGGGCATCTTGTACTGCTTTCCCAGGCCATAACACAGAGCTGGATCAGAACTAGAGCAGCTGGAATTCAAACCAGCACCCATATGGGATGCTGGCGCTGCAGGCTGGGGCTTTAACCCGCTGTGCCACAGCACTGCCACCACTCCCCCGTATGCCTTTAATTTGTATAATCAGACCTCTGTAGATACAGACTTGGAACAAAAACTACAAACTTCTCTTTAGGTACATTTTTGAAAAATGGGAAGAATAGATTTATTTTCCTCTACTTCTGCTTTGTTTTATGAACTGAAATGAAAAGTGATGGAGTCTGAGTCAGCACTCTGCTAGTAGTCATGTCACTAACGATTGTGTCATTCTGTGGAAGATGATGAGAAGTTGAGAAAGCAAATGTGAAGAAATAATTAACTAGTACTTATTTATATATGTGTTCCTGGCAGGTGCTGTTGGCAGCAGCAGTCTGCACAAAAGCAGGAAAAGCTATTGTTTCTCGACAGTTTGTGGAAATGACTCGAACTCGGATTGAGGGTTTATTAGCAGCTTTTCCAAAGTTGATGAACACTGGAAAACAACATACATTTGTTGAGACCGAGAGTGTGAGATATGTCTACCAGCCTATGGAGAAACTGTACATGGTACTGATCACTACCAAAAACAGCAACATTCTGGAAGATTTGGAGACTTTAAGGCTCTTCTCGAGAGTGGTAAGAGTCCTGTAATTTTCATTTCCACTTTTTATCTGACAGTTTTTGTGTGAAACTTTCTTCCCCTAAAATGGATTATTTTTATGAATTTGCAGATTTCTTTAGCAGCTCCTTGTTCATTTAGCAGACATTTATTGCATATCCTCTAGTCTGTAAGTATCCCAGAAGAGAATATGGGAGCTACTGCTTCTTTTCTCCCTTCTTAAGCAGTTATCTTAATCTGACGCATTTGGCATAGTTTTTAATGTTTTTTAGATACAACTTACTGATATACACAGAAACACAAAGACTTTATGCCAAAATCTTGCTTTAAATAAAGACTAGAAAGGAGCTAAGAAAAGAACTCAGGTTTATTGGAATTTATATATTTAAAGGGATAAGACTTGGAAACACAGATGCTGATAAATTGTAATTCTTTTCCATTGCTGTCCATGATTAGATCCCTGAATATTGCCGAGCCTTAGAAGAGAATGAAATATCTGAACACTGTTTTGATTTGATTTTTGCTTTTGATGAAATTGTTGCTCTGGGATATCGGGAGAATGTTAACCTGGCACAGATCAGAACCTTCACAGAAATGGATTCTCATGAGGAGAAGGTTTTCAGAGCAGTCAGAGAGGTAAATCTTGGGGCTGCTGGGTTGAATGTCTATCTCTTAGCCTTCTGTAATCTGGGTTTCTTGTTTTTACTTGCTAATACAGATTGTGCTCAAAACTACATCTGTGTATGTCCCTTTCCATAGACTCAAGAACGTGAAGCTAAGGCTGAGATGCGGCGTAAAGCAAAGGAATTACAACAGGCCCGGAGAGATGCAGAGAGACTGGGCAAAAAAGCTCCAGGATTTGGGGGATTTGGCAGCTCTGCAGTGTCTGGAGGCAGCACAGCTGCCATGATCACAGAGACCATCATTGAAACTGATAAACCAAAGGTGGCACCTGCACCAGCCAGGTATAACCCAGTGTATTACCAGTATCCCTAAATGCTGGGTGAAGGCCGTATGTGTGTGTCTGGAGTGATACCTGATTTCTAAGCAAGCTGTAAATAATGAGACTTGATGAAATCAGATGCAGTGTTAAATTTGACTACACAGAATATAAGGAGAAAAGAGAAATCTAAATCATGTTTTTCCTTTTGTGTAAAAGAAGTTCTTTTACAGATTATCCTGTGACCTCAATTTCCTATGAGACATATCTTATTTTGGAAAGGGAAAGGGTATTTAACTTGTTTCTGGGATAAGTTTTAATTTTGATGTTCAAGGATTGATTACAGGGGGAATGTGTGAACTACTTAAAATTATATGCATAATTTTGTTTGTGCACAGGTACATTTATCTGGATGGAAGGTAAAGAATTTTCTTCAGATCCTATGTAATATAAAAATATGCCATTGGTCCTTGAGTACTCAAAGCTTGAATGTTAATAGTGCCTGTCAGCTGGCAGTTTGGACAGATTTATAAGTCAGAACATGAATAGGCTAGTTCCCTACCAACACTAAAAGCTTGGGTTTTTCCCTTGAGATGTTTACATTCCTCTTAAAGTAGAGAAATTCACTGATATGGGTTGTTAATTAATGTTTTGGGTTTTAAAAAAATTTTTTTTTTTGTATTCTTCCACTTAGGCCTTCAGGCCCCAGCAAAGCCTTGAAACTTGGAGCCAAAGGAAAGGAAGTAGATAATTTTGTGGACAAATTAAAATCTGAAGGGGAAACTATCATGTCCTCCAATATGGGCAAACGTGCCTCTGAAGCAACCAAAGTGCATGCTCCACCTATTAATATGGAAAGGTAAGCAGTAACTTTTTCAGTAAGGACAGACCATGTTATTTTATTTTTTGAAGACTTATTTATTTGAAAGAGTTAGAGGGAGAGGCAGAGAGAGACAGAGACATTACCCATCTGCTGGTTCACTCCCCAAATGTCTGTAACAGCCTGTGTTGGGCCAGACCAAAGCCAGGAGCCAAGAGCTTCATCTGAGTCTCCCACGTGGGTGCAGGAGCCCAAGCACTTGGGCCATCCTCTGCTGCCTTCCTAGGCACATTACCAGGGAGTTGGGTCAGAAATGGAACAGCCAGTACTCAAACTGGTACCCATATGGGATGTCGGCATCCCAGGTGGAGGCTTAACCTCCTGTACCGCAAGCCCCAGTAGCTTATCTTAAGATGGACTTGAATCAGGGAGCTAAAGCTCCATACTATATTTTGGTGTGTTTTTCTCTTTTCTTTGTGTGTGTTTTTCTCTTTTTAGTGAATGTGTTTATTTGAAAGACAGAACAACGTAGAAGGAGAGACAGAAAGAGAGACAGACAGACAGACTGACTTCTTCTATAGCCACAACAGCCAGATCTGGTTCAGGCTGAAGCCAGGAACCAGGAACTCCATCCGGGTCTTTGATATTGGTGGCAAGGTCCCAAGAACTTGGACTATGACGCACTGCCTTTCCGGGGTATTAGCAGGAAGACTGGAAGCAGAGAAGCCAGGACTTGAACTGGCACTCCAACATGGAATGTCACTAACCACTAGCATATGTTTGTTTTTTTTTTTTTTTTAAGATTTATTTTTTTTATTTGAAAGAGTTACAGAGAGGGGTAGTAACAGAGAGAGGTCTTCCATCTGCTGGTTCACTCCCTAGGTGGCCGCAACAGCTGGAACTGTGCTGATCCAAAGCCAGGAATCAGGAGCTTCTTCCAGGTCTCCCACATAGGTGCAGAGGCCCAAGGACTTGGGCCATCTTCTGCTGCTTTCCCAGGCCATAGCAGAGAGCGGAATTGGAAGAGGAGCAGCCAGGACTAGAACCGGTGCCCATTTGGAATGCTGGCGCTTAAGGCTAGGGCTTTAACCTGCTGTGCCACAGCACCAGCCCCAAGCATATCTTTTTTTACTTAAACTATAAGGAGTTCAAATTAAGCCTTTAATCTAAAATTTATAAATGTCTTGAACCAAAAATTAACATATTAGGCTTTCCTTTTTAAATATTTGAACTTGGTGTGGAATAGTTTGTCTTTTATCTCTGGACTGTGGGAATGACTGGTGACATTTTTAGGTGGTAGTTATCAAGTTCACATATGTATGACTCAGATTGTTTATTTTTTTAAGATGTATTTATTTATTTGAAAGCCAGAGTTATAGCAAGAGAGAGAGAGAGAGATCTTTCATTGATTCATTCCCCAAATACCATAACGGCCTGAGTTGGGCCAGGCTGAAGCCAGGAGCCAAGCGCTTCATCTGAGTCTCCCACATGGGTGCAGGGGCCTAAGCACTAGGACCATCCTTTGCTGCTTTCCTGGGCACATTAGCAGAGTTGGATCAGAAGTGGAACAGCCAGGACTCGAACCAGTACCCATAAGGGATGTTGGTGCTGCAAGGGGTGGCTTAACCTGCTGCACCACACCCCCCGCCCCAGTGACTCAGATTTCTTAAAGCCCAGACGTTCTACTGTGGTTGTTGGTTTTGAGGTCAAGTGAAAGATGAGTCTGGAAAGATACCTTTACCAGGTGTGCATAAAAGAGGAGTTATTTACATGTCCTGCTCTTCATGAAATGAACAGGGTTACATCACGATAAGTCTCTTGATTCGCTAAAGCTCTGTGCTATTCTGCTTATGCATTGAATGAAACAAAGCCTTCTGAGTAATGAAATACCTCTTGTGCATAGTAAACTGGAGTGAGAGTAAAATGGGACCTTGTGTTGTCTTGTGATACAGTCCTCTGTGTTTTTTTGTTCATTTGTTTTTAAGAATTATTTATTTGAAAGACAGAGTTATAAAGAAAAGCAGAGCTAGAGGGAGAGAGGTCTTCCATTCCGTTGGTTCGCTCTCGAAATGACCACAACGGCCAGAGCTGAGCTGAGCCGAAGCCAGGAGCCAGGTGCTTCTTCCTGGTCTCCCACGCAGGTGCAGAGGCCCAAGGACTTGGGCCATCTTCTACTGCTTTCCCAGGCCATAGCAGAGAGCTGGATCAGAAGAGGAACAGCCAGAACTTGAACCGGCACCCATGTGGGATGCAGGTGCTGCAGGCTGGGGCTTTAACCCACTGCGCCACATGCTGGCCCTCCCCTCCCCCTTTTTAAAGAATTGTGTGGTTTTAAGTTTGGTTCCTTTGTTTCTAGTTTTTTTACACTGAATTATTTTGGAGATAAAGATTTCCTTATTTGAAGCTGTAGAGATGTGATATCTAAATGCAGTGCCCTACCCTAGCTGGATCTATCCTGTACTACCATAAAAGAGTAGGTCAGCTGATAAAATTGGCATATGGATGGTAGATTAGCTAAAAGTATTACATCAATGTAAATTTATGAAGGTGATGATGTACTGTGGTTGTTTTTTTTTTTTAAACTTTATGTTCTCCTGTTATTTTGTTCATCTTCCTTTAGCTATAGTTTCTTTCTTTCTTTCAAGATTTATTTATTTGTTTGAAAGGCAGAGTTGCAGAGAGGCAGAGGCAGAGAGAGAGAGAGAATCTTCCATCCACTGGTTCATTCCCCAAAGGCTGCACGGCCAGAGCTGAGCTAATCCAGAGCCAGGAGCCAGGAGCTTCTTCTTCTGGGTCTCCCACGTGGGTGCAGGGGCCCAAGGACTTGGACCATCTTCTACTGCTTTCCCAGGCCATAGCAGAGAGCTAGATTGGAAGTGGAGCAGCAGGGACTCGAACTGTTGCCCATATGGGATGCTGGCACTGCAGCGCTGGCCCCTGTGGTTGTTATTAAGAAGTATCTTTATTCTTACTAGTATACACTGAAATATTTAAGTATAAAGGGACAGGGCCAGTGCTGTGGCACAGCAGGTAATGCTGCCTCCTGCAGTGCCGGCATCCCATATGAGTTCCAGTTAAAGTCCTGGTTGCTCCTCTTCCGATCCAGCTCTCTGCTATGGCCTGGGAAAACAATGAAAGAGGGCCCAAGTCCTAGGGCCCCTGTACCCATGTGGAGACCCAGAAGAAGAAGCTCCTGGCTCCTGGCTTTGGATCAGCGCAGCTCTGTCTGTTGCAGCCTTTGGGGAGTAAACCAGCGGATGGAAGATTCTCATTCTCTCTCTCTCTCTCTCTCTCTCTCTCTCTGCCTCTGCCTCTGCCTCTCTCTAACTCTGCCTTTCAAATAAATAAATAAATCTTAAAAAAAAAATAAAGGGATATGATTTACAAGTATATAACCTGCATCTTAATGGTTCTTGGAGAGGGAAACAGTCAGATATATGCATATCTATGTAATGTTTAGAGAGAATATACAGATGCGAATAATAAAACAAATGGGTAACTGGTAAATTCTAGTAAAGGATATGTGTGGCAAGTTTATATTTTTTAAAGTTTGAAGTTGTCTTCAAATAGAAGGTTGTTCTAACTATCTTTCCTCACAATTCTCTATTTTTTTTTTTTTTTTTTTTTTTGGACAGGCAGAGTTAGTGAGAGAGACAGAGAGAAAGGTCTTCCTTCTGTTGGTTCACCCCCAAATGGCTGCTATGGCCGGCGCACTGCACTGATCTGAAGGCAGGAGCCAGGTGCTTCCTCCTGGTCTCCCATGCGGGTGTAGGGCCCATGCACTTGGGCCACAGCAGAGAGCTGGACTTGGAAGAGGAGCAACCGGGACAGAACCGGCGCCCCAACTGGGACTAGAACCCCCTGTGCCAGCGCCGCAGGCAGAGGATTAGCCTAGTGAGCCGCGCCGCCAGCCTGGATATACCCTTTTTTTTAAAAAAAAAAAAAAATGTATTTATTTATTTGAAAGTCAGAGTTACACAGAGAAAGAAGGAGAGGCAGAGAGAGAGGTCGTCCGTCTGCTGGTTCAGTCCCCGGATGGCCACAATGGCCAGAGCTGTGCCCATCTGAAGCCAGGAGCCAGGAGCTTCTTCTGGATCTCCCAGGAGGGTGCAGGGGCCCAAGGACTTGGGCCATCTTCTTCTGCTTTCCCAGGCCATAGCAGAGAGCTGGATCAGTAATGGAACACTGCTGGCAGCGGCTTTACCCGCTATACCACAGTGCTGATCTCGGATATACCTTCATTAATTTAAGCAGCCCTCATTAATGGGTACTGAAGTTGTTTCTAAGCTTTTGCTGTTACAAAACAATTATTCAGTGAATAATCTAGTACAGTGTTGTACATAGGTGAGAAGTGATCCATAGGATAAATTCTAGAGAAGAACCACTGGATCAAAGGGTATAATGTTTTTGATTTGGATAGATATAATAGCATTTAAAATTGAAAGTTGTGGGAGTGGGCATTTGGCCTAGTGGTTAAGCTGCAGGTTTGAATGCCTTTGTTCCATGTTTGGAATGCCTTGGTTCAGTTCCTGTCTCTGGCTCCTGACTCCAGCTTCCTGGTAATACAGACCCTGGGGAGCAACTGTGATGGCTCAAGTAGTGGGGTCTTGCCACCCATGTGGGACACCTGGATTGAGTTCCTGGCTTCTGGCTTTGAACCTGGCCTAGCTCTGGCTGTTTTGGAAATTTGGGAAGTAAACTAACAGATAGGAGCTTTCTCTCTTTCTGTCTCTCTGCCTCTTGAATAAGTAAAATTTAAAAAGTTTTTAGGGACAGGTGTTTCACCTATCAGTTAAACCTTTAGCAGGAATGCCCACATCCCATTTCAAGTGCCTGAGTTCAAGTCTTTGCTGAACTCTGAACTCTAGCTTCCTTTTGATGGGCACCTCAGGAGGCAACAGGTGATGGGATCCCTGTCACCCCTATAGAAGGCCTGGATTGAGTTCCTTGCTCCCAGATTTTACCTGGCCCAGCCCTGGCTGATGTGAATATTAGAGACTGAACCAGCAAATGAGAACTCTTTTTATGTCTCTCTTTCTTTGTCTCCCTGCCTGTCAAACAAAAAGAAGATAAATATTGAGACCTTACCCCTCCACATGCCCCTGAAATTCATAACCAAAAAAATGTTTTAAAATTCTGATACATGTGTGGTGCAGCAGTTGGGTTGCCGTTTGGGATTCCTGCATCTCATGTTACAGTGCTTGGTTTGAGTCCCAGCTAACCCACTTTCCATCCAGCTTTCTGCTGTTACACACCCTGGGAGGCAGTAAATGACGACTCAAGTGGTTGAGTCCCTGCCATCCATGTTGGAGACCCAGATGGAGTTGTAGCTCTTTGCTTTGGCCTGGCCCAGCCCTTGCTATTGCAGGCATTTGGTGAATGAACCAGCAAATGCAAGATCACTCTCCATCTGTCTCTGCCTTCCAAATTAAAAAAAAAAATTTTTTTTTGATGGCTATTGACTGTTAATCCTTGAAGAAAGGGAGTTTGTTGTGACTTCTACCTTTCTGAACAAATTTATCACTTTGTCTTTATAGTGTACATATGAAGATTGAAGAAAAGATCACACTAACCTGTGGACGAGATGGAGGATTACAGAATATGGAGTTGCATGGAATGATCATGCTTAGGATCTCAGATGACAAATTTGGCCGAATTCGTCTTCATGTAGAAAACGAAGATAAGAGAGGGGTACAACTGCAGGTGTGTGGAGTCTTCTGGTTGAGAGTATTAAGACTTAGCTAATGAAAGACCTAGCACAGTCTCAACTAGCATTCCTTATATTTACCACATAAATATAAAATTATTTGTGTGATGTAACTAGTGCCATTCTGCCACCCACTTAGGAGACTCAGATGAAGCCTGGCCCAGCCCTGGCCATCTCAGCCTCTGGGGGAGTGAATTAGTGGATAGACGATCTCTCTGCCTCGTCCCCGTCCTCTCCCTCTCCCTCTTCCTCTCTCAGCCCTTCTCTCTCTCACCCTGCCTTTCAAATAAATTAATAAATTTAAGATAAAAAGTTGGAATAGGTGCTGTGGTGCAGCAAATTAAACCATCACTTGGGATGTCTGTATCCCATTTCAGTGTGCCTGATTCTTCTTCTTCTTTTTTTTTTTTAAAGATTTATTTATTTATTTGAAAGAGTTACACAGAGAGAAGAGAGGAAGAAAGAGAGAGGTCCTCCATCCACTGGTCCACTCCACTCCCCAATTGGCCACAATGGCCAGAGCTGTGCTGATCCGAAGCCAGGAGCCAGATGCCTCCTCTGGGTCTCCCATGAGGGTATAGGGGTCCAAAAACCTGGGCCATCCTCTACTGCTTTCCCAGGCCATAGCAGAGAGCTGGATTGGAAGCGGAGCAGCCAGGTCTCCAACCAGTGCCCATATGGGATGCCGGTGCTTCAGGCCAGGGCCTTAACCTGCTGCGCCACAGCGCTGGTCCCCCCAACCAGCATTTTAACTGCTGTCCCCAGAGTTTGTTTCCTGTCTACTGTGTCTGAACCTCAGTTTGCCTTGTCATTCCAGACCCATCCAAATGTGGATAAAAAACTTTTCACTGCAGAGTCTCTGATTGGCTTGAAGAATCCAGAGAAGTCATTTCCAGTCAACAGTGATGTAGGGGTGCTAAAGTGGAGACTACAAACCACAGAAGAATCTTTTATTCCACTGACAAGTAAGTGCCTCTGGCCTGTTTGACTAAGCTACTCTGCATTGAGATCTAAAAAAAGCTCTGGCTTATACCCTCTTATCTTCATTGCCATAGTGAAGTTCTTTTTGACAAAATGATCTTTTATCAAAATCAAAAGAATTGGGATCTCATTAGGTAGGGGCAGGCATTGTGGCATAGCAGGTAAAGCCGCCATCCGTGTCACCAGCATCCCGTATGGTTCATATCCCAGCTGCTCTACTTCCATCAACCCAACTCCCTGCTAATGGCCTGGGATATGACCTAAGGGTTTGCGCCCCTGCCACCCATGTGGGAGAGCTCCTGGCTTCAGCCTGGCTCAGTGCTGGCCATTGCAGCCATCAGGGAAGTGAACCAGAGATTGGAAGATATCTCTCTCTCCCTCTCTCTGTAATTCTGACTTTGAAAATAAATGATGAAATTCAGTACCCTATTTTAAGTTTAGATTGTGGGCCATGGAAGCCTTGAAGGATTTTGAAAATGGATTTGGTGTTTAATCATAGTCTCTAATTTTTAATTTTAAAACTTGTTTTAAATATAATTTACATTAAAATTTTTTAGATGTGAGCCTATCGATAAGATTTCATTTGCTTTCTTTTCTATACTCTTTGTAATAATTATGGAATGATGGCTTTGCTTTTCTCCTCAGTTAATTGCTGGCCTTCAGAAAGTGGAAGTGGCTGTGATGTCAATATAGAATATGAACTACAAGAAGATAATTTAGAACTGAATGACGTGGTTATCACCATCCCACTTCCGTAAGTGGTGTCTTCAGTGTAGTTGTGTTCCCTACAGTGGGCTTACAGAACTGGTTTTGAAACTCCTTTTGCCTCTTAAAAATGCCAATTGTGAAAGAAGGCAGACGCAAAAGGCTACCCACTATGTGATTCTCTCCCTATGACTAACAGAAGTCAGGTGGTAGAGAGGAAGGTACTTGATTGCCACAGGACGCGGGGATGATGGAAATGTTTTATGACTTGATTTTGATAATGTCTGCAAGACTGCACACCCTAGTCACAATGCACTGGGCTGTACACTTTGGAAAGGCCAAGTTTTTATTGACTTTCAAGCCAAACCAAAAAGCCTATTGTAAGTTCTGCATCTCTGTTTTCAGATTTTGGTCCTCAGCATGTTTGTGTAGTAATGAAGATGTCCAGAAGGAGGAGCCACTTGTCAGTCAAACTTGCTCTATTTTGTTGAGCAACTTTCAGAGAAATGAAGTCTGTTAGATTGAATTTCCCTTTTTAGTTATTCTGTAAACTTTCACTAAAGATGAGCGTATGTGGTTAAGGGAACTGTTGATTCTTATGGGAACAAGATATTTACATTTGTTTCAGTAAATTTCCTAACAGCTTTATTGAAGTATAATTGACATAGAGTAAACGACACAAATTGTATCTTGGTAAGTATTGACATACATAGATCTGTAAAACCATCAGTACAATCATGCTAACAAAAATGTCTATCATCCTAAAAAATGTAGTGCCATAAGTTCTGTTGTACACGTAACTGGCCTGCTGTCTAGGATCACAGGGAATCTCCCTGTGTTGGGTTTATCTTCTCAGTACTGTTTCCAGTAAGTGTACACTGTTCATCAGTGAGTTCCCAGCTCCACTCATTATCTCCCAGCCCCCACAAGATTGAGCAGTTGTGGGTACCTGCAAGTGTACTCTTAGTGCACCTTTACTGTCACATTGCTCTGCAGAAAAAAATTATGTTGCAGGACCAAAAAGGGTAATAATTTAATTTGTAGTTTTGTTCCCTTGAAATTTTTTTGGTGAAAGGCAAGAGTGGATAGTGAGAGAGAGAGACAGAGAGAAAGGTCTTCCTTTACCGTTGGTTCACCCTCCAGTGGCCACTGTGGACGGTGCACTGCGGACAGCGCATAGCGCTGATCCAAAGCCAGGAGCCAGGTGCTTCTCCTGGTCTCCCATGCAAGTGCAGGGCCCAAGGACTTGGGCCATCCTCCACTGCACTGCCTGGCCACAGCAGAGAGCTGGCCTGGAAGAGGGGCAACCGGGACAGAATCTGGCGCCCCAACCGGGACTAGAACCCGGTGTGCCAGTGCCGCAGGCGGAGGATTAGCCTATTGAGCCATGGCACAGGCCGGTTCCCTTAAAATTTAAGAAGTTTTCTTTTAAGATTTAATTATTTGGTGCCGGTGCTGTGGCATAGTAGGCTAAGCCTTTACCTATGGCACCGACATCCCATATGGGCATCAGTTTGAGTCCAGATGCTCCTTTTCCGAATCAGCTCTCTACTATTGCCTGGGGAAGCAGTATATGATAGCCCAGGTGTGTGGGCCCCTGAACCCGTGTGGGAGACCTGGAAGAAGCACCTGGCTTCTGGCTTTGGGTCACCTCAGCTTTGGCTGTTGGTGGCCATTTAGGGAGTAAACCAGTGGATGGAAAACCATTCTCTCTGTCTCTTCCTCTCTCTCTATGTAACTCTGCCTAGCAAATAAATAAATAAAGGGTCAGCACCGTGGCATAGTGGGTAAAGCCACTGCCTGCACTGCCAGCATCCCGTATAGGCATGGGTTCGAGACCCAGCTGCTCCACTTCTGATCCAGCTCTCTGCTATGGCCTGGGAAAGCAGTGGAGGAAGGCCCAAGTGCTTGGGCCCCTGTACCTGCATGGGAGACCCAGAAGAAGCTGGCTCCAACCATTGCAGCCATTTGGGGAGTAAACCAGTGGATGGAAGACTTCTCTATCTCTCTGCCTCTGCCTCTTTTTAACTCTACCTTTCAAATGAATAAGTCTTTAAAAATAAATAAATACATAAAATATTTTTTTAAAACGGGATTTGATTATTTGAGGGCATGCACTGTGGCACAGGGGGTTAAGATGCCATCTGCAGTGCCAGCATCCTGTACGGGCACCAGTTTGAATCCCAGCTGCTCTAGTTCCAATCTAGCTCCCTGCTAGTGGCCTGGGAGAGCAGTGTAGGATGGCCCGTGTCCTTGGCCCCCTGCCCACGTGAGAGATCCAGAAGAAGCTTCTGGTTCCTGGTTTCGGCCTGGCTGAGCCTCAACCATTGCCGCCATTTGGGAAGTGAACTAGCAGATAAGAGAATATCTCTCTATGTCCCTCCCTCTCTATAAAAATTAAAAAATGAAAGATTTCATTATTTGAAAAGCAGAGTGACAGAGAGGAAAAAACAGAGAAAGAGATTTCCATCCACTGGTTCACTCCCAGATGGCCACAAAGGAAGCCAGGAACCTGGAACTCTTCCAGATCTCCCTTGTGAGCTGGCAGAAGGCCAGGTACCTGGGTCATCTTCCGCTATCTTCCCAGGTGCATTAGCATGGTATTGGATTGGAAGCAGAGTAGCCAGGACTCAAACTGGCACTGTGATAAAGGACGCTGGTATTGTAAGCAGTGACTTACCCCACCATGCCACAACGCTGAACCCTTAAATTACTTTCAAAAATAATTAATCTGAAAGCAGAGTGACTGAGAAAGAGTGAGAAACAGACCTTCCATCTATAGGTTCACTCCCCAAATGCCCGCAATAGCCACAGCTGGGCCAGGCCCAAGCCAGGAACCAACAACTCCATCCGGGTCTCCCACATGAATGGCAGGGGCCCAAGTACTTGCGCCATCTTCTGCTGTCTCCCAGGGGTAATAGCAGGAGACTGGATTGAAGCAGAGTATCTGAGACTGGATCCCAAGAACTTCATGAGATGTGTGTATCCCAAGCAGTGGCTTGACCTGCTGTACAAGATGTCTGCCCCTTTCTTCCCTTTTTAATAATTCAAGGCTTTATGTTGTCAGATCTGGTTTTAGTCACTGTTACTTCTGTTTTTAAAAATGTGCTTTATTACTAGTTTTCCTTTTTTTTTAAGATTTTATTTATTTGAGAGGTAGAGTTACAGACAGAGGGAGGGAGAGACAGAAAGGTCTTCCATCCACTGGCTCATTCCCCAAATGGCCGCAACGGCCGGAGCTGAGCCACCCCAAGCCAGGAGCCAACAGCTTCCTCCGGGTCTCTCACATGAGGGCAGGGGCCCAAGTACTTGTGCCATCTTCTCTTTCCTAGGCCATAGCAGAGAGCTGGATCAGAAGAAGAGCAGCCAGGACATGAACTGGTGCCCATATGGGATTCTGGCAGGCAGAGGTCTAACCTCCTGTGCCACAGCGCTGCCCCCTTTTTGTTTTAATAAGCACATTTATTTATTTGTGTGAAAGGCAGGGTTACACACAGAGAGAGATATCTGCCGTTCAGGGATTCACACGCCAAATGGCCACAATGGCCAGAGCTGGGCCAATCCAGAGCCAGGAACCAGGAGCTTCTTCTGGGTCTTGCACTTGGGGGGATCTTCCAATGCTTTTCCAGGCGTATTAGCAGGGAATTGCATCAGAAGTGGTGCAGCCAGGACTTGAACTGGGCCCATATGGAATTCTGGCTCTGTAGGCAACAGCCTCACCCACATGTGCCACAGCACCAGCTCCACCAGTTTTCCTTTAATGGAGTAACCATCTTAGTCTGCACAGCTCAGTTCTTTCGGAACAACAGAAGGCTGCCTTGAACTATTGTAGGATTTGGGTGTTGGTGACAGGTGGGGTTTTGTTTGTCAAGATTTATTTTACCAGACTATTTTTAGGATTCCACAATTTTTAGGCTTCTCCATCTACCCCATAATTGTGGTTATGGTGGTTTCCTGTGTCTTAGTTCAGTTTTGCAGTAGTCACCAGAAGAGACTGTAAGACGTTTACTATTGTCTAAGACTGACGTATCAGAATGAGAAATTTGAGCAAGGACAGAAAGGACCATAAAAAAAAAAAAGGACATTAAAATCTATAAGGAAGAGTTAATATTCTTATGCCAACCTTAACGTTTTGTCTCCCTTATTTACTCTGCCCCTAAACAAGCATTGAGTGTCGCTAGTGAATTAAAAGTTGGTAAATTTAGAATGTGTAGGAGTAGGTGACACTGCCTCTCAGCCCCATGTTGGGGTGCAAAGTACATCTTAACCAGCCCTGGTTCTTTTGCAGATTGAGGACAACTTATGTATCTCTCTCCCGACATGTTTCTCTTTTGCCCAGGAGTAATTAATTGTGCTTTCATTTACTGCAGTCCACTTACTAGATTGTAAATCACATAAGCCCACTGGCGTGGACTTCATTCATTCAGTTTGAAAACATTCTAAAATCTTTTGAAAACACATCCTCTTAAAGACATAAATTGATCTTTATTGGTACTTAAGTTTTCCCTTAATATTATCAACCTGCTTTTTCTTCAACCATCTTTATGAAATGAACTGAATTTCTTAAAAAGGTGGCAAACTGTTAATGCAGGGTTTTTGGAAATATACCCCAGTTCACACATTTGTCAACCTCAGTCCCCTGCCAGCTCCCAGATCTAGTCTAAATTGGAACAACCCACAAGCATACCTGCTAAGTACCTGCAGTTGCCTGTATCTTCTGTCTACAAAGGGAATTGAGTGGAACCCTTAGCCAAAGTGCCAGGTCTTTGATCTTTGAAGTTATTAGGAAGCCTATTTTTTTCTAGAACTGCACAAAAATTGCAGTTCCAGAGGACAGAATTTCAGGAGCATAATCGAATTTGGGATTGATTTTCCTTGGTGTGGAGTTCTAGCTCCGGACGGTTAACTTGATGTTTCTTGTGACAGGTCTGGTGTTGGTGCACCTGTGATTGGTGAGATCGATGGGGAATATCGACATGACAGTCGACGAAATACCTTGGAGTGGTGCCTGCCAGTGATTGATGCCAAAAATAAGAGTGGCAGCTTGGAGTTTAGCATTGCTGGACAGCCCAATGACTTCTTCCCTGTTCAAGTTTCCTTCATCTCCAAAAAAAATTACTGCAATATACAGGTAACCCATTTTAATAGAGTGCATATATGGGGAAAGCACTAAGGTAGATGCTGGATAGATAGCATGGCTTAGCAGTACAAAATCATATGCATATATCCCCAGCGTATGCTGTTTCTGACTTGTATGATCGTGTTCAATTCCCTGCTTACCTCAGTTTTCCTCTCAAAGAATTCAATCTGCATATGTATAAAAGTACTTATGGATTATATAATGTTCAAGATTTATTTTATTTATTTGAAAGGCAGAGTTACTAAGGAGAGATCTTGGGCCAGCACCGTGGCTCACTTGGTTAATCCTCTGCCTGTGGCACCGGCATCCCATGTGGGTGCCGGGTTCTAGTCCCAGTTGCTCCTCTTCCAGTCCAGCTCTCTGCTGTGGCCCAGGAGTACAGTGGAGGATGGTCCAAGTGCTTGGGCCCTGCACCCGCATGGGAAACCAGGAGGAAGCACCTGGCTCCTGGCTTTGGATCGGTGCAGCGTGCCAGCCATAGAAGCCATTTGTGGGGGTGAACCAACAGAAGGAAGACCTTTCTCTCTGTCTCTCTCTCACTGTCTAACTCTGTCAAATAAATTTTTTAAAATATTAAAAAAAAAAAAAAAAGAGATCTTCCATTGACTGGTTCACTTTTCAAATGCCCACAATAGCCCAGGCTGGGCCAGGCTGAAGCTAGGAGCCTTGAACTCCATCCTGGTTGCCACATGGAGTTAGGGGGTCAAGGACTTGGACCAGCTTTTGCTGCTTTCCCAGGTGCTTAACAGGGAGCTGGATCAGACTCAAAATGGTACTCATTTGGGATGCTGGCATTGCAGGTAACAGCTGAACCCACTGCCACAAATACCAGCCCCAGTTGCCTGTTTTTTTAACCTTTTCTTTTTTTTAAAAAAGATTTATTTATTTGAAAGAGCTACACACAGAGAGAGAGAGAGAGAGAGAGAAGGAGAGACAGATCTTCCATCCACTGATTCACTCCCCAAATGGCTGCAATAGTTGGGGCTGGGCCAGGCTGAAACCAGGAGAGCCAGGAGCTTCTTCCAGGTCTCCCAAGTGGGCAGGGGGCCAAGGACTTGGGCCATCCTCCACTGCTCTCCCAGGCTACTAGCAGGGAGCTGAATTGGAAGTGGAACAGTTGGGACTCAAACTGGCACCCATTTGGGATGCCAGTGCTACAAACAGTGGCTTAACCTGCTGCACAACAGCATGGCCACAACTTCCCATCTGCTGGTGTATTCTCCAAATACCTACAACAACCAGGGCTGGGCTAGACCAAACTCAGGAACCTGGAATTCAGTTTGGGTCTCCCATATGAGTAGCAGGGATACAGCTGTATAAGCCATCATGCCATCCACAGTGTGCTTTAGCAGGAAGCTGGAATTGGGAACGGAGCCAGGGCTCAAACCCAGGTAGCCATCTGATATGGGATGGGGGCATCCTATCAGTGTCGTAACTGCTGTGCCAAACACCGCCTCTGTTCCTCCAGTTTTTGGAATTGTGTTACTGGAACCCAATTTTTGTTACTGTCTTCCCCTCTTTTTTTTTTTTTTTAAGATTTATTTATTGGGGCCAGCATTGTGCACAGTGGGTTAAAGCCATTGCCTGTAGTGCCAGTATCCATATTGGTGCCAGTTGGCTGTTCCACTTCCAGTCCAGCTCCCTGCTAATGCGCCTAGGAAGGCAGTGAAAGATAGCCCAACTGCTTGGGTCTCTGCACCCATGTGGGAGACACAGAAGAAGCTCCTGGCTCCTGGCTTTTACCTGGCCCAGCTCCAGCCATTGTGGCCATTTAGGGAGTGAACCAGAGGATAGAAGATGTTTCTGTATCTCTTTCTCTCTCTGTGTAACTCTGCCTGTCAAATTAATATATAAATCTTTTTTTTTAAAGAATGAAGATTTATTTATTTATTTGACAGGCAGAGTTAGAGAAGGAGAGACAAAGAGATTTTCCATCTGCTGATCACTGCCCAAATGGGCAAACAGCTGGGGCTGGGCCAGGCCAAATCCAGGAACCACAAGCTTCATCCAGGTCTCCCCTATGGAGGGCAGGGGCCCAAGGACTTGGACCATCTTCTGTTGCTATCCCAGGTGCATTAGCAGGGAGCTGGATAGGAAGTGGAACAGCTGGGACTTGGACAGGTGCCCAAATGGGATCAGCTGTTGTAGGCAGCAGCTTAACCTGCTGCATCACAATGCCAGTCTCATGTCCCCCCACCCCCTTTTTTAAAGATTTATTTATTTTAAGATTCATTTATTTATTTGAAAGTCAGAGTAAGGGAGAGGGGTCTTCCATCCGCTGGTTCACTCGCCAGATAGCCGCAACAGCTGGAGCTGAGCCAATCTGGAGCCAGGAGCTTCTTCCAGGTCTCCCATGTGGGTACAGGGGCCCAAGCACTTGGGCCATCTTCCACTGCTTTCCCAGGTCGTAGCAGAGAACTGGATCGGAAGTGGAGCAGCCAGGTCTTGAACTGGCGCCCATATGGGATGCTGGCACTTCAGGCCAGGGCGTTAACCCGCTGCACCACAGCACCGGCCCCTAAAGATTTATTTATTTTATTTGAAAGTTAGAGTTACACAGAGAGAGGAGAGCCGGAGAGAGAGAGAAAGAGGTCTTTCCATCCACTGGTTCACTCCCCAATTGACTGCAGTTACCAGAGCTGTGCTGATCCGAAGCCAGGAGCTTCCTGTGGCTCTCCCACACTGGTTCAGGGGCCCAAGGACTTGGGCCATCTTCTACTGCTCTCCTGGGCCATAGCAGAGAGCTGGATCGGAAGTGGAGCAGCCGTGTCCATATGGGATGCCAGCACTGCAGGCGGCAGCTTGGAAGTTATAGCTTCAGAGGAAGCTATTGGAAGCTATTAGAGGATTCCAAAGAACAGTTCTCTCTCTGTTAGTGGCATGACACCATCAGTATTGGGACCCATTTATCAAACTTATGACATTAGATAGAAATGGGTACATTTTTTCTGTTTGGGAACATTCAAAGATTAAGATAACACAATTGCTCTCTCAAAACCTCATTAGAGGGGCCAGCACAGTGGTGTAGTGGGTAAAGCCACCACCTCAGTGCCGGCATCCCATATGGGTGCTAGTTTGAGTCCCAGCTGCTCCACTTCCAATCCAGCTCTCTGCCATGGCCTGGAAAAGTAGTAGAAGATGGCCCAAGGCCTTGGGCCCCTGCACCCACGTGGTTTGACTCAGAGGAAGCTCCTGGCTCCTGGCTTCATATCTGTGCAGCTCCAGTCGTTGTGGCTAATTGAGGAGTGAACTGGCAGATGGAAGACCTCTCTCTTTCTCTCTCTCTCTCTCTGCCTCTGCTTCTCTCTCTGTGTAACTCTGACTTTCAAATAAATAAATAAATCTTAAAAATAAATTATTTTTAAAAAACTCATTAGGAATGCAGCATTTGGGGCTGCTATTGTGCTGCAGGTTAATCCACTGCCTGTGACACTGGCATCCTGTATCAGAGTACTGGTTCAAACCCCAGCTGATCTGCTTCTGATCTAACTCCCTGCTAAAGTGCCTAGAAAACAGTAGAAGATAGCCCAAATACTTGGACCCCTGCCACCCATGTAGGACACTCAGATGGAACTCCTGGCTTTGGCCTGGCCCAGCTCTGATTATAATGGCCATTTGAGGAGTAAACCAGTAGATGAAAGAGAGTTCTCTGTCTCTCCCTCTCTCTGTGTTACTTGCCTTTCATAAACATAAATTTAAGAAAGAAGGGCAGGCATTTGGTCTAGCAGTGAAGACACCTACATCACATGTTTGAGTAACTGAGTTTGCTGTTTGGCTGCACTTTTTTTTTTTTAAGATTTTTTTTTATTTATTTGAAAGGTAGAGTTATAGAGAGATAATGAAGGACAGAGAGAGAGAGGGAGACTATCCAAAGCCTGGAGCTTCTTCTGGTCTCCCACATGGGTGCAGGAGTCCTTGGGCTATCCTCTGATGCATTAGCAGAGAGCTGGATGAGAAGTGGAGCAGCCAGGATTCAAACCAGCACCTATATGGGATGCCAGCAGTAGAAGATGGCCCAGGTCCTTGGGGTCCTGCATGCACACGGAAGACCCAGAAAAAGCTCCTGGCTTTGGCCTGGCCCAGCCCCTGTCCTTGTGGCCATAAGTTGGTTCACTCCCCAGATGGCCTCAAAGGCTGGAGCTGGACAGACTGAAGCAAAGAGCCAGGAGCTTCTTCTGGGTCTCCCACATGGGTAGCAGGGACCCAAGTACTTGGGCAATCTTCAGCTGCTTTTTATAAGCCATTAGCAGGGAGCTGGATCAGAAGTGGAGCAGCCAAGACAGAAACCAACGACCATATGAGATGTCAGCATTGCAGATGGAGGCTTTAGCCACTACACAACAACGCAGGCCCCTCTGTCTTTTTAAAAAGCAAGAAAAAAAAATCCTCATTAGAAAATATGAAGTAATGATTTTCCTTTTTTTAAAATTTTATTTGAGTGATAGAGTTACAGAGAGAGGGAGAGACAGAGAGAAAGGTCCTCCATCTGCTTGTTCACTCCCTAAATGACCACAACGGCCAGAGTTGGTCTGATCCAGGAGCTTCTTCCAGGTCTCCCACATGGGTGCAGGGGCCCAAAGACTTGGACCATATTTCTGAATTGTTGTTTAATACTGCTTTTAAGGAATCTGTAATGAGAATGTAATCAGCATCTTGGAGACTCAACCTCCTTCTTTACCTAACTCTTTTTTCTGTTTTCCTAGGTTACCAAAGTGACCCAGGTAGATGGAAACAGCCCCGTCAGATTTTCCACAGAGACCACTTTCCTAGTGGATAGGTATGAAATTCTGTAATATGAAGAAGAGGGAACCGAAAAGGAAAATTTCGAAATTAATAAAGAAGAAGCTGACAGTGGCTGAAGAGTTTTTCCAAATTTAAAGCCATCGGAGACCCCTTTTTTCTGATACAGTGCACAATTCTGTGCATGCAAGGACCCTCAACTCGCCCCCAGTGTTTCAGTGTCATAGAGACATTCTTTGACAGAGAAATGACACAGACATAAAGGGAAAGGCTGCTGATTTCTTTGGCAGATGTTACTGGCCAGCAAACTCCAGAGAATGCCCCCAATTAAATACCTCCTCTGCATTTGCCTAAGTTGCTCCTTTATTTTAATTCCTAAATATAGTTATATTTCATACTTTGTTTTAAAAAAGATTTTTTGTAGAAGATTTTAATCTTTCATTCTCCTTTCCTGTACCTTCAGTTTTTTTTTCTTTGCATACATTCAATCAAGCACTGGGATCATCTGTATATAGACATTGTAATTGTTTGGCACTCCTAGAACAAGTTTAACCCATTCTTGATTTTTGGACTTTGCAAATGAACTGCTTTTAAGGAGAATGAGGTGTAGAAATTCAAAGATACAGTTGTGTTTCGTCATTTCCCCTTATCCATTCATCCCTCCATTTCTTTGCCAGGTATTCCATTCAAGGCCTGTCCCTCCAGTTTAGAATAGTACTGTGTCTCCCACTGTGTCAATATTCAAGATAGCTGAAAAGTAGCTTTCAAATGACACAGCCCTCTCTTCAAGATGTGTTAAAGAAGAATGGTTATGTCCATATAGGGACTTCACACACATCTGCAATCATGTCTTCTACTAATGCTACCCAGGCTTCCAGTTCTCCACATTTTGAACACTTAAGCTGAAACATAATAGTTCACATTCTTTGTAACCCATTCACATTCCTGAAGTTCACCACCTGCCTCTTCCTGGCTTTTCAGTCATCAGTCCCATCCTTGCTGGCAGAACTGAGGTTATAATTTTGGAGGCTGCGGTTCAGTGAGTTTCTGTAACCAATCCCACTGGCCCTTTGAACTATCAAAGAAACTCCATTTCTACCACTAGATTCGTCGTATTTCAAGAGGCAGCTGGTAATATTGCTATGTAGGGATTACCCATATATATCCCATTTTCTTCCACACTGCCTGACAATTTCTACCTGTCTCTTCCTAGCTCTGAACTCCTTTCTTTTCCTCCCCACTGAGTATCGTGTAGTGGTTGCTTCTCAGCTCCATCTCATCCATTACTTTTTCAAGCAGCCAGCCCAGCCTTGACTTTTAACCCAGTATTGACTGACGAGAGTGAGTGAAGCATTGCTGCGAGGCTGCGGGCACTGGCAACGGGAAGACGGATGATGCAGGTGACCTGCTGCACCCCGCGCCTGCTGGAGAGTACCACTCCCGCTCTGAGGGGGGGCATCTGTACTTGGAGCAAAGCAGTCTCACACAAATGGCCATGGATGGAATCGCTTGCCAAAGAAATTTCTGGCCTTTCCCTTTCCCTGATTGCATCAGGTAGAGTCCTTATCTCTAGCTTGGTTTCCACATGAGGTTTTTCTGAAGAAGGGGACTAGGAAAAGAAGTCTGTCATGTAGCTAAGTAGGCAAGAAATCTTATTAATCCAGTTTTGTTGAGAGTTCCTTGTCCATTTGATTTTTTAAAGTGAAGTTTAATTTCACAAAAACTTTTTTTTTTCTGAAATTACTTTTGGGGTAATATTTAAACTGAGAGACATTTTGTAACCCTGTAAAATACATAGGGAATATAACATTCCAGTGTACACACAGAAGGCAAATTCTTTAATCAAATAAAGAGTATTATAAAATGAGATGTTTATTGGACTCTTGACTCACACATAGGTGTCTGCTTGCTGATAGAGGACGCTGTAATGGGATCCTAGATTAAAAATTAATGATACAGGCTTTTTTTTTTTTTAAGTAATCTCTGTCTAACAGTATTACTTCTCCCTGATGTTGTCCCTCTTGTTTTTTTCGGCATTTAAACACACACATCATACACAGGTGCTCTTGACTGCACAGCTTTTGAGTTGAATGTTACTTATGGCCTTTTGCGGGGTTGCAGTCTTAATTCATCAGGGGCAGTGGTAGAGTCAATAAAATGAGGTTTCCTATTCAGCGTAATGTCCTGGAGCCTTCTCTGCACCTGAGACGGTGGTAAGAGTAAGTGATCCAAGGATGAGATAACTTAGGAATCAGTTTCCTCAGAAAAGCCTCCTTTGGATCTCTCTCTCTCTCTCTTTTTTTTTTTTTTTTAACTTTGAGAAACTACTGAGTATCAACAAATTGGAAGGCAAATCACTCTCCCTGATGAATAATATGTAGAATGAAAAAGTTTGTTTTAATAGTGAATCCCTGATCTAATGATACTTGCCTCTCTGAAACTAACTTCAGTGACAGGAAGAGCACTAAAACCATGCCACTGTCCTGACTGGCTGCTGATCCCTCCGCGGCATCCAGGCCAACTAGCAAAAGAATTAAGTCCTACTCAGCATTCTGTTTCACGTAGGAGGCTGTGGCTCCTCCTCTGGATTCGTTCATTCCATGTAGAGGATGTAGGGAACACACCTCTGGACAGGAGGTCCTCTTAAAAAAGATGTTTCATTTATTCAGTAGCTTCAAGCCCCACATCTCAACTCATGCATCTGACCGAGGAAACTTTGTCCTCCAGTTAATTTAAAGTTGTTCATAGTGGGTAGGATCTAAGATTTCCAGGGTGGATATAGAATAGCCTTTAATAAAGTTCACATTTGACAGGAGTCAAGTAGGAAACTAGATGCAGTGACTACCTAGTTAACAAAACTTTTTAATTTTAAAATATGTTATTTGAAAGAGTTAGAGGGAGAGCCAGGGAGCTGGATGGAAGGCAGAGCAGCCAGGTCTTGAACCCTGTGTTCATGGGATACCAGCATCAAAGGCAGCAGCTTTACCCACTGCACCACTACACCAGCCCCCACAGAGCTGTTTTTTCCTAAGGTGGACAAGTGCGATAGAACTAGCGGTCCTTGGGTCTCAGTGAGAGGGAACTAGGGCTTGTTTTGTAGGCCTTAGAGGAATCGAAGCAGAAGTTCTGATTTGATTCCCTTTTACTGTCTTACTGCAACCATTCTCCCCATCCCCATTCCTGCTTCTTGACGCCTTTGGTAAGTTTATTTGTGACTCAGTTTCTCTGGGGGCGCCGGATTCTGTCCTGGTTGCTCCTCTTCCAGGCCAGCTCTCTGCTGTGGCCTGGGAAGGCAGTGGAGGATGGCCCAAGTGCTTGGGCCCTGCACCCGCATAGGAGACCAGGAGAAGTGCCTGGTTCCTGGCTTCAGATCGGCACAGCACGCCGGCCATACCAGCCACTTGGTGGGTGAACCAACAGAAAAAGGAAGACCTCTCTCTCTCTCTCTCTCTCTCTCTCTCTCTCTCTCTCTCTCTCTCTCTAACTCTGCCTGTCAAAAAAGTTTCTCTGAGAGCCGGCATGAAATTCTTATATAAAGACCCAGAGGTAGTGTGTTGTGATTACCAGGGCAAACAGCATCTCTTCAGGTGGCAGTCTGACATCTTACCCTGGAGAGTTAATGACTGGTAAGAAGCCAAGTCTATTTTTTTTTTTAATTGACAGAGTGGACAGTGAGAGAGAGAGACAGAGAGAAAGGTCTCCTTTGCCATTGGTTCACCCTCCAATGGCCGCCACGGCCGGCGCACCGCGCTGATCCAAAGCCAGGAGCCAGGTGCTTCTCCTGGTCTCCCATGGGGTGCAGGGCCCAAGCACTTGGGCCATCCTCCACTGCACTCCCTGGCCATAGCAGAGAGCTGGCCTGGAAGAGGGGCAACCGGGACAGAATCCGGCACCCCGACCGGGACTAGAACCCGGTGTGCCAGCACCACAGGCGGAGGATTAGCCTGTTGAGCCGCGGCGCCAGCCTAGAAGCCAAGTCTTGAGGAAAATTGGATGTCCTGACAAATAGGAAGTCGAGCTACCAGAGTTTTCAGAGGCTTGAGTCTCTCCTCATCCCCACTATAAAGGAAGTTTTCTGCCTACAGTTCCTAGGTCAGTGACCACATGGTTTAGTCTAATTCTGGAAGCCTCTCCTGGGTGTACTTTGTGATAAGGTGGATTATCAAATCAGGAGAGGGGCTGCCACAGCGGGCTAGCTGCTATTTATGATGCTGGTGTCCCAAATTGGAGGACCGGTTGGTTCACGTCCCGGCTGCTCCGCTTCTCATCCACTCCCTACTGTTGGCAGCTGGGAAGGCAGCAGTGATGCCTGAGTGCTTGGGCCCCTACCACCCATGTGGGAGACCCAGATGGAGTTCCAGGATCCTGGCTTTGGCCTGGAGCAACCCTGGCTGTTGTGGACATTTGGGGAGTGAACCAGCAGATAGAAGATCTCTGTCCCTCTCTGCCAGTCTGCCTTTAAAACAAAATGAATCTTTAAAAGAAGAAAAAAAAGGCATTACAAACTCAAGGCAATAAGAGAAATGGAAATAAGTCTTGTTTCCCATTCTGCTCGAATAAACGCATGTTCTTTCCAGCTCGTGAGACGGTGCTGAGCCAATGTAGGTGGACAAGACCAGTCTGCCCAGATTTCTCACTCAGTTTGGGTACGTGCTAGCTTTGGGTGGAAGTGTGGATTGTGCAATTGCGAAGGCCAGCTGAGTAGAGAACGTCTCTGCTCACTTGCAGCTAGGGAAGGAAAGTTTGAACTCTCCCAAATTGGAAGCAGTGGGGAATTACTTGGCGTCATTGCTGCCACCACACCTACACTAACGATGCCTCAGTTTAAGATCCAAAGTCAGAAAGGGAGAGCTTTGGAGGAGGGTGTGTATCTAGGGGGGTTGCTGGCTGAGTGATCAGTAATCACCTCTCTGGAGTACAACTTGAGGGATGAGTGGGAAGTGCGCCAAAGCCAGGAGTGTGGAAATCCACTCCTGAGATTCAGAGCCAAGTGCAGAAGGCCTCCAAAAAAATCCACCCTTCCACACCCAGCCTCTGCCCTCTCCCCCTGCTTCCATTCCGGAAAGTCTGAAGCATGCCTGGAAAGCTGTTTGCTGCTCTCTTCTCTCCTCCTCCCCCTTTCCTGAGCTCCCAGCTGCTCGACCTCTTGCGTAACTGCGAGAGCACTGCGTTTTTGATGGGCTCCAGATGTGGAGTGGGGTGAGGGTGGAGGGTGGGGGCGGTAGGTCTCCAGTCCCTTGAGTGCTGTAACTGTGGGAACAGGGAGGCTGGACACATTGCATTGAGCCTTGAGCTTTGGGGTCAGCTGGTCCCTGGGTTGGGAGGACAGAGAGAAAGGTTAGGTGTTATTTCAACCCCCTGCCTCAGTGGGCTTGATTATTCCTTCAAATGCCTCCTGACCAAGACAGCAAAAAGGAGCTGGGGGTGGTGAAGCAGAATTAGCAGTTTGAGGTGCCCCAGTCTAAGCTTCTCTCCTCACATGCTGCACCCTGGCATACAGGATACAATTTTTTTTTTTTTTCTAAACACCAGAATAGCCAGAAAATTACTGTTGTGATCTTCTCATGGAGGTGCCCGGGTTAAGATACTTTCATGAGCCTCAAACTGCATGGAGAGGAAGAAAAGAGGCTTTGCCACCCAAATCCTTGGGTTTCCTGTGTACCCGCAGTGTTCCACCTCTCATTGCAGGTGGCTGCAGCAAAGGGTGCCCTGCCCCTCCCCCCTCTATTCACTGCATGGCTTCGGTCAACCCAGCCATGGGGGCCCACCTGTTAATGCCAGCCCTGTCAATGAGTGACCAGAGATCCCTGCAGTTCAGCCTCCTGCCGTTGCTGGGTTAGGGAGAGGGCACAAGCTAGAGCCACTGAGTCAGAACAGGACGTGTTCATCCCAAACAGGACGCAGTATTTTCTGCTATCTGAGGCCAGATGCAGGGATTTTCAGCCCCTCCTTCAGTGAGAAAGTCTCCCAGGTCCCACCAGTGCAGGTTTGAAAGGCCCGGTCTCACTGATGTAGCCCCCTTGGGCCTCCCCAGTCAGCCTCCCGGGGCCAGAGCTGGCTTTGCAAGGTAAGGATTCACTGTCAGTGTTGGGTTTCCTGGCGGCGGCTGAGGTACAGGATGACTTCAGCTAGGCTCAGTGTCTAGGCTGAAGGATGCAGTGCCCCCTTTCCTGCCTTGCTAACCCCTCTCCCTGCTGTGGGATGGTGTGCGCAACGCCTGCCTCCCAGGTGCTGATAATAGCCCAGCAGGTGGGAGGGAGGTACTGGCTCCTTGGGGGCAAAATGATGATTCTGTTCAGCTTCTCGAGTTCACAGCCTTCTTAGATCCTGACACTGATGTTGCAGGGACTCCAACCCCATTTGCAACTCTTCGTGGTGGGGTTTGGGACAGGTGAGGAGAAGGAAGGAATAGGGCAAGACCAGGGTGCCCTGTGCAGATGTTCCCGAGGCTATGTTGGCAGCGCGTTGGCAGGGGCTACCACTAGGAAGTTCCCTGGGAGCCATGGAGGGTTCAGGCATCTAAGGTTGAAAAGTAAATAAACAAAGGAAGGGGTGGGAGGGAACTGTCAAAAACAGCCGGGGAGAAGGGCCTTAAAGCCTTGGGTGGAGAGTGGTCCAGGAGTGTCCCAGCCCGGGGGCGGGGGGGGGGGGGGGGGCTGTTGGGGATGTGTGCGGGGCAGTGGAGAGCCCAGCTGTGGGGACGAACAAAGCGGGCGCTGTGCAAGCGGGGGGGAGGTGCTGCTGTGGGAAAGGGTGGGTGGGGGGACCTTGGACTCCAGCCCCACAAGGGCGTCTTCTCTGGCTGGCCAGGCGGACGGGACGGGGGTGGAGGCGGGGACTGGGGGGGGGGGCGGGCCAGGCTCGCTCTCCTCCTACTCAGCGGGCTCCCAGGGAAAAGCAACAGTGTCCTCCTGAAACCCCAGGCCGCCGCGGCCAAGCCGGGCAAAGGGACCGGTGTCTGCCTCCACCCACCCACCCCAGGTAAGAGGGCCCCCTCCCATTGCCTCTTCGGGTCCTATTCACTGCACTGCCACGACCGGGCAAGGGGAAATCCCAGGGCCTGGCCAGAGGCCTCGGATCAGCGCTGGGCTGGGGGGCTCAGAAGAAATCCATGGGGGAGGAGGGCCACCGCAGGTGAGTGCGGGCCGGCGACGGGGGCTTGGTGCGGAGTCGGCCAGCCGCTTCCCTGGGAGCTGGTCGTTTTTGCCCTCTTGAGCTGCCGCCAGCATCGCCGCCAGAGGGGGCCCTCGCGCCCTCCCCCGGCAGGGCCACTGCCAGGGTCTCGGGTGTCGTGCGCGCGCGTGTCCTCGTCCTTCAGCGTCCCACCCCTCCCCCCTCCGCCGACAGCAGGACCGGCGGGCCGGGGGCTCCCCTGCCGGCCGCCTAGATGGACAAGAAAGGGATGGGGGTCCGGCCTGGAGGCATGAGTGTCCGATAGGGACCCTCGGGGGGTGTCCAGGAGGTGGGAAGCACGTCTGGGGCCTGCCAGGCACTCCTCCAGGGTCCACGTCTTCAGGGCGCGGAGGCCGCAAGGGGCACGTTGGAAAAGTGAGTCGTAGGCTCTCCCCCACGCCCGCGCGGTCTGCATTTGAATCCCCAGCGGAGTTCCCCAGCGCGGAGGCTCAGCCAAGTCATCGGGCTCCCCCGGGATGGGGAAGTGCGGGCGGGCGGGCGGCCGGGTGGGGCCGCCGGGTGCAGGGTTGCCGAGGAGCTCGCGACGCTTCCGGCGAGGCGGGCGCGAGTGGGGACTTGGCCCGGCGGCCGCGGCCGGCGGGGGACCAGGACGCCGGGGCGGGGCCGCATTCTGGGCCCGTTAGCTCAGCCGTCGCGGAGGCTCCCGTGGCTGACTCACCCCCAGCGGTCCCACAAACAAGCTCGCCACTGCGCCGGCCCCCCGCCCCCGACGCCGGCCGCTCCTGCCTCGGCGCGCCCCCCAGCGCCGGATCGCCGCGCGGTGCCCAAGCCGAGCCCGGGCGACCACCACCCGCCTCCCGCCCGGGGTACCCGTGCCCGCGCTCGCGCTCCCGAGTCTGACACGCAGCCGCCCGGCCTCAAGCGGGCGGTGTCTGAGGGGCCGCCCCCTCTGCCCGTGGAGCAAACAAGCGGCGCCTTCTCCCCGCGGACCCCGAAGAAAGGCCGCTTGTCCGGCCGTCAGGGGCGGGCGGGGCGGCCACGGCAGGCGGCCCAACACTGCGGCCTTGTCCCACCCGGGCGGCCCGCGGAGGGGCCGGCCGAGGGGGAGCAGGGGCCTCTAGCCGGCGGAAGGCGCACCCGGCCTGCCCGCTTCCGAGAGGCGCACCCTTTCGGCACCCCTAGATCCCACACAACGCCAGAACCCCGACCGGACTCGCGCCTCTGCAGGGTCCCCGGCCCTCATGCTGCGGCCGCGCGCCCGCCTCGCCTCGCTCGCCGCCTCTGGGGCTTCTGGTCGGCCCGTCGGCCCTCTCCCCTCAGCGGCGCCGCGGTCTTCCCCTAGCTGTCACCCCCTCCACCCGAGGACCCCTGCCCCCAGCCTCTGCTCCCAAACTTCCCTTTCCCCGTCCGCTTCCCCGCAAGGCCCCCTTTCCCCCACAGCCTTGAGTTCTCTCCGCCCCCTGGGCCCTCGGCGCCCCGCTCCGGCCCCCGCCCCGCTCGGACGTCCCGCCCGCTCGGCTCCCAGCCTCAGTTTCCTTCCCTTCCTGCCTCCTTCCTCGAGGGCGGATGTGCGCCGGGAAGGCGAAGGCGGCGGGCGGCCGAGAGGATCCCGGCTCGGCCCCGCAGGCCGCGGGTCGCAGCTATGCGACGCCCGGGGCGAGGCCGCGGCTGGCCCCCCAAGACGCAGGTGAGGGCCCGAGCGCCCCGCAGGGGCTCTGGGGGGCAGCTGAGCAGTGGGGCTGCGGGGGCTGGGGCCTTTCATCTTAGGCCCCATGGGGAGCCCGGGCCTCTTTTAGTGCCAGGGCTTGTGGGCCCTTCCTGGACCTCCCTCCACCCTCACTCGGGCGCCGAGATCCCCGAGAGGCGCCCCGCTCGCCGGAGAGGGCTGGGGACTGCTGCCCGGTGTGGCGCAGGTGCGGGGGTGTTGTCGCTGGGCGTGGAGGCCGGGTACCCCAGGGTCACGGTCACAGCCCCGGCCTGGCCGCATTGGGGGGGGGGGGGCTCCGTGTCGCCCGTCCAGTCCGGACACAGAGACCTCTGCCACTCTGCTCCCGAGGTAGCTGGGGTGCTGCTGCCCGACTTCTTGCTGCAGAGCTGGGGCCTGTTTTTGGCAGCTGAGCTGGGTGAGGTTTCTCAAAAAGACCGTGGTGGCAGGCAGGGTGGGTAATTACAGACCCTGGAGGGGGCGGGAGGTTGGGGGGGGACTCCGGATGCCCACCGGTCAGTCAGCGCCCTCACTCCGCGCTCAGGCCAGGATTGGGGGTCCGAGGAGGGCGTGCCTCCAAGTGGCGGCTCTGAGCCGCGGCGATGGCCGCCTGCGTGCGGACACCGGCTGGTCAGGTGTTTCCACTTCGCCGGGATTAGGTTTCCTGGCTGGGGCCAGAGGCTCGCACCTCCCAATCTCTCCATCTTATCTTCTCCCCACACCTCTCTCCTTATCTCTCCTTCTCCTTTCACCTCCTCATTCCCTTCTCTGTTCTCCTCTAGCACTCTTGTTCCCCATCAACCTTATTCCTTTACAATCTTTATCTCCACTTGAAGTTCTTTGCCAAATAATTGAGCACGCCCACGGCTGCCTCTCACTCCGCTTTGACAGGTGAAGGAACTGAGGCCTGCACCTGTGAATTGCTTCGCTCAAGGTCATGCAGCTGGTCTTAACTGGCATTTTTACAGTGTTTTGCACTTCGAGGGGTGTCACTGAATACAAGACCTGAATCTTCAGACAGCCTTTAAAAAAAAAAGTAGCTTTATTGAGGTATAATTTATATACCATAAAATTTAATTTTAAATCCAATTTAAAGTTGGCACTGTGGCTCACTAGGCAAGCACCCCGGGTTCTAGTCCCAGCTGGGGCTCCGGGTTCTGTCCCGGTTGCTCCTCTTCCAGTCTATCTCTCTGCTGTGGCCCAGGAGTGCAGTGGAGGATGGGCCCTGCACCCGCATGGGAGACCAAGAAGAAGCATCTGGCTCCTGGCTTTGGATTGGTGTAGCTCCGGCCGTAGCAGCCATTTGGGGGGGGGTGTGAACCAACGGAAGGAAGACCTTTCTCTCTGTCTCTCTCTCTCTCTCTCTCTCTCTAACTCTGCCTGTCAAAAAAAAAATACAATTTAAGTGTGCAGTTCAATGATTCTTACATTATTTATAGGGCTAAGCAACTCTCTTTACAATCTAATTTTTAAAATGTCTTAACTGTTTCACTTAGTTTCATTTCATCTGGAAGGCAGAGAGAGAGATCTTCCTTCTCCTGGTTCACTCCCTAAGTGCCCACTGCAGCCAGAGCTAGGCCAGGTGGAAGCCATGAGTCTGGAACTCAATGCAGATTTCCCCATGTGGGTGGCAGAGATACTTGGGCCATGATCTGCTACCCCTAGGGTGTGCTGTAGCAAGCAGCTGGAACCGGGAGCAGAGCCAGGGCCTCTAACTGTAGAACATTTTTGTCACCCCCACCCCCCCCAAAAAAAAAGAATCTTGTGCTCGGTTAGTCACTCCCCATCCCACCCCCAGCCCCAAGCAAGCACTGGTCAATCTTTTTTCTCTCTCCAAGTTTTATGGAAGAATGTCTTGATAATCAGAGGTTAAATGCTAGTGAATAAATAAAGTCAGGATAGAATTTCAGGTTATTGCGTCCCAGCTCACTCTTTCTGTGAAAGTATGATGCCTTTCCCTCTCCATTATTTTGTTTTTATCACCCCTCCTTTTGCATAAATTTCCCATTCCCAACCCACTGTCCATCTCTCCTCCCTCGGAAAGTGAGTCTAAGGAAGCCGTACAGCGATCTCCATCCCTGGAAATTCTTCCCCATGGCCAGATCTCCTGGGGAGGAGCTAGGCCAACTTGGGACTTGGTGTTAAGTGAATGGCTTTTGCCTTCCCTTTTCCTAGGCGGCCTTTGGGTGGGCCCCAGGCCTATTCCGGACTCTCTTCCGCTAGCTTGGGTGGAAATGGTGACAGAGGTGATGTAGTCCAAGCAGGAAGGGTGGAAGCCGGGAGGGTAAATTTAGCAACTCCATGACCGAGGCCTTAAGGACCCACTGCCAGAGTTAGACACTCCTTGGAATGCTGGCTGTGCCCCCACTTCCTCTCCAGGTCACCTCGTAGGCTGCTGGAAGAGCAAGAGGAGGGAAACCCCGCTGTCCTGAGTCTACCTCCCTCACCCTCACCACTCTCTTCTCGGCTTTCCCCAGCAACACTTCAGTAGCAAGCTGGCCAAGGGATGGGCACATGGGTGCACATTAGCACACAGAGGTCATTCCTCAGTTCCTCAGGTGCCGGAAACGTGAGCCGGGGAGAGACAAGGTGCATGGCTGGGATTCGAGTTCTGGCTCTGAAGCCTGCCTTCTCCTGCTTCTAAGAGCACTGAGCCAGCTCAGAACCCAGAGAGGTTTCTAGCTGGCTGTGTAGGGGTGGGGGTGCTTTCTAGGGAAGAAAGGGTGCAGGAGTGGAGATATACAGAGATGGCAGACTGTGTCTCCTCTGTCTCCTGTGAGGAGACGCCCTGATGACACCCCTGGGGAAAAAAAGAAAAGAAGGAAAGGTTGACGGAGAGTCCCTGTTGCATTCTGCCACTCCCCTGGGGGGCCTCTGGCTCCCAGGGTTCTTAGAGGGGCTTCCCTGGACTCTGCTTTTCCCACTAAGGTAGATTTCCCCTCCCCTACTTAAGGCTCCATGTGGCTGAGGTCCTTTGGCTGCCAGGGCTTGGGTTCTGGGTAGCCTAAGAAAGCACAGAGGTGCAGATTAGGCCTGAGGGTGTTGATTGGACCTATGGTGACAAGGACCAGGACTGGTATGGTGTGGTATCCATGCCGTGGCTGTGGGTGAGGCATCTTCTGTGCCCTGGACCCCAAGCTCCTTGACTGCCTCCAGTTTTCCTTCAGCATGAGCTTACTGGCAATGATGATGCCCAGCCCTGAGGACAGTGCTGCAGAACCCACTTCTTTCTAATTTGGGAGACAGACAGATATAGTTCCTCTTGGTTCATTCCTCAAATGCCCCCAGTAGCCTTGACTGGATCTGGCTCAAACCAGGAGTCAGGAACTCAATCCGGCTCCCCCACGTGGGTGGCAGGGACCCAGGTACTTGAGCCCTTGCATCTTAGAGTCTGCATTCACGAGAGGCTGGACTCAGGAGCTGGACCCAGAGCCAGGGATCAAACTTACACGCTCAGATGTGGGATCCTGGTGTCTTAATCAGCATCCTTACTGTTGGGCCAAACACCCCAAGAACATACTTCTTTTCCTCTTTTGCCCTGGCCTCCCAACTCCCCCTGCTCTGCTGTGTCCCTAGGAGCTCTGGAGCCCCAGGACCATGGATGCTCTCAACAGGAGCCAGGGAGGTCCTGGATGCAAGACCCAGGCCATGGTGCAGGTGAGTAGGGTCGGGGCTGCAGGATGAGCATGGGTTCGGCTCTTCTACCTACTTACGTCTCAGCCCGAGGAGGAGGGCAGCAGTTCTGGCTTTTGTGGCCTTCCCCAGGTGCCAAGCCTATTAACAGCTCACTCTATCTGAATCAGGTTAATTGGTCCACTCAGAAACTCCTCTTTGAAAGTCGGAAAACAGTTTGTGTCCCTGAGTTGTATCACTGTCTTGCCCCCTGCCTGTGCCCTCCCTGGTAGTGTGGCCAGGGCAAGCAATGGCCGGCCGAGGAGATGGAGAGCCAGGGAGCTCCACTGGAACCTCCTCTAAGACCCTGCCTCTACCCCTTTCTCCCTGTTTCTGTTTTAGTAGACAAAAGGGGCAGCTGAGCCAAGACTTGAGATAAATCCAGTGGGACGAGTTAGTGGCCTAGATTCAGATCTAATTAGAATTTCGGGGACTGATGCTCTGTATGAGGTTTGTGCTAAGCCTTTCGGCACCCTCAGAGCCTTGTGGAGAGAGTGCTGGTGTGACCAGGACTAGGGTGGTCTCTGATGGTGCTCATCCCCCGCCCCCACTCCCTGCAGAAGGGACCTTTGGACCTGATCGAGACAGGCAAAGGGCTGAAGGTGCAAACGGACAAACCCCATCTGGTGAGCCTGGGCAGTGGGCGACTCAGCACGGCTGTTACCCTCCTGCCGCTGGAGGAAGGTGAGTGTGGGCAAGGGCGTCCCGCCTGCCGCCTGCCACCCCCTCCCCACCACAGGCATTCCTGCCTGGGAGACCAGACCCCTGCATGTAGTGTGCCCTGCTGCTGTCTGCCGGCCATCCTAGTCCTCCCTCCCTCCCAGCTTGCCCCCCTAGTCTCAGCCTCCCTGGACAGCCTGCCTTCTGTGGTAGCTGGGATTAAAGATCAGTTTAGAAATGAGGAGGATAGCACTGCTGAAACAGGAGAGCACGTGCTGTTGGCAACCAGTCTGGCCAACAAGAAGGAGGCCCCACCCAGGGCATGGGGGCCTGGACGGCGGAGAATAGAGAGACAGGAGTGGGGGGGCAAGATCTCCCATGATAAGACCCTGGCATGGCCCCCTTTGCACTCAGCTTCTGCTCTCCCTCCAGCCTCTCCTGGCTGCACTTGTTGCCAGGGTGATAGTGCATTCCCCACATTCTCCAAATACCAGTCCCAGGGGCTCTGCCAGGGGGAGGGAAGGAGGCAGGGGAGGGGGTGCAGGTGGCAGAAGGAAGGAGAGAAGGAGACTGGAGATTTAGAAGAAGAGGGGGAAGAGTAGGAGGCAAGGGAAACGGGACAAAGACACAGGGAGGGGCAGTTGGGGGGACCAAGGGAAGGTCTGCAGAGTCAGGCGCCTTCTCTCCCTCACAGCAGAGCTTTCTCTGCCGTCTCCCCAGACCCCGGGGCCAAAGAGGGGCAGCAGTGGTGGGCAGAGAGGAGGTAGAAATGCATCTCTCCCACCTCCGTGGTCCCCTTTGCCTTGCTCCTGCTCAGCCTGACAGCCCCTCTGACTCAGTTTGCCTCTTGTCTCCAGGGAGGACGGTGATTGGCTCTGCAGCCAGGGACATCTCGCTGCAGGGCCCGGGCCTGGCTCCAGAACACTGCTACATTGAGAATCTTCAGGGCACCCTCACCCTCTACCCTTGCGGCAATGCCTGTAGTATTGATGGGCTCCCTGTCCGGCAGCCCACCCGGCTCACTCAGGGTAAGGTCTGGTGCCCCCAAACCGACGGGGGTCTCCATTTAAAAGCTTGTACATGTTAGGCGCAAGGGAAGCCTTCTGTGATGTTCACCATGGTAACCGCGGGAGTGGTTTCAGGGGGCAGGATGCACAGGTGCGCCTGGATGTGCCTTAACAACATCCCGAACCCCTCCAGCACCCAGACGAGTCTTTAACCCGCTGTCTCTCTGGTCACCCACACCTGCCTCTCCACACCATCGGGAGAGAAGAGGTTCCAGTGCCTGCTGTCAGAGGGCCCGGGCTCTGCTGTGGTGGTGTTGGGGGTGAGCAATGGCAGTGAGAGAGTATCAGTGTCTTTGTTTCATAATGCCTAGAGGGAGGCTTTTTAAAAAAGTATTTATTAACATATATTTATTCAAAAGGCAGAGAGACAGACAAAGGTCTTCCATTGACTGGTTCACTTACCAAATGCTTGCAACAGCTGGGGATAGCAGGGACCCGAGTCCCCAAGCCTTCACCTGCTACCTCCCACAGCACACATCAGCAGGAAGGCGGACTAGGGAAGGAGGCCAGGACTCACCTTAACCACTGGGCCAAACACCTGTCCCATTCCTTTTTCCTTTTTAAAGTTTTATTTACAGAGTGAGTTGTTTGAGAAGCTGTAGAGGACAAAACTTGCTCTGGGAATGGGCCAAGGGCAAAATCTGATGGCAGAATCTGAGGATATGGCCACTCCTGGTACAAGGCTGTTGGTAGCAGCTTTGGGGTCATGAATACAGTTACAGCTTAGTTTCCCAAAGCAATGGGCCTTTTTGTTAGAGAAGCTGGCTCTAAAAAACAGGCCCTGAGTACTATGGTTACAGACAGGTAAAAGGTCAGCCCACACAGCACTTTTAAATATACATATATATGTATGTGTGTTTGAAACGGAGTGACGGAAACACAGCTGGGGGAGAGAGCAAGATCTTCGGGCTACTGGTTAATTTCCCAACTGCCTGCAACAACCAGGACTAGACCAGGCCAAAGTCAGGAGCCAGGAACTTCATCCAGATCTCCCTTCCCAGGCACATTCGCAGGGAGCTGGACTGGAAGCGGAACAGCCAGGATATGGGATGCTGGTATTGCAAGTGGAAGTTTAACCCACTGGGCCACGGCATTGGTTCCCCAAGTAGCACTTTGACAGCCTAGGTGTGGTCACTGTGGAAACGGGGTCTGAGAGCAATCCCTACTGTGAATCATCCAAGCAGGGGATTGAGAAAAGTGGATTTGGGTGGCGATGAGAGGGGAGGGTGCCCTGAGGATGGGTGTTTCAGGCTAAGTCTGGCTCTGAGCAGGAGGGCTGGCATTGTTTTCTGAGAACTCTTACCGGCTGGAAGCCCCTTTCCAGGAGAGCACCCTCTTGCTCCAGGGTCTCCCACCCTCCTTCTGTGCACACCCCTTGGGGGGGTCTTTAAATGCTACTCCCTTCACAGCAGACTCAGGAAACCCTTGGGTCATCACGAGACCTGAATTTGCCCTACTCCTTCGCTCCTGCCCTTGGGTGAGCACAGGGTATGGACATCTGACTGCAAGGAGGCAGCTGTGTCAGTGACGGCAGGCAGGCCCTTGCTTCCTCCGGGGTTTTGGGTCTCTGAGTCTGGAGGAGAGCAAGGGGCCCCAGAGACTGGGGCTTTGGCTATGAAGCCATCTGGTTCCTGAGAGTCCTGTTTGGTTTCAGAGAGGGCATTGTCACGGAGACTTAAGTGCACAGAGGTGAGGCCACAGAGCAAAGCTGAAAGGCAGCCCGGTGTTCCCCCAAAGAACTGTCTTGCCCAGTGTGTTGGGAGCAGGGCAGGGGAGGGTAGGAACCAGGCCCTGCATGTCTCTCGTCCAGTCTTCATAGGGCATGGTTCAGTTCCCTGGGAAGAGGGAGGGCCTGGGGCCACAATGAAACTTTCAAGCATTTCCTGTGGCCCTAGTGACCAACCCCACCCCTTGCCCAGCAAGATGCCCACCCTGCCAAGTATGTGCCCTCCCACTCTCTCTGACCCTAACCCCCTCCCCTACCCACCCCCCCACCCCCACCCCATAGCCTTCTTGTCTGGGCCCGCCTGTCTCAGCAGCCTGGCAGCCTGTGCAGGGGTAGGCAGAGGCACAAAGGAATGGGTGTTCTTCTCCCCAGCCCTCCCCTCCCCTGGGCTCCAGGAGCTGAGGGTTCCTTGTCTCATCTCTGGAGCAAGGCACCAAGCCCAGCCCTGCCTGGCCCCACTCCGGACATTCTTGGGAGTGCGTTTCCTTGGAAACTGGGTGGCTCGGGGGTGCATGTGCTATCTCTGTGTGTCTGTGTAACTGGAGTGTGTTTATGCATCTCCGGATGTGTTTGTGACTCTCGGCTTGTGTTGTTTCTCGTGTTTATGGATCAGCGTGTTCAACTGGGCAGCAGGGGTGGACGCAGGACCAAGAGTACGGAAATGTCTGCTTGTGCTCCTCGTGTACATGCAGACTCACTGGCTGTATGCCGGTCCGTGGCGTGTGTACGAGGGGATCGTTTTCCCTTCATCTGGCCTTGTAGAGGGGATTCGCCTCTTTGCACAGACGGAGATCCACCCTGGGAATGACAAGGAGCCTGCTCTGGCTGCGACAGGCTTTAGATGCATCACTCTGGGCCCTGTGCCCAGCCATAGGCTGCTGGGAGAGACGTAGTCCACGACAAGCAGAGACGGCAGTGACAGGCACTTCCAGCAGGAATACGCGTGGGCCAGGGGAGGGGGAGGCAGGCAGAAAACAGATGCCAGCCTTTAGCGTGGAGCTGTGAGTACGGGAGCATGGAGTGAGGAGTCGGGAAGATCCTCATTCTGCGCCTTGTAGCCAGGCATCTTGGCACATCCCACGCTACCCTCTTCTCTACCAAGCCAGGGGTGGAGCTGGAAATGGGACCAAGGAAGCGAGGAGGAATCTCAGTCTGGGTCTAGGCTGCCCCACCCTGGGGCCGCAGTGCCAGACCACATGAAAGCCCTGGGAGGGGACTAAGTAAGAGAGGACTCAGAAGGCCACACAGCTCAGGGCCCAGGCTGTGTAGACAGCAGGTCCCCATCCACTCCTAGCATGCATCCCTAGCCCTTGTCTCCAAATCTGCTTCACTCCCTGAAGCCCTCACTGGGGTGTTGGAGTTGTGTGCAGGCCAGCAGGGGGTGTGGCTCGGGAGCCAGGACTCCTGGGTTAGCCAGCTGCCTCTCTGGGATCTCCTCCTCTCCTACCCAGCTATCGGTTACTCCTTCTGTGAATTGGGGGGCAAAGCCTCCAAGCTTGCTCTGTTCTGAAACTCATAAAGATCTGACTAATAAATAAAGCTCAAAAGAAGAAAAAACAGAAGCCAGGGCCTCGGCTCCCCAGTGCCTGTGGCTGCCTCCTGCCCTATTTCTTGCTGGGTTTGTCCAGCTGGCCATCATAGTTTCCAGACCGATGAATCACTCTTCCTGAGGAGGTTTTGTTTTTTAAGCCTCCCCTCATTTTGCATTTGACCCTAAATGGTTCTTCCTTTTCCTTTAGGAGGGGGAATAAAATGCTTTGCACATGCGAGTGTGTGGATGTGTGTGTGTCCAGAGCGGGAGCGGGGCAGGGTGGGCTATTTGGTGAGGGTGAAAGTATGCCTGATGGGTTCCCCAAGGCACTGACTTTTTATTTCGCAGTCTCTTCAGGGACTGAGGGAAAGGGTGGCTGTGCCAGAGTGTGTAACCAGCAGGAGGGCTATGTGTACTGAGGGTGCTGGGGGGACTCAGAGTGTGTGTGTGTCTGAGAGGCAGCGAGTCAGACTGTGTGAGTGGTTGCACACACACAGTGGATTTGGAGGGAGACAGGCTGGATGACCTGTGAGCTTCTGGGGTCCAGCGCTAGGTCCCTGCAATTATCTAGGGGCCTTGGCTGGTTCCTGCCTGGCTCAAAATCAGCCTGACCCTGGGGGCACCGGGACACTGTTTCCCAGATAGGAAAAGTGCTTTGTGGGGCTGGGGACAGCACGACCGGAGGACTGGAGGTGGGGTAGGAAGGAGAGGAGGTGGCTTCTGGGAACTCAGCATGCAGACTGCCTCTGGAAGGGCAGTGTCTTGGTCCAGCCTGGGTCATGGGTGAGCTGTGGAGAGTGGGGTCCAGAGGAAGAGGTGTTTACACTGAGCTGGGCTCAGTGCTGCCTGCATGGCACAGGGCACTGCCCTGGCCTGATCACCAGCCCAGGGTGACCTTGTCTCAGTGGCAGGCTGAGGGCCAATGCTGGACCTAGGGACCCATCTGGATTCCATGGGGCCCCTGCTCTCCTCTTCCTCATATATGGACCCATGGAATGTTCTCCGAGGTCACTGAGGCCAGCCACCTCATTCCATAGATAAGGAAGCCCAGGCCAGCATGACTGGCCCTAGGTGACACCGGCTCGGACCCCAGCCTCTGCCACTGGCTTCCTACCCTGCGGGGTGCTGAGTGAGACACCGCGCTGCGCCTGCGCACTCTCACCTTTGCGTGGCCAGGCCAGCGTGGCCTCCCTAGGACCTCTCCTTTCAGCCCACGTCCCCGCCCTGGCGCGGATCCCCGCATCCTCCCGCCGCCCCGCCCTCCGCATCCCGCTCCCCTCTCTCCTCTCTCCTCCATCACTTCCTCTTCCCCTCCTCCCTCCTTTGTCCCTCCCTCCCTGGCTCCCTTCCCCGGCCGCCGCTGGTGGCCGGCCCGCCCCTCCCCGGGCATTGGCGGCTGCTGGCTGCCTGGCTGCGCGCTCCGAGCCTGGAGCCGGCGGCGCGGAGCTCGGCCCGCCCCCTCAAAGGCCCGGGGCGGCCGGGGGCCCGGCGGGCTGCACTGGCTGGAGCCGACGATCTGGAGGTCCGGGTTCAGCGGTGAGTCCTCCCCCGGCCACCACCAGCCCCAGCCACCGGGCGTGGAGGAGCTCGAGCTGGGAGGCGCCCTGAAGGGTGGGCACCAGGAGGGGGATGGGTCTTCAGCCCCCTGTGTGAGCCTGAGGCTGAGACTGGGTGGTTTGTGCCCTGAACATTTTGGAGTTGGAGTCTGGGCTTGGTGCACGGCTCAGCCGGCCAGACCCCATCTTCCAAAGCGCCTGCAGCCCCCTCCTGGAGGACAGCCTGCAGATGGGCTTGAGGGATCCTTGTTAGGATGAGGGCAGCCTCAGTAGGGATCTGATGGAAAGTGGCAAGCGTCTCCTGCTGGCGGGTCCATTCTGTTTGTGTGGCCAGCAGGGCTGGGGCTGGGGCTCTGTGCCGAGTGAGCATGTGTGCTCTCTGAGTGTGCCGCTGTGTGTGTGTGGTGTTCCCCCTCTGCATGGCAGACATGGGATCCACCCTCTCCTTCGATCGGTTTATTTCCCTCCAGATGTGCAGCTCCTCCAGCCACCTGCACACAGCTGCTCTGGGCATGGGGGGCTGGGACCATGACTGAGACTGGATGGGCAGGGCTCCTGGGCGTCCCTGGAGGGCTGGCCTCTGGATGTGTGGGGCAGGAGAAGGCATCAAGGGGGTTTCTTCCAGAAACAGGCTGGCCAGGCCCCTGTAGGCAATAGGGGCCAGAGTTGGGGCAGAGCCTATGGCCCCTGTGTGCAAATAGAAAGTTAATTTGGGCAGGAGCTGGGCTGCTCCCATCCTGCTGCCCTCTTGCCTGCTCTATTAATACAGATCCAGCTCTGCTGCCTGGCATCACTATTTATAGCACAGAGACAGCATGGCCACACCCCCTGGTGGGGTAGGGGGAAAAGGGGACAGCTCTAGGGGCTAAGGAGGAGGGGGTCCTTAGATGCTCACAGCTTCCTTGGGTGGGCCTGCCGTTGCTGGACTGGAAGCCATGCAGAATCCTCACCTCCTTCCCAGCTTGGACCATGTGGTCAGGCCCCCATCCCCCCAACCTCCCTACCCCATCAACATAGGTTGAGTGGGTCTGTCTAGACCCTGTGTACTCATTAATTAGCTAGTTAAATGGCTGCAAGGAGGGGGAAGGGCCTGGCCAAACTCTTTCTGAAACAGCTGTGGTTGTGATTAGGTGGACAGTGTGGTTGGCTGTGTTGTTTATTCTGGTTATGATTACTCTAGGATCAGCTCCTCTGATTGGTAGCTTGGCAAGGAAGGCCCCCCCCCCCCAACCTCCCATTTAGTATTGTTGGTGCCTGCTTGTGTGGGAGAGCCTATGGGTGTGCCAAGGTAGTAAGTGGCTTTGTCCACTATGGTTGTCTGCCGTGGGCTTTCCAGCCTGCAGGGCCCTCACCTCTCCTACAGCAATGTCTGGGGTTCCAGGAACAGGCTCCCAAGCGTCTCATGAGAGGGCCTGCCAAGGTGCCCACGTGGCCTGGGATAGCCTTTGCCCTTGCAGCCTGGCTGAGCCGAACTGTCTCAGCGTCCAGGAATGTAGACTTCCCTGCCAGTCTTAGCTCAGACTGGCATGAAGCTTGAAGTGCCAAGTGGCATCAGACTGGGCCAAGGACCGGGGGTGTAGACAAATCAGAAAGGTGGGTGGTAGAGAGCACCAGGGCTCTGGCTTCTCCCAACGTAGCATCTTCTCAGGATCCCTGGCACACCTGGTGTAGCCAGCAGGCAGAGTTCCGCCAGCTTGGCTTAGGGTGCCTGTGGGCACACCTGTTGCTGTGCACGCTCCTGAGCCCCTGGCTACATTTTCTGGCTCCCACACACCCTCCTTCTTCCACACACTCGCACTTCCTGGGCAGGACTGGGCTTGTGTCTTCTGCCTGGGAACACACTTGGCTGAGGCCGGCCCCGCGGCCCAGGCTTGGCTAGTTTCCAAGGAGACCAGGGAATAGCCAGATGGTGCTTTTTCAGAAGGAAGGTGAGGGTGGCCCCCTAGACTCTGAGAGGGTGGCAGCTCTCCTGAGGTCATGTAGCAAGAAGGAGTACAAGCAAATTCTAGGCCCACTTGGCCATCTCACTGATCCCTGTTTTTTTCCCTTGTCCTCTGTCTCAGAACTGCAAGTTTCTGCTCTCAAAGCCAACCCTTCTACCCAAGGGGCAGATCAGTAGATCATGGCTTGGTGGGTGGGATGCAGGCATCCCTGTTCCTTGAACATTCTCCAATTACAGATTACGTTTACAGACGCCGTCTTACTAACCCTGCAGGGTCAGTGGTCTTGTCCCCATTTTTCTGGTGAGAGAACTGGATTTGGAGGTGGAATGATTCCACTCAGAGATCTCACAGCTAGTGTGAAGTTAGGCAAGGGCTTAGGTCTTAGGAGACACCCACCTGTGCCCTTTCCACTCTGCCTTGCCTGGTGGGGTTGCCTGTCTCAGGTGTCATTGTGTGGACACTGAGTGTGCAGGTGGGGCTGCCTCTTTGGAGCTCAAGGGAAACCAGCTAGTGCTGAATAGCATAGTGGGGTCCTCAGCCCTGCTCGCACCCCTAAGTGTTTGCTTTCTCCACAGGCTGCATGTTGTGCCTGGGTCAGTCCACCTTTCTCCGCTTTAACCACCCTGCTGAAGCCAAGTGGATGAAGAGCATGATCCCAGCAGGGGGCCGGGTCCCTGGCCCCCCCTACAGCCCTGGTCCTGGTAGGTGCCCAGCTGGGTCAAGGACTCAGGCTGGTAATACCCCTTGGACAGTCTTTTTTCCTTGCCCACTGCAGCCACACTTGGGATGTGAGGACAGGACAGTGTCCGTGGCATGGGCTTGCTGCCACCCACCTTGGACTAGTAAAGGCAGCCAGGCAGCGGGGCTACTGAGAGGGATCCAAGGCAGTGGTGCTTGGAAAGCAGGGAATCATGTGCCTTGAGCGATGGAGGACTCTGCCGGCTTGGACCCCACTGCTCGGGGTCCTGGCCTTCTTGTGTCACCATGACAGTGTCACCCTTGAGAGTGGCCTGAAGGAAGCAGGAAGCATGGGAAGCTCTGGTGGGCCCACCTACTGGTGATCCTGCTCTTGGACCCTGCCCAACCCTCCGGCCGTGCCATGCCTGCCGCTGACTCAGTGGAGCAGCTGCAGTTCATGTGTGAATTATTGATCCCCAGAGGAGAATTGGTGATTGTTCTAGGAACCCACACTGGCTCCCTCAGCCCAGCTGCCTAGGGGGTGGGTACACACCAGAGGGTCTGCCACCCTACACTCTGCACTGGCATTCAGATGACACGCAGCCTTTGCCCAGCCCTGGGGACCTGAGGAAAGGTCATTGGATCACCAGTATCCAAGGCAACCTCTTCGTGCCCTGCATCATCCCCATAATTTAGAACCCAAATTCCATCTTAAAAAGGCTTTGCCTTTTCTACTCCCTCAGCCACAGTCTTTTTATACTCACCTGGGGTCTCAGCATCCTAGGTTACTCATCCACTTCCTAGTTAATTTTTTTAAGATTTATTTTAGGAGCTGGCACTGTGGCATAATGGGTTAAGCCACTGCCTGCAGGCCGGCATCCCATATATACACCAGTTCAAGTCTAAGCTGCGCCACTTCTGATCCAGATCCGTGCTAATGCACCTGAGAAAACAAATGGAAGATGACCCAAATCTTTGGGCCCCGGCACCCACCTGGGAGACCTAGAGAAAGCTTCAGGCTCCTGGCTTTGGATCATCCCAGCTCCAGCTCTTGCAGTGATTTGGGGAGTGAACCGGCAGATGGAAGACCTCTCTCTCTTTCTCTCTCTCTCTCTCTCTCTCTCTCTCTCTCTGCCTCTGCAATTCTGCCTTTCAAATAAATAAATCTTTTTTTTTTTTTTTTTTTTTTTGACAGGCAGAGTGGACAGTGAGAGAGAGAAAGAGACAGAGAGAAAGGTCTTCCTTTGCCGTTGGTTCACCCCCCAATGGCCGCCGTGGCTGGCGCACTGTGGCCGGCGCACTGCACTGATTCGATGGCAGGAGCCAGGTGCTTCTCCTGGTCTCCCATGGGGTGCAGGGCCCAAGCACTTGGGCCATCCTCCACTGCCTTCCTGGGCCACAACAGAGAGCTGGCCTGGAAGAGGGGCAACCGGGACAGAATCCGGCGCCCCGACCGGGACTAGAACCCGGTGTGCCGGTGCCGCTAGGCGGAGGATTAGCCTAGTGAGCCGCGGCGCTGGCCATAAATAAATCTTTAAAAATTATTTTAAAAAAAGATTTATTTGTATGAACAGCAGAGTTACAGAAAGAGGAGAGAGAGAGAGAGAGAAAGAGAATGATAACAATCTTCTATACACTGGTTCAGTCCTCAAATGGCTACAATGGCTGGGGCTGGGCCAGACTGAAGCCAGGAGCCCAGGGCCCAAGAACTCCCAAGCAATTAGCGGGAAGCTGGAATGGAAATGGAGCAGCTGGGAATTCAAAATGGCGCCCATATGGAATCCCGGCACTGCGGGCCAGGGCTTTACCCACTACACCACAATGCTGTGAGTCTTTTCCACTCATCTGGGATCTCAGCAGCCTGGTCCCTGGTTCCTGGTCCACTCCCTAGTTAATTTTTTTAGCTGCTCCTACTTGAGCCTTGCCAAGCCCTTAGTGAGGGCTGTTGGAACAGTGATTCTGGGGACTCCTGGTTGGCTGACAAGGGCTGGGGCAGACTCTCGCTGGCTGGCTTCATGGGGTAATTGGAGGCCCTGAGCTGCCCCTAGCTGCTGGCCAGCAGGGCTTCCAGGAACAGGCTGTTAGTACCAGATCCCTCCTCTGCTTCTTCTCGGATGAAGCTGTGTAGCCCGCACCACCTGCCCAGCCCTGGAGGCTTTGTTTTCCTCCCCAGCCTCTGGCTGGCTGTGTTGGAAGGCCCTGATATGCTTGCTGCTAGACCAGGAGCCTCTGGGACCACATTCAGCCCCCATCTCCTTTGTACACTGCCCACCTGCCCTTCCTGAAGGAGAAGCATAGGAAGCTGGGGAAACCAAGGCAGGGGAGAGCCAGGTTTTGGGGTGGGAAGTGCCTGGCCCTGCTGCTAGCGCTGCCCTAGGTACAGTTAGAGCCAACAGGATCCTGCCCATCCCCTTTCTTTACAGAAAGGGAAACTGAGAGCCATTGACTTGGCTTGGGTTGCCCAGTGGGTCAGGGGCAGAGCTGGCTGGTGCCAGAGCCCAGACCTCCTGGCTACTTGCGCAGAGCTTTTGAAGCCCTGCTGCGCCAGGAGGAGGTGGGGCGCTGACCTCGCTCTTGTGCGCATGCAGCTCCCCGGAGTTGAAGGCCAAGGCCTCAGGCCTCTTTACATTTCCCCTCAGCGGAACCAGACAGCCTGGTGAATGGGAACCACACCCCACAGCCTTCAACCCGGGGACCCTCGGCCTGTGCCAGCCACAGTTCCCTGGTGAGCTCTATTGAGAAGGACCTGCAGGAAATCATGGACTCACTGGTGCTAGAGGATCCTGGAGCTGCTGGCAAGAAGCCCACCGCAGTGTCCCCACTTTCACCGCTGGCTAATGGTGGGCGCTACCTGCTGTCCCCCCCAACTAGCCCTGGTGCCATGTCTGTGGGCTCCAGCTATGAGAACACCTCTCCAGCCTTCTCACCACTCTCCTCGCCAGCCAGCAGTGGGAGCTGTGCCAGCCACTCACCCAGTGGGCAGGAGCCAGGACCTTCCGTCCCCCCGCTGGTGCCTGCCCGCTCTTCTAGCTACCATCTGGCCCTGCAACCCCCACAGTCCCGCCCTAGTGGTGCCCGTTCCTCCGAGAGCCCCCGCCTGGGCAGGAAGGGGGGTCATGAGAGGCCTCCCAGCCCTGGCCTCCGGGGTCTGCTGACAGACAGCCCAGCCGCCACGGTCTTGGCAGAGGCCCGCAGAGCCACTGAGAGCCCCCGGCTGGGTGGGCAGCTGCCCGTGGTGGCCATCAGCCTGAGTGAATACCCAGCCTCCGGTGCCCGCAGCCAACCCACCAGCATTCCTGGCAGTCCCAAGTTCCAGCCTCCAGTCCCGGCTCCCCGCAACAAGATCGGCACACTCCAGGACCGCCCTCCCAGCCCTTTCCGTGAGCCCCCGGGCCCTGAGCGGGCCTTGACTGCCAGCCCCTCGCGCCAGCTGGTGGGGCGAACATTCTCGGATGGGTCAGCTGCCCGCACCCTGCAGCCTCCTGAGAGCCCACGCCTGGGCCGGCGCGGTCTGGACAGCATGCGCGAGCTACCTCCCTTGAGCCCATCTCTGTCCCGACGAGCTCTCTCTCCGCTGCCCACCCGGACCGCCCCAGACCCCAAGCTAACCAGGGAAGTGTCAGAGAGTCCACGGCCCCGGCGCTGGGCAGCCCACGGGACGTCACCAGAGGACTTCTCCCTGACGCTGGGGGCCCGCGGGCGGAGGACACGGAGCCCCTCGCCCACTCTGGGCGAGTCCCTGGCACCCCGCAAGGGCAGCTTCAGTGGCAGGCTGAGCCCGGCCTACAGTCTGGGCTCCCTCACTGGGGCTTCCCCCCGCCAGAGCCCCCGTGCACAGAGGAAGCTCTCCAGTGGGGACCTGCGGGTGCCTGTCACACGGGAGCGGAAGAACAGCATCACGGAGATCAGTGACAATGAGGATGACCTCCTGGAGTACCACCGGCGGCAGCGCCAGGAGCGGCTCCGGGAACAGGAGATGGAGAGGCTGGTGAGCAGGTGCTGGGGTCTCTGGGCATGGACTGGCCGGCCCATCGGGTGGGAGGGGCCCAGGCTTCTCAAGCATCCCCTCTAGGCTGCACCTTCTTGACCAGAATCTCATAGCTCTGGTACCCTGAAGAAGCACTTTCTTTGAAATTTCTAAGGCTTTATCTTAAGTTCTTGCTAATCCCACACTTATTCTGCAAGTTTCACATTATGTGCCTGAGCACAGTGACACTAAACAGCACCAAGATGGTGAGGCCTTTTACTTCCCAGTTTGAGAAGCAGGTGATGGCAATGTGAAGGCTGGGTCCAGAGAAGGGAATGAATTTGTCCCAGATCACACAGCAAGTTCTGGCAGAGCTGGAATTAGGACCCACCTCTCTGTCTTTGCTACTGTGTCTGAGACTTGTCCTCCCTCCCTCCCTTCCTTTTCTTTCTTTCTTTCTTTCTTTTTTTTTTTTTTTTTTTAAGATTTTATTTATTTAGTTGAGAGGTAGAGTTACAGACAGTGAGAGGGAAGAGACAGAGAGAGGTCTTCTATCCACTGGTTTACTCCCCAAATGGCCGCAACGGCCAGAGCTGGGATGATCAGGAGCCAGGAGCTTCTTCCTGGTCTCCCACACGGGTGCAGGGGCCCAAGGACTTGGGCCATCTTCTGCTTTCCCAGGCCATAGCAGAGAGCTGGATTGGAAGAGGAGCAGCTGGGACTAGAACCGGTGTCCATATGGGATGCTGGCGCCGCAGGCAGAGGATTAACCTACTGCCCCACAGCACCAGCCCTGAGGCTTGTTCTTTCTTTAAGATTTATTTATTTATTTGAAAGCAAAGTGGTGGTGGTGGTGGTGGTGGTGGTGGTGGTAAGCAGAGACAGAGAGATCTTCCATCTGTTCGTTCACTTCCCAAATGGCCGCAAAAGCCAGAACTGGGCCAGGCCAGAGCCAGGAGCTTCTTCCAGGTCTCTCATGCAGGTACAGGGGCCCAAGCACTTGGGCTATGTTCCGCTGCTTTTGCAGGTGTATTAGCAGGAAGCTGGATTGCAGGTGGAACAGCTGGAACCCAAACCCGTGCTCATAAGCTTAACCTGCTGCGCCACAACGCTGGCCCCCTTAGGCTTTTTAAATTTTTTTTTTCTTTAGAAAAGTGCCTGGTCCATCTTTCTTGGCTCTCTTTGGCCTCTACAATTGGATGGGGGCCGTTTACCTTGAGCCAGGCAGGGTCATCTGGGAGGGTGGGAGCAGGGAAAAGGAGAGAGCAGGGTGGGCAGCCCCCAGCCTGACCCTGGGCCGCCCTATGTGATAATGCCTGTGTGCACCCTTTGCACTCACATGTGTGGGTGTGTGCAGAGGCTGGGTGTGGCTCTGGGCAGCTGTCTTGGAGATGGCATCTGAGCTGGGCGGGGGCCGGGATTCCCCGGATAGCGCGGGGAGCTCCAGGGGCTCTGGCTGGGATGTACCACATGCCGGAGGACGGGTTCCGCTCACTTCTCACTGAGAGCAGAGGAACGGAGTTCTTGGGGGGGCCTGGGACTGGTTGGAGGAGGTTTCTCTGGAGCCCCTTTGGGAAGAGGTTGGGACCATCTGGGTGGGGCGTGGGGCAGTTGCCCAGCTGAGAGTTGAGGCAGGATCCTGTGGTTTCCTTCTCATCTTGGCCTAGGAGAGAATGCTGGGCCTCCCTGGGCGCTCATCCTGAGAGGGGGCAGTGAGGCTGGCATAGGCACAGGGGTGGGCCCAGCTCAAAGCTCCTCTGTGCAGCCTTCCCACCCCCACCCCACACAAGCACACACTTCCCCACCAGCCCCAGCCTGCCCCACCTGCCACTTTAAGTCTGGGCTGCTGCCTGCCCTGCCCCTCCCACCTCAACCCGGCTGCTTATCTGGGTCCTGGGGCAGGGGCGGGGCCGGGCCCTGCCCCGCCTCCTGGGTGCTGGAGCTTGGTTCCTGGTTTATTTATATTTTTGCCATGGATCATGAGGGAAGCTGTGTAAGTGTCTGGGAAGAGAAGGGACCGCGGCCAAACCTTCGGTGGTGAGAGACACCTGAGGAGGTGCAGGGTCCCCAGAGAGCTAGGGAGGCTGTGGTGCTACGAATGGGAGAGGGAGACACAGCCCAAGGGCCTGATTGTTCCATCCCTCCTATGTCTCCTAGCCCGGAGGGTTGACTGTCTAGGCCGGCTGTGGGATGGGAACAGGTGAAACACTCCAGGGCCTGAGTGTTCAAAGATTGGCAGCAGCCGAGGCTGCTGGGGAGGAGCCCAGGGCTGCCTGAGGGTGGGGGCTGGGAGGACCGTGTCCTGGCCCTGCCTCTTCCCGTGTGTCTGTGGCCGGGTGTCAGGTATCTGTAGACCTGTGCATCCGTTTTCCAGCCCCGTGTGTCTGTGCTGGACGTGTTTGTGTAAGTGTGCATTTGTGCGAGTTAGGGGCTGTCTGTTAACAGGGCCAGTGCACGCATTCTGTCCTTATGTGTCAATGTGTCGGCACTGGGATGTCCGTGTGTCCACACAGCTGTGGTTCCCTGTCAGAAGGGATATGTCTCATTGTAGTCCTTGTGTGTTTGGGTGTGTCCATGAGGAAGCCTTGGCCCAGGAAGCAGGAAGACAGGAGGGGCTGGCCACGTGGGCAGGTGCCACCACAGCCTGGTTCTTCCCGCCCACTTCCGTGGTGCCCTGCCTTGCCTCCTACAGATCTTAGGGTTAGGGCTCTCCTGCCTCGAGCCCTTAGTGCCTGAGGTCTCCCTCCTGACAGGACACCAAGCGTCATTCTAGCACCAACCCACGCCCCACCCCCAAGCACGCGCTGGCTCATGCTTGCTCTGTCCACTCTCCCTAGGAACGGCAGCGCCTGGAGACCATCCTGAACCTGTGTGCTGAGTACAGCCGGGCTGATGGGGGCCCCGAGGCTGGGGAGCTGCCCAGCATCGGGGAAGCCACTGCAGCACTGGCACTGGCAGGCCGGAGGCCCTCACGAGGCCTTGCAGGGGCTATGGGGACCTCTGGGCGGAACAGTGAGGAGCCCGGAGCTGCCACCCAGCGCCTGTGGGACAGCGTGGACCGCTCAGATGAGGAGAACCTCAAGGAGGAGTGCAGCAGCACTGAGAGCACCCAGCAGGAGGTGGGGTGCAAGGGAGGGCGCTGGGGCAGAGGAGGCTGGCGTGCTGAACGCTGAGAGCCAGGGGGTGGGGATAATGGAAGGATCCACCTCGGGAAGAGACTGAAAACCAGAGAGGTGGCCGTGAGGAGGCGCAGAAGGTGTGGAGGTTCCAGGCTATAAATAAGCTTTATGACCTGCCTCTCCTTGGGGCCCCACCCTGGCCTGGCACCCAGTGGTAAATCTTTATTCCTTTTAGCTGCGGCCTTTTTGCTCCCCTCACAGGAAGGGGAATCAGCCTCCACATCTTAGTCTGTCCCCACCCTGCCCAGCGTCCCCAGGGAAAGGGGCTCCATTCTCCAAGCCCCAGGCTTCCCCGTCTGATGGCTTGCCTCCCTTCCAGCATGAAGATGCACCTAGTGCCAAGCTGCAGGGAGAGGTGCTAGCCCTGGAGGAGGAGCGGGCTCAGGTGCTGGGGCGTGTGGAGCAGCTCAAGGTCCGTGTGAAGGAGCTGGAACAGCAGCTGCAGGAGTCGGCACGCGAGGTGAGCCGGAGGCTGCTGGCTGGGCCCCTCCCCGGCTGAGCGAAGGCCCTGGCTGCCTTCACGGATCCTGGTGTCTGCCCTAGGCGGAAATGGAGCGGGCCCTGCTGCAGGGGGAGCGGGAGGCAGAGCGGACGCTGCTGCAGAAGGAGCAGAAGGCGGTGGACCAGCTGCAGGAGAAGCTGGTGGCCCTGGAGACGGGCATCCAGCAGGAGAGGGAAAAGGTAACCCACACCTGGCCGGCCCAGGGCTGGGACCAGTGGCCTGAGAGAGCAGGAGACGTGCCTCCTCCGGGGCCCTGTACCCCTCACCTCGTCGTCCATCCCGCTGACCAGGTGGTCTCTGTGGCCTCTTCAGGACAGGGGCCCTTGTCCTCCATGGAAGGTACAAGCTTGGAGGGTGCTGCCAGGGGCTGGGCTGGTGTCTGAGGTCTCCTCTGTCTGGGTCTCTGTGCTACATGTGGGTGCCTGGGTGCCTGCCATTCTGGGCTCTTCTGGGAAGCGCCAAAACCCCTCTCCGGGGCAGTGAGCACAGCCCAGGGGACTGATGCTGAGGAGTAAGTCAGCTGTGGGTCCCAGCACCTGGAGGACGTCTCCAGCATGCTGTGGGTGCTCAGGAGCTGGCCTTTGGGAGACGGCCCTTAGGCCTCTGCTTCCTCCGAGCCTTCAGGGTCTGCAACCTCCCATCCCAGATGGTCCCAGTTCCCGCCCCTACCCCTTTCAGATCTCTGCCAGCCTGCAGGGGCTGCTCCATCCCACAGGGGCCATGCCAGCCACACTCGATGCCCAACACTGTGCCAAAAGCTCCGACGTGGAGAAGGGATTTTGGATTTTGACAGTATTTTTCTAAGAATTAAAATTTCCTTTTTGGATTTTTTGAGAATATCTTCCTCCTGCCCTCAATTTTGACGATCCTAAACATTCTTTGACCCTTTATTTATTTATTTTTGGAGCTTCAACTCTGGCCCTCAAAACCACACTCCCAAATTCTGTGCCAGATTAACTCCATGCTTACCCACCAGGCCTCCACTAACGCGCAGTCTAATCACTGTCCTGGGCTCTCGCATGCCCCTAACTGCCAGGCCACCCAGGCAGGGCTGAGCCGTGCCCGCTTACGCACTAACTCCAGGGGGCCTTCATGCCCCTGGCCTCTCCCCTCTAATAACTACCTCCTCCTCTCTTGGTGTGGGACCCCAGGGTTTTGCTCAGAAAGGAGCCGGCAGGAGAGCGCAGCTGAACTTGACTCAATGGGATAGCGGCAGGAGGGGCATAAGGGTAGGGAAAGGCCCAGCTGAGGAACAGCCCAACCTAGGAGCTCCTCCCACTGAGAGGCCTGCGCTGCTGGCTCCACGTTGGCAGCTTCCCGCACAGCAGGGGGAGGCAGGTCGTCTTCCGTCCATCCCTCTGCCTACCTGCTGGAGCTGGGGTAAGGGGGTCCAGGGGAGGATGTGGCCCCTGGGGGAGGTCTCTCTGTTAACAGTGGCTGCCCTTTCCAGCTTCCCCTAGGGCTCCCAGATTTAGATCCAGCCAGAGGGTGGGAATGGATGTCTCCCCCCCTAAGCTACCCAGAAGCTAGGGTATTCTAATAGTAGAGCCCAGACGGTAGGGAGGTACCTGGTGGCCAGGAACTAGCCTGCTGCAGGCCTCTTCTGTGGGATGGGTAAGTGATAGGGGTAGAAGGCCAGGGGGTGGGGGCCGGCACTCAGCACAGGGGCTACTCTTGGGGTGCAGCTTAGCGTGTCTCGTTGGCCTGGAATTGCTGTAGGCCTGGATTTTGCCATCTCTGGGCCCAGTTATTTGAGTGGTGGTGGTGGTAGTGGTGGTGGTGGTGGTGGTGGTGGTGGCGGCGGCGGCGGCAGCGGCTGCGGTGGTCGGGAAGGTTCCCTTGCCTCCCTCCCCAGCCCCCAGTCCATGGCCTGACTCTGGCTGTGGAATCTGTAATCACAGCTTCTCCTCTGCCTGTCCTTCGGAGGGGTGACTCACCAGCTCCTCCCCTCGTCCCCTTTCCCGCCCTCGGAGGTGTCATCTCGCCCCAGACAGAGCCGTCCACCTCCTCTCTGTACCCACTCCCAGGGCTCTCATTACCATGGCAACGGCCGAACTAATTGCAACTCTCGTCCCCACTGAAGTTCAGCGTGCAGTGCCGGCACTCCACCCCAGTCCTGGGCTGGGGTTGGGGGGAGGGGGACCCAGAGGGTTGGACGGGGTCTGCTCCACTGCACTGCTGTAGCTTTAACCTCCTCAGCTCCTGATTTGCATCCCACCCCTGGATTTAACCCTCGCCTCCACTACCCTTTCCCCTGGGGGTAAATTTTGGTCTCTGGGCGATTTGGGAGCCCTGGGCTCCCAACCGTGATGTGGAAGCAGTTCTGGCCTCTGCTGCTTCCAGGAGAAAGCTGAGGCCTTTTCCTAGGGCCTGCCCCAAGGTTACTCGTTCACAGACCAGCAGGAGACCAACATTTCTGCCCTGCACCCGCATCCTGCCTGTGCTGGCTGTCCCCGCACCTCTTGCCCTGTCTCATGTTCTGTACCCCACCACTTTGTGTGCCTTCTTCACCTCCTTCCTCCCTCACTCTCCTCTTTTCTCCCTCCTCTCCGCTTTCATTCCTGATGTCTCCTCCCTTGCCCGCCACCGCATCCCTGCCCGCCCTACCCTGCCACCCAGAGTTGAGGAGTGTGTGTTCTGTTTCTCCCCTGTGCCCGCCCTCCCCCCCCCTCCCGCCACCAGGAGAGGGCGGAGCTGGCCGCGGGACGGAGGCACCTGGAGGCCCGCCAGGCGCTCTACGCCGAGCTCCAGACGCAGCTCGATAACTGCCCCGAGTCAGTGCGGGAACAGTTACAGGAGCAGCTGAGAAGGGTCAGTTCCACCAGCCCCCCTCCCCCGGCCCCCGCGGGCCACCCGCCCAGAGAGAAGACAGGAGAGCGGTGGGACGGGACCACCTGGGCCTGCAGTACCTGCCGGACACCAGGGTCGGTGCTGTAGCTTGGAGGGGTCCGGGAAGGTTGGGGGGATCAGCGCTCCAGGCCGTGATGCCCGGGAACGGGACGAAGCCAAGCAGAGCAGAGGGGGATGGGGGGGGCAGGTCTTTCTCCAACGTCCCCGGGTCCAGCCCCCACAACTCACCTCTGTGGCCTGGCCTTCCAGGCCCAGAGTGGTGTCGTGAGCACCATCCAACCTCTGTTGTCACTGTTGTTGAAGGAGGCAGAGGCCCTGGAGACGGAGACCAAGCTCTTTGAGGACCTGGAGTTCCAGCAGCTGGAGCGGGAGAGCCGCGCGGAGGAGGAGCGTGAGCTGGCTGGCCAGGGGCTGCTACGCAGCAAGGCCGAGCTGCTCCGCAGCGTGGCCAAGAGGAAGGTGTGCCTGGGCCCCGGCTCCCGGCGCGCTACAGGTGGAGGGGGGCCGCTGACCTGCGTCTCAGTTGCACTCGGTGACTTCACGGGTGATAACGTTGCCTTCCTGTACTACGCTCTGCTGATGTGTGGATTGAGACCCCCAGTAGACTGATGTGGGAATTAGACAAGTGGTGAAGACAGACCAGGAGCAACCGCAGAGGAGCTCTAGTGTTTTTTTTTTGTTTGTTTGTTTGTTTGTTTGTTTTTCTCGACAGGCAGAGTGGACAGTGAGAGAGAGAGACAGAGAGAAAGGTCTTCCTTTGCCGTTGGTTCACCCTCCAATGGCTGCCATGGCCGGCGCGCTGTGGCCAGTGCATTGCACTGATCCGATGGCAGGAGCCAGGTACTTATCCTGGTCTCCCATGGGGTGCAGGGCCCAAATACTTGTGCCATCCTCCACTGCACTCCCGGGCCACAGCAGAGAGCTGGCCTGGAAGAGGGGCAACCGGGCAGAATCCGGCGCCCCGACCGGGACTAGAACCCAGTGTGCCGGCGCCGCAAGGCGGAGGATTAGCCTAGTGAGCCGCGGCGCCGGCCAGGAGCTCTAGTGTTGAGCCCTGACTCTCTTCTGACGCTCGGTGGGAAGCAGATTCCGCTGGCACTCAGAGCTGGGTACTGGCTGGGCAGGTGGAGATGCAGGGGAGGCCGGCTTCTGCCCCATCCAGCTCTGTCTGATGGACCTGTTGGCACCCATGTGGAGACCTTAGATCTGATGTTAGAGACAACTGAGGTAGGGGAGTCCCACGAAGGGCAGCTATCTGGGAGCCAGCCCTGGTGTGGCTGAACTCTTTTTTTTTTTTTTTTTTTTTTTTGATTAATTTATTTGAAAGGCAGAGGCAGAGAGAGGGGTCTTCCATCTTCTCATCTGTTGGTTCACTCCCCAAATGGCTACAAAGGCCAGAGCTGGACCAGTCTGAAGCCAGGAGCCAGGAGCTTCTTCTAGATTTCCACGTGGGTTCAGGGTCCCAAGGACTTGGGCCATCTTCTGCTTTCCCAGGCCAAAGCAGAGAGCTGGATAGGAAGTGAAGCATCCAGGATTCAAACGGGCACCCATGTGGGATGCTGGCATTGCAGGCAGTGGCTTTACCTGCTCCACTGTCGCTCCCCCTCTTCGCGGAGGAACGACACAGAACCCTGCACTGTTCTTTTGTCTGCTCGGCCCTTCCCGGGTTTGCTGCTGGTTCTTCCCGGGTTGGCTACCGTCCTTCCACCTCCGTGGAAGGGCGGTGCCCCCTGCCACTTTCCCCACTTCCACGGGGGAGCGGCACACTGCCGGCCGGCTCTCTCGGGGGCTGCTCAGGTGTTCCTTCAGATAGATGTTCCTGGTGCGTGTTGTCTCTCTCCTCCTTTATAGTCCTCTTCCACCAATCCCAACTCTGCTACCCACACGCCGAGTAAGCTGCTCTCCTCCAATCAGGAGCAGGATCAGCTCCTGCAGGTTACTGGTCGAACTGGAGGCAGCTGTGTAAAAGTTGTTTACTCCTCTCCCAGCGCCATATTGTGGGAGAGCAGATGCATAGAATAAGTCTTAATTCCAGTAACTTAGTCTAGTCCAAGCTGCTCCCCACAGTTCCCCCTTTCTTTTTATTTTTTGGCGTTGATACGCGCCTGTCTTCGGTGCCCCACAGCACACACTCTGCTCTGCTTGCTAGAGTTGCCCACAGGTGCTTACAAGCCCTACCAATCAGGCAAACCGAATCCGGGTCCTCTCTTTGCCATGTTGTGAGGAGGTTTTTAGGCGCTGATGCGTGCCTGTGTTCGGTGCCCTGCAGCGCATGCTCTGCTCTGCTAGAACTGCCTGCAGGTGCTTACAAGCCCTACCAATCAGGCAAACCGAATCCGAGCCTTCTCATTGCCATGTTGTTGGGAGACTTACTGATGTTGATTCGTGCCTTTCTTCGGTGACCTGCGGCGCATACTGCCTGCAGTTGCTTATCGTCTTACTAATCAGGCAGACCGAATCCGAGCTCTCTCATTGCCATGTTGTGGGGAGGCCTTATTTTTCTCTATTTCTCTATCTCCGGGCATTCCTATCTCTCCTATTTTACTTCTATCTGCCAGCATTCTATCTATTACTTCTATTACATTCTGTCTATTTATTTCTATCTGCCAGCATTCCTATTTCTCTCATTTTACTTTTAAACTTCTATTTCTCTTATCCCCGCGGCTTCCTGGCGCCTGCCCCGAGGCGCGCTTCAGCCCGCGCTTCTCATCTGCGCGGCTTCCTGGCTTCAAGCGCGCTCCGCGCCCTTCGTGCCCTTCAAACCCGCACCACGGCCCCGCGCCAGCCCCGCGTTCCCTATCTACTCGCGCCCCGTGCGCTCTCTCTGCTTGTGCCCCGCGCGCTTTCTCTGCGCGTGGCGGCTTCCGCGAATCACACAGCCTAGCTCACGTTTCCGCTTCTCGGTTTTCAGTCTAAGTTCCCCGGGCTAACCTGACGAATTCCAACCTAGCTTACGTCTCCGCCTTTTGGTTTGGCTTCCCATCTTTTGCTCCCCGGGCTAATCTGACGGATTCCAACCTAGTTTACGTCTCCGCCTCTGGTTTTAGTTTTTCGCCTTTTGTTCCGCAGGCTGACTTGATGAATCCCAACCTAGCTTACGTCTACGCTTCGGCCTGCCCCCGCGGCTTCATTTTCCCTAACATTTTTCTCTACCCGGTATGTTTCCTAACTTTTCTTCCAACAATATTCCCCTCTCATTTCTCCTGGCTTCTCCCCACAGTCCGTATCCGAGTCTAAGTTTCTTCTAGCTTTCACTTTCGCTTTTAACCACAGATTTCTCCTAGCTTCCCCGCCATAGTCTGTATCTGAGTCTATGTTTCTTCCAGCTTTCACTTTCACTTTCACTTTCAATCTAACTTCTTCCGGCACTTTTTCTGTCCGGCTTTTCCCTAGGCTCTTCCCTAGTCTCTCTCTCCGGTATTTTCCCACTTTTTCCCGCTTCTTCCCTCCTAGGTTTCCTATCCGAGTCACGGCACCATTATGTCGCTCCCCCTCTTCACGGAGGAACGACACAGAACCCTGCACTGTTCTTTTGTCTGCTCGGCCCTTCCCGGGTTTGCTGCTGGTTCTTCCCGGGTTGGCTACCGTCCTTCCACCTCTGTGGAAGGGCAGTGCCCCCTGCCACTTTCCCCACTTCCGCGGGGGAGCGGCACACCGCCGGCCGGCTCTCTCGGGGGCTGCTCAGGTGTTCCTTCAGATAGATGTTCCTGGTGCATGTTGTCTCTCTCCTCCTTTATAGTCCTCTTCCACCAATCCCAACTCTGCTACCCACACGCCGAGTAAGCTGCTCTCCTCCAATCAGGAGCAGGATCAGCTCCTGCAGGTTACTGGTCGAACTGGAGGCAGCTGTGTAAAAGTTGTTTACTCCTCTCCCAGCACCATATTGTGGGAGAGCAGATGCATAGAATAAGTCTTAATTCCAGTAACTTAGTCTAGTCCGAGTTGCTCCCCACACTCCACCACTGAACTCTTAAGCAAGGGGATTGGGCACTGTGTCCTGGTGGGCAGTGATGTGCTAGATGCTATGAGCATCTGCTGATCTCAGACCTGGCTGGGACAGTGGCAGGATGGTGGGGCAGGGATGTGTGTGTGTTGGGGGGGGGGGGGTGTGAGTGAGAGAGAGAGAGAAGCTAGGCTTAGCAAGGGGAGGGGAGGGGAGGGGAATTGGAAGCCCTGGATGGCTCACACCTATAGACTCAGGTGTGGCTGAGGCTTGTGTCCCTCTATACTCGTGCATACATGTGCAATGGGCTCGGCGGGTGTGAACATGTTAGAGGTGAGGGCAGTGAGCTGGGGGAGGAGTGTGCAGAAGTGGTGAGCAGGGCTAGGGCTGAGGTTTGCTGGCTAGCCTGGGTTTGGTGGTCAGTGGGGAGCTGTGGCCCTCCCCTGAGTCCAGCTCCCTTGCTTCCCTCCCCGAGCTGTTCTGCCTTACACATGCACCCACTTTCCGGATGTGAGACTGATGAAAGGAAATAAGAGAACTCACATTTCCTAAGCCCTTGGGCATAGGCCAGGCACGCTAGCAGGAGGCCACGTTGGGTTATCTCCTGCTGTCCTTGGGATTGTCTTATAAGGCAGGCTCGCTTATCCTCATTTTATAGACAAGGCAACTGGGGTTCAGAGGAGGTGTGTGTGTGTGTGTGTGTGTGTGTGTGTCTGTGTACTCAAAGCCTAGCAGGTAAGTGTCAGACTCAGATTTGAAACTTGGGCCTGCCTGAACCCAAAGACCATGTTCCTTCCACTGTGCTACACAAGGGCTAGGGCTGGCTCTTCTCCATCTTCCTCTTTTCTTCTGGAGGGAATGCAGCAGGGGCCCTTAGATCAGCTCAGCTCATCCACTTGAAGTTCTAGGCTGCCTAAGCTCCTGGGAGTTGTGGGAAGGTCAGCAGCAGTAGATGCTGCTTCCCTCTCACAGCTACCCTGGCCCCTGGGCAGCTGCAGCCCTGCTGCCAGGACCCAGAGGTTACATTCTCTCTGTGCTGCTCCTTGTGAGCTCTGCCCAGCTTCTATCCCTCAGCTCCCAGGGTCTGCCCCAGGCCCTGTGCCCTGGCGCCCTGTGCTGCTCAGTCCTCTTTGGTTCAGAGTGGTTGAGAGCACTGGCCTTGGAGTCCAACAGATCTGATCCTAATCCTAGCTCTGTCACCCACTACCTTAGAGACTTTAGCTCCCAAGTGTCAGTGCCATCACCTATAAAATGGACATAAAGGTACCTGCGTGATACGGGAGTTACCTGAGATGTGAATTGCAAAACATTTGGTAGAGTTCCTGGCCCCTAAGAGGTAACTGGCAGCTGTCCTGTGAGGGTCACTGCCTGGCCTGCTGCAGTCGTCCTCTGGGTTGACCCCAGGTTTAGGTGCAGGACAGCTCCCTTCTTCATGCTTTCCTCTCCCAGCTCTTGCTCCTAACTATGGCTGCCTCTCCCAGGAAGCCCTCTTAGCATTAATCTGGCCTATTCCAACCCCCACCCCACCCCAGGTCCTCATCCTTCCTCCTGACTTCTTATTGCATTTCCTTGAAATCAGCACATGATAGTTGAGCCAGGCACTGTGCTGAGCCCTGTTGGGGATGTGGAAACAGAAGAGACCATATGCATTGGCTGTTAACATGCAGGGCAGGTGGTGGTGGTAGTGGCAGCGACAGTATGCTCACAGATGACAGTGACATGAGAGAGGCCTAAGGTGATACAGAACAGTGAGAGAACAGGGGAGGAGGGCAAAGGAGCAAAGAAACCGAGTGGCAGTCAAGGAAGGCTTTGGAGGGGAGGTAGCATCCAGTGAGGTCTTGGAGGCCAAGCCTGGAGTGTGTGGAGAAAATGGACAGCTGTCTTGGCTAAGGGGGGTGGGAGGCCGCTGCAGAGGCAGGGCAAGGGCTAGGCACCCTTGCGTGCCAGGTCAGGGATTTGTGCTTTATCCTGTGGGTGATGAGAAGCCACTGAAAGATTCTGAGGAGAGGAATGACCTGGCCTTACTTGTGGATCTTCTAAAAAATTTTAGCGATATATTTATTAATTTATGCGAAAGGCAGAGAGACAGATCTTCTACCCACTGGTTTACCCCCCAAATGCCTGCAACAGTCAGGGCTGGTCCAGGCTGAAGTCAAGAGCCAGGAACTCCATCCAGTTCTCCTGCATGAGTGGCAGGAACCCAAGTCCTTGAGCCATCATCTGCTGCCTCCTATTTTGCACATTAGGAAACTTTACTGAAGTGGAGGAGCTGGGACTCGAACCAAGCATTCCCATATGGAATGCAGGCATCTCAAGGGGCGGCTTAATGCCTGCCCCAGTGTGGATTTTTTTAAGAGTTATTTATTTATTTATTTGAAACAGTTACAGAGAGGGAAGGAGAAATGGGGAGAGAGTGAGCTTCTATCCCCTGGTCCACTCTCCAAATGGCTGCATCAATCAGGGCTGGGCCAGGCCAAAGCCAGGAACCAGGAGTTCCATCTGCTGGTTCAGATGGCTGCAGTGGTCAGAGCTGGGCCAGGCAGAAGCCAGGAGCCAGGAATTCTATCCAGGTCTCCCATGTGGGTGGCAGGGGCCCAGATGCTTGGGCCATCTTCTACTGCTTTTCTTAAGCCATTAGCAGGGAGTTGGATGGGACAAGAACCAGAGCCCATATGGATGTAGGCATTGCAGACAGCAGCTTTACCCACTGTGCCACGACACCAGCTCCCCAGTGTGCATCCTAGTAAAAATTAAGAAATATGTATTTTCTTTAGAAAGACTAGAAAGAGGCCTTTTTAGGGGGCTGTTTTGTGGTAGCATGGAGTGGATAAGAAAGTTGAGTGTGGAAGCAGATAGCTGGTGAGACGACTCAGACTCAGGCCAGGGGGCAGAGGCCTGGATTTGAGTGGCAGCCATGGGGTGGGGGTGGGTGAACTATTCAGTGTCCTGGGCTCCGGGACCCACTGACTGTGGGAGTAGGGAAAGGCAGATTTAGGGATTTGGTTCCGGCTAGTGTGTCTGGTGGCACAGGAGTTACAGGCTAGGGGAGGGAGGTAGGAGAGGAAAAGGGGCTGACCACTGCAGCCTGGGTTTTCCTGGCCTGTGGTATGGTGGGCCAAGTGAAAGAGCTGGTTCCCTCACTGGTGCCCTGGGTATCTGGGCAGGAGAGTCGCACTTTGGGCTCAGTTCACCCAGGCCTGACTGACCACCCCATGTCCTCCAGGAGCGCCTCGCAGTTCTGGACAGTCAGGCCGGGCAGATCCGGGCGCAGGCTGTGCAGGAGTCAGAGCGCCTGGCCCGCGACAAGAATGCCTCGCTGCAGCTGCTGCAGAAGGTAATGCCTGGCAGGTGGGGCTGGGGGGGAGGGGGGAACACAGGAGCCAGGGTGCAGATGGCTGCTGCCTCCCCCCGTCTTCACCCTCGTGTCCCTCATTCTCTGACTCTGGCCCTTGGTGCGGCTTGCAGGAGAAGGAGAAACTGACCATGCTGGAGAGGAGATACCACGCGCTCACGGGGGGCAGGCCTTTCCCGAAAACCACCTCGACTCTCAAAGAGGTAACAGGGTTGGGTCAGCCCGCAGGGTGTCCTGGGGGCTCCCATGGCTGAGGCTGCACTCGGGGCTGCTTTCCCGAGCTGCAGAGATTAGAGGAGAGAGGCTCCTGAGGTCCGGGACTTGACCCTCCATGGCTACCGGCTGCTTCCTCTGAGTTGCTGTTCGTGCTCTGTGGAGCCCACTAATCTCACCATTTGAGACTGGAGTGTAGGTGGGATGGGGGCAGGGCCAGGCATGCTCATCCGGTGGGTGTCTTAGAGATCTGGGACTCTCCAGGCTTCCATCTGGAAGACAGTCTTGGCTCACCAGTGGGCACCGAAGCCTCCTCGGCAGTTGCTTCCCAAGTCTGTGTCTGGTGTGTGAGGTCTGACTGGGATGCACCTGGTTTGCTGACCTCTTCCCCTCCCTCCCTGCCTCACTGCACAGCAGTTTAGGCCTGGGATGGGGGGAGGGCAGGCGGGGCATGAGTGCTGAGACCCCTCACCATCCCCCCTCTCCATAGGCTGAGCTGCTCATCCCCCAGTCCTCAGACCTGGGCCTGGGGACTAAGGCTCTGAGCCTGTTGCCAGGGGCTTCTCAGGCTGGGGCCGCCTCTGTCCCCTTAACTCCATCTGCTTCCACTCTGCTCTGCCCCAAAGCACAAGAGGTAATCACAGCTAACTGTGTGCTCTGCTTTGCCCACTGCCTGCCTGCCTGCTGAGCTCCTGCCTACAGCCCTTGCCAGGCCTGGCTGGCTAGAGGTTGGGGGACCTGGTGTGAGTGCTGCTCTGCTGCCCACAGGGCACGCCAACAGCCCGAGCAGCATCAGGGACACTGATTTGGGTCTTACTTCGCATGTATTCTGCATGCCACTCCTCAGCTCTCTGGCTCACTTGTTCCTTTTTCATGTGCACCACAGGACAGCCTGGCTGTGGACTCAGGCCCAGCTGAGCCACTGACTGGGTGGGTTTAGGATCCTGGGCTTTGCCCCGGCCCTTCTGAGGATGAGTGTGACAGTCCCTGCCTTCACAACCACAGCTGCTTGTGCTGGCGTCTTTCCCAGTGGGCACCGGGCCCATTTTCCTGCCAGGCTTTTTAACTGTTCCCTGCTATGGCTTCTTTCTCGCTCTGTCTTGCTCAGGCCCTCGTAGTGTCACTGCCAGTTTCCAGTGCCTTCCCCAGTGGAGAGGATGTGAGGGTCCCTGGTCAGTGGTGTGGCGGGTGCCTGAGGCTGCATGTGTGTGCCCGCCTGGGGCTGCCCAGGGTGTGGGAGACAGGTTAGATCTCTGAAAACTGGGCCCTGACCCTCAGTGGGCTCTTGGGAGGCCTTCCTGGGCTTTTTCACCTGCCCTGGGTCTGAGATAAACCCAGCGAAGGGCCTTTGAGGTCTCCTGGGGGCAGGGATCAGATGCCAAGGTGGCCCTGAGAATGGAGCTGCGGGGAACCTCCCAGCACTCAGTTCTGCTTCCACTTTGGTGGCTCCCCCACCTGCAGCCACAGAAGGCAGCCGAGTGTCCCACCTCGGCCTCTGGTTTTGTATTGACATGGAGTGGTGGCCCTGTGATGTGGCCTCGCATGGAGTGTGGGGTGCTAAGTACCTGGTCAAACCCCGTTAACCTTTTCTCCGCCCATCTTCCCCTCCCATGGGCGCCCCAGGAGTATGTGAGCCTGGCAGAGGTTCTCCAGCTGTGCTCTCGCTTGGACCCCTATGCTTCTGCCATCTCCCCCAGCGCGCCCACCCAGCCCCTGCCTGACAGTGAGGTACCAGCCACTGCGTGTGCCCACCTATGCCTAGGGGCCTTCCTGTGGGTACCCTAGACTGCCCCTTGGTGGGGGTGGGGTAGCAGGGTCTGTCTGCAACAGTGAGGGAGAAGGGTAGCTGGTGTGAGGGACGTTGGGCATGCCCTGTGGGCTGCAGAGGGGCAGGCGCTGCTCTCAGATGAGTCTCCTGCTGCCAGGACTCTGACCCTGCCTGGCTCTGCAAGCCACCTCTGCTCTGTGCTCCCACCCTCTCCTGTGGACACAGCCCTCTCTTCAGTTCCAGTCCTGTTAACCTCTTATATTCCCTCCTCCGGCTGGTCTTCCCCCAAGTACGTGACGCTTGAGCAGCTAAGGGTGATGTGGGGCAGCTCATCCGTGGCCCCAGCACCTGCGCCAGGCCTGCCTCCCTGGGCCTCTGCCTCTCGGGACCTCGTTCCCACCAGCAGCTTTGCTCCCGTGCCGCCCTCCTCCTCCTCCTCTGCTTCCATCACGCCTTCCCCCAAGGTTGGTGATCTGTGTGTCTTGCCATCCCCGCCCTGTGACTGGCGTGGCTCTGTCTGTTACCCCTGCCGGCCAGCCCCGGGGGAGTGCTCGGCGCTGCGGGCCCTGGCTGGCTGGTGTCTGATGATGCTTCCGTGGTCCGGAGCCGTCCATGCACTGCTTCTCTTTGCCTTCAGCACTCGCGGGGCACCTGTAGTCTCACTGTGTTCTCTTCTCTCTTTGTGTGTGCTCCTTTCTCCCGCCTCCCTCCTGCCCCTCTCCCTGGCCTGGCCTCCCTTCCCCTTCCTCTTTCTCCCTTCTACTGCCTTTTCCTTCCCCTGTGTCCTGGCATCCTTCCCCTCCTCCTGTCCCCGTCCTTGTGTCCCTCCTCGTGACCCCTCCAGATGGAGAAGCTGCTGCTCCCTGCCGTAGACTTAGAGCAGTGGTACCAGGAGCTGATGGCGGGGCTGGGGACTGGCCCTGCAGCGGCCTCCCCTCGCTCCTCCCCCCCGCCTCTGCCCGCCAAAGCTTCCCGTCAGCTGCAGGTAACCCCCCCCCCCGGTTCTGCATCCTCCCAGGCTTGCTCTGCCATTCCACCGGCCGCACAGGGTCACTGGGGGTGGGGTGGGGTGGGGGTCAGCCCCTTCAGGGCAGTGAAGTTCTCTCCATGGGCAGCAACTGAAGGGCCAGCCTCCTGAGCCAAGGGTGATGTGACTGTCCAGTGGCAGGGGGTTGTGGAGCTGTGGTCACGTTGGGATCTGTGCTGGGTGAGGTTGTGGTTTTGTTGGCCTAGGCGGCCCCCCGGCAGGGGGAGGGTCCTTGGACAGTCTCCTCCCAGGTTTTACCCCCTGACCTGCGGCAGCATCTGAAGTTCCAGCTTCCAGGAGTTATCCTTGCGTGGCCTCTGCCGGAGTTGTGACTCCTGTAACGTGGGCGGTGTCTCTCCTGCATGCCTGGATCCTGACTTCTACGTGCTTTGATTTGTTTAATCATTACTGCAGGCTTTTGGGGTGGGCAATGTTAGCTCTCATGTGACCCAACACACAGGGGCAGGGGAGATAAGGAAACTCCCCCACTCACCAAGCTGGGAGGGGGAGCCCTTGACTCCCAAGATGGAATTCACACTTGGTTAGTTCCACCAGAAGCTTGGCAAAGACCGAGTCTGGTCCCGCCCCCTCCTTCTGCAGATAAGGAAGCAAAGGCCTTGAGCTGGGAGGTGTGTGGCTCAAGGCCACATAACCTGTTAGTGGCAGAGCTGGGACCAGCCTCCAGTTGTCTCCCAAGTAGATCTGTCCATCTGGCATGAACTCCTTGCGTGGGTCGGTTTCAGGACCTTTCTCTGACCCAGGAGGACTAGGGATTTGGCCTAGGGAGGAGCAGCCTGGAAAGGAGGCCTGGCAGCTGCTAACAGCGTCTGCCTGTTGGGTTGGCCCCAGAGGCTTCAGGCCTGATGCCAGAGTAGAACCTTGGATCTACAGCAGCCTAGGTGATACAAGGGTGGTGTCCTGTTCAAGAGCCTGATGTCACTGGCCGCTGTCTCTTCCCTCCAGGTTTACCGCTCTAAAATGGATGGTGAGGCCACCGGCCCCCTGCCCCGGACCCGCAGCGGCCCCCTTCCTTCATCCTCTGGCTCCTCCTCTTCCTCCTCCCAGCTCAGCGTGGCTACCCTGGGCCGTAGCCCTTCCCCGAAGGTCTGAAGGCAGTGGGCAGGGCGCGCGTGCGTGTAAGGGGGCCTGGAGTCCGCCGTGGAGGATGGGGTGTATTGAGCCCCGGGCCCAGCACTCCCTTCCCTCTGCAGAGTACCCTCCTCGCCCAGAATGGCACAGGCAGCCTTCCTCGCAACCTGGCTGCCACACTGCAGGACATCGAAGCCAAGCGCCAGCTGGCGCTGCAGCAGAAGGGTGAGTGGCCGCAAGGCTCCCGGCCTCCTCCGGGCCCTGCCTTTCACGGGATGCTTTTCCTTTAAGTGGGGCATGCACAGGAGCAAAAAGGTTTAGATGCCTACAGCAGCGCTTCCTGATGTTTAGCTGACGGGGCTCCGGGTCAGGGGCCAGGGCCTGAGATGTGACATCTTTCCCAGGAGCCGAGCAGATAAGGAAGCACTTGTTGACCTCAGGAGGGGTAGACATCTCTGGGTCCGGAGACGGGGGGCCGGATTTGATGACGTTCAGAAAGGGCTCCTTGAGGTGTTGGCTCTGGGGACCCAGGGGTCCTGTAGCTTGTGTGTATTTTGGTTGTTTTGAAAGTCCACGTGTATGTCTCTCTCTCCTCATCCCCTCTGTGTGTCTCTCCCATACCCTCTCCCCGGGGGCCCCCCACACCAGTTGAGTCGCTTCCTGCCGAGCCCCTCCCAACTGATGACCCAGCAGGTAGAGCGTTGACCCCTGGGGCCGTTGCTTTGGTCAGGCCGCCCTCGCGTGGGTGTCAGCATGCTGTGTCCTTGCCCAGGCCCCTGCTGTGTGCAGGCTGGCTCCCTCCCAGGCCTCACCCTCCCAGCTGACTTCTCTCCTGCCCTGAGCTGTGCTCCACCTGTCTCCCCTGCCCAGGCTCCTATCTTGCTGCTCTTGCTTCTGCATTGCAGGGGGTCTGCACGGGCATCCTGGGTGCTCACGGCGCTGCATCTCCTCCTTGTCCCTTTCCCAGCAGGCAGGGTGGGTGCATGTGTTCTGCCCACCAATTCAGGCCTTGGTTGTAAGCTGGAAGCAGCCGACCATCTCACTGCCAGGGCACCTCCTGGGCAGTGGGCTTGGGATGCAGCGAGAGCACTGTTACCAGGCAGTGCTGGGGTCAGTTGTATGGGGCAGCCAGCCTGGAGCTATGGGAGGGAGAGCGGGCTGCCTTATGTTAAGTTCTTCCTGCTCGCCGCCTCCCTCTGTGATGTGTCCCTCTCCACGGGTGGGAGCCCACCGTGACTCCCAGGTGTTCCTCCTGCAGGGCAGCAGGTGATCGAGGAACAGCGGCGGCGACTGGCCGAGCTGAAGCAGAAGGCGGCAGCCGAGGCGCAGTGCCAGTGGGATGCGCTGCACGGGGCGGCGCCCTTCCCCCCGCTCATGCACCACTCCATCCTGCACCACCTGCCGGCAGGCCGGGAGCGCGGGGAGGAGGGCGAGCATGCCTACGACACGCTGAGCCTGGAGAGCTCAGATAGCATGGAGACGAGCATCTCCACCGGGGGCAACTCGGCCTGCTCTCCCGACAACATGTCCAGGTACCTGGCCGTGCCCAGCCCACTGCCTCTGCCAGAGGTCCTGTGGGCTCCTTGATGCATGCCCCGTCCTCCTTGCCTCCCCAGTGCCAGTGGTCTAGACATGGGGAAGATTGAGGAGATGGAGAAGATGCTGAAAGAGGCCCACGCGGAGAAGAGCCGGCTCATAGAGTCAAGGGTGAGGCTGGCCTGGGCCTGGGAGGCAGAAGGTGGAGGGGCCCATCCTGCTGAGGGCCTGTGCTGCAGCCCAGGCCCTGCCACCCACACTAGCCACACTAGCCACACAGCATCCCGGTGGGGGCAAATGTGCTTTAGAAGTTGTGTTGCTCACGAGGGCATAGGAGGCTGGGTGAGGGGCAGCCTCATAGCTCTGGACAACAGAAGGTTCCCTTAGGGACTGTGCAACCGTGAATTTCCTGTATGGTTCAGCACATTCAGTCTGTGTGTGCTTGCTTCTGTGAACTTTTTTCTTTTTTTTAAAGATTTATTTATTTGAAAGGCAGAGTTACAGGGAGAGAGAGAGAATCTTCCATCCATTGGTTCACCCCTCAGATGGTCACAATAGTCAGGGCTGGGCCAGGCCAAAGCCAGGAGCCAGAAACTCCATCTGGGTCTCCCATGTGGGTGTCAGGGGCCTAAACTTGAGCCATCATCTGCTGCTTTCCCAGGTGCCTTGTCAGGGAGCTGGCTCAGGGGCAGAGCAGCCAGGACTCAAACCAGCATTCACATGGGATGTTGGTGTTGGAGGAAACCCACTGTGCCACAGCCCTGATCCCTCTGTGGGCTTATTGATCTCTGCGTGTCATCTATGCGTGTCATGCTTCTTGGGGATGGTTAGGAAGAGCTGGAGCTGGGGGTTGAGGTACAGGACAGAAGGGGCTGCAGGTGTCCAAGCTGGAGCAGAGGTGCCGGCTGCGGAACCGAGGGTGCTCAGGGAAGTCACATCCTCTTCACGTGGGCATGGAGCTGGGACTCAACAGAGAGAGACCAGGGTGTATCCTGGACATAGATGGGCCCAGGAAACCAGTGCCTGAGAAGGAAGTTAATTAAGCCAAAGATCTGCAGAAGCATCCGTCTCCCTGTGAGAGGCTTGCAGCATCTCTTGAGATGAGAGTGGCAGCAGCAGCTGAAAGGATTAGAAAGATAAGCACAGACCATGTGGATGTGGGATCAGCCAGCCAAACATGCCTCTTAGTCTTGCATCAGAGTTGGGCTGATGTGCGAGCATCTCTCAGCAAGTGAAGTTCTGAGCCAACAGAGACGGCAGTGGGAGCTGATGGTAGCCAGGTCTTTGTTGTTTCAGATGCAAAGAGCATCATGGAACACTCCGTTCCTTTTTAATAGTTACTGTTTTAAACATTTATGTATTGTTCTTTACTTGAAAGGCAGAGAGAAAAAGATCTCCAGCCACTGGTTCACTCCCCAAATGCCCACAGAAGGTGGGGCCAGGCAGTGCCAGAGCCAGGGGCTCTGAACTCTATCCAGTCTCCCATGTGAGTGGCAGGGATCCACACACTTGGGCCATCATTTGCTACTTCCCAGGCACATGAACAGAAAGCTGGGTTGAAAGTGGAGGCAGCACTTGATCCTAGGCACTCTGATTTGGGATACAGCATCCCGAGGCAGCTTAGCCTGCTGCCCCACTTAATGACCTTTGAATTGAACTGTTTCTATAACGGCTTTTTTTTTTTTTTTTTTTTTTGACAGAGTGGACAGTGAGAGAAACAGAGAGAAAGGTCTTCCTTTTTGCCATTGGTTCACCCTCCAATGGCCGCCGTGGCCGGCGCGCCGCAGCCAGCGCACTGCGCTGATCCGATGGCAGGAGCCAGGTACTTCTCCTGGTCTCCCATGGGGTGCAGGGCCCAAGCACTTGGGCCATCCTCCACTGCACTCCCTGGCCACAGCAGAGAGCTGGCCTGGAAGAGGGGCAACTGGGACAGAATCCAGCGCCCCGACCAGGACTAGAACCCGGTGTGCCGGCGCCGCAAGGCGGAGGATTAGCCTAGTGAGCCACGGCGCCGGCCTGTAACGGCTTTTATAAGTTCAGTTGTGACCCTAGGCTCCAATCATATTTTTCCCCCCATAAAGTTTAAAGTTCAATGACAGGAGCCAGCGCTGTGGCGCAGCGGGTTAATACCCTGGCCTGAAGCGCCGGCATCCCATATGGGTGCCGGTTAGAGACCTGACTGCTCTACTTCCAATCCGCTCTCTGCTATGGCCTGGGATAGCAGTGGAAGTGGCCCAAGTCCTTGGGCCCCTGCACCCGTGTGGGAGACCTGGAAGAATCTCCTGGCTTCGGATCAGCACAGCTCTGGCCGTTGGCCAATTGGGGAGTGAACCAGCAGATGGAAGACATTTTCTCTCTCTCTCTGCCACTCCTCTCTGTAATTCTTTCAAATAGATACATAAATCTCAAAAAGTTTAATGACAAATATTTTTCTTTTTAAAGAAGATTTATTTATTTGAAAGGCCGAGTTTCAGAGAGGGAGAGGCTGAGTCAGAAGCCTTTTGAAGGCTAGAAGGCTAGAGCTGGGCCAGATTGAAGCCAGGAGCTTCCTCCAGGTCTCCCACGTGGGCGCAGGGGCCCAAGGACTTGGGCCATCCTCCACTGCTTTCCCAGGTACATTATCAGGGAGCTGGATCAGAAGTGGAGCAGCCAGGACTAGAACCAGTGCCCATATGGGATGCCAGTGTTTCAGGCAGAGGCTTTACCTGCTACACCACAGTGTCAGCCCCAGCAACAAATATTTCTAATGCTGAGTTCCAAGGGATCTTCAGTTAGTGTTTGGGGAAGGATTCCTGAATATATTAACTGTTCAAAAATAGAGGTTCAGCTGTTCCATATTCTGGAATTCAGATACAATGATAAGAGCCCTATTTATTGAGTGCTGCTTTTCTGCTGGAATCAATGACATTTTACATATACATATGAGCTATATGATATATATATGAAATCACATGTAAATTGCCTACTCCAGAAAATGGAGTGAATTCTTTTAAAAAGATTTATTTATTCGAAAGAGTTACACAGAGAAGGAGAGGCAGGGAGAGAGGTCTTCCATCCACTGGTTCACTTCCCAACTAGCCACAATGGCTAGAGCTGGGCCAGACTGAAGCCAGGCGCTTTTTCCAGGTCTCCCATATGGGTGCAGGGGCCCAAGGACTTGGGCCATATTCCACTGCTTTCCCAGGCCATAGCAGAGAGCTGAATCGGAAGTGGAGCAGCTGGGACTCAAACCAGCACCCACATGGAATGCTGGCACTGCAGGTGGTGGCTTTATCTGCTACACCACAGCGCTGGCCCCATGGAATAGCCATTCTTAACCCCAGTTTACAGATAAGGCAGTCGAGGCTTAGTCTGTTTTTTTTGTTTGTTTGTTTTGTTTTGTTTTTGACAGGCAGAGTGGACAGTGAGAGAAACAGAAAGGTCTTCTTTTTGCCGTTGGTTCACCCTCCAATGGCACTGCACTGATCCAATGGCAGGAGCCAGGTGCTTCTCCTGGTCTCCCATGGGGTGCAGGGCCCAAGCACTTGGGCCATCCACCACTGCACTCCCTGGCCACAGCAGAGAGCTGGCCTGGAAGAGGGGCAACCAGGACAGAATCCGGCGCCCCGACCGGGACTAGAACCCGGTGTGCTGGTGCCTCAAGGCGGAGGATTAGCCTAGTGAGCCGCAGCGCCGGCCAGAAAGTTTAAATTTTTTTAAAGATTTATTTACTTGAAACTCAGAGTTACACAGAGAGAGGGGCAGAGAGAGAGGTCTTCCATCCACTGGTTCACTTCCCCAGATGACCGCAATGGCCAGAGCTGCACCTATCCAAAGCCAGGAGTCTGCACAGTGCAGGGGCCCAAGCACTTGGGCCATCTTCTGCTTTCCCAGGCCACAGCAGAGAGGTGGATTGGAAGTGGAACACGGGACTCGAACCGGTGCCCATATGGGATGCCAGCACTGTAGGCAGTGGCTTTACCAGCTACACCACAGCGCTGGCCCCAAGAGTTTAAATTACTTTGTCAGGATCCTAGAGCCCCATGGTAGTGGCAGGGCTAGGTTTTGAAACCAGGACATGTACTTCCAAGCATTTATTCTTCCCACACAGGGCTCTCAGAGAGGGTGGGCTGTGAGGGTGGGGCCTGCTGAGGAGGCCCAGCCCAGGGGGCAGAGGACAGGTATGAGCGCTGAGTCCTGACTTTGGGGCAGGAGCGGGAGATGGAGCTGCGGCGGCAGGCCCTGGAGGAAGAGCGTCGCAGGCGGGAGCAGGTGGAACGGCGGCTGCAGAGCGAGAGTGCCCGGAGGCAGCAGCTGGTGGAGAAGGAGGTCAAGATGCGGGAGAAGCAGTTTTCCCAGGTGAGGGAGGAGCCTGCCTCCACTGGGCCTTAGAAGCCACCTGCTCCAGAAACGGTCATTGCTGTTAGCCTTAGCACAGGCAGAATGCTGCCAGGGATATGCCAGCCCCCAGGGCTCATTCAAGCCAGCCTGTGTGTGGCTGCTGGGGGTTGGAATATAGCCAGCCACCTTGCAGACCCCTGGTTCAGAGAAGAGGGTCTGGACAGGCCTCCCAGAGACAGCAGCAGAGAAGGATGAGGGTGGCCCTCTTTGGGCTCCTGTGTGCTTTATGAGTCTGCACTGCACCTCCCTCCTGCTCGGCCATCCCGGCCCTGCCCCACAGGGCCTTCCGGTTCCTGTCTCTGCTATTGGTGGCCTCACTTTTCTTTGGGACAGAAATCCCTCCTTGGCACAAAACCAGCCTTGCCCTCGGGTGACTGACACAGGATGGTTGAGCCAGTTAAGGATGGAAGGAGAAATGGGTCTGAGGGGGGAACCTGCTCACCTCCTGGCCGGGCTCAGGACTGCAGCTAAGGGGTCGGGTGGGGAACCACGGCAGAGAGGAGGCTATGCTGACTCTGCCGCCTGCTCCCAGGCCCGACCCCTGACCCGCTACCTGCCGATCCGGAAGGAGGACTTCGACCTGAAGACCCACATAGAGTCCTCAGGCCACGGTGTGGACACCTGTCTGCACGTGGTGCTCAGCAGCAAGGTACCAGGACCGGGCGGGCACTGGGAGAGGCCCCCTGGGCCAAGGCAGTGTTGGGGACAGCCCCCGCTGCAGGAGGCAGGGCTGAGGGGCCTTCGCTGGCTCCCTACCGACTCCTTCCCACCAGGTCTGCCGTGGCTACTTGGTCAAGATGGGCGGCAAGATTAAGTCTTGGAAGAAGCGCTGGTTTGTCTTTGACCGGCTCAAGCGCACCCTGTCCTACTATGTGGGTGAGTGTCCACAGGTCTGCTCTGGGTGTCAGCCAGGACAACTGGTCTTCCGGAAGGAGGCCACGCTTCCATGGAGGGGGCCGGAGGCTTGGGATGATTTGTCATCCTGACCACAGAAGTAAATAGAGTGTACCTGACTCACTTCCATTTCTGTGCTGGTTCACTCCCCAAATGGCTGCAACTGCTGGAGCTGGGCCAGGTTGAAGCCAGGAGCTTTTTCCACAGGGGTGGGCGTGCCACGGTAACATGGGTTCTAAGATCCCAGGGGCTCCAATCTACTCACTTCTTACTCCTGACACACCGGTGCACAGCCGTGCTGTGTTTCAGAGCACGCCTTTCTGGAACGTGGATGGCCACAGTGGGGAAAGAGGGAAAAGAAAGGCTTCAGTGGGCCCTGAATTGGCATTAAGTTTGTCAGCTGTCTACAAATCACACAGTGGTCCCTCGAGGAGCCTGGAAGTAGGGAGGGCTACAGGGTCTGGCACCAGTGATGCCCAGGCCCTGAGTGCCCCCTGATCACAAGCCCCGTGTGTGGAGAGCCAGAGGCGTCCTCATTTTCCCACCTGGGCTGGAGAGGGAGCTCCATTGTGAGCACGTGGGGGCCGAGCTGCCCTGGGCCCTCCAGGTTGTGGGGGGAGGCCGAGTGACAGTGGAATCTGTTGGAAGAGAGAGAGTCAGTCTCCACAGAGCGCAGTTGTTGAGGGTGTGTGCTGAGCACTCCACATACATCATCTGATATAATCTTTGCAAAAACTGTGGGGAGAGCACTGTATTTGCACCCATTTTACCCATGAGAAGAATGCAGCTCAGAGAGGTTAACTAGATCCCCCAGGGTCTCATAGCTCCTGAGGCAGAGCAGAACTGACCCCGAGCAATCAGACCGCAGAGCAGAGGGGAGAGGAGGCTGCCTCAGGACCAACAGGGGGCGAAGGGGCAGGAGGCCAGCACTGAGCACGTACCAGGCCTGACTTAATGTCTAGAAAACAAAAGGAGACCAAGGCAGGCGTAACAGTGGATAAAGGAGGGTTCAGATTCAGCCCGGTAAGTTGTGGGCAGAGCACAGCTGTGCCCTAGGGGGGACATACGCAGTGGGGTCTGAGGGTCACTCGAGTGTGTGCCCAGGGCATGGACCAGAGAAGACCACCGTGATGTGTGCAGAACGGACTTTGAAGGGAAGGGCGAGCAGCTGGGAGGCCGTAGTGGAGAGGCTGTGAGCTGCAGGAACAGGACGGGGTCTGCTTTGGGGAGTTCTCATTTGCATGTCTCTGTATTATGAGTGAACAGAGGGATCCGTGGGAGGCAAGGCCCACCAGTCCCTCCGGGGTGGGGAAGTGCCCCACCCTCTAAAGCCCTGCCCTTCTTACCTTTGCAGACAAGCATGAGACGAAGCTGAAGGGCGTCATCTACTTCCAGGCCATTGAGGAAGTGTACTATGACCACCTGCGCAGTGCAGCCAAGGTCAGGGGCGAGGGGCACCGGAGGGAGGCCACGGGGCAGGGGCTGCCCCCGTTCTGTTGGTCACTTTCTCTTCCTTTCTCCTCTCCCAGAAGAGGTTTTTCCGCTTCACTATGGTGACCGAGGTACCCCTCCCCCACTCCTGTAACCAAAAACCCTCACACATTAACACCCTGTGCCCACTGACTCGGACCCCCTCCTCCCTGCCTCTAACTGCCCTAGGCCTGACGGAGGAGCAGAAGCAGGAGGCCCCTGGGGCCTGCGTGTGGCTTGCAGCTCCGTCCAGGGAGACAGCAGCAGGATGTCCCTGCTCAGGGCCATCCTGCAAAGGGACGGGTAAAGAGGGGGTGGGGCTCAGAGTCTAGGTCTGAGAGGGAACGGCTGCCTGGCCCTGACCTCTGTCCTTCTGGGGGCCTGGGGCCCAGCACCCTGCCTGTCGCCCCATGCTCCTTTGTGTCTGAATCACCCGCTACTCACTCAAGAACAGCACCCATCTCCCTGGGCAGTGTGCAGTCCTGCCAGCCCTATAGCACCCAGGGAGGCCTGAACTGCTGCTGGGCAGAGGAGACGTCAGCCTGGGGCCCAGCCCTCAGCTCCAGGTTGTCAGAGGCATGAAGACAACGTGCTGGACATCATTGTGACCCGCCCCCTTCCCTCGGCAGAGCCCGAACCCAGCGCTCACCTTCTGTGTGAAGACCCACGACCGGCTCTACTACATGGTGGCCCCGTCCGCAGAGGCCATGCGCATCTGGATGGACGTCATCGTCACGGGGGCCGAGGGCTACACTCAGTTCATGAACTGACTGCCGCGGCTCCCAGAGACCATCGCGCTGGGCGTGGGAGCAGGTGGAGCTGAGCGCAGCCAGCGGCCGGGTTCTCAGAGCCAGCCAGAAGACGGGGGGTGGGGAGAGGAGCCCAGAACTCTTCGGGGTCCCACCCCAGGCCCAGCCAGGGCTGAGGAGCTGTCACCAAGTGGGCCTCCAGCCCTGGCCTGGCACCTGCTGTCCTGTCCCCTTTCGTAAAGGATACATACGGTACCAGAGTCTGCCAAAGATCCTCCCCCGCCCCGTCCCATGCCAGGGCCGTGGGGGCTGGGCAGAGCCACATGCAGAGTGGGGCGACAGCTCAGGCAGCGTGTGTCTCAATCCCGGTTCTGCCTGGAAGCGCTCCCCTTTCTACTTTTTATAACTTTGTTCAGGGGCCCGAGGCCTGGAGCATCACCCTGGCGGTCCCAGTCCCATCCTGTCAGGGCAGGGCCAGCACCCTGCGCTGCACAGTGAGTGTGCTGTCGCCATGGTAACATGCTAACTGCCTCACCCTGGGCCCCCCGAGGGTCCCTGCCATCATCTCTCCTGCCGGGGGCGGGGGCCTGGCCCTAGACACTGCTCCTCTGCCTGTGTCTCTGAACCCTGAGGCACAGCTTGGCCCCATCAGCCCTCGTCCTCCCACTCGTGCCTTGCTTAGAGCCAGAGGGGGTGCAGAGACCCTGACAGGGAAAATTGGCTGCTCAGAGCTGGCAGAGTAGAGGCCTGGGCAAGGAGGGGAGGCCTGGAGCTGCGGCTGGCCTCCCCAGGCCCTGGAGGAGAGTGACGGCCGGGCCTCCGACTGTCTGGCCTCAGCCCTTTGCGCCTTAACACTAAGCCCACCTCCCGCCGTCTCCCCAGCCCTGGGCCCTCAGCTGCCAGGCCGGGCTGTGGGGTCTCAGTATTTGTAAGTGTTTCTGCGGAACAATAAAGCATTTGAGCTAGGTGTGTGTGTGTGAAGCCGGGTGGGTGGGGGCCCGGACCCCCCCAGTGGGAGGTCCAAGCAGGGACCCTGGCCCACCGTGACCTCCAGGTCCCTGCTCTGTCAGACAGGCTGGGAGGCGGCAGGGCAGAAAGAGGCAGGAGAAGGCGGGGCCGGTGAGAGGTTTAATGAACAGAGGTGCAGGGAGGCCGCCCTGTGGTCACCGTGTTAGGAAGCTGAGCAGGAGGGCAGCGGCCAGGCAGTGGGGCTCCAGGAGCGCCAGCTGGGTCCCCGAGCTCAGCCGGTCACCATAGCGGTCCAGGAGCATCAGGGCGACTCCGTTGGTCCAGCCAAACCCCTCCTGGAGAGAGGGGAGGCTGGTGGAGCCACAGCTGTGAGGCACCCGCAAGCCCGGATCTGGGGGTGTGGGGGCTCCTCTACTTGGGGCCCAGGGCCCTGGCCCCACCCGCCCCAGGGAACCAAGGAGCACTCAGCTGCTCCCTGCGGCCTGGAGGGGTCCCGTCAGTGGTGGGGACAGCACGGCCCACTCACCTGCACTTCATACTCCCCTCCGCCACCCGGCTGTGCATTGCTGATGTCATACTGGGGACAAGAGGTCGGGTGAAAGGTCAGGCACTGGTCCTACCCCACCAAGTCCGCCCTAGGGGAGAAGTGGTTCTGGACACAGCCCCGGCCCCTGCAGTGCCCAGATGTGGCCACTGGGTGCCGCCACTGTCCTGGCTGCGCTGCCCTGGGCCTCTTGGAATCTGAGCTTCCCTCACTTGGGGGAGGAGCCCCTGGCGGGATGGTGGAGCTCACCTTCTCATACATGGCTGATCTTTGGGAGTAGACATCAAAGTTGGTCCGGATCCAGTTCTGAGCCAGCTGGAAAGCCACTTCCTGTGTCCGAGCTGAAGGCGACTTGGCCAGGCCTAGACCCCACCCCAGGCAGGACCCTGAATCTCCACAGCTCCAGGCCCCAGCGAGGGAGAGCCCTGGGCCCAGTGCAGGCTGTGGAGGCAGAGGAGGGCTGATCCCATAGGGCGGTGGGAGTGGGGCGTTTGCCAAGTGGGAGGCCAGAACAGACACAGGGGAAGGGCCTGCCTCCACGGCCCACACCTCCCTAGCACCAGGACAGCCGACCCCCTGCAGCCTGAGGCCAGGCCTCCCTACCTCTGATGACCAGATCCTGAAGGGGGGCCCAGGCATTGGGAAAGTCCCACTGCTGGCCTGTGTTCTGGAGAGAGGTTGGGATTCCATGGCGGTGGTTCAGGATCTGGCTGTCCTAGAAGGTTCCAGGTGTTACTGAGGCTGTGGGTGGGGGCTGCAGGGGGAGCCAGGGTGCAGGTGCAGGACCCTCCTGGACCCCAGATGCACCTTCCCTAGCCACCTCTTCTCGGCTCGCTGCTGCCCCCTGGTGGGAGCCACAGGCTAAGGCCCAGGAGCAGACAGGAGGGAGTGGCTGCCACCTACCAGGTCCCTGCTCCCAAGAGCCAGGAGGGGACAGTGCTGCTCCCTGTGGACCCGACCCCGCTGCTGTCCCCTCACCTGCAGGTACTGCAGAGCCTTGTCTGCGATGGCAGGGTCAGAGAAGCAGCCGGCCCAGAGTGGAGTGAGGTTGGACGGGTAAAACTCGTGGTTCTTCTTCTGGTTCTCAAGGTCGTAGTCGAACCAAGCGCCCTTGTCCTCGTCCCACAGGAGGGCCGTCAGGGCCGCTATGCGCTGTGCCCGCAGATTTCTGTACTTCGTAGCCTGGGATTCATTCCCTGGGCAGCATTGCCTTTAGATGGAGTTCCCAGGGCCGTCCCCAGGGGCCTATGCCCTGGACAGCTCTACTCTGCCTCGTCCAGGGGGTGAGGAACCTTAGCAACCAGAGGCCAGCCTGACACCCACCCCATCTCCAGCATCTAGGGCCTGTGGTTCCCTTAGCAGATGGCCCTGCACCACCTCCAGAGCCAGCATGGGTTCTGTTCCCAGGGCCACCCTCCGAAGACTAGCTATCCAGGTCCCCTAGCTCGGGGGATGGGGGGACCAGGTGGCTCCAGGGAGAGGAGTGGATGAAGTTGGGTGGTGTGGATGATGTGTCCATCACAGGTCCTGGGGGCCCTTTGCATAAGGGGTCAGAAGCCCAGGACGGCTCCACGTTCTGGAGGGTGACCCAGCCAGACAGCCCTGGCTCCCTGGACGCTCACCGAGCCTGCTGTAGAAGCCACTGAGCAGCTCTTCGGCCTGGCACAGGAAGGCATTCAGGTCGACGGGCACCAGCTTGCTCGTTCGGATGCTGCCGAGTGAGTCCGGGTTTGGGCTGCCAACCAGCCAGCGCGAAGAGAAGTCCCAGCCGGACTCGGCGCCGGCCTTGAGCTCCGCCCACAAGGTTTCCCAGCTCCCTGCGAGCACAGAGCAGGGTGGCCAGGCCGGGCCAGGCTGCAGCAGCCCAGGGGCCGGGGCCAGGGCCCAGGGCACACTGCGGCCATGCAGCCGCCCACACCCAGTGTCCCCTCCTCTCTCGTCGCTCACCTTCCGGCAAGGTGTGTGCCAGCTCTGTGTCTTTGCTGTAGGACTCGGGCCTGGCAGAGAGGAGGGGTGGGCAGCCTGGCTTGAGCAGGAGGCCACGCTCAGCCGTCCCCCCCTTGCCGAGGGCTCTCAGTGAGGCCTCGTGCAAAGCCAGGCTGGGTCAGACTCTCTCCACCACAGCGGACAAGCAAGAGGTTGAGGGGGGCCGGGCAGTTCCTCACCTGGGCCCCCCGTAAGGGACGTGATAGCGGTTCAGGGTGTAGCTGTTTCCCCCCGAGCTCACAGAGATGGTCCTGTTCTCAGCCCAGAAGTCCAGTTCCAAGGCCAAGGTCTCAATGTTCTCCCTGGGGTGGGATTGAGCAGAGCCCATGGCTTCAGCCCAGGCACTCCCCAGCGCCCCCTGCCCAGGGAGGTCTGTGGTGTGGGGTTCCCACCGTAGGAAGGCAAGGTCACCGGTGTGCGCCACGTATCGGTCCATCATGAGCGTCAGGAGCGGGGGCTGGCTGCGCTGCAAGTAGTACACTCGCCCACCATTGGGGATGTGCCCATAGCTGCCGAGAGCGAGACCCGTGCGATGCCCTCTGCCCAGCCCCTGCAGCCCAGCCACACCTGCCCTGCCCCCAGCCCCGGTCTGGCAGTGCCCTGCCCCTCTTACGCCGTCACCAGGTCCAGGAAGTTTTGCAGCATGCCCTTCACTGTCTCGGCCATCTCAGACAGGAGCAGGCCCTCCATGACCCAGTAGGAGTCCCTGGGGGACGGTGCCGGCCTCAGCCCAGCGCCGCCCTCCACCTGGCACACACAGACCAGCAGAGGGCACTCGCCCTGCATCCCCCACCACAGCTGGCCCCGATGCCCGGGGCCTCTCCGGCCTGGGCACTCACCAGTAGTAGAACTCCACAAAGCGCCCGCCAGGCACAATGAAGGGATGTTGGGAGTAGATCAGAGAGAACCGCTCAGGCTGGCTCAGCACCTCTGGCTTTATCTGTGTCAGAAGAGAAGCCCCACGGAGCGGGGCCAGCTCAGGTGCTGTGCTGCCAGCTGTGGGGCCAAGGCCTGGCCGCTGGGAGCCCTGATGTCTGGGACTGCCACACGCAGGCCTCTGGGGCCCGGCTCAGTGCATCTGTGTGTAGAGCCCTGACCTCTCAGCCTGGCACCTGCCAGTCAGGAGATGACCTGGGAGTGGGGGTGCCAGGCCCCATCCCCCTCCACCCGGCATCCCTGCTGTCACCACCACGCCAGGCCCAAGGAGCAGCCCACCCACCCCATTCTCTGGCCCAGGGAAGGCAGATGTGGATGAAGGGGGAAGGATCAGAGGGGCTGCTAGGGGCCGTCAGGTCTCTCTGGTGCCCCCTCCGTTTCTGCAGTGCTGGCTTTAGTGGGGAGCAGTAGAAACGGGCTCACATTCATTCTGGCTGGGCTCAGCTGCCGAGGGAGGCAGAGGCACTGACAGAGGAGCCCTGAGCTGCTCTCGGGCCAGCGAGTGCCAGGCCATGGGGCAAATGGGAGGAAAGAGCTGGGTGCGCCCAGAGGATTTGGACAAAGGCGCTGCCCTGAGCCTCCCAGCAGAGGAGAGAAAGTTGTTCAGGTCAGTGCTGGACACAGGGCAGGCCACAGACGCTGCCCGGGGAGGGGAGGGGAGGGGAGGGGAGGGGAGGGGAAGGAGGGGATGGGAGGAGAGGAGAGGAGGGGAGGGGAGGGGAGGGGAGGGGAGGGGCGGGGCCAGGGGTTCTTCCTAGAGGGTTTCTGTGTTGGCTACTGGGGAGGGTGGGGGCTGCATTCTCAGGGTTGGAGACCTCATGTGTGCTCAGGGGGGCCTCAGCCCCCACCGCGTGGTCCCCCGAGCCTCACCCCCACCACGCACAGCCCCCTCCCCATCCCGGGCCGGCCCCCCGACACTGCTACCTTCTTTCCCAGCTTCTTCCAGAGCAGGTGCAGCTGCTCTGCCCAGGCTCGCAGCTTGGGGTCCGAGATCTTCTGCAGGAACTGGGGGCTGCAGAGGCACCGGCCCCACAGGGTTCAGGGAGGCGGCCCCATGCAGGCGACCCTCTCCTGTCCCCCATGCAGAGTCCCACCTCTCTTTCCAGTCCCCGGGGGTCCATGATTCCAGCTCCTGCCCCACCGCCTGGAAGTGCTCCTGGACAAACTTCTCGAGCTGCTCCCTGGGGACGGTGTTGTTGTAGGTCGCGGCCAGCTCGGCGAAGCTCTGCAGAACCTGGTCTGGGGAGCAGGCGGCCGAGAGGGGTCAGCAGGGTGCCCTGAGCCCCTCCCAGATCAGAAGGGCTGCTCAGCCTAGTCTCGCGCCTTCCCTGCCCATACAGGAGCAGGGGAGGCCCCACGTGCTCACCTGGAGCCGTGGACAGCGGCATGTCCACAAACTGCTTATCGTCCGGGTAGAGCCGGGCCATCTGGACCTGGTGCAGGAGCTCCCCATGGCAGTAAATCTGGCTGCAGAGAACACAGGCGGGGTGGATGCCAGTGTGGGGTGGCGTCCGAGGCAGACAGCTCAGGGCACGCTCCCCGGGCTGGAGTCGAGTGTGCCTGCCCGTGTTTGTGCCGGTGGCACAGGTGCGTGGTGCTGAGAGAACAAGCCAGGTCTTGGTCTAACAGAGGCCCCATGCAGTGGCCAGAGCCCATGCTGCTGGCGACCTGGTGGACAAGAGCTTAGCACTTTTAATCCATGACACACATGACGCCAGAGCACTGGTGGGGCCCCACTCTGTGTGCCTCAGCCCCACGTGGGTCCCAGTGGAAGGGCCCAGGGCAAACCCTGTGAGTTACGCCCAGTGGCCATGGCTGAGGCTTAGCACCAGAAAGCCTTGCAACACGCAGTGTCCCACCTGCAAGGTCTTCACTGTGTGCCAAACGCCTCCCCCTAAACAGGTTTTGCCTGACCTACAGAAAGCCGCTGGTCTCCCTGGTGGACAGGTGCACCTGGTCAGAGAGCCACTGCCCTCTAAAGAAGGTAAGAACAAGTCGGCTCCATGGAGTAACCGCACACTGCTCTCCCCGCAGCGCATGGAACGGAACCACCAAAGCCCCTGTATTTGGGTTTTTACAAAGTCAAGAGCAGTGGCCAAGGCTTGGTGGATGAGCAGTAAGAAACTGAACCCAGAGAGGGGGGCCCGCCTGGGACAGGTGGAAACCCCCCGGAACAGTCAAGGGCGCACTCGGGCAGCTCTGCAAACCCGCTGGTGGAACCAGGTACTTGAACACCAGCCAGCTTTGCGGGAGTGCAGAGCGTCCCGCCCAGGCTGCACGGCTGGGTCCCGTTTCCCCAGATTGGGAAACTGTCCAACCCCGGCCCAGGCAGCAGCGTCTCAGGGGTCGGCAAGAACACACCTGCACACGTGTGTGTCCAGACATAGCATGGGAAGGCAGGGCAGGGGCCCCACTGCAGGCTCCTCTGCTCTCCTGGGGGCTCTGCGCAGGGGGAAGCTGCTTTACCTCAGGGGCTGCCCCCGCCCCGCCCACTCACTGGTGCCAGGAGCGAGGCTGCACCTTCGGGCGTCAGGGGAAGGGATGGTTCCCAGGCACGAAGCAGCGACTGCGCCTCCCAACTGGTTTTGAGGATTCCCCATGGCCCCGATGGGCTCGGTGTGCTGCGCCTCATCCAGCCACACTGGGGCTATGGGCAAGTGCAGCTGGACCGCCCTCTGGCTCTACACCTGCCATAGCCGACAGGGTGTGGCCTGAGGGGGAGGGGCTTGCTGGACCACCTGCTTCCCCCGGAAGTTGGAAAAGTTGTGTGCAGATCAGCAAAAAAAGCAGAGGAGACAGAGTACCTGAGGGGGTAGGAATGACCCCGCGGGTTCAGCAATGAGGGAAATCCAACACCACCTGGTGCCGGGAGAGGGACTCAGAGCCACAGAACACATCATTCCTAGCATGATGCCCAAAACTGGGGAACCCCACCCCCACCCCGTTTGCCAAGACACACCCACTTCTGGAAGCTGACTGGGCCGAGACAACCTGAGCAGCTTTGCCCGACCCACTGCTGCACCGAGTCTGACGCGGGAACAGCGGGATGCTAGGTCGCATCCAAGACCAATGGCAGCATCTGGGAAGGACCTGCTCCCTCCCAGGCCTTTGGGCCACATGATTCACAAGCCCTGGCCAGCGAATCACTATGGGACAGCAAGCGCCACAGCTGAGTGCTTAGAAGCTCCCGGTGATAACGGGCGCGGAGTAGCAGCAGCATAGCAGACAAGCCACCATGTCCCCTGCACAAGTGCACCCTGCCCGTGCTTCTACGGATAGACAGCTACAAAGCAGGGCAGGGGAAAATGGGATTCTTACAGGACGAAAGCACCGGGCATCCCTCGGTCTGGGAACAGCCCTGTCCTGAGACAAGGGAGGCACAGCAGGCTGTGGTCAGCTTTCCATTATGCCGACAAAATCCCCACAAACTGCCTAAAGAGAAGGTTGTTTGCCTCACTGTGGTGCACACTCCAGCCTAACGCTGGGTGGCCCCACTGGCTGGTAGCTGGCATCGGTGGGGGCACGCAGAGGAGAGATCCTGTGCTGAGCCAGGGAGCAGACAGAAGACCAGCCATCTGGTAGGAGCTACCTCCCCAAGGCAGGCGCCGGGAACCAAAACCTCCCATTCAGTCACCCGTTAGTTGCTCATTGAAAGTGATCCCTGGGGGCCAGCACTGTGGTGTAGTGGGTAAAGCTGCCACCTGCAGTGCTGGCATCCCATATGGGCGCCAGTTCCAGTCCTGACTGCTCCTCTTCCAGGCCAGCTCTCTGCTGTGGCCCAGGAGTACAGTGGAGGATGGCCCAAGTGCTTGGGCCCTGCACCCGCATGGGAGGGAGACCAGGAGGAGGCTCCTGGCTTTGGCCTGTTCTAGACTGTTGCTGGCAGTTGGGGAGTGAACTAGAGGATGGAAGATCTCTCTCTTTCCTTCTCCCTCTGTCTGTAACTCTGCTTTAAGTAAATAAAAAGGTGGTGTTTTTTTTGGTTTTTTTGTTTGTTTGTTTGTTTGTTTGTTTGTTTTTTGGCCAGGCAGAGTTAGACAGTGAGAGAGAGACAGAAAGGTCTTCCTTCGATTGGTTCACCCCTCAAATGGCCGCCATGGCTGGCATGTTGCACCAATCCGAAGGCAGGAGCCAGGTACTTCTCCTGGTCTCCCATGGGGTGCAGGGCCCATGCACTTGGGCCATCCTCCACTGCACTCCCTGGCCACAGCAGAGAGCTGGACTGGAAGAGGAGCAACCGGGACAGAATCCGGCGCCCCGACCAGGACTAGAACCCGGGGTGCTGGCGCCGCAGGCGGAGGATTAGCCTATTGAGCCACGGCACCAGCCTAAAAAAGCCTTTTTCAAAAAAAAAAAAAAAAAAAAAAGACGGCACGTCAGTCCCCTGTCATTGACTGGTCTAGTCCATCATCAGAGCACATGACAAAAGGTCTCCCAGGTCAGGGCCGCCCAGGTTGGCAGGCTTCCATCCAACCTTGTCGGCTTCCAAAGCAGGAGTGACCCCATCACTATCTCAGTATCTACTTCTCAGTTTCTTGCGCATTGTTAACGTAAAAATGAATTTCCCTCGGTGCACTTCTGATCAACCCATCTATTTATCCAATTTTTTAAAATGTATTTATTTTTGACAGGCAGAGTTAGACAGTGAGAGAGAGAGACGGAGAGAAAACTCTTCCTTCCGTTGGTTCACCCCCGAAAAGGCCGCTGCAGAATCTGGCACCCTGACCGGGACTAGAATCCGGGGTGCCGGTGCGCATGCGGAGGATTAGCCTAGTGAGCCGCGGCACCGGCTTATCCAATATTTTAACCAATGCTTCCACCTTTGAGAAGGACCGCTGTGTGCGGTCCAGGTTAGGCAGCAGTACTCGACTGGCAAGGGCCCCTCCCATCCACACAGGGCAGGGGTCACAGGTGCAGAGTTGGGTGGGCAGTATCTCAACCAGCAGGGGGCAGAGCTGAGTCGCTCCATTTTTGCCAGACGGGAGGAAGGCACAACCCGCCCTGTTCTCTCAGGCCCCCTGAATTGCTCGTCCGGCTGATGGGCGTGGCTACACTGCCCTGCTGTGGGGGCCATCCCCCGACCTGTGCACTTGTCCTAGGACAGGGACTGCTGCATCAGGTGAGAAACAAGAGTTCAGATGACGGGGGAAGAAAAGCAGCGCAGGTCACACAGGCACCTTCCCCGGGCCCCCGGGGAAGCAGCAAGGTCCCAGGACTCTGCCTGGGAGAAGGGGAGACTTCCACCGCCCGTCCAATTCCCTAGCGACCCGCGGGGACCCTGCCTACAGGCCTCTGGCAGACACAGTAACTCATGTCAGCACCTGCGTCTCCGAGGGATCAGGGGCAGGGCGGCAGTACTGCCATGTCGCTTGTCCCGGGGGCCATCTCAAGTGAACACACAGGGACACCCAATGCCTGCCCCCAAAACCTTCCGATGTAGGCAAGGGGATCTGGTGGACGTCACAGCGTCCTCACAAGTGATTAAGGCCACCGCTTTCACCCACAGGGCTTCCCCTGCCCCCTGACCTAATGGCCTGGCCATTGGCACTGCCCAAGGCTCAGCAGAAAACCCAGGGCTGCAGCTAACAGCGCACACACAGGACTTGGTCCTGCTGTCTTCAGGCAGAGGCAGACTTCCCAACAGCATGCTGTCTGCATTCACCTGGAACCGCCTCGCACAGACCCACCGGCTCTTCGCCGCTCAGTCGAAAGCTGCTTACAGCACGCTGCCCAAGTGACCAACCCGGCAGCCCCTGGGGCTCATCCAGAGTCAGTCCCAGGGGAAAGAGGTGCCTGGAGCAAGGCGGCATTCCCCCAGCAGCAGGGTCCACCTTTGTTTTCCTTTTTAAATTCGAGCATGCGCACAACATCCAGCCTCAAAGGTGGAGCTGGGAATGCAATTGCTTGAGCCAGTTACTGCTGCCTCCCAGGGTCTGCGTTAGCAGGAAGAGGGAGCTGGAACCAAACCCAGGCACTCCAATGTGGGATGCGCAATTCTTAACCCACATTATTTTTTAATGGTTTACCTATTATTTGAAAGGCAGAGAGAGACAGATCTTCCATTCACTGGTTCATGCCCTAGATGGCTGGGCCAGCCAAAACCAGACACCAGGAACTCCATCCTCGTCTCCTATGTAAGTGTCAGGAACCCAAGTACTTGAGCCGTCTCCTGCTGCTTCCTGGGTATATTAGCATGGAGCTGGATCGAGGTCGAGTACCCAGGACTTGAACCAGGAACACGGACGTGGGATGCAGACATCTCAAGTGGTGGCTTAACTGGTTGGGTCACACATGCACTGTAGCCCCACCATTCACATGCAAGATAATCTTGAAGGGCTGGCACTGTGGCACAGTGGGTTAATGCTCTGGCCTGAAGGGCTGGCATCCCATATGGGCACCGGTTCAAGACCCAGCTGCTCCACTTCCTGTCCAGCTCTCTGCTATGGCCCGGGAAAACAGTAAGAAGATGGCCCAAGTCCTTGGGCTCCTGCACCCGCGTGGGAGACCCAGAAGAAGCTCCTGGCTCCTGGCTTTGGATTGGTGCAGCTCTGGCCATTTGGGGAGTGAACCATCAGATGGAAGATCGCTCTCTCTCTCTGCCTCTCCTTCTCTCTCTGTGTAACTCTGAATTATAAATAAATCTTTTTAAAAAAGATAATCTTGAAACCTAAGCTTCTTAAAATATCTTGAGGGGCCGGCGCACCAACATAGCAAGTTAAGCCTCCACCTGCGATGCCAGTGTCCCATGTGGGTGCCGGTTCGAGACCCAGCTGCTCTACTTCTGATCCAACTCCCTGCTAATGGCCTGGGAAAGCAGCAGAGGATGGTCCAAGTCCTTGGGCCCCTGCACCCGTGTGGGAGACTGGAAGAAGCTCCTGGCTCCTGGCTGCGGTCTGGCCCAGCCCTGGTTGTTGCGGCCAATTAGGGAATGAACCAACAGATGGCAGATCTCTGTCTCGCTCTGACTCCGCCTTTTAGGTAAATAAAAAGTAAATTTAAAAAGATTTTCTTACCTCCTTCAGTCTTAGGGACAATCTCAGGTGACATCTGATACCAAGCTAATAATTACCCCTCGGAGGGAAATTCTCCGGTCCAAAGTCTCAGCCATTGTGCGGGGAGGAGGTCAAAGGTCAGCCAGGAGGTCCAGCCTGTGCTGCACGCACTGCTGACCCCGGAGGACTCCTGTGCCCTCTGTTCCACAACACGGGACATTAGTGATGGTCTCCCCACAAGGCACTGGATCCACCCCGGGATCTGTCCAGGAAGAAACGGGCCACTCATGCAAACTGAACTCCTGAGTTCACCTGAACTCCTCCCCCAGTGGCGGCCCTGCTGGGCTAACAGGAACGGGTTTTGGTGATGCAGTTAGGAGGGGAAGAACTCCCCAGTCAGAGGTAACATCCATTCCCGCCAAACGGGAAGGAGAAACGACTTTGCCAAAAGCCCGTGTAGACACCCCACCTTTCACCCAGACACCCACCACAGTCCCACCAGTAGGCACTTCCGGGTTCTCTGCGTCTACCATGGCACCTGCTCTGCCTTCTCCGGGGCTTCGTGGAAGCACAGGCCCCGGGACTCCTGGGCCGTCGACTGGAGGCTGTGGTCCCACTGCCAGCATCCGAGCTGGGCCTCTTACCCGCACCTTGGCTGCTACAGGTGAACGGCCAGAGGGGTGGTGCATTTTCCTTGTTTTCCTAGGAGTCTGCACTTCCTTATGCCCCCTGGGCCCGGCGCCCACCCTCCCTAGGTTTTTTCCTTAAGCAACACTGCTCTTCCACACCAGGGGCCCTCGTTCCTGCCCTTGGGTCCCTTCTCCCCCAAACCATGTGTTTCAGTGAGTCTGTGTCCTGGCGAACCACACACTTTCTGATACTGACTGCAACACGGGAATTTAATGCTGGCGCGAACCATCTAAAGTGAACGCTGAGCCGCCCAGGCTGAGCACGCAGGGGCCCCAGGACACCTGCAGTCTCACTACCCACTACAGATGTGGGGGCCTTCCCAGGGCCCCCTCAGATTCGGCGATTTGCTGGAACCCAGGCAAGCACTAAGCTTCTGCAAGGATGCAAACCAGGAGCCATCACAGGCTGTGGGCTGGGAGCAAGGCAGGCTCTAAATAGGACTCAAGAGCTCAAGTGCTCCCGACCCAAACATGGAGCCATCTCTGGCCTCAGGTTGCTGTCCACCTCCGAACCAGGGAGGCAGGAGGAGCGACCTCACCCTAACCACAGAAGGCCCCACTGCTGGCGCATGGCTGGAGTAGCCCTGTGTGACCAACACGTGCCCGTCCGGCGCTCTCAGCAGTGAGCAACAGGGCCATTCTGAGTGTTTCTTGGGCAAGAGAAACAGCCGTGCTGGCGCAGACCACTGGGCCGGGTGCATCCAAAGTGGCGTGTGCAGGACAGGCATGGCCACGCCCCACCACACAGCAAAAAACCCTCCAGCTCCCTTCACTGAGCCGACAGGTGTGACCTCTGCCATCATGCTGTCCCCGCTGTGCTCCAGCTCAAGTCCCTGGCAAACCTTGCCTGGGTTGCACCGTGGCCCACACCAATTTCCAGCGCTAGGGAATCAACCATCCCCGGGCTTGTAACAGCAGGGTCCTGGAGGCAGGGCCTGTCCCTTCCCCGGGGAGCTGGGGTCCCTCACCCTCCTCTCTCGTCCACATGCTTCCCAACCCGGATGCTCCACTGAGCTTGGGGGTCTAGGGCTTTTACTGGGGCTGTATTATGTAGGCACGGTTGAGTGCCTCATTGGTCACATGATGGAACTCACTGGCCCGCCCCATTCCCCGCCCTGAAGGTCAAGAGGTTGGGCAGAGGTCACGTGATTCAAAGTGCCAACCCTCTAAACACACGGAGGGTCTCCCGGCATGGTCTGCCCCCACCTCCTTAGCAGCGGCTGCTGAGGGGTCACGGCAGGCATGGCGCATCGGGGCCCGGCGTGAACCACAGAGACCCTCCTGTCACTGGGGACATTCCGAGGACCCAGAGGTCCCCCCACCAGGAACCCAAGCCAAAGGCCGGCCGGATTCTTCCTTATACAAGTGGTTGTGCTGAGAAGCGCTGACACAGCAGGTCCGCCATGTTCAATCCCTGCCCACTACAAAGTTCTGGTCCTGATAAACCCCGTGAAGCTACCGGATCCTGCTGCCTGGTCAACTTTGCTTATCTGGGACCGTGCAGCATGCTGGGTATCTTACGCTGATAATGTGATTCCTGCTGGCTTTCACCATCTGGTATCGGATTGATCTCTGCAGACCTGGAGAGATCACCTGAATCGCTAAGCCACTCCGTGCCTCCGGGACTGAGCCCAAACTCCGCACATGGCGCCCCTGGCGGCTTCCCCAGTGGCCGACGCTTCACGGCGCTGTCACCAACGCTGCAGGAGGAATAAAGTGCTAGCCGCAGAAACCCCACGGGAGACAGGGGCTGGGGGACGGAGCTTGGTTTCTGCTATCATTCTGCTCCTGATGGCTGTACATGTGTCCTTGCACTGAACAAGCCATCGCCACGTGTGAGTGACTACAGGGTCACCGGGCCACCAAACAGTCCCCTTCCAGGCACCGGCGCCAGCCCGACGCTTGATAAAACTCCTGGTCCCGCAGCTTCTTGAAAGTCATCGCAAGTGCTCAGGATAAAACCCATTTCTCATCCCAGATATTCTGTGCTTGACCATGAACAAGCCCTAAGACCTCAGTCTTCCACCCACCCGGCCCCAGCCCTGGTCCTAGAACTGGAGCACAAGCCCTGCTCCCCTCCTCTCCAGAGCCCCCTCGCTCCCCAGGCCAGTCCTATTTCCGTCCCAGCCACACGGCCTTCTTCCCACTCCCCAATCAGTGCCCCAGGGCCTTTGCACTGCACTGCCCACCCCCCACTGGACTGTCCTCTCCAGATCCGCTCAGCAGGATCTGCTCAAACATCACCAGCTCACAGGCGTTGCCCCCACCCCCCCTCGGCCCCACCTCCACTTTACTGAACCAAAGTGAAGGGGTGGGGGAGGGGAGAGCGCCACAGACCCCCTGGGGGCTGAGGGATGGGCCTTACCCTGGGCCCCCAGCAGGCAGGGCTGCCTCATCCCTGTTGCTTGGAGATGGAAGCTGAGTCGGCATGGAGGTTAGGGTCAGGCCTCGGCTGAACCCAGGGGCTCTGGCCAGGCCCGTGGGTGCTCCCTCACCCAGGTGAGGCAGTTTGCTGGAACAGGCCAGAGAACGGCCTCCCGCAGTTCAAAGAGCAGCGTGGAGGGCAGGTGGGGCAGTGTGCGACACGGCGGCCAGCAGCCTCCCACAGTCCTGTCCTGTCCGGGGCTGGAGGCCCAGTGCCTGGCACAGTGCCTGCTACGCAGAGAAACCAAGATTTCCTCCCTTCCTTTCCCTTCCCTCTGAAGGGCTGACCCCAGAGCCCAGGGTCTCACCCAGCGTTCCAGACCCCACACTCAGCCTTCCAGCCTTCCCCGCACACCTACCTCTCACAGGGTGGGGGGAGGGCCTGCTCGGACCCCAGCCCCAGCCCCAGCAGAAGCAGCAGGTGCAGCTCCCAGGTGCTCCCGGGCATGGCGGCGACGGCTGTGACTCCACGAGCATCCGCTTGCTGGGCACAGTTCGGCTGGCCGGCCTCTCCGAGTCAGCCAAAGTCCAGGATTTGAGGCGTGGCCGCCTGCGGGTCGCGTGCCTGGTCTACACGTGCCCAACTGCCCCTCCTGGGCTCGGGTGAAACCCGCATACGGGTTTTTAAGATCACTTAGGAGTTCGCCAAAGGACCAGCCAAAGAAGACCATTGCGGTGTGCACAGAGCGGACTTTGAAGGGAACAGAGAGCCGCTCAGCCTGGCTGGGAGACTGCGGTGTTGGGGGGCGGGGGGCAGTTGTGAGACAAGGCGGGAGCGGTGCGTGGCGCAGCCCTTGCCAAACCAAGCAGGCAGCTGCTTCCCTAGGACGACCGTGAGCTGCAGGAGCAGGATGGGGCCTGCTTCTAAGAGCTCACCCCCAGGCATGATGACGAGGAGCGGAGGGGGGCGGAGGGTGGAGCAGGTGAACGAGCCCATCATGGGTCATGGGTCAGGGAGGAGCCACGGGGAGCGGCTCCCCACATCTGTGGCCACTGAGTCTGCAGGGCTCAGCCTGCTGTTGAGGACGGCAGCTGTGGCGCCTGCGCAGTGTTTGCCGCTGTCAGAGAAAAACTTTTTGCAAATTAAATTTAGCAGCAATGCTTGATAAATCAGGCAGCATCCTGAACTAGCAAAGGCTCAGAGAGCGCCACTCAGAAACCCAGCCCTAGCGTTTACAGACGGAAAAAGGAAGTGATGGACAGAGCTGATTGGTTTCAGCTTGGCATTTGCCTACTTGGGAATGTCTGAGCAGTTCGCTCAAAGTTTAGCTGCTCTGGCTGGCTGAGAGCTGCTTGCTACACAGTAGGCTGCCGTGTTTACGTATTAAGTTTGGTTTCAGTTTGCAACTATTCAGAGTCAGCTTAGGCTAAATTTAATTTAAAATTTTTGAGCACCAATACTTTTTTTTAAATACAAGTCTAGTTTCTTTTGAAAGTTGGGGTGCAGGAGAGAGAGAGAGATACCTATCCACTGGTTCACTCCCCAAATGCCTTAACAGCTAGGGTCAGGCCAGGTGAAACCCATGAGCTCCAAACTTAATCAGAGGCTCCCAGGTGGCCGCAGGACCCAGGTCCTGGAATCGGCACCTGTGGCCTCCCAGGGTGAGCATCAGCAGGACTCCGGCCGAAGCAGGTGTCCCAGGCCGGGGTTTTAGCTGCTCCGATACACGCCTCCATCATAGTAGACATGTTTGGTGTGGGAGTGAAATCCACAATTCACAGCACTGAGTTCGGTGGATGGCTCTTAGGCGTTCTTCCTGCCGTTGTTACGCTAACTGGAGAGAGAACTGATATACACAAGAAGCCCGAGTAGGAGCAGGTAGGTCTCCTGAGGAGGCAGCACAGGGGCACTATTAGCATGGCCCCGGGGAGGAGAGCACCAAGATCCCAAGGACTCCTTAACAGGAGTCTCTGCAGAACCGACAGGTGGAAACAAATCAGCGCATAGCTTAGGCAAAGAGGCTCACTCACTGGTACTGAGTCTAGGCGGTCAGTCTTGGTTTGGGGCATGATGACTTGGGATCATGATTCACTGTGAAGCAGCCTGGTTTAAAGAATTGTTTTACATTTCTTTCTTTCTTCAAAAGGCACAGCAATAGAGGGAGGTGTTGAGAAATAGGTACCTTCCTTCCATTCGTGGGTTCACTCCTCAAACGACCACAACAGCCAGGTCTGGGCCAGGCTGAAGCCAGGAGCCAGGGACTCCATGCAGGGGCCTAAGCACTTAGGCCATCTTCTGCTGCCTTCCCAGGTGCATTAGCAGGGAGCTGGATCAGAAGTGGAGTAGGGGTTGGTATTGTAGTATAGTGGATAAAGCTGCCACCTATGACACTGGCATCTCTATGGGCACTGGTTCGAGTCCTGGCTACTCCACTTCCAATCCAGTTCCCTGCTAATGTGCCTAGAAAAGCAGTGGAGGATGGCCCAAGTCCTTGGGGCCCTGCTCATTTATTTCAAATAAATAATTCATCTTTTTTTTAAGAAAAGTTTTGCTTGGATTGCTTATAAAGATAAGACATGGGGCCAGCACTATGGTGTAGTAGGTGAAGCTGCTGCCTGTGATGCCAGCATCCATGTGGACGCTGGTTCGGGTCCCAGCTGCTCCACTTCCCATCCGGTTCTCTGCTGTGGCCTGCGAGGGCAGTGGAAGATGGCTCCAGTTCTTGGACCCCTGTGCCCACTTCGGGAACCCAGGGCAGGCTCCTGGCTCCTGGTTTTGGATCAGCACAGCTCCGGCTATTGCAAGCCATCTGGGGAGTGAACCAGTGGATGGAGGACTTTCTCTCTCTCTCTCTTTCTCTCTCTCTCTGCTTCTGCCTCTCTGTAACTCCTACTTTCAAGTAAATAAATAAAACCTTAAAAAAAAAAAAGTGAACACCACCACCTCAAACCTACTGTAAAGAAAAAAAACACACAAAATAGCTAGCTGTCATCTTAGCTATTTTGTTGTTGACAAATTTTGTAATATAGACACTTATGCTTATGTTACCAGAAAGCCCAGGTCTCCTACATGGTTGGAAAGGCTCAGGTACTTGGGCCATCCTCTGCTGCTTTCCCAGGTGCATTAGCAGGGAGCTGGATTGGAAGTGGAGCAGCTGAGTAGGATGCCAGTGTCACCAGTGGCAGTTTAACCCTCTATGCCACAATGCTGGCCCTGACATGCGTGTTTTAATTAAACCAGCAATATTCTGACTTACCAAGATTACCTAATCCAAATGAACTTGAAAATAACTTAGGTTACATCTTAATTTTGAGAGAGAATACCTCATTTATATAAGCACTTCTTTTTCTTTCTTTTTTAAAAAAGATTTATTTATTTACTTGAAAGTCAGAGTTACACAGAGAGAGGAGAGGCAGAGAAAAAGAGAGAGAGAGAAAGGTCTTCCATCTGCTGATTCATTGCCCAGTTGGCTACAATGGCTGGATCTATGCTGATCTGAAGCCAGGAGCCAGGAACTTCTTCCGGGTCTCCCACATGCGTGCAGGGGCCCAAGGACTTGGGCCATCTTCTGCTGCTTTCCCAGACCATAGCAGAGAGCTGGATCAGAAGAGGAGCAGCCGGGACTAGAACCGGTGCCCATATGGGATGCCGGCACTTCAGGCCAGGGCTTTAACCCACTGCGCCACAGTGCTGGCCCCATCTTTTTCAATTTATTTTTAAATTTATTTGTTTATGCCAGCACCGCGGCTCAATAGGCTAATCCTCCGCCTTGCGGCACCGGCACACCGGGTTCTAGTTCTAGTCGGGGCGCCAGATTCTGTTCCGGTTGCCCCTCTTCCAGGCCAGCTCTCTGCTGTGGCCAGGGAGTACAATGGAGGATGGCCCAAGTGCTTGGGCCCTGCACCCCATGGGAGACCAGGAGAAGCACCTGGCTCCTGCTTTCGGATCAGCGTGGTGCGCCGGCTACAGCGCGCCAGCCGCGGCGGCCACTGGAGGGTGAACCAACAGCAAAAGGAAGACCTTTCTCTCTGTCTCTCTCTCTCACTGTCCACTTTGCCTGTAAAAAAAAATAAAATAAAAAATAAAAATTTATTTGTTTATTTGAAGCCACAGTTATGGAGAAAGAGAGAAAGAGTGTGCTTCCATCTACTGGTTCACTCCCCAAATGGCCACAATAGCTGGGGCTGGGCCAGGCTGAAGCCAGGAGCCAGGAGCTTCTTCTGGGTCTCCCACATGGGTGCAGGGGCTGAAGCGGTTGGACCATCTTCTGCTGCTTCCCCAGGTCTTTAGCAGGGAGCTGGAGCAGCCAGGAAATGAACTTGCACCTATATGGGATGCCAGCGCTGCAGGCAGCAACTTAGCCCAATATACCACAGTGCCAGCCCCACATTTATTTTTCTTTTTAAAGATTTATTTATTTATTTGAAAGTCAGAGTTACACAAGAGGCATAGAGAGAGGTCTTTCATCCACTGGTTCACTCCCCAGTTGGCCATAATGGCCGGAGCTCAGCCAATCTGAAGCCAGGAGCTTCCTCTGGGTCTCCCACACAAGTGTAGAGGCCCATGGACTTGGGTCATCTTCTACTGCTTTCCCAGGCCATAGCAGAGAGCTGGATCGGAAGTGGAGCAGCCAGACTCGAACTGGTGCCATAGGCGGCGGCTTTACCTGCTACACCACAGCGCCGGCCCCATCCCACATTTCTTTTTCTTAAACTCAATTACTAGGGGCTGGCACTGTGGCACAGCAGGTGAAAACCCCAGCCTGTGGTTCCAGCATCCCATATGGACACTGGTTTGAGTCCTGGCTGCTCCACTTCCAATCCAGCTCTCTGCTAATGGGCTTGGAAGATGGTCCAAGTCCTTGGGCCCCTGCACCCATGTGGAAGACCCGGAAGAAGCTCCTGGCTCCAAGTTTCAGATCAGCCCAGCTCCGGCTATTATGGCCATTTGGGTAGTGAACCAGCAGATGGAAGACCTCTCTCTGTCTCTGTTTCTACCTCTCTCTCTAACTCTATTTTTCAAATAAATAAAATAAATCTGTAAAAAAAAAATTAGGGGCTGGTGCTGCGGCATTGCGATGAAAACTGCCGCCTGAAGTGCCGATATCCCATATGGGCTCTGGTTAAATTCCGGCTGCTCCACTTCTGATCCAGCTCTCTCCTATGTCCTGGAAAAGCAGTGGAGGATGGCCCAGGTCCTTGGGTCTCTGTGCCCACATGGGAGACCCAGAGGAAGCGCCTGACCCAACTCTTGCCATTGTGGCCATTTGGGGATGAACCAGCAGATAGAAGACCTTTCTCTCTCTCTGCCTATGCCTCTCTGTAACTCTACCTTTAAAATAAAAATAAATTTAAAAATTTTTAAATAAAATCAATTACTAGAGCTCTTTTACAATTTAACTTGGCAATATCATAGGATAAAAAAATCACATACAACTTACAGGCATAAACATGAACAGATCTTACTGCTTTCATTTAAAAATTTTAGCCATGTAGTAAGTACAGCATATTACAAAACTCACTAGGTTATAACGACTACCTACATCCACAGTTTTTCTGACCAACAAAGCAAAATCTCCTGCCTGGATAGCTAAAGCTTTTGAATAATATTTGTGAAAAAAAAAAAATGATCGTTTGTCTTCAGTGAGGAACCTTATAAAGAGGCCCCCCTGGTTCCTCCAATCTTCCAGATTTCTTTGCATACCAGTTGCAGAACAAGTGCCTCGGCCGCTGTGATGTTTTGGACCCTTTGTTTTCTCGTGCACTTCACCATTGCACCATTTTATCTGGATTCAAGCTTCCCCTGTGGGCCACTGTGATTTTAAGTGGGCTTCATAAAGTTAATCCATTTTTCCAAAGCTACTTAGGTTTTGGGCCCCATACTTTTTGTACGTAAAGTTAGCCAGTGTCTCAGCCTCCTGTTTGGAAAAAAACTCATTTTCAAGAGGTACCTATGCAAGGTCTCTAACGGGAGCCAAACCCAGACCCAGTCCAAAACCAGAATTTGCGAGCTCAAACCCAGGAGAGCTCATCCGAGACCCTGGCCGCGGGGGCCATCGGTGGGCACGACGGCCCTGGCAGGACCTTCGCTCCCTCACCTGGTGCCGCTGGGGTCCCTCGCGGTGGACTCTGGATTCCACCTTCCACGCCAATCTGATTAAAGAAACATGTGAACGAATTAAGTCAGCGGCTGTATCCGAGCAGACGCCTTTCGTGAGCCAGGCAGCACCGGAACCCGGCAGGATTCAGAGCCCCACCCAGCAGCCAGCGAGGCAGTGGTCACAGACTGGCGGGCGGACGGCGGGACGCGCGGGGTCGGATTGGCCACAGCAGCGTCCGCCCTGCACGTGCCCGAGTGGTCCTCAGCCTGAAGCTGGCCCGCACCGGGGCTGAGGCTCAGCCGCCTGCTACAGGCTACCACTCCCCGCTCGGCTGCAGCGGGGTCACGGGTTAGTTAGGTTGCAGCCGGCTGTGGCCGAGGCAGCTCTGGCCTAACAGCACTGAACGCCGCAGACCAGCGGGGTCAGGCCCTGTGCTCTCCCACGGCAGAGCTCCGCCCTCTGCCCCAGAGGGTCACCTTCGCCCCAGCCTGCCACCCAGACCACAGCCACAGTGCCCTTCCTTTCTTCTGGGGGGTGGTTCTTGCTTTGTTTGACATTTTTATGGTGGGTAAATATATCAAATTGGGTATTTTAGCCATATTGAAGTGTGCAACTACTTGAACATACATTGCATGCACAGTGTCGTGCACCCACGCTTGCATTCCTGCGATGGTTCTCACTTGGTCATTGTATTACTCAGGCCTTCATGGCCATGCAGGCCAAACGCCATTCTCGAACGTTCTTTGAATGCTCCTAGCGAGGCAAGTCTTCTGAAAATTCCTTCAATTTTTGTTTGTGAAAGTCTCATTTCTCTTTCACTTTTGAAGGATAATTTTTTTAAAAAAATTTATTTATGTATTTGAAAGGCAGAGAGAGAGAGAGAGAGAGGGAGAGAGAGAGAGAGAGGTCTTCCATCCTCTGGCTCACTCCCCAAATGACCACAATGGCCTGAGTTGGGCTGATCTGAAGCCAGGAGCCAGGGGCTTCTTCCGGGTCTCCCACTCTGGTGCAGGAGCCCAAAGTCATAGGCCATCCTCCACTGCTTTCCCAGGCACAGCAGAGAGCTGGATCAGAAGTGGAGCAGCCAGGACATGAACCAGCGTCCATATGGGATGCCGGCACTGCAGGCGCTGGCCCCCTCGAAGGATAAATTTTTAGGGCACAGAATGCTAAATTGATGTTTCTCTCTCAACAACTTTAATATTTTATTCTGCTCTTGAGTTTAGATAGAAAAACCACTTCTGATTCAAACTCCTTTTCTCTTACCATTCCCAACACAGATCACGTGTGAATCCAGACAGGTAGGGGCCGGTGCTATGGCGCAGTGGGTAAAGCCGCTGCCTGCAGTGCCGGCATCCTCTATGGGCACCAGTTCAAGTCCCGGCTGCTCCACTTCTGATCCAGCTCTCTGCTATGGCCTGGGAAAGCAGTAGAAGATGGCCCAAGTCCTTGGGCCCCTGCACCCACATGGGAGACCTGGAAGAAAACTCCTGGCTCCTGGCTTCGGATCGGTGCAGCTCTGGCTGTTGTGGCCAATTGAGGAGTGAATCAGCAGATGGAAGCTTTCTCTCTCTCTCTCTCTCTCTCTCTCTCTCTGCCTCTCCTTCTCTCTCTGTAACTCTTTCAAATAAATCTTTAAAAAGCAAGCAAGCAAACAGGTAGAAGGTTCTACTCCACACACTGAGAAGCCCTCTGCAGTAACAGGCACCAGCTGCTGGCCTCTGATCAAATTTGATTCACTTTTTATAAAAGATTATTTACTTACTTAAAAAGAGTTAGAGAGGGAGAGACAGAGAGAGAATCCTCCAATCACTGGTTCACTTCCCCAGATGGCCGCAATCACTGGTGCTGGGCCGGGCCAAAGCCAGGAGTTTCATCTGGATCTCCCCGCCAGAGGCAGGGGCCTAAACCCTTGGGCCATCTTCCAGTGCTTTCCCAGGTGCACTAGCAGGGAGCTGGATCAGAAGTGGAGAAGGCACTGGGGCTGGCGCTATGGCACAGCAGGTCAAGTCGTCGCCTGCAATGCCAGCATCCCATATGGGCCCCATATAGGTGCCAGTTTGTCTGGCTGTTCCACTTCCATTCCAGCTCTCTGCTGTGGCCTGAGAAAGCAGTGGAAGTTGGCCTAAGTCCTTGGGCCCCTGCACCCACATGGGAGACCTGGAAGAAGCTCCTGGTTCCTGGCTTTGGATCAGCACAGTTCCAGCCATTGTGGCCAATTGGGGAGTGAACCTCTCTCTCTTTCTCTGTGTGTGTAACTCTTTCAAATAAATAAATAAATCTTTAAAAAAAATAAAGAAGAAGAAGAACTGGAGAAGGCGGAACTTGTCTGGCGCTCCTATAGGATGCCGGTGCTGCAAGCAGCGGCTTGACCTGCTGTGCCACAGCGCCCGCACTGAGGTCTGCAAGGTGCCTCGATGCGTGGCTGCATGGCGTTACTGCTAACACAGCGGGTCTACTCAGACCCTCAGCACCCCTTCCTGCCCTCTGAGGAGCCACACCTCACCATCTGCTGTCAGAGAGAAGCGTCAGGGCAAGACAGGGAAGGCTGACGTTTCTACAGTCTACACTGAGAGGGAAGTGTGGACAAAACCCACATGCACGTGTCATCATGTCACAGCTCTCTCTGTGCCTGGATGATTTCCGAGGACTCCAATGTGTTTCTTCCCCTTTCTTTTTTTTATGGGTAAGCTGGTTTTTTCCTCTAGCTTCTTTCAAGATTTTTCTGTTTATCACTGCACTTCTTTGGCTTGCCTATGATACACATGTGTGTGTGTGTGGATTATCTCGCGTGGTGGTCTCAGAGCTTCCTGGACCTGTAGGTTGGTGTCTGACATTGATTCTGGGAACTTCTCACCCACGGTCAATCCTACGTTCTCTTCTTTCTTCTGTATTCCTGCTAACACATATGTTGCCCCGTCCTGGTCACCCACACGTTTTCAGATATTCTATTCTGCTATTTGTCTTTGTTCTCTTAGCTTTTGAGTCTTGGAAGTTTCTGTAGATGCATCCTCAAGTCTGCTAATTCTGTAGCAGGTGCACTACAGAGCCCAGGGAGGGCATCGGCAGGTTTCTCTTGGTATCTGTGAATTGTCTCTTCCCTGGCACTCTCATCTCTGTGCCTCAATACCACCCGTGTTGTGTACTCTCTCATTAGAGCTTTGGCATGCCCATCCTAGCTGCTTCAAGTCCCTGGCTGAGAATCCAGCATCCCTGTTAGGTTTGAGTTGGCTCTGGCGTTTCTCTGTGCCCTCACCCTGTTTTGTCTTGTCTTGCCTTTTGGTATGCCTTGTAATTTCTGACTGAAAGCCAGACGTGATGTGCTGCACACTAGAACACAGCACTGGTTCCCGCCGAGGTTTCTGCTCTGGAAAGTTGTGATTCTCTGCGTCTGTCTGTCTCTCCGTCTCTGGAGGCACTGGTTGTCGGTGCCCTCATTCTCTGACAGGCCTGCGAAGAGCTGGTGGCTTGCTAGGCTGGAGTGATGCCATCCACCGCCCTCATCAGAAACAAGAACCCTCATCTGGTTCTTTTTGGCATTTTCTCTCTCTCCATTGATCGTCTTTACTTGAAATAATATGGTCATCATACTTTACTTCTTTAGCACAGTTCCTCTGGTTAGAATACCTTCATAGAGGTCACTCTGAAGTTCTTTCCTGTAAGTCCAACGTTCGGTCACTCTCCTGGGCAGTTCCCCTGCTTCCTCTGCGTGTGGACGTCTGTGTGTACACACAGGGCTCATACTTGCCTGTTTCTTTGAGTGAGCCATAGTATTTTTGTTGGAAAGAGCACACTTTAGGCAACACAGTGATTCTGGGTACCAGCTCCTCATTCTGCAAGCTCATCACTATTTGCTTCTTTACTGGGGAAGTGACCGGCTGGGTCACATTGGGATTAGTTGGCTTTTCACCTGAGGCAGGCCACTTGGGGTCAGGCTTCTGGAGGTGCAAGATCAAGGGCACCCCCTGGACGTGGCCTGCTGCTCATACCACACAGCAAGAGGAGGGGGCGCGCGTGCGCGTGCGCCATGTCTGGACTGAGAGCTGGGACCACGGGGCTCCACCTTCGCGACCTTATCCAACCCTAACCACTTCCCACAGGCCCAGCACTAAACCCCACAGCCAGATGGCTCACGCCTCTTGCTACCATCCGCAGGAGACTGTGCAACTCCTCCACGAGCCAGAGCTGGGAGATGAACCGTATTCAGCCCCAGCGTGTCAGAGGCCTCCCGGGGGGCACGGCTCTGGGTGACAGTGACCTTGGCTGGGGACTCTGCCCCCTGGCCCAGCAGCACGCTCAGCTGTTATCCGCTGCTAATGGCCAGCTGACTGTGCAATTGCTGGAAGCACTGTTCTGGGACATGGCTGATCAGGGAGGGATCCACTCCAATCCAGACTCTTCTGAGGAAAGTTCACGAGGGCGGCCCTCCTCCCCAGCCCCGGGCCCTCGGCAGCCAGGCCGGGCTGCAGGTTCTCAGTATTTGTGTTTCTGCGGAACAATAAAGCATTTGAGCTAGGTGTGTGTGTGAAGCCGGGTGGGTGGGGGCCCGGACCCCTCCCCAGTGGGAGGTCCAAACAGGGACCCTGGCTCACCGTGACCTCCAGGTCCCTGCTCTGTCAGACAGGCTGGGAGGCGGCAGGGCAGAAAGAGGCAGGAGAAGGCGGGGCCGGTGAGAGGTTTAATGAACAGAGGTGCAGGGAGGCCGCCCTGTGGTCACCGTGTTAGGAAGCTGAGCAGGAGGGCAGCGGCCAGGCAGTGGGGCTCCAGGAGCGCCAGCTGGGTCCCTGAGCTCAGCCGGTCACCATAGCGGTCCAGGAGCATCAGGGCCACTCCGTTGGTCCAGCCAAACCCCTCCTGGAGAGAGGGGAGGCTGGTGGAGCCACAGCTGTGAGGCACCCGCTGGGGGTGTGGGGGCTCCTCTACTCGGGGCCCCAGGGCCCTGGCCCCACCCACCCCAGGGAACCAAGGAGCACTCAGCTGCTCCCTGCGGCCTGGAGGGTCCCGTCAGTGGTGGGGACAGCACGGCCCACTCACCTGCACTTCATACTCCCCTCCGCCACCCGGCTGTGCATTGCTGATGTCATACTGGGGACAAGAGGTCGGGTGAAAGGTCAGGCACTGGTCCTACCCCACCAAGTCCGCCCTAGGGGAGAAGCGGTTCTGGACACAGCCCCGGCCCCTGCAGTGCCCAGATGTGGCCACTGGGTGCCGCCACTGTCCTGGCTGCGCTGACACTTCCCAGAGGGTTGAGACCATACTCCTGAGACACAGTCCCCATCGCCTGGATCCTGAATTCTAAAATCCCCCAAATTCAAAGTCTCCAACGTCTGAAATCGAATGTTGAAATCCTCAAAGCTGGAATCTCGTACACAAGAGAGTGAGACAGCTCAGTCTGGGAGAGGAACTGGCCGTGCACTGCGGCAGTGTTGAAAATTCAGCTTAAAATGCGTCACCTGGTGGCAGGCCTCTGGCTCCGCGGTTAGGCCCACCCTGTGGTGTCTGCACCCCACACTGGAGTGCCCGGGTTCAAGTCCCAGCTCTGCACATCATGGTTCAGGCACTTTCTCCATATGTCAAAAAAAAATTTTTTTTTTGGACAGGTAGAGTTAGACCATGAGAGACAGAGAGAGACAGAGAGAAAGGTCTTCCTTCCGTTGGTTCACCCCCCTAATGGCCGCCACGGCCGGTGTGCTGCACCGATCCAAAGCCAGGAGCCAGGTACTTCTCCTGGTCTCCCATGCAGGTGCAGGGCCCAAGCACTTGGGCCATCCTCCACTGCCTTCCCGGGCCACAACAGAGAGCTGGACTGGAAGAGGAGCAACCCAGACAGAATCCAGTGCCCCAACCGGGACTAGAACCCGGGGTGCCAGCGCCCCAGGCAGAGGATTAGCCAAGTGAGCCACGGTGCTGGCCCCCTTTTTTTTTAAATTAAGATTTATTTATTTATTTGAAAGTCAGAGTTACAGAGAAGAGAGGGAGGTACAGAGATCTTCCAACCCTGGTTTACTCTTCAAATGGCCTCAATGGCTGGCACTGGGCCAGGCTAAAGCCAAGAACCTGGAACTCCATCTGGGTCTCCCACGTTGGTGCAGGGGCCCAAGCACTTGAGTCATCTGCTACTTTCCCAGGTGCATTAGCAGGGAGCTGGATCGGAAGTAGAGCAGCCAGGACTCGAACCAGCACTCACATGGGATGCCAGTGTTGTAGGCAGCAACTTAACCCACTGCACCACAGCACCCGCCCCCAGATTTTTATTTTTTCCTTCTTTCTTCTTTAAGCTTTCCTCTATTTCAGCATTATTTTAACAACTCCTCATGCTACACATTTCAGTTTTTCATAATTTCTGTTTTAAGATTTATAATTAATTTTTTAACACAAAGAGATCTCCCATCTGCCTGTTCGTTGCCCAGGTGCGTGCAACAGCCAGACCTAAGCCAGGGATGAGGGACGCAATCGGGGTCTCCCGCATGGGTGGCAGGGACCCAAGCACTTGGGCCGTCTCTGCTGCTTCCCAGGGTGCGCATTAGCAGGAAGCCGGAGTCAGGAGCAGAGCTGGGAAGCAGATGTCCCAGTCACCATCCTAACCCGTGCACCAAAAGCCTGCGACTTCACATCATTTCAATACGAGAGGTATAAACTGGGCAAACTTTGAGAGAGCTGTCATTCACTTAATGCATCTTTAACAAATGTGGCTCCACGACAGCGTGTCGTCACAACGTTGACTTCCTGTGTGTGCAGAAAAACCTGGAAACTTCCTAATACCAAAGAGATGGCCTTTTCTGTACACCTGTATTTATGAAAGACAGAGTTCTCCAGATCCGAGCTCTCCTGAATCACTTATTTATTTGAAAGGCTGAGTGACAGAGAGAGAGAGAGAGAGAGAGAGAGAGAGAGAAATTGATTGTCTACATGCTGGTTCACCTTCCAGATGTGCATGACAGCCAGGGCTGGGCCGGGGGAAGCCGGGAACACCGTCCGGGTCTCCCACGTGGGTGGCAGGGACCCGAGCACTTGAGCCATCCCTGCTGCCTCCCAGCACGCACCTTAGCAGGAAGCTGGACAGGAAGCGGAGTAGCCAGGGCGGGGCCCGAGTGCTGTGCCCACCGCTCAGCCCTGCGACTCAGCGCTTCAGGTGACTCCAGTACAGTGGTAGCACCACCACCCTTTCTGGTCCACCTGTCCAAGGACCTGGGTTGTCCCTCACAGATCTCCCAGGACGGCAGTTACGAAGCGGAGGGCACAGTTACCAGCCACGGCGACATGTGTTGTGCAGTTTGCTTTCTGCCCTGTTCTGGACGCACACGGTCCACCTGCTGCTATCAGATCTGGAGCCGCCGCTGTTAGCGCACCTGAGGCACAGGTGTGTGTGCGAGTAGTGCCTATTTTATTATGTCAAGTGGTCTACAACATGTTCTAAGTTTCCCAGATAAATCCCCTTTTACAAATGTAAGCGAATGCCTTTTCAATAATTTTTATTTATTGTTTCCAGAGCTAACTTTTCAGGATTTTGATCTTTGGGCATTTCAGTGTTCAGGATGATGGCACAAACTCTTGCCTTCCTCATCCGAGGAGGGGGCCTGGTGGGACTTCCCCCGTCTTATACGAATGTTATTAAGAGGGTGGGGACTTAATCCTTCTGTGATAGTTAGGGTAGGGTCATTAGGGCAGAGCCCCCAAGGCTCAATCCTGGTAGCTTCATAAGGAGGGAGAGAGACCAGACACTTGCCCCCTGCCCATGTTGCTCTGAGGCTCGGCCAGCACTGTGGCGTGGTGGTTAAGCTGTCACTTGCCACGCCAGCATTCCACATCACAGCACTGGTTCCAGTCCCGGCTGCTCCACTTCTGATCCAGCTCCCTGCTAATGCGCTGGGAGGCAGTGGTCGATGGCTCAAGTCCTTGAGCCCCTGCACCCACGTGGGAGACCCAGATGGAGCTCCTGGCTCTTGGCTTAGCCTCAGCTGTTGCAGCCAGCTGGGAAATTAACCACCGAATGGAAGATCTCTCTGTCACTCTCACTCTGCCTTTCAAATAAAACCTAAAGAAAAAGGATGTCCTCACTGGGGGCTGAACAGGGGGCCCGTGAACCTCCACAAATGAGTCAAAATGAACCACTTTTGTTTAAATACTGCTAGCCTGCCTCGGGTGTTTCATTACAGCACTGATCGGTGACTAAGCTGCGGCCAGCTCACCTTCTCATACATGGCTGATCTTTGGGAGTAGACATCAAAGTTGGTCCAGATCCAGTTCTGAGCCAGCTGGAAAGCCACTTCCTGTGTCCGAGCTGAAGGCGACTTGGCCAGGCCTAGACCCCACCCCAGGCAGGACCCTGAATCTCCACAGCTCCAGGCCCCAGCAAGGGAGAGCCCTGGGCCCAGTGCAGGCTGTGGAGGCAGAGGAGGGCTGATCCCACAGGGCGGTGGGAGTGGGGCGTTTGCCAAGTGGGAGGCCAGAACAGACACAGGGGAAGGGGCCTGCTTCCACGGCCCACACCTCCCTAGCACCAGGACAGCCGACCCCCTGCAGCCTGAGGCCAGGCCTCCCTACCTCTGATGACCAGATCCTGAAGGGGGGCCCAGGCATTGGGAAAGTCCCACTGCTGGCCTGTGTTCTGGAGAGAGGTCGGGATTCCATGGCGGTGGTTCAGGATCTGGCTGTCCTAGAAGGTTCCAGGTGTTACTGAGGCTGTGGGTGGGGGCTGCAGGGGGAGCCAGGGTGCAGGTGCAGGACCCTCCTGGACCCCAGATGCACCTTCCCTAGCCACCTCTTCTCGGCTCGCTGCTGCCCCCTGGTGGGAGCCACAGGCTAAGGCCCAGGAGCAGACAGGAGGGAGTGGCTGCCACCTACCAGGTCCCTGCTCCCAAGAGCCAGGAGGGGACAGTGCTGCTCCCTGTGGGCCCGACCCGGCTGCTGTCCCCTCACCTGCAGGTACTGCAGAGCCTTGTCTGCGATGGCAGGGTCAGAGAAGCAGCCGGCCCAGAGTGGAGTGAGGTTGGACGGGTAAAACTCGTGGTTCTTCTTCTGGTTCTCAAGGTCGTAGTCGAACCAAGCGCCCTTGTCCTCATGCCACAGGAGGGCCGTCAGGGCCGCCATGCGCTGTGCCCGCGGATTTCTGTACTTCGTAGCCTGGGATTCATTCCCTGGGCGGCATTGCCTTCAGCTGGAGCTCACGGAGCCCTGCCCTGGGGCCCTACAGAAACTCCTGGAAAGAAGTCCTCCCCTCTGGCTCCTCCTGACCCAGGCTCTCGCCCCTGCTTGGCTCTCCCTTCCTGAGCCTGTGGGAATGGCAGCCGCTGAGACTGCTGTGGCCGTGCCCCGTGCCAGCGCCCACCGGAGGGGCTTCCCTCTGCTCGGAGGCTGAGAGAGAGCAGCGCTTTGCATGGCCACCCAGGCCCACCCAGCTGCTCCCCCTGCGTGGCCCCTCTGCCCGCACCACTGCCCAGCTCAGCAGGAACTAACAGGAGCCTGTTTCTGCTGCCCCCCAAAGGATGCCTAAGCTGGCCGGGAACCCCCCCCCACCTTGAAAGCCAGACCACGGAAACAGAGGGGGCACCAGACAGACCGGATGGCTCCCAGCAGCCTCTCTGGTCCCGCCCTCACCCTGCCCCGCCCCCTTCATCCACATCCGCCTCACCTGGGGAAGGGGTTTTAGCTTTTGGCCTGCCTGAGCCAGAGAGTGGGGTTGGTGGGCTGCTCCTTGGGCCTGGCTTGGTGGTGGCAGCAGGGGTGCAGGGTGGAGGGGGATGGGGCCTGGCACCCCCACACCCAGCCGCACGCAGGTCATCTCGTTGACTGATGCTCCATGGACACCTGGCAGGTGCCGGGCTGAGAGGTGAGACCCTGAGCCAGGCCCAGAGGCCCTGTGCCACAGTCTCAGACACCAGGGCTCCTAGCGGCCTGGCCTTGGCCACACAGAGGCTGCGCTGCAGGGTCCAGGAGTGTTGGGGAGCCCAGGGTGGGTGGGGTACCTTGAGCAGTGCAGGCCCCTGGGACTGGACAGGGCCTGGGGCTCGTGTGTGTTTCCCCTGGGGACTCAGGGGGAGTCTGTGATACACACACTGGGAGAAGGAACAGAGCCCCTTCCAGGCCCGGCACCGGCCCGACGCTGGACAAAACCCTTGGTCACGCAGCTTCTCCGAAGTTGTCACCGCAAGTGCTCGGGACTAAACCCATGACTACCCCAGGTGCATCCTTAACCCTCGCGTGCCGGTCAGTCACGGACAAGCCCTAACAGCTCAGTCTTCTGCCACCCACCTGGCACCTGTCCTGTTCCCCTCTGCCCGGGAGCCCCCTCTCCGAGGCCTGTCCCAGTCCCGCCCCAGCCACACGGGCCTTCTTCCTATCCTTTAGAAAAAGTATTGATTTATTTATTTGAAAGGTGGAGTTAGAATCTTCTATCCACTGGTTCGCTCCCCAAGTGACCATGATGCGCCAGACCAAAGCCAGGAGCCAGAAACACCATTCAGGACTCCTGCATGGGTTGCCGGGGCCCAAGGACTTGGACCACTTTCCACTGCTTTCCCAGGCATGTTAGCAGGGAGCCAAATTGGCAGTGGAGTAGCTGGGACTCAAACTGGCACCCATGTGGGATGCTGGCATCTTCATAGGCAGTGGCTTAACCTGCTTTGTCATAATGCTGGCCCCAGCCTTCCCACTCCCCAATCAGTGCCCCAGGGCCTTTGCACTGCACTGCCCACCCCCCACTGGACCGTCCTCTCCAGATCCGCTCAGCAGGATCTGCTCAAACATCACCAGCTCAGAGGCGTTGCCCCACCCCCTCTCGGCCCCACCTCCACTTTACTGAACCAAAGCGAAGGGGTGGGGGAGGGGAGAGTGCCACAGACCCCCTGGGGGCTGAGGGGTGGGCCTTACCCTGGGCCCCCAGGCAGGCAGGGCTGCCTCATCCCTGTTGCTTGGCGATAGAAGCTGAGTCGGCATGGAGGTTAGGGTCAGGCCTCGGCTGAACCCAGGGGCTCTGGCCAGGCTCGTGGGCGCTCCCTCACCCAGGTGAGGCAGTTTGCTGGAACAGGCCAGAGAACGGCCTCAAATAGTTCAAAGAGCAGCGTGGAGGGCAGGTGGGGCAGTGTGCGACATGGCAGCCAGCAGCCTCCTGGAGGGCAGGCCTGCCCCACAGCCCTGTCCTGTCCGGGGCTGGAGGTCCAGTGGGGCCCCCGGTTCACTCTGGCCAAGTCCTTCCTCGTCCAGGGAGCCGCACGAGGCTACAGGGGAGGCTTTGCCCAGGGTGGTTAACTCGGTGGGGGAGGCAGGCTCACCTGGGCAGCCTGGGGCAGGGGAGACCCCGCAGGCAGAGGGGGCCGCAGCAGAGCTCTCCAAGGACCAGAGGAGAGGAGGAGGCAGCTGAGCAGGGGTGAGCGCGGAGGGCAGGCACTGCAGCCCCCAGCCCGGGCCCTGCAGCCCTGCCCCCTCCTCCAGGGCTGGGCCTGAAGCCAGCTAAGGAAGACTCAGCTCCCCTCCCCCGCCCCTACCCAAACCACAGCCACCTGTGGATCAAAAACACCTCTTCACAAGTTTTTTATTTTTGTTTAACTCTCGGTTGTCTCAAAGCTGTGGGCGGGTGGGTGTGGGGCTGAGTCACCGGGGGCTGCGGAGCTGGGAGCCTCTGCACGTCTCCCGTTTCTGCACGTGGCAGCAGTTTTGCAGAAAGGGTGTGGCAGGTGCGTGCGGGCCAGGCGCCCGTGTGCTGCAGCTGCCTGTGGTCGCCTCTGCCCACCCAGGCTACCAGCCTCCTGTTCTCACCTCAACCGCTGCGGCTTCCTCTCCGCCCGTGGGAACAAGGCCTGGGGTCAAGGGCCCCCTCTGGGCCCCCGCACAAGTGGGCATCTCCCTGCTGGGCCACAGCTGTTCGCAGCAAAGCCAGGTGTGAGCAGGTGACCTGTGCGCGAGGCGCGGCCTCTGTCTCCCATGCAGTCCCTGCAGCCCGTGGGATTTCAACCGAGCGTTCGTGAATATCCCTGAGGGGCGGCTTACATCACAGCTGGGGCCCAGCAGCCCTGCACGGAGCACCTGGCTGCCCTGCGCCAGCTTTGGTGGTGGGTCCTTTCACGTGAACGGGAGGATTTGCTCTCCATTTTGGCAACCTCAGAAATTGGGGACTCGAGTGTGCAAGATAGACAGGTTGTGCGTAACAGAGCCAGCAGTGCAGCAAGGGACCCCGTCTGGGGGTGGCGGGGACCAGGGTGGCCGGGAAGCACACTCCTCCATGATGAGGCAGAGAAGGGAGCAGTGGGCCAGGTGGCTCCTTCCTTATCCGAGCCCCTGATTCGTCAGGGGAGGGTGGAAGTCCACCCGTGTTCGAGAAACCTCCAGTGTTTCCGTTTGTCTGTAATTCTGACAGCGATTCCTGTGTGTGTGTGTGTGTGTGTGCATAGGAGGGGGCCTAACGGCCTGCTGGGTCCCCGCCCCCCCAATGCCCACATGACCCCACCCTCGGCTGCCGCATCGGCCTGGACTGTGGACTCAATCATCGGTGCCCCTTCTAGGCTGCGTGGACGTGCCAGCCTCCATGTGTGGCGATCACTTACAAATCTGAAAGGAAAGCAAGGCCCAGACGCTTGGCCCAGTGGTGAAGGTGCCTGCATCCCTTAGGAGAGTGCCTGGGGTCAAGTCCCAGCTCCACTTCCCATCCCAGCTCCCTGCTGATGTGCACTCTGGGAGGCAGCCGGTGATGGCTCAAGTTCATGGGCCCCTGCCAGGCACGTGGGAGACCCAGATGGAGTTCCCATTCCTGCTTCCGTCTGGCCCAGCCCTTGCCACGGTGGACATTTGGGAAGTGAACCAGGGAACAGGAGCTCTCTTTGTCTATCTGTCTCTGCTTCTCAAATAACCTAAAAATAAAATAAAAGGAAAAGTAATACCCTCACACCTGGGGGAAGCCTACAGAATAAATACGATGGTTCTAGTTTAAGGTTCTTCGGATCTGGCCTGGGCCTCAGCCCACACGGACACAGCCCTGGGCCCCCCTCATTTCCTCTGTGCCCAGATGTTCCTGGCTGTCCTCACCCAACTCTCCCCACTTAGCTCACCTGATCATTCATTTATTATTTGAAAGGCAGAGCAACAGAGGGAGAGGCACAAAGAGAGGGAGAGACAGAAAGAGAGCTTCCACCCACTGGTTCACTCCCCAAATGGCCGCAATGGCCGGGGCTGGGCCAGACCGAGGCCAGGAGCCAGGAGCTTCTTCCACTGCCTCCCCAGGTCCCCAGGTGCGTTAGCAGGGAGCTGGGTGGGAAGCCGAGTAGCCAGGACTCGAACCGTTGCTTTGATGTAGGATGGCAGGGTTGCAGGCCGGGCCCATCCTGCTGCGTAGCGCTGATACTGCCCTGGCTGCCGCCTTTGCGAGCAGAGCCCCAGCAGTGGGGAGCTGGAGCGCGTTGAGAGCCTGCTCGGCTTTCACCTGGAGGTGGCGCTGCAGGCAGGGTGGACGGGCGGAGAAGGGGACCTTCGTTCTCAGCGCTCAGCTCCGACCCCAGGGAACAAAGATCTGGGCTGCTCCGGGCCCACCGTCCTTAGAAGACAACTCATTGCCCCCCCGAACTCCTAAGTATTGGCCACCGGCTTCCTTTCCACTGTCTGCTCCCAGAGTGCTGCTGTGCCCAGCTGTTGATTTTCCAGGTTCCTGGGTTTGGGGTGGCCAGGGACCCAGCTCTCACAGTGAGGTGAGAAAGTCGCTGGAAGATTGAATTCTGGTCTGATGGCTTCAGCTGGCCCAGCCCCAGGGGAAAGAACCAGGAGGAGGCAGATCTCTGCATGTCTGTCTCTTTCTCTGTGTCTGTTTCTTTGCCTCTCAAATAAATAAAACAAAAAATTATACGAGGAGGGACTCGATTGGCTTCTGTTTGACCCTTTGCCCTTCCCCTCTCCCTCCTTCGTGCTTGGAGTACAGATGAGGTGTGTGGAGCAGCAGAAGCCTCCTTGCAACCAGGAGGCATTGAAATGGTGCTCACAGCTGCCTGCTCCGGCTGGCAGAGCAGGAAGCTGGAGAGGGCCCGGCTTTCAACAGTACCTTTGAGTCACAAGAGCCCGCACTCCTGTAATACCAGGAAAACAAAGCCGTCCGTGGCTTAAGCCACTGGTGTCACTTACAAATGCCTAACGAATCCTAACAGACCCTTCTGAGTGTCCACTGCTCCCCTGCCCAGGGGCCTCTGGGGAGGGTGTCTCCTTGCTGGTGACCTGTCCAGCCAGGAGCAATGTCCCTGTGACCCTGTGGCACCTCCTGCTGCCTGACCAACCTCCAGCTAGCCGTGGGCCTGCAGGGTGGGGTGCAGCGAGGATGGGGATCCCTCTTAGCCTGTGACCACTGAACGGCTGACCCCCTGACCGAGCCTGCACGCACACATCCGGGTGTCTGTGACGGCTGGCTGCCTTCCTCACACCCCAACCCCAACCCACGTGCAAGCCACTTCTGGACGCCCAGAGTTCGCTCTCGTGCACACGGCCCCCAGGAGGTGACTGCATGGCTGGCATGGCAGGACACCACCGTGACACCGCACTCTCCCACATCTGGGTCCCTGGCCCCGTGACCAAGTTCTTGCTGCCACCTGCGTTTCCTGCGCCTTCCTGCTCGAGATGTCATAAAGCCGCTTGAAAACTTGCAAGTACAGTCATCCGCTTGCCACGGCCCTGTTTGCACGGGAGGAAGTGGGAGCCTGAGTGACCACAGGCTGCCTGGACAGTGGCCCCCAGGCATTTGGGGTGGGGGGAGATGGCAGCCTCGAGGGACAGGGAGCTAGGCTCTGATTGATCCCTGGAACCTCATTGTCTTAGAATAGCCGTGCACCTGCAGATACCCAGTTCCTGTTGTGGTGAGAAATAGTTACTATGATAAATAAAAAGGCAGGCAAGAAAGAAGCTCGTCTTTGCTGTGCCGGTCCTTTGCTGCCATGAAACTACCACGGTCTAACACCTCCCACTCACTTTCCTCCTGCAGCGCTGTCTGCCTGCATTGGCAGGAACTCGGGGCCGGAGGGGCACCTGCACCAAGCCGCAGAGACCACAGGCGCGGCCCCGTCCATGGGCCCCTGAGGCCAAAGCTGCCTCGCAGGGCAGAGCTGGAGACACTTGGTCGCCAAGTGTAGACAAGTGTAGACGAGTCACGTGACTTCTTCGAGCCTCAGCAAAGTGGGGATACCGGTAACTCTTCAAAGGCTGATGTAAGAATTGGAATCCACGTGCTTTGGGAACACACAGATTGTCAACTGCGGGTAGTGCCTGTTATTACTTTTCTTTCTTGTTTTTGGAAAGGCAGAAGGAGAGAGAGGGAAGGAGAGCGACTTCCATCTTTCCAACTTCCAACTGCTGATTTCCTCCCCAATGCGAGAACTCAATCTGAGTTTCCCGCATGGGTACCAGGAACTCAAAGACATGTTAGGTTTTAGGATTTTGGGGTCCAAAGAAGGCACAGAGATAATTAAGGGAGAAAGTATTTTTTAAATAAGAGATTTATTTATTTATTTATTTGAAAGATAAAGTTACTGAGAGGGAGAGTCAGAGATTTTCCATCCACTGGTTCACTCCCCAAATGGCCACAATGGCTGCGGCTGGGCCAGGCTGAAACCAGAGACCAGGAAGAGCCTGGCACTTCTTCTGGGTCTCCCACACAGGTGGCAGAGGCCCAAGCACTTGGGCCATCTTCTGCTGCTTTCCCAGGTGCATTAGTAGGGAGCTGGATCGGAAGTGGAGCAGCCGGGACATGAATCTGCACCCACATGGGATGCTGGTGCTGCAGGCAGTGGCTTAACCCACTGCGCCCCAGCGCCGGCCTGAGAAAGGAATCTTATTGCAGGAAGGGCACATGGGAGGGGGAAGTAACGTTTCAGCCCGCCCCAGTGGTGGCCTGGGGTCTGCAGTGAGCCTTTGGCCAGACAGATAGCTGGTGACGGCCACCTTTTAAGCTACTTGTCGAGGGAGGGTTATGTGGACGTGTACAATACCACATTGTCCATGATAAGGTGGGCTTGAATCGCGCAGGAAGTCCCATTGGTAGCTGTGTATTGAAGCAGATGATTTACAAAAATGGTTCTGTCAGTTTGGTTGTCCCAGGAGAGGCACTCCTACAAGCGAGTGCTTGGCAGGCAAAATATCCGGTGGAGAAATAACACCAAGATTCAAGGCTATCTATTTGTGCCCAATTTCACCACGTTTTTGGAATTAACTATTTGTGCGCCAGAGGCCTAGCAGATCCTAACAGGGCCGGGTGCACGTTAGCAGGAAGCTGGAACGGGAAGTGGAGCCGGGACTTGAACCCAGGGACTCTGGTTGCAGGACAGTGAAGATGATCTTGGCTCTTGTCTCAGGCTGAAGAAGTTTCCACACACAGAGGGGCAATGAGTAAAGCGAGATTTATTGAAATCTGCACTCAGGAGGGGGCTCCAAGGGAGGAGTTGCCAAAGAAGCTTGCCAGTGTTGACTCTTTTGTGTGTGTTTGTTTAAGGTTTATTTATTTATTTATTTGAAAGGTAGTATTACAGAGAGGGAAGACAGAGAGAGAAGAGACAGAGACAGAGAGAGAGAGAGAGAGAGAGAAAGAGATATCCATCTTCCACCTGCTGGTTCATTCCCCAAATGGTTGCAACAGCCAGGGCCGGGCCAGGCCAAAGGCAGGAGCTTCTTCCAAATCTTCCATGTGGGTGCAGGGCTCAATCATTTGGGTCATCTGCTGCTGCTTTCCCAGGCACATCACCTGGATCGGAAGTAGAGCAGCTGGGTCTCAAACCAGCACCCATATGGGATGCTGGTGTCGCAGGCAGTGGCTTTAACCCACTACGCCACAATGGGGCCCCCAGTGCTGGCTTTTTGACACACAAAGTGGATCTCTCTAATGGGCCCCTGTCTGAGAAGTGAGTACAGATCTAACCAATCTAGGGGAGGGGCAAATAACAAGAAGGCAGGAATAATAATCAATCAAGAGGCCAGAATAGCAAACGATTGGCAGGGATAGCAACCAGTCAGGGCACCAGAATAACAACCAATCAGGAAACTAAAAGTATATGCTAATGAGGCATGCTACATGAACCAATCCAGGAACCAACATTGGAGCAGCCTGTTTTGCACAGAAGAGAGCAGAGTGCTGGCTCAAGTCACTAAGCGGACTCAGAAACATCTGAAGATCACGCCGTCTATATTTCTTCCCTCTCCTGTCTCCCCGCTCCCTCAGGGCTCCTGCAGAGTTACACCACGTGTTTTTTTCTTTCCTTTCCAGGAGCCTAGGAATCCCTATCACTCTGATACAGGATGTAGGTATCCCAAGTAGTGTCTCAACCTTTGCTCCAAATGCCCATGCTTGGGTAGAGACGCCCCAGTTGACTGCATTTCAGCGGCTGAGGGGTCCAGGAAGGACTGTTCCCTCCATCCCACTGTGCAGGCCTCCGATGCGTGGCTGGCAAATATCCAGGGAGCTGGCGTTGAAGGTGCAGTCGGGTCTTGCAGGGAGAACTTTCATGATGCAAATCTGTGGCCCGAGGTTGGGGAGCAGGGGTCCACCTGGGCCTACCATGGTTGCAGGCTCAGACCAAACCTGCTGGTCAAATAAGCCAAGACCAATCAAACCAACCACATTCAGGCCCTGCTGACTCCCTGATTGGCTTATGTAGAATACCTCATTAGCATACACCTCGACCAATCAGGTGAACTTCCTGTTTTAGAACTGTGTAAGTCTGAGCCAGGCAGCTGGAGCAGGAACTCAGGGCAAGCAGTCCCTCCCTGTGGGTCAGGCGGTGCCTGTGGGCAGCCTTCCCAGACAGCTGCTGGCAGGGCTCTCTCTGCCTCTTCCAATAAACACCCTTCCCTTTGCTCACTCTTCCTGGACCACGAGCCTCCTTCTTGGTGGTCACGAGACCAAGAACCCAGCAGAGAAGCGAAGCTGTGCCCCAGCGTGAGAGGAGAGCCTAGAGAGCTAGAACACAGGATCTGTGCGGTTTGTAAAGGATCAACAAGAAGAGCCTGCCGCACTTCTCGCCGTCGAGACATGGACCCACGTTAGTGGAGCCGCAGACTCCTGCTGTCCCCAAGCCTAACCCTAATACTAGCACTAACTGCAACGATAGGGCTGGGCCCTGTGGGGCCTCACCATTGTCTGGGTAGACTCAGCCATTGCATGAGAATGGGGAGGACAAGATGGTTGGCTCAGAGGAAACCCATGGCCACAGGGCCTTCAGTTCAGCAGAGGGAATGCAGACCCTCGTTAGAGACAGGGAGGTGGGGCCAGCAGATGGCAGAGCGGGCTGAACCACAGCCTACGATGCTGGCATCCAAGATGAGTGCACGATCAAGTCCACGCCTGCTCCACTTCCAATTTGGCTCCCTGTTAATAAGTTTGGGAAAGCAGCAGAAGATGGGCCAAGTGCTTGGGCCCCTGGTCCTGGCTTCAGCCTGGCCCAGCCCCGATGGTGGTGGCCGTCTGGGGGGAGAACCAGTGCATGGAAGATCTCGATCTCTCTCTCTCTCTCTCTTCAACCCCTGTCTGTGTCACTTTGCCTTTCAAATAAACAAAAATAAGTCTTTTTTACCTGTTAACTGATTAACCTATTCCCCATGAATGAGTTAATCCATTCTCCAGGCAGTGACCTCATGACCCAAGCAGCCCCTTGAGAGTCCTGTCTGTCTCTCCATACGGTGCCATGGGGATTAAATCTCAACAAGAGACGCTGTGGGGACGTCGCAGGGCTGTCCCTGTGGCTCCCGATGGGGAGGGAGGCGGAGGCTCTGCCGGGTGGTGCTGGGCTGGAACTCAGCCTCCTTCCCCCCACAGCCTCGCCACTGTGGACACCTAGTCCAGACCTGGCCTCCTGGGCCAGGACCGGGAGAGACCAAGCCCGGCTTGCCCGCTGCTCCTGTCTCTTGCGGGAGGACCTGCAGAGCAGCTCAGGTCCCCGGGCAGTGCTGCTGCTGTCCTCTCTCAGGGCTTTATGGTGGCCAGGTGCTGGGGTCAGCCGGGGCAGGGCGTCTCCTGGAGGGTCCCACATAGCAACGTGCCAGGCAGATGGCTGCGCACAGGGCTCTGCTCTGGACTCTGCCATGACGATCTCATGTAGGCGCAGGCCCTGCCAGCTGGGGTGGCCGTGCCCAGGGTGGAACTCTACAGAGGTGGCTGTTGTGCTGGGCAGACGGGGCTGGGCAGGGCTGGGCAGGGCTTCCTGACTCCAGCTTGCCAGGCATGAATACTGGGGGCTTTCAAATAAACGGCACAGTAGTCTGTGGTCATAGTACCGGGAATGCACTTGATCTCAAATAATGACACAGTCAACGCTTGGAGCAGAGTTCAGAGCACAAGGACAGGAACTCTGAGTGCCTACCGCCCTGCATCATCCCGATTTCTTCAGACGCCGTCTCCAGAACGGAAACGTCACAATGCCCCCGACACACCTGTGCGCCCTTCGCTGTTTGCCTGCCTCCCTCCCTCAGCCCATCCCGAGCCTGTGGTTCGGCACTCGCGCAGGTTCTCCCACCTCTGCTGTATGGGTGTCTGTGAGCCACACGTGGCACTGGTTTGCATTTTTGTTTCAATTGTGGTCAAATACACATATCATCAAGAATGAACATTACATGGTACCCCATAAATAGATACAATGTTTCTGCACCTGTTAAAGGATTTTCTAAAAAGATTTATTGACTTGAAAGCCAGATTGACAGAGGAAAGAGAGAGAGAGAGAGAGAGAGAGAGGTAAAGGTAAATATCTTCCATCCCCAAAGGCCAGGGCTGGTCCAGGCTGAAGCTCAAAGCCTGGACCTCCATGCAGGTCTCCCAGTGGGTGGCAGAGACCACAGTACTGGTTTTATTTTTCTGGCAATCTATTTTTTCTTTTTATTTATATAAATGGGACCCGAGTATTTCAGACATCTCCCTCTGCTTTCCCAGGTGCATTAGGAGGGAGCTGGATCGGAAGTGGACCAGCCAGGACTCGAACCAGTGCTCATGAGATGCTGGCATCACAGGCAGTGGCTTAACCTTCTGTGCCACAGTGCAGGCCCTTTAACCACTGTTAAGTGTGCAGCGGAGGGGCACTGAGTGCGTTCCCGCCGCTGTGCAGCCGTCACCTCCAACCACAGCCACAACTTTTCATCTTCCCAAACCGAAACTGCAGGAGATTCGGCACTCACTCCCCAGCCGCCTCCCGACCCCCAACCACCACGCTGCTGTCTCCGTGAACCCACTGCTCCAGTTACTTCATATAAATGGAATCACGAAGAATTTGTCTGGATTATTTCACATAGCATGCTGTTTCCAAACCTCAGCCACTCCGTAGCACGCACCAGAATATTCTTCCTTATTAAGGCTGACTTATAGTCCACTGTATGGATAGATCACATTTGTTTATTCATTCATTTAAAAATTATTGTATTTTATTTATTTAAAAGGCAGAGAAACAGAAACACACAGAGATCTCTCACCCACTGGTCCACTCCCCCAAGGCCCATAACAGTTGGGCCAGGCTGAAAACCAGGAGCCTGGAACTCAGCCCCAGTCTTGCAGTGTTAGGTGGCAGGAGCCCATCTACCTGAGCCACCACGGCTCCCCCTCAGGGTCCGGGTTAGCTGGAACAGAGGCAGAGGCGGACTCAAACCCGGGCGCTGATATAGGGTGCGTGTCCCGGGAGGCGTCTCCCTCACGGAGGCCAGCGCTCACCCGATTATCCCTCCATCCTTCATGCAGTCGGCTTGGATTTCCCCAGCTCTCGCGAGTCCTGCCACTACGCACACAGGTGCACAGACGTCGCCCCGGCCGCTGCCGGCCGTTCTTTCAGGTATGTAACCAGAAGTAGAATCGCGGGCTCATATGGTAATCCTAGGGGCAATTTTCTTGAGGAACCACTGTACTACTTTGCATATTTAAAAATCTTACTCAGAAGATATTTGATTGCATCTTTTGGCAACCTGCTGCCTTTTTTTTTTTTTTTTCAGTACTAGTTATTTCTGAGATTTAGCCATGACAATACACAGTTCTAATCTAAGAATCAATGTCTTGGGGGCTGGCCCCACGGTTCACTTGGCTAATTCTCCGCCTGCGCCGCCGGCATCCCATATGGGCCCCAGGTTCTAGTCTTGGTTGCTCCTTTCAGTCCAGCTCTCTGCTGTGGCCCAGGAGGGCAGTGGAGGATGGCCCAAGTGCTTGGGCCCTGCACCCGCATGGGAGAGCAGGAAGAAGTACCTGGCTCCTGGCTTTGAATCAGCATAGTGCCAGCCGTAGCGGCCATTTGGGGAGTGAACCAATGGAAGGAAGACCTTTCTCTCTGTCTCTCTCTCATTGTCTAACTCTGTCAAATAAATAAATGAATAAAAAGAATCAATGTCTTTAACTCACAAATTAAAGTACGTTTAGGTTGGTTATTGTTATTATTTAAGCTCATTTTTTTAAAAGATTTTATTGAAAGACAGAGTTACAGAAAGAGGTAGATGGGGCCAGCGCCATGGCTCACTTGGTTAATCCTCCGCCTGAGGCGCCAGCATCCCATATGGGCACCGGGTTCTAGTCCCAATTGCTCCTCTTCCAGTCCAGCTCTCTGCTGTGGTCCGGGAGTGCAGTGGAGGATGGCCTGAGTGCTTGGGCCCTGCACCCACGTGGGAGACCAGAGGAAGCACCTGGCTGCTGGCTTCGGATCGGCGTAGTTCTGGTTGTAGCGGCCGTCTGGGGGGTGAACCAACAGAAGGAAGACCTTTCTCTCTGTCTCCCCTCTCACTGTCTGTAACTCTATACCTCTCAAATAAATAAATAAAATCTTTTAAAAATTTAAAAAAAAAAAGACAGAGGGAGAGACAGAGAGAGAGGTTTTCCATCAGCTGGTTCACTCCCCAGATGGCCTCAATGGCTGATCCGAAGCCAGGAGCTTCTTCCAGGTCTCCCACACGGTGCAGAGGCCCAAGGACTCGGGCCATCTTCTACTGCTTTCCCAGGCCACAGCAGGGAGCTAGATCAGAAGTGGAGCAGCCAGGACTAGAGCTGCCATCCATATGGGATGCTGGCGCTTCAGGCCAGGATGTTAACCCGCTGTGCCACGGCACCGGCCCCTATCTAAGCTCATTTTTACCATCTATTTTGTGTTCCTTCATCTTCTCCTGGGTTTTTCTTTTTTATTCGTTTTCCTTGCCTTGCTTCCCACCCCTGCCAAATTGATTGTTCCTTCCTCATTGTATTCACCTGTTTCGGGGGCACGAGCCGGGCCCTCTCCAGGTTGGCTTCCTTCTGCTCTTCCAATGAACTACAGCCTAGCCCGTGGGGATGGGGAATTTCTCTGGTTTGGTTTGGTTGTTAAGATCTATAGTATTTATTTCTTTGAAAGCCAGAGTGAGACACATACACACACAGATGCTCTATCCGCTGGTTCACTCCCTAAATGGCCACAATGGCCAGGGCTGGGTCAGGCGGAAGCCAGGAGCTTCATCCAGGTCTCCCACGTGGGTGGCAGTGGTCTGAGGACTTGGGCCATCCCCTGCTGCCTTCCCGGGTACAGGCCGCTGGTTCGTTCCCTTGGCTGGGAACTGACAGGTTTCCCTCCCGTCCTCCGGGGTTTACCGCTGCGTTTTCCTTTCCACACCGACTTGCCAGATCTAAGGCTCGGGGAGACCAGTGTCCCCTGGAGAAGAAAGGCCTTTAGCCCTGCCCGCTCCTCCCGCCTCGCAGGTTCCCCTGGTTCTCACAGCCTCACTTCGCAGGCCTTGCTGTGGCTGGCCCCAGTCAGCACTCATACCCCTTGGCCTGTTTGCAGCTCTGTCCACCTCCACGGTGGAGGGGAACTGGCAACACACATGGGCGCAGTGCACACTTCTCCAGCCTTCCGGAACCTGGGCTGGCCTCCGCACTTGCCTTGACCAGCAGGATGTGGAAGGGACACAAGGCTCGCTCTAGGCCTTGGCCTTAACAGATCTGGAAGATTCCACATTCTCCCTGCTGGTCACCATGAAGCAGTGAGCAAGGGTTGGAGGCACAGCAGGTTAAGCTGCGATTGCCACGTTGGCAGCCCATATGGGAGCTGGTTCAAGTCCTGGCTGCTCCACTTCCATTACGGCCATTTGGGAAGTAACCAGTGGATAGTCTCTGTAACTTTTTTTTTCCTTCTTCTTCTTTTAAGATTTGTTTATTTACTTGAGAGGCAGAGTGACAGAGACAGAGAGAGAGAAAGAGGTCTTCCATCTGCTGGTTCACTCACCAGATGGCTGGAACTGGACTGGCCCAAAGCCAGGAGGTTCTTCCGGGTCTCCCACGCAGGTGCAGGGGCCCAAGCACTTGGGCCATCTTCCACTGCCTTCCCAGGCCACTAGCAGGCAGCTAGAATGGAAGTGGAGCAGCCAGGACTTGAACCAGTGGCCATATGGGATGCCACACCGCAGGCAGAGGCTTAACCTACTATGTCACAGCACCGGCCCCTGTAACTCTGCCTTTCAATAAATAAATAAATAAATCTTAAACCGGCACTCTGATCTGGGACACAGGTGACACGAGCAGCAGCTTGACCCACTGCAGTGTCAGTGGCCCCCATATCTTCATTTACTTAGCTTATCTTATTCACAGGTTGATTGCATTCATTTTTCTTTACACTTGGTCTTGTTCTAGAAATGACTTAAGACCACTGGCAAAGGCAAAAAAGCTAACATAATTAAGAAGTAAGTAAACTGCTTTTAAATGAGCTCATAGTGTGTAATTTTAAACTAAGCATTGCCGTGCCTTTTGAATCTGAAGAGTTGTATTTTTTATCAGTTCTGGAAAGTTCTCCACCAGTGTCTCAGTGCCTCAGCTGTTCTATTCTCTCTGCTGATTAGACGTCAGAGTTCTTCTTCTTCTTCCTTCTGTCGCTTAACCTCCTTTCCCCCTCTGGGTAACTTCCTTAGATCAGTGTTCCAGTTCACTATTTCTTTCTTCATTCGTGTTGAGTTTGTTGTCTAATCCATTAACTGAATTCTACGTTTTCGAAATATTTATTTTAAAGGCAGAAGAAAAGAGAGAGAGAGAGAAAGAGAGATCTCCCATTCATTGGTCCACTCTCCAAATGTCTGCAACAGCCAGGGCTGAGCCAAGCTGAAGCCCTGCGCCAGGCACTCCATCCAGGTCTCCTACATGGGTGGCAGGGACCCAACAACTTGAGCCATCGCTGCGCCTGCCAGGGTGTGCATTCACAGGATGCTGGACCAGAGAGGGGAGCCAGAACTCGAACCCAGCACCCGGCACTCCCAGTGGCAACTTACCTGCTGTGCCAAGCAACTGTCCCTGAATTTTACTCTTGAGTTGCTATATTTTTCAAGAAATTCTATTTGGTCCATTTTTAAAAAATAGATGTATCCATCTTTTTGAAAGGCAGAGAGAGAGAGAGAGAGAGAGAGAGAGATCGATCTTCCATCTGCTGGTTCACTCCCCAAATGGCCACAGTGGCCAGAGCGGGGCCAGGCTGAAGCCAGGAGCCAGGAACTGCATCCAGGTCTCCCATGCGGATGGCAGGGACTCAAGTTCTTGAGCCGCCATCTGCCACCTCCCAGGCACAGTAGCAGAGAGCTGGATCAGAAATGGAGCAGCTCGGACTTGAACTGTCACTCCAATGCGGGCAATCCCCAGTGCTGGCCCCACCAGCTATGCCACAGAGACCCTCCCTGTCCGGTCCTTTTGTGCCTATTCATATGACTTACTCTTTCCTTAGGCTTCCTGTCCTTATGTGCATATCAATGCTTCCGTCAGAGCTATTTTATAATAACTTTGCAGTCTATTTAACAGCTGTGTTTTGGTATTCATTCCCCCAGGTGTTTCTCTAAGCATAAATCAAGATCCTATTTCCAAATCAAAAATGGGGTCATGCTATGTTTATTATTAAATAACCTGCTTTTTTTTTATGCAACAAATGAACATGCATGTTTTCAGTTAGTGTTTAGTGGCCCTAGCGTCACAGCTTGAAATGACACGCATGACCTCTTTCTGTGGGTCAGAAACCTGCATCCAGCTCACCTGGTTCTCTGCTTCAGGGCCTCGGCAGGCTGCTCTGCAGGTGCCCGCTGGGGCTGTGGTCTTCCCAGGGCTCCGTGAAGAAACACATGTTCCCAGGCTACCCTCCCAATGTTGGCTGAATTCAGAGCCAGAGCGGGCCCTCGGTAGCGGGACTGCGGGTAGGTCCTTGCCTTGCCCTCCTCCACACGGAGCCTACGTCAGAGCCAGCATGGAGCAGGCAGGGTCTCTGGGCCTTGGAGAAGGCCGGACCTTCTTTCAAAGCCTCCCCCTGACTTAGGCCCACTGGTTACACTGGCTCTGGTGACTGCTTCAAAATCAGCTGACTTGGGCTTTTAATTGTATTTGCAAAACTTCTTCACCCAATAGGCTAGTTGTTAGCCAGAAACCGGTCCCAGGTTCAAGCCGAGGGGGAGCCGGAGCCGGCGGGCCAGGACCGGTCGGGGCCACCACCTGTGCCAGCTGTAATAAGACGAGAATCAGCCTGTGTGTGAGAGAGAGGGGCCTAAGGGAAGCGGAGCAGGCTCGCAAGCAGCCCAGGAGTTCCCTCTACAAGGTCCCGCCCACACCCGCATCACGTTACAGGTGATCGAGGCCTCTCCCCCAAGGAAGGCACCCCAGGAGGATCCTCTGCCCAGTGCCGAGGGGCTGCCCAGTCTGATAGTATTGGGCAATAAAACGTTGGGGAGAATTTCACCTATTTCACACCCGGCAAACCCTTTGGGGTGGCTTGGAGGGGGCAGAAACTGCGGAAGGACCGCGACCCTCTGTGTTATGAGCCCCGATCTGAGTGCAGACCGTGCTCTCGGCTCGCAGCCCTCTGCAGTCCACCGGGCCTGCCGGGGGCATTCTATCTCTCTCTCTCTCTCAAATGATTTATTTTATTTATTTGAAAAACAAAGCTTCAAAGATAGGTAGAGCCAGAGAGAGAGGTCTTCTATCCATTGGTTCACTCCCCAAGTGGCCAAAACAGAGCTGAGCCGATCTGAAGCCAGGAGCCAGGAGCTTCTTCTACGTCTCCCAGGTGGGTGCAGGGGCCCAAGGACTTGGGCCATCTTCCACTGCTTTCCCAGGCCACAGCAGAGAGCTGGATCGGAAGTGGAGCAGCCAGGACTCGAACTGGCATCCATATGGGATGCCGCTGCTTCAGGTCAGGGCTTTAAACCCCTGCACCACAGCGCTGGCCCCTAAATAAAATTTAAAAACAAAACAAAACAAAACAAACAAACAAAAAAAACTGAGCAGCCATTTCTGCTGGCATTACCCCCTAACACTGTTAACCCCCACCCCACCCCAGCATTCTGTTAAATAGACGCATCATTATTTATTTACCCGGTTACTTAGCAATGGACACTGAAGACACGAAGATATTTGACTATTCCTTTTCTTCTGCTACTGTGAAGAGTGCTGGAGAGAATGTCTTGGTTCCTTTGTCATTGTTTTTAAAGACTGATTTATTTGAAAGGCAGAGTAACACACACACACACACACACACACACATGCACAGCGAGCTTCCGTCCTCTGGTTCACTCCCCAAATGGCCGCAATAGCCAGAGCTGCGCCAATCTGAAGCCGGGAGCCAGGTGCTCCTTCCCGGTCTCCCTTGTGGGTGCAGGGGCCCAAGGATTTGGGTCATCCTCCACAGCTTTCCCTGTAACTCTACCTCTCATATAAATAAATAAAATCTCTTAAAAAAAAAAAAAAAAAAAAAAAAAAAAGATGCCCTTTGCTCCCGCCCCAGAAGGTGGGTGCTAGTGGTCGGTTGCCCTGCCCCTATGCAAAATGGCGGAGGGGCTCTGTCTGTGGACCCTAGCATCCTGCGTGTGACCTGGAGTGGAGCCCAGAGACCGAGCGCTCTCACTGGGGCAAAGCCCGTGTCCTCGGCACTGCCTCCCAGCACAGCCCGCGTCTCCCGAAGTCCTGGCTCCGTGTGCATCCTGATGGCGTGAGCCAGCGCACCGAGGTCTCTTGCGTTCCTCAACCAGAATCTCGTTGTGTCCAGAGCCGAGGCCAATGCCAAAACCTTGCCAGAGTGTGGATGGTGATTTCCTCGGGACTGGAGGCTTAAATGGATTGGGAGGGTGACTTTAAGAAAAAGAATCAAATTAAAAATACAAAATTAAGTGTGGGGGTCTTTGAAGGGCCCTGAGGCTGAGACTCGGTCAGCTTTGCCGTGAACCTGCTCTGCTGCCCAGTGGCCGGGATCGTCCGCCTGCAGTCCAGTTCTGTTTCTTCCCACACTGATTACGCATTTCTGCTTCTTTCCTTTCTCATGTGCCTTACAATGGATCAGGGGCAGCACTGTGGCATGGCAGGTAAGGCTGCTACCTGCAGTGCTGGCATCCCATGTGGGCGCTGGTTCGAGTCCCGGCTGCTCCACTTCCGAGCCAGCTCTCTGCTATGGCCTGGGAAAACAGTGGAAGATGGCCCAAGTGCTTGGGCCCCTGCACCCAGGTGGGAGAAGCTCCTGGCTCTTGGCTTTGGATTGGCCCAGCTCTGACTGTTTTGGCCACTTGGGGAGTGAACCAGTGGATAGAAGACCTCTCTCTCTCTCTCTCTCTCTATCGCTCTCTCTCTCTCCCCGCCTTTGCCTCTCTATAACTCTGCCTTTCAGATAAATAAATAAATCTTTAAAAAAATTGATCAGACTCTCAAAAACAGTCTGCTTTGTTTTGTTTTGTTTTCCAATACTACTCTGGTTTAACCTCTCCCTACTCAAATCCTGATTGCACGTTAGCCAGCTGAGATGCTGTCAGTCCCACTGGCAACCTGCCCCGGGGCACTATGGGGGGTGATGTGGAGAGGGAGGGCTCTGCAGGCGTGGGCTGGGCGGTGGGGGTCAGCCCTTCCTTGCTTTCACTGATACCCGCGAGGAGCTTCTTGGGGAAGACAAGGTTTATTTCAGCGCACAGTCTGGAGGTGACGCTTCAGGGCTGGCCAGCCCCATAGCACAGCGTCGGCGGAGGCTGGTCGGCGGAGGCTGGTCACGGCGGGCGTGGTGAGCCAGGAAGGAGAGTGAGCAGCTAGGCAGAACTTGAACTCGCATAATCAACCCTCTGTGTGAACCACTGTCCGCGGGCACGATACCAGTGACCTAAAGACCTCCCACCAGATGCCATAATTAGAACGAGTCTCCACCCTCAATCCACCCAGCATGAAGACACCGGAGTTTAAGCAGCCGTGTGAGTCCAGGGGAGCCAAGTCCTACTGCACCCCTGACACCGCGGGGGGGACGCTGTGCTGGGTGAACACCTTGCCTTACTTCACCCTGGTGGCTGGAAGGAGGGCCAGGTGCTGCCTGGGGTCTCCTCCCAACAGTTCCCATTTTAGGAGGGGAAAAAAATCCCACGACACCACAAGTTGAAATTCAAACTTGAAACCATTTGCAGTGTAACTTTGGCATAAAACCCACTGTATCAGCCAATCTCCCAACAGGAAGCAGATGGCACATTGAAAATGGGATGGTTGGAGGAGGATTTCTCTGCCAAGATATGTGCCAGGGAACCACAAGGGACGATGCAGGAGCCCAGAGGTCAGTAGCAGCCAAGCACGGCCACCACCAGGCTTAAAGGGGTGAGGACACGCTAGCGGCGATGGGTGGGTAGGTTTGTGTCTTTTTTTTTTTTTTAAGATTTATTTTATTCATTTGAAAGAGTTACAGAGAGAGGTAGAGCCAGAGAGGTCTTCCATTCCATTGGTTCACTCCCCAAATGACTGCAACAGCCAGAGCTGCACTAATCTGAAGCCAGGAGCTTCTTCTGGGTCTCCCACATGGGTGCAGGGGCCCAAGGACTTGGGCCATCTTCTACTGCTTTCCCAGGCCATAACAGAGCTGGATCGGAAGTGGAGCAGCGGGAACTCGAACCATTACCCATACTAGATGCTGGCACTGCAAGCGGTGGGTGGCTTTACCTGCTATGCCACAGCACTGGCCTGTCGCTCCCCCTCTTCATGGAGGAACGACACTAAACCCTGCCTAGGCTTCCTATCCGAGTCACGGCACCATTATGCCTCCTAAGTTTCCTATCCGAGTCACGGCACCATTATGTCGCTCCCCGTCGTCGTGGAGGAACGACACAGGACCCTGCGCTGTTCTTTTGTCTGCTCGGCCCTCCCCGGGTTTGCTGCTGGTTCTTCCCGGGTTGGCTACCGACCCTTCCACCTCCGTGGAAGGGCGGTTCCCCCTGCCACTTTCCCCACTTCTGCGGGGGAGCGGCACACCGCCGGCCGGCTCTCTCGGGGGCTGCTCAGGTGTTCCTTCAGATAGATGTTCCTGGTGCATGGTGTCTCTCTCCTCCTTTATAGTCCTCTTCCACCAATCCCAACTCTGCTACCCACACGCCGAGTATGCTGCTCTCCTCCAATCAGGAGCAGGTCCTGCTGTTTATTGGTTGAACTAGAGGCAGCTGTGTAGAAGCTGTTTCCTCCTCTCCCAGCGCCATATTGTGGGAGAGCAGATGCATAGAATAAGTCTTAATTCGAGTAACAGTCTAGTCCCAGTTGCTCCCCACACTGGCCCTGATACAAACTTTAATAAATAAATAACCAATGCTTCTGAGAACGAACTACCTTCCCAGGGCCAGTCCCAACAGGCCACACCTCCCAGCCACTGGAGTTACACAGGCCTCCACCCTAACCCGCCCGCCATTAGCATTAGTCCGAGACTTGAGACTTGAGTTAAACATCTGCGTGAGTCCAGGGAGCCCAGTCCTGCTCAGTCCACAACGTTTCTCCGCAAGGAGCTCCCTGGAGGCCGCAGGTATGGACGCAGCAGGAGCAGATTCATAATAGTCTGGGTCCTGGCTGGCACTGTTTATATTGGCAGACAAAGAGTTGGACACAGTCTTCTACACAGCACTCTATTTTTTTTTTTAAGATTATTTATTTATTTGAAAGGCAGAATCACAGAAAGGCAGAGAGACAGATGCAGAGATTGTTCTTCTGTCTGCTGATTCACTCCCTAATTGGCCGCAACAGCCGGAACTGCGCCGATCTGCTGATCCGAAGCCAGGAGCCAGGAGCTTCTTCCGGGTCTCCCATGTGGGTGCAGGGGCCCAAGGACTTGGGCCATCCTCCACTGCTTTCCCAGGCCATAGCAGAGAGCTGGATAACAAGTGGAGCAGCTGGGACACGAACCGGCGTCCATATGGGATACCAGCACTGCAGGTGGCAGCTTTACCCGCTGTGCCACAGCGCCAGCTATCTATTTATGATAAATATGAAGTGACTATGTTGACTGCATAGCATTAAAATCTGAAAACAGGCCCTGGGCCCCAGCTAATTCCAGGAAAGAAGCATTTCCATAGTGTTTTCTTCTATTTTTTTTTAAATAAACTTTTAATTTTAGAATAGTTTTAGACTTACAGAAAAAGTTCCAAACATAGCACAGAGAATTTCCATATAACTCACGCCCAGCTTCCTCTATTGTTAACAATTGAACTGATACTGACCCCAACTTAGTCACTGCAGTCTGTACATACTTCACTCATACTTTGTTTCTGTTTTTGTTTTTAAAGATTTACTTATTTATTTGAAAGGCAGAGTTACAGAGAGGCAGAGGCGGAGAGAGAAAGAGAGAGAAAGAGAGAGAGAGGTCTTCTATCCACTGATTCACTCCCCAAATGACCACAATGGCCAAGGCTGTGCTGATCCAAAGCCAGGAGCCAGGAGCTTCTTCTGGGTCTTCTACGTGGGTGCAGGGGCTCAAGGACTCCGGCCATCCTCCACTGCTTTCCCAGACCACTGGCAGAGAGCTGGATCAGAAGTGGAGCCACCAGGGCTCAAACTGGTGCCCACACTGGACGTTGACGTCGACTTCGCAGGTGGCAGCTTTACCCACTGCGCCACAGCTCCGACTTCTTGGGTCTTCACCGATGCCTTATCTTGCTCGAGGGTCCCACCCAGGATGTCACGAGAACTGGGCTGTCTGGGCTCCGCAGTCCCTCTTCCTGACCTTCGGTGATGTTGGCAGTCCTGAGAAACACCGCTCAGCTGCTGTGTAGCCCACCCCTCAGCCTGGGCTGCTCCGTGTGGTCCTTGTGGTTATCCTGGGTTTATGCATCTGGGGATGGACGCCCACAGAGGGCAAGTGCCATCTCACCACGTACCAAGGACACGCACCCCGTGGGCCTGGCTCGTCACAGCCGACGAGAACCTGGGTGGCCTGGCTGGAGGCAGCGTTTGTCCACGGCGTCTCCCCCTTGCCTCCCCTCCTTCCGCCGGCATGGAGAAAGCTGCTGGTGTTTTGCCCGGTGCATGTACAGCCACACGCTCCCATCTCCTTCTCCACTAAGGAACCCCTGCAACGCGACAGCCGTGCAGGCCTGAGAGGTCCAGCCGGGGCTGCCCTGCGGCGGCCCCAACAGCACGAGGAAGGGCCTGTGCCCCGTGACTACAGCCGCCGCCCACCTTCTCTCGTGGCCTTCTCCGTTGCTCTTTGCATGCTTTTTAAAAAGACTTTTTTAAAGAGTAGTTTTAGGTTCCCCCCTCCGAAAATTGAGAGCAAAATACAGACGTGTACTCCCTGCCCCCATGCCCGTGTAGCCTCCCCTATTATCAGCTCCCTTCCTGGACTGGTCCAAGCGCTGTGACTGATGGACCTATGCAGACACGCCATCACCAAAGTGCGTGGCATGCATCATAGGTCACTCTTGGTGATGAACGTTCTGTGATTTTGACAAGCGTGGAATGACCCGCGTCCCCCATCACAGTATCTGCAGAAGGGTTTTATTGCCCTTAAAATGCTCTCGGCCCCACCTGGCTGTGCCTCGTGCGCTGAGAGCTCGTGGCAGCCACGGATCTCTCTGCGGTCTCCAAGCCCTGCCTTTTCCAGAAGGTCACTCCGTTGGCTTCCCCAGCCCTTTCAGACGGCGTCTTCCACTCAGCGTATGCATTTACCTTTCCTCCGTGTGTTCTCATGGCTTGTTAGCCCAATTCTTTCTTTCTTTTTTTGAAAGATTTATTTATTTATTTATTTGAGAGGCAGAGTTACAGAGAGAGAGAGAGAGAGAGAGAGGTCTCCCATCTGCTGGTTCACTCCCCAACTGGCTGCAACGGCCGGAGCTGCACTGATCCTAAACCAGGAGTCAGGAACTTCTTCTTGCGGGTCTCCCACGCGGGTGCAGGGGCTCAAGGACTTGAGCCATCTTGCACTGCTTTCCCAGGCCATAGCAGAGAGCTGGATTGGAAGTGGAGCAGCCCGGACCTGAACCAGCGCCCACATGGGATGCCAGCACTGCAGGTGGTGGCTTTACCCGCTACGCCACAGCGCCGGCCCCTCACTCCTTTTTAGTGCTGAATAACATTTCCTTGTCTGGATGTAGCAGTTTATCCACTCACCTGCTGAAGGACAACTTGTTTGCTTCTGGGTTTCAGCAACGGAGCTGCTATAGTTGTCAGTGCACAGGTTTCTGTGTGAACACATCTTCAACGCATCTGCGTAAACACCAAGGGCTGTGGCTGTTGGATCACCTGGCAAGCATATGTTTAGTTTTATAAGAAACTGCCAATATGGGGCAGGTGGTATGCCGTAGCAGGTAAAGCCACTTCTGCGACAGCAGCATCCCACATGGGTGCCGGTTTGTGTCCTGGCTGCTCTGCTTTCGACCCAGCTCCCTGCTAACGGCCTAGGAAAGCAGTGGAGGATGGCCCAAGTGCTTGGGTCCCTTCCCTCCACATGGGAGACCTGGATGAAGCTCCTGGCTTTGGTCTGGCTCAGCCCTGACCGCTGCAGCCACTTGGGCAGTGAACCAATGAATGGAAGACATCTTTCTCTTTATCTCTCTCCCCCTCCTTCTCTCTCTGTAACTCTGCCATACAAATAAATAAATCTTGGGGGAAAAAGAGGGAACTGCCAAACTGTGTTGCACCATTTTGCATTCCCACCAGCAGTGGGTGTGGCTTCCTGATTCTTCGCATCCTCGGCAGCCTTTGGTGTGGTCGGTGTTCTGGATTTTGGTCACTCCAGTAGGTATGTAGTGGAATCTCACCAGTACTTTCACTTGCATTTCCCCAATGATACAGTAAGTAGAGGATTTTTAAGAAAAATATTTATTTATTTATTTTTTGAAGAGCAGAGTGACTGAGAAGGAGAGAGACACAGAGAAAGAGATCTTTCACCTGCTGGTTCTCTCTCCAAACGGCCATGACGGTCAGGGCTGGGCCAGGTTGAAGCCAGGAGCTTCATCTTGGCCTCCCATGTGGGTGCAGGGACATAAGCACTTGGGCCATCTTCTGTTGCTCTCCCAGGAGCATTAGCAGGGAGCTGGATTGGAAGTGCGGCAGCCAGGACTCCAGCTGGGAGTGTGATATGAGGTGGCAGTGTCTCAAGTGGTGGCTTAACCACTACTGCACTGTAACGCCAGCCCCGATGACCTTTCACAGGCTTTGCACCACCTGTGTGTCTCTGGTGAAACGTCTGCTAACTTCTCTGGCCTATTTCCTAATCATGCTGTTTGTTTTCTTACTAAGTTAAATAAGCATTTTTAAAATCTATTTTTCTGCAACTTAAAAAGTTTTATTTACTTATTTGAAAGGATGAACAGCAGAGAGAGAGGGAAAACAGAAGAGATCTTCCATCTGCTGTGCCCTAGGGCCCCACAAGAGCCAGGGCTGGGCCAGGCTGCAGCCAGGAGCCAGCAACCCCACCCCAGTCTCTCACACAGCAGCAGGGACCCCAGCACTTGGCCTCGCATCTGCTGCCTCCCAGGTGCACTAGCAGGGAGCTGGATCAGAAGCAGAACAGCCAGGACTGGAATCAGGCCCTCTGCAACGGGATGTGCCCTGCCCCCAGTATCTTTTATTTTTATTATTATTTTTAAAAGATTTATTTATTTGAAAGTCAGAGTTAAACAGAGAGAGAAGGAGAGGCAGGGGTGGGGGTCTTCCATCCACTGGTTAACTCCCCAGTTGGCTGCAACAGCTGGAACTGCCAGAAGCCAGGAGCTTCTTCCGGGTCTCCCACATGGGTGCAGGGGTCCAAGGACTTGGGCAATCTTCTACTTTCTCAGGCCACAGCAGGGAGCTGGATGGGAAGTGGAGCAGCTGGGACTGGAACTGGTGCCCATATGGGATGCTGGCGCCACAGGCAGAGGATTAACCTACTGCACCACAGCGCTGACCCCTGGAAACTGTTTGTAAAGGTATATTTATTTGGAAGGCAGAGTGACCGTGACCGGGGTGGGGGGAAGGAGGGAGGAACTCCCACATACTGGTTTGTCAAATGTCTACAATGCCCAGAGCTGGGCTGTGCTAAAGTCAGGAGCTGGGAGTGCAGCCCAGGTCTCCCAGGTGGGTGGCAGGCACCCATCTTATTGAGTTATCGATGCTGCCTCCCAGGGTCTGCACTGACAGGAAGCTGGAGTCAGGAGTCAGAGTCAGGATCTGACCTAGGTACTCGGCTGTGGGACATGTGCATTTTGAGCAGCATCTCCACTACAAGGTTCACCTGCCCTGGGTGGATTCTTTGTATCACTCTAAATACTACTGAACTTCCTTCACTAATCAGCTCAGTGCTTTCAGGGAAACCTGGGAGGGTGGCCCATGCAGCTGCTGTAATGGACCCACAGGGCAGGCTGCTGTGTCTCTGTATCTCCCCAGTCTCCGGGGTCTGGGCTGCTACTGGTCAGCAGAGCTAGCAATAGGAAGAAGAGCTGGAGAGGAAGCGAGGATGAAGACATAGAACAGACAGAACAGGGAGAAATGGAAGCTGCTGGCGGCTCAGTGCCTGTCTCTCGTCCCTGCAATGCGACTTCAGCTTGGAAGGAGGCTTTTCATCGTAGGGTTCATCGGTGGGAGCCCTGCAAATGATTCTGTACCAAGACAGATTAATGAGAAAAAGTCTGTTAACACAGCAGGACACACCCCAGAGAGAAAGCTCAGGGCCGGGGTGGCTAGAACTTGAGCACGTGTAGCATCTTAGCAAAGGGCCCAGGGCACTGCCATCAATTTGCTAATGATGAAGACAACTGCATACCAGGAACCTTCTTCAAAACTCCCCAGGAGGACCTCTCATTCTTTGTGAATGTTAATTGCATATTCATAATTTTTCTTACTCTTCTGTGTGCAATCGAGAGTCTATTGTTACTGTCACTTCAGCACACAGCACCACCAGATCGACGTGAAGGAGACGTCGCCGTGTGCCATGGATGGCTCACCTCCCCTCCCTACTCCCCTTGCTAACTCCCATTAGGATGTCCTCACTGAGCTCATCGAATATGGCTATTTCAATCCCAGAGCCTCACTTTAACAATGTTCTGGGGCCATGTCTGGTACCAATTACTCTATCAGTCTGGATCCCAACAAGAAACACGTGGCACACTTGTAATAAGACAATCTGAGAAGGACTTATTACACAGGGGCTATTAGGAAAGTGTGGGTGTCGGGCAATCTAACACGGGGAGAGGGAAGTGACAGAAAATGGAGGGAAAAGTCAGGGACAGGAGTTCCCCAGTTGAGGGACAAGGCTACCGAAGGCAACCTTGCAGGAAAGGAATGCAGAACAAGCCAGTTAGGGAATTAGAGGACCTTACTCCCCACCCCGCCAGGCTCTGATTTCCTGCTGGGGAATCCCTGGTGAGCAAATGCAAATAGAAGCCAGAGAGCAGAAGAAATGTTAATGTGGTTCCTGCTGGCCCATCTCTGGAGACAGAGGAGACACCTGGCCCAATTCTCTGAGTAGACTAATGGGATAATAGAAGAGCAATGGAGAACCTAGGAATTAATACCCTCATGCAGCATTTGATCAGACTGTCATCTTTAAAACATTTCTCCCAAAGGGATGGCAGGAATCCAAACACTTAACCCATTGCCTGTTGCCTCCCAAGATACACACTAGCAGGAAGTTGGAATTGGAGGTGTGACTCAGACTTGGGATCTGTGTTATGGGATGCAGGTGTCCAAGCAGCATCTTAACTGCTGAGCCAAACACCAGTTCCAACACAGCAATCTTTTAAGTGTTCACATCCATGGTTTGGTCCTTAGAGGCACTGATGTCATATCCCTAAGCTTTCATACAGAGCATATTGAAATCAAAGAATTCAATTCAATTTGAAGGTAGGTGGCTTCTCCAGGTATAGCCCTTAAGTTTTGGATCCTCTCCCTAAATCCTGAATTGAACTAAAGTCTGACTCCTAAGACAGTACTTCTTCTGTATCTTCCCTTTCCTCTCGTTCTGAAAAAAGCTGATCATCAACTTACCCCATTCACAATAACATGTTCAGCTTTTTGCCACATACAACAGATCACAGGTTTTGTTTTCTCTGAGTTTTGGTATTGTACCTTTGGGGCTATAATCCATTTTTGGGTTATTTGAAAGGCAAGGAGTCAATGACAGAAACAGACCTCCCAACAGCTGGTTCACTCCCGAGATGCTCTCAAAACCAGAGCCAGAAGCTGGAAACTCACTCAGTCTGGGTCTCCCATGTGAGTGGCAGGGACCTAAGTACTTGAGCCACCACCTGCTGCCTCCCGGTGCCATTAGTACAGTGCTCCAACAGAAGTGGAGCTAGGACTAAAACTCAGGCATTCCAACATGGGACGCAGGTGACCCGAATACCTGTCCATGTTTAGTACAAGGCACAAGATATGGGTACATTTTTTACAATATGGGTGTTCTATTGTCCCAACACCGTTTACTTTCCCCATTGAATTGTCTTTGTATTGTCAAAACTGCACTAGAGCAAGTGTACTCTTGGGCTCTCTATTCACCTACCACCTTATCTATATCTGTATCTCTATATAAAATCTATACTCTTGCCAGTAATGCAACATACCTTTGACTACTGTAGCTTCACACTGTATTTCCAAATTGGGTCAAGTTCTCCATTTTTTCCCCTAATGTTGTTACCATCTTTCCTATGTAACTTTCAGAACTTTTAGCTGTAGGTGTCTTGGCAGAAGCTGAGATTGACTGCAAATGTATTCAACCTATAGATGAAATTCACAAGACTCCCAAACCATGACCCCTCTCCTTACTTAGGTCTCACTTGTCTCACTGCCCTGTTTTAACTCTCAACATACATACAGGCACTCTATACATTTTGTTAGTTGGATCTACGTATTTTTGTTGGGAGAGGTAGTGACAGTGACACACTGGCTTTAAGTGTCAAATTTCTTCAGGTAGGTCTTTCTTCAGCAATCGGAAGCTTAGCCGTTCCTGTGGCTGTGTTCAGCTTTATACTTGAGAACAATTCCTCTCAGTATGATGCCTGCTGAAGTCTTTCTCCTTCATAGTCCATTATCTCCCTTCTCTGTGGGCTATGAAGATGCTCAGGGCATGGTCTAGGTGGACAAAGGTACTCTCAAGTTTTATTCTACTGGGCTCACAGGAACATTGCTCAACTCAGATTTCTAAACCCATAACTTGCTAAGGACATATGACACACACACACACTTGGAGTTCCAGTGGGCCTTTATTGAGATAAAGGAACAAAAATCCAGATTTTACCACTCATATTTTCTGAACCTTGTAACCTCAGTAGACTCTGGTCCATAAATGTGTACATACAACATAACACATCCCAACAAAAACAGAGACCCACTGGAACATTTGCCAATTAACAGAAAGCCAATTTTCCCTTTCCCCAAATGTTTTCTAAGTTTTGAGTTCCCACTGCTCATTTCTCAGTGGAAGTGGTCCCTTGTGGCTAGGGACGTTAGAATTTTCTCCCATTTTTACCAAACAAAAATAATAGTTTCAAGTTTCAAAACAGGGAAGTCACTTTGTTTTCTCCAGGCACCCCTCCCCAAACCATTGGTTAAAATACAGCAGCCTGCATCTTAATAACCCAGCCCTACCCCCGCCCTTGCCTTACCCAGCGCTGTCTACTGGAGAATTTAAATACACTTCTGTTGGAATCTGTCAGTGGAGGGGCAGAGTCCAGGTGCCAGGCTAGCTCCCTCTGACCTCATGAACTGTTATAACCTTTGGACACTTAACTCTTTACCCCAAAGATGAGTTATTAGATCAGAGGAGAGATTTTTCTTTGGGAGTTTTAAAAAACTATCTTTAGGGATATAAAGAACTATAAGCTCACCAAAGTCCACTTAAGTTTACCAAAAAGCTGACTCACTTCAGCTCCCACCAGGCCAATAATTTTGTTTGACAAAAGTATTTGGCAAGAAAATGATTCCACAATAACAATTTTAAAGATACATAGAACGTTGAAAAAAAAATAGCAAATTAAAATAACATGGCTTAATTCCCAAGAACTTATTTCATCTTTTTGTTACTCATCTAGCAGGTCAGGAGTGTGGCTAAAGGCAGTTTCTGATGAGGCTATGAGCTCCCAAAGTGTTTCTAAATCCTTAGTGCAGACACCCTCCCTGTAGGGGCATAGAACCCTCCCTCCCACCCCTATTAAAAAAAAAAATAGGAAAAGAAAAAAACTGAGGCGATCAGAATGAGATGTTTTGAATCCAACAATTTATACTAAAGGCTTTGTGCTAAGTTGTCTTGTTCTAACCACGCCTGATGATATCAAACACAAAGCAAGAGTCCAAGGAAAGATGCTCCCATCTCATTCTGAAAACATAAACTGGTGACCACCCCACCCCCCACCCCCAACTTTTTGGGCCGACCCATGTTATGATGCTGGGACCAGACTGAAAATAAGCTGTATTTAGGTTTTCCTTTCCCTTACTTCTTTCTTAGAATGAACTTGCTGCATTCCTGAGGGAAAGGCAAGAAAGCTGTTTTCCCCATCAGAACACATGGGGAGACAAAAACCAAAAACATAGGCTTGAGGCAGCATGGTGTGTAACAGTCCATAATCTATTACACAACTATACAACCAAAAGCCAAACCATGAATTGGATGCAGTTTTAGTATTAAAAATAGGGACTAGTTCTCACTCAAATGAACCACACTGGAAAAATATAACCATTACTGAAAACAAACAAAAACAATATTGGAAACAATCTGAAAATAATTAAAATAACAATGTTGAAGGATCCCCAAATAAAAAAATTTTAAAAAGAAAAAATAAAAAGGAAAAAGACTAGGCTTTGACCCAGTCGTTAGAGCATCTTTCCATTTAATAATTTCTATTCAAGAGTCAAGCACCAAAACTGGACAGCTGCTTCTGTAAGACTGTGTCCAATAGTGGTGTCCCAGACAGTCTAAGTGCCACTCCTCCTCAGAGGCTGTACTTCAGTAATACTTTCCATTTTAAGTCTGTGCTTTAAGAGGGACCCACAGGCACGTGGCACCAGGCATAGCAGTCAGAAGTTGGCAAAGGAGACTGCACTTCTTTTAAAAGTCACCCACATGCCCTCTAGCGAGATAAAAAAAACTGCATTTATACTGCTGTCTTGCTTTTGCTCTAATGAAATGATCCCTCTTATCTCGCCAGAGGTGGGGGAGAACGAGAGCTGCATCAGTACAGGGGCAAGATTTTTTGGTCAAAAGTTAACACCTTTTCAATCCCCTCCCACATCCCTTCCTGGGAACAGGTTAGCTCCTTAATTAGGGTTTGCATTTAGTAACCAGTGTTGACTGGATAGACAGTGAGTGACTTGGAGCTTGCTCTTTTTTGGGTTTGTACTGTGCAGCTCTTGCTACAGTTGTTACAGAGTTAGGGCTATGTCTGATCAGGAGGCATCTGCAGGATTTTTATCCCCAGGGAATTTCTGGATGAATCACAAAATAGTCTCTTAGAATTAGGCAGAGTTTAAAAAAAAAAAGCAACCTCAAATAATTGATTTCTTTATCCAGATGTGTTAAGCATGAAGGCATATGCAGGACTTATCTTGCAATATTATTGTTAAGGTTTTGAAAAATAGAATATGGAAATTAATTTTGTTTTTTTGCTTTTCTCCCCCCAGATGCCTCCTGATTGACCTAGTACACTGGGTTAAAGGGAATTAAAAACATTTAAAAAAAAAAGTTCACTGGTTTTGATTCATCTCACTCCTTTTGCCTGGAGATCAGGCCAAACATCAAGCATGTTGGGAGGGGCACAATTTAAAGCAACACTATTGACTGTAAAGCATCTGCCAGCAATTTACAATGCAAAATGACAGGACAATTCTTGTCACAGCGCAAGATGGCAAGCAGCTTTCTGTTGCGTGGAAGTTAACAGCTCTCAGGGGTTGCCCATTCCTGCAAGTTTATGGATTAAGGTGGGCAGAGGGCAACACATTTACACACTTGAGGAGATGATCCATTGAAAATAAAGCTCCTGAACTGCTAACATTACCAAAGCTGGTACTGGCTACTACTCAGAAATGCAAATCCATGCTTTGTACATATATGATTCAAGGACACTGCCACCCCACAGAATTCCCACACTGCAAAATGATTCATCTTTGCCCCTTTCACAGAGTCTGAGCTTCCCCTCAAAATTCTAAAGAGAAAAGAAGCAAAATCAGAGAGCTTCTCAAAAAATCATCTTGAATTATAGATTTTTGAAGCTTCCTTGCTCTCTCTGATAAGCCTGCTAAAAAGGTACCAGATGAGGCAGTGTGGCATCACAGAGTGCATCCCAGACTTACGGGCCCCTCTTCTAACACAGGGTCCCATTGATGCCTGCTTTCTATATTAAGAGGCCAAGAACTTATTAGAATTTAGTGTTGCGGAAAACTGAGCCCCTCTCATCTTTAGCTGCTCCCATAATCACTCTAATCCCCTTAATCCCAGCAACCTTCATCCAGAAAAAAAATAATATATATATATGTATATATATATATATGAACCCAGAAAAAACTTATTTACAAAGTTTATACAAGTATACACACCCAATTTTCTATGGGACACGCTTTGCCACAGAGGAAAGAGGGTCAAGGCTCTGACATGTCTACACATCAAGTGCCATACTGCTAATGGAGGCGTATGTAAACCAGTCTTTAGTGTTCTGCTATAGAGCACAAAGGCTTGTCATATGGCTCCTGCAATGATTGACTGCTCTTTCCTTTGGGAGCGATGATGTTGGATCTACTCAGCCCAGAAGGTATTTTTACTTGGGATTTTTTTTTTTAAATACATGTATTTACAGCGCGGATGAACTGCAGTTGCATATCAACTCCTCCATATAAAGAAAGAAAATGGTGTTAAACATTACTAATAAGCTTCATCTTCCAGCCCTGGGCTTGAGTAGAAAGGGAAGAGAAAGATTTCAATTTGAAACCAAAATAAAAAGACGTAAATTTTAAAGTAAAAAGAAAAGTAGAAAGGAAAGAAAGAATTACTATTGTTGATTCCTTGGGCTGTGTCTAAGATGATATTCTGAATGGTCTCATAGCATAAGGCACTTCGCACAAATAAGTAATAAGCTCTTCAGGCTTAAAAAACGGATGAGTAATCAGGGAGAAGTTGAAATGCACGAGAGTCAGCTGTTGGAGAAATTTGAAATCGTAGACAAGCTTGTGTGTTCATTGAGATTCTTCTCTTTTTAGGGTTTCTCCCCTTCTCTTCTTTCTCCTCCTTCCTTGTCCCCTTTCCCCAGAAAACATTTTTTTTAAAACCAGCAGTTAGTGCAACTAATGTTCAGTCAGCACACAGTGCAAACAAGTGGAACAAAAAAGGTATATCCCTTCTTTTCAGCTTTTTTTCTCTTCGCCAGTTAAAAAAAGAAAAAAATGTCTGAGATCTTTTATGTCTTCTTCATAGTTCCAAAATAAAAGAAGATGAAAAACCCACAAAGAGAAGAGCATCCCCCCAAAAAATGATGTGTCACAGATCCAAACGAGCCTTCTGTGGTTTGTCAAAGCCTATAAAGAGGGAAAAACTAAAATCAACATTTGGGCAATCAGCACACAGCAGGATACACAGGTTTTCACAATCCTCAGCTCTACCAGTTTCTACTGAAGCCTTTACCTGTAGAATCCACTGGTTACAACTAAGGCATTTTTGTCCCGAGAAAGAATGGGAGGCTGAATGTTCATTTACAACAATTGAATCAAAGGGAAAAAACTTATTTTACATAAACTGAAATAGTCCGCCAAAGTACTAAGCAAACATTGGCTAGTTTAGCTAATGGTTTTGTGTTTGTTTATTATAATTTGCAAACTACCTTGTCAAATTAAATGAGATTTTCTTTAGGAAATATACTATTCAGTTTTTAAATTTTGAGCCTTGTTTTTTTTACATGTTTCTAATCATAGCCCAATAAATAAACAAATTTTTAAAGAAAAGATGAACGGAGAGAGTGTGCAAAAATCAAAGTGGACATTTTAAAAAGGCAGTCATCCCTCATAACCTGATTACAAATTTGGTAGTAAGGACTACAAGCATTTTTAACTGATTTTTTAATACATTCATTAGAAATTCAGAGTGCTAAAAGCAGAGGGATGACTTTGAAAAAGGAAAAAAGATGAGTGAAAAATATTCAAAATGGCTGAGAAAGATTCTTTTTTGCTTTCATTATTTTGGGAGTCTAAAATTGTCATAAGTATTGGTTCACCTATCACATTATTCAGAGGCCTGCATTGCAGGACACCATTTATAGATTCTCTAATGAGAATATAACCTCACCCAAGAGATATTTGCTATTTATTGTAATTTATGCCAACAGTGTTTCACCCTGTATTGCCATTACACATGGTGCGGTATCAAATTCCTCCTGGAAGGGAACTGCGTCAGCTAAAGATGGCCAAGCCTGGGGTTGGTGTCAGATTAAACTGCAGTTCTGAAGTCAACGTCCCCTATGAGACGATCATGCCGTTTAGACCCTCAGCTGCTCTGCTTCTGAGTTAGCTTCCTGCCACTGCAGCTGGAAAGGCATTGGCAAGTGGCTCAAGTACTTGGGATTACTCCCTTGTATTACAGGGAGACCACGATGGAGTTTCTGGGTTTAGTCTGACCTAGACCTGGCTATTGCAGCCATTTGGGAGGTGAACCAGCAGACAGGAACATTTGTCTCTCCCTCTCCCACTGTCACGCTGCCTTTCAAATAAATAAATCTTAATGGGGGAAAAACACCAGATGGATGTGCATGAGCAAGTGGAGCACATGTCTGCTTGCTGCTGACTCACCAATGGCAGGGACCCCACTGTTGACAGCACACGCTTAAGTTTTCCTTTGAGTACAGGAGATCTGAATTGTGTGGACTGGTTAGTCTTGTTTTTGGTGGTCTGTACCTTGTTTTCCTGGCTGTATCTGTGAATGATAGCCTAGCTGCTGGGTAAGAATTCTGCTGTCAGAAAACATCTTAATTTGCTGAGCTGGAATTTTAAAGCCTATCTTTGGTATCTCCCTTTGCTGCAGACTCTGATGGCAGCACACTTCCCCTCTGAGGTTCTGTCAGGTACTCACATGCTTGTTAAGGTTTCTCGTCTTCTACAGGCTCGCTGTGGTATTCTGCCACATATAGGCTCTTGTCAATGTTGCTTGGGATAGGTTTAATTTCTGTTCCCAGCTGCTCCTCAATACTTTTCAGATTGAAACGATCATCATATGTGATCAAATTGATGGCTAAGCCAAGATGACCAAAGCGACCTAACCAAAAAAAAAAAAAAAAAAAAGTTTAAATTCATTTTTTTTCTCTCAACAAAGTTCTTTTTACTGCATCTGTCCAGTGTTTACATATCACCTCTCAAGGTCTGACCAGTTCTCAACAACAAATGTACATACATGTGTGTCTCTGTGTGTATACACCAATGCACAGGAAAGGCCAACAGGAGCCTAATGCCTCTTTCAAACACTGGGGGAACTAGCAGAAAAAGGCAAGGCTCCCTAATGTCCACTGTTACATTTCTGTTCTGAATAAATTCATTTTTAAAAACTAAGTATAAAAATTAATGTGTATATGTGCCAGTCTATAATGTGGCCAAAAAAAAAAAAAAAAAAAACAACAAACCAAAACCATACAAGACTAATTTATGTTCAGTGCCATTCTGAATATGATACTTCTTATGGGTCTTATCAAATACATATTATGCTAAAACTTCAGATTTCACACTCCAAAGCAGAAGAGTGAGACCTTTACAATACCTATGTATTCAACCAAACACAGAACAAAAATATTTGGGGAAAAAATATTTTGTGTGTACTGACTATGTACAGACCTTTCCTGGTCATTATTCCTTAAACAATACAGTGGAGGGAATATATTTATAAGTATTTTACACTAGTTTAGGTATTATAAGCTAGAGGTGATTCAAAGCATATGGGAGGATATAGATAGGTTCATACAAATACTATGCCATTTTATGTTAAGACTTCAACACATACAGATTTTGAATCCACAGGGGGTCCTTGAAAACCACCCTCCATAGATACTGAAGGATGGTTACACTGTATTTTACCTTTTCAAGTAAAAAAGTAGCTGCCCATTTGAGTCAGAAGATACAGAATACAGTACAGATTATTAATGAGAAAAGAAATGTTCTCATGTGTTAATTTTATCTTAAATTAGGTATAGGGTAATTATACTTTTCTTAATATTCTAAAAATAGGAGAACTTAATTATTCTTAAACATCAAACAACTGAATTACTATTAATTCACTATTCTCATAAGTAACACACTCTACAAAGGGTGCTCAAAAAGTCTGTGGGAAAAGGCCCATTATAACACCATTTTTCCATTAAGGAACAAAATGTTCTTAGTAAATCTCAAAACATAATTTCCAGCAAGAATACTCCCTCCCTTCTTCTCACCTGATCTTCCAATACGATGAAGATAGGTCTCTGCTAGCTTTGGAAAGTCAAAGTTTATTACCACATTCACAGCTTGTATATCAATACCTCGGGTAAAAAGATCTTAAAAAAAAAAAAGAGAGAGAGAGAGAGATAGATCATGTTCATTAAGTCTTTCAACTGAAATACCTCCTGGTATCACAATTCTCTTTAACACTTTGATCTAATGTAATTCAACTTAATTAATTTCATTCAAATTCACCACCTTTCCTGATTGCAGTATCATAAGCAACTTTCTACTCACAAGTTACCTTTTCTCAGTACTGTGGACAAGTTTTAAAAAACAGTCTAAGGTAACTGTAAAAGCAAGAAGGGATTACTGCTATAAACGCAAGGGATCAGGAATAACCAGTAGTTCTCTTTAGACTATGTTCTGGTATGTAATCGGAGGTTAACAAATCTAGAGAACAGAAAAGGAAGATACAGGAAGCTGTCTGGTGTAGCAGCTAAGATGCCCAAATCCCACATCAGAGGGCCCAGGTTCCATTCCTGGCTCTGGATTCTAGATTCCCATCAGTGCAGATCCTTGGGGGCAACAGGTGATGCTCTGGCCCTTACAGACATTTGGGAGGGGTCCACCAGCCAATGGGAGCTCTCTCTCGCTTTCTCAGATAAAAATCTGAAAAGCTGAAAGTTATTTTTTTTTTGACAGGTGGGAGTTAGACAGTGAGAGAGAGAAGGAAAGGTCTTCCTTCTGTTGGATCACCCCCAAAATGGCCACTACGGCCGGCACACACTGCACCGATCTGAAGCCAGGAGCCAGGTGCTTCCTCCTGGTCTCCCATGCGGGTGCAGGGGCCCAAGCACTTGGGCCATCCTCCACTGCACTCCCGGGCCACAGCAGAGAGCTGGACTGGAAGAGGAGCAACTGGGACAGAACTGGCGCCCCAACTGGGACTAGAACGCGGAGTGCCAGTGCCGCAGGCGGAGGATTAGCCTAGTGAGCTGTGGTGCCGGCCAAGCTAAAAGTTATTCAATTAGCAGTTAACCATGCTTTGTTTAGAATTAATTCATCCTATTCTAAATGATTTGCAACAGATAAGCTAATATTCAAAATTCCCAAGGCCAGCATTGTAGCCTAGCAGGTTAAGTTGCAGCCTACAATGCTGGCATCTGATATAGGCGCCTGTTCGTGTACCAGCTGCTCCACTCCACATCCAGCTTCCTGCTAATGCACCTGGGAAAGCAGTGGAGCAAAGCCCAGATAGTTGAGCCTCCTGTACCCACAAGGGAGAAATGAAAGAAGCTACTAGCTACCAGCTCCAACCAGGCCCAGCCTAACCCACTCTGGCCAGCGCAGCCAATTGGGAGAGAACCAACAATGAGGAGTTCTCCCTCTCTCTGTAACTCTGCCTTTCAAACAAATAAATAAAACCTTTAAAAAACTCCCCTATAATTTTTCCTACTCTCACAATAATATGCTATTTCAAGCTATGAAAAAATTGTAAGCAAAAACAAAATCTTTGGAAGCTATGTACATACATGAAAGTTAAAGATTTTATTTCTGAACAACCAACAGACCAAGGAAGAAATTAAGGAGGAAATTTAGAGAAATGATGAAAACAGAAACAAAATGTACAAAACATTTGGGATACAGCAAGAGCGGTAGACTAAGAGGGACGTTTATAGCACTCAATGCCTACATCAAAAAAGCAGGAAGATTTAAAATAAACTTATCATTGTAGCTCAAGAAAGTAACAAAGCTAACCCAAAATTAATAAAAGGAAAGAAATAATACTAACAACAATAAATGACAGACTTGAAGAAATGGACAAGTTCCAAGACACAAACACCTTACCAAGACTGAATCATGGGAGCTAGTATCATGGCTTAGCAGGTTAAACCACCATGTGTGATGCCAGCATTCCTTATCACACTGTCAGTTTAATTCCTGGCTGCTCGGATTCTGATCCATCTCTCCGATAATGAGCCTGGGAAAGTAGATGATGGCCACCTACATGGGCCACCAGGAGAGTTCCTAGCTTTTGGCTCTGACTTGGCCTACCCCTGTCTGTTGCAGCCATCTGCAGGAGTGAACCAGTGATGGATGGATCTCTCTTTCTATACCTTTCAAAATAAATATTCCTCAAGGAGCGCGGGGCAAAAAAGATTGAATCATGAAGTAGCAGAACATCTAAAAGACTACTAATGTTGCAGTAGCAAGACTGAATCAGTAATAAGTGTATCATAAATGAAAAGTCTAGGATCAGTTGGCTTCACGGCTGAATTCTACACACTCTTGAAGAATTAACAGCAATGTTCCTTTTGAATTATTCCAAAAGAAGGATTTTTTTCCAAACTTATTCTGAGGCCAGCATTATCTTGATACCAAAATCACACAAAGACACAACAGAAAAAGTTGCAGTCTGATATCCTTGATGAAAATATGAAAGAAAAGTCCTCAAAACCATATTGGTGGGGCCGGCACTGTGGCTTAGAGGGTTAAAGCTGCTGCCTATGGTGCTGGCATCCCACAGTGGGGCCAATTTAAGTCCTGGCTGCTCCACTTCTAATCCAGTTTCCTGCTAATGGCCTGGGAAAGCAGTAGAAGATGGGCCAAGTCCCTGGGCCCCTGTACCAATGTGGGAGACCCAGAGGAAGCTCCTGGCTTTGGCCTGGCCAGCCCTGGTCACTGAAGCCATTTGGGGAATTAACAAGTAGATAGAAGATCTCTGTCTCTCCTTTTCTGTGTAACTATATCTTTCAAATAAATAATTTTTTTTTATTTTTTAAAGACTTACTTACTTTATTTTTTTTTTCACAGGCAGAGTGGACAGTGAGAGAGACAGAGAGACAGAGAGAAAAGTCTTCCTTTGCCGTTGGTTCACCCTCCAACAGCCACCGCGGCTGGCGAGCTGCGGCTGGCGCATTGCGCTGATCCGAAACCAGGAGCCAGGTACTTTTCCAGGTCTCCCATGCGAGTGCAGGGCCCAAGGACTTGGGCCATCCTCCACTGCACTCCCGGGCCATAGCAGAGAGCTAGCCTGGAAGAGGGGCAACCGGGACAGAATCCGGCGCCCCGACCAGGACTAGAACCCGGTGTGCCGGCGCCGCAAGGCGGAGGATTAGCCTGTTGAGCCCCAGCGCTGGCAAGATTTATTTATTTGGAAGTCAGAGTTACACAGAGATAGGAGAGGCAGAGAGGCAGAGGCAGAGGCAGAAAGAGAGAGAGAGAGAGAGAGAGATGGAGAGGGAGAGAGGGAGAGAGGGAGAGAGGGAGAGGGGGAGAGGGGGAGAGGGAGAGAGGGAGAGAGGGAGGGAGGGAGAGAGGGAGGGAGAGAGGGAGAGAGGGAGAGAGGGAGAGAGGGAGGGAGGGGTCTTCCTTATGCTGGCACACTCCCCAACTGGCCACAATGGCTGGAGCTGCACTGATCTGAAGCCAGGAGCCAGGAGCCTCTTCCGGGTCTCCCATATGGGTGCAGGGGCCCAAGGACTTCAGCCATCTTCTACCACTTTCCCACTCCACAGCAGAGAGCTGAATCAGAAGTGGAGCAGCTAGGACCTGAACTGGCACCCATATGGGATGCCAGCACTGCAGCAGGCAGCTTTACCTGCTATGCCACTGTGCTGGCCCCTCAAACCAAACCCAACAATGAATTAAAATGATCTGGGATTCATCCCAGAGATACATGAATGGTTCAACATATGCAAATCAATCAACATGATATACCACACATACACAGAATGAAGGACAAAAATCGTATGATCCTTTCAATAGTCACAGAAAAGGCATTTGCTAAAATCTGACATCACTTCATGATTAAAAATGCAGAACAAATTAAAATTAAGTGTAAGTAACACACCTAAACATAATAAAAGCCATACATGACAAGCCAATAGCCAGCATCATACTGAATGGTGAAATCTCTCTCTTCAGATCTGAACAAGACAAGGATGTCCACTTTTCTCACTTTTATTCAAGTAATAAAAACTGGAAGTACTAGCCAGAGCAATTAGAATAAAGAAGTAAAGGGGTTCAAATTGGAAAGGAAAAATCAAATTGTCACCGTTTGCACATGACATGATCTTATATACGAAAAACCCTAAGACTTCATCCAAGTGCTATTAGAATAAACAAGTTTAGCAAAGTTGCAGGATGCAAAGTCAGTGTACAAAAATCAGCAGCCTGTTATATACCAATAGCAAGTTGCCTGAAAAAGAAATCAAAGTAATCTTATTTCTAATACCTACCAAAAAGTTAAAATACCTAGGAATAGATTTAACCAGAGAGATGAGAGATCTCTACAATGACAACTACAGATCATTGATGAATACAACTAAAGAGGATACAAAGAAATGGAAAGACATCCTGTGTTCACGGACTGGGAATAATCATCACCAATCCCATACTAATCAAAGCAATTTACAGATTCAGTGCAATCCCTATCAAAATTCCAATGGCATTTTCCGCAGATCTAAAAGAACTACAAAAGACCCTGAACAACCATAGCAATTTTGAACAAAATGAACAAGACAGAAAACATTACATTACTTGACCTTAAAATACATTAAGAGGAATAGGGGTCACCTGGGACCCCTGTATCTCATATCCAAGTGCCTGGGATGGACTCACACCCCCAATTCCCATCCAACTTCCTGCTACTGGGCCTGGGAAGCAGCAGATGATAGCCCACGTACTTGGATTCTTACCACCCACACAAGAGATCCACAAGGAGTTCCTGGCTCCTGGATTCAGTCTGGCACAGCCCTAGCTGGGGCAGGGGCAGGTGTTTGGGGAGTGAAACATCAGGTAGAAGATCTGTCTGACTCTAATATTCTGCCTTTCAAATAAATACATTTTAAAATAAACACGAGTAAAATATTATAAAGCTATACATTTAAAAAGCATGGTATTGGTATAAATATAGATACACAGACCAATGGAACAGAGATCCTAAAAGCAAAACTACGCATCTACACAGCCAACTAATCTTTGACCAAGGTGCTAAGAACATGTACTGAAAAAAGGCAGCCTTTCTAATAAATGTTGTTCAGAAAACTGGATATTCACTTGCTTAAGAATGAAGCTAGGGGGCCAGCACTGTGAGCCCTGGCCTAAAGTGCTGGCATCCTGTACGGGCACCAGTTCTAGTCCCAACTGCTCCTTTTCTGATCCAGCTCTCTGCTTTGGCCTGGGAAGGCTAGTGGAGGATGGCCCAAGTCCTTGGGCTCCTGTACCCACGTAGGAGATCCAGGGAGGCTCTTGGCTCCTGACTTTGGATTGGCTCAGCTCTGGCCGTTGCGGCCATCTGGGGAGTGAACCAGTGGATGGAAGACCTCTCTCTGTCCCGACCTTTCTCTGTAACTCTTTCAAATAAATAAAATAAAAATCTTTAAAAAAAAATAAAGAATGAAGCTAGACCCCTCCTACCATGTACAAAAATCAGCTTAAAAATGGATTAAAGACATAAAAGTGGGGCTGGCATTGTTGTGCATTGCCACCTGTGACACCTGCATCCAAGTGGAGTCCTGGCTACTCCACTTCTGATTCAGCTCCCTGCACCTGGGAAAGCAGCAGGGGCCCCTGCCACCCACATGGGAGAGCTGGGCAGAGCTCTAGGCTCCTAGCTTCAGACTGGCCCTGTCTCAGCCAACTGGGGAGTGAATCAGCAAATGGAAATCTAACTCTGCCTTTCAAATACATAAAATGAATCTTAAAAAAAAAAAAAAAAAGACTAGGGGCCAGCACTGTGGTGTAGTAGGTGAGGCCGCTGCTGCCGCCTACTGTGCCAGCATCCCATATTGGTGCAGGTTCTAGTCCTGGCTGCTCCACTTCCAATCCAGCTCCCTGCTAGAGTGCCTGGGAAAGCAGTGGAGGATGGTCCAAGTGCTTGGGCCCCCGCACCCACGTGGAAGACCTGGAAGAAGCTCCTGGTTCTTGATCAGCCCAGATCTGGCTGTTGTGGCCATTTGCAGAGTGAACCAGTGGATTGATATCTTTTTCTGTCTCTCCTTTTGTGTGGCTCTTTCAAATAAGTAAATAAATTTTAAAAAATCTAAATCTAAGATACAAAAATTTGAAGTTACTAGAAGAAAACAGGGAAAAGACTTTAGGAAATAAGAACAAATTCGACTTTTGTCCAATTTTTTAATTTTGACAAATTAAAAAAGCTTCTGCACAGAAATGGAAAACAAACATGTGAAGAGACGATCTACAGGGGAAAATATTTCAAGTCCCAGCTGCTCCACTTCCAACCCAGCTCCTGTTGGTGGCCCAAGTACAACAGGCCCCTGCACCCATGTGGGAGACCCAGAAGCAGCTCCCTGGCTTCAGATCAGCCCAGCTCTGTGTCTGTTCCAGCCATCTGGGGAGCGAACCAGGGGCTGGAAGACCTCTGTCTCTCCCTCTGTCTGCTACACGGCTTCTCAAATACATAATAAATCGTAAAAAAAAAAAAAAAAGCCCAGCACTGAGACTCGAGTCCCATCACTCCACTTCTGATCCAGCTCCCTGGTAATGCTCTTGGGAAAGCAGAAGATGGCTCAAGTCCCTGGGTCCTGATACCCATGTACCCACGTGGGAGACCCAGAGGAAGCTCCTGGATCCTGGCTTTGGCCTGGAACAGCGCTACCTGTTGTGGCCATTTGGGGAGTAAACTAGCAGATGGAAGATCTCTTTCTCTCCTTTCTCTACCTTTCAGATAAATAAATCTTTTACAAAAATAAAAAGACTGGCTATTAGCAAAGAGTCAGAAATTAAATGCTAACAAGGATGTGGAGAAACAGAACCCTTGTACGATTTGTGAGGATGTAAATTACTACAGCCATTGTTGAAAACAGTATGGAAGTTCCTCAAAAAACAAAAAATAGAACTACCATTATGATCTAGCAATCCCCATTACTGGGTATATATCTAAAAGAAATTGAAATCTGTCATAAAGATAGCTAAATCTCTATATTTACTGCAGCACCATTCACAACTGCCAAGAAACAGATGCAACCTAAGTATCCAACCAGTGATAAGTGGATAAACAACATGTGGGGCAAGCCTGTGTGCAGCAGTTATGACATCACAGGATGTGTCAGCCACCTGCGCCAGAGTGCCTATATTTGAGCTCTGGAGTCAATTCCAATTCTAGCTTCCTGCTAATGAGCACCTTGGAAGGCAAAAGGTGATGATGGCTTTAGTACATGGGCTGCTGTCAATCTTGTGGGGGACCCAGACTCCTGGCTTAGGTTTGACCCAAAGGCATTTGGGAAGTGAACAGGAATATAGCAGAAAGCTCTAAGAAATAAATTTTTTATAAATGTTTAATGTTTATAAATGTGTTTAATGCTTGAAGAAATATATATATACACACACACGTTAAAGATCATTTATTTTCAAAGTCAGAGACAGAAAGGAGACAGATACATTTGCTCTGACTGGTAAATGTATGTTTAACAATGTATATGCACTGAAACGCATGGTACCCCATAAATACATATAAATATTTAAAAATCCACTTGATTTGTATTACCATTGGAGGGGGGAGGGTGATGGAATTAAACTAAACCATATAAATGTACAACCCTCATCAGGAATAAGTTCTTTTTCTTAAAAAATAAAAAATGTTAGTTTTGTAACAGGGAATGTCTGATGAAAAACAGACCTTCTGTTTGCCTACAAATTCTGAATTTGCCTAACAAATAAAACATTTCACTGATGAACTATTTCTTCTTCTAGATTATAGGCTTCTTGCTACAAGGAAATATACATATAATAAAAATATATAAGATACATGTATATATAGTTATTTTATCACAATTTGAAACATGAGGGTCTTCGAAAATTCCATGGAAAATGCGTATTATGAAAAAACTGCAAATCGCAAAATTTCTTTGCACTAAGTTACCATTTAATTCCATCTTCCATAAACTTTTTAAAAGTACCCCCATAGATATACACACACACACACACACACACACACACAGAGACATACCCATGTGTGCACACATAGCTCATACCATAAACACACATTTTAAAAACTGGTGGTAAGGTCAGCGCTGTGGCACAGTGGGTAAAGCTGCCACCTGCAGTGCCGGCATCCCATATGGGCACTAGTTCTAGTCCCGGCTGCTCCACTTGTGATCCAGCTCCCTGCTAATGTGCTTGGAAAGCAGCGTAAGATGGCCCAAGCACTTGGGCCCCTGCACCTATGTGGGAGAAGAAGCTCTAGCCTCCTAGCTTTGGATAGGCCCAGCTCTGGCCATTGCAGCCATCTGGGGAGTGAACCAGCGGATGGGAAGACCTCTCCTCTCTCTGCCTCTGCCACTCTGTAATTCTTTCAAATAAATAAATAAATAAATAAATCTTTTTTAAAAATAAAATTCTTAAAAAAATAAAAATAAAAAAATTGGTGGTGGGGCCAGTGTTGTGATGTAGTGGTTAAAGCTGCCACCTGCAATGCCAGCATCCCACATGAGTCCCAGTTCGTATCCTAGCTTCAACTTCCAACCCAGCTTTCTGCTAATCATCTGGAAAAAGCAGAAGATGGTCCAAGGGTTTGGGCTGCTGCCACCCATGTGGGAGATCCAGATAAAGCTCCTGGTTCCTCTACTGCTTTCCCAGGCCATAGCAGAGAGCTGGATCAGAAATGATCAGCTGGGATTCGAACTGGTGCCTGTTTGAGATGCCGGCACTGCAGGTGGTAGCTTTACCTGCTATACCACAGAGCCAGCCCCACAAATAAATCTTAAAAAAATAAAAATGACAGATAAACCACAACAGAAGTAGGGAGAAAAATATGTGCGAAAACAACACAAAATACATACCAGTGCAAACAAGATTGCGGCATAAGCCATTTCGGAAATCATGAAATACACGATTTCTATGTTCCTAGGAGAAAAGCAACAGGTTCTGTTTGATTAAAATTCATACACAGCCCCAAACTGTAATAATTTCTCCTTTATACCTTTATATATTTTATATTTATATAAAAATTTATATTCAAGGATATATATATATCTCCTTTATATATTTTCTTTATACCCAAAATGTTTATACAAATGATCCCATGATGTTAAGCTTTCAAAAGCAAATGTGAACTGATTCTTATGTTGAGTTTATAGAAATTTCACAACAGTATAGTTTAACATAAAAACGTCTTGCTATAGTTGTGAACTACTTGTCAAATTAAGCAAAGGAAAAAATATCAGTTTAAGCATGACACACAATAATCCCCCCTTGTCTTTAGTTTCATTTTCTGTGGTTCCAAGTTACCTATGGTCCAAAATTAATAAAGGGAAAATTTCAGAAATAAACAATTCACACTCTTTTAAGTTACATGGTATTATGAATAGTGTGATGAAATCTGCTCTCCCTTCCCCGGGATGTGAATCCCTTTGTCCAATACAGCCATCCTACGTACACTGTCTACGCCATTTAATAGAAGTTGCAGTTCTCAAATTGACCAATGCAGCATCATTGCTTGTATTCAAGTCACCATTTTGCAGTAGTGTAACACAACATCAGATGCCTATGTGATTCCCCTCATTTCATTACAAGGATGAATACAAAATATTGTGAGACATGTATCACATTCACGTAACTTCTATTACAGTATGTTGCTACAATTTTCCTATTTTATTAGTTATTGTTGGTTAATCTCTTGCTGTGCCTAATCCCTAACTTTATCATAGGGATGTAAGTACAGCAAAAACCATACCACATATATAGTTTAGTATCATCCAGTTAGAGGCATCCACTGTAGGGTGGGGCAGGGGTCTTAGAAAGTACCCTTGGGGCCAGCACTGTGGTATAGCGGATTAAGCCACTACCTACAACACTAGCATCCTGTATGCGCACCAATTTACATCTCAGCTGCTCAACTTCCAATCTAGTTCCCTGTTAAAGCAGTGGAAGATAGCCTAAGCCTCTGGGCACCTGCACCCATGTAGGAAACCTGGATGAAGCTTCTGGTTCCTGGCCTCAGCCTGGCCCAGTCCCAACTGTTCTGACCATTTGGAAAATGAACCAGCAGATGGATGATCTCTGTGTGTGTGTGTGTGTGTGTGTGTATCTCCCTCTAACTCTGGCTTTCAAACATGATAAATAAATTAAAAAAAAAAAAAAGTATGCCCCACAGAGGTGTAGTGCAGTGGTTGAGACACTCACATCCCATATCATAGTATCTGGGTTAGAGTCCTGCCTCCACTTCCACTTCCAGCTTCCTGATAATGCACACCTGAAAGGCAGCAGGTGACGGCTCAAGTACTTGGATGTCCGCCATCCACATGGGAAACTCAGACTAAGTTCCTGGCACCTGGCTCAGCCTGGCCCAGCTTAGCCTGTTAATGGCATTTGGGGAGTAAAACAGTGGATGGGACATCTCTTTCAAATAAATAAAAACAAATGGATTTTTTTAAATTAAGTATCCCCACAGATAAGGTGTAATTAACAATCTGGAGCAGTGCTGTCCAACAGAACTTTCTGTAATAAAGGGAATGTTCTAGCTGTACTTTCCAATAAAGCAGCCACAAAATATATTCATGTTCCTTCATTTTAACTAATTTAAATGGCCAGACAGTGATTATACTCAACAGTGCAAATCGAGATGTATGACAGCTTACAAAGTACTTACTCATGCATTATTTCAATCTAACAACCTTATGAAGTATGAATATGTACTATTACAAAACTGAACATCAGAGAGTTACTTTAGAAGGGCTCTTTGGCTAATAAGGGATACTTAGAGCATTTAGAGAAGCATTAAAACAAAATAATGAAATGCTTAGAAAGTTCTTTTTGTTCAATCTGTATAAATTCTAGTTTTATACTCACCTGCCTCATTTTAGCATGAATATAGAAGCAAGAATAACCCAGTTGAGAAATCTTCTTGGCTAGCAATTCAACTCTCTGAGAGGAATTACAGAAAATGATTGACTGGTTTATCTGAAGCTACAGGGATGAAAAGGAAAAACAAAAATCTTAAGTTGGTTTGCCAAGTTTTGAAAATACTGATTAGTAAAAAAGAAATGTTAATAACATGGTCTAAAATTCAGAATCTCAAAATACAAGAGACAGAAGTTGTAAAAATTGTAAATATGGAGCAGGCATTTAGTACAGCACTTAAGATACCACTTGGGACATCTACACCCTGTATCAGAGTGCCTGGGTTAGTGTCCTAGCTCAGTTCCTCCTACCTAGCGTCCTCCTAATGTGTACTCTAAGGAGACAACAAGAGGTTTAAGTATTTGGGTCCCTCCTACCCACATGGGAGACCTGGACTGAATTCTGGACTCCCTAGCTTTGGTGTGGTCCAGCCCCAGCTATTATGGGCATTTGGTATGTGAACCAGCAGATCTGTCTCTCTGCCCTTCAAATAACATCAGAGAAAAAGGTATAAAGAAACTTTTAAGTTCTTATCCAACTTAATAGCTGCAGAAAATTTGTTTTATTATAGAACAGTGTATTTCACAAGGATCACATTAAGTGCCAATGTGCAAGATATAGCCAATTTTTATTCACACTACTCATTTTCTATAAAATCACTGCAAACACTGATTTAGAAAAAATACAATCAGTGCTATTAGGGAAACACAGTACTAGGCTTCTGATCATAACTTTTTCATTAATACAGCAGTATGTAACTTTGTTTTATACATATTTCTGTTTAAGGATGTCTCGTATTCACATGAAAACCAATACCATGATAACTCATGTTTGCAAAAAACTTACCTAACACACATTTTCTCTGCAAGGCACATCCCAACATCAATATTTTGAGACTGAGGAATACCAAGCAACACCTTAGCACTATGTGTTAAGGGTCATTTTAAACAGTGAAATAATCAACTTTTAAAAAGCATAAAAAATGGGGCACTAAACAGACTCTGAAAAGGACATCTGTTCATAGTGTGACAGCTAAAACCAGAAGGCAGTGTTGCCTGGAGCAAGTATTGTGGTAGGTGGGTTAAACTACCATTTGCAATGCCTGTATCCATGTAATAGTACCACTTTGAGTCCTGACTACTCTGTACTTCTAATCCAGCTCCTTGCTAAAATGCTAGGGAGGCAGAGGATGATGGCTCAAGTGGCTGGGTTCATGTTATCCTCGTGGGAGATCCAGATGGAATTGTTGGCTCCTGACTCCAGCAGGCCTACCCCTGGCTGTTTTAGCCATTTGGGGAGTGGAGAGTGGATGGAAGATATCTATCTCTGTCACTCTGCCTTCAAAAAAAAAAAAAAAAAAAAAAGGGCAGGGGCTGGTGGCGTAGCAGGTAAAGCCAATGCCTACAGTGCTGGCATACCATATGGTGCTGGTTTGAGTCCTGGCTGCTCCATTTCTGATCCAGCTCTCTGCTATGGCCTGAGAAAACAGTGGAAGATGGCCCAAGTCCTTGGACCCCCCGCACCCACTTGGGAGACCTGGAAGAAGCTCCTGGCTTCGGACAGGCATAGCTCTGGCCGTGGCAGCCAATTGGGGAGTGAACCAGTGGGATGGAAGACCCCCCCACCTTCTCTCTCTCTCTCTCTCTGCCTCTCCTTCTCTGTATAACTCTGACTTTCAAATAAATAAATAAGTAAAAATAAATAAAAGCAGTACTGCCATTTTAGACCTTAACTGAGAATGTGTGTTATCAACTGACTCAATTTTTTTGCCACATTGTAAATATCCACAAACAATTGTGAAAGGGCATCAAGTATTGAATTGGAAGTTATAAAAAATCTGCAAAGGGGACAGTGCTGTGGCGTAGCAGGTAAAGCCGTCGCCTTCAATGCCAGCATCCTTTATGGGTGCTGGTTCCAGTCCCCGCTGCTCCACTTCTGATCCAGCTCTCTGCTATGGCCTGGGAAAGATGATCCAAGTCCTTGGGCCCCTGCCCCCATGTATGAGACCCAGAGGAAGTTCCTGGCTCCTGGCTTCAGATCAGCACAGCTCCAGCCATTGTGGCCATTTGGGAAGTGAACCAGTGGATGGAAGACCTCTCTCTCTGGCTCTCCTTCTCTCTCTGTGTAACTCTTTCAAGTAAATAAATAAATCTTAAAAAAAAAAAAAAATCTGCAAGTAGACAGATTCACAAACAATTTTTGAGTAATGAGGACCAACTGTATTAATATCAAGCTATTTTAAAATAAAAGTACTATATCAAACAGTATCAATTTGAGATCAACACATGAAACTGTAAGGAAACACAAGACTTTACAGTGAAGATGGTAGAAAAATTGCTACAACTGTCATTCAGAAAGGGAAGCTACTACTGACCCTGGAGAAAAGTGTGTTGAGGCAGTGTACTTTTTGGCGCTCAGTTACATATGCGTAGTACTGGGTTACTCCCTTCAGAGTTAGTTCCTCCATCAGGTTAATCTCATAGGGTTTCTGTAAATGGGAATTCTGAAAAATAAAGAAAAAAAGACATGCTTAAATGAAAGCAGATTTTCTTTTAAACTCAAAACATATACTAACATTCCTGTCAAACATTTGCTTTAAGGGATCTCTCTTCAAAACAAGAATACATCACGTCTCATGGAAGAAACATATTACCACAAGATGTGGTGTCTCAGATTCAGAAATGTAGCAAAGTTATTATGGTCTATTTTGAATACAGGATAATGTAATCAATGTACTTATTAGAATCAATGACTATGTCAGCCTGAGAAAAGCAAGGTAAAACATGAAGAACTTAACCAAGCAACTACTTATTAATAGCTTTTTAAAAAAATGTTAACTTACATACAACAAAATCTTAACAGAGCAGCTGAAGGGCAAAAAGTTGAAATAATCAGCATATACAGATACACCAATAAAAGATGTAATTATGGATAAATCAAAGTCACATGCAGAAGGATGACATTGCAGAAGTTTATACTCACCATGAATTTTTGTACACTAAGAGGGAACGTAGCGGAATATAGTAAAATCTGCCTGTTTTTAGGTAGCGTGAGAATAATATCCTCCATTATCTGCACAAAATCCTGTGACAGCAACTTATCTGCCTGTTGACCAAAGAAAAAACATTTTTTGAAAAAAAATTAAAAATGTCAAAGAATAAACATCGAATAAAAGCATCCATGTAATATTCCTAGTTGTAAACAGGAAATTCACTCCAAGACACAAAGTTCAATGGTAACAAACTTCCAGTGATTCAGATGAGAAGTCTATATAACCTCCATCTTTTACAAAAAAACTCCAGACCAATTAAACCCTGTTTTCCATGGCAGAATTTTAATGTGATTCTCTTTAAAGAGGTAGTTATGTACAGTGGTTAACAGTACAAGTTCTGAAGTCAAACTATCTAGGTTGAAATCTTATCTCCTTTATTTAATTAGCTATGTTGAGATGCTACTTAACTACTCCATACTTCAGCTTCCACAACTGTAAAGCTGTTCACATACTGTAGTTAACTAAATTATAGAATACCTACCTTACAGGGTTATAAAAATTAAATGAACAACAAAGTAGTTAGTGCTGACACACAGTGACTAATATTCTGCCTCATTACCCAAAGACTGACCAAATTAGACCATAATCAATGAACTGCTTTTCTAAAACATAAACACAATATAAAATAATTATATATAAAAGGTTAACAACTCTGACATGTTACATGTATAAAATACTGCTAGAGGGGCCAGCATTGTGGTACAGTGGGTTAAGCTACCACATATGACACCAGCATTCAATATAAGCACCAGTTTTAGCCCCAGCTTCTCCACTTCCAATCCAGTTCCCTATTAATGCACCTGGGAAAGAAGATGATGATGACCTGAGTTTTTGGGCCCTTGCCACACATGCAAGAGACCCAAATGGATTTCCAGGCTCATGGCTTCAGCATGACCCAGCCCTGGCCATTTGGAGAGTAAACCAGCAGATGGAGGAGCTCTGTAATTCTCTGCCTTCCAAATAAATAAATCTTAAAAACAAAAACAAAAAACAGGGGCTGGCAATGGGCATAGTGAGTACAGCCACCGCCTGCAACACTGGCATCCCATATGGGCACAGGTTCAAGTCCCAGCTGCTCCACTTATGGTCCAGCTCTCTACTAATGCATGTGGCAAAGCAGAAGATGGCAAGCATTTGGGTTTCTGCCATCCCCGTGGGAGACCCAGAGGAAAGTCCTGGCTCCTGGCTTTGGACCAGCCCAGATCCGGTCATTGCGGACATTTGGGGAGTGAATCAGTTAACTCTGCCTTTCAAATAAATAAATAAATCTTTTTTTAAAAAAAATCTTGGGATACACATTCAATGTGTTCTTAAAAAAGCACTTCTAGGGGCCAGCATCATGGTGCACTGGGTTAAGGTGCTGCCTGTGACACCAGCATCCCATATGGGTACTGGTTTGCGTCCTGGCTCCTCCACTTCCAATCCAGCTCCCTGCTAATGTGCCTAGGAAAGCAGCAGAAAATGGCCCAAGTACTTTAGCCCCATGTACCCACATGGGAGACTAAATGGAGTTCCAGGCTCCTGGCTTCAGCCTGGCTCAATCCTGGTCATTGAGGCCATTTGAGGAGTGAACCAGTGGATGGAAAATCTCTTTCTCTGCAATTCTGCCTTTCAAATAAGTAAGTCTTTATATATTATAACCTGGGACATACTTCATGTAACAGAAAACAAAAACCAAACTATACAAAGAAGTAGACACAGGCTGGCGCCGTGGCTCACTTGGTTAATCCTCCACCCGCAGTGCCAGCATCCCATATGGGCACTAGTTCTAGTCCCAGCTGCTCCTCTTCCAGTCCAGCTCTCTGCTGTGGCCTGGGAGGGCAGTGGAGGATGGTCCAAAAGTGCTTGGGCCCCTGCACCTGCATGGGAGACCAGGAAGAACCACCTAGCTCCTGGCTTCGGATTGGCTCAGCACCAGCCACAGCAACATTTGAGGGGTGAACCAGTGGAAGGAAGACCTTTCTCTCTCTCTCTCTGTCTATAACTACCTGTCAAATTAAAAAAGGGGGGGGGGGGGCAGTGCTGTGGCACAGTGGGTTAACACCCTGGCCTGAAGCACCAGCGCCCATATGGGTGCCGGTTTTAGTCCCAGCTGCTCCATTTCCAATCTAGCTCTCTGCTATTGCCTGGGAAAGCAGAAGATGACCCAAGTCCTTGGGCCCCTGCACCCACGTGGGAGACCCGGAAGAAGCTCCTGGCTCCTGAATGGCGCAGCTCCGGCCATTGTGGCCAACTGAGGAGTGAACCATCAGATGGAAGACCTCCCTCTCTTTCTCTCCTCTCTGACTTTCAAATAAATAAATAAATAAATATCTAAAAAGAAAAAAGTAGTAGACAGAAAATGAGAGGCCAGAGATGCTATATTCTATTTAAAAAGCATTACTGAATAGAAAGAGACTACTGGAATGAGCCTGGCTTTGAGGTTACCAGTCACTCCTGTTGCAAAATACTTAAACCATCTGGCATCCTTTACAATGATACAGGCTGAACAACTATGAATGTCTATCATCTATTGCTTTTGAAAAGTCACACATGCAAGTAATTTTAAACCAATCACTTAGTTGCAAACTTACTAGGTTATAAACACAAAAAGCTTTGCTTCATTCACTGGCAGTTATAAGCAAAGCATAGAAAAGCACAGAATACTATTTTTCTAAATGAAAAGACATTACCTCATCCAGTACTATCATCTGGACATGATCAACCTTTGCTACTCCTTTCTTGATAAGATCCAGGATTCTCCCAGGGGTAGCAATCACCACGTGCACTACATAAAATTTAGAAAACATATACTCATTAATTTTACACTTGACCTCAGCCAAAAGGCGGGAAAACAATACACTCCTTAATTTTACCTTGGGCAATAGGGATAAATGTTTATACATTTTTAGCAGAAACACTACTGCAAAAACAAGAATACAAAAGGCACATGTGTTTTAAGATATGGATATCCCTTTCACCTCAGGATGACTAGAGAACGCCTGTTTGCTTCACCCCCTACACTGGATGGGTTAGGCTACAGCTTTCCAAATCACATATTCCAACTATGGTGCATACTTCCTTGTTTTAGGACAATCCCCAAATGAGTAACAGAAGGCTACAAGGCTCCTGACAAACTACCAATGCCTTTAATCTAGAAAGAGTGTTCAAAAGATTGTTATACAACCTTTTAAGGAACTGTACAGTACAAAGTATGTATCAAGGTCAGTCTCTGTGGCACCAGTTACCATGCTGTAATGTTGGTTTAAGTCTCACTCCTTCACTTCCAATCCAGCTCTCTGCTAATGTGTCTGGGAAACAGTGGATGGCTCAGTACTTAAATCCCTGAACCCACATGGGAGACCCAGATGTTCCTGGGTCCTGGCTCCAGCCTGGCCCAACTCCAGCTATTTTGGCCATTTGGGGAGTGAATCAGTAGATGGAAGATCTCTCTGACTTTCAAATAAATCTTAAACAAAAGTATACATCAATTATATAAGCAATCTCATTCTTGGTATTTTGTTTCATTTTTTTTCTCCCAGTAATATATCATGGAAATCTCTTCACAAAAATGAACAGATCAGTTTCTCTTAATGGCTACATGGAATTTCATTCACATTATACTATGTATTTAGCCAATCTCCTATGACATTTAAGTTGAACTAATTTTTCAGTATTACAAACCAAACTGCAAACACTGTATATACAGTCTTGCATTTATCCAATTACTTCTTCAGTAGAGAGTTTTGGGGAAATACTCATTTGTAGTTTTGGAATAGTCTATCAAGTTGTACATGACAGAGAACCTATGAATTTAAATTTCCATGTTGTAATACAAGCTATTTTTACATAAAGTCACATTATTGGTTACTAACTTTTTTTTAGTTTCATCAAGTACAAAGGTACAATGAATATAAACTGCTGTTTTGACTTACATTTTAAAGTTACTAGTGTAAGGTTGCATTTCCTTTCAATTATTATCTATCTATCTTACTTGATCATTTTAAAATTCACATTTCTACTGCAGTGTTTCTGTCCTTAATTCTTAAAAATGATTTATTGAAAGGGCAAATGGGAGTATCTATGACTAAAATTACCAGAGAGCTACACTACCTTGTATCATTCATTTCCTACCTGTGTCGTCAAGCCTCATTATGTCATCCCGTAAATTGGTTCCTCCTGTGGTTGCCATCACTTTGGCCCCTCCCATGTGTTTGCTGACCTGGATGCAAATTTGACTGACCTGTAGAGCAAGTTCTCTAGTGGGAACAATCACCATTGCTGGAAAATATTAAGAAAAAATAAAGAAACAGAACATGTCACATTTTAATATCAGAAATAATAACCCTTGTAATCTAAATACTAAGATGTATTAAAAAGTCTAACTTTAGGGGCTGGTATGATGGCTTAGCGGGTAAAACTGCCGCCTTGGACACCAGCATCCCATATGGGCACTGGTTCATGTCCCAGCTGCTCCACTTCCAATCCAGTTCTCTGCAAATGGCCTGGGAAAAGAATTGGTAGACGGTCCAAGTGTTTGGGCTCCTGCCACCCACATGTGAGACCCAGATGAACCTCCTGGTTCCTGACTTTGGCCTGGCATTCACAGCCATCTAGGAGAGTGAATGAGTGGACTGAAGATCTCTCCCCTACCCGCAACTAACAGATACATCAACTTTTAATACAAGGAACTTCAAAAGGTCTGTGAAAAATGGAATTAAAAGATAAATTTATTTGGGTGCAAAAAAAATTAAAACTCATGAAATTTTTTCAAAATAAACATTTTCCATGAACTTTCTGAAGATCCCACATATTTTAAGAGTCTGAGTTACATCTGACAGTCAGACATTCAATAGTTTCAACAACCAAGTAAGATTCTGTTTACATCACGTGGAATCAGGAAGAAATAACAATTACAAATAAATAAACACAAAACTTCAGGAGACCGGCATTGTGGCACAGTGACACTTGCGCTACTTGTGACACTGGCATCCTATATTGGAGCACGGGTTCAAGTTCCCATAGTTCCACTTCTGATTAGACTCCCTACTTGCTAATGAGCCTGGGAAAGCAGAAGATGGCCCAAGTGCTTGGGTCCCTGTCACCTACATCGGAGACCCAGATGGAATTCCTGCCTCCTGGCTTAACCCTGGCCCAGCTCTAGCTGTTGATGCTATTTGGGGAGTGGACCAAGGGAAGGAAGATTTTCTGTCTCTTCCTGTGTCACTCTGCCTTTCAAATAAATAACATCTTAAAAGCCTCAGAGGTGAAATCCTAATTGTATTAACTTTCTCTGGGTACAACTACAGAAATTTGTTTCTTCCCCACTCCCTAAAATTCTTAAAATCCTCAAACCACAAGCCTTTAAAATTGAAGTTCATGTTTCTACAAGGAACTCCGCAGACACACAACTGCCACAAAATAACAATTCAGTTTCATGGCTTACAAGAAGCTTGTCAATTAATTCTCATAATCTTAGCTCTCCTATCTATAGGGCAATAATACTTATTTTGCCTATTTCACTGCAATGCTATCGAAACTGTGAATTATGTAAAAATACTTTGAAAATTAGAAATCTCTTTTAAAAGTTGAGAATCATTTCTACAAAATAATTAGGCCAAAAGTTGTCAAAAGAAAGAGAATACTAATTCTAGATTATATAAATTGTTTTTATAGTTTAAAACACAAATTTTTCCAACTAACCTTGTATATTGTCCTTCTTCAGGTCTAGCCGTTCAAGTAAGGGAATGAGGTAGGCACCGCTCTTGCCTGTTCCATTTTTTGCTCTAGCTAAGATATCCCTACCAGATAAAGCAATGGGAATGCTCTCCTCCTAAAAGAGGCAAGACAATACAAAAGTACTTGTGAATAATAATAGCACATAAGCCAATTTTCCCCTCAAATACACTAAAGGATTATTTTTCTTGGTACTGTTTTGAAGTGCCCAATATTTGCATTTTACATGAATAGCAGCAACCCAAGTAAACTAGCAGGACTACTCAACACCACCATCCATTATCAACCAATATTTAGCATAAGTTCCCACAGAATACACTTTAAATTGTATCTTAATAAAAACTGTGTATGTGCAAAGAAAATGGAGAAATACAGGCTGGCCTATAAGCAGGGCATAAACAAACAGCAAAAAAGATATCTCAATATTTAACTGGAAATAATACCAGAAACAATTCTAAGCAAAGCCCATACAGCAATGAAATCTTTCAACTATTTTTGACAACAATGAAAAATACGTATAAAACTACATAGCTTACCCTTGCACAAAACAGGTGAAGTCTAACATTTGGTCATACTTGGCTTTTATTTATACATTACACACATTTCCAATGTCTCACATCATAATTCTATATCCTGAAATGTGTTCAACTGAGGGTTCAAATTCCATTTCAGTTATCTCGTTCCACGGTCACATCAATGAGAGTGACTTATTCTCCTATTTAGCTTACTTTGTCATTGTGCATTTTGCAAAAGCTAATGATATTTCCTATTAAATACTTAGAACAAATTTCTGAAACAACAGCAAAGGATTCCCAACCATATTGAAAATTAAATACACATACCCAAAGAGAAGTTAAAAGGGCATAAAACAATGAAGTAGAACAACAGACAATGGTCAGTTTATAAATCTCCACGAATAACAGTACAATCTGGTACAAAAGATACTCCAGTTACTCAACAATGGGCTCTATTAGGGCAGTGCAAGACAAAATGAGACATTTTTCAAAAAGCTCATGGAAAATGTGTATTATGAAAAACTATGCATGGATTTCAAAAATTTTTATACCGAATTAAGTGCATCTTTTAACTTATTTTTCCATTAACTTTTCACAGTACTCTCATTTATGTTGGGAGAAAATTTCCTTTGAAAAGAATTAAGGTCTCAGGAGCCAGCATTGTGGCGTAGCAGACAAAGCGAATGCCTTCGACATCGGCATCCCATATGGGCGCCATTCGTGTCCCAGCTGCTCTACTTTCCATCTAGCCACGTGCTAATGGCCTGGGTAAAGCAGTGGAAGATGGCCCAAGTGTTTGTGCCTCTCATAACTGTTTCCAAAAGGCCTCTATGATTCTCTACTTAAAGGCAAACACCAAATTAAAAAAAAAATGTATTTTACAGACTGGCCAGTTAGACAAAATCTGTTTTGGGACTGGTATTGTGGTACAGCAGGTTAGGCAGACACTGCAATGCCAGCATCCCACACTGGAATGCTGATTTAAGTTCTAGATGCTGTGCTTCTGATCCAGCTTCCTGCTAATGACCCTGGGAAATCAGTGGAAGATGGCCCACGTAACTGGGGCCTTGGACCCGTTTGAGAGACTCAGAGTTTCTGGCTCCTAGTTTCGGCTTGGCCCAGACCTGGCTGCTGTGGCCAATTGGGGAGTGAAACAGTTGATGGAAGATCTCTCTTGCTCTCTGCAATTCTGCCTTTCAAATAAAAATAAATCTAAAACAAAACAAAAAATCTTGCCTCTTCAATTCTGAAACCCAATTTTAAAAATTCAATCACATCATATTTCAGAGATAAACAGAGTAACTATCAGACTCTAGGTAACTCGGGTTTTATTAATTGGCTCCAAATCTAAGAGTGGTAATAATACCCAACTCAGACATGCTTGTTGGTGTTATTATAAATATTAGACTCTAATCCAAACTAGTCATTTTGAAAGACATGTCTTAGTCATAAAAGACTAGAAAAGACAATGTCAGTAAGTTGGCATAAGCAGCAGTAACAGAAACTGCTACTACTTCTATCACTATATCTAACATATTGAGACCTAGAAACTATTCTTCACAGATTTTTGGGGAAAGAAACCAGTTTTCTCTTATAAGGTCTTTCCTTTCTCCTCATCTTAAAAGCTGAAAGCATGCAAAACATTTAAGATTTTGATTCTGGGGCCACTGTTGTGGTACTATGGATTAAGCTGTGCCTTAACAAGGTCAGCACCCCACGTAAGAGTGCTGGTTCATGACCTGGCTGGCTCTACTTCCAATTCAGCTTCCTGCTAATGAGCCAGGGAGAGCAGCAGATGACACACTAAAGTACTTGGGGCCCCATTATCCATTTGGGAGGACAGCATGGACTTCCGAATTTTTTAATTAAAAAAAAATTTTTTTTGACAGGCAGAGCTAGACAGTGAGAAAGGGAGACAGAGAGAAAGGTCTTCCTTCCATTGGTTCACCCCCCAAATGGCCGCCATGGCTGCCACGGCCGGTGAGCTGCTACGATCTGAAGCCAGGAGCCAGGTGCCTCCTCCCAGTCTCCCATGCGGGTGCAGGGCCCAAGGACTTGGGCCATCCTCCACCACACTCCCGGGACACAGCAGAGAGCTGGACCAGAAGAGCAGCAACCAGGACAGAACCAGCGCCCAGACCGGGACTAGAACCCGGAGTGCCAGCGCCGCAAGCAGAGGATTAGCCTAGTGAGCCACGGTGCCGGCCAGACTTCCTAACTTCTGCCTCCAGCCTGGCCCAGACCTTGCGGTTGCACCCATTTGAAGGGTGAACCAGCAGATAGATATCTTTCAAATAAATACATCTTAAAAAAAATGATGATTTTGAGTATTGGGTATTTATTTTAGAACAGGTGTTTGGGCCGGCGCCGCGGCTCACTAGGCTAATCCTCCGCCTAGCAGCGCCGGCACACCGGGTTCTAGTCCCGGTAGGGGCGGATTCTGTCCCGGTTGCCCCTCTTCCAGGCCAGCTCCCTGCTGTGGCCAGGGAGTGCAGTGGAGGATGGCCCAGGTGCTTGGGCCTTGCACCCCATGGGAGACCAGGAAAAGCACCTGGCTCCTGGCTCCTGCCATCGGATCAGCGCGGTGCGCCGGCCGCAGCGCACCAACCGCAGCGGCCATTGGAGGGTGAACCAATGGCAAAGGAAGACCTTTCTCTCTGTCTCTGTCTCTCTCACTGTCCACTCTGCCTGTCAAAAAAAAAAAAAAAGAACAGGTGTTCATATACTGTTTCAGAGCCCTTACCAAATAAATTCTTGAAAGTAATAAAATGAGGGTTTTGTATTATTAAAGGGTGTTAATTTGGGATTCCTATGTAATAAGGACAAAGTCAATGTGATTATTAGGTGAAAGAATTAAACCATTCCTGCTCCAAGAAGTATTATTACTTTCCACCATAAAACATGGAAAGTTAAGGCCTACTTTGCCATGGCTTTTGTTACGATGGTTACATTCCAGACCAATGTAAAAGGACTGGGATATGACTGGAAGTCATACTAGTAGTCAAGCATCTAGCAAAGAGTTTATTTCACTGATTACTTTAATAACTCACAAAAGTAGTCAAGGAATATGGAATTGGTTTTTGATTCTAGAGACTTTGATTTCAAATGTAATTAAACCTTTTTATAAATAAAAGACCATATATAATTCAGTAATTACAGATAAGTACATTTTATATATCAAAATTTAGAAGATTATTATCCATTTGTTTTTTGGTTTGGTTTTGTTTTGTTTTGGACAGGCAGAGTGGACAGTGAGAGAGAGACAGAGAGAAAGGTCTTCCTTTGCCGTTGGTTCCCCCTCCCATAGCTGCCCCGGCTGGCGCACCGCGCTGATCCGAAGGTGGAGCCAGGTACTTCTCCTGGTCTCCCATGGGGTGCAGGGCCCAAGCTCTTGGGCCATCCTCCACTGCATTCCCGGGCCATAGCAGAGAGCTGGCCTGGAAGAGGGGCAACCGGAACAGAATCCGGCGCCCTGACCGGGATTAGAACCCGGTGTGCTGGCGCCGCTAGGTGGAAGATCAGCCTATTGAGCCGCGGCGCTGGCCAATTATTATCCATTTGTAAAGGTTATTTTAAAAATCTTTTTTAAAAGAGTTATTTATTATTAGAAAGGCAGAGTTACAGAGAGGCAGAGACCAAAGTCTGCTGATAAACTCCCACAATGGTTGCAACGGCCAAGGCCAGGCTGACCTGAAGCCAGAGCCTGGAGATTCTTCCAGGTCTCTCACGCAGGTGCAGAGGCCCAAGGACTTGGGCCATCTTCCACTGCTTTCCCAGGCCATAGCAGAGAACTGATCAGAAGTAGAGCAACCGGGACTCAAACCAGTGCCCATATGGCATGCCAGCACTGCAGGTGGCATCTTTACCCGCTATGCCACAGGGCTGACCCCATTTTTAAAATCTTTGAAGTATTTTTAAAATGTTATTTTTCTTTAAAATCCCCCATGTAAGGTTCAGCGTTATGGCATAATGGGTAAAGCCACTGCCAGCAACATCTCATATGGGCACCAGTTTGAGGCCCAGCTGCTCCACTTCCAATCAAGCTCCCTGCTAATGTGCCTGGGAAAGCAGCAGAAGATGGTTCCTGCCTGGCCTAGCCCCAGCCAATGTAGCCATTTTGGAAGTGAACCAGTGGATGGAAGATTTTTTTCTCTCTCTCTTCCTCTATGTAACTCTTTCAAACAAAATTTTAAAATTTTATTATTTTATTTATATTATTTAAAAATAATAAAATAAAATCCTTCATGTAATTCATATTTAAAAAGAGAAGACAAACATCTTTTCCTTTATCTTCAGCTTCAAAGCAGTTTTGCAACTCATTACTAATAAATACAATGAAAGCCAGCATCCTCAGGGCCAGAGCTGGGGCGCTGTAGGTTAAGCCTCTACCTGCAGGTGCCAGCATCCCATATGGACATGAGTTTGCATCCTGGCTACTCCTCTTCTGATACAGCTCTCTGTTAATGGCCTGGGAAAGCAGTGGAAGATAACCCAAGTGTCCCTGCACCCATGTGGGAGATCTGGAAGAAGCCCCTGGCTTTGGATGCCCAGCTCTGGCCACTGCAGCCATTTGGGGAGTAACCAGTGGATGGACGACCTCTCTCTGTGTCTCCTGGACTTTTCTCTGTAACTCTGTCTCTCAAATGAACAAAAACAACAACAAAAACAAAAAAGAAGCCAAAGCCAGCATCCCCTATCATGCCACATTCGTGGTTTAGTCTGGCACTTATAAAAAAAAAATCACATGTGGGGACCAGTACTGTGGCATAGCGGGTAAAGCCACTGCTTAAGTGCCAGAATCCCATATGGGTGCTGGTTCCAGTCCCAGCACTCCACTTCCAATCCAGCTCTCTGTTATTTCTTGGGAAAGCAGTAGATGGCCCAAGTCCTTGGGCCCCTGCACCCGTGTGGGAGACCCAGAAGAAGTTCCTGGCTCCTAACTCAATCGGCCCAGCTCTGGGCATTGAGGCCATCTGGAGAGTGAAACCAGCAGATGGAAGATGTCTGTCTCTGTCTCTTTTTTAAAAAAGTCACATGTGCTATAATTTGGCAAAACATGGCATGTTACTGTAAAAATGGAACTTCCACAGTAACAATTATATAACCAGAATATTCAATTTTTTTAAAAGATTTATTTATTTACTTACTTGAAAGTCAGAGTTACATAGAGAGAGAGAGAGACAGAGACAGAGAGAGAGGTCTTCCATCTGCTGGTTCACTCTCAATTGTCCACAATGGCTGGAGCTGTGCCAATCTGAAGCCAGGAGCAAGGAGCTTCTTCCGGGTCTCCCACGCGGGTGGCAGGGGCCCAAGGACTTAGGCCATCTTCTACTGCTTTCCCTGGCCATAGCAGAGAGCTGGATGGGAAGTGGATCAGCCGGGTCTCGAACCAGCATCCATATGGGATGCTGGCACTTCAGGCCAGGGCGTTAACCTGCTGTGTCACAGTGCTGGCCCCAAAAATATTCAATCTTAATAAGCTTTCTTAAAAGCTAAAACATGGTGCCAGCATTGTGGAGCAGCAGGTTAAGCTGCTGCCTGCAATGCTGGCATCCCATATGGGATGGGCAAAGTTAAAGTCCTGACTGCTCCACTTCTGATCCAGGTTCCTGGTAACAGGCCTGGGAAAGCAGTGCCAAGGTGGCCCAAGTACTTGGGGCCCTGCACCCAAGTGGGAGACCTGGATTAAGCTCCTAGCTTTGGCCTGGCCCATCCCTGGCCATTGCAGCCATCTGGGGAGTTAACCAGCAGATGGAAGGTATCTCTCCCTTTTCTTCTATTTCTGTTTTTCAAATAAATAAATCAAAAAAAAAAAAAAAAAAAAAAAGGAAAAAAAAAAAAAGGAAAAGGAAAAAGACTGAAACCTCTCTAGCACTCAGTTAGTACAGAAATGTCCTAAGCAGCATGACTTTCATCTCCTACCATGACCTCATTTCTACTAGAGCCCCAAGCGTAGGGTCAGATGATCAGAAATAATATGTGCCAGGAGCACTGTGAAAATGGTCTAGTGACAATCCTGTTGTTTTACAGCCAGCACTGAACAGTCTGCTTATTATAGTAAAGCAGTCTTCTCTGACTTGAATCACTCTGTTAATCTTCAACCATTCCAGAGGCTTCCACTACCCCTAACAAATGCAATATCTTCTATGGTTCTTGGGGCCTACAGACTTTTTATTAGGCTATCTACACATTACTGTGTTCTACACAGCTTTACAAAAGGCAACAGGGGTGGTTCTGGGAGTCTCCCAATGGTGTGCTGGGTCAAGTTCGTTAAATATAAGATTTATGAATGAAGTGAAGCAGGGTAGAATTAGAGTGGGGGTATCTTAATTCCCATTTTTAGTTCACCTTTTGACTGACTTCAATTAAAGCCACTGATTTCTATTACTATGCCTTCTGTGACAGAGCTTCTACCCTACAGAAACAGATTAAGGATAAAGCTTTAGGGGCAGGCGCTGTGGAGTAGCAGGTAAAGCTGCCACCTGCAGTGCCGGCATCCCATATGAGCACCGGTTCAAGTCCTGGCTGCTGCACTTCTGATCCAGCTCTCTGCTATGGCCTGGGAAAGCAGTGGAAGATGGCCCAAGTCCTTGGGTCCCTGCGCCCACGTAGGAGATCCAGAAAGTTTCTGGCTCCTGGCTTCGGATCAGATCACCTCTGGCCTTTGCGGCCATTTGGGGAGTGAACCAGCGATGGAAGACCTCTGTCTCTCCCTCTCTGTAACTATGCCTCTCACGTAAATAAATAAATCTTTCCAAAAAAAGTTAAAATGCACTAATGTTTTGCCCCATGATGGCCACTATGATTAGCAGTCAAAAAACTGAGCACATCCACACTGTCTCTTACCACTAGTTTCCTAAGATTAGGTACTATGAAGCAAAAGAATCTGAGGTCAGTGTTGTGGCACAGAGGATTAAGCCACCTCCTGTGATGCTGACATTCCATAAGACTGCCAGGCTGAGTCCCTGTTACTCCACTCCTGATCCAGCTTCCTGCTCATGTGCCTGAGAAAGCAGCAGAAGAGGTCCAAGTGCTGGGTGCTAGCTACCCATGCGGGACACCTTGATGGGAGTTCCAGGTTCCTGGCTTTGGTCTAGCCCAGCCCCAGCTGCTGTAACCATTCAGGGAGTAAACCAACAGATGGAAGATTTTATCTACCTCTGCCTTTCAGATAAATAAATAAATTTTAATTAAAAGGAAAGAGTTTAACCCTGGTTCACATAGCTATGAAACCCAAGATGGAATCATAAAGACCTGTCAGAAGGAAAGAAAAGGAGAAAGGAAACTAAAAATTGTTTTAAAATTTGTTATGTGCACAGTGCTAGGTACTTACATACCTTATATTATTTATATCCTTATAATTTGGATAATTTTCATTTTATAACTACAAAAGGGATCTTTTCAAGGAGATAGGTTGTTTTGCTCAAAGTCCCAAAGCGGGCCGGCGCCGCGGCTCACTAGGCTAATCCTCTGCCTAGCGGCGCCGGCACACCGGGTTCTAGTCCCGGTCGGGGCGCCAGATTCTGTCCCGGTTGCCCCTCTTCCAGGCCAGCCCTCTGCTGTGGCCAGGGAGTGCAGTGGAGGATGGCCCAGGTGCTTGGGCCCTGCACCCCATGAGAGACCAGGAAAAAGCACCTGGCTCCTGGCTCCTGCCATCGGATCAGCGCGGTGCGCCGGCCGCAGCGCGCCGGCCGCGGCGGCCATTGGAGGGTGAACCAACGGCAAAGGAAGACCTTTCTCTCTGTCTCTCTCTCTCTCACTGTCCACTCTGCCTGTCAAAAACAAACAAACAAACAAACAAAAAGTCCCAAAGCAACACTAGAACCAGAATCCAAATACTTATCTGCAAACAACCACCCGTGGGAACAAGGATGTGGAGAAGGTGGAACCCTTACACACTATTAGTGGGAAAGTACAGCCACTTTGCAAAACAGTCTGGCAGTTTCTCCAGAAGTTAAACACAGAGTTACCAAGTAAGACAGCATTCTTGGCATATATGCAAGAGAAACAAAAATATCTCTACACAAAACCTTGCACATCAATGTTCACAGCAGCATTACTCTTAGCCCGAGGTGGAAACAGTCCAAATATCCACAAACTGATGAATGAATAAACCAAAAGTGGTATAACCATGTAATGAAATATTATTTGGCAAAAGAAGGAATAGAAGGGGCAGGTATTTGGTACAGAGGTTGTTGGGGTGCCTGGTTTGAGTCCTAACTACTCTGCATCTGAGTAAGCTTCCTGCTAGTGTGAACCATGGGAGGCAACAGATAATGGCTCGAGTTCTTGGGTCTCTGATGCCCAAGTGGTAGACCTGCACTGAGTTGTAGGTTTCTGGCTTCAACCTGATCTAGAACTGACTGCTGTGGGTATTTGGGGAGTGAATCAGCAGATGGAAGATCTCTATCTGTATCCCTGCCTTTCAAATTAAACTGTGCATAGAAAAAGAAATAGAGTACTGGATTCACTGGATTCCATGAATATGCTCAGTGAGAGAAGCCAGTCACAAAAGACCAGATACTGTATGATTTCACTTATATGCAACGTCCAGAGCAGGCAAATCAACAAAAAAGTAGATTAGTAGTTACCTAGGGCTGGATGATGATAAAGGGTGACTGCTGAAGGGATTTCATCTTGGAGGGAGATGAAAATGTTCTACAATTGATTGTGGTAATCGTTGTACAACTCTAAATGTAATAAAACCCACTAAACTGCACCATTTTAAAAACTGTCAATTGTGTGATATGTGACTTATATTCCAATAAAATTACCTCTCCCAAATTCCATCTACCACCTTAGGTCTCCCAAGCCATTGCTCCACTGTAAAGTTTAGGCACCAATTTAACATGTATCTGCTGTGTTTTGGTTACTTAGCACCCCTTTCCTAGTTGCACTCCCACGTCCTTCTAAGGAATTACATCCCACTTCCTGTTTGCCCCCTAAAAGGTCAAATCTGGTCAACCTTCTAAGAAAGTGGTAAACAAGCAACTACTGAACTGTTGGCAACCATTACAGCTTTCTAAGCTCTTCAGAGGCACCTCAGTTCTTGGTCATTTCCAAGTATATTTTTCAAAACTTTTCATAAATTTTGTGAATTAAGTATTTTTTTAAAAGATTTAAAGATTTACTGAAAGGCAGAGGCACAGAGACAAAGTCTTCTGACCACTGGTTTATCCCCCAATTGGCCACAATGGCTGGAGATGAGCTGATCTGAAGCCAGGAGCTTCTACCAGGTCCCCCACACAGGTGAGGGGCCCAAGAACTTAGGCCTTCTTTTACTGCTTTCCCAGGCCACAGCAGAGAGCTGGATTGGAAGCGGAACAGCCAGGTTTTGAACAGGTGCCCATATGGGATGCCAGCACTGCAGGTGGCGGCTTTACCCACTACGCCCCAGCGCTGGCCCTCAATATTCTTGCAATAAATTCTTAGAATAAGTTGGTTTCTGTTGCCCACAACCAAATGGCACAATTTCCAATTTCCTAATATTGAAGGGCATTTTGTAAGTGTGCCATCTATAAAAAATTCTCAACTAGCTGTATTTCAGCTGCTTCCTCTTAGTCCCTTAAAGCCAGTTAAGCATAAAAACTAATTTCAAGAGGAAAAATAATTATGGAGGTGGTAAACAGGGTTTTGGCCTAATGGTATGAGCTACCACTTGAGGGGTCTGCATCTCATATTGGGGTACCAAGGTCCATTTCCAGTTCCAGCTTCCTGCTAATGCATAGCTTGAGAGGCAGCACCAGTGATGACTCAAATACTTGGGGTCTCTGCCACCTGCGCGGAAGACCCAGCTTGAGTTCTTGGCTCCTGCTTCACAAAGGCCCAGTCCCAGCTCTTGCAGGCATTTGAGAAGTGAATGAGCAAGTGGGAGATCTCTATTTCTCTCTGATTTTCAAATAAATTTTTTTAAATTTAAAAACAAAACTAAGGGGTCAGCGCTGTGGTGTAGTGGGTAAAGCTGCTGCCTGCAGTGCCAGCATCCCATATAGCCACCAGTTTGAGTCCTGGCTGCTCCACTTCTGATCCAGCTCTCTGCTATGTATGGCCTGGGAAAGCAGTAGAAGATGACCCAAGTCTTTGGGACCCTGCACCAGCATTGGAGACCTGGAAGAAGCTCCTGCCTCCTGGCATCATATCAGTGTGGTTCCGGCCGTTGTGGCCAATTAGATGGAAAACCATCCAGCAGATGAAAAACCTCTCTCTCTTTGCCTCTCTTTCTCTTTTTGTATAACTCTTTCAAAATAAGTAATGAATCTTAAAAACAACAACAACTGAGTACTGTGAAGGACATAACAGTTATTACAGATGCTCTCTGCTATCCAGAACAAAGGGAGACAGAAGACAGCAATTTCCAAAATTCTGTAATTTATGAAACATGCCTCAATTTTACAGTGGTAATCAATAGAGAAATGCTGCATTTAAAGACATAGAAAAAACAATTCTTTTAGCCACCAAAAAAATTCATTGATAGCAGGAGGATTACTTATTAAAGGATTCAGAATGCTGTAATTCTTAACTATAAGTTGTAGACCAAGCTGACAAAATAATCTGAAGTTCCTGATCTGGTATAAAATTTTGCTAACACAAAGGGGATTCCAGGTTTCCCTCAATAATGGAGTACCTTCTTTCTTCGCTTTCTTAGATTATCTAAAATGTCTTTAAGAGTGCCTAGGGTCTGGAAGCAGCAGAGGCTGCCATCTTTTAATCACATAATGCATTACGGAAAAAACAGGCTACCAGACCCTCCAAAGGAGACTGTATTCCTATAAAGCTTTAGTTTTAGAATGGCATAGTTATTCTATTGGACACCATAGTTAGACCTACACCTAAAGTCAGAGATAGCTACACTAAAAAAAGATGTGTGCAAACAACCTGCAGTATATCTAGCTCCAGCCTGTCAGTGTCAAACCTCTTGAAAGCATATAATTTTAAGTGCCTCATTCTCCAATACTATAGCCAAATTGCAACTAAATTCTGCCTCCTAAGAAGACTCAAATGCAGAAGAGTCACTGTCTAATCAAGAAGGCTTTAATATTTAGGGTAAAAAAAAATGCCTGGGGGGTTGTTGCTATGGTGTAATGGTTAAGCTGCCACCTGCAATGCTGGCATCCCATATGGGCGTCAGTTCAAGTCCTGGCTGCTCCACTTCCAATCCAGCTCTCTGCTGTGGCCTGGGAAAGCAGCAGAAGATGGCCTAAGTCCCTGGGCCCAGCACCATGTGAGAGACCCAGAAGAAGCTCTTCCTCCTAGCTTCAGATCAGCACAGCTCTGGCGTTGTAGCCATTTGGGGACTGAACTAGCAGATGGAAGACCTCTCTCTCTGCCTCTGCCCTTCAAATAAAATAAATAAATCTTTTAAAAAAAAAAAAGCAACCTTATTAAAAAAAAAACTCCTGGATAAAAACTGTAAAACCAAGTTTGACAAAAAATAGACAACAGGTTTCAAGAAGAAAGAAAGAAAACAAGGAAAAGGTAAGAGAAGTAGATACGAATGGAAAGCTATAGTAGAGGGAAGCTCACCAGGAGGTTGAATTTTACTTGGAGATTTGTAAATTTCAGTTTAGTTAAAAAATCCCAGCATTTATGACTGTTTGCTTTGCAGGAGTCTAAGAAACGTTAGCTTGTCCTTGATTCTCAGGAGGGAAGAAAAAAGCAGCAAGAATAGTGGTCTTGAGGCCGGTGCTGTGGCGTAGCGGATAAATCCGCCGCCTGCAGTGCTGGCAAACCATGTGGACATCTAATGAGTCCTGGCTGTTCCTCCTCTGCCTCTCTATAACCCCGCTTTTCAAATAAATAAATATTTTTTAAAAACAGTGATCTTACTTACCTAAAACAATATATTCTTTAAAAAAAAAGACTTATTTATTTGAAAGGCAGAGTTACAGAGAAAGAAAAAGATAGAGGTCTTTCAGCTGCTGGTTCACTCCCCAAATGGCCACAACAGCCAGATCTGGCCTGATCTGAAGCCAGGGGCCTGGAGCTTCTTCTGGGTCTTCCACACAGGTGCAGGGGACCAAGAACTTGGGCCACCTTCTGCTGCTTTCCCAGGTTCATCAGCAGGGGGTTGGATCAGAAGTGGAGCAGCCAGGACTTGAACCAGTGCCCAAATGGGATGTGGGCACTGCAGGAAGCAGTTTTACCTGCTACACCACAGTGCCGGTCCGGATCATCTTAAATTTATCACTCTAAATGCTTTGTACTGTGCTAAGCACTGGAAATAATAGTTGAATGTGGGGCTGGCACTGTGGCATAGCAAATAAAGTCGTTGCAGTGCTGCCATACCATATAGGCACTGGTTTGAGTCCAGCCACTCCACTTCCAATCCAGCTCTCTGCTATGGCCTGAAAAAGCAGAAGACAGCCCAAGTCCTTGGGCCCTGGCACCCCCATGGGAGACCTAGAAGAAGGTCCTGGTTCCTGGCTTTGGATCAGTGCAGCTCCAGCTGTTGTGGCCATCCGGGGAGTGAACCAGTAGATGGAAGACCTCTTTTTCTCTCACTGCCCTCTGCCTTTCAAATAAATAAATATTTCTTAAAAATAAAAATATTAATTAAAGTTGAATGGTACTAGGGCCAGCGTTGTGTAGTGGGTTAGGCTACCACATACAATGCCAGCATCCCATATGGGTGCCAGAATCCTGGCTGCTCCACTTCCAAACCAGCTCCCTGCTAATACACCTGGGAAAGCAGTGGAAGATGGCCAGGGTCAGCCCCAGCTGTTGTGGTCATCTGGGAGTGAACCAAATAAAGATCCCTCCTCTCTCTCTAACTCTGACTTTCAAATAAATTAAAAATTATATTTTAAAAAAAGTTGAATGATACTACAGTAAGAGCTAACTCAAGCATTCTGTGCTTGGAACAGGGTTCACTTTTTTCAACTGCCCATCTTCTAACAGGTACATTCATATGCAATTCCAACTAAAAAAGTGCTCAACATAGTACACTGACTTTATTTGTACAATTGGTTGTCCTTCCATCAGGACAGGAACCTTTCCTGTTTTTGCTCATTCAGAATCCTGTCTAATCCTTTATGGGTCATTCAATACATGTTCAATAAAAAAGCAGTCAATGATGTCACAGGGTTTCTCCTTAGCACAGCCCAGATTCAACAATTTCAACAACTTAAACGTGTGTCTGTTGCCTCCAATTATAAAACTAGCATGTTTATACATTTATGTGTATTACATATGTATGTACATTATCTGTATACATACACATATTCCTTGTTTTTTTCACAGATAAGGTCAAGTAGCAAAGAATGTACCCAATGCTCAGATTCTGATCCCTAATTGTACTTCCCACTAAAAAGAATTAGGGCTCTTTGGATTCCAAGGCTGGAACATGACAGGTAAGATAATCCTCATGGGGCTGGTCTTGTGGCACAGTGCATCAGCTTTGACCTGCAACACTGGCATCCCATATTGGAGCACAGGCTTGAGCCTCAGCTGCTCTGTTTCCAATCCAGCTCCCTGCTAATGTGCCTGAAAAATCAGTGGAGGATGCTGTGTGGGAGACCTGGATGGAGTTCCTGGCTCTTGGCTTTGGCCTGGACCAGCCATGGCTTTTGTACGCATTTGGGGAGTGAACAAGTAGAAAGGAGATCTCTCTGTCTCTCCCTCTCTCTGTCACTCTGCCTTTTGAATAAAATCTGAAGAAAAGAAAATAATCCTTACATGATGTTATGCGAAAAAGGAAGTGCTTAAATACTGGAAGGACCTTACGTTAGCCACTTGTGGACAATCTGGTTTCAAAAACACCATTAAAGAAAAATAGGAATTCATAAATCCAAAGACAAGTAAGGAGGAAGTAAGGTAAGATCCTTCTTCATAGGGACCAAATATGGAGGCAGTGCTAGAGTTAGAAACTCATCATAAGCCATCAGAGTAAAGATGAGATCAAGGGGCTGGTGCTGTGGCCTAGAAGGTTAAGCCTCTGCCTGTGGTGCCATCATCCAATATGGGCATGGTTAGAGTCCTGGCTGCTCTACTTCCAATCCAGCTCGCTGCTAATGGCCTGGGAAAGCAGTGGAAGATGGCCCAAGTGCTTGGACCCCTGGCCCTGTGTGGAAGACTCAGAAGAAGCTCTGGGCTCCAGGCTTTGGATTGGCCCAGCTCTGACTACTGCAGCCATCTGGGGTGTGAACCAGCAGATAAAGGACCTCTCTCTTTCTGCTTCTGCCTCTCTCTCTATAACTCTTCCTTCTAAATAAACAATTCTTTAATAATAAAAATATAAATAAATAACATCAATAAAAATAAATGAAATAGAACTTTATTTATTTGGAAGGCAGAGTCACACAGAGAGGGAAGTAAAGCAGTGGACAAATGACTCCTCCCCTCTGTGTATAACTATGCCTCTCAAATAAATCTTTTAAAAAAATGAAATCAAACATGAAACAGTGATGAATGCTAAAATAAGGTGGAAATTCTGATGAAGAGGGTATCTTCACAGCCTTAAAATGTTTCTCATGGGGCCAGGACTGCAGTGTGGCAGGTAAAGCCACTGTCTGCAATGTTGGCAGCGCATATGGGTGCCAGTTAGCGACCCAGCTGCTCCACTTCTGATCCAGCTCTCTGCTATGGCCTGGGAAAGTAGTAGAGATGTCCCAAGTCCCTGGACCCCTCCATCTGCATGGGAGATCCAGAGGAAGCTCCTGGCTCCTAGCTTTGGACTGGTCCAGCTCTGGCCATTGCAGCCATCTGTGGAAGTGAATCAGCGAATGGAAGACCTCTCTTTCTGCTTCTGCCTCTCTGTACCCCTGCCTTTAAAATAAATATGTAAATCTTAAAAAAACAAACAAAACCTCAGTCTTCTTATTAGTTTCAAGAGAAGGGGTAAAGAACAGTAATCATACTGAACAATCAGACAACTTAAAAGGGTAACCGCGGCCAGCGCCGCGGCTCACTAGGCTAATCCTCCGCCTTGCGGCGCCAGCACACCGGGTTCTAGTCCCAGTCGGGGCGCCAGATTCTGTCCCGGTTGCCCCTCTTCCAGGCCAGCTCTCTGCTGTGGCCCGGGAGTGCAGTGGAGGATGGCCCAAGTCCTTGGGCCCTGCACTCGCATGGGAGACCAGGATAAGTACCTGGCTCCTGCCATCGGATCAGTGCGGTGCGCCGGCCGCAGCGCACCGGCCATGGCAGCCATTGGAGGGTGAACCAACGGCAAAGGAAGACCTTTCTCTCTGTCTCTCTCTCTCACTGTCCACTCTGCCTGTCAAAAAATAAAAAAAATTAAAAAAAAAAAAATTAAAAAAAAAAAAAGGGTAACCGCAGGGCCAGCACGGTGGCATAGGGGGTAAAGCCAACACCTGCAGTGCCAGCATCCCATATGGGCACCAGTTCAAGATCCAGCTGCTCCACTCCCCCCTGCCTTTTTTTTAAAGATTTATTTATTTATTTGAAAGTTAGAGTTACACACAGAGAGGAGAGAGAGAGGTGTCTTCCATCTGCTGGTTCACTCCTCAGTTGGCTGCAAAGGCCAGAGCTGGGCTAGTCCGAAGCCATGAGCCAGGAGCTTCTTCCAGGTCTCCCACGAGAGTGCAAGGGCCCAAGTACTTGGACCATCTTCCACTGCTTTCCCAGGTCATGGCAGAGACCTGGATCAGAAGTGGAGCAGCCGGGACTCGAACTGGTGTTTATATGGGATGTGGGCCCTGCAGGCCACACTTTACCCACTATGCCACACTGCTGGCCTCTACTCCACTTGAGACCCAGCTCTCTGCTATGGCCTGGGAAAAGCAGTGGAAGATGGCCCAAGTCCCTGCACCTATGTGGGAGACCTGGAATAAATACCTGGCTCCCAGCTTCAGATTAGCCCAACTCCAGCCGTTGCAGCCATTTGGGGAATGAACCGGCGGGTGGAAGACCTCTCTCTCTCTCTCTCTCTCTCTGCCTCTCTGTAACGCCATCTTTCAAATAAATAAATCTTAAAGGGGGGGGGGGGGGGCTGTAAATCACCAATGAGGAAGAGATGGACACCAGGTACACCTTCAAATGTGGTAGCCCTGAGCTATAACAAGACTTTGCAGTATTCTGGCTGAGAAACCATAACTTGAAACTAACCACATGGAAACAAACTCAGAATGAATGTTCTATTAAAAATAAGGAGAAGCCTGTATTTTGATATGTTAATATAATAAAAGACATCCCCCCCCCCAAAAAAAAGGGGGAAAATCTGACGAGTAAGATAGGTTAGAGAGACATAATAACTACATGCAATATCTGATCTAGACCAGATCCTGTGCAGGGGGGAATGCTATAGAGAATATTTTTGGGGGCTGGTGCTGTGGCATAGCGGGTAAAGCCACCACCTGCACTGCTGGCATCCCATATTCGCGCCAGTTCGAGTCCCGGCTGCTCCACTTCCAATCCAGCTCTCTGTTATGGCCTAGGAAAGCAACAGAGGATGGCCCAAGTCCTTGGGCCTCTGCACCCATGTGGGAGACCCGAAGAAGCTCCTGGTTTCAGATGGGCACAGCTCTGGCCGTTGCGGCCATCTGGGGAGTGAACCAGTGGAGAGAAGACCTCTCTCTTTGTCTGCCTCTCCTGTTCTCTGTGTGAAACTCTGACTTTCAAATAAATAAATCTTAAAAAAATATATATTTTTGGATCAATTAATAATTAGGATACAAATGACGAGACAAAAGTATTATGATCAATGTTAAACTGATTCAAGATAATCCTATTTTGACTATAAAAGGATATTCCTAATTCTTGGGAAATTCATAATGAACTATTTAGGAGGAACACAATTTTGTAACAATTTTACTCTTTAAAGTTCAGAAGTGTACATACGCATACATTAGAAATTTTATACCATCCCCACAGATTAAAAAGCTATCAAAAATTATGTAACGTATGACATGTAACCTTATATATGTGATAAAAAGTTATACATACCTGAATAGGAGATGGCTTTTCCCAGCCCATTTCAAAAATTCCCATCAATAACTCCCGTTTCAAACAATAATCTTCAAACTCATTTCCTTTCGTGGAGGTCACATCCTAAGTCAAACAAACAAAATAAGAATTAAACTATAACTGTTCTTTAATGGTGAGCATGCTTAGGAAAATTTGCAAAAATAATTCCTTAACCAATCTTAAATATAAACTTAAGCAAATTAATAGTTTTATTCTATACTTCAATTACTCCTGGAGAATAAACATGTTGGGCATTACCTAAAATCTCCATTACAATATGGCGCCTGGTGGATGTTCGAGGGGCATGTCTGCGGCTGCTGTGGTTAAGCTACGTAAGGTCGAACCACCAGCAAGGATAGGTCCACTTTAGTTCTGGACATGTGGACAGTGCATGATCCCTATACTTTGCTTAAGATGCCTCTGTGCACGGTCCACCCGTGCCTGCGTGACCTTTTCGCTGACTGGCTCCCCTACTGCGCATGTCCCTCGTAAGCTTTATAAGCCTGTATGCTTCCTCAATAAAGTAGTTCCTGCTTCAACAGAACTCACGGGTGTTTGCGGTATGTTCTTGACCCATCGACCTTACCTTTTCCGTTTGCCTTGTTGGGGAGTGCTTGCGCTGCCCCTGCAGGTCAGGGGCTAGCATCGGGCTTGAGACCCTGACAAGTGGCACCCAGCGTGGGTCACAACAGACTCAAACGACACGCACAATCACTTAAAAACTGTTTTGGGGAATGATCAGTCTTTAGTCATAAGTCTACTAAGGACTGGTGGAATACTGTACCCTGCTATGAATTGCTAATCACAAGATGTACAGTCAAACACTACCTCTACCACTCATGAGCTAGAAATATCTTCTGGCTAAGTCAGAGTTTCTCAAACTCAACACTACTGACATTTTGGGCCCGAAAATTCTTCGCTGTTAAGAGGCTACCTTACAGCATACCCCAGCTGTAGTGAGAAAAAAAAATCTAACAATTACCAATGCTGACTAGGAGGAAAAAGGCTCCCCCTTGGTTGAGAACCCTGGGCTAAGAGAAATAACTTTTGTGAACTTCTGTTTTCTCATCCACAAAACAAGGATAATCCTTACCTGAATAACTTAAAAGCAAAAGAAATTTTTGACAAAATTACCTAAGATATGTGGATGTATGGACATATTATTTAACAGACACACTCAACCATGAAATGGAGGAAAATTCTGCCCAATCCAATATATACAACCTACACAATTTCAATGATTCCAACCAAGAACACATGTCTGTTGTTATTACAAGTAACCATGTGACTTCCAGAGATTCCCCACCGTTTTTCCCACTTGAAATTCATAACCAACCTACCGAAGTCTTGATTCTTAGATCCTTTGGAGGGAGTTTTAAAGTCTTTTTCCAGTCGTCACCAGGTCTAGAGAGAATACAGTAAACTTTAAGTATCAAAATTCAGTGTCCTACCTAATAATATCTAACAATCATAGTAAGCTTAATATACTGCCACGTACATAAAAACATAGTTTTAAAAAGTGTTACACAACTTTAGAAAAGTGTTATGAAAAATAATCCAGGGTGGCCGGCACCACAGCTCACTAGGCTAATCCTCCGCCTGTGGCACCGGCACATGGGGTTCTAGTGCCAGTTGGGGTGCCGGATTCTGTCCCGGTTGCCCCTCTTCCAGGCCAGCTCTCTGCTGTGGCCCGGGAGTGCAGTGGAAGATGGCCCAAGTGCTTGGGCCCTGCACCCGCATGGGAGACCAGGAAGAAGCACCTGGCTCCTGGCTTCGAATCGGCGCAGCGAGTCGGCCGTAGCGGCCATTTGGGGGGTGAAGCAACGGAAAAGGAAGACCTTTCTCTCTGTCTCTAACTCTGCCTGTCAAAAAAAAAAAAAAAAAGACGACTCTAGAGCAGATCATAAATCAAAACAGAAGGAACAGAGGGTATCCACTCCCTTAAAAGCAGTATAGTATATAGCACAGCTGCCAAAACATGTTTTTTGTTTTGCTTTGTTTTGTTTAACCTATACAGTACGTGCTTTAATTTAAAGCAGTTGACATTTAAAATTAGGAGGTTTCACATAAAGTTTACATTCTGGCTTTTCTTAAACAGCAAGCTTTAGCAACATTGCTCCAAATTTTTCTTTTTTTTTTTTTTTAAAGATTTACCTTACTCATTTGAAAGACAGAGAGGTAGAGACACAGATCTTCCATCAGCTGGTTCTTTTCTTTCTTTCTTTTTTTTTTTTTTTTTGACAGGCAGAGTGGACAGTGAGAGAGAGAGAGACAGAGAAAAAGGTCTTCCTTTTGCCCTTGGTTCACCCTACAATGGCCACCGCGGCCGGCACACCGCGCTGATCCGAAGCCAGGAGCCAGGTGCTTCTCCTGGTCTCCCATGGGTGCAGGGCCCAAGCACTTGGGCCATCCTCCATTGCACTCCCAGGCCACAGCAGAGAGCTGGCCTGGAAGAGGGGCAACCGGGACAGAATCTGGCACCCCAACCGGCACTAGAACCCGGTGTGCCGGCACTGCAGGCGGAGGATTAGCCTATAGAGCCCGGCGCCGGCCGGTTCATTCTTGTTCACTCCCCAAATGGCTGCAACAGCCAGAGCTGAGCTGATCTGAAGCCAGTAGCCTGCAACTTCTTTCAGGGCTCTCACATGGGTACAGGGGCCCAAGGACTTGGGTCATCTTTCACTGCTTTCCCAGGCACATTAGCAGAGAGCTGGATTGGAAGTGGAACAGCCGAGACTTGAACTAGTGCCCACAAGGGATTGCTAGTGCTGCAGCCTGGGGCTTTAACCCGCTCTACCAGCCCCTGCCCTTAATTTCTATATGGTAACAGCTTGATGGAGCTTAGTAATTTCAAGGAGTTTAAAATCAAGCAGGTGCCCCCTTTGAACAAGGAAAATATACATTCTCTTTTTACAAGATTTGTATTTGAAAAGCAGATTAATAAAGATTGAGCTCTTCCGTCCACTTGTCCACTCTCCCTAATGGCTCCAACAGCTGGGGCTAGTCCAGCTGAAGCCAGGAGCCTGGAGTTTCATCTGCGTTTCCCACATGTGAGGCATGGCCCAACACTTGGACCATCCTCTACTGCCTTCGCAGGCATGCTAGTGAGCTCAATCAGAAGCTGAGCTGCAGGGACTTGAATAGGTGCTCCGATATGGGATGTTGGCATGTAGGCAACAGCTTAGCTCACTGCACCACAACACCGGCCACCTTCTAATCGGGCACAACACCAAGTACGCATGTGAATTTTTAACTTCTCAGGGCTAGTTAAAGTCAAGGGCTCTGAAATTTTAGACAATCAATTCCTGGTTCTACTGCTTATTAGTTCTGTATCTTTTTACCAGTTACTTTACTTTGCTTTAAAGATTTATTTTATTTATTTATTTTAAAGACAGTGAGCTATCCACTGGTTTACTCTCCAAATTGCCCCAACAGCTGGGGCTGGAACAGGCGGAAGCTAGGAAACCCATTCAAGTCTTATACGCGAGTGGCAGGGGCCCAAGTACTTGAGACATCATCTGCTGCTTCCCAAGCACACTAGCAAGGAGCTGGATTGGAAGAGGAACACCTAGGACTTGGAACCAGTACTCCCATATGGAATGGCAAGCATCTTCAAGCAGGAGCTTAATGCGGTGCAACACAAAGCCTGCCCAGGACAGGTTATTCTTCTAATCCTTTAGTATCCCATTTTATATATGTAAGAATAACAACTATACCAAATAACTTACATAAAGCATGCAGCATGGTGCCTAGCAAAATAGGAACTCAACATTAACTGTTAGTGAACACTGCCCTTAATGCTTTTTACAGGGCCTAGCACTGTGATGTAGTAGGCTAAGCCTCCACCTGTGGTGCCGGCATCCCATATAGGCACCAGTTCATGTCCCGGCTGCTCTCCTTCCAACCCATTCTCTCTCAAGGCCTGGGAAACAGTGCAAGGTGGCCCAAATGCTTGGGCCCCTGCACCCATTTGGGAGAGCCAGAAGAAGCTCCTGGCTCCTGGTTTTGGATTGGCGCAGCTCCAGCTGTTGCGGCCAATTGGGGAGTGAACCAGCAAATGGAAGACCTCTCTCACTGTGTAATTCTGACTTTCAAATAATCAATAAATAAATGTTAAAAAAATAAGAGAAAAAGCAATTCACCATTGTCTCTCATCAGAATTTCTGAAAAATCCACACTTACAACAAAGCAACAATGCTTTCTACATATCTATCCTTAAGAATGGGGGCTGGCATTATAGCTGGTAGAGCTGCTGCCTGCAGCATTCCACATGGGAGCCTGTTCAAGGCCTGGCTGCTCCACTTCTGATCCAGCTCCACACTAATGGCCTGGGAAAATCAATGGAAGATGATCCACTCTCCCTCTGTTTCTCCCTCTAACTCTTTCAAATAAATAAATTTTAAAAAAGAATACCCTTGGGCCAGTGTTGTGGCCCAGTGGGTGAAGCCACCACCGGCAATGCTGGTATCCCATATGTGCACCAGTTTGAGTCCTGGCTGCTCCACTTCTGATTCAGCTCCCTGTTAATGAGTCTGGGAAAGCAGAAGATGGTCCTAGTGCTTCAGTCCCTGCCACCCACATGGGAGACCCAAATGGACTTCCAGCTCCTGGCTTCCATCTGTCCCAGGCCCAGCTGTTGCAATCATTTGGACGGTCAACCAGTAGATGAAAAGAGCTCACTCCCTGTTCCTGTTTCTCTCCCTCTAACTCTGCCTTTCAAATAAGTCTTTCTTAAAAAGTAGCTAAATTTTGCTAACCTATCCATAATCTGTCAAGAAAAGCCACAATTTAGAAAATATAGGAATACTTCAAAAAGTCTGAGGGGCCAGCATTGTGGCATAATGGGTTAAGCTGCCTGTGATGCCAGACGTCCCTTATGGGTGCCACCTCTGATCAAGCCCCCTGTTAATGTGCCTAGGAAAGCAGCCAAGGATGGCCTAAGTCCTTGGGCCCCTGTACTCACATGGGAGACCCAGATGAAGCTCCTGGCTCCAGCCTGGCCATTGCAGCCATTTGTGGAGTAAGCCAGAGAATGGAAGACCTCTCTCTCTCTCTCTTTGAATAAAATAAATCTTAAAAAAAAGTTTGTGGAAAATTTAACTAAAAGGTAAGTTTATTTTGGTGCAAAATATGTAAAATCCACAAGTTTTTCCTAATATACATTTTCAATGAAATTTCTGAATACTCTTCATATCTTCATTCCTATACTAATTAAAGCATTCATTTAAAAATGTGAAACATACTACTGCCAATCTTCCCACTGAACATACCAATTTTGTTGGAAATTTCTTAACCACATGGCAATAAGCACCTACATGATATCCTGGTAGCTTATAAAAGGCTACTTTTCTGCAGGAAGTAAAAAGAACTAGTTTGTAATAAAACATACATTTCAGGTCAATAAACTAAATCATTATCATCTTATGAAGAGTTTTAGAGGCTGAATCATTTTATATGGCTAGATTCGCAACAAAAGCCAAACTGTAATTGGGGTCAAAAGTCTTAAATGTTAACTTCCTGCAACTCAATCTCTAAAGTGACAGTTACTATTGAAATAACATAAAGGACGCACTTAAAGAGATGACAACACATAAGCTTTCAGCTTTAAGAGAAAATATTCTGCAGAGACATTAGGCTACCTTAAATTATTTATTAATAGATAGGCAGTCAGGCAGAGAGAGAGGTCTTCCATATGGGTAGCAGTGACCCACACACTGGGGCTATCTTCTGCTTTCCCAGATGCATTAGCAGGGAGCTGGATCAGAAATGTAAGTTTCAAAAACTAAAACATGTTATGGATACATTTCCTATGAGCAAATACACTTAGAGTTCAGAAAACTGGTGGAAGTTTTAAATGTAAAAAACTTTTAAAAATTGAAATTGGCTTTAACTATCACTTAAACTAGCATATGAGGGTGGGCATTGTGGTGCAGTGGGTTACACTAGGGCTTGGAATGCCCAAATCCTGTACTGGAGTGCCAATTCAAGCCTCAGCTATTCAGCTTCTGATCCTGCTCCCTGTTAATGTGCCCTGAAAGCAGTGGATGATGGAACAAGTACTTGAGTACCTGACACCCACATGAGACCCCCAGATGCAGGGCCCGGCTGTTGTGGACATGTGGGGAGTGAACCAGCAGATCAAAGATCTCTGTCAGGGTCAGGCCTGTGGCGTAGTGGGTAAAGTTGTCGCCTGCAGTGCCGGCATCCCATATGGGTGCTGGTTCAAGTCCCGGCTGCTCCACTTCCAATGCAGCTCTCTGCTATGGCCTGGGAAAGCAGTAGGACATGGCCCAAGTGCTTGGGCCCCTGCACCCACATGGGAAAACCAGATGAAGCTCCTGGCTTCAGATCGTCCCAGCTCCAGCCATTGTGGGTAGGCTATTTGGGGAGTGAACCAGCAGATGAAGACTTCTTTTTTTTCTCTCTGCCTCTCCTTCTCTGAGTACCTCTTTCAAATAAATAAATCTTTAAAGAAAAAAGGGATCTCTGTCACTTTGCCTTTCAGATAAATACATCTTTAAAAAAAAAAACCAAGATAGTTATACCAACACAAATAACTACACTGACAAAACAAGATGAATCTATTTCATTGATTTAAAACAAAGTCACTGATAACTTCTACACTGAACTAATTAGGAAAGCCAGGTATGTTTCAAAAAATAATCTTTATGGGGCTAGTGTCGTGTGGCACAGCAGGGTAAGCTGCCACTTGCAGTGCCGATATCCCATGTTGGAATATCAGTTCCAGTTCAGGCTACTCTACTTCCAATGCAGCTTCCTGCTGGGAAGGTAGCAGTAGACGGCCTAAGTGCTTAGGCACCCTGCCCCCTCATGTGGGCGACCAGCCCTGGCAGCTGCAGCCTTGGGGAGTGAACCAGCAGATGGAACACCTCTGTCTGTCTCTCCCTCTTTCTGTCACTGTCCCTTTGAAATAAACAAATCTTCAGGAAAAAAAATAATTTACAAAATTTGTATTACCTGTGATTTATGTCAGAAATATCTTATTGTATTACAACATCTACAATCAAAAAGGTTAAATTAAGGTGAACAGGTACAGTCAACAAAAAGAAACCTTGGTTCCCCAAGTGTATTTATTATTTATTGCAACACTTACTTAATAGTGGTGGTCAAACTCTGTGCTTGCTGCTGAGTGCCATTATTGATTGTGTTGGTGGTTTTCAGCTGGTTCATCTGTTGCTGTGTCTGTGTGCCCCCTCCTCCAGGGCCACCACTGGGCTTCACAGGGCCCCTCAGCTGACCATTCTGACTGGACAGACCCATTATAACAGGGTTCTCTGTTCTGGCCGTGCTCATGCTGTGTTAATTGCAAAGGTGTCTCTTTCAAACTTCAAAACTTTTCAAAGTCAGTAGAGAAACTGTAATAACAGTTTATTAGGCTCTCCAAAACGAAGAGATAAATATAAGTCTTGCTCAATATATGAGTCCTTTATTGCAATGCAGGCAAGCACCTGTAAGTCTCTGAACAGCAAGCAGCAGTTAACTTGCTCTCACGCACCGCATCAACTTTTTATTTTAAAAAGCCCTCTAACAAGGTTGAGTTATATCTGAATTCACTCAGTTCAATCTGAAACAAAGAAAAAATTAAATTAGAAAAGAGTGGAATGCAAGGTGAAAAACTTTGTTTTTAAAACAAAAGAACTCTTTAAAAGAACTCCTTTAGAAGAACTCTCATCTTGTAAACTGAACAATTAAAAATATTGGCACACTTTGACCAAATCACTATCCAAGCCAGGAAAGACGCAATGATGCACTGTCTCTTAAACCAAACCAGTGAGATCAATCTCAAACATTTAAATTATGAATTCAAAACAACTCAGGACAAACGAGATAAAGACACAAAAACTATGATTAAATTAGTGTTAGTTTTCCAATAGCCATCTCTTTCCTTTAGTTTTTCCCATGAATTCTCTAAATGTCAATTAATCATTATACTCAATTGCATGATAACTCAGTTAAGCATCACACAATTTAACTGATGTAAATCTAGATTTGAACAAAAAGTTTCTATTTCTGACAGCAACAGAGTCCTTTTAGAGTTGAGTTTTTGACTTGAGCTTTACACTTTCAGGAAAATTCTTTGTGCCCTTATGAAATTCACCTACAGAAATTATTTATCAAGAAAAATGTATTTTCTTATCTATAACTTTTGTCCCTTAAATAATGAAGCAACCAAGGGATATGAACACATCTACATGTTACAATCTTTCACTTCAAGAAAATCTTTACCTTAATAAAACTTGAATACTAAAAACTATTAGCTACCTTTCAATATAAACTTTCAAAAGTATATCCTAATTTAAAGTAGCATCATTACTTCCTTAAAAAAAAAAAAAAAAGAGCAGCAAAAAAAATTTCCTTGGGGGACTATGAAAGACTAGAGACTTCCGTAAACTTCCGAAAAAAATCCCAGAATACAACGCCTAGTCTAGAGTTGTCTCAAAGAAAAAAAAAGTTAACCTCCTCCTGAAATCAAATTATTTTAAAATTCAGTAAGTTAAAATGCAGTTTACAAAGACCAGAAAACAAAGCCTACTCTGATCACTTTTAACCCCTAACATTTCTCACAAAAAATAACTAGTTTATTAAACAGTGGTTATTTTTGCCATACACCAAGGCATCTCAACCTCAAAATTTTAAAGTCAAAGACATCTTAAAAATTAGAAAATGCTTTTTTTGATTACATACTTTGAAAGGAAAAAAAAAACATCAAGTAGCTCACAAGCAAATCCTGATTCTCACATACACAGAGCTGTTTATTTTTAAAGTCTTCCTGAATCAGAGCACTTAGAGGAGGTTATGAACCTTTCCCGTATTGACAGCTTTAGATTATGATCAACCATATCACATAGTTCATATAGGGAGACTTATTTGTTTGCAAAACATTAGGAGGATGAACAAGGCAATCTCTTAAAAACGAAACCGTATCTTCATTACTGCCCATCACCGCGCATCTCCCTAAATCCAAAATAAGACTATGTGCTAACTGCTCCCCTCTTAAACTGAAACCTGCACTGCAGCTTTATGTCTCAGAGAGGAAATATTCCTCCTACCCCTTCCCAATTTAGATGTGCAGGTTATAGTTCTACGTTAAGAAAAAAAAAAAAAAGACAAAACGTAGACTATCTGGGAGGAGCCCCTGGTGGAGTTAATTACAGCACTTCCCAGATCGTAGTTAGCAATTGACAGTTTCACACCCAAAACAGTACCGTCATCTCCAACGAGAGCTTTTGTTTGCAAATGCAGCGCAGTTTCTCCAAGCTCTGGCTGCAAGTTGGAGTGACTGGGTTTTATTCCGAAGAGAGGGAGCGGGGGATCGCGGAAAAGGAGTCAAGCCAGTGTCGGGAGCCCCGCAACTGTATGGCACTCATTTCTTCCCCTGCCTCCCCCCAGTCTCACACTTCGAGTCAGCTCCTTCTGACCACAAAAACAAAACGGTTGGGGCCCCGCAATCCTATCTGCGCAACAAGGGCCAAAACTCAGCTCCGCGGCAGCAAACAATAGGGACTGCTCCAATAAAGGGCCCGAAGAGACCCCTACAACCTAGGACGCCCCTCCTTCCCTCCGCGACCCGGGGGCTCCACCAACACCCTCTGTTTATCGACCTACAAGGCCTACTGCAATCAGGCAGCAGCCGGTCCTCCTCCAGCCGGAGCCCTCCAACACGGCAGATCCGTGCCGCCCCCTGTAGGGCTGCCTCGTACCCCATAACCTCCAACATCATCTCCCCCCCAGCCCTTACCGCCCCCTCGGGTCCCCACAGCCCCTCGTCTTCCACAAAACTCCTCGGAGCACTCGGCCCGCTCCTCCTCCTGACCCCGCCGCGCACTGCATTCCCATATTCGACTCCTCTGAGGCGCCCCCACCCCACACAGCTGCCGCCCGCCCTTCCTCCCCCAGGCCCGGCCAGGCCTTGGGCCTCCGCCCGGAGCGAACCCCTCGCCGGCCCGAGGGGCTCCCTGAAGCCCCCACGGCACCGCCGACCTCGACCCCGCCGCCTCACCCCCGCGCCCCGCGGCTCTGGCCCGAGTCCTACCACCGAGGCCACTCCCGCTCGGCACCCTCGGTCCTTTATTGTTGACTCGAAGCTCCCAAAATGGCGGCGGCTCCTTCCTCCTCGGAAACCTCCGCCCGCCCCCACCCGGCCCCTCGCTGTGGCCGCCCCCGCCCCCGCCCCCGCCGCACTCCCGGGGCCGCGCCGCCGGCAGCCCGCGCCGCCGGCTGCCGGGCCGCCCAGCCTACCTCCGCCGCTGCCCGCTCTCTCGGCGCCGCCGAAGTCGCCGCCGAGCTGAGCTAACTCGGCTGTCTGCCCCCTCCCTCGCCCGCCCGCCGCCGCCGCCTCCCTCCCTCCCTCTTTCCCTGCCTCTCCGCATGGCGGCGGCCGCGGCTCCTCCTCCACTCAAGATGGCGAGAGCTCGGCTGTCGCGGCCGCCTGGCTTCCCTTCTTCCCTTCTTGGCGGCGAGGGGAAGCCCGGCCGGAGAAGCTCCCTGAGGACGGGGGAAGGAAAAAGAAAAAGCGGGCCGTTCTCTCACACCGACGGGTGGAAAGCTGCAGGGGGAAGCCCGGCTGCTGTCTGAGGGGACAGGAAGGCCGAGGAGAGATGCTCGGGGAATGGTGGCTGAGGAGAGTCGCCGGCCTTCACGCCTCCTGCGTGAAAACCCGGGGTTGTGACCAGAGGCGGATCTGCTTGTTACTGCCCCAAGACCGGTCCCCAGCACTGCCGGGCCGGAGGCGGGAGGCTGACCTGGCACCCCCGCGGGCCGGGGGCCGCGTCCGAGCCCCTCGCGCCGCGTCTCCGCCCGGGAGCGCGCGGAACCAGAGGCCCCCACGCGCCCGCCGACGCGCGCCCGGGGCGGGAGGGGGGCGGCCTGGGACCCGCGGTGGGGAGGGCCCCGGGGCGCGCGGAGGGCGGGCAGGGGGGGTGTAGGGACCGCGCCGGGCGGAGACCGTGCGCCTGGGAGGGGGAGCTGCGGCGAGCACGCGGGGTCTGGGAGGCGACCCCGCCGTTAGGGCGCAGGGCTGGGCGGCGCGACCCCCCTCTACTGCCGAGATCCTCCAGGGAGGGGCCGAGCCTCCCCCCAGAGGGGAACAGCACTGAGGAGTCTCGGTGGAAGCCGGGCAGTCGGAAAAGATCTGGGCGCCCGCAGGCGGAGAGTTTTTTCTCCCGCCCGCCCCTCACTTGTAAAGATTTTTAGGCATTTCTCCTCATGATTACTTCTCAGACCCTAGCGTCTCCGTTTATCCCCAACAGAATAACAGAAATGCTGTGGTGTCTCAAGTAAGAAAAAAAAAATTTGGCTAGGCCGAGGGAAAGTAAAATCCTAGGTCGCACCCGGCTGGGAAGCGGAATATACAAACGGACAATGGCCAAAGCGTATGTGACAATAGGACTCCGACCCACCTCCGCAGCAGCGAGCCCAGAACGGTCAGCACTTGCTCACTGACTGGCAGCTTCCATGTTTTTTTGCCGCTGTGCCGCTGTCCCCAACTCGGAGCCAATCAGAGAAAGCCAAATATGCCGCCGCAACCAATCACGTCCGAGGCCCTGCTTCTCGCTCGCCCTCCTCCCGCTTCCCGGTGCCAGCACGCGCCAATCGCGGCCGACCTGACGCCTTCCCCGTTTTTCACCATGAAGCTTTCCTACTCCCCCGCCTGCCTGGTCCCCACCACACCGAGGGTCGAGGCTGCGGTTCCTACGGCACGCTCTGAACGCAAAGCCTGGTCTCGTTTGGCGGTCTGGAAAGGCTGTCGAGAGCAGTGAAAAGACTACCCTTGACGTTAAAAAAAAAGTCCCCTTATTTTTTTTTTAAATTCTAGGTTTAGAGCATGCCATCTCCCACCCAGATTTTAAAACACCTAGTCGTGAAGAGAGAAACCCTGCACCCTATTCCATCCTGTAGAGAAGACGGCTGGGTGATACCGTGTGAGATCCTCTTTGCCTCACTCTCTTCCCACGTATCAGGTGTGTGAAGGGTTGGGAAAGGGGCTTCAGGATTTACACCAGGTCCCTTCCCCCACACTGCTCAAGGAAAGGGTCCACAAATAAACTGTAGCCTGGATGAGGTCACGACAAAAATGGGCAATATGAAATGACCACCCATCTCACCTAGGAGTCCTTCTGAGGCGAAAACCTTTCGAAATTCTGTATAATGATCTTTTAAGATGGGTAAATACTCTCACATTGTTGGCCCTTTTCAGTTTTCTGATGGGATACGTAGATGGTTTAAAATTAAGCTAGGAACCCTGGATCTTTTATTCTAGATTCAGCTTTAGTGGTTGATAGGTCAAACCATTTCAAACCATTTTGTCCTTGCTGTTTTCAAACAGATTAGCAAGAATTGTGAAATATGACACTTTAGGAAAAAAGATTATTTGGGGCTGCACAGACTATCATTTATAAAATGTATTTTTAGGGGGTTGGAGAGAGGATAGCTAATGGGTCCAGGGGTGCAGTTGGGCAGGATAACTCTGATTGGCAAGAATTAATTGAATATTTCAAAATAGCCACCTAGCTGCTTTCTCTCTAGGGTGAACACGAGGAACAGAGTTCCCCCCTTCTGTGTGACGAGGTATTTTAAAATCTGGGAGATGGTATGCTAGAAACAGAATTTGAAGAGGATTTTGAATGTTCCTAGCACAAGAAAAGTATGTGAGTCTGAGGTGATAGGTATGCCTGATCATTACATGTTGTACATATGTACATATGTATTGAAAATGTCACACTGGACTCTTAAATTATGATAATTTGTTGGTTTGAAAAATTATTTTTTAAGAAGAATGTAATATAAATCAAATCCTTTGGTCTTTTAGTTAACATGGAGTGGAATAATTGTGAGTACTCTGTAGCAAATACGGTTTCTGGAGGATGTGCCAGCTCCAGTGAGGCCACCTGTTGTCATCAGAGTTTTCCAAGAGACAGCGGCCATTTTCTTTTTAAAAAATTTTATGTATTTATTTGAGAGGCAGACACAAAGAGCTCCCATCCCTGGTTCGGTCTTCCAAATGCCTGCAATAGCCAGGAGCTGAAGACTCAATCCAGGTTTCCTGTATAGCTCACAGTAACCCAACCATCTGCCTTCCCCCGGGTGTTCATTAGCAGGCAGCTGGAATCAAGAGCTGCCCAGGAGCCAGGATTCAAACCCAGGCACTCCCATATAGAACGCAGGCATCTTAACCACTGTGTATTGGCCATTGTCATGTTGTTTATAGTCACTTTAACTTTACCTCTCCCCATCCCCCGTCCCACTTTTAGACTCTGAACTATGAACTGGTTAGCTAAAGTGTCAGGCCTTGATTGTTGGAGAGCTCCTAGAGAATGTTTGTAGGAAGGGCATTTTTAAAAAAGAAAGATTCACAAACAGATTGGAGGTTTTTAAATCTTTTTTTAAAAAAGATGCATTTATTTGAAAGAGTTACACAGAGAGAGAAGGAGAGGCAGAGACAAAGAGAGAGGTCTTCTATCTGCTGGTTCACTCCCTAGTTGGCCGCAACGGCAGGAGCTGCGCCAATCCAAAGCTAGGAGCCAGGAGCTTCCTCGAGGTCTCCCACGTGGGTGCAGGGGCCCAAGGACTTGGGCCATCTTCTACTGCTTTCCCAGGCCATAGCAGAGAGCTGGATCAGAAGTGGAACAGCCAGGACTCAAACAGGTGCCCATATGAGATGCTGGCACTGCAGGCAGTGGCTTTACCCACTATGCCACAGCGCCGGCCCCTGTAAATCTGTTTAAAACACAACAGGAGGGCCAGGTGTCGTGGGGGCAGTGGATTATGCTTCTGGCTGAGACAGCCGCATCCCATATCGGAGTGCCTGGTTCAAATTCTGACTCCTCCCGTTCCAATCTAGTTTCCTGCTAATGTGCCTGGGAGGTTGCACACACAACAGCAACCCCTGTATATTCTCATTGACAGATACTACCCCATAGTACCAGAGCCCCCAGACCAGCTAGCAACTCGGTTCACCAGATGTCTTTAGGCCTCAGTTGGTCTCAGCATAGTATGTATGTGATAGTCACACAGGGAATTATAGCTATTCATTTTGTCTTTTTGGCTTTCCCCAAATTACTGTGTATTAGCAATTTTGACTTATTTATTAATTTGTAAATAATATGTGGCTGAAAGACACTGAAATCAGGAAAGTAGGCATAAATTTACTTTGGTCCACTCAGATCAAGAAAGAACTGAGTCTGTCTCCACCTAAGATGCCTTGGCCCCTTGGGTACTTCCCCAATTAGTTCAGGGGCAGTTGCTGATGAGTAACCTAGATGGGGGTCTGTATTCTGGCAATTTTGTTGAATTGCCATGGCGTTGATGTGTGCACCAAGCCGCCTTTTTACTCAAGTCCTGTGGCACGATTCTACTGCTGAGTATTCTTCTCTACCAGGGTAGCAAGAAGAGCCTCAACAATCAAGAAAAGTGCCCAGCCCGGTTTCTGGCTAATAGTCAATCGGCAGATTGTTGGTCCTTGAAAATACATCTGTGGCCTTAAGTGTGAGCCCTGGGGAGGTAGCTTATAGCTAAAATGTTGGCAGTTCTCTTCTGTCTGGGTGTGCTGGTTGGCTTTACCCTCTGTAGCTATCGGGACAAGATGTGAAACAGAGAGCAGTACTTCAGGGCAGAGATCTCCTCAGTTAACTCCCTAATCTTTATCTATCTGATGAGCTTTAACAACTACTGTTTATCATACCATGTGCCCATAAATAGCCACCCTCAGTAGCTCCCAGCTTCTGTTTGCCGTACTGGGACTACCTTCCATTGACAGGTTGGGACTGCCAATATGCCTGCCTAATCTGATTCCCACCCTTCCTCAATACCTTTTCTGCTCTGATCTTCTCATAGGACACATACCCTCACCTTCCATTGTTACCCTTGTTAGAAAAACCTGCTCATCTCCTTTCCTTTGGGTCTATCTGAATCCCACTCAAAGCCCCGCCAATATATTCCCACAAACCCTGTCACCCCACCTTCCCTTTGCTTCCTGTACAGCTAGAGTCAGACAAATCTGGTTTCTGCCACTTACTGATTCCATTAACACGTTTCTTAATTTCAAGCCTCAATTTCTCCACTGAGCAAATCCAACTCAGATCATGGCTATGACTGAGCTTTGCTGCCCCATCCCAAATGCTCCTTTGAGTTCTTTCATTGCTAAGGTAAAAAAAAACAGGTTTGATCAGAACAGTCTGGGTTTTTCCAGGATAATCAACAACATTCCTATTTATTGTCAAAAGTATCCCGATTTGGGCAATAAATTATATAACCACTGTATTTATAGCCTTGTACTAGCCAATTGTAAACATGTGTTATTTCTAGTTCACTTAGGACCCTTGTCATTCAATTTTCAAAATCGTTCAATTTTCTTTTACCAATAGTAAAATATTTTATATACATATAATAGAAGTCCAAGAGGTGTTTTTTGATTGGGATTGTATAATCGATTAAAATAAGATAGTGTATGTGATAAGATATCTAACATTGTAAATGTTAAATTTTATTAAAAGTTCAATAAATGTTACCTGCCCTCCCCTCAGCTGGTTCCTACCGTGGTGTCTCCCATAGTCTTTATGGACTATGCTACACAATCTGGGCCTCACATAGGTACTGGCTTGTTTGCCTTTATTCAAGTTTTTGTTTTGTTTTGGTTTTGGTCTTGTGTACCTTAGATTAGAAGCTCCTTTAAGCAGGTATCATGTGTTATAAGTCCCCACTACATATAGTAGAACTAGTTCTTATTTGTAATTGGTTGATATAGAGATGTTCAATACATTTTAGCTGGTTAATTTGTAGGAAAGAATAAACCGATGATAGTGATATCAGGTTAGGTATAGTCATGGCACAATGTCAAAGATCGCTTTCCCTATTTGGAAATATTTTTCCAGCCAGAAAAAAAAATAGGAACTTCAGACATCTGTATTCCTAATATTTTCAGCAACTACAAGAATGCAAGTTCCAATGACATTTTCAGCAACTAAAAGGATACAGGTTCGCAGGTCTTGCTATTCCATAGTCATTCTTCCCCTACTCCAAAATTGAATTCCTAAGCCCTTTAAACTCCCAAGTAAGCCTGCTTTCTGGTCTGTAAAAGGAGAATGAGACATTGGCCTCTGGGGACGTTGTAAGAAGAGTAAATGAGAATTATATGATAAATGCTTAGCCTAGGGCTGACTCATTGCAAGCCTCAATAAACAATAGCTATTTTTATAGTGGGCAATGTGAATAGTTTCCAAGCCTGTTTACATGCTAAAGGTGAAACTAGTTAATAGACTTAAGTTTTCAAATTCTTAGGTAAATCTTGTTTCTAGTGTCAATGACAAACTACAGTTCTTTACTTGTTCTTTTATGCATTATTCATTCATGTATCCTATTCCAGGTATACAATAAATGCTTATTACATGTTACTGAATGAATACTAGAGTAATAAGAAGTAACAGGAATTAAGACTTTTGGGCCTATGCCATCAATGATACCTCTGCATAATCATAAAGTGCCCTGACACCAGGACCAGGACACCATGCTGGATGCTAAAGGTGCAAATGCAGCCGTGTCATCGATCTGGAACACAGCCAAGATCCAGCGTTCTTTCAGTCCTCTAACCTGTCACCTACTCACCACAGAGGACTGTCTCACACTTCCTGGAAACAATCAAGGTCATGAACTCAGAGCTCCTCAGTTTCCGTTCTCCACCTCTAGACTTGTCTTCTACAGAATCTAGCCTTACCTCCTTCTATATTCCTTCCTCTAGTACCCCGAGAACAGTTAATCACTCTCCCCTCTGTGCCACCTTTGTACAGATTTCTGTTACTGTATTGGAGTTAATTTGATTTCAGGCTTACCTCCATGAGGACTGGGTGGGTCTATCTGTGCCTTCTTTGTATGTATATCCAGCACCTGGCATGTGGCCTGGCCTGTGGTAGGTGCTCTTGAATCAGGCTCTCCTCCTCAAAAAATAACCCTTTGGGACAGGTGCTGTAGCACTTGCTTGGGACTCTCATATCCCATATCAGGGTACCAGGGTACTTGACTATTCTGCGTTTCTGATCCAGTTTCCTGCTAATGTGCCTGGGAAGCAGTAGACGATGGCCCATGTGCTTGAGTTCCTGTTACCCACATGGGAGACCTGGATGGAATTCATGACTCCTGGCTTTGGCCTGGTCTAGACCTGGCTATGGTGAGCATTTAGGGAGTGAACCAGAGGATGAATGATCTATCTGTCTCTATTACTCCACCACTCTGTCTTTCAAATAAAAAATAAATAAATCTTAAATAAAATTGTTTTAAAAGTAACCTCCTGGGGCAGATATTTGGCACAGTAGTTGGGACACCTGCACCCCATAACCTGGGTTTGAGTCCTGACTCTGTCCCAATTCCAGTACCTCATCCTATTTTCTTTTTTTTCTTTCTTTTTTTTTTTTTTTTTTTTTTTTTTTTTTTTTTTTTTGACAGGCAGAGTGGACAGTGAGAGAGAGAGACAGAAAGAAAGGTCTTCCTTTGCCGCTGGTTCACCCTCCAATGGCCTCCAATGGCGCTGATCCAATGGCAGGAGCCAGGAGCCAGGTGCTTTTCCTGGTCTCCCATGGGGTGCAGGGCCCAAGCACCTGGGCCATCCTCCACTGCATTCCCTGGCCACAGCAGAGGGCTGGCCTGGAAGAGGGGCAACCGGGACAGAATCCGGCGCCCCAACCGGGACTAGAACCCGGTGTGCCGGCGCCACTAGGCGGAGGATTAGCCTAGTGAGCCGCGGCGCCGGCCCATCCTATTTTCTATCTCAGGACCTGGTTTATTTTCTTTAGAACTCATTACAGACTATTTCATTTCTTCATTTACTGATGTTTGTTTGTCTTCCCTGTTGGAATATATATTTCAAGAGAGCAAGGACCAAGTACAGTTTTTAGCAGAGGTGGGTGGAATAGAGGTTCTTGTCTTCTATTTCAGCCATCTCCACTAACATAGTGTGCCCCTCAATGTGTCCCAAGTGCCTCGTGCAGCCCTGAGAATAGAGAATACAGTAATACAGGAATGAGTGCTCTCACTGTCTTTTTTTTTTAAAGATTTATTTATCTGTTTATGTGAAAGGCAGAGCAACAGAGGGAAAGACCTCTTCCATCTGCTGAATCACTCCCCAGGTGGCCACAACAGCCAGATCTGGGCCAGGCCAAAACCAGGAACTCCATGCTGACCTCCCACGTGGATGACAGGGGCTCAAGCACTGGATTTGAATTAACAGGCACATTAACAGGAAGCTGGATCCCGAGTAGTATAGCCATGACTCAAATCAGCACTCCAATGAGGAATGCCAGTTTTGGAAGCTGGGGCTTAATCTACCGTAGCAACTGGGCCCCACACCCATCCCACAGTTGCTGTCTTTAATTGCAAATTATCTAGCTTTTAAAAAAATATATTTATTTATTTTTGAATGTCAGAGTTAGAGGAAGAGACAGAGAAAGAGAGATCTTCCATCTGCTGGTTCACTCCCCAGATGGATACAATGGCCTCACTGGGCCGAAGGCAGAAGCCAGGGTCTTCATCTGGATCTCCCATGTGGGGGCAGGGGTCCAAACACTTGGGCCATCTTCTGCTGCTTTCCCAGGCCATTAGCAGGGAGCTGGATCAGAAGTGGAGCAGCCAGGACACGAACTGGCACCCATATGGGATGCCGGCATTGCATACGGTGGCTTAGCCTGTGATGCCACGATGCTGGTCCCTGCCTAGCTTTTCTTATTTCTTCATTTTAACTTGCAGATGGCTGTGCCTTCCTGTACTGAAGACATCCTTCCCTACTTGTTGTTTTCCACCCTCAAAGCTCCTGCCCTGTTTCTTCTTCCCTTACTGCCAAAAAGAAGCAGATCTCTCCTATATTTCATCAACTCTCACACTAGGAAACGCTCACATAGTATCATCAGAGACGTTTTCATTGTTAAATTCGAACACATATGCTCCAATGCTTGGCCTACTTGACCTTCCACGGCTGTATTTCCTTAATTTTGGGGTGCAGACACTGTATCAGCCAATCTGGTATGAAAGTATGTTCTAATTCCTCCTATTTGGTGGTATCCTGTGCCTCAACGCTGTCACATTGAGCACAATTGCAGTTCATTCTTGTGTGTAATTAGTTTATATTTGACTTACCAGGAAACTGTACATTCTTTTATTCATTTATTTATGTATTTTATTTATTTGAAGGGGAGAGAGACAGAGAAATCTTCCATCCACTGGTTAACTCCCCAGATGCCAGCAACAGTCCAGGCTAGGCCAGGCCAACGTCAGGAGCCAGGAACTCAGTCTGGGTCTCCCACATGGGTGGCAGGATCCAAGTACTTGAGTCACCACCTGCTGTCTCACAGCGTACACTGGACTGGAAGTGGAGTTGGGACTCATACCCCAGGCACTCTCCCCGCTCCACCTGGGACCCTTGTGTCCTAAGCAGCAACAGCCACTGCACCAGCTGTGCACCCTGAGAAATGAAAGTTCTTCAGGGCAGGACCCTGCCTGTCTGCTGCTATAATGGCCCAGAACACCAGGGACTAACAAGATGCTTAATATTTGTTCAACTGAATGAATGAATGTTTCCCTCAGGCAAATTCACGATGTTAATATGTTAAATGTAAATTCCTGGGCCAATGCTGTGGCATAGCAGGTTAAACTAGCACCCCACATGGGCACTAGTTCAAGTCACAGCTGCTCCACTTCTGATCCAGCTCCCTGAAAATGCGCCTGGGAAAGCAGCAGAGGATGGCTCAAGTGCTTGGGCTCCTGCACCCACATGGGAGACCTGGAAGAAGCTCCTGGCTCCTGGCTTTAGATAGGCTCAGCTCCAGCTGTTGCAGCCATTTAGGGAGTAAACCAGCAGACGGAATACCTCTCTCTGTGTCTCTCCCCCTCTCTCTTCTCTCTGTAACTACCTTTCAAATAAATAAATTTTTAAAATTTAAATTCCTATGTGATGAAATATGATTAACTCAGGCTGGCACCGTGGCTTACTTGGTTAATCTTCCACCTGCGGTGCCAGCATCCCATATGGGTGCCGGGTTCTAGTCCCAGTTGCTCCTTTTCCAGTCCAGCTCTCTGCTGTAGCCCGGGAGGGCAGTGGAAGATGGCCCAAGTGCTTGGGCCTCTGCACCCGCATGGGAGACCAGGAGGAAGCACCTGGCTCCTGGCTTCGGATCGGCACAGTACCAGCCACAGCGGCCATTTGGGGAGTGAACCAATGGAAGGAAGACCTTTCTCTCTGTCTCTCTCACTGTCTGTAACTCTACCTGTCAAAAAAAAAAAAAAAAAAAAAAAGAAATATGATTAACCCAGGATTTCCCAAACTCTTTTACCCATGGCACTCTGCTATCCCTCACCCCTAGTGAAATACTACTAACCCTCCTGAGATGTGCTCACTTCTGCAGCACATATATACTAACCCTCCTGAGAGATTTTACAATACAAATTACACGTACTCATCTCTAGCATTGGATTTTTTTGAAAAGCCACTCTTTCTCCCTATTTTCCTCTCTTGGCTCCCAGAATCCCACTTTTCCTGTTTCTTTCTTCCTTTCTTCTCACACCTAATCATGGGGGTCCTCAGTCATAAGTGTGTTGGCAGCCACCAACTCTCATAACACCCATCTTGGGGCAGGGGCAGGCCAAAGCCAGGAGCCTGGAACTCCATCTGGGCCTCCCACACGAGGGCAGGGGTCTAGGTACTTGGGCCATCATTCAATGCTTTCCCAGACACATTAGCAGAGAGCTGGATCAGCAGAGCAGCTGAGACTCAAACTGGTGTTCCCATATGGGATGCTGGCATCACAGGCAGCAGCTTAACCCACTGTACCACCAAGCCAGCCCTGGATTCCCATTTTGTGGCTTTATGTATGTAAAATAAAAATAATAGGAGCCCATTACTTTTGGAATAGATTTCAGCACTTGCATCCCAGCAAACGAGACTAAAAATCAAAATGGAGGCACTTACGCTAAAGTTCCACGTCACCAAGCTGAAACTGAGTTGTTGTGTAATCCTCCAAGAAATCAAGATCACAAAGATGACAGCAAAACTTCCCAAACAGGCCGGTTTCAACTGACATGACAATAAAGTTCCCTCTGTTTCAATGCTTACAAAAAAGGAACTTGAAGCAACTTGATGTTAACCAGTTATTTTTCTTTCTTTTACAAAGATTTATTTTATGTATTTATAAGTCAGAATTACAGGGAGGGAGGGAGGGAGAGAGAGAGAGAGAGAGAGACCTTCCATCCACTGGATCACTCCCCAAATGGCAACAATGGCCAGAGAAGAGCCAGGCTGAAACCAGGAGCCAGGAGCCAGGAGCTTCAGCCTGGCTAGTGAGAGAAATGCATTCAGATCCCCCACATGGGAGCATTTCGGTCAGCTTCTGCTGCCTTCCCAGGTACATTAGTAGGAAGCTGGATTGGAACCAGGAGCTTCATTCGGGTCTTCCACAGGGGTACACAGGCCCAGGCACTTGGGCCATCCGCCACTGCTTTCCCAGGTGCCTTAGTAAGGAGCTGGATCAAAAGTGAAGCATGGGCTGGTGTTATGGTATAGCAGGTAAAGCTGCTGCCTGTGGCTCCAGCATCCTATATGGAAGCGGGTATGAGTCCTGGCTGCTCCTCTCTCTATCTCTCTGTAACTCTACCTTTCAAATAAATGAATGAATCTTAAAAAAAAAAAAAAGAAGCAACCAGGACTCGAACTGGCACCCATATGGGATGGCAGCGATCCAATTGGCAGTTTAACCCACTGCACCACAGCATAAGCCCCCAGTTATTTTTCTATCACTCTGTCTTTCTGTCCTCACACTACAAGGAAAGTGACTTTGAAATGACCAGTCTGCTTTTTGCTCCAGCACTTTTCTGTCTATAAATTCAACCTCTTGTGCTCAGCTCATTAAAACACTTTTTGAAATGAAATATTGCTGAATTCTACAATGTCAAATAAAACTAAGATCTTTAAGCTATGGTTGTTGTAATTTTGTCTCTTCCCAGGTGTATTGATTCTATCTCACTAGCCCTTCATTCTGACCATGAACACCCCTCCCCCAACACTCTGTTCTTGTTCATCCTGGTTAATAGTATCACCACCCACCCAAGCCAGAAATCTGGATGTGTCATCCTTAGTTCCTGTCATAATCTTAATCCTCTGAATTAGTCTGATAAATTTTATTTTGGAAATATTATAATATTACAACTTAGCTCTTTTGTCTATATCCACTGCCATTATATTTTTAAAATTTATTTATCATTTATTTATTTCAAAAGCATAAAGATAGAAAGAGATCTCCCATCTTCTGGTTCACTCCCTTAATGCCTACAGCAGCCAGAGTTAGGCCAGGCAGAGGCCAAGAACCAGGAACTCAATCTCATCCTGCCAAGTAGGTAGCCATGTCTCAACTTCTTACCTATAACCTGCTGGCCTATAACCTATAACAGGAAGCTGGAATCGGGCACAGAGCAGGGACTTGAACCCAGGCAGCCAGATATGGGATGAAAGTGTCCCAAGCTGTGTCTTACTAGGCCAAATACCTTCTTGGGGTTAAGACGTTGGTTGAGGATGCCCTCATCCCATATCAGAGTACCTGTGTTTGAGTCCTGGCTCTACCTCTGATTATAGCTTCCTGCTAATGCACACCCTGGGAGCCAGCAGGTGGTAGCTCAAGTGGTTGGGCCCCTGCCACCCCTGTAGGAGACTTGGATTGAGTTCCTGGCTCCTGATTTGGGCCCAGTTGCAGGCACTTGGGAAGTGAACCAGCAGATGGGAGCTCTATCATTCTCTCTGTTTCATGAATAAAAAAAAGTGAGTGGAAAAATGCAATTAGGCCAGTGCCACGGCTCACTAGGCTTATCCTCCACCTGCGGCTCCAGTACTCCGGGTTCTAGTCGTCCCAGTTGGGGCACCGGTTCTGTCCTGGTTGCTCCTCTTCCAGTCCAGCTTTCTGCTGTGGCCTGGGAGTGCAGTGGAGGATGGCCCAAGTGCTTGGGCCCTGTACCCGCATGGGAGCCTGGGAGGAAGCACCTGGCTCCTGGCTTCAGATCGGCACAGCACACCAGCTGCAGTCATTTGTGGGGTGAACCAACAGGAAAGGAAGACCTTTCTCTCTGTCTCTCTCTCTCTCATTGTCTAACTCTGCCTGTCAAAAAATTATTTATTTATATGAAAGAGTTACAGAGAAAGAGAGAGTGAGACAGAGACAGAGATAGCTACCATCCGCTGTTTCACTCCCCAAGGGGCCACACCAGCCAGGGTTCAGCCAGGCCAAAGCTAGGAGCTAAAGACTCAACCCAGGTCTCCCATACAGGGAAGAAGCACAGGTTTTGTGGGAAAGGTAAATAATGTTTTTAATTTTAAAAATATTATGATACTTATTTGAAAGGTAGACAGAAAGAGAGAGCCTCCATCCGCTGACTCACTCCCCAAATGGCTGCAATGGCTGGAACTGGAACTGGGCCAGGTTGAAGTGAGGAGCTCAGAACTGCATTCAGGTCTCCCACATGGGAGTACTTGGGTCAGCTTCTGCTGCCTTCCCAGGCACATTAGCAGGAAGCTGGATGGGAAGCAGAGAAGCCGGGACTCCAACTGGCACTGTGATGAGGAATGCTGACACCACAAGCAGCAGTTTAATTGGCCGCACCATAACGCTGGCCCCAGTAAATAATACTTTCAGGAGAGGGATAGTGGAGTAGTGAGTTTGAGATGTGTCTCAGGGACTCACCTCAGGGTGTGGGACAGGAGATCGGGACAGTAGTCAGAGATGAGGTGGGAGGATGTCGAGAGGATGTGATCTTCCAGGGAAGATGAGTACAGCCGGAACAGGGGGTCCTATTCCAGGGAAGATGAGTACAGCCGGAACAGGGGGTCCTCGGGGAAACACAGCATGAGGTTCAGTCAAACAGGGGAAGAGGATCTGGCAAAGGAAGCTAAGAAGAGGAGACAGGCAGGGTTCAGGCAGGGCGGCGTCCCAGCAGCCAGAGCGAGAGGGGACTTCAGGACCGCCAAGCAGGGGCCGCAGCTACCTTTGGAAGTGACAACTGGAACAGCACTGATAATCTTGGCAAGAGCGTTTTTAGAAGAGCACTGGAGCGGTAGACAGAGTTTAGTAGGATAATTGATGCTGGTGATCGCACCTAATGTGTGGTGACTGCTTATCATGTGCTGAGTGTTTTATATGAACCATCTCATTTAATGTTCACAATAACCCTCCAAAGAAAGGTAGGCACAGTTATTATCCCTTTTTTAAAAAATGTTTTATTTATTTGAAAATCAGAATTACAGAGAGAGAGAAACAGAGACAGAAAAGTCTTTCATCCACTAGTTCACTCCCCCAAATGGCCATAACAGTCAGAGCTGGGCCAGGCTGAAGCCAGGAGCTAAGAGCTTCTTCCAGGTCTTTCACGTGGGTGCAGGAGCCGTCCTTGGGCGACTCTCCACTGCTTTCCCAGGCACATTAGAAGGGTTGGAAGTGGAGCAGCCAGGACTCGAACTGGTGCCTGTATGGGATGCTGGCACTGCAGGTGGTGGCTTTTCTGCTATGCCACAATGCTGACCCCCTATTATCTCTTTTTACTGGGAAGGAAACTGATGCTTAAAGTGGCCAACACTTTAGTAGTGTTGGGAGTAACAGTAACATTTTGGAAGTATTGGTAGTAACAGCCAAGTGAAATATGAACCCAGGTATATCTGATAGCAAAATGCATACTCCTGCAGTGGGCGTTGAGGTGCAGTGGTTAACTTGCTCTTGGACACCAGCATCCTGTGACAAACACAGTGCTGGTTCGAGCCCCAGCTGCTCTGTTTCTGATCCAGCTCCCTGCTAATGTGCCTGGAAAGGCAGTGGAAGATGGCCCAAGTGCTGGGACCCCTGCTACCCACATGGGAGGCCAGGGTGGAGTTCCTAGCTACAGGATTCAGCTTGTCCCAGACCTGGCTGTTGTAGCCATTGGGAAATTGAATCAGTAGATGGAAGATCTCCTCTCTCTCCCTCTCTGTCTCTCTCTATATATCTCTGCCTTTCAAATAAATAAATAAATAAATACATCTTCTTTAAAAAAGCAAAGCAGATTGTCAAAAGCATAGATGCCTTCAGGGACAACAAAGTGACACAAGAAGGAGTGGGGGGGGGGTGCTGTGGCATAATGGGTAAAGCCACTGCCTGCAACATGGCCTGGGAAAGCAGCAGAGGATGGTACAAGTGCCTGGGCCCCTGCACCCACATGGGACACCTGGAAGAAGCTCCTGGCTCCTGGCTTCGGCCCAGGGCCATTGTGGCCATTTGGAGAATGAACCAGTGGATGGAAGATCTCTCTCTCTCTCTCTCTCTCTCTCTCTTTCTCTGCCACTCTATCTTTCAAATAAATAAAATAAATCTTTGGGAGAAAAAGAGAAGGGGTGGTGGGAAATGCAAAAACTTCTGAGCATCTCCTCACTTGGGTTCAGGGGCTGGCACTGTGGCATAGCCAGTAAAGCTGCCGCCTGCGGTGCTAGTCCCAGCTACTCCACTTCCGACCCAGCTCTCTGCTATGGCCTGGGAAAGCAGCAGAAGATGGCCCAAGTCCTTGGGCCCCTGCACCCGTGTGGAAGACCCAGAAGAATCTCTTGGCTCCTGGCTTCAGATCGGTGCAGCTCTGGCCATTGCAGCCATCTGGGGAGTGAACCAACAGATGGAAGACCTCTCTCTCTCTCTCTCTCTCTCTCTCTCTCCCTCACTTTTCTGCCTCTCCTTCTCCCTGTGTAACTGACTTTCAAATAAAATAAATAAATGTTTTAAAAAAAGGAAAATATTGAAATCCAAAATTTGAAACCATAACCTTCAGAAACAGTTTTAAGCAGTGAGTTGCCATAATCAAGTTTATATTTTCAAAGCAGAAATGAGGAGTGGGCATTTGGCCTAGTGGTTATGATACTGCTTGGGATGCCTGTGTCCCAGAAAGGGTGCTTGGGTTCAGGTCCCCTCTTGCTCCTGATTCTAGTGTCCTGCTAATACACACTCTGGGAGGCAGCAGGTGACAGTTCAAGAAGCTGGGCCTCTGTCACCAGCATGTGAAACCTGGGTTGAGTTCTAGGCTCCTGGGTTTGACCTGAATCGGCCCCAACCTTTGCAGGCATTTGGGGAGTAAACCAGTAGATTGGAAGTTCCTTGCCTGTCTGTCTTTCTCACTCTCTTTCTCTGTCTGACTCTATCAAATAAAATAAATACATATTTTTTTAAAAAAAGAACTTGGAATGCATAGGAATGCAGCAATGAAACCAGGTGATTCAGGTGAACAATGAGTATTTTTTTAAGTAAAGTAGGATTTATTCAAGTTGAAAACCTTCCAGAGCTGCAAAGAAGGGGGTTCCAAGAGAGGAAGACCCTAAGTGCTGGCAGTAGTGAGGTTTTTAAGTACAATCTTGTGGACGAAACTGTCGATCAATAAGGTGGGGTCAAACCCAGCAAAAGACCTGATTTACAATCCTCTACCAACAGTGAGGATTTGAACTAGAGTTAAGTCTGACGCAAGAGAAACAGCAGACTCTGAAGGTATGTGTTTAGGAGGAACAGCCAACAGGCCCTGGGGAGCAATCTGGGGCGAGACTAAGGGAGAAACCAAGGTTTCCTTATTACCGTTGGGTTGTGACTTTTGCAACAGGGACCCTATAGAACATGGTGAAATAGATGGCGAAGAGATCAATGGTTGGAGAAGCCAAAGGGAAGGAAATACAAACAAGGGAAGGAATGAAGGACTAAGAGACTCTGAGACTCAGAAGATTTGTCTATAGGATGCTGGAGAGTCATGGCGGCAATGAACTATCTAAGAGTTCAATCAGAGTTCTGGATTAAACACGCATTTAATTCCACTCCCTTCCAAAACCCCCCACTAAAACAGGAGCAAAGGGATTTTTCAAAACTACCTAAGGGCAAAGAGGACAGGAAGTGGCGTGAGTGGTAACTGAGCTAGCAGAACCAGGAAGGTTGCATCCTCAGCCGACAAAGAGAAAGCCACAAAGCAACCTGATTTCCACCATGGCGGGAAAAAAAAAAAAAAGGTGGGGGGCAGAAACTGACGGCGCAGGTACCTCTGGAACCCAGGGTGAGAGGAAACCACAAAGAGCAGGTTGGTTGGAAGTCTGTGTCCCCCAGTAAGGCCCCCAGACCCTTCCCTGGCTGCAAACAGCGCCTCCTTCAGTCCTCAGCCCTCAGCCCGGCAAGAGTTGGAGGCCTGGTTTCTGGAGCAGGCGAAACAGACAGGCCCTGAAGACAGCCTGTGGATGTTGGAGGAGCCCAGCCAGGTCAGAAAATGCCCAGTGATAAGCAGTCCTCGCCCTACACGCACACACAACAGCCAGTACCCAGGTGGAGGAACTCCGCCTATGCCAAGGAGGCACCAACACAAAGGAAAAAGACCCGAAACAGACGAGGCAAAGCCTGCTCCGCCTTCCTCCTTCCCTTCCGCCTGACGGTCACTAAGCCATCAGGTGGGGATGAGCAAGGCAGATCTTCACGGAGGCCTCGACGGAGGTATCAGGGCCTGAGCAGGCTGAGAAGGGCTTGTGTGGGCTGTAGCAGGATGGGAGGTGACAGGGACAGGCAGAAAGGGGCGTTGGAGCTGAGGGAGGATGCGGGAGCCATGTAAACACAGAGCCCAGAAAGAGTGAGGAGGGCACATGCATGGGGCCAGGGTGGCAGCAGCAGCCTGCCAGGGTAATAGCGTCCAAGTGAGTGAGAGAGAGCATCCGAGGGACAGGTGCATGGCACAGCGAAGGAGCTACCACCTGGGACACCCACATCCCGTATCTCAGGGCCTGGTTGAGTCCCAGCGACTCCAGCTTCCTGCTGGATCACACCCTGGGAGGCAGCAGACGGTTGGCTCAAGTGGGGGAAGTGGAATTGCAAGTTGAGTCAGGGACTTAGATGTGGAACACAGGCAACTCGAGCCATTGCACCAAACACCTGCTCTAGGAGTGAAAGTTTGTAGAGCAACAGGACAGCTGTGTAGCTTCAGAGTGCCTCGCCATAAAACGTGAGTGTCAAAAGAGCAGAAGAGAAACCATTGCAGTTTTGCAACGGATTGAAATCAGGGACCATCTGATGAGAAGAGCACAGCATCACTTCTGTATTCTCCCTGGCAAAAATGGCGCACCCTGCATTGAATCACCGTGCAACTCAATCCAAGGGACAGTCTGCAAAATAACTGGCCTGTGAAGAAACTCTCGAGATCGGCAAAATCAAGAAAGACAGGACCATAACGCAACATCGGGTCCTGGACCGCATCCCTTACTATGAAGGATGGAAAGGCGGCAGTTGGAGAATTTTGACTGGGGTCTGAGGATTAGATGGCAGTCATCTATCAGAACTAATTTGTGGCTGGCGCCGTGGCTCAATAGGCTAATCCTCCACCTAGCGGCGCCGGCACACCAGGTTCTAGTCCCGGTTGGGGCGCCGGATTCTGTCCCGGTTGCCCCTCTTCCAGGCCAGCTCTCTGCTGTGGCCAGGGAGTGCAGTGGAGGATGGCCCAGGTGCTTGGGCCCTGCACCCCATGGGAGACCAGGAGAAGCACCTGGCTCCTGCCTTCGGATCAGCGCGGTGCGCCGGCCGCAGCATGCCAACCGTGGCGGCCATTGGAGGGTGAACCAATGGCAAAAAGGAAGACCTTTCTCTCTGTCTCTCTCTCTCACTATCCACTCTGTCAAAAAAAAAAAAAAAAAAAAAAAAAAAAAAAAAAAAGAACTAATTTGTTGGGGCTGACGTTGCGATGCAGTCGGTTAAACCATTGCCTGCAACACTAGCATCCCATATCAGAGTGTCAGTTTGAGACCCGGCTGCTCCACTTCCGATCCAGTTCCCTACCAATGTGCCTGAGAAAGCAGAGGAAGGTGGCCCAAGTGCTTGAGCCACAGCCACCCACATAAGTGACCCAGATGGAGCTTCCAGATCCTGGCTTTTCCTGACCCTGGCCCCAGACGTTGTGGCCATCTAGGGAGTGAATTAGCAGATGTAAACCCCGTTTACTCTGCGTTTCAAATAAATAAAATAAATCTCTTTTTTTCCCCTGTACTTGAGCCATATGGGATGCTGGTGCTGCAGTTGGTGGCTTTACCTGCTACACCACAATGCCAGTCCCAAAATAAATCTTTTTAAAACGGAAATAATGTGTTGACTTCAATGATTGTATTGTTAGATAGAAGAATGTCCCTATTTGAGAAAATACTGGTATTAGTTCTGATGGGTATCATCTCGGAAATTTACTCTTAGATCGTTCAGGAAAAAAATCATTATTTTAATTTTATGGAAATTTAAAATTCCTTCAAAATGAAATTTAAAAAAATTAAAAATTAGAAATCTACCCATAATATCCTTGGAGAAACTATTGATTGAGTAATTGTACACTATAAAGAGAAACATTCATGGACAAGAAAGGAATCTTGGAAATTAAAAATATGATAGCAATTTAAAAGCATTCAACAGAAAACTTGCAAGATAGAATTGAGGACATTTTATAGAGATAAAAGACAAAAACAGGAAATAGCAGGGTGGGCACTGTGGAACAATGGGCTAAGTCACTGCTTGCAACACCATATCCACCATCAGATCGCTGGTTCAAATCCAAATCCCAGCTACTCCTCTTCTGATCCAGCATTTTTGCACCCAGGAAGGCAGTGGATGATGGCTTAAGTACCTGGATTCTGGCCACCCATGTAGGAAACCTGGATGCAGTTCCATGCTCCTGGCTTTGGCCTGGCCTAGCCTCAGCTGTTGTGGGCATTTGCTAAGTGAATAAGCAGATGAAAGATGTGCGTGTGTGTGTGTGTGTGTGTGTATCCCTTTTGTCCCCGTTATGCTCTGCCTTTCAAATAAATCCTTTTTTTTTTTTAAGAAAAAGATTATTTATTTGAGAGGCAGAGTTACAGACAGAGAGAGGGAAAGGCAGAGAGATCTTCCACTTGCTGGTTCACTCTCCAAATGGCCACAACAGCTGTGACTGGGCCGATCTGGAACCAGGAGCTTCTTCCAGGTCTCCTATGTAGGCGCAGGGGCCCAAGCACCTGGGCCGTACTCCAGTGCCCTCACAGGCCATTAGCAGGGAGCTGGATTGGAAGTAGAGGAGCCAGGACTCAAACCAGCGCCCATACGGGATGCTGGTGCTGCAGGCAGAGGCTTAGCCTACTACGCCACAGCTCTGGCCCCGTGAATCTTCTTTAAAAAATAAAAAGTGGAGGAGGTGGACAGGTGCTTGGCCTAGTGATTAAAAGGCCCATGTTCTATATTGCAGGACCTGGGTTTGACCTGTTTTGGCTCCTGATTCCAGTTTCCTGTTAGTACAGATCCTGGGACACAGCAGGAGACAAGTAGTTCAGCCCCTGAAACCTCTTTTGGAAGATCTGAGCTGTGTTTCTGCTCCTCACTCTAGCCCTGTCCCAGGTTCAGCCCAGCCCCAGCCATTATAGGCATTTGGGGAATGAACCAGTGGATGGGAGTTCGTCTTCCTGTCTGTTTTTTTTTTTCTCCCTCTCTCTGCCTCTCAAATAAATAAATACATAAATAAAATATAAGGAGGGGGTTGGGTGTTGTGGCACAGCAGATTAGGCTACCACCTGGTTCCATAAAGGAGTTCTTTGGATACATAGCAGACTCATAGAATGGCAAATGCCCTAAACAGCACTCTGGCCTCAGAATCAGCCCTTAAGGCATTCAGATCTGGCTAAAAAAGCACATTAGCGTTTCTCAGGCATGGAAAGCCAAGACACTGTGGAGAAAAAAAAAATGACCCAAATGAAAGATCTCTGTGAGAACTTCCACTTTGAATATAGCCTTGTCTAAAAAGGATCAGAGTTGGTGAACTCAAGATGCTTCCATAGCCTTGGAAGCTCATGACAAAAGCCTCAGGTGATTATGGACATCATAAATAAGAGTGTCAATTGTTAAATCAACAACGGGAGTCACTGTGTACCCGCTCCCCATGTAGGACCTCTGTCCTTAATGTGTTGTACTATGAGAATTAATGGTAAAACTACTACTCAAACGGTACTCTATACTTTGTGTGTCTGTGTGGGTGCGGTCTGTTGAAATCTTTACTTAGTATATACTAAGTTGATCTCCTGTATATAAAGATAATTGAAAATGAATCTTGATAAAGAATGGGATGGGAGAAGGAGTGGGAGATGGGATGGTTACGGGTGGGAGGGAGGTTATGGGGGGGAAAGCTGCTATAATTCAAAAGTTGTACTTTGGAAATTTATATTTATTAAATAAAAGTTGGGGGGCGGGGAAGGAGTTCTGCTTTGAGTCTCAGCTTCTCTGTTTCCAGCAGCAAATGAACTGGCTGGGTTCCTACTGCCTACAGGAGAGACGCTGGCCCAGCCCAAGATGTTGTGTTCTGAGTATTTGGGGAATGAGCCAGTAGATGGAGTATCTCTCCATTTCTCTCTCTCTCTCTCTCTCTCTCTCTCTCTCTCTCTCTCTCTCTCTCTCTCTCCTTCCCTCCCCCATTTTGTGTGTCACTCTGCCTTTCAAATACATACATAAATAAATCAATCTTTTTAAAAGACAGAAGTAGACACACAAAATAAGCCCAAAATGATTAGATTAGGCCAGGAGCTCCAGAAGTTAACTAACTGGTCTCAAGAGAAAGGGAACAAGGGAATCCAGGCACAGAGCAGGAGGACTTCAAACAAATAATTAGAGAGTTGAATTGAAGGACATGAGTTTCTGGATTGGAACATTCCATCTGGGGCCAGCACAGTGACTGAAAACAGACCCACAACAAGACATATCCCCAAGAATACCAGGAAGTAAAGGATAAAAAGATCCCAGAAAGGAAAAACCTAACCTAAACTAAAATAGGTTGCATACAAAAGCTTAGGAGTCAAAATGACTCAGACCTATTAAAAGCCACACTGAAAGCTAGAAGGCAGTGAAGAGATGCCCTGAAATCCCAAGGGAGGGACTAGTGTTGAGGTACAGCCGGTTAAGCTGCTGTTTGCAAGGCAGGCATCTCATATGGGCACCGGTTCAAGTCCCAGCTGCTCCACTTCCAATCCAGCTCCCGACTGAAGCATCTGGGAAGGCAGCAGAAGATGACCCAAGTGTTTGGGCCCCTGCACCCATGTGAGAGACTAGGGTGGAGCTCCCAGCTCCTGGCTGCATCCTGGCCCAATCCCAGCTGTGGCAGCCATTTGGGGAGTGAACCAGCAGATGAATGATCTCTTTCTCTCTCTCACTCTGCTTTCAAATAAATAAAAATAATTTTTTAAAAAAGACAATTTTAAGGGAAAATTATTTACAACCTAGATCCCAAATACAGCCAAACTTTCAATGAAGGATAAAAGCGAAGACACTGTCAAGCATACAGCAAGTCCCAAAATTTATTTCTCATCTAGACTTCATTCAAGGAGTTCCTGAGGGATATTTTTCCCCCAAATGAAGCGATAAACCCCGGAGGAATACACGAGTGACAAGCAGAACCAGAGAAAGGTCAAGAGCATCTCCAGAATAGGGCGTGACTGTCTCAGGGGACGCGCCAGTGCAGCCACCTCCACTGCAGTGGGCCCAAGGCTCCCACAGAGACATTCCCAGAATGAACGCCGTGGAAGACCCCAAGCATGTGTTGAGTGAGGAGTTCACAGTGGGCAGAGAGTTTGGGGCTGAATTAATTTAAAAATAGAAAGCTGAGCATTTAAACAAATGAACTGGATAATTACTAACTTCTGGAAAGCAAAACATTTTGCAGGAAATGAAAATTCATCATAGTACACTATATAAAACACTTGTGAATGGCATTTACATAGTGCATTGATAATCTCAGTAAGACTTTGTTAAATTGGGAAGCTTGGCTGAAGTCTGTTTCTGTACCTGGGTGATAAAATTGGCTCCAAATCTGCCGCTCTATGTAATTAACTACAAACTAACTTAAGGGCATTTTCTTTCTTTCTTTTTTTTTTTTATTTGAGAAACAGAGAGAGAAAGAAACAGACAGACAGACACCCTCAATTCAGGGACCCAGCACTTGAACTTATCACCTGCTGTTTCCCAGAGTGCATTATCGGGGAAGCTAGAATCAGGAACACAGATGGGAGTTGAACCCAGGTGCTCAAATATGACACCTGGGCATCCTAGCTGGCGGGCCAAACACCTGCTCTTAAGGGTATACTTTTTTTTTTTTTTTTTTTTAAGGAAGAGTTAAAGAGAGAGGGAGAGGCGGAGAGAGAGATAGAGAAACGGAATCTTCTATCTGCTGGTTCACTGCCCAAATGGCCACAGTGTCCAGTGTTGGACCAGACTGAAGCCAGGATAGCCTGGAACTCCATCTGGATCTCCCATGTGGGTGCAGGGGCCTAAGCACCTGGGCCATCTTCCACTGCTTTCCCAGAGGCACTAGCAGGGAGCTGGATCTGAAGTGGAGCTGCTGGGACTCCAACCAGCGCTCACACAGGATGCAGTTGCCTTGGGCAGTGGCTAACCCACTGGGCCACAATGCCACCCTAAGGGTATATTTGTGTAACAGTTTGTTGGGTCTCAGTGAATCACAGCAGATGAGCTTCAGCCAATCACAGGCTGCCGACTGATCAGACTATGTCCATATCAGGCAAACGCCTCATCACACCGTATCTATAGGAGGCAGATAAATGCTGACTGTGGCCAATCAGGTTGTTTGTGTATGTCACTTCCTTTTCTCCAACTGTAAGGACAACTTGCATTTGTGGCTGCATGGGGCATTCTGAGCCCATGATTACAGAAGCTTCCCTTGCTCAAACAGCCTTTGTTAAATTTAAGTCCTCTCTGATGTCTCTGTAACAACTTAACCAGAATTGTGCATAATCCTATTGAGGAGCAGGTGGATGAGACATAGAAACATGTGATGGTGACGGAGTGTGGGAGAGAGACAGGGAAATCCTCATCTTCCACAATGGGGAAGAAAATGTTGAAGACAGAACAATCTAATTGCAATCATGTGATTTAAAAGATGCTGCAAACCCCAAAGATTAGGAAGTGCTGCCTCCGGGAAGCAAGAAAGTGGGTGGAGGAAGCAAGGGCGTGCTCTTTTGGTTTTATTGTAATAAGTCTTGTAGACTCTTGAAACATAGAAAGAAAAACAAAATTTTAAAAAACTTCGTCCACTGGGAAAAAGACATGCAAATTGAAACTGATGAAAACCCGTTTTGAGAGTCTTTGCTTTAGAAAATCTGTCTCTGGACAGTCCTAGGCCCCCGTCGGGCTGGCATAGGTCCTTGACTGTGGAACAGTGCAGGCCAAGGAGCCCGGCTTCAGCATTTCGGCTGCCACGTGCTCGTGAAGCATTAAATACTTAGACCCCTGACAGCGTACCTGTGGCGCCTTCCTCAGAACATATTTCCTCTAGTTGTATATGCAAATTTAATACATTTGATGATTTGAAAAGCAATGTTCACAGTAAAATAAATAAATAAAATGTTATAGATTAAGAAATGTGGGACCTGAGCTGAAAATCTTTCTCAGAGCCAAGGTTGTTGTATAGCAGGTTAAGCTACAGCCTGTGGCGCCAGCATCGCAAATGGGCACTAATTCATGTCCTGGCTGTTCCACTTGTGATCCAGCTCTTTAAAAAAATAAAATAAAAGCTGAGTGGAAAACTAGAAAGAAGCATTTCCTTTTTTAAAATGATTTATTTTATTTATTTGAAAGAGCTACAGAGAGAGGTAGAGACAGAGAGAGAGGTCTTCCATCTGCTGGTTCACTCCCCAGATGGCCGCAACAGCTGGAGCTGCGCCAATCCGAAGCCAGGAGCCCGGAGCTTCTTCCAGGTCTCTTATGGGCGTGCAGGAGCCTAAGGACTTGGGCTGTCTCCCACTGCTATCCCAGGCCATAACAAAGAGCTGGATGGGAAGAGGAGCAGCTGAGGCTAGAACTGGTGTCCATATGGGATGCCGGCACTTCAGGCTTTAACACACTGCGCCACAGCACCAGCCTCAAGAAACATTTCTTTAAAAAGAAAAGGACATAAAATTTTGTTCTATTGACAATGAACTATATTCATTTGTGTGATAAGTCCCTAGTTTCTCCAGCCATAAAACAATAATATCTCTATTACTTCAATGTGTTGATGTAAAGTTTGTGTTTGTCAGAATTCTTTTGGTTCAAGCAATAGAAAGCTAACTCAAAGTAGTGTAAGCAAAATAAAAATGAAACACAAAAAATCGATGCCTGGGGTGAGGTTGGGGGCAGTCAGGGCTTCACATGACGTTGCCGGGCCTGTCTCTCTCCCCTCCCCAGCGTTTTTCCTGGATGTTTGACGCTTCTCTCGTGGGCAGCTGGATGGACCCTGGTAGCTCAGCCTTGCCTGCTTGTTATGCAGTGAGACAAGAAATCTCAGGGTGGATTCATACAGGCCCAGCTTGGGTCATAGATCCATCGCTAAACCAGTCTTTAGGAAGGGAGAGAGAATATTATGATTGGCCAGGCCAGGAGCAAGTTCCTAGCCGTAGGGCTATGACCCAGCGGCTGAGCACAAAGATCAGAAGAGCAAGTGTGCTGCCAGTGTAAATAACAACTGTCCTCTGCCTAGGCAGATCAGGAAGAGAGCCTGTGATAAGTCAGCTCCATCCTGAGAGCAAAGGGGAGTGGGGATGGATAGCACGGAGAGTGACGGAAAAGCTGTAGAAGTCCGGTAGGAACGCAGCATCCTGGGATATTCGACCTACAGACTAGTGGTTTTCTTTTTTAAGATTTATTTATTTATTTGAAAGTCAGAGTTACACAGAGAGAGAAGGAGAGGCAGAGAGAGAAGTCTTCTGTCTGATGGTTCACTCCCCAGATGGCTGCCAGAGCTGCGCCAATCCGAAGCCAGGAGCCAGGAGCTTCTTCCTGGTCTCCCACGTGGGTGCAGGGGCCCAAGGACTTGGGCCATCTTCTACTGCTTTCCCAGGCCATAGCAGAGAGCTGGGTTGGAAGAGGAGCAGCCGGGACTAGAACCGGCACCCATATGGGATGCTGGCACTTCAGGCCAGGGCGTTAACCTGCTGCGCCAACAGCGCCAGCCCCGACAAGTGCTTCTAAAAGCTTTAATCCACCTCATTCCCTATTTACGAAAGGTTTACATGCATTGAAAAATTAGTTCTTAGAGAAGAACTTGTGCTTAACTTGTCTATCCAGAAGGACACTTCCCAAAGCTTCCAAGTAGCCAGTGATTTAGCAGAAAATGTCTCGCACTGTCAGTTCGTCTGGAAGATGGAGCAGGTTTACTACGGGACAGTGCATCATGGGAACCAGAATGGCCACTTACACAGGGAGCTCTACACACTGACAATGTTTTTGCTTCCACTCTCAAAGACAAAATATTGAATTGGGTGGGTCTATTGATGTAGAGCCATTCTCATGTTTTCATGTTAAGCTTGCTTGGCCAGAACCTGCTACCCTAAAAATACACCCGCTGTACTGTCTTCTAGGATGTAAACACACCCCTCCCTGTAGGTCTGTGTTCGTTTCTTGAGTTCTCTCTACAGTTTCTTCAGTAGCAGGGTGTGTGCCTGTGGAATGTGCTCCTGGCAGCCCAAAGCATAGGCAGGTGTTTAACTCATGGGCTTTCGAGCTGTGGGAGTTTATCCCAGAGCAGGAAATGCCACACCTTCACTCTTGCCTTATGGACAGCGTTGCCAGTCAGTCACCTACTGCTGCAAGACGACCCTGGGCTTCTGTCCAGAGAGGAAAACCTCCTCCCCAGACCATCTGTGTACATCCCATTGAGAATGTCACTGGACTTCACAACGTGTGCACAGTGCCATCCTTCCCCAAGCTGTAACTATGTTAGGAAGAAGAGAAAAGAGGGGAGAAAGAGGAGGGAGAGAGAGACAAGAGTTTATGCACAGTTTGTGAAATTCCTAGACTTGGATTGTTCCCCCAATCCTTTTCCTTTGTATTTGGGCCACAAGATAACCTAATTCTTGATTTCACCCAGATCAAGCTTTATTTTGGATGACCATTTTGTATTAATTTGTGTACATTTAATTACTTCCTTGATGCTCTGTGCTATTAACAAAAAAATTCTTGGGGCCAGCACTGTGGCGTAGTGGGCAAAATCATTGCCTGCAGTGCCTGCATCCCGTATGGGCGCTGGTTCAAGTCCTGGATCGGCTCAGCTCTGGCTGTTGCAGCCAACTGGGGTGAGAACCAGTGGATGGAAGACCTTTCTCTCTCTCTCTCTCTCTCTCTCTCTCTCTCTCTGCCTCTCCTTCTCTCCCTATGTAACTCTGACTTTCAAATAAATATATAGATCTTTAAAAAATTTTTTACTATTGTTTAAGATATTTTATCTATTTATTTAAGAGGTAGAGTTACAGACAGAGAGAAGGAGAGACAAAGAGAAAGGTGCCTTCTATCTGCTGGTTTACTCCTTCAATGGCTGGAATGTCCAGAGCTGGGCTGATCCAAAGGCAGGAGCCAGGAACTTCTTTCAGGTCTCCCATATGGGTGCAGGGGCCCAAGCACTTGGGTCATCTTCTACTGCTTTCCCAGGCTATAAGCAGAAAGCTGGATTGGAAGAGAAGCAGCCAGGACATGAACCAGTGCCCATATGGGATGCCGGCACTGCAGGCGGAGGATTAACCTACAGCATCACAGCATTAGCACCTACTGTTTTCTTATACAGCTGTTTCTTAGGAAACAAAATGGCAACACCCTCACATAACCCTAATTCCAATGACCACAAAAAAAAAAAAAAAAAAAAAAGCAAGACTTGGGACACTTAGCCTAACAGTTAAGACGTCACTGGTGAAGACGCCACATCTAACACTGGGGTACCTAGGTTCAATCGCCAGCTCTGACCCCATCTTCCTGCCAAGGCAGACCCTGGGAAGCAGAAGTGAGAGCTCAAGTAATTGAGTTCCTGTTACCACATGGGAGACCTGGACTGAGTTCCCAGCTCCTGACTTCAGCCTAGTCCAGTTCCAGGCTATGTGAGCATTTGGGGAATGAAACCAGAAGATGGGAGCTCTCTATCCATCTTGCTTTCTGCCTCTCAACTTAATTAAATTTTTAAAAAGATTTATGTATTTGAAGGCAGAGTTAGAGACAGAGGAGAGAAACATCAATCTTCCGTCCACTGGTTCACTCCCCAAATGGCCACAATGTCTGGGGCTGGACCAGGCCAAAGCCAGGAACCAGGAGCTTCTTCTGAGTCTCCCACATGGGTGCAGGGGACCATCTTCTGCTGCTGTCCCAGGCCATTAGGAGGGAGCTGGATCAGAAGTGGAGCAGCCGGGACTAGAACCGGCGCCCATATGGGATGCCGGCACTACAGATGGCAAAAAATAAGTCTTTGCAGGAGTCATTGCTACTAGTGAGAGGCTGGTTGGCTCACAAAACATATAAATTGGAAGATGAACATGTACAGGTATTCACACATCCAAAAGTGTAACCACACCAGAAGAGGGAGCTTGGAAGAAAAAGCCGGGGGTGGGGGCTTAGGGGAGGTAGATATCTTAGAGGGAAGAGGCTGAGAGAGAGAAACCAGAGGGTGGGGCTAAGGGTGGAGCAGTCCAAGCCTGAGGAAACTGGTTGTGTTTATGTTTCCATGGCAACCACAGTACCTTAGAAACAGGAAATAGACCAGGTGGAGAAATAAAGAGAAGTGTGAAACCCCAAATTATAATATCCTTAACTGGACCTTAGAAGAGTTGGTTGCAATGTTTTCCTTTTCAAATTTTATTTTAATTATTTATTTGAGATGCACAGAGACAGATACATAGAGTGTTAGGTTTAGAATTTTTGGGTATGAATAAGGCATAGTAAAAATTCCACCAGGCTTTTGGGGTTAGCTATTTGCACCCAGTGACCTGACAGATTCTAATACAGGGATCTCCCATCTGCTGGTTTACTCCTCAAATGCCCGCAACAGCCAGGTCTGGGCCAAGCTGAAGTTGAGAGCCAGGAACTCAGCCCAGGTCTCCCAAGTACACAGCAGGAACCCAGCCATCTCACTGCTGCCTCCTCGGGTGTGCACTAACAGAAAGCTGGAATCAGAAGCAGAGCAGGGAGACACGGGCATCTTAACCGCCTGACCAAATAAATGCCCGCCTTGTGTTGCAGAGTTCTGATAAATTAATCTTTGTAGACTAACTGATTTTGGAGCCAGTGCTGTGGCATAGTAGGTTAACCCTCTACCTGTGGTGCGGGCATCCCATATAGGCACCGGTTAGAGTCCTGGCTGGTCCTCTTCTGCTCCAGCTCCCTGCTAATGGCCTGAGAAAGCAGTGGAAGATGGCACAAGTGCTTCGACCCCTGCCCCTGTGTGGGAGACTCAGAAGAAGCTCCAGGCTCCTGGCTTCTGGTCGGTCCAGTGCTGGCCATTGCGGCCATCTGGGGAGTGAACCAGCGATGGAAGACCTTTCGCGCTCTCTCTCTCCCTCTCTCTCCCTCTCTCTGCCTCTCTCTGCCTCTCCTTCTCTCTGTGTGTAACTCTTTCAAATAAATATTTTAATAATAAAATATAAATAAATAATATAAATAAAATAGATATTTATTTATTTGGGAGGAAGAGTTACACAGAGAGAGAGAGACACACACACACACACACACACACACAAAGATGTTCCAACTGCTGGTTCACTCCCCACCTGGTCGAAACCATCGCCCCTATGGGATGCCAGCGTTGCAGTCAGTGGCTTAACCCACTACACCACAACACAGACCTCATCTTCTTTATCCCCTTCTTGCAACAAGTCAGGATTTACTTCCTCTACAAAGTCTGTTTATGTTATCAGAGATAGGTGGAATAGAGGTTCTTGTTTTTGTGCAAGAAAGAATTCAGGCGTGAGACCGAGAGTAGTGGTAAGAAGGTGGCAAGGTTTAAGCCATGCCGTCGCTGACATGTTGAAGCAAATACAGCCTGCTATGGTTGAATGTGACCCCAGACTTCATGTGTTAGTGACTTGGTCCCCAGTGCAGTTGGGTTGAGGGGTGAGGACTTTGGAAAGCGAAAACAGGATCACTCCATGGACTGAGAACTAACGGGTGATTGTGGGAGTGACCCGGCTGTAACTGCAGCTCCCTGACATCCCTGCTCTGTCCTGCCTGGTGGTGCCCTCTGCCATGTTGTGTCGCAGCCAGAAAGCCCTCACCGGCGGCCGAGCAGATGCCAGCATCATGCTCATGGACTTCCCAGCCTGCAGAACCCTGAACCAAGTAGACTTCTTCATAAATCACGCGGCCACAGGTATGCTGTTGTAGCAGCAGAAAACAGACTAAGAAAATTAGTACCAAGACATAAGGCTGTTGCCAACCACAAATAACTGAAACGGAGGAAGTAGCTAGCTCTACAACTGGGGAATAGGCAGAGGAAGAATCTGCAGGAACAAGATTGAAAAACAAAGTCTGTATTGCCAAGAATGGAGCATTAAGGGCGATTCTGGTGAGGACTCAGAAGAAAACTAGGCCAAGTCTGGAAGCTTCTTAGAGCCCATTGAAGCGATTGAGACTAGGTCACAGATGGGAGTATGGACAGTGCAGGCCGTCTCAGGAGGTCTCAGGTGGAACTGAGGGACAGGCATTGGAAGCTGGAGGAAGGGCCATCCTCACTATACTGTGCCAAGGACTTGGCTGACCGGTGTCCCCGCCCAAGGTTAGAGGTTAAGGGTGATGAAACAGATTACCTGGCAGAAGAAATTTCTAAGCAGCAAAACACTCAGGCTGTTATGTGGTACAATGAGAGAACAAAGAGATGGCTTGACGTGTTCTGACTACATGGGAACTGAACAGAAATATTTGGAAAACTCACAGCCTGACTGTGTGATGAGTGTAGAAGTCCATTCAGGTGAGCAAACTGAAGGCGGGGCCCAGCAACCTTTGCTAAGGGGATTAGTACAAAGGGAAGGGACCATCAGGACAATGGGAGAAAGACCTGGAAGGCTTAGAGCCGGCTCTGAATTGGCCCTTCCCAGCCCAGGCAGAGCTCTGGGAGGGCAGAAGGGTTTTGGGGGATGGCTCCAGCGTTCACTGCCCAGAGCCACTGTGGGGCACAGCTGTCCGCATTCTGGCCCAGACCTTCTGGGCCGCTCCAGCGTGGCTGCTTCTCTCTCTGTAACTCTGCCTTTCAAGTAAATAAAATAAATCTTAAAAAAAAAAAAGAAATTTTTCTTGAGTATCTATTATGTGCCAGAGACTACTTTAGATACTGAGGCTATGCTAGCCATGAGTGAAATAAAATACAGCAGTTAATAGAACAAAATCCTGCTCTCAGAGAGCTTGTATTGCCAAGAAAGGATAACTTATTAAAGTGTTGGAGTAGAGGGAGCAATGATTATTGTCTTGTTGAAGTGTTATTTTATTATTGGGAGCATAGCCATTCTTAGATACTAGGAGTGAGAGTCTTACCCAAAACATATGGCCGTTCACTGAATGTTCACCATGGTGCCACCAATCTCACGGGGACTGGACAATCTCTCAGCTGGGGCTAAGAACTGGTTGGAAGACCCAGGAGATGGTGAGCTAAGCCACCTGGGAAACAGGGCTGTCAGGACATTAGCTCTTGTGTGGTAGAAAATGAGCCACATCTGCTCCCAACAAGGACGGAGGGGACCGAGACGGCAGGAACATCAGAAAAAGGCTCAGGGAGCCACAGTGCCACACTGCCTGCGAGGCTGGCATCCTGGGTGGGAATGCCAGTTGGTATTATTATTGACGTACACTATGCATATAGAAAAGTACACTAATCGTAAGTGCACTGTTCAGTAAATTTTCCCCCACTTCACCAGCACTTGAATCAAAGAAACAGAACACCGCATTCCACAGAAGTCCCCGGGCTGGAACAGAAGACAATCACGGACAATCACAGACTTCAAGCACCATGGTTAGTTGTGCCTACTTGGGAACTGTGGAAACATAAAATCATACGCTAGCTCCCCTTTATTTTTCTTTTTTTAAAATTTATTTGACAGGTAGAATTATAGACAGTGAGAGAGAGAGAGAGAGAAAGGTCTTCCTTCTGTAGGTTCACTCCCCAAATAGCAGCTACTGCCGGCGCTGTGCCGATCCGAAGCCAGGAGCCAGGTGCTTCTTCCTGGTCTCCCTCGCAGGTGCAGAGAGACTGCCTTCCCAGGCCACAGCAGAGAGCTGGACTGGAAGAGGAGCAGCCGGGACTAGAACCTGGCGCCCATATGGGATGCCAGCGCCGCAGGCGGAGGATTAACCAAGTGAGCCAAGGCACCGGCCCCTCTCCCCTTTTATTTCTGCTTCCCTCCACTCAACATCATGTTGGTGACATCCACCTGTTGGTTGCTTGGAGTCGTGGCTTGTCCATTCTTATACTATGTGGTTATTCCATCGGGGGAAGACACCCTAAATCATCCAGTCTAATCCACATGGACATTCAGATTGTTTCTCATACGTGGTTATTATAAACAATGCTGCTACTAACATTCTAAAACATGGTTTTAGTGAAAAATATACAGAGACAGGCTAAGCTCCAGCCTGGGAACCTTCATCCCCATTCAGTGTTTGGTTCCAGTCACCGCTGCTCTGCTTCCTGATAATGGACACCTGGCTCAAGCAGTTGGGTTCCTGCTAGCCCTGCAGGAGACTTGGACTGATTTCCTAGCTCCTGGCTTCAGCCTGGCCCACCCCTGGCAATTGTGGGGAGTGAATGAGTAGATATACGGTAGATTATTATCTGTGTATCTGTCTCTGCCTTTCTCTCTCTCTGACTTTCAAGTAAATGAATACATTTTTTTTAAATTACACATTGTGTATATTCCTAAGAATGAAATTGCTGGGTCCTGGCTTTATCAGACATCACCAAACAATCTTCCAAAGTCACATCGGTGTTTCACACAGCTGTCACAAATGGCATTTTGCTATTCCTTATTTAATAAAATATTTTGTTGAGGACTTGAACTCACTTTATCTACAACAAAAGTTTCAAAATGTATGCTTGGACCAGAGGGTTAGAGAGGGAACCCAGGAGATGGGGAGCTAGGACAGACTAGGACGAGGGTTAGCCAGTTCTCTCTGGACATCCCTTTCAAGAGCTAGCTGGAGGTGCTGGCTTTGTTTTAATAAAATGCGATGTTCCCTTGTATCGTTGAACTGTTCTCCAATGACTGGATTAAATTGCCTCATTATTTCTTAAGGCTAAATAATTAAAATGTGAGCTTAGGTGGAAAAGGAACTGATGTGTTTTTCAGCGCTTTAGCCTCAGACATAGCAGGTGTTTGGTAAATATTTGGGAAAATGAATGAATAGGGGCCTCACTGTGGCTTAGCATATTAAATCTCCACCTGCAGTGCCGGCATCCCACATGGGCACCGGTTCGAGGCTTGGCTGCTCCACTTCCGATCCAGCTCCCTGCTAACATGACTAGGAAAGCAGCAGCAGATGACCCAAGTGCTTGGGCCCCAGCACCCACGTGGGAGACCTGGAAGAAGTTCCTGGCTCCTGATTTCACTCTGGCCCAGCCCTGACTTTTGTGGTCATTTGGGGAGTGAACCAGTGGATGGAAGACTTCCTCTCTCTCTCTCCCCACACACACACCTCTGTGTCTCTCTTTAACTCTCCCTTTCAAGTAAATAAATAAAAAAAAAAATCTTGAAAGAGAGAGAGAGAGAGGGAGAGAAAGAAAGAAATTAAGAAAAAAGAAAGAAAAAAAAGAAAAGGAAGAAAGAAATGAATGGATAAATAAATGACTGGGTTTCCCAAACTTAACAATATGTAACACGGTTTGCTGTAGCAGATTTGGTTCATTATACAAATAGGAAGCCTGAGTTTCAATTTCAACGCCCCAGGCCCTTCTCTAAGCATACCCCAAACACCGTAAGGCTCTAGCCACGCTCTCTTGGGGTTGTGCGTGTACAGGGAGGCAGCCTGGCACCACCCTCGAGGTGAAAAAGCAGAGGTGGACAGAGGAAGGCCACACGCCTGTGTGTGCACGGAGAATGCAGCTGTTGCCGAACTGTTCCCGAGGGTGGCCGAGTGGCTCATTTCCATAGAGTATCCGTATAACCTCCCAGAAACCCATCTGCAGCTTCGTCTGTAGATAGATAAGGCTGTTCAGAGACGTGAAGTGAGTTGTACAACGTCACAACCAATGATTGCAAAGCCTAGATTTAAACATAGGCCTGTCTGAATCGAGAGCCTGAGATTTTTTAATTATGTGGACATAAATAATTTAAAAACTAAGTGTTCCTGGGCCCTCAAGTACACACAGTGCTTTTGCATTTGATTTTAATTAAGTTAAATACATTCAGTGCCAACTTTGTACATTTGTGTGACTTGAGCTAGTATCAAAATAATTTAGTTTCTCTGAATATCCTTTCTGCTTCTTCGGTTACCAGGCAGTTGGGTCTCTGATGATCACTGGAGGGAGGAACAGGAGCCTGAGTGTCAAGGCCAAGGTTAAGGGGGTTGGGGGTTCACGAAGGAGAGATGAGCCAGCATATGCCGGAGAGAGGAAAACGACTCAGCAAGAAACAGCCAGGAAAGGCACTTCAAGAGGAAGCCTGAGAAGTCTTTCCATTAGCGCTTTCTGCGATCTGTTACAAGGCCAACTCTCCAGTTCTCAAAAGCCAAAGAAAGCAGAATGAACCAGACCCGGATTGTTGGCAGGTGCTCGCCAAGCCGGCCGCAGAGCACATGGGCGGCTCAGAGTCACAGACGTGGCTGGCCACCACCCCAGGCACAGCCCTGCCCTCCGGGGTGGGCGATGCCAGCTCCTTGGCTGGGGCGGGGGCGGGGGAGAGGCCGGAAGCCAGGTGGCAACGCAGCAGTGAGCCGCGAGGCTTTGCGGAGGGAGAGACCGTGTCCTACAGTCCTTTGGCAAGCGAGGGGACTGCAGGATTCCTGGGGAAGGGGTGGGGAGTGAGGAGGAGAGGATCATTGTTGCAGGGCTCCAGCAGGGAAGGAAAAGCTGTAAACTTCTGCTTCTTGGCCCAGCTCCCAGCACAGCTCTGCCTGGCACCGTCCAGTTGCCTGGGCAGTTTCCCTCTTCCTCCTTCTTTTACTCCTGGGCTCAGACGGCCCACTGTGGCCCACCGTGGCCCCCAGCTCATGATTCAGACTGAAATAGCGGCCGCTTTGCATGCCACTGCAGGCTGCATTTCACTTCCTGTTTCTGTGAAAAGGACCTGTCAGGAAAGCAATACAAAATGTCAAGTTCCGGTCTGGCATTCCCCACTCACCTTGAATCTTGTAGCTTGACTTTTGCGGGGTTCCCACCCATGCCCAGAGTCCCCGCATGCTAATCGGCTTGTCTGGTTCAGAGAGAGCTGGGCGTGATGATGTCACAGCGCTGTGAGGTCACACTTGGCACCTTACAGCTCCTTCCAGGGCTGGCCAGAGTCCCGGTTAGTCCCCCCATCCCGTTCTTGCTCAGGACTCCCCTATTGAGAAAAGGTGCTGTAAAGGAGATACCAGTTTCCTCCTCCTACACAGCTGGTGATGAGGCCTGGACATATTTTTGCAACTGTCTGGTCTGGAGACTCAAACTTACAAAAGTTGGCTGGTCCTTGTTAGTGTCTCACACACACCTGTCTTAAGATAGCTTAGCCTTTTTTTTTCTTGTCTTAGACAGAAATAGATAATGACTTCACACCACCTTTTGCGGTCACCTCCTTCTCTTGAACACGTTCCTGAATTCAGAACCACTGAGATTTTTCTCACAGTCCTGAGGAGCTGAAGCTCAAGAGTTTCTGTAAGACACAGGGAACTTGAACTTGGATATTTTTAAGTAAGGGAATTGTCACTGTCTACAGCTTTTCCCACCAAGGGATGCGTGTATCAGCATTTCTGGCCGTTGGGGCTGCTTAGAGGGGGCTAATATTCCTTGCAGACATGGATCGGTTTCTCTGACCCATTATCCAGCCCTTCACTTCCTGAGGAAAAATTCCTTGCCAGATATCCATATAGGCTTCCATATCCCTTTAGTCAGAAAGCCTCGTCCCACACGTGGTGAGGGAACGACTCGTGTGCTGAGAGTGGGGGAGTTGGGGCAGTCATTTGGCATAGTGGTGAAGATGCCACTTGGGATACGCACATCCCACGTCAGAGAGCCTGAGTTCGAGGCCCAGCTGTGTTTCCAATCCAGCTTCCTGCTAATGCTCACCCTGGGAGGCAGCAGGAGAGGGCGCAAGCACTTGGGCCTCACGTGGGAGACCTGAGAGTCCCAGGCTCCTGGCTTCAGCCTAGCCTCGCCCTGACTGCTGCAGGAATGTGGGGAATGAACCAGATGGACAAACTCGCTCTGTGTCGCTCCTTCTCTCTCTCTTTCTGTATCTCTGCATTTCAAATAAATGAAAACAAATTGTCTTTAAAAATTTTAGAAAAAGATCTGGGGAGTGATAGGAAAGCTAGGATCCAAATAATTAGAATTGATCAAGGACCAAGCTGAAAAATAAATGAACTTGAAGAGTTCACAAAAGAGGAAATATAGTGAGCTGAAAGACACATGGGAACATCCCCAACTTCACTGGTAACAAACAAATGCAAATTCTAAAAGCCAGGTACCATTTTCATCTTTAAAAGTCTCAAAAGTTATAAAAAGAAGGAAAAGAAAAGAATACCAGTGCCGGCAAGCACGCAGCGCCACGGGCATCCTCACGCCCTGCTGGCGGCGTGGAAGCGGGCATCACTTCTGGGACCACGTCAGTTATGTTCCCGTTAAATATCCCTGAGAAGGCGTGAGCGGCAGCCTGGGGGTTACCGTGCCCACCTCTCACATCAGGGTGCCTGAGCGTCACACAGACTCCTGCTCTTGACCTGAGCTTCCTGCTAATGTGCACCCTGGGAGGCGGCACTGATGACGCAAGCAGTTAGGTCCCTGCCACCTGGGTTGGGTTTCTGGCTTCTGGCTTCAGTCCCACCCAGCTCCAGACATGGCAAGCATTTGGAGAGTGAGTTAGCAGATGGATTCTCTCTCTCTCTCTCTCTCTCCCCTCTTTCAAATAAATAAATAAAATTGGATGAAAGAGGTCTTCCATCAGGTGATTCACTTGCTAAAAAGCTATAATGGCTAGAGCTGAGCCAGATTGAAGCCAGGAGCCTGGAACTCCATCCAGGTCTCCCATGTGGGTAGCAGGGGCCCAAGTATTTGGGCCATCTTCTGCTGCTTTCCTAGGCACATTAGCAAGAAGCTGGATCAGAAGGGGAGCAGCTGAAACTCAAACCAATATGTGACACTGGCATCACAGGTGGTGGCTTAACCCACTGCACAACACTGGCCCAAATAAACCTTTTTTAAACAAAGATAAATGTTAGAGCAGGTATCTACCAGTTACAAGAACATTTCCAGGGAACCTAAAGCCCTCCTTAGTCTAAGATTCAGGAAAGCCAGCTAAGGAAAGTAATAAAACCACTTCAAAAGTATAATTAAGGGGGCCAGCACTGTGGTGTAGAAAGTTAATCTTCCACCTGTAGTGTTGGCATCCCATATGGCCGCTGGTTCAAGTCCCAGCTGCTCCTTTTCTGATCCAGCTCCCTGCTAATGCATCTGGGAAAGCAGCAGAGGGTGGCCCAAGTACTTGGGCCCCTGCACCGATGTAGGAGACCCGAAAGAAGCCCCTGGCTCCTGGCTTCGGATCTGCCCAGCCCCAGCCATTGTGGCCATCAGGAGGAGTGAACCAGCAGATGGAAAATCTCTTTTCTCTCTCTCCTTCTCTCTCTGTATTTCTGGCTTTCAAGTAAATAAATAAATCTTCAAAAAAATAAGAAAGTATATTTAGGATTGACAGCTAATGGAATTTCTTTAAGGGGGTATGAAAATGTTCTAACATTAGATAATAGAGATTGTTGTGTGACCCTATAAATATATAGAAAACACTCAACTGTACAGTTTATTTTTTAAAAAGATTTTATTTATTTATTTGAGAGAGAGAGACAGAAAGGTTTCCCATATGGGCGCTGGTTTGAGTCCTGGCTGCTCCACTTCCGATCCAGTTCTCTGCTATGGCGTGGGAAAGCAGTGGAAGATGGCCCAAGTCCTTGGACCCCTGCACCCACATGGGAGACCTGGAAGAAGCTCCTGGCTTTGTATTGGTGCTGCTCCGGCCGTTGTGGCCATCTAGGGAGTGAATCAGCGGTCAGAAGACTTTCTCTCTCTCTTTCTGCCTCTGCCTCTCTGTAACTCTGTCTTTCAAATAAATAAGTAAATCTTTAAAAAAAAAAAAAATGTCTAGGGGCAGGGCCGGCGCCATGGCACAGTAGGTTAGTCCTCTGCCTGCAGTACCAGCATCCTATATGTGTGCCGGTTCTAGTCCTGGCTGCCCCTATTCCAGTCCAGCTCTACTGCTATGGCCCAGGGAAAGCAGTAGAAGATGCCCCAAATGCTTGGAGCCCTGCACCCACGTGGGAGACCAGGAAGCAGCGCTTGGCTCCTGGCTCCTGGCTTCGGACCTGTGCAGCTCCTGCCGTTGCAGTATTTGTGGAGTGAACCAACGGAAGGAAGACTTTTCTCTCTGTCTCTCCCTTTCACTGTCTGTAATTCTAACTCTCAAATAAAATAAATAAAATCTTTAAAAAAAAAAAGTCTAGGAACTGGTCCAGAAGCCTGCACCCCATATCAGAGTGCTTGATCCGAGTCTAGCCTGTGCTTCCAATTCCAACTTCCTGTTGCTCTGCAGGTGATGGCTCAAGTAGTTGGGTCCCTGCCACCCAGAGACCCAGACTGAGACCCAGATTGGGTTCCTGGCTCCTGGCTTTCGCCTGGCCCGGTCCCAGCTGTTGCAGGCATTTGGGGAGTAAACCAGTGTATGGGAGATCTCTGTGTGTCTGTCCTTCTCTGTCTCTCTGCTTATCAAATAAATAGAAATAAATTAATTCATTAAATAGATATTTACTTTGAATGACATGTGAATTACATTTCAATGAAGCTTTTTTTTTTTTAACTTTTTTAATGTTTGGGGCAAGAACAGGTATTAATGTAGTGCATGGGCCCATGGAGCAGGATTTACAAGTAACAGAGAAAGCAGCGCCTTTACCGCTTAGTGATCCAGGAAGGAGAACGCAGTTAACGTGAATCGAAGCCCAGCGTGTGGGGAAGATGAAGAGGGAGCCCAGACTGTGGCCGGGTAAGTTACCTCCCAGGGCTCTGAAGAACTTGCAGGTGCAGTTACTATTTAATCAGAGATAGGTGGGGAGGCAAGAGAAGGCCTGGAGACCGCACACAGCAGAGGTCTCTGAAAGCAGCAAGGGTGGAGTGAAAGCAGAAGGAATCGTCCAGGCGCCTTCATGAGCTCAAGCATTTTTGCAAACTGAGCTCTGTAAGGGAGAGGCCTGGTCAGCTCAGCCACACCTGTATCCTCAGCGCCTAGACCCCTCCCTGGTCCATGACAGGCCTGCAAATATTGGTTTAAGATTGAATGCTGCCTCCCCTGGAGTTGGCCTGGGAGGGAGGCCAATCCTTAGGCCGGAAGGGGACACAGTGACTTCTGGACGAAAAAGCAGCGAGAGTTTGAGGAGCTGTTCTCTGGTATTCGGTATGTTTGTTTTTGTTTGTCATTTTTGGTTAAAATTTCGGTTCAAATTTGGCTAATTGCTTTTCCTGCATCCATTGAGATAATCATATATCTCCTCTCCTTCATTCATTTAATCTGGTGGGTTTCATTAATTTCTTTTCTTTTTTTTAAGGTTTTATTTATTGGGGCCGGCGCTGTGGTTAATCCTCCGCCTGCTGCACCGGCATCCCATATGGGCACCGGTTCTAGTCCCAGCTGCTCCACTTCCCATCCAGCTCTCTGCTATGGCCTGGGAAAGCAGTGGAGGATGGCCTAGGTGCTTGGGCCCCTGTACACACATTGGGGACACAGAAGAGTCTCCTGGCTCCTGGCTGCAGATCAGGTCAGCTCCAGCTGTTGTGGCCATCTGGGGAGTGAACGCAGCGGATGGAGGATCTCTCTCTCTGTCTCCCTCTCTGTCTATAACTCTGCCTCTCAAATAAATAAATAAAATCTTTTTAAAAAAAGTTTTATTCATTTATTTATTTATCTGAAAGACAAAATGACTGAGAAGGAGAGAGAGAGAGAGAGAGAGAGAGAGAGAGAGAGAGATCGCGCTTCCATCTGCTGGTTCACTCCCCAAATGCCTACAACAACTGGCACTAGGCCAAGCCAAAACCAGCAGCCAGAAACTCCAACCAGGTCTTTCCCACGGCTGGTAGGGACCCAAGCACTTGGGCCATCACCTGCTGCCTCCCAGAGTGTGCATCAGCAGGAAGATGAACGAGAAGTGGAGGAAGGGCTCCATTACAAGCTCTCCGCGGATGAGGTGTAGGCGTCCCACAGGCAACTTAAGCTGCTGGCCACAGCACCAGCTCCAATTCACTGATTTTCAAACTTCGAATTCTTAGGAAAAACCCACATTGGAATGCTGCATGATCCGTATTACATATTGCTGGATTCAGTTTCTTAATACTTTGTTGACAGTGTCACTTTGCATCAGTGTGCTCACTTGTGTCTTTCAAGAAATGTATCCATTTTAAGTTTTTAAAAAAGCTCATTTATTTGAAAGGCAGAGAAGAGAAAGAAAGAAAGATCTTTTACTACTTTACTCCCCAAATGGCTGCAACAGCTAGGTCTGAACCGGGCCAAAAATCCAAGAGCTGGGAACTCCATGGTGATCCCCCACATGGGTGGCAGGGGTCCAAACAGTCGGGCTATCTCCCACTGCCCTCCCAGGTGCATTAGCAGGAAGCTGGATTGGAAGCTGATTGCTAGGACTCAAACCTGCTCTCTGATACAGGATGCCAATGTACAGGAAACCACCCGCTGTTTGTTTTTTAAGAACTTTGGAAGAGAGTCCCTTAATTTTTTTAACTTTTCATTTTATTTATGATACCAACACACACACACACACACAGAAACAGAGAGATAGACTGGGAGAGATCTCGCATCTGTTGGTTCATCACACGAATGCTTGCAGCAGCCACATCGGGCCAGGCTGAAGCCAGAAGCCCAGAACTCAACCTGGGTTTCCCACGTGGGTGGCAGGGACCCAGGTACTTGTGTCATCGCTGCTGCCTCCTAGGATGCACCTTAGCAGGGAGCTGGATCAGAAGTGATGTAGGCAGAACCAGGCGCTTGGGTATGGGACGCAGGCAACCCAAGCCGTGACTCAGCCGCTGTATCAAACACCATCCTTCGTCTAAGTTGTTCAATCCTTACTGGTATAAAGGCTTGTTATAATGTTCTATTGTTGTCCTTTTAAAGGACAAGTTTAAGGGAAGCCTCTAGGAGGAGTTCCCACGGAAGGATGGGAGGGAGTCAGTCAGGGAAATCGGGGAGGGAAGAGGACTCGAAGCGGAGGGAGTAGCAAGGTCAAGACCGTGGCTCAGGAGTTTGAGGAACTGAAAGGAGGCTGATGCTGCTGGAGACGAGTGGGAGAGGTGCCCGCCGGGCTGGAGGGTGAAAAGGTCAGGTTATGCAAGCTTTAAAGGGCATGGTGGTTTCTCCATGAGTGTTCACGCTGCCTGGGTTCTGATTCCACCTCCACTCCGTGCACATCTGAGCCCTGCACTTGCTGGCAGCACAGCAAACCAAATGTGGCCTTTTCTCTGCACCATGAGGAGCGACCGTGCAGGCTGAAGCACAACAGGGGACAAGGCAGAGGTCCGAGCGCATAGCCAGCCGACGGCGCGGAAATAAGCCATGCTGGGGGCCAGGGCGGCAGCACAAGCTGTTGGAGTGCACACTACTACTTAAGACCCAGCTCTCCGCAGATGGAGAACGTCCACCACCTCCGGGCCACAAGGTTGCCTTCCGGAGACCACCTGGCTCACAATAAACCGTCCCTGCGGGTGCCTGGCCCCAGGTCTCTGACGATCTTGACAATCTCTGTTCTCAGTTGTGGCCAAAGGCACAGTGTGTGCAGCAAGCCACTCCTGTGCTGCCTTTAGAAAGAAGGTGGGGGGCCGGCGCTGTGGCTGCTGTGGCATAGCAGGTAAAGCCGCCACCTTGAGTGCCCCCATCCCATATGAGCGCCAGTTCGAGACCCGGCTGCTCCACTTCCAATCCCGCTCCCTGCTATGGCCTGGGAAAGCAGTGGAAGATGGCCCAAGTCCTTGGGCACCTGCACCTGCGTGGGAGACCTGGAAGAAACTCCTGACTCCTGGCTTCTGATCAGCGAAGCTCCAGCCATTGTGGTCATTTGGGAAGTGAACCAGTGGATGGAAGACCTCTCTCTCTCTCTCTCTCTCTCTCTCTCTCCCCCTCTCTCTCTCTCTCTTTCTCTCTGTAACTCTGCCTTTCAAATAAATAAGGAGGGCGTGGCAGGGAGCTTGGCTGTCATCCTAGGACTGCTGGAAAGTCACTGAAGGAGCTGGGTCAGGAGCCAGCATGATCCGGTTCTGGTTGTTTTCCTTATGGAAATATTATTTTATTATGGAAATATTCAAGTAAATTTGACAAAAAAAAAAAAAAAAAAAAAACAAATATTTTGCCCTTCCCACATGTGGCCCATTACTAACTTAAAAAAATATTCAGGATTTAAGAATAAAACAGGCTTGAAGTGAAATGGACACTATGAGAAATGGTGACTTGATCAGCCCTTGCCCTGACTGTTGATGAACAACTTAATACTTTATCCATTTTAGTAATTTTTTTGTTCTACTTAATACTATTGGTTGAACTCTATAATTAATACACAATTATTCTTAAGTGTTGAAACTTAACTGAAAAGTGATCCCTGTTAAATATAAGAGTGGGAATAAGAGAGGGAGGAGATGTACAATTTGGGACATGCTCAATCGGACTTGCCCCAAATGGTAGAGTTAGAAACGTGCCAGGGGATTCCAATTCAATCCCATCAAGGTGGCATGTACCAATGCCATCTCACTAGTCCAAGTGATCAATTTCTGTTCACAATTGATCATAATGATAGGACTAAGAGTCAAAAGGATCACATAAACAAGACTAGTGTCTGCAAATACTAACTGATAGAATAAAAAAGGAAGAGAATTATCCAACATGGGAAGCGGGATACACAGCAGACTCATAGAATGGCAGATGTCCTAAACAGCACTCTGGCCTCAGAATCAGCCCTTAAGGCATTCAGATCCAGCTGAAAAGCCCATGAGTATTTCGGGCATGGAAAGTCAAGACACTGTGGCAAAAAAAAAAAAAAAGAAAAGAAAAAGAAAAAAAAGAAAAAGAAAAAAAGAAATGACCTAAATGAAAGATCTCTGCGAGTGAGATCCCAGTGGAAAGAACAGGTCATCAGAGAAGGAGGTACCTTTCTCTGAAGGGAGGAGAGAACTTCCACTTTGACTATGACCTTGTCTAAATATGATCACAGTCGGTGAACTCAAAAGGCCTCCATAGCCTTGGCAACTCATGACAAGAGCCTAGGGTGATTACTGACGCCATAAACAAGAGTGTCAATTTGTTAAGTCAACAACAGGAGTCACTGTGCACTTACTCCTCATGTAGGATCTCTGCCCTTAATGTGCTGTACATCGTGATTTAATGCTATAACTAGTACTCAAACAGTATTTTTCACTTTCTGTTTCTGTGTGGGTGCAAACTGTTGAAAGCTTTACTTAATATATGCTAAATTGATCTTCTGTATATAAAGATAATTGAAAATGAATCTTGATGTGAATGGAAGGGGAGAGGGAGTGGGAGAGGGGAGGGTTGCAGGTGGGAGGGAAGTTATGGGGGGAGGAAGCCATTGTAATCCATAAGCTGTACTTTGGAAATTTATATTCATTAAATAAAAGTTAAAAAAAAAAAGAATAAAACAGGGGCTGGCGCCATGGCTCACTTGGTTAATCCTTTACCTGCGGTGCCACCTTCCCATATGGGCGCCAGGTCCTAGTCCCGGTTGCTCCTCTTCCAGTCCAGCTCTCTGCTGTGGCCCAGGAGGGCAGTGGAGGATGGCCCAAGTGCTTGGGCCCCTGCACCCGCATGGGAGACCAGGAGGAAGCACCTGGCTCCTGGCTTTGGATCGGTGAAGCACGCTGGCCGTAGCGGCCATTTGGGGGGGTGAACCAATGGAAGGAAGATCTTTCTCTCTGTCTCTCTCTCTCACTGTCTAAAACTCTACCTCTCAAATAACTAAAATCTTAAAAAAAAAAAAAATAGAATCCTGAGTGGAGAAAGCATACCACAACTTTAAAAGAATGATAAAGCAGAAATTCTTGATATTATAAGCTATTTTGCATCCTCATAACATATCATTTACATGTTTTAAATAATGACGAGTGACCATAATAATAATAAACAACATATCTGCTTCCTTTGATAGGTTATAAGTTTCAGAGGTTTGCTATAAGAAAGCAATACAATAATAAATGCACATTTAGTATTATCCTAAACCAGCATATTGTAACAAGAAGTCTTTCAATAATATGTAAACATGATCTCCACCTGACACACATGCATAATAATAGAAAACGTGAAAAGACATTAGTTAAACAACATTAAGTGGCGCGGACATTGTGAAACAGTGAGTTGAGCTGCCATTTGCGATGCCTGCATCTCATATTGGAGTTCAAATCCCTGCTGCTCCGCTTCAGATCCAGCTGCCTGTTAATGCACCTGGGCAGGTCGATGGTGGCAGCCCAACGACCTGGGCCCTTGCCACTTACATGGGAGACTCTGATGAAGTTCTGGGCTCCTGGCTTTGTCCTGGCCCAACCCTGGGGGTTGCAGGCATTTAGGAACCAAACCAGCAGATAAATAATCTCTTTCTCTGCCTCTCCTTCTCTCTGCCCTTCAAATAAATCAGCAAATAAACGTTTATTAAAAAGCAACACAAAATAAATGCCATTTTAAAAATTGAAAGGAAGAGGCCGGCGCCGCGGCTCACTAGGCTAATCCTCCACCTAGCAGCGCCGTCACACCGGGTTCTAGTCCCGGTTGGGGCGCCGGATTCTGTCCCGGTTGCCCCTCTTCCAGGCCAGCTCTCTGCTGTGGCCCGGGAGTGCAGTGGAGGATGGCCCAAGTGCTTGGGCCCTGCACCCCATGGGAGACCAGCAGAAGCACCTGGCTCCTGGCTTCAGATCAGCGCGGTGCGCTGGCCGCAGCACGCCAGCCGCGGTGGCCATTGGAGGGTGAACCAATGGCAAAAGGAAGACCTTTCTCTCTGTCTCTCTCTCTCACTGTCCACTCTGCCTGTCAAAAAAAAAAATAGAAAGGAAGTGCTACAAATATTAAGTATTTAAAAGTTAGTATTCTTGGTGCCGACGCTGTGGCACAGTGGGTTAACGCCCTGGCCTGCAGTGCTGGCATCCCATATGCGTGCCGGTTCTAGTCCCGGCTGCTTCACTTCCAATCCAGCTCTCTGCTATGGCCTGGGAAAGCAGTAGAAAATGGCCCGAGTCCTTGGGCCCCTGCACCCATGTGGGAGACCCATAAGAGGCTCCTGGCTCCTGGCTTCGGATCGGCGCAGCTCCGGCCGTTGCGGCCATCTGGGGAGTGAACCAGCGAATGGAAGACCTCTCTCTCTGTCTCTACCTCTCTCTGTAACTCTTTCAAATAAATAAAATAAATTTTTTTAAAGTTAGTATTATTTTTCAGAAAAAGGTGTTTTGTTTATTTGTAAGGTGGACTGACAGAGAGAAAGGAAAAGACAAGGAGAAATATCTTCCATACTCTGGTTCTGTCTCCAAATGGCTGCAACAGCCAAGGCTGGGCCAGGTGAAAGCCAGAAACTCCATCTGAGTCTCCAGACCCAAGTACCTGGGCCATCTTCCACTGCCTTCCTAGGTGACTTAGCAGGAAACTGTACTGGAAGCACAGTAACTTCTTAGTATTCGTCATCTTTGTTTCGTGACAACTATTCCAGATATAAAAGAAAACTCTTGGGGCCAATGTAGTGGCGTAGAAGGTAAAGCCATTGCCTACAACACCAGCATCCCATATTGGCAGTTCGAGTCCCAGCTGCTCCACTTCCGATCCAGCTCTCTGCTATGGCCTAGGAAAGCAGTAGAAGATGGCTCAAGTCCTTGGGCCCCTGCACCCACGTGGGAGACCTGGAAGAAGCTCCTGGCTCCTGACTCTGGCCTGGCCCAGCCCTGGCTGTTGCAGCCGTTTCGGGAATGAACCAGCAAATGGAAGATCTCTCTCTCTCTCTCTCTCTCTCTCTCTCTGTCTCTCCCTCTCTTTCTCTGTAACTCTGTCTTTCAAATAAATAAAAAGCCTATGTAAGAGTACACGTTGTCTCAAATGAGCTCACTGCCTTTTTTATTATTATTATTTATTTATGGAGCCAGCACTGTAGCATAGTGGGTAAAGCCGTGGCCTGCAGTGCCAGCATCCCATATGGATGCCAGTTCGAGTCCCGGCTACTCCATTTCCAATCCAACTGCCTGCTATTGTGCCTGGGAAAGCAGCGGAGGATGACCCAGCTCCCTGAGCCCCTGCATCCATGTGGGAGACCCAGATGAAGCTCCTGGCTCCTGGCTTCAGCCTGGCCTGGCTTCAGCCATTGCAGCCATTTGGGGAGTGAACCAGCAGATGAGAGACTTCTCTGCCTCTGCCTCTCCTTCTCTGTAACTCTGAATTTCAAATAAATAAATAAATATTTTTTAAAAATTATGTATTTATTTGTTTGAAAAGAGTGACCGAGACATAGAGAGAGATCGTCCATCCCCTGGTTCACTCCCCAAATGGCTGCAATAGCTAGGACTTGGCCAGGCAGGAGCCTAGAAGTCAGTTTGGCTTCCACGTGGGTGACAGGGGCCCAAGCGTGTGGACCATCATCGGCTGCCTCCCCAGTGCATTAGCGGGGAGGTGGATCAGAAGCAGAGCAACTGGGATTCAAACCACTGCTCCTATACAGGGTGCCAGCGTCCCCAGCGTGGGTTTAACCTGCAGAGCTGCAGCACCATCTCTGCCTCCCCCCCACCTTTTTAACTAGAAACAGCCCCTTATTTTAAGTTTTTATTTCATTATTATTTTTTAAATTTACTTGAAAGGCAGAGAGACATGGAGAGAAAGACAGACAGACAGAAGGAGAGATCTATTTGCAGATTTACTCCCTAAATGGTCACAACAGCCAAGGCTGGACCAAGCCTAAGCCAAGTCTGGAACTCAACCCAGGTCTCTCGTGTGGGTGGCAGTGGCCCAAGCACGGCAGCCGTCACCTGCTGCCTCCCAGGTGTGCATTAGCAGGAAGGTAGAATGGCAGCCAGGACTTGAACCCAGGTACTTTGATATGAGATTTGGGTGCCCCAAAAGCAGCTTGACCACTGAGCCCAGTGCTTGCCCCCAAGGTCATTTCCTGTTGTAATGCTTGCCCTCATTTTGTTTTACTATTGAAATTTGTATTACTTTTGCAAATTCAAATTTTACATCAGCTTCTGCTTTCACTCAGTTTGCTTTAGAGCAGCATTTACAAATGACTGTAACTCAGCAAATATTTAAACACTAAAAAAAAAAAAAACTCAATGCACTTAATACTTAAATAAGTAGTATTCAAATAACATAATATTCCTGTCACTATACAGAATCCCAGATTGATATTACAGATTTAGGGGCCAGTGATGTGGTGCAACGGGTAGGGCCACCGCCTGTAGGGCCAGCATCCCATTTGGGTGCTGGTTCGAGTCCTGGCTGCTCCACTTCCAATCCAGCTCTCTGCTGTGGCCTGGGAAAGCAGTGGAAGATGGCCCAAGTCCTTGGGCCCCTTCACCCACGTGGGAGACCCAGAAGAAGCTCCCAGCTGGCTCCTGGTTTCTGATCGGCGCAGCTCTGGCCATTGCAGCCATTTGGGGAGTGAATCATCATATGAAAGACCTCTCTCTCTCTCTGTGTCTCCCTCTCTCTGTCTATAACTCTGCCTCTGAAATAAATAAATAAATAAATAAATAAATAAATAGAAATTACGATTTAAGAACTTACTTTGCCTCCCAAGCCTGTTATGTCTTTGTTGACCACTCAACGGATTTATACAAAGTCAACTGTGCCTATGAAGTCACTACTAGTTTATCTGCAAAAATACTTGCCTTTAGCCACAGACAGGTCACAGATACAGAGCACTGAGCTGACAGGGAAGGAACACTGACATGGGTGGGCTCACGCTACGCTCTGGCTAGCTACACCCCGTGAATCGATTCGACAGTCCCAAGGCAGACTTTGTCAATGCAGGGACAAGTCCGCACAGCGCGCAGATGAGCACCAGCAACTCAGAGGGAAACGAGCGTGGATAGTGGGGGTGGGTGAGGACGGAGAAAGCAGGGAGCCTCCAGGCTGAAGAGGCGTGGTTTTCTGCATGGGGAAAGTGAAAGGGTGGGGGTGCCGTGGTGAGCCCGGCCCACCTAGAAACATGGGTGGGATTTCACCAGCCCTTGCTTGGCTGAGTTTCTGTTGTCACTGGAAAGCCGGTGGGACTTTCTCCTCCGAGGCCAGCCAGGCCTATGTGACAACGACTTCCGCTTCTCCCCTGGAGGCCACAGCTCACAGCTGCCGTGGGCCGCCTTGGGGCCACGGGGTCTCCGTGCGCGTGGACCGGGGCCTCACCGGGTCTCAGCTGTCCTCAGCTTCAGGCCTGGCTCTTTCTCTTCCGTGTTCTCTGCTCTGATCCTCGAGTGGGCCAAGGCTTCCCGTGAGCCAGCTGCTCAGTGAAGTCCCTCCGTGGCTGACGTGGTTTGCGCTGACGTCGTGCCCACAGTTTAAGGTCACGCTCTCCTCGTGCCTGTGATTGCTGGAATTGCCAAATCCTTTTTTGTCTGGCTCCTGGTTTCATGTAGAGGCAGCTTCTCTACCCACATGCTCATCCAAGTGTAGCAGTCCGTCCACGCGATAGGTTACTCCACAGCCTGTGTGAAGAGTGAGGTAGATTTACTCACACACTGATATGGTAAACTCCATCGATACATAGATATGACCAATCTGGTAAACTCCGTGTGTGTGTGTGTGTGTAATTGATTATTTGAAAGGCAGAGCATCAGAGGGAGAGACAGCAAAGACAGAGACAAAAAAAAGATCATCCACCCAAGGGTTCACTCCCAAGTGGCTGCAATAGGCAGGGCTGGGCAAGGCTGAAGCCAGGAGCCTGGAACTCCATCCAGGTCTCCCACATGGGGGCAGGGCCCAAGAGCTCAGGTCATCTCCTGCTGCTTTCCCAGGCTCTTTACCAGGAAGCTGGATCAGAAGCAGAGCAGGCAGAACCTGAACTGGTCTCTGATATGGGATGCTGGCATCGCAAGCAGTGGCTTAACCCACATCACCAGAATGCCAGATATGTTATTAGGTTAAAAAAGGCAATGAATAATGTCTGCAGTACTATGAGTGTGTGTCTCTTCATAATTGCGTAGAAATCATGCTGAAAGGATATACATTAAACTTTTTAAAAATATCTATTTATTTGAAAGTCAAAATTACTGAAAGAGAGGGAAAGACACAAAGAGAGCTTCCATCTGCTGGTCCAGATGGCTGCAATGGCCAGAGCTGGGCCAGGCAGAAGCCAGGAGCCAGGAATTCTATCCAGGTCTCCCACGTGGGTGGCAGGGGCCCAAGGACTTGGGCCATCTTCCACTGCTTTCCCAGGCCACAGCAGAGAGCTGGATCAGAAGTGGAGCAGCCAGAACTTGAACTGGAGCCCATATGAGATGTGGCGATTTTACCTGCTACAACACAACACTAACCTCCCCACCACCACCACCACCATTAAACTCCTGACTCCAGTTGGAGCATGTATATGGCAGGAAAGAAATGATAATTTCAGGGGCCAGCGCTGTGGCGCAGCAGGTTAACCCCTGGCCTAAAGCGTCGGCGTCCCATATGGGCGCCGGTTCTAGTCCCGACTGCTCCACTTCCAATCCAGCTCTCTGCTATGGCCTGGGAAAGCAGTAAGAAGATGACCCAAGTACTTGGGCCCCTGCACCCACATGGGAGACCTGGATGGAGTTCCTGGCTCCTGGCTTCTGCCTGGCCCAGCTCTGGCCGTTGCAGCCTATTGGAGAGTGAACCATCGGATGGAAGACTTCTCTCTCTCTCTCTCTCTTTCTCTGCTTCTCTTCTCTCTGTATAACTCTGACTTTCAAATAAATAAATAAATTTTTTAAAAAAAGAAATGATAATTTCATTTTTTATTTTATTCTAAATTATTCTAATTTATATATGCTAGGTTTTAAACTTTTTTTAGATTTATATATTTACTTGAAAGACAGAGTTTACATAGAGAGAAGGAGACAGAGAGAGAGAGTGAGAGTGAGAGAGGTCTTTCATCGGCTGGTTCACTCCCCAGAGGGCAGCAACAGCTGGAGCTGTGCAGAGTAAAAGGAGCAGAGTGAACTTTAAAGGGTAACAAAGCCAGCAGGAAAGGCCCCCAGCAGAGGCAGTCTCAAGGGCCTCTTTTAGTATCTGCCTTATTATCACAAAAAACGCCAGGGGCAGGCATGCGGCATAGCCCTGGACTGGGATACCCGGCATCCCACACGGGAGCGCCTGGGCTTGGCTCCCAGCTCTGCGTCTGACTCCAGCTTCCTGCCGGTGCAGGCCCTCGAGGCAGCGGTGGCGGCTCCTGCAGTTGGGTCCCTGCCACCCACAGGAGACCTGCATGGAGTTCCCAGTTCCCAGCTGCAGCAGGGTGCAGCCCTGAGCATGGGGAGTGACCCAGTGGATGGGATTCCGCCCCCCCCCCCGCCTTTAAAATAAACAATTCTTTTCTTTTTTCTTTTTTTTTTTTTTTTTTTTTTGACAGGCAGAGTGGACAGTGAGAGAGAGAGACAGAGAGAGAGGTCTTCCTTTGCCGTTGGTTCACCCTCCAATGGCCGCCGCGGCCAGCGCGCTGCGACCGGCGCACCACGCTGATCCGATGGCAGGAGCCAGGAGCCAGGTGCTTTTCCTGGTCTCCCATGGGGTGCAGGGCCCAAGCACCTGGGCCATCCTCCACTGCACTCCCTGGCCACAGCAGAGAGCTGGCCTGGAAGAGGGGCAACTGGGACAGAATCCGGCGCCCCGACTGGGACTAGAACCCGGTGTGCTGGCGCCGCAAGGCGGAGGATTAGCCTAGTGAGCCGCGGCGCCGGCCCAACCCCTCTTCCAGGCCAGCTCTCTGCTGTGGCCAGGGAGTGCAGTGGAGGATGGCCCAGGTGCTTGGGTCCTGCACCCCATGGGAGACCAGGAGAAGCACTTGGCTCCTGCCTTCAGATCAGCGCGATGTGCCCGCTGCGGCGGCCTTGAAGGGTGAACCAACGGCAAAAGGAAGACCTTTCTCTCTGTCTCTCTCTCTCACTGTCCACTCTGCCTGTCAAAAAATAAAAATAAAAAAAAATAATTTCAAAACAGGGACGGGCACTGTGGCGCAGCAAGCTACGCCACAGCTTGCAGCAAGGCAACCCACATTGGAGCGCCTGTTGGAGTCCCGGCTGCCCCAGCTAATGCACTTGGGAACAGTGGAGGATGATACAGGCACCTGGGCCCCTGCCACCCAGGTGGGAGACCCAGACAGAGTTCCAGGCTCTTAGCTTCAGCCTGGCCCAGTCCTGGTCATTGTGGCTGTTTGGGGAGTAAACCAGAAAACAGAGAATCTCTCTGCCTCCGTCACTATATCACATTGCCTTTCAGATAGACAGATAAATAAATAAACATATAAATAAATAAATAAATAACACAAAAAATTGAACCATAAAGAAAAGTTAAACCATCTGCAGACCCATCACTTAGATTCAACAATTATTGATATTGGTCAAGTCACTTAATTTGTAACACAAATAAATGAATGCTAAACCATTTGAAAGTTCACCCCTAAGTATTTAAGGACTTAACTCCTCAGAATGATGTTCTCTTTTTAGAAAAAAAATTTTTATTTATTTACTTGAAAGGTAGAATTACAGACAGTGAGAGGGAGAGACAGAGAGAGAGGTCTTCCATCTGCTGATTTACTCCCCCAGCTGGCCGCAATGGCTGGAGCTGCACTGATCTGAAGCCAAGAGCCAGGAGCTTCTTCCTGGTCTCTCACACGGGTGCAGGGGCCCAAGGACTTGGGCCATCTTCCACTGCTTTCCCAGGCCATAAGAGAGAGCAGGATCGGAAGAGAAACAGCCAGGACTACAGCCAGTGCCCATATGGGATGCTGGCACTGTAGGCGGCTTAGCCCACTACGCCACAGCGCTGGCCCCAGAATGACATTCTCTTACATAGCCGCACTGTTATTATCAAACACAAAAGTCAACATTAATTTCTTTTAATTACCTAATGTGGAAAATGATCCCCTATCCCTAGTGCATTTAACCCAGACTCTCAAGCCCTATTCTCTCCTTAGCTTGCAGTTCCTCAGGATCCCCCATGATGGCTACAAGTCAGCTCCTTGCTGAAGAGTAACTCGCTAAATTAGGCAGTGGTGCAAGGGTCCAGGGAGCCCCACAAGGCCAGCGCTGTGGTATAGCAAGTTAAACCACTGCCTGTGGCGCTGCAGCCCCCATGGATGCTGGTTCAAGTCCCACTGCTCCATTTCCCATCCAGTTTCCTGCTCCTGCGCCTGGGAAAGCAGTGGAGGATGACCCAAGTGCTTGGGCCCCTGCTCCCGTGTGGGAGACCTGGAGGAAGCTCCCAGCTCCTGGCTTTGGCCTGGCCCAGCCTCAGCCATTGAGGCAGTTTGAGGAGTCAACCAGCAGATCTAAGATCTATCTCTATCTTGACTCGGTCTCTCTCTCCGTAACTCTGCCTTTCAAATAAATAAATCTTTTTTTTTTTTTTTTTTTTTTTTGACAGGCAGAGTGGACAGTGAGAGAGAGAGACAGAGAGAAAGGTCTTCCTTTGCCGTTGGTTCACCCTCCAATGGCCGCCGCGGCCGGCGCGCTGAGGCCGGCGCACCGCGCTGATCCGATGGCAGGAGCCAGGAGCCAGGTGCTTCTCCTGGTCTCCCATGGGGTGCAGGGCCCAAGGACTTGGGCCATCCTCCACTGCACTCCCTGGCCACAGCAGAGAGCTGGCCTGGAAGAGGGGCAACTGGGACAGAATCCGGCGCCCCCACTGGGACTAGAACCCAGTGTGCCGGCACCGCAAGGTGGAGGATTAGCCTAGTGAGCCGCGGCACCAGCCTCAATTAAATAAATCTTAAAACAAAACAAAACAGTGGGTGCCTCAAGACCCCAGATTTCAAGATGCATAATTCAGTTTTCTCCTCTGTAGTCCATGCCCCACACTGGACTCCATATTGCGATGCTTCACAAGAACCCCAGACCCTGATCCAAGTCACGACGACACAGACCACAGTACACTCGGCACGCCCCTCACAGCGCTCTCAGAAGAGCACACCAGCCTCCTGTCACTGATAGCAGAGGACGGCCACGAGCAGATGGACAAGAGACCACACACTGCTCCTTCCCAGCTTTCGTCTCTAAGAGCAGCCACTCAGGGCCCACACTGTGGCGCAGTGGGTTAAGCCGCTGCCTGTGACTTTTTTTTTTTTTTTTTGACAGGCAGAGTGGACAGTGAGAGAGAGAGACAGAGAGAAAGGTCTTCCTTTGCCGTTGGTTCACCCTCCAATGGCCGCCGCGGCCGGCGCGCTGTGGCCGGCGCACCATGCTGATCCAAAGGCAGGAGCCAGGTGCTTCTCCTGGTCTCCCATGGGGTGCAGGACCCAAGTACTTGGGCCATCCTCCACTGCACTCCTGGGCCACAGCAGAGAGCTGGCCTGGAAGAGGGGCAACCGGGACAGAATCCGGCGCTCCGACCGGGACTAGAACCTGGTGTGCCGGCGCCGCTAGGCGGAGGATTAGCCTAGTGAGCCGCGGCACCGGCCTTGTGACTTTTTTTTTTAAGATTTATTTATTTATTTGAAAGGCAGTCACAGAGAGGCAGAGGCAGAGAGAGAGAGAGAGGTCTTTCATCTGCTGTTTCACTCCCCAGATGGCCATCTGATCCGAAGCCAGGAGCCAAGAAGCTTCTTCCACGTCTCCCACGAGGGTGCAGGGGCCCAAGGACTTGGGCCATCTTCCACGGCTTTCCCAGGCCGTGGCAGAGAGCTGGATGGGAAGTGGAGCAGCCGGGTCTCAAACCGGCGCTCATATGGGATGCCGGCACTGCAGGCGGTGGTTTTACCTGCTACACCACAGCGCCAGCCTCAGTAAATAAATCTTAAAAATGAGACTCGCCACTGCTCCTGCCTCCAGGAGCCTGGGAATGGGTGACAGCCGCCTGACTCCTTGTCCTCGTCCTGGCTGTGAGGAAATCACCCCACCCCCATCTCAGTGTCCGTGATTGGCTCGCTGTGCATTAGACAGTAGAACAATTCTACAGCAACAGCTAGTCCGAATAAAAGTCATCTCCAGTTCCCTAAAATGCCCTTTTTAAACAAAAATCAGATGGGTAAAGTGCCAAGGTGAGGGAGACACATCTCGTAGGAGAACGTGAAAACCCCAGTCACCACCCATGCTTCTGTACCACAAAAGAATCCCAAAAGGTCTTCAAAGGGTTGTTGTTCTCACAATTCAGGATGCAACCCAGGTCACACGCTGTGCCTTAGTGTGGTTTGCGTTATGTGATCTTGATTGAGTTGAGCCTGTGTTTCCCGGAACCCCTTCCCCTGAACAGTTTCGGGTCAGAATTGAGCAAACGAAGCATTTGCATGCGATTTGGAAGGCAGAAATGAAGCAGCGAGCCACATTCCCTGAAGGTCCCTGTGGGCAGACGTGGCGACAGAAATGTCAGTGAGCTCCAGCTTGTCCTCGCTTTGCTCTGATCGTGTCCGCTGCCGAGTCCCCGCGCCTCCAGACCCACGGAGGTGGCGGCCACACAGACCCCCAGCAAACCCTCCCGTCACAGCCTCTGGTGAGCTGCGATGCCCGCGTGGGAGGCTCCTCCTGCTCCTCTGACTGTTGTCCGGGTCCCCCACCTCTGTGGCTCCTTCCACAGTTACGGCAGGTCCAATGCCCGTAACACATTCCGTATCTCGCCGTAGAGTAGCTCTCGTTCCCGGCCAGCAGGATTACTGGTACTGGCAATGGTTTCAGGGACAGACTCCTGCGGAGTGGAATCTGGAACTTTCTGAACTCTGGGCTTCGTGTCCCCACCTCAGGTTTGGGAAAGGGACCGAAATGCCTGCAAAGAAACGCTTCCCTTCTGTAGCTTCAGGGGCAAGATTCTGATAACCAGACCTAAACCTCCCCCTGCAGAGGGTTGACTGCTGATGTGAATTGAATCCGAAACCCAGCCGGGTCTCGTATGTCAAAAATAAGACAATGATTGGAAAAGCGTGAGACTTGGAATTTTAGGATGGGAACGTGTGGTTGGATTCCAAAGACGCCAAAGACCAACAACCCTGAATCTAGCTGAGCTTCCCTCAGCAAAAAATGTGACCCTTCCTCTCCATCTGAAGTTAATTTTCCCTTACCTGAACAACAAGCATGGGCCTCCCTGGAGGAGGTGGCCTTGCAGCTCTCTGCTGGTCGTCCCCCTAGGAACTAACCCTACCGCCTCTTCTGGATCTGAGACTAGATTCAAGCCACTGCAGGCCCCCGCGTGACCGGTGAGGAAATACAGGGTTTGCCAGGAGAAGGCTGAGAGTCTTCAGTTCACACGTTGTTTCACTTTTTGTTCTGACATCATTTCATACTTAACAAAGGTACACAAGCAGCACAGATAATCCTCTTGACTTTTTTTTTTTTTTGAAGATTTATTTATTTATTTGAAAGGAAGAGCAGCAGAGGGAGGAGAGAGAGAGAAAGAGAGGGAGAGAGAGAGAGAAAGAGAGAGAGGGAGAGAAAGGGAGAGGGAGAGAGACAGAGAGAGAGGAGGGAGAGAGAGAGGGAAAGGGAGAGGGAGAGAGACAGAGAGAGAGGAGGGAGAGAGAGAGAGGGAAAGAGAGATCTTCCATCTTCTGGTTCATGCTTCAGATGGCTTCAACAACCGGTCCTCAGTCAAAGCCAGGAACCTGGAACTCCATCTGGGTCTCCCCCGGGGGCGGCAGGGGCCTAAGCCCTTGGGCCATTTTCCACTGTCTTCCCAGGTGCATTAGCAGGGAGCTGGGAGCTGGATGGGAAGTGGAGCGGCCGGGACTTGAACCTGGGCTCACATAGGATGCCGGCATCACAGGCAGCGGCTTGACTGGCTGTTTCACCAGGCTGGCCCATCCTCTTTACTTTTTATCGAGATTCCTCAAATAGGGGCCAGTGTTGCCGTGCAGCGTACGAAGCCGCCACTTAGAATGTTAGCATCCCACATCAGAGTGCCAATGCAAGTCTGAGCTCCTAGCTTCCAACTGAGCTCACTGCTCACTGCCTGAGAAGGCACCAGAAGATGGCCCAAGTGCTTGGCCACCTGTATGTGGGAGACCAGGATGGAGTTCCTGGCTCTTGGCTTGGGCCTGGCCCAGACCTGGCTGTTGCAGCTATTTGGGGAGTGAACGAATGGGTGGAAGATATCTCAATCTCTCTCTTTCTCTCTCTCTCTCTCTCTCTCTCTCTCGTTCTGCCTTTCAAATAAATAAATCTTAAAAAAAAAAAAAGTGGGTCCGGCGCTGTGGCATAGCGGGTAAAGCCGCCACCTGCAGTGCGGGCATCCCATATGGGCACCGGTTTGTGTCCCAGATGCTCCACATCCGATCTAGCTCTCTGCTATGGCCTGGGAAAGCAGTGGGAAATGGCCCAAGTCCTTGGGCCCCTGCACCCATGTGGGAGACACAGAGGAAGCTCCTGGCTCCTGGCTTCGGATCGGCACAACTCCAGCCGTTGAGTCTGTGTAACTCTGACTTTCAAAATAAATCTTTAAAAAAAAAAAAAAAAAAGTATTCCTCAAATGCCAGTTATGTTGAAGGAAGCCTGGGGAATGGATCTTAAAGTATTGGATCGGGAGAGGAAGAATAGAATTTTGGATCTGGCTGGATCTATTGAAGTGGGTGCTGTATTCTGACTTCTGCTCTAAACATCAGGATGTGTTGACTTTCTGAGCCTGCCCCTTCCTGGGCTAGCCCCTTCTCCCAGGCAGCAAAGAGCCCTGCCCTTCATCCGCAAACAACGCAGGGCCAGGCCTCCTCGTGGCTCCCACACCCTAGCAGGCCAGGCTCCTCTGCCCCATCCAAGGCCAGGTTCCAGACTAAGAACCAGCCCAAACCACCACAATCATTCAAACCAGCCTGTCCTGCCCCGTCCTGCCCTGCCTTGCCCACTGAAGCGCCTCTGGAGGCAGCAGCATACAGCTACCCCTCCACCCTGCCTTCCGCCTCCTCCCGCGTTCCCAGTGGCCTGGCCTGCCTCCTGCTTCTCAGACCCGAGATGGTAATAAACTTGGCTTTCCTGAGCTTCTCCTCTGCCTCCTCTCGCAGCCATACCTGGCTGGCCATCTGCTAAAAGGAGGTAAAAGAGGAACACTAGCAGATTCTGGAGTTCACACAGGAAGGGCTCTCGCAGTTCGTTTACCATTAAACTCCCCGGGTTGTTTCACTGATTGAAGCTGGGGTGTTTGAGCTCCACACAGCAAAGAGGGAAGTATCCAGGATGTGGATGGAGTAGACGTCACAGCGGAAGCCTCGCTAACTGTATTCCTGGGGGGGGCCCAGAAGACACGTGTGGGTGAGAGGCGCGCCAGCATTTTAAAGAGCTCCATAGCGGTTATTCTTTGAAGGGAAGTCGTGGAAGCAAGAAATGCAGCCACCAAATGGGTCCTGGAATTCACGCAAAGCGAATGATGAGCTATCCGGATGTCGGGAGCCAACTGGAGGCGCTCGGACACCGACTGTGTTTGTGTAGCTGTGGCAATGTGCAGCAGAGCCGAAGCAGGAATCAAAGCGGTCTCGCGTGGGTGATGGCTGGTAACATCCCCGGGACACAAGTGAACAGGCAGCCGCCTGGAGACCTGCTGGATTTGAGCAAATGGAGAGGCTCTGGTGTGGTGAGCAGAAGTCTGGCTTCTGACAGTAGGGAGTCGGAGCCCTTTGGCCAATTCTTCAGTTGGAGACCTATTCACAGACCTCGCCCCTTGAAGAAAGGGCTGGGGCCTGCTATATATCCAGAGTGTTACGGTGAATCTCCCTCCCAGTGTGGCCCCACAGAGACATTGTACAGGGTGACGAAGCACCGAGAAGAGAGAACCTTGAACCCAGACTCTGAATGGCTGTGTTCTGTCATCCGCGCGTGGGCTTCCGGAGTCAGACACCTACGGACCTGCGGCCCGGCTCAGCGTCCCCAGAACCCAGCCCACATTACTGCCCCAGCGCCCGTGGATGCAGACCGAAGCTTCCACGTACTCAGCACACTCGTTCTCTGACCCATGGAATGAAGGCTAACATGACAGAAAGGGACGAGTGGAAGCCTCTAGAACTGTGTCTATGCAGCACAAAAGCAGACGGCAGGCAGTATCCCATCCCGAGAGGACTGACGAGGTCAGTGCCACCAACAAGGTCTTGAAGGGCACAGAGGCAGTGACCTCCACCATACTATCCCCTGAGAGCCTGCCTGCTGGCACTCATGGGCCTTGGAGAATGGCAATGGCTTATCCGAAACGTGGTGACCCCAAATGCAGCTGCCGTCCTGGGTATGATTTGTTTGCTAAAGCAAGCCCACACACCCCATGTCACTTAGTCTGTAGCTAACACGGTGAGAGCTTTTAGTTCCATACCTTTTAGGAAAGACTGCCAGACCTGGTTGTCCTTTAGCTGGCTGGGCCTCACCCATACACCTGCACTGCACTCCCCTGGGGCTCCATCAACTCTCTGGTCTCTGACACAATCTAGTCGGCATTGAACGTGGACCAGGAATGCAGGCTGGCATGCTCGTTGGCAGACTGTCCAGTTCCTCACCACAGGTGTCTACCTCGGGCCACCTGAGTGCCCTCAACGGGGTGACGGTTTTCCCCCAGGGCAGCCTCAGGGAGAGCAAGGTGGAAGCTACAGTATCTTTTGTGATGCAGTCTCGACATCACACACTGTCACTTCAACTGTACCTACTGGTCACCCAGGTAGGGCCCACCTAAGGGAGTAGCTACCAAGAGGCAAGGATTAGTGGGAACCAACCTGGAGACTGACTACCATGGTCATGGAAGTTAGGAAAGTTCTTCGTCCCATTCACTTAACTTTCCAAGATTGTGGTTTTTTCAACCCAAGCATTTATGTTTTAAAAATGCTATGCAATGCAAACAGCAGCATTAACATTGCCCTTGTGTGGATGAAGACTTAGACCAGAAGACACGGGTTCCTGCAGCCGATGCTTGAGCAGTTTTTTCTCTTAACATCTTTGGACCTTAGCTTCCATGCTCCTAAAATAAAGAAGATTCCTTCCCCTCCTTCCTCTCCCAAGGAGGTTTCTGAAAGTGTTTTTAGTTCATTAAAAATTCAATCCTCGGTGTGGCTGGCATTGTGGTATAGCAAGGAAAGTCCCTGCCTGAGCTGCAGGTATCCCACATGGGCACCAGTTCTTGTCACATGGGAGACCCAGGTAAAGCTCCTGGCTCCCGGCTTTGGCCTGGCCCAGCCCTGGCCATGCGGCCACCTAGGGAGTGAACAGAAAATGAAAGATTCTCTCTCTCTCTCTCTCTCTCTCTCTCTCTCTTTGTAACTCTTTCAAATAAATACTTTTTAAACAGAAGTTTATATTTGGGTCAGGCATTGTGGCACAGCAGGATAGACCACTGTTGGGATGCCCACTTCCCATATCAGAGTGCCCGTTTGAGTCTCCTGTGCTCCACTTCTGATCCAGCGTCCTGCCAGTGCATCCTGGGAGGCAGCAGATGATGGCCCAAGTCCTTGGGGCCCTGCCGCCCATGTGGGGGACTCGGATAGAGTTCCTAGTTCCTGGCTTCAGGCTGCTGTGGCCATCTGGGCAGTGAACCAATGGATGGAAGATATTCTCTCTCTCTCTCTCTCTCTCTGCCTTTTAAATTAATAGATCTTTTTTAATCAAATATTTACCTTAGAGCTTAATCCCATTAAGTCTCTTGTTTTGCAAATGCAGAAAGGGTTTCTACAGAAGTAGAGACGTCTGCCCAGGATCGCACCGACAGTTAGTGGGGTAGCCAGGATTAGGGCCTCAGCCTCTGGAATCCCCAGGCTGGGAAGAAAAGGGCAAGAGAAATTATGGAAAGAATTTCCACATTGTCTGTGACAACTCATCGAGCGAGGGCTGGCTGTAAGCCTGAGGCACACCTGCAGTGTCCTGGTTGTGGGACTTTACAGCCTGAGGTCCCCCTTGCACGCCTCAAAATGACTGAAGACTCACAAGAACCTTTGTTCGTATAGGTTGTATCTAGAAATGTTTATTACAAGGATAGGCTCTCCAACATCGGAGAGCCTAGCAGTGAAAGTGTTGGCCCCCACATCAGGGTTCCTGGATTTTTTTATTTATTTATTTGACAGGTAGAGTTTCAGACAGTGAGAGAGAGAGACAGAGAGAAAAGTCTTCCTTCCGTTGGTTCACCCTGCAAATGGCTGCTACGGCCGGAGCTATGCCGATCCGAAGCCAGGAGCCAGGTGCTTCTCCTGGTCTCCCATGCGGGTGCAGAAGCACTTGGGCCATCTCCACTGCCTTCCTGGGCCACAGCAGAGAGCTGGCCTGGAAGAGGGGCAACCGGGACAGAACCCAGCGCCCATATGGGATTCTGGTGCCGAAGGCGGAGGATTAGCCAAGTGAGCCATGGCGCCAGCCCTCCTGGGTTTGATTCCCAACTCCAGTTTCTCCCCAGTTCAGACCCTGGGAGGAAAAGTAATGATTCGAGTAATTGGGTCTCTGCTATAGCCAGGACTGTGCCAGGCTGAAGCCAGAAACTGGGGACTCACTCTGGGTCTCCCACATGGGTGACAGAGACTCAACTACTTGAGCCATCGCCCGCTGCCTCCTAGGTGGACATCAGCAGGAAACTAGAATGGAGAACAGAGCGGGGACTTGAGCCCGGGACCCCACTGACTGTGAAATGCAGGCATCGTGGGCACTGGTTTACCTGCTGTGCCTGCTCCTCCCAGATTCTTATGTTGAAACCCCCAAGGTAGGGACCAGCGTTGTGGTACAGAGGGTTAAACTGCCAATGGCAATGCAGGCAGCTTGAAGTACTTGGCCCCTGGCACCCACATGGGAGATTAGGAAGGAGTTCCTGGCCCCCGGCTTCAGCTTGGCCCAACCTTGACTGTTGTGGCCATTTGTAGAGTGAACCAGCAGATGGAAGATAGCCCTCTCTGCTGTAGTTTTTCTTTTAAAATAAATAAATCTTTTTTTTAAAAAGTTGGGGACAGCACCATGGTGCAGCAAGTTGAGCTGCTATCTGCGACACTAGCACCCCACGTGGGCACCTGTTCGAGTCCCCGCTGCTCAACTTCAGATCCAGCTCCCTGCTAAGGCACCTGGGAAAGCAGTGGAGGATGGTCCAAGTGCTTGAGCTTCTGCTACTCACATGGGAGACCGAGATGAAGCTCCAGGCTCCTGGCTTCAGCCTGGCCCGCCCCAGTCGTTGCAACCATTTGGGGATTGAACCAGCAGAAGAAAGATCTCTTTCTCTCTCTCTCTGTCTCTCCCTCTCTCACTGTAACTCTAACTTTCAGATAAATAAATAAATCTTTTTTTAAGTAAATTTAAAAAGAAGCCTCCAATTGATGGTATTAAGAGGTGGGGGCCTTTGGGTGAGCAGGTCAGGAACACCCCCCCTTCATGAGTGGGATCATTGCTCTTCCAAATGAATGGAAGCCACAGGCAGGGCACCTCCTGTGAGGAACAGGCCCTCGCCAGACGCAGGGTCTGCTGGTGGCTTAATCTTGGACTTGCCAGCGCCAGAGCAGTGAGAAATGTTTCCGTTCTTTATAAATTACCGGGTCTAAGGTGTTTTGTTTTAGCAACCCAAGAGTTATTCTTGTGAGAAATAAAGATTATTTTTTAAATGATGAGAAGAATGGCTTTGCTTTATATCTTCGTGAAACTCTTTAATCCCTGTCTTCAGTGGAGATAGCTGGATTTTCTTGTTTCTGCATGTAGACCAAAAGCCCGCGTCCTGTAGCCTCTGGAGAACTCCAGTTTATTAGTGATAGAATGAGAGTGAAAAAAGGCATTTTAACATTGTTATGAAAATGGTGGGGCGCTGGCGCTGTGGTATAGTGGGTCCAGCCACTGCCTGCAGTGCTGGCATCCCATATGGGCACCGGTTCAAGCCCCAGCTGCTCCACTTCTGATTCAGCAGCCTACTAATGCACCTGGGAAAACAGCGGAAGATGGCCCGAGTGATTGGACCCCTGCACCCATGTGGGAGACCTGGAAGAAGCTCCTGGCTCCTGGCTTTGGCCTGACCCAGCCCTGGCCATGGTGCGCATTTGGGGAGTGAACCAGCAGATGGAAGACTTCTCCTTCTCTGTAACTCTACCTTTCAAATGAATAAATAAATCTTTCAAAAAAAAGTTCTGATCTCACAGACCCCCTGAAAAGGTCTGGGGGTGCTCCCAGATTCTCAGACTACATGGGGAGCCCTGCTGGTGGGACCCCCCAGAACTCCCTTTGGTCTGCTTTAGCATATGAAGTGCCCATGAGACAAAAGGATCAACAACAAAGCTGGCAAGGGGACTGTTAGAAAGGTGACAGGATACACTCTGACCACTGTAGCAGACCAGAATCAAAATGAAATTTTATGTGGAATGTCTCACATTTGCATTTTGCTTTATTTTTAGGCAGTTGCACGTGTACTAGAGGCACAGGATGGGAAGAACCGGCCTGACAGCAGTTTGTATGAAAAAGATCTGGCAGTTTAGGTCAACCACAAGCTAAATATAAACCAACAGCTTGTAACGCCATGGCAAGAAGCATCCATAGCCTTGTAACCATTGAGCTGGGGCAAACAGGCAGGGCTGCTTGGAGGGAAGCCGTGGGGAGGAGAGAGCAGTTGCATTTCCTTTGCTCCAGCCCTGACCTGAGCATCTAAAAAAATTCAGAGTGGCTGGGAGGCGTGTAGCATTTGCACACTGCTAACCATGTGGTTTGATAAAGTTTAAACTCAAGAAAGCTGAATCCACAAACAAATGTCCCCTTAAGCCTGACAGGTTTTTACAGCCCCAAGGACAAGGACATGCCCTCCTGCTGTATCCACCGCTCTGCTCCACAGCGCCCGGCCCCAGTCTGCAGCACGGGGTGGCAGGGGGCTCTTCTCTGGATCCTGATCACTGCTCCCCCCCAGCCCAGCAGTTGGCTCTGGCCAGAGGCTTCCATTCAGGGAGCTTCTGCAAAACCCCTCTGGCTCCTGTCCTCAACATCACCCTTGGTCTCCTGGAGCTCAACTCTTCCCAGCCTGGTCTAGGTTCCGGCTCCTTCCTGCCTATTACCAAGAGGGCATCTTCGTGCCCTTGTCGTTAGGTGGCTCCGTCCCTTCCTTCGTGGGACAAGAGACAAGTTTCTCCTGAAGTCGCCAAGGTTGGCCCAGATTGGACGCACTTCCAGTAGGTGGTGGTTTCTCTTCCTCTGCTCCAGGCTGCACCAGTCTTGAGCCTGGCATTCCCGGCTGGGCCCTCCATGCCAGAGGATTGTCAACGGCCTGGAAATGTTCCAGAGCGTGTTAGAGGTGGCACACAGGCTCTGGGGTCACACGTGGGCTCCAATTCCCTTGCTAGCTGCACAAGTTACTTAAACCCATGGAGCTCAGTTCCCCCGCATTTTTTTTTTTAAAGATTTATTTATTTGAAAGGTATGTTGCCGGCGCTGCGGCTCATTAGGCTAATCCTCCGCCTTGTAGCGCCGGCACACCGGGTTCTAGTCCCGGTCGGGGCGCCGGATTCTGTCCCGGTTGCCCCTCTTCCAGGCCAGCTCTCTACTGTGGCCAGGGAGTGCAGTGGAGGATGGCCCAAGTGCTTGGGCCCTGCACCCCATAGGAGACCAGGATAAGTACCTGGCTCCTGCCATCGGATCAGCGCGGTGCGCCTACTGCAGCACGCAGGCCGCGGCGGCCATTGGAGGGTGAACCAACGGCAAAGGAAGACCTTTCTCTCTGTCTCTCTCTCTCACTGTCCACTCTGCCTGTCAAAAAATAAAAATAAAAATAAAAAAAGAAAGGCATGTTACTGGAACAACTGGGCTTGGACTGCTCGATGCTGGGCAGTCAATACCCCGGAGACAAGGGTCAGGGCAGGAGACAGCCCATTCGTTAGAGTTAGGGTGGCCCCAGGAGAGGTAGGCAGACTTTGTGGTCCCAATCACACTGTCGCCAGGCTGCAGGCAGCAAGAGACAGGGTCATTACAGGAGGTCAGGGAAGATAATGGGTCCTGAAATTCTTAGACAAACAGTCGAGTCACAAGACTGGTCACAGGTAAGTCACAAGATCATCATAGCTAAGTCACAAGATGGGCAGTTTTTGTTAAAACGTAAAAAGAAGGGAAAGAAAGATGCATTTGTTACGGTTCTAGGCGGAGTGACACAGAGACAGGGAGAGACAGAAAGAGATCTTCCATCCGCTGATTCACGCCCCAGATTCGCACACCAGCGGGGCTGGGCCAGGCTGAAACCAGGAACCAGGAGCTCCTTCCTGGTCTCCCACAGAGGTGGCAGGGGCCCAAGTACTCGGGCCGTCCTCTGCCTCCTTCCCGGGATCAGGCGTGGATCTGCCTGGAAGGAACCAGCACCCCTATACAGGATGCCGGCATTGCAGGCAGTGGCTTAGCCCACTGTACCTCCACTGCAGCCCCTCAGACTCCCCAGTTATAAAATGCAGTGGGTATCGGCTCTTCTGAAGATAGAATGGGATGACCAATGTAAGTGTCCATCATAGTACCTAGCACATGATGACTGTTCATTCAATATTAATTGTGTAAGTGAGATTTTATATCAAACTTTTCCAAAGGAAAATAGTATCTGAAAAGACCCCTTCCCCCTACAATATCAGCCACTGGCATTATCTGATGGAGAAATAGTGCTCCAGGGACCCCAGCCACACACACACACGTGCACACACATGCACGCACGCACCTCCATTTCAGAGGGAGAGCTGTGTCCTACATTTGCATAACTAAAAGTCCTCTCAAGCAACTTTCTTAGAGTGAAAATGGATCAATGTCTGTTTTGAAATGACAGTTTTTCATTTCCTCCCCATTCCTAACAACCTTCAAAGGTTTTAGGGTCAAATTTCAATCAGGGCTCAAGCATCAAGGGTCTGTGTGTGTCCTCCCTCTCCTTCCCCACCCATAGGAAAAGAATTCCAGCTGCATAGGCCCTCAGCTCTGCCTGTCCCTGCCAAAGGCCAAAGCTGGGAAGAACACAGATGGAAGCCCATGGGCAATAAGTCTAAGAGTTAAAAATCGTGATGGGGCCAGCACTGTAGCGTAGCCTCATGTGACACTGGCATCCCATGAGGGTGACGGTTGGGGCCCGGCTGTTCTGCTTTCAGTCCAGCTCCCTGCAAATGTGCGTAGGAAAGCAGCAGAAGATAACCCAAGTCCTTGGGCACCTGCCACCCACATGGGAGATCTGGAGGAAGTTCCTGGCTCCTTCAGTCCCAGCTGTTGTGCCATTTGGGGAATGAACCAACTGGACAGAAGATCTCTCCCTCTCCCTCTCCCTCCGTCCCCCTCCCCCTCCCTCTCCCTTTCCCTTCCCTGGGGCTCAGGAAAACAGGGCAGATTTCGGGTTATCTATTGCGCTCCATCCTTCTTTCTGTGGATTTTTGCACACACACTCCCCCGCCCGCCCCCCATCACAGCTGTTTTCAGTGTAATTGCCACTGATTGAGCAGCTGTCAAGGCCCAGGCACTGTGCGAAGTGTTCCCGGCTGTAGTTCCTGCAAGGCTGGAAGTGATGCGCTCACTTACACCCCCCTGGGAGCAGACAGGCAGGCGGCCCTCCCCAGGCAGGGCCTTAGCCAGCTGCCCTAATACAACGGTGCCCACCCTGTGCCCTAAACCACAGTGCTGGAGGCCGCGTCTGGTTTCTGGTGAGGGCTCTCTCCCTGGTGCACAGCCACCTTCTCGCTGGGTCTTCGAATGGCTTGTCCTTGGGGCTTTTTTTTCTCTCCAACTTAATATTTTATTTATTTATTTTTGAGATAACATATTTTTAACTTATGTTGTAGTTAAAATCGTTTGACTAAATAAAGAATTCAACAAATGGGGCCAGTGCTGTGCTTTGTAGGTTAAGTCTTTGTCTGCCACACTGGCATCCCATATGGGCCCCAGTTCGAGTCTTGCTGCTCCACTTCAGCTCTCTGTTATGGGAAAAGCAGTAGAGGATGGCCCAAGTCCTTGGGCCCCTGCACCCATGTGGGAGACCCAGAGGAAGCTCCTGGCTCCTGGCTTCAGATCAGTGCAGCTCTGGCTGTTGTGGCCATCTGGGGAGTGAACCAGCAGAGTGAAGACCTCTCTCTCTCCCTCTCTCTGCCTCTGCCTCTCTGTAACTGTAATGTTTTTTTTTTTTAAAAAAAGCTTCTTCATAATAATTGTTGATGAAATTGGATGAATACATGTGAACTCCAATGATTATATTTTAACATTTTGGAAGCAGTAAGAGGGAGAAAAAGAATAATTTCAAGCATTGACATTCAGGCTGAAAACTTCAAAAGGTATTTTTCTAACAGGCAGAGTTAGACAGTGAGAGAGAGAGACAGAGAGAAAGGTCTTCCTTCTGTTGGTTCACCCCTCAAATGGCTGCTACAGCTGGCACGATGCGCCGATCCAAAGCCAGGAGCCAGGTGCTTCCTCCTGGTCTCCCATGCAAGTGCAGGGCCCAAGGACTTGGGCCATCCTCCACTGCACTCCCTGGCCACAGCAGAGAGCTGGCCTGGAAGAGGGGCAACCGGGACAGAATCCGGCACCCCGACCGGGACTAGAACCCGGTGTGCCAGCGCTGCAGGCAGAGGATTAGCCTGTACTAATTAGCCTGTACAGGATTGCGGCGCCGGCCAAAGTTATGTTACTTTTCATTACAACATTATGACTGATTGTTCCTGCTGTTTTCTGATTATATATAATGTTACTTTTAGAATAAGGTAAAAATTTAACTTACTGAAATATGAACATTCTTCACATGAAAACGCAGCAAGAGTGAGCCCCCAGCCTAGCAGTGAAATGCTCAGGGGAGCAGCTTTGTTCCATTTCTGTTTCTGGTCCCCGACTCCAGCTTCCTATTAACACCGACCGACGCTGGGAGACAGTGGCAATGGCTTGAGTAGTTGGGTCCCTGCTGTCCACGTGGGAGACCTGGCGTGTGCTCCTGGCCCCAGCCCCAGCCCCTGGCCATTGCAGCCAGGTGGGAGAGTGTGCTGGCAGATGGGAGTTCTGTCTGTCTGCCTCTCCAAACAACAACTGAAAATGTCTTACATTTTCTGTGGTGGCCAGACAGGCCTGGCCACTGGAGTTCTCCCTGGGAAGAACGGATCTGGTCAAAGGACTTCTGCTGTAATATTCGAATCATTGACAAAAATACTGTGTGCTTGTATTTTCTTTAAGGTCAGCTAGAAGAGACCATTTCAAAATTCTTAAAGAAGACAAAGTGTAACTAAAGCTGTAACTAAAGCTCCTCGAAGCAACACAGCTCTTTTCCTGCCCACACTCAAATCGCCTTCCCTCAAGCACAAACGTGGGGCTTGGAGAGGCCCGGAAGCTCCCCCTGCCTGTGAGGATGTGGCTCCAGGTCTGGTCTGGACTTGGGCGGGGTGCTGGGAACACCCTCTCCCCTCCTCCCTGCTTCCAGCAGGACAGCAAGAACATTCCATGGGAGACGCCCAGCCTGGGGAGGGAAGGGTGCATGGGCCCTTTGGAAGGGAGCTCCACACGGGTTTTGTTTGCCTGGAGAGAGCCGGGCCTCCCAAGGGCAGTCTGACTGTGGATTCCTGCAGCTCAGCAGCCACTGGCAAAGCCACCAGCAGCAAAGCACCCTTGTGTCCTGGGTGCACCCACACCTGCCACGTCCCTGTGCACTGGCCTCAGCCTCGTGGGCTGCCCTTCATTTCTGATGTGCTCCACTCTGTTTGTGTTAGAGCAGCGGCCGCAGGCGTGAGAAGCTAGCGAGGCTGATTCAGGCCCCTTCTGTCCCAGGCACCTCCCCAGCCACTCTCCTCCCCACTTGGCCAGCCCAAGGAGCCCCCTCTGCAGCTGACTAGGGCTCAGCCCCGGGCCTCTCTCCAGGACAGAGTTCCACGGCCATGAGTCTGGCCAATGTCCATTATCTGGGACTGGGCTCAGTGCACTGTGGCTTTCTCCTCCCCTCCACCCCACGCCTGGGAAGGGCGGAAAACACTGGGGCATCTCTGAGCTGTCATTAAGCCAAGGGCCACTGCCTGCGTGGGCAAGCTGAGCCTCTCTCCTCGCTGCTGTATCTGGGCTGCACGCCCCCAGCACCTGGCCAGGGACCCTGGAGGGTCTCACAATACTTCCTGTCCAAAGCAGAACCCCAGCCATTGTTCATGGTCATGTAGTCCCCAGGGCACCTCGTTTAATCACAAGTACAATTTTCTTTAAGATTTATGCATTTATTTATTTGAAAGACAGTGAGAAAGAAGGCGAGGCAGAGAGAGAGGTATCTCTCACCTACTGATTCACTCCCCAAATGCCCTTACTAGCCAGGGTTGGGCCTGGCTGAAGCGGGGAGGCAGGAGCTCCATCAAGGTCTCCCACATGGGTGGCAGGGGCACAAGAATTCGGGCCATCATCCACTTGCTTTTCCAGGCGCATCACCAGGAAGCTGGATCGGAAGTGGAGCAGCCGGGATTCAAACCAGCCCTCTAATACGGGATGCCCACGCCACAAGCTGTGGCTCCACCTGCTTCACCACATTGCCAGCCCAGGATTTTAAACTCCAAGACAACAGATTTGGCTGCCAGGCATGTGTTACTTTAAAAAAAAAATCTTCCTGGCGACACAATTCATCAGCAAGTAGACACTGGGTAATGATCACGTATTGATCCTCACGTGAACCTTGGTTTCATGTATACATGAGGATGATACAAACTCGTCAAATGTCACACAGCCACTGAGAATCAAGGTGAGAGCCAAACCTCGTGGGACAGAGAGAGAGAGAGAGAGAGAGATCTTCCATCTGCTGGCTCACTCCCCAAATGGCCATGGCTGTGCCAGGCCGAAGCCAGGAGCTTCTTCTGGGCCTCTCACGTGGGTACAGGGGCGGCTTTACCCACTGTGCCACAGCGCCGGCCCCAAGCTTGTATTCTTTCGCCTGAGATCTTGCTGCCTCAGCACAAGCCGTGCAGGTGCAGGCCTCGAAGGACCACCAGGGAGGGCCGAACACGGCCGCCCCAGACTTCCCAGCCCCCATCCTCCCCACCCATCCTCTTCTGGTTTGGGTCATGCCAAGTCATGGGAGGAGGGCTGTCTGGATTCCAGAAACATCTAAGAAAGGAGTGGAGTAGAGGGAAAGAGAGAGTACACGAGTCACCGTGGTTGGTGGCTGTGTGCCGGGAGCAATGAAAATCATAGCTCTAGGCCCGACTACAAAGAACCTCAGAAGGCCGCGCTGCGGAGCGGGGCCCTGCTGCTGGCGCAGCCGTTGACGGCTCTTTGTCAGGTAAGGCCAGGTGGCTCCTCCGCCTCTGCCCTCTGCAGAGCTGGCCCCAGTGCTGTGTCATCACTTACTCGCCTGCACAGGCCTGGCCCACACCCCACGGCCCCGCGGTGCAGCCCGGAGCTTCCTTCCTGGGGCAGCAGGGCCCAGTCATTCGGAAACCTCTCTGATGAGCGCCGGGAGGAAGGTGCTGACAGGGCAGCTGGGCCAGCCTTCCCCTGGCCCCAATTTCGGAGGTGAATGTGGTAGGGGTTTCGTTGGCCTGTCACCTCCGCCTTGGGCCCGGTTCACTTTCACTGCTGGGGTCGGTGCGGCTGCCTTTGATGGTGCCTCGGCCTGGGGATCCTGCCTCTGCCGACAGCGCCACCGAGGCCCACCGGCCCCACTCTGAGCCACGCCAGGCCTGGCCTCTGACCTCGGGTCACTGACCACAGGGCCCCACAGCAGCCTGGCCAGGAGACTCAGTGCTGAAAACGGGACCATGAGCTTCATGCCACTCGCCGCTTGAGGGCCTCCTCTAGAGCAAGTGGGCACTCCGGCCACAGTGGGCACTGTCTCTCTGGCTCCAGCAGGGCAGAGCCCGGGTCGGGGGGTGGGGGCAGCCAGCGCCCGCACTCCGGGGGGCCTGCACGCCCTGACAGCTCCCATAGCTAAAATGGGCTGAGAACTCCTGGCTGATGAGACCCCCCAGGAGACAGAGGACGTGAGAGGGCTCCCAAGGCCAGGAAGGCAGCAGCTACACTTGCTGGCCGCCAGCAGGAGCCACGCTGGGTTTTGTTTCTTATTCAGCCTCCCTACACCCACTTTGGGCCTGGAATGTCACGGATGATTAAGGCACCTTTGTCTGTGGCCCTGCCACCCATCCCTACTGGAGATTTTATCAGACTACTCCGCCTTGTTCACTGCTCAAGCCTGGCATGCAGTAGGCAATTAATAAATGCATTTTGGAAGTGGAAATGAAGACATCTCCTTAAAAACCCCTGAAGGCTCTGCCACCCTTCTGTGATCCCTGCACACAGACGAGCTCCCGGGCCTGTTAGCATCTGCCCCCTCACCTCCTGTTCTTTTTTTTTTTCTTTTAAAGATGTATTTATTTATTTGAAAGGCAGAATTACAAAGAGAGAGAGAGAATCTTCCATCTACTGGTTCACTCCCCAGATTGCTGCAACAGTTGGAGCTCCAGCCATTGTGGCCATTTGGATAGTGAACCAATGAATGAAAGACATCTCTCTCTCTCTCTCTCTCTGTAACTCTGCCTTCCAAATAAATAAATAAATAAATTTTTCCTTTCTTTCCCACCACTCTTTACAAAGGCATGATTGAGGGTGTGCGTGCAGCCTGGCCATGAAGACACCAGCACCCCAACTCTGCACACCGGGATTAGAGTCCCACCCCCAGCTCCTGTCTCCAGCTTCCTGCTAATGCTCACCTTAGGAGGTAGCAGATGGGTCCCTGCCGTCTGAGGCCTGGGCTGAGTTACGGCCCTGGCTTTGGTGTGACCCTGTTCTAACCATTGTGGGTATTTGGGGAATGAGCTAGCTGATGGGAGTTCTTTCGTAGTTTCTCTCCTTCCCTCCCTGACTTTATCCCATATCAGAGCATGGACTTGAGCCCCAGCTACTCTCCTTCCAATGCGTCTTCCTGACAACACCCCTAGAAAGACAGCAGAATACAGCCCAAGTACGCGTGCCCCTACCACCCACGGGGAAGATGGGGGGGTGGGGGGGTGGAGTTCCTGCCTGCTGGCTTTGGCCTGGTTCAGACCTGGCTGTTGCAGCCATTTGGGGAGTGAACCAGCGTTGGAAGATCTGTGTGTGTGTGTGTGCGTGTGTGTCTTCTTCTCTCTTTGTCACTCTGCCTTTCCAACAAATAAATCTTAAAATAAATAAATAAAAAGGTGACAGGGTGGCATGGCACAGTGCAAGTGCAGGGGGGAGCCAGTGGGAGCCTGGGGAGGGGCGACATAACTCTCAGCTGTGCCAGGGCGGGCCCCGGGAAGCCCGGCATTCTGCGGAGAACCATGGGGGTCATGGTCCCGAGCTGCGAGGTGCTGTCACGTGCCCTGGAGAGGCCTCAGCTGTGGTGTCTCCTGATGGAAGGCTGGGAGCCCTGCCCAGTAGGCTGGCACCTCCAGTCCGGGCAAGGGGACCAACTGCTGTCCATTTGCACACACCAATCCCACACAGCCCAGGACAGCGGTTCTCAAAGTGCAGCTCTAGGCCAACGCTTTTCAAGCCCCCAGCCCAGAGCTCCTGACACAGAGCCCCCCCGGGATGGGGCCCTGAGCCCTCTGTGTGACCCTGAGGCAGGATGTGTGAGGACCACTCACTGGGGCTACGGGGTTGCCTGTGTTCCGTGTGTCATGGAACACCTTGGCCAGGCCTATTCTAAGAGCAGACTCCCTGGGAAACAGACAGGCGAGGCCTACAATCCAGGATGTTTGGCACAAATCCCGTGTTCTGCCCTTCACCCACTCTGCCTCACAGTTTACCCGGCACATTCACACGTAGCATCACGTGTGACAGAAAGCTGCGTGTATCCTTCTGTCATGTGTGCCTTCTGCACCGCTGGGTTCCACCCACACTGTTTCACGTAGTGCTCAAAACTGTTCACAAGTTGTGTGTGTGTGAGTATGTGTGAGTGTATGTGTGTGCATGTGTGTATGTATGAGTGTGTGCAAGTGTGAGTGTGTGTATGTGTGTGAGAGTGTGCATATGAGTGGGGGGTGTGTGTATGTGAGTGTAAGAATGTATGTGAGAGTGTGTTATGTGAATGTGTATGTGAGTGTGAGTATGTGTATGAGTGTGTGTATGTGAGTGTGAGTGTGTGTGTTTGTGTGAATGTGTGAGTGTATGTGTGTGTGAATATGTATGAGTGTGTGCAAGTGTACGTGTGTGTATGTATGTAAGAGTGTGTGCGAGTGTGTATGAGTGGTGTGTGAGAGTATGTATGAGAGTGTGTGTATGTGAGTGTGAGAATGTGTGAGAGTATGTGTATGAGTGTATGTGATATGTGTGAGTGTGTGTATGTGACAGTGTGTGTGAGAGTGTATGTGAGAGTGTGTTTATGTGAGTGTGTGAGTGTATGTGTGTGTGAATATGTATGAGTGTGCAAGTGTGAATGTGTATGTATGTGAGAGTGTATGAGTGGTGTGTGTGAGAGTATTATGAGTGTGTGTGTATGTGAGTGTGAGACTGTGTGAGAGTGTGGGTATGTGATGTGTGTGATGCATGAGAGTGTGTGTACATGATGTGTGTGTGTGTGTGAGAGTGTGTGAGTGTGAGTGTGAGAGTCTGCGCACCAGCATCTGCTCTCCCTTCTCTGTTAGGCCAAGTCCTCCAGGACACAGCCTCATCTCCAGCTGATGCTCAGTCAGTACCCAGTATGTAAATCCACGGTCCAAGCACCAACGCACTCTCCAACCCTGGCCATACAGCCTGCGTCCAGCCCGGGGCTTCCAAACACACTCATGCTTCTGTAACCTTGCGGTAACCTTGAGAGGAGCTGCCCCAGCACCTGCAGCCCATTTCCTCCCCGCAGGACCCCTACCTGTCACCTAATGAGAGAGGGAGCCGTGCGTGGGTGCTGGCTCCCGTCAGTGACAACCTTTACCACCCCGTTTCCTGTGTTGGCTTGCATCGTGCTGTTGGGTCCCTCGTGCCTGGTGAGCTGTTAGCAGTTGCATGACTTCCCACCGCTGTCTGAAGCCGGTTCCACGCCTGTGATATGGTAACGAAGCATCCAACACTTCAAGACTGTTCTGAGGATGAAAGGCAGCCGTGTGCTTGAAGAACGCGGCACAGTTCATGGTGTGTGTGTGTGTGTGTGTGAGTGTGTGTGTGCATACCTGCATCTGCTCTGCCTCGCTGTGCAGCAAAGTGCCCCATCAGAGTCTCCCCTCCGCCTGCTGCTCACTCCGTACCCAACCTGCAAATACGTGATAAACAGCCCATGGCGGGGAAAATGCCTCTCCTGTGCAAAATGGGGTCCCTGAGAGGAGGTTGTGTGGTCTTGAGAGAGACCCTCACATCGGTGCCCACCGAGCCGACTGTAGACCCTGAGGCCCGCTGCCATCATGAGCAAGAACATGGGACTGTCTTGCATCAGTCCCCCAGAAACCACAGCCAGGGATGTAGGTGCACAAAGGGTTTTGTGGGTCACATATGACGAAGCATGACGATAAAGTGGGATATGAAGGTTAAGCAGAAATTAAATTTTAGACGTGCGGGACCGCGTGCGTGGGTGAATGCTGTGCAGTGTCACTGTGATTCTCCCTGGGCCCCCACTCTGTGGCTGGCGAGGGAGGGGATTGTGGGGCTCTGCTCTGAGAACTGCTGGGCGGGAGCCTGGGAAAGACAGGGAGAGAGAGCGGCCCAGGGCCATGAAGGAAATTGGGCAAAGCGCCAGCCTATTTCCTGCAACAGCACCCAAGACTGTGGAATAAGTTCCTTTCTCTGTGGAATGTGGAAACCCAACTCCAAGATGAGTGATTGTATCCAATATCTGGAACAGAGAGAAACCTGATAAATTCCATGAACCGCGAAATCATAATTACGGGGAAAATCCACTCGGGCTAATACTAAGCAGCCGCTCCCACCTGGACCAGACATGAGCTCTGGCGTGGTGGCTGCCCCCGGCGGTCATTTTCTTTCTTCTTTAAAATTTCATTTATTTATTTACTTTGATTTTATCTGAAAGACAGAGAGATAGAGACAGTGAGACAGATGGAGAGAGATCTCCCACCTGCTTGTGCATTCCCCAAATGCCTACAGCAGCCAAAGATTGGGCCAGTCTGAAGCCGGGAGCTGAGACTCCATCCAGGCGGGTGGCAGGGATCCAGGCACTTGAGCCATCACCTGTTGCCTCCCAGGGTGCACGTTAGCAGGCAGCTGGATCAGAAGTGGAAATGGGATTTGAACCAGGTGCTCAGGAAAGGGATGTACATGTTCCAGGTGGTGACGTAACCACTGTACCCAATGCCCATCCGTCACTTACGGGTCATTTTCAAGAAAAGCCTAGGAAACAAGCCAGCCTCAGCGAGCTACCCAGGGGCTCGGAAGTGGGATCTCACAGAGCCACAGTAGAGGCAAGTTGAAAAGAAATTTGAGCTGCCTCACCTGGAAGGGTTCCCTCCTGGCTGATCGTTGCACACAGGTAGAAACCTTGCCATCGCATCTGAAGGCCAAAGGCTCACAGCCTGGGCTCCCGCTGCCCCATCGCCTCAAAACCACATGCCAGTGCTTGTGACGGTGGCGGCGGAGAGGGTGGCAAAGTCCTGGTCTGCCCTGGGCCCTTCTTCCAGCTCGCAGCACAGCCTGGGAAGGGGACAGCTGTGCGAAGAACACAAAAGAAGAAGGCACCAAAATAACAACCGTGACTTTGACCTCTGCACACCTCAGTCTCCTGGTGTCTCCCCTCCCTCCCACCATCGTCACCACCAGCCCTACCACAGCCACACCCGGCACACTCCACGTGCCCACGCCGTCCCAGGCACAGCAGGATTCCTTCCACACCGTGGTTGTCATCTCTGACACCCCCACGTCCCCTCTTCCCCTGACTGTACCCCACTCGGGTCCCCCCTCTTCCATGCAGTCTTCCTGACCTTGGAGAATAGTGGGTCTCTTCCGGCACGAGGCAGGGTTCTGCTTTTGGCTTTGTCCTGTCGATATCAGGACTTGGAGAGACTCGAGGCTGTCTTATCTGCATTGTCATCACATCACCAGACGCCCAAATCAGGACCGCACAAGTTTCCCTTTATCAGCTGAAACAAAGGACTGAAGCGTCGAAATGAAACCCATTAGGCATGTGGTGAAGGTGGCTGGGGGCCCACAGGGAAGCCCACCTGGACTGTAGTTGTTTAAGTGTGAGGCCTTTCTTTTCAAGTTGAGTGTTTTTAAAAGAGACTTATTTTATTTATTTGAAAGGCAGAGGGACAGAGAGAGACAGATGAGGAAAAAATCTTTCATCTGCTGGTTCATTCCCCCAAGTGGCTGCAATAGCCAAAGCTGGACCAGGCTGAAGCCAGGAACCAGGGGCTCTATCCTGGTCTCCCATACGGGTGGCTGGGGTCCAAGCACTTGGGCCATCCTCTGCTGCCTTCCCAGGTGCGGTAGCTGAATTTGCTCCCCGGGAACTGAATCAGAAACAGAGCAGCCGGGACTCAAACCAGCACTGTGAAATGGGAAGCACGCTTCACACACGGTGGCTATGCCACAAGGCCAGCCCCCAGGTATGGGGTCCTGAACGAGGAACTCACCTTCTCATATTTTGTCCCAATCAGATAGGGCAAAATCACCCAGAGGTCAAGGGACAAATTACTGAGGGACCCAGAAAAAAAATCTCTGAAGGATGGTTGAGGACACTGTGTGTTTTGGAGCCAAGAAGCCTCATGGGGATGTGGTTTCTGTCTTCAGGGGGTGCTTACTGGGAGAGGAGCTGGATGATCAGGCAGGGGACACAGCCGGGACCCTGGGGGATGAGTCACAGGAAGATGTTTTTTGACTCAGCGTGAGGAATGCGATTCTAATCATTAAGCTGTCCCACACTGCAACAGGAGCTCCTGGAAGAAGCACACTTTTTTTTTTCAGTTACAGAGAAAACAGTCTTCCTTCCGTTGGTTCACATCTCAGATGGCTGCTACGGCCAGAGCTATGCCGATCCGAAGCCAGCAGCCAGGTGCTTCTCCTGGTCTCCATGCGGGTGCAGGGGCCCAAGCACTTGGGCCATCCTCCACTGCCTTCCCGGGCCACAGCAGAGAGCTGGACTAGAAGAGGAGCAACCGGGACCAGAACCTGGTGCCCATATGGGATGTCGACGCTGCCGCAGGCGGAGGATTAACCAAGTGAGCCACGGAGCCAGGCCCCAGAATCACACTTCTCAACCTGTGATGTTTGACCAACGCCATCTGAAGAGGATTCACTGATGAGAACTTGCACTTGCTGGCGGTGGGGGTGGCGGGAGGAAGGAGTGGCTTGTCTTCCAAAGTCCCTTTCGGTTCCTAGATGATTCTAGATGCTCTATTCCTTCTTATTTATTTTCATTTTATTTGAAAGGCAGAGGAAGAGACAAAGCTCTCCCTTACACCAGTTCACTCTCCAGATGCCTACAACAAGTAGGGCTGGGCCAGGTTGAAGCCAGGAGCCAGGAACTCCAACTGGGTCTCCCCGTGGGTGGCAGGGACCCAGTACTTAAGCCATCACCTGCTGCCTTGTAGGCACATCAGCAGGAAACCGGATTGGAAGTGGAGCTGGGATTCACACCTGGAAGAAACAGGACGCAGTGTCCCTAGCGGCATGGTAACTGCAGGGCCAAATGCCTTCTTCCCTTCTTGATCAATGTCTTAGCATCCCACAAGCTAAGCTGAACATGCAGATGGACTGGGAGGGGCTGCAATGTTTGAGGGGTGGGGGATGGAAGGCTGAGGAGGGCCCCCGGCCAGCTGAGCGCCCTGGAAACAGCCAGACAGCTTCCTCCCATGGGGTCCCAGCACCGGAAGTCTGGACAGGAGGTCTGACCTCTTGTCCTGGGATTTCCCCCTCCCTGAAAGCAGTTACTGAAGGCAAGGTGGGGTGGGGGTGGGGAAGGCGCACGCAGTAGGCTGACAATTCCTCACACCTGTTGGGGTGAGGTGGGGCTGTCAGTGCGCACACCCGAGGGAAAGGGGGCAGAGGCACGTGGAGGACCCCAGCCACTGGCGATGGGGCTGCCAGGGGACAGCGAGGACAAGGGCGGGGGCGGGGTGCCGCTGTGTGTACAGTAATTGATTTTACGTCATTGTGGACCAAGACAGGAAATGCCTTCTCATGGAAGAAAGTACAAAGATGAGACATGGAGGGGAAAATTCATCCACCTCTCCAGAGGGGCTTCTCAGATAGAGCGGGCGGACTGGCGGGCAGGGGTGGGGGAGGCGCACCCTGCCAGGGGCAGCCTGGTGCGGCAGAGAAAGCCCTGAATGTGCAGTCAGGAGACCCGGTTCGGTGCCAGCTCCCCCCGTGGTGAGCACTGGATCCCCTTCTCTGAGCCCCGAGCCTGTCTGAAACCTTGGGGGTGGCACTGGCTGACCTCTGGAGCCCTCCTGGCCTGGGTCATTTACGTCAATCATTTACATGCCAATCAAGTTCATTTGTAGCCAGAAGGTCAGCGTGTGGAGTCAGGACATGACCCTGTGTGGCTATGCCTGTGCTGTGCTTTAACTCAGCAAGTCCACTTCCACCTTCCAGTGTTGTTCCTTTGGAGAGCTCCTGGGCTCACTATTCTGAAGTTGAAGGAGTGGCGGGGAATTGGGTCCTTGGTGTGTCCGACTGAGGGGTTCCCCAAGACAAGGGACTTTCGGTCCTGGGCACGCTGGGCAGGTTGGCCACCTGAGTTGGGGTGGGGAGGAAAGAGGAAGGTATGAGCTGGTCTTGGGGGAGAGGTCTTGGGAGAGTGTTTCCCCTGTGCCTTTCTATGGGGGGTTGGTCATGTGCATCGTGGTTGTCGTGGAAACTGGGGGTCCCAGAGGAGAAGCGGGGAGCAGACTACACTAGACATCAGCCCCAGTCGAGACAACGGTTGCCAGGAAAGAAGCTTAAACCCTGACTGGCACTGAGGCTGTGGGGGATTTTCCCTTTTTCTTCAAAAAAAAAAAAAAAAAAAAAAAAAAACAGAAAAGACACAGTGGAAACAAAAATGATGAGTTGTGAGCAGGCAGCAGCCCCCGGCAGCCCCAGGAGACAGAGCGCAGCTCATTTGCCTACATTTGCAGCTGCCGCCTGCTGCTCTCTATAGGCACTGGGGCAGAGCCTCCCGCGGTTGATCAGATACTGACCGGTCTGGCAAGTCCCGGCCACCGCCATGAACTACCCCATGACCCTGGATGTGGACCTCTTGAACTACAATCTGGAGGACGTGGTGAGTAGGGACCGGACGCTCCCTGTGGCCCAGGCCCTGCTTGGAATTCTTCATCTCCTGGGCCAGCATCCAGGGGACAGGGAACAGCTTGCCAGTCCCCTCCCACTGCGGGGCTGTCGAATCTGGACAGGCCCACGGGCTCCTGTCTTCTGAGGTGTTCTCTCTCCCAGTCTCCGGAGGGAGCAGAGCTGTCGCACTTTGCGGGCGTCTTTTGGAGGGCATTGGGAGACCAGGGCTCAAGCCTCCCCTGCCTCGCTGTGTGGCCCTCCTTTCTTCTGGATGGGCTCCTCTCTTCAATTCTCGGGGTTGGGACGGGCGCTGGACGGGCGCGTGCTTTGGAGACTTTCTTAATGCCAGGGCGCTGGCGCTGCTAACGGAGCCATCAGCGTGCCCGTGTTGCTCCCTCGCTGAATGACTGTCGCATCAGTCGGCTCTGTGTTGGAGGGAGAAGGGGAGGACTCGGTCCGGCCAAGAAGAGACAGATCGCTCCCTGCGAGCTCCTGGGTGATGACTTTGTGCCCAACGGGGTTGGTGTGAGACCAGATGGCAACAAGGGAGAGGCCCCTAGGGAGCCGGGGTCGGGGCGCAGGGGGTGCCAGGCTGCCGAGGGAGCCCTGTGTTGGACTTGGAAAGGTCTAGAGCATGCCGTGGCCACGCTCAGAGGACTGCAGTCCCTAGAGATAGGGTGTTCTTGGAAGGGTTTCTTGGGTGGGCTAAAAAAATGGTCCCCAGCCCCACTCTGCCACACCTGGGTCTCTCCAGTGAAGCATAATGGTTTGGTTGACTTGGCTGTCACTGGGCTTGTGAAGGGTGTGTGGAGAGCAGCTCAACCAGAGCACCCTGGGGTGTCTGGGTGCAGACTTCTTGGAAATGTCCTTATGGTCTTTTCTCGGCATGGGGTCAACAACGTCTCTCCGAGCTACATTCTGGGCCAGGTCCTAAAGGACCCAAAGCTTGGTCCCTACCAGGTCTTCTGACCTGAAACTCACCCTGAGACCCTGCCCCACCCTCCCAGCTGCCCCTCGCCTGTGACCTTCCCTCCACCAACTATGTCCCCAGAGTTGCCGGGAAAAGCCTGTCCCTCTCTCGCTTGCCCAGAGCCCACTGCTGGGAAGTGTCAGTAGAACAGGGGTGGAAAGCGAGAGGGAGGGCTCAGAACCTAGAGTCCAGCCTCCCAGACCCAATCCCTGGTGAAAATTGCAGCCCACTGCGTAGTCTGTGGGACCCAGTGTGAAATGAAAACACGGGGCCCCCTGTTGAGAACCGATTGAGAATGTGAGGGCCGCAAGAGCAGGCATTAAACCAAGGCCAGAGCCCTTCTGTGTGCAGCTACATGGGGTCCCCGCATCAGACGCTGCCTTGAGTCTCCGCACAGGGCCTAGGCGAGGCCCCCAGGCACCCTGAGAGCCCACTGCCCTGGCCGGGTACTGTGCTCCTAGCCTGGCCCCCCACCCCGGCTGCTGGCCGCGCCTGATTAGGTGAGACTGGTGTCTTCCTGTGCCCCCAGCTTTGAACTGACCACGGGCCCTGACCCAGTTGGATATCTTAGCAACCACCTGGAGACCTGGCCGTTCCTGGCTTCTGAGAAACCTCAAAAGTTTCCCCTAACTGCACGCCTCCTTCCACTGCGTGACCTGCGAGAGGCAGGTGGGGGGCGGGGGCCGTGTCTCTCGGCTGGCTTCATGGCACACCTCAAATGAGCAGTCTTGGGCCAGGCAACCCAAACATTTCCAGACCGCACCCCCGACCCAGGCTCTGCGCTGCTGGGCTCTGCCTCCACTTCCCTCCCGTGCACTCGGGCCAGGGCTGCTCCCCTCGGGGACGCAGGCTGTCTTTGCCCACCCCACACACCCTGCAGGGCCCTGAGCAGCGCCCAAGTGCACAATAGCACAGAGGCAGAGATTGTGGCGCCGGAGCCTCTTTCTTTCCTCTGTGAATCACTCACGGCCTTTGCGCCCCCTCTCCTCTGGAGTTAACGGACTTCCTGGCCCTGGGCTTCCCGGTCCCCACCCTGCTCTCATCCAAACTAAGCTCTGGCTTCTGCACCCAGTGCTGGATTCAGAACCGAGGGCTCGAGTGTGTAGGCCGAGTGTTGGCCAACCTGAGTGCCCTCCCGTTCTCCTCTTGACTTCTAAGATCAACTCCAGCTGCGTAAAACGTCTGCTTTCTTGAGGCTGCCCTGCTGGAATCTCACGGACCAAGGAGAAAACTAGATGGCTAAGAACCTGCAGGAAGCAGGAGCCTGGTCGCTGGGGCAGGCCTGCCAGGGACCCATGCTGCTGGGGAGGCAGCAGCCCCTGTGCACAGGACCCTTGGTGGGTGGGGGGAGCCTCCTGCCAACAGCACGCAGGCCTGGGCTGGGCACCTCTGGAGGCGGCCAGGAGGGGAAGCCGCTAGCAAGAGGGGTGAGGCGGCCCAGGCCTGGTGATCACCATCGCCCGTGAGTGACCAGAGGATCAGAGGCGAGGGAGCCCGTCCACGTGCACTGTCTCATTTCACCAAGGAGGGGTGAAGAAGAGGAACCAAAACCTGCTCAGACTGCCTCTGGGCTTTTACCTTGGAGGAGGGGTGGATCCCCCGCCACAGTCAAGTCAAAAGTCCCAGAGCGGGGTGGGTTTTTGGTACAACAGTTATGACATCACTTTGGGGGCGGGCGTTGTGGTACCGTGGGTGAGGTCGCTGCTCGGGATGCCCGCGTCCCACATCAGAGTGTTCAGGTCCCAGCTGCTCTGCCTCTGATCCAGCTTCCTGCTACCATACTTGGCAGGCAGCTGATGATGGCTCAAGTGCTTGGGTCCCTGCCACCAGTATGAGAGATCTGGATGGAGCTCCTGGCTCCCCCAGCAGCCCTGGCTGTTGTGGGCATTTCAGGAGTGACCTAGCAGATGCAAGACCTCTCTCTCTCTCTCTCTCTCTGCCTTTTAAGTAGGTGAAAACAAATAAATAAATAAAAAGACATCACTTGGGACACCTGTATCCCATATCAGAGTTCTTAGGTTCAAGTCTCAGCTCCATCTCCAAGAACAGCTTAGAAATCGCCCTCTAGCGCCACACCCAGGACCATGCTCCTGGTGGCCAGGACCCTTGGGGTCAAGATGGACTGGACTCTGGCAGCACTCTCTTGGTGGGGGGTGAGAAAGGGGGGCAGTGTAACAAAGGACAAGCCAGAGTCTCAGACGGCCTACAGGGAGCATGGGTCTGCTGACGGAAAAGTGGGGTAAGGGGTTCAGACTCACGCCTGTACCCCAGCCCAGGCTCAGTGCCCCCTGCACCCCTCAAGCCACTGACGGCTGGAGTGTGAGGGGCCCTGGCCGGCTCCACGCTCCACGCCTGACTCTCAGCTGCGAACACCCACGTAGGGACATAAAAGGAGATGGAGCCTGCCCGCTCCCCTCGGCCAGAGCGATGACCGGCTTCCCGCTGCCAGTATGACTCAGACCTCAGGGCCCTGGGCTCGCTCAGTGAGCCACGCACTTGGCAGGCAGCTCTGCCCACCCCCCACCTCCCCACCACCACCACCGCCCCCTCCCTGGGGCTGGGAAGCAAGGGCATGCGGGGGCAGGCGGGGCTGCAGAACAGTCTAGAAAATGGAAGGCTCCCGGGAGCTGAGGCACATGAGGATCACGCTAAGAACCAGCTCAGCACCGGGCAGGGCACAGCAGGGAGCTGTGAGCAGGGGTCCAGCCTCCTTCCCAGGGTAGGAGGCCCCCCCACACACTTGGGCTCACCCGTCCCCTCCCTACCAAGGGCCCCATCCTGGTGTAGGATAGCTCTGTCTGTTGGGAAGTTGTCCATCCTTTGACCGAAACCCCACCCCCTCAACTTCCGCCCCTTGCTCCTGGGCTGGCCCCTGGCAGCTCACCCCTTGGCCCACTCCAGCCCTCTTGGCCCTGAGGCCTCTTGCCAGTCCTTGAAGACAGCGCCCACAGGCTCCTGTCCGGACTGAAAGCTCCTTCCCAGGGCAGGGTCTCCCTTGCTGTGACCACCAAGCAGGGCTGCTGTCCAGCCGCCCACTTGGAGGTTTCTGTCCACCTAGAGAGAGATAACAGCAGCTCTCCCACAGTCACGTCGCCCTGGTGACTCATCTGAAGCTTGCGGTCACCAGAGTGACAAGTCATTTTCCCACGAGCGGTCGTTAGGAGGCCTTCGCTGGCTTGTCCCTGGACGGTTGATGGTACAAACCCAAGGCCAGCTCTGTACTTTTGCCCAGTGCATTTCCATCTGTTTAGTTTGGGCCCATGGTTCCGGCTCACGGAGAATCCGACATTGTCCGAAAGTGTCCACCAGCCTCGTCCTCCCCAAGGCTAAGGAGGAGGGTACCCAGGATCAACCCCTGCAGAATGCCCCAGGTCCCCCCCCACACACAGAGAATCCCATCGGCAAAGGCAAGGGCAGCTTCTTGCAGGCAGAGTAAGGCAGAGAGGCAGCCTCCGCGTATCTGGAGAGGTCGGGTGGGACCGGAGCCGTCAGTGTTGAGGAAAGGCTGGGTCCTACAGTGCCCTGGGGGTGGGGGATGGGGGCGGTAACATCTGTGGTCCCACCCACCACAGGCCAAGCACTTTGCACCTCCCCACCCCTCTCCCCACGTCCCTCCCCGTTCCAGTCCCTCATCCTTTTTTTCTTATTTATTTTCATTTTATTTGAAAGGCAGGGGGACAGAAACAGAGACCTCCCATCTGCTGGTTCACTTTCTAAATGCCTACAACAACCAGGCCTGAATCAGGCCAAAGTCAGGAGCCCTGAACTCAATTGGGGTCTCCCACGGGGGTGGCAGGAAGCCAAGTCCTTTACTTGGGCCATCAGCAGCTGCCCCCCAGGGTGTGTAGTAGCAGGAAGCTGGAATAGAGGGGAGCCGGGACTCCAACCAGGAACCAGGGATGCCGGCCTCCCATGCAACTTCGTAACAGTGCACCAATGCCCAGCCCTCCCAGCGACTTTCTAACCCGAAGCCTGGCTCCGTGCTCAGCTTCCACCCAGCTGCCGTGTTTTCTTGCTGACTTTGAGCTTCAGTCCTGGCCCGTGTACAGGCTGTTGTCTCCGTCGGCGTCTGCCTATGCCCCATGCCACCCGGTGTGGCCCATCTGGGCACATGTCTGTTGCTGTCTGAGTGTGCGTGCACCAGGGCCTTGGGTTTCTGCAGCTTTGTATGTCAAAGAACGAGTAAGCCACAGCCGCACTGCTGGCGTGCAGCTTGGAGGGCTCCAGCTGGCACTGCGGGCCACACAACATCCAGGATTTCTGATTCCCCAACTTCCCACCGGGCCAGAGCCAATTAGGACGTCTCTCCACGGTGTGGGGAAGGAGAGGGCGGCAGAACCCCTGCGTGTGAGAAGTGGCTTCAACATGTGCCACTCCCAGGCCCTCACAATGGCTGTTTGACACCTCCCGCTGCATGTACTAACAACTCCCACCACCCCAACACCAGCTTTTTCCTCTCCCTTGCCCTGGCTGCTGAGCGCTTCATGAAGTAAACAGCTCTTGGAGAGAGGGCAGAAACCCCCTCCCCAGGCTTCCCCTAAACCTGGCTTCTCAGAGCCGAGGGGCCCTGAGGACAAGTTCCACTGCCTCGGCTTCAAATGAGCGGTGAAATAAAACAGCAGGACGCCAAGCAGCCTGGATGCGTTGGAGGGTGGGAATTCGAGAGGGTCATGAAAGAGCCTTCTGGGCCAGACAGGCTGGCTGGACCTAAGCCCTCCCCGGAGCACAGAGGCAGCCAGGCTGCAGCCACTGCCAAGGCAGGTGGAGTCCAGCCCTGCGGGCCGCCCCAGGCCCTGCTCGCTCCTCCCTCTGAATTCCTTTGCTCACTGCATGTCCCTGGGAACTCCTGCTGAATTCCACTCTGAGTCAAATGGTTGTACTCGGGACGATGTTGGAAATAACTCCCAACAGGGAGCGAGAACTTCAGATGGGCTCCGGACTGGCCAAGGTGTTGGGAGGAGGCGGGCATTGCTTAAAGAGGCGCCTGCTTCCCGCCCAGGAACAGCACGGCCCCGGCGCCCTCTGGGAAGCTGCTCTCAGAGCAGCTCAGCACGCATCTGCGTCGTGGGGTGGGCAGTGGGCCTGGCCGCAGGAGCTCTGCATCCAGAGAGAGAGAGAGTGAACGTGCCAAGCCTGAGTGCCGCAGCACATGCACGCGCATTATGAGTGGAAGGAGGAGCTAGGGAGGAGGCAGGAAGGTGGAGTTGTGTTTTGAAGGCAGGAGAGGACTTAGATGGGCAGACTGGGTTGAAAGGCCGGCCAGGCGAAAAGAAGAATTTGCACAAAGGTTTGGGACCAGGACAGCGCTGGAGTGTGGGCAGCCGGGAGAACAGTGCACCTAGCATCGGGGGCCTGAAGCAATAAAGTAGGTCAGCTCGGATGTCAGAGAACTCTGCATCCTGGTGGCATTTACAGGCCCTGCTGGGGAGTCAGTCCTCGCCCTACAGGGCCATGGTGTGCAGATGAAAACGGAACCCTTTTCTTAAACAAAGGCATGTGTGTTTCTGAACACCCCACACGGGCAAGCAGTGGAGAGCTCTGGTTTAGAGGCAAGGAGGGGAGCCCGCACCGCACAGGGTGTGTGGCCCCAGGCAAAGCCTGTGGTGCCTGCAGTCATGGGCGCTGTTCAGAGTCCAGGGAATCGCGCCTGTGGCTCTGAAATTTAGCAACGTGTGGAACATCTTGCCCTCGGAGGACCTGCTCACAAACCTCTCCAAGCGCGGCGCTGAATTCTGTTGTGCGAGCCCAGCTCGGTTTGGTTTACTCTGATCTCCATTCATGATATCACAAAAATAACTTTTTCCTATACTTGTAATTGACTTTGCTATGAAATGTGAAACTGAAAAGAAAAAAAAAAGATAAAGACAAAAAGAAAGGAAAACCACTGCTCGCAGGTGATGAGCTGCCGAGACGCATGCAGTGGGATTGGTGGGGTGGAAACTCAGCCTGCGCAGGAGGCGGACAGGGAAAAGCTGACGGGACAGGGTCGTGGAGACAGACTGTAGTCCCGCACCTCGGGGTGAAGACGAGCTGGACAGGGACCATGGCAGGGGGTCACGGGCGCGAGCCGTGGATGCTGTCACTGCACTGTGTGTCTCCTCCCTCCTCCTTCTTAAGGACCCACTCCTGGCACCAGAAGACAGGACACAGGTGGGGGCATGGGTCTCTGCACCGTTGGGGGACAGGCGTGACTACAATTGTCCCAGGGCAGCAAGAAAGCTCTGTGGAGGCCAGCACAGCCGTCCCCTGCTCCCCGGGAACCCTTGCTGTCCTGGCTCGGGAGCAGTTTGAGAGTACCTACAGCCTAGGGGACAGAGCAGGCTCATCATTTACAGAATCGCCTTTCTGATCCCACCTAAGTGGATTTGAATTGCCACGGGGAGGGGGCAGTTGGAGAGGGGTGGGAAGAACAGAGCTGGGAGGTGAGGTGCAGCAGGTGCAGGGAACAGCTGTGAGTGAAAGGTATGAAAACAGGCACCATGTCTTCCTTTGCGGTTAGCCGGGTAAACAACCTGAGCCCGGGGTGGGGGGGGGGGGGGTGATGGGGTAGGCCGTGTTGGGGAGCGAGGAGGAGGATGTGGAGGAGGGAACTTCCGCAGGCAGAGTGGGCACGCCCCCTTCGCTTGGAACAGCCTCCTCCCCTGCCCGGTGCCGGGTCTCCGGCACTTCCTTATGCCTGTCTCTGCTTCCTGGCCGTGGGGGGTGTGCGAGGCATGGGATGTAGTAGAGGCCTTGCCCACGCTCCCTCCCAGCAACCTTGAGAGCGAGGTCCAGGCAGTGCGGCTGAACGGCGCACGTACTGGCTCTGCGGCTAGCCAAACGCCGAATCCAACCAACTCGGTCTTCCGCGAGACACATCCATAAGGCTAGCATAACCCAAGCGTGTGTGGATGAAACCAGAAGGGAGGCTGTTGCCACACTTTCAATGATCATGAAGACAGGAAGACAGAGACCAATCAAAGGGAAGCCAGCCAGCCGCTTCAGTCTGCCCCTGACCCGCCCGCAGCAGGCTCCTAATGTCTACTGCTCAGAGCTGCAAGAGCTGGCTCCTAGTCCCCACCAATCCGGCCCCCAGGCTGCACTTCTGATTCCAGCCCCAGAGCGTGCAGCCTTCCACCCCTGAGAACACCCATGCACAAACCAATCTGCGGGGGCACAGCCCGCCAGGGCGAGCAGCACGCCGCCCTCAGGGTATCCTTCCACCTGTGAAGAATTAGTCCTTCTTATAGACAAAAAACTGAAGCTGGGCAAGACAAGCTGATTGGCGCAAGGATACACTCAGGGGGCAGGCTTTTGGCACGATAGTTAAGATACTGTTTGGGACAGCCCTGTCGCGTCCTGGAATGCCTGGGCTTGAGTCCTGACTCGGCTCCTGAGTCCAGCTTCCTGCTGATGCGCACCTGGGAGAGAGAGGGTGCTGACTCAAGTAGCTGGGTTCCTGCCACCTGCATGGGAGACCCCGCTTTCTGGACAAGCCCTGGCTGTGGCAGGCATCTGGGGAGTAAACCAGTGGACGGAAGCTGTGTCTGTCTGTCTCTGCCTCTAATAATAACCATAGATAACTTCTAAGAAGGGATAGACTAAGGAAAATTGGAATTTGGGCAGTGGGGCACTTGGGGATGCAGAGACAAAAGCAGTCAGCCCAGAAGGGTAGGAAAAGTACATGGGGGAGGCAGGTTCCCCTGGGAGCAGAAAAGCAGCGTCCTCAGCTCCTCACCCTCCCATCTCCTTGTCCTTGCAGTACAAGGAATTCCTCAACTACAATGACAGCACGGAGCCCACGCAACTGGAAAGCCACTTCTGCTCCAGCGCCGAGGGGCCCCTCCTGAGCTCCTTCAAGGCTGTGTTCATGCCCGTGGCCTACAGTCTCATCTTCCTCCTGGGCATGCTGGGCAACATCCTTGTGCTGGTGATCCTGGAGAGGCACCGGCAGACTCGCAGCTCCACCGAGACCTTCCTCTTCCACCTGGCCGTGGCCGACCTGCTGCTCGTCTTCATCCTGCCCTTCGCCGTGGCCGAGGGCTCCGTGGGCTGGGTCCTGGGGACCTTCCTCTGCAAAACGGTGATCGCTCTGCACAAGATCAACTTCTACTGCAGCAGCCTGCTCCTGGCCTGCATCGCTGTCGACCGCTACCTGGCCATCGTCCACGCCGTGCATGCCTACCGCCACCGCCGCCTCCTCTCCATCCACATCACCTGCGCCACTGTCTGGCTGGCGGGCTTCCTCTTTGCCTTGCCAGAGATTCTCTTCGCCAAGGTCAGCCGGCCCCACCACAACGACTCCCTGCCACGCTGCACCTTCTCCCAGGAGAACCAAGCCGAGACCAACGCCTGGTTCATCTCCCGCTTCCTCTACCACGTCGGGGGCTTCCTGCTGCCGATGCTGGTGATGGGCTGGTGCTACGTGGGCGTGGTGCACAGGCTGTGCCAGGCCCAGAGGCGCCCTCAGCGGCAGAAGGCAGTCAGGGTGGCCATCCTGGTGACCAGCATCTTCTTCCTCTGCTGGTCGCCCTACCACGTTGTCATCTTCCTGGACACCCTGGCCAGGCTGAAGGCCGTGGGCAACAGCTGCGAGCTGCACGGCTCTCTGCCGGTGGCCATCACCATGTGCGAGTTCCTGGGCCTGGCCCACTGCTGCCTCAACCCCATGCTTTACACCTTTGCCGGCGTGAAGTTCCGCAGCGACCTCTCTCGGCTTCTGACCAAGCTGGGCTGCGCCGGCCCCGCCTCCCTGTGCCAGCTCTTCCCCAGCTGGCGCAAGAGCAGCCTCTCCGAGTCCGAGAACGCCACCTCCCTCACCACCTTCTAGGACCCGGCACGGCCCTGCGTTTCTGCTTTCCCTAGAGCGTCTGGGGAGGCAGGAACCCCTTCCACCCGGAAGAAAGGGCTGGCCTTGGGCCGCATCCTTGTGCAGGGCAGCTGGATGAACCAACCCCTCTTCCCAGAGCTCTTCTAGCCCTGGAGAGGAGGAAGGAAGCAGTCCAAAGGCAAAGCAAAGGCTCTCTGAACCCTCCCACAGCGTCTCGTGCTGGAGGACCCGCATGCCTCCTCTCCCCCTAACCAGCGACAGCTGATACTTCTGCCCTCGCCAATAGGGAAAGCCAGTCCCCTCCCACAGAGCCATCCAGCATCTTCAAGGCCACTGCCCTGCACAGCTGCCCACCTCCCCTACCCCAGCTGCCCAGCGAAGCCAGGAGAAGCCAAGCACCAGGGGATGGGTGGAAGCTAAGGCTGCGGAAAGACCAGCTGCTCGCAGAGCGTGTGGCCCTGACATGTCTCAGTCGCTTCGCCACAGATGTTCTGCCAGGGTCCCCACCCTGCAGCCATCTCAACCAAGCAGGAGGCTCAGACTGATGGAGTTCGGGCAGCTGCCCTGGCTCTGACCCAAACGGCACTGGGTCAGCCCCGTGTCTCTGGGTCCTGGGAGGTCTTCAGACTTTGGGTGGACTCCAGGTGGCCTCAGAGGCCAGCCAGCGCCCCGAGGAAGAGCTAAGGGCAAGCTAGGAGCGGAGCCCAAGGTGCGACAGGAAAGACTCCCCTCTAACCGGGAAGAGGGAAGGACAAGTGTAAGTCAGACCCAGCTGCCTCCTCCGCCAAGCACCAGTGGGTGCGGAGCTCCCAGCGTGGTCCAGGGCCTGGATGTCTGGACACTGATGGGAAGGAGATAGACTCGTCCCCTCCTTGGCACCCTTCCCATGGAAATTACAGAAGCTGAGGCTGGGGGGTGGGGGGGTGGGTCTCAGCTCGCATGTTGGAGACGGAGAGCCCCTGGAGCAGACAGACAGAGAGGGGCCTCTGGGAGCCACCTGACCCAGGCCCCCGCCCCCACAGTATCACCTGAGGCTGAGCAGCGTGAGAAGCAGACCTGGGCAGGGAAGTCCCCAGTCCCCAGGAAGCCCTGTCCCCAAGAGGACACCACTCAGATGCAACCAGAGGAAGCGACTCCGCGCTTGGGGGCACTCCACACTCAGGGCGGGGGTGGGGGCACCTGTGCGGCCTTCTGTCCTCCCCCTCCCCAGCCTCTGACTGTGGGTGAGAGCCCAGGGTCCCCTACAGCAGGCCTGGGGCCCTGTGCCTGCATATCCGGGAAGCCCTGGAGTCCCCCTTTTTCCTCCTTGCATCTAGAAGGAAGCTGGCTAAGGAGGAGTCAGACACAGAAGGAAAAGGCAAGAGGTTGGATTTTGAATTTTCTTTTTAATAAAAAGGCACCTATAAAACAGGTCAATACAGTACAGGCAGCACAGAGACCCCCAGAACAAGCCTAAAAATTGTTTCAAAATAAAAACCAAGAGGATGTCTTCACATATTGTATTTATATATTTATATTTATATATATATATTTATATAATGGTACAAAATGGCTGGGGGTATGGCCATGGATGGAGGGAAGTAGGCTGGCCTGTGGAGTTCACCTTGGGAAGCTAGAGGGGGGGGAGGGAGAGAGGGGAGCAGGGAGGGCGTGGGGCCCTTTTCAGCCTGCACTCTCTCCCCTCGGGGCAGGACACACTCAGAGTTAGACACTTCGGGCAGTCTTGGGACAGGAGTGGGGGCTCCCGGGCACAAGGCCTGGGTGGAGGCAGGGCGGGCACAGCGCCTGGAGGGTGCTCCCCAACACAGAGGCCCCAGCCTCAGCCCCTGGGAGGTGGTGGGGGCGGGGGTCAGGATCCTGCAGCCAGCCCTGCAGGAAGTGGCGCTTGGCGCTTGACCCGGCTGACGGTGGACTGAGTGGACAGCACCAGACTGGGAGAAGTGGGGGCGAATTCCCTTTGTATTACAGCTGCCAATGCGAAACCAGGCCCTGCAGGCCAGGGGGGCTGGGGCGGGGCCCTGGCAGAAGATACCCTGTCTAGAATGGCCCTTGGCCCTGGGGGCAGAGCGCCAGAGGCTGCAGCCCAGAGCAGCCCCGCCCCCTCACAAGGCAGGAAAGGAAGTGAGAAAAGGAGTTTTGAATTCCTGGGGCCAAGAGTCGCATATGGCTTCAGCTCGGACCAGAGGCAGGTGGGGTGCTCCTCCAGGGGAGGGCAAGGGGCTAAGGGAAAGCAGGGGCTGCGCCTGGGCGGGCTCGGGCAGGCCTGGAGCCTGGAGCCCCGGGGCAGGGGGCCTGGTCGTTCTGGGCAGGCTGCCCCCACCCCTAGCACTCCCCATCGCTCCCTCTGGGGTGGAGGCTGGAGAGCAGCAGTCTGACTCAACCGAGCGCTGCTCCTTCCTTCTTTGGTAAGAAGTGGGAGGCAGGCTCTGAGGAGCCAGGGCCCAGGGGCCACCTGGCCAGGGGTACTGTGGCCACAGGCTCCCACTGGGGGGGGGGGTAGGGGCCGCATCACCCCCTCTATGGCTCCCCTGGGGGAAGCTACTCAGCTACTGCCTCCTCCTCCTCTCCTTCATCCCAGCATGGGACAAAGGGCTTCAAGTTCTGGCTAAGATGTAGCAGCAGAGGCACTGACATCAGCAGTGGAAAACCAGGGCCCCATGTCACCGGCATGGGCTAACAGGCGTGCAGGTGCACACTCGTTCTCCCCGCCGCCCCGCTGGGGCTCACCAGGTGGAAGCCTCGGTGGTCTGACCTCAGGGTGGTGTGGGGCATCTATGTCATTTCATCACTTGGGGAGGGGACAGGAACGGACACCTTTAGGGACGCAGAGACACGGCACCCAGTGGGCGGGCATGTCCCTCGGTCCTGGGAGATGGAGGGGCAAGCATTTGAAGGAGCAGGGAGGGTTTCTTTTATCCTTTCTTTTTTTGTGTGACTTCTATCAAAACACAGAAATACAGCACACACACAAACCGGCACAAAAGCCCAGCGCTCTATTTACAGCTATGGCTGGCACCTGCCCACCTGGCCAGCTGCCTGCAGGGAGGGGTGGGAGAGGGGGTCAGCCACATCGCAGGTGGGGGTGGGAATAAGGCAGGAAAAGACAGAAGGGAAAGGGGTGGGGCAGAGAAACCAGAGGCGGAGAAATGAAGACGGGAGACAGCAGCAGAAAGGACCCTCCCTCCCCTAAGGATCCAAAGCTCAGCAGGAGGAGGTGGGGATAGGGACGGGGCTTGCAGAGAGAATGAGAGAGAGAGAGAGAGAGAGAGAGAGAGAGGGAGAGGGAGAGGGAGAGGGAAAGGAGACGCCTAGGGGTTGGGGAGGGGCAGTCCTGGTGGCCAAAACGGAACCAACCCCAATCCCGAATCCCCCCCACCCCCACCCGCCCAGCTCTGCCGCTTCCCTCTAGGCTGCCAGCACATCTGGTCTCCACAAATGCCACGCCCCCACACAAGCCCCCGCCCCCCCTCCACCCCACCCCTGGACCCAGGCCATCCCAACACAGTGGGGAAGTTTTCTTTAGGTTAGCATATTTGCAAGCCTGCCCCAGCTCCGCCCTCACAGGGACCGCTAGAAGGGCAGGTTGGCCATGCCGCCCGGCGCCGGGAGGTAGCCCATCTGGCTGTCCAGAGACACGCTGCGCTGCCGCAGGGGGTGGGACACCATGAGGTTCTGCTGGGGCGGGGGGCCCATGAGGGAGCCCTGCGGGGACAGCATGTGGGGGGGCTGGCTGTAGACCTCGCCCCCCACGCCCCGTTGCTTCATCAGCATGAAATTCTGCTGGGCCATGAGGCCTTGTGGGGGGGACATGACTCCCTGGTGCAGGCTGTGGGGCACCATGCCCTGCTGCGGGGGCACTCCTGTCCTGCCCAGCAAGGACATCTGTCCGGGGTGGCACATGGACATGTTGAGCCCCCGCTGGACGCCCTGCTGGCCTGGGAGGTTGGGGGGCCGAGAAGGGGTCTGCTCCGCCATCATGTTCTGCAGGTTCATGAGATGCAGGTTGGGGGGCTGGGCCTTGGGGGGCTGGTTCTCGCTCTTGGGGAAGTACTGGAGGGTGCTGCTTGGCTTCTCAGAGGGGATGATCCTCGACAAGTCGAACTCGGGGATCCCCGTCGGGGTGGGCCGGATCACCTCGCTCAGCTCGGGGTCGTTCAGCACGGACGCCACCCCAGGGAGCACGCCCGGCGGGTAGGTGTCGCCCACACGCCCAGCCATGCCTTTGCCCATGAGGTGCTGCTGGGGGGGCATGGGGCCCGGGGGCTGGCTGGGCAGGTCCTCTGGGGGCAGGGGCATGCCTGAAGGGTAGTGCTGCTGCAGGCCAGGCCCCCCGCCCCCACCCCCAGTGGGGGCCATGGCACCATGGGGCTGCTGTAACCGCGGGGGGAAGGGCAGCATCTGGGAAGAGCTGGGCACAGGGCCGCAGGGGGCATTCAGGGAGTCTGGGCCCCCGGGGGCCATCATCATTGAGTTTTGAGGGGGCCCTGCTGTCCCTTGCGCATTGGGATGCAGTGGAATGTTGGAGCCCAGGGGAGTGGGGGAGGGCAACATGGTAGGCGGGGGCTCGTGGGACAGGGGCTGCTGGCCTGGCAGGTTCATGGCCATAGGGCTCTGGGCAGCAGCCGAGTTCAGGTGCATCTGGTTGGGCTGGTTGTTGCTGATGCCTGTGGGGCAAAAGGACAAGGGGTCAGAGCCGTGTGTACCCAGCACGGAGAGGGTGCACAACTCAGCGCCTCCCCATCCCTAGCCAGGCGGTACCAGCCTGCCCCACTGGCCTCCCCCAATCCCAGAGACACAGCGCGAGGGCAATGGAGAGATCTATCCAGAAGCCCGGAGCCCAAGTTCTGACCACATGTGCCACTGACACACTGCAGAGGAGTTTCCTGAATGGCTGCAGTTAAGTGGCACCAGCAGCCTAGGACCTCAACACCCCTCCCCACCTCCCACGCCCAGGCCGCCGCGGAAGCGCAGAAAAGCCAGCATGGCTGCAGGGGCAGGTCTTCGCTGTGCCTACTCTTCCCAGCCCCGGGGTCCCCCAGCTGTCCCCACACCTGGCCCAGAGCCCTGCGGAGGCGGTGGTGGGGGCAGCAGCTCGTCGTCGGAGGTGGCGATGGTCTTGATGGCATTGTGGTACAGCGGGGTGGAGCTGGGCATGGCGTACTTGGACATCTGCGACATCATCAGTGACAGGGGGTTCTGGGAAGGCGTGGGGTCTGGGGAGGAGGTGAACGGTAGGCTGGGGTTCATGAGGCTGCTGGGAGGGTTGGCGGGAGGCGCGGAGGAGCTGCTCCGGGGGCCGCTAGGTGGGAGGGCACCTGAAGAAGCACAGAGACAAAAGAGAGCAAGGGGTGACTGGGCTGCTCGTACTGGGGGACTTGGGACGAGCTCAGCTCCCCACGTCTCCCTTGGACTCCCCCAGGCACACCTATGTCCCAGGGAACCATAGCCCACCCTTTTCAAGCAATTTCTGAAGTGCAGAAGACCCCACCCCCAGCCAAGTCCCAAGCAAAATACCCGGGAGATGGGTGCAGTGCTCCCTGAGCGAGCCCAGCACAGCCACCGCCACCTGCCCAGGAGAGCACGCCCACCTGAGAGGCACCCCACTGGTCTACTCACCCTGTTCCACATTGCCCAGGGGTGCAGAAGAGTTCATGGTGAGAGGTGGCTGCTTGTTCTGCGAGACCCCAGGGCTGGGCATGGCTGTCTTGGGCGAGGCAACCCAGCCTGGAGAAGGCACCGCCATGGAGGGAGACTTGAGCCTGCTGGGCGAGCCAGTGGGCGACCGGACGCTGAGGGAGGAGCTGAGGACCTGGGGTGACTTGAGAGGTCCCGGCGGGTTGGCGGAGGCCAAGGGCACCATCTGGGAGGGGGTCTGGGGCGACTTGAGGTTGGCAGAGGGCGAGGTGACCAGGGGCGAGTGCACCTGGCTAAGGGTGGGCGACTTTAGGTGCCCCATGCCTGGCGAGCCCATCTGGTTAATACTGATGGTGAGGTCTGAAGGCCGCCTGCCCAGCCCCCGGCTCGGGGCTGAATGCACGGGCCCGGGGGGAGGATTGGATGCAGCGGGCAGGGGCATGTGGCTGAGCCGGGTGGTGCCCACACTGCCCATGGGCATGGAGCTCTGGTCAGGACTGAACATGTCTTGGTTGTTGCCCATGTCCTGTGGCATGGCTTGGTAAGGCCCCTGGCCCCCGGAGAAGCCCTGCTGGCCCTGGCTGGGGAACTGAGAGGGCATGAGCATCTTCTGCGGGCCGCCCATCATGCCACTGCTGTTCTGGGCCCGAACGCGGGCCATCTCCTCGGGACTGAGGCCCTGGGGCCCCATCATGTCCCCAGGACCCCGCATCTTCTGTGACATCAGCATCTGCTGCTGGGGGGTCATCTGCACATTCAGGTTCATGTTCATGTTCATGTTCACATTCATGTTCATGTTGAGGTTGCCTGGCCCCATGGGTGGGTCCACCTCCCTCAGCCCAGACTGCCCCATGGGCGGGCTCAGGAGGCCCCGACCTCCTCCAAACTCCATGCCCATGGGGGTGCCCGCCAGGCCCTCGCCGCCAGCCATCTGCCCGGGGAACATGGCGGGATCCATCTGCCGGTGCGCCTGCATCATCCGCTCCATCTCCATGCTCTGCCCCATGCCGCCGCCTGCCATGCCCAGGGGCCGCTGCATGCCCATCGACCGCTTCTCCAGCAGCTGGTGCCGCAGCAGCTCCTCCCGGACCCGAGGGGTCATGAATCGCTCGGCCTCCCCCTGCCCACCTGGGTAGGGCACAGCGTTCTGGGCAAAGTTGCTGGGGCCCCCCATAGGGGGCAGGTCTTCGGTCCAGCCCATGCCAGGCCGCACAGGCCTCTGCATGGCATTCATGGGCACCTCCATGGGCATGCTCTGCATGCCCCCAAACCCGGGCACCCGCTGCATCTGGTTGCCTGGGAAACGGGGCCCAGGGAAGGGAGGGCCTCCACGGAGTTGCATGGGATCCTGGACATCCATGGGTCCACGCAGCTGGCCACCCATTCCGGGCGGCCACTGATCCCCAGGCTTGCTGTGGTAGGGGGGCGGGGGCCCCCTCACCATCATGCCCCCCATGCCCATCATGTCCTGCAGGGGGCGGCCCCCATGCAGCCCGATCTGCTCTTCCTTCCGCCGCTTCTCCTCGTAGTACTCCTCCTGCAGCTTGCGCCAGGCCACCTGCTCGGGCGTCAGGCTGTCCTGGCCCAGCCTCTGCATCATCATGTTCATCTGCGGCCCCATGTCCCCGCCGGGGGGGTGTCCAGGCACGTCGTGCTCCAGCGGGGGGCCCCCGAGGCTCTGCGTCTGCGACATCATGGATTGTAAGGGCTCCTCGTACTTCTTCAGCCCGCTGGGGGGCGCTGCCGCGGGCTGCTGGGGAGCAGGCGGGGCTTGCGCCGGGGCGCCCCCCTCGCCAGCTCCTCCTGGGGGTGCCTTGAGGAAGGGCTCGGCCTCCCCACTGCGGAGCAGGAGCCGCTCGATGTCTCGCAGGGTCTGCAGGGAGCGCTCCCGGTGCTCCAGCTGCTCTTTGGACAGGCCCTCGGAGCCCACCAGGCCGCGCTGCCCATTGCCCGCAGGGGCCGCCTCCCCCAGCAGGGCAGGGCCCTGGGCAGCACCGGGGTCTCCTCCGGGAGGCATGGAGCTGTTGGCGGTGGCAGCCGTCGGGGTGTTAGGGTGGGTGCCTCCAGTCCCACCGCCCGTGCTGGCAGCTCCCACCGAGTTGGGGGCCAGGTCCTGACCACCGGGGTCCTCAGGAGGTCCCTCGGAGGGCAGAGCCGGGGGGGCACTGCCGGGGGCTGGGGGTGGTGGTGGCGGTGGCGGCAGCGGAGGTGGCTGAGACTGCGGGGTACCTGCTGATGGCGTGCTCAGGGGTAGTGGTTCTGGGGTGGGTGGCACTTTGGGGGCCTGTGGGAGGACCAAAACCAAGCGTGAGATAGGTGCAGCAACGTCTGGTGCAGTTCCTGGAGGTGACACGGGGGCCCGGGAGGAGGCCCGCCCCGGGCAGCACACTCACCTGGTCCAGCTTGGCCCGGGGCACGTTCTGCTGGTGGTAGGCGAGGATGGAGTCGGCCCGGCCCTGCAGCACTGCCTCGGCAGCCCTGCACCAGAGTGGGGCGCAGACAGCTCAGGACTGTGCCCAGGAGGGAGTCCCCCCTCCCACCGCGCTCACACGGCCCAGGCTGGGGCGGGAGGAGGCCCGGCAGATTCCGGCCTCCCTGGCACTCACGTGTTAGCCAGGTGGGTGGTGAAGACATACACGAACTGAGAGGTTGGCTTGCCCCCGACGCCCCCACCCCCGCCCCCGGGCGCATCTGTCCGGAGGCCTGGTGGGGGGCCGTGCGGGGGCCCTGGTGCACTGCTCTCGCTGAGGGGCAGCTGGGCAGTTGGGCCGGGGCCCAGCTGCGGGGCCGCCATGGCTGGGTCTGCTACATTACAATCTGCGTGAGGAGAGAAGACAGGGAAGAGGGTAAGCGGCTAGGAGGCAGGCAGCAAGCAGGACCGGCCGCGCCCCCAGCCCAGGCAGGTGCACTGCCTCACAATGGTCTGCCGTAGGGGGTCCTACTCTGTGGTCCTCCACACTCACCTGCCCAGGACAGCCGGGTGGTGAACGCGGGGAGAGGAGGCAAAGGGGAGATGCAGCCCATCCCTGCCTGGCACTGGGCTGGGGGCTGGTGGATGTGACTCACCTAATCTACACGTTCCTGGGCACTCCACTGTACAGAGGAGGCGGCGGCCTGGGAGCCTCAAAGCAACTCAGGCCAGGTTACACAGCCAGAGAACGGGAGCCAGCACTCGGGCCCAGGGCAAGGACGGGGCAGCGCTGCTCCTGTCTGCTCAGCCCAGCACGCTGTGGTCTGCGCATGTGCACACACACTGCCTAGTGACGCCGGCATGGAGAAGGCAAAGAGGCTGCACAAACCCGCGATTCAACACTCACTGCCTCTGGGACACGTCGGCCCTCTAAGACCCAGTTTCTTAAAAAAAAAAAAAAAAAAGGAAAGTAGTGTAACAGAGGAAAAGAGAGAGAGGAATCTTCCATCTGCTGGTTCACTCTCCAAATGCCTGCAACAGCCAGCACTGGGCCAAGCCGAAGCCAGGAGCCCGGACCTCACTCTGGGTCTCCCACGTGGGTGGCTGGAACCCACGCACTTGGGCCATCACCTGCCTCCCAGGTGCATTAGCAGGGAGCTGGATGGAAGCAGCCAGAGCTGGAAGCAGGTACTCTGATAAGGGGTGCCGCTGCATCACAACACCTCTCTAAGCCTCATCTCCTCGTCTGTCCAATGGACACACAAACCTCGACCCTGCACAGGGCAAAGAAACCTATTTTTAACATATTCAGAACCATGGCACCAAGTTGAAAAAATCCACGTGGAAAACAGAGTTGGAAAAGGCCATGTAGAAGCAGCAAAGTGGGTTCCGCATGCGGTTCCCATGCGTTTCCACACGGTAGCCTGTGCAAGCCCTGAGGGTGCCAAGTGTGTGTGGGGTGGGCACACTTCTCCCCATCAGCCACCGTCGGCCCAGGGACAGTGTCACAGCCCACAGGTTGAGGGCTCGTCCCCCAAGGCTACCTCTACTCCAGATGCCGCCTGCAAGCCACAGGTTGCTCTGATCCTGCTTCTGAACAATCTGCTACCAGGGACTTTAAAAAGTCTGCGGAAAACAGAGGGGACCGGTGACGTGGCCCAGTGGGCACTTGTGACACGCACATCCCATGTCAGAGCGGCAGCGGGAGTCCAGGCTGCTGTTTCCAATCCAGCTTCCTGCTAAGGGCCCTGGGAAAGCAGGAGATGACGGCCTGCAGGAACCTCCAGGCTCGCAACTCTCCGGAAGCCCCCTGAACCCAGTCCTCCTGGAGGTTTCTGGAAGGCCCAAGTGCTGCCACCCACATGGTGGGGTTCCAGGCTCCTGGCTTCCACCTGGCACAGCGCAGTCTGAGCAGTGAGCCAGCAGACCAAGGAGCCCCTCTCCCTGTCACTCTGCTTTCCAACTACATAAGTCTTTCCCTCCCCCAAAGAAGTTCATGGAAAATGTACATGATGAAAAAGCTGAATGACTTTTGTACATTCAAAGTAAACTTTTTATTTTACATATTTATTTGAGAGGCAGAGAGACAGACACACAGCCTCACGGCTGGGGCTAAGTCATGGCCAGAGCTGGGAACTCAGCCTGGGTGTCATCTGCGGGTGGCAGGAGCCCAATTCCTTGAATCGTCACTACTGCCTCCCAAGGTGCATATTAGCAGGAAACTGGCGTCAGGGGTTGGAGCCGGGAATTGAAGCCAGGTACTCCCACAGGGATGCAAGTATCTCAACCATTTATTTGAAAGGCAGAGAGACGGAAACAGTCAGACAGAGACTTACCATCCACTCACAGATTCACTCCCCAAACGCCTGCAACAGCCAGGGCTGGGCCAGGCTGAGGCCAGGAGCCCAGAACTCTATCCAGGTCTCCTGTGTGGGTGGCAGGGACCCAAGCGCCTGCATCACCAGCTGCTGCCTCCAAGGGGCGCATTAGCAGGAAGCTGGGACTCTACCCTGGGCTCTCTGACGAGGGTGCGGGTGTCCCAAACAGCATCTTAACCACTGTGTCACGTGCCCACGCCCTGACGTTCTCTTGATTCCACTTTCCACCAACCGTCTTATACATCAGAACTCCCACCTTCAGGTTCCACTCATTGGCGAGAGCAGCACATGGTATTCAGGGCAACGCTCACCTCCACTACCGAGGAGCTCACAAAGAATATGGGGAGACACCAGGGCAGCGCCTGCAGAAAGGCCTTGGTGCCCCCGTGCCCTCTGCGGGTGCACCTCCTCCAGGAACCTCCAGGCTCTCAACTCTCCGGAAGCCCCCTGAACCCAGTCCTCCTGGAGGTTTCTGGAAGGCTCACTAGGTAGGCAGGACTGATCAGCTCAACCTTCAGCCCCTCTCCCAGCCTCAGGTTGGGGGTGGGGCTGAATGTCCCCTCCACTAATCCTGCCTGAGTGTTTCGAGCGACCAAGGTCACCCCCCCCCCCCGCCCCGAAGCTCTCAGTCAACTTGTCTACAAAACACGCAGCACTTGGGAGAGGAGCTGTATGCCAGGAAAATGGGATGCACACGCCCTCCCCAAAGAGATCAGCAAGCACCGAGAGCTTTGTCCCACGGTGCACACTAGCTGGTCAGTGGGTCATCCGTGGGCGGGCACACTCAGGAGCTACCAGCCTGACGCTGCGTCCCCAGCCAGGTGTCGGGCTCCCAGTCAGTGATGAGCCTTCTCTGACAGATGCACCCCACGATGGTCCTGCTCCGACTGCCGCTCTGTGTGACACACAGGAGCGGAGGCTTCCGTATGGGGCTGGCAGGGGACGGGGCGGGGGTGGGGGTCAGGGACCTGAGAGCCAGCCTCAGGGTGTGGGGGCTGCCCAGGGAACAGGGCTGGTTGCTGGACACGTTCGGTGGGGAGGCAGAGTTTATGTCAATAAGGAACTTCGCAGTACAATGATAATGACCAAAGAAATGGAACACTGGGGGGCAGGTATGCGGTATGGTGGGTCAGGCTGCCACTTGGGGTGTCAGGATCTCATATGGGAATGCCAGTTTGAGTTCTGGCTACTCTGCTTCTCACACAGCTTTCTGCTAACACATCCTGGGAGGAAGCTGGTGATGACCCAAGTGCTCAGGCCTCTGTCACCCACGTGGGAGGCCTGGATGGAGTTCCTGGTTCCTTGCTTTGGTCTGGCAAAGCCCTGGCTGCTGTGGGCACTTGGGAAGTGGTAAGCCAATAGACAGACCATCTCTCTGTCTCTTTCCCTCCGCCTTTCATGTACATGAAAATAAATGAATTTTTTTAAGGATTTATTTATTTTACTTGAAGTCAGAGTTACAGAGAGGCAGAGGCAGAGAGAGAGAGGTCTTCCATCTGCTGGTTCACTCCCCAGATGGCCGCAACAGCCAGAGCTGAGCTCATCCAAAGCCAGGAGCCAGGAGCTTCTTCCTCATCTCCCATGCAGGTGCGGGGAACTAAGCACTTGGGCCATCTTCCACTGCTTTCCCAGGCCATAGCAGAGAGCTGGATCAGAAGTGGAGCAGCCAAGATTGGAACCGGTGCCCACATAGGATGCTAGCACTGCAGGTGGTAGCTTTACCTGCTATGCCACAGCACTGACCCCATAATAAATCTTTAAAAAAAAAAATGAATTGGGAGTAGGGGTGGGGGGTCCTGTCCTGGGAGGCAGTGTGGGGTGCCATCACTGAGGGGCTCAGCCAGACGCTGGAGGGTCACAAGTCAGTCTCCTGGGGGAGGGGGGACCTGGGACCGATGGTCTTTGGAGTCCCAGAGAGCTGTAGAGGCTTCAGAATGGGGGCACTTCAAAAGTTCGGGGGGTTAGCGTTTGACACGGAAGTCAAAATGCTGCTTCAAATGCCTGCATCCCGTACAAAGCATCTGTGTTAAGTCCTAGCTCCGGCTCTGCTTCCAGCTCCAGCTTCCTAGTAACGCACACTCTGGAGGGCCGCAGGTGATGGCCCAGGTACTCGGGCCCCTCCCACCCTCATGAGATCTGGATGGAGCTGCCTGCTCCCACTGCTGGCTCAACCAAGCTGTTGCACGCAGTTGCGAAACGAACCAGCGGATGGGAGACCTTTCTGTCTCTCTGCCTTTCATATAAAAATAATAATAAAAGTTATTTCAAGAAGTTAATGAACAGGGATGGCATCCCACTTCCAATTCAGCTCCCTGCTAAAGTATTTGGGAGGGGCCAGTGCTGTGGCATAGTAGGTAAAGCTGCCGCCTGCAGTGCCAGCATCCCATATGGGCACTGGTTCAAGTCCTGGCTACTCCACTTCCGATCCAGCTCTCAACTGTGGTCTGGGAAAGCAGTGGAAGATGGCCCAAGTCCTTGGGCTCCTGCACCTGCATGGGAGACACGGAGGAGGCTCCTGGCTCCTGGCTTCAGATTGGTGCAGCTCTGGTCATTGCAGTCATCTAGGGAGTGAACCAGCAGATGGAAGACCTTTCTCTCTCTCTCTTTCTGCCTCTCTGTAACTCTTTCAAATGAAGGAATAAATCTTTAAAAAAAATTAAAATAAAAAAATAACTGAAGTACGTGGGAAGGTAACAGAAGGGCTGCCACTCACATGCCAAGACCCAGATGGAGTTCCTGGCTCCTGGCTTCCACTTGGCCCCACCTTGGCTATTGAGGCCATTTGGGTAGTGAACCAGCAGATGGAAGATTTCTCTCTCTCTCTCCCTCTCTCCCTCTTTCTCTGTAACTCTGCTTTTCAAACACATAAATTTTTTTAGGTTCATGAAAACTGGATTTAAAAAGATAAGTTTATTTTAATGCAAAATGTTTTAAATCCATACCTACTTTTTTCTTAATATGAATTTTTCCATCAACTTTTTTTTTTTTTTTTTTTTTGACAGGCAGAGCGGACAGTGAGAGAGAGAGACAGAGAGAAAGGTCTTCCTTTGGTTCACCCTCCAATGGCCGCCGTGACTGGTGTGCTAAGGCCGGCGCACCCTGCTGATCCGATGGCAGGAGCCAGGTGCTTCTCCTGGTCTCCCATGAGGTGCAGGGCCCAGCACTTGGGCCATCCTCCACCGCACTCCCTGGCCACAGCAGAGAGCTGGCCTGGAAGAGGGGCAACAGGAACAGAATCCGGCACCCCGACCGGGACTAGAACCTGGTGTGCCGGCGCCGCTAGGCGGAGGATTAGCCTGTTGAGCCGCGGCGCCGGCCCTCCATCAACTTTTTGAAAACCCCTTATATGCATGGATTTCAAATGTTTTTGCATCAAGATAATTTTTTTTTAAAGATTTACTATTTAAAAGACAGTTACAGAGACAGAGGGAGAAACTTTAGAGGTCTTCCATCTGCTGGTTCACTCCCTAGATGGCTGTAATGGCCAGGGCTGGGCCAGACCAAAGCCAGGAGCTTCCTCTGGTCTCCATGTGGGTGGCAAGGGCCCAACCACCTGGGCAGCTTTTTCCAGGTGCATTAGCAGGGAGCTGGGTCAGAAGAGGAGCAGCTGGGACTCAAACCAGCACCTATACGGGATGTCGGCATCACAGATGGCTTTACCCCCTACACCACAACACCAGCTCCAAAATAAATTGATCTTTTAAATCCATTTTCCGTGAACATGCTGAGTGCATCCTATGTGCCCTGGGTCCCTCTCCTGCACACTCCTCCAACAGCACTCAGTCCACATCTGTTTCTCTCTCTGAAACACACAGCTTAGCCTGCCTCACAGGAACACATAAGCAAAGCACCAAAGCAGCCACACAGTTCTCTCCTCCTTTCCCTGATCCCTGCCTTCAACAAAGCCACAAGTCCACATTCTCCGGCTAGTTTCTTGCACCTAAAGTTGTCTCGGCCCCTGAACAGCTCTGAGGGGACACCCGTCACTGTGGAAGGGTTCCCCAGGGAGACAGGTCCAGAAACACACTGATCAACAAGAGAGTGGGCACCCATCCACACCCACTCCGCCTCCTGGGGACACACCCCGGCCCTGCCAGGAGTCACGCAGAGGTTAGGGAAGGGCGCCAACTGTCAGCTCACACCCAGGCTTAGCGTGGCTTTGCCCAGCTGAGCCAGCGTCCCACGCCCAAGCAGGAAGGACCTTCGCCGCCCTCTCTCCGCTGACCAGTAGGTGGCAGCATAGGCCAGGCATTCACGCGGAGAGGTGTAGGTGAGGTGGCCAAGGAAGGGGCCACCTGCGTGAACCCCACCGCCAGTCCCCAGTGAGCGGGAAGGCAGGGGCTGGGCCAACGCAGGCACGCACGCACGCAAGGAGGGGCCGGCTGCACAGTAAGGGGGGAGCTGACAAGAGATTCCCTCAGGGCCTCGGAGCCAAGGAACACTCACTGTGGGTGGCCGCGACCGGCTTGTCGTCCTCCTCGCTGTCCGGGCCAGAGCACCACTCATCCCCGCTGTATGGCTGCTTCCGCTCCAGCACACAGCGCCGCTTGCTCCTCGGCGCCACCTCTGCCCAGGCAGGACCGGCAGGCGGGTGAGAGTTAGTGCCCACAGCCCCATCCTCCCACGCGGCCACCGTCCCTCCCGGGTCCCAGAGGGCACTGCCCAGTCCACGGCGGGCACTCTGCCAGTCCCTGGCCCCCGCCACACCACCATTTGTTTCTGATTTCTCCCTGCAGCCCTGGCTGCCCGTCTCCCCTCCCCCCCCCAAGCACTGCATAATCCCCAACCACAACTGGTTCTAATTAGGGGGGGAGGGGGAGGGGGCAGCCACTGCTACTCTTCCAGGCCCCAGTGGCTGCTCCCAGAGGGCTCCCACCAGCCAGAGACACAGGCGGCTGCAGGGAGGTGCCTGGCTCTGTACCTCACCCCGGAGCACCTCCCTGGCCCCACGCTGGGGCTGCAGTGGAAGGGAGGAGAGCGATGAGACCGGTGGCCTGGTCACCCTGCGCGGCCTCTCCCTGGGTGGCACCCTGGTAAACCCCACTCCTGAATGACCTGGTGCGTGCCCTTGCACAGATGCTGTGAGGGTCGGGCCAGCGGGAGGGAGGCAGGTTTCCAGCCTCCAGTTGGGGGCTGGAGCCGTGGGAGGTGCTAGGTGTGGAGCATCAAGAAGGGGATACCTTTGGCCTCTGAGTCCAGGGACGGGGTCCCAGCCTCCCGCTGCTCTCCAGAGTCCACAGACACGCTGCGCTCCCGCTTCACCTTGCCCTTGAGCGAGCTGAAAGGGGGCACCCCTGCCTGGGGGTTCTTCAGACTGGAGTTGCTGGGTGAGATCTGGTTGGCCTTGGCCCCATGGTTCCCCGCCCCCACGCCCTTCGAGCCCAGGTTGCAGGTGGGTCCTTGGTTCACATTCTGGTGCTGGGATTGGGCCCCGCCATTCCCTGTCTTGCCATGATTGGTCAGTTTATTTTCTGGGTGCATTGGCTTGGCTGGGGCAGGGGGGCAGTGGCCGCGGGGGGACAGCGGCGGGCTCCCCGGAGCTTCTCTCCTCCTGGGATGGGGTAACCTGGGAGAAGGCAGGAGAGACAGAAGTTAATCTTGCCAGGGGTAGCGTACCTGGGCTTTAACTCTCCCATCATGCCTTACCTAAGGGGGCAGGGGGAGCTGAATGGCACCTCCAGGCCACCCACTCTTCCCCTCCTCCCACCCTCCCTCCCTCCACGGCCCCTCAGACAAGGCTGAGGCCATGGTCTACCTTGCCCCATCTCCACTCCCCAGCCAGGGCCTGGCACTGGCAGACCCTGCACCCCCGCCCCAGCCCCAGCCTCCACCAGACCACAGGCTCCCGTGGCAGGCCTGGTCCTCTGGCACCTGACCAGCACCGAGCGCCTTCTCGTCTAGGGCTGGTTCCTTTCAGACTCCATCCGACCCAAAGCTCAACTCCACCACCAGCCCTGAGGGGTCACTCCTTCTGCCCCAGCCCCATTCCCAGGGGGAGGTGGGAGGAGCACACCCAAGGCTGGTGCCCACTGGTCCAGACAGCTCCCCGGAGCCGCAGGGGCAGGCCTGGGGAGGGTGGGCCGGCAGGCCGGGCGGGCAGGCGGGAGCAGGAGGGGGGAGGGGCGCGGTGTGACGAGCAGACGGGAGCGCAGCTTGAAGCCAAGGATTCCAGCAGCCTGGGCTGCGGGCCCTTTAAGCTCCAGCCCGCTCCCCCCGCCGCCTCCCCCTCCCCGGAGACCTATTAATAGCCGCTGGAAAGATCACATCACGGGAGAGGATATTTATCCCCCCTCATTCCACACCAGCTCAGATTTATTTCAGCTCTGCTGTCCTGCTGCTGCCGCCTGGCCCAGTCGGCCGGCTTCTCCCGGGGAGGGGAGGGAGGCGGTGGCAGGCTCCCGCCCCCAGCCACACGGAGGCCAGAGGGCGCCATTGGACCCCACAGTGGGGTGGGCGGGGGTCTGCTCAAACCGTTTTAAGGAGGGAAGAGCTAGAAGGCACCAGAAGCCGCAGGCAGCGCCGGCGGCAGGCCCCTAGCCCAGGGCCTGTCCTCCTTCCCGTCGGAACCCCCGTGGGCCCACTGGTGGCCGGGGGAGCCAGGTGGCCAGGAGACGTGCTCTCCACATCAGCACAGCAGGCCCTGCACCACTGGGCCCTTCCCTTCCCCGCCCGCCACGACACCCACACACCTTGTCTTGTTAGCCAGGATCCTCATGGTTCCCACACACAGTGGGGCTACGGCCCCTGTGCGTGCCCAGGGCCCAGCCAGGTACTCGGTACTGGAGCACGGACTGCAGCAACAAGCCCCAAAGAGAAAACTTGTGATTGGGGAGGGGAGAAGGGAGGACCCAACAGCCCTGGGACTAGGGAGCTGGAGAGGGAGCACTAGAGATGGGGGCTAGACCCCAGAGGCCAGCCCTACCCCCGAGCTGCGTGCACCTGGCCCTCAAGGAGCGTGCAGTCTCGGGCTGCGGGGGTGGACTGCACGGAGCAGCTGGGTGCCCCCGCCCCGGGAGGGGGGACTCCCGCTCCCTTGACACGCCCCTCACCCAGGGTTTGGGAACCCCTCTCGCCCCGCCCCCGGCGCCGAGCCACGCCCCGGGGCGCTCGGGCCGCGGCGGGGGCCTGCGTGGGGACCAGGCCCCGCCCCGCCCCCAGCTCGAGGCCTAGCCCGTGCCCATCCCAGCAGGCCCGGGCGGGCAGCGCGAGGCCTGGCGGGGCCCCGGGGCTGCAGCTGGGCGCTTCTGGAGACCAGTAACGCTGGCTCGGATTCCTCCCCGACCGCAAGAATGCAGGAGCCTCCCCTCCCCCGCCGGGGCCCCCACCCCGCCCCCTCGGCAGAGCCCGAACGGAGAGGCAGAGCGAGCGAGCGAGCGAGCGACATAGCCAGCGAGGCAGCGGGCGAGGGCGCGGGAGGCGGGCAAGGCTGCAGCGTGGTTACCGGCCCGTGCGCGCGCGCGCGGACGGATGGACGCACGGACGCGCCCGGCAAAGGCCGGGCCTCGGCGACCCACAAGGCCCCGAACTCTTGACTCCCACACTACTCACAGCACACACGTGGACAGGGAGACAAAGACACGCATGAGCCCGGCCACCTAGGGGCGCGCTCACAGCCGGCCCGCGGAGGGAGCCCCTGCACGGCCCCGGGCGCGCGCCGAGGCCGCCCGAGGGCTACGTGGGGAGCTCGACTCATTGAGCAGATAAGAAGATTGAGGCCCGGCTGCCAGAGAGCCTTGGAGAGAGGAGTCTGGTCTTCACAAAGGCACACAGCGTGGTAGAGACACCACCACGCAAACCTACACGGACACCTCACCCACCCGTCCCGCCAACCGCCAGCCACTGCTGATCCCCGCCCGCAAAAGGTGGGGGAGGGAAGGGAAGGAGTCCCGGCGGGCCGAGCCTTGTCCCGGTGACAGGCGCAGCCAGACGCTGGTGCACACTCGTGCCGCTCCCTGCAGGGCTGGCACTGGAGGGGGGGGGGGGCCTCACGGCCCCGCTCTGGGAACCTAACCCTAACGTAACCCCAGGGCACAGCAGCCTTGCCTACTCCTTTCTGCCTCTGGCGAGGAAGGGTTCCAAAGTCCAGGGCCTGGCCGGGAAGCAGCTGCCACCCCCATTCCCTGCATCCCAGTCCGGGAGCAGCAGAGGCAGGCGGCAGGCGGGGGCACCTGAGCTCAGGGCCAGGCCTCTGGCGGACCGGCGGCGCAGACTCTCAGCAGCTACCCCCTTCGCCCTGCGCCGCCCTTGGGGCACGTGCCCAGCACACAGCAGCGTCCCCTCAGAACCTTCCACAGATGGGTGTGGGGCGTGCAGAGCAAGGGCCACCCACTACCCGCCATGCTGGAGACCTGTAATAATTTGGGGAGAGGGTGTAGGCCCTTTCCAGGGGTCCCAGGGAGGCCAAGGCTCCTCCCCAGAAGAATCTCAGTGGCCCTCCCTGCTGGGACTCCACCCCGCCCTCCTACCCAGCCGCAGGGCGAGCTGAGTCAAGCAAGGATGAGTCAGGACTTTCCCATCTCACGTCTCCCCCTCCGCCCCCCAGGAGTCAGGCCCACTTCCCCAAAGACCCCTCCCCCTCTCCACTCTCAGTCCCCAAAGACAGCAGGAGGGCCTGCCGGACTGCCCCCAGGGGTGGTACTGCAGGGAGGAGGGCGGGGGGGGGGGGTGGCGGTATCCGAGCACGAGACCAGGAGCCCAAAAGGTAGGGTGGGGAGAGGTGACCAGCTCACAAGCAGCAGGTGCAGGAGTCGCCTGAGTGAAAGACCCGGAGCCTACCCAGGAGAATGCGCCCGCAGGCTTCGGAGACAAAGAACCCAAGATCTTTTGACACAATCCCCCCTCCCCAAGGGGGTAGAGAGCCAGCAGCCTAAGGGGGGGGGGGGGCTGACCCAGCAGGGGGTTACGGGTGAGGAGGGAAGGCTCCAAGCCCAGAGCCTACAGGTGTCACCCAGCAGCTCTGCTGACAGACCGGCCTCGGGTAGGGGAGGCATCCACACACCACCCCCACCAGAGCCCCCCTGCCTGCTGCCGCTGCCCCCACGTTGGGAGCCTCTGCCAGGGCCCCAGTCTCAGCGCCCAGCTCCAAACCACACCACTAGAGCAGGGAGATGCTTCAGACAGTGCATGCTCCCACGTGCGGTGGGTGGTGCCTCTAGGGAGGACCCCCTGGGGACAGCCGCCCAGACAGAAGGGTCCAGGTCCCCTTCGTCCTGGGTGTCAGGACTCCTGGTCCTAAGCAGACGTCCTCTACCTCTCAGGTCACTTCCTCTTCCCGAAGTGGTGACTCAGCGGGCGGGGAGGTCAAGGATTCGAAGCCCAGCAGGAAATCTGCTCAAGGACCAAGGTGCTTCTCTGGGACCCTCTACACGGGGGACTTCCAGGCTCGGGGGCCTCTTCCCCGCCTCGGGTTCCTAGCAGCTCTCCCCCCAACCCCACAGCCCAGCTAAAGGAGATTATGCAAATCACCCATTTTCACCTGGGAGTTTCCAGCCCCGCCCCCCACCCACCCTGCGGCAACCCCTGCCCGGCCACGGAATCTCCGAGTTTGGGACCTTCCAGCGGGGTGCTGGGGTTAGGGGCAGGGACCTCAGCCCACCCCAGGCCGCTGCTCCTTCTGGGGCCTGCAGGCTCACATAGCCATGCCTGGACCGGCCTGAGGCCACCTCACTTCTTCTGGCTCCTTCAGCCCTCACCAGTGTGGCCAGGCCTTGGAAAGCAATCGTAGGGGGTGCCCCCCCCCCCAGACTGCTGCCCGATCTCCGGCTTCTCCCTCCCTCGGGGAGGGGGATAGGAGTGGGGGGGGCACAAGGAAGTAAGACAGGGCAGGAAGGCCAGGCAGGCAGGCAGCGGGCACTGTGCGCCAGGCACAAACAGCCAACACAGGAAACCACAGCCCACCCCCGCCCACCCCACCCGCCCCAGGCTGGGAGAGAGGAGTGTCAGAAGCCTGGTACCCCAACTGCAGCGGCCAGGGCCAAGGGTCAGCCCAGGGCAAGGGAGGGGCAGGAGGCACTCCAGTAAGTGCTGGGCCACAGACCCTACCTGGGGAGGGGGAGAGGAAGCCAGACTGGCAGGGATGGGCCTGCCTCTTTAAATCCACCGAAATCCTGAGCTAGGCCCAACCCAGCTCTGGTTTCACAGGAAGGAAAGGAGTTCTGGAGCCAGTAGGGCAGGCGGTGGTGGCTGGAATTAGCCCCACCAGCCCAAATATATCTGGTCTCCACCCGCCACCCCACTGGCACTTCCTGCCCCCTGGCACCTGCACCAGGGTGGGGGTGGGAGAGGGTCTGGGTGCTACTCCCCATGCCACGGGAGACGCCAGTCTCAGGAGATGACCTGTTGCTTGGGTACAGGTGGGCAGAAAGTGGCTTCTCAAGCCTGGACTCCCAGAACAGGGCAGAAGGGCAGAGTCACTCCCCGTGGGCCACCACCTGGCCTCAGTCCTCCAAGGGGTTAATCGGGGCCCCGGTTTAGGGGGGTAAGGGTGGCCGAGGAACCTCCTCCAAACTGCCTGGCTGCTGGGAACAATGGGGCCATTGTGGGAGGAGCGAGTGCGGGCAGACTGCTGGCACGGCCAGCGCACCATGGGGCGGGACCTCACCCAAGGCCTGCCGCCGGCTCTGCTCTCCCCCAGGTGCTGCCAGAGGCAGAGCCCCTCACCTCGCCTCGCCTGCCTGGCCTAAACTAAGGGCACCAGCAGCACCCAGAGGGCCTTCCAGCTCTGCCCACGATGACATCCAGACTGCCAGGACCCTGCAGGCAGCAGGGGCATGTGGGCCAGGACAGGGTGGGGGTGAGGGTGATGAGACAGGATGTGTGCCTGTGATCCTCCTGCAGGGGAGACAGGAAGGCCAAATGGGGTGTCTGGTGTCAGTCCTGGCACCTTCCAGCCAGAGGAGCTTAGGGGATTGTGAGGGCAGTGGCAGGCAGGGTCCCCTGCCCCCAGGCCTGCTCCCTGGGGAAGCCCGGTGCCCACAGCAGCCTCGCCTGCTGGGGTTGGGAGCCTGGCAGGCGTTGTGTGTGGTGGCATGAGAACCGGCTTTGCTGCCAGGCAGACCGGGTGCCTGCCAATCATGCCGTGTCTCCCCTGAGCTCTGGAGCCTCACCATCCCCTTCTCCCTCTGAACCTTGGTCTTCTCACCTGCAACGTGAGCGTGAGGAGCATGGGATACAGCAAGAGAGAACGCGTGGTGAAGTGGGCTCATGGTGCCTGCCGCCGGCCCCCTTCTCTATCCCCTGCCACAGCACCCAAGTATGCGGGCGTTTGATGGATGTGGGCACTGTCCAGTGTTTGCCCTCTGGGGGCCCCGGGGAGCAGGGCCCATGGGCTTCTGAGTGGTGGCACCCAGGACAAAGACTTGGTTTTGCGTCTACTCTTCTAGCAGAGGCCCTCTCCCTCTGCTTGCACGCCCCTCAAGCCCAGAGCGTGAACCCAACGGGCAGCTGTCCATTCTCTTACCGTGAGGTCTATGCCTTAAAACCCCAGGAGGGGCTGGCGCCGTGGCTCACTAGGCTAATCCTCCACCTTGCAGCGCCAGCACACCGGGTTCTAGTCCTGGTCGGGGCGCCAGATTCTGTCCCGGTTGCCCCTCTTCCAGGCCAGTTCTCTGCTATGGCCCGGGAAGGCAGTGGAGGATGGCCCAAGTGCTTGGGCCCTGCACCCCGTGGGAGACCAGGAGAAGCACCTGGCTACTGCCTTCGGCTCATTGCGGTGTGCCGGCTGCGGCGGCCATTGGAGGGTGAACCAACAGCAAAAAAGGAAGACCTTTCTCTCTGTCTCTCTCTCTCACTGTCTCCTCTGCCTGTCGGGGGGGGGGGGGGGACAGGAGGCACTTCCTCTCCACCAGGCACCTCTCTGAAGGCTCCCTTGGCAGTCACCCTGAGGTATCAGGCTGGGGTGGGGGGGCACTCAAGACTACTACGCTCTCACCATGGAGCTCTTTAAAGAGTGGAGGGTTGTGCCGGCGCCGCGGCTCACTAGGCTAATCCTCCGCCTAGCGGCACCGGCACACCGGGTTCTAGTCCCGGTCGGGGCGCCGGATTCTGTCCCGGTTGCCCCTCTTCCAGGCCAGCTCTCTACTGTGGCCAGGGAGTGCAGTGGAGGATGGCCCAAGTGCTTGGGCCCTGCACCCCATGGGAGACCAGGAAAAGCACCTGGCTCCTGGCTCCTGCCATCGGATCAGCGCGGTGCGCCGGCAGCAGCGCGCCGGCCGCGGCGGCCATTGGAGGGTGAACCAACGGCAAAGGAAGACCTTTCTCACTGTCTCTCTCTCTCTCACTGTCCACTCTGCCTGTCAAAAAAAAAAAAAAAAAAAAAAAAAAAGTGGAGGGTTGCGGCTGCCGCTGTGGTGTAGTAGGCTAGGCTTCCACCTGCGACGCCGGCATCCCATATGGGCGCCAGTTCTAGACCCGGCTGCTCCACTTCCAGTCCAGCTCTCTGCTATGGCCTGAGAGAGCAGTGGAGTGCAAGATGGCCCAAGTGCTTGGGTCTCAAATCCACATGGGAGACCTGGAAGAAGCTCCTGGCTCCTGCTTCAGATTGGCCCAGCTCCAGCCATTGTGGCCATCTGGGGAGTGAACCAGTGGATGGAAGCCCTTTCTTCTCTCTCCCTCTCTCTCTCTGTAACTCTACCTCTCAAATAAATAAAATCTCTTTTTTTTTTTTTAAAGAGTGGAGGGTCTGGGAGAGGAAGAAGAGCAGCTGAGCAGAGTCCGGGAAAAAGCTGTGTTCCCCTCTCCATTACAGAGGGCTGCACCTCTCAGGGTGGCCCCACAACCCCCAAAGGGTTAACAAGGCCCTAAAAATAACCTGCTCCCAGCACGACCCGCTGATCAGAACCCTCCAGCCATCTGTTCCCATTTTCTCCTGTTCACGTTGGAACATCTGAAACCAGCCCCAGAGCCCCAGCCCAATCCCAAAAATAGCCCCAGCCTGCCCAAGGAACGGGCCCCAGGGGCCGGGCACAGGAGGCATGGCCAGCCCAGCAGTGAGGCACAGCCCAGGCAGACAGAGCCCTCACCTCTAGGCCCATGAAGGGAGGTGTTCCTTCTGGTTCCGGGAGGAGGTGGTGCGCAGAGCCAGGGATTCCTACCCACCCCTCTTGGTCTCAGTCCAGAGAGGGCACCTGCAGCCAGGCCCAGACCTCAGACCCAGGAGCCTGGCTTCCCAGGTGCTTCTGCCACGTCTTAGTCCCCACATGATCCCACCCACCTGTCTGCACAGCCCCCCTCACAGTGGGCTCCCAACCCTTGCTGCCCACTCCCGGGGCTTCTCGCACAGAAGTTCCAGGCCTCAGCCCTTCCGCCATGCCACTGCCATGCCAGGGCCTTTGGAAACGCCGGCGCCCAGCCCCACGCACACTGTCCCTGGCCTGAACTTTCTCCGGCACAGCCCACGCTCACCCACGCCCCCCAGGGGAAGATGTCAGATGTCCACTGGACACCTTGAGGACACCCCCTGGCTGCCAGCTGCGTCCTTCAGGTGCCTGGCTTCTCTACACATCGCAGGCCTGGGCAACTGCCCCTGTATACCCAGGCAGGGCACACGGGGTACCCTGAGCCCTGGGGCAGTTCTCACAGCTGCCACTCCTCCTCCCAAGGAAGGTCGCTGACCCCTAAGCCAGGAAGGAGAGGAGGCAACCGCTGAAGCCATTTAAGGAGGGAATGTCTCGTTCTGCCTGGTAAAAGAACACAGCAGCAGGGCTGGGAGGGGCGCTGAAGCTGAACAGAGCAAAGGGCCTGGGGGAGGGGGGGCTCAGCCCCAGCAGCCTTGGGGAGATAGGGAAAGCAACAGATCCGAACCTCCTCAGGTCCTCCTCCAGGCCTCTGGCTACTTGGTAAACTTGCAACCAAGACCTCAGCCTGGAGGGAGTGGCATTCAGCGTAGTGGTTAAGATGCTGGTTAGGGGACCGTGTCCCACTAAGGAATGCCAGGGTTGATTCCTGCCACGTCCGGCTCCTGACTCCAACTCCCTGCTAACGCAGGCCCTGCAAGGCAGTGGTGATGCCTGAAGTAGTCGGGTCTCTGCCACCCGTGGGCGATCCAGACTGAGTACCCAGCTCCTGGCTTCAGCCTGGCCCAGCCACAGCTGTTACATCTGGGGAGCAACCCAGTGGCTATGAGCTCTCTGTCTGTCCTCTGTCTCTCGGCCTCTCAAATAAATACATAAAAATTTTTAAAGTTGTCAGCTGACATCAACAGTGGGGAAAACAAGGCAACAAGAAGGTGGGTGTGGAAGGGCATTCAATACAGGATTCTGAAGCATTCCCGCCCCGCCCCACCATCAGTTCTTCCTTGCTCCAGCCCCTGGGAAGGTCAAGAACTCCTAGGAAGAGCAGTGACTAATGATAATGAGGAATCTCTAACATTTACTGAGCCTTCACCCAGCTGCTTTACATGCACTACTTAACTTTTAAACATTACCTTATTGAAATGCAGAGAGGCAGACAAGAGATCTTCCATACACTGATTCACTCCCCAAATGCTCCACAGCACCTAGGGCTGGGCAAGGTCAAAGCCAGGAGCCCAGAGCTCCATCCGGGTCTCCCATGTGGGCGGCAGGGACCCAAGTGCCTGAGCCATCATTTGCTGCCCCGTCGTATGCACATTGGCAGGAAGCTGGACTGGAAGCCGAGCTGCCACACAAATTCACGGGAGCCCAACATGTGATGCCGGATGTCCCAAGGAGCCTGTCAGAACAACTCCTAAGAAAGTACTTTTGTTATCTCCATTTTACAGATAAGAGAGGCACAAGGAAGTTAAGCAACTTGCCCAAGGCACAGAGCCTCTAGAAAAGTCAGGATCTGAAACCAGACTCTCCAGCAGCTGGATTCCCATCCAATGCAAAATACGGAGTCACGGTGACATGGTCCTTTCTGTTTCCGGGAGAGAATGGGGGTCCGGCCTTGCTCTCAGCCCCACACCCTGCCTCCAGGCCTGATGGGTACCAGGTCTGCTTTAAAGAACACAGCTCCTGCCCAGGAAAGAGATCAAAGAGACAGCACCGCTCCCCACCCCCAACACAAGTGTCCCACTGCTCTGTGCTCCGAGAGAGCAAAGTTCTCAGGCCTCCCCGTCCTGCCCATCCCCAGTCTGCAATGTGCTCACACACGCGGGTCCCTATTGGTCAGAGGAGCAAGGCAAGCTACTGGGACGACAGCACAGGGCCCCTGCTGAGATGCCACCAGCGGGAGAGGAGCTGCTGCTCGCTCTTCGCCCCCCCCCTCCCCGCCGTGGGGATCATAGGTCAAGTGGGACTCCCTAGTGAGGTGGAATCCAAGCCCCGCCCCGCCCCACCCACCTGCAGCCACACCTGTCCACTGCACCCCACTTTTTTCACTGCCGGAGTTGGAAGCAGGACCACTTTGTCCCAAGCGTCAAGGGGGAGTGGCCTCCAGTAGGGAGCCAGGGGGGCCTAGGACTAGAAGCCCCTCTCTCCTGAGGGCACTCTACAAAGCACCTCCTCCCTGTCCCCAGCTCTCTCCAGCTTCCCTAGTCAGACTGGGAGCCCACAGGAGTGTTTGTTGTGAATTCAGGGAGTTGTTGCTAAGGAGGGAAGGGAGGGAGGGGAGGAGGGGGCTGGCAGGAGGAGAAGAGGCTGTGTGTGTATGTGTGTCTGCCTGGGCTGTGTGTGTATGTGTTGAAAGGAGCGGCCGAGAGCCGCCATAAAATGGCCTTAATAAAACAGTCCTGGGAAATGGGGAGTAAACTAAGTTCACAGAGAAAGCAGATAGCTACTAGCCAGAGATAAGGGCTACTAGCCAGAGATAAGGGCGACAGAACATCCTGGTATGCACATAAGCCCCCTCCCCTGTGCTTGTTCAAGCTTAACAAAGAAACCGCGAGACACGTAGGGCACGTAGCCACCCCTTTCTGCTCTTCAACGACCCCCTCCCCTTGTCCAAGCTTAGACACGTAGGGCACATAGCCCCGGTTTCTGTTCTCTCCTCCTCCTCGACGACCTCCTCCCCTTGTAGTTACCCAATAAACTTACGCCACCCTATGGTATGTTAATTTTGTGGTTTTGCCCCTTAAAAGCTGTGTGAGATAGCTGCTCGGGGCTCCTCTCGCTTGCTTGCTGCTTGCAGCAGCAGGGGGCCCATTTGCGCAAATGAAATAAAAATTACCTCCTGCTCTATTGCATCGTCTGGTCTGGAGTCTGTGTTTCTGGGGTCGTCACAAGAGGACACCGCTTTTGGGGTCCTACATTTGGGGGCTCGTCCGGGATTTGGGGGACCCCAGACTCCCACACTCCATCGGCCTGACGGAGGTAAGTTTGCTTACTTGTGTATTATTGTAATTGTGGTTTGTACTGTTTGTCTTTGTCTGCCAGGGCGACGTGGAATCCGTCCTGGGGCGCCTGTACAGGCTCAGTATTGACTGGACCAGTGGGGGAGACAGACGTGTCCTGAGACCCCTGGTTCAACCCTGGAGGACGCTCCAGTGGTGGTCTGGGAAGGAGGGAAAGAGGGAATTTCCCTTCTTCCAGGGGAGAGCCTGGCCAGATGGCCGCTCCCTTCTGATAGTTTCGGTTTTGTCTAGGTCTGTTGCCGCTCGGCTTGTGATTTGTGTTCTGTGTGTCACTGTTTTTGTTGTCCTTTATTTCTTACTGTCTCCCCCATCTGTTTTTATTGTTGTGTTTGATTGCTAGATGTATATTTGTATGAAAAATGTGTATTGTATTCTTATGATGTGTTAATTATGTCTACTTCTCAATGCAACTCTAGGGCCAAATGTAAGGACAAATTTTTGGAATGGAGAGGCTTGTACCTAGATTTGGCTCTGGTAACCAAGAAACTTTGCTGCCGAATGACCTTCTCCTGCTCCTTGGGAGCCTGGCCAGTTCCCAGGGAGGAGGATAAAGGAATGTTTTCTGATAAACAGGTGGGCATGCTTCATGTCTCGGCTCTCTGGCCAAGACCCGAGATGGGACGCACTGCTTGCCTAAAATCTTGGCAATGAGCCACCCTTGTCCTTGGGGGCTTTAAGGGGGAGCCGGAGCAAGCCTCTGCTGCTGCTGTTTCGTTTCGGGGGGAACACGCAGTCAAGCTGAATGTTAAATGTGCCCGTGATGATTACTAATAATGTTTAATTCTCAGTATGGATCCTTCTCCGGAGCTGTGTGAAGATTGCCTAGTGATGCCCACAGTACTGTAAATTCTACAAAACATAAGTACAACGTGGACATGATCAATTGGCTACTGTGATTGAGGTGTTCTGTGACAGTCCCTTTAATGAGAAATTAACAAAATGGATTAATAACAGGACATTCAGGACCTGACACTCTGCTTGGTATGTCATTACAAAAATCATCAAGGAGGGCTATGCCTGATAAATGAGGGTGCTATAAATGTGGGCAACAGGGACATGAACAAAAATTGTCCAGAAATCAAAAATCAAAATAAGGCTCTTCCTGGGATTTGCTTCCAGTGCTAAAGGGGAAGGCATTGGGCCAATAAATGTCACTCCAAAACTGATAAAGAAGGTAATTCATTAAAAAACAGAGTTCAGGAAACTGGAAGCGGGGCCAGCCTCAGGCCCTCCCTACAGGGATCAGTGGACCATCTTGCTATAGTATCATTAAAGCAATGGAGCCATGTTTATTGCAACATTCTGTTAATCTATGCTCCTTTACCATCTTTCCTGTAAATAATTTTAGTGTGCACTACAAGGCTTGCAGCGTATTTCTTGTGGATTAAACTAAAAGTAACTAAGTCTGTGCACAGCAGACAGCTGAAAAGTAATTTACTGTCACAAATTGGCATAGTTGGCAGGATCCGCAAGTATGCAAAGCAATGCCTTTCTTTAAAAGAAAAACTGAAGTTGCATGTGTAACCTGTGATGTTCCTGGCTGGAAAGACCTTCAGTTCGCCTCTTTGGTGAAGGAATGGGCTCTCTGCTCAGAATCGAGTGAGAATTGGGATGGCAAGTTACAGAGTGCACAGCCTCCACAAGTTATTGAGGTTTTGCTATCAGTGCCGGTGGAAAAGGGGGATGAACTATAGGCTTTGGGGAGGTGAAAATGGATTTTGTTATCTGCATACTGATGCATGTGTAAGCAATTAAAAAAATAAGTACAGGATAAATGTAAATTGGGAAAAAGAAAATGCTGCCCTTTGGAGTCAAACTGCTAGATAGTGGTAGAAAAAAATTATATCAAGCTCCTGTACTGCTGCCGGGGCCAACTAAGGTTATTCAGTGTAAACAATACAAAATTCCAGGTGGACATAAAAAAAATCTAAAACAGTAAAAAATTATCTTAGTGCTGGAGTGATGATTCCCATAATCACTAAAAGAAATTATCTAATTTGGCATGTTAAGAAATCAGATGAAACCTGAAAAATGACTGTGGATTACAGGGAATTAAACAAAGTTACTCTCCCATTGACTGCTACAGTCCCAGATACCATCATTTTGATGTAAAAGGTCACAAACATAAAAGCGTGTTCTTGATAAGGAAAGTTAAAAGAAAGAGATACTTTTAAATAAAAAAGGGATATGATTTGTAAAAATTGTTTATAAAAGGGGGGGGAGAAGAGAAAGGTTTGAGCAAGTTACAGAAGGTGTGAGAAAGTCGCAAAATGTTATGGGAAGAAGAAATCTTTGGTTATTTTCTTTGACATAAAATCAAAATCTGATCCTCTGTTAAAGCAATGAGTTAAAGTAATCTATTATGTTCTCTTGATGTCTCTGTTAAATTCTAACTGCTTAAAAACAGCTGTAAAAAGAGCAATGGTAAAATGGAGGGATCCTATCACCAATCAATGGAATGGACCTGATCCAGTACTGGTATGGGACAAGGGCTCCTAAGGGATGGGTTTTTCCGTGTAACCAACATGCCTTTCTGCAATTGCTCCCTGGGCCGTGTGGCCCTGATGCTAACATCTGTATTTACAGCAGCGGATAGAGCAGTGGTGTGCTTTACCTGAAGACTACAATAACAATCATCCTAATAGGAGAGGACACTGCCCTTGCCATGGCTGCATCAGTAGTAAGTGTTCCTGGACTGGCTTTTGGAAATAATCGTGGACTATGAAGGCTTACATGTTTGGTGACCAAAGCAATCAATCTTACTGCTACTGTGCTATCCAATATAGCCAAAGAATTGGATCAAGTTCACTCAGGAGTGCTTTTAAGCCATGCAGCTAACAATTACTTGCTGTTAAAAAAATCATATAAGTTGTAAATCTGTACCTGGGGGATGTTATTTTAACATTACTAACAATGTGCCATATATAGAGTCTGTTATTGATAAACTTAAGAGTAAAATGCAACATATGTTTATTACTAACCCACTATTCATTTGAAGGGTTTCAATGGATTCATTGGTTATTAATGTTGGCTGGACTGCTACTGCTTTTCCTACTTTGTATGGGATGTATTCTGTGTGTTCTGCATTTTATGCTGACTTCGCTACAGTATGAATGGACTGAGATTCATCATTTAAAACTTCGTACCAAGCCTCCTTTGTAATCAAAATAATTGATATTTGGCTGTATGTTTCATCTCTCACCTAATGTTGGGCTGGAATGGTACTCAAAGACGGGTAAGACGCTCAGCATCCTGTACCAACCTAAGACAGGGCTCTAGGCCAAGCTGCCAGAGTTACCGATGACGGGTAAGGACAGAGATGACTGAGGGCAACCTAAGACAGAGGCCATTCTCAATTTAATAAAAAAAAAAAGGAGGAGATGTGGGGACCCATGGCTGGCCATGGGCCCACATGCTAAGGCCTGGCTTGCTGATCATTGGCATTAGTCCTCGCGCAACAGTATCAAGCCCTGGCCACCAGTGACCGTATTGAAACCCCTCATTAATGGCACACAATTTTAGGATTAAAATTAGTTCAAAGAGAAAATGGGGGAATGAAAGGAGCGGCCGAGAGCCGCCATAAAATGGCCTTAATAAAACAGTCCTGGGAAATGGGGAGTAAACTAAGTTCACAGAGAAAGCAGATAGCTACTAGCCAGAGATAAGGGCTACTAGCCAGAGATAAGGGCGACAGAACATCCTGGTATGCACATAAGCCCCCTCCCCTGTGCTTGTTCAAGCTTAACAAAGAAACCGCGAGACACGTAGGGCACGTAGCCACCCCTTTCTGCTCTTCAACGACCCCCTCCCCTTGTCCAAGCTTAGACACGTAGGGCACATAGCCCCGGTTTCTGTTCTCTCCTCCTCCTCGACGACCTCCTCCCCTTGTAGTTACCCAATAAACTTACGCCACCCTATGGTATGTTAATTTTGTGGTTTTGCCCCTTAAAAGCTGTGTGAGATAGCTGCTCGGGGCTCCTCTCGCTTGCTTGCTGCTTGCAGCAGCAGGGGGCCCATTTGCGCAAATGAAATAAAAATTACCTCCTGCTCTATTGCATCGTCTGGTCTGGAGTCTGTGTTTCTGGGGTCGTCACAAGAGGACACCGCTTTTGGGGTCCTACAGTGTCTGCTTATGCATATGCGTGTGAGCCTGTGCATGTGTGTCTGCTGTGTGTGTATCTGTGCATGTGTGTGTCTACATGTGTGTAAACTTATGCATTGTGCAAGCTTATGCATATGTATCTGTATGTGTGTCTGCTTATGCATGTATGTCTATACATGTGTGTGCATGTGTCTGTGCATGTCGGGGGGGTCTGTGTGGGTGTGCGCCTCTGCCTACACGGGGCAGAAACCACACTGAGGTGGCTTTGACTCAGCCAGAGGGGGCCAAAGCCAATAAGGGGAGCAAGGAGCAAGTACTTGGGAGGAACAGGAAATAGTACCTTGCCCTCCAGGGTGATCAGGCTGAATCTCCCGCCTCCCATGGGGGTGGAGGAGACAGGGAGGAGGGGGAGGGAGGACATTAAGCTTGGAGAAGGGCTGGAACCAGAGGAGTTGGGCTGGACCCAGCCCACCCAGCCCCGCCCCCACTCCCAGCTCCAAGCAACCAGGTTCCAGGTTGTTGAAGGCTACTGGCCCAGCGGCAGCCCCAGAAGGCCTCCCCCCGGGGGGTGGGGGAGGGAAACGAAGGGAGAAGTGGGAACAGAGAGCCAGGAGGGAGCCCCAAAGACAAAACAGCCGAGCAGGAGGCTAAGCCGGGGTGACGCGGCCACTGCGGACAGAGCAGGAGGCTGAGGAGGACGCACGCAAGCACACGGACCTCTCACCTCGGGACTAGTGGGTGTCAGGCTCAGGCTCGGGATGGGGGCTCCCTGTGGAGAGAGGGTCACAGATGGAAGCTCCCACCAGCAATCCAGGCCCCTGCTCCTCCCAGCCCGGCCCCAGCCCCACACCCAGCACATAAACATGTACACACGTACACACCGCCTGCAGCTCCAGGAAGTCTCTGGGCTGCTCAGACACCCCACCACCAACAGGACTTCTGTGGATTGGCTGGCAGCCAGGCCTGACCCAGCTGCCCCACCATGCCACTCCCCCTCCCTATCCTGGAAGCAGGAAAGGAGAAGGCACTGGAAGACCTCCGTGCTCCCAAGAGCTTGGCCCCACAGGGAGAGAGGAGGGGCGGAGGACTCCCATGGCCTGGCCTGAGAGGGGAGGGCACTGGGGGGGACCTGGGGAGCCGGGCTCCCAGGGCCAGCCACCCCTGGAAAAGAATGGCTATGGCTCCAACATCACAATGATGGCTCCTCAGCTAGGGCCCTGGTCCCCTTAAGACACGAAGGCCTGGGGCCCTGGTTTGGGTGGGAGGGCCAGGACCCAGGGAGGCAGCAGAGGGGAGCTGGCTGAAGCCCCCACGACAGGCGGAGGGAGGCTGGTGGCTGGGCTCAGTTTGTACTGGGGGTCAAAGGGGAGTTCTTTTCCGAAGAATTCTGGGAGAGAAGCCAACTAGAGCAAGCTGCTAACCGCCCCTCCCTTTCTCTCACTGCACTGGGGGTGGGGGTGGGGGGTGTCCCTGCCAACCAGACTTAACCCTCTCCAGCCTACTGCTCCCAGCCAGGCTGGAGTTGCTGGGCAGGGGGCCTGCAGCTGGGCTCGGCTTCCAAGGCTAGGGGGCAAGCAGCACAGGGCATCTGCCAGCACGCGGCTGGGTCCACAGGCCCCATCTGGCACTGCCGGCCCCGTGGCCACCTGGGTGACTTTTCTGGGCTCATCTCCTGAAGGTGTCTGCAGTGACGTGTGTGTGCGTGTCTCAGAGACAGACATTGAGAAACAAACTGAAAATTCCTTGCCAAGGCACTCCCCATGCCGGGTCACTGAGCACTGTACCAACCTGTGCCTCTACCCCTCCCTTCCTCCCTCTGCACTCTGGGACCAGGGGCTGCGGGGGGAGTAAAAGGGAGAGCTTCTCCTTGTGACCACCTCCTGTGCTTCCTCCGCTGGCTCTGGGCCCCCACAGCCGGTGTCCTGGCCCTCTTCTCCTGCACTGAGTTGTTCACATACTCCAGTCGTAGCCTGGGACCCCAGGATGGGAGACTGAGTATGATAATGAAGCTTCCAGCACCTTTATCCTCGCAGATGTAACTCCATCATCACCATCCTGGCCTTGGCTAAACCACCCCACCCTCTTCCTCCCCTCCTGCAGATCACTGTCTGGCTGCAGCAAGAGGCAAGGAGGTTAAACAGCAGGAAGGACTTTCCAGGCCCAGGGCTACAGTGGCAGGCGGCCCCTCTCGCTGCTCCACGGGCTGTACATATGAGGGTCCTGTCTTGTTTTGTATTTGTCCCTTGCTGGAGAGGTCTGCATTCCTGAATGTCTGTACAATTGTCCCCAAGCCCTCTGTGAAGCAAGTAACCCCACGGGTGGACGGTTCCCTGCCCTGCCCCTGTATGTCATCAGAACACAGAATGGGGAGGGGGCTGGTGGGGACACCTCAAAGTGCTGGGTGTCCACAAGGGGTGGCACGAGCTGGTGTATCCCAGTCTCCCTGCTCCACGGCCCACTCGCTCGCTCTTCAAGGACCACAGAACCTGCCAGAAGCCTGGGCCCCACGCCAGGAAACGTCCCTATCAACAGGCAGAGGACTGCGCGTCCCAGGGCGCTGTGGGAGACCTGTGACCGCACACGCCAGCCATGTTCCCAGGAAGGAGGAGAGAGGCGAAGGGACGGGCAAAGCCCTGCACACACCTCAGAGAGCCACGGCCAGCACACACTCCCCACACACAGCCCCTGCCACAGCGAAACAACCGCCAGCTCGTCAGGAGTGACCCCTGAGACCCAAAGGGACTCCCACACCATGGAGGCAGACCCGAGAGCTCAGGAGACACACAGAAGTGACACCCACACGCGGACACACACAAGGTAGTACGTGGGCCACGTGCTGGCGCACAAACTCAAACACGCAACCTTGCAAGGCACAGCGTGGGGAGGGGAGTCGGGCGGGTGGGGAGTGCTCAGGGATTTCAAAACAATCCTGGTTTCGAAATGCTGGAAATGCTGGATTCAGGGCCATTCCCAGTTGAGGCTTAGAGGGGGCGGGTGGAGAGCAAGGGGGGGAGGGGAAGACAGGCCAGCAGCCTGTTTCCCAGAGCACTGCAGGAGGACAGGGGCTGGACGGGAGGAGTCCCAGCCCCTGGGGAGGGGGCCTGGAAAGAGCCACCAAGGTCAGGAGGGGCAAGGAGGGGCAAGGAGGGGCAGGGAGGGACAGGGAGGGCCTGGGCTGCTGGGGAGGAAGCCACAGGGAGGCCCCGGCTCTGGCCCTGGACAGGGAAAGCAAGGAGGTGGGGGGCGTGCCTGTACCCCTTCCCCATCAAAGCAGTGGCGACCAGCTTCTCCCCTCCAGAGTAACACCCTGGCCCCTTTTCCCCAGCAGCCAGCAGAGCCCCGGGGGGGCTGAAAGCTAAGACTCAGGGACCCCGGTTTTCCAGGGCTCTCCACTCTCAGAGCAAGATGGGGGCGTCCCATGGGCACCCAAGGCTTCCTTCCCCTCCAGAGAGAGGGTAGACCCTGGGGGAGACTGAGTCAGGGCAATCCGCTCAGCACCCAGGAAGTCGCCCCTCCCAGGGCAGCCAGAATGCCCTTGCTGCCCCTCCCCCAACCTCCAGGGGAGGTCAGGCCAGGCTGGGGGTGGGGCTCTGGAGGCCTGGCCCTGGCACCCAGCGGAGGAGATTCCAGGCTGTAACTCCAGGCCGCCTTCAGGGCCACCAGTCCAAGTGACATTCAGGAGCTACCGTGCAGCCGGGGGCCCTTCTTCCCTGAGCCGCTGAGCCCCTGGTCCTGGCCGCCCAGCCCCCTGGCTCCAGCTCCGGGACTTAGAGGACGGGACTTAGAGGACGGGCTTGAGGAAACTCAGGACCCCTCTCCCAGCCCGGGCTGAGCCCCGGCTGAGCCCCTCTGGCCAGTGGGGGCCTCCTCTCTCAAGGTCCCACAGGCTGGCTCTGGGTGGGCAGCTGTTGGAGCTGGCAGGCAGGGGCACAGATGCCAAGCCGGAGCAGCCAGGCGTACAACAGGTTGAGCCAGTCCTTGGAACAGTCGGCCCCACCCCAGGGAGAGCGGGCCTGGCAGAGGCTCCCTGCCCGCGGCACCCAGCCTGTGCCCGCTTGGCTCCCACGGCTGCCCACTTTCCCACGGTGCCATCCCCCTCCACCCTCTCCCCCAGGTCAGCACCCGGGCAGTGCCCAGGGCTCTGGTACAAGAAAGCCCAGGGTGCCGTTCCCTGTCAACCCTGGGTGCCCAGGCCCTGCCGGCGCCCCAGTCTCAGCAACCAGGAAGCCCGGGATGAGTGACCCAGCAGCAAGGCAGCAGGAAGCCCAAAGTGCGCCCCCCCCCCCCTTGCAGGCCTCTGCTGATCCTGGAAAGCCTGGATACAGACACCCTGGCTCCCAGGAGCTGCCTCGGGGCTCTGGGACTGGACCGCAGCCTGTGGTGCCAGAAGCAGTAGGTGGGTACCCCCGGCCCTTCCTCTTAGACTCCCTGGGGGGAGGCTGCAGGCCTGGGTGACTGTTGGTTCCCTCCACTCCTGCCAGAGCTGCTGCTGTCTGCCACCTAGGTGCTGCTCTCCCACCCCACTCCTGGTCTCCACTGAGCTCCATCCTAGCCGCTCCCCACCCCCTACCCCGGCAGGCAGCCCCCCTTTAATCTAAAGCAGGTGCCAAGCGTTCCAGCCCTTGCTGAGTCGACACTGCCACCCGCCAGGTCTCTGGCCTTGGTCATGGACTTGGTCATGGACATTGAGTACACTGCCCAAGACTCCTCCATAACCCAGGAGCTAGGAGCTCAGCAGGGTCATGGGGGCCCAATGCAGGGTCACTAGGTCCCAGATCACCACCGGTGTGCTCACCACTGGCTGGCCAGCCTCAGTGCACCAGCAGCCCCCCAGGGCCCTGTCATAGCCATAATTAGAGACTGTCTCTAGCCACGGGACCCTGCTACCCTGGGCACAAGAGTCACTGTAGATTCAAGATGAAAGATATTCCACCCCTCCCCAGCATCCTTCTCAACACGAACCCCTAGCCCAGCTCCACCAGGATCCACGCAGGTAAGCAGAGAACCCCGAAAGAGGTGGCCAGACGCTGGCCTCCAAGGCCTGGTCCTCCAGGGCCAAGGAGGCAGAGGCCCCCACCCCCGGGAGCCAGCACCTTTCTGACACCAGATGCCCTGTCTCCCTCCCTGCCCCATTCTCCCTCTGTCCTGAGGCTTCTACCAGCAGGACCTCTGGAGTGACACCAGGAAGACAGGGCCCGAGCCTGCTCTTCCCCTGGGGCCATGAAATTGTGGTCCTGACCCAGAGGAGACAGCCCAGCCTACACTGGGGGCCAGCAGAGGAGCCGGTGGCCCAGGTCAGGAAAAAGTAGCTGCTCCTTGGAGAGCTAGGGAGAGGGGAGAAGCAGGCAGTGGAAGCCCGCCTGCCCGCCCCAGAGGTCTCTCTTGGAGAGAGCTGCTCAGGGCCGGTCGCAGGGTTGTAGCAGGTACAGTGCGCAGCTGGCCCTCCTACGGGAAGGGTCCGCGGAGCCTGGGAGGGAAGGCGAAAGACCGAGGGGGCCCGGGAGCCCCCTTCCCAGGGCAACACTCTTCCTCCTGGCAGCAGCCGTCCCCCAGACACAGACACAAACACACACCCCAAGCAGCAGGCAGACAGGAGGAGGAGGAGGGAGGGGGTGTCAGCACAACCCGGAAGGAAGGAAGCTGGACAGACAGACAGAAGCCGAGCGGGGCTCCGCTGCTTGGCGCAGACACCTTCCAGCCGCCCCGCTTCTGAGCACTCGTGTCTTCCTCAGCCCCCACGAGGGAGGAGAGTGGGGCAGACCTGGCCTCTCCGGGCAGCGCAGGGATGGGTCGTCCCCCCTCCTGTGGAGTCTCACTTCTCTCCCCCACATTCTCCTCCCCAAGGACCCCTGTGGACCAAGGCAGGGGCCCCCTCCCTTCAGCAGTGTGGGGACACCTCCAAGGAACTGTGGGACTGCCCTACCCCCACCCCCACCCCCAGCCAAGCCCACACCACTCAGAATCCCCAGCAGCCACAGGCTCTGCTGCTCACAGGCAGTGGCTAGGGGCAGAGGGTGGCCCCGGCGCTCCCCCAATCCTAACCCACCTCCTTCCACTGGCTCTGCAGCCCAGGGGAGGAGGGCTGGGGTGCTGAGACCCACGGGATGGGGGAGCCTGGGAGGGGACTACATCTCCCAGAAGCCCCCAGGGCAGGGTTCCCCGCTCCAGCTGGCCCAAGGCCGGCCTTGTTCTCTGCGCTAGGGTGGCAGGGTCCCCCTGCTGCCCCTAAGCCCTCCTCTCTGGGCTCTGGGGCTGCCAACCTGATGGGGTGCCCAAGAGTAGCCTCTGCCGGCCCTGGGGGTGTCCCCCACCCCTTAAACAGCCTGGGAGTGTGTGCCAGCAGGCAAGAGACAATCAGTCTGTGTTTCCCCCTCCCCAATTCAAACTGGTGCTCTCTTCTTCGCACCTCTGCTGGCCTGGCATGACTTTCGCCCTCGCCCCCAACCCACCCCTCACCTCGCGCGGGTCCGGTGGTCCTCACGCCAGGCCGGAGCTGGACGCCATGACCAGGTCAGGGTCGGTGGGTGGCTTGGGGTCCTTCTGATTCACAGTTGGAGGTGCGGAGAGGGCGGGCAGGCGGTGATCTTTTGATCCTGGACGCCTTGATCTCAATCCCAGCCCGGCCCGGGAGAGGGTGTCCGGGAATCGCGGGGCGCCTGGGTTCCTGCCTCCCAACTGCGGAGCATGGTCGTGGGCGCCGGGCAGCGGCGGGAGAGTGCGCGCACCCGCCCGGGCCGGGGCTCGGGGCTGGGGTCTCGGCCCCGAACCTCAGGGCTCCGGCTCCTGCTCCTCCTCCCTTCCTTCCTTCCTTCCTTCCTTCGCCTCTTCCTTTCACTTTCCCCGAGGCCCGCGGGGACGGCGGGCACGGGGCGGGGAGGGGGCTGTCTGGGCGCTTATTGTTGGTCGGACGCCGAGGGTCCGGGTCGCAGCCCCCTGGCGGCGCGGCGCCGGGGGACCCAGGCGTGCGGGCGTCCGGCCGGCTGGCTCCGGGCGGCGGCGGTGGTGCAGCGGCCCCGAGTCCGGGGCATGTCCGGCCACTGGCTCCGCCGCGCGCCGCCGCCTCCCCGGGCTCCCCTGCGCTGCCGGAGCCTCGCTCGCCCCTCCGCTCGGCTCCTCTCCCCAGCCTGAATAAGCATCGGGGCTCTCTGGCTGCCTCCTTCTGCCTTCATACCAGAGCCCGGAGAGGCCCCTGTCAAAATAAGAGCTCCCCCATCTCGCTCGCCTCCTCGCCCGAGCCGGCTCCCCCAGCCTCCCAGCGGTCTGACTCGGTAAGGCGCCCGGCCGGCTAGCGGGAGGCAGGTTGGCCCGGGGGCGGGGAGGGGGGCTCTGGCCCTCCTCTCCTCCCCACTCCCGAGCAGGGGAGGAGCATCCCAGGCTCGGCTCAGGAGAGATTTGACAAGCCTGGCCTCCAGTCTGCCCTGATTGGTAGGAGTGGGGGTTGCCTGGACACCCGCGCGCACCCAGCTCTGGGTCCCCTCTGCTCCTGTACCCACCCGCATCCAGGATGCGCTGAGCATCTCCTTATTCGTGTGTCTCCTGGTGGACCATGAGGTCCTGGAGGACACAGATGATCATTTTCATCTCGGTCCTCAGCAAAGCTGAGTGGATGCTGAGAAATTGTGGAAGTGAAACCTTTGTCTTCTCAAAAGAGCTGGCTCCTAACCTCCAAGTGTCAGTCTCTCTCTTTCAATCACACACACGCGCCCTATTGCACCGTGGATGCAATGCAAAAGGAACTGTAAAGCACTTTTTGAAAGCATATGGTCCCATTACACAGGTGAGGAGACTGAGGCGGGCCTTACCGAAGGACTTACTGGGGGGGGGGGGTTACACTAGAAAGTGGCGAGTCCAGAGCTAGAATTTCCATCTCCCTATCCCAAGTCACTTTCCCTCCATCCTACTGGTCTCGACCCCTCCTCCCTGGAATGATCACCAGGTGACAAGCGTTTCCTCGTGCTTTGGAAACTTGCTTTGGATACCAGCAAGTGTATTTAATTGCTGCTCCCCTGCCACTCCGCACGGACGGTCTCCCGGGGTCTCCAGCCCTCACTGACCTCCCTGCCTTCTGACCCCTGTCACATCTTTACCCCACCCAGGACCCAGATGCTGGAACTCCTTCCCCTGAGCCCGTGTCTGGTCGCCACCAAAGACTCCCTGGGGCCTCTGTGCTCCTCACAACAGGACTTCAGGATCTGATGCATCCACGGTGCGAGCCGCCGGGCACTGGGCAAGCTCGGGGGAGGCCGACCTGGAAAGACGACCTCCACCCACCCAGCCCAGCTTGTGTCTGACACATCACAGTCTGCAAAGTCCTTTCATGCACACAGTGGCAGGATCCTGCTTTGATCCACGAAGAGAACTTTACAAGTGCCTGCTGACTGCTGTGCACGCACCGCGTTAGGTCACGGGTGGGAGCAGCACGATCCTACCAGGTGGGAGGAAAAGAGAACCGAGGTCCGGAGAGGCGGAGCTCTGCTGTGGGAGATCCCAGCACCTACACTAGTGCCTGGTCCGTGGAAACAGGCGTCAATTTCTTCTCTCTGCGGCGTCCCTGGAGGATAATACAGGCCACAGTTCTCAAACAGGATGCTTCTAGAAGAGCGCACGCACAGTCTTGCATTACATACATGACCAGCCACGTGGTCATATGATGCCCTTGGCACGAGCCTGTTCCTCATAGGCCCAGAAACCGGGGTTTGTAGGGGTGCGTGATGGCTAGGTTCTAAGGGGGTCTCTTACATACGGTGCGCCCGTCCTGGGGAGCGGCCATGTAGAGCGCTCCCCTGGGTGGGGCTGTGACTCACTGCCCCAGCGTAGGCTCCAGGTTGGGATGCCGAGCGGACTGGGGGCAGCCACGAGTTCTGGGTGGGACCCGGGAGAGAGCGAGGAGCCAAAGCAGACAGGCTGAGGGCAGCCCGCGGCGGGAATCGAGCGGCTCCCTCTACTGGCGAGCGGGGGAACCGCGGCGATTTCGGTGTATCTGTGTGTCACTGAGTCACGAGGGGTGTCACAGGTGTGTCAGCGAGTGGGGGGTGCCAGCGCCACGCGACGCCTCGCTGGAAACTGGGGCGCGCACACCTGTCACGCTTACTTAGGGCCTGCAGAGCGTCTGAGATGGGGCACCCCGAGTGCCCGGCGTGGCTGGGGCGCACGGCTGCCCGGTCGGTTCCCCTCACTGGCCCCGCGCACAAGCCAGGGAAGACGCGAGGGCTCCAGGCCGTGAGGACCGTTCCCGGTAAGGGACTATCCCATCAAACAACCGGGCGCCCAAGAAAGAGTTAACCGCGAGCCCCACAGCGACCGCAGTCATTGGCTCAGGGCGCTGTCCGTCAGCGTGCTGGGGGCGGGGCTTGCGGGGCCGCCGCCGGATCGCCCGGAGCCCCTCACTTGCCCCTCGACCCCCACATCCTCTCACGGCTGGGCTGCTCCCACACCCCCATCTTGCTGGCGACGCCTCCCGGGCCCTGGAGGAAGAGCGGACCGGGCCTCCTGGCGTCCCCCACTCTCTCCAGCTGCCTGGCTTCCCGACGGAGGGTGATGATTACATAACAGAATTGCCGGGCAGCCCCGTGCCAGCGCCCCTCCTCGGAGCCTGCCCCGGGGCCTGGCACCTGCCGCGCAGAGCCTGCTGCGCCGCCGCCCCGGCGGGAGACCCCGGGCCCCCAGATGGCCCAGAGGCCGAGTCCCGAGGCGCGGCGGGCGCCAGGCTGGCAGCCGGGCCGGCGCCCCGCAAGGTCTCAGGGTCTCGCCTGCGGTCGGGTGGCTTCGCCAGCGCCTCTCTCAGACTGTGGGACCCACCTGGCCCCCTCCAACTTGAACTTGGAACTCGGGAGCCAGTAAAGGTGGGGCCAGAGGGCGCTGAGGCCAGGGTCGGAGAGGGAGAGGAGTTCGGAGACGCCGCGGGGGCTGGGCGAGGGGCCGGCCGGGGCGGGGGGGGGGGGGACTCTTATCCTGACAGGGCTCCCGCCTTCCCCGACTGGAGGGTTTGGAAAAACTGAGCAGGCAGCCAAGGCTTGGCTGGAAATCCTGCAGCCCACCCTCCCGGGGACACAAAGCTGCGGGGCGGGGGCAGGGCGGGGGAGGAGAGCGCGACCCCGCGGAGGGCAGGGCCTCTTTTGGGGCTGGGGGCCCAGGGGCCAGGTCCCCGGGGAGGGGGCTCCTGGCGCTGTCTCCCTGCTGTCTGCTTCCCCCTTCTCCTCTCTGCCCCCCTCCTCTGCGGCCTCCTCCCCCTCCCCGGCTCCAGTCTTGCAGATTGCGGGCAGACTTAACTCCTTGCGTCCCAGCCTGGCGGACTCCGGGGTGGGGACGCTGTGGGAGAGGGGCTCCGGACCCCGCTCCCGCCCGCAGCTGAACACCTGGTGGCCCGGAACTCGGGCAGGTTAGGGCCGGGAAAGGCTGTCCCGCGCAGACCCCGGCCCCAGCGGGCTCCCCGGCGCACCCTGAACGGCCTCCCCGCCCAGCTCGCACTCTCCGCGTCTCTCCCTCCGCCCTGTGTCTGCCCTCCTTCTCCCCGCCCCGACCGCTGACTGCGGCCCAGGCCCCCGGCAGCGCGACGGCGAGGGGAGCCCGCGAGTCTGGGTGCCCTAGCAGCCTCGGCGTTCTCCCCCGCGTCCGCCGCCGAGGCCCCGCGCAGGTGACCACAGCTCCCGCCTCGCTCGCCCCCCAGCGGGGTTCTTCCACCTTTCCGGCCATCCCCAGGGGCGGAGAGTGCCAGTCTCCCCCGGAGACCCTGACCTCACCCTGCCCCAGCCCCTCCCCTGTCAGATGTGCACCCCCGAATTCTTGTGGGAACGACTCTGCCTGAGGGAGACGCCTCGGACTCGGCCGGAAGGGGTTAACGGAGCTAGCCGGCTCTACGTGAAAGCCAGGTGTGGTCCCGCCCACCTTGGCCGTCAGGTGCGTGTGGGTGGGAAGAGGAGGGACACTGACCTTAAGGACGGCTCGTTTTTTTTCTCTTGCCCCCTGGTGGCTAGACCTGGCTTAGCAGCCGCTGGCAAAAACATGCTCACGTGGGGATTCGCGCAAGGACGTTGGGGACAGCTAGAGGGTCCTTCCCTGAGAACTGCACCGTCCGAGGGAGGGAGAGCTCTCCGGGGAGGAAGAAGGGAGCTCGCAGGACCCCTAACCTTGCTGTCCCACACAGCGGACTGCCCCAGCCACTCCCAACAGATCCCTGCCCTAGCAACTCCGCGCCGCGCGTCCCAGGTGCCCAGACAACCTGGAGCCGGGCAGAAAGAACACAGAGGATGCAGGCCATGCCCTCCGAAGTCGCCATCTAATAGACAGGGACGCGAGGGAGTTGCATCCGCCTCTCCTTTCTGCGGCCCAGGCCCGCCTCCAGCTCACATGCCTCCAGACCCCAGAATCCTGCAAAGCCCTGGCCGGCTTCAAAGCTCTCACTGGCAGTCCTGTCCCCTGGAGCTTCCCGCCCTCCAACCAAGCGGCCTTCTGGGTTCAGATCATCAAAAGATCCCCCCTGAGGGATTGTGGGTGCTCACAACCACTGCCTTTCTCCCCAACAGCCCTCCCAGATTGGCAGAGCCCACGGTCACCCAGGGCCAGGCCGTTGCCTCACTCACTCCCCTGCCCGCCTCCCTCTCAGATCTCCTGTGCGGGCAGTGCTGCCCCTACAGGTCGCCATACCCGACTCAACGTTTGCCTTCCCCTCCCCTGACCAACTCCGCCCATTTAGTCCTACCATGTGCTGGGCACTGCTTATGCTTGTGACAAGACATATGAGGTCCTGGCCCCCCTCACAGCCTGGTTGGAGACTGACAGCCAGTAACAGGCAGGCTCAACTCAGTGTGATGAGGGCTTGGGCACACTCAGGGGAGATCTATGTCCCAGACTTGGGACCCCAGAACAGGGAATGACATCGGAGCGGAGACTTCTTCCAGCCATGGGTGTGGTTCTGTTCAGGCAGGTGGTGCATGTCGCTGGGGGCCTCCAGACAGAGCAGGAGCCCAGCAAGAGGTCTCAGCCAGAGACCTGTGGGGCTGCATTCCCACACAACCCATTTCTCATCCATTCAATCCACATTCCAGGAGGAGGCTGGCCTGGGAGTCCAGTACATGTGACCTTGGCCTAGGCACTCCCTCTCGCCGGGCCTCTGTCTCTTAACATGTACAAAGGAGTGAGTGTGTCTGCAAGGCCTTCTTCACCCTGCAGAGAGAGATTAAATGGCAAGCTAGAGAGAGAGAAAACTGCTTGGCTCCAGTCCACTTGGGAGGACGGAGTTCATAAACCGGAGCAGGGCCCCTGAGGAAGTCACAGCCAGGCACCTCTGCTTGCCCGACGCCCCACCTTGGTTGTTCTGGGTGCTGGGAACATTGAATTCGTGCCCTTAACTGAAGGCTGGGGGACAGTGCCCACAGGACATGCTTAGTTGCTGCATGAATTTGCTCTTATATGCAGTACTGTAGAGCTGCTACTTGCAAAAGATGGGGAAGGGACTTGGGTAAAATCACGTGACGGCCGGCGCTGTGGCTCAATAGGCTGATCCTCCACCTGCGGCGCCGGCACACCGGGTTCTAGTCCTGGTCGGGGCGCCGGATTCTGTCCCGGTTGCCCCTCTTCCAGGCCAGCTTTCTGCTGTGCCCCGGGAGTGCAGTGGAGGATGGCCCAAATCCTTGGGCCCTGCACCTGCATGGGAGACCAGGAGAAGCACCTGGCTCCTGGCTTCAGATCAGCGTGGTGTGCTGGCTGCAGCGGCCATTGGAGGGTGAACCAGCGGTAAAGGAAGACCTTTCTCTCTGTCTCTGTCACTGTCCACTCTGCCTGTCAAAAAAAAAAAAAAAAAAAAATCACGTGGCTGGGAAGTGACAGCTGGCAGAAGTCCCCAGGCCTCCTAATACCCCATCCAGACTCTTCCACAACACCACTGGGCCTCTGGTATCCAGCGTTCCACTGGACTTCTTCCTGTGTCTGGCTTATTGCCCTGGGCGGCCAGAGGATCTGGGAAGGCAATCTGGACATCGACCCCTCCCCTCCCCCAGCCTGAAAGGGTGCTCAGAAACCTCCCGTCTCCCAGGCCCCTTTTTGCCCCCTCATCACGACCCTATTCACGTGCATGTCGCTCACTGGCTCCCAAGAGGCATCTCTGGACTGTGCACAAAGCGGGGGCAGGCATGTACTGAGCCCCAGGCAGCCTGAAGCCTGCTCTGTGGCCTCAGGCAAACTGATTAACCTCCCTGGGCCTCATGTCTTCACCTGCCAGGAACCGTAACCTGGGGCTGGCTCCCAGGCTGATGGTTAAGACGCAGGCTGGGATGCTTGGGTCTCACGTGGGGTGCCTGTCTCCTGCTCCTGGTTTCAGCTCCCTGCTCACGCGACCTTGGGAGGGGGCAGTAATGGCCCCAGTAGTGGGATCCTTGCCACCTACAGCTCTGGGACAGCCTTGACTGTTGTACAGTGAACCAGCAGACAAGAGTGTTCTCTCTCTCAAATAAATAAAATTTTCAAAAATATTTGTGCAAAGATCTTTAACTTCTCATAACCCCTGGGGCACTGGTAAGTTGAAATCCCAGTTCAGGAAGAGTTTTTAAAAGGTTGGGGCCAGTGCTGTGGCGTAGCAGGTAAGGCTGCCTGCTGCCTGCGGTGCTGGCATCCCATATGGGCACCAGCTCGAGTTCTGGCTGCTCCACTTCCAAGGTTCAAGTCCTGGCTGCTCCACTTCCAATCCAGCTCTCTGCTGATGCACCTGGGAAGGCAGCAGAGAATGGCCTTAGTGCTTGGGCCCCTGCACCCATGTGGGAGACCCAGAGGAAGCTCCTGGATCCTGCCTTTGGACTGGCCCAGCTCCAGCCTTGTCTATTTGGGGAGTGAACCAGTGGATGAATGATCTCTCTCTCTCTGTCTCTCCTTCTCTTTCTATAATGTGTAACTCTGCCTTTCAAATCAATAAATCTTTAAAAAAAAAAAAAAAGATACAGCTCTGAGGCCAGTGTTGTGGCACAGTGGGTCAGGCCTCCACTTGAGATGCCAGATCCCATATAGAGCACCCACTGGAATCTGGCTGCTCCTGTTCCTATCCAGTTCCCCGCTGATGCACCTGGGAAGACAGCAGATGGCTCTAGTGCTCAAGTCTCTGCCACTCAATCTGCCTTTCAAATAAATTTTTAAAAATTTAAAGATTTTATTTTATGAAAGGCAGAGTTACGGGGAGAGAGAGAGATCTTCCATCTGTTGGTTCACTCTCCATATGGCCATAATGGCAAGGGCTGGGCTAGTCCAAAGCCAGGAACCAGAAACTCCATCCAGGTCTCCCACGTGGGTGGCAGGGGCCCAATCACTTGGGCCATCTGCTGCTGCCTTCCCAGGCACATTAGCAGGGAGCTGGAACCAAAGTGGAGCAACCAGGTTTCCAACTGGTGCTCATACAGGATGCCGGCATTGCAGGCAGCAGCTTAACCCACTGGGCCACTAAGTAAAAAAAAAAAATTTTTTTTTTTTTTTGGACAGGCAGAGTTAGACAGTGAGAGAGAGAGAGAGAGAAAGGTCTTCCTTCCATTGGTTCACTCCCCAAATGGCTGCTACGGCCAGCGCACTGCGCCAATCTAAAGCCAGGAGCCAGGTGCTTCCTCCCGGTCTCCCATGCGGGTGGAGGGCCCAAGCACTTGAGCCATCTTCCACTGCACTCCCAGGCTACAGCAGAGAGCTGGCCTGGAAGAGGGGCAACCGGGACAAAACCGGCACCCTGACCGGGACTAGAACCTGGGGTGCCAGTGCCCCAGGTGGAGGATTAGCCTAGTGAGCCACGGCACCGGCCAATATTTTTAATAATAATAATAAAAAGAGCTCTGAGTAAGGAAATGGTAAAGCCTAATGCTTCTGTCTGTGGGGTCCCATGACCTCAGGGCCACATCCATGGTAACTGCTGGACCATGGCACTGTGTCTGGGGTGTTGACACCCCGGCACCAAGCTGGGTGCTGTGACCGTCACAGAACTTATAAGTTGGGCTGACGCCGCGGCCCACTAGGCTAATCCTCTGCCTGCGGCGCTGGCACACCAGGTTCTAGTCCCGGTTGGGGCGCCGGATTCTGTCCCAGTTGCCCCTCTTCCAGGCCAGCTCTCTGCTATGGCCTGGGAGTGCAGTGGAGGATTGCCCAAGTGCTTGGGCCCTGCACCGCATGGGAGACCAGGAGAAGCACCTGGCTCCTGGCTTCGGATCAGCGCGGTGCGCCAGCTGCGGCGGCCATTGGAGGGTGAACCAATGGCAAAAAGGAAGACCTTTCTCTCTGTCTCTCTCACTATCCACTCTGCCTGTCAAAAAAAAAAAAAAAAAAAAAAAAAGAACTTATAAGTTGAATGCACTCTGGGTCTGCCCAACCCAAATACATACGTGTGTCGGTGAGTGGCCCAGAAAGAGCAAACAGGAGAGGAACCCGGATCTTGGTGGGAACAAATCTCAAAGACCAACTGCCAAGTTCAGATCCTTTCTGATGTTCAACTCCCTGCCAACATCTCTGGCAAGCAGTGCATCATCCGGAACAAGCGCAGGAGTGGAGACCGCACGGACGCCCGAGGCGGCCCCTTCCCTTTAGGAACATCTGGTTTTCCTCGCTCTGAGCTGAACTCCGTCTCCTAGCACTCTCCACCGAGCCAGCTCCGCTTGGGGCTGAACCCGCCCCCCAGCAGTCCCCCCAGTGGAAGACTCATTCCTCCCAGAACAGCCCTTCAATACTTGAGCCCTGGGGACTCCTGCCTTCCTCTGCTCTGGCCCGAACACTCCCATCCCACCAACCAGTCACTTCCAGGATGACACCTGACCAGCTCCTCAGGCAGGACCATCCATCCTCTCCTTTATTCCAAATATCGTCTCTCCAGTAATACAGCTTCACATTGACTTCGCTTGGGGCCGCCCAGCGGGTTAAGCCGCTGCCTGCAATGTGGGTACCCCTCATCCTCGCTGCTTCCAGTTCAGCTTCCTGCTGATGCTCCCGGGGAGGCAGCAGACCCTGCCCTCCGTGTGGGAGACCAGGATGCAGTGCCTGGCTCTTGGCTTTAGCCTGCTCTAGACCTGGCTGTTGTGGCCATTTAGGGAGTGAACCAGCAGATGAAAGCTCGCTCTCGCTCTCGCGCTCTCTCTCTCTCTGTCACTTTGCCTTCCAAATAAACAAATAAATCCTTTAATACAAATTGAATTTGCTTGTGGCAGCCAGGTTATGCTGATGACTCGGCTGACCATATTAAAACCCCTGATTCTTCTCCACCTGAGTGCTTCTACGCCGTGTCTGGCCCTGGGCATGCTGACATTCCCATCATTTCATCTTGTTGGGTCTACCGTTCTGTACAGGGGGATGATTTTTTGATCTTCTCTGTCCTTCGATGTTTATGATCCCCCAGAAATGTGATACTCTATTTTTACACAAGCTGTTGGTAAAGACACTCAACAGGACAGAAATGGAGACAAAATCCAAAAGCACACAAATGTTCTTCTGGTTGATACCAGCTCTTGTCACATTGAGAAGTCTCAGGGATGTGACTTCGCAGATGGGATGGAATCAGGTTATAATGATCCTCAAAAGTCTAATGGGGGACAACATTAGGTGCACAAGTTAAGCCCCGCTTGGGATGCCTGCATCCTCTGTCAGTCTCTGGGTTCAACTCCCGGCTCTGCTTCCAGTCCAGCCTCCTTCTAATGTGCATCTTGGGAGTCAGCTCAAGTACCTGGGTCCCTGCCAGCCACGTGGAAACCCGGATTCAGTTCCGAGCTCCTGTCTTCCGTGTGGCACAGGCCTGGCTGTGGTGGGCTTATGAGGAATGAACCAGCCGAGAGAACTTTCTCTGTCTCTCTGCCTTTCTAATATTTTAAAAGTGTGATGGAAGAATAAGATCAGAAAATTTTGAGTACAAATGTCAGATAAGGTACAGTCTTTTATTTTTTAAAAAAAGATTTATTTATTTAATTGAAAGAGTTACAGAGAGAGGGAGGGGGAGAGAGGGAGGGAGAGAGAGAGATCTTCCATCTGCTGGTTTACTCCAGCAGCCAGGGCTGAGCCAGGCCAAAGTCAGGAGCCGGAAGCTTCATCCAGGTCTCCCTCATGGGCCATTAGCAGGGAACTGGATCAGAAGTGGAGCAGCCAGGACCCAATCAGAGCCTATATGGGATGCTGGTGTTGCAGGTAGTGGCTTTACCTGATAACCTACAGCGCCGCCCCCTGCCCTTTTTTTTTTTTTTTCTTTTTAGTTTATTTATTTAAAATGTAGAGTTACAGAAAAGGAGGGAGAGACAGAGAGCGAGAGCAAGAGCCAGAGAGAGAGAGAGATCTTCCATCTTCTGGCTCACTCCCCAAATGGCTGCAACGGCCAGGGCTGGACTGGACTGAAGCCAGGAACTCTACCTGAGACTCCCACACGGGTGCAGGGGCCCGCTCACTTGGGCCATCCTCCGCTGCTTTCCCAAGCACATTAGCAGAGAGCTGGATTAGAGTGGTGGCTTCCCTCCACGCCACAGCACAGGCCCCAAGGGCGCAGTCTTGCATAACAACAAAGGCTCTTACTTTGGAACTCTACAGATCTGGAGAACCTCAGGCACTCCAGCATGGGACACAGGCAACCCGACCACAGCGTTTTTGTTTTCTTTTGTTTAATTACTTTTCTGGAAGGCAGACAGAAAGAGGCCCTTATACTTTGTTAGTTTATTCCCCTAATGCCTCCAAGAGCCAAGGCTGGGCCAGGCTGGAGCCCGGGAACTGCACCCAGGTATCCCACGTGGGTGGCAGGGACCCAGGTACTTGAGCCATCACCTGCTGCCTCCCAGGGCTCCCTCAGCAGGAAGCTGGATTGGAAGTGGATTAGGGCTCAAACCCAGACACTCCAATATGGAATGTGGGCTTCCCCAGTGCGGCTCCCCCAACTGGCGCCCTAACTGCCAGGCCAAGTGCTCTCCCTCCCTAGACACACTTAAACAGACCTAGCCCGCTGACACCCACCCACTGTGGCACTGAGGACAGATCTCGTGCAGTACCCACTGAGACCCAATCTCTGACCACTCGGGCTTCTCCGCCTCTTCTGATAGCGCAAGACACAGCTCTGGTCCTCTCAACAGACCCCAGCTCATTACTACCGTCATGGGCTTGAACAGCGAGAGAGACAAGAGGGAAGGTGTAGAGCGATGTGGACAGAGGCAGGCCGGGAGGTAGCAATACCGGCGAGAGAGAAATAGAGAAGCCGAGAGATAAAGGGGAAGGTGGGCACCCTGTGAGTGCAGAAGAGCTGACCAAGGGAGCAGGAGGAAAAGATGGAAGGAGGCAGAAAAAAAGATTTGCAGAGAAGCCGATGAAGTGCAACTGAGAAAACTGTTGCCATGGTGACGGGTCCAGACGAGGGAGTAGGAATATAAATCGGATTATGAGTTGGGGGTGTCTGGGGGGTGTTCAAGACCCAGAGGCAGTCTCCCTGCACTGGGCGCCCCCACCAGACCTCCCTCTGCCCGTCCCATGAGGGAGACCTTCCCCAGGGGCCTGGCCCAGGCCACGTGAGGAATGCAGTGAGCAAAGAGCATCAGAGGGGACCAGGGCTCTGGCTCTCTTAGGCCCCTGGGATCCATAACTGCACCCCAGCGTACCCACTGTCTCTTGGAGAGCTCTCTCCAGGGACCCTAGTTTCTCTCATTCTACTCCTCCATCAGAGAGCCACAGAAGAGGGTGGGGAGGGAACTTGTTTTAAGCACCTACTATGTGTCAGTTCTTTCTCTCCTCACCTCCGCTTAGGGGAGGTAGGCGCTCCCACCTGTTTATAGACAGGAAACAGATCAAGGTCACAGGCTGGAAGGTAGCAGGTGCTGGGGGTATATACCCGGGCCCAGGGCCCATCCCATTCTCCTCCCAGCTCTCTGCCAAGGGGCCCACTTCCCACTCCCGACTCTGCCTGCTCCCTTAGGGCAGGATTGGCAGCATGGAAGCTGCTCAGGGGCTGGCCTCGTAAAGAGCTGAGAAGATCTGAGGCCAGGCAGCCCGGCCAGGTGGGAGGCCAGGGCAGCATGAACTCCGGGATGGGGGAGCAGGGAGGAAGGGCTGGGGGTTGGGAGGCCCCAGGAGGGTAAGGGGAAGTTCCGAGGCCAGGCCATTTCCGGCAGAGCTGACAGCAACTCCCAGCCTGGGGCACGTGGGAGCAGCAGCCTTGAGCCAGGGAGGGAGAGTGGCAGGGGGGTTGGTATTTGCCTGCAGGTCCCTGCAAGTGGAAGTGGCGGGAGGCAGGGAAGAGGAGGGAGCAGCTCCCCTCCCTTCTCCTCCCTCAGGCTTCTGTACAAATAACAGTTTTGCAAAGGGCACTGGTATCTGATGTGCATACCAAGCAGGGCTTGGGGAGGTGGGGGAAGGCAGGCTGAGGGCTGTGGCCTGGGCAACTGTGCCCAGACTACCCCCGCCCCCGCCCCCGCCCCGGGGCAGACCTTTGGCCTGGTGACTGAGACACAAGTCCCCATGCCCACAGCATATATTAAAGCGCCTGGGTTCAGCTCCCAGCTCTGCTTCCTGCTGTTGCACCACCCGGGGGCAGCCTGTAAGGGCTCAAGTACTTGGGTCCCTGTGACCCGTGTGGGAGACCTGCCTGGATTAAGTTCCCAGCTCCTGGCTTTACATGGCTCAGCCTGCCGGACTGAGAAGTGAACCAGCAGATGGCAGCTCTCTGTCTGTGGGTCTCGCTCAGTCTGCCTCTGGAGTTAAAATTCAAACTGATAATGATCTGTACCCCCTCAGCGGTTGGTAGGGGTTCAGAAGCATGCCTGGCCCCTCCCATCACAGCCGACGCTCCTCCTGGTGGCTGCCTTGAGACAGTCGGCTGTGCTCTCTGGGGCCTGGCTTGGGCCACAGCCTGCCCTGGAAGTCCTTGGTGGTGGGAAAAGGCCGGACTCCAACAAAGATTGAAGTTCCCAATTCTGTTGGGTCCCTCAGCCGCTGGACTGGAGAATTCAGGTTTCCCCCAACTCCCCCACCCCAACCTCTCCCCCATTGCTGCTTAAATAAATAAATTTTATTTCAAAGGCAGAGCTACAAAGAGAGAGAGAGAGAGATGGTCTATCTACTGGCTCACTCCCCCAGAAGGGTCACAACAGCCAGGGCTGGGCCAGGCTGGAGCCCAGGAACTTGGTCTTTGAGATGGGGTCCCACCAGCTTCCCCTGCCGTCCCAGGCCCACTGGCAGGAAGCTGGATCAGAAGCAAAGCACCCGGGACTCCAGCTAGCACTCCTATATGGGTGCCAGCAGTGCCTTAGCCCCCTGTGCCTCGATGCCCACCTTTGCTCTCTTGCTGTGTTGCTTCGTTTATGTCTCCTTCTCGCCCCACCAATGTCCCAGGAAGCCTCCCTGACCCCCTCCCCTTGGAGGTTCCCAGCAGAGCAGAAGGTAGGGATGGGTTGGAGGGAATCTAGGCTCCTCCACCCGCCCTGCAGTTGGAAGAGGACTCTTAGGACTTCTCCTTTTTTAAAAGATTTTATTTATTTATTTATTTGAGAGGCAGAGTTACCGACAGAGAGAGAGAGACAGAGCAAAAGGTCCTCCATCTGCTGGTTCACTCCCCAAATGGCCGTAACAGCCAGGGCTGGGCCAGGGGGAAGCCAGGAGCCAGGAGCTTCTTCTGGGTCTTCCATGCGGGTGCAGGATACCAAGCACTTGGGCCATCTTATATTGCTTTCCCAAGCCATAGCAGGGAACAGATTGGAAGAGGAACATTTGGGACACTAACTGGAACCATACGGGCTTAGCCTACTACACCACAGTGCTGGCCCCTCCTTTTTCTTATAGGTGAGCTTCCCGTCTCCTATGTGGGCTCCTCTCCTCTTTTGCCCATAATTGTTGGGGCGCCCAGGCTCGGTCCTTGACCTTTTCTTCCCCCATGCACTCCTTGCCAAGGCTTCAGCAGTAACACCTGTGCTGACCCTCCCCTCTGCCCCCCACAGCACCTGCTCCAGGCTGTGCATCCAACCACTTTCCACACACCCACCTGGTATGCCCAAGCAGCCATCTGGGGAGTGAACCAGTGGATGGAAGACCTGTCTCTCTGTCTCTGCCTCTCTTTGTCTGTATCTCCACCTCTCAACTAAATAAATACAATATTTTAAAAAATTAAAATATAAAAATGAAATAAATAAATAAAAACAACTATCTCCCCCCCCAGGCCCTCCCCACAAATCTGCTAATCCCACCACAACTGTTCCTCAGCTAGTGACACAGTCTGGATTACAAATAAATGAAAATAAACATAGAATGTGACGAACTCTGAAAAAAGAATCCATGACCACTTTGTATCAGGACATTAGCAGAAGAGAAAACGGCAACAGCTATTATTACTGTTATTATCCTCATTTTTAAAAAAGATTTATTCATTTATTTGAAAGGCAGAGTGTCAGGGAGAGATGGGGAGAGATCTTCCATCTGCTGGTTCACCCCGCAAATGGTTACAACATCCAGGCTGAAGCCAGGAGCCCAGAGCGTCATCCGGGTCTTTCATGCGGGTGGCAGAGGCCCAAGTACTTGGGCCATTTTCCGTTGTCTTCCCAGGTGTATTAGCAGGGTGCTAGATCTGAAGCAGAGCAGCCAGGATTTGAACTGGTGCTGTAACATGGGATACCGGCGTCACGGGCAGCAGCTTACCTGTTGTGCCACAACAACCACCCCCATCGTCCTCATGTCCTGAATAAGGAAACCAAGGCACAGAGAAGTCAACGTTGCTGAAGAGGTCCCTCAAGCAAAGGGGCAACATGCATGGGTTGGGGTGGTCAGGAAGGCCTCCTGGAGGAAGTCCTAACAAAGGGAAGACCTGAAGGCTGAGTGGGAGGTAGCGGGGTGCAGGGGGAGGGAGGAGAGGTCATGCTAGGCTCAAAGAACTGCAAAGGCTCAAGGTCAGAGAACGGGCCCCACCGAAGTTCTAGAACAGAATCTAGGAAGTCACTGGAGAGTTAGCGGGGACCGGCTCAAGAGCTGTTCAGGTCTCCTTCAAGAAGTTTGGTTTTTATCCTCAGCAGGAAAGGACGTCCTTGAAGGGTATTAAACTGGAGAGGTCGTCAAACCTGAGTCTACAAAGCTCACTCTTGCTGCAGTGGGGAGAGGGTGCGGGGCTGTGGAGATCACATTCTAGCAGAAGGGGCTTTCAGGGGACGGCAAAATTGCCGGTGCTTGGTGAGGGCTTGGCTGGGAGGGCTGGGGGCGGGGCAGGCAGGCACAGAATTTGGGTCTGGGCCTGCATCCCGTAACAGAGTGTGGGGTTCAAGTCCCGCCTCCACTTCTGATCCAGCTTCCTGCTAATGCGCACCTTGGAAGGTAGCAGGTGGTGGTTCAAGTATGGTACATGGGAGACGCAGATGGAGTTCCTGGCTCCTGGCTTCAGCCTGGTCAGGCCCTGGGTGTTGAGGGCATTTGGAAAGGGACCCGGTGCGGGCGGGGTGGGGGTGGGGGTGGAGCTCTGTCTCTCCCTCGATGATGCAAATGTCTGTGATTTCCCCAGGACGGTTCTATTGGTTGTCTACTACACCATAGCAAGTCACCCCACAACTTAGTGCCTCATAAAAGCAAGCGTTTCTCCTGAGGAGGGGGTCTGGGAGACCTTGACTGGCTGGATCTGGCATCTCACCAGGCTTCAGCGAGGCTGGCGGCACAGGTGCAGTCCTCCAAGGGTTCGAGCAGAGGTGGACGACCAGCTTGAGAGTGCACAAGTTCTCGGACCTGCTGCCTGGGGCGGGGGGGGGGGGTCAAGATGACCCGCGGCTCCTTGGCGGAGGCCTCAGCCCCTCCCATGTAGACCCCCTCATATAGCAGCCACTGCGTATCCTCCCGAGAGAGCCTTCCGAAGGGCGGCAGGAGGAAGGCGCCTGCTTCTTACCGCTCAGCCTCAGCTGTGGCATGCCATCACCGCTGCCTGTTCTATTGGCCACACACGGATGCGGGGCTACACATGCGGGCGCACCTGGTGGGAGCAGAGGTCACGGGCTGACCCTGGAGCTGGCATCGCAGCACCCAGCACAGCCACAGCTCCTTCTCCCTGCCCCTCCCTCAGATCCACTCTGAAACACAGATCTGGAAACCGATCTTCATTCTTCCTTCCCTGAGCTTGCTCTGCAGGCAACCCCCGACTCCCGTCAGCCTCCTGGGAACCGCCTGCCCTGCCATCTGGGGGCTCCCGGCTGTGCCTGTGCTTCCTGCCTGGCACACTTTCTCCCACTCGGGTCATTTTGCTTCTCGCCTAGTCATCCTGCCCCGTGTCTTCCCGGCTGCCAATCCATTCTCCACACTGTTGCCAGAATGCTCTCGACACACTTAAAACCCCTCAAAGGCCTTCTGTGTTCTGCAGGGCAAACACTGAGCCCTGAGCCTTCGCATGGGCTCCGAAGTCCTGGTCGCCAGCCGGTGGCATGGCTCACACCATGCCCGTCTTTGAGTCCTGCTTTCCGGCCACCATGGATCATTTGCAGTTTCCAGGCTAATGCACGCCGCTAGCCTACTCTAAGCTGCTCCCTCTGTTTTAGAATATGCCCTTCCACTTATCTCAACCAGCCTAACTGCAGTTTGTTCTTCGACCCTCAGCAAGGTGAGACAGGGATTGCGTCTGGTTATCTCTGCATCTCAACACCTGGCCTGGTACCACCAGAGACGAGATGCGCACCGACTGACGAATGAGTGCGTGGGCAGGCAGTGTGTGTCTGCTGCCTCTGAGGGACACACGGGGAACAGCTGGCCCCAGCTCAGCCGCCTTTGCACTTGGGCTACCTTTCCATGCCTTTCAATGGCATAGTTGGAAAAACAAATTCTGAGTTACATCCCACCTCATTCCTTATCTGCTGTGACCCTCAAAAAGTCATATGTGGGGTCCGGCACTGTGGCATAAAGCCACCACCTGTGACACTGGCATCCTAAATGGGCACCAGTTCATATCCTGGCTGCTCTACTTCCAATCCAGCTCCCGGCTAATGGCCTGAGAAAAGCAGTGGAGGATGGCCCAAGTGTTTGGGCATCTGCCATTCACGTGGAGACCCGGATGAAGCTTTTGGCTCCTGGCCTCAGCCTGGCCCAGCCCTTCCATTGTGTCTATCAAGGGAGTGAACCAGTGGTTGGAAAATCTCCCTCTCTCTCTGTAACTCTGTCTTTCAAATAAATAAATAAGTCTTTTCTTTTAAAGATTTATTATATTTATTTGAAAGACAGAGTTACAGAGAGACATAAAGACAGAGAGAGAGGTCTTCTACCCGCTGGTTCACTCTCCAGATGGCCGCAACAGCCAGAGCTGTGCCGATCCAAAGCCAGGAGCCAGGAGCCAGGAGCTTCCTCCAGGCCTCTCATGTGGGTACAGAGTCCCAAGGACTTGAGCCATCTTCAACTGCCATAGCAGGGAGCTAGATCGGAAGAGGAGCAGCTGGGACTAGAACCAGTGCCCATATGGGATGCTGGCACACAGTACCGGCCCCATAAATAAGTCTTGGAGGAGGAAGAGGTGAAGGAGGAAGAGGAGGAGAAGGAAAGAAAGTCATGTATGGCCTCTGGGCCTCTGGTCTTCATTGGCAATGAGGGTTAATGAAAAGGAAAGGATACAATAAATGACTTCCATTAGTGTTTTTTTTTTTGACAGGCAGAGGTAGAGTTCATTGAGCCAGAGACTGTACTAGGCACTCTTAAATAAATTCATCTGATAGTCACAAAATTCCAGCAAGACAGGTTTCATCCCCTTTCTTTTTTTTTTTTTTTTAAGATTTATTTATTTATTTGAAAGGCAGAGTTACACAGAGAAAAAAAGGAGAGGCAGAGAGAAAGAGGTCTTCCATCCACTGATTCACTCCTCAATTGGCTGCAATGGCTGGAGCTGGGCCAATCCAGAGCCAGGAGCCAGGAGCTTCTTCCAGGTCTCCCTTGTGGATACAGGGGCCCAAGGACTTGGGCTATATCCCACTGCTTTCCCAGGCCATAGCAGGGAGCTGGATCAGAAGTGGAGCAGCTGGGACTTGAACCGGTGCCTATATGGGATGCTGGCACTGCAGGCAGTGGCTTTACCCACTACGCCACAGGGCTAGCTCCTCATCCCCTTTCTATACAAGATGAAACTGCAGCTCAGAGCAGGCAGGTAACTCGGCCAGAGCACAAAGCTGGAAGGGGACTTCAGGATAAGTGCTGTATCACAGGCTACATTAAAAAAAAAAAAAAAAAGAGAGAGAGAAAGAGAGAGAGAGAGAGCATCTAGGTCTCTTCCAACCCTTGGAGCTGGGATTCTCCCTCTCTCTCTCTCTCCCCCCTTCTCTCTCAAAAAAGATTTATTTATTTATTTGAAAGGCAGAGTTACAGAGAGAGAGAGAGGGAGATATCAATCTTCCATCCACTGGTTCATTCACCAGATGACTGCAAGGGCCAGGGCTTGGCCAGGCCAATGCCAGGAGCCATAGCTTCATCCGGGTCTCTCACATGGGCAGCAGGTGCCCTAACACTACTTTCCCCAGGCCACTAGCAGGAGCTTGGTTGGGAATGGAGCAGCCCACATAGGATGCCGGCGTCTCAGGTGGAAGCTTACCCTACACACAGCGCGGGCCCCCCTCGCCTACACGCGATGACAGAGTCTCCAGCAGTCCTCCTGCATCTTTATTTTCAACCACTTTTACACCTATCATATCTTGCTCAATCTTTAGAGTAGGGAGGGAATGAGTCTTCCCATTTTAAAGGTGTGAAAACTGAAGTTCAGAGCAACCCCCCGGGGGCCAGCGTGGTGGTGTAGGGGGTAAGCCACCTTTTGTGACACCGGCATCCCATATAGAACTGACATTTCCCATCCGGGCTGCTCTGACCCAGAGCCCTGCTAATACATCCGGGAGAGCAGTGGAAGATGGTCAGCGTATTTGGGACCCTGCCACCCAGGTGGGAGACCCGGATGGAGCTCCTGACTCCTGGCTTTGGCCTAGCCCAGCCCAGGCCGTTGTGGCTATTTGGGAAGTGAACCAACAGATGGAAAATCTCACTCTGTCTCTGTCTCTCTTTCTCTGTCACTCTGCCTTTCAAATAAAATAAATGAACTTTTTTTTTTAAAAAAGACCCAGCTGAAGTTGCATGGCATCGCTCAGAAACAGGAGGACTGGAGTAGCCACCGGGGGCTGACCTGCCCGTGGAGCCAGACATGTGTTTCTAATCAGGAGGCGGGAGAGCAGCAATGTGGAAAGAGAACCAAAGGCGCGTCAGAAACACTTGGGCTCTGAGTCCAGCTTTTCTGGCTACAGAAGTGCCATAGACCAGAAAAGAAAAAGTCTCACAGTCCAGCAAGGAGAGGTCCGTGCCAGGAGCGAGTCGGGGCAGAGAGAGACAGAGCGGCTCCTTGGTGGAAGAAACTTCTCTGCCCCTTCTACCTTGGTGCCTACTAGGACAGACACGCTTGGTACTCAGCAACCATCTGTGGGATTGAATACGAGATCCAGAAGGAGGAAAGCTGGGGAGGGAACGTGAGAATGCAGAATCAAGATCAAGACTCCAAAGCTGAGACAGCCTGGAAAAACTGAGTCCAAAAGACAGCCCCCAGGCACCTGTGGCCCTGGTTCCCTCCCGGCAAGCCATGGAGAAATCCTCAGAGGAACAGGGTGCTGTGACTTTAAATGACTTCAGCATTGTCAATGAATCTGTTCTGCTAAAAGAGTTATCCTCTTGCTCCTGCACTTGGCCTCCCCCTCCTCTCAGCTCCCCAAACCCTTCTCAGCCACTGTGATGGGATAATTAGATGCGAGAGCTCAGCACAGATGATGCTCCAGTTGCTTAGCAACTAATGGTTTCCATGGAGACCGCAAAGCACAGCCTCCAGAGCAGCCAGTGAGCAGCTCGGCAGGGCAGGGAGAAGACGCAACTCTCAGCTCCTCCAGAAACCTGGGGAGGGTTGGGGTGGGGAACGTGGGGGGGGGGGGTTGCAAGGAGAAGGGAGGGCTTAAAGGCACAGAGCCTACACAGACCTTTCAAATCTCGTCAGAGATCTGCCCTCCCCTCCCCCACTCTGTCCCAGTCGTAATTCCCGATGGGGCTGGGGGCTTATGCGTGGACCCAAAGCAACCTGCTCTGCAACAAACCCAACCTGTTCTCTTTGCTTCCTGACTGTGACTGAAATGGCAAGAGGTGCCTCCCAAGTGCCAGTGTGAACATCCTGCCGGCTGGGAGGTGGGATTTGAGGAGCCCCAGGAAGTCCCCTCACCCAGCATTCTACCATTCAGTCTGTTCCCGCTCTCCCGAGTTCCCCTTTTTCTTCAAGATTTATTTTATTTGAAAGGCAGAGTTAGACACACACACACTCACACACACAGAAAGAGAGAGACATCTTCCATCCACTGGTTCACTCCCCAAATGGCCACGATGGCTGGGGCTGAGCTAGGCTGAAGCCAGCAGCCTCCCGTGTGGGTGCAGGAGTCCACGCACTTGGGCCGTCTTCTGCCACTTGCCCAGGCACATCAGCAGGGAGCTGGATGGGAAGTAGAACAAGTGGAATTTGACGGCACTTACATGGGATGAGGGTGGCAGCCTAACCTGCTGTGCCCCAAGTTCTCCTTAATGTGCCAAAGGCCCTCTTTCCATCTGTAGGGCGATGGTAGGATCTGATCCAAACAGGGCCAAAAGTCAAGAGACAGGAAACAGATTCAGTTCTGTACTCAGAGGTAGCCTGTCCTGGCAGACTGGGAAGAAAACACCGCCCTGGGCAGGGGTCGGGTGGGGGCTGCCAGAGACTCTCTGGGACCCCAGCTGTGGGCCTCTCAGGTTGCCCCCTCGGGGCCGCCTGGAAGAAAGCTCATCAGAAATGCAGACGTTCAGTCTTCACCTCAGACCCCCGAATCAGCGCCCACATCTAACAAGATGCCCGGGGCCTCTGGAGCTGGTTAGATTTGCAGACAGGTGCTGGGGAGTTCTGTCTTCCTTGTCATCCCCCACCTGCCCCCTGCTCCCCACCATGGAGGTAAGGCCACATCTCCCCCCACCCCCAGCCTCTCACTTTCCTTCTCTGGAAGTGGGGAAGACACAGAGTAGAGACACATGGGGACAGACAGCTCGCAGGGCCCCGGGAGCTCTACAACAGCCTCTCCCACCCACGGTCCGCGTCCCACAGGTGAGTCCACCTGTCTGTGTCTCGGGTCCCACATCTGCAGAGCCGGGGGACAACCTCACCTCCCAGTCTGGGCTTGCTCCTTACCTGCTCCCTCTTTCATTGTCTCTTTCCAGTTCTTTCTCTACTTTCAATCAGTTCAGCAAATGCTCGCTGTCCAAGGCTGGGCAAGGTAAGTGTCCACCTCCCTGGTATCTGCTGTCTGGTCTCTCTGGAAGTCTTCCCCAGCCCTCCTGGTGCTTACACACACCCCCAACCCCCCGGCACAGGCCCCCACGCCTCTCCTGGAGCCACAGCAATCTGGGCCTCAGTCAACACCAAGAATTAGACTCTTTGGCTCTGCTGCCCCTTGTCTGCTCTCTCTCCCATTCTTCCCTAGCCAAGGCCCCTCCAGGAGCCCATCCTGGCTGCTCGCCTTTTCCTACACATGAGGGTAACTTCAGAACTCCCTGCTCCCCCCGCCCCAGGGATACCCCCAACCTGGGGGCACCGTCCCCGACAGGCCAGACCCCAGAGGCACACTGTGCCTAAGGGGTGATTTAGTCTGGCCGCTGCTGCCAGGCTGCCAAGACCCCAGCCAGGGCATCTCCCGCCCCACAGCTGCAGGGCCAGCTCCCCATCCTGAAAAACCTGTCTGGGGGCCTTCCCCTGAGGCTGTGGGGCCCAAGGGGGCAGGTTGGACTGGATTCCCCTCCAGCCCCTCCCACCCCCAGGACATAATCAGTCATCCCCGGGGGCAGGGCCTCACTTGCCTCGGGAAGCCCCAGCCTGCCAGCACCGGTCCAGCTCCCCGCCCGGCATGGCATCTCTGCTGCCCGTCTGGACTTTGCCCTCGATCCTGGTTTTGCTGGCTGCCCTGGCCCCAGGGGCTGCAGGTCTCTGCCATGTCTGGTGGGGGTGGAGCGGGCCTTGAGGGCCTGGCAGGGGGCACTGGGCCTTCCAGGGCTCTCACAGAGGTACTGGTCTGGCCTGTTGGGGGTGGGAGCTGGTGACGGCAGTGACCAGGCGCAGACGCTAGGCCCAGAGCGCACTCCTGGTCCTTTTCCAGACCCAGGAGGCACAGCGGTGTGGGAATGGGTCCAAGGCTTTGCTAGGGAGGAGGTTGGTTGCTCCCGCTCCTGGCTTCCAAGGTCTGGCTGGGAACAACTTGGTGGAGCACCCAGTTTCTGCAGCCCAAGCCTGCCACCTGGCGGGCAGACCCGTGCAGGTCCGGCTGTTCTGCCCATGGGTGGCAGCGTGGAGGGGGAGCTGGACTCTGAACTCAGAACGGGCCCAGGGGTTCAGGGCCAGATCTGATGGCCTGGAGGGAGTTGACTCCCTTCTGAGTGCCCTCCTGGCCTCCCAGCAGACTTCAACATCTCAGGTCTCACTGGCCTGCTGTCCCCGGCGCTAACGGAGAGCCTGCTGGTTGCTCTGCCCCCCTGTCACCTCACGGGAGGCAACGCCACGCTGAGGGTCCGCAGAGCCAATGACAGCCAAGGTCTGTGCCCCATCCCGGGAGACCCCCTGCTCCCCAGAGGGCCCGTCCCAGGACACCCGCGTTCCTTCCCCTGTTCATACCACGCTGGCAACTCCTCCCCTGGGGCACGCCTCCAACATTGCTCCTTTTCGGGGTCTCCAGAAACTTGACCCTGGCTCCCACACCCCATTTCCTGCCCAGTGGTGAAGTCCAGCTTCGTGGTGCCTCCGTGCCGCGGGCGCAGGGAGCTGGTGAGTGTGGTAGACAGTGGGGCTGGCTTCGTGGTCACTCGGCTCAGCGCATACCAGGTGACAAATCTCGTGCCAGGAACCAAATACTAGTAGGTACCCACTCCAGTCCTGGGGCATCTGCGGGATGGAGGTACAGGAAGAGAGGTTCATGGGTGGGGGTCTGGGTCACATGGGGGCGAGAGGGAGGGCACAGCCAAAGGGGTAAAAACTGGGCCTCTCTTGGTGGGGCAGAGATGGGAGCACAACTGTGGGGTAGGCGGGGCCCAGGCCAGCACCCTCCTCTGCCAGGTGCCGTTTGTTCACTGAAAGGTCGCTCCTCTCTCTCCCAAACCCCCGAAGCGTTTCCTACCTGGTGGCGAAGGGGACATCCGCCGAGTCCAGCAGAGAGGTCCCAATGTCCACGCTTCCTCGTAAGTCACACTGCCACCTCCAGCTCACGTGTCAGGGCCCACACATGCTCCAGACCCCCCCAAGCCCCAGTCTGGCTTTGCTGCGCCCCACTGGGCCCCCTTGGTACCTTCGCTCCTCCGTCCCAGCGCTTGGCCCCTAACACCCATCTGCCTGTCTACCCACCTGCCGCACTACTGAGTGAAGGGCTCCTCGCAGGCAGGGGCTGTGTCCTGGGTGACTGACAGGTGCTTCAGAAATGTCTGCACCCATTGGTTGGTCAGTTGCTTGGATGGATGAGGGGCTAGGCTGTGAGCCTCAGCAGGCTGCCGCCAAAGGCTCCACCCCCCTTGCTCTTGCTCTCACGCTCTCTCTCCCTCTCCCGACAGGAAGGAACGTGGAGTCCATTGGGCTGGGAATGGCCCGCACAGGGGGCATGGTGGTCATCACCGTGCTGCTCTCCGTCGCCATGTTCCTGCTGGTTGTGGGCTTCATCACGGCCCTGGTACTGGGCGCCCGCAAGTGAGGAGGCCAGCCCCGCCCAGCCCAGGCTCCACCCCTTCCCCAGCCTGGCTCCTCCCAGGCCTCAGGGAGCAGCCTCTGGCTCCCTCGGTGCCCTCACCTCCCTCCTCTGGGGTCTTTGATCCGCTAAAAGCCATGTTCCTTCCCAGCTCATCCCCACCCCCAGCAAGTCCCCTCTTAGGGAACTCAGTCCTTACAATAAAGGCTGACGCCCCATCTGCAGCGTGTGTTTCCCTCCGCCGGGCTCCACACCCAGGCTGCAGGCGCAGGAGCAGGTGCCTGACCTGCCCCAGGGCCTCAGAGCTGCTTTCCCCCAGGAGGGAGGCAGGCAGGGGCCTGAGGGTGAGATGGTCTGGGCGTCAGAGCTCCCAGCCCCACACCCTGCACAGCCCACAGCAGGCCACCCAGCCAGGGGCCTGGGGAAGGTGCAGAAGCTGGGGCTGGTGCGCCTTATGGGGCCTAAAGACCCGAGGGCCGGGGGCAGAGCTGGCAGAGCATGGGAACTGCTGGAGAAAGGAGCAGAGGGAAGCTCTGTCCCGGCTATGACAAGGCCAGGGCACTGCGGGGTGCGGGGTGGAGAACAGGCTGACAGGACACCAGCTGGCCAGAGAGTCAAGACTGCCATAGTCTGGTCACTGAAGGGCTCCATGAACGCTCAGCCTCACTGCCTTTTCCCTCACCAATATCGAGTCCTTATAAGGATGGTGATGTTTGCATTGCTTACAGTAAAGACCAAAATCCTTAAGGTGAGCTTCGAGGCCAGGCCTGGTCTACTCCATAACTCCCCCCAAGCTTGCACCATGTTCCTGCCAACGTCCAGTCCTCTTGCCCCCGGGCCTTTGCACAGACACTCCATACACTCAAAATGACCTCCTTCCCCGCAGCTGCTCTCTGCACAGTTGGCTCACTGTCTCTTCTCCAGCCTCCATTCCCCCACCCACCCCATTAGCCTGGGTTCATCATTCTTTTTTTTAATATTTATTTTTATTTATTTGAAAGACAGAGTTACAGACAGAAGCAGAGACAAACAGAGAGGTCTTCCATCCACTGGTTCACTCCCTTAATGGCTGAAACAGCTGGAGCTGTGCCGATCCAAAGCCAGGAGCCAGGAGCTTCATCCAGGTCTCCCACATGGGTGCAGGGGCCCAAGCATTGGGCCATCTTCCACTGCTTTCCCAGGCCACAGCAGAGAGCTGGATCAGAAGTGGAGCAGCCAGGTCTCAAACTGGCACCCATATGGGATGCCAATACTGCAGACTGGGGCTTTAGCCTGCTGCGCCACAGCGCCGGCCCCCACCATCCTGTCTTACATATAGCATCACTATGGCTTATAATCATGGGTTTATGTCATTATTAGGTTGCCTCCCCCGTCAGACTGCTTTGCTCCCAGAGGCCTGTAGAACCTTGGCTCTACACAGTAGGTACTCAATAAATACTTGTTGAATAAATGAATGATCACGTGAACACATGAATGAAGAAGCCCCTGAAGAGAAGGAAGGGGCTGGGAAAGTGCCAGAAATTCTATGGAAAGAATCAGAAAAAATGCACAGGGGTGCTTTTGGCCTAGCGGTTAAGATGTCACGTGGGATGCCCACGTTCCATACTGGAATACTTGGATCTGACTTCTGCTCTGCTCCTGCTTCCGGCTTCCTGCTTCCTGCTGACCCAGACCCTGGGAGGCCCCAGGCGATGGCTCTGTTAGACCCTCAGAGTGAGGATGCTAACATGTCGAGAGGCACACCCCAGAGACTCAGACTCCAGACCAGCTGACGCAAAAGCAAGAGGATTTATTCGGCGTCTGCGCAGACGGGCCTCTTGAACTTGGGAGTCCAGAGAGCGCCCCCAGTACAAGCCACACGGTTTATATGCCCGCAGTGACCAATCAAAAGCACTATAGAGTCCATGCACACAGCAGTCCAATCCGTGAGTTGTTCACGTGAAGGGCATGCGTCTTCTATCCAATCAGCTACGGGATCACATGGGAGGCATGCACCTCGTCGCCATTTTGTTGTTTACTTCTTTAGTAGTTCCTTTCCCTGCCAGCGCCATCTTGTTCACCCTGGGGTGGGGGTGGGGGGGCGACGTCTCGCTCCCTTTGTTCCCCTTGTGGGAGAGCGGCGTCCTGCTTCCCACACCGTTATTTGAGTATGAGGAGGCATACAAACTGGGTTAGGTCTTAGCACAGCCAGGCACAAGTGTTGCAGCTAGCTAAGCATAGGGTCCCTTATTTTTATAGCTGCACCTAATTTTAGCTTTGGGGAAAAAAGTTTAGGGCTGTAATTTTAAACTTTAATTTTTTATTTGGGGCAAAGGTGATGACTTCTTGTTTTTAATAGTGTTAGCTTAAGTCACTCCATCTTGGTTTGATTTTTAAGGTTCTTCAGCTCAAGCAGCTGGGTCCCGGCCACGCTCATGGGAGACCTGGATTGAGTTCCAGGCTCCTGGCTCTCGCCTAGCCCTGGCCATTACAGGTATTTGGGGAGTGAATGAGCAGATGGGAGTTCTCTCTGTCTCCAGTCTTCTTTGTGTGTGTCTCTCTGCCTTTCAAATAAAAAAAATTAACTTCAAAAATAAAATAAAAACAAAAGAAAAAATTTAAAACAAATTTAGTCAGGTTTGAGCAAAGGAAAACAATCTGCGAATCAAGCAGCTCCCAGAACCACAGCAGGTTCTGGGAACTCCCACCAACATGATCTGACAGCAGTTAGAGAAAACGGAAAGGAGCTGTGGCCAGGACTTAATTGGTTACAGCTTAATTGGTTAATTGGTTACAGAACTTCCTGCAATGAACTAAGGCTCAGCTACTGTGATTAAACTCCATATTGGTTTTGTCTGTTGGACCCAAAGTAGGGACTTCATTCAAGTCGATGTCGTCCTACAAAATTTTATTTAACACAATAGAACACCAAGTAAATGAATAGCAAATAAGTAAGAGATTCATAAAAATCGCCATTTTACCACTGTCATCGTAATGCCTGACTTAGGCAAGAATGTTAAGTGGATTTAACTGGGTCCAAGTTTGATGAACAGGATTCTAGATAATTTCTAAGTATCTCCCCTCAAATTGCTCACTAATTACATAGGGGGAAAAGCATCTTTATAGTAGGACGGCCCGGTGGATCCCCCGACCCATGTCATTGACATTACCATCACTGACAATGAGGCACGCTGACATCCTGCGCCCCTGATGCCTTATACTGAACAAGAACCATCCTTCGGTGGTATTTGTGCCAAAAATGCATACTCTAACTTCAATTATGGGGAGACGCCAGCCAAACCCAAACTGAGGGACAATCTTACAAAATAAACAGCCTGTGCCCTTCAAAAACGTCAATGTAATGAAAGATTATAAAGGCCGAGAAACGCCTGCAGATTACAGGATACTAAAGAGACACGGATACTAAATGCACTCTATGGGGCTGGCGCAGTGGTGTAGCGGGTAAAGCTGTTGCCTGCAACACCTGCATCCCACGTGGGTGCGGCTGGTGTCCCGGCTGCTCCACTCTTGATTCAGCTCCCTGCTATGGCCTGGGAAAGCAGCAGAAGATGGCCCAAGTCCTTGGGCCCCAGCACCCACATGGGAGACCTGGAAGAAGCTTCTGACTCCTGGCTTCGGTCTGGCTGTTGTGACCATCTAGAGAGTGAACCAGTGGATGGAAGATGTCTCTCTGTCTCTCCCTCTCTCTCTGCAATTGTGACTTTCAAATAAATCTTTTTTTTTTTTTTTTAGATTTTTATTTATTTATTTGACAGGTAGAGTTACAGACAGTGAGAGAGACAGAGAGAAAGGTCTTCCTTCCGTTGGTTTGCTCCCCAGATGGCCGCAACGGCTGGAGCTGCACCGATCCAAAGCCAGGAGCCAGGAGCTTCTTCCTGGTCTCCTACCTGGGTGCAGGGGCCCAAGGACCCAGGCCATCCTCCACTGCCTTCCCAGGCCACAGCAGAGAGCTGGACTGGAAAAGGAGCAACTGGGACTAGAACCCGGCGCCCATATGGGATGCTGGCGCCACAGGCGAAGGATTAACCTAGTGCACCACTGCGCCGGCCCCTCAAATAAATCTTTAAAAAAAATGCACCCAATGATTCTGAAGGATCATAGACCAAAAAAAATTACATAAAAGACATTTTTTAAAAGATTTATTTTGTTTATTTGAAAGACAGAGTTACAGAGAGAGGTAGAGACAGAAAGGTCTTCCATCAACTGGTTCATTCCCAAAATGGCTGCCAACAGCCAGAACTGAGTTGATCCTAAGCCAGGAGCCAGGAGCTTCCTCTGGGTCTCCCACGTGGGTGCAGGGGCCCAAGGACCTGGGTCATCTTGTTGTACTTGAGTGAGTGCAGAGGAGCACCACACACTGATAAGATATGGTGGTCCTTTATTGCCAGAGGGGGAGAACAGGCTCATGCCCTAAAGAATTCTCAAGCCCGGAGCCCAAAGGAACAGGGTTTATAAAGGTAAAAACCACAAAAACAGGAGGGGGGGGATACATGGTTGCTAGGATGGGGAGGTGGGGAATACAAGGTTACTGGGGTCAATCTAACCTAAAGCCTATGTGAAACTAATACCAATTGTAATCTTAACAATATCAGTTACAATCTTAACAATTTCAATTAGGTTCTTGACATTAATCCAGGTATTGGCCTAAATCATATTGAAGTAACACCTTGACAGCAGGGACTCCATTTTGGAGCACCTGAGACTCCATCTTGACTCCATCTTGAGAAAGCACCCCCCAATGTGAGACTCTGGTCTGAAACTATGACCTAAAACAGACAGTAGCAGTCCATGACATCACACTAGGCAGAGCAGAGAGACCCCCTCGCATGCTCGCTTAAGATTAAAAACAGATAGGCTACCCCTGGGTTAATGAGAAGACTGTAATTTGTCTATGTCCTACATACGATTTAGGCCAATACCTGGATTAATGTCAAGAACCTAATTGAAATTATTAAGATTGCAACTGGTACTGTTAAGATTATAATTGGTATTAGTTTCACATAGGTTTTAGGTTAGCTTGACCCCGGTAACCATGTGTTCCCCCTCCCCTCCTTGTGGTTTTTGCCTTTATAAACCCTGTTGCTTTAAGCTTCAGGGTCAAGAGTTCTTTAGGGCGTGAGCATGCTCTCCATCAACAGCAATGAAGAACCATCAATTTTATCAATGTGTGGTGCCCTTCTGTTTTCACTTGCTCAGGTATAACAACATGTAGGGCAGGGACGAATTACAGTCTTATCAGTAACCCAGGTGCAGCCTGTTTTTTGTTTTTAAGATTTATTTATTTATTTGAAAGGCAGAGTGAGAGAGAGAGAGAGAGAGAGAAAGAGAAAAAGACAGAAAGTCTTCCATCCGCTGGCTCATTCCCCAAATGGCCACAACAGCCAGAGATGGGCCAATCCAAGGCCTGGAGCCAGGAGCCAGAGCCTCTTCTGGGTCTCCCAAGAGAGGGCAGGCCTGGGGCATCCTCCACTCCTTTCCCAGCCCACAGCAGAGAGCTGGATGTGAAGTGGAGCATCTAGGACATGAACTGGCACCCATATGGGATGCTGGCACTGGCCTCACCTGCTAGGCCACAGTGGTGGCCCCACCTATCTGTCTTCAATCTTGAGCGAGCATGCGAGGGGGTTTCTATGCTTTGCCTAGTGTGATGCAGTGGACTGCTACTGCTTGAGTGTTTTAGGGCATAGTTTCAGACCAGAGTCTCATGGAGGGGGTCGGGGGGGTGCTCCAAAATAGAGTCCCTGATGTCAAGGTGTTACTTCAATCTTCTACTGCTTTCCCAGGCACATCAGCAGGGAGCTGATCAGAAGTGGAGCAGCTGGGACATGAACTGGCACCCATATGGGATTCTGATGCTGCAGGCTGGGGATTTAACCTACTGCGCCACAGCACTGGCCCCACATAAAAGGCACTGTTGGGACAATTGGCAAAATTTGAATAAGATCTGTATACTGATTATAGAACTGCATCAAAGCTAAATTTTCTGATTTAGATACTTTTCTTATTTTTTATTATGTAAGCCAATATCCTTATTTTTGGGAAATACTGAAGTATTTATGGGTAAAAGTGCATGATATCTCCAAATTACTCTCAAAAAGCTAAGAAAAAAATACCTGTGTCATATGTATAAAAATTAAAAATGACAAATGTCAATTGGTAAATCTGGGAAATGGGTAAACAGGAATTTTCTTATAGCTTTTTTGGCATTTTTCTGTAAACTTAAAATTAAGGGGGCCACTGCTGTGGTGTAGCAGGTAAAGCCGTTGCCTGCAGTTTCACATCCCATTTGGGCACCATTTTGAGTTCTGGCTGCTCCACTTGCAATCCAGCTCTCTGCTGTGGTCTAGGAAAGCAGTAGATCCAAGTTCTTGGGCCCCTGCAAGCAGCTCTTGGCTTCTGGCTTCAGATCAGCCCAGCTCTGGCCGTTTCAGCCATTTAGGGAGTGAACCAGCAGATGGAAGACTTCCTCTCTCTGCCTCTCTGTAACTCTTTTAAGTAAATAAATAAATCTTTTTAAAATGCGATAAAATAATTAAGAACAAAATTAAGTCACCATTGAGTCTAATCCTATCTCCACCATCTGCTACGGAGGTGATTTTAGATAAGCCATAAAAACCCATCAGAAGTTCTAGAAGGCGGCTATAAATAGTGGGGGAGGGGAGGGCCACGACGCCTTTTAAATAAAATAACTGCACAAAAGCACAGATGGGGAGACTCTGTGGGACCCCTCCCTGAGGTTCCCAAGCCCCCAAACTCGACGGCCGCGGGCGAGGGCAGGCTCCCTCCGAGATTAGAGGCGTCAAACGAGGACTGGCACACCTGCGCTGCCTCCCTCCTAATTCTATCGGAGCGAGGGTACTTGAAGCCCTCGGAGGCCCACCCGCAGTCTCTCCAGGCTCACCCCCTGCGCGGCTGGGCGCGCCGTGCTCTCCCTAAAGGTGGACCTCAAACTCCAGCAGCTCGACGTCTGGGCCAGCCTCCATGGCCAGGTCCCGGGACTGCTCGACTGGGACATGGGGAACGAGGCCTTTCTGGCCTTCACCACATCGCATCTGCCCGTGGCCGAGCAGAACCGTGAGTGCCGGGCCTGGGGGAGGGGCGTGCGGCGGGCCGGGCGCGGGTCGCGGCGGGGCCAGGCGGCTCCCCGCACCCCGCGCCCGCGCCGGGGCCTGGTTGGCGGGGGCGCCGCGGTGTGTGTGCCCCTGCCCCGCGCGCGCGCCTTTCGACTGGAAGCCCCCGGAGGACAGCCGGTCTCGCCGACCTTGGCGCCTTCCTCTCCGCGCCCGGAACGTTCTAGGGCTCCGCCGAGCCGCCTCTCCTTGCTCGCTCATTGGCTCCTCGGCGGCGCCATTTGGAGCGCTGTAGGCTCGCCTTGTTTTTCTCTCTTAAAAAAAAAAAAAAAAAAAAAAAAGGAAGGAACGGTGTTGTTTGTTTGCATCTCCACCTCTTGATGCAGACTTGTGCAGGGCTTGCTTAGGGGACGGTTGGCCGTCGCCTTGTTGTTTTCTCCTCCCCTTTGACCCTCCACAGTTGAGAGCCGAGGTAATTATTCCAAAATTCGCGGCACCTGTTTGCCAGCGCGGCCGCTAAAGCCTTGGGTTGACTCTGCCCATTTCCCCTCCGTGTTGCGATCCCAATCTTTTGATTGTCTTCCCAGCTCCCACGGTTTTCCGGAGCTCTTTGTGTTGCTAGATGCAGGGTTGGTTGGTTATTTCCTGCAGTTGGGTAGCCGCCTATGGTCCACGTGTGTTCCCTTCTGCGCTGTCACTGTCCTGACACCTAAACCCTCCCCAGCTGTTTGCCATGGTGGGTAATGCCACAGGACGTTCCTGTGTGTTCCCTCATTCAGGGCCTCGCCTTGGCCTGCCACTGTCCTGGACGCTGGGTGCACCGGGAATGGAGGGGCGAGCCGGCACAGGCTGCTGTCTCCTGGGGCAGGCAGACAGTGCCTGGAGGAGCGGGTTATGTCCTATGTCTAACCTGTAATGGGAAAGGAAACATGGGATGGCACGGTTGGAGGTGCTCCCAGCTGTGGTGTTGCAGGGTCGTGTAGACCTCCACTGGGAACAGGATACTTGAGCAAGGAGTTGAAGGGGATGAAAGCCGTCCTGCTCCATGCCAGCGTCCTCGGGTGTTTGGGGAGCTGCAGAGAGGCCAGTGAGGCTGCATCCAGGCCAATGCCGAGCTCACGGGCTGTGGGTGCAGAGGCGTTTGTCTGCTGTGTCAGGACTTCAGTATTGACTTCACGTGAGGCACGGCTGGGAGGTTTGAAGCAGACAAATGATGTGACCTGGGGCCCCTCTCGTGAGCCTGCTGCCCGCTATGTCACTGCGGTCTTGTCTTTCTGGTGTGAGCAAGGAGCCCCATGGTTTCACTTTGCATCGGGCCCTACAAATGACAACCCTGGTTTGACAAGATGTTCAGTCTGGAAGGATCCCCGTGGCTGCCAGCTGGAGGGTGTGCTGTCTGTGGGGGGAGAGAATGGCAGACCAGGTGGGGAGGGGCGAAGGCAGCCACAGTTGCTGGTGGATTGGATGCCTGGTGGAAGGAAGAGATCCTAGAGTGGCTGTCTGAAGCTCTTGGTGCATCAGGTGAAAGTCTGGCACTGCTAGAAGTGTTGAGTAGGCGGTTGGACCTAAGGGCCTGGTGTTCTGGGAAGAGGTGAGGACTGCAAGATGTAAATTTCCAAGCTTTGGAATATGGGTGGGGTTTGAGGAGTGAGGCCGGGAGGGCCAAGGATGAACCCAGGGGCATTGCATTATAAAAAAGATTAGGGAGAAGAGAGATAAGTAGGAAAAAATAAAGACCAGTGAGAACCAAAGCTATGGGACTGGTGTCCGGGAAACCATTCTAGGGAGGGTTCAAGGAGGGGAGAGACTAGTGGCTGATTTAGCATTCTGGAAGTCCCTGATGACCTTGGGGGGGGGGTGTAGAATGGAAAGCTGATCAAAGAGCTTTAGGGATGGAAAGAGAGAGGCTGGAACTCTCTAAATAAATAAATAAAGGAATGGGAGGAGGGGCAGTGAAGATGAAAAGTATAAATTCTTCTTTCAAGGAATTCTGTCTCAAAATAGTGGTGGCCAGGTTCAGAAAGTGGGGGCCAACAAGTTCTTTTTAGTCACACGGGAGAATTAACAGCACATTTGGGTGCTGGTGAGAATAGCAACATTAAGGACACAGGAAAGAGGGAGGGTTCCTGGGACGTTGTCCCTGAGGGCACAGGGAATCTGCTGGCCAGAAAGACAGAGGCTCTCTCCTCGGATCCTGCTGAGGTCTCCGGTCCGCCGGCTTTCCTCCCTGTTCTGTGGCTTTCAAACAGAACCCTGATTAGGTTCAGCCCTGCCAAACAAGTGCTCTTAAGTCTTTGGTCCATGGGTCGGTGATCGTGGGAGGTCCTAGTCGGGGTGGGGAGTGAGTTAGCTGGAGAGACAGAAGGTGGCACATTCTTACGTGGTGCACAGACGAGGTTATGGAGAGGCTGCGGTTACTGGTTTAGCTCATGACGGAGAGGGACTACTTTAGTAGTGTGGAAGTGTTCAGGAAACAGCCAGGACTTAGGGCAGGAGTGATGGAGAGGGTGACAGTAAGCCCTTTCAGATGAGGGGGAGTGGCCGAGAGTTTAGTGGAGGACAGTAGCCGAGGAGACTTAAGTTCCCTGTAACAGGAGCAGTCTGGGGGGTGGCTGCACTGAGTGCTCCATGTGGGGCTGAGTGGCTCACAGCCGGAAGTGCAGGGTGATCAGGGGTTCTGTTTTCTTCATGATTCTTGTTAATCTGATTGATGTGAAGTGTTGTATTTTATTTTTTAATTGCTAATAAGGTTGAACATCTTTTAGCCACTCGGTACCCCTCTTTAGGAATGCTGATTTTTTTTTCTCACTTGTAAATTTGTTGATCTTTTATTTAAGGATTTGTGGGAACTCTGCATGTTAGAGAACTTTGGGTTGAATTTTTTCCCTAGTTTATTGTCACTTGTCTTCCCCCTTGGCTTATGGTGACTTTTAGTGTGCAGAAATTCTAATTTTTTTAAAGATTAATTTCGGGGCTGGCATTGTGGCAGGGCAGTTAGGCTGCCACTTGCAATGCCAGCATCCCATTTCAGGGTGCCTGGGATCTCTCTCTCTGTCACTCTGCCTTTCAAATAAATTAATTATAAAAAGAATTAAAAATGATCTTAAAAATTTATTTTTAGAGAGATTTTTCCATCTGTTCGTTCATTCCCCAAATGTCTGCAACAATCTGGGGCTGAGCTGGGCTGAAGTCAGGAGCCAGAAACTCCATCCAGGTCTCCTTCGTGGGTGGCAGGGACCCAAGTACTTGGGTCATCTGTTACTATACCAGGCACGTTAGGAGGGAGCTGGATGGGAAGCAGGGGAGCCGGGACTTGACCTAGCACTCTGATACGGGATGCCAGTGTCCCAAGTGGCAGCCTCCACACCAGCTGTCCATTCATTTTTATGTATTATTAAATGTGCATAAAAATGTATAGGTTGTTGGGGTTGGTGCTGTGGCGCAGTAGGTTAGTCCTCCGCCTGTGGCGCCCCATCCCATATGGACACCGGTTCTATTCCCAGCTGTTCCTCTTGCAACCTAGCTCTCTGCTGTGGCCTGGGAAAGCAGGTCTTGGGCAAGTCCTTGGGCCCCTGCACCCACGTGGAAGGCTAGGAAGAGGCACCTGGCTCCTGGCTTCGGATGGGCATGGCTGCTGCCATCTGGGGAGTGAACCAATGGAAGGAAGACCTTTCTCTCTGTCTCTCCCTCTCACTGTCTGTAACTCTGCCTCTCAAATAAATAAATAAAATCTTTTTAAAAATGTATAGGTAGCCGGCGCCGTGGCTCAATAGGCTAATCCTCCACCTTGCGGCGCCGGCACACCGGGTTCTAGTCCCGGTCGGGGCGCCGGATTCTGTCCCGGTTGCCCCTCTTCCAGGCCAGCTCTCTGCTATGGCCAGGGAGTGCAGTGGAGGATGGCCCAGGTGCTTGGGCCCTGCACCCCATGGGAGACCAGGAAAAAGCACCTGGATCCTGGCTCCTGCCATCGGATCAGCGCGGTGCGCCGGCTGCAGCGGCGGCCATTGGAGGGTGAACCAACGGCAAGGGAAGACCTTTCTCTCTCTGTCTCTCTCTCTCACTGTCCACTCTGCCTATCAAAAATAAAAAAAATAAAAAAATTAAAAAATTAAAAAATGTATAGGTTGATTTGAAAGGTAACTGACATCTTTATTGTCTTTGTTTATTCAAATCTGTTATGTCATTAAATACTAATTAGATTTTCCCCCATTCTTTCATGGGTTAACTCCTATCTACTTATATATTTTTTAAAGATTTGTTTATTTGTAAGGTAGAGTTACAGAGAGAGGAGAGAAAAGGAGGAGAGACAGAGATCTTCCATCCTCTGGTTCACTCCCCAAATGGCTGCAACAGCCAGAGCTGGGCCGATCTGAAGCCAGGAGCCAGGAGCTTCATCTGGGTCTCCCACATGGGTTCAGGGGCCCAAGGACTTGGGCCATTTTCCACTGCTTTCCCAGGAGCATCAACAGGAAGCTGGATCGGAAGTGGAGCAGCCTAGACTTAACTGGCACAAATATGGGATGCTGGCACTGCAGGTGATGGCTTAACCCACTCTGCCACAGCACCAGCCCCTGGTTCTTACTGTAAATGCTACGCTTTTAATGCTGTTATGGAAGAACAGTATCAATTACTATGTTGTTGTATTCAGCAAACGCACTTTGTTGGTTCTAGTGATTTGTATATATTTGAAAGACAGAGAGGGCTCCCCTCTATTGCTTCACTCCCTAAATGCCCACAATGGCCAGGGGACAGAAGCCAAAGTCCAGAGTTGGGAACACAGTCCAGGTCTCCCACGTGGGTAGCAGGGGCCCAGATACCTGTCCTCACCTCTGCCCTCAGTCTGCTTCAGCAGGAAGCTGGAGCCGGAATCGAATGCGGGCGTTCTGGTGGGGACGTGGGCATCTTAACTGCTGGGCCAGATGCCCACCTCTGTATGCTGCTTTTGCATGGTTTTCTGTGCTAATCATTTTTTCCTACAAATAATATATTTAAGATTTTATTTAGGCTGGCGCCGCGGCTCACTAGGCTAATCCTCCGCCTTGCGGTGCCGGCACACCGGGTTCTAGTCCCAGTCAGGGCACCGGATTCTGTCCCGGTTGCCCCTCTTCCAGGCCAGCTCTCTGCTGTGGCCAGGGAGTGCAGTGGAGGACGGCCAAGTACTTGGGCCCTGCACCCAATGGGAGACCAGGATAAATACCTGGCTCCCGCCATCGGATCAGCGCGGTGCACCGGCCACAGCACACCGGCCGTGGTGGCCATTGGAGGGTGAACCAACGGCAAAAGGAAGACCTTTCTCTCTGTCTCTCTCTCTCACGGTCCACTCTGCCTGTCAAAAAAAAAAAAAATTAAATTAAAAAAAAAGATTTTATTTATTTGAGAGGCAGAGCCACAGACAGAGAGAGACACAGAAAGGTCTTCCATCCATTGGTTCACTCCCCAAGTGGCTGCAACAGCTGGAGCTGAGCAGATCTGTAGCCAGGAGCTTCTTCCTGATCTCCCACTTGGGTGCAGGGGCCCAAGCACTCGGGCCATCTTCTACTGCTTTCCCAAGCCATAACAGAGAGCTAGATCAGAAGTGGGGTGGAGCCGGCACCGTGGCTCAATAGGCTAATCCTCCACCTTGCGGCGCCAGCATACCGGGGCGCCGATTCTGTCCCGGTTGCTCCTCTTCCAGGCCAGCTCTCTGCTATGGCTTGGGAGTGCAGTGGAGGATGGCCCAAGTCGTTGGGCCCTGCACCTCATGGGAGACCAGGATAAGCACCTGGCTCCTGCCATTGGATCAGCGGGGTGCGCCGGCCGCAGCGGCCATTGGAGGGTGAACCAATGGCAAAAGGAAGACTTTTCTCTCTCTCTCACTGTCCACTCTGCCTGTCAAAAAAAAATATATATATATAAAAAAGTGGGGTGGTCAGAACTTGAACTGGCACCCATATGGGATGCCAGCCCTGCAGGTGGCAGCTTTACCCACTACAGCACAGCACCAGCCCAGGGACATCCTTCCGGACTGCCAAACCCTCAATAAGGACATGATTACTGCCTGACAAAAAACAAGCCTCCTCTGTAACGTGATGTTCGTGGGGACAGAACAGCGAGTTGGCTGGTGGTGCCATTTACTGAGACAGGGACGCTGCAGGAAGGAGTAGGAGAAGGAGGAGTTCAGGTCCAGCAGGGTCGAGTGTGGCTCGCTGTGGGCTACCCAAGCCCTGTCTCAAGTGCTGCTTAGGGGCCGGCGGAAAGCCTGGGCTAGAGGCCAAGGGTTGAGGACTCCGAGTTTCTAGATGGTAACGGCAGCCAGAGGCTCGCGGCTCGCAGCACGTGGCTCAGGATGCTGTCTGTGGCTGAAGGAGAGAACGGGGCGGGAGAGCCCCCCAGGCAGGGCTCGTCTCTCGAAGTCCCAGGATGTCTTGACCATCTGTGCTTTCTTTCGCCAGTTGCCAGGTACAGGCTTCAAATAGTCGAACCACCAAGGTTACCTCTGGAGAAGAAGCCCCACGCTGACAGAGATGGTGAGCGGCCAGATCTCTGCCGACACAGTTCCGTGGCCCAGGCTGGACGCCGGGGACGCCGACGCCCTTTGCTCTCCCCAGGTCCAGAGTTTGAGCCCAACCTGTGGATGTGGGTGAACCCCAACATCGTGTACCCACCGGGAAAGCTGGAAGCCCAAGGGGCTAGTAAGAAGAAGGAAGCAGCGGGCGCGGTCCCTCGCCCTCGGCTGCCCTGCCATCAGGAAGATGCCTGTTACCCCCGCGCACTGTCGCCTTCCTCCCCCGAGCAGTCTCCGTCGCCGAAGCACTTTTCGTCTTCCCCCAGCAGCTGGGAGGTAGGGATTTCTGGGGTGGGGAGTAGGCAGGGCGGGCACAGGGACCAGATGCTGGAGTTAGGGGCAGCTTTGGGTTGGGGAGCAGCCCGGCTGGCGGGCCTGTGCCACTGCCCCTTCCGGCCAGCACAGCCCTGAGCGGCAGCCGAGGAGTCAGGACCAGTTCCTCCTCTGTGCTCCTCTAGCTCACGGAAGAGGAGGAGGCCGAGGACCAGGATGACAGCTCCTGTGTGGCTCTCCCGTCCCCTCACAAAAGGGCCCCCCTCCAGAGCCGGAGGCTTCAGCAAGCCAGCAGCCAGGAGGGGAGGCTCTGGCCCCGGCCCCCTCTCAATTACTTCCACCTAATTGCCCTGGCATTAAGAAACAGTTCCCCCCGTGGCCTCAACGTGCAGCAGATCTACAGTTTCACTCGGTATGTGCCAGGGGGCCCGTGAGGAGGGCGGGGAGGGGCCGGGGCCCTGCTCTAGAGCCTCCCAACCCGCCCCCAGGCCCTGGGCTGCTGGCTCAGTCCCCCTCTGGTCTGAGAGCACGGGAGCTCACCCAGGGGTCTCTTCCCAGCTGGGTGTGTGCCCCACTCCCATGTACGGGAACACATTCACTCTCACATCCTCAAAACACGCCAAGCTTCTTGGTCACGCTTCCCTTCCCAAATCCCACTGGGCCTGGTGACAGTTGCTCCACGCCCCTCCCTGTCCAGATTAGCCAGTGTGAGATCTGGTTTCCCGAACAGCGATAGCATCCCACCTGCTTCTCCCCGGCCGGCGTGCCTCCAGGGCCGGCATGCACAGCTAAGAAGGGAGTAGGGGAGCTTCGCAGGCCCCCTTCCGGCAGTACAAGGAGGGCCTGCTCTTCAGGGGCGCCCCTCCCTGACCAGGAGCCCGGTTCTGCCTGTTTGTGCTGCGGGCATGGTCCTGAGCCCTTGGAAGGCAGGAGGAGAGTGAGGGTGGAATGGGCGGTGGGCTGGGCCTGCAGGAGGAGGGGGCTGGCACAGGTCGGGGTGTTGCTGTGCCCTCGGCCACCCGAGAGCGGCCTCGGCAGGACGGCACACTCGGGACCCCCCTCCCTTACCTCTCTCCTATCCACAGACAACACTTTCCGTTTTTCCGGACGGCTCCGGAAGGCTGGAAGAACACCATCCGCCACAACCTGTGTTTCCGAGACAGCTTTGAGAAAGTGCCGGTCAGTATGCAGGTCGCGGCCAGCGCCCGGCCCCGCTCCTGCCTCTGGAAGTTGACTGAGGAGGGACGCCGCCGCTTTGCCGAGGAGGCCCGCGCCCTGGCTGCCACCCAGCTGGGAAGTATCCAGCAGTGCATGAGCCAGCCAGGTGCGAGGCCGTGGCGTGCCTGCGTGGCGGACTGAGGAGGGCCGGCCACCCTCACTGGAGGCGGAGTGTGGGAGCCTGGGGGCGTCTCCCATGAGGAGCAGGGCGGGGCGGAGGTGGTCTGAACCCTCTAGTGATACCTGCCTGAGGTGGGACCTTGATGGGGGGTGCACCAATGAGGGGCTAGCAGCCCTGCTCACAGGGGACCCCACGGAATGGGAAGCACGCTCAGGCGTGGTGTGCAGCCGGGACTCTTCCCGGAGCAGCTCAGCGCCTGCGTGGCATTTGAGCCTTGAGCCAGGAGAAGCAGATGGCCAGTGTGAGCCTTCCAGACTTGGAGGACAGCAGGTGCCGTGCAGATTCCTCTGAACTCTCCTTCTCTTACAGATATGATGCCCTTCCTCTTTGACCTTTGATGCCACAAAGCGAGTCAGCCCCTGCGTTATTAAAGTTGCCCCCAGCAGCCTTGTGTGGATATGTGTGTGTGGTCTCTGAAGATGGGGTGAAGGGCGGAGGTGCAGTTCCAGCTCGGGGTGGGGAGCAGCCCACGCATGCTCCCAGGCAGAGGCCACGCTTGTCTCGGAGGAGGAGAGTCCTTGCCCTTCGCCAGACCTGAGCGAGTGTCCGTTTTCTGGATGTTGAAGATAATCTTGGGAGATGCTGGCTTGTGGCAGGCAGCCCTGGGAGCACCACCTACTTGTTCAGCTAACATCGTTAAGCTGCTACTTAACGAACTCATAGGGCTTCAGGGCCCTGGGACAGTTGCTGCTCTGCGCTGTGGTTAGCTGTGACAGGGGTAAGGGCAGGTGGCCAGGCAGCGGGGGGGTGGGGGTGGGGGTGGGTTTAGGGGAGAGGCTACCTTTGTTTGGAATTTTGATCAATAAAGGATAATATGCAGAGCCCCTGCATGCCTGTCATCCAGCTTTACTCCCGGACACTGCCGTTTTGTTACAGGCGGGACCCGTTCTCCCTGGGTTATGGTGAAGCAATTCCAGGTGCTTTTCCTTGAAAGGACTGTTTGAACGTATTTTTACTTGAATACTGGTCATACTTTCCATCTTCCTAGAAAGTTGAGATTTTTTTGGAAGGTTATTTATTTGAAGGTGGAGAGACAGATCTTCCATCTGCTGGTTCCCTCCCCCAAATGGCCACAACATCTGGGGCTGGGCCAATTGAAGCTCAGAGCAAGGGTATCCCACAAGGGTAGCAGAGATCCAAGTATTTGAAGCATCACCTGCTGCTTCCCAGGCTCATTAGCAGGGGCCTGGAAGAGAAGCCCAGAGTAGTCTGGCATCGAACTGGCACCCTGATTAGGGACGTGGGTGTCCTACCCTGCTGTACCATAGCACCTGCCCTGAGCTGAAACACCTGTATAGAAAGTTCTCGCCTGCCATAGTTATCATGATGTGTGGCTCCTACAAGAAAGGCAGGACAAGTACTTGACTCCTTGGCTAGTTTTGAACACAGAGTTGGCTCTCTGGCAGGGAGGAGGTAGTTCTTGAATTAAACAGGAATAGGGTACCGACGAGTGAAAGCAAGATGAGCTGCAGAGAGAAGTGGGAGGGCTGGTGGATGCTTGTGTTCAGGTTAGGCCATCCGGCTGCCTGTGGATGAAGAACAGGAGAAGGCCGAGGCTGGAGCCAGCTGGTGGCGTGAGCTGGGGAGAAGGCATGGCTGCAAGGGAGGTGCAGAGAAGGGGACGGGCTGCAATGTGTGGGCGGTAGAGTCAGCTGGCTGGGGCGCAGGGGGCTGGGGAGGAATCTAGGCTGGGCTTGGGTAGAGGGATACAATTGGAAGAAGGGTGCATCCATTTGGGAAATATTGAATGGGGAGTCCCATGCACCACTGTGGGGGTGGTCAGCATGATGAGCCATGGAGAGGAGTCCAGAGCACAGAAGCAAGGCCTGTGGGGTGGGCTTGGGGTCAGAGTTGAAGCCGCAGTTGGAGATTGAGGGTATTACGGGGCAGTTAAGGAAGGGAGCTACAAGAAGTGAGGAGTCGCTTCTCCCTCCCTTGGGCTCTTGACATTTCCTCTCTCTGGGTAGGGAGCACCACATTGACTTTTGCTCAGTTGTAGTGGGGATGGGGGATGAGTGCGGGGGCGGGGGGGCGGTGAGAATTTGCATCCCAAGAGCCAGCGCCTTCCACATGCTGCTGAGTCTGATGCCTCAGAGTGAGTCCTTGGGACTGCTGTGGCCCAGCACAGGGCCAGCTCGGGTCAGAGGGAATCCCACAACACCCCAGTGTTGCAGGATCATCCCATACCTTGCACAGGACCCCCTGCCCACCAGTCATCTGTGCCTCACGCAATGCATCGGTCCTCTCCAGAGGTGCCTGTGGTACCTAACTTGGGAATGGCTCCCTGGTATCTGCAGGTGGGGAGCTTGAAGTGGTCCCTCACCTTCCCTGTCCTTGTTGGTGCTCGGCCCTGACACAGCTTCTGCCTGGTACTGAGCCTGGGTCATGGTGGGAGCCGAGTGTGTGGTTGTGGCGTCTGGGAGTGCCAACAACAGCCTGCATCTCCTTTTAGCCCCCACGATGCTTATTGGTAGCCTGAGCCTTACTGTTGCTTAGCAACACTTTTATTTTCTATATCTGACTCTCCGCTCCCCCTCAGCAGAAAATCTGCCCTGTAACAGGCTGGATGTTTTTTTTTTTTTTTTTTTTTCAAGCTGAATTCTTTTTACAACATTTTTTTTTTTCTTCTGAAAGAGAGGCAGAGACAGAGAAAGATTTCCATCCTCTGATTCACTCCCTAGATGGCTGCAGCAGCCAACACCTGGCCAGGCTGAAGTCAGGAGCTTCATCAGGGAGCCCCAATATGTGGGCCATCTTCCACTGCTTTCCCAGGCCATTAGCAGGGAGCAGGATCAGAAGTGGAGCAGCTGGGACTCAAACCGGTGCCCATATGGGATGCCGGCATGGCAGGCTACAGCTTAACCTGTTAATGCCACTGTGCCAGCCCCCTTTTTAAACATTTCTAAACCTGTTTCCTTAGTGTGTAAAATAGGGATAAGGAAAGTACCTGGAGAGCTGACTTGAACTGAACAAGATAATGGGAAGTGTGCAGTCCAGCATATTAATAGTGAAGGAGTGCTTGGAAGCAGGTTAGACAGCTGTGTAGATCCACACAGCATTTTAGGGTGGCTGGGGGGTGCGCTGGGCTCAAGCCGCCACTTGGAACACCCGCGTTCCGTATCCGAGTGCCTGGGTTTGAGTGCAGCTCTGCTCCTGGCTCCAGCTTCCAGCCGATGTGCACCCCGGGAGGCAGCAGGGGAAGACTCAGGTGTTTGGTTTCCCTGGGTTGACTTCCAGTTCCGCCTTCTCTGTCCTGGCCCAGCCTAGCTGTTAACAGACATGTGAGGGGCTAACAAGTGGATAGGAGATCTGTGTGTGATGTGTCTGTCAGCCTCTCAAATTCAACACTTTAAAGATTTATTCATTTGAAGAGTAGACAAGAGATTGTCCATCTGCTGGTTCATTCCCCAAGTGCCTGCAGCAGCCGGGCTGGTCCAAGCCAAAGGTAGGGGCCAGGAACCCCACCTAGGTCACCTATGTGGGTCACCACTTCCCAACTGTGTTAGCTGGATCAGAAGCAGAGTAGCCAGGACTCGAACGGGCGCCCTAATATGTTTCAAGCAGCCGGCCCCCAGATAAACATTCTCCCCCTCTTTGTGATGGCTGTTCTATTTGAGGAGTAGCCTTCACTTCCTGTCCACTTACATACTGTTTCATGCCCTGTGAAGTGGCAGCTGAGACCCGGCTGCCTCCTGCCTGCTCTTTGAAGCGTGGTGCTACTCCTGAAAGTGCAATCCGTGTCCTACCAGAGCAAAATGCGCCTTTAAAGAAAGAGCTGTTTGCTGGTCTGCACGTTTCTGTGACAGGAAATCCTCATGGCCACTCTGCCCCCGACTCTCCCCATCCCCATCCCCACCCCCACCACCCGGTCTCCTGCCCCGGGCCCCCGCCCCTTCCGTCTCACCGTGAAGCAGGGAGTTAGCAGTGCTGGGCCAGGGCTCACTGGGCACGACAGGCACCCCAGGGGGTGTGGTGGGCATTGGCAGTCAAGGCCCTGGGGTGTCAGATGTCCCTAGTGCAGGAGACAGGCCTTCACCTTTAAGAACTGACCCAGACCGCTGTTTATAATGAGCTCAGCCAAGAACTAACTTGGTGTTCTACCTAAACAAAATGCTTTGTGGCATCATTCACTATACACTGAGTTTTCCAGGAATACAGCTTTTATGTGAAGTGAAGAAAGATGATACTTTTTTTGGTTTGGAAGTTTACTAAGAGCTGTTTGCCATTTTGGGAAATCAGTTCACCGACAGCAAAGCTATTCTGGAGTTTTAAGTCAACAACACCTCACCTGTGTTACTGTGCGTATGTGCGTGTCTGGCGTGCTCAGAAGGATCGTGTGTAGAAACACGCACGTTTCTTCAGCTCTACTTCCAAGGTAGTCAGTGTGAAGTATTCTCAGTATTTGAATATCATCTGTTTAAGCTATTCCCTGTAAGTACATGGAAATTTCCAGTGATCTCAGTTTTTAAGTGTAGCTTATCCATTGCTACATTTTACTTGATCCATTTTACTTTATTATAAAACAGTCTCCCTTTGTGGCATTGCAACTAGAGCATTATATTGACTTTTTTTTCTTTCAAAGCCGGCGCTGCAGCTCAATAGGCTAATCCTCCGCCTTGCGGCGCCGTCACACCGGGTTCTAGTCCCGGTCGGGGCACCGGATTCTGTCCCGGTTGTCCCTCTTCCAGGCCAGCTCTCTGCTGTGGCCCGGGAGTGCAGTGGAGGATGGCCCAAGTCCTTGGGCCCTGCACCCCATGGGAGACCAGGATAAGCACCTGGCTGCTGCCATTGGATCAGCGCGGTGCACCAGCCGCAGCGCACTGGCCACAGTGGCCATTGGAGGGTGAACCAATGGCAAAGGAAGACCTTTCTCTCTGTCTCTCTCACTGTCCACTCTGCCTGTTAAAAAAAAATTTATTTGAACAGCAGAATTAGAGGCAGAGAGAGAGGTCTTCAATCCGCTGGTTCACTCCCCAAATGGCTGTAACACCACAGCACTGGCCCCAGTAAATGTTTTAAAAGGCATGCTTGGAGCAGGTGTTGTGGCATATCGGGTAAAGCCACCGCCTGTGATGCCAGCATCCCATATGGGCGTGTTTCAGGTCTCAAATGCTCCACTTCCGATCCAGCTCCCTGCTAATGCACCTGGGAGAGCAGCAGAAGATGGTCTAACTGCTTGGGCCCTGCTGCCCTTATAAGGGCCCTGAATGAAGTTCCAGGAGGCTCCTGGTTTTGGCTTGTCCCAGATTTGGCTGTTGCAGCCATTTGGGGTATGAACCTATAAATAAAAAATTCTTCCTTGGGCTGGCGCTGTGGCTCACTTGGTTAATCCTCTGCCTGTGGTGCCGGCATCCCATATGGGCACCAGGTTCTAGTTCTGGCTGCTCCTCTTCCAGTTCAGCTCTCTGCTGTGTCCCGGGAGGGCAGTGGAGGATGGCCCAAGTGCTTGGGTGCCTGCACCTGTGTGGGAGACCAGGCGGAAGCATCTGGCTCCTGGCTTCGGCTAGGCGTAGCTCCGGCCCTAGCAGCCTTTTGGGGGGTGAACCAATGGAGGGAAGACCTTTCTCTTTCTCACTTTCTAACTCTGTCAAATAAAATTTAAAAAAAAAAATTCTCCCTTTCTGTCACTCTGCCTTTTAAATAAGATATTACATGGATAAAAGCAAAAGAAGGTAACAAATGACACAGCACAGATGGAAGATGGGGCAAGCATTCGGCGAGGCCATTAAGACTCCAGCTAAGGGGGTGGGCGTCGTGGCACACCAGGTTAAGGCACCACTTTGACGCCCACACCCCATGTCACAGCACATGGGTTCAGGTTCTGGCTCTGGTTCTGATCCAGCTTCCTGCTAATGTACACCATGAGAGTAGCAGATGATGATTTAAGTACTTGGGTCCCTGCCACCCATGTAGGAGACTCAGACTGAGTTCTGAGCTACTGCCTCCAGCCCAGTGTTGCCTAGCTGTTATGGTCATCTGGGGGGTGGACCGGTGAGTGGAAGATCTGTCTCTCTGCCTTTCAAATATCAATGACAAGAACAAAGTCCCGAGGGATTCGTGAACCCACAGAAGGGCTTCTAACTTAGTAAGTCTAAGGCCCAAGAATTTGCATTACTAACAGGCTGATTCTGCAGGCCTGAGGGGGAGGACAGTGTCACACTTTGGAAAACCATGGGCCTTGAGCCAAGCATCCAGCGGCAGGCAGATGCTGAGTAATTTTCCAAGAGACTAGAAGGATTCAGAGGAGCATTTTGGCGGGGGGGGGGGGGGGGTTAAGGTCCTGGATGGACCCTGCCAGAGGAATGATGGGAAATGAAAGAATTGAGTGTTCTAAGGGTCACTGAAGTGAATCGCATCTGGCAAAGCCTGGAGCCTACAGGGCAGCCCCACCAAAGTGAAGATTTGGTGTCTGTCAAGTTTTCGTCCCCTTCACTAAAACACATGAAAGGTGTTCACTTACAAGGGAAAAGGCTTACGTTCCCTCTGTTGTGGTTCATAGTTCAAGACCAGTTGGCCCTGTGCTCTGGAGTCTGAGGGTGGTGCACGGTGGAATGCACACAGGGGAGGCGTGGCGTGGTAAGCCAGGAGGCTGAGAACCAGGGAGCACACCCCTCATCCACCCTCTGTGGGTTCTTCCTTATAAAGCCCTCTCAATTCCATTATGGGATTCCTAATCAATCCAGTCACTTTCCAAGGCCCACCTTAGACAACATAACTGGATTAAGTTCCATCCTTAATCCATTAACACGAGATTCTGGGGACCAATCTCTCAAAGCAAGGGCTTGGGACTGCCACTGTGGTACAGCGGTTGAGTGTCACTTGTTACCCCTACATCCCCTAACAGGGTGCCATTGTGTTCCGGCTGCTCCACTTCCAATCCAGCTCCAGCTCCCTGCTAATGCTCCTGGAAAGCAGTGGAAGATGGCCCCTGCTACCCACGTGGGAGACCTGGATGGAGTTCCAGGCTCCTGGCCCAGTACAGGCCGTTCACTGTGGCCATGTGTGGGAATGAACCAGCAGATGGGAGATCTCTGTCTCTTCCTGACACTCTGTATTTCGAATAAAATAAAAATCTTAGACAAAAAAGGCACAGGCCTTTGGAGACACCCAAATGATTATCCAGAGCACAACAGCACGGCTCTAGACACCTCCGGCCCAGGACTGTGTAGGGCTGAGAGCTGCCCCCGGGCCGGCCCAGCCTTTCCTGTGGAGTCCCTAGGGCCATCTCCGCCTGGTGACTTAAGCCCTGCGAGGGGACACTTCACCTGAGGCCCTAAGGCTTGGAAAGCGGCCAGTAGGAAGGCTGCTGATTCTGGGAGAAGCAGCTTGGGAAGAATAAAAATTCCACTAGCATGGAAATTTTACAGACGAACCCCCAGCAACGATCCTTTAGTTTCCCCTTTCAGCCTGCAGGATCAGCGCCCCACACCCCGGTGGCACTGGGTCATGGTCACCTCCAGCAGGTGGCCCCTCCAGGCTGCTGGCGCTGGTGCAGGGGCCGCCTCCACCACCTACACCAACATCTCCAGAGTTCCTGACCCTCCATGCCTTAGCTTTCCCGCTAGCAAAATCCGACAATAGTCCCACAGCGTTCCTGCGAGGCTTCCGTGAGGTCACCGGACCCAGGGCGCTCCCTGTAATATCAGCTCTGATTCGTCACGCAGTCTACCACCGGTCCACGTCAGTGCCGGAGACGCGCGCGCTCTTTCCCGCGAGCCGCACTACTTTCTGGGTTCTCACGGCGCCGGGGCGGTGGACGACTCTGACGCGTAGCGCAGAGACGCGGCCGGCGGAACGGTCCGCGCAGCCGCAAAAGGGCCTGCAGCCGCGAGCGCCGCGGGAGACCTTGGGTTCGCCCCGCCCCCTGGGGTCAGGGGTCAGGGGTCGCCGCGGGGCGGAGGATCGGCGGCGAGTGGCGGAGATCCCGGGGGCCTGCAGCCTCGTGGACCCATGGCGCCGCCGCAGCGCTGTGCCCTGTGCCGCCAGACCTTCTTCTGCGGTCGCGGACACGTCTACAGCCGCAAGCACCAGAGGCAGCTGAAAGAGGCTTTGGAGCGGCTCCTGCCTCAGGTGAGGCCGCAAGGCTGCTGGGGTCGCGGATGCGGGGCGGTAGCGGGGTGGGCGCCGTCGGACCCCAGCTGGCCTCTCTCCTGCAGGTGGAGGCCGCCCGCAAGGCCATCCGCGCCGCTCAGGTGGAGCGTTTCGTGCCGGAGCACGAGCGCTGCTGCTGGTGCCTGTGCTGCGGCTGCGAGGTGCGGAAGCACCTGAGCCACGGGAACCTGACGGTGCTGCACGGCGGGCTGCTGGAGCACCTGGCCAGGTGACAGCAGGCGCGAAACGTGGGGGAGCGAGGAAGGGTGGAGAGCGACCCTACAGGCATTGCCAGCCTGGGGCTTAGGGCTGCCTGTTCTAGGTGGGAAAGCCCGCTCGGGCGGCCCCCACCCATCACGTCCCCTTAGTCTCATGTTATTGGGAGAAGATAGATTGGAGATCTAGACAGACCTGGCTAGTGTTCCTCTCAGCCTTGCCAGGGCGGAAAACCAGGTGTCGGTTGGTTACTTACCACCTGCGGAAATATCTGACGACTGTTTTATTATCTGTAGCTGAGGTCACTAATCCTCTCCATTCTCAGCCCAGAACACAAGAAAGCGACCAACAAATTCTGGTGGGAGAACAAGGCTGAGATGCAAATGAAAGAGAAATTCCTGATCTCTCCCCAGGAATATGCACGGTAGGTCTCTGGTTAGGAAAAATGAAGTAGCAGAGTGAATTCTGGATCGCTTGTCTTGTGTGGGAGCTTCCTCTAATGATTGGAAAATTCAGTGTCTGCCTAGCACTTAACTGTTCTAGGCCGTGTATTGTAGACAAAAGGGTGGTAAGAATTGAGGTGCATAATCTAGTCGGGGAATGGGATTTGGCAGAGAACACTATAATAACAGTGTTATAATCAACTACTGGAGTGCTACGTGTAAGCGCAGAGAATACTGACGTCCTTTAGGTACAGAGAGGCTGTTTACCGTGTGCAGGAACCTGGTGCTCACCCAGTGCCCACTTTGAATAGTTTTGGACGCTATAACTGCTCTCCGGAGGGCGGCTGATGTGCGGGACGCAAACTGGCCCGCAGGAGGGAGTGTGAGCTCTGCGCAGCTTCCAAAGAGCACACACAGCCTCTCTGCACCGCCCGTTCTGTTTCGTTAGCTGGGAGGCAGAGAGACAGAGCTCCTATCCCGCTAGGTTGCTCAGCAAGTGCCCCCAATCGCCAGGACTCAGTGGGTCCGAAGCTGGGTGCAGGGAGCTCAGTCCAGATCTCCCGGCACGGCGGCAGGAGCCCAGTCATTTGGGCCATCACTGCTGCTTCCCAGGCTCTGCGTTGGTAGGAAGCTGGAGCTCAGGCACTCTGATGTGGGACACGGGCATGCTAACTGGTGTCTTGGCTGCTAGGCCAGATGCCCACCCCCAAATCCTGGGAGTTGATGAGACACTGTGTGAAGACAGCTTCCTATGGGGGAGGGGGAGACAAGTGGAAGGTGGCTCCATAGCTCCTGTTACAGGCCTCCTGCTGTCAATTTCAGCAGGTAGGAGGCATTCAGCCCTGTGTGGTGGCTGGTGCTGTTGCTATAAGGATATGTGCCAGGCTTCCTGGCATGCTGGTGGTGGTGGTGGCTTATTGTTGATAGTTGTAGTGGTGTTACTCTGAAATCTCTTACTGTGTATTGTAGGATGAAACAGTTGCAAATATTTTGGTGTTTTTGGGAGCCAGGGGTTCGACCAGGAGCCCACACCTCCATATGGATCTCCCACATGGGTGGCAAGGCCCAAGTACTTAAGCCATCATCTGCTTCCTCCTCAGATGCATTAGCAGGAAGCTGGGTTAGAACCGGAACAGCACTCCAATATGGGGTGTGCCGCCCCCCCATTTGAAGTACTAAAGGAGGTGCTGTGTGGCACATATAGCAAGAGGTGCTATATGGCACAGCGGTGAAATCACCACTCAGGACACTGGCGTCCCCCATCGTACTGTCAGTTTGAGTCTCGGCTGCTCTGCTTCCTACACGGCTCTCTGCTAATGCTGCTGAGGAGCAGCAAAGATGGCTCAAGTACTTGAGTCCCTGTCACCCACATGGGAGGCAAGGATAGTTACTGGCTCCTGGCTTCAGCCTGGCCCAGCCTTGGCTGTTGCAGACATGTTAGGAGTGAACTAGTGTGTAGATTCTCTCTCTCTCTCTCTCACTCTCTCAATAAGCTGCTGCCTGTAACACCGGCATCATATAGGCACCAGTTCAAGTGCTTAGGCCCCTGCACTCATATGGGAGACCTGGTTGGGGTTCCAGGCTCCTGGTTCAGTCTGGCCCAACCTGGGCCACTGGGACTATTTAGGGAATGAACAAATGGATGGAAGATCTCTCTGGCTTTCAAGTAAATAAATCATAGTGGGTAAAGCTGCTGCCTGTGTGCTGACATCCCTTTTGGGCACTGGTTCGAATGCCAGCTGCTCCACTTCTGACCCAGCTCTGTGCCATGGCCTAGGAAAGCAGAATAAGATGGCCCAAATGCTTGAGCCCCTGCACCTTCGTGGGAGACCCGGAAGAAGCACCTGGCTTTGGATCATCTCAGTTCCGGCCGTTGGAGCCATTTGGGGAGTGAATCAGTGGATGAAAGACCTCTCTGTCTGCCTGTGCCTCTCTGTAACTCTGTCTTTCAAATAAATAAATACTTTAAAAAAATTTTTTAGAAAAATAAAACATACAATAAAGCAAGCACAACTTCTAAGAAAAACACACACACAAACCAAAACCCATCACTGTCTTTCAATTGAATAAGTTTTTGAAAAGATTTACTTATTTGAAAATCAGAGTTGCAGGGAGGAGCTAGATCTTCCATCCAGTGGTTCACTCCCCAGATGGCCACAATAGCCAGGGCTGGGTCAGGCCAAAGCCAGAGCCAAGAGCTTCATCCAGGTCTCCCAAGCACTTTGGCCATGTTCCACTGCTTTTCCAAAGCTGTTAGCAGGGAGCTGGGTCAGAAGTGGAGCAGCCAGGACTTGAACCAGCACCCGAGTGAGATGCCAGCCTTGTAGGTGGCAGCTTTACCCACTACACCACAACACTGGCCCCTAAATAACTTTTTTTTTTTTTTAAGGATAAGTGATTTTCTCAAGGGTGGTAATGCTGTTGTAATTGTACAGAATGTTCCTGTTCTTGGGAGATACATGCTGAAATATTTAGAATTACATCTCCTGATGTCCAAACCCTTTTTTGTTCTCCAAAAAGGAAGTGTAGGTGTCTGTAAAAGAGGAGCCAGTGGGGCTGATGCTGTGGGGTAGTGGGTAAAGCCACCACCTGCTGTGCCAGTATCCCATATAGGCACCAGTTTGAGTACCAGCTGCTCTAGTTCCAATCCAGCTCTTCTGCTATGGCCTGGGAAAGCAAGTCCATGGGCCCCTGCACCCACGTGGGAGACCTGGAAGAAGCTCCTGGCTTTGGATCTGTACAGCTCCTGCCATTGCAGCTATCTGGGGAGTGAACCAGAGGATAGAACACCTCTCTCTCTGCCTCCCTTTAACTCTTTTAAATAAATCAATCTTAAAAAAAAAAAAAAGCAAAAAGAGGAACATAGGTGTTCATTATACTATTCTTGTTTCTGTGAGTTTAATCTCAAATATATATACTGGCCGGCGAAGTGGCTCACTAGGCTAATCATCCGCCTGAGGCACTGGCACACCGGGTTCTAGTCCTAGTCAGGGTGCCAGATTCTGTCCCGGTTGCCCCTCTTCCAGTCCAGCTCTCTGCTGTGGCCCAGGAGTGCAGTGGAGGATGGCCCAAGTGCTTGGGCCCTGCACCTGCATGGGAGACCAGGAGAAACACCTGATCAGATCAGCGCGGTGGGCCGGCTGCAGTAGCTATTGGGGAGTGAACCAACGGTAAAGGAAGACCTTTCTCCCTGTCTCTCTGTCCACTCTGCCTGTCAAAAAAAAATAAAAAATAAAATAAAATATATATATATATGAAGAGCTTTTTTTTGTATGTTTATTTATTTGAAGGGCAGAGTTAGAGTGAGATCTTTGATCCTCTGGTTCACTCCCCCAAATAGCTGCAATACCTGGAGCTGGGCCAATCTGAAGCCAGGAGCTTCTTTTGGGTCTCCCACATGGGTGCAGGGGCCCAACCACTTGGGCCATCCTCTGGTGCTCTTCCCAGTCCATTAGCAGGGAGCTGGATCAGAAGTGGAACAGCTGGGACTTGAACCAGTGTCCCAAGAGGATGCTGCAGGCGAGGCCCCCATGAGGAGCTTTCCACAACTGGCTGGGGCTAAGGTTCTGGGCTGAGTGGCTGCTTTTCTTTTTAGATTCAAGAAGTCCATGGTGAAAGGTTTAGATTCCTATGAAGAAAAAGAAGATGAAGTGATCAAAGAGGTACGTTAAAGGGGGGCCTCTGAAGGACCCACCTTGTGAGCCTGTCTAAACCGCCTCTCTCACAGATGGCAGCTCACATCCGGGAGGTGGAGCGGAGCCGGCAGGAGGTGGTTCGATCTGTCTTAGAGGTTGGTCTCACTCGGAGGATCCAGAGCAGTATCCAAAATCCACTGATCCCCAGCTCTCCTAGGGCCAGCATCTCATGAGGCAGCTCTCCCTACTCCATCCCTCATCTGCTTGGCTGGAATTCCTTTCCCTGTGCAGGCCTAGTCAGTGAGTGGGCAGAGCCAGCAGGCAGTGGCCTTCATCTGTCAGTTTCCTTAGGTGCCTGGAGGGTGGGGGCGTGGCCTAGGCGGGCTCTTAAGCATTCTAGACACATGTATTCTTCCTGAATCAAACTCAGCCTCAGACAGTACCAGACCCAGAAGAGGGCTCTTCAGTACCTGAGAGCTGGAAAGGAACAAACAGGTAAGACTGGGAGGGAATCTCACGTTGAGTTTGACACCTTGGAGCAAACTCTCACCTTTAGGCTACAAGATGGAAGAGAGATCACCTTTGCCACCCCAAGGCCCAGGGACCTCATCTGCCAGCCTGGCTCTTGTTCTTACAGCTCCCAGCAGCCCTCACATGTGGACCTGCCACCAGCTCCAGAGCTTGCCTGGATGGAGCCAGAGCAGCCTCTGACGTTCATTGGCCATCAGGTACAGTGGAAAAGCAAACAGGCCAGGGCCCTCAGGTCCCAGGACGCTGCAGTCCTTCCTCTGCACTGTTCCCTTGTCTCAGACCGCTTTTCTTGCCCACCGTAGAACTTACAACCAGCTTGATAGGGGGATATTTACTGTTAAGAACCCAGAGGCACTCGAACTACCCTCAGGACTCCTATGTACCCATCACTGTGGACACAGAGCCTTACCCTTCCTCCTTTCGCCTCCCATATCTGTTGGGAGAACTCTCCATCCCAAACATACAGAAAATCATTTTTAAAAAATCCTTATTTATTTGAAAAGCAGTTACAGAGAAGGGGGAGGACAGATGAGATCTTCCATCCGCTGGTTCGCTCCCCAATTGGCTGCAACGGTTGGAGCTGGGCCAGTCCAAAGCTGGGAGCTAGGAGCTTCTTCTGGGTCTCCCATGTAGGCAGCAGGGACCAAGGAGCTGAGCCATCTTCTGATGCTTTTCCAGGCACATTATCAGGGAGTTGGACAGGAAGTGGAGCAGCTGGAACTGGAATCCATAAGGGATGCTAGCTTAACCTCTTACACTACAACACTGACCCCAAAAAAAACTTTTACCACGTGCAATCTCACCGTGTTCCAGCTGTGTACCCTGCTGCTGCTCCGTTTCTAGATTTGCTGTACTTTCTATTGTAAAGACGAACCACATAAATCTGCAAATGTAGCTTATGGTTAATTCTCTTCAACTGTGCATGCACTTTGTGAGGGCGGGGCTTATTCACCTATTGGTAATAAGCATTTGAGCTTTGGACAATCGCAGCCTCTTGAGGACAGGACGTCTAACGATTTATTGTGCTCTTTAATGTCAGCAGAGACGCAAAGTTAGCATCATGGCAGCAGCTGCAGCTACCTTGAGTTTTTCTTTCGAAGTATCCTCTCATCTCCTCTGACTAGAATTTTCTCATTTCCAACTACAGGATATGCCAGGAGTTGGTAACGTCCACTCAGGTAAGGTCCAGAGCAATGTTTCTAAGATGCATTTTTTAAAAATAAAGATAACTACTGTTAGAACGGTAGAACCACTTTGAAAACCAGTGCTGTTGGCCGGCGCCACAGCTCAATAGGCTAATCCTCTGCCTTGCAGTGTCGTCACACCGGGTTCTAGTCCCAGGAGACCAGGAGAAGCACCTGGCTCCTGCCTTCGGATCAGTGCAGTGCGCCGGCTGCAGCGCAGCGGCCGCAGTGGCCATTGGAGGGTGAACCAATGGCAAAGGAAGACCTTTCTCTGTCTCTCTCACTGTCCACTGTCAAAAAAAAAAAAGGCGAGAAAACCAGTGCTGTGATAGAAGCCATTCCATGTGTTACCCAAGAATAAGCAAGCCGGTCTACACAGATCTTCGCAGTAGCTTTATTTATAGTAGGCGGACTGAAAACAATCCAAATACCCAAGAGGTGGAGACTAAACAATGGAGTATCGTCAACAGCAAAGATCATTTTTTGGCAGAGGGGGCCTTCCACCTCCTGGTTTGCTCCCTAAATGCCCACGAAAGCCAGGGGCCCAGCTCTGTCCATGTCTCCTATGTGTACAGCATTGCTGTTTCCCAGTATGCACATTAGCAGGAAATCAGGGGTGCAGCTGATACAGGACTCAGGTCATCTGAGCATAGTGTTAACCACAGCACTGGTGACTCTCAAAACGACAGGACACACCTCCACAAGCAGCTATGCAAGCCAGTCTAAATGGTTGTCTGGGACAGCTAGGATCTTAATTGGCTGAGATACTAGGGGGTATCAATCTCATGGTGCAATTTGTGAATTAAGGCTTAACACCTGCTTAATGGGTCGTTCTCTTCCAGGGGCCACACCTCCCTGGATGGTCCAAGATGAGGACTGCAGCTCTGGGAACCAACAAATAGGCCCTTCCTATGAAGAATTTCTTAAAGAAAGTAAGTAGACTAACTGTAGATGGGCAGGTAGTTCTTTGAGACTCACTTAAAACTTTCCCTATCATTGCAGGGGAGAAACAGAAACTGAAAAAACTGCCCCCGGACAGAGTCGGGGCCAACTTTGACCATAGCTCTAGCACCAGTGCAGGCTGGCTGCCATCTTTTGGCCGAGTCTGGAATAATGGCCGCCGCTGGCAGTCCAGGTATGCGTCCAGTGCCAAACTGCAACCCACTACTCTCTGGAGCCCTCGTCCCTTCATTCTAGTAACTCTCCATTTCCTTTCAGGCATCAGTTCAAAAGTGAGGCTGCCGCAAAGAAGAAACAACAGTCACATAAAGAAAAAACCTAATTGCTCCTGGATACTCTACCAGCTACCCTGCAGCTCAGAGCAAAGCCAACAAACCTATGCCCCAACTAATTCCTTTTACCAAATCCTTTCCTAACTGCCTTTCTCAAGAAACACAACATCCAACCATTTAATTTAATAAAGTTTTATTTTTTCAAAATGTACAATGCAGTGGACCTGTAAAGGAAAATTAAAATAATGAGGTCATTTGTGAAGTCGATGGGTGCACTTCCCCCGCCAGACTCCCGGGCCCTTACCTGCTCACGCATCTTCACCGGCAGCTGGGGCATCTCCCCCCTTGGTGTTTCTGGTGTAAATCACTTGAGCTCTGTGCTTTGAAACCAGTTTGATAAGTCCTAGGGAGAAAGGAGCCACTGAGAACCAGCACGTTTTCTATGCCTTCCCAACATAACTGCTTAGTTTTTGACAGCTTGTTAACAGAAGTAGGTCAGCTTAATTTACATGAATCGCTAACATGAAATGATGGTAATTCGATTCACCAGCTGAATGTTAAAATTGTTTCGGTATACTGCGGGAACCTTGAGCTTCACTATACTGCTGTGACCCACGACGAACTGCTGGCCAAGGCCCCTCTAAGGTAGTATCCATTTCAGAAATAAGTCCTGGGGCTGGCACCATGGCACAGGTTAATCCTCTGCCTGCGGGCGCCGGTTCTAGTCCTGACAGCTCCACTTCTGACCCTGGGACAGCTGCAGAAGATGACCAATATCCTTGGTCCCCTGCACCCATGTGGGAGACCAGGAAGAAAACTCCTGGCTTCGGACTGGTGCAGCTCCGGCTGTTGGGCCATTTGGGTGTGAACCAATGGACGGAAGACCTGTCTCTTTCTCTCGCTGTCTGTAACTCTACCTCTCAAATAAATAAAATCCTAAAAAAAAAAAAAAATCCTGACCTTTCCAGTGAAAGCACTAAGAGGGCCAGGCCAGCCCAGCCCAATGTAACCCGCAAAAGCAGCCCACATCCCCCACCTTTACTCAGGAGCTCCTGCAGGGCTGCCCTGGCCAGGGACCCGCGGATCTTCAGTCTCTCAGAGACCACGGCCGGAGTTATGAGCTTGTAGTTGGGCACTTCCTTACAGAGCTTGTCGTACGTAGCTTTGTCAAACAAGACCAGGTTATTGAGCTTGTCCCGAACTTTGCCTTTAGACCACTTCTGCTCAGAAACACAAAAAGGAAACCAAGTCAGGCCTCCTGGCAGCAGTCTACTCTCCTTCCCACGCAACCCACGTCAGAGAAGCCGCCCACTCTCGTCAGAGATCAATTCTAGACCCTCGAAGTTAGGGACATGTCCATGAACAGCTTCCGGCCCCTTCATTTCCAAGCCTGAGCGGCAGCCCCCCACCCTAACACTGGGAAGAGAACAGAGTACTGGGCGACGATGTCCTGAACCCTAGTGTTACATCCCAGAACCCACACCCGACGGCCACGCCGCTGTATCCACACCCCCGTTCCGGAACTCCGAGAGGGCACCCCGGGCTCCCGCTCCTGGAGGCGGCTCACTCCTACCTTCTTTTTGGCCTTGCCTCCAGACTTGTTCACGGGGTCCTTGTCTTTCTTGGCCGACTTTCCGGCATCTTTTTTCTTCTTGTCGTCCTTGGGCGGCTGCGGGAGGGGAGGGCAGGCAGATATGAGAGCAGCCCCACGCTCCCCCACCACTGCAAACCCCCAACGCCGCCGTGGGCAACCCACTACCGAAGCACATGGGTGAGGCGCTCCCCGCGCCCGCGCCGACTCCCAGCGCGGCCGCCCCAGGGACCCTCCCGCCCGACGCCGTCCCCGCCGCGCCCGCGCATCGCCCGGCCCTCAGAAGCCGCCTGGCCTCACGGCCCTGACGCTTACCATAGCGAGGCGCGGAGAGTAGCAGCGACCACCTCAACCTTGCAAGATGTCGGACAAAAAGGAAGCGCCGCTGCCCAACGAGCCCAGAAACCTCCGCCCGCCTGGAGTACTTCCGGGGCAGGGGGCGGAACCTCGCGCGGAGGTCCTGCCCACCGACCCGTAGCGCGACGCGAGCAACGGACTGGCGTAGGCGAGTGCCCCGAACGCTGGCCTAGATTGACACGCACGGCAGCTAGTTGGGAAGCACTTTCAGCGTGATGGCACTGAGAAACAGCACACTGTCAGGTCCCGCCATCGCTCGCACCGAGTGCGCAGGCGCTGCCGGAGGAGCACGCCGGGGTCGGAGGGCCGGGTCACGTGACAGGGATTCCGGGGCGGGGCCGCCGCCTAAGGCGGAGCCGAGAGTCCGGGCGGCGGCAGCCATGGCGATATTTAGCGTGTATGTGGTGAACAAAGCTGGCGGTCTGATTTACCAGCTGGACAGCTACGCGCCGCGGGCCGAGGCCGAGAAGACCTTCAGTTACCCGCTGGATCTACTGCTCAAACTACACGACGAGCGCGTGCTGGTGGCCTTCGGCCAGCGGGACGGCATCCGGGGTGGGCGAGGCTGGGTCCGGGGGGTGGCCCGGCGTGGCTGGGGGCGAGGCGGTGCGGCTGGGTGCCCTGTCTCCCTCGGCGGAGCCACGGGGCTGCAGCGTCGCTGACCCTTAGCCTCACCCTGCAGTGGGCCATGCGGTGTTGGCCATTAATGGCGCGGACGTGAACGGCAAGTACACGGCCGATGGCAAGGAGGTGCTGGAATATCTGGGTAATCCTGCAAACTACCCAGTGTCCATTCGGTTCGGCCGGCCTCGCCTCACCTCCAATGAGAAGCTCATGCTGGCCTCCATGTTCCACTCGTAAGTGCCTCCAGCCTTTCTCGCGCCTGTGGACGTGCGCTTGGCTCGTCGCTGTCTGGATTCGTGCGGGTGTGCGAGCAGTCTCCCGAGCGGCAGTGCCTCTCTGCCTCCTCTTGGGCTATCGGCTGTTGAGATTTATTCGTTCATTTGAAAGGCAGAGTTACAGAGGGAGAGAGAGTGGGCCAGACTCCGCTGCTTTCGCAGACTCATTAGCAGGAAGCTGGGGCTAGGACCGGCACCCATCCGGGATGCCGGCGTCGCAGGCAGCACGAACTATGGGTTCTTACAAAAGGGAAAGCGACTAACCCAATACGCCTGGGTAATACCGGTAGTGGCATGATCTTACTTAAGTCAGTTTCTTTTCTCTGAGCCTTAGGTCCTTCATCTTTGAAGTAAGCCAGTTGAACTAAGTGTTTTAAAATCGTTTCTTGCTCTCAGCTGTGGTAGATGTGCTGGCAAGTACCTAGTTAGACGGCAGAGTAAGCGTGGCACGTACTCAGGCTGTTTATGCATCCAGATTTTCCCATGAGTGCTTCATGGGAAAGTATGTCACGTATGGGACCCGTGTCCTGGCCCAGCGGGCAGTCCAGGTATTGGGGCCCCTGCCACGCACGTGGGGGACGTCCCAGGCTCCTGGCTTCATCCTGGTCCATCCCCAGTCTCTGTTGTTGTTTAGGGAGTAATCCAGCCAATGGAAGTTCTCGGTCTTCCCTGTCACCCCGCCTTTAAAATAAATACATTTTAAAAATAATGTAATGTAAAATACCTGCAAAGTCCAGATGAATTAAAAAATGTCGACAGTGCTGCTAGGCAGTTGATGCCACCTCTCCTGCCTGTCGCCGCCTCTCCTGTCGCAGGCTGCCCTGTGAAGGCCTCAGCAGGCAGCCACTTTAGAACCCTTTGAGAAACACTCCTGCCCCACAACTTTGGGGTGCATTCCCCTCTTTGTCTCTTCTGCTTGTAGGCTTTTTGCCATTGGCTCCCAGCTGTCTCCTGAGCAGGGGAGCTCAGGCATTGAGATGCTGGAGACAGACACATTCAAACTGCACTGCTTCCAGACGCTGACAGGTACGTGTCTCCAGGTAGGCCAGAGGAGTAGGTGGTACAGGCTGGGGGAAATCCGGGTGACTCTTGCTTTGGGGGTGGTATCAGCTTTTCCTGGGACAGTCTTTGTTTAGTGACTCCAAAGGCAATATTTAATTTGAAGCAGATTTTATCCACGTCAGCCAGTGTGTTCGGCCTCGGTCATCCTATGTTCAGATTAAACTCACCGTTATCTCATATTGCACACATTTTAGGTGTGTTGTTTCTAAAACAAATATGAAAGCCAAATGGAAACGGCCTTTGGATCTGGAGTGTCATTGCTTCACTCCCTTAACACCGGTCACTGAGAGTCGCCTCTGAGTGTGTACCCTTCCCGGCAGTGCTCCCGAGGGATTCTGGGAGTGGAGGTGCATGGCAGAGCTAGAACTCAGTCTAGTCTGGATTGGGTGAAAGGTAGAGTCCCTTACTTCACTTTATGAGACTCTGGTCTCTAGATTCAGTTTTGCCTTTCTCGCTTTATGTAGCAATAAGGATTGCATAAAAGTGGGTTTAGGATAAGTACACTGCAAAAGTGAAAGGGCTGTACATCTCTGTGCTTTGGTAACCATTCCTGGCCTCCCTCCAGGGATCAAGTTTGTGGTGCTGGCAGACCCTAGGCAAGCTGGAATAGATTCCCTTCTCCGAAAAATTTACGAGATTTACTCAGACTTTGCCCTCAAGAATCCATTCTACTCCCTGGAAATGCCCATCCGGTAGGTGCCCCACCCCCCAGACACTGGTCAGAGCCATGCGCTGTCCCCAGGGACGACAGCAAGTAGCCCTTTATTTGGAGAATCCAAAGACTTGCTCGGAGTTCATGTCCTCCTTCCAGTGGCGTTCCCACTGACTGCCTCTGCACCCAAGGTCGGGGGAGTCTCAGGCCTCGCTGTTTTCTTATTTGTGTTTCCTGGGCTTGGCTTAGGTGTGAGCTATTTGATCAGAACCTGAAGCTAGCCCTGGAAGTGGCAGAGAAGGCTGGGACTTTTGGACCTGGATCTTGAGCAGAACCTGCATTGGACCCCCCCCCCCCCTTCTGTGATCCTGCAGCAGGGGTCCTGCTGTTTCCATGCTAGTGGAAACCCAACAACTTCGTCAGTGTACTTGAACATGGGAGACTGCTGAGCCTGAAGACATTACTGATCCCCGAGCCTGAACCGTGCTCTCGTCCCTTCTGTAGATATCATGGCCCTACCTCCCACTCTGTACAGGTTATTTATGGAGGAGGTGGCCCACTAACCCTGCAATAAACATTTCTTTGATCTCTTTGTTTGCTCTCCTGATGATCTGGGGGCAAAGGCATGGGATGGGAGGCAGCAATGGTAGGGGAGTTCTGGGCAGAGAACTCTGTCCTGGTAGAAACAAACCCGTCCATCACATGAATGAACATTAGGACTGCATCATGACACTTGGCTCTGGCCCCCGAATTGCTGCTGATCCCGGAGTGTTTGGAGGGTGGTGGTGGCGATGGCCATGATGGGATGTTCACCCAGCACTGACAGCAACACTTTAACAGTCTTCACCCTAGTCCCAGGGGTACATTTGGTTACAAGTAAGATTTAGCAAGGGACAATCTCTGCCTCAGTGTCCCCAATCTAGTTCTGACAGCCTAAATTTGGACCCAGGCTTTCACTGTCAGTGAACTGCTATTATGCTGTTCTTTTCATAAGTGATTTAACTTGCCTGTAGTGTAACAGCTGGGTCTCTAAAATGATCATTCAGCTATACAGTGTTGAGCTCAAGGTAGATGAGGCATGAGCCCATCTACACTTGAACTTCCTCTTTCGGGAAAATGGAATTTCTCCCTTTAGGGGTGGAAAGAACAGGTATTGACAGTATTTTTCCAAGCAAATGTCTGTCTTGGCTTATTCCTACCCCCACCCCCTTTAAAAAAAAATAAAATAAAACTTGAGGAACAGGTCTCCCATCTGCTCGTTCACTTCCCAAATGCATGTAACAGCCACCAGCAGGGACTGCAGCCAGGAGCACAATCCAGGTCTCCACGTGTGGCTACAAGCCAGCTACTTGTGCCATTACTGATGCCTCCCGGGGTGTGCCACCAGCAGGAAGCTGGACTTGAGAGTGGAGGCAGGACTCGGGCCCAAAGCACTGATAAGGGCTGCAGCCATCCCAATGGGCCAAAAGCCCACTCTGTTACTCCTAAAAGAATGACTCACTGACAGTGTTTAGTATAAAATCCAGTTTTAATCTATAACAAGTCGTTTACCCTCCTACCCATACCTCCTGCTGTACCCCGGGTTTTGGCCTCCTCTCTTCCCCTGGAGACTGAGGTATTGGCAAGAGCAGTTGCCCACTGCTGAGGGTCTTGGGGCAGAGCAGAAGTCACTGGCCTTTAGTGCGCTGTGGCTGCAGGGACAGAACCACTCAGGTGGGTCAGGTGAATGGGGATGAGACAGGGCCCAGCGGAGGAAGGCTGCTCTAGGAGACTCCCTGACTGGGGAGGGCGAGGGGTTTCTGTTTGTCTGAAGGCAGGAAATAGGAGCTAATGGAGTCCTGAACAAAGGTTATCTTTTAAATAGAGCATGGCGAGGGGAGCTGGTACCTCCTTAGCCACTGTTAACTTCCAGCACCACCTGGACGAGGGGGAAGGCGCAGAAACAGAAGTCCACAGTTCAGTCCCGGCCAGAGCAGCCCCCTCCCTTCCCCGCTGCGTGCAGGGGAAAGGCTGCAGGTGCGGGTGCCCCAGGGCCTGCTCTCTTCACTCAGCCTTCTTGGGCACTCTGCCCATCTTGGTGCGGATGTTTCGAAGCAGGAAGAAGGCAGCGGTGCTGGCTGCACAAACCAGCTCAGCCACCCAGAAGGCTGTGCCCCAGCTGTAGTGCTTGGCAATGGTGCTGAAGGGCAGCCCAGCCAGAAAGCCGCCCACTGTCAGGGAGAAGAGGAGAGCCTGAGCCATTGGTGATGCTACAGCCAGTGGGGCTCACAAGGCACAAGCCGGGGAGAGGCAGAGTCCAGGAGGTGGCACACTTACCATTGGCCATGAGTCCCACAATGGCATGAGAGGTGCCGCATAAGTTGGGAGGAGCACTCTCATTGGCTATGACTCCAAACAAGGCGATGGGGCCATATGAGGAGAAACCAAACACAGCTCCCAACACCAGGATCCAGAGCTGCAAGGGCAACATGAGGCCAGTCAGAAACCCCACCCCTGTCCGGAACAGTAACAAAGGGATAGTAAGTGACCCTCCTCCGCCCCTCCCCAGTACAACTGACCGCACAGAACCAGAGCAGCAGATGCCACACTGAGCCAACCCAAGGGCAGAGGCGGACCAGGGAAGCAGGTGCACAAGGCGACGCTACCTATTCTCAGAATGCACACAAGCTGGACTGGCAAGGGGCAAAGCAGAGTGGGCAGACAGGGTGAGACAGACCAGGAGGAACCCAGAGACATCTTTAAGGCACCTCGTGCTCCGTAAAGCCTGTGAGCTCAGCAAGAGGATGGAGAGCCGCAGTCCAGAAAGCTACCTCCTAGAGGAGCAGAGGGAGAGGAGAAAACCAGGCCAGAGTGGAGGAGAGGACTCAGAGGGCAGAGGAGGGAGACTGCGCTACAAACAGAACTCGGAGGGAAGTCAGGCAGAGAGGGCTGCCCAGGCTGGAGCCAGGGACAGGGAGACAGTCAGTGACCCTGCTTTCTCGCCTGTGCCTGCCATGGGCCTGGCCCTCCTTATTTACCTTGGGGGAGTCACTGGTCACCGTCACCCGGAAGAGGTACATGGACGCTGTCATGCCGGCCATCATGAGCAGCAACAGGCCATGGCGAGGGCTCCCGTACACGGACAGCCCCGCCTACAGGTACAGTGGCAGCAGCGTCAGGCCCGCGGAGCAGGGCAGAGAACCCTCACCCCTGGACTCTGACACAGCAGGCTCCTGGTGACAGGTCTTTGGCAATCCTGGGCAGCTCTGGAGGCCCTGGGACCTGCCCATTATGTTTTGAGGCCAAATTCCACAACATCCCTTCCACAGCCTTGGGGCACGCTTGGGACACGTGCTGGGGAGCTGCCCCAAGGCTGCCCCCAAGCCCAGTTCTCCTGGGACTGTGGAGAGGCCTCCGGCTGGGCTGACATCAGCTGAAGCCCTTTCTCCACATCCCCAGGAAAGATAAGAGGAGCCTGGACCCACTGCCTCCTTATTACCCGGCCCACACCAGCAGCTGCCAACCTCTCTGCGCCCAGGGCTCCCATCTTCCCAGTGCCTGTCCCAGCCTTCTCCTTCCTGTCCCCTCTGTCCACTCACCTTGGCCATGGCCCGGTCTGACAGGTAGCCAGCTGCGATGCTGCCTACAAGGCCCCCAACCTCCAGGGCACTCATGTAGGAGCTACCTGCAGTGGGGAGTTGCGGGAAGAAGGAAAGGCAGGGGTTACACACTGGGTTGTCCTACAGTGGCTTAAACCCAGAGAGGTAGGGGTCCCTGAGAGTGGCTAGCCAGCCACTGCTGCCCGCATAGCGCCCGGCCTCAGGCAAAGAAAGGGGGTCAGGGGGAGAGGACCTGCACATCGCCTCCTGCTGCGTATGACCACCCCTGTGCCGACACCCCTCTTACCCACGAGGGCCGACTGCCCTTTCTCCTGGATAAGGAAGAACTGGCCCCAGTCGGTACAGCAGGTTTTTACTCCAAACACCACCAGGTAGCCAGTGGAGAGCACCCACAGGTAGGGGGAGAGCAGCAGCTCCTGCAGGGTGCTCTCCTCCTTCGAGGAGCCTGGAGGCGGGAAGGGGCTGGGCTCAGGCTCCTGCTGCCCTGCCCCTACCTGCACCCCACCATTCATTAACCTGCCAGGGGGGCAGAGTCCATGAGCACAGTCAGGACCTGCCTGAAGGGTATCCCCTCACGCCCCTGCCCTCTGCTCCCCGCTGGCCTCAATGAATGAAAGAGAAACCGAGGACCAGGGTAGAAGGAAGAAGGGACCCAGGCCAGGCCACTTGAGCGTAGGATGCTGTCCGGGCAGGAGTCACAGCACTGCCAGTTCTGCCCCTGGGGATGGAGTTTCATTTCCTTCCCACCTGACCTCCATCGCCACCCCTGCCCGTGGGCCAGTGCACCGCCAGACCCACGCGAGGCCCCCACGGAATTCCACCACGTGAATGACGAGTAGCAGTGCCCAGGGGTTGGCCTGGGTGGCAGCTCACCCTTCTTGCCCTTGGAGGGGGTGGGGTCCAGGTTGCGGAGTCCAACATCGGCAGGTTCATTGTGGATGAGCACGAGACAGAGGAAGGAGACAGCCACACACAGGGCCCCAGACAGCGCCAGCGTGCTGCGCCAGCTGTAGCTCTGGGCCAGGACAGTGGCCAGGATGGGGCCCAGCCCTCCAGCCAGGTTCATGCTGGTTGACAGGATGGCCCACCAAGTGCCAAACTGAGATGGCTCAAACCACTGTGGAGCAGAGGGGGACGGAGTAGGTGCCCAGCCTACAGCCCGTGTTGAGGGTAGGTAGGGGCAGGGGCAGACCCAGAAGCTCACATTACAGGGATGAGGGCAGGGCCAATTCCCTCATCTGCCACCTGATCCCACCACTCTCAGGCTCCTAAAATAGGAACTTGAGCTGGCTGAGAGCCCCGCCGAGGCACCTGCCGCAGGGCGGAGAGGGGCGGGAGGTGGCGTGTAAGGGGGGTGCCTCAGGTACCCTCCATGCACACCCAGGCGCTCACCTTCCGCAAGACCTTCCCGCAGGGGGGCCAGCCCAGCCCCTGGGCCAGGCCATTAAGGAACCAGAGAGCGGCGAAGACAGGGACCGCGGAGCTCCAGGAAAACACTATGTTGACCAGGCCGACCAGGAGCAGCCCGGAGGAGAAGAGCCAGCGGGCACTCATCTGGTCGGACAGCACGCCGCTCACAAACTTGCTGATGGCATAGGCTGCCGACTGGCTGCTGGTGATGAGCCCTGCAGGGGAGGGGAGCGGGCAGCAGGACACCTGAGGGGTTAGGGGCCAGGGCAGAGGCACGGGAGGGGTGGAGGAAGGCATGGGGTCAGGTGTGTACAGGTGCTGGGAGGGTGAGACAGGACCTTTCCCCGGGGGGAGCAGGAGGAGCCTGCCCTGGGGCCCTGCCGTCCCGGCCACCTCGACTACCTCAGCCACCTTGGCCACCTCTCCCGCCTCACCCTCAGCACTAGCCCCAGACTGACTCAGGAGTCCTCGACATCTTGGAGAGTTCTGGCTCGGCTGCCAGGACCCAAGAAGGCAGCAGACGTGGAAGCTCCTCGCCCTGGGATCTGCATCCGCCTGATTTCCCACCTCACCGATGCCAACCCAAGGCCTCGAGCAGCTCTGTGGCCCCTTCCAAACATGAGGCCAGGGCTCAGCCAGGAACTCGTTGCTCCAGAAGGGTATACCGCAGGCCAGGCCACATGAAGTCACTGCCGACCACCCAGTTCCCAGAGTTCACGATGGCGGCCGCCAGCACCCACCCTGCAGCCTCAGCGTGCACCCTCACTCCTGGGAACCGCCCTGCCCTCCAGGGGCACATGTCACGCACCAGGGAGGCAGCTCTCCTTAGCCCTTCACCTCTGAGCCGCGCCTCCGCCACGTGCCGACCGGCCCCGCCTCTGCCGTGCAGATACTCCGCACGTGCTACACGCCTGCACACACACCGCGCTGCCACAAACACCCAAAGTGCCAGCGGCTTCTGTGTCCCTGAGCCCGCCACCCTGCCCCTCGGGGCTCACCCAGGTCATCCTTGTCCAGGGGGATCTCCTGCACCAGCGACGGCATGACAAAGGAGAAGGTCTTGCGGTTGAAGTAGTACAGGCTGTAGCCTCCGAACATGGCGGAGAAGATCACGGTGCGGTAATAGCCATAGCCCTGGGCCGCCATGGTAGGAAAGAGCAGGCCCTGGCAGCCAGGACGCGAGCCTCCGACCACAGCTCCTGCCTGTGGCTCTCGCGGTGCACAGATCTGCTGAGTTAGGTTTCTTCTGCTCCCTCCTCCACCCAGCCTCCCAGGCTCCCTTTATAGCCACCTCCTGGACAATCATTAAGCCTGGGGCGGCTCCTAGGGAACCCAGTGTCCTGAGGGAGACAGGAAAACAAGAGATTACCCAGGGCCAAACTGGGGGGCGGGGGGGTCCCAGAGGGAGGCATGCCCGCGAGCCAGTCCCGCAACCCAAGTCTCCGTCTCCCGTCTGTGCACCAGCTGTGATTAAGGAACAACCTAATTACTCTTGTCTGCAGGGACCCAGGGGAGGCAGGGGCTGGGTAGCGTGGCTGCCCTCTCTATCTGGCCCTGCTTCCCTGTTCACTCAGGACAGTCCAGGGCTCACTGGCTGCAAGAGATGCTCAGTTTCTCCACACACCTACCCGCACACAACCCACACACACCCCAAAACCCAGCTTACAGGGCTTCTGCAGCTGACCATGCACCCAGAAACTCCCACTGCCTAGCACTCAATGCGTCCTGCTCTGGCCGTGCCCCTGTGGATTCCCGAAGCCGTGGATCCCAGTCAACCCTATACATACTGTTTCTTCCTGTACCTACAAATCTCGGGGAAGTTGATAAATCAGGTGCACTAAGAGATGAGCAACAGTAGCTGATGATAAAATAGACTGATTATAGCAATGTGCTGTAATAAACAGGAGTTATTTATTTCTGGAAATTTCCATTTAATCTTTCTCAGCCTCGGTTGACCTCAGGTAACGAAACGGTGGGTAAGGGGGGGGCCCACTGAAGTTGCAGAATTGTAAACAGCGGGAACCCCCTCGCTCGGCCCCACGGTCACACGGAAAGCCCCACGAGAGGCTGCGGGCTGACGCGGTTGCACACAGCTGCCTCGGGTCCCCATCGCCCTGCAACTCCGCTCTGGGCTTCCGCCCGCCTCTCTGCGGGCTGCGGCTCTGGTGTCCAGAGCGGGTGGGCAGGCCACCAGCTGGCTTCGGGCCGCAGCGCCCAGCTGCCCTGCTTCCCAGGGCCCGGCACCAGGCCCCGACTTTTCCGCTAGGCTGGGAAAGCAACTGGAGCAGAAGGCGTAGGCGCCGCGGAGCAGCGACCGCACGTAGCCTCCCGGGGGCCCCTGGTTGCTGGCGCCCGCGCTCCCCCTGCCAGGATCCGGCCGAGAGGCGAGGGCGCGGGGGGCCGCTGACGGCTCCTGGCACCTGCCCAGCCCCGGCGTCCTCAAGCTACCCAGGTCACCCGACTCCGGGGCTGCAGCCGCGGGGGCTGGAGTGCAGGCGGTGCGGAGGCCCCGGGGCGGGCGCTGCAAAGGTGGGGGCATGCCTGGGTCCCCGGCAGCCCCCAGACCCAGAAACTGCCCCCCACCCCGGGAAAGGCAACCGCAGAAGCAGCCACTAGTCGTACCGGAAGTCAGGGGTCGCCCACAAAGGAACCCCGAGACCTTGAGACGCCCCGTCCTGCCCCGCCCTCAGGTGGCGCCCCTCCCCCTGCACGCCGCCCCCTACCTGAGTGGAGGCGGGAGCCCGAGCGGGATGGGGCGGGACCGGGGATGCGCATGCGCCGTCGGTGGGGCGGGCTCCGCGCGCTTCCTCGCGAGCCCCGGGCCGACTCCTCCCCCAGGGACGCGGGTTTCGTCCTGCCCGTCACGCTGGTCCCTAGGCGAGACAGCGCCGTCTAGCGGCTCTGCGTGGTGCGTCCACCGCCTAACTGCATCCTACATCGATCAGGTAAAAATCATTGTTCTTGAGCTGCTCAGACTGGGAAAAGTCTTGGTGAGGCCGATATTTTCTGTTTATTTTTTAAATTTTTATTTGAAAGTTAAGAGAGACACAGACAGGAAAAACAGATTTTACATCCACTTATTTATTCCCCTAATTTTTATTTTTTAAAAATTTATTTATTTATTTGAAAGGCAGAATTAGAGGGATAGAGAGAAAGAGAGAGACCTTCCATTCCCTGGTTCACTACCCAGATGGCTGCAATGGCTGGCACTGGGCCAGGCAGGAGCCAAGAGTGTGGCACTCCATCTGGGTCTCCCACACAGGTGGCAGGGGCCCAAGCACTCGGGTCATCTTCTACAGCTTTCCCAGGCAAAGTAGTAGGAAGTTATGCAGCCGGTACTAGAACCAGCACTCACACGGGGTGCCTGCGTTGCTGGTGGCGGCCTAACCTGCTGTGCCACAGCGTTGGCCCCAGTATTTTCCGCTTTTTTAAAAAGATATATTGATTTGTTTGAAAGGCACAGAGACTGACAGAGTTTGCATCCATTGGTTCACTCCCAAATGGCCCCCATAGCCCAGACTAGGCCAGGCTGAAGCCAGGAGCTCGTAACTCCAGGGCTCCCACACAGGCGGCAGAAACCCAAGTACTTGAGCCATCCTCTGCTGCCTCCCAGTCGCGTTCGCTAGATGAGAAGCAGAGCAGCCAGGACTGGGACCATACTCCGATACGGGATGAGAGACAGGCAAGGAGGGGCCCTCCCTGCTCATCCTGGACCCCTGCACTCCAGCGCTGACACCTTGGGCAGTCTCTGGTCCCAGTTTCTTAGCAACCTCATCAAACTCAGCAGCTGATTCAGACATGAGCTCAGAGAATTCAGATAAGAATTCGCCACAACAACACGGCTTTTGCCTTTTAAGCCAGAACTCTTGAGAGTAGCAGGCCTCTGATATAGGAGACTTGCTGAGCCGCTACAGATGCTAGCCGGAAGGACGGACCTGCCCTGGGAGAAGTTCCTGCAGCCGCCAGCAGCAAGGGTAGGGAGCACTGGGTCTAAAAAGCTGGATTATTTTACAGTGGAATTTGGGGAAAAGAAAGTGTAAATTGTGTACAGTGACTATGGGGCCGGCGCTGTGGCTTAGCAGATAAAGCCGCCGCCTGCAGTGCCGGCATCCAATATGGGCACCGGTTCTGGTCCTGGCTGCTCCTCTTCCGATCCAGCTCTCTACTATGGCCTGGGAAAGCAGTGAAAAATGGCCCAAATCCTTGGGCCCCTGCACCTGCACAGGAGACCCGGAAGAAGCTCCTGGCTCCTGGCTTTGGATCAGCGCAGCTCTGGCTGTTGTGGCCAATTGGGGAGTGAACCAGCGGATGGAAGACCTCTCTCTCTCTCTCTCTCTCTCTCTCTCTGCCTCTCCTTCTCTCTCTGTGTAACTCTGACTTTCAAATAAATAAATAAGTCTTTAAAAGAATTGTGTACAGTGTCTACAGTGTCTGTAGGTAATGTTACTGGCGATGGGTGGGCGAGGTTCTTGTCTTCGCGCAAGAAAGAATTCAGGGGTGAGACAGAGAGCAGTGTAAGCACAGTAGCAAGATGTTCTGGGCTAGGGCATCCGTCAGAACGAACGGTACAGAATCTGAGAGACAGTGCCCAGGCTCTCAGACCCGGGAGAGCAAGGCTCCATGGTTCTATGGAGAGAACACTCCCGGCAGGCCAGGCGGGCGGCTCAGCAGAGAGTGGAGAGCTGGGCATAGGACATCTAAGGGAAAGGGGTGCAGTCCTCCCCCTACCCCGGTTCTCCTTCCCCTCCTCCTCCTCCTCCAGGACAGGGGTTTGCGGAGTGTGAATCAGGTGAAATCCCCCCAAGCTTTCACTCCTCAGCTGTCAGGCCGGGGAGCCCACCTGGCGCAGGGCAGAAGGGCTGCCCTCTGCGGGCCTGCCTTGGATGGGGCTGTGAGGGTTTTGTCGCTCCGTGTCATCAGCCGGGTAACCCGCCTGGTGCTGAGGGAGAGGATTCCCCTGGGGAGCTTCCCTCGGGGAAGGCTGAGACCCCTGTAGAGGCGTGGGTGCGCTTTGTGGTGTGAAATACTGGGCTGCTTCCAAGGGGAGCTTCTGCAGCTGCCGCGTTCTCCCTGGGCCCCCTCACACGCAGAGGATAATTCCTAGCTTCCTACCTAACACCAAGAGGGGCTGGACGTCCAAAAAAGGGCAAAGTTTTGTGATGGGGACAATCTATAAGGAGAAATATTTCTTGGTTCCAGATTGGTTGGAGTTGTAAGCAGAATGAGATGGTACCTTGATGGCCAACTCGCTGAGATTTTTTTTAAAAAAAGATTTATTTATTTATTTGAAAGGCAGAGTTACAGAGAGACAGAGGCAGAGCAAGAGAGAGAAGTCTTCCATCTGCTGGTTCACTCCCCAAATAGCTACAAAGGCTGGAGCTGGACCAATCTGAAGCCAGGAGCCAGGAACTTCTTCCAGATCTCCCATGCAGGCGCAGGGGCCCAAGCACTTGGGCCATCTTCTACTGCCTTCCCAGGCCATAGCAGAGTTGGATCAAAAGTGGAGCAGCTGGGACATGAACCAGCACCCATATGGGATGCCAGCACTGCAGACGGCAGCTTTACCTGCTATGCCACAGGGCTGGCCCCTTGTTGAGATTTTTTAAAATATTTATTTTTATTTTGAAAAGCAGAGTGACAGAGAGAGAGAAACAGAGAGAAAGAGATCCTCCATACACTGGTTCACTCCCCAAATAGCCACAACAGCTGAGTCAGGGCCAGGCTGAAGCCAGAAGCCTGGAACTCCCTGTGGGTCTCTCACATGGGAGCAGGGACCTTAAGTCATTGTCCGTGGCGTTCCCAGGTGCATTAGCCAGGAGCTGGATCTGGAGTGTAACAGGTGGGGCTGGAGCTAGCAGCAGCCAGTAGCCCTAACACCTGCCACCGTCCCTGGGGTTTTGAGTTGAAATTTCAGTACACGAATGGTTGCTCTTGTTGGTCTGGCTTGAAGATGTTAGCTGATGATTTGTCTCCTCTCTCCTCCCCTCCATCCTTTGCCTTTGTAATTAAATTTAGACATGGGGAGGGGGCTGGCGCTGTGGCGTAGTGGGTTAGGCAGCCACCTGTGATGCCCGCATCCCATATGGATGCTGATTTGATGCCCTGCTGCTTCCTGCTAATGCGCCTGGGAAAGCAGCAGAGGATGGCCCGAGAGCTTGGGCCCCTGCAGCCACATGGAAGACCATGGATCTCAAGTTCTTGGGTATCTCAAGTGTGTGGGCCAAGTACCAGATGGTCTCTCAAGTACCTGGGCCCCTGCCACCTGCTGGGAGACCTAAAGGGAGTTCCAGCCTTCAGGCTTTTAAGGAGTGAATCAGTGGGTGGAAGCTCGCTCGCGCGCTCTCTCTCCTCTTTCTCTCTCTCTCTCTCTTTCACTTGTAGTGTGCCTTCAAATAAATGCATAAAAGGGCAGCACTGTAGCTTCGGATGGGCACAGCTCTAGCCGTTGCGGCCATTTGGGGAGTGAACCCACGGAAGGAGGACCTTTCTGTCTGTCTCTCTCACTGTCTGTAACTCTACCTCTCAAATTAAAAAAAAAAAAAAAAAGCTTTATGTATTTACTTGAAAGTCAGAGTTATACACAGAGAGAGAGAGAGAGAGAGAGAGAGAGAGAGAGAGGTCTTCCATTCGCTGGTTCATTCCCGAGATGACCACAACTGCTGGAGCTGAGCCAATCCGAAGCCAGGAGCCAGGAGCTTCTTCCGGGTCTCCCACGTGGGTGCAGGGGCCTAAGGACTTGGGCCATCTTCTACTGCTTTCCCAGGCCATAGCAGAGAGCTGGATCAGAAGTGGAGCAGCCAGGACCAGAACCGGTGCCCATGTGGGATGCCGGCGCTGCAGGCGGCAGCTTACCCTACTCTGCACAACACAGGGCCTCAGAATCAGTTCCTCGAGCCTTCACACGCTGCCTCCAGGCACTTCAGGAGGTGGATGAGAAGCAGAGTAGCCGGGTCGTGAATGCTCCAGTGTGGGATACAGGCATCCCACGTGGCAGCTTCCCTGTGTCCCGCAGTGCCCGCCGCAGCACAGACACTGTTTACAGACTTAAGGACTTTGAGCCCAGGGGAGTGAAACACTCAACCCTGTTTGCTAACATTTTGTTTGCCATGGAGGAGCACTAGATGGCGGGGCAGAGGTGGACAGATCCTTGATTCCACTGTGCGGCACTCAGATCTGACTCGAGTGAGAACGGGGAGTCCCCTGGCGCAGGCAGGTCACAGAGATCCTGCCTCTGCCACTGCTGCAGCTGGCTGGCTAGGCAGGGCAGGGACCGGGGCGCAGCCAGCCAGAGCCAGAAGCCGGAGACAGGGCAAGGGCCCTGCAGACATTCCGGAAGTAGAGTCTAACATGGCATCAACCCGAGCAGCACCAGTTAAGTCCAACCGCAACCCCGGTTCACCCACAATTCCTGCTAAGTTGTCGCATTTCAGCTTCCACAGCAAAGCAGGGACTGAATAACCCACCCTAACATGGCTGTGGGCGTGAATGAACGTAGGTCACCGTGGTCAGCACAGAGCAGGGATGCCGAAGCTAGTTGCTCAGTCTTCTCCCTTTTTAAAGCTTTTATTTATTTGAGAGGGCCCCAAGCACTTAGGCCATCTTCCACTGCTTTCCCAGGCACACTAGCAGGGAGCTGGATTGGAACTGGAGCAGCCAGGACCTAAACTGGCACTGCAGGCAGAGGCTTAGCCCACTATGCCACAGCGCTGGCCTGCTCAGTTCTATTTCTCAAGAAAGTTAAAGAAAAGAAATGAGAAGGGAATCTCAAAAAAGGAAGGCAGAGGCCGGCGCCGCGGCTCACTAGGCTAATCCTCTGCCTGCGGCACCGGCACACCGGGTTCTAGTCCCGGTCAGGGTGCCGGATTCTTTCCCAGTTGCCCCTCTTCCAGGCCAGCTCTCTGCTGTGGCCAGGGAGGGCAGTGGAGGATGACCAGGAGAAGCACCTGGCTCCTGCCTTTGGATCAGTACGGTGCGCCGGCCGCGGCGGCCATTGGAAGGTGAACCAACGGCAAAGGAAGACCTTTCTCTCTGTCTCTCTCTCTCTCACTGTCCACTCTGCCTGTCAAAAAATAAAAAATAAAAAAAAAAGGAAGGCAGACTTCATGAAGGATGATAAAAGCGACTTTGAGGGAGCTTTAAATCATAATACAGGCCAGAAAAGAGGCTATGTATGATTTGATACTTTCAAAATGTCAACCCTTTTCAAATTCACTTGCAGTTTTTTTGGTTTCCTTTTTTTTTTTTTTTTTTTTTTTGAGCAGCATAGAAAACCTTATCCATTGGTTCACTCCCCAGATGCATACAACAGCTAGGGATGGGCCAGGTCAGAGAGCTGAAAACACCCCAGATGTCCCACGTGGGGAGCAGGTACTACCTGAGCTGTTACCAGGCCTCCCAGGGTCCACATCGGCAAGAAGCTGGAATCTGGAGCCAGAGCCAGGCATTGATGCCGGCTGCTCCACTGTGGGACACCGGAATCCTAACCAGCATTTTAACCACCAGGCCAAATGGCTGCCCCTCACTTGGCGTTCTTAAGTAATTCTAACCAAAATCCCAACTGGATGTCTACAAAGCTGACAGAATTGTGTTAAAGATCAGCTGGAGAGGGGCCAGCGTTTTGACATAGTGGATTAAACTGCCATCTGCAGCGCCAGCATTCCATACGGGCACTGGTTTGAGTCCCGATTGCTCCTCTTACAATCCAGCTCCCTGCTAACGAGCCTGGGAAAGCAGTGGAAGATGGCCCAAGTGCTTGGGCCCCTGCACCCATGTAGGAGACCTAGAAGCAGCTTCTGGCTCCTGGCTTCGGATCAACCCAGCTTTGGTCGTTGTGGCCATTTGGAGAGTGAACCAGCGGATGGAAGCTCGCTCTCTCTCTCTCTCTCTCTCTCTCTCTCCCTCTCTCTATAACTCTGCTTTTCAAATAAATAAAAGATAAATCTTTAAAAAAAAAAGGGGGGGGAGGGAATGGTCATCTGGAGAAATAACCATTGGAATAAGAAATTTGAATTAAAAAGAAAAGAAGAGAGAAAAGAATTTCCACTGCTAAGTAATTCTAAAGGTATGGTAATTATAACTGTGTGGTTTAGAGCATAGGAGTAAAGTGTATCAGAAACAGGGGCTGGCGTTATGGCTCAGCAGGTTCCACATCAGAGCACCAGTGTGGTTTGAGTCCCATCTGCTCCGCTTCGATCTAACTCCCTACCAATGCATCCGGGAAGGTAGCTGAAGGTGGCCCAAATACTTGGGTCTCTGACACCCACATGAGAGACCCAGATGGAGTTCCAGGCTCCTGGCTTCGACTGTTGAGGGCATTTGGAGAGTGAACCAGCAGATGGAAGACCTTGTTCTCCCTCTCTCTCTGCCTTTCAAATAAATAACTCCTTTTTTAAAAAAAAGTTGTACTAGAAACAAACCTTTTCATGTGTGATTTTTAACAATGACCAAGAAAACACCACAAATCAATGGGGAGGGGTAGGATGGATTCATTAATAAATGTTGTAAGATAATCATCCAGCTATTTAGAAAAAAAATCGATTTAGATCTCTACTGCACATCCCACACAGAGTAAATCCCAGATAAAGGGTGCCGTTTAGGAAATAAAACCACTAAGTCAGTCTCTGGGTGAGGAAGTACTTTCCGATCTTGAAAACAGTTGAAGAAATCACCCAAGAACACAATAGATTTGACAACATGAAAAGATAATGATAATAATAAAGATGTCTCTGAAGGGATGTACACGGTGCGGGCTGTGGGCCTCCAGCCCCAAGCCACAGTCAGAAGTGGGAGGAAGGGTGGGGTCCCTGTCAATCGTGCACCCAGCCGTGGCTGCGCTCCTGGAGAACGGGAGCCAGTGCCCTCGTGCCTTTAGGGTAGGGGTCAAGGGCACTAGAGGAAGCCCAGGTACAGGGACAAGAGATAAGGCAGGAGCGAGTTTCTAGGTCAGCAGCTCACTGTCTCTCAGCAGTACCCGGCAGGGCCTGTGGCTGGCCGTGTTGATCTTTAGGGCGGAAGACAGCTGCCAACTCGGTGTCAACAGGCCCGGGTGTAGGTTTGCAACACAGGGGGAGGTAGACTGGCTGAATCCGAGCCTTTACTTTGCTGCCGTAAAACCTGAAAGCAGAGAGAGTGTCAGCATGGAAAGCAGCTCCCAGCGTGGGGGCTGCACTACTTTGGAAGATGTTAACACCAGAACAATTGCTGCTGTGCGAGTACGTTTCACACCCCTCCTCTCAACTCAAGCCTCATCCATCAGGAAGTGCACATGCTAGACATGAGCTTGATGTGTTTCCTTGAATCGGAGAGGGAGAGGGAGGGAAAGAGAGAGAGAACTCTCCCATCTGTGGTTCATTTCGCAAGTGCTCACAACAGCGGGCTGGGGCAGGCAAAAGCTAGGAGTCAGGAATGCAATCTGAGTCTTCCACAGTGGTGCCAGGAACAAAGGACTTGAGCCATCATCTGCTGCCTCCCAGGGTTCACGTTTGCAGGAAGGTGGGGTCAGAAGCAGAGCCAGGACTTGAACCCAGGCACTGCAATATGGGATGCTGGTGTCCCGAGCTCTGCTCTGCTGAACGCCAGCCCCGGGAGTTTTAGCTGTTCATCAGAAGTCCACCAGCCAAGGAGATGTGAGCTCAGGAGGGAGAAGTCTAGACAGGAAAGAAATTGTTATAAGATGCTGAAAAATTGAACCCTATGTAATAGACAAGGCAGACTGGTGGGTCAAGAAGTTAAAATCAACATATAAATACTTTCAGAAATATAAAGCAGGAGTCATGAAACTCTTATGAAGGTCATCAAGGTTGCTTCGCTTCTAGTAATGTCAGATTAGCCTTGTTTCAGGCTGGTCTTCCTGCCAACAAATAGAACAACTGATCCACATATAAGATCACTGTCCGGAGGTCTCAGAGAGCTGCCAAAGCAGCAAGTTATCAATTAACATTTGTACTTAACTATTTTTTTAAAAGATTTATTTATATACTTGAAAGTCAGAGTTACATAGAGATAAGGAGAGGCAGAGAGAGAGAGGTCTTCCATCTGCTGGTTCACTCCCCAAATGGCCGCAACGGCCGGAGCTGCGCCGATCCGAAGCCAGGAGCCTGGAGCTTCCTCTGGTCTCCCATGCAGGTGCAGGGGCCCAAGCACTTGGGCCATCTTCCACCGCTTTCCCTGGCCATAGCAGAGAGCTGGATCAGAAGTTGAGCAGCTGGGACTCAAACCAGCCCCCATATGGGATGCCGGCACTGCAGGTGACAGCTTTACCCGCTACACCACAGTGTTGGCCCCTGTACTTAACTATTACAATTAACAAAATCACCCCAGAATCCAGTCACTTAAACCAATCACGAATGTCTTATAGCACACGAGTCAGCGGGGTCAGCGGGGCCTTGATGTTGTGTCTGCAGGCGGGGGGCCTGGTGCCTGGCTGATCTCAGACAGGCCCAGAGGAGACGAAGTGCATGCTCCCTGTGGTCTTGCGTCATCCTGCAGAGAAGCGCGAACTCCTTCTCACGGCAGGGGTCTGAGGAAGAACTGAAGCCTGCAAGCATCTTGGGGCCTCGTTCCAGATGGTTCAGCTTGCTTCTGTCGGCCAAGGCAGGCTACAGGACCACCGAGACTTGAAGGAAGGGGAGACAGGACCACCGAGACTTGAAGGAAGGGGAGACGGGCTCCACATGTGGAACCACTTTGTTAGGGGGCTGGTGTTGTGGCGCAGCAGGTTAATCTGCTTGCGACGCCTGCATCCCACATTAGAGTGCCAATTTGAGTCCTGGCTACTCTGCCTCAGATCCAGCTCCCCGCTCATGTGCCTGGGAAAACAGCAGATGGTGGCCCAAGTACTTAGGTCCCCACCACCCATGTGGGAGACTCAGATGGAGTTCCTGGCTCAGACCTTGCTGAGGGGTGAACCAGCACGTGAAAGATCTCTGTCTTTCCCTCTCCCTCTCTGTTAATCTTTCAAATAAGTTTTTAAAAACCCTTAAAAAAACTATTAGAGCGCCGGCACCACGGCTCACTAGGCTAATCCTCCACCTTGTGGTGCCGGCACACCGGGTTCTAGTCTTGGTCAGGGCGCCGGATTCTGTCCCGGTTGCCCCTCTTCCAGGCCAGCTCTCTGCTGTGGCCAGGGAGTGCAGTGGAGGATGGCCCAGGTGCTTGGGCCCTGCACCCCATGGGAGACCAGGAGAAGCACCTGGCTCCTGCCTTTGGATCAGTGCGGTGCGCCGGCCGCGGCGGCCATTGGAGGGTGAACCAAGGGCAAAAGGAAGACCTTTCTGTCTGTCTCTCTCTCACTGTCCACTCTGCCTGTCAAAACAAAACAAAACAAAAAACAAACAAACAAACAAAACTATTAGAGCAATTTGAGCAAATTCGGTGGGAAGCAATGTCCCATTTGCCCCTGCTTCCACACACTCGCAGCCTCTCCTACTGTATTATCACTACAACGAAATACCCAATACAGGCTACTGCTGTAAAGTAAAAAGGCTTATTTGGCTCAGAGTCCTGGAGATTTGAGACCAAGGCCTTGGCATAAGATGATAGGAACCTCACTGTGATGGTCTCACAAGGGCAGGATCACATGTGGGAGGAAGAGACTACACCCGGACACAGGAAGCCAGAAAATGGTGTAGGAGTTGGGCTCACTCTCTTAGCAACGTGCTCTGGAGAGAGCTCGGCGGTCCCACAGGAGGGAGCTTAATGCCTTGCAAGTGCACTCCCAGTGACCTAAGGACCTCCACAGGGCCCAACTTTTTTTTTTTTTTTTTTTTTAAGATTTTTATTTGAAGGGTAGAGCTACAGAGAGGCAGAGAGAGAGAGAGAGAGAGAGTTCTATCTGCCAATTCATTCCCCAAATAGCTGCAATGTCCAAAGCTAGACCAATCTGAAGCCAGGAGCTTTCTCTGGGTCTCCCATGTGGTTGCAGGGGCCCAAGGACTTGGACTGTCCTCCGCTGCTTTCCCAGGCTCAATAGCAGAGAGCTGGATCGGAAGTGGAACAGCCAGTACTTGAACTGGCGCCCTTATGGGATGCTGACACTGCAGGCGGAGGCCTTACCTGCTACACCTCAGCGCCAGCCCTTGAGGTCCATCACCTCTCAGCACCACCACACTAGGGTCCAAGGTCCCAACAGCTGAGCCCTGGGGGACACACGGAAACCACGTGCAATCCAGAGCGGCCTCTCTCAGGGCCCTGCACAGGCGTGATCTGCTTACAACGATCCACGAAGCTACACTGGCGCTGCCCAGTCTGCATTTTACATTACTGTCCACTCTTGGTGCTGGATGGCCTGCGGATTTTGTCAAATGACACATACCCTCCACCATAACTGTCACACAGACCTTTGGATGACAGTGAAGTACGGGCTCACCACCCTGGGGGAGGCTGAGCGTGTGGGAGTTACATGCGGACACTCTGTACTGCTGAATTCAAAACTGCGCTCAGCCATCTATTATTAAGGTTCAAAACTTGTCTAACCTGTCCAGTCTTCAGAGTAAAAAATGACCTCCGTCATCATTAAATATATACTCAACTGCTTGGATATGTAAATGACTCAAGACAGTTTTACCTCCCTTGGGAAAATAGGGAGCTGAGCCACGGAGGTGAATCTCTATTATGTTCCTGTGGCAGATTACAAAGAGGTCGTCCTCAGACCAACTGCCCAGCCTCTGTGCACTGCCTTATTACCTTGGGAATGGACGCTACCTAAGAATGTCTGGCAGGTAGAAGTCCAAATAATGGTAGAGGGAAAACAGAACCAAAATTTTATTTTCATGAAAAAAATATATAAATCTCAACTAAGTCCAGAATGTTAACAATCTTTTGAAAGGTAACCTAAAATTTTATTTGAGGGGCCAGTGTTGTGGTGTAGCAAGTAAAGCCACTGCCTGTGATGCCAGCATCTCACGTGGCTGCTGGTTCGTGTCCCGGCTGCTGCATTTCCAATCCAACACCCTGCTAATGGCCTGGGAAAAACAGAAGATGGTTCAAGTACTTGGGGCCGTGCCACCCACGTGGGAAACCCAGCTGAAGCTCCTGACTCCTGACTTCAGCCTGGCCCAGGCTTTGCCCTTGTGGCCATCTGGGGCGTGAACCAGCAGACAGAAGACCTCTGTCTCTCCCTCTTTCAAGTAAATAAATCTTCAAAAGAATTTGGGTCAGAGAGCGTAAGCCAGCAAGTGAAATTGTTAAGAGTAAGAAAGCGCTCCCCCTACTGGTTCACACCCCAAATGATTGCCGTAATTGGAAGGGGTTGTTGGGTTAGACCCAGGCGGCTTCAACTCAAATCTGTCTCCCACATGGGTACCCAGAACTGAACTACTGGAGCCTCCCAGGACCAGCATTGGCAGGAAGTTGGAGTCAGGAGCTGGGGACTGGACCCAGAAACTCCAATCTGGGACATGGGCATCTTAACTAGGGTAAATGTCCACTTCCTGTCTTACCTTCTGTTAAACATGCAGTCTTGAAATTCTAATTTAAAGGCAAAGATCTTCCATCTGCTGATTCACTCCCCAAACACCCCTAACAGCCGGCACTAGGACAAGCTGAAGCCATGAGCCTGGAGCCTCTCCACTCCCATTTGGTGTATTAGCAGGAACTGAACTGGAAGCAGTCAGGACTGCAACCCAGGAGTTCTGATGTGGGATGTGGGTATCCCAAGCGTGGCTTGACTGCTGTACCAAACAGCTGCCCCTTCACATGCATCATGTATATTTGAGAAACAAACTCATGTTTCAAAATGATAGCACAAAAACTATAGAAAAGAATATTTTATTGAAACAATTTCTCAATTAACAATGGAGCAAAGTACAATTTGATTCAAACCTGTCCAACCAGCCTCAACTGCTAATGAAAGAACTCGAACATACAGAAGGGGGTGGGGGGACCTTTTCTGCCAATGTGGCAAAAACAAAAAAAAAGGACAAAAAAGACAGAATGACTGACACAACCCGGTTCACCCTCGTCCCGGAGCGCAGGAGGCTGCTCCAGCTCCTGCCCCTACCCCAGCAGAGCAATGCATGGAGGAAGGCCGCCCGCCCTCTTCCTCCACCCGCAAAGCCTGCCTCCAAGAGTGAGGTGCTGTGTTTACATTCACACCGTGGGCTCTCCAAGCCCCAGGGTCTCAGCATAGGGGCTCACAGTAGCAAGCACATTTGGTCAGCCCGGGGGGCAGGGGCAGAGCAGCAGGAGGGGAGGCAGGTGGGCGCAGGCCCCAGGGCGGCCAGCCTCCGGGGAAGATGCAGGTTTTGAGGGCTTGCACGATGCTGGTTTCCCACACTGACCACTCCACAGGCTTTCCGGGGCTGTCACACACCTCCCCCTCCCCTTTCTCTCTGCCTCCTCTGGCCAGTAAGGGTCATCCGTGAGAGCGGAATACTTCCAGATTTCCTTCAGTCAGTCCAGATGGAAGGCTTTGGGCAAGGGGCAGAGAACTACCCAACCTGCACCAGGAAGCCAAGAAAATGCATGGGGTGGGGGGCGGGGATGGGAAGACCTTGGAGGGAGGAAGGGGCAGAGACTCAGAAACCAAGGCTGGTAACTGAGGCTGTGCAGACTGGCCCAGCGGGACATGGGTTTCATGGGGGGAGGGGAAGGAGGGAGGGCGGGATGACCAGAGAGGACTGGACACTCCCCCATGTCCCAGGATGCCCTCCCTACCTCCAGGCCCAGTCAGCCACTGTGGCCGTTCTCTCGCCTACCTGCAGGCAAAGCCTTAAGACCTAATAGTGATTATTCCCCAGTGTAGGGCCTGGGTGGGCAGGGAGCCGGGGTGGGAGCAGGCGGCAGACAAGTTCTGGCTTTAACCTCAGAGCTATCCCAGAAGGAGCCGGTGAGCTGGCCTCTCCTTCCCCTTCTCCACACTCTAGCTGCAAGTGAGAGAAAAGGAGCCCCCAGGGCAGGACCGACCCCCTCCCCCATCGATGTTTAATAAATAGAGGTGGCAGGAGAAGGGGGTGGTGACAAACAGGGCCGTGAGGTGGGGGTTATAGCTCATCATTCTTCACAGGCTGCTTCTGCCGCGCTGGCTGCTCCTGTTCTGATGCTGTGGGGGAGGGGAGAGCCAAGGACAGACAGCAGCTGAGACCGAGGGAGTAGCCCAGGGTCCCCTATGGCTCTCCTCCCCGAGACCACCCAGGCTTCCCGGCATGCCCCGGCTCCACCCTCACCTGCTCCCGGACCTCCTAACTCCAAAGTCTCTGGGCTTGCTGGTTCCGATTCTGCTTTGGGGAAACAAAGGGCTGGTCAGGCTCCACAGAAGGCAGGGACAAGCTAACCGAGCGAGGGGTTGGCAAACTGCTTCTGGAAAGAGTCAGCTAATGACTGAGGATGGGTGGGCCACGGGGGTCTCTGCCTGCTTTCCTTTTTTAAAGGAGCTCTTCTAGTTTCTATAAAGGTTGTACAGTCTGTGGGCTGCACCTGCCAGTCTGCCTGCCCCGCTAACACAGTGTCCCCCGCCAGTCTCCCCACTCACCCGCTTCCACTTTCTCAGGTTCGGGGATGGGCTCCGCATCCTCCGTCTGGCCTGTGGGGAGAGCAGGATGAGTGTGTGCCCAGGAGGGAGAGCAGCGCCCCCTGCCCGCAGGAACAGGGAACCGGGCACCTGGCCCTCACCTGCTGGAGGGATGACCTTCTCCCCCTGGTCACTGTCACTGGCATTGAGGGGAGGCTCTGTCCGGGTCCCGTTCTTGTCTTTGGGCCGGGGCCGCGGCTTGGCAAACTTGGCCTTATTGAGCAGGTACTGCACCTCGCGGTCCAGGGCCATCATCTTGGCCTCGATGTCTTTTGAGAGCAGCACAGGCTTATCTGTGGCGGGAAGTTTGGCCTGCTCGGCCACCGTCGCATTCTTCCAGGCCTGTGGGGGAGGCCAGGACAGGCTCAGCGCTGGCCACAGTGTGCGCAGCCGTCTCTCTCCCAGGAGGAACCGGTCCCCAAGCAGCTCCAGGCTCCTCACTCTGCCACTCCTTGCCGTCTGCCCCCAGGTGAGCAGGCGCCTCCGCAGGGCAGGCCATAGAGGCCCGCACTGCAAGCCTCCAGCTCTGGGGCAGCCACAGCGGAGCGAAGCCCTTGCTTCTTCCTTCCTGGCCTCTGCACGTCTAGGCTGACTCAGGAAGTCCCCACCCATCCCAAGCAGCGTCTGCCTCACAGGACAGGTCACCTGGCTGGTCCACACCCGGCCCATCTCTGAGCCTGGCTCTCCCTCACTCATGGACCCAGGCTTCTCTGTTCCCCCCGACTCTCAGCTCTGACCCTTGCTTGGGGCTAATCAAAAGCGGGCTCAGATGCAAATATCCTGCCTTCCCAGTCAGTGGCTACGCCAGGAGGCCGACGCCGCCACGTTTCCGGCTCCCACCACCTCCCACGGGGCCGACGGCCAGCTTCCGCGGTGGTTACCCAAGTCTCATTGATGACTTTCTCCAACGTGGTCATCTCCACCTCCGTGAAGATCTGGTCCATCTCTGGAATGAGCCGGGCTCCCCTGGATGGCAGAGAGGACAGTCAGCCCTGGGCTAGGTGGGAAGAGGCCCAGGGTGTGGGGGGTGGCAGTGGACGGAACCAGAGGACTAAATGAAGCAGAAAGGGCGCAGGTGCCGCTCACTTGAGGAACATGCTGGAATGGTTGAGCAGATTGTCGAGGGCCGACAGTCGTTCAGGCCACTTCTTGCGCTCTTCTACCCGAAAAAACAGCCCTTGGCACAGCTTCTTCAGCTCCGCCAGCTTCTCCTTCAACTTCTGAGGGAGGCGGGGTTGGGCAGGGGTGACAGGAGAGCCCTGATCAGCCCCACGTCCCTCCTAATGGCCTCGCAGCCCCTCGCCCCACCTGCCACGTCCTGGGAGGCCCTCACCGCAGTCGTGGCCCCAAAGCCCTCGTCTTCCAGCCAGGAGGACGCGGCTCTGAGCTTCCCCGAGATGTCCTCGCGCTGCTCCTCGGTGGACACTTCCTGGTACTCGGGCTGGTCCAGCTTGTCCTAGGGAGGGACACGGGTGCGTGCGGGCAGCGACCCCAGGCAAGGCTCTCAGAGCCAGGGACCGGGTGCTGCCCAGCCCACCCACCTGCGTCTCAAAGATGAAAGCCTCCAAGCTGTTGGCAGCCTTCTCCCGTTCCTGCTTCTCCAGGTCTCGCGACGTCAAGTCCTCGAGCCTGTGGGACAAAGAAGAGGGCACGAGGGAAAGAGCGGCTCAGGGCTCAGGCTCTGGGCGTTTCTCCTGGGCAGGAGGCCGCTCCACGCCCTGCGCCCCACGTCTAGCGCACACATGTGCACATGCACTCTCGCCCTCTACGTCCTGCGTCCAGTGCACACGTACTCTCACCCACTACGTCCTATGTCCAGCACACTACATCCTATGTCCAGTGTACATGCGTGCACACGCTCTCGCCCACTACGCCCCACGTCCAGCGCACATGCAGGCACACGCTCTGTTGCCCACTACGTCCTGCGTCCAGTGCACATGTACTCTCATCCACTACGTCCTACATCCAGCACACATGTAGGCACACGCTCTCTCACCCACTACGTCCTATGTCCAGTGTGCATGCATGCACACGCTCTCTCGCCCACTATGTCCTATGTCCAGCACACACGCAGGCACACACTCTCTCGCCCACTACGCCCCACGTCCAGCGCACACACAGGTGCACGCTCTCTCGCCCACTATGTCCTATGTCCAGTGTGCATGTGTGCACACGCTCTCTCGCCCACTATGTCCTATGTCCAGCGCACACGCAGGCACACACTCTCTTGCCCACTGCGCCCCACGTCCAGCGCACACGCAGGCACATGCACTCTCGCCCACTACGTCCTATGTCCAGGGTGCATGCGTGCACATGCTCTCACCCACTATGCCCCACGTCCAGCGCACACACAGGCACACGCTCTCTAGCCCACTACACCCCACGTCCAGTGCACACGCAGGCACACGCTCTCTCGCCCACTACGTCCTATGTCCAGTGTGCATGCGTGCACATGCTCTCTCGCCCACTACGTCCTATGTCCAGTGTACATGCATGCACACACCCTCACCCACTACGCCCCACGTCCAGCACACACGCAGGCACACACATGCACACGCTCTCCCGCCCACTACGCCCCACGTCCAGCACACACGCAGGCACACGCTCTCTCGCCCACTACGTCCTATGTCCAGTGTGCATGCGTGCACACACTCTCCCGCCCACTGCGCCCCACGTCCAGCGCACACGCAGGCACACGCTCTCTCACCCACTACGTCCTTCGTCGTGTACATGCGTGCACACGCTCTCTCGCCCACTATGTCCTATGTCCAGTGCACACGCAGGCACACACTCTCTCGCCCACTACGTCCTATGTCCAGCGTGCATGCATGCACACACTCTCTTGCCCACTACGCCCCACGTCCAGCACACATGCAGGCACACGCTCTCTCGCCCACTACATCCTATGTCCAGTGTGCATGGGTGCACACTCTCACCCACTGCGCCCCACGTCCAGCGCACACACAGGCACACGCTCTCTCGCCCACTACGTCCTATGTCCAGTGTGCATGCGTGCACACGCTCTCTCGCCCACTATGTCCTATGTCCAGCGCACACACAGGCGCACGCTCTCTCGCCCACTACGTCCTACGTCGTGTACATGTGTGCACACACTCTCTCTCCCACTGCGCCCCACGTCCAGTGTACATGCGTGCACACGCTCTCTCTCCCACTACGCCCCACGTCCAGTGTACATGCCTGCACACACTCTCCCGCCCACTGTGCCCCACGTCCAGCGCACACGCAGGCGCACGCTCTCTCGCCCACTACATCCTACGTCCAGTGTACATGCGTGCACACACTCTCCCGCCCACTGCGCCCCACGTCCAGCGCACACGCAGGTGCACGCTCTCTCGCCCACTTACTTCTGCACTGAGCGGGCCAGCTCGGCCTCTGCCAAGTCAGGCACGTCCAGAATGACGAGCTCCACCCCGATCTCCTCCACCATCTTCTGCTTCCGGGCGGGCTTCTGCTTCTTCTCTTCCTGGGGGGCTGCAGGGGCGCCCTCGGGCCCTGCCTCCCCCTTCTCGCCTGGCTTCTGGGGAGGAAGAGGGGACTGAGAACCTTCTGCAGCGGGAAGCGGGCAGCCCCGCCCCCTGTCCCCGGGTCCTCGGCTCACCGGTGCCTCAGATCTGTCCCCATCTTCCTTTTCTGCTGCCTTTGCCTCCTCAGGGCCTGTGTCCCCCTCAGGCGCAGGGGGTGGGGGCGGAGAGGCATCCTCTCGGGGGGCCCCTGCTTCTTCCTTGAGCTCTGCCTGCTCCCCAGGCTCGTCCTTGCTCCCCTCAGCAGGGCTCTCCTCCTCCTCCTGGGGGACAGACAGACACGCTGCAGGGCAGCCCCAGCAGCAGATCCCCAGGCAGGCCTGGCCTCGGCAGTGCAGGTGCTCACGGCTCAGGGCACAGCGTCAGGGAGGACGGATGACAAGTGAAGGGAACGGTCAGCAGGCTGCCCGGACAAAGGGAGCGGGTCTGGAGTTGAGGGCAATGGCTCTGGGCTCTGGAACAGGGAACAGCCTGGAGTGCGGAGGAGCCTGCAGAAGGCTGGGCTGGGGGAGGGGGAGGGCGAGAGCTGCTCCGAGTTCCAAGCAGCTGAGCCCACCCAACTGCCTGCCTCTGCTGCCACTCCCTGCCCCACGTGCTGTCCTCCACGTCCCCAGCTCCTTCCTGAGCTCACCTGGACCGAGTCAGTACCATTCTCTTTGGCATCTGGTGTCGCGCCACCTCCGAACAGGCTGGAAATGGTGTTGCCGAGTTCTAGGGGGAAGAAAGCCAAAGACTCAAAAGGGGACCACAGGGGCTGGCGCTGTGGCTTAGCAGGTTAAGCTGCCACCTGCAATGCTGGCTTTCCGTGTGGGCACCAGTTCGAGGTCTGGCTGCTCCACTTCCAATCCAGCTCCCTGCTAATGCACCTGGGAAAGCACTGGAAGACGGCCCAAGTGCTTGGGCCCCTGCACCCATGCAGGAGACCTGGAAGAAGCTCCTGGCTTCCAATCAGCTCAGCTCTGGCCATTGTGGCCATTTGGGGAGTGAACCAGCAGATGAAGATCTCTCTGACTGTCTCTATTTCTTTCCCTCTGTAACTCTGCCTTTCAAATAAATTTATAAAAAGAAAAAATTAGGGGACCACAGCAGTGACTCCACCTCCTCAGCCAACGGCAATGCCTTGTCTGCTTCCATGAACTGCCCAAGTCCAAGCATAATCTCTCTCAGACACGCACACGCACATGTACACCCACGCAGACGCTCCTTACTGGTGAGAGTAGATTCCTCTTCTGGACTGTCCTCCACCACTGTCTCAAACACAGACTCCACCTGCAAACAGGTGCAATGAAGCAGCACACCCGCAAGCCCGCCTCCCGCCCGGCACTGGCCTGCCTTCCTGAGGACTCCCGCATGGCCCCCGCCCCCTTCAATCATGAGCCCGAGAAAAGCAGCCTGGCTCCCGTACCCTCTGGAGCGTGCACGGGCACACTTCCCATGGCACATCCTCAAAAGCAGTCCAGAAGTGCTCTGCACAGCGGCTGCCTCTCATTCCTGGCTCCCTCAGAGAATCCCACAACACCCACAAGCATGGGTAGCCCACGAGAGAACCCATGCCAGATCCCCAGCGAGCCCTGTGGAGCCAAGATCTGCTGATTCCACGCCCTGTCTGTCACGTCCTAACACCACGCAGAACCCACCCGGGAAGGGGCCGGTGAGGCCTGGGCCCCTGCCCTGCACACACAGCCCGCTCTGCGCTCACCCTGTCTAGACTGAGCACCCCGCTCTCGTCCAGGTTGAAGTGGGCCTTGATGCCCTTGGACTCATAGTCGGGATACTTCTTGAAGCTCTCTCCCACACCTTTCAGCTTCACTGTGGTCAGATTCTGGGAGCCAAACACCCTGGGTGGGCAGGAGAGAAGAGTCTGAGGGGACCGCGGACCGCACAGCCTCACACTGGGGCCGGCAGGGGCACTCTCCAAGGCCAGGCCAAACTACTGCCCAAAGAGGCGGCTTGCCACCTCGCCCCAACCCCTCGGCCTGCTCCCCCGGCAGCCCCGCAGGCCCCACACCCTGCCCCTCACCGAAGATCCTCAGGCCCCAGGAAGCCCAGGTCGCCGTAGTTGATGTGGAAGTTGAAATCGTGGCTGTAGCGGTTGAAGGTGATGACTTTGCGTTGAGGGTAGGGCCCCATGCGGGAGAAGAGCACGCGCTTATTGTGCTTCAGGCTGCGGACCCCGGGCTCCTCCTCCACCTCCCTGGTGAACTCCACCTACACAGCAGGCAGACAGGGCGCACTGGAGAACCGGAGGAGGTGGGGATCCCTGGCCGCGGAGACAGAGGGAAGCGGGGCTCCTGCCTGGAGAGGGAAAGGGGGTTCACTCACCAGGATAGGGTAGACCACGGCGTCCCGGACGACGAACGGCTTCACCTTGAAGGCTTTGCTCAGGGCAGCTGCCTGGTACACGGCCCCCATGGCAGCCGCCTCGTCCGCGTTGATGTTCTTCCCGAGCTCCTCCCTAGGAGAGTCCCAGGCTCCAGCGCCATCCACGGGGACACCCAGCCACCCTCCGCCGGGCAGCCCCAGCCCCACACTCACTTGCCCACGGCCTTCAGCAGCACCTCCTGAACTTTGGGGACCCGAGTGGCCCCGCCCACCAGGATCACCTGCTCAATCTCATCCTGCAGAGGGGAGGAACGTGAGGTGGGGCCGCGTGCGGTCGACGCCCCTTTCTCCATTGACCCTTCCCCCACGTCCTCCACGGCCCCTGCCCCAGCCCCTCACCAAACTCATCTCGGCACTCTGGAGGGCCTGCTGAACGGGCCCGGGCACCCGCTCGAACAGGTCGGCGCACAGCTCCTCGAACTCCACTCGGGTCACTTTTGCTTTGAAGTCCACGTCGTCCATCAGGCCCTCGATCTGGGGGAGGACGAGGCGTGTCAGTGCCTGCTCTCTGCTGGCGGCACTGACGCCCAGGGACCAGCAGGCAACAAGCCCAGTGGGTGAAGCAGGGGCCCTCCGCATCCCTGGGGGCAAGTCCGGCTGCATGCAGCCCCGGGGGCACCTGGGCCATGTGGTCGGCGTTGGCGCTCAGGACGGTTTTGAGTCGGTTGGCCTCACGGAGCAGCTTGGCCATCGCCCGCGGGTTCTCTCGCACGTCCTTTGCTCGCTGGCCTTTGCGCTGCTCATTGAAAAGCCCGGCCAGGTGCTCCCGCAGCCGGAGCTCCATCTCCAGGCCGCCTAGCGTGCGGTCAAACCTGCTCAGAGAAGGCAGCAGGGGAAAGTGTGAGGAACACACGGGGGTCCCTCCGCCCACGCAGGAGCCCCATGTTTCAGGCAGGGACCCACACTGCTCTCTGCTCCCCACAGCATGGCTGACACCCCACGCAGGCAGCTCGCTCATTCGTTCATGGTATTTACTGAGCACTGACTATGCACTCGTCTCTGGGAACGTAACTGTGGCAGGAGTGGCGGGGAGACAGGGTCCCTGCTGCCAGGGCTTATGATCTAGCAGCGGGAAGGCCACGTCAATGTCAAGTGTGTGCTACAAAGGAGAGTACAGCGGGCCGGGCGTGCGCGTGGGCTATTCAGCGACATCCAGGAGAGCTTCCCTGAAGAAGTGATGCCTGAACTGAAACCTGAAGGGTGGGCTGGTAGAGCGAGGGAAGAACATTCTAGATGGAAGGAGCAGTGCTCATAACGACCCTGAGAGAGCAAGTTCCAAAGGAGGGCGCTGCTGGGACTAGAGCCGAGCTGTGGGAGGCGGGGCTTAGGTGGGCACAGCAAGGTTTTGGTGTGACCGAGTGCTTTCTGAAGAAACGGGCTACAATCAGTTTGGCATTGTTAACACCAGCCTCTGGCTGCACTACGGAGAGAGAACCCAAAGGAGACAGAGAGGTCCTGTTTAATCCTGGAGGTAAGGGGCAACGGCCAGACCAGCATGGGGGTGCCGGAATCCACCGACAGCAGACAGACAAGAGCGAGCAGCTTTTAAGTGAACTCGAAAGAGAAAACATGATGGCCTCTAACACCTAACAGGTGGCCTGCCATCCTGTGCATTTCCCTAGACGCTCCACGGGCTCCCCGCCTTTCAGCCTTCCCAGCCGTCCTCTCCAGGCCTTGCTCTCGGGCAGTGGCACCCCACGGCGAGCAACGCTATAACCTGGGGAGCATTCCTGCAGTGATCAGGAAGGGGAGCGGTGCCCCTCCAGGAGGAAGCCCCTGACTCAAGGGTCTCAACAAGAAGCCCACCCCTGAGCACCCACTTACCCCACGCCCCGGATCTGCAGCTGTGGCTGCATCCCGGCCTCCTTTGTCTTCACCGTCTGGTAGGTCACGATGGTGCACACGGTGCTGCCTGAGCCCATGTCATAGAACATGATGTTCTGCGGCGACATCAGAGCAAGTGTCACAGGAGCCTCATCAGACCTCAGGGCGCTGCTGTCCACCTGCCTGCCTCCAGGGGCCCAGGCCAGCTCTCAGCATAAAGTCCAGCAGCCCCAGCATGGGCTGGGAGGAGGCTGCGGCTGCCTTTTGCCAAGAGCCAGCCATGCAAATGAGATGCAAAGCAGGCCAGGAGAGCGCCAGCCTCGGACTCTGGCCCCCTGTGTGTCTGGTCAGGGCGCCTCCCTGCTCACCTGGGCGGTGGTGTTGATGTCTTTTCGACGGAAGACGCCGTAGCTGAGGGCGGTGGCAGTGTTGTCGTTGATGAGCTGCAGCACTTTGAGGCCGGCCATGCGAGCAGCCTGCAGCACCGCCCGGCGCTCGGCCTGGTTGAAGAAGGCCGGCACGGTGATCACCGCGTCCTTGATGGGCTGCTCTGCAGAGGACAAGAGAACAGGGTCCCACCAGCTCCACGCCTGGATGAGGATTTCCACCCTCAGCGCTACTGACACTCAGGGCCAGGTAACTGTTGCTGGGGTCTGTCCTGTGCACTCCAGGGATGCTGGGCGGCGTCGCTGGCCTCCACCCACCAGAGGCCAGATGTGACAACCAGGTGTGTCTTCAGACATAGCCAGATGTTCCTGCCCGTTTGTGAACTGCTGCCTTAGCTCCTGGGGGATCTGGCTGCCATGGGTCCCACCTTGGCACTCACCAGCAAAATCTTCAGCCAGGGAGCGGGAGTAGTTGAGAATCATGCCCAGCACCTCCTCGGGTGAGAACTGCAGCTGCCTGGGGAGAGGGAGGGTAGTTGGTGGCAAGGAAGCCACGAGCACGCACCGTGAGGAGCCCGCCTGCGCCAGCGCAGCACTCACGGGCTGATCTGGAAGTGCACAGTCTGCCGCTGGGGGTCGAAGCTCAGCTCGTGCTCCGGGAAACGGGCCCGGTAAAGAGCCACATGTGGGTTGTCTGCTTGCTTCCCCAGGAGGTGCTGGAAGTAACGCAGGGTGGCCTTGGGGTTCTTGATGGCCTGTGAGGTGAGGAGGAGGCTGAGTATTAGGGTCTCAAGCCCAGGGGTGCCCACCTCCGTCAGACACGGATAAGGGGCCAGACCACAACTGGGAATGGGTGCTGGCAGCTCACCATGCCTGCTGCACTGTCTCCAAAGAATCTCTCATTTTCTTTCAAGGTCACCATCACCGGGGTTTTCCTCCGAGATTCCCTGGGGAAAACAGATATTGAACCCAGGGTCTGCAGCACATGTGGGTTCAGGAACCTCAGCACCTCACATACAATCAACCACTCAGAGGCCACTGTCAGCTGTGGGTACTACAAGGACCACCCCACACCCACAAGGAGCCCAGGCTCCCTCCCTCCTGACCCCCGCCCTGGGGCCGGCCTCACTTGTTCAAGACGATTTCCATGGGCACTCCAGGTTTGACGATGGCCACCTTCATGGACTCGCTGCCCAGGTCCACGGACATCACTGCCAGCGTGTCTGGGGACAGGGGAGCAGAGGTCTGTGGGTGAGCCTCCCTCCCTGTCTTACGGAGGCTCCGCCACTTTCCACACAGAGAATAAGACAGCAAGAGACAGAGAAGGAAGCCTGGGTCCTGCACCCAAGAGACTTCTGACCAGGCACCTCGAGCCCCCTTCCCACCGTGTGACACTGGCTCAGACCCCGTACGTACCACTCAGTGCCAACAGGTCTGCCAAGAGCACAGCCATCAAGGCCCAGCAGGCTGGCCTCCTCAGCCTCTGCCTCCTGCCTGTGGCTGCCATTATGCCCTGGGGAGGAGGGAAAAAAAATACTGGTAACCGGATGCCCGAGTGATGGAGACACAGCCACTTCCAGACCAGAGAAACGGTAAGATTCGTACCTACTCCATTCTCGCCCAGGGCACAGCAGCTTATACCCCCTTTCCACCTCCTGATGAGTGCCAACCACTCTCCAGGCATCCCCAGCAGTGTCCACACCAAGGCCCAGGCGAAACAGCATGGGCCCTGGGCTCCATCACATCCCCGAGAGAAGGTATTAGGCCGGAAGGAAGGAGACCGGAGCCTTCCAGGCAGTAACCGTGTACCCAGCACCGGGCCCGGCTGTCAGACACCCGGGGTGGGGCCGGGGATCCCTGGCCAGGGCTCAACCACCTCTCCACACCTGGAGTTCCCCGCGAGCGAGCAAAGCCGGCCAGGGCCTGCACGGGAACTGAAAGGCGATGACGCTGGGGGTGGCTGGGATGGAAGGGGCCCGTCTCCTCGGCATCCCTGCGGCTCCCGCCCACTCCCCTTCCTCATCCCACTCGCGGGGCCCCGCAGCCCACACAGACGCTGCGCCGGGAGCCCTAAGGTTGCTCTCAAGGCGGGTATCGAGTATCCGCTGTCCACCTGAGCCTCACCTGACCCAAGCTGAGGCGCCCAAGCCCGGAAACGGGTCCTGGCCACCCTCAGCGCGCGGGGGCGGCCCGAAGGCCGGCGGCGGGGCCCGAGGCGCGGGGCCGAGAGCACCAGCGTCCGTGCGGCCCTCCCTCCCGGTACCGACCCGCCCCCGGAGCCAGCACGCTGCCTCCCTACAAGAGGTGGCCGGCCCCGGGGCTGCATCCCCACCCCTGCTACCTCCTGCCTCCGCTCCTGCGGCCCCAGCTCTGGGTCAGATGCGGCGCGGACGTACCCACGAGACCGGCAGCGCGCCCCCCAGCCCGCGCCCTTCACAACTCCCCTCGGTTTGCAAACTGTTACATTAACCACCAACCTCTCGGCGGCGTCTCGCGCACCAGCCGGCCCCGGACGCGGCGCGCGCTCATTGGAGCCGCCGCCGCCCGGCCCTGCTCCCTGCGCCCGGCCCCGCCCCCGCCGCCCCGGCGCGCGCTCCCATTGGGCCACGTCCTAGGCCCGCCCCCTCTCCGTCCCCGCGGTGTCCCGGAGGCGGCCGCGGGGCCAGTCCGCCAGTTGGGGTGAGAGCGCCGGCGCCGGCAGCCGATTGGGCCACGTCACGGGCCGGCGCGTCCGCTCCCTCCTCGCCAGTGCCGGCCCCGCGGCGCCTAGGGGATCCTTTCCGGCCCCGGCGCTGGGTGCATCGCAGCGAGGCTCGGGAATGACCCGCACCTGGAGCGAGTCCTGAGCAGGTCGGTCCCGCACTCGGACCTCTGGGTCCCCTGGGGAGCCCCGGCAGTGACCAGCATCCCCTCCGCGGCCATGCGGAAGAGGCGTTTGTTGGCCGGGTTTGGATGGACATCTGAGAATGGCTGCGCCGCGGACTTGGTCCGCCCCAGCCTCCCTGTTTCGTTGAGAAAACAAGCCATAAATCAGACTTCGCTGGTGGGCCAGGGATAACCGATGTGTTAGTGGCGGAACTTGGCCTGGACTCCTTACCCTAAACCCCCCTCGTATACGAAAGAAAACCCCAAACTGTAAAGCGCTACAGACAAAAGGCATTTTTATTATTTGAGGCTACAGTGCGGTGAGCACGCGTGTCCCCCGTTTTTCTGTTGCATTAAATCTGCACCATCTCTAACTGCTTCTGTGGGAGAATTAAAGCGCCTCGCAGCCCTTAGAGGGCGCATTCTTTAAAAATGTGACCCAACCCATGCCAGGATTTATTGCTTTATTTACAGACTTATTTATGAGAATGGCGGAGTTGGGCAGAGACCGAGAGAGGTTCACTCCCCAGATGGCCACAATGGCTGGTGCTGGGCCAGCCCGAAGCCAGGCGCCCCCGAGCTTGTTCCAGGCCTCCAATGTGGGTGTGAGGACCCAGGGACTTGGGCCAGCCTCTGCGGCTTTCCCAGGTGCATTAGCAGGGAGCTGGATAGGAAGTGGAGCAGCCGGGACTGGAACCAGTGCCCATAAGAGAAGTCGACACTGCATCGGTCTGCCAGGACTTTCTTTAGAGTCCTGGCTGCCGTGGGCAGCACTTTGTCAAATCCGAGCTTGTTTAAGGAATCCTCATCTGTTCCTTGCTCTACATTTTTCATGGTGCTTAGGTGGACATAGCCAGGTAACTATGCTTGAAAGATCAACCTACTGGCAGAACCAGGGAGAGAGCTATTTTTGGAATAGTTCAGTGTTCAGATACTAGAAAAACTGGGAGAAATTTCATTTAAAATGTTAACAGTTCAATTACACAAATAATACACAAATGTAATAACCTTGGAAGAAAAATCCATTCTCTACAGCTAAATCCTTAACACCAACTGCAACCTCCCATACTCTGAATGTGACTGCAGTTAGCACTGTGGAATGTGGTATGTGGCCTTCTAGGCCTTTTCCTCTGCATTAATAGTAAGTCTCTTTTGTAACATGTACTGGGGCTGGTGCTGTGGCACAGTGAGTTAAAGCCCCAGCCTGCAGTGCCGGCATCCCTTATGGGCGTCAGTTTGAGCTCCTCTTCCGATCCAGCTCTCTGCTAAGGCCTGGGAAAGCAGTAAAGATAGCCCAAGTGCTTGGGCCCCTGCACCCACATGGGAGACGTGGAAGAAGCTCCTGGCTTTGGAATAGTTCAGCTCTGGCTGTTGCAGTCATTTGGGGAGTGAACCAGCAGGTGGAAGACCTCTCTCTCTGGCCCTACCTCTCTCTCTAACTTTCAAATAAATAAAATAATTCTTTTTTTTTTTTTTAAAAAGAAACATGTACTGATTTTTAAAAAATTAATTTATTTATTTGAAAGGCAGAGTTACAGAGAGGCAGAGGCAGAGAGAGAGAGAGCTCTTCTACCTGCTGGTTCACTCTCCAAATGGCTGTGATGGCCAGAGCTGGGTCGATCTGAAGCCAGGAGCCTGGAGCTTCTTCTGGGTCTTCCATGCGGGTGCAGGGGCCCAAGGACTTGGGGGCCATCTTCCACTGCTTTCCCAGGTCACAGCAGAGAGCTGGATTGGAAGTGGAGCAGCCAGGACTCAAAACTGGCACCCATATGGGATGCTAGCACTACAGGCGGTGGCTTTACTTAATACACCACAGGGTGTCCCCCATTTATATTTTTTAAACCATAAAATGTTATGCAGTTACATTTGTTTGCTGTTCTTTAGCTAATAATAAATCCTGGAGCATTTTCCATGTCACTGTGACTCATTGCTGTTTACTGTTGTAGAACATTCCATGCTATGGAGTTTGTTTGGCCAACATGAACATCTGAGTTGTCAATTCAATTCCACAGAGGAAGATTCTGTTCAATAATTGACTCCACTTTTGGCCAGCTATCCAGTAGATTCTTTCAACCCATTTCAAACAAAGACTATGCATTGTGACACTGACGGGGCTTCTGTGTAAGCAAGCGCTGTGCTAGATGGGTGGCAACCCAGAGATGGTTTGAGTTTGTTCTTGCTCTCAGAGAAGTCCGCGATCTATTGGGAAGCAAATATGTTAATGGTTATTAAAAATCTGTTTTTATTTATTAAAGACATGTTAGATAATTGCAGATTAGAAAATTAACAAAGTCAGTCTTCCCTGTTCCTGATAGAGCTCCCACCCCCGGAACCCCAAGATAGGTTGGTGGGAGCACTTTAGTGCAGCTACAGTTCTCAAATGAGGTAGCCATCCCCATGGGAGGTGCGGCAGGTGCAGGTGCTCTGGGGAGACACCTGTTTTGATCTCTGACCAGAGAGAATTGTGCTTCACAAGAATGAGCCGTAAAACAATGGGAAATTTTTTATGTAAGACATGTGATTTAGGCTGGCCTTGGCAGGTGGATTCCACAGTTCTTGTCCAGAATAACTTGTTACTGACATTTCAGGGCGACATCCCGTCCCCATTGCTGTGCAGAAAGCCACGGGGCAGGGGTGGGAGTTGCTGTCTTGCAGGACATCTGCTGAACTAACAAGTTGAAAATGAACACATTAACAAGGGCGTATGCATACATAATAAACCACGAACATTACGTGATGGGTTTAAGGCAGTGTTGATCAAAGTGGACATCTTGGGCCAGGAGAATTTTTAAAAATCAGCTGTCACCCAGCAATCCTATTCTTAGGTTTATATCTAATAAATGCAAGCATAGTCGCCAAGAGACTGTTGATAGCCACTTTTATGTATAATAGTCCAAACTGAAAACTACCCAAATGCCCATCAGTAACTGGATGAAGAAATAAATTGTGAATTCACATAATGGAATTGTGTATTCTATGTTCAGTGGGAATAAATGGTCTGTTTTACTTGTTGAAACTTAAATGAAGTCCACACACATGACATTGAGTGAAAGGAGCCAGAGTATGTATTGTCTGATTTCACTTATATAAGTGTAAAAGCAGCCGGTGCCGTGGCTCACTAGGCTAATCCTCCGCCTTGTGGTGCCGGCACACTGGGTTCTAGTCCCGGTCGGGGCGCCGGATTCTGTCCCTCTGCTGTGGCCAGGGAGTGCAGTGGAGGATGGCCCAAGTGCTTGGGCCCTGCACCCCATGGGAGACCAGGAGAAGCACCTGGCTCCTGCCTTCGGATCAGCGCGGTGCGCCGGCCGTGGCGGCCATTGGAGGGTGAACCAACGGTAAAGGAAGACCTTTCTCTCTGTCTCTCTCTCTCTCACTGTCCACTCTGCATGTCAAGAAAAAAAACATAATTAAAAAAAAAAATAAGTGTAAAAGCAGATACAGCTGAGCTACAGTGGTGACGGCACGATAGTTCTGCTCCAGGAGTTTACAGGAGGGCAGGAGGCAGGCTTCTGGGGCACTGGCAGTGTTCTCATTTCCGGTTGCAAGAGGTGGATCGAGTTTATGGAATTTCAGTGGGCTGTAGTATGTAACTTCACTGTACATGTGTTATACCCAAGTAAAAAAATTTAAATTATTTTGTCAGAGAAAAAAATTATTTATGGTAAAGAAACCCCATTTTGCTACAACCCTAGATAGGGGGAGAATCCATTTCCAGCAAGACAAGATGAACTGGGGCTATTGTGGTGGCACAGTGGGTAAAGCTGGCACTTAGGATACTGCCATTCCATATTGGAGTGCCTATTTGAGTCCTGGTTGCTCTGCTTATCATCCAGCTCCCTACTCGTGTGCCTGGGAAAGCACATTAAAAAAAAGCCTGCTTAGTTCTACACACACTTGGAACTGTACTTTTTTTTTTTTTTTTTTTGACAGGCAGAGTGGACAGTGAGAGAGAGAGAGAGAAAGGTCTTCCTTTGCCGTTGGTTCACCCTCCAATGGCTGCTGTGGCTGGCGCACTGTGGCCGGTGCACCGCACTGATTCGAAGCCAGGAGCCAGGTGCTTCCTCCTGGTCTCCCATGGGGTACAGGGCCCAAGCACTTGGGCCATCCTCCACTGTACTCCTGGGCCACAGCAGAGAGCTGGCCTGGAAGAGGGGCAACCAGGACAGAATCCGCAGAATCCGGCGCCCCGACCAAGAGAAACTTTACTTTTTTTTTTTTTTTTTTTTTTTGACAGGCAGAGTGGACAGTGAGAGAGAGAGACAGAGAGAGAAAGGTCTTCCTTTGCCATTGGTTCACCCTCCAATGGCCGCCGCTGCAGCCGGCGCACCGCGCTGATCCGATGGCAGGAGCCAGGATCCAGGTGCTTTTCCTGGTCTCCCATGGGGTGCAGGGCCCAAGCACCTGGGCCATCCTCCACTGCACTCCCTGGCCATAGCAGAGAGCTGGCCTGGAAGAGGGGCAACCGGGACAGAATCCGGCGCCCCAACTGGGACTAGAACCTGGTGTGCCGGCGCCGCAAGGTTGAGGATTAGCCTATTGAGCCACGGCGCCGGCTGAAACTTTACTTAAGATAAGATTTCATGACCATGTTTCACTTAATTTATTGATGAAATAATACCAAACTATACTTTTCCTCTCTAGGATGTTCAGTGACTACATTTATGAGGTTGTAGCACAGGCAAGTGCAATAATTTGTGTACCAAAATTACATTTTTATAAAGATTTATTTATTGGAAAGAGTGACCAAGAGAGAAGGAGCAATACATATATACAGAGATCTCCCATCCGCTGGTTCACTCCCTAAATGGCTGCAACAGCCAAGGCTGGGCTAGGCCAAAGCCAGAAACCAGGAACTCCATCTGGATTTCCCACGTGGGCAGAGGGCCTCAAGTGCTTGAGCCATGATCTGCTGCTTCCCGGGCACATCAGCAAACTGCTGGATTATAAGTGGAGGTGCCAGGACTCCACCTGGCACTCCCATATGGGATGTGGGCCTCTCAAGCAGAGGCCTAACCTGCTATTCTACAATGCCCACCCCTTTTATTTTCACGATCATAAAACTGCAGTAGGCAACTTTACTGATAAATTTTTAAAATGATTTTGTTTATTTGAAAGAGTTACAGAGAGAGGTAGAGAGAGAGAGAGAGAGAGAGACGTCTTCCCTCCACTGGTTCACTCCCCAGATGGTCACAATGGCTGGAGCTGTGCTGATCCAAAGCCAGGAGCCAGGATCTTCCTCCCGGTCTCCCATGTGGGTTCAGGGGCCCAAAGACTTGGGCCATCTTCTACTGCTTTCGCAGGCCATAGCAGAGAGCTGGATTGGAAGAGAAGCAGCTGGGACTCGAACCAGTGCCCATATGGGATGCTGGCACTGCAGGCCAGGGCTTTAACCTGCTGCACCACAGCACCAGCCCCTACTGATAAATCTTTACACAAGTCTATCCTTTAGAACTTACTTAGAATAAATTCCTAGAAATGGAAATGCTGGCTTAAATTCCTGTTTTTAAGCATTTGATAATTATTGCTAAATTATCTTCCAGAAGGGTTTACTGAGTGAATGACAATCCTTGTATCCTTATTATCACTACTATATAAATGCATGCTTAAAGTCTTCGGATTATGAATTTGAATAGGATACATGCGGAGAAGTAGAGACAGTGGATTGGGAACGTTTTTCCTAGTTTGTGTTGAGATGGGGATTGTTGTGTCAAGGAGAGGAGCAAGACTGCAAGGGTTCTTGAATTCTGTGACTTCATGATCACGCAGAACAATCACTTAGACTTATGAACAAGCTGATGGACTTGAGCGTTTCTCTAGAAGGGTAATTACATTGAGTACCCTGGGTACAGGGCTCTGGGGTTTGACAGACCTGGGTTTGCCTGTGAATACCACCACTTCCTATCTGTGTGATTCTCGGAACATTGGTAGCTTTCTTGGGCCTGCGTTTCCTCCTCTTGCTGGTCCACACCCCAGGGCTGGTGTAAAAACGGAAGACATAAAGTCGTCAGCACACATGCATGTTAGCTAACTTCGTATTGCTTTCGGTATTAGCCTAGAAAAACAACACTGAAAAATGAGGGCTATTGTAATGCTAAAAGCTTGATTAAGTGCTTCGGGAAATATGGTTTTCCTTTTGCACATCGGATTTTCATAGTCGGCAGTCAGTCACAGTAAATATAGTTTTGTCAGACTTTGTATTACATCTTTGTCAAACCAGTGTGTAAGAATGATATACTGGGGCTGGCGCTGTGGCACAGCGGTTTAAAGCCCCAGCCTGCAGCGCAGGCATCCCTTATGGGCACTAATTCAAGTTCCAGCTGCTCCACTTTTTGATAGGCAGAGTGGACAGTGTGAGAGAGAGACAGAGAGAAAGGTCTTCCTTTTCTGATGGTTCACCTCCCAGTGGCCCTTCTGGCTGGTGCGCACCGCGCTGATCCGAAGGCAGGAACCAGGTGCCTCTCCTGGTCTCCCATGCGGTTGCAGGGTACAGGGCCCAAAGACCTGGACCATCTTCCATTGCACTCTTGGGCCACAGCAGAAAGCTGGACTGGAAGAGGAGCAACCAGGACAGAATCTGGCGCCCCAACCAGCACTAGAACCTGGTGTGCTGGCGCCGCAGGCGGAGGATTAGCCTATTGAGCTGTGGCACCAGCCCTACTGTTCCACTTTCAATCCAGCTCCCTGCTAATGCACCTGGGAAAGCAGCAGAGGATGGCCTAGGTCTTTGGGCTCCTGCACCTGTGTGGGAGACCTGGAAGAAGCTTCTGGCTCCTGATTGGCTCAGCTCTCGACATTGCAGCCATTTGGGGAGTGAACCAGCAGATGGAAGACCTCTCTGTCTCTACCTCTCTCAAAATAAATAAAATTTTAAAAAATTCATTAAAATATATTACAAAAGAATGACATACTACTATAGTTTTAATGATCTGTGATTAAAATTTACTGTATGGGCCGGCGCCGTGGCTCAATAGGCTAATCCTCCACCTTGCAGCGCTGGCACACCGGGTTCTAGTCCCGGTCGGGGTGCCGGATTCTGTCCCGGTTGCCCCTCTTCCAGGCCAGCTCTCTGCTGTGGCCAGGGAGTGCAGTGGAGGATGGCCCATGTCCTTGGGCCCTGCACCCCATGGGAGACCAGGAGAAGCACCTGGCTCCTGGCTTCAGATCAGCGCGGTGCACTGGCCGCAGCGCGCCAGCCGCAGCGGCCATTGGAGGGTGAACCAACGGCAAAGGAAGATCTTTCTCTCTGTTCTGTCTCTCTCTCTCTCTCTCACTGTCCACTCTGCCTGTCAAAAAAATTTTTTTTACTGTATAGAAGTTCAGTGGTCATATTTTCATTTGATTATTGTTTATAGCCCTTGCCTATATTCCCTCTGAATTAGGTCTTTTTTTAAAGATTTATTTTATTTATTTGAAAGAGAGAGAAGAAGAGGCAGAGAGAGAGAGAGGTCTTCCATCCATTGGTTCACTCCCCAGTTGGCCGCCATGGCTGGAGCTGAGCCCATCCGAAGCCAGGAGTCAGGAGCTTCTTTTGGGTCTCCCCAGCCGAAGCAGGTACCCAAGGACTTGGGCCATCTTCTATTGCTTCCCCAGGTCATAGCAGAGAGCTGGATGGGAAGTGGAGCATCCGGGACTCGAACCGGCACCCATATGAGATGCCAGCACTGCTGGCAGCAGCTTTACCTACTACGCCACAGCACTGGCCCCTGAACTAGGTTTTTTTACTCTTTACCTGTTGAACTCTATTTAGTGTAGCATTAAGCCTTTGTTTATTATGTAAATTTAAAAAAATATTATCTAAAGGGCTGGTGCCGCGGCTCACTAGGCTAATCGATTCTCCGCCTTGTGGCGCTGGCACACCGGGTTCTAGTCCCAGTCGGGGCGCCGGATTCTGTCCCGGTTTCCCCTCTTCCAGGCCAGCTCTCTGCTGTGGCCAGGGAGTGCAGTGGAGGATGGCCCAAGTGCTTGGGCCCTGCATCCCATGGGAGACCAGGATAAGTACCTGGCTTCTGCCATTAGATCAGCGCTGTGCGCCGGCTGCAGTGCGCCGGCCGCAGCACGCCGGCCATGGTGGCCATTGGAGGGTGAACCAACGGCAAAGGAAGACCTTTCTCTCTGTCTCTCTCTCTCACTGTCCACTCTGCCTGTCAAAAAAAAATAATAAAAATAAATAAAAAAGAGTGATCTAAAAAAATCAAAAAAGGAAGGGGAGAAGAAGTATTATTGTATTCTTAGAATTGTTTCCATGAACCACCTTGAATCTGTTCTCTTTGTATTGGTATCACATTAACAAGAGAAATGAGAACTGTGTTGTAGTAGTCATCATGAATTTGCTGTGACCCTGAGAATCTATTAATATTATTAATAAATTCCTTAGGTCAAAATAATAAGACTCAGCCACAAGCTTCTTCCTCCTGTTCCTGGTGCCTGTGGGGCCCTGGGCTCTGTCGAAATACAGGACCTCCATGTTTAAGTTGATCCTCTTGCTCTGAAAGTGGAAACTGGTGCTCACCTTCTTGAAGGTGAAGAGAAAAAAAATAAAATAAAATGAGACTTTTCAGTATTCCTGAAAACTGTTTCTGCACAGAGAGCTAGGCGAGAAAAACAAGTGTGAGAGAAAAGGGAAGGTCTGCATGCGGAAGAAGTGCTCTTGTGTTCCATTCGATCCAAGTGTTCTACACCATGGGCGGCTGTGTGCTGAGGGCGAGAGGCCGGGCATCCCCAGACAGTGCTTGCATTCCTGCTTCTGTGTTGTGATGGTTTTCATTTTAAATGAAAGATTTCACTTTATCTTCGTCTCTTCGGAACACGAGTTCTCAGGATGCAGAACTGGAGGTGAATCTGTACACACAGTGGCCTTCTGTGTTTTGCACCTGCTGATCTTGCTCCCTGTGCTTGTGCTGACAAGTGTGACCCAATGACAAACCCTGGTGTATGTCTGACAAGCATAACCTAGCCTCACGCTCCAGCCAATGACTTGGAGACTGCAGGACCTGAGAACTCTTGTTTGATTTCCAAAGAACTTTGATGTTTTTACCCAGAGTCCCTTTCACCTCCTGGAGTCGGCTTCTCACCAAGGATACTGACACCTGTTCTGCACACAGTTGTCAGGTAGATCCCAGGAAAGGTGCAAGCGCTGTGTTAGTTATGATTGGCACCATGAAGTTCAGGGCTGATTGCTGACGGCCCTTTTTACTCCTGTCGCCTAGTGTGGTGCTTGAGGGCTATGCTTTGTTCTACACTCTGTACATCTACTACAATTCCAGGGGGACAGGAACTTCTCAGTACATGTCTGTCAGAAGGAGGAAAGGAAGGAAGGTTGTAAGTCCCAGGAGGTCCTGTGTTGCTCTCATGGGCCAATCCCTGCCATGGTATCTCTCATTAATAAGCCAATCCAAGGTGTGTAGGTGGAGCAAGATTCAAACACAGAAGACTTGCAGCCCCATCCACTGAACAGCAGGGGGCGCACCCACATTAGCAATAAAGAGCCCAGGTCTCTGCTTTCACCTTCCCCAATGTAAACAATGGACATGTCAGGGGCTGGCACTGTTGCATAGCGGGGACTCCGGTTCCAGTCCCAGCTGCTCTACTTCCGATCCAGCTCTGTTATGGCCTAGGAAAGCAGATGACCCAAGCGCTTGGGCCCCTGCACCCGCGTGGGAGACCTGGAAGAATCTCCTGGCTCCCGGCTTCGGATCAGCCCAACTCCATCCATTGCAGCCATCTGGGGAGTGAACCAGCAGATGGAAGACCTCTCTCTCTCTCTGCCTCTCTGCCTCTCTGTAACTCTGCCTTTCAAATAAATAAATCTTCCTTTAAAAAGAACAATGGACATTTAACAAGTTACAACTCTTACAGCCTGGAAACTCAGGCTTGTAGGACTAAAGAACAAACTATTCTGAAGCTAAAAAAGTTGTGTGTGGAGGGGTGGAAAACTAAACTTCACAAATGTTAGCCACATAGACGCTTCCATATGTCCGTACTATCTCAGATAAAGCTAGGTCACTCCTCTCTCTACCTAGCTCCTCATGGCAAACAAACAGTAAACTCAATTCCCTTTTTTTTTTTTTTTAATGGTGCATAACTTGTCATTCTTGATGCTCTGTTGCCAATACTGAAACCAGTGTCCGGAGGGTGGGCACCAGCGGCATTTGGTGCTGTGATTAAGATGCTGCTTGGGATGCCATATTCCGTGTCAGAGAGCTGGGGTCGGGTCCTGGTTCGGCTCCCGGTTCCAGGATCCTTCTAAAGTGCACCTTGGGAGGCAGCAGCTGATGGCTCCACTGGTTGTGTCCCTGTCACTCACAGGGGCTATTTGGATTGAGTTCCAGATTCCCAGTGTTAGCCCCGCCCAGCCGCTGTTGTTTCCAGCATTTGAGCGGTAAACCAGCTGAAGATCTCTGTGTGCCACTGTCTCCCTGCCTCGCAAGTCAAAAAAACAAAAACCAAAGCAAAACCAAACTGGTCTTCCAGGCTATTACGGGCAAGAGAGCAGAGCTCCATGCCAGAGCTAATTTGTTCATCACCACTGGTTTCCTGAAGTGTGTTGTGGAGATCTGGCTGGACACACCTACTATAGATTGTATAGACCACTATAATACAAACAAGATAGAAAAGCTGCCAAGTTTGTGGTGAGAGGTTGGTTGTTCTGAAATCAAGGCTTATTCTACTCAGTACTTTAACAACTATTAAGAGAAAAGCAATGGAGGGGGGCTTCTGTCTTTTTTTTTTTTTTTTTTTTAAAGATTTATTGGCCGGCGCCGCGGCTCACTAGGCTAATCCTCCACCTTGCGGCGCCGGCACACAGGGTTCTAGTCCCGGTCGGGGCACTGGATTCTGTCCCGGTTGCCCCTCTTCCAGGCCAGCTCTCTGCTGTGGCCAGGGAGTGCAGTGGAGGATGGCCCAAGTACTTGGGCTCTGCACCCCATGGGAGACCAGGATAAGTACCTGGCTCCTGCCATCGGATCAGCATGGTGCGCCAGCCACAGTGTGCCAGCCGCAGCGGCCATTGGAGGGTGAACCAACGGCAAAAGGATGACCTTTCTCTCTGTCTCTCTCTCTCTCACTGTCCACTCTGCCTGTCAAAAAATTAAAAAAAAAAAAAAAAGAAGTCTTTAATCTGCCGGTTCACTCCCCAAGTGGCCCCAACAGCCAGGGCTGGGCCCGTCCAAAGCCAGGAGCTTCCTCTGGGTCTCCCACATGGGTGCAGGGCCCCAAGTATTTGGGCCATCTTCTACTGCTTTCCCACAGCAGAGAGCTGGATTGGAAGAGGAGGAGCTGGGTCTCGAACCAGTGCTCATATGGGCTGCTGGCACCACAGGCAGAGGATTAACCTATTGTGCCACGGCGCCGGCCCAAGAGATTTTTTTAAAAATTTTACTTATTTATTTGAGAGGCAGAGTTACAGAGTGGGAGAGGAAGGTCTTTTATTTATTTATTTATTTTTTGACAGGCAGAGTTAGAGAGAGAGAGACAGAGAGAAAGGTCTTTCTTTGCTGTTGGTTCACCCCCCAAATGGCTGCTACGGCCGGCGTGCCTCGCCGATCTAAAGCCAGGAGCCAGGTGCTTCTTCCTGGTGTCCCATGTGGGTGCAGGGCCCAAGCACTTGGGCCATCCTCCACTGCACTCCCTGGCCACAGCAGAGAGCTGGACTGGAAGAGAAGCAACCGAGACAGAACCGGCGCCCCAACCGAGACTAGAACCCCGAGATGCTGGTGCTGCAGTCGGAGGATTAGCCTATTGAGCCGCGGCGCCGGCCGAGAAAGGTCTTTGATCCACTGGTTCACTTCCCAAATGGCCACAATGGCCAGAGCTGGGCTGACTTGAAGCCAGGAGCCAGGAGCTTCTTTCGGATATCCCATGCAGGTGCCTGGGCCCAAGGATTTGGGGCATCTTCTACTGCTTTCCCAGGCCACAGCAGAGAGCTGGATCGGGAGTAGCAGCCAGGATATGAAGCGGTGCCCATATGGGATGCTAGTGCCACAGGTGGTGGCTTAACCTATTACGTCACAGCCCCGGCCCCAAAGAGGGGCTTCTTAAAAACAGTTTGTAGGGGACAGGCTCATGCCACAGTGGGTTAAGCAGCCTCTGCCTGTGAGACCCACATCCCTTACAGAGTGCTGGCTGGAGTCCGGGGAAGGCAGCAGATTATGCCCCATATGCTTGGATCCCTGCCACCCATGTGGGAGACATGGATGGAGATCCTCGCTCCCGGCTTCAGATGAGCCCAGCCTTGGGCATCTGGGGCGTGAATCAGAGGATGGAAGATCTCTGTCTCTCCCTCTCTCTATTGCTTTGCCTTTTAAATAAATCTTAAAAAAAAAAAAAAAGAACCGTTCATAGACTTCTGTGGAATTTTTTTTTTTTTTGACAGACAGAGTGGACAGTGAGAGAGACACAGAGAGAAAGGTCTTCCTTTTACCGTTGGTTCACCCTCCAATGGCCGCCTCGGCCTGCACGCTGCAGCCGGCGCACCGCGCTGATCCAATGGCAGGAGCCAGGTGCTTCTGGTCTTCCATGGGGTGCAGGGCCCAAGCACTTGGGCCATCCTCCACTGCACTCCCTGGGCCACAGCAGAGAGCTGGCCTGGAAGAGGGGCAACCGGGACAGAATCCGGCGCCCCGACGGGGACTAACTAGAACCTTGTGTGCCGGCGCCGCTAGGCGGAGGATTAGCCTGTTGAGCCGCGGCGCTGGCCTGTGGAATGTGAAATATAGAGGTCAGCATTGTGGTATAATGGGTTAAGCCACTGCCTACAATGCCAGCCTCCCAGAAAGTTACTAGTTCAAGTCCTGGTGTGGGCAGCCACAGGTAGTCACTCCCTTTGTTTACACTTAAACATATGAATGGAGACTTCCTGGCACAGACAATTAGGCTAGGGGAGATTCCGGGAAGAGGCAGGAGGAACCTAAACCTTTCACAAGAGATGATACAAATAATCAGTCACACCTGTAACCTTCATTTATCACCTAAGTGTTTTTATTGTAACCTTAAGAGCCGTTTTGATATGTAAATCTTTTGTGCTCCTCCTTGTAAACAACTGGTCATGTTTAAATACTACTGCATTTATTCAATAAACGAGCCTTGATCAGGACTCGTCTTGGCTCCATTCTTTGCGTCCTTGTCCCCGCATTCCCACTCTCTGTTTCAGGAAGACCCAGTTCATTGTGCCGCAGGCCGGCACATCCTGGCTGCTCCACTTCCAATCGAACTCCCTGCTGATGTGCCCAGGGAAAGCAGCAGAAGATGGGCAGAAACCTTGAGCCCCTGCACGAAACATGGGAGGTCCTGGATGAAGCTCCTGCGTCCTGGGTTCGGCCTGGTCCAGCCCAGTCCATTGTGGCCATTTATGGAGTAAAACCAGTGGATGGAAGATCTCGCACTCCCCCCCTCCCCGTAACTGCCCTTCAAATAAATAAAGTAAATATTTTAAAAAGTGCAAAATATATAACAGTGAGTCTTTAAAACAGACAAAAAAGTTACTCAGCTCCCAGAGCTGTGGCTTCCAGGCTTCTGCTCTTTCCCACTGTGGAAAAGGGCATGGGGTTTTGAGAATTCCAGCCCCATCAGTATTTCCCAACTTCCTTAAGAGCATGTTTTAAGCAGGACACAAAAACGAATAAATGACACTGGTTCACAATCTATGCCTAGGAGCAGACACAAACTTCTAATTTTATTTCTCCTCTCCAACGGCCAAAAAACTAGTTTCATATATATTGCTTCATTTATGAAGTCCCGTGAGGCCTAAACACCATTCTCTTAGGCACAGCGGGTTACAATTCGCGAAGCGCAGGACACCGCTTAGCCTGATCTCTCCGCGCAGGCGCATTTTACATAGGCCAAAACAGATGTTCAAAGGGGCGAAGGGTCCAGCTGTTCGGCATCTTAGCCAGCGCAGTTAGAGTTCTACCCAGAACAAGTGGCTCTTAGGAAATCTGACAGCACACAGGCCCGCCCACTCTCCCAGCCCCGGGAAACTAGGGCTCTTCCACACCTTCTCCAGTGCGCCGGACGCGCGTGCGCCTAGGACCTCTGATCATGTGACCCGCGGGCTCGGCTCACGTGACACAACTCCTGGAGGCGGAGTTCCACGGCCAAGATGGCGGCCTACCTGCAGTGGCGGCGCTTCGTCTTCTTCGACAAGGAACTGGTGAAGGAGCCCGTGGGCAATGATGGGGCAGCTCCCGGGGCCGCGCCTACCGCCGGATCCGCTGCTTCCAAGTTCCTTTGCCTCCCTCCTGGCATCACGGTCTGCGACTCAGGCCGAGGGAGCCTGGTCTTTGGAGATATCCTTCCTCCGGAGCTGTCTCTTTGCTCTCCCGGTCGCTGAAGAGATCCAGCTGGGATGGAACCTGTCAGAGTGGTTCGTGCCCTGGGCCACCTTCCTTTCGATAGGCGCTAGGGTTCTTCTGTGGGCTGAGGGAAGACAGAAGGAAGTCCATTCTCCAATTTGTCGACTGACCAATCCTGGGCGAGTCATGTAACCACTGGCCTTCAGTTTCTTTATCGGTAAAAAGGGCGTCGTGCCAGTTGGCAAGGTTATCTTAAGATCAGTCCAAAAAATGGATGCCGGTTGGCTTTAAAAGATAAATTTGTAAGGTGTCATGGTTTCCCCTGCCCAGTATTGTGGAGGGGAGGTAGATGAGACTAGGAATTTGTGGCTTTGTTCTTCACGTAGTTGCCCTAAACTCTGGGCTTCACCACTCTTTAAGGCAGGATGTTCCGCCAGAAGAAATCCTTGGTAATGTCAAAAATCCTTGATAATGTATGCATGTTAGTTTGCGTTCTGATCCACACATAAATACAGCAGTTCCCCCTTATCCATGGTTTCAGGACCACCAGGGATACCTGGAACCATAGATACTACGAAACTCTATATATTGTTTTTTCCTTGGCAAATGTTTCTAAACTTATAATAGGGTTAAATCGTGCTTAAAGCATTTTAAGTTGAAAATATTTTGTCAAAAATGCATGTAGTACACGCTCCTGCCAAGCAGAGCTTAGTCACGTGGTGCACTGTAGCGTGTCAGCCCTTTGCCCTGTGACCACCTGGCTGCTGAGGAGCGGTGGCTCTCCGTGCTGCCCAGCATCCCAGGGTCGTACCGCACTGCATATCGCTAGCCTGGGAAAGATTTTGATCTTTTCAAATTCAGCATTTGAAGTTGGGTTTCTGGTGAATGCATATTGATTTTGCATCATTGTGAGACTGGAAAATTGTGAGCTGAACCATCGTAAGTCCAGGACCATCTCTATGTACATATCCTCGATAAAATTTAATTTGTAAGTTAATCATGGTAAGGGATTAACAATAAAATAAAGCTATTATAAAAATATGCCATACTAAAAGTTAAGTAAATGTGGTTCCTCTTTCAAAATATCTTACTTCCTCTTTATGCTGTAATAGTAATACAGTTTTTAAAAAAATTTATTTTATTTATTTGAAAGGCAGAGAGACAGAGAAAGAGGTCTTTTGTCCACTGGCCACAAGGGCCAGGTCTGGGCTAGGCTGAACCGGGAGCCCAGAACTCTGTAGGAGTCTCCCACGTGGGTGCAGGGACCCAAGCACTTGAGCCATGATCTGCTGCTTCCCAGGCGCATTAGCAGGAAGCCAGGATGCTGGCTTTGCAAGTGGTGGCTTGACCAGCGAGGCCGCAATGCCAGCCCCAGTGTAGTAGTAGCGTTTTCAGACTGTGGTTGACTGGGTAATTGAAGCCATGGAAAGTGAACCCATAGCTCAGGGGAACTATCGTATCTCTTCTTGGAGAGGAAGCACCTTGACTGCCCTGCACATATGGAAGGCCAGATCTGGTTCTTGCCACGCTCCCTCCAGCTTACAGGCTTCCAGGCCTACAAACTGCGGGTGACTCACCTGTACCAGCTGAAGCAGCACAACATCCTGGCGTCTGTTGGTGAGGATGAAGAGGGCATCAACCCTCTGGTGAGTCCCGGAAAGGAAGAAGGGAGATCCGGGATCTTGCGAATGTTTTCTGTCTTCTGGTGTTTTTTTTTTTTTTTTCCTTTTGTTTTGCTTTTTTGTTTTTGCTGGAGGGTGAATAGCATTCACACTTCAGAGGTTTGTCCACAGGTAAAGATCTGGAACCTGGAGAAAAGAGATGGTGGCAACCCACTCTGTACTCGAATCTTTCCCGCCATCCCAGGAACAGAGCCAACTGTTGTGTCTTGTTTGACGGTCCATGAAAATCTCAACTTTATGGCCATCGGTAAGCAGAAAGAAAGCAGAAGTAACACTTCAGATGCTTTGTAGACGTTCTTCAGAGTTGCTTCTGCGGCTCCTCTTCATTTGTTTTCATGAGATCACTTTGTTCTGCACTGAGGCCTTGAGATAGTGAAGTTTGGAATGAGAAAGCATGTCAGTTTGTTCTTTAATAATGAGCCAGGGAGTTCCAGTGTTCAGGTAAGCCGTTAGAGAGTCTGGGTGTAAGGTGAGCTTGGCGTTCCTAATTGGTCTCTCTTCCCTTCATTGAAGTCCTGCTCCTTGCTCTCCTGCAGGTTTCACTGATGGCAGTGTGACATTGAACAAGGGAGACATCACCCGGGACCGGCATAGCAAGACCCAGATCTTGCACAAGGGCAACTATCCCGTTACTGGACTGGCCTTTCGCCAAGCAGGAAAGACCACCCACTTGTTTGTGGTGACGACAGAGAATGTCCAGGTATGACAGAGGCCACCAGTCTGAGCGGCAGCCAGTAAGACTTTTCTGTTGCTCAGGGGGCTAGGATAAGGGACTAATGGGAGAGGTGGCATGCTTAGAACTTTCGTCAGATAGCCCTAACTCATTGCCCCGCTTAGTATTTCATTTTTTTACATCGGAGAGTGGGAAGCATAAGAAAAGAACACGGGGCTTGTAATGAAAAGGCCGTGATGTTTTCCCCTTTAGCTATGTGATATTGGACAAGTTGCTTTGCCTCTTTGGTTCCTGGTGCCCCTAAAAAGCCTGTTTTTTCTTTTCGTCTATGTGAAAGGCAGAGTGACAGAGAAAGGGAGATCTCCCATCTGCTGGTACTCTTCCCAAATGCGCACTACAGCCAGCACTGCACCAGACTTAAGCTAGGAACTGGGACTTGTGTCCATTCTCCCATATGGGTGGCAGGAGCCCAAACACGAACTATTATCTACCACCTCCCAAATGCATTAGCAAGAAGCTGGATTGAAGTGGAGTAGCTGGACTCAAACCATCACTTCATTAGGGGATGCAGGTGTCCCCAGAAACAGCTTAATGTGCTGTGCTGCATGTTCACCCCATTCTCTTTTATTTATTTATTTATTTATTTATTTTTTTTTTTCATTTTACTTGAAAAGCAGAGGGGCCAGCGCCATGGCACAGCCGGTAAAGCTGCCGCCTGTGCTGCTGGCGTCCATTATGGGCACTGGTTTGAGTCCCAGCTGCTCTGCTTCCAATCCATCTCCCTGCCAATGGCCTGGGAAAGCAGTGGAGGATGGCCCAAGTGCTTGGGCCCCTGCACTCATGTGAGAGACCCGGAAGAGCCTCCTGGCTCCTGTCTTCGGCCTGGCCCAACCCTGGCTGTTGTCACCATTTTGGGAGTGAACCAGCAGATGGAGGATCTCACTTGCTCTCTGTCTCTGTAACTCTGCCTTTCAAATACATAAATAAATCTTAAAAAATTTATTAAAAGAAAATCAGAGAGCTCCCATATGCCAGTTCAGTTCCCAAATACCTGCAACAGCCAGAGCTGGGGTAGGCCAAAGCCAGGAGCCCAGAACTCAGTGCAGGTTGCCCACGTGGGTGGCAGGAGCCCAAGTACTTGAACAGTCACCTGCTGACACCTGGGTGCACATTAGCAGGAAGCTCAGACTTGAACCCAGGTGCTTTGACAAGGGATGCTGGCATCTCAGGCACTGACTCCATTGCTGCTCCCAACGCCAGTCTATAACCGTATCTTTTCTAATTCTGTTTTTTCCTTGAGCATTTTGAAGTGCCATCTTACAGAGATGGGAGTACTTTATATGGAGGCTTCAGTGCTACCCCTCAAAGGGAGCCTTGAACTGCTTGTTTTCTTCCACAGTCCTATATAGTGTCCGGGAAGGACTACCCCCGTGTGGAGTTGGACACCCACGGCTGTGGCCTGCGCTGCTCAGCCCTGAGCGACCCTTCTCAGGACCTGCAGTTCATTGTGGCCGGAGACGACTGCGTCTACTTGTACCAGCCTGATGAACGTGGGCCCTGCTTCGCCTTTGAGGGCCATAAGCTCATCGCCCACTGGTTTCGAGGCTACCTCGTCATCGTCTCTCGTGATCGGAAGGTTTCCCCCAAGTAAGGACCCAGGGAGAAGGGAAGGGAAAGAGAGAGACTTGGACTTGTTGTCCCCAAATTATCCAGATTTTAAAATCCTAATGGCTGGATCTTGCCAGTCTCCTACTTCGGTTTCACGTAGATTGCACTGCACCTAGACTTCCTCTTTGCTGAAGAATGTGTGGTTTTGCTGCAGATAAGGGATGCTCCCATCTCAAGCACTGACTCCATTGCTGCTTCATTTGCTGAGTGGCCCTGGTATCCTAGAGTGTTCCAGGAAATTTGGAATTTATATTGATTTTTTTTTTTACTCTTTAGCCAAATTGGACAGAGGAACAAGGGATTGAGGTAGCGGAGAAATTTGAAAGTAGTGAGAGTGCAAAGCACAGTTGTGTTTTTCCAGAGCCCTGTAAAAGGGGGAGGTAGGGACTCTTGCATGGTGGCAGTGCTCCCTAGTTGAAGTTGGTTTGTTTTCGTACGGCACCAAACACAGCAGGCGTCAGGTGATCACTTGTGAGATGGGTGGATATCTGTCTGCTGTTGGGATTCATGGTAGGGTCCCAGAGATAAGATCAGGCCCGTGTGCTTTCTTTCTGCACCTGCCAGCACAATGCTGGGTGTTACAGGGTGAGCTGCCAGTGCAGCCAAAGTGGTGATTTGTTCTGAGAGGAATGCGCAGCACCACACTTGTCCCAGGAAAGAACTGAAGGGGAGTGGAGATGGGGGATCCACATGTCTGATGCTGTCTCTTTCCTATGCAGGTCAGAGTTTACCAGCCAGGACTCGCAGAGCTCCGATAAGCAGATTCTCAACATCTATGACCTGTGCAACAAGTTCATAGCCTATAGCGCTGTCTTTGAGGATGTAGTGGATGTGCTTGCTGAATGGGGCTCCCTGTACGTGCTGACGAGGGATGGGCGGGTCCACGCACTGCAGGAGAAGGACACACAGACCAAACTGGAGGCAAGGCCACCAGGTTCCCAGAGCTAGCACAGGCTCAGAAGCAGCTGCGGGAGTAGGCTCCCTAGTCACTTTGCCCAGGGTTTCCCTTCCCTTGGGGTCACTGTCTGACTCAGTGTCCTTAGCTAAGGTAGAATCACAAGATAAATGGCCTGGGATGAGGCTTTAAGGGCCATAAGTGCCCGGAGCCTGAGCCCACTCTCAGGGTCCACTTGGTTGGCAAAGACCAACCAAGGTGAGGTGGGTCTGTGGGAGGTCTCACTGTGCTGAGGCTCTGGGAAGGTTGCAGCTGCAGGACTGTCTGGCTTGTGTGTTGCAGGTGCATGTTGGGAATGGGGTCTTTTCAGGACTGCTGCTCCCAGTTTTCTAACGTCTCTCCTCTTCTAGATGCTGTTCAAGAAGAACCTATTTGAGATGGCAATTAACCTGGCCAAGAGCCAGCATCTGGACAGTGACGGGCTGGCCCAGATCTTCATGCAGTATGGAGACCATCTCTACAGCAAGGGCAACCATGACGGCGCTGTCCAGCAGTACATCCGGTCAGTCTGGAGGCACTGGGGATGTAGCTCTGAACAGCAGGCAGCCAGATGGCTGAGACCTGTGTGGGGGAAGGGCTGGAACTCCATCCTGAACGGCTCATATTTGCCATGGAAACTGCACCATCTCACAGGGGAGGATGAGGTACCCTATTGGAAAGGCAGTGTTTAGGGTTAAATCCAATCAGTATACAATTGAACTGATGATGACCTCCTATTTTAAACTTAAGCCTAGCCTTTTTAAAGATTCATATTTCTTGGTTCTTTAAAGGAAAAAGAGAGTTTATCTCTTGTTTCCTTTTTTTTCTAAAGATTTATTTTATTTACTTAAGAGGCAGAGTTACAGAGAGGCAAAGACAGAGAGAGGTCTTCCATCCGCTGGTTCACTCCCCAGTTGGCCGCAACAGCCAGAGGTACGCTGATCTGAAGCCAGGAGCTTCTTCCTGGTCTCCCATGTGGGTACAGGGGCCCCAGGACTTGGGCCATCTACTGCTTTTCCAGGCCACAGCAGAGAGCTGGATTGGAAGTGGAGCAGCTGGGACTTGAACCAGCACCCATATGGGATGCTGGCATCACAGGCAGAGGCTTTACCCTCTATGCCACAGTGCTGGCCCCATATCTCTTGTTTCTATACTGTTTTAGAAATCTGGCCAGCTTTTTTCTTTTTTCTTATTTTCAACCAAGTTTAAGAACCAATTTCATTCTAGTTAGGATGACTACTTCCCAGACAGATCAGAGACTGTTGTTTGGTGTGGTGGTTAAGACACCGCCCGGGACACTCAAATCCCATTATATTGGTGTTCACGGGTTCAAGTCCTGTCTACTCTCCTGATTCCAGCTTCCTACTAACACACACCCTGGGGGGCAGAGGTGATGGCTCAATAACTGGATCCCTGCCACCCATGTGAAAGACCTAGATTGATTTCTTGGCTCCTGGCTTTGGCCAGGCCATTCCCAGCTGTTACAGGGGAGTGAACAGGTGGATAGAGCTTGCTCTGTCTCTACTTCTCAAATAAATAAAATAAATAAGTTTTTTTTTTTTTTTTTTTTTTTAAAGAAAAGATGCCTGCAGGTGAGGATGTGGAGAAAGGGCAATTCTCATACCCTGTGGTTACAAGGTAAATTGTACAGAAGTTCAGGAAAACAATACAGAGGTTTCTCAAAAAATTAAAAATAGAGGCTGGAGGGGTGGGCAGTAACTTAAGCCACTTTGACACCAGCATCTCACATGAGTCCTGGTTCGAGTCCCAGTTGTTGCATGTATGATCCAGCTCCCTGCTAATACACCTGGGAAGGAAGTGGAAGATGGCCCGAGTGCTTGGTCCCTGCAAGCACTCTGGGAGACCCAGATAGAGTTCCAGGCCGCTGAGTCCAGCCTGGCCTAGCCCTGGCTGTTGCAGCCATTTGGAAAGTGAACCAGTAGATATCTTTTTTCTGTCTCTCATATTCTTTCTGTGTGTCTCTGTCTCTCTTCCTTTCTGTAACTCTGCCTTTCAAATTAAATACGTAAATCTTTAAAAAAAAAAACAGCCCTGGCTGTTGCAGCCATTTGGAAAGTGAACCAGTAGATATCTTTTTTCTGTCTCTCATATTCTTTCTGTGTGTCTCTGTCTCTCTTCCTTTCTGTAACTCTGCCTTTCAAATTAAATACGTAAATCTTTAAAAAAAAAATAAAATTACTATGTGATCCAGTAGTCCCACTGCTGGGTATGTACTCAAGGGAAATGAAATCAGTCTGTCGAAAAGACATGTGTCCTCCCACATACAGTGTTACAGCACCTTATGTGATAGCCAACGTATAGGATCCGCTGAGGTGTCCAGCTGATGAGTGGGTAAAGAAAATGTGGCACATAGACACAGTGGAATTCTGTTCAGCCATTAAAAAAGATGAAGTCCTGTCATTTGTGACATGGGTAGAACTAGCGGTCATCATGTTCAGTGAAAAAAGTCGGGCACAGAAAGACAAGTGCAGCTGGTCGAGTGGTGGTCCCCGGAGGCTGGGGAGAGGGGTGGGAAAGGTTGGGCGATCGGAGTTAAGTCACAGAGAAAACTCTCATATCTGTTACACAGTAGGGTGACTGTAGGGACTGATAATGGATCATGTATTTCAGAACTACAAGAGGAGATACTGAATGTTTTCATCATGAGAAAGTGATGTGTTTGAGGAGATAAATGTCTTTACCTAGATTTGGAATTACATGATGTACACATGTGTTGAAACTTCACATGGCACCCCATAAATATGTACCCTTTTCCCCCCTAAAGATTTATTTATTTATTTATTTGAAAAAGTGGCAGAAGTAGTGCTTCCATCTGCTGGTTCACTCCTGAAATGACCACAACAGCCAGGTCTGGGCCAGGCCGCAGCCAGGAAACTGGAACTTCTTGCTGTTCTCCCACATGGGTAGCAGGGGCCCAAGTATTTGGGCCATCATCTGGGCCTTCCCAGGCACATTAGCAGGAGGCTAGATTGGAAACAGAGAAGCCAGAACACGAGCCAGCACTCTGGAACTGGGATTGGCATGCTGGTGTCCTAAGCAGGGGCCTGACCCACTGCACCACAACGCTGGCCCCTATTGCAGTTTTTACTTGTCAGTTGAGGAAAAAAAAATAAGTGATCCAGGACCTTGGTGCGCACTGCAGCTCACAGTCTAGCAGACTGGTATTACCTGGAACTGTCAGAAATGCAGAATCTGGGGCCTCCCAGGCCTACTGAAGCAGCTTGCATTGTGACATGCTCTACGGTGATTCTCATGCACGCAAGTTTGAGAAGTGCCCTGATGCAGATGATGTTTGTGTCTCTAGAACCATTGGGAAGTTGGAGCCATCCTACGTGATCCGCAAGTTTCTGGATGCACAGCGCATCCACAACCTGACCGCCTACCTGCAGACCCTGCACCGACAGTCTCTGGCCAATGCCGACCATACCACCCTGCTCCTCAACTGCTATACCAAGCTCAAGGACAGCTCAAAGCTGGAGGAGTTCATCAAGGTGCAGGGCGGTGTTGGGAGAGGATTCCAGGGGGTCCCCGTTGTGCACTGGGGCTTCCCCTTCTGTAGCCGGGCATGAGAATGCAAAGGCTGACCTTAATCTGGAGACCGGCACCCTCTGTAAATGGGGAGCACAGTAGCTGTCCTGCTGTTTTTCTCCCATCTCCCCTCCTTGTTTTTATGGTACCAGAACTCTTCATGTATCAGGCCAGAGAAGTGACGTTGAAGAAGCTGTGTCCCCAGGAAGGCCTGAGAGGCAGGCTGTCCTCGTGTTCCCCAAGCCTGGGCTTTAGTACCCCTTAGGAATCTGTCTTAACACCGGCTGCTTGTTTCCTTTCCCTTCTCCAGCCACCTCTGTGCGAATGACTCTGTCTGGTGTCTCCCTGGCAGACAAAGAGCGAGAGTGAAGTCCACTTTGACGTGGAGACAGCCATCAAGGTCCTCCGGCAGGCTGGCTACTACTCCCACGCCCTCTACCTGGCCGAGAACCATGCGCATCACGAGTGGTACTTGAAGATCCAGCTCGAGGACATTAAGGTGGGTGAGATCCTGACTCGCTCAGAGCCCTGTTCATCTTGAGGACGCAGCAGGAGGCTGCGTGAGTCAGGAGCAGGTGCTAGCCAGCCTCTCACCACCCCGCAGAATTACCAGGAAGCTCTTCAGTACATCGGCAAGCTGCCTTTCGAGCAGGCCGAAAGCAACATGAAGCGCTATGGGAAGACCCTCATGCACCACATCCCAGAGCAGACGACCCAGTTGCTGAAGGGACTCTGCACTGACTACCGGCCCAGCACAGAAGGCCGAGGCGACAGGGAGGCTCCAGGCTGCAGGGTGAGGCCTTTGGTAGAGCAGCTGTGGACAGCCAGGATCACTGTAGGGGCCTCCTGGGAACCGAGCCCACTCACCCTGCCTCCCCTCTCCTCCCTTGGTGTCCTAGGCCAACTCGGAAGAGTTCATCCCCATCTTTGCCAACAACCCGCGAGAGCTGAAAGCCTTCTTGGAGCACATGAGCGAGGTGCAGCCAGACTCCCCCCAGGGCGTCTACGACACGCTCCTCGAGCTGCGCTTGCAGAACTGGGCCCATGAGAAGGAGCCCCAGGTGAGCCCCGGCCAGACGCTCGGGTGTGCTGGAGAGCAGACTCAATTCTTGGGGGCTGCCTTTTACTACACTCATTCCTGAGACCAGCGGTGACCCCTCATCCACGGGGCTAACTAGGGCAGGGGAAACTGGGCTGAGGGGAAGAACCCGCTGATTAGCCTGCTTCCAAGAGACCCTGTGAGTTTTCTGCATGTCCAGCAGCTCTGCCCTCCTTCCTCCCCAGGTCAAAGAGAAGCTTCACGCAGAGGCCATCTCCCTGCTGAAGAGCGGCCGCTTCTGTGATGTCTTTGACAAGGCCCTGGTCCTGTGCCAGATGCACGACTTCCAGGACGGGGTCCTTTACCTCTATGAGCAGGGCAAGCTGTAAGCATCGGGAACTTCCCGAGAAGGGGAAGGATTCAGGGAGTGTCCCAGGGACACTGAGCTGTGCCCCTTGCCCGGCCCCAGGTTCCAGCAGATAATGCACTACCACATGCAGCATGAGCAGTACCGGCAGGTGATCGCCGTGTGTGAGCGCCATGGCGAGCAGGACCCCTCCCTCTGGGAACAGGCCCTCAGCTACTTTGCCCGCAAGGAGGAGGACTGCAAGGAGTACGTGGCGGCCGTGCTCAAGCACATCGAGACCAGGAACCTCATGCCGCCCCTTCTAGGTACTGGGAGGGTGGGGTCGGGGGTGCTCGGCTGCCAACCACGAAGGGCTCTGTGGCCAGGGCCCTTCCGCTCTGTCCAGAGCTTGCTGCTCAGCTCACCCTATTGTTTCCTTTCGGACCCCCTCTCAGTGGTGCAGACCCTGGCCCACAACTCCACAGCTACTCTGTCTGTCATCCGGGACTACCTGGTCCAAAAACTGCAGAAGCAGAGCCAGCAGATCGCACAGGATGAGCTGCGGGTGCGGAGGTACCGAGAGGAGACCACTCGCATCCGCCAGGAGATCCAGGAACTCAAGGCGAGGTACCTAGCACCTGTATGTGCAGGGGGAGGGGAGGAGTCCAGGCTGTGATCCTGTTCCTCATGGGGTATAGTAAAAACACATCAGAGGCAGGAAGACAGGATTGCATGTGTGTGTTTGTGCATTTTTAGTCTTGAAGAGGTGTTTATTCAAGACGGATTTGTTTGTTTGGAAGGCACAGCATTGGGGCAGTGCTGTGGCGTAGGGGGCTAAGTTTCCGCCTGCTGTGCTGGCATCCCATATGGGTTCCAATTCTTGTCCTGGCTGTTTCTTTTCCAATCCCGCTCCCTGCTAATGGCCTGGGAAAGCAGTAGAAGGTGGTCCAAGTGCTTGGGCCCCCATACTCGTGTGGGAGACCCCGAAGAAGCTCCTGGTTTCAGATCAGCTCAGCTCTGGCTGTTGCGGTCATTTGGGTAGTGAACCAGCGGGTGAAAGGTCATTCTCTTTGTGTTTCCCTCTCTCTGTACCTCAAACGAATAAATAAAATCTTAAAAAAAAAAAAAAAAAAAAAAAGAGCATCAGAGAGACAGAGAATGTTGCATCTACTGGTTCACTCCCCAAATGACCACAGTAGGTAGTTCTGTGCCGGGCCAAAGTCAGGAGCCAAGAACTCCATCTGTCTCGCCTGAGTGGCCCAAGGGCTTGGGCCGTCGCTGCCTCCTTCCCCGGCATGTCAGCAGGAAGCTGGATTTGAGCAGAGCAGCCGGAACTCAAATGAGCATTCTCATATGGGACTCTAGTGTGGCAGATGGAGGCGTAATATGCTGTGCCACAGTGCTCCCCTTGAACGTGTGGTTTTTATTTCTTTTAACTTAATATTTAATTTATTTTATTAGATAACATTTTAAATTTATATTGCAGTCAAAGGCTTAATGGTTTTACCAAATAAAGAGTTCAATAAATAAATTGACCATAGTCCAGCAGAAAAATAGGCAGGGGTTATAAACAATAATCGACTTAAAAGATGTTTAACTTCACTCTTAAAGTCAATTTTATTTTACTTATTTTTTTCAGAACTTTTTTTCTTAAAGGTTTATTTGTTTGAAAGGCAGAGTTACAGAGAGGCAGGTCTGTGTGTTCCGTCTGCTGGTTCACTCTTAAACCAAATGGCCACAACAGCCAGAGCTGGGCCGATCCAAAGCCAGGATCCGAGAGCTTCTTCTGGGTCTATCATGTGGGTACAGGGGCCCAAGGACTTGGGCCATATTCTGCTGTTTTCCCAGGCCACAGCAGAGAGCTGGATCAGAAGTGGAGCAGCCGGGACTCAAACTGGCACCCATATGGCATGCTGGCAGAGCCAGTGGCAGCTTTACCCACTATGCCACAGTGCCAACCCCTAAATTTTATTTTGTTTAATTATTTTTTAAAGATTTACTTATTATTTGAAAGAGTTAGAGTCGGGAATTTTCCATCCACTGGTTTACTCATCAGATGGCTGCAATGGCCAGGACTGGGCCAAGCCAAAGCCAGGAGCCAGGAGCTTCATCTGAGTCTACCACATGGGTGCAGGGGGGCCCAGACTCTTGGGCCATCCTACCCCACTTTTCCCGGGCCATTAGCAGGGAGCTGGAATAGATGTGGAGCAGCTTCAACGTGAGCTGGCGCCCATGTGCTATCTGGCCCCATAAAATAAATTTTAAATAGTTACGAAATCATTAAACTATGGTAGTATATCATTCCTATCAATTTGACACAGATTGAAAACAAAATTTGATAAAATATTTGCAACAAAACTAATACAAGCTTTTTAAAAAAATTTTAGCTCCCACATAACAAGGGAGAACATGCAGTATTTGTCTTCTGTGTTGAAGATCTGTTTTAATGGAGGAATTCCAGAATAGCTTATTACACAGATCATTATTTATGGGGCTTTGGGGGATATTATCTTGTAGCAAGTACTTACTTTCTCTCTACTTATTTTCTAGTTGTTCTAAACACACATCTAAGTTGGGATTAGAATCTGTTCTGAGCTTGGCTTTAGAAAATACATGAAGTGGGAGCTGGCGCCGTGGTGCAAGTAGGTTAATCCTCCGCTTGCGGTGCTGGCATCCCATATGGATGCTGGTTCTAGTCCCGGCTGCTCCTCCTCCAATCCAGCTCTCTACTATGGCCTGGGAAAGCAGTAGAAGAAGGCCCAAGTCCTTGGGCCCCTGCACCCACATGGGAGACCTGGAAGAAGCTCTTGGCTCCTGGCTTCGGCTTGGCACAGCTCTGGCTGTTGCGGCCATTTGGGAAGTGAACCAACGGAAGGAAGACCTCTATGTCTCTCCCTCTCACTGTCTATAACTCTACCTCTCAAATAAATAAAATAAATCTTAAAAAAAAAAATACACGAAGCAGATTAGTTACATGTCAAACCCGACTCTTAGTCTTATGTGCGCGTAACCTTGTAAAACGTTTATTAGAGAACAACAATTTATTGATTCCACAAATATTTACTGTGCCTGGATCACGTCCCAGGCCCTGCTTTCATGGCACTCATGTCGAAGAGGGAGACACAGACAGAAAGCCCTGAGGTAGGCCAACTCTTCTAGTGTGTGAGGTGGTGGCAGGTTCTGAGGAGAAAATGGAGGGAGAGTGGGGAAGAAGTGTGTGTGACAGTTTTAGATGAGGTGCCCAGGACAGGCCTCCCCCAAAGGGTCACAGCTGAGTGCAGACCTGGAAGGCAGTTTCCTGGCACTTGAGAAAACTGTCCCCGGAGGTGACTCGGGCTTGCCCAGAGCATGCAGAGGCTCACTCCAGCCCCAGGGCTGCCGTCCTCAGCCGCCTCCCTTGAGGTGAGACGAGCGAGACAGGGACCGCTCCCAGTGTCCTCCAGCCACCCTCTGTCCCCCCGGGCTGTGGCCCTGCCCTCACTCTCGGCCGCTCCTGTCGGTCTCCCTTGCCTGTAGTCCGAAGATTTTCCAGAAGACCAAGTGCAGCATCTGCAACAGTGCCTTGGAGCTGCCCTCGGTGCACTTCCTGTGTGGCCACTCCTTCCACCAGCACTGCTTTGAGAGTTACTCCGAAAGTGATGCCGACTGCCCCACCTGCCTCCCAGAAAACCGGAAGGTCATGGATATGATTCGGGCCCAGGAACAGAAACGAGATCTCCACGATCAGTTCCAGCACCAGGTGGGATGAGTGGGCTAGGTGGGGCAGGGGATCCCCCAGTGTCACAGAGTCCCTGGGGCACTGCGGGGCTTGGCTCCTCTCCTCATTTAAGAAATGTCACTTCTGTTACTGTTCTTCCCTCTTCTCCTGCAGCTCAAGTGCTCCAACGACAGCTTCTCTGTGATTGCCGACTACTTTGGCAGAGGTGTTTTCAATAAACTGACTCTGCTGACCGACCCGCCCACAGCCAGACTGCCCCCCAGCCTGGAGGCGGGGCTGCAGCGGGACCTGCTCATGCACTCCAGGAGGGGCACTTAAGCAGCTCGTGAGAAAGCGGGTGACCGCGGAGGCCCAGCGGACCGACGTGCGACTGAGGCGGCTGCGTGGAAGGCTAGGCAGACGTGCCCACAGCTAAGGAGCCCAGGGGCCTTCTTTTCCTGCCTTGTCCTGCAGGCCCCTCCCGCCTGCTGATGAGCAGTTAGAGCATTCAGGCCCGCGGGGGCGGGCACCTCGGCAACCTCTGCGTGTGGACAATAGCAGCTTTATTCTGCACCCAAGAGCACCAGGCTGTGCTTGGGTCCTTACTATAAATAAACGAATATCATGATTTGGGGGGGTGGAGGATTTTTTCCGGGGACTTCCTGGTGGTTCGTAGCTGTGCCTAATGTACTTCCCTGTGTTCTAGACTCCAGTTCCTTCCTGTGGAGCCCCTGCAGGTCGTGTTGACTTGAGACCTCACTGTGGTGTGCGTGAGGCCTATGGCCTCTGCTTCACTGAGCACTCTGCAAAAGCCTAACGACTGAGCACCCAGAATGCCTCTTGCTCTTTCGTCTCGCTGGTCTCTGCCTCATGTTTGGGTCAGATATTCTGCCTTCAATAGAAGGCAGATTCTGGGGGAAGCCTTGGGCTCAGCCTCCCTTCCTAAGGCGTTCTTGCTGTCTTGCTGGCCTCATGACCTGGTGATGAACAGGAGAAAAGGCCTTCTGTGGAGCCAGCTGAAGCTGATGCTGCTGTGGAATTTGGGTTACACTTCCTGTGAGAGTAGTCTTCCTACAGGGTGTTTATTGACATGGGTGTTTTAAGTTGAAGGCAGCTGTGGTGTTTGTGACACTATAGAAGCAGTACTGTAGTGACCGTGAGTACACGTTGGACCAGCTCCCCTGGGTCTGAGTCCCAGCGGCGCTTTTCACTTAGGGCAGGGCGTGCATGGGGGTCATAAAGGCCTGAGCGGTAAACTGGGGCCCAGGGTTCGCACACAGCTGCTCAGTTCACGACTGTGACACTACTGGAGAAGCTAAGCCTTCTCTTCCACCAACAACAGTGCTGTTAGCTCCCACTTCATAATTATGGGTTTTTTAGATTTATTTATTTGAAGGGCAAGTTACAGAGAGAAGGAAAGACAAAGCTCTTTCATCCGCTGGTTCACTCCCCAAGTGGCTGCAACAGCCAGGGCTGGGCCAGGCCAAGGCCGGGAGCCAGGAACTCCAACTGAGGTCTTTACTGGGTGGCAGGGACCCAAGCCCAGGCTTTTCTTTCTTTTGTTGCTTTTCCAGGCATGTTGGCAGGGAGCTGGATGGGGTCACTGGCACTCCTGTGAGATGCCAGCTTTGCAGGCAGCAGCTTAACCCCAGTGCTTCAGAGGTGCAGCCTCTAAGCATGACTAATTTCTGTGAACATATTTCCTCATGTGAAAAACAGAAATGCGTTTTTGTTGTTTGTTTTGCGGCCTGTCCACCGCCGTCATGGGTCGTGTGCACGTCCTGGGAAGGGCCTGTCCCAGTCGGCCCTGCCCTGTCCCCACCTGACTGAAGCTGACGGCTGAGGACGTGAAGGAGCAGATTTAGCAACTGGCCAGAAAGGGCCTGGCGCCCTCACAGATCGGTGTGAGCCACACAAGTGCGTTTTGAGACAGGCAGTGAAGTCTTGAGAATCCTGAAGTGCAGGGGTCTCGCCCCTGATCTTACGGAGCATCCCTGTCATTTCATTAAGAAAGCTGTTGCCGTTCAAAAGCACCTTGAAAGGAACAAAGAATAAGGATGCTAAATTCGCCTGATTCTGACAGCCAAGTTCACCGACTGGCTCGAAACTACAAACTAAACAGGTCCTCCCTTCCGATCGGAAATATGAGCCATCCACAGCCTCGCCCTGATGGCGTAAACGCGTCTATGTACCAAGCAATAAAATCATTGTTTAACAAAAAAGAAAAATGCTGGAGCGGCCCCCTGGTGCAGGGGGTGAAGCCGACGCCTGCGGCGCCACATCCCATGTGGGCGCCGGTTCAAGTCTCGGCTGCTCCGGTTCCGATCCATCTCCCTGCTAATGCGCCTGGGAAAGCAGCAGATGACCACGTCTTTGGGCCTCTGCACCCACGTGGGAGACTCCTGGCTTCCGATGGGCGCAGCCCCGGCCATTGAAACCATTTGGGGAGTCAACCAGCGGATGGAAGACCTCTCGCTCTCCGTAACTGCCTTTCAAATAAATCTTTAAGAAAAAAAAAAAAAAGGCCCAGCCACATATTTAATAAAGGAATAGAAATGCGGCTTGCTTCAGGGTCCCAGCAAAGCTAGGCTTGGACAGCGCAAAAGCGGCGCTGGGTGAGTTGCAGTAACTGGGGAGAGGCCGCTCCGGGGAGCATGGGTGCTCCTTTTCCACCCGCGCCTCACGGTCCCCCGGGGGGTCGTAGAAGACCACTGGGAAGACAGTTTACTTCACGGGTAGAGCTGGGACTCCGGCCCAGCCCTTGCATCAGCAGGCCCGCCCGGGTCTCGAAGGCGGGAACCTCCCCTCAGGAGAGCCCGGGGCAGTGGGCAGCGGCGCAGAGGGTAAGGGCCGCTCTGTCGCAACAGCTCCGACTCCCGCCCAGAACGGGGCCCTCCCCTCCGAGGGCGGGCGCGGAAGTGACGCCGGGCCCCGTGCAGGCCCGGAGTCTGAGGCCGCAGGACGGGCTCAGGGCCCACGTGCCCCGGGCTCCCGCCGGCCGGAGCCCACGGCCTCTCCGGACCCGGGTACCTTGGCGGCACCTCTGGCCTACTGCCTGAGCGGAGCCATGTCCGGCACCGGCAACGGCAATGACGAGGCTTCTGCAACGACGGTGAGTTCTGAGCTGGTGACCCGCTTACTTCGGGCTTCCGGATGAACCGTGCTACGATTGGCCCTAGGTTGTCGTCCTCGGACGCCTATTGGTCAGAACGGGCATCCGTCATTTTGTTTTTTTCGGTGTACACGGTTTTTAAAGGGCCAGTAGCTGGATTGCCGGTTGGAAGGGCAGGCAGAAATCAGTAGGCGATGGGGCGGGTTCAAGAGTGGAAGGAGCGTTTCAAGCTGTTCCCTGCCGGCATCTGGCTGGGTTTCCTGCCAGGCCTGAAATGCATGGTTCTAGATTGGAGCGGGGAAGTTTGCGGGGCGAGGCAGATGCGAATGTAGCCACCTTGGGAGGCCCTTCCGCTTTGACGCCGCCGGATCCCCTGCGTGCTGGAAGTGCGCCTTCTCCGATTTTCCGCCGTGGCAGCTCCTCAGCCCCAGCGTACTCCCACAGTCACCAGCAGAGACACATCACTGAATTACTACCGTGGGGTGGGGTGCGGACACCCCTGGGCATTCTCAACATCCCTAGCCTGCCTACGGGGCTGTGGGCTTGTGCACACGCTAGTCCCAGAACGGTGGCGGCCAGTGCTGGCCTGAGATAAGGAAGAGACGGGGCGGCTGCTTATCTGCGGCCTGTTAGTGCAGAATGAGATGCTTGGCTATTGCAGCAGGAAGATCTGGATTCTAGCTCCAGCTCTCCCCGTTGTTTCTAAGTCACTTCACCCTGTAGAGTCGCACTTTGCTTCTGTGACATGATGCCGGGGGTGCCTGCCCCATCTCCCTAACAGGTAGACAGCAGCAGTATGCAAAAGCAATAGCTGTAGCATCTCCAGTGCTCAGTAAATACTTTTGGATGGAACGGTCTGATTTGCATAGGCTATACAGACTCTGTGAACTTAAAAGATTGCTTGAACCTGGCAGTTCTGGAACCCAAGATTCTTTTCTAGGGACTCTCTGTTGCCCAGAAGTCAGTGGCCATGTTTAGCACTTCAAGCCTAGCCCAGTTTTTTTTTTTGTTTGTTTGTTTTTTTTTTTTTTAAGATTTATTTGTTTATTTGAAAGGTAGACTTACAGAGAGTCAGAGGCAGAGAGAGAGAGAGAAAGTCTTCTATCCGCTGATTCACTCCCCAAGTGGCTGCAACAGCCAGAGGTGTGCTGATCCGAAGCCAGGAGCCAGGAGCTTCTTCTGGGTCTCCTACGTGGGTGCAGGGGCCCCAGGACTTGGGCCATCTTCTGCTGCTTTCCCAGGCCATAGCAGAGAGCTGGATTGGAAGTGGAGCAGCCAGGACTAGAACCAGCGTACATATGGGATGCCGGCACTGCAGGCAGTGGCTTTACCCACTATGCCACAGCACCAGCCCCAGGCCTAGCCTAATTTGCAGAGGGTCTCCCAGGGTTGATTTATTGGAGGAGTGATCACATAGGGTAGAGTTCAGGAGTCGCCTCCTCCAGCAACAGAGGCCCCAGATGTCTGACTGCAGAAGCACTCCATCAGAAGAACCCAGAGCAGGGAAAGTTGACATTATTTACAGAGGTCGTCTACTGATGTAGAAAGAATTAGGACCCTTGCCTTAGACTGAAGCACCCAGTTCTGCCTGCTTGGCACTGAACACCTTTGTCCAGGCTGCCGTGGCATGAGGAAGAGGTGTGTCCCTGACATCGCGGTATTTCCTCGTCAGTGAAACCAGAGCAGCACTCAGTGTGTGTGAACTTCAGGCAGCTCAGCCTCGCCGTCTTCGAGCACCTCTGGGGCAGAAGAAACTTGAGTCCAGACCTAAGATCAACAAGCAGGTCCTGGTGGGATGCTGTGCCCAAGCCACAAGGTCGGGCCAGGACTGCACACCACATCTGCCGAGCCCCCTCCCATGTGTGTGCATTCTGCCAGATCAAGGGACCCTTGGTGTGGCAGCTGTGGGGTAGCGCCTGGCATCTGGGTGACACTGGAGCTTTCTCCAGTGCTGCTCTGCTTTGGACAGTCAACCTCTCTCCAGTGACTCAGCACAGTTCTGCTGTGTGGCCCCTGCCGCCCTGCCCTGGCCAGCTGCGGGGCGCACCCTCCCTGTAGCCAGGCTGATGGTCCTTATCTCTCTCTGCACCTGCCTGTGTGCAGCACTCCCTCTGAGAACTGCCTCAGCCGGTGTGGGCTTGGGGGCGCAGTGTCCTGGCTACGGCAGGGCGGTAACAGCAGATCCTGCTACTGCTTCTCTGGCTCCCTGAGGAGGCAGAAGGTACTGAGGAAGGTAAGGGGGCCGTCTTGCAGCATTGCCCCCACCCTGAGGCCCGGCTGAGCCCAGGCCTGGGGTTCTGGTTCTTGGATGAGCTGCTAAGCCCCAGTGGGGACGGTGACACGAGGACTCTTTCCGCAGGAAGCGAGCAGCCCCAGGATGAGAGTGATTCGAGTGGGCACCCGGAAGAGCCAGGTGAGTGCTTGTGCTGCCGTGGAAGTCTACGGATGGCTGCTGCTTGCAGTATTGCAAGGTGTGGGTGCCAGGTGGTTCGTTCCCTGTGTAGGAATTTCTGGGTGGGCATTAAATTCCGTGGGGACTGGCAGAGTGCATTCTGTGGAGAGAGTCCCTGGGCTGGGAAGTCGTTGGGGTGCAGAGTACGCCCAGGCCAGGCGCGTCTCATTCCTAGGTGAGAATTCCAATCCTTCAGGGTCTTCCTGGTCCTGTGAAGCTCTGAGCTTGGGGCAGTGGCCAGGGAAAGGCGGGACTAACCAGCATCTCTGCCCCCAGCTGGCTCGCATCCAGACGGACAGTGTGGTGGCAACGCTGAAAACCTTATACCCTGGCCTGCGGTTTGAAATCAGTGAGTTTTCCAAAAGCAGCGTGGGAGGTGATGGGAAGTGAGTCCCTGCGGAGGAGAGCGCACGGGGATTTTGACTTGGCCCATCCTAGAGGCCCAGTGGCCGCTAAGAATCGTTCTTGGCTGCTCTCCTCCTCCTGGCGCCTCCAACTCTGACACCCAGGGCTGGTCTGGGCATCATTCATCTTCTGCTTTGGGCCTTCCTGGTGGCTGGGTTGTGCCTTCCTGCTGGATGAGGAAGCTGGATGGCTCGCTTCCCAGGGGGCAGGGACTGGGGCCTGTGTGCCTCTGTCCCACCCTGGGCTGGGCTCAGGAGGGCTCCATAAATGCAGGCCAATGAGCACCTGATTGACTCTCTCCACAGTCGCTATGTCCACCACGGGGGACAAGATTCTTGATACTGCACTTTCCAAGGTGAGAGACTCCTTCCCCCAGGCCTTGACCCCGTCTCGCCTGTCTGTCCCCCAAGAGAGTCATTCCTTGGCTCGCTCTTGCTTGGCAGATTGGGGAGAAGAGCCTGTTCACCAAGGAACTGGAACATGCCCTGGAGAAGAACGAGTGAGTGAGGACAGGAGGGCCTGGGGGGCACCCACCTGTCTCTTGCTGGCACCACTGTGTGTTACGAACCCATGTCAGCCAGGCTCAGGCGGGCTGGAGGGGCTCCCGGTGGCTTCCTGAGGCTCCAGTCAAGGACAGCATCCTGGTTCTGAGTCATCCAGCTGCCTTGGAGGCGAGATTGACTGAGGGTGCTGGGATGGAAGGGAGGGTGGGAAGAGAGCCTGGAGTCCCGGAAAGGCCTGAACGGCCCTAGGCCACGCTGCTGAGGGAGAAGTGGGGGTGGCAGAGGAAAGGTGGGGGCAGCTGCTTGGACCCCTCCTCATTGCCCCTTCTCCCACCTTTCCAGGGTGGACCTGGTGGTTCACTCCCTGAAGGACCTGCCCACTGTGCTTCCTCCTGGCTTCACCGTGGGAGCCATCTGCAAGTAAGTCCTGCAGGGCGTGGGCCTAGTGGGAGCTTTGCTTTTCCCTTTGGGACGTGGCCCTCTGCCTCAGGAGCTGTTCCCGCTGTCCTAAGGAGGGTCGAGTGTGGCAGAAGACAGTAAATGCCCGTTAGTTGGCTATTAGTAGAGGTAGCCTGAACTGAAGTCTGTCCCTTACTCTGCCTTTCTCTCCTTGCCTAGGCGGGAGAACCCCTGCGATGCTGTTGTCTTTCACCCAAAATTTGTTGGGAAGACTCTAGCAACCTTGCCAGAGAGGAGGTGAGTGAGGCCTGCATGGGTATCTCGTGGGATGTACATCTAAGAAGGAGGGAATGCGGGCAGAGGAAAGGATCGGTGGCCCATGGTGTGACATCTGATTTTAAACCCCCTCTCCGAGCAGTGTAGTGGGAACCAGCTCCCTGCGGAGAGCAGCCCAGCTGCAGAGGAAGTTTCCACACCTGGAGTTCAAGAGTATCGTATCCTTTTTGAAGAAAGAGGGGCAGCAGCCAATGAAGACGTGGGCCAGAGGGCCCTGGGGGTCCTCACAGTGCAGGGGCAGCGGCCGCTCTGTCCTTCTGTCCACCCACCCTGCCATCTTTTGTTGTTTTTTTCAGCCCCAGGCAGGTGCCTGGCACCGGGGATTCTAGTGAGCGAGAGAAACACTGTCCCTGCTTGTAGGGAGTGTACATTTTAGCTCAGGAGACAAGACCAGCGTGATCATACAAACACAGAGCAGTACTGAACAGTGATGACGTATGGGACGTTTAGACGGTGCTTCCATTACTGTTGTTTATGCTACCATGTTTTGATTTGACAGTGGCTCCGCAGTACATTTCATAGGACTAATTTTAAAAAGAGTGTATGCTAAATGCTCTACTCGGTAAAATAGGGAATTCTCTGGAAGCTTCTGGCTGGAGTATAATCACAGTCTTGGGTGCTAGGGGAGGCTCTCAGATGTCTTGCAACCTTGGGCAAGTTACTTTAAACGCCCATTGTCCTCATCTGTAAAATGGGGATAATCACACCAGCTGCCTCGCAGGCTTGTGAGGGCAAATAGCTGGCACCTGGGAGCACTTTGGACCACCACCACGTGTTAGCTGCCGTCACTAAGTGAGGGACTGGGCCGTGCGTAGAAGTCAGCCAGAGAGGGCAGCACGAGGCTTCTCATTGTCCTTAGCACCTCTCCGCAGAGGGGAAACCTCAACACCCGGCTCCGGAAGCTGGATGAGCAGCAGGAGTTCAGTGCTATCATCCTGGCTGTGGCTGGCCTACAGCGCATGGGCTGGCACAACCGAGTAGGGCAGGTATGGCCTGTGCCTTCCCCTCCCCAGTTCAACTGGACTCCTTTTCCTGCCTGAATCCTCTTTCTGACCACCCTACATTTGGCACTATAAGCTGGAAACAGGTCCCAGGATGGCACCAGACTCTCAAATGTGCCGACCCAGGCTTTCAAAGTGGTAGGGAAGCTCCTCCTCCCCGCTGAGCGCTTTTGGGCGCCCTCATCTCAAGTCTGTGACCCACTTGCTCTTCACAGATCTTGCACCCTGAGGAATGCATGTACGCTGTGGGCCAGGTACGCTTGACTGGGGAAGCTGCGTGTTGATGAACTTCTTCCGTTATTTTCAGCTAAGAGGCTGGGCTCACACCTTCTACGTCTGCATCACCCAAAATAAAATACTCAGGGAGGGCTTTGGGATGCTGATGGTCCACAGGCCTGGGAGCAGCTGGGGAGGGGGGGTGGGTTCCATCCTTAGCTCGGTTGGAGAGAGGTCAGCCTGAGGTCTTAAGCTGTTTTTCCCATCAGGGGGCCCTGGGAGTGGAAGTTCGAGCTAAGGACCAGGACATCTTGGATCTGGTGGGTGTGCTGCACGATCCCGAGACCCTGCTTCGCTGCATTGCTGAAAGGGCCTTCCTGAAGCACCTGGTAGGGCCCGAGGCTCCCCCGTGGAGGGCGGAGGTTCCTTAAGTGCCTGTTGGTGGCTGCTGCGTATGGAGGAGCCAGGTCTGGGCCCTCCCTCAGCTGCCTTTCGTCTTCGGGTCTGTGCATCTGAGAAGTGTGGTCCCAGGGTGTTAGGGGCCCTGGAGCTCACAGAACCTCTGGTTGCAGGAAGGCGGCTGCAGTGTGCCAGTGGCAGTACACACAGCCATGAAGGATGGGCAGGTAAGCAGGGACCCTGAGGACGGGGAGGTAGCATAGTGGCATCCCCGTGCACCCGTCTCTAAGGAGTCCCTCCGACGAGGCTGAGACAACCGTTTTCTTAACCAGCTGTACATGACTGGAGGAGTCTGGAGTCTGGATGGCTCCGACACAATGCAAGAGACCATGCAGGCCAGCATCCAGGTCCCTGCCCAGGTACAAAGCCAGAGGGTGAGAGGGAGGAGTGAGCAGTGCGACTTCCCTGTCCCCACTAAGTCCCACTCCCTTCTGTCCAGCATGAAGATGGCCCGGAGGATGACCCCCAGCTGGTAGGCATTACTGCCCGGAACATTCCACGAGGACCCCAGTTGGCCGCTGAGAACCTGGGCATCAGCCTGGCCAATCTGTTACTGAACAAAGGAGCCAAGAACATTTTGGACGTTGCACGCCAGCTGAATGACGCCCACTAAGCGGCCGTGGGCACAGGTGCCTGCCTGGGCTGCCGCTCCCCGGGGAGGACGTCGGCCGAGTGCCCTGTTCTCACTGGGAAGTGGTCACTCCAGGAGGAACTGCGGGGTCCCTGACCGCCGGGGACTCGCCTCACCTCGGGGCCTTGCCTCCTGCTGCGTGGGGGCCTCATCTCTAGAGAACACAATGCAAGCCACAGCCTTTGAATGTAACCAGCCCCGGGAATAAACCAGCTGAGGGCGGCTCTCCGGTTGTCTCGTGGTGCGGTCGGTGGAGACGCAAACAGGGACAAACCCCTTTGACCCTTCCCCCCGAATTCTGGAACACCGCGTTCCTGCCGCAGTAGTTCTGCCCGACACGGTCCCCGGATACCGCGGAGAGCCCCCCACGCACCTTAAGAGCCCCCCGGCTCCTGCCTCACCCGGTCCCGGTACAGCCTTTCCCGTTAGCTGAACCCCCGCCCCGCCCCCTCAGGCAAGTACACGGAAGCGCTTCATTTAAAAAACCAAATCCTTTAATAAACAAAATGAGTCCATCCGAAACTCCCAGTCCCTGGTTCTCCGACGAGTTAGCTGCAAAGTCCCAGTCAAGCCACCGGAGGCCGTCCGGACGGGGCTGGTCTGAGCGCGCGGGCCGCGCCGCCGCCGCCCGGCAGTCCTCCGGGCAGTCCCCCGCCCCGCCGGGGCGAACGGAGCTGGGCTGTGCGGCCGCCAACGACGAGAGGGGCAGCGCGTCTCCCGCCGAGGCCTGGAAGCCGCAGACGGGTGTCCCAGTCCTGGGCTGCGGCCGCCGAGGGCCTCACCTTCAGGGCTGCCCGCTCGGCCCCGCAGGCCGTCTTCCGGCGGGCGCCGCGGCCGCCCCGCAGCCCCGCAGCGTGGGGCGGCTGAGTCACGAGCCCGGCCCGAGGCGCGTGCAGGTGCGCGGCGCGGGGGAGGGGCAGCGGCCGTGGCTCAGCTCTTTCCGTGAGAGCGGTGGTGGCCCTTAAAAGGGCCTTTGTGGTGGCGCGGGGCGGGCCCCTCAGTACTCCTGCGAGGCCTGCGTGGCCTTCTTGCCGCCCGAAGGCGCCTTCGGCCCCACGGTGGCGCTGGTCTTCTTGGGCAGCAGCACGGCCTGGATGTTGGGCAGGACGCCTCCCTGGGCGATCGTCACGCCGCCCAGCAGCTTGTTGAGCTCCTCGTCGTTGCGGATGGCCAGCTGCAGGTGGCGGGGGATGATGCGCGTCTTCTTGTTGTCGCGCGCCGCGTTGCCCGCCAGCTCCAGGATCTCGGCCGTCAGGTACTCGAGCACGGCCGCCAGGTACACCGGGGCGCCGGCGCCCACGCGCTCGGCGTAGTGGCCCTTCCGCAGCAGCCTGTGCACGCGGCCCACCGGGAACTGCAGGCCGGCGCGCGAAGAGCGCGACTTGGCCTTGGCGCGGGCCTTGCCGCCGGTCTTGCCGCGGCCGGACATGGTGCGCGAGGTAGAACGGCACGAAGCGACGCCCGGACGGAAGCCCCCAACAGCCAACCGCCGCAGTCCAACTGCCGGCGCGCGCGCGGCGGGGCCGCCCTTATATGCCCCTAGGGCACACCCCCTGCGCTCTCCTGATTGGCTCTTTTTTCTAGTACCCGCCTCCGGTTGGCTGAGGTTAACCCTTCGGGGACGCGCCTCGGCTGAGGGAGCGCGCCCGCCGATTGGTCGAATTTGAAAACCTTTTGCCCGGGTAAGAAGGTGAGGAAGCGTGCGGGCCGGCTGACAGGCAGCCACTCCGGACGCGGCCAATCCGCGCAAAGCGCGCGAGATTTAAACGTGGCAGGCGGAGACTAGAACCGGAAGACGAAAGGGGTGGAGCCAGACCCCGTGCTGGCCTGGGGTTTTTAAAGGAAAGGACTCGATTCTGCTACCTCAGCTTTCCCATCTAAGTCTGGGGGCGCCCTACCCCCGCCCCCTCCGAATAGGCCGAAGGAGAGTGCGAAAAGGGACGATCCCACGTCGGAAGACAGGCCACTCCCACCTTAAGGCCCCCTGTGCCGCCGGGAGCTTCCCTGTCAGGTCTCAGTTGTGTTCTCTCTGGGAAGGGTCTGAAAGAGCAGCCACAGGCACAGGCCTCCGCTTGGAGGTCCTCTCCCCGCGCCCTTCCCTGTTTTCCTAAAATGCCCCCATAGGAAATATACGTACAGAAACAAGAAAAAAGACCCTTTATTGTCACTGTCGGGAGCATCGGGTGCCCCGTCTGCCCTTACTAATCAGAATACTTCATTTAGAGTCGAGAGTCAAGCCCCCTTCCAGCCCGTGTCCCTTCTCTAGCCCAGGTTCTGCCCCAAGGCCCAGCACATCCCTTGAGCGGCAGGACCCTGAGAGTCGAGTTGTGGGTAACCGTCCAAAATCTGCTGCAGCCCAGAGATGCGAGGGCGGGAGAGCGGCCAGCTGATGGGGAGCCACAGGCTAAGTCTCAGTGGCCATCGCCAGAGGGCAAGAAAGGCCCCGGATGTCCATGATCACAGGGGAAGGGGAAGCAGCCTTGGTCCAGACAGGGGTCAGGGCAGGACCCCTGGAGACTCTGAGGTGAGGGCCAACACCCAGGGCACTCAGACATCATAGAAGAGCCGGACAAGCTGGTATCGGATGGAGAAGGTGAGAGCGCTGCCCACGACCTGCAAGAGAAATGGACTGGCGTGAGGTCCGTCGAGAAAGAGCCACAAGGAAGTACAAACGCCATCCCCATGCCCGACCTCACCTGCAGCAGCAGCAGGAGCAAGGTGAGGTTCCGCTCATGGATGGGCCCGCAGACCTTAAGCAGCAGGTTGATGAGGGTCAAGTTGTTACACTCAGTGAAGTGGCCGTCCTCACTCTCGCTCTGGCGCACCGCCACCAGCCGGAGCCTCTCTGCTACCTGCGGGGACCAGAGGGAGAACCGCAGCTCCTATGTGTGGTCCGGGGACAGGAGTCTGCTTAATGCCTCCGAGCTCCCCTGGGATCTGATGCAGGTCTAGGCTCCCGGATCCCCAAGTTCAGGATGGCGGCCTAGGGCCTTACCTCCTTGTTACCTTGTTACCTTTAAAATAAAGGTGCCCAAGAAAGAGAGGCTCTTGGTCTTGAACTTGGAATAGCTCATCTCCAGTTTGCCTGTCTTGGTATTGAGTCTGCAGGGGGAAGACAGCTTCATGTGACTGGGCCACTACTCGGAGAAGGCTCTTCCCTGTGTTCATTAATAGGAAGAGCTCTGACTGGGGAGGGAAAAGGCCAGATGCCTGTTTCTGGCTCTGCTTACTAGTGTGTGCTCGGAAGTGCTCTTAGCATTACGTGAGGTTATGTAATAGCTTCGCAGATTACAGAAGGTGCACGGCATGGGAAGTCAGCCCTTCCTTGGGCCCCCTCCCTTTGCACAGTAACGTATAGACTGGCTTTGGCTATCCCGAGAGAAAGGCTATGTCGGCCTCTGAAGCCCCAAAGCGGCTACCTGGGAATTCGGTGGCGAGGGCAGGGGATGATATGCAGGAGCTGAGGCAGTGAGTAGAGGAAGTTGAACACCTGGGGCATGAAGAAGAGGAGCATGGTCTTGCTGAAGTGTCCCAGGATGCCCACCACGGCAAAGGTCATGCCAGCAAAGTAACAGAAGGTATCTCCCACAAACACCCGGGAGGGGTACCTGTGTGGGGGAGAGGATCTGAGCCAGTAGCAAAAGGCATTGCCAATCCTTATTCTCACAGCACACACTACGGGCACCGGGCTAGCCCCAAGCTGAGTCTGACTTGGAAGAGTCCAGCTATCCCAGCAATTCTGCAGGACCCAAGGCCCTGAATTCTATCCTTAGGGACTCCAGAGTATACATCCCCAACTTCCGCTGGGTAGGGAGGGATGCCGGAATAGTATCACTGTAAGACCCAGAGAACACTCAACACAGGTATGCATGGGTTTGCCTTTTCCCCGGTGGGTGGGTTATCAGCAGGACCACCTTTGCCATGTATTCAGACCCTCATCCATGGGCCAACTTACCAGTTATAGTAGAGCAATCCCAAAGTGGTGAAGAAAAAGGGTATCATGAAGTACAGGGAAAACACGTGATCATCCCGGTAATCACCTTTGAGAGCAGGAGGAGAAGGGAAGTCAAATACCTCGGTCCTACCTGTGTCTGTCCCTGAGTTCTGTCCTTTGCTGTGGCATCCACTTGCCCGAGATACTTTCAAGAACACACTTTCCCTTTAATGTCACCTGGGCAATTCCCACTATTCTACTTCTCTCAGGACAGCTTCCTAGTTACTACTGTAAATTTAGCTTAGGCCATTCTGACCCGGGTTTGAGTACCAGCTTTACTTCCTAGCCATGTGACCTTGACCGTGACACACTTAACTTCTCTAAGCCTCCATTTTCTCATCTGTAAAATAGGGCTGATGATAACACTGCCATGTAGAGCTATTACAAGATTGCAGTGAGATAATGTTTCAACAGTGCTTCGCTTTAGTAAGCATTTGTTGGTACCCATTAACCAAAGGCCACCAGAAACATGCTTACAGTCACCACTGGGTTCACTGACTGGCAATGAGCGGGACTTTGGAAACCTCATGTCATGGGAAACTGCAGAATGCCTCAGGAAAGGGCCGTTAGGAGGGGTTTGTTCCAGGGTGTGTTTGGAATAATTCTGGAGAGTGTGCAGGGGAGTAGAGTTTGGTCTGGTCTACTGCTGTCAGCTAGCAAGAGCGGCTCTGTAATTGAGCATCTTAATTTTTAATCAAACAATTAGGAGGGCTGAGTTACTGGAAAGCAGCAGCAGTCTCCCATGTTAGCCCATGAGAAGGGATCTTGATCGTTGCTGTGGACTGCCCGGTGTTCTTGTGGTTTTCCCTTGCTCAGCCATGACAACACACGGAGGGGTCTGGTTTTTGTGTTGCTCTACCGTAGTCACAGAGTGACCTGTCTGATGCTGATGATAGGGTTCTGTGACATTGTTTGCGTCCTAGCAGTGGCCAAACCAGCTACAAATGACAGGGCTGCTGTTTCTTTGTTCCACAATTAATAACTGTTGTTATTTGTGATGTAAATAGCTTCTTTTATCTTCTGTAATTATGCACACACTGCTTCTTTCAGAACTCCTCAAAGCCATATACCAGGCAACTCCCTCAACACTCAGACTGCTCTCTCTCCTTGTCCCTATCCCCACCTACCTCCCAGCTCCACCAGGTTGAAGACAATGATGGAGGCAGAGATGACTAGTGACTGGCCAGCCTCTAGGCCATTGATTCCTGCTAGGATGTTGATGGCATTGGTGCAGAACACTGCCAGCAGCCCCATGTAGACATAGTACAGGATGCCTGCGGGAGACACAGCATGAGAAGTCCTAGTGCTGCCAGGGAAGGGGCATTCAAGAATGTTCTTCTGAGAAAAGCGGTGAGGACAGAGAACAGGACGAAGGGCCACCGGAAAGCGAGAAGATAAAAGCACAGAGCGGAGATAACCTGGTGGAGAATGCAGAGCACCAAAGGATGCTCCGGTGGATATGTCGAGGGTGAAGGGGGCCCTGACACAGGTGTCACAGTTGGCAGCGCCACTCACCCAAGTCCAGATGCAGGCCAAGAAGCGGACGGAAGGGCTTGGGCACCACAATGGTGGTGTTGCCGAAGTTGGTGAAATAGACCATGAGGAGAGGCAGCGAGGCGGCTGTGGGCAGCAGCAACTTGTGGCGCCAGCGCAGGTTCAGCACGTCATCCGCGAAGCCCAGGAAGATCATGCAGCAGATGGCAAGGAGGGCACCTATCAGGGCCACAAACTGGGGGAGGCTCGGGCAGGTCACGGCTCCAGCCTTCTCCCACTCCACCTCCGAGAACCCCGGCCGCCGCCCACACCCTCAGCTCTCTCGGGTTCCCAGGTGCCAGCCACCAGGCAAGGACCTCCACTGAGCCACTTACTTCGTGGTGAGGAAATGCCTTACACTGCCCCTCCACGAAGCAGTTCAGGAAGGGGAAAGGGATGAAGCAGAAGAGAATGATAAGGAAGACAGCACCGCTGATCACTCCCTGGGACTCCGGGCTGCAGCCCAAAAGCAACAGTGGAAGAGAAACAAGAGAAGGGGCGTGGTCACTCACCAGTGCGGGGGTGGGGTTACAGTGACTCCAAATAGTCTTACCCTTCCCAGTTTTTTTTTTTACTTGTGAGGGGGGCGGACGGAGAACACCACTGCTCGAGTCCCTGATACACCCAAGGGTCCCCCACCCACCTTCCCCTATGCTAGCCAGTTCTGCCCATTACCTCCCCGAGCCCTGGGCGGCTTGGGTTAACTCTCGGTCCCCGCCCCTGCCCTGCCCACCCGACATTCCTCAGCCCTAGCCCCCTGCCCGGAACCCCGCGCGCCGCGGCTCACATCTGCTGCCGGCTGGACTTGTTGAGGTCCTGGCCACAGAGGCGCGCGGCGATGAAGTGCTCACGGAAGGCCGGGATGAGGGTGAGCGTGGCCACAAACCCCATCAGCGAGCCGATCAGATTCACCAGCAGCGGCATCGGCAACTCCGGGAAGGCCCACATGGTGACCGGCCAGGAGCCCCGCTCCGCCGGCCCCTCAGCGAGCTAGCAGGCTGGGCGGCAGCCCAGAGGCCTCAGCAGCAAGAAGCGGCAGAGCGTTCCCACAGCCAGCCGGAGCAAACCCCGCAACTCTGACTAGAGCAGCCCCGGGACGGCAGCGACAGCCCCTCTACGGCAACCTGAGCGCTGCCTTGCGACACCTGCCTATCCTGTTTCCGCCCGGATCCCATTCGCAGAGCAACTTGCTGCGGAAGGCCGTGGCCGCCATTTTTATTAAGGGCACTAGGTGGGGAGAAAAGTGGTTTTTTTAAAAAAAAACATATTTTTTCCGAGGATAAAGGCATCCCGCGAGTACTGGCATATCGACAAAAGAAGCACAAACAAGCGCGGACACTTTTCTAACATTAACGACGCAGAGCCCAGACTCCTTGCCCAGTTCCAAAATGAACGCCTCCTCGCACCACGTGCCGGACACCGTCTACTCTCGGGTTCCACGTCAGTTTTAGCTCCTTCGGCCGCCACAGGTCACGTTTAAAGGGCCACTGCCCCCCGCGCTTAAGCTGGGATGCCTCCGGAGCGGGGAAGATGATGGCTGCTGGCAGCTAGGGGTTGGACGGGAGGGACGAGGGTGTGGGGCCGCGCCTGCTTCTTGTAGGAAACCTGTTGCCCACGTAAGTCGGAAACCAAGGTAAACAAGTCAGTTCCCGGAAACGCTGCCGCTACTTGGAAGGACGCTGTCCTGTACCACAGAGCCCCTCCCATCCTGTTTCTCTTGTCCTGGATCAGGTACTTTTGTTCGCCCCGCATCCCACCCACCTTCTGCTCCCACTGTAGCAGTTAGTTGCCAGGCAACCAGCCCGGCGCTTCCCACTGCCGAGGGCTCGGCACACCGAGTCTCGGATCTAACCCGGGGCTTTCACTTGGTCCTGGATCACTGCTTTGTACCAAGCTCCCGAAATGAGGAGATGGAGGCTGAGGCTTTGCAATGAGCTTAGGAGATAGGAGCAGCAGGCCCACACCTGTCTCCTTATGAGCTGTAGGGCTCCCAGTCAGGTTTCTTCCTCCAGTTCACTGTGCCTTTTGCTGGGTACCCGCTCCCCTGCAAGTAACGGTCACTGGCATCTAAATTCCCTTTCATTCCCCCACGTGTTCTCATTTCTCCAAGACGAAATAACCGGGAGGGAGTTAGAGATATGCCTCAAATAGCCTAGCACTTCTGCCATTAGGAATTCCGGAATTTCAGGAGTCAAGGTCAGGGTGATTCTTTTTGGGCCAAGATAGTCTGTCTTTTACCTCGAATCAAAGTATGAAATGACCCTTGGGTCTAATTAACAGTAACAGGCAAAATATATGTATAAAAGGCATAAACACCAAGGTCCTTCAAAGAATTCATGGAAGGGCCAGCATTGTGATGCCAGCATCCCATAGGAAATCCTAGCTGCTTCAGGTCTAGTTTCCTGCTAACGCACCTGGGAAGGCAGCAGAGGATGGCTCAAGTACTTGGGCCAGTACCATCCATGTGGGAAACCAGGATGAAGTTTCTGTCGCCTGACATCGGCTTGGCCCAGACCTGGCTGTTGTTGCAAATGACAAGTGAACCAGCAGACAGAAGATCTTTGTCTCTGTCTCACCCTCTTGGTCACTGTGCCTCTCAAATAAAAAAATCTGTAAAAGTAATGAAAAATGTCTTTAAAAGTTCACATGCAAAAAAGTGAAAGTCCATGCATAGTCTTTTCATAATACACATTTTCCATGACCCTTCTGAAGTGTCCTCATTTGTACATAGAGTTGTCCCTCAGTATCCTCAAGACTTGGTTCCATGACCCCTTAGGGTGCCCAAATCCGTGGATGCTGAGCCTCCTTATATAACACGGTGAAGTATTTGCATGTAACCCAACCCATTTCCTCCTGTATAGTTTACATCTCTGGATTACTTATAATATTGAATTAAATGTCAATGCTAGGTAAACAGTTGCTGTACTGCACTGTTTAGGGAAGAATAGCAAGAAAAAATATGTATGTACATACAAGTACAACGATGTTTTTTGCGTGGTTGAATCTACAGATGCGGAGCAGCTCTAGCGGGACAAGGACACATGTGAACATAATCCCAGTGATTTACACCACAGTGTTCTGCCAGTTTGTTTCCTCCATGTGTGTGTGTGTGAGCATATGTACCCATCTGTGTCTGTGTCACTGGTGCCTCTTAAACTGGAAACTCCCTGGAGGCCACTGTTTTTCTTTCCACAGGCTGTCCCCCCGAGGCTAAGGACACCGGTATCTGTTTAGAAGGCATCACACACATTAATGAGTCTGAGTGTGAAAGAAGTGCAGAGGGCAACAGGTGCACAGAGCAGGGAGCACGGGGTGGTGACCAGGGGCAGGACAGGGCCTGGAGGAGGAGTGGTATCTCAAAGGATGTGAGCAGGTGGCAGAATGGAAGGGCCTTCCAGAGGGAGGGGTGAGACCGGGAGCAGGTGTGAAGGAGGAGTCTGTGGGTCCCCGGAGGAGGCAGCGCCCGGGTATCTTATAGCTCAGAGGCTGGCTGAGACTCCCTGGAGGTCGGAGGTCGGAGGGACAGTCTGTCTCTGTTCCTGCTTTATTAGGGAGGCCAAGCCTCATGGATCTGCCTATCCAGCCAGGCACTGGCTCTTTCTTCTCTGAGATCATCAGCCCTCCCTCACCTAAGAGGGTGGGAGGATTTGTTCAAAGTCGGAGCAGTAGGCATTCTTCATTCAGGTATACATGTTACCATCAGAAAGCGGTTCCTTGGACGCGTGTCACTCATGCTGAATGATTTTGCTCCCTTGATGGTAACCGCCAGCAAGGTGATTAGCAAATGAATAAGAAGGCTAACACCTGGGATTCACAGGTTAGCTGAGCCGACCAGGCCTGAGCTCACATCTGCTAACTGTCCTGAGCACCTCCCGGTAAGCAAGGCCAGTCCACTGTGGAGCTGACCACGACAAAGCCTCCCAAAGGTGCTTCCCTGCAGCTCCAGAGGGGGGGCTGGACGCTGTCTGTGACTCGGTCCACACAGCCCAATGGCTCTCCTTCCTTCTCTTCCCACCTCTCCCCTGAAGAAATAAGAGCACGAGGGCTAAGCGGTGGAGGAGAGACTGGGAGTGCTAAGTCTTCATTGTCAAGCAGCATAAGGCCCAGTGCAGGGGCTGATGGAATAAACCTAAGAACTGAGAACCGAAAGAAAGAAGGATATTGGGGGCAGAGGGTCTTCACAGAGGAAACTTGCACCTGGACAACGTCCTGCGTGACCTGCTCCCCCAGCCCCAGCTGCACTGCCTGTGTACTGTTCCGCCGGCATCTCTGGATTCTGTCCCTGCCTGCTCTCCTTCCTTGTTCCATGTCTTCTCCTCCCCCTTGAGACCAGAGGCCCAGCTCTAGGAGTCTCTCTTGTTTTGCAGGCTGTTGACCATGCCTGCGCAGGGCCACAGCAGGGTTACCCCATCTCAGCCACCTCTCCCCCACCAATCCTTACAGTGAAATCCAGGGCTGCCCCGGGCTACCCCAACACCTCCTCTGCCTCAAAACCCTGCTGGTTCTGCTAGGCCTGCAACTCCACTCTTTATTTTTTTTAAGGATTTATTTTTATTTATTTGAAAGACAGAGTCACAGAGTGGGAGAGAGAGAGAGACAGAGAGAAAGAGATCCATCTTCCAACACTGGTTCACTCAACAAATGGCTGCAATGCCCAGGGCTGGGCCAGGCCAGAGCCAGGAGCCAGGAACTTCCTCTGGGTCTCCCATATAGGTGCAGAGGCCCAAGCACTTGGGCCATCCTCTGCTGCTTTCCCAGGCACATTAGCAGGGAGCTGGATCAGAAGTGGAGCAGCTGGGACGCGAACTGGTGCCCCTACAGGATGCAGCTCTGCAGCTGGCGACCTGACCCTCTGTGCCACGGCACCAGCTCCAACTCCACTTTAGAAGGCATTCCTTGCTCTCACGTGCTGATCCCTCAGGCAACTAACTGACTTGGGAAAAGGCTATTCAACACCTTCTGACCTACCTCTCTGAGGGGCTGTGGGGCAAAGACCTCCCTTGTAGGCTCTCAGGGAACCAGGATTCCTCTGGATCCTGCTTTCCGGTCCCAGGCCTACAGGGATTGAATTTCCTCCCTGATCCCGAGGCCGGGAGTCGGGTGGTAACCCACAATGCGATTTCTGGGGCGCTTGTTGGGGTCTCACATCTGGATGGCAGGGTCTTCTGGCCAAATCTATTGGCAGTTCAGTGCGGCACCGCCAGCTCTGCTCTCTTCTCTTCCCCACCCTCTCTACACGTGCTCCATAGGCAGGAGCTGTTACTATGGAAATATAGCACTTCTAAAAACAGACACAGCTCTGGGCTTGGGAAACGTCTCCGGAACAACCGCATCCGAGCAAAGAAGTTAAGGGGGACGTCCCTGGGTCCCAGCTCCAAGACGAAGGGGAGTGGGGGCGGCGAGGGTGCTGGAGGGAATTCAGTATTCTACGCTCGGTTCTCTGCCAGGTTCGGGTTCTGCTCTCTCTCTGTGCACCTCTACCAGACACTTCCGTTCCGGAGGGATGCCCTGTGCCGCCCCGCCCCGCCCCAGGACTGGGGGACTTAAAAGGGACCGAGCCTGGAGGTGTTAGAAGAGGCGTCGATTTCCACGGGGGTCACCTCCTTGTCAACCTCACAGGCGTTTCACTTAGAGACCTAAGGGGGCGTCGGGTGAGTGAGGTCATTCCCGCCGCCGTGAACTCGGGCGAGGGGGCGCATCCCCCCAGTCCCGGGATGGGGCGGAACGGTCAAAGACCCCGCCCGGTTTCAACCCCGGAACGTCGCCCGCTCGCGCGGCGCCTCCCGCCCCGCCCGGTGCGGGCGCGGCCCCTTTAAGGGCGGGTGGGGGCGGGGCGCCGGCGGTGTTGTCAGTGTCAGCTCTGCGCACGCAGCCCTCCCGGAGCCGGTGCCGGCCCGCGCGCCCCAGCGTCTCTGCAGCCCAGTCCCCGCCCGGCTCCGGCGGGCCCGCGCCGTGGGAGGAGCCGGGAGCCGGCCGGAGGCTCGCCGGGCTGCGACTGCTGGACGGAGCAGGGAGGGACCCCGGCCACGGAGGCAGAGACCCGGCGTCGCGAGCCCCGAGGACACCCCCTCCTCGATCTGTGGCACCCGCCGGTCCCGGGCACTCGGCTCGCGAGAGCCCCGGGGGAGCCCGCCCCCGCCCCGCGGCCCTGCTGGGCCATGCTCCCCCGGGGCAGCGGCCGAGCCTGAGCCGGGAGCCGGACCGAGCCCGTGCCGAGCATGGATCGCAGCTGGGGGCAGGGGGACGTGGGCTGGGCGGCCCTGCTGGTCCTCTTCGCCGCCTCGCTGCTCACCGTGTTCGGCTGGCTGCTGCAGTACGCTCGCGGCTTGTGGCTGGCGCGGGCCCGCGGGGGCCGGGGCGCGGGCCCCGCCTCAGCTGCGGAGCCAGCGGGCCCCCTGCGGGAGCTGGGCGTGTGGCGCTCGCTGCTGCGGCTGCGGGCGACTCGGACCGGCGCCGCCGAGGAGCCAGGCGTTCGGGGCCTCCTGGCGTCGCTCTTCGCCTTCAAGTCTTTCCGGGAGAACTGGCAGCGGGCGTGGGTGCGAGCGCTGAACCAGCAGGCCTGCAGGGACGGGGTGAGTCGGACGAGACCCTAGGTGGTCCTGCAGCCATTCCTTTCGGGGGAGGGAAGGAAGGGGCCAGACGGGGGTGGAGATCAACTGGGGAAGCCCACGCTCTCTCTTCCCCTCCAGATCGGAGAAGCAGGTGCGGCTGCGGCTGCGGGTTGTAGAAACCCAGTGCTGTCCCAGATCTGTTTCTGTGGGCAAGGTACTCTGGCTCCAGACCCTAGTACAAGTTACTGTTCTCATAGCAACGCTAATCCCTGTGCCTGAGGGCACTTCCGCCAAGCCTGCTGATCCTGTCGGAGGGGAGACAGGTGCACCTGCAGAAGGAATTTGCCTGGTCCTCATGCCACCACACCCAGTTAACATCTCCTGCCCTGAATCCCTGCCGTGGCCAGGCGGTTTTTCAAGGAGCCTGAGCTACCCCCTGCCCATCAGTAATTTCTCTGCTCGCTGGGCCCGCAGTGTATTTGTTGGAGGAAAAATGTTCCGGTGGAGAAGGGCCTGACAGTCTGTCTGTGCTCATGCCCTTCCCAAAGGAGCTGCAGTTGCCCCTTGAGGGTCAGTCACATACCAGCCCTGCCCACTTCCTCCCATGGCAGCAGGCATCGCCTCCCAGGAAGTGGGGCAGGAAGTGTGATCATGAGACCCAGGAGGGATGGGAGGTCCCCACTTGCCCTGGTCCCCTCCTATCCGGACCCAGCCATCTCTTCTGACCCTCACAGTCCACCCACGCCTTGTTCAGAGGGTTCTGTTTTCAGCCATGACAAGTTTGGAGACTTTACCCTGCTAGCTCCCCAAATCCCTGGAAACAGAAGTGGCCACAAGAAGTTGCTTTGCCCAGCTGACCAGCCAAAAGCGAGTTTATACCTTGAACCCATGCCTCCAGCCAGCTCTCCCTGCACCTTGTCCCTGGGTCACAAGCAACTCTCCAGGACAGCTGACTCAGCCAGACGTTGGCGGGGAGATGAAGGTTCCCAGCATCCGTCTCCCATCTCCCTTGGCCTGCTCCTTGATCCAGTTACCAGAGCGGAGAAGTTGGCTTCCTCTGGTTTGTGAGGCACATGAACCCCACTGATCTGTTTCCTCCATCTCGAGACCCAGGGAGGAGTTGCCAGCCTCATCTGTGCCCCTTCTCAACTGTTCCTGCCATCCTGCTCTCCAGAGGGGCCTGCAGTAGGTTCATTCTACTGCCGTGGAAGAATTAGGGAGTAGCTCTTTGGAGACCTGAGCTAAGCAGCTTTCTGCCTCCTAATACCGTCCTGCTGTCTGCCGTGCAGCATTAGCTAGGCCCCCGGGCCCTTCAGCCCTCTGAGCTTGCTTTGCTTCTCAAGGTCCCCCAGGCCATGCTCAGCCGGACCCCATCTCCAAGAGTATCCTCAAGTAGCATCCTCTTCTTGAGTCTCCACATCCTGTTGATCTGGAAGAAGTCTTAGCTTCATTTCTCTCGCTTTTATCTCACAGTAAATGCCCTTGATCCTTAGCTCAGCCCGAGCCCTCTCTGTCAAGCTGTTTACACACACACACACACACACACACACACACGTGGCTTGATTACTTTTCTGTGCACACTGTTCTTTGGGACTAGTAGGGGTTGAAGAGGAAGGTGAGGAGAAGAGTGAGACCTCTGGTATTCCTCCTGGAGGAACCCAGGGTCCTCAGCTCAAGGTGATCTGGTCTCTGAGGTGGTCTGGCTCCCTGGGAGCCCTAGCAGCTGCAGGTCCCTGGAGAGGTGGGGTCTGATGGGAACCTAAAGCCCTGAGCCAAACAGGGGCCAGAAGCCAGCCTGCAGCTGAGGCATCTGCAGTGCTCGGGCCCAGCCAGCCACCGAGCTGGCCAGCTCTGTGGGAGGAAGCTCCAGAGACGTGATCTTGTGCCCATGTTACTTCCTTAGAGCTCCATCCAAATTGCCTTTGAGGAAGTACCCCAACTCCCACCCAGAGCCAGCATCAGTCATGTGACCTGCATAGACCAATCAGAGCACACCATGGTAAGGGACGGATGGGCACTGCCTGCTTGGGACTTTAGGGAGGCTGACCCCAGGGTTCCTTTTAGTCAGGGGTTCCTGACTTTAGGAGGTCTGAGGAGCTCCCTGAAGTTGGGTGCAAAATGTGTGTGCATGTGTGTGTGTGCATTTCTCTGGGGAAAGGAGTCTTTGGCTCTTATCTGATTCGTTGAGGGGTTCATGACCTCCAAAAGATGAAGTCCCAAGGAAGGCAGAAGTGGGTAGGAGTCTGCTGAATCATAGGGCGAGGTGAAGCAGGTGGCCACCCTCCCTCCCTCCTCTCTTAGGTGCTGCATTGCCAGCTCTCTGCCGAGGAGATGCGGTTCCCAGTCTCTGTGACCCAGCAGTCCCCCGCTGCCGTCTCCATGGAGACCTACCACGTCACTCTGACACTGCCACCAACACAGGTGGAGGGATGTGGGAAACTGAGTTGGACAGGGGGCGGTTCAGGTGGCCCAGCATTTTCTGTTTGGCTCCTCTCCAGGATGGAATTTGGGAAGGGGTGGTCCTGGGGAGTCGGAGTCTTTGGGGGAGCGGGCCAAGTCAAGCCCAGTCCCTTTGTCCCTCTCCCCAGTTGGAAGTCAACCTGGAGGAGATCCCTGGGGAAGGGCTGCTGGTGTCCTGGGCCTTCACTGACCGCCCAGATCTCAGCCTCACGGTGCTTCCTAAGCTGCAGGCCAGAGAGGTGAGGAGCGCGGACTGGTAAAGACAAGGCCAGAGGCAGGGAGGGCAGGCAGAGCTGCGGGCTCCACCTGTTTGTTTTCCTGCTCCATGTAGAGAGGTGAGGAGGAAGTTGAGCTCTCCACAATCGAGGAGCTGATCAAGGACGCCATAGTCAGCACCCAGCCAGCCATGATGGTCAACCTCAGGGCTTGCTCTGCCCCAGGAGGCCTGGTGAGTAGGCACCCAAAGTCAAAGGATTGCATGCAGCCTGCCCGCAAGGTACCATGTTAAGGTACCTCGTCCTGCTCTTAGGTACCCAGTGAGAAGCCACCTACGATGCCCCAGACCCAGCCAGTCATTCCCAGACCTACGCGGTTATTCCTACGGCAGCTTCGAGCTTCCCACCTGGGAAGTGAGCTGGGAGGTGAGAGCACACCGGCCAGGGCCTATGGTTGCAAGCACTCCCTGCCCCTCTAGCAGGGGTACTGCCTCTCTGCTCCTCAGTAGCTTCTCATCTCTGACCTGAGCATCTTCTAACTGCTGGTTCCAACAGGCACCGAGGAACTGTGCTGTGTGGCTGAGCTCGACACTCCCATGCAACAGAAGTGGACCAAGCCTGTGAGGGCTGGTCCGGAGGTGGAGTGGACAGAGGACCTGGCACTGTAAGCAGTGACCTCCCCCCCAACCCCCTGCTTCCGTGGGCGACTGAGGGTCAAGTTCTTCCAGCACAGCCCTGGCATGAATCAGCTCTGTTCGCAGTAGCCCTTGATGTGAGCTCCTTGTGCGTGGCCAGGCCTTGGCCTGGATCCCAGGGATCCAGACGTGGCCACGATACAGCCCCCACCCCCTGCATTGATTGCAGGCTTGAGGCAGAACAGAGGTACAAAAAGAAGGTGTTGTAAGTGTTCCCATAGAGGCTTACCACAATATGCTGAGGGAGCACTTAGGTGGGAGAGACCAATTCCCTTAGGGGAACAAGGATCCCAGCAGGCTACAAGGAGGAGGTGGCAATTAAACTGCACCTTAGATCAGGAGTAGGGTTTCACCGGAGTGTGACACTACTCCTGGTTCCAGGATACTTGGACAAATGAAAGAGCATGATTTGAGACTAACCAGACAGGGCGGAGCAGGGCCTGGAAGGGTCTGAAAGCCCAGCTAAAGAGTCTCCACCTGGCCTAGCCCTGCTATCCCAAGGAGGCAGGACTGGGAGGGCAGAAGCACTGGACTGGAGCCTTGTGCTATCATCTCTCTCTGCCTCTGGCCTGGGGTCCACTCCGGTTGTTCATCCTCCCCTTCTGCTTCTGCCCCCAGGGACCTGGGACCACAGAGCCGGGAGCTGACCCTCCGAGTGCTGAGGAGCGGCAGCCATGGAGACAGTGAGTGTGGGGCAGGAAGGGCTACCCTGGGTGGGTGCTGAGCAGGGCCACAGCTCACAGTGCCTCTCTTTGCTCCAGCTGAGCTCCTGGGCCAGGCCACACTGCCTGTGGGCTCCCCGTCCAGACCACTGTCTCGGAGACAGGTGTGCCCACTCATGCCAGGGCCAGGGAAAGCCCTGGGCCCAGCAGCCACCATAGCAGCAGAGGTGAGATGCGGAGCCAGGGGCAGGCGGGAGGACGCAGGGGACAGGCAGTCTCTGAGGCCCTGCCTCTTTGCATTCGCACCCGTCCGCAGCTTCAGTATGAGGAGGGCTCCCCCCGGAACCTGGGCACGCCCACCCCCTCCACTCCCCGTCCCAGCATCACACCCACCAAGAAGATAGAGCTGGACCGCACCATCATGCCTGACGGCACCATCGTTACCACAGTCACCACCGTCCAGTCGCGGCCCCGCGGCGATGGCAAATTAGGTACAGAGGAGGAGCCCGGGAGCTCGGCTCTAGCCAGTGGTGGCCCCGGGCTGCAGACCGCGGCGGGACGGGGAAAGGGGAAGGCCAGCCCCCACGCCAGCGTGCCCAGTTCCTGACTTTGCGCTCTGCCCCTGCCATACCTGCTTTGGGATCTGTCTCTCTTAAACTTTCCCTTCTATCCCTCCACCTCCCCAAAACTCCTCTGACCCTTCAGTGCTTCTGGGGTCTCCCAGCTCCTCCTACAGGACTCTGGCACTCCCCCTCTATCACCCCTGTATACTCCATACTCCCATGGCATCTCCCCATAGCTGCAAGTGGGCCCCACATTCCCATTAGCTCCTATGGTGTCTTTTGGTCCCCATGATTAATCTTGTGATTAATCATTCCTTAATCACCCTTGCCCTCTGAGTCAACCACAGCCTGCATCTCAACAAAGGTAGTAGGGGGTGGGAGCCACTGGAAAGCACCGCCCAGCTCACTGACCCTCCCCCACCCACCAGACTCCCCCTCCCGCTCCCCGTCCAAGGTGGAGGTGACCGAGAAGACGACGACCGTGCTGAGTGAGACCAGCGGCCCCAGCAATACGTCTCACAGCAGCAGCCGTGAGTGGGGGCTGGATGTGTGGACGTGGTTGGTGCTGGGGCCCCTGGGTCAAAAACCTCTTTGGGTAGGGCAGGCGTTGGAGTCCCAGAAGGAGCTGGGGAGAAATGGGGTTCTCCATCCTCTGAACCCCCAGCAGGGGAGAGCCACCTTTCCAATGGCTTGGACCCGGTAGCAGAGACAGCGATTCGTCAGCTGACTGAGCCCAGTGGGCGGGCAGCCAAGAAGACACCCACCAAGCGCAGCACTCTCATCATCTCTGGTGTTTCCAAGGTAACAGGGCTCTGGGGAGAGGAGTTGGGATAGGGAGGAAGGCCTAATGGGTCACTCCTGCCCATTAACGCTTGTCCCTCCTGCCAGGTGCCCATTGCTCAGGACGAGTTGGCACTCTCCCTGGGCTATGCGGCATCCCTGGAAGCCTCCGTGCAGGATGATGCAGGGACCAGTGGCGGCCCCTCCTCGCCCCCCTCCGACCCACCAGCCATGTCCCCAGGACCCCTCGATGCCCTCTCCAGTCCCACAAGTGTCCAGGAAGCTGATGAGACAACCCGCTCGGACATTTCTGAGAGGCCGTCCGTGGATGATGTGGAGTCGGAAACAGGGTCCACTGGTGCCCTGGAGACGCGCAGCCTCAAGGATCACAAAGGTGGGGACATGCTGGCAGGTGACTCCCCCTTTAGACCCAGGGTCATGACCTGGGTTCTGCTGGACACCTAGGGTCATGGGAGCCTCCGGCAAACATGTCTTCTCCTACCTCCCCTGAAAGATCAGCCAGACTTCCCAGCCAGGTTCAGCCAAGCTACAGCAGAGAGGGGAACTTGGTGCCTTAGTTCCTGGCCTGGCTCCGACGGGCTTGGGTCACTGGAAAGGCTTTCAGGTCATCTCCCTTTATTTCCCACTCATCCTTTCTTCCCATTTACTCCCTACTTCCATCCCAAAGAATGGAAGAAATCCTACCCCAGGCCAACCGCAGACTTGTTCCTCCAGCAATGACACAGGCTAGGGACAGCTCTGGCACTTCAGAGAGTGAGGAGCTTCCCCCAAACAGGCTCATCTTTCTACCAATGAGCCTGTCGACCGCGGATGCAAGCCTGTGTCCCTTTCTGAGATAATGGGGTCCCTAAGTCCAAAGCCTGCTGTATAAGCCCCTCATCCTATTGGTCCTGAATTCACCTCTCTGAAGTCCCCGGAGGTGCCACTTCCTGTTCACATCCTGGAATTCCGTGAACAAGTCAGTGTCAACCCACCTCCCCTTTTATGATTTAGAGGCTTTGGAGAACACCCTCTGCTTAGCCTTTGTCTCACAGGAGAGAGGCCCAGTGTCTGTCCTCCCTGTTACGGCCCCTGAGGTTCCTCGCGGGGGCAGAGGTGGTAGTGCACACAGACTCCAACGTTCACTTGCATTTCTTCCTCGGGACCGCAGAGCGCTTCCTTTCCCTGAGAGCTCTGGCTTCAGGCCAAAGGACTGGTGCTGTTCCACTCCACCTGCCCCTCCAACCTCTGTCCTTTCCCTGCGTCCCCGTCCTTCCCCCAGCCCCTCTGTCTGCCTCAGCTTCCCCTATCCCCCCACAGTGAGTTTCCTGCGCAGTGGCACAAAGCTCATCTTCCGCCGGAGACCCCGACAGAAGGAAGCTGGTCTGAGCCAATCACACGATGACCTCTCCAACACGACGGCCACGCCCAGTGTCCGGAAGAAGGCCGGCAGCTTTTCTCGCCGCCTTATCAAGCGTTTTTCCTTCAAATCCAAACCCAAAGCCAATGGCAACCCCAGCCCCCAGCTCTGAGGGCCCTCCTCACCTCCTGCGCTAGGAGAGGGCGAGAGTTCTCTCAGCCCATTTCCCACATCCCCTTCCATACCCCTTCCTGGATTCCCAGTGCCAGGGGCCAGGAAGGCCCTCTGGGTTCCAGGAAGCCTTGTCCACCCTGGGCCGTGGGGCCAGCTGGAAGGGTCCCTGCAGCGGGAAGCACTTGAGAAGTGGGCATCCCCTGCCAAGGACACAGAAGTGGGAGCTGGCAGCGGGGGGCAGCGGCAGACTCTGTCCTGGCACGTGCAGCATCACTCAGTTGTGCTGGCCTCCTGCTGACTCTGGGCCCTAAGCAGAGTCCCAGGCCGCCCCCTCCTCCTCCCTTATTTATTCTTTTTTATTTATATGTGTGGTCGAGGACCCTCAGTGAACAGGTGACAGAGGGCATCTCCCAGGTGGCCCTTCTTTTCTGTCCCAAGAGGATAGGCAAGTCCCTTCAGGATGGGGCTCCCATGCCTCCCTCAGGTCCCCACTCAGACCAGCACCAGTGTCTGCCTCTGAGGGCGTTGGCAGCTCACAGGAAGCCGGGCCGGTGCCCGGGATGGGGGGCAGGTACTCCCCACCACCCTGCTCCCCTCTGCTCCTCGCCCCTCCCTCCCCTTTCTTACCGTTTTTGTACTTGATGCCTTCTCCATGAGCAATGGCTCGGTTGGAAGGAGGGAGCCAGGAGCCTGGTGGGAAACCTTCCCCAGAGAGATGGCCTGAGGGCTTTATGTAAAGACTGATGATGGAGCGAGAGCAAGGTGCACCTCTGTGTGTCGGGAGACGATGAAGTCCATTGCTGTGTGATGGGTTGGAGTTTAACTTATTAAATTAAAGTCAAATTGGAGTTTATAAACTGGACAGCTGGTTATCCTTTGAAAGGCAAACAGGCAGTGAGGTGATGATGCTGAGGGTGTGGATGGTGAGAGAAAGGGGCCTGGATGGTGAAATAGGGCAGCTGACACATAGTGGGTCTGCTAAGAAGCTCCCACAGAGAAGGACTATGGAGAGAGAGGGGTGGGACAGACTCCCGAAGTTGCAGCAAAAAAATCAACCAGGGACCGCAGGCATCTTCGTTCCCCTTCCTCACAGGCCACTTTGCGGAAGTTCAGAGCGTGTGCTCAGGAACTACACGGCCCGGGTTTGAGTCCCAGTTCCACTGTTCACCTGTGGGATCATGGGAGTAAACGCCGAGGGCCTCTGTGTCCCCATCTGTAAAATGGGGACGGTGACAACAGTAGTTGTCATTCAGTGGGGAGAAGTAGCTGAGCAGCTGCACTCTGTTGCACATAGGGCTGAAGAAGTGTCCACTCTTGCCTCAGACAAGACAGATTAGGAGGAGGAAGTTGAACAATTGTCATAATAAAAAGACTTTCAGTAGGGAGTCATAGTTACTGGCAAACTCTGTGTCCCCAGGTCCTGTCTTCCGGGACCCTGAGCCAGGCGAGCTGCTGTAGCATGTCGATCCAAGCACGGGCCCAGTGGGCAGGGAACCTGAGTCTGCCACAAACTGGGTGCAAGCGACCCTACACAGGGCACTTCCCCTCTCTGGACTGCAGCTTCCTCATCTGGATCACCATTCTGCTGACGCTCTGTGACTTACCTACCTAACATGGCATGTGCCTTGGGGTAGCCTGAAGATTTGTTACTATTCCCCAAGTGCCCCTCCATATGAGTCACAGAATATGGGATATTTGCAAAGAGTGGCAGGGTATGGCTAGCTGGCTGTAATTTATATATATGCTAAGCATTAGGTCATGAAAGCTGATGTTTCAGACTGTTTCCCCTAATCTAAGAAATGCTGCACTCCTGGTGGCTCACAGAGGAGCAGTGTGTGTATCAGTGTCCCAGGACAGCCACATCCACTGAACTTGTAATTTCATGAGAAACTCTGGTTGATGGGAGGCCAAGTGTTCAGATTTCCACTCTACCTGGGGACTGAGCAGACGGTAACCAGAGACTGTATCCATTCAGTGATGGGGGCCCATGGCTCAAAGCAATCACATATTTTACAGTGAAGAGCCTGACCATATTTCAAAAATAGAGATTTTTAAAAAGAATGCAAAAGGGGCTGGCATTGTGGCATAGTGGGTTAAGTTGCCACCTGTGATGCCAACATCCCATACGGGTGCCAGTTCAAGTCCCGGTTGCTCCACTTCTGATCCAGCTCCCTATTAATGTGCCTGGGAAGGCAGCAGAGGATGATCCAGGTAGTTGGCCCCTTGCCACCCATTTGGGAGATGAGGTTGGAGTTCCAGGCTCCCAGTTTGAGCTTTGCCCAGCTCCAGCCATTGTGGCCATTTGAGGAATGAACCAATGGATGGAAGATATCTCTAACTGCTCATCAAATAATTTTTTTAAAAGTTAAAAAAATGCAAAAGAATACAAAATATAATTCCATCAACTTGACTCATCTCACAGGGGAAACCCACAGCTTTTAATAAGAATGAATTATCTTTTAACTTTTTGTGGCAGATTTTTCTCTTTAAGTAGGTTCTTAAAAATATTTTATTCATTTGAAAGGGAGAAAGTTTCTTCCATCTATTGGTTCATTTCCCAAATGCCCACAACAGCCAGGGTTGGGCCAGGTTGAAGCCAGGAGCCTGAAATTCCATTAGGTCTCCCACATGAATGACAGGAACCCAAGTGCTTGAGCCATCATGGGCTGCCTCCCAGGGTGCACATGAGCCGGAAGCTACAATCAGCAGTGGAGCCAGGAGGCCAGTGCCGTGGCGTATAGTGGGTTAAGCTGCTGCCTACGATGCCAGCATCCCAAACGGGCTGCGGTTCAGGTCTTGGCTGTTCCACTTCTGACCCAGCTCCCTGCTAATGTGTCTGGGAAAGCAGCAGAGGATGGCCCAAGTCGTTGGGCCCCTGCACCCACATGGGAGACCCAGAGGAGGCTCTGGGCTCTAGCCTGGCCCAACCCTGGCTGTTACCAACCATTTGGGGAGTCACCCAGCAGAAGGAAGATTTCTGTCTGCCTCTCCTCTCTCGTTGTGTAACTCAGCCTTTCAAATAAACAAATCAATCAATAAAAATTAAAAATGAAGAAAAAGAAAGTGGAAATGGAACCAGGACTTGACCCCAGGCACTGTCACATGGGATGCAGGCACCCCAAGTGGCAGCTTAACTGTTCTGTCAAGAGCCTACCCCTTTGTGGTAGTTTTTAAAGAAGCTGAGAGCCATTTTCAGTATGGATGAAATGTAAATCTGGGGGCCAGTGCCCTGGCGTATCTAGTAAAACCCACCTGCAGCCCTGGCATCCCATATGGGTGCTGTTTTGTGTCCCAGCTGTTCCACTTCCAATCCTGCTCCCTGCTAATATGCCTGGGAAAGCAGTGGAAGACAGCCCAAGTGCTTGGGCCCCTGCACCCACGTAGGAGACCTGGAAGAAGCTCCTGGTTCCTGGCTTCAGATCAGCCCAGTTCCGGCCGTTGTGGCCAACTGGGGAGTGAACCAGTGGATGGAAGACCTCTCTTTCTTTCCCTGCCTTTCCTTCACTGTATCTCTTTGAAATACATAAATAAACCTTTCAGAAAGAAAATGTAAATCTGAATTAAAATAAGATTGGCATTTCATGACATACAACTATGTACTTCTGAATGAATAAAGAGAAAATAATTTTTTTGGAATTATATTTTTAAGCCCTATTTTAAAATAGGAACCCAGCTATAATTCACTGTTGTTAAAAACAAAACTCACGCACAAACCTGGCCTTCCATCTGTAATGGCATCTTTAAATTCATTTTATCTATATTGATTACTTAATGTGTTTCCGGATTATATAAATTACATAGGTTTATTTTTAGACGACATAGAAAATAATAATGCAACAAAGTATCGATCCTAACTAAAGTATACAATTTCTTTAGCATATATGTCTTGAATCCTGTGTTTCAGCCCCTGGGATAAATAAGGGAGTTACAAAGAACACACATACAGTCCCTGCCTCCCTCACTGACCGGTCGGTCCAGTGCAGAATGCAGACGGGGAACCAGGCAAATATCACTCAATGCGATACAGCTGCAAAGGAAAGTAAGGGAAAGGATTTCAAGGACCCCATCCTGGAGAACCACGGGTCTCCTCTCAGCCCAGAAGAAATGAGTGGGAATCAAGTGAAAGACGGGGTTGGGGGAGAGGGGGAGGAATGTTCTAGGCAAGCAGCACAGAGCGGGACGTGAGCTTGAAAAGGACTCAAGTGGCCGCAGAAGCAGGCGGCGCCCAGCTGCTGCAGGGTCTAGAAAGCCTGAGTTGTTTAGGGAACGGGGACTCCGCCAGTTGTCAGCTCGCTGCGAGCGCTCCGGAGAATGTTCTGGAGCGAAGCGAGAGTGCACGCAGCGGGGACAGGTTCACGGACCTCGGGGGGCATGGGAATATGAGGGAGATGAATGTGAGAGGTCCTGTGCTCGCGGAGGTGGAATCCACAGCACTTGACGGATGTGGCGGGTCAGGGGGGGAAATCAAAGATGCCGGCCAGGTTTCCGGCCCCAGACAGCGGAGGGATGGCAAGGTTGTTCACCGGCCGCGCGGGGCAGAGAGAAGCTGGCTCAGGAACACCAATATCTGGGAGACAAGACTAAGAGGGTGAAGGACGCAGGTGGGGCAGAGCCGCCCACGTCCCCGCCTCCGCGCTGCCCATGGGACCAGGCAGATCCCCCAGAGGGGCCAGACCAAGCCGCGCGCATGCCCACTGGGCCCGCACGCCGAGTCTGCGCAGATGGGGGAATTCAGGCCCTTGGGCGCCAAGCCTGCGAGCGGTCTGGAGCCCCGAGGGCCCGCGCTACCTTTCCCCGCATCCGGCAACCCCTCGGTAGCGCTCCGAACGCCGAGCTCTACCCACGATCCCGCCCCTTCCGTGTTTTGGTGCGCACGGTTTCCGTCAGACGCAGCGGCCATTGGCTGTCAGTAGTATCTGGGAGCGGCGATTGGCTAGCGCTGCCCGTCGCTCAAGCTCTCTCTCAGGAGACTGTCTGAGGTAGGAGGAGGAGAGAGCCGGCGCTGGCGGGCGGTGAGCTGGGGCTCGGTGCTCGCTCCTGGCGGCCTGGAGGCGGTGCGTCCCGCGGCGGCTGCAGGAGGCCGAGCTCTTCCTGGGCCGCTTCGGCGAGGCTCCTTCCAGCGGCTCGAGCACGCTGGTTCTCTGTGGCGCCCACCCGGATTCGAACCTCGGTGCCCTCCCGGGTCGGGGCTTCACGCCGAGACTCGGTCAGTGCCACGCTTTTAGAGGGACGGGTCCCGGGAGGGCTGCGGGGCTGGGGTGAGAGGCTTTGCCCTCCGGAGCGGCTTCCTGCCCTCTTTCGGGTTCTCGTCCGCGAGACGTGCTCCCGCCACGGAGGGGAAGCGTCCCTGTCCCGGGGATTTCTCTGCCTTGAGCTCTGTCGCCGGGCGCTTTGTTTTGGTCTTCCCAGGACTTGGCCGAGTTGGGAGTCTGGGAGATGAGGACCCAAGTCCTTCCCTTTCCTGGAGACCACTCAGGGCTCACTCGGTGCCTTGCGCTACAGTGCACGCTCTCAAGTGTTTGCTGATCGCTTCTTACCGTGACCGCCGAGCGAAGGGAGGGAGGCTCGGGTCCCGGGTTGCCCTTTTGTTGGGTCCTTCGCAGCAGTCCGCTCAGGTCAGCCCTCAGCCGCAACGAGCGTACTCACAGCCAGCACGTGTGGAGTTTTTGTGCCATGCGAAGTATTTTGATATCAATTGTCTACTTCCGCCCCCAGTTCAGTGAGATACAATGGTTCCCGTGCTACACTGGAAACCCAGGCTTAAGGAAGGTCCCTACGGTTAGTAAATGTTGCTTCGTGAGCAGGTTAGCTGCATCTAACACCATCACTGAAACTGGTATCTCATTCTTAATAAGAAACAGGTTCAGAGAAGCTGAGTGGCTTTTCTAAAATACAGTAGCTAGTTCTAGAACTACCGTAGCTCCTAGGAGGTGTTTGATGACCCTGCGGGTGGAACTGAAGAGGGCACAGGCCAGGCTGTGCAGCAGGTTACAACTTGGAGGGGCTTGACGAAGGAGCTGCTTGCTAAAAGGCGTCTGGATATTGTGTGTGCAGAGACCATGTCTGTGGGTGGGGCACTCGGGTACCCTAAGAGGGGCAACAGTGGGAGGAAAATGGAGCCAAACTCCCTGGCTCTCTGTTGTCTCCACTTCTAGCGTTGTGACCCTGGTTAAATTACTTCACCTACCTGGGCCCATTTCCTCACTGGTGCAGTGGATAATAATAATAGCTAACACGGTAGAGTGTTGTATTAAAGGGTTTTTATACACATGAAACACCTAGAGCGGTGTTTGGATATGGTAGGTAAATAAATAGAGCAGATTCGCTGAGACAGAAAACTGGAACCCGGATCTCTGACGGCTGGTGCAGAGCTCTCCCGTATGTTGTTTGCATCATTTGCATCGTTCATCTACAGATGGGGCAGTGTGGGACATAGTTCTGTCGCACATCTCTCCTGTGTCTCTAGGGACACAGGGAGAAAAAGAGGAAGTCAGGAAGCTTTGCCTAAGTCAGGTCATTCCCTGTCACTAGGTAGCCAGCTTCCTGGGTCTTCCCACCCAACCCCACCGTGGGAACGCGTTTAGAACATTTGTGCTCAGCACTGTGGGCACCGTGGAGAGACCCAGATGCACCTGCTGGGGCCTCTACTCAGAAACAGCTTATAGCCCAGTTGTGTAAACAGGAACAGAACACATAAAAAGACCATGAGTGATCCTCATGGTGTCCTAATTGGGTTGAGGTTTTATGATGTCTGTCAACAGTGCCAGCCCTAGAACCAGAAGGCCAAAGAGTTGTTACTGAGGAGTAGCATAGTTTAGGAGGGCTTCCTGGAATATGATCATCCGAGACCTGTGAGCACTGGGGCCTACGGAGCTCTGTGCTGGTCCCTGCCCTGTGAAACGTGTAGTCTAGGGAGACTGCTTTCTGTTGCGTTGGAGCAAGCGCTGCAGTGAAGGGGTCTACGGGACGCTGTGGGCAGGAGATGGGAAACTCCAGCTGACCTGGTGAACTGGGGAGAGGGAGACCAAGGAAGGGACCTTGGGGTCTGAAGGATGAGCTGCTGCTTCGGCAGAGTTTCAGGAGAGTGAATCAGAGAGGCAAGGGAGAAGAAGCTGGAGAAGCAGCATGGTGTGGTGGTGGTGAGGGGGTGTGATCCTTGGATCAGAATCAGGGCCCTCTCAGAGTAGTGTAGTGACATGTGGAGCGGGGTCATGGCAGGGCTAACGTTACCTGGGCCCTCGTGGGTGTGAATTTCCACACCCAGACTCTGGAGAAGTAAGTTGAAGCTAGTTTGGAAAGTCTTGCATTTTCCATACTGTAAGTGGTAGAGAGGAAGTTTGGGATTTTATGTCTGGCTTAGGGAGACTTTCCCTACCCCAACTTTATGAAAGCAGTAGACGTTTTCTCCTAATAAAGCCTAGGAGCAGCCCTGCAATCCTTGTCTAATCCAGTGTCCCGGTGACTTGATTCTTCTCTGAGGAGGAGAAAAGACTGGGTAGGTTTAGCAGATAGAGTAGGTTCAGAGCCTTGTACTTGGAGGCATGAAGGATTTATGACCTTATTTTATTTCATTTATTTTATTCCTCTTAATATTCAGTAAAGGCCTTTTACAGAGTCCTCATCAGTCTCAGGTAGGCCAGAGTCGGCCGTGCCCTGTTCCCTTCCAGGGTCTGCTAGGGTGGGGGCAGTGAGATCCCCTAGGGGAAGGTGGCATTCAGGGGACACAGTCAAGGCTTTTATTGTTTTCTCTCCTCCCAGAACTTTAGGTTCCAGTGTCATCCTTTTTTCTGTGTTCTTTTTTAATGAGAGAAACTTTTGCCGTTTCTTGAAGTATGCTGCTGGTACTGCCTGGATCAAAACTGAATGCTGAGTTTTAAAAGCAGATTTCTAGGCTCACCTGCCACTTTGCTGAATCTGAACTTCTAGGGGGAGGGACTGGAGAACCCTATTTGTGTGTATAGTAAGCATTGAAAACATTTAGTTTTATAATCGTCTCTCTCTCTAACAAATAGTTATTATATGCCTAAGTTTGTCTAGCAATTTATAGGTACCTCGGGTGCAGTGTAAATGAGACAGGTCTTCTTTATGTTTTGTTTTTAAAGGTTTCTGGTACAGCAATGCCTGGTCAGCCACCCCCCAAATACTTGTGGGATGAACTTAAGACGACCTCGAGGCAATAACCCATGCGAGGTCATCCCATCCGCACCCAGTGAGGATCCCCACATTTGTGGCAGTCCCCAGGCACCCCAGGCTCTCAGGGTAGCTGCTATACCCCATCCCACCCGCATGTTTGCCATAAATGTAGGAGTGGAGGCAAAATTCAGACCCTGGATTCCAACGCCTGTAAAAAGGCGTCTGCTAACCAAGGGTCGAGGATATGCGTGTCTTTCCAGAGAATGCGGGACAGCCCATTGTGTACCAGCCAGAAACATCAAGCCTACAACTGATAGCCAACCAGAACCAGCTGAACAAGACTGAGAGCCCACCTTGTTAGCGGATGTACTTGCCCTATCATCCTACCCTGAGGAACTGTAGCCACATCCATTACTGTTTTATACCCCACTAGCTCTGGTCAGCCACTCGAACAGCCCACAGCCTGTGTGCAGTCATGCCAACCTGATTACCATTGTTCCTCATTCCTACCCCCATCTGAGCAAGCACTCCTGTGGTCTCCCGTTTTGAGCGCTGGTTAGTCAATGATGGGTAAGATCCCCTGGAGGACAACCTAAGACAGGCACAGCCGTGTATGGAGACCACATGGAAGCGGGGTCAACAATGGTATGGCCAAGAATCATGCCTCCCGTTGCTCAAAAATAAAGGAAAAGGGGGAAATGTGGAATGAGAAGGCCATGCCAAGATGGCCGCTGGCAACGGAAACTGCCTGGCAACAGGCTGTGATTGGATGGCTTCAGAAACTGCCTGGCAACAGGATGTGATTGGTTAGGGCATAGACTGCCCCTTGACCGGATTGGCTGCCTTGGCTATATAAGCTGCTGTATCAACTGAAATAAACGAGTCTGCAGGCTGCTCGTCTCAGGCCTGCTTTCACCAGATTCCTGCGGTCTGTGTAGTGACTCCGCGCCTCTTGCCCTCACCACGTTCTTCCTCTCAGAAACAAATCAACCGCAACAAAGGTTGACTCTTTTTTTTTTTTTTTTCCTAAGATTTATTTGAAAGTCAGAATTACAGAGAGAGAGGGAGAGACAGAGAAAGAGGTCTTCCATCCACTGGTTCACTCCCCAAATGGCTGAAACGGCTAGTGCTGGGCTGATCTGAAGCCAGGAGTCAGGAGCTTCCTCTGGGTTTTCCACGTGGGTGCAGGGGTCCAAGTACCTGGGCCATCTTCTGCTACTTTCCCAGGTACATCAGCCAGGAGCTGGATCAGAAGTGGAGCAGCTTGGGACTTGAACCCATATGGGATGCCGACACTGCAGGCAGAGGCTGAACCTTCTACGCCACAGTGCTGGCCCCAAGGGTGACTCTTTTACAAAATCTTTTTTACATTAATTTTCATTTATTTGAAAGGTAGAGAGATCTTCTGTCTGCTGATTCACTCTCCAAATGCAGTCAACAGCCGAAGCTGGGCCAGGCTGAAGACAGGAGTTCAGAACTCAATCTAGGTTTCACACATGGGTGACTTCAGGAACCCAAATATTTGAGCCATCACTTGCTGCCTCCCATGATCAGTATTAGTGGGGAAGTGGGAAGCTGGAAGCTGGAAGCTGGAATCAGAAGTGGAGCAGGCACTCCAGCCCAGGCCCTTCCATAGAGGGTGGGAGCATCCTAGCGGCATCTTAGCCACTGGCCAAACACCTGCCCCTGGAATCTACGTTTCAACAGGGTGTTTGGGAGTGCTGGGTAATCGTTGGCTAGTTAGGCAGGGGCAGATTGTGTGACACTTTGAAAGTGTGAAGTCTGACAGAGAACTTAAGACATGATGCTATGAGAAGTAAGCAGATTTGGGGCCCATCTGCAGGCTGTGTCCAATAGGAAGATTGAGGACTTTAGGGTGAGCTTTGTTTGACCTTGCTATACCACCAGTGTGTGACCTTGTGCACATCACCTAACTTCAGATCCTTGTCTATAAAGGAGATTAAAAATAGTACATACCTATTAGCATGGTTGGTAATTAAAGGATGTAATACAAATAAAATGTTTAAGATGGTGCTTGACATAAAGTAGCTGTGAAATTAAAAATAAAAGGTTTTAGGGACAGGCATCGTGGTATAGCAAGTTAAGCAACTGCTTGGGTTGCCTGTATCCCATTTTGGAGTGCCGGTTTGAGTCCTGGCTACTTCATTTCCAATCCAGCTTCCTGGTAACACATCCTGGGAGGCAGCAGATGATGGCTTAAGTGCTTGGTCTCTTGCCACCCATTTGGGAGACCCAGATGGAGTGCTGGGTTTCTGGCCCAGCTGTGGCTGTTGCAGGCATTTGGGGGAATGAACTAGCAGGTGGGAGTTCTCTCTCTCTATTGCTCTGCCTTTCAAGTAGATGAAAATAAATAAATAAATAAACTTTAAAAGGATCTATTAGCTCCATCTTGCAGAAAAGAATGTTCAAAAGTTGAAGGTTAAGTTCTTGGCCAAAGTCACATAGCTAGTAGGTGGTAGACAGTAGAGTCTGGATTTGAATTCTGATTCCTTTCCAGAGTTGTCTCTGAACCTGAGTGTTGTTCTTCCTGCCTAAAGCATAATTCCTTCTTGGTGGGTTGCTCTGAAACTTCAAGAGGAAATGTCTGTTAAAGTGTTTAGCTTACTGCCTAGCACAAACTGGATAGTGTTAGTTTCTGTTCCCTTTTTTCAAGAACACCAGATAGCTTCCAGGAATTTGAAGAACTGCTATTCCATCCTCACTGGAAACACACCTGCTGATTCTAGGCAGGCTGCCTGCCCAGCTGTTTGCCCCAGCAGCACTGGGTGGAATCTTTGCAGCTATGTACTTCTTCCTCTCCCTCCACAGCAAGGCCATGCCACCTGCTGGGAAGGTGCCCCGGAAGGAGAACCTGGGGCTCCAGTGTGAGTGGGGGTCCTGCTCCTCTGTGTGCTCAGCCATGGAGGAATTCTGCGAGCATGTCACTCAGCACCTGCAACAGCACCTGCATGGTTCCAGGGAGGAGGAAGAGGAGGATGACCCGCTTGGTAAGGGAGCAGGACACAGGAAGGGGAAAGAGCTAAAAGGAAGATGGGAAATTGACTTTCCTTTCCCCAAAGGGAGAGGACAGCCTGGGAGAATGGAGGCTTATTTTCCATATTGTGCTTTTTTTGGTTATAAAAACATTGTAAATTTATTTATAGACAATTCAGTCAACAAAAGGATATAGGGAGTGCATCTGCCATCAAGAGGCAGTTACACTGCTTTAGTGAACATTCTTTTTGCCTTCTCTTGCATTTGTGTACTTAAATTAGATGCAGATTTTGTTTTTTGTAAAAAGCTCATACTGTAGAAGCGGTTGGCAACCCTTTCTCTTTAACTCTGGGAGTGCTCCTCTCTCCAACCCCCTCCTCTTCTCCCGCAGCCACCAGTTAGGGGTATCTGTGTGTGTGTGTGTGTTTATGTATCTAGATAAATACAGAAATATAAAGATTTATTTATTTATTTGAAAGGTAGAGCGAGAGAAGGAGGGAAAGAGAGATGGTCCATCTGTTGGGTCACTTTCCAAATGCCTGCAAGAGCCAGGGCTGAAGCTAGGAGCTAGGAGCAAGGAACTGTATCTAGGTCTCCCATGCGGGTGGCAGCAACACAAGCATTTGGGCCATCACCTGCCTCCCAGGATGCGCATCAGCAGGTACATGGATGGGCCGCAGAATAGCTTGGACTCAGAACAGGCACTGTGGCACAGGATGTGTGTGTGTGTGCATGCATATGCATGTATTTAAGATTTTATTTATTTACTTGAGAGGCAGAGTTACAGAAGAAGAGAGAGGTCTTCCATCCACTGGTTCACTCCCTAAATGGCGACAATGGCTGGAACTGGGCTGATCAGAAGCCAGGATCTTATTCTGGCTCTCCCACATGGGTGCAGCGGCCCAAGCACTTAGGCCATCTTCTGCTTTCCCATGCCATCAGCAGGGAGGTGGATTGGAAGTGGAGCAACTGGGACTCGAACTAGTTGCCCATATGGGATGCTGGCACCATAGGTGGATGCCTAAGCTACTACGCCACAGCGCTGGCCCCTGCAATATATATTTTACAACACAAAAATTAAAGGAAAAAAAATACCAGGAACAATACTTACTAAATACTGTCTGCAATGTCTGTCTGCCTCTCTCTCTAATATGAGAGGCAGACAGAGAGAGCTCCCATCTGCTGGTTTACTTCCCCGAAGCTGCAGTAATCCCAGGCTAGAAGCTGAAGCTGAAGCTGGGAGCCAACAACTCAAGCCAAGTCTCCTATGCAGGAGGCAGGAACCCAGTCACTTGCGCCATCACTGTAGCCTCCCAGGGTCTGCGTTAGCAGGAAGCTGGAGTCAGGAGCAGAGCTGGGTGCTCTGATGTGAGACATGGTGTCTTAACTGGCATTTTAATTGCTAGGTTAAATGCCTGTCCCTTACTGTCTGTCTCTCTCTTTTTTTTAAGGTTTATTTATTTAATTGAAAGGCAGAGTCACAGAGAGATAGGGGAAGACAGGGAAAGAGAGAGAGCTTCCATCCACTGTTTCACTCCCCAGATGGCTGCTACAGCCAGGTCTGGGCCAGGCTGAAGCCAGAAACTCCATCCAGGTGGCAGGGCCCAACTACTTGGACCATCCTTTACTGCTTTCCCGGGCACATTAGCAGGGAGCTGGATTGGAAGTGCAGCAGCTGGGACTTGATCCAGCACTCACATGGGATGCTGGCATTGTGGGCAGCAGCTTAGCCCACTGCACCACAACACCCGCCCCCCTTGTGCTCCTTTATTTAAAGGGGAGGGGGTACTTTCTGGTGGCACAGCAGGTTAAGCTGCCATTTTCAACACCTGCATCCTATATCAGAGCACCAGTTTAAGCCTATGCTACTCCACTTCTGATCCAGCTCCCTGCTAGTGTGCCTGGGAAGCAGTAGAGGATGAACCAGGTGCTTAGTGCCCTGTCACCCATGTAGGAGACCTTGTAAGTATGGGGACCACTCTCCTTCCCCAACCCGAGATTCTGTGACTAAGCTATAACTGATAGTTTGAAAAGTAATAAAGAACAATCAGAGGATGGTCATATTTTCTAAAATACATACCTTTTTTTTTTAATTAATGTATTTATTTGAAAGGCAGAGTTACAGAGAGAGGGAGAGACATCTTCCATCCACTGGTTCACTCCCCAAATGGCTGCAACAGCCAGGACTGAGCCAGACTGAAGCCAAGAGCCAGGAACTTCCTCCAGGTCTCCCATGTCAGTGTGGGGGCCCAAGCACTTGAGCCATCCTCTGCCACTTTCCCAGCTCCACCAGCAGGAAGCTGGATCTGAAGTGGAGCAGCTGGGGTTCGAACCAACACCCATACGGAATGTTGGTGTCGCAGGCAGCAGCTTAACCAGCCACACCATGACTTCAGCCCCTCTACTTTTTGAGACAACCATTTCTTTCTTTTCTTTCTTTCTTTCTTTTTTTTTTTTTTATTTGACAGGTAGATTTATAGACAGTGAGAGAAAGAGAAAGAGAGAAAGGTCTTCCTTCCATTGGTTCACTCCCCTAATGGCTGCCATGGCCAGCGCTGTGCTGATCCGAAGCCAGGAGCCGGCTGCTTCCTCCTGGTCTCCCATGCGGGTGCAGGGGCCCAAGCACCTGGGCCACAGCAGAGAGCTGGACTGGAAGAGGAGCACCAGGACTAGTACCCGGCACCCCAACTGGGACTAGAACCTGGGGTGCCGGCACCACAGGCGGAGGATTAGCCAAGTGAGCCACGGCGCTGGCTGAGACACCATTTCTATAAAGCTTTGAAGCTAAGTTGCTTGGAGATGCTAGAGATATTGGAAGTGGATTGGAACCATTGCTGGGGCCTTCCTGGAGAAAGCAGCTCTTGAGTGGGAAGTGGGGGGACAGAGGAGGCTGCGTCTTCCTCAGGGGCAGTGGGCACTGTGAGCCAGAGTCTGTGGTGCCAGCCACACCCGCCGGCTCTGAGCTCGGGCCTTGAGTTTGCAGTTACCTCTGCCTCCACCACACCTGCCCTTCACTTACTGCGGATACGCATCCGTCAGATCTCAGCATGAGGGCAATTCTCAAGACACCCCTGTCTGTGTCCAGCTACCTCTGCTTCATAATTGTATAGTACCGTGGGCCCCTACCCCATCACGCTTATCACTACTAGTTGCAGTTTTATTTTGTAGATGTGATGATTGAGTAATGTTCTTTTTTCCTTGACTGAAAGCTGTGTGAGGGCAAGGACTGGTACTCTGTCATGCTGGTTACGTCCTTAGTGCCTGGTGCACAGTGGATGGTCATTAAGTGATGGTATTTGCTGAAGGAACTCCTGGTAATTTGGTAAGCGCCTGGCCTTATTCCCTGCCAAGTGCTGCAGGTGGAGAGAATGCTGACCCCAGGAAAGGACTGGACTCTCCTTCTAAACCCTTTGCAGGGGAAGAATTCTCCTGCTTGTGGCAGGAGTGCGGCTTTTGCTCTCTGGACAGTTCTGCTGATCTCATCCGCCACGTCTACTTCCACTGCTACCACACCAAGCTGAAGCAGTGGGGGCTGCAGGCCTTGCAAAGCCAGGCAGATCTCAGCCCCTGCATCTTGGACTTCCAGAGCCGGAACATCATCCCTGACATCCCTGACCACTTCCTGTGTCTGTGGGAGTACTGTGAGGTCAGTGAGCAGTGCCAGTCATGGCGGGGGGGGGGGGGGGGTCTGGGAGTCCTGACTCAAGCTGTCTTGACTTTCTTAGGGGTGGTTATCTTACCACAGCTCCTGCTAGTGCCTCTGCCCTAGCTCCGTGTAGCTCCTTTCCTCTAACTTTCTATCCCTACCCAGTTAATTTGGGAGAGAGCCAGGAAACCCCTCTGGGCACATGGTGGTAAGGGTCCCTCCACTACCTCAGTTCTCACCTTGAGTTGCCTCTGGCACAGAGCACCTTTGACAACCCTGAGTGGTTCTATCGGCACGTGGAAGCGCACAGCCTGTGCTATGAATACAAAGCAGTTGGCAAGGACAACCATGTGGTGCTGTGTGGCTGGAAAGGTAGGGCCTGTCTTTAACTTCTGGGTCCTGAAAGAAACCCTGGGGTGGCCAGGGGCCAGGGCAGCCAAGGAGCGGGCCAGTCCTGCAGGGCTAGCTTGGCTGGCAGCTGGAGAGAGTTGGGGCTCGTAGAGCCTATTGGGGGAGTTTGTAACTGGAACCTGGCCGGGCCTTCCTTCCCAGGCTGCACCTGCACCTTCAAAGACCGCTGTAAGCTTCGAGAACACCTCCGCAGCCACACCCAGGAGAAGGTGGTAGCCTGTCCCACCTGCGGGGGCATGTTTGCCAACAACACCAAGTTCTTGGATCACATCCGCCGCCAGACCTCCCTGGATCGTAAGAGCCAGAGAGCAGGGGTGGGAGCAGGTTGCCCTGCCCGGAGCGTGGTGGGCGCGTGTTTCCCCTGAAGAGATCTGTGGCTTGGCTCCCTCTTCCTTCTGGGCTCACGCACCCCACAGCCTCGGTGCTGAGCCAGTCCCGGGTGCTGTCGCTCAGCACTCACTGCCCGTCAGTTATCTCAGTGAGCCCTCAAAGCAGCCCCGTGAGGTAGGCTTCTTATCCCCGTTTCTGCAGATGCAGAAGCTGCGGCTCAGAGAGGTTAAGTCAGTCAGCTGAAATCACACAGAGAGTAAGTGGTGAGGGCGGGCTTCTCTCTCAGGTTCTCTGTTCTGGCCCCGCGTTCTTTCCAGGCTCCTGTGTCCATCCACAGCTCGCTAGGCTCCCCTTTGTCCTCGGGTGCTCCCTTGTGCCTGGGGTGGTCCTCCTCCTCTTCCCTCTCCTCTCCACATCCCCCGCCGCCCTCCTTTCATTGCCTGCCCTGTCCCCAGAGCAGCGCTTCCAGTGCTCTCACTGTTCCAAGAGGTTTGCCACAGAGCGGCTCTTGCGGGACCATATGCGCAACCATGGTGAGTGGCCCGCCACGCCAGCCTCCCCGTCCACCCTCCAGGGCTCCACAAGTCTTCAAACCACAGCCTCCTCTCTGCTCCTCCCAGTGAATCACTATAAGTGCCCCCTGTGTGACATGACCTGCCCGCTGCCTTCCTCCCTCCGCAATCACATGCGCTTCCGCCACAGTGAGGACCGTCCCTTTAAATGTGACTGTTGCGACTACAGGTAAGGGGAATCGGGGCCCAGAAAAAGAGCTCGTGTTCCAGGGTCCCCATGTCCTCCAACCCCCCTCACCTCTCCTGGCAGCTGTAAGAATCTGATCGACCTCCGGAAACACCTGGAAACGCACAGCAAGGAGCCAGCCTACAGGTGTGATTTCGAGAGCTGCACCTTCAGTGCCCGGTCCCTCTGCTCCGTCAAGTCCCATTACCGCAAAGTGCACGAGGTGAGGGGCTGGGGGTGGAGTGGGCCTGGCAGAAGTGTGGGGGAGCCTGGGGTCAAGGGTCAGCCTCACTTCTGCCTCTCTCCTTGTCAGGGGGACTCGGAGCCGAGGTACAAATGTCATGTGTGTGACAAGTGCTTCACACGGGGCAACAGCCTCACCGTGCACCTTCGCCAGAAGCATCAGTTCAAGTGGCCCTCGGGGCACCCCCGTTTTCGGTAGGTCCCACAACAACCCTCCCTCCAGGTTCACACACGTTTTTTTCTGTGTCTTTTTTTTTTTTTTTTTTTTTTTTTTGCGCCAAAGTTAAAAACCTTTGAATGCTTTTATGGTGGGTTACTGTCTGTCAGTTTTCAATGGTGTCACATAAAATCCCAGGATTCCTTCTGCATCTGTCCCTTAAGCTCCCTGTGTGTGAGCTGTTTGGCATCCCCTGCCCACGTGTGCTGCCTTGTGTTCCTCCTCCCCCAGGTACAAGGAGCATGAAGACGGCTACATGCGGCTGCAGCTGGTTCGCTACGAGAGTGTAGAGCTGACTCAGCAGCTGCTGCAGCAGCCCCCAGAGGGGTCCGGCCTGGGATCAGCACTGAATGAGAGCAGCCTACAGGGCCTCATCCTAGAAACGGTGACAGAGGAGCCAGGATCTAAGGAAGAGGCGGAAGAGGAGGAGGAGAGCAGGGGTGGTGAGGGGACAGCCCACTCAGCCTCTCAGAACAACCCCAGCCCTGTCATCCACATGGTGAATCAGACCAACACCCAAGGCCAGCGAGAGATTGTCTACTATGTGCTGGCTGAAGCCCCCGGGGAGCCCCCGCCAGCTCCGGAGCTGCCCTCAGGAGGCATCATGGAGAAGCTTCCAGAACTTGCTGAGGAGCCAGAGGTCCACACTGTGTGAAGCTGCAGAGCCTGGCCACTTCTGCCCCGGCCCCGGAGTTTGAGCTGGGGGTGCAGTGCCCCAGGGGGCGGCTCTTGCAGCTGGATACCTTAGGAGTGATGTGGAGAGCAGTGCGCACTGCTCTTCCTGGGCTTGCATGGTTCTGCGGGCTCTCAGGACTTCCCTTTCTGCCAGACTGCAATTTCTGGGGGTCCTTAGCTACCTGGGTTCTCTGAAGGGATCCTGGCTGTATGTGTTCTTGGTAAGGGGCTGTGATCAGGCTTAACCGTTACTCTGTAGACGTGCTAGACCATGCTGAATTCCTTACTCAGCTTACGTCCATTTCCATGCCACACCCCCTATAAGGGCTTTTCGTTGCCATCAGCCAAGGTATTAGGAACCAGGCATCCATTTCTCTTAGGGGTTCCTACAACAGCAAGGGCTCTACGGTTATCCTCAGGGACGGGCTTGGAGGTACTGAATGTGTGTAGTAGTTGTTTTTTTATAATAAACACTTGGACTGGAACTCATTTCTTCCTAGGTATAGTGGAAGTTAACTGGGTAGCAAGAGGTACATCTTTCTGGAAGAGGAGCTGAGTAATCCGACTTATTCCCCTTTTAGTGCCTGGTGTGGCTTATTTCTGTCGTGTTGCTGCCTCTGCTGCAGCCCCACTTTGGTGAAATGTCTCTGTTCTTTCTCAGAGCATTTGCCATCTCCATGGAGGCCCCCAGCACTTGGACATGAGTGGGCTGCAGATCTATGGCATAGATGAGAATGGGGCTGACCCGGGAAGATGGAGCAGCTGAGCACGGCCACACTGATCAGAACCCAGTGCCCCTGGGGTAAGGTTCCTTACCTCTGGGGCTGTGGGAGGAAGGGAGAGCCGGGTGGATTGGGAGGCTCCCTGGGGAATGGCAGGTACTGCAGGGGGCCAGGAACAAAATGCATTTTCCTGGGGGATAGGATCTGTTTTCAGTAGATTTTCACAGAGGCTGAAACACCTCCAAAATACAGACATTTTTTAGGCTGGTTTGGCTACTTCTCAGTACACAGTGTTCATTCTTATGTCTGCTGCCGTGGAGAGGCCAAGGAAATACTCTGAGAGTCTTAGACGACCAGGAAGTTGCCTAAAAAGGATTCTGGATCTGTTAAAGGGCTTGCTTTAAATTCTTACTGCGAAAACTGTCTATTGTTGACAGAATTAAGAAAGGAAAATAAAATCTGTCAGCTTTTTTTTTTTTTTTAAGATTCTTTATTTGAAAAGCAGAGTAACAGAGAGGGAGAGACAGAGATCTTCCATGTGCTAGTCTACTGCCTAAATGCCCTGCAGCAGCTGGGGCTGGGCCAGGCTGGAGCCAGGAGCTGGAGCTCCACCTGGGTCTCCCATGTGGGTGGCCAGGGCTCCAGCACTTGGGGCATCTTCCACTGTTTATCCGGGCACATTAGCAGGGAACCGGATCAGAAGTGGAGCAGCTGAGACTCAGCCAGCACTCATGCCTATGGGATGACAGGATTAGGGAGAGCTTCCATCTACTGGTTCAGCCCCCAGCTGCCTGTGAGAACCAGGGCTTGGCCAGGTGAAAGAAGCCTGGAGTGCACGCAGGTCTGCCATGTGTGTGATAGGTACTCAAGTACTTGAGCCATCACTGCTACCCCCCCCCCGGGGGAGGGGCATGCATTAGAGGAACCTGGATGTGAAGTGGAGTAGCCAGGACTCCAGGGACTGTGATGTGGGATACAGGCAGCCCAAGTGGTGACTTAGCATCCTGTACCACAGGTCCTCCTCCATCAGCCATTTTCTTTTCTTTTCTCTCTTTCTTTTTTTGGAAAGGCAGAGTTAGAGAGAGAGAAAGGTCTTCCATTGGTTCACCCCCCAAATGGCCGCTACGGCCGGTGCGCTGCGTGGATCCAAAGCCAGAAGCCAGGTGCTTCCTCCTGGTCTCCCATGCGAGTGCAGGGCCCATGCACTTGGGCCATCCTCCACTGCCTTCCCGGGCCACAGCAGAGAGCTGGACTGGAAGAGGAGCAACCAGGACAGAATCCAGCGCCCCAACCGGGACTAGAACCCGGGGTGCTGGCACTGCAGGCGGAGGATTAGCCTAGTGAGCCGTGGCACCGGCCCATTTTCTTTTCTTTCTTGCTTTCTTTCTTTCTTAGATTATTTGAAAGAGTTACAGAGAGGGAGGACAGAGAGAGAGCTTCCATCTGCTGGTTTAACTGGCCAGATGGCTATAATGGCCAGGACTTGGCCAGGCCAAAGCCAGGAGCCAGGAACTCCAGCCGGTGTCCCACTTGGGTGACGTCGTCTGCTCTTGCTTTCCTCGTGCCTTAGCAGGGAGCTGCATCAGAAGTGGAGCAGCCAGGACTCCAATGCGCTCATGTGGGATGCTGGCATTGCAGGCAGCGTAACCCCCTGGCACAATGCCGTTCCCATCATCTCAGTTCCTGCTGTGGCCCAGGCACAGCTGTTAAGGATACAAAAATAATACCTAGGACCCATCCTGGAGGGACTTGCAGTATAGAGACAAGGAGAGAGTATGTAAGGGAAGTGATAGGAACTTACGCTGTATGTTGAGAAGGTTCAACATGGTGGACCGTAGACCTGGGCATGGGGAAGGTTTTTTTCTAGAAAGAGACCCTAACCAAGACCAGAAGAAGATTGTCAACGCCCGCCATCCTGAAAGAGTGGTGCCCTGTTTTCAAAGGTAGTTCTAAAGAAAAGTGGTGAGCTGAGAAGTATATGTATACGGAAGTCCACCATGGCTACTTTGGTGTTTTATGCACACACACCCATGAGGGCACTTCAAAAAATTGGGGAAATCCATGCCCAATATTTTCTAATACGCATCTTCCATGAGCTTTTTGAAGACCCCCTCAGGGGCCTGTGTTGTGGCGTAATGGGCTAAGTCTCCCCCTGCCGCGTCGACATCCCCTATGAGTGTTGGTTCCTGTCCTGGCTGCTCCACTTCCGATCCAGCTCTCTGCTTATGTCCTGGGAAAGCAGTGGAAGATGGCCCGAGGGCTTGGATCCCAGCATTCATGTGGAAGACCTGGAAGAGAATGGCTCAGCTCCAGCCGTTGTGGCCGTCTGGGGAGTGAACCAGCGGATGGAAGACCTCTCTCTCTCTCTCTGCCTCTCTCTCTATCTCTCAAATAAATAAAATCATTTTTTTTAAAGTGACTAATTTCCTATTTTAAAAAAACCCTCATAGGTATACTATGAAATTATTTTCCTAATGTTCAAATTTCATTCTTGAAGTCCCAATGTGCCGTTCCGTTTGGTGATCTAAGCAGTGGCTTGGGCTGCCTTTGAGTAATCCGGCGCTCTTGACATCATCCCTCACTGAGGAGTGCCTTCAGGGTCAGGCCTGCATCCTTTGGGGAGGCTCCTTCCCGACAGTTGTGCACATCCTGCACACTACCCAGACGATGGTGACAGCACGAGAGACTCTGGTCTGCTGTCAACATCATTCCAGCTCCCTGGAAGCAGGTAGGACCTGGAGGCCAAAGCTTAGCATGTGTGGGCTAGGAAGCTCTGGTCTGGGACTGAGGAGTTCAGGCGGATCGAGGCCTGTAGAAATACTGGAGGCTGGGCCTGGGTGAGAGCAGACCCTGGAGAGGAGGCTGGCATACTAGTTTGATCACCTTCCAGTTTCATCTGAAGTCAGCCCTTGTCGCCACATCATGGTGAAGAGTGGAGAACCCGTCTTACTCCTAAAAGGGTGGGGAGCGAAAGCAGGTGGCCCAGGAGTTGGAGGCTGAGGGTGCTTTTCTCTTGCCTGGGGCAAGGTCACTACCTCCGAGAAGGGCATGGAAGAGCTGAGTGGATATAAAAACAGATGCTCCGAGATGAGGAGGGAGGAGTAAATGCTTGTGCGTGACCTAGTGAATGTGGGCCCTTAATGAAAAGGGCAGTGAGCACATTGACGGAGGCTGGGGGAGCAGTGAAACCTTCAGATCACACAGGACAGCTTGGATTCCTTGTCTGGGGGAGGTCTCTGGAGGACAAGTAGGTTGGCAAAACCTGGAAAGCAATGGGAACGTCACTGTCCATGTGCACTTTAAAGGTTAATTTTATTTCTTTATTTGAAAGAATTATACAGATCTTCCATCCACTGGTTCACTCCCCAAATGGCTGCAAAGGCTGGGGCTGTGTCAGGCCGAAGCCAGGATCCAGGAGCTTTTCTTGGGTCTCCCACGTGGGTGGGAGATGCCCACCCACTTGGGCCATCTTCTGCTGCTTTCCCAGGTGCCTTAGCGGGGAGCTGAATTAGAAGTAGAGTAGCTGGGACTTGATCAGGTACCCATATAAGATGCTGGTGTGGCCACAGTATTTTTTAGTAGCAGACACCAGCCTCCCTGAAGCAAAAGCAGCAAACAGACCACTAGGTAGATCCACAGCAAGGGCCTGACAGGACGGGGACTGGGCAGGGCCAAGGAGCAACATGATGAGAGCAGCTGGGAGGGCTCATGAGGTCCAGACTGGAGAGACTAGAAGGTAGGAGTGGAAATGAAAGCCCTGGACGCTCTAGGGAGACTTCTGATCAGCTGATGTGCTGACAAACGGACAGCTTCAAATGGAGATACAGGGTCCAGAGTATGTTCACGGGAAAGGAGGCTGCTGAGTGGAGGCGGAGAGCACTGGGGCCGTGGAAATCGGGAAGTGGAGCATCTGAGGGCCCAGCAGCCTTGGGCTCTCTGCTCCACCCACCATGGGCTGCAGTTTTTGTTTGTTTTAAAGATTTATTTATTTACTTGAGAGGCAGAGTTACAGAGAAAGAAGTCTTCCACCTGCTGATTCACCCCCCAAATGGCTGCAATGGCTGGAGCTGGGCAGACCTGAAGCCAGGAGCTTCTGAGTCTCCCACATGGGTGCAGGGACCCAAGGACTTGGGCCGTTTTCTACTGCTTTCCCAGGCTATCAGCAGGGAGTTAGGTAGTGGAGCAGCTGCAAACCAAACTGGCAACCATATGGGATACCAGCACAGCAGGCAGTGACGTAACCCACTATGCCACAGTGCCAGCCCTAGGTGTACCCTTTTTTAAGAACTCTTTTTTAGGGGGCTGGCGCTCTGGCCTAGCAGGTTAAGCCACCATCAAAGCTGCTGTCTGCAGGGCTGTCATCCTTTATGGGCTCTGGTTTGAGTCCTGGCTGCTCTACTTCTGATCCAGCTCCCTGCTAATGTGCCTGGGAAAGCAACGGAAGATGGCCCAAGTGCACCCGTGTGAGAGACTCAGATGGAGCTCCTGGCTTTGGCCTGGCCCAGCCCTGGTCATTGTAGCCATTTGGGGAGTGAACAGCAGGTGGAAGATCTCTCCCTCTCTCTCTTTCTCTCTCTCTTTTTTTTTTTTTTTTTCAGGAGCCAGGTGCTTCTCCTGGTCTCCCATGGGGTGCAGGGCCCAAGGACTTGGGCCATCCTCCACTGCACTCCCTGGCCACAACAGAGAGCTGGCCTGGAAGAGGGGCAACCGAGACAGAATCTGGCGCCCCGACTGGGACTAGAACCCGGTGTGCCGGTGCCGCAAGGTGGAGGATTAGCCTAGTGAGCCGCGGCGCTGGCCTCCTCTCTTTGTGTGTGTGTGTGTTTCTGTCTCTCCCTCTCTCGCTGTAACTCTGCCTTCCAAATGAATAAATACAATTTTTTTTTTTTTGACAGGCAGAGTGGACAGTGAGAGAGAGAGACAGAAAGAAAGGTCTTCCTTTGCCGTTGGTTCACCCTCCAATGGCCGCCGCGGCCGGCGCGCTGCGGCCGGCGCACCGCGCTGATCCGATGGCAGGAGCCAGGAGCCAGGTGCTTTTCCTGGTCTCCCATGGGGTGCAGGGCCCAAGCACCTGGGCCATCCTCCACTGCACTCCCTGGCCACAGCAGAGGGCTGGCCTGGAAGAGGGGCAACCGGGACAGAATCCGGCGCCCCGACCGGGACTAGAACCCGGTGTGCCGGCGCCGCTAGGCGGAGGATTAGCCTAGTGAGCCGCGGCGCCGGCCTAAATACAATTTTTTTTAAAAAAAAGAATATTTGGGAGCCAGTGCTGTGGTGTAGCAGGTAAAGCCACCACCTGCAGTGCCAGCATCCCATTTTGGCGCTGGTTTGAGTCCCGACTACTCCACTTCCAATCCAGCTCTCTGTTGTGGCCTGGGAAAGCAGTAAAAAATGGCCCAAGTCCTTGGGCCTCTGCACCTGTGTGGAAGATCTGGAAAAAGCTCCTGGCTCCTGGTTTCAGATTGGCACAGCTCCGGCCATTGCGGCCAGTTGGGGAGTGAACCAGCAGATGGAAGACCTCTCTCTCTCTTTCTCTCACTCTGCCTCTCCTTCTCTCTCCGTGTAACTCTGACTTTCAAATAAATAAATAAATCTTAAAAAAAATAAAAAAGAATTTATTTGGAAGGCAGAATTACCGCGAGAGAGGGAAAGATAGAGCTTCCATCTGCTGGTTCACTCTCCAAATGTCTGCAGCCCCAGGGTTAGGCCAGGCCAAGGCCAAGAGCTCCATCTGAATTTCCCGTGTGGGTGCAGGGGCCCAAGCACTTGGGCCATGCTCTGCTGCTTTCCTAGGAGTACTAGCAGGGAGCTGGATTAGAAATGGGGCAGCTAGGACTCGAAGTGGCACTCCAACATGGGATGCTGGTGTGGCAGGTGGCAACTCAACCTGGTGTGCACAACACCAGTCCCACTCTGAGGGGAAGGAGCCAGGCCCGAAGGAAAAGCTGGTTCAATACTGATTTGAGGCTGGTACCATGCGAAAGACATCCACAGTGGGAACTCCAGTCCTGGGCACGAGGAAAGAGACAACTTGGCAGAGAAACTTGGCACTCTGTAGCATGGAGAACTCGCTTTTTTGTTATTAGAGGAAGCAGAGAGAGAAATACCTCGTTGTTTAAATGCACTTCGATATTCCTTGATTTTGTATTTATATTTTTAAAAAATTTTTAAACAATAAAGATTTAAAAAAAAAAAGCAACAATAGGGTTTCTGCCTAGCCCCTGAGAGATCAGGAACAGCAACCAGTAGGGATCCCTCCAGCTCACCGCCTGCCTTAGGGAAGCCACAGGAGAGGACCGGCAGGGACCAGGAAGCCAGCAGATGGAGGCAGAGGGCGCCATCGGTCTCCGGAATGCCCCGCTGCCTTCCAGGCCTGAGCTGCATCTCCCCAAGTGGCCAGCAGAGGGGCCTTCCACCGACAAATATCACAGTGTACATGAAAAGTGGAATTAAAGCTGTGAGCTGTGGAGGCAGGTGTTTGGTGCAGTGGCTGACACACTAAGGATGCCCCATCCCATATCAGGGTGCCAGGGTTCAATCCCAGCTTCACTCCTGAGTCCAGCTTCCTACTAATGCACACCCTGGAGGGCAGCGGGTGATAGCTCAAGTAGTTGGGTTCCTGCCACCCATCTGGGAAACTGTAGCCCTGTCCAGCCCTGGCTGTTTTGGGCATTTGGGAAGTGAACTAGTGGATGGAAGATCTCTCTGCCTTTCAAATAAAAATGAAAATAAGGGCTGGCACTGTGGCTCCCTAGGCTAATCTTCCACCTTGCGGCGCCGGCACACCGGGTTCTAGTCCCGGTCGGGGCGCCAGATTCTGTCCCGGTTGCCCCTCTTCCAGGCCAGCTCTCTGCTGTGGCCAGGGAGTGCAGTGGAGGATGGCCCAAGTGCTTGGGCCCTGCACCCCATGGGAGACCAGAATAAGTACCTGGCTCCTGCCATCAGATCAGCGTGGTGCGCCGGCCGCAGCGCATCGGCTGCGGCAGCCATTGGAGGGTGAACCAACAGCAAAGGAAGACCTTTCTCTCTGTCTCTCTCACTGTCTACTCTGCCTGTCAAAAAAAAAAAAAAATTTAAAAATATTAAGGGGCTGGCACTGTGGCACAGGGGGTTAAAGCCCCAGCCTGCAGTACCCACATCGCATATGGGTTCCAGTTTGTGTCCCAGCTGCTTTTCTTCTAATCCAGCTCCCTGCTAATGCGCCTGGGAAGGCAGTGGAGGATGGCCCAAGTGCTGGGATGATGGGAGACCAGGATGGAGTGAGTTCTTGGCTTCTGGCCACAGCCTGGCCACCAATCCCTTGCTGTTGGCAGGCGTTTGGAGAGATGTTCAGGAGATTGAATATCTGTCACTCTCTCTGTCTCTCTTTCTAATGATTTATCTATTTGAAAGGCAGAGTTGCAGGGTGGGGTGGGGGAGGTCTTTCATCTGCTGATTCACTCCCCAAACAGCTGCAATGGCTGGAGCTGAGCTGATCCGAAGCCAGGAGCCTGGAACCTCTTCTAGGTCTCCCATGTGGGTGCAGGGAACCAAGGACTTGTGCTATTTTCCACTGCATTGGAAGTGGAGCAGCTGGGACTTGAATGGGTGCCCATGTGGGATGCCGGCACTCAGGTGGCGGCTTTACCCATTACACCACAGAGCTGGCCTCACTCTGCCTTTCAAATAAATAAATGTTAAAAAAGAAAAGGTGGGGGGGGGGGGAGCAGCGCCGTGGCTCACTAGGCTAATCCTCCGCCTGCGGCGCCGGCACACCAGGTTCTAGTCCTGGTTGGGGCGCCGGGTTCTATCCTGGTTGCCCCTCTTCCAGGCCAGCTCTTTGCTGTGGCCCAGGAGTGCAGTGGAGGATGGCCCAAGTCCTTGGGCCCTGCACCCACTTGGGAGACCAGGAGAGGCACCTGGCTCCTAGCTTCAGATCAGCACATCCGCGGCAGCCATTGGAGGGTGAACCAACGGTAAAGGAAGACCTTTCTCTCTGTCTCTCTCTCTCACTGTCCACTCTGCCTGTCAAAAAAAAAAAAAAAGTGATAAGTGTTGGTTGGTGCCCTATGCCCCTGTACTCCCCACTCCCCTGTTGCCCTGCAGTTGTTTTGTCTCTTAAAAAACAAACAACAATAACAAGAAGTGTGTCTTCTCAGGAAGCAGAGATCTGCCCTCGGGGGCATGTGTCGGGAGCACCTCCAGAGTGGGGAGAGTCTGCCCTAGGGAATCGCTGGAAGATTTGGAAGGTTCATGTGCTCCAACGAGAGGGGGCTGTTCCCTGGGATGCAGGTGGATGTGCTTGGTAAAATGGGAAGGTGACACTGTTAGGGAAAGGGGAAGTTTGAGGGAGTAAATAGGTAGAGCCACAGCTCAGAGCCACTGAGACCCGGACCCACCGCACCAGCTGTGTGACCTCACACTTGTACCTAGTACTCTGAGCTACAGTTTCCTTATGGAAAACTTGGGGAGACAATGGATGGATCAGTCAACAGGTTTTTATTGGGTGCATTTTCTGTTATAGTTCTAGGAAGATGGGGAGAAAGAGACAGACCTAGCCCCTTTCTCAGAGAGCATAACTCTACCCTGGGTGCCTACATTCAATGAATACAGCTTTGGGGGTGGGTATTGTGGCACAGCAGCTTAAGGCCTATTCAGGTCACCGCATCCCGTGTTGGCGTGCCTGGGACCACATCTCATCTCCTCTTTCAATCCAGCTCCTTGCTGATGTGCCTGGGGGCACAGCAGGTGATGGCCCAAGAACTTGGGTTCCAGCCACCCAGGTAGGAGACCAGGATGCGTTTCCTGGCTCCTGGCTTCATCCTAGCCCAGTCCTGCAGTTGCAGGCATTTGGGGAGTGAACCAACAGATGGGAGATCTCACTTTCTCTGCCTTTCAAATAAATGAATTTTTAAAAAAGATAAATGTAATTTTCTATATTCTGCCAAGGAAGCATGAGATTCTTCTGGGAAAAGGAAATGAACCTGAACTAGAGATGTGTGGGCCCGAGGCCGACACTGGCGTAGCAGGTGAGGCTGCTGTCTGCAGTGCTGGTGTCCCATGTAGGGGCTGGTTCGAGTCCCGGATGCAGTACAGAACTTGTAAGAAGTCGTTACAGATATCTGATTCCAAGTTCAGGACATGGACGACCTGCTCCCGTGGGGGAGAGGGTGTCATGGAGGAGGGAAAGCCTGTTTCAGGGCAGAGGGGCGGGAGGGCCGGGTAGGGGCTTCCAACCCAGGGAAGGGAAGGTTCACCTAGAGCAGTGGCTTTCACCTTTGCTTGCCAATGGGGTTGCCTGGTAGCCTCTAAACATCTAAAGAGCCGGGGCCCCACACCAGATTCAGGAGCACTGGGTCTGGAGTGGCATCTGGTCATCTTTTGAAAGCCTCCCAGGACACACTGCTTCCAAGGCAAGGCTGAGGCCCAGTGCGCTGAGCCCTGCAGTACAGGAAGCTGATGGGAGATGTGGAAATGCTGATCTCAGAAGGTGACGAGCGGGACCTTTTGTGGTATAGCTGGTTAAGCCTCCGCCTGCAATGCCAGCATCCGTCAGTTCAAGACCCGGCTGCTCCACTTCTGGTCCAGCTCCCTGCTAATGCACCTGGGAAAGCAGCAGCAGAAGGGCCAAGTGCTTGAGCCCCGACTTAAACCAGGCATTCCAAATGGGATGCGGGTGTCCCAAGGGGCATCTTAACCTCTGCACCAAGTGCTGGCCCCTGCTACCCGTTAGATGTATCAGCTTGGGTATATTGCTCAACCTCCCTATCTCTCCGTTTCTTTGTCTCTGAGGAGGGTGTGTAAAACCTGCTTGCTAGGGATACTGTGAGTGTTAAATGAGATAATACCTGGCAGATAGTAGAGTGGTCCCTGCATGTCACTGGAAACGGGTTCCAGGACCCCCTGTGGATGCTCCAGTGGCTTATATAAAATATCACAGTATTGCATTTAATCATGTATACTTTAAGTCAAATCTGCATCCCGTCAAATATCTGATATAATGTAAATGCTATGTGAATAGTTATAGTTGTTACCCCATATTGTTTAAGGACATAATAACAAAAAGGCTGCACATGTTCAGTGCCAATGTAACTTTTTAGTGCTTTGTTTTAATTTATTTGAAAGGTAGAGTTACAAAGAAAGAGAGAGAGAAGAGAGGTCTTCCATCTGCTGGTCTACTCCCCAAAAGGCCACAATGACCAGGGCTGGGCCAAGCTGACATCAGGAGCCTGAAACTCCATCCAGGTCTCTCCTACAGGTGGCAGGAGCCCATGTACCTGGGCCATCTTCCACTGCTCTCCTGGGTGCATTAGCAAGGAGCTGGATCAGAAGTGGAGCAGCTGGGACTGGTGCTCCTAAGGGACGTCTGCAGTGCAAGTGGCTTAGCATGCTGCGTCACAGTGCTGGCTTCCAGTGCAACTTTTTAAAAAATTTATTTGACAGAGAGAGAGAGAGAGAGAGAGAGACAGAGAGAAAGGTCTTCCTTCCATTGGTTGACCCCCCAAATGGCCGCCATAGCCGGCGCTGTGCTGATCTGAAGCCAGGAGCCAGGTGCCTCCTCCTGGTCTCCCATGCAGGTGCAGGGGCCCAAGCACTTGGACCATCCTCCACTGCCTTCCAGGCCACAACAGAGAGCTGGACTGGAAGAGGAGCAACTGGGGCTAGAACCCAGTCCTCATATGGGATGCTGGTGCCGTAGGCAGAGGATTAACCAAGTGAGCCACAGTGCCAGCCCCAACAACTTTTTTTTTGAAGGTAGTGTTACAGAAAGAGACAGAGGGATCTTCCATCTGCCTGGTTCACTTCCCAGATGGCTGCAACAGCTGGAGCTGAGCCAATCTGAAGCCAGGACCAGGAGCTTTTTTCAGGTCTCCTATGTGGGTGCAGGAGCCCAAGCACTTGGGCCATCTTCTACTGCTTTCCCAGGCCGGAAAGCAGAAAGGCGGCAGATGCAATTTAGACTATTTTTTTTTTCTCTAGTTGCCGTTTGGCCTACTGATTGGGATGCCACTCCCCGAATTGGAGTGCTTGGGCTCATGCCTGGCTCTGGCTCCTGACTGCTACATCCTGCTGCAGCAGACCCTGGGCGTCCCTCCTCTGTCAGCGATGGCTCAGATGGTTGGGCTGCTGCCACCTATGTAGGAGACTTGGATTGAGTTTCAGACTCCCAGCTTTAACTCCTCCCGCCTCATCACCATAATGGACACTGGGGTGTGAACCAGGGGATGGGAGAGCTCCTTCTGTGTTTTTCTAGCTCTCTCAAACAAACAAAAAAATTACACACACACACACATATGGGGAGAGAGAGAGAGAGAACTTTTCTTTTGATCCTCCGTTGGTCGAATCCGTGGATGCAAACCCTCCCGGAGAAAGGACTCACGGCAGTTGCTCAGCAAATGCAGTGCTGGCGGCTGGGGGAGTAAGTAGGAGAGCGCCGGAGGTTAACGTGGAGAAGGCAGTTTGGGCGTGAGAAAGTTGAAAAGGCTGGACCCACATCCCAGCTAAGCCTCGCAGTTCCAGGGCGGGGCCTGGCCGTGCGCTGCAGGGGCCGCGAGCCGCCGGCGGCGGAGAGGCTGCCGGGTGGCGGGGAGGCTGCCGGGCGGGGTAGCAGCAAGATTGACTGCTAGTAACCTCTCACTGCTGCAGTGAGCAGCAGCCTCAGCGGCCCCGGCCGCCGCCCCTCCCATCCATCTCGGCGCTGTGACAGGTGGGAACTTCACGCTCAGGTCACGTGTCTTGGCTGGCTAACCTACTTACCCCTCGAAGACACAGGGGCGGGGGCAGGCAGGGGCCGAGAGGGATTGTCTGAGAAAGGGGCAGAGCAGGGGAGAGTCGCCCCTTTGCCGGGACTGAGCTGCGGGCTTGGGATGCAGGGGGGAAGGCGCCCGTGGGAGAAGGGGCCGGAGGCAGAGGCTGTGAGCCGGATGCCGGCCCTGGACACAGGTGCCTGGACTGAAGGCCCGAAGCTGGCTGGGTGAAGAGACTCCTACAGTGGGAGCAGGCAGAGCTCCGGGTACCGCTTTGACCTGGGGGCTGGCTGCCCGCGAGCTCCCTCAATGCAAGCCCCTGGCCCTTCCTAACCACGACCTCCCCCTCGGAGCGGATGGTGCGAGGGAGAGGGGTGTCCCAGTGCCCTCAGACTGTCGCTGTGGTGGAAGCCTTTGTGCCCAGTTTGGGGATTTGGGCGGGACGCTGAGCTCAAGGACGGGAGCTGAGGGAAACGGGTTCACGACGCCTCGAGGACGATGGCATCCGCACCCCGTCCCCGCCGAGCGGCTCCAGCCCTCCCTTCCTCACTGCTCCCGAGGCGGCCTGTCGCCGCCAACTTGCGGTCCTGCATCCACAAATGCGCCCCCAGCGCCGCGCTCGCCGTCGCCATCCTCGCCCCCCGCGGGCTGCGGGCGGTGCGGGCCCTTTAAGAGCAGCGGGCCCGGCGAGCAGTGGCTTGGAGGAGAGCGCAGTCGCCCGGCGGGCTCGGGAGGACGGAGCGCCGGGCACCGGGCTCGGGGAACCGGGTGTGCGCAGCCGAGCGGAGTCGGGGGCAGGACCCCAACCGCCCCTCCCCAACCTGGTCGTCTTCTCCGACCCGAGGCCCGGCCTCCCTGCCGCCCACCCCGCCCCGGCCCCGCCCCGGCCCGGGCGGCCGGGATCCGGAGCCGGGACGCGGGTGCCGCAGCCCGAGGCAGGTAAGGAGGGCCCGTGGTCTGCATCCCCGGCCCGCGGCGGCGCCCAGAGGCGCGGCCCGCACGGCCCGGGGGCGCGTCAAGGTGACTAGGCACCGGCGGCGGTGGGGGGCGGGGGGCGCTGCGGGGGCCGCGGGGCTTTGAGTCCGGGGGGCGCGCCTGTCTCTGGGAAGAACACTGGGCACGCCGGCCCGCGGCATCCGCGGGAGGGGCCGGCCGGGGTGTCGCGCCCTGCGGTGGGGAGGGGTCGCAGCGGGAGGCCCGGAGCTGCCCTTCTCGGGCTCCCCGGCCCACCACCCTGCGTTCCCCCTGTCCCCGGGACCTCCTGGCGGGCAGCTTCGGCCGCCGGCCCCTCCCCCCACGCCACCCGTCGGGTCCCCAGGGGCTGCTGGCCCGCAGGGTAAGGAGATTAGAGCCCGAGCCGCGGCGGAGAGGACGGGGCGGATGAAGGCTCGGAGGGGCCGGGCTGGGGCGGGTGCTGCCCGGGACAGGGGAGAGATCCGGGCGAAGCGGCGCAGCGTGGGGAGTGGGGGTCGGGGGGCGCGGATGCCCGGGCCGTGGGAAGCGAGGGGCCAACAGTTGCCGTTCTGCCCTGAGCACCAAGGAGGCGCGGGCAGCACCGGGCAGGCGGGGAGCTTGGGGCGGCGGCGGGGGGTCCGCCCCGACTGAGCCGGCCCTCTCCTGCAGGCCGGCACGCGGCGTGATGGCGGAGAAGGCGCTGGAGGCCGTGGGCTGTGGACTAGGGCCGGGGGCCGTGGCCATGGCCGTTGCACTGGAGGATGGGGCGGAGCCCCCGGTGCTGACCACGCACCTGAAGAAGGTGGAGAACCACATCACAGAAGCCCAGCGCTTCTCTCACCTGCCCAAGCGCTCGGCCGTGGACATCGAGTTCGTGGAGCTGTCCTATTCCGTGCGGGAGGGGCCCTGCTGGCGCAAACGGGGTAGGGAGCGCGGGTCCCCCGCGAGCTGCCTCTGCTGGAGTCTCAGGCCTGAGAGTCCCCTGCTGCGGGACCCCTGCCCCTCCCTGGGTAGCCAAGCCCCTCCCTCCCTGTGGCAGCTGGGGTGCCAGGGTCCGTTCTCCCCACACCTGTGAGCTCTGCCCTGTCCACCAGGTCCTTGGGAGGCCCTTGATGAGTTTGGGTGTTTGGGTGTGGGGAGGGGTCCTGCCTGGGAGGGCTGGCATGCTTGGCACACCCTGGGGTCCCTTCCTAAGATGCTCTCACTGCTGTCACCTCACTCGGTTCTTGCCACAGTCCACTGAAACAGGAAGGGTGGAGGTCTGGAAGGGTGGATGTCATCCTCCCGTCACTCACACGGGATCCCAGGCTCAGGGAAGTTGATTAGCTTCACCGATGTCCTCGCATGGTTAATAAGCACAGAGCTGGGGCCAGAAGCTGGGCCAAGCGGCCCCTGTCCCCGCCTCCTGGCCATCAGCACTGACTGTCTCCAAGCGGCCCCTAACCTACCTGGGTAGCTCCAGCTGGGAACAGAGAAGCTCGGTTTGTTTCCGGGAGCCTGGGTGTGGGCCCGGGGTGGAGCTGGGCCATTGTTCTCTGGGATTTGAGAAATAGGTTTGGGATGCTTCAGAGCTGGGCTTAGCCTGAGCTGGCTCCGCACTCTCCACCCTCCCTCCCGTGAGTGACCGTGAGTGACCGCCAGGTCTGGGGACGCGCCGAGGGGAGCTGAGGCAGGAGGGCTCCCTTCCTGGTAAGCGGTCTCTCTCTGGTTGAGCACAGTTCTAGGCAGGTGTTCTGTGCCAAGGAAGAACCGTGGCTGGCTGGGCACTCCCCAGCTGCTGCCACCCACCAGGCCCACCCTGGCCACCCCGATGGGCCTTCCCGCTCTTGGACCTCGTCCATCCCACTCTGCTGTCCCATCTCACGGTCCCTCCTCGGCCCTCTGCTTCCCCCCACTCTGCTCCTCTTTGCCTTGGAGTCCCTCTCTGCTGCTGTAGAGATCAGAAAGCAGCTGGAGGTGGGCACGGGTGGGGGAGGCTCCTGTCTTTCCCAAGTTTATCTTCGGTCTCCCCTAGCTACACACAGCGTTCTGTGTATTTTTCAGAGCGCTTTCCTATTAATCGTTATTAAGGATCTCACTCCATATTTGTCGCAGTCCCACGAAGGCCTTGGGAGGGGATGCACCCACCCTTCTTTTAACAGCTCAGGGACCCGAGGCTCGGCAGAGCCGCGCAGGAGTCTCGGGCCCGGCAGGACCAGACTGCAGCTGTCTGTCCAGCACGTGGCCTGGCGGGAGCCCAGGGACATGGGGTCCTAGCCACCTGGTGGCTGAGTGGCCTGGGGCGGGCTGTCTGTCCCAGTCTGCCTCCTGTCCCCATGTGTAAACAGAGGAGCACCCTGGCTCGGCCAGGATGCTGTCTGGAAGCACTTTGTGCGGGCAAGTGTAAGATGAGATCTGTGCTGGGATTGCATGAGGGGAGGGCTCCTCCCTGCCCATTTCCTCCCTGCAAAAGGGATCACTTCCTGTGAGTGCCTGTGAAAGGCAGGTGCTGGAGTGCACCTCCCCCCCATCTCTGTTTGGGAGGGAGGACGCCCAAGGCAGGGGATTATTATAGCCCATGACGCCCCCTTTCCAGTAAAGAACTTGCTGTGTGACCTTGGGTGAGTCACTGGATGTCTCTGGGCCCCAGTTGCCTCATCTGTGTTGGTACAGAGCAGCTGAAGCAATGCGCACCATCTGGGTGGGATTGGAGCCCAGCAGTGGGAGGGGCTGATTCCCTCTGATGTCCAGAGCAGAGCCCTGAGAGTAGTGGTGGGCAGGCATTAAATGAGACAGTGCTTCAGGGCCTGCTCGGGAGCCGGTGTGGGGCAGGTAGTGGGCTCCTTGGGGGTCGGCAGAGGCGAGGGGAGGCGCTGGGCCAAGTGAGGGCTGCAGGCTCAGCAGGCAAGGCCCGCGCCGCCTCGTCAGTCCCGTCTAGGCATTTCTACCCCCGTCCTCTGGATTGCTTTCTATGTATGCAGGAACTCCAAAATGTTCCCAGAAAATGGGATTATAAGATACTTATTTTGGTGCAAAAAACTTTGAAATCCATGCAGAGTTATTCATAATGCACTTTCCATGAACTTTTTGAAGTACCCTTGTATGTCTGTTTTTATACAGCGATTTTCTCTCCCCTTTCTTTCTTTCTTTCTTTCTTTCTTTCTTTCTTTCTTTCTTTCTTTCTTTCTCTCTCTCTCTCTTTCTCTTTCTTTCTTTCTTTCTTTCTTTCTTTCTTTCCTTCTTTCTCTCTCTCTCTCTTTCTCTTTCTTTCTTTCTTTCTTTCTTTCTTTCTTTCTTTCTTTCTTTCTTTCTTTCAGATTTTTTTTTATTTACTTGAGAGGTAGAGTTACAGAGAGAGAGAGGGAGAGGCAAATAGAGAGGTCTTCCATCCGCTGGTTCACTCCCCAAATGGCTGCAATGGCCAAAACTGGGCCAATCCAAAGCCAGGAGCCAGGAGCTTCTTCCAGGTCTCCCATGCGGGTGCAGGGGCCCAAGGACTTGGGCCATCCTCCACTGCTTTCCCAGGCCACAGCAGGGAGCTGGATTGGAAGTGGAGCAGCCGGGTTGCGAACCAGTCCCCAAATGGGATGCCAGCCCTGCAGGCGGTGGCTTTACCTGCTATGGCACAGTGCTGGCCCCACAGTAGAGATTTTCCTTCCAAGGCCTGGAGGGCCTCTGCCTTTTGAAATCCTGCTCGTCCTTCAAGGCTCAGCTCTTCCAGGAAGCCTGATTTTTTTTTTTTTTTAAGATTTACTTATTTATTTGAAGAAGCTCCTGGCTCCTGGCTTTGGATTGGCCCAGTTTTGGCCATTGCAGCCATTTGGGGAGTGAACCAGCGGATGGAAGACCTCTCTATTTGCCTCTCCCTCTCTCTCTCTGTAACTCTACCTCTCAGTTACACAGAGAAGGAGAGGCAGAGAGAGAGAGAGAGAGAGAGAGAGAGAGAGAGAGAGGTCTTCCATCTGCTGGTTCACTCCCCAGATGGCCGCAATGGCTGGAGCTGCATCCCAAGCCAGGAGCCAGGAGCTTCTTCCGGGTCTCCCATGCAGGTGCAGGGGCCCAAGGACTTGATCCATCTTCCACTGCTTTCCCAGGCCACAGCAGAGAGCTGGGTCAGAGGTGGAGCAGCTGGGACTTGAACCGGTGCCCATATGGGATGCTGGTATTGCAGGCGGTGGCTTTACCTGCTACGCCACAGCACTGGCCCCAAAATGTTACTTTTTAAAATGCTCTCCATGTGCTAAGCATGGTGTCATGTACATCACGGGTGTCCTCCCATTGAGTCTTTACAAAAACGTTATGAGATGGGTACATATCCTCATTTTACAGATGAGGGACCTGGAGCTCAGAGAGATTAAGCAGCTTGCCTGAGGTCACACAGCTGGTAAGTGTGGAGCCAGAATTTGAACCCAGATCCACCTAACTCCATTCTGGGGCTCTTAATGCGTGTGCTGCCTCCTAAGGAATGGATGGTGAGATTTTACTGGGCCGTGTTAGGGGCTGGTGAGACAAGCATGACAGGCAGAGAGCACATGGAAGGCTTTCTCAGGATGAAGCATCGCTCTAAGAAGGTATACATGCAGAACCAACACTTACTGAGCACCTACTGCATGCCACGCAGCCTGCTGAGGTTTCGGACCCCGCCCCAGATGCACGTGCTGCTGTGGAGACACAGGGAAGCCTTCCTGGAGGGGGTGAGACGGTGGTGCCATGATTACAGAAGAGGGCCTGGGTCTTCCCAGACCTGCATCTCCTCTCTGTGCCGTGAGATGCATGGGTTTGTGCAGAAGAGGCTTGTCCTCTCTGGCACTTTGGCGGTAGTGGTGGTCATTTGTAGGTGACCAGGATGAGAGAGTAGGGCTCGCTGGTGGGCTCTGAGGGTCGCTCCTCCGTCCTGACCCAACCACACTGAGCAGGGGCCATGGCCCATCGTGCTGAGAGCCATGGCTGCTCCCAAGAGGCTCGGCAGTGCCTGCGTTTGCTGTAGCCTTGGCCAAAGATCCCCGCCTTGCTCTCCGCAGGTTATAAGACCCTCCTCAAGTGCCTGTCAGGCAAATTCTGCCGTCGGGAGCTCATCGGCATCATGGGCCCCTCGGGGGCGGGCAAGTCCACGTTCATGAACATCTTGGCAGGATACAGGTGAGAGGATGAGCACGGGGTGGGGTGGGTTGGACAAGGGTCCCTAGGGGCACCCTGCATCTCCAAGCGACACCCCTCCCCCCAGGGAGTCAGGAATGAAGGGGCAGATCCTGGTGAACGGGAGGCCGCGGGAGCTGAGGACCTTCCGGAAGATGTCCTGCTACATCATGCAAGACGACATGCTGCTGCCGCACCTCACCGTGCTGGAAGCCATGATGGTGAGGCCCGCCGGCCCTGGCCTGCCTCCCTCTCCTCCCCGCCGCCAGGGCCCCTCCCAGCCACCCCTGTCTCACCTCCTCTCTGGGCCCCAGGTCTCTGCCAACCTGAAGCTGAGCGAGAAGCAAGAGGTGAAGAAGGAGCTGGTGAGTGGGGGAGGGGAGGCAAGGGGGCCAGCTGCCCAGCGTGGGGGTGGGAGCGTGGTGGCCAAGGCAGGGGCCCGCGGGCTTCAGAAAGGTGCATGGGAGGCGTGGGAGGCGCCTGCGGGAAGCAGACTCTGATCTGCTCTTGGGGGCTGGGGCGGAGCCAGGTGACAGAGATCCTGACAGCGCTGGGCCTGCTGAGCTGCTCCCACACGAAGACCGCCCTGCTCTCCAGCGGGCAGAGGAAGCGCTTGGCCATCGCCCTGGAGCTGGTCAACAACCCGCCCGTCATGTTCTTTGACGAGCCCACCAGGTAGTCCTCCCCTGCCACTCCTCCCTGCATCCTGTCTCACGTGGGGTCAGCGTCTCTGTTTGCAGCCTCCTGCGGCCAAGGGGAGGGCTTCTTCCTCCTTCCGTGCCTGCCAAGCCTGCTGCCAGGCAGGGACCCGGGTGCCTCCTTGGCCGAGGCCTCCTCTCCTGTGTCCCCACACTGTTAGCCACCACACCCTGTTGCCCCCAGGTGGCCCTGCCCCATCCTTCCCCAGGGCCAGTGCTTGCGAGCCGGACACCACCAGCGGACTCTGAGCGCCTCGTGTCCGCTCCCTTCCAGCCAGCCCCCATCCGCTCGGCCGCCCACGAGTACTTTCTAAAAGCCCAGTCTGGCAGGCCCCACACCCCTACTGGAAGGTATGCGGCGCCTCCGGTTGCTGCCAAGACCCAGGCAGGTGCCTCTCCGAACCTCCTTCTCCGGCCTCACGTCTTGTATTTTACGCTCTAATAATGCCGAAGCCTTGCAATTCCTTGGTCAAACCATGTGTTTCCTACCCCCAAGCTGTGCCCATGCTGAGTCTTCGGCCTGCAGTGCCCTTCAACGTGGCGCCTCCCCTTGCGCTGTCATCTGGCTCAGCTCTGCCCTCAACCAGGCTCCCTCAAGACAGCTGCGTCCCCCCAGCTCCCCGTGTCGCTACACCACTTTTCACCTAACCTCAGATCACCTGTGGCTGTGCACTTGTCCATCTCTCCCTCCAGCCCAGAGTCAAGGTCTCGTTTATGCACCATTAATAATCCCAGTGCCTGGAATACAAGGGTGCTCGGTACATGCCTGTGAAGCTGAGCAGTGGGCACCTGCGCGTGCCTGAAGCATACAGGACCTCCAGGAAAAGGGGGTGGCCAGAGATTCCTTCCTGCAGGCCCCGCCCCTTTTATTTATTTATTTTTATAGGTTTATTTTATTTATTTGAAAGTCAGCATGACACACACACATACACACACACACACAGATTGATCTTCCATCCACTGGTTTGTTCCCCAAATGACCACAGTGGGTGGAGCTGAGCCAATTGGAAGCCAGGATCTGGGAGCTTCTTCCAGGTCTCCTATGTGAGTGCAGGAGCCCAAGCACTTGAGCCATCTTCTGCTGCTTTCCCAGGCCATCAGCAGGGAGCTGGATCCGAAGTGGAGCAGCCGGGACTTGAGCTGGTGCCCACATGGGATGGTGTTGCAGGCGGTGGCTTTACCCGCTGTACCTCAGTGTGAGCCCTGGGCTCCACCCCTTTCACAGCTGCTGCCCAGCCCCAGATGCTCCCCTTTCTCGGCCCTACCCACCTCACCGGGCGCCCTGCTGGCCTCTCTCTGCACAGCGGTCTGGACAGTGCCTCTTGTTTCCAAGTGGTGTCCCTCATGAAGTCCCTGGCCCACGGAGGCCGTACCATCATCTGCACCATCCACCAGCCCAGTGCCAAGCTCTTTGAGATGTTTGACAAGGTGAGTGTCTTGGGCCTCAAAGAAGACTGGCCTGAGACGAGGGGACCCCGGGGGCCATTCGAGGTGCTGGCGGGGCCCCGGTTCAGCCTGCCTGTTGTGAGTTTCTTACACTTCGCTTTCTGCCTCAGCTCTACATCCTGAGCCAGGGTCAGTGCATCTTCAAGGGCGTGGTCACCAACCTCATCCCCTATCTGAAGGGGCTCGGCTTGTACTGCCCCACCTACCACAACCCCGCGGACTTCAGTGAGTGGGGGCTGGGATGCCCGCTGTGGGCTGACCCTGGGGCTCGGGGTGCCCGCCTTCCCCGCACATCCCAGGAGGGCTGACTTCCCCCATGAGAGACGCGGGTGGGTCTTGGCTGACCCCCGCTCTCTGTCGCGCAGTCATCGAGGTGGCGTCGGGCGAGTATGGAGACCTGAACCCCATGCTGTTCAGGGCTGTGCAGAACGGGCTGTGCGCCATGGCTGAGAAGAAGAGCAGCCCCGAGAAGAACGAGACCCCTCACCCCTGCCCCCCCTGCCCTCCGGTGAGTGTGAGTGCAGAGGCGGGAGAGGAGAGGAGAGCACTGGCAGTGGCCCTGCCAAAGACACTGTCCCTCAGAGCTGCCGCAGCTGCTGGGTGCTAGGAAGAAGCCGGGACTTGGGACAGACCTGCATGAGCAGTGGTGTGGTCCTGGGTGCCAAGCTTTGGTTTGTGCGTTCACTTATTCTTTGAAGTCATGTTGAGCGCCTGTAGTGTGTTGTCCTTCAATTCCGCCGTGCCCCTCAGCCCCGGGGCCAGGGTGGCTTGCTGTTGCCTCTGAGCTGCAGGTGGTGACACTTGCCCTGCAGGGTTAGGGGGACTAAGCAGATGATGGCAGGAAGCCCCAGCACTGTAGTTAGTACATTTGCCAGGGCCAGTTCTTCCCCCGCTGAGCTACTAAAACCTTCGAATTCCAGAAGGGTTACTTAGTGTTACCACTCTTACATTTTTTAAGCAGAAACCATTTTACTTACTTTTTTTTTTTTTTTTTAAGATTTATTTGAAAGGCAGAGTTACAGAGAGAGGGAGGGGTGGGAGGAGAGGCAGAGAGTGAGATGTTCCATCCTCTGGTTCACTCCCCAAATGGCTACAATGGTCAGGGCTGGGCCAGTCTGAAGCCAGGAGCCAGGAGCCTCTTCTGGGTCTCCACGTGGGTGCAGGGACCTAAGGACTTGGGCCATCTTCTATTGCTTTCCCAGCACATTAGCAGGGAGCTGGATAGGAAGTGGAGCAGCCAGGACTTGAACTTGTGCCCATATGGGATGCTGCTACGCCACAGCACCAGCCCCTTACTTATTTTTAAAATTTTTAAAAAAATATTTATTTATTTTATTTGAGAGGTAGAGTTACAGACAGTGAGAGGGAGAGACAGAGAGAGAGGTCTTCCCTCAATTTGTTCACTCCCCAGTTGGCTGCAACAGCTGAAGCTGTGCCAATCTGAAGCCAGGAGCCAGGAGGTTCTTCCCGGTCTTCCACACGGGTGCAGGGGCCCAAGCACTTGGGCCATCCTCCACTGCTTTCCCAGGCCATAGCAGGGAGCTGGATGGGAAGTAGAGCAGCTGGGTCTAGAACTGGCGCCCAAATGGGATGCCAGTGCCGCAGGCAGAGGATTAACCTACTGTGCCACAGTGCTGGCCCCTATTTTTTTAAGTTTTAAACGTTTATTATTTTTTTGTTGAGATGCAAAGGGGGGCAGAGAGAAAGAGAGAGAGAGAGAGAGAGAGGTCCCAACAGCTAGTTTACTTCCCAAGTGCATGGGAGCCAGGAACTCAATCCAGGTCCCCCATGTGGGTGGCAGGGACTCAACAACGTGCTGCCTCCCAGGGTGTGCACTGGCAGGAAGCTGGGATCAGAAGCAGAACTGGTACGCAAACCCAGGCGCTCTGATACGGGATGGAGACGCACCACTGACAGCGTAGCTGCTAAGCCAAAGCCCACCCTATTATTGTCATTGCTGTCATTATTATCACTAAATAATATTAATGTGAAATGGGTGGCATAGAGGAATTATACAGTGGTACCTTCAAAAACTCATAGAAAATGGGATTAAAACACAAGTTTATTTTGGTGCAAAAACGTTGAATCCATTAATGGTGTCTTCGTAATACTCATGAACTTTGCGATAACCCTTGTACACTTCGGGTTAGTGCTTTTCAATGCATTAAAGATGCAACTGGGATTCCTTGGCCACTGTTCCATCTCCCCCCTCCCAGGTGTTCACTCCCTCCTCGCCTCTCTCAATAAATCTCTCTACGATTCGTACCCCTCAGCCCAGCTTCCCCGTACCCAACCCAGTGGTGGAGGATTCTCCTGCAGACCTGGAGGACCCCTGCCCTTGGGCCGGGCTCAGCATTTGCCCATTCTCCAGGCCGGGCCAGGCTCACCGGAGCCAATTTTCTCTCCCCAGGAAGTGGATCCCATCGAGAGCCACACCTTTGCCACCAGCACCCTCACGCAGTTCTGCATCCTCTTCAAGAGGACCTTCTTGTCCATCCTCAGGGACACGGTGAGGCGTTGGGTCGGGGGAGAGGAAGCTGCCATCAGCCCATAGGCCTGGCCCTTTGGGCTGGAAGATCCTGGCACCTGTGGGTCTGTGTGCCTGGGAAGCTCCAACCCTTGGATGGCCTGCCCATCCCTGGGCTGTGACGCATCCCGTGTCCTCTCGGCGACCCTTCCCACAGGTCCTGACCCACCTGCGGTTCGTGTCCCACGTGGTGATTGGCGTGCTCATCGGTCTCCTCTACCTGCACATCGGCGACGATGCCAGCAAGGTCTTCAACAACACCGGCTGCCTCTTCTTTTCCATGCTGTTCCTCATGTTTGCTGCCCTTATGCCGACTGTGCTTACCTGTGAGCTGAGCTGCCCGGGGCATGGGCCATGGGGGAGGGGCGGGGTGTCAGCCAGCTGTGCCTGATCTGCCTGTGTCCGTAGTCCCCTTGGAGATGGCAGTCTTCATGAGGGAGCACCTCAACTACTGGTACAGCCTCAAAGCGTATTACCTGGCCAAGACCATGGCCGATGTGCCCTTTCAGGTGAGCCTCAGCCCCGCCCCCACTGCCTCCATGCTGTCTTGTTCCCTCCATCGCTTAGCAGGTGGGTGGTGAGGACCTGCCGTGCACCAGGTCTGTACTAGCACTGATAGCTCTGATAGAGCCTTGAGCTCACAAGCTGATGTTTTAGTGGAAACAACTAGCAACCACCAGAAGATGCTGCCGAGGGCAACCTTACAAATGACTCCCTGTAAGACTGTCGGAGGCAGCAGACAATCAGTAGACCCCGGGGCTTGCTACCGTGTGCTAGCTGCACGTCTCCCTGTTTCAGTGTCTGTAAAGGGGGTGACGAGAGGACCTCCTACAGGATTCTTTATGAGAAGTAAATGACTGACTACGAGAAAAATCTTAGAACAGTGCGTGGCATATATGAAGCACTCATTAAATGTTAGCTGGTTTCTTTCCTTCTTTTTTTTTTTTTTTTTTTAAGACTTATATTTATTTGAAAGGCAGAGTTACAGAGAGGCAGAGGCAGAGAGAGAGGTCTTCCATCCACTGGTTCACTCCCCAGATGGCCTCAGTGGCCAGAGCTGCACCAATCCAAAGCCAGGAGCCAGGAGCTTCTTCCAGGTCTCCCATGCGGGTGCAGAGGCCCAAGGACCTGGGCCATCCTCCACTGCTTTCCCACGCCATAGCAGAGAGCTGGATTGGAAATAGAGCAGCTGGGACTTGAACCGGCACCTACATGGGATGCCGGCACTGCAGGCAGTGGCTTTACTCATTATGCCACAGCACCGGCCCCCCAGTCGGTTTCTTGTTATGACTATCACCACCATGTTCTGAGCACCAGGGCTGCCAATCATCCCCAGGCACCTGCATGTTACGAGGGGGCACCCATTCCTCGGGGGTGGCTCCTGTGCTGTGCCAGGTTCCATGACAACAACACAGGCTGGATCTTGGCCTGCGGTTGGGCACACACACTTGGTTCTATCCTGCTTCCATATTAAAAAAAAAATCTGTTTGTTTATTTATTTATTTTTGAGAGACAAAGTCCCTGCCACTGGTTTACTCCAAAATGCCTGGGAGCCAATAACTCAATCCGTGTCAGCCCAGCCACTTGAGCCATCACCTGCTGCTTCCCAGGGTTATGCATTAGCAGGAAGCTGGAATCAGGAGTGGAGCTGGGACTTCAACCCAGACACTGTGATACAGGCTGTGGGGTGTGTCCCAACCATCATCTTTAATGCTAAGCCACATGCTTGGTTCCTGCCTGCATCTTTTACTCTCCACCCCCCTCTCTATTGCAATTTTTTCTTATAATACTATTTCTTCTACTATTTATTTATTTGAGAGGCAGCGACTAAGAGAAAGAGGTAAAGGCAGAGAAGAGAGAGATAAATAGAGACAGAGAGCTCCCATCTGCTAATTCACTCCTAAAATACCTGGAGCCAGGAACTCAATCCAGGTCTCCCATGCGAGCGGCAGGAACCCAAGTATTTGAGCCCTTGCCGCTGCCTCCCAGGGTCTACAGTGGCAGGAAGCCAGGGTCAGGAGCCAGAGCTGAGCATCGGACCCACGTGCTGTGATGTAGGATGCAAGAGTCTTAACTTGTGTCTTTACTGCCAGGCTAGACACGTGCCTACTCTTCTATTAAAAAGAAAACGTTTCACTGTGTATATTTGAGGTTTATAATGCTGTGCTATGAGATGCAGAGAGTAAAGTGTTACCATGCTGAAGCAAATGAACATGGCTCTCATCTCAGAGTTATCTTTCTGTGACAAGAGCAACTGAAATACACTAAACTTCAACAGGAACTCCTAATACAACAGGACTTTATTGCCTGTGGTCCTCCAGGTGTAGCTCAGATCTGTAAATTTGTTGATTCTACACACAGGATATAGTCTCCTGGGAAAACCAAACAGGCTCCTAGGACGAGCGACCGCAGTAACAATACAAGCACCAAGCAGGCCTGGCCAGGAAGGACTTTGGGAGCTCAGAGCAGGGAGATGTCACTGTGTCTGAGCTGGTCAGAGCAGGCCTAATGGAGCGGTGGGACTGGCAGGTGCCACGTGTCAATCTGGGGGACGGGGTGATGGAGAGGGTGGAGGCAGCACAGGCAGGGAACACTGCAGGCACAGGTGCTCTAGAGCTAGGGGGGAGTGGAGGCCCCCGGCTTAAGGTCTGCTGCCCAGCTGCATGCCCGCCCCCCAGGTGGTGTGCCCCGTGGTGTACTGCAGCATCGTGTACTGGATGACGGGCCAGCCAGCTGAGACCAGCCGCTTCCTGCTCTTCTCAGCCCTGGCCACCGCCACGGCCTTGGTGGCCCAGTCTTTGGGGCTGCTGATCGGCGCCGCCTCCAACTCCCTACAGGTGGGGATTCCCCATGGGGCCTTGTGGGAGGAAGCATGGGGGGCCATCAGGGGTGGACCCAGTCTGTCCTGGTCACTCCTGTGATGGCCTGGCCCTCCCCCTCCCTCCAGGTGGCCACCTTCGTGGGCCCGGTCACCGCGATCCCTGTCCTCCTGTTCTCTGGCTTCTTTGTCAGCTTCAAGACCATCCCCACTTACCTGCAGTGGAGCTCCTATCTCTCCTACGTCAGGTCAGTGCCCCTTCCTTCTCCTGCCCTGCAGGGGACTGTGCCCAGGAGACCCCGGTTGTGCCGGGTCTGGTGCCTGCCTAACTCTCCCGCGGGCAGGGCGCCCTGGCTGGCTCAGGGGGGTCAGAGCTGGGCTCTGGCAGTTTGCCCAGGGAGTGGACACGGCGCTCTGTCAAGCTCTGACGCCCCTGCCTACCTAGGTATGGCTTTGAGGGTGTGATCCTGACAATCTATGGCATGGAGCGAGGAGACCTGACGTGCTTGGAGGAGCGCTGCCCGTTCCGGGAGCCACAGAGCATCCTCCGGGCGCTGGATGTGGAGGATGCCAAGCTGTACATGGACTTCCTGGTCTTGGGCATCTTCTTCCTGGCCCTGCGGCTGCTGGCGTACCTCGTGCTTCGTTACCGGGTCAAGTCGGAGAGATAGAGCCTGGCTCCTGGCCTGGGCCCCAGCCCCTGCAGCTGGAAGCCCTGGGCCCCAGCCCTTTGGGGGCTGTTTTAACCTTGTAGCACTGGTTGCTGGTGTGGCCACCGTCCCCTCCCCCAGCTGCTCCACAGACTGTGGTCCCAGCCAGGCCCTGGCGAGGGGCTTCAGCCTCCCCACTGCGCCCAGGAGTCTTCCCATTTGATGCAGTTTGTAGCTTCCTCCCTACTCTCTCCAACACCTGCATGCAAAGACCCCTGGGAGGCTGCCACTCTCCTCCCTGCCCTGGCACCTTCCTCTGTTGTCTGCCTAGGAGCCCAAGGCTCTCCAGGCTCCCACGTACAACTGACCAAAGTGGCCCCCTCTGGGGGGCCCCACCACACAGGTGTTTGTAAACCGGGCAGCTCTAAAGTTGGAGTGCCAGGGCTGGGCCCTGGTGGGGCCCCCTGGAAGCCCCATTCTGGATGTTGGAATGGAGCAGGGAAGGACTCTGGAAGTCTCTCCCTCCTCTTCCTCACCTTTCCCCCTCCCCGAGAACCTGGCTGATTTGGACAATCTGCTGACAGAAGCTGGATTTTCTGTCTGGGTCTGCACTCCTAATCCTGAGGATTGGAGAGACCTGGGGCCGTGGGACGCCCCGCTCCCTGTGCCCCCTGCCTTTGGGGAGTAGGGCCTGGTGGTACCTCTGCAATAACGTCTGTGTTTCTGTCCCACCTGCCGGCGGAACTGGAGAATGCACTTTATTCTGGGTGTGAGTGGGGGAAGACCTGCCCCCACAGCAGGGTCTCACGAGGCTCCCTCCCCTCTCCAGAGCCACAGGCACACACATGTGAACGGGCAATCTCAGCTCCCCACACTCGCCATTCCCTCCGGCTCGGAGGACCAGTGCCAGCGGCATCACGGTGGTGGCAGTGGCGGGCGCTGCAGGGAGGGCGGTGCCAAGCTCCTCCCGGGGATCCCACTTTGGAGACTCTCAGGAGGAGGCTGGTGCTGCCCAGGTGTCTCCAGGATCGGCAGGTGTCTCCCCTCCCTCCCCCCCATCTTTCCTTCCTCCCAAGCCAAGGGTGGCATGGGGCGCTAGCTCCCTGGAGTTCAGGACCCAACACAAGCACAAGCATGGGCATCCGTTGGCCTTGGCCACCATCACCCCATGGCTTTCCTTTTGTGCTCCAATCTGGCGTTCTCATCCCCCCACCCCTCCCTGGCCGCTTGCTGCTCATTCAGAGTCCTGTCCATGTCTCTCCAGCCCTTGCCGTCAGCAGGTGGCCCACGGGCATCAGAGCAGCACGCCCTGAGCACCAGGTGGCAGACACACGCAGAGCGAGCTGCTCACTGTCCTGGTGGGTGCAGGTGCAGGTGCCCTCTGATCTCCCCTCTGTCCAGGGCTCCCCTTCACACCTGTAAGAGGACCTCTCTCCCCTCCCTCACCCTGCCACAGGTTCTTCTCCTCACACAGAGATGCCAGTTGTATTTGTGGGATTTCACCCATTATTAATAAAACCTATATTTATACAGTATGCAGTGTGCAAATGTGGCTCTGCCACCTGCTGCTGTGGCTGTGAGGGGGGTGGGGGTCAAAGCACTTGGCAGGATCCCGGAGGCTTTCAGAAATCTGTGGAGGGGCTGCTGAGTCCCAGGTAGGTGCCAAGATAGTGAATGTGTATCTTGTGATACGCTTCCCACCGTACAGCTGCTCATGTTCGTTATCTCAAAGGAGTCCCATGCTAACTCTGCATGAGCCCTCATGAAAACCCATTTTATACATAACAGAATTGAGACTTGAGTTAAAGAACTTGGTAAAGGCTCTCAGTGGAGGAGGAACTAGAACTGGAGACCAGGTCTTCTCCCTCCAGACTTCTCATTCTTTCAAAAATTAATTAATTAATACTTTAATTTTATTTGAAAGGCAGAGAGACAGAAAGAGATAAATCTTCCCTCTGTTGTTTCACTTCCCAAATGCCTGCAGCAGCTGGACTAGACTAGGCTGGAGCCCGAAGCTTGGAACTCAGTCTGGGTCTCCCCCATGGGGGACAGGGGCCTGAGTCGTTGAACCATCACTGCTGCCTCCTACGATGCACATTAACAAGAAGTCAAGCTGGTGCCGCGGCTCACTAGGCTAATCCTCCGCCTTGCGGCGCCGGCATACCGGGTTCTAGTCCCGGTCGGGGCGCCGGATTCTGTCCCGGTTGCCCCTCTTCCAGGCTGGCCCGGGTGTGCAGTGGAGGATGGCCCAAGTGCTTGGGCCCTGCACCCCATGGGAGACCAGGATAAGTACCTGGCTCCTGCCATCGGATCAGCACGGTGCGCCGGCCGCAGTGCGCCGGCCGCAGCGGCTATTGGAGGGTGAACCAATGGCAAAGGAAGACCTTTCTCTCTGTCTCTCTCTCTCACTGTCCACTCTGCCTGTCAATCAATCAATCAATAAATAAATAAAAATAAAAAACAAGAAGTCAGATCAGAAGTGGAGGTGGGACTTGAACCAGGGACCCCCCCATGAGATGTGGAAGTGCCAGGGGCACTGTACGGCTGCACAAACACTTCCCCCCAGAATACTCTTGCTCATGGTGTGGGTGCACGCTGCGTGCGGGGCCCAGTGTTTGTTGCAAGGGTGTATTTCTGTCAGACGCACAACTCTCTCCAACACTCATGAGCCCTGGTTGTGCCATGGGACAGAGGAGGACGATGAGGACAGGCAAGACCTTGCAGCCTCCTCCCTAGGACCGGAGTGGCAGGACAGAAGGGAGGACGCCCTGGGAACGCCCGGTGCCCTGGGAGAAAGGGGCAGGCTGTGAGGCAGGAAGACGCAGGCCGTCAGCTTCCTGCATGGGCCAGCCTGCTCAGGTCGTGGCGCCCTCCTGAGCTTACTCTGGCTCTCCCCCTCCCTACTCCTCCTCTTTCCCCCTGGGCCACACTTACCAGGACGAGCCAGCAGCTGCCAGGACTGCCGGGGGCTTTGACGGCCAGGAGTCTGGGGTATGCAAACGTCCAGGGGCTTTTGAGGGAGGGTGGCAGGGTGACCCAGGACATAGCTCAGTGCTGCCTCCTCTTTGGTCCTGGGCCAGAGATCAAGGGCTGAGGGAAGGGCCTGGAATCAACCCTGCCAGCTGTGTGGAACACGGGGGTTGTGTGCAGGCAGAGCCAAGTTCCCTGGGCTGGGCTGGTATCCAATCTGGGTACGGAGGGGTCTCTGGGAAAGGATAAACATTTAAAATGCACACATACTTTTTTTTTTTTTTTGTAAAGAAAGACATTTATTTGAAAGGCAGTGTTAGAAAGAAGGAGAGACAGAGGGATCTGCTGGTTCACCCCCCAGATGGCTGCAACAGCCCAGGCTGGGCCAAGGCTGGAGCCAGGAGCCAGGAGCTCCATCCAGAGTCTCCCACGTGGATGCAGGGCAAGCACTTGGGGTATCTTCTGCTGCTTTCCTAGGTACATTAGCAGGGAGCTGGATTGGAAGTAGAGCAGCCCAACTTGAACAGGTGCCCATATGGGATGCCAGCATCTCACGCAGCAGCTTAACCTGCTGTGCCACAGCGCCAGCCCCAAATTCACACATTTATAAGTGGCCCTCCCGCCCTTGCCCTGGTCTAAAGGCAATGAACATTCCAGAGCCGGCAAGGGCACAGAGAACACACGTAGAGTGGCTCACGTATTTCCAAAGGGAGCACTTTTTTTTTTTTTTTGACAGGCAGAGTGGACAGTGAGAGACAGAGATAGAGAGAAAGGTCTTCCTTTACTGTTGGTTCACCCTCCAATGGCCGCCGCGGCCAGTACACCACGCTGATCCGAAGGCAGGAGCCAGGTGCTTCTGGTCTCCCATGGAGTGCAGGGCCCAAGCACTTGGGCCATCCTCCACTGCACTCCTGGGCCACAGCAGAAAGCTGGCCTGGAAGAGGGGCACCGGGATAGAATCTGGCGCCCGACCAGGACTAGAACCTGGTGTGCTGGCGCCCGACCAGGACTAGAACCTGGTGTGCCGGCGCCGCAGGTGGAGGATTAGCCAAAGGGAGCACTTTTAATCCCTACAGCAACCCCGCGAGTCCGCTAGGATGAGCACTGCCATTTTCTGCTTTTGCAGAGAAGGGAATGAGGCGTGGAGACATGACTGAGCATGCTCTCACGGTCCTGTGCTCTTGTCCCGTGACCCTGCCACTCCACCCGCGATTCCCGGGAACCTGCTCCCAGCGTGTTCAGAAATGGGCTCCGACCTGCCTGAACGCAGCCACCTCCTCTGGGTCAGGGCCGGTGCTGGAGGGCAGCACTCACGCCGCGGCTCTGAAGTCAGATGTGCAGGTCATGACTCACAGAGGCCAAATTACATGTTATTAATGAAACACGGCTGTCCAGCCTGTGGGAGGAGGGGGCAGCTCTCTCTGAGCTGGGTCCAGTGCCTGCAGCCTGATGACCCTTTGCTTCGCATGGTTAGGCAGGGGGACTGAAGCTAGAGGAGTCTCCCTGGCCCCCAGTGTCACCCCGGAGCCCACAGTTGGCGGCCAGCTTTATGTGCCCTCCCCTTCCATGTCCTTCCTCTTAAGAAATTATCTTAAAATGCAAATTGCCAGTGTTCCCGTTGCTTGGAGTGCTCTGCCCTTTCCTGACATTTTTCTGTAACGTCCAGCTCACATGTCACCTCCTCTGCCAGATGCCGCTGGAAGCTTCCTCTTCCGGTCTTGCTTTACCAACCAGTTCCGGCGCATCCTGTGTAAATGCGGTGGTTGGTCCCGCCGGAAGGGAGCCGCTGCGGTCGGGTCTCTGCATGCCTGCTCTGGTTGCCAGTCCGCTGCCTAGGTCTGGGCTGGGCCTGGGAGGGTGCTCAGGCCTAGCCTGATACCTCGCTTTCAATGAATGAGCAAACGTCTCAATGAAACATCAAGGTTGTTTCTCATCCAGATGGAGGGCAGGGTTCACAAAGCCCTTGCACCTGTTCCGTGCACTGGGCACACCGAGGTTTGGTGTGGAGGTGCACCCTGGCTGGGGGTGGTGGGTGGCTCCTCCTCGGCCAGGTCAGGTGAGCCCTGGGTGTTCCTTGTGTGCAAGCACAGTGATAAGGGTGGGACCCGGAAGCCCCCAGGCTGGGTGGTGACTGAGCCTTAGACAGGAAGGGCAGGTTGGGATGGGAGCCTTACTCAAGCCCCCGGCCTTCCGGCCACACACGGAGGGCGGGGGTCTGAAGAGGACCAGGCCCATAAGAGAGGACCCGGTCTCCGTCTAGAGGTAGGCTGGGGGAGCGGGTGAAGAGTGACAGAGGGGAGGGCGCCCTGGGGAGCGCCCGGTGCCTCCGGAGAGAGGGCGGGCTGTGAGGCCGTCCGCTTCCTGCGTGGGGCAGCGGCTCAGGTCGTGGCGCCCTCCAGGGCTTCAGCGTCCCTCTGTACCATGGGCATCTGTCGCCCAGCAAACCCGGAGGTGCTCAGTGAGGTCACGGGGTGTGAGTGGCGCTTGGGGACCTGCAGGGGGCAGTACGAGCGGCAGGGCCGGCGGGGACCCAGGGCTGCGCCCACGTAAGGGGCGGGTCGGGGGCCAGTGCCCGCCCCGCGCCTGCTCCGGGGCACCCGGCCGGCTCTGGTCTCCTCCTTTTCCCGGTAGAGCGCCTTGGCTCGTCCCTTCCCGCACCCGCTGCCGGGGCGGGCTCCGTGCAGGCGGGCCGAGCGGCCGGGAAGCGCCGCTCCCAGCGAGCCGGGGACTCCGGGAGGCCGCGGGAGACGCCGGCCGCCCGGGGCGCGGTAAAGGCCTGGCCGCGCCGGGCGGGGGCTGGGCGGGGAAGCGGCGCTGGTCCGGCGCCTCGCGACCAGGAGGACCGGGCTGGGCCGCTGAGTGGTGGGCATTCTGGCAGCTTCCCCACCTTGGTGCCCGAGACCAGTGGAAACGAGGAGAGCTGTTTGGGACCCACTGGCCGGCCCAGTAGGTTCCCTGCTGTGCGCCGGCTTTTCTTACTGGGGTGATCATCTTGACTGTGGCCCTGGATCTGGGTTATTTCCTGAGCTGCCCCAGCTCCCTCGGGGTCTTCTCTTAACCCTTCCCCAGCCTCTGGGACTCCTGCCCTGCTTGGCACAGCGCAGGCAGGTGTGGCCCGGTGCAGCCAACTCGCCCTGTATGTAACCTCCCCTAGCAGGAGCTCAGAGGGCTCAGGAGCGAAGGATCCTAGAAGATTGGGTAGGATTCTGACAGAGAAGGCGAGAGCAAGTACCCCTGGAGCCTGGGGACTGAGGTGCCCATGGGAAGCAAACTCAGGAAAATTGCCTGTGTGGGTTAGGAGTTTGGGCTGTTGGTAACCTGGGGTTTGGAGAAGTGCCTATGGCACTGGCATTGGGCACAAGGGTTAAGCCCCTGCCTGGGACTCCTGCATCCCTCCTAGGAGTGCCTGGGTCCAGGGTCTTGGATGCACTTTGGAGTCCCAGCTTCCTGCTGGTGTGCAGTCTGGGAGGTGGCAAGTAACGGCTCCGGCACTTGGGCCCATGCCACCCAATTGGGAGACATGGAATGTGTTCCGTGCTCCCGGCTTCGGGCTTGTCCAGCCCTGGCTGTTGTGGGCATTTGGGGTGTGAACCACTGGAGGGAGGGTCTCTGTCTTTGTATCTCTGCTTTTCAAATACAGTAAAAATAAAAATAAATTAAAAATTAGGAAGGCGATTGGTGCTGGGTTGCACTGAGCCTGAAGCAGAGAGCCTGGAGCGGGAGGTGGGCACCTGTCCCTCCCCTCCATGTCCTGAGGTTGGCTGAGTGAAGTCTGGGATGACATGCAGAGGCCAGAGCAGTGTGTGGGAAGGGGATTTGTAGGGTTCTTTCCATTGCTTGAAGGGACAGAACAGGGTCTACCGTAAATCCTGTGGCTGGGAGGATTTGCAGCCAAGTGACTAAAGGGGAGGGGGAGCGAAGAGTTCATTGTTGCAGGGTTGGTGGGAGGCACTGGCAGCCTACCCATAAGGAGGTGTCGGCTGGGAAGGGCGCTCAGTCGCGTATTTATTATTTATGCCAGCCTCAAAGGCAGCTTACATGAAAGTCACAGCGAAGATAAAATGAGACGGCCATTAAAACTGGACCTAGAGGACTTGATAGCTAGGGGCAAAGGCAGAGGGGAGTGCATAATTAAACCTAGGAAATCTAGGCTGCAGAAGAGCCACTGGAAAGGAACACAGGAGCTCGCTGGCAGCCGGGGTGGGGGTGGGGGGCAGCTGAATAAAGCATTTAGGAGGCTGGAGCTCAGGAGAACACATTTGTGAAGCCTTAGGGGGAAGCAGCGAGAGGTGGCGAGAGAGCACGGGACGAGCTGGCGGCGGGGGGGGGGGGGGGGGTAGGCCAGGCCAGGGCTGGGCGGTGCTGGTGTCCGGGAGGAGCGGGCCCTCTCCTAGGGACTCCTGGCGTGGGGCTGGGGTGGGCAGTGGTGATCATCCAGTCTCACTATTCTTCTTGCAGAGAGCAGGATAGAGGGTGGCACTAAGGCCGTCTGGCTTCTCTCCCAGAATGAGATGGGGCCGCCATTTGCCCAGGGCCTACTGGGGCTCTGGTCTGGGAAGATCACCACCACCCCCAGGTGAGCAGGAAATAGTGATTTCTGTTTCTGCCTCTCCTGTTGGCTTTTCCCTTCCAAGAGAGCAAGGATCTAGACGCCAGGTGCATGAGTCTGGGCCCCGTGCGTCTTACTGGTGACCTTGGGCACAGCTCAACTTCCTTTTTTCATTCTAAAATAAGAGCAGCTGGACGAGGTGATCTTGGAGGGTATCTTGCATCTGTATCAGTCCAGGAACATGTGTCCGACCTCCTTTCACATTTAACAAATGTTTCCTACGTGTCCTCCATGTGCCACACCCTGTGTTAAGTTCTAGATCTATCGTTATGAACAAAACTGGATGTGATCCTTGCTCTCATGGAGGGGAAGGGAAGCCTGCTAACCAAGTGATCATGTAATGGGGCATGAAGTTGCACAACTGCTGCTACAAAGGGTGGTGCGTGCTGCTGGGAGAGCAGATAATGGAGGCGGGAGTTGTGGACTTGGGGAAATGTGGCTGAGATCTGGAGATGTCATTTCTTCCTTCTCTTTGTAGGCGATTGTACCTCCTCCCTGGTCCGCCGGAGCTGGCCCCTTAAAGGGGAGCACCCCCTTGCGCCCCCTAGGTGAGGCCTGGTTCTCATACCTTAGGATGCTTCTGGTCACAGCAGAGGATGCTGGGAAGGGTCAGGCCTTGACACTAACTTGATCCCCTCAGGGAGGGGTGGGGAGGATACACAGTAGCTCCCAGCCAGAGAGGAAGTTGGAGTCTATGTCCCAGTGGTCGGGGTGGGGGGACACCTGTGGGAAGTGGGCAGTCTGGCAGCGGCCGGCCTGAGTTCCAGGCAGGCAGCAGTGGGCTGATGGGCTAGGGGCAAGGCCTCAGGGTCTGGGACGGCTCCGAGAGTCAGACCAGGCCTTGCCTAGGCTGTCCAGTGGCAGGCCTGCACCTCAGGAAGCTGCAAATCAGAGCCCATGCAGGGGCTGAGCTGTTCACACCTTACCTTGTCCTCGCTCCTCACTCCCCAGGGCCTTTGCACGCCACCGTGGGAGCTCAGCTGACAGTGCTCCCCCACCAGGGAGGCACGGACAGCTGTTCAGGAGCGTCTCAGCAGCTGGTAAAGGGACTGGCTGGGTTCCTGGGGGTCAGGGGAATGGGGAGGAAGGGGCCTGGAAGGAGAAGTGGGATGAGGGAGACATAGAGGGTCCACTGCCATCGCCCGCCTGTGTCCCTCCCTCTCTGCACTTTGTCTTCCATCTGTCTGGGCAGCCTTCCTTCAACACCCAGGCCAGGCACACCCGGTAGGTACAGAGCCCCTAGAGACACACACTGTCCTCTCTTCAACAAGCTGGGGCCCAGAAGCCAGGTGGAAACCACACACAGATAGTCACAAAGCCAGCCAGCCAGCCCAGGCTCAGCATTGTGCACCCAGTGGCTGCCCGCTTCCTGCCATGGGGACCCCAAGCTTTCTGGACAGGCTGTCTTTCCTGGGCTCCAGCCTGCCCTGGGCTCCAGCCTGTCCGACGCTACCCACACGCCGCCCATGCTGCGCTCTGGCATCTCCAGGCCCTTTTTCCTGACCTGTGTTCCTGGCCTCCCCTCTCAGAGGCCATCCAGCGGCACCGCCGGAACCTGGCTGAGTGGTTCAGCCGGCTGCCCAGGGAGGAACGTCAGTTTGGGCCAACCTTTGCGCTGGACACAGTTCACGTTGACCCTGTGATCCGTGAGAGCACCCCCGATGAGCTCCTGCGTCCACCTGCCGAGCTGGCCGTGGAGCAGCAGCCGCTGCTACCGGGGCCCCCGCCGCTCGCCCTGTCTCAGCTCTTTGAGCCAGATGCCTGCGGGCGCCGGGTACAGACTGTGGTGCTCTATGGCACGGTGGGCACAGGCAAGAGCACGCTGGTGCGCAAGATGGTTCTGGATTGGTGTTACGGGCGGCTGCCAGCCTTCGAGCTGCTCATCCCCTTCTCCTGTGAGGACCTGTCGTCCCTGGGCCCTGCCCCAGCCTCCTTGTGCCAACTGGTGGCCCAGCGCTACGCGCCCCTGAAGGAGATTCTGCCCCTGATGGCTGCAGCCGGGTCTCGCCTGCTGTTTGTGCTCCATGGCCTGGAGCGGCTCAACCTCGACTTCCGGCTGGCGGGCACAGGGCTTTGTAGTGACCCCCAGGAGCCGGGGGCACCGGCTGCTGTCATCGTCAACCTGCTACGCAAATACATGCTCCCCGAGGTGGGCGGCCCCTGCCCCACCCCTGCTGCCCTTGCACTCGCCATGGGGGAGGGGGTTGGGGTCCTGGGCCTGCATGTTTGATGGGTAGAGAGTTGGGCCTTGTGTTAGTTCAAATCCTGACCTGTTCACTTCCCAGCTGTGGCCCCAAGTGATCCTGTCCCCTCCAGGCTACGGTTCCCTTTTCTCCTTGAGTTGTCCTGATGAAATGAGATACTGCAGATCAGAGCCGGGGCTCAGCAAGTGTTAGTTATGAGTGTCGTCATCCGCCTCCTCATCCTGGGAGACTGTCTTTGGGCGGGGGGGGGGGGGGGGGATGGAGGCAGTCAGGACGGTAGGGTCTTTCTTAGCCCTCAGTCGTGTCCTTCCCAGGCGAGCATCCTGGTGACCACACGGCCCTCTGCCGTCGGCCGCATCCCCAGCAAGTACGTGGGCCGCTACGGAGAGATCTGCGGCTTCTCTGATACCAACCTGCAGAAGCTCTACTTCCAGCTCCGCCTCAACCAGCCGGACTGTGGGCACGGCGCGGGGGGAGCCGGTGTCTCAGCCACGCCCGCTCAGCGCGACAACCTGGTGCAGATGCTCTCGCGGAACCTGGAGGGCCACCACCAGATCGCCGCCGCCTGCTTCCTGCCCTCCTATTGCTGGCTCGTCTGTGCCACCTTACACTTCCTGCATGCGCCTACGCCTCCCGGCCAGACCCTCACCAGCATCTACACCAGCTTCTTGCGCCTCAACTTCAGTGGGGAGACGCTGGACAGCACCGACCCCTCCAATCTGTCCCTGATGGCCTATGCAGCGCGAACCATGGGCAAGCTGGCCTACGAGGGCGTGTCCTCTCGCAAGACCTACTTCTCGGAGGAGGACGTCCGGGGCTGCCTGGAAGCCGGCATCAGGACGGAAGAGGAGTTCCAGCTGCTCCACGTCTTCCGCCGGGATGCCCTGAGGTTCTTCCTGGCCCCGTGTGTGGAGCCGGGGCACCTGGGCTCGTTCGTGTTCACTGTGCCCGCCATGCAAGAATACCTGGCCGCCCTCTACATCGTGCTGGGGCTGCGCAAGACCACCCTGCAGCGGGTGGGCAAGGAAGTGGCCGAGCTCGTGGGCCGTGTCGGGGAGGACGTCAGCCTGGTGCTGGGCATTGTGACCAAGCTGCTGCCGCTGCGGATTCTGCCCGTGCTCTTCAACTTGCTCAAGGTAGTCCCTAGCCCCGGGGTTCCCCCCGCCCCGCCCCGGCCCCTTCCCTCCCCAGGACCCCGGGCTGCTGCCCACCTGCCCCCTACCAGAAGCAAACAGCTCTTTCTGGAGGTGAATCTTCCCCTTGGCTCTGGTTTCAGCTCTGGGCCATTTGGCTGTTTTTTTTTTTTTTTTTTTTTTTAAGATTTTATTTATTTATTTGACAGGTACAGAGAGAGGGAGGGGCAGAGAGTAAGGTCTTCCATCTGTGGCTTTACTCCCTAAATGGCCACAACGGCCAGAGCTGCGCTGATCTGAAGCCAGGAGCCAGGAGCTTCCTCCAGGTCTCCCACGTGGGTGCAGGTGCCCAAGGACTTGGGCCATCTTCTCTGCTTTCCCAGGCCACAGCAGAGAGCTGGATTGGAAGTGGAGCAGCCGGGACTCGAACTGCTGGCACTGAAGGTGTTGGCTTAGCCTACTATGCCATAGTGCCGGCCCCTGGGCCGTTTGGCTTTTAGCAGGAATGGGGCATAAGGAATGGGGAGAGAGAAACCACAAGGCTGGAGAAGCTTTGGAGGCTAGGAGGGGAGCTGAGGGCACAGGCACCTTAGTGACAATCAGGCAGATCCCTAAGCACGGTGTCCTTTGTGCGTCTCTCCGTCCAGTCTTTGTGGCTGGGAGCAGGGGTCACCACGGTCCAGGGCCTGTCGTCTGCTCCACAGGTCCAGAAACTCGATTGTATCTGTCCCTACACAGGCGATTAGACTGCGCGTGATGACTCATCCTGATGATATCACCAGGGACAGGCTTATAAAGCAGAGGTCATTTGATTAATTTACCCAGGGACGATGGATGATGGCACTGGAATTGGCTTAGGACAGTCCATCCTGGACGAAGAGCCGCTCCAGAAACCAAATTACAGGCGTGGGGACTGGGCGGGGAGCTGGGTGGATGTGGCAGCTCCTTGGGGACGGAGGAGTCCTGTCTGCTGATGTCTTCCAGGTGCTTCATCAGAGCCCATCCTTTTGTTTCTCAAAGCAGCCCTGGGCATGAGATGCTGTTATGATGCCCTTTATAGATGAGGCGACAGAGACTTAGAAAGGCGGAGGTATGGGGCTGGTGCTGTGGCGCAGCGGGTTAACGCCCTGGCCTGAAGCACTGGCATCTAGTGCTGGTTCTAGTCCCAGCTGTTCCTCTTCTGATCCAGCTCTCTGCTATGGCCTGAGAAAGCAGTGGAAGATGACCCAAGTGCTTGGGCCCCTGCACCTGCATGGGAGACCCGGAAGAGGCTCCTGGCTCCTGGCTTTGGATTGGCACAGCTCCAGCTGCCAATTGGGGAGTGAACCAGTGGATGGAAGACCTCTCTCTCTATCTCTACCTCTCTCTGTAACTCTTAAAAAAAAAAAAAAAAAGGCAGAGGAACTGTTCTAGGTCATGCAGGTAGTAAGTGGAATAGTCAGGCTAGGATCCCAGGGTGTAGGATTCTGAATCCTGGGCTCTCTCCACCAAACTGGACCGATGTTGGCAGCGGTGTCTTGCCAGGTGAGCCTGCTCTTGCCTGGGAGCTGGTCCTGAGGAGGCAGAACCCTGGTCTGTGCGGGCAGAATTCCAAGTTTCCCTTTTCTATAGGCACCAAGGTATAGGGTTGTGAACGGAGGCTAAGTAGCCCAGCTACTCGGGTTCAGATGCAGGCTGTGCCACTCATTAATCATGCGACCTTGGCCGGCGCCGCGGCTCACTAGGCTAATCCTCCGCCTAGCGGCGCCGGCACACCGGGTTCTAGTCCCGGTCGGGGTGCCGGATTCTGTCCCGGTTGCTCCTCTTCCAGGCCAGCTCTCTGTTGTGGCCAGGGAGTGCAGTGGAGGATGGCCCAGGTGCTTGGGCCCTGCACCCCATGGGAGACCAGGAAAAGCACCTGGCTCCTGGCTCCTGCCATCGGATCAGCGCGGTGCGCTGGCCACAGCGCGCCGGCCGCGGTGGCCATTGGAGGGTGAACCAACGGCAAAGGAAGACCTTTCTCTCTGTCTCTCTCTCTCTCACTGTCCACTCTGCCTGTCAAAAAAAAAAAAAAAAAAATCATGCGACCTTGGACAGGGTACCTGACCTTTCTGTGCCTCAGGTTCCTTGTCTGTTAAATGGGAATAAAATAGAGCTTTGGCATTGGACTAAGGTGAGGATGAAATGGATTGCTCCCCAGGGCCTGGCACACAGGACGTGCAATTTAATTGTTTGTCAAACAATGAAAGAGGCTCAGCTGGCCAGGCCTTCTCCCACCATGCCTCAGGTGGCATCCCAGCTCCTGGGGCGGACACTCCCTCTGGGGGTGCGATGACTGGGTTGCCGTGAGAGGCCGTGGCCAACGGTGGGCCCCTCAGAGCACTGTTCTCAGCGTGACACTCTCTGGTCTTGTAACCAGCTTAGTGTTGGGGGCGGGAGGGACACCATCCCCCCCACCCCTGGCAGGAACCTCACACAGGACAGGTATAAAAAGCCCAGACATGAGAGGAGGTGCGCCGTTCTCTGCCAGAAGGCACGGTGGCAAAGGCGGGAGGAGATATCCCAGGGCTGCCCCAGCGTCCACTGCCTCGCTGAACATCCGAGTGCCCGCTGTGTGCCGGGCAGTGTGCTGGATTCTGGGGAAGAAGCAGCGAGCCCAGCCATGGCTGTCTGTGCTTTCTGATCTCATGGCCTGGATGCAGGAACGGCGATGTGACTGCCTGGGGAGAAAGCACCCCCCCTCCCCCCGCCCCGTGCTGTGGAAGTGAAGGGGGCGCCTGGCTTGTGGGCATCATAAGGTCTCGGCAGGTGCATGTTGTCTGATCCCTGTGGGATGAGCCAGGAGAAGAACGTGGGGCAGCACCTTGGAGCTTTGAGGGAGAAGAGGACAGGAGCATAGTGAGTGGCTTGTGCAGAGGGCACAGCGGCTGGCAGGCGCCGGCTCGTACAGGTGCTGCGCAGGTCGTGGTGGCTCTGATGGCGCCTGCCTAGGCTCACGCTGCGCACACCATCTCTGCAGAGACCGTCCCACCGCCCCCGGGCTTGAACATGTGTGCGGTGTTTAGGAAAAAGAAAGAAGTTTCTCCCCTGGGAGTGATAAGATCACACAGCTTGAGCGGTGCATTGTCAGGGAGGTGGGGCAGGGGGGGCCGTGTCTGGACCTTAAGCTGAGCCCCTGCACGGGAGGCTGCAGGGTCCCCCGTTCTGCTCCCTCTGCAGGTGGCCCCGCGAGTGTTCGGCCGCGTGGTGGGGAAGAGCCGGGAGGCAGTAGCCCAGGCCATGGTGCTGGAGATGTTTCGGGAGGAGGACTACCACAACGATGACGTTCTGGACCAGATGGGCGCCAGCATCCTGGGCGTGGAGGGCCCCCGGCGCCACCCGGACGAGCCCCCCGAGGATGAAGTCTTTGAGCTCTTCCCCATGTTCATGGGGGGGCTGCTCTCTGCGCACAACCGGCTCGTGCTGGCTCAGCTCGGCTGTCCCATCAAGAACATGGACGCCCTGGAGAACACTCAGGCCATCAAGAAGAAGCTGGACAAGCTGGGCCGGCAGCCGCTGCCCCCCTCGGAGCTCCTTGACCACCTGTTCTTCCACTACGAGTTCCAGAACCAGCGCTTCTCCGCGGAGGTGCTCAGCTCCCTGCGCCAGCTCCACCTGGCCGGGGTGCGCATGACACCCCTCAAGTGCACGGTGGTGGCGGCTGTGCTGGGCAGCGGGAGGCATGCCCTGGACGAGGTGAACTTGGCCTCCTGCCAGCTGGACCCTGCCGGGCTGCGCACACTCAGGCCCGTCTTGCTGCGTGCCCGGAAGCTGGGGTGAGGACCCGTTCCGTGCATGGGCGTGGAGAGGGGAGAGGGTTGGAGGTGAAGGGGTGGCAAGGGAGGGTGCTGGGGAACCAAAGGCACTGAGAAAGAACCAGCAGGTGTGTGTTGGCCCCTCTGCTGTTGCTAGAGCAAAATACCTTAGCCTGGGTACTTTCTAAAGGAAAAAGGCTCACTGAGCTCCCAGTGTTAGAGGCAGGAGTCTGGGAACAGGTGGGCCCCTTGGTTTGGCCTCTGGTAAGGGTCCCTGTGGCCGCATCACCGCATGACAGAGGAGCAGAAGAGGGGACAGCTGTGTGTGGAGGAGGCCACACGCACGGGGTGGTCCTGCTTTATGACAGCCCACTCTCGGAGACCGGCATTAATCCCCTCTGAGGGGACCTCAGCCCCGTGAAGCAGGTCCCACCTCTCAAAGGTCTGGCGTGGGTAGAGGTGGGGGGAGCGGCAGTGGGAGGTGGGACAGGTGTGGACTGCAAGGCAGGCTGGTGAGGAGAGGGCGTGGTAGATGGGCAGGCTCCTTGCTGAACTGTGTCCTCGGCCTCTCACCTCCCCCTGCCACCTGCCACTCCAGCCTGCAACTCAACAGCCTGGGCCCCGACGCCTGCAGGGACCTCCGAGACCTGCTGCTGGACGAACAGTGCCAAATCAGCACGCTGCGGTGAGTGCCGGCGGGAGGCTTTGGCCACCATGATGGCCAGCTAAGGACAAGGGTGAGCTCCCTGCCTCACCATGCGCCTGTCACAGGCCCACTGTATCGTACAGGGGCTGGGACTCAGCTCTGCCTTGCTGCCAACTCCTAGTCCGTTATAAGCAGCAGTGCAGGGGATGCCACCAGTAACAGGTGCTGAGAAGTCTCTCACATGGCTAAAGCCAGCCTCGGGCGGGCAGGGGAGAGGGTGAGTCCCACCTAGGCCGCTTGCCTGGTAACAGGGCCACTGCCCCCTCCCAGGATTTTCCCCGTAGCCTCCCCCGGCTGACCCAGATGCCGGCTCTCGGGAGATGCTCCGGGTGTTGGCTGATGTCCTAGGAACCCAAACACCTGGGTTCTAGTTTCTGGTTGAAGTAAGGGGAGGCAGATGAGGAGGGAGAAAGGAAGAAGGGAGAGAAGGAAGGGGAGCCAGAGGGAGAGAGGACAGGGGCTGGGGAGGGGGCAAAGGAGCCCAAGCACTTGGGCCATCTTCTGCTGCTTTCTCAGGAACATTAGCAGGGAGCTGGATCAGAAGTGGAGCAGCTGGGATTCGAACCAGTGCCCATATGGTGCTGCAGGCCAGGGCTTTAACCCACTGTGGCACAGCACCGGCCCCAACCCAGTGGGTGGGTTTTGTTCCTGGCTCTGGCTCCTGGGAGGCAGCAGATGATGAGTTTCTGGCTCCCTACTTTGGCCTGACTCAGTCCTAACTGTTGTGCGGATTTGGGGACTGAATCAGCAGATAGGATACCTCTCTCTCTCTCTCTCTCTCTCTGCCTTTTTAAAAAAAACAACAAAAACAAACAAACAAACAAAAAAACAAAGCAGAAGGGAAATAGTAATGATGAGGAAGGGGAGAGGAAGAAGAGGAGGAAGGGAGTGGTCAGTTTCTTCCACATTCTCCCTCCTCTGCACCCCCTGTCTCTCCACCTCCTTCTCCTGGGCCTGCATTTCTATGTCCCAGCTCCTCTGCCCCATGCCGTGGCTCCTCCGGCCAAGTCCTGGTGCTCAACCCAGGCCGTCCGCCACGGGTCCTCCTAACATTGGGTTGTTTGTGGCCATAGGCTGTCCAACAACCCGCTGACAGCTGCAGGTGTCGCCCTGCTCATGGAGGGGCTGGCGGGAAACACTTCGCTGACACACCTGTCCCTGCTGCACACCGGCCTTGGAGATGAGGGCCTGGAGCTGCTGGCTGCCCAGCTGGATAGAAACCAGCAGCTGCAGGAGCTGAACGTGGCCTACAATGGCGCTGGCGACACCGCGGCCCTGGCCCTGGCCAAGGCTGCCCGGGAGCACCCGTCCCTGGAGCTGCTACAGTGAGTCCTGTCCCTGGTCCCATCGTCCCCACACGCTGAATCCTCCTTCCCTTTCTCCACTGGGCTTTTTCTGTCCAGGGAGCGGCCCTGGGCCTGGTGCCTGTCCTCTCCTCCGGCTCCTGATTGTCGCTTGTTAGCCGACCCACCTGCTTTGGGACTGGTCCTGCCCCTGCCCTGATTCCCTGCTACTGTTTCCCCATCCCTGGTCCCTCTGAATTCCCACGCTATTCCCTGCCTCCCATGGTGGTGAGCACCCACCCGTCTGGCTCACTGCACACCATGGCCTGCTGCATTCCGCAGGCGGGATGGGGGTTGTGGTGCCCATTGCCCTGAGGCCCTCCGATTCGGAGCCCCGCTGAATAGCACCCACTCCTCTCTCTCCTGCTAGCCTCTACTTCAACGAGCTGAGCTCCGAGGGCCGCCAGGTCCTGCGGGACCTGGGGGCTGCTGCTGGAGGCGGCGCCCGGGTGGTGGCTTCTCTGACAGAGGGGACGGCAGTGTCTGAGTACTGGTCCGTGATCCTCAGCGAAGTCCAGCGGAACCTCAACAGCTGGGATCGGGCCCGGGTCCGGCGCCACCTCGAGCTGCTGCTGCGGGATCTAGAAGACAGCCGCGGGGCCACCCTCAATCCTTGGCGCAAGGCCCAGCTGCTGCGGGTGCAGGGCGAGGTCAGAGCCCTTGTGGAGCAGCTGGGAGCCCCCGGAAGCTGAGCGCCAGTGCCAGCAGGCACCCCAGCTTGTGACCACTGGCCCCGAACCCCTTCCCTCTGTGGCCTCCTGGCTTGGACCACCCCTTCTAGAAGGAGCCCTTCAAGGCTGGAGGCAAAGGAATGGGCAGAGCTAGGCCAGCTGCCCTCCTGGGAGCTGCCCAGTCAGTGCCCCCAAGTCTTGATGGCTTGGCTTGGAGCTGCACATGCCTCCTCTCCCTTTAGGGTGGCTTGATTGCCCCGTGGCACTGCCACCAAAGCTTGTCTCTCTCCCTCCTCTCAGGGAGCCTCTGATTGGGCCATACTTCTTACATTGGCCATGCCCGGGGTGTTGGGAGGGCCTGGGCCTGCCTCTTGCCCCTCTGTGGACACTGTTGGTGCTCACACACTGGTGCTCCCCCTCCGCCCTCATGGTACTGATGTTGCCCAGGGCAGGTGTAGCCAGCTCGCTGCTAGTAAAAAGCCGTGTGTCTTCCACTTCCCGTGCCTTCTCTTCCTTGGCTGGGGCTTCTGAGAAAGGGCACTGTTCTGGGTCATTCTGGTTAAACTACTGGGGCTACTTTGTGTTGCAAGTGGTTCCTGGGCACTGGGACCAGAGGCAGAGGGGACTGGAGGGCCCCATGAACAAGATATTAGGATCGGGATTGGCTACACTATTGTGCCTTTTTTTTTTTTTTTTTTTTTTTTTTTTTTTTTTTTTTAAGATTATTTACTTCTTTGAGAGGCAGAGTTACTGACAGAGAAATACAGAGCTGTTCCATTTGGTGGATCAATCCCAAATGACCGCAACAGCCAGGGCTGGCCAGGCTGAAGCCAGGAGCTTCTTCTGGGTCTCCCGCTTGAGTGTAGAGGCCCAAGTACTTAGACCACCTTCTGCTGCTTTCCAAGGTGCATTAGCAGGGAGTTGGATCAGAAGTGGAACAGCCGGGACTTGAACCACCATCCACATGAGTTGGCAGTGTTGCAGGCTCCGGCCCATCACTCTTTTCATACTTACCCTCTGCTGAATGCCAGTGACCAGCAACCTGCCTGTCTTTCCCAGAGAGGCTCCCGGACCGCTGCAGGGCTCCGAAGACAGCTAGGGCCCAGAAACAGCAGCAGGAAGGGCACGCACACTTCCCCAGGGGATAAGACTCTTCCTCCCCGTTAACCATTACCCCACTGCTTCCCAGGCAGCGTCTTCAAGGAGGCGGGACCTGGGAGGGGGTGAGTGGGAGGGTCAGCTGGTTGAAATGGACCTTGTCCCTGCTCTGAGCACTGGGCGACTGGTCCAACCATGAAGGCAGCTGCAGGTACGCGGCCGTGAGGAATCCTCCGGAGGGGGACTTGGGGGCAGTCTGGGGGCAGAGACGGAGGCTGAGGTTTTGGGACCCGGGCACCCTTGATGTTGGGACTTGAAGCCCTGGGGCAAAGAGAAGTTAGGAGAAAAGAAAGGCGCTGACACAGCTGTCTTCCTGGCCCACACCCTGTACTGATATGCTCAGATTTATGTTCCCAGGATTTGGGGGGGCGGTGGGTGGGGAGGCGGAGCCACAATGCCCTTGTGGGTATGACATCAGGGAGAAGGAAAACCCTTCCGTATTGAAATGGAGGGGTGAGTCCTGAGTTTGGGGCTTCCCCTACTTCCTTTCAGTTCCTGACCACAGAAGGGACGTCTGGGGGGTGGGGTGGGAATACGCCTCTCCTCACCCACTTCCTCGCCCCGCAGATCTTCAGGACACAGCAGCCCTGTAAGTGCCACCAGGGCGGGGGCAAGGTGGGGAAGGCAGCGAAGGCAGGACGCTGTTGTGTTGCCGTTAGCACCTGAGTACGGCCTGGAACCTGCGTGCAGCGCCAGCTCCTCCTACCTCCTCCCCCTGCCTCCTTGCAGGAAGTTTAAGTTTAATCCAAAGCTGGGCATTGATAATCCTGTCCTCTCCCTGGCTGAAGACCGAGACCCCTCTGGTAATCCCCTCCCCCTGGCAACCGCCCCCCTTTCCCGGAGCCATCACAGCTCCTCACAGCCTCTCATCTCCTTGGTAACCACTCACTGTCACGGTGATAGCCGTGGTTGGCAGTAACTGGGTGGAGGCCGGAGTGGGCCAGGGTTTCCCCTGCACGTCCCCTAACCGGGTGGGAGCCCACCTCGTGCCCCATCAGGAGGCGGGGCTGCCAGGCACGCGGTGCACCTATACTTGGGCCACGCCTCCTCCTCTCCCCCTTTCCTCCTGCCCCCCCCATTCCCTCCCCTTCCAGATCCCTGGAGCCTGGAACGGCCTCGCTTCTGCCTGCTGAGCAGAGAGGAGGGCGGGAGTTTTGGCTTCCACCTGCAGCAGGAGGCGGGCAGGGCTGGGCATGTGGTGTGCAGGGTGGACCCAGGCAGCTCTGCCCAGCGCCAGGGTCTCCAGGAAGGGGACCGGATTCTGGCGGTGAACAATGACGTCGTGGAACATGAAGACTATGCAAAGGTGAGGCTGGGCTGGCACCTCCTGGGCCCCACAGCCACAGCCTGGGGTTTAGGAGCATCAGGGTCAGAGGGGTTGTGTGGAGGCCTCTAGAGAGCTGGTTCCCATGGTGAACACCCAGGTTCCCGGGGGCAGCCCACACTTCCTCCCATGCCCTCCACTAGGTGGTGCGCTGCATCCGGGCCAGCGGCCCTCGGGTGCTGCTGACGGTTGTGGCTCGACACGTGCATGATGTGGCCCGAGCTCAGCATGGGGACGACGCCCACCTCTGTCCTGCCCTGGGCCCCCAGGTCCGACCACGGCTGTGCCACGTAGTGAAAGATGAGGGTGGCTTTGGCTTCAGTGTCACCCACGGTGAGCTTAGAGGCTGGGCTGGGCGGGGCAGTTGTGGTGGAGGTGGGGGTGGCAGGCTGCAACTTGCTAGTTTTCCCGCTCTGCTCCCAGGCCATCGGGGCCCTTTCTGGCTGGTGCTGTGTGCTGGAGGAGCGGCTGAGCGTGCAGGGGTGCCCCCTGGGGCCCGGCTGCTGGAAGTGGACGGGATCAGTGTGGAGAAGTTCACTCACAGCCAACTCAGCAGGAAGGTATGGCTGCCACTGCCCCTTGCCTTAAGCAGACTCCTCCCCCATGCACGGAATCTCCTGATGGGACCTCCTACCTGGTCACCATCCTTCCCTCCCCCTCGTGCCTGGGGAGGTATGCTGGGAGGAGGTGCCCACCTCTCCACTCCCTACCCAGGAAGTAGATACTGATGCCCTGCTGGGTCCCTACAGCTTTGGCAGAGTGGAGAGCAAGTGACCCTGCTGGTGGCAGGGCCAGAGGTGGAGGAGCAGTGTCGCCAGCTGGGAATGCCCCTGGCTGCCCCCCTGGCAGAGGGCTGGGCACTGCCTACCAGGCCCCGATGTCTGCAGCTGGAGAAAGGGCCTCAGGGCTTCGGGTTCCTGCTCCGGGAGGAGAGGGGCCTTGATGGTCGCCTTGGTGAGTGGAAGTCCTGGGGGTGGGGAGGGCAGGTGAACCTGGGGCGGCCCCACAAGTGTGTATTCCCCGCCCCCCGTGTGCATGCCTGTGGTGGCTTGGGGTAGAACTGAGTGTGAGTGGGGGGAGCAGTGAGGATGTCTCTGCCCTAGGGCAGTTCCTGTGGGAGGTGGACCCAGGACTGCCTGCCGAGAAGGCCGGGATGCAGGCTGGGGACCGGCTGGTGGCTGTGGCTGGGGAGAGCGTGGAGGGGCTGGGCCACGAGGAGACAGTGTCCAGGATCCGGGCACAGGGCGCTTGTGTCTCTCTCGTCGTCGTCGACCCTGAGGCTGACCGCTTCTTCAGAATGGTGCGTGCTGAGGGCCAGGGCTAGGGAGGGGGAAGCCAGGAGCGAGGCGCAGGTGCCACAGGTGCGCTCGCTCTGGCCCTCCAGGTGCGCCTCTCCCCACTCCTCTTCTTGGAGCACACAGAGGCCATCGCCGCCACCCAGGACACCCACGTGGCTGCTCTGGTTGAGTCCGAGGATGCGTGCCTTGAAGATGCCGCCGAGCCTCCACTCCCTCCTGGCTCCTGCCGGTGCCTCCTGTACCCTGGGCCTGGCGGTGGCTATGGCTTCCGACTCAGTTATGTGGCCAGTGGGCCTTTTCTCTTTATCTCCCAGGTGACTGATGCCCCCTGGAGCTTGGGTCCTTTGCAGCATTTTTTAAAAAAGATTTATTTATTTATCTGAAAGGCAGAGGTACAGAGAAGGAGAAGCAGAGAGAGAGAGAGAGAGAGAGAGAGAGAATCTTCCACCTGCTGATTTACTCTCCAAAGGCCACAATGGCCAGGGCTGGGTCAGTCTGAAGCCAGGAGCCAGAAACTTCTTCCAGGTCTCCCACATGGGTGCAGGGCCCCAAGGACTTGGGCCATCTTCCGCTGCTTTCCCAGGTGTATTAGCAGGGAGCTGAATTGGAAGTGGAGCAACCAGGACTCAAACCAGTGCCCATGTGTGATGCCATTGCTGTAGACGGCATAGCACAGCCCCCTTCCCAGCATTTCCTCCTGATCAGTGCCCATCTCCCTCCCTCCTAGAGCCATAGAGCACCGGCACCCGGCAGACTCCCCCATGGCCTTTCCTTGTTCTGTGCCGTCAGGTGACTCCAGGAAGCTCCGCTGCCCGCGCAGGGCTGCAAAGGGGAGACATGGTTCTGGAGGTGAACGGGGTCTCCGTGGGTGGAGATGGCACCCCGCAAAGGCTTCAGCAGCTGGCGGAGGCGGAGCCACCCCTCTGCCTGAAGCTGGCGGCCAGGTCTCAGTGGGGCTCGGAGGCCTGGACTCCCCCCGGGTCTGGAGAGGTGAGCAAGAAGAGACGGGTGGGACTGCGAGCGCCAGCGAAGGCCAGAGCGGGACGGCTGCAGGGTGGGACTTCAAGTCATGGGGGTCGGGGGTGCGGAGAATCCACGGAACAATGCCACTCCTGCACATTCGGGGGCAGTGGGGGCAGGGCGAAGGGACACTCAGGGTCCAGGGACAACCTTCCGCCATTGTCTCCAAGCAGGACTGGGCTCTCCCCTCGGATGTGCTGTAGAGCGCCTCAGCTTGGTGAGATCTCCCAGGGCCTCTCTTCACAGCCAGCCCGAGGTGGTGGCAAGGATGCTATCACTCAGCCGGAAGCTGGGGCTGGAGGACTTGGACACCACCCACCGCAGCACTGCCCGGGAGCCCCCTCCCTTGCCATGGCCCAGCTGTCAGCAGAAGGGCTGGGGCAGAGGCCTCGGGGGCCTCAGGTGCCGGGGGATGTCCCTCGGTGGCTGTAGATGGCTGCACCCCGAGGACTAAGTTTTGCCTGAGAAGGGGGTGCTGTGGGGCTGGCTGGGCTGGAAGCCCTCTGGGACTTGACCTAGGTGCCACTCTGGGACTCTCTGGGTCCAAGAATTGGGAGACCCAGCAACCCCCTCCCTGAGTGGGCACCTTCGGGCTGGGGGGGCTGGCCCCTGGACGCTGTGTGTCTGTTATTTAAATGGCCTTTCCCCATAAATCGGACTGCCTGTGTTTTTGTTGGTGGAGATATGGGGCAGTGGTTTAAAGGGAGCTGGAGGTCCCAGGCTCGGGGGCTGGGCTCCAGTTTCTGTAGGAGAAGGGGTGGGACTTTGCCGGTTTTCTCTCTCATCACTCAGCCTTGTGGATCAAGGGACGGGATGCTCAGAACAGAGGTGTCCCCACGGAAGCCACTCCTCTATGACAAAAGGCCACAGCCCACGGTTCAGCTGAGTTCTCCTTCAGGATGTTTTATTTCTGGGGTCTCAGAGGGTCCCAGAGCCCAGAGGCTGGCAGCTTCAAAGATCCAGGGGGTTGAGTCCAAGCTGGCGCAGCTGCTCCTTGTGTCTGGCGTGGAGTCGCAGTGCGGCCTCGTCCCACTGGGGCTGGGTGGCCCTCAGCTTGGCCAGGAGCCGGTCCAGGCTGCCCTGCGGATACCAAGCTCCCAGTCCCCAGGAAGAGAGGGCGGCTGCCTTGTGAGCTCTCCCTGCCAGCATTCTTCCTGGTCTAAGGGAGTGGGCACCGTGGAACTCCCTCTGCCTGTGCTAGGGACAGAGCAGGGGTCCCTTGGAGTCCCTTTCTTCTCTTCCCCCCGGGTTGGCAGTCATCACCCTGTGGGGCTCGTGGAGGTGGCGGGGTGCTCACGTGTAAGATGTCCTCGTACTTGGCTTCCATGCTGGCCACGTGGGCCCGAAGCTGAGCCAAGGTGTGGTCCCGCTCTCCGAGGGCCCGCGCTGCCTCCCCCTGTACAGCCGCAGCCTCCCTCTGGCAAGTCTCTGGGGAGCAGAGCAGAGGATGGGAGAGGACAGGACGGTGAATTTGGTGCTTGCACAGTCTCCAAAGGCACCTGAAAAGGAGGCTCTGAGTGTGTTCATTTCAGACTCCGCCCAGGTCAGCGACCTCCTCATAGTCCCTGCAAAGAGCTGAAGGTCCATTGAGGTTTATGAGTAGTGAGCTTGGAGAGGAGCTGGGGGCTAAGTCTGGTTGTCACTGTTCGTGTAAGCTCATGCATGTCTCCCTAAACCCCAGTTTCTTCTTTATTTGAGAGGCATCTGTGGGCACTTGCACACACACACACACACACACACACACCATGGCTCCTCTCTGCTGGTTCACTCCCCAAATGCTTGCAACTGAAGTCAGGAACTTAATCCATGTGTCTGACGTGAGTGGCAGGAATCCAACTACTTGAGCCATCAGCTGCTGCCTCCTGGGGTGCACAGTAGCAGGAGTGGAGCTGTGACTCAAACCTTGGAGCTTCAAAATGACATGTGGGCCACCCAGTCAGCATCTTAATTGCTACACCAAACACCTACCCCAGTTTCTTCATCTTAAAGGGCAAATGAGGGGCCAGAGTTGTGGTGTGGTGGGTTAAGCCACCACTGTGACACTGGCGTCCCACACCAGGGTGCCAGTTTGAGTCCCAGCTGTCCCACTTCTGATCCAGCTCCCCGCTAACGCACCTGGGAAGGCAGAAGAAGATGGCCCAGGTGCTTGGGCCCTTGGAAAACTTGGATGGAGTTCCTGGCTCCTGGCTTCAGCCAGTCCCAGTCCTGGCTGTTGTAGCCATTTGGGAAGTGAACCAGTGGATGGAAGAACTCTCCTTTCTGTCTTTCAAATAAATAATTTTTTATATTGAGAGAGAGAGAGAAGGAAGAGAAGAGAGAGAAGAGAAGAGAGAAAGAGAAAGAGAAAGAGAAAGAGAAAGAGAAAGAGAAAGAGAGAAAGAGAAAGAGAAAGAGAGAAAGAGAAAGAGAAAGAGAGAAAGAGAAAGAGAAAGAGAAAGAGAAAGAGAAAGAGAAAGAGAGAACGAGAAAGAGAAAGAGAAAGAGGTCTTCCATCCTCTGGTTCACTTCCCCAATGGCTGCAACAGCCAGGACTGGGCCAAGAAGCAAGAGGGAAGAGAAGCAAAGGCTTCCTGGCTTTTATATTTTTGCTTATATAGAGAGTTTATCCACTTATTTAGGAAAAAGGATCTACCAGGTGGTAGGCCTTAGAGATATAGAAGTTAAGAAGCCTAACATTTTCCCTTAGTTTCATTGTAAAAATTAGCTAACCTGAGAAGGGAGATGAAGAATATTTCAGAAAGTTAGAAGGAAATATGACTGGAAATAATGGCCAGCATTATGGTGCTGTGGATTAAGGCACCACTTGTAATACCCACATCCCACATGGGAGCATTGGCTCAAGTCCTGGTTCTTCCACCTTTGGTCCAACTTCCTGCTAATGTGTCTGGGAAGGTTTTGGAAGATGGCCCGTATACTTGGGCCCCTGCCACCCATGTGGGAGACCAGATGAAATTCTAGGCTCCTGGTTTTGGCCTGGCCCAGCACAGGCCATTGCAGCCATTTGGGGAGTGAACCAGCAGATGGAAGATCTCTGTGTCTCTGTTTCTCTTTCTCTCTCTGTAACTCTGCCTTTCAAATAAATAAATAAATCTTTTAAAAAATGCATAGATTTTCAATGTTTCTTGCACCTAAGCTTATCCTGTAATTCCATTTTTCCATGAGTATTTTGATGTGCTCTGATATGCCCTGGAGAGACGTGGCAGTGGCAGGGAGTGAGGTGACAGCTGGGTCTGGAGATTCCAGGCAAGGGGGGATAGGGCGAGGTGTGCCTCTTCCTTACTTTGCCCTAAAGGGTCTTTTTTTATTTTTATTTTTATTGTTATTTTTTGACAGGCAGAGTTAGACAGTGACAGAGAGAGAGAGACAGAGAGAAAGGTCTTCCTCCCGTTGGTTCACCCCCGAAAAGGCTGCTACGGCCTGTGCGCTGCGCGGATCCGAAGCCAGGAGCAGGGTACTTCCTCCTGGTCTCCCATGTGGGTGCATAGCCCAAGGACCTGGGCCATCCTCCACTGCCTTCCTGGGCCGCAGCAGGGAGCTGGACTGGAAAAGGTGCAACCGGGACTAGAACCCGGGGTGCCAGCGCCCCAGGCGGAGGATTAGCCTAGTGAGCTGCATGCTGTCCTCACCTCTGCCTGATCCTCACTGCGGGAGCCAAGGTTGGGGGAGGGGAAGACGATGGACAGATGGCAGCCTTCTAGGAGAAGACCTAAGTTTGCCCCCGCACTGAACCTGGATCTTGTCAGCCTCCCTTGGAGAGGAAAGGCCCAGGGCAGGGCGGGGCACCTACCCAGCTGCTTGCGGAGACCCCTCACTTCCTCCTCCAGCTGCTTGCTGCGTCTCTCCATCTGCTCCTGCAGGGCCCTGCACCGGCGACTCATCTCTGGAGGGAGGACGGTGGACGGCCAGGGATGGAGGAGGGATGGAGAAAGGCAAGGAGTCGGGGGCGGGAAGGAACTGTGTGGTCCAGGAGACAGGAGCCCAAGGAACTGCTCAGTTCCTGTGATCCTGGGATGCTGGGAGACCCTGGACACCTGGGGAAAGGGAAGGACACCAGGCCGCCTCCCCACTCCGGCTTAGGATCAGGGCCCCAGCCCATCTGCCTGCTCACTGCTGCTGAGTGAATGAAACAGTGGCTGGGACTGCGTCCTGTGTCCCCCAGTGCAGCTGGCACTGACACTGGCCCCAGGCACCCTGGAAGGTCCCTGCCTGCGAGCCCAGAGGCCTCCTTGCATCCACCAGGAGTTGCCTGCTTTGTGCTACGCAGGGAAGGCTGAGACTGGGCCCGGCAGTCAGAAGGCCCTCTTGTCTTCTCCCAGGCCCTTGTGTCCTGCCCAGCTGCTGAACCGACCACGCACCTGCATATACGGCCTTCCCCTCGCTGCGGGCCTCTTCCAGTTCAGCCTCCAACTCTTGCAACCTCTGCTTCAGCCTTTCTTCAGAAGCCTTGGCTCGACGCGCCCCTTCCCTCTGTAGAGCTGTGAGCGGTCCCGGAGCCCTGCTCAGAGCCCGCTGAGGGCCACTGAATCAGCCCCAGAGGGCTGGATGGGCTCTTCCTGTCTCTAGAAATCCGGTGGTAGCTGGGACAGGTGCTGTGGTATAGTGAGTAAAGCCACTGCCTGCAGTGCTGGCATCCCATATGGGCACCAGTCAGGTCCTGGCTGCTCCACTTCTGATCCAGCTCTCTGCTATGGCCTGGGAAAGCAGTGGAAGATGGCCCAATGCCTTGGGCCCCTGCACCTGCCTGGGAGGCCTGGAAGAAGCTCCTGGCTCCTGGCTTCGGATCAGTGCAGCTCCAGCCATTGTAGCCAACTGGGGGAGTGAACCAGTGGATGGAAGACCTCTCTCTCTCTCTCTCTCTCTCCTTCTCTCTCTATGTAACTCTGACTTTCAAATAAATAAATAAATCTTAAAAACAAAAGACACCTGGGGGCAGGGCACCCCACCTCTTATTCTTTCTCTTTCTCTTTCTGGTTTTTTTCTTTTTAAGTATTTATTTTATTTATTTGAAAGGCACTGTGGCAGAGAGAGAGAGAGACAGAGACAGAGAGAGAAAGATTGTCCATCCACTGATCACTCCCCAAATGGCTGCTATGGCTGGGGCTGGGCCCCAGTACTTGCACCATTACCGGCTGCTTTCCCAGAAACATTAGCAGGAGTTGGACTGGCAGTGGAGCAGCCAGTGGGATGCTGGTGTCGCAGGTGGTGACTGAACCCATGTCACCACAATGCCCGCCCCTTTCTGTCTCTCTAGGTTGTTGGGTCATTTTATTTTCCTAGGATCTCATGAGCTTTTCATTGCTAAGGAGTAAAACCTCCCTCCATGTTCTGGCTGTAAATAATAGCGTCCCTCATCAGCCTTCCCTGTCCTGTTCCACTAGGGGATGGTTAGGGTTTGGCGTAGCCTCCACCGTGGCTCCAAACGTCCAGTCCTGCCAGGACACAGCAGCGCCCCCACTGCTCTGCTTCTGTGGTCCCAGATCGCGCACCCTCCTTACCCAGCCGGTCTCGGAGCAGCTCCGTCTCCAGCACCAGCTGTCTGTGCTTGGACTCAGCCTCCACATCTGTCCTGGCAAATGACAGAGCCTTAGCTTACATGGCCCCCGCCCCCGGCCCTGGACTCCGTCCTGAGCCAGCTCTGAGGGCTCCCTGCGGGCAGAGTCCATTCAGCATGCACCGTGTGCTCCCTGCCCAGCACAGATGAGGCATTCAACATATGGGTGACCAGTGGGGAGGCACAGAGCTGGGCGGTCTCGAGGGAGGGCGTGGGTGACCATTCCCCCATTCCTCAGCTCCGTGGAATCTGGACAGCGAGGACTGTGCTGCGGGCCTCTGCTTGGTCTCTGTTTCAGAACCCAGAGAAACAGGGGCACCCACCCCCACCCATGACGACTCACCCGGCCCTGGGTTCTTTTTCTTCTTCTGCATGCCGGCTTTCCTGCCTTTCTGTTTGGTCTTGGGTGGCATTTCCTTGCTGTCCTGATGGAGGGAGGGGACCTTGCTTTCAAATCTGGACAAGGGGATCCTGAACCAGGAGTCTTGGGAGGGTCAGAAGTCTGCTTTCCAAGTCTGCCCCTTTCTCTTGTTTTAAAGACACAAGTCTTTCTTTTTTAAAGATTTATTTATTTCAAAAAAATATTTATTTAGTTGAAAGCCAGAGTTGGGGCAGGGGGTGGAAGGAGAGATCTTCCATCTGCTGATTTAGTCCCTAAATGGCCCCAGTGGCCAGGGTTGGGCCAGGCAGAAGTAAGGAGTCTGGACCCCTGATCTCCCACGTGGGTGCCGGGGCCCCAGGACTTGCCCATTCTCTGCCGCCTTCCAGGCACATTAACAGGGAACTGGATCAGAAGTGGAGCAGTCAGGACTTGAACTGGCACTCGAATGGTACTTTAGAAAGTTCGTGGGATACAGACTGGGCATTCGGTCTAGTGGTCAAGACGTCCACAGTCCATATCAGAGTGCCTGCTGCACTCCTGGCTGCAGCGCCTGACTTCTGCTTCCTGCTGCAGAGACTCGGGGAGGTAGCAGGGTGATTCAAGCAGGTGGATTCTTGCCACCCCCTTGGGAGAACTGGACTGAGTTCCCAGCTCCCAGCTTTGGCCAGGTCCAGTCCCAGCCATTAGGGGAATTGGGGGAGTGAACCAGCAGATGGGGCCTCTGTCTGTCTTTCTGTCGGTCTCTCTCTGACTCTCAACATAGTTACAATTAAGGGAGAAATGAGAACAACAACAACAACAAAAGAACAAAAAAGTTAATAGAAAATACAGTTAAATCCATTCACAGTTTCTTTCTTTTTTTTTCTTTTTTCTTTTCTTTTTTTTTTTTCTTTTTTTGACAGGCAGAGTGGGCAGTGAGAGAGAGAGACAGAGAGAAAGGTCTTCCTTTGCCGTTGGTTCACCCCCCAATGGTTGTTGCAGCCTGCGCGCTGATCCGAAGCCAGGAGCCAGGTACTTATCCTGGTCTCCCATGGGGTGCAGGGCCCAAGCACTTGGGCCATCCTCCACTGCACTCCCTGGCCACAGCAGAGAGCTGGCCTGGAAGAGGGGCAACCGGGACAGAATCCGGCGCCCCGACCAGGACTAGAACCCGGTGTGCCGGCGCCGCAGGCGGAGGATTAGCCTAGTGAGCCGCGGCACCGGCCCACAGTTTTTTTTCACAATACACATGTTCTATGAGCTTTTTGAACATCCCTCAAATATACTTGGAAGAATTTTTTGCACCAAAATAAGCTTGTCTTTTAATTACATTTCCCACAAACCTTTACTTTCCAGAAGCTTCAGTTGCCGGTCTCCTTGGAGCCTCAGGCGGGGCTGGGGTCAGTGGGGAAGACACTGCATACAGAAAGCTGTTACTCTCAGCTCTCTTGGCGAAGATACATTCCCATAGCTGTCCCCTCCCTCTTGCCTTCATCCTTACCTCACCTCCACCACTTGTCAGACCCTCTCTTGCCTGTGTTGGGTCTCCCTGTAGAGTGAGCCACTCGTGGGGAGAGACAGAGAGAAGGCCCAATAAGCTAGGAGCCTGAGGAGGAGCCTGCGTCCTGGGAGCCAATCCAAGGCAGCACATTTTCCTCAGGGGGCTGGACTGAGAACTGGAAGGTTGGGTTTCTGGAGGTTGCATGTTGCCCAGGCAACTGAGCAACATGGAGTTCATGAGAAGGTGCAATAGGCCAGATCAACTCACAATGCCTAAAAGACCAAGGTCTGGGAAAGGTAGTTCTCCTTTCATCCACAAATCCTAAGCATAGTTTGAAAAGAAAGGGCTTTGGAGCAAACTAGCTGTGATTCACTTCCACGTAGGTGCTGTCATTTGGAGACTCAGAAATGACAGATTTGCACGGCTGAGACAACACTGTTGTGCGGATGTGGAGGAAAAGCGTGATGGCAGCCGTCTTGGACTATCCACATCCTGAGATCCTATTGCAAGATGACCTTGTGCTGAAACCGGAAGCGTCCCTTCGGCAAGGCATTCTGCAGGGTGCAGGAGCAGGTGCTGGGGCAGACTTCCAGAAAAATGAGACACAGAGGAGTGAGGACCCGTAGACTCTGGGGTATTGGCTTGGCGGGATGGACACTGGTTAGGGACCAAAACTGCAGCATAGGTCCCCTCTCTGGAGGTGGAAGCTATTTAACTTGGTTTAGCCTGCTTCCTGCCTTTTACATCACTGAGTTGGTAAATTCTGAAGGTCCTGGGTCTTGACTGGGTATTTACATGACTGTCTTATTGCACCCACTGAATCTATTGCCTTTAGGTGGTTGATTTTCAGAAACTACCTTGAGGGGCTCCCTGTACCATAGAGTTGGTTGGGGCTCCCTCTAGTGGACTCGCTTGTATTCCCAAGTCTGCTAAAATTTTTTTTTATATAGATTTATTTCATTTATTTGAAAGGCAGAACGACAGATACAGAGAGAGACAGAGATCGTCCATCTGGTTTTCTCCCTAAATGCCAACCACAGCCATGTCTGAGCCAGGCCGAAGCCAGGAGCCCAAGACTCCATCCAGGTCTCCCACATGGGTGACAGGGGCCCAAATGCTTGGGCCATCAGCTGCTGCTTCCCAGGCGCAGTAGCAGGAATCTGGATTAGAAGTGGAGCAGCTGGGACTCAAACCAGCACTCTGATATGGGATGCCCGCCATGCAGGCAGTGGCTTAACCTTCTACGCCACAGTATCTGCAGCTGGGACTCAAACCAGCACTCTGATATGGGATGCCCGCCATGCAGGCAGTGGCTTAACCTTCTATGCCACAGTATCTGCACAAGGTTTTTTATTTTGGATTATCTCTGGGCAGTGTGGGACTGAGTCCCTTTTTGAGGTACTTCCTAGCATCTCGCTAGAGTCACAGTGGTTGGGAAAAATGAGTCTGAGGAATAGGGACTGTCAGGGGGCCAGTGTTGTGGTGTAGTCGGTAAAGCCGCTGCCTGCCTGCAGTGCCGGCATCCCATATGGACGCTGGTTCAAGTCCTGGCTGCTCCGCTTCCAATCCAGCTCTCTGCTATGGCCTGGGAAAGTAGAAGATGGCCCAAGTCCTTGGGCTCCTGCACCCATGTGGGAGACCTGGAATAAGCTCCTGGAACCTGGCTTCGGATTGGTGCAGCTCTGGCCACTGAGACCATCTGGGGAGTGAACCATCACTCTCTCTCTGTCTCTACCTCTCTCTGTAACTCTGTCTTTCAAATAAATAAAAATAAATCTTTAAAAAAGTATATAATCCTTTGAAATCATTATTGTGTTTTTTAATAGTTTTATTCTTTCTTCTAGCTTATTTATTTATTTAAGATTTATTTATTTCAAAGGCAGAGTTACAGAGAGACAGAGGCAGATGAAGAGAGAGAGAGCCATCTTCCATCCACTGGTTCATTCCCCAGATGGCTGCAATGGCCAGAGCTGTGCCCATCTGAAGCCAGGAGCCAGGAGCTTCTTCTGGGTCTCCCACACGTGTGCAGGGACCCAAGGACTTTCCCAGGCCACAGCAGCACTCTATCTTTCAAATAAATAAATAAATAAATCTAAAAACTCTTTTTTTGACAGGTAGAGTTATAGACAGAGAGAGAGAGAGAGAGAGAAAGGTCTTCCCTCTGTTGGTTCACCCCTCAAATGGCCACCATGGCCGGCGCATCACTGATCCAAAGCCAGGAGCCAGGTGCTTCTCCTGGTCTCCCATGCGGGTGCAGGAGCCCAAGCACTTGGGCCATCCTCCACTGCCCTCCCGGGCCACAGCAGAGAGCTGGATTGAAAGAGGAGCAACCGGGACTAGAACCTGCACCCATATGGGATGCTGGCGCCACAGGCAGAGGATTAGCCAAGTGAGCCATGGCACCGGCCCAAAACTTTTTTAAAGTTTTATTTTTATTTATTTGAAAGGCACTGGGTGGGTGGGTGGGGGGCTGGTGTTATGGCATAGTGGGTAAAGCCTCCCCCTGCGGTGCCAATATCCTATGGGGGCACCGGTTTATGTCCTGGCTTCTCCACTTCCAATCCAGCTGCCTGCTAATGGCCTGGGAAAAGCAGCTGAAGATAGCCCAGGTGTTTGGACCCCTGCCACCCAGGTGGGAGACCCAGAAGAAGCTCCTGGCTTCAGTTGTCTAGAGAGTAAAATAGTAGATGGAAGATCTCTCTGTAACTCTGATTTTGAAAGTAAATAAATAAATCATTTTTTAAAAGGCAGTGTGTCGGAAGGAGAAAGAAAAATATTTATCCCTTGGTTCACTTCCCAAATGGCCGCAGTGGTTGGAGCTGGGCCGGGCTACAGCCGGGAGCCAGGAACTGTATCCAGGTCTGCCATGTGAGTGCATGGACCCCAGCACTTGGCCCTCCTTCCACTGATTTCTGAGGCGCGTTAGCAGGAAGCTGGATAGAAGCTGAGCAGCCTGGACTCTTAGCACTCAGGAGTGGCATGCTGGCAACTTAGCTCACTGTGCCACAGTGCTGCCGGCTTCTTCTAATCTTGAAACGTGTTTTCCATTTATCCTCCCTCCAGAACCACCTCCCTCTGCCTTGAAATTCAGTGTGGGTTCCTGTGCCCCTCCTGTGGGGACTTTTCCCATGGAACGGTGTGTGTCTCCTTTAGCTGGTGAAGGAAATTATCCCGAGGCTAAGGATTATGGGATACAAGCACCATGTCGTGTCAGAGGGGCATTTCCTTTCCAAGTTCGTTCAGTTAACTGACGTTCAGGTGCAGAAGGAGGATGTGGTTTGGGGTGAAGTGGCACCAGATGAACCAGCTCTAACAAAACCCAGAGTGGGAATAACGCCGTGATCAACAATTCAACACCAGCTCTAGGACATTTTTTGTTTTTTATTTGCAAGGCAGAGTTATAGAAAGAGAGAAGGAGAGACAGAGAGAAAGGTCTCCCACCCATTGGGCTCATTCCCCAAATGGCCACAACAGCCGGGGCTGGGCTGTTCGGAAGCCAGGAGCCAGGAGCTTCTGGATCTCCCACGTGGGTGGCAGGGGCCCAAGCCTCTACCACAACCCAGACACATTTGCAGGGATCTGGATCAGAAGTGGAGCAGCCAGGACTAGAACTGGGCACTGCGGGTGGTGGCTTAACCTGCTACGCCACAACGCCGGGCCCCTCTGGGACATTTTTGAAAAAAAGCCAAATAAAAGTTGGGAGAAGAAGGTTGCTGTTTTCGCATGAACCCCATCTTTGGAAAGCTCACTGTTGTAGGACTCTGTCCTGAACGGAGCCTACCCATGGGGCATTCTGAAGAGGTACAGTGGAGCCAAAGCCCACTCTTTCTCTTTGATTCAAGTAAGACAGACCAGCCATACATAGGTTAGAAGAAACATGATGTGCTGCATTGGAAGCAAAATGAACGTGATCCATCTCCAGGCCATGCAGAGCTCACTGGAGCTCACTATATGCCAAATGTGTAGTGCACACCTGGACAAGCACACACCCGCTCCACAGGTCCCTGTCTTAGCTGAACATCGTCCGACTCTGAAAAACAGGCTCCTGCATGTGCACTGCGCTAGGTACTGCAGAAGATCCAAAGGCCAGCCGGCACTGCACATGTTAAGGCGCAATGGGTGTAAGACATGAGTGGGTATGCAAATCAGAGAGGGCAGGGTTGCTTGCAGCTGGAATGTGTGGCCAGGACAGTATTCCAAGTGGAGCTTGAAGAGTGGCTTGGATTTTAGGTGCACACTTCGGGCAGGCTGCTCTGCGTAGTGGTGGGGAGAAAGAATTGTGGTGCAGTGAGTGCCCCATTGAGGGACATACGGATCAGGGAATCGTATAGAAGTAGAAGGGGCTCACTCTGCAGTTAGACCCCCACGGGAGTTTTATTCTGGAGATAACGGGGAATCCCTCGGTGGATGCTTCTGTTTCCAGGTGCGAACTGATCAAAGGGCATTCTACTGATTAATAGGAAGTGACGCTGACTCCAAAGTCAATCTTAGATAAAAGCGATTGCTTAGCAAGAGTAGGACGTCCGGCTGCGAGGCCCTTGAGTTCTAAGACGCTGTCCTCTCCTGCAGAGCCCATGACAACTACTTGAGGCCGGGTCGGCTGTCAAGGGCTTCGCGGAAGGGCGGAGCCGGGCAGAGCCGAGCCCGAGACACACGTGCGCCGGCCAGCGCCCAGAGCCGAGGCCGGGCGCAGCGAGTCGGGGCGGGGCGCGGGGCCCCTCTGGAAGGGAAGTTCCTATTTTCGAAGTTCTCCCAGCGGAACTTTTAGAGAAGTGGAAGTGCCTGGAGCTGCCTTCTGTCCCCCGCGCTGCCGCGGGCTCGCAGCTTTGGGGGCGGGCCCGCCGGACCTGCGGTGCGGTGCCGAGCCGGGAGCGAGTCCCAGAAAGGGAACCAGTCTCTGCGGAGCAGAGGGGGCGAGAACCGAAAAAGGGAACTCTGCTTGCACGAGGTCAGAGGGCCTGAGTGTCGCAAGCCTCTCTGGGGCCTAGGGACGGCATCCAGCAGCCCGCAGCGCGCGTGTTCCTCGTCGTTTTCCTTTTTAAAAGTTTTATTCACTTATTTGAAAGGTAGAGCTGGAGAGAGCCAGAAGCTTCATCCAGGTCTCCCACGTGGGTGGCACCTGAGCCATCTGCCGCTGCTCTCCCAGGAGCATTAGCAGGGAGCTGGATCGGAAGTGGAGCAACCAGGACTTGAACTGGGGCCCATGTGGGATGCAGCCGCCACAGCGCCCGCACCCCAGTCGCTTCTTAGTGAAGATTCTTAAATACCAGTGGGTGGGGAAACCACCCCCACCATTTTCCCACCATCTGAAGAAGCCAATAACTCTAGGCCCAACTTCCTCATCGTGCAGGCGTAGGGAGAAGGCCTCATGTGAAGAGATTTTCCGTGGTCACCTGCCCTAATTCAGACACGCCGGGGACCCACGGCCGGAGCGCCCACCACCTCCAGCCCATCCTGGGCACCGAGGGCTCGGCCCCTGGCCTAGTGCGCAGACTCCGCGCTGTCCCTCCCTCCCTCCCTCCCGGCCGCCGTTCCCCGCTTGTCCAGCAGAGGGCGCAGGCGCCAAGGCTCGGCTGGCCCCGCCCCGGCCCGCCCCCCGGGGGTAGAGTCGGTGGCGCGGGGGCGGGGGGCGCCGGCCGCGGAAACTTGGCCGCGGTTTTCCCGGCGCTGCGGGCACGCCGGCGGCTCGTGCGCGGGGTCGCTGCCGGGCCCTGAGCGGCCGCCCGCTTCCGCGAGCTCGCTGCTCGGCCGCCGGCGCGCACCCGCTCTCGGGCTCGCGCTCTCGGAAGGGGCGCGCCCCGCGCTCTCCCGGCGCCGCCCACTCCCCTCCCGGCGGCCGCTCCTCCCTCGGCCCGGAGAGCCGGCGGCGGCGGCGGCGGCCGGGAGAGGCCCCTCCTTCACGCCCTCCTTCTCTCCCTCGCTCGCAGCCGAGCGGAGCCGGCTGGGCCCGGGAGCGTCCCCGAGCCATGGCCGGCAACGTGAAAAAGAGCTCTGGGGCCGGGGGCGGCGGCGGCTCCGGGGGCTCGGGCTCGGGCGGCCTGATCGGGCTCATGAAAGACGCCTTCCAGCCGCACCACCACCACCACCACCACCTCAGCCCCCATCCGCCGGGCGCCGTGGACAAGAAGATGGTGGAGAAGTGCTGGAAGCTCATGGACAAGGTGAAGGCCCGCGGCGGACCGCGGCGCGGGGTGGGCGTGGGCGGAGGGGCCGCGGGCGGCGAGGGCGGACGGAGGAAGCGGGGGGAGGGGCCGGCCGGGCGAGGCCGGGGCGCCGTGGGGCCGCGGGCCGGGGGCCGGGAGACAAAGCCGGGGCGGGGGCTGCGTGGACGGTGGAGCCGCGAGCCCCCGGGGCGGAAGTGCCGCGGGGGTGCGGGGATGTGGGTCACGGAGCGGGCCCCGGGAGACGGGCGGGAGGGGGCGCGGAAGTGTGGGATGAGTGGCCTGAGGAGTCGGGGTGCGGTGCTGCGCGATGGCCTGGGGAAGCGGGGTGCGGTGTGTTCTCATTCAGATGTTAGCGCCGAGGTGGGAGAAACGGGATCTTCCAGTGGGCCCGGCTCAGGTGTCTGTCAGCCTCCGGGACTCGCGGATTTCACCACGACTGAGGGGAGAAGCCCCCTCCGCCGGGCGCGGGGTCCGGCGGGGCCGTCCGCGGGCCGCTGCTGTCGGTGGCGGGCCTGCAGGACCTGACTTGGACGCCTGGCGTTTGAACCGCTTTGCTTATCCGCTTCATTTTTTTTTTTTTTTTTTTTTTTTTTTTTGGAAAAAACAGAAGCAAACGGAACCCCTTGATATTTAGCCGCTGCCAGTGTGTCGTGAGACTTTGACTTCCTTATCGAGGTGCCTGAGAACGCAAGCCGGCGTGGGTGCTGGCGCTGGGAGGCGTGCGGGCGTCCGCGCAGGGCTTCGCTCTCGGTCGTGCGCCGGGGTAACTTACTTTGGCAGGGTGCGTGCTGCAGAGGGCCGGCGTCTGGAGGGAGCTGGCATGGTGTTAGTTCCTCTGGGGTGCGCTTCGTTTTCTTTGGTTCCTCTCTGGGCCTAGGTTCCTCTTCTGTAAAGTTCTTCATAGGTTGTTTTGGACTGGAAACAGCTAATAAAAAGGTTATGAAGCCCTTGGCAGATGTAAATGTGCTATATAAATGCTTACTGAGTCCCGTAGTGCATACCAGTGGTTTCAGAGCCACTTCTTCAGGGCTGGTATCTCCCAGGCCAGAGGATTCTGTGTAATGTAACAAGTGTTTCTATGTTGACTATCAGTGGTGTAATAGTGATTTCATTATTAGAACTTGTCATAAAACCATGACAGAAGGTTGGGTGTGCTGACATCTTTTAAAAAGTGTGTCGAATCTATTCAGAATCTGCAGTTTGAAGGTTTGCGTTTTACAGATTGACCATTAAGCACTCAAAAGATTCTTGTGGTGTAGAAAAAATGAGCATTTTTAAGTAGTTTCTCACAGAAGATGGTGGTGCGGTAGATCAGAATTTTATTGATTCGTGCCTTCTCCTTAAAAGTAATACATTTTTTTAAATTAAACTTGTGTGTTTCTGTAAATAAAGGATGTATTACAGAGAAGATAGTTCAAATAAAATTCTCCCCTAAGTTACTCTCTCATCTCTTTAAAGGTGATGCATTTTGATTCCCGCAGAATGTTTAATTATTTGGAAAGGATAAAGACTCAAAGTTTTGAGGCAAAACTACTTTTTAGGTTTTGATAGTTTTGGCCGGCACCGCGGCTCAATAGGCTAATCCTCCGCCTTGCAGCGCCGGCACACCGGGTTCTAGTCCCGGTCGGGGCACCGGATTCTGTCCCGGTTGCCCCTCTTCCAGGCCGGCTCTCTGCTGTGGCCCAGGAGTGCAGTGGAGGATGGCCCAAGTACTTGGGCCCTGCACCCCGTGGGAGACCAGGAGAAGCACCTGGCTCCGGGCTTCAGATCGGTGCAGTGCGCCAGCCGCAGCGGCCATTGGAGGGTGAACCAACGGCAAAAGGAAGACCTTTCTCTCTGTCTCTCTCTCACTGTCCACTCTGCCTGTCAAAAAAAAAAAAAAAAAAAAAAAGGTTTTGATAGTTTTAGAAGGGGTTCTAACTTTTTCTTTTTAGTGTAGGGAGAGATACGTTTTGTTTTCTTTTTAAGATTTATGTATTTGGACCAGCACCGCGGCTCACTAGGCTAATCCTCCGCCTGCGGCACTGGCACCCCGGGTTCTAGTCCCAGACAGGGCGCCGGATTCTGTCCCGGTTGCTCCTCTTTGTTGCCCCTCTTCCAGTCCAGCTCTCTGCTGTGGCCCGGGAGTGCAGTGGAGGATGGCCCAAGTGCTTGGGCCCCTGCACCTGCATGGGAGAAGCACCTGGCTCCTGGCTTAGGATCAGTGGGGCGCGCCGGCCGTAGCGGCCATTTGGGGGATGAACCAATGGAAGGAAGACCTTTCTTTTTTCTTTCTTTTTTTTTTTTTTTTTTTTTTTTTTGAGAGGCAGAGTGGACAGTGAGAGAGAGAGAGACAGAGAGAAAGGTCTTCCTTTTCCGTTGGTTCACCCCCCAATGGCGGCTGTGGCCGGCGCAGCGCGCTGATCCGAAGCCAGGAGCCAGGCACCTCTCCTGGTCTCCCTTGCAGGTGCAGGGCCCAAGCACTTGGGCCATCCTCTGCTGCACTCCTGGGCCACAGCAGAGAGCTGGACTGGAAGAGGAGCAACTGGGACAGAATCTGGCGCCCTGATGGGGACTAGAACCTGGGATGCCGGCGCCGTAGGCGGAGGATTAGCCTGTTGAGCTGTGGCGCCGGCCAGAAGGAAGACCTTTCTCTCTATCTCTCTTTCTTTGTCTAACTCTGCCTGTTAAAAAATAAATAAATAAAATAAAAAATTAAAAAAAAAGATTTATGTATTTGAAAGGTAGAGTTACAGAAAGAGTGAGCAAGAGACAGAGAGATCCTTTATCTGCTAGTCCACCCCTATAACTGACCATAACGGCTGGGGCTAGGCCAGGCCAGAGCCAGGAGCTTGGAACTCCATCTAGGTCTCCCACATGAGTGGCAGAGGCTCGGGTACTTCTCAGGCACCTTAGCAGGGAGCGGGATCAGAAGTGGAGCAGCTGGGACTCCAGCCAGTGCCCATGGGATGCCCACGCTGCAGGTGGTGGTTTAACCCTCTGTGCCACAGTGCTGGCCCCAGTCTCAAACGATGATTTTAGTTTTGTCTGTGTCCCATGTCACGTGTTAGGTTTTCTGATGTGAAAACCTGGTACTTCCTGATGTGTTAGTCTGATAGGTTCATGCTGCTCTCCGGATTTTCTGAACACTTCTGTAATTTTAGATTGCACCATCTCTTTTACTCTTTTTTATAACTATTTTTTTAAATTATTTATTTGAAAGGCAGAATTACAGAGAGACAGAGGCAGAGAGAGGTCTTCCACCCACTGGTTCACTCCCTAGATGGCTGCTATGGCTGGAGCTGTGCTGATCCAAAGCCAGGAGTCAAGGGCCCAAGCACTTGGCCATCTTCCACTGCCTTCCCAGGGCATAACAGAGAGCTGGATCGGAAGTGAAGCAGCCGAGACTCGAACTGGCGCCCATATGGGATACTGGCACTGCATGTGGAGGCTTTACCTGGTACACCATAGTTTTCCCCCCCGCCCCCATATTCTTTGTTGTTACAACTCTAAAAAAAATGTAAGAGCTATTCTTAGCTTGCTGGTGTAAGTAAATTTGCCTACCCCTTTAGATTTGTACTATGTCTTTATTTTTAAATATTTATTTTATTTGGGGAGTGGAGCAATGAGAGAGATTGTTTACTTCCAACCACTGGTTCACTCCCCAAATGTCTGCAAATGGCTGGGGCTGAGCCAGGGCCAGAGCCAGAGCCAGGAACAACTCAGTCCAGGTGTCCCTTATGAGCGGCCGGAACCCAGTCTCTGAGCCATCACTGCTGCCCCTAAGATCTGCAGAGCAGGACGCTGGAGCCAGGAGCTGAGTATTAAACTCAGGTTCTCTGCCTGATATGGGATGTGGGCATTTTAACCACCAGACCAAATACCTGCTCCTTTTTTTTTTTTTTTTTTTTTGACAGGCAGAGTGGATAGTGAGAGAGAGAGAAAGGTCTTCCTTTGCCGTTGGTTCACCCTCCAATGGTGCGCTGCGGCCCGCGCACTGCGCTGATCCGATGGCAGGAGCCAGGTACTTGTCCTGGTCTCCCATGGGGTGCAGGGCCCAAGCACTTGGGCCATCCTCCACTGCACTCCCGGGGCACAGCAGAGAGCTGGCCTGGAAGAGGGGCAACTGGGACAGAATCCGGCGCCCCGACTGGGACTAGAACCCGGTGTGCCGGCGCTGCAAGGTGGAGGATTAGCCTAGTGAGCTGCGGTGCCGGCCTTGCTCCTTTGTTTTTATTCTATTCCTTCTTATTTATTTGTTTCTAAAGACAGACCAACTCAGACCCTCTAGATAGTCTGAGGTTTTTTTTTTTTTTTTTTTTAAGTTTATTTGCTTTTTTGTTTTTTTAAGATTCATTTATTTATTTGAAAGGCAGAGTGATGGGGGGGAGAGATAGAGATAGAGATAGAGAGAGAGAGAGAGAGAGAGAGAGAGAGAGAGAGAAAGAGAGAGCACACACAAGCTTTCACCTGCTGGTTCATTCCCCAAATGGCCAAAACAGCCAGAGCTAGACCAATCTAAAGCTAGGAGGCAGAAACGCCATCTGGGTCTCCTATATGGGAGGTGAGGTCATTATCTGCTGCTTTCCCAGGCGCGTTAGTAGGAACACAGATCGAAGTGGAGCAGCAAGCACACAGACTGGCACTCTCATATATGTCAACATCGCACATAGTGGTTTAACCCACTGTGCCACCACGAGGGCCCCTACTTAATTTTTATGTATTTGAAGGCAGACGCTTGGCGGGGTGGGGCAGGGAGATATCTTCCATCTAGCTTTCTTTCTTTTTTAAAGATTTATTTATTTGAAAGTCAGAGTTACAAGAATGGGAGAGAGATCGATCTTCTATAAGCTGATTCACCCCAAAAATGGCTGCAGCTGTCTGGGCTGGGCCAGGCTGAAGCCAGGAACTTAAGCTGTTTCCTTACATCTTTCATCTGCCGGTTCCCTCCCCAAATGCCTGCAGCAGGCAGAGCTGGGCCCAGCCGAAGCCAGGAGCCAGGAACTCCATCCAGGTCTTCACATGGGTGGCATGGCAAAGACCCATAGGATGTGCATTAGCGGGAAGTGCATTAGCAGGAAGCTGTGTGCGATGCAGAAGCAGCATTTGACCCCAGGCACTCTGACATGCAGTGTAAGCGTTCCAAGTGGCAGCTTAACCTGCCGCTCCCATCCCAATGTTGTTACTTTAAATTAGTTTGCATCCTTAAAACATTAAGGGGTTGATGGTTTTTATGAGATACACTATATTAGAAAAAAATTTTTTTTACAGATTTATTTATTTATTTGAAAGAGTTACAGAGAGGCAGAGGCAGAGAGAGAGAGAGAGAGAGAGAGAGAGAGAGATGTTTTCCATCTGCTGGTTCACTCCCCAAATGGCCGGAATGGCTGGAGCTGAGCCTATCTGAAACCAGGAGCCAGGAGCTTCTTCTGGGTCTCCCAAGTGGGTGCAGGGGCCCAAAGATTTGGGCCATCTTCTACTGCTTTCCCAGGCCATAATAGCTGGATTGGAAGTGGAGCATCTGGTACTTGAACTAGTACCCATATGGGATGCCAGCACTGCAGGTGGCAGCTTTACCCGCTACACCACAGTGCTGGCTCCAAAAATTCTTTTCTTTAAAGTGTAAGTTTTGGGGCCAGCCTTGTAGCTTAGCAGGTAAAGCTGCCACCTGTAAGGCTTGGACATTCTATATGGGTGCAGATATGAGTCTTGGCTGCTCCACTTCTCTGATCCAGCTCTCTGCTAATGTGCCTGGGAAAGCAGCAGAAGATGGCCCAATTGCTTGGGCCCCTGCCATCCACATGGGAGACCTGGATGCAGCTCCTGGCTCCTGGCTTTGGCCTGGCCTAACTCTGGCCATTGTGGCCATTTGGGGAGTGAACCAGCAGATGGAAGATATTGCTCTCTCTCCTCCTCTCTGTAATTCTGCTTTTCAAATAAATAAAAAAATAAATCTAAAAAAAGAGATTTAGTTCACTTATTTGAAAAGCAGAGTTACACACAGAGAGAGAGAGAGACAGAGATCTTCCATCTGCTGGTTCACTCTATACGGGATGCTGGTGTTTCAGGTGGCAGCTTTATCACCTGCAGCGACGCCTCGGCGCTGGCCCTATGCTAGACTTTGTAATCCTTCTTTTAGTGCGTGCTCCTGCTTGTCAATGGTTTTCTGTAAAGTGCTAAGCAGTGTCTTGCCAGCGTCGCCTCCACAGTCCTGTGCTTATCAAGTTCTTTGATTGCAACAAGAGGCCATGTGGGTCAGTTGGCCAATACTACATACACTTGTCCGAGCACGCTCTGTGGTGTCCACACAACCGTGCATTTCTTGGAATGGGTCTCGGTCGTTAAGCGACACTCGACTGTGTTAAGTGACCTTTGCAGGAACATAGCAGCACTCCTCCTGTTCTTTGCAGCGAAATAGGCATTCTCCGGGGTGCTGGGAAGGTGACGTTTAGCGTTCAGTGAACCACTGTTTGTCTACTTGTAAGTTAAAGGTTAGTGTTTCTTCAGGTACTGTGAGCTGGTTACTTGCATGGTGAGCACAGAGGCGTGTGCAGACTGTTTTCCCCGTATATTTAGTTGATGTTGTCCATGGTGGCATTTAACACTTTGAAATTTCAGCTTATTGACGCATCTGTCCGTCCCCCGACTAGAGCTTAACACAGTCTTCATTGGTTAGGGGAATCTGGTGGGAAATCTTTTTTTTAATGTGTGTGTGTGTTGAATTCAAGCAACATTTACCAAAAGTGGTTTTACTTTATGAAGGCAGGGTACAGTCATAGTAAAACATAATTTGTGTTGTTTTCATGCCTATTAAGAATTCCCTTAAGAGATGTAAAATTCCTCATTGTGAAACATGAATCAGTTGATTATTTCATGTGACTAGTGAAAAGTTTAAAAGGTATATAAAATAAAATAGAGGGGCTGGTGCTGTGGTGTAGCGGATAAAGCCACTGCTTACAGTTCTGGCATTCCATATGGGCACTGGTTCGAGTCCTGATGGCTCCACTTCTGATCCAGCTCCCTGCTAATGCACCTGGGAGAGCAGTAGAAGATGGCCCAAGTCCTTGGGCTCTGCACCTACATGGGAGACCCACAAAAAGCTCCCAGCTCCTGGCTTTGGAGTGGTCCAGCTCCAGCCTTTGTGGCCATTTGGAGAATGACCAGTGGATGGAATACTTTCTCTCTCTCTCTCTTTCTGCCTCTGCCTCTGCCTCTCCCTCTCTATAACTCTGCCTTTCAAATGAATAAACAAATCTTTAAAAAATAAAATAAAATAGAATTAGGCTGTGTTTGTTTTCTGACTTTGGCTGAAGTTTCTGGTGACTCTTACTATAAGAGTTTTTTTTTTTTTTTCTAAGGGGGGAGGGGACATAATTGATATCCATATCTACTCCTTTTTTTTAAAGATTTATTTTATTTATTTGAAAGTCAGAGTTACAGAGAGAGGTAGAGACAGAGAGGTCTTCCATCCATTGGTTCACTCTCCAGATGGCCACAACGGCCGGAGCTGCACTGATCTGAAGCCAGGAGCTTCTTCTGGGTCTCCCACATGGGTACTGGAGCCCAAGGACTTGGGCCATCCTCTACTGCTTTCCCAGGCCATAGCAGACAGCTGGATTGGAAGTGGAGCATTCGGGACTAGAACCAGTGCCCATATGGGATGCTGGTGCTTCAGGCCAGGGCTTTAACCCGCTGTGCCACAGTGCTGGCCCCGAGGAATTTTTATATTATTATTTAATTGAAAAGCAGAGAGACATATACCACACAGATACAGAGACAAGTGAAATTTCCCATCTCCTGGTTCACTCCTAAATGCCTGCACCAGCCAGAGCCAGGATGTGAGTCTGGGTCTCCCCTATTCAGGTCTGAACTACCAGAGCTGTCAGCTGCTCCCTTGCAGCCCGTACATTTATAGGAAGCTGGAAGCAGGAGGGAACCTGGGACTTGAACCCAGACTTGCTGATGAAGGACGCTGGCATTCCAAGCATCATAGTAACCGCTGTGCCAAATGCTCACCCCTAAAACATTTTTTTTTTTTTAATTTGAGAGGTAGAATTACAGAGAGAGGTGTAGACAGGAAGGTTTTCCATCCGCTGGTTCACTCCCCAGATGGCTGCAATATCTGGATTTGGGCCGATCTGAAGCCAAGAGCCAGGAGCTTCTTCCAGGTCTCCCACAACCAGGGCCCAAGCACATGGGAAACCTTCTGCTGTTTTTCCAGGCCATAGCAGAAAGCTGGATTGGAAGAGAAGCAGATGGAAAACAAACCAGTGCCCATATAGGATGCTGGTGCTGCAGGTGGAGACTTAGCCTACTATGCCACAGTGCTGGCCCTGTAAAGCCTGTTTTTAGTATGTTTTTAGCTAACAGTGTACATATAATAAATCTGATAAATCATGGTCATATTGCTCCCTGAGATTCCCCTTCAGCAGAGTTGTGTTATGTTCAAACATACACTATTTATACTGTGAAACATCATTTTCCTAACTTAATAATTAACCCTAACACATTAAAAGAAAACTGGAACTAAGTATTAGTTTGAAAGCTGAACCTAAATTTCAGTCACATTTTCCAGTGAAGTTAATTCTGATCTATGATAGGTTTGTTAGAGGGGGATATAATAAGCAAGCCATTGTGAAATGTTTTCATGATTAGCACATTTTGTGCTGGAAGGAAATAGGTGGGAGTAGTCAGCCAGGAGTTCTGGAAGCCAGCTTCAGCTCTCCCCACAGTGTTCCTTCCTGCAGCAGCTTCTCCCAGGAGGGGAGAGGGATGCCCGGGAGGGCTTTGGTGCACACACCCTGGGGATCCAGGCATGGAGATGTGGTGTCGTCCCAGTCGATGTTCCTGGGAGTCTCAGAAGACATCAGCAGGACTGGTTGCCTCGTCTACAGCTTTGGGAATGGATGGCGAGCTGCGCCTAGCACCTGGGCACCTTCTCACGGCCACCACTCACTGCTTGCATCTGCCGTGGAGGAAGACTTCAAAATGATGCCAGCTCAGAGGTGCTTTGTTGGGTGGGCTGGGAGCCTAGTTCCTGCCTCCTTCTTTTTAGACTCTTTTTGAACTAGCAGTATGGAACTTCAGCATCCTTTGAGAAAAACAAAAACGCAATTTATGAATCATAATCTATCCAGGACAAAATGTGAAAGTTCATTTTTACTGTCATACCCCAAACACCTGTCATTCTCAGAGGTGTCCCCAGTCTGTAGTTTGGAGTCTGTCCCCTCCAGCCTTTCCCTCTTCCTAAGTGGCTCTAAGAAGGCTGGACAGACAGCATTGCCCTTGAGAATGATTTATTAACTTCAGCAAGTAGCTGACTTTTAAGCATTTCATCACTTAAGACTGACAACTGGGGCCATTGTTGTGGGGTAGTAGGCTAAGCCTCTGCCTGTGGTGCCGTTATCCTATATAGGCACCAGTTTGAGTCCTGGCTGCTCTACCTCTGATCCAGTTCCTTGCTGATGGCCTGGGAAAACAACATAGGATGGCCCAAGTGCTTGGGCCCCTGCACCCATGTGGGAGACTCAGAAGAAGCTCCCAGATCCTGGCTTTGGATTGACCCAGCTCCAGATGTTGCATCCATTTGGAGAGTGAACCACGGATGGAAGACCCTTCTCAGTCTGTAACTCTGCCTCTCAAATAGATAAATAATTTTTTTAAAAAAGAAAACTAAGCACTAATAATTCCTGATATAATAGAGCACTTTACAGGTTTTTTGAGGATTTATGTATTTATTTGAAAGGCCAGAGTTACAGAGAGAGGGAGAGACATCTTCCCTCTGCTGGTTCACTCCCCAGATGGCTACAGCACTCCAGGACCAGAACAGGCTGAAGCCACAAGGCTGGAACTCTGTCCGCGTTTCCTTCATGGGTGGCAGGGGCCCATGTACTTGAACCAGCCTCTGCTGCTTCCCAGGCACATTAGCAGGGAGCTGGATTGGAAGCGCTCATGGGATGCAGGCATTGCAGGCAGAGGATTAACCTGCTGTGCCGCAGCACCAGCCCAAAGCAGTTTACAATTTCACATCTGCTGATACATCAGAAATCTCAAAATAATGTGTTTTATGAGAATGCAGCTGAGCTTCACAGAACTTAAGTAACCTTTCCAAGTCACCTAGCTCATACCTTTCCTTTTTCATGTGAGACTTGACTGTGTCGAGTGATTTCTTACATACTCATGCTTCTTGGACTTTAATGTGAATTCAGATCACCTGGGGATCTATTGACATGGAGATTCTAGGTCTGGGGTGGGGCCTGAGAATCTGCATTCCTGACCAGCTCCTAGGACTGGTCCAGGGACTGCGCTTGATACAGAAAGGCTCTGTACCATGTACCACAGTGGCTCTTATTTTAGACAAATAAATCAGCTTGACAGATCATTTTTCCTTAGGGATGGTGGTCGGAGATCTTATTTATGTTAAGATTTCAATTATTATGTTCTTAAATCATGAAAATAATACATACCTAAAATATATGTTTTAAAGCAGAAGTAGAATTTTCAAACAAAAATAGTTTGGTAATTTTTCTGCTTAAAGCTTTGCCACATTATAGAGATTTTCCATGTTAATACTATATATTTGTATAGGTCCCCCTTAAAATATTAAAAGTTAACTGTATAGAATTTTATGATAGGGACACACACATATATGTTTATTTAATAAGTTCATAGTGATACTATCTAGGTTACTTATAAAAATTGAAGTTCATTTTTTTGAAAGACAAAGCAACAGAGAAAGAGAGTGTGTGTGTGTTTGTGTGTGTGTGTGAGAGAGAGAGAGCGAGAGAGAGGAATCTTTCATCTGCTGGCTCACTTCCCAAATGCCTACAACAGTCAGGGCTGGGCATGGCTGAAGCCAGGAACTAGGAACTCTTGGGTTTTCCATGTGGGTGACAGGGACCCAAGTACTTGCTCGTAGGATGAGCATTAGTAGGAAGCTGGATAGGAAAGTGGAGGCAGGGCTTGAACTCAAGCACCCTGTTTTGAGATGTAGCCATCCCACCGGCAGCTTAATCTGCACCACAATGCCCACCATCCCTGTTTCTGAATTTTAATATTAGATGTGATGGTACAGGGGCCGGCACTGTGGTGTAGAGGGTAAAGCTGCTGCCCGCAGTGTTGGCATCCATATGGGTGCTGGTTCGAGTCCCGGCTGCTCCTCTTCCAATCCAGCTCTCTGCTATGGCCTAGGAAAGTAGTAGAAGATGGCCCGAGTCCTTGGGCCCCTGCACCCACAGGGGAGACCGGGAAGAAGCTCCTGGTTCCTGGCTTCGGACCGGCGCAGCTCAGGCCATTGTGGCCAACTGGGGAGTGAACCAGTGGATGGAAGACTTCTCTCCCTTTGCCTCTCCTTCTCTCTCTGTGTAACTCTTTCAAATAAATAAATAAATCTTAAAAAAAAAAAGGAAGTGATGGTACAGTACTACTGGTCAGACCATTTGCAAATATTTCTTTAGGATAAACTCCTAGAAATGAAATTGCTGGGTATAGGAATCATACATCTGGGACTAGTGCTGTGGCGTTGTAGGTTAAGCCTCCGCTTGCACAGCCAGCATCCCAAATGGGGGCTGGCTGGAGACTTGGCCGCTGCACTCCCTGCTGATGGCCTGGGAAGGCAGTGGAGGATGGCCCAAGTGCTTGTGCTCCTGTACGCATGTGGGAGACCCAGAAAAAGCTCCTGGCTCCTGGCTTCAGATTGGCCCAGCCCTGGCCGTAGCAGCCATTTGAGGAGTGAAACAGTGGATGGAAGACCTTTCTCTGGCTCTCTATTTCTTATTTATTTTATTCATTTTTAAATTTATTTGACAGGTAGAGTTATAGACAGAGGGAGAGAGAGAGAGAGAGAAAGGTCTTCCTTCCATTGGTTTACTCCCCAAATGGCTGCCACGGCCAGCGCTGGGCCAATCCAAAGCCAGGAGCCAGGTGCTTCCCTGGTCTCCCATGTGGGTGCAGGAGTCCAAGCACTTGGGCCATCCTCCACCGACCTCCCAGGCCACAGCAGAGAGCTGGACTGAAAGAGGAGCAACCGGGACTAGAACTCGGCGCCCATACGGGATGCCGGCCCCTCAGGTGGAGGATTAACCAAGTGAGCCACAGCGCCGGCCCATCTGGCTCTCTTTCTCTGGCTTTCTGTAACTCTGCCTCTCAAATAAATAAATCTTTTATTTTATTTTTTTTTTTGACAGGCAGAATGGACAGTGAGAGAGAGAGACAGAGAGAAAGGTCTTCCTTTGCTGCTGGTTCACCCTCCAATGGCCGCCGCGGCCGGCATGCTGCGGCTGGTGCGCTGCAGCCGGCGCACTACGCTGATCCGATGGCAGGAGCCAGGTGCTTCTCCTGGTCTCCCATGGGGGGCAGGGCCCAAGGACTTGGGCCATCCTCCACTGCACTCCCTGGCCACAGCAGAGAGCTGGCCTGGAAGAGGGGCAACCGGGACAGAATCCGGCGCCCCGACCGGGACTAGAACCCAGTGTGCCGGCGCCGCAAGGCAGAGGATTAGCCTAGTGAGCCGCGGCACCGGCTTAAATAAATAAATCTTAAAAAAGGAATCATACATCATTTTCCCCCATTTCCTTTTACATGTTTTTTCCCCTTTCCTTTTACAAAGAAAAGAGGTTTATTTAGCTCATAGTTTTGGAGACTGGATCAGGCAGCCTCTCCAGTCCAACCTCTGCCAAGGATCCCATGTTGGATGGCGGTGTGGTGAGAGTGTGATCCCAATGATTTTAAAAATATACATGTACTGCCCCATTGCCCTCCCAAAATCTGCTTTCGCTGGCAGTCCTTGTTTAGTTTGATTTAAATGTGGTGACTGATTCTCAGTTATCTTAGGTGAAAATGTCACAGTCATGCCCTATGCTGGGAAGTTGAAGACCCAGTGCTCACACTTGTAGTCTTTGGGAAGCAACTGAAGGTAGCCCGTGGCTGTGGGCATCTTCAGGGGAATATGAAGCAAACTGTGACTTAATACCTGAGGAGACAAGAAAGGGGACTGCGCATGGGAGGAAGGACTGTCAACTAAGCCGGACCTCTGTGATGCAATATGCTAGTCCACGGTTGGCTCTTAATTGGTGTGTGGCATCCAAATATGGTGCTTAGAATCATTTACTCTCTAGCTTATGTGAGTGTTTGGTTTGCTGTTGCACTTATATCTGTGGAAAAAAATTTACTTTTTCCTTAGGGGCTTGTGTTGTGACACAGTGGGTTGAGTTGCCACTTGCAGCATAGGCATCTCATATTGGTTAACTGGGTCAAGTCCCAGCTCCTCACTTCCCTTCCAATCCAGCTTTCTGCTAATGTACCTGGGGGGGCAGCAGAAGATGGCTCAAGTATTTGGGCTCCTGCCACCCATGTGGGAGACCTGGATGACGCTCCTGGCTCCTGGCTTTGGCCTGGCCCATGCCTGGCTTTTCTAGCCATTTGGGGAATAACCAGCAGATGGAAGATATCTTGCTCTCTGCCTTTACCTCTCTCTCTGTTGCTCTTTCAAGTAAACTAATCTTTTTTTAAAAATAGAGTCCATGTATAAAAATGGTTAAGCTGTCAGAACATGTCAGTTATTTAACTTCACACACTGTATTGAATGTATGGATTTTTCCTTCACCTGACGCAGTAAGATGAAAGTAATAAGATTAGTGTGAATTGTTGAGTGGCATTTTTTTTTTTAAGATTTATTTATTTGAGAGGTAGAGTTACAGAGAAGGAGAGACAGAAAGGTCTTCTGTCCACTGGTTCACTCCCCAAATGGCCTCAACAGCTGGAGGTGGGCTGATCCAAAGCCAGGAGCCAGGAGCTTCTGGATCTCCCATGGGGGTGCAGGGACCCAAGTACTTGGGGGCCATCTTCTGCTCTCCAGGCTGTTAGCAGAGAGCTGGATTGGGAGAGGAGCAGCTGGGACTTGAACTGATGCCCATATGGGATGCTGGCACCGTAGGCAGAAGCTTAGCCTACTATGCCACAGCGCCGGTCTCTGACTTTCTGTGCCACAGCACTGGCTCCTGCCTTTTTTTTTTTTTTTTTTTTTTTAAGATCTCTTTATTTATTTGAAAGTAAGAGTTACAGAGAGAGAGATACTGAGAGAGAGAGAGAGAGAGAGAGAGAGAGAGAGAGATATCTTCTATCTGCTAGGTCACTCCCCAGGTGGCCATAACAGTCAGGGCTGGGCCAGGCCAAAGCCAGGAGCCAAGAGCTGCATCTGGGTCTCCGATGTGGGTACAGGAGCCCACACTTTTGAACCTTCGTTTGCTGCTTTCCCAGGCCATTAGCAGGGAAAGCTGGATTGGAAATGGAGCAGCCAGGACATGAACTAGCACCCATATGGGCTCCTGGTGTCACAAGGTACAGAGGTTAACCCACTATGCTGGCCTCACATGATGTTTTAATAAGTGTTGATGGTATTTGAGAAATGTTATGGGGTAATTAGAATTCAGAAGCCTATACAGAATTTTGGTAATAATGGAGAATAATAATTAGAAGCAAATGACTTTTTTCTTGGGGCCATTATCAGGCAATGATACATTTCTTTAAAAAAGTACAGGTTTCTGACTTGTTTTTGTAAAAGTTATGAGCTCTTGTCAGACCTCTTGAAGTTCCTGAGATGACAGAGTTTGTGAATTCAGAAGCCTTCGAAGACTTTAGAAATAGCTTGGTCTCTTTCATTTACGGGCAGAAATGAGACTCAGAGAGGTGGGTAAGTCGCCCGAGGTTGCCTGGGTGGTTGATGTCAGTCACCAGGCTGACCTGCTCTGGGGTCTTTTCAGTGGGTCACCTGTTTTCTCAAACACTGTTGATTCTTTTAAACTGTAATAAAATTTTACATGTTTTATGTACGTATTGAATACTTGTTTTTGTAGCACAGAACTTACTCATTTTTAAATTTAGAAATGAAAAATGCTTTTGAGGCTAAGTTAGGGGTCTAAGATAAAAATACCTAGGCATTCATAGTCATGCATACAGTTTTCTGCAGAATTAGAGTTGTAAATTACATGGTGTCAGTAAAGATTCTGTATTCGGAACAGGACTGGCTTATCTGTAACTTTCCAATTTAAAAAAAATTAGGCAGTTTTTAAGTGTAGAGTTACTTCTCTTCTTGGGAATCATAACGCTTTCCAGATTTTTTTCTGTTGATCATTGAACCTTGGCAGAAGCCAGGGGAGGAGTTGGGCCAGTGAGAAAGCTATGAATGGAGTGTGTGGCGGCTGTGCAAGGATTCTGTTGGTTTCCAGAGCTAAGCATGTTTCTTTTTGACATTGTTCTGAGTGCTGCTGTGAATGTACAGGCGGAAATAAACAAAAGGCAGCCATTTTTGCTCTGCAAGACTTGGAAAGCCGAGTAAAGTTGGCCAAATGGAGGACAGCGAATCGGGACAATGCTTTATCATTCAGAAGTGCACATTTGTGACTGCCAGTTGAAAATTCACTAAGTCAGAAAGGCAGGTTGTTTTGGCTTTTGATGTTAACTATTGACTTGAATTATTCACACAGAGCCTTTTGGGAACTTTGTTTAGAGGTTATAAATATTTAGGCACTTTCCTTTCCTTCTGAAGGACATTAATATCAGAAGAGCAGGCTTACGTCTTTGTTTTCTCTGTGGCCTGTGTCAGTGTTCCGTAGTTAGAGATGCAGCGCTGTGAGTGCAGGGCTGGCTTCTCTGGCTCTCTGATGATCCATCTCTAAAAGATCTCGAGAAAAGCAGACGGTTCATCTACAAGTGCTCTTCACAAGGTCACCTTCCAAGGAAGGAAAATGAATAACACTTGTGGAAGGCACATGACACTGGTTCCAAAATGCAAATTTAGTCAAGTGTTTTGTGGTATGTTATGAGGGTTGATTTTTTTTTCCAGCCCATTGTCATGAGTAACACTTAGTGATTACATACTATAGGTTGTGCATGTAGGTAAGGTCAAAGCAGTTCTAGATTAGTTTTGTAGTTGTTGAAGGGAACTATACCTTTTCCCCAGAGGTGGTGGGCAGATAGTGCTGTTTACCTCAACTCTGTGGTGTTAATACATTTAGCTTTAAGTCAGGGGTATATATGTTGTGTGTAGCCGTTCATTTAAGGGTAAATGTTTTTACAGGGAGTTGTCTTGGGTTTGGGCCTTTGGAGGGGTAGATGAGATACTGAAGCTTTGGCCCTTTGTTGCTCACCTAGTCAGTACCTGTGTTACTGTTGCTGCCTGTTCTCCATTCCTTGGTTACTGGACACGGTGCAGGGCTGGGAAGGTGGCTGGGGCGTGGCCAGGATGGTAGGGATAATGTTATCAGCTCCTAGGAGTCATCAGAGGGTGATGGAGGTCTACATTCTGTCTTCAGAAGATAACTCCTGCCCGCCCTGCAGATAAGCCTGGTCACTACGGAAATGGAGGCTGAGCTAACATTTGTTGGGTGCCTGCTGATTTGGAAACTGTGCAGGCCTTTCAGAAACATTTTACTATGAGGTAGATATTATCTATGCTTTTACAGATAAAAGAACTGAGGCTAAGAGGTTAAAAAATTTACTCTAGTCAGTGACTGAAGTCAGACATTTGGATAGGGCTGATGTAATTTTGTCAAAATGTTAAAAGATTACTTCCTTTTTTGAATTTTTAACTTTAATTGAAAACTTAAAAACCTATGATAAGATGATATGGTAAGAATGTCTCCTTGGTGACTGCCCGCCTGTTCCACACATCTTGGTCGTTCCCTCTCCCTTGCTCACTGCACTTCAGTCTTACTGGCCTTCCTGTTCCCCAGACAGATCCAAACCTGTTCCCATGCACTGTCGGAGCGGAGGTTTCCTCTGTCTGTACAGCTGTCTCTTTCCTGTAATTTCAGCTCTCAGCCTAAATATTACCTACAGGAAGCTTTCCCTATCTACTATTTTATTTTTTTGTTTGAGACAGACACAGAGCTCTCATCTGCTGGCTCACTCTCCACCAAATGTTCTCCGTGGTCAGGGCTGGGCTGGGGTTGGAACCAGGGATTCAGTTCAGGTCTCCCATGTGGGTGGCAGGTACCCAACTACATCAGCACCTGTTGCCTCCCTAGGTCATGTTAGCAGGAAGCTGGAATAGGGAACAAAGCTGGGATTTGAACCTGGGGATATAAGGGATTTTGGGTGTCCCAAGTGGCATTCCAGCCACTACACCAAATTCCCAATCTAATTTTCTTTTTTTCCTGTACCCTACCCAAGTATACCACTACCATTTTTGGGAAATACCATTCCTTTGTCATAAGACAAGGATCTGTATACACACACACACGCACACACACACACATAAATACACACACATCTATTTCTGGACTTAATAGTTTCTCTTTTCCAGCCACAGACAAATCTATGTAAATAGAAATCACAAGCAAGATATTAGAGTAAAATTTATTGGTCATTATAGCAAATATAAAATGGACTAAACTCACCAGTTAGAAAACAAAGATTTTTTTTTTTTATTTAAAGATTTTATTTGTGTATTTGAGTGGTAGAGTTACAGACAGTGAGAGGAAGAGACAGAGAGAAAGGTCATCCATCCGCTGGTTTACTCCCCAAATGGCCACCACAGCCGGAGCTGTGCCCATCAGAAGCCGGGAGCCAGGAGCTTCTTCCGGGTCTCCCACATGGGTGCAGGGGCCCAAATACTTGGGCCATCTTCTGCTGCCTTCCACAGCCATAGCAGAGAGCTGGATCAGAAGAGGAGCAGCCGGGACAAAACCGGTGCCCATATGGTATACCAGTGCCTCAGGCGGAGGATTAATGTACTGTGCCACAGAGCCAGACTGTTTATTGGTTTTTATTTTTTTTAAGATTTATTTTTATTTATTTGAAAGTCAGAGTTACACAGAAGGAGAGGCATAAAGAGAGAGAGAGAGAGAGAGAGGTCTTACATCTGCTGGTTCACTCCCCAAGTGACCGCAATGGCTGGAGCTGTACTGATCTGAAGCCAGGAGCCAGGAGCTTCTTCTAGGTCTCCCATGTGGGTGCAGGGGGCCAAGGACTTGAGCAATCTTTCGCTGTTGTCCCAGGCCATAGCAGAGAGCTGGACTGGAAGTGGAGCAGCCAGGTCTCGAATCAGTGCCCATATGGGATGCTGGCAATGCAGGCAATGGCTTTACCTGCTACGCCACAGCCCTGGCCCCCTTTATTGGGTTTTTAAGACCTAGCTTTGTGTTGTTTAAAAGAGACCTGCTTCAAACATAAGAACTCAGAAAACTTAAAAGTAAAAGATGGAAAATTCAGAGTCCCGCATTTCTGTGGGATTCAGTGGGGGTCTCAGCTTAACACCATGCTTTGCTGCTGGGTCCAGGGCCTCCCTGCCCCTGTCACATAGTGGTTGTTTGAGCTCAAGCCCCTAGATTGCAGAGACTTATCTCCTAGGACGACTATGTCCTTTATTTCTGCTCCCGGGAATTTTCTTTATTATGGAGTCAGCCCTGTATTTTTTTTTTTTTTTTTTGACAGGCAGAGTGGACAGTGAGAGAGAGAGACAGAGAGAAAGGTCTTCCTTTGCTGTTGGTTCACCCTCCAATGGCCGCCATGGCCGGCGCACTGCGGCCGGCGCACCGCGCTGATCCGATGGCAGGAGCCAGGAGCCAGGAGCCAGGTGCTTTTCCTGGTCTCCCATGGGGTGCAGGGCCCAAGCACCTGGGCCATCCTCCACTGTACTCCCTGGCCACAGCAGAGAGCTGGCCTGGAAGAGGGGCAACCGGGACAGAATCCGGCGCCCCGACCGGGACTAGAACCCGGTGTGCCGGCGCCGCTAGGCGGAGGATTAGCCTAGTGAGCCGCGGCGCCGGCCTGTATTTTGTTTTTAAAGGTTTATCTTATTTTAAAAGTAGAGTGACGAGAGAGAGAGAGGTAGGTAGGTATCTTTCACCCACTGGTTCATTTCCCAGATGGCTGCAACAGCCAGGAGCCAGGAGCTTCTTCCGTTCTCCCTTTGTAGGTGGCAAGGTCCCAACTACTTGGGCCATCTTTCGCTCCTCCCTTCCCCTCCCCTCCCTTCCTTCTCCGCTCCTTCTTCTTCCTCTTCTTCTTCTTCTTTTTTTTTTTTTTAGAAAGCTTTTATTTAATAAATACAAATTTTATAGGTACAGTTTTAGGAATATAGCGGTTCTTACCCCTATTCCCACCCTCCCAATCCCACTCTCATCCCACCTTCTACTTCCTTTCCCATCCCAGTCTTCATTAAGATTCATTTTTAATTATCTTTATGTACAGAAGACCTACTCTGTATTTCTACAGTTTGTACCCACACATAGAAAGTATAAAGTACTGTTTGAAGACTAGTTTCACCATTAATTCGCATAGTACAACACATTTTACAGTTAATTATCATAGTACAACTCATTGAGGACAGAGATCCTACATGGGGAGCAGGTGCAGTGACTCCTGTTGGTGGTTTAACAATTGACACCCTTATTTATGACGTCAGCGATCACCCGAGGCTCTTGTCATGAGCTGCCAAGGCTATGGAAGCCTCTTGAGTCCACAAACTCTTTCAGTATTTAGACAGGGCCATATGCAAAGTGAAAGTTCTCTCCTCCCTTCAGAGAAAGGTACCTCCTTCTTTGATAGCCTCTTCTTTCCACTGGGATCTCACTCACAGAGATCTTTCAGGTAGGCTATTTTTTGCCACAGTGTCTTGGCTTTCCATGCCTGAAATGCTTTTTTGGGCTTTTCTTTCGCTACTTTTCCAGGTGCATTAGCAGGGAGCTGAATTACAAGTGGAGCAGGCAGAACGCAAACTCGTAGCCGTATGGGATGCCGGCTTTGCAGGCGGCAGCTTCATCTATTAGGCCAACAACGCCGGCTCTGAGCCATGTATTTAAAAGTAATTAGCAGGGCAGGCATTTGGTGCAGTGTTTAACCACATTGCACATCGGAGTGCCTGGGTTTGCGTCCTGGCTCTGTGCCCCAGTTTCCTGCTATTGTACACCTTGGCAACCAGCAGGGGATGGCTCAATTACTTTGATTCCCACCACTCACAGGGAAGACGTGGATTGAGTTCCTAGCTCCTGGCTTTGGCCTAGCCCAGCCCTGTTGTGGGCATTTAGGGAGATGGAAGATCTCTATCTCCCTGCCTTTCTAATAAGATTAAAAAAAAAAAAACAAAAACAAGTGACTTGTTTTATTTCAGCTAGCATTTTTTAGGCATTTAAGTGGTTGCTTTCCCTGTAGTTGTTTAATGTGTTGTGTGTTGTCTACACTGTTTTTCTCTTACAGGATTTTAAGAATCACTTCTTCTAAGGGGACCACTGAAAATGTATGGTGATTGCCTCTGGGCAGTGGGGTTATGGATCATTCTTATATCTTCATGCATTTTTCATGTTTTTGCCAAGGAGCACATATTTCTTAACTTTTAAAAAGGGAAATTGTTCTTCAGGTCCTCCAAGTAATAGCCCGTCTTTTCCATTTGTTGCAGGTGGTGCGGTTGTGTCAGAACCCAAAGCTGGCGCTAAAGAACAGCCCACCCTATATCTTAGACCTGCTGCCAGACACCTACCAGCATCTCCGGACTGTCTTGTCAAGATATGAGGGGAAGATGGAGACACTTGGAGAAAATGAGTATTTTAGGGTATTCATGGAAAATTTGATGAAGAAAACTAAGCAGACCATAAGCCTCTTCAAGGAGGGGAAGGAAAGAATGTATGAGGAGAATTCTCAACCTAGGTAATGGAGAAATACTACACAAATATTAATACAGGTCTGTGACTGCCTGAATGGGTAACACAAAGAAGTAGTTGATTTTAATTTTGCGTTAACAGGAATGGAAAGTTGATGTTTGAATTGAAGGTGTGTTTTGTATGACGGTTGCTGTGGAGGAATTCGGACCATCCTATGGTAGATTTGTTCACCTCTAAAATATCAGTGAATGACAGCCATGAAGACAGGTTGGAGGCAGTGGGTCGTTTGGAGATCCTCAGGATCGTGAAAGTTTGTGGGGAGGTGAGCATATGGAAGAAGGTTGGGGGGAAGTAGTGAGAGGTCCGCTCTTGCCAGAAGTTGTAGCATGTTAGGTAAATTTAAGTATGAGGTAATGGGAGGAAAAAGCCAGTGGTTTAGATAACTTTTTTTTAAAGAAATAAATTGTTTTGTTTATAGGTAAAATTGAAATAAAATATCTTGTTTATAGGTAAAAGTAGCTTTTTACATAGACTAAGTAGAGGCAGAGGAGTTTGTTCAGTGCATATTTGAGGGACCACTATGTATTCTGTTGTACTGATTAGATACTAAAAATGACAGTCACTACTGCTGGATGATGAGGTGACCTCAGTTCTTGTCTCACACTGAATCAAGGACAGGGACAGTGAGCAAAGTGAGATTTATTGAAAGTGAGAAATCTGCTGCAGCCATCAGGAGGAGGACTCCAAGGAAGGAGTTGCCAAGGAAGCTGGCAAGTTCTGGCTCTTTTATACACAAAGTGGCTCTCTCTGATTGGTCCCTTTCTGAGAAGTGAGTGCAGATTTAACAAATTAGGAGAGGAACAGAATACCAACCAATCAGGAGGCAGGGACAAGACCCAATCAGGAGCTGAAAATGTTTGCCAATGAGGCATGCTATCTAAACCAATTGGAGCTGAAACTGTATGCTAATGGGGCATGCTGCATGAACGAATCTGGACTGAAAATGTATGCTAATGAGGCATGCTGTGCAGACCAGTCAGGGAACTGATATTGGCGTAGCCTGTTTTGCACAGGAGAGTGCAGAGTGCTCAGTCAGATCTGCTCAGCAGACTCAACAACATCTGAAGTTTCATTGTGTAAGTTGTCATCCCTGTAATCCCCTTTCCGCTCTCTCATCTCCTGGCTCTCCCTCAGGGCTCCTGAAGAGTTCCATCATGTATTTTTTCTTGTATGTCTGTCTTTCCTTTCCTAGCACCCTTGGAATCCCTATCACTATTACATGTTTTTAGCTTAGTTGTAAGTCACAGGGAGAGAAATAAGAAGTTTAACTGTGTGGATATACTTGGGTTTGTTTTTGTCCAGTTGGAAATAAATATTAACTCATTTAGAACAAGAAATAAAACAAATTCTGTTAGAGGTTGTTTAGTGATTAAATTGGTTTTGAGGCGTGACTTTGAGGGGAAGTGATTTCTGAAGTGATCAGGTTCCTGTATGTATAGGACTCTTGGAGTAACCTAAGTGGTGTCCGTGTAGTCCACTCCTCCTTTGGCTTTATTGACTTAAATTCTGGCAACCCTAGTTTCGCACTTAAAATTTACCCATGCCATCATTTGTATTATCTTCACTGCAACACATTGGTCAGTTTTAGTCCAGAATATGTCTTAAAAAGATTTGTAGTGATTAAATTCAAACTGCAGAAACTTTTGTAACTTCTGATGTCTAAGAAAATGAACTTCATCCCTTTCAAATATTAAACTCAGGCCGGCATTGTGGCATAGTGTGTAAAGCCACCACCTGCGATGCCAGCATCCCATATGGGTGCTGGTTAGAGTCCTGGCAGCTTCACTTCCAATCTGGCTCTTTACTGGTGGCCTGGGAAGGCAGTGGAGGATGGCCAATGTGTTTGGGCCCCTGCAATGACATGGGAGACCTGGAAGAAGCTCCTGGCTCCTGGCTTCGGATTGGCTCAGCTTTAGCCTTTGCAGCCATTTGGCAAGTGAACCAGCAGATGGAAGACCTCTCACTCTCTCCCTCTCTTTCTGTAACCCTACCTTTCAAATAAATAAAATAAATTTTTTTAAATGAAACCTCATGGCTTTTGTTAAAATAAAACCTTGTGGGACAGGTGTGTGGTAAAGTGGTTGAGTTGTTAATTGGGGGTATCTGCATCTCGTTTTGGATTGCTTGGTTCGAGTCCGAGCTACTCTACTTCCAATCCAGCTTTCTGCTAATGCATACCCAGGGAGGCAGCAAATGATGCCTTGAGTCCTTGGGACCCTGCCATCCATGTAGGAGACCCAGATTGAATTCCAGCTTCGGGCTTCAGCCTGGCCATCCCTGGCACTGTGCGCACTTAGGATGTGAACTAGCAGATGGAAGGTCTCTGTGTGTGTCTTTACCTTTCAAATAAAATGAAATTAAATAAATAATTATAAAATAAATAAGTAAATAATTTTTAAAAACCTCTTGACTGTATAGACCTTTTAGCTAACTAGTCATTTTTGTATTGCTGAGTTTTAAAAAAAATCTTAATTCATTGATTACAAAAACTATTTATTTATTTACTTTAAAGATCCCTTTTACTGGGGATCCTTTCCATCCCAGACCTCAGCCCCTGTGGTTAGGTGGAAGGACCCCCTGACAGGAGAATGGAAGGGATGACCATACCCTCTGCTAACCAAGGGCCGAGGATACGCTTGTGTCTTTCCAGAGAATGCAGGACAGCCCATTTGTGTACCAGCTAGAAACATCAAGCCTGCAACTGACAGCCAACCAGAACCAGCTGAGCAAGACTGAGAGTCCGCCTTGTTAGCGGATGCGCCTGCCCTATCATCCTACCCTGAGAAACTGACCATAGCCACATCCGCTACTGCTTTATACCCCACTAGCTCTGATCAGCCACTCAAATGGCCCACAGCCTGTGTGCGGTCACTGCATTCCTGATAACCATTGTTCCTCATTCCTACCCCCATCTGAGCAAGCACTCCTGTGGTCTCCTGTTTTGAGCGCTGGTTAGTCAATGACAGGTAAGAGCCCCTGGGGGACAACCTAAGACAGGCACAGCCGCATACAGAGACCACATGGAAACAGGGTCAACAATGGTATGGCCAAGAATCATGCCTCCTGTTGTTCAAAAATAAACGAAAAGAGGGAAATGTGGAATGAGAAGGCCATGCCAGGATGGCCGCTGGCAAGCGAGTGTCAGTTACTCAGGAATGGCTTCAAAACCCACCTGGTAACGGAGCCTGCCTGGCAACAGGCTGTGATTGGTTAGGGCATAAACCACCTCTTGACCAGATTGGCTGCCTTGGCTATTTAAGCTGCTGTATCAACTGAAATAAACAAGTCTGTGGGCTGATTGCCTCTGGCCTGCTTTCACCCGACTCCCGGGGTCTGTGTGGTGACTCCGCGCCTCTTGCCCCCACCACACTTCTCCTCTCAGAACAAATCCACAGCAACACATTTTATCTCTTTCAAAGGCAGAGTTACAGAAAGAGAGAGGGAGATATAGAGAAAGAGGTCTTTCATCTGCTGGTTCACTCCCCAAATGGTCACAATGGTGGGGGCGGGGTCAGGCCAAAGCCAGGAGCCAGGAGCTCCTTCCAGCTCTCCCTTGTGGGTGTAGGAACCCAAACACCTGGACCACCCTCCACTGCCTTCCCAGGCACATTAGCCTGGAAGTGGTACAGTCAGGACTAGAACTGGCACCCATATGAGATAAATGCTGGCCCTAATTACCAAAAATTAAAAAAAATTATTTCCCATCTGCTATGGATTGGGTACTGTGTAATTTTAGGACATGGAAAAAGGGAGTTCAGCATTCAGATGGGGTGGGTAAGATAGCAGGTACCTTAATAGAGGTGTGTGCGACGTGCTGTGAGAACACGCACAGTGTCAGAGACTGACAGGAAGTGTTATTATAGGAACCGTGTTGGAAAGGAGAGGTAGGAATTTTCTGAGAAGTCAGAGGAGGCCTTTAATGCAACAGCCTGAAAATGTCAGCTCTGTGTCTTAGGACCAGGAGAAGTTTGGTTTGGCGTCGACCTGCAGGAGGTAGATAAGCTGGAAATACAGGTTGGAGTCAGATTATAAATGGCTGCTCTTTGACCTCTACACTTTCTCCTATAGATGAGAACAGAGAACAGGTTCTTTAGGAACATTTTTTTTTTTTTTAAGATTTATATATTTTAAAGGCAGAGTAATAGAGAAAGATCTTCCATTCACAATGGCCGGGACTGAATTAGGCTAAAGCCAAGAACCTGAACTCCATCCGGGTCTCCCACATAGGTGGCAGGGGCCCAAGTACTTGGGCAATTTTCCACTGCTTTCCCAGGTGTATTAGCAGGAAGCTGTATTGAAAAAGGAGCAGTTAGGACTCAAACCAGTGCGCATATGGGATGCCAGCATCTCATGCAGCAGCTTAACCTGCTGTGCCACAGCACTGGCTGAAAAGTATTTTTATACTGAAATAAAAAACTGTATCTTTTCTTGTCCTCTGAGATCATGCTAAAAATTGTTAATTAAAATTAAAAAAAATTTTTTTTTTTGTGGACTGGTAGTTCATCACAGAGAGACAATATAGTGTATTGGTTAAACATAGGTTCTAAATCAACTGCCAAGTTTGAACAATTTTTAAAAATTAATTCATTACTTTATTAGGAAGAGGGTTGCCATCTACTGGTTCATTCCCCAGAAGGCTGGGGCTGGACCACAGCTGAAGCCAGGACACGAGAACTCTGTCAGGACTCCCATCTGGGTGGCAGGAACCCAACTGCTAGAGTCACCACTGCTGCCTCCCAGGGTCTGCATTAGAAGGAAGCCGAGGGGCTGGCGCTGTGGCCTAGCTGGTAAAGCCACCACCTGCAGTGCCGTCATCCCATGTGGGCACTGTTCAAGTCCCGGCTGGTCCGGTTCCATTCACCTCTCTTCTGTGGCCTGCGAAAGCAGTGGAAAATGGCCCAAGTGCTTGGGTCCCTGCACCCATATGGGAGACTTGGAAGAAGCTCCAGGTTCCTGACTTTGGATCTGCCCAGCTCTGGCCGCTGCGGCCATTTGGGGAGTGAACCAATGGATGGAAGACCTATCTCTTTTCTCTTTTTCTCTTTCTCTGCCTCTCTGTAACTCTTTGAAATAAATAAATACTTTTCCTTTTTTTAAAAAAAGAAAGGAAGCTGCAATGGGGAGCTACAGCCAAGAATCAAACATGGTGGTTTAGTGTGGGAGGTGGGCAATCCTCACTGTGAGGCCAAACACCTACCCCCAAGTTTGAATGTTAATTTCACCACTGAAATAATACTAGTAGTTTCATTTTAAGATTGTTAGGAGGGTTTGTTTTTTTTTTTTTAAATATTTATTTGAGAGGAAATTACAGAGAGAGGAGAGAGAGAGAGAAAGGTCTTCTATCTGTTGGTTCACTCCCCAAATGGCCGCAGTGGGCCAAAGCTGAGCTGATCTGAAGCCAGGAACCAGGAACTTCTTTCGGTTCTCCCATGCAGGTGCAGGAGCCCACGTACTTGGGCCATCTTCTATTGCTTTCCCAGGCTGTAAGTAGAGAGCTGGATCAGAAGAGGAGCAGCCTGGATATGAAGCGGCGCCCATATGGGATGCCGGCACTGCAGGTGAATGCTTAACCTGCTACGCCACAGTGCCAAGCACGGGAGTTTTTAAATGAGTAACTAAATGTTTTGTTTAGGATAGTAATTGGTGCAGAAGGTGATATGTGGATTAGTTCTTGCTGTCTTAATCATTTTTATTACTGTATTGTATGAGGTATATCATTGATACTGTCAGGACTTCACAAGGTATACCCTTATTAAATGTATATTTTTATACATTTGCCTGTATGTTTTTAAAAATTTATTTATTTATTTGAAGGAGTTACACAGAGAGAGGAGAGGCAGAGAGAGAGAGAGAGGTCTTCCATCCACTGGTTCACTCCCCAATTGGCTGCAATGGCCTGAGCTGTGCCAATCTGGAGCCAGGAGCTTCTTCCGGGTCTCCCATGTGGGTGCAGGGGCCCAAGGATTTGGGCCATCTTCTACTGCTTTCTCAGGCCATAGCAGAGAGCTGGATCGGGAGTGGAGCAGCCGGGATTCAAACCGGTGCCCATATGGGATGCCGGCACTGCAGGCGCCAGCTTTACAGTGCTGGGCCCTGCATTTGCCTGTATTAAATGCAAGCATACAGTATATAAAATATTAAGTGTCATGTATTGCTAAATAATAATACAAAATATTATTTAGGTATATAATTTTCCCTTACAAAATTACCATACTATGTTTGCAAGTTCTTTCGTCCCTTTTTTGTTTAAGATTTACTTAGAAAGGCAGAGTGACAGAAAGAGAGGGAGAGAGAGAAAGAGAGGTGTCTTTCATCTGCTGGTTCACTCCCCAAATACCTGCAACAGCTGGAGCTGGACCAGGCTAAAGCCTGGAGCCTGGAACTCCATCAGGTCTCCCCACATGGGTGTTGGGGACCTAAGCGCTTGAGCCATCATTTGCTGCCCTGCTGGGTGTATTAGGAAGCCAACTTTGAAGCAGAGTAGCCTGGATTGGAACCAGCCCTCTGATGTGGGGTGTGGACATTGATTCTTTTTAAACCCCTTTCAGTGTGCCTTTCTGTATCAGTTTTGTTCCCCCTAACATGACATTTTTTGTTAAAGATTTATTTATTTATTTGAAAGGCGGAGTTTTCAGAGGCAGAGAGAGAGAGAGAGAGAGAAAAGTAGGTCTTTCATCTGCTGGTTCACTCCCCAAATGGCCACAATGGCTGAATGGAGCTGGGCTGTGCTGAAGCCAGGAGCCAGGAGCCAGGAGCCAGGAGCCAGGAGCTTTGTCCAGGTCTCCCACACTGGTGCAAGGGCCCAAGCACTTGGGCCATCTTCCACTGCCTTCCCAGGCCATAGCAGAGAGCTGGATAAGAAATGGAGCGGCTGGGACTCAAACTGACACCCATATAGGATTCCGGCACTGCAGGAGGTAGTTTTACCTGCTATGCCACAGCATCAGTCTCAACCCTAACATGAGGTTTTTAATCCTCTATGGACTTTGCATTTGTACAACCAGGCCTATATACAGTATATGGAATGAAGAAGAAACAAGATTTCAGGTGAAAATTGGGGTGGTTTTTGTAAGAGAAAATATGTAGGCTTAAATGTATGGTCTTTGTGATCTGTATTTTTGGTTGCTTAGAGACTTTTTCTTCATATTGTTTTTCAAAATTGAGATACAATTGACATATTCTAAATGTACTCTCTTAAAGTATACCCTTGGTAGTGTTTTGGTGTAATGGGTTAAACTGCTGTTTAGGACACCTATGTACCTTATCAGAGCCCAGTTAGAGTCCCAGGTTTCTGATCTGGCTTCCCGCTAATACATCCTGGGGAGGCTGCAGATGGGCCCCTGCCACCCAGGTGGAGACCCAGAAGGAGTTCCTGGCTCCTGGCTTTGGCCTGGCCCAGCCCTAGCTGTTGTGAGCATTTGGGGAGTGAACCAGCAGATGAAAGAACTACCCCACTCTTCCAATGCTGTGTCTTTCAAATAGATGAAAACAATAAATGTTTTAAGAATTCATGAGAAAAAAATAAGGTATGTCCTTGGTTTCTAGTATATTCATAGTCATGCAGCTCACCACTGTGTAATTCTAGAGCATGTTCATCAGCCCCGAAATCAACCCCAGGTCCTTGAGCAGTGTGTCCCCGTGCCCTTGTCTGCCTTCCTCCTGCCCTTGGAAGGCATGGATACCTACTTTTGATTTGCCTTTTATGGATGTTTCATTTGAGTGGAATTGTATACCACGTGACCTTTTGTGTCTGTTTTTTTCTTAGTATGTTTTCTTGGTTCATCCCTGTTAGGGCATGTGTTAGCAACTCCTTTTTTTTTCTTTCTTTCTTTTTTTTTTTGACAGGCAGAGTAGACAGACAGGAAGGTCTTCCTTTTTACAGTTGGTTCACCCTCCAATGGCCGCTGCGGCTGGCGCACTGCGCTGATCCGAAGGCAGGAGCCAGGTGTTTCTCCTGGTCTCCCATGCGGGTGCAGGGCCCAAGCACTTGGGTCATCCTCCACTGCACTCCCTGGCCATAGCAGAGAGCTGGCCTGGAAGAGGGGCAACCGGGACAGAATCTAGTACCCCGACTGGGACTAGAACCTGGTGTGCCGGCGCCGCAGGTGGAGGATTAGCCTAGTGAGCCGCGGCGCCAGCCAGCACCTCATTCCTTTTTATACCTAAATGGTATTTCCAACATATGGGTTTATCACACTTTGTTTATGGAATTTGGACTTTTTGCTTACATTTGTGTCCAACTTTCTGTGTAGCTGTGTGTTTTTACTTCTCTTGGGTGTATATCCCTAGGAGCGGAATTGCTACGTCAGGGTAGTTCTGCTTTGATGTTTTAAGGAGTTGCTAAGTCAGGGTAGTTCTGCTTTAGTGTTTTAAGGAACCACCAAGCTGTCTCCCAGTGGCTGCACCTTTAGACTTTCCCCCAGAATCGCCCGTGTCACGGTTCTGATTGCTCGCCAGCACTTACCGTACTTTCGATTGTAGCCAATCACTGGGTATGGACTAGTCGTATCTTGAGCTTTGGAAATGCATGCCTCTAATGTATGGTGACGTAAACATCTTTCTCTCTGCCTATTGGGGGATTGTGTATTTTCCTTGGAGAAATGCCTGTTTTAAACCCTTTGTGCATTTTCTGATTGGGCTGCTTATCTTTTGGTTGTTGAGTTCTGAGAGTTCTTAGCTCTTAGAGGCATGCGGTGTGCAGAACTCTACTCCTGTTCTGTGGGTCTGCATTTTCTGGTCCCTGCACCTGGTTGGGAGACCAGGAAGAAGCTCCTGGCTCCTGTCTTCAGATCAGCCCCGCTCTGGCTATTGCAGCCATTTGAGGAGTGAACCAGCAGATGGAAGACTTCTTTTTCTTTCTCTGCCTCTCTGTAACTCTGCCTTTCAAATAAATAAATAAACCTTTTTTAAAAAACACCAAAAACCAAAAAAACAACAAACAAGCAAAAAAGCCAGCATAAAATATATTTTTTAAAAGATTCATTTTTTTTATTTGAAAGATAGAGTCAGAGAGAAAGAGGTAGAGAGAGAACAGATGGGACTCCAACCAACACCCATCTGGCTTGCTTTACCCGCTATGCCACAGCGCCAGCCCCTAGAATATTTTTTAAGAGAAAAAAATTTCGGGGCTGACACTGTGGTGCAGTGGGTTAAAGCCCCTGCCTGAAGTGCCGGCATGCCATATGGGCGCTGGTTAGTATCCCAGCTGTTCCACTTCTGATCCAGCTCTCTGCTCTGGCCTGGGAAAGCAGTAGAAGATGGCCCTAGTCCTTGGGTCCCTGCACCTGTGTAGGAGACCAGGAAGGAGCTCCTGGCTCCGGTCTTTGGATCAGCACAGTTCTGGCCTTTGTGGCCAACTGGGGAGTGAACCAGCGGGTGGAAGCACCCCCTCCCGCCTCTCCGTCCTCTGTGTAATCTGACTTGCAAATAAATAAATAAATCTTTAAAAAAAAGATTTTTTTTAACACAAATGATAAGTGTCTGAAGTGATAGGCATGCTAGTTCCCCTGATGTGATCATTACACAATGTGTACATATATTGAAATGGTACACTGTGTCCTATAAATACAAATATGTGTAATTATGATGTGTCAAAAGTAAAGATGTACTGGGAAAAAACCAAAACCCTCTTTAAATAGAAAAAATAGCTAAGGACATGCATAATCACAGGAAGTAAGTACAAAAGGCCAGTATGAATAATGAAAGAACAATCCAGTTGACTACGAATAAGCTAATTTTACTTTAGCTTGCAGAAGTGGCAAAAATGGAAAACCTGTTTATAGGGACTGGTGCTGTGGCACAGCGGGTTTAAGCCCCAGCCTGCAGCACCAGCATCCCATATGGGTGCTGGTTCATATCCCGGCTGCTCCACTTCCATCCAGCTCTCTGCTATGGCCTGGGAAAACAGTGGAAGATGGCCCAAATCCTTGGGCCCCTGCACCTGTGTGGGAGACCCAGAAGAAGCTCCTGGCTCCTGGCTTCAGATCAGCTCAGCTCTGGCCGTTGCTGTCATTAGGGGAGTGAACCAGCGGAATGGAAGACCTCTCTCTCTGGCTCTACCCCTCTCAGTAACTCTTTCAAAAAATTAAATAAATCTGGGCCGGCGCCGCGGCTCACTAGGCTAATCCTCCGCCTAGCGGCGCCAGCACACCGGGTTCTAGTCCCGGTCGGGGCGCTGGATTCTGTCCCGGTTGCCCCTCTTCCAGGCCAGCCCTCTGCTGTGGCCAGGGAGTGCAGTGGAGGATGGCCCAGGTGCTTGGGCCCTGCACCCCATGGGAGACCAGGAAAAGCACCTGGCTCCTGGCTCCTGCCATCGGATCAGCGCGGTGCGCCGGCCGCAGCGCGCCGGCCGCGGCGGCCATTGGAGGGTGAACCAACGGCAAAGGAAGACCTTTCTCTCTGTCTCTCTCTCTCACTGTCCACTCTGCCTGTCAAAAAAAAATAAATAAAAAATAAAAAAAATAAAAAAAAAATTAAATAAATCTTAAAAAAAAAAACTATTTATAATTAGTGATGCAAGGAAATGTGCACTCCCATACCTGTGTGGTAGGAGTGAGATTGGTTTAACCTTTTCAGGATGTGGTTTATATGAAAAGATCTGGAGGTTTGAGCTGTAAGTCCTTTTTTTTTTTTTTTTTTTTTACAGGCAGTGTGGAGAGTGAGAGAGAGAGACAGAGAGAAAGGTCTTCCTTTTGCTGTTGGTTCACGCTCCAATGGCCGCCATGGCCGGCGCATTGTGCTGATCCGATGGCAGCAGCCAGGTGCTTCTCCTGGTCTCCCATGCAGGTGCAGGGCCCAAGCACTTGGGCCATCCTCCACTGCACTCCCGGGCCATAGCAGAGAGCTGGCCTGGAAGAGGGGCAACCGGGACAGAATCCGGTGCCCTGACTGGGACTAGAACCCGGTGTGCTGGCGCTGCAAGGTGGAGGATTAGTATAGGTCTATTTTAAAAGATTTATCAGAAATAAGTGATTGAGGTGGCTTTGTGGTATAGCAGGTTAAGCTGCCACCTGTGATGCTGGCATCCCACAGGGATACCCACTCTTGTTCCAGCTGCTCCACTTTTGATCCAGCTCCCTGCAAATGACCTGGGAAAGCAGTTTGGGCCCCTGCCAGTTGCGCGGGAGACCCAGAAGAAGCTCCTCACTCCTGGCTTCAGCCTGGCCCAGCCCTGGCCATTGCAGTCATTTGGGGAGTGAAACAGCAGATGTAAGGTCTCTTTCTCTATGTTTCTCCCTCTCTCTGTGTAACTTTGCCTTTCAAGTAAATAAGCAAATCTTTATAATTAAAAAAAATTGCTCAGGGACTTGGGTTAAAATACAGCTACAGAGCCATTCATCAAGATATTATCTGTTGTAAGCAAAGACTAGAAACAGCCTAAACTGTTCAGCATCAGTCCTGTTGTAGTACAGAAATAACAGAAGCTGCGAGATGCTACTTAGGTGTCGAGACAGTACATGCGGTAAGTAGATAAGATACAGAATTGTATATATTGCTATTAAGATCCACTTTTTGTGAAAAACAGAAGGAACAATACTAAATACCAGTAGTAGTTATCTGTTGGTATTGGAGTTAGAGGTACAGACAGGTTGAGACCCCTTTACCTGAAGTGCTTGCGACCAGAGGTGTTTCAGATTTCGGAGTGTTTTAGATTTTGGATGTCTACGTAGACTTTGCCAATTAAGTGTTCTGATTTTGGAGCATTTTGGGTTTTGGCTTTTCAGATTGGGGTGTTCAACTGGTAGTTTTAATTTTCTGTTTATGTTTTCTAAATTTTCTATAATAAATATATAATTGATAACTTTCTTTTTTTTTTAAGATTTATTTTATTTGAAAGGCAGAATTATAGAGAGAAGGGGATAGACAGAAAGAGAGATCTTCCATCCACTGGTTTACTCCCCAAATGGCCGCAACAGCCAGCACTGGGCCAGGCCTCAGCTAGGAGCCAGGAACATCTTCTGGGTCTCCACATTGGTGCAGGGGTCCAAGCATTTGGGTCATTCTCTTCTTCTTTTTAAGATTTATTTCTATTTATTTTATTTATTTATCTGTAACAGAGTTACATAGAGAGAGGTAGAGACAGAGAGAGAGGTCTTCATGCACTGGTTCACTCCCCAGATAGCCGCAATGGCTGGAGCTGCGCCGATCCGAACCCAGGAGCCAGGAGCTTCTTCCGGGTCTCCCATGTGAATGCAGGGGCCCAAGGACTTGGGTCATCTCCCATGGTTTTCCCAGGCTACAGCAGAGAGCTGGATCGGAAGTGGAGCAGCTGGGACTTGAACCCGTGCCCATATATCCCGGGATGCTGGCGCTTCAGGCCAGGGCTTTAACCTGCTGTGCCACAGCGCCAGCCCCGTGGATCATTCTCTTCTGTTTTCCTAGGCACATTGCCAGGGAGGTGGATCACAAGTAGAGAAGCCGGAAATCGAACTGGCACCCATATGAAATGTCTGCACCACAGGCAGTGGCTTTTACCTGCTATACCACAGCACCGTTCCTGATCAGTTTCTTTTTAAAAGAAGAAAGAAATGTAATACTTAGGTAACAGCATGGATTCTTAAGGATAGTCCTAAGACGCTTCCTATTTATTGTAGTAACATGATTGTTATATTCAGCTAAATTCTTTGAACCTAGCCAGAGACAGTGCCTGTTTGAGAGGCTAGGAAGCTGGGTCCAAAACAGTGAGGTTTATGAAGGTGAAAAGTCACAAGTAGTTTTTTACATTGAGTGCAAGCATGAGATGATAGTGCTTATAGAGCAGCGTATCATAAATTACTGTGAAGTAATTCGTAAAACCTGAGATGTTTTCCTACAAGATCTGATATGGGGTTGATTTATTTATTTAGTTTAGATATTGGAGAGACAGAAACAGAGCTCCCATCTACTAGTTTACTGCCCTAATACAATGGCTGGGGCTAGAGCCGGGAGGCAGGAGGCAGGAATCAGTCTGAGTCTCCTCTGTGGGTGCCAGGAACCCAGTTACTTGAGCCTCCTGTCTCCCGGCGTCTGCATCAGCAGTTAGCTAGTGTCACGAGCTGGAGCCCAGCATCACAGACCCCCAGCGTTTGGGATATGGGCTTGCAGGCATCTTAACCACTAGGGTAAATACTCACGTGTTTATTTATTTTTTATTAGAGAGACAGTTCCTGTCCACTGCTTCACTCCCTAAATGTTTGGGACAGCTGGGGCTGGGCCAGGCTGAAACTGGGAGCAGGAAACTCATTCCATATCTCCACGTAGGTGGCAGGGACCCAACTGCTTGAGCCATTACCTTCCAGGGTCTGCATTAGCAGTAATGTGCAGTCAGAAGCAAAGCCAGGACGAATCCAGGTACTCTGTGGTAGGAGATGTAGGCATCTTAGCTACTATGCCAGAGGCCCACAACCCTCCCTTCCCCCTCCCCCATCCCTGTTTATTTTTTAGGAGCAAATAGCTACCTGCCTGTCTGGTACTTTGTTGATTAACACATTTTTCTCAATCTTTCTGGCTTCAGAACTCCTTTACATTTTTTTTTAAAGATTTATTTATTTATTTGAAAGGCAGAATTAAAGAGAGGCAGAAGCAGAGAGAGAGAGAGAGAGAGAGAGAGGTCTTCCATCCACAGGTTCACTCCCCAGATAGGCTGCAACAGCCGGAGCTGAGCTGATTCAAAGCCAGGAGCCAGGAGCTTCTTCCAGGTCTCCCATGCAGGTGCAGGGACCCAAGGACTTGAGCCATCTTCTACTGCTTTCTCAGGCCATAGCAGAGAGCTGGATCGGAAGTGGAGCAGCCAGCACTCAAACTGGTGCCCATATGGGATGCGGGCACTGCAGGCGGCAATTTTACCCGCTATGCCACAGCAGGGGCTCTGAACTTCTTTACATTTTAAAAATCATTGACCTCAACAAGTTTTTGTATATGTGTTACATCTATAGACATTTGTATTTTCTGTTAAATCTGAGAAACTTAAAAATATTTTCAATAACATTTAATTTTTTAAGGAATAAGCCCAATACATGGTTTTTTTTTTTTTTTTTAAGATTTTAAGATTTTATTTATTTGTTTGACAGATAGAGTTACAGACAGTGAGAGAGACAGAGAGAAAGGTCTTCCTTCTGTTGGTTTACTCCCCAGATAGCTGCAATGGCCGGAGCTGCGCCGATCTGAGGCCAGGAGCCAGGCGCTTCTTCCAGGTCTCCCACGTGGGTGCAGGGACCCAAGGACTTAGGCCATCTTCTACTGCTTTCCCAGGCAGAGGAGCCAGAACTCCAACAGGCACTTCTGTATGGGCTGGGCACTCCTGCATGGGCTGTGGGCCTCCCTAGTCAGGTGGCCAACCTGCTTTCCACAACACCTGCCCTGACCTTTGCCTTTCTCTAAAGGCTGTTTTTCACTTTATAGATGAGGAAACTTAACTAGTAAGTGCCAGAGCTTTTTTATGCTTTGAACTTAGCTACAAAATGTTTATTACCAACTCTGTTTCCTTTGTTTGAATGTAAAGGATTGGTGACTGTATATTTTATTCCATAATACAGAAATGAACCTTCAAGAATCTAACAACATACCAAACACCATAACCTCTAGAAGGTAAAGCACATTTGAATAGGCCTGTCTTTGGGACACGAAAGTATTCAGTAGTGTGATTTCCCACAGGGTTATATCTTCACATAACATGAAGTTCACCCAGAGTATTTCTGATAGGAACAGGCTTGGTGATGCAGTGAGGGAGCGGAGATCGATCTCCTCCTGTGCCTGCCACCGAAGAATCGGTGACAACTTGGGAAACCGGAGCATTATAGAGAAGTAGGCAGTGACTGTGAAGCGGAGTGTGCGGAAGCTCTTTCTAATCTCTTAGCTCCAACAGTTCCAGCAAAGTCTTGGGTCTAAAACCATAATGCTTGTGAAGCCTACAGTTGCATTTAAATGAGCACATCTTAAAGAACAAGCTCAAAAGTTGGCCAGCAGCGTGTCCTCCTTGCCAGGCAGTCGTATGCAGAGCCAGCCAGTGCCGGCTGCAGGTCACCTAGTGCTGTGGCAGTGCTCAGCGGTGTCGCGGACTTCAGGCCTGGAAGCTTCTTTTATTTATTTTTTTAACTTTCATTTCCTATGTGTTGAACTTGAAATAGTACATTTTGTTCAGAAAGTTTCAATCCAGTATGTTAAATTTGTTAAAGCAATGAAGTAAAACTGTGCTTAGCATTTCTCTTTCCCCCTTTAAACCCTCCCCCTGTTCCTTTTACATGCAAAATACTCTTCCCACTTAGCCTGCAGAATACCTCTAGATGGTTGGGATGCACGCTTTGAGTGCTCAGATTTAGTGTTTCTTAATATGTTTGATGGTATTTTTCTCAGATTACATTTAAAATAATTAGTTGAATATTTTATTTTCTCTGTAAATTTGAAGCAAATAATAGTGATCCCTTTTTCCCTGTTCTCCTATTGTGACTTCAATGAGCATGATTAAAAAGCCACAGAGGAAAGAAAATCCTCCACTGTAGCTTCTGATAACAGTGTGTAAAGTTTTCCCTTAATATGGACCTTTGAATAGATCTCTTTAGGGCTATATCTCTTTAGTATGGCTGTATCTCATCTGTTTGTATTTTATTTATTTATTTTTAAAGATCTGTCTACTTAGTTGAAAGGTAAAGTGACAGACTGACGGACAGACATTTTCCATCTACTGGTTCACTTTGCAAATGACCTCAAAGGCCGAAGGCTGGGCCAGGCTGAAACCAGCAGTCTGGAACTCCATCCCTCTCTCCCATGTGGATAGTTAGGGCTGTAAGCACTTGGGCCATCCCCTGCTGCTTTCCCAGGCACTTTTTTTTTTTTTTTAGATTTTTGAAAAAATTATTTTATTTATTTGAAAGGCAGTTACAGAGGCAGAGAGAGAGAGAGAGAGAAAGAGGGAAAGAGGTCTTCCATCCCCTGGTTTACTCCCCAAATGGCCACAATGGCTGGAGCTGAGCCTATCTGAAGCCAGGAGCCAGGAGTTTCTTCCAGGTCTCCCATGTGGGTGCAGGGACCCAAGGACTTGGGCCATCTTCTCCTGCTTTCCCAGGCAGAGAGCGGGGACTCAGACCAGTGCCCACGTGGGATGCCGGCGCTGCAAGCCAGGGCTTTCACCCGCGTCAGCCCCTCGCAGGCACCTTAACACGGAGCTAGGTTGGAAGCAGAGCAGCTTAGGACTCGCAGCAGTGCTCTGATGTGGGATGCTGGTGTTACAGGTGGCAACTTAACCCACTGCGCACAACAGTGGCTCCGGTTTTATTTCTTGTATCACTGTGTCAGAGTTTTGTAGATTAGGAAGGCTTCCTTACAGATCCTGAGCGAGTACAGTTCTGCTTGATAGCACAGTTTCTCAGTAGTTTTTACTTATATATTCATTAAATGTATACTATTGAGCAGTGAGGCAAAGGTCATGAGAGTTACAAGTTTAAGGGCACAGACTGCAGCTGGATTGCCAAGATGTAAGTCCTTTGCTGTTTACTATCTATGTGACATTTAAAAAGATACTTATCTTTACTTCTATTTCTTTAAGTTTTACTTGTTTGAAAGGCAGGGGGAGAGGAGAGAGAGCTCTCCCCAAATACCTGCAACAGCCAAGACTGGGCCAGGCTGAAGCCAGGAGCCAGGAACTCTGTCCCCATCTCCCACATGGATGGAAGGGACCCAAGTGCTTAGGCCATCTTTTGCTGCCACCTCAGGCGCAGTAGCAGGAAGCTGGATCAGCAGCTGAGCAACCAGGACTGGAACTGGCACGTGTCGATGTCACAAGCAGTAGCTTAGCCTGATGCACCACAGTGCCAGTCCCTTCTGTGAATTTTAAAAGTGCCTTTGTATACTGATTGATGAATAACTGTGGAAAGGAGAAGTGTTAAATAACTCAAGTCCACTGAATTATTTAAAGTACTTAAAAGTGATTTTTTAGGCCAGCGCCACGGCTCAATAGGCTAATCCTCCACCTGCGGCGCCGGCACACTGGGTTCTAGTCCCAGTCAGGGCGCCGGATTCTGTCACGGTTGCCCCTCTTCCAGTCCAGCTCTGTGCTGTGGCCTGGGAGTGCAGTGGAGGATGGCCCAAGTGCTTGGGCCCTGCACCTGCATGGGGGACCAGGAAAAGCACCTGGGTCCTGGCTTTGGATCAGCGCAGTGCGCTGGCTGCAGCGGCCATTGGAGAGTGAACCAACGGTAAAGGAAGACCTTTCTCTCTGTCTCTCTCTCTCTCTCACTGTCCACTCTGCCTGTCCAAAAAAAAAAAAAAAAAAAGTGATTTTTAATCACTTACCAGTTTGTAAATTTTAGCAGTATGTTTTACTATAAAATTTATAAAATTTAAAGCAGGTGTAAGCTGTTGAATTTTCTTTGTCAGTTCTCATTCAGCAAGTGTTTTTGAGAATGTGTTTTCTGTAGACCCTAGGTGAACATCAGTGACGTCATCTGGACTAGAATTAATGGGTAATAGGATGAGCAAATGGACCGTTCCCTCATTCTCGTGGTGTCTGTGAGGAGGGGTGCTTAGACTGGAACACGGGTGACTACAGCAAGAGTCTGGGTTCCAGGAAGGGACTCTGGCTGTTCTCTCCTACCCTTGCACTGTTTTCGTTAGGTTGAGTGTGGTAAGTGAGGCAAAAAGGGTGGGTTTGGGTTTCCGGGAGTTGCTGAGAGCTGCTTGCCTGGTGCCTAGACAGTGCAGGCCCTTGGGGAAGTGTGTGAGAGAAGCTCCTCCTGCCAGAGGTAGGGAGGAGCCCCCCGTCCTGGTTGACTCACTGCCAGGCAGCCCAGAAAGAAGACCAGCCAGTCAGCTTCAGTAATCCAGGTCAAGAGGGGAGGGTTTGGACTAAGGTGTTGACTGGCGAAGATGGAGATAAAAGTTACTGGCACTGTGAGATGATCGGAGTTGGAGTTTTCCTGTGTTCTGTTGCAATTGCAATCAATTATGTTACTAAATTTGTAAAGTTAACCATGCTTGGACAAATGCTAGTTTATAATTACAAATTATGTATGTATATTAAATATAGATAATATTTACTACACTGGATTCTACTAATCATTTAGGATGTTTTTCATCAGTATTAGTAAGTGAAGCTAGCATGTGATTTTTATGGTCTTTCATTATGGAATTAGTCAAAATGAGTTACTTATTCCTATATTTGTGAACACTTTGTAGAAGATAAAGAGTAATTACAGGTCTGTTTCATCAAAATTCTTCCGTAATACTGTCACAGTGTTCCTGCTTGTGCACACGTGCGCATATCAGTGTATCTGTGTCTCAGCTGCTGCTCTTCCAGGTGCATTAGCAGGGAGCTGGATTGGAAATGGAGCACTAGTACAGGATGCTGGTGTCGCAAGGGGTGACTGAACCTGCTGTCTGTTGTTTTCGGTTTAATCATTTGCCACACGACCCTATGTTACAGCTCTCCCAGTCCGCGTGCACGTCGCCGACGTGGAAGACAGAGCCTTTCCTGTGGCCAGCCCCTCGGCCAGCAGCCCTTCTCCTTCATGCTGTGCGCTGAGATCATACCTGTTCTTCCAGCTCCAGGAGGCCTCTTCAGTCATCCTGGTTTTAATGAGCAGTTTTCCCACCTGTGCTCTCGTGCGGCCCTTGGTTTTTACTTCACACCAGCACTCCTCATGCTCTGCCTGGCTGTGCAAGTCTGCTTGATAGCCACAACCTGAGAGCCAGGGCAGGCTGTTTCTTTGCTGTACAGTTTAGCACTGTGGTTTAAGGTTTCTTTATAAAAGTGTGTTAAGTGTGATGAAGTTCTACGAAGTACTCACTAGTGAAAACACTAGCACCAGACTTGTGCCGGGACACAGAATCTAGAACTCGAGGAAGGTTTCCTTTAGTGGAAATATGTTGAAGAAATGGCAGTGACAGAATGTCTAGTTTCACACACACACACACACACACACACCCGCCCCCCATCCTTAGATTCCAGCAGAAATGATTCCATGTCTCTGCCCTGGTTTTTGAGATCAGCAAAGCTTAGCAGCAGTAGTAGCTATTCCGTATTTGTTCAGGGAAACCATATGTTTAAATGGAAATTGCCGTCTGGTGTGTTGTGTGTGCTCTGGAATTGAATAATTGATGGTCACTAGACAGCCTTTCTACATATTTGATTAGAGATTCAGTGAGAGCTGGTCCTGCTCAGCGCGATGTGTTTTGGCTCTCTGTATCTGTTTTGTGTGTGTGTGTGTGTGTGTGTGCATTTTAAGTTCCTGGTGTGAACCTTTTACAGTTGGGGGTGTTTGTCATTTGTTGGGGGTGAATGTGAGAAATTGTGGAGACTTTGTGGAGAATGTGAGAAATGTGCTGCTGCTGGATTTGTGCCTCTTTTTAAGGAATTAGCAGAGAGGAGTAGTGACCAGTACTCAGGGGTAGTATGCTTTTAGCCGTGGATAAATGCTTCAGTGCACTTAACCATATTCCCAGTTGTCCTTCAACACTTGGATTAAGATCAGAAGTTGTCTTGAAATGTACAGAAAGCTGATTATAGTGTGCTCTTTAGGAAGCATCGTGGTACCATAAGGTAGTGTAGCCAGTGAGCAGTTGCCACGTGATCACAGTAATTTTGCGGCTATTTTTGTTTTTTCCATACCACACTAAAAACCAAGGTACCAGGCTTACAAATTGTGCCTCAGTACTGTGTGCCTTGTAAGAATATATCAGATTAACCATTTAAAAAATGAGTCAGGAAAGAAGGACTGTATCTGACAAAGTCATCTTTTCCAGTAACGATTTTACAGTGGAGGAGCGTGGCAGGCAGGCACACAGCCTCAGGTACTCTGCAGTACCCTGCAGGTCCTCTGAAACGAAGCGATGGCGAGGACGCGTCACCTCTCTCCTCGTCCTGGTCACAGTATGCGAACACAGGACAGGCACGCCGAGGCCCGCCGTGCAGGGTCCCTGGCCGGTGCTCCTCAGAGCTGTCAGTGTCCTGAAAAACAAGGACAGACTGACACTGTCAGCTAGCAGAGCAGTCGAAGGAGGCGTGCTGCCGGCAGGTGATGGAAGGCCTGGGTCCTGGGATGGAGAAGGACGGCTGCAGAAAAGCGTCCAGTTAACTGTGTTGTCCCAATGCTGGTTTCTTGGTTTGGACTAAGTAGTATAGTAGTACAAGATGAGATGGTGGTGTTAGGGGAAACAGAAACTGGATGAGGGGTGTGGGAGCTCTGTACTTCTGTAAATCTGTAATTATTCCAGAAGTAATGGTTTAGTTGAAAAAAAAAAAAACAAGTAATACTTTCCAATTCGAATCTACAAATGTGTTGAATGCCTGTTACACTAATGGCTGCAGGGGGTAAGGTTGTAAGACTCCTTCCTGCCCCCGCCCTTGAGGGTTGCCATCCAGCCAGGGGAGCAGAACATGACAGAGCCTGTGATAAAACAGGAGCAGGATGCTCTGAGGGGTGCAGGAGACATTAAATGGAGGTGGATGTAACTGTTGGAAAGGAAATGTGTATCATCCCGGAGCCCTGGCTTTTTTTTTTTTTTTTAAAGATGTTGAATTAGTTTTATTTTAGTAAAAATGCAGCTAAAGTAGTTAGCTACTACACTTGGCCAACTGGCTACTATTCAGAATGCTGTCTAATTGAGGGTACTAAACAACTGAAATAAGATAAATCTGGGTTGGTTTTTTTTTTTTTAATAAGTGTATTTCTAAAAGTTAGCTTTTAGTAGATGATCTATGATCTCTCCAAGAGACTAAAAAATTACCATACTTTGGGAAGGGAAGTAAAACCGAATGATGAAAATATAGATAAGTTGGATTTCATCAAAATTAAAAACCTTTGTGCTTCAAAGGACACTATCAAAATGAAAAGAAAACCCACAGAATGTGAGAAGATATTTGCAATTTATTTATCTGATTAGGAAGTTGTATCCAAAATATATAAAGAACTCAAAACAGCGTTATTGAAAACTGGATTTGAACAGACATTTCTCCAAGGAGATATATAAATGGCTAATAACACCTGAAGAGATATTGAAAATTAATAACTAGGGAAATGCAAATCAAACTTACAGTGAGATCTCATGTCATATCCACTAGGATGACTTAATACAAAAGACAGATGAGCAAGGATGTTGAAACATTGGAACCCTCACGCATAGCTAGTGGGGATGGAAACTAATGAGACAGCCTTGGAAAAATTTGGAAGTTCCTCAAAATATGAAACTTGGGATTACCATGCGATGCAGTAATTCTCCTTGATACATATCCTAGAGAACTGAAAATGTATATCCACAGAAACAGTTCTACACAAGTGTTCGTAACAGCGTCGTTCACACTAGCAAAAAAGTGAAAACAACTCTCCAGGAGTTGATGAACACAGAAATGTGGCATAGTCACACAGTGGAATATCATTCAGCCAGAGGAAGGAGGAGGGTGGCCACTTGATGCATTCCACATCAGAGAGCCTGGCTGAGGCCTGGTTCACCTTGTGTGAGTCCCAGTTCCTGTGCTGCTGATCCAGCTTCCTGTTGTGCATCCTAGGAGGCAGCGGATGGTGGTCGAGTACTTGCCGGGGCCCTGGCTCTCGAGTCAGACTTGCTGCGCGGCATCTACTAGCACTGTGAGCCCGGGGAAGGTTATATAACGGCACTCAGTCTTTGTTTCTCGTTTGTGAAAACAGGATTAGTAATTTCTAATTCAAAGCATCAGCATGAGAATTAAATGAGTTATATATTTAGCTTAGCAAAGTATCTGATGCAGGGTGAGCCCTTGAAGAGCCGGAGAGAAGCATGTGTTGCTGTGATGCCCGGGAAGGACAGTGTTTGAGTCACATTGCTAGAAAGGTGAATGGGACCATGGTGTGCTTTGATGAATGAGCTGAGCAGTTGGAACTTTTTTGATGGTTATCGGGAAGTCATTGGAGATTCCCAGATGGGGAGTAAGGAGACTGAGTCTGTGTTTGGGGTAGGTTTGATAGCAGTATGAGGGCGTGTTGGCTGCTTTTCCACTAGGTTAGTGTCCCTTAGAGCTTTCCAAGTCTGTGAAACAGTTGGGTCCAAATGCTCTGGATGAGGCGTGCAGTCTGACCGCGTTACGAGGGGCCTCACAAGCAACACCGTTACTGTAGTGTCAGATACCCCGAGTCTGTGTGAGTAAAAAGGGTCATTGATATTTTTAGATATACTGTGTTAGGAGAGAACAACTTTTGTTGGTGTTGGTTTTCATTTTGCTTTTTTTTTTTTAAACAGCTGAAGTAGATAAGAGTTAAACAGTACTTCACTCACTTCCTGTGCAGCTTTGTTGAAAGAAGTTCCGTTGTATCTATTTTTAAAGCTTATTGCTGTGCGCAGAGGATGCTGCTGTTGAGTTATAAATGTCATCTCAGCGAGTTCTCACTCAGCGTTCTTGGGATGGCGCTAGGATTTGTATGTAGGGTTTTTGGAGTTTAACGAATGGGAAAGCAGCAGTGGTTACTAAAATGATACCTGTAAATAAAACACTTGGAAGCATTTGTCACTTCACCTTTCAGAAGTGTGAGGAATATATCTTCATCTGTTTGGGTCTTCAGCCCATGCTATGACTGAAGTGGCAAAGAGCAGGTCATCGCGTGAGCTTATTTGGGGAATATTTCACAACCCCAACATGGTACTTAGCATGACGTTTTGCACCTTCTTTGCTAATCACTGTATTAAGAGTATCAGGTCATTTTCCCATTGGGAAAGACAGAATCAGTAGGTCCACAGATTATAAAAAAAAAAACTTTTTAAACAAATGTGTAAGACTTGTGCATACTATGGGATACCTTGTGGTATTTCAGTACAGATAAACATTGTATAATGTCCAGTTAAGGTAAATACACCCATCTCCTCAGACATTTTTTTGTGGTGATCTTCTAGTTGCATTTTTTATAGAGAAATGTACAGTACATTAATACTACCTGTACTTCCCAGACTGTGCAATAGAACCCCAGAACCTCTCACTCCTGTGTCACGACGACGTGGTGCCTATGCCGCCTACCTGTGTTGCCTCCCTGGACTCTGGTCACCGCACTGTGCTGCTCACGGCTGTGAGATCCCCTTGGCTTTTAGACTTCACAAATGAGTGCGATCGTGTGGGACTTGTCTTTCTGTGCTTGGCTTACCTCACCTATTGTAGTGATGGCTGGTTCCATCCATGTTGTTGGCAAAGACAATATTTCTTCCTCTTAGGCCAAATAGTGTTCCATTGTGTGTATATATCACACTTTCTTTATCCACTCACCAGCAGTAAACATGGGGTTGCAGGTGTCTCTTGGGCAGAGTGATTTCATTTCCCTTGGATATTTACCCAGGAGTGAGATTGCTGGATCATGTGGTAGTTCTGTATTTAGTGGTTTTTGAAAATTATTTATTTATTTATTTGAAAGGCAGAGTCGAGAGAGAGAGGTCTTCCATCCACTGGTTACTCCCCAAATGGCTGCAGTGGTGGGAGCTGGGCCAGGCCAGCAGCTTAACCTGCATCAGGCAGTGCTGGCCCTGTATTTAGTTTTTGAGGCACCTCCCTTCTCTGTTCCACAGTGACTGCACTAATTTGCATTCTCTGCAGTACTAGGATTGCCTTCCCTCCATGTCCTTGCCAGCTTTGTTATCATTTGTCTTTATGATAATGACCAGTCTAGTTGGAGTAAGATGATAGCTTACTGTGGTTGATTTACATTTCCCTGATGGTTAGCAAGCATTTTTTTCAAGTACCCATTGGCCATTTGTGTGTCTTCCTTTGTGAAATGTCTGTTTAGACCTACTGCTCCCCCCCTTTTTTTAAAGATTTATTTATTTGAAAGTCACAGTTACACAGAGAGAGGAGAGGCAGAGGCAGAGAGAGCTACACCGATCTGAAACCAGGAGCCAGGAGCGGGTGCAGAGGCCCAAGGACTTGGGCCATCTTCTACTGCTTTCCCAGGCCACAGTAGAGAGCTGGATTGGAAGTAGAGCAGCCAGAGCTCGAACCGGTGCTCATATGGGATGCCAGCACTGCAGGCCATGGCTTTGCTACGCCACCGCACCAGCCCCAACCTACGGCCCATTTTAATTGGATTATTTGGGGATGTTTGCTGTTGGGTTGTTGAGTTCCTTATATAGTATGATGATTAACCTCTTTTTTTAAAAGAAAAGATTTATTTTATTTTACTTATTGAAACAGAGGTTAGAGACAGAGTCAATTAACCTCTTGTTAAATGTATAGATTGCTAATATGTTCTCTATCCTGGAGATTGTATCTTCATTTTGTTATCTTTCCTTTGCTGTGCAGAAGGTTTAGCTTGATGAAAACTCATTGGTCTGTTTTATTTTGTGTTGTATGTTTTTGGGGTCTGATCCAAAAGATCCTTGCTCATTCTAGTATCCTAGAAGCATTCCCCTGTTTCTTTCTAGTAGTTTTCCAAGTCTTACATTTCAGTCTTTTTTTTTTTTTTAAGATTATTTATTTGAAAGACAGTTAGAGAGGCAGAGGCAGAGAGAGAGAGGGAGAAAGAGAGAGAAAGAGAGAGAGAGAGAGAAAGAGAGAGAGATGTCTTCCATCTGGTGGTTCACTCCCCAAATGGCTGCAATGGCCACAGCTATGCAGATCTGAAGCCAGGAGCCAGAAGCTTCTTCCAGGTCTCCCATGTGGGTGCCGGCCCTACATTTTAGTCTTTAATCCATTTTGAATTGATTTTTATACATTTCATCTCTGCATGTGGATATCCACTTTGCCCAGCACCACTTGCTGAAAAGACTGTCTTTTTTCTAATTCATGTCCTTAGCGCCTTTGTCAAAGACCAGTTGGCTGTAGTACATGGATTTACTTCTAGGATCTGTATTCTGTTGCATTGATCTGTGGATTGTTTTTATACTGTTGCCATGCCGTTTTAATTACTGTAGCATTGTAATATATTTTTTTTGCAGATTCATTTTTATTTGAAAGAGAGAGAGAGAGAGATCTTCCATCTGCTGGTACACTCTCCAAATGGTCACAAAGAGTTACAGAGAGAGAGAGAGAGAGACATAGAGACAGAGAGAGAGAGAGGTCTTCCATCCACTGGTTCACTCCACAAATGTTCGCAACAGCTGAAGCTGAGCCAATCTGAAGCCAAGAGCCAGACGCTTCTTCTGGGTCTCTCATGTGGGTGCAGTGGCCCAAGGACTTGGGCCCTTTTCTGTTGCTTTTACAGGTATATTATCAGGGAGCTGGATCGAAAGTGGAGCAGCTGGGACTCGAACCAGCACCCATATGGGATGCCAGTGCTCTAGGCTGGGGTTTGACCCGCCGCGCCACAGCACCAGCTCCTGTAGTATGCTTTTAAAGTTGGTTAATGTAATACTCCCTAATTTCTTCATCATGCTCAAGGTTATTTTGGCTGCTGGTCTTTTGTGATTCCAAACACATTCTAGTAGTGACATAGTTCTGTGAAAAATGTTATTGGAGCCGGCGCCGTGGCTCAGTAGGCTAATCCTCCGCCTTGCAGTGCTGGCACACCGGGTTCTAGTCCCGGTCGGGGCGCCGGATTCTGTCCCGGTTGCCCCTCTTCCAGGCCAGCTCTCTGCTGTGGCCCAGGAGTACAGTGGAGGATGGCCCAAGTGCTTGGGCCCTGGACTCCATGGGAGACCAGGAGAAGCACCTGGCTCCTGCCATCGGATCAGTGCAGTGCGCCGGCCGCGGCAGCCATTGGAGGGTGAACCAACAGCAAAAGGAAGAGCTTTCTCTCTGTCTCTCTCTCTCACTGTCCACTCTGCCTGTCAAAAAACAAAACAAAACAAAACAAAAAAAAAAAAAAAAAGAAAGAAAAGAAAAATGTTATTGGTATTTTGGCAGGGATTGCATTAAATCTGTAAATTGATTTGGGTAATCTGGAAATTTTAATGATATTGATTCTTCAAATCTGTGGGCACTGTGTGTCTTTCTGTTTCTTCATGCCTTCCTCAATTTCTGTAATTGGTGTTTATAGTTTTTATCATAGAGGTTTTTCACCTTTTTGGTTACATTTGTTTATGTATTTTTTTTTTTTGTAGTTGGTGAACATGGGATTTTTTTTAGATAATTTGTTATTGGTCTGTAACATTTTTTGCACATTTACTTTGTGTCTTGCAACTTCGCTGAATGGGTTTATTCAACTAGCTTTTTAGTGGAATTATTTGTGTTTTTCTTTATATAAGATTATGCCAGGGCCAGCACCTGGTGTAGTGTGGATGGGATGCAGTGCTGGCATCCCATACAGGCACCAGTTTGAGTCTTGGCTGCTCCACTTCCAGCTCTCTGCTATGGCCTGGGAAAGCAGTGGAAGATGGCCCAAGTCCTTGGGCCCCTGCACCCATGTGGGAACCCGGAAGAAGTTCCTGGCTTCTGGCTTCAGATCAGCACAGTTCCGGCCATTGTGACCATCTGCGGAATGAACCACAGTGACAATTTTGATTTCTTCTTTTCCAATTTGGATGCCCTTCCTTATTTTTTTTTTTTTTTTTTAAGATTTATTGGTTTATTTTGTTCAAATGGCAGAGCAACAGAGAGGAAGAGACTGACAAAGAGATCTTTCATCCACTGCTTCATGTCCCAGATAGCCAAAGCCAGGGCTGGACCAGGCCCGAGCCAGTAACTGGAAACAGTCCTGGTCTCCCACGTGGGCAGTGGGGGCTCAAGTGTGTGAGTTGTCAGCTGCTGCCTCTCAGGGTGTACATTTACAGGAGGCTGGATCGGAAGTGGAGGTGGGACTGGATCCCAGCACTCTGATATGGGATGTACGCATCGTGGTTTGTTTTTTTTTTAAAGAAAGTTTTTTTTTTTTCCTTTTTTTCTTTTTGAGAGGCAGAATGGACAGTGAGAGAGAGAGACAGAGAGAAAGGTCTTCCTTTTCCGTTGGTTCACCCCCCTATGGCTGCTGTGGCTGGCATGCTGCGGCCGGCGCACCTTGCTGATCTGAAGCCAGGAGCCAGGTGCTTCTCCTGGTCTCCCATGCGGGTGCAGGGCCCAAGCACTTGGGCCATCCTCCACTGTACTCCTGGGCCACAGCAGAGAGCTGGCCTGGAAGAGGGGCAACCGGGGCAGAATCCAGCGCCCCGACCGGGACTAGAACCTGGGGTGCCGGCGCCACAGGTGGAGGATTAGCCTGTTGAGCTGTGGCGCCGGCCTAGAAAGATTTTATTTATTTATTTGAAAGGTAGAGTTACAGACAGTGAGAGGAGAGACAGAGAAAGGTCTTCCTTCCGTTGGTTCACTCCCCAAGTGGCCACAATGGCCAGAGCTGCGCCGATCCTAAGCCAGGAGCCAAGAGTCTCTTCCAGGTCTCCCACACTGGTGCAGAGGCCCAAGCACTTGGGCCATCTTCTACAGCTTTCCCAGGCCATAGCAGAGTGCTGGATTGGAAGAGGAGCAGCCACGACTAGAACTGGCTTCCCTATGGGATGCCGGTGCCGCAGGCAGAGGATTAACCTACTGCGTCATGGTGCCGGCCCCATGGATGTAGGCATCTTAAGCTGCAGTTTAACCCATTGTACCACACTCCTGCCCCGGAAGGTACACTTTTAAAAATCACTGTTTATGGACATAATTTCTAGTCCTCAGTTGTATAAGGGGAAGCACTAGCATTTTATCTCTTGTGTCTTTTCATTCCCCATATGGAATTAAAACTGCTGAAGTTCAGGTTTCTTTCGCTTTTTAAGTCACTAGTATAACATAAAGCCCAACATTTATTACATTTATGTGAATGGATGAGCACTGGCAGTCATTGGGTCCAGCTTTCCCGTATCACTTCTGCTGGCGGTTTAGTGACTGCCCCAAAACAGGAAGTTAATGGTCAGTCATTATTGAAATTCATTTTAGGGGGCCGGTTCTGTGGCACAGCAGGTTGACGCCCTGTCCTGCAGTGCCAGCATCCCATATGGGTGCCAGTTCTAGTCCTGGCTGTTCCTCTTCCAATCCAGCTCTTTGCTATGTCCTGGGAAAGCAGTGGAAGATAGCCCAAGTTGTTGGGCCCCTACACCCGCGTGGGAGACCGGAAGAAGCTCCTGGCTCCTGGCTTTGGATTGGCACAGCTCCAGCCGTTGTGGCCATCTGGGGAGTGAACCAATGGATGGAAGACCTTTCTCTGTGTGTCTAACTCTCTCTGTAACTCTGTCTTTCAAGTGAATAAAATAAATCTTTAAAAAAGAAAAAAAAAATTCATTTTAGATCTCTGGCCTTAACTGTTATCATAAATATTTTCAGATACTCCTTCGTAGAAACATACTGTGCTTGTCAGTTGGAAATTTTTTAAAAAGATTTATCTATTTGAAAGAGTTGCAGTGAAACAGAGAGAGTGAGAGAGAGGAGGTCTTCCATCTGCTGGTTAACTCCCAAATGGCCGCAAAGATCAGGGCTGGGCCAGGCTGAAGCCAGAAGCTAGGAGCTTCATCCAGGCCTCCTACGTTGGTGCAGGGGCCCAAGCAGTTGGGCTGTCTTTGACTGCTTTTTCCAGGCACATTAGCAGGGAGCTGGATTGGAAATGGAGCAGACAGGACTTGAACCAGTGCCCTTTCTGGATGCCGGCACTACAAACAGCTTTACCTGGTGTACCGTGGTGCCGGCCCTGGGAATGTCTCTCTATCAAAATGGAGTTTCAAAAAATGCAACCCTAAAACCAGAATATCTCTATGACTACATTGGACTCATTTTTTTTAAACATTATTTATTCATTTGAAAGAGTTACGCAGAGAGAGAAGGAGAGGCAGAGAGAGAGAGAGAGGTCATCCATCCACTGGTTCACTCCCCAATTGGCCACAACGGCTGGGACTACGCAGATCCAAAGCCAGGAGCCAGGAGATTCTTCCAGGTCTCCAACATGGGTACAGGGGCCCAAGGACTTGGGCTATTTTCTACTGCTTTCCCAGGCCATAGCAGAGAGCTGGATCAGAAGTGGAGCAGCCAGGACCTGAACTGGTACCCATATGGGATGCCAGCACTGCAGGCAGTGGCTTTACCTGCTATGCCACAGCGCTGGCCCCTGGACTCATTGTTTTGTAAGTCATCATACTTTTTCTGGAGGACCTCAGTCTCTTAATATTTGTTTCTCAAGTCTTGCTCTTTTTGAAACTGTTAAGGTACTTCTAAGGAATGGAACATTTTCATTCAAACAAGCAAAAAAAAAAAATTGATACTATTCTCAGTATATGTCTTAAACCTTAATAAATGCATTTTAATAGAAGAGTTTATCTCTTCATACTATATGCTGTTTTTCCATTTCGTCTTTCTCCGCTAAGTATTTTATGACCAAGAGTTGCAAGACAGCTTTTCCAGTGTTCTATGTGGGACTAATTGCAGAAGTGTATTGTAGTGGTCAAAATCATTTCTAGGATTTTCTGATTTTTTTTTAAAGATTTATTTATTTATTTGGAAGAGTTACACAGAGAGGAGAGGCAGAAAGTGAGAGAGAGAGAGAGAGAGAGAGGTCTTCTATCCGATGGTTCACTCCCCAATTGGCTGCAATTGGAGCTGCGCCGATCCAAAGTCAGGAACCAGGAGCTTCTTCCGGTCTCCCACGTGGGTGTAGGGGCCCAACAACTTGGGCCATCTTCCACTGCTTTCCCAGGCCATAGCAAAGAGCTGGATTGGAAGAGGAACAGCCAGGACTAGAACCGGCACCCACATGGGATGCTGGCACTGCAGGACAGGGCGTCAACCTGCTGCGCCACAGCGCCAGCCCCAGGGATTTTCTGTTTATCTCACTGTTCATATGAAAGCTACTTTTCAACTTGTTTTTTGTCTTGAAATGGTGATCTAATTCCCATCAAGGTGTGTTTATATTTCTACTTTTGAAGCTAGAACAGGACCTGTAAGTGCTCACTTAATTTTGTGTGTGTGTGTGTGTTTTGGTGACATATAAATCTTTATTCCTTGTTAGCTAAAATTATACACAAAAAAACGTGTAAGTTGCTTTGGACTTGAGCTGCAAAGGTATATTGAGTTTTGGAGGAAGACCTGAGGTAAGGGGAAGAGAACTGTCGCTAATCCTGACCTTTAAGAAGGTTTGTTAGCATTGCATAGAGAGCCAGCGTTTGGTTATGGGGAAGCTGAGAGAGGACGGCTGCTCTGGAGTGGAAGCCGCAGGTCTGCAGGCGTCGGTGGTTGGAATTGAACGTGGTACAGAACGGCCCCTCTTCCGACACCATGTTAACAGAAAGCCTGTCCTGCTTAGCAAAGGAAAGGCGCTGTGTTCAGGGCCTCTACACAGAACTGAGCACTTGGCTTTCCTTGTGGGTGTCGGAGAATTGTTAGAACTTGCTCTGTGAGTTACAGTGTTGCTTACCTTGTAGGGAGTGCAGGTGCCCAGCATGCCTGGGCCTGTTTCCATGTTCAGACAGATCTGCTGACTGTGTTCTGCACCATACACTGGAGACAGGGAGCCATAAGCCTGAGGCCTTCAAATGTTATTGAACAGAGTTTCGACTCAGGTCAGTTGCAAAATGCTCTGACCCAGGGACTTTTTATAGATTTGTTATTTCCTTTTAAGAAGTGTGGTGCTTACAGTGCACCTCTCTGGTGGTTTTAAGAAATGTAAGCTGGCTTTTTGGCAGGGGGGCAGGGATACCGCTTGAGTAGGAAAATGTCTTAAATTGATTTTCAGTAACTATTTCAGTCAGCACTTTGAACTGCTCTTAGATACCTGGTGCCATTACATCTTTGTGGTTCAATAACTTTCTCCTTTTTGTGCCTTACTTTGCACATTAAAAAAGCTGTCTGCTAGTGAGTGAGTATTTTGGTATGTATATTTTATCTCTTACCAAGCGCAGTACTAGACACTTAGTAGATTTTCAGCAGAAAGTCATTGAAAGAGCAAAAAATACTGACATGGCTCCAGGGACCTCTGGATAGGAAAGAGAACCAGCAAAGAAAAAGCACATGATCTAACTCTCCAGGAGCCCTCAGGGAGGGGGAGACCGGAAAACAATGTGATCTTCAGATGTTGAATGGACTTGGTTGAGAACTCTGCATACTTTGGTGCAAAACAGGCTACTCTAATGTCAGTTTCCTGATTGGTTCATGTAGCATGTCTCATTAGCATATACTTGCAGTTCCCTGGTTGGTTGTTCCTACCTTCTGGTTGTTATCCCTACCCTCTCTGGTTGGTTTATTCTGGTCTCCTGATTGGTTGTTATTCTGCTCCTGCCCTGATTGGTTAAATCTGGATCCAATTTTCAGAAAGGGGCCAGAGAGAGCCATTTTGTGTATAAAAGAGCCAGCCCTGGCAAGTCTCTTTGGGAGCTCCTCCCTTGGAGTCCCCTTCCTGACTGTTGTGGCAGGAGATTGCTCACTTTTTTTTTTTTTTTTAAGATTTATTTATTTATTTGAAAGAGTTACAAAGAGAGAGGAGAAGAGAACTCTAAGACCACCCTCCCTGAACAGCAACCCACATGGCTCTCCTCCCATATTCTGCCTTAGGAGTTTTGTTTTATTCATTGCTGTCTTTGTTTCCAGTGGCTAGCATATGTAGTAGGCATCAGTTGTCTTTTCTGGAGGGTAGAAATTGTGCCAGATACCTGGATGGATGTAAATACAAATCAGAAATGGATTCAGCCCTTGTGTACACAAATAAATACATGACAAGATGGGTTTGGAGGACATAAGAACTGCTGGAAAAATGCTGGGATAGTTTGGAAGGCTTCTTGTTGTCATTTGTTTTATTTTGAAAGGGAAAAAGAGACTGACAGAGCTCTTCCATTCTCTGGTTCACTCCCTAAATACCTGCAACAGCCAGGTATCTGCTGGGCCAGGCCTAAGCCAGGATCCCTGAACTCAATCCAGGTCTTCCATGTGGGTAGTAGGTACTTGAGCCATCACCTGCTGCCCCCTAGGGTATACATTAGCAGGAAACTGGAGTGGAAGTGAAGGTGGGACTCAAACTCAGGCTCTCCAATATGGGAGGTGTGTGTTCTAAACAGTATCTTAATCCCTGTATCAAATGTTTGCCCAGTAGTTCAGAGTTTTATTCTGTATAGCTGGCTTCTTAAGAAATGGCATTTCAGGGGCCAGTGCTGTGGCGTAGTGGGCTAAGCCTCTGCCTGCAGTGCCAGTATCCCATATGGGAACCAGTTTATTCCCCAACTTCCCTTCTTCCTATCTAACTCTGCTATGGCCTGGGAAAGCAGTAGAGGATGGCCCATGTACTTGGGTCCCTGCACCCACTTGGGGGATGCAGAAGAAGCTCCTGGCTCCTGGCTCCAGCCTTGATGGCCATTTGGGGAGTGAGCCAGCGATGGAAGACCTTTCTCTCTGTCTCTCCCTCTCTCAAATAAATAAATAAAATCTTTAAAAGAAGAAAAAGAAATGGGATTTCAGTTGGGTCTTATTTAAAACTAGAAATCACCTACTTTTAAGCAAAGGGTGAGAGATGGCAATGCAGAAAGGGTGGTAGATATAAGAAAAGGTGAAGTATGCAGTTTGGCTAGAACATACTAGTGAAGAACTATGACATTAGTTGGAAAGTAGGTTAGAACCAGGTCAGCGGAAAGTCTTAAAATCCACGTCAAGTATAGATTAGATTATCCCATTAGCAGCGTGGGTATTGACAATTTCCCCTCCAAGGCAGTTAAATGTCATAAGTTTGTGCCTACGTAGGGAAAGAACTTAAGACTTGAGTTTAAGTTATGGAGTAAGCAAGTGAGTAGCAAGAATTTGTGTTAGAATAGTTAATAAAGTTCAAAGGTAGATTTGACGGTACATTGTCAGCAAATTCACAAATTAGTCAGTTAATGAAAATCAAAAGAAATGGGAGGAGCCAAGATGACTCAAGGTTCTGAACCTGAGGGCTTGTCATTGAATATAGAATCAGAGAACTTGGGGCCGGTGCCGTGGCACAGTAGGTTAATCCTCCGCCTGTGGCGCTGGCAGCCCATATGGGTGCCGGTTCTAGTCCTGGATGCCCCTCTTTCAATCCAGCTCTCTGTTATGGCCTGGGAAAGCAGTAGAATATGGTTCAAGTGCTTGGGTCCCTTACCTGCATGGGAAACCCAGAAGCTCCTGGCTCATGGCTTTGGGTCAGTGCAGCTCTGGCTGTTGCGGCCATTTGAGGAGTGAACCAACAGAAGGAAGACCTTTCTCTCTGTCTCTCCCTCTCACTGTCTGTAACTCTACCTCTCAAATGAATAAAATATTAAAGAGAACCAGAGAACATGAAGAATGAGCACATTTGAGAAAAAGATTAGTTTAATTCTGAATGCATTGCTTTGGGGTGCTCGCATGCAAGTGGGGAAATGTGGTAGGCAGTTGTCGGAAAGTTACCGAGGTCTGAAATTTGGAAATTATTTGCAAAATAGTTTTGGAAGCCCTGAAATTCTAAGAGAGTAGGTGAAAAAGGGATGGAAAGTAGTAGGGAACAAATTCTTGGGAAATACCTCATAAGAGGATGGGAGGAAGAGCTAGAAGAACCAGACAAGTAGGAGAGTGAGTTTGTTGCAGTGGTGAAAACACCCGCATCCCACATCAGCGTCTGGGGTCAAGTTCTAGCTTCACTCCCAACTCCAGCTTCCTGCTGGTGCACACCCTGAGAGGCAGCAGGTGATGGTCAAGTTGCTGGATCCCTGCCACCCACGTGGGAGACTTGGATGGAGTTCTCAGCTCCTGCGTACTTGGGGGAAGGTCAGCAAACAGGAGTTCTCTTTTTCTCTCCTCTCTTTGCTTCTCAAATGGGAGAATGAATCACGATTTTAAAATATTGGAAAAACCAAGGAAAGGTATTTTCAGATAGAAATAAAATTCAAAGCTGTGTTCTTCAGAAATAGCTGTTTTGTAAACTATTTGTTTTATATGTTACCCTCCTGTATTGTTTAATAGCATTCTTTCTTTTAAAAATTATTTATTGATTTTTATTTGAAAGAAAGGTAGACCAATCTCCTGCCCTGTTGTTCACTCCCCAAATGCCTACAACAGCAGGGTTGGGCCAGGCCAAAGCCAGGAGCTGTAAACTCAATCCAGGTTTTCCATGTGGGTGGCAGGACCCGGGGTGCTTAGACATCACCTGTTGCATCCCAGGGTGCACGTCAGCAGGAAGCTGGAGTCAGGAGCAGTGCTGGGACTTGAACCCACGCACTCTGATGTGGGATGTCGGAATACTCCCAGCTTTGTTTTAACTGCAACACTTAATGACTAAGCTTTTCTTTCTTTCTTTCTTTTTTTTTTTTCTTTTAAAGATTTATTTACTTGAAAGGCAGAGTTACAGAGAGGCAGGGGCAGAGAGTGAGAGATTGAGAGAGAGAGAGAGAGGTCTTCCTGTGGGGAGCAGCTCGGACTAGACTGTTACTGGAATTAAGACTTATTCTATGCATCTGCTCTCCCACAATATGGCGCTGGGAGAGAAGTAAACAGCTTCCGCACAGCTGCCTCCAGTTCAACCAATTAACTGTAGGACTTGCTCCTGATTGGAGGAGAGCAGCGTACTCGGCGTGTGGGCAGCCGAGTTGGGATTGGCGGAGGAGGACTATAAAGGAGGAGAGAGACGGCATGCACCAGGAACATCTATGGGGAACATCTAAGGGAACCCGTGCAGCCCCCGAAGAAAGCCGGCCGGCGGTGTGCCGCTCCCCTGCGGAAGTGGGGAATGCGGCCAGGGGGAACTGCCCTTCCACGGAGGTGGAAGGGATAGTAGCCAACCCGGGAGGAACCAGCAGCAAACCCGGGGAGGGCCGAGCAGACGAAAGAACAGCGCAGGGTCCTGTGTCGTTCCTCCACGAAGAGGGGGAGCGACATAATGGTGCCGTGACTCGGATAGGAAACCTAGGACGGATAGCAAACTTAGGAGGGAAGAAACGGGAAGAAACGGGAAGAATTGGGAAAAATATCGGAGAGAGAGACTAGCAAACAGCCTAGGGAAAAGCCGGACGAAAAGGGTGCCGGAAGAAGCTATTGAAAGCCTAGGCATAGACTCGGATACGGACTACGGGGGGAAGCTGGGAGAAATCTCTAAGGTCAAAAGCGAAAGTGAAAGCTAGAACAAACAGACTCAGACGCGGACTGTGGGGAGAGGCCAGGAGAAACGAGGGAGGAATATTGTTGGAAGAAAACTTAGGGAAACATACCGGGTAGAGAAAAATGTTAGGGAAATTGAAGCCGCGGGGGGCAGGCCGAGGCGGAAACGGAAGCCACTTTGGGGTTCTCAAGTTAGCCCGGGAATAGGGGGCGAAAAGTTGAAACCAGAAGCTGAGACGTAAGCCAGATTGGGATCCGTCTGATTAGCCCGGGGAGCAAAGGACGGGAAGCCAAACCGTGGGGCGGAGACGTACGCTGGGTTGAATTCGCCAGGCTAGCCCGGGGAACTTAGATTGAATGCTAGTGGTGGAGACGCAAGCTACGCTGTGTTACTCGCGGAAGCCGCCGCGTGCAGAGAGAGCACGGGGCGTGAATAGATAGGGAACGGGGCTGGCGTAGGCCGTGGTTCAGACGCGAAAGGGTTAAGCGTGGAGACCGCGGAGCGCGCGAAGCCGAGCCGCGCAAAGCCGGGAAGCTGCACAGATGAGAGAGGCGCGCGGGCTGAAGCGGCGCAGAGCCGGGAACCCGCCGGCGGGGCGAGGTGCCAGGAAGCTGCAGGGATAAGAGAAACAGAAGTTTTAGAAGTAAAGTGAGAGAAATAGGAATGCTGGAAGATAGAAGTAAAATGGGAGAAATAGGAATGCCCGGAGATAGAGAAATAGAGAGAAATAAGGCCTCCCCTCAACATGCCAATTAGAAGGCTTGGATTCGGTCTGCCTAATCAAGTGAGGCGATGAGCACCTGCGGGCAGCTAGCAGCTTATGCGCCGCAGGTCACCGAAGACAGGCACGAATTAACATCAGTAAAGCTTCCCCACAATGCAACAATTAGGAGGCTTGGATTCGGTCTGCCTGATTTAAGGCGGTAAGCGCCAGCAAAGCTCGACCAGAGTATGAGCTGCAGGTCACCGAAGATAGGCACGAACCAACACTAATAAGTCTCCCCCACAATAAGGCAATGAGAAGGCTCGGATTCGGTTTGCCTGATAGGTTTTGTAAACACCTGCAGGCAGTTCTAGCAGAGCAGAGCATGCGCTGCAGGGCACCGAACACAGGCACGCATCAGCGCCTAAAAACCTCCTCACAATGGCGAAGAGAGGACCCGGATTCGGTTTTCCTGATTGATAGGACTTGTAAGAGCCTGTGGCAACTCTAGCAAGTAGAGCAGAGTGTGTGCCGCGGGACACCGAAGACAGGCGCGTATCAACGCCAAAAATAAAAAGAAAGGGGGATCTGTGGGGAGCAGCTCGGACTAGACTGTTACTGGAATTAAGACTTATTCTATGCATCTGCTCTCCCACAATATGGCGCTGGGAGAGAAGTAAACAGCTTCCGCACAGCTGCCTCCAGTTCAACCAATTAACTGTAGGACTTGCTCCTGATTGGAGGAGAGCAGCGTACTCGGCGTGTGGGCAGCCGAGTTGGGATTGGCGGAGGAGGACTATAAAGGAGGAGAGAGACGGCATGCACCAGGAACATCTATGGGGAACATCTAAGGGAACCCGTGCAGCCCCCGAAGAAAGCCGGCCGGCGGTGTGCCGCTCCCCTGCGGAAGTGGGGAATGCGGCCAGGGGGAACTGCCCTTCCACGGAGGTGGAAGGGATAGTAGCCAACCCGGGAAGAACCAGCAGCAAACCCGGGGAGGGCCGAGCAGACGAAAGAACAGCGCAGGGTCCTGTGTCGTTCCTCCACGAAGAGGGGGAGCGACATCTTCCATCCTTTGGTTCACTCTCCAAATGGCCACAATGGCTGGAGCTGGGCTGATGCAGAGCCAGGAGCTTTCTCTGGGTCTCCCACGCCAGTACAGGGCCCAAGCACTTGGCTGTCTTCCACTGCTTTCCCAGGCCATAGCGGGGAGCTGGATTGGAAGTAGAGCAGCACCGGCCCCACTGCTAGCCTTAGTGCAGTTCTTTACCTGCAGTAGGCTCTAAATTATTGGGTATTCTTAAAGGGGTCATGGGTCCCCCAGCAGGATATCTGAGACCCAGCCCACTGATGTACTGTACAGTCCAGTAAATTGGTTGAGAATAATTTGTACTTTGCATGTTTTTTCTCAGGTTGTCGACTTCATATTCCGTTTGTGATGTATTCTTGATCTTGGCTATTTTTGTTTCCTCCTTGGTAGATGGCAGAAGCCCTAACCAGCAGTAATAGAAAGATCTCTAAGTGCATAACCCTAATGGGGTTAGGGATTGCATCAGTGCTTATATTTTTTGTACCCTTGAGCTATTTGGTCAGTGAATTATTTTAGACTATTTTCAAAGAATGTTAATTTTACCACTTTTGTAGCTGGCTTCAAAAATCTAACAGCAAACTAGAAGGGGAATTGCTTGCTATAAGTGATATAGAGGCGACAAATAGTGAAAACCTGAAGCTGATTTGTTGAAAAGATGGCCAGAAAGGTTTTCATAGCATTTTACAAAAGGATCAAGGCTAAAGAGACTTGGCTGATGTGGCTGCATTTTACCAGGGGAGAGCAAAGGTGGCACTCAATGATGCTGACCCTCCTGTAGGGCACAGAAAAAGAAAAATCTATATTTAGCCAGATTTTTAGTCAATCAGTAGGTGATTATGACTTGATTGAAATTTTGTAGCCCATTAGTATGACAACAATATACTTCTAAAAAACAAATACAGATTATCATGGCAAGCAAAAATAAGGTTGCGTAGCCCATAGTGGGTTTGCTGTAGAACAGGATGTAAAGTGTCCGTAGCCTGTTCTGTGTGGCACTAGTGTTAAAGACAGCAAGGGCTTACTAAAGAACACAGCCAAAAGTAGAGACATCATCTAATTTGTTACATGGTATACTGTGTGGCATGTTTATAATCACATCCATTTAACAGAGGTTATTAAATTTAAAAACAGTTACCTAATTGTTGAAAACAGTGGTAGTACATGCACTTATTTAGAAATTTGTAGTTTGTATAAAGAAAGAAGAGTGTTGGTAAAAGTGTATCTCTTCAAGGTCTGATTTAGTGAAAACATTTGTTAGGTTTATATTGAGGATTTTTATTTACCTTTAATCTGGGTGAGGTGATGATAAATATACTTTTTAAAATCTGAAATAGTTTATGCAAAGCAGGAAATAATATATTTTGCTCTTGTAACATTTCCTTTCCCTTGTGGTTTAGTGGTTATAGCAGTGCACAAGGTCTTACACTTAGGTGTTTGTTGAGTTCTTGTATTTGTCTTCTTCAAATTGTAAAGTGTGTTCGTGTTAGTGTATTTTCAGGGTTATTAGTTAGGCCTTATCAATTTAAGATTCAGAGCTTTAAAATAAGACCTGATTGTTAAATTTACCTCTGTTTGGGTGGAGGGGCGAGGAGGGCCTGGTGTGTGCAGCGCCCTGCGGGTGGGTTTCGTGCACAGCCAGAGCAGAGCAGACACACCTGCAGCGCGGAGCGCTCCTTTCCCTCTTCCTCCCCAGTTCTGTGGATCTCTGAGTAACACTGGCCAGAAAGTGTACAGGAGTGGATGCTTTCTAAACGAATGTTGGTGTTCCCGTTAACTAGACGTCTTGTATGGTGAATTCACTGTCTCGACAATAAAAAGAACTCTGCGTGTTATTCTAATGATGGCACTTGTGCCGATTTGTAGGCGAAACCTCACCAAGCTGTCCCTGATCTTCAGCCACATGCTGGCAGAGCTGAAAGGCATCTTTCCAAGTGGACTCTTCCAAGGAGACACGTTTCGGATCACGAAAGCAGACGCTGCTGAATTCTGGAGAAAAGCTTTTGGGGAAAAGTAAGTCTCAAAATAAGGAATTTGTGTAAAAGTAAGTTTTTTGTGTTTATTGTTTTATTAATGGAATACTTAAAACGTGTGACAACTTTGAGAAAAATAATGAGTGTGTGTATCCACTTCCTAGTTTTGGTAAAGACTAACGTTTTTTTAAAAGATTTATTTTATTCATCTGAAAGAGTTATAGAGAGAGGTAGAGACAGAGAGAGAGGGAGAGAGGTCTTCCATCCGCTGGTTCACTCCCCAGATGGCCACAACGGCCAGAGCTCTGCCAATCCGGAGCCAGGAGCTTCTTCAGGGTCTCCACACAGGTGTAAGGGCCTAAGGACTTGGGCCACCTTCCACTGCTATCCCAGGCGATAGTAGAGAGTCAGATGGGAAGAGGAGCAGCTGGGACTAGAACTGGCGCCCATATGGGATGCCGGCGCTTCAGGCTAGGTTTTTTTTGTTTTTGTTTTTGGTTTTTTTTTTTTTTTTTTTTTTTGATAGGCAGAGTGGACAGTGAGAGAGAGAGACAGAGAGAAAGGTCTTCCTTTGCCGTTGGGTCACCCTCCAATGGCCGCCGCGGCCCGCGCGCTGCGGCCAGCGCACCGCGCTGATCCGATGGCAGGAGCCAGGTACTTGTCCTGGTCTCCCATGGGGTGCAGGGCCCAAGCACTTGGGCCATCCTCCGCTGCACTCCCTGGCCACAGCAGAGAGCTGGCCTGGAAGAGGGGCAACCGGGACAGAATCCGGCGCCCCGACCGGGACTAGAACCCGGTGTGCCGGCGCCGCATGCGGAGGATTAGCCTAGTGAGCCGCGGCGCCGGCCTCAGGCTAGGGTTTTAACCCGCTGCACCACAGCGCCAGCCCTCAGACTAACATTTTTGGCCCTAATCATTTATTTAAGGAAAAAAAATTACAAATTTGGATGGAGTCCATGCTTTTTGAATACTCTACCCTTTCTCCTGCCTCCCCCCATCCTGTCTGTTAATGGACATTGGCATTTCAGATCATTTGCTCTCACAGATAAGGCCACAGTTAACAATATCTCAGTGTCTTCATGTGCAGGAGTTTCCCTCAGTTAGCATCGCTGGGGTGGAATTGTTAAGTTGTGGTATTTCACATCTTGAGCACCACGTGGTGCCAGCAGTGTGGCAGCAGCAGATTGAGCTGCGTTGTGACATGGATGTCTCCCATCAGAGCACTGGTTCAAGTCCAAGTTGTTTGGCTTTCAATCCAGCTCCCTGCTGATGCACCTAGGAAGGCAGTAGAAGGTGCAAGTACTTAGCTGCCTACTGCCCTCGTGGGAGACCTGAATGGAGTTGCTGCCTCGGGGCGTCAGCCTGGCCCAGCCCTGGCTGTGGTGGCTCTTTGGGGAGTGAACCAGCAGATAGAGCTCTCTTTTTCTCACTCGTTCTCTCACTCTGCCTTTCAAATGAATAAAAATAAATATTGTTAACAAAATAGGTACTGCCTAATTGCTTTTCACAGTGGCTGTAGCAGTTTTTAGTCCTGGAGGCAGTATAGGAGAGTTCCAGCAGCCCCGCCATGTGGCCAGTGCTGGTGCTGTGGACTGCGATCCTCATCGCTCTCTGTTCCCAGGTGGCAAGGGAACTTGGCATCTTCCCCTTTTTATCATCAATCAAGGCTCTGGCTTTTTTTTTTTTTTTTTTTAACTATTTCTTTATTTGTTTGAAAAGCAGAGTTACAGAGAGAAAGGAAGAGTTAGAGAGAGAGAGACCTTCCATCTGCTGGTTCACTCCTGGGGCTGGGCCAGGCTGAAGCCAGGAGCCTGGAATTCCATCTGGGTCTCCCATATGGGTGGCAAAAGTCCCAAGTACTTGGACCATCTTCTGTTGCCTTCCCAGGCACACTAGCAGGAAGCTGGATTGGAAGTAGAGCAGCTGGGACTTGAACCAGCACTCCGATATGGGATGCTGGCATTGCAAGTAGAGGCTTAACCTGCTGTGCCACAATGCTGATCTCTAAAAAATCCTGTTTTATACATAATCATGTTTTATACATAAAATATAAACTAAGAATTTTCAAAACCAAAAGGAGTGTGAACAGGCTTAAATTTATTTTTTAAATTTAATAACTATATTGGAAAAGACTTTATTTGCTATGTTTAAAGATAGGTGAATAGATAAACTTTCCAAAGGCAACGAGACTATATCTGTTTCATTTTAAAGATCATAAACAGAAATCTGGTATCTCTTGCTGGTGTTATCTGGGGCTAATCACTCTTATGTTAAATAATCTCTTCTTCCTTTCTCTCAGAACTCTGTCCAGTACCTTGAGCCTTTTCCTTCTGTCTGTTCTGATAGTGTGGGTTCCTTAAAGAACACAGGATGCTGTATGGGCTTTTACAGTCAGGGTAGATGCAATTTTTAGACAGTAAAAATATGGCCACAGAGTGTATTCATTGTATGAAAAGGATAATCTCATCTCTCTTTCTATACTTTTCTAAAAAAAAAAAATGTCTGCAGAAAGGTAAGAAAGGGGATTAGTTTGTGTCAAACTGCCAAAAAGCAGTAGAAGAAGACTTCTTGGTTGTTAGTTTATTAATTGGGAAGTTAAGAAATATACCCCTTAGTCCTTTCGTCCTGTTCCTGATGCAGAGTGCACCTGAGCTTCTGTAGGACAGCTGCAGTGGGCATTGACGGTGCAGTGAGCAATGACTGCTGGCTCACGTGTGCCTTCTCTCCCACCCCGACCCCAGGACCATCGTCCCCTGGAAGAGCTTTCGACAGGCTCTCCATGAAGTGCATCCCATCAGCTCCGGACTGGAGGCCATGGCTCTCAAATCTACCATTGACCTGACCTGCAATGATTACATTTCAGTGTTTGAGTTTGACATCTTTACGCGACTCTTTCAGGTAGGGTGCTAAAAAGTTGACTTCAACGGGTTACTGCAACTTTTCTGAAAAGAAAGTATTTTTTTAAAAACATAGTATTTGGAATTGTGTCTATTGATAAAAGCGTTTTAATTTATTTTAGAAACCATAAGCAAAAAAAGAAAAGACTAAAACTACTCTAGTGTGTGTATACATATATATATAAATATATATATAGATATAAATACATAGTAGCTACATATAATCTGCTTTCTTCCCTACACATCTTCTTCTTATTGAATATTCTTTTGCATTATTTTAATGATTATGAGTAGCTAAGAAAAAAGGTATATTTCACCATTTTCTGTTATTGGACATTTACCTATGTTAACTTCAAATATTAAAATTCTTAACTATTGGCCGGCGCCGTGGCTCAACAGGCTAATCCTCCACCTTGCGGCGCCGGCACACCGGGTTCTAGTCCCGGTCGGGGCGCCGGATTTTGTCCCGGTTGCCCCTCTTCCAGGCCAGCTCTCTGCTGTGGCCAGGGAGTGCAGTGGAGGATGGCCCAAGTGCTTGGGCCCTGCACCCCATGGGAGACCAGGAGAAGTACCTGGCTCCTGCCATCGGATCTGCATGATGCACCGGCCGCAGCGCGCTGGCTGTGGCGGCCATTGGAGGGTGAACCAATGGCAAAAGGAAGACCTTTCTGTCTGTCTCTCTCTCACTGTCCATTCTGTCTGTCAAAAAAATAAAAAAATAAATAAAAATTAAAAAAAAATCTTAACTATTGATATTGAGTTTTATCAGTACTTCAGAATGAACTTAGTTCTTCCTGCAAAAATAATGGTGTCTCCAGTATGTACAGGCCAACTTACCCAAGTGTTGATCTGGGACTCTGTCCTGTTCTGTTTTTGTTTGTTTAACCTCACTGCTGCTGGGTTAGGGCTGCGTTACAGTTTCTCAGACTTCATTTTGTGTAGTTGTGTTTTCCTGTAAGCGTATATTCCCTTCTTCCTAGCTTCTCAGAGTTTTGGTCTGTCTGCTGCCGGAGAAGCCCTGTAGTGGAGCACTGTGACAGTCAGTCAGCGCTCTGGGCAGAGGCCTGAGGGGTTTTTCTGCGCCTTGTTGCCCTGAAGCTGGCTGTGTGTCTGAGCCCACCTGTCTGTGATGTCCCTCTTGTTTCTAGCCCTGGTCCTCCTTGCTCAGGAACTGGAACAGCCTTGCTGTGACGCATCCTGGCTACATGGCTTTCCTGACCTATGATGAAGTGAAGGCACGGCTCCAGAAATTCACTCACAAACCGGGCAGGTCAGTGCCGTGAGGTGCAGTGCTTTCTTCTTGTGCGTTCTGTTCTCTCGTGACTTCTGCTGGAGAAGAAGGAACGGAGTCTTTTGTTCATCTCCAGCGGCTGAGATGCTACAGTAGGATCGGTGTCTGTTTATTAGAAGAATTAACTGACTCAGATCCTATGATTTGATAAATGCATTCCAGCCACTTACTAATTGAGTTTATGGGCCCTTTTTCTTCTGATCTGGAGTCATTGAAGAAGTTGTTCTCGATGGTCCTTTTGATTTTTGCCTCTGTCGCCTCTGCCCTCATGGCAGCGTGTCTATGAACTTCTCTGGTGTCTGTTTGCAGTTACATCTTCCGGCTGAGCTGCACTCGTCTGGGTCAGTGGGCTATCGGATATGTCACTGCCGACGGGAACATCCTCCAGACAATCCCTCACAACAAACCTCTCTTCCAAGCACTGATCGATGGCTTCAGGGAAGGCTTGTGAGTATCTACTACTGCTGCTTCTCAGCCGGGAACTTAGGGACCATCAGATGTCATCATGGGGCCGGCACCTGAGACACTGGCATCCCATATGGGCGCCAGTTCAAGACCTGGTTGTGCACTTCTGATCCAGTTCCCTGCGAATGGCCTGGGAAAAGCAGCAGAAGATGGGCCCAGTCCTTGGGGCCCTGCATCCATGTAGGAGACCCGGGAAAAGCTCCTGGTTCCTGGCTTCGGCCTGGCCCCGTGCTGGCCAATGCAGCCATCTGGGAGTGAACCAACAGATGGTAGATCTTGGTCTGTCTCTCTGTAACTCTGCCTTTCAAATAAATAAATAAATCTTTTATAAAAACTTCACATTACTGACTTCATTCCAGGTTTTCTTTACAGATTAAGATTGAGGGAACATATTAATAAATCATACTGATTTGACCTTCAGGCTTTTATAGGACTTTTGGTTTTTTGGATAGGAATTTTGTGAATGAAATTGCTTTTCTCTGTTGCTTCATTTATTGTCATGAGTAAATGTTGTTTCTCCTTTTCCAAATATTAACTTATATTCAAGTTTATATTAGATTTAAAAATATACCACAGGGCACACATATGGATGTGCTAAGCCAGCTCTTGGGATGCCTGCATCCCATAACAAAGTGCGTGGGATTGAGTCCTGCCTCCGCTTCCGATCCAGCTTCCTGCTATTGCACCTGGGAGGCAGCAAATGATGGCCCAAGTATTTGGGGTCTCTGTCACCCATGTGGGAGAGGTGCAGTTCCTGGCTCCTGGCTTTGGTCTGGCCCAGCTGCAGCTGTTGCAGGCATTTGAGGAGTGAATCATGATGTGGAAGATCTCTGTCTGTCTCTCCCTCTGTGTCACTCTGCCTTTCAAATCAATACAGACATCAATAAATCATGAGATGGAAATGGACCAGTCAGCAGGAAGTTCGAGCAGTTGTTTAGCCACCTGAGAGCGACGAGATGCTCGTTGTGGCCATAGGCCACGGAGGCCTCTACCCTGACTTCATTTCGGTTAAGCAGCATTTTTTCAGGCTTTCAGATTTTGTAAACTATGCTAATATTTTTGACTGAGTGCTTCCTCATTCACGAATTGCTTGTCGTTAGGAATTCAGATTGGTTATTGGCTGGTAAGGACTAGGAATGCCAACAGTTGACCAGGTATGAGAAGATTAGCCTGTGTTTTGGGAAAGCCCGCTTTCCCACCCTGGGTCACCTTCTGCAGTAGCATGGGAACTGAAAGAAGTTTCCCTCAATTGTCAGCAGTTTCAAGCTGGAAGCTCCCTGATAGGTGATCTCTGTCTTAATTTGCTTCTTGTGTTACATTTAAATTGATATTCTCAGTGCATTACACTAGTAAGCAAAGACATTTTGGGTCTTTGATCAAAAGTAAATTACGGGGGCCGGCACTGTGACGCAGTGGGTTAAAGCCCTGGTCCGAAGCACCGGCATCCCATACGGGCGCCGGTTCAAGTCCTGGCTGCTTCTCTTTTGATCCAGCTCTCTGCTATGGCCTGGGAAAGCAGTGGAGGATGGCCTGGGTTCTTGGGCCCCTGCACCCATGTGGGAGATCCGGAGCAAGCTTGTGGCTCCTGGCTTTGGATAGGCACTCCTCTGGCCGTTGTGGCCATCTGGGGAGTGGGGCAGTGGATGGAAGACCTCTCTCTCTGTCTGTACCTCTCTCTGTAACTCTGTCTTTCAAATAAATAAAAATAAGTCTTTAAAAAAAAGAGAGTAAATTACTGGGGCCAGCATTGTGCATTGTGGCTTAACAGGTAAAGCCACTACCTGCAGTGCTGACATCCCGTGTGGGCACCAGTTTGAGTCCTGGCTGCTCCAATTCTGATACAGCTCTCTGCTATAGCCTGGAAAAGTGGTAGAAGATGGCCCAAGTCCCTGGACCCCTGCACTCGTGTGGGAGACCTAGAGAAGCTCCTGACTCTTGGCTTCAGATTGGCTCAGCTCTGGCTGTTGTGGCCATTTGGGGAGTGAGCCAGTGGATGAGAGACTTCGTCTCTCTCTCTCTCTGCCTCTGCCTTTCTGTAACTCCTCCTTTCAAATAAATAAATAAATAAAAGTAAATTACAAATTTATATCATGGGGCCAGTGATGTGGCACAGCAAATTAAAGCACTGTGTGTGAAACTGGCATTCTACATCAAAGTGCCACTTGAGTCTCGGCTGCTCTGTTCCAATCCAGCTCCCTGCTAATGTGCCTAGGAAGGCAGCGGAAAATGGCCCAAGTGCTTGGTCCACTGCCACCCACTTGGGAGACCCAGATGGACTTCCAGGCTCCTGATTTTGGCCCAGCGCAGCCCTGATTGTTGCAGGCATATGGGGAGTGAACCAGTCGGTGGACTGTGTCTCTTCCCCTTTTCTCTGTCACACTGCCTTTTGAATAACTAAATCTCTTATAAAAATATTTCAGATCTTGTGGCCATTCATTGATTAAAAGGAATCAGTAAACTATGGCCCAACTGTTTTGATGGAACCCTCAAGCCAAGATAATTGTTTCTTTTTAAAGTGTTTAAAAACCAACAACCAAAGAAGACTGTGATAGCAACCTACAGATATGAGGGCCCAAACCATTCCCTCCTGGATCCAGCCCTTTATAGAGGCATCTTGCCAGCCCCTTGATCAAAAGACAGAGCCTCTTGCATTGTGCCCTGGCAAGGGAGTATCCGTGTTTGGAGAATGGGAGAACGTCTTCCTGGAACTGTTCTGTTTTTTTTTTTTTTTTTTTTCTATATTAATAAGATTTTTCTTCACACTTACATAAAGTTGCCCTTTTAAAATGGGAGATTCCTAGATATCATTTGTCTCAATTTGCAAGTATTAATAAATTGGCTTCAGTAAACCTCCAGGGTTGGTTACTCTTTTTACAGCTATTTATTTCCTGATGGACGAAATCAAAACCCTGACTTAACAGGCTTATGTGAACCAACTCCCCAGGACCACATCAAGGTGACCCAGGTAATTCGTGTTCTACAGTATAGCCATGAAGCCTTTGTATAGAAGTTAGAGAACAACAGTATCATCGAATTAATGGAAGAGAAGACTGTCATTTGAAACGGATGACAGGATTAGTAGATTTGTGTGTGTGGTTTAGCTCAAAGTAGAACTGAACTAGATGCTTTCTGTTTCATGGAAAGGCATAACTGTCTTCGCCTTTCCTGTTAGCGTTTGTAATTGCAGTCATTCATTCAACAGATAACTCTTAATCCCTTTTAATCAAAGGAACAATACGAATTATACTGTGAGATGGGCTCCACGTTCCAGCTGTGCAAAATCTGTGCCGAGAACGACAAGGACGTGAAGATCGAGCCCTGTGGGCACCTCATGTGCACATCCTGTCTGACCTCCTGGCAGGTATGGCTCCACCCATGCATTTTCTCAGTCATGTAATCTCTCCCAAGAATTGCATGTTACATACCCTTTTCAGATGCAAAGAGCCTGGTCTGTAGGTAAGTTTAAATGTTTAATTTCTATTTTACTTCTGAAAACGTATTTCCGAATGGACAGGTATCCTAAGTGCTTCCGGGTGGATTTGTTACCAGGGTCTGCTTCCTTTGCAGGAATCCGAAGGTCAGGGCTGCCCTTTCTGCAGATGTGAGATTAAAGGTACTGAGCCCATTGTGGTGGATCCGTTTGACCCTAGAGGAAGTGGCAGCCTGTTGAGGCAAGGAGCAGAAGGAGCTCCCTCCCCGAACTATGACGACGATGACGATGAACGAGCTGATGATTCCCTCTTCATGATGAAGGAATTGGCTGGTGCCAAGGTAAGACTGCAATTTAAGAGACTGGCAAAATCCTGTCTGAGTTGTGTTCTAAAGCCATAGACTCTTGATGATATCCAAGTAAAAGGGCAATAATAGCTGGCTTTTCAAAAATCATTTTTTTTTAATTTGAAAGGCAGAGTGATGGTGAGGGAGAGGGAAAGAGAGAAAGAGTGCTTCCATTTGCTGGTTCACTCCCCCAATTTTTTTTTTTTTTTTTTTTTTGGCGTCTCAACCGCGCAGGAGGGCGGGGGCGCAGAGGGGCAGAGCGGGGCGCGGGCAGGGGCGGCGGGGCCGGGCGGGGGCCCGAGCAGGGCTCAGGCGAAGTAGTTGATGTAGATCCTGTCGGGGCTGACGCGCAGGCGCTCGGACAGCAGGCCGCACAGCAGCTTGCTGTAGGTGCGGTTCTGCGCGCCGCCGATCTTGCCGATCGCTCGAGCCGCCGAACGCCATGATCTGGTCCGGGACCACGTGCACCGCGATGTACTGGGCCGGCTTGCCCGTGGCCTGCGCCAGCTGCTGGGTGAGCTCCGAGAGGAGCCCGTCTGGCACGGAGGCGCGGGGCACGTTGGTGTTCACGAGGAACATCGAACATCGGCATGGTGGCTCTCGGACGGCGGCCCTGGAGCAGTGCCTCACTCCCCAAATCTTTCAACAGCCAGAGCTGGGCCAGGTCAAGGCCAAGAGCCCAGAACTCCATCCAGGTCTCCCACATAGGTGGCAGGGACCCGGGGATTTGAGTTGTCTTTCACTGCTTCCTCAGACACATTAGCAGGGAGCTGGATCAGAAACAGAGCAGCCAGGACTTGAAGTGTGGTGTTCTGATAGGGGATGCCAGCATCACAAGCAATGCTTGTGTGACACAGCATCAGCGCCACAATGCACTTACTTTAATTCATAGTCCTTACAATAAGGCTTTGAGTCGATACCATTATTATCTTCATATTAACAGATGAAGAAGGGGCCGGTGCTGTGGCGTAGTGGGTTAAAGCCATGACCTGCTGGTTTGAGTCCCAGCTGCTCTGCTTCCGATCCAGCTCTCTGCTATGGCCTGGGAAAGCAGTAGAAGATGGCCCAAGTGCTTGGGCCCTTGTACCTGTGTGGGAGACCCAGAAGAAGCTCCTGGCTTCGGATCAGCTCAGCTCTGGCCATTGAATTCATCTGAGGAGTGAACCAGCGGGTGGAAGACCCTCCCCCCCTCTGGCTCTACCTTTCTCTCTAACTCTGACTTTCAAATAAATAAACAATAAAAATCTTAAAAAAAAAAAAAACAAAAACAAAAAAACAAAAAACAAAAAACAGATGAAGAAACCAAGGCACAGAGAGGTTAAGGAATGTGCTGAAGATCACACAGTGAGTGAGTTGAATCTGGGTCTATGGCCAGGCATTCCAGCTGTGAGGCCCACATTCTTACTGTGTACCTCAGAATGGGGCTTCTGCTCATAGAGCTTCATGCAGAAAATGGCGCAGTTAAAGAATTAGCCCTTATTTTACCTCTGTGATTAGGATATGTTGTTCTTTTTTTCTAATGGAGTCTCAGCATTAGAAAATTAGTTAAAAAAAAAAAAAAGAAGGCACTACCAATCAAACAAATGGCATCTGAGTGCTTGGAGACTGGTGGGAAGTACTGTACCACGCAGAGGCTTCGTGACCAGGAAAGGCCCCAGGGAAGGCAGGGACGGGATGTGAGGAAGTTAGGTTATATCGCGTGGTGGGATAACTGGGAATTGATCCATGAGTCTTTGAAGTCGGGCAGTCCTTGAAGATTGTGCTAAATGTGGGGCAAACCAGATTCTCTAGTTTAGGATGTTATCAATTCTTGGCCTGCATTTCCTTGATACAAAAGAAACTTTGCTTTATATCAGCATCTAACTGGGTAGCATATAATAGGTGATCAGTAAGCATGTTAAAAATTGTTTATAGTTTTATTTATTTATTTGAAAGAGAATGACTAGAGAATCTCTGATCTGCTGGTTCACTTCCCAAAAGCCCCCAACAGCTGTAGCTGGGTCAGGCTGAAGCTAGGAGCCAGGAACTCCGTCTGGGTTTCCCACATGGGTTGCAGGGACCCAAGTACTTGGGCCATCATGCTGCCTCCCCAGTGCATCAGAAGGGAGCTGGATCAGAAGCAGAGGCGGGACTTGATCCTAAGCGTTCTGATAATGAGATGCGGGTGTGCCAAGTGTGAACTGCTGTGCTGAGAGACCCACCTGAGAGAATGCTTTATCTCTTCAGTGGCTGGATCCAGTTCGTGTTGCCTTGTCTCAGGTGCTCCTGCTTCTCGAGTCGTGGGCTGCTCCATGGATCTGAACCTCTCGCTCCTTTGCCTCACACACATTGACGGCTTTTCAGTCCAATCCACCCTCTTTTCCAGGTCCAGGCACTTTGCCTGAAACTCTTCCACTTTGTGTTTTGTGGTCTGGCCAGGCTAATCCACTTAAAATCTCTCCCCTTTTTCTCTTGGTGGTTTCTGTGTAATTTAGCTTCGTTTCCTAGGAAACCTTGCCCGGCTGTACCCTGCAGCCCTATCCCCATTTTACACACACATCTACGCAGAAGCTAGGCCCAGCCCGATGTTTCTGGGGCCTTGTGAATCTGTCATAGAACTTAGCACCTTGGAACATTTTATTAAAAGTATTCTCATCGTGGGGCTGGCGCTGTGGTAAAGTGGGTTAACGCCCTGGCCTGAAGCACTGGCATCCCATATGGGCCACTGTTCTAGTCCCGGCTGCTCCACTTCTGATCCAGCTCTCTACTGTGGCCTGGGATAGCAGTGGAAGATGGCCCAAGTTCTTGGGCCCCTGAACTCACATGGGAGACCCAGAAGAGGCTCCTGGCCCTGGCTTTGGATCGGCGCAGCTCCAGCCGTTGTGGCCATCTGGGGAGTGAACCAACAGAAGGAAGACTTCTCTCTCTGTCTCTCTCTCTCTCTCTCTCTGTAACTCTTTCAAATAAATAAAATAAATCTTTAAAAAAAAGTATTCTCATTGTAAGTTCCTAGATTTATCAGTAATGAGTAGTTGAGGAAATGTGGCCTGTTTGAACAGTACGTTTTTTTTTTTTAAACTATGTATTTATTTATTTATTGACAGGCAGAATTAGTGAGAGAGAGACAGAGTGAAAGGTCTTCCTTTCCATTGGTTCACCCCCCAAATGGTCGCCACGGCCAGTGTGCTGCACCAATTCGAAGCCAGGAGCCAGGTGCTTCTCCTGGTCTCCCATGGGGTGCAGGGCCCAAGCACTTGGGCCATCCTCCACTGCACTCCCGGGCCACAGCAGAGAGCTGGCCTGGAAGAGGGGCAACCGGGACTAGAACCTGGGGTGCCGGCGCCGCAGGCGGAGGATTAGCCAAGTGAGCCGCGGCACTGGCCACGATATGTTCTTTGTATTTGGAGTTGACAGTTGTTTGTCTTGGCCCCTCATAGCAGGTTCTTTGTCAGTATTTAAAAGGTTCATTTGACCACTAAAGCAGTTTTATGTTCTTAGGTAGATGCTGTCTTCAGTTGTTAAAAGTTTACTGGTAACTCTTGGAATATTAGGGAAGCTAAGCAGTAAGATAAAGAAGTCATGATGATTTATACTTGTGTTTATTTGAAATTTAAAGACCTTTTTTATGATATTTTAAAAGACTTATTTATCTGAAAGTTGGAGTTACACAGAGAAAGGAAGAGACAGAGAGAGAGAGAAAATGAGAATCTTCCATCTGCCGGTTCACTCCCCAGATGGCTGCAACAGCTGGATCTGGGCTGGACCAAAGCCAGGAACCTGGAGCTTCTTCTGGGTCTCCTACTTGGGTGCAGGGGTCCAAGCACTTGGGCCATCTTCTGCTGCTTTTCCAGGCCACAGCAGGAATCTGGATCGGAAGTGGAGCAGCTGGTACTTGAACTGGCGCCCATTTGGGATGCTGGTGTTGCAGGTGGCGGCTTTACCCACTACACCACAGTGCTGGCGCTTTCATATTTTTATAGTCAGGCAGTACAGTGAGCCTTTTTCAGTTTTGGTCTGGGTACAAGTTACATATTTTGGGGTGAGTAACCTCCATGTTTAGTTTGAAGTAGCAATATGATTAGCTAACCCTCTGCACATAAGAGAGAGACAGAGACAGATGGTGAGCAGAGAACCTTCTTGAACAAACGCAGGGAGGTCAGAGCAGCAGTGGCACCTGTTGGGGACTGTGGACATCCTATTGGTGGTGGAGGCCAGACTGAGAGATCTGGAAAAGCCAGCCCCGAGAGAGAGGTCTGATGGGATAAGAACCTGGGAATGGCTGATGGGTTTTGAGTTAGCGACTGTTGAGGAATGGCAGAGCTGATTGTGGTAAGAGAATTTTGTGAGAAGAGACGGTTGAGAGGGTCAGTGATGAGGTGTTTGTGCTGAGTGGGAGTTAGCTTCACTGCTCGTCTGACTCTTAGTCCTTGGCGTGTGCTGCTTGGTGTTGACTCTTACTGCTTTGTGCTCTGCCGTGACGCCGTGTTTCTTACACACGAGTGGAAGCTAGTAGCTGGTGATGAAGGCCTTCTTTTCTCCCGCTGGCCAGCCAGCACTGACAGGACGCAGGAGGGGGTCGTGGTTTTCCTGTCGCCTTGCAGTAGTGTCTATAATGCGTGTTTGCTGCTGCCCGTCAGCGCGGCTTCCTGTTAGGGAACTGCACGTGCAACATAGCATTCCAGAGAAGTCCCAGCCCTCCTCTGGACAGCTTCCTTCCTTCCGCCAGCTTACCACTGTTCCTTGCCCTGGTCCAGGCAGGCACTGCAAAAAGCTGCACGTGCATTGTTTTCCTAGGTTGGCACCTCACTTTTTAGAACATAAATTGACAGAAAATAGTAACCCATTCTAGTTACCAAGTTGAAATAATTTATGTCTGGGGAGTACTCAGGATGGATGTTGGTGATATTGTGGATCGTTTTCTCTTAGAAATCTCTGTCTTTTTCTTTTCATCAGAATAAGCCACAGAAAAGTTACTGTCTCTGCTTGCTTATTCTTCCCCCTGAACATTTCCCCACGTGGTTTGTTCAGGGACTGGTGCCCGTCCCATTCTTTTTATATAGGTTCTGTTTCTGATCCTGCAAAGATTTTTTTTTCTTCATCCAAAGAAAGTAGTAGAAAACTGTGATACTGCTGAAAACTGTAAGTGAGGGAACTTTGTCAGCACTGCCGTTTCCAGATGGATTTGCCTGTAGTTTGCCACCTACATGGTATTTCTGTGATTGAGAGTGCCCTCTTATGGTGACAGAAAATAGTGCAGTAAGGGCTAGAATCTGTACGTTTCTGAGTTTTTAAAAAACGAGGGGTTTGTGTGACCCAGGCCTGTCTGGCCTATTGGTAGTCACAGTCCGTGTTCACATCTGCAGCCTTGGCAGGAGTTGACTGATGCCAGTTCCCCCAGCCAGAGCAACCTGGTTATACAGTTTATTTGTTGTAGGTGGAGCGACCTCCGTCTCCGTTCTCCATGGCCCCACAAGCTTCCCTTCCCCCAGTGCCACCACGACTTGACCTTTTGCATCCTCGAGTGTCTATTCCTCCAAGTGCTTCTGGCCTTGGCACTGCTTCGAAGGTAAAGCATTACCCATCTCTGCAGTCTGCCGAGTCCTCGCCGTGCATTAGTGGGCTTCATTGATTTCCTCCCGTTGTGCTTCCACAGGCTGCCTCTGGCTCGTTGCACAAGGACAAACCGCTGCCAATACCTCCCACACTGCGAGATCTTCCGCCACCACCGCCTCCAGACCGGCCCTATTCTGTTGGAGCAGAAACCCGACCTCAGAGACGCCCCCTGCCCTGTACACCAGGCGATTGTCCGTCCAGGGACAAGCTGCCCCCTGTCCCCTCTAGCCGCCTTGGGGACTCATGGCTGCCCCGGCCAATCCCCAAAGTACCGGTAGCTGCCCCAAGCCCCAGTGACCCCTGGACAGGAAGAGAATTAACCAACCGGCACTCACTCCCATTTTCCTTGCCCTCACAAACGGAGCCCAGGGCAGAGGTTCCCAGGCTTGGAAGTACATTCAGTCTGGATATTTCCATGGTGAGTCTTAAGTTTGAAATTATTTAGCCTGTTACTGAATATTTATGGGTGATATCTTAGGGATCAGAGTTTTATATGATAGGTTTTGCATAGAATCCAGAGATAACATGAGGGCACTTCAGGAAGTTTGTGCAAAATGAAACTAAAAAATCTTTTTTTGGTGCAGAAAAAATTGAGGCATTCACATGTAGTTTTTTCTAACGCACGTTTTCCCTAAGCCTTCCGAAGACTCCTCCTAGAGCATAATCCCCGTCCTCCAAAAGCGTGAGTGTGAGTAGAGCGAGTGGGGGCCAGCTTGTGGGTGTCTTCCTGTGGTTGCTGTGGCACTAGAAAACACGCAGTTTAGAAAAGGAGACATGACCTCCAGCCAGAGCCACCGTGAGGGCCTGATGGAGAGTGGCGTCCGAAACTCAAGTCTTCTTTGGAAAATGGATCGGAGCCCCAACAGAGAGGTGTAAGGGGTATTGTGGCATGATGAGTAGGTCGACTTGAGTGGAGCAGAAATGTTGTGGTTAGACAGGACCAGAGGCAGTGGTAATACTAGATTGGAAGACCTTGGATACTCCTTCCCAAAAGCATTTGAATTTAGTTGGGTGGGCAGATTTTAAATTAGTGAAGTGACATGAGCAAAATGATGAATGGGGGAGATAATGTAGTAGTGTGTGCAGGATGGTTAAGAAGAGAGGAGACTGAGAAGGGCAGTGGTCTTTCCTCTAAGCACATAGGGGTTCTAGAACTAGGGAGATGGGAGAGGAATGTTTGGTCTTCTGTTGGTTCACGTATGCACTCACCAAAAAATCTTGCCTTCACATTTGTTTTCTAGTGGGAGGAAAACAGTGTAGAGTGAGTAAGATCTGTAGTCTGTTCACAGAGAAGACTGTTAGGAGAAAAACAGCTCAGGTATAGGGAGAGCTGGAGCTGGGGTGGAAGGCACATGGAGGACCCCCCTACGTTTCTGAGCCAGAGGGAGGGTGGGCTGTGCTGATCCTGGGAAAGATTGTTCCAGAATGAAGGGGAAGCAGATGGCAGAGTGCATTTAAGGAACATCCAGGGGTTTAGTGTAGCTGCACTAAAGGAGCAGAGGGTACATTGCCGTCGGTAAGTAGAAGCGGGCAGACGGAGCAGTGCCCTGGAGAGCATGAGTCGGATGCAGGAAGACTGGGGAGGGGAGTAGGCAGTGGGTGGAGGCCAAGGCGGGAAGTTGCACCCATACTTGCTGAGGTTTTCAACCCAGCTACCTGGGGACGGGCTGAATGTGCGAAGCGCCGCTGATGGAGGAATCGGCAAGTGGGAGTCTGTGACCCGACCACGCCGGGGTGGGAGCGTGCCGTGCAGAGCCGTGGCACGAGAGAATGGTGTGCACTTGGTTGCTGGGACGGGAAGGGAGCGGGTAGCTGGCATCCATGTGGTAGCAGTCTGCTGTGACTGTGGTAGCAGCGACGGAGAATGACCATTTTGAGTTTGGTTGTAGATTATTTAAACTAGAAATGGTGTTTGTATCGATAGCTAAACAAAAAAACACCTGTTCCCCTGACTCACTCTAGATCTGTCTCCCTAACCCTTATATTTGAACGTTCCTCAGAGCCGGAAAGAAAGCGTGCCTTTGTCAGTGCGATGAGCCCTAGGCAGGGCACTGACAGAGAGGGCTGTGTCTGTGTGTTGTCCTTGTTGACTGAATAGATTAAGAGGAGATACTTAGCTGCGGTAAGGAGGTTCTCTTTCAGCACTTTGCTTTACTCTCCAGAATGTGAACAGCAGCCCCCTGGCAGGTCCAGAGTGTGAACACCCCAAAATCAAGCCGTCTGCATCTGCCAACGCCATCTACTCTCTGGCTGCCAGGTACGGTGACTAAAGCAAGCTGTGTTGCACACCGTGGGCTGTGCTTTCCAGCGGCTCACTTACAGGAAATTGAGGAAACCAAGAGAAGTGGAAAAAGAAAATAAAAGTTGGTCTGTAGCTGTACCAGGCAGCAACAGTTGTATATTATGTTTTGGATCATTTTCTTCTTTTCTCTTCTCTGTGTGCATGTACATAAATCTGCCTTGTTGAAGCGTGTCCATTTTATTAATCTTTTCCAAGAAGTAATTTTGGTTGTGTTAGTTTTCTTTTTAAATAATTTTTAAAAATATTATTTGAAAGGCAGAGTGACAGAGAGAGAAGGGGAAAAAGAGAGAGAGGACTTCCCTCCACTGGTTCACTCCCTGAATGCCCACAGCAGCCGGAACTGGGCCAGACCAAAGCCAGGAGCCAGGAGTTCCATTCAGGTCTCCCATGTGGCTGTAGGAGCCCAGGTACTTGGATCACTTTCAGCTGCCTTCCGAGGCACATTAGCTGGAAGCTGGATTGGAAGCAGAGTTGGGCCTGGAACTAGCACTCCAGTACGGGATGTGGGCATGACAAGCAGTGGCCTAACCCTCTGTGCCACACTGCCAGCCCTCTGTGGTGATTCTACTGGGTGCCTGCTTTCTGTTCTTTTTCCAACTTTAATTTGGTTTGCTGTTTTCTGATGTCAGAAGTTGGATGCTGTATATTGGTCTCCGTGGACTGTGACAGATACCATAGACTGAGTGGTTTAAATGGTGGTGATTTATTTCTCACAATTCCCGAGGCTGAAGTCTCAGATCAGGATGCCCACAGGGTCTGTTTCTGTTTCTGATGAGAGCCCTCTTCCTGGCAGGTAGACAGCTGCCCTCCCATCTCACCATGTCCTTACATGGCCTTGCTGGGAGTGTGGCACCTAGGGAGGGGGGAGGATGGACAGAGAGAAAGCACCAGAGCAAGCTCTCTGGGGTGTTACTTTAAAAAAAGTTATTTATTTTCATCTAGTTGAAAGGCGGGGCAACAGAGAGAGGCAGAGACAGATCTTCCATCTCCGGTTTCCTCCCCAGATGCCTGCAGCAGTCAGGACCGGTCCACTCGGGGCTGGGTTGGAAGGGGTGGCCGGGATTCCAGCCTGCACTGCAACAGGGTACAGGTGTCCCAGGCCACTATGCCTGCCCGTGGGGTCTCTTCTTAAAAGGACAATAATTGGATCCATTCAGGCTCCACCAGCTGTGATTACCTCCTACAGTTATTATCTCCAAATATAGCCACACTAGGGGTGAGGGCTTCAGTGTATGGATCGGGTGTGGGTGCAGATGGAGGGGCCACAAATACTCACCCAAATGCTCTCGGCAGCCCTAACAGATACTCAGATACTTGGCTGCATTCAAGGCATTTTGATAAATCATATTTTCATTATCATTCAGTTCAAAATATATGATTTTTCCGTTTGTGATTTTGTGAGTTATTTATGGATTGCCTGATTTTTAAACCTTTGAAGGTTACCCTTCTGTTAGTGTTTTCTGGCTGCACAATCAGAAGCCATACTCCAGATGACTAGCTGCTGCTGAATCTGGGAGTGTGTGCCACCCTGGTTTCATGAGAGTGCGTCAGGGCTGGCGTCGTGCGCGCGCACGTGGCAGCGAGGGCAGGTTTGCTCATCACTCAGAGCAGGGCGTTAAATGTATATTGGTTCCTCCTTACTTGTTCTGTCCATTTCTGTTGTGTGTGTCTCATCTGTATAATTAGGGTACATAAAAACTTAGAGTCACTGACTGCTAAATGCTGAGTTTTTATTTACTGATTTTTTAAGATTTATTTTTATTTATTTGAAAGGCAGAGTGACAGAGGGAGAAGCAGAGAAAGAGATCCTCCATCTGTTGGTTCACTCCCCAGGTGGCTACAATGGCTGGGACCAGGCCAGGCTGAAGCAGGGGTCAGCACCTCCCTCTGAGTCTCCCGCATGGGTGGCAGGGGCCCAGGCACTTGGGTCATCTTCAGCTGCTTTCCCAGAGGAAGGCTCTAGGAGGGAGCTGGATCAGAAACAGAGCGGCTGGGACTCAAACCAGCACTCTGATAATGGGGTGCTGGCTTAACCTGCTGTGCCCTGACCCCTTCTCTTCTGTAACAGTTGTCCTAGAAACCCCAGCATGTGCCCTTGACTGGGTAGAGTACACTTTAAATCAGCATTCTTAAGTCTTCCTGCATGCTTACTTTTCCCACAAGTTTATCCTCTGGGACTGCTCATTTCTTCCTGCTTTGCCATCTGGACTCTGTCTGCCCGAAGCACTTCCGTGAGCCTGTGTGCGTGTGTTATCTTCTCTCTGGATTCTGATTCGTTTTGACTGAACATACAAATGTCTTTATTTCATTTCCATTTTTAAAAAATATGTGTTCATTGGGTGCAGTATCCCGAAGTGGTTATTTTCTTTTAGCTCTTTAAAAATATCATTCTACATCATCTTCTGGAGGTAGCTCTCGGCCTTCGTGTCGTTCCTTTATGGGTAACGTTTCTTTTTCTGGGTGCTCATAGGACTTTTTTTTTTTTCCGGTGGTTCCCTGGTTGCCTGTATTTTTACTGTAATGCTCTCATGTGATTTTCTCTATGCTACTTCAAAAACTTCATCGAAAGATAGAATTAAGAGTGGCATTGTGGTACAGCTGGATAAGCTGCCACCCAGGGTGCTCACATCCCATATCAGAGGCCTGGGGTCAAGTTTTGTCTCTGCTCTTGATCCAGCTCCCTGCTAATACACCTGGGAGGCGGCAGGTGATGGCTCAAGTGCTGGGGTTGTTGCCGTGCACCTGGAGACCCAGTTAGTGTTCTGGGCTCCTGGCGTCAGCCTGGTCCCATGGGAGCTGTTTGAAGGCATTTGGGGAGTGAACCAGCAGATGGTATCTCTTTCTCTCTATCTCTGTCTCCCCCTATATCTTTCTGTCACTCTGCCTTTCAAATAATCATTTTTTAATGCTTTTTTCATTTTTCAATGATAATAGTAATATAGACATAAAGTACTTTGTAGTAAGCATTTGTTGGTTTTATAGTTAGGAAAACTAAACACCAGTAAGTACAGAGAGACCAATAAATGCAAAAAGGATGCTGCTTGTATGAGAGCATTTCAGAGGTTCGTGGAAAATGGAAAATGTGTAAGTCATGCATACAATATGCTTTCTCATAACATCCGCTTCCCATCAACTTTTTGAAGACCTTATATACATGGATTCTACAATTTTTTTATCCTTATTTATTTTCAGATAGTGTTTATTCATTTTTCTTTATGTGAAAGGCCTGGAGACAGAGAGGGAGAGAGCTTCCATATACTGGTTCACTCTCCAAATGCCCACGACAGCTGATTCTGAGCCAGGCCAAAGCCAGGAGCCAGGAACTCCATCCAGGAGCAAAAGGGAAGGGAGGAGACACGGTGAATTCACAGTCCAAGAAGCAGTTCTAGGTGTGTGTTTCTCGTGCAGCTGGGTCTTTGTCTCCCTTCAGGGGGCAGGGGGCAGGGAGAGCTTTGTTCCCAAAGCTTCTGGCTGAGGGCTTTGGGTGTGACAGCAAGATCCCCCAAAGCGGAAGACTGGCACTTGTCCCAGAATGGATGCTAACTCTCAAGTCACTTTATCTTCCTTTATTTCAGATTTTTCTCATATAAAATAAAGGAGAAAAGTGTTTATACTCTAAGGTGTTATAGGAGAAAGTTTTTGATGATCAGTGTATCATTTGCAAGCATGGGTGGATTTTAGAATTGGAATTTGCTGCACGTACATCGCCAAGATGTTGTCAGGAAGCTCCCTGCTCTTATTTGCTTCCTCGTGAAAGAAAAATTGGGGTACTAGCTCCAGGACCAGGCCTTGACTAGGACACCTATCTGGGGAGTGGGACTAAGTGATACCAGGTACCCATCCCAGGTGTGATGCTTCGTGAGCATGATAAGCACACTTTTGATCAGCTGAAAGTGAATTATTTAAAAAAAAAAAAAAAGATTTATTTACTTGAAAGGCAGAGTTACAGAGTGACAGGTAGAGGCAGAGAGAATCTTCCTTCTGCTGGTTTACTCCCCAACTGGCCAGGTTATCTGGGTCTTCCACGTGGGTTCAGAGGCCCAAACTTGGACCATTTTCCACTGCTTTTCCCAGGCACATTGTCAAAGAGCTGGATCAGAGGTAAAGCCTGGGGCTGGCGCTGTGGTGTAGCAGGTGAAGTCACCACCTGCGATGCTGGCATCCCATACAGGCACTGGTCCAAGTCCTGGCTGCTCTGCTTCTGATCCAGCTCCCTGCTAATGTTCCTGGGAAGACAGTGGAGGATGACCCAAGTGCTTGGGCCCCTGCACCTGTGTGGGAGACCTAGATAAAGCTCCTGTACTGGCCCAGCTCCAGCCATTGCAGCCATGGGGGAATGAACCAGCAGATCAGAGACCTTTCCATCTGTCTCTCCCTGGCTCTGCCGTTCAAGTAAATAAATGAATAAATCTAAAATAAAAAAGAAGGGGAAAAAGAAGTAGAGCAACTGGGACCCAAACTGGTGCCCATACGGGATTCCAGCACTGCAGCTGTCAGCTTAATCCGCCGTGCCCCAGCACTGGCCCTGAAAGTGAACTTTTAATTAGTGTGCTTTGTAGTAATGACCGGTTTTGGTAGTAGATCAGCAGTTCTCTAGGTGGCCTGTGTTTTGCACTGTCGTATTGGAGCTGTGGGGCAGGCATTTGGCCTGCTGGTTAAGATGCCTGCATCTCATATTGCAGTACCTGGGTTGAGTGCAGCTTCCTGCTCCTGATGGCCAGCTTTCTGTTAGTGGAGAATCTGGGAGGCAGCGGTAACAGCTCGTCGTTGGGTTCCTGCCACCACCATCTGGGAGAGTTACTGTAGTCCCCGCTCTCCCCCACAAGCTGTTGGAGGCATTTGGGGAGTGAGCCAGTGGGTGGGAATGCACTCTGTGTGTGTGTGTCTCTCTCTCTCTTTCAAATAAATAAGTAAATAAAAATTCAGTAATAAATTTGAGTTGTGTCTGTTTTGAAGCCACTGATCTCATTCTTGAAAGTTTTCTGTTAACGTATTAGTTCTTTCTCCTCCCTGCCTCTGTTCTTCACCTGCTAGACCTCTTCCTGTGCCCAAACTGCCGCCTGGGGAACAGGGTGAGAGTGAGGAGGACGCAGAGTATATGACTCCTTCCTCGAGGCCTGTGGGACTTCAAAAGCCAGAGCCGAAACGGCCTTTGGAGATGACCCAGAGTTCATGGTAGGTTCACAGTAACCCTGTTTTGGACCAGACTCCTTAATCTGGATAATTGAGTTGACATCCCTCAGCTGCTTGGCCTGCTACCTACACATAGTGCTACCCAGCCAGAAATCAAGCAGAAAAGGAATTGTAGAACACTAGTGCCTAGTGTTTGAAGTCTTTGTTAAGTGTAAGCAGTTCCAGTTGGGTTTCCCCCACATCACAGTAACCTCAGCAGTGCACACATCTTCAGCTCTCGTTAGGAGTTCCCCTCCTGCCGGTTCTCAATGTAACACAGAAGGAGACCTTGATGGAGTCAGGGCCGGGTGGGGCACAGATGAGTCTTGCTAAGTTGGCAGGTAACACAGGTTTGTTTCCAAAGACCCTTAATGCTGTTTGCCTTCTGACTCAGGACATGTGACGGTGACGAGCAGATCGATAGCTGCACGTACGAAGCCATGTATAACATCCAGTCCCAAGTGCCATCCGTCCCTGAGAGCAGCACACTGGGTGAGTAGCCCATCTGCCACTTTAAACTCAGTGATGTGCCTTAAGAATGAGCCTGTAGTACGAGCATTTGGCTAATGAGAAAGCTGGAGCCAAGCAGAAAGTTCTTTTTAATAATCTTCTTCGGCAAAATGTCTGTGATCCATGCCCGGTAAAGACCCCTTGCTTCTTTGCTGTGCACACAGCTCATTCTCTTTCTGCTCTCCTGGCCTCCCAGGGCCCGAAGACCTTTGTGTTGTATGACCTGGACGTGTGCTGCTGGCCGCTCCCTCTGATTCCCATTGCAGTGATGACATTCTTTCATGTGTGGGCGGTGAACACTCAATTCCCATGGTAACTCGCTTACCAAGTTGAAAGGTCAAGAAGCCTGCACACACAGGCCCTTTGGCCGATCTTCTGAGGTGAAATGCAGAGACAAGTGTTGCATGGATGCTTGAGTCTTTGGCATCACTGGCTGTTAACCTTGGCAGGAATAACCCTTGACACGTTGAAAAAAGAGCCTTACAGGATTGGTGTGCATTTTAGTTCTTTTATCTCTGTCCACAAGGCCTTACATGACCGTGGTCGGGCCCTAGCGGGCCTTCAGGAATTGTTGAGTGAAGTAGAAGGTGGTGTGTGTGTGTGAATGAGTGGGTGCCGTTCTGTTGAAACAGGTTACAGGGTGCGTGCTGTCAGTTGAAGAAGGTAACCCAGAAGCTCTTTTCCAGGTGAAGGGACTTTGGCGGCAACCCCGGCCAACCCTGGCCCCGAGGAATCAGAAAACGAGGACGATGGGTACGATGTCCCCAAGCCGCCTGTGCCGGCAGTGCTGGCCCGCCGCACTCTCTCAGACATCTCGAATGCCAGCTCCTCCCTTGGCTGGTTGTCTCTGGATGGTGACCCCACAACAAGTGAGTCTCCAGGCTGCCTTGGGCTCCTCCCGATTGCTGTGTGCCTCGCTGTTTATGCCAAAACAGAGCTGACCTCCCCAGGGGGGCTAAGGCCACCTGCGGAAGTTCTGTCTAAGCAGGAAGAAAGCGGCTCCTGGGTCCCCTCCTGGGAAGTGCCACTGCAGTCAGACTCAGGACTTTGCCAGACTTAGAAATGAGGCTGTTCCTTGAACCACAGGCCCTTGTGATGGGGTCAGCAGGATTTCCGGCTCTGCTGAGTCTGCCTTGTCCACTCCTTTTCTCCTGGGCCCCTCCCACTGGAAATGGAGGCTGGTGGTTTGGAATGCACGCAGCGTGGGCCTGGAGCCAGCTCCCACTGGGCCTTGACTGTCGAGAGCTGCTCTGCTCGCACCTGTGGCCGCCTGGGAGGACAGCAGTCAGAGTTGTCCCTTGGGAAATTAAAGCCAGCCTCCAGGACAGCTGGTGACAGAGATCCGGGGCAGCCAGTTGTCCGGGCAGGGTGACCCTCACGCAGCCTTTTCATGGCCACAGCTCTCTTCTCCGTTCTGGAAGGGGCAGCTTAGTGTCTCTCCTCTGATCCCTTCAGAATTAAAAAATAACAGAAGCTAGATAATCGTGCGTGAAAACTTGTTGCTAAGAGTAAAGTGTGGTACGGATGTTACAGGCCACGGCAGCAACGGTTACTTAGTGGGACAGGTGTGTGGTATATTTAGAAGGGGGATCCTACTATGACAAGGAGGAGACAGTCCTAAAACCCTTGAACCTGGAAAACCCAGCCTTGTGACTGGAGTGCCTGTGTACCCGATGATATCTTGATCGTATTACTTTGGCCATTAATTGAGGATTTGCAAACATTGTCTTTTCTGTTCTTCTAGACTTCACTGAGGGTTCCCAGGTTCCTGAGCGCCCCCCTAAACCGTTCCCCCGGAGAATCAACTCTGAGCGGAAAGCAGGCAGCTGTCAGCAGGGCGCCAGTGCCGCGGCCGCCTCGCCTCAGCTCTCCAGTGAGATCGAGAGCCTCCTGAGCCAGGGGTACTCCTACCAGGACATTCAGAAAGCCTTGCTCATCGCCCACAACAACATCGACATGGCCAAAAACATCCTCCGGGAGTTCGTGTCCATCTCTTCTCCCGCCCACGTGGCCACCTAGCACATGGCTCCCCGCTGCACTCCAGTGGGCGTGTGAGCTGGGTGCTCTTCTCGAGGGCACCTGGGAGGGCAGAGGCTCCTTTGGAGGCTCCACCAGGAGGTCTTGCCCTCCTGGTGGGGCATCACGTCCGTGGTTCCGAGATTTCAACGCCGTGGAATGAGAACGGAGCAGCTAGTGTGTTTCATTGTATTGGCCTGAGAGCGCATGGCAGGTGTCCTTCAGCCCCGCGCCGAGAGTGGATTTTCATTATGTGGCAGCCTTCCTGGGGAGCAGTCCAGAAAACAGACCAAGTGTGTGCCGTCAGTCCTGACTGAGGACCTACGACTTTCCTGGGTTAAGGATGTAGCCTCGTGTCTGTCCGTCTGTCTGTCTCTGTTGTCTGTGGTCTGTGTGTATCCTGTGATGATGAGGTTAACCTGCTGTGTGTGTTAATCCCAAGAAAGGAATTAGCACAAGGTAGGGAGGAGTCTTTTAAAGACTCCTATCTCCTGTGGTATGCAGCCCAGCCCTAGTGTGTGTTGCAGCTTCAACACTCCTGTTGGCTTAGATGGTCAAGTGAGTAGCTAACGTCTTCTGTTTGTAGAACACCCTCCCTCTGTCCTTTCCCGACAGCTCCTCCTTCCTCGGTGTTCTGTCCTTGGCAGTGGGCTTGCTGTGACCAGCCTGACCAAAGCCGGGCAGCTTATGGGGTGTTGTGTTATGCTGTGTGGTGGCGGTGGCTTGTTCGATAGTTTGGTGGGGGGATGCACTGTTGCTGTATCGTGGTAGTCGTGTTTGATGCCAGCAGCTCACACTGGTCACTCCAAAGCGCTATCTGTAGGAACATTGTTCACGGAAGATGTTTTAATTATCCTAATTGCATAATAACTGATTGGAGATAGAGGCCTTCAGATACATTCCATGTCCTCCCCAGAACACAGTCTGTGGGAGTTGTTGCCTTGGTGCCAGCCGCGTGTTCTGGTGTAGGTCGTGAGTTTCCGCTTCGTGGGAAGGGAACGCTGTCCCCAGGATGACTTTCTGGCCCGGACGCCACGAAGTTTCTCGGAAGCTTTATCGCATGCTGTTCAGATGCACGCGTAGACAGTGAGGGTTCACCTGCTCAGTTTTTCTTCTGATCTGAGTGTGTGTCTCCTCTGACCGTGAGCCAGATTAGATTTCAGAAGTGGGGTTGTCCCCGTTAAGGAGTTGGGGTCCCGCCTGTGGCTCTGGGACTGTCACCTGTCACCTCCTCTCTTCACCGCAGGCCCGTGGACGTCTGCCCTGTCCACCACTGTGTTTCGCACAGTAAACAGATGACATTCGGTGGAATAAAGTACTGTAGTGAGAGACAGTGAGGGCGAAGCTGGCTGTGTGACTGCAGCTTCCTGAAGAAGACCCCTGTCCAGTGGCAGGATCGCTAGTCGGCCCCTGTAGACACTGCCAAGCAGCCCCTCGCGTTCCTCCACCCTGTGGCCGCGGGCTCTGCTGCCTCCCCTCGCAGCGTGTGACCTGCTCCTCGCCGGCGGCTGGTCTGCTCTGTGACAAGTCTGCCTGCCTCGCGGTCCCAGCCGCACTTCGCCTCTAGATCCCATCTGCAAGGTGCCTCCTGAGCGCAGCCGTCTCTCAGGCTGTCGGCTCCAGCACCAGGCACTTTCCCTACTTTTCTCCTGGTGCAGCTGCTGCCCTGTCTTTGGGTTTTTGCCTCTGGCCTCACAGGCGCTTTGATTCCCGATCAGCGGTACAGGACCTCGTACCAATTGCCATGGTTACCCAGTGTCTCCTCTACATGGCAGGAAACATGGTGTGCCAGCCGGGCCTCCTGAAGTGTGGCTGGGGGTGGGAACTGGGGAGGTGGCAGCGAATAAGGACTACTATAGTGGGGAGGGTATGGGGTTAGCCCCTTAGTCTCTGTCCTAACAGTATCTGGGCTGAGTAATTTAGAAAGAAAAGAGGAGGGGCCAGCACGGTGGTATAGTGGGTTAAGTCGCCACCTTTGATGCCCACATCCCATGTGGGCGCTGGTTCAAGGCCCAGCTGCTCCACTTCCCATCCAGCTCTCTGCTATGGCCTGGGAGAGCAGTAGAAGATGGCCCAAGTGCTTGGCCCCTGCACCCACGTGGAGGACCTGGAAGAAGCTCCTGGCTCCTGGCTTCGGCCTGGCCCAGCCCTGGCTGTTGCAAGCCGTTTGGGGAGTGAGCCAGCAGATGGAGGATTCCCCCACCCCACCCCTGTAACTCTGCCTTTCAAATAAATAAATCTTTAAAAGAAAGAAAAGAGGGTACTGGGCTCACAGTTTTGGAGGTTCCAGGGCGTGGCACCACCGTTGACTCAGCACTGGCAAGGCTCTCGTGGCAGGTGGTATCCCAGTGTCAGTAGTGTGTCCTGGTGTGGGAGACGACAGGGAGCCAGAGACCAGAGACAAGCCAGGCGTGCGCTGCTCACAGCCTGTTGCCAAGCACCAACCAAGGCTATGGGAGGGTGGCCCCAGTTCCTCAGCCCCACCTCTTCCAGCCCCCCCGCCACCTGCTCGCAGCCACACTGGGGACCTCGGGGTCAGAGCACATCCAAGGCAACCACCAGCTGCTTCCAGACGCTGCCGCGGTGGCAGAGTTAAGGTGAAATCCAGTCATGCCAGAAAACAGCACCGGCTTCCAGTCCAGCTGTACTGTAATTTTTCCTTCTGAGTAGGTTTTGCCCACCATCTAAAGATTTATCAAGAACAGAAAGTGCCTGGTCGTATCACTGCTGCCTTGTTGAGTGTGTCCCGCTCTGCTGAGATTCCGTGCGTGTGCTGCAGCCTAGGAGCAGCCTCACTGTGTCCTTCCGGTCCCCGTTGCCACCTGAGCCAGTCCTGAGACAGGGCCCGGTGCTGGGCTGCACGTGAGCCCCTCTGCGGGGTGTGTCTGCAGCCGTTCGAGGGTCAGGCCCGTGTCCCGGGGTCTTCGGCTGCTCCCAGGGCACACCTGCGCCGTGGAGGCGAGTCTCGGAGAGTCCACGTGGCTCTTGTTTCGAGGGTGTTCTCAGAGCGACGTTTTCCTTGGGCTCAGCACCAGTAGCCCATTCTTCATGCTCCATTTGGTGGTTATCAGTTCTGTGGCTCTGCTGTGAATTTAGGTTTTATTTTGAGTTTTTCCATGTTTGTCCCTTGCACCCTCCTAATTGAAAATGTGGGGAAAAAAAAGTCTTCCTCTTTCTCAGATTCATCCCTCTGTTTCACCTGCACCTGTTGCTGCTCGGCCTGTGTCTTCCTGGATTCTTCCACAGCCCCGTGGCCCGGCTGTGCTCCACCCGCCAGCTGCCCTTCCCTCCCTCCGCTAAACTGAAGGTTTTGGGAAGTGGGGAAACCTGCTGGCTCCGCCACGCAGCTCCCACCAGTTAGGTCACAGACTGGGCGGTTCACCGTCAGTGTTTGTTCTTGCTGCTCGCTCCCTGCCAGGGCCCTGTTCTTCTGTGGCCGCCCCCAGCCCCACTCTGCATTCTGCCCTTTTCTGTCCCCTTTCTCCTGGGCTCCAGGACGCACCACCTGGGGCTGGCTCTCTTGGTATCATTTAGCTGTTCCGTGGACTCTGTGTTCTCGAGTGGGGGATTGCCATTCTTCGACTTATAATGTTGGTTTCCCCTATGGGAAGGTAAAGTCCGTTTATGGTCTGAGCAGCAAACTTGGAAACGAAGTTCTGTAATACACTTGCTTGCAAACCAGGGGCCAGCACTGTGTTCCCCCGAGGCAGCGCTCACAAGATGGAGTCCTTTTGTAGGAGGTGGGTGGTAGGTTAATGCAGTCTTCTCCTAGCTCGCAGCATGGTAGTCGGGCTTCCAGGTTTAAGTCCCGGCTCGCCGCCGGCCTTTCTGATTCTGGAGCGGCCTCTGCCCATTGAGGAACAGCGCTTTACCATCGACCAGGCTGTAACGGTTTGTTCATTCTTCACAGCGTGCTGGAAATGCCAGCTCTGTGTTCTTGCCCGCCACCACAGGGGATTGCACCTGGGCGGCCCAGCACTTGCATTTGGTCCTAAAATAGTGTGTAGTCTTAGGCACAGCTTTTGCCTGGGCTGAGCTATCCTGGGTAACATCCGTCTGAGACCCCCTTCAGCCCCTGTTCTCCTGGAGTCAGTCTTGTGCCCCCCCCCCATCTTTGTCTTCTGGTGGAAGCCATGTGGTGGGTTGAGGGGCATGCTGGCTTAAAATTGCACCACAGGACAGTAACCGTTTAAACAAAGCACCTGCCCGCAGTTCCCTTTCCTACCTAGTGCCTTCCTGGGTCTTTTTTGGTGGGCTGATGGTGTCCCAAATCCCTCTCATTGGAAAGGTTTCCCTACGCCCCCTCTGGGACCTGTCACTGCCTCCTGTGTTCTTGGGAATTTGTTTCCCAAGCCATGACCGGACTTTGCAGCTGATCCTGTGTCCTTGAAGGGACGGACAGAGTGGGGGAGGGGTGGGCAGCGGTCTGCAGGTCCTGGTCTTCAGTCAGGTGTTTGTTTTCCGAGGACCAGACAGTAAGAAGGTTGAGCTGGTCAGTTCTCACCGTGCCAGCCTGTTCTCCCAGAGTAGGGAGTCCGCGACCCCAGCGCTAAGTGCCAGCGCCGTTCATCATTCTGCCAGACTGTAAAGCTTTGGACAGTCGCCCTAAGGTGTGCGGACTCGGCCGGAAGCGCTGCTCTCACTGCTTGGAGCTCAGCCCACCTTGGAGTCTTCCTTGGAGAGTGTGCGCGCGGCAGCTTAGTGCACCGGGGAGGGCGGGCGGCGGAAGAAGGTTGAGGCTGCATTTTTGACCATCCTGCTTAGGGATCCTTTGGGTAGCAGACACAGAAACACTCCAGCTAAAGAAAGGAGAGGGTCATCATTAGGTTGCACGCTATTGCCCGGCGCCCAGGACAAGCGGTGCCAGGTTGCCCCCTGGCCCTTTACCCTGGGCCACAGCTTACTAGGGGCATGTGTAGCCCCCGGACAGGCACCCCAGACCCTAAGTCCACGTGACCTTCCAGCTTGAGGGATCCCCAGGTGTCTGTCCCTGGCCAGTGGGGGACAGGACAGCCACAGCATGGGTGGACAGCCACCAGCTCCCTGGGAGGATTTCTGTGGTGGTACAGCTGCTGTTCTGCTTTTGTGAGAGTGGGAGTGCCTAGGCTGCGGAGACTGACTGAATCCTGGTCACCACCGCTGTTTCCTGTTTTTCTTCCTTTTCTGAGTCTTGACATCCAGTTTCTTTGCCGCCTCTTCAGAAGCAGTGCGTCCTGCCCCGTGCTGGGTGTCCTGCCTCCACACAGCCTCAGGGCTTCCGCTTCTTGCTGGCTAGAGAGCAGATCCTTGTTCCATTGCGCTCGGTGCATGTGGGCTCCTGGCGCAGGGAGCCCTGCAATGCAGGCCTGGGCCAGCCAGGAAGAAGGTAGAGTAGCTGGGCCAGTTACCGGGATGGACATTTTTTTTTTTTTTTTTGACAGGCAGAGTGGACAGTGAGAGAGAGACAGAGAGAACGGTCTTCCTTTTAAGCCGTTGGTTCACCCTCCAATGGCCGCCGCGGCCGGCACACCACGCTGATCCGAAGCCAGGAGCTAGGTACTTATCCTGGTCTCCCATGGGGTGCAGGGCCCAAGCACTTGGGCCATCCTCCACTGCACTCCCGGGCCACAGCAGAGAGCTGGCCTGGAAGAGGGGCAACCGGGACAGAATCGGCACCCCGACCGGGACTAGAACCCGGTGTGCCGGTGCCACAAGGCGGAGGATTAGCCTAGTGAGCCGCGGCGCCGGCCACCGGGATGGAAATTAAATATGAATCCCAGGTTAGAGGAGAGTTCGCACCCAGGGCTCTTTCGACAAGCTGCCTGTGTCTTCCACGTCTGATCGATCTCTTAGTCCTATATTGAAGCTTAACGCTTTTCTCTTGAGTTTTTTAGAATATGCTTCTGCTGGCCTGAACCATTTCATCTCATTTATCTCATCGTCGAGCCTGTCTGGAGTTGTAGGGCATTGCTTCCTGCCTTGTTTCCAGCATTTTAAAACCACTAGAGTTATAAGGTACACCCAAAGGCACCCCGATCACCCAGAGACGCACACTGGGGCTCGGCAGGGAGGGCGGCGCGGGCTGCCGGGAGTGTGCTGTTCAGGTTTAGGCACCCACATGCAGGGGCCGCCGTGCCCCAGCAGTGCCGTGTGCCTTCACCGGGCCCGGGAAGCCCGCTGCTTGGTTCTGGAAAGTAGCACAAGTTTGGGGTGGAGAGAGCAAGCCCAGTGCGGTGGATGGAAAGCCCCGTGTGGGAGGGAGGGCCAGCTGTTGACCCCCGGGACAGCTGTGTGGGGCGCAGGAGAAGAATGTGGCTGGCCACGCCTGTGTGTGCAAAGCCGCGGCCACAGGCCAAGCTCACATCTCCTACCGACTTGGCCATGGGATAGATGGGCAGAGTTCTCTCACCAGGGCCTGTGCCCCACCCCCAAGTCGCTCTGCACTCCTTCAGGCTCCCAGGTCTGCCTCCTACCCCGGGTCTCGCACCACCTCCACGCACAGGCCCCGAAGTGGGGTGCACTGGGTGCCTCCGCGTGGGTTCCTGCCTCCCGCTCCCCTTCCGAGCCTGCCTGGGCGAGGGTCGCCACATCTGTGTTGCCTCCCACGGCCCCCAGGAGTCGGCGCCTCCAGACCAGTGGCTGTGCCTGGCAGAGGAGAGCCTGGCTGCCAGCTGGGTGGCGGCGGGCCTGGCAGCTGTGAGGTGCCTCCTCCATCTGCCTTCTGCCCGTGGAGACTGGGGATTTTTAACCTTATATATCTTTTTCCTTTATTCAAAACAAAACAATTTTTAGCACACTAAAAAAAAAAAAAAAAAAAGCCAAACGTTTTGTGCCTTTCTAAGGCAGCACTGTGTCCCAGGCTGCATTTTAGGACTTAATATGGAGATGGCCGTGGCTGCACGCCTCTACCTTGAGTGCCATCAGCCCCTAGGGGCCGGGGCCGGGAGGGGGCGCTCTCGGTGACTGGAGGGGCACACCCAGGGGCAGGCTGCTGGCGGTCCCCCGCCCCTGCCCGCTGCTGAGGAAGGAAGGAAGCCCCGTGCCCAGGGAGGGAGCAGCTGGCGGGTGTGGTCAGAGGCTTAGTCCCCAGCTCCAGTGCTCTGCCTGCACAGCTCCCGGCCTCCTGGCCGCCACGGCCCGGCTGCTGCGAAAGGGACAGTGCTCGCTCCTTCTTGTCCTGTCTTTCTGCTGGATCCTGAACCGGCCTCAACCCCCGCCCGTCCCACAGACCTGGCGCTCCCGTCACTGGGAGGCTTCTGACCTGTGTGCTGAGCAGCGCCTGTGTGTGTGTGTGTGGGGGGGGGCAGCTGCTCCAGGAGGGGCGGCAGGGCCCCCCCCCCCCAGAGCCCAGAGCCGGGCCTCAGCACTGTGTGAGTGGAGGGAGTGTCAGGGTTTTCTCCTCTCCCGCCTCTCCTTGCTTGTCCCCTGCCTCTGCTAACAGAACCGGAGATAGAACAGTTCTCTGTAAGGTCCTCCTCATTCCAGATTTTGAGATTCTTGGCCTGGGTGGGGCTGGAGAGCGCTCAGTATGTTCTCCAGGCTGAAGAGTCCCAATTTGTATATCAGTGTTAAGCAGAAAACAAAACACATTTAGATGAGATTTTCATGGACTATTTTAAAAATGTCATTAATATAAAAAAGTTTATATTAGCAGTATTTAATCATTCTCACCTGTAAAGAGTAAGAAAAACAGAAGGTAAATATTCTTACAGAGAATAGCAGAGCTTTATGATTCATTTTCATTTTAAGTCCATTGTTTTACCAATGTATTAATGTTTAGAGGTCTGTTATACTAATGTTATTTATTAATTTTTTTCATTTCCATACACAGTTAACTGAAGAGCTTTTTCAAGCACCCATGTCTGTAAAAAAGATATTTTTAAATAAAGTTTCTTTTGTTGTAGCTGACTTGAGTTCTTGCCCATTCAGGGGGCGGGATGGTGATACTGCCATGTAGGGCACCGAGCGCCAGGAGCCCGTGAGAGGGGCCTGGCTCCCGGCCTGCAGCCGCCCAGAGCAGGGCCGCGGCGCTCCGCAGCTGTCGCACGTCCAGAGGCCCCTGGCTTCCTGTGGTCCCCGTGATGAAGGAAAAACACTGGAAGGTTTCTGGGATAATTAAGCTTTATTTTTCTCACATATATATATATATATAATATAAAAAGGAAATTTCAAATTTACACAGAACCTGACAAAACCATATATATATATATGCATATACGCACATGTGCGCACACACTCGCACACACACCCCAAAGCTCTAGCCAGGCCCTTGGTGCTCCTCCTCAGCACCATTCTCCCACTCGGGCCCTCCCCTTCGGCCCTGGGCCCATCAGCTCGTCCCCTACCTCCCATCCTGGCCTTCCGTGATCCCTGGAGGGACTGGGAGCCAAATGTAGACAGGGCCTCAGGCCTTGGAAACGATGCCTAGATTTGCTACAGGAATGAACCCAGCCCCCCGGGCTCTGCCCAAAGCAAAAGTGTCCTGAGGCCACCCAAGACGCAGGCAGGCAGGTGGCAGCCATCCTGCAGCTGCTGCTGGGTGCTGCTCGGGCCCTCTCCGGAGCCAGTATGGCCAACGCACAGCCAGGGTGGGCTCCAGAACTGGTCTCTCACTTAAACGGCCCAGCTGAAGTGCTGGGGCATCCAGCATGGGAGCAAGAAACCGGTTCAGAGAGGGGCTGCCGGCATAAGGTGGGCGTTGATGGCTGGGACAGGTGAGCTTCACTGGGCAAATAGAGATGGTAGCCGGGTGCTCCCTAAAGGGGGCCTCCAGGGCCAGGAAGGGCTTCTCAGCACGGTCCTGTCCTGGCCCACGGCCCCGGAAATGGGGTCTGCAGGTGAGCTGGTGCAGGGGGCTTCTCCGCCGTCCCTCTGGAGAGAGTGAGCAGGGAGCTGGCAACGGTCCAGGCGGGAAGGGCGCCGACGGTGATTTGGTGGCTAATGCCTCAGATCGATGTATTTCTCTCCCTAAAAACGGGGAAGGAGAAGTAAGGAGGGGGAAGGGGAGGTGCAGGTGCAGAAGCCGAGTTCAGGAGGGATGATGCAGAAGCTGATGAGCTCCGTGCAGCAGCCCAGGGGGAAGCAGGGAGGGATGGGTATGGTAGGCCAGAGAGGGCCAGCCAGCCCCAGCGTGACCCTGCCTGGGGAGACGGACACCACGTTTCCTACTGCATGGCTACTGCACTGATCTAGAACTGCTGAGGGAACGGGTTTTGCTCTCCCAGAGCCCCTCAGCCCCCTGCCTGGGCCTGCTACCTACTCCCCACCAAGAGGGATGAAGGGCAGGGAGAGTTAGTGTGCGGGGAGCGAGAACTGTTAGCCCTGGTCCCTGAAGGTGTGGCAGGCACTGGTCCTGGGCCCTGCCTCCTACCTGGTCTCCTGGAGCCCTCTTGTCACCGCTGCTGCCCTGCAGGAGGCCCATCTCTTCGGGGAGCTTATCTGACTTAACTTCAACTACAAGTTCGCCCTTACGAGACGGGGGCAGCGTGCTGGGAGGGGGGAGGGAGGGAGGCGAGAGGTTGGCAACTCCAGGGTTGGGGGGGGCAAGGGAAGAGGGCGGGGCAGAGCTCATGAAAGTTCAGTGTGGATGGAAGCTGGGCAGTGGGCAGTACAGCGGGGGCCACGCTGCCCCAGGGCCCCACCTCTGCTCCTAAGGGGCAGACAGAGGGCGGGCCCGAGGGGGCAGCAAGCTGGGCGGCGGCCAGGGGGTTGCTTACATCTCCTGCTTGCCTGACCGCCCACACGGCAGCTTGCCCTTCTTGTAGAAGAAATACAGGACAGCGCCCAGCACGGCCAGGACCAGGATGCACACGCTCACCGCCACGATGACCACGCCCTGGCTCTCAGGCTCCGGCAGCTTTTTCTCTGTCCGGCAAAGACAGCGCCATCACTTGCTGCCCCATCCAGCCTGGGGCTCCCCGTGTGCGGGGGCTGGTGGGGGGGGTGGCGGGGAGGGTGGAATCGGCAGCAAGGACGCCCTGGCACAGCCCTGTCCTGCCAGCCCCGGCTTACCTGTGGAGGTGCCGTTGGCTCTGGCATGAGGGCTGGCAGTGGAGGTGCTGAGGCCAGTGGTCGGGCTGGACTCTGGTGTGAGGGTGGTTAAACTGACTGCGAGGCAGAGGGAGGTGGGTTAGGGAAGCACGAGTTAAAGCCCCTGCCGGCCCTGCAGGGCTGCGGCCCTCACCCAGCTCCAGGAGGATGGTGGTGGTGTTCCTGCCCAGGGAGTTGGAGGCCGTGCACTGGACAGCGCCCGCGGCCAGCAGCTCCGGGCTCACAAGGACAGTCAGCGTGCTCAGGACGCTCTGCGGATCTCGGCTCTGCTCGCTAGCCTGAAAGGAAGGCGGGGCTGAGGGGGCGGGGGGGATGGGGGTGGGGGGCTGGGGACGTGGTGGGGGCGGGGCAGAGAGTGGCCGGCTCACCATGCCGTTGGCGTTCCAGGAGATGGTGGGCCGCGGGTGGCCTGAGGCCTCACAAGACACATTCAGCACGGCGTTCTCTTTCACCCACACCTTCGTCTCCTTTGATGCCATCCATGGGGGCCCTGCGGGTCAGGCTAGGGTGAGCTGCAGCTGTGGCTGATCCGCTGCCCGCTCCCCACCAGGGCTCCCAGGGAGCAGGGGGGCTTTTTCTCCTCAAAGAGCTGGCAGCAGGTAGGCTCGGGGCGCCCTGGTCCCCACCCGGCGGGCCTCACCAAAAACAGCCACGTTGACCAGCTGTGTGCGGTTCAGGCCAGGGACACTGGGCACCGATGCCACGCAGCGGTAGCCGCCCGCTGCCTCCCGTCTCAGGTTGGGTAACTGCAGCTTAGGCCCCCTTCCCAGCTCCTGGCCTGTCTGGAGTGACAGACAGGTCAGAGGGGCTGGGAAGGAGCAAGCCATTGGCGCCCCGCCCCTCCACCCCCGGCCGCATAGCCGCCAGCTACCTTCTCTCTCAGCCACTGGAACTCCAGGGCCTGGCTGCTGTCTGCCTCGCAGGTCAGGCTGAGGCTGCTGCCCTCCTGGCTCTCGGGGGCTGCAGGAGTCACTCGCACATCGGACACATCTGGGGACACAGTGGTGCGGTCGGCCTGGGCAGGGCAGGGCTGGTCCCCTGCTGCCCCGGCCCTGATCCCCCCACCTGGCCCCCGTCCTGGCCCCTGGCCCCTCACAGTTCACCAGTAGCTCGTGGCGTTCACTGGACAGCGAGATCATGGTTTCCAAGTCAAGCCCCTGACACTCGTAGAGCCCGCTGTGCTCCTTCTGGGCTGATTCCAAGACCAGGATGCCATTGTCTGTGGTGGCCTCCTCCTCCATCTCGCTGGTGCCAGGGTTCTGGGAGGGGGAGGAAAGGTGGGCACAGCTGCCCCCGGGGCGCCTCAGCCAGCAGCTCCGCCCGCACCCTGCACAGAGCCCTCCGCACCTGCTTGTTGATGCTGAAGTGGGGCTGGGGGTTGCCGTCCGACAAACACCTGATTTCCACACGGTCCCCTTCCTTCAGCGCCCCCACGGGCTCCACCTCCAACCACACCTTTTCTGCGGAGTCTGCGTGGGCAGAGGGTGGCTCTCAGCCCAGGAGCGGAACCCGGGCTGGATGGGGAGAGCCCAGCCCTGCGATTAGGGGCACAGGCCAGTACTCACAGAACACGGGGACGGTGACCTCCCTGGATTCCTTCATGTGGTTCCCACTGGGCAGCCGGTAGCTGAGCTCACAGTAGAACTGGGCGTCCTTGTCTTCCTTAACCAGCCGCGCCTTCAGAACACTCTTCAGGGTGTACAGACCGCTGGACTCCACGGTCTGCGACGACTGAATGTGCACCTCTGGACAGGCACGAGGGCGCACGGTTCAGCTGCAGCCACCACCCTCCCCAGCGGTCCCCTCAGGGAAACGGGAGCCCTGCCCCTGGAGAGGGCCACCCCTCCATCCGGCACTTGCGCCTGCGACCTGCCCTGGACAATGTACACGAGCACAGAGGTGTGTGGATAACGCTGCAGCAATCAAGTGTGAGGCCCTCGAGCTGCCCCTACAGTGGCAATGACAACACGCACAGCCTCCGCGGCAGGCGAGGCCAGCCGGCGCGGCGTCCCCACCGCCGAGAGCATCGTGCAGCGACGCAGCCACACACCACCACAGAGGTCAGGCCTTCTGGATCTCAGCGCTCCTGCCGGCCTGGCCCAGGTGGATCTTCATGGTGGGGGCCGTCCTGTGCACTGCAGGGTGTTAGCCCCAGCCCGGGCTCCCCCTACCCGATGCCAGTCTCCACCCCTTCTACCTGGCAACAACCAGCACTGCCGGCTATCCCCGGCGGGAGGAGCGAGATCACCCCTGGCTAAGAGCAGCGGGCTGGACAACGTGAGCCTTTGTACTCGCAGACACATTTGCCAACATAAGAAATGGGCTTGAAAGAACAGGCAGCAGCCAACAGCGGCGGCTGCTCCCACCGTGGGCTGGCGAGGCAGGAACATCTCCTTCTAGGTCTGTGTAGCTTAAATTCTTCAGAAGACAACTGTCTTCCCGCAATATTTATTTTATTTATTTATTTACTATACGCATATATGTATATATATAGAGGGGGGGAAGAGAAGAAGGAGAGAGAGAGGGAGAGAGGGAGAGAGGGAGAGAGGGAGAGAGGGAGAGAGGGAGAGAGGGAGAGAGGGAGAGAGGGAGAGGGAGAGGGAGAGGGATAGGGAGAGGGAGAAGGAAAGGGAGAGGGAGAGGGAGAGGGAGAGAGAATCTTCCATCTGCTGGGTCACTCTTCAAACGCCCACAACAGCCAGTGCTGGACCAGGCTGAAGTCAGGAGCCCAGAACTCAACCTGGGACCCCTCCCACATACACACAGATGGCAGGGACTCAAGCCCTTGAGCCATCGCCACCTGCTGCCTCCCAGGGCTCCTACTAGCAGGAAGCTGGATCAGACGTGGGTAGCCAACACAGGACATATGTCCTGACTGGAAACGTAAGCTGCTGCTCCAAATACTAGCCCTGAAAAAGCACTTCTAAGCATCACATGTGTAATTATTTTTTTGAAAGTAAAAAGCTAACAGAAGGGGCCAGTGTTATGGCATAGCATAGTGTGTTAAACTGCCCCCTTTGATGCTGGCATCCCATATGGGCATGGGTTCAAGTCCCAGCTGCTCCACTTCTGACCCAGCTCCCTGCTAATGCGCCTGGAAAAGCAGCAGAAGATGGCCCAAGTCCTTGGGCCCCTGCATCCACATGGGAGACCCAGATGAGGCTCTTGGTTCCTGGCTTCACCCTGGGCCAGCCCCGGCCATTGTGGCCATTTGGGAAGTGAACCAGCAGATGGAAGATCTCTCTCTCTCTGTAACTCTGCCTTTCAAATAAATAAATCCTTCGTACACAAAAGCTAAAAGGAAACGTGTGAGGATTTCCCGTGGCACCCCAAGCCCGGCTTCCCAGAGCAGGAAGGAACTCACGGTTCTTCTCCTCCTGCAGGGGCCGCCTGTTCTTGTACCAGCTGACTTGGGGAGCGGGGTAGCCGTTCTTCCCCACGCAGGTGGCCACCTAGGGAAGACGCAGGGCGAGGCTTGCTGGCTGAGACCCTCCGAGCCCCCAGGCCCTGCTGACCACCTGGCCGCTGGGCGGGTCTCACCTCCGCAGGCTCTTCACTGTCCACAGAGATGCCCAGGGCGTTGACCTGGATGGTGGGCTCCTCCGGAGCCTCTGTGAGGGGAGAGAAGTGAGGGGATGTGGACACGGCTGCCTGCGGCCCGCACCGTGCGCAAGGCGGGAACGTGGCCACTCACTGTAGACGCGCAGCTGGACGCGGTGCTCCTGGGAATGAGGCCGCCTGCCCTGGCACAGGAAGATGCGCTCATCGTGGGGGGTGACGTGAGTCAGAACCAGGGCGGCTCCTTGGCCCTGCAGGCGCAGCCGCTGCTGGTACTCGCCGGGCTCGCCCAGGCCCTGGCCGTGGCGCACGCGGAAGATGAGTGTCGGCTTCTCCTTGTGGACCTAACAGGAGAACGCCCAGAGGTGAGGGTCCTGGGCCTCCCTGGGGGGCAGAGCTCCCCCCTCCACGAGCACCAAGCACTCACGGAAAACCAATCCGCATGGCTGAAGTTGTCCTGGGAGTGGGCGGGGCCGCACTTCAGGATCGCCGTGCCGCCCACCTCCACCTCTACCAGCTCCTGCGCAGGCTGCTCCGCCTCTCCAGGCACACCTGGGGGGAGGGAGCAGGGCACCCCCAGCAGCTGTGTCAGCGCCAGCTGCCCTCCATCCCCTCTGCGCGCTAGGCTCACTGCAGCTGTTCTGCCTGCCCGCGCGCTCGGAGAGTCAGAGGAGGGTCTTGTCCCTCCCAATCCTGACAGCCCCTCCCTGCCCAGCACAGGCCAGCACTCTCCTGGCTCGGGGGTCCCTGGTCCTCCACCAAGCAGGGACTGAGCACCGGGCCCCTCCAGGATGAGGCTGGCAGAGGGGCAGCGAGGGGCAACCGGGCTCAGGGCCAAGAGGAAGGCCCCTGTCCTTCCAGGCCCCCCGCCCCCCGCTCTCCACGTGAGCTCAGAGTGCGGGAATGCAAGGCATGTGCCAGGCTGGGGCACACAGGCCCCTTTGTGTCCCACCCCTAGAAGACGTCATGACTGTGCCCTTTGCCCCCCAGTCCCCTCCCTCAGTCCCCAACAAGACCCAGGGGGCCATCTCTGACTGCAGGCTCCCATCTCACACTCGGGCAGGCAGCATCCCTGTGGACATTCCAAACACTCTGGGGACCCCCCCCACTGCGAGGCTGGGGGGTGGGCCCAGGTTCTAGAGGGTCAGGGTGTCCCCCACGGGTCAGGGCAAAGGCCAGGCAGTGGGCAGGAGTGACGTCAGCAGTGCCAGGATGCTGCCAGCCCTGGGAGGCGGTGATGTCACTCCACACCATCTGGCTGGACCCTGGGGTGCCTGGGTCCTTGGCCTGGGCCGGCTCTCGGATCAGGAGGGCAGGTGGAGTGGTCTTCAGCCCCCAGTGGAAGTCTCAGAACCAGAGGAGCAGGGAAGGTCCGGGCAGGACCCGCTGGCTGGGGAGGCGGATTTCGCCTTTTCCCCAGAAATAAAGTCAGCCCGGCGGAAGCCCGGGGCACCCCAGGGACGCGATTGGCACGAGGCACGATGCCAGCGACGTGAGTAGTGCCCGGCCGTCCCCTTCCCCGGCTGGACAGCGGCTGGGCTGGGGGAAAGGGAGCCAAAAGAAACAGGCACACCGCGGCGGCGCTGCGGCCGTGCAAGGGCAGGGCCGGCCGGGGGCGCCCAGCCGCTGCGTGGTTCCAAGGAGAAGCTCCGAGGTGCTTGGGTAGCTCTTTCCACCTGAACGCGTTCCCCCAAAGAAACCTGAGAGCGCTCCCACCCTGGGAATCCTCCGTCCCCTGTCTCCGCCACCTGTAATCCCGGTGCCCGGAGAGGCGCGAGGCGACTCTCGCCGCCCCCAGCCCCTGCCAACGCCCAGCTCCGGCAGGAGCGCCGTCCCTCCGCCTCTCCCTCACCTCCAGCCTGGCGCGATGCCCGGGCCGGAGGGGGAGGGGTGGGCTCACCCCTCCAGCTAAGAAAGAGGCCTTTTCCAGCAACAGGCGGGCGCGGAAGGCAGGATTTGGGGATGCGCTCTAGCTGCGCCTCCAGCCACGGCTCCAACCGCGAGGCCCCAGGGCAGGCACCTGGGAAGAAGGCTCCCCTAGCGCCCCGAGGGCTCTGCTCCACCCCTTCTCGCTCCCGGCCGCAGCCTCCTCCCCGCCTTCCTAGAACCGCTCCCGGGATACTCCAGAATCGCGGCTGCAAACTGGCTGCAAACAAGAGTTGCACGCGCGCAAGGCGCCCCGGAGTCGGCGACCGGGGAGGGGCGCGCAGCTCCAGCGCCCGCCACGCTGCCTGCGTTGCTTCCCCGCACGCTGCGCCGAAGACCCCCGGCCGGACCCTGCGGGGCGTGCGTGCCCCCCAGCGCAGTCACTCACCCGCGACGCGGCGACAGCAGCAGGCGGCTGCGAGCAAGAAGACGCAGACGAGCCCTGGCAGCCCCATGCTTCCCGACCGGAGGGCGAGAGCCAAGTGAGGAGCGCGGCTGCCGGGGGCTGACGTCAGGGGGGCGGGGGAGGGGGCCCGGAGCGCCCGGCCGCCCCGCCCCGCGCAGCCCCCCGCCCCCGCCCCGCGCGCCGCAGCCCTAGGGGGCGGGCCCCGGCGCGCGAGCCGGGAGCTGAGCCCAGGAGCGCAGCCGGAGGTAGGCCGGAGCCGGCCTCCCAGGCTCTGGGCCCCGGAAGGCTGAGGGGGCAGTGACAGGTGTCTGCGGACTTGGCCGCGGCGGCAGCCTCAAGCTGACCCGGATGCCCTGAGTCTTCCCAGGGTGCAACGGCCCCGCTCAGCCCCGCTCAGCCCCCAGCCGTGTGGCCCTGGGGAACCTCCTGGAGAAGGAGCAGAGGACCAGGCTCCCGGTGTCGCCGATGGGGGCCTCCTCCCAGAGCGATTGCGCCACCGCGACGCTGTCGGCCTGGCACTGCCCCAGCCTCGAAATCCTGGCGGCTCGGGGGCAAGAACCCTTCCCGCAGAGGTATTGGTGTGGAGGCGTGGAGATGGCACCATCGCGGTTGTCCCTTTACACCCGAGCCCTGCAGGTGGGTCTCTGCCTAGAGGAATGATGAGCGGGCGGAATCACACTTTCCCAACCCCAGGCCTTGAGAATTCTTTCTGCTCTTGCCTGTCCCCCGGACTCCTGTCCCCTCAATGGACAGAAGGAGTTGCAGGGTGCAGGGGCCCCAGCTGGGCTCCAGAGACACTGTTGGTGTTGCTATGGTTGAGGACCCCTTGCAGCTCTGCTGCACCCCCCAGCTCCCTCCCAACCCTGCTGACTGTGGCTCTGTGGGGGGCGGGGTCTGCGGAGGAGGAATCTGGGGTGGGGGCAAGTCTGCCACCCATCCGTGTGCGCACCTTTACAGCTGCCCTTCTTCCCAGATCCGACTTGGGGTCCTCTAGACAGAGACCCAGCCCCAAGGCCTCGGGAAAGGCACCCGCATCTGCTGAGATTCCTCCTCCCCCAGGGGTGGGGAGTGTCACAGTTGGGCATGGATTTGGGGTGGAGGTCCGCCAGGGAGGAGCAAACACCAGACCTGGCCAGGTGACTTGGACGATGCTCTGGGTGGCTTTGATGACGCAGGGATGACTGGCAAACTACGTTGGCCTCGTTTTCCGAGCCCGCTGACCTCTTCTCCCTGTGCCCGAGTCTCTAGCTGGAGGCCATGGCCGGCCAGCCCCCCAGCCCAGGGGCCTGGAGAGAGCAGAAGGATTCCCCTGGCTTCTCACCTCCTAGAGTGAACGTTCGTTCGGACTCTGGCCCAGGGCCCAGAGCAGAGTGGAATAGACGGGCCTGTTTGTCTGCAGGGACAGGAGGGGACTGGCTGGAGGATGCCGCCTGCCCCCGCCAGGCCCAGCGGGCATCCAGCTCTGCCCTGCCCCACCCCCTTCCCTTCCCTTAACACCATTAACTAATCATTCTCCTCTCTCCGGCCTGAAAACAGAGCCAGCTAACCACCAAGGACAGTCAGTTCTGAATTCTCCTTCCGCCGGGAGCGGAGCCGAGTGAAGCCAGGTGGGGGTGGAGGAGCCAGCGCTGCAGTGGAAGGGAAGTGAGGGTGACATCCCTTGCCCTGTGGCCCAGCAAGCAGCACAGAACCTGTGCTTGAAGGACGCCAGCGGCCAGGGGCTCTCTGGGCACCCAGGGAGAGGTCAGGAGACAGACGGCTTCGGGATGGTGTCAGGGAGGGGGTGGCACTTTGGGGTTCCAAACCCGAGAGGTCAGGACCTAGGAGAGGATTCAGAGAGTCACAGAACAGGAAGGCTGGGGTATGAGGGCAGGAGAGCAGGGTGCAAGGGGCAGCTCCCAGGATGCCAGAGGACGGGGCTTTGGCAGCCACAGGGGGAGGTGGAGGAGGCACCTGCCCGCAGAGCTCAGAGCACCTGGACTGGGTGGGAAGCAGCCAGGATGGAGGCCAAGGCCAGAGGAGGCGGGACGTGGGGTGGGGGCAGCATTCTAAGGCTTTGCCTCACTTCCCCCCAGGAGGGCAGACCTGGCTCCTGACTGAGAGGCCCCTGTCTGGGGGTCTGTCTCATACAGGCCTGACCACAGGCAGAGCCCCTGAGGCTGGGTGGGGGGTGGTCCTGGCCCCTCGGTTACCACATCCTTGGTGGGCGGGGCCATCCATTCATTGTAAGGAGCAGAGCTGGGGTACAAAGACCTGGAGTCCTCAGTCCCCAGTGGTGTCGTCCAGGGGCCTTAACCAGGAGGATGTGAGAAGGGTGGTGGGCAGGCGGAGGAAGGAAGCTGATAAAGACCTGCTTGCAGCTGCGATGAGGAGGAGATGGGGGTGGCGGGGTGACCGGCAGTCTTGGCAGTTACGGAAGCAGGGGACCCGCCCTGCCAGAAGACAGGATCCAGCCTGGGCCTGCTGACGGGAGGGGAGGTAGGAGGGAGTTTCCAGAGTGGGGTCTGAGTTGAGAGGAGGTTGTGTGGAAGGGGGGAAACACAAGATGGGGGGGGCAGGAAACCGGATACTGGGGGGCTGGGTGGAAGACGTCGGGGAGGTGATTGAATGGGGGGAAGCAGTCCTGCTCAACCCATGTCCTTCGCACCTGACCCAGGGCAGGAGGGAGGAGGGGCAGCCCGAACTGAGGTGCACCCCTGCAACACCAGAGAGCCGGGAGGGTGGCTTTCTGGGGAGATGGGAGGGGCTATTTTTAAACTTGGAAAAGCCGTGAGTTCATCTCCACCCTGGAGACGGCAAAGGCCCCATTGTGTAGGGGTCCAGGGGAGGGGGAGGGGGAGGGTGGCGGGGCGGGTGGCACAATGGTGGGGATTATGTCCCTGGGAGCGGGCAGGGGCGCGAGGGGGAGGGGAGATGTCGTCACAGCAGGCCCACTGGACTCCGGGGTGGAGCCAGGCCAGGCTTGGGCTTGGTCAGGGGGGTTCCACAACCACAAAGCCCCCCGCCGCAGAGCTGGGGTCTCTGGCATCCGGAGGCCCATGCTGGGTAGGGGTCCGCTGGTGGGATTCCCAGGGCCTTGCTTTCCCAGGGACTGCAGAGTCTGTTCCCAGGCTCCCAGCATTCCGGCGACTCCCTCGGGAGCTGCTGGCCTCTCCTCTCTCGGCCCCTTCCCTGCCCGGCGGTGGGGGGAGAGGAGACTGAGGATGTGCAGTGCCTGGGCTCCTCCTGCGGATTGGGGGTCCCTAGCCAGAGGGACGGGAAGCAGTGGGAGGGGTCCCCAGCCCAGCCATGGCTCAGACCTGGGAATGTCCCCTTTGGCCCCTCTAACCTCAGGGGACCTCTAAGTGTCCAGCCCACCTGCCTGCCCTCAGTCCTTAGCGCCCAAGACCTCGCCCCCGGGGACTTCGCCAAGCGGGAGCGGGAAGGCGCCGGCGCTAAGCGCCTCTGGGCGCCCGGGAGCCCTGCTCCCCGGGGTCCTGTCCCCGGCCGGCCGGGGAGGCGGGGCATCCGGCCGCGCACCAACCCAAACATTACCATAAATGCTCAGGCGGCCGGGCTGGCGGGCTGGGGCGGGGGCCTGGGGCTCTCCGGAAGCCCCGAATCCGGTCTTGAGGCCTTTCCCAGCACAGCCGGCTGGTGGTGATTCAGTTTCTCCGGTCACCCCCTCTGCACGGGCGGGCGCAGGGGTGCGGAGGGAGCCGTGGGGAGAGGATGGGGCTGCCTCCCGATGGCCAGGGCCAGAATCGGACCCTCCGGCCCCCGGCTGCCTCTGGGGACCACTGCTGTCTCCCGGCTCAGTTCTCTTAAATGCCCCTCCCACCTCCCTGAAGATGAGGATGGGGTGGGGGAGGGGTGTGGGAGTTTACCTCTCTCCCCCTCTGGGAAGGTCACATCCGCTCCCCAAAATACCCACACAATACCCCCCCACCCAGGGCAAGGAATGTCCCCTGGGAGCTGTGTCAAGTTTGACGTTATTAAGTTTGAGTCGTCCCCGAGGACAGGCCTGCTGGAAACCTGGGAGTGCCACGGCCTGAGCAAGCCCCAGGAGCCCTCGCGGGGGTCTGGCGGCTGGTGCTCTGCCTGCAGCCCAGCCTTGGGAGAAGAGGCGAGAAGAGGCACAGGGAGCTGCGTGCTGGTAGGGAATGCCCCTAATAGGGTCACACAGTGGGGCGCCCTCTCTCCCAGGCCTGTCCCACTTGAGACTTTGGTCTCAAACGCCCAGGCTGGGAGCTCCAGGGAGGAACTGGCGGCCCTGCTGCCCATGCGGCTGATTTGGGGCGGGAGGGGAGGAAGCCGCGCACAGATCCTGTTGGCACCTGTCTCTCGGCTCTCACGGAGGGGTCGCTGGCTTGCCTGCTCCTCACTTGGATCCTACAACAAAAATGAAGGAACAGGCACACAGTTCCGTGTGTTTAAGTCATACAGCCTGCGAGTGACAGAAACACATTAAAAATTCTGATAAAACTGCACAAGACTGTCTGTGTAACTTCTTTAACAATGTACACTTCAGTGTGGTATTTGCCACAACATTGCACAAACCAGCTCCACTATCTGTTTTTTATTATTATTATTATTTTATCTATTTGAAAGAGAGATCTTCCATCCACTGGTTCACTCCCCAGATGGCTGCAACGGCCAGGACTTGGCCAGGCTGAAGCCAGGAGCCAGGCACTCCATCCGTGTGTCTCCCATGTGGGTGGCAGGGGCCCAAGCACTGGGCCCACTTTCCCAGGCTGCTTTCCCAGGTGCATCAGCTGGGAGAATGGGGTGCCAGAGGCATAGGCGGTAGCTTAACCCTCTGCACCACAACGCTGGCCCCTGAACCAAGTTTCTCCAACACCTGCTACCTGTTGTTACAATAGCTGCATCACAAGTCTGAATTGTGCAGTAGGACTGGGGAGTGGAAGAGGGATTCAGAAAAGGGAGTGCCAGTGTGGACCTCGGGCTTGTGCCAGCCGGGGACGTCCTGGAAATACAGACTGAAGTGAAGATCTGGTTTAGAGAGGGGAGGAGGGGGAACGGTCTGTCATTCAGGCAGAGAAAGTGGCCCCAGCGAGGAGAAAGGGATGGGGCTGAAGAAAGGGGCACACACCGCGGTGTGCGAAGAATTTCTTATTTATCTAAGTAATTTGAGAGCTCTCCCAGCTGCTGGTTCGTCCCCCTGCCAGCTGCCCCCAGAGCCAGGGCGAGTCAGGTCAGGCTGAATCCAGGAGCCTAGAACCCAATCCAGGTTTCCCCCATGAGTGGCAGGGACCCAACCTGAGCCATGATCTGCTGGCTCCTGGATTCTGTATTAGCATGAAGCTGGGGTCAGGAGCCAGAGCCAGGGACTGAACCCAGGCCCTCTGCGATGTGGTGTCCCAAGCAGCATCTTACCTGCTAAGCCAAGCACCCACCCTCAGCACTTCAGTATAAGAAGAGTTGTAGGGCAGCTATTGGGCTAGGAGGTGGGGTCATTGGAGGCTGGGTGATTTTTCTAAATGCTGTATTTGCATAACAAGCTCACTACTGTCATTTGGAATGCCTTGAGGAGAGTGCCAGCTACACCACTACTTCTCAGCACCACCTTTATGCAGCCATTTGGTACTCAGTGAGCAGTGTTTTGTGGCTAACTAGAACTTCAACAAGGTAGAGGATGTACGCATGTGGGAACTTGGGGAGATGAGGTGGGCGTAGGTAGTCAGGGTAGAGCTTGGATTTTTTTTTTTTTTTTTTTTTTTGGACTGGCAGAGTGGACAGTGAGAGAGAGAGAGAGAAAGGTCTTCCTTTTCCGTTGGTTCACCCCCCAATGCCTGCTGCGGCTGGCGCACTGCGGCCGGCGCACTGCGGCCGGTGCACCATGCTGATCCAAAGCCTGGAGCCAGGTGCTGCTCCTGGTCTCCCATGCGGGTGCAGGGCCCAAGCACTTGGGCCTTCCTCCACTGCACTCCCGGGCCATAGCAGAGAGCTGGACTGGAAGAGGAGCAACCGGGACAGAATCCGGCACCCCGACTGGGATTAGAACCTGGTGTGCCGGCACCACAGGTGGAGGATTAGCCTATTGAGCTGTGGCGCCGGCCGGATCTTTTTTTTTTTTTAAAGATTTATTTATATATTTGAAAGGCAGAATCACAGAGAGGCAGAGGCAGGGAGAGAGAGAGAGAGAGAGGTCTTCCATCCACCGGTTCACTCCTCAGATGGCTGCAACAATCCAAAGCCAGGAGCCAGGAATTATTCCAGATCTCCCACGTGGGTGCAGGGGCCCAAGGACTTGGGCCATCTTCTACTGCTTTCCCAGGTCATAGCAGAGAGCTGGATCAGAAGGGGAGCAGCCAGGATTCAAACTGGTACCCATATGGGACGCCATCACTGCAGGCAGCGGCTTTACCCATTACGCCACAGCACCGACCCCAGAGCTTGGATCTTAAGATAGGGCAGGAATCTCAAAAAAAAAAAAAAAAAAAAAAAAAAAGGAAAAGAGGGGGATAGGCAATGGGGAGCTACTGCAACTTCTTGAGCAATGGCAAAATGATGTGATGAAATTAGAATTTATTTTTACAATGGTTTCTAAATATCTTCTTGGCCTGAGAGCGCCCCCTGGTGCACCTGGTTTGAATTGCTCCCCAGACTTAGGGAATGTGAGGGATACTGGGTAGGGGCACTGAGCAGCAGGACTGAGCTGCAGAAGGGAGACTCAGGATCGCACATCGTGGTGGGTGCTGACAGCACTGCAGCAGAGGTGCCCTTGGGACAGGGTAGGGGATTGGGCACTGTAGCGGCTTCCCTTTTCTCTGACTCTTACCTGTGTGTATTGTGGGTTGGGACACAGCACAGTCATCAGGTAACAACTAAGGCAGCAGCTCGAGAGCGGATGATCATTAAGATACAGCCCAAGTGTTCGAGAAAGATGCACTCCCAAGGGGCACAGACAAGCAAGCAATTATAATACAACGTGCAAATGGGCACGACCTCCAGCTACTTAACCTGCCTGGGGTAGTCAGAGGTGGCTTCCTGGAGGAGTGGCTGCCTGGATTCACTGTAAGGCATGAGTAGTGGGTAACTAGCAGCATGGGGAGTGGGGCGTGTGGTCTGCAGGACCACCTGGCATGCCCGGTGACGAGGGCTGCTGGCTGCCCGTATCCTGCAAGGGAGGAACGGGACTAGGGAGGGGTGAGGCCAGATCACCAAGGATTTGTAAACCATGGTAAATTACTGACAGCAACAGGTGTGTGTGTGAATGGTGTTAAACAAGGGAGTAAGCACCAGCAGTTAAAGTCCATTAGCGTTCAGGCCGCAGAGGGACAGGACCGAAGGCCCTACTTTCTTGCTCTTTTAAAAGGTTTCTTTCTTCATGGGAACAAGTGACAGAGGAGAATGAGATCTTCCATCCTCTGGTTCACTCTCCAGATGCCCTCAGCAGCCATCTTGGCTGAGCCAGGAGCTCCCCTGGGGCCTCCCATGTGGATGGCAGGAACCCAAGTACTAAAGCCATCACCTGCTGCCTCCCGGCCCCATTAGCAGGAAACCCGATAGGAAGTGTGGAGCGGCTGAGATTGGCCCTGTACGGGGCGTGGGCTTGCTCAGCCGGAGCTCAGCCAGCAGCACCACAATGCCTGCTTGCTTCCCCAGGCCCCCTTTCTCTCCCAGGACCCACCTCTCCCTTGGGTGGCAGAGCCTGGGAAACATGCTCTCTCTCCTGGGGAGGCTGCCTCCTGCATGCAGGGCCTGGCTTTATTCTGACCCCCAGCAACCAATCCATTTGATCATAAGAGCCCCATGCTAGGGGCCAGTGCTGTGGCATAGTGGGCTAAGCCTCCACCTGTGGCACCGGAGTCCCATTAGAGCACCGGTTCTAGTCCCGGCTGCTCCACTTCTGACCCAGCTCTCTGCTGTGGCCTGGGAAAGCAGTAGAAGATGGCCCAAGTGCTTGAGCCCCTGTACCCACGTAGGAGACTCAGTTGGAATTCCAGGCTGTTGACTTCAGCTTGGCCCAGAACTGGCAGTTGCGGCCATTTGGGGAGTGAACCAGCAGATGGAAGATCTTTCTCTCTGTCATTCTGCCTTTCAATTAAAACTCATAAAGCTTTCAAAATCACAAAATATCCAAGATAAATAACTTAGTTATTGCACATATTATTGACTGTGTGGGCCAGGAATGCTTCAGTGAGTAATAAAGTCACAGAAATTCATAAATTCTTGCATAGTTGTTCCATAAAATTAATTTTTTTCCTTCACTTCAGGAAAATCCTTGGTTATATTATCATAGAAAATTTCTCACAAGGCATGTTTCTTTGACAGTAATGCCAAATTAATTGACCTTTCTTGAGGAATTATTGTTTTTATTTTTATTTATTTATTTTTTTTGACAGGCAGAGTGGACAGTGAGAGAGAGAGACAGAGAGAAAGGTCTTCCTTTGCTGTTGGTTCACCCTCCAATGGCTGCCGCGGCCGGCGCACCCCACTGATCCGATGGCAGGAGCCAGGTGCTTCTCCTGGTCTCCCATGGGGTGCAGGGCCCAAGCACCTGGGCCATCCTCCACTGCACTCCCGGGCCACAGCAGAGAGCTGGCCTGGAAGAGGGGCAACCGGGACAGAATCCAGCACCCCGACCGGGACTAGAACCCGGTGTGCCGGCGCCGCAAGGTGGAGGATTAGCCTAGTGAGCCACGGCGCCGGCCGGAATTATTGTTTTTAGACCTTTAAAAAAATTAACTTCAGTTTGGACAAACTTTGCTCTGCGGAGGTCCTAGCAGCTGAAAGTGTTACTAATCTATTTAAAGCAATACTTACATTCAGAAATTAATTATAAATGCAATATGTCATGTTAAAATATTGCTAAGGGGATATATATCACAAGTATTTTATTCCAGAGAAAATTTTATAGTATCTTTATTGTTTATATTTTCATTTCACTATCTTTTTAAAGCAATATATAGGTCCATTTTTAAAAAAGATTTATTTATTTATTTATTTGAAAGTCAGAGCCACACAGAGAGAGGTCTTCCATTCTTCTGGTTCACTTCCCAATTGGCTGCAATGGCCCGAGCTGCGCTGATCTGAAGCCAGGAGCCAGGAGCTTCCTCCTGGTCTCCCATGTGGGTGCAGGGGCCCAAGTATTTGGGCCATCTTCCACTGCTTTCCCAGGCCATAGCAGAGAGCTGGATCAGAAGAAAAGCAGCTGGGACTAGAACCGGTGCCCATATGAGATGCCGGCGCTTCAGGCCAGGGCATTAACTCACTGTGCCATAGCGCCAGCCCCTAGGTCCATTTCTTAAGTTTCACTTTTTGAAAATTCTATAACACTGAAATATTGCGAAGAAAACTCCTGGGGCCAGCGCCGCGGCACAGCGGATTAAGTGATGCTGGCATCCTACGTTGGTGAGCAATTGTAGTCCTGGCTGCTCCGCTTCCGATCCAGCTCCCTGCTAATGGTGCCTGGGAAAGCAGCTCCAAGCCAAAGGCAAGAGCCAGGAACTCCATCCGGGTCTCCTACGTGGGTGACAGGACCCCAAGCACATGGACGGTATTAGCTGGAAGCTGGGTGGGTCTTGCAGAGCAGCCGGCGATCCAACCAGGCTGACCTGGGCTGTGGCTTAATCCACTGCGCCACAGTGCCCCCCCCCACTTCCTTTGATGCTGAAATTAACCCAGAGGTGGCTGCCTTTGGGCCAGTTCCAATGGGAACTGTGGAGTGGGGAATGCACATGTGCGCCCCAGGCGTGCTCACTGCTACAGGACTGGTCAGTGTGCAGGATGAGGGGGGAAAGACAGTCCATGTTCATTCTGGTAACTTCCCACTCTGACCCTGCTCCTCGGGGTCCCACCCCTCCCCCGCCCGCATTCCATGTTTACGTCTCTCTTCTTCCAGAGAACTGGCTCTCAACCAGATGTATCCGTTTTATCCAGTCCCATAAGGCACACAAAATCGCAGTTTCAGAATGGCTGCACCCGTGCTCCCATGAAATCAAACCCCACCACCAGAGTTCAAGGGCTCTTTGCTTTCGGAGGGGAGCAGCCAAGCGGATGTGGTCAGCTTGTAGCCCTCTCCTCTCTGTGTGGCTCCACAGGGAACACAGTGAGGCTTATTCTGTTGTTGATTGGATTTTGATGTATAAGACATTAGCATTCTTTTAAAACTCAAAATTATATAAAAACCTATACTCGAGAGAGATGCTGCTCCTGCCCTTGCCCCTCCATTCCTTTTAGCCTACCTCTTGCGGGGAATTAATTTTATTATCTGTCTGGTGTAAACTTCCTGTGCTTTATGTTTCTAAAGTTAGGCAGGATCAGAAGGAGAGGAGAAGCAAAAAAGACCTTGCGACCTGAATGTTACCTGGGTCCCACCATCAGAAGGTCCTGTGGGAACCGCAGGTCCTGCTGGCAGGTGTGTGTCCTGCCCCAAGGCCCACTGCACAACGACAATGTCCCATGGACCAGGCTCAAGAACTATCCGCTTCAGGACAGGACTCGGCTCCTGCTGTGACATCTGGGACCTTCCCGCACCTGTCCCGGGCAGACCTTCCCCGCCTGCACTTGGAGCCCTCGTGTTCGGTGTTTGCTGCAGACACTGGGCCACCTCTGGGGCTCTGCAAGTGCTCGTTCCTCCCTGGGCTGCCCACAGGCCAGCTTCACCAAGGCAGAAGCTGCGAGCTCCATCTGGGTCTCGCAGGTGGGTGTCAGGGACCCAGGCCGTGGGCCGTCCCCTGCTGCTCCCAGAGCGCACACCTGCAGGAAGCTGGAGTTGAAATGCTGCCGGCTCTGAAACGCAGACACTGGCGCATGCATGCTGCTTCCCGAGAGCGGTCCCCACACCTGCCCCAAGCCCCGCACCTCTGTGGCATTGTTGGAACCGTCATGAGCTCTACTTGAAGGAAGCACTCTTCTGCCCTTGAATCTTTGAACAGTCAGGCCAGGCAAAGACGAGGACATCCATTACAACGCCAGCATCCCACGTGGGACTCTCACACGGCGGGATTTCTTAAAGTCTCTGGAGGGGCAGCGTTGTGACACAGCTGTCAGTGCTGCCGCCTGGGACACCGCATCCCACATGGGTGCAGCTTTGGGCCCTGCTGCTCCACTTCTGATCCTGCTCCCTGCTCACGTGCTGGGAACGCAGCAGAAGATGGCCCAAGTGTTAGTGCCGCTGAGGAGTCCTCAGCCACGCTCGCAGCCCTGGGACACAGGGCTGCAGGGCAGAGGGACAGAGACACAGCACAGCCAGACCTGCTGTTCTCAGGGATCCTTACCACAGCCCAGTGGGGGCCAGGCACCCTGATCAGAGCACGTGTGTATGCGTGTCTGTGTACACCGTGCATCATGTCTGTGCCTGTGTGCGTGTGCATGTGTATGTGTGTGCGTGTGCATCAGGTGTGTCTGTGTATGTGTGTGTGTGTCTGTGCGTATCGCTCATCATGTCTGTGCCTGTGTGCATGTGTGAGTGTGCATCATGTGTATGTGTGTGCGTGTGCATCATGTGTATCTGGTGTATGTGTCTGTGCGTATCGCTCATCATGTCTATGCCTGTGTGCATGCATGCATCATGTGTGTGTCCATGTGTGCGAATGTGTACCATTCATTATGTCTGTGCATGTGTGTGTATGCTGAAACCTGCTAGCTAATGACTGGATTCGAGGATTAGGACCAAGCCCGAAGCCCGGTGGACCTGGTCGGGGGCTGAGGTGACAGAGCCACGTTGGGGTGGCCTGGGGCAGCGTTGATCTCTCAGGGATGGGGGCAGCATTGATCTTTCAGGGATGGGGGTGGCTTGGGGCAGGGTTGATCTCTCAGGGAGGGGGGTGCCTGGGGCTTCTGGAGCCGGGCCGGGCCAGGGCCTGCAGAGCTGCTCCCAGCCTCGCAGAGGCCGCCTCCCCTGGCCTTCTCCACTGCTCATCAGGCAGGGCGGCCCGGGCTTCTGTCCTGAGAGGGCCCTGAGCCCTGGCAGTCTCCTCCAAGTCCGCCTCCCCAGGCCCCTGCACACACTGTCACTCTCACTCTAGGGGTGGGGTGGGACGTGGCTGGGAGGCAGGGGAGCCCCGCTGGGCGCTGACCGGGCTGTGGCCTCCAGAAATACTGAGGATTTCTCCTCACATTGTCACAGGGAACGCCCATGACAGCCAGCAGCGTCCAGGCTGCCTCTGAGATCCTCCCCTGCTCATGAACAGAAATCCTAAACGCACGAGACCCACTGCGTGCCGACCACTGCGCCTGGCCAGTTTGGTCTTTCCGTGAGAGCCACCCGCCCATACCTCCATCACCTCCCCACGGTGCACACAGGGACCCAAACAGCACACGGGACCAAAGCCACGCACAAAGGTGAAGTTTATTCATGAGAAGCATTTGCAAATGCTCACGAAAAACATTCAGTCAGCTCAGCCTGCGCATTGCTCCTGGTGACAGGGGCGGAGCAAGGCTACTTGGGGGCCACTCTGTGGCAGCAGTGACCAGAACTGCTCCCTCGGGACGGCAGGATGCAGCATGCCCTCAGCAGGAACCGGAGGATCCTCCTGCCGACCCCGCGCCGGCCCTGCCTCTTGCCCTGGGCGCTGGCTGTGGTGTCAGCGGTGGCAGCGGTGGCAGCGGTGGCTGCGGTCCCAGCCCCCTCAGGCTCACGGGCAGCTGCGGCGGCTTCTGGCTCTGCGAGGTCCACACGGTTCCTGGCACTGGGGCTGGAGGGCGACGCCTTGGAGGCTGGCTCGGGGGCTGCGCTGGGAGCACGGCTCCTCTCCTGCTGTGGCTGGCCTGGTAGGTGAGTCAAGAAGGGGTCACCAAGGGGGCCTAGGGCTCAGCCAAAGAGTACCCGAGAAGGCTGGGGCTGGGAGGGAGAGGGGAAGACTCACTGGAGGGCTCGGCGGAGTCGGGGGCTGCACTGGGAGCAGGGCTCCTCTCCTGCTGTGGCTGGCCTGGTAGGAGAGTCAAAAGTGGGGTCACCTCGGGGCCTTGGGCTCAGCTCCTGGAGGCCCCAAAGTGGCAGGGGATGTGGGGAGTGGGCAAGACTCACTGGAGGGCTCGGCGGAGTCGGGGGCGGCGCTGGGAGCAGGGCTCCTCTCCTGCTGTGGTTGGCCTGGTAGGAGAGAGTCAAGAGTGGGGTCACCTTGGGGCCTTGGGCTCAGCTCCTGGAGGCCCCGAGGCAGGGGTAGGGCTAGACTCACTGGAGGCCTCGGAGGAGTCGCTTTGTGCGGAGGAAATGCAGCCAACAGCCATGCTGTCAGGGGACACGGACACCAGAGCCAAGCCGTCGTCCTCTATGGGGGGGCGCTTGCTGCTCTGTGAGGACTCGGGCAGGGACGCAGGGTCCTGGGGCTGAGGGCCTGGTGTCCCCTCGGTCCCCGTGCCTGGCAGCAGCCCGAGGCCCGCCAGGTACTCCCTGGCCTCTGGGTCCTGGGGAACGCCCAGGGGCTGCAGCAGGGTGACCGCATCCTCCTCGTGCCCCTGGGCGGCTTCTCGGCCGGGGCTGAACCACCAGTGGGTCCTGGCATCCTCCGCACTGGGCCTCCCCGAGGCGTCGACGGAGAGCAGCCACGCCAGCAGTTCCTGCAGGGCCGGGCTGATGCCACGTGGCACCACGTAGACGCCGCACAGCACCCGGTCCTGCAGCACCTTGTCCGTGTCCTTGCCAGGGAAGGGCAGTGTGGCCTCCAGCATGGCAAACAGCACCACCCCCAGACTCCACACGTCGGCCTTGAAAGCGTCGTAGTCCTCCTCGAGGAAAACCTCTGGTGCACAGTACTCGGGGGTCCCCCAGAAGCCCCTTACCAGCGTGCCCCGCTCCAGCCGCAGGCTCAGCCCGAAGTCCGCCAGCTTGATGGTCATGTGCTCATCCAGCAGCAGGTTGCCCAGCTTGAGGTCCCGGTGCGCCACGCGCTGGCCATGGCAGTAGCTGACGGCGGCCAGCGCCTGGCCAAACAGGGCCCTGGCCTCGTCCTCGGCCAGGCCGCCCTGCCACAGCACGTAGTGCTGGAGCGAGCCCCTGGTCGCCAGCTCCATGACCAGGAACAGGTGCTTCCTCGTGTGCCGCTCCTCCAGCAGCCGCACGATGTTGTCGTGCCGCAGGCTCCTCAGGATGGCTGCTTCCCCATGCGCAGACAGCGGGCTGCTGGGAGAGGCGTCTTGCAGGATCTTTACGGCCACGTACTTGCCCGACGCCAGGTGCCGGGCCAGCTTCACCAGGCCGAAGCCGCCCTGGCCGAGCATGCCCACGAAGTGGTACCCGTCCAGAGGAGGATGGACGTCCAAGGTACCTTCCATGCCGCCGGTCACCTAACTACGCTCTCTCGACTCCCTAACCCGCTCGACACACGCTAGCTAATCACCGACCCTCACTGCACTGCCTACAACACAAAGGGACCACGGGGGCCTGACTGCCCAGCTGACTAAGACACAGCACCAGCTACTCTCACTGCTCTAGAGGCGAAGCCGCAAGACTACCTCAATAAAGGAGAAAACAACAAAGAGGAAAAGCCACTAAATCCTCGAACACTGATACTTCTGAGCGTGCTAGCTGACTAGAGTGGGGGAAGCAAAAATAAAGAAAACTGCAAAAAAAAGGCCAAATGGGCAAAACAACAACGAGGAGGAAAACAACAAACTAAACAAAATGGGAAAAAGCAAAAACCAAACAGACCCAGAAACAAACAACCAAGAAAACGCACAAGCAACACCAACGAGCGCAAAGGCTGGTTAGATGGGTCCTAGTTACACAGATCACAAAAGCGTGCTCTCTGGGTAAGGCGGACGAAAACCCAGGCCCCGCAGCGGCCATATATACTTTTTGGGGGCTCACCTCACATAGTGGCGCCTTATGAAGTCAGAGCGAGAAACGGACCAATCCCAGCCCAGCCAGGGACTCTGTAATAATACGACTTTCCTAACAGTGAGGCATTATGAAGTCAGAGCAAGAAATTGACCAATCACGGCTGCAGATAATTCACGGGGGGTTTCGCAGGAATTTTATAATTAAATTAAAAAGATACCCTAAAAGCTTTTGCCTTTGATGGGTGATAGGGATTGATACTTCATTTTTGAGAAATTCAAACAAGTATGGTGCTTGGGTGGTCTGGTCTTGTCTAGTGTAAAAGGTGATAGTAATTTGTGTCTTTTGAAGACCTCCTAGTGTCTCCACTTAGTATATCCCCTCCTTTGCCTTTACCCTCTGAGTGATGGGTCTCTGAGTGATGGAACAACTTCTCTGGCCTCGGTAAACTCAACACGTGTTCTGTTGCCCAAGACACCGTGGCCAGGTACACTGTCCGCATCTCCAGAGCTGAGAGGAAGGTGGCTTTGTCACCCTTTCCCCCTAAGTCATGGTCAGATTTCTCGGCAGAAACCCCGGAAGCCCAGAAGGCAGTGCGGTCCGTGCAGTCCAAACAGGGAAGGCCCAGTCAGTGGCAGCCGAGAAAGCTACATCCTCCGAGACTGTCCTCCGCCTGGTAGGGAGGACTCGAGGCTCTGCCAGGCACTTGGGGTTCTGGGCTCCTGTCACAACAACAGCCAAAACTCCTGGCTCCCGCCTTCAGCCTGGCCTAGTCCTGGAGGTCATTTGTGGGCTGTAGCAGAGCAGGGAGGAGTTCCCCCCTCCCTCACTAGCACTCTCTTTTCCCCTCTTCACGCTCACACAAATAGAATACAACTTAGAAAGAAAAAAGAAATGAGACTCCCTGCTTCAACTCCTCAGGACCTGCACAGCCCAGAAACGACGAGACTTGGCCGCATCACAGCCTCGGATCTGTCTCCTTGGGACAGCCTCGTGCTGAGCCCTCAGGACCAGTGTTTCTCCCGAGGAAGCCACAACCTCCTCTCAGGTAGGAAATGAGCCCGGGAACCCCCAGGTGGAGCGGTGTCTCCTGCAGTTCTTGAGGAGCCCCCAGGGCCCAGCACAGCCGTGGGCCCAGGAACACGTGATGGTCCCTCTGCACCGACTACCCAAGCCCTCTTGGGAGAGGAACCCTCCCTGGGGAGATGACCCCTCCTCCGGTTGCCCAGGGACATTGCACGGTGTGATTTCTCTGTGATTTCCTGCAGTGCTGGTCACCTCCTCAAGGCTGGGAGGAAAGAAACAGCACCCCACGAATTCTCACTACAGTTTTATTAAATAAGCTGAAAAAAACAATAGAGTATGAGGACTTTGGGGACTGTTTTGCATAGAGCTTAGGTAAAGCCTATCTCACTTAAAAGTTTTGTCTTTTCTTTAGTTCATTTTTGTTTGTTTTTACTGAGTTGAAAGGCAGTTTACAGAGAAGCAGAGAGAGAGAGAGAGAGAGAGAGAGAGAGAGAAGAGAGATAGCAATCGTCCATCCATGGTTCACCTGCCACACCCCACACAAATGGCTACCATGGCTGGACTAGGCCTGTCTGAAGACAGGCACCCAAACTCCATCCAGGTCTCCCCTGCAGGTGGCAATGCCTCAGCTAATTGGACCATCTTCCTCTGCCTTTCCAGGCACATTAGCAGGGAGCTGGATCAGAAGCAGAGCAGCCGGGACACAAAGCAGCCTCCCAATATGGGATGCCAGTGTCACAGGCGGCAGCTTTACTGCTGTGCCACAGTGCTGGTGCCCAGGCTTCTTTAAGATTTATTTATTTGAGAGATCAACGGACAGAGTTTGATCTTCTATCCTCTGCTCACTCCCCATATGGCCACAATGGCTAAGGTGGGCTGGTTTCAAGCCAGGAGCCTGTGGGGCTGGCACTGTGGTGTAATGGGTTAAGCCAGTGGTGCAGTGCTGGCATCCATATGGGTGCTGGTTTGAGTCTCAGCTGCTTCACCCCCGATCCAGCTCCCTGCTGATGGGCCTGGGAAAGCTTCTGAAGATGACCCAAATGTTTAGGCCGCTTCTCCCATGCTGTAGACCCAAAAATCTCCTGTTCCAGGCTTTAGGCTGGCACAGCCTTAGCCACTGTAGCTATTTGGGATGTGAATCTGCAGATGGAAGATTCTCTCTCTCTCTCTCTCTCTCTCTCTCTCTCTCCCTCTCCCTCACCATTCTCTCTTTGTGTGTCCCTGTCCTTCTGTGTCTTTATCCCTATTTCTGTAACTCTGCCTTTCAAATAAATAAGATTTGAAAAAGTTAATTAAAAAGCCTAGAACTCTACCCAGGTCTCCCACAGGGGTGGCAGGTGCCCATTTTTTTTTTTTATTTTTTACTTTTATTTATTTATTTATTTATTTATTTATTTATTTATTTTTTTGACAGGCAGAGTGGACAGTGAGAGAGAGAGAGACAGAGAGAAAGGTCTTCCTTTGCCATTGATTCACCCTCCAATGGTCATCACGGCTGGCACACTGTGACCGGCGCACTGCGACCGGCGCACTGCGCTGATCCGATGGCAGGAGCCAGGTACTTATCCTGGTCTCCCATGGGGTTCAGGGCTCAAGGACTTGGGCCATCCTCCACTGCACTCCCTGGCCACAGCAGAGAGCTGGCCTGGAAGAGGGGCAACAGGGACAGAATCCGGCGCCCCGACCGGGACTAGAACCCGGTGTGCCGGCGCCGCAAGGCGGAGGATTAGCCTAGTGAGCCACGGCGCCGGCCTAGGTGCCCATGTTTGGACCATCTTCCGCTGGTTTCTCAGGTATGTTAGCAGGGAGCTGGCTCAGAGCCAGGGCTTGAACAGGCACTTCAACTATGGGATGTAGGCATCATTAGCCGTGACTTAGCCCGCTGTGCCATACACCAGCTCCCAAGAACCAAGGTTTCTTTCTTGCTCCCAATCTGATATTAGCCAAGTAAAGGAGTTTTCTCGTCCTCAGAGAGGTGTCACAGACTTTTTGTCACACTTGGTGTCACTGGGTGCGGTGATAAATAATCTGCTCGTGTGTTGAATGTGTTTTATGAACTATTGGAAGCCCTCGTGCCCTGCTAAAGTCTGCTGGGGACCATGTGCTAATGGGGCAGACGTGCAGAACCAGTGACAGCCAGGTTACTCATCACCAGAGGGAGTCTACACAATGTCGCTTTAGCGGGGCAGCCAGACACGAAACCCCACCCTCACCCGTGGCCAGGAAGGGCAGGGGACACAGGCACAGCCCCTGGGTGGCAACCCCTGGTCACAGTGCCTGAGCTGGATGAGCTCATAATGCAGGTGGCGTCCGTGCCAGGAAGAGTTCTCTCTCCTGGAGGGCTTCCAGTGGGGGCTGTGAATGCCAGGATGGTGGGAGCCCTCTCTCCTGGGAAGACAGCCTGTGTCTGAGATGGAGTCCAAGGGACAGAGAGGTGAGAGAAGGGGCTGGGGGCGGGGCAGAGAGAGAGGGGGAATGAATGAATGGGGCTGATCCTGTCCTGGAGATCTGGATCCCAGTTCTAATGCAGGTTTACCATGGCACCCTCAGATCCCATGAGATCCCCCAGTGTCTGCGTATCTTTTCCAGCTCACATTTTCTAAGTTGAGGCTGCCTTCTCCCTTGGCTCAGCACTGGGGGTGGGTTCCCCCATGTGTCTGCGTGGTGCAAAATCCTTTCCAATGGCCACACAGGATCTCACCCTGAGTGCCACCCAGCCTGCTTCTTCCTTCTACTGCTGACGGGCAATCCCGGTGTCTTCCTGTGGGGGCGCTGTGCACAGGCTGAGGTGAGGATTCTGTCCCAGTCCCCGTGCTCAGGGCAGCACCCCCCCCCCAGGGCCGGGACACAGGCCTAACCGGAAAGGAGGCCCCCAGCACCCCACAGCGGCCAGAAGGCGCACACTCCGGTTCTCCCCAAGCTCTCACAGGCACTTGGTTTCCTCAGTCCCTGTCCCTTGAGCCATTCTAGTAATGGGGGCCGGGGGGTGGGGGAGTGCGGAGTAAATGACAGTTGGGGAGGCTGATGACTCACTTCGAGAGAAGCCTTCCCCCCACCACATGCACACACAGAGTCCCACAAAGGAGGGGCCTTTCTTCCCTATCACTTTTTGAAAAATATTTATTGATTTATTTCAACAGCAGAGCTCGGTGTTGCAACAGAGCTGTCAGTGTCCTATCCAACATCTCCTGTGTCGTCAAGGGAGAACACGACCCCATTCCCCTGAGGGCCATGCACCTGACCTCATGGGGTATGGGATCCACCTGCTCTTCAGCACAACAGCTGTATCTGGAGGGGAGCAGTATGTCCATGCTGCTTTGTTCCCGGCCCACCCAGTGTGAAGCCCGGCTTCAATAGGGGATACAGGCAGGCCATGTGCCTGGAATTCTCTGTGAGGTGTTCCGGTCGGTAGGGCCCTTGGTAGCACCCAATCCTTCCAAACCCCATGTTCGCACCTTGACCGTCTATGGCCACCCGCACAAACCTGGGGGAGCTGAATTGATGGCTGGAGGCCTCCTCAAGAAGACAGGACCCCCTGCCCCCACCTCAAGGAAATTGTGGCATGTGGCCCTTCCTCCACCCCTGGTCAGTTTCTCTTCCAAGTTCCTGAGAAGGGGAGGCAGGGCTTAGTGAATGACCATATTTCTAGATGGGAGGTTACAGGCATGCTCCCCCAAGATGGTCACAGCTCTTTTGCTGCTCTGAACTCTCCTGGCACAGAACTGGGGCTGTGGGGCTTCTGCTTGAGCAGGTGGTCACGTCATACTCCTGTGCCTCTGGAAAGTTACATGGTTATCAGGACCACCCCCTGAGTGACCAATGCCTTAGAGCTGTCCTAAAGGGACAGGGCTCTGAGCTGTGTGCAGGGCAGAAAAGCAAACACACCTCTGGTAAAGGACTATTATCCAAAACACACAAAGAGCGCTTCAAACTCAATAATAACAAAACAAGAAACCCAGTTTAAGAATAGGCCAAAGACCTTAGGAAAGAAGATATATGGATGGTGACCAGTCACACATCACAATGCCCACACCACATGGCTTCAGGGAACTTCAAATTAAGTCAATAGTGCGATACCACTCCATGCCTATTAGAATGACCAGAGCCAAACCATGGAGACCACCAAAGGTTAATAAGTACGTGGCCCAACTGGAAGTCTCACTCACTGCCGGTGGGAATGTGAATGGGTGCAGCCGCTTCGGAAGACAGTTTGATGACTTCTTACAAAATCAAACATCCCCTCATCATCCATATAAAGCAGTCATCTTGCTCGTTTGTATTTACACAAATGAATTGAAAACTTATGTCTATACAAATACTCAAGAATGTTCATAACAGCTTTATTCAGAATTGTACAAACTTGGGAACACCCAAGGTGTCTTCCAACAGGTGAATGGAGAGTGAACTGGTAGACCCAAACAGTGGGAGATTATTCAGCCCTGAAAAAGTCATGGGCTAGCAATGACATGGAGAGAACTTGAATCCATATTGCTCTGCCAGAGAACGCAATGTGAAATCTGAGAATCAGGTGGCATACTGTGACTTCAACCGTAAGACGTTCTGGGAGAGACATGGTAAAAAGATCTGAGGTTGCCAGGAGTTTAGGGTGAGGAGGGGAGGAGCAGGCAGAGTGCCGAGGCTTTGGGGCAGTGAACGATCCTGTACGATTCTATAATGGTAGACGGATGTCATTATGCACTTGACCAGACCGTGGACTGGACAACGCATCCCCAGTGAACCACAATGTAAGCCTTGGACTCCAGGTAATAACAACTGGTCAATACTGGTGTATCACTTATTTACAGACATAAACACCCAAACTTAAACTCAACTCGTCAATAGTACTAATAATAAGTATCAGTGGGCAGGACACATTCAGAATAGCTCTATTTTCTAGTTGAGACCATGACTTGCAAATCTGTTGTTTGGCTGAACTCTTCTTATTCTTCTGGTTCCTTCTTGTCTAAAGTAAATCGATTTGATTCAACTGCATGTGGCCAGCATTCCCTTTATGAAGCCAAAAGTGGTTATGAAGTCACATGTGATACAGGCTTTTCTTTCTTTCTTTCTTTTTTTGAAGATTATTTATTTATTTGAAAGACAGAATTACAGAGAGACAGAGAAATTTCTTCCATCTGCTGGTTCACTCCCTAAATGGCTGCAATGGCTGGAGCTGGACCGATCCTAAGCTAGGAACCAGGAACTTCTTCCAGGGTACAGAGTGGGTACAGGGGCCCAGAGACTTGGCCATCTGCTGCTTTCCCAGGCACATTAGCAGGGAGCTGGACTGGAAGTGGAGCAGCAGGGACTCAAACCAGCACCAGTGTAGGATGCCGGCATTTCTGCGTGGCAGCTTTCCCCACCACACCACAGCACTGGCCCTGGGATAGAGAGGTTTCTCTAAGATGTTCCTTCTATGGCCAGATCCAGAACATTACATATAATCCTTTTACTTTGGCAAAGGATGCCATCACTATGCACTCAGGCCATGTCTCCTACCAAGTTCTGTGTGTTATGGAGGGCATGTGACACAAAACGTGCTTCTGAATTCTTGACCAAAATTCTGTCCCGTTCCTCTTTATATTACCAATCACACTGGTGTCACTGTCATACACTTGCCCTTGACAATCTTTTAAATCAAATTATAAGTAGGATCTTTTTTAGATTTATTTATTTATTCAAAAGGCAGAGTGACAGAGAAGGAGAGAGGGAGAGGAGCCAGGAACTTCTCTGGGTCTCCCACATGGGTGGCAGGGGCCAAGCAGTTGGGCCATCTTCAGTGACTTGCCAGGCACATTAGCAGGGAGCCAGATCAGATGTGAGCTGGTGCCCCACCACGGGGGGCTTAACTTGCTGCCTCGCAGGTTCACACAGGCCTGCAAGTAGTTTCTTCTCTCGATTCTTTCCTTAAGTCAAAACAGGGCTGAGACCAGTTAAATATGCATGCAAGCTGCATCTAGACCTACATAGTTACAGATTTTTAGAAATATGAATCAATATTGCAAAATGTTCTTCAGCTACTACTGTAAATACATTGATTTCTTCTTTTTTTTTTAAAGAGATTTATTTATTTATTTGAAAGTCAGAGTTACAGAGAGAGAGAAGGAGAGGCAGAGAGAGAGGTCTTCCATCCACTGGTTCACTCCCCAATTGGCTGCAACCACCAGAGCTGTGCTGATCCAAAGCCAGGAGCCAGGAGCTTCCTCCAGGTCTTGCATGTGGGCACAGGGACCTAAGGACTTAGGCCATCTTCTATTGCTTTCCCAGGCCACAGCAGAGAGCTGGATCACAAATGGAGTGGCCAGGACACGAACCGGCGCCCATATGGGATGCCAGCATTGCAGGTGGCAGCTTTACTTGCTACGCCACAGCTCCTCCTCCTCTTCTTCTTCTTCTTCTTTTTTAATGTTTATTTATCCTTATCTACTTGAGAGGCAGAGAGAGATATCTTTATCTCTCTCAGATCTGTCCCAGCTGCTCCACTCCCTACTAATGCAGCTGGGAAAGCAGCAGAAGATGGGCCAAGTGCTGGGCCCGTGCACGCATGTGGGAGCCCTGGAAGAAGCTCCAGGCTCCTGGCTTCAGCCTGGCCCAGCCCTGGCTGTTGCAGCCATCTGGGGAGTGAACCAGCAGATGGAAGCCCTCTCTCTTTGTGTCTTTCCCTCACTCTCTGTAACTCTGCCTTTCAAATAAATGAATAAATCTTAAAAAAAAAAAAAAAAAAAAAAAAGAAGAAAGAAAGAAAAGAAAAAAATCTAAGTCTAAAAACCGTGGCAGTGATGCAGATTTTACTGAATGCCTGGTGGGCAGGCGAAAGGGAAGGTGACAGTGCACGCAGCAGCCCCAGGCAGGACTCCTGAATTAGCCGTTCGTTCCTGGTTTTGCCCAATCTCTTAATCCTCAACCTCTCTTTTCCTCTAAAACTCCCTCCTGTCCTAGCTGGACTCTCACCAAGCCCCACAAGAGCCCCGCAGTTAGCACCACAGTGGCAGGTGTGGCAGGTGGAGGCTCCCAGCAGGCTCCACTTCCTGCCCCTACCTCATCCGCTGTAGGATCACTTCTCTGGGCATTCCGTTGTCTCACGATCGGCCCATTTTCTTCCGAATCTCTGGGCCTCACCCCGGGAAAGTGGTCTGAACTCCCTCCCTGAAGTCAGTTGGAGTTGTCTGTTAGGGCCAGCTGGGCTGCCAGCCAGGGGTCCTGGGAGGCCAGGACTGTGGCTCTTTCAAAGTGGTGTTAAGATGCCTGTGTCCCATGAGGAAGTGCCTGGGCTCAGTGCCCACTCCAGCTCTTGGCTCCAGCTTCCTGCTAATGTGAACTCAGGAGGCAGCAGTGATGGCTCAAGCAATCAGAAGACCTGGACTGAGCTCCTGTTCACCTGTGAACATCTGAGGAGTGAACCAGTGGGTGGGCTCTCTCTCTCTCTCTCTCTCTCTCTCTCTCTCTCTCTCTCTCTCGACTCTCCAAGAGAAAAAGTGTGGCTATGGACTTGCAAAATCCCAGCTCACTCCAAGGGGAGGTCTTGGTCTCCAACTGGTGGAAATTCTCTCGTAGAGGGTCCCACCCACGCGGAGACGGCCTTGGCACGCTTCCTGGTGTGCAGACCTGCTGCTTCTTTGCTCACAGTGCAGACACAGCGAAGCACCAGGGGGCATCCAGGAGCCTGGGGAGCAGCCCCGACCTGAAATTTGCAAGACAGGTTCAGGCTGAAGATAGATTTAGAGATCCACTTGCACAGGGAGAGGAGGCTACGATGGGAACAGGAAGGAGATGGGAAGGGCAATGTCTCGGAAGCCGGGGCAGGGTAGGAAGCTGTCTGTGGCAGCAAGCATGCCAGGCAAGTCAGACTCCTGAGGAGAGGGTAAGGCTCGCGGGATCAGAGTCTGGGAAGGAAGGAGCGCATGTTCCCCAAGATGTGCAACTGGGGGCAGGGGCATGGGCATTTGCCGCCCGGCGTGCCTGCATCCCGTAGTGGTGTTAGGGTCGACTGCCCGAAAAACGTCACCAAGAGACATCTCTTATGCAAACAGCAAGGGGAAGCTTTATTGATTATCCAGCATGCTGGGGCTGTCTGATCATACATGAACAGAGCAGCCCCGAATAACCAAAGGTCGAGGTTTATAAAGGCAAAAACCGCAAAACCGGGAAGGGGGGAATACACGGTTGCTATGCACGGTTGCTATACACAGTTGCTAAAATCAAAAGAGAGTACATAAAATCAAAAGAGAGTATATGGTTACTGGGGTCAACATAACCTAAAACCTAAGTGAAATTAATATTTATCATAATCTTGACAATACCAGTTACAATATTACAATTAGCAATTAGGACTTGACATTAATGCAAGACACAGACAAATCACATCTTTATTATTAGCCCAGGTAACCCAGGTGCAACCTTTCTACTTTTAAGCTTGAGCAATCATGCTAGGGGGTTTTTGTGCTCTGCCAAGGGTGATGTAGTGCACTGCTATTGTCCGACTATTTGAGATCATAGTTTCGGACCAGAGTCTCACGGTGGGGGGGTTGCTTTCCCAGAATGCAGTCTCAAGTGCTCCAAAATGGAGTCCCTACTGTCAAGGTGCTACTTCACTCTGTTTTATTTTCACAGCTGCACCAGGAAGGTTTAAACCTGTAAGCTTAAGCTTAACTTTTTACACCCACACATATACAATTTTAACTCTTCAGTGGAGTGCCTGGTTCAAGTCCTGACGCCGCTGCTTCCAATCTGGCTTCCCGCTAACGTGCACCCTGGGAGGCAGCAGTGGATGGCTTAGGTACTGGTCCTTGCCAACCAGGTGGGGAGACTGGGATTGAGTTCCAGGCTCCCCATGAGCCAGCAGATAGAAGATCTTGCTCTCTCTTTACCTTTCAAATAAAAAATGACTAGTTTTATTAAAAAAAGAAATTGGGGGCGGGTGCCGCGGCTCACCAGGTTAATCCTCCGCCTTGCGGCGCGGCACACCAGGTTCTAGTCCCAGTCAGGGCGCCGGATTCTGTCCCGGTTGCCCCTCTTCCAGGCCAGCTCTCTGCTGTGGCCCGGGAGTGCAGTGGAGGATGGCCCAAGTGCTTGGGCCCTGCACCCATGGGAGACCAGGAGAAGCACCTGGCTCCTGGCTTCGGATCAGCGAGGTGTACCAGCTGCAGCGGCCATTGGAGGGTGAACCAATGGCAAAAGGAAGACCTTTCTCTCTCTCTCACTGTCCACTCTGCCTGTCAAAAAGAAAAAAAAAAAATTGGGGAAAGGATGCACAGGGGGACAATGAAAACATCAGCAGACCAGATGGTGGACAAAACTCGTATTTATTCTAATTTCCTTTGTTCGGAGAAATCAGCATTTTGTGCTCACACTGGGGGTAGCAATTCTGCAGTACGATGTAACAGACATTGGGGAGCTAGAGAAGGGGAGAGGGAGGGGGAGGGGAGGAGAGGGGAGGGGAGGGGAGGAGGAGGAGGAGGGGGAGGGCCAGAGACACTGAGTCGGGGTCTAAAGCGGGCGGGCGTTCAGCGACTGCAGTTCTTGCTCTGCCCCCGTGCAGCCCGGGCTGCGGCCCCCTCAGCTGTGCCTCCGCGGTGCTCGGAGAACTCAGGACACAAGGCGGGGTGGGGAGGCCAGGCCCTCTCTGGAGTCCGGGCCAGAGCTGAGCTGGAGAATCAGCAGAAGCAGCGTAGGGCTGACGCGGAACCCGCAGGGGAGTCTCCGTAGACTCGTATTCGGGACGGCGTCTCCAACACGTTCAGGGTATTAAAGAAATGGCCAGCTTCCGAGGGAGCCCCGAGCCCGACCCCCAGCTGCAGTTGCAGCGCACGCAGTGCTGGGCGCCCGCTAGGGAGCTGAGCCGCCTCCCGCCTGAGGACGAGGAGATCATGCGGGAGTTCTGGAAAAACCTGGAGAAGCCAGTTTGGAACAGCAGTGTGGAACCTCCGGAACAGTCTGTGCGCCTCGCGAGCGGCTGGAGAACAGGCAGTGTTTACGTTTGTTGTGTGAACGGCGCGCTGCAGGAGTGGCGTGAGTGACAGGTCGCAGGTGTGGAGCGACGAGGAGCAGGCGGCGAGCCCGAGCGGGACGCCCAGGCAGCCAGCTCCGACCGCAGCCTGCCGAGCTCAGGTTCCGGGCCAGAGGAAGCACGAATTAGCTCTTAGCCAAGTCCGAGGTCCGGCTCTTTTAGGTGACGGGGCTAGGGCGGGCCCAGTTCGACGCTGTCCGTCAACGGACCAATCACCACGCCGACGGGGGCGGAGATTTTAATACGCCTCCACCCCCTCCTTTTGGAAAATACGTCTGTTTGGGCGCTGTTCAAACGGACCAATGACAGCTCGGCGTCCTTCCGGCTGGCCCTCTCCGATTGGCCGGAATTCGTCGTGCCCCTCTCCTTGTCACGCCTTTTGCCCCACCCCTTCGGACACAAGATGGCGGCGCCCAGCGGAGTAGAGGCTGCGTTTGGGGTTTGCTGAGACTGACTCCCTCTCCCCCTTTCCCTTTGGGCGCAAAGCGCCGCGAACGGGAGGACAGGGGCCGGGCGGGGACAGGGGCATCTGCGTAGCTGGACCTGCGCCCAGCCTGCGCCGCCCCCACCCGGCCCCGGCCCCGGCCCGGCCCGATCCCATCCCATCCGTTCCCGGTCTCCTCCGCTGACCCACTGCCCGGCTGTGGTACGCCACACTAGGCCTGCAAGGCTGGGGTGTCTCCTCCAGCCCGCCTCGCCTTCCCTTTAGAGATGCTTGGTCTCTTCCCTCCCAGCCAGCCCGCCTTCGTAACCGGGCGTCTTGGACCGGCCCCTGGCCCCTCTTCCCTCTACTGAGACTGCACTTAGTGCAGCCCACATCTCCGTCATATTCTGGGTACCCCCTGGGTCAGAGACCGCTCACCTTCCTTCCAGATCCCTGAGCCTCCAACAATATTGACAGCCTTGACAGCGCCGTCCACCGAGGAGACAGACTAACTTCCGGAGCCCCATCATGGAGGCCGTGTACCTGGTGGTGAATGGGGTGGGGCTGGTACTGGACGTGCTGACCTTGGTGTTGGACCTCAACTTCCTGCTAGTGTCCTCCCTCCTGGCTACCCTGGCCTGGCTCCTGGCCTTCATCTACAACCTGCCGCACACGGTACTGACCAGCCTTCTGCACTTGGGCCGTGGAGTCCTGCTTTCGCTGCTGGCTGTGGTCGAAGCCTTGGTCCGGCTCACCGTTGGGGGCTTGCAGGCGTTGTGTACTCTGCTCTACAGCTGCTGTTCTGGCCTGGAGAGCCTGAAGCTCTTGGGACACCTGGCCTCACACGGGGCACTGCGGAGCCGGGAGTTACTGCACCGGGGCGTGCTCAGCGTGCTCTCCAATGGTCATGCACTGCTGCGCCAGGCCTGTGACATCTGTGCCATTGCCATGAGCCTGGTGGCCTATGTGATCAACAGTCTGGTCAACATTTGCCTCATTGGCACTCAGAATCTCTTCTCCCTGGTGCTGGCCCTGTGGGACGCAGTGATGGGCCCTCTGTGGAGGGTGACAGACGTGGTGGCCGCCTTCCTAGCCCACATTTCCAGCAGTGCCGTGGCCATGGCCATCCTCCTGTGGACCCCCTGTCAACTAGCGCTGGAGCTGCTGGCCTCATCTGCCCGCCTCCTGGCCAGCTTCGTGCTTGTCAATCTCACTGGTCTGGCGGTGCTGGCCTGCGTGCTGGCAGTGACAGTAACCGTGTTGCACCCAGACCTCACCCTCAGGCTGGCCACCCGGGCTCTCAACCAGCTCCAGGCCCGCCCATCCTACCACCGGCTCCGGGAGGACGTCGTGCGGGTGTCTCGCCTGGCGCTGGGCTTAGAAGCCTGGCGCCGAGTCTGGAGTCGCAGCCTGCAGCTGGCGAGCTGGCCAAACCGGGCAGGGGCCCCTGGAGCCCCCCAGGGGGCCCCTCGAAGGGTGTCAGCCCGGCCCCGGGCACAGGATCCTCCCCCTGAAGCAGGGCTCAGATTGGAGGCCGAAGAGGAAGCCAGGAGTCTCCGAGCGGCACCTGCCTGGGGCCGGGAGAGGCTCAACGAGGAGGAGCCTGCAGCCGGCCAAGACCCCTGGAAGCTGCTGAAGGAGCAAGAGGAGCGGAAGAAGTGCGTCATCTGCCAGGACCAGAGCAAGACGGTGCTGCTCCTGCCCTGCCGGCACCTGTGCCTGTGCCAGGCCTGCACCGAGATACTGATGCGCCACCCCGTCTATCACCGCAACTGCCCGCTGTGCCGCCGGGGCATCCTGCAGACCCTCAATGTCTACCTCTGAAGACCCCCACCCTGCCTGCCCACCCCTCTGTGCTCCACGCAGGTGCCTGCGCTGGGCCAGCATTCGCACCCCTTCTCCAGATCCTGGCCTGAATCCCCACCAAGCCATACACCTCGGACATGGAGATGGGACACTCTGGGTGGGGGTGGGTGCCCTGGATGCCGAGGGTGGTGAGTGTGTCACTATGCAAGGGCCCTGGGGCTGCTGAGCCCACAGCCCGTTCAGGGCCCAGCCTCTGGGGCTGCCCCTCTCCGCTTCTGGTGTTCCTGTTGGGGTTGTGTAGATCCTTTCCCTGTTTCCTCCCCACTCTGCCCCCAGCTTCTGCGGCCACAGCACATCAGTATCGTTTGGGTGTTTTGGCAACTCAGGGGTCTTGGAATGGTCCTGAACCTGTGTGCAGCCAGAACCCCTGTGCCCGGGTAAGGCTTGCGGGGAGCACCTCTCAGGTGCCCCTAGGGCCACTTCTGCCTGCCGTGATCTTGCGAGGCACCTTCCCAACCCAATCTGAAAGCTGGGATCAGTTAACCCTGGGAGGTGGGTGCCTGTGTGTGCACCTGCACCTGGCTTTGGGACCACACTGGCTTCACAGGGAGCCTCGGGAGGGCTGACCCGGTTTCTCCTCGTTCCCGTCTCCCCACGTCACGTCGAAGGATGGCGTTTCTCTTCTGTCTGATCCTCCCCGGTGCTGGGGAAGGCAGACTACACATTTCACTAGGGTCCAAACACAGAGACGGCTGTCTTCAGAAGCAGCTCCCCGAGGGGTCCCGCCGGCCCAGTTTCCAATAAATAAAATTCTGTTGACAGTTCTCACAGCCTCTGTGTGCATCTGCACGGGAACAGCAGCGGGTCCTGGGGGTGGGCTTAAACTGGGAGGGGGGAGGAGAGAAGAAAGGCTGCCGGGTTCACTCTGTCTTCACCATTGTTGCCAGGGTGCAGCGCCCAGGGAGAGGGATGCAAACTCTCTCGCTCCTTGAGTCAGCCTTCCCGGCTTTTCCTCTGGTGCCGGGCTTCCCAGGAGCTCTGGGTGGAATCCAACCCACCCTCTGCTCCCCGGAGGCGCTGGTGCTTGTCAGAGTCTGGCGCCGCAAGACCTCCTGGTGGGGAGCAGGCTGTCCCCTTAATTGTATGTTAGGGGTCTGGAAGCACAGCGCCTGGGCCCGCCTTCTGGGAGGGGGCAGGGGAGGAGGCTGAGAGGCCCCTCCACCTTCTCTTGGGGTGAGAGGTTGAGCCCTCTGGGAAACTGGATTGGAGGGGAGGTCCCCCCAGCCCCTGCCCCCCCTGGGTTGCAGAGGGGGGAGCCTCAGACTTAGTGACTCTGCCCACCCCGAGATGCCCAGCACAGTGAGGGAGAGCTCCCCACATCCACCTTGAATCTGGAGTCCCAAGGAAAGGCTTGGTGCTGTCTCCCTTCCCCCAACCTGGAGAGGGGGCTGAGCAAGGGGAGGCCCAGCTCCTTCCAGGCTTTGTTTAATGTGGGGATAAACATTGTATGAAAGGAGATAAACTTCCTGAGCCAGGAGCAAAGGACCCCCTTTCCCTCCACCCCCAGCAGAAATTCCTTTGGCAGACCTCAACACCCTTCCTCCCCCTAATCTGGGAGTCGGGCTCCAGCTACAGGGTCGTTGCTGCATTCCGGAGCTGGGGTGCCCCCTGGCGGTCATCTCAGAAACGGCCTGTTTCTAGACACCAGCAGTGCTGGAGACAGCCCAAGAGCTTCCCAGTCATCTAGGGACCAGGCGAGCAGCCAGAGCAGCCACGACTGAAGATCCCGGCCTCTTTTCTGTTGGGTCAGGGAAGGGCATGTGTGCTGACGACAGCCCTGCCTGGTGCGTTTGGCATCTGGGAGTAAGAAAAAGCTGCCTCTTTCTCCAAGTGGCCAGCGCCGTGGCCAGGAGGCACCTCCTCCATCAGGCGCTCTTGTTCTCAGCCTGCACAGCCAAGGCAGCAGCTCTGAGCAGCCGCTCCCCGACCTGGGCCTGCTGCCTGTGCCCCTTGCCCCTAGCTCCAGCCCACTTTCAAACTTCCCCTTCTTTAAAAAATTATATTTAAATGTTATTTGACAGGCAGAGAGACATACAGAGAGCGCCCATCCTCTGGTTCACTCCCCAAATGCCCTCAAAGGCCAGGGCCAGGATGAGGCCAAAGCCAGCAGGTGGAACTTAGTCTCAATGACCAGTGCCTCCCAGGGTCCTGGAATGGCCCTGAACCTGTGTGCAGGAGCCTGGGTCAGAAGCTGGAGCTGGGTATTGAACCCAGGCACTTGGTGTTTTAACCGCTAGGCCAACAGCCCGCCCCAAGGACCCTCCCTTCTGTCTGAGCCCCACCACAAATGACCTTCAGAAATAGGGTCCCTCACCCCCCACCACCAACAAGGAAGGCTGAAGCTGATAGGGGTTCTTGTAGATTTACTGAGTGGGCTCTGAAGAAGGGGCCAGCCTGGGGGCAGGAGGGAGGGGGGAGAACACAGAGAAGTAGAGGACGGGGAACTCCCCCCTTGGAGTCCTGGGTCCGAGCAACTGGGGGACCCACCCACACTTGCCAGTGCATGGCACAATCTAGTGGTCTCGGGCAGAAATCCAGCCACTGCCCCATGCTGCCTGCGGTGAGCTCACACGGCCTCGGTTCCCGTTCCTTGTCCACAGCAAGTCCCGAGTCGGTGACAACGTTCCGGGGGGGCCAGCCCTCCCGGATGACAGATGACGTGGCTGTTGTCCTCTGGGAGTCAGCGTGACTCACTTTCCAGTGGGCACTAAGCAAAGACTGGGGAGCTGTGCCAGTCAGAGTACACCAGAAATCCAGAGAAGGTGCTGTCTGTCTTGATGCTGGCATAGATGCCGATGTAATCGCCCACACCCACCTGCACCCACACCTGGTCCTCGGGCTCCAGTCTCACCATAGCACCCCCTGAGAGCGAGGCGGGCTTGGGCCACCCCCCAAAAAACTGGAAGAAGGAGGCAATGGATTCGCCATTCTTCACCAGATCGAACTGCAGGCTGGCCCGGTAGACGGTGGCGTGGACGGCAAAGTAGTAGACCCCCGGAACCTGGCAGGTGAACTTGCCGGTGGCGGCGTCGTAATGGCCCTGCTCGTTGATCAGCACGCGATCGAAGGGCAAGGGCGCGTCGGCCGGCGGAGGCACCCGGCTCTCGGAGCGCTTAGCGCTGAAGGCGGAGCGCGGGGGCACCGAGCACTCGCCCGCAGGCCCGGCAGGCCCGGCCGGCCCCGCCTCTCCCCGCGGCCCGGGCTCCCCACGCGGCCCAGGCAGTCCTGCGGGAGTAAGGGCAGCGGTGAGCGTGGGCGTGCCGGCCCGCAGCGGAGGTCCGGAAGGGCGACTCTAAAAGCCCCCTCTCTGGCCCATCCTCCGCACCTTTCTACAGGTGGCCCCAGAGGGTCCCCGGAGTGCTGGCTCCCGCCGGCTGACTCACTTCCGTCCACCCTCCGCCCCACCCACGTCGGGAGAGAGGAGCGCGCCCTGGTGCGCGGGGCCGGAGGACGCGGGAGGGCGAGCGCCCGGCCGCGCCGGCCCCGACGTCCCCATGGACGGCCGCGAAGGTGTCTCCTTACCCGGCCTCCCGCCCTCGCCTTTCTCGCCCGGAACTCCGGGCGCGCCGTCGCGGCCATCGCGGCCGTCGCGCCCAGGCAGGCCCTGGCTGCCGTGGTGACCCGGGGTGCCTGGGAGGCCGGGGTGCCCCGGGCACAGGCTGGGGATCTTGTTGTCGTCCAGCGGGGGCGAGCCGGCCGCCAGGCCCAGGAGCAGCAGGGCGAGGAGCAGCCTCATGGCGCCGGCACCGGGAGCCCGACGGCGGGGTCCTGTCCTAGTCTGCGGGCCGGGCAGGACTGGAGTCGGCACCCACTCTCGCGGCCCCGGCACGGCCCCGTCGGTCCCCACCCCGCCCCAGCCCCGAGGACCCGGGGAGCACCGCGAGGGGGGAGGGGAGGCCGCCTGCCCGCCCGGCCCTCTCCCACCCGCCTCAGCGGGGCTCACCCTTCGCTGCTCTCCCGCCGACGGCTTCCTGCGACTCTCCTCGGGGGCCTGCTCCCGGCCCTGCGCTGCTCCGCGGCCAGGCGCCCGCTGCCCTCGCGGGGTTGCTGGTCCCGGTCCGCTCGCCGCCGGCCCGGCTCTGCTCCTCCCAGTCTCCGAGAGGAAACCAGTTGTTCAGGGGCCAAGAGCTCCGGGCCGGGAAATAGCAGGGAAATAACTCGTGGTGTCGCCCGGCGGCCGGCCAAAGTTTGGGGGAGAAGGGAGGGGGAGAGAGGCTTGAGCCGGGCCCCGGGAGAGGCAACCCGCAGGGCGCCTCCCGTTCCCGGGGGCAGAGCGCAGTGGCGCCGCCGCGACCAAGAAGGGGAGAGCGGGCGCTGCGGGGGGTCGCAGCGGAAGGGGGGCGGGGAGGAGCTGGGGCAGAGATCCGGACCCCCGGGGTTAGAGCAGGGCACCCACGTGATTGCCGAATGAGTGGGAAAGTCAGAAGGTGGGTGGCAGAGAACTTGAGAAGGCAGAGGGCAGTCAGGGCCCTGGAGGGAAGCGGTGTGGGTTGTATGAGGACAGGGGCAGGGAAGGGGGGAGGGGGCTGTGGATTCCCCGCTGCTGCTGGGAGGCCCAGAGAGGGTGAGAAGAGCCCAGGCTGGTCCGCCTCCCCCACCCTGCCCGGCAGCCTCTTAGGCAAGGGAGGACAGGCAGGCTGAGGGCAGGGGGTCCGCTTCAGGGTCACGGCTGGGCGCAGGCTTCCAGGCCAGCTGCCTCAGGCAGCCTGTTGCAGTTGAAGGGCCAGGGGGTACCCAGGAGGGCCAGGCCAGACTGGCACTGGCGCTCCGCCTCCTGGCAGACAGAGCGGCAGGGAGGCAGGACGCTGCCCAGCGGGGTGCAGCGGGGCACCAGCAGCCCGCAGAGGAGCCGCCGGAAACTCTGGTAGCAGGGTAGACTGGTTAGGCTCTGCAGAGGGCAGAGAGGCGTCTTCAGTGCTGGTCCCCAGGTTCCCTGCCCTCCCTGTGGCCTCCCTCCCCATCTCTGGGCCAAGGCACCTTGTAGCCTCGGAGGACTTCTACCACCTCCTGCTGGGTGGCCATGCCCACCCAGATGTTAGGGAAGGCCGTGGTGTTGTAGCTCAGACCCACGCACATCTCCACCTGGACGGGCTCACAGGCCAGCTCTGCGGGAGGGAGGGGCTGCTCACTGGCTGTTCGGCCTGGGCCGCTGGGGTTGCGGGAGTCCAGGAAGGTAACAGGGTGAGGGCTTTGCCTGTGTGGAGGGTCCCCGTGAAGCCCTGGGAGTCTGCTCCAACATCGCTCATCAGCCCTGGGCGTTGAGCTGGCGTCTCTGTGACCTCAGGAAGCACAGGCAGGGACGCAAGCCCCTGCTCCCCATAGCATCTCACCTTCGCCTTTGAGCTCTGCAGAGGGACTCCGTGTGTCAAGGTGCAGGGTTCTCGAAGCCCCAACTCTCGACTCCCCGATCCCCATGTCCCTAAGGACCACTGCCACCACCAGCCAAGAGTCCCGAGTCAGGACGGTGAGGCCCAGCGGCTGCTCGCCCCTGCCCGAATCAGGGAGGTAGGGTGGGTGGTAGCTCGGGTGCCAGGGCGTGTCTGCGACTGGGCACCCAGCCCGTGTAGGGATCCCGGGTGGGGCCGGGCCTCACCTGGCGGTGGGGCCAGGGGACTGCTGCAGTTGTCACCGCTGCCACCTGTGCAGTCTCTCCACATGTCGCACACCCACTGCAGCCCCTTACACTCTCCGTCCCGGCAGGAGGACTCTCGGCGCCCACAGGGGTCTGTAGGCATGGGGCGTGGCAGTGCCTGTCCTGTCCCCCCCCCCGCTGCCCCCCCCCCCCGTGCCGTCCACTCTCTGGGTCCAGGGGCACCTACTGTCTGTGGCATTGAAGGCCTGGAAGGTGGCTGAGAAGCCCCCGCCGCTGACGCCGTGGTCTGTCCTGAAGAACACAGCCAGCTCCCAGTGCGAGGACAGGAGGCGAGGGGGCGGCTCTGTCCCGCAGAACCTGCCCGAAGCGGTGGAGAGCCATGGGCCCCTGGCTGCAGCCTCCCGCAGGCTCGCTATGAGCCGGGTGCTCCGGGCCAGGCCAGAGGTGAGGGGAGACACAGTGGCTGACTCCCAGAATTCAGCGCCAGGGAGGAAATGCTGGTGGACAAAGTGGCAAACTGAGGCCGGTGTGTGTGTGTGTGTGCGTGCGTGTGCGTGTGTGAGTAAATGGCTCCACAGGCTGGGAAGAGCTGGAGGGGAGCTGGAAGAGATTTGGGAAAGGGCCTCCTGGGGACAGGCACGACCCGGCCCCCGGCAGGTGCAGAAGGCAGAAGCATTTGTTTAGGGTGGCTCTGGAGAGACTGGCTTGGAGTGGCAGAGGGCGGAGCTGGGGAATGGCCAGGCCTGAGGGGAGGGGGAGGGCTGAGTCTGGCTCCTTCCCCGACCCTGTACCTGCCCAGGAGGCTGAGGGCCCCTGAGCTGCTGGTCTCATACACCTCCACGTAGGCCACCTTGCACTCGTCCTGCGCTTCCAGGCTGAAATTGTGGAACTGCAGCTCAATGCCAAGACCGGCGGGCACCGAGATGCGCCAGGTGCAGAGCTGGGGAGAGTGCGGGAGGAGCCAGTCACGGGGCAGCCACTGCCCAGTGCGCCTGCACCTCTGTGGCCCTGGACGTACAACGGGCCTTTTAAGTTGTTTGGGCTCAGAGAGGAGTGAATGCAGTGTGGGAACATCTGGGTATACAGTAAGCACTTAAGAATGTTCCCCATCTGGCTTTCTGCAGTACAGAGCAGTGTTTCCCCTGCCCGTGTGCGGCACTGCTGGTCCCCCCTGCAGCCGGGCTGCACTGACCTGGTGGTGTGGGTACTGCTGCAGGTAGCTGGGAGTAGAGAAAGCGCCCTGGAGCCCCGTCAAGTGCCCCCCGCACCCTGTGGAGAGGCAGACAGCTTGTGGGGCTGGCAAGAGAGCATCTTGGCCCTGCCCACAGGGAAGCAAGCTCTGGCTGGGAGAATGGCCAGGCAGGGTGTGCCGATGGGAACGTTGCGGCTTGGGGCCCGGCCAGTGCTGGGGAGCGCAGCCAGAGCCTGGATCAGATGCCTGGAGACAGCACCCGCCCTGCGCCTGGCGGGCCCGTACCCGAGCTCTTGGCGCTGCAGTTGGTTTCGTCACTGCCATCAGCACAGTTGGCAAAGCCATCGCATACCGAGTCGGGGAGCAGGCAGGTGAGCTGGTCACAGGAGAACTCATCGTGGGCGCAGCTCCCTGGGGATGGCATCTGGATTCAGGAACCACCCCCAAAGTCTCCACCCCCTTTTTCCAGGGCTGGGAGTGGCTGAGGGGAGGGAAGCCAGACACTTGCCAGGCAGCTGGGGACACAGTGGCCAAACACTCACCATGCCCGGGGACCACAGCCTGATACCAGGCCTGGAAGCCAGAGCCTTCCACACTGCTGTCGGAGACGAAAGCCACCCTGAGGCGGCTGGCATTGGTGTTGAGTGTGGGAGGCGCTACCCTCCCACACACCCTGCAAGAAGCCGAGAAAGCTGATCAGGCTCAGAGCTCAGAGCCTGCCAGAGCGGAGCAGGCCTGGGCCCTGTCGTCCTGTTTCCTTAACCCCTGAACCGGTGCTGAGCACAGCACAAAGTTTCCTGCACTTTCCCAGGGTGCTCGGACTGCCCCAGCCCCTGTGTGTCAGTCAGCCGTGTAGCATTTCTCCATGGGAATTATTGATAAGAGGCCCATTTCATAGATTAGGAAACTGAAGCCAGAGAGGGGCAGTGACCCTCCCCAGGTTGCACAGCAGAGGGGTGGCAAAGCTGGGCCCCGAGGTCAAGGCTCTTCATTTCCCCCTAGTCCAGCCTCTCCCTTGCAACCCCCTTGCTCTGGGCCCCCGAGAGTGGTTCAGGACAGGGTGCAGAGGGACCACCTGAGGAGGGGGCCTTCAGGCTCTGGGGAGATTTCCAAGCGGTCAAAGAGACAGGAGGCCACACTCTCCATGCTCAGAGCTTCGATCTTGAGCTGTATCGTGTGGTCTGTGGCCACCTGGATGTGCCACACGCAGTGGGCATTGGGTGGGTAAGGGTCCGGGTAGTTGGGGCTGCTGAAGAAGCCCCTTGGGCCAGGCAGGAGACCCCCGCAGGCTGCAGAGATAGAGGTTAGAGTTCAGAGGTCATGAGGTGAGAGGTGCCTTTGCTCCCCAAGGTGCCTCTTCCTGGCCTCCCTCCCCGCTGCCCTGTCAGCCCCCGTCCTGGGAGACCTGCTCTAGTACTCACTGGGGTGGGGTGTGGGACTCACGCCCGCCTGCTGTGGCCGGCCAGGGAGCCCAGGCGCTGGAGAGGCTGTGGTGGTGGTGGGGACGGTGCTGGGGGTGGCGGTGGCAGTGGTAGTGAGGCCCCGGGCAGGCAGGGGGCCGTAGGTGGCCCCAGGTGGAGGTGCAGCCTGCAGCTCTGAAGGCAGGGGGCGGAGGAGTGGCTTTCAGAGGAGCCCCCCAACTGCACCCTGGGAGAGTGCAGGGGGCAGGTGGCGAGGCCCCCAGCGTCTCAGTCTGCCCGCTGCTCCCCAGCGGGCCCTACTCACGGGCCAGGATGATGGCCACCAGCAGCCCGAGCAGCAGGAGCAGCAGGCCGGCGAGCAGGAGCACACAGAGCCAGGAGAAGCGGCAGTCGGGCTGTAGCCCTCGCGGGCGCTGGCCTGTGGCAGCCAGGGTAGCACTTAGAGGGCCCCGGGCCCCCCCACTGTCCTGGCCTTGGGTCCCCCCTATGGGATGGTTACCATGCCAGGGAGCTGGGCTGCTGCAGGGAGCCTCTCCCTGGAAGGCAGGCGCCGGGCAGGGCGGCTCCGCTTCAGGCTCGAAGGCAGGGTTGCAGAACTCAGTCTGAAAGTGAGAGGGGGGTCTGGGAGTGAGGGCCGGGGGCCCTGGGGCGCGGGGCTGGGGAGGAGAGGGCTTCCACGGGCCTCACCTTGCTCTGCTCTGTGGCCTCCACGCACAGGCTGACTTCCTCCGAGTGCTCCTTCATGGCCCGGGGCTCCGCATGGCTGTCTGGAGTCCCTGACACAGCCCTTATCGGGGCTGCCTTGCCTCCCCGCTGCCCTTGGCAGAATGCTTGGGGCTACTGGCTACTCTGTGTCCAGTCGGGGAGGCACAGCGGCCAGAAGGAATTTGCAAAGGCACCAAACGGTCCCTTAATCCAACTCAGCTGAGGGTGCCGAGGTCGAGCCCCTGGCGCAAGGCCGCGGTTCTTAAAGGCACAGGTAGTGGCAGTGGAAACCCATCACTTGGGGGAGGGGGCTGGGACTAGGGGGGCTCCTCCGCCCCTTCCGACCTGCCCAGGTGGCAGTTGAGGGTGCTGGGAGGGAGATGGAACATGGGGCTGACTGAGAAAGGAAGGGAAGCAGGTGCGGCTGCATCCAGGCCCATGCGTCCTCTCCCTGCTGCCATGGGCATGATGGCACCAGCCACTTTGGGCTGTATGACCAGGACAAGAAGAGAGGCTGGTGTGGTTGTCTATCCCTGTGAGCCCCAAGCCCGCAGAAGGATCCAGGATGGAGGAGGGGCGCGCCTCTCAATAGGGCTGGGTGAGGAGAGGCGCCAGGGGCCCCCACTCTGCAGACAGCCTCATCCCTCCACGCCTCTGTCTTGTGGACAATCCCGGCATGGCCCAGCTGTCCTCAGGGAGGGAGGCGGGGGTTTGCCAGTCTGTTTTGCATTAGCTCTGCTCAGGCTGTGTCGGGCAGGGTGGGGGTGGGGAGGCAGCCTGATATTTGTAGAATGTCGGTTATGTTTTGAGCCCTGGGCAAGAGGTCCTACATGGACTTTCATTGTATCACCTTTGAGGCAGCATAGCCGTTTATAAATGGTGGTGCTAAGGTTAAGTTCTTTTTCCAAGGTCAAAGCTCTGTAAGATGCAGAGGCCAGAGCTCCTGGGAGGGGGTAGATGCTAGACTCATGCTATCCACAACTCACCACTTTTTTTTTTTTAAGGTTTATTTATTTATTTGAAAGTCAGAGTTAGAGAGAAGGGGAAGGGGTCTTCCATTTGCTGTTTCACTCCCCAGATGGCTGCAACAGCCAGAACAGAGCTAGGCAAAAGCCAGGAGCCAGGAGCCAGGAGGTTCCTCCAGGTCTCCCTGGGTAGCAGGGCTTGAAACACTTGTGCCATCCTCCACTGTTTTCCCAGGAGCATTAGCAGGGAGCTAGATCAGAAGCAGAGCAGCTGGTGGACTCAAACCAGCACCCATACCCACATGGGATGTCAGTGTTGCAAGCGGCAGCTTAACCCACTGTGCCACAGTGCCCGCCCTCACTTTGTCCTTTTCTCTCCTAGTCTTTGCATTTTTCACACCCTCGCTATAAACCTGTATAATGGGTTGGGGGCAAGAGGGTCTGGGGGCAAGGACACGGGTCAGAAGACGCGGGGGGCAGGGCGTGGAGCCGGGGCTCACAGCCTGGCAGCCCCAGCCCTGTGCTCCTCCTGCTTCTTGCTACCCCTTGAACTTCCTCTGCTTCCTCCCCACAGCCCGGGGACCTTGGCCTTCTTGCCCCACCCCCATGGCTGGCCCCTGGATGCAGCAGGGCTCTTCTCAAAGAGTTCCCTGCCAATCACAGGGACAACATTGACAAGCAAAGGGACATTATGTGCTCGTCTGACTGCTGCTCAAGAGCTCCCTGGCCCTGGAGGCTCCTGCAGGTGCCGGCTTGCACTTTGGAGAGCAGGGAGCCCTGTGGCACCCCGGCTGACCCATCACTGTCACCATCACCGCGTGCTCGCCTGCGCTGTCCGTGTCCCTCCCGCCAGTGGCTCAAGGTCACCGGTGTGTTCTATTCTAGGACTGCAGCTCGCTAGCCATCCCCCGGCCAGCTCTCCTGCCAGATCCTCCCCTCCCTGTACGCTCTGGCTCTGATCCCGGCTGCCTTTCTTTGTCCCTGCCCCCAGGGCCTGCAGGAAAGGTGCGTGTTAGGTGCCCTCCTCGCTGCATCCCACCAAACCTCCAACGCACCCCTTCCTCCTCTCCTCACTCATGCAGCTTCCCTGGTCTCCAGGGGCCTGCAGCCCTGCAGCTGCTCCCAGCCTACTCAGCTCTGCCTCCAAAAGGCAGGTCTCTCCAACCAGGAGGAAACCGGGAAGGTGCACGCCTCCTTGCGTTGTACCCCTCCAGGGCCCTACCTCACTAGTTCCCTTTAGTTTGGGCAATGCTCTTGCAACTTGGCATCCCTCGGCCTTGGTCAAGTGTGCCACTCGGGAGAAAGGTGGTGGAGGCCTTGAGGTGGGGCCATTAAAGACTTGCTGAGGCTCACCCCCTCCCTACAAGCATCTCAGTGTGGGGCTGGTGCTGTGGCGCAAGCGTGTTAAGCTGCGGCCTGTAGCAGCCTGCAGCCCCAGCATCCCACATGGGCGCCAGCTCAAGTCCCAGCGTCTCCTTTTCCAATCCAGCTCCCTGCTAATGTGCCTGGGAAAGCAGTAGAAGATGGCCCAAGTGCTTGGAGCCCTGCACCCATGCAGAAGACCTGGGAGAAGCTCCTGGCGTTGGCCTGGCCCAGTCCTGTTGCCCTCATCTGGGGAGTGAACCAGCAGATGAAAGATCTCTCTCTCTCTCTCCCCCTCTCCCTGTCTGTAATTCTGCCTTAGAAATAAATAAATATATTTTAAAAAACAAAAAGAACAACTCAGTGCTTCAATGACATTATCCTGGAGATGGGGAAATGGACATTTGTGGGGCACTTCTTACATGTCAAGCTGTTTTTCTTTTATTAAATTTTTAAAAATTTATTTGAAAGAGTTACACAGAGAGAGGAGAGGCAGAGAGAGAGGTCTTCCAACCACTGGTTCATTCCCGAATTGGCTGCAATTGGCTGTGCTGAGCCGAAGCCAGGAGCTTCTTCCAGGTCTCCCACATGGGTGCAGGGGCCCAAGTACTCAGGCCATCTTCCACTTCTTTCCCAGGCCACAGCAGAGAGCTGGATCGGAAGTGGAGCAGCTGGGACTTGAACTGGTGTCCATATGGGATGCCGGCACTGCAGGAGGCAGCTTTACCTGTTACACCAAAGCATTGCTCCCACAACTCCAAGTGCCCTTGGTGCTCAGGTCACAGATGAGGGCCCTGGGGCTCAGAGGTGTTGAGTCATTAGCCCGGCTGATTGTTGCCAGTCGCTGCCCACTGCGGCCTGCATCTTGTGCAGGTGCCTGTTGGTGCACATGTTGAAGGTGGGCCCCTCACAGGCCGCGGCTCAGTGAGGTGGGTGGCGCTGTGCAGCCCCGTTCCTGGTAGGCGCGGGGTGGGGAAATCTGTAGACCCAGAAGGCAGAGCACTCAGGTGGGAAGGTACCTGGCTCCACCCTTGGCCCGAGCGAGCCTTGCCCAGGCATCCTCACTGCCTAAGCGGGGCCGTGGACCGGGTGGCCTCCGTGACCCTGACTAAAGCTTCAGGGAGAGAAACAAGCCTTTTCCGAGCACTGATTACTTAAATGAACTCCACGAAGCTGCAAGCAGGCAGCCACAGACACATTAAGTCCCCTAATCGGGGTCTTGGACATATAAGTAGAGAAAAAGTGACTTAGGCTGGGAGCTAAGTCAGAGACCCTTCCAGCTCCTCAAGCCCAGTCTCCCTGATTCACAGAGGAGGCACTAAAGCCCCAAAGAGGGAGGTTCTTGTTCAAGGTCACAGAAGGGCAGCCGCAGGGAGAGCACCTTCCCTAGTGAGAGGCCTGCTGGGAGGCCTGCAGATGGGAAGAAATCCCAGTTGCTAGGAGCTTGCTGGACCAAGAAATATGGGGACACAGCTGTTTGGGGCCTGTTGCCAACTGGATGAGAAAGTGCCACAGGTTGCAGGGAGGGCTGGGAGCAGGGTTGGGGGCTGGAGTCAGGCCCCTGCCCTTGGTTTGCCCATGGCTAATCTGTTGCAACCAGTGTAAAACCAGTCCACCAAGAGGCAGAGCAAGCTGCATGCTTTTGGGGCTCAGTCCACTTCGCTGCAAGCCATTTTGAAGAGATCCTGCTCACCTGCGGCTTGGGGAAAATATCAACATTTAAGATCTTACTCTTGGGGGTGGGGAGGGGTGGTGCCCAGCAGGTTAGACCACACCTGCCACTCCAGCCGCCCATATCAGAGCACCAGTTTGAGTCCTGGCTGTTCTGCTTCCCATCGGCTTCCCTGCTAATGTGCCTGGGAAAACAGCAGATGATGGCCCCACATGTAGGAGGCCTGGCTGGAGTTCCAGGCTCCTGGCTTCAGCTTTGGCTCCGCTCTGGCCATCTGCGGAGTGACCCAGAGGCTAAAAGAGCTGTCTCTCCGACTCTCCTGCTCCATCACTCTGCCTTTCAAATACATAAATCTTTAAAAGAAAAAAAAATCTATTTCACTGGGCTGTAGAAGCTCCCCAGGGAGACATTCCAGGGTTTCTGTTGTCTTCAAACCGTCTTTGACACTGTTGAGAACTGCCCAGAAATATGTCCCCACTCCTGTCCCTGTCTTGCGGTGGGCCTGCCATAGGCCTCCAGTGACGGCAGGTGCCTCCGTGCGAGCCAGGACAGCCGAGCCAGGCCTGGGTTTTTCAGTGTCAGCAGCAGGGCCGGCAGGCAGCCCCTCCACGTAAACACCCTTGGGGTCAGCGAGGGGAGACGTCAGCTTCCCCAGTTCTAGGATCAGCGGCAGCAAGGGAAAAGCTGAACAGTACTAAGGATTAAGAGATAAATCCCAAAGACACAATGTCCTTGAGTGTCCCAAAGGGATTAAATCTTGAGTCTTGGAAAAACAAACAAAAGCACTGCGGGGAGCAAAGCCTTGAACAAGCAGGCAGCTGTTTGCACGGTTTACAGAAAACAGCTTTCCCTTCTCAGGGGCCGGCTGGGCTCCCGGCTCTGCTCTGGCGGCCACTCCTCCCACAGGCCAGGCAGGTGGCAGGTGACGGCCCTCTGACCCCTGCTGGAGACCTGTTCACGCTCACAGCAAGCCGTGAGAGGCCTCCCACCAGCCGAGAGGCCGCAGAGCAGCCCAAGTGCTGTGCTCGATCACTTTCCCAGGTGTGCGAACCCCATCCTCACTCAGGTCCTCACTCCCTCTGCTGGGGTATTTAAAAGTGGTGATGTCACATTGCACCCCTAAATGTTCTGCCCCCCCTCCAAAATAAAGTATCTATAAACGAATGTGGCAAACAGTTGGATGTTGGGGAATCCAGTTGAAGAAAACTGTGTCCTATTTTAGCTTTCTTAGAGAACTGAGAAGTTTAAGAAGCGGGTAGAGTTCATTTTCTCTAGGACTTGGTTTACAACTGCTTGAAGCTATGAAATAGGAGGGTACTTAAAAATTCAAGGTGAATAAGAAAACTGTGTCAGTTTCAAATGTTTTTAAATAAAATAAACTTCTTTTAAAAAATGCAGATACCCCCTTTTTTAAGCAGAGAGGAAGAGAAACAAGTCTCCCCTGGCTCACTCCCCCAATGCCCACGACTTCCAGGGCTGACGCTGGGAGCTAAGAACTCAGTCCACACCTGCCAGGGCAGGCCAGGAGCCCAGTCACTGGAGCCTTTACCACTGTGTCCCAGGGTCTGCCTTGCTAAGAAGCTGTACCTGAGAGGGACCCCAGGAGCCCAGGTCGTGTCATTTACCCTCCAGGAGCCTTGACTGCCGCCTGCATCTCACGGAGGCTGTAAACCAGCCCTGAGCTCCACACACTTCTGTGCACCACAGGCTACTGCTGTGTCAGCTCCCTGCACTCATGTGGCACGTCCCATCAGCACACACTCAGCACCTGGCACTGATGTGGCATGTCCCATCAGCACACATTCTGTTCCCGGATTGGTTGTATTGTGCCCATCCTCTGAGTGGCTAAAGCTCTACTCACTTATCAGAAAGGGGCCAATCAGAGAGTCACTCTCTGTATAAAAGAACCAGCAGTGGCTACTCCTCTCTTGGAGTTCCTCTCCTGACTGCTGCAGCTCATTTCTTTGAATAGATTCTGCTTTGCTCACTGTCCCTGTCCACAAAGAAATTCTTCGACGTAAGACAAGAAACGAGGTCGTCTTTATCGTCCTGCAACACAATCAGGAGCTGAGCTGGCACTCAGACCCAGGTACTCAGATGTGGGGCGTGTGTCCTAAACGGGCCTTAACCTCCTGGCCAAGCGCCCGTCCCTAAACTTCTTGTAGTTCCATTTTCCCACAGGTTTTTTGAACCGCCCTCATATGTGGCCATTAATATGCCAGGAGCCCTTCCTGGGTTTAAACCCCTCCCGAATCAAGCTTCTGTCATATTCACCTTATTTCTCAAAGCTATCATTTATTCTGTACAAGGTTCCACTGTACAGAGACATTCTGCTCTTGCTTACATAGTAAACAAGGTACACCAGCCCTCGGGCTCAGGTTCCCAGGTCTTCCCTGGAGAGGGTCAGGCCAGTTAAACTCAGGGCGTCTTTCTCAGGTGCCTCCTCCTGGGATGCCCCCGGCAGCAAGGGACACAGGCTGGGCCCAGCAGCGGGCCTGTGCCAGGCGCTCGGACCTCTACACTCGGTGCGGAACCGCTTTGTTCTCTGGGACAGCACAGAGTTCCACCCAGGACTGCAGGGCAACATCAAGCCCCCGGGGGAAGAATCCCAGTCAGCCAGGCTCCAGCCCCCAGGCAGAGGAGCTGAGGGGCTGCATGGGCATCCCTGAGAAACTCGTCCATAGGGCCTCTGTCTAGGAGGCTCTGAGAAGGGCGGGTGCAGGAGGCGGGAGGGAGGGGCATGGACATCACTGAGAATAAATTAAAAGGCGAGAGCAGCTTAAGGGACAGGGGTTGTGCTATCCTCCAAAGAGCTGGGGAGTAGACGCGGGCTGGGCCGGAGGGTGTGGGCAGGAAAACCTTGATGCACTATCACAGGAAACCTCCCTCCACCCGCTTCCTCCTTGTCACCCCGCAATGCACAGCAACGTCAGGGGCAGAGGGCACGACCCCTCTGCACGGGCGGGTCTAAGCGTGGCGCTGGGGAGGATGAAGAGGAGGAGGGAGCTCTCAGGGAGGGGCGGTCATCTCCTGGTCCCCAAATGCTATAAGGCACAATTCTTGGAGGCAACTACATTCCATCCAGAACATTAAAAAAAAAAAGAGAGAAAAAAGAAAAAAACCAACAACAATGACCAAAACTTGTTTAGATCCCAAGTCTACCGTGGCTATGCTTGGGGCCTGGCCAACACCAACCTAGCACCACGGGGGCTAGTATTAGAGAAGTTGTACTTTAAGAATTAAAAAAAAAAAAAAAAAAAAAAAGGCGGGCCAGTACAGCACCCCAGTGGGGCAGGTGTGAAGGAGACATCTCCAGGCTGAAACATCAGTTAGGGTCATTAAAAAAAAAGCTGGACTTTAAAAAAACTAAAAACTGCTTTTCTGAAAGACGTTTCCTCGTCTGTCCCCCTGGAGTTAGCAGCGTTAAGAGGGCTCTTGGCTCATTCACGGGTGTTTTCTGCTCTGGACCAGTGCGCAAGGTTCCGGGCCGAGAGGGGCGCCGGGCTTGTCCGTTCCAGGCAGCAATGCTCCCAGCGGGCTCCAGAGGGCGCTGTCTTCTCAGAGGCGCGGGGGCTGGAGAGGGCAGCAGGTGGCCGGCGATCTTCTCCCCACACAGGGCGTTGCTTATCACACACAGGACAAAAACCACAAGCTTAAAAAATACAAACAAGAGAAGCCGAGGGAGCGCTGTGTCCAGTCCATCTTCCCCGCCGGGCCACGGCTCAGGAGCACCTGGCTCCTTGCTCCAGACCCCGGCCAGGCTGCGTCGACTCCTGCTCGGCAGTTTATTGTAGTTTTTTTCTCTTATTTGTCAAGTTTGTTTTTTTGTTGTTTGTTTTTGTTTTGTTTTGGTTTTTTTTTTGTCTTTTAAAAAAACTTAGGGTGTGGGCCGCCACAGGGAAGGGAGAGGGACGCAGCTCCCCGCTGCTACATACGGGAAGGTGGACTGGCCAACTCGTAGAAGAGCAGATAGGCGTCGCTGGTGCGCACTTGGCTGGAGGACATGGCTGTGACACTGTGGAGAGAGCAAGGCTCTGTCAGGGGCCCGGCAGGGGAGGCCCAGAGCCGAGGGGCTGGGGGCGTGCGAGGCGCCCCCTCCAGCCTCTCTCCCCTGTTCCCAGGCACCGGACTCAGGGCTGCTCCAGAGCTTCTGGGCTCAGAAGTTTTGGGTCCACTCAAAGTGGAGGCCAAGCCGATAAGCGAGGTGTGGGTGCCGGAGCTGGGAGCCCCGCCCACACGGGACTGCTCTCACCTGGAGTCGTTGAAAGTGTGCCACTCGCCTGTCGTGGGACTCCGGCAGTAGGCGGTGTAATGGCCACCCATGGTGGTTCCGGAGTGATTGGACACAGCGTACAGGTTGTAAACAGCGTGGTCTGAGGAGGACACGCAGGGTGTCAAGCCCCAGGGCCGTTCCCCGGCCCCACCCAGCCCCCTCCCGGCCTCCTGTGCTCTGAGTTACTCACTGGTGTTTTCTGAGGCAAATTCTCGCAAGTCCAGGTCTCTCAGTGGGAAGTTCACAAATGTTGTGAGCTTGCTGGTTCGTATCCTGGATTCTGAGAACCGCTTCAGATCTGGTGTTGCCTTGAGTCAAGGGCAGACAGCCAAGCGAGGGCGGCCCAGAAAGCAGAGCAGGTGCGAAATGGGCAACGGCCCCCTCTGCGGGGAGCAGACGGCCTGGCTTCTCCCTGCTCTCCGCCCTGCGCACTGGCCCGGAGTCACTCGTCTCCCGCCAGGGTCAAGCCCCACCCTGATGCATCTAAGGATACGGAGCACCAAGATCTTTGGGAACCTCTGGATGGAGAACTTCTTTATACACCGTTTTCTGGCCCGGCAGCGACAGCATGTCTGAAAGACAAGACAGACCGCGCTGGAAGGAACCTGTGGGAGGAATCAACAGCCCAAACCCAGGGCTGGCACTGTGGCGCAGGGCGTCAAGCCACAGCCTGCGACCAGCATCCCATATTGGAGCATGGGTTCTCGTTCTGGCTGCTCCACTTCCCATCCAACTCCCTACCAATGTGCCTGGGAAGGCAGGAGGTGGTGGCTCAAGTACCTGGGTCCCTGCCACCCATGTGGGAGACCCAGAAGGAGTTCCTGGCTCCTAGCTTTGGCCTGGCCCCAGCCCTGGCTGCTGTGGGCATTTGGGCAGTGAACCAGCTGATGGAAGATGTGTCTCTCCCTCTTCTCTCTCTTTCTGTCAAATAAACAAGTCTTTAAAAAAAAAAAAACCCAGGTGGCATCCAGTTGGTCCTCGGTTGAATCTGCTGGCACCCGCACCCTCCCGCAGCAGCCTCAGGGCGGTGTGTTCCTGCTGCAGCCGAGGGGGACCTACCGGCTTCTCCTCGCCATCGAGCACGTCCTCTTTGGTAAAGAGCCTCATGCAGTCCATTAACGTCACCTCGGGATAACCTCGCTAGGGGAGAAAGGCCAGGTTGGAGGTCAGTGGCTGCAGGTGCAGGTGCAGGCGCAGGCGCGGGGGTGGCGGCGGGGGTGCGTACCTTCGCGATGGGCAGGGACAGGTCCCAGAAGGGGTCAAAGACTGTAGAACAGTAGCCACAGTCTGTGCAGGTCAGGGAGCTCTTCAGCTGTCCAACAAAGAGATCTGGGGGAGAGATGGCCAGGAGGGGCTGAGCCACAGGGAGGCGTCTTCTCTCCCACAGCCCCTACCCCAGCCTGAACGACACTGGGCACATAAGGGTCCCCCGGGAACCCCATCCCAGGGCAGCTTGGGGCGAGCAAGTCCTCTTCCCACGCGCACACTTACCCCCAATCCGACTGTCTTCCCGTTCCAGGTACTTCCTCCACATCTGCCGCCCCTTCTCATCGTCCCTGGGCACCAGAGAGGAAAGGCCGTGAGTCAGAGCTGACACCACGTCGCGTTTAAGGGTCTACCAATCTGGGTCTTTCATTTTCGTAAGTGAGCCTGATTCTTCCCAAATCATTACCCCCGAAAAATAGGGAAAATCCTCAAGTTCCCAAAGTTTCGCTACCCACAGCGTCTTCCTCTTACTTACGGAAGGTGGTCGAGGTTCTCCGGGTTGGACTTGGGCCTCGCCGTGACTCGGTTCACCTCGTTGTGCAGCCCATCCAGAAGGAAGCGCAGAAACTCTTGGGCGTCCTGCTGACTGAAGCCGCGCAGGACAGTGAGCGAGGCCAGCGGCTCAGGAACCCGGGGTGCCGCCACCCGCCCTGGGAGGACGCCTTACTTATAGCCGACGAAGCGCGGTGCGTATCTCTGGATCTGGGTCTTGAACTCAGAGGGGCTCACCACGTCATTGGGGGACGAAGTCCATATGGTCTGGATTAGCTTTGCAAACTCTATGGGAGGGAGAGGCAGAGACGGGGTGTGGAGGACAGGGGAGAGACCTCCCGTAAGAAACTGTGGAACGAGGGTCCCCACAGGGAGCAGGCCGAGAACGGCAGGAGGGAGAGGCATGCCCGAAACTCGGCCCTGGCACTGCTCGCGGGGCAGCAGCCAGCAGCCGGGAAGCGGGGCCCTGGCACAGGGTCCTCACCTTCCATGAGGGCGGTGTGCGCATTGCTGCTGTGGCTGAGGTCCCGCATGTAGAGCCGCTGCAGGCAATAATCTCTCAGCTCCCGGGTGTTGCTCAGGCACTGAAGAATCGAGTTCATGAAGCACTGCAAGAGCCCGACCAGAGGCTGAGCGCGGGGATGAGACCCCCACCCGGCCCCCGGGACTCAGAGCCGTCCACCCAGAACGGAAGCCTCTCACAGCCTCAGTTCCAGGGCTGAACCCGGTCACGCACCCGAGATGTGCGGAAGGGCGTGGCTGTGCTGGGTGCGAGGGATGTGTCCCTGAGAAGGATTCAGAATGGCAAGCTGACAGTCAAGGGCAACTCCCTTTAACCAGTGCTTCCTGCTGGGGGCCGGCCAGGCTCCGCCCAGCAATTCTGGGAAACACCAGCCAGGAAAGGGCAGGCACCGACTGCCTAGGGGGCATGGAGTCAGCTGGAGTGAGGAGAGGACTCTGGGTAGGGCGTCCCCATCAGGATGGCAGGACGAGGCCGGAAAGAAGTGGGCTGGGAAGCACTCACCGTGTTCCCAAGGTTTCGGAGACCAGCCAGACCCTGGGCGCTCTTAGAATTCTGTAAACAAAGACCACATGGCGTATGTCAGGCTGATGCAGAGGTGGGCCTGCAGCTTGCTGCTGGGGGAGCCATGAGCAGGCCACGGTAGGAGTCTCACTCAGGAGGGAAGAGGGCTGGGACTGTGATGCTGTCCAGACAGTGAAAATACCCCCCAGGGCTGTGCTGTTTGGACCACACGGGAGCACTTCCCAGCCTCTACTGCTGGGCGACCCCAGAGCAGAACAGGTGCCCGGGGAGTCCTAACCCAGGCATCTGTTTGACTCTTGGCTGTGAGGAATTTCAACTCCGAAATTCAGGCACTATCTCAAGTGACCTCCATTTGTGTCCCTAGATGTCCACTAGACGAAGCCACTGTCATCACAGGCACCTCGAGGGGGCTTCAGCAAGTTCAATGACAAAACATCCTGACCTCAGCTGGGAAAAACTAAGTGTGCCTGCCTGCCACAGATAGGTGGAATCCCTCCCAGCTGAGCTCAGCTCCTAGGGGCTGGTGAGAGGCTGGGAGACTCCTCCCTGCCTGGCTCCGGTTTCAACATCCTGGCTGGCCAGGGGCTGGGAATCCTGGGGACAGAGGTGCTCTCTCTGCTCCCTACTGTGGAGGCTGCTGAGAGAGGAGGTGCTAGGTCCTGGACTTCCAGCATTGCTCAGGAAGAGGCCCTGGCTAATCCGGGACAGACCTCCCAGGGATCAGAGCACCTTCAGGCCCCAAGGGTTAAAGAAACAATCTGCAGTTGGGTCTGCCACCCCCTCTTTCGGGGAGGGGACCTGGAGCAGGCAACTCCGGAGCAACACTGGCTAGGGCATGCGTGGGGCCGGCTCAACCCTGATCAGAACAGGAGCCTGAAATAACTCAGCTAAAATTACTCACGCCGTGTGCTGACAGCCCATGAGATTGTCGGCGGGGCGGGGCGGGGCGGGGCGGGGGGGGGGGGGCGGTGGAGGCTGAAGGAGGGCTTTTCTCAAGAATTACATTGCCGATCCCACAAGAGGATCCCTCCCCTGGCCAGCTCTCAGGCCTAACGCTACCAGGTAGGGAAGACAATGCCCCCAGAAGAGAGACCTGGTTCACAGGTGGGGGACAGGCATCCTTGCAGAGCCGTGCTGGGGGCTCACAGCGCACGGCCCCCCACACATTGGAACCTCACAGTCCTGGCACCCAGACCCTGGTGTTCCGGCAGGGGGACAAGGAGCTTGCCAGCATTTTCGGGCAGAATTGATCAAGCACCCCCACCCCATGCCGAACCCCCAAGCAAAAGCCGCTGTGAAGTCTCCCTGCTGCCCCAGCACTGTACCCAGTCTTGCACCTATTTTTGGCAGGCTTTATTAGTTTGTACCCACTGTGTCTCAGGTGGCGTCCGTCCCAATAGGCTGTGCATGTCCACAAAGCAGGCCCTGGGCTGAGACCAGCGGGGGCGGGGCAGCCGACGGGCAGTCATCTGTCTACAGGGGCACTGCTGACTCTGCCCCGACATGGTGTGGGGCGCGAGGAACATTCTGTCACCCATGGCTACCAGTCTTGAGGATCTAGCCCTCCTGCTGGCCTAGGCGGAGTGGGACCCTCAGTTTTTTTTTTCTCTTTGGTCGTGCCTTTGTATAAAAACCACTGGCCACTTTCCCAGGCTCTGTGCGGAAGGTGGGTGGATAACGGGAGCCAGGGCGGGAGTGGCGGGGAGAGCAGCCCAGCTCCGGCCTGGCCACACGTTCTTCTGCCATGAAGAGGGAGTCCGGGGCTGCAGGGAGAGTCAGCGCTTCCCACTCCAGAGCGACCTTTCTTCCAGGGCACACAACCCTACCTCAGGCTGAAAGGGAGAGGCAGGCTAGAACTGGAGGGGTGGGTCAGGAGCCCCTGGGCAGCCCGGCTCCTGGGGTGGCCAGGCATCAGCGGCTCCCCAGGGACGCGGCTGCACAGAGTTGGGAAAGTTTGCACCGGCTTCCTTGCACTCACTCAGCAAGCACTGCTCTGGAGAGCAGGTGCCACCCCCAGGACAGCAGTGCCCTTCCTGCACAGGAGCCTCGGCTCGGCAAAGCCCTCCCCTGGCAGGCTCAGGTGGGGGTGGGGGTGGGGGCAATATGCCCGGATGCCGGGCCAGCAGGTCTGTGTGGAGACCCAGCCGGGAACTTTCCTGCTTCCTTCACCTGCATGGTAAGCGTCAGCCAAGGAGCCCGGTGTGGCCCTGCACGGGGAAGGGCACACACTGCCAGCACGGGAGCTGGCGCCTGTTACATAAGACCTGTCAAGCCAGGGCCCCTTCTCCCTTTCCCAAGGGGGCAGTGCCCAGCGTTCCTCTGGGTGGCTGCTCCATTTGAGGGACCCACTGCTCGCTTCAGCCACCCAGAAGGCAAGTGGCGACTCTGCCCTTCACAGGGTCAAAGGACCCCGGCCACCGACCCTTGGGAGAGAGCCCTGTGGGGGCGGAGGAGGGGAGGCAGCCCCCTTCGGACCAGCCTTCCTGGGGGGGGGGGCTTGGCCTTGGAGGAGTCAGCCCACAGTCCAGCTGCTGCCCCTTCCCGCACACACACCGAGCCCTAGTCAAGGTTACCCTTTGCTGCACCTGTCCCGATAGGTGCCCGGAATTACGAGGTCAAGAGGCACCTGGTGCCCCGGTCACCGGGAGGGAGGGAAGGAGGGAGGGGGACTCAGGGGCTGGGGCCTTCGAGGAAGCGTGCGATCACCTGGGGAGGGGGCATTCTCTGCTGGGAGACCCCGGGGAAAGAGGGGTGGGGGCTGGGAAGAATTCGTGCCTCCGCCGCGGGGCGCGTGGCGGGCGGGGGCAGTCCCGGGGAAGAGGCGGGACCCCGGCCCTCGGCGTGGGGGTCCCAGAAAAGGGCCCGCGTACCTTGGCTTTGTTGAGCAGGAGCCCCACGAAGGTAGAGAGCAGCAGGGACGGGGAGAGAGGGGAGCGCGGCCGCAACTCCTTGGCGAGGGCGGGAAAGGGGGCGGCGGGGGGCTCCTCGGGCAGGGTCACCGTGTACGAGGTGCGCATGCTGGGGGGCGAGGGGCGGGCGGCGGGCTCGGCCCCACGCCTGACGTTGGCGACGGGGGCACGGGGCAGTCCCCGAGCAGTGCCACAGCCCGGACGCCAAGGCCCGCGAGGCCGCCACAGGACACCGTCCGCAGCGCCCGGCGGTAACCGTTACGGCGGGGCCCGACCGCGCGCTCCTCCGCCTCAACCTCTCCGGCGCGCGCCGCCAACCGCCCGGGACCCGCTCTCGCGCTCCGGCCGACTGGCGGCCCCCGCGGGCGCCTCGGGCCCCGCAACGTCAGCGCCGGGGGCGGGGCCGGAGCTTCAGCCCCGCCCCCGCCCCGCCCCCGGCGCCGGCACGCGGACCTCAGCGAGGCGGCTGGGCCCGCCCCGCTCCGCCCCGCTCCGCCCCGCGCGGGCCTCGGGTCCTGCCAGAGCCCCGCGACCCCCGAGCTGGCCTCGGCAAAAAGCAGCGGCCCCCTGCGGGAGGCAGGACGGGGGAGGTGGGGGGCACCGAAGGTGAGGGGCGCAAGGCTCGGGGCTGGGCTGGGACTTGAGGCACACACTTTAGGGGACGGCAGAGGACACCTTCTCAAATGGACGAGCTTCTACCGAGCTCGCATAGGAGAACTCACTTCTAGGGGCTTTGAGAACCAGCTCTGTGCTGTTTTCAGGGCAACCTGTGAGTAGGCGCACGCTCCTGTCCGGCATTGAGGGTGGGCTCAGATCCTCATGATTCCCAGGGCATGGGGGCTGACCTCTCCCTCCTCTCCTCTCTCGGGTCCTCGTTTGGCCCTTTTGGAGCAGGACAATAGGTCACCGTCCCTTTTGGCTGCAGCAAAGAGCCCAGCCCGGCCTCTTGTCACCAATTACAAAACCACATCTCTTACAGAACCGCAGATGCGCCTTGCTTTGGGGAGGGGCTGGGGGAGGCACACAATGGTGGGGAAGCAGGTGCTCGGCAGGTGTGGGGCGAGTGTTGTCCTTGGACCCCGAGCAGTGCTTGGGTCGGAAGAGCAAGGATCGTAGGCTTTGACTTCTGCTGCGCTGCCCCTCCACCTAACAGGGAGGCGCAGGAATCTGCCTAGAGAAATGATCTTGTTTGGAGCTTGCTGGCTATTTTTAGCCAGTATTTTTAGCATTTTAAAATACTCAGAGAGGCAGCAGTGTGTGCTGTTACTCATCTGTGGGCTCCTGCTCCCCCTAGCTGCGCTCATCCCCGCATGCACACCCGCTGCCACGTGGGGATCGGTCCCGGACGCAGGTATGGGCTGCACCCTAGGCAAGCTGTGCTAGGGAGAGGGGAGCAGGACGGGCAGCCCCTGTGTGCCAGCCAGTGGCAAGGAAGAGGCAGCAGGCAGGAGCTGTGGGGCAGGGCATTCTGCCTGTGATCAGCGAGGCTGGGCCGGGCGAGGCGTGAGTGCCACGGTCACTGTCCTCACCCAGTCTCTGACCTGACCTGGAGCCTGCACAGGCTGCAACAGCCTTTTTCTCTAAGCTTCCTTCTCTGCTGTCTGTGGCATGCTGTGTCCCAGCACGCCAGTCCTCTCGAACAGCTAGAGCAGCTGACTCTTGCCTCCAGCCCAGAAGCCCCAGGTAGCCTGTCAGTCATGCCGCCTGTCATGAGCTCCCTCCATTGTCACCCACCCACACTCATGCCTCTCTGACCCCTGCTAGCAACCATTAATCAGCTCTTATCATCTGCTTTAAAAACTGCCACTGATCAGTTCTCATTAAATGTCAGGCATTGTGTGTAATGGGTTAAGCTGCCACCTGCAGTGCCAGCATCCCATATGGGTGCCAGTTTGAGTCCTGGCTTCTCCACTTCGATCCAGCTCCCTGCTAATGTGCCTGGGAAAGCAGCAGAAGATGGCCCAAGTGCTTGTGCCCCTGCACCCACGTGGGAGACCTGGATGAAGCTCCCAGCCCTGGCCATTATGGCCATCTGGGGAGTGAGCCAGTAGATGCAAGGTCTCTAGCCCTCCCTCTGTCTGTAACTCTGCCTTTCAGATAAATAAAATAAATCTTAAAAAAAAAAGAGTCGGGCTCTGGACTAAGATGAGTGTATATTAACCTAGTTAATTTCCATAACACCATGAAGTGGTAACTATACCTCTATTTTATAGATGAAGGCCCTTACACCCAAGGAGAGCAAATGACCTGCCACCATTGCAAAACTAACAAATGGCAACATGGGGCTTTGAGGCTAGACCTGTCGGACCACACAAGCTATGCTCCAAACAACCACCAGGACATTCTGGGGTGCCCATCCAGTTCTCTGCCAATTATTTGTAAGTTCTGCTCAAGACTTGTCTTCCCTAATTAACTCCACCCAGCTCTAAACACCTCATCACTGCGTATCCTCAGTCGGCTAGGATTCCGTGTGTGCGGCATTCATTTATCTTAATATGTTTATCTTCACTGTATGAGTGTCTCCAAGACTTTTGTAAATGGGCTTAGATTGCGCGTGGCTTGTCTGGGCCGTGCCAGCATGCTGGAACCTCCTCCAGGGCAGGGCTGTGGGTTCCCTTAATGGGCTCTTAATAAATGATGTTGATCTTGTCTCTAAGGAGAGCCAGACTAGGCTCTGCTGGGAATCCTGGAAGTCTCCCCTAGCCTCTCAGGGTGTGGGGTGTGAATCTGGGTTTGCACATTGAGCAAGCGCACTGTGTGTGGGCAGGGGCACTGTCTAAGAGGCGCGCTCTGCCACTGTGGCATTTGGCTTAGATCCAGGGATGTGAGCACCCTGGGGCACCTTGGCATCCGGCCAGTATGCTGTCCCTCCTTTCACGGGATTCAGGGGTTGGGTTGGGGTCGTTGCTGGGAGGGGAGACAGCCAGAGGGGGAAAGCACTTTGGGAAGTCAGGGGTGGTGGGAAAGAATTCAGCAGGGTCCCACCCTGTCATGCAGGTGTGGCTGCTGTAGGACACAGCCAGCAAAGAATGGGGGCTCCTCTCTCAATGGGCCCCAGCCCTCCAAGATCCTTTCTCCTCGACACCCTTTCCTGAAGTGGGCTGGGTAGGAAGGATAGCCTTCCAGGATCTGAATCTGGCTCAGGGCCCGTGACGCTCTGTGCCTCAAATACACTGAGCTAGAGAGAGCTGGGCTCTTTCCCACAGCCCGGGCGTGGCCTGCCTCCCCTGTAGGGTTAAGTCACGATCTTCACCTTGAATCCTTGCTGGCAGGCGCAGGCACCCTGGGAAATCACAGCCAGGGTTGGGTCGGCAAGGACAGGTGCCCAGAAAGCCTGTTGTTCTCAGACCTTGGATCACAACAGCTTGGCCAGGGTTTGGTGACCCTGCCCTGGCTGCTATCGGCGTCACCAGCAGACAGACTGGTGGCTTGACTGGCTGTAGGACGGAAACGGACAGGGGCTCTGAATGCCAGGTAGGGGCTGGGCTTTCAGGTCGAGTGTGTCCTGGGAAGCGGGGCAGGGGGTGGGGTGGGGGCATCCACCCCCCACCCCCCCCCCCCCGGCTGCGGGAACCTGTGCTTCTCTGTGTGACTCAGACTCTATCAAGCCCCGGGCAGTCTGGCCTGAACCAGCTGGATTCCAGAAGCCCACACACGTCCTTCTCCTGCCTCTGCCTCTGTTCGGAGTGCCAGTTTTACGTCCGCACTGAGGTAAGAGGCGACAAGGGGCCACGTGCACCGCTCTGGGCTCTGAACATGATGTTCACTGCTAAAGCCGATGGTCAGTGGAGCGGCTCCCCCAGGGGCAGGGAACATTTTGCCAGGCTTGGATTAACTTCTGCATTGCTGAGCCCCACCCCGGCACTATATTAACTAATGGACACATCCTGGAGGGGGCGGGTGGAGGAGGAGGCAGGGAGCTCGGTGCCTTGGTTCTGATTGAGAAATCAAGCCCATGGAAAGCAATGCCAAGGCCACTAGCCAGGACCCAGCCCGCAGCTGGCCTTCAAGGGATGGACACATCAGCATCTCGCTGATCATCGTCATGCGCAGACCCACTGCCTGTGCCTTACTGGCAGCTGGTGCCTGTCCTGGTTAGGGAAATCAGGTGTAAGGAATCTCGTACTGTCAGCACAGATTCAGGCCCCTCTGAGTGGCTGAGGGAGCACGGGGTGGGACTGGGTGAGGTTAGGCCCCAGGGTCTCAGACTGTCCCGCTGGACCCTACGGGACAGCAGGGGTGCAGTCCAGTGTGGCCCCGTCGCCAGAGTGAGAGGCAAGGGCCCAGACAGGAAGCTCAGGCATCTCACCCAGGAGCTACAGGGCAGCCTGCGCCATCCTCACTGTGGTCTCTTTGGAGCAACCTTTGCTCACTGCAAGGCAGCTTCAAGTCCAAAGTCCCACCTGAGAGAAAAATCACATGACCTTGGCTTATATAATCTCCCTGTCACTGAACAGCTGGAACTCCGGGCTTCGGGAGATGAGTCAGCAGCCCGAGTGGCAAGCGGGACCCAGGTAACTCAGTGCCCAGACCCTTTGCTCCAAGCAGCCAGGTCCCGGAGCAGAGCCCAGGGGTGTGGAGGACACTGCATGGGAAGACTGGGCTGGGCCAGCCTCGGAGCCGCTGTCCCTGGCTCCAAGTACGAGGAGCAGGTGCCCGGGCTACTGACTCTGCTTCCCAGGGCCCTGGGCCAAGCCCTGGCTCCTCTTGGGAAGAGGAGGGGGTAGCCCGGGCAGGGTGGGGCGAGGGCAGGGTTGAGGCCAGTGGGCGGGGTGCCAGGGCTGGTGAGGGAGCAGCTGGAGGGGCGGAGTGGAGGAGGATTAGGACGGATAGTAGGGGTTAAAGCCCAGCCCTGCCAGGGTTCAGTGGGAACAGCTTGTCCTTCCATAGGCCTGGGAACAAGAGGGGTGGGGTGGAGGGGGAGGTGATAGCATTGGGTACTTCAGCTCCTGGCGCTTGGCAAGGCCCAGCCACCTGTGCTGGCTTGGAGAATCCCTGCTGCGGGTAGCAAAAGGTCTTTTCTTTTCTTTTCTTTTTTCTTTTTTTTTCTTTCTCTCTCTCTCTCTCTCTCTTTTTTTTTTTTTAACAGCACCTGCTGTCCCCTCTGGCTCCTCCGTGTGCATTTCCAGAGGAAGGTGGAGCCTCAGGGCAGGTGCTGAGTGGCACCCGTGGGCTGGGGTTTTGTTCGTGCTTACATGGGCACAGGAAGGGTTACCCCCACCGCTCATCTGAGTTTGATAGTCCAAGTTCCATCCCTTTCTGAAGGCTGAGTATGGTTCAGGTCAGCTGCCCCGAGCCCCCTGGGCCACCGCATGTACTTTCTCACCTCTGTCCCTCCCCCGGGGAGGCCCTGCCCACTGGAGGCAGCCACCCAGGCCCCTGGGGTCCTCCTCCCCGTGTTGCCCTGGCTTCAGAGCCTCCTGGGCATCCCGAGGAGGTGGACGGGGCAGGCAGGATCGTTGCCTTTTATAGACGAGGAAATACAGTGGAGCTGATAGGTGTCCAGGGTCAAGGGAGGCCAAGGGCCCCTCCCCTCAGTCACAAGCAGCCCAGCCCAACCTCAGATGGCCTCTTGCTTTCCCTCTGCCGAGAACACCCAGGGCTGCCTCGGACTTGGAATTGCTTAAGCACTTGTTTCTCCCAAATGAAAAGCAAATGCTCTCAGGCCAGGGCTGAGGCGCCTGCATCACTTGCCTCCCAGAACACCTGGAAGGCGCGAGGAGGACTTCACGCTCCCTGAGCACCTACTACGTGCCAGGCAGTCTCATGCACAGCCAGCACCTTCCCGTCCCTTGCAGTCACTGCGGAAGCGGGAGCTGTAAGTGCTCCCATCACAGATTCAGAAGTTCAGGGACCCGAGCTCCCCCTGCCAGTCAGCTGAGCCTTGCACACGAGTGAGTGAGAAGGCAAGGTCCCCAAGGGAGATTCTGAAAAGAAACCGGACCAGGTGTTCAGACAGAAGTGGTCTAGGCCCCACGGGCAGGATTTGTTCAGGGCTCAGCAAGTGCAGGGAGCTCCAGGAAGTGAGGGCGGGAGGGACAAGGGGAAATAAAGCCTTATCCCACAGGCCCCTGAGCTCAGGATGAGACGCCAGTTCCCCTGCAGGTACTCCCAGCTGCCTGTGTGTGCTGTGGGTGCTTCTGGATGGGAGAGGCCACGTTAGGGTGCAGAGTTTGCCCCAGTCTCTGCCACTGTCCTCTCTCACAGCTCCCCGACCCTGGTGCTGGAACTGGGGCCGTGCAGCAAATTCCAGGGAGGGTTGGGATGCGCCTGTTAGGGAAGGGGCCTGACACCCCCTGCCCTGTAGAGAGAGGTCCTCTGAGGATTTGGTGCGAAGGGCAGGTGCCCAAGCCCCATCCCAACAGAGCCCTGGGCCAGCCCACAAGCCCAGCAGGTGATTCTGATGCAGGCAGGCTGCAGACCCAGCTTTGGGTCTCTGAGCAAAGGGAGGGAGCCCCACGGAGCTTCCCGGACCCCAGCTCCTCCCGCAAGAGCCATTCTGAACAACATCTCCCAAGCACGGCACACAGCCCTGTGAGAAAACGTGCTCCTTCCCAGACCAGCCCAGGTGGGTCACGTCTGTTCTCCAGCTCCTTTCTATGCTGGCTCTCAGTGCAGCCAGCCCTGCCCCATCGGGGTCTCACTGCTCTGGGGTGCACCAGCTTCGTGTCTCATGGCACTTCACAGATGGCCTAGCCAGGCCAAGACTCACTAAGTAGTTATCAAAGGTGTCTTCTCCAGCCCTTTAATTAAGACAAGAGTCACGGCCAGTAACCCAACGCCCGACCCTAGTCCTGGACCCTTGCTGTATTTGCCCGGCTAAGTCCTCCAGGCAGTATTTCTTGGGGGTGGCATAGCTGTTCTTTCCAACAAGCCTCATATCCCTGGACTAGGGAAGGGGCAATGGAGGAGACATAACACCCAATCCTCCTGCACCTGTGCTTGCTGTCTGTCCTTCCATTCGTCCATCCACACGTCCACCTGTCCACCCACCCATCCGCCCATGCAGTCAGAGGCCAGCTAAGCCCCTTGCGGTGCCAGGCACATGGTGAGGAATCTCCACATAGGATTTCTCTCCCACCCTCTGAGAGCATGCTCCCAACGGGCACACCACAAACACAGAGGGTGGAATGTGGTCAGTGACCCAAGAGAGGGGTCAGATGTCCGAGAGGCCAGGCCAGCCTTTGGTCCCTACCCAGCAGAGCCACTGCCCTCTCTCCAGCCGAGGGGTTGGGTTGTCTCGGGCCCCAGACAAAACGTTCTCTGCTATTTTCTCTGAACTGCTGTCCAGACACCCTGGTCCTGAACCCACCAATGTGGGTGGGCGGAGACTCCCGCTTCCCCTGATATCTTATACTCAGATGCAGGGCCTGAGCAGGGGGAGGGAGGCAACCAGGACGGGGAAGCTCCTCTTGCCACAAGGAGCACTGGTGGTCTTGGGACCCCAGCATTCAGCCCAGGATGGGGCAGCGTCTGCAGGAAACAGGAATTGGGTGGAAAAGGAGAGGGTGAGAACGGCAGCGTGTGTGTGTGTGTGTGTGTGAGAGAGAGAGAGAGAGAGAGAGAGGGGAGAGAGAGAGAGATGGGGGCAGCTGACAGTTCCATGAGCACTGCTGACCGCCCGCGAACGCTGGGAAAGGCCCTCCCCTTGGCGCTGAGCACGGATGCAGTACGCGTGCCAGTATGACTTCTCTGCCTTCGCCTCCACCAGGCGCCACTGCCATCCACACCAGTCAGGATGGCAGTCCTGCCCCCAACCCAGCTCTTCTCCACCACTGGCTGGCTGTCTCCCAACCTGTCCCTGGGTCCCCAGGGTGCACTTACCATGGTGTCTCGCCCTGGGGAGCTGGAGCGGCTGGACCCCGGGGCCTGGCCCTTGCTCTTTTCCCACAGTGTGTAGCGGCCACTGGGTCGGTAGGTGGGACTGAGGACTTCGGGGACGCCTCGTGAGGGAGGGGCCTGGGTGAGCACCTGGGGTGCGCTGCCCTTGCGACCGTAGTTCTCCAGATAGTCCACCAGGTACTCGGGGCGGCTGGCTGCCTGGTAGAGCCCCTGCAGGGCACAGAGCTCCTTGCGCGTGCGGGCCAGCATGGGGCTGCGGCCCAGGTTCCCAGGGTCGATCCGGTAGCTGTCTGAGGTCCGGAGGCTGGAGAAATCCCGGGCCAGGTCTGATTGGCTGTTCGACTTCTTCTGGGCCAGGGTCAGCCCCTGGTCACAGGCATTCATGGGCAGGTAGCTGAGGGAACTGCTGGTTACTCCATACGAGCATCCACTGCCGCCGCTGAGCCCACTGCCTAAAGGCCGCTCGGTGCCCCGGTTCTGGCTCTCTGCCCGCTTACTACCCCGAATGATGTCGGGTCTCAGCAGGGGGCGGCCCCTGTCAAAATCCAGGATGGAGGAGGGGCCGTAGATCCCAGGACGGGTGAGGAAGCTGGTGGAGGGGCTCGGCTTGAAGCCGAGCTTTTCCTTCTCCAGGAAGGAGGTGGCCAGGTTGGCCCCATAGGAGGATGGGGTGTAGGTGCCATAGCCCGGTTTGCCGTAAGGGGCATCTGTGTAGCGGGTCGATTCTGTGTAGCGCTTCAGGGTGGAGGAGAGCTGGGACATCCTTCAGGGCGGCGCTCAGTGGGGACTGGGAGCCTCATGGGCTGAAAGACAAGGGAAGCAGGGGTCAGCTCCCCATGGCACCTGCTGGGCCCGCAGCCTTAGAGCTCAACACAAGAGGCTTCCCAGCTGCCCCCCGGGGAATGGGCGCGCACCTGCCATGCGCCTGTGCCGTCCCAAGAGACCAGCTGGCTCTTACACGCCTCCCGGGGAAGCGGGTTTAGTGCATATTGGCTATTCCGCGTGCCCCCCTCGAAGACCCGGACAGGCACGCAGGGACTGCCCACCTCCACAGTCCTCTGAGCTACGTGTGGCTTCCAGACCAGACCCCATCCCTGACCCCCTGGACATGTCGCCAGCTGAGATGGCACCCTCTTTTCTGACTCAGGTGGCAAGCAGGCACCCTTTTAGTGTCAGACTGTCCGCGGCAAGGACCGGAGAGCAGCCATGCAGACCCTTGGTGAAGAAGAGGCTCGAGGGAGGACTGGCAGGCAGGGGAGGCCGAGGGGGCTGGAACCCGGCCTCCACACCCCAGTCCAGAGCCCTGTGGTCCCACAGTGGGGGACACCCAGGTGGTCAGAACCCACCCTCTTCACAGAGCTTAGCCTTCTGTTCCAAGTGGAGTCAGGGCCATGTGGCCTCCCAGATTGCCCCTGCCCAGGCTTGACTTGTGCAAAAGGCACCCCCTAGAGGCCCAAATCCTGCACTGCAGGTGGCACTGCCAGTCTCCCTGAACTGTCCTTGCAGCTGGGGTGGGGGGGTCCTTGGAAGGAAGACAGAAGTTGCCGAGTGCTAAATGACCGTACATTTTAACCTCTCTGCTATACAGGTGGGAAAAATGACGCTGACTTGCCCAAGGTCGCAAGCTGGCAGAGTCAGAATTAGAATCCAGGTCTTTCCGAATCCGGCCCAGGGAGCTCTTCTGCACAGCCCTCAGCATCCCCAGCAGATGGAGGCTCGGCTGGGGACCCCCAGGGCCCACCACCCAATCAGGCAGGCTTCCTCTCCTGTGGAGCTGCAGGGCCAAACGTGCCCTGGAGAGAGGGACAGGTAGCATGAGGCCCCCTTCCTCCAGGCTCATGGGGCTCTTGCGGGGCTCCCTGGGGAGGGGGCAGCAGCAGAGCCATCCGGGACGGTCAGAGTAAGAGTGCTCAGGGGCTGATTTTGACTTGCCCTGGGACGGCCTGGCTGGGCGATGCTGCACTGTTCATTTAGCTTCCTGGAGCCCCAATTTCCTCACCTGTGAATGAGTATAATCATCCCCGCATGGTCCCTGCCTCACATGGCTGCTCTGAGGGATAAAGGAGATAATAACACGTGGAAGCACGTCACAATGACCGGTTCTGCCTCTGGCCCGGGCCCCGCCAGGCAGCATGGCTCCTCCCTTTGTAGATTATAATAATGTCAGGGCTGGCCAGCCTCCGACCTCGGCCCGGGGCACCGGGCCTCCCCTGCAGCCCCCAGCCTGCGAGAAGTGGGCAGTGGGCAGACCCCGAGCCGTTGAGCTGACACTGGCTCGGGCAGCACACAGCGTGCTCTAGGCCAGCTGCCCAGCCCATTCAGGCAGAGGGAGAGGGAGAGCCAAGTCCCAAATACCAAGAGCCTAGCAGAAACCCAGTCCACACGCAAGGCTTGGGATAGGTGCAGGGGCGTGAGATGAGCAGGTGGCGGCTTCCATACAGGCTGCAGAACAGAGACCCTTGTCCTTGCCACACACCTCTCTAGGCTGGCATCGGAAAGGCCTGGTCCATCTAACGCCTCCCCACCCCCACCACCCGTCTTCGGGTACACCCCCTTGTCCACTGTGCTCCCACCTCCAGCACAGCCTTCACGCCAAGATAACTGGGAGACGACCTCATGCTGACCTAGAGAGAAACCACGGTGTGGAGGGGAGGGGGACGCACGCGGGCACGGAGTGGGGGCAGGGACCTGTCCTGCTCTGTTTCACTTTGGAGAACTCCATCAATAATGCAAAGTCAAAGAGACTCCAGGCCTCCAGAGCTGGGCTCTGGGACAGCGGGCAGCCAATCAGACACTGCCCCTTCCCCCACCAGGGTATGAGCTCATGGCTCCTCCCACACACTAAGGCTCCCAGGGAACTGGTGTTGTGCTGGCAGTGCCCCAAGCCCCAGGCCTCTCCTGGCCCTGCTGATGACGCACAAGTGCTAGGGCCTAACAAGGTGCAGGGGACAGGAGGCGGGGCCACGCCTTCTAGCCCACAGGATCCCAGGAGGGCTCCCACAGCTCCCGATCCATCTGCCAGACGCCCCCCACCCAGCAGCCCTGGGAGCCCTGCCATGCCTCTGGGCTCTGACAGTGCCTTCCAGTCCCTGTCAGGGTGTAAGCACCGCCCCCTGTCCCCAGTTTTCCTCTTGAGAGAGGTCCCAGCACTGTCCAGGTGAGAAGACAGCCGGGGAGGGGGTGGGGGAGAGGGAAGAGAGGGGAACGCCCCTGGACATTACCTGGCGCCACTACCCCAGAGGCTGCAGAGTGCGCCGTGGGCGGGAGAGCAGGGGCCTGCTGCGGGACGCAGGGACAGGATGGCCGCTCACATGGCCGCGAGTCTCCCTGTTGCCACAGGAACGGCCTGGACTGAATGGCCCTTTCATGGGGCAGTGGGAGGCAAGGCGATTGGCTGGCATCCCGTATCCCCCTCCCTGCCCGGCGTGGGGCCCCTGCTGCCCAGTTCCTTTCACTGTTTACCCAGAGCCGGCAAGTACAGGCATGCGGCTCCGGGTGCCTCCTCACGGGCCCGCTGCCTTGCCACCTTGGGCAACAGGGACCAACACCTGCCACGCTGCCCCTCCAGGCCCTCCTCACAGAGGCGCCCCGCCCCCCCCTTCTCCATCAGGTGGCCCCCAGTGCTGCCTTGCTCGGTCCCCCCGACCCCCATTGGGAGGTGGGGCAGCATCCCTGCGCATGGAGACACTCAGCTTCCTGGCGGGCGCTGCACACCTGAGGACCAGGGACCCAGCGGCTGCCGACTTCACAGGCAGCGTCCGGTTTCACCAGCGACACCGACACCCACCCAGTCCGCAATGCGTGTCCCACATGCTAAGCACGCCCAGACCTGGGGCTCCCTGAGCCACTGCTGGCTTGAGCTGGGATTTGTTTAGACAAAATGCTGCACGCGGACCAAATATCATTGGAAGAGTTCTTGAAAGTAAATTGAAATAAAAAAAAATCTCTTCACGGCTCAAATTCTAAATGAAGCGTCGATGCTGAAACTCTCAGATATACTTTCGGCATCTGTACTACTATTGCTGAGGTTCCGGGGGCTTGACGGGGCGCTGAGCCTGGGGACTCCGTGTGTGCTGACCCGCATCCTCCCTGCAGCCCTAGGCGGCCCCTAAGCTCCAAGGAGTCCCATTTCACAGACGGGGAAATCAGCGTTCCTGGAAGTGAGTCAGATTTCCTAGAGTCACCTGAGCCCAGCTGGGGCCTGTGCTCTGTCCCCTCCGTCCACTACGGCCACCCTGGAGCCAGGCCCCTGCTTCAGCCTTCGCGTGGACTCTCCCTGGGCTGGGGCAGGCCTGGGTAGCTGTGGGTCTGGGGCTGGGGAAGACGTCTCTCCCCCCAGCACCTGGCTGTTCTTGGTCCAGCCACAGTCTCGGGGGTGCAGCCTCTGGCAGGAGTGGCCCCCCTGGATTTTCCACTGCAGGTGAGTGAAAGCGAAGCTGGGCGCAACCTGAGCCCCTGAGCGACACTGATGGGCCGCAAGATGGTCCAGGAGGCGTCTACCCTAGCTCGGGGCTCTGCGTCCCAGGCCTGGCTAGGAACATGCCCGCAGCCTCCTACCCGCTGCCCAAGGTCCCCGTGCAAGGTGAGTCAGGGGTTAAAACGAACCCCGGCTCCTTGCATCAGTCCCTGTCATTTCCTGTAGTTCACGTGCAGGGCTCCCTAACCTGCCCTGCTAGGGGAGGGACTCACTCCCCAAGAATCCCAGGCACTCCTGGCCCGGAGGGCAGGGGAGCCCCGACGCCCCACATCCCAGCAACCCTCATGGCCCCTCTTTGCACAGATCTGCTTTGGCTCTTGGGGTGACAGCCCGGCGGCTGCCCTGCCACTGCCTAGGCCGAGAGCCCTGAGCTGTTTCAGAGCACACCGGCATACGGTGAAAGGTGCCTTCCTGCTACCCGGGTGCCCAGGGCAGGTGAGCGGGGAGTCCCAGTCAGTGTCACCTCCGCAGGGGTGACCTCAGAGCTTCCCAAAGCTGCTTGCTAACAGCATCAGAATGCGCTGACCCCTGAAGGGCAGGGGGGAGGTGAGAGGGGGCCCCTAGCTGACACTCTCTGACCCGTACCCCTCGCTGCGCTGGCCGCCTGCTAAAGTCAGGGCACAAGTGTCAACCCTGGCAGGAGTGGAGGATGTGGGTAGAGGGTGGGGGCGGGGCCCACAGTTCGGGAACTCTGCCTGCTCCACTCCTGCCCTGGGGTGGCCACCTGCCCCCTCCCCGCCTGCCTGTTCGTGGCAGCTCTGTCTGTCTTGTGCTAGCACCGCCGGGCCCCTGCCTCAGCAAGGGGCCATCCAGGGGAATCTGGGTCCCTCTGGTCTCTAGGGGGCTGTGCAGGGGCTCAGGGATGGGGGAGGGGTGATAGAGATTGGAGATTAGGGGGAGACTCCTGACTGGTGGAGAAGAAGTGGGAGGGCTCAGAGCACTGCCTTCTAGGGTGCGTCTTGATTTGGGGTTGGGAGGGGGTGGGCATCCCTCTACTTCCAAGAGGTGGCAAAGAACGGGACCTGCAGGCAGCGCTGGTGCCCATATATTCCCTCTTCAGGCGTGATCTGCCCAGACCCTCCCCAGGGAGCGTCTCCATCTCCCACTCTGTCCTCCAGGGATCCCTCTTTCCTCAATCCTCAGCTCCCACCCATGGCTCCCACAGGCCGGGTGGGCAGCCTCGAACCACAGGCTACCCCAGACCCCTGGACGCCTGGAGGACAGAAACGCAATCACCAGAGGCACACGACTGACCTGTGCTGGGGGAGCTGGCGGAGCCTGGGGGCTTCTCCTTCCCGGGCAGGGCAGGGAACCCAGTGGAGGCGGAGAGCCCGAGCCAGGAGGCTGGGTAATCCGGGGCTCGGGTTCCGGCTGATATATATAGTATCTTATCTGACCTCCCTGAGACGGCAGCAACTCACTTGGATTCCAAGCCCCGAGAGAATTAAAGGGACAGTAGCAGGCCCACCCTCCGCCACTGCCCCACCTGGCCAGTGCCAGCCTAAGAGAGCCGCTGGGCCTCTGGGGAGGGGCGCGTGTGGAAGGGGGGATGGAGGGGTGGGGAAGTGGGTGTCAGGAGGAAACAGGACAGGAAAGAGGGCAGAGGGGTGGGGGCAAAGGCAGAGGCTCTGGATCTGTCCACCACAGGGGCAAAGAGGGGAGAGGCCTCGGGGCCAGCCCAGCTCCTTTAACTGGGAGAAGGAGTGGGTCTCGGGGCACAGTGGCCAGCACCCAGGCTTCGGCTCCATACGCTTTCAGCATGGACGCCTCGGCCTGGGCTTGCATTCTAGCTCCTTCCCACTGGATCTGAGACAGTGAGCAATCACTGTGCTCGCTGGGCCTGGGCTCCTTGTTAGCTTATACAGGAGGAATAATAATAAAAGAAAATAATAATAATAGGGGTACATCTCACAGTTGTGAGCATGGATTAATCTTTGTGACATTTCCTGGCCTATAGAAGACTCCAACCCATGACGGTTAAACCGAACACTTGCCTTGGTTCCTGTAGCTTAGCGGCTGTACTAGAGCAGCGCCTCACCCCGCGAATCTTCCTGGGAAGGGGACGTGGGCACCCTCTCCAACACCAGAGTGCCACAGGGCTCTGAACAGGTGCCTGGCCCATCAGTGGGAAGAGCATCTTTCTAAATGTCCTCTCCAACACGGGGAGTGGGGGGAGTCAGCCCATCTGGGACCCTTCCCCCCGTGCCTGACCCTGCTGGGGGCTCCCACTCTACCTGTTCCAGAGCTCAGGATTCCAGGGCCTCGGGGCCGGGCCGCACAGGGTCGCAGGACGGAGGAGGAGAGTTCTTGGTGCACCTGTCTGCTCCCGGGTAGTTTCTCGCTGGCTGTCCCAGAGCGCGGCGAGTTCCCCAGGCTGTGCCTCCGCCCCGTCTCAGCACGGGCTACTGACTCAGCCCTCGACCTGCTGATGCACTTCCCAGGCCGCCCGCGCCCGGGCTGTCATTCCGGTCCTCATTCCAACTGCAGCCTGGCACGTGTGTGCGGCATCAAAGGGGAGGGGGCAGCCGCGCTTCCCCGGGGCTGTTCTCGCGCCCCTGACGCGCGAGGCGAGGGCAGCAGCCCTTGCCTCCAGCTCCATCTTGGTCCCGCTCCGAAAGCAGCGGGCCTGGGAGGTGGAGCGCCCACTCCTCCGCGGGGAGCTAGAATGGGTCGTCCTGGGCTGGCTTCCCTGGGCTCCAGACTAGAAGTTGCGTGCCCCGGAGCACCGCGTGCCGGCGTCTGGGTTGGGATTGGTGAGGATTTCAAAGATGCCTCTTTCTGATTTGGGATTGGTGGAAATTCTCCCATTCCGCGTAACTGCTACCCTCCCCCAACACCCCCCTCCCCCGCTTCTGGCAAACTGACCACAGACAGCCGTCGCGAGCTTGGCGAGCTGCGCGCACGCGTGGGGAGGGGGCCGTCGGCGTCCAGGCGGTGAGGCTCAGGCCCCCGGCCCGCGGGAGCTGCGCTTCTCGGAACACACCGATCCGTACACAGATGGCTCTTCCTGGCACCACGGGCTGCCAGCTGGCAGCCCCCCTCGCACGCGGGCGCCCGCCGCTGGAGCTCCCCCGCTCAGCTGGCCCTCGCCCTACATTTCTGGTGCCCAGGCTGACGCTGACCTCTCACCTTCGGAACCTGAAACCGGCAACTGACCTCCGCACCCCCTGTTCCCGATCTCCGACAGGTGACACGTACCTGCCTCTTCTCGGAGGATGGACGAGTCGAACCCGGCACAAGCATGGAGCTGCGGGTGAGTCCCGGCTGGTACAGGCGCGGTGCAGTGAGCAGCAGCTGACGCAGAGGGCTCCCTGGCCTCGGCTCCTGCCCGCCTCTCCCCCACCTCCGCCGGGGGCCCTGGAAGGACCTCCCCGGGAAATCGGCGCCACCCAGCGGGCAGCCACCTCATTGCACCCAGGCTGGCAGAGCCACGCCCCGCGTCTCACGGCGATTGGCTCGTCTCTATTGTGACGTCATCCCCTCCCCGCCCGGCCAGGGTCTCCCGGGCAACCGACGTACACAGAGTACCACGTGGAAGGAAAGCACGCCAGTTTGCAGTGGGTGGAGCAAGGACAGAAGTGGGGTGGACGCGACGCGGCGGGGCAGCTGGAAGGTACTGGGAAAGCGGAGGGGCCGGGGGCGGAGGGAGCCTGGGAACTTGAGCCCCGGGCGGATCCACTTTCAGTTTTTAGGAACCGCTGAATGTCACTGCCCCTTTCCACAGGGCTGGGGGAAGTCCTCAGCCTAGGCCTCCACTCCTTTGGCCTGCTCCTATAGGAGCTCCCTGCTCCGTTTACTTCCATGGATTGGTGAGTATTGATGACTACCCGATTGCATAAACAGAGACTATGGAAGGAATTCTCCTTCGTCATCGAAGAACTTGAATTTTTTTAAAAATTGTTTTATTTTTAAGTCAGAGTTACGGAGAGAGGCAAGAGAGATCTTCCATCTGCTGGCTCACTCCCCAAATGGTCACAGCGGCTGTGGCTGGGCCAGGCTGAGGCCAGGAGCTTCTTCTGGGTCCCCCACCTGGGTGCAGGGGCCCAAGCAGTTGGGCCCTCTAATGCTGTTTTTCCCAGGCCACTAGCAGGGAGCTGGATTGGAAGTGGAGCAGCTGGGACATGAACCTGTGTCTGTACAGGATGCCAGCTTTGCAGGCTGTGGCCTAACCTGCTGCACCACAACTCCGGCCCAAGCACTTGCACTTTTGACCTGCCTCCCCTCTCCACGTGCTTGTGAGGACCAAGTGGACTGGTGCCAGGGCAAGATCAGATTTTCAACCTCACTGGGACCAACAATGAGTACCTTCTCCATAGCAGGTGACTTCACCCATCTGCACACCCCTCAAACCCTCCTCCTCCTCTGTTTCCTGGAGAAACTAGGTGCAAACAGGATGTGGAGACCTAAGTTTCTACCTGCAAACATACCTGAATTCATTCTTCCCTCTGCGCCAGGAGCTGTGAAGAAGATGCCCCCCCCCCCCATTTTTTAAAAACACAAGTATCCATGTGCACCTATGCTTTTTTATGTATGTATGTATGTATTTGAAAGGCAGAGCTACAGAGAGGCAGAGGCAGAGAGAGAGAGAGAGAGGTCTTCTGTCTGCTAGTTCATTCCCCATATGGCCACAATGGCTGGAGCTGGGCCAATCCAAAGCTAGGAGCCAGGAGCTGGGTCTCCCATACAGGTGCACTTGGACCATCCTCTGCTGCTTTCCCAGACCATTAGCAGAGAGCTGGATCGGAAGTGGAACAGCTAGGACTGGCACCCACATGGGATGCCGGCACTGCAGGCGGCAGCTTTACCTGCTACGCCACAGCGCCGGCCCTGAAGATGTTCCTCTTCTTCAAGGCCTATCCCCCCTGGATGTCAGCCCTCTGTGTTTCTGCAAGGCCCTCATTTCATCATTCATTTTCCAGCTAGGTTTGGAATGTGCGAGGCACACTTCCAGGAACCCGGGATGTGGCAGTGAAGAGAGCAGGCCCACCCCTGGCCTGGAGGAACTTGTACTGCGGTAGCGGCAGAGGGACAGCAGCCAGGTGAGTGCCGGATATGGCGTGGTGGGTGGCACTAGGAGCCGAGGAGGATGCAGATCAAGCAGGGAGGGAGGTAAGGGGTGTGGTCAAAGGTGCCTTCCAGAGAGACAAGGAGGAGGGACCCTGTACATACGGACGGGAAAGAATGTTCTAGGCCGGGGACATGCGTGCCAGAGTTCTGAGCTGGGAACTCCAGGCCCCTTTTGAGGAAGAGCAGGTCAGTGACGATAAGGCAGAACGGGAGCTGAAGTTAAAGAGATACAGCTTGCAGGGCTCCCTGAGGCCATGCCGATGACCTTGGGAGATTTTGAGCAGAGGAGGGTGTGGGTCTGAGAATCCCTTTGGAGAAAGGACCTGAAGAGAGACTGGGTAGAAGCAGGGAGCACTGGGGAGGTCATTGCAAGTGCCTGGTGAGAGATGGGCATCAGGTCTGATGGGGGTGGGGAGGGATAATAAACTGAGGCGTTCACTGGGCATCCCAGTGGTGAGAGAGTTGAATGTTTGGGTGTCTGGTGTGTCTGGGATGTGATGAGTCATCAACATATGGATATTATTCAAAACCGTGGGATTAGAAGAGCTGACCAAGGAGTAAGAGCAGATCCGACGAGCAAAGACTGAACCATGGCGCTGTGTAGAAATGAAATGGAACCATCGGAGAGACTCAGGACTGGCCAGCGTCGGGGGGCAAAGCACCCCGGGAGGCGGTGCTGTCCTGGAGCGAAGGGGAGGAAGCCCAGCAGGCAGGGGGCAGAGGTCCATGCCCAGTGCTGCCCGTAGGTGAAGCAACACTGTGAAGGTGGGCTTAGAAGGCTGGTGGTGAGTCTGACAAGGACAGATTTTCTTTTGATGGAGTAATGGTGATGGTAATGTGTTGTCATGTTAGCAGACGCACCTGCCCTATCATCCTACCCCGAGAAACTGCCCATAGCCACATCCATTACTGCTTTATACCCCACTAGCTCTGGTCAGCCACTCAAATGGCCAACAGCCTGTGTGTGGTCATGCCATTCCTGATTACCACTGTTCCTCATTCCTACCCACATCTGAGCAAGCACTCCTGTGGTCTCCTGTTTTGAGCGCTGGTTAGTCAATGATGGGTAAGATCCCCTGGGGGACAATCTAAGACAGGCACAGCTGCGTACAGAGACCACATGGAAACGAGGTCAACAATGGTATGGCCAAGAATTATGCCTCCTGTTGCTCAAAAAATAAATGAAAAGGGGTAAATGTGGTGGAATGAGAAGGTCATGAATGTGGTGGAATGAGAAGGTGAGAAGGTCATGCCAAGATGGCCACTTACAACAGAAACTGCCTGGCAACAGGCCGTGATTGGATGGTTTTGGAAACCGCACGACAACAGAGCCTGACAGACATCAGGTTGTGATTGGATGGCTTTGGAAACTGCCTGGCAACAGGCTGTGATTGGTTAGGGCATAAACTGCTCCTTGACTGGATTGGCTGCCTTGGCTATATAAGCAGCTGTAGGAACTAAAATAAACGAGTCTGTGGGCTGCTCCCTTCTGGCCTGCTTTCACCCGACTCCCGGGGTCTGTGTGGTGACTCCGCGCCTCTTGCCCCCACCATGCTCCTCCTCTCAGAACAGTAATAAAAGTCTGATTGTGGATGAATCCAAGCGAAAAGGAACTCGTTCGGAGAGCTCTGGAGGAATCTTGCAAGAGAAGCAGAGGAGGGGCTGGTATTGTGGTGCGGTGGGGGTTTACTGCTGCTGACGATGCTGCCATCCCACAGCAGTGCGCCAGCTCAAGTCCCACCCACTCTGCTCTCATTCCCGCTCCCTGCTAATGCGCTTGGCTAGGCAGGGGATGATGGCCCAAGTGCTTGGGTCCTTGCTGCCCATATGGGAGACCAGGATGGAGTTCCTAGTTTCTGGCTTCTGGTGCAGACCTGGTGCAGACCTGGCTGTTGCGGCCATTTGGGGAGTGAACCAACAGATACAAGATCTCTGAGTTTAGCTTTCAAATAAGTCAATTAATAAATATTAAAAAAAAAAAGAGCAGAGGAAATGAGAGGGAGCTAAAAAAAGAAGTGAGGAGAGCAATTTTTTTTTTTTAAACTTAAGAATTTCTTTTGGGGTCTGTGTTGTGGCATAGGGGGTTAAGCCACTACCTACAGCACCAGCATCCTATAGGGGTTGCAGTTCACATCCCAGCTGCTCCACTTCGGATCCAGCTCCACGCTAATGAGCCTGGGAAAGCAGTGGAAGAAGGCCCAAGTACCTGGGCCCCTGCATCCGGGAAGAAGCTCCTGGCTCCTGGCTTTAACCTGGCCTATCCCTGGCCATTGCAGCCATTTGGGGAGTGAAGCAGCAGATGGAAGATCTCTCTCTCTCTCTCTCTCTCTCTTTTTCTCCCTCTCTCTCTGTAACTCTGCCTTTCAAATTTAAAATCTTCTTTAAAAATTCTTTTTGGCCGGCACCACGGCTCACTAGGCTAATCCTCCGCCTTGAGGCACTGGCACACCGGGTTCTGGTCCTGGTTGGGGCGCCGGATTCTGTCCCAGTTGCCCCTCTTCCAGGCCAGCTCTCTGCTGTGGCCAGGGAGTGCAGTGGAGGATGGCCCAAGTGCTTGGGCCCTGCACCCCATGGGAGACCAGGAGAAGCACCTGGCTCCTGCCATCGGATCAGCGCGGTGCGCCGGCCGCGGCGGCCATTGGAGGGTGAACCAACGGCAAGGGAGGACCTTTCTCTCTGTCTCTCTCTCTCACTGTCCACTCTGCCTGTCAAAAAAAAATTCTTTTTTTAAAAAAAGATCACTATCTTTTCATTTTACTTGAAAGGCACAAAAACAGAGAGGGGAGAGAGAGAGATGGATCTTCCATCACTGGCTCAATCCCAAAATGTCAGCACCGGCCAGTCCCGGGCTGGGTCAGGTTGAAGCCCGGAGCCTGGAACTCAATCCAGATCTCCTGTGTGGGCGGCAGGAAGCCAGTTACCCATCTGCATCCTCCCAGGGTGCATATTGCAGGAAGCCTTCTTCCTACCAAGGAATTAGAAGTGGAACTGAGACTCAATCTCAGGTACTCCAATATGGGGAGGCAGGCAGTCTAAGCAGAACTTGGACCACTGTGATTTAATGCCTGTTCCGAGAAATAATTTTTAAATATTTATTTATTTGAAAGGCAGAATTACACACACACACACACACACAGAGAGAGAGAGAGAGAGAGAGATCTTCCATCTGCTGGTTCACTCCCCAAATGGCTGCAACAACTGGAGCTGAGCCACTCTAAATCCAGGAGTCGGGCACTTCTTCCAGGTCTTCCATGTGGGTGCAGGGGCCCAAGGACTTGGGCCATCTTCCACTGCTTTCCCAGGCCACAGCAGAGAGCTGAATTGGAAGTGGAGCAGCCAGGACTAGAACTGGTGCCCGTATGGGATGGCGGCACTGCAGGTGGTGGATTTACACAGCACCAGTCCCCAAGAAAAAAATTTTAAGTGAGAAAAATCGCAGTATATTGTGTGCTGATTGGAAAGAGCCATTAGAGACCAAAACTGATGATGTGGGAGGGAGTGAGGAGAGTGGCAGAGTGTGGCCCGGGGTAGGAGAGAGAGAGGGGATCAGATGCAGAAAGCAGAGGGGCCAGCTTCTGTTAGGGGCATGAGAGGCTCACCCAGAGCAGAAAGAGGGAAAGCTCTGCAGCCAGGGGCAGACTTGGGAAGATGGGCGCTGTGGCCTAAGCAAGCGGAGAGTTTTCTCTCTGGGTGGCCTCTGTCCTCTCAGTGATTACGAGGCAGAGGGAGGTTGCGGGAGGAAGTGCTGGAAATTTGAAGATCCAGGAGGGGTGAGAAAATAGCTAAACAGTGGTTCTCAAACTTGGGTGCGAGAGTCACTTAGAGAGCCTGGGAAAGCCCTCCCCCACCCCCAGGTTCTGATTCACTGGGTGTGGGCCTAGAATTTGGTTTCTGACCAGTTTCCTGGACGATGCTGCAGCCGCTGGTCTGGGGTGATGTTGAGAAGTGCCGTGCACGGGGGCGCGGTGTGGCTGCAAAGCAGGACCCTGAGTGTGTGCCTTTAGCACGTCTCCCGTTGCATGCGGAATCACCAGCGTGGGTTCAGGGTCCTGTGCAGGGGTGCTGCAGAAAGTTATTTGAAAATCATGCGGAGTTGTTTCCTAATATGCATTCCTCATAGACCCGTTTGTACTATGTGTTTCAAAATTTTCTTGCACCAGAATCAACTTAAATTCTGTTTTCATTTCCCAGGAACTTTTGGGAGAACCCTCGTGTCTTGAAAACTTGAGTTTCCTGTTGACTTTCCCACTGATGTTACTAGGTTCCACATTCTTCTCTTCAAGGCGTGGAAGTCTCTGGAGTGGGCTCCACTTCCTCTTGGTGCAGTTTTCCTGGCACGGCTGCATGTACCGTGCTTCCCACCGTGAGTCTGCGACACCCGCGACTTGCCTTCTCTCTTGGACTTCTTCTTCTTCTTCTTCTTTTTTTTTTTAAAGATTTATTTTATTTATTTGAAAAAGTTATAGAGAGAGGTAGAGACAGAGAGAGAGATCTTCCATCTGTGGTTCAGTCCCCAAATGGCAGCAACGGCTGGAGCTGAGCTGCTCCAAAAACAGGAGCCAGGAGCTTTTTCTGGGTCTCCCACGTGGGTGCAGGGGCCCAAGCACTTGGGCCATCTTCTACTGTTTTTCCAGGCCACAGCAGAGAGCTAGATCAGAAGAGGAGAAGCTGGGACTTGAACTGGCGCCCATATGGGACGCTGGCGCTGCAGACCGGGGGTTTTAACCTGCTGTGCCACAGCACTGGCCCCTCTTGGACTTCTGATGCGGTCATTCCTGAGTCTTCTGGCACCAAATCTGACAGTCACTCTTTATACGGAGTCAGTTCCTTGGCTTTCTGAAAGCCTGATTGTTCTCATCGGGCCCTCCTGCCACTCTGTCCCCACCGTGGGGCTTGCAACACGTGGCTTCTCCAGTTTTCTTCCTCACCTCCCCGCCCTGGAAGTCCCTCCTTGGTCCTCTTCATTTCTAGTGCAGCTGTGGCAGGGGGCTGTTCGTGTGCAGGCTGAGGAGTCCATGGGATAACTCCTGATTGGCCTGGTTTTCTAGCTGTGAGACATGAAATGATACATTGGTTTCGTCATTGCTAGGGTTTGGGTAACAGTTTTATTGTCCTCCCAAGGCCCGTGCTGTGGGTGGGTACTCTAGGTCTTCTGTTCATGGTTGACGGGTTAAGGTGGAGACCTGATTTAACCATGGCTTCTGAGAGGCGGGCCTGGCAGGAAGTGGTTGGGTCACTGGGGGTGTGCCCTCAGAAGGTAGCTCTCTTGTGAGGGTTGGTTGTTCAAGCCAGGGGTGCTTCCTGCCTCACCGTGTGGTTGTCCCTTTACACTTGCTCTGTCAGTGCCAGCCTCCATCAGAAGCTGGATCAGTGGGCCACCTGACCTTAGCCTGGGAACCTCCCCAACCATCAACCAAAATAAACCCTCCTTCCCGAGTAGCTTCTCTCAGGTGCTTTAGTTAAGGTAATGGAAAGCTGACACATTCATATATAAATATATATAGATATATATATATTTTAAATGGTGATAGCAGTAGTACCTACCTCTTAGGCTTGAGGATTCAACATGTTAATATGCTTAAAAAGCTTACAGCAGGTTTCAGTGGATTAAGATCCTGGCCTGCAGCACCAACATCCCATGTGGGTGGGGTTTGAGTCCCTGCTGTTCCACTTCTGATCCAGCTCCCTGCTAACATGCCTGGGAAAGCAGCGGAACATGATCCATGGCCTGATGGTGACAGCATCTGTATTTTCACACACCAGCTGCCTCCTTAGGCGTTCCATCTGCATCTCAACCCCAACACATCGAACATTTAACTCACCTTTTTCCTCCCAGTCTGCCTGCTTGTCTTGTATTCCCTATACTTGTGAATGGCACCACCATCCACCCAATTCCTGGCCAGAAATTTGGCAGTTTCTAGCTTCTCTGACTGCCCTCATCCTTTTTAAGGTATTTATGTTTTGCCCTTATTCTTCATTTAAAAAAATTTATGTATTTGAAAGGCAGAGTTTACAGACACACACATATACATCTTCTATCCATTGGTTCACTACCTAAATGGCCACAATGGCTGGGAATCCCATCTGGCCCTCCTGCATGGGTGGCAGGGGCCCAAGTACCCAGGCCATCTTCTGTTGCATTCCCAGGAGCTTTAGCGGGGATCGGGATGAGAAGTGCAGCATCTGGGACTTGAACTAGTGCTTCGATGCCAGCGTTGCAGGTGGGGTTTAACTCACTGCACCACAACACCAGCCCCAAGAAAAGGGGTTTCTCTTGCCTCCCAGTTCTTCTCCAAGGCCAGGGGACCCCATCTGGTGATGACCTTCTTGCTACTTGGCTCCTGGGGCAGAGCAGGACATCATATGTCACCTAGTGATAGACAGGGAAGGCTTGAAAGTCTAGCCAATGTGGCTTTTATAGCAAACCCACACTCAAGATAACCCACTAGCCCACTTATATGTTAACCACATGGATAGATTAATCCATTCGAAGAACAGAGCCCCAGTTACCTCTTACAGTTCCCACACCTGGCCCCAGCATTGTCATTGCAGGCTAATCCCCGCCTGCGACACTGGCGCCCCACAGTGGGGGCCAGCTGGAGTCTCAGATGTTCCAGTTTCTATCCAGCTCCCTGCTATTGCACTTGGGAAAGCAGCAGAAGATGACTCAAGGGCTTTGGCCCCTGCCACCCATGTGGGAGATCCAGATGGACTTCCTGGCTCCTGGGTTTGGTGTGGCTCACTCCTGGCTGTTGCAGCCATCTGGAGAATGAACAGGCAGATGGAAGATCCTTCCCTCTCTCTTTCTCTCTCTGTAGTTCTGCTTTTCTTTCTTTCTTTCTTTCTTTTTTTTTTTTTAAAGGCAAAATTAGAGAGGGAGGTGGGGACACACACACACACACACACACAGGCAGAGACAGAGGTCTTCTATGTGCTGTTTTACTCCCCACTTGGCTGCAGCAGCAGGGATGATCCAGGCTGAAACCAGGAGCCAGAGCTTCTTCCGGATCTCTCATGTGGGTGCAGGGACCCACTTGGGCCATCCTCTGCTGCTTTCCCAGGTGCATTAGCAGGGAGCTGGATCCAGAAGTGGAGCAGCCGGGACACAAAGCTGCACCCTTATGGGATGCCGGTACTGCAGAGGCAGCTTAACCTGCAGCGCCACAGTGCCAGCCCAGCTCTGCTTTTCAAACGAATAGGTGAATCTTAAAAAAAAAAAAAAAAAAAAAAAGTCCCACCTCTTAATATCTAGTAACCACATCCCCCACAGCTGTGGGAGTGCGCTTTGTGGGGATGCGGTTTGTGACAGCTCCCTTGGTGTCAGATTCTTCATCCAGGCATCCGGTGCCTTCATTGTTCCAGGATGTCCAGTTGCCCTTGTCTTCACTGCCCCCACTGTGGCCTTCGAGCCAGCTTTGGGGAAACTGGCTTCAGATTAGATCTGTGACTTTTTTATTTAATAGATTTATTCATGTATTTGAAAGAGTTACAGAGAAAGAGAGGAGAGAGAAAGACAGAGATATCGAGAGATCTTCCAGCTGCTGGTTCACTCCACAAATGACCACAATGGCTGGGGCTGGGCCAGGCCAAAGCCAGGAGCCAGGAGCTTCTTCCGGGGCTCCCATGTGACTCGAGTGAGAGTCAGTGTGACTGATTTGTCACAGCAGTCCTAGCAAACTAACCCCGAGGTGAGGGGCAGCTGCTGTACTCACCGAACAGAGCAGAAATCACTGTCGCCGTGGTCCCAGAGCTGCTGTGTGCAGGAGCAGGACAGGATGGAGGTGGAGGGTGGGCAAGCCCCGCCCTAAGAAGGCGGAACTATCCAGCTCAGTCGGAGAGGCTGTCCTCCGGGGAGGGGGAGGCAGAACAGGAGAGAGCCTCACAGGCAGCCTCCCAGCCTAGCCCACCTGCTGAGCCTTCAGAGCTGTCCAGCGCCTTGAGCGAAGTGCCCCATACAGCTAGTCCAAGACCCTTCCGCCCCGGGCTCTCCAGCCTGCGTCAGTGTGTGGACAGTGCAAAGTCCAGCCCCTTCAGTCCAGCCTCTCCTTTGCCTTCAAAAGGCAGGAAGCCTAAAGCACAGTTCCCATTCCCCCATACTCCGCATTCCTCTCCAGTCAAGGGTGCACGCAGACTTGTTTTACGCAGAGGACATGAAAGGGCCCTGGTACTGATTTTCTCAAAGCCCAGAATCCGCCAGCCACGGGAGGGACTGAAGTCTCCCCTCGAGTAACGGACAAGAACGTGATGGTTCTCCTTCTTCTCCTTACCAAAGTTTCAAAAGTCACAGATCTGGGGCCGGTGCTGCGGCACAGCAGGTTAAGCCGCTGTCTAGTGCCAGCATCCCATGTGGACGCCGGTTCCAGTCCCGGCTGCTCCTCTTCTGGTCCAGCTCCCTGCTAATGGCCTGGGAAAGCAGCGGAAGATGGCCCAGGTGCTCTGTGACGGTGGCGACAATGATTGCTGCTCTGTGCGGTGAGTACATCAGCTGCCCCTCACCTCGGGGTGGGCAAGGGGGTTAGTTTGCTAGGACTGCTGTGACAAATCAGTCACACTGACTGTCACTCGAGTCACACGGGTGACTCCAAATGACAGAGATTTAGTGTCCACAGTTCCCGAGACCCAAAGTCAAGGTGTGGGCTGGGCCACGCTCGCCCGGAGGTCTGCAGGGCAAGGGAGGGTCCCTCCTGCCTCTCCAGCTTGTCACAGCCACAGGCCTTCCTCTCCACCATGTCCCCGAGCCCCAGGCCTCTTTGTTCACGAGGACACTAGCCCAGGGTGACCTCATCTCTATTTATTTATTTGTTTATTTGAAGCAGTTGCAGAAAGAGAGAGAGAGAGAGAGAGAGAGAGAGAGAGAGAGAGAGAATCTTCCATCCTCTGGTTCACTCCCCAAATGGCCACGGCCAGGCTGAAGCCAGGAGCCAGGAGCTTCCTCCGAGTCTCCCATGTGGGTCAGGGGCCCAAGGACCTGGGCCATCCTCCGCTGCTTTCCCAGGCACATTAGCAGGGAGCTGGCTGGGAAGTGGAGCAGCCGGGACTCCAACGGGCTCCCGCATGGGCCACCAGTGCTGCAGGCCGGCCACAGTGCCCTCAGAGACCCTGTTTCCCCGTCAGCCGCACTGACAGGCGGTGGGGATCAGGGCTTGAATGCATCTCGGGGGACACGCTGTCCTCCCTCCTCCCTCCCTTCTGTAAGCCCTGCTCCTGGTCTGACTGTGCTGCTGCCCCTTCCTCGGGCCGCTGGCTCCAGGTGCTTGCTCGCGCCCCTTCACAGCCAGCTCTGGCCCTTGTCTTTCTCTGTATTCTCTGCCTCATTCTCAGTGAGCCAGCAGCCATGTGGACTCCCCTTGGCAGCCCTCAGGCCGTCAGCCACTTCCTCCCTGTGTGCCATTGCCCACCTACTCACGTCTCCTTGTCCTTGCCTGAGCTTGCTGTTGCTATTTTCTCTCCTTTGCCAACTTGCCCGGTTCCTCTGCCCCTCCTTCCCACCAATGCTCTTGCCTGGAAACACCTGACCCTGACCCTCCTCCTCCCCCTGCCTACGCCACCTCATCCACCCACTCAGGTGAGTGATGGGGAGGTGGATGCATTGAGCCCCCTTTCTGCTCATGACCACAGACCCCAGAGGGACACACTGCGCCACCTGGTGTTGCTGTAATTTCCCTACTACGATTAGTCCCCACTGTATGAATTTTCCTTTCTTTTCTTTTCCTTTCCTTTCCTTTCCTTTCCTTTCCTTTCCTTTCCTTTCCTTTCCTTTCCTTTCCTTTCCTTTCCTTTCCTTTCCTTTCCTTTCCTTTCCTTTCCTTTCCTTTCCTTTCCTTTCTCTCTCTCTTTCTCTCTCTCTCTTTCTTTCTTTCTTTTTTTGACAGGCAGAATTAGACAGAGAGAGAGAGATAGAGAGAGAAAGGTCTTCCTTCCGTTGGTTCACCCCCCCCCCCCCAGATGGCTGCTATGGCCAGCGCGCTGTGCCAATCCGAAGCCAGGAGCCAGGTGCTTCCTCCTGGTTGCCCACATGAGTGCAGGGCTCAGGGACCTGGGCCATCCTCCACTGCCTCCCCGGGTCACAGCAGAGAGCTGGACTGGAAGAGGAGCAACCAGGACAGAATCCAGCGCCCCAGCCAGGACTAGAACCCGGGGTACCAGCGCTACAGGCGGAGGATTAGCCTAGTGAGCCATGGCGCTGGCCCATGTATGAATTTTCGATTGCTGCACAGCAAATGTCCAGGAAATCAGTGGTTTAAAACATCACTCAGCAGGGTAAGCCACTGCCTGTGATGCCAGCCTCCAGTACCAGCGCTGGTTCGAGTCCCGGCTGCTCCACTTCAGGTCCAGCTCCCTGCTAATGCATCTGGGAAAGCAGGGGAAGATGGCCCAAGTGCTTGGGCCCCTGCACCCACGTGGGAGACCATGGTGGAGCTCCAGGCACCTGGCTTCAGCCTGGCCCAACCCTAGCTGCTGCAGCCATTTGGGGAATGAACAAACATGGATGAAAGATCTCTCTCTGTCTCTGTCTCTCTGTGATGCTGCCTTTTAAATAAAAAGATTAAAAAAAAATTTTTTTAAACAACACCCATTTATTATCTCACAGCGTGTAGTCACAACTCCTGGTGGGCCCAGCTGGTTCTGTGGTCAGGGTCTCACCCGGCCGTCCAGGTGTCGGCAGGGCTGGGCGCCTGTCTGGAGGCTCAGGACAGTGACCCTCTTCCAAGCTTGCTCAGGGTGTAGGTAGAATGTGGTGCTCACAGCTGTGGGGGTGAGGCCCCTGCCTCCTTGCTGGCTGCCCGCGGGGGCCTGCCCCCTCCTGGGGGCTCTGTGTGCCTTTTCTGTAGCCATTCACCTGTGCTTCACACCCTCTGTGCTCACGCTTCTGCTGCTCCCCAGGGAGAGCTCTCTGCCTTTAAAACCTTGTGTGATGAGATCTGGCCTGCCCGGGCAGTCTCGGAGCCCAGCCTGCTCCCAAGTTCCAGGGACGAGCGGGGGCGGGGTGTGCCTCTCGGGAATCCGGCTGTCACTCTCGCTCCCTTATCTGTCTCTGGGGTTTCCCTTTTGCAGACCTGCCCTTGCACTTGTGCTTCCTTTAGAAAACAGAGGCCACCGCTGTGCGAAGCCTGGAGCCTCCGGGGTCACAGGGGTCACAACCTCTGCTCACACCCACCTTGGCTCCGTAACTCTCATCCTCCCTGCTCGCCTTCCTGCAACTTTTTTTTTTTTAAATAGAACTAAGAGTCAATTTTTTAAAAAAGATTTATTTATTTGAAAGAGTTACAGAGAGGCAGAGGCAGAGAGAGAGAGGTCTGCCATCTGCTGGTTCACCCCCCAATTGGCCGCAACGGCTGGAGTTGCACCAATCCAAAGCCAGGAGCCAGGAGCCTCCTCCAAGTCTTCCATGCGGGTGCAGGGCCCAAGGACTTGGGCCATCCTCCACTGCTTTCCCAGGCCATAGCAGACAGCTGGATTGGAAGTGGAGCAGCTGGGACTCGAACCAGTACCCATATTGGATGCCAGAGCTGCAGGCAGTGTGACTTTACCTGCTACACCACAGCACTGGCCCTCCTGTAATTCTTATGCTTCATCTGCTTCTCCCTCTTCTTCATTTGTCTTTCCCTGTCTCCAGGATTCATTGCCATCCACATCTTTTTTTTTTTTTTTTTAAAGTTTATATATATATATAGAGATCTCCCATCTACTGGTTCATTCCCCAAATGGCTGTGATGTCCTGGAGTGGGCTGGGCCTGGCAGAAGCCAGGAGCTAGGAGCTTCATCCAGGTCTCCCACGTAGGTGGCAGGGGTACAAATACTCAGACTGTTTTCCGCTGCTTTCCCAGGCAGGCACATTATCAGGGAGCTGGATCAGAAGTGCAGCAGCCAGGACTTGAACAGGTGGCAGCTATGACACAATGCCAGCCAGGTATTGGCATCTTAAAAAAGAGCCCAAAAGCTCCCATGCCAGCTGCAGCCACACTTGCTGAAATCTCCACTTTCCCATTCGCTCACTCCGATCTGGCGTTCCTTACGCCTGCTCCGCTGAGCTGCTTGTGTCGGAGTCGCAGTTCCCGTTACCCACGGCTGTACAACGAGCCCCTCCAAGGAACCACGTGTCTCATGTGTCTGTGCTTGGCTGGGCCCCGCTGCAAAGCTCTCACTTGAGGGTCACTCTCCGTGCTGGGACCTTGGACATCCAACATGGCTCCCTCCCATGACTGGCAGTTGGTGGAGGCTGTTGGCCGACACTTAACTGGTGCTGTTGACTAGGGTGCCTGTGCCCAGCCCTCTGTGTCATTTGGGCTTCCAAGAATAGCAGCCGGTTCCAACAGGAAGTGTCCAAGGAGTGAGCAGGCCTTGCCCCCTTTCCCATAGCCCTCCTGGATCGGGCAGAGGTGTCGACCAGCCCGCTTTGCCAGGACTCTGCAGGACTCAGGCCCCAGGTTTGCTCATGGGACGATGAGGGAATGACGCTTGGCTTCTTTCTTTTTTCTTTTTTCTTTTTTTTTTTGACAGGCAGAGTGGACAGTGAGAGAGAGACAGAGAGAAAGATCTTCTTTTGCTGTTGGTTCACCCTCCAATGGCCACCACGGCCGGTGCACCGCACTGATCCAAAGGCAGGAGCCAGGTGCTTCTCCTGGTCTCCCTTGGGTGCAGGGCCCAAGCACTTGGGCCATCCTCCACTGCACTCCCTGGCCACAGCAGAGAGCTGGCCTGGAAGAGGGGCAACCGGGACAGAATCCGGCGCCCCGACCGGGACTAGAACCCGGTGTGCCGGCGCCGCAAGGCGGAGGATTAGCCTAGTGAGCCGTGGCGCTGGCCGCTTGGCTTCTTTCACACACGTGTCCTTCTCAGCACACGAGCTGCAGGTTCAGGGAAGAGAGGGCCATGGCGCTGGGGAGGTGAGGAGGCCGGCACGTGTTAGTGCAGGTGCCATACCCCCTCCTGGAGAGCCCTCTGCCTGCTGCCACTAGGTGTCCCTGGTCCTAGGTGACCCTGCCATGACCTCCTGCGTGGACACCACCACTGCGATCCAGAAATGGGGCACAGGGAGGGCCTTCTGAGGAAGGAGTTGGTGCCCTAAGTTAGGGGCACAGATGGCTGAAGGCGGACTTGGGAGAGCAGTGAGGAGGCCCAGGAGGTGGGTGGGGTGCAGTCTGGGGCACATGTGTGCAGAGGAGCCCGCGCTGGCCCCGGGCTCCCATAAATACCCAAGTCACCACAGATGTCCAGCCTCCCCAAGACTGGAGTGGGGCTGATGGCCGTCAGGGCGTGCCGCTGAAAGCATGCGACAGCCCTGGCCCTGCATGGTCCTTCCTGGTCAGCAGGCTCACGCGGGAGGCCTGAGAGCCTGCTCCCCTCCCTCCTTTCCTGCCTTTCTGCAGCCATGGCCATGGCCCTCAGCTGCCCCTCCCTACCCGGGGCCTCAGTCCTGCGCTTGGCTCTAGAGGGCAAGGCCACCACCCCAGCACCTGGGCGTGGCTTCTGCAGGTGCCCGGAGTGCACACCGGCCTCAGCGGGAGCCCTACAGCGAGCTTCCACCAGTAACTTCCTGAAGGATCTCGGAGCTTCAACCTTTGAAAAAATTTACTTATTTTCATTTTATTTGAAAGGCAGAGAAAGAGAGAGAGGGAGAGAGAGGTTTCCTATATGCTGGTTCACTCACCAAACGCTTGTGGGCCAGGCCAAAGCTAGGAGTCTCCCACGTGGGGGCAGGGACCTGTGTACCTGAGCCATCATCTGCTGCCTTTAAGAATGTCCCCTGAGGGGGAACCGGGATCACAGGCGGAGTGGCTGGGACTGGAACCAGGCACTCTGTCTGATACGGGATGTAGGCATCCCAAGTGCCTGCCTCTTTAAGACACTACTTGGAAGAGCGACATCCCATACCCACGCACCTGGGTTCAAGTCCCGGCTGTGTTCTCGATTCCAGCTCCTGCCAGTGGGCACCCTGGGACGCAGCACCTGATGGCTCAGGTAGTTGGGTCCCTGTGTGAGTTCCTGGCTTCTGACTCCTGGCTTTGGCCTAGCCCAGCCCCAGCTATTGCAGGGATATGGGCGAATAAGGCAGTGGATGGGAGGTCTTTGTTGCTGCCTTTCAGATAAACAGTTAAAAAAATCCCTTTCTGTCCTCACCCTCCCCGGACAACCACTAATCTTATTCCTACCTCTACAGATTTGCCTTTCTTGGACATTTACGTAAATGGATTCATGCACTGTGTGTTTTTCTGTGTGTCTGACTTCTCTCATGGACAATATTATTGAAGTTCATCCATGCTGTAACATGTATCAGTGGCAAATTCTTTTTATTATTATTAAATAGTATTCCCTTAAAAAATAAAAATGCCTGCCCCTGAGCAGCTGCCCGAGGGTGGGGCCCTCGTTCCTGGCACTTGAGCCCCGTTCCATCACAGAGTCTCTTCTCGCCAAGATCCCTTTCCTTGGCACGGCGCTTGCAGCTCTGATTACAGGGCACACAAGGCGAGGCGGGGTCTCAATGCCCCCCCCCGCCCCCCGCCCCAGCTGCTCCCTGCAGCTCCCTTCCTCCTGGGCTTCCCTGGCCTTCTTTGGGCATCGTCACCAGAGGGGGCCACTGCAAAGCAGAGGCTGCACTGGGTGGTGGCCAGAAGAATGGGAGCCCCTGGCAGGAACTTAGATCTTGGCCTTGAAGGAAACTGCGCAGGTGCCGCCTCCTGCAAGTCCTTGGTGAAAGCACGTGGGGGGGGGGTACCTACCTTGGGAGGGACTTGGGGGGGGGGCTAATGCTCCTTTCACACAGTGGTTTTGTGGGAGGGAGCCAGGGATGGGGCTCAGCGCCCCCTCTCTCCTCCCCTGGAGACATTACTCACGCCAGTGCCTTCCTTGGAAAGCTGTTGCTCTTGCATTTAAGAATCCGTGGCTGCCCCCTGCCGGCACCCTCTGCTCAGCACGGGAGCACAGCGTGGAACAGTCCGGGCTGAGAAAAACCGGCCCCACACCTCCGCACCTGTCCACGCACAGCTGCGTGCGCGTTCCAGAGCCCCCGGAGCCAAGGCCGTGCAGTGCGGCCCCCACGCGGGCAGGTGAGTGTGTTGTCCCAGCCAGGTGAGTCAGCAGAAGGGAGCGCTCACTGACTGGGGCAGATATGTCAGGTTTGAGTCATCCTGCACAGAAGCACAGTGTGCAGCCCTGTGTGTGTCCCGAGAGCTGGTGCTGCTGTCATGGGCGGGGACGGGGGTGGAGAGCCCTGGCTAAGGTGGGAGGTGAGCCTGGGGTGAGCACAGAGGAGCCAAGCAGAGAAGAGCCCGAGGACAGACTTGATTTTATTGTGCAGTTTTCTTCTTCCTCAGTGAGATGTCACAAGCTGTGATGGCACTACACACGGGACAGGACAGGCAGGACCACAGGGCAGGGGTGGGGGGCTGGGGGAGCCACCATCTCCCCGGGAGGGTCTCACTCCATGGCCCACCTCAGGCCCCCCACAGGTCTCTGCAAAGGGCAGGGGGCTGTCTTGAGAGGCTCAGGTCCCGGGCAGCAAGGGCTGGCACTGATGGGCAAGGAAGGCAGACCCCTCCCCCACATTTCCCGGAGACTTGGGTCACACTCCCTGAGGCTCTGGGATGTCACCTGCCTGACTTGGCAGCTCCGGGTCAGGGTTCTGGAAGTTCTTGGGAGCTTGGGGCAGCCAGGGAGGAGGCTTGCCGTCCTCTGCCACCCTGACAGGGCTGGCCCACGCAGTGAGGGACGCAGGCTCCCGCTTCTAGCCGCCTTGGGCAGGGGTGACGATGGACCCTCGGACCCCGTCCTCTGGCCAAGTCTGCATCTTGGCAAGTGGAGTCCCTGGCCCCAGGTCCCTGGGGGACTTGTGGAGTGGCAAGGGCCAGTCATTTTTTTTCCAGCTGAGATCATTCCTGGAGATGCGTGCCGGGCCACACATGCGTGGCGGTGCCCTTGCATCTGGGTCTTGAAGTGCTCTCCTGGCTGCTGAGGTGGTGCCTTGGCCAGAGCAGGGCTGTGCTGGGCCAGGCTCGCCCCTTCCCCTCCTCATCCAGGTCTCTCCCAGACTTCTCTGCTCCTGGTGGGCCCCCTCTATCCACTGCCCCTCCCCCACCCTCGCTTTTCATCAGTTCCCCGTCCTGGCTTTCAGTTCCCCGTCCTGGCTTCCCTTGTCATAAACACCCGCAGGACACAAGGATAAGCCCTAAGCAAATCAGACAGAAGCAGCTTTGGGAAAAAGAGGACGACGAGACCTCTGGCAGCGTGCGGACAGGGTGAAGAGGCGGAGTGCGGGCATGGAAGATGGCATGCAGCACTGGGGTTCCTTATAAGGGGCGGGGTCCCCGCTTCTCCCACAGCTGTGCGAGGGGTTGGGGTTGGGGGTCAGCAGCCTCAGAGAAGCAGGATCTCTGCACTGGGCCTCCAGGCTTCCTGGATCCTCCACGGGCCCAACCAGTCACAGGGAAATGAAATCCGTGGCCTGGAGCAGGGACAGTGAGAGCAGCAGCAGCAGCAGCCACGAGGTGTTCTGAGCCAGCAGGTTGATGCCCTCGCACTTGACCAGCTTGTCTGTGGAGAGAGAACGTGGTGAGGGAAGGGACTAGGACTCCCTCTGGGAGGCAGGCACTGGCATGTCTGAGCTGCAGCCAGGACCAACCTGGCCATGGTGGGAGCCCCTGAACACGTGGCGGCTTAGGAGGACCCTGCTGAACTGCAGCACAAGACTGCAGGCGAGAGACGGCCTGTGTCGTCTCAGTTTCCCAGGCAGGGAGGACTGGGGAGGCAGCCCCTCCCTCCAGTCGCAGAGGTCAAGGACTCCCCAGGGGACCCGGCAACTGCTGAGAGCTGGCGAGGCCCAGCCAAGGGCGCCGCCTGCCCGCTTGGCCTTGTCGGGGGCTCGCCTCACCTCTGAGCACAGAGACGTTCTGGTGGGAGCTCTGGGTTGGCTGGCCGGAGATGCGCAGTTCGCAGGTGTAGGTGCCCTCGTCCTTGGTGGTGAAGTTGGCCAGGTAGAGGACCTTGATGTTGTACCTGCTGGTGAAGTTGGTGCGGGCGCGGTACGTGTACTCGGGCACGCCCCACGTGCCATGCAGCACGTGCTTCTTCTTCTCGCGGGTCAGGCTGAACTCGTGCTGGATGGGCACGCTCGTGGTGTTCTCATGCCGGCAGTCCAGGCGCAGGCTCTGGTCCACCAGGCAGGCCGTCAGGCTGGTCACCTTCTGCCCTCGGGACACCTGCAAGACTGCCACCAGCGGCGTCCCCGCCCCATTGGGGGAGAGCCTTGGGGGCAGGGGCCCGCCCTCCCACGCGATGGACAGAGGTGGGCCTGGCTGCAGAGGCATCCTGTGTGACCCCGGGAGTCCCCAGGGGCCAGTCCAACTCCCCCTGTGGACTCCAGCCTTCCTCCCCGGTCTGCTGAAGCCTTGGGACCCATCAGCAGCGAGTGGCAACGGCAGGAGAGCTTGGGCTCCTGGCTCCCTTTTGCAGGTTCCAATTCACTAGGATGGGCAGGGCTCAGCCAGCGGCCTTTCCTGAACCTCCTGGGGCGGGCAGGTGGTCGGGTCAGCTGGGTTGATCAGTCCACCTGGGATGTGCGAAGCCCCCCTCCCTCCGTCCCCCGCTTTCTGAGGCTGAGAGGGGGAGGCCAGCCCGGCCCCTTGCCCGGTACCTGTCAGCAGCAGTGCGATGCCAATGGCGGGGTTCATGGTGCCAAGAGCTCCGCCCTGGATCTGCGTGTGGGAAGAATGAGCAGGGAGAAGGCTCAGGGGGGCTCATTGGGAGCATGCTCTAACGGCCGCACTGGACGCCTAAGCGCTTCTGTCCATCTGCCCTCTCCTCCCCAGTTGTTTCTGGCCCTGGCCCTGGCACGGGGAAGCGGGGAAGCGTGCTCTGCAGTGAAGTGTACCCCTGTGTCCCTGTCTGAGCAGGGAGCGCTCCCTCCCAGCTGGCTGACTGTACCTGGCTTTCTCTCTCACATTCTCCCCGCCTGCGGGGTTGTGAGACCAGTGAGCACAGGGGCTGGATAGTTTTTAAAGATTTTAATTCTGGTAGACTGCATGCAACATCTGCCCACTTAGCCATTCGTGAGCGTACAGTTCAGCGGCCCACAGTGGTGAGCAACGGGGTCTTTCAGAACCAAAGCTCTGCCCATGGCCACGGAACTTCCCCTTCATGGACTTTCTATTTCTCCTGCAGAAGAAAACCTCCAAATGCCCAGAGCAGCTCCTGAAATATAACAGATGCTCAGGAGATGTTTACTGAAGGAATGAATGAGGCGCTCTGGAGCCTAGAAGTCCACGTTGTCCTGGGGGCTAAGAAAAATGGCGCAGGGGGAAGGGCTGCTCAGCAGATGCATCCGCCAATATGTCACTGGCTGGAGCTGATGTCAGGGATGGGTGCGGCCCTCCCAGGTAGGCCTGCACTTGGCGTTCAGTGAGGGGGCTGTCCAGCGTGCACGAGGACAAGGGACAGAGCCCTCTGATTGCAAAGGAGCTAAAGACGCCTCGCCTCCCCATGCCCAGCTCTCTGGGATTGCCAGGCTGCAGTTTCCAGTCCCCTTCCCCACCTTGCCCCGCCGCGCCTTTTTTTTTTTTCTTTTTTTGCAACCCAGACTGAATTGCCATCACGGAGCTGAGAGCCTAGCCTGTGCGCCCAGGAGAGGCCATAGCAGCAGCATGCGCCTGAGAGTGCGCGCGGGGCCGGTCCAGGAGGTACTGGTCCCGGGCGCAGGGCGCGGCACTCGCGAAGTCCAGGGTCCCTGGCGCTCAACGCTTGGGCGGGGTCCTCCAAACTATGCGGAAGCGCTGCTGCGAACCAAGGGGAATCAGCAACCGGTTTGATGCGAGGACCCTGGGCTAGTCTTGAGGGGTGCAGGCCTGGCATCTCGGAAGGGTAGGGGGAGCAGCGGCCAGATTTGGAAAGGAAAGAAAGGAGGCCAGGGCTGGAGGGGGATGAAGAGCGCGCAGGGGGAGGGTGGGACGCGGTTGGGAGGCGCATTCTGCACCCGTTCCCTCCGCGCTGGGTTCCCGCGGTTCAGCGCCAGCGGAGCTCCGCGCTCCCCTCGTCCCCGGCCCTGCGCGGGAGCCCCGTGATTTCCTATCCAATTTTCCATCCGAGGTCCCCTCCCCCACCAACCTTTTTGAGTTTGCCCCTCCCCCGTCTGCTCGCCTTCCACCCAGTCCCCGCCCGCGGCACTGCGGTTTCCTTTCCTCGAGTGCCCCGCACCCAGCCACCGCCAGGTCGCGGGGTAGAGGCTTCCCGCAGCTGGCCACCCTCCGTCCTCCCGCCCGCATGGCGCTCCCCTCCCCCCTTGCCATCGGGTGTGGGGCCGTCTGTGTGGGGGAGAACCAAAGGCTGCCCTTGGAGCCCTCCTCGCGCTCCACCGGACAACCGCCCCCCAGACCCCGCCGGAGGATGGAAGTCGGGGTGCGGCGCAGCCGGGTCCCCGCAGAACCTCGCGCTCTCGCCCTTGCCTGGGAAACAGGTCCCTCCCCCGGCCCTGCAGCGTTCCTCCTTGGGGTGCCCTCGGGAGGCTCCTGAGGCCTCAGATCGCGGGGGCTTGCAGGGGCGCCTGGCAGCTCTCCCTGAGCCCAGGGTCCCGTCCTGGCTGGCTCCCGCTCCTACCTGGGCTCCGGTCCTGCGCTGCTGCAGCCGCCTCGGATGTGCCGCCGCCTCCAGCTGCTGCACCGTTCGCGGCGCCCGCAGTTTTCACCGCGGGTGGGGGAGAAGTGGGTGGAGAGGATTGGGGGGCAGCCAATCAGAGGCTGTCCGGGGAAGTCTGGGGTGGGGTGGCTGGGGAAGGGTGGAGGAGGCGGTCCCCTATTGGTGTGGGCGAGTGGTGGGTGGGCGGCCGCTCCAGGGGACCTCAGCCTGGACGGACCCCGGGATCGGGGTGCGGCCGCCTCCCCGAGGCCCCAGCGAGTGCCCCTCCTTAGGCTGTTCCCCTTTCTTCTGACCGAGTCGTCCCGAGTCTGTGGGAAGCCCCAAGGGTCAGGAGGGCAGGATGGAGGCTCCTCCTGCTGCCGGTTTCGGCGCTGGAATGTTCCAGTCTTTCTCCAAAGGCAGCGGTGGGGTGTTTTCCGTATTGGTGCAGCCCTCTGCAAGCAGGACAGGCGCTGCGCTCCCCTCCTCCTTTCCCGTAGGCCTCGCTGCCCTGGGATGTGGGTGCTCTCTGCTCGGGGCACCCCCACGCCTTAGCTCCCAGGCTGGCGCCTCCCGCCCAGGTGCTTGTGGCTCTCGTGAGCACCGTTTGGCCTAAAGGCAAGGTCAGGACTGTCGCCGTCCACTAAGACTAAGCCCGGCGGCACCTCGGAGGCCTCGGAGCCCACAACCCGCTGGGCCGTGCCCCACTGGCAAAGGCTGCCCTGGGGCTGGTGCGTGGGGGCTGCAGACCCGACTGCAGGAGCCGCGCCCCTGTGCTGCCTGCGGGACACGGGATCGCTGAGACCACGCACCCGAGAGGGATAGGCTGAGTGCCGGCTTCTGATCCTGCGTGCGCACACACAGACACACACAGACGTACACAGAGACACAGACACATACACACAGACACACAGCGACACACACAGACACATACACACAGACACACATATACACAGAGACACATACACACACAGAAACACACAAACACACATATACACACACAACCACACACACACATACACATACACACACATGGACACACAGAGACATACACTGACACACAGAGATACACACACACACATATAAGACACAGACACACATATACACAGACTCACACAAACACACATAGACACAGAGATACACAGACACACACACAACCACAACCACACATATATACACACACAGACACACACACACAGAGATACACACAGACACATACACAGACACACACACAGAGGCACAGACACACACACATACACACACAGAGACACATACACAGACATATACACAGATACATACACAGACACACATACACACAAAGATACACACAGATACATACACACAAACACATAGACACACAAACACAGAGATACAGAGATACACAGACACAAACACATACACAGGCACAGACACACACATATACACAGACACACAGACACAGACACATAGACACAGACACACACATACACACAGAGATACACACAGATACATACACACACAAACACACAGACATAGACACACACAGAGATACACAGACACACAGACACACACACACAGATACAGACACATACACAAACACAAGACACACACACGGACACATACACACACATACACAGAGATACAGACACACAGACACACAGACACAAACAGAAACAACATACACACACAAATACACACATACACACACAGAAGCACACAAATACAACCACACACATACACACAGTATACAAACATACACATACACACACAAACACACACACAAATACACAGAAACACACACACACAAACACACACATACACAGAAACACACAAACACTACCACACAGACACATACACAGACACATGCACACACAGAAACACACACAAACACAACCACACACATACACAGAAACACACAGACACACACAAACACAACCACACACATACACACAAATACACAAACACACACACAGAGACATACACACACATATACAGACACATACACAAACACAGAAGCAGACACACACAGAAACATACAGATACAACCACATACACATACACACACAGACATACACACAAATACACACACACAGAGACACACACATATACACACAGACACATACACACAAACAGAAACAGACACACACATACACAAACACAAATATAACCACACACAAATAAACACACATATACACACACAATACACAAACACACACAGACATACAGAAACACACAACCAAACCACAACCACACACACATAGAAACACACACAGACACACACAAATACACACACATATACACATACACAAATATATACACACAAACACAGACATACACATACACAAACACAGAAACACATGTACACACATATACACACAGACACAAACACACAGACATACACAGACACACAGAAACACACAAACAACCGCAGCCACACACATATATACACACAGACACACACAGACACACACACACACACAGATGCAAACATAAACACACATACACAATACACAAACACACACATACACAAACAATACACAAACACAGAAACACACAGACACACACAACCACACACACACAGACACATACATAGAAACACACACATACACACAAACACAATTCACAAACACATACACAAACACAGAAACACACAGACACACACAGAAACACACAAACACAACCACACACACAAAACAGAAACACACATACACAAGCACACACACATACACAAACACAACCACACACAGACATAAACACACACACAGAAACAGACACGTACATACACAGACACAAACACAGAAACACACCAACACAACTACAACCACACATACACAAGCACACACATACACAAACACAGAAACACACACAGATGCAAACATACACAAACACACATACACACAATACACAAACACAGACACATACACAAACAATACACAAACACAGAAACACACAGACACACATAAACACAACCACACACACAGACACACACATAGAAACACACACATACACACAAACACAATTCACAAACACATACACAAACACACAGAAACACACACAAACACAACCACACACACACAAACACAACCACACACACAAAACAGAAACACACATACACAAGCACACACACATACACAAACACAACCACACACAAACACACACACAGAAACAGACATGTACACACACAGACACAAACACAGAAACACACCAACACAACTACAACCACACGCATACACAAGCACACACATACACAAACACAGAAACACATACAACCACACACACATACACAAACACATACATACACAAACACACAGACACACACACATACATGAACACACAGAAACACACACATACACACAATACACACAAGTACACACATACAAACACACACAGAAACACAGACACATACACACATACACAAATACAGACACAAACACATAATATACAAACACACGCACGAACACAGAAACACACACAGAAACATATACACACACATACACACATAAACAAACACACAGACTCAATACAGAAACACACACAATACACAAACACACACAGACTCAATACAGAAACACACACAAGACACAAACACACAAGACACAAACAGAGACACACGGAGACATACACACACACAGACACACACACATACACAAAAACAGAAACACACAGAAACACAACCACACACATACACACACATACACAAACACGCACAGACACACACAGATACACAAACACATATACACACAAACACATATACACACAATACACAAACACACACATACATACATACACAAACACACAGGCATACACAAACACACACATACACAAGACAGGCACACATGCACACAAACATACACACACACTCTGCCCTTCTATGCCGTCAGCTTGATGGTCGCCAGGCGGTGCCACGCCCTCACCCTGCAGGTGTGATACATTGTTTTGAATAAAGTTTTTTTGTGGATTTGCGTCCTTTGGTCTCTGTGAATGCTGCTTGGGACCCCCTGTGTGCCGGCCCGCCCTCCCGGCCATGGCCCGCTCCTGTTTGGCCGGAGGTCCGCTGTGCGCCTCGGGTGCGGTTTCTGTACTGTGATGGCAGTGCCGGAGGCCGTCCCTGGGCTTGCGGTGGGAGTTCCCTTTCCCTTTCCCTGTCTGTAGTGGGGTCAGGTGGTCTTCCCGTGCTCAGAGCGATGGAGCGTCCTCGCTGGACCCAGTATGTGGATGAATGGTCAGGGCAAAAGAGGTGAGGCACGTTGGCAAACCATGGCCGCTCCTGGGCCACTTGTGAGACTCGCCAATGCCCGTTTCCACCTAGGACCGCCTTAATCGAGGCCTGGAGCTGTGTGCTTTGTCCAGGCTGCCCGGGGTCTGGGGGTGACAGAACACGCTGACCTGGTGAGACCATCTCTCCTGGTAGATGAGCAGACCCGGTGCTCACTGTTCCCAGGGTAACTGTTCAGGGCCCCTGGCTGCTGCCCTCCACCCCCGTCTCCTTCCTGTTCCGCTTCCTGTGCATTCCAGGCCAGTGGCCTTCCCTCCATCACCGGGGCGGGGTGTTCCTTCCTGCTTAATCTCTGTCAGGTTCTCAGGGAAATTTCCTATCAGAACACACGATTGCTTTGCTTTGGGGCTGGGCCTACCCCCCCCCCCCCCCCCCATGGAGCACAGCTGGGGCCAGAGATGGTTGACCGGAGATGGGACTACCTAGAAGCCTGTTTGTGCAGACAGTGCCGGGGCCACAGCTTGCCAAGGCTCTGGATGCCTCATTTCTCACTGTGCGGCCCCGTGTTTCTGAAGACTGAGCTGTGCTGTTTCCATTAGGTTACAAGGACCTGGCCTACTTTCTCAGTCCCCAGGCACTGTGCCTTCAGGATGGGGAGGGGAGTGTGGACGCTAGAGGTTGTAGCAGTTGTGTTTCTATGAAGGCTAGGTCTCCAGGAAGGCGAAACTCAAGCCTCCGATGAGATGACCTGTGGCCTTGCGTGGGACACAGGGCAGTGACCAGGAGGCGATTTAAAAGCCCCATTCACTAATGGACTGGATGGGAGTGATGAGAGTGGGAAGGAGTGGAGCCGAGGCAGGGTTTCCTGGCAGACCGGGGCTGGCCTTTTCAGTCCCCTAGACCTCTCTTCTCCCATCATTCTCTGTTGCCCCAGCTGGAGACATGTGGGGGCTAAACCCATGGTTCTTTAGGGTGGTCTGGCACTGCCAGCCATTCACTCTTTATGTTTGTTGATTTCATCAGATTTTCTTTATAGAACCACAGAGGTGGCATGAGCTGCTGCATTATTATATTTTTAAAATATTTATTTATTTATTTATTTGAAAGGCAGAGTTACAGAGAGAGATAGAGACAGGTCTTCCATCCACTGGTTCACTCCCCAGATGGCCGCAATGGCCGGAACTGTGCCAATCCGAAGCCAGGAGCCAGGAGCTTCCTCCAGGTCTCCCATGTAGGTGCAGGGGCCCAAGGACTTGGGCCATCCTCTACTGCTTTCCCAGGCCATAGCAGAGAGCTGGATTGGAAGTGGAGCAGCCGGGACTAGAACCGGCGCCCATATGGGATGCCGGTGCTTCAGGCCAGGGCTTTAACCTGCTGTGCCACAGCGCCGGCCCCATGCTGCTTCATTTTATAGCTGGGACCCAAAGCCCAAGAAGGGTGGTGATTTGTTCTATCACTAACAAATGCTTGGGAGCACAGCCAGGATTGGCTGCATCTTGGGTCTCCTGACTCCTTGCACAGGGCTCTCCAGGGCTCCCAGGGTGGGTCCTCAGACCTTCGCTGGTTCACGGTGAAAGAAGATGAGCCAGGATAGTGTGGGGTCCTCAGGGCATAGCTGTCAGGTTGCCTCCTTGTTGGGATGCACCTGTTGAGGAGGGAGAGCTTCCTGGCCCCTGGGGTTATGGGGCTGGCTGGACACAGGGCACCCAACCCTGCACAGGTGAGACTGGCAGCAGTCTCTTGGTCACAGGTACTTGAGCCCAAAAGGAAGTGCCACATGCCATGAATTGGGATGCAGACAACTGGGAGCCGTAGGAGGCAGGTGCCACTGTTTCCCAGGGATGGTGCGATGGGCTAGGTGAACAAATCTGTGGGCTGGCAGGAACTGAGGCCCGCCTCCCAGGAGTGAGTAGCAGCTGTGGCTGGTCCTCTCACACAGGGATCTCGTGAGGCAGCCTGGGGACTTGCAGCTCCGCTTACTTCTATCAGATGTCAAGGCAGCACATAATAGTGAGGCCTACTCTTGGACTCATTGAGACAACACCTGCACTTTTTTTGAGGGTTATTTATTTGGTTATTTGAAAGGCAGAGCAAAAGCAAGAGCAAGTAAGTGAGCGAGCGAGAGAGAGAGAGAGAGAACGAGCTCTTTGCTGCTTAACTCCTGAAATGCTTGCTCGGCCAGGCTGAAGCCAGGAGCCAGGAATTCCATCTGGATCTCCCACATAAGTGGCAGGGGCCCAAGGGCTCGGGCCACCCTCCACTGCCTTCTCAGGTGCGTTAGTAGGGAGCTGGATCTGAAGCAGAGCTGCTGGCACTTGAACTGACACTGTGGTATGGGATGTCAGTGTTGCAAGTGGTGGCTGAACCTGCTATGCCACAACACTGGCTCCTATACCTGTACTTCTAATATTTCCATTCTAAGGTTTATCTTTCCACTTCTCTGAAATGGTAGTGGTAGGTGGTTTGTGTGCATGTATGTCTTTGTGTCTGTGTTTGACAAAAAGAAAGCTGGTGACGTTCTGTGAATTCTGACTTCTTTGGAAAGATGACTAATCAGTGAATTTAGAAAGCCCCGGAGCCCCTGCCTTCTAATCTGCTGCCTCTCCCAATCTCCAGATGAGACCAAATCCCTGAGTGAGGTCAGCTCCCCTGCAGAGTGGCATGTTTGCTTGGAGACTGTGACAAATACACAGTAAAGATTACTTCTCAGAACGCAGGGCAGAGGTTGAGAGGAGAAAGAATCATTGGAGATATCACTGAATCTTCAACAGTCATTTCTGAAGCTCGATTCCTGAGTGGTTACTTCTCAGATAATGAAGAGGCGTGGTTGGCTCCAACACCATTCCAGACCCAGAGCTGGACCTAGGAATACAAAGACCAACGGAACACAACCTCTACGCTCAGAGGCTTGTTCCGGTGGGGGAGAGAGGAAAGGGACCTGAGACGGCTTCTTGGAGGAGTGAGGTGTGCATGGAGACCATAAGCAGGCATGGCAGTTGCCCCTGGGTAGCATGTTGTTAATGGCTGGCCTCCAGTGAGTCACGTGCCCTGGGACCCATGGCTGTGTATCATCTCCTTCCATACCTTCAGTGGACCTGCCACCTTGGAAGTGCGTGTCATCCCCGCTGCCGCCACGGCGGGAAGAAGCGAGCCACTGGCCGAGCCTGCTGTGTCACTTGTAAAACCGCGACACAAGTTCATTGACTTCCTTCTTCAGGAAGTGCAGTCTACATCCTGTCTCCTTAAAGCTCAGTGGTCTGGTGATGGATTCAGCCAAGGAAGTGTGGCAGGAGTGATGCTGAGACCTCTGCAGGTAGCCTTGGAAGGGCGAATAGCTCCTCCCTTCTTTGCCAGAAGGTGGTCTCTGGAGCCGGCGTGAGGAAGTCAGACTGCCCCAAGGCTGCTGTGCGTGGCTCCAACAGTCTTAAGTAAGGAAACTTGCTGGCGACTGGAACAGGGGTGACTCGTATTATGGACTGGTGGAACAAGTGGGAAAACATTGCCTGTGGTAACTTAGATGATAGGAAATGCACCTGCTATGGTATGGGTATAGTTCCTCCAAGGTTCATGTGCTGGCAGCTTGGTCCCCAGCGAACCAGTACTGAGAGGGGATGGGACCTTTAAGAGTGGGGCCTAGTGGAAGGCAGTTAGGCCATGGGGACTGCACCCTCATGAATGGATTAATAGAGTGGGTTGGGTTTCGTGGGACTGGATTAGTTACCACACGAATGGGTTCTGATGGCAAGCTGGCTTTCTCAGCTTGCTCTTTCTTGCTTCCAGCTCTTGCTGGGCAATCTCTATTGCACCTGCTCCCATCATGTGATACCGTCTGCCACTCACGTTGTGGACAGAAGGTCAACAGAGGCTGCCCAAACGGGACCACCTGGACTTGGAGTTGCAGCCTCCAAGACTGTGGGGTAAATAAGCCTCTTTTTGTGACTGACGCAGCCCTGGCATTCTGTTTGAGCAACTTGAAGCCCACAAAGACAGCGCCGAATGAGTTTGTGGATTTGGTTAGCGGGATCTAGAGACAGAATGCTGACAGTAACACTGGGTGCTTTTAGCTGTCGTGGTAAAGTACTATAGGAGAGAAAGGAGCTAAACAAGGGCCTGGCCAGTTTGTTGGGTTGGAAGAGAAAGGTCGTTCTCACTTTCAGTCTTGGTGGCAGGCAGCAAGTTCTTACAGTAAGAGCTGGCCTACAGGTGAAGATGAAATTAAAGGGGTATGGTTGCCGAACCTTGCGAAGACTCCAGGAAGGTTTTTTTGTTTGTTGGTTTTGATTAACCAAGAGAATGTGGTGCACTTTCAATGCTAACGTTGTATGTTGCAGTGCCTGTTCGAGTCCTGGATGATCTGCTTCCAATCCAGCTCCCTGCCAATGTGCCTGGAAGGCAGCGCAAGATGGCTCGAGTGCTTGGGGCCCTGACACACATGTGGGAGACAAGGATGGAGTTCCTGACTCCTGGCTTCAGCCTGGCCCAGAACTGGCAGTTATGGCTGTTTGGGGAGTGAACCAATTGGTGTCCCCCCTGTCATTCTCCCTCTCTCTCTGTCACTCTGCCTTTCAAATAAAGAAATAAATCTTAAAAAGAGAGAGAATCTGGAAACATTTATTAAGGAGAGAGAGAGAGAGAAAGAAAGAAAGTGTTGTCTCAGCTGCTGGTTCACCCCCAGATGCCCACAAGGCTGAGCTTGGCAGAGACTGAAGCCAGGGGCTGGGAGACTCAACCCAAGTTTTCCATGTGGGCAGCAGGAACCAACCACTTGAGCTGTCACCACTGCCTCCCAGGGTCTGTATGAGCAGGAAGCTGGAGGCAGGAGCCAGAACTTGGTGTCAGAACCAGGTGCCCTGCTGCGAGATGCTGGTGTCTTAAGTGGTGTGTTGACTGAAGACTAAACTCCGGCCCCTATCCCAGCAAGAGTTAAGAGTGTCTATTAGCCTTTCTCAGCCAAACAAAAAGGGTTTCTATGAATATTAAGGGCATTGTGTCATGGCCAAAGTATTCTCCTTCTTCTAAAATATTTATTTGAAAGGCAGAATTACAGAGAGGGAGAGAGGGAGGGAGAGAGAGAGAGCAAGCAAGATCTTTCATCTGCTGGTTCATTTCCCAGTGGCCACAACAGCCAGGGCTGGGCCAGGCTGAAGCCAGGAGCCAGGAGCTTCACATGGGCACAGGGACCCAAGTACTTGGACCTTCTGCTGATCTCCCAGGCACATTAGCAGAGAGCTGGATTGGAAGTGGAACAGCTGGGACTTGATCCAGGGCCTGTAGGGGATGCTGGCACTGCACGTGGCAGCTTAACCTGCTATGTTACAACGCTGGCCCCAAGTCTTCTTGAAATTAGTTATGTATGTGGCTTTGGTGAATGAAGTGGACCACAGTAATATTCACAGAAAACCCATAAGGTTTTGCATGGTCTTGTATTGGCAAATGCCTCCGTTTGGGATGAGACTCAAACAGTTCAAAATGAAAAGACACCTCTGTGGGGAGCAACTCGGACTAGACTAAGTTACTGGAATTAAGACTTATTCTATGCATCTGCTCTCCCACAATATGGCGCTGGGAGAGGAGAAAATAGCTTCTACCCAGCTGCCTCTCACCAACTTGACAAGCTGCAGGACCTGCTCCTGATTGGAGGAGAGCAGCGTACTCGGCGTGTGGGTAGCAGAGTTGGGATTGGCAGAAGAGGACTATAAAGGAGGAGAGAGACAACATGCACCAGGAACATCTAGGGGGAACATCTATCTGAAGGAACACCTGTGCAGCCCCCGAGAGAGCCGGCCAGCGGTGTGCCACTCTCCTGCGGAAGTGGGGAAAGTGGCTAGGGGGAACCGCCCTTCCACGGAGGTGGAAGGGACGGTAGCCAACCCGGGAAGAACCAGCAGCAAACCCGGGAAGGGCCGAGCAGACAAAAGAACAGCGCAGGGTCCTGTGTCGTTCCTCCACGAAGAGGGGGAGCGACAACCTCGTGTCCCAGTTTCTTTTCTTTTTTGTTTTTTTTTAAAGATTTATGTATTTGAGAGTTTAGAGTGGGGGGAGACAGCGATCTCTTACATCCAGTGGTTCACTACCCAGATGGCCACAATGGCTACGGCTGAGCCAGGCCTTAGCCAGGAGCCAGGAGCTTCATCCGGGTGCCCATGTGGGTGGCAGGGGCCCAAACACTTGGGCCGTCTTCTGCTGCTTTTCCCAGTCCATTAGCAAGGAGCCCATATGGGAGAAGGGGACCTAGCAGAGGGCAGAGCCAGAGCTCAGAGGCTAAACCAAAGAGCACAGACTGCGCCCTGGTGGGGTAAGGGCCCCACCTGGGGAGTAGGGTCCCGATGGCTTCTGCCTGGCTGGGCTTCAGAGTTGCTTTGTACCAGTGGTTTCTGGCGGCCTCCTGTTTCTCCTCTGGGCACGGAGGTGCGTGGGCACAGATGTCTGGTTGCCTTAGTTCACAGGTCTCTGAATCAGGAGGAGTTGTACATCAGGATCCTTGGCCGCATCCAGGCCTGCTGCACACTGTGAGATCACGGACTTGGAGCCTGATGTCATGATTGGATGACACTTGGGGTGCTTGGCGAGTGGTGGGCGCATCATCCCCGTTTGGGAGTGGAGGGTGGACTGGGGTGCGTTGCTGTGTTTGTGGCCCCGGTGGGTTGTGCGTCATCCATGCTGACCACAGACGTGGCTATAGATGGTTTGGGCCAGTGGGAACATGCTGCCAGGGGAGAGCTGCCCTGTGTGTCAGCCTGAGCTAGCCTCACCTGAATTCACGTGCTCTAGCTGATGGCCCCACCAGATCGCCAGACACTTAGAGAGCCCTTCCAGGATCACCCAGTTCCCTGCCTGCTCATCAGCTGACCACAGAGGTGGGAGAGAGCCCAGCCAACCCGTGTGGAGCCAAGGCGGGTGTCTCCACTGGGCCCTGGGCAAACGGCTGAGCCGCGGAAGTGCTGGTTGAGGTGGCTTGTTGCCAGGAATGGATGACTACGAACCCAGGCCAGGAGGAGCAAGGGGATTTGAAGTGAAGAGGCAGCCTGAGCAAAGGCACCGGCACAAAGCCGAGTGGCGCTGGGAGTGCAGCCAGTTTGGGTTGTTGGTGAATGCGGAGGGTGCGGATGAGCCTGTCAGGGAAGCCCTTGTCTGTTTGCATTTGGGTAATGGAGAGTCACAAAGGGTTTGCAGGTGGGAGGTGAAACAGGGACATGCTGTGTTCTTTGGAAAGACGGCTCAGGGGCAGCATAGGGTGGCCAGAGGGCCACACAGAGCCTCTTCTGCCCAAGTGGCTTGTTGCTTCTGCAGTATGTTCACAGCCCAGGAGCGGGAGGAGGGTGGTGCGACCACCACTTCCCTGAAGCTAGGTTCATGGCACTGCCATTCACAGCTGTGTCTCTGGGGGCCCCAGGGCCTGGCACAAGGTTGATTCTCAAATTTTCTGGACAAACGCAAGAACAATCAGCTGTTGCAAGTGCTGCCCATAAAGCAAAAAGGAGGGAGTTGGAAGGTGGGTTAGGGTTAGGCTGTGTTCTGGAAGGGGAGCCACGGAAGCCAAGGCTGGGGAGCTGCACCCCAGCTTTCGGAGTGGGAGGAGTGAGGGCCAAGAGGCTGCTGGGGAAGAGGGAGCCAGGTCGTGAAAGATTGGGTTGATCAGGTTGAGGCTTCAGACTTGCTGCTGTGCAGCTGGGGGGGTGGCTGTGGAAGAGCCAGGGGAAGGATGTTGAGGCTTGCAGTTAGGGTGGGTTGGCAAGAAGGAGGTGGGATTGGGAGGAGACGCGGGAGCACACGCAGAGCAACCTAGGGGCACAGGGCAGGAGTCCAGCACACACCTAGTGCACACGTGTGGTCACGGGGCAGACTCCCCCTCTCTCGTTACTCTGCCTTTCCAGTAAATACATCCCTAAAAATAAAAATAATGAAGTGCATTCCTTGGATTTGGCCACAAGGGGGTGGGAGCTGAAGACTGAGGCCACTGTTTCAGCATTACTTAGTGTCATTTTATTACCATCTGAAAATTATCTTTTATTTCTTTGAGGGTCAGAAATACAGAGCAAGAGTGGGAGAGCTCTCATCCTCTGGTTTACTCCCTAAATGCCCTCAACAGCCAGGGCTGGGCTGGAGCTGGGGCTGGAACCAAGAGGCAGGAGCCAGCAACTCGGTCCAGGTCTCCTCCGTGGGCGGTTGGAACCCAGATGCTGGAGCCATCACTGCTGCCCCCCAGGGTCTGTGTCAGCAGGAAGCTGGAGCCAGGAACTGCTGCTGGGAACCGAAGCCAGGGCCATGGCGTCCTCAATGCTGGGCTGAACGCTCCCTATTTAGGTATTATTTGTTATACATTATTAGTATAAACCATAATATATAGTCACAACAGGTTATTATTTATCACAAATGTATTTTTTTTTTTTTTGCTCTGGCAAGGCCAACCTAAGTGGCAAAATGCTATTAAAGAGACATTTTGTTGTTCTCACAGATCCCAAGAGGAGGGGGCTTCCACACCTGGGACTCCGCTGGGAAGCATCGGTGGGTCAGGAGACACGGGGGAAGGGAGAAACTGTGGGCCTCCTTTCTTTTTTTTTCTTTTTAGATGTATTTATTTATTTATTTGAAAGGCAGAGTTACTGAAAGGGAGAGGCAGAGAGAGAGAGAGAGAGAGAAAGAGATCGATCTTCTATTTACTCCCCAAATGGCTGCAATGGCCAGAGCTGGGCCAGGCTGAGACCAGGAGCCAGGAACTTCATCTGGGACTCCCACGTGGGTGCAGGGACCCAAGCACTTGGGCCATCTTCTACTGCCTTCCCAGGCCCATTAGCAGGGAGCTGGATCAGATGTGGAGCAGCCAGGACTTGAACTAGTGCCCACATGGGATGCCAGCACTGCAGGCAGCTGCTTTACCTGCTACGCCACAGTGCTGGCCCAAAAACTGTAGGCCTTTATTGAGGTTTCTGAGGGAGGCAGTGCAGGCCTTGGAGTAGTTAATTCGAATCATTTCAGCAGGCCTGGCCCAGGGGCCGTCCCCAGGACACAAGGAGGGAGGTGGTTGGAGTGCAAGCGCTGAATGCCCAGGTGGCGGGACTGGTTAGGATCCATAGGGACCAGCTGACCCTGGGAGGGGTGGCCACCCACGTCCAGAGCACCAGAATGCAGAAAACCACAGCTGTGACGAATGGAGTCGTGGTCTGAGCAGTGAGCGAGCACACGCTGGAGGGGCCAGCACAGACGAAGCTTGGAACTTGAGGGGCTGCAGGCCGGCTGGCTGGGCTGTGGCTGGGAGGGGGCAAAGAGGCCTCTGGGAAGGCCAGGACTGGATCTTCCTCCACCTGTCTGCTGGGCGGTTGCACCTGGCAGAGACAGCTGGGGGCACAGACTGTGCAGCTGCCTGGACTGTCGGCCTCAAGCTCAGGGCTTGGGCTTGGCGGAGCTCAGCTGTTTTCAATCTGCACCGGGCCTGGGAGGGCTGGTGAGGCTGCCTGAGAAGTGGAGGAGTCCGTCGAGGGCCTGACTTAGCCTCTCCAGCAGGGGAGGGATGAATTCACAGTTTTCTGGCAGGGTCAACTGGGCCTCAGAATAAGCAAGGCTCATCTTTGTGGAATGTGAGCAGGGTTGTTTTTAAAAATTTTTTTTTATGGAAAAATTACAGGCAGAGCTCCCACAGTTGTCTGAAGCCACCGCCGCCTCAACTTTCCAGAGCCAGGACTCGGCTCCTGCAAAAACTGCTTTGTAAGCAAGCTGCTGCCTTCTGATTTACAGCCTCATAAAAGCCCCAACTCCTTTGGAAGAGGCTGCCAAGCACCCCACGCCCCTTGCCCCTGGCTTCAGCCAATACCGTTTCAGGATGCAAATGCAGCATCCTGTAGCTGCTCTGGGCCAGGCTGTTCCGGAGCAGGGAGAGTCAACCCTCGGATGGGAAACAGGAAAAAGTGGGAAATATTTTGTCCGTGATAAAGGCTTTCTGCTGTTTGCTGGCAGGAAAGAAAGGAAGAGCATGCTACTAGGTATTCTTGCTTCTAAAGTGCAGGATTGGTGTGGGAAAGCATGTGAGTTTCAGCTACCCTGGGAGAGCACGGGGAGTGGTCCAGGGGTCCATGAGATGGCATGCGTGGGGGTGGGGGTGGGGGTGGGCAGGGGACTTGGAGCTGTCTGCTCACCCGAGTACACCCTCAGCCCCGGACACCCCCTTCCGCGGCTCCAGCCGACGGATCTCTCTTGTTCAAGCCTCCCAGGAGGGGTTGGGGGGAGTGGCAGAGCTGGGGCGTGTGATCCTGAGCAGGAACTCTTTCTCAGCCCAAATCTGGGCGCCGCCCCATCTCGTCCTCGCCCACGTATCCAGTTACTCATCCAAGTCGTGGATTTTGTCTGAAAAATGCCCCTTGGATTCAGCTGTGCCCCTCCGTCCTCATGACACACTCCTAGACTTGGTCCTCGCCTTCTTTCTTACGTGGGGTAGTTCCGTAGCCAGCTAGCTGGTATCCTCTCTCCAGTCTCTTATTTATCTGAGAGGTTGAATTACAGACAGAGAGAGGGAGAGACAGAGAAAGAGGTCCTCCATCTGCTGGTTCACTCCCCAAGTGACCACACCGACCAGAGCTGCGCCGATCTGAAGCCAGGAGCCAGGAGCTTCTTCTGGGTCTCCCACGTGGGTGCAGGGGCTCAAGCACTTGGGCCAACTTCCACTGCTGTCCTAGGCCATAACAGAGAGCTGGATCAGAAGAGGAGCAGCCAGTACTCAAACTGATGCCCATATTGCACAGTGCCGACATTTTTTTCTTTTAAAATTATATTCTTAAACTATCATAATAGATGCATGTGGTTTGGCACTAAAGAACACAGACAAAAAAGTAAATTTTTAATCAGCTCTTATGCACCAGCCATCACTGCAATTGTTAGCAATTGTGTATTTTTCCCAAAATATCCCATGAATACAATAGTAATAGATTTTTTTTTAAAAAATATAATTTATTGTGGAAGTCAGAGTTACAGTGAGAGAGGAGGAGAGATCTTCCATTCATTGGTTCACTCCCCAGGTGGCTGTAACAGCCAGGGCTGGGCCAGGCCAAAGTCAGAGCCAGGAGCTTCATATGGGACCCCAACATGGGCACCAGGGGCCCAAACACTTGGGCCATTTTCTGCTGTTTTTCCTAAGCCATTAGCAGGGAGTTGGATTGGAAGTGGAGCAGCCGGGACTTGAACCAGTGCCCATATGGATACCGGCACTGCAGGCAGTGGTGTTACCTGCTATGCTACAACACTGGCCCCTGTTCTTTCTTTAAAAAAAAAACCATTTATTTGAAAGTCAGAGAGAAAGAGATAGAGAGTTGCTATCTGCTGATACAATGACCTGGAATGAGGCTAAAGTTCATTTAAGTTCAATGCAATTCTCTCATGTATGATTACTTGAGCCATCCCTGCTGCCTCCAAGGTTCTGTGTTAGCAGGAAGCTGGAGGCAGGATGAGGAGCCAAAGCTAGGAGCTCTGACATGGGCCAGGGGCATCTTTGCCACGAGGCCAAGTGCCTGCCCCTGGTCCTGTCTCAGACTTGGAGCACACAGGTACAGGCGGCTGTAGTTTTGTTGTGCACCTGATTTCTTCAAGGAACAATAACCTTGTGGGTCACGCTGTAATAGGACAACATAAAGTTGACCTTTTCTTTGATCAGGTGTGTAATATCCCATTTTATAGCTATATTATATTTAACCAGTCCCCTATAAATGCTATTTAGGTAATTTATTAACTATACCATTGCAAACAAAGCTTCCACAAGCAATAGTACAAATGGAATTTTGCATGTGTTTGTTCTATCTGCAGGATCAATTCCTTAGACTTTGAATGACTGTAAATATTATTATTCCATATCTAATTCAAATCAAATCATTAGATGTTTCCATTGCAGAAGGCGAGGAGCAAGTTCATGTCCTTGGTTCTGCCCTGGTCAGCTCGTACTTACTGGATTCACACGGGTGTCTCAGATCTAGAATGCCCAGAGTGAGCCCGTGGTCTGTTCTGTCCCATACATGGAGCCGCCATCCCGGCAGCTGCTTAAACCCAACCCTGCCATGGTCTGCGATGTCTTTGTTTCCTGTGCTGCCCGCTCTCCCCAGTCAACTCACCTCCTGCCCACTTCTCCCCAGGCTCTCCTGCTCACTTCTCCCCAGGCTTTGCTTCTTCAGTAAACCTTTGAACTCCACGGCCCCTCCGTGGGGATGAGCTCACCGCCATCACTCAACACTGCTGCTGTCTGTCACCTGGGCCAACACAGTCACACTATGAGCCAATGGCTGCTACAGCACCTGCTGTGTGCCAGCCGCCAATCGAAGTGTGTAACTGACACTCAGCCCTCTTATTTATATATATATGAGAGAGAGAGAGAAAGAGAGAAAGAAAGAAGAGAAGAGATATTCCCCCACTGGTTCCACTCCTGAAATGCCCACCCAGCACCCAGGACTGGGCCAGACCCAGGCAGGAACCCGCATCCTTGAACTACTACCTGCTGCCTTCCAGGTGTGCATTAGCAGGAAGCTGGAGCCGAGAGTCAGCCCCAGGGCTTGAACTCGGGTACCCTAACCTGGGCTGTGATCGCCAGGACTGCCAGGCCGTATGCCTGGCCGCACATTTGAATCCTCATAACCACCTGCAGGCCAGGGGGTACAGATGAGGGAACTGAGTCATCGCCTGGCAAGAGGCTGAGCGTGTCACACTGTTCTGTTCCACGAGCCTCCTGGGGGGGCCCCCTGCATGCCTCTTGTGGGTCTCTCCCGTGAGGAACTTACTGCCCTCCTTGAACTTCAGCTCGTACTTACTGGATTCACGCGGGTGTCTCAGATCTAGAATGCCCAGAGTGAGCCCGAGGTCTGTTCTCCCTGCCCCCTTGAACTTCAGCGGCTCAGCAATTCTCGTTGCCCTTAGACTGAAACTAAAATCTTGCAAAGGGCCGTGGGCACGGGCCCTGCCTTACCCCCCATTCCTCACCAGGGTCGCACTTGCTGGTCTCCCCTGTGGTCCTGGACATGTGGGCCCTTTCCCGCCTCAGGGCCCCGGAACACTGGCTTTGGAACAGTGGTTCTCAAGGAGGGCAGTGGTTTTCCTTCCCCCAGGGCCGTTAGGGCTGTGTCTGCAGTCACTTATGGTGATCACAATGGGGCTGGGGGTGGGGTTGCTGTTGGCACTGCGTGGGTGGGGCCTGTGGGCCGGCCCCGTGCCCACCCCCCCCAGCTACCTCTGTCATTTCCCTGATTATGAGGACTTGTGCTTTCTTTCGTCCGTTCCTCAACTACCATGAGTTCAATGCATAGGCCACTGTTTCTGTTTCTTTTTAAAGATTTATTTATTTATTTGAGAGGCAGAGTTACAGAGAGGTCTTCTGTCTGCTGGTTCACTCCCCAGATGGCGATAATGGCTGGAAATGGGCTGATCTGAAGGCAGGAGCCTTGGGCTCCTTCTAGGTCTCCCACTGACGTCAGTGCAGGGGCCCCAGGACTTGAGGCATCCTCCTCTGCTTTTCCAGGCCATCAGCAGGGAGCTGAATTGGAAGTGGAGCAGCCAGGACATGAACCGGCGCCCATTAGGATGCCAGAGCCACAGGCCTGGGCTTAGCCTACTATACCACAGCACCAGCCTCTGTTTCTAATCTGTATTTTAAAAAATTACCTTAGGGAGATGCTTTTGGAACGTGTAGGTTATCTTTATGGAAGTCTTTAAAGGTTTAGACTGATACACCCTGTTCTACTGTGACTGAGGTCTGGTTTAGCATTATTGCTTTCTAACCAGTCGGTTTTAGCATGGAAATAGGTACAGTATTTATGAATCAGAAAGACATTGCCAAATAATATGGGTGAATTAAGCATTTGGGAAATGCCATCTAGATCTGGGCTTTTAATACAGTAGCCATTAACCACGTGTAGTTATTTAAATAAATTTAAATTTAAATGAATTGGAATTAAAAGTAGACATCCAGTTCCTTAGTCACAGTGTGAACTTATACATATTAAGGTAGATTATTTTAAAGACTGAATATGGCCCAAATTAAGAAATATAGACTATCTCACTAAGGTTTGTTTATTTATTTATTTATTTATTTTTTGACAGGCAGAGTGGACAGTGAGAGAGAGAGACAGAGAGAAAGGTCTTCCTTTTGCCGTTGGTTCACCCTCCAGTGACCACCACGGCTGGCGCGCTGTGGCTGGCGCACCGCGCTGATCCGATGGCAGGAGCCAGGTGCTTCTCCTGGTCTCCCATGGGGTGCAGGGCCCAAGCACTTGGGCCATCCTCCACTGCCTTCCCAGGCCACAGCAGAGAGCTGGCCTGGAAGAGGGGCAACTGGGACAGAATCTGGCGCCCTTACCGGGACTAGAACCCGGTGTGCCGGCGCCGCTAGGTGGAGGATTAGCCTAGTGAGCCGCGGCGCTGGCCAACTAAGGTTTATTTTTTTAATGAAGATTAGAAATGGTGGCCTAAGTACTGAATCCAGGAAACTGGAAAAGAATGAGATAAAGCAGAAGTCCTAATAATTAGGAAAATGAAGTTCTAGAGATAACTCTGTGGGACTCAAGGGCAAGGGCCCTTTACATGGGAGTGCTGGGAGGCATTTCTGCGAGGCTGATTTTCCAGCCAGCATCTGCAGCATGAGAGTGAGCGGGGTGAGATAGCGGCACGGTGGTCAAGGTGCACCTGGGATGCCTGCACCCGTGCTGGAATGCTGGGCTCGAGTCCCGGCTCTGCTCCCATCCGGCTTCCTGCTCACCGGCACCCTGAGAGGCTTCAGCTGATGACTTGAGCAGCTGGGTCCCTGCTTCCTCTGTAGGAGACGCAGATTGAATTCTGGGCTCCTGGCTTTGGCCTGGCCCAGCCCTGGACGTTGTGGATGTTTGGGGAGTGAACCAGCAGATGGGAGAGCTGTATCCATCTGGGTGTTTGTCTTTGTGTCTGTTTCTCTCGTTCCCTGTGTGCCTGCGGGATGAACATATCATGTAGATACAATGGGGTAGTGTCAAGGACCCAGTAGCCAACTGTGGCTAATGGCTGCCATATTGGACAACAAAGACACAAAACACTTCCATCACTGTCGAAATTCCTATTTGGACCATGCTGTTCTAGAATATTTCCGTGGTTACCCCACTTGCTTTCCTTCCTTCACTATGGCCATCTTTTTAATCCATTTTTTGTGAATTACCTGGTAGACTGTCTCTCAGTTTGGAGTGTGGCTCTTCCTTCTGCTTCACGGTGTGTCGCTCCCAGGCCCTCATGTCACAGGCACCTGTGTCATTTTGCCTGGCTCCTGCGGAAGGGGATCTTGATCCTTGGTGGAAGTGGAGTCTACCAGGTTTTTCCATTGCGAAGTTAACAACTGGGAGATTCTTGAAGAGGATGTCTATCTTGCTCCTCACTGAAAGGTTTCTTTTTTCTTTATTTTTAGATTTATTTATTTATTTGAAAGGCAGAGTTACGACAAGGCAGAAGCAGAGAGAGAGAGAAAGAGAGAGAAAGTCTTCCATCCGCTGGTTAACTCCCCAGATGGCTGCAATGGCTGGAGCTGCGCTGATCCAAAGCCAGGAGCCAGGAGCCTCCCCCAGGTCTCCCACGAGGGTGCAAGGACTTGGACCATCTTCTACTGCTTTCCCAGGCCATAGCAGAGAGCTGGATCGCAAGTGGAGCAGCCAGGATTTGAACCGGTGCCCATATGGGATGCCAGCACTGCAGGCTGAGGTTTTATCCACTACGCCAGGCTGCTGGTCCCACTGAAAGGTTTTAACATCTGTGAGGATTTTGGCTGAATCTTTGGTTACTGTGATGCTGACACACTGATGTGTGTTGATCATACCTGGCTGTCCCTGAGTACCCCGTCCGAGTGGGTGGCCCAGGGAGAGGTGTTCTCACACTGTTCTACCAGGCCTGGGCTTGGGAGCCATCTCCAGAAGGCTTAGCTTGTAGTCCCAGGGGAGAATGAAGACCCAGGGCGAGGCAAGGAGAGATCTGGGGCCCTGGGTGACAATGTCAGACATGCGGAGTTTGCCAGGTGGCCACTGGTGAGGCTGGCCCTTGGAACCCTGTCTCATCTCTTGTCTTACCTTGTCTAATGGCCTCATCGGGTCGTCTTTTTCTCTGGGAGGGAATCCAGTTCTTTAATTTTGAAACCGAATTTGGACTCTTGATCTGGAACCCGATTTCTTGGGCAAATCACCTTCTGGAATTAACCTGGAGTCAGGGTTGATCTTCAGTGCTTTGACGAGGGTATGTGATCAATCCACAGGCGGTGCAGCTGGCACAGTACCACCTGCTTCTCTACCCAGAATCTTCCGTTCAGGGTGATCCTGTCCTTGGCCTTAGCCTGGGCCCTTTTGGGTTTTAATCTTCTGTGGAGTAGGCCCAGCTCTTCAGTTCTGAAACCGAATTTGGGCTCTAGACACTTTGACGCTGCTCTCTAAAGCAAGTTTTGTTTGGAAGCATAACCTGGTCAAGGTTTTTGGCTGACTGTGCCAAGGAGGACTTTCTGTGGATCCCGTGTGAGTTTGGTGAGGCTGTGCCCACCACGCACAGCTGTAATGTTGTTTGGAGAGTTGTCCCAGGGCACGCTGGAAGAGTGTCCTGGCATCGTCTGAGGAAGCAGAGAGCCGGAATGTTCTTTTGATAGCCGTCCAGCTCCTATAGCATCTCTAATCACTTTAGGTCTCCAGCCGCTGGAATCTGCAAATTCATGTGTGCATCAAGCACTCTCATTTTAATCTTTGTTTAGCACCAACAATATGGGCTATAAATAATTTAGGTAGGGGCCATTGTAGCTACTAACACACACAAAGCAGGGTGGGTTCACTGCACTTTTTGTTGCGATGCATTTAATTCTGTGGATTCTGAAAGCAAGAAGCATGAATATTACTTCGACATTAACAAAGGTTTCCTCTGCAGACAATGGGCTGACACCCGGAGCTAAAGCCATGGGGAAGCATCAGAAGTGTGTTACTCCATGCAAAAAGGCAGACCGAAGAAGCTGCCTATTGTGTGGTTCCAAGTGTGCGACATTCGGGGAAAGGTAAAATTATGGTGACAGGGAAAAGATCAGGGGTAGCCAGGGGTTGAGAGGTGAGGCGCGATGACTGGGTGGGGCACAGAGGGTTTTTAGGGCAGTGAGACTTCTCTGTGCTTGCAATGGAGGGTACCTGCCATTATGCAAAGGCGCTTCAAAAAGTCTGTGGAAAATGGAATGAAAAGATAAACTTATTTTGGTGCAAAAACTTTAAAATCCAATGCATAGTTTTTTTTTTTCATGATACGCATTTTCCATGACCTTTTGGAAGAGCCCTTGTCATTTGTCCAAAACCATAGACTGCACAACACCAAGACTGAGCCCTAGTGTAAACCATGGACATGCTGAGGTAGCTCACCAGCTCTGGAAGCAGCAGGGAGGCCGTGGTGTGTGCCTGTGGTGCACCTGTGTGTGGAGGGGCAGGGACACATGGGAACTCTGTGCTTGCTGCTCAATTTTGCTGGGAACCTACAGCTGCTCTACAAATCAGAGTCTATCATTTATTTAAATTTATTTTTTAAAGGTTTATTTATTTGAGAAGCAGAGTTACAGAGAGAGAAAGAGGGAGAGACAGAGAGAGGTCTTCCATCCACTGGTTCACTCCCCAAATGGCTGCATTGGCTGGAGCTGGGCTGATCTGAAGCCAGGTGCTAGAAGCCAGGTTGCAGGGGCCCAAGCTCTTGGGCCATCTTCTGCTGCTTTCCCTGGCCATAGCAGAGAGCTGGATTGGAAGGGGAGCAGCTGGGACTTGAATCAGTGCCCATATGGGATGCTGGTGTTGCAGGCAGAGGCTTAGCCCACTTAGCATTGGCCCCAAAGTCAATCATTTATTTAAGAGATTTTTATATTAAGCATGTAGGGAAGCGCCGTGTCTTATGTTAAAGTGCCCCCAGTTCTGTGCACTGGGTCCTCTGTGATTAGCTCAGGGCCTCTTCGGCACCTCCTCTCCCACCCTGGCCTCGCAGGCAGCAGGGCATGCGGGGTATGGGCCTTGCAGTCTGCCTCTGTCACTCTCTTCCCAGCAGGGCTTCTGCCCCACTGCTCCTCCTCCACCAGGAGAAATCCCACAGGTCCCAGGGCTCAGCACAGACGTCTGGTCCACAGTGAAGGCTTCCTGGGTGCCCCCTGTTCCGGGCAGAGCTCCGCCCCCAAGCCCTTGGCACGGGTGTGATTTGGAGCAGCCTTTGTTAGCTGCGGCTGGGCTCAGGGCCCGCTTCTGTTCATCGTCTATGACTTATGTGTTCTCTCCAGCTAACTTGATGTTTTATTTAAAGGGTGAGGGCCTGTAGGAGCCATGGGCTGTGTGGTGCGAGGGGCAGCAAGGAGAACATTCCAGAAACTACCAGCCGTGGGCTGCTCATGTCTTTCACACATGTGGATTTCAGCCCCCTTTTAGCAGCCCCTCGAGGAGGTGAAATAAACCCTATTTTATAGATGAAAGCATTGAGACACAGAGCGTTCAAAGGGCTTGCCCAAGTCACACAGGGTGAGTCAGGGATTTCAACCTATGTCTTCTAATCTTTCTGACCCCAGGACCAGAGTTCCATGTTGGCTTTGTATAGCAGAAATGGGGCTCAGATGTGCAGAGAGCCTGCTGTTGGGATTGGGGGCATGCACGCAGTGCCCAGCACCCAGGAGAGTTCCAGAACCTCTGGTGGGCGTGGCTCTGCTCCCCTTCCTCTGGGTGATTCTGCTTCCTGCTAACATGGACCTGGCTTTCCTCGCCCAGCACCTGCTCCCCCTGCAGAAACAGATTTGGGACGCTTTGGTTTGGGTCATTAGAACCCATCACTCGGCCTCGGTCCGGAGGACAAATGCCTGCCTTCTCCCGCGACAGTCCTGTCCCCTCATTTGCCCTCCGGCAGCTTGTGGTCAAGGTCCATGGTCTCCTTGGCCTCTGCTGTTCACTGTGAAATGGGCTGCTGTCTGCCCTGCCTGTCTCCCAGGGCTGGGATGTGCACACCGTGTAGCTCAGGGCTGTATCTGGAGGCTGCCCGGGCTCCTCCCCTAAGCTGGGCCCGAGAGAATACACTGCCTGCCGAAGATATTTTCAGGCAGTTGAATAAATCATGCCTGGAGGAGCCGGCACTGTGGCGGCTCTTCTGAAGGGCTGGAGCTGGTCCTGGGAGGGCGGGGGGCGTGGCCTGGCTCTGTGCCTGCCCCTTTCCCCCTTTCCAGCCGGGCTCTGCTGCAGGTTGCTGCTTCCTCCTCTCCTCTCCGCAGGGACGGCCCCTGCTTCTCTCCGGGGGGTGGGGGTGGGGGGGGGGTGGGGGGTGCAGGGCGGGGGGACACACTCCGCACCTGCCTCCACCTCTGAGCAGCTCTGTTTCTTCTTGCTTTAGTGTCTTGACCTGGTGCCCCTCCCCTTCAGTTTTAGGAAGCCTCATTCCAGTCCCTGCATGGGATGGAGGTGGGCTGGGGCCAGAGGGCCAAGAAAGCGAAGTTCTTGGCCTGGAGTTGCTCTTGCTGTGTGACACAAGTGCCGAGGGAGGGTGTGCATGTGTGTGAAGATGAAGCCCAGGAGGAGCTCAGGAGAGGAAGCTGGGGCTTTCGCTTCTCTCTCTCCTGCAGGCCTTTCTCAAACCTGCTGTTCTCAGAGTCTCTGTGGGGGCTTTGGGGAATAACAGGGCTCTGGGTTGAGTTAATCCAGATAGGCTAGAAATAATGCATTTAACATTTTTCTCTAAGGCAACTTCATTCATAGTAAAATTTATTTATTTTTTAAGATTTATTTTTATTTATTTGAAAGACTTACAGAATGAGGTAGAGCCAGAGAGAGAGGCCTTCCATCTGCTGATTCACTCCCCAAATGGCTACATGGCTGGAACTGGGCTGATCTGAAGCCAGGAGCCAAGAGCCAGGAGCCAGGAGCTTCTTCCGGGTCTCCCAAACGGGTGCAGAGACCCCAGGACTTGGGCCATCTACTGCTTTCCCAGCCCATAGCAAAGAGCTGGATTGGAAGTGGAGCAGCTGAGACTAGAACCGTGGCCCATATGGGATGCTGGCACTGCAGCCCGTGGCTTTAACCCGCTGCACCACATGCCGGCCCCAAGATTTATTTATTTATTTGAAATACAGTGTGACAGAGAGAGACAGAAAGAGGGAAAGGGGGGGAAGAGATCTTGCATCTGCTGGTTCACTCCTCAGATAGTTGCAACGGCTGGGGCTGGGCCAGGCAGAAACCAGCAGTCAGGAGTTCCATCCAGGTCTCCCACATAGGTGGCGGGGACCCCAGTCCAGGATGTGCATTAACAGGAAGCTGGATCAGAAGAAGAGTCCAGACACTGCTCAACAACACCTGCTCTGGAGGTGGCTTACTTTAGGTTCCAGCTGCCCTTCGCTGGGGGTGGTGGTGGTGGTGGTGCATAACCCATATTTGTCCTTGGGAGTCTCCTGGTCCCAGAAGTGCAGAAGGTCCAGTCACACTTGAGCCAGGGCCTGCAGGAGGCCGTGTCCTCTGGCAGCCATCTGTGCTGCCAAGGCTCCCATGGGCCTGCTCTGCAGGGCTCGCCAGGCTCCAGGCACAGGAATCACAGGCGAGGCTGCTAACGCTGCGGCCGTTTCTCCATGACCTGGTCATCTGCTGGGGAGCCACAGGGTGCAGTCTGTTGTCCCCACTGCTGACGGTGCCTCTCCGGCTCGGGGCATCTCTCTGAGTCCAGAAGAATCCCTCTTTTCCCAGCTTTCCAAGCAAGTGTCCTCTCCTTCAAGGTTACCCTAGCATATTTGCCGAGGGAAAAGTCTAGAAGAAAATGTGTTAGTGTCATCACCCGGTGGTGCCGCCTCAATCCCCTCGTGCCTACAGATTTGTGTGTTGAAGTCTTAACCTCCAGTATCTCAGACTGTAACTGTGTTTAGAGATTAGAGCTTTAAAGGGCAATTAAGATAGAATGAGGTCTTTAAGATAAGCCCTCCTTCTAGGAGGTGGAGGTGTGAACACTGACACGTGTGTGCAGAGTGGACCTGGGGAGACTCCAGAAAACAGTGCCGCCTGCCAGCCAAGGAGAGAGGCCTTAGAGGAGACCAACTCTGGGACTGGTGGTGCGGTGCAGCGGGTACATAGCCATCAGTTCCTGTCTGGACTGCACTACTTCCAATCCAGCTCCCTGCTAATGGCCTGGGAAAGCATTGGAAGATGGCCCAAGTGTTTGAGCCCCTGCCACCTATGTGGGAGACACAAACAAAACTCCTGGCTCTGGCCTGGCCCAGCATTGACCATTGTGGCCAAATGGGGAGTGAGCCAGTGGGTGGAAGATCTCTCTCTGTCTCTCCCACCCCCCCGTAACTCTTTCCTGGTTGTTGGATGGGCTACACCACCAGATTCGGGTGGGCACTCACGAGGTGAATGGAGCAATGTGCGCACGGCCTTGTTCCTGCCCTTAAGAGTCAGGGAAGTCCCTTCCTTCCAGCTTCTCCCTTTCCTGCTGGCCCAACGCAAATCCAGAAACACGGCTCACTAGGCTAATCCTCCGCCTAGCGGCGCTGGCACACCAGGTTCTAGTCCCTGTTGGGGCGCCGGATTCTGTCCCGGTTGCCCCTCTTCCAGGCCAGCTCTCTGCTGTGGCCAGGGAGTGCAGTGGAGGATGGCCCAGGTGCTTGGGCCCTGCACCCCATGGGAGACCAGGAAAAGCACCCGGCTCCTGGCTCCTGCCATCGGATCAGCGCAGTGCGCCGGCCGCAGCGCGCCGGCCATTGGAGGGTGAACCAACGGCAAAGGAAGACCTTTCTCTCTGTCTCTCTCTCTCACTGTCCACTCTGCCTGTCAAAAAAAATAAATAAATAAAAAAAAAAAAAGGAAGAAGAGACCTACTTTGCTGACACCTTGACCTCAGAGTTCCAACCTATAGAACTGTGAGAAAATACATTTGTGTTATTCTAACCACCCGGTCCGTGATGTTTGTTATGGCAGCCTGGCTTAGGTCATCTTCCGTGGCTATAATGGAATACCTGAGATGGGGTGATTTATAAAGGAAAGAGGTTTATCTGGGCTCACAGCCCAAGTGCAGGAGGCCAGCATCTGCTGATTCTGGTGAGGGCCTTGTGCTGTTTGGATGCATGGTGGAAAGTGGAAGGGCAAGCGGGCAGGTGCAGAAGAGAGGGGAAGCCCAACTCACTTTATAACAACCCACTGTCATGGTAATGAATCTTGACCCAAACTCATTCACACGAGCAATGTATTAGCCCATTCCTGAAGGGTCTGCCCAGACCACCCAACAAAGCTGTACTGAGGAATCCACCTTGACACGGGCTTTGGTGGGAACAAACCACATTCACATCCCTGCACAGCTGTAGGCAGTGACTGCTGTTAGGGTTTGTGTATGGCTGCTGAGACAAAGATATGCAAACCACAGTGACTTAAACAAAACCAAAGTTAATCTAGTCTCATGAGTGTGAGCCTTGGGCTGGCGGAGGACCGAGGATTCACATATCTCTGCCTTACTGCTTGGCCACTCCCTAGGATGTGAGTTCTTTTTTTTTTTTAAAGAGAGGGAGAGGCCTTCCATCTGCTAGTTTACTCCCCAGATGGCTGCAACAGCCACAGCTGGGCCAGGCCAAAGCCAGGAGTCAGATTCTCCTTCCAGGTCTCCCATGTGGGTGGCAGGAGCCCAAACACTTGGGCTGTCTCCTGCTGCTTTCTCAGGCCATTTGCAGGGAGCTGGATCTGAAGTGGAGCAGGACATCAACTGGCACCCATATGGTATGCCGGCATACCAGGCAGTGGATTTACCCGCTGTGCCACGACTCTGGCTCTGTGGGATGTGGTTCTCATATCCATAGTCCAGAGATTTCCCCTACCGTGTTTCTGGATTTGCGTTGGGCCAGCAGGAAAGGGAGAAGCTGGAAGGAAGGGACTTCCCTGACTCTTAAGGGCAGGAACAAGGCCGTGCGCACATTGCTCCATTCACCTCGTGAGTGCCCACCCGAATCTGGTGGTGTAGCCCATCCAACAACCAGGAAGGCTGGAAATGTAGTCTCTATCTGGGCGGCTAGCTGCCCCGCTAAAATGCGGGGCCTCAAAGTTTGCAAGAACAGGGAGATGATGACTAAGGCGCAACAACCAGCAGTCCCTGTGCTTGAGCCGTCTTCTACAGCTTTCCCAGGCTATAGCAGAGAGCTGGATTGGAAGTGGAAAAGTCGGGACTAAGACCGGCGCCCATATGGGATGCTGGCTGTTCAGGCCAGGGCTTTAACCCGCTGCGCCACAGCGCTGGCCCTGCTCTCATCATTTAACAGGGACCTGGTTTCTCCTTCCCTCAGCTCCATACCCACATAAGCAGCTCATTGTGGCCTTGATACAGTGGTCAGCAGTTTCCAGGGAGTGTAGCTCCTGGAGGATAAGCGGCTGCCTTCTCCTGGCTCATCAACTTGAACAAACCAGGTGCCCATCATTGGCCAGAGGGAGGCGACTTCCTGGGGTCCCTCCCCTTGCCCCTGACTGCTGGGAGCAGAGCATGGCCTCAGCTCCGGGGAAAGCCCATGGACTGAGACTGAGAGAGGAGGAAACAGACAAATTGTTAGCAGAGCAGGGAGCGAGATGCAAGAGGACAGTGCTTATTCTGGGACATGACAACCGATGATAAGAATGTTGTGACGGCAAGGTCGGCTGCCACGTGCCAGCAGGCCCAGGACACAGGCATTGCTATGGGCGTTCTGGTCCAGGGGAGGCAAGTCTGGAAGTGGGCTCCTGGGATGGGAGCTGTGAGTGTGCAGGGAGGGTGGAGCTGGAATAGCACAGATGGGCAATGGCGAGGGTAATGGGAAGAAAGTGGACAGTCCGTGAATTCACATACGTGTTCCATAGGTACTGAAAGATTCATCATTTGCCATACACTTTGTCAGTGGGGAATGGATTTGTGGGGAGGAACAAGCAGCCTTAGCATGCCTTGGAGAATAGCCCAGCGTTTGCACATCAAAATCCTGCCCATGTCCCCATCAGTTAGGTGGTCCCAGCCTGCCCCCTGGAGACGTCCCAGGAGAACATTGGGGAAGAAAACTTTGGGGGAATTTTTACAAATTTCACACCCAGAAAGCCCTTTGTCTGCAATATCCTAGAAGTGTGTTTGGGGGGGGGAGGTTTATACCCGTGTACACGCCAGTCAGAACGTAGATTCAGACATTTCTGATGAGTTGCCCATTTGCCCTGTTGGATGCATTACCTCCTTAAACCCTGCTAGCTTGCTTACCACTACGCTCTTCTCACATTGGAGACAATGTTGCAATCACATCTAATTTGCTGAGGTTAATAAGCTGGTGGGGGTGGGGGGAGAGCCTTGCCCGGGAAGAAGGGGAGTAAACCACATCCTGGGGTAATGCGACCTCTCAGGCTCACTTCTGCCTTGTTCCCTCTCCCTGACTCTGCAGAGACATCCATTCACTGATGGCCTTGGCCTCAACTCAGACCCCCGTTCTCCAGGGTTAGCCCCTGCCGTGGTTGAGGGGGGGTGCCTGTATGGCCGTGTACCAGCTGTCACCCAGGACTCTGCTCCCCTTGGCCATCACTAGAGAGCTCTGCGGCCATCACTAGAGAGCTCTGCGGCCACCCCAGCTGGCTCTAAGAGGATGGCCCAGCCCAGGGCCATTGCTTCAATTGCCCCAAGTGCAACTGTATCCAGACTGGGTGTTAACAGAGTGTCCAGGTGCAGGGAGGACAAAGGGGAAAAAATGCAGAAGGGACAGACTCTGTGCCTGGGCCAGGGCTGGCTTCTGCTCCCTGGGGGTCCCCTCCTGCCAGGGCTCTGTCCCTCCAGACTGTGACAGAGGTCTCCCTGCCCCAGCCCCTTGTCCTTGGCTCAGCTTTACCTCAGCCCCCCAAAGGGCAGCATCTTTAGACAACATCAAATGAGCCCCTGCAGGGCACACACAGCCGGGGACACCGTGTGGTTGGGGCCTCCGGCAGCTGTCACCAGTCCCTGTCAGCACAAGTCCTTCTGGTTGCATCTTGGAGGTTTTCTTTTTCTTTTCTTTCATTTAAAAAAGTATTTATGTATTTGAAAGTCAATTTTCTTCCTTTATTTTTCTCTTTCTTTCTCTTTCTTTTCTCTCTCTCTCTCTTTCTTTCTTTCTTTCTTTCAACTTGACAGGCAGAGTTAGAGAGAGAGAGAGAGAGAGAGAGAGACAGAAAGGTCTTCATTCCGTTGGTTCACCTCGCAAATGACCGCCACGACAGGTGCTGAGCCTATCCAAAGCCAGGAGCCAGGTGCTTCCTCCTGGTCTCCCATGCGGGTGCAGATGCCCAAGCACTTGGGCCAACCTCCACTGCCTTCCCGGACAACAGCATAGAGCTGGACTGAAAGAGGAGCAACCGGGACTAGTACCCGGTGCCCATATGGATTCTGGCACTGCAGGCGGAGGATTAACCAAGTGAGCCCAGCCCACCTTAGGAAAGTGGGGGGGGGGGGATGGCGGCCAGTGCACTGAGACTCTGGCTGATGCCCCTGTAACCTCTGCCTATGGCCTGGGCTCAGCTCCTCCAGCAGATGTCCGATGGCCCTGTGAAAGAGGAGGGTCCTCAAAGTGGTGGCCCATGGCCTCCCTGCACCCACAGGGGTGCCTTCCAAGACCCTCAGTGCACTCGGAAACCACAGATGACACCGAGCCCGACACTGCTTCACCCCACACAGCCCTATCGTAAAGAACAAGCACACTAAGAGATCCTCAGCCATGACTAATGTGTGTATGGACACAACAATTGTAAGGACTGCGTAGGCAGTTGTGTGAATGCCAGCCCTCCTGTCTCTCAGCTACCCCTGAGTACTTAAAAGATTTATTATTTGTTTGAAAGGCAGAGTTGGAGAGGTAGAGAGGGAGAGAGAGAGGCAGAAAGAGAGATCTTCCATCTGCTGGTTCATTCCCCCAATGGCTGTAATGGCTAGGCTGGGCCAGGCCAAAGCCAGGAGCCAAGATCTTCATCCAGGTCTCTCACGTGGGTGGTAGAGGCCCAAGGATTTGGTCCATCCTCCGCTGTTCCCCAGGCATATTAACAGGGAGCTGGATCAGAAGTGGAGTTGTCGGGTCTTGAACCGGCGTCTATAGGGGATGCTGGTGTCACAGGCCACAGTGCGGGCCCCGACTTTGGGAACGGGACAGGCATTTGCTCAGTGAAGCCACACTTGGGACATCTGCATGCTGTACTGGCGGGACTGCATCTGAGTCCCACTCTGCTTCTGACTCCAGCTTCCTGCTGGGGCTCCCCCTGGGAGGCGGCAGGCGATGACTCAAGTGCCTGAGTCTGACATCCACGTGGGAGACGCAGATTGAATTCCAAGCTCTAGCTTCCACCTGGCTGAGCTGCTGTGGGCTTTTGAGGACTGAATCAGCAGATGGAGGAGCCCTGTCTGCCCCCCCCCACTGCCTTTCAAATTTAATAAATAATAAAGATGATGACACAGCACAGAGAATAAGTAAAATTAACGTATACATCATCTCTGGAATTTCTCATTAGTATATGTGGGCCATTGTTGCCCACAGGTAACTAAAACATAAAGGAAGGGGATGAGGGGAGATTATTGTATGTTAGTTAGCACCATAAGTAGTTATTGGGAATCTATTTCCATGTGTACTTACGGAGGTATTCAAGTACAGGGGGGCCAAACGTCCGGCTTCTAGTAAAACCCCCGAGTTATCACTCCATCGAGTCAAGAGCATGAACAGGGACGTCCCCTTCCCCTTCTCCCCACTCCCAGCCCGCTCTCAGCCGGCCGGGTCCTCTTCACAGGGGTCCTCTGCCATGTTGGGCTGTGCCGGGCCAGAGCCCTGAGCAAGAATTCAACACGTTTCTTCCGGACTGAGACATCTGGATTTGACACTAGCTGCACAGAGCAGCCTGAGTGTGGCCTCATGCCTCAGTGTCATCAGAGGGTAGTTGCGATGCCCGTGCACAGGAAGCACGCATGGCACTGCCTGGCGCTGGGAAGCCTCAGTGTGTGTCATTGTCCCCGGACCAGAAGTTCATCAGTTCTTATTCTAGTGCCTGGCAGATCGTGGATGCACACTGAATGTGTACTGGATGAACACCACTTATCTCATTGATCAGTTTCTTTAAGATTTATTTATTTCACTTGAAAGGCAATGTTATTGACAGAGAGCGAGTGACAGAGAGAGCGAGAGCGAGAGAGAGAAGGAGTGAGAGAGAGGGAGAGAGAGAGGGAGAGAGGGAGAGAGAGAGGGAGAGAGAGGGAGAGAGATCTTCCATCCACTGGTTCACTCCCCAGATGGCTGCAATGGCTGGAGCTGGATCGGGCAGAAGCCAGGCGCCTCCTCCAGGTCTCCCATGTGGGTGCAGGGCCCCAGCACTTGGCCATCTTCTGCCACTTTCCCAGGCCATCAGCAGGCAGCAGCTTCATGCACGGCCCTGTAATTGGTTCTTATATAGTCATTATATAGTCTTTATTTCCGCAGTTATTGGAAGTTTTTTAATTGCAGAGTCTAAATTTTTCATGCGTGACTCACATTTTAGGAACGTGTTGGGCTGAGAAGACCAAGTTGTGCATGAACTAACTTAAGGCAGAGGGAAGATCCATTTCATGCGCACCACCGATGCACCTCAGGCCAGCCAGCAGCCCTGAGTTGTTTCAAGAGTGCAGATACGTGTGGCTGGCTTTGCTCAAGACCTAGGAACGTGATTGGAGAGGGGAGGGGACGACCCGGAGCACGTGCTGGCGCCCTGGGTCCACAGCACCGGCTGGATGGATGCACACAGAGCACGCGCTGGGTTTTCCTCTGTAGAGCCATGGGTTAGGTCCTGGATAAGCCTCAGTCCTCAGTAAATCTAGGTGAAAAATCATGCAATCACGCACAAGACGGTGAAGAGCAGAATGGATGAACAGAGTTTCCTTGGTGGATTGCTCCGTGTGTGCTGTGTTCTAGAGTTTAAATCGGTGAAAACTAGGAACAAATTCCCAGAGAGGAAGGCTTTAGTGGCAAGAATGACCCAAAGTAAGGTCTGAAAAACGTGATCCTAAACCTGCTGTGTGGCAGACACTTTGGTGGCCGCACCATCGGGGACTCCATGGTTGGGTGGTCCTTGGGGAGGGGCGGCAATCGGCTGTCACCGGATCCCACAGATGCAGGACACAGGGGCTGTGGAAAAACTGTTGAGTGACCTGGGCAGCACTGTGTGACCTTGCAGTGGAGGGAAAACGCTGGCTCACGGGAAGCCTCCCACAGGTGTGGGTGCTGGCTGAGTTTTGCAGGCTACCTAGACATGACCCAGAAAAGGAAAGGAAGTGCTGTGTTTAACTTCTGAGAGGTAGAAATGAGCCTTGTGCATTTTGGGAACGGAATAAGCAAAGCACAGAGCTTCCAGTGAGACAGGAGCTCCGAGGAGAGACAGGAAGTCAGTCACGGAGAGCCTGTGTCCCTGGTAATGAAGTCTCTGACCCACACCTTGGTGGAGGCCACGGCCATTGCCTTCCATTCAACCTGATGCTGTTGTGAACACAGCCGTGCGTAAGGGAGTCTAAGGCAGCACACTGCCCTTTCACACCTTTATTAGCTGGACACTGTGTCTGTTTGAGTTGTTTCAAATAATCAAGTCCACGGACACAGTTTGTACACTTGAGTGGTGGGTGTTCCAGTGGTGCGGACTGGCAAACTGGGGCACAGACACAGGGACACGGCTCTCAGCAGAGCTGGCTGTGTCGTTAAGAAAACAGTGTAAAGCCCAACGCCTAGGTACAGAGATGGTAGACGGCCAGGAGAGGAAAGTTCAACACAGCCTGTCAGTCTCTAGTAACTTTTTATTTCCACCCACGACTGTGTCCCACTGGGACTCACTGCCACCCGTGTCTGAGGCTGCGCCTGGCTTTCCCCTCAGAGATGGAGGTGGACCATGCTCTGCTTACTTCACCAAAGTCTTCCTCGCTACCTGCCAAGCACCTGTGCCCCTGACTCTTTCAGACCGTGTTGATGCTTCAGGAATGGAAACCGCGATACCTGCGTCTGTAAAACAATGCATGACTTTAGCCTGTAACGGGCGTTAGAGTAGAACATACATTCTCTCCTGCTTCCCCCAATGTTTTTCTTATTACAAGATTTTATAATTTGACTCCCATTCATGTTTGGACAGAAACCTGCACTCTTGCCAAAGTGTCTCTCTCTCCTTTAGAATTTACTTATTTTTAAAATATTTATTTGTTTATTTGAAAGGCAGAGTTGGGAGGGGAGAGACAGAGAGAGAGACAGAGAGACAGAGACAGAGAGAGACAGAGATAGAGAGAGAGACAGATAGATTTTCCGTCTGTGGGTTTACTCCCCAAATGGCTGCAATGGGCAGAGCTGGGCTGTTCTGAAGCCAGGAACCAGGAACTTTTTCTGGGTCTCCCATGAGGGTGCAGAGGCCCAAGGACTTGGTCTGTCTTCAGGCTCATTAGCAGGGCATTGGATTGGAAGTGGAACAGCTGGGAGTTGAACCAGAATCCAGATAGGATGCAGGGCTGCAGACGGCAGCTTCACCTGCTATGCCACAGTGCTGGCCTCTGTGATTGTATTTCCTTTACTGATTAAAAATAACTTGAGGGGTAAGCATCTGGTGTGGTGGTTAAGAAGCCACTTAGGATACTCCCAACCCTCATCTGCGTGTTGGGATTCAAATTTGAGCTCTGCTTCTGATTCCAGCTTCCTGGCATGTACACCTTGGAGCTGGTGATGTGGCGCATTTGGTTAATTGTCTGCCTGCGGCGCTGGCATCCCATATGGGTGTCAGGTTTGAGTCCTGGCTGCTCCTCTTCCTGTCCGGCTCTCTGCTGTGGCCCGGGAGGGCAGTGGAGGATGGCTCAGGTCCTTGGGCCCTGCACCCGCATGTGAGACCAGGAGGAAGCACCTGGCTCCTGTCTTCAGATAAGCGCAGCGTGCTGGCCACAACGCACCAGCCGTAGCAGCCACTTGGGGGTTGAACCAATGGAAAAAAGAAGACCTTTCTCTCTGTCTCTTTCTCTCTCACTAACTCTTCCTGTAAAAAAAAACCTTTTTAAAAAAGCATATTACGAAAAAATTATGCATGGATTAAAAAAAATATGGACCAAGCTTAACTCCCCCCATGCACAGGCTTTTGGGGAACCCCCATGTCCCCATGAGCACACGATCCTAGGGGAGAAGCAGGTAAATAGTTCCAAGTGCGCAGACCCGTGCTGCGGGGACACGAGACGGCACATAAGCGTGCGGGGCAGTGTCCCAAGGGCTGGGAACTGGACCCACACAGCCCAAGGTTAGAAGCAGCCGCAGGTGTCTGAGGGGCGGGGCAGCCTGCCCCTGGGCCAGGGAGTCCAGGGAGCAGTCTGCAGAGGCAGCTTCACGTCCGTTCTGGAGGCACAATTGATGTCAGCTCATGAGCTCATGCATTATCCAGAACTCACATTATCCAGACTGCTCTCAAAAAACCAGTGTAAGGGACAGTAAGACAGCAGAGAGAATAAGAACAAAAGAAAGACAACCTACTACTTGTGGGCTGGAAAAGATCCGCAGACACTGAGGGATCTCATGGGATATGAGGGTGCCATGGTAAACCTGCATTAGAACTGGGATCCAGATCTCCAGGACAGGATCAGCCACATTCACTCATTCTCCCTCTCTCTCTGCCCCACCCCCAGCCCCTTCTCTCACCTCTCTGTCCCTTGGACTCCATCTCAGACACAGGCTGTCTTTCCAGGAGAGAGGGCTCCCACCATCCTGGCATTCACAGCCCCCACTGGAAGCCCTCCAGGAGAGAGAACTCTTCCTGTACCTGCGCCTCCTGCCCGGCAGAGCCCTGGCATGGACGCCACCTGCATTATGAGCTCATCCAGCTCAGGCACTGTGACCAGGGGTGGCCACCCAGGGGCTGTGCCTGTGTCCCCTGCCCTTCCTGGCCACGGGTGAGGGTGGGGTTTCGTGTCTGGCTGCCCAGCTAAAGCGACATTGTGTAGACTCTCTCTGGTGATGAGTAACCTGGCTGTCACTGGTTCTGCATGTCCGCCCCGTTAGTACATGGTCCCCAGCAGACTTTAGCAGGGCACGAGGGCTTCCAATAGTTCATAAAACACGTTCAACACACGAGCAGATTATTTATCACCGCACCCAGTGACACCAAGTGTGACAAAATGTTTGTGACACCTCTCTGAGGACGAACAGAACCCGACACTACATTTGGAGCTGATATGGATACTATATTTGGAGCAGGAAAGAAACCTTGGTTCTTGGGGGCTGGTGTATGGCACAGCAGGCTAAGACACTGCTTATGATGCCAGCATCCCATAATTCAAGTGCCTGTTCAAGCCCTGGCTCCGAGCCAGCTCCCAATGTAAGCACTTCCTGAGAAACCAGCAGAAGATGGCCCCAGAACTGTCCCCTGCCACCCCCGTGAGAGACCTGCATTAGTTCTAGCCTTTATGAAATAATTTACCTTATTGATTTGAAAGGCAGAGTTACAGAGAGGGAGGGAGGAAGAGAGGGACAGAAGCACACACGCACACACACACACACACAGAGGTCTTCCATCTTCTGGCTCACTTCCCAAATAGCCACGATGGCCAGGGCTATGCCAGGCTGAAGCCCTGAACCAGGAGTTTCTATCAGGTCTGCTACATGGGAGAAGCAGCCTAAACATTTGGGTCATCTTCGGAAGCTTTCCCAGGCCCATTAGCAGGGAGCTGGATCGGGGGTGAAGCAGCTGAGACTCAAACCAGCACCCATATGGATGCCAGCACTGCACCACTGGCTTAACCCATTATACCACAGTGCCAGCCCCACAGGCTCCTGGCTCAAACCAGCCCACCTGGCCATTGCGGCCAAGGGGGGAGTACACAGAGAATAGAAGATCACTTGACTTTTTAAATAAATAAATCTTAAAAGAAGCCTGGCCGGCGCCACGGCTCACTAGGCTAATCTTCCGCCTTGCGGTGCCAGCACACCAGGTTCTAGTCCCGGTCAGGGTGCCAGATTCTGTCCTGGTTGCCCCTCTTCCAGGCCAGCTCTCTGCTGTGGCCAGGGAGTGCAGTGGAGGATGGCCCAAGTCCTTGGGCCCTGCACCCCATGGGAGACCAGGAGAAGCACCCGGCTCCTGCCATCAGATCAGCGCGGTGCGCCGGCCGCGGCGGCCATTGGAGGGTGAACCAACGGCAAAGGAAGACCTTTCTCTCTGTCTCTCTCTCTCTCACTGTCCATTCTGCCTGTCAAAAAATAAAAAAAAAAAGAAAAAAAAAAGAAAAAAAAAAGAAAAAAAAAAGAAGCCTGGGCTCCAGCGCTGTGGCATAGCAGTAAAGCTGCCGTCTGTGACACTGGCATCCCATATTGGAAAGCGGTTTGGGTCCCTGCTGCTCTGCTTCTGATCCAGCTCCCTCTAACATGCCTGGGAAGGCAGAGGAAGATGGCTAACTACCTGGGGCATTGCCACCTGCTGGGGAGACCTGGCTGGAGTTTGGGTGCCTGCCTTCAGACGGGCCTAGTCCAGCCATGGTAGCCATTTGTGTGGGCTGTGGCAGGTGAAACACGGATGGAAGATTTCTTTGTCTCTTTTGCTCTCTCTCTCTCTCTCTCTCTCTCTGTGTGTGCATTTGTCGCCCTCTTTCTGTTACACTGCCATTCAAATAAATAAAATTTAAAAATGAAATAAAGTCTAAGGAACACATTTTCCTAGGCGCTTCCTTTGGGATTGACACTAAGAGCCCACGGAGATTCCACCCCCTCATTTTAGTCTAGCGTGGACAAGATAGGACTTTAGCAGCATGTTGAGGCTACTGCTGAGCAGAGCTGGGGGACACAGAGTCTCGGGGCCATCACATACCTCGGGGGAGATGGATTTTCTAGAACCAGGTGGGTGTGCAAGGCTCCCACCAGCACTGGGGAGGAGCAATGATAATGAGAGCTGGGGGTGTCTCTCGTCCTTACAGCCGCGGCTTTGCAGTCCAGATGGGAACTCAGCATTTCTAGGGCTGTGCTACTTGAAGGGACTTGGAAAACTTCAAGGAAACGGAATTAAAGGATATGACGGTTTGGTGCCAAACTTCATGGTAAAAGTTTGCTAAGTAATAACTATCAAGTTTCAAAACTGGTTTGGACCTAAATAAAAAATGAATTCTATTTTTGTGGTGAAGTTTAGGAAGTACCCTGTGTTTCATCTTTATTTATCTGCCATAGAAAAGTGAAAATTTTGGGGCCAGTGCTGCGGAGTAACAGGTAAAGACACAGCCCAGGGTATAGGCATCACCTATGGGCACTGGTTCGAGCCCTGGCTGCTCCACTTCCTATCTAGCACTCTGCTATGGCCTGGGAAAACAGTACAAGATGGCCCAAGTCCTGGGATCCCTATCTCCATGAGAGAGACCTAGAAGCAGCTCCTGGCTCCTGGCTCAGCACAGCACGGCACTTGTGGCCATTTGGGGAGCGGACCAGCAGATGGAGGACCTCTCTCATTCTCTGCACTTCTGATCCTGTGTAACTCTGCCTTTCAAATCAATCAATCAATCAATCAAAGAATAAAGAAAAAAACCATATAAGAAAGACGGGTATTACCTTTACTTAATGGAAAACAGTAACAAGAGTCATCATACTTTAATTTTTTTGGCTTAAGTAATGAAACTGTAGTGAGAATTCCTGGGGTGCTGGTTCTTTCCTCCCAGGCTTGAGGCAGGGACCAGCACTGCAGGAAATCACAGAGAAATCGCCCCGTGCAATGTCCCTGGGCAACTGGAGGAGGGGTCATCTCCCCAGGGAGGGTTCCTCTCCCAAGAGAGCTTGGGCAGTCGGTGCAGAGGGACCACCACGTGTTCCTGGGCCCACGGCTGTGCTGGGCCCTGGAGGGCTCCTCAAGAACTGCAGGAGACACCGCTCCACCTGCTGTGTGGGGCGGGGGTTCCCGGGCTCATTTCCTACCTGAGAGGAGGTTGTGGCTTCCTCGGGAGAAACACTGGTCCTGAGGGCTCAGCACGAGGCTGTCCCAAGGAGACAGATCCGAGGCTGTGATGCGGCCAAGTCTCGTCGTTTCTGGGCTGTGCAGGTCCTGAGGAGTTGAAGCAGGGAGTCTCATTTTTTTTTTCCTTCTAAGTTGTATTCTATTTGTGTGAGCGTGAAGAGGGGAAAAGAGAGTGCTAGTGAGGGAGGGGGGAACTCCTCCATGCTCTGCTACAGCCCACAAATGACCTCCAGGACTAGGCCAGGCTGAAGGCGGGAGCCAGGAGTTTTGGCTGTTGTTGTGACAGGAGCCCAGAACCCCAAGTGCCTGGCAGAGCCTCGAGTCCTCCCTACCAGGCGGAGGACAGTCTCGGAGGATGTAGCTTTCTCGGCTGCCACTGACTGGGCCTTCCCTGTTTGGACTGCACGGACCGCACTGCCTTCTGGGCTTCGGGGTTTCTGCCGAGAAATCGGACCATGACTTAGGGGGAAAGGGTGACAAAGCCACCTTCCTCTCAGCTCTGGAGATGCGGACAGTGTACCTGGCCACGGTGTCTTGGGCAACAGAACACGTGTTGAGTTTACCGAGGCCAGAGAAGTTGTTCCATCACTCAGAGACCCATCACTCAGAGGGTAAAGGCAAAGGAGGGGATATACTAAGTGGAGACACTAGGAGGTCTTCAAAAGACACAAATTACTATCACCTTTTACACTAGAAAAGACAAGACCACCGAAGCACCATACTTGTTTGAATTTCTCAAAAATGAAGTATCAATCCCTATCACCCATCAAAGGCAAAAGCTTTTAGGGTATCTTTTTAATTTAATTATAAAATTCCTGCGAAACCCCCCGTGAATTATCTGCAGCCGTGATTGGTCAGTTTCTTGCTCTGACTTCATAATGCCTCACTGTTAGGAAAGTCGTATTATTACAGAGTCCCTGGCTGGGCTGGGATTGGTCCGTTTCTCGCTCTGACTTCATAAGGCGCCACTATGTGAGGTGAGCCCCAAAAGTATATATGGCCGCTGCGGGGCCTGGGTTTTCGTCCGCCTTACCCAGAGAGCACTCTTTTGTGATCTGTGTAACTAGGACCCATCTAACCAGCCGTTGCGCTCGTTGGTGCTGCTTGTGCGTTTTCTTGGTTGTTGGTTTCTGGGTCTGTTTGGTTTTTGCTTTTTCCCATTTTGTTTAGTTTGTTGTTTTCCTCCTCGTTGTTGTTTTGCCCATTTGGCCTTTTTTTGCAGTTTTCTTTATTTTTGCTTCCCCCACTCTAGTCAGCTAGCACGCTCAGAAGTATCAGCGTTCGAGGCTTTAGTGGCTTTTCCTCTTTGTTGTTTTCTCCTTTATTGAGGTAGTCTTGCGGCTTCGCCTCTAGAGCAGTGAGAGTAGCTGGTGCTGTGTCTTAGTCAGCTGGGCAGTCAGGCCCCCGTGGTCCCTTTGTGTTGTAGGCAGTGCAGTGAGGGTCGGTGATTAGCTAGCGTGTGTCGAGCGGGTTAGGGAGTCGAGAGAGCGTAGTTAGGTGACCGGCGGCATGAAGGGCCGCACCTTGGACGTCCATCCTCCTCTGGATGGGTACCACTTTGTGGATGTGATCGGCCGGGGTGGCTTCAGCCTGGTGAAGCTGGCCCGGCACCTGGCGTCGGGCAAGTACGTGGCAGTGAAGATCCTGCGAGACGCCTCTCCCAGCAGCCCGCTGTCCGCGCAGGGGGAAGCGGCCATCCTGAGGAGCCTGCGGCACGACAACATCGTGCGGCTGCTGGAGGAGCGGCACACGAGGAAGCACCTGTTCCTGGTCATGGAGCTGGCGACCAGGGGCTCGCTCCAGCACTACGTGCGGCGGCAGGGCGGCCTGGCCGAGGACGAGGCCAGGGCCCTGTTTGGCCAGGCGCTGGCCGCTGTCAGCTACTGCCATGGCCAGCGGGTGGCGCACCGGGACCTCAAGCTGGGCAACCTGCTGCTGGACGAGCACATGACCATCAAGCTGGCGGACTTCGGGCTGAGCCTGCGGCTGGAGCGGGGCACGCTGGTAAGGGGCTTCTGGGGCACCCCCAAGTACTGCGCACCAGAGGTTTTCCTCGGGGAGGACTATGACGCTTTCAAGGCCGACGTGTGGAGTCTGGGGGTGGTGCTGTTTGCCATGCTGGCGGCCACGGTGCCCTTCCACGGCAAGAACATGCACAAGCTGCAGGACCAGGTGCTGTGTGGCGTCTATGTGGTGCCACGTGGCGTCAGCCCGGCCCTGCAGGAGCTGCTGGCGTGGCTGCTCACAGTCGATGCCTCGGGGAGGCCCAGTGCGGAGGACGCCAGGACCCACTGGTGGTTCAGCCCCGGCCGAGAAGCCGCCCAGGAGCCCGAGGAGGACGCGGTCACCCTGCTGCAGCCCCTGGGCGTTCCCCGGGACCCAGAGGCCAGGGAGTACCTGGCGGGCCTCGGGCTGCTGCCAGGCACGGGGACCGAGGGGACACCAGGCCCTCAGCCCCAGGACCCCGCGTCCCTGCCCGAGTCCTCACAGAGCAGCAAGCGCCCCCCCGTAGAGGACGACGGCTTGGCTCTGGTGTCCGTGTCCCCTGACAGCATGGCTGTTGGCTGCATTTCCTCCGCACAAAGCGACTCCTCCGAGGCCCCCAGTGAGTCTTGCCCTCTCCCTTCCCAGCCCCTCCTGCCTTGGGCCCTCCAGGAGCTGAGTCCAAGGCCCCGAGGTGACCCCACCCTTGACTCTCTCCTACCAGGCCAGCCACAGCAGGAGAGGAGCCCTGCTCCCAGTGCCGCCCCCGACTCCTCCGAGCCCTCCAGTGAGTCTTCCCCTCACCCTCCCAGCCCCAGCCTTCTCGGGTACTCTTGTGGCTGAGCCCAAGGCCCTGAGGTGACCCCACTCTTGACTCTCTCCTACCAGGCCAGCCACAGCAGGAGAGGAGTCCTGCTCCCAGCGCAGCCCCTGACTCCTCCGAGCCTTCCAGTGAGTCTTCCCCTCTCCCTCCCAGCCCCAGCCTTCTCGGGTACTCTTTGGCTGAGCCCTAGGCCTCCTTCATGACCCCTTCTTGACTCACCTAACCAGGCCAGCCACAGCAGGAGAGGAGCCCTGCTCCCAGCGCAGCCCCCGAGCCAGCCTCCAAGGCGTCGCCCTCCAGCCCCAGTGCCAGGAGCCGCGTGGACCTCGCAGAGCCAGAAGCCGCCGCAGCTGCCCGTGAGCCTGAGGCGGCTGGGACTGCAGCCACCGCTGCCACCGCAGCTGCCGCTGCCACCACAGACTGCACAGCCAGCGCCCAGGGCAAGAGGCAGGGCCGGCGCGGGGTCGGCAGGAGGATCCTCCGGTTCCTGCTGAGGGCGTGCCGCATCCTGCCGTCCAGAGGGAGCGGCCCTGGCCTCCGCTGCTGCAGAGTGGCCCCCAAGTAGCCTCGCTCCGCCCCCGTCACCAGGAGCAATGCGCAGGCTGAGCTGACTGAACGTTTTTCTTGAGCATTTGCAAATGCTTCTCATGAATAAACTTCACCTTTGTGCGTGGCTTTGGTCCCGTGTGATGTTTGGGTCCCTGTGTGCACCGTGGGGAGGTGATGGAAGTATGGGCGGTACTGTCTTTCTCATGGAAAGACCAACACTGGGCGATCACACCCGTTGTGGGGGTCACAGAAGGGGTGACCTCACAGAAGCAGAGCATAGAGTGACGCCTCCCAGAGGCTGGGCGGGAGACAGGGAGGGAGGGGGAGTCACTCGGCCACATGGCACAGGCACACGAGGGTCGGGGTCTGAGGTCTCTGGCACAGCAGGGAGGTCCCAGTCCACAGAGCTGTGCATTGCAACAGAGCTGTCAGTGTCCTATCCAACACCTCCTGCGTTGTCAAGGGAGAACACGACCCCGTTCCCCTGAGGGCCATGCACCTGACCTCATGGGGTACGGGATCCACTGACTCTGCAGTCCAACAGCTGCAGGTGGAGCCGGCAGGACGTCCACGCTGTGCTGTGTGCCCGGCCTGCCCACGGTGAGGCCCAAATGCAACAGAGGACGCGGGCAGGACGAGGACCTGGTTTTAGTTCAGGAGGCCCTTGGCAGCACCCAGGCCTTCCAAGTTCCCAGGGAACTGAAAGAAAGGCTTGAGACCTACTGGAGAGGACAGGACCCTCTGCCCCACCTGGGGACACTGGAGGATGGGACCTCCCCCACCGCGGTCTTCCTCACTTCCACATTTCTGGGGCAGGTAAGCTGTGTTTAGTGAAGGAGCTTTCTTCCAGATCTGAGGTTACATGGATGCTCTGTGCACAGAACTGGGCTGTGTGGGCTCCAGCAGGTGCTCGCGTCACACACACAGGGAGGTGGGGATTGTGGAGGGTGGGGCCGGCGTCTCCCACCAGTCACTGGGCATGGCTGCTGTCCTGGCCTCCCTGAGACCCTCAGGGCAGGGTCATGGCCCAGAATCCCAAGCAAGGGGCAGGGGCAACCGAGGGGCCCAGTGTTGGAGGTGGAGAGAACGCTGTGCACAGCGTCCCACAAGGCATTTGGATGTCAGGAGCTGTGCTGGGCTGCCGCTGCTCAGTGGACATGGATGAGGAATGTGGCGTCTCTGGGGTGGTCCAAGCACCATCATCACGGCCTGTGTGAGTCTCTGCAGGGTGGGGCTCCTGGGGAGCTTGTTTTTCACCTGTGCTGGTCCTGGTCTCCTGTGGGCCACGCCCCAGCCTTCTGCTTTCTCTGCGTCTCCCCTGGAGTCCCATACAAGGGTGCTCACTGGCTGATGCCTACACAGGGGATGATGGCACGCAGCAGGAGGAGTCCAGGAGGCCAGATGGTGGGGTGTGAGCATAGGGGAGGGAGGGCTTGGAGCTGACTTAGGAGTTCGCATTTCCCCTGACAGCCCTGGAAGCCTCTGCTGGGTTCTTAGTTGGGGAGAGGGGAGATCAGAGAAGCACCCGGGAGCAGTAAGGATGGGAGGGGCAGTGGGGGGAGGGAGGCGTGCACCTGCTGCAGGAGCTATGGGGGCAGCTGTCCTGGTGAGGGCTTGGACCAGGTGGGGACAATGGGGGCAGGCGGGCGCTGCCTCTGTGAGCCCCTGAGGAGGAAGGGAAGACACCTGGGCGCAGGACAGGCAGGAGGTTCTGGGCATTGACACCCGGCAATGGTGCAGAGAGGAAAAGGGGAGAAAGGAAACCAGAGATTTCCTAATGCACTAAATTCTGCCGCTACTACAGAATCCTGGCACTGGCTATTTATTTATTTGTTTATTTTTAAAGACACTTACTTAATAGGCAAGTTCCACAGAGAGGGAGAGGGAGACAGAGACAAAGAGACATGCTCCGTCCACGGCTTCACTCCCTAGATGGCCACAACAGCCAGGGCTGAGCCTGACACTTAGGTCATCTCCTCTGCTTCCTCAGGTGCATCAGCACGGGGCTGGATTGGAAGTGGAGTAACTGGGACACGAACCGGCGCCCACACGGGAGTTACCCACTACGCCACCATGCAGGTTCCCGAAGTGGTCTCATTGTACCTTCCCACCTGGAGTCTACCTGGAGCACCTCCTTGCTGGCAGGTCCCCAGGACTTCCCCTAAGGCACACGGAGTGGCATCTCTGTGAGCCCAGCTGATGGGAGCAGCCAGAGGAGGAGAGCAGACCAAGCCTTTGGGCCCGAAGAGATGTGGAGGGACTGCTGGCTCCTGAACGGCTTCAGCCAGGCAGGGCCCAGCCCAAGGCTCCAGGCCTCTGCATCCCTCAGCAGCCTCGTCTGAGTCTTGCAGGTCCCTGGGTCCTGCTGAGCTGCAGATCTCCACCCAGGGTCTTAAGTAGCCCCCTTCCCCACAGCAAAATAATCAGAGTCCAAGCGTTGTCCCCTGTCTGTGGACAGCACGTGCACTGACACCCACCTGCACACACATGCACAGATGTCACACACACATATGCAGACACAATTGTATACACACACGTGCTCACACACATGCTGACACACACACACATGCACTGTGTTCCACCTTGCACTCCCCTGATTTATATGTGAAGAATTTTTATGTACTCTTCTGCCATTCTCTTTCCCATGGACAATTTATTCTTTTTCACAAGCAGTTCCTGGTGACTGGGAGCCTCCAACACTGGGCCCCTCTGTCATCCCCGCCCCTTGCTTGGGGTTCTGGGCCACGGCCCCACCCTGAGGGTCTCAGGGAGGCCAGGACAGGAGCTAATCCTCCGCCTGCGGCACTGGCACCCCAGGTTCTAGTCCGGGTTGGGGCGCCGGATTCTGTCCCGCTTGCTCCACTTCCAGTCCAGCTCTCTGCTGTGGCCCGGGAGTGCAGTGGAGGATGGCCCAAGTGCTTGGGACCTGCACCCACATGGGAGACCAGGAGAAGCACCTGGCTCCTGGATTCGGATCGGCACAGCGCGCTGGCTGCAGCGGCCATTGGGGGGTGAACCAACGGAAAAGGAAGACCTTTCTCTCTGTCTGCTCTGCCTGTCCAAAAAAAAAAAAAAAAAAAAATCAACTGGTTCTGGTGTGTTGATGTGACTTTTTGTAACTTTACTGAATTTTTTACTTCTCAGTATTTGGTAGAATTTTTAGGGATAGCTAGGTATTTAATCATGTCATGTCATGTGCAACTGGAGGCAATTTAACGTCCTTTCCAATCTGGGTGCCTATGATTTTTTTCATTCGCTAACTGTTCTACAACTTCCAGTCCTATATTGACTAGAAGTGATCAGAGCAGGTCACCTTTACATCAGTATGATGTTGGCTGTGGGCTTGGCATATACGACCTTTATTATATTGTTACCATTTCTTCTATGCCCAGTTTTCTGAGTGTGTTTAAAGTGAACATTAAACTTTATCAAATACTTTTGCCCCTACTGAGATGATCATATGACTTTGACCTTTATTCTGTGGATATAGAGTATCACACTAACGGTTTCCATATGTTGTTATTATCCCAGGGACGAATTCTAATTGATCATGGTATACGGTCTTTTAAATGTGCTGAATTAAATTTTTTTCACATTTCATTGAAGATTTTTTTCATCTATGTTCATAAAAGAATACTAGCCTTAATTGTTCTTTTCCTTTGTGGTATTCTTGTCTGGCTTTTGTATCATGGTAATGCTAGCTTTGCAAAATTAGTTTGGAAGCGTTCCCTCTCCAATTCTGGGGGACAGGTTGGGAAGAATTGGCATTTCATTCTTGAAAAGCTTGGCAGAACTCACTACGGAAGCCGTCTGGTCCTGGATGTTTCTTTGTTGAGTTTCTGATCACTGCTTTAACATCCTTACTCATAACTGCCATGGTAATGTTTTCTATTTATTCACGATTTACCTGGGGTGGTTTGCACGTTTCTAGGAACCTGTCCACTTCTAGCTTATCCAAGTCACTGGCCTGTAATTGCTAATGGCCGTCTATTACGATCTCCTGTGTTTCTATGGTAGCTCTTGTAATGACTTCTCTCTCATCTCCGGTGTTTGCGGATTCAGTGTGAGGCAGGCTGACCAATTACCATTTGCCGGAGTTTGGTACAGGCCACACCCACACCCACACCCACAGGTATATGAAGCACATGTATTACTTACAGGTGGGTATCAAGGGACTAAAGCCGTCTAGGCTCCAGGGTGAGATGATCCTCCAGGCCAAGGCAGGTGAAGCCTCGACTTCCTGTGTACCATGTACACCATATCTGAGGGCCCCTGAAAAGCAGCCTGCTGGAGGTGACGGATCTCAAGTGCCCTGGGCATGCTTTGAAGCACTTCTGCTTCCAGGCAAGAGCAGGAAAAAAAACCTGGATGGTTCTTCCCTAATTCAAGATGTTCTATTCCTTGGCGGGGGGAGGGAGTTATGGCAGAGAACAAGGGCCTGGCTGTCTTGGGCAGCTTCTCCATCAGGATATTGCATTCCCAATACATTCTTTTTTTTTTTTTTTTTGACAGGCAGAGTGGACAGTGAGAGACAGAGACAGAGAGAAAGGTCTTCCTTTGCCGTTGGTTCACCCTCCAATGGCCGCCGCGGCAGGCGTGCTGCCGCCGGCGCACCGCGCTGATCCGATGGCAGGAGCCAGGAGCTTCTCCTGGTCTCCCATGGGGTGCAGGGCCCAAGTACTTGGGCCATCCTCCACTGCACTCCCGGGCCACAGCAGAGAGCTGGCCTGGAAGAGGGGCAACCGGGACAGAATCTGGCGCCCCCACCGGGACTAGAACCCGGTGTGCCGGCGCCGCTAGGTGGAGGATTAGCCTAGTGAGCCGCGGCGCCGGCCCCCAATACATTCTAGTTATTCTTGAGAAAGGGAGAAGAACTGGATTCCTTCAAGGTCATGCTGAGAACAGTCCGAGAGTCCTCTTGTTCTGAGTCTACCTGAAGCTTTGCCAGTCTCACTTATAAAAAGCACCCCTTAGCACTGCCTGCATAACTGGCATCCTGTATCAGAGTCCCAGCTGCTCTACTTCTGATCCAGCATTTTGCTGATGTGCCTGGAAAAGCAGCAGAGGGTGGCCCAAGTGCTTGGGCTCCTGCCACCCATATGGGAGACCTGGATGGAGTTCATGACTCCTGACTTCTGTTCAGCCCAGTCCTGAATATTGCAGTCATTGGGAAGTACACTGATAGACGGAGCAAATAAATAAATAAATCTTAAAAAAAAAAAAAAAGGTGACTCAGGGGTCGGCATTGTGAGTTAAGCTGCCACCTGTAACGCCAGCATCCCATATGAGCACCTGTTGACCTCCCGGCTGCTCCACTTCCCATCCAGCTCCCTGCTAATGCAGCTAGGGAAACAGCAGAAGATGGTCCACTGCTTGCGCCCCTGCCACCCATGTCACAGATCCAAGTGCAGTTCTAGACTCCTGGCTTCAGCCTGGCACCGCCCTGGCTGTTGCGACTGTTTGGGGAGTAAACCAGTAGATGGGCAATCTTTCTCTGTCTATCCTTCTCTCTGTAACACTTTCAAATAAAAAACTTTTTTTTTTTTTTTTAAAAGCAGCCACTCCCGGTGACTGGTGGGAGACGCGGGCCCCACCCTCCTCCATCCCCACCTCCCTCTCACTACTTCCTGCCCTGGGTGGGCCCAGCCCTTGGCACTCTGGCTGAGGGACACAGGGACAGAGGGAGGCAGCCATTGTCCCCTGACATCAGCTCCTCTGGGGTGCAGGGCATGGGGACCCTGGCCCCGCCCATGAGGGCAGCTCCCCCTGCCCTGGGGGCCTTCATCCATTGATGAAATGTCCTGGCAGCTCTGGAGCTCTGGGCGGCAGGCACTGGGGCAGTGCACACTGGACGACCTCTGCGTCTCTCCTGGTCTCTCTGTAGCTCTGTTGTTATTAAGGGGGAAAGGGTGCGGAACTCCTCTTTGTGGGTTTCTGGGTGTTTGTGTGTGCGTGTGAGCTAGGGGGTTCCCGAGGTGACATCAGCTCCCTAGCTGTCTGAAAACACGACGCTCCCCCTCCCCTTGCTACTAGAATGGCTCACGGGACAGGGACTGAGGATTTAGATGTTGGCAAGAGCGTGGAGAGAACCCGATAGTGTGTCCTTCCGGCCACTGTGTGTGGGCCTTCCTTTCTGGTTTGGGGGTGCTGCCCTGAGCACAGAGAATGGGACAATAATACTCACCTCAGCCAGAGGAACTGTGAAGTTCAGAAATAAGTCCCTTTTAAAATATCAATTAACTAACTAAGGTGTCAGGTATTTTGTAACAGCAACAGATCTGAGTGGCCTAAACAATTTCTTCCCAGCCCAGCATGGGAAGTTAGCACTGGAGGAAGGTATCTCTGGCACCACATGCATTGAAGAAGAGATGGTATCCTGTTACAAAACCAGGAGTGTCAGTGACAAGCATGTGTCTGAGGATATAGACAACACAGAAAAATATCCTGGGTATGAAATGGTTCTCGTTCCACATTACAAGGGATGATCTGGAGTCCCAGGGGGGAGGTGCTACAAACAAGGTCTAATACTGAGTCCTCTACTCTCCCTTGTAGTCCCAGGTGGGTCACTGGGCCTCTCTGAACTTCAGTTTCTTCATCCATCAATTTAGTACAATGGTAATACCTTCCCTACTGATTCTGCCATGGTCTTGATAAGATCAAATGAGATGTATATGAAAGTGAATAATAAAACATAATTTGTGTTTAATATTCTCATGCTCTGGTTTCCACCGGCTTCAGACGAGATTCCACTGTTTAGCAGAATGGCTTCACTACAGAAGTTACTCATCAATTATTTGCTGGAGCATTGTTGATTTTGCTATTTATAGAAGAAGTTAAGTCAACTTGAGTACTTTCATCCGGAAGCTATTGGAAAAGCTAGGAAGAGAAGGGAACAGGGAAAGAGATTCAGACCTTGTGTGGATCACACATCCTCCTGGGTGCCTACTTGTAGACAGCCCTGCTCCCCCGCCCTAGGGTGAGCCTGGGTGGGGGGGTCTAAAAGACAGAGAGCAGAACAGGCAGGCAGTCAGGTGAGTGAACCCTGGGAAGGGTTCATGACCCCAGACTCCCTCCCTCACTGTTGTAAACAGATCTGTTATGGCATTTGCTATGCCTATTGTCCCTGTCACAGGGAACCTGCTCTTACAGCCATATTCTGGATCACAGAATGACCACATTAAGTTGACCACAGTTGAGTGAGTGATAGGCATCTGACTCAGGAGTACGCAATCCAGACTGGCCATTGGCCAATGAGTTGGCTTGTCATGGAAATTTCTCTCCAAAGATTAATGGCTTGAGCAACATGAAAAGAACAGAGCAGTTAGCAGTGAGCACAGAGACTTAAGAGTCACAAGGTAAACAGAGACTGGGTAGGGGAGTGCAAGGGGTGGGCCACAGCTCTGAGAACACAGAAGCCATGAGCCAGAGAGAAGCTACATAGAGCAGAGAGTGAGGGAACCAGGTGAGGGAGGCAGAGAAGTGGACAGGCATGGAGAGGGCAACACATGGAGAAGAACAGAGACACGACAGCATGCTTTTCTACCGCTGCTCAGACCCAGAACCCTCACATCTGAAGAGCCGTCTGCACTCTCCTCCCCAGGCCTGGCTCACCTTGGGGTTGGCTCCCTCCTGAGCCTGCCCACTCAGCTTCTCCCGAGCACCTTGCAAGCCCGGCTCGGTGGCTGACATTCTCCTTTTCTTACTCCCGTGTACATCCTCGCCACAAACTCTGCAAGATTTGAGGACTCCTGATGGAGTCTGCTTCTTGCAATCCAGACTCTTTGACAACCAGGCTACCTTTGGGGATCTGACAGTTTGAGCTTCAGAGCCCAGGTCTCAGGCATTTGTCTCCCAAAGCCGGGGGAGCTGAGTTCAGCCCTGTGGTCTGGAATCTTGAATCTCTGACATCTTTATTCCTGGAACCCCACATGAAATCCTCACCATTAGGACTGTCAAGGAATCCATGCAGGTTGGCTGGTCTTTGGCCATCTGTTCACCCATACTAGTTCCACTGTCCTTTGAGGACTATCATCAGCCAAATTGCTGCTAGAGGTTGGATAGCTAGAGATGGATGCTCAAACCTTAATGCAGGCTCTCTCCTAAAATTGGCAAAGCATGAAGCATAGGTGGAGGTTCCCCACCAACCTGCTCTAGCCCATACCTCCAGGGGCTCATGTACAGACATGGAGTCCCAGCTTTTAAGTTCAAGCTCCATTTACACCTCCACCACATCTTCAGTAGCCACCCTGTGGCCCACCTTCAGACACAGGGGTTTGCAGGCCAATGCTGAAGTTCCCTGGGAGGCTGGACCCAGGAAAGAAGTCTCTGTAAACCTGGGAGGTAGCTCAGGTCTGTCTGGTCTTGGGTGCCGAATACTTTAAACATGGTCCAGAAGGGTACAGGGTGTTGGGTGCCTGCTCTCTCTATTCTATCTCCAGCCCCAACAAGAGCAGCAGCATTGCTCTGGTTTCTTCCGAGGCTGTAGACAAGGACTGTCACCTGCACTGTGCTCACTGTGGCCAGGGAACACGTGGAAAGCCTCATTATCATTATTCCTAATTTGCACATGAGGGCACAAGGGCACAGAGAGATGAAGTAACTTATCAAGGAGCATCTGAGTGGCAGCAGTAAGATTCGAACCCTAGCAGTTTGGCCTCACGGTCTGTGCCATAACCATCTGGCCACACTGCCTCTGCAGCCCAGTGCAACTGAGGTTCCATGCTCACATCACGTTCCAGCTGGGAACACCCGTGGGAGCACCGAAACCACTCTCCTTTTGTCCATGGCTGCCTTGCCTCAGCCTTGCCTGTTCAAGAGCCTCTCCAGGAGGAAACGTGGAAGAGAGACAGTCTACTGGGGGAAGACAGATGGGGCCAGAGTGGGGACAAGGTCAAAGCCAATACCTGCCCTTCACTATGCACTTGCTGTGGGATGCTCTACCTACAGCATCTCATTCAATCCTCCCCTCACTAACAGCTTGCGAGTAATATCCCCATTTAAAGAAGCCTAAACAGAGATTTAAAAGACTGTATAACTTGGTAATTGGCTTAAGTAGAATCTGAACGCAGGCCCTTCTAGTTCTAAGAGAACAGCATGTGGCAGTCACATTGCAGGGGCCCAGTGCAATCCCCCTTTTCCTCCCTGCCTCCTGCCTGCCCTCTCTTATTCCTCCTCTCTACTCCTCTCCCCTACTTTGCTTCCTCCCTTCTTTCTTTCCCTTTTCCTGCTCTTCTGGGGACAGAGATGGTTGCTGGGTAGGCCCCTCCTCCTCTGACAGTCTCCCTGGTACGACCATTGACATTCCCTGGTCAATGCTTGGTAAGGTGGGGGAATGAGAAGGCAGGGACAGATGGGGAGAGAGCGGGACAGGAAAGGAGGTGAGGGGCAGAGAAGGAGGGAGGAGAGAGAGAGAGAGCGCAGGAAACAGGGTAGGAGAGGGGGAGACAGAACGAAGGGGCCTGGGACACCCACCCCCCTCCCCCCGCTGCAGGGTCTTCAGACTGGGGCGTGGGCTGCTGACCCAGAAACACAGAGCTCACTTGCAGCTCTCCCTAACTACATCTTCAACGGCTGGTGAGGGAGAACATTTACCAATAAATATTTGCACAGCCATGTAGCCATGGCTGCCACGCACTGACACAGACACAGAGGAGCTGGCCCACTCTCGCGACCTGCACTCCCCTGTACCTTCTCCCTCTGTAGTCCGTGGGGGACTAGAGAGTCCCTGCAGCCTGGCCTAGGGCTTGGGGTCCAGGGCTGGAAGCCTGCGGCCCTCTGAGGTCTTCCTGGGCACTGCTGGCACTGCAAGCTCCTAGGGGGCCCTGGGGCAGTCCGTGTCTGAGCTGTGCAGTAGCGAGCAGGGAGCTGCTTGAATGTCTGAGCTGAGACGGGCTTTGGGGACTGACTGCTGTCACTTCCTCGGTTCTTGAAACTTCCAAATGGTCTAAAGCCACAGGCAGGTCCCAAATCACCATAGTGTGGCTGAGAGTTGAAGTCAGGATAGACTAAGTGCATAGATGCACAACCTGCAGTTCCTAATGCTTGACACAATGCGTTGCCTCCTCTCACTCAGCCAGGGGCTCCCTGGAGGTGGTGTGAGGGCTCTGCTCCATGGAGTCACACAGGCACCCAGGCCCTAGCCATCTTTGGCACTGCCATCTCTACAAGGTCCCCACAAGAGGCAAAGGGAAGGTGGGGTCTCCCCCAAGGGAGGTTTTGAAAGGCCAGGCCCAGAGGTAAGTCCATTACTCCTGCCCCCACTCTGTGGGCCGGAACTCATCACGCAGCTGGCTCCACAACAAGGGAATCCCAGGAAAGGAGAGGGAGGAAAAGTCGATGATGGGCAGGAGCAGCAACGTCTGGAAGGAGGCGGGACTTCCTTTCCTTTCACTCGGAGGGCCCACGATTGGTTTCTCAGCTATTTGTTTCATGCCAGACCCTCTACAGAGATGATTTCATTTTGTCCTCACAACGGTTAGTGCCAAGGACCAGCATTACTCCTGGGTGCAGAGGGTAGAAGGAAGGCAGAGAGAGGCTCAGTGACTGCGTGTGGTCACACAGCTTTGGACAGATGGTTCCACTGGGATGTGAGCCTGGCTCTTTCTGACCCTAGGAAGTGCTCCCGCCTGCCCCAGGAGCTGAGCATGCCGAGGGTAAGGAACTAAGGACAAGACGTGCATGCTGGAATTCAGCCATGGCTGGGTCAAGTCAACCTCTAGCAGTCAACAGAGAAGCGGGGCCTTTGTCCCCCACAGTGGTGTCCTCACCCCGACTCCTAGGCAGGGCCTGTGAGGCACAGAGCCTCTGAATCACCATGCAGCTTGACAGCACATCCCCTACCGAGCAAAACTGCTTTTAAAAAGCACTTACTTTTTATGATCTAATTCAGGATGACACTGAATATTCTCCTGCCGATGCCTCTTCCCCCTTCCCACCAACTCCTCCTTCTTTGCACCCTCCTCCCTTTCGGTGTCCCCTGCCCCCCAAACCTCTGCCTTGCTTGTGGGCACCAAGGCCCACGTCCAGAGCCCAGGCTCTCCCCATCCTTGAGATAAAGCTGACCCCACCAGCAGGAATGCGCCATCCCCAGGCTGTGGCTTGGCAGCCTCCCACTCCACGTTCCTCTCATTTCAGATCTTGCCTTTGCCACTTGTGTGCTCGTGGAGATCATGAACAAGGGGGTCAGATAGGTGCAGTTCAAGGATGCCTCCACCACTTGTACATTTGTTCCAGGGCCTTGGTCAAAATTAGCCTCCCTTGCTTTCTTCATCTGTTAAATATAATGATAACAGCCTCACAAGCTGTGGTGAGGTTTAAGTGAAATAATTCAAGTCTCAGCCCAGTGCTTAGCACACAGAAATAGCAGAATTCCTCTTGCTTTTCTCAGCTCTGGTCCAAACATGTGTCCATGAGTAGGTAGTCCTTTGAATGCCTCCCCCATGGCCTGAGTCAGAGGGCGCTGCCTCTGCTCAGCCTCTCACCCCATTCTAGCTCTCCAAGATATCGCTACGCACAAAGCAGTTCCTACACCTGCCATTCTGAGTTGATGGGAGGGAAGCCAAGGAAGCACTTTGTGAGAGGCACTGTGCAATGAATCAAGAAGGGGAGAGGAGGTAAGTCCAAGTCTTCTGAGAAGTTGACACCAAGAAGGGGTTGAACGTGCTCGGATTTTAAGGAAATGTCTACAGGGAAAGAAACAGGAAGATCAGGGGATGCTATGAGACCACAGCACAGGTCTGGCCTGAGTGAAGGAAGGAGAAGGAAGACTGGGTGGATGTGCCCTAGCCTGGCCTGCCATGGAGTCTAAGGAAGGTTTGGCAAAACTACTGAGAGTTCCTGAGGCAAAGTTGTTGACAAAGGGGTCCCTAAGTCATTGGTGGAGAACAGCCCATGAGCTCATGGGCTCCTGCAAAGGCAGCCATGGATTTCAAAGCATGGCAGCCATGGCCTTGTTCAGTTACCAAAGTGCATTTAGTACTAAGGAGTCTGCGAGGTGCATTACCATGGCCACCCACAGGAGAGAGCGAGAGCGAGAGTGAGAATGAGAGCAACAGTGAGAGAGAGAGAGAGAGAGAGAGACAAAGTGAGCCCCGTGGGCAGAGGCCCCCTATCAGTCCACTGATGGGGGAGCCATGAGATGGAAGAATGCAAAGCAATAGGTGACAAAAGGACTGGGACTACAGAATTGTTGGAAATTACAAAAGACAATCTCATTCATGTTTCTCGAGAGATACAGAGTGCTAATTCCCTTTTATTACTTTAGGCTACCTGGGCTATGCGCCTTCCCAGGCAACTTTCAGAATCTGAGACAGACTGTATGTAGAATCTGAGGCTGTCTTCAGTGTTCAGCAAATTGCTTGATAAACACAGTGCCTATGATGCAGCACATGTGGTTCCGAGTGCTTTGTAACTATTGACTCATTTCGTCCCTACAACAAGCCAAGATGTGGAAGTGATTGCCGCCATACCCATCTTGTAGAAGAGGAAGTGGCAGCACTGAGACTGAGTCCCCTGCCAGGGGTCACGCCCAGGAAGTGGTGGAGCTGGGATTTGGCCACCAGAGCCTGTGCTCTTGCCTGTTACAGCAGGCTGCCCCCAACCCTGGCTACCACCTTGTCTCCATTCTCTTGCCCCACTCCTCTCCTCTGTGTTACCACCTCAGCTTGGCACACCAGCCCCATGGCGTGCAGCCGTTTTCACCTGTGACCCCAACTCTCCCACACATTCTCTGAGGACAGTGAGGGCCCAGCCTTCCCTGAGCCCTCCAAAGCACGCAACCAAGGTCAGCCTGGTATGGTCGCTATACATACGCTGAATCCAGGTATGAATCATTGGCTAGAGAGGCTGTACCTCATAAACCCCAAACTTTGCTGTTTGCTTAGCTAAAAATCAGCTCTAGAGTAGGACCGAGGTCCAATGGGCATCCTGGGGGAGGCGTAGAGCCATCTCCAAGACAATGTCACAGCCATCAGTGGATGCTTATACCCTGCAAGCTTCTGAAGGTCTAACTCTCCTGTGTGCTACTGCCCGATCAATCCTTTATCCAGCCTCTTAGTAAAGTCTTCAGACCTCTGCTTCCATGTAGAACTGGAGGCTTAATTCAGTCCCAGAACGCTGATTGGCTTAGATATAATGCTTGTTCCATAGGTACTTAGAAAGGAAAATATTTATTGGGACAAAGAGACCTGGAGACGTCTATAGGATTGGGAAAGAGTAGGCTCCATTTGTGGTCATTTTCATAGCAATGCTTTGAGCCCTACCCTTTTAAGAACTGAGAAGCCAATCAGATCACTCCAAGAATGGGTCTTTTGGAAATCTGGACCCTCAACACTTCCATGGCTCCAGAAGACCTTGTAATTGGGGCTCCTAGGAAGTAAACAGTGTGGCTAAGGTAGGTTTAGTTTTGGCTGAGAGGCTGGAGAAACCCAGCCTCAGTCCCTCAGTCCTGGTCCAGCTGTACACCTGGAGACGTGCCATGGGGGAAGAGACATCATGGCACGGAGATGTCAGGGAAGGGAAGGGGAGGGTGATGGAGGCACCAACCAGGCTGTGCTTTCCCCAGTGAGGAGGCCTTTTGCAAACTCAGGGGAGTCTGCAGGCAGCAGGCAGGCTGAGCTGTGCTCCCTTAGGGACCAGCGGTGGTAACTGCAGTGGGCTCTGAGGTCAGGCACCAGGCTGGTGCTCCTGTCTGTCTCCCTCTTAGCTCTGCAGCTGGCACCTGGACTCTGCTTGAAAAGAACTGATTTGAGCGCTGTGCGCTGACCGCAGCGTGCCGGCCGCGGAGGCCACTGGAGGGTGAACCAACAGCAAAAGGAACACCTTTCTATCTGTCTCTCTCTCACTGTCCACTCTGCCTGTCAAAAAAAAAAAAAAAAAAAAGAGAGAGAGAGAGAGAGAAAAGAACTGATTTGGGGCTGGTGCTGTGGCACAGTGGGTTAAAGCCCTTGACCTGAACACCTGGCATCCCATATGGGCGCCGGTTCGAGTCCCGGCTTCTCCATTTCCCATCCAACTCTCTGCTATGGCCTGGGAAAGCAGTAGAAGATGGCCCAAGTCCTTGGGCCCCTGCACTCACATGGGAGACCCAGAAGAAGCTCCTGGCTCCTGGCTATGGATTGGCACAGCTCCAGCCATTGCAGCCAACTGGGGAGTGAATCATTGGATGGGTGATCTGTCTCTCTCTCATGACAAGAGCCTTGGGTGATTACTGACACCATAAACTAGAGTGTCAATTGTTAAATCAACAACAGGAGTCACTGTGTACTTGCTCCCCATGTAGGACCTATGTCCTTAATGTCTTGTACTATGAGAATTAACGGTAGCACCAATTTTCAAACAGTACTTTATACTTTGTGTGTCTGTGTGGGTGCAAACTGTTCTGTATATAAAGCTAATTAAAAATGAATCTTAATGAAAAATGGGGGCCGACTGGTGCTATGGCTCAGTGGGTTAACACCCTGGGCCTGAAGTGCTGGCATCCCATGTGGGTGCCGGTTTTAGACTCGGCTGCTCTACTTCTGATCCAGCTCTCTGCTGTGGCCTGGGAAAGCAGTAGAAGATGGTCCAAGTTCTTGGTCCTCTGCACCCACGTGGGAGTCCCAGAAGAAGCTCATGGCTCCTTGTTTCAGATCGGCGCAGCTCCAGCCATTGCAGCCAAATGGAGAGTGAACCATCAGGTGGAAGACTCACTCTCTCTCTCTCTGCCTCTCCTCTTTCTGTGTAACTCTTTCAAATATATAAATCTTTTTAAAAAATGAAGAATGGGATGGGAGAGGGAGCAGGAGATGGGATGGTGTGTGGGTGGGAGGGTGGTTATACAAGAAAGAACCACTATAATCCAAAAGTTGCACTTTTGGAATTCATATTTATTAAATAAAAGTTTTCTATTAAAAATATTAGATCCAATGAATAAATCAACTTTTCCAAAACAATTCATTCTAAGGATAGTATAACGTTCCATGTTTTAGTGTATCAGAAAAGCTGTAACCAGTGCACAAAAACTATGAAACTACAAATCCTAGTTCTGGCTACAGCATGAAAAAAAGTAAATTTAGACCTTTTTGTTCCTCAGGGCATATAGCCTCAGTGTCTGATAGGGAAATCCTACTCTACTGCAAGTAAGTGCATTTAATTTTGAAATTTATTGCTTAAAATGTATTTGCAGTAAAATTTTCATCCTAAAGCTTTATTCACAATACTATGTCGATATTTGAAAGAATTAAGGTATAAAGTATTTATCTGAAAAAATGATAAGATAAAGTATCCTCAATCTATAGCAAGATAAGGGAATTTTTTATAAATTTATAAAATATATATAAAATATATAAAATTTATAAATTTCATAAAAATAAAAGCCTTGTGAAATAAAGGACTAGGTAGCTCTGCACAAACTGGATGACACACATTGAAAAGTCTCAAGTCTATAAGAGTCAACAGTGTGACAGAAGGAAAAGCTTATTGATAAAAGGGAAATATTGGGCTGGGTCTGAATAAATGGTGTTCCAAGAGTAGAAGTAAAAGACCAGAAAGGACAACATGAGTTTGATTAAATCCAATGGCATGGGAGGAAAAAAATCTGTCCATGCAGCATGGTGGAAATGAATGTTCATGATAATATTAAGCGGAAATATCTAAATGTTCATCATACAACAGAACTGTATTCTACTACATTGAACATTGTTTCACAACAAAAAGAAGTATAAATAGATGTTATAACATGGATGGCAGTATACTACTAAAAGTATATACTGAAAGTAGTATACTAAGTGAAAGAAGCCATTCATAAAAGGCTACATACTGTAGGTCTCTATTAAAATGAAATTTCCTGGGCAGGGAAATCTCTGGAGATGAAACAGAGTGGTGGTTGTGTAGGGCTAAGGAAGAAAGAGGGACCGAAGGGGTGATGGAGAAGTTATACATGGTTTCTTTTCAGGGTTGATTACAAATATTCCAAAATTGATTGAGGTAATGGTTATCCAACTCTGGGAACATACTTTGGAATAGTGAATTTTGTTATATTAATTGGGTCACTCTACATATGCAAAATATGTAAGAGTACTTTGAAAAGTTTGTCAAAATGGGTTAAGAGGTAAGGAAGTTTTTGCAAAAAAAATTTAAATTGATGCACACTTTCTCAGAGTGCGCATTTCCTGTGAACTAAATGAAATTGTATCTCAGTTACTCATTTTTAAAAATCTAGGAGCAGGACCTATTTTGTACGTATAGACTATACATGACCTGAACATTTCCCTACTTCTATGTGTGTACATGTTTGTGTGTGTATATACATACATATATGTGAAGTTCAAAAGAAAGAAATGAGAATCTTCAGTTAGATTGTATATTTTATACAACATTAGCATTTTGTGGAACAGTATAATGGAATTTCTGAACAATTTATCCTGGAACACATTAAATTAATATACATAGGTTCTATGTCTTGTCACATAAGTGAAAATAAGAACCAAATTTTAGAGAATTATAGTGAATTTTATCCTTCAATTTAATCTTCCCTGTTTCACCATGGCAGTGCAATACTACTGACTGTATTATATAACAAGAAAAATGTCTCTCAACTTCTGGGAAGAATGATAGTTAACTGTGACCTTTTTAATTATTTTAATAAAGAACAGAAGAAAAAATGCCAAGTACAGTGACTGTCAGAGTTTAACAAATAAGTACCTTATAATGATAAAACCATGCTAAGACTACAACGAAAATTAACAACAAATCTGTGTTTACTGACATTTTGTATCCTAAAAACACTTGTATTATTAAACCAGCCCTAGAATTCCTGTTGACACATTGGATAGGATATGTACTTTTCTGCTGATCTCACCAAATTTGATCTTTAATTCTTTGTCTCATCATCTAACTTAGTGAACTAATGTGTCATAATTTCCAGTGTTACCTGTACTACAGAATGTGCTTACTGGGTGTCAGCTACTTGAAGTAGTTTCACATCCACTTAACAAAATATATTTATTACCATTTATTATTTATCACCTTTATAATGAGTGTTCTATTTAATCAATGGTATATGCGAATTGTTCCATATTTGTAAGTCATGGCTTTTCATTTTTATGATGGGGCATAAGTGATACATTCCATAGGACACATATTTTGAATTTTGATCTTTTCCTACTCTAGGACTGTGCCATGTTACCTGTCCTCCCTTAGGATGCTGGGCAGCAGCAGTGACCTGCATCTCCAAGTCAACTACCCAATCAAAAGGGGAAATGGCCCACAGTCTTCTGTGTACTATGTTGCTGGGCTAGAATGCTGAGAAGGGGGCATGTATTAAATACGTTCTTCACTTAGGATATTTTTCATTTAATGATGATTTTATCATCATGTAACCCTATCAAAAATCAAGGAGCAACAATACTTTGAATGTCATCACCACACACATCAATCCACATTCTTTCCATCATGCATACACATTACTGACTAAACTGAGATAAAAAAGATGTCACCTTCCTGCATAATCAATGTTATATTATTTAGCCAACAGATTCAGTTCACTATTTCTCCCCTGATAAATCTGTAACACTTAACAAGCTACTGAAGTATCACAGAGCAATCAGTGTGTTGGTACACTAAAACTAGTACAATTCTACAGCATAGAACTATAGAGTGTAAGCAACTTACTTGTAAAAATGGCTAAAGTGAATAAGAAAAATACCTGTGAGGAACTTAATTTTGCTAAAATTTGCACATTTATAATTTGATAAAAAGGAGGGACCATTAAAAATTGCTGAGAGGTTATAAGAACACATCAGTTGACAGTGAAACACCTTTGGTTGAAGACAAGTTGGCATGAATAACAAAATTATACCAACTAAAATAGTTAAAAAGTTACAAGGGAAACGTATGATGTGGTGCAGCATCTTTGCTTTTGTTCATCTGGAAATCTGGCATGAACTGTCAAGGTAATCCACATAATTCAAAATCTTTTCAAAATGTTTCTTTTAGGTCTGAGCATTTCTGTTGAGTTCATCATGGTTTTAAATATGGCAAGATAAAAACATTAAAAGTATTTTAGGAGTATAGAATTTATTATTATTTGTATGTTGAATTTCCTGGCATTCTTATCCACAAAAATCCATCATAAACACCCTGTCATGGACATAGTTTGAACTCATTTACTGCAAGTCTAGAGTAAAAGAATGTTTCAATGTTTCCTAATTCATGAAAATGACTGGTCAACACAAATGTTCTTGTTCTGTAGATATAAATATCTGCATAATGCAACAGCACTCTATTGACACTTAAAGAAACTATTTGGTAAAATCAACAATCTCATTCTCCCATATAAGTGTTTACATGTAATCTTGTGAGTAATTTTTATGAACAAGGACATGAAAGACAGGGTAATCCTGTTTTACTTGATAAATTTTTATATGGTATTCACTATCCATTAATTGGAATCCTGGATTACACATCTATCTTTTGTGAGATTGAACTAAGTCCTTTAAAGGCTGATGAATGTAGACTAACAGGTGAAAGTTTGTTTCCGAACCTGCAGTGTTCAGAGCATTATGGAACTCTGTAAGACAATGCCAGAGTAGTCATTTCTAGATAATCAATGGCACCTATTTCCTTTTAAGAACCCAAAGATGTAACATTCCTTGTGGTGAAAAAGCATGTATAATGAACCAGTAACATTCTGGATAAGGAGTACAACTTACACTCTCAAATAAATTTACTATTAAATCCCAATGAAGAGTTTAGATTTTAACCAAAGAGATTCAGAATTCCATACCATGTCATCACTTGATTTTATTCACACTTCAAAAGGTACTGTAAATATTACTAGGGACTCCAAGTGACATTTCTACAACCATGACCATCACAACACTACTCACAGTAGACCAAAGGTAGAAATCATGGAAATGTCCATCAACTGATGAAAGGATCTAAAAGATCCACTGTAAACAAAATATTGTTTTCTAATGTAACACAATTAGAATTTTAAAATGTAATCTGACTACTTAAACAATTTTATGAGTTCAGTCCATTCCTTCTATAAAGGTTAGCAGATTTGCTTTGGTAGTAGCAAGTAGTATCTGCATAAATACAGAAAAATATACTTCTCAATGAGACTTTTCTTGTTAGGCAAAATATTTTCCTAATCTCCTAGCAGAGATATAGAAACACCTTCTCAGTGTGACAGAGGTTAAGAGACTGACTTACTGAACTTGGTCTTACCAGATTTTTCTGCAGCTCTTCAATACTGCCAGCATGCAGTTTGATGATATCTTTCATTTCCAAAATTTCAGACTGAAGCCTACAATGTACACGGAAAATATTTTCACCCATCAATCTAAGCATATACATAATTTCTGACTAATTCTTAGATGGGACTTGATTCAACATTAGATATGGGATGTATACATCACAAGTGGTGGCTTAGAACACAGTGCAAACAATGCCAGAAACAAGAATTTCGTTTTTATCTTTTATGCTTCACACATAAAAATTCATTTTGTCATAAAACAAAATCTCTCATCTCTTGTTCTCCAGAAATGAAAGTTCAGGTCTATTATTGATATCTAACTTTGATCATAATTGGGTATATAGTAGTCAGTCTAGTACCAGATGATTTAGCTTGTGTTTCAGTCTATGTTTTTTTAAATATTTATTTATTTGAAAGGCAGAGTTACAGGGAGGCAGAGAAAGGGAGGGAGGGAGGGACAGATGGACGGAGGGGGAGAGAGAGAGAGAGAAAGAGACAGTCTTCCATCCACTGGTTCACTCCCCAAATGGCCACAATGGCCAGAGCTACACTGATCCAAAGCAAGGATTCAGGAGCCAGGAGCTTCTTCTAGTCTCTCACGTGGGTGCAGGGTCCCAAGTACTTGGGCCATCTTCTGCTTTACAAGGCCACAACAGAGAGCTGGATTAGAAGTAGAGCAGCTGGGACATGAACCGGTACCCATATGGGATGCCAGCACAGCAGGCGGCTTTACCTGCTAGAACACAGCACTGGCACTACAGTCTCTGCTTTTTGATAGATGCGTTCAATTTTCACTTTTTAATTTTTTGTTTCTCATGATCCAGTTTAGAATGTAGCATTCTAATATTAACAGCCAGAATATTAAGCTGTACACTAGACTAGATCATTGTTTTTGTTAATGTTTCCTCACTCATTTATAAATGATTTTAAAGACTGCTGAAGCAATCTTTTAAAATTGTGATATTCTCAAAATATTTTCTTTTTCCATGTTCTGAAATTTATTGTACTATTTCCAGTCTTAATGATGCAATTTTAAAGTAAGTGAATTTTATGTAGCGTATCATTTTCCTTTTTATGACCACTGAAAACCTAAGTAAGGGGATGGGCAATTGTCTCAGGAGCTAAATCATTGCTTGGGATACTCAAATCCCACACCCAAGTTCCTCGCTCAAGTCATGGCTCCTCCACTTCTGATGTGTCTTCCTACTAATGCGCATTCTGGGAGGCAAAAGATGACAGAACAAGTCCTTGGGTTCCTGCCACCCATTTGAGAATTCAAATGTTTTGAACTTCTGGCTTCAGCCCAACCAACTGCTGCTGTGGACATGTTGCAAATAAACCAGCATATGGACTATCCCTCATTGTTAGTCTATGCCACTCCACTTTAAATAAAATGAGAATATATATATATATAAAATTTTAAAAATAAAAAGGAATTTTCACTGATACTCAATGGAATATTAATCTTCCTCTGAAACTAAATAATAATCTGTGCACTTAAACAATGAAAGGCTTGTAATAAATGGTGCCCAACTGGAAAAATGTTGGAACCAAACTTCAAACATTTTAGAAGCAGAAATTCCAAAAGCTCAAAGATTTAATGGAAGATGACAAATCCGTTAAAGTGAAAAAAAACTCACAGGAGAATATTTAAAAATATCAGAATTGGAAATCCTCTCTCTGAACTGCAGCAAATCAAAGAATAAAAGATGATTATATTAGACTATATTAAAAAATTAGCTTAACACTCTGATATCTAACCTATGTAGCCACCATACTATAAGAACGTGATATCTGAATAATATTTGAATAGATGAAACTTTCCAAAGTTAAGTTCCCTGGTCCTGAGAATATTATGTAGATGGTCTATTTTTCTAAGATTTTAGAGCCATTTATAGAGAAATATCTTTATTAGGAAAGGATAATTCTAAGAAAGCACTTCCACATACATCAGTGAGCTGAGTTACCACAGTCCTGATAGCAGGAGCTAAAAATAAAAGGAAGCTCCACAATTCTTCCTGGGTTATCCAGCTCTATTCCTTAATTGTAAAGATGCTGCACGGCCAATCAGCTTTGGTGGTAAACGACTTTGGGCACCGCCCACCTTACTTCCTTTGGGCGCCATCTTTGAATTGCCACGTGTGCCTAATTTCCCCACAGATTCCCCCTTTTTTGTTTTATATTAAAGAGAGGAAGAGGAACTGAGCGGAGAGTGTGCCTGTCTTAGGTTGTCCCCTCTGAGTGGGATCAGCCCTTTAGGGAGCATGTCTGTCTTAGGTTGTCCCCCTCTGGGGATCTTACCCGTCCTTGACTACCACTCCAGCTGGTAAGGGCTGTCCCGGGGATCTTACCCGTCACTGGCTACCACCTCAGCAACTCAGGATATGATGTAGTGTATCTCTACATCTTGGCAGTGGCCGTGGGCGGATGTATGGAGCTCCCAATCTGGCGCTTAAAGAGCGACATAACCCAGTTCGTAAAGAGTGGCATATTGTTGTCAGACCACCATTAACTGGACCGCAGCAATGCACTCGTAGACAAGGACAATTTATTTGAAAGGACATTTATTTGAAAGTCCAGTAACAGAGAGACAGAGAAAGATCCTCTATCCACTAGTTCACTTCCCAATTGGCCCCATAGCCAACCCCTGGCCAAACCAAAGTCATGAGCCAGGAACTTCATTTGTGTCTCCCTCATGGGTGGCAGGGGCCCAAACACTTAGGTTATCTTCTGCTGCTTTTCCTAGGCACTAGCAGGGAGTGGAGTTGAAGTGGAGCAGCCAGGACACAAACTGGCACAGGTATGGGATGCTTTTGTCACAAATGGCAGCTTTACCTGCTATGACACTAAGCCAGATCCATCTGATGCTATTTCTTTTTTTCATTATTTTTTTAACTTTTATTTACTAAATATAAATTTCCAAAGTACAGCTTATGGATTACAATGGCTTTTTCCCCCCATAACTTCCCTCTCACCCGCAACCCTCCCATCTCCCGCTCCCTCTCCCATTCCATTCACATAAAGCCTTGGCAACTCATGACAAGAGCCTAGGGAGATTACTGACGCCATAAACAAGAGTGTCAATTTGTTAAGTCATCTCACTCAATTTCTAAGGCACTTCTATCAAATTGCTTTTATTTCTGTAATATAAATTCAAGTGAAGAAAGATCTCAAAACACTAATAAGAGCGAAATTTTAATATGTATTCATTTTTATGTGAAAGAAAGTGAAATGGATAGAGAGAGGAAAAGAGAGGGGCAGAGAGGGAGAGGCATGCAGAGTCACAGAGAAGAGGGCTATCTTCCAATCACTAGTTTACTTAATTTTCCACAACAGCCAGGGCTGAGTCAGGCTGAAGTCAGAAGCCTGGAACTCAATCCACGTTTACCATGCGGGTAGCAGGGACCCAACCACATAAGCCATTATCTGCTTTGTCCCATAGTGTGCATTACAGGTAAGACAGGATCAGGAGTGGAGCAGTAACTTGAACCCAGGCTCTCCAATATGATTTGCAGGCATCCCAACCAGCATATTAACTATTATGCCAAACAGCCACACGAAAGGAAAACTCAGAGAATGCTTCTTAGAAAACCATTTGGAGCTCAATGATTGTTTACAGCCCTTGTCTCTACTATTGAGGAACAGTATTTTGTTCTTTATACTATTTGTTGTGCTCTTCACTTAATGTAGGATTCAGATCCCACATGAGGAGTAAGTACACAGTGACTCCTGTTGTTGACTTAACAATTTGACACTCTTGTTTATGGCATCAGTAATCTCCCTAGGCTCTAGTCATGAGTTGCCAAGGCTATGGAAGCCTTTTGGGTTCGCCGACATCGATCTTATTCCGACAGGGTCATAGTCAAAGTGGAAGTTCTCTCCTCCCTTCAGAGAAAGGTACCTCCTTCTTTGATGGCTCCGTTCTTTCCACTGGGATCTCACTCCCAGAGATCTTTCATTTAGGTCCCCCCCCCCCCCCCCCCCGCCCACAGAGTGTCTTGGCTTTCCATGCCTAAAATACTCTCATGGGCTCTTCAGCCATATATGAATGCCTTAAGGCCTGATTAAAAAAAAAAAAACTACACATGATGTCACAAGAAAAAATCTTTGAAACATTGGTTAACATGCCAATTAAAGTCACCTCATTCCACACTACAAGTACTTGGGTTAAGTATCCACATCCAGCTCTAGCTTCCTATTAATGTGGACCTATAAGGCAGTTGTGATAGCCCAAGAAACCGAGTACCTGTTTCTGGCTCCTGACTCTAGCTTCCTGTACTGTAGACCTGGAGAGAAATGGTTATGGCTCAAGCATTTGGGCACCCATCACCCGTGTGGGAAACATGGAATGAGTTCCCAGCTCCTCAGCTCAGCCAGTCTCAGGACCAGTAGGTGTGGGAATTAGGAAGTGAACCAACAGATGGGAGTCCTCTTTATAGCTGTTTCTTGCAGTGTGTGTGTTTGTGTGTGTGTGTGTGCTGACATGTATCAGTATGTGCTTCTGAAATACATTTTCAATGTAAAAATCACATTTTTGAAAAATGTTAACTTCATTGATTTGAAAGGCAAAGAGAGCCCTCCTATCTACTCCCTCACACCTCAAATGCCTGCAAACAGCTAGGACTTGGTCAGGATGAAGCTAGGAGCAAGGAACTCAGTCTCTCATGTAGGTGACAGGGACCCAGATACTTTTGCCATCACCTGATGTCTCCCAGAACACACATTACCAGAAAAGCTGGAATTGGAGATGGATCCAGAATTCAAATCCTGGCACTGTAACACAAGACACAGACATCCCAAGGACTGACTTAACTCCCACACCAAATGTGTGCCCCCAAGAAAGCTTTTAGCACTGACGAATGGCACCCAAAGGCTGTTAAAAAGCCTAAAGCTAGTACTAGGTGATCTTTCAAAACTAAAGGAAAACTCCCTTGGATGTTTCTGCATATCATCCTTTCCCTTCATTTAGCATATTATAACAATTATGAAAAGTTTTCCTCTCCAATCTCTTCATTTGTAATGCCTAACTGAAGGCCGGTCCTGATGTCATAATATGAGTACAGGCCAAAAACAATCCTTTCTCACTGGTTAATATTAATATATGTCTGCTTAGTAACAATTCATGTCAACAGAAATAAATAGGAAATGACAACAGCAATAACCAAGAAAAAAAAAAAACCTTGATAATCTTAAATTTTCTCTCCACATCAGTCACATAAAAAAAATTTAAAGAAACTCAAACTCTGTGACAACAGGGAAAATCCTCCACACTGTAAATCATCTAAGACAAAAAGATTTCAAATACATCTGCCTGTCCCATCAACTTAAAAATATTCTAGAATGCATGGTAATTATTCCTTTTAATTTAGTAAAACCAAAGAAAGAGTTTTTATTGGAAACAACAAAAAATGAATAATTAAAATACATAAAATATCCCACCGGACAACATTTTGTCCCAGCAGGAATACAGGAGTGCCCAGCCACTCTCCCAGGGTGCAGCCCACCGTCTGTGTGCCGGCTGCTGCTTCCCAGACCCTCCACGAATAGTGAGGGCCCTGTCAGACACTGGGCTTGCAACCTGAAGTGGACGTTCACTCCTGCCACAACTTGTAGCCACAGTCTCATCGGCACCCAAATCACAAAGCCAGCTAAATGCTGTGGACGACAACCTCCAGGCGAGAGAGGCTGGTCCTGGCACACCCGCCATCTGGCCCTCCACCTGCACTGCCCACACCTGGACGCGCTCAACCCAGCACGACCAGGATCACCAACTCTGGGAGCCGGCGGTTCCCAGACGATGCAGGGAACTCCCTGCTAGCAGGCAGCCTGTCCCCAGGTGAAAAGCTGACTGCCAGACAGTGGCTGTGGACAACCAGCACCCAAAGAATATTGACCCCTCACCCTCCCTTTCCTCTTGGACGCCACGATGCAAAGGCAGGGGGAGCGGAGCATCTCTGTGTGCAGGCCATGAAAACCCGAGAGGCCCACCGGCTCCAAGGGGACCTGCACCCCACACTTCCCCGCCCGTGGCCTGAGGCTTCTTCGCCACTGCCTCTCCGCTGCTGCCTGCTTCTCGGCACTACCCCACACACTGCCACAGTCAACGCCACCTCCCAACTGCACGTCCCTGCCCACGCGCCACCAAGGCAGACTCACCTTTCCCAGCCTGCGATGCCTCACACTTCCAAGGCACCGCTGCTGCCGCCGCCCGTGAGGAACTACACTTCAGCGCCGCTGCCCCTCGTCTCACCAGCTCCCCCGCCACCTGCTGCTCCCTAGCTGCCCCCTGTGTTGCTGCCGCCACCATGGACTTACACCTCCCTGCCTAGGAAGCCCCACGCTTCACCAAGGCAGACTCAGAGCCAAGCTTCCCCATTTGTCAGCATTCCCTGAGCCATTACTAGTGCAAATTTCGTGTGAAAATGAGATTAACGATCAATAACACAAAGTAGATTCTGTCTGATGCTGGACAGATCTGAGTGGATCTGGAGGTGTGGTTCAGAGGGTTAAAAGCATTTGGGACACCAGCTTCCCATATCGGACTTATGATGTTGAATCCTGGCTCTTCGGCTCCTGATTCAGCTTCCTGCTAAAGCGCCTAGGAGGGCAGAAGACAACCCCAGCCCTTGGACTCCTGCCACCCATGTGAGAGATCTGGAATGAGTCCTTGGCTCGTAGCTTTGGCCTGGCCATTGTGGTCATCCAAGGAGTGAATCTGTGGATAAAAAAATCTTTATCTATTATTCTCTCTCTGTCTGTCTCTCTGTCTCTCTCTCTCTCACACACACACACACACACACACACACAAATTCAAGAAACCATTCCTGGGGCCCGTGCTGTGGCAAAACTGCTAAAGCCGCCGCCTGCAGTGCTGGCATCCCACATGGGTGCTGGTTTGCGTCCCGGCTGCCCCACTTCCTATCCAGCTCTATCTATGACTTGGGAAAGCAGCAGAAGATGGCCAAAATCCTTGGGCCCATGCATCCACGTGGGAGACCAGAAGCAGAATGGATCCTGGCTTTACACCGGCACAGCTCTGGTCATTGCAACCCTTTGGAGAATGAACCAGTGTTCTCACTCTCTCTGCCTCTCTGTAACCCTACCTTGCAAATGAATAAATAGTTAACAACAACAAAGAAGCCATTCTTCAGGCATGTCCCCACATATAGCCTCAGACAAGGAATTACAAAAACAGTTACAAACACTTACGCAAACACAAAAACAGGACACATAAAACTTTGTAAGGGAGAACTGAATCCTCATACATTAGAAAGTTTATTGCACTTGAAAGAAAAGTGCACATCAAGTAAAAGTCGATATAAAAGCTTCATATTACATATTTGTTATAGAAAGACTTGGACCAATGGGTAGAGATCTCTGTGTCATCCAAAGATGTGCATATTGAAAGGTTTTCACAAGTAGGGTGCTCAGAGATAAAAAGAAAATGATCATTGCAAAAAGCCATAAAATTAGATTTAACAAAAGTAGATCTGGGCTAAATAGGAGACAAATTAAAACCAAAATTACACGTAGGCTTGGATAAAAAAAATGACAACTCTGCATGAGCATCTAAGCAGTATGAACAAAATATCAAAGCTTAAAAATTTACATGCTGGCATATATAAAACTAGTCCAGGTCAAATTAAATGGGACATTTGGAGGGCTGAAATACTAACTTAATTCACATACATTGTATTTAAAAACCATGCAAAACCTAAGTCATTAATCCTAGAGTTTTTTTTTTTTTTTTTTTGACAGGCAGAGTGGACAGTGAGAGAGAGAGAGTCAGAGAGAAAGGTCTTCCTTTACCGTTGGTTCACCCTCCAATGGCCGCCGTCGCCGGCGCGCTGCGGCCGGTGCACCACGCTGATCCGATGGCAGGAGCCAGGAGCCAGGTGCTTTTCCTGGTCTCCCATGGGGTGCAGAGCCCAAGCACCTGGGCCATCCTCCACTGCACTCCCTGGCCACAGCAGAGAGCTGGCCTGGAAGAGGGGCAACCGGGACAGAATCCGGCGCCCCAACCGGGACTAGAACCCGGTGTGCCGGCGCCGCTAGGCGGAGGATTAGCCTAGTGAGCCGCGGCGCCGGCCTAATCCTAGAGTTTTACAAAGGGACATTTCGTGAATGAACGCTTAGTAGCCTTTATCAAGTCAGTGTCTCATGATAACAGATTCAGGTACTTGTGTATTCAGCCTTAAGCACAAATGGTTTTGATTAATTCCAAGGAGCAAGAGACAGCAGGAACAGAAACCAGCACAAAACCTAGAGAGAAGGCAGAAGGTCACAGAGAACCCTACTCCTTTCAACCTATCTCCCTCTACATTCCTACTTCCCTAGCCATCCCAAACCAGAACGCATCTCTCCACAGTCAACAAGCAGATACTTCTGTGAACCTGGAAACTGTCTGCAAAACTGCTCCTCACTTGGGCTAGCACTGAGGCACAGCAGAGTAACCACGGCCTGTGACGCCAGCTTCCCAGAAGGGCACTGGTTCGAGTTCCAGCTGCTCCACTGCTGATCCAGCCTCCAGCTAATGCGCCCAGCAAGGCAGCAGGTGTCTCAACAGTCGGGCCCTCCCACCAACACGGAAGACCTCAACGGAGTTCCAGGCTCATAGCTTTTGCTCTGGCGAGCCCTGGCGATGGCAATCATTTAGGGAGTGAACCAGGGGATGGAAGACCCCAGGCCCCCGTCACTCTGTCACTATCTGTACTGTGCCTTTTTGTCTTTTAAATAAGTAAAAGCAAAAACCAGTTTTCAAAAGTCAACCATTAAGTGCAAAAAATTTTCTTCATCACTTTGCATCCTACCCAAAACACCCCAGAGAAACATAATTTTACTAGTATAGTCTGCTTTTTGACTATCAGCCACACACACACACACACGCACACACAGACTACAGAACAGGCCAGAAGCTTGCAGAAGCTGCCAAGTGTCAGGTTGTTTCTGACATATTGTCGTACAAACTTTGAAGTAAAGACTAAACAGAAAGTCTCGTGCTAACTGTAAGGAAAAGGGGTGCAGAGCAGTGCCTCCTCACACGGGGCACCAAATGTAAGGAAACGGGTGCAGATCAACAGCAGGCAGAATAAAAAGACTCACAGACAGACTGAATTTAGCCAAAGAAAAGAAACTCCCGGAAGTGTACAACCTGCCAGCAAGCACAGACCGAACACATGGCAGAGGGCCCAGACCCAGGGAGGGAGGGCCTTTTTATATCTTAGGTGGGCTCAGGGTGGGTGTGGGTGGCAGTGGGTAGAGATGAGTGTCTCTATACAAGTTCTTCAAGTTTGGCCTCCTGCTTCCAAACCTGGGGAAGAATGCAGGCCGTGGGGGAAATAACAACAGGATGTTGAGATGAAACTGGTCTCTTGAAAGAAGGCATGAGCAGCCAGAACTTTTTTAAAATGGTTTAGGCATCTGTCCTTCTTCCACCAATCCTGATTTTGAGTACAGATAAAGAGGCGGGGCGCCGGTTTCCTTCTGGCTACTTCCTGCTGATATGGGCGTAGAGGAGGGGCAGGGTATCTATACACTGGATGGGACTGACTGGAGAAGGAGAGAGCAAGCAGCCTTGTGTTGCTCCTGCAGTCAAACCCTCCTGTAAGAGGTTTTGAAACGTGTTACTTGTACATGGTAGGAATGGCAGCAAATGATTACGAGGATAAAAAGACAAATCGGAAACACTGCCCATGGTGGGAACGATGCCGAAATGAGGACAATGAGGGGTATAGGAAAGCAAGAGTCCTGTCCAGTGCATGGGAAGACAGGTTTATGCCTGACCGCTCCGTTCTGTGTAGGGTGTCTAACAAGCAGGTTAGATACACAGGGTGTAAACCACAGGACAGAGTCATTGTTACAGGATCTAAGAAAGGAGGGAGTTTTCCCATTGAGATGCAAGCGGAAACTGACAGAAGGGGTTCAGTAATAATCAGGTGTGTTGTGAGGCATGGCCAAGGAATCTGTGAGGTCCAGACCTGTGTGTCTCTTCACATGCAGCCCTGGATGAGACATAGTAAGGGAGGTGTGAACCTCCTTGGGGAAGACACCCCGTTGACTTCCACCACCTTGCTGGCCGGGGAGGAGGGCTGGCCTGAATAGGAGGTTACTATTGAATAGGTGGCGTCTGCCTTGATTGGTACTGACCCTAGGCTGTCCTCCTGATGGCGGTGGTTACTTTGGGAGCTGGGCAGAGGGAAAGGCTTTTTAGCCTGGGGCCAACAGGGTCTGCGGTTCTGACCCAGGAGTCCTTCAACCCCGACGGCAGTTCCGCTTCCAGTGGCCTGGCTCTTGTCAGAGCCAACAGGGCTCTTCATGACAGCTACTTGCCCAATGCCCTGACTCCTCATTTCCTAAACACGTGCCATTCAAGGGTGGACTCGCCTTGTTGGGTCTCCTTGATGGCAGATCACCGTGTAAAGCAGCCATTAATTGGCCTGCCATCTATCTTTACACTGCTCCTACAGCCTCACTCGCTCCTCTTTCTCCTGGTCTCTGTTGAAGTAGAACACAGAAGCAGCCTTTAGGAATGTCAGCCAAGGGGGTGCTCAACCCCATCCCTAATCTCTGGTGGCCTGAGCTAGAAATCTACGGTCACAGGCATGTTACGGCAATATTCTTCCTGTGAGGTAAGACGATGCCAATGAGGAGAGCTATGTTCTTCTATGTAAGATCAAAACATTAAGACTCCCCTATCCAAACTGTCTAATACAAGGTCTGAAGATCAAACTGTACACCCTGATGGGGAGTTCTGCAGAATACAATCAGTTTCCCATCTCGAAGAGACTAGAGAAATGAGGGAACAAGTCAGGCTTTCCAGATTGCTTACTGTCAGTAACTTAAAATCCAGTGAAAACTTAGCGAACAATTTTAGCTGTCAAATAACTTATGAAAACATTTACCGAAAGGTCCAATGCCTTCAACCAATTTTAAGAGTGCATATAGTTGGAAATACTTCTTAAATATCTAACACAAGTGTAACCCAATTGAAACAGAGAGCTGTTAATAAATTTTCCCATGAAGACATACAATACGTGCATACATATGACACAGGACAGGAGAGAATGATAAAACAGTTTGTTAGTAGCAGAGAGATTTTTGTCTGCCACTAGACAATGGAGGGGGAAAGATGGAAGACAACAAGGCATGGAGCATTCTTTGGAACAAAGTTGCTCAGGACTTACTACTGCTCCTCAGGTTTCTTTTTTTTTTTTCCAGTTCTGCCAAATATATTATTAGAGATGGCTGGAGCAGAGGTTCTGTCTTTGTGCAAGAGAGAACTTAGATGTGAGAGGAGCAGTGTGAGATGCAGCTCCATTACATTAAGTTTTAGGATTTTCGGGTTCATACGAGGGGGAAGAGACAGGTAGAGAAGACTATTTTAGTTAGGACAGAAAGGGGGGAGGACTGTAAAGAGAGCAGGGGCTGAGCCTGTGGGACAGAGGGTGGAGTGTGGGAGTGTGGGTGGTGGTGCTGAAGTCAGGCTTCACTGCACCTGAGCAGCAGGCAGAGTCCTTTCTTAAGCTCTTGCTGGGGGAGGTGCTGAGCACCACACCGACCCTGATACGGTGGGCAGAAGTGAGAAAGGCTCCTAGTTGGAGTTGACAGTGCATTGTCTTTGGAGCTTGGCATGTCTCAGGTGCAGAGCTTTCCAGAGCAATACACATTCTGCTAGACTTTAGACTACCTTTCTACATCCGGGGGAGGGACTGGACTGGCAGAGGAGACTGGAGAGGAGAGGTCAGGAAGAGAGGAAAGAGGCAGTTTTGGCTGCCGGTGACAGGAGTGGTTAAGAGCCAGACAGGGGACAAGGGTAAAGAGAGGGTCGTGGTCCTGAGGCTGCAGCATCCTTGAGAGAACAGTGGAAGGGAAAGTTGAGGGTGCCAGGGGATATTCCAAGTGTTTCTCTGGTTTGTGGGCTTGGAATGAGAAAAGCTGACGTCAGAGGCGGCTTAATGAATGGGAATCAGGTGGGTCGGCCAGACAGGAATCACCAGATGGACGCTTGGGAGGACCCTGGGGTGGGCAGGGAGGAGGGTCCCACTCCTGGGCCAGGATCTCAGAGAGGATGATATGAGGGAGGGGAGGAGAGCGTACAGAGAGTTTTAGCTCCCTCAGGAAGAGCAGGAGAAAGAGAATTCCGGGGAGAAGAGGCTGGAAGGGTGGTCACTTTCCTTGTTGCCAGTGGAGAGGGAAAAGGAGGCGCTAGAGAAAGAGGGGGAATGGAGTGAGCAGAGGCCTGTGTTCCTGAGAGGCCAGCTTATCAGGTGCGAGAGAAAGGAGGGGTGGGCAGGCTGACGATCTAAGGGGTGGCTCCAGGCCTTCTTCCTCCATGAGAAATCAGAGTGAGGAAAGTTGACCCCAATGGAGGAAAAAGGCTTGGAATAGGGGCTTCTGACCATTTGCCTTTTCTCTGTATGAAGTTATTAAAATCTTGGAGAATATTGAGACAAAAACAAAAACAAAACAAAACAAAAAAAACCAAAAACCAAAAACCACCAAATTCGTGCTGAGGTGGAATAACAGCTTTGGCTTTGTCTCCCCCTTCAGGCCAGCTTGTGCAAGTCTTTTCAGAGACAGGCCAGAAGGGAGTTGAAATGTGGAGCCCATGGATTAAACGAACTATGGTCTGAGGGAAGAGGTTCTTGTAGCAGGGCTTCCCTGGGAAAGAATCACCTCAACCGAGAACTTAAGTCCTGAGTCCTCTAAGAGGAGACAGCGATAGAAACCAACTAAACACCCAGGCCCCACGAGGAGGGATGAACTGGTCAGAGCATTGCCCCAGCAGGCACGCGGTGAGAGCGCCCTCTCTTACCAATCGTGGGCTGAGAACCAGGTCCGACGTGGGCCTGTGATGATGAGGTCAGGCAAAGGCTCTGGCTGTGAATTCGCTCAAAATGAGAAGTGCAAGCGTGAGTGAGAAAATGTTCTGGAATAGGGTCTTCCAGGTCAGAAGGGAAAAAGGAGATTGTAGGCAAGAGAAGGTTAGGGGCGGGTGGAGACACTAAAAATGGGAAGAATTTGTCCAGATGAAGGGTGGGGGGTCACAGCTCTCAACCAGAGAATACAAGAGTGGCAGACTAGGGCAAGATGCCGGCCCCTCCCTCTACTTCTCACTCGGGGCACCAAATGTAAGCAAAAGGGTGCAGATCAGAGAAAGACAGAATGCGAACTCACAGCCAGACAAAGCTTATCCAAAGAAAATAAATCCCCCTCCCAACAATGAAAGGCCCAGGACCAGATGGATTCACTGCTGAATTCTACCAGACATTTAAAGAAGAACTGACTCCAATTCTTCTCAAACTATTCAGAACAATCGAAAAAGAGGGAGTCCTCCCAAATTCTTTCTATGAAGCCAGCATCACCTTAATTTCTAAGGCGGAAAAAGATGCAGCATTGAAAGAGAATTACAGACCAATATCCCTGATGAACATAGATGCAAAAATCCTCAATAAAATTCTCGCCAATAAAATGCAACAACACATCAGAAAGATCATCCACCCAGACCAAGTGGGATTTTCCCTGGTATGCAGGGATGGTTTGATGTGCGCAAAACAATCAATGTGATACACCACATTAACAGACTGCAGAAGAAAAAACATGATTATCTCAATAGACGCTGAGAAAGCATTTGATAAAATACAACACCCTTTCATGATGAAAACTCTAAGCAAACTGGGTTTGGAAGGAACATTCCTCAATACAATCAAAGCAATCTACGAAAAACACACAGCCAACAACCTATCGAATGGGGAAAAGTTGGAAGCATTTCCACTGAGATCTGGTACCAGACAGGGATGCCCACTCTCACCACTGCTATTCAATATAGTTCTGGAAGTTCTAGCCAGAGCTATTAGGCAAGAAAAAGAAATTAAAGGGATACAAATTGGGAAGGAAGAACTCAAACTATCCCTCTTTGCAGATGATATGATTCTTTATTTAGGGGACCCAAAGAACTCTACTAAGAGATTACTGGAACTCATAGAAGATTTTGGCAAAGTAGCAGGCTATAAAATCAATGCACAAAAATCAACAGCCTTTGTATACACAGGCAATGCCACGGCTGAGGAAGAACTTCTAAGATCAATCCCATTCACAATAGCTACAAAAACAATCAAATACCATGGAATAAATTTAACCAAGGACGTTAAGGATCTCTACGATGAAAATTACAAAACCCTAAAGAAAGAAATAGAAGAGGATACCAAGAAATGGAAAAATCTTCCATGCTCATGGACTGGAAGAATCCATATCATCAAAATGTCCATTCTCCCAAAAGCAATTTATAGATTCAATGCAATCCCAATCAAGATACCGAAGACCTTCTTCTCAGATCTGGAAAAAATGGTGCTGAAATTTATATGGAGACACAGGAGACCTCGAATAGCTAAAGAAATCTTGTACAACAAAAACAAAGCTGGAGGTATCACAATACCAGATTTCAGGACATACTACAAGGCAGTTGTAATCAAAACAGCATGGTACTGGTACAGAAACAGATGGATAGACCAATGGAACAGAATTGAAACACCAGAAATCAATCCAAACATCTACAGCCAACTCATATTTGATCAAGGATCCAAAACCAATCCCTGGAGTAAGGACAGTCTATTCAATAAATGGTTCTAGGAAAACTGGATTTCCACATGCAGAATCATGAAGCAAGACCCCTACTTTTCACCTTACACAAAAATTCACTCAACATGGATTAAAGACTTAAATCTATGACCTGACACCATCAAATTATTAGAGAGCATTGGAAAAACCCTTCAAAATATTGGCACAGGCAGAGAGTTCCTGGAAAAGACCTGGGAGGCACAGGCAGTCAAAGCCAAAATCAACTATTGGGATTGCATCAAATTGAGAAGTTTCTGTACTGCAAAAGAAACAGTCAGGAAAGTGAAGAGGCAAGCAACAGAATGGGAAAATATATTTGCAAACTATGCAACTGATAAAGGGTTGATAACCAGAATCTACAAAGAAATCCAGAAACTCCACAACATCAAAACAAACAACCCACTTGAGAGATGGGCCAAGGACCTCAATAGACATTTTTCAAAAGAGGAAATCCAAATGGCCAACAGACACATGAAAAAATGTTCAAGATCACCAGCAATCAGGGAAATGCAAATCAAAACCACAATGAGGTTCCACCTCACCCCAATTAGAATGGCTCACATTCAGAAATCTACCAACAACAGATGCTGGAGAGGATGTGGGGAAAAAGGGACACTAACACACTGTTGGTGGGAATGCAAACTGGTCAAGCCACTATGGAAGTCAGTCTGGAGATTCCTCAGAAACCTGAATATAACCCTACCATTCAACCCAGCCATCCCACTCCTTGGAATTTACCCAAAGGAAATGAAATTGGCAAACAAACAAGCTGTCTGCACATTAATGTTTATTGCAGCTCAATTCACAATAGCTAAGACCTGGAACCAACCCAAATGCCCATCAACAGTAGACTGGATAAAGAAATTATAGGACATGTACTCTACAGAATACTATACAGCAGTCAAAAATAATGAAACCTGGTCATTTGCAACAAGATGGAGGAATTTGGAAAACATCATGCTGAGTGAATTAAGCCAGCCCCAAAGGGACTAATATCATATGTTCTCCCTGATCAGTGACAACTAACTGAGCACGAAAGGGGAAACTTGTTGAAGTGAAATGGACACTATGAGACAGTGACTTGATCAGCTCTTGTCCTGACTGTTGATGTACAATGTAATACATTTTCATTATAGTATTTTTTTTGTTCTAGTACCATTGGTTGAACTCTGGAATTAACACACAATTATTCTTAGGTGTTTAAATTTTAACTGAAAAGTGATCCCTGTTAGGAATTTGGAAAACATTATGCTGAGTGAAATAAGCCAGTCTCAAAGGGACAAATACCACTTGTTCTCCCTGATAGGTGACAACTAACTGAGCACCAAAAAGGAAACCTGTTAAAGTGAAATGAACACTAGGAGAAATGGTGACTTGATCAGCCCTCACCCTGACTGTTGATGAACAACTTAATATGTTATCCCTCTTAGTATTCTTTTTTTGTTTGTTCTACTTAATACTTTTGGTTGAATACTGTAATCAATACACAATTCTTCTTAAGTGCTGAAACTTAACTGAAAAGTGATCACTGTTAAATAGAAGAGTGGGAATAAGAGAGGGAAGAGATGTGCAATTCGGGACATGCTCAAGCTGACTTACCTCAAATGGTAGAGTTAGAAACATACCAGGGGATTCCAATTCAATCCCATCAAGGTGGCATGTACCAATGCCATCTCACTAGTCCCAGTGATCAATTTCTGTTCACAATTGATCATAATGATAGGACTAAGAACCAAAGGGATCACATAAACAAGAATAGTGTTTGCAAATACTAGCTGATAGAATAAAAAAGGGAGAGAACGATCCAACATGGGAAGTGAGATACACAGCAGACCCATAGAATGGCAGATGTCCTAAACAGCACTCTGGCCTCAGAATCTGCCCTTAAGGCATGCGGATCTGGCTGAAATGCCCATGAGAGTATTTTATTTCAGGCATGCAAAGCCAAGACACTCTGGGGGGGAAAAAAAAACTAAATGAACGATCTCCGCGGGTGAGATCCCAGTGGAAAGAACGGGTCTTCAAAGAAGGGGGTACCTTTCTCTGAAGGGAGGAGAGAACTTCCACTTTGACTACAACCTTGTCTAAATATGATCAGAGTCAGTGAACTCAGGGGGCTTCCATAGCCTTGGCAGCTCATGACAAGAGCCTAGGGTGATCACTGATGCCATAAACAAGAGTGTCAATTTGTTAAGTCAACAACAGGAGTCACTGTGCACTTACTCCTCATGTAGGATCTTTGTCCTTAGTATGCTGTACATTGAGATTTAATGCTATAACTAGTACTCAAACAGTATTTTTCACTTTATGTTTCTGTGTGGGAGCAAACTGTTGAAATCTTTACTTAATGTATGCTAAACTGATCTTCTGTATATAAAGAGAATCAAAAATGAATCATGATGTGAATGGAAGGGGAGAGGGAGTGGGAAAGGGGAGGGTTGCGGGTGGGAGGGACGTTATGGGGGGAAAGCCATTGTAATCCATAAGCTGTACCTTCGAAATTTATATTCATTAAATAAAAGTTAAAAAAAAAGAAAAAAAAAGAAAGTTACTGTATACAAGTTTAAAAAAAAAAATCCGCAGAGATGGGTGACCAAATGCCAGCATGTGCATGTGTGCGTGCGTACACGTACACACACACACACACACACACACACACAATATACACCAGGGTGCCCAGACCCCAATTGGCTGGCCTTTTTATCTCTTAGGTGCACTAGGGGTGGGGGGGCAGTCAGTAGAGGTAAGCTTCTCCCATTAAGTTTTTCAAGTTTGGCCCCCTGGCTTCCAAACATGGGGCAGAATGCAGGGGGTGGGGTGGAGAACAGCACGTTGTGAGACTAAATTGGTCCCCTGAAAGAAGGTAAGGGTAACAGATACCTAAAATGGCTGAGGCTTCCGTCCTTGTTCCATCACTACCTACCTATGTCAAATAGACACACACTGAATGTCTTGCTAACAGCAGGTAGAGTCGTCTCTGCTGTCAAGCATTAGTTCTACTGCTGGGCATTAGATGGCTTGGCCCCAGGATATTAACTCGACTACTTAATGTAGATGCAAATGACACTGTTTGTGGGTCTAGGGAGATGATGGTGAAGAAAACTAAGATAGGTATCCAAGCCAGGTATGCCGCATGTATGGCAGTGATCCAACCTCACCCAGGATATGGGAGTGGAACCAGAACTTGCAAAACAGGCATTCCAATATTGGGCGCCAGTGTCCCAAGTAATAACAAATGATTCTTCCTTTACTTTGTACACCCAGTTGAATAAATCTAATAACTTATGGCATTAATGACCAAGCATTTAATTAACTGCTTTAAAAGTATTATATATACAGGATTTCAGTCAAATTTGTAACACTCACAAGACAATATAGACAAAAACTCAGGAGTGTGCCCAGTGTAATCAAAGTACAGGTACTCGAACTTAAACCTAACTAAAAGACTACTTCACATATAGTTAAGGGTACGGGTAGGTATTACTATTCCCTGAACACTAAAAGTACTCCTGGTCAGTCCTCTCAGATCGACACTGTCAACATCAACTCTCTGCTGAATCCACTATGTAAATACTAAATACAGGTGTGTAAAACAAGTTTTATAAAGTGATCTGGAAAGGTTTTATACAACCCTAGTACTTCACGGCTTAAAAATTGCCTCCTATGGAAAATTAGCAACTGACTCAATGACCGGATTTGATGTGATTTTATTTTTCCTCCATCCCCTGTATTGTCGAAGTCTTCTATAGTGAATGTGCACTTACAAAGAATAAAATTAAAATGAGCTGCACTCTGTAGCTCGAGGTCCCATCAATCCCGACCTTGCTTTGCATAAATAGAGTACCACAGAAATCAGGCACATCACACTTTCTTTATAGAACTACAAGGGCGTGGCGAATCTAGATAGTACACTCCAGAACTGTATTGTCCCAGCCAGTGGCCACTACCAATCATGGGTGACGTGCTGGACACACTACACTTGACTAGTCCAAGCCAAAATGGGCTGTAAATGCAAAATATGCATTGGATTTTAAACACTTTGGTAAAAAAAAAAAACAAAACAGTAAAGAAACCCCTTAATAGTTTTCAGCATATCAATTAAATGTTGAAATGATAGTACTTTGGGTATATTAGGCTAAAAAACCACTGAAGTTGATTTCACATCATTTTCAAATGAGGATACTAGAAGTGGACACACAGTTTGCACTAATTCATATTTTCACTGTAAAGTGCTGCTCTAGGACAAAATTATTCAAGTAAAGCCAGCAGCATGGCCATCAGTTGGGATCCTGTTCAAAGGCAGATCTTTGGGCCCCAGCCCCGAAGTGCTAAGCAGAATATGCATTTTAACTAGACCCCCGTCTGTTCAATACACACATTGAATACTGAGAAGCATCGTTAAAGAAAACCTGCATTTTTCCCTACACGTGACAATCTCACTTTTTAAAAATTTATCTATTTATTAAAATGCTACAAGGGGTCATGACAATTCTAGACAACAAGAACACAAGGTGGATAAAAAATGCAAAAACAAATTTCATTACCATTACCTGTTTTGGTGGAGTTTCTATTCCACAGAAGATAACAAATTAAAAATAATGCTTGTTTTTAAAAATGCAACTTTGTGCAACAACAACTGATGTATAATGGATTTTCAAACCAACCTATTAATGCACCAAGAACATATCATAGTGTCTGTGCAAAACTGCCAGTATCAGTAGAAAAAAAGGCTGAAAATCAATTAAAATACCATAGAGTGTCTACTGAGCCACAAGATGTTAGGAAAATCCAAAGGTGTCCACTTAAAAAGTTTACCAAAATAAGTAACTTAGAAAATACTAAAAATACACAAGAAACATTTCAATTTGAAATGTAGCACACAGAGAAAAAACAGCAAATGACGAAAGTAGTGTAAAATTAGTGCACAAGAATATTGTGCTGATACAGACAACGGACTCATTTAGAGGAAGAAGCTGTTCTGGTCGCCAAAGTCCTTTCCTGCATTCCACTGCACCTGTTGATTCTACAGAGGTGCATTACTCAAAACTAAAACAAGCAGTTACTCACGTTCCCATGTTTCTGACTGATTATAATTTAATAAAAGGAATCGAGCCCACAGGAAACTGAAAACAGGTTTCATTCTCTCTCCTCCACACTCCCACTTAGTTATCTGCCACCCAAGAGAACTTATACAGAGAATCTGTTAATTATTCACAAGACTATACCAAAAACATCCTTATGTGTGATTAACCTCCAAAAATGTGAATTTCTGAAGAGCTACTAGTGGAAGTGGGGTACACAGGCACTCAAAGATTCGCTGAATAAACAACAACAAGCCTGTGAGCTCACACAATGAAAGCAAAGCTTTATCTGATTAAATTAAGTACAGGGCGTGCTGGCCTCCTTCTTTTAAATGAAATAAAAAATATAGTTAGTTTGAAGAACAGCTGATGGTAAATCAGATTTTTTTTTTATTTTTCAAATGCTGTTTCTATATCCTCTGTATTTCTCTCCCATTTTACACTGTAAGTCAAATACAGGCATTCATACTAAAAGTACTAAAAGTATACAAATACTCATTCACTTTGAAAAAAAAATCATCTCATTTCCAAGAAAATATAGAACAGATCCAACATGGCTGAATATGGTGTAGCAACAATAACACGTTGCGGCCATTTGGGGAGTGAACCAGGGAAAGGGAAGACCTTTCTCTCAGTCTCTCCCTCTCACTATCTGTAACTCTACCTCTCAAATAAATAAAATCCTTAAAGAAAATTCTTATGGAATCACAAAAGGCCACAAATAGTTGGAGCGATCTAGAGTAAGAAAGCCCAACCTGGATGAATCATAATACTCGGTTTCAAAGCATTCTACAAAGTTACAGTAATTAAAACAGCTTAGTAATGGCATAAAATCCAACTGTGTAGCTCAATGGAACAGAAGAGAGAGCCCAGAATTTAATCCACATACAGATAGCCAGTTGACTTCTGAAAAAAAGTGCTCAGACCACACAGTGGAGTTAAGGATAATATTTTCAAAACAGCGCTGGCAAAACTGGATGCATATACATAGAAGAACGAAAGTAGATCTGTACCTCTCTTCACATACAAAAATCAACTGAAGATACATCAAAGACCCAATTTAAGACCTGACATTATGGACATTATGAGCTTGCTGGAAGAACACGTAAGGGAAACACTCAAAGACACTGGTGTAGGAACAACTTCTTGGATGGGAACCCCGAAGCACAGGCAACAAAAGTAAAACTAAGGAAATAGGACTATATCGAACTCGGAAACAAAGGACGTGACAATTCGAGTGGAGAGACATCCAGCAGAATGGGAAAAATAGTTGCAAACCATCTATCTGCCAAGGATTTTATCCCAAATATATATACAACTTAAAACAGTCAACAACAACAAAATCAATCCAGTTCGGGAATGGAAAAGGACTTCAACAGACAATTCTCAGAAAGAAGAAATACAAATGGCAAATGAACATATGGCAAAATGCTCAACATCTCCAGGCTTCAGGGAAATTCAAATCAAAACCGCAATGGGATATCTCCTCACCCCTATTAGAATGGCTGAAATCCAAACAACAGAGTAACAAATGCTGCAAAGGATGTGGGGGAAAAGGAACACTTAGACACTGCTGGGAGGCTGGGAGGAATCTCAGGGAATCCAACACAAAGAAATGTTTGTGTGTATCAGTACTGCTGCAAATACAGTTTGTAAAACTTTGTTGTATGCCTTTGTGAAACCGATGGTTAAAAATGTGATCCTACCACAGTTTTAATGATCTATAATTACTTAAAGATTTACCACATAGGGATGAAACGATCATTTTTCTATTCAATTACTGTCACAGTCATTGTCTATAGTCTCACTAAACTGGTATAATTTTGGTTTTTACTCATTAAACTTATCTAGTAAAGTATTAAGCCTTTTTCCTGCAACGTAATTTGAAAATTGGCTCAAAATCTAAACCAAAGACAGAAAGAAAAAGGAGAAGGAAACACAGTGGAAAGGAGAAAGGGGGAGGGAGGAAGGCAATATCATTGTGTTCTTACAGTTGTGTCTACAAAACACACTGAGTCTGCTAAACACTAATTAAAAGAAAAAAAAGAAAAGAAAACCAATGTACATTACTTTGTTCCCCACAACACCGCTTACCCATTTGCCAAACTGCAGAAATTCAATATAGAACTAAGAAAATAAGGTACATTCAATAAATAACAATTATTGAAATGTATTAACGATAAACAGGATACATTAAAAACAAACTACATATACTGTCACAAAACTTCACACAGTACCAAAGCATTTACAGCATTTACATAAGATGTGTGTACACATGAAAAAGATGAAGATTATTTGCAGAGAAAGAAATGGATGAAGGAAATGAAATTAAAACACGTTGTAAATTCTTCATTTCCTTTTAAAACTGGTACTAAACTGTAATGATTTTTAGAATTCAGAGGGGCAAGGATTTGAAATCTTGGTTACCAAGCCAATTAAGGTCACCTGCATTCCATGCCCGAAGTACCCAGGTTCAGTATCCACCTCCGGCTCCTGACTCTAGCTTCCTATTAATGTGGATGGAGAAGGCAGTTGTGATGGCTCAAGAAATCGGGTACCTGCTTCTGGCTCCCGAGTCTAGCTTCCTGTACTATGGACCTGGAGTGCAGGGAACAGGCCCCAGGTATTTGGGTACCCATCACCATTGCTGGAAACACGGAATGAGTTCTCCAATCCTCAACTCAGCCAGGCTCAGGCCCAGTAGTTGTGGGAATTAGGAAGTCAACCAGCAGATGAGAACCCTCTTTATATCTGTTTCCTGCACTGTGTGTGTGTGCGCACGCATGTGCCTGCATGGGTGTGACTATCTGCCTCTGAAATAAACCTTAAGGATAGATGAAGATCACCCACTTTTGAAGAATTTAACTTTATTTATTTAAGAGGCTAAGACGGAGCACTCCCATTTACTCCCTCACTCCTTAAATGCCTGCAGCAGCTAGGACTGGGTCAGGCTGAAGTTAGGGGCCAGGACCTCAGTCTCCCACGGAGCCGACAAGCACCCAGACACTTTGGCCATCACCTGATACCTCCCCAGGACACACATCAGCGGGAAAGCTGGAATTGGAAATGGATCCAGAATTCAAATCCGGGCACTGGAACACAGGGCACAGACATCCCAAGGACAAACTTAACTCCCACATCATATGTGCGCCCCCAAGAATCTGACAAACGACACCCAAAGGCTGTTAGCCTAAAGCTAGCGTAAGGGGCACTTTCAAAGCTAAAGGAAACTCCCTTGCAAGTGACTGCCTATCTTCCTTCCCCTTCATTTTGTCTAATATGACTGTTATGACCAGTTTTCCTCCCCAACCTGTTCATCTGTAGCGCCTACGTGATGCTGACGCCACTGCCATCTCAAGCCCTTACCGCCGGCCTCTCTCTTCCGCTGCCCAACGCAGAGCCGCCGCCGCCGCCTGCTCCGCTGCTACCCACCGCGTCAGCACCGCCACTCCTACCTGCTTCCTCGCGGGCCGCCGACGCTCCTGCCGCCGGACTCTGCACCAGAATGGCCCCGCCACCGGGCCTTTCCTCGCCGCCGCGGCTGCCTGCGCTGTCCAGAGCAGGACGCCCCACAGGATGCCCACGCTGACACCCACTGCTTCCTGGTTCTCCTGGTTCTTGGCCGCTGCTGCCGCCAGCGAACACTGAGGCTTCCCGCCTAGCAAGGCCCAGGCTTCAGTTAGGTCGAGGCAGAGCTGCCCTTCCCCGCCCAGGACGCCCGACACGGAGCCGCCACCATCGCCTCTATCCGCGCCACCCCTCACCCTCGCTGCCCAGGCCTACACCAACACCAACACCGCCCCCGCCTACCTCTGCTTCCTCGCTGACCGCTGACTTCTCGGCCTGGAAGAAGGCTCGCTACCGCCGCCGCTGCATCCTTCCTAGCCGCCGCCCGCCGATGAACTCAGCCGCCCGCCCACGACGTTTACGTGACCCCGACGTTAGGTACGCTGACTCGGCGGCGGCGGGGTCACCGTCAGCGTCTTAGCGTACTTGCGGCGGCGGGGTCACCGTCAGCGTCCTAGCGTACTTGCGGCGTCCGGGTCAGCGTCAGCGTGCATAACGTCGGGGTCACGTAAACGTCGTGGGCAGGGCGGCACAGTTCATGGGCGGGCAGCGGCGAGGAAGGATGCGGCGGCAGCGGCGGCGGCGGCGGTAGCAGTAGCCATTCTTCTGAGAAACCGAGAAGTCAGCGTTCATCGAGGAAGCAGAGGTAGGCGGGGGCGGTGTTGGTGTAGGCCTGGGCAGCGAGGGTGAGAGGTGTTTGTTTGCCAATTTCATTTCCTTTGGGTAAATTCCAAGGAGTGGGATGGCTGGGTTGAATGGTAGGGTTATATTCAGGTTTCTGAGGAATCTCCAGACTGACTTCCATAGTGGCTTGACCAGTTTGCATTCCCACCAACAGTGTGTTAGTGTCCCTTTTTCCCCACATCCTCTCCAGCATCTGTTGTTGGTAGATTTCTGAATGTGAGCCATTCTAATTGGGGTGAGGTGGAACCTCATTGTGGTTTTGATTTGCATTTCCCTGATTGCTGGTGATCTTGAACATTTTTTCATGTGTCTGTTGGCCATTTGGATTTCCTCTTTTGAAAAATGTCTATTGAGGTCCTTGGCCCATCTCTTAAGTGGGTTGTTTGTTTTGATGTTGTGGAGTTTCTGGATTTCTTTGTAGATTCTGGTTATCAACCCTTTATCAGTTGCATAGTTTGCAAATATATCTTCCCATTTTGTTGCTTGCCTCTTCACTTTCCTGACTGTTTCTTTTGCAGTACAGAAACTTCTCAATTTGATGCAATCCCAATAGTTGATCCAATTTTCCCAGCACCATTTATTGAATAGACTGTCCTTGCTCCAGAAATTGGTTTTAGATCCTTGATCAAATATGAGTTGGCTGTAGATGTTTGGATTGATTTCTGGTGTTTCAATTCTGTTCCATTGGTCTATCAATCTGTTTCTGTACCAGTACCATGCTCTTTTGATTACAACTGCCTTGTAGTATGTCCTGAAATCTGGTATTGTGATACCTCCAGCTTTGTTTTTGTTGTACAAGATTTCTTTAGCTATTCGAGGTCTCCTGTGTCTCCATATAAATTTCAGCACCATTTTTTCCAGATCTGAGAAGAAGGTCTTCGGTATCTTGATTGGGATTGCATTGAATCTATAAATTGCTTTTGGGAGAATGGACATTTTGATGATATGGATTCTTCCAGTCCATGAGCATGGAAGATTTTTCCATTTCTTGGTATCCTCTTCTATTTCTTTCTTTAGGGTTTTGTAATTTTCATCGTAGAGATCCTTAACGTCCTTGGTTAAATTTATTCCATGGTATTTGATTGTTTTTGTAGCTATTGTGAATGGGATTGATCTTAGAAGTTCTTCCTCAGCCGTGGCATTGCCTGTGTATACAAAGGCTGTTGATTTTTGTGCATTGATTTTATAGCCTGCTACTTTGCCAAAATCTTCTATGAGTTCCAGTAATCTCTTAGTAGAGTTCTTTGGGTCCCCTAAATAAAGAATCATATCATCTGCAAAGAGGGATAGTTTGAGTTCTTCCTTCCCAATTTGTATCCCTTTAATTTCTTTTTCTTGCCTAATAGCTCTGGCTAGAACTTCCAGAACTATATTGAATAGCAGTGGTGAGAGTGGGCATCCCTGTCTGGTACCAGATCTCAGTGGAAATGCTTCCAACTTTTCCCCATTCAATAGGATGTTGGCTGTGGGTTTTTCGTAGATTGCTTTGATTGTATTGAGGAATGTTCCTTCCAAACCCAGTTTGCTTAGAGTTTTCATCATGAACGGGTGTTGTATTTTATCAAATGCTTTCTCAGCGTCTATTGAGATAATCATATGGTTTTTCTTCTGCAGTCTGTTAATGTGGTGTATCACATTGATTGTTTTGCGCACATCAAACCATCCCTGCATACCAGGGATAAATCCCACTTGGTCTGGGTGGATGATCTTTCTGATGTGTTGTTGCATTCTATTGGCGAGAATTTTATTGAGGATTTTTGCGTCTGTGTTCATCAGGGATATTGGTCTGTAATTCTCTTTCAATGCTGCATCTTTTTCCGCCTTAGAAATTAAGGTGATGCTGGCTTCATAGAAAGAATTTGGGAGGACTCTCTCTTTTTCGATTGTTCTGAATAGTTTGAGAAGAATTGGAGTCAGTTCTTCTTTAAATGTCTGGTAGAATTCAGCAGTGAATCCATCTGGTCCTGGGCTTTTCTTTGTTGGGAGGGGGATTTATTTTCTTTGGATAAGCTTTGTCTGGCTGTGAGTTCGCATTCTGTCTTTTCTCTGATCTGCACCCTTTTGCTTACATTTGGTGCCCCGAGTGAGAAGTAGAGGGAGGGGCCAGAATCTTACCCCAGTCTGCCACTCTTGTATTCTCTGGTTGAGAGCTGTGACCCTCCACCCTTCATCTGGACAAATTCTTCCCATTTTTAGTGTCTCCACCCGCCCCTAACCTTCTCTTGCCTACAATCTCCTTTTTCCCTTCTGACCTGGAAGACCCTATTCCAGAACATTTTCTCACTCACGCTTGCACTTCTCATTTTGAGCGAATTCACAGCCAGAGCCTTTGCCTGACCTCATCATCACAGGCCCACATCGGACCTGGTTCTCAGCCCACAGATTGGTAAGAGAGGGCGCTCTCACCGCGTGCCTGCTGGGGCAATGCTCTGACCAGTTCATCCCTCCTCGTGGGGCCTGGGTGTTTAGTTGGTTTCTATCGCTGTCTCCTCTTAGAGGACTCAGGACTTCAGTTCTCAGTTGAGGTGATTCTTTCCCAGGGAAGCCCTGCTACAAGAACCGCTTCCCTCAGACCATAGTTCGTTTAATCCATGGGCTCCACATTTCAACTCCCTTCTGGCCTGTCTCTGAAAAGACTTGCACAAGCTGGCCTGAAGGGGGAGACAAAGCCAAAGCTGTTATTCCACCTCAGCACGAATTTGGTGGTTTTTGGTTTTTGGTTTTGTTTTTGTCTCAGAATTCTCCAAGATTTTAATAACATCATACAGAGAAAAGGCAAATGGTCAGAAGCCCCTATTCCAAGCCTTTTTCCTCCATTGGGGTCAACTTTCCTCACTCTGATTTCTCATGGAGGAAGAAGGCCTGGAGCCACCCCTTAGATCGTCAGCCTGCCCACCCCTCCTTTCTCTCGCACCTGATAAGCTGGCCTCTCAGGAACACAGGCCTCTGCTCACTCCATTCCCCCTCTTTCTCTAGCGCCTCCTTTTCCCTCTCCACTGGCAACAAGGAAAGTGACCACCCTTCCAGCCTCTTCTCCCCGGAATTCTCTTTCTCCTGCTCTTCCTGAGGGAGCTAAAACTCTCTGTACGCTCTCCTCCCCTCCCTCATATCATCCTCTCTGAGATCCTGGCCCAGGAGTGGGACCCTCCTCCCTGCCCACCCCAGGGTCCTCCCAAGCGTCCATCTGGTGATTCCTGTCTGGCCGACCCACCTGATTCCCATTCATTAAGCCGCCTCTGACGTCAGCTTTTCTCATCCCAAGCCCACAAACCAGAGAAACACTTGGAATATCCCCTGGCACCCTCAACTTTTCCTTCCACTGTTCTCTCAAGGATGCTGCAGCCTCGGGACCACGACCCTCTCCTTACCCTTGTCCCCTGTCTGGCTCTTAACCACTCCTGTCACCGGCAGCCAAAACTGCCTCTTTCCTCTCTTCCTGACCTCTCCTCTCCAGTCTCCTCTGCCAGTCCAGTCCCTCCCCCGGATGTAGAAAGGTAGTCTAAAGTCTAGCAGAATGTGTATTGCTCTGGAAAGCTCTGCACCTGAGACATGCCAAGCTCCAAAGACAATGCACTGTCAACTCCAACTAGGAGCCTTTCTCACTTCTGCCCACCGTATCAGGGTCGGTGTGGTGCTCAGCACCTCCCCCAGCAAGAGCTTAAGAAAGGACTCTGCCTGCTGCTCAGGTGCAGTGAAGCCTGACTTCAGCACCACCACCCACACTCCCACACTCCACCCTCTGTCCCACAGGCTCAGCCCCTGCTCTCTTTACAGTCCTCCCCCCTTTCTGTCCTAACTAAAATAGTCTTCTCTACCTGTCTCTTCCCCCTCGTATGAACCCGAAAATCCTAAAACTTAATGTAATGGAGCTGCATCTCACACTGCTCCTCTCACATCTAAGTTCTCTCTTGCACAAAGACAGAACCTCTGCTCCAGCCATCTCTAATAATATATTTGGCAGAACTGGAAAAAAAAAAAAGAAACCTGAGGAGCGGTAGTAAGTCCTGAGCAACTTTGTTCCAAAGAATGCTCCATGCCTTGTTGTCTTCCATCTTTCCCCCTCCATTGTCTAGTGGCAGACAAAAATCTCTCTGCTACTAACAAACTGTTTTATCATTCTCTCCTGTCCTGTGTCATATGTATGCACGTATTGTATGTCTTCATGGGAAAATTTATTAACAGCTCTCTGTTTCAATTGGGTTACACTTGTGTTAGATATTTAAGAAGTATTTCCAACTATATGCACTCTTAAAATTGGTTGAAGGCATTGGACCTTTCGGTAAATGTTTTCATAAGTTATTTGACAGCTAAAATTGTTCGCTAAGTTTTCACTGGATTTTAAGTTACTGACAGTAAGCAATCTGGAAAGCCTGACTTGTTCCCTCATTTCTCTAGTCTCTTCGAGATGGGAAACTGATTGTATTCTGCAGAACTCCCCATCAGGGTGTACAGTTTGATCTTCAGACCTTGTATTAGACAGTTTGGATAGGGGAGTCTTAATGTTTTGATCTTACATAGAAGAACATAGCTCTCCTCATTGGCATCGTCTTACCTCACAGGAAGAATATTGCCGTAACATGCCTGTGACCGTAGATTTCTAGCTCAGGCCACCAGAGATTAGGGATGGGGTTGAGCACCCCCTTGGCTGACATTCCTAAAGGCTGCTTCTGTGTTCTACTTCAACAGAGACCAGGAGAAAGAGGAACGAGTGAGGCTGTAGGAGCAATGTAAGGATAGGTGGCAGGCCAATTAATGGCTGCTTTACACGGTGATCTGCCATCAAGGAGACCCAACAAGGCGAGTCCACCCTTGAATGGCATGTGTTTAGGAAATGAGGAGTCAGGGCATTGGGCAAGTAGCTGTCATGAAGAGCCCTGTCGGCTCTGACAGGCGGAACTGCCCTCGGGGTTGAAGTACTCCTGTGTCATAACTGCAGACCCTGTTGGCCCCAGGCTAAAAAGCCTTTCCCTCTGCCCAGCTCCCAAAGTAACCACCGCCATCAGGAGGACAGCCTAGGGTCAGTACCAATCAAGGTAGACGCCACCTATTCGATACTAACCTCCTATTCAGGCCAGCCCTCCTCCCTGGCCAGCAAGGTGGTGGAAGTCAACGGGGTGTCTTCCCCAAGGAGGTTCACACCTCCCTTACTATGTCTCATCCAGGGCTGCATGTGAAGAGACACACAGGTCTGGACCTCACAGGTTCCTTGGCCATGCCTCACAACACACCTGATTATTACTGAACCCCTTCTGTCAGTTTCCGCTTGCATCTCAATGGGAAAACTCCCTCCTTTCTTAGATCCTGTAACAATGACTCTGTCCTGTGGTTTACACCCTGTGTATCTAACCTGCTTGTTAGACACCCTACACAGAACGGAGCGGTCAGGCATAAACCTGTCTTCCCATGCACTGGACAGGACTCTTGCTTTCCTAGATCCCCCATTGTCTCATTTCGGCATCCTTCCCACCATGGGCAGTGTTTCCGATTTGTCTTTTTATCCTCGTAATCATTTGCTGCCATTCCTACCATGTACAAGTAACACGTTTCAAAACCTCTTACAGGAGGGTTTGACTGCAGGAGCAACACAAGGCTGCTTGCTCTCTCCTTCTCCAGTCAGTCCCATCCAGAGTATAGATACCCTGCCCCTCCTCTACGCCCATATCAGCAGGAAGTAGCCAGAAGGAAACTGGTGCCCCGCCTCTTTATCTGTACTCAAAATCAGGATTGATGGAAGGACAGATGCCTCAGCCATTTTAAAAAAGTTCTGGCTGCTCATGCCTTCTTTCAAGAGACCAGTTTCATCTCACATCCTGTTGTTCTCCCCCCCCCCCCCCCAACCTGCATTCTTCCTCAGGTTTGGAAGCAGGAGGCCAAACTTGAAGAACTTGTATAGAGACACTCATCTCTACCCACTGCCACCCACACCCACCCTGAGCCCACCTAAGATATAAAAAGGCCCTCCCTCCCTGGGTCTGGGCCCTCTGCCACCTGTTCGGTCTGTGCTTGCTGGCAGGTTGTCCACTTCTGGGAGTTTCTTTTCTTTGGCTAAATTCAGTCTGTCTGTGAGTCTTTTTATTCTGCCTGCTGTTGATCTGCACCCGTTTCCTTACATTTGGTGCCCCGTGTGAGGAGGCACTGCTCTGCACCCCTTTTCCTTACAGTTAGCACGAGACTTTCTGTTTAGTCTTTACTTCAAAGTTTGTACGACAATATGTCAGAAACAACCTGACACTTGGCAGCTTCTGCAAGCTTCTGGCCTGTTCTGTAGTCTGTGGGTGCGTGTGTGTGTGCGTGTGCGTGTGCGTGTGTGTGTGTGTGTGGCTGATAGTCAAAAAGCAGACTAATACTAGTAAAATTATGTTTCTCTGGGGTGTGTTGGGTGGGATGCAAAGTGATGAAGAAAATTTCTTGCACTTAATGGTTGACTTTTGAAAACGGTTTTTTATTTTTATTTTTTTAAAAGACAAAAAGGCACAGTACAGATAGTGACAGAGTGACGGGGGCCTGGGGTCTTCCATCCCCTGGTTCACTCCCTAAATGATTGCCATCGCCAGGGCTCGCCAGAGCAAAAGCTATGAGCCTGGAACTCCGTTGAGGTCTTCCGTGTTGGTGGGAGGGCCCGACTGTTGAGACACCTGCTGCCTTGCTGGGCGCATTAGCTGGAGGCTGGATCAGCAGTGGAGCAGCTGGAACTCGAACCAGTGCCCTTCTGGGAAGCTGGCGTCACAGGCCGTGGTTACTCTGCTGTGCCTCAGTGCTAGCCCAAGTGAGGAGCAGTTTTGCAGACAGTTTCCAGGTTCACAGAAGTATCTGCCTGTTGACTGTGGAGAGATGCGTTCTGGTTTGGGATGGCTAGGGAAGTAGGAATGTAGAGGGAGATAGGTTGAAAGGAGTAGGGTTCTCTGTGACCTTCTGCCTTCTCTCTAGGTTTTGTGCTGGTTTCTGTTCCTGCTGTCTCTTGCTCCTTGGAATTAATCAAAACCATTTGTGCTTAAGGCTGAATACACAAGTACCTGAATCTGTTATCATGAGACACTGACTTGATAAAGGCTACTAAGTGTTCATTCACGAAATGTCCCTTTGTAAAACTCTAGGATTAATGACTTAGGTTTTGCATGGTTTTTAAATACAATGTATGTGAATTAAGTTAGTATTTCAGCCCTCCAAATGTCCCATTTAATCTGATCTGGGCTAGTTTTATATATGCCAGCATGTAAATTTTTAAGCTTTGATATTTTGTTCATACTGCATAGATGCTCATGCAGAGTTGTCATTTTTTAATCCAAGCCTAAATGGAATTTTGGTTTTAATTTGTCTCCTATTTAGCCCAGATCTACTTTTGTTAAATCTAATTTTATGGCTTTTTGCAATGATCATTTTCTTTTTATCTCAAACACCCTACTTGTGAAAACCTTTCAATATGCACATCTTTGGATGACACAGAGATCTCTGCCCATTGGTCCAAGTCTTTCTATAACAAATATGTAATATGAAGCTTTTATATCGACTTTTACTTGATGTGCACTTTTCTTTCAAGTGCAATAAACTTTCTAATGTATGAGGATTCAGTTCTCCCTTACAAAGTTTTATGTGTCCTGTTTTTGTGTTTGCGTAAGTGTTTGTAACTGTTTTTGTAATTCCTTGTCTGAGGCTATATGTGGGGACATGCCTGAAGAATGGCTTCTTTGTTGTTGTTAACTCTTTGTTCATTTGCAAGGTAGGGTTACAGAGAGGCAGAGAGAGTGAGAACACTGGTTCATTCTCCAAAGGGTTGCAATGACCAGAGCTGTGCCGGTGCAAAGCCAGGATCCAGAGCTGCTTCTGCTCTCCCACGTGGATGCATGGGCCCAAGGATTTTGGCCATCTTCTACTGCTTTCCCAAGTCATAGCATAGAGCTGGATAGGAAGTGGGGCAGCTGGGACTCAAACCAGCACCCATGTGGGATGCCAGCACTGCAGGCGGAGGCTTTAGCAGTTGCCACAGCACGGGCCCCGGGAATGGTTTCTTGAATTTGTGTGTGTGTGTGAGAGAGATAGAGACAGACAGACAGAGAATATTAGATAAAAATTATTTTATCCACAGATTCACTCCCTGGATGACCACAATGGCCAGGCCAAAGCTACGAGCCAGGGACTCATTCCAGATCTCTCACATGGGTGGCAGGAGTCCAAGGGCTGGGGTTGTCTTCTGCCCTCCTGTGCGCTGTAGCAGGGAGCTGAATCAGGAGCCGAAGAGCCAGGATTCAACATCATAAGTCCGATATGGGAAGCTGGTGTCCCAAATGCTTTTAACCCTCTGAACCACACCTCCAGATCCACTCAGATCTGTCCAGCATCAGACAGAATCTACTTTGTGTTATTGATCGTTAATCTCATTTTCACACGAAATTTGCACTAGTAATGGCTCAGGGAATGCTGACAAATGGGGAAGCTTGGCTCTGAGTCTGCCTTGGTGAAGCGTGGGGCTTCCTAGGCAGGGAGGTGTAAGTCCATGGTGGCGGCAGCAACACAGGGGGCAGCTAGGGAGCAGCAGGTGGCGGGGGAGCTGGTGAGACGAGGGGCAGCGGCGCTGAAGTGTAGTTCCTCACGGGCGGCGGCAGCAGCGGTGCCTTGGAAGTGTGAGGCATCGCAGGCTGGGAAAGGTGAGTCTGCCTTGGTGGCGCGTGGGCAGGGACGTGCAGTTGGGAGGTGGCGTTGACTGTGGCAGTGTGTGGGGTAGTGCCGAGAAGCAGGCAGCAGCGGAGAGGCAGTGGCGAAGAAGCCTCAGGCCACGGGCGGGGAAGTGTGGGGTGCAGGTCCCCTTGGAGCCGGTGGGCCTCTCGGGTTTTCATGGCCTGCACACAGAGATGCTCCGCTCCCCCTGCCTTTGCATCGTGGCGTCCAAGAGGAAAGGGAGGGTGAGGGGTCAATATTCTTTGGGTGCTGGTTGTCCACAGCCACTGTCTGGCAGTCAGCTTTTCACCTGGGGACAGGCTGCCTGCTAGCAGGGAGTTCCCTGCATCGTCTGGGAACCGCCGGCTCCCAGAGTTGGTGATCCTGGTCGTGCTGGGTTGAGCGCGTCCAGGTGTGGGCAGTGCAGGTGGAGGGCCAGATGGCGGGTGTGCCAGGACCAGCCTCTCTCGCCTGGAGGTTGTCGTCCACAGCATTTAGCTGGCTTTGTGATTTGGGTGCCGATGAGACTGTGGCTACAAGTTGTGGCAGGAGTGAACGTCCACTTCAGGTTGCAAGCCCAGTGTCTGACAGGGCCCTCACTATTCGTGGAGGGTCTGGGAAGCAGCAGCCGGCACACAGACGGTGGGCTGCACCCTGGGAGAGTGGCTGGGCACTCCTGTATTCCTGCTGGGACAAAATGTTGTCCGGTGGGATATTTTATGTATTTTAATTATTCATTTTTTGTTGTTTCCAATAAAAACTCTTTCTTTGGTTTTACTAAATTAAAAGGAATAATTACCATGCATTCTAGAATATTTTTAAGTTGATGGGACAGGCAGATGTATTTGAAATCTTTTTGTCTTAGATGATTTACAGTGTGGAGGATTTTCCCTGTTGTCACAGAGTTTGAGTTTCTTTAAATTTTTTTTATGTGACTGATGTGGAGAGAAAATTTAAGATTATCAAGGTTTTTTTTTTTTCTTGGTTATTGCTGTTGTCATTTCCTATTTATTTCTGTTGACATGAATTGTTACTAAGCAGACATATATTAATATTAACCAGTGAGAAAGGATTGTTTTTGGCCTGTACTCATATTATGACATCAGGACCGGCCTTCAGTTAGGCATTACAAATGAAGAGATTGGAGAGGAAAACTTTTCATAATTGTTATAATATGCTAAATGAAGGGAAAGGATGATATGCAGAAACATCCAAGGGAGTTTTCCTTTAGTTTTGAAAGATCACCTAGTACTAGCTTTAGGCTTTTTAACAGCCTTTGGGTGCCATTCGTCAGTGCTAAAAGCTTTCTTGGGGGCACACATTTGGTGTGGGAGTTAAGTCAGTCCTTGGGATGTCTGTGTCTTGTGTTACAGTGCCAGGATTTGAATTCTGGATCCATCTCCAATTCCAGCTTTTCTGGTAATGTGTGTTCTGGGAGACATCAGGTGATGGCAAAAGTATCTGGGTCCCTGTCACCTACATGAGAGACTGAGTTCCTTGCTCCTAGCTTCATCCTGACCAAGTCCTAGCTGTTTGCAGGCATTTGAGGTGTGAGGGAGTAGATAGGAGGGCTCTCTTTGCCTTTCAAATCAATGAAGTTAACATTTTTTCAAAAATGTGATTTTTATATTGAAAATGTATTTCAGAAGCACATACTGATACATGCCTGCACACACACACACACACACACACACACTGCAAGAAACAGTTATAAAGAGGACTCCCATCTGTTAGTTCACTTCCTAATTCCCACACCTACTGGTCCTGAGACTGGCTGAGTTGAGGAGTTGGGAACTCATTCCATGTTTCCCACACGGGTGATGGGTGCCCAAATGCTTGAGCCATAACCATTTCTCTCCAGGTCCACAATACAGGAAGCTAGAGTCAGGAGCCAGAAACAGGTACTCGGTTTCTTGAGCTGTCACAACTGCCTTATAGGTCCACGTTAATAGGAAGCTAGAGCTGGATGTGGATACTTAACCCAAGTACTTGTAGTGTGGAATGAGGTGACTTTAATTGGCATGTTAACCTATGTTTCAAAGATTTTTTCTTGTGACATCATGTGTAGTTTTTTTTTTTTTTTTTTTTTAATCAGGCCTTAAGGCATGCGGATCTGGCTGAAGAGCCCATGAGAGTATTTTAGGCATGGAAAGCCAAGACACTCTGGGAAAAAAAAAAAAAAAAAAAAAAAGAAGACCTAAATGAAAGATCTCTGCGAGTGAGATCCCAGTGGAAAGAACGGGGCCATCAAACAAGGAGGTACCTTTCTCTGAAGGGAGGAGAGAACTTCCACTTTGATTATGACCCTGTCGGAATAAGATCGAAGTCGGCGAACCCAAAAGGCTTCCATAGCCTTGGCAACTCATGACTAGAGCCTAGGGAGATTACTGATGCCATAAACAAGAGTGTCAAATTGTTAAGTCAACAACAGGAGTCACTGTGTACTTACTCCTCATGTGGGATCTGAATCCTACATTAAGTGAAGAGCACAACAAATAGTATAAAGAACGAAATACTGTTCCTCAATAGTAGAGACAAGGGCTGTAAACAATCATTGAGCTCCAAATGGTTTTCTAAGAAGCACTCTCTGAGTTTTCCTTCCGTGTGGCTGTTTGGCATAATAGTTAAGATGCTGGTTGGGATGCCTGCAAATCATATTGGAGAGCCTGGGTTCAAGTTACTGCTCCACTCCTGATCCTGTCTTACCTCTAATGCACACTATGGGACAAAGCAGATAATGGCTTATGTGGTTGGGTCCCTGTTGCCTGCGTGGTAAACGTGGATTGAGTTCCAGGCTTCTGACTTCAGCCTGACTCAGCCCTGGCTGTTGTGGAAAATTAAGTAAACTAGTGATTGGAAGATAGCCCTCTTCTCTGTGACTCTGCATGCCTCTCCCTCTCTGCTCCTCTCTTTTCCTCTCTCTATCCATTTCACTTTCTTTCACATAAAAATGAATACATATTAAAATTTCGCTCTTATTAGTGTTTTGAGATATTTCTTCACTTGAATTTATATTACAGAAATAAAAGCAATTTGATAGAAGTGCCTTAGAAATTGAGTGAGATGACTTAACAAATTGACACTCTTGTTTATGGCGTCAGTAATCTCCCTAGGCTCTTGTCAGGAGTTGCCAAGGCTTTATGTGAATGGAATGGGAGAGGGAGCGGGAGATGGGAGGGTTGCGGGTGAGAGGGAAGTTATGGGGGGAAAAAGCCATTGTAATCCATAAGCTGTACTTTGGAAATTTATGTTTAGTAAATATAAAAGTTAAAAAAATAATGAAAAAAAGAAATAGCGTCAGATGGATCTGGCTTAGTGTCATAGCAGGTAAAGCTGCCATGTGTGACAAAAGCATCCCATACCTGTGCCAGTTTGTGTCCTGGCTGCTCCACTTCAACTCCACTCCCTGCTAGTGCCTAGGAAAAGCAGCAGAAGATAACCTAAGTGTTTGGGCCCCTGCCACCCATGAGGGAGACACAAATGGAGTTCCTGGCTCCTGACTTTGGTTTGGCCAGGGGTTGGCTATGGGGCCAACTGGGAAGTGAACCAGTGGATAGAGGATCTCTCTCTGTCTCTGTGTTACTGGACTTTCAAATAAATGTCCTTTCAAATAAATTGTCCTTGTCTACGAGTGCATTGCTGCGGTCCAGTTAATGGTGGTCTGACAACAATATGCCACTCTTTAAGAACTGGGTTATGCCACTCTTTAAGTGCCAGATTGGGAGCTCCATACATCCGCCCACAGCCACTGCCAAGATGTAGAGATACACTACATCATACCCTGAGTTGCTGAGGTGGTAGCCAGTGACGGGTAAGATCCCCGGGACAGCCCTTACCAGCTGGAGTGGTAGTCAAGGACGGGTAAGATCCCCAGAGGGGGACAACCTAAGACAGACATGCTCCCTAAGGGGCTGATCCCACTCAAAGGGGACAACCTAAGACAGGCACACTCTCCGCTCAGTTCCTCTTCCTCTCTTTAATATAAAACAAAAAAGGGGGAATCTGTGGGGAAATTAGGCACACGTGGCAATTCAAAGATGGCGCCCAAAGGAAGTAAGGTGGGCGGTGCCCAAAGTCATTTACCACCAAAGCTGATTGGCTGCGCAGCATCAGGGGAGGTGACAACTGATGATGAGTGTACAGACATATGGCTGGTGCTGTAAAAAGTCGCCCTGTAAAATGACCTTTTAAGTAATTGGTTGGTCCTTAAGCCCTGCCACAGTAATCATGTGGTCTTGTGCTTTAAAAGGCTTTGCCATGTCCAATAAAGGGAGTTCTTGCTTGCTTGACTTGACTCCCCGCTGCATCTGATTGTCTCCGGGATTGGGAGGCTGGGGAACGGGTGAGCGGCGCACTTACCTTTCTTCGGACCCAGTCCATCCTCATTCGGGTGGACTAAGACCCGCAATTAGTGATACAAGCTTCATATCTCAGAGACCCAGTGTTGCATTCCAGCCTTGGCCCTTGGGAGCTCTTGCCGGTGGTACCTCTGCCCCTTTGACGTGTCTCCTTAATTTTTGGTGCTACAAGATGCTTCAGACTCATCTTGTGTTTTCCCTGTCCTGGTCTGGAATTAATCAACCACTTCCCCAAGGAGCCCTCGTTCCTTTTATTGGAGAATGGAATTTAGAAACTAAGATCTGAGTATGCCGAGTTTGTTCCTTGCTACTTAAAATAACACTGCTTTTAGGCTCTCAATGAACAGGGATATAGATGCCTGTCTATATAGGTAGTGTGTGTGGCAGTCATACTAACACAGGTATACATGTATACACATAATTACTTCTCTATCCATCTGTGTGTATACTAAGCTAAATATGAGTTCACTGGGAGATCTCCAGTTCTAAAACCATGGGTTTATTTATCTTTTTCCTAGTCTCTTACTTCCTGCTCCTTCAGTGGAAAACTGGCTCTACCACCTACCTTTCATTTACTTGCTTTTGCTCAGTTTCAGACTTGGTAACCTGTACACCCCGAGGGACAGGGACTCCATCAGCAGAGATCTCACCATCCCCAGGTCTTCAATTATAACACGAATGGACTTGGTCTCAATCTCAAGGCTTTAAAATGTACGGTCCTGTGGAGTCCTCTGATCTGCACAGGGGCAGGGGTCGGCTCTGCTCTGCACACTGCTGTGTCCCCACAGTGCACGGTGTCTGGCTGGGAGCAAAAGCCTGGAAGACCAGGAAGGGGCTGGGTTCCCTGAGCCGCCAGATGCTGCCCCCTTGTGGTTGCAGCAGACCATTGCCCCGTCCCAAGCCGCCTCTATGGGGCGGGACCCTCTCCTAACAAGAACCTACCCAGTAGAAGGCAAGCTGGGATTTGAATGTGGCTCATGCCTTGCAGTCAAAACTGAGTAAGAAGTAGGAAAATCAGAAATAGTCATTGATACATAGGAACAGAGAGACTGAAGTTTCTCCTGCATCACACACCAGCTTCTTCTTCTTCTTTTTTTTTTAACACCAGCTTCTTAATTGGAACTTCTCTGTAGAAGTGACTTTTGCTTGGCCCTTTACTTAGGACCTGTAAAGTCAGTTTTTAAAATATTAGCAGTTACTGAAAATTTTCTTGACATTTACTGCAGGTTGAATATCCCTTCCCCAAAATGCTTGGAACCAGGAGTGTTTCAGAACGCTTATTTCTTCAGACTTTGGAATATGTGCAAATACATACTGAGCTATCTTGGGGGTAGAACCCAAGTCTACACATGAAATTCATGTGTGTCTCATGCACACCCCTTATGCCTAGCCAGGAGGTAATTCATGTAATGGTTTTAGCATACCTGCAGTTTGAGTGTCACCTGTCACATAAGGTCAAGTGTGGGATTTGCTACTTGAAGCATCATGTTGTCCCCCAAAGAGTTTTTTTGGGTTTTGTATTTCCATGTTTGGGATGCTCAGACTGTAGGTAAAAACATGCATAGCCTCCAGTCTCTTTGTCTTCATGAATGTAATGAGTGCTTTAACCTTCCCCTGTGTGTTGATCGCCTGTGATAGGTAACCGGTGCCTCTGTGGTGGTTCCAGTAGAAGTACTGTGTTGTCCCTGTTTGTCCAGGGAACAAAGTGCATGCTACAGATACAACACTGATCCTGTACTTAATTTCTTTCTTCCTCACTTTTGTTGCTGGAGGCATTAGAGCTCCGGTTGCAGCCTTGACCATCAGTTTCAGGAGTTCATTTGCCAAGAGTGATTTTAGGAAGTTTTTTTTTTTTTTTTTGCTGGGGGAGTCTTCATGAGATTCACTCTTTTTTTTTTTTTTTTAATTTATTTATTTTATTGAAAGGTAAGGGTAGGGAAAGGGATATTGCTTTTCCATATTGGTTCACTCTGCAAATGGCTGATACAGCCAGAGTTGGGTCAGGCCAAAGCCAAGAGCCAGGAACTCCACCCCAGTCTCCCATGTGGGCGGCAGGGACCCAAGCATTGGGCGTTACCATCTACGGCCTTCCAAGGCACCTTAGCAGGAAGCTTGACTGGAAGCAGAGCAGCTGGGATTCCTACTGGCACTCTGTAGGATGGCAGCGTCACAAGCCATGGTTTCACTGGCTGTGCCATGATGCTGGCCCTGGGATTCGTTGTTTATCTAGAGAAAATGGGAAGATTAGTGTAGAGATCTCCAATTATTTATTAGTCAAGGACTGGGAATGCAATGTGCTTATGTTGCCACCTTGTGGAGGCTAATGAAATAGAAAATTAATACAAAGTCCTAATGAAGGGATATTGAAGATACTGTTTTGGTGTGTTAATGTGAGCCAAGAGGGGGCCGGAGCTGTGGCATAGTGGGCTAAGCCTCTGCCTACAGTGGCAGCATCCCTTATAGGTGATGGTTCGAGTCCCAACTGCTCCTCTTCCAATCCAACTGTCTGTTATCACCTGGGAAAGCAGCGGAAGATGGACCAAGTGCTTAGGCCCCTGCACCAGCATGAGAGACCCGGAAGAAGCTCCTGGCTCCTGGCTTTTGCCATTTTGGCCATTTGGGGAGTGAACCAGCGGGTGGAAAAACTCTCTTTTTCTCTCCCTCTCTCTCTAACTCTACCTTTCAGAGACATAAATTGAAAAAAAAAAAAAAGATCCAAGAAGCCTTGTCGTTTGCACTGAAATCCTGTGGCTGTCCAGTGCCATGTTCTCTGTGTTCTGCAAGCGGTTTGTGCTGCTGGACTGAAATGGGCACACTTTCAGGACTTCTCTTGCAGGCCTCAGACACGCCCACCCTTCAAGGCCTCTCCTTCACCGTCAGACCCGGGGAGCTGCTGGCTGTGGTCGGCCCTGTGGGAGCAGGAAAGGTAAGTCCTCGGGCTGCGTTTCTGGAGCTGAGTCCAAAGCTGCATGTAACACAGTTTTGTTTGGCATATTTGGAACGGCATTTCTAGTCCGTCCACGGAACATGGGTTTGCCAAGAAGGTCCCATGGCCACACATAGAGGATCTCCAAAGAGTTCATGGAAAATGTGTGCTATTAAAAAAAAAAAAAGCAACCTGTATATGTTCCAATTTTTGCACTCAAATAAACTTGTTTTCTTTTTCAATTTTTGAGAGACAAAAGATACAGAGAGGAGAGAGAATGCTCCCATCTGCTGGTTCACTTCTCAAATGCCTGCAATGGCGTGGGCTGGGGCCAAACCTGGGAACTGGCAATAGCATGCAGGTCTCCCATGTGTGTGGCAGGAGCCCAGTTACTTGAGCCATGGCTGCTGCCTCCCAGGTTCACACCAGCAGGAAGCTGGAGTCAGGAGTTGGGGCTGTAACGGAAGCCAGGCTCTGCCAGACAGACTGCCCACTCCCTAAACCTTCCTTTTAATTTCATTTTCCATGGACTCTTTGGAGTAAAGCTGTTCTGTGGCTGTAAACATTATTAGTTAGTCTTTGCCCTGTATAACCTTTCACTTGGGGAAAACTCATTTGTAGAGTAGGTTGTTAGACCCTTTTGTTAATATGCTTTATAGACCATTCTTTTACATCAGCCTGCTACTGTTATTTTCATTTTTTTTTTTAATTGCAACTTCCTGTGCTGTACTTTGTCTTGCTCTCCATGAAAGGGCGGTGTTTGTCAAACCCCAAGGGCCAGGCTGGGCTGTCCCGTGTACTGATGTCACACGTGTTTGTGTGATCTGTTTCAGTCTTCGCTGTTGAGTGCAGTCCTGGGAGAGCTGCCCCCGAGCCAGGGCCTGGTCCGTGTGCATGGCAGAGTTGCCTGTTTCTCAGCAGCCCTGGGTGTTTTCCGGAACCGTGAGGAGCAACATTCTGTTTGGGAAGAAGTATGAAAAGGAGCGATATGAAAAAGTAATAAAGGCTTGTGCGTTGAAGAAGGTGAGTGGTGACTTGAATTTCATTCTCGAATTTTAGTGTTAAACTACAAGGTTTGTTAAGACTTTTTTTTTTTTTTAACTTGGAAGGTTTATTTATTTATTAGAAAGGCAGAGTTGCTGGCATCCCATAGGGGCACTGGCTTGTGTCCTGACTCCTCCACTTCCGATCCAGCTCCCTGCAACAGACTGGGAAAGCAAAGGAAGATGGCCTAAGTGCTTGGGCCCCTGCTACCCACATGGGAGACCCAAAAGAAGCTACTGGCTCCTGGCTTTGGCCTTGCCCTGCACTAGGTGTTGTGTCCATCTGCAGAGTAAACCAGCCGATGGAAAGTCTCTCTGTCTCTCCCTCTTTGTCTGTAACTCTGCCTTCCAAATACATAAATAAAGAAATTTTTAAAATGAGAGAGAGACAGAGCTTTTCCATCCGATGGTTTGCTCCGCAAATGGCCACAACAGCTGAGGCTGGGCCAGGCCAGAGCCAGGAGCCAGGGGCTTCCTCCAGGTCTCCCACGTGGATGCAGGGACCCAGACATTTGCGCCATTCTCTGCTGCCTTTCCAGGCTTGTCAACATGGAGCTGGATCAGAAGTGGGGCAGCCGGAACATGAACCAGTGCCCGCATGGGATGCTGATGTCACAGGTGGCAGCTTTATCCTCTGTGCCACAATGCCAGCCCCTTCTTTTTAATTTGAAAAGATTCTTGAATGCTAGTTAGTGCTTAAGTTAGTCTTCTGGTTAGGTACACACACATGCACAGTATACACACATACAGCAGACACACGTCACGTACACACTCTGTATGTTTTATTCCTTTTCCTGATGTAATGACATTTACAGTTTGTTTCTTTTTTGGGGAGGAGGAGGCTTTTTTTTTTTGAAGCTTTAATTTTAACTTTTTAAAAAATGGACAATTAGAGCCTGAACAGTGGAGAGAAGACTGTGTGGAGGCTTCACGTGCCTGTCTCGAAGCTTGAAATGGAATCAGCTGGTGGCCAATCTCGCCTCCTCCCTAGCCTGTCGGTTATTGTGAAGGGGGTCTCAGACCTCACAGTATTTGGTCTGTAACTATTTTATTGTTTTTCTCTAGCAGCTAACTCATTTGAAAAAAAATTATAACACCTTATAAAATGATCCACATTCCTTGAGATGGTCAGCGTTCTCAGTGGTGTTGACGCATATTCAGTGAGCACATTAAGTGTCGCTCCCCCATTCGCGGAGGAACGACACAGGACCCTGCGCTGTTCTTTCTGCTGCTCGGCCCTTCCCGGGTTAGCTGCCGTTCCCTCATTCGTGGAGGAACGATGCTGTCCCGGGTTAGCTGCCGGCCCCTCCACCTCCGTGGAGGGGCGGCACCCCTGCCACTTTCCCCGCTTCCGCGGAGGAGCGGCACACCACCGGCCGGCTCTCTCGGGGGCTGCTCAGGTGTTCCTCAGGTGTTCCTTCAGATGTTACTGGTGCATGTTGTTTCTCTCTTCCTTTATAGTCCTCTTCCACCAATCCCAACTCTGCTGCCCACACGCTGAGCACGCTGCTCTCCTCCAATCAGGAGCAGGATCAGCTCCTGCAGCTTATCAGTCAAATTGGCGTGAGGCAGCTGCATAGAAGTTTACTCCTCCCCAGCGCCATGTTGTGGGAGAGCAGATGCATAGAATAAGTCTTAATTTCAGTAACTTAGTCTAGTCTCAGTTGCTCCCCACAATTAAGAAACCTCTACCCTCACTGGTTTGACTCAGATGCTCACGCTGGGCCCATGTCCCCAGGGCCCCTTTGTGTCCACATGTTCCCCTTTCTGCTTCCTATTTTACTTGAGGGACTCCCAGTCTTCAAACACAAACTCACGACAAGGAGAAGAGACATTATTAATGACCCTGATTTGATCAATACAGTTATTGAAATAGCATGCCACACAATTACTGTTAATTAGATTTAAAACTTTCAGGAGCTGGAACCTGGTTTGCTCACCACATTGGTTACGGGTATCAAATGATCACACTGAACTCTATAAATATGTATGATCACATAATAATAAGTATAAAAATATATAAGTATGTAATTATACAATAAAATAGTGAAATGTAAATATTTGATTATGTAAAGTGATAAATATATAATGATATATAATTACATATAAATATCTAATTAAAACAGCAAAGCAATAATAATAAAGGAAAATGAAAGGCTTTAACTTTTTTTTAACATGCATCATTTTACCAGTAGTGAGGTTGCTTTCAGAAATGACAGTTTGTGGGGCTGGCACTGTGGTGTAGTGAGTAAAGCTGCCGCCTGCAGTGCTGGCATCCCATATGGGCACCGGTTCGAGTCCTGGCTGCACCACTTCTGATCCAGCTCCCTGCTCATGTACCTGGGAAAGCAGTGGAAGATGGCCCATGTGCTTGGGCCTCTGCACCTATGTGGGAAGCCCGGAAGAAAATCCAGGCTCCTGCCTTCAGATTGCCCCAGCTCCAGCCATTGCAGCCAATTAGGGAGTGAACCAGCAGATGGAAGACCTCTCTCTCTCTCTCTGCCCCTGCCTCTCTGTAACTCTGCCTTTCAAATAAATAAAATCTTAAAAAAGATGACAGTTTGGAAGACAATGGTAGGATGAAATGTGTAATTGTGTACTGAGATTTAAAGAAAATTGGTGATGATGAATGGAAACTGAACACACAGCTAGGAGAATGCAAGTTAGGAAAAGGAAGAGAAGGCCACCGGGAAAATTCTGTGTTGCCCCCTTTGGGTGGTGGAGCTCGGGGAATGATGGCATCAGAAGGCTTTCTGCAGGGTCTGCCCAGTGGCCTGGCCGTCTGGCCGTTCTCTTATACCTGTGGGTAGGGCCGTAGACACTGCCAGAGGTGTAGCATTGAAAGCTCCTAACCAGCTTTGCAAGGAAGGAGTACATTTGTTTGAAAGTTGCCTTGAATCTCAGATTGTATCAGGTGGGCAGCATATTTTATGATGATGTGGACAAAAGATATAATTGCTGTTTAATGGGCTTTTATTGCCTTCCGCCGGGTTATTGTTCATGAGAGATAATGTGTTTTTAGACATGACATTGAGGTAGTAGTGATGAACTTGATTGTTATTAAATGGAATATATCCCTGATAAGAAAAGAAGGGGGAAGCAGATGTAGCCCAGTCTTGATCCCATTTGTTCAGGGTCCACCGTGTGCTAATCCCCACCCTGGCCCCATGTCTCACGCAAATACAAAGATGTATGAATCCTAACCCCTTTCCACAATGTCTTTGATGCTTTTTTCTTCATTTGGGAAGACAGTGGCTTTGAGAACTGAAGTGACTCAGCTCAGCATTTGCAGTTCAAGTTCAAATGCACATCTGCACGGGTCCAGATGCCCCCTCCCCTGCGCCCCGCCACCTCTCAGTTGTGGAACTGTGTGTGATTAAACTGGGTGATTGAAGAATGTGGAAGGTAGAGAAAACAGATCACAAGCTTTTCTTCTTACCTGGATCGGTTTTGCTCAGGTCAGGCCAGCCCTGCTCTCGCCCTCCCCATCTGTGGACATCTGGGTCCTAGTGTTTCAGCAGGTGCTGGGGCACTGGCTGTGTTCAGCATCTCCCACGGCCACCGGTCTGCGTCTTTAGCTACCTCGAGGCGTCTGCATGGCACAGACTCCTGGGCAGAAGGGGTCCCCCGCAGGGCAGGGCTGCACAGAGACTTGGAGGGTGGTGCTTCTCTGTTTTGGTGTTAACAAAGCTAACCCTGCACTGCGGAGGGACGCATGTTCTCCTTGTACTCATTCCCCTCCTTGGCAGGAAGCCAGGCCCAGGGTGCAGAAGCACAGCAGAGCCAGAGGCTGCCCTGGCCTTGTCTCGCGCTGGCTGGCACGCTGGGCCTGTGACTGCTGGTGTGTCTGCTGCCGAACCCGAACGCTCACTTAGACGATTTCCTCAAGGATGGCTGTGCTCAGAGCTGACTCGCTGTAGCAGCAGTCACCGAGGTCTCTAACAAATCGGGGAGGCGCTCAATGAGTTGTGCGGTCCTCTGTCAGTCTCCTTTCTGAATCTGTGTGTCAGGGGGCGGGCATAGACACCTCATGGAATTATCTGTGCCTGTAGGTGCAGAGACTGAAGATGGAATAGGAAAGGCTTGGTGTTAGAGGAAGAAAGGAGCTCCCCGGGTTTGCCTCAGTTTCCTTCCTTGTCAGTGGGGGAGGTTGGGTATGACTGGATTTCAGGCAATGCGTGGAGATTTTGGTCAGTGGTATTTGTCACTATTATAGCGCCTTTCTCTAAATCCATCAGTAAGAAACATGGAGTAAAGCTTGCTCCTTAAGCTCCCTTTTGCCCCTCGTAAAACAGAGCAAAGCAAGATCTCTCATATCAGATACAGGGATAATAGGTGCATCACTGTAGATCTGATTAAGGTAAATTTATGAGTTAATTGAACTAAAAACACGTAGCCACGTCTTTAGGCTGATTACATTTTTAAAGTGACATTGCGGTGAGTTATGGGGCATTCCTCAGGACACGGTGTAATAATCTTAGGAACGTTGCGAGGAGCAGTTAAAAGCCGAGGCCCCGGGGTCAGACAGCTCTGGGGTTGAGCCTCCATTGCTCTTCACTGAGTGTGAGATTCTGCCTAAGTGTCTCAACTTGCAGTTACAGGTTGCTTCTTCCATAAAGTGGAGATAATAATAACATCCATCGCATAAGGCTGTCATGAGGACCAAATGTGACCATGAATTTAAAGTCCTTGGTTGCCAGGGATGTCATGGGCCTGCTATAAATGTTAGCTCCTAATTGTAAGGGCTATTAATTTTGGGGCCAAATCACATAAAACAGGACATGTTAGGAAGAATGTGTCTTGAGTATGCAACTTCTAGTATTTGAGTTGATTTCTGCCTTAAGTGCTTCATACACAGTACAGTAACAAAGCCAAGGATAAAAAGTCCCCATACTAAACACAATGCATGATGTAACATTGGCCTGCTTGGTATTTTTTAAGCCTTGAGCACTTTTTAGAACATCCAAACAATTTGTATACAAGGGTATGCCGCTGAAAAATTCAGGTTTAGTATTTTCCTGTGTACGTCACTGGAATTTATGAACTCCACTGGGTACCTGCAGGCTTCTAGTTCCTTTTCATATTTACCACATTCCTGGCAACGTGGACGTGTTCTTTTCAATCTGCCTTGACTAGTGTAGTATAATTATTGTTATAGCTTGAGGTTTTCTTCTCTCAGCTGGGATAACCATATCATTCCATGGCAACATCATAGGAAATAAGAAATGCTTTCTGGGGCTGGCATTGTGGCATAGCGAGTTAAGCTGCCACCTGTACTCTGGTATCCCATATGGCTGCCTGTTTGTGTCCTGGCTGCTCCACTTCAATCCATCTCCCTGCTCATGTGGCTGGGAAACAAGTAGAAGATGAACCGAGTAATTGGGCCCTTGCACCCATCTGGGAGGCCTGGATGAAACTCCTGGCTCCTGGTTTGGCCTGGCCCAGCCCGTTGGAGCCATCTGATGAGCGAACAAGCAGATGGAATATCTTTCTCTCTGTGTCTCTTCCTCACTGTCTGCAACTCTGCCTTTCAAATAAATAAATCTTAAAAAACAAAAAAGGCTTAGAGTAAAAGGAATGTGAACCAAATTTAAATGTGGACACTAAGTTTCTTGATATGTCTGTGTGTGAATATAGATGTCTGAATTTTGAGTTGTTTTAGTATTGCCTTCATTAATGTGACTTTCAGTACCTGCAGAGGGTAGCGTAATGAGGAACAGCAGAAGAATGTGAACTTGGTTCGCGTTCTTGCCCTCCCAGGGAGTCGCATCACTTGCCTACCTTCCTTCTGTCTCCATTTGACCATCTGTGAAATGGAGCAATACTTACTTTGCAGGTGGTTGTGGGGCCTGGAGATAATATCAGGCACTGGGAGCCATGCTTGGTGCCTGGTTCCTGCCACGTGGGAGCTGGTTGTACTGGGGAGTTAAGCCTGACATACGCACCAGATCTGTGATGCAGAACAGGGCCAGTCCTTTGTGAGCAACAGAAACAGAGCTATTGGAACTCAGTGGACAGAGAGCTGCTTTCTGACGGGAAACACAGGGATGGTTTCAGAGGATTGGATGGAGATGCGGTGAGACAAACTGTGATGGGAAGGGCAGCTCCACATCAGGAGAAGCTGTGGACAGCGGCGTGAGTGCCCTGCTGCCTGGATCTGGAATTACCCCCTGCCCAGGCCTCGTGTCTGACCCTAAGGAGCCATTCTGGTGGTCTTCCCAGTGGGATTTCACCATCGCTGAAGGATGCTGGTTGTGTTTCTGGTCTGTTAGTTCAAAGCCCACAGAGCCATCTCTTGATTTCTCTCTGCTTGTGTTATGTGTCTGCTTTTTTAGTGAGAGCGTGTTATAGAGCAAACATGTGGTTAAATTTTAGTTAAATTTAAATACTGGGGCCGGCATTGTGGCTCACTTGGTTAATCCTCTGCCTGCGGCGCCGGCATCCCATATGGGGCCAGGTTCTAGTCCCGGTTGCTCCTCTTCCAGTCCACTCTCTGCTGTGGCCCGGGAAGGCAGTGGAGGATGGCCCAAGTGCTTGGGTCCTGCACCCCATGGGAGACCAGGAGAAGCACCTGGCTTCTGGCTTCGGATCAGGAAGCTGGAATCAGACTCAATCCCAGCACTCTAATATGGGATATAGACATCCTAACTGCTGTCTTAACCTCTAGGCTGACTGACCACCCATGCACTGATTCTCTGATACAGTGACTCCCATGGCTTTGGGAGCCATGTGGATAGTGACAACCCCTGTGATATTTCCATGTGTCCAGCACAGACCTTCAGACCTACATGTGTAGTTGTTACTCAGCATCACCAATAGGTATCTCACTTTGCCCTGCCCATGGTTTTGACTTTTTTTTTTTTTTTTGCCCGAAATCCATATCCAGCATCTTCTCCAGCTCAATGCACAGAAACCCTGTGCTTTCCCTTTCTCACATTGCCAAGGGCAATGTCATCCTCTTCCTCCTCTTCTCTCCCAGCCCACCCCCATCCTGCAGGCGAGGTGAGGTTTGCCTCGAATGTGGCCACATCTGTCCATTTCCTTGTCCCCACTCTGGTCCTAGCCACAGTCCTTTCTCAACAGATTGTAGCTGGGACTGCCAACTCCTGCCCTGCTGGCACCCTTGGCCTTTACTGTCTGTCTCCCGCAGAGATAGGAGTGGTTCCTTAACCTGAGCCAGGCGGAGTCGTTGTTCTGCCTTTAGAGGGAGTGAAACTGGGACCCTCTTTGCATCCTTTGCCCTCATCTCCCACAACTCTCCCTGCTCTGCCCCAGCTGAGCTGCCCTCTGGATTGTGCTTTGCACACCTTGGGCCTGCGTCTGCCTTTGGTCTCTGCCCTTGCTCATTCCTCTACACTGCACGCCCTTCCTCCTGGCCTGCCCTCTACCAGGGCTCTGCTAGACCCATTGACCAGAGCCCTTGTGGACTAGACCCTGTATATATTACCTGTCTCCTGTGTGGAAGCTCTAGGCCCTTGGTTTCCTTCACTGCACTCAGAACCATGCCTGACCTAGTGCTGAAGCCCAGTGGATCCTGTTAAAATGGTGAAGTGCACAGAGCTCTGCTAATCTACAGCATTAAAATCAATAGTATGCCCGAGAGATTTTTGGAATGGTTCAATGTTATGATTTAGCCACCATGGAATACATGCATTGCTGTTGATCAAATCCAAATTGATTTCTCAAAAACAACTGAGGGTAGTGGGAGAACTACTTTACGGCTCCCCGTCACCTATAGGATTTGCAGCTTTTGGAGGATGGGGATCTGACAGTGATAGGAGATCAGGGAGCCACGCTGAGCGGAGGGCAGAAGGCGTGGGTGAACCTGGCCAGGTAAGCCGCCTCTCGGCCGCCTGCACACTTTCACACTGCTGCTGGAGGTCACGGGCACGTTGCGCCCACTTGCTGCGTGGTGGGCGCATGTGAAAGGCGGGTCGTGCTTTATTGGTTGGTGCTGGGTAGCACAGTGGTGGAACACTCATGATTCCTAGGTGCGAGCTGGGAGGGGACACTCTTCCTCTTCTGGGGTCTCTTCCCTTTTCCAGGGCAGTGTATCAGGATGCCGACATCTACCTCCTGGACGACCCTCTCAGTGCGGTCGATGGGGAAGTCAGCAGGCACTTGTTCCAGCAGTGAGTTGAACCTTGTTTTATGCCATTTCTGCTTTCCAACAACCATCCAGGGTCAGCTCAGGAAACCCTTTGTGGCTTCATGAAATTCAACTCCTCCTGCCGGGGGATACCCCCAGTCCCACCCAGAAGATCCACGTTAGGGAACAATTTTGCACAAATAGGAGATCAGGTAGGAAGGTGCACAAGAGGATGGCAGTGAGCAGAGAACATGGTTAGGGATTTGAGAGCCAGATGGCAAACTGGGCCCACTTTGTAGCTTCTGCTTGAGTTGCTTACCTGGAAACTGTGGATGGAAGAATAAAGATGGTGTAGGCTGCTTCAATTGAGGGATGGACTTGGCAACATGGCCCTGGGCTTTCCGTTCTTTCCTTCCTGTTTGATTTATGGTCATCACAAGTAGGGATTTTAGGGCCAAGAGAGAGCTCCTGTGGAAAGGCCTGGAGGACTTACTAACCTGTAGATTTGGAAGTAATTAGTGAAACCTGGAGTTTTAGAATGATTTCTTCCATATCAGAGTATGGTTTGAGAGTTTCCCGTTGCTTTGTGGATTCTTAGCAGAACTAACACTTAATGACCCCTAGACATGGAGCATTAGCTTGCATTTGAAACTAGGTCTGTGGAATCTGGCTGGACTCCTGATTTTTCACTGGGTGTTTCTGGAATTTGTTTTCTTTGGCTCTTGTTTAGCCACTGAGCCACGAGGTAGAATGACTCAGGAATGTTTTCTGTGTGTACTGTAATCGAAGGTGCTGACTGACACTTCTTCTGTGGTTTAGATTGGCTTTTGTGAAAGCATGGTGAACTTGATCTTGCTTAAATAGCGTGCAGAAGGACCAGTGTTGTGGCACAGCAGGTTAAGCTGCTGCTCGCAATGCCGACATCTTATATCACAGTGCTAGTTTAAATCCTGCCTGCTCCACTTCTGATCCAGTTTTCTGCTAATGTGCCTGGGAAAGCAGCAGAGGATGGCCCAAGTACGTGGGCCCCTGCCTCACACATGTGGGAGACTTGGATGGAGTTCCTGGCTCCTGGCTTCAGATTGGCCCAGATTTGGCTGTGGCATTTGGAGGGTGAATCAGTGGATGGAAGATTCCTCTTTCTCTCTTTCTCTCAGTGTGTGGTGTGTGTGTGTGTGTGTGTGTCCTTCTGCCTTTCAAATAAATAAACCAATCTTTCTTAACAACTTCTAAATAAATAAATAAGCAGCATCCGTATTTGTCCCTCAATTGGCTTTGTGTGTGTGGTTTACCTTGTTAATCCCAGTGTACCCTTTCAGCTGAGCCCCAGTTGGCTCTGATGGATGCTGTTCCTCAAAACATCTTCATTTACTAAAGGATGACAGAAAGCTATGGAGAAGTTAAGGACCCAACTGGACAGAGAAAGAGACCCAAAGAAATGTAGATCTCGTTCTTGCCTTTTAAGAAATTTCTACCAGGGCCAGCGCCATGGCTCACTTGGTTAATCCTCCGCCTGTGGCACCAGCATCCCATATGGACGCTGGTTCTAGTCCTGGTTGCTCCTCTTCCAGTCCAGCTCTCTGCTGTGGCCTGGGAGGACAGTGGAGGATGGCGCAGGTGCTTGGGCCCCTGCACCCGCATGGGAGACCAAGAGGAAGCACCTGGCTCCTGGCTTCGGATCGATGCAGTGCCAGCCGTGGCAGCCGTTTGGGGGGTGAACCAACGGAAGGAAGACCTTTCTCTCCCTCTCCCTCTCTCTCTCTCTCTCTCACTGTCTATAGCTCTACTTGTCAAAAAAAAAAAAAAGAAAAGAAATTTCTACCTGGAGCTGATCAGGACAAGTAGGCCTAAGAGAATTTTAATACAGGGCAGTCCGTGCTAGGTGGAGGAATAAGTGGGCAGCTCTAGGCTGGTTTTAGAGGGCACGATGTGGGCTGGGCTCAGCAGGAAGTGGCCAAGCCTGTGGCCCTGCAGGCTGGGAAGGGTTTGTAGAGGCTGTGAAGAGGATTCAGCTCCTTGTGGCAGAAGGAGCTGTAGAAGCAGAGATGCAGAGACGATAGCAAGCAGAGTGCATGATTGGAACAGCAAGCAGACAAGTCTTCCCGGAGTGGAGGACGTGGGTTTTGCAGCAAAAAGGATGTTTGGAGAGGCTCGTGGGGAGGTGCCGCATAGGCCACGGGGGCAGCTGAGAAAGAACGCTGCACACCAGGAGGCTTAAACAGCTGGATTCTGTGTTCTCACCGTTCTGGGGGCTGCAAGCCCAAGATCAAAGTGTCAGCAGGTTTGGTTTCTGCCGAGGCCTCTCGCTGGCTTACCAGGAACCACCGCCTCGCATCCTCCCATCTCCTTTCCTCCTCCCGTGTCTGTGCCCAGGTTGCTCTGCCTCACAGGTCATCAGTCAGGTTGGAGCAGGGTGCACCCTTGTGGCCTCGTTTTGACTTGCCTTTTTAAGGGTCCTGTCTCCGAATTCTAAGATAGCAAGAATTATGGCCTCACCTAAGCAATTTAGTCCGTATCAGTTGTCCCATGTAGCAAAGTGATGAAGGATTTGAGCAGAGTTAGGGTAGCATACAAAGGGACTTCAAAAAGTTCATGGAAGTGTACCAGTCTTTTTTAAAAAATCATTTATTGATTGATTTAAGAGACAGAAAGCTCCCATCTATCTGCTGGTTTACCCCCCAAATGGCCACGACCACCCAAGTCAAAGCCAGGAGCCAGGAACTCAGTTCAGATCTCCCACGTGGGTGGCAGGGACTCCACTGCCTGTTGCTTCTTAGGGTCCCGTTAGCAGGAAGGTGGGCCAGCACTGGGGGTTAAGCCCAGGTACTCTGATAGGAGATGCATACATTTTAGATAATGTCTTAACTGCCAGGCCATACTCCCATACTCCCCATTATCTTTTATTTTATTTATTGCAAAGGCAGAGTTACAGAGAGGCAGAGGAGAGAGAGAGAGAGAGAGAGAGAGAGAGAGAGAAAGAGGTTTTCTGTCTGTTGGTTCACTCCCCAATTGCCACAACGGCCAGAGCTGGGCCAATCGGAAGCCAGGAGCCAGGAGCTTCTTCCAGGTGTCCCACGTGGGTGCAGGGGCCCAAGGACTTGGGCCATCTTTTACTGCTTTCTCAGGCCATAGCAGAGAGCTGGATCAAAAGTGGAACAGCCAGGACTTGAACTGGCACCCATATGGGATGCCGGCACTGCAGGAGGTGCCTTTACCTGCTATGCTAGAGCACTGGCCCCTCCCGTTATCTTTTAATTCAGTTCACCCACAGCCTTTTGGAAGCCCCCTTAGGTTGCCAGGATAGATTCTAGGGGTTGGGACATGAGGTCTTCCACGAGTGTGGGGCTCCAGTTGGGGCTCACTAGACATGTCCCCATCAGAGTGTGCTTGGGAAATGTGCCTGGAATTGGGATGACGAGAAAGTTCTAGAAGTAAATGGTGGTGATGGTTGCCCAGCAGTGTGAATGTACCTCATGCCACCATGTGCTTATACATTGTGAAAATGGTAAATTCTATTTTACCGCCACAACAAAAAACCAGTGTGGTGGCGTTGCGTCTTCCAGAAGGCAGAGAGCAGAAGCAGCTGGCCCTGGTCCTTGCCCTTAGCTCTCCTCTCTGTTCCTTCCCGCCTGCGTGCTCCTGGGTGTGCCTTGTTGGGTTTTCCTGTGGGCAGAGCAGGGCTTTTGTGGCTTGCATGAGCCATGTGCGGGTCCACTCGAGTTCTCCATCACTTGCAGAACAGCTCCTGATGGGACGTGGTGTTTGCCTCTTGGGAGGGGAAGAAACGTGTTCTGATTGCTGGGTGTCTGTATGCATGTCACAGATGCTCCCCAAGTTTTTCTGCGCACACAGGAGGGAGTTATAATGTCCTCTTGCACCTTGAAGGTTTAATGCCTTTGAATATACACTTGATAGGAGTAAGCTTGTTAGAACGGTTGTTTGCTGATCACAGCCACATTCTTTGGGGAAACTTGGAGCAGGGAGCACGAATGCAATTTAGGAAATCACTCAGGAGAGTGTTCTCAACGAGTTAGAAAATTGGATTGAACCATATGCTATGAAAGATGATGGTTGTGTTGAAGCTTAGGAATGTGAAGTGTTTTGTATAAAAAGTGAATGAATTACACTTCTATTTGCCATTAACAGTTTTACTTCAATTGTGGATGTACATCCACGGTTATGAAGGTCTGTGAGTTTTACAACTATATGTTGGAAACGTTAGTGGGCCCTTATGACACTGATGCCAATCAGATCTGCTGCGAGCTTTCAGTCTTGTTCCATTTTGGAAAGCCTCAAGCTCTTGGCCGCAGGCAAAATGAGTTCTGCGGGTCTGTCTTGATAATTAGGTCACCTACACCCACTTGTGTGTGCAGGCTGAGACCAGGTGCCTTGTAAGGAGCAGGAATGCGTGTCTCACAGTTCTGGGGGCTGGGAAGTCGAAGCTCAGGGCCACGGCCAGTCTGGTGTCTGCTCCAGGCTCATCGTGGTCCATCAACAACCCTCTTTCCTGAGGCCTCCTTTATAAGGAGGGCTAATCCCATTCATGAGGGCAGAGTTCCATGAAAAGACCCCTCCTCCAGGTGCCTTCCCGCTGGCGACTAGGTTTCAACAAGAGACTGTGTGTGTGTGGTGGGGGTGGGGGGACATGAACATTCAGACCTCAGCACTGGTTCACCTGTCCTGATTCAGTCCTTCCTAGGCTTTGCTCACCTTCTGGGTGCAGCACCAGGCCCTCAAATGGCAAAGACTTCTGTGCAGCCCACCCCCATTCGGCTTTGCTGTCCTTCCGCTCCCAGCCAAGGCGACCTGTGGAATGCCAGAGTCAGGCATGCCTGTTCTGTCGTCTGCCTGTCTGCACGCTTGCTGTTCATTCTGCTTATGCCAGAGCCATGGAGAAAGGAGGATGCAGACCCCACCCACCTGCCTTTCCCTTCTGTGCCTGCAGGGGGCAGTGTGCCCTTCCTTTGGGCCCACAGCCCTCCACGGGTGGCTCGCCATCTGAATTAAATGAGTCACTGCTGATTTAATCAATGTGTTTATGACAAGACTTGGAACTTTTTTCCCTTAAATATTTGGGCCGTGTTTTCCTGGAGATTTTGCAAAAACATATAGTTTAGGAAAATTTTAAAGTCATCAGTCACCATGTTATTTCAGTTATTTATGTGATTTTTGTAGATGATGGAAGATCCGTGGCAGAACAAGTTTTAAAACCTTAAACTTGACCCTTCTTGGACATGGCTGCCAATCACCTATCAGATTTGATGGTTAACATCTCCCTTCAAATAGTTATAAAGAGGGATTTATGGCAGGTGATTTTGAATTATGGATAAACAATTCCATTCAAAGCTTGAGTGCTAAGCCTGAATAGGGATTTGCTAGGTTGAGAAACTTAGGTATGAAGTCAGCCAAGTTAAGACATGTCTAGAGGGAAACGCTAATCATTGTGGATTGAGAGATCTAGAGGGAAATGTTAATCCTTATGGATTGAGAGAATGGAGCCCTAGTTTGTGCCTCTACGTCAGGGGCTTGGTTCTGATCAGAGGCCTGGTCCCCAGAGTGCCCTCCTAGGGCTTTTTCACCCTGAATGAGAAGCAGATGGTTAGCTGTGGCTTAGGGGAAGAGTGGACCAGTGATGCTGACAGTAGTGTCGGGCGTCAGTTGTATTCTGGGCCTTTTTCATGGCTTAGTGCTTTTATTTCCCAGAACATGAAATAAGTTGACCCTAGTAGCCTCATTTTAAGATGGAGTAACTGAGGTTCATGAAGGCTTAGTAGCTCACCCAACATTGCCAGGGTGGAAGGTAGACCAGGGTTCTATCTTTGATCTGACCCCCTCAGCAGGTTGCCTTGGAACCCATTTTCCTGACTTTTTGCTCTGCGCAGGGCCCTGCAAACCTGGAGTCTATGCTGGGAGCGCAGGCTGTGGTCTCTGAGTCTTGTATGCCAGGCTGCTTGCTCCCCTGGGAGTGGGGGCTGGGACTGAACTCTCAGTCTGCATTTAACACACAGGAACACTCGCAGGAGCTGCTTTGGAAGAACTGTAAGGTTGAATATTGAGGTGCCTCTTGACCTTTGACTCAGTGGATAGAGGATGTTACATTCGGAGCATTTGGGTTCAGTCCTAACAAAAGAAAGCAGGCTCCCTGGCTGGGCCTGGAGTATTGTGGAGCCTTCCCAAGGCCTCACCAGCATTTTTTTTCTCCATTATTTAGGAAGAGGGGCCTGGAAAGTACACTCTGGCAGAGGTTATTGAGGAATCTCACGCTTGTGTATGTGTGGCTCCTATGTCCATCCTGAGTCACCCACAGGAAGCTGGCCGAGGCACTGATCTCCCTCTCCCCTTTGTCACACCGCAGTCAAATCATTTGTATTTCTGATAAGTGAGGTTTTGGAATCTCAGTGCTGTTTGATTTTCATCATGAGATACATAAATAGATCTCAGGCTGACTTTCAGAAAGAAAGCTTAGTGGTCACTACTTCCTTTGCCAGCCTGCTGTCTGGAATTTCTCAGCAGAGCAAGGCTCCTGTTTGCTATGGTGAGACTAAGGATCTGGTCAGCTCCCTTGATGTGTACCGTGTTCAGTGTGTATTCACATTTGTATGTAAACTATGCATCTTTGACTGCTGTGTTGTCTTTTTTCTCATTACGGCTTTCCGGTTTGGAGCACCCTTACTAACGTGTCTGTGCTGTGCCTCTCCCATTTCTAGGTGCATTTGTCAAACCTTGCATGAGAAGATCACCATTGTAGTGACTCATCAGTTGCAGTACCTAAAAGCTGCAAGTCATATTCTCATATTAAAAGATGTAAGTAATTTCTGGAAGTCTGCGACACTCACTAGCACTCCAGTGTGTTGAAGGAGGATACTCCCAGCAGGCTCTCTGCCTTGGGCCGTGTGGGGAGCTTCCTCTTCCTCCCGGGTTTCACAACCCTCATGCCTTTGAGGATGAATTCAAAGCACTATAATGGCTCCAAAGTATATCGGACTGTGGCATCACATTTATGAAATTTTAACAGTTCTAGTGAAATTGTTAATGCTGTTTTAGGGACAGCTTTTTGTTCTCCTGTAAGAACTGTCTGTGTCCTTTTGGTTGTCATACGTGGTTTGCCTAAAGAACATCCTGCGTAAGTTACAGGAACACAGTGGGACAGCTGCCAGGCAGAGCACCTGCTTCCTGGAACAGCCCATGCCTGGTCTCACTGAGTACCGGTTTGTCGGGGAGTCTGTATAGCAATAAGTGAGACCACTCCTTGCCTTGTGGCCCTTTCGTGCTCTCTGGGAATACATGCTATGAAGGAGAAAGGGTGGGGTGGCCACATGGGGACCCGAGGGACAGTAACATGAGGGTGCTGGCTCTGCAGTCACCTGGGAGAGGTGTAGCTGAGGCGGTGGGATCAGGCAGGGTCTTAGGGAAGGAAGTCATCTGTGTTTAGAGGGCCAGAAGGGAGGCAGCATGGCTAGGGCTGAGCAGCTAGAGCAAGTGTGGTGGCAGAGAGCTGGGCTCAGGGCGGTAGTCAGTAGATCTGGGATTGGGCTGGAAGCCATTGGATGCTCCAGAGCAGGGCAGTGGTGTGGTCTGGTTCATGGTTTTAGAAGATCCCTGTTGGAAGAGCTACAGCAGAAGCAGGTAGACTCTTAGTTTTTCAGAGAACAGAATTGTGGGCTTTGGCTAGTGTGTGAGAAACAAAGTGCCGCAAAGTGGATGACTGGAAACAGCAGGCTTTTCTTCTCTCACTGTTCTGCAGGCTTCGAGCCTGAGCCCAGGGTGCTGGCAGGGCTGTGCCCTCAGAGGGCCCTCGGCGGGACTCCTTCGCTGCCTCTGCCCCCTCCTGGGGTTTGGTGGGAATTCTTGTTCCTCAGCTCGAAGCTGCAGCTCTTCAGTCTCTGCCTCTGTTGTCCTGTGCCGAAGTCTATGTGTGCGTCTGGGTTTCTTCTTGTCAGGGGACATCAGCCATATTGGACTTAGGGCCTGCCCTACCCCAGGGTGACCGCGTTTTTAACGAGTATATCTGCAAAGATCCTATTTCCAAATAAGGTCATATTCACAAAAGCTAGGGTTTAGAAGTTGAATATATCTGTTGAGGGCCAGCGTTTGACCTGCAGCAGCTAGTGTGATGGGGAGGTGGGGGTCAGTGGGGATCCTTGTTGGCCTCCGTGCCTCGGCACCCTTCATTGTCCCCTGTCTGCTCACCTGGCCCTTGGTCAAATCCCATGTAGTGGATCTGAAACCCCCTTGGTTCCTTCAAACACGATATTCCCCCTCCCACAATCTCTTAGTAAATGATGGAAATCAGAAATTCTGTTAACTAGTACACAAGCTGTGTGTGCACCATTGTCAGAGACAAGTTTCATGTTATTATGATAGACCAGATTTATAATGATAGCAGCATTCTTGCAAAAACGCTTAGCTCCACATGCTTACTGTGCTTCCGAGGATCACCAAGGAGCCTGCCTGATGCGTGTCCCGTGACATCACCTGTACTTTCCAAACAATAGTGTGTCCCCTGGTGGGCACCCCCTGGAGGGCACCCCCTGGATGAATGGGGGTCTGTCTTCACTGTTGGTCTGGCCTCTTTTAAGAGCAGAGGGCATCACTGGCCCCTGCCACCTCTCTCTCTTTAGGAATACTGCAGGCACAGTACCAGCAGTAGTTTCCTTGCGTGTCTTGTAGATGCAAAGTAGAAAGTGACGATGCCATTGAAAAAGGTATGTGGGTTTTCCCTCCTAAGTGGATCAAGACACCATGTATTGTCAATAATGTTCTAGTTCTCCAGTTACCAAGCTGTTCCAAGTAAACCAAGGCATCATGGGATTTTTCTCAGAGGACTGCCTTAGGAATGGGAGGGCTGGGGTAGTATTGGAGTCCTGGACCCCCTCCCCCCATCTTCACCAGGGCTGATGGTCCTTGATTTGCTTTGTATCCTGGATTTGGCTTAATATTTTGGTTGCTCCTGTTGGAGTAATTCAGCTGGTTTCCTTCCACAGGGTGCAAAATGAGTGTAGATCTTTGCGCATTATTTTCTATGCCTTTGTAAGGAAGGGAGACCAAGTGATGAGGTGTCGTGTGGAGTGCTCAATTTTCAGTTAGGAAATTCCTGAGTTTGCATGGCAGTTTGGTAATAAAGAACATGAAGATGCAGCTCACGGGTTCGGTGCCCAGCTGGTTCCCAAGGTCTTCTCCCGGCAAGGCAAGAGCGTGGCCTGTGGCCACAGGGCCAGCGGAGGCTTGTTGAGTGACTCCTACCTGAGCCGATACACTGGCGCCCACCTCCCTGTCAGTTTATGTTTCTCTCCTGAAATCTCCTTCCCAGTCTACTCTGTTCCTTTGGCTCTTATCAATGAGACTTATTTCAGTTTCCTGTTCTCTGAAGAGACTCCCACAACGTCTGCACTTTTTGCTTCCTTACACGCTCGTGGTATTTTTGTCAATAACCTCATTTTCACACTTTTGTTTTCCCTCGCCCAGCACCGAACACAGGGTTCGACAGAGGACAGAATACTCAGTTATGTGTCAGGTTGAATTGCCCTAGAGTTGATTAACCAGAATTCCGGATCTAGGGATAATCTTACTTCATAAGATCAGTTCACCTCTCCTGATTATTACTAGAGTAGATTAGTGTTATCACAGGCAAAGAATCTGAAATTCTATGTTTTTATTTCAGGGAGAAATGGGAACCTATACGGAGTTTCTTAAATCTGGGGTAGATTGTGGTTCCCTTTTAAGGAAGGAGAATGAGGAAGCCGAGCCCACCCTGAGGAACCGGACCTTCTCCGAGTCTTCCGTGTGGTCTCAGCAGTCCTCTAGGCCTTCGCTGAAAGAGGGTGCCCCCGAGGGCCAGGAAGTGAGTGCCTCCCCTGCTACACTGTACGCAGGTTTTGTTGGCTGTCATTGGTCTGCCGGAGCTTTCATCTGCTCTGCTTTGTTTGTCCCAGAGTCGATTCTGGGAATGCATGCTCAATGGAATTGGTAGAGTCAACACAGATTGCAGGGGGGCCAGCCTGGCTGGGGCTGTCCTTTGGTGTGAGCTGAGCAGTCTCATGGAGAGGAGAAGTGGGTGTGATGCTGGCCAGTCCGAAGCTGTCTGTGGCTCTCCCTGATCCTGGAACTCTTGAATTACTGCAGGCAGACCCTGCTTGTTCTGGTGGCCCCCAAGCTTCCAGATGGTTCATTGAAAGACCCCCTTACACTGACCTGCTGTGGTCCACCTCTTCTGTTTGCTGGAATGTTCTCACACTAAGTCACCGATAGGATTCTTTTGCCCTATTGTCAAATAGTTTGTATTAAGCCAGAAATAGCATGTGCAAGGACACAACAACTCCTGGCACATGATAGATTTTTTTAAAAGATTTATTCATTTATTTGAAAGGCAGACTGACAGAGAGAGAGGGAGAGACAGAGGGAGAGAGCTTTTCCATCATTGGTTCACTCCCCAAATGGCTGCAATGACTGGGGCAATGCCAGGCTGAAGCCAGGAGCCCAGAGTGTCTTCCCGGTCTCCCACGTGAGTGCAGGGGCCCAAGCACTTGGGCCATCTTCCACTGTTTTCCCAGGCACATTAGTAGGGAGCTGGGTTGAAAGTGGAACAACCGGGACTCAAACTGGCACCATATAGGATGCTGGCATTGCAGACCATGGCTTAACCTGCTATGCCCCAGTGCCAGCGCCGATACCTGTTCTTTAGAGTTGTGTCATTCTCGTCTTGCTTTCTTGCCCCTCAAGAGTGGGAACCACACCTTATTCATCATTGAGTCTCCAGTGGCCACCATAGACAAGTACTTCTTCCTCTCTTGGGAATCTATAATGCACCTAACGGCCTCCAGACAGAAATGCATTAGAGCTCCCTTGGAAATGTGTTTGGGGTTTCTTCGCTATCCAAACCCTCACAGTCTAAATCCAGCAGCTTGGGTGATACACGTAGAATAGATTCCTTTGCTATGCCAATTGTTTATTACCCAAATGTACTGTGTGAGCTGCACCAAATGTACTCCCCTGGTTAATTCTTAACAGACAAGCCTGTGCTATTTTTCTTGTACCTAGAACATTGCCTTCCTTAGGAAAAGTAAACCCTTCTCATCTTCCCAGCAATTCTAGTTTCAGATACCACCTTGACCCCGGGTGGGGGAAGGGAAGGGGGAGAAATGACTTCCTCTTTAACCCTCCAGCCAAGTAGTGACCTGAGAATTCTCTCTGTATACTGCACAGCCTGCAAAGATAAGTAAGGAATGTTTAAGGATAATAAAAGCGAGATAAGCCCAGCAATTGATACGACATTTGATAATTGCCTTTTAGGAAGTGGCCAGTCCTCTGTGGCTCTAGCCCTTGCTCTCAAGCAATTCCTCCTTCATGCTTCTTGGCCTTTCTCCACGGGAGGGAGGTGTGCAGTTATCACCTAGCAGCTCATCCACACCTCCCCCTCCCCCTTCCTCCCACCCCTGCCCCTGCTCAGCTCCGCGGGAAGCTGAGTGACAAGCAGCGAGCTTTGGGTGCAGAAGGGCTTCACCAAGCTAGGCCTGTGTCCCAGTGACTCGTTCCAGACTGGAGGTCTCTTCCTGTGCCTTGGCGCCCTGCCTCGATCGTGGCGACTTAGCCTGGAAAAGCCAGCTGTGTGGCATGAGGACCCCCACACAGCCAATGAAACTTGCAAAGCAGGCAGTGTTTACGTTATTCCCTGGCCTCACTCTTTGTCAGGGTGTCCCATAACTCATTTTGTGGGGTCGAGGATGATGACATGACATGGTTTGGATAACAGTCTCTGGGCGAAAAAACCATTTCCTAAGAGTAAGTTAACTTGGAGCTGTACTGGCCTTTTCAGGCCCATTAGCGACCCATTTCTGGTCTTGGAGACCATGTAACAGATTTGGGTCCATGTAACAGATTTGAGACCAGAATCCTCTTTGTTGTTAAAGACCCCCGGTGGGATCCAATGGTGACCCACCTTAAGTGCCCCTTGTAGACTCAAGGAGCAGGCAAAGGACAGAGAAAGAAAAACATGGAGAATGGGCAGTGGGAAAGACAAGGGGTGGGAGAGACAATAGAAATAAATGATCAGTATGGAATAGAGCACACGGATGTAGCCTTCAATCTAATTACAAGAAAAGTGCTACAATGGGCAAAGTACAGAGTGGGGGGTGGCGCTGAATGATGGATAAGAAAGTATTCTGGAGCTATCTATGTGTTACATTTTATTATATTTTATTTTTTAAAGATTTACTTGACAGAGTTACAAAGAGAGAGAGGGAGAGACACACAGAGGGAGCTCTTGCATCCACTGGCTTACTTCCCAAGTGGCTGCAATGACCAGGGCTGAGCCAGGCCAAAACCAGGAGCCAGGAGCTTCGCCCTGGTCGTCCACATGGGTGTCAGGGCCCAAGCACTTGGACCATCTTTTGCTGCTTTTTCAGGCCGTTAGCGGGGAGCTGGATGGGAAATGGAGCAGCCAGGACTCAAACCGGAGCCCATATGGGATGTTGGCATCACTGTTCATCCTATGCCACAATGCTGGCCTCCAAGAGTTGCATTTTAGAGAAAGTGCAGGGGCCAGCAGTGTGGCACAGCAGGTTAAGCCACTGCCTACGATGTTAGTATCTGATATCAAAGTGCTGGTTCGAGTCTTGGCTGTTCCACTTCCAATCCAGCTCCCTGCTAACGCACCTGAGAAAACAGCAGAAGATGGCCCCAAAGTGGTTGGGCCCCTGCTACCCATGTGTGGGACCCAGACAAAGTTCCCGGTTCCTGGCTTCATCCTGGTTCAGGCTTGGCTGTCGTGGCCATTTGGGGAGTGAAGCTGATGGGAAGATCTCTTCCTCTGTCTCTGTCACTCTGCCTTTTAAGTAAATAAATAAATAAATAAATAGATCTTAAATAAACCTCGGGAGTAGAGGTAGATACAGAAGAGCCGAGGCGCCTCTGGGCAGATATGAGCATGGGCAGAGGAGAAAAGGCGTGAGGGTGGGAGATGCTCGTTTGGTCAGGGATCCACATGTGGGTGACTTCCCGTGCCCATGCCTGTCTTCTGGTGGCACTCGGGACTTAGTGACGATTTTTGGTAGAGACTGTTGGTGTCCACCGCAACATCCATTCCCTCCTCCTCCTCGATGGCAGGTCCTCCTTTTTTAAATACTTGCTGTCTCTCTTGCGGTGATGCGGACCCTTGTCACTAAGTTCGAGCCAGTGGGATATAAGTGGCGGGGACGTTGGGACACTTCCAGATGGGCTTCTCCTAGCAATCGACTCAGTTGGAAGGGACTTTGTTCTGCTTTTTCTCTTCCTGGTGAATAACACACATGTGACGGCTTGAACTCCAGTGCCACCTCGGCCCTGGTGGTGACCTTGAGTTTGCAAGTCATTTGCTAGAATCATGAAGTAGAAAGGTGGGCTCTTCGGAGCAAGATATGCAACGGGAGCCAGAACTGAATGTTTTGAGGTGACAGTGTTGAAAGTCTGGGTGAGAAGCAGTGTGTATGTATGGGAAAAGTCTGAGACACAGGTAGGGGGAGAGAAAGCCCTTAGGGAACAGTGTGGGGCCACCCCTTGTCACTCCACAATGCCCCTAGGGGTTCTCAAGAGATGGGACTAATAGAAGTCACTCCAGCCAACCAGATCTTTCTCTGGGGATGTGGGGAGGGGGCAGGGAACAGAGATTATGCCTTAAAGAAAGAAAAAAAATTGAGAAACCTAAGCCCCAAAGCAAGTTTCTGTACAACACAGAGCTGGGATGTGAATCCAGTCTGACTCCAAAGTCCACGCTTTTTCCATGGAAAACAGACGGAGGGACCCCGTGGGTTCAGAGGATGAGTGAGAGGTGTGACATTGTGGTCCCTTTTGAACCTTACCAGATCACATTGTAGGAACCTGGCTAGTTCCCAGACACAGATTAATCTCAGAATGGCTGACTAATTTGATGAGATTATTTTCTCTACCTTTTGTGTTAGTGTGAGGGCTTTGCACTGTCTGTGTTGAAAGAGCCCTGCCCCTGACTTTCCAACCAATTTCGTTGGCCTTGATAGATTTAACCCACGAGTAGCTTGGTGAAATCATGCCAGTCATGAGAGCTTGCCTCCAAGCTTCACAAATTGGTGTGTGTGTGTGTGTATGTGTGTGTAGTGTGTGTGTGGTGCGTGTAGTGTGTGTGTGTGGTGTGTGTGTGGTGTGTGTAGTGTGTGTGGTGTGTGTGTGGTGTGTGTAGTGTGTGTGTAGTTGTGTGTGTAGTGTGTGCAGTGTGTGTGTGGTGTGTGCTCTCCTCGGGGCTGGGGGTGGCCCCTCTCAGCCGCTGCTCCGCTGCTCCGGGGAGTTTTGGATCGGCTCTGTGCTGTCCTTGACACGCTCCACTGTGGCGGATGTCCCTGGACAGCTGGATCAAACTTGTCCATCCCTGGCGGGAGACTCTGTGGAGGCCCAGCCGCACTGCCCCTCCCCTCCACGTGGCGCACCAAGGCCTGGGCCCTCTCCCCGCTCTGTCTCACAGGCCTTCTCCCAGACCCTATTTCACCAGCCGATCCTTCAAGTTCTACACCAGACACGTGCAGGAATCGCAAGGCTGGCTCTGTCGTCCTCTCGTCATCCCACACCTCCGGCCACCAAGCAAGCGAGCAGTGGGCATGGGCTGGGCGCCCTCCAGTCCAGCGCAGCTCTGCTGTCTTCTACCTGGAGGGAGCACATGTCCCCCCAGACCCCTGTGAGTCCAGCTAGCCCGAAGCCTGCTGAACCCTGACCTTTTGGGTTTTCAGGGAACCTTCATGACGGAGGCAAGATCGATTGCCTCATTGGCCAGTGGTGATCACCTAAACATTCTGCCCCTCTTACCTCCCCGTGGAGCGTCAAGTCCCAACTCCGGTTCTGCCCAGGTCTTTCCGGGGAGCAGCCGAGGGGACTGAAGCTGCCTGGGAGCCCCCAGCCTCCAGTCGTCTCATCAACATGAACATGCAAAAAGGCATTTTTCCTTCCAGAGATTCCAGGGAGTTTAGGAGTTATATGCCAGGAAGCAGGGGTGGAAACCAAACGTGCACTTCTCGCTAAAACCCCAGCTGTCTCCAAACGCGCACCAGCCTCCGCCGCCGACTTCCTGTCCGCCTCCCTCTTCCACTCGGAAAGGCCCTGCGACTGCACTGACGCCGAACCAGGTAGTCCGGAACAATCTCGTATCAGTCAGTGTTCTCCAGAGAGCCGGAGCCAACCGGGCACATGGATACAGCTAGACACCAGCAGGTTACCAGGGGGGTGGGTCACGTGACCACGGGGCCGAGCCAGCTGGAAGCCCTGGGTGCCAGTCACGTGGCTCAGTCCAAGCCCAGAGGCCGTAGGACCAGGGGAGCTGTTGACTTAACTCTCAGTCCCAGGACAGCAGCCTGAGAGTTGGGGGGCGGGGGGGGGGCATTGGCTGCTGCCGTGGCTCGTGGCTCCTAGAGTTCAAAGGTCAGAGACCCTAGAGGTCTGATTCCAAGGGCAAGAGCAAAAGTGCCCCAACTCCAAAAGAGATACAGAGAGAGAGAGAAACACCTCTGTTCCCTGCCTTGGTTGACTGACGGAGTTCCCAGCTAATCTCCCTCCACACTGAGGGAGGCTCCTCCCACACAGGCCAAGTTCCCTTGGAAACTTGCTCACAGACACACCAGGAATCACTGGATCAGGTGTCCCCTGATCCAGTCAAGCAGGATCCCCGACCTCCAGGTCAGCTAACCAGCAACCCCCACTCCATAGGCAGCTTCAACTTCTCCTCATCCTACGAGGCAACAGGCACAGGGGCCGGGGATTCGGATGTGGGCACCTCGAGGGGCGGCTCCAAGAGAGCTCCAGTAGAAAATGGAATTATTGCATCGATTTATTTTGGTACAATGTTTTTTAACTCCATGTATAGTTTTTTTCACAATATGCAGTTTCCATGACCTCTTGGAAAACCCCCTTATAGGTATGAATTTCAAAATCAGTTTGCACCAAAGTCAACCTGTATTTTAATTCCATTTTGCACACTTTTGGACACACCCTCATGCCCTGTTTACCACAGAGAGGAACTCGGTACAGGCATGTGGGGCAGGTGTTCGATGCAGTGCCTAAGGTGCCGCTTGGGACGCCCACACCCCATGTCACAGGGCTGAGGTTTGAGTCCTGGCTCTGCCCCCATCCCAGCTTCCTGCTGATGCTTTTGTACCCTGGGAGGCAGCAGGTGATGGAAAGTGCTTGGGTCCCTGCCACCCACATGGGAGACCTGGACTGGTCCAGCCTCAGCCGATGGAATCATTCAGGGAGTGAACCAGAAGATGGAAGATTCTCTCTCTCTCTCTCTCTCTCTCTCTCTCTCTCTCTCTCCCTCAACCCCATGCCTTTCAAGTAAATAAAATAAGCAACTAATCAACTTATTTGTAAAAACCAGTGTTAGACTCCATGCACGGCAGTCCTCTGCTCAGAGACAACTAGCCCAGGCTGGCGGTCACCCACTGGGCCCGCGGCCAGCTGGGGCCCGCGCACACCCTGCCTCCACCCTGGAAGTGCACTGCGCTCCTCACGAACCCAAACGTGCAGCCGAGGAGCCCCTGTGCGGGTTCGCTCCCCACCCTGATACCTTCCGTGAACTCTCCCGGCATGGGTGGGTGGCCTCCACTCTGAGAGACCATATAGACAAAAATCTGAATTTCCAAGGAGAGTCTATTCGAGGCCAATCACTCATTCCAGAGGCTCTAGCGTAGGGTCTCCCAAAAGAGTAAGTTCCTGGCAGCATTTTCAGCCCGGAGCTGCTGTACAGCTCTGAGAGTGACAGGTGGCATTGTCTGTCAGGCGCCAAACACTCCGCCACCCACGGCAGCCAGCAGGGAGGCAGCGGAAACTGTGAATCAGGCCCGGCAAGACGGCCCACGGCCCACACCCAGGCAGGCAGGCACGCACGCCTCGCCAGAGTGGCCCATAATTCTATTTGGACAGCTCCTTCTCTCAAGCCCAAGAGTTGGTTTTTATTTTTTTTTTTTCCTTCTTCGTCTTTCTATGTTTTTCTTGTGGGGGAGAATGAGGACCGGTTCCTACAGCAACCAGTTTATTTCTGCAAGTGCATTTTAACTTTGCTCTGATGCTGTGTTTGACGGAGCGCTCCCCTTCTGGGGATCTGACTTCTGCAAACCCACTCTAGGAAACCTGCAAAGCTTTCCCCACCACCAAGGGTTAACACATGCATATTTACCCAACGGGGAACAAACAAGCTCTAAAAGCAAGGCCTAGGGAGGAGAGAGGAAAAACAACGTGATTACATTTCCAAGCCTGCTGTCTGGAGATATTAAGCTTGTAGTACCTGTAGTACCTCGGGAGCAGAGCCGTTGACCACACAGCTATGGACGGCTGCGGACGCCTCCCTCCCACACAGGGCCCAGGAACTAGAATCACTGAGTTCACCACTCAACAAATATGAACTTGTTTAAGTACCTCCACGTACAGCACCCTCGGGGCTACTGTGACAAATAGCCACAAACTGGGAGACTCCACACAATAGGAATTTGTTTTCTCAAATCTCTGGAGGTCAAAAGCCAGAGGTCAAGACACAGGCAGGGTTCATTTCTTCTGGAAGCTCCGAGGGAGGGAGGATCTACTCCACACCCAGCCTGGCTTTGGGGCTGCTGGCTGCTGCTGTTGACCGTCCTTGGGTTGTAGCTAACCGCTGCCCCTGCCTCCACGGGGCTGTTCCCCAGCCTCACCACCAGCGACGTGCACCTGTCGTGCCGAAGGTGAACAACGGCCCAGCCGCACGCTTGGGCCTCTTCCTGCCCAGACGGCGAAGAGGCGCCCGTGCTGAGCCCTCTCTGCTCGCAGCCCTCCTGCCTCGAAGCAAGGAGGAGACAGGTCCATGAGAAATGCTGCTCCTGATGTCGCGGTCAAGGTCACTGTGCCTGGGGACAGTTGTCCCCTCACACACATGGGCAGCCCCCTCCCCCCCGCCAAGCCCCTGTCCGCTTTGATGGCTCCAAGTCTGGACACGCACAGGTACCAGCTGCCAAGGAGGCGAGGCTTCTCTGTGTGTCCACCCCCGCCCCCGCCCCGGGGGCAGACAGACCCCCAGGACAGAGGGGAGCTGCTGTGGGGTGCACGGGGCCCCCTCGAAGGTCTCCCAACATCTGCCTTTCCAAGTTAACCACAGGCACCCACGCTTAGATTTAGGAACCCAACTTCTCTCTCCAAGACAGAATTCCCCAGGGTTCTCTGCTTTTGCTCTGTTCCGTTTGTTTACTTCCCTTTGATTTGTAAGGCAGAGAGACAGAGACACACGAAGGGAGCTCTCCCAGCTGCTGGTTCACTCCTCCAAATGCCTGCGCCAGCTGGGGCAGTGCCAGGGAGAAGTCAGGAGCCGGGAACTCCATCCTGGCCGCTGGGGCCCTCTGGGGAGTGAACCAGTGGATGGAAGACCTCTTTTCTCTCTCTCTCTCCCTCCCCCCATCACTCTGCCTTTCAGATAAACAAATAAATCTTTGTTTTAGATACTTGAGCCATCCCCTGCTGCCTCCCAGGGTATACATTAGCAGGAAGCTGGAATCAGAAGCAGAGCCAGCATTCAAACCAGACTCTCCTGCACAGGATGCAGGCAGCCCAAGCGGTGACTTAACCACCGCACCAAACGCCTACCCCTTCCCCAGGGGCTCATCCTCGAGGGACCCTGCCCAGTGCCTGCCCTGCTGCCCATCCTCCGGTGTGAAGAGTTCACGTGTGCTGACTGACAGGCAGGCACAGGGCCCTGTGTGAGGAACATGCCACTGCCGGAGGACAGGCGGGTGGGCAGGCGTGTGAGGAGCCCAGAGGCCAGGGACGCAGGAGGGCAGTGTGGCCAGAGCTGGGACTGTCACTCGTAAGGCTCAGGCCTTCTCCTTGGTGGTGGGGGGGAGTGGTTCTGATAACCAGACTTGAGGCTCCCGCTTCGGTGGGGGGCCTGGGATCCCACACTATGCAGTCCCAGCCCCAAAATGCACCCCGTTCCCTGGCCATGGCCCTTGGGGCGGGGTTGCGCCCATCCCGTTCTATGCTGCTCTTCTGGTTATGTGGGCACCAGCCCCATCATCCTGTTAGCGCCTCAGTCCCCTGGGGCCTCTTTGCTCATCTCCCTGGTGCGCCCCTAAAAGCCACCTTAGCCTGTGCTCCACTTGCAAAAGTCCCCAGGCAGTTGAGTTTAAAGACACAGTTATGCATTATGCATAAAGGGCAAGCCGCCCTCCCCTGCCGGCCAGCATGGCCTCTGCGCTTGCTCCACGGCTCCCATTGGCGGGCCCTGGCAGGCCTGGCCACCCCCACCACCACCCCCAGGGCCCCACAGAGCAGGTCAAGGCTCCCCAGGAGCCGGCAGCCACCAGAATCCGGCACAGCGGCTACAGCAGGTGTGCTAGCTGGGATCGCACTGCCAATGGGTGAGTGTGAATGACCCGCCTCCTCCCTCTGCTGGTGGCAATGGCAAAGATGCTCTGATGGCTGGGATTTGGGGGTTAACCTCTGCAGCTTTGGTTGTTGCTGGGTGGTCACGGTCTTTTCCTTGTTGCCTTTTGTCAAATATTTATGACATAATTTCCCATTTATCCTGACACGTCTTCTCCACCGTGGGTGTCGGCTGGGAGGGCGCAGACAGCAAACTCCAGAAGGTATTTTCCCCAAAGCAGCATCTGGCCCCGTTGGCAAGTGTACGGGCGCTCTGCGGGGAATTGGCCGAGACGGAGGAGGAGCGGCCTGCTGGCAGCCCGAGAACCCCCGGCCCAGGCTCACTGGCTCGGGCTGCCTCGGTGGATGGAGGTGGGCTTCCTGAGAAAGCAGGTTCAACAGCTGCCACCGGACAGCCCGTGGCCCCCAGACCCTGGCGAGCCGGGGACCCTCACAAACACCCCTTGCCCACCTCTCAGCCTCTGAGCCCCTCGGCTCTGATACTGAAGCTCCCCGTTCTCCCAGGGGAAGCGCCTGGGCAGTGGCCGCTTAAACAGCAGACTCCAAGGGTCCCTACCACTGGACAGTTACCACTGGGCAGACAGGTGGAAGAGGTGGTGCTGGCTCCACTCTGCCCTTAGGGATTCGAGGGGCAGAGCCATAGCCCTTCCTTGTCCTCCCTGATGGTCACTTCCTGCCTGCATGCTGGGAAGACAGAAAAATTGCAAGGAGTATGCAAAGCATGCCTGGTGGCGTCTCCCAGATCACACCAGCCGCCCACCCCTACACTCACAGGCGGGTACCGTCAGCCAAGCTGGTGCCAGGAGCCCCCACCCTCCATTGCCCATTAGCTACCCGGACACTGAGTCAGGCTCTGTCTGTCTGTGATGGAGTCAGGAGAAAACCAGATGCATTCCAGGAGAGCCTGGGCCCACAGGTACCACGGCCTCATGCCCCAGGAGTCCCACCTGGGCTGGCCCCCTCGGAATCACTTGGGAGCATGGAGAATTGCTGCCCGGACCGCTTGTCCAGTGGTCAGAATATCTAAAACCTCCAAAGCCCCTGTCGGGAGCACCCAGGATTGAAGACCATCGAGCTCTGGGAGAATGCGCTCCCTGGAGTCCTAGACGAGAACCCCAGCTCTCTGATGTACTAGCTGCGACCTGGAATAGGTCACTTGCCCTCTCAAAGCCTCAGTTGCATCATCTGTAAAATGGGGACAACAAATTAGAGCAGTTACTCATCCTATTCCATCACGACCCCATCTTCTGGGACAAGAGATCTTGGTGTTGGATGTGCAGAGGCACCAGCAAGGGAGCTGGGAGCAGCCGCTCCTGGGCCCAAGAACGCACCGAGCTGCTGCCTGCAGAGATGCCGCCTTCCTTAGCTGCAGAACTGCCTCAGGGCCGCCCTCTGCGGACAGAGGCTACAGGAGGGCAATCCAGTCTGAGAGCGCACCTTGCAGGTGTATCCCTACACCTGCATCCATGCCCAGGCTGCACCAGCCAGAGACACTCATCCTTGCATTTTGAGGCTCCAGAGCGTGCAAAACACCTCCTCCAACAACCCACTCTTCCCCCATCCTCTGTTCACCTGGAGGTAGCCTGTTACCAGATCCAGCCTAGAGCGGAGCCAGGTGCCCTGTCTGGTGCCGCCTCGGGCCAGAGCAGAATGGAGGAGGCCCTGAGACACTCAGAGACCATGCCAGGGGGCAGGTGCTTCTGGACACTCACACCACAAAGATGCCAGTGACTCTGCCGACCACCTGACCAGGTGCCCAATGTCCTGGGGACACCGTTCATGCGTACAATCAACATTTTCCTCATTGCCTGTTTTGTGCGTCTACTGGTGACACCTGCTGACACCGGACCACCTTGCCTGGGTCAGCCCGGCACCAACGTGCTGGGTCCTGTAGCAGACACTTCACGCATTATCTGCTCCAAGTGTCATGACCGCTCCCCACCCCCACCCCCGGCCAGGCACCACGATGCCACCCAATAGCCTCAGCTCTCCTCTGGTACCTCGCGGTGCTGCAGCTCTCTGGATGGGAGAATTCAGAGTTTGGGCAACTGACAGCAATGATTTTAATAATGTTTTTTTTCCCCCAGAAGATGCACCTTCCTGGGTTCCTAGGAACAAGATGAACCAATCAGGGGGCTTCCACTGAGGAAATTCAAATTTTCTGGACTGGATCACTGGGTGGGTGTACATCAGAATGAGTGCTTGAGCCTGAGGAAGTCTGTGGCTGCTGGTCGATGAAGACACCGAGCAACTTACGTCTTGCTTTTAGGCAGTATTGGCAGGCAAGATAATAAAAGCTACCATTTATTTAGCGCAGAATTTCCTTAAAATATTTTATTTATTTATTTGAGAGATAGAGTTACAGAACAGTGGAAGGGAGAGACAGAAAAAAAGGTCTTCCATCACTGGTTCACTCCCCAGATGGCCGCAACGGCTGGAGCTGAACCAATCTGAAGCCAGGAGCTTCTTCCAGGTCTCCCACGCAGGTGCAGGAGCCCGAGCACTTGGGCCATCTTCCACTTCTTTCCCAGGCCATAGCAGATCTGAAGTGGAGCAGCCGGGACTCGAACCAGCGTCCATATGGGATGCTGGCGCCACAGGTGAAAGATTTACTTACTGCGCCACAGCATCAGCCCTTAGTGCAGATTTAAATCAAAAATAGAAGCACAGGTCCTTGAGTCAGGCTGCCGAGGCTCCAAATCAGCCAGCCCTTGGCAAGCAATCTGCCTTCTCCGTGCCTTCAAGACCTCTTCGGTAAAACGAAAACAATAATTGAGTCTATCTCCGAGAACCCTGGACATAACTGAGCGAGTGCATGTGTGTGGCGAGGTGTTCAGCCTGCAGCCTGGCACCTGTGAAGTGCTCAGTCAGCACCGCTGGTAGCATTTTGGGGTCAATGCTTTTTTTCTGAGGCTTCCGTAATTTGCACCACAAACCCCAGGAGGCAGGTGCCTGCTTTCCCATCTTGCCAGGGCCCAGGGAACTGCAGCTCCTAGTCCATCCAAGGCCACGCAGCTGCAAACAGCAGAGCAGGACTGCAAACACAGGTCAGCCTGCATCCGATAACCTTTCCTTTCCACCTCGTCCACAGCCACTGGAAAGAAAAGCAGCAGGCCCAGGGCTCTTCAGGGACCAAGTGTGCAGGAGCAGCCAACAGAGGAGGCAGAAGGCAAACCAACGGATGTCCATGATCCAGAAAGACATCAGCAGTGGACGGCAAACCCTCTCGCCCTATGGGGGGATGGGCAGGGGAAAGACACACTGCAAGAGGTCCAGGAACAGCTGCGGGGGGCGGGGGGCGGGGATCAGGGATCAGAAGGAAGGTGGGGTTCTGAAAGCAGAGCTGTCACTGGGCAGCCAGGACTCAGCTGCAAAGTTGTGCGTGCAGCACTGCCTTTTCCTGCAGCTCCCGCACAAGGCTGTGATATTTTAGGAAATGAAGGCTGTGCTTTTGGTAGAAGCACACGCCCGGGAGTGGAAGCATGTGCCATCACTGACCACCTTCCCCCACGGCCCCTCCCTGACCGCGATCAAAGGTCTCAGGTGCTGCGCGCATCCCCGTTCCTTCCTCTGAGGTCTGCTCCAGCCTCTGGGAGCCAGCTGGGTTTCACAGGCTGGCTGAGGACAAAGGAACCTCACGGCCTGTTTGTCCTGGAGAGTGCTTTGAAAAGACTGTTCTCAAAATAACCGGGCGAACTCTCAAGTGTGTTGTGCCGGAAGCTTCGGCCAAGCCAGGCCGGTAATATCAGTATGCCCGTCAGTGGGGCTGGCTCGGGAACAAGTTCTAGCTGGGGAGCCCACCCAGCACGGCCGCCCAGGGCAATCCCCCGAAGTGAGGCGGCTTGCAGACATGCAGGTCTTGAATAAACCCACATGGACTTCACTCCCAGGTCACTGTTCTGTTCCCTGTTTAACACTGACAGCGAGGCACTGGGCTCTCCTCCCACCATGAGCAGCCATGGGAAAATACTCAGGAGAAGGTGGCAGCCATTGGCCAGAGCTGCCTCAAGGGAGCCACACAGCACACCTGAGGCTGCTCCTCCACCCTCTGCTCTGGCCAGCACCGGGGCAGGCGCTCAGGGCAGGAGCCAGGAGGGAAGAGAAGGTTGTGGATGAGGGACTTCTAAGGCCAGTGGCTTCTAGCATCTGCCATCAGCCCAGCTCACCCCCCACCTGCTCCACCCCTGCTAGCTTGCAAGGTACAGCCTTTTCCTAACCTCTCCTCCCCCATGTGCCTTTGACAGTCATTTGAACTTGATTATATCTGGATAAATCTGTAAAGGAGGAATGGAAGAGGAAGAGTGTGGGCAGGGTGGCCTCTGCCCCCTCTGCAGGGTTGGGTGCAGTGCAGCAGCTGACAGAGCCCAGCTGTGCTCCAGACAGAGCTGGGTTCACATTAATCACTGGCTGCATAGCTGCAATTCAAGTTCATCATCTACAAAATGGGGGTAAAGGCATCTGCCTTCTACGGCTGCTGTTGTGATGAACTGAGGCATGCAGAGTGCCTGGCGCCTGAAACACTGCTTCCCTCTACTCTGCACTTCCAGGGGCTCCTCCTGGTGCCACTTGGGGTACAGCACTGTTTACTGCGGCAGAGCGGACAAAAGACGGCTGTGTATTCAGCTTGCATCCCCTTGCATGGGCTGTGGCAATAAGCAAATGAAATGGAATACACTTGAATACAAAAGGCCAAGTAGCATTTTCTGATCTGTGCTGGCCCTCAAAGGAATTTACTGAAATAGTGAAAGAAAAAGGAAAAATTGGGCCTGTGCTGTGGTGCAGCATGTGAAAGCCCTGGACTGTGGCGCCAGCATCCCATCGGTTCAAGTCCCGGCTGCTCCTCTTCTAATCCAGTTCTCTGCTGTGGCCTGGGAAAGCAGTAGAAGATGGCCCAAGTCCTCAGACCCTGCACCCATGTGGGAGACCTAGAAGAAGCTCCTGGCTCCTGGCTTCAGATTAGCTCAGCTCTAGCTGTTGTGGCCATTTGGGGAGTGAAACAGTGGATGGAAGACTCTCTCTCTCTTTCTCTCTCTCTAACTCTGTATTTCAAGAAAAACAAATCTTAAAAAAGAAAAAGGAAAAGTCATCCTTGCCCTGTGCATGATCTGATGGAGGCGGGTTGTGGTGTCTGGATCCCAAGATGTTTGGGTGGGATGCTGAACAGCCCAGAGGGGTTGCAGCTGAGCCTCCCCTCCAAGACAAGCCCTGGAACCTCCTGAGACTCACCGCAACCTTGCCTAGAGAAACTCAAAATCACCTTTTTTTTAAACTTTTATTTAATAAATATAAATTTCCAAAGTACGGCTTATGGATTACAATGGCTTCCCCCCATAACGTCCCTCCCACCCACAACCCTTCCCTTTCCCTCTCCCTCTCCCCTTCCATTCACATCAAGATTCATTTTCGATTCTCTTTATATACAGAAGATCAGTTTAGCATACATTAAGTAAAGATTTCAACAGTTTGCTCCCACACAGAAACATAAAGTGAAAAATAATAGATGATTTTATAAATGATGATGAAATCAGATCAGACCTATTGTCATGTTTAATCCCAGTGAGAGTCAAGCTGGGAATTGATAATTTCTTCTTCTTCCTTTTTTTTTTTTTTTTTTTTTTTTACAGAAGATCAGTTTAGTATACATTAAGTAAAGATTTCAACCGTTTGCACCCCCATAGAAACACAAAGTGAAATATACTGTTTGAGTACTCGTTATAGCATTAAGCCTCAATGTACAGCACATTAAGGACAGAGATCCTACATGAGGAGTAAGTGCACAGTGACTCTTGTTGTTGACTTTACAAATTGACACTCTTGTTTATGGCATCAGTAATCACCCTATGCACCAGTCATGATTTCCAAGGCTATGGAAGCCCCTTGAGTTCTCCGACTCTTATCTTGTTTAGACAAGGTCATAGTCAAAGTGGAGGTTCTCTCCTCCCTTCAGAGAAAGGTACCTCCTTCTTTGAAGACCTGTTTTTTACACTGGGATATCACAGAGATCTTTCATTTAGTTTTTTTTTTTTTCCAGAGTGTCTTGGCTTTCCATGCTTGAAATACTCTCATGGGCTTTTCAGCCTGATTGAAATGCCTTTAGGGCTGATTCTGAGGCCAGAGTGCTGTTTAGGACATCTGCCATTCTATGAGTCTGCTGAGTATCTCGCTTCCCATGTTGGATCGTTCTCCCCTTTATTTTTTCTATCGGTTGGTGTTAGCAGATACTAGACTTGTTTATGTGCTCCCTTTGACTCTTAGTCCTTTCATTATGATCAATTGTGAACTGAAATTGATCACTTGGAATAGTGAGATGGCATTGGTACATGCCACCTTGATGGGATTGAATTGGAGTCCCCTGGTATGTTTCTAACTCTACCATTTGGGGCAAGTCAGCTTGAGCATGTCCCAAATTGTACATCTCTTCCCTCTCTTATTCCCACTCTTATGTTTAACAGGGATCACATTTCAGTTAAATTTCAACACTTAAGAATAACTGTGTATTAATTACAGAATTAAACCAGTCATATTAAGTAGAACAGACAAAAAAACTACTAAGAGGGATAATGTATTATGTTGTTCATTAACAGTCAGGGTGAGGGCTGATCAAGTCACCATTTCTCATAGTGTCCATTTCACTTCAACAGGTTTTCTTTTTGGTGTTCAGTCAGTTGTCACCGATCAGGGAGAACATATGGTATTTGTCCCTTTGGGACTGGCTTATTTCACTCAGCATGATGTGTTCCAGATTCCTCCATTTTGTTGCAAATGACTGGATTCGTTGTTTCTTACTGTGGTATAGTATTCTAAAGAGTACATATCCCATAATTTCTTTATCCAGTCTACCGTTGATGGGCATTTAGGTTGGTTCCAGGTCTTGGCTATTGTGAATTGTGCTGCAATAAACATTAGGGTGCAGACCGCTTTTTTGTTTGCCAATTTAAATTCCTTTGGGTAAATTCCAAGGAGTGGGATGGCTGGGTTGAACGGTAGGGTTATATTCAGGTTTCTGAGGAATCTCCAGACTGACTTCCATAGTGGCTTGACCAGTTTGCATTCCCACCAACAGTGGGTTAGTGTCCCTTTTCCCCCACATCCTCACCAGCATCTGTTGTTGGTAGATTTCTGTATGTGAGCCATTCTAACCGGGGTGAGGTGAAACCTCATTGTGGTTTTGATTTGCATTTCCCTGATTGCTAGTGACCTTGAACATTTTTTCATGTGCCTGTTGGCCATTTGGATTTCCTCTTTTGAAAAATGTCTATTGAGGTCCTTGGCCCATCTCTTAAGTGGGTTGTTTGTTTTGATGTTGTGGAGTTTCTTGATATCTTTGTAGAGTCTGGTTATTAACCCTTTATCTGTTGCATAGTTTGCAAATATTTTTTCCCATTCTGTCGGTTGTCTCTTCACTCTCCTGACTGTTTCTTTTGCAGTACAGAAACTTCTCAATTTGATGCAATCCCAATAGTTGATTTTGGCTTTGACTGCCTGTGCCTCCCGGGTCTTTTCCAGAAACTCTTTGCCTGTGCTAATATCTTGAAGGGTTTCTCCAATGTTCTCTAATAACTTGATGGTGTCAGGTCATAGATTTAGGTCTTTAATCCATGTTGAGTGGATTTTTGTGTAAGGTGTAAGGTAGGGGTCTTGCTTCATGCTTCTGCACGTGGAAATCCAGTTTTCCCAGCACCATTTATTGAATAGACTGTCCTTGCTCCAGGAATTGGTTTTGGATCCTTGATCAAATATAAGTTGGCTGTAGATGTTTGGGTTGATTTCTGGTGTTTCAATTCTGTTCCATTGGTCTATCCATCTGTTTCTGTACCAGTACCATGCTGTTTTGATTACAACTGCCCTGTAGTATGTCCTGAAATCTGGTATTGTGATGCCTCCGGCTTTGTTTTTGTTGTACAAGATTGCTTTAGCTATTTGAGGTCTCTTATGCCTACATATGAATTTCAGCATCATTTTTTCTAGATCTGAGAAGAAGGTCTTTGGTATCTTGATTGGGATTGCATTGAATCTATAAATTGCTTTTGGGAGAATGGACATTTTAATGATGTTGATTCTTCCAATCCATGAGCATGGAAGATTTTTCCATTTCTTGGTATCCTCTTCTATTTCTTTCTTTAGGGTTTTGTAATTTTCATCGTAGAGATCTTTAACGTCTTTGGTTAAGTTTATTCCAAGGTATTTGATTGTTTTTGTAGCTATTGTGAATGGGATTGATCTTAGAAGTTCTTCCTCAGCCATGACATTATGCGCCTGTGTATACAAAGGCTGTTGATTTTTGTGCATTGATTTTATATCCTGCCACTTTGCCAAACTCCTCTATGAGTTCCAATAGTCTCTTAGTAGAGTTCTTTGGATCCTCTAAGTACAGAATCATATCGTCTGCAAAGAGGGATAGTTTGACTTCTTCCTTCTCAGTTTGTATTCTTTTAATTTCTTTTTCTTGTCTGATGGCTCTGGCTAAAACTTTCAGAACTATGTTAAATAGCAGTGGTGAGAGTGGACATCCCTGTCTGGTACCAGATCTCAGTGGAAATGCTTCCAACTTTTCCCCATTCAATAGGATGCTGGCTGTGGGTTTTTCATAGATTGCTTTGATTATATTGAGGAATGTTCCTTCCATACCCAGTTTGCTTAGAGTTTTCATCATGAAAGGGTGTTGAATTTTATCGAATGCTTTCTATGCATCTATTGAGATAATCATATGGTTTTTCTTCTGCAGTCTGTTAATGTGGTGAATCACATTGATTGATTTGCGAATGTTGAACCATCCCTGCATACCAGGGATGAATCCCACTTGGTCTGGGTGGATGATTTTCCTGATGTGTTGTTGTATTCTATTAGTGAGAATTTTATTGAGGATTTTTGCGTCTATGTTCATCAGGGATATTGGTCTATAATTTTCTTTCAGTGCTGCATCTTTCTCTGGCTTAGGGATTAAGGTGATGCTGGCTTCATAGAAAGAATTGGGAGGATTCCATCTTTTTCAATTGTTCTGAACAGTTTGAGAAGAAATGGAATTAGTTCTTCTTTAAATGTCTGGTAGAATTCAGCAGTGAATCCATCTGGTCCTGGGCTTTTCTTTGTTGGGAGGGCCTTTATTACAGTTTCAATTTCTGTTTCAGTTATGGGTCTATTTAGGTTTTCTATGTCTTCCTGGTTCAATTTTGGTAGATTACATGTGTCCAGGAATCTATCCATTTCTGATAGGTTTCCCTGTTTGCTGGCATACAAGTCCTTGTAGTAATTTCTGATGATTCTTTTTATTTCTGTGGTGTCTGTTGTTATGTTTCCTTTTCCATCTCTGATTTTATTGATTTGGGTCTTTTCTCTTCTTTTTTAGTTAGTTGGGCCAATGGGGTGTCAATTTTGTTTATTTTTTCAAAAAACCAGCTCCTCGTTTGGCTGATTTTTTGTAATTTTTTTTGGATTCAATCCTGTTAATTTCTTCTCTGATTTTAATTATTTCTCTTCTCCTACTAGATTTGGGTTTGGTTTGCTGCAGTTTTTTAGGTCCTTGAGATACGCTGAAAGCTCATTTATTTGGTGTCTTTCCAATTTCTTGATATAGGCCCCTATTGCTATAAACTTGCCTCTCAATACTGCTTTTGCTGTATCCCATAAGTTTTGATATGTTGTGTTGTTATCCTTATTTACTTCCAGAAAGTTTCTGATTTCTCTTTTGATTTCTTGAATGACCCAGTGTTCATTCAGGAGAATGTTGTTCAGTCTCCATGTGTTTGCATACTTTCTAGGGTTTCCTGAGTTGCTAATTTCCAGCTTCATTCTGCTGTGGTCTGAGAAGCTGCATGGTATGATTCTAATTCTTTTAAATTTGCTGAGACTTGCTTTATGGCCTAGTATGTGATCAATTCTTGAGAAGGTTCCATGCACTGCTGAGAAGAATGTGAAGTCTTTAGATGTAGGATTGAAAAGTTCTGTAGATATCTGTTAGATCCATTTGGGCAATAGTGTCGATTAAATCTGCTGTTTCCTTGTTGATCTTCTGTCCGGATGATCTATCTATTTCTGAGAGTGGAGTATTGAAGTCCCCCAGTACTATTGTATTGGAATCTAAGTCTCCCTTTAGGTCCCTTAACATATCTTTTAAATAGACTGGTGCCCTGTAATTAGGTGCATATACATTTATAATAGTTACATCTTCCTGTTGAATTGAACCCTTAATCATTATATAGTGCCCCTCTTTGTCTCTCTTAACAGTTTTTGTATTAAAGTTTATTTTGTCTGATATTAATATGGCTACACCTGCTTTTTTTTTTTTTTTTTTTTGTTGGCATGGAATATCTTTTTCCAACCTTTCACTTTCAGTCTGCATGCCTCTTTGTTAGAGAGATGTGTTTCTTGTAGACAACAAATAGTTGGGTGTTGTTCCTTAAGCCAGTCAGCCAATGGGTGTCTTTTAACTGAAGAGTTAAGTCCATTAATGTTTAATGTGACTATTGATACATAATGACTTTGCCCTGCCATTTTCCCGGAGATATTTTCTAGTATATGCTTTGAGCTTCCCATGCTCTTTTACTGGTAGGTGATCTTCCTTTACCTTCTTTCATATTGATGGCCGTGTTTCTGTGTTTCTGAGTGTAGCACATCTTTAAGTATCTTTTGCAGGGCTGGACGAGTGGCGGCAAAGCCTTTCTTTCAATTTCTGTTTGCTATGAAAGGTCTTTATTTCACCTTCATTCACAAATGAGAACTTAGCAGGATATAATATTCTGGGCTGGCAATTTTTCTCTCTTAGCACCTGTGCTATGTCTCGCCATTCCCTCCTAGCCTGCAGTGTTTCTGATGAGAAGTCTGCTGTGAGTCTGATTGGAGATCCTCTGAGAGTAATCTGACGTTTCTCTCTTGCACATTTTAGGATCTTTTCTTTATGTTTCACTGTGGTGAGTTTAATTACAACGTGTCGTGGTGAGGCTCTCTTTTGGTCATGTTTACTGGGGGTTCTATGAGCTTCCAGTTCTAGGATATCTCTGTCCTTCTCCAAACCCGGAAAGTTCTCTGCTAGTATCTCACAAAAAGGCCTTCTAATCCTTTCTCCCTCTCCATGCCTTCAGGAACTCCTAGAACCCGAATGTTGTTTTTTTTAATAGTATCCTGTAGATTCCCAACAATATGTTTTAGATTTCTAATTTCCTCTTCTTTTCTTTGGTTTGACTGTATCCTTTCCTGTTCTCTGTCTTCTAAGTCTGATATTCTCTCTTCTGCTTCACCCATTCTGTTTTTTAAGGCTCTCTAATGTGTTTGTCATTTGATCTATTGAGCTCTTCATTTCATTTTGATTTCTCTTCACTATCACACTTTCCTGTTCTACTAGTTTCTGCGTTTAATTTTGATTCTTCCTTAAAATTTCATTTTCACTAGAGAGATTTTCAATCCTGTCCAATAAGGATTTCTGTAGTTCAAGGATTTGCTTTTTTTTTTTTTTTTTGACAGGCAGAGTGGACAGTGAGAGAGAGAGACAGAGAGAAAGGTCTTCCTTTTTGCCGTTGGTTCATCCTCCAATGGCCGCCGCTGCAGCCGGCGCACCGCATTGATCCGATGGCAGGAGCCAGGAGCCAGGTGCTTTTCCTGGTCTCCCATGGGGTGCAGGGCCCAAGCACCTGGGCCATCCTCCACTGCACTCCCTGGCCATAGCAGAGAGCTGGCCTGGAAGAGGGGCAACCGGGAGAGAATCCGGCGCCCGACCGGGACTAGAACCCGGTGTGCCGGCACCGCAAGGTGGAGGATTAGCCTATTGAGCCACGGCGCCGGCTGGATTTGCTTTTGAAAACTTCTAAATGTTCTTATCATAAATTTTTTGAAATCCTTATCTTGCATTTCCAGAGCTGGGGGAGGGGACGCCAGGTGTCCAGTCACCCTGGAGAGTCCACAGCCTCCACACTCAGACCTGGGGGTGTCATTGGGCAGCGGCTCCAGGGACCTCAGGCAGCAGTGAAATACTGCCATTTAGAGTTCTCTAATCTGCTGAGCAGAAATGTCCCGATTTAAATTGTGCTCACCCAGGCATGATGAATGGGCTCAGACAATCTCGAGTTCGCTCCAGCTCCTGTTGCCGGCAGTCAAGTCCTTACTTGACTTCACAGTCTACACCCTCACCACCTCAGGACCGAGCTCAGCTTCCAGCTGGGTACCCACAGACAGACAGACAGACTCTCACTGCCCTCTCCTCTTAACAGGTAAGGAACAGCACAGCAGAGCAAAGAGACTGTTAAGTGGGCTTGAAGTCACCTGGACCTGAGCGAGGGTCTGACCTCTCCACCTCCCAGGTGGGAGACCCTGAGCAGGTCTCCATACCTCCTGGGACTCCCAGGATGCTGAAAGGGGCTGATGGTGATGTTTAACAGAGAATGGAATAAACATCTCTCAGTGTGTGTCACACACAGTCTCCAGCAAAAGCAATAAATAAATAAATAAATAAATAAAATAAAAAAATTGCTGCTCACTCCACCAATGGTTGCTGAGTGCTTGCAATGTGCAAGGCCCTATTTTTGACCCCAAAAATGACTCTGAAAGGGGGACCAGAGAGGTGTGCTTCTCCCAGGCAGCTGTGTTGGTCCCTGATCACCCTGTGTTGGTCGGTGTGGAGCCACGGGTTGGTGACGCTTGGCTCCTGGTTCAGGGATCTCTCACTGACTCCAGTTGCTCTTCTGAGAGTAGAGAGATTAGGGCAGGTGCCATCAGCTCTGATGAATGGTGACTTCTGTTCCATCAGAGTTAGGTGAGGATTGCTTGCTTAGAGCACCGTCCCCCACCCATGTGCCCCCCCCATCTAAACAAAACCAGCAGAAGCTACTGCTCCCACTGCCGCCTGCAGATCAGATGCACTCAACTCATTCTCATTGGCTCCCCCCACTGCAGCAGGAGGAAGGGGGTGTTCTGAACGGGGGAGCTGGCTCAGGACTGTGGTTCTGACACGTTCCATGAGACCCCAGGTCCACAGAGGTGCCCTGGGGGCTCTGAGCATCGGCACAAATGGACCTCAGTCCTCCGAGTTCCCACTCAACCACAGCAGTGCCAGCTCTTACCTCCAGGGCTAACTGGTGGGAGATCCGGTCTATTTATGGTGGGCTTCCACAGAAAATTTCATTTGAAATGAGGATTTGCTCCTCAAAGAAAAGCAAAGGTTGCGATTCATCTTTTTTCACAGCTTCTGAGCACAGAACATAGCCATGGTCTCTGTAGGCATTAGGGACAGAGGTGGGCAGCACTGCTCTGAGCCAGGAGGAGCCCCAGCACACCTCCTGCCCCATGCAGACACACGTCGGCACCTGCTGTGCGCAGAGCCCTGGACCGAGCTACAGGTGGCTAAAAATGAAAATGGCAACAATCCTTGTTTGCTGAGACCTCAGAAGGCAGAGCAGGGCCCACGACTGCTCCTGCACACAGCCGGTCTGGTCCTGGGGCTGTATGGCCTTGTGCTGTTTGTGCCCCTCTGTTTATGGGCTCCATCCTCCACCGCTCAATCAGACTGAGAACCACTCCTCACCCAGCAAGCGCTAAGTGGTAAGCACCTACCACACACGCCAGGCATGGCAAAGGCTCCCAACCTCGTGGGAGAGAGGGCATGGATGCCTGCGTGGGGTAACTGATCTCCTTTGGGAACTGCGAGCCAGCAAAATGCCACAAAGGCAGTGCCATTTAAGCTTCATCTTGCAGGGAGGAAAGCAGCTCCCCGTAGACTTCTGTCGACTTCCCTTAGGTTCCGTCCAGCTTCCCAGAGGCCGAGGTCGCCAGAACAGGCAGGGGCGAGGGAATGGAACAGCGAGCGCGGCTCCGAGGCCTCCTGGATCTGAGAAGAGTGACCTGCACTGGCTCCCAGGGAGAGGGCCTGTGTCCAGGCTGGGATGGGTCCAGCAGCCAGCCAAGGCAATGCAGGGAAGCCAGAGGGCTTGGGACAGACTGACAATGAAAGGGAGGGGAGGGAGCAGGCAGAGGGAGAGGCAAAAAGTGCTGATGATCTGGGAGAGAGAGGGGGAAACAGCCAAGGCCCAGAGGCTTCGGATCTCACAGGGCTGGACAGCAGGGTACCCCACCACTGGCACTGTGATGTGCAGATCCCATGCTCTCCCCAAATGAGAGCGACGGCTGACGCCTCCCTTCTCTCTCAACCCCAAAGTCTGGGTCCCCACAGCGTGTGCTAAGGCAGCTGGGGCAGCTGGAGCCACCCGGTTCCGGGAAGGGGTGGCTGAGGCCTGGCTGGGCCCGCGAGGTCTGGCAGCTATGACCCAAACCTGGGGCTCACGGAAGCCTGACCTCAGCACTCGCCCCTCACCCAGGCATGTACCGTCAGGATCAGGTAGAGGCACAGGTATGAATAAGGGCAAAGGACGTATCCGCGCGCGCGCACACACACGCACACAAGCACCGCTCCGCACACGAAAGGGCCCCCCGGGGGGCCGCCCGCCTAAGCCGAGCTTGAGGAGAGGCGGCTGGGGACGCGGCTTCCTCCGGGGGAAGCCACCCTCCGCTTCCTCTGCTCGAACGCTGTGAATGAACCCTGGGAGAGGAAGAGAGCGCGCGCGAGCACGGGGAGGGGAGAGGAGCGGGGCGCCGGGCGGGGGCCGAGGCGCGAGGGGCGGTGCCGAGAGGAGCGGGGCGCGGGCCCGGAGCGCGGCGGCGGCGGCGGCGGCGGAGGCGCGGAGGGCGCGGGCGGAGGCGCGGGCCGAGCCGGGAGGGCGGGCCGAGAGGGAGGAGCCCCCGGCCGCCGCCGCCAGCCCGCCCGGCGGCCCGCACAGCCAGCACTAGCCGCCGCGCCTCGGAGTTTGAGCCCCGGCGCGGCCGGAGCGCAGGCACACGCCCGGGGCGCGGGGTCGGAGCGCTCAGCGCGGCGCCGCCCCCCGCCCCTCGGCCCCCCGGCCCCGGCGCCCCCGGAGCGGCGCGCGGAGGGAGGAGGGCGCGGCGGGTCGGGCCGGCGGGCGGCGGACTATGAGGCGCCCACCATGGTGCGATGCGACCGCGGGCTGCAGATGCTGCTGACCACGGCTGGAGTCTTCGCCGCCTTCTCACTCATGGCCATCGCCATTGGCACCAGCACCTACTACTGGCTCTACTCCAGCGCGCACATCTGCAACGGCACCAACCTGACCATGGACGACGGGCCCCCGCCCCGCCGCGCGCGCGGCGACCTCACCCACTCGGGGCTGTGGCGGGTGTGCTGCATCGAAGGTACCGGACCCCTCCCCCCGCGCGCACACACCGCACACACGCGCGCACGCACGGGCACACACGCGCGCGTGCACTGCCCGGGCGTGGGCCGGGGGATGGGTGGGCGCGGCGCCGGTTCCGCGCGAGACACAAAGGACCCGGAGCGGGCTGGCGGGTCCCCTCGCGGCCGGCTGTGCACCAGCTGGGGTCCCTTCCTGCCGGGAACCTGCCCGACACACTGATCCCGCAAACTCTCTGCTCGCACGCGCACACCCCCTCGCGCACGGCCACAATGAAACACACGGAAAACTCTCGCGCGCCCGCAGCCCGAGACCCGAGCGGTCCCCAGGGGCCGTGCCAACACCCCCGGGGGAGGTGGAGGCTGGCGTGGGGGCGGGAGGAGGCTGGGGGTGGGGGGAGCGGACGACCGAGGAGGGGAGGGGGAAGAGTTGCTTGGCAACCCGTGTCTGTGCCATTGCTATGGGAACTGGCCATCCTGGGGCGGGGCCGGCCGGGGGCGGGGAGCAGCCGGGACCGCCCGGCGCGCGCTCTGGGCCCGGGCCGAGGGTGGGGGCGGCGTAACGAGCCCCTGTCCGATCCCCCTGTCCGACGCCTGCCTCCTCCTCCTGCGCGGAGTCCCCTGCCCCGCCCCTCCCTGCGCTGTGCGGAGGTGAGGGGCTCGACACTGAGTGTCTCCCCCAGGGGAGGCCGCGAGCTCGGGGTCGCGGCTCCGGGGCAGGGACCTCTGTGGGAGACAGGGGTGCGCAGGGGCCATCGCGCGCTGGGAACGGCCGGTGAGGGGCGTGGTCGCTCGGGAAGGGCGCGGCGACCCCCAGGTGCGCGAGGAGGCCCCCTAGCGGGTGTGCTGAGGGTGGAAGGTATCGGGGATGGGGGCCGCATGGGGTCTCCCCGGGCGCTGGGAACGGCCCCCCGTCGCGGGAGGGGCTCCGACTCCGAAGCGCGCTCGGCTCGGTCGCCTCCTGGGCGCCCCCACGCCCAGCTGCGGAACTTGTGCTAACAGGTGGCTGTGCAGGGGCAGTGTGGCCCGGGACAGGTGTGGACGCCCGCGGCGGGCTTGGGTCGGGGAGCTGCGGGAGCGCTGCTTTGCTGTTTCGGGACCATCTCTGGACAGACTGTCCTGCTCCCTCGTGCCCTTCCCAGGGTGTGGACTCAGCCCTCGGCTGGACCGGTTCCCCGCCCACCCCGCCCGCCTCACTGCAGTACAACCTTTGCTCCAGCGCTGGCTCCTAGAAACACACCCACGGGCGAGACTTTGTGAGGCTGGGGCTGCGGGGCGACGGGTGACGTTGAACTTGCCCCCTTTCCCCCTCACCAGCCTTTGGCTGCCCGCCTCTGTCCCCGCCTCCACGCCCAAATGAGGCTGAGCTGCCCTTTAGCCAGGGCTAGAGCCCTCAGGTAACAAAACCGTGCCATCAGCAGTTCAGGGAGAGGCAGCTGCACAAAAGGCACGGGGTCCCAGTCGCACCGGCTCTTGTCTTTGGAGAAGTGGTGTTCCCGTGTAGTGGCTCAGATCATGAACACCTACCTGCTCCTGTTGTCTGGAAAATGTGCCCATGGCACTACCTGCCACAGCACCTGAGCTCAGCACCTGCCCCCGTCTTAGGTCTCACGGGCTCCTCCGGGTCCTGCCTGGGTGCACGAGACACCCCATGGTCACCCCCCACCAACGCAAGGCTCGCGTGAGGCCCCTGCCTCTTCCAGTTTCCCAGCAGAAATCAGAACGGACTCCTGGACGCTGGCAAGCCCAGCTTGCACGGACAGACTCGAATGCCTCCTTTATTAATTCCTCATCCTAATTAGGATTGATGCTGCACTAAGCATCTTGCCAGCTGCCTGGAGCCGTTTGCACTCGCTGCTCATCAAGAGAGCCCCGAGCCGATGTGGGCAGCTGGCTGTGCTGGCACAAGGAGCCATCTGGGGGACTCGCTGAAGGAATTAGGCAGGCTCCATGGTGTGCCAAAGCTGAGGGGTCCTGAGAGCCAGCCAGGTCACAGCCAAGGGCCAGAACATCCTGCTAGGTCGCAGGGCCATGGCGAAAGTCACGGCAGTCCCTTGGCCTGGATGGGTGCTGTGGGGACAGCCAGCGCATCTCAGGAACACGCATGGTCGGGGCCGACAGCTCACAGCCCTGGGATGCTTGCCCTGTCCGCAAGTGGTCAGCACAGAGAGCTGGACAGTACAAGAACCCCAGGCACTCCCTGGGAGCTCTAAGGGGTGGAGTTACCTTCATGTTGGCTTTTGGGTGTAAAATGCGTTATTTCCACCTGATAAAGCTCTGGGTGCAGGGGTGGGACTCTGAGGGTTTGCTGGCAGCTTGCACGCAGGGAGTCTGTTTCCTGGTTGTTTCCCATAACTGACGCTGCTGGGCCAGCAGAGCCCAGCCCTCTCTGTGTACTTACAGTGTCTGTGCCGTCTGGAAGGGCTGTGTGTGGTAGATGGCTGCTCCCTGGCTCACCAGGGCTGACCTCATCCCTGTCTCGTCCACAGCTTCTCCCAGCAGGCCTGTGCACCTTCGAAGCTGCTGTCTTCACCCCCATCCCCAGATGAGGGAGTGAAGGTCAGAGGGGTGGGAGGACTAGCCAGAGGCTCACAGGTAGGAAGCAGCTGGACCGGATTTGAGCCTTTCTCTTGACAACACTCGTCCCACTGCGTCCAGCTGCCCTTTCCCAAACAGCTTCTGGGTTGCCATTAAAAACAGAACCAAGTGCTTGGCTCCCCCGGTGGAGCCTGGTCGAATGCTGGACTGGCAGCAACTTGAAGGCATTTAAAAGTGGGCATGTACACCTGCCACTCGAATTGCATAACACACTTCTCCCTCTCTCTCCCTGTGTGTGTGTGTATGTGTGTATTTGAAAGGCAAAGAGGGAGGGAGGGAGAAAGAGAGGGAGGGAGAGAAATTTCTACCCACTGGTTCACTCCCCAAATGGCTACGACAGCCAGGCCAAAGCTAGGAGCCAGGATTTCCATGCAGGCCTCCCACGTGGGTGGCAGGAGCCCAGGTGTCTGAGTCATCACTCGCTGCCTCCCAGGCTGCACACAGCAGGACGCTGGGACTGGAAGCAGAGTCAGGATTCTACCCCAGGCCCTCCAAGCTGGCTTCTCTTCTGATGTTAGAGTCTGCCTCTGCCTCTGTTTCTCTCCTCCTCCAGGGGCTAAGCCGTCCCCACGGCAGCCAGGCATCTGCTCCTGGCAACCTCAGCTTGTCCTTTGTACTGTTGGTGACACCCAGCTGGGGAGAGAGGAAGGGGGATGTGTTTTCCCCTTGCAGTGCACCTGGGAGCTGGGAGCTGGGCGCGTGTAGGGTGTGAACCGTCACTGTGGAGCCCGTTCTCCACGTCAGGGCAGAAGACCTCGCACGCTGAGGCCCCCGCACCCACCTGCACTCCCCGTGCTACCGCAGCCAAGGCCTGCATGGGACCCAGGCCCAGGCTCAGAGCGCACGGTCTGGGCGACTCCAGCTGCGGCCCCTCCCCTCCTGTATCGCCATCAGCATGGCAAGGAGGCAGCGCTGTTAAGATCGCCGTGACCCCTGCGCCAGCTCCATGCTGGGCTCTAGTGGGGGAAGGAGCACAGAAGCTTCTGGAACTTTGCCCAGTAATGTCCACCTTCCTCACCTGGGCGACATCCTTCCCGCCAGGGAACCCAGCCTTTACTCACACTGTGGCACACAGAGAAAGCGAATCGTGGCACTGTACCCTGGCGGACAGGAGGGAGGGGACAGCCATGGATGTGCCCCCCCGCCCCCCCCCCCCACCGTGCTCTGGCTGCCTCCAGGTGCCCACAGGTAGGGGGCGCCTCACTCTTCCAGCACACCTGGAGTTCTCCAATGGTAGAGCAGCTGAGGAGCTAGGCCTTGAACCATGCTGCAGGCACAGGACTGTTCTGAGAGGCTTCATCCAAACCACGGCCTCTCTCTGCCGCTCCAGACCAGGCCTGAGGCTGGGCACTTCTTCTAGGTGTGTCTGCCTTCCTCTTGCCATGACTGCCAGTGGGGCTCAGGTGGGTGACAGCAGCCGCACCCCGCCCACTGTGCCGGTGCCACCAGCCAAGTCCCCTCCCGCTCAGGCCCTGTGCTGTTAGTAACACAGCCATAGTTGGAGAAGACCTCCAGGCTTCTCTGCTCCCCTCTGCTCTTCATCCCTTTCTCTCTCCTCGAAAGGAAACATCAGCCCCTTTTACCTGGAGCCAGGCGATTTAATGAGGAGAGGCTGGGGGTCCTGGTGGGCCCCAGGCTGGGGTCTGCCTTCATGGGTCCACCACGAAGCTGGCTTTGGAGGAGCCTCACGTGTCAGGGGCTTCAGGAAAACCAGCAGGGCTTCACGATAAATCCACAGTGCAAGGCTCCGTGGACAGCCCGTGGTCAAGACGCACAGAGTAGCATGGGGGTCTCAGAGAGGGGGACAGCCCAGCCAAAGGGGAGCAGCGGTGTCATGGGAAGAGGACCCAGCGGGCCCTGTCTGCTCACCCGCTCTGCAACATCCCTCCCACCGCTGCCTTCCTGTCGAGCTGCCCAGGCTTCCAGGGTGGACCCCTGTGGCCCCAGAGGAACAGGTTTTCTGGGCTGCAGGAGCCCTGGGGTTAGAGCCTAGCGTTCCTCTTCCTTGTTCCTGTTGAGGCCCACGGGCCGTTAAGCCACCTGCCTGCCTGCGTGGCTGCCTTCAGCACACGCTCCCTGAGCGCTGGTCAGGGCCAGACCCGCAGGCTGTGGTCCCCGCTGTAGACAAGGCGGACGGGGGCCTGCGCTCCTGGAATAGCACCTAGAGGTGATGGCACCGGCCAGGGCCGGTTTGTGGGAAGAAGAAAGCAAAGCGGGGCGTGGGCGGGGAAGGCTGCGGGGGCTGCCGTGTTTCAGCCAAACTCTGAGCCGCGGAAAGGACTGGGACAAGGCCTTCCAGGAGCAGGGAGAGGCCGGGAGGAGCCTGGGGAGGGTGGAGGCGGTCGGGGTGGGACTGTGGCTCCCAGGCTCGGGGATTCGAGTGCCGCTCGATTTTATCCAGGATCGTGGCTGGGGAGGGCATGCTGAAGGCGTCTGGTGCTTGCTTTTAGATCTCTGGCTCCTTGTGGAGGGGGGAGGGGCCAGAAGGCAGGGAGAAGGCTGAGAGCGGAGGAGGAGGAGGGAGTGAGAGGATGAAAGGGTGACCCCCAGACTGGAAGCCAGAGCTGGCCGGGCTGCGTCACTGAATCCCTGTGGGGACAGAGAGAAGAAGGTGCACTTATGGGCACATCCAAGGGTTTGCCTCTAGGGTTCTCCAGACTTTGACATTCTGCAGGCAGAGGTAGTTCCAGAAGGTTCCGCAGAGCACAGCCCAGGGGCCCCGCCGTCACTCACAGCTGCCCCTGGGGTTCTGGGTCAGTTGTCAACTGCCCCGCACCACAGGGCAGGCATTTGCGTCTTGGCCACTGCTGATGTTCGGAGTCAAGGAGTGAGCAGGGGGCGTCCTGGGTGGCCTTTGGTGTGTATCCTTTGGTAGAGCCACAGATAGTGAGAGGTCTTCCTTCCGCTGGTTCACTCTCCTAATGGCTGCAATGGCTGGAGCCAAGCCAATCCAAAGCCAGGACCCCCAGGAGCTTCTTCTGGGTCTCCCACATGGATGCAGGGGCCCAAGCACTTGGGCCATGTTCCACTGCTTTTCCAGGCCTTAGCAGAGAGCTGGATCAAGAGAGGAGCAGCCGGGACTTGAACCGGAGCCCGGATGGGATGCCTGCGCCACTGGCAGAGGCTTAGCCTGCTACGCCACAGCACCGGCCAGAAGGGGAGTATTTCATAAAGGAAGCCCAGCTCCTCTGGATAGAGAGCTCTGGAAGGAATGTCACCTGTCTCTCCTGGTTCCGAGGATTGTCACCGTTGCAAAGGCAGTGGGGTGGGGGGAGGTGAAAGAGGCCAAGTCCGGGGGCAGAACGCCTTGAATTCAAATCCCGGGCTCGCCAGGCAGCTGTGCAGCTTTGGGTAAGTGAGTTAACCCCTCTGAGTTGTTTCCATGTCTGGAAAATGGGTCAATGAGGCAGCAGATGGAAAGTGTTCAGCACACACATGTAGCACAGATGCTCCCTAGAGTGCTTGTCAGATCCCTCTTGGTGGGGCCCTGGCCCCTGCGTTCCGGGAGGCTCCTGGGTGCAGGTGTGCAATGAGTGGACGGATGAGGGGCTTGGCTGCCGTCCCACAGCACGCAGCGAGGACCCTCCTGGTGCAGCTCCAGGGGCGTTGTAGAGCGCACAGCCTCGCCCCTCCCTGTCCCCGGGCCTCGGGCCTCTGCTGGCTGCAGACATCACAGAGTGTGACCTCTCGCTTTGCCACGTCTGGCCCTGGCCCTCTCTCTCCTGCTGCCCCTACTTCCCTGGCTCACGGCTGAGCCAGGGGCCGAGGTCCAGAGCCGCTGGGAGCCGCGGGGCTGGGGTCTGGAGGATGGAGGGGGGGGGTGCGCTGGGGTTGGAAGAGTCCTCTGACTACTTTTGCTGTCCTGAAACAACAGGACCCTCCATCCCCATCTCCAAGCGCTGCGCAGGTTTCTCTCCACCCTGCAAGCCGGCCCAGCCCCAGCTTGGGCCGCTCAAGCAGTTCTGCGGCCAGCCACAGAGTGCATCCCTGGTAAGGGTCCTGGCCGCCTCTCTGAACCCTGGGTCTCCCACTGTAAAACGGAGGCCTTGTGGCATCAGCAGTCCCCCCTCCAGGTGTTGTATGAGAAAACACTTGCAAAGTGGATGGCAGCTGCACCTGGACCCTGCAGAGGTGCAAAAGGCAGCGTTGCTTCTGCCAATCCCCCGTGTTCTGAACCCTGGAGGTCTTCCTGGAAGAAGCTGCCCCAAGTTGGCAGCCAAGCTGAGCCAGGCCTCAGGTCGGCTCTGGGCCTGGAGGAAGCGGGGCCCCCGTGAGACCCACGGTGCCGCTTCCTCACCTGGCAGAGGCAGAGACAGGCACAGCCGCCCTGCAGCCTTCCAGGAGTTGTATGCTCCCGATGCGGGGCTCTCAAGTAGGGATTGAAATCGGCCTTGCCCCAGGGAAGTGCATAGGCCACCCCCAGGCTGTGTCCTCAGAGGCTGAGGGTGAGCTGGAGACCACCCAGGAGCCACAGGGGCAGGAGTCCACGGCGTGGTCCCCAGTGACAGAAAGCACGTGCTGGGGGGCGGTCCACCCATTCACCCAGGAATGCTGGCCTGGCGCCAGTCAAGGGCCTGAGGCTGGACTCGGAGTCTGCAGTTCAGGGGACGAGGCCTGGGGTAGGGGGCGGGGCCAGGTGTGGAGTCCAAGGGCACAGGAGTCAGAGGCCCGCCTCTGCCAATCACCCAGTGAACAGTGCCCTCTGCCCCTCCTCTCCCAGAGCCTGCATTTGCTAGGCTGTCATCCTGCTGCCCCCCTCCCTCCGTGGTTCTCTTTCCTCCCCGCCTCCCTCTTCTCCTGTACCCCCCGCCCCCCACCCCAATGATGCAGGTGTGAGGGTGTCTGGGCAAGGCCTGGGAGGGGCACAGTGGCCGTGCTCCCTCCAAGGCACCGCCCAGGGGACAGCAACTTCAGACTCACTGTCTGGAAGCGCGGTTGCCTTTGGCTTCTCTTCCCTCGGCGGGGTGCGGCTGGTGGGTGGGAGACACCTCGGCGGGGGGCGCCTGGTGGGTGGGAGCCGTGCAGGTGGGACGCGCTGTGCAGGCAGCCGGGTCTCACTGCGCTGTGAGAGCAGCCTCTGGTTCACCCAGCCGGCAGTGGCCCTGGTCCTCAGCACAGGGCTGGCGGCTTCAGAGACAGGACAAAGCCTCTCCCTTGCGACAGTCCTGTGGGGGCCTCTCCAGCCCAGGTGGCTGCGCCTGCACAGCCCGGCCTTCCCTCCGCCTCCGCTGCCCCACCGCTCTCCCGACCAGGACCCCCTGCTGTCTCCACACACAGCCAGCGAGACCGTGACATATCCATCAGGGCCAGGTGCTTGGTACAGCAGTTAAGACACCGCATCCCGTGTCGGAGTGCCTGGGGTCAAGTCCTGGCTCTGCTTCCAATTCCAACTTCCTGCTAACGCGCAGCCCGGGAGGCAGCAGGTACTTGGGTTGCTGGCTTCGGCTTGTGACTTGTGAGCATCCGGGGAGTGAGCCAGTGGATGGAAGATCTCCAACTGCCTTTCAAATAAATATTTCAAATAAATAAAACTTTGAAAAGTGTATCAGCCAGATCCCATCACGCCCCAGCTCAGCATCCTTCCACGAGATCACATCCCATTCGGGGTAACAATAGACTGAGTCTCTGATGTGGCTTGGTGACGCCTCCCTGGTGACAGCTGAACCAAATCTGCGTGATGGCTGCTGGGCTGGGGGAGTCAGGACTGCATCTGGATCCTGATCTTCTCTGCTCTTGCTCTGTGACCTTGGGCAGGTTCCACTGCGTCTCTGAGCCTCAGTTTTCCCATATGCAAAATGGGGACATGGTGATAGCCACCTGACCACACATACCTCACGCAGGTGTCACAAAGCCTATTCCGGTTGTGCCCGCGAAGCCCTGAGGATGACGCCCGGCACATGGTGTCGCTGTGGCAGGGAGAGCCCTCTGTCAGTTTGGGAAAGGCCAGGGTACCCAGGCAGCTGCTGCTGCTGCTGCTGCTGCTGCTGCTGGAGACAGGAGCTGGGCCGGTCCCAGGGGGCCTGCCTGCCAAGCTTGAGAGGTGACTTGATCCTAAACGCAGCGGGCAGCCGTGGAGGTGCTCCTACGCCGAGGCTCCTCCCTTGGGGCCGATCCTGGCAGCCGGAGATCCTCCGGGAAGCTGCCGCAGTTGTCCCTGAGGGTCTGAGCTGAGGCAGGGCCGTGGGGAGCCCGGAGCTGTTGGAGAAGCAGATGCATTCCCAGGACTCGGAGGCTGGGTGGACCAGCGGGGTGTGGGGGACCAGGAAGGCGTCCAGAGCTGGGGAACCGGGTGGCAGAGCCGTTTCTCAAGACACAGAACCAAGGAGCAGTGGCCTGGCAGTGAGGGAGAGGGGTACACGGTGCTGGGGGCCTCCGTGTGGGTCCTACCGCTGGCTACAGACACCCCCACCCAGGGATGGGATGCCACACTGTGCATGTGGCCTCTGGTGCCCCGGGGATGCGTGGCACAGTGGCAGCCCCATTTTCTAATCCACAAGTCTGTCTAGGAGGCCAGGCCGAAGGCTTTTGGTTGCTGGAGGTTGTAGCTGCAATGCTGGCGCCGCCACGGGGATCCGGAAATGCCATGTCCGTGGTTCTTGGGCAAGGGGAAAGGTGAGGATTTGCCATCAGCACCCATCGAGAGAAACCCAGCCCCCAGCACCAGGGCATGTGCAGAGGGTGCCCAATGACTGGCAGTCCCCGACAGGCCTGCGGCACCTGGGAAACGCCCCGTGCTCCTGGCCATGCTCTGCCGTCGCCACCTTGAAGCCCTCCGTCATTGCTGAACGAGAGGCCCGTGTTTTGCACGTGGCGCTGCAGTGTGTAGCTGATGGGGGTGGGGGGTGCAGATCCTGAGAAGCCTTTGGTCAGAAGGATGGGGCAGGGATGGCACTGGGAGGAGTGGGGGTGGGGGCAGAGGTGGGCGGGGACACCAGATGTCACCCCTCCTTTTCTCCAGCAGTCACCCCCACTGCTACACCTGCAGGGCCGGGGGCTGCCGTGGGGAGCGGTGTTTTTGAAAACCATCGCCAGCGAGCAGTGGTAGGAGCCTGCTGGGCGCAGCCAGGCCTTGCTGGGATGTGCCTGCTGGTCTAGAACTGTGGCAGGTGGGGTGGGAGCATCAGAGCAGAGCACATCTGGCTTGGGGGGGCTCCTCCCCGTACCCCAAGGAGACACATCCCGTGTGGTTGGCAGCAGGGGTCTGTGGGAAATGCCCATAGGGTTTATTGTGATTGCCGCCTGGGGCAGGCGGCAGGGTTTGAGCCCAGGCCCTGCCTCCCCCTGGCGCTGGGGTCATCGCTGGTTGTGGCTCAGTCGGTTTCTCTGCAGAGTGGGGGTGTGCAGACCTGCCAGTGGGAATCCGCCAAGATAGGCCGGGCTTGCAGCTGGAATGGGACGTGCCCCCTGCCTGATCCTCATTCCCGTCTGCTAACATAGAGACTGCGCTGCACGCAAGGACAGGAAAGGGGGCGCCCGGAGCCAGAGCAAAGCGCTGTTTGTCTCTCGCTTCCCACGCCCCCCTCTTCACCCCTCGCCCATGCCCCCAGCCGCGGGCAGGGAACAGAACACGGGAGCCCCTCAAGACCCGCTGAGGACACCCAGGCTGCCTTCCAGGGGCCGGGCCATGCAGCCAAGGCCGTGTCACCTTCTCATCACTTCCATACGGTGGTGGGGGAGGCCGGCCCGTGAGTGCTTCCGGCCCCCCGCTCTGCAAAGCCCCGCTAACAAGTGCGCATTGACGGCCCGGCCCCCAGGCGAGCTCGCTGTCCCCGGCTCACATCTGAGCTCTGGCCCGAGACACTTTCTCGCTCCAGCAGTTTGGCATGTCATACAAAGGGGCTCCGATCTCTCCTGATATCCAGCTCCTCTTGCATGAAAAATGGCTTTAGTTGTCTTTCTGCCCACGGATCCCTGCGTGTGAGTCAAGGCCAGATGCGTGGTGGGCACAGAGTCCCCGTGTGCCTCACCGTTCCGAGGGGCTCCCTGCTTGTACCTGGGTGGCCACTTGTAGCCTGTGGGCCCGAGCTTCAGCCCTGGGGAGCTGCCCGCTGGCCTCCAGGCTGTCCGTTCCCCTGGCATGGGTCAGCTCCCGTCCCGTGCGGTGTTTGCTGTGTGCCCAGGGTCTCTCTCTGGATGCCGCTGTGCCCATCACGCACCTTGTGGCCAGCCTGCCCGGCTCACGGTGGGAGATCCCCTGAGACCCCCATCGGCCTGTGCTCTCCTGCTGTCTGCCTTGCCTTTCTGACGCCTTCTGCCCTCTGCATTCCAGGCTGCCCTACCGAAACCACAGGGACCCGCTCTGCTTCCTGTTGGGTGCAGTCTTTTGAAAGTTCTGAAGGCATTTCCTAGATGAAAATGCGTTATTCGAAGTCTGAGATTATTAGGAGGGTTATTAAACATGGGCAGAATTCTATTACATCGCAAATTGAGGGAGTCAAAAGCCCACAGATGTGGAACCTTGAAAGATCTCACAGGAAATAGATGTGACCGTGGCGATGGCTGCTTTGCTGTGCCGGCGGAGAGGGGAAAGAGTGGAAAGAAAAAGCCACCAAAATGTTAAACGTGGTGGCCTGGTGACCTAGGAGCGCTTTATTCTGTCTCCTGAATTTTTCAAGTTTTCTATTATCTCGAGAAAAATATATATAATCAACCTGAGATTCATATACCAGGAGCACGGGGCCAGTCTCCAGACACAGGAATGGTGTGCATGGTCAGGGCTCTGATTCTTAAACACGGCTGGCACCACGCCCAAGACTCCTTGCCTGCGTTTATTCCAGGCTGCCCTGTCTTATAACCCAATTGATTCCTGGATCAAAGCCTTTGAGAGCCATCCAGCACTGAATCGTTATTTCCTGTAAGTACAGTGGACACATTAGGCTTCCATCCCTAGAAATCCATCTCCTACAATAAAAATGCCCACCCTGACCACAAAAGTCAGCCCAAAGCAAATAAGCCCCAGGTGAACGCTCTCGCAGCCGCCCATCACCACGTAAAGCAGAGAACCGCACAGGACACCTGTGTCGCCAGGCGTCCCAAGGGAGACGCCCTCTGGCCACGCTGGCCAGGCTTTCCTAAAACATGAAGCCTGTGAAGTTGGAAGAGAAGCTGCTGGCCTTTTTTTTTTCTTTCCTCCCTGAGAAATTTCCCCGTGGCGAGTTTGGTCATGCTTCATTGCACCAACATCCCTCAAACTCTTTCAAATAAAGGCTTCTTTGGCCTCAGAAATTTTCCATCGCCAATGCCTTCCGTGGAAATTCTCTGGGAAAGTCTCTGCAGGGCCCGTGCTGCAGCAGAGTGGGTTCTGCCCGTGCTGGGACCGCGTCCCGGATCGGATGCCGCGTGGGGCCCTGGCTGCTGCACTTCCGCCCTTGGGTTTGGTTCTTTTTTTTTTTTTAAACCCAGTTGCTTTCTCCAGATCGGTTCGGGCTTGGAATCAGCAAGGCTGTGTGAGCACCTGCCCGGGGCAGTGCTGGGGCCTGGATGCCTGCAGGAGACCCTCCCCATGCGTGAGCAGGGCATTGCGAGGTGCCTGGGAGTGGGACGGCTCCAGGACGGCCTGGCACAGCCGTCAGGGCAGCTCTGCTCCCTGACACCCTGGGCCGCAAGTGCACCCAGTGTGTCTCACTGAGGGCTTTGAGAACCAAGAGCAGGATTCCAGCGCTGTGCGGCTCATCGCCAGCTCTCCCTGTACACCTTCTCGTGCCGCCTCCTCACGGCTGGGCTTACTGAGCTGCTCAGGGACCGGGACCGTGCCTGTGTGGCAAGCTGGGCAGTCCTTGGCCTCCTGTGAAGCAGGTAATAGCACTGCTTAGACCGGAAACCAAGTGACGGGAGGGTAAGTGGCTCACTCCAAGCCCCAGAGCCAACAACAGTGAACTCAGGCTTATTTAAAAAAAAATTTTTATTTATTTGAAAGATAGAGTGACAGAGAGAGAGAGAGAGAGATCTTCCATTCGCTGGTTCACTTCCCAACTTCCCAAATGGCTGCAACAGTCAGGGTTGGGTCAGGCCAAAGCCAGGAGGCTGGAGCTCCATCGGTGTCTCCCGTGTGGGTGGCAGGAGCCCAGTGCTCGGCCGTCATCTGCTGCCTCCCAGGGAGCACGCCAGATGCATTCGCAGGGAGCTGGATGGAGGCGGCGCAGCCCGGTCTGTAACCACTGCTTTGCAGGTGGCAGCTTACCCCACTGCCCCACAACTCCAGTCCTGGAAGTCAGGATTCTAACCCAGGCTGTAGCTCCAGGTACCATTGTCTGCTTGGCCCTGCAGCCCTGCAGTTGGTAGCGGCCGAGGCTACGACTCGCCAGCGATCCCTGCCGTGTAGGCGCTCTACAGAGCGCGGGTTTGTCCTCCTGATGCAGTGGGTGACAGGCCCCAGTGGGAGACAAAGCAGCCCGTGAAGCGAGCCAGCGTCTGCACCCAGTCTCTGGTGCCAAAGCCCACCCCCAGCTCTTTCTCCAGCCCCGTGCTAAATGCTGCCCTGGTGCCACCACATGTCAGAGAGGAGGAGGCAGTGGCAGGTGGCTGTGTCCTGCAATACCCCAGACAGCCCACGGCAACCCTGGGAACCCAGGGGCCGCTGCGCAGGCCACAGATGCTGCAAGATAACATGGATGTGGAAAGAGAGAGGGGGACCTGCTCCAGGAGGGTGTCCCAGTGGTCGCCAGGTGCTGGCTGTGGGCCAGGCTGGCACAGCAGGCTGCTCAGAGGAGGTAGGCACAGCATCGTGACCAGAACGGAGCACGCTGCCGGGGCCCGGGGACTCATGCAGTCTGGAGAGAAAGGCTCTGCCAGCAGACCGAGGGCGGCTCTCGAGACGGGGCGCTCTCAGCAAGGAGGTGAAACCATCCTGCTCCAAGCAGTGCCTCTCGGAAGTCACGGCCGTGAACTTCAGACCCGTGGCGCCCACACTTGCCTGCTCTCCACACCCGGATCCTAGGGGTCGGCGGCCGCATGGTGAGTCCGCACAGGGCAGACCCAGAAGCAGGCTGAATGCACTCCGTGCTTCTGTTCATACCGAGGGCAAGTGCAGGCCAGACCCACCTGGGATGACGCGGGTCAGCCAAGTGGCACCCCTGGTGGGATGTTGGCTGGGCCCGGGTCTGGGAGTGTGTTCTGTGTCTTATCTGGTCAGCAGTTTCACGGATGTAAACACATGTTCTCTGTATATTACCCACATTAAAAATAAAAACAAGGGTCGGTGCTGTGGTGTAGCAGGTTACATCACTGCCCGCAACACCAGCACAGGTTCGAGATCTGACTGCTCCACTTCCAATCCAGCTCCCTGCTGGTGCCCCTGGGAAAGCAGTGGAGGATGGCCCAAGTGCTTGGGCTCTTGCACCCACATGGGAGACCAGGATGAGGCTCCTGGCTCCTGGCTTTGGCCTGACCCAGCCCTGGACATTTGGGGAATGAACCAGAGGACGGACAATCTCTCTCCCTCTCTCTCTCTCTCTCTCTCTCTCTCTCTCTCTCTCCCTCCCGCCCCATCAGTTATTCTGCCTTTCAAATAAATAAAAAAAAAATCATTTTCAAAAATAGAAGCCGATGCAGCTCTGGCTTGACAAAGACTCCCAGGTGTCTCGGCAGCAGCCCTGCCACCCTGTCCCCAGTGCTGGCCTGCGAGCGCTGTGCTGAGTTCTGGGGGCTGCAGGAATCACTCTTGCATCGACTCCTTCAGCGAGGTTTAGGCGCCCAGCATCTCGGAGGGGCCAGTGACTTGACCTGGAGAAAGCAAACGATGTTCCCATCGGTGATCTGGGCTGCCATGCCTCCCACTCATTCCTGCCTCGCCGTCTGCAGTCTCCCAGGGGTCCCCACAGCCCCTTGGGAAGGTGGGGGGGGGCTGCCAACCTCAGAGGGGCCAGCAGTGGAGCTGCATTTGACCTGAACCACCCGGGAGCTGCCCTTGGTCACTGGCAGTGAGCTGAGCACCCACCTCCCCTCCCTCTGGGCCCCATTCTTGGGAAAACACCCCAGGGAACCCAGGACACCTGCTAGGCAGGGGACGTCCAGAGAGGGGCGGAGGCCTCCTGGGTGAGGAGGGTCTGGTCCAAGGGCAGAGAATGACCTTGCTTCTCTGCAGTGCTCACTCTCAGCCCCAGTAACCACGGTCTGAGAGCCCCCCTACTCCCTGGGACCCCACTCCAGGGGCTCCGACCGCAGCACCTCCCTGCCCTGTCCATCCCCCATCCCCCGCTCCCCACCGCATGCTCCTAGTCCCTTCCCATCTTTGAGAAGCAGACCCCAGGCTGAGTCCTGGGCCCCTGAAGAGTCCTTCATTCATTCTGCAAAGATTTATTCATTCAATGCCTGCTGCTTAGCAAGCAGCCCCCCGCCCCGCCCCGCCTGCAGCGGTGGGAGCGCGCCCTTCCCTGCACTGAGGGACGACAGCGATGCGTGTGATGAGGGTCTGTCCCCGGAGACGAAGACCAGGCTGCAAAGGGCAGGAGTGCCCGGGGACACTGGAGTGGCCAGGAGGGCCGCACCGCCAGGGCAGCAGTCAAGCAGACCAGGAGGGGACGAGGGAGCCGGCGCTGGGGTCTCAGGGACAAGCGGAGGGGACAGGCGGAGGGGACAGGCGGAGGGGACAGCAGTGCACTGGCCCGGTGCAAACCTGTGTGCGGTGTTCGATGACAGACAGGAGGCCAGAGTAGCTGGAGCAGAGTGAGTGGATGGGAGGAGCCAGGAGGGCGGGTCAGAGAGGGGACGCTAGTTCCAACAGGACCCCCTCCGGCTGCTGTGTTCCATAGGGTGGAGCCCTCCCTTGGGTGGCTCCTAAGGGAGTGCTGCTCTGTTGGGACCCTTGGTTATGAGAAATTGCCATGGGGCTCCCCATTCTGGAATGGCTTAGCCGCTACCAGCCTGGGGAAATTAGGGAGGACTTCCCAGAGGAGGTGATGTTTGCTCTGTGTCTTCCCAAAGGCATGAGAGTTCCCCAGCTGGGGCAACTGAACCTGCAGTCTTCATTCATCGCCAGGTTCGTGTAATCACCGATTCCTTACTCATTCAACAGTTTATGGAGCACCTGAGTGAAAATAGAATCCTGCCCCGTTCCTTGGAGAAACGAGTGTCCAGGCAGGAGGGGATGACGGGGGCTACAATTCCATGCAGAGATGGCACAAAGCTGCAGGGGCAGGGCCCCTTAGGCGTTGGGAGTGGGCCTGGATGTTTTTCCAGGGGGCAGGTCATGTCAGTGGTCCCTGAAGGAAACCGGAAGGAGAAGAAGGTTCTAGACAGAGCTCGGGCACAGACAGGCAAGCGGGGCACGTGCTCTCAGGCCTGCTGCACTTACCCAGCACCTGCGGAGACCTCGTCCCCGACGAGCCGCGGGGATGCACCCAGCACGCGGGGTGTTCTGGGATGCCCAAGGACGTGGACATGGCCGAGGCCGACAGCCCGGCATGAGAGGCCGAGCAGGGGCTGGGGGCAGAGGGCACAAGGTGGGGCCAGGAGCTGAAGGGCCCCACCCTCCTTCACGCCTGCTCGGTGGAGGGCCAGGTGTTGCTGGTTGAGGGCTGAGCTCTCTGTGGCTCATCGAGCAGGAAGGGTGGAGGCAGGAAAACCCTGGAACATTCTGGAGTGTGAGCGCCGAGTCGGGACCAGGGAAGGGAGATGAGGGGGTGGGTGTGAGATCCGGTTTGGAGAGAGGCTGGGTGGGGTGGGAAGGAGAATTGAGGCTCCCACAGGGTAAGAGGGTGGCTGCTGTGACACTCGGCAAGACAGGACACGTGGGAGGAGCTGCGGAGTCCTGCTCTGGGCTGAGAACATGGGCCGAGGCACCGGGACCCCAGTACCTCACTCCAGGTGGAAGGTGCTGGGCCCAGCGCCTGCCATGTGCGTTTGCTGGAGCCGCCCTGACAGAACCCGAACTGGGCAGCTTCAGCAACAACCAGCATCGCCCGGCAGGTCTGGGGAGGCCGGAAGACCGAGTTCAAGGTCATCCTCACAGCTTACTTCTCTCTGGAGGCATGGCGGAGAGACCGGGGTGCCCCTGGACTCGGCCCATCCGTCACGGGAGCCACGGTGCAGGTGCACCTGCCTGGTCACACTGCCTCACACACAGCAGGCCCCTGAATTGCAGCGCTGGCTTTTCTTTGGGGCGAGGAAGCGCTGTCCTGTTCTCCCTAGAAATCCAACCCATCCCTGGGGAGATGGGGAGGGCTCTGCCTCTGGGCTGGCACTGGGCTGGCCTCCTGCAGAGCCCCTCCTCCCTCTCCCCCCACCCCCAGCCCTGCCTTGGGCACCAGAGGCTTGGGGGTGGGGGAGCATCAGCAGGGGCTCCTTGCCTCTCCCAGGACAGAACATTCCAGAGTTCTGGGTGGAGACTTTCCACTCACAGGCCAGGCGTTGAAAGGGCAGGAGGCTTAGATAGGAAGAGAAGGGAGCCTGCTGTGGGCTTCTTACTCCCAATGTCTTCGGCATCATGGAGTGCTAAGGACTGGATTGTGTCCCTTGAAGAGGTATGTGGCGGCCCTGCGCCCTGGGGTCTGTACATGAGGCCTTCTCTGGACGTCTTTTTGGGTCTTCCCATATGCAGTCCACATGTGGGCACACTCGACTGGGGTGGGTGGGGTCCCTTGGGAAAGGGAGGAGACCAACATGGGAGACCGTGGCAGCTCAGGAGTGCCCAGGGCTGCCCGCACCCCCAGAGGCTACGAGAAGGGCACAGCACAGAGCCTCTGCTGGCGGCACTGTGGCCTCCACAGCTGCCGGAGAACACATTTCCATGTTGTGAGCCCACCGCGGCAGAGCTCTGAGCAGCCCCAGAAAACAAACGCAAGACACAAGCTGCCTTGCGGGCCCCCACCAGCTCGGCCAGAGCCTGGAGTGCTAACCAGAGGGTGAGTTAACCAGAACCGGGAGTGAGCTCACTAGTGCTGGGAGTGAGTTAACCAGTAGCCAGGCGTGAGCTAACCAGAGCGTGGCATGAGTTAGCCAGCAGGGGCGTTAACCAGCTGCGTGGAGTTAACAAGCTTCGCGGAGTTAGTTAGCCAGCCTCTAGAGTGAGGTAACCACCTGCTAGAGTTAACCAGCCACTGGAGAGAGTTAACCAAACACTGGAGTGAGTTAACCAGCCACTGGAGAGAGTTAACCGCTCTGTCCCATGGCTATCTCCAAGAGCAGGTGACCCAGGTTTAAAGCGATGCTGTGGGCACCTGCGTGCGGACAGCTCCCTGTGCAGGTTGAAAGTGGGTGTGCCCCCCTCCCGGGACCCCCACCAGCCCTGGGATGAGAGCGCTGATGCATCCGCTCGTACAGCTGGGGAAACTGAGTGTCAGGGAGGAGAGACGTGGTGTCCCCGTGGCAACCCAAACATTCTTCCTGGGTCCGTGGCTCTTCTCTAGTGGACTGGGCTCCTGCAGGCGAAATGAGCTTGCGTGGGTGAGGAATGCACTCATTTTCTGTGCAAAACTCACCCTGTCCGCGGACACTCTTGGCTGGGTCCTTCAGTCACGTCTCCGGGGCTGTGACCCTGTCTGGAGCCCGGGTCTCCTTGCAGCCTCACTGGCAGGTGGTGGAACACGGCAGGCCCAGGGTGTGTGACTGGGACCGGTTCTCCTGTAGCGTCAGCTGGCGCCCTCCCAGCTCCTGGGGGCCGCCACAGTCTTCCGGTCATCACGTGCCCATCCCCGCCCTCCGGTTCCGCGCAAGGCCAGCGGGAGCATCACTGGCTCACGGTCCCATCTGCCCCCAAGGGAAGGGGCTCCTATGGGGCTGCACACCACGGGCGTGGTTATCTTGGGGTGGTCTCTGGCTTTCACCCACCACAGAGGGGAGGGGCTTCGCAGCCTAGGGTGGTTGCAGGGTCAGATGAACTTGACTTTGACTCAGAAGCATCAGGCCGTGTCGTTGATTAGGAGGGTGATCTTGGGGCATTTTCTAACACGCCGTTCACGTCTGATCTCCTTTATAAAAGTGGGACAATAAGATGGGACAAAGGTAGTTAGGAGGATTCGGTCAGCTGAGCCAGGAAGCACCGACAGTTGCTAGGGGCCCAGCAACCGGCAGCTCCCGCCCTCCCCTTGGGAGTACCTGGCTGCCCCTCCATGTCCAGGAGGCCAAGGATAAGGTGGCCTCCTCTCGAGCCCTGGGAACACCCAACTCAGTGCACTCTGTAGCCGCTTGCCAGGAGAACCAATGTGTCTGATAGGATGGGGAAGAGATGAGGGTAGGAACCCAACAGCTCGCTCTCTGTACCACGCTGTCACCTCTCAGAATCCACAGGCTGTCATGCCAGGACCCTCGTGGGCACACAAACCCACGGATGCTGCAGTCCCTGTGTCTCACCTACTTGAAATGATCTCTAAATCACTTGTAACAGGCAACGCAATGCGAATCGTTGCGGCGTGTGGCTTCGGGGCTCACGACAAATGTCCGTGTGTGTTCAGGACGAGACTGTGCCTGAAAGAAGCCCAAGGCAGCCCTCGGTGGGGTGGGGAGTGGTTGGGGGGTCTGGGTGGGCCCCGCCAAGGCACGTCTGTAGTGGGGGCTTCCTGGGCAGGTGACTGAGTGACAGAGGCTGGAGTTTGGCTGCAGTCTCCAACAAGGTCAGCGCTGGGCCTCCAGACCCATGGGTGGATGTGGGAAAACCTGCAGCCGCTTCCGCACTTGGCCTTGTGTTCTTGCTCTCTAGGGCCCTGTCTCACTCCACAGACTACAGGCCCCAAGAACTCTGGGCCATGGATAAAACCATCACCCAGGCGGCAGGGCCCTCTCTGGGGAGCGCAGAGTGGGCATGGGCTCCTGTGGGGGCAGCACACCGGCCCCCAGCACGAGAGGGCGGGGACAGGCTCTGGATGTTGCCGGCCTGCTGGCCCCACGGCCTCATGGCCCCCAGGGAAGCCGGAGGGAAAGCCAGCGGCACGCCCACCCCTGCACGCAGCACCCCTGCGGCTATAACCAGCTTGGGCCAGGCTGTAAGGCCCCACACGGTGGCCCATGTGGCATTCAGCCCCACCTCGGGACGCCAGGGCTGCTGGCTGCAGCTCATATGGGCCGGGGCTGGCGGTGGCTGCGAGTTTGCCACCATTAATTCATGAGCGATGGCAGCAGCCTGCGAATGAGGGCCCTGTTGGAGACGCGGGCTCAGGGAGGCTACAGCACAGGCAAGGCCAGGCTCCAGGGCTGGTGTCATCCCTGGCCTTGGGCCTGCTGCCTGAGAGCTGCATTTCCTCTTCCCAAGCAAAGCTCAGGCATTTGGGAGGAGGGAGAGGGCAGCGCCTCATGCCTGCTGGGGCATCCACCCGTCTCGGTCCTGGCCGGAGCTCACCGGCCTTGCCTGCACACAGACAAGTTGTCTCGGCCTGTCGTTCAGGGACAGCGTGTATCATGGGTGGGGCTGACGTTTCCACGGTGTTCCTCCTCCTCCAGCCGAGGTGCGTCAGGCTGTGTGCCGTGTGCGGGTCAGGATGTCACCTGCTCGCCACTCCCTTGCCCACAAAGGAACGACACTGTTCGCAGCTTATCGGTCTTCAGTAGACTTTTAATGAGAAAATAATAGTGACAGAGAAAGAATGAAGGGAGGAGAGTGGACAGGAAAGCCCCCTTCTTCCTCAGCACACAGCTTATATACAAAATCTGGCCAATTGCAAGCGGGCTCAAGTCCATGCACGGAACACTCCAATCCGCTGTCTGTTCACGCAGTGTGCACGCGTCCTCGGGCCAATCAGATGAGGTGTCACGCAGCAGGCAGGCTCACCGCGCGGTCCTCGGCGCCATCTTGTTGTTTACAACATTCTCAACTCCTCTGGAAAGTTCCGACCATGGGAAAGCATTGCCCTAACCGAAACTAGCAACATCCGCCTTGTGATAAAGACACAGCAACAGCTATCAGACCGACCTTGATGTGGGGGCTCTATGGCTGCGCATCCCATGGAGCCCCACACCTGCTCACTCCAATCCTCGCCTGCAGAGCCACTAACTGGGCTGATCCCACTGGGAAAGTGAGGCCCCAGCGCCCCTGTCCCACTGACCATGGAGGGTGTGAGCAGGGCAGTAAATACAGAGTGTGTGCGGTGCAGCTGGGGTTATTTGAATTCTAATGCTGCTCTCCGGATCACTCTAACACTGCCCCAAGCCTGTTTCCTCCTCTGTCCCCTCCTCCTGGAGGTTCCGGGCCCACAGAGCAGCAGCCTAGCATTGCACCTGTCCAGAGTCAGCACTCGGCTTTGCCTCTCTGCAAAGGGCCGCAGCCACCACCCCCTGAATTACCCAGAAACCCACAACCCCGCCGTGGAGGTGGACAGAGCCATGGACATCAGACTCCATCTGACATCCTCATTGCTCTTCTGCCAGTTCCCCCCAGGGCCAATTTCAAATCAAGTTTAATCTGGGAGTCTAAAGGCATAAAGCCCTGTAGCTTAGAAGCAGCAGGTGTGAAAAATTCAGGTCTCTGTCCATGGTCCTGACTCACGCTGCCGCTGCTCCTGCCACTGCCCTGGGTCATGGCTCCTTGGCAAGCTTCATTTTCCAGCTGTTCCTGCAACCGCTGGAGGTGGGTGGCTCTGGCTTCTGCCCGCCAGCTGATGGGGTGAGGTTGTGCGCGCCTGAGGCTGTGCAGTGCCCACGTCCGGATCCGGATCTCAGCCGGGAGGGAAATGGCTGCATCAGAAACAAAGGCCTTGCAATCACACCGCCGCTCCTCAGGATGTCTTGGCCACCAGGGGCTTCTCGGCCCTGGCGAAGCACAGGGGACACAGCGGAGGGGCGGCGTGGAGCCTTGCGGGTGTCTGCGCCACGGTGTGCGCCATCTGTGGATGGCAGTGAGTGCGGTGTTGCAAAATGGCATCAGTGCTGTGCTCCAGGTTTGGCTTTCTGTTCCCTGTTGCCCTCGGCGACTTTCCCTCTGATTTTAGAACTCGCCTGGCACGGGGTCACGGGGTATCCCTTTCTACGGTTCTGAATGCGGCCCACAAACTCACTTCTAGGACATGCGGATTTGTCATCACAGCAGCTCCCGCTTCCAGGGGTGAGGGTGGATGACAGGCAGCTCATCCCAGGCATTGCAGGCCCTGGCCCTGCCCTTCGGCCTCCGTGTTGGGCATCCTGGGTGCATACCTGGGAGGGGATGGGGAAAGGGAAGGCAGCGTGGGCGTGTTGGACTCGGAGCCTCCCCTGTCTACAGCTGCTCTCTTGGGAGAAAAGCCCCGCAGTGAACTTGAGCCCAGACACGTTGAGCTGAGATTCAAAGGGAAGCTGAGGAGGGGAGGGGAGACATGATCTGCACACGACGGGAAGGCTGCGGTGCTGGGGGTGTGCACGCAGCGCCACGTGCACCGTCGCCCTCGGGCATCCGCGGGGGCATGGTCCCAGGGCCACCCCCTCACCCAGTCTGCAGTGCTCAAGTCCCTTGTATAAAGCAGCGCCACACGTCTCTCGAGATCCCTCATCATACCTAACAATGTAAGTGCCGTGTAAGTGCTTGTTAGACCGTATTCTTTAGACACTCATGACAATGAGAGAGTCTGCATGTGTTCGGGATGGATGCAGTTTTGTAAAGTATATATCTATATTTTCGAGCTGTGGTTGGCTGCGTCCGTACAGATGCACAAGAACCAACATGGATGAGGAGGGCTGCTCCAGAAAGGCGTCTCAGAGGGGGCAGCACCTGCTCTGACTTCTGAGTGGTCACAAGGGCACAGCCTGAGCCAGGGCGTGGTTCAGATCAGCACGAATGAGGCAGCCCTCGTAGCTCAGTGTTGGAGGAAGGAGCCAGCCGCGAGACTCGGGGCCCACAGGAGTGAGCTGTGAGGGCCCAACTGCCCCTGCAGGAGGTGGAAAGCCATGGACGGTGCTGAGGCCAGACTCCCAGGTCAGCCACTCACAGAGGCAGTCAGTGGCTTGGAGGGAAACAGCCGTCTGGACCCCGCCCAGTTAAGAGAAAACTCATTGCCCACGCTCACTGGGACGAGATGTGGGTGGAGGAGGCATGAGCACAAGGCATCATTAGGAGGTGAAATTGCAGGGCTGGGTGATGGGTGAAAAATACCCACAGGGAGGAGGGAAGCGTAAGCCCAGCCTGCAGGGAGGACCCTTCCCCAACCACACAGGGAGAGCAGTAAGACAATGAGGGCAGGTGCAGGTTGTCAGAAGCACCTAGGTGGGCATCCAGGTGGAGGTGTCTCCAGTGGTTGGATTCTAGGGCCTGGGAAGGATGACACGGAGTAGGGACCACAGCTTAAAGAGAGGGTCAAACCAGGAGGGCGTGGGTGTCACCAACAAGAGCCTGGGGATGGGGTGGGGGCAGAGGAGAAACACGGGACACCCCCCAGGAGGGGGAGTGTGTGAAAGACCACAAAGGACCAGAGTCGGGGCAGACGAGGAGGGACACTGGAGCCCACGGGGAGCTGCACGTGGGAGCTGCCACAGTTGAGGTGGGGCAGCTTCCCTTCCATGTCAAGGTTCTGGCCACTTCTTTTGTCGTACTGACGTCACAGCAATGTGTCATTGCGATGCCAACTCCTTGTGACAGGCTAGTGCAGCCATCACCTGGAGGTTTACCGGGCGTTGGGGAAGACGCCACTGATGCCACGAATGGGGAGGCCTTCCCGGCAGAGGCGTCGTCCCCCCCTGGCCCCGGGGTGACCGCTCCGAGCCTCAGACTGCAAAGAGCGGGAGCCTCGGCCTCAGACTCGAGGGGAACAATCCACGCCTGGGCGTCCCCTCCCTGGGAAGGCAGCACACGCCAGGGGCTGGGCTCACCCAGGGCCAGGCCCATGGTCACTTCTCCTGTCCTTGTCTCCCCAGGAGAAAAGCTTTTCAGACGAGAGACAGAGATGGGCAGGAAGAGAAGACCCGGTGGGCAGCTCAGCCAAGAGCCCAGCACCCAGGCTGCATTCAGACTGGTCCCTACTGGGGGTGCGCCCCCTTTTCCCATCGTTCCTTCTGGGCAGGGGCTTCCCCGGCCCCGGGGGCTTCCCCATTGTGGTGCTTTGGGACCCAATACCCTCCCTGGAGGGCAAGATTCCCCAGGGATGACCTGGGGGTCCTGGGCTGGGACCCTCTACGACGTGAGGGGACCTGGACAGCTCACAGGCATGCTGCTAAGGCTGCTGTGTCCCCTCTTTCTGGGGACTGTGTGACCTCCCTGTCTTGTCCCTCCTGGCCACGCCACTTGGGGCCTGCACGCATGCATTTCTGTTGAGTTGGACAGGCCGGGGAGCAGAGAAGTTGAAACGCTCCGCCCAGAGGCGTGACTGCTGCAGTTCTGGTCCCAGCCCCCCACCTAATACCCAGGCGACCCTGGCCGGGCCTCAGTGTCCTTGTCTGTAAAATGGGCTGGGTGCTCGGGACAGGGCTGCAGTGAGGACGGAAGATGTTGGAACAGAAAGTGCTCGCATAGCCACAGCCTCTGTATCTGTGAGTGCAGTGGTCACTCTTTGGACAGGGCGGTGGGGCAGCGGAGGTGCTAGTGGTGGCGGGGAGAGTGGCAGTCAGCAGGGGAGCAGCCGCTTGACCAGGTAGCTGGGAGCTGTCGGGACAGACAGCTCCGTGGAGAGGAAGGCTCTATTTGGGCGGATGAGAGAGCTGAGCCTCCCTGCTGGGGAAGGGACCCCTGGGTGACGGATTAAGAAGCCTCCCCGAGAATTTGGATGTCATTAGTGGGCCCATGCCACCTGGCCCAGGGGCTTCCCGGGGCTCCAGCTGGGGGCAGAGTTGCACCGCGTTCGCGACTCCCCTCTCTTTTTCGGTGCCAGCTTTGGATTCTTTCTTTAGTTTTATTTTTAAATTTTCATTTTATTTGAAACACAGAGGGGGTGGGAAATGGAGATCTTCCATCCACTGGCTCACTGCCCACAACAGCAGAGTCTATGCCAGGCTGAAGGCAGGAGCCCAGAACTGGATCTGGGTCTCCCGTGTGGGCAGCGGTGGCCCAAGTGCTTGTGTCGTCACCTGCTGCCTCCCAGGGTGCGCCTTCGCAGGAAGCTGGAGTCCGAAGCAGAGCTGGGACTGAAACGCAGGCACTGTTATGCGGTGCAGGCTTCCCAAGCAGCGTCTTAGCCCCGGGCTGCGTGCCCACCCCCAGAGCCTGGGTCCCCACGGGCCTCCCTGCCTGCACTGTGTCCACCACCCTGGGTCGGCACAGACCTTTCTAAAGAGAAAATCTAACCCCAGGAAGTGGCTGATGCAGCCCCTCTGCTGTTCCCTGCAGCTCCCATGGGTGCTGCCGCTTCTGCCGCCTCCCCGGCCCCTAACCCCACCCCAAAGGCCTCCTTTTACCTCCTCAGATGCGCCTGTTGCCTCTGGGCTGCGACACTGCTGTTCCCCTGCCTGCAACATCCAGCCATGCTCACCTTGCTGGTTCCCGTGTCAGCGCTGGTCCCCAGCCCCCTTGTGCCGGCTCAGAGGCAGCGATGGGACAGCCCTGGCTCCTTCAACGCAGCCTGGGGCCCAGGCCGGGGCCTGGCACAGCGCAGGCTCTGGGTGTGCAGGTGCTGACTTGGAATTCGAGGCTGGCCTGGATGGCTGTGTTCGCAGCTGCTTCTACGAAGCCCTCACAAGGGGCATGGAGCTGACGTTTCTCTCTGGCTCCATAGAGAATGGAAGGCACAGAGTCCAAAAATAGTGAGATTCTTCCTGGAGAGCTGCCCGCGCCAGCGGCGGGGTATGGGCAGGACAGCGGATACACGTGGGGTTGGGACAGCAGGGACATGGGCGCCAGGCATGGCTGAGCAGCTGGGGAGCTCGGAGGTCTCTGTCTCTCCGTGAGTTGGTGTCTCCTTTCCAAGCCCTGGCAGCACCAGGGTCCCTCCACCCCAGGGATGGAGAGTTGTCACCTGGGGCTCTCGACCCCTGGCGAGGGAGGTGGTGGGAGTGCACCTGAACATCAGGCCTGAACTTGGTGTCTGCCTGTGCCTCTCAGCCCTGCACAAACCCCAGTGCCTGGCAGGTGCATGCCTTCCCGGAGACCAGTTCCCTCTCCCCACTTCTTCCCCCTCTCTCTTTCTCAGATGGAGTGGAGAGGCAGAGCAGCCACACAGTGGTGACAGCTATGGGTCCCAGGCCAGACAGGATCAGGTGAGAATCCTTGCTTGGCTACTCAGGGCTGGGCTGCCTTGGGCAAGTAACTCGCCCTCTCTGAGCCTTGGCCTCCTTATCTGTCAGACGGGTTGATGGTTGATGGAGTGTCTCCTTGCTAAGTTTTTTTTTTTTTTTTTGAGGTTTTCTTGGAAAGATGCCAAGAGCTGCGCCAGTCCTGTTGGGGGTAAACCTGGTCCCCTTAGGCCCGGGACAGACTGATTACTAGAACACTTACAGGTGCCACCGCACATGGCTCCAACATCCCCCCGAGGGGATCCGCACTGAGCATCCCCATCTCACAGATGGGAAAAACGAGGCACTGAGAGGCCCATCAGAGCCCCAAGTCACACAGCTTCTAGGTGGCAACAGAGCCAGGACTGAAACCCAAGCAGGATGATTTCAGAACCTCGCACCCCCACGCTGTCCAGCCCTGGGGGATGATCGGTACATACTGGCTTGACTAGCAACCCCTGCATGTGTTCAGAGGAAGTGGTAGTGCTGTGATTGATTAGCCATGTCTGCACAGACTTGGGATGGGAGGACTGTGCTCTCCCCAGGCCACTCATCATCAGCCACGAGCGGGGCTTTGCTGGATTTTGGGGTGGGTGGGGGTGCTGAGCTGGGCTTTGTAGAGTGTTTAGGAGTGCTCCTGGCCTACCCTGAGTTGTAGCAATCAATACTGTTTCCAGACATCTTCCCTGCTACTGAGAACCCTTGGCCAAGAACAAGCTGCAGGGGTGGGCAAGACCTATGAACTTGGGAGTCAAGACACCCGCATTCTAGGGCTGCCTGCGCCGCCAGCGGGCCGGTCACCATGGAAATGGCCCTCCACCCCTCCAGGGTCAGGGTCTTAATATGTGAGCAGGATGAGGTCTGTGGTCCCCAGGGTCCCTTCTAGAAGTTGATGATCCTCCACCGTGCACCTCCCGCCCTCTCTCAGACCTTCAATTAAAACTCGGGTTATTGGAGCCTAAGTTGGTGGAGCTGTGAGGAGAGCCGTTCCGCCCCTCAGAGCTCCGTGTCTGCTTCTCATTAGGAGAAACAAAGAGACAACACAGGGAAAAACCCAGCTCCTGCGCTGGTGCTGGCGCCGGGCAGCAGTGACAAAGCAGACGCGCCGATCGCTGCAGCCCACTTCCCCGAGCCAGGAGGGAGAAGGAGGGAACCTCCCGGGTGCCTCCAGCTGTGCATCTCGGCGGGCAGCTGGGAGGTCAGGGCCACTCTGGCGCAAAGCACGGGAGGCGGCATCCAGCTGCAGCCCTGGGTCTCGCTGAGGCTGGACCCCTGCCTCCGGCGGGGGTCCGGGAGGCGGGAGCTAGGCTGTGATGACCAGGGTTCCTGCGACCCAAGAGCCGCCTCTGGGGTCCCCACCATGACCTGTGGTTCACTGACAGCCTGGAAGTTGGAGGAGAAACCACTGTGTAAGCCTGTGAGCCCTCTCCATCCAGCCACACCTGATCGTGTTTCCCCACTGCCTTCCCTCCTGCAGCCGTGCGAGGCCTCTGGGCCAGCTGACGTCCCCCCCCCCCCCCACCCCGAGAGCACGCAGCTTATGTGGTGCCTGGTGTTCAGCACTTGTGTCCCCGACACAATGGCCTTCCTTCCCCTGAGTGCGGTGGGCCCTCGGGAACCTGTGTCTTGTGCCTGGGCATCCAAGCCGTCCCAGGGGAAGGTTAAGGGGTCTCCTGGCTGAAGATGAGAATGTCAACTTTGGCTCCATCCAGAAGGGACCAGCGACGGGGGATGTGGTGGGGCCTGAAAGATGGGGAGGAGTTAACACCCAGGACCGAGGTCGGGCAGAGCCATGGGCTGCTCGGGAACAGCTCGTTCGTGACCTCACCCGTGCCCCTCCGTCTCTGGGTCACACCAAATCCAGCTGATGCTCCAGCTGGGGCCAGAGAGCTGCCCAGCATCCCCAGCTGGGGGCGGGGTCTCGCTGTGTGGCCACCAGGGGCGCTGTGCCCCAGAACTGGACCCTGAGCCTTGGAGTGCACGTATGGCCAGGCAGGGGGCCCAGGCCTCTCCCACCACCTCCCACCTCTCCGAATCACTGCCCATCTGTCCATTGTCCAAGGCCCTTCGAGTGCAAGCCCTGGGGAGAGGCCTCAGTTTGCCAGACTGACTTTGGGCTCCAGGAGGTGGGTTCGTGGAGATGGGGTTTGGAGGCAGAGATCGATTCTCTCTAAGAACTTCCTTTGCTGCTCTGGCTCTGGTGGCTTCTCTCTCCAACCCTCCACGAGACACACTCCGTGCTCCTAGCAGCCCCCCTAGGCTGCTACAGACAGGAGGTGTCATGGAGGTGGAGCCCCCGTCCCACTGCCTGGGTCCACAGCAAGAGCCAAAGGAGGACGTCCGAGGCACGAGGCACTGCGGACCCCACGCTGTCCTGCTGGATCCGGACAATGCGAGTTCAGGCCTGGCGGTGGCTCTCCCCCTGTGCCCAGAGCAGATGAGGGGTGCACAGGCCGAGTCCCAGGAGCCCAACACCCATTGCCCTCCCCTGCCCGGCCCTCCCCACTGATGTGCGCCAGGGAGCCACAGAGAGCGCTGTAATGCTGTGTGAGCACAGCCTGCACTCTCCCAGGCGGCCGGGCTTCTCTGGGACTGAGAGGAGACCCAGAGCAGGGGCCCTGGTCCCTAACAGGCCCAGTGGCTGGGGGTACAGCGGGAGACATTCAGAGCCTCCAGGGACTGGAGCCACCCTGCCTGAGCATCAGGAAGCCCAGAGGGTACCTCCCAGCTGATGGCACTCAACTCTGTGCCCTCCTGGGGTGCCTCAGACCCCACGGGCTCAGCTCAGCCTCCCCCTGGCTTCCCATGCTTGCTCTCTTCCGGAAGCCCGCTCCCCGACTCTGTGACTCCATGGACCACTCCTCGCTCCTAGCCCCATTCCGGGGTAAGGTGTTCACCCACCTCCCCAACATGCACACCTTCTTCCAGGCAGGACTCCTGGCCCCGGGCTCCCATGGGCTTGGCATCAGCACCTGACCCGTGCGTTCATGGAGAGGTCAGGGCAGAGGGTCAAAGCGATGAAGCGTGAGGAGCCTCAGAGGCCGTGGAGTCTGATGAGGCACCTCAGTGACCAAGGCCACCCAAAGGAGGAAAGGGCCTGTGTGACACCTCCAGCAGGGGCTGGCACATGTGTCACCATGTGCCCCCACAGAAGTCCCAGGCTCTGGGTCCCCCACGTTTGGCTGAGAAGAAGTGGCCCCTCCCTCAACTCCAGCCAGAGAAATCTGGCCTGGGGCAGCTTCAGGAATGAGGGCTTGGAGCCACCTCCCACCCTGCCCTCACGGCCATCATGAAATAGAAGGTTCCAGGAGGGTAAGGACCCCATCTGTCCTGTCCCGCCTTTGTTTGACTGATTACTGCTGTAACAGGAGCAGGCCTCGTGCATAACGCTTTCCACGTGGCAGGAGTTGATTTCCTGCTCATGTGATGGCCCAGAGCAGGTGGTATCCACAGGGTGACACATGGGCCCAGGCCCCTCCCACCTTGCCATACAGAGGAGAGAGTGGAGAAGTTGGGATATGCTCCACGCTTTGGAGCCTCGTCCCAAGGTCAGTGCACACCCTTTGGTGCATATCCACATTCCATTGGATAGATTGGGCACATGGTCACTTCTAAGTGCAAGGGAAGCTGGGGAGACCTGGGTAGCCATGTGCCCTTAAGAGAGGAAATAGTGTATATTGAGCAGATCCATCCCCCTGTCTCCGAGATCCCAGCGTCAAGAAGTGCAAGTTGGATGTAGGATCTGAAGGTCCTCCCCACATAACAGGGTCTCGCATTGTTGCTCGCAGGCTGGGAAGCCGGGGCTGCCACAGGAAGTCCGGCCCGGCCCAGGCTGCCTCTTCAGGCCGAGTTTCTCTCCGGGAACCCCAGGAGAGGTTCTCCGAGCCCGCATCTCTGCAGCTGCACACACCAGCCCGTGGGAGACTGGAGCGTGCCAACTGGGAAATCACAGTTATTAGGAGATCAGCGTGGAACGGAGGGATTATCAGGGAGACCTCTGTGGGGAAATTATGGGAGCAGGAGGCAGGGCGGGGCAGAGAGCCCAAGGAGTGGGAGGAGCCTGAAGCCTGGGTTTGTGGCAGCAGCTTGGAGGCCTGGCCGGTGCATCTGCTGCTGGCCCAGTGTTACAGGTTAAGTTGTGCCCCGGGGCGGGGACAAAATTAGGGAACATTTTTCTACCAGCTCCTTCCCATCCTCCACTGCTCGGGGATGACTGGGTGGGGGAGGTGTTAATCCCTGGACCTTCCAGGAGCAGGTGCACTGTGCTGAGCAGTGCCGCAGGCGACCTGCCCGATGCCGTAGGCAAAATCGAGAAATAATTGGTGCTACTGAACTGAGGTGTGTGCAGACGAAGCGGTGAGAGGCTGGAGTGGAAGGTGGGCTGAGGTGTCCCTCTGCTTCGGGGATGTCCTCTGCAATCGTCAGAGAGGTGACACCTCTGGGAACATCGTGCACAAGGTGAAGAGTACGTGTGTGATCGCCTCGTAACTAAGTCACCGTCTCAGATCCTCCCTGCACAACCCCTTGAACACGCCAGGCTCGTGCCAGCACCCCTGACATGGCTCTGAGGGTGACCGGCTGGGCTCCCTTTGCCTGGGCCTCTCCTGCTTTTGGTACTGAATGCCCCTGAAATACTTTGAGTGCCGGGGTAGGGGGTTGGGCATCACCCTAGGACATGAGCTTCACAGAGGTCAGGGGAGAGAGGCTAAGCTGCCACCCACACACCTCCCACCCCCACAATTCACACCTCAACCACTGGCTCCCATATCTGGTGCCGGGGGCCATTCCAGACCCGCCACCCCATTTTTTTCACTTAGAATCTAAGAATCCAATCTCAGTCCTTACTTTCTTTGAATGAACCTTTTTGGTTCATTTTATTTTTTCTTTTCTTTTTTTTTGGGGGAGGGGTGCAGGAGCCAGGAGCTTCCTCCAGGTCTTCCCACATGGGTGCAGGGGCCCAAGGACCCGGGCCATCCTCCACCGCTTCTCCAGGCCACAGCAGAGAGTCGGATCCCAAGTGGAGCATCCGGGACCTGAACCGGCGCCCACATGGGATGCCGACACCGCAGGCGGCGGCCCCACCCACCACACCACAGTGCCTGCCCCCAAGTTCATTTTCAGACATTGTAGAAAATTCAGAAAATACAGATGAGTGGAAAAAGAACTTTAATTCATGAATTATCCTCTCACCCAGATATAAAACACTGGACACATTTGGGCTTTTTTTTTTTTTTTTTCTGGATGCGTCCCATGCCCACAGAAATAGCCGTTGTCAAAGTGGCTGTGTAGAATCGGTGTGTCCCAGAGGCACACACGCCTGCCCCTTCACTCACACTCACAGAATCCTCCCAGAAGGGAGCCACTCCCTCCAGCCTGGGTCCAGGGTTTCATAGATAAAGGAATGACTCAGGAAGTGCCTCTCCTGCCCCTCAGGAAGATGGGCCCTGGTGTCTCTGGGAGCCAGTGACCTCCTGCAGAGAGGCCAGCCCGGGGTCTGCAATGCCCTTCTGGGCACCACAGCTAATGGCCCATTCGTAATGACAGCGCGTGTGTCAAGGACTGGAAAAGATTTTCCCTCTCATGCCTCGCATCCGCCATTAACTTTCACCCTGCTAAATGCCGTCGGCCAGGGCTGACAACATCACATTTGATGGGGACGAACATGGCGGCCTGAGGACTAAATGGGCCGGGTGGCAGAGGGGGCTGGGGGAGGTGAGGCGACCCTCCTGAGAACCTCCCTGGAGGCTGAGGCAGGGGGCACAGCAGATCTGGGAGCCGGGGCACAGGCTGCAGAGACCAGGGGCCAGCCGGCTGTGCTCCACGCTGGTCAGATGCAGCCTGCACTCTGGGTGCTGGGGTCTGGGAGCCCAAGAGGAGGAGACCCAGGGTGGGGTGGGGAGGAGGAGGTGCGTGGAACATAGGAGCCATGGTTGAAGCCGGCCGGCCTGGAGGTGAGGCTGAGGCCCCAGGAGTCGCCCCGTCCACTGCTCCTCTCTGCTGCTGCCCCCGCTTCTTTGGCCTGTGGGGGGCTGTGCTGATGGTGGCAGGGTCCGTCTCCCCACTGCGATGAGGTCTGGCACGGGGGAGACCCGACACCGAGTGACATCCTGATCACGCCTGCAATGCCCTGTTTTACAGGGGCAGGGTCCGGACCCCGGCCCTATTCTTGTAGGGGCTGCGTTCAGCCACAGCAACGTCTGTTCCTGAGCCTTGGTGTGTGAGGGGCAAGGGAGGAGCGGCGTGGGTCCGTGAAGGGCAAGTTCAGGTGCATGCATTCCATGCATCTCTGGGGGCTCCATGGTCAGCAGGCCCAGCCCCAAGAGATGGAAACGCCCATGCTCACGGCACAGAAGGCTTTCCGTACCCATCACTAGGGTGGCTGTGCAGCCATTAAAGTGAACACCTTTCAATATGAGCTAATCCAGCAGACCGTGTGGCTTCCTCAGCTCTGAAACAACACCATGCACGCAGAGAGGAGCTTAGCGGAAGGCATCAGATCATCGTTTGCAGCCGAGCTCTCTGTGTGCAAGCTAAGGCTCCAAAAGCTTGAGTTCTGTTTTCGGGCAGAATACCTAAATATGTGATTTCCTCCTTTCTGCCCAAGTGCGTTTCTCTCCATGCACTCTCGGTGCTGTAGAACGTCTTCTATTCCCTGCATCCCTGTGCTATTTCCTTTTGGGGTTTTCAGCAATTTTGGGGTTGATACTGATTTTTTAATTATTATTATTTACATTTTTAAAATTAAATTTCATTTACTTGAGACAGAGAGAGAGAGTGCGCATTTGCTCTCATTCGCTCCCAAAATATCCACAAGTGGGGCTGGGACAAACTGAAGCCAGGAGGCTAGAACTTACTCTGGGTCTCCCACTCGGCTGCAAGGGACTCTGACACCTGAGCCCTCCCCTGCTGCCTCCCGGGATGCACATTAGCAGGAAGCTGGACTCAGAGGCGGAGCCAGAGGGCTGGCTTTGGGGTGCAGGGGGTTAAGCCACCGCCTGTGACACTGGCATCCCACATGAGTACCTGTTTGAGACCAGGCTGCTCCACTTCTGGCCCAGCTCCCTGCTAACGCTCCTGGGAAAGCAGTGGAAGAGGGCCTAATACTCAAGCCCTGCACCCACATGGATGGAGTTCCCAGTTCCCGGCTTCACTTCATCTTGGTCCAGCCTTGGTTGTTTTGGGGATTGAACCAGCAGATGGAAGATTCTCTCTCTCTCTCTCTCTCTCTCTCTCTCTCTCTCTCTCTCTCTTTCCCCCCATGTCCTTCAAATAAATAAATACATCTTAAAAAGAGAAAGAAAAGGAAATGGAGCCAGGACTTGAACCCAGACACTCTGATAGGGAATACAGGTGTCCTGCATAGTGCATTAACCACTGCATCAACACCCACCACTAACTTTTTTTTAAATTAAAAGGTAAACAAAAGGCAGTTTCTTTACAAGTTAAATATTTAGTTGGAGAGATGTTTGCAAATATTATTAAATATAGTTGCAATATAATTCTGATGTTAAAGTGGAATTTTAAATGCCAGCCATGCTGGAAGCCAGTTTGGCCTTCCTTTATAAAACTGAACGTGCGGGGCCGGCACTGTGGTGCAGTAGGTTAATCCTCTGCCCGCAGCGCTGGTTCAAGTCCCGGCTCCTCCTCTTGTGATCCAGCTCTCTGCTGTGGCCCGAGAAAGCAGTGGAAGATGGCCCAAGTCCTTGGGCCCCTGCACCCGAATGGGAGACCTAGAAGAAGCTCCTGGCTCCTGGCTTCGAATCGGCCCAGCTCCAGCCGTTGCGGCCATTTAGAGAGTGAACCAGCAGATGGAAGACCTTTCTCTCTGTCTCTCCCTCTCACTGTCTGTAACTCTAACTCTCAAACAAATATATAAATCTTTAAAAAAAATAAAATTAAACACGCCACCTTTGTGTGACCCAGCAGTCACACTCCTCCACATGTATCCCAGAGAAATGAAAACCCAGGCTCGCCCCAAACCTGTCCAAGAATGTTCAGAGTAGCTGGAGACACAAGGGGCCTCTCTGTCCATCCGGGCCATTGGACACTGCTCAGCCACAAGCAGAACACAGGGCTGGCACGCACAAGTGCTCAGATGAGCCTCAAGAGAGTTGTGCTCAGGGAGAACAGGCTCCAAAGGTGACCCGTGTGGCTCCCTTTGTGGGCTGGTCCTGAAATGACAACACGGCTCATGTGGAGAGCGTGTGAGTGACTGCCTAAGTTAGGCAGGAAGGAGGCAGGTGTGCCGGGCCTCGACTCTGTGGCCATGGAGCTGCGCTGTGCTTCTGCGAGGTGTCCCTGCTGGGGCGACAGCGGGAAGCTGCCCAGCGGTTTCCAGTGTGATGCTGGTGGGATTGCATGTGCCCCTGCAAAGATTTCCAGCTCACTCTGAATGTGTGAGCCGGTGTTCTGGTGAGACGCACGTCTCTCTCCCACACTGCCAGCAGATTGGCATTGAGCACAGAGCGTGGCTTCAGTGTCTGCCAATAAGTGGCTCTTGGGGTTTACTTTGGGGCACATTGCAGAAAGCACCTGGGGACTTTGCAGCTCTGCCCATCAAGAGGTAAAGTCATCGATCCCACCGGCCTTTGACCCTGAGCTTTGAACCTGCCTTGCTTTGACCCATGAAATGTGCCGCGTGGCCTCCAAGCTTAACCCTCAAGAGGCCTTTGCTGCTCTTGGAGCCCCGAGCTGGCATGTGACGAGCTGCTGACTAGCCTGCGACCTGCTGACAGACACCTGTGAGCCCAGCTGACGTCCATGGGCGGGCGTCCGGGTGTGGACACGGACAGGAGCCCAGTCAGCTGACCCCGAGCTTGGACGAACCCAGCCCCAAATGCCAACTCACAAAACTAGAAGCCAAAGAAATTCTTACTTTTAAATCATTACTAACAATTTTGTTCAGTTTTTCAACTAATAAAGTGATCCATGCTTTGTAGAGCACTCTGGGAACACATCATGCTGAGGTCCACATTCTGTATTCCTTGTCTCACCCACAGGTGCCGACCTACTGTAAGTCAATTCTGATGGGAAGAAAACAACAAATATTTGTATCCTTTGTGCTCTGAGCTGTTAGAAAAACCAAAGTGTGTTTTCTACTTTGCTCAATACAATGCTGGGGACACCTGGTGGGGGAGGGGTGCTTTCTCCCACACCAAGCAATCCGCTCTCCCCCGGACATCAGCGGGATGTTGCCCAATTTCATTCCGTCCTGACCCTGTCTACCGAGAGACGCCTACATCAGATCCTACAGCGAGGGCCCAGTCCCCAAGATGCCCCCTCCCCCCGTGAACTGGAAGGACTAGCGTCTTGTTGAAAAGACGAAGTTCATTCCCGGTCAACCTGAGAACTGGAACCTGGGAACGACCCATCAGCTGCTGAGCTGGCCAGTCCAGAAGCCTGCACTTGGTCCCAGGTTTTGCACTTTTCTTACGAGGTGATGTGTGCATTGAATCGGGGCCAAATCTGTATTTAGATTTTCAGTCACATTGAAAACCAAGAGGACCTCACTGAAAATCAAAGAACCTTGGTAATAGCTAACATTTGATTATTGATTATCGATTATCGATTATTGATTAAGGAGGCACATTCCATTCCCATACTCACTCCCTTATGGGGGGTTATTGGCACTCAGGGAGAAAGCTCACTCTTCAAGGTGCAGTAGCTGTTTCATTGCCTGTGGCGGCTGAGGTTTGTGGCCACAGCTGAAGTTCGCTGGAAGGTCCTGTTACCTGGGAACCAGCGGCAGGTGTCTTCAAGCCTGGGTAGCGTCGTGGCTGGCTTAGGCCTCTGCAGTCATCGCAAAGTCCACACCCCCACCTCCGCTGAGTCACACGTACAAGGTTGCCACCCTCACTTCCAACAGGTGGATGATAAACTGGGGTTCCCGTACCCCCTCCTTGATTCTGATGGAGTTTCTTTTTTTTTATCTTCATTTTTTATTTATTTGAAAGCCAGAGTCACAGAGAGATCTTCCATCTGCTGGTTCACTCCCCAGATGGCTGCAACAGCCATGGCTGGGCCAGGCCAAAGAAAGGAGCCAGGAGCTCCTTCTGGGTCTTCCCAGGTGAGTGCAGGGGCCCAAGCACTTGACCCGTCTTCCACGCTTTTCCCATGCCATTAGCAGAGAGCAGAATCGGAGGTGGAGTAGCCAGGTTTTGAACCAGTGTCAAGGTAGTATGCTGGTGTCACAGAGGGTGCCTTTGCCCACTGTGCACAACGCCAGCCCCTTGAATTTTCTACAGCAACTCACAGAACTCAGGGAGCCATTTTACCTGTGTTCACCATTTATTATAGTGGCTGCTTGAGTAGACGCAGATCAGAACAGAGAGATGGATAGAAGAGGCATGGAGCCAGAATGGGGCCTCCCACACCAGGAACACCCACCCACACGCACAGGCATCTGGAAGCCCCCCAATCCAGGGGGCTTCGGGGCGGGGGGCTCACGACACAGACCTGGTTGGCTACTTTGTCAGCCACTGGTTATCCTCATCCCCTCAGCTCCTCTCCCTTCCCTCAAGGTCAGGGCTGTGCTGGAAGTCCCAACCCTACACTCCTCCCAGCCCCGCCTGGTCCTTCTGGGATCAGCTGTATTCTGAAGCTACCCAGGGCCCAGCAACCAGGGATCTCAGTGTATGCAAGACCTCGCCACCTGGGATCCCAAGGGCTTTACGGGTGCACTCCAGGAACTGGCGATGAAGCCCAGATGCATATTCCACAGTATCACACAGACATTCATTCAGGGGAGAAATAATAACCTCAGGGGAGAAATAATAACCTCCATTAGGTTCTTAGCTGGAGTGGGTCGAAAGAGAGAGCGAGAGAGAGAGCCAGCACCCTGGCATAGTGGGTTAAGTTGGCACCAGCTCCTGTCCTAGCTGCTCCTCTTCTGATCCAGCTCTCTGCTATGGCCTGGGAAAGCAGTAGAAGATGGCCCAAGTCCTTGGGCCCCTGCACCCATGTGGGAAACCTGGAATAAGCTCCTGGCTCCTGGCTTCAGATCGGCCATTGCGGCCATTTGGGGAGTGAACCAGCAGATGGAAGACCTTTCTCTCTGTCTCTCCCTCTTTCTGTCTCTCCCTCTCTCTGTAACTCTACCTCTCAAATAAATAAATAAAATCATAAAAATAAAACAGATTAACAAGAGACAAACATGTTTATTAGCCTGTTTAGGGTACTCACAGATATATATGATGAGAAAATTGTATACATTTCAAAACTTTTTGGCACCAAAATACACTTTAAAAAAAAGCTATTTAAATTTATTTTTATTTATTTGAAAGGCAAGAGAGATCTTCTCTCTGCTGGTTCACTCTCCAAATGCCTGCAACAGCCTGGGCTGGGCCAGGCCAAAGCCAGGATCCCAGAACACAATCCGAGTCTCCAACAGGAGTGGCAGGGACCCGAGTACCTGAGCCATGCCCTGCTGCCTCCCAGGGTGCAGATTAGCAGGAAGCTGGAACCCGGAGCAGAACCAGGACTCAAACGCAGGCGCTCCACAGGGGATGCGGGCTTCCCAAGCATCATCTCAACCGCATGCCACTGCCAGCCTCTGTTGCACTATTTTTTTTATTAGCCACATGTGCCCTAGCACTCGGCCTCCATGTATCGAAACAACCCCCTGTGGGCGGATGTTTACATTGTTTTTCTATTTTGCTGTCTCAGATAGTATTGGGCTGAACTCATTTGCAGAAGGGTCTTGCCCTACATCTCTGACTACTTCCTTGGAACTTAGTGTAAGAGGGAACTTCTGGGTTCTAGCACAGCCGCACCCTCAAGGCCCTGTTGTCACATGGTGTCTTAGATGCCCTCTGCACACCAGTGAGAGGAAGCAGCTGGAGGAAGCAGTAATAGCCTAGCACTATTGGGAACCCAGACTCTCTCAAAAGGCCTCAGGGTGCCCTAGGGCTCCATGGAACATTATATTTTAATTGCTAATTTGTTAAACAAAAGGGGGAGTTCCTGTTTGATTGTTAAAAAAAAAAACACTTCTATTGAGATATATGCCATAAAGTGCGCCCACTTGAAGTGTGCAGCATTACTGTTTTAAGCCCCTAAATCTCCTTGTTGTTTGTTACACAGCCAAAGCCAACTGATACAAATTGTGTATTAACATTGGCAGTCAAAGGACAAACACTGAAGAACGCAGGAAACAAACAGCACCCGTAGAGTTAAGACATATTAATCAATAGTGGGGTTATTATTGCTATTGTTACTATTTGTAGCCATCAAATATTTATTGAGTTCTTGCTCTAACCATTTAGTATTGGCTATCTCATTCAGGTCACTAAGTAACTACATTGTGAAGGTTTTCTTAGCTTGGTCTCTGTCCCCACAGGTTTTAAGAGATTATTGTCCCCCAAAGCGGTGCTGCAGAAAACCCCACACCCACTCCCACGAGAGTTGGCAAACACAAAGATGTGAGCCACCTAAAGAACACGGTGCCCGTGCACCCTTCCTCTGCTTGGCTGTTCTGCTGGGTACCCCAGGCGCCACCCAGGCTACATGCTACACTCAGAAGGAGACAGAGGGCAGGATGGATCCTCCACCTGCTCCCCCGGCCCACCTCCAGAGGTGTTGGGATCCATCCGTGATTATTTTGTAAGAGCTGCACACACCTCCCAGGGCAGAGAGGGTGACAAGCCAGGTTGGAAGGCGGCCGTAACCTGTTTCACATGGGAGGTGGGAGGAGGGCCATTGGTGGCAGGAGAGAGGCTGTGTGTTGGGGAGCAGAGAAGCAAAGGCGTTCTAGAGAGAGGAACATGGGATAGAGGGAGCTCAGACTGCCAGGAATGCTGGGGCTGGCAGGATGGAAGCATCTCCCTGCGACAGGTCAGCACCAGCAATGAGGAAGTGCACCTGCTCCAAACCACAGGCGCTATTCATCAACCACCTGTAGCCAGACCTGAGTCTTTTCAACCCAGTGTGCTCCAGGCAGCAGCCCCCACAAAGCCGAGTTTGCACACAGGATGGACCCTGTGTGTCATTACTGGATCATTTCCTATCCTGAGCACAGAAGACAAAGGTATTCACCTGGCTGCAGATGAGGTAATTCACAGCATGAGAAAGAGAACTAGCTCTGGAGCCAGACCCTGCATTCCCACGCCAGGTTGGATCCTGGTTTCTCCATGCACTGCCTGTAGGACCTTGGGCAAGATATTCAATCTCTCTGGTCCTCAGTCTCCATGTCTGAAAAGTGGGGATAACAGAATTACTTGGAGGCCTAAACGGGGTGATTCAGCCAACACACTTGCAGAAGAAGGCTCCGCATGTCCCTGCTTGTTCCTCCTCTCCACTGCTTGCTCTTAGTCCGTGCCAACAGCCAGCTTCCAAGTGATTGGAGACGAGAAAGCAGACAAGCAGAGGTGAATGTCACAGCTTTGCTGGCCCCAAACAGCCTGCAGGGAGAAAAGTCTACACAACCTGTGCCAAGCCCTGGGGCACCCCCAAGGCTGTGCCCAGCTCAGCTGTGCATTTGGGGGGGGCACCACATTGATGTGCTCTTTTCCTCTCGGATGTCTGGCTCAATTCCACCATTGTCGCTGCTTGGTTAAGCCGGTGTCCTGATGCTGGAGGGACAGTGCAGGCAACAAAGGGCTGAGACTCCAGTCTGCAGAGCAGGGACCCCAAAATCCTTCCCAGGGAGTTGGAGAGGCCCTGGAGCAAATTCCTTGGTGCACACACCGAGAAGGCAGCCTACAAGAGGGCTTCAAAAAGTTCATGGAATATGGAAGTAAAAGATGAGCTTATTTTGATGCAAAAGTTTTTTGAAACCCATAGATTTGTCATAGCATGCATTTTCTGTGAACTTTATGAGACGCCCCCTGCACAAGTCAATAGAAAACTGACTTGGCCATGAACTTGAAGTTCACAGGAAAAGGAAGATCAGTGGCTTTTAAATAAATGCAAAGGGACCAGCACTGTGGCACAGCAACACCAGCATCCCACAGTGGAGCAACCGTTCCAGTCGTGGCTCCTCCGCTTCTGATCCAGCTCCCTGCTAATGCATCTGGGAAAGACGCAGAAGATGGCCTGAGAGCTTGGGCCCCTGCCACTCATGTGGGAGCCCTGGATGGAGTTCCTGGCTCCTGGCTTCGGTCTGACCCAGCCCCTGCCATTGCAGCCATCTGGGGAATGAACCAGTGGATGGAAGGTCTGTGTGTGTGTGTGTGTGTGTGTGTATGTGTGCACAAGCATGTGTTTATTCATCTCTCTGTGCTATTCTCCCTTTCAAATAAATAAAAATAAATCAAATACATAAATAAATGAAAAGATGTTCCAATTCTCTCGTGATAGTATGAGATGAACTACCTTGAGATACCGTATTTTACCTGTAAGATGGGCAAAGAAGTATAAGTTGATGATATCTAATGTTGGTGCGTGGGAGAGCACACAGGTGCTCTCAAGTATTGATGATGATGGAAGCATCAAGTAGCAGAACTTTGTGTAGATCAACTTGACCATAGCTGTCAAAATTACAAAAGTTATTTGCCTTTTACCAGAAATGCCAGAATCGTGCATGTGTGAAATGACAGCTACGCACACATGAGATTACTATGGTGGCATTATTTGTGCTACCTAAAAGTTAGAAGCAACACACCCACGGGGCCTTGTTGGCTGAATTCTGCGGCGGCCACAGAACGGGAAAGTACCCAGCTACAAAGAGGAGATAAGAAAGATCCTACATACAGAATGAACCAGCTCCATCGTCTGCTATTTTTGTAAAAGGGGAGAGAAGAAATTGACTGTGTCTGCTCAGTTTTGGAGACTCACCCTGGGAGGACCCGTGCAGAGTGAGGAGGCCGCTGGTCCTGGCTGGGGCCGGGAGGCCAAGGAGGAGGGTGCGCAGCTCAGCACCTGTGACCTTTGGAATCTTCTGTCATGGAGCTGTATTTGCTAATTCAGAAAAATAAGATAAAACATGAAAAGCAACCCTATTTGAGCAAGACTAATAGACTTTTAACTTTCTTCGTCTCCATTTGGGTTCATTTTCACAGTTTCGTAGGATGCTGGGACTTCTTCTCTGCTATTGCCCTTTGTTCCCCAAGTGCAGGCGCCTGGGAGAACGTGAGCTGGATCTTGAAGGGCTAAGGCTTCTCTCTCTCTCTCTGCCTCTCCTTCTGTCTCTGTGTAACTCTGACTTTCAAATAAATAAATAAATCTTTAAAAACTGATATGGAGCAGATAAGCTAGAAGAAATGGAGGAATTCCTAGAAACAGACTACCAGCCCTGAATCATGAAGAAATAGAAACATGACCAGATTTATAACTGGCCTGGAGAATGAAGCAGTAATCAAAAACCTTCCAACAAAGAAGGAAAAAAAAAACCAGATATCATTACTAGTGAGTTATACCATTAATCAACTAATAGCAGCTAATACATTAATATACAGTTAATACTAATACATTAAAGAGCTAACACCACTTCTTCTCAATTACTTCCAAAGAATGGAAGAGAACAGAACACTTGCAAACTTATTTCATGAAGCCATTTTCACCCTAACACCAAAGCCAAAGGTGCTACAAGAAAAGATAATTACAAGCCAATGTCCCTAATGATATTCAACAAATGCCAGTAAAGGAAATTCAACAGTATGTTAAAATCTATACCATAACCAAGTGATATTTATAACTGGGGTGCAAGAATGGTTCAGCATACGTAAGTCAATTGCTGAGATTCACCACATTCCCAAAATAAATTATAAAAATCACACAATCATCTCAACAGATGCAGAAAAAAACATTTGATAAAATTTAACACTTTATTATAAATTTAAAAACTCTCAAAAAGGTAAGAATAAAACAAAATTACCCAAATATAAAATGGCTATATAAAAAATGAATAGGTAACACTACACTTAATGATCAAAGACTGAAATGTTTCTTATAAGATCTGGAACAGAGGATGCTCACTTCTATCAGTTATACTCAACATTGTATTAAAAGTCCAAGTCAGACCAATAAACAAGAAAAAGAAACAAAATTCACACAAGTTGGAAAGAAAGTACTAAAGTTATCTCTGCTTGCAGATAATATGATCTTAATATTGGAGAATTCTAAAGAATCCACAAAGAAACGTGTGTTAAGACAAAGAATTCAGTGACATTGTAAAATATAAAATCAACAAACAAAATCCAATTTTATTCATATTAACTAATAACAATTAATCTGAAAAGAAAATACTCTCACTTACAATAGTATCGGAAGAACTAAAATGCTTGGAGTAATCTACTGAGCCAAAGCAGTGAAAGTCTTATACACAAAATTGCAACCATTGACAAAAGAAATTAAAGAAGATGCAAATAAAAAGAAAGACACCTCATGTTCACGGGTTGCAAGAATTAGTATTGTTAGTGTCCCTGCTACTCAGACTAATGTACAGCGTCAATGCAATTTGTAGCAAATTATCAACGGCATTTTTTACAAAATAGGAGAAAATTCCTATAATTCACTTGGAAGTAAAAAGGATTTCAGATAGCCAAGATAGTCTTGAGGAAAAAGAATTAAGTGGCATCTAAGAAGACAGACAAGTGTCTTCATCCAACATGTATATGAAAAGATGCTCACCATAATTAACACCAAGGAGATTCAGATCAAAATCACAGCGGTGAATCACTTCATAACTATTAGGATGGTTATGATGAAAACAAAAAGCAGAATATAGCCGGTGTTGGAAGGACATAGAAAACCTGGAACAGTTACGGACTATGGGATGTACCTTGTATGGAAAGCAGTGTGGAAATTCTTCAAAAAACTAGAGGTGCCATATGCTCTAGCAGTTCTACCTCTAAGCATATATCTAAAGAAATCTCAAAGAGATACTTGTACTCCCATGTTCAATGTACTATATGTACTATTATTCACAATAGCCAATCTAAATATCCACGGACAGGAGAATGAATAAAGGAAAAACATAAAATGGAATCCTTAGTTAGCCTTAAAAAAGAAGAAAGCCCTGCTAAATATGGCAAGAAAGATGAACCCCAAGGGCATATTATTCTGTGGACTAATCCAGTCATGGAGGAGTCAATACTGCTGACACTACCTATATGAACTATGTAAAGTACTCAAACATGTAAGAGCAGATAACAACATGGTGATTGCCAGGGGCTGTGGGGAGGGGCGGGACACCTACTGAGTTGGATAATCCTTCACTGATACAAAGCAAAGTCTAGCTCCAACTGGGGAATTGGCAAGAAAAGCTTGCCTGCCAACGATTCCCCTACAAGTACACGGCACAATGTGACCGTCTTGGGAGGGAGGGCAAGCAGAGAAAACCCTAATGATGAAGCACAACCACAGAGCCTGACTAATATTGAGCTGGTCAGGAGGTTCAAGAGCCCCTGTTTCTTCCATAAATCTTGCACGCCATAGCAAGTAGTAACATTCTGGTGCTTAGGGAGGAACAAGATAATGCAGAAAATTATCTGTGGTGCAGGCATGCAGGGCCTACAGAAAGCTAAGGATGGAGTAGAAAAATTGAAAAAATCTCTTAAACATTCTATGTTCATCAATGACCACAAGGCTGCTAAAGCTGGTGCTAGAGGACTTTGAGATATGTGGGACTTGAATGTAACAACAGCAATAATAAAATGCAAAATCAGTTCAATTATTGGTTGAACCCCAACTATCACCATCAAGAACAAGATATGTGCCAACTTCGAACACAAATATGACTTGTCAACCTGTACAGTTCTATGCATAATGCCTGGCATTCCACCAAGAATTGTGAGACTCAAAACAAAAAAAGTAAGAGAAAAAAAGAAAGCAAGAGAAAATTCATCATCAAGGGCTGGCACTGTGGTGTAGCAGGTTGAGCTTCCACTGGAGGCACCAGCATCTGATACAGGCACCTGTTTGTGTCCTAGCTGCTCCTCTTCTGATCCAGCTCTCTGCTAATGTCCTGGGAGGGAAGTGGAAGATATCCCAAGCACCCATGTGGGAGACCCAGAAGAAGCTCCTGGCTCCTTGGATTGGGTCGGCTCAGCTCTGGCTGTTGCAGCCATTTGGAAGACATTTCTCTGGTGCCCCTATTGGGACTAGAACCCGGTGTGCCAGCGCTGCAGGCAGAGGATTAGCCTATTGAGCCACGGCGCCGGCCCTAAGATCTATTTTTCAATACACACATATTGGGGTATAGATAACTCTTTCATGTGCTGATTTCATTTACCTTGGGTAAATCCAAGGAGCAGGATGCCTGGGTCATATGGTAGGTCTATATTCAGATTTCTTAGTAATCTCCATACTGTCTTCCACAGTGTTTGCCTTTTTTTTTGATCCATTAAGTTTTTTATGTTGCTTTTTCATAGCTTATTATCTATTATTTGCATAACTTCTTAATGTTTACTGGGTTCATAATGTGCACATTTCACTTAATGAAGTTACTATGAACTAGTATTTTCAACCATTTTCCTGCACTACATGAACCTTAGAGATCTTTAACTCCAGTTGGCAACTCCCATGTTTTTAATTTTAAATACCATATTAGTATTACTATGATATTAATATTTTTAAATGGCCAATATAAATTTGTACTTATCCGTATATTTATCATTATATTTGCTGTTCTTTTTTTTTATTATATTTGCTGTTCTTTGATGTTATATTTTTGTGTTCACAGTTGCATAACAACCCCTAAACTAGTTGGAGGAGTTGCTGTAGAAGCCACAAACCTGGGTCTGATCACCCTCTACAGAGAAAGCCAATCACTGAATCGGAGTGGGAGAAGCAAGTAGGCGTTTATTTACAAGGAGCAGGGCAGCTATTGCTTAATCTCCAGGATCCCTGAGGACTGGAGTTTCTTGTAGATTGAAATTGGGGCTAAGCAGTGCATGTACAGCTCACATCCAGATTCCTGATTGGTCAATGATGCTCATAACCTTCCTTTGATAGGGCAGCAATGCTGTGCTGTTTAGGGAATTTTTTATAATGGACAAGCAGGCTTCAGTAGATACTCTCTGCCCCAGACCTGGAATTTCCCTGCCTGGCACTGCAATTCCCTCAAAAAACAAAACAAAACAAAACAAAACACAACACAACAAAACAAAACAAAACAAAACCTCTTCCAGACAATACTGGCTAATAGCATCCTATCTATTGCAGAAGCAAATGAGTTCTCAAGTTTAGTGAATAGAACTTTATTAAGGCCAGCTGTACCACTCCCTCAATTCAATGAATTCCTTTTGATAAGTGGTTAATCCTAAGTACAGGTTGGGCTGAGGGGCAGGTGAGATGTTAAGTCTTTGCCTTTACATTAGGGTCATTCACTGGAGGCTTGGTCTCATGTTTAATATTTATTTCAGTACAAATCTGAATGTGGCAAATCCTGTGTGTGATAAATGTGTGTGTCATAATGTCTTCTTTTTAAGATTTATTTATTTATTTGAAAGGCAGAGTTACAGAGAGGCATAGGGAGAGAGAGAGAGAGAGAGAGAGAGAGAGAGAGAGAGAGAGGTCTTCCATCTGCCGCTTAACTCCTCAATTGGCCGCAGTGGCTGGAGTTGTGCTGATCTGAAGCCAGGAGCTAGGAGCTTCTTCCAGGTTTCCCATGTGGGTGCAGGGGCCCAAGGACTTGGGGCATCTTCTACTGCTTTCCCAGGCCACAGCAGAGAGCTGGATTGGAAGTGGAGCAGCTGAGACTAGGACCAGTGCCCATATGGGATGCCGGCACTGCAGGCAGTGGCTTTACCTGCTACACCATAGCGCCAGCCCCAGTTTAGAAAAATTATTGGTCAGAATATTCACAAATATATTCTTTTGTCTCATCTTCTCTTGCTCTCTCTCTGTCTCTTATTTTTCTAGGATGTCAATTAAATGTTAGATACTATCACCATGTCCCATGTCTCTCATATATAGTTATATGTATTTCCCTTTGTTCTTCTCTATGCCTTATTTTTTCTCTTTCTTACACTTACAATGTTACTTCTGATATTTTTTAGAATAATTTCTTTGAGAAATCACTTTGGTAAATTTCTCCATCTTGTCATCCAATATCTTAGGCATGGAAATCTTTGTTCATTTACATCTGGTCTTAGTTGTTATAACTAGATAGATCATTAATGGGGTATCCCTATCATCCGTTTCTCTTGGCTTTCAATAGTTTCAATCATTCATTGTTGTTTACTTATTCATTTCCTGAAGGTAAACAAGAATAAAAGAGATAGTCAGCATTGTCAAGAAAGAAACAAGGAAGAAACAAAGCTTAGCTGGCCTATCTGGAAGTTAATTTAAGTTGCAAGAGGAAAAAGTAAAATTGACTGCAGCCATGTCTATTGAGTGGTTGATATTATGTGTAAAGAGTACAGAAACTCTGGGTAATATTAATTTCCAGTAGAGAGGATTTGGATTTTACCTGTAGATAACTATAGTAGGGATTATGCATCTTCATGTAATCAAGAAAAAGAGGTATTGAAGCTGGATTTCAAACTTTGTGAGAACTATTCTATTTGTAGTGTGAAGTAATCTGAAGGAAGAGTATTTCCAGGGGTTCGACTGAGAGCAAGGTTGTTCGTCTGGGCCCATTTGCCAGGCCAGGTCTTGAATACCAATGTTCATCTCCCTAGCGCCATGAGCCTGGCAAAAGCTCTGCTTAGCTTTCTGGCTTCTTAACTGATCCTTTATTCAGAGCTGCTCAACCTCTCATGCTGAAAATATTGGCAGTAAATGCATTCTTCATGGAAAAAAGCACAGAAACTCCTGCTCAATGTCTTCCAGTTCTCTTTGCTCCAAAAATCTGATCCCATCAATACCTGGCTATCCTCATAGCCCTCAACTCCATTTTTTTTTCCTCCTAGCCTCATGAGACTTCTGAAAACTCTGTGCTTTAAAATGCAGCTTGATCTCTGGCCCAGTACCACTTACTAATTGGCAAGTGCCTTGAGGGGAAAGCAGCAGAGAATGGTGAACTCACCTCAAAGTTTTGCTTTTCGCTTGGATCCTGCCCTTTCAAGTTCTTACTGCCTTTCCCGCTCTCTGATTACTTCAAACAGGCCACTGAGGACTTTTTGGCATCCATTTCTCATTCTTTTGTTGTTGTTGAAGGAGGGTTGGTTTGCTCCAGCTACTCTCTCGTAGCCATATAGCAAAAAGTAAAAGTACAATGTCTTAACAGAAAAGGCAAAACTCTTTGTCTTAAAAACCTGGCAGCACAGGGCCTCCACTCTTGCATGACAACAATGACCAGAGGCAAGTGACCCTGACTTTTGAATTTCTGTTACATGTTCTCCAGGTCTCCTCAATTATCTGAATACCAAGTGATCAACAAGAGTCAAGAGAAAAAGACTGATAACCACGCTCTGAGTAATGCTGACCCTTACTTGTGTCACAGAAAAGAGAGCCTAAGGTGTGTGGGATGGCGTAGTCAAAGTAAAATGCACTGTAGAAGACTGGTGGGTGCAGACACACAGGGAAGACAATGTTTCAGTACGAAGCGGCAGAACAACTATGGAATGCTGTGAAGGCATCAAGGCAGCTCACCATGAACTCTTCACCTATATGGAGTGATGTAAATGCAACCGATGGCCTTGCACAAAACCATTGTTAGTAGAATAATGGGGGTTTATGGCTAAATTGCGGTGGCTGAAGTTGTGAATCAGTATGGGAACAAAAAGAAAGAAATGATTGTGGACAACTGGTTAATATGTTAGGGGCAGGAAGGCAAGAAAATGTTATAGAAAAACCCCCAAACTAGTTGGAGGGGCTGCACTATAACCTCCAAACTGGGCCCACTCACCCGACACAGAAAGTCACCCACTGGGGCATGTTGGAAGAAAGGAGACATTGATCGCAACAGAGAGGGCAAGGGGCCAGGCAGCTCTTGCTTAATTACCAGGCTCCCTGAGGAGTTAAGACAGTGACTCGCACAGTTCAAAGGTGTGGAGGATAAGGAGGGTGTGATCACCGGGTGTTCAGGTTCCCAGTGGGTCATCGGTACTTGTGGTCTTCCTCACTGGTGGGTGATACTGTGTTCTTTACGAGAGCTTCATTCAGCCTGGGGTTGGCATACAGGGTAGTTCCTGCCCTGGATCTGCAATCCACCCCCTACCCTCACCCCGCACTACATCCCCCAAAAAAGAAGCTCATTGAGACAATGCTGGCCATCAAGATGTGAGTTACTGGAGGAAAAAAAATGATGTCATGCATTCAGGGAAAGCAGCTCCACTCCCAGGAGTCCGTGAGTCAGTTTCAGTTTCAGGCTGATTTGCAGTCCAGAGACAGGGCAAAGATACCTTCAGCGGAGGGAGAAAGGCTGGGAGCCCGGCGCCTGGTGGTATCCAGCATTGTATGGGGGGCTCTTTCAAAAAGCCAAGGGGGCTTCAAAGAGTTCACGAAAAATACATTTCATAAAAAAAAAGCTATGCATGGATTTTAAACGTTTTGGCATCCAAATGAACTTATCTTTTCATTCCATTTTCCATGGCCTTTTCACACATGTAGGGTAGGGCAATGCAAGAGAGCAGTGGCCCTTTATCACCTGCTGGGTACGCCTGGGACCTCCCACTTTCTCACAAGCCGAAATGCTTCAGAGACACTCCTCTTGAAGGCAAGGGAGATGAAGAGAGCTGGTCTGCAGCTGTGGGCCTCAGCATTGGAGGACTGGCAAGGACTCCAGCTCACCTATTAACTCCCTGCCAAGATCTCCCATATCAAATGTACCCTCCTGTTCTTTGTCTAATTTACTAAATTGAACATTGAATTTTTAGTTATTTAGTTTTTAATCATTCATCTATTCCCATGTATTCATGTAAAGGTAAAATTTGTTTCTCTCCTGATTTATATGTGTACTACAATTTTTAAAATTATGGTCACTCACACATGCACACAACATACAATTTACCATCTTAGATAATTTAAATATATAGTACCATAATGCTAATGTTGTGTAACAGGTCCCAGGGACTTTTGCAGCTTGCAAAACTGAAACTCTATATCCATGCAACAATTCCCCTTAAACCCTTATGTCCAACCACTGGCAGTTACCACTGCACTCTGCGTTTTAGAGTTTGACAGCTTTAGGTAACTTATACATGTCGAATTATGCAGCATTTGTCTTTTGGGCAAAATGTCCTAATGAGTCACTCATGTTGTACCATTCGATAAGATTCCCTATTTTAATTTTTTAAAATTGAAGGCAGTAAATGCACACTGTTTTCCCTAGTGGCTACACCCTTTTATAGTCCAATGAAAATGTAGAAGGCTGCCAATTCCCCCACATCCCTACCAACGCTTGCTATTTTGTCTCCCTGAGACTGGCCATTCCTGTGGGTGTGAGGTGATATTTTTTGGTTTGGAGTTGCATTGCTTTGATGATTAGCTGAGTTTGCTGCCTTTTCATTTGCTTAATGGCCATTTGTGTATCATTTTGGAAAATGTCTATTAAATCTTTTTTTGGCTAGTTTTAAATTGTATTGTTTGGGTTTTTTATTGTTGAGTTGTAGGAGTTCTTTATTTATTCTGGGTACTAACCCTTTATCAGATACACAGACTGCAAACATTTTCTAACATTTTGTGTATTGCATTTTCATTCTGCTGTTTGCTTCATTTGCTGTGTAGCAGCTCTTACATTTGGTGTCCCATTTGTCTGTTTTTGCTTCTGTGGCCTGTGATCTGTGTCATACCTACAAATCACTGCCCAGTCCAATGTCTTGACGTTCTTTCCCTATATTCTCTTCTAGGACTTTTCAAGTCTGAGGTTTTGCCCTTAGATATCTAATTCATTTTGAGTGGATTTATTAGAACTCACAAGTTTGTAATACGTGTATGAAATTTTAGATTGGCCTTACAGGATTGACTAAGTTTTGTTACTGTTTATTTCAAAATACATTGCTAAGCTTTCATTTCACTGTAGTGGGACTGTATGGCATCACTGATTCGTGGGGACTGGCTTTGAGGATGGCTGTGTTGGGAACTGAATCATGTACCTGCTGGAAAAGAACGTGCATTTTCCGTGTGTTGGATTCGTGGTCTGGCTGTCCTTATCTGGAGCTGTGCATCTCTTTCACTAGATCAGGAAGCTGCAGTTCATGTTATTCTGTGTAGCACTAATTTTTTCCTGCTTGGTTTGCTAGTTTCTGTGTTAAAAATCCTTCCTTCTGATTGTGAATTGCTCCTTTACTCTTTGTAATTTTGTCAGATTTCCTTTTTGAGATTGTTAAAGTCATATTGGATCTGTACACTTCAGAATGGTTACATTGTTAGCTAGTTGAAGATTAGTATTATTATGACTATTAACTAAATAATTTTCCTCAGCATTGATTTTTAATTTAAAGGATATATTGCCTGATACTAACAATGCCACTTCTTTTGGTAAATATTTTTCTAGTATATTTATTTCCAGTTTCACATTTTCTGAATCATTTTATGTTCTGCAATAAACAGCATATAATGCTTTTAAGTGTAATCCCCAAATTTCTATCCTTTACCTTGTAGGATGGAACCATTTATTTTTATTTAATACATATTTGCATTTATAATTACATTTAAAACTTGTTTTCTATATATTGTTCTTTAGTTTGCTTTTCTAAAAAAAATCCAGACTTCTCATGAATTGGGTCAATATTTTTGGATGCCAATTTTGTGTCTCATGACTCAATAGTTTCTCTAAACTGACTTTAAAGTCTGTATTCTTCCATTTTCCTTGGGAATTTATTCTCCAAAATTTTTATATTCATCATAGATTTTAAAAATGCTAAAGTTAATCATCATTTCTGTGCTCCTGAAGTATACAATCTTAGAATAATTTTATTTGATGATGTTTCTGTCCTATTCCTCATTATTTATTTTTAATATGCAAATTTTAATATTTTAACAATTTACAAATTATTACTATTCTTATTATTTATAATATTTTCTATTTATCTATTTATCTATTATGCTATCTATTTATAATATTTTCCAGTTCTTTTCTAATGACTGTTTCTTATACATTTCCCCATCTTTTGAAGTTATTCTTTTCCTACTGAAGTATATCCTTTACTAGTTTTTTCAGTAAAGGTCTCTAAATGATATGTTCTCGGACTTTGCTCTCAAAAGATAGTTCTAAAACTGACCTCATTTTGCCCTCCCTCTTGAATGTAATTTGGATACCATACTGTATCCATGTTCATGTCTTCTGTTATGTTTCCCTCAGCATTTTTGTTTCATTGACCCATTATTTCTTTTTTCTCCGTGATTTCTCAGTGATAATCGTTTTATTAGAAATCTGCTTTTCTGTCTAGGTGTGGCAATGAACTTGCCCATATGTAAATTTATTTTTATTTTCTTGCTGATGACTCATTGGACTTTTAAATCTCAGGAGTCTTTCTCTTTATTAATTCTGAAATTTTTAAGATTTTTTTCATATTCCTTTTTCTATCTCCTTATGGAAATTGAATATTTTATACATTGGACTTTTTCATTCTTTTCTCATGCAACTTTTAGGTTTTTGATTTGTTTATTTCTTCACCTTTCATTTTAGATAAATTCTTCAGATTTATCCAAATGTAATTTATTCCTTAAGTCATACATTGAATTTTTAATTAAATTGTTTTTGAAAGCTTTGATTCTGTTTCTACTCTGCCTGCTTATTTTTTTCACTGTACACTCTTGTTACGACCTCTAATCATATTTTTAACCATTTTCATTGCATTCAACATATCAATTTTATGGTCTTTTTCAGATTGTTCTAGTGTCAGAAGACCAGGGTCATGCTAACCTCTTGTTTGATTTGTCTCCTGACTTTCACTTAGAAGGATTATTTCCTCATGTCATTTCCAACTTTTTTATTGTGGTCTTATTGTCCATTTTTTTTTTTTATTTTTTATTTTTTGACAGGCAGAGTGGACAGTGAGAGAGAGACAGAGAGAAAGGTCTTCCTTTTGCCGTTGGTTCACCCTCCAATGGCTGCCGCGGCCGGCGCGCTGCGGCCGGCGCACCGCACAGATCCGATGGCAGGAGCCAGGATCCAGGTGCTTTTCCTGGTCTCCCATGGGGTGCAGGGCCCAAGCACCTGGGCCATCCTCCACTGCACTCCCGGGCCATAGCAGAGGGCTGGCCTGGAAGAGGGGCAACCGGGACAGAATCCGGCGCCCCGACCGGGACTAGAACCCGGTGTGCCGGCGCCGCTAGGCGGAGGATTAGCCTAGTGAGCCGCGGCGCCGGCCCTTATTGTCCATTTTAAAAAAAAAGTTTCCAACTCACTTTTGTCTTTATGGAGTCCCGTGTGCCCCAAGACATAACAACTGCTACTGCTGAGTGCTATCTGTGTCTTCCCAGCACTCGCCTCCAGAGTGCACCTGCTTCAGAACCAGCTTTCCACCATTGCCGCTCCAGTTTGCAGCTGCAGCCAATGTGGCACACATCTGAGCAGTACTTCTACACACAGTCTGAACTTGGGGGCTTCTGATGCTCATGGCAGGTGTCCTCCGGACCCGGGTTCCTGAGCAAAGATAACTGTTCTTGCTTCTTTCTTGGGCCGGTGACAGGAGTCTGTCTGTTGCTCTTTCACAGCTGGGCTGGTTTTTCCCTGCTGATGGTTCAGCAGGGTCTCTGTCTGTATCCACTTCCTGTCACTTCTAAGTCCAACCACTGACTCAATGCCCTGCATATCCCTAAGTACATCTCTCAGACACCTGTTCTGCCCTGGACTTCTCCCTTGCTTCTGGCTGGACGTTTTCTTTTATGAACTGCTCTGTGTTCACACATTATTTTGTCGTGGTGTACCTAACATTTCTGAGCATCTGGAGCAGGAGGAAATCCATCTGGGTTGTTAACCCTGCTGCGGAAACCATACTGCCAGAGTGAGTTTTGGGAGCAGAGATCTCATCTTCCACTCCATTATTTAAAATCGCTGACGAGCTCCTCATTGTGCATAATGTGTAGCGTGTTTCCTGTGCCTCTAAGAGTCACTGTTAACCAGATCCTGCCTTTCTCTCCAATGTCACCTCCAGCAACTCAACCTCTGGTTTTGCCCACACTGGCCTGTGTGCTTCTACCGGCTCACTTTAGAGAGCCTGTTCCATGGAGAGCAACTTTGTCTTGGTCTGTGCTCCACCTCCGGCAGAGTGCCTGATACACAGAGGTAATGAATCAGTGTGTTGAATAAATGAAGACCAAAGTAATTCTCTCTCTCTGTCTTTCTTTGTCTTCATTTCAAATAAGGTCTTTTTTTTTTTTTTTGACAGGCAGAGTGGACAGTGAGAGAGAGAGAGAGAGAGACAGAGAAAGGTCTTCCTTTTTCCATTGGTTCACCCCACAAATGGCTGCTATGGCCAGCGCACTGCACAGATCCAAAGCCAGGAGCCAGGTGCTTCTCCTGGTCTCCCATGCGGGTGCAGGGCCCAAGCACTTGGGCCATCCTCTACTGCCCTCCCGGGCCACAGCAGAGAGGTGGACAGGAAGAGGGGCAACTGGGACAGAATCCAGTGCCCTGACAGGGACTAGAACCTGGTGTGCCAGCGCTGCAGGTGGAGGATTAGCCTTTTGAGCCGTGGCGCTGGCCTCAAATAAGGTCTTTAAAACAAATGAAGATGGAAGTTAATGTTTAAAATATTTTAGTTCAACTTTCTTCTTTTTTAAACAGTAAAATGAATGAAGAAAGTAGCTGAGAGAAATTGAAGAACTTGCCCAAGGTAAAAAAGTCTTTATTGAGATATCCAAAGCAAGTACTCAGGCATCCTGCTTCCTCTACCCTACATTCTTTTTGTGATCAGCTTAAGGTTATTTTAAGTTAATAGCAAGTATTTGGGAAGATGACTGTAGACTGTAGGATGACTCATGGCCTCTATCCAATTTAGATGATGAATAGTATGGGATATATGCACATATGAATTTTTATTGGGATGGAATCTGTAGTTGTCACCCAGTTTTGAAAGCATCAAAAAACATCTCAAATACTAGGCCACACATTGTGAGCTAATTTGCTCTTCTATGAACAATTATTATAAGCTACGTATCTACCACATTGTCAAAGGATCTGGTGTGATGACTTGTGTGGAATGGTGGTAAGCATTTGACCTCGCAGGTAAGATGATAAGTAAGATGTTGCCAAGGTTCAAGTCCTGGCTCCACTCTCAATTCCAGTTTCTGCTAATGCACACTTTTGGAGGCAGCAGGTGATGGTTCAAATAGTTTGGCCTCTCAGCCACAAGCCCATATTTAATTATAGGCTCCTGCTTGCAATCTCAGCTGTTGTGGGCACTTGGAGAGTGAAGCAACGAATGGGAGCTCAGGCAGGCAGTCTCTCTCTCTCTCTCTCCGCTTCTTGAATAAATAAATTCTGAAAAGGCTTCCATCTGCAGATGAAGGGTTTCCTTTTGGGATTATGGGATTGCTTGACACATGAATTTAGGGGTACTCTGCCAATTTTATTTGTAAAAACTGACAATATGAATGCTTAAACATTACATATACCTTAACATTTATTTAGCAAGCCTTTTGATATCGAGTCCTCTACTGCAAAATAAATTATTTCTCCTTGAAATTGCTCTGCTTTATGGGAAATGAGATCGTTTTGTGGGATAAGTTTTACTCTAAAATACTGAGAAGTTGAGAGTTAAGCTGATTGGTCAATATGTGTACAGCAGGGCGATTTGCGGATTTTGAATATGCAGAGGGCTAGCCCTTTCTCCGGAATATTTTGTTTCTACTAAACCCAACAGGAAGAAGTTTTCAGCTCCAAAAAATGGTCTGGTGAGAACAATTGTCGTGCCATGTCTTGTCATCTAATCTAGGTCGACGGTGGGGGTACAGCTTATCTCCATGTTTGTCTCCGAGGTCACTGGCATGATGTTTGTAATCTCATATGGGGCACTTGAAGAACTGCTGTCCTTTTTATAACAGGCTGTGCTGAAAGGGATAGCACAGAACACAAGGTCTGTGGGTAGCAACTTAAACTCATTGGCTGGCCGGGTAATCACGAACCTGTAAGAAAAGCCAGAGATGAACTGTGAGCTGCTGAAGCTGGGCTTGGGTGGCCACAGGTGCTGGCAACACCAAGAGGTCATTCTGCTGGGCTGAAACAGGGAACGCCCGTGGGTTCTCCATAAATAGTGAATCTCTCTGGCACCGTGGGTGAGGAGAGGCCCTAGAGCGGGAATTAGCAGGCTGCTTTTCCTCTCTGCCTGCATCCAGACACTAGTTGTGACATCTCCCTTATTTGAGCCTTTCTGCCCTCATTGGTGTAATGGAAGGACAGGATAAGACTGCAGTACCTGTTTTTAGTACACATGAATTGAATGGGCACAATATTGGTCACTTAGCCATGCTCTGTCAAACTGGAAGATTACATGTATTCTAGATATTCTATTCTTAGCTCAACTGTAAGCTCACCTAATACATAGGCCACCAACTTTGCAGGCTACAGGCTGGTGCTGTGGCGTAGTGGGTAAAGCTGCCACCTGCAGTGCCAGCATCCCATACGGGTGCCAGCTCGAGACCCAGCTGCTCCACTTCAGATCCAGCTCTCTGCTATGGCCTAGGGAAGCAGTAGAAGATGGCCCAGGTCCTTAGGCCCCTGAACCCACATGAAGATCTGAAAGAAGTTTCTGGCTCCTGGCTTCAGATCTGCACAGCTCTGGCCATTGTGGCCAATTGGGGAGCAAACCAGAGGATGGAAGATCTCTCTCTGCCTCTCCTTCTTTCTCTGTGTAACTCTGATTTTCAAATAAATAAATAAATCTTAAAAAAAAAAAGATTGGAGCCTCACCAATAAAGAAGAGTTTTTTTTTTTTTTTTGCCACCACTTTCAGAAGTGAAAGTCAATGAATCTTAAATAACACCCAGGGATTGGACCTGCATGGAAAGAATGTAAAGAAACCAGGTGCCTTAACATCATAAGTATACAGCACAGTCTCAATACATGTGAGTTAAATTAATTAACACCCCAGTGACCATTTCAGAACATTGGCAGAGACTAATCTTGCATGATTTTCACCCTGTGTTTCTTCACTCCTGCCCCATGAGACCACCTCTTCTTTTTAAAACATGGATCTCAGTGCAAGACTGACCTTCCTACACTGAATAATCTACCCACTTTTGTCTTGCCCACTCTGTCCTCTGTAACTACTGTATTAAAAACAAGATTCACTATAATCACATATTCTCTTTAAAGCAGAAATGGTACTTTACTGAGATCTTCTCATGTATCAGAGGTCTTAATAAAGCTCATGGAAGATGGGTATTTGGAAAAAAAGGCATGGATTTCCAAATTGTTGTACCAAAATAAATCTATTTTTTAAAATTATATTTTCCACGAACCTGTTGAAGTACCCTCATTTAAATTGCATATTCTCCCAATGATCATGTTCTGCAGGCTTTCCAGAGGTAGTGGGGGCAAAGGACAGAGTATAAAGTTCAGGGAGAGAGGGAGAGAGAGCAAGAGAGAAATGGAGAGTGAGAGGGATAGCAATATATATATATATATATAATATACACACACACACACATACATACATATATATATAAATATGGGGAGAGAGAGAGAGAGAGAGAGAGAGAGAGAATATTGATTACTCATGCTTCCTGGTGTTGCTTCCAGAACATCACTTCTCCCCCACTGTCTTCACGGTGAGTTCTGTAAAGCCATAAACTCCCTCCTGATTCTTCTGTGTCATTTATAGGCTCCATGTTTATTTGGGTAATTTGGAACTTGGGGTCCACGTTCTTTCAGACTCCAGTGCCACTGTCAGCTTATGCACCTGCAATATCTCTGCAGTTTATGGGCCTACCATCAAGACACGTCTCTATGATGTCAACTACCCAGTGGTCTTTATCCCCAAACAGGTTGCCTGGCCATGTCCTGGATGTCAAAATTTACTGACACTGTACCGCCTCAACCATCTTAAGCTCCAGTCAATCACTCTTTGACCACAGCTTCCCAATGTTCTTCCTCTCTTGTTGCCTTACTCTGAGTTCATCTAACTCTTTAACTTCATCAGGATTTCCAATCCTTGATCCTTCACTTTACTGTCTAGCCTTGCTTCACAAATCCCCAGTAAGCCTTCTCTTCCACTCCTTTTAACACTTGATCTAAACTTTTAGCTTTCTCTCAACTCCTTGTGATATTTCTTCCATCTCTCTCTGAGCAATGGCTAAGTGCGGAGAAATCCTAGTGCTAAATAAAAACTCACACAAGCACATCCCTCACCTAGAGCCGTAGCTACCTTAGCATCTTTTCTTCGCACCCTTGTCTCCTTTTATGAGCAGAAAAGTGTTTTTCTCCTATTCAAGACCACTTCACTTTGAGTAATTTGGCTTCCTTCTCCTTTCTCCTGGAACAAGTTCCATCAGTCCATTTCCACTCTATCAATTTTAATTTCTCCTTTTCTGCTAAATGCTGTCCATCTCCACTGTGAGATTCTTAGCTTGGACCCGTGTGTCTCTTGACTGCCCCTTCTCTTCTCCTCCCACCATCTTCTTCATTTCCTCTGTCTTCCTCGCTGCTGTCACATATCACTCACATGATTTATAGGCACAAAGTGCAGTGGCTAGGAAAAAAATGCACCCCATGGTCCAGCCAAGTCCAACAAATCCAGCAGAATGCAAGGAAGACTTTCTAATGATGTTGACAGTGGCTTTCAGCTTCAGAAGGTTGCACGGGCATGGATGAAGGGAAAGTTACAAAAGAATTTGGATTTAAAGTCTAGGTCTACATTTCAGTTTTCACAGGGGACAGAGACTCTACTGCCTTTGGCATTGGGGTTCTTGTTTACACCCTGTATCATTATTAATTTCATTTGTACCCTTCCTTGCAACTGTGTACCCCAGGCTCCGGACTTCTCTTTCACAATGAATAAGGTAATTCTGGTTGCTGTGCTTGCGTGAGTGAATTTCCAAACTGGCATACTCCCCTTTTGTTTTCCGGGTTCCGTTCCTCTTCCTCTATCAGACGATATAAACCAACACACAGGATTCCCAGATTATCTAATGTGCCACAGAATAGTTGTCCAAAGGTTTCTCTAGGCTGTGGAGAGAAGAGAAAAACCAATGTCTGCTGGGTACTTAGGTCCAGCAATAACAAGCACTTACCTGAGTGTCATTGGCCTTTCTGGGAGGTAGACATTTGGGAGGCTTCAAAACCGTTTCCTAAAGGCTTCAATGTGGCCATGTCATTGGGGAAGTAACATAGGACTTGCCCTTTGTATGGGCAGCACGTGTTAAGACACGCACTGGGCACAGAGACCTAGAAGAGTGGGCTCCTTGTGAGGGGGCTTCTGATATTGTTGCTATGGACCAACAAAGTTTGTTTCCTTGTAAAGACCTTCTGCCAACAATACATACAACAGCTGGGTGCAATGTCAAACGAGGCTCAACTGGAAGCCACGCTGACAAAGAAGTTACTCATTCCAGTTTAGATTCTACTCAGATTCCCAAATGCCTAGATGTTCTAGTGCAATTTCTCAAAATTGCTGTCTTCTCCATTACTATAATATACTGTACCCCAGCTCTATGGGCTAACAAAACTCAAGCGTTTTCTACTGGTTAGCCCAGTCAGACACTTTGAGCCAAGCACAGAATCCTTTTGCCTAATTTCAGCTGACCTGGTCAGATTTCTCTAACATTTCAGATATGGGGAAAGTGAGAAGGCCTCATGTCAGACTTCAGTAAATGGACCCCTGCTCTGAAACTGGTTAACAATGTGGCCTCAAGTGGGTCCCTGCTTCTCTGGGTTTCAGATTCTTGATCTGTTAAATGCCATCAGTAACAGTGCCTGCCCTTTAAGTCTTTAGCTAGACCAAGTGAGAAAAACTAGACAGGCACAAGGAAAATAGCCAATAAATATTAGCATTGCAATCATTATAAATGTATTTATCAAGGTACAAAGTCATTGAGTGTCTTTGTTATACTGCTATAACAGAATGCTTGAGAGTGGGTAATGTATACAAAACAGAGAACTATTTCTTACAGTTTTGGAGGCTGACAAGTCCAAGGTTAAATGGTCTTGTTATATCAAGGCAGAAGGGCAAGAAAAGCATGAGAGAGAGAGAGAGAGAGAGAGAGAGAGAGAGAGAGAAGGGGCCCAAACTCATCATTAATCCTGAATCAACTCCAGTAATAACTAATCCACTTCCAAGATAACAACACTAATCCATTCAACAGAACTGAATCCTCATGACCAAATTATCTCTTGAAGATCCCGGCTTTCAAAACTATTGCATTGAGGATTAAGTTTCTAGCACATGAAATTTGGGGACTACATTGAAACCATATTATTGAGCCTCTCTGATGCTTACTGCAGAAAGATAGGGATAATAACAACTGCTCTATTTACCTCGTGGGGTTGTTGTAAAAAGTGAACATAAACTGTGAAAATGTATGGGTGAATTGTAGCATTCTATGAACATAATATAGTGAACTATAAAATACTCTATACATTATTAATTATTATTTCTGTGCTATAGGCCGTCTAAGAACCCAGATAGTTTGGACTGTTTTCAGAAACTCAGGGGAGGGATGGGAAACTGCATTATGATAAGAGTAGACTCACTTTAATATCTGATAAAATGGTTTGGTCTAAGGACAGAAGCCCCAGCTTACACCGCGATCTTCCAGAGAAGAATGTGGTGCAACTTTCGGGCAGCTCAGAGAGCTTATCTTTATCCAAGTGTTGCTCCAGCTGAGAACATATCCCTCCTGTCACCAGCATCTGAAGTAATTCCAGGATGTGGTAGTTGTAGAAGGCCTGGAAAGCAAGGAGAAGCTGGGTTCATGGTCCGAAGAGCCAATGTGTGAATGGTGGAGGTGCAGAAGTTTGGACATTGAGTGGGCACCACTGTTGGAAATGAACCTGATGGGACAGAACACTGCTGCTTATTATCGTTATCAAAATCAAATACAAGTTGGCAGTTTGGGTAGGGTTCTGGGTTAGGCAAAGTGCAGAACACAGCACTGCAGACACAGTTCCTGGTCTTTTGGTGCTTATACTGTACAACAAGAGGAAAGTGTGTAATGATTCTGACACCAAGGATCCCTGTCTTCCAAACATGACCAGAGAAGTACGCTGGGCCACAGGTACCCTAATAACCATCAATATGCTCTTTCAAATACAATACCCTAATAACCATCAATATATAGAAACACATATGTTTAGTGAGACTTCCTATAGATCTTTGCCTTGTGGGACAATGGATTTTATTGTCATCTCTACTTGAGTATTTTGGGTGTGATTAATTTATGTATTCATTTTTGATTGTGACCAATTTGAGGACAGGTATTGACTGAGGTCTTATTAATAATTGGATTTCCCCTAGTTCTTATTGTGTATTTCAGAAATTGTGAGTGCTGAATAAATAAATGAATGGAGTCTTAGAACTTTGACACCAAAAAGAAACCAGAAGGCAACAGGCCTAATTCTTATTGTGAAACAAGCTTCGCATTGGATAATCTTACCTGTTTTCACCAACTCCCTTTCCCCAGGGTTTGTATCACAATCAGTACAGACTGGGCATTCACACACATGCAAATGCCAGTGAAACACACCCATTGCTTTATCTCAGAACTATTAAATATATGGTACTTAAAATTTTCCACTCTCTGCCTTATCTAAATTAGACTTTTACTCTAGTTGAAATGAGAAATTCTATGTTGTATGGGTACAGTGGGACTTATCTCCCCAAAAGTCGTGCAGATGCCTTCATGCTGATGGTTGATTGGCTAAGAATGGAGACTCAGTCTAATTATGGAGACTAAGAGGAGGGCCGGGGTGGGGGGGTGGGGGTTCGGTTTGTCCAAAAATGGGGCACCTGATTCTGAATGGCAATCTCCCAGCCGTGATCTGAAATGAACTCTTTCATTCTCAAGGAGTTTCTCTTGAATATTTTAGTTAAACTAATGAAAATGGATCTAATACCTATGTTTATGCATTGGTTGCCTGTAGAAAAAACATTTTCTTATAGTAAGGAGTGGAAATGTCATCGATTGTTATTATTCTAGAAACTTATCCTTCCTTTTGTCTACTTTCAAACTCAGGTACTCATCTTATAGAGCCTTGACTATTATAGGGATCTCTTTACTAGGTTTTCCCCTTGTTTTTCTTTTCATTTGCAATCCATTGTTAGTGATATCTCCAGAGCGATTCTCTAGAAATGCAAATCGTATCATGCCCTCTACCTCCTCAGAGGTTTAGCATCATCAGCTGCTATAGAACCAAGCCAGCTTCCTGGCTGTGGCCTTCTAAGCCTCATGACCTGACACAACCTCCCTTTCCAAGCTCACCTCTTGCATGAGCCGTTCCCTTGCAGAGCAGCTGGTCTACCTGGGACTGCTCAAGCGAGACTTTTACTCCGTTATACTTTTGCTTAGGAACAGCTGGTTGATCCCTCATTGCCCTGGTGGCTTCCATGGGCCTCCTCATCAACAGGAAATTTTCTTTTCTTTGTGATCCCCTGGCCACTGGCTTTTAGTCTACTTCATTCTGTTTTCTGCTGGAGTGAGTTGTTCATCTGGATCACACTTGGGTTTGAGTATAGGACTGTGCCTTCCAACCGGAGTACCTCTGGGCAATTCATATATATTTATCTTGGGAACAATTTTATCCATTGACACAGTAATGCCCAGGTATCTTTGCTTGCAGGATTAAATGACATACAATGCACACCGCACCAAATTCTATCCCTTTATCCTGATTCTCTTGCAGCTAGGTCATCTGGAATGATTTTAATAAGTGCATATTTATGGGAGCTTGGATTTTTGGATCCAAGAATATGGATAGAAGAATAAAGTGGGAATTGAGAAGCACCACAGGGCAGGTATGCAGCACAGCAGCTTAGGTCTCCACTTGGGACTCTTGCACCTGGTTCAAGTCCTTGCTACTCTACTTCTGATTCAGATTCCCGCTAACACACACCCTGGGTCCCTGTCATCCATGTGCGATTGAGTTCCAGGCTCTTAGCTTTGGCCTTGCCCAGCCCTGGTTGGTACAAGCATTTTGGGGAGTGAATCAACAGATGGAAGGCCTCCCCACCTCCCTGTCTGTTGCTCTTTCAAATAAAATGAAAATAAATATTTTTTATAAAGCACACGTGGTTATTCGTACCCTGATAATCCTCAGAACAGACAAGACAGTGCTTCCTTAAAACCATGTGCTCGCTCCGGCCGGCGCCACGGCTCAATAGGCTAATCTTCCACCTTGTGGCGCCGGCACACGGGGTTCTAGTCCTGGTCAGGATGCCGGATCCTGTCCCAGTTGCCCCTCTTCCAGGCCAGCTCTCTGCTGTGGCCAGGGAGTGCAGTGGAGGATGGCCCAAGTGCTTGGGCCCTGCACCCCATGGGAGACCAGGATAAGCACCTGGCTCCTGCCTTCAGATCAGTGCGGTGCACCAGCCACAGCACACAGGCACGGTGGCCATTGGAGGGTAAACCAATGGCAAAAGGAAGACCTTTCTCTCTGTCTCTCTCACTGTCCACTCTGTCAAAAAAACAAAAACAAAAACAACAAAAAAAACACAAAACCATGTGCTTGCTCTGAAGATGGACTTTGTCTCCTTAACATTCAAGCCCTCACTAGCGCTTTAGCAAGCAGGATCTGTAAGAATACGGACTGCAACAGGCAGGTGGTTTCTAACAAATACACAAATGCTGCTTAAACACAGAGGCAATGGGACAAGTGGATCTATGAAATAATATGAGAATACTTTCAAAACTTCATAGAAAATGGATTAAAACATAAGTTTGTTTTGGTTCAAAAAATTTTTGAAATCCATGCATGATCTTTTTCCTAATACATGTTTACTTAGAATTTTTTTATGACAAAAAATGCATGGGCTTTAAAATTAGGGCACCAAAATAAACTTATCTTTTCAATTCCATCTTTCACCAACTTTTTAAAGTGCTCTTATATAATTTATGTGAATTAAGAGACAATAAAAAGAACGCCTATACTATTTTTCAGATTAAAAGATGACCTACATCCTTTTGCATCTCCTGAGTGATTCCTCCACCCTATGCTGCTGCTTCTTTGTTCCAGCCCAGAACCATCCAGGGGGGTGTGTATGGAATCAGCCTGCCATCCAGTGGGACCAGAGGATGCAAATCCAGGGTGAGCCACAATCCGTTTAAGAACATGTGGCCATCATATAGAGTGATCAAACATAATACGGTTAGAATAATTCTCCACTGATTAAAGAAAAGGCGCAAATTCTAGGGTTATCCTGATGTCAATGGCTCTGGGCAAACATGTGCTTTACATATTTAACTGAGAGGCTTGGCTTTGGGATATATCATTTCTTCAGTTTTGACATCAAAAGGATTGTGATTCTATGTGGAAGAAAATAATGGGATTTGTGTGTCACCCTTGTTCTGTGAGCTCATCTCCTGGTCTTATTATTTGGGGTCCTTTGGCATTGACCTTTCTCAGCCTTTCTTTCTTTTCTTTTCCCTCCTCTCTCTTCTTCTTCTTCTTTTTTTTCTCTCTCTCAAGAAAAGCTGCAAGTGGAAATGTGCTTGAAATGTTTCCAGACTTGTAAATTTGGACAGTGTTTCTAATGTTGCACTCACTAGGATTTGGACTTTCAATGTTAGAGAATGTTGCAGGCACAATGTTTTCACTAGGATAAAGCTTGAGTTCTGGTTTCTGACAAAGAGCATTGCCTAATAGTATGGTTGCTAATATCCTAGACACCTATTGCCTTTTATTTCTAAGCATCTCAAAAGGCCCTAAGAGCAAACATTTTTGGGGAAACACTTCCAGTTCAGAGTGAACTGCCCAGCAGAGTGACCTAGAGAACGTCCCGTTACACGGCAGGTCTCAGTTTTCTCCCAAGGAAAGGAACACACTCCCTAAGTTCCTGATTGTTTCTGAAGCTCTTGTTGTAAAGCCAAACGGGAGTCTTTCACGGGGCCTGTCTGCCTCGTATTTTAATTTTTATGGCATTGAACTGCCAGAGGAGTAAAAGTGAGTCTAAATTATACCTCAAGGCATATTTCTCCCACTGGGAGTGGGGGAGGGGAGTCTACAGAGGTACACGGGGGGGATATTGGAAATTAGTCTGATGTTTGCTGTACCAGGATATTTGGAGGGAAAATCTATCATTTTACATTAAAAAATATCATGGATCTACCTCATTGACAAAATTTTAAAAATTGCATGAAAATGTAAAACAACATCTCAGTGTGTCTAAGCACTGACAAGTTCAAAGCGCCCTGCTGTGTGCTTTGCTGACTCCCTGACTCTGGGACTCGCATGTTCGTTCTCCATGGAGTTTGTTAGGGGCGATGGGGAGGGAAAGGTGACAGAGCACTAGGTCTTCTGAGCTCGCCTGGGAAGGAAGACAGCCCATAAATATTGGGAATAGTGTTCCCCAGGATGGAAGTCAAGGTGGGTGCAGCGTTAGCCCCTTTCCTTGAGGGAGCCTGCTCTGCACACCTCTGATCCCAGCCTTGCTCTTCTGTGTAGTGTGGGCACAGGGGAATGAGCATTTGGAGTCCAGTCTCAACCCCACGCTGTGCAGCAACAGGACATGGAGCTCCTGTTGTGTTGCCTTGAGCTGTAGTCACAAGAGCCAATGCTGGAGGATGCTTACTGGGGAGCCCTATCGGAGGGTGAAAGGCAGGCAGAATGGGATGGAATGACTGGCTCCCACCTCCCCAAGGGAGTTCTGAGTTGAGGTCAGCAACCTGTCTCAGAACAGAGGGCAATAGGATGCTGCTTATGTCACATCTCTCTCCTGGTTTTAGATTCTAACTTCCAGGGAAGCCATTTTCAAAATCTTCACAATGGAAAATTTTCTTCCAATCCAATTTCCTGCAGGTGCCTCATATAGGACACAGATGCAAGAAGAGTTGCTTGGGTCAAGACGAGGGATGTTGGAGGAAGAGGAGCACCGTGTGCTGGGCACATCCTGTCTCCTCTCCGTCCTCAGCAGCCCCGAGCACTCTGAGCCGTGGGTTCTCTGTGTTGGAAAAGTGCTGTGTGGGAAGGAGGTTGGGGATCACAGACATAGGTGTCTGGGGAAGACAAATGACTGGCGGTCCTGACGTCTGTCTCTGGAATCCCTTACGGTTGCGTCTGAAAACCAACTTGTGATCTGTAAGTGGTGTGACTTTTGGCAGGTGTTTTGCCCTCCTAGGCCTCAGTATATTTGTAAAAGAAGCTGATGAGAAATGTTCTCCTAACTGGGTGGAGAGGAGAATTAAACAAGGCAATGTTGGTAGCTCTCTTGGCAATGTCCTTGGCACAAGGTAAGTGCTGGCACTGTTGTATTTCTTCGATGGCAGATATTACTACTACTGTTACTGATACTATCTCAACAACAGAAATTGGTGGACTAAGTTACCTGGAGGTCTGTATTGGGAGACTCAACTGTGGTCTCCAGTGATGCCTGCTGTGAGCCTGTGATAGAGGAGATCATAGCTGGGGGGGCCGTTACTGCCACCCTAACTTCATGGAGAATTGGAGGTCTTTGCCTTCCTCCCAACCCTTGGCAAGGTTCAGCGTGCATGGAGAAGAGAACTTAGTGTTTGTGAACATATCCTGGAGCCACCCCAGGGACTCCAGGGGTTGTGGTAGAAAATGTTCAATGTTCTCAGGTAGGGCTATTTCCAGGAGTGAAGACCAGGGGACAGCCAAGAACAAATGGAAGAGACAGATAATGGAATTGGAGGCTCAGGCCTGACCTTGGGTTCTCTCTTTCCATATAGATGGTATGACAGGAAGCCCCCATGCTTAGAAGGCTCAAAGAGAACCTGTAAGATAGGCCCAGGGGAAGGGGGAACAGCAGTGGGCAGCGTTCACTGGTTCTTTGCAATGGCCTGGTTCTGCTCCTCCTTTCAGTAGCATTAACCTGTGTGCATTTTGCTGAATTCCTCCTCATTAGCAATTCAACAGCTGGAACAGAAGGCCACTGGGTCAGGGAGAGACTTACGGGTTCAGGCAGGCCTCTTCACTTAGAGGCTGCTGTGTTCCCTGACACTGGGTTGCCATTCTCAGCCCTGATTCAGTGGACCAAGTGCTGCACCTAAATCAGCTCCTTATCAGGGTTTATTAAGGGCAAGCTGTTGGTCCACTGGGGGTTATAACCTCATGGAACAACCCCTCTATCAGTCCACACTACGTGGTCTTGTTTTCACCCAACAGACGTCACGAGAGGGGCTCAGAACAGACTCTTGAGACTTTATGTAGCTCATTTTTGTTTTTTAGCAAAAAAGCCCCTCTTCCACTGAGCAGAGGCCATTAATACAATACACAGCCCTGCTCTGACCGCCCAAGGCCAAGATCCCACTCAGCAGACACCTAGTTCAGGACTCTTATTACTAAGCTTGTGTTTCCCATGCTGGTTTATATAGTGTGTTCATTTGTTTTTATTTCTACTCTTTCAGTGTTTCTCTGCCCTGCCTGACTGGTTTGAAGGTGTCCCTCTTGGGGCTGGTGCTGTGGTGCAACAGGTTAATGCCCTGCCCTGAAGTGCCAGCATCCCATACTGGTGCCGGTTCTAGTCCTGGCTGTTCCACTTCTGATCCAGCTCTCTGTTATGGCTCGGGAAAGCAGTAGAAGATGGCCCAAGTCCTTGGGCCCCTGCACCCGCATGGGAGATCCAGAAGAAGCTCCTGGCTCCTGGCTTCGGATTGGCACAGCTCCAGCCATTGTGGCCAACTGGGGAGTGAACCAGCAGATGGAAGACTTCTCTCTCTCTCTCTCTCTCTCTCTCTCTCTCTCTCTCTCTCCCCCTGCCTCTTCTCTCTCTCTGTAACCCTGACTCTCAAATAAATAAATTAAAAAAAAAAATAAAGAATGTGTCCCTTTCTCAAAGTTTGTGTTGAAAAACCTAACCCCCAGTGCCACGGTGTTGAGAGATGGGAACTGGAAGAGGGTAGGTTCTGAGGGCAGGCCCTTTCTGAATGAATGAATGCCCGTATCTTGGTAGTGGGTGAGTTATCACAGGAGCAGGGTCCTGAGTGAAAGGCTAGTGCAATATTGACTCTCTCCTTTCTGTGTCTCTCCCTTGCCTTCTCGCCTTCTGCCATAGGATGAGCACCACCAGGCCCTTCCCAGATGCTGAGCAGTCCTGGTGCCACACCCTGGGACATTCAAGCCTGCAGACGCTGAGCAGTCCTGGTGCCATGCCCTGGGACATTCAAGCCTGCAGACGCTGAGCAGTCCTGGTGCCATGCACTGGGACATTCAAGCCTGCAGACGCTGAGCAGTCCTGGTGCCATGCCCTGGAACATTCAAGCCTGCAGGAGGATGAGCCAAACAATCTCCTGTTGTTTGCAAAATTCCCAGTCTCAGCTATGGCAACATTGAACAGACCAAGACACTGCCCTTCCCACCAACTCCAAAATGGAATCTGCGGTTTTGTTCCTGCCTGTCCAGGCAGGTGTGGTTTAATTAAGTCTCAAGTTTAATTTAAGGCATGAAGCTGCCTGCCACTGAAGAGAGCCGGGCCTTAAACCCATCTCAACTGTATCCTGTAGACAGATTAAGATCACCCCAAGTCACCTTCTGCCTGAAACTCATCGCTGATTCCAGGCCAGCTAATTGACCTATCAATGACAGTGATGCAGCCACCTTCTCAGCCAAGTAACCTGACTTGACTCCCTCTAGTGCATCGCTTTCTGGTGTGGCCAAGGCTGCGTGCTGTTTAACCCTTTAGGAAGTCTGTAGTCTACCAACTCGTTTAAGGTCAACTCTCCCTGAAGTAGAGCTGTGTGTCTGACAGCTCAGTGGAGTCTACGGGACCCCTCCCCCATGGCTTACAGAGACGCAGCCCAGAGCTGCAGAGCCACCTGAGCATATAAATGGAATTGAGGCCACAAGCTGGATGCATGTGCCCAGCCACACTCCCCTTAGTGTGTACACTGTGCCCAAGGCACCCATACCGTGTAGGAATGAGGTCTTTTCTACATGGGGTTCCAGAAGACAGCAAATTCACCAGCTTGTGCTCAGACCTTTGTGAATGTAAATACCTGCATATTCATATTCCACCATTTTGCAACCCTTCCTTTGAAAAATCTGGGTAGGGAGAGAAGGAGATGTGTTGGTTCACATGGATTTTCTTTCAGGAGTTCTTGTGGTCATTCACAAATGGTTACATGTGGATTATTCGGGTGTAGGCAAATCCAGATTCTTTCAACACCCTGGGTTTGCTGCTGCCTCGCAGCCTCTTGGGTATTTCTTCTCTAAGGGGTCTGCATGGCCTACCTCGCCCTCTGACCCTGAGCTTCACTCACAGGTTGCTTCTCCTGGTCGTGTGTTGAAACCAGCAACAGCTTGACCCAGCCCTATATTTCCCATCGCACATTTCCTTAGCCCTGTGACTGGATGTTAGTCAGCGTGTTCCTGTCGATCTCCTCCCCTTGGTGCAAACTCCACCTGGTGGAGAGGAGAGGTCTGTTTGTCACCACTGTATCCATGGCACTTGGGCAGAGCAGGGGTTCAATAGATATCTGTAGGAGGATGAGTTACTTCTCCTCATGGGAATTCTGTAGTGAATGCAAGAAGTCTGCTTAGTGGCTCAAGGTTCTGAAAACAAAAGAGCAACCATGAAGTCCAAAATGTTCCATATTAGAGGGGCAAGCTGGAGGGAGATTTGACTTTGCTGTGGACCGCAGGGTTCCTTTATGGCCAGTTTCAGCAGAAGCTGCTGGGTGACTCCAGGCAGCAGAGAGTGCATATCCTCTAGGCTCCAACGCCAAGGGCCCACTCTGCCAATGCACACTTGAGGCTGAAGGGCCAGCTCTCTTTTCTCCTGGCTTCAACAGCACTGGCTCCAGGGATCTCAAGGTTTTAATCCAGAAAACGTGAAATCTCTACTTCTCTCACCACCCAGCTGGGCATGCAGATGAAATGATGTGCACGAATGAGGTTTATTTTTGAAAGTCAAAGAGAACTTAGACAGGCGAGGTGTTCTCATCTTGTACCCAGCTCTAACCCAACCACTCACCCCTTTACCCAGGACTTGGTTTGGAAAATCTTGGCCTTAGCCACACTTACCGTGGCCAGGAGGGAATCGAGGAAGTTGCCAGAAAACACGGTGCCTGTGGAGAAGGAAGTGCTGAGATGCAGGTTGGTTTCCTTGAGGCTCCCCTCCAGTCCGCCAAGCTGTTCGATAAAGTGGATGTTGGAAGGATTTTCTGCAAGGCAGAAAGCAAAGAGGAAAGACATGGAGTCTTGAGAATACAGAGACATTCACAAAAGGAAGGCCAGAGGTGTCTCCTTCGGGTCTCTATGGGATCTACCCCTATTTTAGGACATTTTTTTCTTTTCCAAGAATCTTCCTTCCCTAAAGACATGCATGCACCTGGTGTCCCTTCATCATCACAGGGACATTCTCCTGCCACAGGCTCAAGTTTCCCCAGACAAGTGTTCTCACTGTCCCTTCTATGTGAAGACGCTTCATACAGTTTGTGGGAAAACCAAATGAAAAGGTGAGTTTATTTTGGTGCCGAAGCTTTTTGAAATTTATGCACAGCTTTTTTAAAGTATACATTCTCCATGATTATAGACTGATTGTATAGTTTATCTTTCAGAACAGAACACTTTTGAGGCTGCTGCTATGGCACAATGAGTAAAGCTCCCACCTGCAGTGCGGTTATTCCATATGGGCACCAGTTCGAGTCCTCGCTGCTCCACTTTTGATCCAGCTCTCTGCTATGGCCTGGGAAAGCAGTGGGAAATGGCCCAAGGGCTTGGGCCCCTGCACCCACATGGGAGACCAGGAATAAGCACTTCACTCCTTGCTTTAGATCGGTGCAGCTCTGGCCATTGCAGCCATTTGGGGAGTGAACCAGCGGATGGAAGACCTCTCTCTCTCTCTCTCTCTCTGGCTCTGGCTCTCATTCTCTCTCTGTGTAACTCTGACTTTCAAATAAATACATAAATCTTAAAAAAAAGGACACTTTTGAGAGTTGAAGGGGGTACTCTCAATAACTATACTAGGGCAATAGGCACAAATAGGAATCTATGGTCATCCTACTTATAGTCTTTCCCTGCAATATCATGCCATACTATGTTAGCCACTTGATGCTTAGAGTTATCTGAGCTCAGAGTGAGTGAGAGTGGTTCTGTCAATCACCTGGGGATATTGTTACCAGGCAAATTCTGACTCATTCGGCTTAGTCTGGGGCCTGAGAGCCCACTTGCCTGATGCTGCTGACTCAAGGTCCACACTTTGAGTAGCAAGGGTTTACAGGATCATCCTAACTGGGCCAGTGCAGAGAGAGCCAAGTTTTCCATTTGTCTTATCTATCTGGCTCCAGGCTACAACTCTCACTCCAATAGGTGGGCTCTGCAAATGAACACAACTGGTCACTGTGGGGAGTGAGATGGGAGGCACTGGCTGCCTGCCTCCCTGGACTATTGCTTCAAAAATACGTGTCCAGATAGAGAACAGCACTGAAAGATAGAGATGCTGTCTGCCTTGCTCCCCTTCAGAGCTAAGAGAATGCGTGCTGATTGCCTGTTACGAAGATTCTCCTTTCCGAAACTCAGTTCCGTTTCTGTAAACTCTGGGCAAGCTGTCTCTTGGCCCTTCTTCATGTCAGCCTTTGGGAAGCAGCACTTGAGCAACTAGCACCAAATTGAGGATGCTGTTACTGTGGGTCATAAAAAAGTTGTTTTTTTTTCTTCTCTCTGACCCTGGGGGCTTCTGTCTTCTGGCCAGCATCCACGAGACTTGTGGTTAACTACTTGATTTTGAAGTAGAATAAAGACGTCAACAGCTCACAGATCTTGACACTGCAGTTCTTGATACTATAGATCAAAACAAATCCACTGGACATACAGCTCAGAAGGCGTTTTCACTAAGAATGGATTATTCCCCAATCCCTTAAATTGTTCCTCAATAAATGTGGGGGAAGTGACAGACTAGTGGTATTAATGAACCATTTTCTTCCAAGGACAGCTATATGATTTATAAAAAATGAACAAGATGTGACTAATTCCAACCCACCTCTCCTATGCACTCCCACTTTCCTATCCATGCGTCCCCAACCTTCAACATTCATGAAACTCTGTCCGAATCTTGCTGTGTCATCCTACACCAGTGGCCTCTGCTTTTCCAGTCATTTTCCTGCAGGCCCTGGTATGTTCTGTTCCAAAGTGCTGGCAGGCAGGCTTGCAGCTGCCATGTCAGTATGACCCTGTCCAGTCAGTCAAAGAACAAGTAGTTGAGCTAATTGGCAGGTGAACTGTCAGGCAAATTTGACAAAGGCTGCCTGCGGCCAAAAAGTCTTTGGTTGAACTAAGCCTGGAAGCCCCAAGAGAGTGACCAGATGTTCCTCTGGGCCAGGAGGCAGTTAGCTGATCTCCTCCTAACCATTCTAATGAACAGTTTTCTTCTACTTAACATACTGAGTGTATATATGCACCTTAGGAGCTAGACATGGCCCAAAATGGAAGGAAAAAAAGTACGTATAAATAAAATCTGAAGCTGGAAGCTACAAGGTTGGGAGGCTGTGACCAGGATCCAGGGTCTGAGAGGTTCCAAGGTGAATCTGAGGAGCCTCTGCCTCAGGACCCAGAGCAACAACCTGTGGTCCCACCTGCTACACTGCCACCCCCAGCTCCTGCGGTGCTGAGATCTGCGGATTCCTCTCCAAGTGTCCATCATTCATTCCCAGGACTGAGCTATCTCTTCATCTAGTTTGATATACGTCCCACTCAGATTATATGTTCTAAATCATAAAATGTCCATGAAGCATTTTTCTCTATTACAGCATCAAGTAAAATCACACACCCAGGACTAGCTTTGGAGATAATGTTTGAGTTGTCTAGTCTATGCTAAAAAAAAAAAAAAAAAAAAAAAAAAAAAGGCAACGCAATGCTGTTCTGTGGTGTCTTCTCCTTTCTCCTCAATTGGTGGCAGTAATGAATCCCCATGGGCCCTTAATGAGCCTCCAACATCCCCCCTCGTGCATATGGGCAGCTTTCCCTGTATCTCCCTACAGAACTTCCAGCTCCTAGAGCCGATGCAGTCTGGGGAAGTTACATGTTCACAGTGGTTGGCAAAAGAGAACAGCTTGTTCTGTTATTCCTCTTGGGGGGTATTTCCATTTTAGAAGAGCACCACTCAGGGCTGGGATTGAGACAATGCAAGGGAGACACCTAGAACTCAGGATGTAAAGCCCTCCAGAGCCAGCACCTCCTCAAAGCCTGCCCTCCAAGCTTTGCAGCCTTCCTGGCTCTCTTCCTGGTCTTGGCTCTGGCACTGCTGCAGGAAAGGAGGAGGAGGAGGCTTGGCTGAGAGTCCCATGAAGGGGTAGATAAATCAGGACGGGGAGATCCTGTCTGTCAATCTTCAGATCCAAGTCCCCTCCTGCTGCCCAAGACTGAGCCAACTGCTGGTCTCCCTGCCTCTCCTGGTAACGGGGAAGTAGACGCCTGATGCCCAGAGCAGCAGGCTGTGCTGGGCAATGCCACTCATCAGGGAAGACCCCAGGATAAGATCCAGCAATGGCCTACAGCTCTCTGGGCTCCATTCTTGTTTTTTTTTTTTTTTTTTTTCCAGGCAGAGTGGACAGTGAGAGAGAGAGAGAGACAGAGAGAAAGGTCTTCCTTTGCCGTTGGTTCACCCTCTGATGGCCGCCACGGCCGGTGCCCTGCAGCCGGAGCAGCACGCTGATCCAAAGGCAGGAGCCAGGTGCTTCTCCTGGTCTCCCATGGGGTGCAGGGCCCAAGCACTTGGGCCATCCTTCACTGCCCTTCCGGGCCACAGCAGAGAGCTGGCCTGGAAGAGGGGCAACTGGGACAGGATCCGGCATCCTGACCAGGACTAGAATCCCGTGTGCCGGCGCCACTAGGCGGAGGATTAGCCTACTGAGGCACAGCGCCGGCCATTCTTGTTCTTCTATCCTTTGGATTCTAGAAAGAACCTGACATGAATTATACTTCAGAAAGATTTCTCCCTTGAATTTTGCTGTTGAAACATGACTTACTGAGTTCAGTGAGGATGGGAATTCTTCGGTATTTTGTTTTCCCGTAGTTTTCATTTAAGTCGGTTGCCACTCGCTCTGTAGGCAAAACACAAAAATCAAGGAGAAAAGAGATGAGAAATACACGCACATTGGCTTGCAGAACTTGACAAGGAGGTAGAAGAGCACGTAACTTGTTGCTTTATTTTAGCACTGTTCTCTCATGCCCAAATCCCAAAATCTTTTTTATATTTAGAAAAAAAATGTATGCTGGTCATGCCTTCATCCTTGTTGGGGTTATTTACAGGATCCTTGTGGATCTCAAAATCCAATGATGCTCAAGTCCCTTGCAGGAAAGGTGTAGTATTGGCATCTGATACACATCCTCCAACACAGTTTAAATCATCTCCAGGTTTCTTATAACACCTAACTCACTGGAGATACTGTATAAACAGTTGGTAACGACAAGGAAAAAAACTCTGTGCATGTTCAGTGCAGAGGTAAGTTTTTCCCCCACTATTTTTGGTGGTAGTTGGTTGACTCTGCGATTGTGAAACCCATGGATACAGAGGGCTGACAGTATTTGAACCTCCTCAGAAGCTCCTTTGGTGAAGTGGCGGGGAGTGGGGTGGGAGTGAGTGTGTGTGCACACATGTTCGCTAAACGGCACTTCATGTGACGAGCAGCGCCAGCCGAGCTCTCTCAGTGGCTACTTGCTGACATCAGCACTAAGAGTTGGCTATTCCTGGAGGAGCGGTAGCACTGAGTAACTGCTCTGTCTGACGGCATCTCATATTGCACCAATTTGCTTACAGAACTCTTGGGAAACTGACTGAATCGGTGGCAGTGCTCCGGAAGTGCTTTTGAAGGCACTGTAGCTGGCTTCCGGTTCCGGTGTTATCTGTCTGACCTCGGGGATCCTCTCTGGCTGCAAGGACTGCTTATGCCTGTGTGTGTGTGTGTTTGTGTGTGTGTGTGTGTGTGTGTCTCTTGAGAACTGGCTTCCTCATGCACTTGGTAAGCCGACTTCTGTCTGGAGTGCCTTGTACCCTTGGAAAGACTGGAATGGGAGGTCCCTGAGCTCAGTTTATAGATGATTCTTCCTCTTGCTTTCACCCACGTGAGAGCTGAGGCACAACCCTGGCCTTAAACAGGGGTTTGTCATGCAGTGACCTGCGTGTGGAACAGCTTCTTAAAGAAGCCTGGCAACAGGGTTTGGGTCTCCTTGTTGCAACACTAAAAATGTGGAGGGAGGAGGGGAGTGGGAAACCAGAGTGCCCTTAAAAGACATTGTCTCAGTGTAAGTTATGCTTTTAAACTGTTGGGTACTCTTAGATTTTGCAGAGGATGTTATGTAACAGGGCAAAAATATCATGAAAGTTCAAAGTCTACTAGCAACTAAGACTATGTTGCTTTGGAAGAAAAGGAGAGTGTCCTTTGTTTGCTAAGCCAGGTAATTGGTAGGGGAAGGGAGAATAGGAAGGGAAGTGAATGGAGGTAAGCGACGTTGGGAAGCCTCTCCAGCAGTAGATAAAGGCAGGATGACAGAGAGTCCAGAGATGGGGTGAGAGGAACTCAAAGGTGGATTCTTTTTTCCAGAAGGAGTGCTGTGCATTGCAAGATATAACACCTCTCCTGTCTCCCCAAGAAACGCAAAGGTACTTCAAAGAGTTCATGGACAATGTGTATTAAAAAAAATCTATGCATGGATTTCAATAATATTTTTGCACCAAAATAAACATATTTTAATCCCATTTTCCCATGAGATTTTTGAAGTAGCCTTGTGTTCAGTAAAAGAGCCACTTGTTAGTGCTGAGTAGAGTTGAGTATATTTCCAATATCCACCAAAAACCTGAGACCCGAAGCTCCATGTGGAGAGCCCAGCACATTTGGTTTATGGTTAGAGCCAGCAGTTGCTCCAGGATTTGGTAAAACCTTCAGATTTCAATGAGGAAGCAGAAGCCCAGAGGGCTGAGCAGAGTTGCACAGCTCTTTAACAAGGAGAGATACCGGGTTGCCTAGATATATGGCTCATCAGTAAACCCCGCACTTGGACTTTTTTCCCTTTAAAGACTCAGATTCCCATACCGCAGGAAGTTAGGGAGAACTGAGATTCTACTTTATCCCCTGAACTCCGCAAGATGCCTTACCTGCTTGTGTTCCCTCCAACCATCTTCCCTCTCTTCCTCACTCCTTCCCTCTTTCCCTACTTCCCTGCCCCTTTCCTCCTTCCCACAGACATTTAAAAAGCACCTGCTCCACCCTAGGATTGTGGACAGCGCCTGCCCATCCATATGTCACAAGGTGCAAAGAAAAAATATTTCCAGATAGTGATAAGTATCCAAGAAATTCATAAACTTTAGGTAGGGTGGGGAACAGCTGGCCTGCAGGCAGTGTAGGACCTGCAAGATCCTTTGTTCTCATTCTGCCAAGGCAGCCTCAGGTGAGACTTGAAATTTAGTAAACGTAGAGCAGGCTGATTCTTAAGTTGATGATTCTGTATTTATAACACGAATGATGTTACAAATATTCATTTTTTATTTTTTTTTAAATTTTTTGACAGGCAGAGTGGACAGTAAGAGAGAGAGACAGACAAAAAGGTCTTCCTTTGCCGTTGGTTCACCCTCCAATGGCCACTGCAGCCAGTGCTCTGCGGCCGGCGTACCGTGCTGATCCGATGGCAGGAGCCAGGTACTTCTCCTGGTCTCCCATGGGGTGCAGGGCCCAAGGACTTGGGCCATCCTCCACTGCCCTCCCAGGCCACAGCAGAGAGCTGGCCTGGAAGAGGGGCAACAGGGACAGAATCCAGTGCCCCGACCGGGACTAGAACCCGGTGTGCTGGCACCGCAAGGCGGAGGATTAGCCTAGTGAGCCTAGTGATGTTATAAATATTCAAATGACCCTTGGCAGAAGAAATGCTTCCCACCTCTGCTTTAGGGGCTAAGGACTGAGGAAGGGCAAGTGATTTGAGATAAGATTGAAAGGGAAGTTTCTCAGATCTTGGAAAGAAGTCCTGGGAGATGAGACCGAACCATCCAAGCACAGGGAATTGGATAAGGGAACCAAGGCAGGACAGAGCCAGTGTACAGAGAAGAATGTAGCAGAAAATCCAAACTCTCTGTTGACCTGCAGTTCTGTGGCTGTCACGTCAGCTCTGTGAATTACGTGTAGTTAGATTACCTTTGAATACAAGAAATTGCAGCTTCACTTCAAGGTCAACATACCTTTTAAATGATGGATGGGGTTTCACACCCTGACTAATACCACATTCAAAGTCCATGCCTTTGCTTTATAGCCCTTTTAAAATGTGTATGTGTGTGTGTGCGTGGGAGGGGGGTGTTATGATGTAGTGAGTGGGTTAAGCCACCAATTGCAATGCCAGTATCCCATACGGGTGCCAGTTCAAGTCCCTGCTGCTCCACTTCTGATTCAGTTCTCTGCTAATGCATCCAGGAAAGCAGCAGAGAATGGCCCAAGTGCTTGGGGCCCTTACAGCCACAGAAACTCTTGGCTCCTGGTTGTGGCCATTTGGGGAGTGAACTAGCAGATGGATGACTCTCTCTCTCTCTCTGTAACTCTGCTTTCAAATAAATAAAATAAATATTTAAAATGCATACATATATTTTATAAAATATATTTATTTTCTAAATATATGTATATTTTATATTTTAATATATTTCAAATATTTTACATTCCAAATGTAGTTTAATGTTGATGGAATAAGGACATAAACCTCAGCCATTCTTTCTCATTGCCCAAAAGGTAGATAAACATTGGAATGTATTCCTTGCCCTTGAATCTCAGTTGGGTCTCACACTCTGTTGCCTGCATGCTTTTCCAGGTTCCCAAGCCTCACCCAGGTCCAGGAATTCCCCTCCACCTGCTGCTCCCAATCCCCACCCCCAGCCCTAGACCTCCTAACATATAAAAAGGCCCAGGCTCTGGGGGTTGGGGCCTTCTGCCATGAGCTCCATCAGTGTGCAGGCGGGCAGTTGGTCACCCACCTCTAAGAATTTATTTTCTCTGAATAAATTATGTCTGGCTGTAAGTTTGTACATTGCTTCCTCTCTATTCTGCACTTTTCCTAACATTTATGGTGCCCCGTGTGAGGAGGCACCAATCTGCAACTCTTTTCCTAACAAATATATTTTATATTTTAATGTATTTTAATATTTTATATTATATAGATATGCATTTTAAATATTTATTTTACATATATACTTATGAGGGTACTTTAAAAGGTTCATGGAAATTGGAATAAAAGATACATTTATTTTGGTGTAAAAATTAAAAAGTTACGCACATGAGGGTCTTTCAAAATTTCATGAAAATGTGCATTTTGAAAAAATTGCATAAATTTCAAACTTGTTTTGCAGCAAAATAAGCTTATGTTTTTTTTTAAATAATTCTGATTCACTTCCAAAGTGCTCACAACAGTTCATATCTGAGCTTGGTTGAAGTCAGAGGTAAGAAATCAATGCAGGTCTCCTACACTGGGGACAGGGACCCAACCACTTGAGGCATTACCTGCTGCCCTTACATATGTTTAGCAGGAAGCTGAAATTGGGAGTATAGCATTCTGTCTATCTGAGTGGCAACTAATGTTATGCCAAATGTCTGTCCTCTAAGCTTGTCATTTAATTCCATTTTCCACAAACTATTTGGAGCACCTGCTACAAGATCTGACATATTCAGTAAAAGATTGACATCAGTTTCCCTCGATGGAGAAATCCCTCTACAAGGAAATCCACTTTTGACCCTCCCCTTTTCTGGGTTCCAGTTTCCTTTCTAGAAAGAACCTGGAAAATCCAATTTTCATAGTCAGTGTTTTAACTGAGTACAGATATTTCAGCACTAGCTGAAGGAGCTGCACTACGTATCTGTTTCTGTTACCCATTGAGGGATAGCAACTGCATTTCTGCCTGTTACTCCATTCTTCTCTTGTAGAGCAATGGTTAATTTAAGTGTGTGTCAGATCATAGCCTGGGCACATTTTACTAATGTCAATATTTTTGCTACCTAATAGCACACAGTATTATACCTGGAATCTTCCAGCCTGGCAGGGTGCTATTACAAAAGATTGCTTAATTGTAGATTACTCCTGTACATTTAAATTTCAGTAGCATATTAAGTTGTCAGACTTAATTACCATTATATGTTTAGATTATGCCACAGATTATTTAGTTCGGCACCTAGGTTTGCCAACCTGCTCTCCGGGTGACATGACAGGGCAGTAATTAGAGCATTACTGAAAACCTGAAGCTTCCTGGGGAGATGTCCAGGAGGCCTGGTGTTCTTACTGGTCCTTTGGAGCGTCTGCACTCCGCTGTCCCCATCTCCCAAGCTCCCTCGTGAATCTGTGTGGAATAGCTGTGGTGGTTTCAGCTTGACTTTGTATGAAAGTTTATAATGGCTATGAAGATGTGCAAAGCCCGCTGATGCCCCAGGGTTCTCACCGGATACACCAGGGCAAAGTCTCAATCCTGGTACTATTGACATGGTTTTCCTTTTTGAAGGAGGGAGGGAGAGAGAGAAAGAGAGAGAGAGTGAACGAGCGCAAGAGGGAGCGAATCCTGACCATGGGTTCATTCCCCAAATGCCCACAGTGGCCACGGCTGGGCTGAAAACTGAATTCACATCTCCGATCTGGGGGTAGCAGGGACCCAATTAATTGAGCCATCCCTGCTGTCTCCCAGGGTCTGCACTGGGGGGAAGCTAGAATTGGCAGCTGGGGCCAGTGATCAAGCCCAGGGAATCCAATGCAGAACACTGGAGTCTTAATCATTAGAATAAACACCCACCCCATGTCTGTACTGTGTGGAGCTGTCCTGGCCATGGTAAGAAGTTTAGCAGTGTCTCTCACATCTACCTGCTAGATACGGCTACCGTCCCCTTACCTGTGTCAAACGACAAGATAATCAAAGGACCTCAGGTGGCAAAATCGCCCCAGTTGAGAACCACTGATGTACAGAAAGGGGAAGAAGACTGCCTACCAGCTAGTCTTCTTTGGATGCTCAGTGTGGAAGATGTTTTCCAGCTCCTGGAAGAAGAATTCCACAACCCTTTATACTTTCAGTTCTTGGGAGGTATACGCATTTCTGTCTCTCAGGTGGGGTGAAAGAGGAGTATTGACAGCAAGTGGGAAGAAGGATGAAGAGGGCCGGACGGGCTTCTCTGCAGAGTGGGATTTCTGTTTACAAACCCAAGATACATTCCTCTGTTGCCATTGTAATTGCTGCAATGTATGCGCGATGGCCCTTCGCTGTTCATATGTCTCCTTGAAATATACTCAAAATAAGACTTTACTAATGGCTTCGTACTGGTTAGGCAGACATGGGGACCTTCACCGGGAGCAGAGGTCACCCAAGCCTCTGTAGACCTATATTCCTTTCACTCACAAAGGTATGATCCCATCCACCAGAAAATGGCACCAGGTCTACACAGTACATTGTTCTCTCAACTGTGCCTTCGGTCCTTGGGCAAAATCATCTCTTTGCTTCGTGTTGACTCCAATACTTTGACATTCCATTCTTTCCTCTTTCCCCTTTCCAGCACCCCACCCCACCCCACCCTACCCCTCCTCTCCCTCCTTCAACTAAACCAGTCAATTGCACCTTTCATGGAACTTTACTGGCCTGTGCCAGAGTACCTGACACACTACACAAAACCAACACATTTCCGTTAAATGAAGGAATGCTGAAAAGTGTTAGATACAAAGGAAACTAGAATTAGAATCATAGGTTTCTGTCTTTCTAGTCTATACAGGAGGTGAGGTATAAAAAATAATAGTGGTGGGAAGGACTGCTCACACGCACCATTAACTCCATAGCTTGTGGTGCTGTCAGTTCATCCCAGGATTTTTGTGTGCACATTTTCATTTGTACAGGGATGATTTTCCCTTTAAAGTGGATACTTCCTCTCTGTCCAATTATGGCTCAAGTTGCAAGCCTGCACGTAAGTGCGTGCACACATAAATCGTGCATGAATCTGGGCAGTGGCCCTTCTTGCCAAGCTAAGGATTCGTGTGGCAAAACACAACAGCATGTTTGTGGATCCTCCGATTTTTCAGAAAAGGCGGACTCACACCTCCTCAGACTGGCTTTGCACAGCACTTTGTCATCCATGAAGAGTCTTGTTATCTGGTCTGCTTTGCAGAACACCGTGACACCCTAGATACTGAGCCGGGTTTGGTTGCTTAGTGGGGTGTGTCTAATCCAGCAGTTGGCTTAGTTTACCTACCAGAGATTAGATTATGCCTTTATTCCTTTGTCCCAAGGGCCTTGTATTTCCTGCCTGGCAACAGCATCTGGGAATCACAGAGAGTTCTCTGGGTTTCCTGACTTGACACATGAATGTTTCTGTCCACCACCACAATCACAGACAGCCTTTCATTCTGAACTCTCCAAGTGCATGCAGAGTGGCACAGCTGTGGTCAGCAGCAATGCAGCCTGCGGACCAAGGTCGCACCTGACCTTGATATAGAAGATCTGTCATCCTCCAGGGAACTGGAGAGACCCGAGGGATTCCAATCCTGCTCACTTTGGGTTTTGGGAATTGAAAATCTGTTTATATACAGAAAATTCTCCACTAATTGTACTTTCACATTAGGTTAGGTGATTGGTAGTCAATTTTTAGAAACAGACTAATATATAAGCCTTTTCCCATTCGGAGGGGAATAAAAAATGCAATTTGGTAGTAAGAATTACCCTCGGGCATATTTTGTGGCCGGTGTTCCCCACTGGAGTCCAGCTCAGTGGTTCATTTACTTCAAGTCAATAGCTGCTTGTTAAGCATCTACTAAGTGATAGTGATTGTGCTACATGCTGCAGGGAATCCAGAGGAGAGAGAGACAGGGTGGCCCCCATTCTAAAGAGATTGCTACTTCTCTTTCACCATTTCTTTCTAATCAGAAAATAAAATATGACCTGTTTAGTCTATTGAAGTTACAAGGGACCTTAGAGGCAATCTTCTAAAATACATACTTTGAAAGTGCCTTGAAGAGTAAATGAGAATTATAGTTCATCCTCTCATGAAACTAAGAACTATAACTTAAACATCTGTAAGATGCAATGAGAATTGATTAATAATACCTCTTATTCATGATAACGCACTGTGCTCACCTATATTTGATGAGTAACAATAGAAATAATAGCACTTAGAATTCTGCAACTGTGTTTTCTAAAATAGGAAGACAATATGATGTGCAACTCCATTTACAGGAAGGGTGTGGTTTCGCATTTGACTTAGAATTCCAGAGTACTAACTATGGGCACTTACAGCATTATAGCCCTGTTACAGGATTGTCAAGAGCCATCTGGGCTCGTAAAGGACATCAGGCTCATCCTCTTTCTCCCCCACAGGTAAAGTACTTTCTAGAAAAGCTATTCTTTCCTGCTTCCATGCTGCCTGGTGTCTTCCTTCCAGGGGTGTTGATCTGACCTGACGTGGTGTGGGCACAGGAGCCAATGCGCAGGGATCTGATGTTGAGGGTGGCCATGATGGTCTCCGTGTCTACAAGCGTCTGGCTATGGGACGGCTTGGAGGGGGGGGATAGGATGGCGCACATGGAACAGTACTCAATGTTGGCCACGTGCAGGTCCTCGATGTAGAGTGCAGATCCCTAAGGAGAGAAAAACGGGCAGGGGAGGGGTTTGTCAGCTGGGGGGATTTTGTTTCATGGCTCAGGGGTGGTGGCTGAACATTGCGACTTTTTTTGAGCCAAAGACTCTCCAGCCTTCCCTGGCTTGATTTTTCTAACTTTACTTAGCTGGTGTCTGACTCAGTTAACCTTATCGTTTGCTAATATCTTAGAGCCAGTGCATCTCCCAGACCCTTTCCTGAGAGCAAGGTAGGAGGAGACCAAGGAGGATGAGCAGTGAGGAGCACAGATCTGTTTAGATGACTCAAGTGGGAGCAGAGAAACTGAGTCTGGCTGACAGTGGCGAGGAGAAAAACTTGCAGAAAAGAGGTCTAAAGAAAAGTGTTGCATCCTCACTCCCTTACCAGCAACCCAGCCAACTTGTCTTCTCTGAGTTAACAGGCACTGTGGCAGTTGTGTCTTTTGTTTGTTGAAGAAACAGGGAGAGTTCTGGTCTCACCTTCAGGTTGCTTGGAGGCCTGAGCAATTCCTAACATTTGCTGGCTTCTGGCCATTTTCCTTCCTTCCTTTTTATTGGCTAAAGCACCAAGAATACTATAAGGGGACTTTATGGTGGCTTTTTAAAAAGCAACTGTGATTTGCTCCTTAAGAGGATCATGTGTGAGGTTTGAGAAGCACTCCTGACCCATCATTGCCCATATGATCTCATGAAAAGGAAAATGCTCCCATGGATTTCACTGTGCACATCATGGACTTTCCATCCGGGGAAATGGAGGCACAGACTGGGCCACAGGTCCATGAGAGCCCAGGAAAAATATAACTGCAATTGCAATGCTGTGTGTGTATAGAAAGCTCCCATCTTAGTATCTTTTCTGTCACTTATCACATCATAGCACAGACTGGACAATTTGTAATTCAGAAATCTGATTTATTTCTCACAGTTGCAGAGGTTAGGTTGTCTGAAGTTGAAGGCCACATCTACCAAAGGCCTTCTTGCTGCAAGCTAACAAGGCCAAGGCATCACGTGATGGGAGAGCATGTGCAGGAGATGGTGGGGACAACCTCCCCTTCTCCTCAGGGACCCCCTCCTGTGATAACTCACCCCTCTCCTGTGACAAGGGCACTGACCCACTCGTGAGGGCAAGGTCCTGTGACATAATCACCTCATGCAGGCCCTGCCTTGCAACCCTGTTACCATGACAACTAAGTTTCGACTTGCATTTTGGAGGGGCCATGAAAACCACAGCAGGTGCATTTCTCAAAAAGGTCAACCAAAGCCCATCTCTTCATACATCTGACAGAGAATATGTGGTGACGTGTGTTCTGTATAAGATGTTGCCAGAAAAGATGTGAACATTAGTGAGCGGAGGCATTTGGTTTGACCAGTAAATGAGATTCAGACTCAGAAATACAGAGCATAAAGCCCCCAAAACATGGTGGTGTGAATACAAACACAGGACCCATACCGCTTAGATTTAGCTCCTACAGTTGCCCTGTAATCTTGGACAATGTATTTTCTCCGTGCTTGAAGTTCCAAGTCTTTAATACCTACCCTGTTGGGTTATTTGAGGATTACATGAATTCATGCATATCTCCCTATCTGTCTATCTGGGTAGATTTATAAAATATCCAGAACAGTTTCTGATCCTCAATATGTACTATGGAATGGCAAGCTGTTATTATTATCATCAGTGCTAGTAGGGGTAGTATCATTAGCATTATAAATATTCACAGTTCTGTGGGGGAGACTTACAGGCATAACATATATCTGGGGAAAGTTCTGGAGAAAGCGCCACTCTCTCTGCATGTAATCCAGAGACCCGATGAACACAATGTCCTTCAGCTCCCTCCGGGTGTAGTTGCTCGCTCGCAAAGGCATCACAAAGTTCTGAAGCCCCATCAAAGCCGAATGGGTGTCTCCAAAGACACAGGCGACAATGTGGTTCCGAAACTCGTGCTTTGACTCATCTGTGTGTTTCTAAGGATAAGCGTGTTAGAACGTGGTCACTTTGGTACAGGAGATGACAGCCCCTGCATAACTCTCTTTCCCACCCCCACCTCTTCAAGGTGTCTCCACAGCAGTATTTTCATAACAGAATTTTGCAAATTGCTTATAAAAAAAGAACTTATGCATAAGCGGTGTAAGTGGTACAATCATAACTTTGATCTTTTTAAGTTGTTCCACCATCTTTTGCTTTTAACTTTTTGGCTTTGTCTTTTATTTCCTTTTTATTTTCTAGTAGCCTGGATCAACATCATGACTCAGGGTGTGAAATCATTGAGCCATATGGGGAAAATGTTTGATTTTCATGACTTATTTTAGCCTTGCAAGATTCACTAAAAAACTAAGACATTACAAATTCTATTGCTAAACATACGTTTTCTGGCCGGTCCTAAAATTATATTAAGTTATGCAATGTGTTGCAGTATTCAGTGGGTTTCCATGCATTACTTTGAACTGCAATAAAATGCCCTTTTTTGGGTCAAAAATGGCAACCTAATATGGTTCAACCTGATCCACTGAACTGATTGAATAGACTCTTCAGTCAAGGAAATTCACTGTGTATGCTATACAAAAGAAATAAGAAGGCTATAACAATTCCATTGATCCAAAACATTTGAATATGTCTCATACTAAGCATCTCAATACTAATACATCTCCCTTGTATTTCTAAGCTGCAAGCTATATATATGAAATATTTAGATTAGGGTTCCCCCATATTCACAGGGCTCATAAAAATAATAAATATAACTTAAGAATGATTTTCCTGTAGGAAACTTATTGTAAACCCATGTCTGACTCCTTCGGGGAATGGACCAATGCCATTAGGATGTAGTAAAAAAGAGCACCCAAATTGCACTGGGAGGATTTGATTTTGTATTTTTGTTCTATCCTTCTTTTATGACTGAGCAAATTATTTAACCTCTCTCACTTTCACGTTGTTATGTTTTAAAAGGTTACAAAAACTTAATTTATTGTGAAAAGGAAATAATAAATTGAAAATATTGTACACAGAACCCATCATATTCTTGGATTCTACATTTACAGATTGAAGCAACAGAGGATTGAAAATAAGTGAAAACTGACATCGTGTCTGTTCTAAATACATATAGACTTTTCTCCCTTTGCCACTGTTCCCTAATATAGTGTAACATCTATTTCCACTGAACTTACATCCTAATAGGTATTATAAGTAATCTAGACATGATGTAATGTATCCAGGGGAATGCACAAAGAGTGTAAGCCAATATTGCACCCTTTTAGATAGGGACTTGTGCTTCTGCAGATTTTAGTGTCCTTGGGGAGTTTTGAGACCTGGATAACTATGTTCAACTCATTAGCGGCTGTTCAATAACTTAATCAAGTCTGAATCTTACTGAATTCCTAGCTTTTCAAAGGAGAACTCCTGGAAGCTGGTAGAGAAAACGTGAAATGGACTTAAATCTTGCAAGTAAGCATCAGCATCTCCTGCATTGCCAGGGTCATAAAGTCTGAGAATACCACTGTGGGTCTCTGGGGCTTCTGTATGCCAGTTCATGGGTAGGATACATAACATGCTTCTACAAAACAGGGATTGGCACAACTAGCAGGATAAATAAGTAACGTCTGACATCTCAACAATTAAAGTTGATCAAATTAAGCATATCCTGGGAAATATTCGCTTGCTAAGCCAGGGGATCTCCTTGTGAGTGGGAATAAAGATACTTGTCTAGAGAGCTTTCCCAGACAGTGATATGAACCTTAACCAGATCTATTAAAGAATTGTCTCTAGCTAATCCGATTAGCTTTAACTTGAATAATGAAGCCCCTAATGGTATTTAATGTAACACGCCTGAAATCCAACAACTGTTCTTCTGAGTAGAGCTAAACAATTAAAAACAAGATCTATGGCAGAATGCACTGATGGGCACAGCTAGAGAGGCAATTTCTCCAAGAAACTGGCACAAAATTGCCTCCCAATTAAAAGAGATGGTACCTTTTGGGAGCAGAGGAGGATGTGCTATTTGTTCAAAGTAACTTAAATCAACTGTTTCCACTTGACCCTTCTGCAGACAAAATCAAGTTCAAAGGCTCTCCTAATTTTGCAATGTAGACGTTCCTCCCACGGGGACGTGTTTCCAAACTCTTAGCATTTCTAAAACCAGAAGCTATTACTTAACTTCATGAGTCAGCTGCTGTCCTGAGGTATATCTCACATCAAGCATCATAGGGGAAACATCTATGATAGAGTCCTGTGTCTCTGCCTGATAAATATGGTCTCACAAAACATCTGCTGGTGCCATTTCTTGGCCTTTTGGATGTCTCCTTATGCACCCAACTTTCCAATCTTTCTGAAGCTTTGCCTCCCCTGTGTGGCTTTCTGATCAACAGATACTTATTTTGCGTACTTTAGCATAAGACAGAGTTGCTAAAATGGTGAATTTCAGTAACCCTAATAGTTTTCCCATTGATATGACAGCTCTGACAGTTTTGTGCTTCTGATCCAATGATTGATCATCATTTTGCAAAGAAACTGTATCACATTCTGTCAGGACACTGGCACAGAGCCAAACGATGGTGTGTGTGTGTGTGTGTGTGCATGTGTGTGTTATAGAAAAACATAAACTACTTTTGCAAAGTGAGAAATGATGATGAGTATTATTAATCATTATTATTATCTACAGTTAGCCAGAGATGAGAAAATTACATAGGGTTCACCCAACATGAAAGCAGTCATTGTTATTAGTTGCATTTACCAGCTACTGCTTGCAAAGAAAACCACTGAGATTATACTTGAGTTTTTAAATCGGGCAAAGAGCATGCATGGGGATCCAGAAAACAGGTGTCGGAGCCTGGATTAGGAGCCCAGGCTTTTGAAATCCCTGTTGCTGCCATTTCAGAGAGCTGAGTTAGTTTATCCCCTCGAGAGGAGAGGCAGGGACAGGACATACCCATGTTGTATGAGGCTGGGAGCACTTAGGAAACACATTCTTGGTTGATGCATTAAATATAAATAGAGCTTTACGGAAAAGCCAGCTTTAACTACAAGAAGAAATCCAAATTTTAAAGCCAATAAATTAGGGAAATGTGCATTTACTTTAAAGCAAAGACTAGAAAGCCCTTGGAAACAGTAAGGTTCCCGGGTGCTTTTACATCCATTAGATTTACTAGCAAAGTTTCAGGAGGGCATGGCTTTGCAAACTGAGTTGGCTAACGGGGTAAGGGAGGGAGGAAGCAGCTGAGGACATCTCTTTGCCTTTTAAACCCCTGCAATGTTGCTCACAAAGTCTCTGTCAAATGCTACACGTATTGCACATCATTCATCCAGCTGGGGAGCTAAGAGTTTTTCCTTCCAAATTCAGTTGACAAAGAGAAATGGCAGGTGCTCCTGACTAGCTGAAATGCATAATTTAACCCAAGAGGTGCTTTATGTTGTTGTGAGCTTTGGTGAGACATCACCTACCAAAATCACCTTGCTCAGAGGGGTGGCTTTGCACCAGTGGAACATGCCGCTGCTGTCGAGCTGCTCAGAGTCCTGGTCCACATCACACAGGAAAGTCCTAGGCAGAGAGAATGCAGAGTTTGTCTGAGAACAGGGGGCTCCGGTGTAGCAAAGCCAAGATGGGGAACTCATCAGAGCCTCAGGCCCACGGTGGAGAACAACAGGAGAATGACTTCCGGCCTGTGAGACTCAGGAATAATTGAGTCTGAATGGGCAGACTGCATCGTGGTTGAAGAGTCTTAGCACTTTGAGATAAACCCATACTGGCCTCTCTTTTTAACTTAGAACATATGTGCCTTGGATGTACTTATGTCTGCTCTTCACTTTGCTGCTGGCGGGATTCCAGGGTGGAAATCGTGAGCAAGTTTTGGACACCTCCATAGAGAACTGACCAGGCAGTGAGAGAGTAATCATGGATGATATCTCTGTACTTAGCCTAACCCCCCCCCCCCCATACACACACACTTCTTCCTTACATATGCTTTGCCTTGGAGTCCCTGTTGGAACATCCTTACTTACTAAATGCACTTTGCATTCTTCACAGCTCCCATCACAGACCTGTGTTTGCATAGCCTTTGCTCCAGTCCTCATCTAGGTCTTGGCAAAGCCCTCCATGTGGTCACCCCACACTGCTGTTAGGCACAAGGCTGTTTTGCAATATAGTCAATCACAAAAAATCATTGGATGATCTTTCAAAAAGAAGTCATGCAAATCCTAAGGAATGCACGTTTGATTTGGGGGCCACATGGGAGATCCTTCAGAATCCAAGAAAGTTCAGGATTAGAAATGCCATAGATACATGCAGAGAATCCAGGCGGAGGTGGCCAAAGCAACTGCAGAATCTCAGGGTGTCTAACGCAGCTCACCCACACTGTATTCAGGGATCTTCAAAGAGTTCATGGAAAATGCATATTATGAAAAAACTATGCATGGATTTCTAAATTTGTTTGATCCAAAATAAACTTATCTTTCAATTCCACTTTTTTCCATGAACTTTTTGAATTCCCCTTGTATTTCACGTGGGTGAACAAGCATCAACTGCACACACTACCTGGTGCTTCTACCATCTTCTGGCCATAACACCTGAGCCAGGTGTCCTCCTATGTCATTAGGCGGGGTTGAGAGAGCAACTGGACAATCAAGCCCAGACGTTGAATTGCCATTGGCTCAAAGTGACATATAGCATTGCTGCTCATATCTCATTGGGCGGAGCTCGTTGTGTGGCTCCTGCTAACTTTAAGAAGGTTGGGGAACATGGGAAGCAATTGAAATATTGGGTGAGCATTTGTCTCTGCCAGATACTTTTAATGATACAAGTCAAAGAGCTAACAAATTGTAAAGCCAGCAGTTCAATATAATGCTGAAGTTGAGGTTAGCAGTTCTCACAACAGCCAGTGCTTTCCTTCCTGACTAAATGGATAATTAGATGGAACCACGTGACCAATTTGGTTCAGTGAAATATGATTCCAGTGCTGGTGGAGGCAAAGAGGGGCCCCCTGTGACTCCTCAGCCTGTCTCCCAGCCTGGGAACCTGCATGCTTCTGTGCCTGTTTGACCTGTGCCGTGTAGCGTGAATGAGAAACAACCTTCGTGGTGCTAAGCTGCCAAGATTTCATGGAGACTGCCATAGAATAAATGCACCTTCTAACCTTTCCCCCCAAAAACATCTTCCAAGGCATGTTAGTAACTGGAGAAGTCCTGAGGAAATGTTTTCTTTAGTCCAATAAAGTTGTGGGGGAAATGGCTCCATGTGGAGGTTCACACGGTGCTTTAGGGCATGAAAGGTTCTGAAAAGTCTTGCAATCAAGACATCTTCTAAGAATTGTACAATCCAGTGTGCCAGAAATGTATCTGGCCACAGAAGCTTTACTTATTTGCATATGCTTGCTTATTGTATTTGTTTGTTTACATATTTTAAAATATCTGTCACTATCTCCCAGAACTCTTTTTGGAGCATCTTGTGCTATGTCTCCCTTCATGCGTATTCAGCCTTGGCAGCTCATGACAGCTCTCTCCTGGGAGAAATACATCCTATTGCTCCTCATGTTGAAAGATCAGGGGTTCCCCCGTGAATTAAAACACCTTGTTACTCAACACCTGATCTGAATACTCATTCCTACACAATGATAAGCAATGTTGAGTTCCTCGGTCAACCTCACTTCTACGTGGCTATCTTAATGTCGTATTTTTTTCAGAAGAAAGAAATGACTCAAAGTAAGGTGCAAGTGTCGGACCTAAACTAATGGGTCAGAGAGGACACGGAGGCAGAGAAGCCAGAGTAGGTGGAGAAGGACTTGGAAAAGCCAAGAAGGTGATTTCCTCCCAGCATGGGCCCAGGCCTTGATAGAATCCTTTATCTTCTGCACTCACGACCTGCCTATAAATTTAGTGGATTTAGTGGATTCTAGTCCTTTAACTAGCTGCAGGATGTTGTAACATCTGCCTTGAGGTCAGTTTGACCGAAATGCCTTGTTCACGCTGATTAACATGCCACAGGGTATTTTAAGTACCCATTAATCATGAGTCCCAACCTCGAATTCTAGAGTACCCCTGGCTCTCAATGGCACTAGTCAGGACCAAGGTAATGGCTGTGTGCCAAGCCCAGGGGATGGGGCTCAACAGGGCGCACACCCCAAGTCGGAGCATGGTTTCGACTTTATCAGGATCTGGGGACCTGGCTGTTTTGTTTGTTCATAGAGCCCTGTTTGTCTGCATAAGTAAGTAGCTTCCTAGACATCGGTCCCACAGAACTGATGTTAATACTATGAACCCAAAGTTGGTGGTGATTGTCTTTTGTGGACAGTTTGAAAATCATTGGGAAATTGCTGTCTGGCTTCAAGGGGGTGGCCTTCTGCTCTCCTCCCTCAGCACCCAGGCCACAGCTACTGTTCCTCCTCCCCTTCCTGCCACTTCCTTCTGCATGTTCCCCCCACTCCTGCTCCTTCTCCACTCTCCCTACCCCCAAGAAGAATGAAGAGTCCTTGGTGTGTGATAACTGAGTGTCCCTTTGGCAACTGGAAGGTGATCGTCTCTCAAGCACATTTTCATCACTTGACTCCGAATAGCAAATCAATCACTGTACACTCTTGTATCATAATGAAAGCATGATCTATGTATACAAGCTGTCACAGACAACATCTTTCTTCATTCTGATGTTATGGAAAACAGCTATGCCTTAGATGAAACACCTGTTGGAGACCTGCATGAAAGAGAAGGCTGGGGGAGACCCACTTCATCATAAAGGCATCCATCTGGTGTCCTTGCCAAAGAGGAACCTCATGCAATTTAGATCACCCCTTGAAAAGCTCCCTACTTCCATATGCTTTGCGAATGACATGCTCCCTGCAAAAATATACCTTCCCAAAGAGACTAAGAAATCATCTGTGAGAAGGTTCAGCGCTAGCAGCCCTAGATTGAGGACTCAAGGAATAGAACATCAAGGCTGATGCTGTTGGAGGAAAAGGAGCCATGCAGCACCATCCAGGTTGAAAAAGAAAAGCCATACCCTGACCACGGGTCTCTTGGATGTGTTGGCTATGGGTAGGAGGCTGGCAAGGAGTGTGTGGGAGTTTTCCAGGCTGGTCCAGAGCAGAGCATGCTGGGGATGAAGGTGAAGTTGTTCCCTGGTTACAAGACAAGCGGCTTCCTGCCCAGGCAACCGTGTGGTACTTCTGCCTGTGAGCGTCCCGCCGGTATTGGACCTTGAAATGTCCTCAGGGCCAGTGTCCAGCTTCCATCTTTAGAAATGAACAGGCCAGATGGAAAGCCATGACACGGTGGCAAAAAACAATCTAAATGAAGGATCCTGGTGAACAACACTCCAGCAGAAGGATCAGGCCATCAAGGAGAGAGGCGCCTTTCTCTGAAGGGAGGAAGGAACCTCCACTGTGATATGGCCTTGACTAAACAAATTCAGAGTTGGTGAACTCAAGGGGCTTCCATAGCCTAGACAGCTCATAGCAAGAGTCTTGGGTGATTGCTGACGTCATAAATAAGAGTGCCAATTGTTAAATCAACAACGGGAGTCACTGGGTTCATGCTCCCCTCGCAGGATCTCTGTCCTTAATATGTTTATCTATGAAACTCAAAAACAACACTACTAGTCGAACAATACCCTATACCTGGTTCGGTTGTGTGAGTGCAACCTGTTGAAATCCCTGCTTAGTATATACTAAATTGATCTTCGGTATATGAAGGTAACCGAAAATGAAATGTGATGAAGGGGGGGGAGGGGAGAAGAAGTGGGTGAGGGGAGGGCCACGGGAGGGAGGGAGGTCGGGGGGAAGCCACAACAATGCAAAAGATGCATTTTATATTCTACTTAAAACTATTGGTTGAGCTCTGTAATTAATACACAATTACTCTTAGGTGTCTAATTAATGCTATAACTAGTACTCAAATAGTATTTTACACTTTATGTTTCTGTGTGGGAGCAAAAATGTGGTAATCTTTACTTAACATACGCTAAATTGATCTTCTGTATATAAAGATAATTGAAAATTAATTGTGATGTGAAGGGGAAGGGGAGAGGGAGTGGGAGAGGGGAGCGTTGTGGATGGGAGGGAAGACACGGTGGGGGAGGGGAGGCTATTGTGGTCCATAAGCTGTACTTTGGAAATTTATGCTCATTAAATAAATTTAAAAAAAAAAGAAATGAACAGGCCAGATGAGAAGAGCTTTGTCAGCTGTCCATTTGTGGATTGCAGTGTCTCCAGCTTTCTTCTCTTCTTGCTTTGAGCTGCTTCAGAGTGTGTGCAGCCAATGTCTTGTGAGCACACGGTTGAACTTTTCCCAGCTAGGCAGGCACGCTCTCTCTTCTCTGTTTTCTGGAACAATACTGAATGAACATTTGTTCTTCCTTGCTCATAGCAACTCAGCCTGCCTAAAGCCTATCACTTAGGAAAATGCAAGCAATGGGCCATGTGTCTTTAGTTTCCCATGGTGGCACCTGAGAAAGCCAACCATGCAGGAAAACTAAGAGGGCAGAGTAGGTTTCACGGGACCAGGTCAGAGCATGGTTTCCCAGAGTTGACTCAGATAATCCTTGAAGATCACCCGCCAATGGATGAGACCCTTTACTACTCCCAGTGCCTGTTAGAAAGTCTATTCAGTAATCCGCAGTTCCTTTTGTTGCTTTTAAGGGCCTCGTTTTCAGTTGTGTTCATAAATCCTGGCTTCGGACCTCCAGAAATCTCCTTAAAATTCCACAGGAAGCTTGTAAATTCCGAGCAGAGAGTTTTCTGTCCTGAATATAGAGCTATACTTTTTTTTTTTTTTTGCTTCAGGACATGAGTTACACAAAAATAACAAGTTTCATAAAATCTTGGCACAAGGAGAAGGCCAAGTTTCTCACCAAGTTTTGGGCAGAGAGGAAGATGTGTTTGTCCAGGAGTTTCAGTGACCTGCTTGGTTCAGTCATTGGAAAACCCACTGCAGCAATCTCATAAAAGTGTCCAGTGGCTACCAAAAGGTGGACAGGAACTCTTCAAGCCTAGGAAGTCTTCAATGGTGCTGAGAATTTTGCATCTTGAAGGCAACAGCTGCCTTCTCTCCATTGATTTTGTATAGAATAATAAGGCTTTACAGCTCATAATTGTCTTGAAAATATTTATTGTCTCTTTTGACAACCACTTATTGTGATATGCAGACAAGGAAAAATCACCTAACTTGGGTGTATAAGGGTGGATTGTGTATCAGTGCCTCCCACTCTTTCCTGCTCCATGATATTTCTCTCTCTCTCTCTCTCTCTCACACACACACACACACTCACACACTCACATACACACACCTGTAAGCCTGCACACATACCACAGTCAGATATTAGAATCTGAGTCTAATCTTCCTGGCCACATCATGACATCATTTTATGGGTTTAATCTGCTTGTCATTTTTTTCATTACAAGGCTTTATTTTTACCTTGTAGAGAAACTTAAAGTTTAATTAAGCAGACGCCATTGTATAATATTTTTTTCCTCCAGGAACCAGCATCTGAGCAAGCTGAGAAAGATCCTGTGATCTCCAAGAAATATTCAGGGCCAAGTGGCCATGGAAGAATCCTGGGGGAAGAGGGCAGGGTGCCCTTTGCCTGTTGGAAAGGCCTCTGGCCTCTACCCGTGTTACCAGGAGTGGGAAGCGGGCACCAGGCTCTGTGCTGCCATGCGTCAGCTTCACCAGACATCTCTGAAGATTCTCCTTTACTGGGTAAGATGGAGAAAGCCTGCCATCATATCTCTTGGGACATGGTGTATGAAGCTATTGCAAAAAGTTGGGGAGGGAGGTGGTGTTGTGACAGAGTGGGTAACACCGCCACCTGCGACACTGGCATCCCACATGAGTGCCAGCTTGCAACCCAGGTGCTCCACTTTCTATCCAGCTCCCTGCTAACGTGCCTGGGAAAGCAGCAGAAGAGGGCCCAAGTACTTAGGACCCTGCCAGCCACATGGGAGACCTGGAAGAAACTTTGGCTCCTGGCTTTGGTCTAGCCCAATACTGTTTGTTAGAACCAGCAGATGGAAGATCTCTCTCTCTCTCTCTCTCTTTCTCTAACTCTATCTCTCTATCTCTATCTCTGCTCTCCTTCTCTCACTTTAACTCTGCATTTCAAATAAATAATAAATAAAAACGGTGACTTGATCAGCATAGCCCTGACTGTTAATGAACAACTTAAGACATTATCCCTCTTAGTAGTTTTTTTTTTGTCTGTTCTACTTAATATGACTGGTTTAATTCTGTAATTAATACACAGTTATTCTTAAGTGTTGAAATTTAACTGAAATGTGATCCCTGTTAAACATAAGAGTGGGAATAAGAGAGGGAAGAGATGTACAATTTGGGACATGCTCAAGCTGACTTGCCCCAATTGGTAGAGTTAGAAACATACCAGGGGACTCCAATTCAATCCCATCAAGGTGGCATGTACCAATGCCATCCCACTAGTCCAAGTGATCAATTTCAGTTCACAATTGATCATAATAAAAGGACTAAGAGTCAAAGGGAGCACATAAACAAGTCTAGTACCTGCTAATACTAACCGATAGAATAAATAAAGGGGAGAGTGATCCAACATGGGAAGCGAGATACTCAGCAGACTCATAGAATGGCAGATGTCCTAAACAGCACTCTGGCCTCAGAATCAGCCCTAAAGGCATTCGGATTTGGCTGAAAAGCCCATGAGAGTATTTCAGGCATGGAAAGCCAAGACACTCTGGAAAAAAAAAAACACACAAAAAACAAAAAACAAACCAAAAAAAACCTAAATGAAAGATCTCCATGAGTGAGATCCCAGTGGAAAGAACAGGTCTTCAAAGAAGGAGGTACCTTTCTCTGAAGGGAGGAGAGAACCTCCACTTTGACTATGACCTTGTCTAAGCAAGATAAGAGTCGGAGAACTCAAGGGGCTTCCATAGCCTTGGAAACTCATGACCAGAGCCTAGGGTGATTACTGATGCCATAAACAAGAGTGTCAATTTGTTAAGTCAACAACAGGAGTCACTGTGCACTTACTCCTCATGTAGGATCTCTGTCCTTAATGTGCTGTACATTGAGACTTAATGCTATAACGAGTACTCAAACAGTATATTTCACTTTGTGTTTCTATGGGGGTGCAAACTGTTGAAATCTTTACTTAATGTATACTAAACTGATCTTCTGTAAAAAAAAAAAAAAAAGAAATTATCAATTCCCAACTTGACTCTCACTGGGACTAAACATGACAATAGGTCTGATCTGATTTCATCATCATTTAAAAAATCATCTATTATTTTTCACTTTATGTTTCTGTGTGGGAGCAAACTGTTGAAATCTTTACTTAATGTATGCTAAACTGATCTTCTGTATATAAAGAGAATCGAAAATGAATCTTGATGTGAATGGAAGGGGAGAGGGAGTGGGAAAGGGGAGGGTTGCAGGTGGGAGGGACGTTATGGGGGGGAAGCCATTGTAATCAATATTCTGTACTTTGGAAATTTATATTCATTAAATAAAAGTAGAAAAAAAAGTAGGAAAAAAATTGTTGAGTTTTATGTTATTAAAATAACAATTAAAAATAATTAAAAATTAAAAAAATCCAAAGAAAAACTTTGTGGAAAAGGAGAATGAAAAGATAAATTTATTTTGGTGCAGATTTTTTTGAAATCCATGTGTAATTTTTTAAAAAGATTTGTTTATTTAGGACAGCACTGCGGCTCAGTTGGCTAATCCTCTGCTTGCGGCACCGGCACCCTGGGTTCTAGTCCCGGTTGCTCCTCTTCCAATCTAGCTCTCTGCTGTGGCCTGGGAAGGCAGTGGAGGATGGCCCAGGTCCTTGGGCCCTGCACTTGCATGGGAGACCAGGAGGAAGCACCTGGCTCCTGGCTTCGGATCGGCACAGTGCACCGGCCATAGCGACCATTTGTGGGGTGAACCAATGGAAGGAAGACTTTCTCTCTCTCTCTCTCTCTCTCTCTCACTGTCTAACTCTGCCTGTCAAAAAAAAAAAAAAAGATTTATTTATTTATTTGAAATGCAGAGTCAGAAAGGGAGAGAGAGAGACAGAGAGAGCAAGTGAGCTTCTATCCACTGGTTCACTCCTCAAATGGCCACAATGACCAGGGCTGAGCCAGGCTAAAGCCAGGAACCAGGAGCTTCATCTGAATCTCCCACATAGGTGTGGGGCCCAAGTACTTGGACTATCCTCTGCTGCTTTCTTAACCCTATGGGAGTTGGATCAGAAGTGGTGCAACTGGGACATGAAGCAGTGCCTGTATGGGATGCTGGCATCGCAGGCAGTGGCTTAACCCACTGTGCCTCCAGCCTCTGGATTTCTAAACATTTTTTCCCAAAATAAACATGTTTTAATTCCACATTCAATGACTTTACAGTTTGGATGTGGACAGCAGCCAGGTTACCTCTAAAGCACCATGCCCTCTTGGTTGCCATCTGGAAAAACCTTGGGAAACCATTTGGGACAAGGAAATAAGCAATGTGCTACCTGCCAGCCACAGTGACCCATTGTTCTGGCTTGTTTGGGATTGGGGTTTTTGGGGACATGAGACTCCGAGGGCTAAAAACTGGCCACTTTTGTGCCAAAATGGGGATACTTCTCCCTGCCAATTTGAAAAGCTGCCAGGGCAGGAGGAAGGGGGTGGAAGAAAGAGGAGAGCACTGGAAAATGCTATGCCCACAGGACCTTCTGCTCAATTAGTAGTGGGTTTTGCTCACGGTTGGTGGCAGAGAGGCCATAGCCCTGAGTGTTTGAGGACAACAGAGCTTTGGTAGATTTTTTTTTTTTTTTTGACAGGCAGAGTGGACAGTGAGAGAGAGAGACAGAGAGAAAGGTCTTCCTTCCATTGGTTCACCCCCCAGTGGCTATCGCTGCTGGCGTGCTGCGACCGGCGCACTGCGCCTATCTGAAGCCAGGAGCCAGGTGCTTCCTCCTGGTCTCCCATGCTGGTGCAGGGCCCAAGCACTTGGGCCATCCTCCACTGCCCTCCCGGGCCACAGCAGAGAGCTGGACTGGAAGAGGGGCAACCGGGACAGAATCTGGTGCCCCAACGGGGAGTAGAATCCTGTGTGCCGGTGCTACAGGTGGAGGATTAGCCTTTTGAGCCATGGCGCCAGCCAGTAAATTTTATTTTCCAACCTCCCTCGTGGTTCCTGGACTCTCCTGATTTTTTTGCATTTGCAGAGTCATCATGAGACCATCTAGAAACTGTAAATTTTGATGGCAAAGATTGTATTGCATAGCAAAATGTGAATTAAAAATTCCATCTGCAAATGATGTTTTAAAACAGAGGTGTGTGAAAATTCAGAGTATCCTTAGATTCAGGGTAATCTTATTTGAGTCCACATAGGAAAATGTAAACTGTGCTCTAACGTAAACCAAATCAGCAGCGAACAGTGTTCTGTTTGCCTGTTAAACACTGCATTACAGATGGATTCCATCAAATCCATGGCCTCTGTTTTCAATGTTTGTAATTTCAAGTCTCCACAAAGACTTCTTTTTGTACTTTGCTGCTTAGAAGTTAGACCCAAGGTCAGAGTGGCCCCAGCCCAGGTGAAGCCAAGAACAGGATGGTGTTTCTATTAGATAAACCCACACCTTAGCTCACATTGGAACGTGTCTCTGTTAAGCTTCGCTTTGTTTCTGATAAGTACAAACTGACAGCTTTTCGGCAGAGCATTTTCTGTGAAAACATGTGTGTAGGTTTCTCAGAGCTTAAATTGTTAGCAGACAGAAGATCAAGGGAAAGATAAAAATACAATTTCCCTCTTTCTCACCCATTCCCCAGATGGACCCTCGTTTACATCCCTTTCTGTTCTCTGGACCTTGCATTTGGAATTTTCTACAGTGTGAGGACAAATGAGACATGACCCAGGGCGGCAGGTACGGTTAATAAAGGCAGCGTCTGTGCCCTGGGCGGAGAGCCTGGGGCTCAGGGCAAGTGTACATCTGCTGGGGGCAATTTCCCCCACCAATCTGTTTGGCATAAGGATGTGCTTTGAGGTGCTCTTTCCCACACTCCCCAACACTTTCTAAATATCAAATGGCTTAGCAAACATACAGGTTGGTCTAATGAACAAATATGTCTCACCACAGATTTTTTTTCTTTGTCCAGTAGGCTAGGAAATGAACAATTAAGACAGGTACTCTGACACTTCCAATCCTGAAATGCATTCTTGAAAGGAAAGCAAATCTCTGGCAAAAGATTTTTTTTTCCTTTTTCTTTGTAGGTGAGTAAGGCTGTGAAATATCTGAGGCCAACCTCACTGTTCATGGTCTCGACACACTTCCCGAGGCTTTCTGGGATTGAGCCAGGTCAGAGGTCAACATGACGTAAATTCTTTCCTTATGCACTCGAGTGTGAGGCTTGCCTGGAAAATTACTAGCAATAATACCCGCCCCGCCCCCAACGCCCCAAATGAATCAGGACTAGAAAAAAATAGCACCCTTGGACATGGTGCTGGTGCTGGGGTGCGTCTGTGTTTTTGTGTATGGGAGAGACTGGTGGGGTGGGCGGGGATCTAATCCAAAGGTAGAAATTGTGCAGAGGAAGTTAAGATAATTCCAGGGTACATGGAAGCTATGGATTTTCCCCCAGAAATAGGAAGCTATCTTCAACGTCCTGTGAACCATATCTCTGAGCCCCTCCCCCACCCCGCCCGGAGATCCCAGGGGCTGAATGGTGAAATGGAGACAGCACAGTGGGCTAGTGATTAAGGATTTTTTGGAAACATTGGAAAGATCTAATGATGTGGTGTTGAGGGCCACAAGCCTTTTAAAATGTCCTCGCATCTGGAAGCCATCAGTGGCGGGAGCCTGATGAAGAAAGGCGTCCTGAGAGTTCTAGCCTTTTACGTAGCACCAGTGACCTGTCGGGAAGCAATGGGGAGTGTGGAGGTAGAGTTCACCTGGGATCACTCACGACCCAGCGCCCTCCTTCTGCTCCGTGCGTTATACGGCGGTGAGTTTTAAAAAGTGGCGTGTCTTGATTAAAGATGAAAAGTTAGAATGAGGGGTCCCTGGTGGGCGGTGGGGGAGAGTGGTGATTGGAGTTCTGCCACAAGAAGATGTGGCTAAAGTTAGGCTGTCACCAGGGATGCAAGGTAAGAGCGGGCTCTGCCGCGCTGAGGAGGGGAGCTGTAGGGAGAGTTAGCTCAGGATGCAGGGGTACTCCTCGCTGGCTCTGCACTCCCAACTCAAGGTGGCTGAGCCCAAAGGGGGCAAAGGAGAAGAATATTCCTCCTGTGCTGTTCACCTGTAGTTTGAAGTCAACACACACACACACACACACTCAGAGAGGTTGGGAAGTTTTCCTAGAATTTAAGTCACCATTAAACAATCACCATTGAACCCACGAGATCTGGAAGCAAATCTCCTTCATATGTCTAGCCTGGCTGTGCCATAGGACCACTGCATGTGCTGGTACCTGCATTTTGACCTGGATTCTTCTTGCTGTGTCTCACAGAAGGGACAAGGCTACCCCTTGGTCCAGCAGAAGTGCATGCATTTCCCTCTTTACTGGCCTGGAGACCCTAATCAAAGGTCTAACCTTGCTCATTGTCAAGGTGTTCTGGTAAGCCACTCTGGTTTACAGAGAATGTGTGATACTGGCATAGAACAGTATAGTACTATCTCAATATAAATATCTGCCTTCCTGGTGATCGGTTTCTTGAATATTTTACAAGTAAAATGATTTCTTATCATCTCTTTTCCATATCAAAACCTCCATGGAAATAGATTCCCAGTTAGGTCTGAGCTCTTGTCACTCTGTGAAATGGTAAAGAGATGGCATGTTCCATGACCTCTCCCAGCCTTTCCCATCTGAAGGTCCCAGAAGAACTGCCACTCTTTCTTTCAGAACCCTGGGGCAAAATCTAACTGCGACCACACCACAGTTTTTCCATCTTAATGATCATTTTGTTTGACTCCTCGATTTCTTTTATCTTTGACATTATTTTTTGGTTTCAATGGGAAATTGAGATTAGATACTTGAGAATCTACTGTTCTTTGTGTGAATGCTCTTTATTCAACTCTACTCTAGCCTTCTCTCAACACGCCTTTTCATCTAAACTGAAAACATTGAGTCACAGTTTGAGATGAGAATGAATACCTTCGCCAAATTATTGTAAATTTATTGTTTCTATGTGATGTAATACTGAACTATTTGGAACAAGGTTGACAACTTCTGTTTATTTTTTTTCCTATGAAGGGTTAGATAGTAAATATTTTAAACCTTGAGACCAAGAAGCTAAATTGGTATTATTCAGGTACTTCTATAACAATAGAGAAAATACTTTTTACAAATTTTGTTGATGATATTCAAAATATAAGAAAAAAAGTAGTTTAATATGTGAAATTTCCTCTTTTAAAATCTATATTCACAGGGGCCAGTGTTGTGGCATAGTAGATTAAATCTCCATGCCGGCATCCCATGTGGGTGCTGGGTTGTGTCCTGGCTGCTCTTCTTCCAATCCAGCTCTCTTTTATGGCCTAGTAAGGCAGTAGAAGATGGCCCAAGTGCTTGGGTCTCTGCATCCCCATGGGAGACCCGGAAGAAACTCCTGGCCCCTGGTTTCTGGTTGTGGCCATTTAGGGGGGTGAACCAGTAGATGGAAGATCTCTCTCTCTCTTTCTAACTCTCACACAAATAATTTTTTAAAAAAAATCTATATTTACAGAAAATGCCAATACTTGAGTTTTCTAGCAGCTCTGTGGAGATATCCACTCACAAGGCTTGTATTATTGGACCAGACTGAAAGAACAGTTGTTCTCCCCACAGACTGTTTGAAAGTGATCAGCAACAACTGTTTTAAAATTGCAGACGCCTGAGGCAGTGGTAACAGTGCAGAAAACTAGAGACTGACCAAAATCCTTGGGAAGAAAAATCTGATGAATAAAGAAGTCTATAGGAATCCTTAAAACTGTTTGGGGCCAGCGCCGCGGTGCAGTAAGTTAATCCTCCACCTGTGGCACCGGCATCCCATATGGGCTCTGGTTCTAGTCCAGGCTGCTCCTCTTCCAATCCAACTCTCTGCTATGGCCTGGGAGAGCAGTAGAAGAAGGCCCAAGGCCTTGGGCCCCTGCACCCACTTGGGAGACCGACCGGGAAGAAGCTCCTGGCTTCTGGCTTCGGATTGGCGCAGCTCCAGCCATTGCGGTCATTTGGGGAGTGAACCAATAGAAGGAAGACTTTTCTCTCTGTCTCTTCCTCTCACTGTCTGTAGCTCTACCTCTCAAATAAAAATAAATAAAATCTTTAAAAAATTTTTAAAAATGGTTGAAAAAGTCACTCTGATATCTAAAATAAATAAATGAATGAATTAATAAATCCATGTATACATGCAAGCTGTGCACCTGACCAGAAAAGGCCTGATATAGCTTCAGTTCCTTTCCTAATCTGTCCTTGAGACTGCACAAACAGGAAATGGAGGCCAGGGCACAGATATCAACCAGAGTCATGAAGGAATTCCCCAACATGTACACAGAGCCCTTTGGCAAAGCCAAGAAACTTTCTGGTTTATATTATTTACGGAAATCTCGTTAGCTGACTATAAACCTGAGTGAGTAAGAATTTAAATGTGAACACAAAACAAGGGATAAGGACTTTAGAAAATTAGTTCTGGAAAGTTACTAGTCAAACAAACAGCAGGGATGACACAGAGACTGGTAAATCTGGGGTGAAAGAGGGAAATGGTTTCCAGCGTTGCCACATCGTATTGTTAAAAATGTCTGCCTTGCAAGAGGAAATGATGAGACCTGAAGACAAAGGAAGTATGTCCCACACCCAGGAAAAAAAGCAGTTAAAAATAAAATAAAATTCAAAAAAAGAAGGAAGCAGTCAATAGAAAGTCTCCTTGAGAAAGTCCAGTCATTGGGATTATTAGGCAAAGATTTTAGAACAGCTGTTATAAACATGTTTAAAGCACTATTGAGGGGCTGGCATGTGCTGCAGCATGTTGGGCCTCCACCTGCGATGCTGGCATCCCTTGTGAGACGAAGTTTGAGTTCTGACTGTTCCATTTCAGATCCAGCTCCCTGCTAGTGCACCTAGGGGAGCAGCCAGAGATGACCTAAGTGCTTGGGTCTCTGCCATACATGTGAGAGACCCAGATGGAGTTCCTGGCTCCTGGCTCCAGCTTGGCCAAGCTCAGGCCGTTGCAGTCATCTGGGGAGTGAGCAGGCTGTGCTAAGCTCTCTCTCTCTGTCCCACCCCCTCACTCTGTAACTCTGCCTTTCAAATAAAATAAAATCAATCTTTAAAAAAATAATAAAATACAAAAGTGGAGAACTTAGGGAAACCATGTTTAATGACCTAAAGAAAATTGAGAATATATCAGGAAACACAGAATATCAGTGAAGAAACATAATATAAGAAAAAAATGGAAATTCTGAAGTTTAAAAGCTTAAAAAAATACCGGACTGGCATTGTAGCAAAGAGGCTAAGCCATCACTTGCAATGCTTACATCCCAGATTGGATGCAGTATTGAGTCCTAGCTGACCTATTTCTGATTCAGCTTCCTGCTAATGTACCTAGGAAGACAGAGGATGATGGTTCAAGGACCTGGGCCCCCACCATCCAAGTGAGAACACCAGATGGAGTTTCAGGCTTCTGGCTTTGGCCTGACCCAGCCCTGGCTGTGGCAGCCATTTCTGGAGTAGCCTGCAGGTGGAAGATCTCTCTCTCCCTCTCTCTCTGTCTCAGATGCCCTTCCTTTCAAATAAGTAAATCTTTTTTTTAAAAAAAAGAAAAGACAAGAAAACTTTACTTAGAGGGGCTCAGCAGTGGTTCTCAGCAGAAGAAAGAATCAATGAACTTGGATGTAAGTCAATGGAGATTATCCAGACTGAGGAACAGAAAGAACAAATAATGAAGATATATGAACAGTGCTTCTTGAAGCTGTGGGACATCATCAGAGTGGGAACTCCAGAGTGGCAGGGAAGTATTTGTATAGAAAATAGCCAAAAAATTCACAAATTTGATGGAAATATTAATTTGCACATCCTAGGAGATCAACAGACATCAAGTAGGGTGATCTCAAAGGAATTAACACTTAGATGTGTCATAATCATTCTGTGGAGGACCAAGGAGATAATCTTGAAAGCTATAAGAAGCAACTCATCTATATAAACAACAAATGGGTGAAAGGAGAAATCACAAGAAAAATAATGTTGTTGTCATCAATGAAACTGAAAACACAACATATTAAACCTTATGTAATGGAGCAAAAGAACTTATCAGAGAAAAATGTGTAGATGTAACTGCTAACATTGCAAAAAAAGAAATAAGTCAATAACCTACCTTTCACATGTCACAACCATGAAAAGAAGAGTAAAATAAAAACAAAGCAACAGAAGGAAGCAAAAATAAATGGAAAAGAGAATTCAAAAATATAAATATCAATATAGCAAAATTTGCTTTGTTGAAAAGATCAGTAAAATGTGTTAACCTTTAGCTAGACAAATCAAGAAAAAAAAGATGATTCAAAGTACTAAAATCTAGAAAGAGAGTATATTCTAAATATACAGAAAAGAAATGGCCATAAAGGAATACTATAAACAGTTACTAACAAATTAAATAATGTAGGTGAAATGTAAAATGGCCAGTAATAAATGAACTACTGAAACTGATTCAAGAAGAAATACAGAATCTGAAAAGGTAATGAGACTACAAGAGATTTAATTAATAATCAACAGACTTCTCTTGCCAAAAGCCCAGGCTCAGAGGCCTTCACTGGTGAATTCTAACAAATATAAAAATAATTAAAGCAAATCCTTCAAAAATTCTTATAAAAATATAACAAAATACTTCTCAATTAATTCTATTCTAATTCTAAGGCCACCTTCCGAGATGCCAATACAAGACCAATAAATCACAAGACATGATTACTAAAAAACAGTGTATCTTCTGAATATCAAAGCAAAAATTCTCCATAATATAGTGAGAAATTGCATGCAGAAACATGTAAAAAAGATTATATCCCATGGCCATGTGGTATACATCCCTGGAATTCAAGGCTGGTTCAATATACAAAAACTATCAATACAATAGAGACTATAAATAGGTTAAAGAAGAAAACTCAGGTCTGATGTTCTGCTGCAGCAGGTTAACCTCCCAGCTATGATGCTGGTATCCCATATGGGCGCTGGTTTCAGACTCAACCGTTCCACTTCTGATACAGATCCCTGCTCATGTGCCTAGGAAAAACAGCAGAAGATGGCTCAAGTAATAGGGCACCTGCCACATGTGTGAGAGACCCAGATGAAGCTCCTGGCTTCATCCTGGCCCAGCCCCAACTGTTACTGAACCAGCAGATGGAACCACTCTGTCTCTCTGTGTCTGTCTCCTTTATCTGACTCTTTCAAATAGGCAAGTAAAAGTCTAAAAAAGAAAATTTATGTGGTCATCTCAATACATGCAAAAAAATGGTTGAAAAAGAGTCCAACAACCTTTTGTGATAAAAATAGTGCAGAAACTAGGAGTAGAAGTTAGCTATTTCAGTCTATTAAGGAATCTGTGAAAAATCTCTGTTAAAATCATATATCCTGATCAAACACTGAAAGCTTTCTTTCTATGATTATTCACAAGACAATCATGTGAACTCTCACTGCTTCTACTCACCAGTGTACTGAAAATTCTAACATACACACACACACACATACACACATACACACACACAGGCATCCAGATAGGAAAATGTAACTATTTGCCTATGACACATCTTGTGTATAGAAAAATCCCTGGAGCTGGCACTGTGGCATAGTGGACAAACCCACCACCTGTGGTGGTCTCACACAATGACCCAAGTGCATGCTCCACAATTTTAACTGTTATATTTTAGATCAATTAAAAAAAGAACTACAAAATACTTCATTTTATATTTGCTTACTTCTACTCTGTAGCTCTTTCTTTCTTTATGTAGATCTGAGTTTCTTATTTATGTCTACCTGAAGACCTTCTAACCTTTTTTGGGCAGGTGATGGATGCTCTGTTTTTGATTCTCTGAGAAACTCTGTGTTCCTCCTCTTCAATGCATATTGAATTTTAGGTTGGTATTTCCTTTTGGTCTACACTTGAAACAGAAGCTCATGGCTCCTGATACAAAGACCCTAATTCCTAATCTTGGTCCTCTACAGAAGGGGTGGACTTTTTCCCTCTTTTTTTTATGATTTTCTCTTTGTCTGTTTTTCAGCAGTTTGAATATAATCACAGTTGTAGAAATCTTAGTATTTATTCTATTTGTTCTTTGAGCTTTCTGCACCTGTGGTTTGACATTATTAATTTTGGAAAGTTCTAACCTAATATGACCTCAAGTATTTCTTCTGATCTACTCTTTTTTTTTAAATTTCCTAATATTCCAGTTATGTATATAGTCACATTTGGAAATTTCTTTGGTATTGTTCTGATCCTTAAGTTTTGCCTCTTTTTTTATATCACATGGAAAATTTCTGATGACCCATCTTCAAGCTCACTTATTCTCTCTTTGGCCCTGTCTAGTCCACTGGGGAACTTGTCAAGATTTTTTTTTTTTAATTTATGTTACAGTGTCTGATTCCCAGTATTTCTTTTGATTCCTTTGTACTGTTGCCATCTCAATGCTTACATTGTACATTTGTTCTTCCATGTTGTCTACCTTTTCTTCCAGAGTCTGTAACATGTCAGTCATGCTTACTTCACATTCTCTGGCTGACAATTTCATGTAGGTGCCATTTCTGAGTCTGCTTCTAATCCTTGTTATATCTCTTGAGACAGTGTTTGTTCATTTGTTTTTACCTTTTAGCATGCTTTGCAACCTCAGTTCACAATGGGATATAATGTATTGGATTATAGAAACAGAAGCAAACAGGTGTTAATCTGGCTAGGTGTTGCATTATATTTGCTTGTTTACAGCTGTAGTTTCCAGGGGCTACAAATCCCTCTAGTGCCATTGTTTTCACCTCCTCTACTGTCTTGGGTACTTCCTAAGGACTCCGAGTAGTCTCTGCCTTGTACCTCTTCTAACTGTAATTCACTTTTGTCATACTGGAACCCTTTAGGTGTGGTAGTAAGTAAGAGAGGAGCATATTATCCACTTTCATGATTAAATTTCAGTTTTTGGATGGGCCTGTGTCTTGACTGTGATCTCCAAAATGTGTGTTAAATTTCAGCTATTCCTCCTCCCCAGCTCTAGAGGTGAGGCACTGGGAAAGTCTTTTCCCAAGGCTAGGAAGCCTTTGCACAGCTGTATTTCACAAGCTTACTCTTCTTTTCTTGACTCCTTAATGTGAGATATTGGGAGGTCAAGCCTGCAACAGTGTGTGCTGGGGAGGTTCCTCCCCTTCTGCAGCCTCCTGGTGTTTGCCATTCCTCAACCTCTAGTCCACACTGAGCCTTCAGTAACTCATCCACAGCACCACGTAAGCGCTGCATCCAGACTACAGCTCCAGTGGCTTGCTCCCTGGTAGGCATGCTTCCATTGCTGTGGGCTGCCCTGACATTGTAGTTCTTTGATGAAACAAAGGAGGCATTTCACTTTTATTTTGTTCAGTTTTGTCCTTGTTGTGAGGTCAGGAGTGATGACTTCAAAGCTCTTGGCTTGATGAAACTAAAACCTGGCAGAAGGTTCACAAAAGTGAATTCACAAAAGTGAATTCACAAAAGTGAATTCCTTGGTCACAGTAGAACAGGGGTCACATACAGCTTCTTCTATACCAGGATCGGGAGCTCAGCCTTCAAATGTGTTCACATTCTGGCATAGCCTGTCCACCTGTTTAACCTGAGAACTCCCCTTTCAGTAATTAAATGCACTTTCTTCACGGGTCATTATGATGTGATTTATGACATGTGTGTAATTGTCAGGATTACTGTGCATAATTAAAATATGAAGTGAATGCTGCCAGAGGCTCCAGCCCCTCTCAGTGTCCTCATTAAAACTCAGGAGCTGACCAAATTAAATAGACTGGTTTGCACAAGTGCTGGGCAAGACCTAATTATGAAACCTATCCTTATTCCATCAGAACTCACTCCATTAGTCATGCAAATTCTGAAAATGATTAAGTTATTTTATGGGCTGGAGTTGTGAGATTGATAATAAAGAAGTGCGTGGCAGTAATTAGACATAACTTTGAAGGTATGTGATGGCTGGTCACCATGGGTCAAACTGGCAGCTCTTCCTGACCCCATGCACAAGCAGTGTATCACACACATGCACACACACTACATGCACAAGCACAATATATATACACACAATACAAATGCCTCACACATGTATGCATACACACATATATGTACTGCACGTACACATATCTGTACATGCACTCCACATATGTGCACATACTACATGCACAATCCAACACCACACACATGCACACATACAAACATGCACCACATGCACATGCACAAAATAACACCACATATATGCACATACACACATACATATACACCCCATACACATATACCACATGAGCACGTACATTCATACACCCATGTACATTTCATGTGAGACCTCACCCTTTGGTGGTACAGACACTTTTTGCCCTTAACCAAGGGAGAGTATAGAAAAGAGGGGATTTCCGAGTGCTGATGTGTTGGCAAAGGCAGTCAATCAGTTGTGGTTGAAGAGTCAGAATTTCTGGATTCTGTATTTCTGAAAAATAAGAGTACCTGCCTGCAGGGGCAGCACATGCAAATTAATACTACACACACACATGCCACCTGCAAATCCTACACATTTTTACGTGGATGCATGCATTCACGTACCACATGTGCACATGCATACATACACAAACTTCACACACATGTACACACACCACATGCACATGCAACTACCACACACACACACACACACCATACCCCTTCTTTTAAGAGAGTTTATTGAATGGTTTCATGGTTTCAGTGAATTTGTGATAACTTTTTGATGAGAGCTAAGACAAAGAGGATTTATAAGCTCCATGTGAGGAATTATCGTGGAGCTGCTCAGAGAGTGTGATTTGGTGGTTATCAGCAGATTCCTTTCTCTCTGTCAAGGGCAAGACATTGCTCCAAGCTGTGTCAGGATGTGGCAGCTTGAAGAGAGCAGAGAGCCAGTGAGGGCTTCTAGCTTGCAGGAGCTCCAGATGATGGCGTCTCATCTCGCTGATTTTACAGATAGGGGATTTAGCCTTGGGAAAATGCAAGGTTGCCAGTTAATAAGAAACCCAGGCTTCCCGCTGAGTGTTAGACCTCTCTTTAAGATGTGACAGGCCATGACTGATGGGGACAGTAGTGAGCATCAGAGCTTTCTCAGCTGGGACTGGGCACGAGACGCTGCAGGCAGGTCCCCACGGGTGTCCAGAGGACAGAAAAGGTAGGTCACTCTTGCTTCACCTGTGAGTCTAAGCCCCACCTGAGATTTTCTGGAACTACTTTGAGGGAACACAGACCACAAGACACATTCAGAAAAGAAGGCTAAGAACTTTGGTACTCATTCCATGAATCTCTGGGAAAGATCAAAAGACAAGGAGGGGGATGCCACAGTGGTATAGGGGGTTAAGCCACCACCTGCAGTGCTGACATCCCAAATGGGTGCCTCTTCGAGTCTTGGCTGCTCCCCTTCTGATCCAGCTCCCTGCTAACATGCCTGAGAAAGCAGTGGAAGACGGCCCAAGTACTTGGGACCCTGAGCTCACATGGGTGACCCAATGAGGCTCTGGCCGTTGTGGCCATTTGGGGAGTGAACCAGCAGATGGGAGGTTTCTCTCTCTCCTCTCTCTCTCTCTCCCTCCCCCCTCCTCTCCTTTACCTCTCAAGTAATCAGGTAGACCTTTAAAAATAAGTAAATAAAATAAAAGATGAGGAAGGAAAACAGGGAAAGAGGAAGGCCGAAAAGAAATACCTTACAGAAAGATGAGATATTTAGGAGTTACACATGCATGTATCAGTTAAACTATGGGCTCCCAGCCTTGCCAGTTTTGCTGATGGCCAGGAGGTGGAGGCAGGGGTGAAGCCCCAGGGGGTTGCAGGCAGGTACTCTTTTTTTTTTAAGATTTATTTATTCATTTGAAAGTCAGAGTTACACAGAGAGAGGCGAGGCAAAGAGAGACAGAGAGGTCTTCCATCCGATGGTTCACTCCCCAACTGCCCGCAATGGCCGGAGTTGTGCCTATCCAAAGCCAGGAGCCGGGAGCTTCCTCCAGATCTCCCACGCAGGTGCAGGGGCCCAAGGATCCGGGCCATCCTCTACTGCTCTCCCAGGCCACAGCAGAGAGCTGGATGGGAAGATGGAACAGCTGGGTCTTGAACCGGCACCCATGTGCGATGCTGGCGCTTCAGGCCGGGGAGTTAACCCACTGCTCCACAGTGCCAGCCCCTGCAGGCAGGTACTCTTATTTCTCAGAAATACAGAATCCAGAAATTCTGACTCTTCAACCACAACTGATTGACTGCCTTTGCCAACGCATCAGCACTCGGAAATCCCCTCTTTTCTATACTCTCCCTTTGTTAAGGGCAAAAACTCTCTGTACCACCAAAGGGTGAGGTCTCACGTGAAATACAGCACACCCATGAGCTTGGCCCACCATGAGACCTTGCTCGTGTCCCACCTGCTTCAGGTGTGACTGCTACACAGGAACAGAATCCATTCATGCACCCATGAATGGAGGGGGTGTGAAAGGAGTGATGAGGTCAAGGGCGTCAGAGGCACAGCAGGGGAGAGAGGGTCTGGTGATGGGGATGGCCATGCTGAAGCTCAGGTAATTGTCTACAGGCCTCTCCAAAAGATGGTGGAGGGGCTGGCAGTCCTGTCTGCTCCCCTTCCAAAGCGGCTCCCTGCTAATGCACCTGGGAAAGCAGCAGTAGATGGCCCCACTGCTTGAACCCCTGCTACCCACATGGGAGACCTGGGTGGAGTTCCAGACCCCTGGCTTTGGGCAGGCCATTACAGCCATTTGGTGAGAGAACCAGTGGATGGAAACATCTCTGTCTTTCTGTCCTTGACTGTTACTCTGTCTTTCAAATAAATAAAATATTTTTTAAAAAAAGTAGGTGGAGAATGGGTTCAAGATTTAGGGATCTGGGGATGAGGAGCTGAGTAGCAGAGATCAGGAAACAGAAATGTAGAGCTTTGCAGGAGAGAAGGCAAGAATCTGGCAGCAACATGGCGATTCAAATGCTCACCTTGGACAGAAGTTGGAGCCACTGAATGTTAAAATGCGTTTGTGTGTGCATGTGTGCTGTGTGAGTTCACTGTAACAGCAGTGTCATGAGGAGAGAGGCAGATGGCAGTCTTTTTTTTTTTATTAGACAGATAGAGTTATAGACAGTGAGAGAGACAGAGAGAAAGGTCTTCCTTCCGTTGGTTCACCCTCCCAAATGGCCGCTACGGCTGGAGCTACACTGATCCGAAGCCAGGAGCCGGGTAATTCCAGTCTCCCATGCGGATGCAGGGGCCCAAGCTCTTGGGCCATTCTCCACTGCCTTCCTGGGCCACAGCAGAGAGCTGGACTGGAAGAGGAGCAGCTGGGACTAGAACCCGGTGCCCATATGGGAAGCCAGCACCGCAGGCGGAGGATTAGCCAAATGAGCCATGGTGCTGGCCCACAGATGGCAGTCTTACATTTGATGATGATCAGAGAGTGAATGACTCACTCTAAGTCTCAAGGTGGTGAGCATGAGCTGGGATAGCAGACTCCCAGACTGGGCATCTAGTATCTCATCATCTGCAGTCTGCTGGTGCCTTGCAGAACTACACAGAGCAGATGTAGCGATAAGCAGGGGAGGTGAGCCAGGACAAGTCACACATGCCTCCCCTCTTCTTAGTGAGTTAGCTTTGTGTCCGATGGTAGCAAAGCCTCAGGGTTCTGGGAGGGGCTCCTGTGACAACGGGATAGCCAGCTCACCCAAGCCGAAGGGTCTGGGGACCTCCCAGGGTGCTCTGCACTCCAGTGTACACAAAATCGTAGAGAGCTGTTTCTGCCTCCTCCGTGAGGACCAGGGGCTCTCTTTTTTTAGACTTACTTATTTGAAAGACAAAATTACGGGGGGGGGGGCGGGGAGAGAGAGAGAATGAGCACTTCCACCTGCTGGTTTACTCCCCAAATGACTGCAACAGCTAGGGCTTGACTAAGCCAAAGACAGGAGCCAGGGGCTTCATCCAGATCTCCCACCATGGGCGCAAGGGCCCAGGCACTTGGGCATCCTCTGCTGCTTTCGCAGGTGCATCCACAGGGAGCTGGATCCAAAGTGGTGCAGCCAGGACTCAGCAGGTGCCATGTGGAATGCCTGTGTGGGGGTTCCTTTGATTTCTCATATATTGACTCCGTGAAGCAGTGCACTTTGTGGAGAATCCTTTGTGTCACCTTCTCACCTCCAAATAGGATCCTTGCACATGAGTCACTCCCTCAAAGAACGTGAAACCTTCTCCATGTCTGTCTTCAAGTTCTACTGTTTCTGTTTTGTTTCCCAAGCTTTTCAGCTTTTTAAGAAGAAATGAATATGAACATTCACCTCCCAGTGTGGAGCTGTCCCAGCAGGAGGCGCTCAGAGAAAATGCACTGGAAACCTCTATTTGTTGGCTCACTGGAGTCAAACGCAGCCACCTCGCTCTTGCTTGAAACCCAGAGCTGGATGCCAGTCAGGGATTCCAACCAGCTGGTGGAGTTGGCCTACGCCATCTGACAAAAGGGATCCCTTCTCTCCATGGCAGTGTCCCCACCTCTTTCTCTCTCCCCTTTTGCTTGAGAACACAGTTTTGCACTTGTCCTTCATACCAATAACTGGAGGGTGGGAATTATTCAGAGAGCTCATGTTCGACACCCCATCTGTTCATTTCTGACAGCAATATATAATGTAAGGCTATCAAAACTTGAAAAATAATGCAACAAAAAAAGGGATTGACTCAGCTCCAAGAGGCCATAAATGGTAACAAATACCACTGGATGATTTATTTCATGCTGCAATCTTTACAGTAAGTCATCTTTCAGACATTTCCTTGTGACAGGTTTTAATGATATTAATGCCCAGAGCAATCCAAATCATCGCCAATAGACGTATTTATCAAGCTGCCAATCCGAGTAAATGAAATTCTATAAGCAACAATGTAACATGTTTAAAGGAAGCTAATAACACAAGTCAGCAGAGTATTCTCTGCCTCTAATCCAGTCCTGTGTGTTATACAGCCAAAATGCAAATCTTCCATACTTTATTTATTGCTCCAAAAATACCAGTGACCTTTTCCCAAGCTTCTGTGTGTGCACTCTCACTCTCACACAAGCATAAAGCCTGCAGTGCATCCTGCCAGAGTCGCGGGGCGCTGGAGTGCTTAGCATTTACTGTTATGTTTGCCTTGCTTTTACGTGGATATTTGATTGGCGGCTGCAGTGAATAACATCTGAATTCCAAGCGTTATTAAAATGTAAGAAATAGCCAAGCCATAAACCAATCTTTATGGGGACCACTCCAGGTAGGCCCTTCCGCGAGACCGGGGAGAGCAACTTGAGAGAAGTCCTGATGGTTTACCGGTTGCCAGGTACATCTCCTCCAAGAACAGCCAGCCTGCACTTTCTTTCACTCAAGCACGCTTCTCTTTGTATTAATTTTTTGTTACAACAACGAGTCACGTATCCGGCTGTTGAAGCATTTGGCGCTGCAAATATAGCTCAAGACCTGCCTCCTGCAGGAAGCCTTCCACATGAATTTCCCTAATTTTCTGATCTCTAGCACAGTATGTGGCCCACCCCTCAGTGCAACTTTCTGATTAATGAACCCATGAAAGTACGATGCACATCCAAGGTGCTCATAAACATTAGAAGGCAATGGGCACTGCATTAATTTATTTGATCCATTATGCAATTAATTGGTAGGTCATTTTGCTTGCATATCAGACACGTGCTCCTTGAAGTTAGTTTTACTGTTTAATGGGTATCACCAGTGTTCCCATATCACTGCATGCTTTGTAGGAGTAAATAGGGCAATATATATTCATAAGGTACTCACTACAATTATGTTTCTTGTGTTTATTTGAAGTGAATCCTTTGGGGGTGCCTACCAAGCCCATATATGCATGTCTTTACTTCTCTGAGATCTGCTTCATCCACCCTATGGTCAAGTTCATTTCCAAGGACCACAGTCCCTAGATATGATTGGGTAAGTTTGAGAAATCGGATTTGAGTTGGACCAACCAGATACTGTCTTCCTGAGGTAAGGAAGTAGGATACCTAACTTGTGAACTGAGATGTGACGTTAGGAAGGGAGCAGCCACTCCTTCACCCAGAGGTAAGGCAGCCTGTGTGCAGAAGGTGCAGCCACTGCAGTGACTCTCGGTACCCAGACACACGGTGCAGCTGAGAGAATGGCTGTGAACCTCCAATTCTGGTTCTACTTCATCTGAAGGCCAGCATCACTTTCTCCCTTGTAGGTTTTTGGATCTGTAATTCCTTATTAGAAATTACCTTGTCTTTATTTGAAAAGGCTTTCTCATATTTGGATCAGACATTAACTAAAATATTTGCATTTTATTGCTAAATCAACTTTAGGATGCCATATGAGAGGCATATTTTTGTTTGAAAGGACTTCATTACTTAAAATGAGAAGTTGGATTTTTTTGATGTTACTAGAATATGAAGCCCTTTGTATCATGGTAATCCAGGGTATTTATAATTGAGTTTCAGAGCATCCTTGGAGTGTGATAAGAATTTACTAGGCAAAGGTGCGAAGAGGGAGGCGTGGTCTAGATATGTGCATAGACCTGAGGCAGGGAAAGAAAAACAGTGCATATGGGGAGAGGTGAAAGAATTCAACATAGGTTGAATTTGAATCTTTGAATTTTTGAATTTTTGTGAGGGGCATTGTTATAGATTTTGATTTATTTCTAAGGGCATTGAAAACCCTTAAAAACAGATGGGAGGCAATACTGTCAAATTTCCAGTTTTTTCTATATCACTCAAACTGTGATGCTAGAATGGATAGGAAGGGACAAGGTTAGCTTTGGGGAGAGCAGGTGTAATGCTCTTCCAGGAACAAAACTGCCCAAGAAGAGAAGACTTCTAGGGAGAGAGGAGGGAGGCTCGAGTTGGGGTTGGGATCAAAGGTGGGAGGAGTGCAGAGATTAAAGATGTTCTTAGGAGTACAACAGAGGGAATGTGAGAACAGACTGCAGTTAAGAGAAACCTTCCCCACAGCTTCCTCAATTGAGTGACTAACCCTATCTGGGTAGCAGAAGTAGTTTACAGCCTCTGTGAGGCTCACTATTTTGTTGTTTTGTTTTTCCTGCCTTTCAGTGTGTTTTTTAAGGGCCCTAAACAGAGGTAAATCTGGTGAAACTGCTTGAGTGGAGTTTTGTTATAATGTGAGATTGTTCTGGAATCCAGTTGCTCATTCTGCTTCTCCGTCTCTTTTCTTTCCTCCCTTCCTGGCTTGGCTTCCTTCCTCTTCAGCGGCTACTCTGGGCTGTGCTTCTCAGTAGGAAAACAAGCTAGCCAGAGAGGAGTTGAAATCCTATTTGAAGAAGCCTTTGTCCACACACATTTCTATACCCATACCTATGCGGAGGTCGTCAAAAAAATCCATGGGTAATACTGTACAGATTCCAAAATTCTTTCCACCAAATTAGACGTCTTTTAATTTGACCTCCCCCCGCCATGGTTTTATCTGTGTATGCTGCACACACACAGACCACTTTTCTGTATGCTTTGGTTCTTTCTTGTCTTAGCAAGGTATTATGTCCCAGTTCTATGGCTGCGACAGCCAAGTGAAGGAGGGTGAGGAGGACAAAGAGGAGAATTGAGGCATCTCCACAGATCGGGGGGGGCTGCAAGACAACTGGAACAAGAGCAAAAGCTGGCTTCATTAGGCGGCTTCATGAGGGCCCATTCTCCCATCCCCATCCTCCTAAGAAGGAAGAGTCCAAGGCAGGATGGTAGAGCGGGAAAGACCTCTGGAAAGAGGGCTGTCATTGGGCTTGATAGAGGGTAGATAGTTGGAAAAACATGGTTCTTCTGTGATTGTCTCTCTGGTCTTAAATAGCCCTAAAGATTTCCAGGCTTCAGGTCTTTGACTTTGGAAAACCAAGGAATGTAGAACTCACCCAGGGCAGCTCTTGTTTGCTTTCGCCCAAATCCCTGCAGATCAGACGTAAGATACCCATATAGAATCTGAATGAAAAGGTCAGAGCCGTGTGCCACTGTGCTTGATGAGTTTTCTCCCCTCTCCAGAGCTTGTCCTGGGTGGACCTAATGGATGCCGGCTGGAGCCCGGTTGCTTTGGGTGGAGTCTGGGCACTGTGTGGAAGGAGGTGCTGTGGTTTGTTTGGGGACGACTCGGCTCAGAGCCATGCAGAGACCCAGCCTGGGCCTGCTGATCCTTCCCACCTCTGAGCCATCTCCGAGTCCTTTACAACTGCCTTCCAATGCTGGTGCAGAGGACTGAACCAGGTCTAGTGAATAAAAGGAAACTGTTGCCAAAGGTCCCGGTGGCTGAATCCCTGTGCTTTGGGCAAAAGCTAAAACTGGCTATATTTAGAAAGGCCTTAGTGTATCTCAAATTATCGGCATGCAGTGTACAATCCAAGTGCCAGGTTTGATTGACTATAAAATCAAACAGAATATGTCACTCTAAGCAAACAGCTCATCTGTATAAAGATATTTTTCAAACAATATTATTTTATGAACTAGAAATTTTAGTGTGCTCCATACTTGCCATGACATTCAAAAGTAATATTAATCAGTGATTACAGAACACAAATAAGAAATGGAATTTTTATGTTGGAAGACCATTGACACTGTTTCCATTAAGAAGCCACAGCACTGGGTTAAGATGCTTTTTGATCAAAGTCTATAAACTTTGTGACTTGTCATTTTTGCCTTGCACAGATCTTCCTGTGTAGAGATGTTATATATATCTTTAATATTTGTATGTACTGGTACATTATAACTGTATGATGTAAATCATATATGTGCATGTACTTCATATGTGAAAGTGCTTAAAAACCCCATGGAAAATGAAATTTAAAGAATCTGAGATCATTGCATAGTCTGTTCACGATATGCATTTTCCATAAACCTTTCAAGACTCCTTGTATGATCAGGTTTCAAAATATTTTGCATCAAAATAAGTTTTTTTTTTTGACAGGCAGAGTTAGACAGTGAGAGAGAGAGACAGAGAAAGGTCTTCCTTCCATTGGTTCACCCCCAAATGGCCTCCATGGTTGGTGCACTGTGCCGATCCAAAGCCAGGAGCCAGGTGCTTCCTCCTGGTCTCCCCTGTGGGTGCAGGGCCCAAGCATGTGGGCCATCCTCCACTGCCTTCCCGGGCCACAGCAGAGAGCTGGACTGGAAGAGGAGCAACCAGGACAGAACCGGCGCCCCAACTGGGACTAGAACCCAGGGTACTGGTGCCGCAGGTGGAGGATTAGCCTAGTGAGCCATGGAGCCGGCCCAAAATAAACTTCTTTTAAGCTCATTTTCCATGAACTTTTCAAGTACCCTCATGTGTACATACACACATAAACAAATATAGTCGACCTAGTTTCCTGATTCTTACACAACCATATCAAAGTCTTCTTCCAAAAAGTAACTTACCTGCAATCTATACACTAGCAGTGTGAAAAAGTACATGTTAAAAATGTCTTCTGTTATCTAAGCTGAGTATTTTAGGGGCACGTTGAGCCAGAGAATGGCAGCTTCTCAGTGTTGGCCCCTCCTACACTAACAAATTCCTTCAGGACTTGTTCTTGAACTTGCCTTTGAATTAGCCACAGGTCCCCCAACTGCAGATGAGCTGTAATAATACCTGGCTTCCTAGAGAGGACGCAGTAAAGCAGAGAGAGGCAACAACACGTCTGGGTGAACCTGGCAGTGACATTAGAACCACAACCTCCGAGAGAGACAAAGAGGCTGGGGCTCCCTGCACACATAGGCTCTTGCCAGACACTCGGCTCCACAGAGCAGATGCTAAGACCCACCACCTGCAAGTCCTGCTGCTGTGTGTCCTGTGGGGGCAGCGCTGTGCTCCAACTGACTGCCACCCTGGGTGTGGAAGAAACTCCAGGTCTCAAATCAAAAACAGAACTATAAAGCACAAGCCCTTCCAGGGGGTATTTCTTTCACCCTGGCTCAGGGGCCTCAGCTAAGGGGAAAACTCCTACCTGCGGAACTTCAGCCCTGAGTTGAAGTGGGCGGGTAATTTTTAGGTGACATCCTGTCCACGCCTAAAACCACACCTCCGACACCTAGAGCATGCTGGGATGTGTTCGTTTAGGCTGCAGGAAAAAGTGACACAGGGTGAGGCCACCCAGCCCCAGGGCTATGGTGGGAGAAGTGGAACATCGAGAAACGTCAGCATTTATCAGGACGACCCAGGAGACAGGACTGTCTCACCATCTGACTGAACCAGCAGAGTCGCCACAAAGCAGCTTGCTGTTTGTTAGGATGGAGGTGCTAACTTCGTGCTTTTGCCCTCACACCCCCAGTGTGAGTCGGAAAGACAGGGCTTACTGAGAAATTTCACTGCTATTTCCACCAGGCAGCAGGGTGGCTCAGGGGAGGGCAAAACAGCCACCGGACTCCCCTCCCATGGAGCAGGTGGACCCAGCTCCCGGCTCTCCGAGAACAGAAGCAGCTTGGCCTCTGCCTGCCAGGAATGCTGGTTTTCTGGCCCTTCCTTTAAGCACAGGGGGCTATGAGAATGCAAAAGAAGTTTCATATAAGAGATAATGACGGGGACCAGTAAGCCTGAGGAGTGCCTCTTAAGAGGCAGGTGGGGACAGTGAGGAGCTGGCCATGGTGCGCCCCTGAGAAAGAGGATGGCAAGGTGTCGGAGGGAGAGCAGAGAACAGGGAATGGAAACCCTGGGCGTTTGTCTACTTCACATTTGTTTCCCCTGGAAACTATGCAAGTCATGCTCCTAGGCCTTGAATAGTTTTACCTGGAAACAGTGACTAAGCTACCCATGCTCTCTACCTTGTTTATGTGGTTGGTCTTTCATATGCAACCCTAAGCCGATGACAAGGCCTCACCCCTGCCTTGTAGAAGATGATCCACGGTATGAAGGAGGAAAAGATGCTGCCACTAATTACTCGATGGGAATAAATGTATCGCCCAGCAGATGATCAGCCATCCCACTCTAATTTTTATTCCCAAGCTATAAGGAATGCGTCCCCACCTTCTCACCCAGACAAATCAATGGACATTTCCACACCCACAATTCCTGGGAGAATTTGACTTCATTTTTTTAAGACCTGCCCATGGACTCACAAAGAGGGTGAAAGAGAGCCCTTGTGCCTCCTTTACCACGGCTTGGAAAGCGAGGCAGGGTGGGAAGAGAAGGGCAAGGAAGAGAGACTTGTCTATGGCACTAGATGCTTTGATGAAGCCTGAAACTATTTTGTCTGCCATTGTAAGCAATAATAATAAAATACTGTTTGTTCATATAGAGAGGTAACTTAGTCAACACATACCAGATGAATTAGTTCTACCCGTATGGTTGCTTTGCTAGGATTGTGGCACAATGATTCTCAGGGATCTGATGTTTGCCTGCAGATGCAAAATAAGAACTAAAGAAGAGACAGTGAGAGGACCAAAAGAGAGCACCTGCTCAGTCCCTTACACTCCTTAAGCTTATTGTATAAAAGCTGCCGCCCTATTGCTTTCCCGGCTTCAAAACTCAGGCTCACTGGGATTAGATAGTGCTCATCAACTTGTCTGCATGACTCTAACTCTGCCCCGCCCTCTCCCTGTAACTATGTAGTGAACGGGCATGTCATTTTGTCCTACTGTTTTCTTGGACCATGGTACTGAGACTCGATGAAGGAAGGGCTTGATACACATCACGGCAGATGGCACCTCTGCTAGAGATGGTGGTGGACCCAAAGAATGCCATTAGCTAATGAGGACAGCATCGGTCAGGTTCAGGGATCTCAGCCAGGACACCGCAGGGCTGGGAACATGGTGCTGTTTGGATTCGGGGAGAAAGGGAATTCTGGAAGTGAAATGCTGGCTGTGCAGCAGCAGTAGAGTGAATGTGGATTCACTTAATGAGCATGATTAAAATGCTATGGTAAGGGTACACACAACAGGCATACATGAATAAAAAAACAAAGGAGGCTTTTGGTTTACTAGGTATGGGCTATGTTATACCCAAATAGAAAACTCTATGCTTAACCATTCATCTGTCAAAAAATATATGAGACACAAAGAAACTGACAATACAAATAATATCATAAAAACAGGCAAGTGGTGCTGGCATTGTGGCGTAGCTGGTAAAACACTGACCTCCCAGCACATGGAAGAGCTTGGGAGTGAACCAGTGGAAGAAAAAGCTTTCTCTCTCTCTCTCATCGCCTCCCTCTCCCTCTGTAACTCTTTCGTGTCTTTTTTTTTAAATAAGCAATTAATATGAATAGACAATTTTTGAAAGAAGAAATGTAAACGGCTGATAAATATATGAAAATATCACTGGCCATTCAGGGAAATGCAAATCAAAACTACAATGATGTATCAATGCACCTCAATTAGAATGGCTATTATTGGGGCTGGTGCAGAGTGGGCTAAGCCTTAGCCTGTAGTGCCAGTAACCCATATGGACACTGATTCCTGTCCCACTTCTGCTCCACTTCTGATCCAGCTCTCTGCTATGACCTGGGAAAGCAGTAGAAGTTGGCCCAAGTGTTTGGGCCCCTGTACCCATATGGAAGACCCAGAAGAAGCTCCCGGCTTTTGATAGGCTAAACTCCAGTTGTTGTGGCCATTTGGGGAGGGAACTAGTGGATGGAAGACCTGTCTCTCTGTCCCTCCCTCTCTCTGTAACTTTACCGCTTAAATAAATAAAATCTTTTAAAAAATAAAATAAAGACTCAATTCTGCTGTTAAAAAAAGTATAGCTATTATCAAAAAGACAATAACAGTGATAAGGGAGTGGAGAAAAAAGGAATTCTTTATATAGTATTAGTGGAATGGTAAATTATGTAGAACACTATGGAAATTCCTCAGAAAAACTGAGAGAAGATCTACCATATGATCCAGAAGAAATGAAATAATCATATTAAAGAGATATCTGTGCTTGTATATTTATTGGTGCACTGTTCCCTAGCTAAGGTAGGGAGTAAATCTAGGTGACTGTCAGTGATGAGATAAAGAAAAATTGTGGTATATACACATAAGAGTATTATTTGGAGACTGGTGCTGTGGCACAGGAGGTTAAGCCACTGCTCACGCTGCTGGTATTTCATATGAGCTCTGGTTTGAGTTCCAACTGCACACTTCTCTCCCACCTCTCTGCTGATGAGCCTGGGAAAGCAGCAGAAGATGGACCAAGTGCTTGGGACCCTGCCACCCATGTGAGAGACGTGGACGGAGTTCCAGGCTCCTGACTTTGGTCTGGTCCAGCCCCAGCCACTGTAGCTCTTTGGGAAGTGAACTAGCAGATGGAAGATCTCTTTTCAATCTCTGTGTCTCTTGAATATGTAAAGTAAATCATTTTTTTTAATTGGAGACAAACCTTTCTATCAAAGATAGTTTGTGGGTGGGTATTTTGTCTAGCAACTGAAGTGCCAGTTAGGACATATTCCTCCAACCTCAGAGTGCTGGGTTTGGATTTCTGATTCTGCTTTCTGACTTCAGTGTCTCAACAGTGCTGACCCTGGGAGGCAATGGTGATGGCTCAAATAGTTAGATCCCTGCCACATACATAGGAGGTCTTTGGTGAGTTCCCATTTCCTGGCTTTGGCCTGGTCTCATTCTGATCATTGTGGACATTTGGGGAATAAACCAGCAGATAGGAGCTCTGATTCCATATATTTTTCTCTGCCCATCAAATAAATAAAAGCAAAAGTTCTAATGGTTTCCTTGACTGATCCAGGTCTATCCTATACGGGTTGGAAACTTTTGCTTCTCTTGGTATCACTAACTAGGTATCTGTCAGTATCTACTTGAGTTTATAAAGACAGTGATTTAGTGTGGAATTGGTCAGTCCAACATAATCTGAGTTAGCCCTATTTGTATCTTTTCACTCTCTAATTAAAATATAACTACCGAAGTAGTGAGTTTTGATAGAGACAATATGGAGAGTAGGTGATAGCAAAAAAGGTAAAATAAACAGATCTCCCTAGGCTTATCCAGAGTAGTATGGCCATGGAAGGGAAATTGGTAGCTGGGCCAAGGGGACTCTGGGAATGGATGAGGTGCATTTTTATTCATCATAACAGTTGAATAGCTCTACCTTTATCTCCCTGCCAAGGAGGAGGAAATACTTACTGTTTCTCTCTTATAGTACATGCTCCCCTGATTTGAGGACACAGAACTCAAGTGAATGGAGCTACTATTTATTTATTGATTCATTCATCAACAAATATATATTTAACTACAATCTATTAAATAGTCTTCTGTTTGCTAGTCTGAGAGCTGAACTGCTATATATAACATTGCTTATCCTATGGGAAAAGAAAGACACCAGGGAGACAATGAAATATTGGACTATAGCTTTTGTATAACTTAGGGCTGCCTATGGTGTTTCAGCCCTAGCAAGAGAAGATAGTTGTTTCTGAACTTACTGGAAAACCCACTGGTGACATCTTTAAAAGCATAGAATGTGCTATCAACAAAACTATAAATAATATTATGCTGGTTTTGGTATATGAATGTAATACTATTAACATCAAAATGGATCAAAAAAGCAGATACTACATATTTTATGTTTTTCCCCAAAATAATGCCTGCTTGTCTCTATTAAGCTGACCATTCTATTTTGCATAGCTATTACCAATATGTGTTTGTCAATTTGCTAGCTAGAGTTATCCTTGTTCCACAAAACAAACAAGACCAAACAAACACCAAAAACCATCTATTCTATTGTACTAAATGGGACCAAGATCTGTCATTGATCCACTAGCATTGTACTTAAATCAACAGAGCCAAGCAACTCCATTGAAAAAAAGACACAGAAATTCACTCTCAAATGGTACTTATCTATCGAAGCGCACACAGTAGTCACCCCCAGGCCATGCATAAAATGTTAGAAGACCACAAGTAGAAGTTTGAAACCAAGGGTATTACCAACTCCTGCAGTATTAGAGTTCTCTAGAGATATAGAATCAATAGCATGTGTATATAGTGTTATGAAGGAGGACTTATTCGAGAGTTTAGTTCATGTGACTATGGCACCTACAAGTCCCACCTCAGGATGATGCTGGAATAACAATAGTACCACCTGGTGTAATTCCAAGGGCCTGGAAACCAGAGAAGCCAAGGGTTTGAACCTCAGTTCAAAGCCAAAAGCTGGAGTGTCAACAAGGGGGCTATATAAATGTCCTGGAGTTCAAAGGCCAGCAGCTGACCTCTAAGATGGGAATCAAGCATATCCCAGCTCTCAGAGTGAGAAATCAATTCATCTTTTGTATTTAGTCTCTCCAGATGCCTAGCCAATTGATGGCATCCGTCCATGTCACTGCTGGATCGTCCCACCTGGTTCACTCGGACTCACATGATAATCTCACTTGGAAATAACCTCAGAGACACACACAAAGTCATGAATTTTAGGCTTCTAGGTATCCTTTAATCCATTCAAGTTGACATAAAATCAATCATCATGCCTTTGTATATGCTGTGTTTTTTTCCTATGCATACCTACCTATGATAAAGTTTAATTTATAAATTAGACACATTGAGATTAACAATAATCCCAAAATAGAACAACTGTACCAATATCTTATGAGTTTTTTTTAAAAAATACCACGTAAATTGTTTATTTCTGAGTTTTCCAGTGAATATTTTTGAAATGTGGTTGACTGCAGTTAAAACTGTAGAAGGCAAAATCGCCTATAAGAGGGTGCTACTATCCCACCATGTAAGATACTCAGCAGTGTGGCCCTGAGTAGTCCTTTGGAGCAGTATGGTTCAATTCCAGAGCAACACATCTGCTTTGGAATTAAGAAGTGAGAGTGAATTAATCCTCAGCTGTAGAGACGATCTGGTCAGATTCCTATCACTATTTCTGGCCCTCTCTAGGGCTTTGAAAGCATACCCAGGGATTCCTCAACCCAATATAGGACTGATGGATGAGGTGTGCAGGTGGGCAGGCCTGCTTGGATCAATTCTCTTTTTAGTCCATTTCCTTGCTTATCGTGAACAATGGGAGAAGTAAAGACAGTGGAAAAAAATCAGTTAGTTAAATTGTTTGTTTTTACAGCTGGCCTAAAGAATAGTGAGGGAAGCCAATAAAACTAAGTGATGAGAATTACATGTCAGAGTTTTCTGGGGCTTTTGATTATCTGTGGCTTGCCAAGTTTTATTACCACAGAGAGGACAACATGGGCAAGAGTAGGAAAGAGCAAACCTGACTGGAGCATTTCATGTGCTGTCACATACGCTGGCTTCATAGACCCGCAAAACGACTTCAAACCTGAACCCCATTTTCCTAACAATTTTGCATCAGCACAAGAGACATATGCATGTCCAATACTAATAGTCAGGAGTGTGCACGCCTGAGAAATCCGAGGGGCTGCTTCTCACGGCATCGTCCCTCAGGCTGGCCAGCTGGTACACAGAAGGCACTACCTTGCACTTGTGTCTTGTCCTTGTCACGTCATTCACAGAAGTTGAGACTCCCACTGTCTCTCTTTCCAAATCCCATCTCCTGAGGGCTTTCTGGAACAGTCTATCAGTTCTTGTTGACTTCGTCCCCCTCTGACTTTCTTCCAAAACCATCATGGCAGCAGTTGAAAGAATGTTGCTTCATTTGGCCTTTGATTCACTTTTATGAATTCTCCTTGTTTACCCAACTAGATTGCACGGGGGTTGAAACACTCTTTCTATGTCTACAAAAGCATCACACACAATGCCTACTTAGCACACAGGGGGTACCCAGTGCAAATCTGTTTGCCAACAATGCTCAAAGGCAAACAAAAAATATCCGCACTTCTATTTCTAGTCTGTGGCTATTTTGTTGTTGAAAATAGTGAGGAACAATCAGAATCAGAGAAATTAGTGAGTTCCCTTTTTTTCAACCAGTTCTTTGTCTTCTCCTGTAAGCAAGCAGTATCATCTCACCACATTTCATTACACCTTGGACAGGCAAGGAAGGGCAGAAGCTACCTCTCCTCTTAGAGAGTTCATGCACAAACTGCTGGCACCCTTGTGGCTCAGACATTTGACACCTGCCCTGCTTGTGGGGAAGGTACAGTAGAATCTCCATTAACCAGACCCAGTAGTCCAGAATCCTCAGTTCAATGGAGGCATGATTATTCATGCATTAAGGGAAAGAGATTAAGTTATGTAAAAATCAAGATCAAGTGAAGAATTATTTGACAACCCATATCCTTGGACAGCTCTAGTTACTCAGCCCCATTTCATACGCTTTCCCGGATATAAGAATTGACAATTACAATAGTAAGGAACATTTAATAAGTGCTTCCTAGGGAGCAGGTAGTAAACAGTGTACTTTTTTGTACCCCTTTGATGACAGCTCCCTGTTGTCCCCACTTCCGAACGTCTCACAACCACCACTCTGCTATGTGTGAGCTCATGTAATTTGTCTTTCTGTGTCTGGCTTACTTCACTTAGTATAATGTTCTCCAGGTTCATTTGCAAGTGGCAGAATTTCCTTCTTTGAAAAGGGTGAATAGTAGTCCTGTGTGTGTTTGTGTGTGTGTGTGTGTGTGTGTATCACATTTTCTTAACAATTCATCTTTTCTCTGGCACTGAGGTTGCTTCTATAACTTGTCGATGGTGACTAGGACTTTACTGAACATGGCAGTGCAGAAATATTTGAGGTGCTGACTTCATTTCCTTTGGATAAATACTCAGAAGCGGGATTGCTGGATCTTGTGTGTTTTATTTTGAATGTTTTGAGGAACGTTCATACTGTTTTCCATAAACGGCTGTACTGTAGAGTACTTTAAACAACTCTTCTCATTCAATCATTATAAAAAAAATCTACAAAGTATGCATTACAGTATGCAGTGTCAGAACATAATGGTTATGCTTTACCGGTAATATAATATTTACCTTTAGACAATCACTATTCTAATCACTACAGTTCTTCCTTGTATATTATACCTACTAAACTGAAATGTTGCCAATATATTATACAGCTATTTTCATTAAAGTTTGGAGTTATAGAAATTTTGGATTGACTGTTTAAAATCAACTAAACTGATCATTCTCCATCTAAAAACCTAATAGAGATTTTAATGTAGTAAAGAGCTGAAGGAAAAAAAACAGAGGAGGAGTAATTCATTGACTGTATTTTGCAGATGGAAAAACTCAGGCAATGTCATCACCAATTTAGTTGCAATAGGGAATGGAAAAGCCATTTAGGAAGAGCTGAAACCAGTCCTAAGCTACATTTCTAAGGCACCTGCAAGATTGTCTGAGAGAAAACTGGGTATACAGCATTTGGTTATTATGAGTATAGATGATCTGAGTGGTGATGAGATGGTATATTTCCTTAGCTTAATGATACAGGGGCAAGTACATAGGCATTCAGTTTGGTGAGGAGCAATTCCATTGGTCAGTATAAGAGCTGAGAAAGCAAATATTCTGGTCTAAGTTTTATTGCCAAGTGATTCTCAGGAAACCATAGGGATGCAGGTTCTCTGAGGCTCTTACCTGGTGGCCAGGCTGCTCCAGCTAATGATGTTTGAGTGCCCCTTTGATACAGGACGCTGCATTGCTGAAGTGGAAGAAATGTCCTTTAAGTTGTTTTCCATGACCATTTTTCCTGTACCTGCAATATGATTGCAACCTTAGTGAGTCGGCATGATAGCTCTTCACAAAGGATTTGGGACAATTCCCCAGTGACTGAGACATTTCTAGCCCCTTGAAGAGGGGAAGGCTGGGGACCCTTAGCTATAGACTACTCCTAAGATGATGAATTGCAGCAAGCTCCCCAGTGTCTTTTTACAGAATTAGAGTGAGGATTTCAGTTCCAAAGGGTATGCTTAAAATAACTTCCTGCTGAACCACTGTGGAACCTTTTTGTCCTAGCACCCTTCCCACGTCACCCAGGAAAACAGCACCTGAGGAGCCCTCGCTCCTCTAAGAGGGTCTAGAGCCACGTGGCACTTTTGCAAAGCATCAGTCCATGAGGCTCCTCTCACTTCTTGGAGGCTGCTCACTGCAATTCGTTCCTCTTGGACATGGCCACTCGTGCCTTTACTCTCCTTCTAAGGCTTCCTTTCGCTTTTGAAGAAATTAGGATCTTACAAGGGATGGCTGTCAAAAGTTTTGGGAATTTCTAGATCAGAAATAACACAATAGCAAGTAACTTTCTCTTCTGAAGAATGGGCACAATGCCATGCCTTTGAAGGGTGATTACAAAGGTAAATGCAAGCATGTTTGAGATCAGCAGGTTACATGAACAATGTGAAGCTGCTTTAAGGTGGAAAAAAAGTGACACATGAATCATTTGCAAGAGTCTTCATGCACCCATATGTTGTCCTCTATGATGCCATTCTTAGCCTGGCATCCAAAATCAACCCAGGAAGCTTTTTCAACACTCTGGGATGTTGTTAATCAATAAACAATAGCATTGTGGGAATGGGCCTAGGAGCTAAGATGCCCTCATCCTTCTCTGGAGTGTCTAGGGTTGATTCCTGACTCCAGCTCTTGACTCCAACTTCCTGCTAATGCAGACCCTAGGAGGCAGTGGTGATGGCTCGAGTAATTAGGTCCTTGCCTCCTGTGGGAGGCCTGGAATGAATTCCCAGCTCTTGGTTTCTGCCTATAGCCTCACTCATGGCTGTTATGAGCATTTGTGGAGTGAACCAGTAGATGAGAGCACTCATTCTCTCCCTCCTTCCCTCTCTCTCTCTGTCTGTCTCTGTCTCTGTCTCTGTCTCTGATGTAAGTAAATAAATAGAATTTTTAAAGAATTGGTACAGGTATTGTGATTTCAAAGAAGTCATCTTCTAAATAATGCCTTGCAGGTGAAATGCTGTGGTTCACTCTTTAGAGTCCCTACACTGTTAGCCAGCTTGAACCTGACTGCTAGGTGGTCACAGATGGAAAGGCGATCTGAGAAGAAGTTACCAAGGAGATGGACAAAGTCCCCTGCCCACCCAAGTGGAGAAAAGAGACATGACCTTTCCCTCCTGTCTCCACAAGAACACCACTCTGCACTTAGACTCGTCAGAATGGGTGGAGTGCCCATGTGAGACGAGCCTTTAAACACAGCTATCCCCTCATTTGGAACAATGGCAGGCATCAGAAGCCACAGAAACGGCTTGGTATCCCTCTTCTTTTGATGTAATTCTTTCTGGATCATTCTAATCCACAGAGTCAAAACACACTTGTGGGAGAAGAGGCACATTCTTTGGAGTGCGATTTTTCGGCTTAAACCGGCAGTCATTGCATCACACAGGTGCGCTGAGAGCCAGGTTTGGGATAAGATTGCTCCCTATCTGTAATCCCCAGAAGCCTTCACTTACACATGGAGTCCTGACGGGGGTTTTCGGCTTGATTGATGCTTCCTTATTTTGCGGTTACATTTTGCCCTGGAGGAAATGGCTTGGGAAGAGCACCTCTGAGGTAGCATCTGAGCGAGGACTGGTAGTGTTACCAACTGTCAGTCTTTTAAGGCTAGCCGATTTAGCACACGTGATAGAAGCTGAGCTATGGGATGCAGAAGACGACATGCCCGAACGGGCTGAGGAACCATAGAACTTTCGGGAAGTCTCTGCTTTTCTCAAAGCCTAACAACATTTCTCTAGCCAACAACAATTGCCAGCTATTAACAAAAGGGGAAGCAAGGATAAGTAAGTGGGCGAGTGCTTTGTGTGAATCTTTCAACATTTTTGCTAAAGCGTTCACCATCCCCCTGGTATCATTCTTAGTAAAACCTCCTCTGAAAACAAAGTAATATTTTTTATAATTTTGGAAGTTTTCATAATTATGGAAGTATGTGCCTCTATGTTAAAGTTGGAAAGAGAAGCCTTTGCAGGAATTGATGAAGCTTCTGGCAAGGTATGGATTACCCATCGATCTAAAAAGAAATGGCTCAAAGAATATCTTTCAGTTCCTTTCAACTCACAGTTCTGTAATTCTCATGACCTTCCATAAAGGAACAATGACATGCTTTTTTCTACCAGGTTGCAAGACAGGACACAAACCATACACAGGTATCCAGTACTCCCATCCTCTTGTCTGTTGTTCTAATCCTACAGTTGACTGTGGCTATTGATTATCGCCAGTCTTTAGCAGCAGAAGCTCTGAGTCTATTGTCACCTTTCCTGCCAGCATCAATGCTGCTTCAAATAGTTATGGGGGAAAACAAACAATATATAGGAAGGCAAAGTCCTTTCCTCAACATGGTAGATAAGCAACCTTCTCTGATTCGGTCTAAGACATTTTGGTCACTTTAGTTATCTTTTTACTTATTTCATAGCTGACAGTATGCAAGTAATTATGTTTTCAAGTTTTAGGCAAGGAAAAGTGGAATGGATTTTTGTCTAACACTCTAGCTAGACTGTCTATATGTTGCCATGGTTACTATGACCTCCCTAGAGAGAACCTAGAGAATAGTTCTGGATAAAGGGTTAGGTACCCAAAAAGACATGGTACATGAGACCCAGGAAGGGCTAAAGTTCCTCTGTACATGGCCAATAGTGTGGTTCTCTTTCTCTCAAGAAGTGATTCTCTTGACAACCACAAGCCTACATTCAGGGCATACATGATGGGATCACTTATTCTGGCAAGCCTCATATATGATTTCCATATGGATAGAAATGACTCCACTTTTTTTCCATCTCCCTCAAGAAATCCTATTATGGTTTGAATGCATGAAAATAACACCTACATTATTTAGATAATCCTGAATCTGCTGTATTCACCGAATAGCAGAATTGTTGTAATGATTTAGAAAATTCAGTAATTTACCAGTCATCATAGTGCACCTGAACACAAATTCTGGCTAAGAACCACTACTCTCAGGAGCTGAAAAGGCAACAGGGCAACAGCTCAAGCCCATGCTTTGGTCTTGCAAAAGTAGGGTGAACATCTGTCCATCTATTCGTTGGTTATATATCCATTCACAAGCTGAACTTCAAGAAAATTAGGAGAGCTATGAAAAATAGCACAGCTTGGCATGAGAAGATATCAGAGCCAGGGAAACTAGGTAGGGAGCTGTGGTGGTCACTGGGGTAAGGAGCAAGGATGGAGCCAAGGTGGAAATGGTGCTACGGACTGGAGATAATGGACAGCCACAGTCAGCTGCAGGGTTAGAAGGATGAGTGCAACTGCCACGAATATGGGAGTACCAGGCCTATCTATGTACATGGCCTTTGTGGACTTACAACCAAGTTCCTTCCCTTTTATTGGAATTTGACACAAGTGTGGTCTTTGATCCTGGAGTTAGAGAAGAAGAGTTGTGTGGGAACATCCTTTACTTTCTTTCCAAACAAAGGCCACTGGGACAGAAGCAGGGCTGTGAACAGACTTCACTGCTGCTTAGGGAGCCCAAGCAGGGAAGATGAGCTGGTAGACTCATCAGAGTAGTAACAAGGGGTCTTAAAAAGAGTTCAAGGGCTTGTAGACAATGAAAAACAATAACAGCACAACACTATACATGGAATTTCCAAATTTTTTTTGCACCAAACAATGGTTAAATTTCAGTTTCCCATGAGGTATTTGATGTACTGTCATACGCTTCAACCTTGCAGGTTTGGAATTCTCTTCGTTAGGGGGCATTGGCTGAGTGACTTGTTTTGCAAAGGGGTTAATGGGTGATTATGAAAAATGGACCCAGGTTACGCCTAAAGAAAATTGTGAGGCAGAGTAACTGCGTGTTTAGAGACATACTGAAACCATGGCTTCTCCTTGCTTCCTGTCCCTGACCCCTTTGACTCTCTCTGTGCAATACCCTTTTCAGAATGCTGCTTTCCTCCAGGTGTGCTCTCCTGCAGAGTGGTGGCATAGCAATGAAGACTCCTCGGGGTGGGGCTGAGGAGGATTTGGACACCCCTTTCCCAAGGGCCATTTTCAAGTTGGCTATTTCCTCTCCTGGATGTACAGAGACTTCTCTTGCTCCTTCTCGCCCTGGTTGGGAGCATTGCTCTAATATTGTAGGCAACAAGAGGTAGCAGTGAGCTGCACAGTGTAGTTTGGATGGGGACCCTTCTTGCCAGTAACTTAGCTCCAATCCCAATGGAAATAAAAATGCAGGAAAAAAACCAGCTGCCCCTCCTACTCTGAACACTAGCCATATCTGAGTTCATGCTTTGAACCCGAAAGCTGTCGGGCAATGGATCAAAATGGGTTAATAATTTGCTAGAACGTCTCTTCCAATTCCTGCTTTATCTGCAGTTCATTGACGGGAAAAGAAATAATGAGATTCTTTGAGTCTCTGCTCCCATGGGTAATAGGATGATTAACATATATGGAAAACTCAACGATTTGCCAGGCACTAGCCTTCATGCTTTTTGTTATAATATTGTTAATTCTTTATGTATATATTATGTACATAATTATGTACATAATTCTTTATGTCTTTTTCAACCCTCTGCTATCTGCAAGATTATTATTGATATCTCAGAGAAATCTGAAGCACATTGAGAACTTAATTTGCTTAAAGCCAAACTGCTAGGAAGTGGCCAGTCTGGAACCCATGTCCTCAACCACCTTGAAATCTCTCTGTCATATCAGGTGGTGAACTTAAATGGACAACCACAAGGGAAGCTCTTCTTTAGAAAAAATGAAAGCAATCAAAGAATGAGGGAGTAGACATCCTGGAGCATCAGAAGTGGAAAAGGTTTCCAAGATGATGAAGGCTTTCCATTTTGGAGACAATTACACTGAGAGCCCAAAAGAACACAACCTTCTACACCAGGACTAAGCATTGAAACGGCTGGGATCGTGATTCGAGTCTTCTCCCCTCCCATCGGATGCGCTCAGGAGGGAGAAATTGGCGAGATGAAGAAAAGTAAGGAGACCAACAAAGATTGAATTATTTGAGGGAGCAGACAGGGGATCCCCTTCCTTTGTTTCTGACACCGTGAACTAATTCAAAGTCAGGAAGTTTTCTACCTTGTCATTTGTCGAAAAGTTCCTAAGCCCTCTTTTAAAGCTAGTACTTTAGTGGGTTTTCAAAATCTTATTGTGACCTTTATGTCTTTAGGGCCAAGCAGCCCCCTCGTATAAGGATGTTGCTTGGCTGGAACAAGCTCCAGAAACTTAGATTCACACTCCAGTCCGCGCCCTGGTCGCCTGACTCTAAGCATTCTGTGGCACTCTGCTGCCATCGTCTGGCAGATCGGTGTCAGCGACAGCGGACTCGTTCATGGCCTGTTTATTTTTATTTATTTACTTAATTTTGACAGGCAGAGTTAGTGAGAGAGACAGAGAGAAAGGTCTTCCTTCAGTTGGTTCACCCCCCAAATGGCCGCCACAGCCGGTGTGCTGCACTGATCCGAAGCCAGGAGCCAGGTGCTTCCTCCTGGTCTCCCATGCAGGTGCAGGGACCAAGCACTTGGGCCATCCTCCACTGCATGGCCTGTTTAAGAACCTCAGCTACACTGATAGGGCAGCCTAGACTTGGCAGTGACGATTAAGGATCGGGATGCATCAGGAAGAGGCAATGATTCCATCTCGAGAGGAATGAAAAGATTCTCTGGAGTGTGATAACTGAGTTGAAGCGGAGAAATCAGATTGTGAATTGAAAGCCTCGCTGAGTTGTTTCCCAGTTACTATAAAATACCGGTCATAGAAATGAGTATATCTCCACAAATAAGAAGGCAGAGCTTTTATTTTTATTCTAAATCAGCTTCCCGCTTTAAATATTTATTTGATCACACTTATTGATAAAACCACACTTACAGAATAATAGAAGATGACGACTCATTTTTATACTTTGGTCTTTGCTGGATGACTGACAGCTGCTCCGGTGCATTTGCGTCATGTATCGGCAGAATGCTGGGCTTGGACAGCGTTCACTGGGAAATGGCCACTGCGCAGAACCAGGCTGATCTCCAGGGGGTACCGTGGTAGGTGTAGTGGGATGGTGCTTTGTGGTGCGTTACCCTCTTCTTGCTGACACCCCTCTTCGTGGGACTTTGCTTTTATTTCGTCAGCCTCATCCATGGTCTCAAGAGGACTCCCATGTTTACACAATACTGAAGTCTCAGGGGTTAGCTTTGGAATCCCCAACATGGGATTTTGAAGCTCCTTTAAGAAACACTGGTCTTCAGACTGAAGCATTGAGCTGAGAACCCCACAGGCAGTAGGCGCAGCTTCTTGCCACGCCTGCCATTGTCCTGCTCTCCCCAGAGGAGCTGGAAGATCCTGCGAATGCCAGGGGAGGCTCACAGCAGAGACCTCGGCTGTGTGTGCGGAGTGGCTGCCCGAGAGCGTCTGTGTGTCTGTTCCTCAGTGGATCGGCAAAAGCAGCAGACATGCCAATCCCCACGAGGCCACTGACACCCTCTGGAGATGATCCTACAGCCACGAAGCAGACCCTGCGCGTTCACTGAGAACACGAATTCGCTGACCGTTAGGAAGAGCAGTGCACGCTACCGACTGCTTCTACTTCTTCAGCTCCAGCTGCGCCCTGGACGAGCGAGCTCCAGGACACAGGCTCTCTCTCCCTGCAGCTCCCAGTCCAGGTGTATGTGGCTGTCCCTGTGAGGCATTTCTCACCCCTTCCCCCCAAAAGTCCACATGGCAGAGGCTCAATTCTGGGTTAGCACAGCAGAGAAGGTGTCCTCCCTCCACACAGTCCTTATGCAAAGGGGAGGCTCTGTCCAGGCACCACAAGTTAACACAGTCTAAACGCTGATCTCCCTCCCTCCTGCACAGGTTCCTGAAGCTGATTCCACAGTGGGGGGAGACAAAGAAAAAAGGCTAGAAACTTCCACCATGGCCAGTGCATGCTGCAAAAAACAGCTGTGTCACATTCAGGGAGATTGGCCACTGACCCACCCACCCCTTGTATAGGAGCAGTGGCTTGGAGACAGTTTGCCTAGCAGGAGAGGCTGGCCTTAAGAAGATCATTCTGTCCAGCTCTCTGCTGTGGCCTGGGAAAGCAGTAGAAGATGGCCCAAGTCCTTGGGCCCCTGCACCTGCATGGAAGACCTGAGGGAAGCTCGTGGCTACTATTTCAGATCAGTGTAGCTTTCACCATTGCAGCCATCTGGAGAGTGAACCAGCAGATGGAAGACCTCTCTCTCTCTGTCTCTGCCTCTGCCTCTGCCTCTCCGTAACTCTGCCTTTCAAATAAACAAATAAATTTTTTTTTTTTTTAAAAAAAGATCATTCTGAAGCTCTGCCTAATGGCTTTACTTGGAACAGAGGGTGGAGAAATCGAGGCCAGCGGTGTTGTTGACAACAGTGGTGATTTTTTGGCAAGCAATTCAGTGAAGGCTGGTAGTCCCATGAGGACGACGAGGTAAACCTAGGCCAGAACTTGTTACAGTGAACCAGGCAAAGAGACAGTGACTAAGCGCCCATTCAGTGTCAGAACAAACCTCAAAGATTGGTCTCAAAAAATCTCTCCTGCCAAGTGGCACAAATATCATTAGGCATGACTGTGGAGCAACAGACGTCTCAGAAGATTGTCAAAAACAGTCATCAGTGGCTGGTTCCTGTAGCCTAAGAGCTGGGAGCGGTGACAACAGAGGCACAGAGCGTAGCAGAGAGATCAGGGGAAGAGACCATTGAAAACCCACTGTCATCCCAGTGGCTGTCCAAATAAATTCGGTCTGGCTGTGAGTTCGTCCCCTGTCTCCCCTCTGCTCGGCACCTGCTTTTTCTGTACCTTTGGTGCCCTGTGTGAGACGGCGCCGATCTGCGCTCTTTTCCTTACAAGACTTAGCAGACAACATCCTCAGAGCAGCCACTGTAAAAGTGTTCAAAGGTGCAAAGTCTGATTAAAGAAGAAAGGCGTGGTGACAGCCTCTCTTCAAAGAGAGAATATCAGTAGGCAGATAAAATGCTAAATAGAATTCTGGGGTTGAAAAACACACTAAATGAAGTCACTTATTCATTAGAAAGGTGAATGGATTGAATGCATCCCCCCCACCAACTCATGTGTACCCAGAACCTGAACGTGTGACAACTGTGATCTTCATTGTGTACTCTCTGCCCCCAATCTGGTTTGTTATGGCTCTAACCCTTAGTGTGATTGTATCTGGAGAAAAATGACTTTACAGAAGTTACTAAAGTTAAATGAGAAAATGAGGTGCCAAGGGCAGGGCCATTGTTTGACATACTTGAAGAGGGACTGGAGTATGCTCCTACCCCGTCTTCTTTCTCTGACACAACAAAAGGTGGCCAACTGCAAGCCTCATCTGCACGCGTTATTTTCCTGTGGATGTTGTAACAAACTAACCACAAACGTGGCTGTTTAAAACAGTATTTCTTTATTCTCTTACAGTTTGGGAGGTCAGAGGCTTGAAATGGTTTTCACTGAGCTAACATCAGCATATTGGTGGATTGCTATGAGGAAGAATCATTTTCCTTGAATTTTGCAGTTTTAAAGGCTTGCTGTGTTCCTTGGCTTGAGGTCGCTTCTTCCACACTCAGAGAAAGGCATAGCATTTCCTGTCTCTGACTGTTATCCTACACTGTCATAACATGTGTATAGTTTTTTTGGTTATGGATATCATTTGTGTATATAGTTACGTCGCTCTCTGCCTCTCCTTTATAAAGACTCTGGTGATAGCATATGGCCCCCACCTGGAAAATCCAGGACGATCCCATTTCAAGGGCCTTAATTTAATCATAGCTGCACCATTCCTTTTGCCATATAAGATAACATTCACATATTCCAAGGGTTAGGATACAGGTATCTTCAGGGGCTATTATTCAACCTAATAACTTTACATATCAAAGATCTCAATGAATTCCAAGTAGAATAAATGCAAAGAAATCCAGACTCAGAAACATTATAGTAACAATTCAGAAAGCAAAGACAAGAAGAAATTCTTGGATAAAGAGAAAAAAGAAATTTACAAATGAAAGCCAATAAGATTTTCATTAGAAAAAATGGGGACCAGAATACAGTGAGGTGACATATGGAGTGTGGAAATAAAGTGTCAGCCAATAATTCTGTACTCAGAAAAAATGATCTTAAAAAATAAGGACAAGGGTTGGTGCTGTGGTGCAGCAGGTTAACACCCTGGCCTGAAGTGCCGGCATCCCATATGGGCGCCGGTTTGAGACCCGGCTACTCTATTCCGGTCCAGCTCTCTGCTATGCCTGGGAGGACAGCGGAGGATGGCCTAGGTCCTTGAGCCCCTACACCCACGTGGGAGACCCAGAAGAAGCTCCTGGCTCCTGGCTTTGGATCGGCACAGCTCCGGCCATTGCAGCCACTTGGGAAGTGAACCAGCGGATGGAAGATCTCTCTCTCTCTCTCTCTGCCTCTTCTCTCTCTGTGTAGCTCTGACTTTCAAATAAATAAATAAATCTTTAAAAAAAAAGAAATGAAAATAAATAAAATAGAAACATTAAATAAAATAAGGACAAGATACCAAGAAGAATTGGTATAGGAAAGACCTCAGAATGTTTGTCCTTGCGTAAAAAGAGAAAACTGGCTTAAATTCATAGAATTATTATTTTGGGGGAGACTCTGAAATCTAACCAGCAGCAACTCAGGAGCTATTTAACCAAGAAAAATGAATACATTTTAGTAAGAACAGCAATGTCAATACCGTGTTAAATCACACTAGTCCCATATCCAGCTCACCAACTAATCAGTCACTGAAAACTATCGCATCTTCTCAGCACTAGAGGGAGCATGTACATTTGTGCAGAGCAGAACTGCAATTCGCTCCAAGATTCCTTTGAAAAAAGTCATCATTGGACTTGTCTTGTGGCTCCCTGAATGACACTATTTGAGTGACTTGTATTTTCCTTTTCCTTTTTTTTTTTAAAGATTCATTTATTTATTTGAGAGGCAGAGTTATAGACAGAGAGAGGGAAAGACAGAGAGAAAGGTCCCCCAACCACGACACTCCCCAAATGGCTGCAATGGCCAGAGCTGGACTGATTCAAAACCAGGAGCCAGGAGCTTCTTCTGGGTCTCCCACACAGGTGCAGGGGCCCAAGCAATTGAGCTATTTTCTACTGCTTTCCCAGGCCATAGCAGAGAGCTGGATATGAAGTGGAGCAGCTGGGGCTCAAACTGACGTCCATATGGGATGCTGGCACTGCAGGCGGCTTTACTTGCTATGCCACAGCGCCGGCCCTGACTTGTCTTTTTCAATCCCACTTGAACTTACCGGCTATGAAAAGCCTCTCTCCCGGAGTATAATGCAATGTTTTAATATCACAGCCACCTCAGGCAATGGCTAACAGTGCAATTGATGGACTAAATGCAGACTTACAGGGAAAACTGAAGAATGGGATGTCTACAGGAACTTTGCAAAGCTCTGGAATATTCCTGAGATCTACGCGGCGATGCACATACCCAGAACCGCACACAGCTGTGTGAAAGCTTAGGAAACCTGAGCAGGCCGTAAACGTTCTCATTTGACTGATCTTAAAGTTTTGTGCAGGCAGGAAGTGAAGGCTAAAGCACAGTTGTATAGCTTGCTTGGATACTGAGGAAATGCCTTAATACAAACACAGAAATCCTTGAAAAAACTGAGAAACACTGGCTCCAGGTATTTAATATGATCACTATCCAGTTGTAAGTTGACTATGAAACTAATGGACTATCCAGTAGCCACAAATTACAGATTCAGACTTCACGAGATTAGTCAGAAAATCATTAATCAAACCGATATAACTACAATGAGTGGTAATAGCAAAGAGCACCCTGGGGAGGAGGTGGAGGAATCTGATTTCCATAAATGCCACATTCTAATATTTACAATGTCTGTTTTTCGATAAAATGTTATAAGGCAAAGAAATAAGGAGGAAAGTAAGTCTAACTCATAAAAAGGAAAAAAGATATAATAGATACTGTCCCTAATGAAACTCAGAGATCGAACTTACTGGTAGAGACTCTAAGTCAGCTATCTAAAATATGTTCAAAGATCTAAAGGAAACTGTGCTTAAAAAAATACTAAAGAGACCAAGAGAATGATGTCTAACAAAATAGAAAATATAAAAATATACAATGGGGTGTCTGTTATAAACTATAAACAGGAACAATAGAAATCTTGAAGGTTAAAAGTATTATACATGAAATAAAAAACCCGCTATAGCAACTCAAGAGCAGATTTGACCGTGCAGAAGAAAGTATCAGAGAACTGAAATATAATATAATATAACATACACAGTAAATATATAATATATAAATATATACTATATAAATACATATTAATATATTAATACATAATATATTATAAATATAAAATATATAATAATATATATTAAATATATTTTATATAATGTATAATAATAATATAATATAATATCTCAGAGAAGAAAAAATAAAGTGAGCAGAGTCTAACAGATGACTGGGATCACTGGTGTATAATCAAAGGTACTGACAGAGATATAATGAACGTCCCAGAAGGAGAGGAGAAAAAGAAGGGTGTGGAAAGAATATTTTAGGAAATAATTGCCCAAAAATTCCTTAAATTAGATGGAATACTAACCTACCTAACTACGAATGGCACAAACCTGAAAGTAGGTGAAATACCAAGGGATCCAGCAGTCCACACACTTCATAACAATACTGGTATAATCCAAAGACAATCTTCAAAGCAGCAAGAGAGAAGTGACTCACTGTATACACAGGGTCCTCAATAAGACTTACAGTTGATTTGTCATCAGAATCAATAGAAGCCAGAGAAAAATGGAACAGAATAGTTATAGTGTTGAATGAAAAATAACTGTTAATAAGGAATTCAATAGCTAGCGTGATAGTCCTCCACACATGAAGGATAGATTAGAGACATTTTCAGATCAACGAGAACTTAGAGAGTTTTTGTTAGCAAACAAGCAAATAATATACTGTTGGGAGTTCATGAGGTTGAAATTAAAGGTCATAAGGCAGTCACTCAGACCCACATGAAGAAAAAACAAATACTGGCTAACGTATATTTATGTGGGTAAATACAACAGAAAAAAATACATATATATATATACACACTTCGGCTTAGTAGTTAAGACTTCTGGGTCCCACGCTGAAGTGCCCCAGTTCAGTTCCTGGCTCCGGCTCCTGACTCCAGTTTCCTTCCTATGCTGAGCCTGGGAGGCAGCAGTGATAACTCAAGTCACTGGGCTCCTGCCACTCACATGGGGGACCTGAATCAAGTTTCTGAGTCCTGACTGCAGCCCCAATCCAGCCCAACTTCAGTCAGTGTAGGTGTTTGAGGAGTGACCCAGCAGATGGGGACTGTCTCTCTGCATCTCTGTTGTTCAAATAAAGACTACATTAACAACATTTAAGAGAATCCATAATTTTGTTTCTTTTTAGCTGGTTTATTCTATCTGATTAAAAGATGAATGTATAGAGCAATAATTATAGCTCTATGTTGATGGACACACATATATGAACATATAATTTGTGACAGTAACAGCATAAAAGGTGAGAACAGGACTACATAAGAACAGTATTTTAGTATGGTATTGAAATTAATTTGCTATTAATTCAAACTAGATGTTAAAGATTATGATGTCAATAGAAAACTGGGGGCGGAGCCAAGATGGCGGAATAGTGAGGGCGCGCACCGATAGTCTGGGAAAATTTAGTTTAATAAAAGGGGAGTTACGGTAGCCTCAGAAAAAAGAACCAGGAAAATATTGCAGAGGAAACTCTTCTGGATCGAGTGGCTGGGAATCGGAGGACCTACTGGGAAAACAAGGTCGCCCACCGCACGGAAGCTGAGCCGCGGGACCGAGCCGCGGAAGCCGCAGGGTCTGCGCGCCAGTGCTCGAAGGGGAGTGCATGCCACACAGACAACAGCGGGGAGACTTGGGACATCCAGGGCTTCGAGTACACACATCGGCGCTGGAAGGGGAGGTGAGCTCAATATCCCGAGACATTGGTGGGGAGACGGGGGTCAGAATCTAGAGGGGGGCCGGAAAGTGCAGCAAACTCACTCAAGAAGGAAAAAAAAAAAGCTTCGGGGTTTCTCTTCCCCCTAACCTTGCAAAGGTTGCAAGGCTGCAAGGCTTGAAGAATTCCCAAGAGACAAAGAGCAGACCCCCTCTCTGGATTTACATATCAAAAGTGGAGAGCTAAGGAACTGAGTCACTACAATTCAGTAGCCTAGGCAACCCAGTGGGAGTCCAGAGGAGCCTAAACGGACTCTGGGGTAGAAGCCAGAAACTGGATGCTAAATACCATCAATTCTGCACAGCCCTGCCGAGCGGTGTTACTTACCCCCTGAATAAATAAAATAAATAAATAAATAAAAAGAGAGATTTACCACGCATAACCTGAGGGTGTCACCTTTGCACACCCTTAACCAGGAAGAACCAAGCAGAGCTCTCAGCCCGCACCCATCTCAGGCCTCCAAGGCTCCTCAACAGCAGGCAGTCCACTTAACACGGACATAGTATAAAATAATAAAAAAAAAACAACGCACAGTGACGCAAGAAGAATTAACTATGGCAAGTAACAAACACAGAAATTGAGGGAACAAGATCAACGATGACACTATGATGCCTCCAAATAAACAAAACACCCCAAACCAAGATTATGAAGATGATGAGATAGAAGAAATGCGAGATACGGATTTCAAAAAATTAATGATAAGAACATTTAGAAGTTTTCAAAAGCAAATCCTTGAACTACAGAAATCCTTATTGGAAAGGATTGAAAATCTCTCTCGTGAAAATGAAATTTTAAGGAAGAATCAAAATGAAACACAGAAACTAGTAGAACAGGAAAGTGTGATAGTGAAGAGAAATCAAAATGAAATGAAGAGCTCAATAGATCAAATGACAAACACATTAGAAAGCCTTAAAAACAGAATGGGTGAAGCAGAAGAGAGAATATCGGACTTAGAAGATAGAGCACAGGAAAACATACAGTCAAACCAAAGAAAAGAAGAGGAAATTAGAAATCTAAAAAATATTGTTGGGAATCTACAGGATACTATTAAAAAAACCAACATTCGAGTTCTAGGAGTTCCTGAAGGCATGGAGAGAGAGAAAGGATTAGAAGGCCTTTTTAGTGAGATACTAGCAGAGAACTTTCCAGGTTTGGAGAAGGACAGAGACATCCTAGTACAGGAAGCTCATAGAAACCCCAATAAACATGACCAAAAGAGATCCTCACCACGACACGTGGTAATTAAACTTACCACAGTGAAACATAAAGAAAAGATCCTAAAATGTGCAAGAGAGAAACGTCAGAATACTCTGAGGATCTCCAATCAGACTCACAGCAGACTTCTCATCAGAAACACTACAGGCTAGGAGGGAATGGCGAGACATAGCACAGGTGCTAAGAGAGAAAAATTGCCAGCCCAGAATATTATATCCTGCCAAGTTCTCATTTGTGAATGAAGGTGAAATAAAGACCTTTCATAGCAAACAGAAATTGAAAGACTTTGTGGCCACTCGTCCGGCCCTGCAAAAGATATTTAGAGATGTGCTACACTCAGAAACACAGAAACACGGCCATCAATATGAAAGAAGGGAAAGGAAGAACACCTACCAGTAAAAGAGCATGGGAAGCTCAAAGCATATACTAGAAAATATTTCAGGGAAAATGGCAGGGCAAAGTCACTACGTATCAATAGTCACATTGAACATTAATGGTCTGAATTCTTCAGTTAAAAGACACCGATTGGCTGATTGGCTTAAGGAACAAAACCCAACTATTTGCTGCCTACAAGAAACACATCTCTCTAACAAAGAGGCATGCAGACTGAAAGTGAAAGGTTGGAAAAAGATATTCCATGCCAACAGAAACCAAAAAAAAGCAGGTGTAGCCATATTAATATCAGACAAAATAAACTTTAATACAAAAACTGTTAAGAGAGACAAAGAGGGACACTATATAATGATTAAGGGTTCAATTCAACAGGAAGATGTAACTATTATAAATGTATATGCACCTAATTACAGGGCACCGGTCTATTTAAAAGATATGTTAAGGGACTTAAAGGGAGATTTAGATTCCAATACAATAGTACTGGGGGACTTCAATACTCCACTCTCAGAAATAGACAGATCATCTGGACAGAAGATCAACAAGGAAACAGCAGATTTAATCGACACTATTGCCCAAATGGATCTAACAGATATCTACAGAACTTTCAACCCTACATCTATAGACTTCACATTCTTCTCAGCAGTGCATGGAACCTTCTCTAGGATTGATCACATACTAGGCCATAAAGCAAGTCTCAGCAAATTTAAAAGAATTAGAATCATACCATGCAGCTTCTCAGACCACAGCGGAATGAAGCTGGAAATTAGCAACTCAGGAAACCCCAGAAAGTATGCAAACACATGGAGACTGAACAACATGCTCCTGAAAAAACACTGGGTCATTCAAGAAATCAAAAGAGAAATCAAAAACTTTCTGGAAGTAAATGAAGACAACAACACAACATATCAAAACTTATGGGATACAGCAAAAGCAGTATTGAGAGGCAAATTTATAGCAATAGGTGCCTATATCAAGAAATTGGAAAGGTACCAAATAAATGAGCTTTCAGCGCATCTCAAGGACCTAGAAAAACTGCAGCAAACCAAACCCAAATCTAGTAGGAGAAGAGAAATAATTAAAACCAGAGAAGAAATTAACAGTATTGAATCAAAAAAAAATGTTACAAAAAATCAGCCAGGCGAAGAGCTGGTTTATTGAAAAAATAAACAAAATTGACACCCCATTGGCCCAACTAACTAAAAAAAGAAGAGAAAAGACCCAAATCAATAAAATCAGAGATGAAAAAGGAAACGTAACAACAGACACCACAGAAATAAAAAGAATCATCAGAAATTACTACAAGGACCTGTATGCCAGCAAACAGGAAAACCTATCAGAAATGGATAGATTCCTGGACACATGCAATCTACCAAAATTGAACCATGAAGACATCGAAAACCTAAATAGACCCATAACTGAAACAGAAATTGAAATAGTAATTAAGGCCCTCCCAACAAAGAAAAGCCCAGGACCAGATGGATTCACTGCTGAATTCTACCAGACATTTAAAGAAGAACTAATCCAATTTCTTCTCAAACTATTCAGAACAATCGAAAAAGAGGGAATCCTCCCAAATTCTTTCTATGAAGCCAGCATCACCTTAATCCCTAAGCCGGAAAAAGATGCAGCACTGAAAGAGAATTACAGACCAATATCCCTGATGAACATAGACGCAAAAATCCTCAATAAAATTCTGGCCAATAGAGTACAACAACACATCAGGAAAATCACCCACCCAGACCAAGTGGGATTCATCCCTGGTATGCAGGGATGGTTCAACATTCGCAAATCAATCAATGTGATTCACCACATTAACAGACTGCAAAAGAAAAACCATATGATTATCTCAATTGATGCAGAGAAAGCATTTGATAAAATTCAACACCCTTTCATGATGAAAACTCTAAGCAAATTGGATATAGAAGGAACATTCCTCAATATAATCAAAGCAATTTATAAAAAACCCACAGCCAGCATCCCATTGAATGGGGAAAAGTTGGAAGCATTTCCACTGAAATCTGGCACCAGGCAGGGATGTCCACTCTCACCACTGCTATTTAACATAGTTCTGGAAGTTTTAGCCAGAGCCATCAGACAAGAAAAAGAAATCAAAGGAATACAAATCGAGAAGGAAGAAGTCAAACTATCCCTCTTTGCAGACAATATGATTCTGTACTTAGAGGATCCAAAGAACTCTACTAAGAGACTATTGGAACTCATAGAGGAGTTTGGCAAAGTGGTAGGATATAAAATCAATGCACAAAAATCAACAGCCTTTGTATACACAAGCAATGCCATGGCTGAGAAAGAACTTCTAAGATCAATCCCATTCACAATAGCTACAAAAACAATCAAATACCTTGGAATAAACTTAACCAAGGACATTAAAGATCTCTACGATGAGAATTACAAAATCTTAAAGAAAGAAATAGAAGAGGATACCAAAAAATGGAAAAATCTTCCATGCTCATGGATTGGAAGAATCAACATCATCAAAATGTCCATTCTCCCAAAAGCAATTTATAGATTCAATGCAATCCCAATCAAGATACCAAAGACCTTCTTCTCAGATCTAGAAAAAATGATGCTGAAATTCATATGGAGGCACAAGAGACCTCGAATAGCTAAAGCAATCTTGTACAACAAAAACAAAGCCGGAGGCATCACAATACCAGATTTCAGGACATACTACAGGGCAGTTGTAATCAAAAGAGCATGGTACTGGTACAGAAACAGATGGATAGACCAATGGAACAGAATTGAAACACCAGAAATCAACCCAAACATCTACAGCCAACTTATATTTGATCAAGGATCTAAAACCAATTTCTGGAGCAAGGACAGTCTATTCAATAAATGGTGCTGGGAAAACTGGATTTCCACATGCAGAAGCATGAAGCAAGACCCCTACCTTACACCTTACACAAAAATCGACTCAACGTGGATTAAAGACCTAAATCTACGTCCTGACACCATTAAGTTATTAGAGAACATTGGAGAAACCCTTCAAGATATTGGCACAGGCAAAGAATTTCTGGAAAAGACCCGGGAGGCACAGGCAGTCAAAGCCAAAATCAACTATTGGGATTGCATCAAATTGAGAAGTTTCTGTACTGCAAAAGAAACAGTCAGGAGAGTGAAGAGACAACCGACAGAATGGGAAAAAATATTTGCAAACTATGCAACAGATAAAGGGTTAATAACCAGAATCTACAAAGAGATCAAGAAACTCCACAAAAACAAAACCAACAACCCACTTAAGAGATGGGCCAAGGACCTCAATAGACATTTTTCAAAAGAGGAAATCCAAATGGCCAACAGGCACATGAAAAAATGTTCAAGGTCACTAGCAATCAGGGAAATGCAAATCAAAACCACAATGAGGTTTCACCTCACTCCGGTTAGAATGGCTCACATTCAGAAATCTACCAACAACAGATGCTGGCGAGGTTGTGGGGAAAAAGGGACACTAACCCACTGTTGGTGGGAATGCAAACTGGTCAAGCCACTATGGAAGTCATTCTGGAGATTCCTCAGAAACCTGAAGATAACCCTACCGTTCGACCCAGCCATCCCACTCCTTGGAATTTACCCAAAGGAGTTTAAATTGACAAACAAAAAAGTGGTCTGCACCCTAATGTTTATTGCAGCACAATTCACAATAGCCAAGACCTGGAACCAACCTAAATGCCCATCAACAGTAGACTGGATAAAGAAATTATGGGATATGTATTCTTTAGAATACTATACTGCAGTAAGAAACAATGAAATCCAGTCATTTGCAACAAAATGGAGGAATCTGGAACACATCATGCTGAGTGAAGTAAGCCAGTCCCAAAGGGACAAATAGCATATGTTCTCCCTGATCGGTGACAACTGACTGAACACCAAAAAGGAAACCTCCTGAAGTGAAATGGACACTATGAGAAATGGTGACTTGATCAGCATAGCCCTGACTGCTAATGAACAACTTAATACATTATCCCTCTTAGTAGTTTTTTTGTCTGTTCTACTTAATATGACAGGTTTAATTCTGTAATTATCACACAGTTATTCTTACGTATTGAAAATTAACTGAAATGTGATCCCTGTTAAACATAAGAGTGGGAATAAGAGAGGGAAGAGATGTATAATTTGGGACATGCTCAAGCTGACTTGCCCCAATTGGTAGAGTTAGAAACATACCAGGGGACTCCAATTCAATCCCATCAAGGTGGCATGTACCAATGCCATCTCACTAGTCCCAGTGATCAATTTCAGTTCACAATTGATCATAATGAAAGGACTAAGAGTCAAAGGGAGCACATAAACAAGTCTAGTACCTGCTAACACTAACTGATAGAATAAATAAAGGGGAGAGTGATCCAACATGGGAAGTGAGATACTCAGCAGAATCATAGAATGGCAGATGTCCTAAATAGCACTGTGGCCTCAGAATCAGCCCTAAAGGCATTCGGATCTGGCTGAAAAGCCCATGAGAGTATTTCAGGCATGGAAAGCCAAGACACTCTGGCAAAAGATCTCTGTGAGTGAGATCCCAGTGGAAAGAACAGGTCTTCAAAGAAGGAGGTACCTTTCTCTGAAGGGAGGAGAGAACTTCCACTTTGACCATGGTCTTGTCTAAACAAGATAAGAGTCAGAGAACTCAGAGGGCTTCCATAGCCTTGGAAACTCATGACTGGTGCATAGGGAGATTACTGATGCCATAAACAGGAGTGTCAATTTGTAAAGTCAACAACAGGAATCACGGTTCACTTACTCCTCATGTAGGATCTCTGTCCTTAATGTGCTGTACATTGAGATTTAATGCTATAATGAGTACTCAAACAGTATATTTCACTTTGTGTTTCTATGGGGGTGCAAACGGTTGAAATCTTTACTTAATGTATACTAAACTGATCTTCTGTAAAAATAAAACAAAAACAAAACAAAACAAAACAAAAAAAATTATCAATTCCCAACTTGACTCTCACTGGGATTAAATATGACAATAGGTCTGATCTGATTTCATCATCATTTAAAAAAAATCATCTATTTATTTTCTCTTTATGTTTCTGTGTGGGAGCAAACTGTTGAAATCCTTACTTAATGTATACTAAACTGATCTTCTGTATATTAAGATAATCGAAAATGAATCTTGATGTGAATGGAAGGGGAGAGGGAGTGGGAAAGGGGAGGGTTGTGGGTGGGAGGGACGGTATGGGGGGGAAGGCATTGTAATCCATAAGCCGTACTTTGGAAATTTATATTCATTAAATAAAAGATTAAAAAAATAGAAAACTGTAGGTGAATCATCAAGAAAATTAGTGAAAAATATATAGTAAAAGAAAGGCAGGTAAACTCAAATCAAGCAGAAAGTAGGAAACTATAAAAGTTAAATTATAAACAAACTAATTAAAAATAAATATGAATAAATAAACAGTAGAGTTAGAAAAAAATGTTGTTTCTTTGAAAAGGAACAACAGAATTTACAAACTTCTTAGCAAGCCTGGCCACAAGAAAAAAGAGGGAACACTCATTAATTAAAGAAGGAATATTACTACTAACTTGACAAAACCAAAAGGAATATAAAGCAATAGCTATGCATACACTATTTTGCAGGCAATAAACTTGATAACAGATTAAGTAAAAAAAAGTCTCAGAAGCACAAGGTTTACTTGGCATTTGAAAATTAATTAATATAATATGTCATATTAATGCAATATAAAACAAGCAATCATCATTATCTCAAAATGCAAGCATACACACACACAAAGAAAAAGGCAAAAATCAAAACCCCTTCAAGAGAAAAAAAATCAAGAATTTAGGAGCAGAATAGAACTTCCTCCCCATGATGAAAGGCATCTAAGAAAAACTCATGGCTCACATTACCCCTAATGGTGAAAGACTGAATGATTTCCCCTTGAGGTCAGGAACAAAGTAAGAATGTAAGCTTCCTTATTTCTATTCAGCAAGTTGCTAGAGCTTCTGCCAGGGCAATTAGGTAACAAGTGGAATGGAAGGCAATCAAAGAACTACCAGAACTAATACAGATTCAGCAAGGTTGCATAATACAAGATCAATAGACAAAAATCAATTGAATTTGTTTTATATTTCCCAGTGTCAAAAAACTTACTGCAAAACTATAGTCATCAAGAGAGTAGGCCTCTGGCAGAAGGCTAGACATATAAATTAACAGAATAGAATTGAGACTCCAGATATAAACCTACACATTTATAATCAAGTGGTTTTTTATTTGAATGTGTTATTTATTTGACAGGAGGAGACAAAGAGAAAGAGAAAGAGAAATGGAGATCTCCCATCCGCTGGCTCATTCCTCAGATGTCCTCAGCTGGGGTTGGGCTATGCTAGACAGGGACAGGGAACTCTACCTAGGTCTTCCACATGAGTGCCAGGACCCAGGTATTGGAGTCATCTCCTGCTGCCCACCTCCATGTGCATTAGCAAGAAGCTGGAACTGGAAACCAAGCCCAGACTCAAACTCAGGCACTTTGATATAGAATGCAAGGATCTCACGTAGCAGCGTAACCACTATGCCAAATGCTAACTCCTAGACCACTATTTTTTGCCAAAAGTGACAAGAATAATTCAGTTGGAGAAAGAATATAATTTTGAACAAATGATTCTGGGGCAACTAGATATTCACACTGAAAATAAATGACATTAAATTCCTTTTTGATACCATATAAAACAATCAACCACAATAAATTATAGATCTACATGTCAGAGCCAAGCATATAAGAATCTTAGAAGAAAATACTGGAGTAAATCTCATGATCTTATGATGGTCAAACTCTTCTTAGATATTCCACAAAAGCACAAATGACCAAAGAATAAAAGATATACTTGGACTTTATCAAAATTAAAATTAGTTTGCACTTCAAAATAAATTAAAAAATGAAGATAAACCATGAAATAGAAGAAAATATTTGTCAACCATATATTTCTTAAGGGATCTGCATTTAGAATACATAAAGTCTTTCTACATTTTAAGAATATAAAGAAAATAATCTAATTGAAAGACAGGTTCTAAGTGGGCATTTCTTCAAGGATTATATGTAAATGGTCAGTAACAGTCTCAGGAAAAGATGTTAAACGTCTTTAAATATTAGGGAAGTTCAAATCAAAACCACAATGGGATACCACTTTATATCCATTAGAATTATTATTCATATAAAAATGCAAAGTAACAAGTGCTGGTGAGAATGTGGAGAAACTGTAACATTTGTGCATTGTTGGTAGGAATGTGAGGTGGTATAGCAACTGGGCAAAAGAACATAGTGGCTTCCTAACAAGTGAAAAACATAATTAACATTTTACTTAATTATACTTCTGGATCTATCCACAAATGAAAAGCTGAAAGCAGAAAATGACCAGAATATGTGTGCACCAATCATCGTAACAGCATTATACAAAATGTCCAAAAAGTGGTATGGAAACAGTCCGAATATCCATCATCAGATGGGTGGGTAAACAAAGTGGCATACATTTAGAAAGTGGAGCATATTCAGCTGTAAGAAATAAGATACTGATACATGCTACAGTGTGGCTGAATGAAAGAAGCCATACATAAAAGGTCTGTTCATAAATTACCAGAAAAGTCACATTGATAGACAGACAGACCAGTGGTTTCCAGGTGTGTGAACAGGGGAGAATGTGGAATGACTGCCATTGGGTATGGGTTTTTATTTTGAGGTGGGAAAAACATTCTAGAATTGATTGTAGTGATCATCACACAATTCCACTCATGTACTAAAACTCATTGAATTATAGACATCCAATGGATGCAGTATTTATTCTATGGCATTTTAGTTATATCTCAACACAGGTGTTACAAGAAAGGCCCTGGGTCCCCAACAGCAGAACACAAATAACAAGGAGTGAAAAGACTGGTGGTACAGAAAAGGAAGGGTTTGCAGGTCTCAAGCCTACAAGGCTGTGTGTCAGGGATGCTGGATTTCATTAACACATGACAGAAGGTGACCTAAAGCTATGAAGAACAGAGTCACTGAGTGTCAATGTGTAGATCACAGAAGGTGGCGATAGCAGACTAAAGGGGATGAGGAGCATCTGTTCTCAGGAGGGAGCAGGGAGGACTTGCTGCCAACTGCAAGAATGCCCACATTGCATTTCAATAGCATTCTGGGCAGAAGGAGAGGCTAAGGACCCTTGAGATAAGAATAGATATGATAAGGAAATCAAACGTTGAATTTATTGTGTAAGTTCTAAACCGCTGAGATTTAACTCAAAGAATCTGAATGCACGTGGAAGAGATTAAGTTTTGAACTGAGTGATCATAAATGCTGCAGATTAATTTTTCTTTTCCCACTATTATAGGAAGGGTTGTTGTAAGCCATGGAGTTCAAGTAGAGAAAAATAGAAAAAATTGCATTCTCTCCTCACTGTGTCAGAATGAGCAAACTTTAAACTCCTTATCATCCATTAGTGAACAGGGCACTCAAGGAATGGTCCTAAACTGATACCCTCACTGGTAACCCAGCAGTCACAGACAGGCTGAACTTCTAATCTTATGCTGGGAAAACCAGTGTGTGATGAAGAAGAAGTGAAAGGTTGAAAACCATGGGCTCAGTGACTTTGGATAACATAACAATCTCTTTTGGAATTAATTTGCCTGACCTTTAAGGGAGGTGAATTAGACAACTAGTAGGTTTTCTTCCAGCACTAAACCACTGATTCTCCAGTCTTGAAATGTCTGCCACATCTTAGCCAAATTCAGCTGGGCATTGTCTTTAGCGAGATGGTATTCTCCTCTCTTTCCTTGGCTAGATCCTAGTAGCTGGACTAAGGGCAGCGAGACACAAAGTGCAATTACCTGTGAGGTGCTGTCGGCTCCTATTTCTGCAGCCACATTTTGCAATTAGCTCAGGAGTATTCACATCACTGTGACAGCTGAGACAGTAAAAGGAGGCTCTGGACAATGAAAACAAATCAAGAATGACTTATGTGAGACTTAACACTAAGGATGCGTGGTGCTGGCTCAGTCTGCCTCCCATTAAGTTCTATTTGCTTTAGTGCTTCCCCTTCCCCATAAAGTAATCAAAAAATTACCTTTTGACTTCTTTTGGAGATTCAGCAATAAAGAACCCTAATGTATTCTTGCGCAGCCTAACTTGTACAGGGGGATTGAGTATCAAGCCACTGGAAATGGAAAATAAAAATACAGTCATTTCCCCCTCTAATATCTGTGACAAGATTTGGTATTTCACTCTGTCATCACCAGTGGGGTTCTCTAAGTAGCTGAGTTAATAGAATTCAATCTCCTTTTACTGTCTAACACAGTGGAAAATGTGAATCTGACTATATTTGGTCCTTTGTTTGATTGCTGTCGGAAAGGACTTGACTGCTGAGCTGCGTATGCAGCTGAGGGGAGGGGCCATTCCTGCCTGGTTGTGTCGTGAATCTAAGATGGTCCAATCAATCCAGGTGAATCCCGCCTTGCTAATTTAGGCTATCACATGACGAGTAGTCCAGGACCACACTGTTCTAGGTCTTGTGGTCACCTGCCATTTCAAATTAAATTATAGCTAATTAACCAGATGGTTCCAAAAGTGTATTTTGTTTACTTATATAGTTTTTGAAGGTGCACATTGCTTTTGGCTTTCATTGTGCTCCTGTAGACTGCAAGATTTTTGAGAGCAGCAGCCATGCAATTTCTTTCTATTTCTACATTAATTGAACATTTTGCTTTTCTGTTTTATTATGGATTCTGTGCTTGAAAAGGCTGTATTACAAATTTCTACCCATGATATTCTTTGATGCAGAACTCCACTATGGGTTTTTGAGTGACCTACATTTCTCCTTGTTTATCAAGGTCTCTCCTCTTTATTTCCTTTTGTTCAGACCTCCGTTAGGGTCAGGTGCCATAACCTCATTTTCTGGTTTGCTTTAGGGCACAATGAACATACTTCTTCCCTCTAAATGTCACTCCCTTTTTATGTTCACATTGGAATGAGGGTAAGTCCTAATTCTGGCAATTTTTAACTTACTCTGTTGTTAGGATACTCCAAAGACATTTGCAAATGTTAATAAATCTTTACAGAAATAAAAGGGCTTGCACAATGAAAACTCTTCAGCCCTATGCCAAGAGTTAAAGGGAGCTGAACAGCTATGTTCAGGTGTATTATTACCTGAGACAATGGGTGGCATTTTCTGAGTGTTTACTGACTGATATGAATGAGTGGAATGTTTGGATTTGTATTGAAAAGGGAAAGAGTGTGGATTTTTGACCCCCTAAATATCATTGGTTGATGTTTACTAACTAGCAAGCATATACCTAATTGTGTCTTACATATCTCCTTTTCTGCTTTAAAGATGTGTGCGTGTGGGTGGGCGGGGAGGTGTTCTTAGAACTTATGTCAAATACGTGGCTATGAGATATTGTAACAACAACATATCTGGTTGCACTGAGAGGTGATATGAGAGTCTTCTGAGGATTATGCTGATCTGGCATTATTATTTGACAGTCTCCTTCCTAAAGCTCAGCCAGGCACTCTCCTGGAGAAATGGTCTGCCACTGGGACAAACTCAGAATGCTCTCCCACGGAGGTCAGCTGCAGTGGCATCCCTTAGCAGGTGATGCATAATTGCCCAAGATGATTCTTTATGATTACCCTGTACTTCTGCAAGTCTTGGTCTTTTCAAGTGTATCGATTAGGGAACATGTCCAGGCTTCCACACATCAACAATGATTGTGGTTGCTTAGTAACATGGTGATCAGAAGTATATCTCCCAGAGATGGACTGTCTGAGTTCACATCCTAGCTCTGCCATTTGGCGGATCCTGTGAACCTGAGAAAATTACTTGATCTCTCTGGGCCTCAGCTTCTGTCTCCATAAAATGGGACTAGTAACTGTACCCATGTCATAGTGTTGTGTGGGATTAAAGAATCTATGCCTGCAGAGTACCTATGGCAATCTTGTCCATGAAGTAGCAGTCTTCTGAGAAACTGCAGTCAGTGTCTTTGCTAAACCAGTCTCTTTTAAAAATGTGACTTTTCAATGAGAAATTGAAGTTAAATCTGTGTTGGAATTTGTCCCTCTTTGATTGGGAGGGATGGGTGCTCTGTGGTAAACAGCACCAAGTCCTCTTGAACATATGTGAAAATTAGTTGCTTAATAAATGTTTATGTTTCTGTTCTATCATATCCTAACGTCATTTTAATAAAATTTACAGAAATCTGGTGTGTTAGACCTGGAAAGATATTAAGAACATGTGATCCAGTAGTTTCCAAATGCCAGTGAACAAACTAAATATATATTATGGAGACTTAACAAATCCTTAGGCCCCACCTTTAGAAACAGGTTTTTGCCAGGCCAGAAATGGGGTTTTAGAACTTATATGTCTTTTTAAAAGTTTGCAAAAAAATTAGGTGCAGAGCACAGGTTGTTGATGGTCAAAGAAGTTACTGAAACTTGATCAAGAGCTAGATCAGTCTGAAACCCAAACTTTCTGGCTTATGATTGTAAGCCTACCCATTGTACATGAACTGTTTCCAGAAGAGAGTCTGTTTGTGCGGATGACAATATGCACAGGTTTAGACTGTGAGATTTTCTTGAGCATGGCAGGATTGTTAAATAGAATTTCATGAGCCAAATAACACTACTTGCTATTCTCCCCTTAACGATCCTCCTTAACGATGCAGTATCCTACTGATTTTTTTCTGCCCAGCTTTTTGTCTAGGTCTTCTCTAGGGAGATAGGACTTTTATTCTTTCCATATAAATTTCATATAAAATCATTTTCTATAAAATCATTCCTTCATGGCCCATCTGATATCATTTAATATTGCAGAATTTTTAACTTTTCACTACAATTCTAGGATTCTCAGTGATGCTAGTCTTTCAGGTGGAAGGTATCTTAGAGATTAATCTACGTGACTTCCTCACTCTATAAATGATGAGCACTTCTCCAAAGCCACGGGGCTAGCAAATCATAATTCCAGATCAGAATCTAGGCTGTGGATGTCAGTTTCTAGCTTGAGTTAGTTTTCTACTAAAGAACACACATGAACCAACATAATAGCATTTCTTGCTCCCCATCCCATCTAGTCTTCACTTTTTCTTATTTTTCAGCATCTTTTGTCTCTGCACAAGTATTGTTGTAGCTAATTATTGTCCTTTTGCTCCATTTCCTTCCTTTTATGTATATGTAGGTTTTTTGACACAGATTTTCTTTTTTATGACATGACTTCTCGTACTTATCATATTATGACTTATGCATTCTCTGGACACACTGGTGTACTGATAAGGTCACCTCTAACCCTTTCTCCACTCTATCAATAGCAGACTTTGTCCAGTGGCCCAAGGGAATCTCAATTTTGCAAAATTTTACAGCTTATCTGAGGCTATTTTATTTCATAGTTTTATTTATTTTAGGGCCAAGACTTACACGATCTGGTCATATTGTTAAGAAGAACAGATCTGAGAAGGGGACCATTTCTTCTCTCCCATGCTCATGAGAGAAAACTGGGGCAGGGTCACTGGAATAATGGCATGGTGTTTACCCCCTCAGATGAACCATTCCAACCCCAGTCTTAGAGACAGCCCTGAGCGCACCACAGTGGTGGGAGCCCCGTGTCTGTGTGGCTGGCTCTCAACACATGGCAAAGAGCCCAGCAATGGCTGAATCTTTGGGAAAGTCTTAATGATAAAGAGTCTCCTCAAAAAATAATTGAAGAGATGAGAAGCCTTATTGGTACCAGCAACCACCGTGAAAGACAGATTTGTGTTCGATGGCTATGAGCATGAGGTTCATCTTCACGAAGCAGAGCCTAGGAAGAAAGACAAGAAGAAGGTGTGAGAAGAGAGGAAGAAGCAGAGAGCTAGTTCACCAGAATGTGGCCATTCCAGGGAGAATACCAGAGTGTGGAGGAGGGAGAAGGAACTCTCAAATAAGGAGTCTTCACTTGCACGTGAATCCACCTGAAACAACTGCCAACCAGAGTGCCAGTGGGCCGGGGAAGAAGCTGCACCACAAAGACTCTGAGCTACTCACTGTTTCATCTTCAGTGTTTATAATGGAGTCCACTCAATGGTGAGCCCTGGATGACCAGTGTGGAATGAAAGAACAAGGACAGAATTTCCCATCAACTTACCGGGAAACTTCAGGAAAACTCATTCCAGCAAAATCATCGGAGAGATGTTGAGTTAGAACTTTGTTCTTCAGACCATTCAAGAAATGTTTCTCCCAGGGCTGCTTAGGAATGATCTGGAATACAGAATCACGCCACACATAGCATGTTCGTGTGGATACAGGATGCTCTCAATGAAGTTCTACATTATGTGAAGTGGCAAATTAGTCTCCTTGGCAGTTCAAGCAGGAGCCAAATCTCATTTCTTGGGGGACCACTTGCTGTCCTTAAGTTCTTTTTTCTATACCTGGTCTTGACATCAGGTTGGAGTCAAGATTCAAAATCAATTTACAAGGTTACCTTTTTGTCTTGCTCAATAAATAGAGATGTTAGAAAGGTGCACAAGCCTGGCACCAAGCAGCCTTGGGCAATGAATCCCAGCTTTAATTCAGCAAAGCAGATGATATTGTCTCCAGTACTCCAGTTCCAGCTGGGAATCTTTGGCAAGTAGACCTGTTTTGTGGGAGAAAGTAGGTCAACCACTCAGCGTACACATACCTTAAGAAAGCTCGTTTAGAGGGGGGTATTTTTCTTTCATTTAATTTACTTGAAATCACTTATATTTTACTGTTGGGCACAAAACTGGTACCCAGAACAATGGAGGTGATAAGAACAAATGCAACATTTGAAAGTGATTAGTGGCCAACCTTTCCAATTAAAAAAATAAAAATATAAAAAGCTGGAGTTGAAAAATCAGGTCAGATGGCTTAGACCACTAATTCTGCCTCCAATTTATACTCCAAGTGATGAACAATCTTAATGAGACTCCAAATTTCATCTGCAATTGGCAAAAACTTTTCATTTGTAGACTCATTACATAGTAATAAGGTTTACAGCATTTTATAGACTAAAAAAGGAAGAGCCTGAAAACTTTAATATGTTATAATACCTTGTTATGGGATTGAAGTATTTGTATTATGACTCTGGTCTTGGGGTAATAGTTCTTGATGCAGCGTACCCTTCAAAAATTGCAAATGTACTCGTTAGCAATGCACATGAAGCCAAGTCTCTTTGTAATATAATTCAATTCCAAGTTAACTTGGTGTGTGTGTAATGTAAGAAAACTTAACATATTATACAGTTCATTCCTATGCTGTTTTCTAAAAATATGCAGTTGAATAACATACACTGCAGAGTGGTACTGTTTTACTGAGTTAGTAAATGAGATCTACTGAAAAGTCAGATGTTGATATTAAAAGATCGTGGTCTTCTGGGGCCAGTTCTTGGGAAGGAATAAACAGATTCACATGTTTTAGCCCTCAAACCCAAACACAATTACAGGAAACAATGGAAGTTTAATTGCTGTGTGTAGCTTGAAGTAGCTCACAGACTGCGTAATTCAACTTCTTCATTTAGAAACCAAGGGACTACTATCTCCCTCATATTTACTGTGTTAGGCACGGCACTACACATGTTTGGCTGTTCCTTGCTGTTTGTAGAACCACTTTCAGTATGTGCATTTGTGTTCTGGAAGACAGACGTTCATCTGGATTGTGTACAACACCTCTGCCATCACAATCGTCATTGACTTTGCCACAAGTCAAATTCCCAATCACAGTTAAAGGTGATGATACTAACTCTGGCACTCTTGAATATCCAGCATACTGAACCTTGACTGAAATTTCCCTAGCACTACTGAAAAACAATCCCAATAAATAATTTGTGCTAACAGAGTTCCCAAATGTCATCTTGATTTTTGAGGAGGAGAAGATCTTAATTATTTGACTGCTCCTGTCTGAATAGCAGCCAGTTATTGGTGCAATTGCTTTTTTAAAAATTCAGACAGCTATGAGGCACACCATGGAAAAAAATGGAATTAAAATGCACATTGTCCATGCACTTTTTGAAGACACCTTGTGCTATCGACTGAAACTTCCGGTGCACACACAGAGGAGCACGTATGCAGTCAGGGGGCTTTGCAGCTGCTTGCCTAGTCGGAGGGGGCCTGAGGCAAATAGGAAGCAGAATTACGAAATATGATGAAACTCGTTCTGCCGTAGACGGCATTTTCTCACTTGGCTTTATTTCAGAAGAAGTAGAAGAAGTGGAAACTCTGGAAACACAGTGCCAGCTTCTTTTTTTTTTTTAACTTTTATTTAATGAATATAAATTTCCAAAGTACGACTTATGGATTACAATGGCTTCCCCCCCATACCTTCCCTCCCACCCACAACCCTCCCCTTTCCCACTCCAGCTTCTTACCTCAAGATGTTTGAAGTGTCTTCAGCATGTGAGTCACTGCACAAAGGGTTGGCTATGATCAGGCAGGCTTCTGCAGATTCCACCTGCTCTTCAAGACAAAATAGAAACCACCTTGTTAATTACATGGGCAATGCTCTAGCATTCCATTTGGGTTCTCTGAAGGTTTTTGTCACTGAATTGCCAACAAGAATGGGAATGCTTTTGAGAAGCAGTTGTGGTATTCTTACACCAGTATCAGTCCTGTTAGTGTTGCAAGGCCTGTGAGGACTACAGCTGATGGACCAGGGCACCGTGTCCCTAATGTAGATGTTAAGATTATTTTTAGGCCAGCGCCGTGGCTCAACGGGCTAATCCTCCGCCTAGCGGCGCCGGTGCACCAGGTTCTAGTCCCGGTTGGGGCGCCAGATTCTGTCCCGGTTGCCCCTCTTCCAGGCCAGCTCTCTGCTGTGGCCAGGGAGTGCAGTGGAGGTTGGCCCGGGTGCTTGGGCCCTGCACCCTTTGGGAGACCAGGGTAAGCGCCTGGCTCCTGGCTCCTGCCTTCGGATCAGCGCGGTGCACCAGCCGCAGCGCACCGGCCATTGGAGGGTGAACCAACGGCAAAGGAAGACCTTTCTCCCTCTCTCTCTCTCTCTCTCTCTCTCTCTCACACTGTCCACTCTGCCTGTCAAAAAAAAAAAAAAGATTATTTTTAAATAGGTAAAGACCAAGTCATGCTTTTCCTCCTGTCTATCACAATCATTTTATGTCTAGTAATGAGCAATAAAACCTTTTAAAGAAACTTCCTGTATATTTATTTGTCTTTCAGCTCAGTAATGCATAAAACAAGTGGGAGTCTGCTTAGCCCAAGGCAAGCAGTCATTCAAAAATGTGGATTTTGAATCTTAAGGTGCCTAGGAAGTTATTGAACGATCTTATAGTACTAAATAGCAAGAAAGAGAAAGACTGTGCTGGATCTGTCATTTTTTTTCCTCCTTCAATTCGTTATATTGACTCTATGGATCTCTGCTTTAAACTAAAACTTCTGGGTTTATTGATTCTGCAAAACTTAGAACATGACAGGAAGTTGTCTTTGATCTTGAACGAAACCTGTCTCCAGAGAGTTGGTTGTGGCTCGTTATTTTTAGTTCCAATCTGCATAGGATTCCTGCTATTCTCCTTCATGTTTCTGCCATCAGAAGGCACGCTAGTGTGTTTACAAAGAGACACTGATGGGGGGGAATGACCAAACACAGTTTTTCTATCCATAACTTTGCATGTCTCTTATGCTGAGAAAACAAAATTGCCCTAGATAAACAGAGAACTCAATGACATGAATAATTTAAATACACGTGGGGGAAACGTGGAGGTGTGCGTGATAGTTACCATGAGGATTTGGAGGTTAATTACTGCACTTCCTTTCTGATCAGTTTCTGAAGTGCATGAAGTCAATATTTTCCCCCAATTAAGGAGTCTGGAGCAATACCCTTGCAACAGAGCCATGTATTTAGCACCGTAAGTGCTGCAGCTCCAGGAACCTGCGAGGAGGGTAAGATCGAGGCCTTACCGCAACCCGCCTCAGATCCTCCCACTTCAGTGCAGATCCGCAGATAAAACTCGTGTAGGCCAAATTGCACTTAAATATCTTCTCCAGCTCCAAAGAAGGAGGGGACCTGGGCGAAAAGGAGAAGAGAATGCCGACTCGCATTCAGAGGTTGCTATACGTCATTGGTGCATTTCATAAGAGGCTCTGCTCTAAATACCCATGCTTTTGGGAAACATCTGTCCTCCAATATTAATCCAAGTGGTGGGGCCAGCCCTGTGGCATAGCAAATCCAGCTGTTGCAGCCATCTGGGGAGTGGACCAGTGGATGAAAGACCTCTCTCTCTCTCTCTCTCTCTCTCTCTCTCTCTGCCTCTCCTTCTCTCTCTGTGTAACACTGACTTTCAAATAAATAAATAAATGTAAAAAAAGAAATCCAGGTGGTTAGGTGATATTGATGCCATTAACCTAACTCTAATGCTAGGCATTTAGTTCAGGCTCTTTCAGTCAAATTCCCATGAAGAAACAAGTGAATGCTAATTAAAAAATGCAATATTATGGGTGAAGAAGTTCACTACATAGTAAAAAAAGAGAGCTAATTGAAAATACATAGCATTTTAAAACAACTACTATAATAAAATACATGAGGTAAAAATGGCAAAACTAGAGGGAGAAATGGATGCATCTACCACTATGAAGAAGAATTTCAGTATGTCTCGATTATTAATAGATTAAACAGAAAAATCAAGCATGTAAGTTTCACATTTATAAATTCTTCAACCAACATTCAGAAAGATTAGTTATTTTCAGTAACCCAAGAATATTTACCAAGCTGATAATTAATTAACCAAGAAGGAAAGTTTCAACACTTTATAAAATATATTGTCCATATGATGATATTTGAATACAGTATAATAAAATTAGAAGTTAATAACCAAAAGATAAATAAAAATATCCCTCATATTTAGAAATTATAAAAATTAGACACTTAAAATATTGTGGGCTAAGAAGAAATTAAAATAATTCTTATAATTGTTCTTAGGAACAAAATATTTTTAAAATATTAAATATGACTTTGGATACAACAATGGCAGTGTTTTGGGTGAGACTGATAGCTTTAGACACTAATATTTGAATAAACCCAAAGAAATAAGAAGGAAATAGATAATAAAAACAAGGGTGGGATAAAATGAAATAGAGAAATAAAAGAATAGAGAAAATAAACAAGATCAAAAGCTGGTTCTTTGAAAAATAACTTAACATAACAAGCAAAATCGGTAAAATTGATGGAGATAAAAAAGGAGACAAAAATGACTTAGATTGAATGGAGAGGATTTAATGCTTCCAGGAAAAATAAATGTGGAACATGAAGTAGACAACAATCATGTACCAACAGCTTTGAAAACAGGCAAAATAGACAGATTGCTAAAGAGATTTTACCAGAACTGATTGTGGAAGGATGAAAGAAAGAAATTGAAGATTGGCTTAGAACCAAAACTAAATCAAAGGAAACACACACACACACACACACACACACGCACACATCAAACAAAATGTATGTACTTAGAAACCTTATTTTTTAAAATAACAGATAATGTTATGTGACTTTTATTATGTAGAACATTATGGTTTTGTGGATGATTAAGTCCAACAAGCACAATACTTCATACATTCACCATTTTTGTGGTGGCAGTGTATAACATCTGCTTAACATTTTTCAAGAACACAATATATCATCATCACCTTGTGGGAAAATAGATCTCTTGAAACGTATTGCTTCTATCCAACTGTGATGAAGTATCATTTAACACGAATGGCAGGACTTCAAAGACTGAATAGAATGAAATTGGCAAACAAAAAATCTGTCTGCACCTTAATGTTTATTGCAGCTCAATTCACAATAGCTAAGACCTGGAACCAACCCAAATGCCCATCAACAGTAGACTGGATAAAGAAATTATGGGACATGTACTCTATAGAATACTATACAGCAGTCAAAAACAATGAAGCCCGATCATTTGCAACAAGATGGAGGAATTTGGAAAACATCATGCTGAGTGAATTAAGCCAGTCCCAAAGGGACAAATATCATATGTTCTCCCTGATCGGCGACAACTAACTGAGCAACAAAGGGGGAACTTGTTGAAGTGAAATGGACACTATGAGAAACAGTGACTTGATCAGCTCTTGTCCTGATTGTTGATGTACAATGTAATACTTTATGCATTTTAGTATTTTTTTTTGTTCTAGTACCATTGGTTGAACTCTGTAATTAACACACAATTATTCTTAGGTGTTTAAATTTTTTTTTTTTATTATTTAAGACCTTTATTAGCAGGTGCTTGCAGTTTGTTGACTTTTTTGAAAAAATCAAGTTGTAAACTTTTATTACAAATTAAAAATGAAGTTCTTAAAAATCTCAACTTGACCAGATATGAAACAATTTAAAAACCTTTAAAGGTGTATTGAGAAAAACCAGGCTTTTTTAAAAAACACGTTTGTCGTTACCAAAAAGAGACATCTTTAGGTAAAAATAATAAAAACCCCATGCTGCATAGATAATGCAGATAGTTCTAGTAATCTGGTCAACGGGCAAAAAGCAAGCACTTAAGGTCTTCAGCTCCAATCTTTTGTTCATTTCTTATTGCTGGAATTTCATATTCATTTCTTCTTGTTGGATGACTAAACCGGATGATGGTAGAGATGTTAAGCCGGCATTTACTCAGCCCCGCCCTGCTCAGCCTCGGGAGCGGACGAATTCTCAGCTGGTGGATCGGCTGCTTTTGTCTCTTTGCCATCTTGTGGTTTAGGGTTATCTGGGCGTCTGCGTCGGTAGTTGAAGTTGCGGCGGTACCGACGCTGAGGTGGCTGCTGACCCTGGGTCTCATCTCCTTGGTTTTCCTTGTCTTCTTCATTGCCGTCCTCTCTAGGCTGTCTTTGGCGAGGAGGACCTCTGCGGAATCGTGGTCTATAACCCCGATACATATTCTGTCTCACTGGTCTACCTTGTTCTCCTGCACCCTGGTTGTCAGCACCTTCCATCACTTCTCCCTGCACAGGAGGGTTGGAATACTGTGGTCGACGCCCATAGGGTCTCCGCATGTAGTAAGGTGGGAACCTTCGCCTGCGGTAGGGCCGGCGTTGTTGGGCCTGGCCTTCGGGAGCGCTCTCCGATCCCTCATTCTTTTCCCCACTCTCACTATTCTGGTAATTCTGCTGGTAATTGCGTGGAGGACCCCTACGACGTGGGTAGCGTCTATAATGGTTACGGTCTGCTGCATATTTACTGCCTTGCACTGGAACTCCACCAGGACCTGTAACATTTGCTGCCTCCGCACCCTTTTCTCCTTCAACAACATCAAACTCCACAGTCTCTCCATCTCCTACACTGCGAAGGTACTTCCTGGGGTTATTCTTCTTTATGGCAGTCTGGTGTACAAATACATCTTCCTTGGTGTCATTCCTGTTGATGAAACCATATCTGTTCCTTACATTGAACCATTTTACTGTTCCCAAAACCTTCGTTGCAATGACCTTCTTGTCCCCGCCGGCGGGCGCCGCCGATGTGAGGCCGCCCGGGCCACCGCTCCCTGCGCCGCTGCCCGTGGTGCCGGGCTTGGTTTCGGCGGCGCTGAGGGCGGGGGCGGCGGGGGGGGGGGGGCGGCGGGCGGCTGCTGGGTCTCGGCCTCGCTGCTCATAGTTGCGGTGATGGTGACTGGGGCCGGCTGCGGCAGCTGCGGCTCCTCCCGGGGTGTGATGGTAACTAGGCCGGCGGCGGCGGTGGGGCTGCTCAGGGCTCTCTGGGGTCCGCTCTCCACTCCCGCTACCGATCGAACTCGGTGTTTAAATTTTAACTGAAAAGTGACCCCGTTAGGAATTTGGAAAACATTATGCTGAGTGAAATAAGCCAGTCCCAAAGGGACAAATATCATATGTTCTCCCTGATTGGTGACAACTAACTGAGCACCAAAAAGGAAACCTGTTAAAGTGAAATGAACACTATGAGAAATGGTGACTTAATCAGCCCTCACCCTGACTGTTGATGAGCAGCTTAATATGTTATCCCTCTTAGTATTTTTTTTATTTGTTCTACTTAATACTTTTGGTTGAATACTGTAATCAATACAAAGTTATGCTTAAGTGCTAAAACTTAACTGAAAAGTGATCGCTGTTAAATATAAGAGTGGGAATAAGAGAGGGAAGAGATGTGCAATTTGGGACATGCTCAAGCTGACTTACCTCAAACGGTAGAGTTAGAAACATACCAGGGGATTCCAATTCAATCCCATCAAGGTGGCATGTACCAATGCCATCTCACTAGTCCCAGTGACCAATGTCTGTTCACAATTGATCATAATGATAGGACTAAGAGCCAAAGGGATCACATAAACAACACTAGTGTCTGCAAATACTAGCTGATAGAATAAAAAAGGGAGAGAACGATCCAACATGGGATGTGAGATACACAGCAGACTCATAGAATGGCAGATGTCCTAAACAGCACTCTGGCCTCAGACTCAGCCCTTAAGGCATTCAGATCCGGCTGAAAAGCCCATGAGAGTATTTCGGGCATGGAAAGCCAAGACACTCGGGGGGGGGAAAAATGACCTAAATGAAAGATCTCCGCGTGTGAGCTCCCAGTGGAAAGAACAGGTCATCAAAGAAGGAGGTACCTTTCTCTGAAGGGAGGAGAGAACTTCCACTTTGACCATGGCCTTGTCTAAATATGATCAGAGTCAGTGAACTCAGGGGGCTTCCATAGCCTTGGCAACTCATGACAAGAGCCTAGGGTGATTACTGAGGCCATAAACAAGAGTGTCAATTTGTTAAGTCAACAACAGGAGTCACTGTGCACTTACTCCTCATGTAGGATCTCTGTCCTTAGTGTGATGTACATTGTGATTTAATGCTATAACTAGTACTCAAACAGTATTTTTCACTTTGTGTTTCTATGTGGGTGCAAACTGTTGAAATCTTTACTTAATGTATACTAAACTGATCTTCTGTATATAAAGAGAATTGAAAATGAATCTTGATGTGAATGGAAGGGGGGAGGGAGTGGTAAAGGGGAGGGTTGCGGGTGGGAGGGACGTTATGGGGGGGAAGCCATTGTAATCCATAAGCTGTACTTTGGAACTTTATATTCATTAAATAAAAGTTAAAAAAAAGAATTCTATTATGTATGGATATCACATCTTTATTTAGTTTTTGATGGCATCTTGGTTGATTTTATATCTTGGCATTGTCAATAATACTGCAGTAAACATGTAGGAATGCCAACACATCATCAGTATCATTTATTTTGGATAAATACCAAGCATTGGGATGGCTGAACCATGTGATTCCATTTTAACTTTTTTGAGAAACAATCCTACTATTTTATGAAATAGCTACAATAATTTATATTCCTATCAACAACGCATAAACATCCCCCTTTCTCCATATCCTCACCGACTTTTGTTATCTTTTGTCCATTTGCTAACTAACATTCTTTTTTTTTTGTTTTAGATAGCATTAGTTTATTATAAAAGAGACATGGAAATTATTTACATGATGAAAAGATTTCAGAACTTCAATGGAATGGGAAGCTTCATGTGATGCTGTTTCAGAGATTTCAATCTACATATTTTCCAAGGATGTCACCATCTCTAAATAGAAAATAATCCTTGTCGTCTAGAACTACTTTCGTGCCTCCATATTCTGGAAGAAGAACTTTATCTCCAACTTTCACACTAACTGGTTGAATCTCTCCACCCTTTCCTTTAGAGCCTGATCCAACAGCTACTACCGTTGCTTGCAATACTTTTCCTTGAGATTTTTCAGGGAGCATAATGCCTCCTTTGGTTACTGTTTCCGCGGCGCTCCTCTCCACCAAGACCCGGTCAAAGAGCGGAAGAAACTTCCTAAATGCCTGTCCTGCCATGGCCCCAGCGCCGCAGCTTTCGCTCCGCTCTCGCGCCGCTCCAAGGAGAGACCTGCAGCCTGACCCTCGGGACACGTGAAAAGCATTTGCTAACTAACATTCTAACTAGGGTGAGGTAATACCTCTTCATGATCTGCATTTGTACTTGTGGTTTCAGTTTGATGATTAGCGATGCTGAATTTTTTTATATAATTGTTGACTATTAAAAAAAAATCAAACAAAATTTATAGTACCACTAGTCCTAGATTGTTTACATGTTTGCAACAAGCAAATAATTTCATTTTATGGGAAATATTTCAAAGTCATATAATATGTAATAGTGCTCAGCAAATAGAAGAAAACCAAGATAACCATGATTCCAAAAATATTAATGTAATACAATATATTAATATATTAAGAGTCCAAAATTATTTAGTCATGCAGAGACAAACTGTTAAAAATATTTCTTAATTTTTATTTATTTTTAAAAAGATTTATTTATTTGAAAGGCAGAGTTACAGAGAGGCAGAGAGAGGGAAGGAGGGGGAGAGAGAGAGAGAGAGAGAGAGAGAGAGGTCCTCCATCCACTGGTTCACTGCCCAGATGATGGCAATGGCCTGAGCTGCACCAATCTGCAGCCAGGAGCCAGGAGCTTCTTCCAGGCCTTCCACATGAGTTCAGGGGCCCAACCACTTGGGCCATCTTCTACTGCTTTCCCAGGCCATAGCAGAGAGCTGGATCAGAAGTGGAGCAGCCAGGACTTGAACCAGCGTTCATATGGGATGCTGACACTGAAAGTGGTGGCTTTATATTGAATAAATATATTTCATGGTATATTAGGGTACAAGATAATTCTTTAGCATAATAAAGAACATCTTTAAAATAAAAAAGAATCTTTGATGATAAAATATTTAAAAATGAAGTAAACATATAATTTTATCATAAAAGATTTCTTTTTTATTTTAAAAAACTCTTATCTGATGCTTCAACAAGTACAGTAAGAAAAAAATACAAATTTCACAATAAGGGTTGGAGAAAAGAAAAAAGCTGTCTTCATATCAAATGATGTGATTATTTATTCAGAGTCCCGTAATACTACTGCAGAAAAAAATAGAGGAATGTATGTAGATTAATATAAGATTTATATGCAAAAGTGAATTGTGTGTTATCTATACCAATAGTAAATAACTAGAAAATATATTAAAAAGATGATTTTTTAAAAAGATTATTTATTTGAAAGTCAGAGAAAGAGAGGGAGAGGGAGAAGGGGGCAGAGAGGGAGAGGGAAAGAGAGGGAGAGAGAGGGAGAGAGAGGGGGAGAGAGAGAGAGAGAGAGAGAGAGAGAGAGAGAAATCTTCCATTGAGTGATTCAGTCCCCAAATGGCTACTAATAGCCAAAGCTGAGCCAGGCTAAAGCCAGGGGCCAGGAGCTTAATTCAGGTCTCCCACAAGGGTGACAGGAGCCCAAGGAATTAGACCATCCTCTGCTGCTTTGCCAGGTGCATTAGCAGGGAGCTGTATTGGAAGTGGAGCAGTAGGGACTCAAACTGGTGCCCATATGAGATGCTGGCATTGCAGACAGCATCTTAACCTGATACACAAAAGTACTAGCCCAAAAGGGATATTTTTCTTAACATCAGAAAATACCAATTATTGTGTGTTAATTACAGAGTTTAACCAATAGTACTAGAACAAAAAAAATACTATAATGGATAAAGTATTACATTGTACATCAACAGTCAGGACAAGAGCTGATCAAGTCACTGTTTCTCATAGTGCCAATTTCACTTCAACAAGTTCCCCTTTGTTGCTCAGTTAGTTGTCGCCGATCAGGGAGAACATATGATATTTGTCCCTTTGGGACTGGCTTAATTCACTCAGCATGATGTTTTCCAAATTCCTCCATCTTGTTGCAAATGATCGGGCTTCATTGTTTTTGACTGCTGTATAGTATTCTATAGAGTACATGTCCCATAATTTCTTTATCCAGTCTACTGTTGATGGGCATTTGGGTTGGTTCCAGGTCTTAGCTATTGTGAATTGAGCTGCAATAAACATTAAGGTGCAGTCAGCTTTTTTGCTTGCCAATTTAATTTCCTTTGGGTAAATTCCAAGGTGTGGGATGGCTGGGTTGAATGGTAGGGTTATCTTCAGGTTTCTGAGGAATCTCCAGACTGACTTCCATAGTGGCTTAACCAGTTTGCATTCCCACCAACAACGGGTTAGTGTCCCTTTTTTCCCACATCCTCTCCAGCATCTGTTGTTGGTAGATTTCTGAATGTGAGCCATTCTAACCGGGGTGAGGTGAAACCTCATTGTGGTTTTGATTCGCATTTCCCTGATTGCTAGTGATCTTGAACATTTTTTATGTGTCTGTTGGCCATTTGGATTTCCGCTTTTGAAAAATGTCTATTGAGGTCCTTGGCCCATCTCTTAAGTGGGTTGTTTGTTTTGATGTTGTGGAGTTTCTTGATTTCTTTGTAGATTCTGGTTATCAACCCTTTATCTGTTGCATAGTTTGCAAATATATTTTCCCATTCTGTCGGTTGCCTCTTCACTCTGCTGACTGTTTCTTTTGCAGTACAGAAACTTCTCAATTTGATGCAATCCCAAATGTTAATTTTGGTTTTGACTGCCTGTGCTTCTGGGATATTTTCCAAGAAGTCTTTGCCAGTACTTATATCTTGCAGGGTTTTTCCAATGCTCTCTAGTAATTTGATGGTGTCGGGTCATAGATTTAAGTCTTTAATTCATGTTGAGTGAATTTTTGTGTAAGGTGAAAGGTAGGGGTCTTGCTTCATGATTCTGCACGTGCTCAAGCTGACTTACCTCAAATGGTAGAGTTAGAAACATACCAGGGGATTCCAATTCAATCCCATCAAGGTGGCATGTACCAATGCCATCTCACTAGTCCCAGTGACCAATGTCTGTTCACAATTGATCATAATGATAGGACTAAGAGCCAAAGGGAGCACATAAACAAGACTAGTGTCTGTGGGGAGCAACTCAGACTAGACTAAGTTACTGGAATTAAGACTTATTCTATGCATCTGCTCTCCCAGAATATGGCGCTGGCAGAGGAGTAAACAACTTCTATGCAGCTGCCTCTCGCCAACTTGAATGACCTGCAGGAGCTGATCCTGCTCCTGATTGGAGGAGAGCAGTGTACTCGGCGTGTTGGTAGCAGAGTTGGGATTGGTGGAAGAGGACTATAAAGGAGGAGAGAGACGGCATGCACCAGGAACATCTATCTGAAGGAACATCTGAGCAGCCCCCGAGAGAGCTTGCCGGCGGTGTGCCGCTCCCCCGCGGAAGTGGGGAAAGTGGCAGGGGGGCCCACCACTCCACGGAGGTGGAGGGACGGCAGCCAACCGGGGAAGAACCAGCAGCAAACCCGGGAAGGGCCAAGCAAACAAAAGACCAGCGCAGGGTCCTGTGTTGTTCCTCCACGAAGAGGGGGAGCAACAAGTGTCTGCAAACACTAGCTGATAGAATAAAAAAGGGAGAGAACGATCCAACATGGGAAGCGAGATACACAGCAGACCCATAGAATGGCAGATGTCCTAAACAGCACTCTGGCCTCAGAATCAGCCCTTAAGGCATTCAGATCCAGCTGAAAAGCCCATGAGAGTATTTCGGGCATGGAAAGCCAAGACACTCTGGGGGGAAAAAAAATGACCTAAATGAAAGATCTCCGCGTGTGAGCTCCCAGTGGAAAGAACAGGTCATCAAAGAAGGAGGTACCTTTCTCTGAAGGGAGGAGAGAACTTCCACTTTGACCATGGCCTTGTCTAAATATGATCAGAGTCGGTGAACTCAAAAGGCTTCCATAGCCTTGGCATCTCATGACAAGAGCCTAGGGTGATTACTGAGGCCATAAACAAGAGTGTCAATTTGTTAAGTCAACAACAGGAGTCACTGTGCACTTACTCCTCATGTAGGATCTCTGTCCTTAGTGTGATGTACATTGAGATTTAATGCTATAACTAGTACTCAAACAGTATTTTTCACTTTATGTTTCTGTGTGGGAGCAAACTGTTGAAATCTTTACTTAATGTATACTAAACTGATCTTCTGTATATAAAGAGAATTGAAAATGAATCTTGATGTGAATGGAAGGGGGGAGGGAGTGGGAAAGGGGAGGGTTGCGGGTGGGAGGGACGTTATGGGGGGGAAGCCATTGTAATCCATAAGCTGTACTTTGGAAATTTATATTCATTAAATAAAAGTTAAAAAAAATCAGAGTTGAAAAAGGAGATGTAACAATGGACACCACAGAAATAAAAAGAATCATTAGGAATTATTACAAACAGTATGCCAACCAATTGGAAAATCTAGAAGAAATGGATAGATTCCTGGACACATACAATCTACCAAAACTGAGTCATGAAGGTATAGAAAACCTGACCAACATGGGGATTTAATCAATAGTTAAGATCCTCCCAACAAAGAAAAAGCCCAGGACCATATGGAGACATCACTGAATTCTACCAGCCTTTTTAAGTTGAACTAATTCTATTTGTTTTCAAACTATTGAAAGCAATTCAAAGGAAGGGAATCCTCCCAATTTCCTTCTATAAAGCCAGCATCACTGTAATTCCAAAACCAGCACAAGATAAAACAAAGAGAATTATAGACAAATATCACTGATGAACATAGGCGCAAAAATCCTCAACAAAAATACTAGCTAATGGAATCCAACACACATCAGAAAGAGGATTCACCTGAATTAACTGGAATTTATCTCTGGTATGCAGGGATGGTTCAATATACACAGACAATGCCATGACTGAGAAAGAACTCAAAGATCAGTCCCAATCACAATAGCTGCAAAACATTTAAATACCTTTGAATCCATTTAACCAAGAAGTTGAAATATCTCAATGATGAAAAATGCAAAAATTAAAGAAATAGAAAAAGACCTCCCAAAATGGAGAAATCTTCCATGTTCATGAATTAGAAGAATTAAAATCATCAAAATGTGCATACTACCAAAAGCAGTTTCAGATTCAATGTGCTTCCAATCCAAATACTAACAACATTCTTTCCATATCTAGAAAAAAATGATGCTAAAATTCATATGGAAACATAAGATACCCCAAATAGCTAAAGCAATCTTGAACAACAAAAACAACGCATGAAACATCACAATACCAGATTTCAAGGCATACTACAATCAGTTATAATCAAAACAGCCTGGTACTGGCACAAAAATAGGCATGTGACCAGTGGAAAAAAATAGAAACTCCAGAAATCAATCCACACATCTACAACCAACTAATCTTTGACAAAGGAGCTAAAATCAACCCCTGGAGAATGGACAGTCTCTTCAACAAACAGTGTTGGTTAACTGGATTTCTGGGTACAGAAATATGAAACAAGACCTGTATGCTACAACTTACACAAAAATTAACTAAAATTGGATCAAGGATATAAGTCTATGACATGATACCACCAAATTGCTGGAGTATAACACTGGGGATACTCTGCAAGACATTGGCATAGGCAAAAACTTCTTGGAAAAGATCCTAGAAGCACAGGCAATCAAAGCAAAGGAAAAATGCTCAGGATCACTAGCCATCAGGGAAATGCAAATCAAAACCACAAGTAGGTCTCACCTCACCCCATTAGAATGGCTCTCATAAAGAAATCAAAAAACAATAAATGCTACTAATGAAGACATGAGGAAAATGATACCTTAATCCTCTGTTGGTGGGAATGTAAACTAACACAGCCATTGTGGAAGACAGTATGGAGATACTTCAGAAAGCTGAAAATAGGTCTTACATAAGACCCAGCACTCCCACTCCTGGCAATTTACCTACATGAAATGAAGTCAGCATATGAATGAGTTATCTGTACCCCAATGCTTATTGAAACTCAATTAACAATAGCTAAGATATGGAATCAACCCTTATGTCCATTAACTGATGACTGGATAAAGAAAATGTCATGTATATACATTATAGAATACTAATCAGCCATAAAAATAATGAAATCCTGTCCTTTAGGAAAAAAAAAAAGGAATGCGACTAGAAACCATCATACTTAGTGAAATAGGCCTGTCTCAAAGGACAAATACCATATGTTTTCCCTGATCTGTGGTAACTAATAACATACAAAATGTAATGTATATGAGCAAAATTGACATTTGAGATTCAATGATTGTTTATAGCCTTTGTCTACTGTTGAGGAGAAGTGTTTTTTTTCCTTCTTACTATTTGTTGAATTCTTTACTTATTTGTTGAATTCTTTACTTAGTGTGAGGTTAATATTATGAGTATAAAATATATTGAAAGTGGATCATTGTAAAAATTTTTTTTTTTTTTTGACAGGCAGAGTGGACAGTGAGAGAGAGAGACAGAGAGAGAAAGGTCTTCCTTTGCCGTTGGTTCACCCTCCAATGGCCGCCGCTGCAGCCGGCGCACCGCGCTGATCCTGGCAGGAGCCAGGAGCCAGGAGCCAGGTGCTTTTCCTGGTCTCCCATGGGGTGCAGGGCCCAAGCACCTGGGCCATCCTCCACTGCACTCCCTGGCCATAGCAGAGAGCTGGCCTGGAAGAGGGGCAACCGGGACAGAATCCGGCGCCCCAACCGGGACTAGAACCCGGTGTGCCGGCGCCGCAAGGTGGAGGATTAGCCTATTGAGCCACGGCGCCGGCTTGTAAAAATTTTTTAAAAAGAATAAGAAAGGAATGCTCAAGCTGACTTGCCCCAAATGGTAGAGTTAGAAACATACCAGGGGATTCCAATTCAATCCCATCAAGGTCATCAAAGAAGGAGGTACCTTTCTCTGAAGGGAGGAGAGAACCTCCACTTTGACTATGACCTTGTCTAAACAAGATAAGAGTCGGAGAACTCAGAGGGCTTCCATAGCCTTGGAAACTCATGACTGGAGCATAGGGAGATTACTGATGCCATAGACAGGAGTGTCAACTGGTAAAGTCAACAACAGGAGTCACTGTGCACTTATTCCTCATGTAGGATCTCTGTCCTTAATGTGCTGTGCATTGAGATTTAATGCTATAAGGAGTACTCAAACAATATATTTCACTTTGTGTTTCTATGGGGGTGCAAACTGTTGAAATCTTTACTTAATGCATACTAAACTGATCTTCTGTAAAAAAAAAAAAAGAAATTATCAATTCCCAACTTGACTCTCACTGGGATTAAACATGACAATAGGTCTGATCTGATTTCATCATCATTTAAAAAAAATCATCTATTATTTTTCACTTTATGTTTCTGTGTGGGAGCAAACTGTTGAAACATTTACTTCATGTATGCTAAGCTGATCTTCTGTATATTAAGATAATCGAAAATGAATCTTGATGTGAATGGAAGGGGAGAGGGAGTGGGAAAGGGGAGGGTTGTGGATGGGAGGGACGGTATGGGGGGGGGAAGCCATTGTAATCCATAAGTTGTACTTTAGAAATTTATATTCATTAAATAAAAGTTAAAAAAAAAGAATAAGAAAGGAAGGAGGTGGGAGTATGGGAGCATGCATGGGAAGGGGATAGGGTGGAAGTATCATTATGCTCTTAAATCTGTATATATAAAATACATGAAATTTACCTTAAAAAATTTTAAAAATCCATATGCACATCACAGTAAGTACACAAAACACTTTCATACTAAGTCCACCAGAGTTCATAGTTCAACTATCTTCTTAATAGCAACAGCTATAGTCAGAACTAACTGGACCAATACATTCATGGTTCTTAAGGAAACAGCTCCCAGCTTATAACTATCTCAGTGAAATTATTTTTCAAGAGTATAAGGAAAATGAAGATATCTTTACATTAAAACAATAACAAATCTGTCTTTAAGAAAATGTAAAGGCTTTGCTATTTGGTAAGAAGGAAACTAGTTACAATGGGAAGGAAGACCAAATATGCAAGAAGTAAGCTGAGAAAAATGGTCAAATATGAGAATAACTCAATGAAATTGGTATAAAATTGAATTGGTAGATTTTGAACTTTAATTAGAATTTGTATATAGCCAATATAGGTTCATTTCATGCATCATCTTACAGAGATAAGGAAGAGATTAATCATTCAGGATAAAAATGGACAAGATAATTTAATACTTATTGTATGAGAAAATTCAAATTGCTTATAAATAGAGTAAAATGCATGGGAGAATTTGCAGAAAAATATAAATTCAAACAACAGTAAGACACTGCTATTTTATAAAACACTATCTACAAGGATGGCTTAAATTTTTAAAAAATGCTATTCTAAGTGTTAGGTAGAATGCAGCTACATTTCCAAGTGCAAGTGTATGAGCAGGGCAATAAAAGCTCTCACAGCTGCTGTGGAAGCACAGGTGATCAAAACCATTTGGGACAACTGACCATCTGATTGCAGGAAGACATTTGAACTTGATTATCATGAACTTTTACTCCCAGTGCATGGATACATCTAAAGGAATTTACATAGCATCCTGTCCATAGCTGCCAGTGCGTGTGGGGAAGTGCCACCACCCCGGAGTGGACTGAGGAAAATGGCGGTGTACCCACGTCGTGGAATGTCATAGTGCAGAGCGATGGAAACAAGGCAGCTGCAGACAGCTGCAGCGTCAGTGGGTTTTCCAATCATCACATGGCTGGAAATAATTTATATCCCATTTATGTAAGTCTATAATTGAAAAATTTATATTCTAAATAAGCAAAAGAGAAAAAGCAATTTAAAATGTATAAGATAAAAAGCCAGAGCTGAGCTTACTTCTAAGGAATAAATATAGGCTTGCAACTGAGGAAGGTTTTGTTTATATGCTGGCATTGGAATATTTCTTAATTTGAGGGGTGATTACACAGCTGTTCACTTTATAACCTTGCATTTAAATGTGCATTATAATTGTATTTAATTTTCTATAGCAAGTTTAAACATGGTGCTTAATTATTTCCTTGCTATTTTAAAACTTAATAGAATTTCTAGTTTATTTCTCTGTACTTCAATAACCCACATGCATCTTTTAAAAGTTTTTCATTGAACTCTTGTTCTGTTGGATTATTTACTTTTTGGAGAAGTTAGAATCATTAATTTTAATGCAATAAATAGGATACATGATATATTTAATATATAAAAGACATCACATGAGGCAATCATTAAGTATTGAACAATTTTGAGGAAATGTACAGCCATGTGATTTCTTCTGCTCCGTATTAAACTGAGGGCTTGTCTGGGAGCAGGGATACCCCGAATGACTGCCCATTTGACTGCTGTTGCAACCGTGTGACTGGGGGAGCTGAAAACTGGCTGGGTCTTCTCTTCATGACAACTCAGGACTCCACATGAAAGTTGAAATTGTTATTCCTCTAAAGCCTAGCCTGAAAGTGGCAAAGTGTGGCATCATCTGTATTCTACTTATCATCTCAAGTCACTAGCAAACCAGGACTCAAGGAGAGGAGTAGCATGAGTATATAGCAAAAGAAGAAAATGCTGAGAGTTGTATTCAAAGGGAAATCAACTGTAGTTATAGGTTGTAACAATTGCTTGAAAGGAAACAAAGCGGAGTAAGAAGATAGAAGGAAATCAGGGATGGATGCGGATGTCTCTTGAGTACTGAAGGATGAGAATAAATCTCGGAGCAAGAAGCACAAACCAATAAAGTGGTCTTTTCAGCAATTTGACTTAAAATAAGGCTGTGGTAGTGGGAAAATGGGGTAGAAGTAGAATTAGTATTTATGAAACAAAGTGGATGGGACTGATGGGAATATACACAAGGCTAAGGGAGAACAGGATTACCAAGAGAATGCCCATTTGTGGGGAGCAACTCGGACTAGACTGTTACTGGAATTAAGACTTATTCTATGCATCTGCTTTCCCACAATATGGCGCTGAGAAGGGAGTAACAACTTCTACGCAGCTGCCTCTCGCCAACTTGAGTGATGACCTGCAGGAGCTGATCCTGCTCCTGATTGCAGGAGAGCAGCGTAGTCAGCATGTGGGTAGCAGAGTTGGGATTGGTGGAAGAGGACTATAAAGGAGGAGAGAGACAACATGCACCAGGAACATCTATCTGAAGGAACACCTGTGCAGCCCCCGAGAGAGCCGGCCGGCAGTGTGCCACTCCCCCGGGGAAGTGGGGAAAGTGGCAGGGGGAACCATCCTTCCACGGAGGTGGAAGCGTCAGTAGCCAACCTGGGAAGAACCAGCAGCAAACCCGGGGAGGGCTGAGCAGACAAAAGAACAACGCAGGGTCCTGTGTCGTTCCTCCACAAAGACGGGGAGCGACACCCATTTGGCTGTTTCAAGGAGCTGTGGCAGGAGGAAGGATGCTGTGGCTCTACGTGGAGGGTATGGGTGTGCAGCATGAGCACAGACACAACACAGGACCCCAGCAGCCGAGAGCCTCACCACCAGCTTTGGAGAGTGAGATGAGACCAGACTGTAGCAGCCCAAGCCACTGATGATATAGCTGCAAGGTGAGCCTGGTGTGAATCGAGCCTGGAGTCCTGTCAGGGACAGAGTAGCTACCAATCTAGAGGAAAAACAGAGGCACGTTTCTCTCTCCCTGTCCCTCTGACAATGATGCCCTGCGACTGGCCGAGAGAGGGTGGGCGCCATTTTGGACATACGTAACAGCTGTGACAGCTTGGGTCCATGCGCCCAGCAACCAGCAGAAAGGAGACACTTGAGTCCAGCTAGGAGGATTGATGGGGGCTGAGCACTTGTGTAGGTCTGTGAAGTGTCCCCAGCCTCCCCACACATGGCAGGCTCTGGGACTCAAACAGCCTGGGGAGAGTACCCAGAGGTAACTTGCTCTGGGAGCATCTTCGCCTCTCTAGACAGGACAGGCCGGCAAGGCAGAGCAGATTGTCGGTGCCCCATGACTGCAGGAGCCTTGGGTGCTGGGACTATGTGAACACTGTGGCTGTGTGGAAGGAAGCAAGGTGTGGCTGGGTCTCTGGGCAGTTGCAGTGGGTGGCTCCACGTACCTCGGGTGGGTCACTGCAGCAGGGTCTGTGCTAACGCTGAGGACTGCATGGAACCTTTGTGTAGTTCTTGAGGCGGTGTGGATGAATATTACACCCACTAAGACCTACCATATGACTCAGCCATTCCACTCCTGGGAATTTACCCCAGAGAAATAAAATCAGCATCCGGAAGAGTTATCTGTACCCCCATGTTTATTGCAGCTCAACTCACAATAGTTAAGATATGGAATCAACCCAGGTGTCCATCAACAGAAGAGTGGAAAAGCAAATTATGATATATGTACACCATGGAATACAACACAGTGGTAAAAAAATGAAATCCTGTCATTTCCAACAAAATGGATGCAACTGGAAACCATTATACTTAGTGAAATAAGCCAGTCCCAAAAGGACAAGTACCATATGTTCTCCCTGATCTGTGGTAACTAAGAGTGGTTAATAGAATGAAATTGACACTTTGAGATGTGATGATTTTGAATAGCCCCTGCCTCCTTGTTGAGGAACAGTTTTTTCTTTATATTTGTTTAATTCTTTACTTAATGTAGGGTTAATCTTATGAATATAAAGTTAATTGAAGATAGATCTTAGTAAAAAATAAGAATAGGAATGGGTGAGGGAAGAGAAAGACGTGTGGGAGTGTGGGCAGGAGGGACGGTAGGGTGGGGAGAATCATTATGTTCCTAAATTTGCATATATGAAATGCATGAAGTTTGTATACCTTAAATAAAGGTTTCTATATGAAAAAAGTAAAAAAAATTAAGTGTAAAACAGAATTGCCCATGTGATTATAGAGTAATAAAGATTTTTAAGTACAAAGAAAAAATCATGCATAATTTTTTCATAATATACATTTCCATGAACTTTTTGGAGATTCCTTGTATGTATGGATTTCGATTATTTTGCTCTCAAATAAACTTAAGCTTTAGTTCCATTTCTCAGAAAAAATGCAGAATTTCCTGAAAAGATAGGCAGTGCCATAGTAAGGAAACATTAGCAGCACCATAAAGTGGTTGACAATGCTGTTGGAGCTCACATTTATGAGAATCCAATGTGACAATGTATTGGGCACGTCATATGTGATCCCACATACAATCCCATATAAGATCAAAATATTGTAAATCCAGCTGACTTATGAGGGTTCTTCAAAAAGTTGTGGAAAATGGAATTAAAAACATAAGCTTAGTTTGTTGTAAAAAGTTTTGAATTCATGTATAATTTTTTTTGGAATATGCATTTTCCATGAAATTGTGAAGATTGTGAAGACCCCTTGTAAAAAATTCAGTGAATTGTTTGGATAACTGATTAATCATTTGAGAAAAAATAAAGGGATTAACTCTAAACACATCCTACAAAATCAAGTATAGTGAGCTTAAGTATTAAAGATTACAATATAACCTTTCAGAAATGCTAGAGAAATAGGCACTTCATTTTAGAACAGAGAGGCCTAAGAATGGCAGAAAAGCAAGGAACCAAAAGGAAAGAGTGGGTGGATTGGTGCATGTGCGAATCAACTGCTTCTGCATTAAGACAAAAGCATAAACAAAATTAGAAGGCAAAATACATACAACCTATGGAGGAAACGGCTTAATATCGAAATATTCAAGCACAGGAAAGAAAGAGGATAAAAAAATAAAGAGAAATTTCATGAAAGGAAGAGAACTGTCAAAAAGTATAAAATTGTTCCATCTCACTAGGAACCAAGATCATAACTGTAAAATAAAGCAATAAGAAACAACTTTTTATATTTAAATAGCAGTAAAAATTCTTTTTGCCTTAAATTTGTATTCCCCAGTGTTTGACCAGCAATGTAGCCTGGACTGCTAGTGGCAGGGTAAACTGCTGAGAAGGAAAACACCTTCAAGAACGATCTTCTCTGTGTGGATCTGAACTTCACCTTCTGAGAATTAAGAGGTTAAAAAATTAGAAAGTGCATCAGACTTGTGTCCCAAATTATCATTGTGTATGATGATGATATTAAGTGCAGGGTAACTAAATGCCAACTAGCAGTCCCTTAATATTAGCATACATGCAGAAACACATCGGGCAGGATATATTCCAACATATTACTCTAGTCATGAGATTGCTTTTCTTTTTCTTCTTTTTGTTATTCCTTTCTGAATTTTCTTTGAGTAAGACCAAGATCATTTTACTCCGCTAAAACACATCCGCATGCATTTTCGGCGCCGACACAGAACTCACAGGCTGCAAGGACACACTTACTCTCCCAGGAAGACAATATCCGTGTTGATTTCCCCCGACTTGTGGTGGAGGAAGTTCCTCAGGAAAGCCGTCACACTGTCCACAGTGATGTTTCCACAGACCACGATGTACCTGGGCAGCAAGGACAGGGGAGGGCACCCGTGAGGAGCTGTAGCGTCTTCCCGTCAAGGTTTGCTCATGGACAATTCACTTAGAGTTAGTTTGGAATAAATCTGGCATTTGAATCACCCAGATTCTAAAGACAAAAACATTAGGGACTGCATTGCCAATGTGCAAAAGGAGTGTTGGACTTCTGTAGTCTTCTAGACCGTTTGAAGTTGAGCATGCCCCAGACTTCTGAGTTTCACACAGCGTTCCAGGAGCACAAGAGTAACTATCATTACTGCTAAATTTTTTTCTCAGTTAGTTCTAGCTTATGAGAGTGGTTCAAAAAGTTCATGGAAATTGGAATGAGAAACGTAAGTTTATCTGGGAGCAAAAAAATTTGAAATCCATGCATAGTGTTTTCATCATCCATATGTTCCACAAACTTTTTGAAGATGTTTCTGTGTAATGACCTTTCATTTCATTCCTAATTAACTGAGTTTTTCCTCCTCTTGGTAGAGAGCTGATGCTCAAATGGCTCATTAACTTTCTCCGTAACTAAATATTGTGGCTGAGGTAGCACCACATTCTAAGGTTGTTTTGGTTTATAATTTTATGCCTAAAATTATCTAGTAGTTGTAGAAAAGTGAGTGCAATGGAGAGATAAGTAGGACAGGTGCAGAAACCTATGCACATGGTGTTTGTGATGAAAAAGAGCTGCTGATTTTTTTTTACTTTAATATATTTAAAAAAGCTACGCTTCTTCTTCCCATTAGCCATGTAAGAAAACAGAAACCATAATTTTAACCTACATTAACCATAAATTTCCCCTACTTTAGTGGTTGATTCAGCATGAGTCTCCTATGCCTTTCCTGATGCAAATGGGATTTGATTTTGGCTTATCTAGTTTGTTTCACTGCTTCTCATTATTTATGGTCTCATTAATTTCATTATGTTTTATTCTTTCATCTTTGTACTCCTTGGCCAAGAGTGGTTTTCACTTAACTGCATTAAGAGATAGCCTCCTTCCCCCAAGAGAGTTATCTTTTTTGTATCTCTTGCCTATAGCAGACAGGAACTGAATAAAAATATACACACATTGAATTTAAGACTTCCAATCCATTCTCTTCTTAAATGTGAAAAAGAGTTATGGCAGCTGAAGTGATGAGAATCCACATAAACACGAGATACAGGCACCTCCAGTTTCATTTCCCTCCTGGGAAAGAATGCTTGAATGGCCGGCGCCGTGGCTCAATAGGCTAATCCTCCACCTTGTGGCGCCGGCACACCGGGTTCTAGTCCTGGTTGGGGTGCCGGATTCTGTCCCGGTTGCCCCTCTTCCAGGCCAGCTCTCTGCTGTGGCCAGGGAGTGCAGTGGAGGATGGCCCAAGTGCTTGAGCCCTGCACCCCACGGGAGACCAGGATAAGTACCTGGCTCCTGGCTCCTGCCATCGGATCAGCGCGGTGCGCCGGCCGCAGCGCGCCGGCCGCGGCGGCCATTGGAGGGTGAACCAACGGCAAAGGAAGACCTTTCTCTCTCTGTCTCTCTCTCTCTCACTGTCCACTCTGCCTGTCAAAAAAAAAAAAAAAAAAAAAAAAGAATGCTTGAACAATGTCAAAGCCCCTGGAAGGGAGGGTGGAAACTGCTCCTCCCTTCAGGAAACTCAGCACACAGCGAGCCCTCGACAGTTGGGGGGTGGGGTGGGATTTTGGCTAAGATAATTGAATTGAATTATTTAAAATATTAAACTTGAGGGGTGGCATTGTGGCATAATAAGTAAACCTGTTGCCTGTGGCTCTGGCATCCCTTATGGGCACTGGTTTGATTCCCAGTTGCTCACTTCCAATCCAGCTCTCTGCTATGGCCTGGGAAAGCAGTAGAAGATGGCCCACGTGCTTGGGCCCTGCACCCACATAGGAGACCTGGAAGAAGCTCCTGGCTCCTGGCTATTACTTGGTCCAGCCCTGGCCATTGCAGTCATTATGAGAGTGTACCAACAGATGGATGATTTCCTTCTTTCTCTGTCTGTCTCTTCCTCTCTCTCTCTCTCTGACTTTCAAATAAATAAATAAATAAATATTTTTAAAAAATAAATAAAATGTGAAAGTTGGCTTTAATTTGATCCATTGTGTAAAGTCAGCCATTAGTTAACCATATGATAAAATGAGTAAGAAAATAAGTAATGATACCAGAGTAGTGATGAGGGATGCATAATTAATATTTATTGGCAGTAAATTACAACTTTTCTGTCATGGTGGTTCATTTACTGCTCTTCTGAGCATTTGCCTAGTAGTTTGTATGTAGTAGCAAATACATTCACTTGGCATTTATTCTTGCACTGTTCTCTTTGTTGAGGGAGGACCTTGCCAATATGAGTGAATTTTAAACTTTGCAGATTGTGGAATGAAAAGATGTTTATTTGATGCAAAAATTTTAAAATCCATGCATAATTTTTCATAACATGCATTTTACAAGAGCTTTTTGAAGATCCTTTGTATGAATGGATTTCAAAATATTTTTGCACCAAATAAATGTATCTTTTCTATCCACTTTCCACAAACTTTTTGAAATACACTCACGTTGTCAGCTTTGGTTCCATCACTAGACCAGGCAACACATGTCTACCGTGGGGTACAGGACTTAACAGAATATCTCAAACTGTGGAAATTATAACTGAAAGGCTACATACTTCTTCCCTTTGACCACGCCATAGGATCTGGTGTAGTTCCTCGTGTTAGCAAGAAGTTCCACCATTTCAGGGACATAGTTGGCAGATAATATCTAAAATGATCAGAAAATAAAACCTTTGGTTTCATTATTTGGACAGATTCCCCGAAAAGTCCAAGACTATTAAGGAGAAAGAAGGTACATACAATGTTCTTTTGTCTACAAGGGTCATTACGATGAACTACATGCTAAGAGAGATTTGGTTAAAATATAAGAAAATTCTCCTCTGTATTCAACAATGAAAGCCAAGCCATAAGGCAACTTTCCCACTGGTTCTGCCCATCATCATATCTAGATTCCCTCCTCACTCTGACTTCATTCTATTTTGAGCCCTTGGGAATAGTTAAACACATGGGTATTGTGGCTCCACAGATTAAGCCAACACTTGGAACCTCCACATCTTATATTGGAGTGATGATTAGAGTCCAGAATACTGTATTTCTGATATAGTTTCCTGTTAATGTAGTGGAGCAGATAGATGATGGCTCCAGTGCTTGGGGCCCTGCTACCTACATAGGAGTTCCAGATGGAATTTCTGGCTCTTAGCTTAAGCCTGGCCCAGCCCTGGCTATTCTGGGCATTTGGGGAGTGAATCTGTAGATAGAAAATATTTCATTTTCTCTTTCTCTTTCTTTCTCTCTCTGTGTGTGTGTATCTGTTTCTCTCTGACACACACACACTCCCTCTCTACATTGCAAGTAGATGATAAATAAATGCACAAATAAATATTGACAAATGAGGTAATGATTGACATCAATAGGGATTATCAGAGAGGTGGAGTGAAGAATTTTGTTAAGTTAGGGAATTGAATTGAAGGTCACTAAAAGGAAAGAATGCTTCCTTTGCCTTTGCTACACTCCTGAACCAAGCCAAGTTGTTCACTCATTTGAAATTAAATGCTGGTGTGCTGATGGCTTACTCATTTGGGCTGGGAGGGACAGATCTTCCTTCAGATCAAATCTTAAATGAAGAAAGACTGTATTGTGCTTGGTCAAAGATGAAGGTGGACAGGGTTGCACAAATCTACACAGAAGCCAGTAAGGGAAAATCAGCTCTCTTTGTCCACCATCATTTAACTCTTGCAACCATGCACTGACATTACAGGCTTCAGGGAATGCAATTCTGAAATTATGGGACCTAGGCACTTTTGCATTTTCATATGACACCTGCTCTGAATAATGCAATATTGACCTGTATGGCTTTATTTCTCACCATTAGCAAAAATGTTTTTTGGTTTATGCAGCTATATTCAAAAAATATTAAAAATATTATTCACCAAACTCCCCAGAATGAAGAACATGATGAAGGTCTGTCCTAAGAAAGTCTTGGCCACCACATCGCCAAAGCCAGCTGTTGAGGTTGTCGCCACAACCAGGTAAATGGATTCAAAGTATGATATATTCTGTGAATTTCTACCTTTGAGCCATGGGTCACCGGAATTTTCCACCTGTCCAGAGAAAGAAGACTCAGGAATGATCACTGAATGATATCTAAGGGAAGGTTTTCAGGAATAGGCAAAACATTGGGCTGATTTCACTCCATTCCACCCCAAGGACATAAATGATTCTCAGGCTGCAAAGGGTTCGCAGACTGTGGACAATGACTATGAAGCTGTGGATTCCTTAGTTGGGATTATGGCTGTGGTCTGAGGGCTGTGTGGCTGGAGTGCAGCATTTGGAATACTTGGTAGGGACGGCTCTCCGTGTGTCTTGTGCACATCATCACACCTGCAGTCAGCAGACTCCAGGGGCTCTCAGACTGAGCAATTACTACGCATTCTCATTCTCAAGCTGTTTCAGGAGTTTCATTAAGGAAGGCAGCAGGTAGAGAAACACTTCATTTCATTGAGCTTGTGCTTCTGAGTGCTAGTGTCTAAGGAAAATCAACAAGTTTCCCAGGTCACTTCCTCCTCCGCTGCAAAATCTACTTAATGATTAAGGTAAAAATCCTCTGGGGGCTGACACTGTAGCACAGCAAATTGGACTACTGCTTGCAATGCTACTGCTTGCAATGTGGACATTGGATTGCCAGTTCAAGTCCTGGTTGCTCTGCTTCTGATTGAGCTCCCTGCTAATATGCCTGGGATGGAAGATGGTCCAAGTATTTGGGCCCCTGCCACCCATGTGGGAGACTCAGGTGGAGTTCCGGGCTTTTGGCTTTGACTTAGCACAGGCCCAGACTTCGCAGTCATTTGGGGGTGAACCATTGGATGGAAGATCTCTTTCTGTGTCTGTTTGTGCTTCTCTCTCAGTCATTCTGCCTTTCAAATGAATTTTAAAAAAATCTTTTCAAAGAAAAACAACAAAAATATTTTCTTCTGATTTTCTCTTTCAGTCTTCACATTTTAAGGAAACTAAATTCATCAATTATCTTTTTGTATTTAAAATAAAGAGTAACTTAGGCACTTTTATTTATGGTGTATAAGCATATAGATACATTTGCTGTAAAATATTAATATAATATCACAATGCGTATTTTATGATATTTATTATTTTTATATCATATTATTATGTTAAATAAGAGGTTTCTCCAAAAAGCTCATAGAAGATGCAATTAAGAGATCATTTTGGTACAAAGACTTTCTGAAGACCCCCCATATGCATGGGTTTCAAAATTTTTTGGATACGAAAGTAATCTTATGTTTTAATTCCATTTTCTGTGAACTTTTTGAAGTACCCTAGTGCATGTAATATTTTATATATAATACATACTTATATGCAATTAATTTTTCATCTTTCCACCTTTTGACTTTTCTTCCTCATAGCTTACATGTTTCCTAGTTGTTTTCTATTTCTATTTAGCACAAAAGATGATCAGGTGCTGAAGATGTCTGGGGGAAATAGGTGCTTCACTTTGTTGTTGAAAACTGGAATGGAGATTAGCAGTCATGTTGTTGGCTCAGCTACCCGATCACTTTTTAAAAGTAAAGCACCATTTTCAAAAGTGATTCTTTCTTTCTTAAGTGTGAGGTTGAGAATATGGGTTCCTGTAATCCTGACTCCCCGAGAGGACAGAGCTTGTGTGTTCTGGGCCCAACTCCCATGGCTAATAGTGAATACCTCTGAGAAGTCAACAGTCTGCTTCCAGGAGCTTGAAGGACAGTATCTAACCCAGGAGCACCTGCTATGTTTGCAGCTAGGACGAGCACCCCCACTCTCTCCTGTAGTCTTAGGTGATAGCCACAGGGCTCCACAGTGGGCACTGATGGTCACTGGGCTGCCAGCGACTCCAGAGCCAGGGCTGAAAAATCCAGGCATCTGCCGTGGCTACTGTGGTACTTATTCAGGACAATGTCTCCTGCCTGAGTACTGAGAGGGGTTGTGGCTAGTTTCAGACACTTTGATGGTGGGAGACACACACTTTGGAAGATTATGGGTTACAAGGATGGAGACAGGGACTCACCAGGTTCCCCTCCACTGTTCAAAGAAAGGGCATTAGGCACTGTGACTAGATGCTTACCAGGTGAATGAATCCTGCCGCCGTGAACCAGCTGCTGAGAACTATAGCCATCACTTTGGAAAACTTTACTGAATTACTAGAGAAAAAGAGACAAAGAACTGGTGGGTCTCCTGTGACAGGTCAAATTCCACAGCAGCACAAGCAGCTCATCCTGGGATGTTGCTACTTGAGATGAGGTTCGTGGACCAGAAGCCATGATGGCATTTCCTGGGAGCGAATGAAGAAGCACACAGTCCAGGTCCTGGCCCAGTCTATGCATCCGCAAAGTCATGAGACCCTCTGTTTGATCTCTGTGCACGTTAGAGTCTGAGAAGCACAGAATACAAACACCCCAGGCCACATAACACTTCTTTCAAGATTTGGATTTTGCAGTGACATCTGTTAGCCTAGCCTTTAAAAATATACTGTGCATGGATCTGTGAAAGGTAAACTTAATAGATTGCTACATTGTCTAAAGTAATAGCTCAAAATGCCTTATGTCGGGAGTCCTGGGAGTGGGCTGGCAAAATGGAATTTAGGGTTGATCACAGAGCAGTGGAGTCACTCACACCGTGGCATTCATTCAAAGGTTGTGGGGAAGAGAGGCATGCACAGAGGCTCCCCTTCTAAGTAGTGCATAGAGTTTAGTTGGAATCCCTGTGGCTTTCAGGCAGCCCAACCTGTCACACAAGAACAGCCTTGCCCATTCCAAACTGTCTGTAATGTTCAATCACCTAGCAGTGAAATGCGCCTGAACAACACTGTGTGGTATTTCTAGGAAGAATGTAGAAGCATGGGAATTCTAAGGGACGGCTGACTCAACTTAAAACTTTAGAAGTATTGTAGTTAAAAGCTAGTTTGGATTTTTGTTGTTTTGGGCAGATATGTAGGTGGCCCTATTTCTGTAAGCAATAACTCACTGAGGCTAATGGACAATGCTCACACTCAGAGAAACTGCCTTATATTCCTAAACCTAAGAAAGGTTTACCTAACCATGGTGGGCATGATTCAAAAAACAACTGTGAAAAACAAATCTGAAATGATTTCACTGTGTGTGTGTGTGCGTGTGTGCACACGTGTATGTGGTGCAGGGACACAGAATAAAGACCTAAATGGGCTTACATATTGTAGCTTTCAAAAGCAAAGACTACAGGTGGGCATTGTGCTGCAGTGGGTTAAGCCGCTCTTTGGGATGTCTGCATCTATATTGGAGTGCTGCTTTAAGTCCAACTACTCTGCTTCCAATCCAGATTGTTGTTAATGTGCTTGGGAAGGCAGCGGATGATGGCCCAAGTGCTTGAGTTCCTGCTACCCATGTGGGGGACTTGGATGGAGTTTCTGATTCCTGTACCCATCTGAGGAGGGACGAGTGGATGGAAGATCTCTCTCTCTATGTCTTTCCCTCTCTCTCTGTTACTCTACCTTTCAAAATAAAATAAATAAAAATTTTTCAGAAAAGAATAAACAAACTAAGAGAATTGCAAAGTTTTCATCCAGTGTGCATGCAACGCAATGTAATGGGAGAAAGTAAATGAGTCATAGCTTGAGAGTAAAGAGATATCACTACTTGACTGAAATTCTGTTGTAAATTGTGTTGAGTTGAAGATTGAGTTCACATTTTCATTTTGTAATCCAAACTAGTCAGTAAGAAGTATGTCTGGCATGGTTAATGTTTACCTGGTCTTGATGACTTGTAGAATTTGCAAGATTTGAGGAAGTTCTAGTAGCCGCAATGCTCGTAGGAACCTTAAACCTACAAGGCAACAGAAAGGAGAAAGCTGCAAAAAGACAGTCACTCTATGGCATAGCCTGAATCATAGCCCGACTAGGGCTGCTCACGTTCCACTTTTCCCTTCATGTTCAAATATAATGTCACAGGTTCAAGAGCCTGAGCCATAGTTCCAATCCTGACCAGGGTTCTTGCCAACTAAGATGATCTCCTAAACTTCACAGCTCCTCTTATGTAAAAGAATTTTACCAGTACCTACCTCATGGAGTAGCAGATTAAACACAAAGCATGTAGATGCACCCCTCACATAAAATAAGCACTATTCATCTTGCTCTATTTAACTTAACATATTCTCCATAAATCATCACTTGAGCTCATGATCATGCACTCCCCATGGCATGTTTCTTCATCTTTGTGAGATGTTTTACTTTAGATGATTTGGTAATAAGGCAAGGTATAGAACTGGTGTTTATTTTTAGATAATTAATGATAACCTCAAATCACAAAAAAACTGATCAAGGCTGCACAGTATCCATGCGCTGGCAATGCATCAGCCTTGAAGACAAAACAGCTGATTGCATGATTCTCAAACATGTCGCAGCATGTTCAACTGGACATGCCATGACGATGAGTTTTGAAAGATCAAGGGTGGCTTCTCATCTCTCACAGCCCTTATGGGATCCCAGCATAAAAATGCCTCTAAGGGAATGGCTTGTGGGAGATTTGCCTCTCAAATTATGTGTACAGATATCCCATCAACAACTGTTGGGCACCTACTGTATACCAGGAATAGGGCTGGGTCTTGAGAGTGAAAACATGGTTTCTGCAAATATATTACAAAACTACACAAACAGGGTGAGCGATTTTTTTCATATGACAGTCAAGTATTAAAGCAAAATGAAGGACAGACACTAATAAAGGAAAGTTGAGATTTTAAAATAGATATTACCACAGACACCCACAGCACACTCACCTAGCCAATTGATCTTCAAATAATAAGAAATAAAAGTTGGTGGGATGGTAAAAATGTCTACAATGGAATTCATCTCCAGCCAGAACTTGATCTTGTCATCAGCTGCAAAAAACTATGAAATAGAAATGGAACATTCAAGCTTCCATTAGCCACAAAGCTTTCTCAAGTGAACACAAGAGATAGCATGATTCAGCTACATTGCATTCATCCATTGAAGTTTTTATCTCAGTCTATTTTACTTTTATATAAATGCACACATATTTACATAGATCTACCAAGGCATATGCATATGCAGTACAAAAGATTGTACTTTTACTAGGCACTCAACAAATGAATACATAGTCATATTACTTACTAGATGTTGAATCTCTCAGTTTCCCCTAGACCTTCCTGCTGGCCAATTATGTACAATAATTATATACACAAATCCCCTTATTTGTGAGCAACAAAGACACATAATTTAGGACGTTCTCCAATGGAAAAGGTGTAGTTTTCGGGAAGCTTGGCTGGCCTGGCCTGTGTTTATGAGCTGCCCTACTTAGGTTAAGCATGCATTTCCAGAAGGGAGAATCTGCTGCTAGAAGCAGGTTGTGATGATGAGTGTGTTCTGGGTAAGCAGTAAAGGACAGTCATAGGCACATATTCTATGGTGCTTCAAAAGATTCATGGAAAAATGGAATTCAAAGGTAAGTCTATTAGTACAAAAAATTTGAAAATTCATGCATAGCTTTTCCATAATAAGTTTTATTAACTCTTGAAGACACTCAAATACATGGACTTCAAGATTTCGTGCACCAAAACAAACTTATGTTGTAATCCTATTTCATGTGAACTTATTGAGATACGCTTGTGTCATAATACACTTATATTAAAAAGATAAATCTATGTATACATGTATATATAAACATGTTTTAATATACATGCATACAGAGAGGTCCTTCAAAAAGCTTATGGAAAATGTTTATTTTGAAAACACTACTGGGGCCAGTGCTGTGGCGCAGCAGGTTAACACCCTGGCCTGAAGCGTCAGCATCCCATGTGGGCGTCAGTTCTAGTCTCAGCTACTCCTCTTCCAATCCCGCTCTCTGCTGTGGCCTGGGAAAGCAGTGGAGGATGGCCCCAGTCCTTGGGCCCCTGCACCTGGGTGGGAGACCCAGAAGAAGCTCCTGGCTCCTGGCTTCAGATCATCTGGACCACCTGGGGAGTGAACCATCGGATGGAAGACCTCTCTCTCTCTCTCTGCCTCTCTTTTCTCTGTGTAACTCTGACTTTCAAATAAATAAATATTTTTTTTGACAGGCAGAGTGGACAGTGAGAGAGAGAGGGAGACTGAGAGAAAGGTCTTCCTTTTGCCGTTGGTTCACCCTCCAACGGCCGCTGCCAGTGCGCTGCAGCCAGCGCACCGTGCTGATCCAAAGCCAGGAGCCAGGTACTTATCCTGGCCTCCCATGGGGTGCAGGGCCCAAGCACTTGGGCCATCCTCCACCGCACTCCCTGGCCACAGCAGAGAGCTGGCCTGGAAGAGGGGCAACAGGGACATAATCTGGCGCCCTGACTGGGACTAGAACCCGGTGTGCCGGCACCGCAAGGCAGAGGATTAGCCTAGTGAGCCGCAGCGCCGGCTAAATAAATATTTACAAAACAAACAAATAAAAGAAAACACTGTGGATGGATTTCAAATTTTTTTGCATTTCAGTTTCATTTTTCCACAAAGTTTTTTAGCCTCATGTGTGGGGTAGGTGAGTGTGGATGTACACTATGTGAGTACAGTCTCCCACAAACATGGAACCGGTAAACACATTGAAATGTAGGTCTAGCACCAGTGCTTAATAAGTGCCTGTGGAATTAAAGAACTATTTAATAAGTGAATGTTACAAAAATGAAGAAAAATACAAAAGCATTTTATACAATTATACAGTGCATATGCCATTAATGGAGAAAATGACATCTCATCTTGAGGAACTTGTTATTTGGTTCTGCCAGCTGGTAATTATTAATAAAGGTGTCTCAGTAGTAGATGGCAACCAATAAGAAAGACATTATGATAGGGTGATGGCATTTAACAAAGAAATCATTTTCATTTGTATTGTAATTTTTTTACCTTGTTTATAATTCCAACTTCGGGATGGATGGAATTTTTAGATCTTATCGTCTATTTAACAATTTAGGGCATGGATATTTCATCTTTATAACCGGAAAACTTAGTGAGACCTTGTAAGTAAGGAACACACAGATCTCCAGTTGTACTGTGTTGGGTGTTCATCCCCACTTCCAACAGGTACTTACTCTCAACCCGAAATAGAAACTGAAGAAAGCATTGAAAATCAAATCAACAGGGATGGTTTTGTCTTGGTATGAAGAACATCTTCCAACAGGGCTGGGAAAGAGACAAGGGCACTTGTAAAGATGCATATTGGGAAAGCTATGTCTATGTAACAGCAAGCAGAGGGGATAGGGCAGGGATTTTCTATTCATTTTCCATGAAGGGTCAATCCACACACATTCAGATCTCAAGGAAATTACTTTTCCCTTGGGAGTAGAATTATAGATGAACAAAATGATTCAACAGTCTATGGAACTAAAAATAATAGGAAAATTACCAACCATTACTTTTGTAAGATTTATTGGTTCTGTTTCAATTTTATCATTAGGAATTGGAGCCAGAGAGATTATGTGGCTCTCCTTGGTTTACAAGATGATTTGTGCTGTCTGGAAGGTTTAGCTTCTGCACTTTTTCACTTTGACTCTGAGTCCAATATAATTATCAGAGGACAGACAGTACAGTTCAATTAGATTGAGGATTGTCAAAACAAAACGAAACGAAATGAAAACCTGCCTTAACCTGGCACTTTAAGGAGGGAGTGTCTTCAATCGGAGCAGACAATGATCTGGTTCTTTATCTCAGGTGTGAGCTAGCATTTGCTTTCTCAAAAAATCATCCCACATCATTGGGAACCTACGAGATGGAGCCACTATGGAACTTCTGATTCGATACCCGAGGAACCCAAAGATGTTAATGGCTTCATAATGAGTTCAGGTGCAGAGATGACTTTTGGGGGCTTGGAGCCACCAGAGGCCCTAGAGCAGATCTGCACCCACTGCCCCACTCCCCCAACCCTTAGATATGGAAGATGGTAGCACACAGGAGAAACATGTGCTTTCATTGCAAAGTGGGGTTGAGTGTTTAATGGAGGAGCTGAACCCTTACCATTCTTTTTTAGTTTATGTGTGTGTGTGTGCATGTACTAAGCATTACCCCAGAGGAGAAAATTTCAAGTTAGTTCAGCAAGTGACTGAGAGGGTAGGGAGGAGAGATTTGGGTTTGTACTCACTCGGTGGAATCGATGAAATAGATTATAAGAGACCCGATGCTTAGTACAAAGACGAGGATCACCTAGAAACACAAAAACATGGACAGGTGTACAAATCCATTTTATTGATATGCAAAAGATTTTTTTATGTACTGTGTACACTGTTACTGCACAGGTCAGGGAAGAGGAGTTGTGCTTTCTCTTTTCATGCCCCTGTGTATGTGTAGAGATTTATTCAGTCATTGTCCAAGAAAGATCTACTGGATCTTAGGAGAACGCTAAAAAGGAAACATGTACCCATTTTGCTTATGTAATTTTAACTCCCTCCAACTTCAGAATTTGTTTTTCTTCCTTCTCTTGGAACTCTCTCAACATTTATTGAATGTTTAACATGCAAGAAAATGGGGACTGTTGGATAAAGACCCTAAACTTGAATGCCTATGATATTGTGGAAGAAACACTCCAAACTGGTCCACCCTGGTAGAGAGAATTTGGACAGGAGTGAAAATGCTACAAGTGGGAAGAAGAAAATGAGTGCTCTCAAAATGTCCATGTATTTGGTCTGAAAGATAAGCGGGGCTTGCAGAATGTCATCAGAAAACTGTCCAACCAAAGCCTCCTTGCATTTGCAGGCAGTCTCTATGACTGTTGAGATTACCTTTAGGTAATTAAATACCTGTCAGTCATTTCTGGTTTCTTTGTTTAACACCATTGTATTGATAATTATTAACTGCTTTTCATGAAATCTTTTTTCCTTCTCTTTACAAAATGTGTTTTTTTCTCTCTTTCTAAGTCCCATAAGAAATTCAAATATACATCATGTATTGGTGGACTTCTGGCAAGGGGCTAGCGTGCCAGGTGTTTACCCTCCAAACCAAGGAAATGAAGAACAAAGAAAAAATAAAGAAGAAAAGTTTAGTTTTATTGAAACTCAAAAGAGTCCCAACCTCATACACAAACCCATAGAAAACCATCAAGGAGTAAGAACTCACAGCAAATGTACAATAAATCAACAGAGGACGCTCAGAACTCTTCCCCTGTGAGCACAGTTTAGGGAGTTAGAGATGCGGGAGATAAGTCGGAGAAGATCTGCAAAGGTTTCTTAGGCTGCAGGGGTGGAAGTTCTTGCCCTAGCGCTGTAGAGGCTGTGGATTGGAGGAGCAGCTTAGAGGAGCAACTCCGAGGCTGGAGTCCCTGAGGAAGGACCCCTGCGTTAGCAGCAGCACTTCTGCTTCTCAGAAGCACCTTGGAAGGTAGGCAGAGACGCATCAGCTGAAGACTGGGATCCCACCCAGAGTAAGCCTTGTTCGCAGGGTTGGTGACCACAACTTTATCCCTCGTGGTTGCCTTTGAGGGGAGAAACACAGTCAATTCAGACTTTGATTTCCACAAACTTAAAAAATTCCCATTGAGTTAGTGGATAGTTGGGTGTGTCCCCAGAAAACAATGACCCATGCAGCTAAAAGGGACACTGTGGCAGGCATAGGAAACCCTTTTTCCACCAAGGGCTGTGTGGATACATGTAGCATCTTTTCCAGGCCATACACAATTATCAACTTAAGAATTAGATTGCTATAGATGTACTGAATTTTGAGTCCCACCAGCAGTTGCTTTAGCAAGGCCAGATCAAGTGATCTCACAACCCCTATATGGCCCAGGGGACAGGTGTTCCCCACCCCCGCAGGTCTAAATCTTGGTTGTGGATGTTAGTAGATGTTGGAAAACTGCCAGTGATAAGAGAGGCATAAGAAAAAAGGAGGATCAGCCAGAGAGTATGGAAGGACCTCCCATGAATGAGATAACACAGAATAGGAGGTCACTCGTTTCCAAATGACTACTGTTGACATCTGGGAGGGGTCACAATGACCAATCCAGGCAGCTCAAGATCAGAGGGACAATAGGGGAACAAGGTTGAGAGTCTTGGGGCTGGAAGGAAAGTGACCAACAAGTGAACATCTCATTAAGGAAAGATAAAACAACATTTTCACAATACAACATTTAATAACTAAAGAAAATAGCAAAAAAAGCAATAAAACTTTCTTGAATTAAAGATAGATGGGACCCCCATGTTGAAAAGGACCAATGAGTAAGACATCCTGCTCTCTTCTGTATTGGAAAATACTTTATAAATGGTTATCTACAAACTAAAGATAATAAGACTGATTTCATAATTCTCATTTCTAATCTGCGTAAATCAGGATCTAGTCCTGAAAGCATAAACCACACCAGTTATTGTAAGAGAGAATTTAATTATAGAAGTTTGGTAAGTAGGATTGGAAGACCAGAAAGCCAAGAAGGGGACACTGGCATTAACACAGAGGTTGTACCTACAGAGAACTGGGGACCAACAGAAAGAGGTAGGATGATCAGAATGTGTCAGCATAAAAGGGAGGGGGTCCTTTGGAGCTGGGGTCCAGGAAGAGGAGACCCTTCACTGCTGGTAAGGCACCAGGCACAGCTACTGTAACAAGTAGCCCCCAAGCAGGTGAGGCCTATGAGACAGCACGGAAGGAGAAAACTTCTCTGGTTTCCCCGACTCCTCTTGCTCCCCCTGTTGGCGAGCTGACTGGAGAGAGTTCCTGAGTCCTGGCCCCCATCACAACTCAGAGGAGAGAAGGTGCTGAAGTACCTAGGTGATAGCTTAGTAGGCAACTTGTGACTTTGCGTGCTATAAGACATTGGAACACCTCTCAGAATATTTGAGGAAAAAGGATGGCAAACCAAGAATTCTAAATCTAACCAAAGTGTTATTTTCTTGTAAGAGCAAGGAATTAATTTTTTGAGCTTTCAAGGGTCCAGAAAGAACAATACTCTTGCTTCTCATTGCAAATAAGCAGAAGTCCTCAAGGAAAGAAAAAAAAAACCACACACAAGAAAAAATTCAGAAAGATAAAATACTTTGTATAAGAACAAGAGGTACATAATGAAACTGGGAAAATTAAGGTTTAGTTTATTTTGAAACTTTAAAGCAAATCTTATAATATGCATAATGCTAAACCTTCACTCCACCCTTATTAACACACACACGCACACATGCACACACACACAATAACAATCCATAGTTGAATTTTCAAATCAGTTCAACAATTTCTGGGAGGGAGGAGTGGCATGCAGGAAAACCATACTAAAGCTCGGGATGATATATATACATATAATATAATATATCAATAATAAGCAATATAATATAGTATAAATCATAATTTTAACATTATATAATATTAATAATCAATATGTCATATATTATGTATAATATTATTAAAGATCAGCATATTGTATATTATTTATATAATATCAGTAATATTGATATTACTATATTAATTAGTAATTATTAATAAGTAATACATTAACTATTATGTATTATAATATATATAAGCATTCAGAGACACACAGAGAAATATAGACTATATGTCATTTATCTAATGTCTGTGGTATTCTATTACAAATAGGACTATCCATGTCAGAAGATGCCAAAAAAGCATACAAAAATAATATAAACTAGAAATGTAAATATCAGTAAATGGTAAGTGCTTGTGGTGCCCTGGGAAGATTCTATGTACTATTCAATTTTTGAACTCATCTCTCAAGTTTCACAATCCCACACAATTCTACCTCTGCAGTAAAATAAGGGAGATCACAGGCTGGCGCCGCAGCTCACTAGGCTAATCCTCCGCCTGCGGCACTGGCACCCCATGTTCTAGTCCCGGTTGGGGCGCTGGATTCTGTTCTGGTTGCTCCTCTTCCAGTCCAGCTCTCTACTGTGGCCTGGGAGGGCAGTGGAGGATGGCCCAAGTCCTTGGGCCCTGCATCCACATGGGAGACCAGGAGAAGCACCTGGCTCCTGGCTTTGGATTGGCGCAGCACCGGCCATAGTGGCCATTTGGGGGGTGAACCAATGGAAGGAAGACCTTTCTCTCTGTCTCTCACTGTCTAACTCTGCCTGTCAAAAAAAAAAAAAAAAGTAAAATAAGTGAGATCATAATAGAGCTCAGTGGTGCAGCCAATAACCATTCTCTGTTTCTTTGCTACCAGATGCCCCATTTATTTCTTTATCTAATCTACTGATATTTAGCTATGCTATCATGCAGCAAATTCAATCTCTAAATATTATAAATACCAATAAACTGGATGACCAGAGGGAAGAATGATTAAATCCCCTTGGTGAGTAACAAATTAACGTATTGTTACATCAATACAAGGATGGAATTCAGCTACATGATATTTACAAGAGACACACAAGGAAAGCACCAGGAAGGATGACAGCTTGAAAAAGAGTGGGCAAAGGCCTCCCAAGCAAGCACTAATAAAATGGAAGTGAGAGAGCCTGTGCTCCCTATGCTAATATTATATTCTCAAATATTCCAGCACAAAGCAGCACTCACAGCAACAGAACTGATAATTCCTATTTGCAAAAGGAAGTAGCAACAGAGGAGATATTACAGCAACTATGTGCAGCAATTGCTATTATATAAGAATATAGTATTCAAAGTCTTGGGGAAATGCAAGATGCGCTAAAAAAATCATAAATGAAGATTTTTGGCATGTCCCTTTCAATCATTCATCAAATAATGCAGACATAGGACACACATATAACAGTTAGTACTGCTTATATATCAACACAGAATACATAGCCATCAAATTGTAATAGACACTGATCACATATTAGGCAACACAGAATTTCTTCATAAATTCAATAAAGTAGAAATCATAAAAGCAGAGCTGTTTTTGAACCACAAATTCCTAATGAAGGAGAAAGAATGGTCATTCTGTCCCCACATAAGTGCCCTCCTCCAAAGAGAAAGAAAAAAAAAACCCACACAAGTATTCAACGTTCCTCTAAGATGCAGATCATGAATCAAGCAAGAAATCAATGTTAAAATGTAAAACAATTTAGAAGATGAATTAGGCATTCTTATTAAAAATAAGAATGGTATTTGTCAAATTTTATGAGGCTGTGAGAAATGGCTAAGGAAAAGCTCTGAAGAAAGAGTTTTATAGATCAATTTCAGCTCATGAAGGTGGAAACATTAGGCCAGCCTGGATGGCTGTTCCGAAGGTGAAGTCTGTGAGAAGGTGGCGGATGAGGCACGGAGCAGGTGCAGCGCAGTAACTGCTTCCTTGCTGGTCAGGTGAGGTGGGGCCTTGGTCATCCTGAACCAGGGGGGTGACAAGGACTATTACCCCCAGGAGAAGCACAAGCTGGAGCCAAGGAAGGCAGCTCACCAAGGCTGCCCCAGCAGAGCAGTGAAAACAAGCACCGTGGTTAAATATGCAGGGATCAGCAAGTTCACCATCCTGATGAAGGAAGGGGGCATCTCCCACATCCCAGGCCAGAAGGCCATGGACAGGAGGCCATTCGAGAAGAAACAGGCAGTCGTGGGACACAACTCTGTGGGACACACTGATGACCTGCACATGTGGACGAGTCCGGGGGTCTCAGGCATCTGTTCTCAAGGGTGGCCATTTCCACAGTGCCTGTGCCCTGTCTGCCTTGAAGTGTACAAGCACGGATGCCTGGAGAAAGTGTCCACGTGGATGTGGCTGTCAGGACTCGAGCTGCTGGAGACTTTTGGCAGCCGGGACCCTGGAGCAGGAGAAAGTACAGAGTGCAGGAGATGGCCCAGGCCCAGTGCTTGTGGGACAGGGAGTGTGGAGGGATCTAAAGTTGTAAGAATCAACGTGAGACACTGCCGTGCTGACAACACCTGTGCTTTAAGGATTTTTTTTTTATTTGACAGAGTTAGACAGTGAGAGAGAGAAAGGGTTTTCCTTCTGTTGGTTCACCCCCCAAATGGCCGCTACAGCTGGCGCTGGGCCGATCCAAAGCCAGGAACCAGGAGCTTCTTCCTGGTCTCCCCTGCAGGTGCAGGGACCAAACGCTCGGCCTATCCTCCACTACCCTCCCAGGCCACAGCAGAGAGCTGGACTGGAAGAGGAGCAACCGGGACTAGAACTCGGTGCCCATAAGGGATGCCGGCACCGCAGGCGGAGGATTAACCAAGTGAGCCACGACGCCGGCCCCAAGGATGTTCTTTTCAAGGGCAAGCTTTTACAAGGACTGAGTGTGTTGCTCATGCATCCCTTCTTCCTTGGGGGTAGAGCTTGCCCTCCACTCTCTGACTCTTGCAAAAAGCAAACGTGTCCTTTGGGACTCTCTTCCAAAAACCCTGGAAGGGCCCACCTATCTCAGGGTGGACCTCCGTTTGATAAGAAAGGAAGTGGTTTTAATATCATTGAAGATTTGTTAGAAAAATCTCAAGCTGAACTGGTGGTGGTATGGCATGTGGTACAGCACTATCATTCATTAAAACTGGAGAGTGGGAAAAGAAGAAATTAAATGTGACAAGTGGAGAAAACCAGGATACTGAAATCAATGCTAAAAATGATGACATTATACATGCATATAAGTATACGTGAATATGTATATGTATGTATAAATTCTGCACATACCCATTTAGGCATATATGTGCGTATGACTATTTAGAGTTGGTATATAGATATAGTTTTCTTGTGAGACTAATGCATTATATACAAAGGCTAAGCAAAATGAAAAGGGAGATCAGGGTCTGGAAAAAGGATGTGACCTGAGAGAGAAAGAAGTCTTAATAACCAAAGTGGGGCTTAGTTGTGGGGTCAGTCCAGGAGAACTCCAAAGCTGTGTTTTCTCCGTGGCTCCTTTCCCTGGGAAAATGTCATGTGGCTTTGAAAAACAAAGAACAAGTGCTACGGGAAGAGTCCTCAAAAGTGTTCATGGAAAATGTGTATTATGAAAAAAAAATTATGCATGAATTTCAAAAGTTTTTGCAGCAAAATAAACTTGTTTTGATTCTAACTTTCCACAAACTTTTTGAAGTACCCTTGTGCTATTTATTGTCCAACCACATAAACTTCAAAGAATGAAAGAGAATGCATTCACAATTACACTAGGACAATCAGAAAAACTTGTCTTTGTGATCATCATACAGTGTCACAGGGATTTAATAATTACTGCTGAACACACCTGTGACAAATGGCCGTTAAATGGAGAAACGTGGGAACAGGCTTGAAATCTCAATACAGGTGCAAGAAACTAAAAGGAAGTCTAAACTTCCTGATACTTGTCTTTAAATATTATTTTACAAATTTCTCCCAGATTGAATAACCATTATAATGGTTACTAAGCAGCAATTGATTAAAGCAACATAAACACATTTTTATAAATAGATAATTTTCAGCCATATGTAAAATTATATGGGTAATTCATCAAATGAGATTAAGGCTTTCAATAAATATACATATATATATTTTAAAGATTTATTTATTTATTTGAAAGTCAGAGTTACATACAGAGAGAAGGAGAAGCAGAGAGAGAGAGAGAGAGAGGTCTTCCATCTGCTGGTTCACTTCCCAATTGGCTGCAATGACTGCAGCTGTGCCAATCTGAAGCCAGGAGCCAGGAGTTTCCTCCAGGTCTCCCAAGTGGGTGCAGGGGCCCAAGGACTTGGGCCATCTTTCCACTGCTTTTCTCAGCAGAGAGCTGGATCAGAAGTGGAGCAGCTGGGACTTGAACCGGCACCCATATGGATGCCGGCACTGCAGGCAGCGGCCCCACCTGCTACACCACAGTGCAGCCCCAATAAATGTATATTTTATGGATGTATCTCTTATTGTTAGAATGGCACAGGGTTTAACATAAATACTAGCCTGTTTATGTTTATAGGATGTAAGCACTGAGATGTCCTATTTATAGTTTTTAATAGTGATACCTATATACAATAAGTATGCTAAGCATAGGTTTATTTTATACTTCAGTCATGTAATTAATTTAGTATGCTAACTCTCTTGTATATTATTTATCCACTGAAATGTATACTGTATTTTCACTATCATTTTATAATTTCTGTATTCTACCCTCTGTGTGTCTGTTTTCTCATTTATTGAAAGGAGGTGATGCTAATACCTCCCATGTGTAAAACAGATAAACTGGTGTGAGGAATCCCCAGGCAGATCACGTTCAGAAAACAACACCTACGAATGTTGGAGACTTGCTGGCACCTGCAGAACCCTCAGAAGTCTTTCGACTTCTATCCCACTCCCCTTCCTCTGGGGTGTGTCCCCATGTACACACCCGGGATAAGTGGTCTAACCTGGATTCAGATCCAAAGTTACCCCCACTGGCTGCAATAGCCCATCACTTTCTTACTTCCCACAAAGAATGGCCACAAGGGGTAATGAACAATATTATTTCAAAAATCTGTGTTTTGTAGATCCATCTGTGGGAGAAGAAGAGCTGTTTTAAGAGGCCTAAGTACCTAAGGAAAAGAAATCTGGCAATGTTGCAGAGAACTTACAGTCTTAAAGAAAGGAATTCTGTTTGCCTTTGGTGATGGGGTAAGGGCGAAATTTAATTTTCATCATGCACCCTTTGGAGCTTGTAGTTGAATATTATTCCATGTGCCTAAAAGACAGTGCAATTATCCAGAAATGATCAATGTGTAAAAGATAAAAAACACAATCATCTGGAAAAGTCAGTGTGAACACAGTGCCTATAGTCTAGTTCCTATAGTCTAGTCTTTATTAGCATGAAAAGGATATCTGAAGTAAAGTTCCTTCTCATATACGAGGAGACTGACTGCAAAAGTTCATGGAAACAGGGATTAAAAGATAAGTTAGACATTACAGTAGGGCGTAGCCAAGATGGCGGAATAGTGAGGGCGCGCACCGATAGTCCGGGAAAATTTAGTTTAATAAAGGTGGAGTTACGGTAGCCTCAGAAAAAGGATCAGGAAAAAATTGCAGAGGAAACTCTTCCGGATCTAGTGGCTGTGACTCGGAGGACCTACTGGGAGAGCAAGGTCGCCCACTGCGCGGAATCTGAGCCGCAGGTGGCTGCAGGGTCTGCGTGCCAGTGAGGGAAGGGGAGTGGATGTCACACAGACACCAGCGGGAAGAGCAGGGACGCCCAGGGCTCCGAGTCCACACATCAGCGCTGGAAGGGGAGGTGAGCTCAGTAACCGGAGACATTGGCGGGGAAACGGCGGACAGAATCTAGAGGGAAGCAGGCTTTAGGCGGGAAAGTTCACCAGACTGACTACAGGAGAGAAGGAAAAAAAAAAGGGTGGGGGGTACTGGTACAAACAAGTTTCTCTCTCCGCCAACCTTGCAAAGGCGAGCAAGAGACAAAGAGCAGGCCCCACTCGGGATATGCATAACAAAAGGGGAGAGCTAAGGCTACAATTCAGTAGCCTAGGCAACCCAGTGGGAGTCCGCAGCAGAAACTGAGCCAGCACAGACTCTTTGGGTAGAAGCCAGAGATCAGAAGCTAAATACCATCAATTCTGCTCAGCCATGCAGTATTATTTACCTCCTGAATAAAAAATAAAGTAAAATAAAAATAAATAAATAAATAAATAAATAAAAAGAGAGAGATTTACCACGCATAACCTGAGGGTGTCACCTTTGCACACCCGTAACCCGGAAGAACCAAGCAGAGCTCTCAGGCCACACTCATCTCAAGCCCCCAAGGCTCCACTTAACACAGAAATAGTATAAAAAACAAACAAAAAAACTCACAGTGAGGGAAGAATTAACAATGCCAAACAACAAACACAAAAATCGAGGAAACAAGATCAACGATGACACTATGATGCCTCCAAATAAACAAAACACCCCAAGCCAAGATTATGAAGATGATGAGATAGAAGAAATGTGAGATACGGATTTCAAAAAATTTATGATAAGAACATTTAGAAGTTTTCAAAAGCAAATCCTTGAACTACAGAAATCCTTATTGGACATGATTGAAAATCTCTCTCGTGAAAATGAAATTTTAAGGAAGAATCAAAATGAAACGCAGAAACTAGTAGAACAGGAAAGTGTGATAGTGAAGAGAAATCAAAATGAAATGAAGAGCTCAATAGATCATGTTAGACCCTCTGAGTGAGGATGCTAACACGTCGAGAGTCACACCCCAAAGACTCAGAGTCCAGACTAGCTGATGCAAAAGCAAGAGGATTTATTCGGCGTCTGCGCAGATGGGCCTCCTGGACTTGGGAGTCCAGAGAGCACCCCCAGCACAGAGCCACACGGTTTATATGCCCGCAGCAACCAATCAAAAGCACTATAGTGTCCATGCACACAGCAGTCCAATCCGTGAGCTGATCATGTGAAAGGCATGCGTCCTCTATCCAATCAGCTACGGGATCACATGGGAGGCATGCACCTCGTCGCCATTTTGTTGTTTACTTCTTTAGCAGTTCCTTTCCCTGTCAGCGTCATCTTGTTCACCCTGAGGGAGACGACGTCTCGCTCCCTTTGTTCCCCTGGAGGGAGAGCAGCGTCCCGCTTCCCACACCGTTATTTGAGTATTAGGAGGTATACAAACTGGGTTAGGTCTTAGCACAGCCAGGCACAAGTGTCGCAGCTAGCTAAGCATAAGGTCCCTTATTTTTATAGCTGCACCTAATTTTAGCTTTGGGGAAAAAAGTTTAGGCCTATAATTTTTAAACTTTAATTTTATTTGGGGCAAAGGTGGCTTCTTGTTTTTAATAGTGTTAGCTTAAGTCACTCCATCTTGGTTTGATTTTTAAGGTTCTTCAATCAAATGACAAACACATTAGAAAGTCTAAAAAACAGAGTCAGTGAAACAGAAGAGAGAATATCGGACTTAGAAGACATAGCACAGGAAAACATACAGTCAAACCAAAGAAAAGAAGAGGAAATTAGAAATCTAAAAAGGATTGTTGGGAATCTACAGGATACCATTAAAAAAACCAACATTCGAGTTCTAGGAGTTCCTGAAGGCATGGAGAGAGAGAAAGGATTAGAAGGACTTTTTAGTGAGATACTAGCAGAGAACTTTCTGAGATTGGAGAAGGACAGAGACATCCTAGTACAGGAAGCTCATAGAACCCCCAGTAAACATGACCAAAAGAGATCCTCACCATGACACGTTGTAATTAAACTCACCACAGTGAAACATAAAGAAAAGATCCTAAAATGTGCAAGAGAGAAACGTCAGATTACTCTCAGAGGATCTCCAATTAGACTCATAGCAGACTTCTCATCAGAAACACTATAGGCTAGGAGGGAATGGCGAGACATAGCACAAGTGCTAAGAGAGAAAAATTGCCAGCCCAGAATATTATATCCTGCCAAGCTCTCATTTGTGAATGAATGTGAAATAAAGACCTTTCATAGCAAACAGAAATCTAAAGACTTTGCCACCACTTGTCCGGCCCTGCAAAAGATACTTAAAGATGTGCTACACTCAGAAACACAGAAACACGGCCATCAATATGAAAGAAGGGAAAGGAAGAACACCTACCAGTAAAAGAGCATGGGAAGCTCAAAGCATATACTAGAAAATATTTCCGGGAAAATGGCAGGGCAAAGTCACTACGTATCAATAGTTACATTGAACATTAATGGTCTGAATTCTTCAGTTAAAAGACACCGTTTAGCTGACTGGCTCACAGAACACAACCCAACTATTTGTTGCCTACAAGAAACACATCTCTCTAACAAAGAGGCATGCAGACTGAAAGTGAAAGGTTGGAAAAAGATATTCCATGCCAACAGAAACCAAAAAAAAGCAGGTGTAGCCATATTAATATCAGACAAAATAAACTTTAATACAAAAACTGTTAAGAGAGACAAAGAGGGACACTATATAATGATTAAGGGTTCAATTCAACAGGAAGATGTAACTATTATAAATGTATATGCACCTAATTACAGGGCACCGGTCTATTTAAAAGATATGTTAAGGGACTTAAAGGGAGATTTAGATTCCAATACAATAGTACTGGGGCACTTCAATACTCCACTCTCAGAAATAGACAGATCATCCGGACAGAAGATCAACAAGGAAACAGCAGATTTAATTGACACTATTGCCCAAATGGATCTAACAGATATCTACAGAACTTTCAACCCTACATCTACAGACTTCACATTCTTCTCAGCAGCGCATGGAACCTTCTCTAGGATTGACCACATACTAGGCCATAAAGCAAGTCTCAGCAAATTTAAAAGAATTAGAATCATACCATGCAGCTTCTCAGACCACAGCGGGATGAAGTTGGAAATTAGCAACTCAGGAAACCCCAGAAAGTATGCAAACACATGGAGACTGAACAACATGCTCCTGAATGAACACTGAGTCATTCAAGAAATCAAAAGAGAAATCAAAAACTTTCTGGAAGTAAATGAAGACAACAACACAACATATCAAAACTTATGGGATACAGCAAAAGCAGTATTGAGAGGCAAATTTATAGCAATAGGTGCCTATATCAAGAAATTGGAAAGGTACCAAATAAATGAGCTTTCAGCGCACCTCAAGGACCTAGAAAAACTGCAGCAAACCAAACCCAAATCTAGTAGGAGAAGAGAAATAATTAAAACCAGAGAAGAAATTAACAGGATTGAATCCAAAAAAACATTACAAAAAATCAGCCAAGCGAGAAGCTGGTTTTTTGAAAAAATAAACAAAATTGACACCCCATTGGCCCAACTAACTAAAAAAAGAAGAGAAAAGACCCAAATCAATAAAATCAGAGATGAAAAAGGAAACGTAACAACAGACACCACAGAAATAAAAAGAATCATCAGAAATTACTACAAGGACCTGTATGCCAGCAAACAGGAAAACCTATCAGAAATGGATAGATTCCTGGACACATGCAATCTACCAAAATTGAACCATGAAGACATCGAAAACCTAAATAGACCCATAACTGAAACAGAAATTGAAACAGTAATAAAGGCCCTCCCAACAAAGAAAAGCCCAGGACCAGATGGATTCACTGCTGAATTCTACCAGACATTTAAAGAAGAACTAATCCCATTTCTTCTCAAACTATTCAGAACAATCGAAAAAGAGGGAATCCTCCCAAATTCTTTCTATGAAGCCAGCATCACCTTAATCCCTAAGCCAGAGAAAGATGCAGCACTGAAAGAAAATTACAGACCAATATCCCTGATGAACATAGACGCAAAAATCCTCAATAAAATTCTGGCCAATAGAATACAACAACGCATCAGGAAAATCATCCACCCAGACCAAGTGGGATTCATCCCTGGTATGCAGGGATGGTTCAACATTCGCAAATCAATCAATGTGATTCACCACATTAACAGACTGCAGAAGAAAAACCATATGATTATCTCAATTGATGCAGAGAAAGCATTTGATAAAATTCAACACCCTTTCATGATGAAAACTCTAAGCAAATTGGGTATAGAAGGAACATTCCTCAATATAATCAAAGCAATTTATAAAAAACCCACAGCCAGCATCCTATTGAATGGGGAAAAGTTGGAAGCATTTCCACTGAAATCTGGCACCAGGCAGGGATGCCCACTCTCACCACTGCTATTTAACATAGTTCTGGAAGTTTTAGCCAGAGCCATCAGACAAGAAAAAGAAATCAAAGGAATACAAATCAAGAAGGAAGAAGTCAAACTATCCCTCTTTGCAGACAATATGATTCTGTACTTAGAGGATCCAAAGAACTCTACTAAGAGACTATTGGAACTCATAGAGGAGTTTGGCAAAGTGGCAGGATATAAAATCAATGCACAAAAATCAACAGCCTTTGTATACACAAGCAATGCCATGACTGAGGAAGAACTTCTAAGATCAATCCCATTCACAATAGCTACAAAAACAATCAGATACCTTGGAATAAACTTAACCAAGGACGTTAAAGATCTCTACGATGAAAACTACAAAACCTTAAAGAAAGAAATAGAAGAGGATACCAAAAAATGGAAAAATCTTCCATGCTCATGGATTGGAAGAATCAACATCATCAAAATGTCCATTCTCCCAAAAGCAATTTATAGATTCAATGCAATCCCAATCAAGATACCAAAGACATTCTTCGCAGATCTAGAAAAAATGATGCTGAAATTCATATGGAGGCACAAGAGACCTCGAATAGCTAAAGCAATCTTGTACAACAAAAACAAAGCCGGAGGCATCACAATACCAGACTTCAGGACATACTACAGGGCAGTTGTAATCAAAACAGCATGGTACTGGTACAGAAACAGATGGATAGACCAATGGAACAGAATTGAAACACCAGAAATCAACCCAAACATCTACAGCCAACTTATATTTGATCAAGGATCTAAAACTAATTCCTGGAGCAAGGACAGTCTATTCAATAAATGGTGCTGGGAAAACTGGATTTCCACGTGCAGAAGCATGAAGCAAGACCCCTACCTTACACCTTACACAAAAATCGACTCAACGTGGATTAAAGACCTAAATCTACGTCCTGACACCATTAAGTTATTAGAGAACATTGGGGAAAACCTTCAAGATATTGGCACAGGCAAAGAATTTCTGGAAAAGACCCGGGAGGCACAGACAGTCAAAGCCAAAATCAACTATTGGGATTGCATCAAATTGAGAAGTTTCTGTACTGCAAAAGAAACAGTCAGGAGAGTGAAGAGACAACCGACAGAATGGGAAAAAATATTTGCAAACTATGCAACAGATAAAGGGTTAATAACCAGAATCTACAAAGAGATCAAGAAACTCCACAAGATCAAAACAAACAACCCACTTAAGAGATGGGCCAAGGACCTCAATAGACTTTTTTCAAAAGAGGAAATCCAAATGGCCAACAGGCACATGAAAAAATGTTCAAGGTCACTAGAAATCAGGGAAATGCAAATCAAAACCACAATGAGGTTTCACCTCACCCCGGTTAGAATGGCTCACATACAGAAATCTACCAACAACAGATGCTGGCGAGGATGTGGGGAAAAAGGGACACTAACCCACTGTTGGTGGGAATGCAAACTGGTCAAGCCACTATGGAAATCAGTCTGGAGATTCCTCAGAAACCTGAATATAACCCTACCGTTCGACCCAGCCATCCCACTCCTTGGAATTTACCCAAAGGAGTTTAAATTGATAAACAAAAAAGCGGTCTGCACCCTAATGTTTATTGCAGCACAATTCACAATAGCCAAGACCTGGAACCAACCTAAATGCCCATCAACGGTAGACTGGATAAAGAAATTATGGGATATGTATTCTTTAGAGTACTATACCGCAGTAAGAAACAACGAAATCCAGTCATTTGCAACAAAATGGAGGAATCTGGAACACATCATGCTGAGTGAAGTAAGCCAGTCCCAAAGGGACAAATACCATATGTTCTCCCTGATCGGTGACAACTGACTGAACACCAAAAAGGAAACCTCCTGAAGTGAAATGGACACTATGAGAAATGGTGACTTGATCAGCATAGCCCTGACTGCTAATGGACAACTTAATACATTATCCCTCATAGTATTTTTTTTTGTCTGTTCTACTTAATATGACTGGTTTAGTTCTGTAATTATCACACAGTTATTCTTAAGTGTTGAAAATTAACTGAAATGTGATCCCTGTTAAACATAAGAGTGGGAATAAGAGAGGGAAGAGATGTATAATTTGGGGCATGCTCGGGCTGACTTGCCCCAATTGGTAGAGTTGGAAACATACCAGGGGACTCTAATTTAATCCTATCAAGGTGGCATGTGCCAATGCCATCTCACTACTACAAGTGATCAATTTCACTTCACAATTGATCATAATGAAAGGACTAAGAGTCAAAGGGAGCACATAAACAAGTCTAGTATCTGCTAACACCAACCGATAGAATAAATAAAGGGGAGGGTGATCCAACATGGGAAGTGAGATACTCAGCAGACTCATAGAATGGCGGATGTCCTAAATAGCACTCTGGCCTCAGAATCAGCCCTAAAGGCACTCGGACCTGGCTGAAAAGCCCATGAGAGTATTTCAGGCATGGAAAGCCAAGACACTCTGGCAAAAAGATCTCTGTGAGTGAGATCCCAGTGGAAAGAACAGGTCTTCAAAGAGGGAGGTGCCTTTCTCTGAAGGGAGGAGAGAACCTCCACTTTGACTATGACCGTGTCTAAACAAGATAAGAGTCGGAGAACTCAAGGGGCTTCCATAGCCTTGGAAACTCATGACTGGAGCATAGGGAGATTACTGATGCCATAAACAGGAGTGTCAATTGGTAAAGTCAACAACAGGAGTCACTGTGCACTTACTCCTCATGTAGGATCTCTGTCCTTAACGTGCTGTACACTGAGGCTTAATGCTATAACGAGTACTCAAACAGTATATTTCACTTTGTGTTTCTATGGGGGTGCAAACGACTGAAATCTTTACTTAATGTACACTAAACTGATCTTCTGTAAAAAAAAAAAAAAAAAAAAAAAAAAAAAAAAAAAAAAGAAAGAAATTATCAATTCCCAACTTGACTCTCACTGGGATTAAACATGACAATAGGTCTGATCTGATTTCATCATCATTTAAAAAAATCATCTATTATTTTTCACTTTATGTTTCTGTGTGGGAGCAAACTGTTGAAATACTTACTTAAGGTATACTAAGCTGATCTTCTGTATATTAAGATAATCGAAAATGAATCTTGATGTTAATGGAAGGGGAGAGGGAGTGGGAAAGGGGAGGGTTGTGGGTGGGAGGGACGGTATGGGGGGGGAAGCCATTGTAACACATGAGTCGTACTTTGGAAATTTATATTCATTAAATAAAGGATTAAAAAAAAAATAAAAGATATGTTAAGGGACTTAAAGGGAGACTTAGATTCCAATACAATAGTACTGGGGCACTTCAATACTCCACTCTCAGAAATAGACAGATCATCCGGACAGAAGATCAATAAGGAAACAGCAGATTTAATTGACACTATTGCCCAAATGGATCTAACAGATATCTACAGAACTTTCAACCCTACATCTACAGACTTCACATTCTTCTCAGCAGTACATGGAACCTTCTCTAGGATTGATCACATACTAGGCCATAAAGCAAGTCTCAGCAAATTTAAAAGAATTAGAATCATACCATGCAGCTTCTCAGACCACAGTGGAATGAAGCTGGAAATTAGCAACTCAGGAAACCCTAGAAAGTATGCAAACACATGGAGACTGAACAACATGCTCCTGAATGAACACTGAGTCATTCAAGAAATCAAAAGAGAAATCAAAAATTTTCTGGAAGTAAATGAGGATAACAACACAACATATCAAAACTTATGGGATACGGCAAAAGCAGTATTGAGAGGCAAGTTTATAGCAATAGGTGCCTATATCAAGAAATTGGAAAGGTACCAAATAAATGAGCTTTCAGCGCATCTCAAGGACCTAGAAAAACTGCAGCAAACCAAACCCAAATCTAGTAGGAGAAGAGAAATAATTAAAACCAGAGAAGAAATTAACAGGATTGAATCCAAAAAAACATTACAAAAAATCAGCCAAGCGAGAAGCTGGTTTTTTGAAAAAATAAACAAAATTGACACCCCATTGGCCCAACTAACTAAAAAAGAAGAGAAAAGACCCAAATCAATAAAATCAGAGATGAAAAAGGAAACATAACAACAGACACCACAGAAATAAAAAGAATCATCAGAAATTACTACAAGGACCTGTATGCCAGCAAACAGGAAAACCTATCAGAAATGGATAGATTCCTGGACACATGCAATCTACCAAAATTGAACCATGAAGACATAGAAAACCTAAATAGACCCATAACTGAAACAGAAATTGAAACAGTAATAAAGGCCCTCCCAACAAAGAAAAGCCCAGGACCAGATGGATTCACTGCTGAATTCTACCAGACATTTAATGGAAAACTAACTCCATTTCTTCTCAAACTATTCAGAACAATTGAAAAAGATGGAACCCTCCCAAATTCTTTCTATGAAGCCAGCATCACCTTAATTCCTAAGCCAGAGAAAGATGCAGCACTGAAAGAAAATTACAGACCAATATCCCTGATGAACATAGACGCAAAATTCCTCAATAAAATTCTCGCCAATAGAATACAACAACACATCAGAAAAATCATCCACCCAGACCAAGTGGGATTTATCCCTGGTATGCAGGCATGGTTCAACATTCGTAAATCAATCAATGTGATTCACCACATTAACAGACTGCAGAAGAAAAACCATATGATTGTCTCAATAAATGCAGAGAAAGCATTTGATAAAATTCAACACCCTTTCATGATGAAATTGGGTATAGAAGGAACAGTCCTCAATATAATCAAAGCAATCTATGAAAAACCTACGGCCAGCATCCTATTGAATGGGGAAAAGTTGAAAGCATTTCCACTGAGATCTGGCACCAGACAGGGATGCCCACTCTCACCACTGCTATTTAACATAGTTCTGGAAGTTTTAGCCAGAGCCATCAGACAAGAAAAAGAAATTAAAGGAATACAAATTGAGAAGGAAAAGTCAAATTATCCCTCTTTGCAGATGATATGATTCTTTATAGAGAGGATCCAAAGAACTCTACTAAGAGACTACTGGAACACATAGAGGAGTTTGGCAAAGTGGCAGGATACAAAATCAATGCACAAAAATCAACAGCCTTTGTATACACAAGCAATGCCACGGCTGAGAAAGAACTGCTAAGATCAATCCCATTCACAATAGCTACAAAAACAATCAAATGCCTTGGAATAAACTTAACCAAGGACGTTAAAGATCTCTACGATGAGAATTACAAAATCTTAAAGAAAGAAATAAAGAGGATACCAAAAAAATGGAAAAATCTTCCATGCTCATGGATTGGAAGAATCAATATCATCAAAATGTCCATTCTCCCAAAAGCAATTTATAGATTCAATGCAATACCAATCAAGATACCGAAGACATTCTTCTCTGATCTAGAAAAAATGATGCTGAAATTCATATGGAGGCACAAGAGACCTCGAATAGCTAAAGCAATCTTGTACAACAAAAACAAAGCCAGAGGCATCACAATACCAGATTTCAGGACATACTACAGGGCAGTTGTAATTAAAACAGCATGGTACTGGTACAGAAACAGATGGATAGACCAATGGAACAGAATTGAAACACCAGAAATCAACCCAAACATCTACAGCCAACTTATATTTGATCAAGGATCTAAAACTAATTCCTGGAGCAAGGACAGTCTATTCAATAAATGGTGCTGGGAAAACTGGATTTCCACGTGCAGAAGCATGAAGCAAGACCCCTACCTTACACCTTACACAACAATCCACTCAACATGGATTAAAGACCTAAATCTACGACCTGACACCATCAAGTTATTAGAGAACATTGGGGAAAACCTTCAAGATATTGGCACAGGCAAAGAGTTTCTGGAAAAGACCCGGGAGGCACAGGCAGTCAAAGCCAAAATCAACTATTGGGATTGCATCAAATTGAGAAGTTTCTGTACTGCAAAAGAAACAGTCAGGAGAGTGAAGAGACAACCGACAGAATGGGAAAAAATATTTGCAAACTATGCAACTGATAAAGGGTTGATAACCAGAATCTACAAAGAGATCAAGAAACTCCACAACATCAAAACAAACAACCCACTTAAGAGATGGGCCAAGGACCTCAATAGATATTTTTCAAAAGAGGAAATCCAAATGGCCAACAGGCACATGAAAAAATGTTCAAGATCACTAGCAATCAGGGAAATGCAAATCAAAACCACAATGAGGTTTCACCTCACCCCGGTTAGAATGGCTCACATTCAGAAATCTACCAACAACAGATGCTGGAGAGGATGTGGGGAAAAGGGGACACTAACCCACTGTTGGTGGGAATGCAAACTGGTCAAGCCACTATGGAAGTCAGTCTGGAGATTCCTCAGAAACCTGAAGATAATCCTACCGTTCGACCCAGCTATCCCACTCCTTGGAATTTACCCAAAGGAATTTAAATTGGCAAACAAAAAAGCGGTCTGCAGCCTAATGTTTATTGCAGCTCAATTCACAATAGCAAAGACCTGGAACCAACCTAAATGCCCATCAACGGTAGACTGGATAAAGAAATTATGGGATGTGCACTCTTTAGAATACTATACCGCAGTAAGAAACAATGAAATCCAGTCATTTGCAACAAAATGGAGGAATCTGGAACACATCATGCTGAGTGAAATAAGCCAGTCCCAAAGGGACAAATAGCATATGTTCTCCCTGATCGGTGACAACTGACTGAACACCAAAAAGGAAACCTGTTGAAGTGAAATGGACACTATGAGAAATGGTGACTTGATCAGCATAGCCCTGACTGTTAATGAACAACTTAATACATTATCCCTCTTAGTAGTTTTTTTGTCTGTTCTACTTAATACTACTGGTTTAATTCTGTAATTAATACACAGTTATTCTTAAGTGTTGAAATTTAACTGAAATGTGATCCCTGTTAAATAAAAGAGTGGGAATAAGAGAGGGAAGAGATGTGCGATTTGGGACATGCTCAAGCTGACTTGCCCCAATTGGTAGAGTTAGAAACATACCAGGGGACTCCAATTCAATCCCATCAAGGTGGCATGTACCAATGCCATCCCACTAGTCCAAGTGATCAATTTCAGTTCACAATTGATCATAATGAAAGTACTAAGAGTCAAAGGGAGCACATAAACAAGTCTAGTACCTGCTAATACTAACCGATAGAACAAATAAAGGGGAGAGCGATCCAACATTTGAAGCGAGATACACAGCAGGCTCATAGAATGGCAGATGTCCTAAACAGCACTCTGGCCTCAGTATCCGCCCTAAAGGCATTCGGATCCAGCTGAAAAGCCCATGAGAGTGTTTCAGGCATGGAAAGCCAAGACACTCTGGAAAAAAAAAAAAAAACAGACCTAAATGAAAGATCTCTGTGAGTGAGATCCCAGTGGAAAGAACAGGTCTTCAAAGAAGGAGATACCTTTCTCTGAAGGGAGGAGAGAACCTCCACTTTGACTATGACCGTGTCTAAACAAGATAAGAGTCGGAGAACTCAAGGGGCTTCCATAGCCTTGGAAACTCATGACTGGAGCATAGGGAGATTACTGATGCCATAAACAGGAGTGTCTATTTGTAAAGTCAACAACAGGAGTCACTGTGCACTTACTCCTCATGTAGGATCTCTGTCCTTAATGTGCTATACATTGAGATTTAATGCTATAACTAGTACTCAAACAGTATATTTCACTTTGTGTTTCTATGTGGGTGCAAACTATTGAAATCTTTACTTAATGTATACTAAACTCATCTTCTGTATATATAGAAAATTGAAAATGAATCTTGATATGAATGGAAGGGGAGAGAGAGTGGGAAAGGGGAAGGTTGTGGGTTGGAGGGATGTCATGGGGGGTGGTGAGCCAATGTAGTCCATAAGCTGTACTTTGGAAATCTATATTCATTAAATTAAAGTTAAAAATAATTACATTACAGTAAAAAAAAAAGTTAAGTTAGAGGCTGGCATTGTGGTATAGAGGGCTAAGCCATGCGACTCTGGCATTCCAATCCATTTCCCTGCTAATGCCCCCTGGGAAGGCAGCAGAAGATGGCCCAGGTACTTGATCCTTGTCACACAAGTGGGAGACCTGAATGGAGCTTTGGGGTCCTGAGTTTGAAATGTACTAGTCCTGGCGGTTGCAGACATTTGGGGGAATGAATCAGCAGATGGAAGAGCCCTCTCTCTCTCTATCTATCTCTATCTCTATCTCTCTGATACTCTGCTTTTCAAATAAATAAATCTTAAAAAAAATAAGTTTATGCTGGTACAAAAATTTTGAAGTCCATGAGCACCTTTTTCATAGCACACATTTTCCATGACCCTTCACATGCATGAATGACATTGTCTTTGCATTGAAATGAGCATATCTTCTAATTCCATTTCCCATGCATCTTTTGGATTGCTCTTGTATATGCTTAAATAAATTACTGATACTGGTGATGTATTCAGAAAACAAGAATTTGGAAGACTGGAAGAAATGGAAAGCAAACACAGATGAAGATAAAATTCATCTCAAGATTGAGGAGAAGTTGATTTTAATATGCATGATAGATGTAATATAAAGAGACTGCTCTTTGCCATTACATTTTATGTTATTCTCTTTTCCTTAGAAGCTGCATTACTTAAGGAAAATGAGCAAAAACACAAAAATGAGTTTTTATTTGGTCAACTTTCCTAGTGTTGTTTCTGAAATATTTTTTCTCATTTCTAGATGCATTCTGATGGTTCCTTTGTTCATACAGCTGCTCTGTCTATGAAGATGAGCAACTGTTGTAGTTGAGATGTTGTTTATCTGCCCAGAGAATTCAGCATACACCAAGTGTTATGTATTTACAGAAATCATTTAAGGCACAATCCATAGACAAACGATGCTAGATTATCTGGAAAAACCAAAGCCAGAGAAGACAGAAAGATAGAATTTGGACCTCACACAATGCCTAAAAAAGAGATCTATGTGCTAAAGAGAAGCCCTTGTCTGTTGCTGGATTTTTTCTGGCCATGAAGCAGCAGAGTAACATGGTCAGCTACACAGTTAACAATATCCAGAGAGGTCCCCAAAGACAATAGCACGATTGTTTAGGAACAGCACCATATTCAGAAGGGAGTTCAAAATAAAATGTCCCCCACCAGTGGTTGGCATGCAAACATTCCTTGGGAGACAACAAAGCACCAGCCCACAGACACTACTGTGCTGATACAGACCTTGTCCTGTTCGCTCTGTTTCTAGAAGCCACCCTACTTTGAAGGGAACCCCCCCCAACTGTTGGGCTTCTCCTTTTTCTTATTTTCTTGCTCTTCTCTTTCTTCTTTTCGTTGCTTTCCACCCCCACTCCCTCCCTCTTCCTCCTCTTCCTCATCGTTCTCCTTTTTTTCTTTTTTCTTTTTTTTTGACAGGCAGAGTGGACAGTGAGAGAGAGAGAGAGACAGAGAGAAAGGTCTTCCTTTTGCCGTTAGTTCACCCTCCAATGGCCACCATGGCCGGCGCGCTGTGCTGATCCAAAGGCAGGAGCCAGGTGCTTCTCCTGGTCTCCCATGGGGTGCAGGGCCCAAGGACTTGGGCCATCCTCCACTGCACTCCCAGGCCATAGCAGAGAGCTGGCCTGGAAGAGGGGCTACCAGGACAGAATCCAGTGCCCCGACCGGGACTAGGACCTGGTGTGCTGGCGCCGCAAGGCAGAGGATTAGCCTGTTGAGCCACGATGCCGGCCACATCGTTCTCTTTCTTCTTAGGCTAAATGGTTGACCGTGTATCCTCAAAGAGTTAAGGACCAGTCTGTAGATTATCTCTCTCTTTTTTTTCTTTGTTACCTTTGGAGGTTTTAATATAGACACAGCACATTCATTGAAAAGAAGCACTTAGGCTTTGTTTCTTTCATTTTTCTATGCCTTGGAAGTGTTTACTTAGAGATATCTACTTCTTGAAGGTTATGTAGACTGCATCTTGAAATAACACAAATCTGCCACAAGGTGGGGGAAGAAGGGTAGATAGGAGGATGATAATAGGTCTTTTTTTTAAGATTTATTTTTATTTATTTGAAAGCCAGAGTTACAGAGAGAGGTAGAGCCAGAGAGAGAGGTCTTCCATCCACTGGTTCACTCCCCAGATGGCTGCAATGGCCGGAGCTGTGCCGATCCAAAGCCAGGAGTCAGGAGCTTCTTCCAGGTCTCCCATGTGGGTGCAGGGGCTCAAGGACCTGGGCCATCTTCTACTGCTTTCCCAGACCATAGCAGAGAGCTGGATCAGAAGAGGAGCAGCCAGGACTCAAACCGGTGCCCATATGGGATGCCGGCGCTTCAGGCCAGGGCTTTAACCTGCAGCACCACAGCTCTGGCCCCAATAGGTCTTCTTTTTTAAAATATTTATTTATTTGAAAGACAGAGTTACAGGGAGAAGTAGAGACGAGAGAGGTGGGGGGTCTTCTATCTGCTTGTTCACTCCCCAAATGGCTGCAACGGCCGGAGCTGCACTGATCCGAAGCCAGGAGCCAGGAGCTTCTTCTAGGTCTCCCACGTGGGTGCAGAGGCCCAAGCACTTGAGCCACCTTCTACTTCTTTCCCAGGCACCTTAGCAGGGAGCTGGATTGGAAGTGAAGCAGCTGGGACTTGAACCGGCATCCAAATGGGATGCCAGCGCTGTAGGTCTGGACCTTAATCCACTGCACCACAGTGCCAGCCCCGATAATAGGTCTTCGATAGCTTTATGTTTTCTATACATTTGGTCTGCTTAAGTTTCTTTTCTGGATAGTCTTGGCCCCTAGACTTGCATATGTATTTCTCAATTTCCTTTTTAATCTGAAGTTACTTTCTCATTTTTAATGCCTTTTTTCATGTATTTGTGTTTTTCCCCTTTTTTAGACTATCTACTGAGTTCTTTCATTGTCTGTGTCAAATAATCAGCCATTTTGTAATTCATTGATTTTTCATTTAGCCTTTAATTTATTCTACTTACATTTCTTTTTTTTTTTTATGGATTACAATTGCTTCCCCCCCATACCGTCCCTCCCACCCACAACCCTCACCTTTCCCACTCCCTCTCCCCTTCCATTCACATGAAGATTCATTTTCGATTATCTTAATATACAGAAGATCAGCTTAGTATACATCAAGTATGGATTTTAACAGTTTGCTCCCACACAGAAACATAAAGTGAAAAATAATAGATGATTTTTTTAAATGATGATGAAATCAGAGCAGACCTATTGTCATGTTTAATCCCAGTGAGAGTCAAGTTGGGAATTGATAATTTCTTTTTTTTTTTTTTACAGAGGATCAGTTTAGTATGCATTAAGTAAGGATTTCAACAGTTTGCACGCCCATAGAAACACAAAGTGAAATATACTGTTTGAGTACTCGTTATAGCATTAAATCTCAATGTACAGCACATTAAGGATAGAGATCCTACATGAGGAGTAAGTGCACAGTGACTCCTGTTGTTGACTTTACCAATTGACACTCCTGTCTATGGCATCAGTAATCTCCCTATGCTCCAGTCATGAGTTTCCAAGGCTATGGAAGCCCTCTGAGTTCTCCGACTCTTATCTTGTTTAGACAAGGTCATAGTCAAAGTGGAGGTTCTCTCCTCCCTTCAGAGAAACGTACCTCCTTCTTTGAAGACCTGTTCTTTCCACTGGGATCTCACTCGCAGAGATCTTTTGCCAGAGTGTCTTGGCTTTCCATGCCTGAAATACTCTCATGAGCTTTTCAGCCAGATCCGAATGCCTTTAGGGCTGATTCTGAGGCCAGAGTGCTATTTAGGACATCTGCCATTCTATGAGTCTGCTGAGTATCTCACTTCCCATGTTGGATCACTCTCCCCTTTATTTACTCCATCGGTTAGCGTTAGCAGGTACTAGACTTGTCTATGTGCTCCCTTTGACTCCCAGTCCCTCCACCATGACCAACTGTGAACTGAAACTGATCACCTGGAACAGTGAGATGGCATGGGTACATGCCACCTTGATGGGATTGAATTGGAATCCCCTGGTATGCTTCCAACTCCACCACTTGGGGCAAGTCAGCCTGAGCATGTCCCAATTGCACATCTCTTCCCTCTCCCATTCCCACCACCATGTTCAACAGGGATCACATTTCAGTTAATTTTCAACACTTAAGAATAACTGTGCATCAATTACAGATCTAAACCAGTCATATTAAGTAGAACAGACAAAAAAACTACCAAGAGGGATAATGTATTAAGTTGTTCATTAACAGTCAGGGCTATGCTGATCAAGCCACCGTTTCCCATAGTGTCCACCTCACTCCAACAGGTTTCCTTTTTGGTGTTCAGTCAGTTGTCACCGATCAGGGAGAACATATGATATTTGTCCCTTTGGGACTGGCTTATTTCACTCAGCATGATGTGTTCCAGATTCCTCCATTTTGTTGCAAATGACTGGATTTCGTTGTTTCTTACTGCGGTATAATATTCTAAAGAGTACATATCCCATAATTTCTTTATCCAGTCTACCGTTGATGGGCATTTAGGTTGGTTCCAGGTCTTAGCTATTGTGAATTGAGCTGCAATAAACATTAGGGTGCAGACCTCTTTTTTGTTTGCCAATTTAAATTCCTTTGGGTAAATTCCAAGGAGTGGGATGGCTGGGTCGAACGGTAGGGTTATATTCAGGTTTCTGAGGAATCTCCAGACTGACTTCCATAGTGGGTTGACCAGATTGCATTCCCACCAACAGTGGGTTAGTGTCCCTTTTTCCCCACATCCTCGCCAGCATCTGTTGTTGGTAGATTTCTGAATGTGAGCCATTCTAACCGGGGTGAGGTGAAACCTCATTGTGGTTTTGATTCGCATTTCCCTGATTGCTAATGACCTTGAACATTTTTTCATGTGCCTGTTGGCCATTTGGATTTCCTCTTTTGAAAAAAGTCTATTGAGGTCCTTGGCCCATCTCTTATGTGGGTTGTTGGTTTTGTTTTTGTGGAGTTTCTTGATCTCTTTGTAGATTCTGGTTATTAACCCTTTATCAGTTGCATAGTTTGCAAATATTTTTTCCCATTCTGTCGGTTGTCTTTTCACTCTCCTGACTGTTTCTTTTGCAATACAGAAACTTCTCAATTTGATGCAATCCCAATAGTTGATTTTGGCTTTGACTGCCTGTTCCTCCCGGGTCTTTTCCAGAAATTCTTTGCCTGTGCCAATATCTTGAAGGGTTTCTCCAATGTTCTCTAATAACTTGATGGTGTCAGGTCGTAGATTTAGGTCTTTAATCCATGTTGAGTGGATTGTTGTGTAAGGTGTAAGGTAGGGGTCTTGCTTCATGATTCTGCACGTGGAAATTCAGTTTTCCCAGCACCATTTATTGAATAGACTGTCCTTGCTCCAGGAATTAGTTTTAGATCCTTGATCAAATATAAGTTGGCTGTAGATGTTTGGGTTGATTTCTGGTGTTTCAATTCTGTTCCATTGGTCTATCCATCTGTTTCTGTACCAGTACCATGCTGTTTTAATTACAACTGCCCTGTAGTATGTCCTGAAATCTGGTATTGTGATGCCTCCGGCTTTGTTTTTGTTGTACAAGATTGCTTTAGCTATTCGAGGTCTCTTGTGCCTCCATATAAATTTCAGCACCATTTTTTGCAGATCTGAGAAGAATGTCTTCGGTATCTTGATTGGTATTGCATTGAATCTGTAAATTGCTTTTGGGAGAATGGACATTTTGATGATATTGATTCTTCCAATCCATGAGCATGGAAGATTTTTCCATTTCTTGGTATCCTCTTCTATTTCTTTCTTTAAGGTTTTGTAATTTTCATCGTAGAGATCTTTAACGTCTTTGGTTAAGTTTATTCCAAGGTATTTGATTGTTTTTGTAGCTATTGTGAATGGGATTGATCTTAGAAGTTCTTCCTCAGCCATGGCGTTTTCTGTGTATACAAAGGCTGTTGATTTTTGTGCATTGATTTTATACCCTGCTACTTTGCCAAACTCGTCTATGAGTTCAAATAGTCTCTTAGTAGAGTTCTTTGGGTCCCCTAAATACAGAATCATGTCATCTGCAAAGAGGGATAGTTTGAGTTCTTCCTTCCCAATTTGTATCCCTTTAATTTCTTTTTCTTGCCTAATAGCTCTGGCTAGAACCTCCAGAACTATATTGAATAGCAGTGGTGAGAGTGGGCATCCCTGTCTGGTTCCAGAATCTCAGTGGAAATGCTTTCAACTTTTCCCCATTCAATAGGATGTTGGCTGTGGGTTTTTCATAGATTGCTTTGATTGTATTGAGGAATGTTTCTTCCAAACCCAGTTTGCTTAGAGTTTTCATCATGAACGGGTGTTGTATTTTATCAAATGCTTTCTCGGCATCTATTGAGATAATCATATGGTTTTTCTTCTGCAGTCTGTTAATGTGGTGTATCACATTGATTGTCTTGCGCACATTAAACCATCCCTGCATACCAGGGATAAATCCCACTTGGTCTGGGTGGATGATTTTTCTGATGTGTTGTTGCATTCTATTGGCGAGAATTTTATTGAGGATTTTTGCATCTATGTTCATCAGGGATATTGGTCTGTAATTCTCTTTCAGTGCTGCATCTTTCTCTGGCTTAGGAATTAAGGTGATGCTGGCTTCATAGAAAGAATTTGGGAGGACTCCCTCTTCTTCGATTGTTCTGAATAGTTTGAGAAGAATTGGAGTTAGTTCTTCTTTAAACGTCTGATAGAATTCAGCAGTGAATCCATCTGGTCCTGGGCTTTTCTTTGTTGGGAGGGCCTTTATTACTGTTTCAATTTCTGTTTCAGTTATGGGTCTATTTAGGTTTTCTATGTCTTCCTGGTTCAATTTAGGCAGGTTGCATGTGTCCAGGAATCTATCCATTTCTGATAGGTTTCCCTGTTTGCTGGCATACAAGTCCTTGTAGTAATTTCTGATGATTCTTTTTATTTCTGTGGTGTCTGTTGTTACATTTCCTTTTTCATCTCTGATTTTATTGATTTGGGTCTTTTCTCTTCTTTTTTTAGTTAGTTGGGCCAATGGGGTGTCAATTTTGTTTATTTTTTCAAAAAACCAGCTTCTCGCTTGGCTGATTTTTTGTAATGTTTTTCTTGATTCAATCCTGTTGATTTCTTCTCTGATTTTAATTATTTCTCTTCTTCTACTAGATTTGGGTCTGGTTTGCTGTAGGTTTTCTAGATCCTTGAGGTGAATTGAAAGCTCATCTATTTGGTGCCTTTCCAATTTCTTGATGTAGGCACCTATTGATATAAACTTTCCTCTTAACACTGCTTTTGCTGTGTCCCATAAGTTTTGGTATGTTGTGCTGTTATCCTCATTTACTTCCAGAAAGTTTTTGATTTCTCTTTTGATTTCTTCCATGACCCATTGTTCATTCAGGAGCATGTTGTTCAATCTCCATGTGTTTGCGTATGCTCTAGGGATTCCTGAGTTGCGAATTTCCAACTTCATTCCACTGTGGTCTGAGAAGCTGCATGGTATGATTCTAATTCTTTTGAATTTGCTGAGACTTGCTTTATGGCCTAGTATGTGGTCAATCCTAGAGAAGCTTCCATGTACTGCTGAGAAGAATGTAAAATCTTTAGCTGTAGGATTGAAAGTTCTGTATATATCTGTTAGATCCATTTGGGCTATAGTGTCATTTAAATCTACTGTATCCTTGTTGATCTTCTGACCGGATGATCTGTCTATTTCTGAGAGTGGAGTATTGAAGTCCCCCAGTACTACTGTATTGGGTTCTAAGTCTCCCTTTAAGTCCCTTAACAAATCTTTTAGATAAACTGGTGCCCTGTAGTTAGGTGCATATACATTGATAATTGTTATATCTTCCTGTTGAATTGATCCCTTAATCATGATATAGTGTCCCTCTTTGTCTCTCTTAACAGTTTTTGTGGTAAAGTTTATGTTGTCCGATATTAAGATGGCTACGCCTGCTCTTTTTTCATTTCTGTTGGCATGGTATATCTTTTTCCAGCCTTTCACTTTCAGTCTGTATGGATCTTTGTTGGAAAGATGTGTTTCTTGTAAGCAGAAAATAGATGGGTTTTGTTCCTTAACCCAATCAACCAATCGGTGTCTTTTAACTGGACAGTTCAGGCCATTCACGTTCAAAGTGACTAATGATAAGTGGTAACTTTGCCCTGCCATTTGCCAAAGATAAGTTCTAATATATGCTTTGAATTCCCTGTGATCTTTTGCTGTGAGGTTTCCTTCCTTTATCTTCTTTCATATTGATGACCGTGTTTCTGTATTTCTGTGTGTAACACATCTTTAAGCATCTTTTGCAGGGCTGGACGAGTGGCAACAAATTCTTTCAATTTCTGTTTGCAATGAAAAGTCTTTATTTCACCTTCATTCACAAATGATAGCTTTGCAGGATATAATATTCTGGGCTGGCAGTTGTTCTCTCTTAGTACCTGAGCTATATCTCGCCATTCCCTCCTAGCTTTTAGAGTTTCTGATGAGAAGTCAGCTGTGAGTCTGATTGGAGATCCTCTGAGAGTAATCTGACGTTTCTCTCTTGCACATTTTAGGATCTTTTCTTTATGTTTCACTGTGGAGAGTTTAATTACAACGTGTCGTGGTGAGGATCTCTTTTGGTCGCGTTTATTAGGGGTTCTGTGAGCTTCCTGTACTAGGATTTCTCTGTCCTTCTCCAAACCTGGGAAATTTTCTGCTAGTATCTCACTAAAAAGGCCTTCTAATCCTTTCTCCCTCTCCATGCCTTCAGGAACTCCTAGAACCCGAATGTTGGGTTTTTTAATAGTATCCTGAAGATTCCCGACAATATGTTTTAGATTCCTAATTTCCTCTTCTTTTCTTTGGTCTGACTGTATCCTTTCCTGTTCTCTGTCTTCTAAGTCCGATATTCTCTCTTCTGCTTCAGCCATTCTGTTTGTAAGGCTCTCTATTGTGTTTTTCATTTGATCTATTGAATTCTTCACTTCAGTCACTATCACAGTTTCCTGTTGTACTAGTTGTTTCATTTCATTTTGATTTCTCCTTAATATTTCATTTTCACGAGAGAGATTTTCTATCTTGTCCATTAAGGATTTGTGTAGTTCCAGAATTTGTTTTTGAGAACTTCTTAATGTTCTTATCAATTTTTTGAGATCTGCTTCTTACATTTCTTCTATGTCATCATCTTCATAATCTTGAATTGGGGTGTCTTTTTCATTTGAGGGTGTCATGGTGACTTCCTTGTTTTTATTACCTCGGTTTTTGCGTTTGTTATTTGTCATATTGGAGATATTTGGTTTCTTCACTGTGGTGCTTTTTCTTGTTATACTATGACTCTAGATTAAGTGGACTATCTGTTTTTGATGGAGCCTTAGGGCTTGAGATGGGTGTGGCCTGAGAGCTCTGTTTGGTGTGCCAAAGGTGACACTCCCAGGTTAGGCGTGGTAAACCTCTCTCTCTCTCTCTTTCTTTCTTTTTTTTTTTTTTATTCAAAAGGGAAGTAATTCCGCACAGCTGAACGAAGTTGGAGGTAGTTAGCAGGCAAATGATATACCCACAGGAGCCAGAGATCGGAAGCTCTTTCCCAAGATCCCCACAGGGAATCTGTTCGGCCCTCAGAGTGGGCTCAAATTCTCCTTCAGCCTCCCACTGGGTTGCCAAAGTTACGGAATTGTAGCGTCTCTGGAGAGTGCTCACGTGAATTCCGTGAGTTCTCTCCCCCACCGTCTCTTCTTTCACAGTCTCAGTTCAGTAGCACCACAAATTTACTAGGTCCTAATCTCCTGTTAATTCACCCCGCCCAGAGTCAGGTTTTTCTGCTAGGCTCAGGGCCGGTGCAGACCTGAGGTCGCTCTGCTTATGATGTATGTCCAAGATGGCGCCTGCTCTTTGTCTTGCTCGCCCTTGAGAAGTGAGCGGAGAGAGAGAAACCCGTGCCCGTACTAGTCACCTTTTTTTTTTTCTCTCTCTCTCTCTCTCTCTTCCAGTTAGCCTTGTGAACTTCCCCGCCGGGGGTCGTTCTCTCTAGTCTCCTCTCTCCGCTTGCCTGCTGGTGTCTCGGGCTATTGAGGTTCGGGTCACCTCGCGTTCCAGCGCTGGTGTGCTGAGTCTGCCGCTGATGTCCCGAACTGTGGGCTCCCATGCTCTCCACGCAGATCCGCTGTGAGTCACGCGTTCCGGAAGAGTTTCTTCTGCTGTTTCCTCCCCTACTCTTCCTTGAACCTGCAGTATCTCCACTTTTATTAAACTATCTCTCCCCAGACTATCAGTGTGCTCCCTTCCTATTCCGCCATCTTGCCGGAAATCTCTACTTACATTTCATCTGTTCTTTTTGTCTAACTTCTTGAGGTTAATATATAATTTATTTACTTATTAATTTTTGCTTTAGAAAATAACTTTTTAATGCTTTGCATTTAAGTTAGAAAAACCTCCCTCTTAAGGGATATGTGATATTTTCATTATTTTTATTATAAATATTCTGCAATTTATCTTGATCTCTCTGACCATGAGTCATGTGTGAGAGAGAAATCTAAACATCTTTAAGCTGTTATATCCATATTTTTATTCTTTTCCCTCTAAGTTTATTTATTATTTACTACAGTTTTCAGGTATGTGTTATAATTGTGATTATTTACTGTGGCCTAATAATATTTGCCAAATTTTTATAAATAGCAGACACTTTCTAAGGTTGATTTCTGTTTTAAACATATGTAATATGATTCTTTTAATTCACTCTCTGTTATTAACTAAGTTACTGGGGTCTTCTTTATACTTATAATAATTACTAATACTCTATTTAGAATATCCCAATACCAGACAGGTGAACTAAAATCTGCTACTCCCAGCATGGTTTTTTAAATTTATCCTTTATCATCTATCAATTGCCTTAGGGCTGTATTTTTGGTATGGTGGTTTTTCACAATGTCATGTCTTTATTGCAGTCTGCTACCTTTATTATTACAAAGGTAATAATTGCTGTTCCCTTCCAAAAAAGACATGCTGACGTCCTAACCCGCAGTCCCTCAGAATATGACTTTGCTTGGGAACCGGGTCTTTGCAGAGGGATCTGAGCTCAGATGGGGTCACGAGCGTGGGTTTACTCATAGTAGGACTGGAGGTGACCTCTCACAGGGGACGAGGTACACACAGGGACAGCACTGGTGGACACCAAGGCAGACATCAGAGGGCTGCATTTCCAAGCCAAGGCGTGGTAAAGATCCCCAGCAAACCCACCAAGCCAGGAGAGGGCATGGAGAGGGTTCTGCGCCAGAGCCTCAGAAGGGACCCACCCTGCTCTCTCCTCCAGGTGGATCCTGGCCTGTTGTTTGATCTGTGCCCGCTGCTGCACTTGGTGACAGAAGCCACATAAAACTCATCCACGTTACTCGGCTTCGCTTAATGTTTTTTTTGCCCTGAGTTCAAACTTACATATTTAAATTGGATTGTCATTTGCTTGATATGTCCTTGAGGATCACTTTATTTTCAGCCTTTCGAGCCTCCTGAATGTTAACACAGTTTGGCCCTGCCAGGCACGTGGGGAGAATTTCAGAGGCTGCATTACAATGGAGGATCCCATGTGAGTGCATGTGAGTCCTCTGGCTCCCTCCGTGAAACCCAAGGCGGGCGCATTTCTCCAGTCCCTTCCAAGACGTCCTCTCCCAACCCGCCCCTGGTCTGCAGCCCAGGAGCCTCCTTTTGAACCCGCCAGCAACCCGAGTTCTCTTCTCCTCTGGTCTGTTCTCTCTGCCTAGGGCCCTGTCCTCTCCCCCTTCAATAACTCCGTGTGCCAGATCCTCCGCAGTTTCAGAACTTTCGTGTACAATCGTCCAGTCAAATGGGCTCAACATCCCAAACCACCAAAACTAGCAGACCCATCACCCGAATTTAGCTTGTTTATGTGTGTGTAGGTGCACATGTGTGTGTGCCACCACCAGCCCCGCTAGGAATTAAGTTCCACCAGCCCAAGAACCTCCAGTATTTTTCACTGTCTGACTTCCGCCCGACGTGAGGCTGATGACAACGGTTGGCTGAGAGAAGCAGGGAAATGACAAAGGAAGGAGGGAAGATGGAGGAAAAGATGAAATCTGTAAGCCATCTCCTTCTCTGCCCGTTTTCTTTTTTTTTTTTTTTTTTGACAGGCAGAGTGGACAGTGAGAGAGAGAGACAGAGAGAAAGGTCTTCCTTTTCCATTGATTCACCCTCCAATGGCCCCTGCAGCCGGCGCGCCATGCTGATCCAAAGCCAGGAGCCAGGTGCCTCCTTCTGGTCTCCCATGCGGGTGCAGGGCCCAAGCACTTGGGCCATCCTCCACTGCACTCCTGGGCCACAGCAGAGAGCTGGACTGGAAGAGGGGCAACCAGGACAGAAACCGGCGCCCCGGCCGGGACTAGAACCCGGTGTGCCGGCTACGCAGGTGGAGGATTAGCCTAGTGAGCTGCGGCGCTGGCCTGCCCATTCTTTTCTAAACACTTGATTGACATCCCTGCCCATCTCAGCCACTCCTTTCAATGCCAGAGTCTTTTTTTCTAATCTCGAATTTCCTCCACCCTCCTGCTATTCCGACCAGATGGTTACCAGCTCTCACAGGTGGCAGGGACACATTTTTGTTCATTGAAGAAGGTTTTGTTGGTAAGGAATCAGTGATCACTCCTTCCCCACTGGGTCCCGATGTGCAATGCCCATAGCGTGGTGCCACAAGTCTCACTCCAGTGACCCTTAGGACCTGCCCAGCATGGCTCTTAGGGCCAAGCATTTGAGCATTTGTGGTGATCCTAACAGAGAAACTCCTGGTGTAGTCAGAGCCACCAGGTCTTTGTGCAACAGGTCACATCCACGGCGCTGATCTGAAGCCAGGAGCCAGGTGCTTCCTCCTGGTCTCCCATGCGGGTGCAGGGCCCAAGGACCCGGGCCATCCTCCACTGAACTCCCGCACTGCGCTGATCTGATGGCAGGAGCCAGGTACTTATCCTGGTCTCCCATGGAGTGCAGGGCCCAAGCACTTGGGCCATCCTCCACTGCACTCCTGGGCCACAGCAGAGAGCTGGCCTGGAAGAGGGGCAACCGGGACAGAATCCGGCGCCCCAACAGGGACTAGAACCCGGGGTGCTGGCACCGCAGGTGGTGGATTAGCCTATTGAGCCACAACGCTGGCCTACAATATACTTTTAGTATCATTGTGTTAACAAAAAGTATGCATTTACAAAAGCTATGCTTTTTTACTCTCATCAAGGTTCCTCCCATCAGAGAGGCTGACAATATGGGATGCTAGTGTCAGTCACAGGCTACAGGCTAAGCCCGCTGCACCACAGTGCCAGCCCCTAGAGGCTGACAATAAATACAGCAAATAATGCCAAGCAACTGTATCTACTATGGAGGAAAACCATGGCGAACGGAGGATAGACAGCGGTAGTGGCCAAGAGGAGGCATGGCTGTGAGATAGTGGCACCTTCGAGAAGACTGCCAGTGAACACCAGCGTTTATGGGTTGGACGATTTTACACTCACCGATGGTGATCACGCCCCTGGCTGAAGCTGGTTAGTAAACAATGAATGGACTTACCAACACTTTCCCCAAAAAGGTCTGTGCCGAAAGCAGCATTTTTATGTGATCACGGACTAGTCCATAAGAATAAAGCCTTCTTAACGGGTTATGGCCCATGCTGCCTGGTGAGAAGAGTTCCTGCAAGCAAGAGAAAGGAATTGGCAGAGTGAGCGCTATGCATCTCACAGAACACGATCTCTTGTATTTCTGTTGATGGGACCTCTGAATCAGGGCGAAATCCCACTGTCTCACCAGCCCGGGGAAGCCTGAGGTGCCTACTCAGTGTTTCATGGGCTGAGTTGTAGTGGGCTTGCATTTTGCTTGTTTTTGGCACAGCTTTTGCATCCGGAGTTTGGCAATGCTCGCCCTGTTCAGTCCCAGACCCTTCAACCTGACCTGAGTGAACCCTGGAGGCAGCACCCTTCTTCCTGCTCTGGGAGTGTTTCTACACTCCCTTCAAGATTACACACACATTGATTTTAGATGATTATTTGAGTATTGGCTTTGCCAAGAAAGGAGGGAGAAGGAAAGTTTCAGTAATTTCTCTTCCTTATCTGGAATCAGATTCTCCTGAAGTTATAATTCTTCCTGACACTGCTACATTTGAAATTTATGATAATCCTGTGCAGTAGATGAAATGGGAATGATTCAGTCATTTTTTACATTATTAAGGAAACCAAGGTGGAGAGCGGGATCTGGCCATGAGAAAGGGCTTGGGATTGAACTTCCTTCTCCAAGTCCACCAGCGTGGCCACCAAGAAGGACGCTAATGAGAAATGGCCATGCCAAGCTCACTTGAGTCTGACTAGCAGAGAAGGTCATCTCATGGGGGGCCAGGGTTTCAAAATCACTTCCTGTTTTACTCAACGTAGTCTACAGGGAGGGAAGGGAAGTTTCATTAAAAGGCTCGTGGCAGAGTTCACATCCTGACCTATGACCTGTCCTCTGAGACATGCCATGCCTCAACTGCATTGTCTGAGGACTGATGCAAACAGTGTTCAGGAGCCACCATGGTGGTGCAGTAGGTTAAGCTGCTGCTGGGACGCTGGTGTCCCATGTGCAATGCTGGTGCGAGGCCTCTCTGTTCCCCTTTGAGCCCAGCTCCCTGCTAATATGTTTAGGAAGGCAAGTGGAGGCTGCCCCAAATACCTGGGCTCTTCCACCCATGTGGGAGTCTTAGATAGAGTTCCAGATGCCCGGCTTCAGCCAGACAACCCCTGGCTGTTACATATTTGGGGAGTGAATCACCAGATGGAAGACCCACCCCCCCACGCTGCCTTTCAAATAAATAAAAAATAAATCAACATATAAATAAATCTTTAGGAGCTGGAGCTGTGGACAGCAGGTTAAAGCCCTGGACTGCAGCACTGACATCCCATATGGGCACTGGTTCGAGTCTGGCTGCTCCACTTCCATTCCAGCTCCCTACTAATGCTACTGAAAAAGCAATGGAAGGTGGCCCAAATCCTTGGCCCCTGAACCCATGTGGGAGACCCAGAAGAAGCTCCTGGTTCCTGGCTTCAGATTGCTTCAGCTCTGGCCATTGCAGCCTTCTGGGGAGTGAATTAGCAGATGGAAGACCTCTCTCTGTCTGTCTGTACCTCTCTATGTAACTCTGTCTTTTAAAAAAATAAAATATAATAATTCAATATGACGTTAATATGGGGCATACATTTAAAATTTCATTATAGAATTGGAGGTACCTTCTGCAGAGAAACAAATTGACACTAAGATATAATAAAAATCGGCCGGTGCCGCGGCTCACTAGGCTAATCCTCCGCCTTGCGGCGCCGGCACCCCGGGTTCTAGTCCCGGTGGGGGCACCGGATTCTGTCCCGGTTGCCCCTCTTCCAGGCCAGCTTTCTGCTGTGGCCCAGGAGGGCAGTGGAGGATGGCCCAAGTCCTTGGGCCCTGCACCCCATGGGAGACCAGGAGAAGCACCTGGCTCCTGCATTGGATCAGCGCAGTGCGCTGGCTACAGCACGCTGGCCGCGGCAGCCATTGGAGGGTGAACCAACAGCAAAAGGAAGACCTTTCTCTCTGTCTCTCTCTCTCACTGTCCACTCTGCCTGTCAAAAAAAAAAAAAGATATAATAAAAATCACCCTTTTGGATGCAGCAAATTCCATAAAATGCATACTTAGGGAGAAATCATAACTCTCCAAAGAATTTTTAAAAGAACTTTTCACAGTACCTAGGGTTGTGACTTGGAGAAAAACAGAACACTGTCAACTTAATTAAATGTAACGCATTATTGAAAAGCCACTCGGTTTTTATCAAATCCTCCCGGTTCAAGGGCAGAACAGTGTAGTTCTGGTTGCTCAGGTACCATTTAACATTTTGTACCATTTGTTTGATATTTGAAATTGAAAGTGCATCTGGACTGGAGCATAGAAATGATTACACTCATAAGAAAAGGAGAACAGAGGAAATGTGAATTGACAAATGTGCTCCCACATTGTTGCCATCATATAAGAGAACATAGTAAGAAGGGACATTTCCTGCAACAGAGGAATAAAGAGAAGTGAAGCTTCTATAAATTTAATTGTTCATTAAAACACTAGGTTCCTGGAGCTGGCACTGTGGCACAGTGGGTTAAACCCTGGTCTGCAGTATCGACATTCTGTATGGGCGCCAGTTCAAGACCCGGCTGCTCCACTTCTGATCCAGCTCTCTGCTATGGCCTGGGACAGCAGTGGAAGATGGCTCAAGTCCTTGGGCCTCTGCACCCATGTGGGAGACCCGGAAGAAGCTCCTAGCTCCTGGCTTTGGATTCACGCAGCTCCATCTGTTGAAGACCTCTGTTTCTCTCTCTCTCTCTCTCTCTCTCTGCCTCTGCCTTTCAAATAAATAAATTAATTTAAAAAAAAAAAACACCCACTACATTCCTAAATCTGTATAAATGAAATGCATGGAATTTGTATATCTTAAATTAAAAAAAAACTAAAAAAATTATTTTCTAAAAAGGTAGAAACCAGGAGGCAGATCCACCAGACCCATTATCCAGATCCCAGAATTTGTCCTCTAATTTTTTTTACAAGTCTTTAATGTAGAAGTAACCATTGATAGAATGAACTTATTTAGCAACAAAAGCCATGAGCTTCAACACTGGATACTTTTCCCATACAGAAACCTAAATTCCATATAACCTTAACATTCTACCAAGCTACTATGCATTGTGTACTTTAATCTCAATTTTTGGCATTAAGAAGGATGATTTAAGCAAATTCTCAATGTTAATTACAGCGAGTGAATAAAATATGTTCCATTATGCAAATTACTGTGCTCAATCAGACAACAAATCAAAGTTTGAGAAACAGAAATGCAAGCCAACTGCACAGGGCCTAGTAAGTCACAGTGCCTGTGACCCCTGGGGACAGAACTGTCACTGTAGCCTTCGAGAGTTTTCTCTCAGGCGTTTGCTTTGGGGGCTGGAGGGCTAGTGCAGGGGTGTGGCAGATGGGTGAGTTCCTGGGCTAGTGCAGGGGTGTGGGAGATGGGGGAGTTCCTGGGCTCGTGCGGGGGTGTGGGAGATGGGTGAGTTCCTGGGCTTGTGCAGGGGTGTGGGAGATGGGGGAGTTCCTGGGCTCGTGCAGGGTGTGGGAGATGGGGGAGTTCCTGGGCTAGTGCAGGGGTGTGGGAGATGGGTGAGTTCCTGGGCTAGTGCAGGGTGTGGGAGATGGGGGAGTTCCTGGGCTCGTGCAGGGGTGTGGGAGATGGGTGAGTTCCTGGGCTCGTGCAGGGTGTGGGAGATTGGGGAGTTCCTGGGCTCGTGCGGGGGTGTGGAAGATGGGTGAGTTCCTGGGCTCGTGCAGGGTGTGGGAGATGGGGGAGTTCCTGGGCTCGTGCAGGGGTGTGGGAGATGGGAGTTCCTGGGCTCGTGCAGGGTGTGGGAGATGGGGGAGTTCCTGGGCTTGTGCGGGGGTGTGGGAGATGGGGGAGTTCCTGGTTAATGCAGGGGTGTGGGAGATGGGGGAGTTCCTGGTTAGTGCAGGGGTGTGGGAGATGGGTGAGTTCCTGGGCTAGTGCAGGGTGTGGGAGATGGGGGAGTTCCTGGGCTCATGCGGGGGTGTGGGAGATGGGGGAGTTCCTGGTTAGTGCAGGGGTGTGGGAGATGGGGGAGTTCCTGGGCTTGTGCGGGGGTGTGGGAGATGGGGGAGTTCCTGGTTAGTGCAGGGGTGTGGGAGATGGGGGAGTTCCTGGTTAGTGCAGGGGTGTGGGAGATGGGGGAGTTCCTGGTTAGTGCAGGGGTGTGGGAGATGGGTGAGTTCCTGGGCTCGTGCAGGGTGTGGGAGATGGGGGAGTTCCTGGTTAGTGCAGGGTGTGGGAGATGGGTGAGTTCCTGGGCTCGTGCAGGGGTGTGGGAGATGGGTGAGTTCCTGGGCTTGTGCAGGGGTGTGGGAGATGGGGGAGTTCCTGGGCTCGTGCAGGGTGTGGGAGATGGGGGAGTTCCTGGGCTAGTGCAGGGGTGTGGGAGATGGGTGAGTTCCTGGGCTAGTGCAGGGGTGTGGGAGATGGGGGAGTTCCTGGGCTCGTGCAGGGGTGTGGGAGATGGGTGAGTTCCTGGGCTCGTGCAGGGTGTGGGAGATTGGGGAGTTCCTGGGCTCGTGCGGGGGTGTGGAAGATGGGTGAGTTCCTGGGCTCGTGCAGGGTGTGGGAGATGGGTGAGTTCCTGGGCTCGTGCAGGGGCGTGGGAGATGGGAGTTCCTGGGCTCGTGCAGGGTGTGGGAGATGGGGGAGTTCCTGGGCTTGTGCGGGGGTGTGGGAGATGGGGGAGTTCCTGGTTAATGCAGGGGTGTGGGAGATGGGGGAGTTCCTGGGCTTGTGCGGGGGTGTGGGAGATGGGGGAGTTCCTGGGCTAGTGCAGGGTGTGGGAGATGGGGGAGTTCCTGGGCTCGTGCGGGGGTGTGGGAGATGGGGGAGTTCCTGGGCTTGTGCGGGGGTGTGGGAGATGGGGGAGTTCCTGGGCTCGTGCGGGGGTGTGGAAGATGGGGGAGTTCCTGGTTAGTGCAGGGGTGTGGGAGATGGGGGAGTTCCTGGTTAGTGCAGGGGTGTGGGAGATGGGGGAGTTCCTGGTTAATGCAGGGGTGTGGGAGATGGGGGAGTTCCTGGTTAGTGCAGGGGTGTGGGAGATGGGGGAGTTCCTGGGCTCGTGCGGGGGTGTGGGAGATGGGTGAGTTCCTGGGCTCGTGCAGGGGTGTGGGAGATGGGGGAGTTCCTGGTTAGTGCAGGGGTGTGGGAGATGGGGGAGTTCCTGGGCTCGTGCGGGGGTGTGGGAGAAGGGTGAGTTCCTGGGTTTGTGCAGGGGTGTGGGAGATGGGTGAGTTCCTGGGCTTGTGCAGGGTGTGGGAGAAGGGTGAGTTCCTGGGTTTGTGCAGGGGTGTGGGAGATGGGTGAGTTCCTGGCTGTAGTTCTGGGTGGCTTGGTTTGTTGTGTTCGCACATCATAGGAGTCAGTGCACTCATACAGCAGCCCAAAAGCTTCATGTATGACTGATTTGCACAAGTGGGGTTGACATCAGTATCTTGTATCCCTTTTGCTTCCCTGGTAGCATCCATGCGATCCTTTTTAACATGCAAAGGAGCGGCATAAACATAATGTTTATGGACTTTTTCGGAACAGCCAACACAGTTTCCAGTTTGCAGGCATCATCATCATGAGACATTGCTTCTCCAGCAGTGCGGGGAGGGGAGGCCCAGCCCTGGACCAGAACATGATGGCATGGTGGCCGGTGGTCCTATGGGCCACCCTTTCAAGGTACCAGGCCACAGGTGGCTCTGTCCCCCCCCCCCAATAAAAACAGTGCAGCCTAAGTCATCAGCCAAACACAAACATGTGCCAAACCCGCCTCTGGTCTCACACAGAAGGGTCTGGAATAGGGAGACTGACCAAGATAATTCCTGTTCCATTGATGGTTTGCCATTTTCTAAAGATGCTCCAGATGAGCCTGAAGATGAATAAGATGATGAGGCCGGTGAAGAAGGTAACGAAGGGGGTGAGAATGAAGGCTGCTTGGATCTCAGAGGTGCAGGACATCTTCCCCAAGGGCTCCCCACTTGCTTCTTGCTGCTTCGTGAGAAACATCGTGAGACGGAATTGTCAGCCTGCTCTGTGATGTCACCATCCCACAGCAACCGGTCCAGGAACTCGAGTTCTTGGCAGTGCCGGGTCCTTTTAAAGCAGGGGTGGTGCCTAGGAACGATAAATCAACAAATCGGTTGGCTGGGAGTGGCAGATCTGCTCTTGTTTCTTCTGCAGCATCTTGCAGAACCTGTTGACATTTTAAAACAATGCATGTGGTGGAGGAGACGGCTGTGCAGTGAGGGCAAACACACAGAAAGCAGTCAGAAACTAGAGAGGCATTTAGTGCCTAATTACACCTCGGGAGTGTCTGCCCTAAGGAGAGACAGGAGACCAGATACTGCTTTTAAGGAGGAGACAGTGAATAGACCAGGTAGAATTTCCAGGATGGAGACAGAGAAAGTTATCCTAGATGAGAAATGCCCAGGAAATGCAGGAGCAAAAAAATGTGCAAAGGGGAGCCGGTAGCAGAAGTGATTCCTCTGGCATCTAATCACTTTCCAACTCCTTTACAATAACAGTCCTGGGTGGTACATATTTTAATGCCTAATGCACTCAGGATGCGAATAAACTTGTCTTAGATTGCAGAGTGAATCAGGAATACAAGTCTTGACCCTTTGATTCCTAAGAAAGGGTCTTTCCTCAAAGCCACGTCTCCTCTTGATTTCAAGGTCTGACTCTGTATAAGAAATAGAGATTCACATATAAATGTCTAAAGAAAAGAGACGAAATATCAGGAGAAAAGCCAGTACCATTTATCTCGTGTGATAGGGAAACAGAAATTAAATTATTTTGAGTCTATGAACATAATAAAGCTAAGCACTGTATTTTGCTATAATTGATACAGACTTTGATACCCCTTATTCATAACTCACAAAAGTGATAAGAGGTACTAATTTGTACTAGACAACTGCAGACCCACGTGACCATTCATCATAAAGAAAAAAGTCAATATTTAAAAGCAGTGCGAAAATTCATATCTGCTTTTGCAAATGTAAGTGTTGCAAAAGGATCAAAATATTCATTCTCTTGACTCAATAATTCACATTTAGGTAGCTCTTCTTGGAAACTATGAGAGCAAGCACATAGCCCAGCATCAACATGTTAAATACCCGAGTATCTGCGTTGAGTTCCTGGATCCTGCTCCTGATTCAAGCTTCCTGCTAATGTGGACCTGGAGAGACAGCAGTGATGGCTCAAGTAATTGTGTTCTTGCCACCCACACTGGAGACTTGGGTTGCATTCCTGGCTCCTGACCCAGTCTGGGCCATTTGGGGGGTGAACTGGTGGGTGGGAGTTCTGTCCCTGTCTCTCAAGTAAATTTAAGAAATTAAAAGGCATGGGTGGAGGACAGATACTTGGTCTAGTGGTTAAGATGCTGACTGAAAGGCCCACATCCCATATCCAAGTGCCATCCAGTCCTCGCTTTGCTCCTGATTCTAGCTTCCTGCAAAATACACACCCTGGAAGGCAACAGGTGACAGCTCAAGGAGTTGGTTTCTCTGTACCTACATGGGAGACCTGGATTGGGTTCCTACTCCAGTCTTGATCTGGCCCAGCCCTGGCTGTTTTGGGCATTCCGAGAGTTAATTGGTAGATGGGAGCTCGCTCTCTTTCTCTCTCTGTGTCTCTGTCTCTGATCTCTATTTAGCTCTCCTTCTGTCTCTTAAGTGAGTAAATAAATAAATCTATCCTTAGAGATTGGTCAGAACTTGGAAGAAAGTATTTCAACAAGATTGATTCTTTATTTAATGAAAAAAAAAAGTGTGAAGTCATTCATTGGTGGATTATTAACCTGACATTCACAGTATGGAAAATAGAATTAAGTTTATTTTTTGTTAAAGGCAGCAATGTTAAATGGACAATATTACCTTCATAATATTTAAAAAAATACATTCTTAGGAAATGAAAACTGCAAGAAGTTATGATTCAAAATTACCTGTTACCCTATAGTGGTACAATTATAGAAATTTTAAAAAATAGATTTTACCATCTTTTAATAAATATGCACATTTGATAGTAAATGCTTTAAATAAGCCATCTGCAAGTCTGGCTTTTTCTTCCTTCATTTACTTACGACTCCTGAGAAGCTACTCTGCTGTGCCAGGCCCTTACCTTCTGGGACAGAGTCATTGCTCCCAAAGAGCTTGCAAGCAAATGATCAAGTGTGAAACTGCAAATGCATACAAGTGCTGGGAATGGAAATCAGATATTTCTTTTTTTATTTAATAAATGTGAATTTACAAAGTGCAACTTTTGCATTGTTGTGGCTTTCCCCCGTCAACTTCCCTCCCTCCCGCAGCCCTCCCATCTCCCACTCCCTCTCCCATCCTACTCTTCATCAAGATTCATTTTCAATTATCTTTATATACAGAAGATCAACTTAGTATATACTAAGCAAAGATTTCAACAGACTGCACCCACACAACCGCACAAGGTATAGAGTACTGTTCGACTAGTAGTGTTATCGTTAACTCTCATAGTAAAACACATTAAGGACAGAGATCCTACATGGGGAGCAGGTCCACAGTGACTCCCATTGTTGATTTAACAATTGACACTCTTATTTATGATGTCAGTAACCATCCGGGGCTCTTGCCATGAGCTGTCGAGGTTATGGAAGCCCCTTGAGTTCACCAACTCTGAACTTGTTTAGTCAAGGCCATATCACAGTGGAGCTTCCTTCCTGCCTTCAGAGAAAGGTGCCACCTTCTTTGATGGCCTGTTTTTTCTGCTGGGGTCTGTTCATCGAGATCTTTCATTCAGGTTGTTTTTGCCACAGTGTCTTGGCTTTCCATGCCTGTGCGACTCTCATGGGCCTTTTAGCCAGATCTGAATGCCCCAAGGGTTGGGAAATCAGATATTTCAATGAGAACTGAAAATGCAAACCTAAGGTTGACCCTCCCACAATTGGAGAGCAGAATGATGGCTAGCCAGGGGAGGGGCAGGGAGGAGGACTGGTCAGTAGGTGCAGTGTAACAGTTGGATTCTGGGGTTCTACTGCACAATAATGCACTGTACAGTTCAGGATGGGTGCTGAATATTCTCATGACTGAGAGATGATAAATGTGTAAAGTGTAAAAAATATACTGATTTCCCTTATATGATCATCAAGATATGTTTAAATGCATCAAAACCACATGTTGTACCTCCAAAATACGTAATTTTGTATTGCTTTAAAATGAAATCACAATAAAAATTCAAGACAAGGTAACCTGACCCAAACTACCTCAGAGAAATTGTTCTCAACTCTGCATATTACAATCACCCAGGACACAAAAAAATACAACCCTGCCCCACACCCCATAGGTCATAGAAAATTCAACCTGGAGGGTTTGAATGCAACGCAATGTGTGACAGCAAACCATAGTAATACTTCAAGTTTCACATCTATATTTTGACCAGGTTCTCCCTCCCTTCTCTCTCTCTCTCTCCTTTCCCTCTCTCAATGGGACACTGACCACCTGCCAGCCTAGCTGGCACCACCACAAAGTTGAAGCACTATCACAAGCCTTACTGGTAGAGTCAGAAAGACCAGCGGGACACCTGTGGGGCTAACTCCTAAGGAGAGCTGCAACACAAGCACCTGCCTCTGCTCTCCACTGCTTCATCAGTGTGTGAAATCTTGCCTTGTGCCACCCTGCCAGCAAAAGTCTTCCTACAACTTCTGCCCAGATTCTCTGTCTGTCCACCCCATTCTGGAATCCTGTATGTAGGTCACGGCAATAAACTTATTCTTACATGGAGCTTGCTTCTTTCAGTCTTCATTGCAGGAGTCCTTTCTAGTTGAGAGTCGGGGGAATTACACACGGTGCTGACTTTCTGACCCTGGATTCAACGAGGGCAAGAAGCAGACAGTGGAAGAGGGCAGAGCTGTGATCTTAGCACATGTGCAGGAGTGGACCTTACATGTCCTATGGGTCATGGGATTTTATCCTATGCATTTGATTCTTCTCTTAACAACACCGGGGAGTCTTGGAAGCATTTTGTGTCAAGACTTGACACCAGATTCACATTTTCTAGATTTCTGCAGTGGGCAGAAGAGATTTGAGGTTGGGGGAGGACCAGAATGGAAACAGTAGTCAAAGCCCCACACAGGAAATATGGTGGCATGGAAATTGAAGGAGTGTGGATGTATCTGGGAGATACTTAGGAGGTAAAATGGCACGGACTTGTTTGTGGTTGCCTGTGGGAATGGTGGAAAGGCACTCTGGTCTATATCATGTGAAAATCTAATTGAGATTTATCTAATAGACTCAAAGAGTCCTTAACAGCTGGGGAGCTCTATCACAGTCCTAGGAAAAACAGCTTTAAAAATCTCCCTTTAATCAAAGTTCATTTACAGCAGAAAGATATTCAAGATCAAATAAAAACCAATCGATTGGCTCAAAGTCTCGGATAGATATATATGTAACAATTCGAAGGGAATTCATCCCTAGTCACCAGATAAGAATCTAGGTTTTCAGCACACAGGATCACATCCCAGATCTTTTCAGGGTCTGAGCACGGTAAGACCAGAACACGTACGTGTACATATGCTGTCAGGTCTAAAGTGAACAAGGATTTGCTAGGGAAGAAGAGAATGCAAGTAGTGGGGGTGTTGTATTTGATTTAAGGGGCAGTGGAATTGCATTCCATTGCTTTACCCTTATAATGAAATAGCTCCCTTTCATTCACTGTACTCAGTGCGTCTAAACGACTTAATCTATTTTCACTGACGAAGAGGCCTGATAGATCATGGCATGCTTCCATCTTCTATAATAGAGCAAACCATTTGCTTCAGGGCAGTGCAGGAAGCTGGAGGTTTGGTTCCACAGGACCTTAAGGTGCCCTCATACCACACAGAGACTAGAGTCTCTTCATGCCACTGAATCTGTGGCTTTTTCTGAGTGGTTGTTATATGTTGGACACTGTGCGAGTGATGGGATCAGGAATACAAAATATCTCCCCAAGCTAACTGGAGGGAGAGGAGGCAGACTTTTTAGAAATATCTCTAGATAATGAAGTGTTTTACTGAGAATCAAATCCATAAGAAAACAAAAACAATGGCATTTGTGGGTAACATTTCAAATGTCAGTTATCTGGTGATAGCTCATAACTGGTAGCTTTTCAGAGCTCATGAATCCACATTTAGGGTCCCGTTACGGGCTTAGATGTCATGTGTCTTAGGAGGTGGATCTACCTGGCTTCTCAGCACCTGCCTCTGTACCTCCATTCCATTTCCTGCTCAGCACTGCTCATGGCAGAATTTAAAAACAAAAAACAAACAAACAAACAAAAACACACATCAAAGCACACGTTTTGTTACTGTAGCCTGAAAAGCAAACTGGACACCTAAGTCTGGAAGAAAAGTTAAGTGGCTCCTCAAGGTGTATTTCTCAGAAAAGAAAACAAGGAGTCCAATGGTGACTTCCATCCCGAATTGTCAGGCACTGCACAGAAACACAAGAGTAAGCAATCCGCGGGACTATTGCGGCAATTGCTTCTGCCAGAATTTATTTTAATAGCTGTGTTAGAGCCTTTAGTGCTGAATTTATAGAATCATTAATATTGTCTAAGGAGGTCACTTAAATTTTAAGCTATACTTTATGGCATTTTATGGAGAAAGGGATATGCAACAGCAGTATTTTTGAATTTGCAAATCTGAGAAGCCCTAGGGACAGTTCCCTCCTGAATATATTTCTTACAGTGTTAATGACATGGTGCAGATAAGAAGAGCAAAAGTAGATGAAGAAGAGAGGATGCAAAGTGGTTAAATAAAGAATTTCCTGTACCTGTCAGTCAGATGAGGACTTAGAGATAAGGCAGTTTGACCTTGAATCATAATGAGTTGAGAAGGGTGGTACTGAGGTGGGGGTAGAAGGGAGGGGAAGAGAGGGGAGCAGCAAGGAGAGGAGAAGCTGTGACACAGGTAGGATCCTAGCAGCCCCTGCAAATGTGTGCTGTAAAGAGAAGTGCCCGGTCCATGCACACTGGGCAGGGAGCTGAGCCGCTGGAGTCCCAGTCCTTGTTCTGCTCTTAACTAACTCTGTGACTTTAGGGAAGCCGTTTATCCTCTTCAATCCTTAATTTCTTTTCTGAACCTTAATTTCTTCATCCATAAAATGATTGTGAGAAGCCAGAGCAGTGCCTGAGGTACAGTTCAGTGATTTTATGTCTTGTAGGTAATCATACTTTACAGGGTTGCATCCGTTCTTTTTCTTTCCATTGAACATTAGACACTGAATAGTTTCCATGTCACTAAGATTCTTTAGAACATTGCTTTAATGACTGTGTAATGCTTATTATATTATCTTAATTATTTAGCCACTTCCTATGTATTTAGGTTGTTTTCAATGTTTTTATTACGGAGATGCTGCAATACGCCTCTTGGTAAATACGTTTCTATCTCTAGTGACTTCCTTGGGCCGATTCCTAAAAGTGAAATAACTATGTCAAAAAAAGGAGCATTTTTAAATGTTCCATTTTTATTGCCAAGTATCTTTTTAGAAAGCTCATGTTGTTTTCATTCCCACTGGGATTTTCAGGCCTACTCCATTTAACCTACCTTATCATGTTTATCTTATTTTGTATATTGGCTTAGCTGTTATTTTAATGTACTGTATCATTTTTATTTCTTCTTTCATTTAAAAATTGAATGTTTGTACATGAACATTTATAAGTCAAAACTCACAAACTGTCTATTGATATTCTTTTGGAAAGCCAATCCTTTCTTGGTTTCAGTGTTAAGAACATCTTTTGTATAAGGATATTAGCTCTTTCTTTGTAACCCACAAGTGTCCTGATCTTACCTGCCCACAATTACACATGTTCAGTACTTCCACAACATGCAAAGTCTCTCCCTCCTTGATTAGGCATTTCTGGGGCCCCCGTTGCCCTGCTATTGTCTAGGAACTTAGTAGGGGAAAGAATGAACTCGCAAGATCAGACACCTTTCCCTGATGGCCATGCCTCCGACTCATTGACCTTGACCACTTTGATGCTGTTCTCCACATTCCTGAGCCGTGCTCCACATTCCTGAACCAACGCACAGCTCTTCTCACCACCTGCTTTGCCAGTGGATGCCTTGGGGCCTTTGGAAACCTTTTAGAAATGGCTTTGCACACCAGGTCATCAGGTTCTTAGGGACGAGAGTTCCTTCTCTAGCTTCCTGCCAGTGGTCTCTTCTCAGACGGCAGAGTAGAGGGACGCTGTGGCAGGTGAGGGCAGGGGCAGCTTCATTCCTGTCTTGATGGCAGCCTTCCCAGCAGGCTCTAGGCTCTGACACTCTCTTCCACCCATGCTCCTCTGTTTTCTGTTTTCTCTCCACTGCGTCAATGGACACATTTGAATCCTGACTGTACTCAAGGCTCAGGTTCTCCCATCCAGGCTGGCTCCTAGACATTCCAAATGCAAGATGGAGCTGAGCACCCCTTCCCTCCCCCTGAGCATTCTGTGACAGTTAGGCAGTTGGGCACTGGTCCTGGGATATGACCCAATGTCATGAGAGACTTGCAATGTCTTAATCGCCCTCCTCAATACTGCTAAACACTGTGCAAACCTAGTGCCCTAGTTTCTTTCTGATGTTGTCTAACATACAGACGTTCCCATTTTTATGTAGTGAAATGTGGGTTTCTTTTTCATTCACAATATATTCCAATGTTATGCTCCATTGCAAGTGCCCCAACAATTTGAACTGGAGTGTTCCTCACAACAGACTTCCTATGAAAAGCACAAAAGGGGAAAAGGAAGTGGCCCTACCAGTTATGACAAGGTTATGAAGTCATATAACTGAAGACAGGTTGGGGTAGGCCAAAAGACCAGGCAAATGCATCCCAGTTAGAGAGTAGAAAATCATAAAACAGAGCTTATGTAAGTATGTAATATGTAATAAGAAAGCATTGCATGTTACTGAGGCGGGGACATATTACTCCATAAGTAATAGTAGGGAAGTTGGGAATCTGAATGAACTATCAGGGTATAACTTTATCAAGTATGAAGTAGCCACATACTTATTTTAACCCAGCTTCAGGCAGGCAATTTTCTTAAAAATGTCAGTCACTATTCTAGTAACAGAGGTTGAGCAGAGGCTGCAGGAATCACCTCGTTAGTTAAGAAGTGGGAAAAGGAAGCCATCTGTGGATGGCAGCGATGAACAGATGTGGCGCCTGTGGTGTGGCCTGGGTACCCGCAGAGCCGGGGTATTGTAGCAGGAGGAACATGAAAGAGGCGAGAGAGACAAGGAGAGCACTCTTACTCACACTGCCTCCTGGCTTTGCAGTGTGGGGGAGTGACAGAAGGAGGAAGGAGGCCTCTGAACAGGAGGATTTTGGAGAAATAGAGTCCTTTGGGCAGGGGAACGTCACAATAAAGGCCAGTCACAAAGAACTGGAGTAGGATTTGCTGTTTCTAAGTGAGGAGGTCCAAAGGGCAGAGCTGAATCTTTGCAAGGGCAGAGAGGCAGGGCAATGCACCAGATGGTGATGACTCCTGAGCAGTAAGGGGTGAGAGGGCAAGTGGTACCAAGATAAGCAGGGTACAAGGCATCGTGGGATTAAGTCTGGGAATCTGGAGGAAGATGATCAGTTAGTTAAAAGCGCAGACCCAAGAAACTGAGTAACTGATATGAAGTGACTACTTTCTCTGAAGTTTCAATGATGTTTGTTTAATATCTTGACTGGGTATAGGACTGAAAGAGAGGCAAGCTGTCCATATTTTACTAGCTACTTTTTAATTGCTTTTTACCGTGATGGCCAATCAGATATATAGAAATGGTTTCATAACACAGTGATATGCACACTGATACCACAGGTCCCAGAAGGGATTGTCTCAACAGAAGGAGGTGAGACTTTTCACCTCCAAGGTGTTATTTTTGCTGGAGAGTGGTAAAGATGTTTGTAAGCCAGCCTATGGGTTATAATTATTTGGCAAAAGTACAGATCTTAGCAGCCTTAAAAAATGTATTTTTTTCTTATTAAGAAATTTCACCTTTTCACTTAATTGCAGGAAGCACTTTACAGCTTTTTTTTGGTATATTCACATTTCTAGCAACGCTACTATTTCTATTTGGAGCCATTAGTAAGTCAGATAAGTATTTCTTTTAAAAAAAAGATTTATTTATTTATTTGAGAGGCAGGGTTACAAAGAGGGAGAGAGGGAGAGAGGGACAGAAGGAGAGAAGAGAGAGAGAGAGGGAGGGAGGGAGGGAGAGAGAGAGAGAGAGAGAGAGAGTCTTCCATCCTCCGATTCACTCTTGAAATGACCACAATGGCTAGAGCTAGGCTGATCCAAAGCCAGGAGCCAGGTGCTTCTTCCTGGTCTCCTATGCAGGTGCAGAGGGCCCAAGGCCTTGGGCCATCTTCTACTGCTTTCCCAGGCCACAGCAGAGAGCTGGATTTGAAGTGGAGGAGCTGGAACTTGAACCAGAGCTCACATGGGATGCCAGAGCCATGGGTGGAGGCTTAGCCCATTATGCCACAGCACTGGCTGCAAGATAAATATTTCTTAGAAACAAACACTGCAAAACCATGGTAGTTGATCTAATAACTGAGGCAGCTAATGACTAATGGGAGGGTGCTGTATACGGTGTTGATATGCTGCACAATGGAATGATTCATGTCTGTGTGGAATGAGTTGGACGACACAAGATTACATCTTGCTACTCACAGAAACACACAATTTAAAATATATGAATTGCTTATTTCTGGAATTTTCCATTTACTGTTTCTCAACTGCAGTTGAAAACTCAAGGCAAATATGTCAAAGGTAGTAAAGGAAGCAAAAGTATCACAAAATGACTACACAAAATATTGCAAAGGAAGTAAGGACCCTGCACAGCACTGTAGACCAATTGGATCTAACATATATTGCAGTCGACCCTACTCTTACAAAGGCAAAATACACATTTTAAAAAATATTTGTCTATTAATTTGAGAGGTAGACTTGCAGATAGAGAGGGAGAGCCAGAGAGAAAGGTCTTCCATCCTCTGGTATACTCCACAAATGGCTGCAATGGCTGGAGCTGAACCGATCCGAAGCCAGGAGCCAGGAGTTTCCTCCGGGACTCCTACATGGGTGCAGAGGCCCAAGGACTTGGGCCATCTTCTACTGCTTTCCCAGGCCACAGCAGAGAGCTGGATTGGAACAAACTGGTGACCATATGGAATACCAGCGCTACTAGTGGAGGCTAAACTTACTGCCCCAAACTACACAATTTTTTCCTCAAAGGCACATGGAATATTTTCCAGGGCAGACTGTATTTTAGGCCACAAAACAAGTCTTAACATAGCTAAAAAGATTGAAATCATAAAATGTGTCCTTTCTAATCACAACAGAATGAAAGTAGAGATCAATAGGAAGAGAAAAGCTGGAAAATTAGACAATGAGTAGGTAAAAGAAGAAATGGCAAGGAAATTAGAGAATATTTTGAAATATGTGAGAATAAAAATACAATGTATTAAAATTTGCAGTAGGCAGCAAAGTCAAGGTTAACAGTGGAATTCTGGGGCTAGTGTTGTGTCTCAACAGCTTAAGCTACTGCTTATGTTGCTGGCATCCCACTTCAGTGTGCTAATTCTAGTCCTGGCTGCTCCACTTCCGGTCCAGCTTTCTGCTAATGCACCAGAAGATAGCCCAAGTTCTCGGGTTCCTGACACTCATGTGGCAGCCTGGCCCCGTCCTGGCTGCTGTTGTGGCCATCTGGGGAGTGAACTAATGGATAGAAGGTCTGCTCCCTCTGTTTCTCTGTGTGTGTCTCTCTCCCCATCTCTGTTTCTTTGTGTCTCAAATAATATTTTTGAAAAGGAAAATAAAACCAAACTTATAACTATAAACATGTACTGAACAAATGTATCAAATTAATAGCTCACCTTTGTAACTTAAAGAAATAGGAAAAGAAGAATTAAACAGAAAGCCAACAGAAGGAAGGACATGATGAAGCCCAGAATACAGATGAATAACATAGAGTACAGTAGAACAACAGAGAAAGATCCATGAATCATGAGGCTTGGTTTGTTTTTCTTAAAGGTCCTCCTTGGAACAGACCACACAATTCATAAGTCTTGATCTAGTCAAATGACTAGAGTCAGAAATCGAAGGTGGGTCTTTACTACTGGCTTTTACAGAATAATAATTAATTACAGGAAAGATACAGAGATGATTGTCCACCAACAAATTTGGCAATCTAAATAAAACAGACAACTTCCTGGAAGCACACAACCTACCGAGACTGAAACATGAATGCACAATCGGAATAGAGTGATGGCTGGTGAATACATTCAGTCACTGTTTTGAAGCTTCACCATCAGGATTGTCGAGGACCAGATGCTTCGCTGGTGAATGCCACCAAACATTTAGCTGGGCAGAGGACACCCGGCCCAAGGGACCAATGAGGCCAACAGTCATTTGGTCTGGCTCTGCCAAGGCAACTACAGGCAGGACTTGATATTCAATACACCCATAGCACGCTAACTTTTAAGTTGATCAGTGTTTTTGTCTCACAGATAATATTATAAATATCCAAATGACCCTTGGCAGAAAAAAGGTTACCACCCCTAAAATAATGAATAAACTCCTTCTCAAGTTCTTCCAAAAAATTTAAGAGATGTGAACAACTCCTAGCTCCTTCAGAGGCAGTATTGTCCTGACACCAAAACCAGGCAGATACTATATGAAAAAAATATATGGCAATATCATTTATGAATATCGACCTGAATAACTTGAGCTAACCATTTAAATTCAATAGCATACAAAAGTATATGCTGGTGGCCATGAGAGATTTATACCTTTAATGCAAGATTGGGCCAATGCAAAATCAATGAATGTGATATACCACATTAACAGAAAGAAGAAAAGCTCTGCATGATATCAATGATGCAGAAAAAGCATCTGACAAAATCCAACACCTTTCCATAATAAGAACATTCAACAAACTAGCAATAGAAGAAAACCACCTCAATATAAAAAATCAATATCTGAAAATCCCACAGATAACATCATATTTTAATGGTGAACATTTGAAAAATTTGCCTCTTTTGTTGACAATAAGACAAAATGCTCACTTCTGCCACTTCCATTTAACATAGTCCTGGAATCCTAGCCAAAAAAAAAAAAATCAGATTAAGAAAAAGATAATAAAAAGAAAGAAAGATAGGTCATCAGAGGTGGAGAAGAAGAAACAAAATTGTCTTGACTAAAATGATATGATCCTATACCTAGAGAGCACGAGATAAAAAAAATAGACCTAATAAATTCAGCAAAGTTATAGGATACAAAGTCGGTTGCATTTCTATACTAATAAGGAACAACTCACAAAAGGAAATTAGAAAACAATTACACTCACAGTGACATCCAAAAGAATAAAATATTTAAGAATGAATTTAACCAGTGCAGTGAAATACTTGTATGCAGGAAACAACAAACATTGCCAAAAGAAATTTAAAGTGCACATATAAAGACAATCTGTTTACAGAGCAAAAGACTTAATATCAGGAACATGTCAATATTATCCAAAGTGTTCTACAGTTTCAGTATAATTTCAGTCAAAATCATAAAGATATTTTTGAAAATATGCAAAAAATCCACCTAAAATTCATAAAGAATTTTAAGGGAAGTTGAATAGACAAAGCAATCTTGAAAAAGAAGAAAATATAGTAGGTCTCACACAGATTTCAAAACTCATTGCAAAATTATAGTAACCTGGGGCTGGCAGTGTGGCACAGAGGGTTCAGCTTGCTGCCCGCTGTACTGTGTCCCACATGAGCGCTGGTTCAAGTCTCAGCTCTGTACTTCCAAACCAACTTTCTGTTAATGCTCCTGAGACAGCAACAGAAGATGATTCCATGTACTTGGACCCTGCCACCTACCTGGGAGACCTGGATAGAGTTCCAGGCTCCTGGCTTCAGCCAGGCCCAGTCTGGTCTCTTGTGACCATTTAGGGTGTGAACAAGTGGATAAAAGATTCTCTTTCCTCTCTCTCTTTCCTTCTCTCTCTCTCTCTCTTTTTTTTTTTTTTTTTTTTTTTGGACAGGCAGAGTTAGTGAGAGAGAGAGAAAGAGACAGAGAGAAAGGTCTTCCTTCTGTTGGTTCACCCCCCACATGGCTGCTACGGCTGGCGCGCTGCGCTGATCCGAAGCCAGGAGCCAGGTGCTTCCTCATGGTCTCCCATGCGGGTGCAGGGGCCCAAGCACTTGGGCCATTCTCCACTGCCTTCCCAGGCCACAGCAGAGAGCTGGACTGGAAGAGGAGCCACCGGGACAGAATCCGGCCTCCCAAGCGGGACTAGAACTCGGGTACTGGCGCCACAGGTGGAGGATTAGCCTATTAAGCCATGGCGCCGGCCTCTCTTTCTCTCTTGCTCTCATTCTCTCTATATAGAATTGTTTCTTTCAAATAAATAAAACTTAAAAAAGAGAAAGATGTGTTCAGTATGCTAACAAACTATAGGATTCCAAAAAAGTAGGGTTGTTGGCTTTCAAGAATCTATTTTACATTAAAAATACACATATTTGATATTTTATGTGATCAGCAGAGAATATCTTAAGTAAAACGCCCTCTTCCTCTGGACAGATGTGTGTGCTTTTCAGAAAGTTGTTTTGGCCATAGAGAGAGGCTCCTATTTCTTACTAACAGGAGGAGACTTGTGTTCTGGGGAACTGAAAATCTATGTGCGTTGGCTCTGTGGAGCCTGCCTGCTTGACATCTGTAGCTTTGACCACATAGCAATGGGCTTGGATTCCAGACGAAAGGCAAACTCAGAAGGGAAGGTGACCGGAAACCCCAGACTGGATCCCAGGTTGCTCTGCTGGGAATGTGGTTTCTGCTGGGTATGGCAGAATCCTGTACAAACCAGAGACCCCAGCTGATGTGAAACGCCAACTGTCCTTTGGTCTTCATTATCCCTTGTTTTGCCCCTGAGAATCAGGAGGCCAACGAGGAGGGTGAAATCCATTCAAAGTCTCAAGCAAATCTGAAGATGTCTATTTCACTCATTATATATATTACATGTTTTACTCTATATATTAGCTACTACAAATCAGAAAAATATATTATTTGTCTTTCTGGGGCTGTTTTTTTTTCACTAAGCATAATGGTCTCCAATTGCATTCATTTTATTGCGAAAGACAAGAATTCATTCCTTTTTATGGCTGAGTAGTAGTCCATCGTGTATGTATATGTCACATTTTCTTTGTTCCGTTATCAGATGGTCGACATCTGGGTTGATTACATATCTATGCTATTGTGGCTTGAGGTCCCTTCTTTATTTAAAGTTTTGATATTTTGTTCACCATAGAGTTTGTTTTGCATTAGTTTAGGGACGCCTGCCCCTGGGAAGATTAGATTACAAATACTTTTCATCATTTCTCCTAAGAATACAGTGAAAGCCCTGGGACATGAGACAGAGAGCAAAGATGGAGCCGTCCTACACTCACGTTTCTCCTACACAGAAAAGAAGCAGGTGGGCAGCTGCATTTTGAGGTGAATGCCCGCGGGAGAGTCGTGGAACGCAGCAAGGGAGAGACTGGCACTCTGGGCCGGCAGCATGGAAAGAGGAGGAAAGTGCATCAGCACCTGCAGCCCCTACTCAGTAGCCAGGGAGACCCTTCAGCATACAGGAGGGGATGACAGGGAAGTCCCAACCGACTCCATCACGGTGGATGCCTGCCATCAGTGTTCTGTGGTTGTCATAGGGGTGCACCTTCCTTGTGAGAGCTTCCTGGAGTCTGCACAGTAGCTTTGCTCCAAAAAGGGACCCCTATTTTCTCACCCAACTCCAGAGCCCAGGCTGCCTTCACTCTGGGTCATCCTGTGAAGGGAGAGACCACCCCCAGCCTCTGCTGGAGGAGAAAGCCTAGAGAGAGAATTGCAACCTCACAGACTCTTTCTCCTAGGCTTTCGGTTTTTTGGCCGCATCTGCTGACGTTTGGGAGCAGGTGCTCAGTCAATGAACTACAATCTAGCACCCCACTTCCTCCTTGGCTTGTTGCTTTCTGCTTGCATATGTTGGGAACCAAGAGCTGGTGCCTCCAGAGTGCCAGCCTCGCTCACCCATGTTTTTCTGGCTGCTCACTTTTTCACAGTCTCTGTGAGAGGCTGAGAAATGGTGCTGTTAGGGGCATGTATATCTCAACTTATTCCATGTCCCTGCCCCCACAGAGATAAGGTGTGCATGAGGCTTTCTGGGAGTTTCATGCCTGCCCCACGTGGAGCTTGACTTCCTCATGGCCATCATGGCTATTCTCCTTTCTGGTCCCAGATGAGACACAGGTGCATTATAGCAAAGTCAGTATCCTGGATTGACAGGAAGGGGTGGAGTTACAGTGCAGGACGGGAGGCAGAAATTAGAAGCGTCTTCTGGCTCATTTATTCTTATCTAATCTCCCTGTCTAGTCTCCCCCATATCAGTGCTGAGAGGGAGAGCTGCAATCTTGTATAGTCATTCCACCATGGCTGATGGCTTTTCAGCTGCTTCTACAGAGAACTGGAAACACGTTCTGACTACTAGTGTGGCGACTGTGCTTACCACTTTCCCATTGGTTAACTGCTTTTCCACTGACCTACTGAGGACTGAGGGTGAGCGGCAGGTGAGTGCTCTGCTCTCACCTTCTACCACCCCTGCAACCAGCTGCTTGTGAGCCTGTATTTCTGCTGAGACTAAGAATAGAAGCTGAGATTCCTTAAAGCCCTCTCCCCATCAGGAACACTGCTTCTGTGCCCACCCTGCTCCTGCTATAAGAACCCCCCTTCTAATGGGCTTTCCAGTCTAGGTGGATGCCTCTAACAGGATAGCACATCCCAGCTGTGCCAGAAGAAAGAGCCATTCTTGTCCAGGTGTGACCCCTTCCATGACTCGAGTGGCCTCACAATGGACATCCATATGTGCACCACGATCATTGGGGCCACTAGAATGTCTCCACTTCTGTGTGAGCACTGGAAATAGCATGTTGCTCCAACTTCGCTAATTCAGGCATTGGTGAAGTCAAAGAACTGATAGACTGCAAAAAAGTCCAAAGTGAAACCAAAGCCAACCTTGCCCACCAAACTGACATCTCAAATCATGGCTCAAAGAAAGCAGAGTACAAGCCGGCGCCGTGGCTCAATAGGCTAATCCTCCACCTTGCGGCGCCGGCACACCGGGTTCTAGTCCCGGTTGGGGCGCCGGATTCTGTCCCGGTTGCCCCTCTTCCAGGCCAGCCCTCTGCTGTGGCCAGGGAGTGCAGTGGAGGATGGCCCAGGTGCTTGGGCCCTGCACCCCATGGGAGACCAGGAAAAGCACCTGGATCCTGGCTCCTGCCATCGGATCAGCGCGGTGCGCCGGCTGCAGCGGCGGCCATTGGAGGGTGAACCAACGGCAAAGGAAGACCTTTCTCTCTCTGTCTCTCTCTCTCTCTCACTGTCCACTCTGCCTGTCAAAAATTAAAAAAAAAAAAAGAAAGCAGAGTACCACAAAAGCAAGCCTATAAAAGAGCAGAAAGACAAATGATCCACTATATATGCAGATCTCAACATAGGATTATAAGAAATATGGAAAAACAAGGTAACACAATGCCTCCAAAGGAACTCAAGGACTTTCTGGTGAGAGATTCCAAAAAAAGAGACTGATGAAATGCCCGCTAGAGGATTCAAAAGAACAATAATGATCTCAGAGATAAAAAGACCAGAGAAGAACAGCTTAAAAGATCCAAAAGTCATGCATGATCTGAATGAGAAATTTTGCAAAGATGCTGAGATCCTGATAGAAAACCAAGCAGAAGCATTAGAAATGGACAACTCATTTTAGTATTTTTTTTGGTTCTAGTACCATTGGTTGGACTCTGTAATTAACACACAATTATTCTTAGGTGTTTAAATTTCAACTGAAAAGTGATCCCTGTTAGGAATTTGGAAAACCTTATGCTGAGTGAAATAAGCCAATCCCAAAGGGACAAATACCACTTGTTCTCCTTGATAGGTGACAACTAACTGAGCACCAAAAAGGAAACCTGTTAAAGTGAAATGAACACTATGAGAAACGGTGACTTGATCAGCCCTCACCCTGACTGTTGATGAGCAGCTTAATATGTTATCCCTCTTAGTATTTTTTTTGTTTGTTCTACTTAATACTTTTGGTTGAATACTGTAATCAATACACAATTCTTCTTAAGTGCTGAAGCTTAACTGAAAAGTGTTTGCTGTTAAATATGAGTGGGAATAAGAGAGGGAAGAGATGTGCAATTCGGGACATGCTCAAGCTGACTTACCTCAAATGGTAGAGTTAGAAACATACCAGGGGATTCGAATTCAATCCCATCGAGGTGGCATGTACCAATGCCATCTCACTAGTCCCAGTGATCAATTTCTATTCACAATTGATCGTAATGATAGGACTAAGAACCAAAGGGATCACATAAACAAGAATAGTGTCTGCAAATACTAGCTGATAGAATCAAAAAGGGAGAGAATGATCCAACATGGGAAGTGAGATACACAGCAGACCCATAGAATGGCAAATGTCCTAAGAGCACTCTGGCCTCATAATCAGCCCTTAAGGCATGCGGATCCGGCTGAAATGCCCATGAGAGTATTTCAGGCATGGAAAGCCTAGACACTCTGGGGGAAAAAAAACCTAAATGAAAGATCTCCACGAGTGAGATCCCAGTGGAAAGAATGGGTCATCAAAGAAGGAGGTACCTTTCTCTGAAGGGAGGAGAGAACTTCCACTTTGACCATGGTCTTGTCTAAAAATTATCAGAGTCAGTGAACTCAGGGGGCTTCCATAGCCTTGGCAGCTCATGACAAGAGCCTAGGGTGATTACTGATACCATAAACAAGAGTGTCAATTTGTTAAGTCAACAACAGGAATCACTGTGCACTTACTCCTCATTTAGGATCTTTGTCCTTAGTGTGCTGTACATTGAGATTTAATGCTATAACTAGTACTCAAACAGTATTTTTCACTTTATGTTTCTGTGTGGGAGCAAACTGTTGAAATCTTTACTTAATGTATGCTAAACTGATCTTCTGTATATAAAGAGAATCGAAAATGAATCTTGATGTGAATGGAAGGGGAGAGGGAGTGAATAAGGGGAGGGTTGTGGGTTGGAGGGACGTTATGGGGGGGGAAGCCATTCTAATCAATATTCTGTACTTTGGAAATTTATATTCATTAAATAAAAGTTAAAAAATGAAGAAATGGACAACTCAGCAAGTTCCATCAAAAATGCATTGGAAAGCCTTCACAGCAGATTGGATCATGCAGATTCAAGAATATCCAAACTTGAAGATCCATTTGAAATATCTCAGTGAGATGTAGTGTATCGTTATAAAGGCTGCTTTATTGATGTATGTCATGCACATAACAATATACTCTTCCTTCCCCACGTTATAATCACTGTCATGAATCTTTCATTTTGTGAATTCTATACGGGCACCAGTTTGAGTCCCAGCTGCTCCTTTTCCAATCCAGCTCTCTGCTACGGCCTGGGAAAGCAGCAGAAGATGGTCTAAGTGCATGGGCCTCTGTACTTCTGTGGGAGACCTGGATAAAGCTCCTGGCTCCTGGCTTCAGATGGGTGCAGTTCTGGGCATTGCAGCCAGTTGGGGAGTGAACCAATGGATAGAAGACACCTCTCTCTCTCGTGTCTTCTTCTCACTGTCTGTAATTCTACCTCTCAAATAAATAAATATCTTTTTTTAAAGAAAGAATAACACCAGACTTTTCAAGAGAAATCTTACAAACCAGAAAGGAATAAAATGATATATTCCAAGCTCTGAAAGAAGATAAACTCCCATTAAGAATATGTTACCCCACCAGAAATCAACCCAGACATCTACAGCCAACTTATATTTGATCAAGGATCTAAAACCAATTCCTGCAGCAAGGACAGTCTATTCAATAAATGGTGCTGGGAAAACTGGATTTCCACGTGCAGAAGCATGAAGCAAGACCCCTACCTTACACCTTACACAAAAATCCACTCAACGTGGATTAAAGACCTAAATCTACGACCTGACACCATCAAGTTATTAGAGAACATTGGGGAAACCCTTCAAGATATTAGCACAGGCAAAGAATTTCTGGAAAAGACCCGGGAGGCACAGGCAGTCAAAGCCAAAATCAACTATTGGGATTGCATCAAATTGAGAAGTTTCTGTACTGCAAAAGAAACAGTCAGCAGAGTGAAGAGACAACCGACAGAATGGGAAAAAATATTTGCAAACTATGCAACAGATAAAGGGTTAATAACCAGAATCTACAAAGAGATCAAGAAACTCCACAAAAACAAAACAAACAACCCACTTAAGAGACGGGCCAAGGACCTCAATAGACTTTTTTCAAAAGAGGAAATCCAAATGGCCAACAGACACATGAAAAAATGTTCAAGGTCACTAGCAATCAGGGAAATGCAAATCAAAACCACAATGAGGTTTCACCTCACTCCGGTTAGAATGGCTCACATTCAGAAATCTACCAACAACAGATGCTGGAGAGGATGTGAGGAAAAGGGGACACTAACCCACTGTTGGTGGGAATGCAAACTGGTCAAGCCACTGTGGAAGTCAGTCTGGAGATTCCTCAGAAACCTGAAGATAACCCTACCGTTCGACCCAGCCATCCCACTCCTTGGAATGTACCCAAAGGAATTTAAATTGGCAAACAAAAAAGCAGTCTGCACATTAATGTTTATTGCAGCACAATTCACAATAGCCAAGATCTGTAACCAACCTAAATGCCCATCAACGGTAGACTGGATAAAGAAATTATGGGATATGTACTCTTTAGAATACTATACTGCAGTAAAAAAAATGAAATCCAGTTATTTGCAACAAAATGGAGGAATCTGGAACACATCATGCTGAGTGAAATAAGCCAGTCCCAAAGGGACAAATACCATATGTTCTCCCTGATCGGTGACAACTGACTGAACACCAAAAAGGAAACCTGTTGAAGTGAAATGGACACTATGAGAAATGGTGACTTGATCAGCATAGCCCTGACTGTTAATGAACAACTTAATACATTATCCCTCTTAGTAGTTTTTTTGTCTGTTCTACTTAATACTACTGGTTTAATTCTGTAATTAATACACAGTTATTCTTAAGTGTTGAAATTTAACTGAAATGTGATCCCTGTTAAATATAAGAGTGGGAATAAGAGAGGGAAGAGATGTGCAATTGGGACATGCTCAAGCTGACTTGCCCCAAATGGTAGAGTTAGAAACATACCAGGGGACTCCAATTCAATACCATCAAGGTGGCATGTACCAATGCCATCTCACTATTCCAAGTGATCAGTTTCAGTTCACAATTGATCATAATGAAAGGACTAAGAGTCAAAGGGATCACATAAACAAGTCTAGTACCTGCTAATACTAACCGATAGAATAAAGGGGAGAGCGATCCAACTTGGGAAACGAGATACACAGCAGGCTCATAGAATGGCAGATGTCCTAAACAGCACTGTGGCCTCAGAATCAGCCCTAAAGGCATTCGGATCTGGCTGAAAAGCCCATGAGAGTATTTCAGGCATGGAAAGCCAAGACACTCTGGCAAAAAGATCTCTGTGAGTGAGATCCCAGTGAAAAGAACAAGTCTTCAAAGAAGGAGGTACCTTTCTCTGAAGGGAGGAGAGAACCTCCACTTTGACTATGACCTTGTCTAAACAAGATAAGAGTCGGAGAACTCAAGGGGCTTCCATAGCCTTGGAAACTCATGACTGGAGCATAGGGAGATTACTGATGCCATAGACAGGAGTGTCAACTGGTAAAGTCAACAACAGGAGTCACTGTGCACTTACTCCTCATGTAGGATCTCTGTCCTTAATGTGCTGTACATTGAGGCTTAATGCTATAACGAGTACTCAAACAGTATATTTCACTTTGTGTTTCTATGGGGGTGCAAATGGTTGAAATCTTTACTTAATGTATACTAAACTGATCTTCTGTAAAAAAAAATTATCAATTCCCAACTTGACTCTCACTGGGATTAAACATGACAATAGGTCTGATCTGATTTCATCATCATTTAAAAAATCATCTATTATTTTTCACTTTATGTTGCTGTGTGGGAGCAAACTGTTGAAATCTTTACTTAATGTATGCTAAACTGATCTTCTGTAATATAAAGAGCATCGAAAATGAATCTTGATGTGAATGGAAGGGGAGAGGGAGTGGGAAAGGTGAGGGTTGCGGGTGGGAGGGATGTTATGGGGGGGAAGCCATTGTAATCCATAAGCTGTACTTTGGAAATTTATATTCATTAAATAAAAGTTAAAAAAAAGAATATGTTACCCAGCAAAGCTATGTTTCATAAACAAAGGAGAAATACATTCTAAAAATAACAAAAATATTGAAGGAATTTTTCACCACCAGGGAAGCTTTTCAAAGATGCTTAAGGGAGTCCTACAGATACAAATTTTGAAAGATAACTACTATCATTAAAATGTGAAATTATGGAAATAATCCAAAAAGGAACAGAAGATATCTAAAATAAAAAAAAATACACTTTTTAAAAATGATGACAGATTTAGGTCACTGTTAATAAATAATAATATAATGAAAATGAACTAAATTCCCTATTTAAACATACAGCTTAGCTGAACAGCTAAACACTTAATATGAAGCCCACAAATAAATTTGCTTCATCAAGGAAGATATGGGCTGAACTTAAAATGATCGATAAAGATATTCTACATTAACAGAAATCAGAATCAAGGATTAGCTACATTATATCAGACTAAATATGTTTTCACAAAAATTATAAGAAGTTTCAGAGAATCAATATAACAATAAATATGACAGCAGTAAATATATATGCACACAGTGCCAGTATACCCAATTTTGTTAAAACAAACAGTATTTGATCTAAAAGGCGAGATAGATCTTAACACAATAATTTAATACCTTATTTTCATGAATGGACAGATTATCCAGACCAAGAAATCAATAAAGATAGTTTGGTCTAATTGATAGAAGCCAATCAAGATGCCTGTGTCTGTAGCAGATCACTTGGACTCAATTTCTGGCTCTAATGACTGACTCCAGTTTGCTATCAGTGCAGAATCTTATGATGATGGCTCATGCAGTTGAGTTCCCTGCTCCTGGCTTTGGCTCCGCCCAGTTCTGGCCACTGTACACACATTTTGACAGTGAACCAATGGATAGAAACCCTCACTCCCCTGCCCCTATGTCACTCTTGAATACAATGAAACCAACAAAGAGACACCAGATTTAAACTACATTGCAGCCCAAACAGATTGGACAGAAATTCACCAAACACTCCATCCAACAACTGAAGAATGTACATTCTTTTCATATGCACACGGAATATTCTCTAAGATAAATCATGCATTTGGCCACACAGCAATTCTTTTAGATTTTTAAAAAAATATTTATTTATTTAGAAGACAGAGTTTCAGAGACAGAGGAAGAGAGAGAGAGAGAGGGTGAAAGGGAAAGAGAGAGAGAGAAAGAGACACCTTCCATCTACTGGTTTACTCCCCAAATGGCTGCAATGGTTGGAGCTGGGGCAGGTGAAAGCCAAGAGCCAAGAACTTCATCTAGGTCTCCTATGTGAGTGGCAGGGGCCCAATCATTTGGGCCAACACCTGTTACTCTCAGGTGCATCAGCAGGGAGCTGGATTGGAAGGGGAGCAGCTGGGACTTGAACTGGTGCCCACATAAGATACCTGTGACTTAACTTGCTGGACCACGTTAGTAAATTTTAGCAAATTAAAAAATATCAAAATGATATGTTTCTTTTGTGACCACAATATGATAAAGCTAGAAATCAACAAGAAAAGAAATGCTAAAAGTTACAGAAATACATGGAGATTGAACAATGTGCTCCTGAATGAACAATGGATAATTGAAAAAATTAAAAGGAAATTTAAAAAAATTATTTGAAATAAATGGAACTGGAACTACAATATACTCAAATGTATGGGATATAGCAAAAGAACCAAGAGGGGAGTTTATAGCTAAGTGTACATATAAAAATAGAATGAAATATACTACTTAACAATGCATCTGAAGGACCTTGGAAAGCAAGAACAAATCAAACCCAAAGTTAGTAGAAGGAAATAAATACCAAGTGCCAGGATAGAAATAAATGAATAGAAACTAAGCAAATAATATAAAGGATCAAGGACTTGAACAATTGGTTCTTTGAAAAGAAATAAAATCAATAAACCTTTAGCTAAACAAGAAAAATATAGAGAAGACTTAAATAAGTAAAACCAGAGATGAAAACAGAGCACAGAAAAATAAGTAATCATTAGGGACCACTATGAACAATGGCTCACCAAAAAATTGGAAAACCTAAGAGAAATGGGTAAATTTTGGGGCACCTACCAAAATTGAACTGAGGGGGCACAGAGAATCTGAAGAGATTAGTAATTGATACCGATACTGAATGCGTAATTAAGTCTCAATAGAATGGGTGCTTACAGTGATTAAGATGTTGCTTGGGATGCCCAAGCATATTGGGGTGGCTGGATTTGAGCCCTGACTTGGCTTTCAGTGTAACTTCCTATTAATGCCCTGGAGGCATCAGGTAGTGGCTTAAGTAGTTGAGTACCTGTGAGTCACATGAGAGACCTGGATTGAGTTTGGGCTCCTGGCTTCAGCCCTATCCAGCACTGGCTGTTGGATATACATGGGGAGTGGCCCAGTGACTAGAAGATTTTCTCTTTCTGTCTCTGTCTCTGCCTTTTATACAAATAAAAATAAATAACCAATACAATTTTAAAATCTCCCAACAAAGAGAATTCTAGGTCTAGTAGGGAGAACTAACACCGATTTTTCCAAACCATTAAAAAAATTCAAAATGACAACTCCTCTAAACTTATTCTTTGAGGCCTACATTACCTAAATTCCCATATAAAAGAACAACAAAAGTAACAAAACTATAGATCAATATCACTCATGATCATAATTGCTAAAATTCTCAGCAAAAATACTGGCAAATCAAATCTGACAGCATATGACAAATCATACATTATAATCAAGTAGTATTTATCCCAGGTGTGCAGTGATGGTTCAAGATATGAAACCAATAAATATAAGCATCACATCAGGATAAAAATCATATGATCATCTTAATAGATGCAGAAAAAGTATTTGATAAAATCCAACATTCATCTATGACTAAAACCTTGAAAAAATTAGGTATAGAAAGAACATAGCTCAATATAATAGACTGCATATGACAGACCTACAGACAGCATCATATTGAATGGGAAAAAGTTGAAAATATTTATTCTGAGATCTGGAACCAGCCAAGTATGTCCACTGTCACTGCTCTTACTCAATGTAGTGTAGGAAGTTTTAGCTGGAGCAATTCAGCAATAAAAAGAAAGAAAAGGTATGTAAGTAGGGAAGGAAGAAGTCAAGCTATTACTGTTTGCAGATGATATGATTATATCTATAGAGAAACCGACATATTCCACCAAGAGGCTATTAGAACTGATAAATTCAACAAAGTAGCAGGATACAAAATAAACACACAAAAATCACAATATTTTACACATCATTAATGAACTTGCTGAGGAATAATTATAACAGGAATCCCAGTCACAATATCTACAAGAAAAATAAAGTAACTTGAAATAAATTTAAGCAAAGATGTGGAAGACTTTTACAATAAAAATTACAAAATGCTAATTAAAGGGCCTAACAAAAAAAATTAGAAAGACTTCTCATGATTCTGGATTGAGAAACTTAATATTAAATATACAGACTATCTAATGTAATTTACAGATGTAATGAAATCCCAATCCAAATATCAATGCCAGTATTCACAGAAAAAACAATCATAAAATTCATTTGAAAACACAAGTGACCTCAAATAGTTAAGGCAATCCATAACAAAAAGAACAAAACTGGAGGCATCACAATACCAGATTTCAAGTTACACTATAGAACTATTGTAACTAAAATGATAAATAACTGACATGAAAACAAACATACAGACTAGTGGAACACAATAGATACCTCAAAAATGAAACCACATGTCTATAGATAACTGATTTTTGACAAAGGTGCTAAATCATACAGTAGACTAAGGAAATCCATTTCAATAAATGGCACTAGGAAAATTAGATATCCATATGCATAAGATTAAAACCCCCCATCATGTATTTAAAAATGAACTCCAAATGAATCAAAGATTAAGGAAGTGATACACCCAGAAACAGAGAAAGGCATTCATCCTCATAAGAGAATATGAAGGTAGAAAATCTGTAAAAGTACAAAGGAAATCCAAAACAGACACTAGGAATATGTATAGAAAAATGGCAGGACCAAGTCATCACTTATCAATAAGAACCTTGAATGTAAATCCCTAAATTCTCCAATTAAAAGATACATATTGGCTGAATGGATTAAAAACCAAGACTCATCTATTTGTTGTATAGAAGAGACACACCTCACCAACAAAGATACACATAGACTAAATGTGGAAGAATAGAAAAGATATCCCATGCTAACACAAAGCAAAAATGAACAGGAGTAGACCTCCTAATATCAGACAAAATAAGACTCTAACCAATAAATAAATAAATAAATAAACTCTTTAAAAGAGGGCAAGGCACTGTAATGTAGTAGGTAACGCTACTGCTGCCTGTGACACCAGCATCTCATATGGGTGCTGATTTAAGTCCTGAATGCTCCACTTCTGATCCAGCGTCCTGCTAATGTGCCTGGGAAAGCAGAGGGAGATGGCCAAGTCCTTGGGTTCCTGCACCCACATGGGAAACCTGGAAGAAGCTCCTGGCTCTTTGCTCCTGGCTTTAGTCTGGCTCAGCCCTGGCCACTGTAGCCATTTGGGGAGTGAACCAGCAGAGAAGGAAGATCTCACTCTCTCTTTCATACTAACTCTTTCTGTAACTCTGCCTTTCAAATAAATAAAAAATTACGTTTATAAAGAAAACTGTCAAAAGACTCAAAAAGGCATTATATAATGATTAAAGTGTCAATTCAACAGGAAGCAATGACTATAGCAAATGTATAGGCACCTAATGCCAGGGTGCCTGGCTATGTCAAACAAATGTTAATGAATTTAAAGGGAGACAGGCTCCAAGACAATAATAATGGGGGCTTCAACATCCCAGATTCATTAATGGACATATGAAGTAAACAAAAAAAAAATCAACAAAGAAACAACAGAGCTTAACTACATTGTGGAGCAAATGGCTCTAATTGGCGTTTACAGAACATTTCATCCCACAGCTTCAGAATACACATTCTTTTCATCAGTACATGGAACTTTCTCTAAGATAGACTATATACTAGGCTATAAAGCAAGTCTCAACAAATTAAAAAAATTCAAATCATACGTGTTCCTTTTCTGACAAACAAAATGAAGCTGGAAATTAGCAACTTAAGAAAGTCCGGAAAATATGCAAACACATGGAGACTATCTAATGTAATTTACAGGTGTAATGAAATCCCAATACAAATACCAATGCCAGCATTCACAGAACTAGAAAAAAAATCATAAAATTCGTTTGAAAACATAAGAGACCTCAAATGGTTAAGGAAATCCTAAACAAAAAGAACAAAACTAGAGGCATCACAATACCAGATTTCAAGATATACTAGAACTATTGTAACTAAAATGATATGTAACTGACATGAATGAACTTGAATGAACAGTGCTCTTTAATGAAAAAAAATCAAAAGTGAAATTAAAAAATTGCTAGAAGGCCAGTGCCGTGGCTCAATAGGCTAATCCTCCACCTGCGGCGCCGGCACACCGGGTTCTAGTCCCGGTCAGGGCACCGGATTCTGTCCCGGTTGCCCCTCTTCCAGGCCAGCCCTCTGCTGTGGCCAGGGAGTGCAGTGGAGGATGGCCCAAGTGCTTGGGCCCTGCACCCCATGGGAGACCAGGAGAAGCACCTGGCTCCTGGCTTTGGATCGGCGTGGTGTGCTGGCAGCAGCGTGCTGGCCACAGCGGCCATTGGAGAGTGAACCGACGGCAAAACCTTTCTCTCTGTCTCTCTCTCTCACTGTCCACTCTGCCTGTCAAAAAAAAAAATTGCTAGAAATGAATGAAGAAAACAATACAACATATAAAAACTTATGGGATATAGCAAAAACTTCAAATAAATTATCTAACAATGCATGTCAAGGACCTAGAAATCCAAAGCAAACCAAACCTCTAATTAGTAGGAGGAAAGAATTAAAATTAGAGAATAAATAAAATTGAAACAAAAATACAAAAGATCAGTGAAATGAAGAGCTATTTTTTAAAAAATAAACAAAATTGATATACCATGAGCCCAACTAACCAAAACTAACAAACAAAACAGGGAGAAGAACCAAATAAATAAAATCAGAGATGAAAAAGAAGATGTAACAACAGATACCACAGCCATAGCAAGATTCATCAGGAAGTACCACAAATAGCTATATGCCAACAAACTGCAAAATCTAGAAGAAATGGATAGATTTCTGGACATTTACAGTGAACCAAAATTGAGGCACAATGACACTGAAAACCTAAACATACCAATAATCAAATGGATAATGAATATTAAAGACCTTTGTAAAAAGCCCAGGTCTGGATAGCTTCAGTGCTAAATTCTACCAGACTTTTAGAACTAATTCTGATCCTTCTCCAACTATTCAAAACAATTGAAAGGGAGAGAATCCTCCCAAACTCCTTCTATAAGACCAGTGTCACCTTAGTTTCAAAACCAGAAAGAGGTATAACAGAGAATTACAGGATAATATTCTTGATGAGCATAGATGCCAAAATCCTCAATAAAATACCATGAACTTAGCAACACATCAGAAAGATTATTCACCGGGACCAACTGGGATTTATCCCTGGCCTGCAGGCATGGTTCAACATCTGAAAATCAATAAATGTGATTAACCACCTTAACAAGCAGAAGACCAAAAGCCATATGATTATCAATAGATGCAGAGAAAGCATTTGATAAAGCACAGTATCCTTTCATGACAAAAACCTTAATCAAATTGGGTATAGAAAGAACATTCCTCAACACAATCAAGGCAATTTATGACAAATACAGAGACAGCATCATATTGAATGGGGAAAAGTTGGCAGCATATTGAATAAGATCCAGAACCAGACAAGGATTCCCACTCTCACCATTGATATTTACTATAGTTCTGAAAGAGTTAGCCAGAGCCATTAGTCAAGAAAAATAAATCAAGCCGGCACCGTGGCTCAATAGGCTAATCCTCCGCCTTGCGGCGCCAGCACACCGGGTTCTAGTCCCGGTTGCCCCTCTTCCAGGCCAGCTCTCTGCTATGGCCAGGGAGTGCAGTGGAGGATGGCTCAAGTCCTTGGGCCCTGCACCCCATGGGAGACCAGGAGAAGCACCTGGCTCCTGCCATCGGATTAGCGTGGTGCGCCGGCTGCAGCGGCCACTGGGGGGTGAACCAAAGGTAAAGGAAGACCTTTCTCTCTGTCTCTCCCTCTCACTGTCCACTCTGCCTGTCAATAAATAAATAAATAAATAAATAAAAATAAATAAATTAAAGGGATGCAAATTGGAAAGCAGGGAATTAAATTATCCCTGTTTGCAGATGACATGATCCTAGATATAGGAGAAAGATTCCATTCATAGTGTTTTGGAACTCATGAGAGTTTGGTAAAGCTGAAGGGTATAAAATCAACACACAAAAACAAATAGCATTTGTATACAAAGACAATGCCAAGACTAATGAAGAACTTACATGATCAGTCCCATTCAGAATAGTTACAAAAAATTTGAATATTTTGGGATAAGTTTAACCAAGGAGCTGAAAGACCTCTACAACGAAAATTATAAAGCATTAAAGAAAGAAATAGAAGAAGACACAAAAAGTGGAGCAAGTCTTCCTTACTCGTGGATTGGAAAGATTAATATCATCAAATGTTCATACTACCAAAAGCAATTCACAGGGTCACTTCTGATCCAGCTCCCAGCTCGGTTGATTCCTTGCTATTGTGAATGGTGCTGTGACAAACATGGTGCAGCAGGCATCCCTTTTGATTACATGAGTTCGTGCCTTTTGGATAGATATCCAGTAATGCTTGATCACGTGGCAGTTCTGTTTCTAGTTTTTAAAGAAATTTTCATACTGTTTTCCAGAGAGGCTTACTATTTTACATTCCACCAGCAGTGTAGAGTTCCCCTTTTCCCATATCTGTGCTAGCATTTGTAACTTTTGATACTAGTCTTTCTAACAGGGGTGGTGTGATATTTCCAGTCTAGTTTGATTTGCTTTTCCCCGGTGACTAGTGATATTGTCTTTTCATATATTTGCTGGACATTTATATTTCCTCTTTTGAGGTCTTTGTTCATTTGTTCACTGGATTGATTGCTTTTTGGTACTGAGTTTTTGAGTTCCTGATATATTATTGATATTAACCTTTTGTCAGATAAGTAGCTTGCAGATATTTTCTTCCACTCTGTCAAATGTCTCTTCATTCTATTATTTTCTTTGCTTTGCAGAAGCTTTGGAGTTTGATGCAATTCCATTTGTCTGGTTTTGTTTTTGCTGTCTGTGCTTTTGAAGTCTTATCTAAGAAGCCACTGCTTACACCAGTGTTTTGAAGTGTTTCTCCTATGTTTTCTTTTAGAAATTTCATAGTTTCAGGTGTTACAGTTATGTACTAAACCCATCTTGAGTTGCTTTTTGTATATATAGAGGTAGGGATCTAATTTCAGTGTTTTAAATATATATGTGAAGTTTTGCATAAATATATGTGAAGTTAAGCATCTCTTATTGAAAAGATTATCCTTCCACCAGTATATGTTCTTAGCAACAATACTTAGTTTATAAAAACTTTATTCTAAAAGCCTCAATCTGAATTATCTACAAATCCTTTAATGAAAAAAAAATTGGTAAGCAAATTGGTATGTCCACATCACAGGATCTTCCTAAAGAATATAATGGTAAAAATCCTATTAACAGGCAAGCAAGCTGCATGAGTCTCTGTATAATTATTATTGGTTTCCATGGCTAAATAGTTGGAGTAGGGGTAAGGGAGTAGAAATGAGTATGGCTATAAAAAGGAGTCAGAACTCACCCTTGTGTTGATGCAAATGTTATACATCTTGACTCTATCAGTGTCAATATTCTGGAATAACAGTGTGTGGTGATTTGGGGAGGTGTCATTCTTAGGGGAAAATGAATAGGTTGCATGTAATTGCTATGCATTATTTCTTAGAAATGTGGGGCAATCTACAATTATCTCAACATAAGTTGAATTCAAATAATATTTCCATAAGTCATTAATCTTTATTGCTGAATAAATTCATTCTTCTTCAATTCTGAGTATGAGGCAAGAGCATAACTGACCTCATCTTGGTCTGGACCCTGATCCTAAAGATTCAATGACATATCCAAAAGAATCAATGACATTTCCAGGATTTACAATGCTATAAACAAGGAAGTCAATTTACTTAATTATTCTAAGCCCAGTTTCCTAATCTGTAGTATGGGATATTAGCTATAGGACATAATTAAAGAACTGTATATACATACATACAGTATGCAATAGTCCCTGCATATCTGTTTCCAAGGGCTAATTAAGAAAGTAATAATAGACTATACAGTTGCGACAGAAATTTATATTCTCAAAATTCTAAGGTCAGAAGTCAGTATCGAGGTGTTGGGAAGTTTGATTATTTCTGATATCCTTGTGCATGGTTTAGAGATGGTCACCATTCTGCTGTCTTCATGTGGTCCTTCCCCTTTGTGTATCTGTGTCTTAATCCTCTCTTCTCATAGGAAAACTATTTGTATCATGTTACCCCTATCCTCCCATTTTGTCTTAATTATTTCTTTAAAGATCTAATATCCAAATATTATCATAATCTGAGGTAGTGGGAATTAACAGTTAAATATATTTGAGGGTTGCAAATCAGTCAAGCAGTTCCCTAATATAATATTTGTTAGATTAATTCTCCCTACTCTTGAAATTTTCCCAAAATAATCAAAATCCAAGAAATGACTTTTGGAATCTAAGAATTAATCAATGAGCAAATACTTCTCACTTAATAAGGATGATACATATATTACTATTAAGTGATTATTATATGTTAGAACATGTGTATATTTACATTTCTGAACACAAAACAACTCTTTATAAGGAACTTTTTCACTTAAGGCAGTGCATTTCCAGAAAATACCAGTATTTCAGTAGTAACTGACTCTACCAATCTGAAGCAGAAAGAAGACATGAACTTTGAATCACACCAATATTCTATACCTGTACTGAACTTAAATGAGACATTGTTCTAACATAAAAAACTGGATTTTTTCTACTAATTGTGTTAGACACAGCCCATTCTGTTCTATGCATGATGCCAATTATCCATGCTTAACAAGAATAACCACCTCAACTCCTCCTTTCTAGCACTTAAAATCCATTTATTTCTTTTTCTCTACCTACTGAATTATTTAGTGAATCTCCTCACTAATGTGTTCCACTGTTGTCAAGTTAACAGCCTCAGAGATTTTTGTTAGAGGGCTCGTAGTTTAGTTTTATTCTTAGGTGACTGAAAGATGAGATCTAGAGCTCTGATTTTAGAGCAAAGAAGCAGACAGGCGCTGTGGCTCACTTGGCTCAACCTCCGCCTGCGGTGCCGGCATCCCATATGGATGCTGGTTCTAGTCCCGATTGCTCCTCTTCCATCTCTCTGCTGTGGCCCACGAGGGCAGTGGAGGATGACCCAGATGCTTGGGCCCCTGCACCCCACATGGGTGACCAGGAAGAAGCACCTGGCTCCTGGCTTCAGATCGGTGTAGCGCTGGTCGTGGTGGCCATTTGAGGAGTGAACCAATGGAAGGAAGACCTTTTTCTCTGTTTCTCTCTCTGTCTATATCTCTACCTGTCAAATAAAAAAAAAAAAGAGAAAAGACACATAATTTTGATGATGTTTGCTGTTGGATTTAAACCAAGGTCTATGAACTACTACATCCAGAGGTCTTGCTTTCATTCTATGCTGCCTATGTGTGCTCATTACTTCCACAGCCACAGATAACACAACACCTTTATTGGCATAAAGCCTCCATTCCTCAGAAAACCATTTACTTTTGAGGTTGAGATGAAAACTATGAGATGAGAGACATTCCAAGAAAACTCACTGCTGAAGATTGGAAGAGACAAAAAGTATGGGGGCCCTCAGGTGGGGGTAACAGGATGAGCAAAGACATTGAACCAGGTATGTGGAAGATTCATCAACAACCAGGTGCACCAATGTTCCTGCCTCAGAGGCAGACAGACGGCAGCAGGCACGGCCGCAGTGAGTGTAAGGGAGTTTAGTTTCCATCGTAATACAACAAGGGCATCTTTATATATGCAACAGGGGCTGCACAGGAGAGCTCTTCAGAAAGGCAGGAATGGACAGGAGGATTCAAAAATGACAGGAGCTTCCCTGCTATAAACACTGAGGGAAGTGTTGGAGATCTTTGAACTGGGAGTGGCATAGAATTGGGGTAATTCTTACCAAAGAGTTGGAGCAGAAAAAGGACTGCATATTTTAATCAAACTCAAAATCTGCTATTGTTCGGATTATTTAAAGAATTAGAAGTTGGAGTTAGAATGCAGAGCTGAACTGAAAGAAAGAAATCATCTGGACACTGGGAGTGCAGAAACTTGAGCAGTCTTCCCACTCAGAGCCCAGGACAGTGCCTGGAACACAGCAGATGGGAAATAAATGTTTACTGAATGAATGAGGAAGGCAATGATCTAATTAAAACAATGCTGGAAACTCTTAGGTTAGAATTGTAATGTGAGAATTTGGTAAATCCAGGTAAGTTGAAAATGTCTCACGTTGGGTTTTCTTTAACATGGGTATCAGTAAACGTGAAAGTATTACAAAGAGTTCATGCAAAAAGCAGAATTAAAAGACAAGTATATTTTGGTGTAAAAATCTTGAAATCCATTCATTGCTTTTGCTTAATACCCATTTTACATGACCTATTGTCTTCTAAAATTTGGGGTTCAACATTTCACAGCAAAATAGTCTTTTGTTCTATTTTCCATGGATGTTTTGAAATATGCTCATCTTCCAGTGGAAGATAATCATGGAGAAATTCATTATTTTAAGTCTGAGTTTCTTACCCTGATTCTGGTGTTTACTTTATCACCTAGAGTTACGAATGGTCTTAATAACTATACTTAATAGTTTCAGCAAAACCTATGTTCTTGAGTCATCAGATAAAATTGTTGTCTTCTGATTGGAACTACTTGACTAGAAATAAGAAAGTCATTTAATCTTCAAGATCTTATCCTGCACCTGATTAGCGTGATGCAGGTGACTATTGGCCTAATTCATTACTTGTCATGGTAACCCCATCTGAATTCACTGGTGCTTGCCTTTGCATGTAGGGATCAGCCAAGTGCTCCTGACATTCCCAAGCTGGCAGCCACCCTCAGATACCAGATATAATTTGGTCTGCAAGTGTGAGCTGGACATCAGTACTTTTTTGAAGTTGTCTGACGATCCTGACACACGGCCATAAGGGTATCAAGCCCTTTCATATTTCAGTTCCACTGCTCGTGCTATTTCCTGCCACTCCAAAGTCTTCCAGTAAATTCAGACTTGTTACCTTCATGATTCAGATCAATTCCATTTTGTCTATGACACCTATGGTCTTATTTTCTTTTTTGAAGTCTCCGCATCCTGCAGTATACATGTTTATCATTGAATCCTGTAAGCTGGCTAAGGGCAAGAAACTATTCATTTCTCGTAACATCTTTATGGCTTGGTATATGGTAAGTAATTCATAAATTTATGTTTGAGCCCAAATTATCTGAGAGAAAGTACAAAGTAATTTTGAAGTGATGAGTTGACGTCCATTTAAAAATTTACATGAAGCATCCTTGGTAGATGTTACCTATGCAGACATGGAAGTGAAAGCTATGAGTCCTATTTTCTGGTCTGGACAGTCCTTTTATTTCTGTGAGCTTCAGTTTCATCGTCTTTGAAAGAAGGGATTTATGTGAGATGATTTTTAGATTCTCATTGATTCTGAAAGTAATGCATGGCCACAGGATGCAGAATTTTCAAATAGTTTAATGGAGTGTGAAGAAGACATATTTGCAAATTATTTATATACTGAAGACATGTTAGCCTACTTAGTACATATCTTCATGGACTGAAACTTTCTCTGAAGCACGGAAAATAGAAATTTTGCTGATTTGCCAATCCCTCAAAAAACATCAATCACCAAGTGGATGTCCACCAAATGCAAGGAAAGTCACAGCTGGGATGGTGTTCTAGGTGTCATCACTGACCTGTAACAGCATTAACATATGCTGCATTCATGCTAATAGCATGCATTTGACAAGCAACATTGATTTACCCTTCATTACTCTAAACTGATGAGTAGTAGGTGAAGTGAAACTAATTCCAGAGGACTACATTATTTATTCTAAGTGAATACACAATCCTCGCCCTAGAATACAGCATTCTCAGTTTGGAGATAATACTGTGCAGCACTTACAGAGCACCTTTCATGTGTCATGCATTGTACCTTAAATGGTCCCATATGCACCTGTAAATACCCAGTAACATTGCATGTTAAGTTCATTTTTATTTATTTTCAAGTTTTATTATGAAAAAGTTTTAAAATTTAGAAAATTAGGTACTCTGGTCTAATGCTCATGCATTTATATATATTATTTGGATTTGATAATTTAATTTATATTTCTCCATATCTACTTTCTTTAGTTCTAGGTTTCTAAAGTAAATTATAGGTGCCATGATATTTTGTCCTTCTCAGTATGCATTTCTAACAATATTAGCAGTCTCAAATACAACAACTGAAACTATTACAGTATAAAAATACAACAGTATTTCCTTACTATCCTTAATTGTGGGGAGCAACTGGGAGCAACTCGGACTAGACTAAGTTACTGGAATTAAGACTTATTCTGTGCATCTGCTCTCCCACAATATGGCGCTGGGAGAGGAGGAAACAGCTTCTACACAGCTGCCTCCAATTCAACCAATAAACTGTAGGACCTGCTCCTGATTGGAGGAGAGCAGCGTACTCGGCGTGTGGGTAGCAGAGTTGGGATTGGTGGAAGAGGACTATAAAGGAGGAGAGAGACAACATGCACCAGGAACATCTAAGGGGAACATCTATCCGAATAACACCTGTGCAGCCCCCGAGAGAGCCGGCCGGCAGTGTGCCGCTCCCCCGCGGAAGTGGGGAAAGTGGCAGGGGGAACCGCCCTTCCATGGAGGTGGAAGGGACGGTAGCCAACCCGGGAAGAACCAGCAGCAAACCCGGGGAGGGCCGAGCAGGCAAAAGAACAGCGCAGGGTCCTGTGTCGTTCCTCCACGAAGAGGGGGAGCAACACTTAATTTCCTTAATATCATCTAATTACAAGTTCATAGTAAAGCATTTTCACTTTGTATACTAAATATATGGTATCTCTATAAATATGTGTTCAGATAAATATCCAATAAATAACAGAAATTCCATTTGAGAGCATTTATGTTATTGCTCTTTTCTTCAAACACAGTCTTCTATTCACCTTTTTATGACATCAGCTGTTTTTATTGCCACATTATAAATATGCATACTCTTTGCACATATTTGTGGGGCACAGTATCATAGATTGTTATATGTAGTAATCAAGTCAGGGTAATTAGCATTTCCAGCTCCTCAAATAGTAACCATTTGTATGCACTGGCAAACTTCTCACTTCTCACAGTCACAGGTTGCTGTAGACTGTGGTTATCTTCCTAGGTTACAGAACAATAGAATTAATTCCTCTTGTCTAACTGGGTTCTGGAGCCCCTTATCTATCCTGTTTCCATCCCCTGACCCTTTTCCAATCTCAGGTGACCACTATTCCAATCTCTTCTGTAGGATAAGCATCTTAGTTTCCACAAATGAGTGAAAACACATTAACTTTTCCACAGAGACAAGACTTTATGTTCAGCCCTAACATGTAAAGTTTGGGCTTTTGTTCTTATCACAAAGGGGGAAAAGGAGGGAAAATTCCTTATAATTAATTATTTTTGAACCTATCAAAGAGTTCAGGTTTCACAAAAATTTTCACCTGAAATTTAGAAATATCCACAAGTCCAGAGAGGCACAACCGAGATCTACTCACTTGAAGCAGTAGCTGCTGTAGCAATAAAGTGGTAGAAATACTTAAAAGGTTATTTTGACAAGATGGTGGAAACCAAGAATGGACTAGCAAAGAATAAGAAAAATCCAGAGCCATAGTCTTAGGGACCCCCAAGATTTAGTAGTTTCTACCTGCAGGATTGCCACCAGTGAAGAACCAAGAAAATCTCATGCTTTTGGCTTGGTGAAGCCAGAAAGTAGCTATTTCCTAATATATCCAGATCATTCTCCCCAGAATCTTTAAAGAGCTCAAGAAACTCAACAAAACAAAATAAACAATCCAGTTAAGAAATGGGCAAAGGACTTGAACAGGCATTTTCGAAAGAGGAAATTCAAATGGCCAAAAGACACATGAGGAAATGCTCAGGATCACCAACCATCAGGGAAATGCAAATCAAAGCCACAATGAGGTTTCACCTAATTCCAGTTAGAATAGCTCTCATTCAGAAATCAACAAACAATAAATGCTGGCTAGGATATGGGGAAAAAGGTACCCTAATCAACTGTTGGTGGGAATGTAAACTAGTACAGCCATTGTTGAACACAGTATGGAGATACCTCATAAAGCAGAAAATAGATATATTATATGATCCAGCCATCCATTCCTGGACATTTACCCAAAGGGAATGAAATCAGCATATGAAAGAGTTATCTGTACTCTCATGGTTAGTGTATCTCAACTCATAATACCTGAGATATGGCGCAGCAGGTTAAAGTCCTCACCTGAAGCACCGGCATCCCATATGGGTGCTGGTTCGAGTCCTGGCTGCCCCATTTCTGATCCTGCTCTCTGCTGTGGTCTGGGGAAGCAGTGGAGGATGGTCCAAGTCCTTGGGCCCCTGCACCCACATGGGAGACCTAGAGGAAGCTCGTGGCTCTTAGCTTCAGACTGGTGCAGCTCTGGCCTTTGAGGCCATCTAGGGAGTGAACCAGTGGATGGAAGACCTCTTTCTGCCTCTCTGTAATTCTGCCTTTCAAATAAAATAAATAAATCTTAAAAAAATACACATAGATATAAGCACGTGAGGTAGAGAGATAGCTAGGTAGGTAGAAAGAGAGAGAGGATGGAAAAATTCTTGAAAGAAAACAGAATACAATGACCCCCAGTGAGAACATTTGAAATTTATTCTTGGCGATTTGGAAAAAGTATATGGTTACTGCTGGCTCACTCGCCCAGATGTCCGTAGCAGACAGGGCTGAGCCAGGCCAAAGCCAGGAGCCAGGATCTCCATCCAGGTCTCCCACGCAGGTAGCAGGAGCCCAAGCACTCTGGCCACTTTCCACTGCTTTTCTAGGCCCTTAGCAGGGAGCTAGATGGGAAGTGGAGCAACTAGGGCATGAACAGGTGCCCACATGTGCCCTATTAGTGGCTTTCTTTATCCACAGCATCACAAAGGTGATCCCTGGCCAGCACCGCGGCTCACCTGGCTAACCCTCTGCCTGTGGCATGGGCACCCCAGGTTCTAGTCTCAGTCAGGGCACCGTATTCTGTCCCGGTTGCTCCTCTTCCAGTCCAGCTTTCTGCTGTGGCCCGGGAAGGCAGTGGAGGATGGCCCAAGTCCTTGCGCCCTGCACCCGCATGGGAGACCAGGAGAAGCACCTGGCTTCGAATTGGCGCAGTGTGCCGGCCATAGTAGCCATTTTTGTGGTGAACCAACAGAAGGAAGACCTTTCTCTCTGTCTCTCTCTCTCACTGCCTAACTCTGCCTGTCAAAAAAAAAAAAAAAAAAAAAAGGTGATCCCCAAGGTCAGCTCCTTAATCAAATGCCCTTCAGGCCTGATGAACTTTGCCACACTCTGATTCACTCACCGATTACACTAATCTGACTGGGGGGGGGGGGACGCAGCACGACTTCTTCCCCCTTTTCTCCAAGATGGCAGCTGAAGCAGATCAACCTTCGGCAGTGGGAGGGGCCATTGCATCCCGCTGGGTGGGGGAGAGTTTTCTGTGGGAGTACTTTGCAGCGTGTGCTCTGGCACCTCCACTCCTCCAGCCCGAGGCTGGGGGACCTCAAACCCCAGAGGAACCGCATGGCATCACCACTCTGCTATGGCTGAGAGCCAGCTGGCAATGCCATTCAATCACGAGCGACTATCTGTTAACAGGATGTCCCATTCATCTCCACTAGGGCCTTCGACCCACAACTCTTCTGCCTCCTGTGCACTCTAGATCTTGATTCTTCACCTGGAGCGCGGCAGCTTCCTTCCTGTCCTCCGAGGTTGAGGATGAGCCATCCCAGGCAGAGGCACAGGATCAGCACAACAGCGTTGCTGATCCCAACTTGTCAGCTGGCCAGCACTCCAGGGTGGGACCATGCTGGCCTAAACACCTGCTGCGGGGGTGTTTTTAATGCTCCTTTTATTCTTCTCAAGTAGATCCATCAGCTAAAAACAATTGTTTCTTATATTTATTAACTTCATCCAAAATAATTAAATCCTATGGGATGAGACAGCAGCTATAATACTGTTTTGCCTTCTTCTTCTTTTTTTTTTTTTTTTTTAAAAAAAACATTTGTTGTTCAAGACAGAGAAGATAGCTCAAGAAAAGAAATAGAGGCAGGACAGTGCTGTGGTGTAGTGGGTAAAGCCGCTGCCAGAAGTGCCAGCATCCCATAAGGGCACCAGTTCGAGTCCCGGCTGCTCCTCTTCCAATCCAGCTCTCTGCTGTGGCCTGGGAAAGCAGTAGAAGATGGCCCAGCTCCTTGGGCCCCTGCACCTGCATGGGAAACCCAGAAGAACCTCCTGGATCCTGGCTTCAGATCGGTGCAACTCTTGCTGTTGCGGCCATTTGGGGAGTAAATCAGCAGATGGAAGGCTCCTCTTTCTTTTTTTAAATGAGAGTGATGGTTTTTATTTAAATATTTATTTTTATTTATTTGAAAGTCAGAGTTACACAAAGAGATGAGAGGCAGAGAGAGAGAGAGGCCTTTCATCCTATGGTTCACTCTCCAGACGGCCGCAACAACCGGAGCTGTGCCAATCCAAAGCCAGGAGCCAAGAGCTTCTTCTGGGTCTCCCACATGGGTGCAGGGGCCCAAGGGTTTGGGCCATCTTCTACTGCTTTCCCAGGCCATAGCAGAGAGCTGGATCGGAAGTGGAGCAGCCAGGTCTTGAACCTGTGCCCATATGGGATGCCGGCGCTTCAGGCCAGGGCATTAACCCACTGCACCACAGCACTGGCCCCTAGAAGGCTTCTCTCTCTCTCTCTCTCTCTTTTGCATCTCTGTAAATCTGCCTTTCAAATAAATAAATAAATCCTAAAAAAATAAGTAGATAGGCAAAAAACAAACTGACCAAGAAGTGGGGCATTGCTTTGCTTTTGAACATGTTTTTTAGAAGATTTACTTTATTAGGGTCGATGTGGAGCAGCAGATTAAGTGTCTACCTGAGATGCCAGATCCCAAATGGGCTCTGATTTGGAGTCCTGGCTGCTCCACGTCTGACCTGGCTCCCTGCTAAGGTGCCTGCCTGGCAGCAGAAGATGGCCTGCGTGCTGGGGACCCTGCACCCATAGAGACCCAGATGAAGCTCCTGGTTCCTGGCTTCAGCGTGGCCCAGCTCTGGCCATTGCAGTCATCTGTGGGAGTGAAGCAGTGGATGGAAGATCTCCGTATCTAAGTCTACCTTTCAAATAAATAAGTCTTTAAAAGATTGATTTGAAAGGCAGCATAAAAGAGAGGAAGAGAAAGAGATCGACCCCACAGTCCACTCCCTGAATGGCCAAATGGGATTGTGGGTCCCGTGGGTCCACAAGAAACCATTTTAGTTAGTAACTGAGGACCAATGGATCCCACGTGCTGGCACAAAACCTGCGTGAAAAAAGCTTTTGCAGGAGAGACAGTGACTTTACGTGGGCTCTGATGTAACGGATATGGACGTGAGGCGGAGCAGGCGGGCAGTCCAGCAGGTAGGAAAGCAGAAGAAAGCTAGGAGCCAGGCGAGCGGCGGCTTCCAACAGGATGGGAAGATCTTTGCCAGAGCCTCTTGAATACACAAGTTAGAAAGTGAAATTCTTCAGGGAATTATGTCACACAGAGTTTACAGACTTTATGTGCAGAACGAGAGCTGGTTCTGAGACCTCCAACCCACAATGTGATGACAGCCCTCATTCAAGATGGAAGTGAGGCATAAAAAACACCTTAGCTGGCTTCAGCCTAGTCAATCAATCGATTATAATTTTTTAAAAGATTTATTTTATTTATTTGAAAGACAGAGAGAGAGGTAGAAACAGAGAGAGAGTTCTTCCATCCGCTGGTTCACTCCCCAGATGACCGCAATGGCCAGAGCTGTGCTGATCTGAAGCCAGGAGCATCTTCGGAGTCTCCCACGCAGGTGCAGGGGCCCAAGAACTGGGCCATTTCTATTGCTATCCTAGGCCATAGCAGAGAGCTGGATTGGAAGAGGAGAGCCAGGACTCAAACCGGCATCCATATGGGATGCCAGCGCTTCAGGCCAGGGTTTTAACCCAATGCGCCACAGCGCTGGCCCAATCGGTTATAATTTAACTACTTAATTGGTCAGAGCTAGAGGGAATCCAGCAACCTACTAATCGGCCGGGCCCAGTTGCAGGGGCCCAGTCCTAGCCACGACCTGCTACAAAACCTTGTTTACCAGAAGCAAACCAGTAAGTGTAGCCCGGACTCCCTGATGAGCAAGTTAAAACCACCAGTGCAGTTAATACTGTGGGGGAGCTGGCCTGTGCAAGCACCCTGTCTCTTCTTCAGGCATCAACATTCATCACTACCAGGCTTCAAATCACCAGCTGGTAATTCACTGAGCTTTCCTTTAAGTCTGTCAAAGGACCCGGGACCGGGGCGACGTCGTGGCGCAGCAGGTTAAGCCGCAGCCTTCACGCGGGCACTGGCTGGATCCTGGCTGATCCGCCTGGGAGAGCAGCCAAGCACCACCTCAGGAGGAGACCCTGGTGCCGCCGCAGGCTCCCAGCTTGTTACAGCCACTGGGGGAGTGACCCAGCGGAGAGAAGATGCATCGACTCCCCTCTCTCACACAGCCTTTCAAATACATAAATCAAAGAAAAGAAAAGAAAAATCAAAATAGCCGGGCCTTTCCAAGGGTTGTGTCCGCAGCCCTGGAGACTCACATTCCACGTGACCGCGGACGAGGGCTGGAGCAGACCTGTGGGTGCATCCGTGGGCCACTCTTGAGGAAACGGGCTCGATCTCCGGGGGACCCGTCCTGGCCCAGCGGTCCCACGGGTGTGGATTCCGGAGTCCTGAGCTCATAGCTACGCAGTGACCAGCTACTGTGCACCTGAGCTCGCTGTCAGCCCTTGCCCTTGGCATCCCTTTCCCAAGCTTACCCTCCCTCTCCCTCCCCCTCCCACCCCTCCTCCTCCTCCTCCTACTCCCCCTCCTCCCCCTCCTCCTTCCCCTTACCACCCCTCCTCCTCCTCTCCCCTCCCACCCCTCCTCCAACTCTCCCCCCACTCCTCCCCTTCCACATCCTTTTCCTTCCTCCTCTCCCCCTTCCCCTCCCCGGCTTTTTCTTGGCCACGCCCCGGCCCGCCCTCATCTGCGCGGCGTGTCTTCACCTCTGCGGACCGTGTAAACGCGCTCGTTGGCAGCCGACCAAACGGACACAGCGAGCACCGGTCTCTCTGGAAGACGTTCCCTACAGGTCAGGGAGGGGACCGGGGCCACGGCCCTTCGTCCGCGCCGTGACTGCCACTCTTAGCCACAGAAACTCGCAGCGTCTGTTCCCGACGCGGAGAAGTAACTGACAGTCAAGCCCGCTCCGCCCTCAACGGGCTCAACCGGCGGTCACCGCAGCCCCGCCCTCCCGGCCTTAAAGCGGGCGGGCCCCGAGCGCGTACTCCTCAGACAGGCGGAGGCCCCACCCCGGGCCTTGGCCGTTTGAAGACTACGGCGCCGGGCCGCAACTTGCGCGAGACGGAGGGTGTGTTCTCGCGAGAAGTCCGGAAGGCCGCAGGCATGGCGGCGGCGGGAACTGGACCCAGCCCGGGAGCAGGTGCCGGGCCCGGCCCGGGAGCGGCTGCAAATGCAGCAGCTGCAGAAGACGGAGAGACGAAGCCGGCGGCACCAGTAGCAGCCGCTCCGGCTGGAGAGGGGACGTCGGCTGCTCCCGCGGCGGAGCCCAGCTCGGGAGAAGCTGAGAGTGGGTAAGGCGTCCCGCGGCCCCGAGGAGGACGCGCGAGGGGACGCCCGCCCCCCTTGGAATCCCGCGGCTCCCGCCCGCCCCTCCGAACCGAACCTAGGCCTGCGGCCAACGGCCCGGCTCGTCCTGCCTCCTCCGACCGCGTCCGAGGCCGCGCGAGAGCCAAGGTGCTGGCGCCTCGGGAGGAGGCTTGCACGTCGCTCTCGGTAGCAGGAGTCTCGGGCGCCACCCTGGGAGAAGGAGCGGCCCCTCTGAGACCCGGGGCGCTGCGTCCTGTGCACCTCTTCCAGGTCCGGCGCTAGCTCGTGCAGACCTGAGCGCCGGGGCCCGGAGGCGTCCCCGCTGCCGCGGGCTCGCGGTCTCCTTGGACACCCGGTCCATGGTGCCCAGACCGTAGCCCGGCAGAAAAAGCTGTGGCGGCGCTCCGTGCATTGGTTATTTTGTGTGAGGTCTGTCTGCCCTGACAAGCCTTGCTTGTGTGTCTTCGTTGTCTCGGGGATGCCAGCTTGGCGGGTATAAGCGGCGGTTTAGAGATGGAGTCCGCGAATGGGAAGGATACACTAGTAAGTGTTTCTCTTTTGGATGTCTGCCGGCAGAGTAGGATTTGTCTTCAAGAATGTTAAGGGAGGCAGCAGCAGCAGCACAGCCAGGTGCGCCACTTTGGTTCTCGGCTTGCTCTGTGGGCACAGGACTGCGCCGGGGACACGTCGGAGGTGATGGACGTGCAGGCGGGCTCGGTGGACGGGAACGCCGGCAGCTGGGGGACGTGGAGCTGCAGTGTGGCATCTGTACGAAATGGCTCACGGCGGAGACCTCCGGCATCGACGCTTCGTGAGTGCTCTCTTTTTATTTTGTCGTCTTGTAAGAATCTCCGTAGAGTGAATCTCAGCGTGTGCACCCGTCGAAGAGCGTGCAGGCAAAATACACGTGTTAGAGTCGACCGCCCGAAAAACGTCACCAAGAGACATCTCTTATGCAAACAGCAAGGGGAAGCTTTATTGATTATCCAGCATGCTGGGGCTGTCTGATCATCATGAGCAGAGCAGCCCCGAATAACCAAAGGTTAGGGTTTATAAAGGCAAAAACCGCAAAACCGGGAAGGGGAAGAGAATACACGGTTGTTAAGGGGTTGCTAAAGTCTTACAATCCGCAATTATGATCTTAAGACATAGACAAATCACATCTTCATTATTAGCCCAGGTAACCCAGGTGCAACCTTTCTACTTTTAAGCTTGAGCAATCATGCTAGGGGGTTTTTGTGTGTTGCCAAGGGTGATGTAGTGCACTGCTATTGTCCGACTATTTGAGATCATAGTTTCGGACCAGAGTCTCACGGTGGGGGGGTTGCTTTCCCAGAATGCAGTCTCAAGTGCTCCAAAATGGAGTCCCTACTGTCAAGGTGCTACTTCACTGTTTTATTTTTACAGCTGCACTAAGAAGATTTAAACCTGTAAGCTTAAGCTTAACTTTTGACACCTGTACATATACAATTTTAACTCTTCACACGCACAGTATTAACCGTGTCCTAACCCGCGTTCGGTGAGTGGGGCGCTGGGTCAGGAGCTGTTTCCGTTCCCTCCATAGATCTCGCAGGAGAAAAGGTTTGCTTTAGCTGTCTCGGCAAAGACTGTTTCCCTCAGGTACCTCTTCCAGTGAATTAAGATCCTGAAAACAAAGGCCTTGTTCCTTGTCCTGGGGACGTGGTCCACAGCTAGCTGGAAAGGCCTGCAGTGTTCTTCAGGGTCTGATTAAACTAACAAATAAGAGGGTCCCTCAGCGGGGCAATGAAGAAATACCTCCCTTTTAAAAGTTGAAGTGGGTCTTAGAAATGCTGATATCCCAATTAGCATGTGTCTGGTCACGCTAGATAGAGGATTTGTTTTTAAAGAAAGAGAATACTGAGAAATGGAGAAGAAAGAATTGGTCTTGGTAAAAAGATGTGCAGGAATTTGGAGAGAGCCTAGGAGAGAGACTTGACTGGAGAGAACTGGGAGGAATTCGGGGAAGAGTCCAACTCAGCTCAGAGTTTTGGTAGCTTTGGGGAGACCCATGTGTCCCTTAACTTGAGAAGTGACACCTGAAGCCCAGCCAGGTGGGAGGGGCTGATTGTCTTTTAGGGCTGAGGTAGAAGACAGGAGCTGCTTGTTCTGCACACCCAGTTGTAGTTGAATTCTGCGCATCTACCTGTCTTCCCCACAAGGCTTTGCCCTCTCTGAGTGAGTTTATCCCAGCTGTGTAACTCCAGAGGTTCTAGCAGAGGCAAAGGTCAGGGAACTTAGTGTTAACGATGCGTTGGATGCTTCTTGCTTCCTTGTGTGGTGGCCATGGGCTGAAAGCACTTACTTGGGAAACTTCTCTTCGAGGATTCCCTAAGCTCGTTTCAGTTGAGTCTGAGATTAACCTGCCTTTTTTTTTTTTTTTTAAGATTTATTTTAAGCCTGCACCGCAGCTCACTAGGCTAATCCTCCGCCTTGCGGTGCCGGCACACCGGGTGCTAGTCCCGGTCGGGGCACCAGATTCTGTCCCGGTTGCCCCTCTTCCAGGCCAGCTCTCCTGTGGCCAGGGAGTGCAGTGGAGGATGGCCCAAGTGCTTGGGCCCTGCACCCCATGGGAGACCAGGAGAAGCACCTGGCTCCTGCCATCGGATCAGCACGGTGCGCCGGCTGTGGCGGCCATTGGAGGGTGAACCAACGGCAAAAAGGAAGACCTTTCTCTCCATCTCTCTCTCTCTCTCACTGTCCACTCTGCCTGTCAAAAAAAAAAGGGGGGGATTTATTTATTTTATTTGACAGAGTTACAAATAGAAGTAGAGACAGAGCGAGAGAGAGGTCTTCCATCCACTGGTTCACTCCCCAAATTGCCACAATGGGCCGGAGCTGGGCCAGTCTAAAGCCAGGAGCCAAAGCTTCTTCTGGGTCTCCCTCGTGGGTGCAGGGGCCCAAGGACTTGGGCCATCTTCTACTGCTTTCCTAGGTACATCAGCAGGGAGCTGGATCAGAAAAGTGGTACAGCTGGGACTCCAACCTGTGCCCATATGGGATGCCGGTACTGCAGGATGGGACTTTAACCTGCTGTGCCACAGCACCGGCCCCCAGCCTGCCTTTATTTATTTATTTCTTCTCTCCCTGCTGGGCCTGTTTATCCTGAAGGTCTTTTCCCTGTTCCTTTCTCTTTTGCAAAGCTCTCCTTGCGCTTCCCCGGCCCTGGCATGGTTGCCACAGTGGCTGTTCTCGTGCATTGAGTTGGCCATTGCTGCCTTACTCAGTGCCCCCTCCTCCACTGGCTTCTTCCTCTCTGCCTTAAGACAGGCAGGTCTTTGTCTCCAGACTCGCCTGGTAGATTCCCTCCTGAGGCTACAGCCGGTGGTGAGGGGTTGGAACACCTTTCACTCCTGCACCTCTTGGCTCTCATATCCCTGGACAAGATTTACCACTTCCCTTCTTTGCATTTTTAGTGCTGTCACTCTGAGGTCCCCTGGAGCTTCAAAAGCCTCTTTACATATTCACTTTTTCTTATCTCTTCTCCCATCAGACCCATCCCACCAGATATTTATCCCTTTAGCTCCTACAGAAAATGTCCAGTTCTGTCTAGCATGTAAGGTCCTCTTGTGATTGCTGCTTTTCAAGCTTTATTTTTATCCTTTTCTGGACAAATCCTCTGTTCCAGACAAAGTTGCCTATGCAGGTTTGTCTCCCTCATCCCTTACTTGTTTTCTCATCTCTACACACAGCTTAGTTATCTAGAAAACCCATTCATCAGGCCCGGTGCTGTGGCTTAGAACTGCTGCCTGCAGTGCTAGCATCCTATTTGGGCAACAGGTTCAAGTCCCAGCTGTTCCTCTTCTGATCAGCTCTCTGCTATGATCTGGGAAAGCAGTGGAGGATGGCCCAGGTGCTTGGGCCCCTGCACCCACATGGGAGACTGGGAAGAGTCACCTGGCTCCTGACTTCAGATCGGCTCAGCTCTGACTGTTGCAGCCATTTGGGGAGTGGGCCAGTAGAGGACTTCTCTGGCTCTCCCTTTCTGTAACTCTGCCTCTCAGATAGGTAAATAAATCTTTTTTTAAAAAACATAGAGATGCTATAAGCATTCTTGTACAAGTCTCTTTTTTTATTTTTCATTTATTTTCATTCTGTTTACAAGGCTGAGAATTAAATGTAAACATGTTTTCATTTCTTTTGAGTCAATATACAGAAATGAAGTCAGTAGACCATGGGGTAATTAGATATGGTATTTTTCTCCTAGTCTCTGACTTGTCTGTTTTATTAGTAGTATCTTCTGATAAACTGAAGCTTTAATTTTTATGGAGTCTAACTTACCAGATTTTTCTTTTATAGATATATTTCTTTCTGTGAATTAAAAAACCTTTGGGTACCCTCAAGCCATATTCTCCCATATTTTATGGTTTATTTTGAAGACATCGTGGTTGTAGCTTTTACAGTTAGGTCTCTGTTCCACCTTGATTTAATTTTCTGTGTCAATGTGGAGTTCCAAGTTAATTTTTTCCATATGAATATCCAATTATTCCAGTGCCATTTGTTAAACTCTCCTTTCTCTGCTGGATTTCTTTGGTGCCTTTAAGTGAAAAGCAAATAACTGTCTTAAGTAGAGATTTATTCTGGGCTCCTGGTTCCATTGATGTGTGTGTCCTTTATGCCAGTACCACAGTGTCTTGATCATTGTAGCTCTAGAGCAAGTTTTGGATAGTGGAGGTCCTCTGCGTTTATTCTGATAACAGGCAGACTGAGATCTCACTTCAGTGCATGCACCACACAGTTGACTCTCATCTCACCACCTGCCACTTGGAGCCCTTCCATGCCTGCCACACGTGTTCACACCTGTGGCGCAGGTAGCGCCTGTTCCAGTTCCCACTGCTCTGCTGCTGATCCAGCTTCCTGCCATCACACCTGGGAGGCAGCAAGTGAAGGGTAAAGTACTTGGGCTTCTGCTACCCACATGGGAGACATGGATGGAGTTCCAGGCTCCAGGTTTCAGCCTGGCCCAGCCCCAGCCATTGCATCTGCTTGGGAAGTGAACCGTTGGATGGAAGATCCCTCCATTATCCCTGTCCATTTCTCTCTCCCTCTCTCTTTCTCTCTGCCTTTCAAATAAATAAAAATAAACCTTAAAGGTGCTAAACAAAGTTTCTGTATGTTGCTGTTTATGTGGCTTGTTTATGTGTTTAACTGGTATGTTTTTGTGTATGTGGTTTAAGATTCATTTATTCATTTGAAAGGCAGAGTGACAACAAAGAGAGATTTTCCACCTGCTGGTTCACTCTCCAAATGGCTGCCTCAGTTGGGGCTGCACCAGACCTAAGCCAGGAGCCGAGAACTCCATCCAAGTCTCCCACATGGATAACAGGGGCCCAAGCACTTGGGCCATCAGAAAGCCGGATCAGAAGTGGAGCAGCCAAGACTTGAAGACTTGAACTAGTGTTCCCATGTGGAAAGCTGGCATCACAGCAGCAGCTTAACTTGCTGTGCCATGATGCGAGCCCCTAATTTTTTTTATCTATTTATTTATTTTTTGAGATTTATTTCATGTACTTGAAAGGCAGAGTTAGAGAGAGAGAGTTTTTCCATCCACTGGTTTACTCCAAATGGCCACAAAGCCTGGGCTGGGCCAGACCAAATCCAGGAGCTTCTTCTGGGTCTCCCACATATGGGTGCAGGGGGCCAAGCACTTGGGCCATCTTCTGCTGTTTCCCAGGCAATTTGCAGGAAGCTGGAATGGAAGAGCAGCAGCCGGGACACCCATATGGGATGCCGGTGCCCGCAGGCAGTAGCTCAACCCACTACACCACAATGCCAGCCCCTAATTTTTAAGATATTAATATATGTTTAGGTTCTTTGGAAGGATTCCAAGATACTTTTTGATTATTTTTTGCAAGGGAAACTTGGGTGAGATGGTGGGAGAGGGAGGGAGATACTCTTCATTGTAAATATATATTTTATATATATATTATATTATGCATTTTTATATATTACATAAATGTGTATATAAATATTTCTATATATACTTGTATATTTTATTTCCATGCTTAATGTATATGATAAGAAATTAAATTTTAAAGAATAAATGCAGTGTATTTATCTGGGAGTGAATAGTTAGACTCTCGGGGGCCCATCAGTATGAAAGTGTTGAATCAGAGACTACTAGAAACTAGGAGGAAAGAAAAGCCTCAAAATGTTTTTGTAGATGGCCGGCGCCGTGGCTCAATAGGCTAATCCTCCACCTTGCGGCGCCGGCACACCGGGTTCTAGTCCCGGTCGGGGCGCCAAATTCTGTCCCGGTTGCCCCTCTTCCAGGCCAGCTCTCTGCTATGGCCAGGGAGTGCAGTGGAGGATGGCCCAGGTGCTTGGGCCCTGCACCCCATGGGAGACCAGGAAAAGCACCTGGATCCTGGCTCCTGCCAACGGATCAGCGCGGTGCGCCGGCTGCAGCGGCGGCCATTGGAGGGTGAACCAACGGCAAAGGAAGACCTTTCTCTCTCTGTCTCTCTCTCTCACTGTCCACTCTGCCTGTCAAAAAAAAAAAAAAAAAAAAAAGTTTTTGTAGAATAAGGGATTTTAGGGGCTAGCACTGTGGCGTAGTGGGCTAAGCCTCTGCTGGCATCCCATGTGGGTGCCAGTTCATGTCCTGGATGCTCCTCTTCTGATCCAGCTCTCTGCTTGGTCTGGGAAAGCAGTAGAAGATGGCGTAAGTCCTTGGGCCCCTGCACCGGCGTGGGAGACCCAGAAGTCCCAGGCTCCTGGCTTTGGATTGGCCCAGCTCCATAGGCTTGTCATTTCTTTCACTGCAGTTACTGAAAATTCAATTAATCTAGCCACTTTTGTGAGAATCTTTGTCATGATGAGAGGGCATGTGTATTTTCTCTCTAAGGACCTTTTTTGAAAATGTTTAATGAGCGTGGTGTTTTAAGAAGCACGTAATAGTTCAGAATCCAGCAGCATAGACTGCAAACCAGTTTGATGTGTGTCACACAGCCCGAGGCTCAGTGCTTTTGGGGCCAGCTTGCCCCTTCTCCGTGAAGATGAACTGGTTTCTCAGTGTGCCTTTCCCCTGCCCCCTTCTTGATTTTCAAGGCTTTGATCAAGTTCAAGAGTTATCTGTATTTTGAGGAGAAGGACTTCATGGATAAAGCAGAGAAGAGCCTAAAGCAGACTCGCCATAGTGAGGTAAGTCATGGTCATGAAAACTGCAGCAGGCTGGGGTCCACTCCCTGGGTATGAAGAGAGGGGAGTGAGACCCCGTGCGAGTGGAGGGGTCTCTGTCACACCACAGTTACGGGGCGGCACTTAGAAAAAGGCTACAGACCACCTGAGAAGGACGTCTCCAGGAGGTGGGGGAGCTGCTGGGGTACCCAGGGGCTACCCAACTCCCATCAGCACTTTGCTCCCCCTCGTAGGGTCACTGGGAGCTTGTGTGCACGGGGTCTTACACAAGCAGAGATGGGCCAGTCCATCTGCTCCAGGCACAGCGCCGAAAGTGAAAAGGGAGCGGGGAGGAGGAAGAAAGTCCTGAGCTGAAAACATTTGTCCTTGAAAATACCATAAAGCCCCCTGGGACCGGGATGGCGGAAAGTGTGGAAGTAAACTGGAATTCCAGTTGTTTTTAGGAAAAAATATGCTGAAGGGATGACATGGCCAAGAAGTAAAACCAGGGAGAAGATAGCTTCTGTTGGGAAGGGAAAGGGGCCTTTCTGAAGCCCCTACAAGTAGATATTTATGAGATTGAGAGAACTTGAAAGTAGAAAAGCAGGCGTCGGACCCTGGGGCAGGTTCAGCCTTCTGGCTTAGATGCCTGCACCCGTGTCAGGATATCTGGGTTCGGTAACCTGCTCTAGCTCCTCACTCAAATTCCAGCTAAGGCAGACCCCGGGAGGCAGCAGTGATGATGGCGCAAATAACTGGGGGGACTTGGACTGAGTTCCCATCTCATGACTTCAGCCCAGCCACATTTGGTTGGGATTGATCTCTCTCCCTCTGCCACTCAAATAAATAAATGTGTTGTTTTTAAGAACTGTGGTGGGCATTTGGCACAGCACGTAAGTCACCACTTGGGACACCTGCATGCCATATCAGTGCCTGGTTTGAGTCACGGTTCCGTTTCCAATCCAGCTTCCTGCTAATGAGCACCCTAGCGGGCAGCTCCCTCACGTGGGTCCTTGCCACCTTGGATGGGGTTCTTGGCTCGTGGTCCAGCCCAGCTGTTACAGGCATTTAGGGAGTGAACCAGCAGATGAAAAAATCTGTTTCTCTGCCTTTCAAATAATACATAAACAAACAAACAAACAAACAAACCCAATGCAAGAGGAAGGAATAAATGAGAAAACTTAAACAAGTGTAGTTCCAAGGGGTTCATGGAAAGCCAGCTACCGTTTATGAACTACGAGAACGTAGAACTTGTTAGCGTATGTGGTACAGGAAGCCAGAAAGCAAGTAGAAACCCAAAGCTAACTGGAATAGCGCATGTGGAATTACTTTGAAAAATCTAAAGTGTTACTGTACATTTGAGATATCATTGGCCATAAGATCTCCACTGTGTTGTTCTTTGAATGCATTATTCCCAGTGTCGTGGGGGCAGTGTGCAGTGTTCTCCAAGTGAGGTGTCTGTCTTTTTTGTTCTGTTTTTTAAATTCTGAAGTAGAACCATGGTTTTTGTTTCAAATAATATTTTATAAAAATGGTGCCAATCAAGGTGTGGCTTACAAAGATATTTTTGAGGGGGTTTACTTCCCAGCCATCTCACTGTACAAGAGCTGCATGGTACGTATCCCATGTTCATCCTGTGACTCGGGCATCGCGCAGAAGGAAGGGGTGGGGTTGCAGGAGAGGCTGGCTGAGAGCGTTGGAAGAGCCCCAGAGAGACGTGGGCACATGTTTCGGTTTGGCCCGAGAACACATAGGGCTTTGAGCAAGGTGTTTGCATGGGCAGAGTTCATGCGGTTAGTATGCACCACAGCTTTCCTTTGAATTCACTGGGGGGTAGTATTCTGTATGAAGAATACAGAGCCCATACGGGCAGCAGTTCCTGTCCCGGCTGCTCTACTTCCATCCAGCTCCCTGCTGATGCCCTAGGAAAACCAGCAGAAGATGGCCCAAGTGCTTGGGCCTCTGCCACCCCTGTAGGAGACCTGAAAGAAGCTCCTGGCTCCTGACTTCTGCCTGGCCCAGTCCTGGCCATTTTGGCCATCTAGGGAATGAACCAGCAAATGAAAGAGGTCTCTGTCTCTACCTCTCTGTAACTTTGACTTTCAAATCTTAAAAAAAAAAAAAAAAAAAGGAAAGGACAAAATTTAATTTTTGTTAAAAATTTGAGCTCCATGTATAACTATTTCATAATATACTTTTTCCATGAACTTTTTGAAGACCCCACATTCATCAGTATGGGGCTGTGTGTCACTGTAACCTAACTGTTGCTTACACTGATCTTTCTTTTTTTTAGTATCATCCAGCTTGAAGAAGAAGATTCTCATGAGGGCCTATTTGGGTTTCTTTGTTCATTTGTTTCTAAAGCTGATTGAAAAGTCAATGCTGGCCAGCGCCGCGGCTCACTAGGCTAATCCTCCGCCTTGCGGCACCGGCACACCGGGTTCTAGTCCCGGTCGGGGCACTGGATCCTGTCCCGGTTGCCCCTCTTCTAGGCCAGCTCTCTGCTGTGGCCAGGGAGTGCAGTGGAGGATGGCCCAAGTGCTTGGGCCCTGCACCCCATGGGAGACCAGGAGAAGCACCTGGCTCCTGCCATCGGATCAGCGCGGTACGCCGGCCACAGCGTGCCGGCCACAGCATGCCGGCCACAGCGGCCATTGGAGGGTGAACCAATGGCAAAGGAAAACCTTTCTGTCTCTTTCTCTCACTGTTCACTCTGCCTGTCAAATAAATAAATAAATAAATAAAAGAAAAGTCAATGCCTGAGGATTTCTTAGTGGTTTTAGTCAGCAGCCGCCACTGAGGAAGGCAATGTCAGGAAATCTTTGGCTTCCAGAAGGAGATCAGCACAGGCATGTTTTATTTGCCCAGTTCCCACTGGACCTGAGGACGTGGACCACTGTTAGCAGTGGTGTTTACTTCGTTCTAGTTATGTCTTGAGTGTCACTGCAAATGAAGATTCAGTGTCAGCTTAACTTTTTCCATATCCTCTGTTTTTTTTTTTTTTTTTTCATGTCTCCTTGGATTGAATTTATCCCAGGTCTCCAGTAACTTCGGGCTGTGCTTCAAGTATCCTCCCAAAGACCTCGCTTGCCGCCCCGTGAGTAGCGTTGCCATGCCCGCCTGCACTGCACCCTCCGTGTCTTGGGTTCTCGCTGTGGTTTTGCTGACCCCGTTTCCCGTTCCTCCTACAGATGAGTGACATGGGCTGGGGCGCTGTGGTAGAGCACACCCTGGCCGACGTCTTGTATCACGTGGAGACACAAGTGGACGGCAGGCGGAGTCCCCCGTGGGAACCCTGACCGGCCCCTCTGTTTTCGGACGTGGACTTTCTTGGGGAGAAGACTGGGGCTTTGGTTTTTGCTTTTTACCTGTGCCCAGTGTTCCCGCAAGCTGCCGCCGAACAAGGCCTCACCCTTCAGCAAGGCGGAAGGCTGGGTGGGCCTGCGGGACACCCCCTGCCCTCACGCATCCCGTCCCCCGCTTCCAGTGACTGCTCTTCCTCTGTGTGCCATACACCGACAGCCGCTGACCCCAGGACCCCGTACGCTCCCTGTGGGACTGGTGCTGTGCCACATCCCCCGCCCGCAGGGACTCGTTCCCTCACTGGATTTTCCAAGGCGTGCACAATCTCGTCCGAGTAGCTAAGTTATCTGAAGACGCGTCTTCCATGGGCATTGACTCCACTCCACCCCACCTGACTTCTCCTCGGGGGAGGGCCTGCTTCCGAGGACAGCTGAAATCGGTGGCTGTACCTTCCGGAGCAGTGTGAGGACTGTCACCTCTCTGCGCGAGTTTGGTTTTGCTATTAATTGTGAACACTGGGACCTCTGACACGACTAGGTCTCCAGAGCTGTAATTGTGACAGGGACTCGCTTCCACTTTAACAGAAACCCTTCCCCAACAAACTTGTTCTCGAGTTTGTGCAGCCCTCGGATTCCTTGGAGCTCGAGGCGGTGTGAGGAAGGGGAGCGGCACTGGAAGGGAGAGACGCGTCTCGGGCCGGAATCTCAGGCCCTCCCCCTTAGCCTCTTCTCCAGCCAAAGCTGCAGCCTCAGGAGGGTTTAAAGGACTCTCGCCCCGCCCCTCTCCCAGCCAAGGCATTGCTGCGTGCAGGGTGTCTCCCCGCCTGCCTGTCTTCCTTTCTAATAGCCCACGACTGAAGGGCAGCGTTCAGACCACTAAATGCTGGGATGTGAGAATGATCCCCCCCTTGGGTCCCTTTGGAGCTTCGCCAGCTCCCCTTTTAAACACGCCCATCTCATGGCAAAATGTGGCCCCCCCAGGCCTGCCTCAGCGACACTGCTGCTCGTGACTGACGCAAGTCAGCGCTGGGTTCCTGCAGTGTCCGCGTGTGTTACCCACGTGACTGATGGATGTCTGAGTTCCCAGTCTAAAAAGTTACCCAAATTTCAAGTGAGTGTTGGTATCTTCTGGTCATGCTGACTTGATACATTTGTCCCCTGCTGAGTTCCTTAGACTCGGATTTGCCCATTCCGTGTCTCCTACCAGGAAAGCGGGCACGGGACCGGTGGAGCTGTAGGCTGGAGTCTCAGCCTGTCACTCCCTAGACACCTGTTGACTTGGGAGCCCGTCCTACAGGGCCCACCTCAGTGGGAGGCTTTTAGGTCATCGCAGCAGGAGGGACTCCCAGGAAAATGGCGTTCCTTTCCGTACCCACTCCATCTCAGCATAGCTGGCCTTCATAACTTGGAGGTCACAGAAAAGATTTTCTGGTTAATACTTGAAAAGAGTGTGAGCATTTGCTAAGCAGGTTTATCCGAAGGGTTCAAAGAATACCTACTCTCGACATAGTCTGGTCGTCAGTGACACCTTGTTTTATTCCAGTGAAAAATAGCAGCTGGGAAAATCTCTCCCCAGACACCACAGAGACATAATACGTGGTTTGAAGGCAGCCAGTGAGAATCCAACTCAAAACCTTGGTGTTTGTTGGAAGCCTCTTTATTTATTATCCTGTTTTTCTCTTGAAATGAGAGTGTCTGCTGCTTTCACATCGCTGTAAACAAGTAGCCATTTTCTCTCAGTTGGTAGTGGACAGTCATTTTAAAAACTTCTTTGTAGCCAACCTGTCTCCCCCTGAAACTTTTGAATAAACAATTCTGTCCATACCAAAAGGAAACTAATAAACAAGAATAAGTTATGATAAATACTTCTATCACTTGTAAAATTGTAGTACCTCAATAAATACCAGTGTTTCCACCACTGCTATTTCGTTCAATAAATAAGCTAGAGCTCTCTGTCCAAAGAGTACAGAAGCCACTGCTAACAAAACAAAGCTGGAAAAGCTTTAGGTGGTAACAATGATTCCCATCCTGCTTATGCATTTCAACAAAGTAATCCCATTCCAGTTTACCTACTTCAAGCATGATGTCCCCGAGTCCTGGACCGGGGAATTTGCTGTCTCCCTTTGCCCCTCCAACCAGCCACTTCCTCTCAAAATAGAAATATCTGAGCCTTTGCAAGCAAAGAAGTCCTAAGCCAAGTTGGCAGCTATGGAATTCTACTCCCATATTTGGTACTACCTTTAAAAAAATAAAAGGTTTATGTATTTTCATTTTGTTTGAAAGGCAGACAGATCTTCCATCTGTTTTTCAGTCCCCGAATGCCCACAATAGCCGTGGTTAGGCCAGACCAAGCCCGGAGCCAGAGCTCCAGATCTCCCATGCGAGTGGCAGGGACCAAGTACTGGAGCCGTCGACTGCTGTCTCCCAGGGTGCACATCAGGAAGCCGGTAACCAGGACTCGAGTCCCAGCCAGGACAGACGTGGGCTTCTGAAGGGGCAGTGTGACCACTGTGCCACGCACTCCCTATGCTTTCTAATTAGGTACATGAAAATCCTCAGTGATAATCTGCATCTTTCAAAGCCAATTATTTAGCTCATTACAGAGTTCTGTAAGAACTTAAGTTTTTAATGGAAAGTCTGATAACAGGTTCTAATTTATTGAATGATATAAATCCCCAGTAGTTTCTCTTCTTTTAATGAACCGGGGTGGGGGGGATTTAGTTTAACTATTTAGAAATCTTTGCCCAGGACTTCTCTGACATGAAATTGAAATCTCAGAGTTTTCTCTTACAAAAAGTTTTAGAACAGGTGCAGACTGAAGCTTTGTGTTAGTTGATTCTTTATTCTAAGTGCTTGTGGAGAAGGAGAAACCAGCTTGGTAAATAGTTTTGTGTTTTTCTGTGGGAAACACCTGAAATACACAGAACTGGGTAGTTGCTCGTTCTTAGGGGTTGGCTATATGCGTGTGATGGGAGAGTAGAGGGTTGCTGCTCCCTGCCAGGGGATGGGAACTCATGAGCCCATAAAGCAGGAGTGCTCAGCCCCTGTCCCTAGCATCACCACACCCATATCAGCCACTAGCATTTTTAAGATACTATCAGGTAAGTACCCAGGGGAAAAAAGTTTTACAAATATTTTAGTAACCTTGGCCCTCATTCACAGCTTGTGGTTGAATGAAATCATAAGGCTTCCTCCACCTCAGAGGCCCATCCCTGATTTTTCTTGCTACTAAACTTGGACCAGTCTGAATCCCTCTGTCATCTCTACACACTATCGTCCCACTGCCATCAGCTGAGATCCTGGACGGGCCTGCTGCCTGGCAGCAGGGGTCTCTGGTGCGTGCGCAAGCCATGAGGTGTGGCACAGCTGGGAGCAGTGAGCTGGTCTTCAACACCTGGCTTTAGAGGCAGAGCTGGACTCCAGGTGCTTGCGCAGGTGGTTGGCAAAGTCCACCTGGGTCTGAGATAGGACCTGGTTGATGATGGTCTTTGGCAGCCACCCCTGCAGAAGATAGAAGTTGGCACTCTTAACACCGTGCCCTATCACAAACATGGACTGCCTGGCCAGAGGACTGACTGCATGTCACGACAGGATTGGCTGCCCTTTTTTTTTTTTTACAGGCAGAGTTAGAGAGACAGAAAGGTCTTCCTTTTTCCATTGGTTTACCTCCCAAATGGCTGCTACGGCCGGTGCGTTGCGGCTGGCGCGCTGCACCGATCCGAAGCCAGGAGCCAGGTGCCTCTCCTGGTCTCCCATTCGGATACAGGGCCCAAGCACTTGGGCCATCCTCCACTGCACTCCCAGGCCACAGCAGAGAGCTGGCCTGTAAGAAGAGCAACTGGGACAGAACCAGTGCCCCAACCGGGACTAGAAACCAAGGTGCCAGTGCCGCAGGCGGAGGATTAGCCTAGTGAGCCACGGCGCGCCAGCCAAGGATTTGCTTTCAAGACACAGTCCAGCCCTGTCTTCCCAGCACCAAGACCTTGAGCAGGTCACATGACCTTTCTCACACCAAGTTTCTTTCTTTCTAAAATGGTAGCTACAGAGTTGAAATTTGATTTGAGAGGTAAGAGGGAACCATTGCAAGCCATTTGTAGAACAGCAACTAGGCCATCACTCACGTTCCTTTCCCACCCAACGGCCTGTGGTGGTGTTCCCTGTGAGTGGGGGAAGAGCCTATTTTTTCTCACCAGACCGACCCCTGAGCCACTTCCCATGCCCCTCACCTTGAGCTCCATACTGAGCAGTCAAGTGAGTTTGGTCTTGGAGGGACTTCCGGCCAGGGGATGAAACACCATGCAAGTGGGACCCTGCTCGGCTCTGGCAAACGAAGAGAAGGCAGGTCAGGAGGGCAGCTCAGAGATGCCTCACCAGGAATCAAGTTACCCACATTCTTGGCACACCTTGTCCACTCCCTAAGTTACATCAGGTAAGGGAAGTATTTCACAGTTGTCATGGTGACCAGCTCAGAATAAATGTGGCTGCAGCCAGGAGTGGAGCCTGGAGTCCCCTCGGGCCCTTCGGTTGCTGGGTCACAGGGAGGTTGGGGATGGATGGATCCAGGGTGGTACCCAGGCCCCTTCTCGGTGGCGAAGATTATTTAACATTTTGATCATCAGTACCACTGCCCTCAGCATGCGGCCTGAACATCAGCCCTGCCCTTTGCTTCAGGAAATGCTTAAGGTTCTTGAACTTTCTGGGAGGCTCAGGACAAACTGGTTGGTTATCAAAGTGAGGTCATCTTGTCTGGCACGCTCTGACTTTGGAAAATGAGATTCTCTTAAGAAACAGGGCAGGAGCTGGCGCTGGCCTAGCAGGTAAAGCTGCTGCTTGCAGTGCCGTCATCCCATATGGGCGCCAGTACAAGTCCTGCCTGCTCCACTTCCAATCCAGCTGCTGTGGCCTAGGAAAGCAGTGGAAGATGGCCCAAGTCCTTGGGACCCTACACCCGTGTAGGAGACCAGGAGGAGGCTCCTGGCTCCTGGCTCTGGATCAGCACAGCTCCAGCCATTGTGGGAGTGAACCAGTGGGTGGAAGACTTCGCTCTCTGTCTCTCTCTCTCTGCCTCTGCCTCTCTGTAACTCTGCCTTTCAAATAAATAAGTCTTAAAAAGCTGCAGCAGTAGCAGCAGCTGAGGGTGGAGACTGTTGCACACTTGGTGCGTGCCCACCAGCCCGTGTTAGAGTTACGGGTGGGTGGGGTGGGGTTTAAAACCTGCTGCCAGCATTACCTGGTGACGCCTTTCTGCTCGGGCATCTCCCCGAAGTGTGTGGCTGTGCCAGCCAGCATGCAGATGGAGCCCCGGCGCCTGGCACAGCACACGCTCACAAAGTCACGGGGCCCCACGAGGTTCCCTGCTGCCTCTGCGGCCAGCACGTGCGTGATGACCGTGTCCTTCCCAATCTTCTGCAGGACCTGGGAGCCACAAGCACCACTTTGCTCAGCACCTTGTCCCCGTTCGCCTGTCAGGGACAACGACACTGCTAGCCAAGGTCTCATGGGCAGGACCAGGCACCAGAGGGAAGGGAAGAGGACACAGGAGCTCCAGCTGATGACGATAGGCAGGTAGCCGTGGCCGCACAGGACCAGTGAGGGGAACCTGCCCACCCGCCTCAGACCCTTTTTTCTGGGTGAATGTTGGTGGCCCGCGCTGGACCACCTGAGAGGACCCTGCCCTGACTTCAGGATGAAGAGAGGGAGAGACAGCTGGTCTACAACCAGGTATTTCTTTGAGATGGTAGAGGTTTGATTTTGTTCCATGCCTCACTTCACACCAGGACATGAGGCCAGAAGAGGTCAGTGAGGATCCCAGGCTGAGAGCAGTGCTGGGCCCACATCCCAGGTGTCTTGACTCCCAAACTGTAGTCTGTTAACTCCTCTGCTCTGCAAACTTAAGAGAAATTTTACCTGAACTTTGGGGCAATGGAGCAGGTGAGCTTTTGGCTGAGGATAAAGCCACTAAGGTCTGTGGTGGCAGAACCACTGCGTCTGGTGAGGCTGCAGCTCCCAGGAGCAGAGAGCCCAGGAGGGCGCTGGGCCGCCTCTGTGTTCCCGTCCAGTCCCACAAGCTCAGCCGCGAGGCCGGCACAACAGCACAGACCAAGCGCGCAGCTCTGTGCGTGTTCTAACGTAGCGTGATGAGGGCTCTGACTCACAGAGTCCCCCTCGCACCACCTGCCGAATGTATGCCGTGTGAGAGGAGACTTCAGCAAGCTTGTGGGGAAATGGAATCAAAAGATGTATGTGTTGGTGCAAAGAATTTTGCAATCCGCCTGTGGCTTTTTCATAAGGGGCATTTTTCCATTCACTTTGAAGGCTCCTCATCCTTGGTATGTTAGCAAAGGATGCAAACAGGATTTCTTGAAGAGTTGCCAAGATGTCTCGTGGGGGTGGGGTGGAGTAACCGAGGGCCTCTCTGGACAAGGGGAGTCCTCTAAGCCACCTGCTGCCCAGTGGAGGCCGAGCAAGGCCGGCAGTCCCAGGAGCACAGCAGCCCCACTGGCCCTGTGCACAGTGAGGGCACACTGGGGACCGGCAGCTTTCTGCCCACGCCTTCCCTACCTGCCGGTTCTCCTCCTTCCAGCCCTGGTTGCCGAGGATGCCCAGGGCCTTCTGCAGGGCCTCCTCTCCCTGCTGGATGTAGGCCAGCTCCTGGTCACTGTAGAGTCTCTACCAGCCAAGAACCTGGATGTACAGCCAAGGAGAGCTACAGCGTCCTTCCACGCCCCTGGCCTGCCCCCAATTGTCACCGCTCTGATCTCTGAACCTGATCATGACTCTGGAGAGCCAAGACCAAAGCCATAGGGCTGAGCCTGATGGTGAAGGTAGACAGGGCAGGGACTCCCAGATGGGAAGGGACTTGCAAAATTAAATGACAAAGGGCAGGAGAGCCAGAGTGTCCACCCCCTCCAATAGCCCCAAGCACTTACCAAGCAGAGAGCTCCGACGCCGCACCTGGCTGATCTATGTGTTGGTGGGGCCCCCCAGTGCCCTCCAGTTCAGCTCCTGACCAATGGCCAGCACTGCCTGTTGCCTCAGCCCTGCGGGGAGGCAGAGAAGCCATTATTGCCACCGAGGGTTACAGAGAGAGAACCGGCCTGGAATCACCAATTGCCTAGGGACACAGATTCCTAGGAGACCTAGGAATGCCAGGTCCCTGGCTCCCAATTCAGGGCCTGTTAGGCTTCAGCAGGCTGCCTGCAGGGCCCTAGTGGTGCACAGCCTTTGTCTGGGGCGATCAAGCCTGATCCTGCCCGCAGCGTCTGTGCCAGACCCTGCTGGAGTTTCTGTCCCTGGAGGGCGTGGCAGTGTCATTCCAGCAACCAGACAGAGCCTGCTGCAAAAAGCGAGTAAAAGAAACCCGTCCCCGCGGGCTGGCATGGTGGGGCTGTGGGTTGAGCCGTTGCCCTCATCCCATATCGGAGCGCAGTTCAAGTTGTGGCTACTCAGCTTCCCATCCTGCTCCCTGCTAATGCACCTGGGAGGGAGCAGATGATGGCTCCAGTATTTGAGTCCCTAACACTAATGTGGGAGACCCGGGTGGACTTCTGGGCTCCTGGCTTTGGGCAGACACAGCCCCAGCTGTTGAGACCATTTGGGGATTGAACCAGCAGACAGAAGATCTGTGTCACTCTGCCTTTCGAATAAAGAAGTCTTAAGAAAGATGGGGCCAGCATTGTAGTGCTGTTACAGTCGAATTAGAGTTGAATTGCTCTTGCCACCCCAAAAACGCTCCAAGAGACCTTCTCTCATGTAATTAACAAAGGGTAAAGTTTATTGATGTTCCAACATGTCGGGGCCCCCGTCCCAGTACAGGCGAGCGGCCTCGAATAGTCTTGGGTTGGGGTTTTTATACACGTTTAAACAAAGAAAATCAATCATTGCATAGAGCAGACAGTGGTATAGAGTAAACAATTGATACAAGTTAAGTGATTTTACAATCAGTTGATTTATGAATACAGGGAGTATAGGATACCGAGTAAGGGCCTGATTAGACCTCAAAGAACCATATGGCCTATACAGGGAGTATCAAAAAGCCTCCTATTGCCAAAAGGGAGGGCCACACAAGATTGCAGGAACTGCCTTGATGATACCTAGGAACGCAGCTGAATGGCGATAAGGGACACATGGTGGGGTCAGAGTTCCAGGAGGCAAAGAGATATACGGTGACTTCTTCTATCTTACTTAGGTGAAACTAAGGTTACGCTCACATTGGGGTAATTTACTGACTAATTAACTTTACAGAGAATGGCTATGCAGAGCAAGTCTAATGAGGTCAGGAAAGTTCACCAGAGGAGGTTGGGGGGAAGCGGCTTCTAACTTTTTAACCCTTCAGTGCCTGCTGCCGCCTGTGGGTCTTCAAGCGTGGCTTCTGGCTCAGCGGTGGCTGGTTCAACCCAGCACCCCTGGGACAGACTCATCCAGGTTGCTCTGTGCACCCTTCCATGGCAGCAGCAGAACTAAGCTGGGTGTGGAGTGCCTGGTTTCTGTCTCTTCCTGACTGCACAAGGGTAAGTCTCCCCTGGGGCCAGCACTGGGGCGCAGCCAGTGCAGCCACTGCCTGTGATGCAGGCATCCCATGAGCGCCGGTTCAAAGCCCACTTGCTCTGTTTCTGATCCCGCTCCCTGCTAATGGTCCTGAAAGGCAGCAGAAAGTGACTCGAGTGCTCAGGCCCCCCACACCCATGAGGGAAATCTGGAAGGAGTCCCAGCTTCGGTTTGGCCCAACCCTGGTCATTGCAGCCACCTGGGGGGTGAACCAGCAGATGGAACATTGATCTCTCTCCCTCTTTCTGTAACTCTGCCTTTCAAGTAAATAAGTAAATAAATCTTAAGGGGGAAAAAAAAGTCAAGACTAACTTCTCCTTCTACCGAAGACGGTCTGAAGGGAAGAGAGTTGCCTAGGTTCCACCCACCTGGGATGAGAACCTGGCTGGCCTGACACCCTATCCATCCCTTCCCCGACTAAGCTGTACAGTTGGGGAGCTGGGTCCCCACCCCAGGGATCTCACCCTTCATGTTGCGCATGTGTCTGTAGGAGCTCCCAGCACACAGCTTGAACGTCACTAGCAGCATTGTTTGCTGGCAGGTGTGACTGTGTGACCGTGTGACCGTGCCGCCGCCGCCGCCGCCGCCACTGCCTCTGCTCTCTCGAGGGCGGCTGCTTCATCCTTATGAACTCTTCAAGGTCCACCCCCAGGTCCTGCAGCTGTGGCCTGGGCTGTGTGCGCTGCGTCTTAAATGCCCCCAGCTGAAGGCTATGCTTCATCACAAGGAGATAACAAAGCCATCACTCAGCAAGCAGAGGAAGGGGTCAAGGAGATGAGCGATTGCCACATGCCGCTGCTCGCTGCTCGGGCTGCTTGTGGGTTAGGGGAGGGTAGAAAGGAGCGGAGCAAGGCCCGCCAGACCCAGCGCAGCAAACTGGCCGCGGCTGCCGTGGAGCCAGCATGCGGCCCCCAGAAATTTGCAGTGTGCGTTTTAGAAACTGCAGCTGTCACAGGTCTAGCATTGAGGCTCTGAGAAACTTGCATTGAAAAGAAAAACTGCCAGGTGATTGCAGTGCAGGTGAGAAACGCTGCCCCGACAGTGAGCCGGGGGGCCTGCAGGAAAGCCCCGTGAGCCGAGCTGGGAGGAGCTCTCTGGCTCCTGTTCTTACAAACGACGAACCTCAAGTCCACGGAGCAGAAATGACTGTTCAAGGTCGCACAACTGGCAGGACGCTAACACAAGTCCTCTGGCCTTGGGTCCCTCTGTGGTTCCCCCTGCAGCCCCTTGGTCACCATGTGTGCTCAGTGGTTCATTCATTTACTTGATTCAGTGATACGGACAGCGGGCACCAAAGCCGTGCTCACGTTAGTTCTCCTCTGAGGGGTTTTGTGCTGGACCAAGCTGTGCTGTGGGGGCTTGGCATGTGCAGAAAGCAGGGCAGAGAGGGTGCTCACCCCCGGCTGTGTACTACGGGGGACCTGTGCCAGGTCTCAGTGAGGCCACTGAGGCAGCGTGGCTGTTCCAGGCAGAGAGAGGGAGACGGTCACTAAGCCTGTGATGTTCTGGTCTTCGATAAAAATCTTTTCTCCTCAAGGGTGACCTAGAGGCTGTTCTTAAGTCAGACTCACCTGGCAAGAAGATTGGAAACCTAAAAGATCACCCAGATTTGCTCCTGGGTGACACATGGCTGTCTCCTGTCACCACTCCTGGGGGCAATAGCAGGGCCTGGTGCTCCTATCTCCCTGCCCTAAATGTGAAAGGGGCAAGGGTCTCCCTAGAGCCAGGTGCACAGAGCAGAGCAGGCGCAGGGTCTCCCCTGGCTGCTACTCAGGCCCGCTGCAGGCCCTGCTTCTCCTTGGCCACCCGCATCTTTAGGAACAGCTTGTTCTCCTGACTGCCACCCGCAGTACTTGGAGGATACCACAGCTTGAGTTCCTCCACGTCTCTCTTGGGGTGCAGGTGGGGTTCCATCTGCTGGTCACTTCCCAAATGGCTGCAACAGCCAGGGCTAGACCAGGCCAAAGCCAGGAGTCCGGAGCTTCATCCAGGTCTCCCATGTAGGCGGCCCAGATGTTTGGGCCAGCTTCCGCTGCCTCCCAGGTGCATCCGCAGGGAGCTGAATTGGAGGCAGAGCAGGTGGGACCCAAGCAGCTGCTTAACATGCTGCCCTGCAACACCTGTCCCCATCTGCCTGTCTCTGGTGAGGCAGCCCTGTTTCCACTTCCCCTCCAACCCACCCCCATGGGGACTCTCGCCCCTTCTCGGTTGGATCAACCAGGGAGGCAGCCGTGCAGCCCAGGGAAGACAGGCCTCAGTGCCCGCCGCTGGTTCCCAGCCTGCGCCCAGGCCCTGTGCAGAGACCGCGTGGGCAGACATGGTGCCAGCTGCCCGGGGGGGGGCTCCCCTACCTGTCTGCGCAGTCCACGTGTTCCGGGCTGCACACGTGTGCCCTCCGTGCCTGCTCAGGGGAGGGGGCCGGGACTACACCACGGGCCGCACAGATAACATTCAAGGCCCTGCTGTTGCCTCCCGTGAAGAATTACAGCCATTCTGAGAAGGGAGGAGGCGGTGCAGGAGACGGGCGCTGAGGCCTAACACGGCTGCTGATGTCACAGGCTGTCACTGACTCAAGGAGGGGTGCACGGTGACCTCCCCAAGGGCCAAGGCTTTCTTCCTCTTCATCCTATCCAGGCTGCACATTAACTCTTGCTGTCCCTCTGAGCAGTAAGCAGGGGGACTTCCTCTGGTTCTGCAAGTTTTCTGTATGTGGCTCTGCCTTTTTTTTTTTTTTAATGATGTATTTATTTATTTGAAAAAGTTATAGACAGGTGCCAGTGCTGTGGCACAGCGGGTTAATGCCCTGGCCTGAAGCACCGGCATCCCATATGGTCGCCAATTCAAGTCCCAGCTGCTCCACTTCTGATCCAGCTCTCTGCTATAGCCTGGGAAAGCAGTAGAAGATGGCTCCAGTCCTTGGGCCCCTGCACCTGCGTGGGAGACTCAGAAGAAGCTCCTGGCTCTTGGCTTTGGATCGGCACTGCTCTGGCCATTGCGGCCAGTTGGAGAGTGAACCATCGGATGGAAGACCTCTGTGTGTGTGTGTGTGTGTGTGTGTGTGACTCTGACTTTCAAATAAATAAATAAATAAAAATCTTTTAAAAAAAAGAGGCAATCTAGTGGAAATGTCTATCTTTAAAAAAAAAAAAAAAGCTATAGACGCGCGCACACACACACACACACACAGATCTTCTCTCCAGTGGTTCACTCCCCAAGTGTCTGCAACAGCCAGAGCTGGGAGACTGGGAAAAAGCTCCTGGCTCATGGCTTCAGATCAGCCCAGCTCCAGCTGTTGTGGCCATATGGGGAGTGAACCAGTGGATGGAAACTTCTATCTCTCTGCCTCTGCCTCTCTGTAACTCTGCCTTTCAAATATGAGAGAGAGAGAGAGAGAGAGCGAGAGAGAGCGCCAAGTGAAGGAAGCAGGACACATACGTCTGGCAGCAGAGTCGGGCTCTTAGCATTGTTGCTTAACCTGTGAAACCTGGGGCTGCCGTCGCCTCTCCTGTCATCTGAAGTCCTGCACCAGACTTCAGGGCAGTGGGTGAGCTACTCCTCTGCTGCGCTGGAGGCCCTTGCTTTCCTCTTTCTCCCCCACTTCAGACAGGCAAGCCGGACTTCAGATCTCCTTGCCCAGGGACTTTCGCAGGGAGTGCAGAAGCTTTTGGTCTTTTGTGATCGCCTGAACCGGAAGAGCGGATGGGGCGAGTAAGCCGAACTTAACCTTTCAGATCTTCTATGCAGTCTTCACACTGTTTTTTTTTTTTTTTTAAAGATTTATTTTATTTATTTACATGAAAGAGTTAGAGAGAGAGGTGTCTTTCATCTGCTGGTTCACTCCCCAAATGGCTGCAATGGCTGGAACTGGGCTGATCCAAAGTCAGGAGCCAGGAGCTTCTTCCGGGTCTCCTATGTGGGTGCAGGGCCCCAAGCACTTGGGTCCATATTCTGCTGCTATCCCAGGTGCATTAGCAAGGGAGCTGGATCAGAAGTGGAGCAACCGGGACTTGAACCGGCATCCAGATGGGATGCTGGCACCGCAGGTGGTGGCTTTTTCCTACTGCACCAGAGCACCAGCCCCTCCACACCATTTTAAGAAAATTTTGAGTTGGTTGTCAACCTAACTAGGTGAAGAACACTTAATAGTGGCTTCAAAGGACTGAGGATCTAGAAGGGGGGAATTCCATGTCAAAGGGTAGAGGTGATAAAATTATTCTCAGGGCTGGCACTGTGGCATAGGGACTAAACTGCCACCTGCAGTCCCTGGGAGAGCAGCTTCAGCCTGGCCCATGCCTGGCCACTGAGGTCATCTGGGGAGTGAGCAAGTGGATGGACAATCTCTCTGTCTCTGTCTGGGTCTCTCTTTCTCTCTGTAACTCTCTCTGTAATTGCCTTTCAAATAAGCAAATACATTTTTTTTTAAACACAAGATTCTCTATCAGGATTGTGATGGTGGTTACATAACCACATGCAGCTGTTAGAACTTGGGGCTGATGGGGGCTGACGACATGGCTCACTAGGTTAATCCTCTGCCTGCGGTGACGGCATCCCACATGGGCACCGGGTTCTAGTCCTGGTTGCTCCTCTTACAGTCCAGCTCTCTGCTGTGGCCCAGGAGTGCAGTAGAGGATGGCCCACGTGCTTGGGCCCTGCACCCACATGGGAGACCAGGAAGAGGTACCTGGCTCCTGGCTTTGGATCGGCGCAGTGTGCTGGCCATGGTGGCCATTGGGGGTGAGCCAACGGAAGGAAGACCTTTCTCTCTATTTAACTCCGCCTGTCATATTAAAAAAATTTTAAAAATGGAGGAGGCAAGATGGCAGAATAGGAAGGGAGCACACTGATAGTCCGGGGAGAGACAGTTTAATAAAAGTGGAGATACTGCAGGTTCAAGGAAGAGTAGGGGAAGAAACAGCAGAAGAAACTCTTCCGGAATGAGTGATTCACAGACCTGGGTGGAGAGCATGGGAGCCCACAGTTCGGGACACCAGCGGCAGACTCAACACACCAGCGCTGGGACGTGAAGTGAGCCAAACCTCAATACCGGAGACACCGGCAGGCAAGCGGAGAGAGGAGACTAGAGGGAACGACCCCCGGGGGGGAAATGTTCACCAGCTAACTAGAAGAGAGAGAGAGAGAGAGAGAAAAAAAAGTGACTGATATGGACATGGGTTTCTCTCTCTCTGCTCACCTCTCAAAGGCGAGCAAGACAAAGAGCAGGCGCCATCTTGGACATACATCATAAGCAGAGCGACCTCAGGTGTGCACCGGCCCTGAGCCTAGCAGAAAAACCTGACTCTGGGTGGGGCGAATTAACAGGAGATTAGGACCTAGTAAATTTGTGGGGCTACTGAACTGAGACTGTGAAAAAAGAGACGGTGGGGGAGAGAACTCACGGAATTCACGTGAGTACTCTCCAGAGACGCTACAATTCCATAACTTTGGCAACCCAGTGGGAGACTGAAGGAGAATTTGAGCCCACTCTGAGGGCAGAACAGATTCCCTGTGTGGTCCTTGGGAAAGAGCTTCCGATCTCTGGCTCCTGTGGGTATATCATTTGCCTGCTAACGACCTCCAACTTCATTCAGCTGTGCAGAATTACTCCCATTTTGAATCAAAAAAAGAAAGAGAGAGAGATCTACCATGCCTAACCTGGGAGTGTCACCTTTGGCACACCAAACAGAGCTCTCAGGCCATACCCATCTCAAGCCTCTAAGGCTCCATCAAAAACAGTCCACTTAATCTAGAGTCATAGTATAACAAGAAAAAGCACCACAGTGAAGAAACCAAATATCTCCAATATGCCAAATAACAAACACAAAAACCGAGGTAATAAAAACAAGGAAGTCACTATGACGCCCCCAAATGAAAAAGACACCCCAATTCAAGATTATGAAGATGATAAGATAGAACAAATGCAAGAAGCTGATCTCAAAAAATTGATAAGAACATTAAGAAGTTCTCAAAAACAAATTCTTGAACTACAGAAATCCTTAATGGACAAGATAGAAAATCTCTCTCGTGAAAATGAAATATTAAGGAGGAATCAACTAGTAGAACAGGAAACTGTGATAGTGACGAGAAATCATAATGAAGTGAAGAATTCAATAGATCAAATGAAAAACACATTAGAGAGCCTTAAAAACATATGGGTGAAGCAGAAGAGAGAATATCGGACTTAGAAGACAGAGAACAGGAAAGGATACAGTCAGACCAAAGAAAAAAAGAGGAAATTAGAAATCTAAAACATATTGTCAGGAATCTTCAGGATACTATTAAAAAAACCAACATTTGGGTTCTAGGAGTTCCTGAAGGCATGGAGAGGGAGAAAGGATTAGAAGGCCTTTTTAGTGAGATATTAGCAGAAAATTTCCCAGGTTTGGAGAAGGACAGAGAAATCCTAGTACAGAAAGCTCATAGAACCCCTAATAAACACGACCAAAAGAGATCCTCACCACGACACGTTGTAATTAAACTCTCCACAGTGAAACATAAAGAAAAGATCCTAAAATGTGCAAGAGGGAAACGTCAGATTACTCTCAGAGGATCTCCAATCAGACTCACAGCTGACTACTCATCAGAAACCCTACAAGCTAGGAGGGAATGGCGAGATATAGCCCAGGTACTAAGAGAGAACAACTGCCAGCCCAGAATATTATATCCTGCAAAGCTCTCATTTGTGAATGAAGGTGAAATAAAGACTTTTCATAGCAAACAGAAATTGAAAGAATTTGTTGCCACTCGTCCAGCCCTGCAAAAGATGATTAAAGATGTGTTGCACACAGAAACACAGAAACACGGTCATCAGTATGAAAGAAGATAAAGGAAGGAAACCTCACAGCAAAAGATCACAGGGAATTCAAAGCATATATTAGAACTTATCTTTGGCAAATGGCAGGGCAAAGTTACCACTTATCAATAGTCACATTGAACGTGAATGCCCTGAACTGTCCAGTTAAAAGACACAGATTGGCTGATTGGGTTAAGGAACAAAACCCATCTATTTGCTGCTTACAAGAAACACATCTTTCCAACAAAGATGCACACAGACTGAAAGTGAAAGGCTGGAAAAAGATATACCATGCCAACAGAAATGAAAAAAGAGCGGGCGTAGCCATCTTAATATCAGACAACATAAACTTTACCAGAAAAACTGTTAAGAGAGACAAAGAGGGACACTATATAATGATGAAGGGATCAATTCAACAAGAAGATATAACAATTATCAATGTATATGCACCTAACTACAGGGCACCGGTTTATCTAAAAGATTTGTTAAGGGACTTAAAGGGAAACTTAGACCCCAATACAATAGTACTGGGGGACTTCAATATTCCACTCTCAGAAATAGGCAGACCAACAGGACAGAAGATCAACAAGGAAACAGCAGATTTAATCGACACTATAGCCCAAATGGATCTAACAGATATATACAGAACTTTTCATCCTACAGCTAAAGATTTTACATTCTTCTCAGCAGTAAATGGAACCTACTCTAGGATTGACCACATACTAGGCCATAAAGCAAGTCTCAGCAAATTCGAAAGAATTAGAATCATACCATGCAGCTTCTCAGACCATAAAGGATTGAAGTTGGAAATTAGCAACTCAGGAATCCCTAGAGCATATGCAAACACATGGAGGTTGAACAACATGCTCCTGAATGAACAATGGGTCATAGAAGAAATTAAAAGAGAAATCAAAAAGTTTCTGGAAGTAAATGAGGATAACAGCACAACATACCAAAACTTATGGGATGCAGCAAAAGCAGTGTTAAGAGGAAAGTTTATATCAATAGGTGCCTACATCAAGAAATTGGAAAGGCACCAAATAGATGAGCTTTCAATTCACCTCAAGGATCTAGAAAACCTACAGCAAACCAGACCCAAATCTAGTAGGAGAAGAGAAATAATTAAAACCAGAGAAGAAATTAACAGGATTGAATCCAAAAAAAATTCCAAAAAATCAGCCAAACGAGGAGCTGGTTTTTGGAAAAAAATAAACAAAATTGACACCCCTTTGGCCCAACTAACTAAAAAAAGAAGAGAAAAGACCCAAATCAATAAAATCAAAGATGAAAAAGGAAACGTAACAACAGACACCACAGAAATAAAAAGAATCATCAGAAATTACTACAAGGACCTGTATGCCAGCAAACAGGAAAACCTATCAGAAATGGATAGATTCCTGGACACATGCAATCTACCTAAATTGAACCAGGAAGACATCGAAAACCTAAACAGACCCATAACTGAGACAGAAATTGAAACAGTAATAAAGGCCCTCCCAACAAAGAAAAGCCCAGGACCAGATGGATTCACTGCTGAATTCTACCAGACATTTAAAGAAGAACTAATCCCATTTCTTCTCAAACTATTCAGAACAATCGAAGAAGAGGGAATCCTCCCAAATTCTTCCTATGAAGCCAGCATCACCTTAATTCCTAAGCCAGAAAAAGATGCAGCATTGAAAGAGAATTACAGACCAATATCCCTGATGAACATAGATGCAAAAATCCTCAATAAAATTCTCGCCAATAGAATGCAACAACACATCAGAAAGATCATCCACCCAGACCAAGTGGGACTTATCCCTGGTATGCAGGGATGGTTTAATGTGTGCAAATCAATCAATATGCTACACCACATTAACAGACTGCAGAAGAAAAACCATATGATTATCTCAATAGACACCGAGAAAGCATTTGATAAAATACAACACCCGTTCATGATGAAAACTCTAAGCAAACTGGGTATGGAAGGAACATTCCTCAATACAATCAAAGCAATCTATGAAAAACCCACGGCCAACATCATATCGAATGGGGAAAAGTTGAAAGCATTTCCACTGAGATCTGGTACCAGACAGGGATGCCCACTCTCACCACTGCTAATCAATATAGTTCTGGAAGTTCTAGCCAGAGCTATTACACAAGAAAAAGAAATTAAAGGGATACAAATTGGGAAGGAAGAACTCAAACTATCCCTCTTTGCAGATGATATGATTCTTTATTTAGGGGACCCAAAGAACTCTACTAAGAGACTATTGGAACTCATAGAAGAGTTTGGCAAAGTAGCAGGGTATAAAATCAATGCACAAAAATCAACAGCCTTTATATACACAGACAATGCCATGGCTGAGGAAGAACTTCTAAGATCAATCCCATTCACAATAGCTACAAAAACAATCAAATACCTTGGAATAAACTTAACCAAGGACGTTAAAGATCTCTACGATGAAAATTACAAAACCTTAAAGAAAGAAATAGAAGAGCATACCAAGAAATGGAAAAATCTTCCATGCTCATGGATTGGAAGAATCAATATCATCAAAATGTCCATTCTCCCAAAAGCAATTTATAGATTCAATGCAAAACCAATCAAGATACCGAAGACCTTCTCAGATCTGGAAAAAATGATGCTGAAATTCATATGGAGACACAGGAGACCTCGAATAGCTAAAGCAATCTTGTACAACAAAAACAAAGCTGGAGGCATCACAATACCAGATTTCAGGACATACTACAGGGCAGTTGTAATCAAAAGAGCATGGTACTGGTACAGAAACAGATGGATAGACCAATGGAACAGAATTGAAACACCAGAAATCAATCCAAACATCTACAGCCAACTCATATTTGATCAAGGATACAAAACCAATTCCTGGAGCAAGGACAGTCTATTCAATAAATGGTGCTGGGAAAATTGGATTTCCACATGAAGATTCATGAAGCAAGACCCCTACCTTTCACCTTACACAAAAATTCACTCAACATGGATTAAGGACTTCAATCTACAACCTGACACCATCAAATTATTAGAGAGCATTGGAAAAACCCTGCAAGATATAGGTACCGGCAATGCCTTCTTGGAAAACACCCCAGAAGCACAGGCAGTCAAAGCCAAAATTAACATTTGGGATTGCATCAAATTGAGAAGTTTCTGTACTGCAAAAGAAACAGTCAGGAAAGTGAAGAGGCAACCAACAGAATGGGAAAATATATTTGCAAGCTATGCAACTGATAAAGGGTTGATAACCAGAATCTACAAAGAAATCAAGAAACTCCACAAGATCAAAACAAACAACCCACTTAAGAGATGGGCCAAGGACCTCAATAGACATTTTTCAAAAACGGAAATCCAAATGGCCAACAGGCACATGAAAAAATGTTCAAGATCACTAGCAATCAGGGAAATGCAAATCAAAACCACAATGAGGTTCCACCTCACCCCAGTTAGAATGGCTCACATTCAGAAATCTACCAACAATAGATGCTGGCGAGGATGTGGGGAAAAAGGGACACTAACCCACTGTTGGTGGGAATGCAAACTGGTTAAGCCACTATGGAAGTCAGTCTGGAGATTCCTCAGAAACATGAATATAACCCTACCATTCAACCCAGCCATCCCACTCCTTGGAATTTACCCAAAGGAAATGAAATTGGCAAACAAACAAGATGTCTGCACATTAATGTTTACTGCATCTCAATTCACAATAGCTAAGACGTGGAACCAACCCAAATGCCCATCAACAGTAGACTGGATAAAGAAATTATGGGACATGTACTCTATCGAATACTATACAGCAGTCAAAAACAATGAAACCCAGTCATTTGCAACAAGATGGAGGAATTTGGAAAACATCATGCTGAGTGAATTAAGCCAGTCCCAAAGGGACATATAGCATATGTTCTCCCTGATTAGTGACAACTAACTGAGCAACAAAGGGGAAACTTGTTGAAGTGAAATGGACACTACGAGAAACAGTGACTTGATCAGCTCTTGTCCTGACAGTTGATGTACAATGTAATACTTTATCCTCTTTAGTATTTTTTTTTGTTCTAGTACCATTGGTTGAACTCTGTAATTAACACACAATTATTCTTAGGTGTTTAAATTTTAACTGAAAAGTGATCCCTGTTAGGAATTTGGAAAACATTATGCTGAGTGAAATAAGCCAATCCCAAAGGGACAAATACCACTTGTTCTCCCTGATAGGTGACAACTAACCGAGCACCAAAAAGGAAACCTGTTAAAGTGAAATGAACACTAGGAGAAAAGGTGACTTGATCAGCCCTCACCCTGACTGTTGATGAGCAACTTAATATGTTATCCCTCTTAGTATTTTTTTTTGTTTGTTCTACTTAATACTTTTGGTTGAATACTGTAATCAATACACAATTCTTCTTAAGTGCTGAAAATTAACTGAAAAGTGATCGCTGTTAAATATAAGAGTGGGAATAGGAGAGGGAAGAGATGTGCAATTCGGGACATGCTCAAGCTGACTTACCTCAAATGGTAGAGTTAGAAACATACCAGGGGATTTCAATTCAATCCCATCAAGGTGGCATGTACCAATGCCATCTCACTAGTCCCGTTGATCAATTTCTGTTCACAATTGATCATAATGAAAGGAATAAGAGTCAAAGGAAGCACATAAACAAGACTAGTGTCTGCAAATACTAGCTGATAGAATAAAAAAGGGAGAGAACGATCCAACATGGGAAGTGAGATACACAGCAGACCCATAGAATGGCAGATGTCCTAAACAGCACTCTGGCCTCAGAATCAGCCCTTAAGGCATGCGGTACTGGCTGAAAAGCCCATGAGAGTATTTCAGGCATGGAAAGCCAAGACACTCTGGAAGAAAAAAAAAAAAACTAAATGAAAGATCTCCGCGAGTGAGATCCCAGTGGGAAGAATGGGTCATCAAAGAAGGAGGTACCTTTCTCTGAAGGGAGGAGAGAACTTCCACTTTGACCATGGTTTTGTCTAAAAATTATCAGAGTCAGTGAACTCAGGGGGCTTCCATAGCCTTGGCAGCTCATGACAAGAGCCTAGGGTGATTACTGATGCCATAAACAAGAGTGTCAATTTGTTAAGTCAACAACAGGAGTCACTGTGCACTTACTCCTCATGTAGGATCTCTGTCCTTAATGTGCTGTACATTGTGATTTAATGCTATAACTAGTACTCAAACAGTATTTTTCACTTTATGTTTCTGTGTGGGAGCAAACTGTTGAAATCTTTACTTAATGTATGCTAAACTGATCTTCTGTATATAAAGAGAATCGAAAATGAATCGATGTGAATGGAAGGGGAGAGGGAGTGGGAAAGGGGAGGGTTGCGGGTGGGAGGGACGTCATGGGGGGGAAGCCATTGTAATCAATATTCTGTACTTTGGAAATTTATATTCATTAAATAAAAGAGCAGTTAAAAAAAGAAAGTTTTCATTATCAAAAAAAAAAGAAACTTAACTGAAAAGTGATTGCTGTTAAATATAAGAGTGGGAATAGGAGAGGGAAGAGATGTGCAATTCGGGACATGCTCAAGCTGACTTACCTCAAATGGTAGAGTTAGAAACATACCAGGGGATTCCAATTCAATCCCATCAAGGTGGCATGTACCAATGCCATCTCACTAGTCCCAGTGATCAATTTCTGTTCACAATTGATCATAATGATAGGACTAAGAGCCAAAGGGAGCACATAAACAAGACTAGTGTCTGCAAATACTAGCTGATAGAATAAAAAAGGGAGAGAATGATCCAACATGGGACGTGAAATACACAGCAGACCCATAGAATGGCAGATGTCCTAAACAACACTCTGGCCGCAGAATCAGCCCTTAAGGCATGCGGTACTGGCTGAAAAGCCCATGAGAGTATTTCAGACATGGAAAGCCAAGACACTCTGGAAAAAAACAAACAAACAAAAAAAACCAAAACACCTAAATGAAAGATCTCCGTGTGTGAGACCCCAGTGGAAAGAACAGGTCATCAAAGAATGAGGTACCTTTCTCTGAAGGGAGGAGAGACCTTCTTGTCTCTTTCTGCCTCCCTTCATTATCATCATCTAAATTAGAATTATAGTTGCAAATAGTTTCAAAATTCGTACAAGTCTTTTTATAAACCTTACCCATTACCTTTTACAGTGACCTCAGAATGTAATGGCATTTGAAGCAAGTGGAAAAGGCTTTGCATAGTGTTTAATCTGAGATGTCTACCAATTCACTATTGACTAGTTCGATTCTAGAAGGCTCATTTCCTTCATCCATATAAATACATAACTTATTGAAGGAATTAACCCCTTTGAAGTTTGATTTTTTAGGACATATAAATTGGATAAACAGGTCATCTAATGGCAGAAAAGCACACATTTTCTGTTAGCCATTTGTTTTAAAATTGTTAACTTTTGCCCACTGTATGAAGCTGAGAATGTTTCACGTGCTGTAAAGTTTCTTTGCACTAGCACAGGTAAGATGTAATCTGGACCTTCTGTCTCCTGTGCCTGATCAGTAGGGGCATACCTCACCCAGGCTCCAGTAGTGAGCAGTCAGCTTGTGAAGACAGTACCAGCGTTCCGAGTGAATAGAGTTGGCACCCTGGGACTACTATAAGGGCAAGATTAGCCTAAAAAAAAAAAAAGAAGAAAAACGCAGCTGGAGAGGAGAGTTGGAAGCAGCCCACCTGACAAGAGGAAGCTACATATAGTGTCTCAAAGGACGAGAGATATCTCTGGGAATGGTGCACCATCAGATTAAAATAATAGCAGTCTCTTACTTATCTGGACCTTTATTATTTTAGATAGAGATAATATGTTTCCCTCTTCAGATGCTGGTTCTAGAAACATTCGTTTCCTAGGCTAAATGTTGAGCTGTTGCATGTCAGATGATGCAGGAAATGACAGATGGCCAACTGCCCCACGTAAAGCTGCTCCCTGTGGTGCCATTCAGGATGTATATCCATCAGTAGTAACTGGAATAAAGAAGGCCCTGGGAGGAGCATGCCGTGTATCACTTTCCAGAGGCAGGCAGGAGCCAGAAAGCCAGCCTAAACTCCAAGAACATCCTTGTAAGATATCCCTAGCATTGCCTACATGAGGAGATAACTTGTAACAGAAAATGCACCGAAGTGTGGAAGCCTCATAAAAATCAAAGTAGAACTGCATGGAGTTTGATTGTGAACACACACTACCTCTTTCTCGTATGAGTTCACATCCAAGCTAAAATGTGAGCACCGAGAAGTACAGGAATTCAGGCTAACAGCTCTAGATATATTCCTTTTTATTATCAACACTTTTAAAATAAAAGTCTCAATAATTAAATGATGTTTCATTCTTAAGAAAATGAAATTTGAAGGAATCTTTTATTAACTAAAGAATGTTTAAAATCACCTCTCTTTTTTCTACTCCTAAGTGGGTCATATTCTTGAGGAGAGGAATAAACTAGCTGCCTTGGGCACAGAGATGATGAATATAAATCAAATCACAATGTGACATAACTTGTTCTACTTAAAGGACTTTTAGATTCCTTGTTCAGGGAGGCAGAGGGTGGGAAGGGAGGGAGAGATAGGAGAGGAATAACAAGAGTTTTCTAAGTTCCATGTGACCTGAAAGCAAACCCAGCAGATGCACATGTGAAATAGCCCGGGCACATAATGTTGTAAATGTGCTCGGTTAGGGTTACCCACTGAACGCGTACTTATTGAATATGAACTGTATGTCAAGCATTATACAGGCTGTGCTTTCCAAAGTGTATACAGGAAAAGAAAATTCCATACTATATTCTTAGAACAATCCAGTCAGATGTAGGGTACTAAGACTTTGGTGACTGAAATTCAACAAGAGAACACCTGTGACAGGTACTGCCATTGACAACGGGGACTGAAGAGGGAGGCATGAAAGGTGAATTGAATCTCAGTGAGGTAATTTCACAGAGGACCCAACTTTGATTTGGAATTTTAAAAAGGTATACAATTTTTCTAGATAAGGAGAAGTTGGTAAAATTTTTAGACATAAAGAAAAGACAAATTAAGTAGAAGTGACCTATATGAATATTGAAGAATAGAGGCTTTGAGAGAATTCTACAAATTCTATCAAAGAGGAAAAAATTTACCTGATAATACTATGTAAATGGAAATGACATTAAATTCCCACCACTCACACTGAACAAAATGAACAATGATGGTTTGTCAGAGTAACAATGAGGGAGATTTGCACAGGTGGCACTGTCTAAATGTGGACAGAGGACACTGCAAAACACATACATCTATGAAACAGAAACGAGCCAAAGTATATCACTAAAACTTGAATTATGTCAATCAGGAGGTTGTATATTTTAACATATTTATCATTTTTCTTTTATTATTTTAAAGATTTATTTGTTATTTTGAGAGAGTGTGTGAGAGAGAGATAAAAAGTGAGGGAGAGGGAGAAAGAAGAGATCTTCCTCTGCTGACTCATTCTCATCCATGTCTCCCACATGGGTAGTAGGAGCCCAAACACTAGGGCTATGATCTACTACCTTCCTAGGCACGTTGGCTGGAAGCCAAGTTGTAGCACTTGAATTAGCACACACGGTACAAGCAGAGGCACCTCTATACCTCAATGCCAGCCCACAGAGATTTCTTTTAGAAACCAGAATGTTGAAGTTGAATGCATTTTGTTCAATTGAATGTGTTATTCATTTTCAGATTTTGGATTGACATTTTAGAAAGCCCAGAATGAAATGACCTCTAAATGAGACAGTACCACATAGTGGGTGACAGGGCAAAGTCTGGATTCAAATTGCTGGGTTCTAATATTGCCTCTGTCATTTATTAACTGTGTGATTTGGAGCATATGACTTCAATTTTCTGTGCTGGCAGCATCTTCATCTGTAAAACAAGATGGATCGTACCCAACACTAATATTAGTAAAGCACCATAGCAGTGAGGATCCATTAATAAGAAAAGACGTTGGAAGTGCCACACCGCAATGGCTAGGTACTGATGCACGCATCTCACAGCCACTGTATCATCTTGATTCCTCATGAGTGGCTTTATTTTAAGTGTCTGCAGAGCATAAGCTCATATATGTACAGCACTTAGAGCAATCTCTGGCATTGATTAAGTGCCACTAAATGTTCTCTATTAAGACTTAAGAGAATAAAGATTTGCAGTCAGATTCCCTATATACCTGTAATACAAATTCTCATTATAAGTAATACTTAAAGTAGAAATCTCTTTCATTAGTAATATTGTTTGTTTAACTGTCTGGTTTATTTTCTGTCTGGCCTACCAGATCATGAATTACATAAGAGAAGAAAACCTGTCTCTTTTGTTTCACTTTTACAACCAGTAGCTAACAGAAAACAGGACCTACCACAAGTACTTAACAAATATTTTGATAAAGATAGATGGAAACAATAGATTTAGGAAAAACAGGTCATTTACCCTTAGTCACTGGCACAGCCTATCTAAGGGGGACATATTTCCATATTTTTGCATGACCATTGGCAAAATTATAGCCAGGCCAATAGTGTAAAGTATGAATGCATGAAAGAATTGTAAGCAGGGCTTCTCAGGCCCAGGTAGACTTCCATTGTATTTCTCATTTGGTTCTCCTATCTACTTTCTCTCAAGAATATCACAAGGTGCAGGTGCAGTTTCCAGAATCAGAGCCAGAATGCAGGTCTGTTTCTGATATTTATTATAGAGGATTTTTGTTTTAGGGGAAAGATATTTGAATAAAAGATGCAGTTGTTAATTCCTCAAAAAAGAGGTATTTATACTGGCTCCCATATACTTCCTTATCTTGGTATAACTTGCATGTCTTATTCCTACTTTATAAGATGATACTAAACAATTTTCCTCCTCTATTTTCTCAGCAAGAATAAACCAAAAATTATTATTGCTAAGCCTCTTTTTCCTAGCCTTCAACGTTTTGCAGCATGGACATATGACATAAATAAATATGAAGACCATAAAGAGGCAAAAAAGATCAATAAAACATTGATAGTTATTTTCTCAAATAGAGAACTTTGGACAAGAAAGAAGATGTAAAAAATAGGCAAGTCTTAGTCTCCCACATGGGTGCAGGGGTCCAAGCACTTGGGCCATCTTCTACTGCTTTCCCAGGACACAGCAGGGAGCTGGATTGGAAGAGGAGCAGCTGGTACTAGAGCTGGCACCCACATGGGATGCCGGCACCACAAGCAGAAGATTAACCCACTGTGCCACTGTGCCAGCTCCTATACATCAGATTTATTAAAAGCTTAGGATTGCATTTTTTTGGTAATCAAAATAGTTGATATTATTCTCATTATTCATATACATTTATATCACATATATTTTAATTATCACTAAGTAGATAATGTGTAAAAGATCATGTTTTGGGACTAGGACACATGATAAATGGTTCTAATCCTCAAAGACATTACTGTGCTAATGATATAAAGCAGAAATAATTATATGATTTTCAAGTGAAAATTATCTCATGTGTATTGCATTTTGTTTATCAAAAATAATTATTTGATTTTACTATAGTTCACCTACCACATTTTAACAAATCAGAATTGCATATTAATATATTGGTAGCAACGTGAATACAGTGTAGAGAATTGTTCTTTTCTTCTGATAACTGTGTATACTGTTTTAGTAAGAACAGGGATTGCTATTGCTTTTACAGTAAAAATTTCATGTGAATATAAAAGTTCAATTCTGAGGGTAAATTTAGTGGAATAATTTAAAGATAAGCAAGCCAGTGAAAGAATTTGAACAGGATATAATGGCTAGAGTAAAAGTAGATTCATATGCTGTAAACAAGGATGCAAAGTGATAAAACTTTTCATTCTTCCACATATATTTGTCTATTAAATCAAAATAAGTAGGTATTACTATTTGAAATTAACTTTTATTTCATTTTAACATATTAAGTCAATAATTCTCAATGATATAAAGTCTCTAAATTATGTATATTAATGTTTAAGCTGTGTTGTGCTAAAGTTCACAGATATTATATTTAATGTCTAGTAACAAATGAAACAGTCTTGTCATTTATAAAAGTTATAAATAATAATTATGAGCTTTATCAGATGTGAATGTAACTTAAATGAAAATTTTTCTATAGCTCTGTTAACCTTTGTAGACTTATTATTCCTTGCATTCAAATTAACCTGATTTAGTTCAGAACTCCTCTATTAAATGCCTGGATTGAACTTTTGCCAACATTGGAAACAATATTTTTCATGTGTATGTGTGTGTTTCTCTATGAAACATTTTTTGATAAGAAATCACTGCTTACAAACAGTCATTAGTCCACAATCTACTCTGTAAATAGAATGTAGACATAGCACTTAAAATCATACTTAATTTTAAATATTTCAGATAGTTTCAAAGATGAATGTCTTAAGCATGGATATGCCTAAAAGAGAGATTTTTTTAATGCAGAACAAAACTGAGTTATATTAACAGGCTGGCAGAGAATGAAATTAATTAAGTAGTGTTTGTACAGCCACATTGCAATAGAATGAATATATGATTCAAAATGTGGAAAGTTATTTATAAAAGTCAAGCCTTAATTTAGACATACCAGCAAAATCTGCTTTTAAAAGAAAGTTTTTATGCATGTGTTGTGTGTCTGAATGCATGTGTGTGTGTTACACCTACTCAAAAGGGGCCAAATACAGCTTTATGGAAAAATCTTTAAAACTTTTCTCTGTGTATCCAAATCACAAATTCTAAGTCCTTATCTTTAAAGGAATAGTATATAGCCCATATAAGAAAATGCCTGTATATTATGTCACAGAGAAGTGACATAATACTTGGTTGGTGAGGGTTCTGCTGGGAAAGATTTTCATGGAATTTAATAGCCAGAGTGAAAACTCTATAAGAACAGGTAAGGTTCTATGCTTTGATCACAGAAATGTTCCAAACTCTAGTACGCTACAATGCCAGTACTGAGAACTCAAATATTTGTTGAATGAATGAATAATTTAAATGGTTACGCTTCTTATATGTATAATTATGTAATTATATTTTACTCTTTTTATAGTTCCACTTCTAAGGTATTTATTTATTTGAAAGGCAGAGTTAGAGAAGGGAGGGGGAGAAAGGGAGGGGGAGAGAGAGAATGAGAATGAGAGAGAATTTATCAATGTTTCATCCACTGGATCACTGTCAAAATGGTTCTAACAGCCAGAGCTAGGTCAGGCTTAAGCCAGTACTTTGGAACTCCATCTGGATCTCCCATGTGGGTGACAGGTGTCCAAGCACTTGGGCCATCTTCTGCTGCTTTCTCAGGCTCATTAGCAGGGAGCAGGATCAGAAGTGGAGCAGCTGGGACTTTAACCATCACTCATCTTGGATGCCAGCATCTCAGGAGGTGGCTTAACATGCACCCACAATATCAGCCCTTGTGTTATATTTCTATACATATTCCTATACAAACTAGTCTATGATTTGTTGAACATGAGGTAGATAAACAAGATACTATCAGTTTTATTGTGCAAGAGTTTTACACAATCAATATATACTTTAGCAGTTAGCTGTTTTGGGGATGATATTATGTATACATAACCACAATCAAGTTAAAAGGAAATAACAAATAATAACAAAAAGTAAAGACATCTATGGGAGAAATATAGAAGTGCTTTAAACAAAGTAAGTAGAGACTGGGAGTTTGGGTATTGAATGAATCAGTAGTCACAGTGATGAGATAAGGCAATTTTGAGGAAGTATCATTTAAGCTGACCTCTGAAAATTGCAAGTCAAATTTAAAAAGGGACTTCCCTACTGGGATAAGAACTAAAACGACTGCATGGGCAGGTGTATATACCACTGGGAGAGAGCAGGGTAACAATTACAATGCTTTTGGCATACAGTAATCAGTAATCAGTAGAATTGAAAATTCTTCCATCTAGTAGTTACTGCCCACTCATGAGGTGAAAACATTCCTATTCTGTAGAGACACCCATATGTCTTACTGTCAAACCAGTATTTGGGATGTTCAAATAATGGCAAGATATAAAACAAATACAATTTGATAGTTCTCAAGCAAATATAGCATAATTTTATGTTTTGACTGCATTTTTATTTTCTATTTGATTTCTTTCTTTTATACGTGTTTCCCAGGATAGTCCGCTGGTCTTACAGTCTGACAGGAATGTCACAGTGAATGCAAGAAATCACATGGGACAGTTAACTGGACAACTGACAGTAGGTGAGTGGAGTGAAGATTGCTGAGATCATCTTCTGTGGGGAGCAACTGAGACTAGACTAAATTACTGGAACTAGGACTAATTCTATGCATCTGATCTCCCACAATATGGCGCTGGGGAGGAGTAAACAACTTCTACGCAGCTGCCTTGCCAATTTGACTGATAAGCTGCAGGAGCTGATCCTGCTCCTGATTGGAGGAGAGCAGCGTGCTCGGCGTGTGGGCAGCAGAGCATGGATTGATGGAAGAGGACTATAAAGGAGGAGAGAGACAACATGCACCAGGAACATCTGAGGACCATCTGAGCAACCCCTGAGAGAGCCGGCCAGCGGTGTGCTGCTCCTCCACGGAAGCAGGGAAAGCTGCAGGGGTGCCGCCCCTCCGCGGAGCAGAGGTGGGGGGTGGGGGGCAGCTAACCCGGGAAGAGCCGGGCAGAAAGAACAGTGCAGGGTCCAGTGTCGTTCCTCCGTGAGAGGGGGAGCGACAATCTTCCTCTATTTAAATTTTGTGATCATTTACATTGGAAAACGTGAAAGTATGTATTCCTGTAATTCATACCTAGACATCCCATAATAGCCCAATGATTTTACACATGAGATGATATGTCATAAAGATAGCTATAGTTTTCCTTTTACTTTTTTTTTTTTTTTTTTTTTTGACAGGCAGAGTGGACAGTGAGAGAGAGAGACAGAGAGAAAGGTCTTCCTTTGCCATTGGTTCACCCTCCAATGGCCGGCGCGGCCGGCGCACCGCGCTGATCCGATGGCAGGAGCCAGGAGCCAGGTGCTTTTCCTGGTCTCCCATGGGGTGCAGGGCCTAAGCACCTGGGCCATCCTCCACTGCACTCCCTGGCCACAGCAGAGAGCTGGCCTGGAAGAGGGGCAACCGGGACAGAATCCGGCGCCCCGACCGGGACTAGAACCCCGTGTGCCGGCGCCGCTAGGTGGAGGATTAGCCTAGTGAGCCACGGTGCTGGCCTCCTTTTACTTTTGTCAATGTGTTGTTATGGGACTGAATTACAATTATTTTGCTGGGTACTACTTTGGGACTATAAAATAAATCATTTTCTTTACATACATTTTCATAGTATAAATTACATCATAATAAGTGAGTGTTTTGAAGTGTGAGATGATAAAACATCATGAAATTATACATCCTTTGAGGAAAAACGTTTTATAATGAATATCATCTGCTTTTATAAATTACACAGCCATTGAATATAATTTTAAAATTTACTCATTACATGTGAAGTTGATGTTGAAATTGTTTTGATGCATAGCCTTTACAGGTTATAAATTTAATCTACTGAAATTATTACATTTTTGTTTCATTATAAAATATGTAATTTTTAGATTCATATTATATCAAAATACTGAGTATCAAAACTTGACTCAATATTTATGAGAAGAAATTCAAATAACACATTAATTGTTGCTGTGTTAAATACAGGCTTAACCTGAGTATAGATATTTAAATATTTGCATCCTATTATGTTGGCTCCATGGGTAAATTACCTGATACTGAAATCACGTATTTATATATCTGTATCTCTGTCTACCTAGTTAAGTATCCACCTATATAATCTATCAAAAGAAAACTAAATGATTATTTGTGAGGAGTGAGGTTTTTTATTTTAATGAAGTTATTTTATTTTCATCATAAAATGCAAATGTGTTTGCAATATTTCAAATTAAACTTTGCAAAAATATTTTATTTCAAATGTGGTATTTGTTAACATGAATTTTCATTATGTCTACTTTCTTTGTAGATTAATAAGTCATTTTATGTTATGTACTCTATTGAAGCCAAAAGGAAAACACTTTATCATAAATTCATTTTATATATGACCAAATTTTATTTATAATAATAGGGTTTAGTTTACATATTCTTTATATCGTAAAAGTGTCATTAGATATATATTAGTTATCATCCCTGGATAATATGTTGTAATGGGTGGGGTTATTTCAGTTACTAAATGGAGCTATTTGAAACTGAATTAAGTATTAGTGAACCTTGCTTTTTTCAGGGCACATTGTATACAAACATCGAAGCATCACGTTGTACCCCAAAAATAGAGATGCTTATGACTTGTTAATCAATAACAAATAAATTTTAAAATGGCTTAAATAAATATGCCTGTGAAAACAGATATTGTTCCAAACCTCAGTTCTTCAACCTTAATGTTTATGTCAGTTCACGAGTGTGATATTAGAATCTCACAAACAGGCCTACAGAAACAGACTGAAACTTGGCAAATTTTCTGTTTCATGATTTCCTTAACATTGTGTACTCTTTAGGTAGATAGAACTTTACTTTGCATTCAGTTTTTGAAGTACAAAGAAACCCTTAGTGAAAATGTCAAAATAGAAATCAAGCACACAAAGAATATATGTCAATATCTACTGTCAAACACAACAGCTACATAATTCCTGTTTCCCCAACAAAGCAACTGTTTGATGACAGAGAGTATAAATCGGATACCATTTGCATTTTGCCACGTGCTGTCCTGCAGAAATAGAAAGAATGTGTTGGGCAAATATTTTCAGTCACACTTACAAATGAATTTTTTTTTTTTTTTTTTTGACAGGCAGAGTGGACAGTGAGAGAGAGAGACAGAGAGAAAGGTCTTCCTTTTGCCGTTGGTTCACCCTCCAATGGCCGCCGCGGCCGGCGCGCTGCGGCCGGCGCACCGCACCGATCCGATGGCAGGAGCCAGGAGCCAGGTGCTTTTCCTGGTCTCCCATGGGGTGCAGGGCCCAAGCACCTGGGCCATCCTCCACTGCACTCCCGGGCCACAGCAGAGGGCTGGCCTGGAAGAGGGGCAACCGGGACAGAATCCGGCGCCCCGACTGGGACTAGAACCCGGTGTGCCGGCGCCGCTAGGCGGAGGATTAGCCTAGTGAGCCGCGGCGCCGGCCACAAATGAATTTTAATGCAGTGTTAGTATTAGTCAAGTGAGGGAAAACAGGCAGAAATAGAGAAAAGTTGAGCTTAGTTGTAAATGCTGCAAATCAATAAATTAGAATATAGCAGGCTATTTCAGGGGATAGAAGTACACTTATTCCAGTGGAGCTTGAATGGAAAATGTTATAATAATCTGGTCCTCTGTGGGTATTGTTGGTCAGTAACCCAGAGGACATCTCCACTGCTTTGCGATTTTCATTGAATACAGAGAAAACAAAAGATTTACACAGCAGGTGAGGCTGGAGGGATCCTGCAATTATATTTGAAGTCAATCCACAGTAGATTATTTAGTGGTGGGAGGGGTTCTTAGAAAATAATTTATCTCCTAGACACTCAGTTTTCTCATCCCTAAAATAGGAATATTGACACTTATTTTGAATTCTGTATGAGTGAGGGTGTTTTCAGTATCTCTAAATTATATATTGAATAAGTTATTATTTTGATGATGGCGATTACAATTATTGGTGTCACTTCAGTTACAAATTCATTACTGTAATGTAAGAAATGTCATGATGATTTTCTATTCAATGCATCTCTGTTACTGTAGTTAATGTGTACATATTGGTAATATACATATTACCACTGCAGAGCACTCTAACAAAACACCATAGAAAGGGACTCTCATGTGTGGAAACTTGAATTGTGTGAGGATAAGATTACATTTACATAGAATTTGAAGAGATTATTGAGTGACTTCAAGCAGTGTGGTCTATAGCCTTCCTTTTTAAAATAACTTAACTCCCTTTGTGCCTCCCACCCTCCCTCTCTCTTTCTCTAGTTTTAGTTTAGGGACATGGCCTTGATATAATATCCATACAGTTCCATTTTACAACATTAAGAATTACCAAATATGAACAAAAATATAGAAAATAAACTTTAGTTATTTGTGGGGAGCAATCCGGACTAGACTAAGTTACTCGAATTAGGACTTATTCTATGCATCTGCTCTCCCACAATATGGCGCTGGGAGAGAAGTAAACAGCTTTCGCACAGCTGCCTCCAGTTCAACCAATTAACTGTAGGACTTGCTCCTGATTGGAGAGCAGCGTACTCGGCATGTGGGCAGCCGAGTTGGGATTGGCGGAGGAGGACTATAAAGGAGGAGAGAGACGGCATGCACCGGGAACATCTATGGGGAACATCTAGCTGAAGGAACACCTGTGCAGCCCCCGAGAAGAGCCGGCCGGCGGTGTGCCGCTCCCCTGCGGAAGTGGGGAATGTGGCCAGGGGGAACTGCCCTTCCACGGAGGTGGAAGGGATAGTAGCCAACCCGGGAAGAACCAGCAGCAAACCCGGGGAGGGCCGAGCAGACAAAAAGAACAGCGCAGGGTTCAGTGTTGCTCCTCCACGAAGAGGGGGAGCGACAGTTATTCATTTTCTAAGAAGAATAATTCTAATATCTGCCAATATATCAATTCCTATTAGGAAAGCATATTGTCAATTCTACCAAAGTAACAGACTTGGAATGTTTTTTCAATGTTTTTATCCTAATTTATATGGAAAAACAAAATCTATTCTATCAGTCTTTACTTGGACCATTTCATCCTCAAAATTATATATAACAAGTTTCAGCATTCTTATAACTTGCCTTTCTTTTTTTGTTAAAACCTACCAGACTTATCTTCCTACTAAATAAAAACACAGGGCTATATGTATACACAGGGAATAGGCAACCTCTCTCACATTGTGAAGCCAATTGTTTCTACCCCAACAATGCAAAGAAAATGTCTCTCTTTTTCTCACACACAAACACACCACATACATATCAGCTTAGGCGTAATTGACACTACATCTAAATATTATTTAGACAATGCATTTAAAAAATAAATTTGAGAAAATTTTTTGAACTTAGAATTCCGAGCTTTATATTAAATACACAATAAAATCAGATTTCACCCCACTAAGATTCAAATTTTTCATGACATTCATAATATTGGAGGAGATTAATGAACTCAAGATTTCTTCCTCCAAATTTTTCTTCTTAGAATAAAGCTGAAAGAGAGGAATGAGATTGTTGTTGAGAACTGGTTACAGAAAGTACACCATCCCAAGAGGTCAGACTCCCTGAAGAGAGAGCAAGAACTTTCTTAAACAACTCTCAGAATCATTCTACAGGTCAAATTTTTCTATTATTTGATCTATAATTACTATGTTTGGTCTTTTTTTATTTAGTAAATATAAATTTCCAGAGTACAGTTAATGGATTACAATGGCTCCCCCCCCATAATTTCCCTCCCACTCACACCCCTCCCATCTCCTGCTCCCTCTCCCATTCCATTCACATCAAGATTCATTTTCAATTATCTTTATACACAGAAAATCGATTTAGTATATATTAAGTAAAGATTTCATCAGTTTGCACCCACACAGAAACACAAAGTGTAAAATATTGTTTCAGTACTAGTTATAGCATTACTTCACATTGGTCAAAACACTAAGGACAGATCCCACGTGAGGAGTAAGTACATAGTGACTCCTGTTGTTGACTTAACAATTTGACACTCTTGTTTATGGTGTCAGTAATCTCCCTAGGCTCTTGTCATGAGTTGCCAAGGCTATGGAAGCCTTTTAAGTTCGCCGACTTCGATCTTATTCCGACAGGGTCATAGTCAAAGTGGAAGTTCTCTCCTCCCTTCAGAGAAAGGTACCTCCTTCTTTGATGGCGCCATTCTTTCCACTGGGATCTCACTCACAGAGATCTTTCATTTAGGTCTTCTTCTTTTTTTTCCCAGGTTGTCTTGGCTTTCCATGCCTAAAATACTCTCATGGGCTCTTCAGCCATATCCAAATGTCTTAAGGGCTGATTCTGAGGCCAAAGTGCTATTTAGGACATCTGCCATTCTATGAGTCTGCTGTGTATCCCGCTTCCTGTGATGGATCATTCTCTCCCTTTTTGATTCTATCAGTTAGTAGTAGCAGACACTAGTCTTGTTTGTGTGATCCCTCTGACTCTTAGACCTATCAGTGTGATCAATTGTGAACTGAAATTGATCACTTGGACTAGTGAGATGGCATTGGTACATGCCACCTTGATGGGATTGTATTGGGATCCCCTGACACGATTCTCACTCCACCATTTGGGGCAAGTCCGATTGAGCATGTCCCAAATTGTACTATGTTTGTTAGTATATCATTCCCTCTTTATATAGGTGACAAAAATGGTGTGTGATTTTAGGTTTGTGCTTGTAGCATGACACTATTTTTCTTGACTTTTCATTAATGCTGATAAAGATATGAATTATGCACCATCTTTGTGAAGCCTACCTTATCTTCTTTGGAAACTGCTACAATGTGATACATAAAATAAATACTATTTACTTAGGGAAGTGCAAATAAAATGTCATGTAGTTTTGATATACACATTGGTCATAATAATTATAGGAATAATAATCAATGCTGTTAAAACTGAACTTGCTAAAAATATAATGCTCTTTCACACAGCATCATAAGGACAACTAGCTATCATTTATTTACTAACAACAGTGTATTTATCTTTGCAAAATAAAATGAAACTACTTTTACAAATAGTTTAAAAGTACAAATGTTGATTTCAGCAAAATAGCTATTCTTTAATAAACCTAACCCTACTCGACTATGGTATTTTACTTTTGATAAAGCATAGTATAAAATCTAATGATTTCCCCTTTTTGTGTACCTTTGTATTCAGTCTGTAGCTACAAGGAAAAAAATTAGGAAAATGAACCGAGAAATTGAGCAGGCAATAAGCTTAATGGTTAGAGCTAATTTATTTTTATCTTTGTAATTTTTGGGCAATCTCCCTCATTTAAATTTTCACAAATGATGACTTTTGAGAAAGTGTTACGTAGCCTTGTATTGTAAATGTAACAAGTTACACATCACCATGTTTCTGTCAAAATCCCAGTAAAACAAAAGGCTAAGTGGGTATTAAAAATACGGAATGTCATTGTTCTGAAAATTTACTTTTAAATTGTGCTTAAAACCACATTCTTATGTTTCAAACAGGACCTCACAATTCAGAATAATTCTCCTCTTATAAAGCTCTGTGAATTTAGGAGAATGACATCTGAATGAATTAATTTGAAGGATCAGTTGGCACTTAACTGTCAGAATCATTTGCTGCCCCCCCCTTCAATATTCTCATTCTGTTATCAAAAATTGGAGACATAACCAAATTATACCAAAATGTCTATCTTTACTTCCTCATTTTTCTGTTTTTCTTCAGTAATTCTTCAATGGTTGGCATCATGGCTGCCTTAAATATGCAGCCAATGATGTAGTAATAAGAAAAATGTCATTTGCAAGAAAATAAAGTAATATTTGTATTTGGTACATGCTTCCTTATTCCATCTTTTGAAGGTCACACACCACACAACAGTGAGAATTGTAGTGAACAGCATCTACAGCAGAGTTGACTCCTGTATCTTTGGATGTGTAAGATGCTCTTTCTTTACCCAACGTGATTTATGTGGGAGCTCAAAGCAAGGAGGTAGAAGTGATCTTCATCATATGTATCTGCAAAGAAGCATCAGGATTGGCTGCGAGCACTTTCCAAGGGTTTCAATAACTGCACACTTCACAGTATATATTTTTTAAAAAATATGACAAAGACTTGTTTCATAAGATAAAAATGAGCAGTGGGATTCCATAAGAAGCTATTTTATTTGATGTGGTTTTTTTTGTTGTTGTACATGAATAATACCATCACTTAATAATACTATTGTACATGAATAATACTATCAGTGTGCTGAAATAGACAGTTTAGGAGTTTTTTTTATCCTTATGAAAGCCTTCTGTACCCTAGAGAATAATTGAATAAAATACACTGATTCTCCTAGTAAGAAAGACATAAAGGGAAATATAGTCAATGACATCATCCATTCAATTATACTTTAAGAGAACACACGATTTTATTTAAAACAAAATAGTTTCTGATGAGAGCCCAAAACATTAGTAATAGATTTTGGCACAATCTTTTAATTTCAGATTATGTGGACTGTTGATGAAATTATTATCTTTAATACAATCGAAGATCCTCAGACATTTAACTGCCCACCTCCATAGAGCCATCCCTTGACATCTAAGACACACACACACACACCCACATACACACACACTTACCTACTGAATCGATACAAGGAAGGCCCTGGAAAGAAAGCAGTGAAGCTTGAAAAAGTATTTGTGAGTTAAAAAAAATAGAACTGATGATAGCATCAGAATTTTATTTCAGGCCACATGGTTCATGATAATGTGAGTCTGGAAGCATTTAAAAATTATTTTTTTAGCCTCCTGTCATGGCAAAACAAAACCTTTCTTGGGGTATACAGAGTGTAAAATCATTTAACATTAAACAAAACTTGTTATTACGAAATTGATACACAAAAATGCTTTTCTGATTTTTGAAACCAGTGAGTGTTGTAAAAATGTCTTACAAATACCAAGATTTCACAATATCAGATGCAATATGTGTCTACTAGGAAAGTATTTTGATTAGTACTTGTGATACTTGTAATAGAAAACAAAAAAAAGTCAAGGCATAACCTCAATGAAAATTATTGACATGTAGGAATACATATATTACTAATAATGATATGAGGATAAAGATCAGATTTATAAAGTCAAAATGTAGAAAAGATTTTCACCTGGAAATCATGATTTCCTCAGAACTAGTTTTAGAAAGGACATGGACTCATGAGCCAGCTAAATCCCTTTCCTGATTCTTACCAGCTGTGTGACCTTCTGCAGGTTGCTCCAGGTGTCCATGGGATAATATGAGTACATAATAAATGTGAGGATTAAACAGCTTGATACAGTATTTGGAAGCCCTTCCTGGAGTATAGCATGTATTTGGTGTGTATTAGGGATTGTCAATTTTAGTAGACTGACATTTCAGTAACTCCATATACTTGACCAAACCTTGGGGCTTTACTTCCTTATGTATGAAATGTGGGTATTTTGCTAGATTTTCTCCATGGTTATTTCCAGCTTCAAGTCTTTTAGACTTGAATACTTGTAGAGGAAGAAATAAGTTGATAAAATTTCTAATTCATTGCATTCCACAATATTCAGTAGACCTGAAAAAAAATCCGATTTGATTTTTGACACCTCAGCCACACATTTAGAGGTACATATTTTCGAACTAAAATTTGAAATAAAATAAATAAGGAAACCTAAGTCAACATCTCAATTGTTTCTAGTCTTTCATTATATATTAGCTTACAAATGGTTTTTAAATAAAATTTAGTCCACAGAATAATTCATGCCCAATAAGCTTATTTTTTGTCAGTATAAAACATCAACATGATTTTTTTCTTTCTTCAGTGAATGGAGGAAAATGTAGATGAGGGTTTCATAATAAATATTTAAAGACCCCTAAAGTGACATGTAATGTTGCATTAAGGCAATTACTGTGAACACCTGGGAATCTCTTAACTGACTGCAGATGGTGCAGGACATATAAAAAGTAGAAGGTTGCAGATTAATCTCATGTACCAAATTTATGTTTTTGGTCAATGACTCATTTTTTAAACTTTTAGGGTATTCTAATTGTCTCAGACAACTTAATAAGAATGGATGTTTTATGCAAAAAGAGCTGTGCTGATCTTGGGTAATACATGAACCATAAATTTAGATTTAATAGTACATATACATGTAAAATGAAGAAATGCATTGTTGCTTTGAGATTCTGACCAACTAGTTCATTAATTCATTCACATTAGTTAAACTAACATTAACTGAGCAGTTTGGGAAAAGTATATATTGGAACACATGCTTATGATATCAAGAGAAGAATAGAGTTCTTAAAATGAACTGGGTAACTCAGATAAAATTAAATCATATCTGAAGGAAAAACACCCACGGGTAGTTTTGAAAAGTTATATCATGGTGGTATAATTATTTTAACATCCTGAATTTAAAGATTATTTACTTACTAGGCAGAATTGCAGTGAGAAGACAAATGTTCCATCTGCTGGCTCACGCCTCAGATAACAACAGCTGGGGCTGAGCCTGATGGAAGTCAGCAGCTTTATTTGGGAATCTCACATCAGTCGCAGGGGCCCAAGCACTAGGGCCAACTTGTGCTGCTTTCCCAGGTGCATTATCCGGGACCTGAACTGGCTTTCATATGAGATGTCTGCATTACAGGCAGAAGATTAACCTTCTGCACTACAGTAGTACAATATCCCGACATCCTCACTCTTTACACTAACTTTTTACTTTCCCTCTAGATTTTGCCTTAATAACAGAAAGCATGGATGATGTCAAATATGGAATTAAATTCCCGGATATTTGTACCCATCAAAGTGCAGAATCAAAGAGCAATGCAAATTTTTATTTTTGAAAAATGTAGACCAAAACCTGGAAAAGATGATTTGGATCCTGATTTTCAGCTTGTTCCAGTGCTTCCCAGCTTCCCTATGCCTTATTCTAAGATCAAGCATTGCAGTTCTGTGAGGCCAGCTGCACTCAACAGTGCTCGGCATTATGATCCCAAAGACAGACCCTGCAAGGTATCAGTCTTTGGTTCTGAAGACCAAGGGGAGTTAATCTGCCAACATGTTCTATGCCTGTATATCAATGGCTACTAAGATTTTGATTGATAGGAAAACAACTGTGAAATTTCCCTCCTCCCAGGCAGTACACCTGCAGGTATTTCAAAGTATGGACTTTTGGTAATAATGTATTCAGCTGTCAAAGAAGTAAATCTGTCTTGCGTATGTAGGGGTGAAGGTGACAGGAGAGAATGGGGAGTTGTACCTATTTTATGATAAACAGGAGCATGCCATAAAACTGGCCATACTCCTCCTTCATGACACTATCTAGGTTAGGCTGTCTCATTATACATAAATTGAAGTAAATAATGCAAATTATTTCAAGAAAAGATTATTCAAGCATTAATTATGTCTGTGTTTAATGGAAAACACTAAGCAGACAGATAGCCAGGACATTAATTCTGTGATTATTTAAGTTTATTCAACATATATCCATTTCAAAACATGTGTTTTAATATTAGAAAAATATATGAAATAAAAATGACGTGTTACAGAACTCATTCAGGGATAAAAGTATACTAGTAAAAGAGTAGACTTCATATGTCAGATATTAATTAGGACTTATAGCTACAAGACATATCTGATATTAATGAGACTGTAGCTCACATACTTAGGCAAGCTTTGTTTTTAGCAAAGCTCCTTTTGTAGGATGTGAGAATTTATTGGTATATGAGTTCCATGTATCATTGGCTAATGGAACATGCAATATTTTTGTTGCCATTAATAAGAAACTTGCCTTTGGAAATTTGGTTAATGGGGCATAATGTTCACAAGTGTAAGGTTATGGGCTAATTACCCAAAAACATCTGGAAGCAGAAAGCTAAACAAAATTTAGGAGTCTATATGTACACAAAGATCATTTACTTCAGTATCAGGGCCCCTACATGAGACCACAGTCAAGCTTGGACCACCGGACAGCACCAGTGACCTGGCCCAGAGGTAGAGAGGGATAAACATGGGAGACAGCCATCACTCAGGATGCTCTAGGTCTTGACCACAAGGGCCTTTTTCACTTAAGCTTCAGTTTGTGTTTTCTGTCTAATATGTAGTTTCGGAGGAGTTCCAAGTTGGATAATGCATACACCCAAAAACAATGCACAGTAGGAAAGGAAAATTGAAGATAAAAAGGAAAGAAAACAAACAACAACAATTCTCTCATTTCCAAGTGTTTGATGTACTGCTGATAATATACACCTTGTAATGAGGAAACAATTTTTACTAAAATCCCTTAAGACTTACTTTAACATTGCTATTGGCCAGTGCCATGGCTCAATAGGCTAATCCTCTGCCTGCAGCGCTGCACCCCAGGTTCTAGTCCCGGTCGGGGCGCCGGATTCTGTCCCCATTGCTCCTCTTCCAGGCCAGCTCTCTGCTGTGGCCCGGGAGTGCAGTGGAGGATGGCCCAAGTGCTTGGGTCCTGCACCCCATGGGAGACCAGGAGAAGCACCTGGCTCCTGGCTTCGAATCAGCGCGGTGCGCCGGCCACAGTGGCCATTGAGGGGTGAACCAATGGCAAAGGAAGACCTTTCTCTCTGTCTCTCTCTCTCTCTCACTGTCCACTCTGCCTGTCAAAAAAAAAAAAAAAAAAATGGCGGGCGCCACGGCTCAACAGGCTAATCCACTGACTGCGGTGCTGGCACACTGGGTTCTAGTCCCGGTCAGGGCGCCGGATTCTGTCCCAGTTGCCCCTCTTCCAGGCCAGCCCTCTGCTATGCCCAGGGAGTGCAGTGGAGGATGGCCCAAGTGCTTGGGCCCTGCACCCCATGGGAGACCAGGAGAAGCACCTGGCTCCTGGCTTCAGATCAGTGCGATGCCGGCCGCGGCGGCCATTGGAGGGTGAACCAACGGCAAAAAGGAAGACCTCTCTCTCTCTCTCTCTCACTGCCCACTCTGCCTGTCAAAAATAAAAATAAATTAATTAATAAAAATTTTAAAAATCCAAAAAACAAAAAACATTGCAATCAATCCCATAGTCAGCATTGTGGGTTAAAATATTTAATTCCCTCTGAAAATATCTTTACCCTATTCCTATAGTATTACCTCTAGATATTTTATCACATATTTTTCTAAATCAAGAATGCTGAAGCATGACTGTTTCCTTTCTGTATCGATCCAGTAACTCCATAGAAAAAGAAAATTCATTCATTTTTGTCATAGCTTATTTTGAATCCTCCCATATTGAGGTCACATAACTGCTGTTTTGTTTTCTCAATGTTAACCAACCTATCAGTCTTAAGTGTAACAAATGTGGTACAATCCTTTACCTCCTCCTGAAAGAATTAATTCATGTTAATAGCTCATAAATAGGATAATTCATCTTTTCTCATGTTATGATGTTTAGGGAAAAAAAGTCCTCTCTCTTCTAATCTGACATTTCTTTTCCCATACTTGAGCTTTCTGCCAAAATTCTTGAAGGTAATTAAAAAGCCCCCATTGCAGGGGAACAGAAGAGGAGTTACAAAAGAATCCGCTTTCTCTCCCATACCTTGCCCAGAGATCCTTGTGATTGGATCTGTAGAAACTTTTCATTTGAAGATTCATTGCTCACCTAATTTGTGAGCTAATTTTAACTGAACCAGTATGTTTGTCAGAAACTTAAGTCACACTAAGTATTGTGGAGAAATATGCCTGGGTGGGAGCAGAGGGAGGAGATTCAATATTATACACTAGGTGGTCATTCATAGACATTTCAAATTAAAATCTTCGAAAGATCATAAACCATAATACTAATAGTGAATAAAAAGATATTGATGGCTCCAAGTTCTGGAATGGCTGCAAAGCTTCTGGAATTCTGGGCTGCCATGGCTGCTGTTGAAAACAAAAATAAAACTACAACCTTGAAAACCACTTTGCCTGTTTACTATAAAGTTCAACATTCAACAGCCATAAGACCCCCCCCCAAAAAAAAAAACCCAAACACTCCTAGGTGTATGCATAAGGAAAATGAAAATGTTTGAACATACAGCAAAGTTTATATGAATGTCTACAGCAGCTTTGTCCAAAATTGGCAAAAGTCAGAATCAACTCAAACATCCTTCGCATATTGAATGGAGGTACAGTGGGGTGGTATCCAGTAACTAACAGCAACAACGACAAAGCCTGTTGACGTTAGGCTGGATGAAATAGATCAGTCTGACAGTGGATGTGCTATCTGGATTGCAATTATATAGCAATCACACATGACAACTTTACACTAAGAGATTCTACAGTACTTTCAGGGGGTAGTGTGGAGGAAGAATGTTTACAAAGGGATAGCACAAGGGAGGGCTTTTGGCAGGATGGCACAGGGAGTGTACCTGTGAATCTGTTTAATACTTTGACCATAGTGGTAGCTACACATCAATAAACATGTGGCAGAATTCATAGAAATACTTGCCCAAAAGTTAAACTGTACAGTAGTCACCCCATTTTCCAAAGGGAATATTTTCCAAGACCCCCAGTAGAGGTCTGAAATTACACATAGGACCACACCCTAAATAACTTCATGTTTTTCCTATATATACGTAAAAATATTATTTTCCTCAATAACTATGTTTTTTCTTCTGTATTAACTAAAGCACTTATACGCTGTGGCTCTGACTTCCGCAATTTGAGGTGTGGAAGCAATCATTTCTTTTTCTTCTTCACAATTTTCATGGGTAGAAGAAGATTCTTCTTATCATAGATCTTAGCAACTTCAGTATATTATTTTTCCTTCCTTATTAAGAATATAACTCTTAATCTACCTCCTACACAAAAGGAGCACTTATTAATCTCTTTGACATTCCCAAATTTACAACATCACCATTCTTATTCTTTGAGGTTATTATTTTTTTAGATTTATTTGTAGATTTGAAATCCAGAGAGAAGGGGAGAAACAGATTTTCTGTCCATTGATACACTCCCCAAATGGCCACAAATGTTGAGGCTAGGCAAGGCTAAAGCCAGGAGCCATAGTTTCTTCCTGGTCTCCCATGTGGGTGCAGGGGACCAAGTATGTGGGCCATCTTCTGATGGCTTCCCAAGCACATCAACAGGGAGCTGCATCAGAAGTGGAGCAGCCAAGTCTCAAACCAGCACCCATATTGGATGCTGACATGGGTGATGGTGGCTTAACCCACTATGCCACAGCACTGGCCCCTTGGATCATTAAGTAAAATAAAGGTTACTTGAACATAAGCACTGGGATACTGCGCAGTTGATCTCATAACCAAGAGAGCTACTGAATGATTTATAGACAGGTAGGGTAAACAGCATAGACAGGCAGAACAAAAAGATGATTCATACCCCAGATTGGACCAGAAAGGGCATTTGCAAGATGTCTTCCCACTACTCAGAGCAATGTGCATTTTCAAATGTGAATTGTCTGTTTCTGGAATTTTCTGTTTAATATTCTCTGATAGGGTGAACAGTGGGTAAATAAAACCATAAAAGTAAGGGGAGGGGAAGTACTATATATTAATTTAAAATACAAGGTGAGGCCAGCGCCGTGGCTCACTTGGCTAATCCTCCACCTGCGGCGCCAGCACCCCGGGTTCTAGTCCCGGTTGCTCCTCTTCCAGTCCAGCTCTCTGCTGTGGCCCGGGAGAGCAGTGGAGGATGGCCCAAATGCTTGGGTCCCTGCACCCACATGGGAGAGTGGGAGGAAGCACCTGGATCCTGGCTTCACATCGACACAGTGCCAGCCGTAGCGATTATTAGGAGAGTGAACCAACAGAAGGAAGACCTTTCTATCTCTTTCTCACTGTCCATAACTCACTCTCTCTCTCTCTGTCTCACTGTCTAACTCTGCCTGTCAAAAAAAAATACAAGATGAAAATCAAAAGAAAACATTTTACATTTGTTTATTAACATCACATAGCACCAGTTTTTAATATATAACAAAAATATTCTGAACTTTATATTTTGAAAATATTTATTTGAAAGGCATGTTAGGGAGAGAGGTAGGGAGAGAGAAAGAGATTTGATCCACTGGCTCACTCCCCAGATGGCTGCAACAGCCAGATCTGGCCCTGGTCCAAGCCAAGAAGCTTCATCTGGTTCTCCCACATGGGTGGCAGGGACCCAAGCACCTGAGCCAAGGCACCTTATCAGGGAGTTGTATGGGAACTACAGCATCCAGAACTTAAACCAGCACCCATACGGGATGCTAGCATTATAGGTAGTAGGTTAACCCACTACACTACAACACCAGCCCAGCATTCCAAACCTGAATACTTTTTCTGTGTGTTCTATTTAAGGAAATGTTCTACTTGAGGCATAGTGGAAAATTTATCTTCTATGCCTTGCTATTATAATCATTTTTGACACATGATATCCCCTAAGTGAATGTGGAATGTGATCAATTTATCTTAAACCTTTCCCTCAAGACCTACTTGTTTTATTTCGTTGTTTTGTCTGTTTTTACCCTAGGTTTTAGTTCTCATGAGACAAATTTCAGAAATTTGTGCCACTAATTCATATAGTATTTTGACTGGGTTGCTTTTTACTTCATATGTATGAAAAATGAATCTTTCATAATGATTATATACTGTAATACTGATTTTGTTAGATAAGGCTCATGTCTCTTTCAAGGTGATTTGATGTTTACAATTGTCTTTATATCGTTGCCAAATTTTAACTGAAGGTTCCTATTCTTGATTTCACAGACATTGTGAAGTCTCCTTAGGGAAGTGTTTATAAATTCTAAGGTATATATCTACCTGTATTTCACCCTTAATTATCATAAGATGCATAAAGGATTTATTTGCTGGCCTGTGATTATTCATTTTAATGATATCACTAAATCCTCATTACTGAGATTGAGTTGATACTAGTCTTACTTCTGTATCAGTCTTAAAATGGATAAAATTATTTGCAAAAGCATTTCATTGAGTTGTAATCACCAAAGCTTGCCTCACCTGTTTTGCCATCATGTCTTTATCTAGGTTATGTGGGATGGTCTTTTGATACTTGTATATATTTGGATAATCTCCAAATCTGTACCTTCAGATTTGCTACTTTTGTTATTCAAGCACAAAACCCAGCGCATCAACTGATGGCTATTTTTGATTGTCTGCCTGACAGACAGCCATGTTAGTTTCAAACTCAGCCTGAATCTACTAATGAGCACATCCAAGAAACTGATGCATAACCTATTTCTAACACATATTTTTATTTTAGAATGTAGTAGCTATGTTTCCTTGAAATGCTAGTACTTGTATTTATTGAGTTTTTAATTTTATGAAACTCTGATCAGCTTCCCTCAAAAGCAGCTCTTTCTTCTTTTCTCTTACCCATAAGCAACTCATCATTTAAAATAACTCATTTTTTGAGTGCAACACTAAGTAGGCAACCTCTGCTTTAGAGTACAGTGCCCCTTAGAACACAGTGAAAATAGAAAATATCTGTCACAATCACCTCTTGAAATCACATTGATAGTTAAGGGAAGGAGATGAATATACATTATGTGAAACTACTGAAAATTAAATGCATGCCAGCGAACAAAATTGATGAATCTTAGCAATAAGTAGTTTCAAAGGATAATATTTTTAGGATATAAAAGGAATGCTGCAAGACAAATTTTGTGTCAAGCAAGTTCATAGGGTCACTGAGTACAGAAATGAAGAACGTTAAATATGACTTTTCAAAATAAACCAAAGAATTGTCTGTGTGGAGATTTATGGGATTTAGATAAGTGTTAGTAGGGTCACAGTGTAAATTAAAGAGAGCAAACAGGTTTTAAACAGCATTTGATAAGTCTTTAAAAGGAAGAATATTATGTGATGTAATTAATGACTAGACTCTCAAGCAGGACAGTATTTCAAAACTCCTCATAAGTTTGAACTTGGAAGGAAGGGAGCATAATGAAGACACACATGATGATGTAAATTTAGAAATGAATTGACAAGTAGGTGCAAGTAGAGAGTGTCCAGAAGACAAAGGCACACTTCACATGTGCCCTAGTTTGGATTTCCCAGAAACAAAATAGAGAACTCTGCACAAGTATATAGACAGTGCTTTTGGGAGATGTTCATATAAGGAGCTCATAAATAGAGAAGACAGAAGACTGGATGGGGTGGTCAGTAAGGCGGGAGACCTCTGTGTCCGCAGTTCAGGTCTCTGCTGATCCTAGGAGAAGGAGCTCAGGAACCGAACTGCTGCTAGGAGTTCACAGTGGCGTGGCAGGCAGATAAGAAACCAGTGCAGAACTTGGGTTCTGGAGCCAAACTATCTTAGTTAAATCTCTTAGTGCCACTCACAAATTCTGTGGTTTTGTTAAGTTAATGACCTTCTTGGTGCCTCTGTTTCCTTGCTGTAAAATGGGCATATTTTCAGCCCCTATAGGGTTATTTGTATGGTTGCATTAGTGTAAATGAAGTACTTTGAACATACTACATGCTGCAGAAATGTCAGCTGCTACAGTAGTATGTGTTTTTCTTTTTTTAAAGATTTATTTATTTATTTGAAAGGTAGAGTTAGAGAGAGAGAGGCAGAGGCAGAGAGAGAGAGAAGTCTTCCATCCACTGATTCACTCCCCAAATGCACACAATGTCCAGGGCTGGGCCAGACCAAAGCCAGGAGCCCAGAGCCCGGAGCTTCATCCAGGTCTCCCACGTGGTTGCAAGGGATCAAGCACTTGGGCCATCTTCTACTGGTTTCTCCAGCACATTAGCAGAGAGCTGGATCAGAAATGGAGCAGCTGGGACTCAACAGATGCTCATATGTGATGCTGGTGCTGCAGACAGCGGCTTCACTCTCTGCACCACAGAGCTGGCCCAATAGTAGTATGTGTTTTTCATAGGATAACAAGCGGAAGACACAAATCTACATTGGATAGTATGGATGGACATCCAAGGCAGTATTTAATTCCAGCATTGCAGGTTTATTATGGGTTATCACTTTATCAGCAAAGGCAAGTGCTTCCACAGGTCATGACATTCACGGGATTTCTCCTGGGTGCTAAGCATAGTTAAATTAGCTGCATCACCTGGCCCTTTAACAAGTCACTGACGGGTTCTGTATATGCATTAACTTTTAGTTTTCTGACATTCTAGCATGTCATCAATTCTTGTAGACACACTCCTTTAGATGAACATCAAGTGAATAGCAAATTGAACCCTTCATAATAATAGATTTTTTACATGAATATTTATTAAAAATAGACATTAAAAGCAATCTATACTCTATGATATACACCTTTGCTTATTAAAATTGTCAGTTCTCTGCCAAATTAACTTACAGACATAAAGCAATTCAAAGGGAAATACTAATGATAAAATGTCTCCAAGATAATATCACTTAAATAGAAAATTGTGTACATACAATATTATAAACTCAATAATTAATAAAGTATGGGATTAGTATAGGTATAGATAGGTCAAGATGACTAAAACAGATATAAAACCCATAAAGACACCTTGTATTTTCAATAATTCAATATACTAAAGATGTCCGTTGACACCATGGTGAATGAGAGAAGAAACTGCTTATTAAACAAAGTTGAAACAATTCACAGTTTAGAACCAAAATTAAAACTCAAGATTTTTACATGATAAAATCATACTTTGACCATAAAGTTAAGATTTGTTTAAATTCAAAACAATAAACAATAAAAAATCCTATTAGGAGAGTTTTCTCATCCTATGTGTGTACATACTGCAGGTCACAAACTGCAGAAGAAAATGTCATTGACTGACATGAATCAAGGGCAAAATTCTTCTGAAGCTGGATACCCACGTAGCCAAACTGCAGTGAACTTGATAGCCACTTAAGTCCATCTCATTGAGATTCTAAAGAGGGCTTCTTCTGATAGTCCTATCGGCCTCTCTGAGGACTTCCTTATTTTCCCCCCATTCTCTTCTGGGTTTGAGTCACCGCTGCCCCTCTTATTGAAATCTGAGCTATCATAAGTGGAACTACATCCAGATGGTGTCATGGAAGTTAATTCAGTGCATGTGAAGCGTGGCACCCATGAGATAGAAGCCACTCTAAGTCACCTAGTACTGTTTTTTTTTTATTTCAGTGAATTATTTCAATATTTTGTTGACTTCATATTTATTAGAAGCAATATTTATCAGATTCTGTACTAGGAATAGATGAGCATGGTGAATGAAAATGTCTCTAGTGGGAATTACATGGATTAATGCAAAAAGAATACAATTAGAACCTAATAAGCTGATGTGATAAGGGCAAAGGGACCATTTAACAATTTGTAGATTTTCTTCCAACATATACATTCCCAGTTCAGAATTACCATTTTTTAGAAGTAAACCGTCACTTTTTCCTAGTTTTATACACACATATGTACATACACTTAAGATATTGACTCTATACTTTATCTACATTTTGAATCTTTAAAAGAAATTTGTATCTTCATTTATTGTTTTTTTTTCTCCCTTCCAGGCTCCAGCACTCTATATTTCATAAGCTCCATCTCCTTAGATTACTTATTAAATTTCAATTATCTTTTCTATGTTAGGCAGACTTTTATTTTTTAAATAACTATAGTTTTAAAATAATTATAAGTTCACAGAAAGTGGCATAAAAGTATACAAGAATGTCACATACATCTCTCAGCCCAGCTCTACCAATACCAAATCTTTTATAACTGTATGGTACAACATCAAAGCCAGGGCATTGTCAAAGTTCATAGTTGATTCCTATTTCATCAACCATATAGAGAGTCATGTGTGTGTGCGTGTGTGTGTGTGTGTGTGTGGTTCTATCCATTTTCACACATGCCACAAGAAACGGATGTTCCTTCACAAGGTCTTCTTGTACCGCCTATTTCATGCCACCCCCTGTTGTATTGTTTTATCGGATGACTAGAACTTATAGGACTATGATGATTAGCATTGGTGAGAGCCAGACGTACTTGGCTTGTTACTGATCTCATGCAGAGAACATTTCATCTTTCACCATTCTGATATAAGATGTAGATGACTCTTTAAGTTAAATATTTTGTACTTTTAGTTTGCTGAGAGTTTTTATCATGGATACAAGTTGGGCTTTCTCAAATATCTTTTCTGCCTCAATTAATATGATGTGATTTTTTAAATTATTGTTGGATTACCCTGTGACTGACTTTTGAAAGTTGAGCCATTTTTGCAAACCTGGACTAAATCCCTCTTAGTCATGGAGCATAATTCTCTTTATATGTTGTTAGATTTTGATTCTAATATTTTGTTGAGAACTTATCAGATTAATTTTATGAGGGACATTGGAAAGTAGGTTGTGTGTTGGTTTAGTTACGCTCTCTCTCGTTTGCATTGTCTTATTTGATTTGATTTCAGGGTACCAGGGACCTAATGATCAGGTTGGGAAGTGTTCCTTCTGTTTTCTGGAGGGGATTCTACAAAAACATCTGGGCTGAGGTGTTTCCCTTTTGGGACTTTTTAAATTACTGATTTATCTCCATGTAGGGTTATTGGACTAGCTCTCTATTTCACCTTGGTTTGATTTTGTTAGTATATGGTTTTAGAGGAGTTTTTAAAAGTATTGAAATTTGTTTGTTTTATTATTTTAAATTTGTAGTGATATTTCCTTAAATTGTTAAAAATGATGATTTTTAGTTCTCAATATTGAGATTTCTTGCTTCACGATGAATTTCTATGAAGTTTGACAAAAATTTAATTTCTTGTGTTTTTATTGTATCATACAAAATATTCTCACAGCCAAAAAAAAGCAAATCCCCTATTTTTTGTTTGTTTACAATTCAGCCCTGCCCCTTCCCCTTGAATTCTTAGCAAGCATTTAGCTGTTTACCATGTCCATAGTTTTGTCTCTTTTCAGAATCTATAATTGTAATATACATAATATAGCTTTTTCAGGCTGACTTCCTTCACCTAGAATATACTTACACATTTTAGATTCATTCATGTCTTTTCACAGTTTAGTCATTCATTTCTTTTCATCACTCAATAATATTGCATTTTACAGATAACCCAGTGTCTGTCTTTTGATTGGTTTATTTACGCCATTTATGTTTGATTAATTACTAATCTACTAGGGTTTTAGTGAACCATTTGTTCATTTACTTTGTTACCTGTTTCTTGCTGTCTATCCTCTTTCTTTGCTTTCTTACGGATTTCTATTTCTCTCTCTCTCTCTCTCTCTCTCTCTCTCTCTCTCTCTCTTTAGGAAATTTACTGATTTCAACCTTTTTAACATTTCAAATGAAATTTTGAAATCTTCCATTTTGGTCTTTCATCCCCTCATTTCTTATAAATAGCATCTAATTATGTTATAAGTTTTTTTATCCATTAAATACAATTTAGGAGTTCCTGATACTAGTCTATTTTATGAAAGTGTGTCAGAATGCTCATAGAAAATGAAATTAAAAGATTAGTTTGTCTTGGTTAAAAAATAATTCAAGCCCAAGCATATGCAGGATCTTCAAAAAGATTAGCAAAATGCATCTTATGAAATTACTAAGCATGGATTTGGATAAGGTTTTGCACTATAGTACATCTTATTGGTTCCATTTTCCAGGGACTTTTTGAAGTGCTTTCATATTTATTCTATTCCTTAGCATCTGTTGTTTGTTTTACATTTTTGTATGAAGCTCCAAACCCCCTTCTGATAGCATAACCTACTTCAAAAACTTCCTTTACTCCTTACATCAGATCTGCCTGTCACAACTTGTCTTAGTTGTTACAGTCATTTCTGTTCCTCCTCTGTCTCCTCCTCCTTTGGTTTAAGAATGTATTGATTTACCCTTCATTACTTAACACTGTTTCACAAGATACAGAATCTGAAATTCACAGATCTAGATCTTTTTTTCAGTACTTTCAAAATGTGCCTCTTGTTTCTGATCCCCACGGTTTCAAGCAAAAAACTGGCTGTCATAGGAACTGGGTTCCCCAGTCGTAGTCTTTCTTTTCTGCTTTCTTCCGAGATATCTTTAGTTTTCATAAGTTGACTTTGCATCTGCATTTTGTATTTCTTTGAGTTTACTCTATTTTAGATACTTGACTTTTTCCTTTCTTTTATCAGATCTGGGAATATTTCATCCAATATTTCTCTGAATAATTTTTCAGCTCTCCACAGTTTCTTCTCTCTTTCTAGAACTGTGATGCCACAAATGCTAATTCTTTTGATTATCCCACAGTCCCACAGAATATTTTAAGTTTTTCACTTAAAAATGCAATTTCCGTTTTTCTAAGTAATTCTATTAATCTGTCCTGAAGTTTTCTGGTCATATCTTCTGTCATCTCTGCTCTGTTAATGAGCCCTTCCAGTAAAATTTTACAACCATTTCAACATTTTCCAGTTCAGTAGTTTCATTTGGTTCTTTTTTAAATCTTCTATTGTTGCCTGTGTTTTTATATTTAATTTGTTTTACGGGAATGTTCAGTTGTTTGAGAAGCAATTTTATTATAGCGACTTTAAACTGCTTGCCCGTTATTTCCAACATCTGATTCTCTGAATACTTGCGTCAGTGGATGCCTGTCCTCATTCACATCTGGCTTTGTCTGCTTCTTGATTGATGAAGAATTTCCAGTTGCCTCCTGAACATATGGACATCGCCTTAAAGGAATCATCTTGGTCCTACCCGTACCTTCTAGTTAGCGGGAAATCACCCTTGGAGGCACAGCGCGCAGTTTCTGGCCTGTGTTGTGGAATATGTTTCCAATAATTCAGTGTTCTTGGTCTGTGCAAGTTGCTTCTGGCGTGCTCTTTCTTGCATTTTCTTTCCCTCTCTCTCTTCCCTTCCCTTTCCCTCTTCTCTCTTCCTCTTTCTCTCCTCTTCCCTTCCCTTTCCCTCTTCTCTCTTCCTCTTCCTCCCACTTTTCCTCTCTCTCTTGCCTTCCCTTTCCCTCTTCTCTCTTCCTCTTCCTCCCACTTTTCCTCTCCTCTTCCTCCCTCCCCCCCCCTTCCTTTTTCTTTCTGCTTTGCTGCTAATTTACCTGCTTTGTGCCGACAGTTGTCACCCAAGAAAGAAATTATTTTATTGTCATCCAGCTTCACAGGTGCGGGGATGGAGACGCTCGACCCCTTGGGCAGGGACTTTTCACTTGCTTTATCTCTCGGACTCTCCAATAATCTCTGCTGGTACCAGCAGGAAAGCACCACTGCATGTGTCACCTTCTGCTTCCAGGGGACAAGTCAGTTCCGGATCAGCTTTCGCTATCTGTGAAGGGCTGGGAGATGCTCATTTGGAATCACCTTCTGTTGTAGAATTGAGGATGGGCAGACTTGACTTTTAAGTAAAGAGAATACTGAATATATTTCAAAAACACTGTGGGAAAGTAGAATTAGAAGATAAATATATTTTGGTATGAAAATCTTTGGAAAGCCATGCATAGATCTTTTTCTTTTCTTTTCTTTTTTTTTTTTTTTGGACAGGCAGAGTGGACAGTGAGAGAGAGAGACAGAGAGAAAGGTCTTCCTTTTCCGTTGGTTCACCCCCCAATGGCCACTGTGGCCGGTGCACTGCAGCTGCTGCACCGCGCTGATCCGCGCTGATCCGAAGCCAGGAGCCAGGTGCTTCTTCCTGGTCTCCCATGCGGGTGCAGGGCCCAAGGACCTGGGCCATCCTCCACTGCACTCCCGGGCCATAGCAGAGAGCTGGACAGGAAGAGGAGCAACTGGGACAGAACCTGGTGCCCCGACTGGGACTAGAACCCGGTGTTCCAGCGCCGCAAGGTGGAGGATTAGCCTATTGAGCTGCGGAACCGGCCCTTAGATCTTTTTCATAGTACGTCTTTTCTGTGAACTTTTTGAAAATCCTTCTTTATACGAAGAGCAGTCATCTTGGAACTGAGATAGACCACTCACGGAAGAGCCTCCCATGCCGCCACCCCAGGGCTGAGACCCAGGCTGGTTGGACAGGACACAGTGCGGCTCACGGAACGGCAGATAAATCACCGCCCTGCTTTCTACTCCAGTGCTGCTGTCTGCAGATCTGTTCTCTTGATCTTGCCGAAAATCTGTCCTTTAGGGTAGGCGTTGGGGAAGTCTGTTCACAGAGATGCCTCACTTGGCCTTCGCTGCACAATCATTAGAAGAAACAAATAATTTCGGTTGTCAGGGGAAGCCGCTGGCCTCTGGGTGCTGCAGTGTCCTGATACTGAGAAGCTGCGAGAGATGAGAGAATCCCGGAGAGGACAGCCACGCTGCAGGAGCTGGACACCGCAGGAGAGCTCCGACACCCAGACCCTGCAAGCCACACACCCTGTACTCCTGCAGTGTCCCTCTGGCACCCTCTGCTGACCAAACAGAACATCACGCCAGCTGGCAGAGGAAGATCGTTAACACATCCAAGACCATTTTCATAGAGCAGGCAAAAGCATGGATTTAGAGCTCACAGACAGTAGATGGATAACTGACACACTCCCTTGGAGAGGAATGAAAGTATTCCTACTGAGTTTGTTTTGTTGTTGATAACGTGGGTTGAGTTGGGATTCATTCTGTTCAAATCTGAAAGTTCTTGTCAAATACAATCTTGGATGAGGTTGGACTGGTAAGAAATAGCGCATAAGACTCATAGAATGGCGGATGTCCTAAATAGCACTCTGGCCTCAGAATCAGCCCTAAAGGCACTCGGATCTGGCTGAAAAGCCCATGAGAGTATTTCAGGCATGGAAAGCCAAGACACTCTGGCAAAAAGATCTCTGTGAGTGAGATCCCAGTGGAAAGAACAGGTCTTCAAAGAGGGAGGTGCCTTTCTCTGAAGGGAGGAGAGAACCTCCACTTTGACTATGACTGTGTCTAAACAAGATAAGAGTCGGAGAACTCAAGGGGCTTCCATAGCCTTGGAAACTCATGACTGGTGCATAGGGAGATTACTGATGCCATAAACAGGAGTGTCAATTTGTAAAGTCAACAACAGGAGTCACTGTGCACTTACTCCTCATGTAGGATCTCTGTCCTTAATGTGCTGTACACTGAGGCTTAATGCTATAACGAGTACTCAAACAGTATATTTCACTTTGTGTTTCTATGGGGGTGCAAACGATTGAAATCTTTACTTAATGTACACTAAACTGATCTTCTGTTAAAAAAAAAAAAAGAAATTATCAACTCCCAACTTGACTCTCACTGGGATTAAACATGACAATAGGTCTGATCTGATTTCATCATCATTTAAAAAAAAATCATCTATTATTTTTCACTTTATGTTTCTGTGTGGGAACAAACTGTTGAAATCCTTACTTAAGGTATACTAAGCTGATCTTCTGTATATTAAGATAATCGAAAATGAATCTTGATGTGAATGGAAGGGGAGAGGGAGTGGGAAAAGGGAGGGTTGTGGGTGGGAGGGACGGTATGGGGGGGAAAGCCATTGTAACCCATGAGACGTACTTTGGAAATTTATATTCATTAAATAAAAGATAAAAAAAAAGAAATAGCGCATAGAGCACAAACAGTTATTGGTTATTGCAATAGTCCATGCACACAGTGATTATGCAGTAATTTAAGTGGTGGCAATTAAAAGACCAACATTTTGTGCCAGCCCTGTGGCACAGTAGGTTAAGCTGCTGCCTAATGTGCCAGCATCCCCTGTAAGTGCTGGTTCCAGTCCTGGCTGCCCCAGTTCCCTGCTAATTCTGCGGAAAGCCGTGGGAGATGACCTGAGTACTTGGGCCCCTGCACTCACATGGGAGACCCAGAGAAATCTTCTGGATTCTGGCCATTTAGGGAGTGAACCAGGGAATGGAAGATCTTTTTCTGCCTCTATTTCTCCTCCTCTCTCTGTAATTCTGCCTTTCAAATAAATACATAAATCTTAAACAATGCCTGACTTGCAATTACAACAAAGTAAATCAATATATATATATGACAAATAACTGAGAAAAAGGTGCATTACATGATTATATTTTCATATGGACCAATAAGGGAATAACTAAGGTTTAGTACAAGGCGTGAATCTGATGTCCTGGGGAAATGGTGATGATGTTTCCAAAATGTGATATTAATAATAAAAATTATTTCAAAGCATTGGGGAGGTTCTACAACCTTGAGAATATAGTGGACACATCTTATACAAAAAAGATATGTCTAGCCGGCGCCGCGGCTCACTAGGCTAATCCTCCGCCTAGCGGCGCCGGCACACCGGGTTCTAGTCCCGGTTGGGGCGCCGGATTCTGTCCCGGTTGCCCCTCTTCCAGGCCAGCTCTCTGCTGTGGCCAGGGAGTGAAGTGGAGGATGGCCCAGGTGCTTGGGCCCTGCACCCCATGGGAGACCAGGAGAAGCACCTGGCTCCTGGCTCCTGCCATCGGATCAGCGCGGTGCGCCGGCCGCAGTGCGCTGGCCGCGGCGGCCATTGGAGGGTGAACCAACGGCAAAGGAAGACCTTTCTCTCTGTCTTCTGTCTCTCTCTCTCACTGTCCACTCTGCCTCTCAAAAAAAAAAGATATGTCTAATACATTTCCTTTGAAATTAATATTTCTTATCTGATTAATTCACAAGATAAAATGAGATAATCATATTCTACTTAATTGAACCATATTGTATGAGAGCATAGAATTCAGGAAAATGTAAATCCTGACGTAACTTTGAACCATGTTCTCATTACTCGCTGCAGACATAGTGGTAGATAACCATCACTCCTTTTCTTTAAATATATGTCATATAGATATATTTACCAGAAAGATATACTGAGCATGACTTGCTGATAAAACCTCTTACCTTGTATATTATGAACATATCCTCTTACCAAACATTCTTCAAAGCCATTTAATATTCCCATGGTATTTCATTATTTGCATATTCTCTAAATTCTTATGCACTTCCTATTTTCAGGGAAACATACTCTCCCTCCTCCAAATTTGCTATTATAATAAATAGTGCTGAGACCCGCATACTTGTACTTAGCACTTGATGTGAATTCAAGATGATTTGTTTGGGACAAATTCCCAGTCTGTGTCAATTTTTTTTTTAAGAATCATTTTATGTATTTGAAAGAGTTACAGATAGAGGCAGAGCAAGAGAGAGAGAGAAGAGAAGTCTTCCATTCTGCTGGTTCACTCTTCAAAAGGCCCCTACAGACAGAGCTGAGCTGATCTGAAGCCAGGATCCAGGAGCTTCCTCTGGGCCTCCCATTCCAGTGCAGGGGCCCAAGGACTTGGGCCATCCTCTACTGCCTTCCCAGGCCACAGCATAGAGCTGGATTTGAAATGGAGCAGCCAGGGCTCAAACCAATGCCCATATGGGATGCCGGCACTTCTGGCTGTGGCTTTAACCCACTGTGCCATAGTGCCAGTCCCCAGTGTCAATTTTTAAAAATCATTTTCTGCACATAACAAATAGAAAAACAAGTTTTAATGTAATTAAATGCTGGTAGCTATTTTAAAAGAGATTGTAATAATTTTCCTGCCAATGACTGATAAAAAATAGTGCCTGACTCCTTACAATTGCTAACCATGAATGTGTTCAAACATTGCTTTGGGCCGGCGCCATGGCTCACTAGGCTGATCCTCTGCCTGCGGCACCGGCATCCCGGGTTCTAGTCCCGGTTGGGGCACTGGATTTTGTCCTGGTTGTTCCTCTTCCAATCCAGCTCTCTGCTGTGGCCCGGGAGGGCAGTGGAGGATGGCCCAAGTGCTTGGGCCCTGCACCCCATGGGAGACCAAGAGGAAGCAGCACCTGGCTCCTGGCTTGGAATCAGTGCAGCAGGAAGACCTTTCTCTCTCTCTCTCTCTCTCTCTCTCTCTCTCTCTCACTAACTCTGCCTGTCAAAAAAAAATTACTTTGACAATTTGATAAGAATGGTATCTCAATGTTTATTTGCATCTTTGGGTTATTAATGTCATTGGAAAAAATCAGTTCTTTATTTCTGTCTTTTTTTTTCTTTTGTCCTTCCATACTTACTCTCTATACCTTTCAATCAGAGCTAGTTAAAGTAATTTCAGCTCAGCACTGGTTCCTAAGTTATCATGGGATGCCCATCTTATGCCTTTAGATTTTTGCTTGAAATCAATGCAATTAATGCCATAAAATAAATGAAATACAAATGTTTAAATGTTAGTTAATCATGTTAATTATATATGTGTCTTTAAGTTATCTGCCCTCCACTGAAATCAGCATGGAACTGCAGCCCATGAAACTTTGTGCAGAGCTGATTGGTTGACTGGAAAACTCCTATCTTAATGGAGCTCAAAAAAGGGTTTTTATTATCTTAAGCTAAACATGGTTAGTAAGAAGTGCACTGAATATGGGCGTTTAAACCTTTGTAGTAAATGAAAGTTGATTGGATTTAATCAGCTTCATTTTCTCCTTGTAGGAAGGAAGCAGTAACAGAGCATCCCACTGCGTATAAATAGAGGGCAGCATTTTCTGCCTTATTTTTTTTTTATTTTTTTTTTATTTTTTATTTTTTTTTTTTTATTTTTTTATTTATTTTTTGACAGGCAGAGTGGACAGTGAGAGAGAGAGAGACAGAGAGAAAGGTCTTCCTTTGCCGTTGGTTCACCCTCCAATGGCCGCCGCGGCCAGCGCGATGTGGCCGGCGCACCGCGCTGATCCGATGGCAGGAGCCAGGAGCCAGGTGCTTTTCCTGGTCTCCCATGGGGTGCAGGGCCCAAGCACCTGGGCCATCCTCCACTGCACTCCCGGGCCACAGCAGAGGGCTGGCCTGGAAGAGGGGCAACCGGGACAGAATCCGGAGCCCCGACCGGGACTAGAACCCGGTGTGCCGGCGCCGCTAGGCGGAGGATTAGCCTAGTGAGCCGCGGCGCCGGCTATTTTCTGCCTTATTTGGGAAAGAAACCTTTGTAGGATAAGTAGTACTCTGCTCACCACAGCTACCAGCCCATTTACTTTCAAAGTAATTACATGATCAAACCTACTCAAAACTGCCTGGCAAGAATTATCCTCATGGAAGGTGGGGTGAAGTTTGGTAAAAAGACAAGTACTCTCTGCCACCCGTGAATCCATAATAAAATGGGTGACAGTGGTAGCTGCAGAGACATCTTCTTGAAATATCGACCTTAGCATAACGAATTCTTTTGTGGCATCAACACATTGTTTGTCATCTACCTTCATTTCCCAGTAGGATGCCACCATGTAAACAGAACACTCAGCCTGAGCATTTTATATACGCTAGTGAAACTTTGGCAAAGTAAAGAAAGAACTGCTATAAAAATAAATAGAAACATCATAGAAAATTTTCCCAATGTTGATTAGTCCAGCGGGTAGAAAAAAAATTAAACTGTGAACATTCTAGTGAAGAAAATTGTATTATGCATTTTTGTTTCCTGAATTATTTGTTATTTCTACAGTGTATTTCCAGTGACAGATGAAGCTAAAATGATTTCCACCAATTCTAATGCCACTCTGTAATGAAAGAGTAATTTTAAAGATAACCAAGGCCGGTGCTGCGGCTCACTAGGCTAATCCTCCGCCTTGCGGCGCCGGCACACCGGGTTCTAGTCCCCGTCGGGGCGCCGGATTCTGTCCCGGTTGCCCCTCTTCCAGGCCAGCTCTCTGCTGTGGCCAAGGAGTGCAGTGGAGGATGGCCCAAGTGCTTGGGCCCTGCACCCCATGGGAGACCAGGAGAAGCACCTGGCTCCTGCCTTCGGATCAGCGCGGTGCACCGGCCGCAGTGGCCATTGGAGGGTGAACCAACGGCAAAGGAAGACCTTTCTCTCTGTCTCTCTCACTGTCCACTCTGCCTGTCAAAAAAAAAAAAAAAAGATAACCAAAAAACTGACCATTTTTTAGCATTTAACTTAATAAGTTAATAGCCATTGTCATCAATTCATGAAACCATTATAGCTAAACTGAGATACTAGTTAAATATGAGGTGCTTGACTGGATAATTTAGTGTTCTGTTTACAAAAATTAAACTGTCATTCAAACTAGGTTAAAGAAAAACAATTGAATATGTTAAAAACAACCTTTTTTTAAGAAGGCACTTACACTCACCACCCTTCCAACAATGGAAGATGGTACTTTCCTTTTGTGATATTTAAGACAGAACACTGCATTAGGCAGTTAAGTAAATAATTGCACAATTTAAATGGTGACCCTAGACATGTCAGGTGTCAGATGGAAGTGACTGAACCTGGATAACTCATGATGATACTACATGGCACCTGCCATCCCAGAAATTGCACTTCCATTTGTGCGGATTGCAGATGGGCGGCTCTATGCCCAAATAGCCTCACTTTGTAACACTGCAACTCAAAAGCGAACGCGGGGCAGGGGCAGATACAACCAAATGTCTAACATGCCAGAGGTAAATCTAGAGAAATCATCTTGTTGACAGTAAGAAAATGGTATTACTCTTCCTAATAGCAGCTAATTTGGAGCAATACTTTTACCAGGTAGAGGGCAAAATTAGGACCAGTGCAGAGTCCAGGACTTGTTCAATGAAATGAGAATCCAAATACTGAAAAATTGTCTATATAACACATAAATTTCACTTAGAACAAGTATAATACAACACAGGACTTGATGTTATAAGCTAAGTCCTGAGTTTTCTTACCCAATAATATTAACAATAAAGCCTAGATAACCCTGTGTATGCCAAATATATACATATAATTATTAGAACATACCATATAGGGTATATTATTTAATATTTAAACTATTTTTATTACCTTGAATGTTCCCAACTCCATCTCCATTTCTTTAAAGATGTATTTGCTTATTGTAAAGGCAGAGTTACAGAGGAGCAGAGGCAGAGAGAGAGAGGCTTTTCAGCCACTGGTTCACTCCCCAGATGGCTACAACGGCCAGAGCTGAGCTGAGCCAAAGCCAGGAGACAATAGCTCATCTCCCATGTGTGTGCAAGGGCCCAAGAACTTGGACTATCTTCTACTGCTTTTCCAGGCCATAGCAGAGAGCTGGATTGGGAGTGGCATCTACATGGGTTTCCTGCACTGCAGGCAGTGGCTTTACCTGCTATGCCACAGTGCTCCTTCATCTCCGTTTTTTTCCTTTTAAGCAGACAGGTGGACACAGAGAGAGATCTCCCCAAATGACAATGACAACCAGGCTGAGCCAGGCCAAAACCACAATCTCAGAGCACACTCCATTCAATTTCCCATGTGGGTGGCAAGGACTTTGGTACTCGAGCTATGATCTGCTGCCTCGCAGAGTGTGTGTTAACAGAAAGTTGGATATGAGGTAGAGATGTTGTAACTTGAACCAGGCACTCTGATATGGGATGCTGGTATCCCGAGTGGCATCTTAATTTTTTTGCTAAGTGCCTGCCCCAGAAATATATTTTTAAATACTAATTTCACCTTACATATTGAGTATTGCTCCAAATTAGCTGCTATTAGGAAGAGTAATGCCATTTTCTTACTGCCAACAAGATGATTTCTCTAGATTTACCTCTGGCATGTTAGACATTTGGTTTCACCAAAAAAAAAAAAAATTCACTGAAACAAAAAAAAAATCACTGAAACTTTTATCAGTTGGGCATTACTTAAATAATCACTGCATAAAAGCCAAGAAGCAACATTAAATTTTTACTCTCTGAAAAAATGTTCAACTCTCTTTATCAAGTTGCTAGGAAAATATTATCCAGGTACATTATTTTGAAGATTTGACAGTGTGCAAAAAGTCTGGAGAATAATGCTTAATGACTAGTTAGGGTGTTGAGAGGGAGTCTTATTTCAATTGGTGTCTTCAGTGAATCTTTGACAAGTGTCACTTTGTAGTCTGCTTACAGAGTGATTTTCTTTTGTTGAAATGATGCCTAATATGCTGCTCTTATGCATGGTTGATTAAAGGCTGGGTCTTGCAATTTTAAAAAGGGTTTATATAACTTAAAGGCCTATATTAGTCAAGGTTATCCAGATAGATAGAGCATATAGGCAGACAGTCAGAGAATATATTCGAGAAACAGCATGCATGATTATAGAGGCTAAGAAATTTCATAGCAGGCAGTGTGCAAACTAGAAACGCTTGCATTCTGGCAGCGATGCTCAGCCCAGTACAAAAGACTCAGCACTGGAGAATCTAACAGTGTGACTTTCAGTCCAAGACCAAAAGCCTGAAAACCTCAGGGGATGCTACTGTAAGTCCCAGAATCAAAAGTCCTGTCCCAGGGCGGAAGAAGGAGGAACCAACTCCAGGATGTTGGTGGGAAGAAGAGAGGGGGAGAGGAAGGGGAGAAAGGGCAGGAGGGAGGGAGTGAGGGAGATGGGGGGAGAGGAGGGAGAGAGAGAGAGCGAGCTTTGTTTTTCCTCTGCCTTTGTTTTGTATCCAAGTCCCCAGACAATTGGATGATGCCTACCCAGGTTCAGGATGTTCTACCCCACTAAATCCATGGATTGGATTCACACAACAACCTCCTCTGGAAACACCCTCACACAGATGCATCCCTGAATGGTATTTTACCAGGCCTCTAGCTATTCCTTAATTCAATCAAGGTGACCCCTTGAATGAACAAAGCCAAGGAGGCTCTTACCTCATCTGTTGTTGGACAGGGCCCCTTGGTTTCAAAAGTCTTGAGAAGACAGACCTCTACTACATCTTTGCAAGGCCTGGGCCACTCCAATACTTTGTCTCTCAAATCAGAGAATAGACAAGAGTTTAGCACCACATATTTAGCATACATGGAGACATGAATTCTTAGCCAGGAAGAAAAAATCTGACCAGTATTTTAGAAAAGCTCAGAGTGAGAGCCATTTCCCTGTAATAGATAAACTCCTATGTTAACTTCCATCTGATTTACTTGTCCCAACTTTGTGCTTCAATAATGCCCTATGAAGAATTTTATCATAATGCCACTCTTGATGTAATTATTTGACCTTTTCCCATGGCCTGAAAAGGTTATAAGATCCTTGAGGGTGAAGACCATGTTTGGTTTGGCTGTCACCTCCTGGTCATCAACTTCTACTCGTGTTCAATTGAACTTTCCCATGATAACAACTTGGACCTTGGAATCACCAAAAATACCATGTCTTTGACAATCTAAAAGTTATATATCTAATTCTCTGGTCAAAATTTCCTGTTATAGTCATTTTACTTTATCCCACTAAAGCTACCAAAAACTATTTGAAATATAAAATTAGAACATCAAATTGATCTCAGGGTAATAAGATTTTATATGTACCAGAGTAGGAGAGATTAATGTAGTTTCATGTGTCTTATAAATCATTGTTTAAAGATCAAGAACAAGAGATTGTTATCAGGCATTACAAATGGCAGATTATATGTTAACAAAACTAAGTGCCTAGCTCATCTTTATCTTCAACAAAATTATTCATTTTTGAACATAGATGAGAAAATATCTCCAACTCTTTTGGGTGTTACAGTAACTTTCAATTTGTTTTTTATTAAATAGTATCTAGTGTATCTTTTCTGATTTGGAATTTAATGAAAAGTAAAAAGAACAATATTATGTCATTTACAAATAGTAAGACTTCAGAAAAATGCATTCTAAAAAGTATCATGTTAGGTCTTCCTGGGAAGTAGGAAGATGGGTTTGTATTAAAATGCCTGTATTAGATCAAAGGTACAATATTACCAAAGAATGTTCAAATTTGGAAAATTTATTATTTACTTGAAGAGAAAGAGAATCTTCCATCCACTGATTCTCTCTCCAGATGGCTGCAACAGATGAGTTTGGGCCAGCCTGAAGCTAGGAGCCAGGAACTACAATTTTGTCTCTTTGACCATCTTATGCAGCCTTCTCATTCATATTAGTAGGGATCTGTATCAGAAGCAGAGTAGCAAACTTGCATGGGCATTCAGAAATGGGACGCCAGTGTTACAAACAGCAGATTAACCTGCTGACTACAATGTCAGTCACAGGATTTTTATTTCTTTTTTTAAAAGATCTATTTCTTTATTTTGAAAGGCAGTGTTAGAGAGAGGCAGAGAGAAAGGGAGGGAGGTTTCCTATCCACTGGTTCACTCCCCAAATGACCAAAATGAACAGGTCTTGGCCAAATCGAAGCCCGGCACCAGGAGTTTCAGCTGGGTCTCCCACATGGGTACAGGGGAGCATGCACTTGGGCCACTTTTCGCTGCTCTCCCAGGCACATTAGTAGGGAGCTGGATCAGAAGTGGAGCAGCCAGGACTTGAATTGGCACCCATGTGGGATGCCAGCACCGCAGGCAGTGACTTAACCTGCTATGCCACAGAGGCAGCCTGATACAGTATTTAATTTTTTTTATTAAAAATAAGAATAGACTACAAATAGTTCATAGATTCAATTCTAAGACTTTAATAATACTTTCCTCCTCCCCTCTGTCTCTCACTTCTTCCTCCTTCCTTTCTTTTTTGTAACTTTAGCAAAAAAATTTTTTATATTTTTATAATATTTTAGTTTATGATCATAGGCCTAATGTTCCAATAAACAAACAGGTTAACAAATTAAACACAGAAATACCACTATTCAACAGGCATATGGACAATGGCTATAAGCCACGTTCAAGTCCCAATGTCAGTTTCCTTCACATATATTAAGGTTTTTTTTCCCTTCATATATCAGCTACCATAAATCAGACAAAACATGATATTTGACTTTTTGGATCTGGCATATTTCACCAGGCATAGTGGTCTCCAATTGTAGCCCTTTTGTTGCAAAGCACAGAATTTAATTTTATGGATGAGTAGTATTCCATCGTGTATATATATACCATATTTTCTTTATATATTGATGGACATCAGGTTGATTTCATATCTTAGATATTATGGATAGAACTGTTATAAATGTAGGAGTACTCGTAAGTCTTTCACATTTTGATTTCATTTCCTTTGTGCGTATTCCCAGGACTGATATGGCTGGGCCATATAATAGATGTGTTTTTAGATTTCTGAGAAACTTCATACTGTCTTCCATAATGGTTTTACCAGTTTACATTACCACCAATAGTGAATCAGGGCATTTTTTCTCTGCATCCTCACCAGTATTTGTGATTTTTTGGTTTTTGAATGATAGTCATTCTAAAAGAGGTGAGGTGACACCTCACTGTGTTTTTAATTTTTGATTCCCTGATGGCTAGTAATACTAAACATTTATTCATATGTCTGTTGAAAATTTATTTGTACTTCACCCTTTGAAAAAGATCTGTTCATGTCCTTTGCCCATTTCTTAACTCAATTGTTTGTTTTGTTGTTGTTCAGTCTTTTGGGCTCCTTACGTATTCTGGATATTAATCCATTTTCAAATGCATAGTTTGCAAATTTTCCATCTTGTTCTGTCATTTGCCTCTTTATTTTGTTGCTTGTTTCTTTGAATATTTTTGTGCAAGTCACAGGCTGTTTTGCTTAAAACTGCCTTGTAATATGTCTTGAAATCTGGTATTGTGACACATTCAGCTTATTTTTTATTATTTAGGATTGCTTTAGCTATTCGGCATCTCAAATATTTCCATATGAATTTTAGGATTCTTTTTTAGACCTGAGAAAAATTTACTTGGTATTTTGATTGGAACCACAGTGAATGTGTGAATTGCTTTGGGTAGTATGGACATTTTGATGATACTAATTTCTCAAATCCACAAACGTTGGAGATTTTTCCATTTTTGTGTGTTTTCTCCTATTTCTTTCCTTTTTGTATTGTCATTTTCATTGTACCAAAATTTCAAATCATTGGTTATATTTATCTCATCGTATTTAAATATTTTTCTGGCTATTGTTAATAGGACTAATCTTAGCAGTTCATTCTCAGCCATGGCATTATTTCAGTATACAAATGTTATTGCCTTGTGTGTTAATTTTATATCCTGCAACTTTGCTAAATTCTCTTATGAGTTCCAAAAGTCTTAACATAGTCTTTTGTTTCTACTATATATATGATCATGGCATCAACAAATGGATAATTTGACTTCTTCTTTTGAAATTTGTATCCCTTAGATTTCCTTTTCTTACTAATGGCCCTGGTTAATACTTCCAGAACTAGAGCGGAGCCAAGATGGCGGAATAGTGAGGGCGCGCACCGATAGTCCGGGAAAATTTAGTTTAATAAAAGGGGAGTTACGGTAGCCTCAGAAAAAAGAACCAGGAAAATATTGCAGACAAAACTCTTCTGGATCCAGTGGGCGTGAATCGGAGGACCTACTGGGAGAACAAGGTCGCCCACCGCGCGCGAAAGCCGAACCGCAGGACCGAGCCGCGGGACGGAGCCGCGGAAGCCGAGCCGCGGGACTGAGCTGCGCAAGCTGCAGGGGCTGCGCGCAAGTGCTCGAAGGGGAGTGCAACAGTGGGGAGACTTGGGAAGTCCAGGGCTCCGAGTCCACACATCGGCGCTGGAAGGGGAGCAGACCTGCGTGGAGAGCGTGGGAGCCCACAGTTCGGGACACCAGCGGCAGACTCAACACACCAGCGCTGGAACGCGAGGTGAGCCGAACCTCAATAACCCGAGACACCGGCAGGCAAGCGGAGAGAGAAGACTAGAGGGAATGACCCCCGGGGCGGAGGGGACTTCACCAAGCTAACTGGAAGAGAGAGAGAGGGAAAAAAAAAAAGGTGACTGGTACGGACACGGGTTTCTCTCTCTCCGCTCACCTCTCAAGGGCGAGCAAGACAAAGAGCAGGCGCCATCTTGGACATACGTCATAAGCAGAGCGACCTCAGGTCTGCACCGGCCCTGAGCCTAGCAGTAAAACCTGACTCTGGGTGGGGCGAATTAACAGGAGATTAGGACTTAGTAAATTTATGGTGCTACTGAACTGAGACTGTGAAAAAAGAGACGGTGGGGAAGAGAACTCACGGAATTCACGTGAGCACTCTCCAGAGACGCTACAATTCCGTAACTTTGGCAACCCAGTGGGAGACTGAAGGAGAATTTGAGCCCACTCTAAGGGCCGAACAGATTCCCTGTGTGGTCCTTGGGAAAGAGCTTCTGATCTCTGGCTCCTGTGGGTATATCATTTGCCTGCTAACTACCTCCAACTTTGTTCAGCTGTGCAGAATAACTTCCCTGTTGAATCAAAAAAAAAAAAAGAGAGAGAGAGAGAGAGAGAGGTTTACCACGCCTAACCTGGGAGTGTCACCTTTGGCACACCAAACAGAGCTCTCAGGCCACACCCATCTCAAGCCCTAAGGCTCCATCAAAAACAGATAGTCCACTTAATCTAGAGTCATAGTATAACAAGAAAAAGCACCACAGTGAAGAAACCAAATATCTCCAATATGACAAATAACAAACGCAAAAACCAAGGTAATAAAAACAAGGAAGTCACCATGAAGCCCTCAAATGAAAAAGACACCCCAATTCAAGATTATGAGGATGATGACATAGAAGAAATGCAAGAAGCAGATCTCAAAAAATTGATAAGAACATTAAGAAGTTCTCAAAAACAAATTCTTGAACTACAGAAATCCTTAATGGACAAGATAGAAAATCTCTCTCGTGAAAATGAAATATTAAGGAGGAATCAAAATGAAACGAAACAACTAGTACAACAGGAAACTGGGATAGTGACTGAAGTGAAGAATTCAATAGATCAAATGAAAAACACAATAGAGAGCCTTACAAACAGAATGGGAGAAGCAGAAGAGAGAATATCGGACTTAGAAGACAGAGAACAGGAAAGGATACAGTCAGACCAAAGAAAAGAAGAGGAAATTAGGAATCTAAAACATATTGTCGGGAATCTTCAGGATACTATTAAAAAACCCAACATTCGGGTTCTAGGAGTTCCTGAAGGCATGGAGAGGGAGAAAGGATTAGAAGGCCTTTTTAGTGAGATATTAGCAGAAAATTTCCCAGGTTTGGAGAAGGACAGAGAAATCCTAGTACAGGAAGCTCACAGAACCCCTAATAAACACGACCAAAAGAGACCCTCACCACGGCACGTTGTAATTAAACTCTCCACAGTGAAACATAAAGAAAAGATCCTAAAATGTGCAAGAGAGAAACGTCAGATTACTCTCAGAGGATCTCCAATCAGACTCACAGCTGACTTCTCATCAGAAACTCTACAAGCTAGGAGGGAATGGCAAGATATAGCCCAGGTACTAAGAGAGAACAACTGCCAGCCCAGAATATTATATCCTGCAAAGCTATCATTTGTGAATGAAGGTGAAATAAAGACTTTTCATAACAAACAGAAATTGAAAGAATTTGTTGCCACTCGTCCAGCCCTGCAAAAGATGCTTAAAGATGTGTTACACACAGAAACAAAGAAACACGGTCATCAATATGAAAGAAGGTAAAGGAAGGAAACCAAGGAAGGAAAGCTCACAGCAAAAGATCACAGGGAATTCAAAGCATATATTAGAACTTATCTTTGGCAAATGGCAGGGCAAAGTTACCACTTATCATTAATCACATTGAACGTGAATGGCCTGAACTGTCCAGTTAAAAGACACCGTTTGGCTGATTGGGTTAAAAAACAAAACCCATCTATTTGCTGCTTACAAGAAACACATCTTTCCAACAAAGATCCATACAGACTGAAAGTGAAAGGCTGGAAAAAGATATACCATGCCAACAGAAATGAAAAAAAGAGCGGGCGTAGCCATCTTAATATCAGACACCATAAACTTTACCACAAAAACCATTAAGAGAGACAAAGAGGGACACTACATAATGATTAAGGGATCAATTCAACAGGAAGATATAACAATTATCAATGTATATGCACCTAACTACAGGGCACCGGTTTATCTAAAAGAGTTGTTAACGGACTTAAAGGGAGACTTAGACCCCAATACAATAGTACTGGGGGACTTCAATACTCCACTCTCAGAAATAGACAGATCAACAGGACAGAAGATCAACAAGGATACAGTAGATTTAAACGACACTATAGCCCAAATGGATCTAACAGATATATACAGAACTTTCAATCATACAGCTAAAGATTATACATTCTTCTCAGCAGTACATGGAACCTTCTCTAGGATTGACCACATACTAGGCCATAAAGCAAGTCTCAGCAAATTCAAAAGAATTAGAATCATACCATGCAGCTTCTCAGACCATAAAGGAATGAAGTTGGAAATGAACAACTCAGGAATCCCTAGAGCATACGCAAACACATGGAGATTGAACAACATGCTCCTGAATGAACAATGGGTCATAGAAGAAATCAAAAGAGAAATCAAAAACTTTCTGGAAGTAAATGAGGATAACAGCACAACATACCAAAACTTATGGGATGCAGCAAAAGCAGTGTTAAGAGGAAAGTTTATATCAATAGGTGCCTACATCAAGAAATTGGAAAGGCACCAAATAGATGAGCTTTCTATTCACCTCAAGGATCTAGAAAACCTACAGCAAACCAGACCCAAATCTAGTAGGAGAAGAGAAATAATTAAAATCAGAGAAGAAATCAACAGGATTGAATCAAGAAAAACATTACAAAAAATCAGCCAAACGAGGAGCTGGTTTTTTGAAAAAATAAACAAAATTGACACCCCATTGGCCCAACTAACTAAAAAAAGAAGAGAAAAGACCCAAATCAATAAAATCAGAGATGAAAAAGGAAATGTAACAACAGACACCACAGAAATAAAAAGAATCATCAGAAATTACTACAAGGACTTGTATGCCAGCAAACAGGGAAACCTATCAGAAATGGATAGATTCCTGGACACATGCAACCTACCTAAATTGAACCAGGAAGACATCGAAAACCTAAACAGACCCATAACTGAGACAGAAATTGAAACAGTAATAAAGGCCCTCCCAACAAAGAAAAGCCCAGGACCAGATGGATTCACTGCTGAATTCTACCAGACATTTAAAGAAGAACTAACTCCAATTCTTCTCAAACTATTCAGAACAATTGAAGAAGAGGGAATCCTCCCAAATTCTTTCTATGAAGCCAGCATCACCTTAATTCCTAAGCCGGGAAAAGATGCAGCACTGAAAGAGAATTACAGACCAATATCCCTGATGAACATAGATGCAAAAATCCTCAATAAAATTCTCGCCAATAGAATGCAACAACACATCAGAAAGATCATCCACCCAGACCAAGTGGGATTTATCCCTGGTATGCAGGGATGGTTTAATGTGCGCAAGACAATCAATGTGATACACCACATTAACAGACTGCAGAAGAAAAACCATATGATTCTCTCAATAGATGCCGAGAAAGCATTTGATAAAATACAACACCCGTTCATGATGAAAACTCTAATCAAACTGGGTATGGAAGGAACATTCCTCAATACAATCAAAGCAATCTATGAAAAACCCACAGCCAACATCCTATTGAATGGGGAAAAGTTGGAAGCATTTCCACTGAGATCTGGGACCAGACAGGGATGTCCACTCTCACCACTGCTATTCAATATAGTTCTGGAGGTTCTATCCAGAGCTATTAGGCAAGAAAAAGAAATTAAAGGGATACAAATTGGGAAGGAAGAACTCAAACTATCCCTCTTTGCAGATGACATGATTCTTTATTTAGGGGACCCAAAGAACTCTACCAAGAGACTATTGGAACTCATAGAAGAGTTTGGCAAAGTAGCAGGGTATAAAATCAATGCACAAAAATCAACAGCCTTTGTATACACAGACAATGCCATGGCTGAGGAAGAACTTCTAAGATCAATCCCATTCACAATAGCTACAAAAATAATCAAATACCTTGGAATAAACTTAACCAAGGACGTTAAAGATCTCTACGATGAAAATTACAAAACCTTAAAGAAAGAAATAGAAGAGGATACCAAGAAATGGAAAAATCTTCCATGCTCATGGATTGGAAGAATCAATATCATCAAAATGTCCATTCTCCCAAAAGCAATTTATAGATTCAATGCAATACCAATCAAGATACCGAAGACCTTCTTCTCAGATCTGGAAAAATTGGTGCTGAAATTCATATGGAGGCACAAGAGACCTCGAATAGCTAAAGCAATCTTGTACAACAAAAACAAAGCCGGAGGCATCACAATACCAGAATTCAGGACATACTACAGGGCAGTTGTAATCAAAACAGCATGGTACTGGTACAGAAACAGAAGGATAGACCAATGGAACAGAATTGAAATACCAGAAATCAACCCAAACATCTACAGCCAACTTATATTTGATCAAGGATCTAAAACTAATTCCTTGAGCAAGGACAGTCTATTCAATAAATGGTGCTGGGAAAATTGGATTTCCACGTGCAGAATCATGAAGCAAGACCCCTACCTTACACCTTACACAAAAATCCACTCAACATGGATTAAAGACCTAAATCTACGACCTGACACCATCAAGTTACTAGAGAACATTGGAGAAACCCTTCAAGATATTGGGACAGGCAAAGAATTTCTGGAAAAGACCCGGGAGGCACAGGCAGTCAAAGCCAAAATTAACTATTGGGATTGCATCAAATTGAGAAGTTTCTGTACTGCAAAAGAAACAGTCAGGAGAGTGAAGAGACAACCGACAGAATGGGAAAAAATATTTGCAAACTATGCAACAGATAAAGGGTTAATAACCAGAATCTACAAAGAGATCAAGAAACTCCACAAAAACAAAACCAACAACCCAATTAAGAGATGGGCCAAGGACCTCAATAGACATTTTTCAAAAGAGGAAATCCAAATGGCCAACAGGCACATGAAAAAATGTTCAAGGTCATTAGCAATCAGAGAAATGCAAATCAAAAGCACAATGAGGTTCCACCTCACCCCGGTTAGAATGGCTCACATTCAGAAATCTACCAACAACAGATGCTGGCGAGGATGTGGGGAAAAAGGGACACTAACCCACTGTTGGTGGGAATGCAAACTGGTCAAGCCACTATGGAAATCAGTCTGGAGATTCCTCAGAAACCTGAATATAACCCTACCGTTCGACCCAGCCATCCCACTCCTTGGAATGTACCCAAAGGAATTTAAATTGGCAAACAAAAAAGCGGTCTGCAGCCTAATGTTTATTGCAGCACAATTCACAATAGCTAAGACCTGGAACCAACCTAAATGCCCATCAACGGTAGACTGGATAAAGAAATTATGGGATATGTACTCTTTAGAATACTATACTGCAGTAAGAAACAACGAAATCCAGTCATTTGCAACAAAATGGAGGAATCTGGAACACATCATGCTGAGTGAAATAAGCCAGTCCCAAAGGGACAAATACCATATGTTCTCCCTGATCGGTGACAACTGACTGAACACCAAAAAGGAAACTTGTTGAAGTGAAAGGGACACTATGGGAAACGGTGACTTGATCAGCATAGCCCTGACTGTTAATGAACAACTTAATACATTATCCCTCTTAGTAGTTTTTTTGTCTGTTCTACTTAATATGACTGATTTAATTCTGTAATTAATACACAGTTATTCTTAAGTGTTGAAATTTAACTGAAATGTGATCCCTGTTAAACATAAGAGTAGGAATAAGAGAGGGAAGAGATATATAATTTGGGACATGCTCAAGCTGACTTGCCCCAAATGGTAGAGTTAGAAACATACCAGGGGACTCCAATTGAATCCCATCAAGGTGGCATGTACCAATGCCATCTCACTAGTCCAAGTGATCAATTTCAGTTCGCAATTGATCATAATGAAAGGACTAAGAGTCAAAGGGAGCACATAAGCAAGTCTAGTACCTGCTAACACTAACCGATAGAATAAATAAAGGGGAGAGTGATCCAACATGGGAAGTGAGATACTCAGCGGACTCATAGAATGGCAGATGCCCTAAATAGCACTCTGGCCTCAGAATCAGCCCTAAAGGCATTCAGATCTGGCTGAAAAGCCCATGAGAGTAGTTCAGGCATGGAAAGCCAAGACACTCTGGCAAAAGATCTCTGTGAGTGAGATCTCAGTGGAAAGAACAGGTCTTCAAAGAAGGAGGTACCTTTCTCTGAAGGGAGGAGAGAACCTCCACTTTGACTATGACCTTGTCTAAACAAGATAAGAGTCGGAGAACTCAAGGGGCTTCCATAGCCTTGGAAACTCATGACTGGAGCATAGGGAGATTACTGATGCCATAGACAGGAGTGTCAATTGGTAAAGTCAACAACAGGAGTCACTGTGCACTTACTCCTCATGTAGGATCTCTGTCCTTAATGTGCTGTGCATTGAGATTTAATGCTATAACGAGTACTCAAATAATATATTTCACTTTGTGTTTCTATGGGGGTGCAAACTGTTGAAATCTTCACTTAATGCATACTAAACTGATCCTCTGTAAAAAAAAAAAAAAAAAAGAAAGAAAAGAAAAGAAAAGAAACTATCAACTCCCAACTTGACTCTCACTGGGATTAAACATGACAATAGGTCTGATCTGATTTCATCATCATTAAAAAAAATCATCTATTATTTTTCACTTTAAAAAAAAAAATACTTCCAGAACTATATTGCATATTAATAGTCAGATTGGGAATCTTTATTTGATTCTGGATCTTTGAGGAAATAACTCAAGTTTTCCCCCATTCAAAATAATGCTGGGTTTGTCATATATTGCCTTGACTGTGTTGATGTATGTTCCTTCTCTACCCATTTTTAAGGTTGTTATCATGATAGGATGTTGTATTTTCTCAAGTGCTTTTTCTGCATCTATTGAGATAACCAAATAGTTTTCATTCCTCAATTTGTTAATGTGATATATCATGTTTATTAATCTGCTTATGTTGAAACATACCTGCATCTCTGGGGTAAATCTGACTTTGTCCAGGTGAATCATCTTTTTGATGTGTTGTTGAAATCAATTGGCTAGGATTTTCTTGAGAATTTTTTCACCTATGTACATCAGGTATATTAGTCTGTAGTGCTCTTTCTTTATTGTAACTTTTCCTGGTTTTAGAAATAAGATAATGCTGGCCTCAAAGAAGGAGTTTGGGTAGATTCCCTTCCTTAAAAATTGTTTTGAATACTTTACAAAGGGTTGAGTTTATTTCTTCTTTGAAAGTTTGATAGAATGCAGCAGGGAAGCCATCTAATCTTTGGGAGAATCTATACTTCCCATTCACTCTCCATCTTGGTTATTGGTTTTTTTGGTTTTCAATGTCTTTGTGCCTCAAATTTGGTATATTGTCTGTTTGTGCAGAAACCTATCCATTTCTTCTAGGTTTTCCACCTTGTTAGAGTACAGCTATTTTAAATAATTTCTGATGATTCTTTTTATTTCTGTGGTGTCTGTTGTTACGTTTCCTTTTTCATCTCTGATTTTATTGATTTGGGTCTTTTCTCTTCTTTTTTTAGTTAGTTGGGCCAATGGGGTGTCAATTTTGTTTATTTTTTCAAAAAACCAGCTCCTCGTTTGGCTGATTTTTTGTAATGTTTTTCTTGATTCAATCCTGTTGATTTATTCTGATTTTAATTATTTCTCTTCTCCTACTAGATTTGGGTCTGGTTTGTTGTAGGTTTTCTAGATCCTTGAGGTGAATTGAAAGTTCATCTATTTGGTGCCTTTCCAATTTCTTGATGTAGGCACCTATTGATATAAACTTTCCTCTTAACACTGCTTTTGCTGCGTCCATAAATTTTGGTATGTTGTGCTGTTATCCTCATTTACTTCCAGAAAGTTTTTGATTTCTCTTTTAATTTCTTCTATGACCCATTGTTCATTCAGGAGCATGTTGTTCAATCTCCATGTGTTTGTGTATGTTCTAGGGATTCCTGAGTTGCTAATTTCCAACTTCATTCCTTTATGGTCTGAGAAGCTGCATGGTATGATTCTAATTCTTTTGAATTTGCTGAGACTTGCTTTATGGCCTAGTATATGGTCAATCCTAGAGAAGGTTCCATGTACTGCGGAGAAGAATGTAAAATCTTTAGCTGTAGGATTGAAAGTTCTGTAGATATCTGTTAGATCCATTTGGGCAATAGTGTCATTTAAATCTACTGTATCCCTGTTGATCTTCTGTCCTGTTGATCTGTCTATTTCTGAGAGTGGAGTATTGAAGTCCCCCAGTACTATTGTATTGGGGTCTAAGTCTCCCTTTAAGTCCGTTAACAAATCTTTTAAATAAACCGGTGCCCTGTAATTAGGTGCAAATACATTGATCATTGTTATATCTTCCTGTTGAATTGATCCCTTAATCATTATATAGTGTCCCTCTTTGTCTCTCTTAACAGTTTTTGTGGTAAAGTTTATGTTGTCGGATATTAAGATGTCTATGCCCGCTCTTTTTTCATTTCTGTTGGCATGGTATATCTTTTTCCAGCCTTTCGCTTTCAGTCTGTATGGATCTTTGTTGGAAAGATGTGTTTCTTGTAAGCAGCAAATAGATGGGTTTTGTTCCTTAACCCAATCAGCCAATCAGTGTCTTTTAACTGGACAGTTCAGGCCATTCACGTTCAGTGTGACTAATGATAAGTGGTAACTTTGCCCTGCCATTTGCCAAAGATAAGTTCTAATATATGCTTTGAATTCCCTGTGATCTTTTGCTGTGAGCTTTCCTTCCTTTACCTTCTTTCATATTGATGACCGTGTTTCTGTGTTTCTGTGTGTAACACATCTTTAAGCATCTTTTGCAGGGCTGGACGAGTGGCCACAAAGTCTTTCAATTTCTGTTTGCTGTGAAAGGTCTTTATTTCACCTTCATTCACAAATGAGAGCTTTGCAGGATATAATATTCTGGGCTGGCAGTTTTTCTTTCTTAGTACCTCGGCTATATCTCGCCATTCCCTCCTAGCTTGTAGGGTTTCTGATGAGAAGTCAGCTGTGAGTCTGATTGGAGATCCTCTGAGAGTAATCTGACGTTTCTCTCTTGCACATTTTAGGACCTTTTCTTTATGTTTCACTGTGGAGAATTTAATTACAACGTGTCATGGTGAGGATCTCTTTTGGTCGTGTTTATTAGGGGTTCTGTGAGCTTCCTGTACTAGGATTTCTCTGTCCTTCTCCAAACCTGGGAAATTTTCTGCTAATATCTCACTAAAAAGGCCTTCTAATCCTTTCTCCCTCTCCATGCCTTCAGGAACTCCTAGAACCCGAATGTTGGGTTTTTTAATAGTATCCTGAAGATTCCTGACAATATATTTTAGATTTCTAATTTCCTCTTCTTTTCTTTGGTCTGACTGTATCCTTTCCTGTTCTCTGTCTTCTAAGTCCGATATTCTCTCTTCTGCTTCACCCATTCTGTTTGTAAGGCTCTCTATTGTGTTTTTCATTTGATCTATTGAATTCTTCACTTCATTATGATTTCTCGTCACTATCCCAGTTTCCTGTTGTACTAGTTGTTTCGTTTCATTTTGATTCCTCCTTAATATTTCATTTTCACGAGAGAGATTTTCTATCTTGTCCATTAAGGATTTCTGTAGTTCAAGAATTTGTTTTTGAGAACTTCTTAATGTTCTTATCAATTTTTTGAGATCTGCTTCTTGCATTTCTTCTATGTCATCATCCTCATAATCTTGAATTGGGGTGTCTTTTTCATTTGAGGGCTTCATGGTGACTTCCTTGTTTTTATTACCTCGGTTTTTGCGTTTGTTATTTGTCATATTGGAGATATTTGGTTTCTTCACTGTGGTGCTTTTTCTTGTTATACTATGACTCTAGATTAAGTGGACTGTCTGTTTTTGATGGAGCCTTAGAGGCTTGAGATGGGTGTGGCCTGAGAGCTCTGTTTGGTGTGCCAAAGGTGACACTCCCAGGTTAGGCGTGGTAGATCTCTCTCTCTCTTTCTTTCTTTGTTTGATTCAAAAGGGAAGTAATTCCGCACAGCTGAACAAAGTTGGAGGTAGTTAGCAGGCAAATGATATACCCACAGGAGCCAGAGATCGGAAGCTCTTTCCCAAGGACCACGCAGGGAATCTGTTCTGCCCTCAGAGTGGGCTCAAATTCTCTTTCAGTCTCCCACTGGGTTGCCAAAGTTACGGAATTGTAGCGTCTCTGGAGAGTACTCACGTGAATTCTGTGAGTTCTCTCCCCCACCCTCTCTTTTTTCACAGTCTTAATTCAGTAGCACCACAAATTTACTAGGTCCTAATCTCCTGTTAATTCGCCCTGCCCAGAGTCAGGTTTTTCTGCTAGGCTCAGGGCTGGTGCAGACCTGAGGTCGCTCTGCTTATGGTGTATGTCCAAGATGGCACCTGCTCTTTGTCTTGCTCACCCTTGAGAGGTGAGCGGAGAGAGAGAAACCCGTGTCCGTACCAGTCACCTTTTTTTTTTCTCTCTCTCTCTCTTCCAGTTAGCCTGGTGAACTTTTCCCCCCGGGGGTCGTTCCCTCTAGTCTCCTCTCTCCGCTTGCCTGCCAGTGTCTCGGGCTATTGAGGTTCAGCTCACCTCGCGTTCCAGCGCTGGTGTGTTGAGTCTGCCGCTGGTGTCCCGAACTGTGGGCTCCCACGCCCTCCACGCAGGTCCGCTGTGAATCACGCGTTCCGTAAGAGTTTCTTCTGCTGTTTCTTCCCCTACTCTTCCTTGAACCTGCAGTATCTCCACTTTTATGAACTGTCTCTCCCCGGACTATCAGTATGCTCCCTTTCTATTCTGCCATCTTGCCTCCTCCCGATGCTGAATTCTTCTGCATTTATATTTTACACAACTGACTTAGACACACATTTTAAGAACATCACTCATCCATATGATATGGAATGTGCATGGGCACACAGGCACACAAACACACACACACACGCACTTGCTTTGAGTAATACCTAATATCTTTTAGATACAGTTGATTTTCTTGGCTGTGAAGCAAGGAAAATTGATCCTAATTTAAATGTCTCTAAATCATCTTAAAGGGTTCCACTCTGGCAGAGATTTCCAGAGCTCACCAACATGTGCATTTCTCATTGTTACACCGGCTATGCCACTGGGCTGTGTTTCCCGTTGGCCGCAACATTCAGTGGAGCCATGTGTTGAGTTCTGGCCATTGGGGTGTGGGTAGATGTGCTGCACCTCGCTCCTGGGACAAGCCTCTGAAACCCCCATGTACTCCTCTAGGCTCTCGCCACCTGCTTGTCCACAGGTCGGGTGGATAGGATGAGGTGGGAGACTCTTAAAACCTTAGGGGCACAGAAGGATACCGTGAGCTGCTTCTTAGAGCGGTTCTTCCATCTAATACATCAGCTTAGCTGGGGAGACGCGTAGAGGGGAACGAACCCAAGACCTGCTTTCCACACCCATGCCGTCTCCACTGTCATACGGAAGAAAGAAGGGCTACGGTCCCAACCATCAGCCCCTGGAGTGGGCCCTGGGAGTGGGAGTGGGAGTGGGAGTGGGAGTGGGAGAGAGCTCTATGTCACGTAGCTTGTCCCGACAGCATGGGCCTCAGAAGAGATGGGACACCAGAATCAATCACCTGAGTAACAGGACCTCCACTTTGTATCGTGCTTTGTGATTTCCGTAAGGGCTTTCTCAGTTCATTACTGCATTTGATTAAATTGATAGGGACAGGTGATCCCATTCTACTGATTAAGAAGTTGAGGTTTAAACTTAGCAGGATTTGGGCCGGTGCTATGGCGGAGCAGGTGAGGCCGCAGCCACTTATGGGCACCAGTTTGGGTCCCAGCCACTCCACTTCTGCTCCAGCTCCCTGCTAATGGCCTGGGGAAAGCAGCGGGAGATGGACCCCTGCCACCCACATGGGAGACCCAGAAGAAGCTCCTGGCTCCTGGCTTTGGTCTGGCTCAGCCTTGACCATCGTTGCCACTTGGAGAGTGAAATAGTTGATGGAAGCACACACTCTCTCTCTCTCTTTCTCCCTCTCTCTCTCAACTCTAACTTTCAAATAAATGAATAAATATAGCATGATTGACCCAGAATCTCAGACACATTAAGAGTAAAGGCAGCCTTCATGTTTGTGTCTGCAGATTCTAAGTCCAGATTCTAAGAGATTCTCAGTCTCTCTCTCTCTCTCTCTCTCTCTCTCTCTCTCTCTCTCTCTCTCTCTCTCCGTATGTGTGTGTGTGTTTGTGTGTGTATGTCTCACTCTGCCTTTCAAATAAATAAATCTTTGTTTAAAAAAAAAGAAGGAATGGGCATGTCATATTACCAGGAGTGATAGATGAGGTGTGGATAAGGCAGGTTAGCAGAGATGGGGCAGTGGCTGACAGGGGCTTCCACCACTGCTAACTCCCAGAACCTGAGAATATTCCCTTATATAACCAAAGGTGTGAATCAGTGAAAGATCTGGAAAAGAGGGATTCTCCTGGGTTATTTGGATGGGTCCTAAATGCAATCAAGAGCATCCTCACAAGAGAGAGGCAGAGGGAGTTTTGAGACAGAGGCACAGAGGAGAAGGTGGTAAGAAGATGCAGCACAGTCACATCAAGCCGAGGCATGCCAGTAGCCTCCCCGAGTCAGAAGAGCCAAGGTGTGGATCTCTCTTGCAGCCCCTGTGGTGGGACGGTCCTCTGACACCCTGGCTCCCAGCATGTGGCCTCCAGAGTGTGCAAGAACTCATCGCTGTTGTTTCAAGTCACCGAGACTGTGGTCCTTTGCTCAGCAAATCTGGGAAACTAAGCGCAGAGGTTACATCACCATTTGGAGGCAGGAGCTGGAAGTCTGTGGAGAGGTAAAAATGTAACCCTTGCCTAAATCCAGACACTCAGGCAGCAAGGGCATCCAAAGGCAAGACCACAAAGACGTCAGACTGATGCTAGTTGGCCCAGAAGATAATCCCCAACTGGTTCTATTGTGAAACTACAATGCAGACATAGATTCACAGTAGAGAATGAGATTGTAATTCTAGGTTACTTAGGCAGTCTAGACAGTTAACAGATGTGATCATGATCTTCATGCACCTCCAGAACTAACACACACACACACACACACACACACACTCCTCTTTGCCATCCCCCTCTGCAGCTAAGGGAGAAGTCCAGGCATTTGAGAGAAGTCAGACTAGTGGAAATGAAATTCAAAGTGCAATCCACAGTGTATGTAGGCACGGCTTGCAATGAATTGTTCTTTTAGATAACAAGGTCAAAGTTCTGTTAGTAGGAAGAAAAGTGTGATTTTATGCAGGCACAATGAAGTTTTGGGGGAGCACCAAATTCACTCCTGCAGAGTAAGAGTAACTAATTTTTGTATAGCTAAGGACTAGGTAACTGCAGTCTATACACTCTGTGTGTGAGCTTCTCCCAGCTCTTACCTGCTGAGTCCCCACAGCTCATGTTTTCCTTCTATGAGCAACAAAACTGAGCAGAAGAGGAAAGACACTGGAGTCCCAATAAGCGCCAGAGACAAGACAATTTACACATCACACACTGGGACTTCATTGTCATGCAGCTAATCAAACCCCAAAGTCCTAGGTAAATGGGACTAAGAGGGTGGGAAGTCAACCCAGGGGTGGTGTCTAGGAGTAGGTCCAATGGGAAGTCCTTAGGTCACTTGGAGCATGCCTTCAGAAAGTGATTCTACAAGAGGATCTGTTTAAAAGTTGAGTCCGACCCAGCTGCTCGCTCTCTCTCTCTCTCTCTCCTGGCTCACCATGTGATCCTTCCTCTGCATGTCTTCTGTGTCAGGCCCTGAACTATGGGCCCTCCCAACCTTGGACTGTGAACCTCCAAAACCATGAGCTTCAATAAACCATCTTCCTTCATAAGTAGCCTATGTTAGGGTTTAGGTTATAATCAGTAAGGAAAAGTTAACTAATGCAAATTATTTCTGGAGAAAGGGTAATATGTCAGAAAAGTTGGGTGGGAACAATGACTTACAGGGTGAGCAGGGTTTAAGAAGATGTAGACTCCTTGGGGAAGGAGGAAGCATGGAGTATTCTGGAAGTTCAAGGCATGTTCACATGGGATACCTGACATGCATAGTGAGGCCCTGCTCTTTCCTACACTGACAGTGACATGACACACTGGGCTCTGAACTCTGTCCAGTGCCAGGCCCACCTCTGTGCAATATGAACTTATTACCAGAACCTCTGAATGAAAACTTGCTTGAATCTCATTCTGGATGTAACATGTGTGTGTGTCCCCTTTTGTAGAAGTGTGGCCGAGACAGCATCTGGAACAGGGAGTGCATCAACCCCTCTGCAACCGAAGGAGCTGGGGTGGGAGGGATGGAGGGGGACTGTCTACTCAGAATGGACCATCCAGTGGAAAAGACCTTGGCGTTGATTATTCTTTAAACTCCTTCATATTTTTCCATACCCTTTGGTAGGTGATGTAGAAAGGAATAAGCATTGGAACCGCACAACGTGAGTCTCAGCTCCAATACTTGGTTGTATATCAGGCAACTTACTCAATCTGAGTCCAACTTCCATCTTCCATAAGAAAAGCCAGCATCTCCTCCACTGAGTCTCAGAACTAAATGAATGGCGTACTTAATTCATTTAACACAGGGACAAGCACCCTTAGATGCTTCTGAGATATGTCTTGCCTTCAGTATCCTGCAAATCCAGCTGGTACCCCAGGTAGCCTTCTTTAAGTGGGAACCCAGAACTGACTCAGTTCTTTCCAAGCAACAACAATATCTTTCTTCAAATCTCCAGCTCCTGATGCAAATCTAAACTTATATGTTCACCTCCCAAACTGGACTTCATTGAACACATTTTTTTCCTCATTCCCAAGAAATACCAGATTTAAAAGTGGACTTTCTACTCTTCCATCTGATGTCTTCATCGCAAATTTCACTTTGCTGGAAGTCCACTCATCATTTGCTCTTACTGCCAGGGGTTGGCACGGAGCAGTCAACACCTCCTGTCCAGCAACTACCAGCAAACCAGGGCCAGAATTTCACCCTGTAGTTTCTCTCCCTTCCCTCTCTCCAAGCTTTCTTGCTGCCCAGGGAGCGCACAAAGCTAACCAACACTAGAGACCTTGAACCTCAGGGCTGTGTTGCAAAGGAAAAAACACAACCAACCCACCATCTTTTAGCTACTGCCCCTTTCCATTTCTTTAGGTCAGTGAAAAGCAGAACCAAGCAAAAGCCAGTTTTTTCTTTTAATTTTAATATTGTCAATTGTAATAAACTCAACTAAGTTGCACTGGCAAACTGCTTTCTGTTTGTTCAGGGAAATTAAGTTGTAGTCTTCAAATCCTGTCTTCACTAGGTATTTGGTTTTGGAGTAAGACTATAGCCTCTCACTGCTCTAATGAATTTGCTGGCTGCTCAAGGCCTGCAACCAATGCTGAGCTTGTGGAGCTATTTGATTCGTTTAACACTAGCGACTCTCTTTAATGCAATATGTGAACAAAAGGAGAAATACCCTGTGAGGCATTGGAAGTACCTTAATAGCATCTGACAGGGCACTCACAGCAGGTTTGTTGAATCCATCTTTAAACAGCAGCCCAATTATATTTGCATACACATGCAAATGAGCTTAAGTGTTATTCCAACAGTTGAGATGAGTAAGACTTTATTACGTTGAACCAAGTATTTGGTAGCTCTGGGCAGCTGGTGTCACTGAAGGCAGCCTAACCCCAAAGGCGGTGTTTCTTGCTTTTATGTTTCTCCTGGTTTCTTCCAGGAGAACCTGATTCAAGAATGTTCTCCAGGCTGGTGCCTTTATGGACTGTCAGCCATTGGTGAGTGCCCTTGGCATGTTTGCATGAGACTGACAGCAGGAACTCAACCACTGATTGCCACAGTTGGTATTTCCTGATTGGAAGAAACAAGGGAGTTTGAGGAACCTGAACTCAAACCGGGGAGCCTTGACAAGCTGCATGCACGATCTTGAACCTCACAGAGCACTGTGGGAGTGTGTGGACCGACAGGACTTCACAGCTCTTCTCAGAAGTGACGTTCTGATCTGGACCTCAAGGATGGAGAGTGAAAGGTGTCAGCTGAGAGAGAGATGTTGACAAATTCCTTCCCTGGTGGCAGGTGCTGGCCTGTGGCTCCATGCTCACTCTTACCACTTCCAGTTCTATTTCAGAGCTCCCTGGTAGTCTCTCGGGCCCTCTTTGGACAGATCTTGGGTAGTATTCTATCAGAGTACATGTCCTCTAGTTCTTTGCCCCCATTATCTCCTCTGTATCCAGCCTCGTGGGTTTCCCTGTCCACTCTCTCCCCCCTGTCCAGGCCTGAGTGAAGTCCTGGTGCACCTGCAGTGCCATGATCTCCAATGTCCCTGCCCTCTCGACATTCCAACCCGTGGGGCCTGATGGTGGTGGCCATGACTACCTCGTCTATGGCTGTCTCCCTGGCAACTTGCAAGATCCGTGGCACATGCTCAGTAAAGGTTTACAGGCTGAATGGACAATGGAGAAGCTTTGTGCCTGCACATATTACACGCTTGAGGCCAATGGGGATGGAGTGGGAGGCAGGGAAAGGCCTCCAAAACAAAAGACAGATGGCTGCATTCCCTGAACACAGCCCATGTGCCATGTCTCCCTTATCAGTAGGCATTTGAATGCTTGAGATATCAAACTCCAGAGCATCTCTCTGCTTTTAAATATCTCTAAAGATAAGACTCAGCCAACAGACCCCCAAAGCCGGCAACTTTTCAATATTTAAGTGTTCCCATCTTGTCTGTCTCAGCTCAGGGTATCCCTTGTACTGCACCATGGCAACGCTCCCTGTCTGCGAGGATCACTTCCTCTGTCCACTTAAGTCGATTCACTCATTAGGCTCAGCTCCGGAGTCTTGGACCTGGGCTCTATTCTTTGGCTCAGGCTGAACATGCAAGATTTTCCCTTCATCAGGCTAATGAAGTAAGAGTCTTATGTCATCATTAGTGCTGGTGTTAATCCAAGCAGAACTAATGTTGGTGTTGTTCCAAGTGGAATTAACCAAGCCCAGACCCCAACAAGCCAGATGTTAGTCAAGCATTTCTTCCTGATGTTAATGAATAACTCCCTTGGGTTCCACAAACAGCTGAGTCCACCAAATGGACTTTAGGGCCTCAGAAGCAAACTGCCTGCCTAATAGAGATTTGTCCTGGGAAGCTTGTGGGGAGCAATCCGGACTAGACTGTTACTCGAATTAGGACTTATTCTATGCATCTGCTCTCCCACAATATGGCGCTGGGAGAGAAGTAAACAGCTTCCGCACAGCTGCCTCCAGTTCAACCAATTAACTGTAGGACTTGCTCCTGATTGGAGAGCAGCGTACTCAGCCGAGTTGGGATTGGCGGAGGAGGACTATAAAGGAGGAGAGAGACGGCATGCACCAGAAACATCTATGGGGAACATCTAAGGGAACCCGTGCAGCCCCCGAGAGAACCGGCCGGCGGTGTGCCGCTCCCCTGCGGAAGTGGGGAATGCGGCCAGGGGGAACTGCCCTTCCACGGAGGTGGAAGGGATAGTAGCCAACCCGGGAAGAACCAGCAGCAAACCCGGGGAGGGCCGAGCAGACGAAAGAACAGCGCAGGGTCCTGTGTTGCTCCTCCACGAAGAGGGGGAGCGACATAATGGTGCCGTGACTCGGATATGAAGCCTAGGCAGGGTTTAGTGTCGTTCCCCCATGAAGACGGGGAGCGACATAATGGTGCCGTGACTCGGATAGGAAACTTAGGACGGATATGAAACTTAGGAGGGAAGAAACGGGAAGAACTGGGAAAATATCGGAGAGAGAAACTAGCAAACAGCCTAGGGAAATTACCGGAGAGAGAGACTAGCATACAGCCTAGGGAAAAGCCGGACGAAAAGGGTGCCGGAAGAAGCTATTGAAAGCCTAGGCATAGACTCGGATACGGACTACGGGGGGAAGCTGGGAGAAATCTCTAAGGTCGAAAGCGAAAGTGAAAGCTAGAACAAACAGACTCGGACGTGGACTGTGGGGAGAGGCCAGGAGAAATGAGGGAGGAATATCGTTGGAGGAAAGCTTGGGGAAACATACCGGGTAGAGAAAAGTGTTAGGGAAATTGAAGCCGCGGGGGGCAGGCCGAGGCGGAAACGAAAGCCACTTTGGGGTTCCCAAGTTAGCCCGGGAATAGGGGGCGAAAAGTTGAAACCAGAAGCTGAGACGTAAGCCAGATTGGGATCCGTCTGATTAGCCCGGGGAGCAAAGGACGGGAAGCCAAATCGTGGGGCGGAGACGTACGCTGGGTTGAATTCGCCAGGCTAGCCCGGGGAACTTAGATTGAATCCTAGTGGCGGAGACGCAAGCTACGCTGTGTTACTCGCGGAAGCCGCCGCGTGCAGAGAGAGCACGGGGCGTGAATAGATAGGGAACGCTGGCGTAGGCCGTGGTTCAGACGCGAAAGGGTTAAGCGTGGAGACCGCGGAGCGCGCAAAGCCGAGCCGCCGCGCAAAGCCGGGAAGCTGCGCAGATGAGAGAGGCGCGCGGGCTGAAGCGGCGCAGAGCCGGGAACCCGCCGGCGGGGCGAGGTGCCGGAAAGCTGCGGGGATAAGAGAAACAGAAGTTTAGAAGTAAAAGAGAAATAGGAATGTTGGCAGACAGAAGTAAAATGGGAGAAATAGAAATGCCCGGAGATAGAGAAATAGAGAAAAATAAGGCCTCCCCTCAACATGCCAATTAGAAGGCTTGGATTCGGTCTGCCCGATTAGTGAGGCGATGAGCACCTGGGCGGCTAGCCGCAGGTCACCGAAGACAGGCACGAATTAACATCAGTAAAGCTTCCCCACAATGCAACAATATTAAGCTTGGATTCGGTCTGCCTGATTTAAGGCGGTAAGCGCCAGCAAAGCTCGACCAGAGTATGAGCTGCAGGTCACCGAAGATAGGCACGAACCAACACTAATAAGTCTCCCCCACAATAAGGCAATGAGAAGGCTTGGATTCGGTTTGCCTGATAGGTTTTGTAAACACCTGCAGGCAGTTCTAGCAGAGCAGAGCATGCGCTGCAGGACAGCGAACAGGCACGCATCAGCGCCTAAAAACCTCCTCACAATGGCGAAGAGAGGACCCGGATTCGGTTTTCCTGATTGATAGGACTTGTAAGAGCCTGTGGCAACGCTAGCAAGTAGAGCAGAGTGTGTGCCGTGGGACACCGAAGACAGGCGCGTATCAACGCCAAAAAATAAAAAGAAAGGGGGATCTGTGGGGAGCAATCCGGACTAGACTGTTACTCGAATTAGGACTTATTCTATGCATCTGCTCTCCCACAATATGGCGCTGGGAGAGAAGTAAACAGCTTCCGCACAGCTGCCTCCAGTTCAACCAATTAACTGTAGGACTTGCTCCTGATTGGAGAGCAGCGTACTCAGCCGAGTTGGGATTGGCGGAGGAGGACTATAAAGGAGGAGAGAGACGGCATGCACCAGAAACATCTATGGGGAACATCTAAGGGAACCCGTGCAGCCCCCGAGAGAACCGGCCGGCGGTGTGCCGCTCCCCTGCGGAAGTGGGGAATGCGGCCAGGGGGAACTGCCCTTCCACGGAGGTGGAAGGGATAGTAGCCAACCCGGGAAGAACCAGCAGCAATCCCGGGGAGGGCCGAGCAGACAAAAGAACAGCGCAGGGTCCTGTGTTGCTCCTCCACGAAGAGGGGGAGCGACATAATGGTGCCGTGACTCGGATATGAAGCCTAGGCAGGGTTTAGTGTCGTTCCCCCATGAAGACGGGGAGCGACAGAAGCTCTCTTGGGTTTAGAACTTCTGAGCTGAAAGCAAGAATGAGTCTCTGTCTCTGGATAGCAAATGTCTCCACCATTCCTTGGGGCCCAAAGAGCTGGCCACTCAGCAGCAGCTAACAACACCAAGGGGCTTCCTAGAGACTGTTCCTTTGCAGGTCTTGTTCTTCTGTAACTATCACATTAACTTGACTTATGTGTTCGTGTGTTTGTTTTCCTCCCTGTTCTGTGGGGGTGAAGACTATGTTATTTACTGTGTGTCCCAGGCACCTGGTAGAGATCGCTGGCTTCTTGTCTGGAGATAAATTCTAATAGAATGTCTCCCTGAGATGGTTTTCTTCATCTCCCAGTTCCAGGTGGCTTTTCTCTCACTCTCCACCAAGTGAAATATAGTAGCTCTAGATTTTCCATTTCTACATGATCACTGCTCTCATAGGAATGTGATAAGAATAGAAACCATTTATAGCAAGGGCCAGACACTGTGGTAAGAGATCTGCATGCATTTTTGAACAACCCATGAAAGCAGTATATCAGGACTTTTAAATGAATGACTAAGGATTGGGGGGAAGGTGGAGAGAGGCTTAAAAGGTTTGCTTAGTGTGGTAGAGCTAGCCCAGAGAAGATTCAGGATGGGAATCAGGGCCAGTTGGTGACACATCTGTCCATCCCACTAGCAATCAGGTCACCCACCTAGGAAAAAAAAAAGCAGGGACAATGTCTGTAGTATTTCCTCCCTATGCAATAAAATCACAATGATTGAAGAATTTGTAAATGAGAAGCTTCAATACTGTAACAGTAGAACAGGAGGACCAAGGAGGAGAGGTGGAAGCCTCTTAAGAGTATTTTGGGATTTGCTACAATTAGGAACACAATACTAAGGAGATGATCAAAAAAACAATTTTCAGGTATTTAGCTGTTAACCCTACAGTTGGTTTCCATTTCCTCTATCCCTCCCCCTCATACTAAATGTTTGCAGCTCTACGCTCCCTCTCTGGAGAGACGCACAGAAATGACTTTTCTTATGGACGCCAAGAGCAGTCCTCCTCCCGTGGTTGCTCCTCATCCAGCTGTTCAGAATCTTGTTGAGGCTGACTCAGTTACTGGCTCTCTCACCCCAGGGCCCTCCCTTCTTCTGAGTCCACCATGCACCCAGGGATGAAGCAGAACTTGGACTCCCGCCCTGGAAAAAGTAAAGCTTTATCAACACTCGCACCCCCCCCCCAAGCTGGAGCTTTGCCCCACCCTTGACAACTTCCTACCAGACCACAACAGAACACTCTGACCCCACTCTGCACATTTGCTTACTCCAGGCTCAGCTCCCGCCTGACTGTGAGCACAAGAATGTGTGCAATAGCCACGGCTGGTTTGTCTCCTGAAGCAGTGCTGCAGAAGTCTCGATGCCTTTGTTTTGTTCCACAGTATGTCCCTTCTCTCTTCCCCCCAGAGTTCCCTGTTTTTCTTTGTTAAGAGTGACTCCAGGGGTGGCACCACGGCTCACTAGGCTAATCCTCTGCCTTGCGGCGCCGGCACACCGGGTTCTAGTCCCGGTCGGGGCACCAGATTCTGTCCCGGTTGCCCCTCTTCCAGGCCAGCTCTCTGCTGTGGCCCGGGAGTGCAGTGGAGGATGGCCCAAGTACTTGGGCCCTGCACCCCATGGGAGACCAGGATAAGCACCTGGCTCCTGCCATCGGATCAGAGCAGTGCACCGGCCACGGCGGCCATTGGAGGGTGAACCAATGGCAAAGGAAGACCTTTCTCTCTGTCTCTCTGTCTCTCACTGTCCACTCTGTCTGTCAAAAAAAAAAAAAAAAGAGTGACTCCAACTTTCAGTATACACAGACTGATATGCTCAGTTGGAAGAGAATAAAGATAGAAGCCCGTCGGCACAAGGCTTTGCCCAGAGGCTGCTTGTGCTTGGGAAGAGTCACCACATCCAGCTTCTTTCCCTGGGTCATGCCCAGCTCCATTTGTGCAAACCTACCCTCTGGGGGGTAGACTAGAGCCAGAATGATAGACCCATGTACTGAACACCCCAACCTGTGCTGCAAGCACTGAGCTGAGCTGGGTTCTTTCCATGCAACGTCTGTCACGTCATGACTCCTTCATCATTAAAATAAAAATATGGTCTTGTCTTCTCCATGTTGCCAAAGAAGAAAGTGAGGCCCATCAGTGAGAGCTGACCCACCTGAAAGTGATCCCGTTGGAGACTGTTCTCGTCTCTTTACTCTGTCGATGAACCAACTGTTCACACCAGAGAGCTGGAGGCGTGCTGGCATGCATAGACCAGACATCCCCCAACTGCTGCTCGGAATCCCTGGGAACAGCCCCTCTCTAAGAGTTGCAAGACTTCAGCGACTATACAGGGCCACCATGGGCCATGCCCCACAGTCTATCACTCTGGGCCTGCTGCATGCCACCCCTGCTTTATGTGACCTAAAGGATGACATTATCAGGTGCTTTTTGACAGAGGAAATGCCTCTTTAGACAGCCCTCAACTGTGTGGTTGCATTTTGCACGTATCTTCTCTTTTCTCAGCTCTTCCAATCCTTGATCTTCTTGTTTCAAACCAAGACATAGTCCATAACAAGACATGACACTTCCTAATGGCAAATCAGAGATCAAGCTATTCTTTGAAAGGAATGGCTTCCCAGGTAGGCATTGAAAACCCTAGGAGGGAAGTGGGTTCTTTGAAAGCCATGGATTGCTTTAAATTTGACATATTCTTTGAGTACCTACCATGTGCCAGTGTTTTTGTGATGTAATTTACATAAGTTATCACATTTAATAGCCACAACTCAAAGGACTAATTATAATTATTTTGACTTTGTTGTTAAAGACACTTAGACTTGGAAGGCTACAAGTGATGAAGACAGTATTGGAACTGGGAGTACCTGACAACAATGCCAGTAAGTAGCTGAGGTCGCCCGGGAAGTCTACATTCTTGTCACAAGTACTTTAGCAGCTCCTCCTCCGAAGAAAATTCTTTGTCACTTCTCCCACTTGGCTTGGTGGTTGACACCAAATCTTATCTGGTTGGCTATTGGTCCAATGCCTGTTAATCCAGACACCAGACTTTGGTATCGCCAAGCAGCCTGTTCTTTCAGGTTAAGAGCATGGGACCACATCCTAAATGGTGAACACTGTTGTTGTGTAATTATTAATATCAGGCCTTTATCTGGATCTTAACCATCCCTTGAAAACCAAATCTAACTGTTGCCCACTGCTGCCATGCCATCTAGATATTCTTAGGTATTACCCATGATCCTCTAGCCTTCCCATGATCTTCTAGGGTCAAGGCTTGTCAATACCTATGAGCTTCTGGCCAAAGCCGAACTGATGAGCAGGGCCCCATTTACCTCCTTTCGGGGAAGGAGGAAGACTCAGGGAGAGGAAGATGATTGGGCCTACTGGAGCTACAGGCTTCCACCCCTCCATAACTCAAGACAGAGGGGCCAGACTTTGCCTCCTTGCCAGAGCACGCAAGGGTGCTGGAGCCGCACAGCCTGTGGGGCCCTCAGGGAGAAGGGATGAAGGTACCAGAATGGCAGGGATAGAAAAAGACAATAAACCAAGGGTGGAAGAAGTCTATGTTATTAACTTAAAGCAAACAAGGCATTCCAGCTGTTGCATCCCCAAGCAGATGTCTGTGGAAGCGTAAGGCCATTCACGAGCACAGGGTTATAAATAAACCTCGCCGTACTCTCCCGGTTATATCCTTCACTCTGCTCCTTCCTGGGCACCACTCTAGGTCTGAGAGACGACAGAGCACGCGAAACGTGCACCGCAGGCTGCACTACTTCATCCCGACGCATCTCTCGTCTGTCTCCACTCCACCCCATGCTCTTATCATTCCCATCACAAGCAGAGACCCACCATCGTGGTTTAACCTATGGGCTTAGACCAGTTTCATCCAGTGCTTGGTGTGTACTGGGTAAGGGGGTTACCAGCTCTGTCTGGGAAGTTCCAGCTTCAGGCTACGTTCTCCTTATGAAGATAACTATTGTTTCTCTACATGTACGTGTTAAAACGCATTCCTGAACGCCTGAGTGTGTTTTCCATTTGCATCTCTTCTCCGCGAAAACCCAAACACTCATCTCAGGACAATGATTAACACATGCCGATTTGAATTCCAAAGCCCCAGAGAGCCAAAGCTGAGCCAACCCACAGAGCCACAGCCCAGTGCACCTCTGCACACCTCCCACACGGCAGCACCCCCCAACCCCCTCTGTCTGTCCAGGGAAGCATTGCACTCCGATGCCCTCCGCCCCCTCCCGCAGCTTTGTAGACTGTCAACTCCCCAGCCCTCTCTGATCTCTGCCCTCCCTTTCCTCCAAATTAAATTTCAACTTTTTGTAAACCTCTGTGAAAATGACAAGCCAGTGTCAGAGCTGTATTTGAATACACAAAAGCATAAATAATGCCATCCATCAGGACTGTCACTCAGGAAGATAGATTGGTAGTTGTCCAGACCCTCAAATGACACCAAAGCCAAAGTTAGAAAGTCTCTCTTTTCTTTTTCTTTAGCCTCGCTCACTCACATGCTCGCTCGCTCTCTCCCCCTCTCTCCCCTTCTCTTTCTCTTTCTCTTTCTATTTGCCGGTCTGCTTGATTCTGATTAATGGTCCTGTCAGGGTGGGATTCCACTTGCTCGGATAATGAGTCAAGAAGGTATTCCCTGTCACAGGCACAGCAGATGTCAGGGCAGAAGGGCTCAGGGATGCCAGAAACAATATACAGTTTCTTCCTAGTCCCCTGACAGGCCAATATGCTGCACAAGGTCTAATTTATGTAGACAAAATGCAGGCGGGGCTGCAGCCACCCGCAAACTGCCCCCAGCAAGCCCCAGCTACAATGCAGCCTCCGTGCGCGGAGCCGCGGCAGGCTGCAAAGGACATGGGCAGCTGACTCCACGGCGGTGCCTGGTGCCGCCGCCGAAGGCCCGGACCCGTCGAAGAGGCCCGGGACTCCTTTGACTTCATTAAACTGCACTTTATATCATTATGGGAAGAAATCAAACAGGGCAGAGGGCTTCTGCTGCCTTTAATGGCTTGATTAGGTTAGTCACTGCTGCGCTTGGCCATTATCATAGCGGAGCTGCTGAGAAGCGTCAGCTTCCGCGTGGGCTCCAGCCGGGCGCTTGGCCCTTTGCTTTGACTGCGTGGCTCTCATCTCAGCACTCCATGCAATGACAGAGACTGTCGGGGCTCCCCTCCATCCCTGCTGGTGCCCCGGGAAGCGGAGCCGCTCCTCAGCCAAAGCCGAGGCGCTCTGTCTCGGCCGCAAGGTGTGCGCGCTGGCATGCCGTCAGCCTGTCCACATAGATTCTGCACCGTCTGCAGGTATTTCCGTTTTTTCTTTTTTTCCCTTTTTAAGAATAATCTTCTGGGCTGTTTCGTGAGTTATGACATTAAAGCAGTATATATTTCTCGTAGAAATTAAAATACGGCCACATTCCCTTGACAAACAACTCAAGGCAGTTAAATGCTAGGAACACACTGGAATCTGATAAATCAAAATCAGGCAGGGGATGTCACATCATCCTGGCTGTGAGGATAGAGCTCTTGTGTTCACCAATCTCCATTTTAATCTTAAGCGTGACACAAGAATCTTCCATTAAGTGGGAAAATAAAAACAGCCCCAGACTTCCGAACAGACGCTGAAACTCCACATATGAGGGCCGTTTGCTTGGCTCCCAGACGCACTGCTCTGGGTGCAGTGGACTCGTATAATAGGGCTCTCTGGCTTTCGGTTTTAGGTTGTGGATGGTGCTCCTTAAAAGGCAGCAGGCAGGATGTGAGGGCTTCAAAGCTTAATCAAAATGTTACAAGCTCAACTGACTTCTCTTTCCTTCTACTGGGGCTTTTCCTCTTTTATTAGCATGGCTAATTAAGATTCTCTTAATTTCGGCCCTAGTGGCCATTCGGGGAGTGAACCAATGGAAAGAAGACACCTCTTTCTGTGTCTCCCTCTCACTGTCTGTAACTCTACCCGTCAAATAAATTTAAAAAAAAAAATTAGAATGGGCCCTTCTGTAATCATTGCCGGCTTCCAGTGAGTTCAGACATCCCAGCCTTGAGTCCATCTCAGTTCCAAATATGTTCCCCAACTCTGCAACTGCACACTTAACCCTGCTCCTTCCAAATCTATCCATGCACATACCTACTAAGTAGCCACTGGAGATTTTCACAAAAGAAGTGGCAATAGGAAAAAAAGATTCAACTTCCCAGAGCATCTGTGTTCACGAAGGTGAAAAGATGCATGGTTTAATGAGGAAAGTCCAGTTGCAGAAAAGAGTGCGTAATACATTCCAATTTACCTTAGCTATGTGTGTTTACTTCAATTAATTTACTTAACTCTGGAAGGATACATAGAGAATTAACAGGAGGAACCTCTGGGTAGTTAGCTCCAGGGGGTGGAATTTTTATCGTGTCCAGGAGTTATTTTTATATTAAAAACCAATTTTAAAATAAAATACATGAAAAGAAGTGGGGAGGCCGAATTAAGCAAACCTACTTCCCAAACTCCCCCAGCTTAAAACATGGACCTCTCGCAAATGTCTAGAATATACGAAAGAATACTCCAGCCAAAGTAAATATCACAACATAAATGAGTCCCACTGAAGAACCTTAAAATCAAACCAAGATGGAGTGACTTAAGCTAACGCTATTAAAAACAAGAAGTCACCTTTGCCCCAAATAAAATTAAAGTTTAAAAATTATAGCCCTAAACTTTTTCCCCCAAAGCTAAAATTAGGTGCAGCTATAAAAATAAGGGACCCTATTCTTAGCTAGCTGAGACACTTGCGCCTGGCTATGCTAAGACCTAACTCAGTTTGTATGCCTCCTAATACTCAGATAACGGTGTGGGAAGCGGGAAGCCGCTCTCCCTCCAGGGGAATGAAGGGAGCGAGACGTCGTCCCCCTCAGGGTGAACAAGATGACGCTGACAGGGAAAGGAACTGCTGAAGAAGTAAACAACAAAATGGCGACGAGGGGCATGCCTTTCACATGATCAACTCACTGATTGGATAGAGGACGCATGCCTTTCACATGATCAGCTCACTGATTGGATAGAGGACGCATGCCTTTCACATGATCAACTCACTGATTGGATAGAGGACGCATGCCTTTCACATGATCAGCTCACTGATTGGATAGAGGACGCATGCCTTTCACATGATCAGCTCACGGATTGGATAGAGGACGCATGCCTTTCACATGATCAGCTCACTGATTGGATAAAGGACGCATGCCTTTCACATGATCAGCTCACTGATTGGATAGAGGACACATGCCTTTCACATGATCAGCTCACGGATTGGACAGAAGGTGCATGCCTTTCACATGATCAGCTCACGGATTGGTCGCTGCGGGTATATAAACCGTGTGGCTCTGTGCTGGGGGCGCTCTCTGGACTCCCGAGTTCAGGAGGCCCGTCTGCACAGACGCCGAATAAATCCTCTTGCTTTTGCATCAGCCAGTCAGGACTCTGAGTCTTTGGGGTGTGCCTCTCTATGTGTTAGCATCCTCACTCAGAGGGTCTAACACCACTTTATGAGAAATCAGTGTGTGAACGCCCCAAGATCGGGCAGTGCTCCAGGTAGAAAAAACCTGCAGCAAAGAACCTGGTGCTGTTGGAGCCATAACCGGAGGTCAGACGGTGGGGAATAGAGTTGGGTACCACAGAAGCAGACATGTGCAGTAATGTTGCATGCCATGGAGAGGTCACAAAACTGAGGGATGTGGGCGATGTTGTATGGTTTGTAGAAGGGTTTTCCCATCACAAATGATCCTCTTCATGAAATGGAAAATTCTAGAAATAAACCATGTGTACATTTTAAAAGATTCCCTGGGCTTCATTTATGTATTTGTATACAGCATTAAAGGGCTGGAGCATGGCAGGGAAGTGAGCATGTGCAAGATTTGGGGGCCATGTTACCAAATGCTGAGACATCGGCTAGACTGGCACAGTGTGCTCCTCCTCCAAAGAGAAAGCCACGGGCGAGAAGTAATTTATGGGCAATGCGTGGAAAACGACTTACTGCAGGCAATGAGCTATAGCCGCACTTGCTTGACTTCTGTACATGCCCCTTCTGATTTGTCTGGGAGGAGATCATTCATCACAGGCTACACAGTTGCAAAGCTGAGGCAGAAAGAGCAAGGTCACCGGAAATGGCGGGTGAGCATGTTGGACCACAAACGGAAAAGCACAGCGGCATGCAAAGTTAATTTCAAGGCCCCGCGACAGACCTATTTTCCAAGGCCTGCCTGTTCCAGGGCACAGGGAAGGTGGGTGGAAGCTGGCCCTGGCTGACTCAAGTCCCAGTCTAGAGTAAGTTAATGCTCTGGCCTTGCTAACATGCGTGGCAGCCATATGGTCATTGGCTGCGAAGAGTTAAGAATGGTAAAGTGGGCCGATGCCATGGTTCACTAGGCTAATCCTCCACCTGCGGTGCTGGCACCCTGGGTTCTAGTCCAGGCCGGGGCGCCGGATTCTGTCCTGGTTGCTCTTCTTCCAGGCCAGCTCTCTGCTGTGGCCCGGGAGTGCAGTGGAGGATGGCCCAAGTGCTTGGGCCCTGCACCCGCATGGGAGACCAGGAGAAGCACCTGGCTCCTGGCTTCAGATTGGCACAGCGCGCCGGCCGCAGCGGCCATTGTGGGGTGAAGCAACGGAAAAGGAAGACATGTCTCTCTCTCTCACTGTCCACTCTGCCTGTCAAAAATAAATAAATAAATAAATAATTTTTAAAAGGAAAAAAAAAAGAATGGTGAAGTGGAAGGACATTGCTGCTAGGAAGCCGTTTGCCTGTGGGCGGGCTCTGAAATATCAACCCAGCCCCGATGAAGAGCAGAGTGGGACCTGGTGGCCGGTTCATCTCTGGGGTCACAAAGACATAGACAGGAGTTCCCCTCTTCCCGGCTTAGCCACAGGTTTGCTTTCTGGAGTTACAGTTACCCCTGGCCATCACAGTCTGAAAAGATGACATGGAAAATTCTAGAAATAAACCATTTGTCCATTTTAAAGGATGCCCTGTTCTGAGTTGCAAGGTGGAGTCTTGGGCCAACTGGCTCTGTCTCACCTGGCCCACGCATCAGTCCCTTCCCTAGAGCATCTGTGCTCTGTTCTACACCTGCTCCTTGGTCACTTTGAAGCTATGTGGGTTACCAGAGCCACTGTCACAGTACGGTAGTGCTTGTGTTCAAGTCACCCTTAGCTTGCTTATTCATGGCCCCAAAGAGCCAGAGTAGTGATGCTGGCAATTCTGATAAGAGAAATTGAAAAATGCTCCCTTTAAATAAAAAGGTGGAGGTGTAATTAGATATTTTAAGACAGAGACCACATCCATATAACTTCTACGATAGTATATCATTGTCCTTGGTCTATTTCATTCTTAGTTATTAGTGTTCATCTCTTACTGTGCCCAATTTATAAATTAAAGTTGACCATAATTATGTGGTATAGGGGAAAACGGAGTAGATACTGGGGTTGGTATTATTATTTGTGATTCGGGGCACCCACTGGGGCCTTGGATAGGGGTCACTCTGTGTGGTGTTTCCTTCCTCTGTGTCAACACCCAAGTTTTCCCAACTTCCTGAGGGCCTAAAAGCTTTCGCTTCCATCTTGTTGAATCAGCCATGCTGCCAGCTCAGACCCACCTTCCCAGCCTTTCTTATTGTTAGAGGCTCAAGTCGTTTGTGGAAGCAGACTCCTGGATGAGGAATACAAGGTCCTATCATGGGACTTCCCTTGCTGGCCCCCAGGATGCGCTTGCCACTGACACCCCTCAGCAGGGACAATCAAAGGGACCGGTCTTACTCTTTGTCCAGCCAGGGAAGCACAGGTCCCCGTTAGCAGCTGCTACAGTTGTCAGTGAGACCATTGGCCACTGCGTGACACTGACATTGGGTAGGACGAGCCCAATCCTGTAAGTTACTGCCACGTGATCTCCCCAACAGAAACAAAGCAGAGGGCAGTGGTGTTCATCTGGGTGTAGACAGTTCTTTCTGGCAGGTGTTCCTGGGACCTAGGAGTGAGGAAGGGGAAAAGAGAAGAAACCAACCACATGTGTACCATCACAGCCCCTGCTGCAGGCAAAGCGGCCTTGGCTCCACTCAGACTCCCGGGATGATGACTAGAGCTCTGATCACAGCCCAGCACATGGCTGGGGCGCACGTCCACCAATTCCCAGTGTGCCTGCTAGCTGAGGTTTCTCCTGGAAGCATGAGCGATCCCCACTGTGGTCGGCTGCTGGCAAAGGAGCTCCTGAGAGGTGTCTGGGAAAGGCTGGCGGCAGAATGCTGGAGACACAGGGAGCAGACAGAAGTGGGTTCTGCAGGCAAGTTCTTAAAGAATCATCTCTCATGCACTCACACAGACTGAACAGAGGTGTCGCCTACAGTGCTCACGGCATCCTGATTTTTAAGATGTTCCCTTGTGTGTGATCTGAGACCCCCTCCACGAGGGCAGAAATCACCTGCATGATCTCCAAGGGCCCATAAGAGGCAGAGCAAGAATTATCGCGTGGCACGCTGCTCACTGTTCCCAGGTGGCCACGGCATCTCAGGTGCGAGACCGGACAGGCAGGGCTCCGGGGAAGCATAGCTCCTCACTCAGCCCCCTTATCAGATGTGCTCTATCTATTCAGGTATAGATGAAGTTACATGAGATCATAACAAATTCTTTTTAAAATTTTTATTAATATAAAGAGAACAAACTTCATGTAGTTCATAGACACAGTCCTAAGAATATAATAGTTGCCTCCTTCTCTTCCTCTCTTCCTCCTCCCCTTCCCTTCTTTTTAAATTTCTGTGATATTTTTTTTTAAAGAGTTTATTTATTTATTTGAAAGGTAGAGTTATAGACAGTGAGAGGGAGAGACAGAGAAATGTCTTCCATCTGCTGGTTCACTCCTCAATTGGCCACAATGGCCAGAGCTGAGCCGAGGAGCTTCTTCCAGGTCTCCCACATGGGTGCAGGGGCCCAAGGACTTGAACCATCTTCTACTGCTTTCCCAGGCCACAGCAGAGAACTGGATCAGAAGAGGAGCAGCCGGGACTAGAACCAGTGCCCATATGGGATGCCAACACCACAGGTGGAGAATTAAACTACTGTGCCACAGTGCCGGGCCCAACACATTTTCAATTTACTTTATGGTAACAGGCTTAATGCTCCACTAAATGAAGAGTTCAACAGGTAAAAATAGAAAGACCACTGTCCAACAGAAGTATAGACAGGGCTACAAACAATGATCAGATCTCAAGATGTCAGTTTCACTCGTACACATTAGATGTTTTGATCTCTGCTCTTGGGCAAGGCAAAACCTGCACACTCGCAAGAGGAGACCTGGAGCCTTCTTCTGTCCTGTTGGGGGTGGGGGGGAGTCCCCTCTATGTGGCGTAATCACTGCCACATTGGATGTGTTCAGTGCCTTTCGTTGGGTGGATGAAGTCAAGTGACTTTGGTCAGTCCTTTATCCTGTAAGGATACTTGTCATGTTGGATTAAGGCCCATTCTACTCCAGCAGGACCCCATCTTAACTCATTGTATCTGCAACAAATTGATTTCCAAGTTAGGTCACGTTTTGAGATACTGGAGGTTAGGTCCTCAACATAGCCTGTTAAGGGCACAACTCAACCCACAGTGCTCCTGTAGTAGACCATGATATACCACCCCTAGTATGGAAGTATCCTTACAGGAGAGGAGACATCCAGGTAGAAGCCGGCTAAGGGACAATGAAGACCGAGACTGGAATGAGACAGCCACACACCAGGGGGTGCCTACAGCAGCCCTGACCTGGGCCAGGGCGACTTCTCTGGAGACGTCAGAGAGAGCATGGCCCTGCCAACACCCTGACCTCGGCTTCCAGCCTTCAGAACAGTGAGACAACATGTTTCCGTTGTTGGTAGCCCCCTCGTCTTTGGTTCTTGGTGGATGCTGTTGGAGCTGCGTAAGTGTAAACACCACCCTCCAGCAAGTGCAGAGTGTGCACCGCGTCACCACCCACCTGGGGAGCACAGGAGCCTCTGGGGAGCTGAGCCCATGGCCCTCACTTTGACTCTATCAGCGTCACATGCAGAGGAGGAAGAGGAGAGGTCCTTCAGACCTGGGAATGTCGCTCCTCATCACTCGGGGGGGGGGGGGGGGGAGGGGGTCAGACGTCTCCGGAAAATGAGATGCAGACTGGACCGGACACCTCTGCAGCACGGCTAGGAGTAGAACCCAGCCGGCCCTCTCAGGGCACTTCCATGGTCCACCATAGCAGAGCGACAGGAAGCAGGAGGAGGCGGAGAAAGAAGGAGAGGAAGGGGCAAGGGAAGACAGGGAGAGGAGCAACCACAGCACACAGCGAGGTCTCCAAGTCAAAGGGACGAGGCCACCACCCGAACGGCTCCTCCTCTTTCATTCTCAACACCTAGTGAATTCCCAGAGCTGCGTTTCGGAACCCACGTGCTTCCTCTCCCTGGTCACACCACTGCCTTCCTTCAGAACCTCACCCTATCTCATGCCGACAACCACTATGACTTCCATCCGCCTCTACACAGCAGCCCTGGGGTGAGCGCCTGAGTACCCTGCTTCCAGCCCTCCCAGGAGGCAGACTCAGGACTGCACTGGACACAGGACACTCCCACCTCCCACGTCACACGGGCACCCACCCCTCCTGGTTTACTCTCCAGCCCGCCCTGTGCAGCGAACCCGTTGCGTTCCACACCTGCGTCTTTTACAAGTGCCTGTCTCCCTCTTCCCACTGCCTCTCCACCTGCTACCCTTCTCTCATGCTCTGCACGGCTGCTGTAAAGACTTTCATTGCCTCCACCCCCATCCCAGCTGTGGCAGAATGAATTTGTGTCTCCCCTGTAGTCCTACAGAACCCCCCAAAAGGGTTACCTATCACACTGCGCTCTGGTTATCTGCTGTAGGATTGTCTGCTCCCAAAGACGGCACGTCTCCTAACAGTCCTTTTGGTCACAGTACCCTAAGCCCCTGGCATCATGTGTGCAGTGAGGAAAATTCTCAATAAGTATTGCAAACGTGAAGGGTGCATGAATGGCAACGATGAACTCCAAGCACCACACTGGTACCTGCATTGCCCTCCATCCTATGGCTTTGTTCTCCAAGGCTGTAAGAGCAAGTCACCTGATAAACAGAGGCCACTGCTCTCTCCTTCCCTGTACACCTGCCCCAGGCTCTCGTAAGGTTTGGGATTGGCTTGAGTCTAGGAAAATCACTAGGCCTCTCCTTAGACACTGTAGAGCCAGCTAATTTATATGAGGAGGAGATTCCTGGCCCCTGCTTCTTGGAAGAGACAGAGAGAACAAGATGAAGAGGTCCACCGTGAGTTACTGCCTCATTCAGCCTGGCCTCTCCCGGACACCAGGCCTTCTGCTCCTCTCACAAAGGTTTATGTTCTAAGTCATTAAGGTTTTCTGCCAAAACTCAACGTGTTTCTCTTTAAAGGCCCTTGTTCCCACTCAGAAGTTTCTTAATCAGAAACAGCGGCTAACTGTTAAAGTCAAAATAAAGGAAATAAAATTAAATACCCCAATTGCTTTTTGCCCCCCAGGGTGTACACTCGGCAGGAAACTGGAATCAGCAGTGGAGCTGGGACAGGAGCCCGGGAACTCAGGCACCCAAACCCATCTTTTTTTTTTTTTTTTTTTTTTTTTTTTGACAGGCAGAATTAGACAGTGAGAGAAACAAGACAGAAAGGTCTTCCTTTTCCCTTGGTTCACCCTCCAAATGGCCACTACAGCCGGCGCACTGTGGTGATCCGAAGCCAGGAGCCCACTGCTTCTCCTGGTCTCCCATGGGGTGCAGGGCCCAAGCACTTGGGCCATCCTCCACTGCACTCCCGGGCCACAGCAGAGAGCTGGCCTGGAAGAGGAGCAACCAGGACAGAATCCGGCGCCCTGACCCGGACTAGAACTCGGGGTGCTGGCGCCGCAGGTGGAGGATTAGCCTAGTGAGCCACGGTGCCAGCCCAAACAGGTCTTAACCATTAGGCCAAACGCCTGCCCCACACGAGGACTTGGTATTAACTGTGTAAAATGCAGTCTGACAAACCCAACCATCTTCCGAAGTTTGGATATTTCATTTGGTTCCAATGACTTTGCTTTCATAAACATCGTCAAAACATCATCTCTAAAACATTTTTTTCTTGGCGTGAAGTATTTCCATGTCAGAAATCAAAATCTCTTATTCCACATTCTCTCATAATTCCTTCCATTCACAAAAAGGGAAGACGATTTTTGTTAGGGTTTGCCATAAAAAGAATTCTGTTTTGGATTTCCTGCAGTTGCGTCCTCCTTCACTGTCAGATGATGGAGAAGGAATTATCATCAGCTTTAAAGCTGCCTTTCACAGCCCTGGATCAGGGCCCGTCCCCGGGTCAGGGGACACACGCTGTGCCGCCTCGCTCTTCTCCGGGCACCTGACCAAGTGGTGTCCCCTTCCCCAGGGCCTACGATCCTGCGGACTATGAGCACCTGCCCGTTTCTGCCGAGATTAAGGAGCTCTTCCAGTACATCAGCAGGTGAGCGCTAGGACCTCGCCCTCCACCCGCCCTGGCTGCCTCACCCGGACCTTGCCTACCTCTAGTCTGCAAGAAGGCCTTCTCCTTCTGTGTCTCAAGCCTGAACAGTAGAGTGGCTTTCTCTGACTGTCTCCACTTGGCCTTGACAATCCCCTAGGTACACACCTCAGTTGATCGAGCTGCATCACAAACTGAAACCCTTCATTCCGGATTTCATCCCAGCTGTCGGCGACATCGATGCATTCTCTTAGGCAGTCCATCCTACAACTGGCTCCTTAGATGTTTCTCCCGACTGCCTGCCCTCCCTCTAACAATTCCAGTAATTTCCTAGACTGCATTGGCTACTGTGATAACATATTCATTTCACCAGAACCCTTAACCTTGCTCTCTGTTCCAAATTATACTCATTGCTAGTAAGTAATCCTTTATTATCTCATTATAAATGAAAGTCATATATTTGTCATCCTAATTATGAATCCAAGATTTATATTTGGGGTCCTATTGATCATATATTTTTTCTTTTCTTTTTTAAAGATGTATTTTTTTTAAACTTTTATTTAATGAATATAAATTTCCAAAGTACGACTTATGGATTACAATGGCTTCCCCCCCATACCGTCCCTCCCACCCACAACCCTCCCCTTTCCCACTCCCTCTCCCCTTCCATTCACATCAAGATTCATTTTCGATTATCTTAATACACAGAAGATCAGCTTAGTATACATTAAGTAAGGATTTCAACAGTTTGCTCCCACACAGAAACATAAAGTGAAAAATAATAGATGATTTTTTTAAATGATGATGAAATCAGAGCAGACCTATTGTCATGTTTAATCCCAGTGAGGGTCAAGTTGGGAATTGATAATTTCTTTTTTTTTTTTTTTTTACAGAGGATCAGTTTAGTATACATTAAGTAAAGATTTCAACAGTTTAACCCCCATAGAAACACAAAGTGAAATATATTGTTTGAGTACTAGTTATAGCATTAAATCTCAATGCACAGCACATTAAGGACAGAGATCCTACATGAGGAGTAAGTGCACAGTGACTCCTGTTGTTGACTTTACCAATTGACACTCCTGTCTATGGCATCAGTAATCTCCCTATGCTCCAGTCATGAGTTTCCAAGGCTATGGAAGCCCTCTGAGTTCTCTGACTCTTATCTTGTTTAGACAAGGTCATAGTCAAAGTGGAGGTTCTCTCCTCCCTTCAGAGAAAGGTACCTCTTTCTTTGATGACCTGTTCTTTCCACTGGGATCTCACTCACAGAGATCTTTTGCCAGAGTGTCTTGGCTTTCCATGCCTGAAATACTCTCATGGGCTTTTCAGACAGATCCGAATGCCTTTAGGGCTGATTCTGAGGCCAGAGTGCTATTTAGGACATCTGCCATTCTATGAGTCTGCTGAGTATCTCACTTCCCATGTTGGATCACTCTCCCCTTTATTTATTCTATCGGTTAGTGTTAGCAGGTACTAGACTTGTTTATGTGATCCCTTTGACTCTTAGTCCTTTCATTATGATCAATTGTGAACTGAAATTGATCACTTGGACTAGTGAGATGGCATTGGTACATGCCACCTTGATGGGATTCAATTGGAATCCCCTGGTATGTTTCTAACTCTACCGTTCGAGGTAAGTCAGCTTGAGCATGTCCCAAATTATACATCTCTTCCCCCTCTTATTCCTACTCTTATGTTTAACAGGGATCACATTTCAGTTAATTTTCAACACTTAAGAATAACTGTGTATTAATTACAGAATTAAACCAGTCATATTAAGTAGAACAGATGAAAAAACTACTAAGAGGGATAATGTATTAAGTTGTTCATTAACAGTCAGGGCTATGCTGATCAAGTCACCGTTTCCCATAGTGTCCATTTCACTTCAACAGGTTTCCTTTTTGGTGTTCAGTCAGTTGGCACCGATCAGGGAGAACATATGGTATTTGTCCCTTTGGGACTGGCTTATTTCACTCAGCATGATGTGTTCCAGATTCCTCCATTTTGTTGCAAATGACTGGATTTCGTTGTTTCTTACTGTGGTATAGTATTCTAAAGAGTACATATCCCATAATTTCTTTATCCAGTCTACCGTTGATGGGCATTTAGGTTGGTTCCAGGTCTTAGCTATTGTGAATTGAGCTGCAATAAACATTAGGGTGCAGACCTCTTTTTTGTTTGCCAATTTAAATTCCTTTGGGTAAATTCCAAGGAGTGGGATGGCTGGGTTGAACGGTAGGGTTATCTTCAGGTTTCTGAGGAATCTCCAGACTGACTTCCATAGTGGCTTGACCAGTTTGCATTCCCACCAACAGTGGGTTAGTGTCCCTTTTTCCCCACATCCTCGCCAGCATCTGTTGTTGGTAGATTTCTGCATGTGAGCCATTCTAACCGGGGTGAGGTGAAACCTCATTGTGGTTTTGATTTGCATTTCCCTGATTGCTAGTGACTTTGAACATTTTTTCATGTGTCTGTTGGCCATTTGGATTTCCTCTTTTGAAAAATGTCTATTGAGGTCCTTGGCCCATCTCTTAAGTGGGTTGTTGGTTTTGTTTTTGTGGAGTTTCTTGATCTCTTTGTAGATTCTGGTTATTAACCCTTTATCTGTTGCATAGTTTGCAAATATGTTTTCCCATTCTGTCGGTTGTCTCTTCACTCTCCTGACTGTTTCTTTTGCAGTACAGAAACTTCTCAATTTGATGCAATCCCAATAGTTGATTTTGGCTTTGACTGCCTGTGCTTCCCGGGTCTTTACCAGAAATTCTTTGCCTGTGCCAATATCTTGAAGGGTTTCTCCAATGTTCTCTAATAACTTGATGGTGTCAGGTCGTAGATTTAGGTCTTTAATCCATGTTGAGTGGATTTTTGTGTAAGGTGTAAGGTAGGGGTCTTGCTTCATGCTTCTGCACGTGGAAATCCAATTTTCCCAGCACCATATATTGAATAGACTGTCCTTGCTCCAGGAATTAGTTTTAGATCCTTGATCAAATATAAGTTGGCTGTAGATGTTTGGGTTGATTTCTGGTGTTTCAATTCTGTTCCATTGGTCTATCCATCTGTTTCTGTACCAGTACCATGCTGTCTTAATTACAACTGCCCTGTAGTATGTCCTGAAATCTGGTATTGTGATGCCTCCGGCTTTGTTTTTGTTGTACAAGATTGCTTTAGCTATTCGAGGTCTCTTGTGCCTCCATATGAATTTCAGCACCATTTTTTCCAGATCTGAGAAGAAGGTCTTTGGTATCTTGATTGGTATTGCATTGAATCTATAGATTGCTTTTGGGAGAATGGACATTTTGATGATATTGATTCTTCCAATCCATGAGCATGGAAGATTTTTCCATTTCTTGGTATCCTCTTCTGTGGGGAGCAATCCGGACTAGACTGAGTTACTGGAATTAAGACTTATTCTATGCATCTGCTCTCCCACAATATGGCGCTGGGAGAGAAGTAAACAGCTTCTGCACAGCTGCCTCCAGTTCAACCAATAAACTGTAGGACTTGCTCCTGATTGGAGGAGAGCAGCGTACTCGGCGTGTGGGCAGCCGAGTTGGGATTGGCAAAGGACTATAAAGGAGGAGAGAGACGGCATGCACCAGGAACATCTAAGGGGAACATCTGAAGGAACGCCTGTGCAGCCCCCGAGAGAGCCGGCCGGCGGTGTGCCACTCCCCTGCGGAAGTGGGGAATGTGGCCAGGGGGAACTGCCTTTCCACGGAGGTGGAAGGGATAGTAGCCAACCCGGGAAGAACCAGCAGCAAACCCAGGGAGGGCCGAGCAGACGAAAGAACAGCGCAGGGTCCTGTGTTGCTCCTCCACGAAGAGGGGGAGCGACATTCTTCTATTTCTTTCTTTAAGGTTTTGTAATTTTCATTGTAGAGATCTTTAACGTCCTTGGTTAAGTTTATTCCAAGGTATTTGATTGTTTTTGTAGCTATTGTGAATGGGATTGATCTTAGAAGTTCTTCCTCAGCCATGGCATTGTCTGTGTATACAAAGGCTGTTGATTTTTGTGCATTGATTTTATACCCTGCTACTTTGCCAAACTCTTCTATGAGTTCCAATAGTCTCTTAGTAGAGTTCTTTGGGTCCCCTAAATACAGAATCATGTCATCTGCAAAGAGGGATAGTTTGAGTTCTTCCTTCCCAATTTGTATCCCTTTAATTTCGTTTTCTTGCCTAATAGCTCTGGCTAGAACCTCCAGAACTATATTGAATAGCAGTGGTGAGAGTGGGCATCCCTGTCTGGTTCCAGATCTCAGTGGAAATGCTTCCAACTTTTCCCCATTCAATAGGATGTTGGCTGTGGGTTTTTCATAGATTGCTTTGATTGTATTGAGGAATGTTCCTTCCATACCCAGTTTGATTAGAGTTTTCATCATGAACAGGTGTTGTATTTTATCAAATGCTTTCTCGGCATCTATTGAGATAATCATGGTTTTTCTTCTGCAGTCTGTTAATGTGGTGTATCACATTGATTGTCTTGCGCACATTAAACCATCCCTGCATACCAGGGATAAATCCCACTTGGTCTGGGTGGATGATCTTTCTGATGTGTTGTTGCATTCTATTGGCGAGAATTTTATTGAGGATTTGTGCATCTATGTTCATCAGGGATATTGGTCTGTAATTCTCTTTCAGTGCTGCATCTTTTTCAGGCTTAGGAATTAAGGTGATGCTGGCTTCATAGAAAGAATTTGGGAGGACTCCCTCTTCTTCGATTGTTCTGAATAGTTTGAGAAGAATTGGAGTTAGTTCTTCTTTAAACGTCTGGTAGAATTCAGCAGTGAATCCATCTGGTCCTGGGCTTTTCTTTGTTGGGAGGGCCTTTATTACTGCTTCAATTTCTGTCTCAGTTATGGGTCTGTTTAGGTTTTCGATGTCTTCCTGGTTCAATTTAGGCAGGTTGCATGTGTCCAGGAATCTATCCATTTCTGATAGGTTTCCCTGTTTGCTGGCATACAAGTCCTTGTAGTAATTTCTGATGATTCTTTTTATTTCTGTGGTGTCTGTTGTTACGTTTCCTTTTTCATCTCTGATTTTATTGATTTGGGTCTTTTCTCTTCTTTTTTTAGTTAGTTGGGCCAATGGGGTGTCAATTTTGTTTATTTTTTCAAAAAACCAGCTCCTCGTTTGGCTGATTTTTTGTAATGTTTTTATTGATTCAATCCTGTTGATTTCTTCTCTGATTTTAATTATTTCTCTTCTCCTACTAGATTTGGGTCTGGTTTGCTGTAGGTTTTCTAGATCCTTGAGGTGAATTGAAAGCTCATCTATTTGGTGCCTTTCCAATTTCTTGATGTAGGCACCTATTGATATAAACTTTCCTCTTAACACTGCTTTTGCTGCGTCCCATAAGATTTGGTATGTTGTGCTGTTATCCTCATTTACTTCCAGAAACTTTTTGATTTCTCTTTTGATTTCTTCTATGACCCATTGTTCATTCAGGAGCATGTTGTTCAATCTCCATGTGTTTGCGTATGCTCTAGGGATTCCTGAGTTGCTAATTTCCAACTTCATTCCTTTATGGTCTGAGAAGCTGCATGGTATGATTCTAATTCTTTTGAATTTGCTGAGACTTGCTTTATTGCCTAGTATGTGGTCAGTCCTGGAGAAGGTTCCATGTACTGCTGAGAAGAATGTAAAATCTTTAGCTGTAGGATTGAAAGTTCTGTATATATCTGTTAGATCCATTTGGGCTATAGTGTCATTTAAATCTACTGTATCCTTGTTGATCTTCTGTCCTATTGATCTGTCTATTTCTGAGAGTGGAGTATTGAAGTCCCCCAGTACTATTGTATTGGAGTCTAAGTCTCCCTTTAAGTCCGTTAATAAATCTTTTAGATAAACTGGTGCCCCGTAGTTAGGTGCATATACATTCATAATTGTTATATCTTCTTGTTGTATTGATCCCTTAATCATTATATAGTGTCCCTCTTTGTCTCTCTTAACAGTTTTTGTGGTAAAGTTTATGTTGTCCAATATTAAGATGGCTACGCCCGCTCTTTTTTCATTTCTGTTGGCATGGTATATCTTTTTCCAGCCTTTCACTTTCAGTCTGTATGGATCTTTGTTGGAAAGATGTGTTTCTTGTAAGCAGCAAATAGATGGGTTTTGTTCCTTAACCCAATCAGCCAATCTGTGTCTTTTAACTGGACAGTTCAGGCCATTCACGTTCAATGTGACTAATGATAAGTGGTAACTTTGCCCTGCCATTTGCCAAAGATAAATTCTAATATATGCTTTGAATTCCCTGTGATCTTTTGCTGTGAGGTTTCCTTCCTTTACCTTCTTTCATATTGATGACCGTGTTTCTGTGTTTCTGTGTGCAACACATCTTTAAGTATCTTTTGCAGGGCTGGACGAGTGGCCACAAAGTCTTTCAATATCTGTTTGCTATGAAAAGTCTTTATTTCACCTTCATTCACAAATGATAGCTTTGCAGGATATAATATTCTGGGCTGGCAGTTTTTGTCTCTTAGTACCTGGGCTATATCTCGCCATTCCCTCCTAGCTTGTAGGGTTTCTGATCGAAGTCAGCTGTGAGTCTGATTGGAGATCCTCTGAGAGTAATCTGACGTTTCTCTCTTGCACATTTTAGGATCTTTTCTTTATGTTTCACTGTGGAGAGTTTAATTACAACGTGTCGTGGTGAGGATCTCTTTTGGTCGTGTTTATTAGGGGTTCTATGAGCTTCCTGTACTAGGATTTCTCTGTCCTTCTCCAAACCTGGGAAATTTTCTGCTAATATCTCACTAAAAAGGCCTTCTAATCCTTTCTCCCTCTCCATGCCTTCAGGAACTCCTAGAACCCGAATGTTGGGTTTTTTAATAGTATCCTGAAGATTCCTGATAATATGTTTTAGATTTCTAATTTCCTCTTCTTTTCTTTGGTCTGACTGTATCCTTTCCTGTTCTCTGTCTTCTAAGTCCGATATTCTCTCTTCTGCTTCACCCATTCTGTTTGTAAGGCTCTCTATTGTGTTTTTCATTTGATCTATTGAATTCTTCACTTCAGTCACTATCACAGTTTCCTGTTGTACTAGTTGTTTTGTTTCATTTTGATTCCTCCTTAATATTTCATTTTCACGAGAGAGATTTTCTATCTTGTCCATTAAGGATTTCTGTAGTTCAAGAATTTGTTTTTGAGAACTTCTTAATGTTCTTATCAATTTTTGGAGATCTGCTTCTTGCATTTCTTCTATCTCATCATCTTCATAATCTTGAATTGGGGTGTCTTTTTCATTTGAGGGCGTCATGGTAACTTCCTTGTTTTTATTACCTCGGTTTTTGCGTTTGTTATTTGGCATATTGGAGATATTTGGTTTCTTCACTGTGGTGCTTTTTCTTGTTATACTATGACTCTAGATTAAGTGGACTATCTGTTTTTGATGGAGCCTTAGGGCTTGAGATGGGTGTGGCCTGAGAGCTCTGTTTGGTGTGCCAAAGGTGACACTCCCAGGTTAGGCGTGGTAAATCTCTCTCTCTCTCTCTCTCTCTCTTTCTTTTTTTTTTTTTTTTTTTGATTCAAAAGGGAAGAAATTCCACACAGCTGAACGAAGTTGGAGGTAGTTAGCAGGCAAATGATATACCCACAGGAGCCAGAGATCGGAAGCTCTTTACCATGGACCTCACAGGGAATCTGTTCGGCCCTCAGAGTGGGCTCAAATTCTCCTTCAGTCTCCCACTGCCAAAGTTACGGAATTGTAGCATCTCTGGAGAGTGCTCACGTGAATTCTGTGAGTTTTCTCCCCCACCGTCTCTTTTTTCACAGTCTCAGTTCAGTAGCACCACAAATTCACTAGGTCCTAATCTCCTGTTAATTCGCCCCGCCCAGAGTCAGGTTTTTCTGCTAGGCTCAGGGCCGGTGCAGACCTGAGGTCGCTCTGCTTATGACGTATGTCCAAGATGGCGCCTGCTCTTTGTCTTGCTCACCCTTGAGAGGTGAGCGGAGAGAGAGAAACCCGTGTCCGTACCAGTCACTTTTTTTTTCTCTCTCTCTCTCTCTTCCAGTTAGCCTGGTGAACTCCCCCCCCTCCCCGGGGGTCGTTCCCTCTAGTCTCCTCTCTCCACTTGCCTGCCGGTGTCTCAGGCTATTGAGGTTCGGCTCACCTCGCGTTCCAGTGCTGGTTTGTTGAGTCTGCCGCTGGTGTCCCGAACTGTGGGCTCCCATGCTCTCCACGCAGGTCCGCTGTGAATCACGTGTTCCGGAAGAGTTTCTTCTGCTGTTTCCTCCCTTACTCTTCCTTGAACCTGCAGTATCTCCACTTTTATTAAACTATCTCTCCCCGGACTATCAGTGTGCTCCCTTCCTATTCCGCCACCTTGCCTCACACCCTAAAGATGTATTTATTTTTATATGAAAAGCAGAGTTTACAGAGAAAGAGGGAGAGACAGAGAACTTCTATCCACTGGTTCACTCCCCACATAGCCACAACAGCCAGAGCTGGGTCAGACCAAAGCCAGGAGCTTCTTCTAGGTCTCCAACGTGGGTGGCAGGAGCCCAAGCACTTGGGCCATCTTCCTCTGCTTTCCCAGGCCAATTAACAAGGAGCTGGATTGTAATTGGAGCAGCTGGGATTCAAAATGGTGCCCATATGGGATGCTGGCGCTGCAGGCTGTGGCTTTACCTGCTATACTACAGGACCGACTCTGATAATATATTTTTGTCTAGGTAGTATTTAGTACATCATGATAACAATCATGCTTTTTTTTAAAGATATATTTATTTGAAAGGCAGAGCATCAGAGAAAGAGAGAGAAAGGGAGAGAGAGAGAGAAAGAAATATCTTCCATTTGCTGGTTCACTCCTCAAATGGCCACAACAACTAGGGCAGGGCCAGGCTGAAGCCAGGAGTGTAGAACTACATCTGAATCTCCTACGTGGGTGGCAGGGGCCCAAGTACCTGGGCCATCATCCAGTGCTTTCCAAGATGCATTTGCAGGGAGCTGATTACAAATGGAGCAACCAAGATTCCAACCGGCGCTCCCGCATGGGACGATGGGGGATGCTGGTGTCACAAGTGGCGGCTCAGTTCACTGCACCACAATGCTGGCCCCAGCATGCTTTATTTTTTTAAAGATTTATTTTTATTTTACTTGAAAGGCAAAGTTAGAGAGAAGAGGGAGAGACACAGACAACTAACTAAAAAAAGAAGAGAAAAGACCCAAATCAATAAAATCAGAGATGAAAAAGGAAACGTAACAACAGACACCACAGAAATAAAAAGAATCATCAGAAATTACTACAAGGACTTGTATGCCAGCAAACAGGGAAACCTATCAGAAATGGATAGATTCCTGGACACATGCAACCTGCCTAAATTGAACCAGGAAGACATCGAAAACCTAAACAGACCCATAACTGAGACAGAAATTGAAGCAGTAATAAAGGCCCTCCCAACAAAGAAAAGCCCAGGACCAGATGGATTCACTGCTGAATTCTACCAGACGTTTAAAGAAGAACTAACTCCAATTCTTCTCAAACTATTCAGAACAATCGAAGAAGAGGGAGTCCTCCCAAATTCTTTCTATGAAGCCAGCATCACCTTAATTCCTAAGCCTGAAAAAGATGCAGCACTGAAAGAGAATTACAGACCAATATCCCTGATGAACATAGATGCACAAATCCTCAATAAAATTCTCGCCAATAGAATGCAACAACACATCAGAAAGATCATCCACCCAGACCAAGTGGGATTTATCCCTGGTATGCAGGGATGGTTTAATGTGCGCAAGACAATCAATGTGATACACCACATTAACAGACTGCAGAAGAAAAACCATATGATTATCTCAATAGATGCCGAGAAAGCATTTGATAAAATACAACACCTGTTCATGATGAAAACTCTAATCAAACTGGGTATGGAAGGAACATTCCTCAATACAATCAAAGCAATCTATGAAAAACCCACAGCCAACATCCTATTGAATGGGGAAAAGTTGGAAGCATTTCCACTGAGATCTGGAACCAGACAGGGATGCCCACTCTCACCACTGCTATTCAATATAGTTCTGGAGGTTCTAGCCAGAGCTATTAGGCAAGAAAACGAAATTAAAGGGATACAAATTGGGAAGGAAGAACTCAAACTATCCCTCTTTGCAGATGACATGATTCTGTATTTAGGGGACCCAAAGAACTCTACTAAGAGACTATTGGAACTCATAGAAGAGTTTGGCAAAGTAGCAGGGTATAAAATCAATGCACAAAAATCAACAGCCTTTGTATACACAGACAATGCCATGGCTGAGGAAGAACTTCTAAGATCAATCCCATTCACAATAGCTACAAAAACAATCAAATACCTTGGAATAAACTTAACCAAGGACGTTAAAGATCTCTACGATGAAAATTACAAAACCTTAAAGAAAGAAATAGAAGAGGATACCAAGAAATGGAAAAATCTTCCATGCTCATGGATTGGAAGAATCAATATCATCAAAATGTCCATTCTCCCAAAAGCAATTTACAGATTCAATGCAATACCAATCAAGATACCGAAGACCTTCTTCTCAGATCTGGAAAAAATGGTGCTGAAATTTATATGGAGGCACAAGAGACCTCGAATAGCTAAAGCAATCTTGTACAACAAAAACAAAGCCGGAGGCATCACAATACCAGATTTCAGGACATACTACAGGGCAGTTGTAATTAAGACAGCATGGTACTGGTACAGAAACAGATGGATAGACCAATGGAACAGAATTGAAACACCAGAAATCAACCCAAACATCTACAGCCAACTTATATTTGATCAAGGATCTAAAACTAATTCCTTGAGCAAGGACAGTCTATTCAATAAATGTTGCTGGGAAAATTGGATTTCCACGTGCAGAAGCATGAAGCAAGACCCCTACCTTACACCTTACACAAAAATCCACTCAACATGGATTAAAGACCTAAATCTACGACCTGACACCATCAAGTTACTAGAGAACATTGGAGAAACCCTTCAAGATATTGGCACAGGCAAAGAGTTTCTGGAAAAGACCCGGGAGGCACAGGCAGTCAAAGCCAAAATCAACTATTGGGATTGCATCAAATTGAGAAGTTTCTGTACTGCAAAAGAAACAGTCAGGAGAGTGAAGAGACAACCGACAGAATGGGAAAACATATTTGCAAACTATGCAACAGATAAAGGGTTAATAACCAGAATCTACAAAGAGATCAAGAAACTCCACAAAAACAAAACCAACAACCCACTTAAGAGATGGGCCAAGGACCTCAATAGACATTTTTCAAAAGAGGAAATCCAAATGGCCAACAGGCACATGAAAAAATGTTCAAGGTCATTAGCAATCAGGGAAATGCAAATCAAAACCACAATGAGGTTTCACCTCACCCCGGTTAGAATGGCTCACATTCAGAAATCTACCAACAACAGATGCTGGCGAGGATCTGGGGAAAAAGGGACACTAACCCACTGTTGGTGGGAATGCAAACTGGTCAAGCCACTATGGAAGTCAGTCTGGAGATTCCTCAGAAACCTGAAGATAACCCTACCGTTCGACCCAGCCATCCCACTCCTTGGAATTTACCCAAAGGAATTTAAATTGGCAAACAAAAAAGAGGTCTGCACCCTAATGTTTATTGCAGCTCAATTCACAATAGCTAAGACCTGGAACCAACCTAAATGCCCATCAACGATAGACTGGATAAAGAAATTATGGGATATGTACTCTTTAGAATACTATACCGCAGTAAGAAACAACGAAATCCAGTCATTTGCAACAAAATGGAGGAATCTGGAACACATCATGCTGAGTGAAATAAGCCAGTCCCAAAGGGACAAATACCATATGTTCTCCCTGATCGGTGACGACTGACTGAACACCAAGAGGGAAACCTGTTGGAGTGAGGTGGACACTATGGGAAACGGTGGCTTGATCAGCATAGCCCTGACTGTTAATGAACAACTTAATACATTATCCCTCTTAGTAGTTTTTTTATCTGTTCTACTTAATATGACTGGTTTAGATCTGTAATTGATGCACAGTTATTCTTAAGTGTTGAAAATTAACTGAAATGTGATCCCTGTTGAACATGGTGGTGGGAATGGGAGAGGGAAGAGATGTATAATTTGGGACATGCTCAGGCTGACTTGCCCCAAGTGGTGGAGTTGGAAGCATACCAGGGGATTCCAATTCAATCCCATCGAGGTGGCATGTACCAATGCCATCTCACTGTTCCAGGTGATCAGTTTCAGTTCACAGTTGGTCATGGTGGAGGGACTGGGAGTCAAAGGGAGCACATAGACAAGTCTAGTACCTGCTAACGCTAACCGATGGAGTAAATAAAGGGGAGAGTGATCCAACATGGGAAGTGAGATACTCAGCAGACTCATAGAATGGCAGATGTCCTAAATAGCACTCTGGCCTCAGAATCAGCCCTAAAGGCATTCGGAGCTGGCTGAAAAGCTCATGAGAGTATTTCAGGCATGGAAAGCCAAGACACTCTGGCAAAAGATCTCTGTGAGTGAGATCCCAGTGGAAAGAACAGGTCATCAAAGAAGGAGGTACCTTTCTCTGAAGGGAGGAGAGAACCTCCACTTTGACTATGACCTTGTCTAAACAAGATAAGAGTCGGAGAACTCAGAGGGCTTCCATAGCCTTGGAAACTCATGACTGGAGCATAGGGAGATTACTGATGCCATAGACAGGAGTGTCAATTGGTAAAGTCAACAACAGGAGTCACTGTGCACTTACTCCTCATGTAGGATCTCTATCCTTAATGTGCTGTACATTGAGATTTAATGCTATAACGAGTACTCAAACAATATATTTCACTTTGTGTTTCTATGGGGGTGCAAATCCTTACTTAATGCATACTAAACTGATCCTCTGTAAAAAAAAAAAAAAAAGAAATTATCAATTCCCAACTTGACTCTCACTGGGATTAAACATGACAATAGGTCTGCTCTGATTTCATCATCATTTAAAAAAAATCATCTATTATTTTTCACTTTATGTTTCTGTGTGGGAACAAACTGTTGAAATCCATACTTGATGTATACTAAGCTGATCTTCTGTATATTAAGATAATCAAAAATGAATCTTGATGTGAATGGAAGGGGAGAGGGAGTGGGAAAGGGGAGGGTTGTGGGTGGGAGGGACGGTATGGGGGGGAAGCCATTGTAATCCATAAGTCGTACTTTGGAAATTTATATGCATTAAATAAAAGTTTAAAAAAAAAAGAAATATATGAGTATCGTAAGCTGCAAAAAAAAAAATTTTTTTAACTGAAAAGTGATCCCTGTTAGGAATTTGGAAAACATTATGCTGAGTGAAATAAGCCAGTCCCAAAGGGACAAATATCATATGTTCTCCCTGATCAGTGACAACTAACTGAGCACCAAAAAGGAGACCTGTTACAGTGAAATGAACACTAGGAGAAACGGTGACTTGATCAGCCCTTGCCCTGACTGTTGATGAACAACTTAATACGTTATCCCTCTTAGTATTTTTTATGTTTGTTCTACTTAATATTTTGGTTGAATACTGTAATCAATACACAGTTATTCTTAAGTGTTGAAACTTAACTGAAAAGTGATTGCTGGTAAATATAAGAGTGGGAATAAGAGAGGGAAGAGATGTGCAATTTGGGACATGCTCAAGCTGACTTACCTCGAACGGTAGAGTTAGAAACATACCAGGGGATTCCAATTCAATCCCATCAAGGTGGCATGTACCAATGCCATCTCACTAGTCCCAGTGATCAATTTCTATTCACAATTAATCATAATGATAGGACTAAGAGCCAAAGGAATCACATAAACAAGACTAGTGTCTGCAAATATTAACTGATAGAATCAAAAAGGGAGAGAATGATCCAACATGGGAAGCGAGATACACAGCAGACCCATAGAATGGCAGATGTCCTAAATAGCACTCTGGCCTCAGAATCAGCCCTTAAGGCATGCGGATCCGGCTGAAAAGCCCATGAGAGTATTTCAGGCATGGAAAGCCAAGACACTCTGGCAAAAACAAACAAACAAACAAACAAACACCTAAATGAAAGATCTCCGTGAGTGAGATCCCAGTGGAAAGAACAGGTCATCAAAGAAGGAGCTACCTTTCTCTGAAGGGAGGAGAGAACTTCCATTCTGACTATGGCCTTGTCTAAATATGATCAGAGTCGGTGAACTCAGGGGGCTTCCATAGCCTTGGCAGCTCATGACAAGAGCCTAGGGTGATTAGTGATACCATAAACAAGAGTGTCAATTTGTTAAGTCAACAACAGGAGTCACTGTGCACTGACTCCTCATGTAGGATCTCTGTCCTTAATGTGCTGTACAGTGTGATTTAATGCTATAACTAGTACTCAAACAGTATTTTTCACTTTGTGTTTCTATGTGGGTGCAAACTGTTGAAATCTTTACTTAATATATGCTAAACTGATCTTCTGTATATAAAAAGAATTGAAAATGAATCTTGATGTGAATGGAAGGGGAGAGGGAGTGGGAAAGGGGAGGGTTGCGGGTGGGAGGGAAGGTATGGGGGGGAAGCCATTGTAATCCATATTCTGTACTTTGGAAATTTATATTCATTAAATAGAAGTTAAAAAAATGTTTTGCAGCAAAATAAACTTATCTATTAAAATTAAAAAAAAAAAGAAATGCGATGTTGATGATAATGCAAAAAAAAAAAAGATTTATTTTTATTTTACTTGAAAGGCAAAGTTAGAGAGAAGAGGGAGAGACACAGAGAGACAGAGATCTTCCATGCGCTGGTTCACTCCCCAAATGGTCTCAATAGCAGGGGCTGTTCCAGGCCAAAGCTAGGAGCCCAGAGCTTCATCTGGATCTCCCACGTGGATGCAGGGCCCAAATACTTGGAGAGTCTTCCACTGCCTTCCCAGGTGCATTAGCAGGGAGCAAGATTGGAAGTGGAGCAGTTCCCAGATGGGATGCTGGCATCGTAGGCAGCGGCTTAAACCCATCCCCCCACGAGGACTCTGGCCCCATCCCAGCATGCTTTCTAATACTGGGAACAATGGTGAGCCAGAGAGTTCTTCCTTTTCAGCTGATGGACGCAGCAGGTGTGACGCTGTGCGGCCCTCCCACTTTCCTCTCTGCCTCCTTCCCTTGTTCTTAACCAGGTCCCACGTCCTGACGGAAAGCCTGACAACCTTGGCCTGTTGGTGTTGGATGAACCTTCTACAAAGCAGTCTGACCCTACAGTGCTCTCCCTGTGGCTGACGGAGAATTCCAAGCAGCACAACGTCACGGTAAGAGACTGGCCCATCCCAGGCCCCGCTGCAGAGGGCCAGCGGGGCCATTTGTACCGTGCTTCCTGTCGAAAGGAGTAGCTGTGGCTTTGGGCCAGCTCTGCTTTCGCAGACAGTTTACTCGGGACATAATCTACATATCGTGTAGTTGACCCTTTACACTGCCCCACTCATTGGTGCTTGGTGGGTTCACAGAGTTGTACAGCCATGGTCACCTTCTAATTTAGACACATTCTCATCGTTCCAAATAGAAACACCACGCACATACGGAGTCACTCCTCATTCTCTCCCCCTCCTGCCCAGACGCCGGCAACCACTTCAGCCTCTTCTGGGGCTGCCTAGTGTTTAGTTGTTTGTGTTCACCACGTTTTGTTCACTCACTCCCCACTCGTTTCCACTTTGAGCGATGCTGCGGTGACTGTCCGGGGAGCAGTTTTGCATGGGCAGGTACTGTTCATTCTCTTAGATCCCTGGGTAAGAGTGGGACTGCCGGGCCACAGGCTGTCGCTAACGTTGTCCGCAGTGGCCGCAGCGCCGTGCAGTCCCACAGCAGTAACGGAGGGTCTCGGTTTCTCCATAGCCTCACCAGCACTTGTTCTCAGCAGTCTTGTAGTTCTGGCCCTCCTGTGGGTCAGAAGTGGTGTCTCACTGTGGTCAGTCCTGCCCGTGGACTTGCCCAGAGCCTTCGCTGGGCCGTGGTTAGGCTGCCCTTTTCCTCGACTCCCTTGTATGTGGTGAGTCGCCCCGTTACAAACCAGAGCGCCGCTTCAGGACTGTCAGCCAGGGTCTCTCCTTGTTTTCCCAGCAACATGTGAAAGTAAAGAGCGTGGAAGACGCGGAAAAGAATCCCAAAGCCATTGACATGTGGATCGAGAGTATCTGCGAGTTGCACCGGTCCAAGCCTCCTGCCACTGTGCACTACACCAGGTAAGAGTGCACGCGCTGTGGCATGCCTCACCCTTGCCACCTTTGCCACCTTTGCCCCACTGCTCCCGAGAAGAGGCCCAAAGCCTGGGGACCAGTTTGGTCAGCTGCTGGCTGGGATTGCAGACAGAAGGATGCTGATTTCTCTGGTGTCATTACGGGTCAGCTTCTCTGAGCCCCAGGCCCTGGGGGAATTTGGTTGGCACAGCCTAGGTTCTCCTGCATTCCTCATGGGCCAGAGTGAGGCCCTCTCCTCCCTCTAGGCACATCCCAGTCCAGGGCCTGCTGCTGCCCTGGATCCAGCTTTCTCATCACTGTTACCTCTGTATTTCCAAGCCCATGCCCAACATCGACACCCTGATGCAGGAATGGTCCCCAGAATTTGAGGAACTTTTGGGCAAGGTGAGTGGAAAGGATCAAGAAGAGATGTGGCTTTCATGCTACGGTCCAGTGTTTTGTCCCTTATTGTATTATTAACGTTTTAGAAATTGAAGTATGGGGGCTGGCGTTGTGGCTTAGCAGGTAAAGCCAGTTCCTGTTCTGGCTGCTCCACTTCCAATCCAGCTTTCTGCTAATGACCTGGGGAAAGCAGCGGAAGATGGCCCAAGTGCTTGGGCCCCTGCGACCTGTGTGGGAGACCAGGATGAAGCTCCTGGCTCCTGGCGTTGGCCTGGCCCAGCGCAGCCTCAGCCATTGTGGCCAACAGATGGAAGATCTCTCTCTGCAACTCTGACTTTCAAATAAATCATTTTTAAAAAATAAAAGAAAAATTGAAGCACACCACCCAGGCAGAAGTGTGCACATGCGGTGAGTAGTGGTGCTGCTTTAGCCACTGAGCCCGTTGTGCGCGTTAGGTCAGTGTGCAGAACGCTGCCAGCTTCCTTGGAAGGCCTCAGGCCCCCACTTCACAAGGCAGCCACCATCCTGACTTCTGATGGCATACATGAGCTTTGCCTGCAGGTGTTTTGTACTTTTTCTAAATTTCTTCAGGATTTTTGTTGTTTTTGGTTTTGTTTTTAAGGATTTATGTGTTTATATGTAAGGCAGAGTAACAGAGAGGGAAGGAAATCTTCCATCTACTGGCCCACTCCCCAGATGCCCACAACAACCAGTGCTGGCTGAAACCAGGAGCCAGGAACTCCATTCTGCTCTCCCACGTGGGTGCAGGGGCCCAAGCCCTCGGACCATCTGCTGCCTTCCCATGGATATCAGCAGGGAAGTGGCTCAGAAGTGGAGCTCAGAAGTGGAGCAGCTGAGATTTGAACCAGGGCTCCTATATGGTCTGCAGGCATTGCAGTGACAGTTTAGCTTGCTGTGCCACAATGCGAACCCCTATATTATTTCAACTTAAACACGCTTTGGTGTCTTCTTTAGCCCAGTGTTTTGGGATATTTGTCTATATTTTTCTGTGTAATTGTTCATTTGTTCTTGTTTCTATATAGCATTTTATCATTTGAATACTTAACAATTTATCCATACTATGATGGCATGTGGGAAGTTTCTAGTTTTTGGTTGTAACAATAGTGCAACTAGGACATTCGTTTTTTGTTTTTTAAGATTTATTTATTTACTTGAAAGAGTTACACACAGAGAGAAGGAGAGGCAAAGAGGCGGGGGGGGTCTTCCATCTGCTGGTTCACTTTCCAATTAGTTGCAATGGCTGTAGCTGCGCCGATCTGAAGGCAGGAGCCAGGAACTTCTTCCGGGTCTCCCATGTGGGTGCAGGGACCCAAGGGCTTGGGCCATCTTCTACTGCTTTCCCAGATCATAGCAGAGAGCAGGATCGGAAGTGGAGCGGCCGGGACTTGAACTGGTGCCCATATGGGATGCCGGCACTGCAGGTGGCGGCTTTACCTGCTACGCCACAGCAGCAGTCCCAGGAACATTCTTTTTTTTTTTTTTAACTTTTATTTAATGAATATAAATTTCCAAAGTACAGAATATGGATTACAATGGCTTCCCCCCCATAATGTCCCTCCAACCCGCAACCCTCCCCTTATCCACTCCCTCTCCCCTTCCATTTACATCAAGATTCATTTGCGATTCTCTTTATATACAGAAGATCAGTTTAGCATATATTAAGTACAGATTTCAACAGTTTGCTCCCACACAGAAACACAAAGTGAAAAATACTGTTTGAGTACTAGTTATAGCATTAAATCTCAATGTACAGCACACTAAGGACAAAGATCCTACATGAGGAGTAAGTGCACAGTGACTCCTGTTGTTGACTTAACAAATTGACACTCTTGTTTATGGCATCAGTAATCACCCTAGGCTCTTGTCATGAGCTGCCAAGGCTATGGAAGCCCCCTGAGTTCATTGACTCTGATCATATTTAGACAAGGCCATGGTCAAAGTGGAAGTTCTCTCCTCCCTTCAGAGAAAGTACCTCCTTCTTTGATGACCCGTTCTTTCCACTGGGATCTCACTCGTGGAGATCTTTCATTTAGGTTTTTTTTCCCCCAGAGTGTCTTGGCTTTCCATGCCTGAAATACTCTCATGGGCATTTCAGCCGGATCCACATGCCTTAAGGGCTGATTATGAGGCCAGAGTGCTGTTAGGACATTTGCCATTCTATGGGTCTGCTGTGTATCTCACTTCCCATGTTGGATAATTCTCTCCCTTTTTGATTCTATCAGCTAGTATTTGCAGACGCTATTCTTGTTTATGTGATCCCTTTGGTTCTTAGTCCTATCATTACGATCAATTGTGAACAGAAATTGATCACTGAAGTCCCAAGAACATTCTAACATATCTTTTGGTGAACATATGCACTTCTTTTATTTTATTAATTTATTTATATTTTATTTTTTTATTTTTTAAAGATTTATTTATTTAGGTAGAGTTACAGAGAGGCAGAGGCAGAGGCAGAACCATCTGTTGGTTCACTCCCCAAATGCCACAATGACCGGAGCTGGGCTGATCCAAAGCCGGGAGCCTCCCCCAGGTCTCCCATGTGGGTGCAGGGCTCAAGGACTTGGGCCATCTTCCACTGCTTTCCCAGGCCATAGCAGAGAGCTGGATTGGAAGTGGAGCAGCTGGGACTAGAACCAGTGCCCATATGGGATGCTGGCACCATAGGTGGCAGCTTTACCCCCTACGCCACAGTGCTGGCCCCAATCCTTATGTTCTACTATGCTATCTATACCTCGGTGGCTTTTTTCTCCCTGCTAAAATGTAGGCTCCATGGAGACAGTTTTTAGTAGTTTCTTAAAGAAACAATGTCTTTCTTCATGACACTTTAAAAGTGTGACTAGGGGACTGGACAGCTAGATTACAGGACATCCCTCAGTGAATACTGTGCCAGGGAACCATGGCAGGGATTATTTTGGCAGTATTAACAGACAGCAGTGGTACATGGTTAAATTGGGAAAAAGCAGGTAAGCAAATTTCAGAACTGTATGCACTGTTTTTGGTGGAGACAGAAAAAGTTTTATGAAGGCTGCAGTTTTAAACTTGCCATGTGACTTGTTTTGATCCAGCGCCTGTCACCGGGGTACGACGCCATGTCCGTTTTCTCTGTCCCCATGGGGGTCTCAGGACCTTTAGGGATTACAACATCAAGTAATTCCTTGGCCATAGCCAGCCACTTCTTCACAGATCCACACAGGAAGACAACACGGCCGTCTAGTTTAGTTACCAAACCCTTTGGTCTGACGGGTCACCCGCCACTCCGGTAGTCACTGAGTGTGACCAGTCTGCCTCCCTGGGGGCAGGGGAAGCGTGTGGAATGAGTTGGCCATGGCTGCTGTGTGAAGTGCCGCAGGCCAGGAGTGCAAGGTCAAGTTGTGGGCAGGGCTGGTTCCCTGAAGCCTCTCTGCTTGGCCATTTCCCTTCTTTACGTGGCCGTCCTCAGTGTGTGTCTTCCCTGGACGCCGCTTGCGGTGAGACCACCGCTCGGACAGCACTGACGGTCTCAGGGTCACTCAGTGATCTCTCCACATACACTCACATTCTGCGGTGCAATCAACACAGAATCGGGGGGCCGGGGTGGGGGGGCACACTTCAGGCTGGGAGCCCTGGGGCTTGAGCCTTTTGACTTCTGATTGAACCCGCGCCCCATGCAGGTGAGCCTGCCCACGGCCGAGATCGACTGCAGCCTGGCGGAGTACATCGACATGATCTGTGGTGAGTGCTCTCCTGCTCCCCGCCCCTGCACAGATCCCGGCCAGGCTTTTGAAAGGCCGTGGGTGTGGGTACCGCCTCCAGTTGAGCCAGCACTCAAGGGTGATGCCTGGGTGCACGTGGCTGCTGGCTGGGGACACACGCACGTGCCTTGTCATCCCCGAGTTTGTTTGCTTCTGTTTCTAGGAAGTGTGTGTGTGTGTTTGTTTTAGCCATCCTGGACATCCCTGTCTACAAGAGCCGGATTCAGTCCCTGCACCTGCTCTTTTCCCTCTACTCGGAGTTCAAGAATTCACAGGTGGGCCAGGCATGGAGCTCACCGTGGTCCCCCTGGGCTCACTGTGGCCGTGTCCCAGGGCTCTGTCTGCAGTTCCCACTGCCCTTCTGAGAGCAGCGGGGGAGGGGGAGGGTGGGGGGGTGCGTGCCTCGGGAAGCTGGGGGAGGGTCTCTGGAGGACTGTGTTCTCACAGCAGAACCAAGGGCCTCCTGAGTGGAAGCAGGGAGGAGGTAAAAGAGGCCTCGTCTGTGAATCTGTATTTATTTTCATTGGAGAAGCCGAGCGACAGATTCACTGATGGAGATCTTCCATCTGCTGGTTCACTCCCCACATACCCACACCGGTCAGGGATGGGCCAGGCCGAAGCCAGGAACTCAGTCCCATCCAGGTCTCCCATGGCGGTGGCGGGGACCTAAGCACTTGAGCCATCATTGCTGCCCGCAGGGCTCACCAGCAGGAAGCTGGGGCTGGACTGCAGACTCCCTGATGTGGGGTGCGCATGTCCCAGACTGTGGCTGAACACTGCTGGGCCAGACGCTCAGCCCTCGAGGCGCTTCACACAGCCACCAGCAGGATGCTGTTTTGGAAGCAGAATTAGGAGACAATAGGAGCTGACGGGTTTGCGAGAGGTTGGTTCTTGCTAAAATGCAGCAATTATATGCGTACCCTAACTTCCCGCTCTGAAGAACCTTAAAAATCAAACCAAGATCGAGTGACCTAAGCCAATACCATTAAAAACAAGAAGTTACCTTTGCCCCAAATAAAATTAAAGTTTAAAAATTATAGCCCTAAACTTTTTCCCCCAAAACTAAAATTAGGTGCAGCTATAAAAATAAGGGACCCTATGCTTAGCTAGCTGCGACACTTGTGCCTGGCTGTGCTAAGACCTAACTCAGTTTGTATGCCTCCTAATACTCAAATAATGGTGTGGGAAGCGGGAAGCCGCTCTCCCACCAGGGGAACAAAGGGAGCGAGACGTCGTTCCCCTCAGGGTGAACAAGATGGTGCTGGCAGGGAAAGGAACTACTAAAGAAGTAAACAACAAAATGGTGACGAGGTGCATGCCTCCCATGTGATCCCGCAGCTGATTGCATAGAATATGCATGCCCTTCACATGATCAGCTCACGGACTGGGCTGCTGTGTGCATGGCCTCCCATGTGATCCCATAGCTGATTGGACAGAAGACGCATACCCTTCACATGATCAGCTCGCGGATTGGACTGCTGTGTGCATGGACACTATAGTGCTTTTGATTGGTCACTGCAGGTATATAAACCGTGTGGCTTTGTGCTGGGGGCGCTCTCTGGACTCCCGAGTTCAGGAGGCCCATCTGCGCAGACGCCGAATAAATCCTCTTGCTTTTGCATCAGCTGGTCTGGACTCTGAGTCTTTGGGGTGTGCCTCTCGACGTGTTAGCATCCTCACTCCAAGGGTCTAACATCTCTTTCCTCACAGCATTTTAAGGCTCTCGCTAAGGGCAAGAAAGCATTCACCCCTCCATCCAACTCCACCTCCCAAGCCGGGGATGCCGAGACACCGGCCTTCAGCTGAGCCGCTTCCCGGGCAGCGAGGGCACGGCCGGCCCGCAGGCTGCCTTCCTGGGGCGGTGCGCAGCTTCACCGCTGCGGAGACGGGACGAGAAGAACTGGAATTTGCTGAGGGATCCGTGGAGCTCGGGCTGGGAGGAAAGCTTAAAAAGAGATTTTGTCTGGGATAGGAATGCAATTACCTTCAAGTTCATTGACAAAGATGTTCTAAATAAAATACCCTACCTGTTGTTGTTTCCTGCTTTTCTTTGAAATGAAAGAGAAAAGGCTGTTGGAGCAGAAGGCGGAGGCAAAGAAGGTGGCCTGGTAATAATGAGGTCACGTGCAGGCAGTGTGATCAACCAGCTTTGCCCACGGAGGCCACCCCAGAGCGGGCGTGGAGGGACCCGTTTTGCTCGGGGTCCCTGTCCAGAGAATGCCGGCCTCCGGCAGGCCCCGTCTGGCTGTGCGCTCCCCGCCTCGCTGTTGCAGGAATCCAGGCAGGTGACTGTGGCTGGGGTCAGGGCGGAAGTTGGAGAGACCGACGGATTTGGGGCATGTTTTGGAGTTAAAGCAAACTCTGGTCAGGAAACCTGAAACTGCACTGCTTCTTTAATTTTTTTTTAAGTTTATTTATTTGAAAAGTACAGTTACAGAGAGAGGGAGGGAGGGAGAGCTAGGGACTGAACCGACCCCCATCTGGGTGCCAGCGTCACAGGCAGTGGCTGTACCTGCCCCACCACAGTGCCGGCCCTAGTGACTCCAGGTTCTCCCTGCTCTGAAGCACATCCCAAACCCTGCGAGGGGTGACCTGGGGATTACACGAAGTGTTACGTGGCTGAATCCACGCCCAGAGACTGCGAATAGCGTGGGTGAGCTGCACTTCCTGTCTGAGCTCCTGGCTGTGCCTGGGCTTTTGAGTATCCCTTCTGCTCTCCACCCTGGCCCGAGCCACTGCTTCCAGTCTCCGCTGTCCCCCAGCTCCAGCTGCTCCCTCCTGGCTGCCTGCCCTGCGCCCTGGGAGAGGTCAGTTACCTTCTCTGCCTCCTTAACCCAGCTGTCAAACAGAATGAACACCAGCTCACCTCTTCGGCTCTTCCGAGGGTAACAGATACGTGAGAAGATGAAGTGCCACCAAGCGTAAATCTGCAGCGTGGCTCTTTAGATTTTCCACTTGGCTGCTCTGTCTCCACCCTAAGACCCTCACGTCCACAGTTCCCAGATGTGGACCGCAAAACCCAGCTGCTTGCCACACTCCAAACAGGGCTTGGGAGTTCTCTTCTGACTCAGCCTTTACGGAGGCTGTTTTTCGTGTTGGAAATGTCCCTCCCCGTCTCTGCTGATCCGAGGTCCTTAACACTTCTACAACAAAAGTCAAGCCCAAGTAGTTACATCTTTACGCCTTCCTTTAATCTTACTAAAAAAAAAAAAATGACACGTAAGAGTTTTAATTTTTTGAAAGGCAGAGTAACAGAGAGGGAGAGTTTAAGAGCTGTCCCGGGGCTGGCACTGTGGCATACACCACCTGCGACGCTGGCATCCCACATGGGCACCAGTTCAAGTCCCGGCTGCTCCACTTCCGATCCAGCTCCCTGCTAATGTGCCTGGGAAAGCAGTGTAAAACAGCCCAAGCGCTTGGGCCCCTGCATCTATGTGGGAGACCTGGAAGAGGCTCCTGGCTTCGGCCTGGCCCATGGCTGGCTGCTGTGGCCATCTGAGGAGTGAACTAGAGGATGAAGGGTCTCTCCCTCTATCTCTGTGACTCTTTTGAGAATAAATAAATATTTTAAAATAGAGAAAGCTTTTTCATCTGCTGGTTTATTCCCCAAGTGACTGCAACAGCCAGGGCTGGGTCAGGCCAAAGCCAGGGACATGGAACTTGGCTAAAGTCTCCCAAGTGGGTGGCAGGGATCCAAGCACTTGGGCCATCCTCTGCTGCTTTTCCAGGCACGTTAGCAGGGAAGTGGATTGGAATCAGAGCAGCTGGGACTTGAACTGGCACTCAGATATTAAATGCCAACATTTCAAGCAGCAGCTTAACCTGCTGTGCCATTATGCCTGTCTCAAGAATTTTTGTTTTAAAAAAACCATAAACCAGTTAGGACAGATGACAGAAGAAAATGACCACCGACTATATAAGCAACATAATTTTGGAATGTGGACAAGAGTAACTGATTTGGGGTGGGCAGGCAGAGAAGAACTCTGAAACCGTGGAGGAGAGAGCCCAGAACGGAAGCTGTTGGACACTGGAACCCTAGAAAGTGCCAGGAATGGAAAGTGCCAGGCGTTTCTGACGGCAGGTGTGCCGGGTGCGGCTGAGAGCAGGCCTGGTGAAGGGCTGTGGACGGAGTGGGGTCCCAGAAACTTCCCCACCTACCTCCTTGCCCCAGCAGAAGATGGACAGCTCTGACCGCGGAGGCTCTGGGCAGGAGCACCTCTGAGGACAGAAGGAAGGGGCCGTATTTAAAATAAGGATTGTGGGGCCGGCGCTGTGCAGTAGGCTGATGCTCCGCCCGCGGCGACGGCGTCCCACGTGGGCGCGGGTTGATGGAACAGAGCCGAGCGTGGGTGCGTGGGTGCTCGCTATTTATTTTCTCCACTGTGTGATTCAGAGATTTCATTTAGAAGGCATTTGAAGAAATGAAGCAAAGACATGGAACTCCATTCAGTCAAGTTTATTGAATTTACTTTGTGCTTCGCACTGTCCTAGGCAGTAACATGAGAAAAATTATAAAATAAGACCTCAACAGGGGAGAAACACACTGCACCTGGTGCTCTCCTTGTCTCTCCCTCTCTCTTTAACTCTACCACTCAAATAAAATATTAAAAAAGGAAAATCATTACTTCATATTTTCTAATGAGGATTTTTTTTTTCTTTCTTTTTACAAAAGCAGAGGGGCCTGTGTTATTGTGTAGTGGCTAAAGCCTCCATCTGCAATGCTGACATCTCATATGGTCGTTGGTTTCTGTCTTGGCTGCTCCACTTCTGATCCAGCTCCCTGCTAATGGCTTATAAAAAGCAGCTGAAGATTGCCCAAGTACTTGGGTCCCTGCTACCCATGTGGGAGACCCAGAAGAAGCTCCTGGCTCTTGGCTTCATTCTGTCCAGCTCCAGCCTTTGAGGCCATCTGGGGAGTGAACCAACTTATGGCCACAAGGACAGGGGCTGGGCCAGGCCAAAGCCAGGAGCTTTTTCCGGGTCTTCTGTGTGCATGCAGGACCCCAAGGACCTGGGCCATCTTCTACTGCTGGCATCCCATATAGGTGCTGGTTTGAATCCTGGCTGCTCCACTTCTCATCCAGCTCTCTGCTAATGCATCAGAGGATAGCCCAAGGACTCCTGAACCCATGTGGGAGACTAGAAGAAGCTCCTGGCTTTGGATAGTTTCACTCTCTCTCTGTGTCCTTCACTATCTCTCTATAACTCTACCTTTCAAATAAATAAAAAAAAAATCTTTAAAAAAAAAAAAAAGTGGAGCCAAACAGCAAACTCAGTTACTCAAACATGTGATGTAGGTGTCTTCACTGCTAGACCAAATGCCTGCCCTTCTTTCTTAAATTTATGTTTATGAAAGGCAAGTAACAGAACTCTCTTTCATCTACTGGTTTACTCCCCAAATGGCCATTATGATCAGAGCTGGGCTAGGCCAAAGCCAGGAGTTCCATCTGAGTGTCCTACATGGGTGGCAGGGGTCCACGTATTTGGGCTATCTTCTACTGTTTTCTAGGCACTTTAGCAGGAAGTCAGATCAGAAGCAGATCAGCTGGGGTTTGAACCAGTACTCTGATACAGGATGCCAGTGGCCCCAAATGCTGCATTCCTAATGAGTTTTTTTTAATTTTATTTTTAAGATTTATTTATTTATTTGAAAGTCAAAGTTACACAGAGAGAGAAGCAGAGGCAGAGGCAGAGAGAGAGAGAGAGAGAGAGGTCTTCCACCTGCCGGTTCACTCTCCAATTAGCCACAAAGACTGGAGCTGCACTGATATGAAGCCAGGAGCCAGGAGCCTCCTCTGAGTCAAACCACGTGGGTGCAGGGGCCCAAGGCCTTGGGCCATCTTCTACTACTTTTCCAGGCCATGGCAGAGAGCTGGATTGGAAGTGGAGCAGCTGGGACTCAAACTAGCACCCATATGGGATGCTGGCACTGAGGTGGTGGCTTTACCCACTACACCACTGTGCTGGCCCCTCTAATGAGGTTTTGAGAGAGCAATTGTGTTATCTTAATCTTTGAATGTTCCCAAACAGAAAAAATGTACCCGTTTCTATCTAATGTCATAAGTTTGATAAATGGGTCCCAATACTGATGGTGTCATGCCACTAACAGAGAGAGAACTGTTCTTTGGAATCCTCTAATAGCTTCCAATAGCTTCCTCTGAAGCTATAACTTCCAAGCTGCCGCCTGCAGTGCTGGCATCCCATATGGACACTGGTTCGAGTCCCGGCTGCTCTACTTCCGATCCAGCTCTCTGCTATGGCCCGGGAAAGCAGTAGAAGATGGCCCAAGTCCTTGGGCCCCTGAACCAGTGTGGGAGAGCCACAGGAAGCTCCTGGCTTCAGATCAGCACAGCTCTGGTAACTGCGGTCAACTGGGGATGGATGGAAGACCTCTTTCTCTCTCTCCAGCTCTCCTCTCTCTGTGTAACTCTAACTTTCAAATAAAATAAATAAATCTTTAGGGGCCGGTGCTGTGGTGCAGCGGGTTAACGCCCTGGCCTGAAGTGCCAGCATCCCATATGGGCGCTAGTTCGAGACCTGGCTGCTCCACTTCCAATCCAGTTCTCTGCTATGACCTGGGAAAGCAGTGGAAGATGGCCCAAGTGCTTGGGCCCCTGCACCCACGTGGGAGACCTGGAAGAAGCTCCTGGCTCCAAGATTAGCGCAGCTCCAGCTGTTGCGGCTATCTGGTGAGTGAACCAGCGGATGGAAGACCACCCCCCTCTCTTTCTAACTCTGACTTTCAAATAAATAAATAAATCTTAAAATAAATAAATCTTTAAAAAAAAAAGGAGGAGGGGGGACATAAGACTGGCATTGTGATGCAGCAAGTTAAGCTGCTGCCTACAACACCTGATCCCATTTGGGCACCTGTCCGAGTCCCAGCTGTTCCACTTCCTATCCAGCTCCCTGTTAATGCACCTGGGATAGCAACAGAAGATGGTCCAAGTCCTTGGGCCCCTGCCCTCCATAGGGGAGACCTGGATGAAGCTTGTGGTTCCTGGATTTGGCCTGGCCCAGCCCCAGCTGTTTGCCCATTTGGGCAGTGATCAGCAGAGAGAAAATCTCTTTGTCTCTCCTTCTCTAACTCTGCCTGTCAAATAAATAAATAAATCTTCATTCTTTAAAAAAAAAAGATTTATATATTAATTTGACAGGCAGAGTTACACAGAGAGAGAAAGAGATACAGAAAGAAACATCTTCTATCCTCTGGTTCACTCCCTAAATGGCCACAATGGCTGGAGCTGGGCCAGGTAAAAGCCAGGAGCCAGGAGCTTCTTCTGTGTCTCCCACATGGGTGCAGAGACCCAAGCAGTTGGGCTATCTTTCACTGCCTTCCCAGGCGCATTAGCAGGGAGCTGGACTGGAAGTGGAACAGCCAGTACTCAACTGGCACTGATATGGATACTGGCACTACAGGCAATGAATGGCTTTAACCCACTGTGCACAGTGCTGGCCCCAATAAATAAATCTTTAAAAAAAAAAAAAAAGAGGGGAAGACAGTAACAAAAAATGGGTTCCAGTAACACAATTCCAAAAACTGGAGGAACAGAGGCAGGTGTTTGGCACAGCAGTTACAACACTGATAGTGTGCCCGCATCCCATATCAGATGGCTGCCTGAGTTTGAGACCTGACTCCGTTCCCAATTCCAGCTTCCTGCTAAAGCACACTGTGGATGGCATGATGGCTTACACAGCTGGATCCCTGCTACTCATATGGGAGACCCAAACTGAATTCCAGGTTTCTGAGTTTGGTCTAGCCCAGCCCTGGTTGTTGTAGGTATTTGGAGAATACACCAGCAGATGGGAGATTTCTTTTTTTCTGCCTTTCAAATAAATTAAAATGAGAAAAAAACCTAGAGGAATACTGAGTTAAAAATTATCTAAAGGAACAGTTCACACATTTACTTCATGCTTGCCCACCTGAACGGCAGCGTCTATGACAGAACCAGCTCATGGTTATTTGAAATAATGAAGGGAACTGTGACGTAATTGATATAATTAATTGAACATATCGCTTCTACTTACTTATATTTACCTTTTATAATAATTCACCTTCTAAATAAAAAACTTTTGTTCATTTCTTGTGAACAAACCAAGTGTTTTGGCAAAAGAATTTTAAAATATCAGAAGTTGTGGCCACGCTGTTATGCAGCAGGTTAAGCCACTGTTTGTAGCACTGGCATCCCAAATGGGTGCCAGTTTGAGTCCCAGCTGTTCCACTTCCAATTCAGCTCCCTGCTAGTAGCCTGGGAGAGCAGTGGAGGATGGCCCAAGTCCTTGGCCCCCTGCCCACTTGGGAGACCTGGAAGAAGCTCCTGGCTCTCCTGGTTTCAGCCTGGCCCAGCCCCAACTATTGCAGCCATTTGGGGAGTGAATCAGTGGATGGAAGATCTGTCTCTCCTCTCTCTGTGTAGCTCTTTCAAATAAATAAATCTTAAAAAAAAAAAAAAAAGAAAAGGTTAAAAAAAATAGGCAACTGGGGCTGGTATTTGTGGCAGTGGGTTCAGCGGTTACCTGCAATGCCAGCATCCCAAATGAGTACCATTTTGAGTCTGATCCAGTTCCCTGTTAAGCACCTGGGAAAGTAGCAAAAGCTGGTCCAAGTCCTTGACCCCCTAACTCCATGTGGCAACCAGGAGTTCAAGGCTCCTAGCTTCAGCCTGGCCCAGCCTGGGCTATTGTGGGCATTTGAAAAGTGAACCAGTGAATGGAAGATCTCTTTTTTTTTCTTTAATTTTTTTAAAAATTTATTTGACAGAGACAGTGAGAGAGAGACAGAGATAAAGGTCTTCCTTCTGTTGGTTCACCCCCACAAATGGCTTCTACGGCCAGCGTGCTGCGCCGATCCGAAGCCAGGAGCCAGGTGCTTCCTCCTGGTCTCCCACGCGGGTGCAGGGCCCAAGCACTTGGACCATCCTCCACTGCTTTCCTGGGCCACAGCAGAGAGCTGGACTGGAAGAGGAGCAACTGGGACTAGAACCCGGCACCCACATGGGATGCCGGTGCCACAGGCAGAGGATTAACCAAGTGAGCCACGGTGCCAGCCCAAGATCTCTCCTTAGTAACTCTGCCTTTCAAATAAATAAAATAAATCTTGAACATTATATAATCCATAAGTACTTTTATACATATGCATATTGAATTCTTTGAGAGGAAAACTGAGGTAAGCAGGGAATTGAACACGATCATACAAGTCAGAAACAGCATACGCTGGGGATATATGCATATGATTTTGTACTGCTAAGCCATGCTATCTATCCAGCATCTACCTTAGTGCTTTCCCCATATATGCACTCTATTAAAATGGGTTACCTGTATATTGCAGTAATTTTTTTTGGAAATGAAGGAAACTTGAACAGGGAAGAAGTCATTGGGCTGTCCAGCAATGCTAAACTCCAGGCTGCCACTCTTATTTTTGGCATCAATCACTGGCAGACACCACTCCAAGGTATTTCGTCGACTGTCATGTCAGTATTCCCCATCGATCTCACCAATCACAGGTGCACCAACACCAGACCTGTCACAAGAAACATCGAGTTAACCGTCCGGAGCTAGAACTCCACACCAAGGAAAATCAATCCCAAATTTGATTATGCTCCTGAAATTCTGTCCTCTGGAACTGCAATTTTTGTGCAGTTCTAGAAAAAAATAGGCTTCCTAATAACTTCAAAGATCAAAGACCTGGCACTTTGACTAAGGGTTCCACTCAATTCCCTTTGTAGACAGCAGATACAGGCAAACACAGGTACTTAGCAGGTATGCTTGTGGGTTGTTCCAATTTAGACTAGATCTGGGAGTTGGCAGGGGACTGAGGTTGACAAATGTGTGAACTGGGGTATATTTCCAAAAACCCTGCATTAACAGTTTGCCGCCTTTTTAAGAAATTCAGTTCATTTCATAAAGACGGTTGAAGAAAAAGCAGGTTGATAATATTAAGGGAAAACTTAAGTACCAATAAAGATCAATTTATGTCTTTAAGAGGATGTGTTTTCAAAAGATTTTAAAATGTTTTCAAACTGACTGAATGAAGTCCACGCCAGTGGGCTTATGTGATTTACAATCTAGTAAGTGGACTGCAGTAAATGAAAGCACAATTAATTACCCCTGGGCAAAATAGAAACATGTCGGGAGAGAGATACATAAGTTGTCCTCAATCTGCAAGAGAACCAGGGCTAGTTAAGATGTACTTTGCACCCCCACGTGGGGCTGAGAGGCAGTGTCACCTACTCCTACACATTCTAAATTTACCAACTTTTAATTCACTAGCGACACTCAATGCTTGTTTAGGGGCAGAGTAAATAAGGGAGACAAAACGTTAAGGTTGGCATAAGAATATTAACTCTTCCTTACAGATTTTAATGTCCTTTTTTTTTTATGGTCCTTTCTGTCCTTGCTCAAATTTCTCATTCTGATACGTCAGTCTTAGACAATAGTAAACGTCTTACAGTCTCTTCTGGTGACTACTGCAAAATTGAACTAAGACACAGGAAACCACCATAACCACAATTATGGGGTAGATGGAGAAGCCTAAAAATTGTGGAATCCTAAAAATAGCCTGGTAAAATAAATCTTGACAAACAAAACCCCACCTGTCACCAACACCCAAATCCTACAATAGTTCAAGGCAGCCTTCTGTTGTTCCGAAAGAACAACTGAGCTGCGCAGACTAAGATGGTTACTCCATTAAAGGAAAACTGGTGGAGCCGGTGCTGTGGCATATGTGGGTGAAGCTATTGCCTACAGCGCCAGAATTCCATATGGGCCCAGTTCAAGTCCTGGCTGCACCACTTCTGATGCAATTCCCTGCTAATACGCCTGGAAAAGCATTGGAAAAGCATTGGAAGATGCCCCCAAGTGCAAGACCCAGAAGAAGCTCCTGGCTCCTGGCTCTGGATTGGCCCAGCTCTGGCCGTTGTGGCCAGAATCCCTGAACGGCAGATATCTCTCTCTGTGTGTAACTCTGCCTTTCACACAAATAAATAAATGTGCTTATTAAAACAAAAAGGGGGCAGCGTTGTGGCACAGGAGGTTAGGCCTCTGCCTGCCAGAATCCCATATGGGCACCAGTTCATGTCCTGGCTGCTCTTCTTCTGATCCAGCTCTCTGCTATGGCCTAGGAAAGAGAAGATGGCACAAGTACTTGGGCCCCTGCCCTCATGTGAGAGACCCGGAGGAAGCTGTTGGCTCCTGGCTTGGGTTGGCTCAGCTCCGGCCGTTGCGGCCATTTGGGGAGTGAGCCAGTGGATGGAAGACCTTTCTCTCTGTCTCTCCCTCCCTCTGTCTGTAACTCTACCTCTCAAATAAATAAAATCTTTAAAAAAAAAGAAAGGAAAACTAGTAATAAAGCACATTTTTAAAAACAGAAGTAACAGTGACTAAAACCAGATCTGACAATGTAAAGCCTTGAATTATTAAAAAGGGAAGAAAGGGGCAGACATCTTGTACAGCAGGTCAAGCCACTGCTTGGGACACCCACATCTCATGAAGTTCTTGGGATCCAGTCTCAGATACTCTGCTTCAATCCAGTCTCCTGCTATTACCCCTGGGAGACAGCAGAAGATGGCGCAAGTACTTGGGCCCCTGCCATTCATGTGGGAGACCCGGATGGAGTTGTTGGTTCCTGGCTTGGGCCTGGCCCAGCTGTGGCTATTGCGGGCATTTGGGGAGTGAACCTATAGATGGAAGGTCTGTCCCTCACTCTTAGTCACTCTGCTTTCAGATTAATTATTTTTGAAATTTAAGGGTCCAGCGTTGTGGCATGGTGGGGTAAGTCACTGCTTATCACAGTGCCAGTCTGAGTCCTGGCTACTCTGCTTCCAATCCAATATCATGCTAATGCACCTGGGAAGATAGTGGAAGATGACCCAGGTACCTGGCCTCCTGCCAGCTCACAAGGGAGATCTGGAAGAGTTCCAGGTTCCTGGCTTCCTTTGTGGCCATTTGGGAGTGAACCAGTGGATGGAAATCTCTTTCTCTGTTTTTTCCTCTCTGTCATTCTGCTTTTCAAATAATGAAATCTTTCATTTTTTAATTTTTATAGAGAGGGAGGGACATAGAGAGATATTCTCTATCTGCTAGTTCACTTCCCAAATGGCTGCAATGGTTGAGGCTCAGCCAGGCCAAAACCAGGAACCAGAAGCTGCTTCTGGATCTGTCACGTGGGCAGGGGGCCAAGGACACGGGCCATTCTACACTGCTCTCCCAGGCCACTAGCAGGGAGCTAGATTGGAACTGGAGCAGCTGGGACTCAAACTGGTGCCCGTATAGGATGCTGGCACTGCAGATGGCATCTTAACCCCCTGTGCCACAGTGCATGCCCTCAAATAATCAAATCCCGTTTTAAAAAAATATTTTATGTATTTATTTATTTTTAAAGACTTATTTATTTGAAAGGTAGAGTTAAAAAGAGGCGGAGGAAGAGATATAGAGAAGTCTTCCATCCACTGGTTTACTCCCCAAATGGCTGCAATGGTTGGAGCCAGCTTCTTCCGGGTCTCCCATGCAGGTACAGGGGCCCAAGCACTTGGGCCATCCTCCACTGCTTTCCCAGGCCATAGCAGAGAGCTGGATCAGAAGTGGAGCAGCCGGGTCTCGAACCCATGCCCATACGGGATGCTGGCAGTGCAAGCAGCGGCTTTACCCACTATGCCACGGTGCTGGCCCTTTATTTATTTGAGAGGCAGAGTTACATAGACAGAGAGAGGAAGAGACAGAGAGAATGGTTTTCCATCCTCTGGTTTACTCCCTAAATGGCCACCAACAGCCAAAGCTGAGGTGACCCGAAGCCAGAAGCCAGGTGCTTCTTCCAGGTCTCCCACATGGGTTCAGGGGCCCACACACCTGGGCTATCGTATACTGCTTCCCCAGGCAATAGTAGAGAGCTGATTCGGAAAAGGAGCATCTGGACTCAAACTGATGCCCATATGGGATGTCGGTGCCATAGGTAAAGGCTTAGCCTACTATGCCACAGCACCGGCACCAAATAATTAAATCTTAAAAAAAAAAAAAAAACTTCTTAAATTTTAAGGGAACAAAACTACAAATTAAATTATTACCCTTTTTGGTCCTGCAACATAATTTTTTTCTGCAGAGCAATGTGACAGTAAAGGTGCACTAAGAGTACACTTGCAGGTACCCACAACTGCTCAATCTTGTGGGGGCTGGGAGATGATGAGTGGAGCTGGGAACTCACTGATGAACAGTGTACACTTACTGGAAACAGTACTGAGCAGATAAACCCAACACAGGGAGATTCCCTGTGATCCTAGACAGCAGGCCAGTTACGTGTACAACAGAACTTATGGCACTACATTTTTTAGGATGATAGACATTTTTGTTAGCATGATTGTACTGATGGTTTTACAGATCTATGTATGTCAATACTTACCAAGATACAATTTGTGTCGTTTACTCTATGTCAATTATACTTCAATAAAGCTGTTAGGAAATTTACTGAAACAAATGTAAATATCTTGTTCCCGTAAGAATCAACAGTTCCCTTAACCACATACGCTCATCTTTAGTGAAAGTTTACAGAATAACTAAAAAGGGAAATTCAATCTAACAGACTTCATTTCTCTGAAAGTTGCTCAACAAAATAGAGCAAGTTTGACTGACAAGTGGCTCCTCCTTCTGGACATCTTCATTACTACACAAACATGCTGAGGAGCAAAATCTGAAAACAGAGATGCAGAACTTAAAATAGGCTTTTTGGGGCCGGCGCCACTGCTCACTAGGCTAATCCTCTGCCTTGCAGCACCGGCACACCGGGTTCTAGTCCCGGTCAGGGCGCCGGATTCTGTCCCGGTTGCCCCTCTTCCAGGCCAGCTCTCTGCTGTGGCCCGGGAGTGCAGTGGAGGATGGCCCAGGTGCTTGGGCCCTGCACCCCATGGGAGACCAGGAGAAGCACCTGGCTCCTGCCTTTGGATCAGCGCGGTGCACCGGCCACAGCGCGCCAGCCACGGTGGCCACTGGAGGGTGAACCAACGGCAAAAGGAAGACTTTTCTCTCTGTCTCTCTCTCTCACTGTCCACTCTGCCTGTTTAAAAAAAAATAGGCTTTTTGGTTTGGCTTGAAAGTCAATAAAAACTTGGCCTTTCCAAAGTGTACAGCCCAGTGCATTGTGACTAGGGTGTGCAGTCTTGCAGACATTATCAAAATCAAGTCATAAAACATTTCCATCATCCCTGCGTCCTGTGGCAATCAAGTACCTTCCTCTCTACCACCTGACTTCTGTTAGTCATAGGGAGAGAATCACATAGTGGGTAGCCTTTTGCGTCTGCCTTCTTTCACAATTGGCATTTTTAAGAGGCAAAAGGAGTTTCAAAACCAGTTCTGTAAGCCCACTGTAGGGAACACAACTACACTGAAGACACCACTTACGGAAGTGGGATGGTGATAACCACGTCATTCAGTTCTAAATTATCTTCTTGTAGTTCATATTCTATATTGACATCACAGCCACTTCCACTTTCTGAAGGCCAGCAATTAGCTGAGGAGAAAAGCAAAGCCATCATTCCATAATTATTACAAAGAGTATAGAAAAGAAAGCAAATGAAATCTTATCGACAGGCTCACATCTACAAAATTTTAATGTAAATTATATTTAAAACAAGTTCTAAAATTAAAAATTAGAGACTATGATTAAACACCAAATCCATTTTCAAAATCCTTCAAGGCTTCCATGGCCCACAATCTAAACTTAAAATAGGGTACTGAATTTCATCATTTATTTTCAAAGTCAGAATTACAGAGAGAGGGAGAGAGAGATATCTTCCAATCTCTGGTTCACTTCCCTGATGGCTGCAATGGCCAGCACTGAGCCAGGCTGAAGCCAGGAGCTCTCCCACATGGGTGGCAGGGGCCCAAACCCTTAGGTCATATCCTAGGCCATTAGCAGGGAGTTGGGTTGATGGAAGTAGAGCAGCTGGGACATGAACCATACGGGATGCTGGTGACACGGATGGCGGCTTTACCTGCTATGCCACAATGCCTGACCCTACCTAATGAGATCCCAATTCTTTTGATTTTGATAAAAGATCATTTTGTCAAAAAGAACTTCACTATGACAATGAAGATAAGAGGGTATAAGCCAGAGCTTTTTTTAGATCTCAGTGCAGAGTAGCTTAGTCAAACAGGCCAGAGGCGCTTACTTGTCAGTGGAATAAAAGATTCTTCTGTGGTTTGTAGTCTCCACTTTAGCACCCCTACATCACTGTTGACTGGAAATGACTTCTCTGGATTCTTCAAGCCAATTAGAGACTCTGCAGTGAAAAGTTTTTTATCCACATTTGGATGGGTCTGGAATGACAAGGCAAACTGAGGTTCAGACACAGTAGACAGGAAACAAACTCTGGGGACAGCAGTTAAAATGCTGGTTGGGGGGACCAGCGCTGTGGCGCAGCAGGTTAAGGCCCTGGCCTGAAGCACCGGCATCCCATATGGGCACTGGTTGGAGACCTGGCTGCTCCGCTTCCAATCCAGCTCTCTGCTATGGCCTGGGAAAGCAGTAGAGGATGGCCCAGGTTTTTGGACCCCTATACCCTCATGGGAGACCCAGAGGAGGCATCTGGCTCCTGGCTTCGGATCAGCACAGCTCTGGCCATTGTGGCCAACTGGGGAGTGGAGTGGACCAGCGGATGGAGGACCTCTCTCTTTCTTCCTCTCTTCTCTCTGTGTAACTCTTTCAAATAAATAAATAAATCTTAAAAAAAGAAGAAGAAGAAGAAGAAGAAGAAGAAGAAGAAGAAGAAGAAGAAGAAGAAGAAGAAGAAGAAAAGATAGAAGCGCCGGGGAGAAGAGCGGGGCGGGGTGGGGGCAGGGTGGCCTCCAGGCCCGGGGTGGGGTGGGGGGGCATGGCTGTGCCTTCAGGGGCGTCAGCAGGAGTCAGGCTGTGGCTCCCACAGGCACCAGCATGCTGACCCCTGTCTTGGGGGTCTTTGGAGCCCTGGCTTCCAGGGGACCCTGGACTTTGGCTCCACATGTGGGACTGTCCCTCCAGCCGTGTCCACCCTCGGCTCTGGGCCAGCCAGGCTGGGCGCTCGACATCTGAAGCCGACACAGTGGGCTCCAAGCACCACACAGGCCCCCTTCCTGGTGCCTGGCGCTTCCCAGCCGTGTCCCCAAGCTGCAGCCTGCACGGGCCCGGCGCTGAGCCTCGGGTGCAGACGGGGCGCCCGTGGGGCTGGGCCCCAGGCAGGCTGGGGAGCTGGGAGCCTGTGTGTCCCCACCCCAGCGCCAGGCCCAGCTCGCCCTGCTGTCAGGGTCGCCCCGGGCTGAGGCCTTGTTGCCAGAACTGTGGGACCAGGCCCTGGCTCCACCTTCCCCCATCACGTGGGCTCCTGGGGGCAGGGGGCGGGGGGCGGGGGGAGATGGGCAGACCTGGCGCCCGCACCCCTGTCCTGGCCTCCGTGCACTAAAATTAAATTGAAAAAAAAAAATGCTGCTTGGAGACTGCAACAGCTAGAGTTGGGCCAGGCCAAAGCCAGGAGCCAGGAACTCCATCCAGGTGGCAGGGACCCTAGTACCTGGGGCAGTACCTGCTGCCTCCCAGGTACATTAGCAGGAAGCTCAATCAAGCACACAGTAGTCAGGTGCCGCAGCTTACTAGGCTAATCCTCTGCCTTGCGGCGCCGGCACACTGGGTTCTAGTCCTGGTTGGGGCGCCGGATTCTTTCTCGGTTGCCCCTCTTCCAGGCCAGCTCTCTGCTGTGGCCTGGGAAGGCAGTGGAGGATGGCCCAAGTGCTTGGGCCCTGCACCCCATGGGAGACCAGGAGAAGCACCTGGCTCCTGCCTTTGGATCAGCGCGGTGCGCCGGCTGCAGCGTGCCAGCAGTGGCAGCCATTGGAGGGTGAACCAACGGCAAAAGGAAGACCTTTCTGTCTCTCACTATCCACTCTGCCTGTCAAAAAAAAAAAAAGGCACACAGTAACCATGACTTGAATCAGGCACACTGAAATCAGATACAGACATCCCAAGTGATGGTTTAATTTGCTGCACCACAGCACCTACTCCAACTTTTTATCTTAAATTTATTAATTTATTTGAAAGGCAGGGAGGGAGGGGGAGGGGGAGGGGGAGGGGGAGGGGGAGGGGGAGGGAGAGGGAGAGGGATCGTCTATCCACTAATTCACTCCCCCAATGGCTGAGATGGCCAGGGCTGGGCCAGACTTCATCTGAGTCTCCCAAGTGGGCGGCAGAATGGCACCAGTTACATCACACAAATAATTTTATGTGTTCTGTGGTAAATATAAGGAATGCTAGTTGAGACTGTGCTAGGTCTTTCACCTGCAGTTGTACCCCTCTCTTATCTTCGTTTTCTACATGAAGACGAATTCGGCCAAATTTGTCATCTGAGATCCTAAGCATGATCATTCCATGCAACTCCATATTCTGTAATCCTCCATCTCGTCCACAGGTTAGTGTGATCTTTTCTTCAATCTTCATATGTACACTATAAAGACAAAGTGATAAATTTGTTCAGAAAGGTAGAAGTCACAACAAACTCCCTTTCTTCAAGGATTAACAGTCAATAGCCATCAAAAAAAAATTTTTTTTTTCTAATTTGGAAGGCAGGGACAGATGGGAGAGTGATCTTGCATTTGCTGGTTCATTCACCAAATGCCTGCAATAGCCAGGGCTGGGCCAGGCCAAAGCAAAGAGCTACAACTCCATCCGGGTCTCCAACATGGATGGCAGGGACTCAACCACTTGAGTCATCATTTACTGCCTCCCAGGGTGTGTAACAGCAGAAAGCTGGATGGAAAGTGGGTTAGCTGGGACTCAAACCAAGCACTGTAACATGAGATGCAGGAATCCCAAATGGCAACCCAACTGCTGCACCACACATGTATCAGAATTTTAAAACATTTTTTTGGTTATGAATTTCAGGGGCATGTGAAGGGGTAAGGTCTCAATATTTATCTTCTTTTTGTTTGACAGGCAGGGAGACAAAGAAAGAGAGACATAAAAAGAGTTCTCATTTGCTGGTTCAGTCTCTAATATTCACATCAGCCAGGGCTGGGCCAGGTAAAATCTGGGAGCAAGGAACTCAATCCAGGCCTTCTATAGGGGTGACAGGGATCCCATCACCTGTTGCCTCCTGAGGTGCCCATCAAAAGGAAGCTAGAGTTCAGAGTTCAGCAAAGACTTGAACTCAGGCACTTGAAATGGGATGTGGGCATTCCTGCTAAAGCTTTAACTGATAGGTGAAACACCTGTCCCTAAAAACTTTTTAAATTTTATTTATTCAAGAGGCAGAGAGACAGAAAGAGAGAAAGCTCCCTTCTGTTAGTTTACTTCCCAAATTTCCAAAACAGCCAGAGCTAGGCCAGGTTCAAAGCCAGGAGCCAGGAACTCAATCCAGGTGTCCCACATGGGTGGCAAAACCCAACTACTTGAGCCATCACAGTTGCTCCCCAGGGTCTGTATTACCAGGAAGCTGAAGTCAGGAGCCAGAGATAGGAACTGAACCAAGGCATTCCAAACATGGAACAAAGGCATTCAAACCTGCAGCTTAACCACTAGGCCAAATGCCCACTCCCACAACTTTCAATTTTAAATGCTATTATATCTATCCAAATCAAAAACATTACACCCTTTGATCCAGTGGTTCTTCTCTAGAATTTATCCTATGAATCACTTCTCACCTATGTACAACACTGTACTAGATTATTCACTGAATAATTGTTTTGTAATAGCAAAAGTTTAGAAACAACTTCAGTACCCATTAATGAGGGCTGCTTAAATTAATGAAGGTATATCCGAGATCAGCACTGTGGTATAGCGGGTAAAGCCACTGCCAGCAGTGCTCCATTACTGATCCAGCTCTCTGCTGTGGCCTGGGAAAGCAGTAGAAGATGGCCCAAGTCCTTGGGCCCCTGCACCCTCCTGGGGGACCCAGAAGAAGCTCCTGGCTCCTGGCTTCAGATGGGCACAGCTCCGGCCATTGTGGCCATCCAAGGACTGAACCAGCAGACGGAAGACCTCTCTCTCTGCCTCTCCTTCTCTCTCTGTGTAACTCTGACTTTCAAATAAATAAATAAATCTTTTTTTTTTTTTTAAAAAAAAGGGTATATCCAGGCTGGCGGCGCGGCTCACTAGGCTAATCCTCCACCTGCGGCGCCGGCACAGGGGGTTCTAGTCCCAGTTGGGGCACCGGTTCTGTCCCGGTTGCTCCTCTTCCAAGTCCAGCTCTCTGCTGTGGCCCAAGCACATGGGCCCTACACCCGCATGGGAGACCAGGAGGAAGCACCTGGCTCCTGGCTTCGGATCAGCGCAGTGCGCTGGCCATAGCAGCCATTTGGGGGGTGAACCAACAGAAGGAAGACCTTTCTCTCTGTCTCTCACTAACTCTGCCTGTCCAAAAAAAAAAAAAAGGTATATCCATACAATGAATAGTAGAGAATTGTGAGGAAAGATAGTTAAAACAACCTTCTATTTGAAGACAACTTCAAACTTTTCAAACTTTAAAAAATATAAACTTTCCACACATATCCTTTCCTAGAATTTACCAGTTACCCATTTGTTTTATTATTCGCATCTGTATATTCTCTCTAAACATTACATACATATGCATATATCTGACTGTTTCCCTCTCCCAGAACCATTAAGATGCAGGTTATATACTTGTAAATCATATCCCTTTATTCTTTTTTTTTTAAGGTTTATTTATTTATTAGAGAGGCAGAGGCAGAGGCAGAGAGAGAGAGAGAGAATGAGAATCTTCTATCCGCTGGTTTACTCCCCAAAGGCTGCAACAGACAGAGCTGAGCTGATCCAAAGTCAGGAGCCAGGAGCTTCTTCTTCTGGGTCTCCCATGTGGGTACAGGGGCCCTAGGACTTGGGCCCTCTTTCATTGTTTTCCCAGGCCATAGCAGAGAGCTGGATCGGAAGAGGAGCAACCAGGACTTGAACTGGAACTCATATGGGATGCCGGCACTGCAGGAGGCAGCATTACCTGCTGTGCCACAGCGCTGGCCCTGTCCCTTTATACTTAAATATTTCAGTGTATATTAGTAATAATAAAGATACTTCTTAATAACAACCACAGGGGCCAGCGCTGCAGTGCCAGCATCCCATATGGGCACCAGTTCGAGTCCCTGCTGCTCCACTTCCAATCTAGCTCTCTGCTATGGCCTGGGAAAGCAGTAGAAGATGGTCCAAGTCCTTGGGCCCCTGCACCCACGTGGGAGACCCAGAAGAAGAAGCTCCTGACTCTGGATTAGCTCAGCTCTGGCCGTTACAGCCTTTGGGGAATGAACCAGTGGATGGAAGATTCTCTCTCTCTCTCTGCCTCTGCCTCTCTGCAACTCTGCCTTTCAAACAAGAAAGAAACTATAGCTAAAGGAAGATGAACAAAATAACAGGAGAACATAAAGTTAAAAAAAAAAAACAACCACAGTACATCTTCACCTTCATAAATTTACATTGATGTAATACTTTTAGCTAATCTACCATCCATATGCCAATTTTATCAGCTGACCTACTCTTTTATGGTAGTACAGGATAGATCCAGCTAGGGTAGGGCACTGCATTTAGATATCATCTCTACAGCTTCAAATAAGGAAATCTTTATCTCCAAAATAATTCAGTGTAAAAAAACTAGAAACAAAGGAACCAAACAGTTCTTTAAAAAGGGGTAGGGGAGGACCAGCACTGTGGCGCAGTGGGTTAAAGCCCCAGCCTGCTGCACCTGCATCCCACATGGGTGCCGGTTCAAGTTCCGCCTGTTCCTCTTCTGATCCAGCTCTCTGCTAGGGCCTGGGAAAGCAGTAGAAGATGGCCCAAGTCCTTGAGCCCTCTGCACCTGCATGGGAGACCAGGAAGAAGCACCTGGCTCCTGGCTTCAGCTCAGTTCAGCTCTGGCCGTTGTGGTCATTTCGAGAGCGAACCAACGGAATGGAAGACCTCTCTCCCTCTAGCTCTGCTTTTCTTTATAACTCTGTCTTTCAAATAAATAATTCTTTTTTTTTATTGGAAAATGTTATTTTAATACAAATATTTTTTTTAACTTTTATTTAATGAATATAAATTTCCAAAGTACGATTTATGGATTACAATGGCTTCCCCCACATACCGTCCCTCCCACCCACTACCCTCCCCTTTCCCACTCCCTCTCCCCTTCCATTCACATCAAGATTCATTTTCGATTATCTTAATATACAGAAGATCAGCTTAGTATACATTAAGTAAGGATTTCAACAGTTTGCTCCCACACAGAAACATAAAGTGAAAAATAATAGATGATTTTTTTTAAATGATGATGAAATCAGATCAGACCTATTGTCATGTTTAATCCCAGTGAGAGTCAAGTTGGGAATTGATAATTTCTTTTCTTTTTTTTTTTTTTTTACAGAGGATCAGTTTAGTATACATTAAGTAAAGATTTCAACAGTTTGCACCCCCATAAAAACACAAAGTGAAATATATTGTTTGAGTACTCGTTATAGCATTAAATCTCAATACACAGCACATTAAGGACAGAGATCCTACATGAGGAGTAAGTGCACAGTGACTCCTGTTGTTGACTTTACCAATTGACACTCCTGTCTATGGCATCAGTAGTCTCCCTATGCTCCGGTCATGAGTTTCCAAGGCTATGGAAGCCCTCTGAGTTCTCTGACTCTTATCTTGTTTAGACAAGGTCATAGTCAAAGTGGAGGTTCTCTCCTCCCTTCAGAGAAAGGTACCTCCTTCTTTGAAGACCTGTTCTTTCCACTGGGATCTCACTCGCAGAGATCTTTTGCCAGAGTATCTTGGCTTTCCATGCCTGAAATACTCTCATGGGCTTTTCAGCCAAATCCGAATGCCTTTAGGGCTGATTCTGAGGCCAGAGTGCTAGTTAGGACATCTGCCATTCTATGAGACTGCTGAGTATCTCACTCCCCATGATGGATCACTCTCCCCTTTATTTATTCTATCGGTTAGTGTTATGTTTATGTGCTCCCTTTGACTCTTAGTCCTTTCATTATGATCAATTGTGAACTGAAATTGATCACTTGGAATAGTGAGATGGCATTGGTACATGCCACCTTGATGGGATTGAATTGGAATCCCCTGGTATGTTTTTAACTCTACCATTTGGGGCAAGTCAGCTTGAGCATGTCCCAAATTATACATCTCTTCCCTCTCTTATTCCCACTCTTATGTTTAACAGGGATCACATTTCAGTTAATTTTTAACACTTAAGAATAACTGTGTATTAATTACAGAATTAAACCAGTCATATTAAGTAAAACAGATGAAAAAACTACTAAGAGGGATAATGTATTAAGTTGTTCATTAACAGTCAGGGCTATGCTGATCAAGTCACCGTTTCCCATAGTGTCCATTTCACTTCAACAGGTTTCCTTTTTGGTGTTCAGTCAGTTGGCACCGATCAGGGAGAACATATGGTATTTGTCCCTTTGGGACTGGCTTATTTCACTCAGCATGATGTGTTCCAGATTTCTCCATTTTGTTGCAAATGACTGGATTTCGTTGTTTCTTACTGCAGTATAGTATTCTAAAGAGTACATATCCCATAATTTCTTCAAATAAATAATTCTTTAAAACAAACGAACAAAAAAAAAACACAGAGGACTGTATCACAAGACAACACAAGGTCCCATTTTACTCTCACTCCAGTTTACTATGCACAAGAGGTATTTCATTATTCAGAAGAGTCCCAACTCTAATACACAATGGTCTCCAACATCTTTTTAAAAAAGTGTGAAGGCTTTGTTTCATTCAGTGCATACGCAGAATAGCACAGAGCTTTAGCGAATCAAGAGACTTTTCGTGATGTAACCCTGTTCATTTCATGAAGAGCAGGACATGTAAATAACTCCTCTTTTATGCACACCTGGTAAAGGTATCTTTCCAGACTCATCTTTCACTTGACCTCAAAACCAACAACCACAGTAGAACGTCTGGGCTTTAAGTCAAGAAATCTGAGTCACTGGGGTGGGGGGTGTGGTGCAGCAGGTTAAGCCACCCCTTGCAGCACCAACATCCCTTATGGGTATTGGTTCGAGTCCTGGCTGTTCCACTTCTGATCCAACTCTCTGCTAATGTGCCCAGGAAAGCAGCAAAGGATGGTCCTAGTGCTTAGGCCCCTGCACCCATGTGGGAGACTCAGATGAAGCTCTTGGCTCCTGGCTTCAGCCTGGCCCAACTCAGGCCGTTATGGAATTTGGGGAATGAATCAATGAAAGATCTCTCTCTCTCTCTCTCTCTCTCTCTTGCTATAACTCTGGCTTTCAAGTAAATAAATAAATCTTAAAAAAAATAAACAAATCTGAGTCATGCATATGTGAACTTGATAACTACCACCTAAAAATGTCACCAGTCAATACCACAGTCCAGAGATAAAAGACAAACTATTCCATACCAAGTTCAAATATTTAAAAAGGAAAGCCTAATATGTTAATTTTTGGTTCAAGACATTTATAAATTTTAGATTAAAGGCTTAATTTGAACTCCTTATAGTTTAAGTAAAAAAAGATATGCTTGGGGCCGGTGCTGTGGCACAGCAGGTTAAAGTCCTAGCCTTAAGCGCCAGCATTCCAAATGGGCACCGGTTCTAGTCCTAGCTGCTCCTCTTCCAATTCCGCTCTCTGCTATGGCCTGGGAAAGCAGCAGAAGATGGCCCAAGTCCTTGGGCCTCTGCACCTATGTGGGAGACCTGGAAGAAGCTCCCGATTCCTGGCTTTGGATCAGCACAGTTCCGGCTGTTGCGGCCACCTTGGGAGTGAACCAGCAGATGGAAGACCTCTCTCTGTCACTACCCTTCTCTGTAACTCTTTCAAAAAAAAAAAAAAAACTTAAAAAAAAAAAAGATATGCTAGGGGTTAGTGACATTCCATGTTGGAGTGCCAGTTCAAGTCCTGGTTTCTCTGCTTCCAGTCTTCCTGCTAATACCCCGGAAAGGCAGTGCGTCATAGTCCAAGTTCTTGGGACCTTGCCACCAATATCAAAGACCAGGATGGAGTTCCTGGTTCCTGGCTACAGCCTGAACCAGATCTGGCTGTTGCGGCTATAGAAGCAGTCAGTCTCTCTCTCTCTCTCTCTCTCTCTCTCTTTCTATCTCTCCTTCTACGTTGTTCTGTCTTTCAAATAAACACATTCACTAAAAAGAGAAAAACACACACAAAGAAAAGAGAAAAACACACCAAAATATAGTATGGAGTGAACACAGCTTTAGCTCCCTGATTCAAGTCCATCTTAGGATAAGCCACTGGGGCTTGTGGTACAGGAGGTTAAGCCTCCAGCTGGGATGCCGGCATCCCATATGGGTACCAATTCGAGTACTGGTTGTTCCATTTCTGACCCAACTCCCTGGTAATGTGCCTAGGAAGGCAGCAGAGGATGGCCCAAGTGCTTGGGCCCCTGCACCCACGTGGGAGACTCAGATGAAGCTCTTGGCTCCTGGCTTTGGTCTGGCCCAACATAGGCTGTTACAGACATTTGGGGAGTGAACCAGCAGATGGGTAATGTCTCTGTCTCTCTCTGCCTCTCCCTCTAACTCTTTCAAATAAATAAGTCTTTAAAAAATAAAATAACATGGTCTGTCCTTACTGAAAAAGTTACTGCTTACCTTTCCATATTAATAGGTGGAGTGGAACATGCACTTTGGCTGCTTCAGAGGTACGTTTGCCCATATTGGAGGACATGATAGTTTCCCCTTCAGATTTTAATTTGTCCACAAAATTATCTACTTCCTTTCCTTTGGCTCCAAGTTTCAAAGCTTTGCTGGGGCCTGAAGGCCTAAGTGGAAGAATACAAAAAAAAAAATTTTTTTAAAAACCCAAAACATTAACAACCCATATCAGTGAATTTCTCTACTTTAAGAGGAATGTAAACATCTCAAGGGAAAAACCCAAGCTTTTAGTGTTGGTAGGGAACTAGCCTATTCATGTTCTGACTTATAAATCTGTCCAAACTGCCAGCTGACAGGCACTATTAACATTCAAGCTTTGAGTACTCAAGGACCAATGGCATATTTTTATAATTACATAGGATCTGAAGAAAATTCTTTACCTTCCATCCAGATAAATGTACCTGTGCACAAACAAAATTATGCATATAATTTTAAGTAGTTCACACATTCCCCCTATAATCAATCCTTGAACATCAAAATTAAAACTCATCCCAGAAACAAGTTAAATACCTTTCCCTTTCCAAAATAAGATATGTCTCATAGGAAATTGAGGTCACAGGATTCTTTTACACAAAAGGAAAAACATGATTTATATTTCTCTTTTCTCCTTATATTTTGTGTAGTCAAATTTAACACTGCATCTGATTTCATCAAGTCTCATTATTTACAGCTTGCTTAGAAATCAGGTATCACTCCAGACACACACATACGGCCTTCACCCGGCATCTAGGGATACTGGTAATATACGGGGTTATACCTGGCTGGTGCAGGTGCCACCTTTGGTTTATCAGTTTCAATGATGGTCTCTGTGATCATGGCAGCTGTGCTGCCTCCAGACACTGCAGAGCTGCCAAATCCCCCAAATCCTGGAGCTTTTTTGCCCAGTCGCTCTGCATCTCTCCGGGCCTGTTGTAATTCCTTTGCTTTACGCCGCATCTCAGCCTTAGCTTCACGTTCTTGAGTCTATGGAAAGGGACATACACAGATGTAGTTTTGAGCACAATCTGTATTAGCAAGTAAAAACAAGAAACCCAGATTAGAGAAGACTGAGATAGACATTCTACCCAGCAGCCCCAAGATTTACCTCTCTGACTGCTCTGAAAACCTTCTCCTCATGAGAATCCATTTCTGTGAAGGTTCTGATCTGTGCCAGGTTAACATTCTCCCGATATCCCAGAGCAACAATTTCATCAAAAGCAAAAATCAAATCAAAACAGTGTTCAGATATTTCATTCTCTTCTAAGGCTCGGCAATATTCAGGGATCTAATCATGGACAGCAATGGAAAAGAATTACAATTTATCAGCATCTGTGTTTCCAAGTCTTATCCCTTTAAATATATAAATTCTAATAAACCTGAGTTCCTTTCTTAGCTCCTTTCTAGTCTTTATTTAAAGCAAGATTTTGGCATAAAGTCTTTGTGTTTCTGTGTATATCAGTAAGTTGTATCTAAAAAACATTAAAAACTATGCCAAATGTGTCAGATTAAGATAACTTCTTAAGAAGGGAGAAAAGAAGCAGTAGCTCCCATATTCTCTTCTGGGATACTTACAGACTAGAGGATATGCAATAAATGTCTGCTAAATGAATAAGGAGCTGCTAAAGAAAGCTGCAAATTCATAAAAATAATCCATTTTAGGGGAAGAAAGTTTCACTCAAAAACTGTCAGATAAAAAGTGGAAATGAAAATTACAGGACTCTTACCACTCTCGAGAAGAGCCTTAAAGTCTCCAAATCTTCCAGAATGTTGCTGTTTTTGGTAGTGATCAGTACCATGTACTGTTTCTCCATAGGCTGGTAGACATATCTCACACTCTCGGTCTCAACAAATGTATGTTGTTTTCCAGTGTTCATCAACTTTGGAAAAGCTGCTAATAAACCCTCAATCCGAGTTCGAGTCATTTCCACAAACTGTCGAGAAACAATAGCTTTTCCTGCTTTTGTGCAGACTGCTGCTGCCAACAGCACCTGCCAGGAACACATATATAAATAAGTACTAGTTAATTATTTCTTCACATTTGCTTTCTCAACTTCTCATCATCTTCCACAGAATGACACAATCGTTAGTGACATGACTACTAGCAGAGTGCTGACTCAGACTCCATCACTTTTCATTTCAGTTCATAAAACAAAGCAGAAGTAGAGGAAAATAAATCTGTTCTTCCTATTTTTCAAAAATGTACCTAAAGAAAAGTTTGTAGTTTTTGTTCCAAGTCTGTATCTACAGAGGTCTGATTATACAAATTAAAGGCATACGGGGGAGTGGTGGCAGTGCTGTGGCACAGCGGGTTAAAGCCCCAGCCTGCAGCGCCAGCATCCCATATGGGTGCTGGTTCGAGTTCCAGATGCTCTAGTTCTGATCCAGCTCTGTGTTATGGCCTGGGAAAGCAGTACAAGATGGCCCAACTCATGTGGGAGACCCAAAAGAAGCTCCTAGCTTCTGGCTTCAGATCAGCTCAGCTCTGGCTGTTGTGGTCATGTGGGGAGTGAACCAGCGGATGGAAGACCTCTCTCTCTCTGCCTCTCTGTGTAACTCTGACTTTCAGATAAATAAATCTTTGAAAAAAAAAAATGAAAGATAAGAACATATATTAGGCATATAGAGAGGAACAGAACAAAAAAAATTACCAATTCTAATTATTTTTTTTTTTTTTGATAGGCAGAGTGGACAGTGAGAGAGAGAGACAGAGAGAGAAAGGTCTTCCTTTGCCGTTGGTTCACCCTCCAATGGCCGCCGCTGCAGCCGGCGCACCGCGCTGATCCGATGGCAGGAGCCAGGAGCCAGGTGCTTCTCCTGGTCTCCCATGGGGTGCAGGGCCCAAGCACCTGGGCCATCCTCCACTGCACTCCCTGGCCATAGCAGAGAGCTGGCCTGGAAGAGGGGCAACCGGGACAGAATCCGGTGCCCCGACCGGGACTAGAACCCGGTGTGCCGGCGCCGCAAGGTGGAGGATTAGCCTATTGAGCCACGGCGCCGGCTCACCAATTCTAATTATTAAGACACCAGTTAAGATGCCTATATCCCACACTGGAATGCCTGGGTTGGAGTTAAGACTCCAGATGTTTTTATTTTTTATTTATTTATTTATTTTGACAGGCAGAGTTAGACAGTGAGAGAGAGAGAGAGAGAGAAAGGTCTTCCTTTTTCCATTGGTTCACCCCCACAAATGGCCGCCACGGCCAGCACGCTGGGGACGACGGCACACTGCACCGATCTGAAGCCAGGAGCCAGGTGCTTCCTTCTGGTCTCCCCTGTGGGTGCAGGGCCCAAGGACCTGGGCCATCCTCCACTGCCTTCCAGGGCCACAGCAGAGAGCTGGAGAGGAAGAGGAGCAACCGGGACAGAATCCAGCGCCCCGACCGGGACTAGAACCCAGGGTGCCGGCGCCCCAGGCGGAGGATTAACCAAGTGAGCTGCGGCGCCGGCCAAGACTCCAGATGTTAAGACTTCCTACTAACACAGGAAGCAATAGCACCACTGTCAAATAACTGGGTTCTTCCCACCTTTGTGGGAGACCGGACTGAGTTCCCAGGTCTTGAACTTAACCTAGCCCAGCCCCATCTATAGCAGTATTTGGGGCATGAACCAGTGGATAGGAGCTCTCTCTGTCTGACTCTCAAATACATGCATATTTTTAAAAAGTGAGGAGAGTAGGTTGGCGCTGTGGCTCACTTAGCTAATCCTCCACCTGAGGCACCGGCACCCCAGGTTCTAGTCCCAGTTGGGGCGCCAGTTCTGTCCCGGTTGCTCCTCTTCCAGTCCAGCTCTCTGCTGTGGCCCGGCCCTACACCCGCATGGGAGACCAGGAGGAAGCACCTGGCTCCTGGCTTTGGATCGGCACAGCACACCAGCCGTGGCTGCCATTTTGGGGGGTGAACCAGTGGAAAAAGGAAGACCTTTCTCTCTTTCTCTTTCATTGTCTAACTCTGCCTGTCAAAAAAAAAAAAAAAAAAAAGAGTGAGGAGAGTGGTCAACATTGTGGTACAGCATGTTAAGCTGCTACTTGGGATATCTATATCCTATACGGGAGTGCCTAGGACTGAGTCTCACCTCTGCTTCCAACCCAGCTTCTTACTAATGTGCCTGGAAGGCAGTGGATGATGGCCTAAGTGCTTGGGTTCCTGCCACTGGCATGGAGACCTGGATAGAGTTATTGGCTCCTGGTTTCAAACTGGCATAACCCTCACTATTATGGACATTTGGGGAGTAAGCCAGTAGATGAAAGATCTCTCTGTGTCATTCTGCCTTTCAAATAAATAAATCTTTAAAAAGAAAATGAAAAAAGGGGGATTTTCCTTCTTTATAAAAAATAAAATTACCAGTTGGTTACTTTAAAGAGTAGCACATAATTAAAACAAGCACTTCTTTTATATATTTATAATTCTTTAAATAAATAAAATTTTAGTATTTGAGAAATATTTTCTTGTATCCTCACTATTTAGAGGTTTCTGCTATTACCCAGGTATGAAGCAAGAAGGTATATATTGAGGGCAACAAATGACCCAAGGAAAACAATAAAAGTATAAAAAAGTCATGATTTATATCTATTCCAGCTGTTTAGCCTGAATTAACAGTGTGAGACATTTATTTACATAAAGTCAAGGGGCCCTATAGTTTTTGGTACACAAATAATAATACCTTAATCCCCCAGGAGAAGAAATTGACCTAGATGTATTTTTAAAATTTTATAAAGGTTTATTTATTTAATTAAAAGTCAGAGTTACACAGAGAGAGAAGGAGAGGCAGAGAGAGAGAGAGAGAGGCCTTCCATCCACTGGTTCACTCCCCAATTGGCCGTAATGGCTGGAGCTGTGCTGATCTGAAGCCAGGAGCCAGGAGCTTCTTCCAGGTCTCCCATGTGGGTGCAGGGGCCTAAGGACTTGGGCCATTTTCTACTGCTTTCCTAGGCCACAGCAGAGAACTGGATCGGAAGTGGAACAGCCGGGACGAACCGGTGCCCATAGGGGATGCTGGCACTGCAGGTGGCGGTTTAACCCGCTATGCCACAGCACTGGCCCCGAAGTATTTAAAATTTTATTTATTTCTGACAGGCAGAAAGAGAAAGACAGAGGGACACATAAAGAGAGCACCCATTCACTGGCACACTCCTCAAATGGCTGCAATGACCAGAGATGGGCCAAGCCAAAGCCAGGAACTCAGTGCAGGTCTCCTAAGTGGGCGGCAGGGATTCAAGTACTTGAGCCATCAACTGCTATCTCCCAGGGTACCCAGTAGCAGGAAGCTGGAATTGGGAGCAAAGCCGGGCTCAAACCCAGGCACTCAAATATGGATATAGGTGTCCTAATTAGCATATTAACCACTAAGAAACTTGTTTTCACAAATTTTTATCATAGGAGGTTCATGTTTCTATCATCTACATGCGTCCAACAACAATAAAAGAAAAAAAAAAGGAAAAAGGTTTAAGTGTTGTTGCTGATTCGTGTGGGGAGCAACTCGGACTAGACTAAGTTACTGGAATTAAGACTTATTCTATGCATCTGCTCTCCCACAATATGGCGCTGGGAGAGGAGTAAACAACTTCTACACAGCTGCCTCTCGCCGGTTTGACTGATGAGCTGCAGGGGCTGGTCTTGCTCCTGATTGGAGGAGAGCAGCGTGCTCGGCGTGTGGGTAGCAGAGTTGGGATTGGTGGAAGAGGACTATAAAGGAGGAGAGAGACAACATGCACCAGGAACATCCGGATAACATCTGAGCAGCCCCCGAGAGAGCCGGCCGGTGGTGTGCCGCTCCCCCACGGAAGTGGGGAAAGTGGCAGGGGGAGCCGCCCCACCACGGAGGTGGAGGGGTTGGCAGCCAACCCGGGAAGGACCGGCAGCAAACCCGGGAAGGGACGAGCAGACAAAAGAACAGCGCAGGGTCCTGTGTCATTCCTCCGTGAAGAGGGGGAGCGACAATTCAGTTTTCCAATTACCAATGACAAGCAGGTAACTTTTTGATGATTCACTGCATGCCGTATCTGTCTGATCATAGGGTAAGATGATATGAGAAGACTTCTGCCTCAAGATTATCCCTCAGAAAAAGTACGCCACATAAAACTTGTACATGAAAGGTCATAGTAGCATTATTCATAATAGCTAAAAACTGAAAACTCAACCGTCTAACATCAACTGAAGATTGGATAACAAAATGTGGTATACCATACAATGGAATATTTAATTGCAAGAAGGAATGAAGTACTGATATATGATGAAAATACTGAATGAAATAAACCAGAGGTTGGGGCCAGCAGGTTGGCACGGAGGGTAAAGCTTCCACCTGAGCTGCCTGCACTCATATGGGTACTGGTTTGAGTCCCATTTGCTACACTTCTGATCCAACTCCTTGCTGATGGCAAAGGACTGCCCAAGTCTTTGGGCACCTGCGCCCACACAGGGGACTTAAATGGAGTTCCAGGCTCCTGGCTTTGGCCCGGCCCAGCCCTCACCATTGTGGCTGTCTGGAGAGTGAACCAGCAGATGAAAGATCTGTCTCTCCTCCTCTCTCTATAACTCTGCCTTTAATATAAATAAAAATTTTTTAAAACAAACCAGATATCTTACATGAGTCTATTTGTATGAAATATCTAGAACAGACAGATCCGGAGTCAGAAGCAGACTTGTGGTTGCCAGGGGCTGGGAAGAGGGGAATTTGGTAGTGCATGAAGTTTCTTTTTAGGGTGATGCAGTGTCCTAAGTTTAGAATGTGGTTGGTTGCACAACACTGTGGATACTAAAAGTCACTTAATTGTGTACTTTAAAAGGCTATGTTTTGTGCTATGTTAATTATATCTCAATAATAATTTTAAAAAGGAATGGAGAACAAGTCCATATATTAAATGAGACTTGGACATATGAACCAACCACAATGTATTAATCAAATGTGAACAGTTAAGAACCGCTGATATTAAGGAGTTACTGGTAATTTTTAGATGTAAAAATATGATAATGCATCATCTAAACATTTTTATAATAGAGACTACTTTATTTTATTTTTTATTTGAAAGAGTTACAGAGAGAGAGAGGAGAGGCAGAGAGAGAGAGAGAGAGAGAGAGAGGTCTTCCATCCGATGGTTCATTTCCCAATTGGCCGCAACGGCTGGAGCTGGGCTGATCTGAAGCCAGGAGCCAGGAGTTTCCTCCAGGACTCCCATGCGGGTACAGGGGCCCAAGGACTCTGGTCATCTTCCACTGCTTTCCCAGGCCACAGCAGAAAACTGGATCGGAAGTGGAGCAGCCGGGTCTCGAACCAGCACCCACAAGGGATGCCGGCGCTTCAGGCCAGGGTGTTAACCTGCTGCACCACTCGACACAGCGCCAGCCCAGAGACTACTTTTTTTTTAAAGTTATAGAGATTCTAATCCTTCTGCGATCCCCCATAATAAAGGTGTCCCTTGATTACTTTATATCGAACAACCAAACGAGTTGTCTGGGGTAGACATTATCTTCAATCTCCAACTATGCTAGTTCAGTCTTTACTTATAAAAGGTCATCTTATTTAGTAATTATTCTGGGGATCAGATCTCACATTTCACGTGTCAGATGTCAGTTATAAATACCCCTTTTAAAATCAACTGTCTTATGGTATATAAATGGGTTTTTATAAGCTGGAAAAACTTTCCAAAAGCACCAATACTACACACAGACTCAAAAGTGTTAAACAGCAAAAATAAAGTAACTCTAGTGATGATGATATTTGTGAAGAATCTGGATAAAATTATTTCATGAATGTAAGAATGGAAAAAAGTTATTTCTCCATTAAAATCTTAGTTCTGTAACTCTAAACACCTATATATAAATGATTAAGTATTTTAAGAACACATTTGAACATTTCTGTTACATTCGTAAATGTTTATATATTCTAGGCAGGTGTTGTGTTACCTTCTGTAGCACCTGCATCCCATATGGGTGCTGGTTTGTTTCCGGACTCCTCCACTTTCAATTCAGTTCCCTGTAAATGAGCCTGGGAAAGCAGCAGGAGATGGCCCAAGTGCTCGGGTCCCTGCACCCACACGGGAGACCAGGATGGAATTCCTGGCTCCTGGCTTTGGCTTGGTCTGCTCTGGCCGTTAGGGATATAAACCAGTGGATGGAAGATCTTTCTCTGTGTCTCTCTCTCTGTCTCTTTGTAATTTTGCCTTTCAAATAAATAAATAAAAAATTTTAAAAAGAAAGGCACCAATATAGAGGGAGAGAAGGAGAGAGGAAGAAAGATCTTCCATCTGCTGGTTCACTCCCCAAATGGTCACAATGGCTGGGGTTGGGTCAGGCTGAAGCCAGAAGGCAGGAGCTTCATCTGAGTCTCCAATACGAGTGCAGGGGCTGAAGCAGTTGGGCCCTCTTCCACTGCTTCCACAGGGGCATTAGCAGGGAGCTGGATTGGATAGGGACCAGCTGGGACTTAAACTGGCTTCCATATAGGAAGCCAGTACTGCAGGCAGTGGCTAACCCACACTACAATGCTGGCAAAATGATAAATCTTTTAAAAAAGTTGATACATATCCCGGTTGACACAAAACTTTTCTTCTTAATATTCTCATCAAGAAAAATGGGAAATGTTCTTCTATTTGGACCACTTCACACTGATTTCTCCTTTTCCCAAAGACTAAGAAATAGTGCCATAAATTTGCAAACAACCAAGTAGATATACCAGAAAAACAATTAACTGAGAGCAAGACAATCTGTATTCCGAGGCTGGCGCTGTGGTGTAGCAGGTAAAGCCACTGCCTGCATGCCAGTATCCCAAAGGGCACCAGTTTGTGTCCTGGCTGCTCCAATTCCGATCTAGCTCTCTGCTATGGCCTGGGAAAGCAATGGAAGATGGCCCAACTCCTTGGGCCCCTGCACCCGCGTGGGAGACCCGGGAGAAGCTCCTGGCTCCTGCCTTGGGATCAGCACAGCTCTGGCTGTTGCGGCCAACTGGGGAGTGAACCAGCAGATGGAAGACCCCCCCCCTTTCTCCCCCTCTCTGAGATAACTCTGCCTTTCAAATAAATAAATAAATCTTTAAAAAAAATCCGTATTCTACCTACTGTCCTTCTATTTACTATATGTCTGAATTTAAGTTACTCAACTTTGCTTAGCCTCAGTTTCTTTTCCTATCAAATGGACCATCATTTAATTACCTCACAAGCTACTATGAGGGCCAAATGACTATCGTGAAACAGTAAGCCAAAATACTATGGGATTTATGCCACATATATTCGATATGTAAAAAACAATATCAGTATTAATGCATTTCATAAAAAAAATTTATGTCATTTCAAGGTAATGGATTTTAGCCTTATGGGTTTGTCAATTTTCTTCATATTAAAAACTTAAATTTTTTTTCATTTTTATTTGAAAGGCAGACACACACACACACACACACACACAGAAAGGCTAGTTCACTCCCTAAAGGAAAGCAACAGCTAGGCCTGGACCAGGCCAAAGCCAGAAACTCACATGAGTAGCAGGGACCCAAGTACTTGAGCCATATGCCGCTTCCCAGTGCATGCGTTAGCAGGAAGCTGGACTGGAAGCAGGGAGAGCAGGACTTAAGCCCAGGCACTCCAATAAGGGATGTTGGTGGGTGTCCCAAGCTGCAACTTAGCCACTATGCTACATGTTGACCCGAGTCCATCAATATTTGGCTTTCAAATGGTATCAACTCTCTAAAAAATTTTACTAATAATTTAAAGAAATTCATAGATCCTCTACAGCAACAATTCTCAAATGGCCCACAGAGAATCACTTCATGCCCTGAAAATAATACTAACAAGTAGGAGTATATGGTAACTGTAATTCCTGTAGAGTCCATCCCCCAACAAGACGTTGAAAATCATATCCCTGAAAAGTTATGATCCCCTTGGGGTCAGTGCTGTGGCATAGCAGGTAAAGCTGCTGCTCGCACTGCCAGCATCCCGTATGGGCGCTGGTTCGAGTCCCAGCTGCTCCACTTCCGATCCAGCTCTCTGCTGTGGCCTGGGAAAGCAGTAGAAGATGGCCCAAATCCTTAGGCCCCTGCACCCATGTGAGAGACCTGGAAGAAGCTCCTCTCTCCTGGCTTCGTACCAGCCCAGCTCCAGCCCTTGAAGCCACTTGGGAAGTGAACCAGTAGATGAAAGACCTCTCTCTCTCTGCCTCAGCTTCTCTGTAACTCTGCCTTTCAAATAAATACATAAATCTTAAAAAAAAAAAAGTTATGATCCCCTATATTGAATTTTTGGAACTTAGAGGAGTAAGTAGAAATAAATCAAACAGATATCTAGAAAAGATAAAAACTTCACACCTACACAAACATGGGTCTGATCCAGCTCCCTGCTAACATGCCTGGGAAAGCAGCAGAAGATGGCCCAAGTGCTTGGGTCCCTGCCACCCATGTGGGAAACCCAGAAAGAGCCCCTGGTTCCTACTTCTGTCTTAGCCAGCCCTAGCCATTGTGGCCACTTGGGAAGTGAAGTAGCAGATAAAAGGTCTCTCTCTCTCTCTCTCTCTCTCTCTGTAGCTCTGCCTTTCAGACAAACAAAATAAATCTTAAAAAAAAAAAAAAGTTAATGGGAAATGTGTATTACAAAAAATCTGTGTTGGGGGCAGGGAGCTGGATTGGAAGTGGCGTTCGTTTGGGATGTTGGCATCAAAGGCTGTGACTTTACCTACTACGCCACAATGCCAGCCCCAGATTTTATTATTTTATTTGTTTGAAAGGCAGAGTGACACAGAGAGAGGGAGAGACAGAGATCTTCCATCTGCTGGTGCACTTCCCAGATGACTACAAATGGCTGGGGCTGGGCCAGGCTATAGCCAAGAACCTGGAACTCCATCTGAGTCTCCTATATGGGTGGCTGGGGCACAAATATATCTTCCACAGCTTTCCCAGGTACATTAACAGGGAGCTGGATAGGAAGCTGAGCAGCCAGGAACAGAACTGGTGTGCTAATATGGGATGCCAGCATTGCAGGCAGAGGCTTAGCCCACTGTGCCACAACCCCAGTCCCTTTTTCTTTTTCTTTTTTCTTTGTTTATTTTGACAGGCAGAGTGGACAGTGAGAGAGAGAGACAGAGAGAAAGGTCTTCCTTTGCCGTTGGTTCACCCTCCAATGGCCGCCGCGGCCGGCGCACCGTGCTGATCCGAAGAAGGCAGAAGCCAGGTGCTTCTCCTGGTCTCCCATGGGGTGCAGGGCCCAAGGACTTGGGCCATCCTCCACTGCACTCCTGGGCCACAGCAGAGAGCTGGCCTGGAAGAGGGGCAATTGGGACAGAATCTGGTGCCCCGACCGGGACTAGAGCCTGGTGTGCCGGCGCCGCGCCTGTTGAGCCACAGCGCCAGCCCCCAGTCCCTTTTTCTACACTCTTTGAAGTACTCTCATATTTATGATTTATGGTTAAATGAAGATTAATTTCTATAGCTGCTATATAATATTATGTTGCCTTCTCTATTTATAGATAATTACAATTACAGATAAAATCCTAGGGAAAACTGCAATAAAATCCAGACCACATACAAAACCTAAAACTTCGAAAATAATTTACTCAGGGTTTCAAGTCTATCACGTTTTTTTAGAACAAAAACTTGCAGAGAATTTTTAAAAAGAGACATCAGTTTCTGCATTGAACTTCCATTATGAAGAATAAGTAGATGGCAAATAAATGGAAACTCAAGAAAATAATTTTGTGTATGAAAAAATTGGTAAGATCCTAATTGAAAGGTGTTATTATTGATTGCAGTTATCTTCTATCATGCATAGATTAGCCACACAACCCCAAATTAGCTTTTTCTAAAAAACGACTTACTTATTCATTTTATTTGAAAGGTAGAGTTAAAGAGGGAGAGAGAGATTTTCCATTCGCTGGTCCCAACAGCCGGGGCTGGGAAGGCTGAAAGTAGGAGCTTCATTTGGGTTTCCCACATGGGTGGCAGGAGCCCAAGCATTTGGGCCATCTTCTGCTGCTTTCCTAGCTACATCAGCAGGGAGCTGGATTGGCAGTGGAACAGCAGAGTCTCAAACTGGCATCCATATGGGATGCCAGAGTTGCAGGCAGCTATGCTACAACACCAGCCCCTAAATGTAATTTCTAATAACTAAAGACTTTCAGGAATTGAACTTATGTACATTTATCATTCATTCACAGTAAGTTTACTAACCAATTATCTTAGAAAATAAAAGAACAGCATTCTATAGATAATAAAAGATTTTACAGAAGGGTACTATCATGAGACTCGATAATATCAAGTGTATTCAAATGTAAGCTTAACAAGTAAAAGAATTAACTATATCTGACAAATGTTAATAAAATAAGAACATGTTCTCATTTACTTGCAAAAACTAGAAAAAGGAACAAACCAAAAGATGCCCTTTTTTGAGGGTGCGAATTGTGGTGTAGCAGGTTAAGCTGCTGTGAAAGTTTGAGTCCTGACTGGTCTGCTTCCAATGCAGTTTCCTGTAATGTGCCTGGAGAGGCAATGGAAGATGGCCCAAGTGGTTGGGACCCTGCTACCCACATGGGAGAGCTGGAGAGAGTGCAAGACTCTTGGTTTTGGCCTGACCCAGACCTGGCTGTTGCCACCATTTGGGAAGTGAACCAGCAAATGAAGTCTCTGTCACTGTATCTTTCAAATACATAAATAAATAAATAAATAAAATTTTTTTTAAAAAAAGATGCCTTTTTTAACTAATTTTATAAAGAAGTCATCATAAGTCATTCATTTTTACATTTGATCATTAATTTATCTATTGAGACTTTGCAGTCTAGAACATTCTGCATTTATTTTACAAATTAAAGCCAAATTTACTTTTCAAAGAGTACCTGGATTTGAGTCCCTGCTCCAATTTTTTTAAGATGTATTTATCTTATTTAAAGTAAAGTATGTAAAGTCAGAGTTACAAAAATAGAAGGAGAGACAGAGATGGTCCATCCACTGGTTTACTCCACAGAAGGCTGCAACAGTCAGGACTAAAGCCAGGAGCCAGAAGCCTCATTCAGGTCTCCCACATAGGTGGCAGGGGCCCAAACAACTGGACCAACCCCCGTTGCTTTTCCCAGGCCATCCGCAGGGAGCTGGAGTAACCCGGATACTGGTGCCCACATAGGATCCTGGTGTTGCAGGAGGCCCCCCACTCCGATTCTAATTGAACTGCTTGATGATGCACATCCCAGGAGGAAGTGGTAGCTCAAGTACTTGGGTCCCTGCTACCCACATGGGAGACCTGGATCAAGTTCCGGGTTCCCAGCTTCTGGAACTGGCTGGCTGTTGTGGGCATTTAGGAAGTGAACCAATGGATGGAAGAACTTATTTTTGCTTTCTCTCATTGCTCTGCCTTTCAACTAAATAAATTTCTAAAAAATCCTTCATTTATGTACTGATATCTGCAATTACTCTGACAGCGGCAGGCATTGTGGCCTTTGTCTGTGACACCAGCACGCTATGTGGGAGTCAGTTCGAGACCTGGCTGGCTGCTCCATTTCTGATCCAACTCCCTGCTACTGCACCTGAGAAAGCAGTGCAGGATGGCCCAAGTGCTTGGGTTCCTGAACCTAAGTGGGAGATCCGGAAGAAGCTCCTGGCTCCTGGTTTCAGCCTGGCCCAGACCTAGCCATTGTGGCCATTTAGGAAGTGAACCAGTAGATGGAAGATCTCTCTGTGTGTGTGTGTCTCCTCCTCTTTAACTCTGCCTTTCAAATAAAACAAACAAAAAACTGTCACCCAGGATGTCCACATATCAAGAGTGTCCATTGAGTGGCTATTCTACTTCCAAGTCAGCTTCCTGCTAAAGCTTCCTGGAAGCCAGCAGATGATAACTCAGGTGCTTGGGGCCCTGCTATCCACACGAAAGACCAGAATTGAGTTCCCAGTCCCCGGCTTCAGCCGGCCCAGCCCTGGCTGTTGTGGGCATTTGGGTGTGAACCAGCAGATGGAAGATCTTTTGTTGCTCTGCCTTTCAAGTAGATGAAAAAAGACAAACATTTGGGGCCAGGGCTGTGGCGTAGCGGGTAAAGCCGCTGCCTGTGGATCCTATATGGGCGCCGGTTCAAGTCCTGGCTGCTCCACTTCAGCTCTCTGCTATGGTCTGGGATAGCAGAAGATGGCCCAAGTCCTTGGGCCCCTGCACCCGCATGGGAGACCTGGAGAAAGCTCCTGGCTCCTGGCTTCGGATCAGCGCAGCTTCAGCCGTTACAGCCAGTCAGGGGGTGAACCAGCAGATGGAAGACCTCTCTCTCTCTCTGCCTTTCCTTCTCTCTGTGTAACTCTGGCTTTAAAATAAATAAATAAATCTTTAAAAAAAAAAAGAGAGAGAGAGAGAAAGAGATGAAGACAAAGATGGATGATTAGAGGGATGATACTTTAAGTATCAAAGTAAAATGTTAATCTAGCTAGTAGTTCTATGGGTATTCAGTGTATTTTCAATTTTTTCAGACATTTGAAAATTCTGCAATAAAATGTTGAGGAAAAATTAATCGACTTTCCAGGATTTAAAAAATTTTAATTAATTTATTTCTTTGAAAGGCAGAGAGACTTCCCATCTGCTAGCTCACTCCCCAAAAGCCTGCAACAGCTGGGTGGGGCTAGGCTGAAGCAGGGAACTTAGTCTGGGTTCCCACGTAGTGGCACGGACGGCAGGCACCCAACTACTTGAGCCATCATGTGCTGCCTACTAACGTGCACATTAGCAGGAACTGGGACTGGGAGCAGAGGCAGAACTCGAACCCAACACTCAGATATGCAAGTCAGGACCCTAAGTATCATCCTAACGCTAGGCCTAACACCTGTCCCAACTTTTAGGAGTTTGGATACAACCGTTAGATCACAACTTCATCTCATTTGGACATTTCTATCATCTAGGGAATATGCTGTAAAGGGGTAATATCCAAAAACATTACACAAACTAAGACCAATGTCTTAAGCTTATACAGGGCAGGGCCGTGGGGGGCCGGAATTGTGGGTGCGGGGCTGGGCACTGGCTTTGCGCTGGACGGGGAGGGGGCTCTGCCCGGCTGGGGAACCTCGGAGTGCAGTCCTTTTACTCCCCGCACCGCCTTCTTTTGTGTATGCTGCGTCCAGCTTTGCAGTACATAAAGCCCCTCTCACAACCCCTGGGTCGTTCAATATTTTTAAATAACCTGTGCGGGAAAGAACTGTCACAACTCGGTAGTGCACACATATTCCAATCTAAAAATTGACAAAGGAAAGGATAGGAGTAGACATTTCTCCAAAGAAGACATAAAGACGGCTGATGAGAACGTTACAAAATGTGTAGACTTAGGGAAATGTGAGTCGATACTACAGTGCACTTGTACACCCCCGCTAGGGTGGCGGCTATAAAACAGCCAGTTGGCCGTGCCTTTGGCTCAACAGCTAAGACACCGCGTGGGGCACCTGCGTCCCATATTGGGGTGCCTGGGTTTGAGTCCCGGCTCCTCCACTTCCAAACAGGCTTCCTGCTCACACACATCCTGGGAGGCAGCTGCTGATGGCTCAAGTTCGCGGATCCTCTAACCCACTTGGCAGATGGGGCGGGGCGGGGGAGGGGGGGCTCCAGGCTCCTGGCTTCAGCCTGGTCCAGCTCTGGCTGCTGCAGGCAGGCATTTGGTTCCGAAATACTCGATGGACGATCTCTCTCCATTTGTCTCTGTCTCTCTGCCCTTCAAGTAAGTAAGAATAAATAAATGTTTGAGATTAAGAAAAGTAATCAGTGTGAGGATGTGGAGAATGTAAAGCCTCATGCTTTGCCGGTAGTGGGAATGCACAATAGTGCAGCTCCTTTTGAAAAGCTTGCGATTCTCAAAAAGTTAAACGAAGTTAGCATATGACCCAGCAGTTCCACTCCTAGGTACACACTCAAGAGAACTGGAAATATATGCGGGGTGGCATTGGGCTTAGCAGTTAAGACAAGGACATCCATGTTTGAGTGCCTGAGTTCGGATCCGCCTCTGCTCCTGACCCCAGCTTCCTGCTATTGGGCACCCTGGAGGTAGCGCGTGGTGGCTCAAGTAGTTGTATCGGCAGCATTCACACAGGAGACCTGGATTGCATTCCCGGCTCCTTGCTTCCACCTGGCCCAGCCCCAGCCTTCGCAAGCGTGTGGGGAATGAACTGGAAGCTGGGGAGATGGGGTTTCTCTTCTGTCTGTGTTTCTCTCTTTCTGTCTCTTAAATAGACAAATAATTTCCTAAAAGAAAATCTGGGGCCATCGCTGTGGCGTAGCGGGTGAAGCCACTGCCTGCAGTGCCGGCATCCCATATGGGCAATGGTTTGAGTCCCAGCTGCTCCACTTCCAATCCAGCTCCCTGCTGTGGCCTGGGAAAGCAGTACAAGATGGCCCAACTCCTTGGGTCCCTGCACCCACTTGGGAGACCTGGAAGAAGCTCCTGGCTCCTGGCTTTGGATCTGCACAGCTCCAACGGTTGCAGCCATCTGGAGAGTGAACCAGCAAATGGGAGAACTCTCTCTCTCTCTCTCTCTCTCGCTGCCTCTCCTTCTCTCTCTGTGTAACTATGACTTGCAAGTAAAATAAATAAATCTTTTTTTAAAAAAAGAAAATCTAACACAAAAATTTATAACCTAGTGTTCATAGCAGCATTATTTATAGTAGCCAAAAAGTGGAAGCAACCCAAAGAAACAAGATATATAAAGGAAAAAAGAGCTGGTACATGCTACAGCATGGATGAGCCTTGGGAATATCATATTAGGTAAAGGAAGCCAAATGCAGCAGGCCATAGCTTATGACCCCACTGGTATGAAATGTCCCAAATAGGCAAATCCATAGAGGCAGAAGGAATATTAGTGGTTTCTGGGGGTCAGGAAGGTGAGGATTGTGAGTGACTGCTAACGGGTGTGAGGCATGTTTTTGAAGTAATGAAAATGCTTGGGGTTGGGGGGCTGCATTGTGGGGCAGCAGGCTAAGCTGCTGCTTGCGACGCTGGCATCCCATATTGGAGTGCCCGTGTGAATCCCTGCTACTCAGCTTCTGAGCCAGCTCCCTGCCAGTGCTCTTGGAAAGGCGACAGAAGGCAGCCCGCGTGCTTGGGCCCCGCCACCTAAGTGGGAGATCCTGTTGGAGTTCTAGGCTCCTGGCTTTGTCCTGGCCCAGCCCTGGCTGCTGCAGCCATCTGGGAGTGAAGCAGAAGATGGAAGATCATTCTCTCCCTCTCTCTCTGTCACTCTGCCTTTCAAATGAATAAATCATTTTTTTCAAATGCTCCAGAAGAACTGAACTGTGTACTTTCAAGGAGCGCATTTTTAGTCTCTTTTAGAAAAGCCCATGTGCAGGAGGCAGAGCAGTTATTGAGTTTAGGTCCATTTGTGGTGCATGAGTGGAATGATGGCAAGTTTAAGAGATGAACCCAAGGGGGCTGGTGCTGTGGTGCAGCGGGTTAATGCCCTGGCCTGGAGCGCTGGTGTCCCATATGGGCGTCAGTCCTAGTCCCGGCTGCTCCACTTCCAATCCAGCTCTCTGCTAATGCACCTGGGAAAGCAGTGGAGGATGGCCCCAATGCTTGGGCCCCTGTACCCACGTGGGAGACCCAGAAGAAGCATCTGGCTCCTGGCTTCAGCCTGGCCTAGTCCTGGCTATTGTAGCCATTTGGGGAATGAATGAGTGGATGGAAGATCTCTCTCTCTCTCTTTCTCTTTCTTTCTCTCCTCTCTCTCTATAACTCTACCTTTCAAATAAATAAATCTTAATTAAAAAAAACCCTACATGTCTGTGATAAAAGATAACAACTGTTTTTCTTATGCAGCACTCATTTTGTGTCTGGTGTCTTACATGTTACCTCTAATCCTTTACAGCAATCCAGAGAAGGGCACTAAGGATCAAAGAAATTAAGCACCTGCCCAAACTCACAGTCAGTAAGTGGGAGAGCCAGGACTCAGACCCAGCTTTTCCCATTACAAGGCAATGCCTCTCCTTATGGCCTGTGTGTTCCTTAACATGTACTGAATACTTACGATGTCCCCGGCATTGCTGTCACTTCTTCACACCAAGTATCTCATTTAATCTGCAAAAGAATCCTCAGAGGCAGGGACAATGATTATCTTCATTCCACCCATGAGGAAATCAAGCAACAGAGAGTAGACCTATTCTATCAAAGGTCTCCTGGCTAGAAAGTGGAAAAGCCAGTCATCAAAGAAAGCCTTCTCCCAACTTCAGAACCTATTGCCTTGAGCACTTCATTGCAGACATCTCGTTCTTACCCATATCAATTCCATTTCCAGTGGCTTCCTAATAGAATCTTTAGAAAGCATACAGATTTTCATGTCTGAAAGGATATATGTCAAACTGTAATTTTTATTTTTGTTAATAAAAAGCACAAAGACTTTATGAAAGAAGAACAGTTTTTTTTTTTTTTCTACAAGGTAGAAATTCTGTTTGGAATTATTGCTTTCTTGTGCCAGCTTCCAGGGTCTCCAGTCTGGTCCTCAGAAACTCACAAATATCAACTGATACTGATTCCTTGAAAATAGGACATTGCCTGAATTAAACTGCAAAAGAAGCCGCATTCCTGCAAGCATGCTGCGAGAGGAGTGCCTTAGAGGCCATGTGTCAGTATGGTTGAAGGCAGGGACGGGGTGGGCATTGTAGCTCAGCAGGTTTAACTGCTGCTCGGGACACCCACATCGCATATGGGAGTGCCTGGTTCTTGTTCCGGCTACTCCACTTCCTGCCAATAAGCTTCCTGGGAAGAGGAAGATGATGGCTCAAGAACTTGGGCCTCTGCCACCCGCATGGGGGATCTGGACAGAGTTCTAGGCTCCTGACTTGTCTGGCCCAGCCCTGGCTATGGTGAGAATTTGGGGCGTGAACTAATGGATCTTTATATATAGTTCTGCCTTTCAATTAAAATGAAATGAACAAGCATTTAAAAAGTAAAATACTTGCCTCTTACTCATTTCATGATTCATCCACTCAGGGTCCACTTTTTAAAAAATTTATTTGAGAGACAGAGAGAGCTCCCAGCTGCTGGTTCACTCTGCAGATGCCTTGCTGGTGTCAGTAGCCAGGAACCCAACGTGGTCACCCAAGTGTGGCCAAGAGCACAGCTACTTAAGCCATCACTGCTGCTCCCCAGGGCACACAAACCCAGATACTTCTAGGCGGAACGCAGGCATCTTAACCACTAGGCTTCACGCTTGCCCCTCAATGACCATTTTTAAAATGCCTAATTTAGGAAACATGCTAGCATGCCTAGAGAAAATTAGACACATACTCTGCCTTAAGGAAGGGCGCAGTCTTCTTTTTTTTTTTTTTTTTTTTGACAGGCAGAGTGGACAGTGAGAGAGAGAGAGACAGAGAGAAAGGTCTTCCTTTTGCTGTTGGTTCACCCTCCAATGGCTGCCGCGGCCGGCGCACCACGCTGATCTGATGGCAGGAGCCAGGTACTTTTCCTGGTCTCCCATGGGGTGCAGGGCCCAAGGACTTGGGCCATCCTCCACTGCACTCCCTGGCCACAGCAGAGAGCTGGCCTGGAAGAGGGGCAACCGGGACAGAATCCGGCACCCCGACCGGGACTAGAACCCGGTGTGCCGGCGCCGCAAGGCGGAGGATTAGCCTAGTGAGCTGCGGCGCCGGCCAGCGCACAGTCTTTAGCAAAGAAACATATAGGACACAAAGTGAAGTTGAATCTCAGATAAGCAGGGATATCGTATGACTCATGCGATGGGACATTGTGGAGGGGGTTATATATATTTATATAATGTGATATAACTCCTACAGAAGGACATACAAGGCATTGTGGAATATTCTCTGGAGAGCACGTGTGAATTCTGATTAGACCGACCTAGGAGGACTCGCACGCCCGGCAATCCTTGTTCTGGGAGGGTGGAAAGGCATACCTATAGCCTTGCTTCTAAGTTGGAGGGCTAACTCTCCTGGAGCCGACATGAATCAGTCCGCGTTGCCAGACACGGCCGCTAGAGGGCGCAACAGCTGCATTTATTTAAATCATAGACAAACCAGCGGCTCGGCGGCCCAGAGAGGCTTTCACTGACTCCTCGGGCCCTCCTTCCTGCGCCCAGAGATCCGGGCGAGTGGAGGTCTCACGAGAATGAAAGCAGATCTCGCGACTCGTTTCCTTTTTGCCTAGCGACGAACCCGCTGGTTGCTCCAAGTAGAATCCGTTAAGTGGCCAGAGCTGGTTGGAGTGAGCCCCTAGCCCTGGGCGGGGGTTCTTCTCCCGTAGAGGAGACGGATTCAGAGGGGCTACAGGTAATTCGTGCTCGTCGAGGAAGGGCACAGCCTTCCTCCCTCCCGAGAGGCGTTTGAGGGGTCGCCCTTCCCGCTGCTCCCATCTCCACGACAGCGGGCCGTTTCTGCGCCCCTTCCCCCCGTTACTCCCCTCAACTGACATCCGGCCTGCGGACGGGGTGGACAGGGGCTGGTGCTCCTGGGGACTCCCGGGTGGGACCTGGAGACTGGGGTTCGCCCCCTCTGCGGGGCGCCGCCCCAGGGCTGCCGCCGGGACGGAGCTTTCCCAGAGCCTCTGAGGTCTTCCCGAGAAACCCCAGCAGCCTCGGGGAAGCTGCGGACGAATCCTGCTGTGTCCTTGTGCGGACTGACGGCGCTGGGGAAGCTGCCCCCGAAGCTGACTGCCTCAACGCCGTGCCCTCTCGCTGCCGACAGTCCCTGCAGCAGAGTGACTGCGTTAACCGCGGGGTGGGCGGAGGAGAGGTTTGGCGTCCTGGGTAGGAAGGCGGGCCGAGTGCGCCCCGTGTCCCACGATGAGTCGGGTGAGCAGGTCTCCTTTTGCTTAGACCGAGATCGTTGAGAACCAGTCGTACGATGAGCGGCTAGAGATTAACGACTCGGAAGAGGTCGCAAGTGTTTATGCTCCAACCGCAAGATACCAAGGTAAGAGGAAAGAAAACAAATGATCTTCAAAGAGCGAGATGGATTCATGGTTATCTTCAAGAAGCTCGAATCCCAGCTGCTCCACTTCCGACCCAGCTCTCTGCTATGACCTGGGAAAGCAGTGGGAGATCGCCCAAGTCCTTGGGCCCCTGCACCCACATGGGAGACCCGGAAGAAGCTCCTGGCTCCTGGCTTCGGAATGGCCCAGCTCCGGCTGTTGTGGCCATCTGGGGGGTGAACCAGTGGATAGAAGACCTCTCTCTCTGCCTCTGCCTCTCTAATAAATACATCTTTTAAAAAAAGTTCCTATTTTGTAATGCAAATTCTGACTTTCAGAGTTACGCTACTCCACTTGCCACTGTGTGTTTTCTCAGTAGTTAAGAAAGAGAAATCATGGCAGATTCTTCTTCCAACCCAACCCTATCACCATTTTTTACCAAAAAAAAAATTCTTAATGGTTTTATGTATTTTCACCTACTACTACTTGAAAGGCAGAGAGAGAGAGAGAGAGCACCCCCTTCTACCCACTGGTTCACTCTCCCAATGCCAGCAGCAGCCAGGGCTGAGCTAGGCTGAAGCCGGGAGCCCAGAACTCCATTCAGGTCTCCCACATGGGTGACAGGAGCCCTAGCACTTGAGGCGTCATCTGTCTCCCAGGTTGCACGAGCAGGGAGCTGGCGCCTCAGTGGAGCAGCCAGGACTTGAACTGGCAATCTGATATGGGAGGTGGGCATCCCAAGCAGCTACAGTGCTCACCTCCCCATCACCAGTTACTTGGTGTAGCTGCTGTGTTCAGCGTCGGCCAGGAGTTCACTCTCTTAGTAGTTATTGTTGCTGTTTTTATTTTTACCAAAACTGTGCTTTGCTCAGCTTTGAAGATACTTCAGAGCTTGCCATTAACCTGCATCCCCAACCAAGAGCTCAATGGATGTCTTAGAGGACGTGATACGGTTCGCTTATTCAACAGGCATCTTTGGATGTCTGCTGTGTCCCAGCCTTTTGCCTGCCACTGGGAATACAATATCTTAGACAAAAGACACATTGTCCCTGCCGTCCTGTTGCTTGGAATCATGGGAGACAGATGACAAATGAAAAAAACAAAAACAAAGATAATGGCAAATGTGATCAGTGCTTTGATAGAGACAAAAATTGTTTGCTGTTATGGAAAACAATGGTGGGGAGGGAGACCTATTTTTGATAGAATGGTGAGGCTTCGTATGGGATGCTGGTGTCGCAGGCGGCAGCTTAACCTGCTGCACCACAATGCCAGCCCCTCGCCACTCATTGCTTGGTGGACGCTTGGGTTGTTTGCACCTCTTGGCTGCCGTGAATAGTGCTGCTGTAAACAGGTGTACGAGCGTCTGAGTCCCTGGTTTCAGTTCTTTGGCGTGTACACCTCGCTACTAGATATGGTTTCTTTAAACGTTTATTTACTCGATGGGGCTGGCACTGTGGCGCAGCGGGTTAACGCCCTGGCCTGAAGCGCTGGCATCTCATATGGGCACTGGTTCGAGTCCTGGCTGCTCCTCTTCCGATCCAGCTCTCTGCTATGGCCTGGGAAAGCAGTGGAAGATGGCCCAACTCCTTGGGCCCCTGCACCCGTGTGGGAGACCCAGAAGAAGCTCCTGGCTCCTGGCTTCAGATCAGCGCAGCTCCGGCTGTTGCAGCCTTCTGGGGAGTGAACCAGCAGATGGAAGACCTCTCTCTGTCCCTACCTCTCTCTGTAACTCTGTCTTTCAAATAAATAAAACAAGTAAAAAACAAAACAAAACAAAACATTTATTTATTCGACAGGCAGAGTGCCAGAGAGGGAGCGACACGGAGAGGTGTCTTCCATCTGCTGTTACACTCCAAATGCCTGTAACAGCTGGGGCTGGGCCGGGCTGAAGCCAGGAGCCAGAAAATTCAACCAGCTCTCCCATATGGGTAGCAAGAACCCAAATATGTGGGCCATCATTTGCTGTCTCCCAGCACGTTAGCAGGAAGCCGGATCAGAAGCATGGAAGTAGAGCAGCTGGGATTAAAAAATGAGCTCATATGGGACGTTGGCTTCACAGGTGGCAGCCATGGCTAGAAGTCAGTCTGCGGTCCTTTAGCTAGATGGACTTATAAACGCTGTTCCATAAAATGGCTGGGGCATAAAATATTATAAACCAGAAGTAGTCCTCCTTACAAGTCATCTTCATGACAACCTAAAGGGAAACCTTTTCTTCTAAGGACTTCTTCATTCTGCCCGCCTTCGCAGCAAGACTATGGCTGATAATAGCAGTGACGAGTACGAAGAGGAAAATAACAAGGTACAATATAACCTGCGGGTTCCTGTGGGATTTCTGCCTGGGGGTCTTAGTAGCTAGTTTGAGATGGCACCAGGTCAACAGTGCACGTGTTCTTGAGCGCTCGTCTCCAGTGGTTGGGTGCCTTTGAGCTCATGCAGGAAACTCGTGCGGGAGTGGAGCTTTGTGATTTCTACTGCTCTTCAGGAATGAAGCCTGTCCCTCAGCAGACATTTGGTGATGAGTTTCATGTAATGTGGGTCAGTGTTTCCCAGACTTTACTGATCATAAGAATTACCTGGGCTACTTATTTTAAAAATTACATATCCCCACTCCCCACCCAGAATCTAGAAGAAAAAGCAGGGGAATGTATAGGTTCAGCACGCAGTCCAGTCCAGCTGAAGTGAGTTTGGGACTAATTGGTCTAGGCATTTTTTTTCAGTGTCGGCACTTACAATACTGCCTAGGAGAGAGATTTCAATGTTGAAGTCTCTAAGACACAGGTGTCCCTTTGCTGTGGTTCTGTGAGTCTGGAGAGTCATGCCATTTTGAAAGAAAGTCGGCGAGATGCCTGCCTGCCTGACCAGGTGGAGCTTGGGCCACGCGTGTGCTTCGCGCCACAGCCACATGTGTTCCACCCCAGCACGTGATCCAGGGGCTACGTTTCGTTGGCCTTTAAGGACAGGAGCCTTGGAAACTCAGTGAAGAAGAATATCTAAGTGACAGAGACGGAAAGCTGTAGTGATGTGCACTGATTCCACACTGTGCCTAAGGGGACATTTCTAGGTGGCCTCACTCTGTGACTAGGGTGCTGTTTTAATATCTTATATACAAGGTCATCTTGTAGGTGTTTGTCTCTGGTCTATAAACCCTCTGCGTTTATACCAAAGCTTTTGCAAAGCACAACTTTGAAGCAGTGGACAAAATAAAAGTGCAATTTTCCTAAGTTGACCTCTGAATTTTGTGTCTACACTAAATCCTTCTAGTTTCAATGTCTACTCAGGATCAGGGCTTATGTATCTTTCCAATTTGTAAAGCATCGAGAATCAGCAGAAATGATTGACTTTTGAATAATCTTCAAGTTGACAATATATTTTCTTAAAAGTCCCATTTGTGAAAGCTGTTTCCTAGGTGACCAAGGGGTAATTTTGGCATGTCTTGAGAAAGAATAAAAGGTTATCAATTGTACAGCAATAAGGCATAGTCCCAGAATAAATTGTGCAAGTGTATATCATATCTGTCATAAATTATAGATAAGCTAGAATATATCTCTATCTCTAGATAATGAATCTGATATGCTTAGAGGAAAATGCAACCAAAACCAGTTTTTGATATCCTGTAATGTGTCACAATGTTACGTGCCAGTAGTGGCTTTACCATAAGAGAAGCATTAAAATGATTTTTAAGAACTGGAGCCAAGCATCTGTCAATATAAGCCATATGCTGTAAGCTTTCAAAACCTCTTAAAGGGGGCCAATTGGTCATTCCTCAGGTCCTAAGGGAGGGCATGACACAGGCTCCAGGCCACAGAGGCAAAGACATGGACCCCATCCCTACTGCCCCTGCAAGTCCCAAGCGCCACCAGAGCTCTTCTCATGGACTGGAGAGAGTGGGGTGGTACCTAGAGAGCCAGAAACTCAGAAAGGTAGGTTGTAATGCCAAGAACACGAGACCCTCGTGAGACGGAAGCTACGCCTTGCATCTACCTTGGGGGGCCAGGGAGGAGGAGAAATGTCAGTGAATGCAGACGGAAAACCCATCTTCTGGAACCACTGGCCGGAAGTCAGGCGCGGGCTGCATCCCGAGCTCTCTTCTCTCGATGGTTGCAAGCACCTTGCCCTGGGCAGCCTTGCAGATGGGAGACTAGCTGATCTTTGAGTCTTAAGATCCTCGAAAGTTCCCTGCTCCACCTTGCCCCGCTTCCTCCCCGAGTCATTACTGAGAGAGGTGCCGCTCAGCTTTGGGGTTGACGCAGTCGGGGTCACGTCCACGCAGAGCTCTCAGGGTGGCCCCGGGTACAGGAGGGAGGACAGAGCAGCCTCGGGCGGAGGACTGGCACGTGCCCGGTCTGTGGCTGGACAGGAGCAGGAGGCGGCGTGCAGGCCGCTCTGGGCGGGGCGGGGAGCAGTGCGGGCCCAGGCTGGTGTGCTGCCCCTCTCTCACATGGCCCCCTCCGCCCACCCTGCCCTGTCTCAGGAGAGGAAGAAGACCTCCCAGATGACCCCCCAGCGGGGCTTCAGTGAAAACGACGACGAGGACGACGAGGACGACGACGACTCCTCCGAGACCGACTCTGACACCGATGAGGACGAAGAGCACGGGCCCCCTCCGGAAGGGTGAGGGAGGCCGCCTGGCACGCGCGCTCAGGCAGGAGGAGACTCCCTGTCCAGACCCGGGCTGGGAGGGCTTTGGGGGCAGCAGTGTTCCAGCGGCTCTCCTGAGCGCTTGTGTTTAGGGTTCTCAGATGTCTCCAACCCAGCACTGCCTCTCCCAGCCCCGTGCTCTCCCTTGCTCTCTCTGAGACTCGAGGGTTAGATGCTGTTCTTCAGGTAGCTCACGTTCTGAGCCCGAGAAAATGCATGTGTGCGCGGAGCGAAACGGGCCCTGTGCATCAGCCCCTGTCATTTAGGAGCCCCCCATTCCTGCTGCCGCCTGGTGCCACATTAGTCATGACTCACCCCCAGGGGTTTTATTCAAAGTGGATTCTAAGTCCCATCGATTGACAGTGCAATTACGGGTTCAATAAATGATGGCACAGTCAGTCAGTGGCATTCTGCCTAGCCGTTAGAAGCTAGGTGGCCACTTTCCATGCACCGGCAAGGAGCAGTTGCCAGGAGGCGCTGCGCAATTTTTAAAAGATATGAAAGCGTGTTTCTGCTGTGCTATCCTGTGTCTAACGCGAATGTCACACGGACTGTCTTTGGAGGACACACCAGGAACTGGTAATAATGGTCAGTTGGGGTGAGGAACCGCTGGTGGCAAGGGGACAGGTAGGAGTAAGCCGTAACTCTTCACTGTATTTATTTTGTATTTTTTACCAAGTGCATGTATCATAGTAACGTAGTTTAGTAACTATAAAAACAGTGAACCCTGGGTTTTCCACCTGCATGTTTAACCCCGCACTGACGTCCATGGTTCTCACTGTGCTTCGTGATCATATTCTATAAGTCATATTCTAGGGAATGTAAACTTAAAAAGAGATCTATTTATTTGAAGGGCAGAGTTACAGAGAGAGAGGGAAAGAGGGAGAGAGGGAGAGAGATTTCCCATCCGCTGGTTCACTTTGGCCCTGGGCTGGGCCAGGCCAAAGCTGGGAGCCTGGAGCCCAAGTACTTGGGCCTTCTGCTGCTGCATTCCAGTAGGACGCTGGATCAGAAGTGGAGCAGCCAGGGCGTGAACCGACACTCTGATGTGGGTTGCAAGTGGCAGCGGAACCTGCTGTGCCACAGCACTAGCCCTGGGAAATGTAAATTTTAATTCATTGATATATTTAATTTTTTAGAGTAAGTCTCACCAGAAACACCTTATTAACAACCTTATAACCCACTTAATATTTGGCAATGTTTATTTCGTTTTACTTTATTATGGTTAATACATATGCGCTACTGTTTTTTACTATATACATTGTCATAAATCAGTACTTTCTTTTTTTAATTAATATATTTGAGAGGCAGTGAAACAGAGAATCTTCATCTACTAGTTCATCCTTCAAATGTCCACGATGACCAGGGCTGGGCCAGGCTGAAGCTGGGAGCCAAGGGGTGGCGGAGACTCGAGTATTTAGACCACCACCCGCCGCCCCCCAGGGTGTACACTCGGCAGGAAACTGGAATCAGCAGTGGAGCTGGGACAGGAGCCCGGGCACTCTGACACAGAATGCAGCGCCCAAACCCGTCTTTTTTTTTTTTTTTTTTTTTTTTTTTTTTGACAGGCAGTTAGACAGTGAGAGAGACAGAGAAAAAGGTCTTCCTTTTCCATTGGTTAACCCTCCAAAAGGCTGCTACGGCCGGTGCGCTGTGGTGATCCGAAGCCAGGAGCCCGCTGCCTCTCCTGGTCTCCCATGGGGTGCAGGGACCAACAAGCACTTGGGCCATCCTCCACTGCACTCCCTGGCCACAGCAGAGAGCTGGCCTGGAAGAGGAGCAACTGGGACAGAATCCGGTGCCCCAATCGGGACTAGAACCCAGGGTGCCGGCGCCGCAGGTGGAGGATTAGTCTAGTGAGCCACGGTGCCATTAGGCCAAACGCCTGCCCCACACGAGGACTTTGTATTAACTGTGTAAAATGCAGTCTGACAAACCCAACCATCTTCCGAAGTTTGGATATTTCATTTGGTTCCAATGATTTTGCTTTCATAAACATCGTCAAAACATCATCTCTAAAACATTTTTTTCTTGGCGTGAAGTATTTCCATGTCAGAAATCAAAATCTCTTATTCCACATTCTCTCATAATTCCTTCCATTCACAAAAAGGGAAGGCGATTTTTGTTACGGTTTGACATAAAAAGAATTCTGTTTTGGATTTCCTGCAGTTGCGTCCTCCTTCACTGTCAGATGATGGAGAAGGAATTATCACCAGCTTTAAAGCTGCCTTTCACAGCCCTGGATCAGGGCCCGTCCCCGGGTCAGGGGACACACGCTCTGCCGCCTCGCTCTTCTCCGGGCACCTGACCAAGTGGTGTCCCCTTCCCCAGGGCCTACGATCCTGCGGACTATGAGCACCTGCCCGTTTCTGCCGAGATTAAGGAGCTCTTCCAGTACATCAGCAGGTGAGCGCTAGGACCTCGCCCTCCACCCGCCCTGGCTGCCTCACCCGGACCTTGCCTACCTCTAGTCTGCAAGAGGGCCGTCTCCTTCTGTGTCTCAAGCCTGAACAGTAGAGTGGCTTTCTCTGACTGTCTCCACTTGGCCTTGACAATCCCCTAGGTACACACCTCAGTTGATCGAGCTGGATCACAAACTGAAACCCTTCATTCCGGATTTCATCCCAGCTGTCGGCGACATCGATGCATTCTTAAAGGTACAGGCAGTCCATCCTACAACTGGCTCCTTAGATGATTCTCCCGACTGCCTGCCCTCCCTCTAACAATTCCAGTAATTTCCTAGACTGCATTGGCTACAGTGATAACATATTCATTTCACCAGAACCCTTAACCTTGCTCTCTGTTCCAAATTATACTCATTGCTATTAAGTAATATTTTATTATCTCATTATAAATGAAAACTTTGTCATATATTTGTCATCCTAATTATGAATCCAAGATTTATATTTAGGGTCCTATTGATCATATATGTTTTCTTTTCTTTTTAAAAGATGTATTTATTTTTATTTGAAAGGCAGAGTTTACAGAGAAAGAGGGAGAGACAGAGAACTGCTATCCACTGGTTCACTCCCCACATAGCCACAACAGCCAGAGCTGGGTCAGACCAAAGCCAGGGGCTTCTTCTGGGTCTCCAACGTGGGTGGCAGGAGCCCAAGCACTTGGGCCATCTTCCTCTGCTTTCCCAGGCCAATTAACAAGGAGCTGGATTGTAATTGGAGCAGCCGGGACTCAAAATGGTGCCCATATGGGATGCTGGCGCTGTAGGCTGTGGCTTTACCTGCTATACTACAGCACCGACTCTGATAATATATTTTTGTCTAGGTAGTATTTAGTCCATCATGATAACAATCATGCTTTTTTTTTTTTTTAAGATATATTTATTTGAAAGGCAGAGTATCAGAGAGAGAGAAAGGGAGAGAGAGAGAGAAAGAAATATCTTCCATTTGCTGGTTCACTCCCCAAATGGCCACAACAGCTAGGGCAGGGCCAGGCTGAAGCCAGGAGAGTAGAACTACATCTGAATCTCCTACGTGGGTGGCAGGGGCCCAACTACCTGGGCCACCATCCATTGCTTTCCAAGATGCATTTGCAGGGAGCTGATTACAAATGGAGCAACCAAGATTCCAACCAGCGCTCCCGGATGCGATGATAGGGGATGCTGGTGTCACAAGTGGCGGCTCAGTTCACTGCACCAAAATGCCGGCCCCAGCATGCTTTATTTTTTTTTTTTTTTTAAGATTTATTTTATTTTACTTGAAAGGCAAAGTTACAGAGAAGAGGGAGAGACACAGAGAGACAGAGATCTTCCATGCGCTGGTTCACTCCCCAAATGGTCTCAATAGCAGGGGCTGTTCAGGCCAAAGCTAGGAGCCCAGAGCTTCATCTGGAACTCCCACGTGGATGCAGGGCCCAGATACTTGGACAGCCTTCCACTGCCTTCCCAGGTGCATTAGCAGGGAGCTAGATTGGAAGTGGAGCAGTTCCCAGATGGGATGCTGGCATCGTAGGCAGCGGCTTAAACCCCTCCCCCCACGAGGACTCTGGCCCCGTCCCAGCATGCTTTCTAATACTGGGAACAAGGTGAGCCAGAGAGTTCTTCCTTTTCAGCTGATTGACGCAGCAGGTGTGATCTGTTGCGGCCCTCCCACTTTCCTCTCTGCCTCCTTCCCTTGTTCTTAACCAGGTCCCACGTCCTGACGGAAAGCCTGACAACCTTGGCCTGTTGGTGTTGGATGAACCTTCTACAAAGCAGTCTGACCCTACAGTGCTCTCCCTGTGGCTGACGGAGAATTCCAAGCAGCACAACGTCACGGTAAGAGACTGGCCCATCCCAGGCCCCGCTGCAGAGGGCCAGCGGTGCCATTTGTACCGTGCTTCCTGTCGAAAGGAGTAGCTGTGGCTTTGGGCCAGCTCTGCTTTCGCAGACAGTTTACTCGGGACATAATCTACATATCGTGTAGTTGACCCTTTACACTGCCCCACTCATTGGTGCTTGGTGGGTTCACAGAGTTGTACAGCCATGGTCACCTTCTAATTTAGACACATTCTCATCGTTCCAAATAGAAACACCACGCACATACGGAGTCACTCCTCATTCTCTCCCCCTCCTGCCCAGACGCCGGCAACCACTTCAGCCTCTTCTGGGGCCGCCTAGTGTTTAGTTGTTTGTGTTCACCACGTTTTGTTCACTCACTCACCACTCGTTTCCACATTGATGAGCGATGCTGTGGTGACTGTCAGGATAGCAGTTTTGCATGGGCATACTGTTCTTTCTCTTAGATCCCTGGGTAAGAGTGGGACTGCCGGGCCACAGGCTGTCGCTAACGTTGTCCGCAGTGGCCGCACCGCCGTGCAGTCCCACAGCAGTAACGGAGGGTCTCGGTTTCTCCACAGCCTCACCAGCACTTGCTCTCAGCAGTATTTTTTTTTTTTTTTGGACAGGCAGAGTGGACAGTGAGAGAGAGACAGAGAGAAAGGTCTTCCTTTGCCGTTGGTTCACCCTCCAATGGCCGCCGCGGACAGAATCCGGCTCCCCGACCGGGACTAAAACCCGGTGTGCCGGCACCGCAAGGTGGAGGAATAGCCTAGTGAGCCACGGCACCGGCTTTCAGCAGTCTTGTAGTTCTGGCTCTCCTGTGGGTCAGAAGTGGTGTCTCACTGTGGTCAGTCCTGCCCGTGGACTTGCCCAGAGCCTTCGCTGGGCCGTGGTTAGGCTGCCCTTTTCCTCGACTCCCTTGTATGTGGTGAGTCGCCCCGTTACAAACCAGAGCGCCGCTTCAGGACTGTCAGCCAGGGTCTCTCCTTGTTTTCCCAGCAACATGTGAAAGTAAAGAGCGTGGAAGACGCGGAAAAGAATCCCAAAGCCATTGACACGTGGATCGAGAGTATCTGCGAGTTGCACCGGTCCAAGCCTCCTGCCACTGTGCACTACACCAGGTGAGAGTGCGCGCGCTGTGGCATGCCTCAGTCACCCTCGCCACCTTTGCCACCTTTGCCCCACTGCTCCCGAGAAGAGGCCCAAAGCCTGGGGACCAGTTTGGTCAGCTGCTGGCTGGGATTGCAGACAGAAGGATGCTGATTTCTCTGGTGTCATTATGGGGCCAGCTCCTCTGAGCCCCAGGCCCTGGGGGAATTTGGTTGGCACAGCCTAGGTTCTCCTGCATTCCTCATAGGCCAGAGTGAGGCCCTCTCCTCCCTCTAGGCACATCCCAGTCCGGGGGCTGCTGCTGCCCTCGATCTAGCTTTCTCATCACTGTTACCTCTGTATTTCCAGGCCCATGCCCGACATCGACACCTTGATGCAGGAATGGTCCCCAGAATTTGAGGAACTTTTGGGCAAGGTGAGTGGAAAGGACCAAGAAGTAAGAGAGATGTGGCGGCTGGCGCCGCAGCTCACTAGGCTAATACTGCACCTAGCGGCGCCAGCACACCAGGTTCTAGTCCCGGTCGGGGCGCCGGATTCTGTCCCAGTTGCCCCTCTTCCAGGCCAGCTCTCTGCTGTGGCTCGGGAGTGCAGTGGAGGATGGCCCAAGTGCTTGGGCCCTGCACCCCATGGGAGACCAGGAGAAGTACCTGGCTCCTGGCTTCAGATCAGCGTGGTGCGCCGGCCGCAGCGCGCCAGCCGTGGCGGCCATTGGAGGGTGAACCAACAGCAAAAGGAAGACCTTTCTCTCTTTTTCTCTCTCTCTCACTATCCACTCTGCCTGTCAAAAAAAAAAAAAAAAAAAGCTAGATGTGGCCCTCATGCCACAGTCCAGTGTTTTGTCCCTTACGGTATTATTAACATTTTAGAAATGGAAGTATGGCGGCTGGCATTGTGGCTTAGCAGGTAAAGCCAGTTCCCGTTCTGGCTGCTCCACTTCCAATCCAGCTCTCTGCTAATGACCTGGGGAAAGCAGCAGAAGATGGCCCAAGTGCTTGGGCCCCTGTGACCTGTGTGGGAGACCGGGATGAAGCTCCTGGCTCCTGGCTCCTGGCATTGGCCTGGCCCAGCGCAGCCCCAGCCATTGTGGCCAACAGATGGAAGATCTCTCTCTGCAACTCTGACTTTCAAATAAATCATTTTTAAAAAATAAAAGAAAAATTGAAGTACACCACCCAGTCAGAAGTGTGCACATGCGGTGAGTAGTGGTGCTGCTTTGGCCACTGAGCCCGCTGTGCGCGTTAGGTCAGTGTGCAGAACGCTGCCAGCTTCCTTGGAAGGCCTCAGGCCCCCACCTCCCAAGGCAGCCACCATCCTGACTTCTGATGGCATACATGAGCTTTGCCTGCAGGTGTTTTGTACTTTTTCTAAATTTCTTCAGGATTTTTGTTGTTTTTGGTTTTGTTTTTAAGGATTTATTTGTTTATATGTAAGGCAGAGTAACAGAGAGGGAGGGAAGGAAATCTTCCATCTACTGGCCTGTCGCTCCCCCTCTTCGTGGAGGAACGACACAGGACCCTGCGCTGTTCTTTCTGTCTGCTCGGCCCTCCCCGGGTTTGCTGCTGGTTCCTCCCGGGTTGGCTACTATCCCTTCCACCTCCGTGGAAGTGCAGTTCCCCCTGGCCACATTCCCCACTTCCGCAGGGGAGCGGCACACCGCCGGCCGGCTCTCTCGGGGGCTGCACGGGTGTTCCCTCAGATGTTCCCCTTAGATGTTCCTGGTGCATGCCGTCTCTCTCCTCCTTTATAGTCCTCCTCCGCCAATCCCAACTCGGCTGCCCACACGCCGAGTACGCTGCTCTCCAATCAGGAGCAAGTCCTACAGTTTATTGGTTGAACTGGAGGCAGCTGTGCGGAAGCTGTTTACTTCTCTCCCAACGCCATATTGTGGGAGAGCAGATGCATAGAATAAGTCTTAATTCTAGTAACTCAGTCCAGTCCGGGCTGCTCCCCACAGATCCCCCTTTCTTTTTATTTTTTGGCGTTGATACGTGCCTGTCTTCGGTGTCCCGCGGCACACACTCTGCTCTACTCACTAGAGTTGCCACAGGTTCTTACAAGTCCTATCAATCAGGCAAACCGAATCCGGGTCCTCTCTTCGCCATTGTGAGGAGGTTTTTAGGCGCTGATACGTGCCTGTGTTCGGTGCCCTGCAGCGCATGCTCTGCTCTGCCTGCAGGGGCTTACAAGCCCTAACAAACAGGCAAACCGAATCCAAGCTTTCTCATTGCCGTATTGTGGGGGAGACTTATTAGTGTTGGTTCGTGCCTATCTTCGGTGACCTGCAGCTCATACTCTGGTCGAGCTGCTTGCTGGTGCTTACCGCCTTAATCAGCCAGACCGAATCCAAGCCTCCTAATTGCTGTATTGTGGGGAGGCCTTACTGATGTTAATTCGTGCCTGTCTTCGGTGACCTGCGGCGCATAAGCTGCTAGCCGCCCGCAGGTGCTCATCGCCTCACTTAATCAGGCAGACCGAATCCAAGCTCTCACATTGCAGTGTTGTAGGGAGGCGTTTCTATTTCTCTATTTCTCTATCTCCGGGCATTCCTATTTCTCCCATTCCACTTCTATCTTCCAGCATTCCTATTTCTCTCACTTTACTTCTAAACTTCTATTTCTCTTATCCCTGCAGCTTCCCGGCGCCTCGCCCTGCCGGCAGCTTCACGGCTCCGCGCGGCTTCCCAGCGCCTCGCCCCGCCGGCGGGCTCCGCCCCGAGGCTGCTTCTCGGCGCCTCGCCGGCTCTGAGCCGCTTCAGGCCGCGCCTCTCTCATCTGCGCGGCTCGGCTTTGCGTGCACACTCCGCGGTCTCTCACTAGCCCTTTCGCGTCTGAACCACGGCCTCGCGCCAGCCCCGTTCCCTATCTATTCACGCCCCGTGCTCTCTCTGCACGCGGCGGCTTCCGCGAGTCACACAGCATAGCTTGCGTCTCCACCACTAACATTCAATCCAAGTTCCCCGGGCTAGCCTGGCGAATTCAACCCAGCTTACATCTCCGCCCCACGGTTTGGCTTCCCGTCCTTTGCTCCCCGGGCTAATCAGACGGATCCCAATCTGGCTTACGTTTCAGCTTCTAGTTTCAACTTTTCGCCCCCTATTCCCGGGCTAACTTGAGAATCCCAAAGTGGCTTTCGTTTCCGCCTTGGCCTGCCCCCCGCGGCTTCAATTTCCCTAACATTTTTCTCTACCCGGTATGTTTCCCCAAGCTTTCTTCCAACAATATTCCTCCCTCATTTCTCCTGGCCTCTCCCCACAGTCCGCGTCCGAGTCTGTTTGTTCTAGCTTTCACTTTCGCTTTCGACCTTAGAGATTTCTCCCAGCTTCCCCCCGTAGTCCGTATCTGAGTCTATGCCTAGGCTTTCAATAGCTTCTTCCGGCACCTCTTTCGTCCGGCTTTTCCCTAGGCTGTTTGCTAGTCTCTCTCTCCGATATTTTCCACTTCTTCCCGTTTCTTCCCTCCTAAGTTTCATATCCGTCCTAAGTTTCCTATCCGAGTCACGGCACCATTATGTCGCTCCCCCTCTTCGTGGAGGAGCAACACTGAACCCTGCCTAGGCTTCATATCCGAGTCACGGCACCATTATGTCGCTCCCCCTCTTCGTGGAGGAGCAACACTGAACCCTGCCTAGGCTTCATATCCGAGTCACGGCACCATTATGTCGCTCCCCCTCTTCGTGGAGGAACGACACAGGACCCTGCGCTGTTCTTTCTGTCTGCTCGGCCCTCCCCGGGTTTGCTGCTGGTTCCTCCCGGGTTGGCTACTATCCCTTCCACCTCCGTGGAAGGGCAGTTCCCCCTGGCCACATTCCCCACTTCCGCAGGGGAGCGGCACACCGCCGGCCGGCTCTCTCGGGGGCTGCACGGGTGTTCCCTCAGATGTTCCCCTTAGATGTTCCTGGTGCATGCCGTCTCTCTCCTCCTTTATAGTCCTCCTCCGCCAATCCCAACTCGGCTGCCCACACGCCGAGTACGCTGCTCTCCAATCAGGAGCAAGTCCTACAGTTTATTGGTTGAACTGGAGGCAGCTGTGCGGAAGCTGTTTACTTCTCTCCCAACGCCATATTGTGGGAGAGCAGATGCATAGAATAAGTCTTAATTCTAGTAACTCAGTCCAGTCCGGGCTGCTCCCCACAGATCCCCCTTTCTTTTTATTTTTTGGCGTTGATACGTGCCTGTCTTCGGTGTCCCGCGGCACACACTCTGCTCTACTCACTAGAGTTGCCACAGGTTCTTACAAGTCCTATCAATCAGGCAAACCGAATCCGGGTCCTCTCTTCGCCATTGTGAGGAGGTTTTTAGGCGCTGATACGTGCCTGTGTTCGGTGCCCTGCAGCGCATGCTCTGCTCTGCCTGCAGGGGCTTACAAGCCCTAACAAACAGGCAAACCGAATCCAAGCTTTCTCATTGCCGTATTGTGGGGGAGACTTATTAGTGTTGGTTCGTGCCTATCTTCGGTGACCTGCAGCTCATACTCTGGTCGAGCTGCTTGCTGGTGCTTACCGCCTTAATCAGCCAGACCGAATCCAAGCCTCCTAATTGCTGTATTGTGGGGAGGCCTTACTGATGTTAATTCGTGCCTGTCTTCGGTGACCTGCGGCGCATAAGCTGCTAGCCGCCCGCAGGTGCTCATCGCCTCACTTAATCAGGCAGACCGAATCCAAGCTCTCACATTGCAGTGTTGTAGGGAGGCGTTTCTATTTCTCTATTTCTCTATCTCCGGGCATTCCTATTTCTCCCATTCCACTTCTATCTTCCAGCATTCCTATTTCTCTCACTTTACTTCTAAACTTCTATTTCTCTTATCCCTGCAGCTTCCCGGCGCCTCGCCCTGCCGGCAGCTTCACGGCTCCGCGCGGCTTCCCAGCGCCTCGCCCCGCCGGCGGGCTCCGCCCCGAGGCTGCTTCTCGGCGCCTCGCCGGCTCTGAGCCGCTTCAGGCCGCGCCTCTCTCATCTGCGCGGCTCGGCTTTGCGTGCACACTCCGCGGTCTCTCACTAGCCCTTTCGCGTCTGAACCACGGCCTCGCGCCAGCCCCGTTCCCTATCTATTCACGCCCCGTGCTCTCTCTGCACGCGGCGGCTTCCGCGAGTCACACAGCGTAGCTTGCGTCTCCACCACTAACATTCAATCCAAGTTCCCCGGGCTAGCCTGGCGAATTCAACCCAGCTTACATCTCCGCCCCACGGTTTGGCTTCCCGTCCTTTGCTCCCCGGGCTAATCAGACGGATCCCAATCTGGCTTACGTTTCAGCTTCTAGTTTCAACTTTTCGCCCCCTATTCCCGGGCTAACTTGAGAATCCCAAAGTGGCTTTCGTTTCCGCCTTGGCCTGCCCCCCGCGGCTTCAATTTCCCTAACATTTTTCTCTACCCGGTATGTTTCCCCAAGCTTTCTTCCAACAATATTCCTCCCTCATTTCTCCTGGCCTCTCCCCACAGTCCGCGTCCGAGTCTGTTTGTTCTAGCTTTCACTTTCGCTTTCGACCTTAGAGATTTCTCCCAGCTTCCCCCCGTAGTCCGTAACTGAGTCTATGCCTAGGCTTTCAATAGCTTCTTCCGGCACCTCTTTCGTCCGGCTTTTCCCTAGGCTGTTTGCTAGTCTCTCTCTCCGATATTTTCCACTTCTTCCCGTTTCTTCCCTCCTAAGTTTCATATCCGTCCTAAGTTTCCTATCCGAGTCACGGCACCATTATGTCGCTCCCCCTCTTCGTGGAGGAGCAACACTGAACCCTGCCTAGGCTTCATATCCGAGTCACGGCACCATTATGTCGCTCCCCCTCTTCGTGGAGGAGCAACACTGAACCCTGCCTAGGCTTCATATCCGAGTCACGGCACCATTATGTCGCTCCCCCTCTTCGTGGAGGAACGACACAGGACCCTGCGCTGTTCTTTCTGTCTGCTCGGCCCTCCCCGGGTTTGCTGCTGGTTCCTCCCGGGTTGGCTACTATCCCTTCCACCTCCGTGGAAGGGCAGTTCCCCCTGGCCACATTCCCCACTTCCGCAGGGGAGCGGCACACCGCCGGCCGGCTCTCTCGGGGGCTGCACGGGTGTTCCCTCAGATGTTCCCCTTAGATGTTCCTGGTGCATGCCGTCTCTCTCCTCCTTTATAGTCCTCCTCCGCCAATCCCAACTCGGCTGCCCACACGCCGAGTACGCTGCTCTCCAATCAGGAGCAAGTCCTACAGTTTATTGGTTGAACTGGAGGCAGCTGTGCGGAAGCTGTTTACTTCTCTCCCAACGCCATATTGTGGGAGAGCAGATGCATAGAATAAGTCTTAATTCTAGTAACTCAGTCCAGTCCGGGCTGCTCCCCACACTGGCCCACTCCCCAGATGCCCACAACAACCAGTGCTGGCTGAAACCAGGAGCCAGGAACTCCATTCTGCTCTCCCACGTGGGTGCAGGGGCCCAAGCCCTCAGACAATCTTCTGCTGCCTTCCCATGGATATCAGCAGGGAAGTGGCTCAGAAGTGGAGCAGCTGAGATTTGAACCCGGGCTCCTATATGGTCTGCAGGCATTGCAGTGACAGTTTAACTTGCTGTGCCACAATGCCAACCCCTATATTATTTCAACTTAATCACGCTTTGGTGTCCTCTTTAGCCCAGTATTTTGGGATATTTGTCTATATTTTTCTGTGTGATTGTTCATTTGTTCTTGTTTCTATATAGCATTTTATCATATGAATACTTAACAATTTACCCATACTATGATGGCATGTGGGAAGTTTCTAGTTTTTGGTTGTAACAATAGTGCAACTAGGACATTCATTTTTTGTTTTTTAAGATTTATTTATTTACTTGAAAGAGTTACACACGGAGAGGAGAGGCAAAGAGAGAGAGAGAGAGAGAGAGGGGTCTTCCATCCGCTGGTTCACTTTCCAATTAGTTGCAATGGCTGTAGCTGCGCCGATCTGAAGGCAGGAGCCAGGAGCTTCTTCCGGGTCTCCCACGTGGGTGCAGGGGCCCAAGGGCTTGGGCCATCTTCTACTGCTTTCCCAGGTCATAGCAGAGAGCTGGATCGGAAGTGGAGCAGCCGGGACTTGAACTGGTGCCCATATGGGATGCCGACACTGCAGCTGGCGGCTTTACCTGCTACGCCACAGCACCAGTCCCAGGAACATTCTAACATATCTTTTGGTGAACATATGTACTTCTTTTATTTTATTAATTTATTTATATTTTATTTTTTTATTTTTTAAAGATTTATTTATTTAGGTAGAGTTACAGAGAGGCAGAGGCAGAGGCAGAACCATCTGTTGGTTCACTCCCCAAATGCCACAATGACCGGAGCTGGGCTGATCCAAAGCCAGGAGCCTCCCCCAGGTCTCCCATGTGGGTGCAGGGCTCAAGGACTTGGGCCATCCTCCACTGCTTTCCCAGGCCATAGCAGAGAGCTGGATTGGAAGTGGAGCAGATATGCTGGCACCATAGGTGGCAGCTTTACCCCCTACGCCACAGTGCTGGCCCCAAACCTTATGTTCTACTATGCTATCTATACCTCGGTGGCTTTTTTCTCCCTGCTAAAATGTAGGCTCCATGAAGACAGTTTTTAGTAGTTTCTTGAAGAAACAATGGCTTTCTTCATGACACTTTAAAAGTGTGACTAGGGGACTGGACAGCTAGATTACAGGACATCCCTCAGTGAATACTGTGCCAGGGAACCATGGCAGGGATTATTTTGGCAGTATTAACAGACAGCAGTGGTACATGGTTAAATTGGGAAAAAAGCAGGTAAGCAAATTTCAGAACTGTATGCACTGTTTTTGGTGGAGAGAGAAAAAGTTTTATGAAGGCTGCAGTTTTAAACTTGCCATGTGACTTGTTTTGCCTGTCACCGGGGTACGACGCCATGTCTGTTTTCTCTGTCCCCACGGGGGTCTCAGGACCATTAGGGATTACAACATCAAGTAATTCCTTGGCCATAGCCAGCCACTTCTTCACAGATCCACACAGGAAGACAACACGGCCGTCTAGTTTAGTTACCAAACCCTTTGGTCTGACGGGTCACCCGCCACTCCGGTAGTCACTGAGTGTGACCAGTTCTGCCTCCCTGGGGGGGGGAAGCGTGTGGAATGAGTTGGCCATGGCTGCTGTGTGAAGTGCCGCAGGCCAGGAGTGCAAGGTCAAGTTGTGGGCAGGGCTGGTTCCCTGAGGCCTCTCTGCTTGGCCATTTCCCTTCTTCACGTGGTCGTCCTCAGTGTGTGTCTGCCCTGGACGCCGCTTGCGGTGAGACCACCGTTCGGACGGCACTGATGGTCTCAGGGTCACTCAGTGATCTCTCCGCATACACTCACATTCTGTGATGCAATCAACACAGAATCGGGGGGCCGGGGTTGGGGGACACGGTTCAGGCTAGGAGCCCTGGGACTTGAGCCTTTTGACTTCTGATTGAACCCTCGCCCCGTGCAGGTGAGCCTGCCCACGGCCGAGATCGACTGCAGCCTGGCGGAGTACATCGACATGATCTGTGGTGAGTGCTCTCCCGCTCCCCGCCCCTGCACAGATCCTGGCCAGGCTTTTGATAGGCCGTGGGCGTGGGTACTGCCTCCAGTTGAGCCAGCACTCAAGGGTGATGCCTGGGTGCACGTGGCTGCTGGCTGGGGACACACGCACATGCCTGTCACCCCCGAGTTTGTTTGCTTCTGTTTCTAGGAAGTGTGTTTATTTGTTTCTTTGTCTGTTTTAGCCATCCTGGACATCCCTGTCTACAAGAGCCGGATTCAGTCCCTGCACCTGCTCTTTTCCCTCTACTCGGAGTTCAAGAATTCACAGGTGGGCCAGGCATGGAGCCCACCGTGGTCCCCTGCGATCACTGCGGCCGTGTCCCAGGGCTCTGTCTGCAGTTCCCACTGCCCTTCCGAGAGCAGTGGGGGAGGGGGAGGGTGGAGGGTGTGCGCCTCGGGAAGCTGGGGGAGGGTCTCTGGAGGACTGTGTTCTCACAGCAGAACCAAGGGCCTCCTGAGTGGAAGCAGGGAGGAGGTAAAAGAGGCCTCGTCTGTGAATCTGTATTTATTTATTTTCATTGGAGAAGCCGAGCGACAGATTCACTGATGGAGATCTTCCATCTGCTGGTTCACTCCCCACATACCCACACCGGTCAGGGATGGGCCAGGCCGAAGCCAGGAACTCAGTCCCATCCAGGTCTCCCATGGCGGTGGCGGGGACCTAAGCACTTGAGCCATCATTGCTGCCCGCAGGGCTCACCAGCAGGAAGCTGGGACTGGACCGCAGACTCCCTGATGTGGGGTGCGCATGTCCCAGACTGTGGCTGAACAGCTGCTGGGCCAGACGCTCAGCCCTCGGGGCGCTTTACACAGCCACCAGCAGGATGCTGTTTTGGAAGCAGAATTAGGAGACAATAGGAGCTGACGGGTTTGCGAGAGGTTGGTTCTTGCTAAAATGCAGCAACTATGTGCGTACCCTAACTTCCCTCTCTTTCCTCACAGCATTTTAAGGCTCTCGCTGAGGGCAAGAAAGCATTCACCCCTCCCTCCAACTCCACCTCCCAAGCCGGGGATGCCGAGACACCGGCCTTCAGCTGAGCCGCTTCCCGGGCAGCGAGGGCACGGCCGGCCCACAGGCTGCCTTCCTGGGGCGGTGCGCAGCTTCACCGCTGCGGAGACGGGGACGAGAAGAACTGGAATTTGCTGAGGGATCCGTGGAGCTCGGGCTGGGAGGAAAGCTTAAAAAGATACTTTGTCTGGGATAGGAATGCAATTACCTTCAAGTTCACTGACAAAGATTTTCTAAATAAAATACCCTACCTGTTGTTGTTTCCTGCTTTTCTTTGAAATGAAAGAGAAAAGGCTGTTGGAGCAGAAGGCGGAGGCAAAGAAGGTGGCCTGGTAATAATGAGGTCACGTGCAGGCAGTGTCATCAACCAGCTTTGCCCACGGAGGCCACCCCAGAGCGGGCGTGGAGGGACCCGTTTTGCTCGGGGTCCCTGTCCAGAGAATGCCGGCCTCCGGCAGGCCCCGTCTGGCTGTGCGCTCCCCGCCTCGCTGTTGCAGGAATCCAGGCAGGTGGCTGTGGCTGGGGTCAGGGCGGAAGTTGGAGAGACCGACGGATTTGGGGCATGTTTTGGAGTTAAAGCAAACTCTGGTCAGGAAACCTGAAACTGCACTGCTTCTTCTTTGATTTTTTTTAGAGTTTATTTATTTGAAAAGTACAGTTACAGAGAGAGGGAGGGAGAGCTAGGGACTGAACCGACCCCCATCTGGGTGCCAGCGTCACAGGCAGTGGCTGTACCTGCCCCACCACAGTGCCGGCCCTAGTGACTCCAGGTTCTCCCTGCTCTGAAGCACATCCCAAACCCTGCGAGGGGTGACCTGGGGATTACACGAAGTGTTACGTGGCTGAATCCACGCCCAGAGACTGCGAATAGCGCGGGTGAGCTGCACTTCCTGTCTGAGCTCCTGGCTGTGCCTGGGCTTTTGAGTATCCCTTCTGCTCTCCACCCTGGCCTGAGCCACTGCTTCCAGTCTCCGCTGTCCCCCAGCTCCAGCTGCTCCCTCCTGGCTGCCTGCCCTGCGCCCTGGGAGAGGTCAGTTACCTTCTCTGCCTCCTTAACCCAGCTGTCAAACAGAATGAACACCAGCTCACCTCTTCGGCTCTTCCGAGGGTAACAGATACGTGAGAAGATGAAGTGCCACCAAGCGTAAATCTGCAGCGTGGCTCTTTAGATTTTCCATTTGGCTGCTCTGTCTCCACCCCAAGACCCTCACGTCCACAGTTCCCAGATGTGGACCGCAAAACCCAGCTGCTTGCCACACTCCAAACAGGGCTTGGGAGTTCTCTTCTGACTCAGCCTTTATGGAGGCTGTTTTTCGTGTTGGAAATGTCCCTCCCCGTCTCTGCTGATCCGAGGTCCTTAACACTTCTACAACAAAAGTCAAGCCCAAGTAGTTACATCTTTACGCCTTCCTTTAATCTTACTAAAAAAAAAATGACACGTAAGAGTTTTAATTTTTTGAAAGGCAGAGTAACAGAGAGGGAGAGTTTAAGAGCTGTCCCGGGGCTGGCACTGTGGCATACACCACCTGCGACGCTGGCATCCCACATGGGCACCAGTTCAAGTCCCGGCTGCTCCACTTCCGATCCAGCTCCCTGCTAATGTGCCTGGGAAAGCAGTGTAAAACAGCCCAAGCGCTTGGGCCCCTGCATCTATGTGGGAGACCTGGAAGAGGCTCCTGGCTTCGGCCTGGCCCATGGCTGGCTGCTGTGGCCATCTGAGGAGTGAACTAGAGGATGAAGGGTCTCTCCCTCTATCTCTGTGACTCTTTTGAGAATAAATAAATATTTTAAAATAGAGAAAGCTTTTTCATCTGCTGGTTTATTCCCCAAGTGACTGCAACAGCCAGGGCTGGGTCAGGCCAAAGCCAGGGACATGGAACTTGGCTAAAGTCTCCCAAGTGGGTGGCAGGGATCCAAGCACTTGGGCCATCCTCTGCTGCTTTTCCAGGCACGTTAGCAGGGAAGTGGATTGGAATCAGAGCAGCTGGGACTTGAACTGGCACTCAGATATTAAATGCCAACATTTCAAGCAGCAGCTTAACCTGCTGTGCCATTATGCCTGTCTCAAGAATTTTTGTTTTAAAAAAACCATAAACCAGTTAGGACAGATGACAGAAGAAAATGACCACCGACTATATAAGCAACATAATTTTGGAATGTGGACAAGAGTAACTGATTTGGGGTGGGCAGTTGGGGAAGCAGAGAAGAACTCTGAAACCGTGGAGGAGAGAGCCCAGAACGGAAGCTGCTGGACACCGGAACCCTAGAAAGTGCCAGGAATGGAAAGTGCCAGGCGTTTCTGACGGCAGGTGTGCCGTGCGCGGCTGAGAGCAGGCCTGGTGATTCTGTGGACGGAGTGGGGTCCCAGAAACTTCCCCACCTACCTCCTTGCCCCAACAGAAGATGGACAGCTCTGACCGCGGAGGCTCTGGGCAGGAGCACCTCTGAGGACAGAAGGAAGGGGCCGTATTTAAAATAAGGATTGTGGGGCCGGCGCTGTGCAGTAGGCTGATGCTCCGCCCGCGGCGACGGCCTCCCACGTGGGCGCAGGTTGATGGAACAGAGCCGAGCGTGGGTGCGTGGGTGCTCGCTATTTTCTCCACTGTGTGATTCAGAGATTTCATTTAGAAGGCATTTGAAGAAATGAAGCAAAGACATGGAACTCCGTTCAGTCAAGTTTATTGAATTTACTTTGTGCTTCGCACTGTCCTAGGCAGTAACATGGGAAAAATTATAAAATAAGACCTCAACAGGGGAGAAACACACTGCACCTGGTGCTCTCCTGTCGTCACCACGTTGCTTTTTACAGCATTCTTAGGTTGCTTTGGGGGGTTTGTGGGCTCCCTCTCTCTCCACAACCCCCGGAACTGCTGGCACCACTGCGTTCTGTGCCTGTGGGGACCAGCCCCTAAAGTGCAGAGGGTGGGGCAGCCAGGGCGTGGCCGGGGCCAGGGTCCCACCAAGGGGAAGACATGCAGAGAGAGAAAGCCACCATCGATCCTGAGCCTCAGTCGCTCACAGTGAATGCCAGAGAGGTCAAACTCGGGGCTCTGGGGCCCTCGCTCACCCCCTTCCCTGGGGGCTGTGCTTAAAGTGCCAACACTGTAAAAGTGATGCATAGCTACATGCTGTCCTGAGTGCCACGGACTTGTCACCTCCTCCTTCTACCCTGACTTGTGCTAACACCAGGCACTGGCACTGCCAGGGGCCAGGCCTTTGGGGTCGTCTAGGGCCCCGTGGAGTAAGTCCAGTGTATAATCTTTGATGCCCGGGAGGAGGCAGGGCAAGGGGACAGAGGACAGAGAGGTGTGCAGCAAAAGGGACCAGGCTGTGCTTGGCCAGGGCCCCGGGGCCAGGGGCCGGCTCCTGTGTGGAGGGCAGATGGGCTGGGCAGCTGGGGGGGGGGGGTCCTACATTTCCCTGAGGGAACAAAGCTACATAGCACAGGAAGGTCCAGAACGTGCAGGGCCCTCCCTGTCCCCCCACGCAGGCAGCCCCATGCCTACTGTACAGGTGCAGAGGAGGAACGGGACGGGGGCCTTGCAGGCCACGCCACACCTGGATGCCGAGTGACGAGGGAACCCACCTGACGGAAGAGCCCCCCCTGCCTGGGCCCAGCCATCTCGTGCAGTCCCCAGCCTGAGTGAGCACAAGGGCTCAGGCAAGAGGACATCTGTGCCCCTGTGTGTCAGGGCCCAGTGAAACGCATCAGAGGGCACAGCAGCCAGGAGGCAGCCAAGTGGCGGTGGCGTGGCCAGGCCCGGGATGCCTTGGAGCAGGAGTGGGAGGGTGCAGCGGGGCCAGGAGGGCACTTGTCCCATCCTCAGCTCAGAGCCAGATCTCATCGCTGCTCACGCTGGACACTCGATAGATGTAGCCCAGCATTGGGAGGCGGATGAAGCCTGGGGAGGGGGGACAATCAGGGACCCTCGATCCTTGGGGGCCTCTCTGCCCCTGGTACTCAGGATAAGCACGGGAGGGGAGCAGAGAGGCAGCAGCAGGCCCCTCCCTCCCCAGTACCTCGGCTGGTGAGGAGGCCGCCGGGCTCTGGGTCCAGAAGCTCTGGCCGGCTGCTATTCTGAGCCATCTGCTGGTCTGCTGGTTTCCCTGCTGGATGACAGAGAGGGTGGTGCCAGGATGAGGTGCGTGCCTGATGGGGCCGAGCCCCACTGGGTAGCAAGCTCTCCCTCTGTCTCCCAAGCACTTCTGATGCTTTTAAAGCAGGAGCAGCAGGGGCAGGGGGAGAGGAGGGCTGGGCGTACCTCTGCAATCCGGAGTGAGGTCGTTGAGCTGCAGGTTGGACGGGAGGGACATGTTCTCCCGCGGCAGGCGCACGTTGTTGAGTTTCAGGTTGTTGGAGTCACTACAGGGCAGACGGAGGCTTCAGTGCGTGCTGGCACCAGCAGCCCGGGCTCCGGTCCCCACCTGCCTCCAGGTCCAAACCATCCGTCCACCCAGCCCCAGGGAGAGTTACCTAGAGATCAGAGATGGGCGCCGGGAGGGGCCTGAGGAGAAAGAAACCAGGCCGTGACTGCCAGTGCACCCCCCCACGCCGGGCTCCACCCCTGCCCTTTCAGAGCCGGGACCTCAGAACAGAGGCCTCAAATGCCCAGCAGAGATGGGGCTCCCAGTGCCTGCCCCTGCCACCTGGTGTGCAGGGGTGCACGCTGTCTTACCCCGGCCACACTCTGGAAGAGCCCTGCCCAGCCCCACTCGCAGCTCTGGCTGCTACCCACAGCCACCCTCGGCCACCAGTGCCCCCGGCCCTACCTTTGGTCTTCTCTTTCCTGCAGACCAGGCACGCCACCAAGGTGCTGAACCCCACTAGGGTGCCCAGGGCAAGCCCCCCAGCCACGACGATGCCCAGCAGTGGCACTTCCACCCGGGTGGCCAGGAGCCCTGCAGGTTGTGTCCTGGTTAGGTTCCAAGTAGGCAGTGCCCCCACCCCCAGGATGCCCTCAATATTTCTCTGCCCCCTCCTTGCCCAAGGTGGCCAGGGACAGCTCACCCCCTAACCTCCCCAAAGCAACAAGTCCTCCCATGTCTGTGCTATGGTCCCTGCGCCCACCTGAGGCTACGCTGGGCCAGTTGCTGGCAATGCTCACCGGGCGCCGGGAGCGAGGCACTGGTGACTCCCACATCGTTGCTGGCCACCACCGAGAGGTTGTGCGGCAGGCTGCGGAGCTGCAGCTGCACGGTGTGGTTGGTGAGCCAGGGGTAGTTCTGGGCGTCTAGCACCAGGAAGTCGGAGGTGTTGACAGTCACCGGCCCATCCTGGTCGATCCAGGTGACATTGGCAGGTGGGTTGGCACGCACCAGGGCAAACAGGACAACTAAGAGGCCTGAGCCCTCATTTTCCGGGTACTTGGCCCCAACCTGGGTGATCTCTGGCTTAACTGGGTGAAGCAGAGAACAATATGGTGTCACCACGGCCCCTCATCTTCCCAGCCCTTTCTTCCCAAGTCCAGGGCCCTAGACTCTCCTCAGGGGACACAGAAGCAGGGGCCCAAGTGTGCTGGGGAAGCAGCATTTCCTAGTGGTGTCCAGCGTGATTACAAGAGTCTGGATTTGAATGGTGGCTCTGCTTCTCACCAGGGGTATGACTTGGACTCACTGCTCAACCCCTTGGTGCCTCACTTCTCAGACGACCACGAGGACAAAGTGAGTTAATCCTTGCAAAGTGCTGCAACGTTTGTTAAGTGTCTTGCTGGGGGCTGCTGGGGGTCCCCGGGCAGAGGACGCACCCCACCCCGGGGGCACTCACACTGCACGTTGAGGATGACAGAGGCGTTGGCTGGCCGGCCGCTGCCTGGGTCCTGCAGGGAGCAGTTGAGCTCGTGCTGGGCCCGCTGGGCAGTGACAGTGAAAGTGCTGGTCCCTCCGGAGAAGGCCTCCCCACCCACGCTCAGCAGCCTTGACGTGCTGGCCTCCTGCAGCTGCCCATCCAGGTACCAAGCCAGCTGGGGGGTGCCAGGGCCCCCTGCCACCCGGCAGGTGAAGGAGTGGCGCTCATTCTCCCGAAGTGCCCGCTCCGCCCAGGTCTGACCATCGATCTGTGGTGCCAACTCCCCCTGACCTGGAACAAAGCAGGGGGCCTCTAGGGAGGCTCCATACTGTTCTTTGACCAGGCCGAGTCCAGTTGCAGAGGGACTGCAGGCTGGGGGACAGGGCACCGGGGTTCTCTCAAGGGACTGGCTGGACCCATGGCAGGTGAGAGAGGGAAACCTAGCCCGGAGCCCAGGGCTTGGAGTGGGCACCCAGGGCATCGTGCACGCAGCGAGGGGGCTCTGGCCCCCAGAAGCGCTCTGCCAAAGAACGAAAAGGGTGAGTACCTGAGCTCAGGAGGCCCGGCACGAGCAGCAGTGAGTGCAGGAGGGCAGCTGGGCCTGGGGGCAGCGCCATGGCCCTGCCAGGGCCCCGGACTGCTGAGAGAAGGGGCGAGCCGCGCTGTGAGCCAGGTGGGAGCTGACGGGCCCAGCAGTTCCTCCAGGAATTCACTCTCCAGGAACCAGGCATGGAAACACAAATGCAGAATAGCCCACAATAGAGCCCGAAGCCACAATGCACTCACACACGCACAAACACACACCCAGCAGGTGCCCGGACGCGCGTGGGAGCAGGATCCAGCACTGACTCCAGGGGTACAAACCGCACACACCTGCAAGCTTACAGAAGCAGCGAGAGCAATCGGACGCACACAAGCGCACACGAACGTCACCCCCAGAGGACTCGCCTTCCCCCCGGCCCGGACCTCCCTCCTGCCCCATTCCCCATCCCACCTTTCCCAATCCTGGTTCCTGGGGTGGATTGGAGCCGAGCCGGGAAAATCGCAGGCGCGGGGGTCGCCGCAGCGTGCTCCCTCCGCCCCGCCCACTCCCGGACCGCTCACCTGGCTGCCGCCCCGAGCGCAGCCCGAGCGACTGCTCAGGTCTGAAGGGCGCCGCAGTCCGCGGCAAGGGCGGGGGCCGGCCAGGCAGGGCCAATCAATGCCCGACCGCGGGCGCCACGGGCCCTCCCTCCCCAGGCAGGTGGTGGCCGGCCCCGGGCGGGCCTCCTTGCCGCGCTCCCCCGAGCGTCCCTGCCCCTGTGCGTGGCGCGTGGGCTCGACGCAGAAGCAGGCGGAGTCGGTGAGCCCGGCAGCTTTATTGGTTCGGGGCGCCGCGCAGCTGCCCCATCATGTCGGCCAGCATGCGGTTGCACAGAGCGGCGTAGGGGTTGAGCAGCACCAGCTGGCGCCGCGCGAAGGGGCTGCCCAGCCGCGCCGCCCGCTCGAAGTCCCCGCGGGCGTCGTCGTCCCGGCCCTGCAGTCGCGCCAGCAGCCCACGCTGCACGAAGCCCTGGCGGGCGGCGCGGCCCCGGCCGCCGCTCAGCGCCAAGGCGCGCTCCAGGTCGTCCAGGGCGCCTGCGGGAGAGGCCGGGCGGGCGGGGTCAGCGGCGCGCGGGGATGCCCGGTGCCCGGTCCCCCGCGCCTCCGCGGCTAAGCCCGGCGCCGCAGGCCGTGCGGGTCCCTGAGGCGCCGAGCCGGGCCATTTGCACGCGCGGGTTTGCCCATGGAGGTGCGGGCCGTGGTTCCCCTTTCACGGATGCAGACTGGGCTGCACAGCCGCTTAGAGGCGGAGCTGGGACCAAAGGTCAGGCCTCGCCGCGCTCCGCTGACTGTCCACCACGAACACACCGAGACACGCACGTTGCGGGAAAGACCCTGCCCCGCTGCCCCTGCAGGTGGCGGCAGGCCATTCCCCTTAATAGTTATGCTTTTACTGTGTTCCACGTGACTCATCCTGAATCTCAGTTAACCAGGTTATACGTAGGGCTGGGGCACAGCGGGTTAAGCCGCTGCTTGGGTCGCCAGTAGCCTCTATGGGCACTGGTCCTGCCTGCCCCTCTTCCGATCCAGCTGCCTGCCAATGCGCCTAGGAAAGCAGGAGAGGATGAACCAAGGGCTTGTGACCCTGCACCCACGTGGAAACTCTGGTGGTGTTCCTGACTCTGATTAAGGCCATCCGGGGAGCTGAAACGGCAGATGAAAGATCTCTCACTCCAACTCTGCCTTTCAAATAAATAAGTAATTTTTTTAAAATTATGCTTAGCTGCACAGTCCTTGCAAATGCAGTAAAGTCAGCTTTTCATTCTTTTCCTTTTCAGGGTTTTTTTTTTTTTCCCCCCTTCCATGCCTTAGAAGTTCTCTGTTCCCTATGGTCTGCACTGATGGCCTCTCCTCATTCTTCCATTGTCTCCTGGATCTTCCGTGTTTCCTGTACAGTACTTGAGGTGGGCCTCTGCGGAGGTCTTCAGTAAGATCCCCGACAGCTTCCTCCCTGTCTTCGCCTCAGTTCACTTCCGGTCTGGATCCCTTGGGGCGCTCCAGCACCATCCTGGAGCAAGGCCGCCTTCCCCCAGCAGGAGCTGTGCTCCCCGCCCCACCCACACTGCCCAGAAGCTCCGGGATTGCTGGACTGGAGGAGCCCAGGGCCTCCCGGAGGAATCACCTTGCTTCTCTACGGGGTTTCAGTCAGCGGCTTGTCCCCGGCTGCCTGGAACAGTGGCGCCTGCAGAAGGGCCTCAGGTCTCCATTATTCCCAGAAAGGAGCGTGAACTCCAGCCTGGAGTCCCACCACCACTGCTAGTCCTACCCATTCTGCTGTTCCCTCCCAGGCTTCTGTGGTAACACCTTGCATCAGCCTGGACTCTGGTCCCCAGCACAGTCCCCTGTGTCTCCGTGTCCCCACTTCAGCCCGAGTGACCTGAGAACAGCAGGTGCAATCCAGCTACTCCTTGTAAAACCCTCGTGATCCCCCATGGTTTCAACAAGACACAGGGCAGTCACGGGCTGGCACTCCCTAGTCTTTCTGCAGGCGTAGCTTGGGCGTCTGTCCACACTGCCTGCTCCAGCCACCCTGCCCCTGTGCCTGCCTTCTGGTCCTCCGCAGACTCTACTTTCTCCTGCTGACCCAGCCAACTCCTCATCCTTCCAAACCTGCCTTTCAGGGACAGGGCCCCTGCTGACCCCTCTCAAGCCTGCTACGCCGCTGTCCCAGTGCCCGCTCTGCCCGCTGGCCTGCCACCTGCTGCCTGAGCTCCCCACGCCCCCAAGCCCAGCCCCCCTCCCCCCGGTCTCTGGGCAGTGCCCTCTGGGAACCCCTTCTGCAGGAGCTCCGGGCTTCACCGCTGCTCACCTGCCACGTCTCCTTGGAGTCGCCGGGCCTGGGCTCGGTTGTTGTAGGCTGAGGCTCGCTCAGGCAGCAGGTGGATGGCTTGGTCAAACCTCTCCAGGGCTGTGCCCAGGTCCCCAGCCTCGGCTGCCATCACCCCCTGCAGCTCCAGGGCCTTGGACTGCTCCAGCTGTGCTTGAGGGAAACCTCTGTCTGCCCAGAGGGGACAGGTGCGATCAGGACCAAGAAGAAAACGCATCTCAGGGCGACCTGAGCCAAGGCTGTCTGGGTGTGGGTCACAGAAGGGGTCAGTTGCAGTTTGGGGAGCTGAGGTCATCATGGTTGGGAGCTGGCATTGCCCGAGTTCCAAAGAAACCTGGGGGCAGGTCTTGGTTGGCCCCCGATTCATTGCCAAGGGGCTCCCATCCCCAGTTCCTTAACTTGTAGTTTAAGCACTCAAGGTCGCACAGCCCCTAAGTTGCAGAGCTTGGGTTTGAACACAGGTCTGTGGCTCTTTAGCTTGTTTCACTCTCCTACTTGTCCTACACAAAGCTTCTGCCCAACACGTGGGAGACCCAGAAGAAGCTCCTGGCTTTGGCCTGACCCAGCCTCAACCATTGGCGGCCATTTGGGGAGTGAGCCAGCAGATGGAAGATCTCTCTCTCTCTCTCTCTGCACTCTACCTCTCAAATAAATAAATAAACAAAATATTAAAGGGGGGGCACTGTGACCGCCCTGACCAGAGCCTAAGGATCAGCTCGGATCTACCCCTGAGCCTTTCAGCCTAAAGTCCCCATAAAGCTTGGGCTTCCTAACCAGAAACAAAGGGCATCAAAACTCCATGAGGGGGCCGGCGCCGTGGCTCACTAGGCTAATCCTCCGCCTAGCAGCGCTGGCACACCGGGTTCTAGTCCCAGTCGGGGCACCGGATTCTGTCCTGGTTGCCCCTCTTCCAGGCTAGCTCTCTGCTGTGGCCAGGAGTGCAGTGGAGGATGGCCCAGGTGCTTGGGTCCTGCACCCCATGGGAGACCAGGAAAAGCACCTGGCTCCTGCCATCGGATCAGCGCGGTGCGCAGGCGGCAGCGCGCCAGCCGTGGCGGCCATTGGAGGGTGAACCAATGGCAAAGGAAGACCTTTTTCTCTGTCTCTCTCTCTGTCATTGTCTACTCTCCTGTCAAAAACAAAACAAACAAAAAAACACCTCCATGAGGGGCAGTGGAAAAGCCAGTGAGCCAAGTCCGCTCAGTGCGTGGCAGATGCGTCTGCCCGCATGCCCGCTCAGCCACCCCCTGCCCTGTTTCCATCGGCCGTTCTGCAGGGGGTCATGTTCTCTGTTACAGCAGAGGTATTAGCACAGTCCATGGAGCAGGCCGGACAGACTGGCGGTCTTTGTCACATCCTTGTCACCAGGCATACTAAGGATCAGCCGAGCCCTCAGGTTCCAAGCTCAGCCGTAATCCCGGGGTCATGGAACAAGCTCTGTGTGCACTAGCCCATGTGCAGAGCCACTGTCCAAGGCCAAATGCTCACCTTCATCGGCTTCCTCCTCCTCTGCGTCTTCTTCCGGGTCCAACCCCACAACATCTCCAAACGGGGTGTTGGGGTTGAAGATGGCCTGCAGCACGGCGCGATCATTCGGAGTCGCCATGGTGCTCAACTCCAAACTCCCAGGAGGGGAGAGAAGCCGGGCTGGGGCGGAGCCGGCAGCAGGCAGCAGGCAGCAGGCAGCCGCTTTCCTGGGACAACCTCTTTGTGGCTTGAGCTCAACCCCTCCGGCCTGGGGTCAGCGACCCTGGCTAGGCAGAATATTTACAGTTCTTTCCCCACTGCCCTCCTTTCCCAACACAGAACAAACAAATCCGCTCCAGCCTTAAGGTGGGGCAGAGCACAGCGCGCTGCGGCCTGTCACCCAGCCGGAATGATTTGGTTTGATTATGCATTAAGTATTCACAGTTGAGAACACTAAACTCGTTAGGTCCTGGGCATCCGTCTCCAGTGGGTAAGGGGACAGAATGCGGCTAGAACAGCCAGCCTGGAGTTACCATCTTAAAAGAATGGGAAGGTGCTTGAGTAACCAGGCCACAGGCCACGCCCCCCCCAAGCCAAAAGGAAGCTCAACCTTGTGCAGCAATAAACTTGACATGTTTATTAATTAAACTATCACTTAAATAAAAAAAAGTGCATAGAAAATAAACATGTTTAAAAACTCCTTTTTTTTACAAGTATGTACACGTTTACTTTTACATTCAGTCTTTCGTAGAGAGCTTTCAGCATTATTATTTTTTGAACTATTAAAGTATTCTCCTTCGTCCCTGTCACAGGGAGTTAACACTGATGGACTTTAGACACATTTGCCCTTTTTTTTTTTTCTCTTTTTCTCTAACCAGAAGCTTGGAAGAACACAAGGAAAAAAATAACAAAACAAAAGATCTGTTATACATGATAAAGTTGTCAAGAAATGTCTTATTTCTAGAAAAGAAGCTTGTCATCTGTTGAGCTCTTGAAACGATTATTCAGCTACCTGTGTTTACTAAAGAGACTGGTAAAGTTCAAGGAAAGAAACAGCACGAGTCTGTTTTCTTGGTTGAGAGACAGAACTAGAGTTACCTCAGAGCAGGACACCAGGAAAGCACAGAACACAACTGTCCCCTAAGTGCAGGTGGAAACCCCGACATTCATGGCAGAAACAGAAACAAGGATACAGGTACCGACTGGCAACATTCAAGGGCAGAAAAAAATCCAGGTGACACCATTTCTGCATCTCTCTCTGGTCCCGGGGACGGCCTCGCTTCCCATCCCCCTGTGGTCTGAGTCCCCCGTCTCGGGGACCAGAGGAAGGCTAGCCTGACATTTTCCTGCCGCTACTAGCAACTGGAACACAATCCTTATCTATAGTGTTAAGAGAATTAGAAGCCATGGACTGAACTAGGCTTTGTTACATGGTACATTACTATATTAGTTCCTATATATATCATATTTATATTTATTTGAAAACCAAAACAAACAGAAAAGGTTGCAAGTTTTCAGAGTGAGAGACTTGACTGGTATCAGAACCATCTGCTCAATACCCTTGTATTGCTTTAAAATGAAGGGAATGAAACACAGAATGACACCCAGCCCTTTGCGATGACCCGCTTTTCCTTTAAAACAAAAACAAGGACAACTTGATCTCGATTAAAAAGAAAAATCCCAAATCAAACTTAAAAGTTAACATCTGACAAGGTTTTGACCTTTAGTATTTTCAGATATTTGATTGAACGCCAGTCCTTTAGAAAGATACATTCATTAAAAGATTTTTTTTTTGTTTTTCGTGTGTTGTTGCATTTTTTCTTTTTTTTTCTTTTTTTGTTTTTGTTTGTTTGTTTGTTTTTGAATCAAGGTTGCTGCATGGTGCTCACTGCATTGGCCGGGGGTGAGACGGAGGTGAGCAGGGTGGTGGACTGGGTCCCGGCCAAGGAGTCTTGGTTGAGAACTTCTAGCTGCCAAGGCTTCCCCCTTAACTCTTGTTATTGGTCTAAAAACAGGAGGGGCTGTGCTGGGGTGGTGGGCAGCCACGGAGGGAGCCAAGGGACCGGGTTCCGGCCGAAGGGGCGGCGGCGCCACGCAGCTCTTCTGGTCACGCAGTTGTCACTGGCCACCAGGAAATGCAGCCACAACAGGTTCTAGCAGCAAAGCGAACGTGAGCTGGCTCTCACTGAGAACTGACCAGGTTTGCAGCTGTTACTCCTTAGGGATCTGGGATGCCCCTTGGGGGATTCTTGGGAACGACCCACCGCGATTCCTCCGTCTGCACTTTTGTGCGGGGATTCCTCGGTCACTTTCCAAACAGACTCAGACACGTTCTGGAGACAGCTACGCCATCCTTGCCTTCTTCCCCTCTGCGGGGGGAAGCCTTAGCTCATCCCCCAAGTTGCTGGCAGGTGTGCTGAAATTTTTGGCAATGGACTCAAGGCTGAGCTGAAAGAGCAATTTCTCATTTCTGTGGTTGATGGTCGGGGGTGGAAAGGCAAGGCAAACCAGCTGCTGCTGGCAGGAGAAGGACAGATGTGGTTCCTCCCCTGTCCTCGGGGTTCGGGGTTGGAGGAAGAGAACGAGGGGGGGCTCACAGTACAGCGCGGCCTAGGAGGGCAGTCACTAGGTCTATTTAGCTGAGTTCCCCCCACCCCTGACTGGCCTTGGGTCTTTCTCAAGGTGAATTCATGACCCATCAGTGCATTAATCGTTTCAGTAACAAACGCAGCTTAAGTTTTTTTTTTCTTTAAAAAAAATAGGAATACAAGGATTTACAAAAAAACCTCACACAGTGCAATAATAAAGGAAAGCAGACACGAGTGGAGCCCCTCGGGCCACTGCGTCTTGTTCACGGGCAACAGGACGGGGAGGGGAGGTCTGGGTCGAGTGCTTTCCCCAGTCCCCTGCTGGCACTTCTCCATGGTGACGAGGAAGCCTCTGCCATCCTGGCCACAGTGCTGGGCTCCCTGCATGACAGTGGACACAGTGACAATGTTCCAGCAAAGCCACCAGGCGAAAGTTCTTAAGGTCACAGAAGCAAAGGAGCCCAGGATGGAAGGCACAGCAGAGCCACGAGTCCTGGGGGCAGAGAGTGCTGGGCCGAGTCGTATTGCTTTGCTAGACTTCCCTAGGCATGACTTCCCGCGGCGAGGAAAGGGCGCCCCACCCTCTCCTTGGACTACACTGCTCTGAGCCCTGTGGCGGAGGCGGAGGCAGATCTGCTTTATCGTGAGTGGTCAGACTGTGCTTCAGTTTCAACGGGCTGCCCCAAAGAGGGCACGCGGGGATCAGCGGGTGCTTTGCAGGAAGGAGGGCGTGGTGGGCGGAGGGGACGGAAAGGAGGCGACCTAAAGAGGCAGATGGCGATGGAGGCTGGCAGGTGCCGTCCACGGGGCGGCTGCAGACTCTGCCGGAGGAGAGCTGAGGAAGGTGCGCATCACCTCCCGCCGCTCTGGGGCCGAGCAGGAGAGGAGGGAGACAGTTCTGGGAGGAGGAGGAGGAGGAGAGGGAGGAGGAGCAGGAAGTGCTGTAGCCGGGTCCTATACTGCAGCCTTGGGAGGAGCCTCCACGGGGAAGGAGGGGAGTGGCCCAGTGCAGCTGGGTGGCCTTCCTTCTCCGTGTATTGTCAAAGAGCGGACGGGCACAGACTAGCTACACGTGAAACGACGGAGAGGACACCTTCCAGGGGGAGGGGTCGGGCAGGGAAACCAGACTTTGTGTGTACAGCTGAGTATTTTCTCTAACTTCATCCTATGAAAATAAAAAATTATTAAAAACCGATCTTCTTTTAAATTAGGATAATACCGCGGTTTTAAAAAATAGCCTTGTCATAAGTGCTTCTCCCTATGAAGTGCTTCTCATAGAAAAATATACAAAATATATTTACATTTATAAAACCTTAAATAGTAAACTGTAAACAGAACAGAGTAAAATCCAATGACTTAATTTAACAGGTTCAGGACACTGTCTCGGGGGAAGGGAGAGAAGAAACGTTTGCTGCTGTTCTGACCGCGTCCCAGGGAGTCACCAGGGCAGTAGTGTCATGGAATTGACTTTATCCATGGATCGCGCACAGGCGGCAGAGTCCCCTCCACACAGGGTGGTCTAGTCCCCAAGTTTAGGGCCTTGAAATCAGATTAGTGTTCTGCCTTCAACCGGACACTGACCGTTTATGAATGGAGTCTTCCTATGTCTTGGCAAGGGGCAAAGAAAGGAACCTGGCCTAGGAACGGGGCCCAGGGCGCATCCCGGTGGTGATATTCTGGGTGTGGCATGATTCAAATCCTATTTAAATAATCTTTTTCTTCTTCTAAAAAAAATCATGCTACATATACTTCCCCAGAACTCTCACAGGAGCTTCACGGACATGACTCCAAATTCTGTCTGGTTATGGCCACTGGCTCCTGTCCACCTCCCCACCTGGAGTGCTCCCAAGGTCAGGGGACTTTCTGACGGCACATCCTATGCCCAGCAGGCAGTGCCCTTGAGCAGGGAGCCCACCCCCTACCGCCCAGAAAGAAGAATGGGAAAGCAGTGGGATGGAGGACAGGGCAGAGGAAGGAGGCCGAGTGAAGGGAGGACCGAGAGAGGGCAGCGGCTCCTACTGTCAGGGAGAGGATTGGCTGAGACAAGGCGCTGGGGTGACACTCCCCCTTACAGCCCAGGGCTCAGTATTTGCAAAGGAATTGGCAACAACCCCAAGACAGCCTTTGGACACCAGAGGTGCTGGGAATTCTGCTTCCCAACCACGTGGAGGAGGGCAGGGAAAACCGCCAGAGCTTCTCTGCTTGCTCCCAGGCGGCCCAGGGCGGCGCCTGGCTGGCGGCCCAGCAGGCGTCCAACAGAGCCTAGCCCCCTGCAGCGCGGGAAAGGGCTGAGGCGAGGCTAGCCATTTCTCTCCGGGGAGAGCGTGGGCCCAGGCTCCCCACGTAACTACCCCTCCCTAGGCTCCTCCCAGGCGAGTCTGCTCAGGACCCCATCTCCCAGAGGGGCCCCAGGAGAAGGCTGATCGTGGATCTTTTCTTCGACACCTCCTCTCTCTCCAGGACTGCCAGCTCTCGTACAGCGCGACTATGGGGCGGCAGGGCGCTCAGGCCCCTCGGTGGTGCCCACTCAGTCCATCCTGGAGCTCCTCGCTGCCGTGGCTGGCTGTAGGTCCTGGCGCTCTGGCGCCGGGGGCCGGAGCAGCCTCAGTTGAGGAACTTGCGGCATTTCTTGGCGCCACAGTTGCAGGGCAGCTTGTTGCTGGCGTCCTCAATGGGGAACTTGTAGTCGTAGGTGAGCTCCTCCCCTCGGTAGATCTTGCGCATGGCGAAGATGACAATGTGCTTCTGCCCGTCGATGTTGATGACCCGAGAGTAGCAGTTGGGCTCGCACGAGTGGTTGATGAAGCGGGCAGCGTTTCCGTGCATGGTGGCGTCCACCACCTCCGAGTCGTCGATGCGGAACATGTAGCAGCCGATGCCCTGCACAGAAACAAGAACTGGTTACTTCTCAGAGCCCAGGCCTAGTGAGCCCGAGTCCCAGCCTCCTCCTGATGTCACCTCTGACCACGGGTGAACACAGTTTCTTCCAGTAAAACCTCCAGGTGTCTCCCAATTCCCATCTCTCAGGACGTCTCCATGAGGAATGCCCAGAGTACAAGCACTAGACTGTAGTTCCTTAATGGCTCTGCAGGAAAGAGACACCTAAAACATGGGAGCTGTGCACTTCCGATCCTGGGAATCACTCAGACAAACCTTCCAAGGGCATCTTTGTGTACTAATCCTCCGACTGGATTCCAGACTTTCACTGGTCCCATTAAAAATGTCAAAGAGGTGAAAATGTAAAAAAAAAGCCAGGAAGTCTTTGCATCGATGCACAGGCTATTTCTTTCGGATCTGGGACTCATACTGAGGGTTGATGGCCCCTTTCTACAGCGAACAGAAGAGCTGGGAGGGCGGCAGTGGGAGGCCCACCTTGCTGTCGTAATACTTCTCTCGCTTGTCGGTCTGGATGGAGCGGATGACGTTGCCGGCATACTCAATCACCATCTCTCCTGCATCAATGTTTCTCTTACAGAAAAGCCCGCGGCCGTGAATGGGAGACCTGGGACGTAAAGACGGAAGCGGGATGAGGCATAAACTTGGCAAGTGCAACTGTGTGAATACAGAATAAGTGACACATTCCCCAAGTCTGCTGTTTTCCCAGATGGACAGACTACTGAGGGGAAAAAAAATTTGGACACACCTGGCTTGTATATATTCATTGTTCTAACAAATGGCCAAAGACAGAAGATTTCTTCCCTCTGTAGCTCACAAGAATTACCAATATTTAATGTTTACTTGTTCAACATAAGGAGTTGGAAGAGTCCCGAGATATCAGGTTTAAGGAGTAACTTCTATAAAAACCTGAGTGACTGACGGAGGTCACTCCAGCATATGGTTCCATATTATTTTGGAAATGCATTAACTTTCTAGAATTCTTTCTAGAATTTTAGCCATACCTGTAGACACCAACCGCTTCCTTAGAAGTCTTTTTTAAGTGCCGGAAACGCATGGGCATTGGCAGATCCATGCTAGTTGCCCTCCTAAGAGACGAAACATAGTATTGATGAATTCCATTCAGGAAATAAAGCTTTGAGTCTTGGATTGAAGGCTTCCAGGGAATATGAATACACTCTTTGTTCAATTCCAATCATAACAAGTGCCTTATACAGTGAGGCCCATTTTAAAAAGTTTTATTCATTAATTATTACTTATTTGAGAGGCAGTGACAGAGAAATGGGAATACACAGAGAAAGAGAGAGAGAGATCTTCTATCTGCTAGTCCACTCCCAAGCTAGGAACCAAGAATTCAACCCGGGTCTCCACACGGACAACAGGGACCCAAGGACTTAGGCCATCATCTGCTACCTCCCAGGCACAATAGGAGGAAGTTGGATTGCAAGTGGAGGTGGAGCTTGGCCCCAGGCATCCCAAACAGTGGCTTAACTTGCTGCTGTGCCACGATGCCTGCTGCACGGCCCAGTTTTTCTTTTCTTTTCTTTCATTTTTTTTTTTTTAAGATTTATTTGTTTATTTGAAAGTTAGAGTTACACAGAGAGAGGCAGAGAAAAAGAGAGAGAGAGAGAGGTCTTCCATCTGCTGGTTCACACCCCAATTAGCCACAACGGCTGGAGTAGCGCTGATCCGAAGCCAGGAGCCAGGAGCTTCCTCCGGGTCTCCCACGCGGGTGCAGGGTCCCATGGACTTAGGCCACCCTCTACTGCCTTCCCAGGCCATAGCAGAGAGCTGGATTGGAAGCGGAGCAGCCAGGTCTTGAGCTGGCGCCCATATGGGATGCCGGTGCTTCAGGCCAGGGCGTTAACCCATTGCGCCACAGCACTGGCCCCACGGCCCAGTTTTAATATGCGAATTTACCTGTCTAGTGCTCTCTGCCTGTGATGACTCTGGTGGATGCCCAAAGCCCACAGACTATTAAAGAAAATATGCATTTTCCAGTTACTTGAACTTTTCCTCTCTAACTTCTATTCCTCTCTTTACCAGCTGGCCACTGCTGCTTACTTAGACTGTATGTTGGTCTTGCAAAGTGTTAGGAAAGCCTGGTTCAGGAGGAAATGGTCCCACCCACGGCAGACTCACCGGGCTGACTTCAGCTGCACTTCCTCCTCTTCCTCATCATTGGGGTTGTATTCAGGAGGCTGCCGATGTTTGGAAGCCAGGAAGTTAAACATGTCAAATGCTGACTTCCTGGAGCCAAAAGATTAAAACCCATTTAGCGAAATGCTTTAAGGCAGTAAAGAATGATGGCATTAGCATTAGAAATCTCAATGGTTATGTGGGAAAATAACTGTAACATTAAATAATAAAACCAGAGCCCCGAACTCCTTACAGAAAAGAATGCAACTTGCCTCAGGTGGACTTCAGCCCTGGCTGAGCCATGAGGGTTCAAGGGAGGTTCATTGGCCTCCTCTGGTTTGTGGAAACGGAATTTGTAATTCCGACAGTGCTTGGCACCAGAGAGCTGCTCAATCAGGAACACAACTGCATCGTGGAGAATCCCCAGCATCCTCAAACCATTGACACCTGTGGGAGCAAAGGCACCTGGGTAGTGAGGCGTGGCCGCCAGCGGGGAGTGGCGCAGTGCTGCGCTTCAGCATCAACAGCAGCTGCCTCGAGGGGGTGGGACTCCTGCTGCTCCACGGTGGTGGTGGCGGCTTGTCCATATTTTAAGTTTTTGTTTGTCTTGGCTAATTTTTTTGTTAAAGGAGAAAAGTTGCAATTAGATGCCGAGTTTTTGTTTCATTTAGAGAATTTCTAAGAGTTAATTTGGTTTCAATGGCAAACAGTAAGGTTAAGTCTTTACATAGGCAACATTCTTAGGAGCATAACTTCTGGTACAATCAGAACACTAAAGTCTTAACATCAGTCTACAATGCAAGAGCTGAAGCTACGTAAGGCAATAGCAGTAACTTTTTTTTCTAAAGAACAGTGATTTTTCTCCAAGAATTTTTCTACACTGTTGTGGATTCTTGGGTAGAAAAACACTGCAAAACATAGGAATTTTCACGTACATTCTCTCGGTTCATCTCAATATGCAGGCTGAATGTTCTACATTCACTGAAGGGCTGACAGTGAGATGAGGTATTGTGTTGCTAACAGGAAGGCAAAGCTCACAAAGCTGAGCTCACAGCACCCACCCCAGGGCTCCTGTGTTTACGGAATTTCCGTTCCATGGAAGAGACAGACTAAGCCAGCACAACAAAGGCATTCCCACTTGGGACTGTTTCCTCTGCAGGGGGAACTTCCGCTCTAGGTCTGTACACGAGGCTTCTTCTCACCATCACTCAAGTCGAAGCTCCGATGTCATGGCATCAGGAGGCTCCTCTTCTGGACTGCCTCGTCTAAAAGAGGTTCCCCGCCATGAACAACCTACCATTATCACTCTCTGTGTCACTTCCCCGTGTTACCTTCCTCATAATACCCATATGAACACAAGGGTGCGTGGGCAAGGACAAGGAAGCACTGGAGATGGACACTGACCCGCTTTGGACTGGGGAACAGGGAGGTCGTTGTCATGAACCTCCAACATCCCTTCCATCCCAGATCAGTCTCAGCCATTCCTGGGGATTCTGGTCCCCTTGCTGGTGACTAGCTTAAAACGGACATGGGGCTTCATCTGGTCTACGATATGTGAGGCGTCCAATTGTGCCTGATAAAAGCCCTGCCTGTTCTCTGAACAACGCGGTGGCAGAATGTGACCCTGGGGAGTATGGCAGCCATTTGCTATTAGCTTGAACGTGAAGCTATCTCCTGGAGAACAGAGGGAAAAGAGGGAAAGAATTCAGGTCTTTGAGGACACTGAGAATTCCCACATAAATCAATCCAGGTGTCTGTCCTACCTCTGGACTTCCTGTCATGCTAAATGATGAATTATCTCACTGTTTAAACCTGTTAAGCTTGGGGTTTCTGTAGACACAGGGGAGAATTTCAGTCAAAAGCACTAAAGAAAAGAGGTGATGTTGAGCAGGGTCTAGAAAGGAATTCAGGATTCTGAGAGAAGACACAGTTCCTGTGTGAACCACGGGATGCTAATGTGGACACACGTGTGAAATAAGCGAAGATGCTTACTCGGCGGTGCACGTGAAAAATTCACCTTTCTTCTTCTGAACCCAGAGATCTCAGTTCATATCTGTGGGCTGCACTTTAGGACTTGGATCTGGAATAATAAATAGTGCGCTGCAGCTGCAGAAAAAGCAATCTTGAGGAAAGTGGTGAGCGCTGGGGCCAGATAGATGAAGTCAGGCTAAATATGATCTGGTCCTGGAAAAAGATCCACCTACTGGAAACCTCAGAGATGCAGGGTCCAGTCTGCTTCTACTCAGTGATTACATCCTGAGTGCTTTGTTATTTTGAAAGGCAGACAGAGGGAGAGACGGAGACACACACACACACAGAGAAAGAGAGGGAGGGAGGTATCTTCCATCCACTGATTCACTCCCAAAATGCCCACAAAGGCCAGGTTGTGCCAGGCTAAATCCAGAAGCCAGGAACTCAAGCTCAGTCTTCCACACAGGTGGCAGGGATCCAAGTATTTAAGCCATCATTTGCTGCCTCCCAGGGTTCATATTAGCAGAAAGTTGGAATCAGAAGTGAAACTGGGACTTGAACCCAGACATCCCAAGCTATGTCTTAACCACCGTGCCAATGCCCACTCCATGCTGAGTGTTTAACATGGTGTCAGGCATATTACAGGTGTTCAATAAACATTTACCAACAACAAACACTTAAGGGTTGAGACTTTCTTCCACAACTAGTAGGCAATAGTAAGAAGCTCTTGGGTATCTCTGGCGACCCAGGAGATATGCTAGGACTACTTAAGTGGCTTTTTAATATTACAGGGCTAGGCCTGAGGAAGAAAAGAGGAGAAAGGGATAGAACTCATACTTTGGGTGTCGAATCAATAGGATGTGAAGGATGAGGGTTCTGGAGTTGGTTTGCTCTGGACTCTGGTAGGAGAGCAGTTGGGGATGAACCACTGTGTGTGATGTGAGCACATGGGAGGGGGGCTGTGCAAGCCCAGGGATTGGGCAGCACGAGAGGGGAAGAGGCAGGGAAGCCCAGAGAACACTAGCCACTAGCTTTAGAAAAAAATGCATTTGCCAACTGTTCTGCTAAAAATTGAATATATTGAGGCTGGTGCTGTGGTGTAGTAGGCTAAGCCTCTGCCTGCAGTGCCGGCATCCCATATGGGTGCTGATTCATGTCCCGGCTGCTCTTCTTCCGATCCAGCACTTTGCCTATGGCTTGGGAAAGCAGTAGAAAATGGCCCAAGTGCTTGGGCCCCTGCACCTGCATGGGAGACTGGAAGAAGCTCCTGGCTTCGTACTGATCCAGCTCTGGGCATTGGGGCCATCTGAGGAGGAACCAGCAGATGGAAGACCCTTTTCTCTGTCTCTCTCTGTAACTCTGCCTCTCAAATAAATAAATAAATAAATAACTTTTTTTAAAAAAGAATATATTTGAATTAGTTCTTTTAAACTTATAAATGAAATAAATACATACTCGCAGAAACACTACAGAGAAGTAAAGTAAAAGTCGCCTATTCTGTATAGTTAGATAGAAGGAATTGGTTCTGGTGTTCTACAGCCTGGTAAAGTAACGATAGTCTACAATAATCTAGGATATATTTCAAAGTAACTAAAAGAATCCAAAGGTTCTCAACACATAGAAAAGATTAATGCTCGGGTAGCCGGAAATGCTAATTATCCTGGTTATACATTGTATACATGTTTCAAATTACTGTACTGTGCCCCATAAATATAGACAAATACACATCAATAAACAAAAGCTGCCCATTCTAACGCCCAGGTCCACTTCTCAGAGGCAGCCATCATTACGGTTGTGGTGCAGAAACACCGCGGGGACTCATGGTCACATCAGATGCACGTGGCTGTAACGTGCCTTCTCAATGACTTCACTCCGCACTTCTCTCTAAGTTCCCCCAGTGAGGAGCATTTGGGTTGCTTCCAGGTGTTTTGTTACCACATGTGGTAATGAACTTTTGTTCAATGTATGACTTTGTGACTACCTCTAGGATAATATTTTAAAAGTGTAACTGTTGAACGGAAAGGCATGTGATCTGAAAATTCCGAGAGCTACAGCTCCATTGCTCTCCGAGACGGCTGTAGTAGTAATATATGTACCTGCCTGACCTCCAGCCCTTGAGAGTACGTGGGGAGTGAACCCCTAGATGGGAGCTCTCTGTCTCTCAAATAAATAAGTAAAAATAGAAAAAGAAGGTATAACAAAACCGCAGTGAGACACTATTTCACATTCACTAAGATGTCCGTAGTAAAAAAGCCAGTAAGAAGTGTTGGCAAGAATACGGAGAAACTGGAACCTTCATACATTGCTGGGAATGTGAAAGGGAGCAGCCACTTTGAACTAAAAACACTCTGGCAGTTCCTGGAAAGGTTGAACAGAGTTACCAAGCGACACAGCACTTGCACTCCTAGACATACATCCGAGAGCAATGAACCCATGTCTACATCAAAACTTCACAGCAATTATTTGTAACAAAGACTAGAAAAAAAACAAAATACTGATCAGCTGGTGAATGCACAAGCAGTACGTGATATGTTGACACAATGGAGTAATGTTTGGCAATAAAAAGGAAAAAGAATTAATGCAATTTTACAATTTTCAAGTAACCTTGAAAACATTAGGTTGAGTGAAAAAAGCCAGTTACAAAAGGCCACATATTGTATGATTTATAAGGAATGTCCAGGATAGGCAAACCCACAGACAAAGAAAGTAGATTTGTGGTTGCAAGGAGCTAGGGATGGGGAATGACTGGTAATGCGTGTGGGCTTCTGTTAGGGGTAACAAATACAAAAACTGCTCTGGAATTAAAAGGTGGGTGGCACAACTCTGCGAAGATATTAAAAACCCCTGAATTGTGTGTTTCAAACCATGGACTATATGGTATATGAATTATGAATCAAAGCTCTGATAATACTATTATTTTTAGAAAGAACTTTTTTTGGTAGAGTCTTCTCTGTGGCTTAGACTAACAAGTTACCCTAACATCCCGAGGCGGCGCAAAATCACAGCTCCAGCCTTTACCTGCAAACGAGAGCTGCTTGAGGCGGGCATTGGATCGCGCTTCCTGGACTTTATCTGTCAGTGACTTCCAGGCATCTGTAAGGGGAGAAGAGAAAACTGTGGGCAGGAAAACATTCGTGCAGATATCTCTCAAACCCGGTGTGCGGAAGCACTGTGTTTGGAATCCCCATGCGCAAACACACACCCTCCTACGACAAGGCTGTGTTGTTTTCCTCAGTTTCATCAATTCAGGGCATAAGCGAGAGTCTGGAAGGCACAAGGCTGTTGGAGGAGACAGGAGCAATAAGGAGATTTGTGCCGCTGAAACCCTGAAGCACTCCCATCCCCTGCTGGGGGTCTGGGCCGCAAACCTACACCCTGTACTCCTAACCCAAACGGTACTTGTGTTATCGATTTAGCCAGGACTCTGGGGGAGATCGTAAAAGTAAGGAGCGGGGCTAGGAGATTTTTATAGTCCCTTTAAAAGAGAGGAAGACACGTGACTGGAATTGTGGGCAGCAGGTTGAATTGCTGCCTGCAACACCACATCCCATCTGGGCACCTGTTTGAGTCCCAGCTGCTCCACTTCCTATCCAGCTCTCTGCTAATGCACCTGGGAAAGCAGCAAAGACGGCCCAAGTCCTGGGCCCTGCCACCCGCATGGGAGGTCCAGATGAAGCTCCTGGATCCTGGCTCTGGCCTGGCCCGGTCCCAGCTGTTGTGCCCACTTGGGAAGTGATCAGCAGATAAAAATCTCTTTCTTTCCTTCTCTAATTCTGCCTTTCAAATAAATAAATAAATTTTCATTAAAAATATTTATTTATTTGAAAGGCAGAGTTACAAAGAGAGGGAAGGAGAGACAGAGAGACATCTTCCATCCGCTGGTTCACTCCCTAAGTGGCCACAATGGCTGGAGCTTGGCCGGGTAAAAGCCAGGAGTCAGGAGCTTCTTTTGGGTCTTCTACATGGATGCAGGTGCCCAAGCAGTTCGGATATCTTCTACTGCTTTCCCAGCTGCATTAGCAGGGAGCTGGATCAGAAGACGAGTAGCTGGGACAAGAACCAGAGCCCACATGGGATGCCGGTACTGCAGGCAGAGGCTTAGCCCACTACGCCACAGAACTGGCCCTAGTTCAATTTTTCTTAAAGGGTACTACTACATTAAGCTTCCTGAAATTCTGTTTGTTTTTTTTTTTTTAAGATTTTATTTATTTATTTGAAAGGCAGAGTTACAGAGAGAGGGGGACATGGAGAGAGAAAAAGAGAGATCTTCCACTGACTGGTTGATTCCTCATATGGCTGCAACAGCTGGAGCTGGGCCAGGTTGAAGCCAGGAGCCTGGAACTCCATTCAAGTCTCCCACAGGGGAGCAGGTCCCAAGCTCTAGGGCCATCTTCCACTGGAAGTGTGGCAGCTGGAACTTGAACTGGCACACGTATGGGACGCTGGGGTCACAAGCTGCAGCCTAACCTGTTGCACCAGAATGCGGCCCTTAAAATCCTGCTTTTATTCTACTCCTCCAAATTTTGAGAGGCCTTGTGGCTTGGCCCTGAAAGCCCTTCAAAATCTATGCCTAATCCACCTTTCCAATTTTTTCTTTCATTACTGTCTGATGAGGATTTCACCTTCCCACCTGACATTATTCCAAACCTCAGCAATGCAATCCAGTCTTTCCAACCTTGCTTATTCCTTCTTTTTAGAAAGCCTTCCCTATTCCTCTCTGCCCAACTCAAATTCTCATATCTCCTTTGATAGGATGTCTACACTATTAACCTTCGGAGGTTTTTTGGACATCCATAATGCAGCCACAGTGACCTTTCTCTCTGCTGAACTGTACAGTAACTACAGCCTGGAGAACATGGACTAGTCCTTCAAGGATTAATGAACACCAGCAAGCTTGGGATAGAGATGAACAAGAGAGTACAATGCCAGCCCTTAAAGAGTTCACTATTGAATGGGACACAGAAGTCAAAACATTCCTAAAGCAAATTGTGGGCTATGCAGAACACCTGAAAGAAGGAAGATTTGAAAGAGGGGAGGGGAGTGCTCCTCTGCCTCAGAAGGTCAAGAAATTCTTCTGGGCTGCCTTTTTTTTTTTTTTTTTTAAGATTTATTTTTTAACTTGCGAAGCAGAGTTACAGATAGAGGGAGAGAGAGAGACAGAGAATCTTCCATCTTCTGGTTCATCCCCAAAACGGCCACAACGGCCAGAGCTGGGGTGATCCAGAACCAGAAGCCAGGAACTTCTTCCGGGTCTCCCACACGGGTCTAAGTATTTGGGTCATCTTCCACTGCCTTCCCAGGCCATTAGCAGGGAGCTGGATTGGCCTTTGAGCACCCAGGACTCAAACTGGTGCCCAAATGGAATGTCAGCGCTGCAGGTGGAGGCTTAACCTACTGCGCCACAGCAGCGGCCTCTCTGAGCTGGATCTTGAAGGGGCAGCTGGAGTTTCCCAGGTTGGAGGTGCGGGCAGGAGGCAGGGAGAGGACTCCAGGCAGAGGGAGGAATGTGGGTGAAGGCACCCAGGAGGGAGAGCACGGACTTGATGGGACACAAGGAAGTGGCAGAGACAAGGCTGGAGGGAGAACTTAGCAGAGTTCTAAAACCATCTAAAACCTACGATGCTTATGACTAACCTTTCACACAAGTGATGGATGGTTCTCCAACAAGACAAATGTCTCAGGGATAGGAAAATGTATATTCTTCCCAAGTACCCTCCGTGTGTCCAGCTTCAGAAAACTGGCCAGCTCGATCAGCCTGAGGGAGAGCGCCGTGGAGCTGGAGCGGGGCCTCCGCGAACCCACTCACCTTCTATACTCTCTGCACAGATCTGAAAGCCATCATCACTGGAAATTTCAAAAACGAGGCCTTTCTTGGGCTTTTTCTCAGCAATGCTTTCCTTCCGCTTTTGTTCCTGCTGCAGCCACAGCATCAGTGGAGAGCTGAAATTGCTTTCCTCGTCTTCCGCTGTCTTAGGCTCTGTAAGGGGGAAGACCAGCGCCAAAGTGGTTGCACTAACACAGCTTCTTGCGCACCTGTGTGCAGAGTCCTCTGTGCTTACCATCACCAGGCCCCAGGCCATTCTGTAGTTGGCGTTTTTATTCCACTGACAGAGAGCAAAACTGAGGCTCACAGAGCCTGCTCTAAGCCATAGCTGGAGAGGCTCATAGGGCATTTCCTTGCACACAAAGTTAGGCTGTGTCTATGGCAGTTTCTGTTGTAACAATTTGGTAGTTTTTCAATAAATAAAGGCCCTCAACAGGGTGGGTGGGTGGGTGGGTGGGAGAGAAGTAGTAATTTGTATGAAGCACTTAGTATGTCTATGAGACACTCTCATAGGAACTTCAGATAAATTAACTCCTATAAACCTTACAACAAGCCAGTGTAGTAGTTATTATCTCCATTTTATTTATTAAAAATTTTTAAGTTGGCTGAACCGTGGATTAGCATAATTTATTTTTCAAATGCTTTACTTATTTGAAAGGCAGAGGGAGAGAGACGGAGAGAACTCCCATCCACTGGTTTACTCCCCAAATATTGCAATGGCCAGGAATCGGCCAGGCTGAAGCCAGGAGCTGGGAACTCAATCCAGGTCTCCCACACGGGTGGCAGGAACCCAATTACTTGAGCCATCACCACTGGCTCCCAGGGTCTGCATTAGCAGGAAGCCAGAGTTAGCAGCTGGGACACAGGCATCCATCCTAACTGGTGACTTAACAACTAGGCCAAATGCCTGCCCCGTAATCTCTGTTTTAAAGATGAGGAAACTGAGACAGACAGAGGTAACTCAGGCCAAGTTCATTCAGCCAATACATGTGATGCTAGAGGGTTCCAAGCCATCTGGCTCCGGAGCCGGCACTACCAATCACCGTCCCTCACTGCTGTCTTACATAAGCAGACATGCCACCCCTCCGAGGAGCTGGCAGCTCAGCACCTATGGGAACATCCCAGATCCTGGGCCGAAGCATTTCTTTACCCGATTACTCTCTTTTGGGATGTCCCCTCTACAGAGCTGGGCAAGGCTTTTATCCAGAGCTCTCTTAATTTTGAAGTCATCAGCTGTTTCCTGATCAGATTTATTAGGAGAGACAGAAAGTGCCCTGCAGATTTTGGTGTTGTAACCAAAATCTGAGTACCTGATGAAAATGAAAACGATTCTTGGTTTCTTTTAGTAAAACTGACGGATGAAGCCAGGCTGTCACTGGCTATTTCAGTCTCGCTGCCATTAGAACAGCAGAGTATCTAACGCACTGTTCTGTCCTTCAACTGGCAGCCGGTCCCCGAGCACACAGTGGGCAAGCCCCACACCAGCAGAGAGGTGCCCTGAGTCTCAACAACCTTGGAGCTCAGACTGTGTGTGTGTGTGTGCATGCACGAGTGTGTGTGTGCGTGTGTGTGTAATCTAGAAAATCAGGAGGTGAAGTTGGTGATTCTGATAGCACTTTTAGCTTTGAAATTCTCTGATTCGAACCCGTTACTCACTCACATACCTGTATTTTCTTGCTCGTTTGCTGCTGGATTTTGTGCGGCCTGAGCCTCTGGAAGAGCAGCCACTTGCCTGAATGAAACAAACAAAAACCCAAGCGTGAGACGCGGCACCAGCTGGTTCTCCCACTCAGACCTTGAACCTCCCTGGGATCTGCCACGCAGCTGTGCCACTTACATAAAGCCAGCGCCAGACTGCGGCCACACGGTGCTTTGTGCAGCACCTGCTGGACGGCCACCACCACACTACTGTACTATGGCGCATAAAATAAAGCCATCTTTATGCGATTCTTTCCCGAAAAAGTGACATTTAAGTTTCTGCTCCTGAAGCTGTAGACTGTGCCCTCATACTCTTAGTATTAGGAGAGAATGAAAGGACACTTGTCAAAAGCAGTTCTACACAGTTCCTATGGAAGTGAGGTGGTTTTATTAAATAAAAGTAAATTGCTTGAACCTGTAAAGTCACCATCAACTTTCACTTAAATGCTAAAACAACCCAAATGTGTACCGACTGACATCAAACCAACTAGTTAAATAAATTCCTACAGACCCACGCCTAATCCTGCAGGCAGCCATTGAAAGTGCAGGGCGTCTCCAGGCACTGGCATAGGAAGACGCTCCCGAGAGCACACGATAGGTGAAAAAGCCAAGTGCAGACAGTGCATGCAGCAGTGTTTCTCTTAATGTCTATCTGTACAGATCCAATACACTCTGAGCAAGTCACCTGTGGGGAGCAGAGCGACACCAACGGGGAGCCGTTACCTATTATTTAAAGAGCTCTGTGCTAGCTCCCCCCAAAGCCTGTATGACTTCCATTTAGAAAGCTTTGGCAATACAACAAAAATCACTGCAAGTCAGGAAGGGTTTTGTAAATCAGGTGGATGCAAGTGAGGGCTTCCTCTCGGAGAGCTAATCCTCCAGCTTACCCTGTGGGCTGCCCACACTCCTTTTGTGATGGCTCCTCCACACTGGCTGTGCCCTGCTGCTCGGCCTCGGCTCCTGGAGTCCTGCAACACAGTCATTTGTGTCGTTTCAACAGAAACTCACTGCCACGTGCACGCGCAGGTCGGCCTACAGGACTCTGCCAGGACCTGATCAAATCCGCGAGCTGTCAAACTAACCAACAGTCATAAAAGCCAGAATAATGGTAGAAAGCACAAGGAGCCTACTGTACTGCCAGAAATGTTCCTGTATTTTGGTCCGAACAGTGGTTACATGAGTGCATATATCTGCAAAGATTCACTGGTGTGTTTTAAGTGTTATACTTCATGCATGTTATACTTCAGTGTCAAAGTGTTTAAAAAGGACTCAAAGGGATTCACAACAAGGAGCTTTGCCCTCCAAATGGAAACAGTCACTCCCTGGGATCCTGAGGCTCAACAACAAAACCTCCACAAATAAACAAAAGGAGCAAACAGCAGCACCATTTGAAATCAGAGCAAAGAGTAATTAGAAGTGTGGTTCTGGGGCCAGTGTTGTGGCACAGTGGGTTAAGCTGCTGCCTGCAATGCCAGCATCCATATGAGCGCTGGTTCAAGTCCTGGTCAATCTACTTCCAATCCAGCTCCTTGCTAATGCATCTGGGAAAGAAGCGGAGAATGGCTCCAAGTCCTTGGGCCCCTACAGCCCATGTGGGAGACCTGGATGGAGTTCCAGGCGCCTGTTTTGGCCTGGTCCAGCCCTAGCCATTGTGGCCATTTGGGGAGGGAACCAAGAGATGGAAGATCTCTCTCTCTCTCTGTAATTCTTTCAAGTGAATAGATCTTTTTTTTTTTTTTTAAAGTGTGGTTCTATCTGAGATAACCTGCTCATGGATGGAACTAAATTTTGCTTCATAGATCACCACTGGGAGGAAAAAAAAGAAAAATCAAAGTCAACCCCCCCAAATTCCCTAAATGCAAATTGAACAGAGGATGGTCCCTCCCAAAAAGGACAGCAGCCTCTCAAGCAGAGCCTGCAGCCCCCTGCCCCAGCAGAGCTACCGTCTGCCTTGCTCACCCTGTGACAGAGGCCAGGGGTGCTGTGTTGGCTTCTTGGTCTGGAATGTGTGCTTCAGAAGAACTGGTCCGCAAATGGGAAACTTTGTGCTTCTTGCCAGTCCCTTTGTCCAGAGGCAGCTGAATCCGTTTGATTTTTGGTTTGGGTTTAGTGGGAGCTGGCCCTGAGGGGCTTGCTGACTGCTGTCCAGAGGGTGGAGAGCCTCCGGGAGAGGCTGAGCTGGCTGAGCTGGCTTGCATAGCTGAGGACAGAGCCTTGTTCTGCTCCAGTCCCACACTGTTGGGAGCATCCGCTGTCTGGGTGAAGCTGGACGCCTGGGTCCCTGAAGCAGAATCAAGGTCACGCTGGGAAGAGAGAAGCCCTGCTTTGCCGGCAAGGAGCTGGTTCACGTGCTGAAGCCGATAGTGTTCTTCGGCGTCCCCAGAGGGTGAAGCAGCTGTTGCGCCTGCGGTCTGCGTCGAGGGGAGCACACAGATGCTCGATGCTGCTGGCACGGCAGCACTGGAGGGAGTCTGCGACGTCCCCAGCTGGGAAAATACTCCTGAATTCGGTGCTAAAGTCACAGGCTGGTCCTGACTTCCCAGGTTCTGCTGGCTAGCTTTGATTAAAAGATTGCTTATTGAGCCAATATCGGGGGTCCCAAGCAACCTGGGATTGGTTAAGGTGACATGTCCTGGAACTGATGTGCTACTGGTAGGGGCAGTTGTGGTTTGCATGGATACAACGTTCAAGACGGAGGAACTGGAGGCCAAGCCAGAGGCAGGCCCCGACGTGAGGTGGCCGGCATCCTGGCTTATGGTTGATGTGCCCGCCGCCGTGGCAGCAGTTCCTCCCACACTCTGTGGTAACAGGGGTGCCTGTTCAAAATACATGATGCCAGATTTAGACCTTTTTATGATGTTGGGGACGGTTCGGTGAGATGAAGTATTAAGTGAGCCCAAATCTACCAGGTTGGGATGATTTGAAAGCTGGGAGGGTGTGAAGTTAATCAGTGTCATATTAGAAACCACATCGGAGGGGGCAATGTTTGAAGGGGTACTAGAGGGTGCAAGTTTTTTATTCTTTCGGGTCTGCAGACGAGATATGGGTCTTTTCTTGAGTCCAGAGGATGGAGTGGCTACTGTGGTACTGAGGTCTGTCCTCTGGCTGGCTTCTGAAACCAAAAGTTGGGGATCTGGAGGAGGCTGAACCCCAATGAGGAGGCCTGAAGGAGAACTGCTGATGCTGGGTGGGAAGCTACTTTGGGTAGCTGCAGGGAAGGAATGTAAGTGCTGGTGATGAGGCATGGGGAGCAATCCTTTGCTAGGAGGAGGGAACAGAGATTGAGAAGTTGACAAGCTTGGATTTAGTCCTGTGGTTAGGGTGAGACCACTTCCCATGGGCCCCAGTACTGAAGTATTTGTCTCCATCACACTGGGTGTAGAGCTAACAGAAGAGGTCAACTGAATCTTTTGGGTCACTCCATTTGGAAGAGTTTGGAGAACATAAAGTGGTTGCATGTTCTGGTTAACAACAATGAGTTTCTCAGTGGCTGGTTTCAGGTGGGGTGGAGTGGTCTGGACAGCTGCGTTAGAAATCTGAGATGGGCCAGGACTATCAGTAGAATTGGGCACATACTTCTGGTTCTGGATGGGAACAGTAGGGGAAACAGGTACCTGTAGGCCAGGGGTGCTACTGTTTCTAGTTAAATCCTGATTGTTGCCATGACCTTGCTCCACAGAACCGCAAGGGGGGCTGGAGATGTGGTCTGCATCCATGTGTCCTTGGATAAAGTGATCAGGAGTCATGTGGCCTTCGGGAGTAGGCTCCACCCCTGGGCTCAGCAGTGCCGGCTCACCTTCAGAGGAGGCTACGGACTTTTCTGTGATGGTCACTCTCTTCTCCCCTGAGTCTGACATTACCGCTAGCCTGCTGGGATTCTGGCTAGGGACAGTGGGACTCCGGGTGGTCAGGACAGAGAGGTCAGATGGTAACTCCAAAGGCAACTCAAACTGCTCCTCCGCCGAGATGGAGGAGGAGACACTACTGTCCACGGGTTCCGTCGTTGGCAGCTGCTGGGAAAAGACTTCAAAAAGACCCATGTCCTTTTCGCGATTACTGTCGAGGCCCAGCCCTTCGCCAAGATTCAGGAGTTCTGACGAAGACGACTCTGGGCTCTCCCCCAGAGCCTGCATGGACGGAGTGTTCTTCAGCACAAAGTCCATGATGTCTGAAGGCAGGATGTTGCCGCAGTCGTCGCTATTGTTATTGTCCGAGTCGGACTTGAGCAGCTCAGTATTATAGGTGTCCAGTAAATTTTTGTCTGATGGGGTGCTTGTGTGGACTCTGCGGCTTGACTCCAGTGAGCTGAGCTGGGCTTCCAAGGAATCCTGGCCCTGGGTTTTAACTCGACTGACTGAGTGGCAGTTATCCATCTTGGGCTCATTTTTGTGGCCAACGGAACCCTTGATGACATGTTCTTTTTCTCCAGCATCTTCGGGTTGGTCAATCTTTAAGTTCTCGGTTCCATTTTCTTTCCCGCTTCTTTTCGGAATCTGGCTGCTTTTCCTTGTCGTAGCTGTAACACTAGTATCACTCTCCGTCCCGTCATCAACACCATCCAACTGTGAAATCTTTGGAAGATCGCACTGCTCCTCCTCTCGGAATAAATTATGGGACGCCAGCCGCTCCTCTCCACCTGATGAAATCACCGTCCTGGTGAAGTTGTAATAGTATAAGTCGTCCTCATCTGAAGTGCTTAGGTCATCGGCCCCGTCCACCTGTCCTTCGGCTGATCTCTTGCCTCGTTTCTTCCCCACCGAGCTGCTGTAGAACGGAATGTCTTCCTCGCCATAGGATCTTACTCCATAGAGTGGAGTGAGCCCAAAGAACATGTTAGATCGGGCGCGGGCACTGCGGCGGGGGTACCTCCTCTTGAAGGAGCCATCCTCCTGAGGCTTGGGACCGTCTGGAAGCATGAGGTTTCTGTCCTGTACTGGAAGATTCTGATAGTTGTTACTCTGAGAATCCTGAGATAAGGTATTGTTGGGGCTTGGCTGGGCCACTGGGCCATCTCCTGGACTTTCAGAGGCTGCAAGTGGCTCTGTGGGAGATGCTGACTCTCTTTGCAAAGGGGAAGCAGGACTACCGTCTTTCAAGGTGTTTTTGGACTGATTCTCACTTTCCATTTTCAGAGGTGTCAGTGTTACTTTGACTGTGCGTTTCCGGGGTGCCTGTAACTCTTTGGCAGGTCCTTCTACTTGCATGGATGAAGCTTTGGGAACTCCTGGGATAGAAAGGACTTTCTCTCCAATTTTCTCAGCAGAAACATTGTTACATGGCCGAGGCCCCATAAACTCAGGAGTCAAAACCTCATCAGCAAACTCTGGCTTTAGATTTCCTTCCTCATCAGTTGTCACCTGACCAGGTTCCAAAAACGACTTACTGGAGTGCTTTTCTTTGAAAGTTTCTTTGCAAGATTTTTTCCCTTTCTGTCTCCTGTCTCTGGAACTGGACCCCACATGTTCACTGGAAACAGATGATCTGTTGCCCATTCCAGAAAGCTTCAAGGTTTTGACATCATTACTGTCATCTGGGGAGGGGTTTGCTGACTGAGTAGAATCTGTGTGTTGGTCTCTATCATTCCTTTGCCCTCTTGAATGTAGCTGTGAGAAGGAGAGGGCCTCTTTAGAAGAAAATGGCACTGAAGAGGGTTCGGCAAAAGTGCTGACTTTGTTAACATTCAGTTCTCCAGATATGGTGTTATGAACCTGCGGGGCCAGTTTAGGAATCCCTGGGTAAGCCATGTTGTGTGCACATCCCTCTGAATTCTTGGAACTCAGCACTTTGGTCTTCTCTCCTTTTAAAGAGGAGCTCTTGGACGTCACGTCTGAAGCACTGGGATGCTTCACTTCTAACGGTGAAGCTCCATCCAAGGGACTGGTTTTAGTACCCACAGTAACTACTGTCCTTTGCAAATTTGAAGAGGGCGTGTTTGGCCCCAAATTAGTGCTTGAGTTCAGTGACCCTAAGACATGGTCAGCTGCCTTGGCACTGGACCCGAGGTCTGCAGCGGTCCCCGTGCTGGAGACCGAGGAAGCACTATTCCTGGAGTAAGTGTTCCCGGCTCGCATGGGAGACATGATGCGGAGTTTGGATCGCTGGGGTGACAAGGAGGAAGTACTGTGACGCCTGGAGCCAATGCTTCGAAGTCCAGAGGAGAGTAAAGGATCACCCACCGTGACGATTTCATGAGTTGTTGGGGTAGGACTTCCTGAACGAGAGAGAACAGAATCAAGTCTATCGCAGATGAAACAAATGCGTGGAAGTCATTGGTTTCAATGTCTTAACTACAGATATTCACAGATAACTGAAAATCTATGCTTTCAAGTTAGCAAGAGATAAAGTTGACTGAAAGAATTACATATTAACCTTTAGGCTGCCTTTCTTGGGTCAAGTAGGTGAATGACGTCCTTTACCTGCAGAAGGCAACGGCCGGCAGCCGGGGGATCTCTGTGTTGGAGAGTAACTGGGTGCTCGAATCCTGGGGACTTTGGAGATTACATGATAGTAACAGGAGCCAGAGGCTTGCGAGTGTGCAGGTCGGTCTGGTGACGGAGGACTTATATTTTCCACTGTGTTTTGACTCTCTTTAGATGAACTTTCTGTGGTAGGGAATAAAAACTCTTCACCAAAAAAGTCCAATTAAAATCAAACCAAAGAACCAATAACAAGCCAGCTATTAGGTAAATGCCAAACTAGACTCAAACAAAACCTTTCAAGTAAATGACTTCTCTCCCATCTTTCAATCCAGTGTCCTTCCAAAGATTGAGTTCCGGTCCCACTCTAGTGCAGACTAACCTGTAGACGACGCGGGGCTGTGGGCTATGGTCCTGTTTTCATCGTGCTCAACGGTGCTGTTGATGTCTGGTTCCACGAGCGGGGGGCGGCACTCCACTATCTTGCACGTGTACACACAGCGCTTGCGGGCATCCGTGGTGCTCCAGTACACCCTGGAACACCTGCACACAGATCGGACAACATCACTACAAGTGAGAGGACACAGAAACTAAAGTTCACCAAAATCTGGTCTCATCCTGGGTTCCCTGGTCTCCTTGATTTAGAGAATGTGCTCCAACCTTTCTGAAGTCCTTGGTGTTTCCTAGCCTTTAAAAAAAATCCTGCAATCCTGCATCATATGCAAACAGAGTAAAATGCAAAAAATAGCAAAATATCCTAAAACCTAAAGAAAAAAAGATACTAACTGCTACAAGAAATTGGCCTTCAGACAGGGACTACCATGTACAAAATGAGGCCCTAACATAAAGGAAAGGGCAAACCTGCGCTGTTTCCTTTGGGAGGAAAGCCCCAGGAGACAAGGGAAGTGTAACTGCTTCGACTCTGCCAAATGCTGTGGAACCTATGGCGTGCAAAGGGCGACTGGTTAAATGCGCAGCACAGACTGCCACATCAAAGATGGCGTGCAGAAATACTCAGGGTATATACTGCAAAGGGGGAGAGGGAGGAGAATTTTTACTTTTATTGTCAGCTTTTTAGATTTTTTTTTTAAAAAGGATTTACTTTTATTTGAAAGGCAGTTACAGAGAGAGAAGGAGAGAAGGAGAGAAAGAGAGAGAGAGAGAGAGAGAGGTCTTCTATCTGCTGGTTCACTCCCCAAATAGCCACAATGACCAGGGCAATGCCAGGCCGAAGCCAGGAATCTAGAGCTTCTTCCAGGTCTCCCATGTGCGTGCAGGGGCCCAAGTACTTGGGCCATCTTCCGCTGCTTTCCCAGGTGCATCAGTAGGCAGCTGGATCAGAAGTGGAGCAGCCTGGTCTCAAACCAGCACCCATGAGATGCTGACATTGCAGGCAGTGATTTAACCTGCTATGCCACAATGCTGGCCCATGTATTTGACATTTTAAAGTTTTTATGGAGATTCATATTTTCAGAAGTAGCTTTAAGATATAAAACTTAGGACAGGGCACGAGGTGTTTGAGCCATAAAAACAATTTGGAGGCTGGTGCGGTGGGACAGCAAGTTAAGTTGCCACCTGCAATGCCGGAGAACCGTATGAGCACTGGTTCGAGTCCTGGTTGTTCCACTTCAGATCTACCCCTCCTGCTAATGTGTCTGTGAAAGCAGTGGAAGTACCTGGGCCCCTCCCTGTCACCCACATGGGAGAGCTGGATGTATTTCCAGACTCCTAGCTCTTTCCCATCCCAGCCTTGGCCATTACAGCCATCTAGGAGTGAATGGGTGGATGGAAGATTCTGTCTCTCTCTCTGCAACTCTGCTTTTCAAATCAATCAATAAATCTTAAAAGAAGAGAAAAGAAAAGAAATCTGGACTTTTGTATCCAGATGAATGGAATTGAAAGGCATCTTAAGAGAGTGTGTTTTCTATTTAGATTTTATTTGGAAATGATTCTGAAATTATGCCAGATACACTTTTCTTTTATAACAGGATTTACTTGATACAGAAATGCTGATTTAGTCCCAATCTACAAGCTAATGAACCAGGGAACTAGCAAAAAACTACTGCTTATTACTTTTATTTGACTACTTTTTAGCAGTTAAAAGTAGCTAACAAGGGTGCCTCTACATTACTGATCTGCACATTGCTTTAGGGTGCGCACGCAGCAGGGGCTGCGTCTTGCTACTTACTGATATCCAATAGGAAAGAGCTTATCTTCACAGTCAGAGAGATCATTCAGAAGTCCCAAGCAGTCAATCGTCATAGAGCCTGACCAAGGAAAGAAGAAGTGATCAGAGGAGACTACGAGGAAGGTTGTTTGATAGCCGAGGGCTAGAGAGGGGCCCGGTGACGCAGACAGCCTGCCCCATGCCCCGCGCCTACGGCATACCAATCATCATGTGGATATTTTCTGGTTCCAAGCCATTGAGAAACTTCCTTCTCAAGCTGATTCCTTCAAAGTCCACAAACACTCTTCTAAAAACTTCAAATCCATTCTCAGGAACCACCTTAAATAAAAACCCAAGACAGCTGTCAACAGGCTGTCGCTTTGTACTTTATGTTCACGGTACTGGCTCTCAGAGGAAAAGCACAAGGCATATCTTAAAATTACCATTCTGTTTTAATTTCTCACTAGAGGAAGTGATTCTAGGGACACCTAGTAGGAAGGCAAAACACAGTTTACCATCTTGCTATTATTCAGTCTTTTGTCTCCTAAATTCCCAGAAAACTCAAAAGGCTAATAAACAAAGCATGGAAAGACTTGGAGGTAAACGTAAATGTGTATTTCTGGGTAGGTGAAGCAAGTCCAAAAAGACTATGTACTGTATGACTTCAAGTACTCAGAAATCTTGGAGGTGGCAAGACTGTGAAGACAGCAACGAGACCAGCAGTTGCCCAGGGTTGGGGAGAATGAATGGGTAGAACACCGAGAGATGCCTTCTGTCCACACCGAGGACATCCAGGGCAATGAAAATACTCATAAGGATGCTGCCATGGCGGACACAGGCTGTTACACAACACAACAATACACAACCGCAAGAGTGAACCCTAATCTACACCATAGACTCTGGTGATAAGGATGCACCAATGTGGTTGTTACCAGAAGGGGATGCTGATATGGGGGAAGGTTGTGTACATGCTGGGGAGGGGGGTAAATGGGAAATCTCTATACCTTCCCTCTTAATTTTGCTGTGAACCTAAAATTGCTCTAAAAAAATTAAAGTCTATTATTAAGGGAAAAAAAAAAGACAACTAAAGCTCTCTTACCTCGCCTTTGATCAGATCCCGATGTCGTTGGCAATACACTTTTTTATCATCCAGAAAGACACAGTTCTTGGCTCGGGAGCACATGAAATGATAGTTGCTGGTGCAAGATGTGAGACAGCAACCCACGGTGGCTCCTGGCTTCTGGCAGAATTCACATCTCTAAAAACCCAGAGAGAGCAGAGTTCCATTCAGACTTTTATGTGCTGTAAGACATGCACCTCTTCCTCTACAGAATCACCCCACTTTGGTTTCTTGCAGTTCATTTGTTAATTGGTAATCTGCTGAATTCCAGAGAAATGCTTGGAGCCCCAAAGCCTCCGGAATTTCCCATTATCCACAGGGCCCTGGAACTATCAAACTGAAGTATTACAAGTTGATCTAAAACTTGTACCAAACATTTTTTCCTTAAGCTGTACAATCTAGAAATGATGAAACTCTGAAGGTCAATGGTTAAAAATATCGCCTTGAGAGGAAGTTGTCACATCCAGAAACAACTCTGTTCTAGCTGAAATGGCGAGGTTCTCGAGTTATTAGACTCGACTGATGACACACCTGTCGCGATTCACGTCTCCCTCAGTTACCCCTGCATGACTGCTCTCCATACAACTCCCTTCCATTGCTCAGTCTGTGCCACTTTTTCGTTTGCTTGTGCTATCGCTTTCCCCTGCTTTGTAGTTTTCAAAATTCTCTTTCCTGCCTTTCCTGATTCCTCTCAGCTGCCACTCTCCACGCTCCCTCTTCAGGTACAGAACCACATGTGTTCACCCTGGGGAACCTCAGGGTGTGGACTACACCAAGACCTCTGAGACGGCACACTCCAAGTCCCTGAATAAGCAAACACTGTTCTCACACACGTGAGTTAGCTCACAGATCACATAACACCTTGCTTTCTGTTTCTTGTGCAACCCTCCTCTGAGAGTCAGAAGGGCCATCTGCCTGTGAGTGGCGCTGACTCTGTGCCCAAGCACGGAGTGCGTCTCGCTCTCACACCAGCCCTGGGTGCTTACCAGCTGCTTGCCCCTGATCACAGCCATGTGCACATTCTTTAAGGATCCATCATCATCTTCAAACACTTCCGCCGACCACAGAGCACAATTGACGTGTGTCCACTCATTTTGGCCAATGTATAGCAAACGGCCAGCATCCTAGGCAATAAGGAAATTCTGTTTCTTGACAGAATTTAACACCAAAGGAGGTTTTCCTCAGTATTAGTTTACCTCAGTCAAAACAACTTCAGGGCACTCAGCTCTCGGCTCTCCACTGAGCCGCCCGCCGGGCCAGCCAGGTGGGTTCTCTCCATTTAACCATGAACCTTGCTTTCCCCAGTCCAAGTGACTGGGTGCTCTCTATCTGTCCCTTCTGTTCTGACATTTGCTCTATCCCCAGTAAAACCACATTACTTTGGGAAAAAAAGACCGCAAGAAAGCAACCATGATCTTTGATTTAGCAATACACATACAAAGCACAATTCATTTTTAACTTTAGTTTCCACTTCCATCTTTTCTTGACTACTTTTTCCATTAACTAGGAATATTTTATAAGTCTAGGCAATAAAAAATATGTGTTAAGTTCCTAAAAATGCATACTTGCTTCCTCAAAACTGTATTTCAAAGCTAACTCTGTCAGGTTCATTCAGAAACTTTAAAAAAAACATTGTGAGCTTACTATGTGCCAGGCACTAACCCAAAGCTTTACATGCATCATTTCATTTAATTTTCATACCATCCTGAAGTAGTATCTTCATTTCAAAGGTTAGACTGTGGGTCAGGGAGGTGAAGTTACTTGCCAAGGTCAATGAGTAGGCAGTAAAGCAGAGAAATGAATCCAGGCAGCCTGTCACAACTGTGGCTTCTAACCATTCTGCTATCCTCCATGAAACACAAGCTACCTAATACACGGCTTATTTTGCTGACTTTCACCAAATTTTTTAGAGGAACTTCCAGTAAAAATTGTTACATATCACTAGGTTAATTTCAGATATATCACTTAAAATTTTTTTTTCCTTATCATTTGAGAGACAGAGAAATACCTCTATCCACTGGTTCACTCCCCAAATGCTCACAATGGCCAGTGCTGGGAGTCAGGAATGCAATCAGGAACACAATTATTTGGGCCATTACCTGCTGCCTCTCAGGATCTGCATTAGCAGGAAGTTGGACCTGGGACTCAACCCCAGCTATTTTTTTAAACTTTTATTTAATAAATATAAATTTCAAAAGTACAACTTTTGGATTATAGCGGTTTTCCCCCCATAACCTCCCTCCCACCCACAAACCATCCCATCTTCTACTCCCTCTCCCATCCCATTCTTCATCAAGATTCACTTTTAATTATCTTTAAATATAGAAGATCAACTTAGTATATACTGAGTAAACATTTCAACAGTTTGAACCCACACAGATACACGAAGTATAAAGCACTGTTTGAAGACTAGTTTTACTGTTAATTCGTATTGTACAACACATTAAGGTCAGAGATCCTACATGGGAAGTAAGTGCACAGTGACTCCTGTTGTTGATTTAACAATTGACACTCTTATTTATGACATCAGTGATCACCCAAGGCTCTTGTCATGAGCTGCCAAGGCTATGGAAACCTCTTGAGTTCACAAACTCCGACCGGATTTAGACAAGGCCATAATCAAAGTGGAAGTTCTGTCCTCCCTTCAGAGAAAGGAACCTCCTTCTTTGATGCCCCCTTCTTTCCGCTGGGATCTCACTCACAGAGATCTTTCATTTAGGTGTTTGGTTTTTTTTTTTTTTTTTGCCACAATGTCTGGCTTTCCATGCCTGAGAAACTCTCATGTTTCTGATGTGGGATGAGAACGTCTTACCTGCTAGGCTAAATACCTGCTCTCAACAGGTCACCTTTTAAATAAATTAAACTGCTTATAATAACCTTCAAGCGTCATTAACGAAGTGACAATTTGTTAAATAAACGGCCACCAGTCATCATGCAGAGACACAAAGGACAAAACAGTTCAGCTGAGACATCTGGTAACTGGGTCCTGTATCCCCAAGTACTTACATTAGCACTGTCATCACCATACATCAAACATAACGCACACTGTCTATTATCTTCTATGCCTGGGGGTGGGTTCAGCTCTGGACTATCTTCTCGACTCCTATCGGCACCTTGGAACCCAAAAGATATACAGTTAAAACTGGCAGTATTATGTCTCATTTCCAAGAGGAAATAGCCTATAGCCTATAAGACAAACTCTTGCAAAAAGTGCTCAAAGTTATCTCACCATCTATGTAACAATCCTCAGGGGTACTTATATCAAGTCTTTCTTAATATCCCCAGGGAAGCAAAAATAATGACTTCATTACATTTTAGGATGACCTGAAAATTTCTTTTCAATGTCTAAGTGTATTTTAGATCCACAAGGCCAGTCATTTGCATCTAGAGGAAAATGGAGAACGAGTCTTTCAGCTCAGTGCCTTACTCAGAGTCGGAGGTGTCGGAGGATGTAGCGGCGTCGGTGAGTCTGGCTCTCCAGGCCCTTTGGGTTTAGGAGCTGGAATGATTTTCTTCATTAAAGGAGGCTGCTCAGTGTGGCTGTTCTCCTCTCGCTCCTGCCACTGAGCATAATTATGGTCAAGTGAAGGTGGAAGCACTGCGTTTGGTAACATCCCACTGCTGGAAACAATCGATTCAACAAGTATTTATTGGACTCCTACAATATACCTAGAACTGCACAAAACAATCAAATTCTTGATGTCATCATTCTGGATCCCATGCACAGGCCATTCACAGAATGTAAGAACAAATCACAAAATTTGAAAACTGCTTAAGTACACTGGACTTTAATATTTAAAAAATATATAATCTCATATGAGTCTAGGTTAAACTTCCAGAAACAAAAAATAACTCTATTAAAACTCAAAAGAATTTACTGGGAGATAAATTAAAGGTTAAATATGGAGAATCAAGAGCAGGAGAAAGCATCATTTGAACTAAGTAAAATATAAAACAACTACAAAAAGGCTGCCACATAGCTACATCACAAGTCTTACACACTTGCCACAAGTTAAAACCAGGTTCTCTGAAACATAGCAAACAGATAAGGGGAAAAAAGGCAACAGCCTTCAGCAACACTACATGTTGTGTCTAAACTAGCACTGAAAAGGAGTTTCAATGGATTCATTTTTTATATTAAAATCTCTTAGGAAATCTCCATCTAGAATAGGAAACCTCTCATATTTCCAGTCAACAAGAAGGAAAAAATAATAATACTGAATTTACTTACTTGCTTGATACTTTATTTGGCTCCCAAAACCTGGACTTTTTGACACTGAACCAAGGGAAAACACGTTCCATTTGCTAAAAGAAAAACAAACAAACAAAAAAATAAAATGTCAACATGTGAACACTCATTTGGAAACCACATAGAAATCCACTCTGGCAACCTCATCAACTTCCTGCTAAAAAACTGGAGGAACAAATTAATCATGTGTTTGTTATACATAGGGCAAAGCAAAAGCAGAAGAGAACAAATCTGTTGCATTCAGAGGTTAACTATCCACAGGTAAGCATTAAAGACATGAGCTATTAATAGTATTCACCCGAATAAAGAAGGACTTGACCATGCTGTTGGCTTTTTTAATCTCTGGCTGCCCTCCATCTGAATTAATGGCTGCTTGAATGATCTTCACAATATCATCACTGAACTCCAACTATATAAAAAACAAAACATTAATTATTCATGAAACAGAATGCTCTCAAAACTACTTCCTCTTTCTTCCTCAATCATTCAGCACACAGATCTAATAGAAAACTTACACTCTATTTTAATACAGTATAATTTCTTTTTGGCTGAGGCCTTTGGGATTCAGTTCACAATTAACTTGTGGCAATCAAGAGATGCTAGGCTAACAAGGCAAGAATGCAAACAAATTAGCTGTATCATGGTAAGCTACCCAATTAGGCTCACAATTTTTTATTTGAATTAAAATGAATAAACAACTAAATAGCAACTATGGACCATGAGAGCATTAATATAGGAGCATTTCCTTTACATTCTCAAAATCATAAGATTAAAAGGCATCCATTTGCCTATGAATAATTATTCAGATCTGATTGCAGAAGGGGAAAACCAATTAACCCATAAGCAATTTTTCTGTACTTCCTCTTAATATAAAATAATTTTCAGAGAACTCAGATGAAATCTAAATAAAAGAACCACTTTAAGAAATTACCATATCATAACCCTTCTTCTGAAACACGGAGCTAACATAACACATATTTCTAGGTATCTGAAGGCACACGGCATTCCATGCAAATGATTTCTCAGCTGACTTCTACCCAACTTCATTCTCCAAAGATCCAAGGAAGCTAACTTGGTGCTCAAAACGCTGGCATACACTACGGGGACATACCACAGACATGTAGTTGCCCTGGTCCATTTTCCTCTTGACCCCTTCCAGATCTAAAGGCTGCTGCTCATCCTGCTTGCTGACCTCCGTGAGAACTGGTGGGTCAGGTCCTTCAGGGGAGCTGCGGGAAGGAATACTCTCCTCCGTCTCAGGATTTAAGTCCGGAGGCTTGGCAGCCTGTCGCCAGGAAAGATATGTTTCTTTTATCTAACACTGAAAATGAGGATTCCATGCAAATTCTATGAAAATTAATGTGAAGTATTCAATGCATAACACTCAAAGAGTATGAAAATAAACATTTGTCCAATAGAAAAGGAGAGTCCAACAAGTCTGTCCTCTAGTAGCTTGGCCAGGCTAACTTAGGAGTTCTGTTTGCTGACTTCCAAACCTGATGTGAGGGAATCGGCACTGTGTCCGGTTGCTTTTGAGTACAACAGAGATAGCAGCTAGTTTTCCTATTCAAAAAATGCAGCTCTGCGAAGATAAAACAGCAGCCTGGCTTTGGGATTAAGCTATCAAGCGGCCATTCCAACACCATACTTCATATTCCCCAGTGTGTACTTCAGGGGTGCACAGCTCACAACTTACAGACAGCAACCAGTGGTTTCAAGTTGGTTACTGTAATGGCCTCCTCACTATTGCGCTGGCTTCTAGGCTCAAGTCTTTCTGAACCTTCCCCTCCACTGAGATCAGAATAATTTTTTGGGGGGGGGCCAAAAAAGGCAATTCGGACCATCTTATTCTCTGCACTGGCTCCCCTCACCTTCAGAACATAAAGTCCAAGTTTCTTGTAACAGCTGGGCCTTTAAAGACACTGGCCCTTCCTTTCTTAGCTTTCTTATTCCAAAGAAGGTCCCATTCTTGCCTGTAAATATTTTCCTAGTGGTTATGGCCAAAATGACTCTACGAAACTTAACGAAGAAGGACGCAAAATGAAACAAACGCTTCTCTCCCCAACCCCATCACCTGGTAAAAACACCCAGGGACAAGCTCTCAGGAAACAAGGTGCGCCGCGGCCTACCTGCCGATAGCGCAGCAAGTGACTGGTGGTCCGAGAGTTCAACAAGGCCGTCAGAACCTGCTTCAAAGAGAGCTGCAGCTCCTTCTCCAGGGCCAGCCGCCACTCTGCAGGGTGCCGCTCGGTACAGTTCACGCAAGTGTAGGCCACGCTTTCTGGCAGGTTGGATAGAATCTCATACATCTCATCTAAGAAAAGAAAAATCTACCATGAGGAGGGCCTCCAAGAAGGGGGGGTGGGGTGGGGTAGGAGAGGAGGTAACTACTCCATTCAATCACTATAAGAAGCTGCATGCTAAGAACCATATTAAGCTTCTAATATCCTGCAGGATATCACACATACTCATCTCCAAAAGGGACACTATTAAACACTAATGCAGGATTTGGCTATTGGAGAACTGATAGGTTACAGTACCAATTTAAATAAAAGGATGTATTCTGGATAAGTGAGCATGCACATAACTCAATGTCACTTATTCTACAGGCCAAGAAAACATTTGAAAAGACTTCCATCATTTTAGGTTTCTAGTGCTCTAGGGGCTATCAAAGCAGGAGTAGCAAGGGAGAAAGAAACTGTAATAAAAAGACTCCAACCTTCTGTACCTGAAAGATTCTCACATTTGGAATGGACCCAGCGATCACACTTGCCACATTGCATCATCTTACTCTCATAGTCATCGTCATCGTAGCACTTGTCACAGAGCGGGCAGAAGTTTCCTGGAAGCAAAGCAAAGCTTGCAGCAGCGCTTGGCTCACACACCAATGCTTTCCGAACCCCCGACTTCCGCGCATGCGCCAGTCTGATCCAGCATCTACACTCTCCTGGACTCATGAACGCCAGCACCAGTCTACTAAGGAGTGTTCACAGCGGTGCAGCCAAGTATAAAGATTGTGCCGAGCTCCTAGCATCCTCCCCGAAGAGATTCTGCTGGGCCACTAGTTCTCCTCTTCAGACCCACTTAGAAAAGGTCACGAAGCAGATTATAAACATAATGGGAAAAGGACGGAAGAGCGAACTCTATCTTTGAGAACATTCAAAAGAAATTTTTAAAAATCTTAAGATATGATTGTATCTTATGTCAATAAAATAGCGGTTTAATGTATTAGCTATCATCCTTTTTCTAGCATAACGTAAGAAGCTCGAGTAGCATGTGAAATCATTCCTGGAACAGCCAAATGTGTGTGTGCCACACTCCGCTTCTACTCGCCTACGGCATTTCTTTGCAGGGAGCCATACTAAAGAAGTTCCCTTAATTCTTCCCACAAGCTAATAAAAACAAATCTTTATTTCTATTTGCAAAGTTTTCTGTGCAAAGAAAAGGGCAGGGCAGGCACATAGTAAACGCGTTGAAACGGCGTTCTCGGACAGTGAGTGAGTCTTTCTCCTTCATTCTACTGCACTGCACAGTTCACCCTCGCAGTACCACGGCAACCTCTGTCAACCGATCCAAGTGGCTTTGGGGAGTACCTTTAGCGAAGAGTTTGGCACAGTCGTGGCACAGTGAGAAATCATGAGACCACTGTGCGTCCCACCCTTTGCCTGGAGTTGTGGATCCACAGCTCTTGCAGCGCACACATTTGGTACAGATCTGGGAGAGGAGAAAAACTCAATAGGAATCTGCTTTTGGTATCTTCTCTTATTTTTAAAAAAGTCTCAACCACAATGCAGTTCTGGATTTGACTTCTTTAATGTGGTGAATTTTCCTCACAATGAGACAAAGTTGTTACTCTGACGTCAGAAAGCAAGGCTATCCCTATTGCCACATACACCAGCCCAGCCGTCTCAGGACCATTCTCTTCAAGTCAGCATAACCGGGCACTCACCCAAACTTTCTTTTTCTTGGTGGGTTTGGTGGGGTAGTTTGGTCCCAGGCACTCAGGGTGATAGCTGTTTCGGCACTTATTACACTCCAGCAGCTGCTGCAAGAAAATACAATGGCATACAGGTTGGCACCACTTCACCCTGCTCCACACCAGCTACTTTGTACGCATCTCATGTTTCTCTTCAAGAAAGAACAGCAACCCCTAAAGCAGTTCACATTTCCTGTTAGGCTGTGCAGCCCCAGTCAAAGCACAGAGCCTCCAAAGTCAAGGCACTCAGTGGGAAGTATTCTTACCACCCAGACCTGCAATTTTGTCTCATGTCATATTTTCTGCTTGTATAACCAAAATTAAAGCACAAAAGTAGGCAGCTGATTACACGCAAGTAGTGAAAAGAGACTAAGTCAATAGAGAAAAGAACAGAGATGCAAAACTCTACACTGCAGTCAGAAATGGAGATGGAGACTAACGCGCCAGGTGGCTGGTACCTTGGTAGCCTGATGCTGCCTCCCACAGACGTGACAGAACTTGCAGCGGCGACAACACCAATTTTCCAGCTGGTCCTCCAGAGGGCGCTCGTTCTCCTCTAAACAGAACTTGTGGAAGGGCTCACAACAGACTTGGCAATACACAAACTGAAGTGAAAAGATGGGAGTGGAGAAGGGCATCACATGATGTGTAGGAAGAACGATCAACTCTACCCTAGTTATACACCTTGTGTTTTAGGAGTTCGCAGGTACACATTTAATTCACTAGATATCCAGGAAGGCAGGCGTTTAGTGAGAGGTTAGGATGCCACTTGGAACACCTGCCTCTCCTATCAGAGTGCTTGGGTTGGACTCCCGGTTCTGCTTCCAGTTCCAGGTTCTTGCTGATGTACATACGGGGAGGCAGGAGGTGATAGCTCAAATCCTTAGGTCCCAGTCACCCTATGGAGACCCATGTGGGAGGCCTGGATTAAGTCCTGGTTTCAGCCTGGTCAAAACCCAGCTATTGTGGGCATTTGGGGAGTGAAACAGAAGATGCAAATAAGGGAGAACTGTGAAAGTTTTCTACAATTTGCTAAACAATTCTAAGCTCTGATTTAAAAAAATTTTTTAAATTTATTTGCCTTTCACCTATTTGAAAGGGAGACAGATTGAGATTTTTTTCATCTTCTGGCTTACCCCCAAATACCTGTGATATCCAGGGCTGGGTCAGGCCAAAGCCAAGAGTCTGGAACTCAATCTGGGTCTCCCATGTGGATGTCAGAGACCCATACAGCTGCGTAATCACCTGCTGCCTCCCAGGGCAGCATTAGCAGGAGGCTGGAACTGGATGCAGGGCCGGTACTCAAACCCTGGCCTACGACAGGGGGTGTGGAGAGCCTAAGCAGTGTCTTAACTGCTGCACCAAATGTCAATCCCTGTAAGTGCTGGTTTTAAAAATATTTTCATGTTGATACAGGATTTTCAAAGACACAAGAAGACAACCCAGAGATTTCTTATGCCATAAAGATATCACTGGGACAACTGGCCAATCCTAAGAAAGCTCCATAAGGATTGGAAACGGAGGTGGGACTTGAACCCGGGTACTCTGATAAAGGATGCGAGCATCCCAAGTCACGGTTTAACCTGCTGCTTCACAATACTTGCCCCTAGATACCTTTTTGTAACCTGCTCTTTTCACTCAGATAATAATAATGTATCAAAATACTAGCATATCAACTTTAAGGCACTAAGAACATACTTGTGTGGTGAGTGTTTAGCCTAGTGTTGGGTGACTGGTTGGGATGCCCCTGTCCCATATCGGAATGCCTGGGATCAATGACTACTCCAGCTCCTGACTCCAGTTTCCTGCTGATGTGCAGACCCCAGGAGGCAATGATGACAGCTCAAGTGGCTGATTTCCTGACACTTGTGAGAGACCTGGCTTGTGTTCAGGGCTCCCGGCTTTGGCCTGGGCCAGCCCTGGACATTCAGGCATTTGGGGAGTGGGTCACTGGATGGGAGATCTGTCATCTCTTAAATAAACAAACATTTTAAAATGGAAAATAGTTGCTCAAAGAATAAATACCAAGTAGTAATTTGTAATTTTGCTAATGCATAATTTAAATCAACAAGTATGTGAGTCTCACTGATTAACAACATGATTTCAACCCAACCTTGGGTATTCTCCATATAAATAATAAGCTAAGGAAGTACTCAGGAATTTGAGAATTACAAAGGTCTTTGGATGCATTCCTCATGAATGGCAAATCGCTGCTTCCTATTTAAAATTGTGCTACCTTTTTTTTTCCTCATTGATAAGGTGGCCCATACTTCAAAAAATAGAAAAGATAAACAGAGAAAACAAAAGTCACTCATATTCTAATCACACTCTTCATATTTTACTGTGACTCCTTCCATGTTTTCTCTACATTACATTTTAAAACATGTATTTAAACAAAAAATGAGATTCTGTTTTATATATTATTTTGGCTTTATAAAATATTTTTAAATGTTTATTTATTTACTTTTATTTGAAAGATAGAATGATAGAGAAAGAAAGAGAGAGACAGAGATCACTCCCCAAACACCCCCGACAGCCAGAGTGGGGCCAGGCAGAAGACAGGAGCCCAGAACTCATTCAGGGTCTCCCACATGGATGGCAAGGACTCAAGTACTTGAACTATGATCTGCTGCCTTCCAGAGTGTGCGTGAGGACGAGGCGAAGGGGGCACCTGAACTCAGGGACTCAAAGGGATGTGAGCATCCCAAGGAGGGGCTTCACCTGCTGCTTCAACGCTTACCTCTACAGACTACTTTGCAACCTGCTTTTTCACTCAGTGCTTTATTACAGATATCGCTCCATGTTGATATCATGTATATTATATTTAGGACTTCATATTTGTCATTATAGTTATTTCTTGTATTATTTTAAGCAAGACCTCTTCTGATTGGACTTTTTTGTTGTTTCCTATTTTATATTATCATGAACAATATGGAAATAAACCTTTTTTAGATACAAATATATACCAATGTATCCAATAATATACTTAAATAAACACCTGGAGTGTCACTGGTGAGGTAGGGGTTATACGCATGTTAAAGGGAAGCACATATTTTCAAACCACCCCCTCAGAAAGAAAGATTGTAACTAATCGATATTTCAGCCAACAGAAAGTCCTCATTTCTGAATAATCCCTTTTATCATGATTTAATTTCTAGTTTTCTGTCAATTGCGGGCTTTATAGCCCCTGCCCCCACTGCTATGCTTTTATTTCTCATTCTGTGGATTATCTACTTCTGTCCTCTGCTTTTTAAAATTTTTTACTGCCAATCATTTCTTTCTTTCTCATTAATTGCCAAGAGCTCTTTACAGACCAGGGGCCATGCATGGCGTCTCTTATTGCAGACCACTCTCACTCCTCCTGTGACCAGACAGCTAACAGAAAAATCACGTCTTTAATAAAGACTGACCTTAAGAGGTAAAACTATTAAACCTTTCTTTTTTTAAAGGTGTATTTGACTTATTTGAAAGGTAGAGTTACAGACAGAAAGGGAGAGACAGAGAAAGAGAGAGATCTTCCATCTCCTGGTTCACTCCCCAAATGGCCACATTGGTTGGGACTGGGCCAGGCTGAAGCCAGGAGCCAGGAACTCCATCTGGGTCTCCCACATGGGTGCAGGGGCCCAAGCACTTGGGCTCCTCTGCTGCTTTCCCAGGCCATAGCAGGGAGCTGGATCGGAAGTGGAGCAGTCAGGACTCCCACAGCACTCATGTGGATGCCCATGTGTAGGTGGTGGCTTAACCTGCTGCACCTCAACACAGCCCCAGACTATCACCCTTTCCTCATGCAATAGCTTTGCTACTCAAATAAGCAGACTTCTTCCTGAAATCTCTAAAACATCAAAAACATTTCCTTAGCTGGTTTAAATGGGATAGTACCTGCTAAATACCAACAGAACATAATAATTTATTTCTTCCTCAACAAAGGAATCTATCACCAGCCCTCCTTGGGTACGAAGATGCAGGATGCCTTACCTCTACATGCCCACTACTGGCACAGAGAAAGCAAACCACCCTGGGTGTTATAGGAACAGAGGTCAGGATTCCCAAGCCTCCCATCTCCCACACGTTGTCTGCTTCACAATCCTCCTGCAGGGAGAGAGAAAGGTCACTCAGGCAAGTTTTAAAATGATACAACCTTGGATTGAAAATAAGGATGGAAAGTATAAAATTAGAGTAACACCAGAACGTCAAGAGGAGTATTCAATGAAACCAGAAATAACTGCTTCTAAAAATTTTAAACTCAGACACAAACTATGGAGAGATTCACAGACGGGTTCAATTCCTATTACATGTATTGCAGAGATACTGAGATTGAGTTTCCCGACATCCTGGTTTGATTGCTCCCATGTGAAAGAATAATTTCCTCAGATCGTGCACGCGGTGGCCGGCAGAGCTGCGGCTCCAGCCACTCACACTCACTGACTTCACAGCCCTGGCAGAGGCTCTCCTGGCCTGAACCCACCTGCTGCCATCACCCTCAGACACGACCCGGCTGGTGCTGACTTCTTCCTTCAACACCTTTGGTCACAGCATTTTCGTTATTTAAAGTCCATGTACAAAGGGTCTTCAAAAAGTTCATGGAAAGTTTATATTATGGAAAAACTATGGGAGGATTTCAAAGTGTATTTGTGGTAAAATGAGCTCATCTTTTGATTCCATTTTCCCTCGCACCGTGTGATTGATCACTGAACACATTTACCTTAAAATCCACCCTGATCCTGTGGACTCCATCTGCTGGGACTTTCTGCTTAGAACTAGTGCCATTGGACAGAGTGTTGAGGATGTTCAAAGTGCTGGCATTCTCCTGCTTACTGATGGGAGGCGGTTTTTCCTAAGGAGACATAAGACGGTTACAGAACAAAGCACAGCCGACAGGCCATCACATTTGCAATGTGTAATGCAAAGGACAAATCTCATTAATAGACCCGAAAACCTTGTTTCCAACGTAAGTGGCCCATAGAAACAGAACAGTCATCTTCAGAAGATCCTTACATCAGCTCTCTCCTTCTATCCATAACAAATAAAAATAGTGGACACAGGGAAAGGCAATTTTTACAAATACTGTGAAGTAAAACAAAACCCAACTATGCCAAGGGGCCTGCAGAACAAGCAGATTCCTAGGCTAGAACCTGTGGGGCAACAAGGGAAAGAGACCAAAAAAAGACAAGGGCTAAAGGCTAACCCTAAAGTTTATTCATTTCAAGAAATCCCACTGCTATCTACGTAGAAGAAGGAATGCAGTTTTGCTCAGTCACATCCATGTCAAGGATGGAATAGCACACGCGCCCGAGAGGTGGCAGAGAAACAAATCTGTCCTCACCTTTTCTTTTGGTTTCTGTTTCACAGGGATACTAGGGCGGGGAGCCACTTTTTTCTGCTTGCTTTGCTCTGGACCTAAAGAATTCAAAGCAGATTGCGGTCAGATGCTGGCAACAGCTACGTTATGAGTGACGAGCCTATGAGAGACACCCTGGATTTCAAAGGAAAAATGAAGACAATCTCTCCAATGTAACTGGTTCTAAAAAAAATCTTCCATTTCTTTATTATTATACAAAAGGCAGCTAATTTCTGGAGCCGAAGACTTAAGATCCCCCAGTTCTGGTTTCCAAACGCCATCCGAGCCATCAGCGCCTCTTTGCTAGCACTTGTGGCTCAGCCGCTCCTCCGTGTCTTCCTTGCTACTCACCTGATTCTGGTGGTGGAGGCTGCTTCTTCTTGGGCTCGCTTGGAGTGGTCTTGGGAACTTCTTTTCTCGGTGGTCCTGTGCTGGGTGGCTGAGGAGGGATGACGGGTGCTGGCTGGGAGACCTGTTTGCTGGACTTTCTGGAAGCTGGAGTGGTGCCTTGTTTGGATTCGGGCCCTGGCGCCGAGGCATTCCCTTCTTCACTCTTCTCCTCGACCGGCTTCCGTGGAGCGGGCTCACTGCTGCTTTTCTTTGGGGCAGGATCCTCTCTTGCTGGTGGGGTAGGCTTCTGACTAGAGTCCACCACGCTCTTCACAACACTGCTCTCTTTGCTCTCTTTCTTTTCACTGGTCTTGGACTTTTTCTCTTTCTTTTTCACAGCTAGGAGGAAAAAAACAAGGTCTTCTATTAGGGAGGACAATTTTTTTTTAATTTAAAATAGATTTTTGGGGGCCGGCGCTGTGGCACAGCGGGTTAACGCCTTGGCCTGAAGCGTCAGCATCCCATATGGGCAATGGTTTGGGTCCTGGCTGCTCCACTTCCTATCCAGCTCTCTGCTATGGCCTGGGAGAGCAGTAGAAGATGGCCCAAGCCCTTAGGCCCCTGCACCCACTTGGGAGACCCAGAAGAAAACTCCTGGCTCCTGGCTTCGGATCGGCGCAGCTCCAGCCGTTGTGGCCATCTGGGGAGTGAACCATCGGATGGAATACCTCTCTCTCTCTCTGCCTCTCCTCTCTCTGTGTAACTCTGACTTTCAAATAAATAAATAAATATTTTAAAAAAATAAAATAGATGTTTGGGGCTGGCATTGTGGCGCAGTGAGGTAAGCTGCCACCTACAACAGTGACATCCTGTTTGGAGCACCAGGTCGAGTTGCAGCTACACCACTTCTGATCCAGCTTCTCGCTAACGCGCCTGGGAAGGCAGCGGATGATGGCTCCAGTACTTGGGGGACCCAGATGGAGTTCCTTGCTTCAGCCTGGCCCAATCCTGGCTACTGTGGCTATTTAGGGAGTGAACCAGCTGAAAGCACTCTGCCTTTCAAACAAATAAATAAATCTTTAAAAAGTAAAATAAAATAGATGCATAGAAATGTAACATAACCTTATTCTCAGTTCCCTGCAGTTAAAGTTGGCATTGAAAGGCTCAAAACAGTTAATGTTAAGTTGGTCAGAGGAAACACGCACACTTCTATTGCTCTGGGGAGTGGACCATAGACTATAATTCTTAAATACATTTTAATTACTACATAAATTTTAAAACATAACCCAAAATACAGGGAGTAGTCAAATGAACCCTTATGCACCCATCACCCAGTTTCAACCACCACAAACTCGCCGGAAACAGCAATACTTAAAAAACTAGTATTCTTCTTTACTATGTTTGTGACTATACTGCATTAACACAGGGAGCATTTGGAGTGAGACCCTTTTTAGCAACACTACCTTTAGCTTGCTTTTGAAGGTAGGCTTTGGAAGGCATCCATTGTAGATTCTGACATTTCCTCATCCTATGACAACAAAGAATAAGCCATGTAAGTTACATTTGCAAGAGAAGCAATTGAAACAAGTGGTCATTTGTCTGCAAGAATCAGTGAATTTTTTATTCAGGTTCATTTTGACAGTTGAAAAAGTCTGCTCATTACTCAGGTTAAATCTGAACCTTCAGATCCTGAAAGCAGCAATTTTACCCACCCTGAGGATCTAGAAGGAACAAATATCAAATTATTTTGAAATGGGACTCAAATTTCTTATAACCTAATACTGACTAGCACTGCACACAAAATGATCACTCAATAAATCTTGTGGTCCTTATAACATTTATAATCATAAAATAGACTACAATTAGCCAGTAAGGCATTTGTCTATCAATATAATGCTACAGGTAGGTGGGTCTCATGGCTCTGATACACGAATACTTCACCCCTTAATTTAAATTTAGTGAAACTCAAATTTAATTTGAAGTCTAAAATTTCACCACATCAACCCTTACATTTAATGCAATTTTAGCTTGCCATCACGTACCTATATGGGATAATAAGATTCTTGCTTAAGGCCCAGTCAAAACAAAGCACAGAACTACTTATCATCTCCTGGAAATTGTCTCCACTGAAGTAAATAATTCAGTACTTCTCCCAATTAAGCTTTTTATTAACGAGCATCATTTATTCATTCATTCATTCAGCAGATATCCATGGATAATATCTATTCCTTGTGCCAGCACTTTGCGAAATGCTCACCCACCAAAATTTCTGTTTCTGTAACTCTCCTGATCCATTTTATACAAATCTTTCCATGTGGCAGAAACTACACCCATAGCGGGTAAGTGTTTGAGGCAGTGGTTAAGACGCCACTTGGGACACCAACATCCCAAACTGGAGTGTCTAGTTCAAGTCCTGGCTCCACTTCTGATTCTAGTTTCCTACAAATGTGCACCTCGGGAGGCTGCAGATAAAGACCTGTGTACTTGGGTCACTGTCACCATATGGAAGACCCAGACTGAATTCCAGACTCCTGGCTTTGGTTTGGCCCGGCCCCAGCTCTTGCAGACATTTGGGAAATGAACCAACAGATGGAAGATCTCTGTCTGTCTATATGTCTCTCTTTTCTCTCTTTTGCTCTCTCTGTATTTCAAATAAAAAAATTCATAAACTTTTTTTTTTTTTTTTAAAAAGCATGTTTGGAGCCAGCACTATGGCATAGTGGGTAAAGCTGCCACCTTCAATGTGGGCATCCCATATGGGCGCCAGTTTGAGTCCCAGCTGCTCCACTACTAATCCAGCTCCCTGCTAATGGCCTGGGAAAGCAGCAGAAGATGGCTCAAGTGCTTGGACCCCTGCCACCCAAGTGGAAGACCTGCAGGAAGCTCCTGGTTCCTGGCTTTGCGTCTGCCCAGCTCTGGCTATTGTGGCCATTTGAGGAGTGACCCAGCGGATAGAAGATCTCTCTCTCTGTCTCTCTGCCTTTCAAATAAATAAATCTTTAAAAAATCCTGCTCAAATACTGATTTAAAAAGGGGGAAATGTAGAGCAATAAAAAAATTTCATATCAAAAAATTCCATAAGCATGAAAATAGTCTAAGAAGTCAGAGAACATGGAGATTTACATAAGACAGGCTCAAATGACTCCTGAGTGCCATAAAGGCAGGAGTAAAGAAATGTTATGCCCACAATGGTCAAGTTTTAGGGAGAACTGCTCTAGAATGGCACTGACATGGTAGTCACTAGTCACCTGTGGCTATTTAAGTTAATTAAAATTAAACACAGGGCGTAGTTCCTTAGTTGCACTAACCATGTGCCACATGTGGCTAACGGCTGCCATACTAAACTGGGCATACATAGTGCATGTTCATGATCACAGAATGTTCAATTAGAAAGTGTTGCCCAAGAGCAATTCTTACTTCAGCACAACCCACATCCAGTCACATCATGGAATCCAACCCTACAGCTGATCGTGCAACTCAAAGGCGATCTGATATGACCACATTCAGCTTCCTGATGCATCTCTGCAACAAACCAGGGGTAAATAAGCAACCTCCAGGTTGAGAGGTCAACACCACTCACTTGCAGCACTGCTTCTTTATGTTACGGCCACCAAACTTGGGCTTGTCTAAGCAATTAGTGCAAACACCACAGTCCTCAGGCACCTGGCAGCCAGGACACTGCCCACACCGCCTCGATCGCCGTCCTTTCTTTACCGGAGGTTCCTGAGGTGCCTTGTTTCTGGTGACAGGCTTAATCGGTTTGATGGGGGGAGCAAGAGGTTCAGCATCTTCTGAGCCAGCAATCGATGACTTGTCTGTTAGGGAAAGGTGCCATTAGTTCTGAAGGAGCAGCTAATCCCTTCACATCACTAGATTCATTCAAACCTCATTTTAATTGGGACTCCAAAAATGGAATACATTATAATGAAAATATTTATATGTTGAATTCAGCATATGTTTCAAAGAACTATTTAAATGTTTAAAAATGCCTATAACCTCAGTCATGACGAAAGCTCAAATCCAAATCTGAAAACCAAACAGTATAAACCAAGTTCAAGAATATGAATTTAAAGCTTGTAAATCTCTCAATTCATCATGAGTAGCGACCTAGCATTTAAGAACTACATGGCAGGGGCCAGCGCTGTGGCAAAACAGGTTAAGCTTCCATCTGTAATGCTGGCATCCCATATGGATACTGGCTGGAGGCCTGGCTGCCCCACTTCTGATCCAGCTCCTTGCTAACGTGCCTGAGAAAGCAGTGTAGGATGGCCCAAGTGCTTGGGCCCCTGTTAACCCATGTGGAAGACCTGGAAGAAGCTCTAGGCTTCAGCCTGGCCCAGCCCTTGCCATTGCAACCATCTGGGGAGTGAACCAACAGATGGGTCACTGTCTCTCTAACTGTCTCTCCCCCCCTCTCTCTGTAACTCTGCCTTTCAAATAAATAAGATAAATCTTAAAAAAAAGAGAGAGAGAGAGAGAGATAAAGAAAAGAAAAAAGAAAAAGAACTACATGGCAGCCATGAAAATGTGCCTCACAGCAGTCCAACTCCAGGAAGTGCGACTGACCAAGGATCTTGCTGCTGTGCTCTGAAACCCAGCAATGCAGACAGGCCATTCTTACCACGGGCTGTTCTTGGGCAGCGAGTCAGTGCGGCAGGGACAGTAAGGTAGGCCGACCCCAGGAGACACAAGGCTCCTCCGATACACCTCATGGCAGTCTAAGGAAGGCTTCCCCCAACCTTCCTTCCTACTCCCCTTCACGGGAGTAACCAGACTCACACCACAGTCCCACAGCTCCCCAGTCTTTCCTGGCCATGTCCCCGTTTTCATTCTCAGGCACTTCCTCTAATAAAATCCTCAGGCATTTAATCCTCTCTCACCATGTTTTATGGAAGACCTGGACGAACCATGAAGTGCCTAGTTGGCACCTCCAGAATGATCAGCAAACAAACCAGAGGTCTGCTCAGACTCCAAGGCTGACCCCCGACTTACCATCATTCCCCATGGAAGACAAAATCTTCTCCCGTTCTTCCCAAGGTAAGGCACTCAGGGTGGGCATGTCGTCAGGAAACACAGCTCGTTTTCGGCCAAGGGCAACAGCAGCTCTTCTGCATACGTGTTTAATACGGGGACCTCGTACAGAGGTCTCTGATGAATCACTCTCTTGACCCTGCATACCAGGCAAGCCAAAAAGCAAACAATAAAACCACATATGTTAGAAATACGATTGAATGAAACCAAGGTGTGCTTGGTCAATTCTCATGATATAGAATCATAAGTCAGATCAATAACACAGAAGTCAATTACTTCTGTGTCTTAAAATTGGCAGCAAAAAAGCCCTCTAGTCAAAAAACAGAATCAACTAAACTTCTATTCTTAATTACACTACTTCTTTAAAATTCCCCTCAAAATTCAAGCTGCAGGGGCCTATGTTGTGGCATAGCAGGTTAAGCTACTGTCTCCAACACCAGCATCCCATATAGGCATCGGTCAGAGTCCCAGCTGCCTACTTCTGATCCAGCTCCCTGCTAATGTGCCTGGGAAAGTAGTGAAGGATGGTCCAAGTACTTCGGCCCCTGCACCTACGTGGGAGGCCCGTGTGAAGCTACTGGCTCCTGGATTCGTCCTATCTCAGCCTTGGCAGTTGCGGCCACTTGGGGAGTGAATCAGCAGATGGAAGATTTGTCTGTCTGTCTCTCCCTCTCTCTGTAATGCTGCCTTTCAAGTAAATAAATGAATCTTTTTTTTAAATTTTTTTATTTTTATTTTTTATTTTTGATAGGCAGAGTGGACAGTGAGAGAGAGAGACAGAGAGAGAAAGGTCTTCCTTTGCCGTTGGTTCACCCTCCAATGGCCGCCGCTGCAGCCGGCGCACCGCGCTGATCCGATGGCAGGAGCCAGGATCCAGGTACTTATCCTGGTCTCCCATGGGGTGCAGGGCCCAAGCACCTGGGCCATCCTCCACTGCACTCCCTGGCCATAGCAGAGAGCTGGCCTGGAAGAGGGGCAACCGGGACAGAATCCGGCGCCCCGACCGGGACTAGAACCCGGTGTGCCGGCGCTGCAAGGTGGAGGATTAGCCTATTGAGCCACGGCGCCGGCTTAAATAAATGAATCTTTTTAAAAAATTCAAGGGGCCATTGTCATGGAGTAGTAGGTAAAGCCACTGCTTGAAATGCCAGCATCCCATATGGGCACAGGTTTGCATCCTGGCTGCTCCATGTCCAATCCAGCTCCTTGCTAATGCACCTGGGAAAGCAGTGGATGATAGCCCGAGTATGTGGGCCCCTGCCACCCACGCGGGAGACCTGGAAGAAGCTCCTGACTCCTGGCTTCGGCTTGGCCCAGCACCAGCCATTGCAGCCATCTGGGGAGTAAACCAGGGGATGGAAGATCTCTGTCTGTTTCTCTCTCTCTGTAACTCTCTGGCATCATTGTAACAAACTCAATTTTATAGCTTTTCTGTTCTGCTTAAGGTTAAGTGCTTCTCATCTGTATTCTTCAAACAACTAGCATCGGTTGCTCTCTGATCACTCACTACTCAGAGGAGGAAGAGAATGCTCCCCTCCAGTTTTCTGTTTCACCAGGGATAGAAAAACGATTTGACTATAAAAATGTATCTTCAAAATGAAGTTGGATTCCACTACTCCAAAGCCATGAGGTTCAAACTACTTGGCATTCTCTGTAAGTAAGGTCCCAGTGCACCTTTTGGCCTTGGTTCACCACTCTCATGTGGGTCAGTCCAGCTATCTACTGTTCCTCACATACGCTCATGCTTTCCCAGCTCCAGCCACACCTGTCCCTTTACTCACATGTATCCACTAAAACCCTAGCGGTCCTTGAGGGCTCACTGCTAATAGCACCACCTCACCAGGCTTCTCCTGATTCCCATAACTGAGTGTAACTGAAACGCTTAGCCTAAAACTTGCTCATCGAAGGAGTCTGATAAGCTGTTGGTTTTAACAGGCAAGTTGGAAGAGAGTACCTGTGCTTTGGGCTGGTCAGTTTGCTTAAGACTCTTACTCTTCTCGATCTTGCAGAGCTGGGCTTTGGCCTTTTTTAGCAGGCTGGCAACCCTCTTGTCAGTCATTGGAAGCTTGTCTGCCTGAGCCAACATGGAGCCTATGGAGGAAGTGGAATGTTTAACAGTGCTAGAGGAAGGAGTGGAAAGGCAGAGGGTTTTCTCCTTCTCCAGGGATGGGGCAGTTGGGCCGAGGTCCAAGTTGTTTTTTTCCAGATTTCCTCTCCCTTTCTTTATAAGTATTTTGGTTTTGACAGCTGTTGTATCCCCAAGAGTCACAGCAGCAATATCAGTCCCAGAATCGAGTGATGAAGACTTCTTCCGCCCTGTGGCCTTTTTGGCAGAAGAGGAGGTGCCAACATCTTCACCAGCAGCCTTCTCTTTGGAAACCCTGCCCACTGCATACAAAGCAGAGCTACTCTGAATCTCGGACCCCTTCTTCCTCTTCTCTTTCCTTGACTCCCGCTTATTCTCTTTTTCTCTCTCCCGGTCTCTCTCTCTACTCTTGTCCTTCTCCACGCTCTTGTCAGCGTCTCGATCTTTGGACAGCTCCTCGGGGGCCTTGTCTTTATTCCTCCCTCTTTCAGTCTGAGAGCCTGGGGTGAACCAAGGGAAGAGAGGAGTGGGACTACTTGACGAGAATGGCTCTGCTGGAGCACTAGTCTGCTTCCTTGGTCTCTGGTTTTTCTCTGCAGATTCCCCAGACTGAGTCAGGGAATGAGAAGGAAAAGTAAAAGTCGGGTTTAAGGCACTAGTGGCAAGAGGACTAACAGAAATGCTCAACGAGGAAGAGACAGAAGATGGGGGAGTGAGAGGTGACAGCTCAGAAGTGCTAAGCCTTCCACTTCTTGTCCTCATGGAGTGAGAAGGAGATCTTGGTTCAGATCGAATAGGACTAAACACTTTTCTTTTCCTTTTTCTATTAGATACTCCTGAAGAAGATGTTCCAGCAGAAGTTCGATTACTAGGCAAGGTTACAGACTCAAATATTCTAGAGTGAGCCTCGCTTGGAGTAAATCTTGGAGCTCTCAGAAGAGGGCTCCTTTTGTGCATATCAAACCTTGTTCCGGAATGGAGTGGCGAAAACAGTCGGGCTGAGGCAGCAGTACCAGATGCAGAAAAACCAGACGCGAAGCCGACATCCTCGGGAGTGAGTGGAGGGGGTCGGAAGTTATCAAATATTGGTTTGCGGATAAGCCCTTCTTTGGCATACTTTGCTGAGGAAAAGTACTGCGGCTCTGACCTAGAATGCTTCAAAGAAGTCCACCTAAATGTTGGTTCTCGCAAAATAGATTTTCGCTTCCCTTGCATGGGCGCAGCAGAAGCAGGCAAAAACGGTGAGGCTAAGGGGATTGTTGGAGGCATGAGCCACGGTGTGTGGTCAGAGATGCTGGGGGCCGGCTGCAGTGGCGGGGGTGGAGTAAGCAGCGGGGGAGGGGGCGAGGAGGAGGTCTGCTGCTGGGGGGCACTTTGTAGAGTTGACAGCTTTTTAGTGGCTCTAGATCCGAAGCTCCTCTCCGAGACCGAATACCTTCGGCTCCTCCTGTCGTTGCTCTCGGTTTCTGGGGACTGGGAAATGGGCAGTGGAGTATGGACTTCGGGGGTCTCACTCCGCTCTTCGGGAAGACCCTGGATCTCCTCAGAGGCCTGAGAATCCGTGGAGGTATCGACGCTGGGGCTGCTGGATCGGGAGGAGTCTGAAGACACCTGAGAGGAGTGCTGAGAAGCTGCGCTGGATTTCTCAGAAGATCCACAGGACGTGGCGCTGAACCTGCTGTTGGGTGTAGACTCCAGTCGGGCGATTTTAATTGGAGGGTCGTAATCCTCATCCTCGATGAACCGCCGAGGCGTTTTGATGATGCGTGAGGAGATGGCGCTGACGACTGGCATGATGAACTGCCGAATGTTCTTGACCTGCGTCTTCACCTTTCTTCCTTGCAGCTGAGCTGCTTCTTTTTCAATTTTCTTTTGAGCCCCTTTTTTTGCCCTCTGCAGGAGTTGCTTAGCAATTGTTGCATCTGTCCTTTTGGAAGAAGGAATAATCCTGACTGGCTTAATCCTTCGAGGGCTCTGCCTGACCACCGCCTTGTCCTCTCTGGCGAGCGGAGGTGTTCCTTCTTTGTCTTTGCGGACCTTCTGGGGCTTTTCCAGTTCAGAATTAATGAGGAGACCCGAAGGGGTCTTTATCCTTTCTGTTGACGGGGGCCTTCCTCGCCGCCGGACAATTTGGACCCCCTTCCTTCCTATTTGAAGCTTCCCTGTCTTAAACTTAGACTTGAGAGGAGAGAGTTTACCTGCTCTTAATTTTTTTATCTTTGTGGCTTGCTGAAATGTGGCAGAAGGCGTCCGTTTGATTGTTTTCAGGCTCTCTTCTTTGCTTTCCTTTGGTAACTCTGCAATGTCCTTTCCGTGTGTTATTTTGATTTTTACTCCAGTGAAAGTGGGAGGTCTTCCTCGCTTCTTTTCTATGCTTTTGGAATCTTTCTTCTTGATCTTATCTCCAGATTTGGTCTCTGGTTTATTGAGAGGGGAAAACACAGATGAGTCTGAGAGGATAGCTGAATTTCGGTCAGAGCCACTTCTAGGTCTCCCGCGAGGTTTTCGAGGACTAGTTTTAACTGCGTATAGAAATTAAACAATGAAGAGCATATATTTAGCCGTGCAGTGCAGGTCTTAACTAAGCTGAATATCATTTAGTACAGGCCATTTTGTACTGAACTCAACTTGGGTCTATTGAGCCAATCAAATACCTTAATTGTGCTTAGTTTCTTTTCACCAAAAAAAGCTGCCTCAAAGAAGTAAAAAAAAAATTTTCACCTGAAAGAACATTTAATTATTTTTTGATGCAAACATCAAGATAATAATGAGAGGTTTTCAACTGAACAATTAATCTATAAAACTGATTTTCCTACAACTTTAGGAGAGCAAGAAATATTTTTCCCTAAATTTAAAAGAATTGTAAGGAAAAAAGAAATTTGTAACACCTCTCCATGTCCTAGCCACTAAGCCCAACATTAAAGAACGTTTCAAAGAAGTCACACCATGTTTTCAATTCAGAATTTTGGTTTCAAATGAATTTGAAGAAGGTGTTCGTCAATCAACAATGCACTTTCATAGGAAAAAGCCCCTGGGTACTCAGAGTCCTATATTTGCTGTCTATTTTGCCAAGGTAAACCAATAAAGTTTTACTGAATAAAAAACATTCACTCATGAGATGTCAGAATAAGGTCTGAACTCTGAGGCATTTGAAAACAAACCAGTGAAGAGACATAAGGAGGTGTCTATTAATCTACTCTCCTATTTGGAGTTCTTTAACTAGTTAGTCACAAGTTACAAAAAGATTTAACCTTAAATAACGTCAACAGCAAACCAACAACTTATTAAATCAGATTTCTTTCATTCTGAATAAAAGGAATTTGCTGATTCATAAATTAGCTCAATTTGCTACTTACCAAGGGATATGAGAAAGAGAATATCTCTAATACTTACATAAACCTGTATTCTTAAAAATGTATTAAGAGTTGCCAATTTTATCATATCTCCTCTTCCTTCTTGACTTTGCATGTTTTATATGACAACATTCTTCTAAGTCTAAAACCTCCCATAATAGGCACCAAAAGAGATTTATGCCATTATAATGAACACTTTCACTATAGAACCACTTTCTAACAGAACAGAAATCAACAAAGGTCTTACTGTTGAGTTTTCTAAATATAAATGCATTCCTCACAAATTAACTTATGAGATTTCCCTTAAGTTAAGGATTCACAAGTCCATTCTCAATATACAAGCATGTTAACCAAAACAAAGATAATGGATTAACAGACATGAGAGAAACTGTTTCATTTCCTAAATAATGAGTCATATCCAGATAGCTTTTTAGAAAACAAGACAACATTCAAGGTAGACTGACAGCCAAGAGAAAAGAGGAAACCATCATGAAAGAGTTGTGGATTAACAAAATAAAACTCCTGCCCAGAAGTACATAAGATTCTATATAAACGTGGTAGACTTGAACCTGACCACTCAGAAAGCTTTATCAATTCTGAAACTCTCGTCTATCTTACTTTCCAAAGAAGCTTTACATAGATAAGTAGAAAAATAGAAACAGCTCAGCAGAGAGTACTGTCCGCTCTGCTGCTGACTTCCCTAATCCACAGCACATCCAAAGGACTCACCAACTGGTTATAAATAGTTGTTCATCATGTACTTTCTAGGCCTACTCTGTCAACTGTAAATGAAGGACTAGGCCAGATGATGCCACAAATCCCTTTCCTAATATGAATTTTTAACATTTCATCACATCTTAAAGAGAATATTGCTCCTGGGGCTGGCGTTGTGGTATAGCATGTGAAGCTACTTCCTACGGCACCAGCATCCCACATGGGTGCTGATTTGCTTCCTAGCTTCTCCACTTGTGATCCAGCTTCCTGTTAATGACCTGAGAAAAGCAGCAGGATATGGCCCAAGTGCTTGGACCTCTACCATCCATGTGGGACATGCGGATAAAGCTCCTGGCTTTGGCCTGGCCTAATCTTGGCTGTTGCATCCACCTGGGGAGTGAACCAGCGGATGTAAGATCTCTCTCTCTCTCTCTCTCACTCACTCTCTCTCTCTGTAACTCTGACTTTCAAATACATAATTTTAAAAAGAGAGAGAAAGAGAAAATATTGCTACTGTGTAAATAATACTGATAACTGGCTAACCACTGGATACTACCTTCCCACTGAAATGGCAATGCCACCAGCACTTGAGAAAACTATCAACTTGGTTGTTTGAATTAGATTACTGTACAACATATGCTGACTCTTAAATGAGACCCAGATGCTAACATCACATTTAACTACAGTGTCTATCCACATGAAGCCAAAAACTGTATCAGAAGTCAGGATGGCAGTGAAGTTGGGGAATGTATTTCTCATCCAAGGGTCTTCAGCTTTCTCCTACAGAGTACTGATTTCTGCAAGCCACTAAATATTATTTCTGCTGAGAATCTTCTCTTTAAAAAAGAAGATTATTTATTTATTTGAAAAGCAGAGTTACAGAGAGGTAGAGAGAGAGATCTTTCATCCATATAGGTTCACTCCCCAAATGGCCACAATGGCCAGAGGTGAGCTGATCCAAAGCTAGGAGCCTGGAGCTTCAGGGTCCCCTACATGAGTGTAGGGGCCCAAGGACTTGGGCCATCTTCTGCTGTTTTCCCAGGCACATTAGCAGGCTGCTGGATGTGAAGTGGAGCAGTCAGGACTCAAACTGGCACCCTTATGGGATGCTGGCACAGCAGCTGGCAGCTTTGTCAGCTATGCCACAGTGCCAGTCCCAAGAACCTTCTCTTAGGAAACTGCTTGTAAGTCTAAAATTTCTAAGGGCTGGCGCTCTGACATAATGAGTAAAGCTGCCACCACTGATGCTAGTGTCCCACAGGGACAATGGTTCATGTCCTGCTGCTTCAAACTTCTGATCCAGCTCCTTGCTAATGGCTTGGGAAAAGCAATAGACTATAGCTCAAGTATATGTAGGTCCCTGCCATCTGTGTGGGAGACTCAGATAAAGTTCCTGGCTCTTGGCTCCTGCCTGGCCCAGCCCTGGCCATTGCAGCCATCTGGGGAGTAAAACAGTAGGAGGAAGATCCCCCTCAAAAAACTCTGACTTTCAAATAAATAAATAAATCTTCCTTAAAAATCTAGAATTTTTAGATATTCTGTTGTGGGAACAATGACAACTACTGCTAATAAATGGAAACATGTCATGTAATGTTTTTTGTTCTTTAGCACAGCCTTTCAAGGATCAGGTGAAACGGTTTCATATAGTGCTAATACTTTATCTTTAGTTCTTTGATAACAGTAGATTAAATTTCATCTGTGAGAAACAAAAGCTAAATTATTCCCAAAGGCATACATGAATCTGAGGATGCTCCAAACAGGTGGTCTTTAGTTTGCCTGCCTGGTTTCCAAATCATTCCTTGGAAACTTACCTCCCATGCCCCAGGTACCTCCCAGAAGAAGCATACTAAAGAATAAAGCAAATGTGGCCTGACAGAGAAGTGTCACATAAAGACATCTAGGTCACAAGCCATGTCCTATCTCCAGTATTGTAGGTCACCCTTGACATGCAAAGACGGCACGGGGAAGCCACACTCTCCTAACAAACAAAACTGAAAGGCACCGTGTGCTTAATCGGCCATACCTGAAGGAGACCTTGTGGGGCTTCGCACTCTGACTTCTTCATCTGAGCCAAAACCTAAGAACTGCTCATCCTACAACAAAGGAAAATTATTTTAAAATCAGAAGCAAAAACATGAATGTGAACATATCCCAAAGAAACACCCAGAGGAGGCACAAACGAATTTTGAAAATTAACCTCTATTTTATTAATCATTCAAATGGATACTAGAAAATAACCAATAATTAAATGAAATGGGCCCAGCCATGCAGCTTCATTTCAGACAAACAGGAGCTGGCAGTCACTGGACAATGCACTGAAAAGTCATCTTCGGTGCATAACACCCAGGGGACAGTCCTGAATCTCAAACGATAGATACAGCCCAAAACAATTAAAGGGTGACTTTAATTCAGGTAAGCAATCAGTATAATGATAGAAATATACAGCCCCAATAAAACAAAACAAACACTTTTCAGTAAGTATTTCACTCTACAGACACATAAGGAATAACATAAATAACATCATAATCTCTTACCTACTAAATATTAACAGAGACTGAAAGTGCCATAATCGTCAGTTCCTTAACTCAGGAATTGACATTTAGGTGTGATTTCTGTACATTTGAGATCCAGAGATTCTCAACGTGCATTTTATGGCACTGTTTTAAAACGCCCTGTGATAAGAGACTTAATGGTGGGCAGCAGCATTTGTGAGAGGGACCAAGGACTGACCACATGCAGGGGGAAATCCTGTCACTAGGAACTTACAGCAACATCTCATTTTCATTTATACTTGCAAGAGACAAAAAGCCAGACTTTTCCTTACCTCTAACTTTTAACCTGCCCTTTAAAAATATGCTAAGGAGTCACTGAATCTACGTTGCTCAAGTTCTCAAGCTAGACCACCTACGGAAACAGACTGACTATGAGACATTCACTGATTCCTGAGGCTGAGTTCTTCCCAGAGAGACAGCGAGAGAATTTCAGATGTCAGAAACAAACTCCACAGAAAACAAAAACAAATCAAGGAGTGATGAACAGACCTTCCTGTACCTCCAGCTTCCACTGAAAAGTCTCGAACTAAGGTCCCATGATCACAGTCCATAAACTTTCCTCTCAGGATCTAACAGTGCATGGAGCGGACAAAATGGTGGCTTCTCTGCTACACAGCTGTCTGCCCAGTCAGTTGGCTGTCAAATGTTTAACCACTTTCAACCAGGAATATATTAAATGATACATGTCATGATGTAGACAAATTGGTAACATCATCTCCTAAATGTGAATGTCTTTAAGGAGCACAATTTTGGGTTCAAGCCTTGGCAAGCTATGCAACTGATACTTCTTACTAAAATCTAAAAAAATTTCTGTTCTGACATTATTAAGATTGAAATGTTGAACTACTTAAGAAAAAGCTGAAATTCACTTTAAAGAGATTTATTAAAAATGGATTACAATGCTAAGAATGTGTTAAATCTAAGTTTAAGGAATATAAACTAAAGGATGTAAATTTTTTACAGTTTCTTCTTTCAACACTAAATTTACTATTTTTTAAAAGATTTAGTTATTTTATTGGAAAGGCAGAGTTACAGAGAGAGAGAGAGACAGAGAGCAAGAGATATTCCACCTACTGGTTCACTCCCCAATGGCTAGGCCGAAGTCAGGAGCCAGGAGCTTCTTCCAGGTCTCCCACATGAGTGTGCAGGGGCCCAAGTATTTGGGCAACCTTCCACTATTTTCCCAGGCACATTAGCAGGGAGCTGGATCAAAAATGGAGCAGCTGGGACACGATCTGGCGCCCATATGGGATGCTGGTGTTGCAGTTGGTAGCTTAACCTGCTGTGTGCCACAGTACCGGCTCCATCATCACCACGTTTAAAATAAAACTTTAAATTATTTTACCTTAAAAAATTAAAATCCTTATTGTGAACATAACTATCTGTTGCTCAGCCTATCAAATAAATAAAATAAATTAAAACATTTAAAAGGGGGGAGGCACAGCATTTTGGTACAGTAGTTTAAGCCTCTGCTTGCAAAGCTGGCATTACTGGAGTGTGGTTCGAGTCCTGGGTGCTCTGCTTCTGATCCAGTTAATGTGTCTGAGAAAGCAGCAGAAGGTGGCTCAAAAGCTTGGCCCCTATTGCCCATGTGGAGACCTGGATGGAGTTCCTGGCTTCTGGCTTCAGCCTGGCCCAGCCCCAGTTGCTGGGGCCATTTGGGAAGTGAACCAGCAGATGGAAGATCTCTCTGTCTCTTCTGTCACTCTGCCTTTCAAATAAATAAGTAGTTCTTAAAAAGAAAAGAAAAACTTTTCTCTTCTTCTTAAGTCAGGACATAGCCTAGGACATTGTGAAACTTGACCCAAAATACATTTCTGAAATGACTCTCAAGGTTGACACTTGTAGACTGCAACATTACCAAAAAAGAAACCAAAACTTACAAGAGCCAAATTAATCCCAAATCTTACACAATAATGGAAATTCCATATTGTAAATTTTAAAAAATATACTTTCAGCCAAAAAATGTTTAAAAAAGTAACTCAAAAACATATTTTGAGAAATAAATTAGGCCATTGCCTAATTACCTCAAGTGCTGAAAGAAAAACAAAACACTCAAATCCCCAAAATCATAGAATTTTAGAATTGGGGGGGTGGGCGCGGTCCATTCCTGTCATTTGTCGGTTGTGATGTCAGTGACACCAGCAGCGGGTAGAAGAGCTCATGTAGGGTTTCAGTTCTGCCCAGCACTCTCAGGCTACGTAACTTGGGTCATTTATTTCTCTGTTTATTTACTGGAACATCGTGAAGAGTAAATGAAATGATTTATGCAGAATCACTTGGAAAACTATTAGGCAACACACATACAGTGGATCTTATTGTGGTTGAAGAGACTGAGCTCCGAAAGGCCAAATGATCTTCCTATCTTAATAGCTGTAACTTAAAACTATAAAGAAATATCTGAAAGAACCAAATAAATCATTTATCGTAGAAAAATTGCCATTCTTTCAGCCACTATTAAGGCAACATGATAGCCATTTTCAGATCCTTCAAGTTTTGTTTTGTTTTTGTTTTTGTTTTTTGACAGGCAGAGTGGACAGTGAGAGAGAGAGAGACAGAGAGAAAGGTCTTCCTTTTGCCGTTGGTTCACCCTCCAATGGCCACCGCAGCCGACGCGCTGCGGCCGGCGTACCACGCTGATCCGAAGGCAGGAGCCAGGTACTTATCCTGGTCTCTCATGGGGTGCAGGGCCCAAGCACTTGGGCCATCCTCCACTGCACTCCCGGGCCACAGCAGAGAGCTGGCCTGGAAGAGGGGCAACCGGGACAGAATCGGGCGCCCCGACCGGGACTAGAACCCAGTGTGCCGGCACTGCTAGGTGGAGGATTAGCCTATTGAGCCGCGGCGCCGGCCTCAAGTTTCTAATTCATTCTCTTCTTGTATTATCTGCACTGAACAACTGGCTAATCTATACTTTTTTGAAGACATCTGGAGATTTTCCAGCACTTACCAGGGGACTACATTATTAAATGCAGGAACTTGTACTCCAGGTGTTGTAGTAACAGACAGTTCAAACCAACTATACTTACAATAACTAACAGGTAACCAATAGATGAAGAAAAGTTATTGATCTTCAAAAGAAATATAAGAGACCCACACCACTTTGTTCATTATCAGCAACCTTAATGGGTTTCTTTCTACTCTCAGACTTTCACAGAACATCACTGTGCATACACTCCTTCCTGCAGTATACTTCAAAACAGCACAGCAGCACCGAGCTGTCCAGCAACAACGTAAAGAGTCCAAGTACTTTCCCAGGGGACAGGAAGTACGAACTTGCTTTTCTTCTTGCTTTTCTTCTGTGTGTGTGGTTTTTTGTTTTGTGTGTGTGTGTGTGTTTTTTTTTTTTTTTTTTTGGAATAAAGAAAGAAAAACAATTGGCGGTCAACAAGGATTACACTTCCACCCAACGTGTTTCTTTACACTTGAGATATGGGTTGACTTATTGAAGCACACTTTAAAATATAAGTTCCCATTGTTTAAAGACCCAGACAGCTTAGCCAGAAACAAAAGATGTCATTGTTCTATTACACGGCTCTAGTCTTCTAACTCTGAATTTCTAATTCTATGAAAGCGATGTAGAAAAAAAAAATCTAAAGGAAGCCAAGTCGAGAAAGCACTGGAAGAGAATACTGCAAGAGTGAGCTGCAGAAAAAGTGCTGCTTGTTTTACACACTGCACTGTCATCTACACACTGCACCGTCATCTACACACTGCACCGTCATCTACACACTGCACCGTCATCTACACACTGCACCATCATCTACACACTGCACCGTCATCTACACACTGCACCGTCATCTACACACCGCACCGTCGTCTACACACTGCACCGTCATCTACACACTGCACCATCATCTACACACTGCACCGTCATCTACACACCGCACTGTCATCTACACACCGCACTGTCATCTACACACCGCACCGTCGTCTACACATTGCCTTGTCATCTACACACTGCACTGTCATCTACACACTGCACCGTCATCTACACACTGCACCGTCATCTACACACTACACTACCGTCTACACACTGCACCGTCATCTACACACTGCACTGCCATCTACACACTGCACCGTCATCTACACACTGCACTGTTATCTACACACTGCACCATCATCAGCCACAGGCTCCTCAGCTGGCCCCATCAGCTCTTTAAACACATGGGGTCCTTAGAGGATGCAAACAGGGTGACCGTGCTGACTTCACAAGGATTCAGACTTGCCTCGAAATCAAAAGATGGAAGCAATATATCTACAAAAAGACAACAAAAGGAACTGCAATTAAATCCATGTTTGGCACCGTGGCATCATAAGCCTGGCCAGCCCTGAAGAGAGGCGGTACAGAAGACATGACACACGTGACCCAAGGCTCCTGGGAACTGGGCCCAGATAGACATTCATCACATGGCCTTCTCTGGTGAGCGCAGCATTCCAAGGCAGAGCATGGGCAAGAGCCATGAAGGCTGCTCCTTCCACACAACGATGTCCTGGAGACTAGAATGCCAAGATTTGAGCATTTTCTTACCTCCAAAGATAAGAAAATACCTTTGCCAAGTGAAGCTCTGTAAAACAGTTTTAAATTATATTTGGCTTCCAGTGATAAAGACAGCAAATTAAGCTACCTAATGTCAATTCCTAAGTGAAATCTAATTACAAAATAATAAACATGTAGAATTTCTTTATTACCCCTACCCATAACTCTAGGGTAACAAATATTTTGAAAACTTTTAAGCATACCTTTAGTAAATTTACTTTATTCATAAATATCTTAACATATAGAATTTGTTTTATTTTTAAAATATTTGTTTACTTATTTATCTGAAAGAATGACAAAGAAAGAGAGAGAGAGAGGTCTTCCATCTGCTGGCTCACTCCCCAGATGGTCACAACAGCAGAGGCTGGGTCAGGGCTGAACTATGTGGGTGGCAGGGGTCCAAGCACTTGTGGCATCATTCACTGTCCTCCCAGCTGCACCAGGAGGAGCTAGATCGGAAATGGAGCAGCAGTACTCCAACAGAGGTGCTGGCACAAGTGCTGGTTTATCCTGCTGCACCTCAACACGGCCCCCTGAATTTTTATTTTAGTGGAAGAATTTTATTTTCTTGGTGGCTAATTATATTTGTAAGTGTTGAAGCAATAGGAATATTTTCTCACAAGAGAACTAAATGAACCCAAAATAAGCATTAAAAACAATAATGTTACAAATAAAAGATAATGAAAACATTTTAGAAAAAATATGAAATTCTATATTGCAAACTATGTGCTACAACAACTTTTTAAACACAGCAATGTTTCATTTAGTTGTTCATTCTAAAAACATTCACATGCTTGTCCAGGGCTATATGGTTCAGATGCAAAATAGAGAAAGATATGATTTCTGCTCCTAAGAGTCTAAGGCAAAGGCAGGCAGGTGCACAACTTCAGCCTTCCTTTCTTTCTTTTTCTTTCTTTCTTTCTTTTTTTTAAAGTACTGTCCTTCAAGAGAAAAGACAAGGGCTGTGAAACTGGCTTTTTTTTTTTTAAAGATTTATTTATTTATTTGAAAGTCAGAGTTACACAGAGAGGAGAGGCAGAGAGAGAGAGAGAGAGAGAGAGAGAGAGAGAGGTCCTCCATCTGATGGCTCACTCCCCACTTGGCCAGAGCTGTGCCCATCCGAAGCCAGGAGCCAGGAGCTTCCTCCAGGTCTCCCACACGGGTGCAGGGGCCCAAGGACTTGGGCCATCTTCTACTGCTTTCTCAGGCCATAGCAGGGAGCTGGACGGGAAGTGGAGCAGCCAGGGCTAGAACCGGCGTCCATGTAGGATGCCGGTGCTTCAGGCCAGGTGTTAACCCACTGTGCCATACTGCCAGCCCCCAGTTCTCCTTTCAAAAACCAACACTCTCATGAAAATGTCACTAAAGGATAAAATACTATGTAATTCATAATTTGCAATTAAAAATTTGCTTGAATTTTAGAATAGTTCCTTTTTCTTCCTACATTATTATTTGATTAATGGAGAAATATTCAAAAAAATTTCCAAGCTCCAAAGGATGGCAATATATTTTTCCATCCCTCATTATTGTCATCAGATACCATTCCAGGGTTAATTTAGGTACCTGAGATCTAACTCATCTGCAGTGATTAGATGTGCCAACAGTTCCTATGCCACTGATCTGATAAATTTTCAGCTGATAAACCTCAGCACTCTTTCCTCCCTATTTCAGCTAAAATACACAGGACTGGCGTTGGGCATAGGGGTTAAGACACCCACATCCCATATTGGAGTGTCTAGGTTCAAGTCCTGGCTCTACTCCCAATTCAAGCTTCCTGCCAGTGTGCACTTTGGGAGGCAACAAGTGATGGCTCAGTATTTGGATCCCTGCTACCCACATGGAAGATCTGAATTGAGTTCCTGGCTTCTGGCTTTGGCTTGGCCTAGCCCCAGCTGTTCCAGGTATTTGAGGAGAGAGCCAGTGGATGGCATATCTTTCTCTCTTTGTCTCTCAGCTTTTTTTTTTTTTTTAATTTATTTGACAGAGTTAGTGAGAGACAGAGAGAAAGGTCTTCCTTCCGTTGGCACACCCCCACAAATGGCTGCTACAGCCGGCGCGCTGCACCAATCTGAAGCCAGGAGCCAGGTGCTTCCTCCTGGTCTCCCATGTGGGTGCAGGGTCCCAAGCATCCGGGCCATCCTCCACTGCCTTCCTGGGCCACAGCAGAGAGCTGGACTGGAAGAGGAGCAACTGGGACTAGAACCTGGCGCCCATATGGGATCCCGGCGCCATAGGTTTAACCAAGTGAGCCATGGCGCCGGCCTGTCTCTCAGCTTTTCAAAGAAACAATAAATAAATGAGATGCACAGCTTTTAGTTCCTCCCTTAGATCCTTCCTAATTTATCATAGTCAGAGGAAAACTCACCCACCTAGCGTTCTTCAACTGCCAGGCCAAGGTGGGAGTTCAAAACTACTTCGAAGCTGCCTCTATTAACAAGCCCGGCCACTGCTGGCCTTAGATGAACAAGCCCAGGATGACTGCTCAGGTCCTTCTCTTTTCTCTTCTAGTAAGAGACTTCAAAGCTCCTCGGAGTACTTAATTAAGTGGTAGGTAACTCAAGAATACCCTTTAGCAACCGTATCTTAGCATGCTTCTGCCTCTAAAACCTGAAGTCTTGAGAGTTAAAAAATTCAGATTCTTTCAATCATAACACTAATTTCAATGAATCAACTACTAAGAACAACTAAAGTCAAAGAAACAGCCAGGAAGCAAATTGTGCACCTTGGCAACTAGAGTTAAAAAAACGTGACACATCCCCTTTGGGAATTTATTCCAGTTATCCATCACCATCACTTCTGCTGGCACATTTCCCTTGTGTCTACTGCAACAAAGTCTAAGATACCAAGGTCTTGATGTTGCATTTTAAAGACAGGCACACATAATTTGGCTAAGAGATTTTTTAAAAAATGTATTTACACGGTTGTTTCCTTCCTTACATGTGTACTGTTTGAAGATAGAGACAGTTCCCTTATTCATATTTGTATTCCTAGTATCTGGCATAAATTGGCATGCAATAAATGTCCGTATAATGAAAATAAAGGGAATGTAATACACTAACTACTTAAAAATATTAAATACCTATTGTAATAGCATTGTAGTAGCAAATACTAGTAGACTCCAAAGAATGAGGCAAAATGATTCTTCCTTTTAAGAACACTTAGAGAGAGCAAACTAAAACCACTACAGGATAACACCTTACACCTGTTAGAATACTATTATCAGTGGTCAGCGCTGTGGTATAGCCACCATAAAGCTGCCGCCTGCAGTGCTGGCATCCCATACACATGCAGGTTCAAGTCCCAGCTGCTCTGCTTCTGATCCAACTCCCTGCTAATAAGCCTGGAAAAGCAGTGGAAGATGCCCCTGCACCCACGTGGGAGACCTGGAGGAAGTTCCTAGTGCCTGGCTTCTGATCAGCGCAGCTACGGCTGTTGCAGCTATTTGGGGAGTGAACCAGTAGATGAAAGACCTCTCTCTCTCTCTGACTCTGCCTTTCAAATAAATAAATATTAAAAAAAAAAAAAAGCTATGGCACAGTGGGTTAACGCCCTGGCCTGAAGCGCTGGCATGCCATAAGGGTGCCGATTTGAGACCTGGCTGCTCCACTTCCAATCCAGCTCTTTGCTATGGCCTGGGAAAGCAGTAGAAGATGGCCCAAGTGTTTGGGCTTCTGCACCCATGTAGTAGACTGGAAGAAGCTCCTGGCTCCTGGCTTCAGATCGGCGCAACTCTGGCTGTTGTGGCCAACTGGGGAGTCAATCATCAGATGGAGGACCTCTCTTTCTGCCTCTCCTCTCTGTGTAACTCTGACTTTCAAATAAATAAATAAATCTTAAAAAAATAAAAATAAAAAAAGAATGGCTATCATCAAAAACTTGAATGCTGGGGCCATCGTTGTGACCTAGTGGGTGACGCTGATGCCTGCAATGCCAGCATCCCACATGGGCACTGGTTCATGTCCTGGCTGTTCTAATTCCAATCCAGCTCCCTGCTAATGCACCTGGGAAAGCAGTGGAAGAAGGCCCAAGTGCTTGGACCCCTTCACCCATGTAGGAGACCCAGATGAAGCTCCTGGTTCCTGGCTTCAGCCTAGCCTAATCCTGGCCATTGTGGCCATCTGGGGAGTGAACTAGCAGATGGAAGATCTCTCTTACTCTCTCTCCTCCTCCTCTTTTTGTAACTCTGCCTTTCAAAAAAAAAAATCTTAAAAAAAAAAAAACTGGGGGCCTGGTGTAGCTGGTAAAGCGGCCGCTTGTGGTGCTGGCATCCCATATGGGCGCCAGTTAGAGTCCCAGCTGCTCCACTTCCTATCCAGCTCTCTGCTATGGCCTGGGAAAGCAGTAGAAGATGGCCCAAGTCCTTGGGACCCTGTACCCATGTGGGAGACCTGGAGGAAGCTCCTGGCTCCTGGTTTTGGATCAGCATGGCTCTGGCTATTGCAGCCAGTTGAGGAGTAAACCAGCAGATGAGACTTCTCTCTGCCTCTCCTTCTCTCTGTGTAACTCTTTCAAATAAAAAAATAAATCTTCTTAAAAACTGAAATAAAACTGCTAAAAATAAATTTTTAACATTCTCAGCACCAAAAAATGATAAGTTGGCAAGGTGATAGATATGTTAATTAGCTTGATTGAATCCTTCTACAGTATATACACCAAAACATCACATTAAGTCCCAGGAATATGCACAATTATAATCTGTCAATTAAAAATACTTCTTTTTTTTTTTTTAATTTTTTTGCCAGGCAGTCAGACAGTGAGAGAGAGAGAGAGAGAAACAGAGTTATAGACAGTGAGAGAGAGAGAGAAAGGTCTTCCTTCTGTAGGTTCACTCCCCTAATGGCCGCTACGGCCAGTGCTGCGCCAATCTGAAGCCAGGAGCCGGGTACTTCCTCCAGGTCTCCCATGCAGGTGTAGGAGCCCAAGAACTTGGGCCTTCCTCCTCTGCCCTTCCGGACCACAGCAGAGAGCTGGACTGGAAGAGGAGCAACCGGGACAGAATCCAGCGCCCCAACCGGGACTAGAACCCGGGGTGCTGGCGCCACAGGCAGAGGATTAGCCAAGTGAGCCACAGCGCCGCCAAAAATACTTCTTAAAAAGATTTCAGAAAAGTGCTTCAGGAGAATGCTACAGGTTGAGAGATTCAGACTAAACCAATTCACTCATTCATTAAAATACAAGTGAGGCTATTACCAGGTTAAGAGATGAAGACAGATACAAAAAGCAATGTCTTTCTTCAATGGCTGCTGGTCTGTCAAAACAGATGAGTAGAATGAGAGTACCCGGGGGAACACACGTGAGGAATGTGGAAAGGCAACTATCACAGTCAAAGAGATAGCCAGGAGAGCCACTGCAGACGGCCTGAAAACTGGACCTGGCTTTTGAAGGATGGTAAAGCTGGGTGTCAGGGTGCAAGCAGAGAGAACACAGGCACAGGACACGGCACGGAGGGAGACTACACACAGTTCTGAAGGGCCGAGGCCCCGGCTGCTTGGGAAAGGAGGCAGGCGGTAATCACAAAAGACCACCATGCCTTCCTAGGTTGGAAGTTCATCCCTAGGGAAATGCAGACCTGATCCCGAAGGCTACCGCACAATGACGACCCTTGGAGGGTGGGAGACAGGCATGACTAGATTGGGCTTTTCTAAAGATCCCTGTGACAGCAGTGAAGCAGAGACTGCCTTTAAAACTAGAAGAACATCGTAAAATGACTCCAGTGGCTGTAGGGAATGAGGGAAAGGGGTAGATTCCACAGATACTTAGGGAACAACACAGACAAGGTTTGGATATTGAGGGTTAAGTGAGTGGATCCAATCAAATACTTGCAGGTATCCAGCTTGGGCTGATTTCGTTCATGATGGTATTTACCAATACTGGGGATACAGAAAACACACAGGTTTGTAGGAATAGGAAGGGAAATCACTTTAGACATTTCAATTGAAAATGTCTATCCAAGTTGTCCATAGAATGATCTGGAGAAAACACATCTGATTCTGTGAATATATGAACGCAATCACCCTGGGAGAGAATACAAATAAAACAGGAAGGCTAATGGCACTGCGCTGAGGAATACCTACACTTAGCAAAGTACAGGGGAAGAGAAGCCAAGGAGGAGCTGGTGGTGGAGCGGCCAGAGCAAGATCACGCATGGACAGCACAAAACAGTCAAGGGAAGACGAAACATCCAAGAGTGGCCTCTAACTTAGCCACCTATGCCATTACCAAGGCTAATTTCAATCCAGTGTTAGACGCAGGAGGAGCCAAACTTAGGTGTGATTAGAAAGTGGGAAAAGGGGGGCTGGCACTGTGGGGTAGAGGGTGAAGCCGTCGCCTGCAGTACCGGCATCCCATATGGCCGCAGGTTGAAGTCCTGGCTGTTCTACTTCCAATCCAGCTCTCTGCTATGGCCTGGGAAAGCAGTAGAAGATGGCCCGAGTCCTTGGACCCCTGCACCCGTGTGGGAGACCCAGAAGAAGTTCCTGGCTCTTGGCTTTGGATCGGAGCAGCTCTGGCAGTTGTGGCCAATTGGGTAGTGAACCAGTGGATAGAAGACCTCCTCTCTCTACCTCTCCTTCTCTGTGTATCTCTGACTTTCAAATAAATAAATACATCTTTTTTAAAAAGTGGGAAAATGAAAATATATGTTTAGAGTACTCTTCAGAAAAAGTTATACGAGGAAGGAGATATAGGGCACAAGGCAGGAAAATACCCGTTTGGAAGGATTATTTTTGGAGTTGACTTTTTTTATGCTGAAGGGGAATATAACAGCAGAGTAGAAGAAACTAAAACTCCTAAAAATCAAAGGGGTAATAAATGGAAAAGGAAAAAAAAAAAAAAGCCGGCGCTGCAGCTCACTAGGCTAATCCTCTGCCTTGCGGCGCCGGCACACCGGGTTCTAGTCCCGGTCAGGGCACCGGATTCTGTCCCGGTTGCCCCTCTTCCAGGCCAGCTCTCTGCTGTGGCCAGGGAGTACAGTGGAGGATGGCCCAAGTGCTTGGGCCCTGCACCCCACGGGAGACCGGGAGAAGCACCTGGCTCCTGCCTTCGGATCAGCACGGTGCGCCGGCCACGGTGGCCATTGGAGGGTGAACCAATGGCAAAGGAAGACCTTTCTCTCTGTCTCTCTCTTTCTCACTGTCCACTCTGCCTGTCAAAAAAATAAAATAAAAATAAAAATAAAATAAATGGAAAAGGGATGGGGTGGTGGTGGTGGTGAGGACTGCATTGGGAGGAAATGAAACAAAGCACAATGGAAAGGAATTCTCTGGGCAAAAGGGGCTAAGCACAGATTTAGCTGTAGAAAAGCTTACAGGCAGAGTAGGCTCAGAAATTTCTCTGGGAATGGGCAATTGATGCAGCAGTTAAGATGAAACTTGAAACACCCGCATTCCGTATTGGAGGGCCTGGCTTCAAGTACCAGCTCTGCTCCCAATTCCAGCTTCCTGCTGTGCACACCCTGGGAGGCAGCAGGGGATGGCTCATGGGTGCTGGGCCTCTTGTCACCCACAGAGTTCTTGGATCCTGGCATTGGCCATGCCCAGCCCCAGCTTACAGGCATTTTGGGAGTGAACTAGTGAATGGAGGAATTCTCTCTTTCTCTCTTCTTTCCAATAAATAAAGCTTAAAACATTTTTTAAATAAAAGAACAGAGCTCTGAAGGAAATAATAATGAAGAAGGCGATGAACAGTGGCTCATTAAGAATGAGGAGAAACACAGGGAATGCATTTTTTAAAGATTCGTTTGTTTATTTTTCAAGTCAGAATTACACAGAGAGGGAGATACAGAGAAAGATATCTTCCAACTGCTGGTTCATTTCCCAGATGGTCATAATGGCCAGGGCTGGGCCAGGCTATATCCAGGAGCCAGGAGCTTCTTCTGGATTTCCCACATGGTGGCAGGGGCCCAAGTACTTGGGCCATCTTCTGCTGCTTTTCCCAGGCCATTAGCAAGGAGCTGGATCAGAAGTGGAGCAGCCGGGACTTGCACCAGTGCCCATATGGCATGCCAGCATCACAGGCAGCAGCTTTACCCAGTATGCCACAACACTGGCTCCCTGGGAAGGCATTTGGCACACATGTTAAGACATCACTTGGGATGCCAGCATCACATAGAGGAGTGCCTGGATTTGAGTCTTGGCTCCACTGCTGTTTCTATATTCTTGCTAATGCGAACCTTGGGAGGCAACAGATGATGGCTCAAGTGGTTGGGTAAGAGATCTAGACTGGGTTCTAGATCCTGGCTTCAGTTTGGCATAGTACCAGCTGTCACAGGCATTTGAGGAGTGAGCCACAGGAAGACAGTTCTTTCTGCCTCTCAAAATCAGCCGCTAGGTTTAGTAAGAACTGATTTAATAGAAAAGGGGTAACCACAGCAGGACAAAAACAAAAGACAGATGCAATATCAGAACCTTGTTAATATTTCACAAGTATTTATTTATTTATTTTCACTTTATCTGAAAGATGGAAAGATATCATCCTTCTACTGGCTCAAACCCCAAACGCCCACAACAGCTGGGGCTGGGCCAGGCCAAAGCCAGAAGTCTAGAAGTCAGTCCAGGTCTCCCACTTGGGCGGCAGGGACTCAAACACTCGAACAATCACCTGCTGCCTCTCAGGATGCATTAGCAGGAAGCTGGATGGAAAGTGGAGTAGCCAGGACTCAAACCAGGCACTCTGATATGGGATGTGGGTGTTCCCAGGTGAAGCCAACATCTACCCCAAAGCTGATTTAATCAACAACAGGTAGCTACCATTGATTCTCAAATGTGGATAAGGCATAATTATGTTTGAAGTTTATCCTGGAAATAGCATATAGGAAAGAGACTGAAAAAGTGGACAGCAGAGGGGCTGGTGTTGTGGCATAACAGGTAAAGCTGCCGCTTGCAATGCCGACATCCATATGGATGCTGGTTTGAGACCGGGCTGCTCTACTTCCAAACCAGCTCTCTGCTAGGGCCTGGGAAAACAGCAGAAGATGGCCCAGGTCCTTGGACCCTTACACCCGTGTGGGAGACCTGGAAGAAGCTCCTGAGTCCTGGCTTCAGATCAGCGCAGCTTTGGCCATTGCGGCCAATTGGAGAGTGAACCAGCAAATAGAAGACCTCTCTCTCTCTCTCTCTCTCTCTCTCTCTGTAACTCTTGACTTCCAAAAAAATAAAATAAATCTTTAAAAAAAAAAAAAAGAACTGACAAAATTTCTGACCCATGAGGAATCTAGTGAAAAGAGACTAGAAAATGAACACATGATAAAAAGTCACACGGCCAGTAAGGGCCCCTGGGGGTTAGCTGTGGGGGTGCATTCATTAGGGTCAGGAAAGGCTTCTCTGAGGAGACAGTTTACCAAGTATTGGCAAACTTAGGGCCACAGGACAAATCTGGTCCATCACCTGTTTTGTTTGGTTCATGAATTAAGATAAAAATAGTTCTTGCCATTTTTAAATGATTGAAAAATTGGTTAGCAGTTTAGATGCCTATGTCCCACTCTAGAGTACCTGGATTTGATGCTTGGCTCCCTTCCCGACTCCAGCTTCCTGCTGACGTAGACACTGCGAGGCAGCAGTGATGCCTTGAGTAACTGGGTTTCTGCCACACAGGGAGACCTGGATTGACTTCACAACTCTGGCTTTGGATCCAGCTGTGGAGTACTGTATGTACTTGGGGAGTGGGCCAGAGGATGGGAGCATTCTATTTCACTTTCAAATAAATAAATAATATTTTTAAAAGTATATGGAATTCAAAACTCAGCATCCAGAATAAAGTTTTATTGGAACACAGCCGCACTCATTAGTTTGCCTATTATCCCTGCTTGCTTTGCACTCCAGAGTCAAGCAGCTGCAACAGAGACCATCTGGCCCCTTGTAGAAAAAAACTTGATAAACATGGCTAGACTTAACTGAGAAAAAGCCATATATATATATAAAGACCATGGTGGACTAGTGTCCTAGCCTGACAATGAGTGCACAGGCCTAGAGATACCACAAGCACAGTGTGTGCGACAGAACAAGGCCAGCTTAGCTCTGCAGCAGAATGAACGAAAATGGGAAGAGGTGATGCTAAAAAAGCAGGTATGACCAGGGGCCACGCTGGCTTTGTGGGCCACAATAAGGGGTCTGGACGTGCTCCAGCAGGAGGGGCAGACACTGATGGCATAAAGTGAAGAATTCAGAGTTGCCGTGTGAAGAAGAAACTTTAGTGAGGTAAGAGCACAGCGAAAGGGATGAGAGTAGTCCAGCCACGAGATTATAATGGATTACTGAGGGGTTTTGATGGAGCAGTTATTGAGAGGAAGTTGGATTTAGGGCATATTTTGGATCAGACACAGACATAATTTGCTGATGGATATGATTTGGGATGTGGGGAAAAAAAAATGAAGGGTAACTCTTAAATTGTATCCCTGAACAACTGGAAACATAGTAGAATCATTCTGAAATAAACCAGGAATAGAAAAGGATTGAGGGGGAAAATCTAGACTTTTTGGACATGGTTAAATGTGGGGTATTTATTGGTTAGCCAACTGCTTCAATGCATATCTATTTCCTTGCCTATAGAATAGGAATCGTAGTGATACCTCAAAAGGTGGTCATGAAGATTAGGTGAGAAAATATATATATGAAGTGCTCAAAACAGCCTAGCCCTCAATAACATCCAACAAATGTTAGCCACTTTCAGGACTATCCAAATGGAAACGTCAGGTAGGCAGTTAGTTACAGAAATCTAGAACCCCAAGAAGGGTTTTGTAACAGTCAAAAATGTAGTCCCCAGCATACAGACGTGACCTAGATGAGATCACCTCGGAAGAGTACATGGACAGAGAAGGCAGCCATCCTGAGTGGCCCTTACATTTAGGGGAGTTATGCAGAGGGAGGTCATATGGAATACTGAAAATTAATAACCAATGATTTAAGAAAAACAGGTGAGCAGTGTTAGAGAATCCAAGGAAAGAGTGCCTAGGAAGGGAGTGGTCATCTAGTTGAAATGCTGTCAAACAGTTTAAGAGGATGAAGATTGAGAATTATGTATTCACCCTGGCAAGACAGAGCTCCTTGAAGACCTTGATGAGAGCTATTTCAGTGGGGTTCTCAGGATAAAAGCCCAATTGGAGTGGTTGAGGAGAGGAGAAGTTAGAAAGTAGAGGCAGCAATTACATACAGCACCTTCAAGGGGTTTTGTTGTGAAAGAGAGCAACATATCAGTTAGCTGGAGGAGGACATGGGGTCAAGGGTTTTATAAAAGGAAGTTCATGGGGCTAGTACTGGTGGCAAAGCAGGTTACACTGCCGGCTGTAATGCTGGTATCCCACATGGGTACCAGTTCGAGACCCAGCTGCTCCACTTCAGATCCAGGTCCCTACTAATGCACCTGGGAAAGCAGTGGAGGATGGTCCAAGTGCTCAGGTCCCTGCCACCCATGTCGGAGACTTGGAAGAAGCTCTAGTCTCCTGGCTTTGGCCTGGCACAGCCCTGGCTGTTTGCGGACATTTGAGGAGTGAACCACTGGATTGAAGATCCCTCTTTCTCCGTAACTCTGCCTTTCAAATAAATAAAAAAGTAATCTTGAAAAAAATATTAAAAAAAAAAACTTTATGAAGCCAGCATTGTGGCATACTGGGTAAAACTGCCACCTTCAATTTCAGCATCCCATATGGGCAGCAGTTCAAGTTCTGGCTACTCCACTTCCAATCCAGCTCCCTTCTGGTGTGCCTAGGAAAGCAGTGGAAGATGACCCAAGTGCATGCCACCCATGCGGGAGACCCAGACGAAGTTCCTGGCTCCTGGCGTTGGCTTGGCCCACCTCCTGGCTGTTGTGGCCATTTGGGGAATGAATCAGTAGATAGAAGACGTGTTTCTCCTTTTCTCACTTTCTCTATAACTCTGCCTTTCAAATAAATAAATCTTTAAAAAACACAAAACATCTTTATTTAAAAAAAAAAAGGTCATATGAAGATAGACAGTTTTATATGAAAGGCCAATCCAGTGTGGGAATCTGCTGACCCAGCAGGTATGAGAGAGCGGATAACCGCAGGTACAGTCTTAAGTAGAAGAGGGATGAGTACCAGAGCTCAGATAGAGGCCAGCCTTAAACAGGAGAGGGGCACTTCCTTGACTGTAGAATATGGCACAGGATGTAATAGTACCCAAATTCCCTTTTAACAGGAAGGGAAAAGCTATTAAGTACTTGGAGCATATTTAAATTCTCCTGAATCATTTATTATACTTGGTATAATACAATTGACTCTCAAGAATTTGTGTATCAGTAAATGAAGAATAGTAGCTGAATTATTCCCAAGGATGATTCTGTTAATATTAGTTTTGATAGTTTCAAACTTCAAATTATCAATTTCCAAAGTGTCTTGCAAAGTACTATAATTGTAGTTCTTTTACTCACGTTACAATTTAAGCTAAGCTCATTAAAAAGAAATTAGATAGTAAGTACCAAGAGGGAAGGTATGTGTCCAATGCTAAAGCTCCAGCACTTGGACATCAGCCTGGAACATAAAAGATATTCTTTGAGAAATGAATTAAGATTTCATAATCTCTGTTGATCTCTTACTTTATAGAGTGCTATATTTATCATTACCATTTAGGAAGATGAGCCTCTTCGCAGGCACTTTTTCATCATTTGTAATAAAAGAGAGCATAGCAATATCTGTAAATCGTTTCTAAAAGTGGAATATGAAAATAATGCTGTTGGGGGCCGGTATTGTGGCTCAGCAGGTTCCCATCTCAGAGTGCCAGCTGGAGTCCTAATGAGCCTGGGAATGAGTGGAAGATGGTCCAAGTGCTTGTGGCTCTGCCACCCATGTTGGAAACCAGGATGGAGTTCCAGGCTCTAGGTCTCCGCCTAGCCCAGATCTGGCTGTTATGGTCATTTGGGGAAGTGAACCAGCAGATGAAAGATTTCTCTAAGCCTTTCAAATAAATAAATAAATCTTTAAAAACACATGATGTTGTAGTATCAATAAGAAAAAAAACATATTCAAGCATAGCCAAATAAAAGACACCAACAGGCAAACTTAAGCCAAGAGGACTACTGAAATCCAGTCAGTCAGTCCAGAAAAGTATTAAGGGCTGGACATTGTGGCACAGTGGGCTAAGCCAGCATTTGGGACACCTGCATGCTGGAGTGCCTGGGATTGAGTCCTGGCTACTCTGCATCTGATCCAGCTTCCCGCTAATGCATTCTGGGAGGCAGCAGTTGATGACTCAAGTGTTTGGACCCCTGCCACCCACACAGGAAACATGGATGGAGTTCCTGGCTCCTGGCTTTAGCTCGGCCCAGCCCTGACCACTGTGGATGTTTAAGATCTTTCTCTTTTCTCCTCTCTATTACTCTGCCTTTAAAGTAGGTGAAAATTAAAGTAAACATATAAAAAAGAGTTCAATATGGAGAATATAGTAACAATAAAATCCTTTTTAAAAAAGGAGATGTATCGGGGCCGACGCAGTGGAGCAGCAGGTAAAGCCGCCACCTCTAGTGCCAGTTCAAGTCCCAACCTCTCCACTTCAGATCCGGCTCTCTCCTATGGTCTGGGAAAGACAACCCATGTGGGAGACACAGATGAAGCTCCTGGCTCTGGATGGGCACAACTCAAGTTGTTGCGGCCAATTGGGGGAGTGAACCAGCAGATGGAAGACTTCTCTGTCTCTCTCTCTTTCTCTCTCTCTGCCTCTCCTTCACTCTCTGTATAACTCTGACTTTCAAATAAATCTTTTAAAAAAAATAAAAGAGATGTATTCAGTTATTGAACTGATATCATATTCTCTTGTGAACTGTTTGTCAGGACAAGGGCAAGGGCAGATTCTCTTTGGTTACTGGTGCATTGACGAGAACAATGGTTGTTTGAGTGTATAACAGATAGGAAGAGATTTAAGCCCTCTAGGGCTGGTGCTGTGGCATAGTGGGTAAGGCCACTGTCTGCAGTGCCAGCATCCTATATGGGTGCCGGTTTGAGTCCTGGCTGCTCCACTTCTGATCCAGCTCTCTGCTGTGACCTGGGAAAGCAGTGGAAGATGGCCCAAGTCCCACCCTCATGGGAGACCCAGAGGAAGCTCCTGGCTCCTGGCTTTGGATCAGTGCAGTTCCAGCCATTGTGGCCATCTGGGGAGTGAATCAGTAGATGAAAGACCTCTCTCTCTCTCTCTCTCTCTCACTCTGCCTTTCAAATAAATAAAAAATAAAAATCTTAAAAAAATAAATATGAGCCCTGTGTGATATTGAGAAATGTTAACAGAAAAAGGTCCCCTAGGATTAAAGTGTGCAAAGACAATAAATAACACAATGTTCCCGAATACCAACAGAAGGTAAAAGTTTTCACTCAAAGAATGAAGTACAGTTTTCAAATATTTAAGTCAATTCTCCCTAGCAACTGTCACCTAAGAAACACAAATGCTACCCACTCTGTAATTACATGTAGTGTCCCTCATCCCCACTCTGCGTCAAAAGAGCAAGAAGCTAAAGATTCGCAAAACAATTAAACAAGTGAGACAGGTGAGCTCCACCCATCCTGCTTCAGAAAAAGAGGTCAAAACATGAGGCAGCTCATGTGTCTTTAAAAGAAAACAAAACAGCCAAACCAAGTGTACTACATCTGATAGCAAGCCGCTCAGATTCTTGGCAGTTCCCCAAATAAAAGAAAATCTTAAAAAAAAAAAATCAGGAAAGGTGTATTTCCAGACTGCTCAGATTCCAAGTGTGGCCTGGATTATCTACTTGCTGACGCAGGAGAAATAAGCCCATTTAACTGATACAAGTGTAGAAAACTAAGTTAATCACAGCAATCACAGGGTTTATTCTTTGCCTAACAAGGAAGGATCACAAGATGACCAGGTCTATTTGACTAGGCTAGAAAAATGAAACGTTCACTTTGTTTTCAGAGATGATTCTTTTTATTACAAGAGGTTTTGGCCCCCTAGATGCCAACTTTAAGCAGACAACTTAATTCTGAGCTATGTACTCTTTCAACTACAAATTTCTACAGGAAACTTTGATTTTTCTCTTCCAGCTTGTTCTCATCCTGGTGCAAAAGTCAGTCCGTGTCCTTCCTTCTGGGGAGCTGGGCTGCTGAATGACCAACAGCAACTGCAGCAACACTGAGGAATCCAGCTTCTGCCCTCAAAAAGTAACCAGGGTTACCTCTCCATATTGTAAGTTTTCTGAAGGAGCAACATAAAGTTAGGTGACAAAAGCAAACATTCTCCTTGGCAAAAACAACAGTTACCAACTCAACCTACACAATTCTCACCTATTATTTTTTAGGGATTAATTTCCAGACACATGAGTTGGGAAATTTTATGCTAATGTTCTGAAAAACTAATTGGTCTCTTCTGACTATCACATCATATCTGGAAGTTTGCCATCACATTCTGAGAAGCCCACATTAGGTGGCATTAACCTATTTTGTTTTTTAAAAAAGTCCCTGGTATTTTTTTATTACTCTATCATTAGAGTCTCTCAAGTAGAATAAAGAATCATAAGATAATTATTCTTTACTTTTATAATCTCCTGCTTTATGAATTTATACCTCAATTACTAGCAATTAAAAGTTACAGGAAAAGTATGAGTCTGTTCTATGTCCAATTCTCAGTTTCTCAAATGACACCAATTTTACAATCGGGGAGTCAAACTGCCCTTCACTTTGCCACCACCAGCAGAATTCATCAGCCATCCAGCTCCACTGAAGAACTCCAGTCATTTTCTGAGACTGTTTGGTTAAAAGTGGACACCACTTACTATATGAAACTCAGAAAGTATTCAATATATGTAACCAACCTTAAATAAACATACTTACTGATTCAAAAGAGTGAATTCAAAATTCTAGTACTGAATTCAAGTCCTAACTTGAACAGAATAACCCAATCAAGGTTTTGGAGCTAAGAGCTGGTAGGAAAACTGGCTGATGTTAGTATCAACTCTGCCCAGACTTTTGGTAATCTATATGAATAATCCCAATTCACAGTTTTCATTATGACTGTACAGGAAATGCTTTCTGCAACCCAACATATCTAAAAAAGTTTCATTCTGAGTGATGCAAGCCCTCCACACAGCCTCAAAAGCCAAGGGTCAGAGCCTTCCTAATACTAATTCACATGAAGCAAACTTAGATTGTGAAATTATAAGCATTTATTATAGCGCATGCACATGTAAGGGACATTCTGAAGTGTATATCTTTACAACTGGAAATGAGCATAAAAGCTATCTATATTGATTTGCTTCCTATATTGAAACCACATCTACTGTTTTCCCTTGTTTTGCTATTTAAGATTTCTCTCTTAGCTCCACTTACATTTTTATTCTCCTATAAAACCACTACAAAAATGATGATTTCATAGACACTTCTCTGGAAGCTTACTACTAAAAATTAATGATTGCCATAAATTGAAAATTAAAACCACATACTTCTTAAGGAGCCAGTGTGGCCCTAGGATCCCTTGGGAAATAGTAAAAAGTACAAGAGATGATCTACACCCTGAAGGAACTGGGTAAGACTGTGTTTATTGATTAGGAAGGGGAGGGCAGCTTGAGAGGTAACTTTATACATACACAGGCAGGACTGGACTTCAAAAATTCACATCCACAGAAGATGATAAAATTACTTTGGTAACTATACCATTACTATAATGACAACCATCAGTAGCAACAAGTTCCTTACACAACTACCCCATACTGCAGTTTAAACCTGTCTGCTCTTACTCCAGTTATCAGTGGTGCTTTGGAGAACAGCTCGTCACCATTCCTAATCATGGATCCATTCACGGTTTCTGAAGAGTTCTAAGTTGTCTCTTAATCTTTCATTCCCAACCTTTCCTCATGGGACTGACTTCCAGTCATACAATCATCTTTTCAATCTCCTCAGAACTGCCTCCAGGGCCTCCTCATCCCTTTTAAGCTGAGGAACCTGGAAATGGAAACAACACTCAAGGAAGGGGATGATCAGAGCTAAACATTACCCACACAAAAGATAATCCCATCAGGATCTCTCTTAATGTCACTTTCACAACCATAATCAGTACCTTTACAAAAACTCCTGGTGCTGGCCCTTAAGCTCCTGGTGTGGCTCCTTTGCCACACTTAATTTAGCTTAGTATTTTTAAAAAATGAATTAGGGTGGCGAGTGAAGATACTGCCTATATTCCATAACTGAGTGCCTGGTTCAAGCGCCAGTTCTGCTCCTGATTCCAACTTCCTGCTAACCTGCATCGTGGGAGGCAGCTCAAGGGACTGGGCCCCTGCCATCTATGTGGGAAATCCAGATGAAGTCACTGGCTCCTGGTTTCATTCTGGTCTAGTCCTAGCTATTGCAGGCATTTGAAGAGTAAAGCCAGTGCCACAGCCCATATGGGCAGTGGTTCAAGTCCCAGCTGCTTTACTTCCAATCCAGCTCCTTGCTAACGTGCCTGGGAAAGCAGCAGAAGATGGCCCAAGTATCTGGGCCCCTGCACTCATGTGGAGACTTGAAAGAAGCTCCTGACTCCTGGTTTTGCATTGGCTCAGAAGTGGCCATGGTAGCCATCTGGGGAGTGAACCAGCAGATGGAAGATCTCTCTGTCTCTGTAACTCTGCCTTTCAAATAAATAAATAAAACTAAATAATAAATAAGTAAAATGCCTGTGTATTACATCATAGTGGTTGGATTCAAGTCCTGGCTCTGCTTCCAATTCCAATGTCCTGGTAATGTGCATTCTGGGGGACAGCAGGTAAAGGCTTAAGTGGCTGGGTCCCCTGCTACCACAGCAGAGACCTAGATTGAGCTCTTGACTCCCAGCTTTAGCTGGACCCAGCCCTAGCTGTTATAGGTATTTTGAAATTGAACCAGTGGATGGGAGCTCTCTCTCTCTTACTCTTGTTCTCTCTCCTTGCCTCTCAAAATTAAAAGAAAAATAATTGTTAAAATTACCCTGCTATTAGTATTGTATAGGTTCTCATAACTTACACAATGTTTTTGCAGACTATTCCTAAAAGGGGTATATATATATATCAAATTTTCAATTCACCATTCACTAATCCCCTTCTATAAGAAAAGTCCATGTAACAATAAATGGTGACGGAGCTGGTGCTGTGACATAGCAGGTAAAGCCACTGCCTGAAGTGCCAGCATCCCATGTGGGTGCCGATTCTGGTCCCAGTGGTTCCACTTTGGATCCAGCTCTCTGCTATGGCCTGGGAAAGCAGTGGAGGATGGCCCAAGTTCTTGGGCTCCTGCACCCACATGGGAGACCTGGAAGAAGCTCCTGGCTCCAGATTGTGCGGCTCCAGCTGTTGTGGCATCTGGGGAGTCAGCCACTGGATGGAAGATGCCCCATCCCCTGCCTCTGTTTCTCCGTAACTCTGCCTTTCAAACAAACAAATAAATCCTTAAAAACAAAAAATAAATGGTGGGGACCACTGTTTTGGCACAGGGGGTTAAGCCACTGCCTTGCATGCCAAAATCTCACGAGCACAGATTTGAGGGTCCCAACTGCTCAACTTTCAACCCAGCTCCCTGCTAACGTGCCTGGAAAAGCAACAGAAGATGGCACAAGTGCTTTGGCTCCTGCCATCCACGTGGGAAACCCGGATGGGGTTCCTGGCCCCTGGCCATTTGTGGAGTGAATCAGCAGATGGAAGATTTCTCTGTCTTTTCTTCTCTCTCTAAATCTGTCTTTCAAATAAATAAATAATCTTTTTTGTTAAAAAAAAAAAAAGAGAGATGACTTAGAAACAGCCCATGTCTTTAGGGAAACAGAACCAAATGAGGGAGAGATATTAAAAATACAGCAAAAGGTATCCTGGGGTAAGTTCTTTAAGGATAAAGTATAAAGTACAGTAAGAAACAGGAGAGAAGTTGAGTTTCAAATAATAGTAGTTATCTGTGAAAGATTCGTGAAGAGTTGAGAGCTGGGGATCTGAAATGAGCTATAAAAAATGAGAAAGCCTGAGCCAGGTAAAGATGGGAAGATGTTAAAGACAAAGGGGAAGTGCTAGCAAAGGTAAAAAAGGCAGGTCCACAAAGACTATGGAGAATACCTAACAGTTCAATAGTCCAATGTGGCTAAATAACGTAAGTTAGACCATGCATTCAGGAGATAAGGTTCAAAACATAGAAATGTAGGCCTGCTAGATTATGAAGAACTGAGAATTTTATGTCTTCATATCAGTGAGAAAACAAAGGGTTTCAGGAATATACAGTCACAGAATCACATCTACATGTAAGAAAGCCATTGGCAACACTGTAGGGTGAAGAGGAAGGTAAAGAGATCTATTAGCAGATTACTGTAAGAATACATGCAAAGGCAATGAACATTTAAACTTGGATGGTAGAAACAGAAAAGCAGGGAAAGATTAAAGACACGTTACAACAGTATAGTGGATGAGACTCAGAAATCAACTGGATTGGAGTAGGAGGAGAAAGGATTGAAAGATAACACAGGCCGCGGCTCACTAGGCTAATCCTCCGCCTGCGGCACCGGCACCCCGGGTTCTAGTCCCGGTCAGGGCGCCGGATTCTGTTCCGGTTGCTCCTCTTCCAGGCCAGCTCTCTGCTGTGGCCCGGGAGTGCAGTGGAGGATGGCCCAAGTCCTTGGGCCTTGCACCCGCATGGGAGACCAGAAGAAACACCTGGCTCCTGGCTTTGGGTCAGCGCGGTGCGCCGGCCATAGCGCGATGGCCACAGCAGCCATTGGAGGGTGAACCAACGGAAAAAAGGAAGACCTTTCTCTCTCTCTCTCTCACTGTCCACCCTGCCTGTCAAAAAAAAAAGATAACACAATACAGAGGGTAAGAATGAATTTTCCAACAGATGGAGGTTCAGATTTGAATACTAGCTCTACCACTCAATAGCCGTATGGCTTAGGGAAAACTAACTTGTCCATGTCTCAGTTTTTTCATCTGCAAAACATGGTGTGTTGAGTATTTTAACAAACCTTGCTTTTAATTTATTTTTTAAAGATTTATTTATTTATTTGAAAGGCAGAGCTAGAGAGAGAAGGGAGAGAGAAAGATCCTCCATCCACTGTTTCACTCCCTAGTTGGGCACAACAGCCAGGGCTGGGCCAGTCTGAAGCCAAGAGCCAGGAGCTTTATCCGGGTCTCCTACGTGGGTGCAGGGGCCCAATCACTTAGGCCATCTTCCACTGCTTTCCCAGGTACATTAGCAGGAAGCAGCCGGGACTCGAACTGGCACCCACGTAGTACGCTGGCATTGAAGGCAGCAGCTTTACCTGCTATGCCACAATGCTGGCAGCAACAAACCTTGTTTTTAAAAAGACCCAGAAGAAGCTTCTGGCTCCTGGCTTCAGACTGGCCCAGCTGCAGCTGCCCTGGCCATTTGGGGAGTAAACCAGTAGATGGTAGACCTCTCTCTGTGTGTGTCTCTTCCTCTCTCTCTTTGTAACTCTGCTTTTAAAATAAATAAATAAATCTTTTTTTTAAATGTAAGCAGTATTTTTCCTCCTTAAGCATACTGCCCTCTATTAGTTATTCTTAAATTTCTGTCTGTGACCATTCTACTTGTGGTTATTTTATTTTTCAAGTTAAGTTCAAAACCCCAGAACTTGCAGCGTGCAACTTAGTATTTCTTCTATAATTATATTGTTAATTGCACTGGTTTCTGTAGACCAACACTTATTCAGTCCAAGCTGAAACTTGAGAACAAATGTCAAATGGTTACCAAGTATAGATGAATGGATCTGAACCTGGAGGCCAAGAATCCTGAAGAGCCTCCAAGTTGCTTTAAGGCATCACCAAGTACTTAACACTTACACAAATCAGAGGGGTGGGCACTTGGCACAGTGGTTACGTTGCCCCTTGGGATGCCCGTATCCCATTTCAGAATGCCAGAGTCCCAGCTGGTCTGCTTCCCATCCAGCCTTCTGCTGGTGCCCATCCCGGGAGGCAGCAGATGATGGCTCCAGTACTTGAGTCCCTGCCATCCAGGTGGTAGACCAGATTGTTCCGGGCTCCTGGTTTTGGGGGAGTAAACTAGTGGATGTGGACTCTCTCTCTCCATTTGTCTCTCGAGTAAAATCAAAATGATTTTTTTAAAAATGTAAAGGTTAGGGGCCAGCACTGTGGCGCAGCAGGTAAAGCTGCCACCTGCAGTGCTGGCATCCCATATGGGTACAGGTTCAAATCCCGGCTGCTCTGCTTCCAATCCAGCTCTCTGCTATGACCTGGGAAAACAGCAGAAGATGGCCCAAGTGCTTGGGCCCCTGCACCAGCGTGGGAAGACCTAGAGGAAGCTCCTGGCTCCTGGCTGCGAATCAGCACAGCTCTAGCCATTGTGGCCAATTGGGGAGCGAACCAGCAGATGGAAGACCTCTCTCTCTCTCTTTCTCTGCTTCTGCCTCTGCCTCTCCTTCTCCTTCTCTCTATATAACTCTGCCTTTCAAATAAATAAATAAACCTTTTTAAAAAATGTAAAGATTAAAATAAAAAGATTAGGACCATTAGGCATAGAGACCAAGGGTAGTAACCCCAATATAGCTAACTGCCTTAGCCTGATAATTATCTGACTCATGGTGGCACTGGATTTCTTGGTTCCCTACCTGCCTATTTATTGTCCTGTTTAAGGAGCTTTTTAGCCCTTTTTTGCCTCACCTCTAATCATGTTTTAGTTGGATGCCACTGGTATCCATAGTTACCAAGATAGGTATTTGGCCTTCAGTTTGGTTCCATTTAGCCTATTGATGAACTTGATGCCCAGACCAAAATCAAGAACATTCTAAAATACATGTGCAAAAGCATACACACATATCTCAAAGTAATAATAAAAAAAAAAACACTGTTATCTTAGTGATGAGAAAGAAAAGATTACAGTACATGTGCCCTTTCAATTTCTCAGTTCTAATAGCAATCAAGGCTTCTACCCGTGTGCCAGGCTAAGTGTTAAGCACTATGCATGCATGATCTCAAGCCTCACAATAATCTTTTTAAAGATTTGTTTGTTTATTTGAAAGAAAGAGTTATATATATATATATATAGAGAGAGAGAGAGAGAGAGAGAGAAAGGGACAGAGATCTGCCATCTTCTGGTTCACACCCAAAATGGCCACAAGGTCCTGGCCTGGGCCAAACTGAAGCCAGGAGCCAGGAACTTCATCTGGGTCTCCTACATGGGTAGCAGAGGCCCATGTCCTTGGGCCATCTCCCACTGCTTTCCCAGGAGCATTAATAGAAAGTTGGATTGGAAGTGGAGTGGCCAGGACTTGAACCTGAGCTCAAATGGGATACTGGCTTTACCCCAGCTATGCCACAACCCCGGCCCCACAATAATCTTTTGAAGCATGATTACCCTTAATTTACAAATGAAGAACCTGAGGCATGGAGAGGTTAAAAAACTTTTCTAAAACCAGTTAGCTAATAAATGGCTGAGCTAAGAACTAAACCCAAACAGTCTAAATTCAGAGCTCATGGTCTTACAGCCCTTCATTGCCCTGCTCTACCATCTCACACTATCACATATTAGATTACGAGACTCTCCTTCTCGTCTGTGAAGGCATTTATATATGCACAAATAAAAGAGCCTAGCTGGAGAGATTACAAGAGGATTTCCTCATTAGCTAAGCTTTAAAGAGATGTTACTCACAAGGTTTTACTGCTTATAATTAAAGGCAATAATCTAGGGACAATGTTGTGCTTGATCTAAAAATCAGTCAATACTCATGGATGAACAACAAATAGTTGAAAACAGGCAGATGTAAATATTTCTTCATCTAGGAATAAGATATTTACCATGGACAAGTGCTTAACTTCTCCCTAGTTTTCAGAACTGAAATAGTATAAAGGAGAGTCTAATAAAAAATCTCCAAAAGCACCCCTCACAAGGAATATTACTCTTCTAATTCAAGACAGAAAGCCACAATTACTTTGATGTTGTAAAACGAGAATGAAACAACGAAGCTTCAACAAAGCATGGATAATAAGGGTTGGATCTTTCTCTCTTTCTCTAGCAGTGTGAATGTTAGAAAGGGTCACAGCTGAATGACATCAAAACATCTACACTCAAACATTCCAACAAAACACAAAGACTGAAACACAAGAAAATACATAAAATATATGTAAGAAACTCCAGCTCCTGAAATAAATGCCAATGGAATATATCCTACCCACTGGTACCTCACAAGGTATTGCTGTGGTGATAATTAAAGGTAAGACAGCTGGGGAAATCCCTTCAGTCTTTTTGTCAAATAGAAAAACAACTACTCATTTCAAAGAAAGGGGAATTTTGATATGCTGCACAGAAAATTGCCAACTAACTCTTACATTTATATCTTTGTTAATTGTTTCCTTAAACCTAACACTCATCGGGGTGGAATATTCAACATCTAAAAAGTCAGATCAAGTTGCGCCTCCCGGTTTCATACTAATCCTTCAAGGGGATTTATGTCATCCACAACGACTACAAATCACACAACAAAATTCTTCTTTCCAGTGTCTTGGTCTTTAGAAGCATCTGGCAGCAGCTATAGCCTCATGGCTGGCTTCCCCTGGTGTGTAACCTGACAAGGTAAAAAGCTCATTGAAATATTTAACAGTGGTGGTATGGATTTCTTTGGACAGGTCAAGAAAAGGAGCTCCTCTTTTTTAAAAACATAAAGAACCATTTTATGGGAAGCCATTCCTGTCGTCCAAGTGTCTGTGCTTTTCTTTAGGGCTTTCCCAGAGACCTTATTGAGGGGGAAAATGAAAAGGCTAACAAAAGGACTCTCTTTCTCTCTCTCTATTCCCAGCATCATCTAACTCAGCCACAGGGCCAGTAGCATCCACACTGTCATAAATGCCAGCAATTAGAGAATTAGGCCATAAAACCACCCACTCAGGTATGAGAGCGCAGGCCTGCAGCTTTATTTAATGCGTGCCATAAAAGATCCTGTACTTCCTTCTTTCAGGCCTTCTTCACAACAATGAAATGACAATAACAACAACCAAAAATAGCCCTTTGTCGGCCTGCCTCACACTGATGTGATCAATGAAACCATCGGGGACCAGGTGAAGGTTCTTCTTCATGAAAGCCCAAATTCCTTCTCAGAGGCCACCTGGAGCCCTGTTAAAGGCCAGGCTACCTTCTGAGGACTTACACAGTGGAAACTAAAGCTAACTACTTTTGCCTGAAAAATTATCCTATCTTGTTCTGACACTACTGTAGAAGCCTAACCAATTCCTGAACTTCTCGAGAAATACTGGAGCCTACAAGAGTATTCTTAATTAACAATTTCTAGAAACTTCTGAAGTCTTTTCTAATCAAGAAATTCTAATCCCAAAACTAAATTTCATTCCGTTGGCTTGGAAATCTGAGACAATTTAGGAATAATCAATAATTCCACTTGATTTTTTATCTTTGCAACCTATCAGTGCACAAAAATCACGACTGTGATTTACTCCAAGATAAGATGGTACTCATCAAGCTTCATAAGCCAGTCTAGATAAGATCCAACCAAACGCCTTGTAACAGTGAACTCTTTAGCATCCTCTTTCCTAGTAGTGCCTACAGGGTTAAGAATCTGATTAAAATGTAGGTACATCATGCCAGGCTCATTAGTAATTTAACCTTTCTTAATCCCTGAAAATAACATATGCAAACAAAGGAAGGTCCCATGCAGGCAACCCTCAAGTAAATTCCTCCCAAAGTAATGATAGTCACAAAGCTTCCCAGTTGCTCAAAGGACCGTGCCACTGGGCTCTCTACCTTGGCAGAGGAAGAATGGAAAGAGACAAGATATTCACAAAAGGCCTGACTGAAGGCCTTCAGTTAAGTGCTAGAAGGAAGCTGAAGTTCTGTGCCAACACTAGTGGAATGTGGGCAGGCACAAAGAGATCTTAATTAGGAGACCTACAATTAAGACACAGCCAGTCTCCAAAAGAGGCATTGCAGCCTGTTATGCCTCAGAGCAAGCAAAGCTCCGTTGCCACCCCCTCCAGCCACAGGGCAAGAGACGCAATCCGTATAGAGTCTGCACAGCTGCTCAATGGAAGGGCAGTGCCAAGGAGCAAAGGGATGGGAATTAAGTCAAGAAGGGAGTATTTTCTTTCAAGTTTCAATCAGAAGGTAAACCACTATTCTGTGAATGATGACTTCTTCCAAGAACAAGTGCCTTAAGATAATTAAATGAAGAGGAAGATGGAGGAGACATGTCAATGATTTCCAGTGAGAAATCAAAAAAGTTCTGGAGATTGGATTTCTAATGCTCAGCACAAACCAAAATTCATGTCAGAACATACTATTTCCTGCAAAGTGGGTACTATCACTTTGGACTTACAGATACACTGGTATATTGAATTTTTCTTCTCACTTATAAGCTCACACACCTAAAGGAATATACCACCTATACTGACTTTTAGATCATCAGGAATCCACTACAATGAAAACAAATTTATCCAAACAAGACAACCTCTGGGGGCCCAGCGCTGTGGCATAGCGGGCTAAGTTGCTGCCTTTGCTGCTGGCATCCCATACGGGCATCCCTTGGAGTCCTGGCTGCTCTACTTCTAACCCAGCTCCCTGCTACTGTGCCTAGGAAAAAGCAGTAGGAAAACAGTAGTAGATGGCCAAAAATGCTTGGGCCCCTGCACCCATGTGAGAGACCCGGAAGAAGCTCCTGGCTTTGGACTGACTCAGCTCTTGCCATTTGGGGAGTGAACCAGAAGATGGACATGCTTGTGCGCTCCCTCGCTCGCTTGCTCTCTCTGTAACTCTGCCTTTCAAATAAGTAAATAAATCTTAAACAAAGAAAAAAAAGACAGCCTCTGAACACCAGATAATGCTTGGGTTCTACAAGTTCTCAGAAGTATGTTTACAATTTTATCTCCATTTTTCTTACAAATGAATTATCTCAATAAACTCCTTTTGCCCCCCCCCCACATACAATGAAAACTTTCCCACCAAGTTAAAAATCCTCCTCCTAATAATAATATAGTTAATTGGGCAAATATACAATTTGATATTAAAAATCATTAGGCAGCAGCATTTAGCATGACTGTCAGAGAGCTGCATCCCACACTGGCTGGCCTGGGTTTGACACCTGGCTCCCCTCCTGACTCTAGCTTCCTGCTAATGCAGCAGGGATGGCCACGTGATTGGGTTCCTGCTATCTCTGTGGGAGACCTGGACTGAGTTTCTGGTTTCCAGTTAGAGCCAGATGGGGTGTTGTAGTTACCTGGGGAGTGACTCAAAGGATGGGAACTCTCTCTGTGTCTCTCTCATTGGGTCTCTCTGCTTCTTCCCCACCAACTCTCAACCACCAAGTAGGTTCACTGACCCTGACTCTTGAACTAAGAATAAGAAATTATGACCCCAACCAAAATATTAATGTCATAGACAGAAATCAGGAGTACTAGGACAGAAAAGATACATGAGCTATTTAGTCCACTCTGTGTTTTACAGATCAGAAATGTAAGGTTAAAAGCGAATTGCCTGGGCCGGCACTGTTGCGTAGCGGTTAAGCTGCCACCTGTATGCCGGCATCATCCCATGTGGGAGCTGGTTTGAGTCCTGGATTCTCCACTTCCGATCCAGCTCTCTGCTGTGGCCTGGGGAAGCAGTAGAAGATGGCCTAAGTGCTTGGGCCCCTGCACCCACGTGGGAGACCTGGAAGAAGCTCCTGGCTTCGGATCTGCCCAACTTCACTGTTGCAGCCACTTATAGAGTGAACTAGTGGATGGAGGACCTCTCTTTCTCTCTGCTTTTGCCTCTCTGTAACTCTGCCTTTCAAATAAATAAATCTTAATAAAAAAAGAAAAAAGTGAATTGCCCAATGTCTCCTAAGTGACAAAGCTAAGAGCCCATGCCTGTAGACTTCTACTCCAAGGCTTCTTATACTCCACCGCACTCTCCTCCTGCCAAGCTGAGGATTAGCTGTGAAGACAGTGAAGGAGCAACTCCCACTCTCTGGATCAGTCTGATCAGTCTCCTGATCAGGCTGCCCAGTGAGCACTGGGGAAAAAAAAGATCACAGACATTGTCCACCTTCCTTTTGGCTTCAGGACTAACATCTTTTCTAAACCCAACTCAAATGCTTGCCTCAGTCCCCATGAACAACACTGCAATTTCAAATGAAAACACACACACATCAATGTTTTAATTCAGCTTCAGTCTAGACCTAATTGAAGTCTGCTATGTTAGGATTGGGATGGAAATTTTGCTTTTAACATTTTGTGAGGGAATAGGGAAGGTAACTGGATAATGAATTAATAAACAGATAAATGAACTGCTTCTGGGGTTTATGCTAAAATAGTCCAGATTCTAGTCAACAAAGATGCTGCTCTGTTATGTTTAGAGCACAAAGTACAGCAACATGAAATTCTTCACGGCAATCCCCAGAAAAATGGGAAACTGACAACTCAGGAGTGAAGGCCAGAGGTAGGTAAGAACTGCGCTGCTGTGATTCCTGATAGAGTGCAACACAACAAAGCTTCAATTCTTCTTGTCCAACAGAAAGCCCAAATGAGAGACCACCAACTCCTACGTATGTTCTAAAATAGTCCCATCCCTAGAAAGTCATGATGAACTCTTACATGTAGTTTTTACTCAGACAAGTGAAGTTAGGAACCAACAGTAATGAAAAACTTCCTATGGATAACCGAGCTCAAACGGACGTGATCTGGAAGTCCTGTCACCTAGTTTTAAAAGGATTAAGTTGGGTTTCTGCTATGGAGAACTGATTGTCATTCACTTAAAGGAAGCCAGAATTCCAAAAGGTCAGAATCACTCTGGGTCATCAAAGCCTTCTCTGTGGATCCAGACAAGACCTGATACAGAACTGCGAGTTCTAAGAAGCAACCCCTAGAATTCTGTGTCTGCTTGGGGTGAGCCCTAAACTTCCTCTTGAAACTTTATCACTGATTTGTAACCTTAGGTAACAAAAATGCTTGGTTTCTACACTGAAAACAACCAAGTTAGATGAGATTATTGCTCTGGATTAGCACTAACAATAGCATACCATCAATCCATACTAGACTGCTTCAAACTACCACGGACTAGAAAGTTACCAAAGGAACAACAACTGATTCAAGCCCAGTTCAAAAAAAAATAAAAAAAAAGGAAGGCGTCAACTACTCTTCTCATAATGAAATAGCAATTAGTGTTTAGGCAGAAGTTTTAAAGAAAAAAAAGCTAACTCTTATTATTAATGTGGTCTTATTTCAAATAACTGCAACTCCCTGACATTATAGATTACTGTTGAGCAAAATAAAACACTAATTTACAATCCTCTCATAGTGCCAGTGGGTAAGAAAATGTTAGCACCTGATTGCAACGTTAAAGGTGATTTGTCAAAGACCAACAGATTAAATATTCTGGTGCCCAGACATTAGGTCCCTGAACCCAGGTGGCTCTCTTTCTAACCAGTCTCTTGAAAAGCTGTGATTGGAAGCTCTCAGGATAAAACTTTGCTTCTGAATATGTGATAACAACATTTGACACATGAACCCTTGGGGTCCTTTAATACAAAACACATAAGCATGCTGAACAGGAAGAGAATGCTTCTTAGAATCCCCTTAACATAGACGAACTTCTCCTAATAGACTTTATCATACTCAAATATACATGGGACCAAAATTCTACATATAACCAGGCAAGTCTCAATTTTGAAAATAAGCAGGTAAATGAAATGTCAGTAAGTCTACTTATTTTATTTTATTATTTTTTTTTGCTGCTGTATCTTTTAAAAAAGCAAAATCAACTCACATTTAAGCACCAACTCCATGCAAGTAACCTGAACGGTTCAGTCTTTTTGTCATGTATGAGGCCTTTGGTTCTCCAACTACATGGGATCTGTGTTGTTAGCTTAAAAAATACAGAATTGGCCTTTCAAAAAAAAATAACAATCTACAGCAACCAACAAAATAGTCTCAAACAACCCTGCTGACTGCAGCTGCCTTCTGAAGGCTGGGAAAAGGAGGTGGAGAGAGAGCAGAGAGGCAGGGAAAGGGGCCGCTGCAGCTAGCTATCTAGCAGGGAACACGCCCCCATCGCGTCCTCCTTGCTCTGTCAGAAGGCGGGTTGTCGTCAGTCTCCTGATCAGGCTGTCTTAGAAACCATTTAAAAAAAAGGGAGGTGGGGGGGAGGCAGGAAGACTAACAACTCAAAAATGCCAGCTCCTTGAGAGGAGGGGCCAGGGTCCCTGGGATCTCCTCCCTCCCCATCTTCCCAGGATCTTTGGGTAAATCTAAAGGGGTGTGGGGCACAACAGGGGACAAGGGGTTTGCCCAGGATATTTTGTGTGCACCAACGGCAGAGCACGCAGGAAACGGCTGGTTGTTATCTTTCCCTTTCTGTTTCAATCAAGAGCACTCCAGAGCTGCAACCCCTTACCCCCCTCCGCTTCAGCCCCTAGCAGCTGCTCTTCCTCCTCCTAGCATCCCCCCATTCCAGCCTCACCCCCGCCCCCAGGATTCAGACTCCCCCTTCTGCATCCAATGGAAAACAAATGCGCAACGCCACGGCTGAACCTGAACTCAACTTCCCTTCCCAGGGCAACTTTGCTTTTGGCTGAAGGGGGCTGAAGGGTGCTCATCAAAGCATCCCGGTTGTCGCCCCAGTACTAGTGGGGAAGGGCAAAGCTCTGACCCTTCACCCACCTTGGGTCCCCTTGTGAGAATCAGGGCGAGAACCCCAGCTCCTCCTTCTAAGGAATAACTTTGCCTCATAATCCTCCTTTTGCTTCCAACCCAAAGCAACCACCACCGCCGCCGCCGCCAATGCCACCACCACCACCACCACCGCCGCCGCCGCTGCCGCCGCCGCCGCCGCCGCCGCCACCGCCACACTAAAGTAAAACTGTCCCTATCTACTCCTCACCCCCAACCCAGCTTCCCCTCCCGCCCCCCGCCCCAGGATTGGCCTAGGAAAAGGTGGATCAATAGAGAAATGACGAGAGGAGAAGGAGGGAGCCGGGGTTGGACACTGCGTGCTCTCCGGCGCAGTGGGTGGGGTAGCAGAGCAGCTGCTTCCCCTGGGAGGACCCTGCCCAGGTCCCCCCACAAACACCTCCCCGCTCAGGGGTCCCCTCCCCAGGGCTGGCGGGGACGCCTGCCTCCCCTCCAGGGCACGGGTGGAAAACTGCTCTCCTCTACACCTCGGGGACCGTGGGCTGTTCCCCCCTCCGAGAAGCCACTAACCCTTCTCTCTAAAGAGGGACAGGCTGGAGCGAAGGTACAGAAGTCCTGCTACCCACAGGCTAGGAACTGCAGCCCTGCAGGCCAGGGGTGGGGTGGGGGGGAGACTGCTGTGCGAGATCGCCGTTATCTTGAGAGGGAGAGGAGGTGAGGGGAGGCCAGGTGGAGCGGAAAGGCGACTTCCCCCGGTGGGGCAGGGCGGGCCGGGGTGCGGGGTGGGCTGGGGGCGGGGGTGGAGGAAGGGGGAGTGGCCGGCAAGGTAGGGACCCGGCCCCGGGGACGGGCCGCGGAGGGGTCGTCAGGTGTGCGCCAGCAAGGTACCAGAAAGGACATCGGTCCCCAAGGGCCAGGCCAAGAACGTGGCCCTGGAAGAGGCCATCACCCGAGGGATGCCCGACAGGGAAACTGCCCCAGGAGTAACACATCTGCCCAGGGAGGGAGGCGGGGATGTGGCGGGATCAGGTCTCTAGCAGGGAGGGAGGGAGGAATCTTGCTCGGATGAGGTAATCTGTGAAAGGGAGGAGGGGTTCAGTCCCGGGATGGGAAACCCCGGCGAGGGGGTCTGTGCCAAGGGGTCTGGGGAAGGGTCAGGGGGAGGGGGTCCAAACGCCCTTCGCCAGATGGGTCCAAACCCCGGGGAGGGGTCGCCCGGGGGGGGGGAGGTCTGCAGCCCCGTACGGAGGGGTGGGGGGGGGAGGAGGGTCCCAAGATGGGAGGGCCATTCGCCCCGGGTCAGGGACCTCAGGATGGTCCCAGAATCGGGATGCTCCTCAAGCCCGGATGGGGGAGGGGAGGGGGCTCCGCGGAGGGTCGAGACCCCGGACCTGGGGGTTCCTCGCCCCCTTACCTCTCCGCTGCCGCCTCCCCCGCCGCTCTCCCCAAACACCGCCCGGAACCGGCGCAGGTTGGTGCCGATGGCGGCCGAGACCTGCAGCGCCGCGTCGAAGCCCGGGCCCACCCGGAGCAGGGCCGGCCCTGAGGAGGCTGAAGACGATGACGAAGACGAAGACGAGGCGGACGACGAGGAGGCTGCTGAGGCGGCGGCCGCTCCCCCTGGAACCCCAGCCCGGCTGCTTCCCGCCGCCGCCGCCGCCGCCGCCGCCGCCGCGGCCGCCACAGCCGGGGGGGAGGGGGGCGCCCCGGGGCCGCCGCCGCCGACCGGGGGCCCGGGGGGAAGCAGCAGGGCCGGGACGCGTTGCCGCGGGGCGCCCCCTAGGCCCCGGCGCCCCCCGCCGCCGCCGCCCCCGGTGGTCCCGGGTCGGGCGGGGAAGCGCCACCGACAGCTGTGCGCCATGTTCGCCCCGTGAAGTGAAGCAGCGAGAGGGAGAGGCGACAACACAGGGGGGCGGGGAGGCGGAGGGGGGGCGGAGGGCCCCGGAACCTGCCTAACCCGCTCGGCGCCGCCCGGCGGCCTGCGCCCGGCCGGCCGCTATGCAGAGCGCCGGGCCGCGCCCGCCGGCCCCGCAATCTGTATACAGGCCTCGGGCCTACGCCTCTGACGCCGGGCCGCTGCTACTGCATCCAGAGGCCCGGGCCGCGGCCGCCCGCCCGCTCGCCCGCCCCGCAACCTGGATAACTGCATGCCCCGCCCTCCGGGAGCGGCATTGCTAGGGAAAAGGAGGGGGGAAGGAAGCCCAGGAGCCGGGAGAGGAGCGCGGGTTCCGGGGAGAGGGGGAGGGGGCGAGGGCTACGGGGAGGATGGAGGCGGAGGGAGCCGGGCCGCCTGCAACCTCGAGAGCCCGGAGGCCGATTACACACGTTCCCGGGACGCGCTGGGAATCGAACCGCCCAGGAGAGCGGCTTCCAGTATGAGGCGGCTGCTGGGTCGGGGAGGAGCGAGCCTTCTCCTCCGCCTCGGGGCGCGGATACGAGCGGGTCTAGCCCGGATCGAACGCCTCTAGAATAAAAGAGCCCTTATTGTACTACATGCAAAACAGAAGCGTTGCCCAGTTTACTATATGCAAAATAGAAAGGCCCTCAAGGAACGCGCTTTAAAAAATAAAGGAGGGGCCCCTCCCATTTTCATGCTGGAGCTCTCCTCCGAAACGCACACCCCGAGTGGCAGGTCTCCCGCCACCTCCTCGCCCTACTGTGCGCTCGGGGCCGAGGGGCCTCTGGCTTTCGTGCCCTTCTGCGGAGAGGTGGGTTGCGCGTCTCCGGCCCGGGCACAGGGGCCGCGGCGTGCTCCGCTAACGACGCGGCGTTACAACGAAGCTGAAGCTGGGTGGCTAACGGGGCCTGGAGGGAAGAGGCGGGCAAAAGCGCCCCCGCCCCTTCTGCCTCCGGTCGCGGCCTGCCGCTGCATGCAAAGCAGACCCTAATGTATGCGCGCAGAGGGAGGGGGCTCGCGAGCACGTTTCTGATTAAGAGAGGGGGAGGGAGGAGCGCGCTGGGCATTATGATACACTGGGTGGAAGAGGCCCGCCGGCGGCGAGCTCTGCGCGCGGGGTTAGCCCGCGGAGGGAGGGGGAGGGGGAAGCAAGGAGGAGGGCTCGGGAGGGGACTGAATATCCACCGGGTTTACTTTATTGCGGGAGAGAGGGGAGGGCTCCTCCAGCGAGGCGCTGGAAGCCTGCAAGGCTGGGAGAGCGGCGAGGGGAGGGAGGCGTTTGTGCCAGGAGAACTTGGGTTGACTGAGGCTGGGGGATCGATACTCAGCCTGCAGGCCCCGGGGCAGCCTTCGTCCCCCTCCCCACCCCCGCCCCCCTCCAGCCGAGGTGGAGTTCGCTGGAAGGTCACGCAGCCTCCCCGGACTCCCGCACCGGTACAACGCACTGCCTGTGTTGTTACAGCCCCGGGGCGGCGAGTTTGCGAAGGAGGGGGGAGGGTCGTGGTGAGCAGGTTGCACTCGGCTCTGGCCCTCCGGAGGGGGCACTGCACGCCTCCAGAGAAGGTCCACGGCCTCCGGGTGCTGAAAGCCTGCGTCTCTCCACCGGCGAAACATTCGGGCAGGGCGGACGGTGGGGTGGGAGGTGGAGGGCAGCGGAGGAAGGGAGGAGACGCAGGCAAGCCAGCCCCAACTCCCCCAACTCGTCCCGGATCGATCATCGTTCCAACCGCGCAGGATGGGGCCCAGATGGCTTGCAAAGCGCACGCACGACGCGCACAAGAACCAGATTCCGTTGTTACGTGGCGTGGTTTACTAGGTGCAGAAAGGGTGGGAGTGTCGGCAGCCCCGAGACCCCGCGAAGGCCAGAGGCACCTCGATGTGGGCGATTTCTCCATTGCAGCGTACGGAGCGCGAGGCGCTGGGGCTTGGACTCCAGTGTAGCTGCCCTGATCAGTTACAGATTGGCGACCACGTGGATTCCCTCCAGCATCGTGATTTGCTCCCTCTCTCACTCTCTCTCGGCTATTTTTCTTTTGTATTTGCCGCCCCCTCCCCTTTTAATATGCATAACGGTCTGCGGAGGTAATGGGCAGGGGACTGAGTGACAGGCTTTATGTAACTGTGTCAACAGAATTTCTTCCCGCCCTCCACTCCAGAGGACAGCGGCCGGGTTCGGAGTAACCCCTCACTTCAAGCACACTTTGTTGAGCACAGGTGGGAGCAGGTCGGGGGGCAGCAGCGAAGAGGCAGAATGTCTTTGGAGGCTGTCGCAGTCCCCAGGTGCAGTCTCGTGGGTAGAAAAACAACTTGAGTCATCCTCGGGTTTGTTCCTTTGCCTTCAACCGGATCCAGAGCAAGTCAGAGTTTGGCTTATCGTGGGAGCTTTTAGGGCAGGAATAGCCATCACAACTGACATTTGCCGAGTGCTTTCTGTGAGCCTAAGGGCCTTGTGCGCACTCAATTTCCACCAGTCCTCTGGGATCATTCTGATTGTGTGGATGGGGAAACTGAGGCTGAGAGTAATGTCCAGGTCCTCACAGCCAGTACTGAGCAGGACCAGAACTCATTAGGGTCTGCCACAGGGATCCACTGACCATGCTGGTGAACTTCCACTATCCGTGCCATACTCATGAAACTGCATGCAATCTCTTTATTTTGGGTTTTTAGGTTTTACTTTTTACTTCAGTGTGTTTTTCCTGAGTGTCTAATATGACTCTCCCCAAGTTGTACCTTCCCTTTTCCTAAAGAGGGGCCTGAGGTATGTTGTGTGTGTTTCCAAGGACAGTCCATGGCTAAGCAAGAAAGTCATCTAGGAGTTTTCCCATGAGTGAAGGCACATCAAACCCATTTCCCGGATCGCTCTCTTGTTTCACTTAGTGCACCTTGGAGAACACTCCTTTTGGTAGATAGTTTCCTTATTCTTGGGTCTGTATGGAACAAGTGTGGTGGAATTTAACTAGTTCTCTCTTGGTAGGCACTTGATTTGCTCCCAGCCTATTGTGTTTCAAATAATGCTGCGATGCATAACCTTGAATGCATATCATTTTGCAAAAGTGCAAATATATCTGTAGTATAGATTTCTAGAAGTGGAATTGCTGAGTCAAAAGGTACGCACACGCACGTTTGTAGTTATGATACATGTTGCCGAACTGTGCCCAGTGTGGCCAGAGTGCCTTTTTCTGCACACCTTTCCAAAGAGGAGTTTTTAACTTTCTTGAACTTTGCCAACCTAATAAAAATTGCACATATTTTATTTTTTTTTCCAAATGACACAGGAAACTTTGAAGAAGGGAACCTTAAGTTTTGCCCATTTCTGCAAATTCATATATCATTTCTAATGTAAAGAGACCTCTAGGTGTTTGCTCCCTTTTCCTCTCCTCTGGAAAGATTCCTTGTTGCAAACCAACATTGTGGTGGAACATACATGGGCTTGATTTGCAGGTCCAATAATTTTAGCTATCTGACTTTGAATCAGACACCTCGCCCCATTATGCCTCAGTTCCCTAATTTGCCAAAATAAGGAAATTAGGGGTGGGCATTTGGTGCTGTGGTTAAGATGCTACCTGGAATGCCTCTATCTTGTGTGGAGCACCTAGGTTCAAGTCCTGGCTTCACTTTCCATTCCAGCTTCCTGCTTATGTGCACCCTGGGAGGCAGCAGGTGACAACTCAATTACTTGGGTCCCTGCCACCCATGTGGGAGACCCAGACTGAGTTCCAGGGTCCTAGCTTTAGCCTATCACACAGTACCTTGGGTATTGCAGGCATTTAGGGAATAAACCGGTAAATGGCAGCTTTCTCTCTCTCTTTCTGTCTCTCTCTCTCTGCAATTCAAATAAATAATTTTTAAAAAGATTTACTTATTTACTTGAAAGTGCTGAGAAAGAGAGAGATCTATCCACTGGTTCACTCCCCAGATGGCTGCAACAGCCAGGCTGGGCCAGGCCAAAGCCAGGAGTCAGCCCCAAGCACTTGGGCCATCTTCCGCTGCTTTTCCCCAGGCCATTAGCAGGGACCTTGATCTGAAGTGGAGCAGCAGAGCACAAACTGGCTCCCATATGGGATGCTGGCATTGCAGGTGTCGACTTAACCCTCTATGCCACAACACCAGCTCCTCAAATAAACAAATTTTAATATAAAGATATTAATTGCAGCTTTGTAGAATTATTATGAAGAATACATGATCTAAATGAAGTGTCTTCTCTCTCATTCTGATGGAAGCATTTTCTGCCCAGGAATTCCCTTATTCAGTAGGCAAAAATGCCACCTCTCAAATTCCTTTCTCCAAAAGGGGCTCCAAATTGATATACTGCATTAGAACACTGTCCCAAAGAACAGTGTCCTCGGCCGGTGCTGTGGCTCACTTGGCTAATCCTCCGCCTGCGGCGCCGGTACCCCGGGTTCTAGTCCCAGTTGAGGCGCCGGGTTCTGTCCCGATTGCTCCTCTTCCCGTCCAGCTGTCTGCTGTGGCCCTGGAGGGCAGTGGAGGATGGCCCAAGTGCTTGGGCCCTGCACCCGCATGGGAGACCAGGAGGAAGCACCTGGCTCCTGGCTTTGGATCGGCGCAGCGTGCCGGTCGTAGCGGCCATTTGGGGGGTAAACCAATGGAAGGAAGACTTTTCTCTCTCTCTGTCTAACTCTGCCTGTCAAAACAAAACAAAACAACAACAACAAAAAAAAAAACAGTATCCTCAAGCTAAGAGTGATGGTGTTCAAAAGAATTCGGTATTGTGAGCCAGATCTGTGACTACAAACACTTTACTTACGTACTTACTTACTTATTTGAAAAACAGAACTACAGAGAGAGAGAGAGGTCTTCCATCTGTTAGTTCACTTCCCAAATGGCTACAACGGCCAGGGCTGGGCCAGGCCAAAGCCAGGAGCCAGAAGCTTCTTCCAGGTCTCCCAGGGGAGTGCAGGGACCCAAGCACTTAGGCCATCTTCCTCTGCTTTTTCCAGGTGCATCAGCAGAGAGCTGGATCAGAAGAGGAGCAGCTGGGACTTGAACATTGCTGGTATGGGATGCAGGCGTCACAAGTGGAGCCTTAATCTGCTATGCCACAGCGTGGGCTCCTGCAAGCACTTTAAATACTAACCCTAGCATAGGCTTTCAATAAAGGCTTTGGTGTAGTTCTGCTCAAGGGCAAGTGGTGGATGCTTTTTGGACCATGGGCTCTTTGAGGACAGGAACTGAGGATCACTTATCTCTGCGTCCTCTGGGCCAGCAGTATGCACACCAGCCCAGGGGATGTTTGAAGAATAAATGACCCTTCCTGGCTGCACTGTTGAACCTTGGGATTCCTACCCAGCGGGTTTAGTATGTCAGGGGATTCTGACAATGCTATGTGCAGGGCTTTTATTTTATTTTATAACACTTTAGTTAAAATCAGTTGTCTCCATTTGAAATTGTACCAGTGACCAAAAGTTCATATTTTTCAAAGAGAAAAAAACTGACGGGGATAATTATTATCTGGTTGCGATTGTTTCCACTAGTAAAGCTTGGAGGAAATATTGCACTAAAAGATTTTCTTTCCTTCTCTTCTCATTACCTCTAAGCTGTGCTCTCATAGTAGTCTTCTGGCTGGTGTCCTTACATGCAACCTCCACGCTTTTGGATGTTTTTGTCCTTTAATCGTTTAGCCAGCACCTACTTTGTAACAGGTGCTCCCTTAGAGCTGGAGATCCAAAGGTGCTATGCCACAAACTTTCCCAGAAACACAAAAAAGCCTGGAGTCTTGAGAAGCAAAGAAGTACTTCAGTGTTATTAGAATGTACAGTACGTGTGGATAGGTGTCGGAAGGTGACTGGCTAGGTCATATTAAGGAGTTTGGACTTTGAATGGTAAGGAAAAAAATTGAGTTTTTTTTTTTTTTTTTTTTTTGACAGGCAGAGTTAAACAGAGAGAGAGAGACAGAGAGAAAGGTCTTCCTTCCGTTGGCTCACCCCCCAAATGGCCGCTATGGTTGGTGCGCTGCGCTGATCCGAAGCCAGGAGCCAGGTGCCTCCCCCTGGTCTCCCATGTGGGTGCAGGGCCCAAGCACTTGGGCCATCCTCCACTGGCCTCCCGGGCCACAGCAGAGAGCTGGACTGGAAGAGGAGCAACCGGGACAGAATCCGGCGTCCTGACCGGGACTAGAACTCGGGGTGCCGGCGCTGAAGGCGGAGGATTAGCCTAGTGAGCCACGGTGCTGGCCAAGGAGTTTGGATTTTATCTTACAACGGTAAGGAAAAAAAATTGAGATTTTGAGCAGAGACTGAGTGATTAGAATTTGTGTTACATTGCTGTGTCAACTGAGTAGAAGAAGACAGACTCGGGGCCAGTGTTGTGGCACGGTGGGGGAAGCCAGCGCTGGTGATTAGGGTAACCCAAACTGTAGTGCATCTGCCACCCGAGTGGGAGACACATACGGAGTTCCTGGCTCCTGGTTTCAGTCTATCCCAGCCCCTCAGCCCTTGTGGTCATTTCGGAAATAAACCAGAGCATGGATGATCTCTGTCTCTCTCTCTCTGTCACTTTGCCTTTCAAATAAACAAATAAGAATAAATCTTTTAAAAAAGAAGAATTCGGGCTTGAAGTGAGAAAGAGCAGTGAGGATATTTCCGACCGTTTTGCAGGGCGTCAGACTCAGATCCGTGTGCTGTAGTCCGGGTCAAGAATGATGAAAGCGGGGCCAGCGCCATGGCTCACTAGGTTAGTCCTCCGCCTGCAGCACTGGCATCTCATATGGGCACCGGGTTCTGGTCCCGGTTGCTCCTCTTCCAGTCCAGCTCTCTGATGTGGCCGGGGAGTGCAGTGGAGGATGGCCCAAGTGCTTGGGCCCTGCACCCGCATGGGAGACCAGGAGGAAGCACCTGGCTCCTGGCTTCGGATCAGCGCAGTGCGCTAGCTGTGGCAGCGGTTTGGGGGGTGGACCAGTTGCGGGGGGGATCTTTCTCTCTGTCTCTCTCTCTGTCTACAACTCTACCTGTCAAAAAAAAAAAAAAAAAAAAAAAAAAAGAATGATGAAGGCGGGAAGATGCCGGCGTGTGGACAGATTGCTGAGATTTTTAGCAAATAGAATGACTTCTGGTGTCCATTTAGTTGTGGGGGATAGAAAACAGGGGCTTTTCTCAGGTTGCCAGCTGGGGTCCACGTGACAGACCAAGCTAGGTCTGCTAGACCAAGGAGAATAGGAAGAAGTGTTTTCGCTTAGAGATGAGTTTGGGTTTGGGACAGAAGCATTTGAGATGCCTGTGAGTTCTGCAGGTGGAGCTGGCTACTGAGAAGTTAGAGAAATTGGATTGGAGCTCAGGCGAAAGAGCCGGAAACGAAGATCTGGGGCCAGGACGCATGGTGTGAATGAGCCCGTATGAAGGAGTGCGTGTGGCACACAGAAGCAAAGGAGCAGAAGCAGCCCAGGGCTGTAGGCCCGGCTAACTGGGAGATTCCAGACAGCGAAAGGACCCCGAGAAAGAACCAAAGAACACTCAATGAGGTCAAAGGACGCCCAGGTGGGCCGGGCCATTTAACCTAGCGGTTAAGACACCAGTGGACACTTGCAGCCCACACGGGGAAGTAAGTGGGTTCCTGCCACGTGTGTGGGAGATCTGGATTGAAATCCCAGCTCCAGACGTCAGCCCAGGCACAGCCCCAGCCATTGCAGGCATTCGGGGCGTTGACGGGAGCTCGTTCTCTGTCCCTCTGCCTCTCAAAAGAACATTAAAACAGAAACAGAGGGCAGGATGGAAAACGAAAGGGCGAAGGGTTTCAGAGGAGCCGTGAGCAGCATCCAGTGCCGCAGAGGGGTCAGGGAGAGAAAGAGCCGAGGAGAGGAGTGTGCGCTGAGGCTGGAGGAAGTCACAGGCCGTCTTAGGGAGAGCCATTGTAGAGGAAGGCGAACTTTAAAATCAGAGTGCGTTTGGTTGTGAAGGAAATGGAGAAGACCAGGAGGCTCAGGAGGAGGCAGCTGGAGGCTTGGCTGTGAAAGGAGAGTGACGGGGACTTAGCTGCATCCTCTTAGCCAGTGTTGAGAGTTAATTTTTTTAAAAATTTATTTGACAGATAGAGTTAGACAGTGAGAGAGAGAGAGAGACAGAGGGAAAGGTCTTTCCTCCGTTGGTTCACCCCCCAAATGGCTGCTACGGCGATCCAAAGCCAGGAACCGGGTGCTTCCTCCTGGTCTCCCACGTGGGTGCAAGGCCCAAGCACCTGCCCATCCTCCACTGCCTTCCCCGGGCCACAGCAGAGAGCTGGACTGGAAGAGGAGCAACCGGGACCAGAACCGGCGTCCATCTGGGATGCTGGCACTGCAGGCAGAGGATTAACCAAGTGAGCCATGGGACTGGCCCCTGAGAGTTAATTTCTTAAAACTATTTTTTGTTATTATAAAAGTAAGATATGACGGCAGGCATTGTGATGTAGCAGATAAAGCTGCCACTTGTGATGCCGGCATCTCATATGGGCGCTGGTTACAGTCCCAGCTGCTCCGCTTCCAATCCAGCTCCCTGCTAATGCACCTGGGAAAAGCAACAGAAGATGGTCCAAGTTCTTGGGCCCCTGTGTTCTCATGGGAGATCATGGGCTTTGGCCCGGCCCAGCCCTGGCTGATGTAACCATCTGGGGAGTGAACCAGCAGATTGAAGATCCGTGTGTATGTGTGTGTGTGTGTGTGTGTATCCCTCCCTCTCTCTCTGTAACTCTGACTTTCAACTAAATAAATATTTTTTTTTTTGACAGGCAGAGTGGACAGTGAGAGAGAGAGACAGAGAGAAAGGTCTTCCTTTTTTTGCCGTTGGTTCACCCTCCAATGGCTGCCGTGGCCGGCACGCTGCAACCAGCACACCGCGTTGATCCGATGGCAGGAGCCAGGTACTTATCCTGGTCTCCCATGGGGTGCAGGGCCCAAGCACCTGGGCCATCCTCCACTGCACTCCCTGGCCACAGCAGAGAGCTGGACTGGAAGAGGGGCAACCGGGACAGAATCCGGCGCCCCGACCGGGACTAGAACCCAGTGTGCCGGCGCTGCAAGGCGGAGGATTAGCCTAGTGAGCCGCGGTGCCGGCTCTAAATAAATAATTTTTTAAAAAAAGATATGCAAGGTATGAAATTTCAAAGGTTATGGAAGAATATAAAATAAAAAGTCTAAATATATGTTCCTCTCAAAAGGTAGTCATTGTTAAGTTTGATGTCTGATATTTCAGAATACCTAAACAAGTTTGCACATACACACACACGTGTATATGTATATATACATATCTGTAAACATTTATTTGAGAGAGAGAGAGATTCACTCCCCAAATGCCTGCGATAGCCGGGGCAGGGACCCAAGAACCTGAGCCACATCACCTGCTGCCTCCCAGGGTGCACCTCAGCGGGAAGCTGGACTTGGGAGTAGAGCTGGAGCTGGAACCCAGGCGCTCCAGTCTGGGAGGTGGGCATCCCAAGTGGTGTTTTAACTGCTGTACCTCAGGCTGGCCACACACCGTCTCCGTCTCCCTCAACTTGATTCTGGCACACACACCACTCTGCTTGGTCCCTTAACCCTTTCCATTCACCAAGCCATCCCTAGAAGCCCTTCCACCTCTCCCTGACCTCCTTCTCCCTGCTCCACCGTATCCCTACTGCTCTGACGCCCTGCAGTTCCTGGAACCTGCCAGTCACACTCACGGGCTTTTGCACTTGCTGTTCCCCGGCCTGGAACATTCTTCCTCCAGATATCCTCTTGGCACACTCTCTCACTTCCTTCAGATCTCTGCTTAAATGTCACCTCTTTAGAGCCACCACTGATCACGCCTGGTATCTTATGCCACGTCGTTTTCTTCACAGCACTTAGCACCACGGTTGTGTTTACTTGTTTAATGTCAGTCTCCCCACAAGCATCCATGCTCCCAGAAGGGAGGGGCTTTGTCCTCTTCACTGCCCCCCCACTCAGAGCCCAGAACAGCATGTGACCCTTAGTAGGTACCCAGCAGAACGTTAACAAGCACAGAGAGCAGGCCTGGTCTGGTCTCATGGTGACAACACGGTGTGTAAGAGTGCACGCTGTTCCGCGCTGCCTGGCGAGGGGTCCACACCGCGTCGTTCTTGATTCACGGCGGAACTTTAAGGGAAGCTGTCATGATGTCCGGAGCCCTTGATGTCCTGCAAATGAAGGAGGAGGACGTCCTCAAGTTCCTTGCAGCAGGAACCCCCCTAGGTGGCTTCCAACTGGAGCAGTACAGCTACAGAAGGAAAAGTGCTGCATCTACTCATCAACCCGGGAGAAACTTCTGTTGTCTCCTGCCATTGCTGCCATTGCAACACTCTGCTGACGTCAGTGTGATACCTTCCAGAAACACTGGCCACAGGGCTGTGCTGAAGTCTGCTGCCCCAACTGGAGCCACTCCTATCACTGGTCGTGTCGCACCTGGGACCTTCACTAACCGGATCCAGGAAGCCTTCCGGGAGCCATGGCTTCTGGTGGTCACTGATCCCAGGGCTGACCGCCAGACTCTCACAGAGGCACCTTATGTGAACCTGCTGACCATTGCTCGGTGTAACACACACTCTCCTCTGTGCAACAGCAAGGGAGCCCACTCAGTGGGTCTGATGTGCAGGATGCTGGCCCGGGAGGTTCTGCGCATGCGTGGTACCATCTCCCGTGAACACCCCTGGGAGGTCATGCCTGGTCTCTACTTCTACAGAGATCCTGAAGAGATTGAAAAAGAACAGGCTGCCTGCTGAGAAAGCTGTGACCAAGGTGAAGGGCTGGCCCCAGCGCCTGAGTTCATGCTGCTCACCCGGAAGTTGAAGACCAATCTAAAGGGTGTGCAGGTGCCCTCGGGCGCCTCCTCAGCAGTTCCCCACTGGAGCCTGGCCTGCAGCTCCCCCTGCTCAGGCCGCCGAGCGGGTAGGAACAGCCCTGAGTGCTCTCAGGCTGCTCTTCACGGTCTCTGAAGCAAACATGGAAATGAGGTAGACAGAAAACAAACACCAGTTTCTACAGGAACAAAAGAAAAAAAGAGTGAAAGCTCAGAGCACTTGGGTTTCTCAGTAGGAGTGTGCATGTGGGTAAGTGGACGATTCTCCGTATCCGTACAGTGGGGCTGTTGGGAGGATTAACAGGTGCACCCGACCTGTGTGGGGCAGTGGCTGGGCTGCAGGCAGTCCTCAGTAAGAAGTGCTATCAGCGTCGCTGGTGGCTTTCCGCGAGGCATCGAGCAGCTCTGCCGTCGATGGCTTCTCTTCCCCAGCTGCTCCGGGCCCCTGGCACTAGTTCTTTCCTGCCGCCTTTCTGTGTCCTTCACCCTGAAACACTGGTGCCTCCTGAGTGCTGCTCACTCCTTGCAAGTTCTTCCGAAAGCTCATGGCTTTAACTGCACCCGGGCTGCCCCAACAACCAGTCCCTAGGGCCTCTGACTCTTGCATCCAGCGGCTGTGAGCACTGTCAGGCTAATGGCTTCTTGGGTGACCTGACTCCCTGAAGAGTGGGCTCCTCCAGGGCCGGCAGTTTCTTTCTTTTTTCCCAAAGAAACCTTTTATTTAATGAGTACAGATTTCATAAGTACAATTTTAGGAATATAGTGATTCTTCCTACCATTACCTGCCTTCCTACCCCCACTCCCACCCCAGCTCCTCCTCCCTCTCCTATTCCCAGTCCCATTCTCCATTAAGATTCATTTTCAATTAACTTTATACACAGAAGACTAACATTATACTAAGTAAAGATTTCAACAATTTGCCCCCTCCACACACATGCACAAAACTGTTTGAGAACAAGTTTTATAGTTAACTCTCATAATACAACTCATTAAGGACAGAGGTCCTGCATGGGAAGTTAGTGCACAGTGACTCCTGTTGTCATTTTAACAATTAACACTCTTATATATGACGTCCGTGACCACCTGAGGCTCTTGACATGAGCTGCCAAGACTGTGGAAGCCTTTTGAATCCACAGTCTCCGTCAGTATTTAGAAAAGGCTGGCCGGCGCCACAGCTCAATGGGCTAATCCTCCGCCTGCGGCGCTGGCACCCCAGCTTCTAGTCCCATTCGGGGCGCCGGATTCTGTCCCGGTTGCTCCTCTTCCAGTCCAGCGGCCATTGAGGGGTGAACCAATGGAAAAGGAAGACCTTTCTCTTTGTTTCTTTCTCCCTCACTGTCCACTCTGCCTGTCAAAAAAACATTTAAAAAAAAAAAAAGAAAAGAAAAAGAAAAGGCTGTAAGCAAAGAGGAAGTTATCTCCTCCCTTCCAGAAAAGTAGATCTTATTTGATGCCGGCAGTTTCTTGGTTGTCTTTTTTTTTTTTTTTTTTTTTTTTTTGACAGGCAGAGTTAGACAGTGAGAGAGAGAGACAGAGAAAAAGGTCTTCCTTCCGTTGGTTCATCCCCCCAAATGGCTGCTACGGCCAACGCGCTGCGCTGATCCGAAGCCAGGAGCCAGATGCTTCTCCTGGTCTCCCATGGGGATGCAGGGGCCCAAGCACTTGGGCCATCCTCCACTGCCCTCCCGGGCCACAGCAGAGAGCTGGACTGGAAGAGGAGCGACCGGAATAGAACTGGCACCCCGACCAGGACTAGAACCCAGGGTGCCGGCACCGCAGGCGGAGGATTAGCCTAGTAAGCCACAGCGCCGGCTTCTTGGTTGTCTTTATCTCTGCTCCCAGGGGTACGTGCCTTGTGGGTGCTCACAGTCCAGCAGGGATACAGGGAACAAAGGACTAACCAGAACAGGGCGAGTGGTGGTCAGTGCTGTGTACGTAGGAAAAGGAGAGCCGAGAGCTAGGAGAGGCAGAGGTGTACCAGCTGGTGGAGGATGCACAGGCTCAGGCTCCAGGGGCCGTCTGAACTGAGCCTTGAAGGAAAGGAGCAGAAAGCACAGGAGGCCTGAGGGCAGAGCGTAAAGCACCAGCACACACGCCCTGAGCTGCGGGGTGTCTGGGACAGCAGAGAAGCCACAGCACCTGCAGAACGTAAAGGATGGGAACAGTGGGAGGAGATGAGGTGCGTCAGGTTTGGGGGTGGCGGCAGCAGTGGTTTCAGATCATACAGGGACTTAAAGATGTGCCACTTGGCGGGCAGCTTTGTGGGCGCGGCAGCTGAAGCATCGCCTACAACACTCATCCCATGTTGGAGCGCTAGTTCAAGTCCTGGCCGCTCAGCTTCTGATCCAGCTCCTTGCTAAGGTGCCAGAGGAGGCAGCAGAAGATGGAAGTACTTGGGCCCTTGCCATCCATGGGGGAGACCCGGATGGAGTTCCTGATCCATCCCTGACCATCACAGCCATCTGGGGAGTGAACTAGTGGATGGAAGATCTCTCTCTCTCTCTCTCTTTCTCTTTAAGATTTATTTTATTTATTTGAAAGGCAGAGTTAGAGAGAGAGAGAGAGAGAGAGAGAGAGAGAGAGAGGTGTCTTCCATCCACTGGTTCAGTCCCCAAATGGCCTCAATGGTCGGAGCTGAGCCCACCTGAAGCCAGGAGCCAGGAACTTCTTCCAGGTCTCCCACATGGGTGCAGGGGCCCAAGGACTTGGGCCATCTTCTACTGCTTTCCCAGGCCATAGCAGAGAGCTGGATCAGAAGTGGAGCAGCCGGGACTCAAACCAGCACCCATGTGGGATGCTGGCATTATAGGCAACAGCTTTACACGTTTAAGCCACAGCGCAGGCCCAGGAAGATCTCTTTCTGTCTCTCCCTCTCTCTCGGTCACTCTGCTTTTCAAATAAATAAAATAAATAAATAAAAAAATATGAGCCATTGGAAGGTTCCACACTTGATCTTAGCCAAAAGGCCAAGAAGCGATTTTTGGAAGGTTCTGAAGACTGACAGAAGATGAGAATGTTTGAAAAGGTCACTGCAGCTCTGGCTCAATAAGAGATGCTAGAAAGGCAAGGACGACAGTGAGAAGACCAGGTGGAAGTGTCCAGGGGAGGGATCATGGTGACCTGGCCCTGGGTGGCAGAGGGGAAGGGAGGAGAAACTGTGAGACTCGGGTTTGCTGATGTGTCAAGTGTAGGATGTGAGAGAGAGGAGGCAGGTTGACGAATGGAGTACAGGGGGAAGGGAGGACGGCTCCAGCCAACAGGAGCTGTCTTGATCCTGCCGTGATGCATCCGTGGCCCCCTGGGCCAGGACGGGAACAAAACGGAAGGATCGGGAGCAGAAGAGGACCCTAAAGGTCCCCCACATTTCTACTCCTGTAGGAAGGAGGGTAACGAAGGGGAGATCAGTAGCCTGATTGGGAAGGGAAGGCACTTTAGAATTAAAGGTAGGGAGGCCGGCGCCGCGGCTCACTAGGCTAATCCTCCGCCTAGCGGCGCCGGCACACCGGGTTCTAGTCCCGGTCAGGGCGCCGGATTCTGTCCCGGTTGCCCCTCTTCCAGGCCAGCTCTCTGCTGTGGCCAGGGAGTGCAGTGGAGGATGGCCCAGGTGCTTGGGCCCTGCACCCCATGGGAGACCAGGAAAAGCACCTGGATCCTGGCTCCTGCCATCGGATCAGCGCGGTGCGCTGGCCGCAGCGCGCCGGCCGCGGCGGCCATTGGAGGGTGAACCAACGGCAAAAAAAAGGAAGACCTTTCTCTCTGTCTCTCTCTCTCACTGTCCACTCTGCCTGTCAAAAATAAAAAAAAATAAAAAAAGAATTAAAGGTAGGGAGCCATCAGCCTACCTATCGCCTGAGCGGAAGGACCAGTAAGAAGAGAAAGAACAATCGCTTCTTGGCCTTTTGGCTAAGATCAAGTGTGTGGGGAGCAACCCGGACTGGACTGAGTTACTGGAATTAAGACTTATTCTATGCATCTGCTCTCCCACAATATGGCGCTGGGAGAGGAGGCAACAGCTTCTACCCAGCTGCCTCTCACCAACTTGACAAGCTGCAGGACCTGCTCCTGATTGGAGGAGAGCAGCGTACTCGGCGTGTGGGCAGCCGAGTTAGGATTGGCGGAGGAGGACTATAAAGGAGGAGAGAGACGGCATGCACCACGAACATCTAAGGGGAACACCTGTGCAGCCCCCGAGAGAGCCGGCCGGCGGTGTGCCGCTCCCCCGCGGAAGTGGGGAATGTGGCAGGGGGAACCGCCCTTCCACGGAGGTGGAAGGGATGGTAGCCAACCCGGTAGCCAACCCGGGAAGGACCAGCAGCCAACCTGGGAAGGACCAGCAGCAAACCCTGGGAGGGCCGAGCAGACAGAAGAACAGCGCAGGGTCCTGTGTCGTTCCTCCACGAAGAGGGGGAGCGACAAAGTGTAGAAGAGAAAGAACAATTGGGTGGTGAAGATGTAGCCCAATCTCTCAAAAGTCCCCTCTGCTCGCAGCCTCCGGTTCCTTACTCTTTCTGAGCCTTTGTCACCACTTCACTGCTCCGAACACACCAGTGACTTTCTATTTGCCAAAAGGAATGGGCGCCTTTTAGGGCTTCTTGTGTTTGGCCTTTTTACAGCACCGCTGGCCTCCTGGAGGTTCTCCTCCCTTGGTGTCTGCGGCCTCTCTCTGCCGCCGTCCGTGGCCTTGCCAGTCCCCGGCATTGGCTTCTTTTCCTGTGTCTGTCCTTAAATGAGGTTGTTTCTCAGAGTCATGTTCTTATCCTTCACCCCTTTTCATAATTCCACCAATTTATTCAAATATTGACTGTTTAGTACACGCCAGACACAGTCTCAGGAGACAAAGCGATAAACAAAACCTACAAAGACGCCTGCCTTCCCCCCAGGGAGCTGTCCCCTCGCTCCCTTGGCTCAAGGTGCAGATGACTTCCACACTTACTTCTCTAGCACTAATCACACCTTCGAGTTTCTTTCTTTCTTTCTTTCTTTCTTTCTTTCTTTCTTTCTTTCTTTCTTTCTTTCTTTCTTTCTTTCTTTCTTTCTCTCTCTCTCTCTCTCTCTCTCTCTCTCTCTTTCTTTCTTTTTTTGATTTATTTATTATTTTGAAAGGCAGAGTTACAGAGAGGCAGAGGCAGAGAGAGTGGGGGAGGTCCTCCATCTGCTGGTTCACTCCCCAGATGGCCACATGGCCAGAGCTGAGCCGATCCAAAACCAGCAGCCCGGAACTTCTTCCAGGTCCCCCACACAGGTGCAGGGGCCCAAGCACTCGGGCCATCTTCTGCTGCTTTCCCAGGCCATAGCAGAGAGCTGGATCAGACTGGCGCCCATATGGGATGCCAGCACTGCAGGTGGCAGCTTTACCCACTATGCCACAGCACTGGCCCCATGCCTCTGAATTTCAAACACATGTAACCAATACTCCATTAGGCATCTTTGTTAGTGTGTCCTTAAAATGAATTTTTACAGGGGAGTATTCCCCTTTTTTCCTTAAGGATTTACTTAGTTATTTGAAAGGAAGAGTGGTAGAGTGGGAGGGAGGGAGGAAGAGAGAGAGAGGAAATTTCCATCCTCTGGTTCACTTCTCAAATGGCTGCAACAGCAAGGGCTGGGCCACACAGAAGCCAGGAGCCAGGAGCTTCATCCAGGTCTCCCTTGCAGATAGTAGGGGCCCAAGCACTTGGGCCATCTTCTAATGCCTTACCAGACATATAATCAGGGAGTTGGAATGGAAGCAGAGTAGCCAGGACCTAACCCAGCACTCTGATATGGGATGCAGTGGTCCCCTGTGGTGACTGAACCTACTGTACCACAGGACCAACTTCTCTGTATTCGCTCTCTAATTATACCACCTTTATCCCAATTGCCCCCTTCTCTACAGGATTGTTGCAATAGCTCTGTTTCATCTTCTGATGCAAGAGTGGACTTCCTAAATTGCAAATATGTTCATATCATTTCCATTCTTTTTTTTTTTTTTAAGATTTATTTATTTTGGGGCCGGTGCTGCTGTGGTGTAGCAGGTAAAGCTGACACCTCCAGTGCTGGCATCACATATCGGCACTGGTTCAAGACCTGGCTGCTCCACTTGCCATCCAGCTTTCTGCTATGGCCTTGGATAGCAGTGGAAGATGGCCCAAGTCCTTGGGCCCCTGCACCTGTGTGGCAGACCCAGAAGAAGCTCCTGGCTCCTGGCTTTGGACTGGCACAACTCCAGCTATTGCAGCCGATTGGGAAGTGAACTAGCGGATGGAAGACCTCTCTCTCTCTCTCTGCCTCTCCTTCTCTCTCTGTGTGTTATTTATTTATTTGAAAGGCAGAGTTACAGAGAGGGGGAGGGAGAGAGAAACGGAAAGGGGGAGAGAGAGAGAGAGAGGTCCTCCATCTGCTGGTTCATTCCCCAAATGGCCGCAATGGCCGGAGCTGAGTCGATCTGAAGCCAGGAACCAGAAGCTTCTTCCAGGTCTCCCATGCGGGTGCAGAGGCCCAAGAACTTGGGCCATCTTCTACTGCTTGCCCAGGCCATAGCAGAGAGCTGGATTGGAAGAGGAGCAGCTGGGACTAGAACCGGCACCCATATGGGATGCTGGCACTACAGGTGCAGCTTTACCTGCTGTGCCACAGTGCCAGCCCCCACTTCCATTCTTAAAATACTTCAATATTCTTATCACATTAAAATCCCTTATTATTTGGCCTGTTTTTAAAAGGATTTACTTATTTACTTAAAAGGCAGAATGAGAGAGAGAGAGACAGAAAGACAGAGTCAGAGACAGAGAGACAGATAGAGAGATCTTCCATTTGCTGGTTCATTCCCCAGTTGGTTGCAAGGGCAAGGGCTAGGCCAGGCCAAAGCAGGAGCCAGGAGCTTCATCCCGGACTCGCACATGGCAGGACATGAACCGGCGCCCATATGGGATTCGGCTTTGCGGGCAGCAGCTCAATCTGCTATGAATCAATGCCGGCCCCCATTTGGTCTAACTCTTCCTTACGCTTTGCCCCTGTTCCTGTGTTCTTGCCTTATCGAACACATTTTATTTTGTTCCTTGAATTCTCTTGTATGAGCAGGCTTTCATACAGGCTCCTTGTCTAAAATGCCCTTAACTCTTGGCTCCAGCTCAGGAGTCATCCTCTCCTCTCCAGCCTTCCGCACCTTCTCCTGTGTGTGCAAGTGCAACCATAGCCTAAGGTGCAAGCTCCTGGCTCCTGGCTTTGGATCGGCGCAGCTCCGGCTGTTGCGGCCATCTGGGGAGTGAACCAGCAGATGGAAGACCTCTCTCTCTCTGACTCTCTCTGTAACTCTGTCTTTCAAATAAATAAAATAAAATAAATCTTAAAAGAAAAGGGACAGTCTTGGAAAGACTGTTGGTTTTCCTCTGGGGTAGAAGAAAGGAGGGAAGGACAGGAGAAGGAGAGAGTAGGAGAAATCGTGCTGGACAGCTTCTGCTTTCTCTCCTAATGCAGCGAACACTGTGCATAAGCTGACCTGAAGCTCCACTTTCACACCTTCAAACTTTTTTCTTTTTAAGACTTCTTTATTTATTTGAAGGGTAGACTCACAGAGAATGACTTTTCCACCCACTGATTTGCTCCTTCAAATGCCCACAATAGCAGGGTCTGGGCCAGGCTGAAGCCAGGACAAGGAAATTCATCCAGGTCTCCCAGGTGGGTGGCAGGGACTCAAGCTGTCATCTGCTGTCTCTCAGGATGCGTTAGCAGGAAGCTGGATCAGAAGGGGAGCAGAGACTCCATCCCAAGCACTCTCATACGGGATGTGGGCATTCCACACAGTGGCTTAGCCTGCTGTGTGCTAATGTCTGCCCCCCAAATTCTTAATTCTACTAATGTGCCAACTTCACATCTTGCCAAGTTGTGAGAACAAGGAGATCTTACAGGAAAGGGTTCAGAACTCTTCAGATAAGTAGCAATGGACCTGATCATCGCTTAAGTCTGACTGCAAATCCATGCCGTTAGCAGTTGCTAGGGGCTGGCACTGTGGCATGGTGGGTAAAGCCTCTGCCTGCCATGCCGGCATCCCACATAGGTGTCAGTTCAAGTCCTGGCTGCTCCACTTCCAATCCAGCTCTCTGCTATGGCCTGGGAAAGCAGTAGAAGATGGCCCAAGTCCTTGGACCCCTGCACCTGCATGGGAGACCTGGAAGAAGCTCCTGGCTCCTGGCTTCAGATCAGCTTAGCTCCGGCTGTTGCAGCCAACTGGGAAGTAAACCATTGGTCGGAAGACTTTCTCTCTCTCTCTCTCTGCCTCTGCCTCTCTGTAACTCTGTATTTCAAATAAAATAAATAAATGTTAAAAAAAAAAAAAAAAGAAAGTTGGGGCTGGCGCTGTGGTGCAGCGGGTTAATGCTCTGGCTTGGGGTGCCCACATCCCATATGGGCACCAGTTCTAGTCCTGGCTGCTCCTCTTCCAATCCAGCTCTCTGCTATGGCCTGGGAGGGCAGTGGAGGATGGCCTAAGTCCTTGGGCCTGTGCACCTGCGTGGGAGACCCAGAAGAAGCTCTGGGCTCCTGGCTTCGGATCGATGCAGCTAAGGCTGTAGCAGCCATCTGGGGAGTGAACCAGCAGATGGAAGACCTCTCTCTCTGCCTCTCCTCTCTCTGTGTAACTCTGACTTCCAAATAAATAAATAAATCTTTAAAAAAAAAGTTACTAAATCCTAAAGCTCCTCCCCTGTTATCATGCCTTTTAATTCTTTCCTGTGTTGTCAATTCTGCAGTTCCCAGAATTAGAAACATTTTGTTTGCCTCCAAATTACTTTGAAAGAAATTCACCTACCATTACCAAGTATTTTTTTTTATTACAGGGAGAAAAATGATGAAACTGAGGAACACTATCCCCCTCCTGCGATGTCTGGCTTTTTTTTTTTTTTTTTTTTTTGAAGTCATGCTTAAGTCTAACTATATGTTCTAAAATTGGTTTAGGATTCCTTTCAGCCACCAATGCCAACTTATCTTAGGCCAACAGGACTAGAGTTCAGTTGATCTAATTTAGAACAAATTTTTATCCGTAGAAGGGATGGAAAATCTAGGTGAGGATTAAGGTCATGGCCAAGGTACAAGAGGAGGAGGAAGTCTGAGTTAATTATAACCTAGGTTCTGCCGTCTTAATTCCAGGAAGCTGTCCCTTAGCTAGGTGGACAACTTGTTGATTGAGGAATATTCTCAGAGGAGCTGGAAGCCACCAGCTCCCGGATTCTGAGATGAATTTCCACAAGTGAAGGTGTCAGTATTGAAAGACTAGAAATCCTCAGAGAAATATGTCACTTGGAAACATGTCACTTGAGTAGGCATTTGGCTATTTCTCTCCAGCAATCGTGGCTGGCCTGAAAGAGTTCTCTACGGTTGTCTTTTTTTTTTTTTTTTAGACCCATTGCGTCAGGCTGTTTTCACATATTTTTTGAGTATACATTATAATGTAGTTATTGTTTTTGGTTGTTTAGTCTTAGATTTGAAAAAAAATTATTACCTTTTGGTAGACAGCTGAGAAAAAAACACAGAACAGTGAGAACACGACCATCACTGCACAAGGAGACCTCAATGCTCCCTGATAAAAAGATGCCAGCCTGGAAAGCAGCCTTTCTTTTTTTCTTTTTCTTTTTCTAAAGATTTATTTTATTTATTTGAAAGACAGAGTTACAGAGAGAGGTAGAGACAGAGAGAGAGAGAGAGAAGTCTTCCATCCACTGGTTCACTCCCCAGATGGCTGCAACAGCTGGAGCTGCACTGATCTGAAACCAGGAGCCAGGAGCTTCTTCTGGGTCTCCCATGCGGATGCAGAGGCCCAAGGACTTGGGCCATCTTCTACTGCCATCCCAGGCCACAGCAGAGAGCTGGATCAGAAGTGGAGCAGCCGGGACTAGAACTGGCGCCCATATGGGATGCTGGCACTTCAGGACAGGGCTTTAACACCTGCTGCGCCACAGTGTTGGCCCCGAAAGCAGCCTTTTTTGATGTTTGTCAAATGTGAAGTTACATGAGCTTCTTATTTATTTATTTATTTATTGACGGGCAGAGTGGACAGTGAGAGAGAGAGACAGAGAGAAAGGTCTTCCTTTGCCGTTGGTTCACCCTCCAATGGCCGCCGTGGCCGGCGCGCTGTGGCCAGCACACCGCGCTGATCCGATGGCAGGAACCAGGTACTTATCCTGGTCTCCCATGGGGTGCAGGGCCCAAGCACTTGGGCCATCCTCCACTGTACTCCCTGGCCACAGCAGAGAGCTGGCCTGGAAGAGGGGCAACCGGGACAGAATCCGGCGCCCTGACTGGGAGTAGAACCCGGTGTGCCGGCACCGCAAGGCGGAGGATTAGCCTAGTGAGCCGCGGCGCCGGCCTACATGAGCTTCTGATATTGAGCTTAAAAATGGAAAATTTATTTTTGCAGCATTATGGGTAGAGGCCAGGTAGTTCAATGATCACTGGTTAATTTAACTTTTATTGTGCTTCATATTTGACCCTACCCTCCACTCTTTTGCCCCAGTTTCTTCTCTAGTCGGAGCGGTCCCCATCAACATACAGCCAATCTGATTGCTCAAGCCCTAGGAAATGCCATGGCAGCGAAGGCTGTGATGCAAATCCTAGCTGTGAGTCATCACTCGCTCCCACTGACGCGGGCATGGCGTGGCTCACGTGTGGGCTGGGGTTCACATCGAAGTCTGAATGAAAACATGAAAAGCACATGGCTCCTTGCCCCACTCCTGCCCCTCACAGGGAAGTAACCAACTGAAGTCTTGCAGAGCAGAAAGGATGTGGTTAGAGTTAGGGAACAGGATCCCGGGCCTGCATTCCAGTCCTCTGCCCCTGACTCACGCACCTCGGGCAAGTGGTTTCACTCTGTTTCATTTTGCACTGAAGAGTGAGGACAGTCATGTTTTGCTGCCAATCTTCTTAGACGTGTGACCTCTACTACCCAGAAAGAGGCCTTTGCTGCAGTTGAAATGCACAAATAGGGAAACGTGCCACTAAGGACGGTGTTCCACAAGAGGAGAGAAGGATGCTGTTGCTGACCTGGGTCCTTTGGGCCTTTCTGTGCATGCCTTTGGAGAGCTGCACTAGTTGGTGCTGGCCTGGGAGGCTGTGTGAGTGGGGCCACATGGTGAGGATGGAGCATATGAACTTGGGGTTCTGCCCAATGGGGGTGACACTCAGAGCCCGGGGTAGAGTGGAGACCAGTTTCCCTGTGGCAGGTTCTAGCAGTAACTTAGGTATTACACAGCCTACCACGGTTCTGCCAGGCACATGAAACCTGGACAGGGCTCCAGGCAAAGCAATGATGAACGACAGATCGTTCTTGACTTAATGTTAACTCGGTCGTCATCACTTTCACTCTTTTTTCACCAAGCCTGCATTCATATGACTTTGTTTCCATTTCTCTACTTGAAGGTCATGCAAACTGGCAACCACTCTTCCGCCATCACCTGTAATTCTCTGAGAGCCAACCACATGTATTCACTTGTTCTGCTGAGTTCTCTGCCCTCTTTTTGTTTATTCATTTGAAAGTCAGAATTACAGAGAGAGAGAAGGAGGGAGAGGGAGTGAAAGGGGGAGAGAGAGAGAGAGAGAGAGAGAGAATCTTCTATCTGCGGGTTCACTCCGTAGACGGCCAAGCTGGAGCCAGGAGCTTCATCTGGGTTTCCCACATGGCTACCATCTTATGCTGCTTTTCCCAGGCTATGAGCAGGGAGCTGGATCAGAAGCAGAGCAGCCAGGATGCGAACTGGTGCCCATGTAGGTGCTGGTGTTGCAGGCGGCAGCTTTACCTGCTATGCCACAGCGCCAGCCCCAAGTTTCCTACCCTCTTGAGACCCAGAGTGAGATAACATCAAGGTAAAAATCAGACTGTCCCTTGGGGAAACAATAGTTATTTTAACAAGTAGGCTATCATTCAAAACCACACAACAGCATTTTAATTGCTTTTGGATTTGACAACACTGGAATCCATCAAAATGAAGCCTCTGAAGATAACTTCTTACTTCATGTAAGAAGTCCAAGATGGGGCTGGCATTATGATACAACCAGTAAAGCCACTGCCCGTGGCACCGGCATCCCACATGGGCACGGTTTTAAGTACCGGCAGTTCCACTACCCAATCAACTCCCTGCTAATGTGCCTGGGAAAGCAGCAGAAGGTGGAGAATATGCGTGGGCTATGGCACCCACGTGGGAGACCCAGACAGAGTTCCTGGCTCCTGGCTGCAGCCTGGCCCAGTCCTGGCTGTTGTGGCCATTTGAGGAGTGAACCAGCAGATAGAAGATCCATTTCACTTTCTGACTCTGCCTTTTAAACAAACAAACAAATAAATCTATCTTTAAAAAGAAGTCCAAGATAAAATTTTTTTGGAAAACCCATCTGTAGGTTACATGTATAAAATCCTTGAAGGAAAAGTGAGGTGCTACAGAGCCATCTATGATGTGCTTCTTTCAGCTGTACAAGGGATATTTTTAAAAAAGATTTATTTATTTATCTGAAAGTCAGAGTTACACAGAAAGAGAAGGAGAAGCAGAGAGAGAGAGAGAGAGAGAGAGAGAGAGAGAGATCTTCCATCCACTGGTTCACTCCCCAGTTGGCCACAACAGCTGGGGATGTGCCAATCCCAAGCCAGGAGCCAGGAGCTTCTTCCCGGTCTCCCACGCAGGTGCAGGGGCCCAAGGACTTGGGCCATCTTCTACTGCTTTCCCAGGCCATAGCAGAGAGCTGGATTGGAAGTGGAGTAGCTGGGACTCAAAGTGGCACCCTTATGCTGCCATCCGCCACAGCGCTGGCCCCTGTACCAGGGCTATTAATCCTGAAATGCAGGCTTGGCAAAGAAAGAGGGAGTGAAGATGATGACTTCGTAAGGGATTTCTGAGACTTTCCAATTTCAGGCTATGTTTTTTATAACAGAATCTTGTACTGCCCACCTTTGGTTCTTCCTTCTTAGATCTTGGGCAAAAGCAGCCCTGTGCTGCCCATGCTCCGTTTTGAAGGGAAGCGGATCAGGGATCTGGATCTCTGTCTCAGAGCTGGAGGGCGAGATGCAGGTGTGACTCAGCTGGCATCGGCTTTGTAGCAGTCTCATCCTGCAGGCCTGCAGGAAGCCAGTCCCCCAGGCCTGCATCTCCCTCTGTGGCAAGCTGCCACTCACCTCTGCCGTGTATCACCTCAGTATCAGAGGCAGAGGAGTCTGTTTCAGTGTTTGAAAACTGACCGTAGACAGGCAGAGTATGTGATGGGCTAGGGTTACACAGGCAAATGAGAAACAGTACCTTCCTTTACGAAGCTCACAGTTTAGCAAGGGAAATAAATGTAAATGCAGCACTGGACTACAGTGATGTGTGTTGGGAGAGGCATTACGGGAAGGGCAGAGGGAGACATCAGAAGACTTCTCCAAAGATAGGATGAGTTGGCTTTGAAAGCAGTGCCAGGCAGAGGATCCCTGTGAGACCTCAGTGGAAAGAAAGGACCATCAAAGAAGGATGCACTCTTCTCTGAAGGGAGAAGAGAACATCCACTTTGCTGATGGCCGTGCCCAAATACCGATGGAGTCTATGGTCACAGAAGGCTTCCATAGCCTTGGAAGCCCATGGCAAGAGCCTCGGGTGATCACTGACATCATAAATAAGAGTGTTAATTGTTAAAGGAACAACAGAAGTCACTGTGCACTTACTTCCCATATAGGACCTCCATCCCTAACGAGTTGTACTATGAGAACTGACTGTAAATTTTGTTTCCAAACTGTACTCTATATGTTGTGTGTATGCATGGGTGCAAATTGTTGAAGTCTATGCTTAGCATGGAGTTGGTCTTCTGGATATGAAGTCAAACTGAAAATGAACCATAATGAAGAAGGAGATGGGAGAGGGAGAGGGAGGTGGAATGGGAGTTGGAGGTGGGGAAGGTGGGTATGGGGGAAAGAACCAGTGTATCTATGTATACAACTAAAGTTGTATCTATGAAAAAATTCATTCATTAAATAAAAAAAAAAAAAAAGAAAGTGGTGCCAGGAGCTGCCACCTGCAATGCTGGCATCCTATATATGGGCACCCAGTTCAAGTCCTGGTTACTCTGCTTCCAATTCACCTCCCTGCTAATGTGCCTGGGATGGCAGTGGAAGATGATCCAAGTGCTTGGGCCCCTGCTACTCAGGTGGGAGACCTGGATGAGGCTCTTGGCTTTAGCCTGGCTCAGCTCCAGCCACTGTGGCCATTTGAGGAGTGAACCATCAGATAGAAGATCTTAAAAGAAAGTAAGAGAGAGAGAGAGAAGAGAGAGAAGAAGGAAGGAAAGAAGGAAGGAAGGAAGGAAGGAAGGAAGGAAGGAAGGAAGGAAGGAAGGAAGGAAGGGAGGGCAGACAGGCTGCCTGGTAGAAAGGGCCAGGAATGAAGGTAGAGGGAACAATATTTATGAAAGTATAGATTCATTATGGCTAGATTACTTTATTCATCACATTTGTATTGAGTGACTTCTATGTGCCTAGAACTTAGGTTAGGAACCATCTAGCACAGGCAAGGTAGAATGCATGTGCGTGTGTGTGCGCAAAAATAGTGGTAGGTTAGTAGATGATGTGGGAATAATGTTTATATTTTCCTAGTCAAGTAGGAAGTAAGGTTATCTGTTGATGGAAATAATCATGACCCATGGGAACACAGTATAAGTGGCAGGTAGTATTAAGTGCTCTTTTAAGACTGTGATCCTGAATATAAAAGCAAGACTAGTCACCTTGTTTGCTCCAGCTATACTCAGCTATGTGGGTGCAAGTGCAGAGCAGGTACACAGTTGTATTAAGCAAGGATGTGGTTTTGGCAAATGATTACAGCAAAGTGAGAGCCAAGTAAGTTCAAGTGCATTCAGGGGAATTATCTTGATTGACTATGAAATATGAATCGGGGGACTGGCACTGTGGTGCAGTGGGTTAAGCCCTCACCCATGATGCTTCCTCATCCCACATGACTGCCTGTTCCAAGTTCCGGCTGCTCCACTTCTGATTCAGCTCCCTGCTAACGTGCCTGGGAAAGCAGCAGAAGATGGCCCAAGTGCTTGGGCCCCTGCACCAATGTGAGAGACCTGGAAAGAAGCTACTGGCTCCTGGCTTTGGCCTGCACAGCCCTGGCCTTTGCAGCTATTTGGGGAGTGAATCAGTGGATGGAATATCTCCTTTTCTCTTTGCCTTCCAAATAAGTAAATAAATATGTAAATAAATACTTTTTAAATGGAGAGATATTAATTGTGTAAAGAGGGAGAAGATGAGGGAATGGACTGGAAAGGAAAATGGCCAGAGAAAGGGGTGCATGAAACTGAAACTACAGAATGGCTGAAATTTTTGGTAATAACATGGGAATCCACGCCCAAGACAGAGGAAAGACACAATCTAATCTTTGGCGTTTCTAGGGGAACTGAGAGACCAAGTACCTGGAAGGATCATTTATGTCAATAATTCTCACACTTTAGTGTGCATCAGAATTATGAGAGCCAAATAAAACACAGGTTGCTAGATCTCACTCAGGGGCCTTATTCTGGAAACAACACAACCTTGTGCATTTTGAAATTGCCAAGAATTAAGATACAAGTAGTGCAGTAGCAAGGCAGCGAGCCAGGAGACAAAATTATCAGGAAATAAAGGGGAGTGAGCTGGTGGCCAGTAGATAACTGCAACAAAATCGGGGCGGTGCTGTGGCGCCCGCGGAGTCCCAGCTGCTCTACTTCAGATCCAGCTCCCTGCTGATGGGTCTCTGAAGGACAGCCAAGTGTTTGGGCCCCTGCACCCACATGGGAGACCTGGAAGAAGCTCCTGGATCCTGGATTCTACCTGGCCCAGCCCTGACTGTTGAGGCCATCTGGGGAATGAACCAGCAGATGGAAGGTTTAATTAGATGAAATTTAAGGCTGGGTTTTTATAGGCACTGGTTAGAAACTGTGTGGCTGAAACAGTTAATACCAAATGAGATTAAGATGAAGCTATGGCCGGCACTGTGGCTCAATAGGCTAATCCTCCGCCTTGCGGCGCCGGCACACCAGGTTCTAGTCCCGGTTGGGGCGCCGGATTCAGTCCTGGTTGCCCCTCTTCCAGGCCAACTCTCTGCTGTGGCCCGGGAGTGCAGTGGAGGATGGCCCAAGTGCTTGGGCCCTGCACCCCATGGGAGACCAGGAGAAGCACCTTGCTCCTGCCTTCGGATCAGCGTGGTACGCCGGCCGCAGCGATCATTGGAGCGTGAACCAACGGCAAAGGAAGACCTTTCTCTCTCTCTCTCTGTCTACTCTGCCTGTCAAAAAAAAAAAAAAAAAAAAAATGAGGCTAAAGGTAGGTTGTCAAGGGACTTGTATATTAGTATTTTTATTAGTTTTTTTTTTAAGATTTATTTTATTTATTTGAAAGACAGAGTTACAGAGAGAGGCAGAGACAGAGAGAGGTCTTCCATCTGCTGGTTCACTCCCCAGATGGCTGCAACGGCCGGAGCTGTGCTGATCCAAAGCCAGGAGTCAGGAACTTCTTCCAGGTCTCCCACATGGGTGCAGGGGCCCAAGGACTTGGACCATCTTCTACTGCTATCCCAGGCCACAGCAGAGAGCTGTATCTGAAGAGGAGCAGCTGGGACTAGAACTGGCGTCCATATGGGATGCCGGTGGTTCAGGCCAGGGCGTTGACCCGCTGTGCCACAGCGCTGGCCTCATTTTTATTAGTTTTTCATCTACTTGAAAGGAGAGTGAGAGAGAATATCTTCCATCTGCTGTTTCACTCCCCAAATGGCCACAATAGCTAGGGCTGGGCCAAAGCCAGGAGCCTGGAAATCCATCTGGGTCTCTCATGTGGGTGGTTGCAGGGCCTAAGTACTTGAGCCCACCATCTGTTGCCTTCCCAGGTGCATTAGCAGGAAGCCGGATCTGAAGCAGAATAGCCAGGACTCGAACCAGCGCTCCACTGTGGGATGAGGGTGCCCCAGGCAGTGGCTCAACCTGCCGTGCCAGGATTTTGTTAGTATCAGGGCCTCTGTTTGATAAGCAGGTCTAGTGTTAAGTTCCCTTACTAATGTGTTATCTCTGGTGAAACTGCTACAGTATTCCCTATGACAGTGATCACAAGCATACCATTTATGTCCTGGTAAATAAAAACCACACTAGTTAGGAAACATCATTAAAGAGTCCTACAAAGCTGCGCATCACCTTACATAAAATTAGGGAGGCGGACATCTAGAGGGACAATAAATCTCAAATAACTTGAGAGTACTGCAAAGTAGGACTGAGACTATTAGTACTGAATGAACCATGGAAATTTGAAGCAGGGAGGCGTGCAAGGTGGTGATGGGTGACAGCAGGGCACAGAACACTGCATGTGATCATTACCTGGGCCCAGCATGTACTTCCACCACTTGTTACTGACAGGATCCCAGCCAAGTCACTTCATGTTTCTGCTGCTCAGTTTCAGCTGATTAAATGGGTAGATCATTCCTACCAGCTGCAGGCTAAGTGAGATAGAGCAAGTGCTCTGAAAATGTAAATTGCTATACAAACGTGGAGTATTTTACAACATATTGAGTTATTCTTGGAAATCTGGGCAGAAGACATGCTCAGAAGTGCAAGGAGAGACTGGAAAAGAAAGGAGAAACCTTGCTCCAAGGACAGCAATGCGGAGATGTACAGAAGATTGAACGTGCAAGTGGAGCTTCATATTGGTCTGCAGGTGATGAAAGCTCAACAAATCTTCACTGTTTGACATTTCTGTTGAGTAACTTACTTTTATTTATTTTCACTCACTTGACAGGCACAGTAAGCAAGGTGGGGAAGGAGGGAGAGAGATCTTCCATCCAGCAATTCATTTCCGAAATGCCTGCAAGATCTGGGGCTGCGCCAGATGGAAGCCATGGGCCAGGAACTCCATACGGTTCTCCTACGTAGGTGGCAGGGACCCAAATGCCTAAGCCAATCACTTGCTGCCTCCCAGGACGGCATTAGCAGAAAGCTGAATCAGAAGTGGAGGTGGGACTCAAACCCAGGCACTTCACTATGGGATGTGTGTGTCCCAAGTGGCTGCTTGCCCAAGGCACCACAATGCCTACCCTAGAACTTACTTCCTTAGCAGTGATTTCCTTAGGGATCACACCCTTGGACCATAGTGACTGATCATTCTCACTCACTTGGACTTTGGCAACTGTAATCTCCCCTCTCCTCATGATGCCTACTAGAGTGTCTGTACTTTCACCCTGAGAAGAACGCAGGACCATATGCACTAACCTGCACCCTGTGCACGTTTCCATCCTAGCACCTGTTACATGGACTTGACTGATGTTAGACTAGGCAAACTGTTGGAGGACCTTGTCAAAACCTTTCAATGGGTTTCCACTTGCTGGCTGTAAGACGGCCCAACCCTTGACACGGCGGAAAGGGCACCTCAGGATCTGGTGCTGTGTTTCTGACTTTGCCGGTGTCATCTCACGGTTCTCTACCCAGGGATCCAGCCACACTTAGGTTCTTTCAGGATCTCCCTCGTGCCAACCATTTCCTGAGTGAACAGGTTTCACCCAAGCTGTGCCGTCAGCCTGATGTATCTTGCCTTTCTGGTCACTACTCTTTACTTTAGGTATTACCTCTCCTGACCATCTCCTTCTCAAGTTTGGGTTAGCCTCCTCCTTCAGTACAGCCCTCCTCACATAACGGCAACTGCGCAATGACCTGTCTCACAAGACAAAGCTCTGTGAAGTGGCTGACAGTCTTGTTCATGTTTCTACCACAGTGAATAGGAAGTTAGGTGCACAAGAGACATCTGATTTTTATTGATGGAGCCAATGGCAAACATGGGCACCCTGGGATTCAGTGAAATATGGCCTCCTCAGTTCTCTGCTAGGAAACAGGCCATTTGGGGTTGGCCCAGGCAGAAACAAGCCTGGTGAAGTCAAGTGGCCACTTCATGCAGCCCACTGCTATTTTAACCTACGAAAATTCTATACATGCACTATTAGCCACACGGAAGACTAGACACGTGTTGTATGGCAAAGGAGGAAGTAGCAGTCAGGTGAGTAGTAAATGTTTACTGTAGCACTTTCTGGTGTGACCATGTGGTTTACAAAACTCACATCACATATTCTTCCACAGGTTCTAACTAGTGCAGTCTAACCTCATACCTTTTTTCTTTCTTCTGGTTTTAATATTCATGCATTGTATGAGAGACTCATACAGATCACCATTATCATAGAAGCCAGTATCTTTGCAGTAATGCTACTCATGTTCTTAAGTTACCAAACAACTTCTTGAAAAGGTGTAGCTCCAGTTTTGATCACTTGTATGTACTGCAGAAGCAGTATGTTGGGCATTACTTTATGTTTCAGAAGAGCAGCCGTCTCTGGGAGACTTCCTTGCCCATTAGAAAAGCTGGGCCCTCTATTACGGTAGAGCAGCAGGTCCCTAGGCTCAATTCCTGGCTCTGGCCCAGTAACTATGTTCTTCCTTTCATCTGGGAATCTGGGACTGAGTTTCCAGGTCCCGCTGAAGCCCAGCCCCATCCTGGCCACTGCAGGCGTTTGAAGAGTGAACAGGCAGATGGAAATCTCTTTTTGTCTGTTTCTTAAATAACAAAATAAAGCAGCAGTATTATATAAATGTACAAGGTAAATTTGGGACTGATAAAGGTTCAAACTTATTCAAGGATTAATACTATATTTTGTTACAGTGCATTTACAATCAAAAGGCACCAGGCCATCTTGGTTTATCATCAACTGGCTACATGTTTTGTTGAAGCTATAAGTGTCAATGGAGGGGCCAGCACTGTGGCATAGTAGGTTAATCCTCTGCTTGCAGTGCTGGCACCCCTTATAGGCACCGATTCTAGTCCCAGCTGCTCCTCTTCCGATCCAGCTCTCTGCTATGGCCTGGGAGAGCAGTGGAAGATGGCCCATGTCCTTGGGCCCCTGCACCCACGTGTGAGACCCAGGAGTTCCTGGCTCTTGGCTTCCGATCCGTGCAGCTCAGGCCACTTGCTGCCATTTGGGGAGTGAACCAGCAGACAGAAGAGCTCTCTTTCAGTCTCTCCCTCTCTCTGTAACTCTACCGCTAAAAAAAAAAAAAAAAAAAAAAGTACCAATAACCCAGCCAAGGATTCTAAGATTCTCAGGAAAAGTGAATGATCAGTCTCCTTTATCCTCAAAAAGAGTTTTAGGAAGACAGACTGGAATTAAACACTTGATTTATTTCAGGACCTAACAATTCAGATCCATGGATGACACTCAGTTATAGCCCTGTTTAAATAGCTACAGGCTATTTTATTTTTACAAAGATAGGTTAATAACGCACCAAAATGAGATGTAAAATGTAGATATGGCTCTCATCTACGGTTCCCACTGGTGAAGATGTTACAGACACACATTCACAGAACACCATTCTGCTACTCTCTCGGGAGGATGATTTTCAATTTGACATGAACAACATTTACATGGTTGTTGTTAAAGGGGTCTTATCTATATCAAATTTTGATTTTTCTGAATGCCCTTCTCTTGACTTTATTGGAAAAAAACTGAAATATCATATATTGCAAGCTTCCAAATTGAAATGTTATTCCCCATAAATTCATATATCAAGTTTCATAGATTCACACATATTCTTTCCAATTTCAGCTAATCAGACATGCATTTGGAGCTATATTAATGTATCAAAGCAAAATAACTCAATTTAATGTTAGGAGAAATTCAGACTTTCATTAGCATCTGAGAGAAACATTTATTTTTGACATATTTTATTCAGATAACAGTCTCAACACACATGGTCCAAAACCACTCAAATAATAAATCAAATACGATCCGATGTCGAACACTGGTCTTTAAACATTATAGCCCACGATGCCACGCTTGCCTATGATCTCTCCGATATAAAACCACATCCACACCTCAGTGGCCACCAAACCATTCAGCACAGCTTCCTGAAAAACAAGAAGTACAATGCTTAAGGGCCCCTTTCCTTCTTCTATATTTAAAATTCTTCTTTTCCAGGATTAAGTGACAGAGATGCTATTCAAAACCAGAGGGCAGTTGCAGTCAGTCAAGATTTACTAAAGTTAACTCTGTTCAACTGCTGAGAATACTTTTAACTTTCAATTTTGTAAGGTAAGTAGTCCAGAGCTTATAAATTCTTTCAAAGCATTCTTTAAAGCCCTGAACTGACTTAACCCTTTCATTATAGTTTATGAGACACTTTATAGGCCCTAAAACAACCCACATCCTGGAAATAGCTGACAGATTTAGACAGGGCTTCGTATGAAAGGATGGCTGTAGGGAGGCCAAGTCTCAGTATAGGCAGTTTTGTCTGGCCAAGGAAAATCTGCTGAAAGACATAGGGCACTATCTTCCCCTTTCAACAGAATTTTTATCCACTTATAATTTAGCTTGACTCTTTCCAAGTACTCAGTGCTTGACACGTTATTGCCCTTAGACAAAAAAATACACACATGATTCCAGGAAGCAGTATCTCATGTAAGCACAATTTAGAATATTGAAATTCTAGTTGAAAAAAAGATCTTTCTGCAACAAAATCAGGCCTTTTTCTATGTATGTATGCATTTATTTATCACAGGCCTTCTTTTAGCACTTCTGGAAGCAGATTTTCCCTTCCAAATTAGACCAGAACTTATTAGACTTTTTTGTATCCTGTACTTGCACTAAGTAAACATAAAAACCATGCACCAACCCTTATAGTCTTTAGATTTCATCCTCATGAAATTCAATAACCCTGGTTTTGGTAATTCTTGTCCTTTTACTTTCTGACGGTGATACAGTTTGAGATCTTGCGGCTGAAGGGGACTACAGAAGAATAAAAGCGCAGCTCCAGCAAAGTGAGCGATCTAACTTTACTATACCGCTACAGTCAGAGCAAAAGACGCTTACTTTCGTGCTATGGTATAAGACAACTAGGAAACGAAGGCATAAAATAGCCCAATTATTCTGACCTAGGATGGCAAAATCAGAAAACCGAGTCTCCTCCTCAGCAGTCAAGAAGAGATTATCTCTCATTATGCTGCATTCAGTGTCACTGGAAAATGCATATAGTAATCAAAACAATCAGAAAACTCCCAAGGGAACACATTTTCTGTTAGGCACATACGTTTTCATTTAGCCCATGGTTACCTTAACTGTGAGCTGTTTGAAGCTACCAGTCTGAGCACTGTGGACTATTTTTTTCAGGCTTTGAATAGCTGTAGGGATCTCAGCAGGGGTTGGAGGAACCAGCTCAACCTTGGCGTAGTGCCAAAATGTGGCCAATCGAGGCTTCGAGTAAGTCACAGCAGCTGGAAAACAAAACAAAACAAAACAAAAAAAAACCAGGATGAACTCACTAGAGACCAAAAGAAGCAGATGTGTGGGCTGGACACAAATATTTATTCATGCATCACATTCATTCACAGCTCGTACCAAATGTGCACCCGGTGTGAAAAGTCAAAGCTGCTCCCTGGTAACAAGAGGCTTTTAAAGATGCAGAACACCTGTGTCACAGGGCGTTCAATCAGGCTGGGAGCGCTTAGCACATCCAATTACTCCAAGACTTCACTAGTGGCCTGCCAGTACTGTCACTTCACTTACGAATGGTACTCTAGTTAACTGTAAAGTGGCCAGAATATGGATTTAAAAACAAGAACCCCGCAGCAATTCATTCACGCTGTGTCGGTAGAGAGCAGAAAGTTGGGAGGGAAGAGGTGTAGAAGGGGAAAGGAGCTGTGTAGAATGGCAACCTGAAGATAAGATAAAAACATCACAGTGCCGGCTACAAATTCGGATGGAATTGTGACAATCAGCACCCAGTTTTGGTATCCTCATCAGCATGTGTTGGGTTAAAGCTTCCTCCTGAAGCACAATTGTTCCTCTTTGAAAAGCGCCACAATTAAAAGTAAAACCTACATGTATCGTTAAGAGCAGCATCTATTACTGAGTGGAAATTCCTCAAGGAATTTACTATTTCCAGAAGAAAATCCTTAATAAATGGCAGGTAAATGTGTCTATGACAGTGACTTCATCAAGAAATAGAGTAAAAGTAACATGGTGGCTGCATGGTGGCTGGCATTGTGGCTCAGTGGGTTAAGCCGCACCTTGTGATGGCAACACAGAATCCCGATGCTTCACTTCTGACCTAGCTTCCTGCTAAGACACCTGGGAAAGCAGTGCATGATGGTCTGAATACTTGGGCCCTCGCCACCTCTGTGGGAGACCCGCTGAAGTTTCTGGCCTCTGGCTTCAGCCTGGCCTAGGCTATTGGGAGTGAACCAGTGGAACAAAGACTCTCTCTCATCCTGCTTTTCAAAGAGGTAAATCTTAAAAAAGCAAAACAAGGGCCGGCGCCGCGGCTCACTAGGCTAATCCTCCGCCTAGCGGCGCCGGCACACCGGGTTCTAGTCCCGGTCGGGGCGCCGGATTCTGTCCCGGTTGCCCCTCTTCCAGGCCAGCTCTCTGCTGTGGCCAGGGAGTGCAGTGGAGGATGGCCCAGGTGCTTGGGCCCTGCACCCCATGGGAGACCAGGAAAAGCACCTGGCTCCTGGCTCCTGCCATCGGATCAGCGCGGTGCGCCGGCCGCAGCGCGCCGGCCGCGGCGGCCATTGGAGGGTGAACCAACGGCAAAGGAAGACCTTTCTCTCTCTCTCTCTCTCACTGTCCACTCTGCCTGTCAAAAAAAAAAAAAAAAAAAAAAAAAAAAAAAAAAAAAGCAAAACAAGGGGCCGGCGCTGTAGTATAGTGGGTAAAAGCTGCCGCCTGCTGTGCCGGCACCCATATGGACGCTGGTTCGAGTCCTGCCTGTTCTGCTTCCAATCCAGCTCTGCCACGGCCTGGGAAAGCAGTGGAAGATGGCCCAAGTGCTTGGGCCTCTGCACCCATGTGGGAGACCAGGAGGAGACTCCTGGCTTCAGATCGGCCTAGTTCCGGCCATTGCAGCCATTTGAGAAGTGAACCAGCAGATGAAGACCTCTCTCTGTCTCTCAGTAAAAATATCTTTCAAACAAACAAGCCCCCCAAAACAAAAACCATGAATGCATGAACATGCATAAAGTGTCTATTAATTCAAGGGTGGATTATTCAGGTCTCCTGATGCCCTTCCTATTATTAACTGCCTGTTTAGGTATTTCATTAATCTTAGAATCATTCTGTCTCTCATCTCTATTTGGGGACATGGGTAAATCTCTAAGGAGACCCAAAGCCCTAAGAGATTTTTCTCAATACAGCTACCAATGCCTGTAACACAGGACAATGAGAAAGTACATATTAACTGTCTTTAAATTATCAACGCATCATTTTCCAAAAAAAAAAAAAAAAAAAATCAGTACACTGCACACAAACACTAGTTGGTTCTTTTTTCCCTTGGGGTGTACAGGTTACCAAGTCTGAAACTGCTTGGTATGTATACAGGGATGAGCAAAAGCAAGTAAATGAAAGGTAGGTGGTAGAGCCAGTTTTCCACTGAAGGAGCAGGAAGTAAGAGACTAGCAAGGAAAAAGATAAATAAACCCATGGTTTTAGAACTGGAGATCTCCCAGTGAACTCATATTTAGCTTAGTATACACACAGATGGACAGAGAAGTAATTATGTGTATACATGTATACCTGTGTTAGTATGACTGCCACACACACTACCTATATAGACAGGCATCTATATCCCTGTTCATTGAGAGCCTAAAAGCAGTGTTATTTTAAGTAGCAAGGAACAAACTCGGCATACTCAGATCTTAGTTTCTAAATTCCATTCTCCAATAAAAGGAACGAGGGCTCCTTGGGGAAGTGGTTGATTAATTCCAGACCAGGGCAGGGAAAACACAAGATGAGTCTGAAGCATCTTGTAGCACCAAAAATTAAGGAGACACGTTAAAGGGGCAGAGGTACCACCGGCAAGAGCTCCCAAGGGCCAAGGCTGGAATGCAACACTGGGTCTCTGAGATATGAAGCTGTATCACTAATGATGTTGCATCATGTGGCTATCATCCACCTCCCAATATGTGGTCAGGGCACGTCATCTCTTCAGTGTCCTTTCTAAAATGCACAGCTACAGACTACTCATGAGAAAAACCCCAGAGAAGTTTAGACTGAGGAACATTTTTTAAGATATCCCAGCAGATACCTAGATGGACATCTCAAGATGGTCAAGGTCATGAAGACAAGGACAGCCTGGAAAACTGCCACAGATTAGAGATGAGTAAACGTGACAGCTAAATGCAAGTGAATGGGTACCCTGGTTTGAATTCTGGAACGGAAACAGATTAACGGGAAAAAAAAAAAAAGGTTAAGTCCAAACAAAGTCTAGAATTTTGTTAGGGGGAAAATCCAACTCTGGTGTCTGAAGAAGTCTACTGACGACTCTTTGCATTTCCTTGACCTTCTTTGTCCCCTGGCACGTTAACAGATACAGTCAATAACTTCTATTAAATATTTAACGTTCACATTTAATACACAGACCTATGTCACAAAGCAAAATAGATTTCCATGTTAACAGTGTGGCCCTGGTTGAGTCCTTCTTTCTGAGAGAATAACAGTAACTTTTAGAAGAATAACCATTCTTTTTTAAAGATTTATTTACTGGAAAGGCAGAGCAAGGGTAGGGGGGAGGGAGACACAGGGAAGGAGAGAGATCTTCCATCTGCCAGTTCACTTCCAAATGGCTCTAACAGTCAGGTCTGGGCCAGGCCACAGCCAGGAGCCTGGAAGTCCACCAGGGTCTCCCACCTGGGTGGCAGGAACCCAGGTACTTGGGCCATTAGCCACTGCTTTCCCAGGCGAGTCAGCAGGAGCTGGACCTGCAGGGGAGCAGCAGGGGCTCAAACCATCAGTCAGATAGCTGCCCCAAGAGTAACAACTTACCTTTCAGTTATTTCAACACTAAGGAATGGGCTTACAGACTTCATTACAAAAGCGACTTTGTTCTTGTTGGAGGTAATCATTAGGACTTGCAATTCCTCATCAGGCACCCCCTCAGGTATGTGAGGGCCACGCTAAGAAATTCCACTTGAAACAGTAAAAATACACCTCACATCAACCACCAGGTCCGAAGACTGAAGCCTTCTCTTTGTTGCTTTTTGTTTATGAAAAACTGTAGAGCTTTATACCAGACACTTGGATGATCTTAGTTAAGTCAAAATTGCAAACTTAAAACCCTTGGGAAAAATGTGTAACGTGTCTCCCGAGTAGGCGGCGGGTTCCACAGGAGGGAAAAATACACCAGTGTTTACGGTACTCGGCGCTGCAAGACCTTCCAGACACTGGTGAGCTGGGGGGGGGGGGGGGGGCACAGAACCAGCAGCAGCAGCAGGCCCCGAAACACCGGCCGGCCAAACGCCGGGAAAAGAAAAAAACCCAGGAATGCTAATCTGTAACAACAAAGACTACTGTTTACAGAAACCCTTTCCATGCCCACCCGGGCGCGGATACTCAACCACAAAGTCCAGTGTCACCGAACATTTCCCTCGGGTTAAAGCGGAATCTCAGAACCTGGCCAAGACAGAAAAGAGCCAACATGCGAGACCTCACCCACTCCTTAACATTCCCGTAGAATTCCACATACTCCGCCGAGAACCAGGCCACCGGAGAGGCCGAATTCATGGGCTTCCACGAGTTATCTGCCCCTCCTTTACCTCGCTCCCCGCCACATTCCTGCTCTGGAGACCTAAGGGGGAGTCCTGGCGGCAGCTGCCGGGCTACCGGGCTCTCCTCACTGCCCTGGTTAGGACTGGAAACTTCTAGGTTGCAATGAGACCCCACGCCGCAGGCGAGGCGAGCGGGAGGCTGACCAGAGTCGCCAGCCTGCGGCCTCCTGCAGCCTGCGACCCTTGGCCGGCGCGGCCCCCGCAGGCCCTCCGGGTCATCGCAGCCCGCTTCTTCCCCAGGGCCCTCGCGGGCCTCCCCGTGACCCGTGGCCCTGCCTCGAAGGGCAGTCTCACACTGAGCTCACCGTTCACCAGCGCCGGGGCCTTCTCCGCGAGGTTACGGACAAACTGGGCCATGGTGCTGGGCTGGGAAGTCCGTCGCCGCCAACAGCCGGCTGAATGTCACCCCCGGAAGGACCCGCTGCAGGACCCCGTCCCATTTCCAAGGTCAGGTCGCCTCTTTCCGCGCCTGAACTCACGATATTTAGGGGTCCCATCATCTTCGCGGAATACAGTCAGTCCACTTATTTTGTTAAGTCACGGGGGAGAAAGTTTCTGTGAAAATATGAGGTTAGCGTGTACGTGCAAAGCAACCGGATTCCGCGGAGAAACAGGCATATCTTGGGGCAGCCACGCGCGGGGGCCCGGAAGGCCGGCGAGGTCGGGAAATGCGCATGCGCGCTGAGCCCCCAGCGTTTTCTTGGCGCCGACCGCCGGTTTTTTGCGTAGGACTGTTCCGGAGGTTTTCAGAGGGAGCTGAAGCCCGCGGTGGAAGGCATCGCTGAAATTCTCGTGGTCTAACACGGTTGTTTTAGAAGCAGAGAGAGGGTCCAGGGACAAGCACGTAACATCGGGGACTGAGAAGGCGCCACAGTAGCCCTAAGTCACCGTGTTTAGCTGATCGCTCTTCTTGAGCTGATTTTTCGAATCCCTGTCTGCTCCGCGTTCTGTGTCGGGGTTGGAATCCCATCCCCAGTTCCCCACAGGAGCCTTGCAGATGTGAGGGACAAAGTCGCATTTATTGAGGGCCTCCAGTATGCTAGACGTTTTGGGATTTAGAGAAAGCCTGTGCGTTAGGTCTGCAGTTCCCACGGAGACGGGTTGGTAAAGGGCCAGAGCTGGGGAGTGGCAGAGTTGGGGTCTGAAGAGGAGACGTCGGTGTCATGGTGCTGATCTGGGAGGACCACCTAGAGGAGACCCTTGAGTTGATGATCAAGAACAGCTGTACACGACAGTGGACCGAAAGGGTTGTTTAATCTGACTGGAAGAAAATGGGATGTAGAGAAGTGGCATGTGATGAGAAGAACAGAACTATAAGTAGTGTATTTTGGGGAAGCCTGGGCAGAAGTAAAACTGGTGGAAGGCTCAGAGTTGGAAATATTAGAAGTTGCATCAAGAGGGGCCCTCGTCGTGGCCCAGCAGGTTGGGGTACAGCCTGCAACGCTGGCGTCCCCTGTTGAGTGCCAGCTGTTGGAGGCCTGGCTGCTCTACTTCTGATCCTGCCAATGCACCCGGGAAAGCAGCAGCAGATGGCCAAAGTACTTGGCACCCGCCGCTAGGAGACCACAATGGAGTTCCTGGCTTTGGCCTGGCCTAGTCTCTGGCAGTTGCTGCCATTTGGGGAGTCTGTGGATGGCACATCTGTCTTGTCTTTCTCTAACTCCCTCTTTCTTTTCTTTTTTCTTTTTTTTATTTTTTTGACAGGCAGAGTGGACAGAGAGACAGAAAGGTCTTCCTTTTGCCGTTGGTTCACCCTCCAATGGCTGCTGCGGCTGGCGCATCACGCTGATCCGAAGCCAGGAGCCAGGTGCTTCTCCTGGTCTCCCATGGGGTGCAGGGCCCAAGCACTTGGGCCATCCTCCACTGCACTCCCGGGCCACAGCAGAGAGCTGGCCTGGAAGAGGGGCAACCGGGACAGAATCCGGCGCCCCGACCGGGACTAGAACCCGGTGTGCCAGCGCCACAGGCAGAGGATTAGCCTAGTGAGCCGCGGCGCCGGCCTCTAACTCCCTTTCAAATAAATACTTAAGAGAGAGAGAGAGAGAAAAGGGCGGGAGATATCAAGCAACCAAGAGCATTTTTCAACAAGGGAGTGATTCAACTGCCCTAGATGCTAGGAAGCCAAATTAAAGATGGGAAAGTTAATTTAGCAATGTAGAAATCTTTGACATTAGCTAGAGAAGTTTCCAAAAGTGAGGCCAGGAGCCAAAGCGAATCTGTGAAGAAACACGGCTTTAAGGAATGCCAGACAACCAAAGGGGGAGGTGGAACTCGGGAGAAACTGAAGGTAGAGAAGAGAGTGGACAAGAGCCCTGAGGAGGGGGCAGGGTGGAGCCTCTCCCACACAGGGGGTGGTGGCGGAAAGGCTGAAAGCAGAGGCTCTTGTCTGTTTGCCTCCACTGTGAAGGGAGTGAGGAGGGCAGGAGAGAACCTGAGGATAGAGGGCAAGGCCTGGGATAGCTGCTGAAAGACTGCTGGGCACCGTGCTAAAGACTGTTGTTAATACAACAGCAGTCTGCAGCTTGGACACTGGAGCAGAGGTGAGTGGCTGGGGTAAGCTAGGCTGAGGTCTTGCATGGCAGGAGTATAAAACAAGGGGCAAGAAAGGGGAACATAATAGCAGATTATTAGAAGGTCTGGAGTTTGGGCCAGATAAAGAAGAAAAGTGATGGGAAAAGGGACTTGATCCCAGGGTCCCCTCCAGAGGCCTACCTACCTGATAGAGCAGACCAGTTCAGCAAGGTCACACACTTGAAACTGCCTGCCTAACAAAAAGTCAAAGCCAGAAACGGCCGTTTTCAGAGGGATTTCTAAAACTGCCACTAGCTTTCAATACTTCAAGAAAATGATAACGAAGGTTGTAAGTCAGGTGGTTCTTTTATTAAATACAAGTTTTGAACAAACACCCCCAGGCAAGTTTGACAAGTAACCTTCCTGGAATGTTTCAAAATACATTTATGTTGATCAAGTTTTATTTCAATCAACCTCTTCGTTGTTTTGATCTTCCTTTTCTTGGTTTCTAGGTTCTTTTCCTGTTTAGCGATTAGCACATGTACATTATTTCCTCACATGACAACCGCCGTGCAGCATCAGCCTCTGGCTTGTCAAGGCACCCAGCAGGCTTATGCTCTGTGCAATGGCTGCTTAGCAACCAGCATCAAATAAAGTAATGAAGCCTTTCTAAGAGTGTGACACCAAACAACAACTGGCACCTTCACCTGCACCTTTGAAACCCTTTAAAGCTTCCTTCAGTTTTCACACATCCCTTAACAACTGTACTTAAGAAAACAAAAACAAAACTCAGATCGATAAAACCTACTTCAATACTTTTCCAAGTTTAGTATTAGCCTCTTGGTAAGTTATGAGCAATACCAGAGCTGGCTCAGCAATCTTCCTTTATCCTATTGTCCTCCTGCAAAGCCAACACACTGGGCATGTCAGGAAGTCTCACTCACAGATTCAGCGCTGCTTCCGAGTTTCAGATGGAACACCTCAGAAGCTTTTCCGAGTGCATATATACATTGTACCAAGGTGGGAATTTTTTCAAGGCTCATTTTTGGATATCCTTAAGTTACTTCACAGAAAGAAAAAAGGCACAGAGGACACTTGGATTCTTCACCAATGGTGGCCTTAAGCTACACACCTGCCTTTGTGATGAGAGTAAAGATAGTCAGCAGCATTAATGGTGCCATAGCCATTCATAGTTTCAGGAAAAGAGCTTAAAAAAAAAAAAAATGCCAGGAAAGGCTCATAGTCTTGGAGGCTAAATACAGAAGTATAATACAGACACTAGAGGCAGCACAGAGACTGCTGACCAAACGCTGCTGGACCCAGCTGCCTTCTCAGGTTTTGTGCCCATTTTCTGCAAAACTCTGCCCTCCCCCCTTCTTTTTAAAGTGAAACCATCTTACTAGGTTGGCCAGTGGAAAGAAGCTGATTCCAGACCCCGTTCATTCTCAGGTGAAGGAGGATAATAAATGTGAAATGAAGCTCATTTCAATCCTGTCAATCCATGCCTCAAAGACCCAGGGCGCACACTAAATTGATCTTAAATTCAGGCATTTACAAATGTATCCTAGACTTCCTTCTTTCATTTATAAGCACAGCAATATGCAATGTCTACTTATATCCAAGGTGGGAGGTCTTCTCGGATTTGAGATTCCTTAGCTGATATTGACAAAAAGAAACCAAGGACGACTGGCAGAAATGTGTGTTAGAACATCATAAAACTATTCTCACCTTACGTAAGAGGCCATGTAGTGTCCTCTACAGGAAACAATGACCCCCTTTTTTTGTCACTTGTGCTATCTTTGGGCAGAGAGGGATAGTAATAGAGATGTTCCATGCTTCACTCAGCACGTTAAGCTGCAGTATGAGTAGGGTGCTCAGGCTCAACCTGTAAAAGATCCGTCCCTTTCCCAATTACTCAGGTTAAAGTGGGTATTTAAAAGGGTTTGCACAAAAAATTTTGCTCAAATTCCTATTTTGTTCATTGATGACCTAAAGCTGTGTTAGAAATAGCTCTTAGGAGTCAGGTCACAAGCCCAAACAAACATTAATTATATACATTTGATAGCCTCAGAACTGTATTTGTCAGCACAGCCATACACGGCTTACATCTTACATGGAAGAGGCAACACAAAGTTGTACCCAGTTTACACTAGACCAGTATAAACACAGTGTATGCACCTGTACACTGACACAGAATGTCCATATTAGTACCTGAGAATGACACTGTTCATCGTTACAATGTTTGTTGCTTAACTCTTCTACTCAGGCCCAGTTCTTGTAGCAACAGATTTTCCTAGGAGAAAAAAAAATGGGCACAACAACCTCCTGTATATTCCTTCACCTCAGAATTTTTTCTGAATGAAGTGTCAAAACTGCAAATTTGCCCTATAAAGCTTCATCAAAAAGACTGTAGGCTCAATTTTCCATGATGACGATCCCATTGTGTTACAAGATGACAAAACTGGGAGCTACCAACAAAAGTTATGTAAGATTCCTCTTTTGTTCCTTTAAAATCTCACCTATCCATCTTATTCAAAAAGCCTACACAAACATCAAGGTATCTGCTTTTATGTGAAAAGTTATTCTGTACCTAGGAAAAGGGCTTAAGTCTAGATCTAGAGAACTAGTAAACACACAGGATAACTGAAGGGTTTCTGAAAACATCAGCTATCACTGAAATATGGGACTTCCTAGATGGAAAAGCAGTGCCCACCAAAAACATTTGAGCAACACTTGGAAGAGAAATAGTAAGGTGGCAGACATTTTAAGTAGTTAAAGTGAACATAATTTAAAGCAAGGGAAGGAAAAAGGAAGAATAGAAAGAGAACTGGAAGGTGAAAATTAGTGATTACTTCTAAATGTGGTGATGCTATAAGAATTATAATTTCTTGCAAGCCAGGGGAGCATTGTCAAGTTCTTAGGAATCTTAATTATCATAATTTGAGCAACAGCAGTTCTCTAATTTAGTTAAAAAAAAAAAAAAAAAAAAACAGAAGAAAAAGGAAAGGAACAGAACTAGAAAGAGAAACCACAAACAATTGTTTATCTGCACTCCAGGGTTGGTTCTGGCTAGTTTAGTTCACAGTATTTATTCAAGCTGCTCCTTTTGTTGCTGCTTCCTCTCTGCGAGCCACCGTTGGATTTTTTCCTTTAGTTCTGTATTTGGCCGGATCTGGTCCATGGTGAGGGGACTGCGGTTAAAGGGATCTGTTTGGTCACTGGAACAAAGAGAGAAAGGGAAATGAGGTTATTTCCATAAACTTTAAAATCCTAAGCCAAAAACAGAACACCTAGGGACCTCACTTTGAGACTGAAGCCAGGAGTGCACTACAGCTTTGAGTCAAATGCCAGATGTTCACTTAGGGGTTAGAAAGAATGAGATAAGAAAGGAATGATTCAATTTTTAAAAAATCTACTGTCTTCTCTGTCTCTTAAACTTTATTCAACACCAGTGTGCAGATGGTGTTTGTTCCAGTGGCTTAAAAGTGCTCTCCTTATGTTGCCAACTTTTAGATTTCCCTAAGGCATAGCCACTATAAAATACAAATTTTTAAAAAAGATTTATTTTATTTATTTGAAAGACAGAGTTAGAGAGAGAGGTAGAGACAAAGAAAAAGGGGGTCTTCCATCCACTGGTTCACTCCCCAAATGGCTGCAATGGCAGGGATTGGGCCAGGCCGAAGCCAGGAGCCAGGGGGTTCTCCTGTGTCTCCCTCGTGGGTGCAGGGACCCCAGCACTTGGGCCATCCTCCATTGTTTTCCCAGGCCATCAGCAGGGAGCTGGATAGGAAGTAGAGCAGCTGGGACTTGAACTGGCACCCATATGGGATTCCCTTTTGCAGGTGGTGGCTTAACATGCTATACCACAAGGCCAGCCCAATGGAGAAGACATACCTCCTAGCACAGCATCATGTTTTTAGCAAATGTCTAATATCAAATACCATGAGACAGAAAATTCACTTTTTTCAATATTTAAAAAGTCTCTAAATTTGAGTCAATTTATAGAATTAAAATTATTTTGAGAAGCAGAGAGAGAGAGAGAGGCAGACAGACACAGACAGAGCTCCTGTCCCTGGTTCACTCTCCAAATGCCTGTATCAGCCTGGGCTGCACTTGGCGAACTCAGGAGCCAGGAACTCAATCCAGGGACCCAAGAACTTTTTACCTCCAATGATGTGCATTAGCAGGAAGCTAGAATCAGGAGTGGAGCTGGGACTTAAACCCAAGCATTCTAATATGGGATGCAGGTGTTCCAACCAGTGCCTTAACCTCTAGGCCAAGCAATTGCCCCTCAACTTATATAGTTTGAAAGAGTCAGTACCCATTTCTATCAATGTTGCACTTAAAAAAGTTAAGGGGCTATTCAGGCAGTAAATCAGCTACTATTTGTTACATTGTTCCTGCAGTATTTATTACTTTGTTTTCTGTAGATATTAGGGGCAGGCTGTCTAAGAGCAGGCAAGCTGGGGGAAACTCAGGGTTATCATGGCTGAACAGGATGAGAGCAACAAAATGTGAGGTAACTCATATGGTGAATATGGTATAAAACTTCAGTGAAAAAAACTTTGTCTCATATTTTTACAACTAAAATAAAATTAAAACAATTTTGGGTCCACATCTACTACATGTTGACAGATTATAAAACATGTTTTGAATATTTAAATTCTTCACAATCAACTAACTCCAAAGTGCCTACCCAACACATCCACCAATCAATAGTATGGGGCACCCACTGGGTGCAAAGTGCTGTAGTAGGCACCAAGGAGTAAAAACTGACAGTAAAGGAGCATGGCCCTGAGCTCCCACGGCTGCTCTGGGGACTGGCATACCTCAGTAAATGTCTGGCGATGGTGGACCGGTCCACGGTGACTCTGGAGGACGGCAGCACCACAGGGTCCGACATCAGTGTGCTCATGATGGGGTCCAGGAACTCGTCACAGGCGTCGGCGTAGGTCTCCTCTTCCTGCTGCTGCAGGTCTGCAAGTGACTGAGCACACAACACCCACGAGTCTCAGTGACTTCACAGTGCAGCTCAATTCAGAATCCTCAGCGACCACACCTGAATCCTGCTCACTAATTACCCTTGACAGTGATCATGAGAAAGCTTAACTTTATTTTCTCAAGAAAAGCCAAAGTAGATATTTCAGGTGCAAATTTAGCAGCCATCCCCAAATCCGAAACTTCAGGCTAGACTGGAAATGGGTTTGAGTGTTGGCAGGAAAAGTAATACCACATAGACCCAACATTCTTCCGGCAACAGTTCTGTTACAAATGCCCCGTTCAGAAGAGTGGTGATCGGCGGGGGTGGGAGGGTACTGCTAGCATAGTAAGAGTCACTCGTGAGCCCATGGACAAAAAGCAGTTTCAGGTTTTTTTTTTTTTTTTGACAGGCAGAGTGGACAGAGAGAGAGAGACAGGGAGAAAGGTCTTCCTTTTGCCATTGGTTCACCTTCCAGTGGCCGCTGCACCGCGCCGATCCGAAGCCAGGAGCCAGGTGCTTCTCCTGGTCTCCCATGTGGGTACAGGGCCCAAGCACTTGGGCCATCCTCCACTGCACTCCCAGGCCACAGCAGAAAGCTAGACTGGAAGAGGAGTGACCGGGACAGAATCCAGTGCCCCAACCGGGACTACAACCCGGTGTGCTGGAGCCGCAGACAGAGGATTAGCCTAGTGAGCTGTGGCGCCGGCCAGTTTCAGGTTTTTGGTACAAACAGGAATAGGAATTTAAAACTGACTTCTACATCTGATTCCTTCACAACTCGAGTTCCTCAGGGATCTAAGCTCCAGCCCAAGAAGGAGCTCAATGCAATAAAAAAGAAACTCAATGAGGGAAGACTTATCAGTAAGGAGGGTTTTTCATGAGTCTTGTGTGTCCTATTTTCTCCTTTTCCACCCCTTCTAATGTTCTCTCAAACTCCAACCAAAGGGATTAGCTGAAGGCAATGCAGTACTTTAATCTTTAAATTGTATGGATATCCCAGTATAAACCAACTACCAACTGCAAATACAAAGAACAGAGAAATAAAAACCAATGAATGAAAACTACCTATCTTGAATTTAATTCTAAAAAAGTTCCTTTGGATTAACATTCTAGATTTTCAAACCTACTGATACTACTGTGCATAAGTTTCTGTAAAAACGGCCTATGTAAATGTGTACATTCTCTTCTTCTAGTAGAAGTTTCTTAACTTTGTGTTCTTTCATGCCAAAAACAGTGTTAGTAATAAGAAAATGTTAGTTCTAGTTATTGTCTGATCTGGAAGCAGCACCGGCTTCTACATTTCTCAAGACAATGCTCTTTGTTTTCCTGAAACAGGGTGAAAAGCAGCATGTCTAAGTCTTAGACCATATGACTTTTTTTTCTCAAAAAAATTTTTGATTGGCTGATTTGAGAGACGAGGCAGTGAGGCAGGAAGGGAAAGAAAGAAAGGGACAGAGAGAGAAAGAGATCTTTCATCTGCTGGTTCACTCTCCAAATGCCTGCAACAGCCAGGGCTGGGCCAGGCTGAAGCCAGGAACTCCATCCAGGTCTCCCCCGTGGGTGGCAGGAACCCAAGTACCTGGGCCATCATCTGTTGCCTCCCAGCAGAGGAAGCTGATCAGGCTCGATCCCAGGCACTGCAGCATGGATGTAGGCATCCTCAGCAGTGGCTTAGCCCAGTGCACCACAACGCCCACCCTGGTATAGTGATTTTTATTAGGTATGTTAGCACACGAATTCTCCTCCTCACCTTGATTCTCTCTGCCAAGTTGCTAAAAGCCACAATCATATTCCCTGGTTTATTTATTTTCTTCAGGACTCGGACTGTTTGTGCAAAGAGAGTTGGGGAATAGGATCGTCCATCCTTGGGCACGGTGGCACAGAAATTCTCCTCATCCCTGCAAGGTCAGGCACAGAAGGTCACTGAGCACCAGAGGTAGGTCAGTGAGGGGGACGACAGAAGCACTGCACAACAAGCATTCTCACCACTTGCAAGCCCGAATGTTCTTCTAATCTAGAAAGATGGCTCATGTTCCGGGAAGGAACATACCTACCAAGTATACCCTGGCCTTAAAGGAATACTTTTCCAAACAACAGTACAACAGGTTATCTTTGCATGGATCAAGGCAGAATGTTGGCAATGCTAAGCTATGACCATGGGTCATACAAAATCTCCTAATTTAAAACTACATAAGATTCCTTCACCAACCAATTAGAAATGAAATGTTTCTTTTCCATTTCTACACAGCTGCCAACCAGTCATTCTACCATCAAAGCCCCGGATGAAAACAATCAGCCTCCCTTTGGCTTGCCCGATTCCAATCTCATGTACCCGAGATTTAAGTAGATGGTGCAGATGTCTGATACGAGCTGCTGGGGTTTGAAGTCAAATTCACTGAAGTCCTTGACTTTTAAGGCACCCATCTTGGGGCCCACCAGGTGCTGCAGGAAGTAGTTCAGCATGGAGATGATGCGCTCAGCCAGGAAGGGATGCACAAAAAGTGATTTGATCTCTGGAAAAGAAGTCAGTATCTTAAATAAACTCAGCTTTGCAATCTTCTACTTATTATGTCTAGTTGTCCTGCAGGCCTCTGGGACTACTTTTATTTTTACTACATAAATAATACATTTTCATTGCAGAAATAGATAAGCAAAAAAACAGTAAAAAAAAAATCTCCAAAAACTATCACCCAGAGATAAATTAACTACTATTAATATTCCACTATATATCCTACCTTTTCTATCCATATTTACATGCATACATATTTTTAAGCAAAATTGATTATCATATTGTACATATTCCGTAACTTGCTGTTTTCAGTCACTATATCAATAATATTTTACCATTTTAATAAATGTATGTCCCTGTGCCCTCTAAAATGGTACCCACTGGTCACATGTGGCTTTTAAAATTTAAATTAACTAAAATAAAAATTCAGTTCTACAGTTGCACTGGCCACATTTCAAGTGTTCAACAAATATATACAGTACTAGACAGCCCAGATTTATAGAACATTTTCATCACTACATAAAGTATCAATGGAATACAGATGATTCAAACCTCTCCCCCCTTTTTTTTTAATTTGAGAAGCAGATTGAAAGAGTGAGCTCCAAGGCACTGGTCACTCCCCAAATGCCAGTAACATTTGGGGGAACGGGCCCAAAGGCAGAGGCTGAGAACTTAATTCAGGTCTCCCCATGGGTGGCAGGAATTGGCTACCTGAGCCATCAACGCAGCTTCCTAGGGTCTGCATTAAAAAGAAGCTATAATCCAAGTTGGAGCAGAGGAGCGAAACCCAGGTCCTCTGGTGTGGACCATAAGTGTCTTAACTGCTAGGCCAAATGCCCAACCCAATTTACACCATTGTGAATGGCCAGTTTTCCAGTCAGTGATTGTACCATAGTTATTTAATCTTTTTTGACAGATATTGTTTTCAATTTTTTTTACCATTATAAACATTTTACTTACTGATCAATCTAATCTCATTGTATACATATTTTGTGACTTCACAAATTTGTGAGGAACTTGCTACATCACAGGCATGAAATCCAAAAATTTTTAAAAATTAGTTGACATATGCCAAGTTTTATAAGGCAGAGAGTAAGTCTGCCACTAAGTACTACAGTTTTTTTTCAGTTTTAGTCATTATCTATTCAATGTTCCACAGATAATGCCTTAGCTCTACTTGCTATCCTTCTTCCCTAAACAAAATCTCCCAAATAGCTAATCAAATATTTGGTTACATAACTTAGTTATATCATTTAAGATCATGTCAGTATCATTTACAGCAGGGCCATGTGGTGTCTGAAACAACTTTATTGTAACTTTTTGATTTTGTTTGCTTATTTTCAGAGTACCTATCACTAAATCCTTTCCAGAATCTTCACTGGAATTATAAAACATTCAAAGTGTTTATTTTTAGCTGTTCTTTACTTTGTGGAGACATTTTTTTCTGGACGTTTCAGTGCTTTGCTGCAGCCTAGATTGCCGTGCAGTGGTCACACACCTCCACCATCATCTAGGGTATCTTTGGTGTGCCTCCCTCGTGTGGGACTTCACCTTCCTCCTCCTAGGTTTACTCCTTCACTCTGAGCGGGATGTCTTTTAGCAGCTTCCCAGGAAATGGTATACTGGAAGGCGACTGGATACCTTCCCAGCTGAAAGTACCCTTATTTTACCAGCAAACTCAACCGATAGCGACTACAGGATTCTGTGCCACAGGCGGAGGATTAGCCTAGTGAGCCGCAGCGCTGGCCATAGGATTCTAAACCCAAAAAAATATTTTCCCTCAGAAACATGTCCCAGCTTTAGATGTCACTGCTGTGAAATTCAAAGCCATTCTGATACTGGAACCATGCCATGAAATGACTCTTCTCTGGGACCTGTCTGGGGGCTTCCCTGTACCCCGATTTCCTGAAATTTCACAGTGATCCAGCTTAGTGTGAGCTTTAAAAAATTCTGTACAGGATGCTTAGCACTTGAATTTAGTCTGTTTCTGAATCTTGGAGAATCTTTCGGTATTAATAAATTCCTCTGCTATATTTTTCTCTTTTGAGACTTTCTTAGGCCTATCTTTTTTCTTTAAAGATTTATTTATTGAAGGTAGAGTGACACTGAAAGAAAATAAAGAGTGAAAGAGACAGAATGCTTCCATCCACTGGTTCACTCCTCAAATGGCTGCAACAGTCAGGGCTGGGCTAGGTGAAAGCTAGCAGCAGGAACTCCATCCAGGTTAGACCTATCTTTCCTTTCCTAATCCTTTTTTCTCTTTTAATTACCATCTCTTTTCCTTCTGTTCTTCTTTATGGACGACTTCATTGAGATTCTCCTGAATAGTTAAAATCCTGAAGTACATAGTTTTAGTATCCAAAAGCTCTTATTCTTTTAGCCTCTTTATTCTTTTTATGTGACTGCTGTATCTTCTCTCATTCCTGAGATTACAAAGATTTTTTAAAAGTTTTCATCTATTATCTGTATTTCACATTAGAGGAGCTAGCTACTCAGGTGTCTGGGAATCACTGGTTGTCACTTTTAACTGAGGCACTAAAAGTCATTATGAAAAGTACCCAGATATTATATTTAACCAGGATTCAAGATTATTTTTCAGATATTCTCTCACACACACACTCTCTCTCTGTCTCTCACACACACATGCTCACGCTCTCTCTCTCTCTCTCTCGTGGCTAACCTGTCCTCCAGAAAGATCTGCCTGACTTATGCTTTCTGGGGGCTCTGTGAGGAAGACCGTTTCCTCATTCCCATGTCAACAGCGGGAAGCTTTTCTAGTGAGTCATTCCCTCCGATGTGCTGTCACTAGTCTGAATTCTTGGTTTCAGCTGGCAGATTTCTCCATGAAGCAGATCTTCTGGGGAAACGGTGCCTTATCTCTTTACCTGATGTCAGGAAGGCCAGGGTACCGATTGTTTCATTGGACATGATGTTATGGAAACGTGCCAGCTGCCCAAACATCTGCAGGCCAGCCTCCTTCTCTCGGCGGGCCTCTGGAGCCAGGCCATCCCATTCACCTCGGTCCTTCTCGATCTGCTGAATCTTTATCTTGCTTAAATACTACAGAAACCAGAGGGGCAGAGGTCAGAGGGAGAAGCGCAGCTGGAGGAACAGGGCATTTCAGAGGTCCTATCTAAAATCCAGCTAACTAAGCTGGGAAAACCAGAGACCACAAGAGACTTGAGTCTGTGAGCACAGGGCTAAAGTTTAGAGAGCACTTTTAGAGAAAAAGCAAAGTTCTGCCTTCAGATTTGTTTTAGCTTGGGTATTCAAAGGTTTGTCCTCTAGAAACAGGACAGTATTGTAGAAAGGAGGATAAATAGTATAATGTAGAAAACCCAGGCCAACAACAAGCAACAGTGAAAAAATGACGACAATGAATTCTCTCTGAAAGACAAAAATCACCCCCGCTCCAATTAAAAGAAAGCCTCCAAAAACACTGCTTACCAAAAATCAAAGCTCTATCAAATATGCAAGGTGTATGGAAGGAGAACCATAATTATTTAAATCTCAGCGTTCTTGCTGTTGTAGCAAACAACATGTTAAACTTAGTCTAACACCTATGTTTCACAATATAGCTAAGGATTTAGGAAGCAATGTATAGATGAAGAGTAATGATTACTTAAAGCCTTTTTAAGACAAAATAACACAAACCAGATTTTTTTTAAAGTACTAGTGCAAAAATCACAAAGCAATATCCTCTGATTGCCTCTTGTAGTGCTGGCCCGATTATTCCTGTCAGTGCACTTCCTGCCAAAGTTATCCATTCTAGCTCAAGGCCCTTCTCTAACAGAACACTAACAGAGAGCTCTGGAATGCAAGCCTGGAGCTGCACTACTACTAACAGATTTTGGTATTCAAGTACTAGGGGCATAAGGATTGCTTTAGTGTAATCACAAAGATAGAAATATTCATGATGCTTTGATGGTGTGGGTACAGTTCAATCTTTACCTGTATGGCTTCATCCAAAAGGAAGATGGCATCGTTCATTAGTAGGTTAAGAAAGCGAAGGAAAAGTGGGGGATTCATGGCTTCTAAATTCTTAGAGGCATAGTCAGCCAAATCCTGTAAGTTCCAGCCCAAGAGAAAACCATTTCAGTACTGAATCACAACTCACTGGGGCCTATCCGAAGCAACTGGTTTCACCAGAAACTCTCACCTTAATGCTCTCCCGATAGTTATCTGTCCCCCACATGTATCTTAGGATGGGATACATGGGACGGCGATAATTAAACTTCTGTTCAAACTGATGAGGGTCTCCTGGAGAACAAAACATCAGAAAGGTAGTGCTATTAGGGACAGAGTAGAGCCAAGGGCTGTGTGGAGTCCTTTTCTTTCATTGTGAGTGACAAAACCACTGACAAAATTTGCCCTGAGGGGGTCAGGTTAGATGGTAAGGACTAGAAAGGTCAGTCAGTGTGTACAAGTTGCAGTGAGATACAAAGAATAGGTTCTGGTGCTCTATTACCTGGTAAGGTTGTCTGCAGCTAATAATGTGTCATATATCTCAAGACAGCTAGAAAAAGATCCCAAATGTTATCAGCACAAAGAAACAATAAATGTTTGAGGTGATAAATGTGGTAATGATCCTGATTTGATTACTACACAATATACACATGTAGTGAAACTTCACACTGTATTCCATAAATGTGTACAATTACTATATGTCACTAAAAATCTGGGAGGAAAAAGTCTGCACTGGGAGTTTCTAAATGCCTAGGGTTGTGGCCCAGTGTTTACTCATCTCCTTACTAGGAACCTGGGGGAAAGTGATGTAAAGAATACTTTACCCAGCAAGGGACAAGGACTGTGGGGAGCAACTCGGACTAGACTAAGTTACTGGAATTAAGACTTATTCTATGCATCTGCTCTCCCACAATATGGCGCTGGGAGAGGAGCAAACAGCTTCTACGCAGCTGCCTCTTGCCAACTTGAGTGATGACCTCCAGGAGCTGATCCTGCTCCTGATTGGAGGAGAGCAGCGTAGTCGGCGTGTGGGCAGCCAAGTTGGGATTGGCGGAAGAGGACTATAAAGGAGGAGAGAGACAACATGCACCAAGAACATCTATCTGAAGGAACACCTGTGCAGCCCCCGAGAGAGCCAGCCGGCGGTGTGCCGCTCCCCAGCGGAAGTGGGGAAAGTGGCCAGGGGGAACCGCCCTTCCACGGAGGTGGAAGGGACGGTAGCCAACCCGGGAAGAACCAGCAGCAAACCCGGGGAGGGCCGAGCAGACAAAAGAACAGCGCAGGGTCCTGTGTCGTTCCTCCACGAAGAGGGGGAGCGACATAATGGTGCCGTGACTCGGATATGAAGCCTGGGCATGGTTTAGTGTCGTTCCTCCACAAAGAGGGGGAGCGACAAAGGACCAAACTGGTAGGAAAGAAAAAAGGAAGAACAAGTGTCAAGGGAAACAAATGTGTCCACAACCCAATGTGGTGTACTCATCAGACGCTGAATGAGGCCTCCTGAACTGGCCATGGTGGCAGTGAAAGCCACGTGCAGAATGGGATACTAAGTAGTCCTTGCATTCTTCAATATCCAACTGTGTAGCCAAATGGTTCTTGATTACTCTGGAAAAATCAGGCCAGGAGCTAAGAACCTAAGGGTTTTTACACTTCTAAAATATCGATGGCGTCTACGGCCATACCACCCTGAACGCGCCCGATCTCATCTGAAATACCGAAGGCATCATTAGAGCTCCACAGGACAGGTCACAGAATAAAGGGAGAGTAAAGGACTTGAAGTTAGAACTAGGTTTACATTCTGGCTCTGTGTAATGCAGGTTTCCAGCTTTGTTCAACTTCCACTTTCTGAGAAAACACAGAAACGGTACCACAATACAGTCACACAATGAGATAACTGCCGTGACTTTCTATACAACTTCTATGTGTTATGGACTATTTCACTGAATCATCACCCACTTTACAGATGAGGAAACGAAGGATCTGAGTTGAGAAAGCCAGAATCCAAATATGGAAGGCTGCCAGTAAAATGTTCAATGCTTCTTTAAACGTTAGTTGTACTTATCACTGGGTGGTAAGACATCCCCTTAGAAAGGGTCTCAACCAATTGCCTGGCTTGTCTACTGGCTGAGTTAGGGCACTGTTTGATCAAGCCTAGGGGCTTAGGGCAGAGGGAAACAGAACGCTGTCTGCTGGCATCCTTGCTCTGGACGTCAGACAGCCTAGTCGAGGTAAAGGAATCTCTTCCTCAGCACCACTGGCTCATTATCCATTCTTCTGCAGGTCTAATGACAACCCAGGTTTAACCAGACAACATAATTTGAGTATGATTTGATCAACCCATGTAGTACAGGAGGTAAGTGTTATTTAAGGTGAGAAACAGCTGGTTCTACCACTTATTAGTTGTATGATACAGTTCTATTGGGCACCCAAGTCCTCATATGTAAAATGGGCAAACTTCTCAGAGGGATATGAGGAAAGCCTGGTCTACTGTAGGTACTTAGTAAATGGGGGCTTGACATTTCTCTGGTGTTCAAAAACAGAGCTATGAAACCCCACTGCTATCAACCTCTCGGTTCTGCACCTGGCTGCACGGCTGCTTTACCTGTAAACTCAATGTCCACAAAAACCTTGATCAGCGCTTCTGCAAGTTGGGGTGCATGTGCAAAGTTGCAGAACACACGTTTCCGATGGAACACGCTGGATACCAGGGGGTTTGGGGTCTGGTCCAGATGGGGCATCACTGCTTCCAACACCTCAGCTAGTTTGGCCCTTAGATGGGGATTCTTCATTCTGCAGATAGGGCAAAAAGTGAGGTGAGCAGGTACACTTATCTCCCAAATTTAGGACTCTGATCTTTCCACATGAGGAGCCAAAATATCCTATACCATCATGACAGGAGAAAACAGGATCCACTTGTGCAGTTTTGCCATTTTTTGTGGGGTGAGGGGGTGGTGGTGATTCAGGATGTACCATTTAACCCTTGAGATGACAGCTTACAAAGGAAAAGGGTGAGTACTTCAGTCTGTATTTAATGTTTAGCCATTCTGTTCTCTTGTTTATAACAATTCACTATATACTGTTTACTATGATTCTCTGATAGCTTCATCCCGGATAAACTTGCTGTAATTATCTTACATTACCTGCAGTGCACACAATGTTTGTCTAATGAACACTTGTTGACCCATGACTTTCCATCAGGTTTGCTCAGCTCAGTGGAGGACCAGCTTCTATCTACTTCTCACTGACTTGGCCTAGGAAATTGTGGGTCACTCTAGTGTGCAGCAGATCTTCATTAAAAAAAAAAAAGATTTATTTTTTATTTATTTGAAAGGCAGAGTTACACAGAGGGACGGAAAGGGGGGCAGAGAGAGAGAAAGAGAGAGAAGGAGGTATCTTCCATCCTCTGGTTCACTCCCCAAATGATCACAATGGCTAGGGTTATGCCATGCCCAAGCCAGGAGCCCAAAGCTTCTTTTAGGTCTCCCATGTGTAGAAGGGGCCCAAGCACTTGGCCCATCTTTTGCTGCTTTCCCAGGCACATTAACAGGGAGTTGGATTGGAAATGGAGCAACTAGGTCAGCTGCCCACATGGGATACTGGTGTCACAGGCTGCGGCTTAACCTGTGGTACACCATAACGCTGGCTCCTAATCTTCACTTTTATAAATACTTTCTGCTTCTTTTGGCATACATGCCAAAACAAACAAATAAATAAAATTTTAAAAAATTAAAAAAAATCAGGGAAACAACTCTATAAGTGATAGTTATCTTCCTTTTGGAAAGAACACTAGAAGCTATGAGAAGACTTGAGGTCAGAAATAATACTGACCCAAGTTTCCTGCTCATACAACTCAGAAAAGAGCAAACTTTGTTGTCATACAATTATTATAAGATCATTAGCACCTGGCTGCCACTGGTTAGGTTTCTGGCATTATGGCAACTATTTTAACCAGGGACTAGGAGTGGAATTCCCAGCAGGTACCTTATGCATAGGTTCAGATTCTCTGTGGGCAAATTCCTTTGCTTATTATGCCTCTCAACAGTGGGATTTTTGGCTACCCATAAGGATGGTCAGGTGATTCATTAATGTTAACATAACTTCTGAAGGCAACCCCTTATGATTCAGGCTTGTTTATTTCTTGGCATAGAAGTCTCTTGAGCGTTTTGCAGCTCTAATAGTGATAGAGCCAGGCTTTCAGCACTTCACCTTTCTATGCTTCCAGTGAAAACAGTGATAAAGTGAAGGACATGCTCCAGGGAATCCGCTGATGTCTCCAAGATGTCATCAGCAAAGCGGCGGAGGAAAATGAGGAAATCACCAAGGTTATCTGCAAAGAATTCTGTAAGAGAAAATATTCACTGGAATTAGTCAAACATCTAACAAGACCAAACATTCTAATTCCTTTCTCTCTACTTAATGTTAAAAAACTTCAAATATCTTGTCAGTGCCAGGAATGATGGTAAGTCAATAGTGTAGATTCACCTTTACACGTAAGTCAATTTCTATTTTTATCAAAGTAAATATATAAACTCTAGTGATACAAAAGGTCATTTTTTTTTTTTTTGACAGGCAGAGTGGACAGTGAGAGAGAGAGAGACAGAGAGAAAGGTCTTCCTTTGCTGTTGGTTCACCCTCCAATGGCCGCCGCGGCTGGCGCACTGCGGCCGGCGCACCGCGCTGATCCGATGGCAGGAGCCAGGAGCCAGGTGCTTTTCCTGGTCTCCCATGGGGTGCAGGGCCCAAGCACCTGGGCCATCCTCCACTGCACTCCCTGGCCACAGCAGAGGGCTGGCCTGGAAGAGGGGCAACCGGGACAGAATCCGGCGCCCTGACCGGGACTAGAACCCGGTGTGCCGGCGCCGCTAGGCGGAGGATTAGCCTAGTGAGCCGCGGCACCGGCCAAAAGGTCATTAATAGGCTAGTATACCAAGATGTTTTTCATTCTCAGGATTAACTTGGTTGCCATCAATGCTTCAGATGTTTGTAGCTGCACTAATGCATATTTTTACATGAGATGGCCATAGCAGTGAGGCACCAGGAGGGCCTCCAGGGATCCCTGCCTCCCAGTATTTGTACCTTTGTGGGCCCTTCTCATACTATTCCAGGGTAGAAGGCATACCAGGAGACAGACAGTGGAACTGGTGGTATGTCATTTCCAAGGTTTTCCTTTTTCTTAAAGATTTATTTACTTGAAAGGCAGAGTTACAGAGAGGAGAGATGGACAGAGAGAGAGAGAGAGAGAGAGATCTTCCATCTACTAGTCTACTCCCCAAAAGGCCAAAACAGCCAGGACTGGGCCAGGCCAAAACCAGGAGCCATGTGGGTGCAGGGGCCCAAATACTTGGGCTAGTGACTGCTGCTTTCCAAGGCACCTTAGCAGGCAGCTGGATGGGAAATGGAGTACCCAGGACTCAAACCAGTGCCTATATGTGATGCCAGTGCTGCAGGCCACGTCTTTAATCCACTGAGCCACTGCACTGGCCCCATTTCCAAGATTATGTTGTAATAACTTGTAGCTTGCATTTTGTTCACTCACTCTGGGGTAGGCCAGCTGCCACACACGTGTCCAGGAAGAGGGGCTGTTGGTTAATAGCACTAGTAACCGAGGCCTGTGAATAACCACATGACTGGGTTTGGAAGTGGATCCTCTAGCCCGTCATGGCCTCAGATTCCTAGAGTCCTGACTGACAGCTTGGCTGCAACTTCATGAGACTCCAGGTTAGAGTCAAACAGCTGAGGGTGCCTGTATTCCTGACCCACAGATATGGTATGATGTTTGCTATTTCAAGCTGTTATATTTTGAGGTGACTTGCTACATAGCAATATATGACCAATACAGTGCTTCAGAACACATCAACTGACTCCATGGGAACACCTGCTGGCCCCTCACGGACACAAATATCCACATACAATCTCCCTGCTGGGTTAACGGACAGGTGATATTTTTCCTAATTAAAGCACAGGGGGAGTTAAGATACATTTGTAAGTTGAACAACAAACAATATATTAATTATAGAAATAAATAGTCTAGAAAACCTGAACCACATTTCATCCTTTGAAGACTATTTTCTGTTGTGCACAGCAATGGGGACATAAGGCTGAAGAACAAACCATTAGTCCCCCTCCCCCATATTTTGGCCAGCAGGTATCATCTACAAGTTTGTTTTCCCAAAAACAACTGAATGATAATTAAGGAAGGCTGTTTTGAAGATTAAACTTCCAAAGTGACCTAGTTAACACTCAGATGGCTATAAATAGAAAAGTACTCAAGAGAGAACCTGCTTACCTGGCACATAAGCCAAAGAGTTGTAGCCATCTGGCAAAGGAAAAGTCAGCTCTACAGGCTGTGAGCCCTCGTTGCCTATGGCCAGCTGAACCAACAAAACAGCCATGGACACCTGTAAATTGAGGCAATTTTGCAGCATCTGTGGCTCAGTCATGGCCGTCTTGGTAGAAAGATAGATGGTCATCAGCCGCTCAAACTGATCACGGAGACTGTCAGCAGCAGGGCTAGAGCTTTGCTGGGCATCCCGCCAGGCGACCTGTAGCCGATGCAGGTTTTGGTTGATTTTGACCATCTGATCATGCAACCTGCCCCGAAGAAAGCAAACAACATTGGGTCAGGGAGGCTCATATGGAACAGTCTAGTAAAGTCCATCCCAGAAAAACAAATCTTCCTTTACTTATTTTGGCATTCTCTGTGATGATACAGTGGGCAGCAGAGGGCACACACAGAAGTTTTAGACAGGACAGAGGCAGGGTGCACAGCATTGGGAAAATGCTACAGTCAACATAATTGAAGCTAATTACAAACAGCAGCCTTTAGCTGAAACGCACCATCCAACAAACAGCTGAGCAGGGTGTACAGTGGCCGTTATTAAGCAAAGTACAAGAAGCCCGGCAGGACAGCTTTACCCCACACAAGTGTGATGATCATACTTTGATGGGATTACATGGATGACCTGTCTATGATTAACAGACCATTAAGCTGGTGAAAAGAGACTTTATTTATTATATATATATTTTTTGAACTTTCGATTAGCAAGACAATTAAACCAGTGACCACTGGGATGCAAGCTAAGTGCAGTTTCCAGCTTTCTGTTGTTCAATATAAAATTGAATTATTCTTCATAAAAAGTCATTCGAATATTCTTTACTGAAAAAAACGGCCCCATAATTCCAAGTTATAGATAATTGTTTCCATGTATACAGTTCAAAATCATCTCCTTTGGCCCTGTGGATACTGTCTAGTGCTAGTTGGTTGAGAAACCAGATGATATTCATTTTTGTTTTTAAATCCAGATAAATGAGCAGGTTAAGAGCATGGTGAACTTTTATCATTTTATTTATAATGTCAAGGGGTAAAAAATCCTCTAATAAAGACATAATTTTATCATTTCCCACTAATTTGTTAAATTGAGGATTTTGAAAAATGCTCTATGTCATTAAGTATCGTGAGAAGACAATAAAAATTTCTAACCCTAATACTTATTCCTGTAGACTGTAACTGACTAAACTGCTACTTTTCCTCACTTATTTATATTTATAGCTATAATCAGCTAAAGCAGAAAAAAAATATTGTAGGAGGACATGGGGTTATCCAGAACCAGAACCATTTTTTTGGAACCATACACTCTAGTTCTCAAACCTACACCCTCCTTAAATCCCCTTTATTTTAATCATAGGTCTTTTATGGTCCTATTATTGTCATCAGAATCTCTTACAAATATTTTCTTAATTTTTTTCCAGCTTTGTCTCTATATTATAGAGCTTGCTTTTTTTTTTCCCATCCAGAGTAGTGAGTAATAAAAATCCAAAAGCAAAAAGTTAAATGTAAAATGAAAAAAATTTCACTTTCCCGGATGACAATAGGAATCAAAACCTTGCAAATGTAGAGAAAAACATTAGTGTATCTTTTAATTTTAAAAAGTTAAACAGATAAAAAATTCAAAACAAATTTAAGTAATCTGGACAAAACTCATTCATGTAAACACAAATAAATACATATAATGCCTTTTTTATACAAGGTTCTAATGGGAGCCTTTAGCATAAAGTGAGATTATATCTCTAAGACTCACTTTCAAACTCTGGTTATCAATACAACTAGTTCTTTCCTAATGACATCAGGGGAGTTACCTGTGAAATCCCAAGTACAAGGTGTATTCTGTCAGGGCAAGGTTCTCTGTCACAAGGTTGTAGTTCTGGGGAAACTTTGGTTCCTGCACAGCTGGGATCAAACAGGTTTCTTTGTCCAAACCTCAAAAAGTTAAAAGGAACAGTAAAGGGCTTGCCATAGACATCTCTCTGTCTGCAGTCTCCTCCTCCTTTTGTTCAGCTTCCAAACTAATACCACTATCAGTGATCTCTTTTTAAAGACAAATCTTTTTTTTTTTAATTTTTTAAGATTTATTTATTTATTTGAAAGGCAGAGTTACAGAGGCAGAAGTACAAAGAGAGAGAGAGAGGTTTTCCATCTGCTGGTTCACTCCCCAGATGGCCACAATGGCCAGAGGTGGGCTGATCCAATCCGAAGCCAGGAGCCAAGGACTTCTTCCAGGTCTCCCACGTGGGTGCAGGGGCCCAAGCACTTGTGCTGTCTTCCACTGCTTTCCCAGGCCATAGCAGAGAGCTGGATCAGAAGTGGAGCACCCAGCACTCGAAACAGCAGCGGTTTTACCTGCTACACCACAGTGTCAACCCCTTAAAAACAAATCTTGACACATTACTTTCTTGTCTGAAAACATCTGTCTACAGAAATAGCTAAATTTCTTTTTCTTGTCCATGAAATCACCAAACTTGATAAAGAATATAATGGGGGCCAGTGCTGTGGTGCAGTGGGTTAATCCTCCACCTGTGGCACTGACATCTCAGATGGGCGCCAGTTCAAATCCTGGCTGCTCCACTTCCGATTCCGCTCTCTATGGCCTGGGAAAGCAGTGGAAGATGGTCCAAGTTCTTGGTCCCCTACACCTGCATGGGAGACCCAGAAGATGCCCTTGGTTCCTGGCTTCAGGTTGGTGTAATTCCAGCTTTTGCAACCATTTGAGGAGTGAACCAGAGGTTGAAAGACCTTTCTTTTTGTCTCTCCCTCTCTCTGTAACTCTACCTCCCAAATAAATAAAATCTTACAAAAAAAATTAGAAAAAGAACATAATGTTGCAGTTTTTCAAGTGAAAGGCAACGGACTGTTTGTATTTATTCTGTGCTTTTCTGCATTTACAATTATTTGCTTTTGAGCCAGTTATCACTTTTATACTTAGAAGAGCTACAGGGGCCAGTGTTGTGGTACAGTGGGCTAAGCCATTGCTTGCAATGCTGTAATCCCATATTGTAGTGCTGGTTCAAGTCCTGGCTGCTCTGCTTCAGATCTAGCTCCCTGCTAATATTATGGGAAAACAGCAGAGGATGGCCCAGGTACTTGGGCTGCTGCCACCCATGTGGGAGATGTAGATGGAGTTCCGGGTTTCTGCTCTTGGCCTGGCTTATCCCAGACTGTTGTGGCCATTTGAGGAGTGAACCAGCAGATGGAAGATCTCTCTCCCTCTGTCACTTTGTATTCCAAATAAATCTTTTTAAAAAAATTTTATAAAACTCGAAGGAAATACATCCAATTTAAAAAAAAAAGTGATTTACTATGAGTGGTAGGTTCACGAATCATTTAATTCCTCTTTACTACTTTGCATCTGTCACATTTTCTCCAATCTGACTCCAGTCTTCCTCTCCAGAACCCCTTCCTCCATTTCCCACCTCCCAACCACAACCTGCTTCCTGCTCTACTCACACTGAGATTCTGAGTATTCCTCAGTCAAGGTTTTCCATAATCTTGTACCTCTTTGCTGTTACTCCCTCTCTATAAAGAGGTTCTCTCACTGCTTTGCCCGGTAAAACCTAACTCATTTTTCAAGGTTCAGCTATGAAACATTTAACTTTGTGCAGAACTCTTCACTCCCCTCTCTGTCTGCTCAGTTATCCCCAAGCCACATTACAATAATCTGCTAATATATCCACCTTCTTCTGGAGCCTCTGAATTAAAAAAGCCTAGTGACTCTGCTTTATTCATTTTTATAAAAAAATCAGTAAGTGAACGAATGAATGAATACACAGCCACCAAACCTGGAAGTCTGACTGAAGCACAAACAGTGAAAGGCTATCAGTTGGCTGGCACTGCGGCTCAATAGGCTAATCCTCCGCCTTGTGGCGCCCGCACACCGGGTTCTAGTCCCGGTCAGGGCGCCGGATTCTGTCCCGGTTGCCCCTCTTCCAGGCCAGCCCTCTGCTGTGGCCAGGGAGTGCAGTGGAGGATGGCTCAAGTCCTTGGGCCCTACACCCCATGGGAGACCAGGAAAAGCACCTGGCTCCTGGCTTCGGATCAGCGCGGTGCGCCGGCCGCGGTGCGCCGGCCGCAGCGCGCCAGCCGTGGCGGCCATTGGAGGGTGAACCAATGGCAAAGGAAGACTTTTCTCTCTGTCTCTCTCTCATTGTCCACTCTGCCTGTCAAAAAAAAAAAAAAAAAAAAAAAAGGCTAGTAGTTACTGTTTTTTAAAGTCTTAAACATTTTTTAAAGGTCCTTCTTTCTGTCTCATCTTTTTTGGAAAAGCTGCACTCTGAAAAAAAGAGAAGGGGGTGAACGCCTTCCATCACACACAGATACACACACACTGAGAGGCCCGGCCCCCACCTCCCTACCTCTCATGTGTACATTTTTAATTCTTCGTTCTTCGTCATTCAACTCCTTGAGGGCACAGTAAGTGGGGTTGAAGGTGAGGAGCCGAGAGGATCTGGGTCTGCAGAAAGGCTGGCACAGCTTCAGGAGGGCAGCGCCCAGGTTCAGAAAGAAGGCATCCGAGGCATGCATTTGGAGGAAGATCTCTGGCATCTGATTGGCCCAAATCTTGGTGCGGCCTGCATTTGCATGCAAACAGTTTCCGAGCCAGGACAAGATACAGTGTTTGGTTTCTGGAGAGAGCTGGAGTAAGTTCTTCAGCATCTGGTAGATCTTTTCATGGAACTGAGCCATGAACTGTTTAACCAGAAAACACAACCACAGAACATTCCAGTTTCACAATCCTAATATTTTTTACTTCTAAACCTTAGCAACTGGCAGTTTCTAAAAATATACTAATTCTAGTCTTTCTCTTCAGTGTCCCTATCCCTAAGGCTCTCTTTTTGATTTCTAAAAAATACATTTCTGGGCACTTAGGAGACATTTTTTGATCAGCTGCCAAAATGCAGGCAGCATTACCGAGTTCTAGAGCATTGGTTAGCAAACTTCTGCAAAGTGCTAGATGATACCTATTTTTGGCTTTGCTTATTATAAGTCTCTGAAGCAATTATTCAACTCTGCCATTGTATAAAATCAAGCCATAACCAATACATGTATAAATGGATATAGCAATATTCAATCATAGGCTATTTTCAAAAACAGGAGGCAGGCCACTGCTATAGTCTGCCATCACCTGCTTTAGAGAGCTGTGCTTAAATGAGAGATTGAAACCACCCTTGCTTGAACCATTGGTCAGCCATCTACTTATTATAATTTATGCTAAGAAGCCCAAATAAAGAGGGCATGGATAAAAGAGAGGGGGTAAAACACTGGGTTCATAAGCAGGAGTTCAAAGACTCCAGGAGCTAAAGTTAGGAGCCACAGCTCAGTGGGAACAATGAGGGTGATGGGAAGTGGCTGTGCTGATTCCTACGCTACACAAAGGTCTACCCTCCGCTCTTAGCATATGCTAAAGAGGCTCATTTCTTCATAGGATTATACTAAAAGCCAACCACATCCATTTGCTTTCCCAAAGAGGCTCAAGCAGCCTTATCTGTACCTGGTTCCTGAGGAAATTATTTAATCTAAGCTCAGGGGGCTAGGATACCCCAGTAAACAGTTCCACCTGATGGATGTTGGCCTCCTGGACTTTGATCTCCTGAGGACTGGACCGGGATGGATTCAGGAAGTAGCCATGATTTTCTACCACACCTGGAGTCTTTAATAAGCAGGAAATATTCAGAATTACTCCTAGCAAGGTCTTCTGGTACATCTGCCCATTGCTAGGGTCCTTGGGCTGAATGTATTCTACAAAAACCTGTAGAAGACAAATCCTACTTATTTATCTGTGTGGTGTGATAAAGGTGAAGGCATCAGAGTTAAGATGATACAACAACAATTCTTTCTCATATGCCATAGGTAGTATCACAGCGTCTTCGGGTTAGGAAACATAATGTGTTAAATCTCTAGCACAACTGAATCTGTAACACCTTTCAGACCCACCTTTGCCATGTCCTTTTGCCTGGTGAAATAGAGAAGAATATCCAGGTATGCATACAATAGGATCTGGCAGAGCTCCAGATCTTTGATTCGACCCAATAAAATATCAAACACTGGAATCATGACCTCTGGAAATGTTCGAACTTCTTCATCCAGTATCAAGGCTTGAATGACCTCCTCTAGAAACTCAGTTACATCTTCAAAATCTAACAGAAGACAAATGAGAGAGAAAGGAAGCCACTGGGATTTTTAAATGCCTGAATACTCTTCTGATGCATTTGATAATTCTCTTAGAATTTAATCCCAAGGCTGAAAGTGCGAGCCTTACGTTAGACCAGCACCATAATGACTCTGAGACTTTCTAATGTAAATAAAGGAATTTAAAGTCTGGAAATCAAAATGTAGAAGCTCACACATCTTATCTACTCACGGGCTCCTTGGATGGCTTCCAACATCAACTCTACCAGCTGCTCATGGATGTTTTGGTCAACATAGATCTCTGGGGTAAGGAGAATTGTCCGAGTATTAGACACAGTGAGGTTCCTGCACTGCACTGCAAAAGGTAGCAAGTTCTCTGGGACTTTGGTAATCTGCAACAGCACAAGAAAGAGAGGAAAGAGTCTAGCTCTGCGACCTAGAGCAAGGGCAGACACAGTGTACACTGTGTTCCAAACAATATCAGTTTCCTGTGGAACCTTCAAAATCCATGAGGTTCATTCTTTTGTTTAAGGAATTAAGAATTTATCCAATCCTGAAATTGTCAAGCTTAGCCTACTCTAATATTTATACCCCAATGGAAATGAATTTATTGGGCTTTTTGTTTTTTTAAAGGTGTGATTTCTAAAGAGGTTTTAGAGAAAATAGGAGACACTGGTTAACTGAAGAGAGGGGTGACTCCAAGCCACAGAAAGATGACTAAGGCCTTAGAAGACAAACTGAAAGTGCTTGTAATATCCAGTTCCAGATAGACTATGATGAATATAAATTGCTGTAAAGGCCAACTCGGGCTTACGTACTGAAGTCATATCCAAGAGGATAATATAATATCCTATGGGATTATTCCTTTACCTCCTCCTTGGCTCTTTGGAAGCAAGAATACAGGTAACAAAATATGTGCCTCTCCCCTGCATCGCGATCAGCAGAGAGATTTAACGTTGTGGAAGAAGTCATGTTAATCAAGTGGTTCCCTGGATCTTGAAGTAACAGGCGAGCAAAGATGGCCTATTAAGAAAAGCAAACAGAAATACTAAATCACTGCAAAGTCAATCTTAGATCACTGGATGTCACACATCATTTTGACACAGGTTATTACAAGAATCAGAGACTTGGATGTAGAGTGAAGGGGAAAACAATGAACCAACATTTCATTACTTTAGAAAACATTATACATAGGGGCCGGTGCCGTGGCGTAGCAAGTAAAGCCGCTGCCTGCAGTGCCGGCATCCCATATGGGTGCCAGTTCGAGTTCCGGCTGCTCCACTTCCGATTCAGCTCTCTGCCATGGCCTGGGAAAGCAGTAGAAGATGGCTCAAGTCCTTGGGCCCCTGCACCTGCATGGGAGACCTGGAAGAAGCTCCTGGCTCCTGGATTTAGATTGGTGCAGCTCCAGCCGTTGCGGCCAACGGGGGAGAGAACCAGCAGATGGAAGACCTCTCTCTCTGGGTAACTTTGACTTTCAAATAAATAAATAAATCTTAAAAAAAAAAAAAAAAGGCTATTTGTTGAAAGGTATTGAGAATCAATAATTAAACCTGTATGTAAAAATCTATTCTGTGGGATTGCTGACCTCACTCAGACTTTAAGATACTTTTAAGCTTTATTTTTAAATTTTTATTTATTTACAAGGAAGAGTGACAGAGACAGACACACACAGATCACTCTTCAAACTGCTGGTTCCTTACAGATACTTCAAATGTGCAAAGTTAGACTGCAAGTTGTTAAGTGTTTTCCCTACCCAACTTTTACTCCTCTGGTAGTAATGACGCATCTGTGAGGTACGACGCACTGCTGTGATTTTTGAAAGGATATAAAGACAAAAAATGAGATAGGCCTTGCCCTAAAGAACTTCAAGAATGTAAAAGGGGAGATGAGACAGGTACATAAAAAGCTGTTACATGAGACAGAAAGTGACAATTCCCATTAGAGATTACTCTAGGATCTTGGAGGAGGGAGTAACAACTCCTACGTACAAGGCTTTGTAAATAAGATGGCATTATAACTGATTCTTAAAAGATGGGTAACTCTGGAAATGTGGTAGATGAGAAGACCCCAAAAGAGGAATACCATACACGTTGTAAGGGAAAGAGGTAAGCAGGATCTCAGCGGGAGAAGGGTGAGCAGAGCTCAGCAGCAGGGCTCATTTTTGCTGAGGGCACACACTAGGAACAGAAGAACAGTACCTGCTCAACATTGCTCATATCAAGCCAATCTTGATCTTCCAGTTCTACTGCCATTTCTTCCAAATACACACAACGGCTGGGGATACCATTCCCACTTTTCAAGCTTGGATCACCTGGGAAATGATTATAATCTGATAGGTTAAGGATAATGTTCCTGTTTATATTATATAGACAACTGATCTTACATAGACACCAGCACTTTTCCTGAACTCCAAGTTTGACTCAGGAGTGATCCTGATATACAAAGTAGTATGTCAAGATTTAAATCTTTTTCTTCCAGTCACAGAGCATGGGCTTTGTTATAAACCTGACATCATAACATTTAAAGAGCAAATCCCAGACATTAGTTCTAACTTTGGGATTTAACTACAGATAGGGCACACAGGGAAAACACTGATATCTCTCAAGGCTTCCATCTGAGAAAAACTGGATTTGATACCATTCCCATTTCCCTTTCAGGTAGTAAAGCTGAGTGGCTATATGGCCCCGTTAGTATCAAAATGGGGACAAAAGTTAGACCTGTGTTTAAAAATCATTTGTGGGTCACAGCCAAAGTTTCACTGAAATATAAACCCTGTATTCCAGGGGGCACAGTGGGTTTGTCTCACCATCAGATACAACATATTTCTAAGAACAAGTCTCTGGTGCACGCTCAAGTAGGAAAGGTAGAATAATGACCAGGTTGGCCACAAGTCTTTAACTCACTGTTGTCCAGAGTAATGAGGAAGATTCTTTGGATCATGTGATTGATGTTGAGTTGCTCACATATTTCCTGTTGTGATCGGAATGAGCGACTAATCTCGGCCACAGAGTAATCAAATTCATCCAGGCTCTCTGACACACTATTATCCGAGTCATCTGGGCTAGCTGGGAGTTCATCTGCCAGAACAAGTACACTGTTCAATGTCACATCCTTCTCTTTAAGAAACCAATTTACTACCCAAAGTGATAAATGTAACCAAGAGGAGGGTAATTTTACTGTGGAACAAGTCAATCATCTAACCAGTAAATATCTTAAGTCTGGCAAGTTAAGTGTTTGATTCTAAAATCCACAGCTATAATCTCATCACATTTTACACGGGGCAAGTTTTATTACTTCTACTCATAACTGTGTTCCATACTGCCAAAAATAGAAACGTTATCTTCCCAACAGAATGCTTGTAAACAAAGAATTACCTAACAGGTCAAAATGCCTGGCTTTCTCCTGGAGGAGACATTTGTTTTAATAATTCCAAACTGTTCAGGGAAGTGCAGTGCAGAAAGTCTCCGCTGAACCAGTTCCCTGCAGTTCCCTGCCACCCAGAAGGAAGAGCTGCCTCAGTGTGGTGAGCTTAGTACCAAGTAAAGCTCAATACAGGAGGCCAAAGGTTTCAACAGAGTGCTAACTGCTAATGGCAAACAGGTTGGACCTGGTGGCGTGATAAACTCCGTGTAAACAAGCTACGATGACGAGGTGCCAAAATAGTAACAGCAGAGCAGTGCCGGCCTTGTTCCCACTGCCTGCGGTGCTCCCGAGTCCAGCCAGCCTATGTCTGTTTACAGCCAGCTAAAAAGTCAGCATTGTGTTGATTTTTTCTTTGCTTTATCCATCACCCTAACACACATCCGTCTTGCCTTTATCTCCTTTTTGTTTAATCTTAATCAAAAGAAAGGCCACATCTCAGCTATGCATCTGAACTTAAAAAAAAAAAACAAAAAAAAAAAAACAAAATAAAGAGAAAATGTAAACACTTTTCTATTTCTCAAAGAAAAACTATTCTTCCTTTTGGAAATAGGAGAAGGCATGCAATTTTTAGTTTGAAAGACTGTGAACACTGGGGCCAGCATTGTGGTATAGCAGGTAAAGCCACTGCTTGCAGTGCTGGCTTTCCACATGTGCACCAGTTCAAGTCCCGGCTGCTCCACTTCTGATCCAGCGCCCTGCTAATGCACCTGGGAAAGCAATGGAAGATGATCTAAGTGCTTGGGTCCCTGCACCCTTGTGGGAGACCTAGATGGAGCTCCTGGCACCTGGCTTCAGCCTGGCCTAGCCCCTGCCTTTATCACCATTTGGATAGTAAATCAGCAGACAGAAGCTCTCTCTCTAACTCTGCCTTTCAAATAAATAAATACATCAAGAAACAAAGAAAGAAAGAAAGAGAGAGAAAAGGAAAGAAAAGGAAAGACTGTTAATGTTCTCAGGAGTCTAGCATGTCTGAGGAACCCCACCAAGTTCTTCTAGGCCATATGTTTCCTGATTGGAGGAAGCTGGACTTGATCTTAACTTTGTTTCCACATAAAGACAAACATTTTTCTGATTAGTGAGATATTCAGATTTTTTTTCACATTAAGGCTAAAGGTCAGATTTTCCCAGGGGTCGGTTCTAACAGCAGTAGGCTATAAAAGAGGCCACTGAGAAGCACTTTACTGGAGAGGGCCTTTAAACTCTGAGCTTAGGAACAAATCTCATTTATCCACAATCTTCCTTTTACACTTGCTTTCTATAGCTGCATATGACTTGCTTTCCAAACTTTCACTTACTTCGTCAGTTTACTATGTTAAAAATATGTACGTAAATAGCTTTAACACAGTGATTTTTTTCTTTTTAAAAATAAAACAGCACGGCAGCTTTGAGATCACAATAGACACCCATTCCTACGGAACCACCTATTTTCCAGTTTCTTTATACGCAGGAGGTGTGGAGGCTAAGGGAGAATCCCAAAACAAAAACCAACAAAAACAACTTCTGCCCTAAATAAACACAAACAATTTCTGCCTCAAACTTAAATTCCAATTGCAATTAAAGGACCCAGGGAATACTTAATTGGGAAGACCCCATTCTAGGTCAGCTCATTCACGCGACTGGCTCCTTCACTTACCAGATTGCTGCTTCAGCTGCTCTTTTTGGATTGCTGCAAACTGCTTGGCATCAGCCAGGGAGCCAAAAAGAGCAGCAAAGGGGTTACTTGAGATGTTGTTGTTATTCTCCTGGTCTGTCATTTCACTTTAAGTTATCCTCCATCCAGACCTAGGGGGAGGGGCTGTACAAGGGACAGGTATCAGACAGAGAAGGGCAGATAACAGAACAGTTGTAAGACCCTCACAGCAATTCCTTTTCCCACTTCTCAGATATAATACATTTCAAAAGGCTTTGGGTTAAGAATTTGCAAATTTCTGTTCCAAAACACAATACTATTTTGGCAAAATCAATATAAACCCATCAAGTGGACATAATGGCCTAATCTGGGGACAGTGAAACACCAAAAAGCCTACAAAGAGCATTCAGTTGAAATGTATTTATCGGTAGTCAAGTTCTTACTTCAACATTTTCTACTGCTATTCCTTCAGGAAAGGCTAAGCATAAAGAAGTCAGAGATCTCATCTGCTAAGTCTCGAGGCTGGCAGGCTAGTTTTCATTCACTATGGGAAAGAAAACGTGGCACCTGCTCAGACCCCTATGATCTAGGGTTGGAACTGAGACTTCCCTCAGCTACATACAAAATAAACATAACCCCATAGCTTAGGGTCAGAACAGCAAATCATGACCAGAACTAGACTAGCTGTATGTTGTATATCTTTAATATATGTTCAGCAATCTTTCTCTATTTGTAGGCTTAAAACTACTGACATTTCTTGAACTGAGAACTAAGTGGCTTTTGTATAATTCTATATCTAAGTTTCACTGCTTATCTGATTTTTTTCATTACAAAAACTGAATAAACATAAAAATTGTCAGGTTTACAGTGTAACATAAAATAAATACCTCAAAGGTATTTGGTGGAGCTGACTGAGCCTGCGTATGCACTCCTGTGGCTACACTTCGTTTTTCAAAGCCAAGCAGACGTAAGAGTTACAATAGGATGAGCAGAGTCCCCTGAAAGGCTGTCTCCCATTTCTGAGATTTTTAAGGCCACTGCATAAAAGCAGACCCCAGAAAAATGTGGGAAGAGACACAGGGTATAAATAATCCACTTACAGGATGTTGAACTGCTACAAGAACAAAGGCCTTAGAAAGAGCAGGGGTAGAGACACAAGGGAAGGTGAAAAAAAAAAATCTACCTTAGTATATTGAGGTAAGCTTCCTTACAGAATGACATAACACAAGCTGGCGCCAAGCTGGGAAAGTTACAGAAAGAGACGGTAACACTTCTCAATAATCTGAGCTTCCTCCACCAGTTATTTCACATTCCTCTGCTATGTCTTCTGGTTAAGTATTAATGGCTAAGGGCCAGCGTTGTGGCCTAGTGGGTAAAGCTGCCGCTTGTGATGCCGGCATCCCATAGGGTTGCTGGTTCCAGTCCCGGCTGCTCCACTTCTGCTCCAGCTACCTGCTGATGCACTTCTGAGGGCAGTGGAGGATGGTCCAATTCCTTGGGCCTCTATACCCATGTGGGAGACCCAGATGGAGTTCCAGGTTCCTGTCTTTGGCATGGCCCAGCCCTGGCCATTGTGGTCAATGGAGAATGAACCAGCAGATGGAAGATCACTCTCTCTGTCTCTCCCCCTGCCTAGTAACTGTGCCTTTCAAATAAATAACATAAATCTTTAAAAAAAATAGTTAATGATTAGGGGCCTGCTTTGTGGTGTAGTGGGTAAAGCTGTCGCCTGTGACACTAGCATCTTATTCAGGTGCCAGTTCGAGTCCTGGCTGCTGCACTTCTTTTTTAAATATTTATTTATTTTTATTTGAAGGTCAGACACAGAGAGAGAAGGAGAGGCAGACAGGTAGAGAAGCAGAGAAGCAGAGAGAGAGAGAGAAAAGAAAGTCTTCCATTCATTGGTTTACTCCCCAATTGGCCTCAATGGCCAGAGCTGAGCTGATCTGAAGCAGAAGCCAGGAGCCAGGAGCTTCTTCCGGGTCTCCCACATGGGTGCAGGGGCACTAGCACTTGGGTCATCTTACTGCTTTCCCAGGCCATAGCAGAGAGCTGGATTGGAAGTAGAGCAGCCGGGACACAAACCAGCACCCATATGGTATGCCAGCACTGCAGGCGGTGGATTTACCTGCTATACCACAGTGCCGGCCCCTGCTCAACTTCTGATCCAGCTCTCTGCTAATGTGCCTGAGAAAGCAGTGGAAGATGACTCAAGTGTCTGGACCTCTGCCATCCACGTGGAGGAGCTGGAAGAAGCTCCTGGCTCCTGGCTTTGGACTGACCCGGCTCGGGGTGTTGAGTTGGGGAGTGAACCAGTGGATGGAAGATCTGTCTCTCATCCGCTTCTGTGTAACTCTGCACATCAAATAAATAAAAGTAAATTCTGAAAAAGTTAATGGCTAATTAGTTCTAATGACTTATACAGACAGTATAGTCTCTCAGTGTAAGTCTTTACTGCTTCAAGAAATAGAATTCCTTTTAGAAATTTTTCTTTTTTTTTTTGTTTTATCTTAAAGGTATGCATGCACACACACAAAGAGTGACAGAGAGGGAGAGATAGAGAGGGAGAGAGAGATTGATCTTCCATCCGTATTGGTTCACTCTTCAAATACATATAATATACAGGGCTGAGCAAGGAGCCTAGAAGGCCATGCAGCTCTCCCATGTGGATGGCAGGGACCCAAGTACTTGAGCCAACATCTGTAGCTTCCCAGGGTGCCATTGTTAGAAAGCTGGATCCCTTGTGGAGTAGCTGGGACTTGAACTTGAACCAAACACTCCAATATGGGATGGGGCATCTGTGGATGGCTTAACTGCTGTACCAAAGGCCCACTATAGGTTTTATTTTTTATTTTTATTAAAGATGTATTTTATTTATTTGAAAGACAGAGTTACAGAAGATGGGGGGGAGAGAGAGAGGGAGAAAGAGAGGTCTTCCATCTGCTGGTTCATTCCCCAAATGGCTGCGATGGTCAGAGCTGAGCAGATACCAAGCCAGGAGCCAGGAGCTTCTTCTGAGTTTCCTACATGGGTGCAGGGGCCCAAGCACTTGGACCATTTTCCACTGCTTTCGCAGGTGCATTAGCAGGGAGCTGGATCAGAAGTGGAGCAGCAGGGACTTGAACTAGTGCCAATATGGGATGCTGGCGCTGCAGGCTAGGGTTTTATCCCATTGCACCACAGCACCAGCCCCAGGAATTAGACTCTTAGATGGTGCTCTATCCATTTTATTTTTTGCCCTGTATGACATGTCTCCAAAAGTTAATGGTTAACATGTATTATGAAAAAACTATGCAAGGATTTAAAAAATATTTTGTACAAAATAACATCTGTTAATTCAATTTTCATGAACTTTTTAAACTATCATAAATTTGAGTTGAGTTTAATAATGCAAAAATGGAAGCTATTTTATGTAGTGTTAGAATTAACAAGAATTCTTGAGAGGGCTTTCCCCTACATAACTACCACATCAGCTTACTAATTACCTCTAATTCACATACAGGCCCCAAGAAGTGCTTCCCTGTCTGGTGACCACTACCCTTCATCCATCGTAAGGTGTTGAATTCAAGGAATGCAAAAAAGTATAGTGAGTTTTTGTTATTTTCTGTTTCTAAAACACCATCATGTTATTCCAACATGACATCCTACATTTTTCCTTTAGGTATCCACACCTCTCAGTCCAGGTGTTCAGATGGGGCTGATATCACCCACTAGATCCAGGAAGGGGCAAATGACTATGCCCTGAACAGAAAGAACGTCATATTTTCTGGCCAAAGCTGCTAACCCAGGATGGGGCACAAGACCCTACTGAAGCCTATGAGAGTTAATGAACACAAGCTTCAGGGCTTGGGCTGAATCTAAACAGAACTCTGTTCTGCTGCTTGGGTTGCTTGGCTGGCAAGACTTGCCATCTTTACAGCATCTAGAAAACACCTAACCAAAAAGTAAGCCAACATTTAGAAAAATAAAAATTGAGAGATGAAAAGTCTTCTGGATTTTTCAGTTATAAAAGTCAATAAATTCGACCGGTGCCGCGGCTCACTAGGCTAATCCTCCGCCTATGGCGCCGGCACCCCAGGTTCTAGTCCCAGTTGGGGGCGCCGGGTACTAGTCCTGGTTGCTCCTCTTCCAGTCCAGCTCTCTGCTGTGGCCTGGGAGGGCAGTGGAGGAGGCCCAAGTGCTTGGGCCTGTACCCGCATGGGAGACCAGGGGGAGGCACCTGGCTCCTGGCTTCAGATTGGCGCAGTGTGCCGGCTGTAGTGGCCATTTGGGGGGTGAACCAACAGAAGGAAGATCTTTCTCTCTGTCTCTCTCTCTCACTGTCTAACTCTGCCTGGCAAAAAAAAAAAAAAAAAAAAAGTCAATAAATTTTCTTAAGTGTAGAAGCCAGCTTTTTTTTTTTTAGAAATACACCTGAAAAGAGTCTAGGTTATTATAAAGGAGATACATCTCCTGTACCCCATGTACTGAAAGGAGGCTGAGGGCTAGCACAGCACAGCATATGGCAGACAAGCTCTTAAGATTACTAAGACACAGAGAACTCATCAACAATAAATGGCACCACGTCCTCCCTTCTCAACAATGTATAAAGAAGCTGGTTTTCTCATACAGCTAGTTTGTAATTGTGCTAGGATTTTTATCTTCCCCCATTGCTTTCCTAAGCAGATCTACTTTGCTAATCTGATCTTTCTTGTTCAGCATTATATATCACAATCATGAAATCCTAGATAAATATCTATGGAATGACTCAATCTTACTTAAGCTGTTCCTGAACTCCTTGTCATCAAGAGCATCAGTCCTGATCCTACTTCAAAGTAAGGGCTTTCCTATTTGTGTTGAGTTGCAGGGGAAGGTCAAATTTCCAGGCCAGACACTGTGGCTCTTTGGTATCTCAGCATGTACAAACCGAAGAGTAGAAATAGATCTGTGTTGTCATTGCAAATGTCTGTGGAAAACAAGAAACTTTTTTTCTACCTCATTTTTAAGTGAATCTTTCACATGTACTTCAAATCTGCACACAACTGTTTTCAAAGAAAAAGTTGAAACTTGACAATCACTCATAAAAAAGTTACAGGAAAAAGGAGAGCTGGTTGCTTGATGAGAATCTTCGTGGAAATGCCAGTTTAGATTTTTTTCAATGAACTTACAAATGTGGATGTAAGTATCTAGGTACTGCCCACTCCAAAACAAAGACCTGATAAAACAGAACCTTGATATTCTGTTTTAATGTTCAATAATGTCACTAGCAACATATTATTTCCTATTTTCAAAGGCCATATGGAGATACACATGACACCGTTGTCAGCCTTTGGGACAGTGTAACCAACAATCCTTAGAAGCTACTGGACTTGATTCTCTTAGAATACGTGTCTTTGAAAAGAAGTTTCTTTCTTTTTATTATTATTACTTTTTTTAAATTTTTTGACAGGCAGAGTAGACAGTGAGAAAGAGAGAGACAGAGAGAAAGGTCTTCCTTTGCCGTTGGTTCACCCTCCAATGGCCGCCGTGGCCGGCGCGCTGCAGCCGGCGCACCGCGCTGATCCGAAGCCAGGAGCCAGGTGCTTCTCCTGGTCTCCCATGCGGGTGCAGGGCCCAAGGACCTGGGCCATCCTCCACCGCACTCCCGGGCCACAGCAGAGAGCTGGCCTGGAAGAGGGGCAACCGGGACAGAATCCGGCGCCCCGACCGGGACTAGAACCCGGTGTCCCGGCGCCGCAAGGCGGAGGATTAGCCTAGTGAGCCGCGGCGCCGGCCAGCACATAAATGTTTTAACATCACATCTGTAACTGTTCTAAACAGAAATATCTGAACCATTTTGTAAAACTGAGATCGTTTAAAATCAAGTTCTATTAAATTATACTCCGTGATTCTCTCTCATGGAAATGCCTGCATCAAATTAAAACAGGAAATTTTAAAATGCTCTCGTTGTATATTTCACCCAATAATTTTTTCAGGCCAGCCTAACATGGCAACAAACCTCTTCACCACATCTATCCACAAGCTAAAAGGCTCTTATCAAGTTAAAAAAAACAGACAGCTTTTTTTTTTTTTCTTCTTGGGTCCCTTTTTATCTCAGGTGGACTGCCACGTGGGCCCATGGCAGGCAATGACACAGACACAACACATCCTTGCTCCCCGAGCGAAAAACTGATCCCCACAGCAAGACCCATCCAACATGAGCTCCTGAGCTGTGGCCACTCCATTTTTAGGAAGCACGACGCAGAGTTCCACGAGCTACGGGTGGTGAACCCATCACTCGCCGTGAGAAACATGAACACTCTGACACAGGCATCCAATCGGTTTGATTACTATGGCTCGTGCTTATTTATATCTTTCCGGCGTCTTCCTATTTGTCGTCTACTTTCCACACTGTATCCCCCCAGGTTCCATAAGGGAAAGAGGCAGACCCACCAGCTCGGCGCATGTTCTAGAAAAGAAAGTCAAAAGATAAAGCAAAGCAGTATTCCAGCCCTCCCAGGAAGGGCACAGCCACGAACAGGGCAGAGAAACGTACAGAGACAGCAAAGGCTGGGGTCCTGTAAGGGTTCCTAAATCAGGGTGGAAGTTCGCGAGGAAGGTCCCAAGGCAGGGAAGCACAAGAGAAGCAGTGTGCGAGTTAGAACGAGTGCAGAGGCCTGGACTGGCCTTTCACTAGGAGAAAAATCCGTTCCAGACTCAACGATCCCCTCCCGTCAGGCTGCCTTCTCTCTTACCAGAGCCTGAAGGGCCAGCAGCGACACGACAGAGTCTCAGCGGCCGAAGGGTTCCCACTTCCGACTCAGCACGGCGACCGGAGATTACATCATCACTCAGCGCCGGAGCCTGGGAAGTCTCACCTTCGCGCCGGAAGCCAGGCGTCTCAGCCCGCGCCGGTCAGGGCGCGCGGACACCGCCACAGCGCACGCGCTAGCTCCCTCGCAACCGGCGGGCAGGGGCGGAAGTGCCCTGAAGTAGTCTTGGGATTGCGCTGGGGCCCGGGAGGGGTTTGGAGTTTGGAACTTGGTGCAGTGTGAGTGTGGGTTTTGGAAACTTGTATGGAGGGCAGCTCTAACATTGTGAACCCAAGCTATGGTCGCAATATCTGTGGATCTCTGCTTTCTATATTCCCACCGGTCCTATACCTTTTTTAAAAATTATTTTTTATTTATTTGAAAGGCAGCGTTACAGAGAGGCAGAGAAAGACAGAGAGCTGGCTTCCATCCGCTGTTTCACTCCCTAGATGGCCGCCACCGCCAGAGCGAGCTGATCCGAAGCCAGGAGCCAGGAGCTTCTTCCTGGTCTCCTGTGCGGGTTCAGGGGCCCAAGGACTTGGGCCATCTTGCATTGCTATCCCAGGCCACAGCAGAGGGCTGGATCGGAAGTGGAGCAGCCAGGACTGGAACCAGCGTCCATATGGGATGCTGGCAGTGCAGGGTGCTTTACCCCCTGCCACAGCGTGGACCCCTCTATGCCTTTTTGAAGCAGCTTCTGTTACTCTTGATAGATGATTTTATCAATTAAATCAGCTATGATTGAGTTTCAGTTCTCTTATCTGTGGAGACAATTTACATTTTTTAAAGATATATTTATTTGAAAGGGTGGAGTTATAGAGAGGGAGAGGCAGAGGTGGAGAGAGCGAGCGAGCTTCCATCCGCTGGTTCACTGCCCAAATGGCTGCAAAGGCCAGAGATGGGGTGGGCTAGTTTGAAGCCAGGAGCTGTTTCTGAGTCTCCCACATGGGTGCGGGGCCCAAGTACTTGGGGTATCTTCCTCTGCTTTCCCAAGTGCATTAGCAGGGAGCTGGTTGGGAGGTGGAGTCGCCATATGGGGTACCAGCGTTGTAGGCGGCAGCTTAACCCACTTTGCCAGCAGCGTCAGCCATGACAATTTAGATCTTACAAGGTTGTTTTATTAGAGTACACAAAGGTGACTGGAAACAGCATACTTCTACAGAATTAAAAGCAGTGTACAAGTGGTAAGACAGTTCACAGAATTACAGAAAGGACTTGCAAGGAATCTCTCTGATAAAGGATTATTATCCAGAATATATAAAGAACTCTTGGAGTGTAACCAAAAAACCCAAATAATCCAAGAATGGGCCAAGTGGGCCAGGCATTGTGGCCCAGTGGGTTAAGCTGTTGCTCGGGACTCCTGCATCCCATATCTGAATGGCTAGTTGGAGTCCTGCAACTCTACATGGAATCCAGTTTCCTGCTGATGCTCATCCTAGTAGCTGCAGGTCACGACTCAAGTGTGTGGGTTGCTGCCAAACAAGTGGGAGACTTGGATGGAGTCCCAGTTGGGTAGAGGCCTGGTGAGTGGGAGTCCTGTCTTTCTGCTTCCCAAATTAAAAACAATTTTTTAAAAAGAATCCACAACCATGATGAGATTCTACTTCACACTGCAGTGGCTGTTTCAAGCAAAATGAAAGTAATTGTTGCTGAGAATGTGGAGAAATCTGAACTTTTAGGCGTTACTGGTGAGAATGTAGAATACCCACTTGAAAAAAACATTTTGACAGTTTCTCAGAAATGGAAGCATAATATTACTGTATGATCCAGCAGTTCTACTTTGTGACTGATACACAAAAGAACTGAAAGCAGCAATTCAGATACTTGTACATCAATATTCATAGCAGCTATTCATAACAGCCAAAAGGCAGAAACAACCTAGAATGTCCATCAACAGATGAATGGATAAACAAAATATGGTATGAAGGTATATTTGACTATTATACAGCCTTAAAAAAGAATGAAGTTCTAGGGAAAACAGACACCAAAGATGATTGAAAAGAAAAACAATGAAGTTCTGATACGTGTGACAGCATGGGTGAACCTTGAAAATGTAACACTAAGTTAAATAAACCTAGTACAAAGGGACATATGATGTGTGATTCCATGTACACACACACACAAATAGGAATGTAAAATAGTGCAGCTAGTTTGGAAAGCAGTTTGGCAGTTTCTTAAAAAGTTACACATACATTCACAATATGACCCAATAATTCCTCACTCCTGGAAGAATGAAAGCATATTTGTATGCTCATACAAAGACTTGTATGAGAATGTTCATGCAAAGATACTTGAAAAAAAAATTTGTGGGAAAATGGAATTAAAATATAAGTTTGTTTTGGTGCAAAAAAATTTTGGAAATCTTATATAAGGCAATCTTCAAAACGTTCAATGACAGGGCCTGGTGCTATGGCACAGCATGTTAAGCTAACTGCCTGTGATGCCAGCATCCCATGTTGATGCTGGTTTGAGTTCAGGCTGCTCCACTTTTGACGCAGTTCCCTGCTAATGCTCCTGGGAAAGCAGTGGAGGATGGTCCAAGGGCCTGGGCCCCTGCATCTAGGTGGGAGACCTGGAAGAAGCTCCTGGCTCCTGGCTTCATCCTGACCCAGCCCTGACCATTGTGGCCATTTGGGGAGTGAATCAGTGGATGGGAGATTCTCTCTCTCTCTGCCTTTCAAATAAATAAATCTTTAAAAAAAAGTTTGTGGACACATGTAAAAACTATGTGTGGACATATGTAAAAACTATGCATGGATTTCAAATTTTTCCACATGAAACATCTTTTGATTTTACTTTTCCATGAACCTTTAAAAAAATTATTTGAAAGGCAGAACATCAGAGAGAGATAAATCTATCTGCTGGGTCACTCCTCAAATGGCTGTAACAGCCAGGGCTGGGCCAGGCTAATGCCAGGTACCAGTAACTCTCCCATATGGGTGGCAGGGACGTAAGTGCTTGGGTCATCTTCCACTGCTTTCTCAAGTTCATCAGCAGGGAGCTGGATCAGGAGCTGTGCTCCGACATGGGATGCTGACCTTGTAAGCAGCAGCTTAACCAACTGCACCACAATGCTGGCCCTGCCATCAGCTTTTTGGCATATCCTTTTAGCAATCCTATTTGTTGCCCCCCAAATGGGAACAACCCCATAGACAAGTAAAATATGGGGTAGCCATGCAATGGGACATCACTCAGCAACAAAACAAAACATTGGTATTTGCTACAACTTAGATGCCCCTGAAAACATGCTCAGTGATAGAAGCTGCATACAAAATACCCCATGTAGTATGATTCTGTTTCATAAAATGTCCAGAAAAGGCAAATCTAGAGACAGAGAGAGATTAGTGGTTACCTGGGGTTGAGGATGGGAACATGGAGCAAGTGCAGCCAGCACAAGGAATCTTTTTTTTTTTTTTAAGATTTTATTTATTTATTTGAGAGGTAGAGTTACAGGCAGTGTGAGGAAGAGACAGAGAGAAAGGTCTTCCATCCACTGGTTTACTCCCCAAATTTCCACAATGGCTGGAACTATGCTGGTCTGAAGCCGGGAGCCAGAATCTTCTTCCTTCCTGGTCTCCCACATGGGTGTAGGGGCCCAAGCACCTGGGCCATCCTCCACTGCTTTTCCAGGCCATAGCAGAGAGCTGGATTGGAAGAGGAGCAGCCAGAACTAGAACTGGTGCCCGTATGGGATGCAGGTGCTGCAGGCAGAGGATTAATCCACTGTGCCACAGCACCAGCCACACAAAGAATCTTGAGAGTCATTGAAATTTTTTTTTTTTAGATTTGTTTAATTTTATTTGAAAGGCAGAGTTAGAGAGAGGGAGAGATCTTCCATCTACTGGTTTACTCCCCAAATGACTGCAATAGCAGGGGGCTGGGCCAGGCCAAAGCTAGGAGCCTGGAACTCCATCCAGGTCTCCCACATGGGTGCAGGGGCCCAGGGACTTGAGACATCCTGCTGTTTTCCCAGATGCATTAGTAATACTAATGCGTTAGTATGGATTGGAAATAGCAGGAGCAGCAGGGACTTGAACTGTTCTGTTGCCCATATGAGATGGTGGTATCACAGATGGTGGCTTACCCTGCTGTGCCACAGCGCTGGCCCCAAGAATGGTCTAAAACTGGATTTTTTAAAGACTTATTTATTTGAAAGTCAGAGTTACACAGAGAGAGAGGAGAGTCAGAGAGAGAGAGAGAGAGAGAGAGAGAGAGAGAGAGAGAGAGAGTCTTCCACCCAATGATTCACTCCCCAGTTGGCTGCAACTACCGGTGCTGTGCTGATCTGAAGCCAGGAGCCAAGAGCCAGGAGCTTCTTCCAAATCTCCTACGTGGTGCAGGGGCCCAAGGACTTGGGCCATCTTCTGCTTTCCCAGGGCACAGCAGAGAGCTGGATTGGAAGTGGAGCAGCTGAGACTGGAACCGGCGCCCATATGGGACGCCGGTGCTTCAGGCCAGGATGTTAACCCACTGCGCCAGCCCCTAAAACTGGATTCTGAAGATGGTTCTACCACTGGATAAGTTTACTAAAAACTATTGAGAACAGGTAGAATTCTTAAAAATGATGGACTTTTATGGCATGTAAATTATATTTCAATGCAGTTGTTTTAAAAAATAGTATCTATACATTTATACAACATTGTTGTTAAAGCAAATGATTGAAATCAACTTAAGTAGATGACTGATAAAATACATTCAAGTGGGAGACTGGTGTGGCACAGCAGGTTAAGCTGCACGGGTTTAGTTCAAGTTCTGGCTGTTCCACTTCCTATTCAGCTCCCTGCTAATGCATCTGGGAAAGCAGTGAGGATGGCCCAAGTGCTTGGGCCCTGCACCCACATGGGAGATCTGGGTTAAGTCCAGGCTCCAGGCTTCAGCTTGATCCAGCCTCAACTGTTGTGGCCATTTGGGGAATGAATTGGTGATTGGAAGATCTCTCTCTCTTGTATCTCCCCACCCCCATCTGCTTTTTTTTTTTTTAATTGTTAAAAAAAATATACTCAAGTTGATTTACATAATGTCACTGTATGTTTGGCAAAGGAGTTCCTTATATACTTATGCGAAACAATCTTCAAGGGAAGAGTGCCAGATGTACAGTATAATACCGTTTGTGTGAAAAATAGAGGATGATAGAATACATACTTGGGAATTCGCTCATATATGCTGAAAAGACCTCCAGAAAGATATCTAAGAAACCAGTTTGCCTCTTTAGAGGGCAACTGGATGGCTGGGGATGGAGGTGGAGGGTTAATATTTAAACCATGTGAACTATGACCTATACCAAAATGAAATAAGAATTAAAGCAAAACAACTATTCAAACAGAGGGGGTTATTTGATCTTTTCCTTTTAAAAACTTTCCCGATAGGTGGCGCTCTCAAAACACCATATTCATTTTTACTTTGAAGAAAGCCAAAATTAACCTTGATGGCCTTGCTTCTCCATTTGTCACCGTGGGGAACCTTGAGTTTGGATTCAAGGCTGAAGCTATCCCTGCTAGGAGCTCTCTAGAATGTATTGCCTTGATTCTGAGAACAGGATGGAAGGGAGAACACCTGGATTGGGAAAAAGAAAATCAAAATTAGTTCAGAAAATCAATTAATACTTTCAGTCCTGTCTTTCTGATTGAAACTTCCAATAAATGTTTTGATCCAGAACTTCTGATTGGTTGATTTATCAGTTAATTGAAAAGTTAGTAATATAGACCAGTGGTTCTTTTTTTTTTTTTTTTTAAGATTTATCTTTATTTATTTGAAAGACAGAGTTACAGAGAGAGGTAGAGTCAGAGAGAGAAGTCTTCCATTCGCTGGTTCACTCTCCAAATGGCTAGAGCTGAACTGATCCAAAGTCAGGAGCCAGGTTTCCCATGTGGGTGCAGGGGCCCAAGGATTTGGGCCATCTTATACTGCTTTCTCAGGTCATAGCAGGGAGCTGGATTGGAAGTGGAGCAGCCGGGACTAGAACCAGCACCCATATGGGATGCCGATGCTTCAGCCCAGGGCGTTAACCTGCTGCACCACAGCGCTGGCCCCAGGCCAATGGTTCTTAAATAAAGGTGACTTTGCCCCCAGGGGGAGTTTGACAATGTTCTGGACTGGTTTTGGTTGTCACACCTGGGGTACTACTGTCGTCTGGTGGACAGAGGCCAGAGATGCTGCTTCAAGTCCTACAATGCACAGGACCATCCTTCATCATGAAGAATTAACTAGAAACCCTAACATAGGTTAAGATTAACACTCAGCACCTCTATGGCTTGAGGTCGTGTTCTGAGAGATTTGCAGCATCCATATTCTCTTAGGCCAGTCAGTACTAGCCCCTGTGATTTCAGAAAAAAGCATCCATAATCCACCCCTCCGCTGCCACATGCACACATGCGCACACACATGCACACATACACATGCACACACACAGTGTGATCCTACTGGCTGTTTGGGGCAGGAAGACAGACTTGGCAGTTGGGAGTGCAGGTGATGCCGTGGTACTTCCTCGGGAGTAGTGTTGAAGAGCCCACCTGCCATGTCCTGAGCTCAGTGCTTCCTCAGGTTGTTTCCTTGAAGATGGCTGTACTGGTCATCTTCCCGATCCTTGAGGGGCTGAAAGGGACAGTACAATCAATAGCTCCTGTTTTTCCATCGCCTATTCATTAATTTGATGCATAGTCATGGAAAGCTTTTTATACGCGAGGCACTGGAGTGTGTGTTTTGCAGCCCTAGAGGTGGGAGCAGGACAAGAACATGGAGGCTTTGCATAGCATTGCTTTTGGGTTCCTCCCAGTGTGCGCTCCCCCTTTTCCTCACTAGGTCCTGACCTCTGCCTCTCACAGTCCTTTTCATTTCATTTGTTCTACCTAAAGGACTAACCATCCCAGCTTCTGGTACGCTCTCTATAGTATCTTATCTCTATAGTGGCTTCCAAATAGTGTGTCCCCCAATCCCAGAGTTTTATATCCGCTAATTGTAGCCAGGTCTCTTTCTTGTCTCATTCTCTTACCTGGTAGAGCTGGTCATTGGGCAACAGAGTCTGCTTATCTGAAGCTGAACAACAACAAAAAAATAGACAAAATAACACATACACAAGAGAGAATGGATAATATGTTGGGTTATATTTACACTAAACAATACTAATAGCGATAAGAATCATCTCCACACAAGAATATGGATAAATCTAACACGCATGTTGATGAGCAAAATAAGCTGTATTGCAAGAATGCTCACTACAGGAATCCACACACATCAAAAAAAGAAACAGGCGAAATGAATTCCTGTTGTTAGAAGCCAGGAGAGTGTTTCGTCCTGGGGATGGGTGGTGGCTGGAAGTGAGCAGGAGAGGGGTCCACAGGGTGCTGACAATAGTCTCTTTCTGAACCTAGTACTGAATACATGAATGCATTTGCTTTGCTAAATTGTTTTTTTGAACTGTGTGCTTGTGATTCACCTTTCTGTATATGGAATTTATGTAGAGTTTTTTAAAAGTGTGGGGACACTTGGACATTGAGATCAGTAAATAAGCCGTGACCAAGTTGTGCTTTTTTTCCCGCCCCATAGAAGCAGAGCCTTACCTAGCCATGCACCTGCCAACTCAGTCTCTTCTACTGGGACTATTTTGGTAGAAAGGAAGCTGAGGGGCTCAGATGGTCCCATCTGTTATCTAGAAATATTTTTATTTTTACCCCTTGACTGGCGAACTCCATCTTGTCCTGCAATGAAGTAGACTCCAACAGCAAGGAAGAAAATGCTGATGATTTCAGTGAAGACAAAGCCGGAAACAGTGGCTGCATTTAACTCAATGCAGTTCTGACACACTGTGGGAAAAGGAGAAATATGCCTCCTTCAGGGTGCGAAGGTTGTTTTTCCTAGACCCTTTTCTCCTGCCTACCAGCAATAATACCACTGTCTAAGGCAGCAGCTTCCTCCTTCTGTGGGTGGTGTGGCAAGAGCAGATTGTGGGAGCAAGAACTCAATGCTTCTGGATGTTCCTCCACCCCCAGGTGTCCCTGGGACGCCCATGTGGTCTTATTATTAGGGAACATATGTAATTAAAGGAAGACCAGCTTCCCTCCTCCAGGCTCAACTGCCCTCCACTCCATTCTTATTGCTGCCCAGCTTGTAATTTCCTGTCTCACTTTCCCCCAATTCAATTCACAGGAGTTGCAGAACTGCTCCAATCCATGGGGCCCACCCAAAGGTAACCAAGGCTTTATAGGACTGGCTATGCTTTTTCAAGAAGCTGTCTTGTCATATTAAAAGGGGAGGGGGCAAGCTGAGATTAAGAAAGTTGGCTAGGGGCTGGCACTGTGGCATAGCGGGTAAAGCTGCTGTCTGCAGTATTGGCATCCCAAATGGCTGCTGGTTCGAGACCCGGCTGCTCCACTTTTGATCCAGCTCTCTGCTATAGCCTGGGAAAGCAGTAGAAGATGGCCCAAGTCCTTGGACCCCTGCATCCACATGGGAGACCCAGAGGAAGCTCCTGGCTCCTGACTTTGGATTGGTGCAGCTCTGGCTGTTGAGGCCAATTGAGGAGTGAACCAATGGATGGAAGACCTCTCTCTCTCTCTCTGCCTCTCCTACTCTCTTTGTGTAACTCTTGACTTTCAAATAAATAAATAAATCTTAAAAAAGAGAGAGAGAGCTGGCTAACATACCACTGTTCAGCACCTATCCCCCCCTTCACCTGGGGCAGAAAGCCCACCCAGCACAGCAGATACTGCTTCATTTCACAACAGCAGACCAAAGGAGATTACATACTTCTGAAGTACACGTGGAGTGATTCCGAACTTTCCGTTGCTCCTTTACATGAATATATTCCTTGAGGGTCTTTGGTACTACTTCCCAGGTTCCACTTATTTCCACTTACATTTCGGATATTCACTTCCTGCCCATCTTTTAACCACTTGATATTTTTGTCTGGCAAGTTACAAGTCAGAAGCACTGAGCCATCATCTCGATTGTCATCCACTTCTATCATACGATTTTCTGAAAAAGGAAAAGCCAGAGTTCCGTTATAGATGCTACCTCTGAAATTCTCCCTGCCCCCAGGAGCCAAGAGAAGACACTAGAGTACATGGGGATCTTGCTGGCGCTCCAGGCTCTATTCAGCAGTGCTTGGGAGGGGGTGATTCTGCACTTCTAACGTGCTCTCAGGTGATGCCAATGCTGCTGGTCCAGGGGTCCCAACTTGCAGAAGTGCCTTGCTGCTAGGGTTTTGTTTCTCCTGCAAGGACGAGGCAGTTAAGGCCACTGCTTTGATTGACAATGGGAACACCACCTATCATCCCTACTTTTCTAAACTGTTCTGGTAGCACTACTGTTATAGGAAGTTGTATTTCTATGAATATCCTCAGAGTTTGAGGATTCAAATCAGCCATTTCCCTTACCTTTTTTAATCTGGGCCATAGTACCTGTAGAGACAGAAGAAAGAGGGTCAGCTGGGCATGGAGTTGTTCAGATGCCTGGAAGGGTCCTCATGGTCATTTGAGACCAAGGTTAGGAGAGCTCTTAGTCCTTGGGCAGATAGTCTCTGTATCTACTTCCTTGGATCATAGCCTAAGAGGAATTTTGTGTGATAACAAAGGCGCTGTTTGGCCTCTCTCCTAGCATCCTGGGAGGAAGTTTCTAAGCCCTTGGAATTTCATGAGTGATAGCAGCACCTTTGTTAAGGATGGTGGACTCTGGGACCCCACCTGAGTTTGTGCTAAGGAGGTGACTCAAGATGAGGCTGGTCAAGACCAACCATGTAGTTAGAGGATCAGGGATTTGAAGCCAGTGATATCAGTCCTGAGAGTGGGGTGGGGAAGAAGAAGCTCGAGATCGGGTGCAATCAAGTGGCCAACCATCCAATCAATCATGCCAATGTACGGATACTTCATAAAAACCTTGGTTGGTGGACACATTAAGGTGCCGGGATGGCTCCCAGACCTTGCTTCATGGGTCTCTTCATTTGGCTGGACCCGATTTCATTTATTAAAAAATTTATTTATTTTGAAAGTCAGAGTTAGAGACAGACACAGAGAGAGATCACATGTGAGAGATCTTCCATCTGCTGATTCACTTCGCAGATAGCTACAAAGGCCCAGTACTGGGCCAGGCCAAAGCCAGGAGGTGGGGCTTCTTCTGGGTCTCCAGTGTGGGTGGCAGGGTCAAAAAACATTTGGGCCATCTTCCGCTGCTTTTCCCAGGCCATTAGCAGGGGGCTGGATCAAAAGTGGAACAGCCAGGACATGAACCAGTGCCCATGTGGGATGCCAGCATTGCAGGCAGCGGCTTTATCCACTATGCCACAATGCCAACCCCCAGATTTTATTTTTTATAGTAAAACTGTGATAGTAGGTAAAGTGCTTTCCTGAGTTCTTTGAGTCATTCTAGTGAATTATCAAACATGAGAGGGTTATGGGAACCCTCTGGATTTGTGGCCAGTTTGTCAGAAGTATGAACAGTCTAGAAATGCCTGCTCTTGTGCCTGGCATTTAAAGTGAGGGCAATCTTTTGGGGGCCATCCCTGGCCTGGTGGGGTCTGACACAACTCTGAGGGGTTCAATTTTCAGAACTGTATTGCAGTATACATACTGGTATTGCCCATATGGTCCAGAAAGGTCTGCTCCTTTAGCAGTCGAGGCCCTGGCTGGGAGTGAGTGTACTCTAGCTAAAGTCTTCTAAACTTTTTGAAATCACTCTTTTGAGGGGCTAGCATTTTAGCACAGTGGGTTAAGCTGCTGCTTATAATGCTAGCATCCCATATTAGAGTGACAATTTGATTCTCTGCTGCTCTGCTTCTGATCCAACTTCCTGCTAATGCGCTTGTGAAAGCAGAGGAAGATGGACCAAGTGTTTTGGCTCCTGTCACCCATATGGGAGACCAGGATGGAGTTCCTGGCTATTGGCTTCAGTGCAGGCCAGAACTGACTGTCATGGTCATTTGTGAGGTGAACCAACAAATGGAATATTTCTCTATTAAATAATATTTTGTGGAATATTCCTCTCATGAGTCATTATTTACTGTCTTCCAGGATGCACCAGAAGGAAGCTGAATCAGAAGCAGAGGAGGCAGAGTTCCAATTGGTACTCTGATATGGGATGTTGGAGTCCCAAGTGGCAGCTTAACCCTCTCTGTCACAATGTCTAAAAGCCTTTTAGAGATGAGTTATTTCCAAAATCTCCATCCCTGGTGATCCATTTCTGGTAGAAACCCAGGATGTCCCAGGGAAAGCTAGCTATTCAATTAGCTCTCAAATCTGTCTCCAAACTTGTAGTAGTAGAGTTGCATGGTAGAAATACTACAGGACCTGCCCAGCCCTGGCCATGGCCATTTAGGGTGTGCACCAGTGGATGGAAGATTTTTTGTCCCTCCCTCTCTGTAACTCTGTCACAAATAAATATTTTTTAAGAAAAAAAAAAAAAGAAATACTACAGGACCTAGCACTGCAATTCAGTACAGTTGGATTCAGTCCACACATTCACGGGGCCCTGTTGTGACCTGCTATGATCAGGCATTGTGGGATAAAAGGGTGGTGATGTGAAGAGCGAGGTGCTGTTTCCAAAGGGTTTGTGACAAAGTGGACCTTGAGGAAGAGTAGAGACTCACCAGACACACAGTCATTCTAAGCAGAAAGAATAGCCAAGCAAAGAGATGCACTTGGAAAAGGACAAAGAGGTGGTGTGGCTAGAGGCCGAGTGTGTGGTAGGAGAGGTAGGCATGAGTCAAAGGGTGCTGCAAATAGTTGGAAGGAGTTAACTGACTCAGAACTTGTGCAAGGCTAAGCTTTCATGAATGGTTCCCAGCACAGCACCCGGAACATGGTAGGAGCTTTATGTTTGTTGAATGAATGCATGAGCGAAGAAATGAGTGAGTGGGGGAGAAAAGTCAAGACTAACAGTTAAAACAGATTTCTTGCTAGCCCTTTTCTCTGACCACCTGGCTGCCAGGGGAGGGTACAGAGACTCTTCCTCCTAACTTTCCATAAGAAAGGAAATCTAGGGGCCGGCACTGTGGCATAGCAGGTAAAGCCACCGCTTGCAGTGCTGCCATCCCATATGGGTGCTGGTTTGAGTCCCGGCTGCTCCACTTCCAATCCAGCTCTCTGCTATGACCTGAGAAAGCAGTAGAAGACGGCCCAAATGCTTGGGCCCCTGCATCTGCATGGGGCACCTAGAAGAAGCTCCCGGACCCTGGCTTCAGATCCACCCAGCTATGGCCATTGCAGCCATCTGGGGAGTGAACCAGTGGATGGAAGACATCTCTCTCTCTCTCTCTCTCTCTCTCTCTCTCTTTTTACCTCTGTCTCTCTGTAACTCTGCCTTTCAAATAAATAAATAAGTCATTTAAAAAAGAAAACAAAATGATATGGCAAAAAACCCATACTTTATTTTTTTTAAAAAAAAGAGGAAATCAAATTGTTCAGTGACATCTAATTTTGCTTACCTGAGTGCAACTCCCTCGTAGGACTGAGATCTCTTCTAGTGGAGTTTCTGGGTTAACTGGTGTGAGAACTGAGCCCAGAGGGTCACACAATGCAGTGGTGGCTGAGCTGGGGCTGGAGCCCTGAGTCTCTGTTCCTCTACCCAATGCTCTTTCCACTACTCCAGCTGCCCCACCCAGCGTCCGGCATTGCCCCCCACTGGCTCTCCTTCCCTCTTTTCTCAGAAATAATTCTAGGGGCCAGCGCTGTGGTGTAGCCCATTAAGCTACTGCCTACAGGGCTGGCATCCCATATGAGCACCAGTTTGAGTCCTGGCTGCTCCACATTTGATCCAGTTCCCTTCTGATGACCTGGGGACACAGTGGAAGATGACCCAAATGCTTGGGCCCCTGCACCCATGTGGGAGACCTGGATGAAACTCCTGGCTCCTGGCTTTGGTCTGGCCCAGCCCTGGCTGTGCTGGCAATTGGGGGGTGAACCAACGGATGGAAGACTTTTCTCTCTCTCTGCCTCTGCCTCTCCCTCCCTATAACTCTGTCTTTCAAATAAATAAATGTTGTTTTTCTAAAAAAAAAAAAAAAAAAAGAAAGAAAGAATTCTAAATGCTCATTGCCTCCTTCAGGTCTCCCACTCGGCCATCAGCCAGCTGTGTTTCAGGAAGTAGCATTGCCTCTGGTCCATCTTTATGAGAACGTGGATGCTTTCTTCTACAGCTCTTTCTCCCTTAGCTGACTTTCCCCCGCTTAGACTCAGAGGGTATAATTATCACCCTCCCTTCTCTACCCTTGGCTCTGCTCTCAACTCCAACATCAGCTCCAGGAGCTTGCTCCTCACTCTCTTCTCTTAGTCTAGAAATGTGCTCAAGTTTTCCTCCCTCTCAAAAACACTCTCCGCAGACTCTACTTCCCCCTTCACCTACCACCGCATCTCTTCTCCCTTCCCATCCAGTTTTTCTAAAGAACAGTCTGCACTTGCTGCTCTTCAACACCTGACCTGCACCTGCTGCTCATTTCCATTTGACTCCCATTCACACTCCTGCCAAAATTGTTCTAAATTACCCATGCCCTTTATTTTGCCAAATCCTACAGATTTAACTTTTCTATATATTCTTGTATTAGTAGACTCTCTTTGACATTTCAAGTTCTTTTTAGAATTTACTTTATTTATTTTAAAGTCAGAGTTGGAGAGAGAGGGGGAGAGAGAGGGGGGGGAGAGAGAGAGAGAGAGAGAGAGAGAGATATCTTCCATTCTTTGGCTCTCTCCTCAAATGGTCGTAACAGCCAGGGCTGGGCCAGGCTGAAGCCAGGAGCCAAGTGCTTCATCCAGGTATCCACATCAATGCAGGAACCCAAGCATGTAGACCATCTTCCACTGCTTTCTCAGGTGCATTAGCAGGGAGTGGGATCAGAAGTGGAGCAGCTGGGACAAGAACCAGCACTCAGCTGGGATGCTGGCATTGCAGGCAGTAGCTTAAACTGCTGTGCCACAATGCCAGCCCTTTTGTCATTCTTTTATCTCTCTCCAGAGATTCTCTCCCCCTCCCAGCTGCTCCTTAAAAGTTGGCAACCTAGGGCAGGTATTTGGCCCAAGGGTTAATGTCCCACATTCGAGTGCTGGGGTTTGACATCAGTCTCTCACTCCTACCTCCAACTTTCTGATAACGTGGGACCTGGGAGGCAGCAATGATGCCTCACATAATTGGGTCCTACCACCCTTGTGGGAGACCTGGGTTGAGTTCTCAGCTCCTGGTTTCTGCCTGGCCCAGCCCCAGCCATTATAGACATTTTAGAAAAGATTTGTTTGTTTGCTGGTTTTAAAGGGAGGTAGGGAGGGAAAAGGGGAGAGAGGGGGGGAGAGAGGGGGGGAGAGAGGGGGGGAGAGAGGGGGGGAGAGAGGGGGAGAGAGGGGGAGAGAGGGGGAGAGAGGGGGAGAGAGGGGGAGAGAGGGGGAGAGAGGGGGAGAGAGGGGGAAAGAGGGGGAGAGAGGGGGAGAGAGAGATCAATCTTCCATCTGCTGATTCACTCCCTAAATGGCTGCAATAGCCAGATCTGGATCATGCTGAAACCAAGAGCCAGGAACCAGGAACTCCAGGCTGGTTTCCCACCCAGGTGGCAGTGACTCAAGTATTTGAGTCATTATCTGCTGCCTTCCCAGGCACATTAGCAGGAAGCTGGAGCAGCCAGGACTTGAACCAGCGTTCCCATATTGGATACATAGGGTGGCTTGACCTGCTGTCCCCAGTGTTGGTATTTGCAAAGTGAATCAGCTGGTGGGAGCACTCCCTTCTTGTCTGTCACTTCTCAAAAAAAAAAAAAAAAAAAAAGGAAGAAAACAAGTTGGAGTCCTCACAGTTCCACTCCCAGCCCCATCTTCCTCACATCTCACACAGTGTTTGTGGTATTTCATCAACTTCATGAGTTCAGTTTCCCCTAGCAGGTCCAGACTCCAGACCCCAACCCACTCCATCTACTTCCCGTTGGATATTTCCAATTGAGTATTCACACAGGCACCTTATAGTGTGCCCTACACTCAGTCCGGTGACGTTGAAACTTGGCTCTTCAATTAGACAATGAGCTTGTCCGAGCAGCAGCTTTTTATACACCTTTATGTGCCCCTGGCCACACGTTGGGATCTCACCCATATTTGCTGACCAGTTGACCAACTGAGCAAGTGAGCAGGTGAGTGCTTCTGAGGCCTACTGCCGACCCCAGCCCTGGGAGAGGGAACACACACCTGCTCCTCTCAGCTTCCCGACTCCGTGCCCTTTTGGGCTACATCAAAACCTAAGATGGCGGCAGCAGGGTCCTCTCTCTGATTCAAGTCCCCTGTTTTGATCTCTTAGACAAAAGGATCGTATCTCCCCTCTGAGACACTGCTTCTGCTTTCTCTGGCACAGAACAGTCAGAGGCTTCATTTTTGCCCTTGCTTCCTTGAACCCTGAGATGACAACTGAGGCGGGCTCAAGGCTGGATCTCCATGTTGCTGTCTCTGTGATGGCCTCTACCCTATTGCCCTTCCCCGGCTGCCAAGCCCCTAGAAGGCCCTTACCTTGAAGGAGAAAGACAGTCAGGATGAGGCCAGCCAGACCCTTCTGCTGCTCCATGTCCGTCTCCCTCCTGCTGTTGAAGCGTGGCGCAGCCCTAGCCGCCAGCCAGCCTGTGCAGCAGCTAGGAAGGCTCCACCCAGCCTGCTGCGGGCTGCGGCCTCTGCGAGAAGGCAAGGGCCCGGGGCCTCCACCCTCTGGCCCCAGCGTGGGCAGCCGGGGCTTCAGCTGGGCTGCAGGTGCAGATGTCTCTTGCTTTTCCGTTTAGGAGGGCAGGTGGAGGTGGTGGGGAGGAAGTGGGAGAGTGCTGGATTCCCACACAGAGATTCTGCTTGCACAGCCCACCACTTTGATGCTGGGAGGGTGGTGGCCCTGGGCTGCTTTGTTCATGAGGAAGATCAACGTCCCTGCCACCTGTTGCTGCTTATTGCTGATTGTTGCTGCCTGAATTAATGAACTTAGGCAAGATTCAGGTGCTTGGGGCTGGAGCTCTGAATGAAACCTGCCTGAGTTCAGGTTTTCATCCAAGAGTTTTTTAAAAAAACAGATTTATTTATTTTAAAGGCATCCATTGACTTACTACCCAAGTGGCTGCAACAGCTGGGGCTGGGCCAAGCCAAAGCGAGGAGCCAGGAACTCCATTTGGATCTCCCACATGGGTGGCAGGGACCCAAGTACTTGGACCATCTTCTGCTGCCTTTTCCAGGAGCACCAGCAGGAAGCTGGATAAGAAGCTGAGCAACTGAGACTCCAAGCAGTGCTCCAGTATGAGATCCTATTGCACCACAATACCAGCCTCTCATCCAGGAACTTTTTCAAAGTTTTTTTGAGGTCATCAAAGAGGTATCCATCTGGGAAGGAGTAGGTGGGACAGTTCCCACAAGACAGACCAGTAGTGCATGTCCAGGGGCCAGGGCAGGACTGAGTCTTCAGGATCTTACGCCCCCATGCTCTCAGCACACCAGTTAGCAAGGCCACAAGAACCGGCAGAGACTTCTTGCCACGCTGCAGGCACAGAGATGGTGACGAGCAGGACAGACATGGTTCTGTGCTCAGGGATATCGCAGTCCAACTACAGCAGCATGGAGAGTTTGGGATCTGCACAGGTCCTTGGGGAAGAAGTCCACGCTTTTCAGGGAGGCTCAATTCTGCTTGTAAATAACATATTTCTTTATTTATTTATTTATTTATTTGTTTGAAAGGCAGAGCAAAAGCAAGCAAGTGAGCAAGTGAGAGATCTTCCACCTGTTGGTTAACTCCCTGAAACGCCCACAATGGTGGCACTGGCCCAGGATCAAAGCCAGGATCCAGCAGCTCCATCCAGGTTTCCCATGTGGTTGGCCGGGGCCCAGGAACTTGGGCCATTATCTATGACTTCCCAGGATGTATTAGCAGGAAGTTACATCAGAAGTGGAGAGGCTGGAGCTCAAACCAGGCATTCCAATATGGGATGTGGGTATCCCAAGTGGTGGCTTAACCTGCCACAATGCCTGCCCCAATGATATGTTGTTAATAATAACTACCTCTTATTGGGCACATACGCTGTGTCAGGAGCCATGCAAATAATTTGTTCAAATCCTATTAATACTGGGTGAGCGAAGTTTTGAAGAATTCCCTGACTGGCCCAGGACTCTTGGGAAGGCAGTATTGGGGCCAGTATTGAAGTCTCCGGGTAGAGACGGGAGGGCACTAATGCCTGGCTTGCTCCGACCAGAAGCTGCTTGATCTGGCATCTCAGGTGGCCCGGTCAAGGGTCCTGAGAAAGACCAGGAGCAGGAGGCACCCAGCTTTATGCAACAGGCCCACTGCTTCCTTCAGCAAGGTGGGGTGGTGGCAGTTTTTTGGTGGTGAGTAAATGCCACGTTGTCAGTAGACACCCGGAAGTCCTTGCTGAAGATCCAAATCCCTGTCACTTCCTGGAAGTCCAGGCAAGCTTGTCCACATTCTCTGTTCTCCCTTCTTTCCCCTCGCCACCAGGCCCCCTGCTCAGAGAGAGCAGTTTGCACCTGCTTCCTTCCTAGCCCTGATGACAGCCCCGATCACTGTGGCAGACAGCAGAGAGGCAGGCGTCTTCTAGTTCCTCCCCCATTCTCAGTCTCCGTCAGTCAGCTGGGGAGGGCAGCTCTCACTCTGGCTGATGGTTCCGTGACCTGGCTCTCTCTACTGGATGAATTCCCCCGGAAGATGGAACACGGTGGGCTTCTGGCTGGCTTCCTACTGGTTATCCTTCTTCCTCAAGGTACAAGAGGCTTCTGCGGGGCAGGGACTGAGAGGGACAGTACCATGTGAAGGTGGTTCTCATCTCTGGCTGCAATTCACCCGGCACCCCAGGGTGTCAGGAGGGCAAGGCTGGGTGGAGCACACGGTTGGGGAAACAGCCATTTGTCTTTGACCGATTCTGGCTAGGAACACGTATTGACTTTGGTGTCTCTCTAAGACCATAGGCCAGGGAGCTCTAGGAAATGATTCAGTGTATGTGTATGCCTGAGCCAAGGGCTGCTTAGAGGAGCAGAGTTGTGTGCACTTGCTCTGTCTAGGGCACACAGACTCTGGGTTGGGACTCCTGGCCATTGAGGCTATCATTGTGTTACCACATGGAGCCAGGAACCAGCACTCACAAATGTTTTAAAAGAAAAATGAACTTTAGGTCGAGCAGGAGGGGAAGGGTATGTTATTGCATACTCAGTAGGATGCCAAGTCATCCCAGTTTGCCTGCTTTTAAAACTGGAAGTCCTGGGGCCAGCACTATGGCATAGTGGGTAAAGCCACTGCCTGTAGTGCCAGCATCCCACATGGGTGCGGTTGGAGTCCCAACTGCTCCACTTCTGATCCACGGCTCTGGCCTGGAAGAGCAGTAGAAGATGGCCCAAATCTTTGGGTGCCTGCACCCGCGTGGGAGACCCGGAAGAAGCTCCTGTCTCCTGGCTTCAGATCAGCGCAGCTCTGGCCGTTGTAGCCATCTGGGGAGTAGACCAACAAATGGAAGGTCTCTCTCTCTGCCTCTGCCTCTCTGTATCTCTGCCTTTCAAATAAATAAATAAATCTTAAAAAAAAAAAAAAAGAAAGAAAAGAGCCAGCACCGCGGCTCAATAGGCTAATCCTCTGCCTAGCGGCACCAGCCCGGGTTCTAGTCCCAGTCGGGGTGCTGGATTCTGTCCTGGTTGCCCCTCTTCCAGGCCAGCTCTCTGCTGTGGCCAGGGAGTGCAGTGGAGGATGGCCCAAGTGCTTGGGCCCTGCACCCCATGGGAGACCAGGAGAAGCACCTGGCTCCTGCCTTTGGATCAGTGCAGTGTGCTGGCCGTGGCAGCCATTGAAGGGTGAACCAACGGCAAAGGAAGACCTTTCAACTTGTCTCTCTCTCTCTCACTGTCCACTCTGCCTGTAAAAAAAAAGTCAGAGTCACAGGGAGAGAGATTTTTCATCTGCGGCTCCTCCCCAGATGGCCACAATGGTCAGTGCTGGGCCAGGCTGATGCTAGGAGTCAGGATCTTTATCCGGGTCTCTCACATGGATGGCTAGGGTCCAAACACTTGGGCCAATCCTCTGTTGATTTCCCTCAGCCATTGGCAGAGAGCTGGATTGGAAGTGGAGCAGCAGGGACACAAACCAACACCCAGATGGGCTGCCGGCATCACAGGAGGCAGCATTACCTGTTATGCCACAGCACCGCTCCTCCTCCCACTTCTAATCAGTGGTCTGAACTCAGTTCCAAGAAGGTTCTTGGGTCAAGCCAGCTCCATGGCTCTTTCTTTTGCCCCAAATCCCTCAAGACCTGTCATTTCCTTGCTCTGCAGCCTCGGGTCCTCCCTGGTCCCAGCAATTCATGGCGAGCTTCCCAAAGCCTTTCTCTTGTGACTTCTGTCCCTCTCACTGGAGCCAAAAGCTGTCCTGGACTGGGAAAGCGGTCCTTAAGTATGAGCCTGAACAGGACAAGGGGTTCAGTGCGGCCACAGAGCTTCTTCAGCTGTTGTATTTCTTTCTTTTTTTTTTTTTTTTTTGTATACATATATTTGTATTTTCACAATTCTCAGGTTAAGTCCAAAGTCAAGCTAATGGCAGTTTTGGTGTCTGTTGAAGGTCCTCATCTTTTTTTTTTTTTTAACTTTTATTTAATGAATATAAATTTCCAAAGTACGGCTTATGGATTACAATGGCTTCCCCCCCATATCGTCTCTCCCACCGGCATCCCTCCCCTTTCCCACTCCCTCTCCCCTTCCATTCACATGAGGATTCATTTTTGATTCTCTTTATATACAGAAGATCAGTTTAGCATACATTAAGTAAAGATTTCAACAGTTTGCTCCCACACAAACATAAAGTGAAAAATAATAGATGATTTTTTAAATGATGATGAAATCAGATCAGACCTATTGTCATGTTTAATCCCAGTGAGATTCAAGTTGGGAATTGATAATTTCTTCTTCTTCTTCTTTTTTTTTTTTTTTTTTTTGTTGTTGTTGTTGTATTTCTTCCCTTAGTGAGCCCCGACCACATACGCGTCGAGGAGCTGGAAGACAGTGTGTTTTTGAGTTGCAATACCAGCATCAAGAGGATGGAGGGAACAGAGGGAATACTGTTAGCAGAAAATAAGACACTGAACTTGGGAAAACGCGTCTTGGATCCACGAGGAAAGTATTCGTGTGAAACAGCAGGTGATTCGGCCAAAAAAGTCCCCGATCTGCAAGTCTATTATCGAAGTACGTGCCTTCGGGACCCTTGGGTTGGAAAGGAAGGGGCCTCTGGGTGTGATGCTTTCTGGCTGGAGTGGGCTGTGGTGAATCAATCCTATTTGTGAACTGGGGTCCCTCTTGTAACAGTACTATCTGGATTTGGGGGGCCTAAGAGTGGGAGAGAGAGCAGCAGGGATCTTGTTTGGGACACAGGATGGACCCACCACCTTGTTTAAGGTCCCACAAAGCTAAGGTGATTTCTTGGCTCTGCTCTGGGGACCCTGGGGTTGAAGTGCAGAGACAGCGGCAGCGAGGCCATCAGCAGGCCTTTGTCCCGAGTTCTTACCGAAGCTTGGATCTGGGCATGAGAGATCCTAGGGCTGCCCTGGGAAGCAGAGATGATTGCCTGGCCTTGAAGACCCTCTCCATCGCCTCTCTCCCTGCTTCCCCCACAGTGTGCCAGAACTGTGTGGAGCTGGACTCAGCCACCCTGGCTGGCATCGTCATCACTGATATCATTGCCACTCTGCTCCTCGCTTTGGGAGTCTACTGCTTTTCTGGACATGAGACTGGAAGGCTCTCTGGGGGTTAGTGGAGGGGCAGTGTGTGTGTGTGTATGTGTGTGTGCGTGCATGAATGCATACCAATGAGCTGATTAGTAATCATCAGCCAAGGAATGGGGCTGGTGGGAAGCTCAATCTCATCTGGGAGTCACTTTTGCAATCCCCTGAAGACTCCTATAACCGGTTGTTGAAAAAACACAAGCCAGAATTGCTCCTGTGGGTTTCTCTGAGCTGGGGGCTGTGATCAGCCGCAGGCCTCCTGCACTGTGCAGGGGGCCTGCTGTCCCCACCTCCCAGACCCTTGGTGACTATGTCCCCTGCTTCTTCCAGCTGCAGACACTCAAGCTCTGTTGAGGAACGACCAGCTCTATCAGGTGAGCCCTGGGCCTGGAGGGGGGTCGGAGGCAGACCTGGGAGGAGGGTGAGTGGGGATAGGCAGGCTGACACCAGGTGTGTTGGGTGCATGTGGGAAGGGTCCTGTAGGGGCTTCATTCCCAGGGGTGTCTGGAGAGGTCAGCCTTGGCTCTCCCCAGGAGGGTTTTGACCCTGCCTCTGTGTCTCCCCCTCTTATCTCTTAGACCCTCCAAGATCGGGATGATGCTCAGTACAGCCGCATTGGAGGCAACTGGGCTCGGAACAAGTGAACACGAGATTGGGACTTCTGAAGACATCATTTATCAACATTTTCCTCATCGCTCAGCCAATAAAATGTCCTCTTTCACACAGCAAGTGCCTGGCTTTTTTTTTAAAGCTTTATTTATTTATTTGAGAGACAGAGTTATAGACAGAGAGAGGGAGAGACAGAGAGAAGTCTTCCATCCGCTGGTTCACTCCCCAAATGGCTGCAATGGCAGAAGCTGTGCTGATCTGAAGCCAGGAGCCAGGAGCTTCTTCCAGGTCTCTCAAGCGAATGCAGGGGCCCAAACACTTGGGCCATCTTCCACTGCTTTCCCAGGCCACAGCAGAGAGCTGGATTGGAAGTGGGGCAGCCAGGACATGAACAGCACCCAAATGGGATGCTGGCACTGCAGGCAGAGGCTTAGCCCACTACACCACAGCACTGGCCCCTGTCCTGACTTGGCTGGGGCCTTGCCCCTCTGAGTCCCTGTGTCCTTCCTTTGCTTCTTCCCTTCCTCTGCCCCACATGGACACTGTGATGGAGAGTTTATCTGTTGTGACTCTAGTCCCTTGTCACGGCCCTTCTAAGGCTGTGGCTGCCTCACCACAGCAGAGGATAGGCTGCTGTGTTCTGGAGCCCAGACACACAGAATTTTCCATGACATCATGAGCGGGGGTGGCAGAGACATCAAGCGGCCCTGGGGATCACTTCTCACCAAGCTTCAGAGCGTGTGTGTTACAAAGTCCCTCTGTGTCGGGGGCTGGCGCTGTGGTAAAGTAGGTTAAAGCCCTAGCCTGCAGGACCCACATCCTAGATGGACTCTGGTTTGTGTCCTGGCTGCTCCTCTTACAATCCAGCTCTCTGCTTATAGCCTGGGAAAGCAATAGAAGGTGGCCCAAGTCCTTGGCCTCTGCACCCACTTGGGAGACCTGGAGAAAGCTCCTGGCTCCTGGCTTTGGATTGGCTCAGCTCTGGCTGTGCGGCCAACTGTGGAGTGAACCAGCGGATGGAAGATCTCTCTCTCTTTGCCTCTCCTTCTCTCTCTGTAGAACTTTGATTTCCAAGTTAGGGGCTGGCGCCATATTGCATTGGGTATTCCTCCACCTGCGGCGCCGGCATCCCATATGGGCACCGGTTCTAGTCCTGGTTGCTCCTCTTCCAATTCAGCTCTCTGCTGTGGCCTGGGATAGCAGTAGAAGATGGCCCAAGTCCTTGGGCCCCTGCACCCTAGTGGGAGACCAGGAAGGGGCACCTGACTCCTGGCTTCAGATTGGCGCAGCTCCAGCCATTGCAGCCATTTGGGGAGTGAACCAACGGAAGGAAGACCTCTCACTATCTGTGGCTCTACCTGTCAAATAAATAAGTAAATAAATAAATAAATAAATAAATAAATAAATAAATAAATCAAATCTACCTGTCAAATAAGTAAATAAATAAATACAAAAATAAATAAATCTTTAAAAACAACAAAACAGAGTCCCTCTGTGCTAAAGGCTGGCCTCAGCTTGTGGCCCTTCCTAGCGCATAAGTATCACCAGCTGTGAAGGGGTCTCCGCCTCGGCCCCACTCAGCGCCTCTTTCCACCTGTATAGAAGGTATCATTCGGGCCAGTGCTAAGGTGTAGCAGGTTAAGTCCCTGCAATGTTGGCATCTCATATCAGTGCCATTTTGAGTTCCAGCTGCTTCACTTCTGATCCAGCTCCCTGCTAATTCACCTAGGAAAGCAGCAGAAGCCCAAATCCTTGAGCCCTTTCACTCACATTGGAGACTTGGATGGAGTTCTGGTCTCCAGGCTTCAGCCGTTGCAGCCACTTGGAGAATGAACCAGCAGATGGAAGATCTCTCTCTCTCTGTGTATCCCTCTCTCTCTGTAACCCTGTCTTTCAAATGAACAAATACATCTTTAAAAAAAGAAAAAAAAAAGGAACCATTTCATCTTTCCCTTGCCTCTGCCTTCCGTGTGACAAACTGGGATCAGAAATCCTACATCAGTTAAAACCTGTTATCCCTTCCCGCTTAGCTGGAAACCTGAGCATGAGTGGGAGGGAGCTTGGGAGTGTTCCAGTAGGTATCATCGTCAGCCAGTGGGTTGGTGCTGGCTCTGGAACTTTGGGAGGCTGAGATACTTATGAAAAATAAAGACACCCAGGCTCCACTCCAGGTGTGGAGTCCCCGGGTGAGTCTGGCTTAGAGGGAGAATGGAGGCCACTTACTCTCCTGGGTACTTTATGGTTATTCCTGGATCCCAGTGCTGGGACTCTCCCTTCCTTCTCTGAGTACAAATCACTTAAGCAGGACTTTCCTAAACCAGGTTCCAACAGGAGAAAAGAGCTGACATCCGGAGACCCGGACGATTCCGCCACTGTCGTCTCAAGATACACGGACCCCAGATCCCTGAGATGGGGAACTCCCAGTCTACACGCGCTTCACCCGCAGCTGTGATTTATTCCTACCCTGATTTCCCGGTTGCTGCAGGCCTAACCCAAGGTCCTGCTTGCCCACCCGAGTCCTTGAGTTTGGGCTTCCCTTCCAAGGCCTGCATTTCACCCACAATTTGGATGCTTCTCACACTCTGCACACTTCCTCACACCTTGTAAGAGGGGACTTCAAAAAGTTTATGAAAAAATAGAATGAAAAATATGAGTTTATTTTGATGCAAAGAAATTTAGGCACTAAATGCATTATTTTATTATTTTTAAAGATTTATTTATTTTAATGGCAGAATTACACAGAGAAAGAGGGAAGGGAAGGGAAGGGAAGGGAAGGGAAGGGAAGGGAAGGGAAGGGAAGGGAAGGGAAGGGAAGGGAATCTTCCATCTGCTGGTTCACTGCCCAAATGGCTGCAACAGTCAGGGCTGGAACAGGCCAAAGCCAGGAGACAGTGGCTTCTTCTGGATCCCCCACATGGGTGCAGGAGTCAAGCACTTGGGCCACCTTCTGCTGCTTTCCCAGGCTCACCAGTAGGGAGCTGGATTGGAATAGAGCAGCTGGGACTCAAACTGGTACCAATATGGGATGCTGGCATTGCAGGCAGTGGATTTACTGGCTGAGCTACAGCACTGACCCCCCAAAATACATATTATAAAGACTGTACAGGCTGGCATTGTGGTGCAGCTCGTTTAGTTGCTGCCTGCAATACTGGAATCCCATTTGAGCCCTGGTTTGTCTTGGCTGCTCCACTTCCCATCCAGCTCCCTAGTAATACATCTGGGAAAGGAGCAGAAAATGATCCAAGTGCTTGGGCCCCTGCACCCATATGGGAGAACCAGATGGAGTTCCAGGCTCCTGGCTTTGGCCTTGCCCAGTCCTAGTCATTGTGTCCATTTAGGGAATGAACCAGAGGATGGAAGATTCTCTCTCTATCTATCTTTTAACTCTGTCTTTTAAATAAATAATAAATCTTTTTTAAAAAAAAACCTCAATGCATGGATTTCAAAAATATTTGTGCCCAAAATAAACTCATATTTTTAATTCCATTTTCCATAAATGAAAAAAATTATTTATATGAAAAGCAAAGAGATAGAGCTTATTCCAGGTCTCCCACATTGGTGGCAGGGGCCCAAGTACATGGGTCATCTTCTCTGCTTTTCCTAGGCTATTAGCAGGGAGCTGGATTAAAAGTGGAATAGCTTGGACACCCACCAGTGCCCATATGAGATGCTAGCATCATAGGCAGGAGATTTACCTACTATGCCACAACATTGGCCCACATATTTTAATGTTTTTTAGAATTTATTTGAGAGATTTGAGAGAGAGAGGGGAGAGAGACAGAGAGAGAGAGAGAGAACTCCTTTCTGTTGGTTCACTCCCCAGATGCCCACATGGCTGGGGCTGGGACAAGGCCAGAGCCAGGAACCAAGAATGCTATGCAGGTCTCATGTGGGTGCCAGGAACCCAATTACTTGAGTCATCACTGCAGCCTCCCGGGGTCTGCACTGATGAGAATCTGGAGTCAGGAGCCAGAACCAGGAATCAAACCCAGATGCAACCGGCGCCGTGGCTCACTAGGCTAATCCTCTGCCTAGCGGCGCCAGCACACCGGGTTCTAGTCCCGGTCGGGGCGCCGGATTCTGTCCCGGTTGCCCCTCTTCCAGGCCAGCTCTCTGCTGTGGCCCGGGAGTGCAGTGGAGGATGGCCCAAGTGCTTGGGCCCTGCACCCCATGGGAGACCAGGAGAAGCACCTGGCTCCTGCCTTCGGATCAGCGCGGTACACTGGCTGCAGTGCACCAGCTGTGGCGGCCATTGGAGGGTGAACCAACGGTAAAGGAAGACCTTTCTCTCTGTCTCTCTCTCTCACTGTCCACTCTGCCTGTAAAAACAAACAAAAAAACCAGATGCGCCAATGTGGGTGTCAACTATTAGACCTGCTGATTTTCAGTCTACTTGTTCCATCACTGTTGGATGTAGAGATGCTGAACTCTTACCATAACTGTGTATGTATTTATTATTCCCTGACATTCTATCAGCTTTTGCTTACTTATTTTGAAACTCTGAAATTAGGCGATTTGGAATTGTTAATATTCACTCCTTTGTCATTATGGAATGACCATTTTTTTTTACTCCTGGTAACGTTCTTTGCTATTTGAAATATACTTTATCTGATGTTAATATGTTACTCTGGTTTCTTTTTATTAGTTCTAGCATAGTATGCTTTCTTCTATCCTTCTATTTTTATCTTTGTGTTTAATTTTGGATTGTTTTATTGTTATGTCTTAGAGGTCACTGATCCTTTCATCCTGCAGCATCTAATCTGCTATTAGATATAGCCAATGCATTTTTTTGGCATCAGATATTGCATCCTTTTTTTTAAAAAAAAGATTTATTTATTTATTTATTTGAAAGGCAGAGTTGCAGAGAGAGAGAGGTCTATCCATCCACTGATTCACTCTTCAAATAGCTGCAATGGACAGATCTGTGCCAATCTGAAGCTGGGAGCCAGGAGCTTCTTCCAGGTCCCATATACATGTGCAGGGCCCCAAGGACTTGGGCCATCTTCTACAGTCTTCCCAGGCCAAAGAGAGCTGGACTGGAAGTGGAGCAGCCAGGACTTGAACCGGCGCCCATGTGGGATTCCAGTACTGCAGGCAGGGGCTTTACCCACTACGCCACAGCGCCGGCCCTGAGATATTGCAGTCGTCATACCTTTAAGCTTCTTTTTTTATTTTTTTAAAAATATTTTTATTTATTTATTTGACAGGTAGAGTTACAGACAGTGAGAGAGAGAGAGAGAGAGAGAGAGACAGAGAGAAAGGTCATCTTCCGTTGGTTCACTCTCCAAATGGCCACAATGGGATCCAAAGCCAGGAGCCAGGAGCTTCCTCCCAGTCTCCCATGCAGGTGCAGGGGCCCAAGCACTTGGGCCATCCTCTACTGCTATCCCAGGCCTCAGCAGAGAGCTGGACTGGAAGAGGAACAGCTGGGACTAGAACCGGTGCCCATTTGGGATGCCGGTGCTGCAGGCAGAGGATTAACCTAGTGTGCCACAGCACTGGCCTCCATACCTTTAAGCTTTATTTGGGGGGCTGGAGTTGTGCTGCAGCAGGTTAAGCGTCTGCCTGTGACTTAACCCATATGAATGCTGGTTCAAGGCCTACCTGCTCCACTTCTGATCCAGTTCCCTGCTAACATGCCAGGGAAAACAGCAGAGGATGGCCAAAGTGCTTGGGCCCCTACCACCCGTAAGGGAGATCCAGATGGAGTTTCAGGCTCCTGGTTTCAGCCTTGCTCAGCCTCAGCCTTTGCAGCCATTTGCGGAGTGAGCCAGTGGGTGGAATATCCCTTTCTCTGTCTCTCCCTCTCTCTCTCTGTAACTATGCCTTTAAATTAAATAAAAATAAATATTTTTTGAAAAGTTTCATTTGGGCCTGTTTTATATCATTTATGTCTGTACTTAACATGTCTAATATTTCCTGTAGCTTCTTGATCACATGGAATGATTTGCTTGATATGTTTTATAGCAATTCTGTCACTTGGGTCATTTCTGGGATGGTTTTAGTGAACTGATCTTTTCATTATGAAGAGTTATATGATATCAGCTCTTTGTTTCTACAATTAAGGACCTAGGCAACCAACTTAATGAAGGAAAAAGGTTCATTTCGCTTACAGATTTGGTAACTCCTTTGGTTGGAGCAGAGCATGGAACAGAGTGGAGGAAGAGTTCCCACAGTGAGCCAGGAGGCAAAATTTATTTACTTGAAAGACAGAGTTCCAGAGAGGGTGAGGGAGACAGAGAAAGAAAGATCTTCCATCTGCTGGTTTGCTCCCCAGATGGCCACAATGGCCAGGCAGAAGCCAGGAGCCAGGAGTTTCAACGTGTATCCCATATGGGTGGTAGGGACCCAAGCACTTGGGCCATCTTCAGCTGCTTTCTGTGGAACATTAGCAGGGGGCTGGATGAGGAGTAGAGTGACTGGGATTCGAACCAGTGCTCTGATATGGGATTCTGGTGCCACAGGCTGGTGTCTTAACCTGCTGCCCCACAGCACCAACCCGTCCCAATGCTCCTTGAGCTATCAGGTCACGGGAACTAGCTCCAGCATCGTGTGAGAGCTGCAGATTTCTCCCTCCGGTCCTTTTGGGTGATTCTTCCTTTGCTCTCTTAGAGTTCCTCAGGCATGCACCAGTCACTAGTTAAGACTCGAGGGAGTCCCCTTCAGATTTCTAGAGATCTCTCTGTGTGCATCTCTCACCTCTCTTGCACATTATCCTATAAACTTCAGAAGCCTTGGCTTCTGTCTCGGTCTCCGCTCCTGGAGCAGATCTCTGGGCTCTGCTAGGTTCTCCCTCTTTGCACCACAACCTGGAATTTCTTTCAAGGCAGTAAGCTGGAGCTATCTGGTTCAGCTCCCCTGGTTTTGGGCCCATCTCTCGTAGCCTGGCATCCAGTGTCTAAAAGCCTGTTGTTTGAACCTGTTTTACCTCTTGCTTTGATTCTTTCGGGCAGAAGGTAAATCCAGTAGCTGCTACTCCATTTAGCAAGAGGCAAGCATTGATCTCCCTTTTTGCATTCTTAATCCTCCCTCAGCCTGCACTCCCCCTGCACACATGTGCTACTGCAATCCTGCTGTCCTTCTGCAGGGTGCAGCCGCCCTGTCCACAGTGTCCCTCGAACAATCCACATCCCCTCCATCCTGCTTATCTTCCTTACTCAGGCGTCCACTCTCATCCAGTGTCACCCTGCCCCGAGTAGGAAATCCGTGCAGGGTTCAACCCCAGCCCCAGCCCTTCCACTTATCTTCCTAGGACATCTGATAGCAGTGGAAACCAGCGCAACTGCGGGGTCAGACCTCACAAATGAACTCAGTGCTGGGGTCAGGACTATAACGAAGAGGCGAGTTAAGACAGCTGTTGTTCTGCCCAGCTGTGAATCTGGGGACAGGCAGAGCCCCTTCAAGAATAACCTATAACTACCGGCTCATCTAGAAAAGAATTTTTCCTCCACACCCACCTCAGTTTTACTCTTATCTTCTACTGCTAAACACAGTGTCTTTGCCTAAAATAAGATTGATATCAACTGGCTGTTTTTAGATATCAATCCAGCCCAAACATTAGGAGGAATGGAATGTTCCTTTGAGTAGGGACTCTGCGTTTGCAGCTTGTTAATGATTGTCTTTCTGTGAGTTAGTAAAACAGAGATCTCGTTTAGACCTCTTCCTGGTCTGCCTTGGAAATTCTGTCAGCCATCACCTTCCAGGCCAGTTCCACTCAACAGTTACTGAACATGTATTATGATAGGCCGGCGCCACGGCTCACTAGGCTAATCCTCCGCCTTGCAGCGCCGGCACACCGGGTTCTAGTCCCGGTCGGGGCGCCGGATTCTGTCCCGGTTGCCCCTCTTCCAGGCCAGCTCTCTGCTGTGGCCCAGGAGTGGAGTGGAGGATGGCCCAAGTGCTTGGGCCCTGCACCCCATGGGAGACCAGGAGAAGCACCTGGCTCCTGCCTTCAGATCAGCGTGGTGCACTGGCCACGGCCATTGGAGGGTGAACCAACGGTAAAGGAAGACCTTTCTCTCTGTCTCTCTCTCTCACTGTCCACTCTGCCTGTCAAAATAAATAAATAAATAAATAAACAAACATATATTATGAACTAGGCTCTGAACTATGTAGGAGCTGGGGATACCAAGGGAAAATACAGATGTTTTCCTATGTAGTAGTAACGAAATTCATCCATCCATCCACTCACTCATCCATCAATTCTTTCATTCAATGTGTAAACAGATAAGCATAATGGTAGGCATGTGACTGAATTATGCACAGAGTTCCGTGACACCAAGCCGTAGTGGCCTCTGCCTAGACTGGGGAGATTTGAAAGTTTTTCGGGATGACATTGTCGTCTCACTAGTTTTAATGGATCAATGGAAGTCGGGTGAAAAACAGGGGCAAGAAAGGAGAGCCCTGACAAAGAGCTTCAGGTAAGACGGCAGGAGAGGCATCGTGGGGCAAGGCGTGGGAGAATGTAGAGATTTTGTTTTGCTAGGGCATGAAGGTCAAGGTGGAGCGTGTTGGAAGGCAAGACTGGAGAGATGGTAGTGACCCAAGGCTGGAGATCTGGGGGGTAAAGCTAAAGAAAGAGTGGGTTGGGGCTGGTGCTGTGGTATAGTGGGTAAAGCCACTGCCTGCAGTGCCGGCATCCTATACGGGCACCGGTTCGAGTCCCAGCTGCTCCACTTCCAATCCAGCTCTCTGCTGTGGCCTGGGAAAGCAGTGGAAGATGGCCCAAATGCTTGGGCCCCTGTACCTGCGTGGGAGACCTGGAAGAAGCTCCTGGCTCCTGGCTTTGGATCAGCGCAGCTCTGGCCATTGTGACCATTTGGGGAGTGAACCAGCAGATGAAAGACCTCTCTCTCTCCCTATCTGTGTAATTCTGACTTTCAAATAAATAAATAAACCTTAAAAAAAAAGAGTGGTTTTTTTCTGTAGGAGGTGATATATAGGAAGATCTTTAGGCAGGAAGTGGCATGGGAGCTTAATTCTGATAGCTGAAACAGAAAAAATACCAGACTGAAGACTTAGTTAGGGGCTGGTGTTGTGGCATGGCAAGTTGAGCTCCACCTGCAATGCTGGCATCCAATACCAGAGCATTGATTTGAGTCCCACCTGTACCCCTTCCAATCCAGCTCCCAGCTCATGCTCCTGGGAAAGCAGCAGAGACGGCCCACGTGCTTGGGCCCTGCTACCTCAGTGGGAAACCTTGGTGGAGCTCTGGGCTCCTGGCTTCAGCCTGGACCAACCCCATTCATTTGGGGAGTGAACCAGTGGATAGAAGATCTCTCTCTCTCCCTCCCCGCTCCAATTAAATAAATCTTTTTTTTTTTTTAACAGCCGTTTAAGGAGTGCTATTTGGTGACCAGTTGAACATGGAAGATGGAATACAGTGGCATACTGGCCAACTTCGAGGTTCTGGCCTAATCCCTAGGCTGAGGGGTACTCTTCACTTTTCCCACTAGGGTGGGACATAGAGTGGGGGGAGATGGTTTGAGGGGTTGGGGTGGGGGTGGGTCAGTGATTTCAGTTCTGAACATCTTGAATCTGCGATGTGTGTGGAGTCTGTGGCACTCCAGATGGACACACCTAGAACACACCTGCGGCTCGGGCAGCTGTCCTCTCTCATCCAGGGACAGAGGTGCGAGTCTAAGGAAGACAGCCAAGGAGCACTGAGATGCAAGCAGACCTCCGGTGTTTACGGAGCAGGTGGCGGTGGAGCTGGGGCATGCGAGGGAATCGCGAGAGAAGGGAGGAGGAGGAGGCGGTGTCGTGGATGCCATGGAAGCCAGCGGTCCGGTGCGCCTGCCTCCTCCGGGTGGTCTGATCCTGCAAGGCTGCTGCTGTGCCTTCTGGCGCTGGGTAGAAGGAGAGCCCTGGGGCCGGAGCGGAAGTTTCTGGAAGGGTGGAGGAGGAAGCCAGAGTGTGAAGGGAAGGGAGGAAGCTGGCCTAGTGAGTGTAGACCTCTCTTTGGAGAAATTTGGGGGAAAGGACAGAGAGCGCTCTGGAAGCGTCTGGGCAGGGGGCCTGCCGGGCCAGGGGGAGCTTCCGTTGGCATGAGCTGTGAGCAGTGGAGCGGGGGATCAAGCCAAAAGGGATCACCCTGGGGAGACCCTGGAAGAGGTGAGCGGGGAGAGGCTGGGGGTCGGTGGGAAACGCCTTTGGTCTGGAAGGGGAGCTGAGGAAGCAGGTGGTGGGGGGCTGGGGCCCTGGGGCCAGCCTTTGTTCTCCGTGAAGCCGGAGTGAGCCTCATCTGCTTGGGGCACGCAGGGCAGGGACTGGGGGGACACCTGGGAACGCCACAAGACACACAGCCACCCAGGAGGATGGAGGGGAGAGCTGAGCAGGGCAGAGAGAAGGACGGCCAGCCTCTGTGTTGCTGTGGCTGGGTGCTGCCGGGACCCACGAGCGCCTGGCGCATAGTCTGGGCACCCTCCTTACTCACAGCACCTCAATAAAGCAAAAGCAGACCTGTGCGGAGTCTGAATTCCAGGCCTGCACTTCCTGGCTGCGGGGTCTCCGGAAGTTACTTCACAGTGTTCTCTTTGCAAAGTGGAGAGAACCATACCCACGGTGCCGCGGCATGCCGGGGACTGAGAGAGATACCGCAGGGCGAGTGCTTGGGCAGGGGCCTGCACACAGCAGGCGCCCATCGCCAGTTCCCTTCTCCTTCCCTTAAGTGGGTCGGCTCCTCAGAGGGGGCTTGCCTACCTTGAAGCCTTTGTCCATCCCCTTCTCTCCAATGTTCCGTGTCTCTGAATTTCATCCACCTTCCCTTCAACCCCTGGTTCCAGTCTCCCCTGCCTGGAGCTTCCCCCGCTGCCTCAACACCCCCTGAACGTCTGGAACACCCCCGCGGGCTGGGTCACATCCCTGCTCTCGTGTTGCTGTTGAGCTGTTTGCGTGCCTGGCCCTGCCATGGGGTTGCAAGCACCACGAATCCCTTTCAGCTTGAGCACCGTGCTGGTTGCCCCATGAATAGTGAGAAAAGTGCTTCTTGAAGGAATCCCCAGACAATTAGACACAGCCTGGAAGGCAGGAAATGAAATGCACTGTTTAGGATGACAGCCATCGCTGGGTACCGCAGTCAGACAGCCCCTGCTGCCCATCTCAGCTCTGTGACGGGGCAACTGACTTCACCTGTGTGAGCTTCAGTGCCCCCCACCTGTAAAATGAGGGTGACGACGCCTACCTTGTGGAGTCAGGATCAAAGCTTGTAAAGCAAGCACAATTTCTGGAGCATAGTAAATGCTCAATAAATGCTAGCTATTTTTGTTCTGGTCCCACTGAGTCAGGCGTCCCTCTGACTGGTGCCACCCAATACACCTGAGACACAACAGCCCTCCCGTGCCAGCCTGCTGATGTGCAGCTGGTGACAGGTGGCATCGCGGACTCCCTGTGAGCATGAGGCCCATCGATGCTCAGAGGGAGAGAAGCGAGGCTTCAACAGGGACCGACAAACAGAGGCTGTGGCTGCAAGGCCAAGGCCAAACAAGTGCATGGGGAGGAGCTCATCACTGGTGGCCGATTTTGTCGTGGTCACACAGAAATAGCACTGTGGTCAGCAGGCAGGGTTCCGAGCGCAGAGAGGGCGGGAAGGGAGCCCGCTGGTGGGAGCTGGGCTGAGAGAGCCCCTCGGCGTCAGGGCTCTGGCGAGCTCGTGTCTCGCCAGCTGAGGGTTCTGTGGGAGGCTGGGAACCAAGCGCTGTCACGCTGGCTGGGGGCCCCTGGCTGCTGCCGCGCTCGCCCTCACTGCTCGCAGCCCACATCCTGTGCTGCCTAACCGCAGCCTGCCCCTGGCTCTGAGCGGCTGCCTCTCGGGTGGAGGGCGTGGGCCTGCCTCACAGGGCCTCCTTCCCCCACTTCCCGCTGCCTGCTGCCTTTCCTGACAGCATGTGGACACCTGCGGCCCATCCTCCTGCATCCTCACCCCCTTCCCTTCTGGGGCCTTCGTCTGCCTTTCCAGGCCTCTCTGTCCTACCAGTGTCTGATCTGATCCATCAGGGACCCAGCAGTCACTTTGCCACCTCTGCGATTTTCCTCTAAGAGAAAACAGTTCATCTCTCCCCACCCCCCACTCCCTCTCCAAAGAGAGCACATTGCACACAATGCCCCCATCAGCTGTGAACACAGGTAGGGCTTGCATTTGGATCATAGCCAAGAATTTAATCACAGGTAGCAAGATGTGAACCATCTTAGGAACTAAGGTGGACCCCGAAGCCTCCCAGAAAGGACGGACAGCAACTCTTTTGGCCAAATACACTTTATTTCTTTTGCTCAAGGGAGAGGGGCCTAGCGCACACACAGAGTCACAAATGACCATGGAGGGGAGGGAGCACGGGCTGGCAATGCGGGAAGGTCTGTGCGTGGGGCAGGGCTGTGGGTCCATCCCAGGGAGGCTTGCAAAAGAGAGGGCTGGAAAAATAGGAAGATAGATGGAAGAGTTAGGGACACAGGACAGGCCATACGCAGAAGGAGGAGGGCACTGAAGGTGGAAGCAACTTCCACGCGGGTAGGGGGCCGTAGGATGGGCGAGAAGAGCAGAAATGAATGTCCCGATGGCAGGCCAGGTGCAGGGGTGTGGCTAGTGGCGATGTCCCCAAGTGACTTCCCAGGACCCAGACGAGGTTGCAGGAATTCACCATGAGGTTGAGGGACAATGTTCTTGGGGTGCTCCAAGGCTTGTCCAGGGCCAAGCACAAGCAGGGTGCCTGGGGAGGAGCCAGACCTGTGCCCTGGGAGGCAGTGACTCCTGGAGCTGTCAGATGCCTCTCTGGTTTAGGCCAGAATACAGGTCCCGCTGGCCTTTCCGGATGGGCTGTGGTGGAATAGAAAGCGGTTGCTCAGTAGGGGGAGAGGAAGTAGGTCCTAAGAAAGAAAAGGCGAGGCCGGCGCCGCGGCTCACTAGGCTAATCCTCCGCCTGCGGCGCCAGCACACCGGGTTCTAGTCCCGGTCGGGGCGCCGGATTCTGTCCCAGTTGCCCCTCTTCCAGTCCAGCTCTCTGCTATGGCCCGGGAGTGCAGTGGAGGATGGCCCAAGTACTTGGGCCCTGCACCCTATGGGAGACCAGGAGAAGCACCTGGCTCCTGCCTTCGGATCAGCGGGGTGCGCTGGCTTTGGCGGCCATTGGAGGGTGAACCAACGGCAAAGGAAGACCTTTCTCTCTCTGTCTCTCTCTCTCTCACTGTCCACTCTGCCTGTCAAAAAAAAAAAAAAAAAAAAAAGGCACAAAAGATCTCCCGGGCAAGCACCTGAGACGCAGAGTGGGCAGGCAGGCTCGCACCCTAACTTGGCAGGAGCATAGGAGACTCTGCCGGATTCTCTCAGCCTTCCCATCTCAAAAATGGGAACCTAAAGGGCCACCCACCTGCAGGAGCTTTTGTCAGATTTAAATGAAGCCATTTAAGTGACAACCATCACCTGCTTGGCTTGCAGGTGTGACATTCAAAGTATCCAAAGCCAGCCCATGAGTCTGCTTACCTGCTGTGCTTCTGCAGAAATCTAGAAAAAGCTGGCAATAGTGATGCCATGCTAGGAGCCTTAAAGACACTGAAGTCTTTGAGGTCCCGAAAATGGCTACAACAGACTTCTGTGATAAGAAGGAAGCATTTTAAAGGCATAGTTAATTAAAGGTTCATAATAATTAGTTGTTAAGGGCTTCAAATGAGATTTGGAATGATAATAAGAAATTATAATTTTTTTTTTCAAGAAAAAAAAAGTATCCAACAGCAGGAGTGCGCACACTGGACAGCCAGACCAGCCCGGCATCCCCCCCAGACTAGGCATTCCATCTCTAGGGGCAGTCAGCGGGGCAGGGGGAAGCTGAGGCATTTCACCCTTTAGGAACTGGTATCCTTACTGGTGCATGCTGGTGGAGTATCAGCTCTGAATGCATCAGGTTAGAATCTGCATTATGGTTATGCTTTGTGGCCAATGAATAAACCAAAAAAAGAAGAGTGTGTCTCTCCTCTAACTCTCCCCTCCCCGAACCCCCACCTCCCCAAGGCTGTGGAAGCCATGAAGGCTCTGATAGGCCTCCTGCTCTCCCATGACGGAGGCAGAGGCTGGCACCGGAGGTGCTGTCCCTTCTGCCCCAGAAGCCACCCCCAACCCTGCTCCCTAGCACTACCCCCCATCCCTCCTACCCCACCCCTGTTACCTCGTAGTCTGGGTTGGGAACAGGTGGAGGCCTCTCCTTGTTCTGCCCTGCAAAGAGAGAGGGGAGGAACTGCATCTCCAGGCAGCAGCAGCAGTCCTGCTGCCCGACCATGGCCACCGGCTGGGCTCAGGATGGCCGCCGCGCTGTTCTTTCCTCTCCTCCCCTCCGTCCCCAAGCTGTGCTGCCTCCCATCATTGGGTGACTTTCCCCGGCCCAAGGCCCTCTTGTTTCTTCCCATGGAGGAGGGGAAAGGAAAAGGCAGGAACATCCCAACTTCTCTGTTCTCACAGCTTGGAGGTGGAATCTAATTTATTTTTTAAAAATTCAAATTATTTATTTAAGTGTAGAGAGACAGACACAGGCAGGGAGTTCCCATCTGCTGTTTCATTCCCCAGATGCCTATGATGGGCAGGAATCTAACTTTTTAACAAAATTTGTTTGAGGGGCCAGTAGTGGGCTAAGCTCCTGACTGCAGTGCCAGCATCCCATATGGGTGCGGTTCCAGTCCCAGCTGCTCCACTTCTGATCCAGCTCTCTGCTATGGCCTGGGAAGGCAGTGGAAGATGGCCCAGGCCCTTGTGCCCCTGCACCTACTCGGGAGACCTGGAAGAAGCCCCTGGTTTCTGGCTTTGAGATCAGCTCAGCTCCAGCCATTGCGGCCATTTAGGGAGTGAACCAGCGGATGGAAGCCCTTTCTGTCTCTCCCTCTCTCTATCTGTAACTCTGCCTCTCAAATGGATAAATAAAATCTTTATTAAAAAATTTTGTTTGAAAGGCAGAGATACTCAGACAGTTGGTCATCTTCCACCTGCTAGATCATTTCCCAAATGCCCGCGACAGCTCAGGCCAAAGCCAGGATCCAGGAACTCAGTCCGGTCCTCCCACAAGGGAGGCAGGGACCCGAGAACTTGAGAGTGTATGTCAGGAAGCTGGATCAGAAGCAGAGCCGGGACTTGAACCCAGGCGCTGGGATGTGAGGTGTGGGCGTTTAGGCGATGTCTCAACTGCTGTGCCAGGTGCCGCCCCTGGACTCCGAGGCCTCCAGGGCACGGACAGATGTTTGAGGAGCCCACCGTGCTGGTAACCGCTCTCGCCCTTGCCCAGCGTGGGAGGGATTCTACAGATGCTGTCTTGACCTCGCCAGGGCCTCGCTGCCCTTCCCGCCCCAGGAAGAACCTCCCCTCCCCAGCTGTGCCGGCTCACCTCTGGGCCTGCCACCAGCACCCGCTCCTCGCGTCACAGGCTTGCACTTGGCCTTCCTGTTCTTGCTCCAGTAGTAGACCAGCAGCAGCAAGCCCAGGGTGACGCAGACGTCAGCTACGACAATGGAGGCCACCGTCGTGAGGTCCACCTCCATGCAGGCCTCACACACTGCGGGGGGACCGGGGAGGGAGGAAGAGAAGAACTCACGGGAAGGAAAACCCCGGCATGCCGGAGAAGAGAAAGGACCGACCGCAGACGAGTCTCCCTGCAGCGCCGACAGGCTTCCCACGGCCCGAGCCCTTCCTCTAGCTGACTGTGTATTACAATGACAACAGCAATAAGCAGAGTGTGGTGGTTATGGGTAGACACGCTGGACGCCAACAGTCCTGGGTTCAAGTCCCAGCTCCGTCACGCACTAGCTGAGAGTGGTGTGAGGCATGTTCACCCCACTAAGCCTCAGTCTCCTCATCTACAGGAGAGAAATAAAGTGCTTAACCTGGGGCTGCTGCGGGGATGGCGTGGAAAGACTCCCTGGCAGGTGTTTGGTTCAGTGCCTGAAACCTCAGCCCCCGACAATCACTATCATCATTATGATCATGCCGTGTTTTCTATGACATTTTATTGTAGTGACTTGGAGGCTCTTTTGCAAGTTCATCAAAAGAATGGCTCTCTCAGGATAAAACTCAAGATAAAGCCGTAGCGGTGCACCAGGATTCCGGGTGTGACACCATGCAAATACCTTGTGGGAAGCTGCTGTTAGATCAAGCGCTGGCTGAGGTCACACAGCCAGCCATGTATGGGTGTTCAGTCTGTGTTCCAGAACACAGTGATGCCAGGTGGCATCAGGTGCAGGAGAAAGCCCGGAGGGGCAGGGTTAGGGGAAGCCAGGGGGACGCCCTTTGGAAATGGTCCTCCCCAGAGGGCCCGGCCCAGCCTGTTCTGCAGGCCCACGGTACCTCTGGCTTTCAGGTAGAGAATATGCTCATTCTCCTTGTTCTTTGTGCCCGCATAGCAGGAGTAATAACCGCTGTGCTCCATTTCGGAAAAATTCTCCAGGTCTAGTTCCTTGTCTGTTTTATCTGGAAGACTTTTTTCATTTCTTTCCCAATGTATGCCACTAGCATCAGCTCCCACAGGGCATGTCAGCACCACACGGGTTCCAGAGATGGAGACTGTAAATACTGGGCAATGGGAGAGAGGACAAGGGAATTGGTGGTGGTGGTGGGGGGGGCACCAGGAACATTCCAGAAAAGGCAGGCTAGTGACAAAAGGACCAACCCAGTGATGAAAGTCACCTGTCATCCCAGTCTTGGATGTGCTCACCAGAGGGCCTCTACTGGCTTGAGGGTGTGGACGAGGGAACCGGGGGGAGCTTTTGGAAGGTGGCTTCAGGGTTTAAGCAGGGTCACAGTGACTTGGGAAAGGGTGGGCGGTGGTGAGAAAAAACCCAGGACTGCAACGGGAATCTAATATCGGAACACCTCGGTGCTAAGTTAATCTCCTCCCATCAGTTCTTTCTCTATTACCCACCAACCTGTGTCACCAGACAGGGCAGCAATAAAGGACTGATAAACTCACATTTCTGTGTATAATCATCTGGAAATGAAAAGGTAAAACAGTGGTGAGAACATAACCCCAGTTTCAGTTTATTTTACTATCATTTTTAAAGATTTATTTACTTTATTTGAAAGTCAGGGTTACAAAGAGAGGGGGAGAGACTGGACAGAGAGAGAGAGAAAGATCTTTCATCTGCTGGTTCACTCCCCAAGTGGCCCCAACAGCCAGGATGGAGCCAGGAGCCAGGAACTTTGTCCATGTCTCCCATGTGAGTGTCAGGGGCCCAAAAGTTGGGCCATCTTCCACTGCTCTCCCAGGCCACTAGCAGGGAGCTGAATCAGAAGTGGAGCAGCAGGCACACAAACTGGCACCCATATGGAATGCTGGAGTCACAGGCGGCAGCTTAGCCAGCTGCTCCCCACTCCAGTGCCTCTAGAAAGCTTTGAGTTTATCCTTTTGCGTTAGCCAGGATCATATTGCAGATAGAAATGAAATGATTTAGTGATGAAAAGTTCCATATATTTTCAAGTCTTTATGTATTTATTTTGGAGGCAGAGAGTGAGAGGAAGAGATAGACGACAGAGACCCTATCCCTGGGCTCATTCCCAAATGCCTGCAATAGCTGGGAGTGGGCCAGCCAAAGCAGGAGCTGGAACACCATCCATGCAGGTAGCAGGAACCCAATACTTGAGTCAACCCTGTGGCCTTTCTTGGGGGGTCTATGATAGCAGGAAGTCAAAGTCAGGAGCTAGAGCTGGACATTGAACCCACACAGATCTCTTTTTTCATATGCATATCGTGGGAGGAGCTACTATATTTGAGTCTTCCCTGTTCATTCTCACGTTGACTTTTCATTGTCAAGTTATATGTTGTTCATCAGAGTTTCACACTCTGGAGAAGAAACCTCATTCTGTGGTAGGATGTGCCAATCCTTATTTTATCTTCTTTCTTAAGTCTCAAGGTACCTTGTATTTTTGCACTTGTAAATTTAAATGCTGTAAGTCATCTCAATAACATGCATTTAACCAGACAGCGTAGACAGAAGAAACTCAGGTGCACTTAGGTCATGTGACTAAATAACTGGTGGATTCCACAGACTGGAGAAAATGAGCATCCATATATGACTTTCAGTATTGTTCATGTTTTAATTAATAACTGCTGTGTTTGGTGTAGTCGTTCTTGTTATGCTATGCAAGATTAGGGGGAAATATAATTAGGGGAAAACATCAGGATTCTTCTAAGGGTTCATGGAGAAATTAATCTAAAAGACAAGTTCGTTTTGGTACAAAAAAGAGCCCGCAATCCATGCATAGCTTTTTCATAATCTATATTTTCAAAAGATTTTGAAGACTCCTGATATGTAGGGATTTCCATTTTTTTTTTTTGCACCAAAATAAATGTCTCCCCTTACTTCTATTTTCCACAAAATATTTGAAGGATGCCAATATGCTAAAAGAAAGAAGCCTCTTTATTTTTAAAATTTTCCTTTAAAACTTTTTAAAAAATTAACAGTAATTGTACCTACTGATGGGCTACAGTGTACCACTTCAATACCTGGATTCGATGGTGCTGACCCAAACAGGGTCATCAACCCTCCCCTCCTCTGTCATCACCTTAGGACTAGAGGCTTGGAGCTTCTCTCTTCTATTTGTTCATACACTATCGACTGAGTTCCTGTGGACTGCAGCCTCCTCGCTGTGCTGTGTAACACCAGGAACCAGGACATGGGTGTCTTAACTGGCATCCCAGCTATGAGGCCAAAGGCCCTTCCCAAAGACCAGGAATCAGTGATCTCTGAATCGCTGATTCCTGGGCTCACCTATTTCCCATGAGTCAGAAAGTCTTCATTATGTTAGAGTTCTTCATAATAGAGACCAACATCCTTCTTCTTATTCCATATATTTTTCTCTGTTAATTGCCTTTAAATTATGTGGTGCACTCTACACGTGGTACAAAGCTGCATTGTTTGTACATTACATCTGCAGACTCATCTCTCATTTGTTTCTGTTAGAGGGAGGTGTGGACGACTGAAATCCACTAATCACCTGGCAAACAGTCTGTCCTTGTTTCCTGGGAGATTTGTGGCCGGAGCACTGGGTAGCACTGGGCTACACCAGAACCTGGACATGGCAGCTGGTAGAGAGGAGATACAGGGCTGCTCACAGGCAGCGTTCTACTGGGGAAGGAGCACTCTGCTCAGTCAGAAGCCCTGTGTTTGAAGTCCAGATCTGCCCTAGCCTGTGTGACCGGGGGCAAGTCAATTAACCTCAGAGCCTCACCCAATGGGGTTTCGGTGAGGGTTAATGGAGTAGGAGAGGCAGGTGCGGTGGCACAGCAGTTTAAGAGCCTGCCGCGTGCGATGCCCACATCCCATTTCACAGTGCCTGGGATCACGTCCCACCTCCACTTCCAATCTTGCTTCCTGCTAGTGCGCACCCTGGGCAGCACGCTGGTTTGAGTGCCACTCACATGGGTGACCTGGATGGAGTTTCTGTCTTCTGGCGTCAGCCTGGCTCATCCCTGGCAGTTGTAGGCATTGGGAAGTAAACTATGGATTTAAGATCTCTGTCTCTGTCTCTGTCTCTGTCTCTCTCTCCCTCTCTTCTCTCTCTCTCTGCCTTTCAAATAAATTTTAAAAATTTAAAAAGGAGTATGCAAGTCCAGGTGTTGGCATTCTCTTCCATTCCTTCTTGGGGTCCTGCTACTGTGAAAAACAGCCGAACTCTGACCTAGCCTGCTCTGGTAGCCTGCGGAATGTAAGTCAAAAATTCTCCAGGTTTTTCCACTTGCTAGTAATTGGAAGTAGAGCATAATAACACTAAACAGTTGATATGATTTTGACTTTTAAGTAGTTTCTTAGAAATGCTACATGAATTAGACATCACCATTAAAACAACGGGTTAAGCTGCTGCCTGCGGCGCCGGCATCCCATGTGGGCACCAGTTCAAGACCAGCTGCTCTGCTTCCAATCCAGCTCCCTGTTAATGGCCTTGGAAAGCAGTAGGAGATGGCCCAAGTGCTTGGGCCCCTGCGCCCATGTGGGAGACCCAGAAAAAGCTCTTGGTTCCTGGCTTCGGTGTGTCCTAGCTCTGGCCATTGTGGCCATTTGGGGAGTGAGCCACTGTTTTGAAGATTCTCTCTGTCTCTCTCTCTGTAACTCCGACTTTCAAATAAAATAAATAAATCATTTTCTTTTTTAAAAAGGTTTATTTATTTATTTGAAACTCAGAGTTACACAAAGAGAGAAGGAGAGGCAGAGAGAGAGAGAGAGAGAGAGAGAGGTCTTCCATCCGCTGGTTCACTCCCCAACTGGCCGAAACAGCTGAAGCTGTGCCAGTCTGAAGCCAGAAGCCAGGAGCTTCCTCTGGGTCTCCCACTTGGTGCAGGGGCCCAAGGACTTGGGCCACATTCCATTGCCCTCCCAAGCCACAGCAGAGAGCTGGATCAGAAGTGGAGCAGCCAGATCTTGAACTGGTGCCCACATGGGATGCCGGCGCTGCAGGTGGTGGCCCTACCTGCCACCACCCCACAGCACCGGCCCCAAATTCTTTTCTTAAAAAAATTTAAAAAACGGTGAACCAACGGAAAAGGAAGACCTTTCTCTCTGTCTTTCTCTCTCACTGTCCACTCTGCCTGTCAAAAAAAAAAAAAAAAAAACTAAGAAAAAAAAACAACTTAAAAGTAAAAAGACATACTCTACTTGATATGTTTGTTTGAAAAAAAAAAAAAAACACAATGAAAAGAAAGTCGCTCATACTTGTGTTGGGATGAATCCAGTTAGCAGAGCTGGGACATATTCATACCGGAGCCCGGATGTCTATGTTCAGACACAAGTATGCTCACAAAGATTTCACACACAGCCAGAGGCAGTAGCTTATAGTGATTAAGAAAAGGAGCTTCAGTACCCTATCAATTTATGTTTATAGCTCTGCAATTCGAGTTTCTGTTCTAAGTCTTGACTTTCTATCTGTAGAATAGGAATGTCAGAATAATTAAATGAGGAAACTCAGGTAAAACATTTAGGACGAGGATACCCTAGCAGTTAAAACACCCAATTCTCACATTGTAGTATTGGGTTCAAGTCTCCCAGCTCCAGCTCCAGACCAGCTTCCTGCTGATGTAGGCTCTGGGAGGCAGCAGTGGTGGCTCAAGTAATTGGGATTCTGCCACCCGCATGGGAGACCTGGACTGAGTTCCTGATTCCAGGCTTCAGTCTTGGTGCAGTGCCAGTTGTGGCATTTGAGGCCTGCTCTCCATCTATCTCTGCCTCTCAAAAAAAAAAAAAAAAAATCTAGTGCCGGTACTGTGGCATAGTAGGTTAAGCCTCCACCTGTAGTGCTGGCATGCCACAAGTCCTGGCTGCTCCACTTCCAATCCAGCTCCCTGTTGATGGCCTGGGAAGGCAGTGGAAGATGGCCCAAGTGCTTGGACCCCTACACTTATGTGGGAGACCCAGAAGAAGCTCCTGGCTCCTGGCTTCAGACTAGCCCACCTCTAGCCATTACAGCCATTTGAAGAGTGGACCAGCAGATGGAAGACATCTCTCTCTCTCTCTCTCTCTCTCTCCTCCTCTCTGTGACTCTGCCTCTCAAATAAATAAGCAAATAAATCTTTTAAAAAATTTAAGGCAATACCTTGAACATAAATGCCCAATAAATTTTTTATGTTCTTTATTTGAAAGACAGGGTTACAGAGAGAGATAGAGGGAGCGAGAGCTGGTTCATTCACCAAATGGCTGCAAGGGCTGGAGCTGGGCTGATCTGAAGCCAGGAGCCAGGAGCTTCTTCCAGGTCTCCCAGGTGGGTTCAGGGGCCCAAGGACTGGGGTCATCCTCTACTACTTTCCCAGGCCATAGCAGAGATCTGGATTGGAAGTGGAGCCAGGACTTGAACCAGTACCCATATGTGATGCTGGTGCTGCAGGCCGGAGCTTTAACGTGCTGTGCCATAGTGCCAGCCCCCTCAATAAACTTTAAAGCCCATTATCTATAGTCAGTGTGCTTTCTATATAACGACAGCTGGCCTTCACCTGTACATCAGACAGCATTCTGAGTGCTTTAACTGTTACACATCCAATTCTCATAACAACTGTACATGCTACGCACCATTACTATCTCCATTTCACACCGACGAGGCTATGGCATAGAGAAGTTAATCAAACTGTTCACAGAAATGCAGGATGCAGGGAGTTGACCATCTAGCTTTTGAGTTAGACTTTTAACCTCATATCACACAACGTTATCTCCTAGGCCTAAAATATTCTTCCCAAAACGCAAGCTCATCCTTTAAAACTCAGCTGAAGAACACCTCCCCAAAGAGCCTTTCTATACTTTTGCCTGTAGAGTTAACTGGTCTCCTTTCTCCAAGATACCTCTTAGGGAATGTTGTATTAAGAAAAAACAATACATGGATTTCAAAAGATTTTGCACCAAAGTAAACTTATCTTTTTACTCCATTTTCTATGAACTTTTTGAAGTCCACTCATGCTTCATGTCAGTTTGCATCTACCCGTATCACAGCATGTGACACATTATATTATCAAGTATCTGTCTTTTACTCCAGACCACTAACTTCTTGAAGGAAGGGAATTAGCAAGGCATTCCTATGTGTGTTCATTTCTTTTCTCTTTTTAGGTTTATTTATTTGAAAGATGGAGCTACAGAGAGAGGCAGAGGCAGGGAGAGGGACAGAAATCTTCCATCCACCGGTTCACTCCCCAAATGGCTGCGATACCCAGTACTGTTCCAGGCTGAAGCCAGGAGTCAGGAGCTTTATCCAGGTCTCCCACATGGGTGAAGGGGACCAAGTACTTGGGTCATCTTCTGCTGCTTTCCTGGCACATTGGCAGGGAGCTGGATCAGAAGTGGAGAATCTGAGACTTGAACCAGCTCTCATTTGGGATGCCAGTGCTGCATCCCAATGGCTTAATCTGCTACACCACAGTGCTGGGCCCTGTTCATTTTTTCATTCAAAAAATATTCATTGAGAGGGCTGTGGTCAGCAGGTAAAGCCAGCCTGCAATGCCTGTATCCTATACGGGTGTCAGTTTGAGTCCCGGTTGCTCCACTTCCCATCCAGCTCCCTGCCTATGTGCCTAGGAAGCAACGGAAGATGACCCAAGTGCTTGGGCCCCTGCACACATGTGGGAGACCTGGATGAAGCTTCTGGCTCCTGGCTTTGGTCTAGCCCAGCCCTGGCCATGGTTGCTACCTGGGGAATAAACCAGTGGCTAGAAAATCTCTCTCTCTCTTCCCTTCCCTGTTTCTCTCCCTCTCTGTAACTCTGCCTTTCAAATAAATAAATCTTTTTAAAAAATTCATTGATGTTCCAGACACTGTGATGTGCCAGACACTGTGCCAGGCAAATGAGACACTGTCTCTGCCTTCCAGGAACTCATAGTTTACTTAAAAAAAAGAGTGTGTGGTAGGAACGAGCATTGTGGCACAGCGGGTTACGCTGCTGCTTGGGACACCTGCATCCCCTGTTGGAGAGCCTGGTTTGAGTCCCAGCTTCTCCACTTCCAATCTGGCTCCCTCTAATGTGCCTGAGAAGCAGCAGATGATAGCTTAAGTACTAGGATCCCTGCACCCCTATGGGAGACCTGGATGGAGTTCATGGTTCCTGGCTTTGGCCTGGGCCAGCCTTGGTTGTTGTGGCCATTTGGGAGTGAACCAAGGAATGGAAGAGCTCTCTCTTTGTCTGGCCTCCCTCTCCTTCACTCTGCCTTTAAATAAATAAATGCTTATTTTTAAAAAATGCACAGTAGCTCCAACCCACACTCATGCACATGTTCTTCCATGATAGTACACTCAGCGATACATGCATAGCAATGGTCAGACATGACAGCTGGGAACAAGTTCAGGCTCATCTCACAGAAGTGACTACTCTCCCTCCAGCAGTTCTGACTCACAGTGTTGATTACTGTGCTTATTCTCCATGATCATTTTGTTCTGCACTTGCAAAGAGACTGTATGGAGTGAAAATTCCCTTACCAGCGTGGTCATCATCTGAAAAGGAAACGATAAGAAGCCATTAGTGATGCTCCACTCAGCGACTCACATGAGACCTTCCCCCAATGGCCTGAGACTTGTCCCTCAAACATCAGAAAAGTATGGATCTACAAGTCCACAAGCTGTGTTGGGCCTTGCAGCCTATGCTAACTATTAAACGGCTATTGATAAATGTGCCTCTTAAGGATGCTGCAAACTGGTCAGTGCCACAGATGCGGACTGGAGCAATGGTTGCCTTTAACACAACATTGCTTCGCTCAGTTTGGCACAACTGGTTGAATACCCAGACTTCCACTATGGGACCCTCCTGACTGTTCTGCTGTGATTGGGAAGGTCCAGGGGCTGGCACTATGGTGCAGCAGGTTGAGCTGCCGCCTGCACTACCAGCATCCCATATGACTGCTGGTTCGAGTCCTGGCTGCTCCACTTCTGATCCAGCTCCCTGCTCATGTGCCTGGGAAAGAAGTGAAAGATGGCTCAAGTGCATAGGCCCCTGCGATCCACATGGGAGGCTCAGATGGGATTTATGTGACAGAATTTCTGGCTCTTGACTTTGGCTTGGCCCAGCCCTGGCCACTTCAGCCATTTGGGGAGTGAACAAGCAGATGAAGGATTTTTTTTAAAAGATTTATTTATTTATTTGAATGGCAGAGGTACAGAGAGAGAAAGGGAGAGACAGAGAGAGAGGTTTTCCAAAACCCTGGTTCACTTCCCAAATGGCTACAATGGCTGGAGCTGAGCCGATCCAAAACCAGGAGCCAGGAACTTCTTCCAAGTCTCCTACAAGGCTGCAGGGGCCCATGCACTTGGGCCATCTTCCACTGTTTTCCCAGGTCATTAGCAAAGAGCTGGATGGGAAGTGGAGCAGCCGGGACTTGAGCCAGTGCCCATATGGGATGCTGGCGCCATAGGCAGTGACTTTACCCACTATGCCACAGTGCCAGCCCTCAATAAATAAATTTTAAAAAAAAGGAAAATATGTCCAGGCAAGGTAGGCACCTTCATATGCATGTGCATGAACACACATGAACACACACGTGTGATTCTGAATGCTGTCCCCAGGCTTATTGCACAGAACCCTGGATGCACATTTTGGCCACATGCCTTCTACTAAATCTTACATCAGATGGAAAATGCAAACAAGTGAAAAGGTGGCACCGTCACGTCATTGCCAGCCTTGGTTTTTCTCTTGAAGAGCATTATTCCCTGTGATCGCTGTGGCTTCCCTCTTCTGACCAGAGTTATCTGCAGGCTTAGGAGGAGGAGGCAAAGGGGAAAATGGTAGAAACCCTTTTTATTGATTTCTGAGGGAGGCCTAGAGAAAGCTCCAATCATAAATACAAAGAAGCTGGGCAGATTTCATTAAAAAAAAAAAAAAAAAAAAAAAAAGAACACACAAAAACCAGAAAGCAATAGCTCACCTTCCTGTCCCCAGGCGGCAACTAGAAAATAAACAATAAAAAGAAAAGTTAGCAAATGGCATGAGTGCTTCCAATTGCAAACAGGAAAAGGGCAGTGGTGCAAAATGTCCATTTAGGAATATCTGCAATCCTATCCCGCCCCTGCCGGATCAGTGTGTTCCTGTGCCCCAGGAACAGAATACAAACTGCTGGTGTTAACCCGGGGGTCCTGCTCAGCTGGGGAGGAGGCCAAGCACGGAAGCCTCTGGCATCCGGCTTGAGCGCCCGACATTTGACAAGCAGAAGTCAAAAGAAGTAGGGGCTGCTTTGTGGATGACTGGAGAAAAAAGAGTTTTGCAACCAGCTTGGTCTCTGACCGTGGAAGAGAACCAAGCCCTTGGCTGAGCACAGACGTTCCATCTCTGCCTCCTGTTTGTCTGATGGCTCGGTTTTTCCATTGTTTTCAGCCTGAGACAGAGATGGAAATATTTGAAGCGGCGATGACTCATCAGCTAGAGCCTGTGTGTTGAACGGCCTGATCTCATCTGCTCTGGGCCCTGCAGGGCCGTCTCCCTGGGCCACCGCTTGGACTCTCTACGATGGCCAGGCTCCCAGGCACTGCTTCAAAGCTTTCCCTATGCCTGGACCACAGTTCCCCAACAGCGTCTACATGGAGTGAGACACTCCCCGTCCCTAGAACAGATTGGGCATATTCTCATGATGCCAAATCTCTGGGGGGTGCTTTAGTTTTTGCTGTCCCCCCTCCTCCTCTTCCTCCATCCTCTCCTTCTTGTTAAGAAACAGCATAGTTTATACCCCAGGTCTGTAAGAAAATCCCGGCCCCTTCCTGCAGGGGTTCTACCCTACCCCTTGCTGCACAATGTGTTCGCTGAACCAGCAGCAGACTAATAAACCGGAGCGCTTATTAGGCCCCCTGGAGCAGAGGCTGCATCTAAACAAGGTCCCCAGGAGACAGGTGCGCACACTCGGGCTTGAGAAGAGGGAGCAGGACGTGGAGAAGTACCAGCTGTGGCTCAGCTCTGGCTGTGAGAGCATTTTCTAGGCCTTTGCCTCAGGGGTGCAGCCATTCAGACACAGAGCCTCCTGCTTTGCCCAGGTCAGCTTCAGCACTTACCATGTGGTTTCAAATAAGTTCTTGAACTTGGAATATCAATTTCTACATCTATAAAATAGGAGCTAGGACACCTTCCTTCCAGGGCGGGGGTAGGGATTAAATCGGGGTTGCACATGTGAAGAACTGTTTCTTTATACAATACTGGCATTCAATAAATGAGAAACTTGTAGTGAAGACTTGGAATTATTTTCTCCTAGGGGACATGTAAGTGCTTTAGGTGATTTGTCAGTAAATCGCCCATCTTGCTTCAAAAAGAGCTAAACTAATTGAAAGCTTTGGCCACCTGAAAAAGACTGAAAGCTATGATTTTTTTTTGTCTCAAATCTGTTAAACTTGCTATACCCAGTGCAGAGTTGGCGTCCAATCATCCAGTCTCCCCCAAAGCATGGAGCTTAGTTCTTCCAGCCTCTTCCGTTACCATCACGAGGCTCACTCACAGATGAACAGACTCCCTTGTTCTCAATAGAAGTGATCAGCCCAGTTGCTTTTTTTGGGGCTGTTCCCCGAATGGCCTCCCTGGAACCATGGGACGTATTCTTTGTTAGCTACCAGCCTATTCACCCGCCCTTAATGTAGCACAAGCAGATTCCTATATCTCCTGGAAAATGAGGCTGCGAACCTTCCAAGCAAACTGGAGACACGCCCCATGCCCTACCCCAGCCCGCTCACCTGAGAGGAGCCAGAGTGCCAGGACCCTCCAGAGCGTGCCCGCCCGCATCCTGCTCATGGGCGCTCACCGCAGTAAGATGGCGCAGGTGGAGCGGCTTCTTACTTCTGGAAAAGTAAGCCAGAGGACTCTTCTAGCACACTTGTGGAGGTAAAGATCCCAGGGCCATTGTTTGCAAAGTGAGGATGAAAAGGGGGCTTGGTGAAGAGAGACTCACCATTTTCCGAAGCAAGCATCCGAGGCCGGGAGGGGAGGTGGGTGTCTGAACCCCACACAGGAAGTTGTAGGGGGCCACTGGGCCTGTGGGTTCCACGTCACTAGGAAACGTTCAAGGTCAAGGCCTCCCCCTGGGTTGGCTGAGGAGAGCAGGGCTCCTCACCAGCCCATGAAGATGAGCAAGAGGACTCTGGCCAAAGCTGGAGGGGCTGTGAAGACGCCTGCGGTTGAGCTGCCCAGGCCACGTACCATGCACCTGCACGCCTGCAGCTCCTCTCTCAGATTCTGCCTCCCCGCAGAGAGCTGGGACAGGAAGACAGAGCAGCACTGAACGTTGTTTTCTTTATGGTGTCCCTGGCATGGAGTAGCGGGTTGGAGTCACCTCAGTGACGAATGCTTTTGACTTGAAGATATGTGTTGACTTAAAACATGTCGATGTTTTGGCCTATAATCTTTACAAAAACGTTTAAAAATGCAGTGCTTAACGTATAGAGATGAAAAGGTGCTGTCTTAAAATCTGCTGGTGTGAGGGTAAACGGATACAGGTTTGCTTACTGTGTAAGCACGCATCAACCAAATACTCCAACCCAGCTGCAGGCTTCACCAACGCATCTCATTTGATCCTCAAAACAACCCTCTAAGGTAGATACTGAAATTTTTAAAAAGTATTTCTCTATTTATTTGAGAGAGAGAGAGGGAGAGGGAGAGAGATCCTTTATGTGGGTTCCTTCCCTAAGCACCGGCCATGGCCAGGGTGACGCTGGGAACTAGGAACTCAATCCACGCCTCCCACACGGATGCCCCAACCACCTGAGAAGTCACTTGCTGCCTCCCAGGGTGTGCAGCCACTGGAAACTGGAATCAGAAGCAGAGCCAGAACTCATAGTCACACACTCTGACCTGGGGGATGAGCAAGTAGCCCAACTGGTGTCTTAACCACTAGGCCAAACGCCCACCCCTATGGGAGGTATTACTTTTATTCCCATTTTATACTTGAGCAAGCCAACTAGGCTACATAACTAGGTTTTGTAGCTTGGCTTCTAGAAACCATTTTTGCAAAAACCAATAATTTATTACATACTGATAAGTACATAGCAGGCAGTCGCTATGTACTGGGTGGTAGTAACATAGCAGTAACAAAGGTAGTCCTCACGTATGAAGAAAGGAAGTGTGGACGTTAGTCGGATCCCTGTAGGAGACTGATGCTAAGAAAGAAGGCACCCAAGTGCTAAGAGAGGGAGGGGAAGGGGCTCAAGACATCTAGGGGGTAGAGAGGGTCTCCCTGAGTAGGTAAAATCTAGGCTCCAGTTTTATGGATGAACAGGAGTGAACCAGGAGAGGTCAAGCCAAGTGCTGCAGACACAGTGAGCAGTGTGTGTGAAGCCAACAGACGAGGAAGAGAAATGGAGGGTCCAGAGTGGCCGGAAACAAAGAGTGAGAAGGTTTGGCAAGAAACAAGATAGAGGGGCTGGTGGTGTGGCACAGGGAACTAAGCCACTGCCTGTGATGCCGGCATCCCATACGAGTCATACGAGTGCCAGTTCAAGTCCCAGCTGCTCCACTTCTGATCGAGCTCCCTGCTAATGCTCCTGGGAAAGCAACTGAAGATGGCCCACGTGCTTGGGCCCCTGCCATGCACCTGGGAGCTCTGTATGGAATTCCAGCTTCTTGGCCCAGCTCTGACTGTTGTAGTTATTTGGGGGAGTGAACCAGCAGATGGAAGATCTCTCTGTCTCTGTAACTCTGCCTTTCAAATACATTTTTAAAAATCTTAAAAAAAGAAAAAAGAAAATCCAGCAGGTGCCAGCTGGGGAGGGATTTGTAAGGATTCTCTAAGGGCCATGGGAAGTAACATAAAGATTTAAAACAGGATTCTTTAAATGTTTTAGTGAAAATGTTTTAATTACAGAAGGAATAATTGCACATGGTAAAAACAACAGAACATGCAGGTCACATAACGACCGTCCCCCCACCCCCCTGCCATGCCTGTCTCTGGAGAAAGCCACATGCAACCTTTTACACTGGTTTTTTGTTCTGGTGGTTGCCTTCCTGTTGTTGAATGTGCATGGACATTCGTTGGGTTCCCTGGGAACACACTCTGAGACAGCGACTTGTGGGCAGGTGGCTCGCGGAGCGAGGCTGAGGGAGGCAGGCCTGGCAGGAGAGAAGGGGAGGTAGAAGCAGCGGTGTCCGCCAACGCCACAGCGAGTTCTCAGGCTGGGGTCTCTTCCGAGTTGGTCGTTGGCTGAGAGCTGTTCCCGGAAAGCGGGTGTGGCTTGAGTGAGGCAGCTGCTTCCGCTGGGGCCTTGCCTGGGCGAGTTCAGTTGTGAGCCCTGGGGAACAACAATCCCCGCAGGTGAGCAGTCCTGCAGGGGGCACCCGGGCGGCGCCTCCGCGCCCCAGCGGCCCACGCCTGTACTGCTCTGGTCCGCTTGCTTCCTACGGTAACTTCACCCCATACTTAAGCAGCTTTTCAGGATTCTGATTGATGTCTTTTCGTGCAGAATCTTATAAAAGGAAAGTGCGTGGGATGAATTGCAGTCGGGTTACCACGGCTGTCCTGGGTAGCCGCTGATAGTCCCCGCCTCCCTCCTTTGTTGCCCACCCTCAGGTAACATCTCTGCTGACCTGGGGGAAGCCTGGGGAGCCTGAGCCCTGGTCACCTCGCTGCTGCCCTTGCTCACTGGCCTTCCACATGGCATCGTGAAGTACCAAGAGGTGCCCCAGGGAGCCCCTGGATTCCATCTGAATTCTCCCTCTTCTCTGCTAAGTGGTCAGCATGGATACTCCTACTTGCGACCCTTCGTTCCTGAACACATGCATTCTTAGGATGCAGTATTGTATAGTAGTCATTGGTTTAAGATGTATACCATATCCTGGGGCTGGCGCTATGGTGCAGTGGGTTAATGCCCTGACCTGAAGTGCCGGCATCCCAACTGGGCACTGGTTAGAGACCTGGCTGCTCCACTTCTGATCCAACTCTCTGCTGTGGCTTGGGAAAGCAGTAGAAGATGGCCTGGATCCTTGGGCCCCTGCACCCACGTGGGAAACCCAGAAGAAGCTCCTGGCTCCTGGCTTTGGATCAGTGCAGCTCCGGCCATTGTGGCCAACTGGGAGTGATTCCATCGGATGGAAGACTCTCTCTTTCTCTCTCTCTCTCTCTCTCTCTCTGCCTCTCCTCTCTCTGTGTAACTCTGACTTTTAGATGACTGAATAAATCTTTTTTAAAAAGAACTTTTATTTAGTAAATATAATTTTCCAAAGTACAGTTTATGGATTACAATGGCTTCCCCCCCCCATAACTTCCCTCCCACCCGCACCCCTCCCATCTCCTGCTCCCTCTCCCACTCCATTCACATCAAGATTCATTTTCAATTATCTTTATATACAGAAGATCGATTTAGTATATATTAAGTAAAGATTTCATCAGTTTGCACCCACACAGAACATAAAGTGTAAAATACTGTTTGAGTACTAGTATAGCATTAATTCACATTGGACAACACATTAAGGACAGAGATCCCACATGAGGAGTAAGTATACAGTGACTCCTGTTGTTGACTTAACAATTTGGCACTCTTGTTTATGGTGTCAGAAATCTCCCTAGGCTCTAGTCATGCGTTTCTAAGGCTATGGAAGCCTCTTGAGTTCGCTTTGATCTTATTTAGACAAGGTCATAGTCAAAGTGCAAGTTCTTCCCTCCCTTCAGAGAAAGTACCTCTTCCTTTGATGGCCTGTTCTTTCCACTGGGATCTCACTCGCAGAGATCTTTCATTTAATTTTTTTTTTTTTTTTTTTTTTTTTTTGTCAGAGTGTCTTGGCTTTCCATGCCTAAAATACTCTCATGGGCTCTTCAGCCAGATCTGAATGCCTTAAGGGCTGCTTCTGAGCCCAGAGTGCTGTTTAGGACATCTGCCATTCTATGAGTCTGCTGTGTATCCCACTTCCCATGTTGGATCGTTCTCTCCCTTTTTTATTCTATCAGTTAGTATTTGCAGACACTAGTCTTGTTTGTGTGATCCCTTTGACTCTCAGACCTATCAGAGTGATCAATTTTGAAATTGTGAAATTGATCACTTGGACTAGTGAGATGGCATTGGTACATGCAATCTTGATGGGATTGTATTGGAATCCCCTGCCACATTTCTAACTCTACCATTTGGGGCAAGTCTGATTGAGCATGTCCCAAATTGTACATCTCCTCCCTCTCTCATTCCCACTCTTATATTTAACAGGGATCACTTCTCAGTTGAATTTCAACACCTAAGAATAAATGTGTGTTAATTACAGAGTTCAACCAATAGTGTTAACTAGAACAAAAAAAAATACTAAAAGGGATAAAGTATTAAATTGTACATCAACAGTCAGGACAAGGGCTGATCAAGTCACTGTTTTTCATAAATCTTAAAAAAAATTATCAGATGATGTACATATATTGAGATGGTCCTAAGATTTTTCTCCATTATTAAAAATATATATATATGGCTGGCGCCATGGCTCACTTGGTTAATCCTCCGCCTGCAGCGCTGGCATCCCATATGGGCACTGGGTTCTAGTCCTGGTTGCTCCTCTTTCAATCCAGCTTTCTGCTGTGGTCTGGGAAGACAGTGGAGGATGGCCCAAGTGCGTGGGCATTGCACCCACATGGGAGACCAGGAGGAAGCACCTGGCTCCTGGCTTCGAATCGGCTCAGTGCCGGCCGTAGCAGCCATTTGGGGAGTGGACCAATGGAAGGAGGACCTTTCTCTCTGTCTCTCTCTCTCTCACTGTCTATAACTCTACCTGTCAAAAAAAAATGTATACCACATCCTGCAGGATTCTGGCAGTTGTCATCTTTGAGCTGATACCTAAGCTATGTCTTTAAAAGGTGGTCCCACTGATCTCAGACTGGCAGCTTCAGAATGGTGTGACATATGATAGGACCAGTGGGTCTGTGGTCATTTGAAGGCACTTCAAAAATTACATGGAGGGGGCTGGCGCTGTGGCGCAGTGGGTTAAAGCCCTGGCCTGAAGTGCCAGCATCCCGTATGGGCGCCGGTTCTAGTCCCAGCTGCTCCTCTTCCAATCCAGCTCTCTTCTATGGCCTGGGAGGACAGTAGAGGATTGCCCAAGTCCTTGGTCCCCTGTACTCACGTGGGAGACCTGGAGGAAGCTCCTGGCTCCTGGCTTCGGATTGGCCCAGCTCCAGCCGTTGTAGCCAACTGGGGAGTGAACCAGCGAATGGAAGACCTCTTTCTCTGTCTCTACCTCTCTCTGTAACTCTTTCAAATAAATAAATAAATCTTTAAAAAAAATTACATAGAAGGCCGGTGCTGTGGCTCACTAGGCTAATCCTCCACCTGCGGCTCCGGTACACCGGGTTCTAGTCCTGGTTGGGGCGCCGGATTCTGTCCCGGTTGCCCCTCTTCCAGGCCAGCTCTCTGCTGTGGCCCGGGAGTGCAGTGGAGGATGGCCCAAGTGCTTGGGCCCTGCACCCACATGGGAGACCAGGCGAAGCACCTGGTTCCTGGCTTTGGATCGGCGCAGTGCGCTGGCTGTAGTGGCCATTTGGGGGTGGTGAACCAACGGAAGGAAGAACTTTCTCTTTGTCTCTCTCACTGCCTAACTCTGCCTATCAAAAAAATTACATAGAAAGGGACATTTAAAAAAAAGCTTATTTTGGTGCAAAAAAATTGAAATATCTGCACAGTATTCAATTTGTTTATTTGAAAAGCAGAGAGAGAGATAGAGACAGGTATATTCCCTCTGCTGGTTCACTTCTCAGTTGCCTACAACAGCGGGGGCTGGGTCAGGTTGAAGTCAGGAGTTGAGAGACCCAGTCTTGGGACCCAAGGACCTGAGCCATCACCTACTGCCTCCCAGGGTGTGCATCAGCAGGAAGCTGGAGCCCAGCAGAGCCAGAGCTCTGACATCGGCACTGTGATGTGGGATATAGGTGTCCCAAGGGGCAACTTAGCCACACAAAATGCCCGCCCCTCCATGAACTTTTTGAAGATCCCTCATATATATAATTTCAAAAAATCTTTGCACAAAAATAAGTTTATTTAATTTCATTTTCCATGAACTACTCAAAGTGCCCTGTGAGACCACACCACCCTGAAGCTGCCGGTCTGAGGGGTCAATGGAATAGCCTCGACTGTAAATCAAATCAAGTCACCACTGCCCACGGCTCCTGTATTCTAACATAGGCCAACTCACTCTCTCTCTCTCTCTCTCTCTCTCTCTCTCTCTCTCTCCATTAAGTGATGAGCAAACACAGGGCCGGCAGCTCTGACTTTGGAGGATTTTTCCCCACTTTTGTCTTCAAGGTCCCAGGACTGCAGCATTCCATTCTGGGCTTGCATCCACACACTGAGCTGCCATCCATCAACCAAAACCAGGCCTCATTCAGCTCCATCTGCTGCGCTGAGGGTGTAGGGGTGGTTCAGCTGTGGTGGGTGAGGTAGGAGTCTGAGCTGCACTCGCCAGCGGCTGCAGCTTGCATTCTTGCCTGGTCCAGGTTGTGTTCCCTCCATCTGTGCTGACCCGAGCTTAGGACTCGTTGAATCTGACAGTGCCTAACTGTTAGTGGGACGTTCTGGTGTAATGGTCACTTGCTGCCCCGTATTCTCTCCATTTCTACCAGGGCATGCCAGGAGCTGCATTCAAATGGTAAGTGGTCCTCTGCCACACATGGAATGGTCTCACCTAAGAACTACCGGTGGCTCTCACATCAGAGCTGGCCAGAAGCCCCGAAGGCGTCTTACCCTCCAGACTCTTCTACCTGCCACCAGTCGTGAGGCACGGGCCGAGCGCAGAGCTGCTTGTGCAGCAGCCTGGGTTTGCTGCAGGGCTCTGTCTGCACGGGGCTCCCTCGCAGCCCACATCACTTGGAAAATGAGTGAAGCTTAGAGCACGCTGCCTCTGAGGCACGAGGGGGCTGAGGAGTGTGCGTCAGTGATGGGGAGGGCACAAGGTGCGGTGCATGCTCTCTCCTTTGGAAGTCCAAGACGCTGGATTCCCTAAGAAGGCCACTTGTGCAGTGCATCCCTGAGTTTCTGTGGGATTTATCTCCCATCCTTCAAGGCCTCCGAGTACTTACCATTTCTTACTCACTTGATTTGGTTAATATGATGTTATTGCTGTGGTAGACCATGATGGTGTTCTCAGAATGTCCAGATTATCCAGGTCCCTGCAGACCATGTTACAACAGGGAGAGCTAACCAAGCTCCAGGCAAGACCAGGAAAGTATGTGGTCTATTGCCTGTGTGCACATGCTCTCATGAGGATATTACACTCGGAATAGCTGTTACTTCGGTTTTTGTTAACCCACTCTCATTCACAATGATGCCGCAATTTTTGCAAAGACCAAATTAGTGAACTTAATGTGGGATATGATGAGACCATCATGCTTTAAGTCTCAAAGTGACATTAATTTTCAACATTCCCTATAGGATACATTATTATTTTTGAGTTACTGTCTTGGCTGAGCGACATGGAAAGTTTCAAGGACTTCCATTGGCTTTTCTGAACACCATAGTTTGTATAGATGATGGCAGCACGCTGAGGGTTCTTCCAAGGGCTATGTCCACTATTATGCTTTTGGGGGCTGGATAAATGACAACCAGGGTGAGAGGCAGCTGGGCCAGGACTCCATTCCTCACGTTATCCCCATCTCTCTACTCTAATGGCCATAAGGCACTTTGGAACCCTGATTATAGCAGCGCCCTGGACCCTGTGTCCAACACTGGGAAAAATCTGGGTAATTCCTGACCATGAGTCAGTGGTCTTGGTCCTTGTGGGGAAGGAGTGTGAGAGTCACTACTTGGTATGCTGGACGTGGTGTTGCAATGACCTTTCTTTTTCTTTTTTAAGATTTACTTATTTTACTTGAAAGTCAGAGTTACACAGAGAGAGAAGGAGAGGCAGAGAGAGAAAGAAAGAGGTCTTCCATCCGCTGGTTCACTCCCCAATTGGCTGCAATGGCCAGAACGGTGCAGATCGGAAGCCAGGAGCCAGGAGCTTCTTCCAGGTCTCCCACATGGGTGCAAAGCCCAAGGACTTTCCCAGGCCACAGCAGAGAGCTGGGTTGGAAGTAGAGCAGCCGGGTCATAAACCAGTGCCCATATGGGATGCCGGCACTGCAGACAGCGGCTTTACTCACTACGCCACAGCGCCAGCCCCACAATGACCTTTCTTAGGGAACCCTGGCCTCTCTTGCAGGTGGGTTTTGGGTTGGAGAATTGGTTGACATCTGGAAACTCAGAAGTGGACTTTCTGTTGGGGAAGCTCATCTCAGTCCCCTACTCATCCATTCTTGGATCTCCTTTGGGGCTACACATACATGCACATGTACACATCTCCAGATATGTATGCATGTAATTGCTAGTTATTTATCTGAAATTTAAATTTAGTGGCCACCCTCCATTTCTCTGTGGTAAGTCAGGCAACTTGACCTGAGGAGAACCATATTCGGCAGGGGCCCCTGGCTGGCAGTCAGGCCACATAGCCGCCTTGCTTTGGAAGTGAAGTGCTGCCCCCTGGCTTCTGCTCCCCAGCAGATCTCTCATTCCCATTGCTAAGGGGTCAGGGAAGGTCTCTGGTAGCACCTCCTACCATTGGTGCAGCCCTGCAGAAGACGACAGCCCTGAGCTGCTCGCCAAGGCTGGCAGACCCTCCCCGTCTCCCGTGGGACAGTGGGCTGGGCTATTCTAGAGTTCTGCTATTCTAGAGTATGTTCCTTCTAGCGTGCTCACTTCCCTGTGCCTTTCCAGTCCTTTCTCCATGGTCTGTCACAGCACTTCTCTGAACCTCACTTCGTGGGGGCCACTGCTTCTCCCAAACCTTCAACAACCACCCAGTAGCGCCTCTAGACCGTCTCCCGTGCCCGCGCCAGGGGGTAAGTCCTGTGTCCCAGGGACAGCCCCTACACTGCCGAAGCCTCCTCTGTCTGGCTTCACATCCTGCCTCACGCGGTCCACTCGCAGGTCCTGCAGCGCCTTGGCGGGCTAACCTCTCTCGTCTGGTGGCGGGCCCAGCACCGCCTCGGGTGGCCATCCTGAGGTTGGTCTCCAGTGATTGGTCTCGGGCCAGGAGAGAAGACAGGCAGATCCTGAGGCGGGCTGATGGCTTTTTGTAAGGACCTACAGAGCTGGGTTCAGGGAATTCTGGAAGTTCAAGGGTCTTAAGCCCATTGCTCAGATGTTTACTTCTCATTTTTTAGTATCACGGCCCTGACTTTGGCGTAGGCGGAGAACTCTTCCTCTGAAACTCTCCCACTCTTACGATGAAGCCCGTGCCTGGGCTGCCTTCTGGCTGCAGAGGTGAGTGCCTCTTTAAATGCGCTGGAGGGGGTTGGGGTGCCTCTCACACTCACTCTGCACTTCAAATCCGAGATGCCTTGTTCTGATCCTGTCCTCAATGATGGCTCCCCAGTTCCACAATCCTTACAGTTAGCTGACCGGAACCTCTCACAAGTCAGGCACGTTGCACAAAGGAATGTACCCCTTTCCACCTTAACCTCATTCCAGTTCACCACAGCAACTCCCGCACCCCACTCTGGTGATGGGGGCTTCCCTGCCGCCTGCTTGCCAGCTCCAGAATCCCGTCCTCCGTGGGCTTCTTAGGACCGCTTCTGGCCCCAACTACTTTGGCATTGGCCCCAGCAGCGTTTGGTGTCTCTTGGGCAACATCTTGGCTACGAAGATCTTATAAATTGTTGCGTGTAGTTGTAGTTCACTTACGCTCACTTCTGTGTAATATTCTGCCATGTGAATATGCCACAACTTATTACTCACTCTTTTGAAGGACATTTGGGCTGTTATAAGCAGTGACATGGGGTGTATAAGTAGGAGAGGTATTACTGTATCGTACATATGTTCAATTTCAGTGGATAATAAACTTTTCCGAGGTAGTTGTACTAACTGATATTATTTTCATCGACACGAGAATTTCAGTTTTAACAAGGAGCAGCCTTGTTAATTATTGGTATTTTCTTTTTATTTTTAAAAATATTTATTTAAAAGTCAGAGTTACAGGGAGAGGGAGGGAGAGGGAGAGGGGAGGGGGGGAGGGGGAGGAGGAGGAGAGAGAGAGAGAGAGATCTTCCATCTGCTATTTCAGTCCACAGATGGCTACAATAGCTGGGACTAGGCCCCAGTACTTGTTATTTTCAAGATTATATAAAGCTTTTTTTAACCAAAAACATTCTTTTAAAAAAAAAAAAGATTTAGGGCCGACGCTGTGGTGTAGTAGGTTAAGCATCCAGCTGCAGTGCTGGCATACCATGTGGGCACCAGTTTGAGTCCCGGCTGCTCCACTTCTGATCCAGCTCTCTGCTATGGCCTGGGAAAGCAGCAGAAGATGGCTCAAGTGCTTCGGCCCCTTTTTCTGTGTGGGAGACCCGGAAGAGCTCCTGGCTTTGGCCAGGCTCAGCCCTGCCATTTGCGGCCATCTGGGGAGTGAACCAGCAGATGGAAGACCTCGCTCTCTGTCTCTCCCTCTCTCTGTATATATGCCTCTCAAGTAAATAAATTTTAAAAATCTGAAAAAAAGATTTATTTTATTTCTTTGAAAGGCAGAGTTACAGAGAGGGAGGGAGCTTCATCCGGGTCTCCTCTGTGAGTGCAGGGAACCAAGTAACTGGGCCATCTTCTGCTGCTTCCCCAGGCACATTATCAGGGAGCTGGATAGAAAGTGGAACAGCCAGGACTAGAACTGGCAGTGCCCATATAGGATGCCAGCATTGCAAGCAGTGACTTTACCCAGTACACCACAATGGGAGTCTCACTATAGCCATTCTTGTAGACATGTACATGTCCTTTTGGTGCGATATCTCATTATGGCTTTTATTTTTCTGATGACTAAAGGAATGGAGGAGTTTTCGTATTATTTTGGAGATTTTAATATTCATTTTTGTGATGAACTTGTTCAAATTTCTTGTCCATTTTTCTGTTGGATTGCTGTGCTTCTTATAAAAGGTAGGAGTTCTTAATAAAAATTTTTGAAGGTTTCAAATAATGTCATTTTTTTTTGACAGGCAGAGTGGACAGTGAGAGAGAGAGACAGAGAGAAAGGTCTTCCTTTGCTGTTGGTTCACCCTCCAATGGCCACCGTGGCCGGCGCGCTGCGGCCAGCGCACCGCGCTGATCCGAAGCCAGGAGCCAGGTACTTCTCCTGGTCTCCCATGGGGTGCAGGGCCCAAGCACCTGGGCCATCCTCCACTGCACTCCCTGGCCACAGCACAGAGCTGGCCTGGAAGAGGAGTAACCGAGACAGAATCCGGCGCCCCAACCAGGACTAGAACCTGGTGTGCCGGTGCCGCTAGTCGGAGGATTAGCCTAGTGAGCTGCGGCGCTGGCCCCATAATGTCATATTGTAACTGGTACACAGCGCTTTTACTCAGCATCAATTGAGAATTGGTTTTGAAATGATTCAGTGTTGCACAAGCTGGGGGGACTGCTTATTAAGATAATTAATGATATTCCTACTTATTTTGTGAATTATAGTCTTTGATTTTCTTTTTTTATCTCTCTCTCTCTTTTTTTTTTTATTTTTATTTTTTTGACAGGCAGAGTGGACAGTGAGAGAGAGAGAGACAGAGAGAAAGGTCTTCCTTTTGCCGTTGGTTCTCCCTCCAATGGCCGCCACAGCCAGCGTGCTGCAGCCGGCGCATTGCGCGCTGATCTGAAGCCAGGAGCCAGGTGCTTTTCCTGGTCTCCCATGGGGTGCAGGGCCCAAGCACTTGGGCCATCCTCCACTGCACTCCCTGGCCACAGCAGAGAGCTGGCCTGGAAGAGGGGCAACCGGGACAGAATCTGGTGCCCCGACTGGGACTAGAACCCGGTGTGCCGGCGCCGCAAGGCAGAGGATTAGCCTATTGAGCCATGGCGCCGGCCCTCTCTTTTTTTTTTATTTTTTGACAGGCAGAGTGGACAGTGAGAGAGAGAGAGACAGAGAGAAAGGTCTTCCTTTTCCATTGGTTCACCCCCCAATGGCTGCCTCAGCCGCCGCGGTGCGGCCAGCGCACCGCGCTGATCCGAAGCCAGGAGCCAGGTGCTTTTCCTGGTCTCCCATGGGGTGTAGGGCCTACGGACTTGGGCATCCTCCCCTGCACTCCCGGGCCACAGCAGCAGAGAGCTGACCTGGAAGAGGGGCAACTGGGACAGAATCCGGTGCCCCGACCGGGACTAGAACCCGGTGCGCCAGAGCCGCAGGTGGAGGATTAGCCTATTGAGCCACGGCGCCGGCCATATAGTCTTTGATTTTCTAATGCTAAACTAACCTCCTATTCCTGAAATAAATTCACTGTGGTTGTGATATATTTCTATGTATATCCTTCTATTTAGTCCTAACTTTTAAATATATATTTCTTTTAGTATTTTACTGTATATTCATGTATGAGGTTGGCTTATAATTGTCCTTTCTTGAATATCCTTGTTAAATTTCTGTATCAAGGTTATGCTAGCCACAGAAAGTCAATTTTAAAAAAGAAAAAAGATTTATTTTATTTATTTTAAAGGCAGAGTGACAGCAAAAGGTAGAGAAAGAGAAAAAGGTCACCCATCTGTTGGTTTACTCCCCAAATGGCCATGACGGTTGGGGCTGGGCCAGGCCAAAGCCAGGAGCCAGGAACTCCGTCCGGATCTCCCATGGGGGTGGTAGGGGTCCAAGTACTTGGGCCATCATCCACTGCCTTCCCAGGAGCATTAGCAGGGAGCTGGATTGGAAGTGGAGTAGCCAGGACTTGAGCCAACACTCTGATATGGGATCAAGGTTGCAGGCAGAAGCTTTACCCACTACACCACAATGCCAGCCCTTGGAAAGTCAATTTTAAAAAAAAAAATTATTTACTTACTTATTTTACTTACTTATTTGAGAGGCAGGGAGACAGACAGAGAGCTCTCTCATCTGCTGATTCACTCCTCACATGTGTGGAAAGGCATGGCCAAAGCCAGGAGCTGGGAATTCAAAGGAGGCCTCCTCCATGGGTGGCAGGAACCCGGTTACTCGAGTGGCCACCACTGCCTCCCAAGGTCTGCATCAGCTGAACTTGGAGTCAGGAGCTGAGGCCAAGACGCCAGGTCCGGCGCTCTGAGGCGGGGTGTGGGCGTCTCAGCGGCTGGGCTAAACCCACCCTGAAATATTCTTTCTTTTCTTAACCTCAGGAAGACTCGATGAGCTGATGGCTCACACTGGCTAGATTAACCGGCAAGGCTCTCTGGGCGCTGGGATTTCTTTATTGCGATGGTTGTTTCCTAACACAGATGGTCCCCAATTTGTGATGGTTTGACTTAAAAAACGTTTACTTTATGATGGTGCCGAGTTATCTACCTACAGTAGAAACCATATTTCAAATGTAAAATGTGGCTCTTTCTTTCTAATAGCTTATACTCAGTAGGGCAGGTGTACCAAATGCATTCTGACTTAGATATCTTCAGCTTACGAAGGGGTTAGCACGATGCAAGTTGTGGGGCATCTGTGTACGCATTGGGGCCTACAGGTAAGGGCTGCTGTCACTGCTTCCCACAAATTTTAATTTGTTGTATTTGTTCAGTTAAAATGTGTTCTAATTTTCATTGAGTTATCTTTGACCTTTGAGATATTTTGAAGTATCTTACTAGAATTAATATAAGAATGTCATGTAATTCAACAGAACAGAATGGAAGCTCCAGAAATAGACTCTGACACATAGACATAATGGATTTTCCAGGGAAGTTCGTCTTTCCAACAAATGGTCTTAGAAGAAGTGGCTAGATATCGGTGAGGAAAAATGCGAACTTCAACCCCAATCTCAAACCATGCAGAAAAATTAACTTGAGATGAGTCAGATAGTCATGTGAAGCTAAAGCTATAAAATGTTTAGAAAAAAAGCACAAGCCAACATCTCTAGGACTTTGGAGTAAGCAAAGATATCTCAGGATACAAAATAGTAACCATAAAAGGAGAGAAAGGGTATAGTAGATTTTAGTAAAATCAAAAACTTTCTTTCTTTAGAAAATTTGTTAAGAAAATGAAAAGTCACAGATAATACAATGATCTAAACAAAGGACGTGTATCTTCAATATTGCAAATAACTCACAACTTAATAAGACAAACAGCCCAATAAAAATTGGGAAAAGAAGATAAATAGACATTTCATAGAAGAAGACATGGGCCCAGCGCTGTGCTGTAGTCAGTAGAGCCACTGGCTGCAGTGCTGGCATCCCATATGGGCGCCATTTCAAGTCCCGGCTGCTCCACTTCTGATCCAGCTCTCTGCTATGGCCTGGGAAAGCAGTGAAGATGGCCCAAGTCTTTGGGCTCCTGCACCCGCGTGGGAGACCCAGAAGAAACTCTAGGCTCCTGGCTTTGGATCAGCCCAGCTCTGGCTGTTGCAGCCATTTGAGGAATGAACCAGTGGATGGAAGATTCTCTTTCTCTCTCTGTCTCTTTCTCTCTTCCTGCAAATCAATCAATCAATCAAAAAAGACATTCATAGAAAATGAAATTAAAAAGAAAAAATCAGTAGCTTTAAGAAAAAAAAGGAAGGCATACAAATTGTTAATAAGCACATGAAAATATTTTCAACATTATTAGTGGTCAGAGAAATGCAAATTCAAATTGCAACAAAATATCACTAGATACTTACTAGAAGGGGTAAGATTAGGATGACTGACAGTAGGAAGTATGGGAAAACTGATACAGAGTAACTGGAACTTTTATATTTTTGGTGAGGGTATAGCAGGGTACAGCTACTTGAAATAACAAGAAAACTGGCAATTTCTTATAAAGTTAATATATTTTGTTACAACTTAGCAACTCTTTTTAAATGTGTATTTTGTTTATTTTCATCCACCTGAAAGGCAGAAAGCTAATGAGAAAGAGAGAGAGAGAGATCTTCCATCTGGTGATTCACTCTCTAAATACCTGCACCAGCCACCGGCACTGGTGAAGCCCGGACCACTTGGGTGGCAGGGACCCAAGCACTTGAGCCTGCTGTCTCCCAGGACACATTAGCAGGAAGCTGGATGGCAATTGGAGGACCTGGGCCTTGAACCAGTACTCACTCCAAGGGGCAGCTCTCACCGGATGCGCTCACCCCTATGACTCAGCAGTTCTATCCCTAGGCACCTAACTGAGGGAAATGAAACCATGTATTCCCAAAAAGATACACACAGCAGTGTGCATAGCAGCTTTCATTGTAATGGCCCAAACCTGAAACCAGCCCAAATGTCCAAAAATAGATGGATGATGAACAAACTGTAGATGTTCACTTAATCGAATACTACTGAGCAACAAAAAAGGACAAACCACTGATGCACGCGATGACATGGGGAATCTCGAAGCCAGACACCAGGGTATCGCTGCTTAATTTGCAGCGACAGTAAGGAGGTTCTTGATTGCCTGGGGGCAGGAAGTGGGTAGAAGATGGATTGCAAAGAATCTCTAGGGAACCTTTATGGGTGCTGGAAACGTTTTCTGTCTTAATTGAGGTGGCTAACATGCTGGTCGGAACGCTTGGGGCTCAGATTGGAGTCCCCGGGTTTAAGTCCTGGCTCTGCTCCCAGGTCCAGCTTCCTGCTAATGCGGAGGGGGTGATGGCTCAAGGACTTGGGTCTCTACCATCCATGTGAGAGACCTAGGTGGAGCCCCAACTCCAGCCACGGAGTTGTGGGCATTTGGGGAGTGAGCCAGTGCATGGGGGCTCTCTTTCTGTCTATCTGCCTCTCAAATAAATAAAAATAAAAATAGAAACAAATAGTATACAAACACACACACACACAGAGGGAAAGATTGTAAAACAATATGAAAGTAAAAAAGGATACATTCGAAAGGGAAGGCAAAGATTATTTTTTGTGTTTGTTTTCCCATTCTAAGCCTTCAGCAAATCGATTTTTGAAAACCATGTCCTTGAGGCTGGCACTGTGGTGTAGCGGGTAAAGCGACCGCCTGCAGTGCTGGCATCCCATGTGGGCGCCGGTTCGAGTCCCAGCTGCTCCACTTGCGATCCAGCTCTCTGCTATGGCCTGGGACAGCAGTAGAAGATGACCCAAGTCCTTGGGCCCTTGCACCTGTGTGGGAGACCTGGAAGAAGCTCCTGGCTCCTGGCTTCGGATTGGCTCAGCTCCGGCCATTGCGGCCATCTGGGGAATGAACCAGTGGATGGAAGACCTCTCTCTTTCAGCGTCTGCCTCTCTATAACTGCCTTTCAGATAAAGAAATAAATCTTTAAAAAAGAAAGAAAAAATAAAAGAAAACCATGTCCTTATATTTCTTCACTAAAAGAAAGCAAGCGTAAATGAGAGCTAAGAAAGTGGACAATTCTTCCGAGGAGTTTAGCAGTGCAGGAGAACAGAGAATGGGGCTTTGGTTGGAGGGAATGTGATTTCATGGGAATTCCTTTTTTAATGACAGATTCATGAAATTAGGCATGAACCCTCATGCTTATCTCTCATATATAACTACAGAACCAAAAGGAATTTACAAGACAAATCTAAACATTTCAAAATCAATTCAATTTAGTAATATAAAAAAATACAGAATTGCACAGTAGAATCCTTACCATCCGAAATGTGAATATATAGGAAAATGGGAAAAAAAGTACAGCGTAATTCCTTATAAAGATAGCCCATGTATTTACTAGGATGGTTAAAACCTTAGTCTTGGGGCCAGTGCTGTGGCGTAGCATTCACCACTTGCACATATTAGACATTATTCGGACTCTGATTTGCTGAAAAGCTACTGCCTGTGGTGCTGGCATCCCATATGGGTGCCAGTTCGAGTCCCGACTGCTCCACTTCCAATCCAGCTCCCTGTCAATGTGCCTGGGAAAGCAGTGGAAGATGGCCCCAATGCTTGGGCCCCTGCTCCCACATGGGAGATACAAAGGAGCTCCTGGCTCCTGGCTTCGGACTGGCCTAACTCTAACCGTTTTGGCCATTTGGAGAATGAACCAGCAGATGGAAGATACCTGTCTCTGTGTCTCCCTCCCTCTCTCTCTTTCTCTCTCTCTCTCTCTCTCTCTGTGACTCTGCCTTTCAAATAAATAAATAAATCTTTTAAAAAACCCACAAATCTTTATTCTTACCTCCGAAATAAGTATGACGATGTTGAATTGGTAGTGTTTAGTTGTAAACAAGTTCAAAAAACTAATCTTTGTAATAAATTAATCTAGCACTAAAACTATATTTTGTTTAAAATATATGTGAAATAATATTTTCTTCCTGTATTTTTCTTTTTTCCCTTGCTATATTTTCTATGTTTGAAATTTTCCGTGATGAATATGTATGACTTACATAACTAGCTAAAGGCAAGAACTTCTGAAGAAAAGAATAACACGTCTAATTTTCAAATAGGTATGAATGTGATTTGCATGAGTTTTTAATCTCAGCGTGGAGATGTTCCCTCCCTGCTTCACCGGAATTCAACCTGGGGCACCCCACCCTCATCTAATCACCTTCTAAAGGTTCCTCCTCTGAACACTTCAGTTGGGTTAAGTGTCCACCCTCTTAATACCATTGATTTATTACTCTGGGGTTTAAAGTCCTGCATGAGTTCTGGGGGACAAATCAAATTCAAGCCACAGCGCCCTCCCCCACGTCATCCCGGTTTATACCCGCATGGTGTATGCGATCATCGGAGGAGGCTAAGGGACCCACTCGGGCTCAAAGCCCATCTTCCCCGGATGAGTGGTCCTCCCGGGCCACCTTTCAGAAGCCCAGGGAGTTTCTCCCCTTGAAGCAGTCAGAACATCGCATTTTGTGACACCTGCTGAGTGAGTGCATCTGGGCCGGGAGCCTCTGAGGCTGCTGCTGTCCCCGACAGAGACGCCACACTGAGGAGAGGGGCCGCCTGCCAGGAAGGGGGCTTGCTGACAAAGGCTTTAAGAAGTCAAACCCGAGCCTGATGGAGCCTCAGTCTAGCTGGCGTCAGCTTGTTCCCAGGGGTGGTCAGCATCTCCCGTTAGATACGAACACTTCCAGGACTTCCCCAGCCCAGGCTCAGACACTGAGCGCGGGCCCAGCAACCCGCTGCAACAAACCACTGATGCCCCTTACGCACTGACGGCCACTGCTCTAAACTTAATCATAATTTATGGAAAACAAAAGAAGCATTTTATTAATGACATCCTGGTGATGCAGGCAAAAGGGAAAAATACTCATAATGGGCCATTCTCCCGGACACACGGCCCAGATGGAGGTCACACAGAAGAAGGAAAGGTGAAGTGGAACCTACAAGTAGACTGAGAGCGACTCGGGGAACACTCACCGCTGGCACATATTAGACATTATTCGGACCCTGATTTAAGTAAACTAACTGCGAAGACATTTCTTTTTTTTTAATTTTATTTTATTATTTTTTTTTGACAGGCAGAGTGGACAGTGAGAGAGAGACACAGAGAGAAAGGTCTTCCTTTTTTGCCGTTGGTTCACCCTCCAATGGCCGCCGCGGCCGGCGTGCTGCGGCTGGTGCACTGCGCTGATCCGATGGCAGGAGCCAGGTGCTTCTCCTGGTCTCCCATGGGGTGCAGGGCCCAAGCACTTGGGCCATCCTCCACTGCACTCCTAGGCCACAGCAGAGAGCTGGCCTGGAAGAGGGACAACCGGGAAACAATCTGGCGCCCCAACCGGGACTAGAACCCAGTGTGCAGGTGCCGCTAGGCGGAGGATTAGCCTGTTGAGCCACGGCGCCAGCCGCAAAGACATTTCTAAGACCTATGAGATGACTGGAAAATTTAAAACTGGAGAGTTGCTATCTAGGATATTATCATAGCCTTTATTTCAGGTATGATATGATAGTAAGTGTGAAAATAATTAATGGGGAGCCCATTAGACTGAGCTGGCTCTGCCACGCTGGGATGCCATTAACCCAGCTGAAACCTGCTTCAGCTTCACTCCTGAAGGCAGCTCATTGAACAAAAAAAAAAAAAAAAAAAAAGCTTAGCCAATCACAGGCGCCATCTGGGTGTTTCTTGCGGTGTCTGGGACCCCACTGGATGTTTCAAGCACAGCAGCTGTCAGGCTTTAGCCACTGAAACGGTTCCTCCGCTCCGCGGCCGCACTCACTGAGCCTTCCCTCTGCTCCTTCAGCAGAGCCACACCCCTTCCAGTCTGTGCTAAAGTGTGCTTTTTTTTTTTTTAAGATTGATTTATTTTATCTGAAAGGCAGAGTTACAGACAAAGGGAGAAACAGAGAGAGAGATCTTCCATCTGCTGGTTCACTCCCCAAATGCCACAATGGCTGGAGCTGTGCCAATCCAAAGCCAGGAGCCAGGAGCTTCTTCCGGGTTTCCCACGTGGGTGCAGGGACCCAAGGAGTTGGGCCATCTTCCACTGCTTTCCCAGGCCATAGCAGAGAGCTGGATCAGAAGTAGAGCAGCTGGGACTTGAACCAGCGCCCATATGGGATGCGGGCACTACAGACAGCGGCTTTACACGCTATGTCACCGCATTATCCTCACTTAACTTTTAAAAAATGTAAATATATTTTTATATGTATATACTTTTAAATTTTTTAAAAAAATATTTTATTTATTTATTTGAGAGGTAGAGTTACAGACAGTGAGAGGGAAAGACAGAGAGAAAGGTCTTCCTTCCATTGGTTCACTTCCCAAATGGCCGCAAAGGCCCGAGGCACGCAGATCTGAAGCCAGGAGCCAGGTGTCTCTTCCCAGTCTCCCACGTGGGTACAGGGGCCCAAGCATTCAGGCCATCTTATACTGCTTTCCCAAGCGATAGCAGAGAGCTGGATTGGAAGAGGAGAGGTCGGGACTAGAACCAGTGCCCGCATGGGATGCCAGCGCCACAGGCAGAGGATTAACCTACTGCTCCACGGTGCCGGCCCTTATTTTTAAATGTTTTATTTCTTTATCTGAGAGAGAGAGGGAGAGAGCTCCTATCTGGTAGTTCACTTCTGAAACACTCACAATTGCTTGGACTGGGTGGGCTTGAAGCCTGGAGCCAGGAACTCAATCCAGCTCTCCCACATAGTGGCAGGAACCCAGAGTCTGCGTTCGCAGGAAGCTGGAATCAGGATCCAGGGCGGGAATGAACCCAGGCACTGGGAGTGGTCTGTTGCAGCTCAACACATATCTTAACCACCCAGCCATACGTCCACCTCAATTAGTTTAACATTGACATATTATATGTGAGTGTTTAAATCAAACCTATATTGCATCTGTTCCCCTCTTTTCATGCTTGCTCAAGGCTGGAAATAGCGGAAGGTGAGAACTATTGTTGGAAGCAGACATCTTACTTTGGAGACACAAAGGTAAACAAGTTAAAGGTGGGATTGAGCTTCAGGTCTCCATCCTTGTCGCTTCTTTAAGGTCCACCAGAGGGCGCTCCACACTGCCTGGTGGCCCTGCAGTGTACAAGGAGCAGGCTTGGGTAAACCCGACTTCACTCAAGCCAAGTGTCTGCCGGGTGCGACAAGGAGCTAGCAGTCTCCAGTGCAAGGGAGGGACAGGTAAGATGCAGAGCCTGTCCTGAAGGGGCTCCGGCCAGGGCCCGGGCAGACAGGTAAACACATGGTGGTCACACCGCACAGCCGGGCGCCGAGGTCATGATTAGCTCTGGCTCCAGGGGCCCGGGAAGGCTTCATGGGATTCAAACTTAATTTGAAGGGCAAATAAAGGTTCATCAGAATAAAGTAGACAGAACAACCTGTACCATTACAGGTGGAGGTGAGACCAAGTCCGCAAATAGTTTGGCCTGGTGAATAAGACTCCAGGAGCCTGGAAAATTGGGGCACAGAAACCAGTGAGCGGGCAGGAGCCAGAGGACGAAAGGCCTCAGTCTATGAGAGGAGCCGGTGAGCCCACATCCCACTCCGGAGGGGCGCGCTCCAGCCGGCTCTGGGGCACCGCCCTTCCCATAGTTACACACAAAGCTCTTTTGTAGGGAGTTTGTCTTTTAAAGGACCCTCAGGGGCCATTTATAGCCTTTGTAAGATCATTCTTTTCTTAGAAGTTTATTTTTATCAAGGCAGACTCTCTTTCTCAAGTGTGCACGCGTGCGCGCACACACACACACACACACAATCTTCTATCCCACTGATTCACTCCCCAAATGCCTGCAGTAGCCGGGCCTCAGCAGGAGCCAGAAACTTCATCTAGATCTCCCCTGTGGGTAGCAGGAGCCTGAGCACTCTGGCCATCCTCTGCTCCCTTGGAGGACGCATTAGCAGGAAGGTGCTCTGAAATGAGCCCCACGCGTCCCAAGCTGTGGCTTAACCTGCTGGCCTCCAAGGTCATCATTCTTCAAAAGTTATAATCCGTGTGTACATATTCTCTGTCTTTCCTTCTTTGATCTATGTGATCAGATCTTTTTGTAAAAAAGAGTTACTTATTTTATTTGAAAGGCAGAGTGAGAGAGAGAGAGAAACAGAGAGAAATCTATCTTCTGGTTCACTTCCCAAATGGCCACGATGGCCAGGAACTTCCTCCAAGTCTCCCACATGGGCTCAGGGGCTCAGGCACTTGGGCCATAGTCTGTTGCCTTCCTAGGTACATTAGTAGGGAGCTGGATCAGAAGTGGAACAGCCAGGACTGAAACCAGCACCCATATGGGATTCTGGAGTCGCAGGCAGCAGCTTTGCCAGCCCCTCTAAGTCTTTTAAATGTGTTCAAAAATCAAGCCCAGGGGCTGGTGCTGTGGCATAGTGGTTTAAAGCCTCCTCCTATGGTGCTGACATCCCATATGGGCAGCAGTTCAAGACCCGGCTGCTCCTCTTCCGATCCAGTTCTCTGCTATGGCCTAGGAAAGCAGTAGAAGATGGCCCAAGTGCTTGGTTCCCTGCACCCAAGTGGGAGACCTGGAAGATGCTCCTGGCTCCTGACTTCGATCAACTCAGCTTTAGCTGTTGCGGCCATTTGGGGAGTGAGCCAGCGGATGGAAGACCTTCCTCTCTGTCTCTCCCTCTTTCTGTCTGTAACCCTACCTCTCAAATAAATAAATAAAATCTTATTTTTTTTAAAAAAAATCAAGCCCAATTTCAAAAGCATAAAGGTTTGCCATTAATAAGGGTCTTTAAAAAAGAAAAAGCTAAATCAAACTTGTTTTTTTGACAGGCAGAGTGGACAATGAGAGAAACAGAGAGAAAGGTCTTCCTTTTCAGTTGGTTCACCCCCCAAATGGCTGCTACGGCCAGCACACTGAGCAGATCCGAAGCCAGGAGCCAGGTGCTTCTCCTGGTCTCCCATGTGGGTGCAGGGCCCAAGGACCTGGGCCATCCTCCACTGTCTTCCCAGGCCACAGCAGATACGGACTGGAAGAAGAGCAACTGGGACAGAATCTGGCACCCTGACCGGGACTAGAACCTAGGGTCCAGTGCTGCAGGTGGAGGATTAACCAAGTGAGCCACGGTGCCAGCTAAATCAAACTTTTAAGGCAGCTCCAAAAGTGTTGTTTTGAAAGTGTTTAGAATAATATCAGCGTTGTTAGAATAAAAGTTTGAACCTAAGGTGATGATTTTATTTTTTAACGATTTATTTATTTACTTATTTGGAAGAGAGAAAGAGAGATGTTCCATTCACTGGTCGGGCTGGGGGGCCAGCCTGAGACAGAAGCCAGGACTCCACCTGGGTCTCCCACATGGAGTGCTCTGGGCTGCCTCCCAGCAGTGTTAGCCAGGGAGCTGGATGGAAAGCGGAGGAGCCAGGACTCTGGGTGGGTGGCAGTCTGCTGCACAGCACCCGCCCGAAGGTGGCGACCTTAAACGTTCCTATCTTGCTGGGTCTTTGAAAGCCTCTTTTCCTCCTGGTCCTAGCAGATGCCTACAACGCTGGAGCAATTGGGAAATGCGGAGCAGCGCCCCAGGCTTTTCCCAGAGTCCTCCGCACGGCGAGGGGGGGGGCGGGCCCCCCACCGAGCCAGGCGGGCGGGCTTTCACTCTTGCTGATTCACCTGTTTGCCTGGACAAGCTCCTGTGTGCCCGCTCTGCCAGAAGGCTTCTGAGGACGAGTCGGACCTGCTTCCCCCACTGCAGGCACGGGGCCTCAGCGGGAGTGGGGGGAGTGCGGGGAGGGGAGGAGGCGCGCGCGCGGGGCGGGGTGGGGGGCAGCCTCCCTGCTCTGCCGCTTTCTGCAAATCCACGAGGAAGCACCGTGGTCATGAGACCTGTGGCATCCGGAGTTTCTGGTCTGTGAAGCTTTGTAAGTCAGAACAAGGCCTCTCAGAACCTACGGGGCTGCAAGGGGCCTGGGAAGTCGCCTGGTCCCGGCTCATGGATTTAGAACCGTGATAAGAGAGGGTGACCCTGCATCCTCGCGGGCCAGGGCAGTCCTGGCTCACGCGTGTTTTTTGAGTGTAAATGTCCACCAGGACTCTTGCACTCTCAACAGTGTCCCAGTCTGCACACATTATAGGGTCATCCACACCCCACCCTCAGAGAAAAGAAAGGTATGAATCGTGGAAAGCAGAGGAAAAGGAGAATTAAAGGGAAGACACATTTAGATATCAAAGTATTTAGAAAGAAGTATTTAAATATGAAAATAAGAATGATCTTAGCACATCAAACTTCTTTCAGGGATTCTGTTGCTAAAGTACATTCTCTCTCATGAATTTTTCCTTGTAAAGATAAAATATACCCTTTTTTAAAAAAAAAAAAAAGGTTTATTTTATTTATTTGAAAGGCAGAGTGACAGAGAAAGAGATCTTCCATCTGCTGGTTCACTCCCAAGTGGACAGACACAGCACCTGGGGCTGGGAGGGGCCGGGCCAGGCTGAAGCCTGGAGCCTGAAACTCCATCCAGGTCTCCTGCAGGACTGGGGAACTGTAAAGTTGTCTGCGTGGAGACTGTTACCAGAGGTGGCCGGATCAGAGGCCCTTGCCTTCATGCGAGACGTGAGACAGAGTAGCCGTGAGCGAGGTAGAGGGCTTAGGAGGCCAGGCGGGCACCTCAGCAAGGAACCAAAGCCCAGGCGGCATGCAGACTGCAGCAGCGTGACAGCGTCTGGCCACTGCTTCTCCTAGTCCCTCCCCTTCCTGGACACGGCTGGGTGGAGGGGTTTCTGGGCGAGGGATTGGTGAAGTTCCTCAGGGGCTTTATCAGCACAGTGTTAGGGAAGGGTCCCCCAAGCTGCCCTGGGGGAGGGTTTGGACCCTCCTGATAATTGGCCGATTTGGGCAAGACTTTGAAGTGCAAATGCTGGGCTGCTTCTGAGGCTTGCTTCTCTGTTTCTTCCCACATTCAGCTGCAGGAAATTCCGCTTCCTCAGCCCCTCTCACACCCATAGGCTAGTGTCTACCTTCCTACCTAACGATCCAGCGTCCCCACCCCACCCCACCCCCGCCCCGCCTGTCAATTTCTTTCTCACATGCCGAAGAAAGGTGTGCAAATTATAAGTGCACAACCTGATGCATTTTCACATGAGCTTATCTATATAATACTATGTAACATCTATAGAATAAGCACCAAGATCAACAAGTCGCAGTTCAAGACCCCAGAAGCCACCCGTGTGTCCCCTCCCCATACGTCCTTAGCCCAAAGCCCTGTTTTTTTCCCCCACCATCTGCTTGGTGTAGAACTCTGGGTGATCCTAGCACTCATGGAGCTTTACTAACATGTGAACTAGGGGCTGGCGTGTGGCTGAGCAGGTTAAGCTGCTGCCTGCCATGCCAGCATCCCATATCGGAGCGCCAGTTCAAATCCCAGCTCTGCTTCTGATCCAGCTCCTTGCTAATGTGCCTGGGAAGGCAGCAGAGGATGGCCTAAGTACTCGGGCCCCTGCGTCCACATGGGAGACCAAGTCTTTGCATTCACTGGGCGAGTGAACAGTGTACAGAAAATCTGTCTCTCTGTCTCTCCTTTTCTCTCTGTAACTCTGCCTTTCAAATAAAAAATAAATAAGTCTTTACCAAAAAAAAGTGAATTCATATTGCAAATATTTACAGAGTAGGATATTTCACATAAAACATCCGGATTTTTTTCTGTTTCTTTTTAAAAAGATGTGAGGGATCCTTGTCGTGAAGGAAATGTTCTGTACGTGGCCTGAATCCAGTGTTCATAACCCAGCTATGACAGTTCACCCGAGTTTTGCGAGGGGAGGAACTGGTGTCTCTTTGTGTCATTTCTTATGGCTGCACATGAAGCTTCAAGTATCGCAAAATGAAAGGTTTAATTAGAAACAAAAATTAATACACTAAGAAGTGAAAACAGAGCCAGATGTGACATCAGGCGTGCCTTTCGCAGGGCTGCAGGTGACGAGCTGGGCCTGGGGTGGAGGAAAGCTCTCTGTACTTGGGGTGTGGTCCCACACTGGGCTAGCTCCGTTCATTTCCCACACGCCCACTCCCGGATGGGGGTCAATGCCAGACGGAGCGCGGGCTGCAGATGGCTTCCTTGCCGTTCCAGGTACGTGCTGCTTCGGCATTGGCTTTCCCCAGACCAGTTCACCGGACTTCGGCCTGAGCTGCATGTATTTGTCTTCATTTTCCTGCGGCCTGGAAGCAGGGAAGCCCGGAGCGGCTGGCTTTGTGGAGCTCATTGGCTGAGCACCGTTCACAATCAGGATCACCTTCATGAAATCGTTCTCAAGGGCGTTACTTTATTTTTTATTTTTCTAGTTCCTTGACTGCCCCTCTCTAGCCCCTCCCCCGTTGCCAGCCCTTAGAGTCAGCCCTTTGCTGCTGACATTTTGGGACCTTGAAGAAGTCGCTGAGTCGCGCCCAGTGTCAATGTCGCTATGTGTGAAATAAAGGTTGGAGCCATCTGTGTTTCTACATTTACTACGTTGAGAAAAGGTGGTCCTAAGGTTTCTTGCAATTTTAAGAGTTTGACACCTTTCAAAAAAAAAAAAAAAAAAAAGGAATCAAGCAAAGAAGGAGAGGTGGGCGAGAGTCGGCCAAGGAATGTCGCTGAGGCCCAGGCCAGCGGACGCACACTTGCTGAGTGAGCTTGTTGAGTTAGTGTGCCAACTCCCCTGAGAGCTGCTCCCCTGGGAGCAGGCCAGCAGACAAGCTCAGCCCCCGCCCCAGCAGTGCCTGCGTTCCTGGGGAAGTGCTTTTCCCAGCGGTGTGTGTGGAGCAGGAGGTTGGGTGGTGCTGGAAAAGCCGCAGCCCCGTCCGCTCGGCCTGGCACGGGGCACCTCTCGTGGTTATTCCGCCTTCCCACTAATGAACGGATGCTCCTCACCGCTCTTTACCGCCCTGATGTGCCGAGTGCTTCAAGCAACCACGTTTGCTTACCTAAGCTCGAATCCTTACCCGTGTGTAAACTTGCTTAAGGATGCCTGGTGCCTCTAATGACTTAAAGTATAGCTTTTTAAGCAGTACTGACAAATCTCTGTTGCCTTCTGTTTCACGGCCGTTGAACATTTCCAGGCGTGGGCGTTGGCCCTAGCAGTTAAAACACTGATTAAATGGCACATTCCACGTCAGAGTGTCTAGGTTTGAGTCCTGACTCTGCTCCTGACTCCAGCTTCCTGCTGATGCAGACCCTGGGAGGCAGCAGAGATGCTCAAGTGACTGGGTTCTGCCACCCACGTGGGACACCTGCATTGAATTCTTCCAGGGCTTTGGCCTCAGCCCAGCCCCAGTGTTGGGGGCATTTGGGGAAACAAACAGTGGTTGGGATTGTTCTCTCTCTCTCTCTCTCTCTGTCTGCCTTTCACTGTTACCACAGTGCAGCACACTGCTTGGACTTCCTCCTCAGGCCCTGCTGTTTCACCCCTAACCCCAGGCCTCGCCCTGGGTGCCCTGTTCTTCACTCTTCAGGATGCCAGGTGTGTTTAAGCTGCCCAGGGAAGGCTTCCTGGTGCTCCTGGACACAGCGCTTCCTGTGCTATCTCCTGTACCTGGTATGCACTTTATTATTGCACACCACCCTGCGTTATGTCTTATTTATTTTCTGGCCTGAGATCCTTGAGGGTTGAGATCTTACCATTTTTCATACTCAGGATGGTGCCTGACACTTAGTATTTGCTCAAAACCAAAAAAAAAAAAAAGGGGGGGGGTGGGGATGGGAAGCCAGAGAGCCAGAGGGAAACAGACAGACACAGTGATGAGATTTTGACCTAATCCATCCTCGTTTTAGACACAATTTCCAGTGTTTCCAGAGTAAGCCTTGTTCTTTTGGGAGAGATGCTGAGATGAGGGAGCTTCATGTTGGCTTCATTTATTTTGCTCCAGAAGTCTCCAGAAAGGTGGAGGCCATTGTGGTGGGAGGGACAGAAGGAGTGACAGCCAAACAGGGGCCTGTATGTGCAGCTGGCGATTCCAAGGAGGCTGGCGCTGTGGGACAGGTTAAGGCTGGCTCTGGGCTGACCTCGGTTAGGCAGGCCTGGTTCTGAATCTGTGTGGACACTAGCTAGGCAGCCTTGGTTATGCTACTTCACCTCTGAGTCTCCGACTTGGGTCAGTCGCTTCTCTCCTTCGTGTCTACGACTGTGTCAGACCTCCGCTCCCAGCAAGGCTGTGCCATCGCCTTCCTTCACTCTGGGAAGGTAACTTTTCTTCCGCGTTACCTGGGAACTCCCTCATGGGAGTTCTCCCAGAGAACACACACACACACACACACACACACGCACGCACTGCATGCAAGCGCAGATGAAAACATTAACTTTCTGTTCCAACCCTTTCACCTTCAATGTTAACCACACCTGTGCCTATCCTGGGATTTTTTTTTCCCCCTTGGAGAGAGCGAACTTAACACTGGCATGTGAAAGGGGTTAGAAGGTATAAACCAGAATGATCCTAAACAACCATCGAACACTCTTCACTGTCGATGAGGAAAGAGGCACGCTTCCTCCTCTTGGTGGGCTCACTCCTCTAAGTGTTACAACACACCAGGTCTTTTTCTTCCTCAAACCGACAAATAAGCCAAAAGCTAAAACACCTCTTTTTACCCCATTCCCTTCCAGCTTCTTCCTTTCCTGCTCCCTTTTATAAGCTCTGTCTTTCAAAGAGCTGACTCCAGGGACTGGCGCAGGGGCATAGTAGCTTAAGCCTCTGCCTGCAGCACCAGCATCCCATATGGGTGCCGGTTCAAGTCCTGCCACTCCACTTCCGATCCAGCTCTCTGCTATGGCCTGGGAAAGCAGTGGAAGATGACCCAAGTCCCTGGGCCCCTGCACCCACCTGGGAAACCTGGAAGAAGCCCCATGCTCCTGGCTTCAGATAGGCGTAGCTCCGGCCGTTGTGGCCAATTGGGGAGTGAGCCAATGGATGGAAGATTCTCGCTCTCTGCCTCTCCTTCTCTCTCTAACTCTGACTTTCAAATAAATAAATAAATCTTAAAAAATATAATTGGCTTTTATTCGTGATTCTAGAACAGGACAACTATAAAATTCTATAAAATAGAAGTGTTCTAATGAGCTGAGCAGAGAGGGTAGGAGTTGTAAGTAGGGAAGGACTGAAGCAAGCAGAAACAGGGGCCAAAAGTGGGCTGGTTCCTCCCTCCCTCCCTTCCTTCCTCCCTTCCTTCCTCCCTTCCTTCCTTTCTGTTAGAAAGGGAGAGGAGAGAGAGAGTTCGTTCCTTTCAAAGTTTCTGAAGCCAAAGAGAACAGAGGGGATTGACTTCCTTATCTCATCGGGTAGGTAAATTGGTCCCTTTTGATTGGTTGCTGTGAATCTACTTTGATTTTTATTTTTTTGGAAACTGGCCCATTGCAGAGTTCCATGTGATTAGAAGGAAGCCAGTGTGAGTCACTCCCTTCTGGTTTGGTCTGGTCTGTGAGCCCAAAACAATGGCCTCCCACGAGCTTTGAACAGTACCTTTCGCTCCATGTTTGAGGGGGGAGAGACCCCAGAATCGGGTCCTTTGTCTGTCTGGTGTCGCAAAGCCAATATATCAGAGTCGAAGCTGAGCATCAGCTGCACAAGCTCCATTCAGCGACCCGTGAATGGAGAAGCAGGACTCCAGCTCTCACATCAGCCCCTCCACCTGCTGCGGCTGGCCAGTCAGACGCAGGGCTGCTGATGTGGGGGCAGGAATGTCCAATAGTGGCAGGAACAGTCTTGGATTTCCTGGGACAGGGACTTGGTGACTCTCAGAATCAGGGAGCCGCCTTCTTTTTGTCCTTTTACGGTCTTTTCTGCTGGTTGTCATGGCGATTGTCTACTGTCGTTGCCAGTGGACGTGATTTTTAGCATGTAAGTGAATTACAGGATGAGGCTTGAGGGCATGTTGGAAGCCATCTTGGATCTCACAGATCTAAACCAGCTGGCCTGGGAAGGAGCCTCTGCCCTTGAGCCCACCTGTTCTCAGAGGGAAATGATGATGACGTGGCGTAGAGCGTTAACGAAGCTCACGTAGGCATTGCAGGGCTGTCTCCATGTGGCTGTCGGCAGGAAGACCAACGCAACAAGTTGTCTTCCGCCCACTCCCCTGTGCCGGGGCTCAGGCTTCCCCTTCATGCCTGCCCTCCCTCACCTCTGCTTCTAGTCGTGTTCTGGGCCCCCCCTGTTCATCACCTAATACCTCTCAAATCTTTACTTCTCTCTGCCACTGTTTGGGTCCAGGTGGATTTAACTCCTACCTGGGTGCTGGAAGTAGTGTCTTGCCTTCCCATACTCATACCTCTCTGATACAGTAGCTGAGTGATCTCTTTCTTCTTTTATTAATTATTTGAAAGGCAGAGAGAGAGAGAGAGAGATCTTCCAACTGCTGGTTCACCCCCCATAGGCCTGCAACAGCAGTGCTAGGCTTGGCCAAAACTGGGAGCCAGGAACTCAATTCAGGGGCCCAAGTATTTGAACGAGTGCCTACAGCCCCCCAGGGTGAGGATTAGCATGATGCTGGAATGCGGAGTGGGGCTAGGACTTGAATTCAGGAACTCCAACATGGGATGTGGTGTTCCAAACAGCGGACTTTAGCCCCTGTGCTAAACACCCACCCCATGAGTGATCTTTCTAACACCCAGGCCCAGTTGGGTCACTTTCTGTGTTTAAACATTTTCAGTGTCTCCCATCGCCTTTAGGATAAAATTCAAACTTCTTAACCTTTATTGGGCTGATTCGATTTTAAGCCTCCTCTCTTGGTCCTTTACTCTTCATTTTGCACTGTTCTCTCCACCCACTCCATGTTCAACTTGCGCAGTTACCGGAAGAGCCTCACTTTCTCTTCTTTCCTGGGCTTTGTTCCGTCCCTGATCTGGGATCACCTCTCAGTTGTCTGCCTCCTACTACTTACCTTGTCCTTATCTTCAGAATAATAACTAACATGAAGATATTCACTGAACGGGTGGATGTGCTCAGTGCGTCACTGTCAGTGTCTTCTTCAGTCCTCACAGACACCCTGCAAGAAGGGCTTCATGGTCCTCGCTGAGACTCAAACCACAGAGTAGCCAGAGCCATCATTTCAAACACGCTCCCTGTCTCATTACTGCACTGAAAACAAGACACAGCATAGCACCGAACATTTCAGCGCACAGCTCAGTGGTGCGAAGGGCAGCTGCCCTGAGGGGCACCCACTGCTGCTATCCCCCTCCCCAGCTTTTCATCTTCCCAGATGGAAACTGGGAACCCACTCCCCAATGGCCTCCTTTTCCCCTTACCCCAGTCCAGGCAGCCGCCATTCCACTCTCTGAGTCTGTGAATTTGACAAAGGCATTCGTCTTTGTGCATGGCTTATTTCATTTAGCACAATGTCTTTGAGGTTTACCCACGCTGAAGCAGGTGTCAGAACTTGGCTGAAAACATTGCATTGAATGTGTGCATCTATCCACACCTTGATTTCCCTCAGCTTTTGGCTATGCTATGAATACGGTGTGCAAACATCTGTTTAGAGTCCTCGCTTTCCATTATTTTGTGTCTATATCCAGAAGTAGAATTGCTGGATCATATGGTAATAATTGTTTGAGGAGCTACCACACTCCTTTTTAGACTGTACCCTTCTACATTCACACCAGCCGTGTACAAGACTTCCAATATTTCCACATTCCTGCCGACAACTGCTATTTTCTTTCTTTTTATGATAGCTACCTGATGTCTGTGAAATGGTGGTGTTTCCTCGTGACTTTGATTTGCCTTTCCCTAATGATGAGTGATGTTGAACAATTTACTTGCCTTATTCACCGTTTTTGTTTTTTGTTTGTTTGTTTGTTTGTTTTTTTGACAGGCAGAGTTAGTGAGAGAGAAACAGAGAGAAAGGCCTTCATTTTTGCCGTTGGTTCACCCTCCAATGGCCGCTGCGGCCAGTGCACCGCGCTGATCCGATGGCAGGAGCCAGGTGCTTCTCCTGGTCTCCCATGGGGTGCAGGGCCCAAGCACCTGGGCCATCCTCCACTGCACTCCCTGGCCACAGCAGAGAGCTGGCCTGGAAGAGGAGCAACTGGGACAGAATCCGGCGCCCCGACCGGGACTAGAACCTGGTGTGCCGGCGCTGCTAGGCGGAGGATTAGCCTAGTGAGCCGCGGCGCCGGCTCTTATTCACCATTTTATACCTTCTTTGGAGAAATAGCTATTCAAATTCTTCATCCATTTAAAAAAATATATTTTTTTCATTTTATTTGAAAGGGAGAGAGAGAGATCGAGAGATCGAGAGAGAGAGAGAGAGGGAGAGAGATCTTCCTTCCGCTGCTTTACTCTCCAAATGCCTGCAACAGCCAGCCTGGGCCAGGCTGAAGCCAGGAGCCAGGAATCCCATCTGGGTCTCCCACATGGGTGGAATTCAAAGTCCTTCAGCCGTTCGTTATCTCAGGTGCTTCAGGCATCATCTGCCGCCCCAGGTGAGCCTTATCAGGAAGCTGGAATTGGAAGTGGAGCTGGGAGTTGAATCCAGGCTCTTGGATATGGGGTGTGAGCATCCCAGGGATAACTGCCGCGCCAAATGCCTGTCCATTTGTCCATTTTTAAATCAGGTTCTTAAATCTTTTGTTGTTGCGTTGGAGCAGTCATTTAAATAGTAATTCTTTAGTAGAAATACGATTTGCGGATATGTCTCCCATCCTGTGGGTTGCCTTTATAATCTTCCAGTGGCTGCCTTCATGAAGGCAAAGTCCTCTGTGAGGCCCACGAGGCCCTGTGTGTTCTGGTTTTCCCTGTACCCCTCTGTGGTTGTCCTGCCCCTGCAACGCTGCAGTCCTTCCAACGCTGCAGGCATGCTCCCACCCCAGGGCTTTTGCACTACTTACTTCCTCTTCCTCCTGAATCTCCTGGTTCACTATCTCACTCCATGCAGGTTTTCTTGAGTCATCAGAGAGGCCTTCCCTGACCACCCTAAGTGCCTTTGTTCACCACAGTGTTCTTGTGCCAGGGAAAGTTCCTGGCAAGGCATTGTAACCCCCCCAAATGCTTGTTAAAGAAGTGAATGAATGATGTGACCTGTGAGTCACACCCATGTGTGTCTAACCCCAGAGCCCAGGCTCCTAATCAACCCCAGTGGGCGTTCCCTCCCCTGGGGAGCCCTCCCCAAGCCTCTGAGACTGGCATGGGGACCCCTCCCAGTGCTTCTCTTATCACAACCCTTTGTCACAGTGTCTTGTGCCTGCCTGTTCGCTTGACTGCTCTATAAAGACACAGAAATGAAAGCAAAGAGGGTGCATTATGTCGTGTCTGGCTCATTTTGCTCAACATGCTTTTGAGATTCTCTGATGTGGTTGTAGGTAGTGTGCTTCCTTTCTTTCTGTGCTGAGCAGTATCAATTGTTTGAAGATTCCACCCATCATTTATCCACTTTTCTGTTGATGGACCCCTAGGTGGTTTCCAGTGTTGGCCTATTATGAAGGGAGCTTCTCTGAGCATTCTGCAAGGCTGTTTGTGGCTATAAGATTATGTTTCTCTTGGGTAAGCACCTAGGAATGGGATTGCTATGGGGGGGGGGTGGTATCTTTAACTTCTAAGAAACTACCAGAACTTTCCTCAAAGTGGTCATGGGAACAGTTTTTCAGCATTTTAATTAAATTTAACAGCAAAGAGCTAAAATTTACTGTGTTTAAGTCGAACACTGAACTTGACTTAAATACAGGGTTTCACCTGGTCCTTCAACCAAGCCACTGGGTACAAATCTAGCATTCCTATTTCACAGAGAAGTAAGTAACTGCCCAAGGTCACACAGCTGGTCAATAACTGAGCTAGGGTTTGGATTTGAGCGGGTCAAGCTCTGGTTCCTATGACACAAAGAATATAGTGGCCAAAAAAAGAGGTGACTATTTCTTTTCTCAGGAAATGCATTAATTTTCTAAGAATGAAACTTGCTTCTGATTTTATCAAGAGATCTTTAACAAGTGATATTAATCCAATTAGATCCCAAGTTTTCAATTCTGTGAATATTTCAGTGTCATTGACACAGCTGCATTAAAATAGGCTATAAAACATAATTTGGAATTCATGTATCCTTTACGATAACTAAGAATGAGCCGGCGCTGCGGCTCACTAGGCTAATCCTCCGCCTCGTGGCGCCGGCATACCGGGTTCTAGTCCTGGTAGGGGCGCCGGATTCTGTCCTGGTTGCCCCTCTTCCAGGCCAGCTCTCTGCTGTGGCCCGAGAGTGCAGTGGAGGATGGCCCAAGTCCTTGGGCCCTGCACCCCATGGGAGACCAGGAGAAGTACCTGGCTCCTGGCTTTGGATCAGCGCGGTGCGCTGCGGCCATTGGAGGGTGAACCAACGGCAAAAGGAAGACCTTTCTCTCTCTCTCTCTCTCTCTCTCTCTCTCTCTCTCACTGTCCACTCTGCCTATCAAAAAAAAAAAAAATACAGGTTGTTCTATAAATAGGAGACTGGAACAATACAATATCTTTGACACACACACAAATGGTATGTTAGGTAGGAAGTCAGATATGAGCTTATGTGTGTGTGACAGGCCAGCATTTGCATCTGCATCTCAAAGTCATCCCATAAAAGTTTCAGGGGCAGCCTGGTATTCTATCCTGCCCTGCCCCCTTCTACCCGATAACCTGCCAGGTGGGGGTCCCCGCCCCTTCTGTCTGATAACCTTCCAGATGCAGCCCAATATCTGCATTTCAAATACCCTGCTCTGGATCCCAATTCTCCAGGGGGTCTTGCTCACCCTTCCTCTAGGCTTCCTCCTGTCTGATACCTTCAGGGGAAAACTCAGATAGGAGCTTCTTAATATCTACATCCATAAAATCCTTTGTTTTAGGAGGAGATCTGTGAAGACAAAGACCCATCTCCTTACCCCCCCCCCCCCCAACCGGACTGCATGCTCAGCCCCCTGCCTCTCTGCTGAGCTGCCAGCCTGGCCTGCCCAGGTGTAATCTCTCCACTCAACCATGTAACCTCGCTCCTCCCCCACCCCCCAGTCCGAGAGACTGGGCACTCTCCCTCAGGCTCTGTCTGGAGAGGTGCCCATCCGTTCTTACGGATGTCCCTGCCCTAATAAACCTTGCTATTTTACCTCCCACTCCTCTCTGTCTTACGCCTGAATTCTTCTTGAGCAAAGAACCCTGCCATTCTCCGGTAACAGGTATCCCTTCATGTGTTACACAGCATACAAGGAAGTGACTTTCACGACTTGTTCAACAATTATTTTTGGTGGGAGGGAGCAAAACAGTTCAAACAAAGCATGGCATTACATTTTTGACAACCTGTTGTCAGTTTCCCGTGATATGGCGTGCTTAGACATTGTCTTGGTCCTCGCTGTTTGAGAATAATAGCGCTTCTTGTGTCAAATCTGATTGAACAGTAGCACATCCGGGAGTATTGCGCCTGCTTCCTCCTGAGAGTTTCTCATGCATTGTTTTAGGTGTGCTTAACAGATGTTTCCTTTGAAGCCCAACAAATCAAGGCCAAAAATTTATGAATAACCACACATTTACGATCCCCATGCCAATTATTCCAGTGGACAAAGGCCAATACCATTTTTTACCTTTATGGTAGTGGAATATTTGGAAACCAACCTATTGTGTTCAATCAGGCCACCACTGCAGTTGTTACTGGTGCCGATACCTGTGGTTCAGGCACGTGGGCTCTGCTCCTTCTTTTTTTTTTTTTTTTTTTAAAGATTTATTTTATTTATTTGAAAGAGTTATAGAGAGAGGTAGAGACAGAGAGAGAGATCTTCCATCCGCTGGTTCACTCTCCAGATGGCTGCAATGGTTGGAGCTGTGCCAATCTGAAGCCAGGAACCAAGAGCTTCCTCCAGGTCTCCCATGTGGGTGCAGGGGCCCAAGGACTTGGGCCATCCTCTACTGCTTTTCCAGACCACAGCAGAGAGCTGGATTAGAAGAGGAGCATCCGGGACTAGAACCAGCACCCATATGGGATGCTGGCACTTCAGGCCAGGGCGTTAACCCACTGTGCCACAGCACCGGCCCCTCCTTCTTGTTTCTGTCATTGAACTTTGCCAAGTGTTTCTGTTGTACCGTAGCTCATCCCAACAGCGACACATGTATCATCTAACCATTTTACAATGAGAATTTCATTATTTGTGCCAAATCTGTAATCACAGAACCTCTTGCTTGTTTTTTCATCAGTGCTGTTGGTTTCAGAGGATAGGTGTTCAGTCTGTTTCTCCTCAGGGTGCCTGTAGCCTGGAATCCAATACTTTGCAGGTGTACCAACAAGTCATAACGAGTGAATAGACTGTTGGAAGAAACAAACCAGAGTGTTGTGTGGATTCCCTACCTCTTCAGGCATTTGTAGAATGCCCTGACTCCCAAGCAAAAGGTCATTGTTAGGTCCTTCTTGAGCGCTTCCTCCACAATACAAGTTATAGCAACGTCCCGATACTCCACACTGTGTCTGGTATTTATAACCAAATGTTAAAGGCTTCCGTCTTATAAGTTGTTTCTGTGAGCTTTGTCTTTAGTATTCTATAATAGTTTCATGCACTAACATGCTTCAGAGATACCAAATGCTGTGCATGACTTTGGAATCATTTATTAGACAGCAAATTTTTGTTAAAGATTTTTATTTATTTATTTGAGAGGCAGAGTGACAGACAGAGAGAGGGAGAGACAGAGAGAAAGGGCTTCCAACTGGTGGTTCACTCCCCAGATGGCTTCAGTGACTGGAGCTGGGTTGATCCGAAGCCAGGAACCAGGAGCCAGGAGCTTCTTCTGGGTCTCCCATGTAGGTGCAGGGGCCCAAGCACTTGGGCCATATTCCACTGCTTTCCCAGGCCATCAGCAGAGAGCTGGATTGGAAGTGGAGTAGCCAGGTCTAGAATTGGCTCCCATATGGGATGCTGGTGCTGCAGGCAGAGGCTTAGCTTACTACATCACAGCGCCAGCCCTTGGCAAATTTTAAAACCTTTTTTTTTTTTTTTTAATTTGACAGATAGGGTTAGACAGTGAGAGAGAAAGAGACAGAGAGAAAGGTCTTCCTTCCGTTGGTTCACCCCTCAAATGGCTGCTACGGCCGTTGCACTGCGCCGCACTGCGTCGATCGAAAGCCAGGAGCCGGGTGCTTCTTCTGGATCTCCCATGTGGATGCAGGAGCCCAAGCACTTGGGCCATCCTCCACTGCCTTCCCGGGCCACAGCAGAGAGCTGGACTGGAAGAGGAGCAACCGGGACTAGAACCAGGTGCCCATATGGGATGTCGGCACTGAAGGCGGAGGATTAACCTAGTGAGCCACGGCGCCGACCCAAAACCTTTTTTTTCAATATTCCCTTGCCATTCATTGTTGCTGCAAAAATGTATGATACTTTTCAGCTCCTGGATATTAACTCTTGACTTTGCATTTTTGATGATGGATACACACTCATCATTTGACCAGTAGTTTCTTATGGAGGGTAGATTATGATAATCTGACAACCTAAAAATTCCAAAAATGTTTTAAACTCATCTACACTAGGTACTTCAAGTTGATTCTCACTTTCTGCAGAACAACATAGTTTCTTTAACAACATGACCCCCCTTCTTACCTAACAATGTCAGCCCTGTGTCCTGTCTGCCCTGAGAATGGGTAGGTGCATCTATGGCAGTAACGCCAAAGTCTTCACTCTCGTCAGTACTCGCTTGCTCTGCGCGAGGTCAGATGTCTCGAGAGGACCTGAAACATCTTTCACCCCTTTCATCACCAGCAGCTACATCATTATGCTTTATTTATGTCTAGTGGGATTATTATTATGTCAGCTGCTTCAATATTCTCATTTTTCAGAAAATTCCCTCAATGGTTTCTTGATTTCTTCAAGTGCTCAAATATATCTTCTTGACATTTGCAGCAAGAAAAATAAAGCATGATAATCTAATGATTGATAAAACGTATTAAAGGGTGTTCATTCAATTGTGTATACATTTTCCTATGCGTTTCTAGCATAATACGATTGAACACTATACGTTATGGTCATAGCTGTTTAGATGAAATGCCTCATTACTACCCTCCATAGGTCTGTTCCACAGGCTCATCTGCTCTGGATGAATGCTAATGGCACCGTCAAGAGTGCAAGAACTGTTTAGGAAAAGTACGAAACACAGACCGCACCTCGCCGCCATGCAAGCAGCAAGATGTCAGAGTTCATCGGGCGGCAGTGGTGCCCCGCACGCCGCTACGCCAGAGTGCGTTGTCCCAATGTCCTTTGCGCAGAACAGCCGTTTTCAGTCATTCCAGTCCAAATTTAGCACATTCCTTGGAAAGAAAATGTTCTAGAAAATACTTTCATGAACGCCTTTCTTATGTTTCATATCAGTTGTACGCACGATCTTGTGTTCAATTGAACATTTCATAAAAATAACATTGTGGTAAGGTTCATGCCATTTCCACAATGCTTGAATCATTCACCTATTACTTTTCTCAAAAGAAGAGAACTCAAAAACCCAGAATTTTTATTTCAAAGCTACTGTAAGTGGTATATTTGTTGCTCAATTTATGTTTTTATAGGTCCAGGGCCCTTTACCTGAGAGTCTTCAGTGTCTCTGGAGCCCTGTGCAAGCCACCTCACTTCCCTGGGAGTAAGGGAAGAGTCTTCCTAGGGCTGGTTAATGCACCAGTGCGGCTCCTTTCTTAATTAGGAGAGGAGCAGGGCCTCCAGGCCTCTCTGAGAGGTGAGTGTGAGCTGTAGTGAGGGAGGGAGGGAGGGAGGAGAGCGTCCCTCCCCCAGTTTTGCTAACCGTCGAGAGCTCAATCTCAGGTTCAGACCCACTATGGGACATTTCCAGGACAGGAAATACGAGGCGAGGAGGACCGAAGGGGACGCACCTGCTATTTGGGGCTTGGAGCCCGGCTTTCTTGAAAAGCTCTGGAAACACAGCGTGTTTCAAGAAAGGGTGCTGTAGACTGGAGTTGGTTAGGGCCAGCAGGGAGTCCCTTGGTGTCCTGAGAGCAGCTGTTGGGTCTGTGTTTTCAGCCCGGCTTCTGGGCAGGCCCCTGAGAAAGCCTGGAGAGTAAGTGGTTGGTGTCCCCAGGCTTCGGTTCTGTTTTCTTTTTTTCTTTGGAAATACCAAAGTAATTCCATTCTAGGGAGGCTGTTCTTGGCACACAGGCACTTAACTGCTTACTTGTTTATGATCAAGGCTATTAAAAGGCTGCAGGTGCAGAGGTGCCCAGGGCAGGGCCTGTGGGGAGGGGTCTGGAGCTCCCTCGTCCTCTCTGGGCGTGCCACTGGGTCACACGTCAGCCACCCTCAACTGTGCATTTGTCAGAATCAAGTTCATGCTCCTCAGATGGTGAGTGAGGGCTCCGGCCATGCGGGCTCAGCCTCTCTCAGGGCCTGCCCCTCGTGCCTGTGCCTGAGGTTGGAGGAATTGCTGCCACTCCCCGTGAATACAATGTTCCCACCCCATTGGCCCCAATGGGAAGGTCTCTGCTTCTCCTCGCTATTTCCAGAATTCCTGTGTATTCAGGTTTTTTATTTTTTAAGATTTATTTATTTGAAAGAGTTACATAGAGAAGGAGAGGCAGAGAGAGAGAGAGAGAGAGATCTGGTATCTGCTGGTTCACTTCCCAGATGGCTGCAACGGGGAGCTGAGCCTATCTGAATCCAGGAGCCAGGAGCTTCTTCCTGGTCTCCCATGCGGGTGCAGGGGCCCAAAGACTTGGACCATCCTCTACTGCTTTCCCAGGCCATAGCAGAGAGCTGGATCAGAAGTGGAGCAGCTGGGACTCGAATGGGCGCCCTTATGGGATGCCGGCACTATAGCCGGCGGCCTTACCCATTACGCCACAGCGCCGGCCCCCTAGTATTTTCTTAGTAGGACATATGGGCAGAAACATCTAAGTACACAAATGCTTTATTTGAGTCACCCTGAAACCCTGAAAGCTAAATTATTTGTTTTCCTTGCTTCACAGCATGCTGGTTTCATCTTAAAAAAAAAAAAAGGCAAAGCAAACATTTTTGCCTCAGATGTTGAGAAAGACAGATTTTATGGATACTGAAACAGGCCAGCTGGCCTTGCGTCTTCTGAGCCCCCTGGCCAGGATCTGGAGAGCCACTAGAGATATTTTAGCAAAGTGTGTAGAGCTGGGGCAGAGGAGGCACTGCAGAACTTCGGGATGTCACACATTTTCGGGACAATGAGGATGTTTCTTGGGGAAGAGGCAGTGGCGCGGAGCACTTTGCTTCTTCCTGACCAACTGCAAGTTTGATCAAAGTCCCGCTCTGGTGGCCCGGGGACAGACACGCCTCTTCTGTAGCGTTTTCTTCGTTACAGGAGTTCCAGCCTCGGCCTCTTTCTTCACCCAGCGGGGGAGCAGGGCGAGGAGGAGCCCCTCCTGCTAACTGGAAGGAATCAGGGCGTTGCTGGGCACTGAGCCAGGGACCTGAACTCTGCGGAGCAGTGGATCCGAGCTGGGCTGGCCGCCAGCTCTCAGAGTGCCTGGCTACCTTTGGAGAGGTTCTCCTGCGGCCACAACGGGAGGTTTGTTCCACTGCTGCTGCCCCGATTCCTCACCTGCTCTCTGCATTGTGCTCCTCAGCTCCCTGTAACTCTACCTCTCACCACATTCTGCACTTGGCTGTGGGCTCCAAAACCCCAGGCTCTCCCTCTCCATCCTCCGGAGCTGCATGAAGTTGAAAGGCAACCGAGAAGATCAAGTTTGCCTTCATCTTTTTTTTTTTTTTTTTTTTTTTGCTCAGGCTTCTGGGGCTATGTCCTATGTACAAGAAAGGCTGTCTCCCCTCCTCATCACCATTTTAAAGGTCCCCAGCGTTCTGAGTGTAGGTTGTTTGGTGTCACCTTTGACGAAGGTGGCAGGCACTCTGTTTTCAGATGGGCCCATCACAGGGCGTTCTTGCTGGCGCACTGGCCTGCTGGCTCGCAGCTGATCTCCATCGGGGGTGGCCCCTGGGGTTCTCAGTTCTAACAATGAATTTTTGTTCTTGGCCATCTGCTTTTGCTCCAAGCCCAAGTCATCTTTCCCCTGTGCTCCTCCCCCCGACCCTGCCCCTTCGCTTCTGTAACTTTCATTCTCTTTTGGTGCCATCTTCTTCTTTATGTTTTATTTTCCTACTCCGCCTGCTCCCTGCTTCCCCTCCGGGCAGCCCTCTGGGTCCCAGGGCTCAGCGGGAGAGTGCATGAATCATTGCAGAGTGTTTAAAGGCTAATCCAGGGAGAAGGGCAATGCCTTCTCAGTTCAGAACATTGCTGGTCAAGCCACCCTCTTAACAACGGGTGTAGTCTCCACCCGGCTCCCTTAGTCTGCAACAAGGACCCACCCTCTTTCCCAGCTAGGAGGCTGCTTGTCTCCTTGAATTCCCCAGACAGAGGGCCCCCCTGACCAAGGCAGGGGAAATCTGATGCAGGAAAAGCTACTATGAAAATCTCTTCCTTGGGCATCCTCTCCCTAGGTGTCATTGTGTGGGAAGAGCACTTGACTTAAGAGCCAGGAGAGCCCCAGTTTCGCCATTTATCTGCTGCGCCCCTCTGGGGGGCGATCACTCGCCCTCCCTGCGCTCAGATCAAATGGGAACACTTCACTGGGGGTGCTGGGGAAGTGAAGTCCTCAGCCAAAAATCCTGTTGTGACTTGTACTGAGCCGGCAGGTGAATGAGCAGGAAGGGGTGGGGTGGGGGTAGGTGGGAGGGGTGACGTCCTGGTTCTTTAAATCCTGCAGAGGTCAGGATCCTTAAACAATGAGGTTTGATTTGGTCAGTTTATTTTCAGCTGAGTCTCAGGGAAAGCTACCGGTCAGACCGGTGCAGAAATCCCAGAGCTTACGTTGTTGGGCTAAAATGCAGGGGAGCAGTGGAAGGAGCTTGGGACCACAGAGGCTCCTAAGGAATTCTGACAGCAGAGTCAAGCGGCTCCAACCCCGGGCTAAAAGGGCCCCCGGGCAATGCTCTGGGAAGTGCAGGTGGTTTCAACATTCACTTCCCAGACAAGCCTAAAGCCTCCTTTAAGACAGGGTGTGTGTGTGGGCCAAACCTGAAGCAGCCTGGGACATTTCAATCTGGCACCACCTCCTCTGGCTGTTTCCGAGGCCATTCAGAGGCCACAGCCCAGTCAGACGAGCTGAGAAGCTGAGAGAGAGAGGAGCTGCAGGGTTTGGGTGCTCGCGGTGCGGAGGGTGAGAGGGGGGAGGGGAGGAGGGCGCCAGGAGCTTAGGCCCCACCTTTCATTCCAGCCCCGAGCACCGGGCCAGCGGGATGACTCAAGCGAGCTCAAATTCCCATAGGTGAGGAGCTCTCCGGCCGAAAACATTGCCTGCTCCTCCCCGAGCGGCCGCGAGAGTGTCGGCGCCCTCGGTCTGCCCGGGTCTGGTCTCCGGGGCCAGGCCTGGGTTTCCCTCATGTATGGCACGAGCCCCACGCGCGTGTTTCTGCTGCTCCTTGGCTTACAGCTCGCAGGTAAGAGCCGTGGGCTTTGCTCAGCGTTTCTTCCCTCCACCCTAGCCCATTAAGTGAACTCATTGCCTGAGAAGTCGAGAGAGTTTTGTTTGGGAGCTTGGGCCACAGGTGCAGTTCGTCTTAGCTGGGACTTTACTGAAGCCGAAGGCGGTGGGCTGTTTTGGGGGAGCTACTTTGGGAAAAACAGGTTTAGGTGTGTTCCTGCACAGAGGATGGCTTTCTGATCTCAGGTTACACACCATTTTGTGTGTGTGTGTGTGTGTGTGTGTGTGTGTGGCCATTCTCAGCTTCTCCCTGCTGGCAGGACTCAGCACGACTTTGGCACTTGGATTTCTAGGGGTGGGTCTCCTCTGGGCCTCTTGGGGCACTTGGAAAGTTGATTGTTAAAGAGAGAGGAAGGGACCCGCTGTGGTTTTTTTGGAGCTGCCCCAACGCACACATTCTAAATGTAAATATAGTGGCCAGAGCGCCACGCGGGGCGGCAGGTCCTGGGGTACAGCCGAGCTTCAGCGGTCTGGAGCTGACCAGTCCCGTTTCCGCAGCGTGAAGTCCACATAACAAGGACCCTTTCTGGACACCGACCTGCTGCATGCCGTCTTACCTACTATACAGAACGTGGCTAATCAGGGTTAACGATTTGCGCTTTATTTTTTTTTTTGGGCAGCGTTGGCAGCTTGCTGTACCAGTTTAAGTTGGTACCATGACACTGGGGCTGGGTGGTATTTTTAATCGTGGGGTGGAATGGGAAAGTGAAGGCAGATACAGGCAGGAGGATGCAGACTGAAAAGTTGGCGGGAGTTGCTGGCAGTGCCTCTGGGTGAAGTAAGAATGAGATGTCCTTCCTGGAAGTTTCTTTTCCAAGTGTCAGCTCCATCCCTTTTAACCCTTCCTTTCCCTTCACTGCAGCTCACGGGCCCGCAGCAGCTGTGGAAATTTACACCTCCCGGGTGCTGGAGGCTGTTAACGGGACAGATGCTCGTTTAAAATGCACTTTCTCCAGCTTTGCTCCCGTGGGCGATGCCCTCACGGTGACCTGGAATTTTCGTCCTCAAGATGGAGGGCCGGAGCAGTTTGTGAGTAGATTGTTGTCATTTTCCTGGGACCCTTGTGAAGAAAGTGACAAGCCAGCCGGCTTCGCTTGCCTTTCCTGTGCTTGCCGAAGCAACAGGCACAGGGTTAAGCAGGGAAACAATTGTTGGCGCAGAGAGCTAGAGAGAGAGGCCGGGAAGGGGCAGCAGGAGATCCGCTGGCAGGGCGGTGCCTGCGCTGTTGTGTTCCTTCCGTTCCCACCATCTCAGCCTCCTTGCCGCGGTGCTGGAGAAGCAAGACCCTATGCCATCTCTCCCCGCTAGGTATTCTACTACCATATGGATCCCTTCAAACCCACGAGTGGGCGGTTCAAGGACCGGGTGGCCTGGGACGGGAACCTTGAGCGGTACGATGTCTCCATCCTGCTCTGGAAGCTGCAGTTCGACGACAACGGGACGTACACCTGCCAGGTGAAGAACCCACCCGATGTTGACGGGCTGATAGGGGAGATCCGGCTCAGCGTGGTGCACACTGGTAGGTTACGCAGGGACAGAGGTTCTGGGAAGTGTGAGAGCTGCTAGGGCGGAGAGGGGCAGTGTGCTGTGAAGGCCGAAACGGTAGAGAGAGCGCCCAGTGCTTGGAGCTGGGGACTTCCCAGGGTGACTGAACAGCCTCGGGGTGAAAAGAGAAAGGCTTTGTCCAGTTGCTGTGGAAAGAAACAGAAAGGAAGGAGGATTCCAGGGGCTCTTTTACAAAAATCCATTGAAATCGGGGAAGGCAGAGGAAGCAGTGCCCTGATAAAGGACTCACAATGGGTCTGTTCATTCACTTACTTATTCAAGATACTTACAGAGTACTCGGTCGGAACTGTGGGACAAGTACGATCTCATTTAATGCTCGCACCACCCTAGGAGGCAGGTCCCAGCAGTGGTAGCCAGCGTTCACCGAGTACTTCCCACAGTTTAACCTTCACGCACCGCATCTGTTTATTATGCATCCAGTGCCTCCCATTCCTCCCCGTGATGGAAATGAGGCTCCTAGAGGTCAAGTTGCTCGCCCACAGTCATGTCAGCTGGCCAGTGCCAATGTAAAGGCTTCCCGAAGTGTGAATTGTACTAAGAATTGTCATAACTCCCACACATTGTTTATTCTGGGCAGGTACAGCATGGAACAACTTACCTGAATTATTTTTGTTAAGAACCCAAGGAATAGATATTGTTATCTATTCCTGAGAAAGCTGAGGCTCAAAGAAGTTAGTTACTCCAAATCCTACATCTAGTAAATGGTAGCTGGTATCTTTACCTAGCTCTGAGTGTATGCTCTTAACCAACACACAGTATTTTTCAAAGATTTATTTATTTATGAGGCAGAGTTACAGAGAGGGAGAGAGAGAGAGGGGTCTTCCATCCACTGGTTCACTCCCCAGATGGCTGCAATGGCCAGAGCTGTGCCAATCCGAAGCCAGGAGCTTCCTCTGGGTTTCCCACGTGGGTGCAGGGGCCCAAGGACTTGGGCCATCCTCTTTTGCTTTCCCAGGCCATAGCAGAGAGCTGGATTGGAAGTGGAGCAGCAGGGACTCAAACCAGGCCCACATGGGATGCCAGCACTGCAGGCAGCAGCCTTACGTGCTATGCCACAGCATCCACCCCACCAACATATAGTCTTACTACCTTCAGTGTATAAGCCTGCAAAGTGCTGAGCATTCCTCCTTTAATTCCTATCAACAGTTTATGGTTTTATTTATTTTTAAATTACTTTTCTTTTGAGAATTAAACAGATAGAAGGGGAGAAACAGCAATGTTCCACTGGTTCACTCCTCAAAAGCCTGAAAGAGCCAGGGCTGGAACTGAGTCAGGAACACAACCTGTGTCCCCCACAGGGGTGGTAGAGACCCAGTCACTTGAGCTGTCACTGCTGCCTCCCAGGGTCTGCATTAGCAGGAAGCTGGAGTCAGGCGCGGAGCTGCATAGTGAACCCCGGTGCTCCACTGTGGAATGTGGGCATCTTAACCGCTTGGCCCAATGCCCACCCTGTGGAGTTTACAGCCATCCCTCAAGGCCCTCCCAGCAGAGAGCTGGTGACCTTGGAGCATTGCCAGAAGTATTCATGCCTTCGGATCTCAGTTTCTTCATCCACAAAATGAACGAGCTGAGCAAGAAAGCAAGGGTTCTCCAATATATCAGGGTCACTGCTCTCTGATAATCTAATGAAAGCTGTGGGCCAGTTCCCACAGAGATGGAGACACACACACGTGATACGGATTATGTGGGCTTGTGGGCCTCTCCTCTCCTCCACCCTTCATCAGCTCTAGGCTGGAAACTCCTGGGGCTAGGCATTCTTTAAGGTCCTTTTTGGCTCTGGGCACTTTATTGAGAAATCAAGATAAAGGACAGAGGCCGGCGCCGCGGCTCACTAGGCTACTCCTCCACCTTGCGGCGCCGGCACACCGGGTTCTAGTCCCGGTCGGGGCGCTGGATTCTGTCCCAGTTGCCCCTCTTCCAGGCCAGCTCTGTGCTGTGGCCAGGGAGTGCAGTGGAGGATGGCCCAAGAACTTGGGCCCTGCACCCCATGGGAGACCAGGATAAGTACCTGGCTCCTGCCATCAGATCAGCGCGGTGTGCTGGCCGCAGTGTGCCGGCCGCGGCGGCCATTGGAGGGTGAACCAACGGCAAAGGAAGACCTTTCTCTCTGTCTATCTCTCACTGTCCACTCCGCCTGTCCAAAAAAAAAAAAAAAAAAAAAAGATAAAGGACAGGATCACTGGGCCTCAGAGACTCATTATGTCTTTCATCATTTACCCACTGAACTCTAGTTACTGATCCACCACAGTGCCTGGAACACAGTAGGCCCTTAATACATCTAAATAAATAAATGGCTGACAGAGGCGAGCAGACGAGCAGACGGAGTCGGGGAGAAGTGGGTTGGGCACTAGGCCAGCAAGAACCTTACCCCACCAGGTAGTTGAACCCCTAGTTCTCAGAACTCCAGGGTTCCTTGCAGTTCCCTGGAGGACACATCAAAACACATCACTGAGGCCCCACCCATAGCATTTCTCCTTCTGTAAGTCTGGGGTGGGGCCTGGGAATTTGCATTTCTAAGTTTTTAGTGGCTGTGGCTGCCACTCCTAGGACCACACTTGGGGAAGTAGACTTTCCCGGTGCTCCTGGGCTTCCGAGGTGATGTGGTGTTTTATACATAAAGGTAGGGGGAAGGAAGGCCCTGCTTCAGGAAGAAATGCATTGCTACTACGTCTTTAGATTTCATCACAGTCATCTTAGGAGCCTGACTTGGTCACCGCATGTGTTTCTCTTCAAAGCGCGCTTCTCTGAGATCTACTTCCTGGCGCTCGCCATTGGCTCTGCCTGTGCGCTGATGGTCATCATAGTCATTGGGGTGGTCCTCTTCCAGCATTTCCGGAAAAAGCGATGGGCCGAAGAAGCTCATAAAGTGGTGGAGATACAATCGTAAGCCTGGGGAGTTTTGGGAAAATCTTCTGACACTCTCTTCCCGTGACTCTTGGTGTTTTGCAAGTGGGCAAAAGAATTGTTAAACAGATGTTTTCTCCTTGGGCAAACCTTGTATGAAATAATTCAAGTTCAGAGGAAGGATAAATTAGGGTGTGAGCAGTGACTTTATAAAAGGTTTCTTAATTTTACAGAAGATTTCATCATAGGATTTCTTTACCATGTGAGATTTGATGTTATAAAAATCTGCTTATGTAAAGTAATCCCTTGCTTTTACAGTGAATCACACATTGGTAAGAACTGCTGGGCTAGACAGGTAGCAGGCTTGCTATGAATCAAGGCTTAGGAAAGTGCTGTGTTGACAGTAGGTGCCCAACAATTATTTTAAAATTGAGAAAAATTTACATACCATAAAATGTACCCTTTTAGTATTCTCAAACTTGTGCAATAATTGTCTGTTTCAGAACCTTTTCAACCCTCCCCCCACAAGAAATTCCATATCCTTTAGTCCCTACATCCTATTCTTCCCTCTCACCAGCCCCTGTCTATATGGATTTAACTATTGAACTATTGTAGACATTTAAGAACCATAAAATAGGTGGCCCTTTTTTTTTTTTTTTACATTAAAGATTCAGTCATTTATTTATTTGAAAGGTAGAGTGAGAGAGAGACAGATCTTCCACATCAGCTGGTTCACTCCCCAAATGCTTGCAACAGCCAGGTCTGAGCCAGGAACTCATTGGGTCTCCCATGTGAATGGCTGAAAAGTGCCTAAGTTCAAATACCTGGGGTCGAGAACACCTTCCCTGCAGCTTCCATAGGATTTGCCACCCTTGCTGCTGCTGCTGCTTTTTTTTTTTTTTTTTTTAGTAAGGGAAAGGGTTTATTGGAGAGAGAGAAGAGCAGAGAGAAGAGATACCCTTGCTTCTTTCTTGTTCACCTGAAAATTGGTTTCTGATTCTTTGTTACAGAAAAGAAGAGGAAAGACTCAACCAAGAAAAAAAGGTCTCTGTTTATTTGGAAGATATAGATTAACATTCCTAGATGGTAAGGTTCACAGACCTCATCCTTCTCTGTCTGGTACATCTCTAATGTGAATATCCCAGTTTACCTTAAATGGCTGTTAGGTGTTTCCTCTATGAAACTAGAGGAGTTCAGTTGGGAGATAAAAGTCTTCTAGTAGTCTTGTGGGTGGCTCCCCTTCGAGCGTATTTTGTGCAAAAGATTAAGAAGCTAGACTTGACTGCCATTAAAACAGAATTCTGCAGTTATTTGAGGGCTTGGGATTATATTTACCATCATCATCATTAGCAATAAACTTTGAACATGGATAAATAAATCTCATTTTTAAAATGAAAAGATTAGACTTGCTTGTTTGGGTTTTTAAAATTATAAGCAGGTCGGCGCTGTGGCTCAATAGGTGAATCCTCCGCCTTGTGGTACCGGCACACCGGGTTCTAGTCCTGGTCGGGGCGCCGGATTCTGTCCCGGTTGCCCCTCTTCCAGGCCAGCTCTGTGCTGTGGCCAGGGAGTGCAGTGGAGGATGGCCCAGGTGCTTGGGCCCTGCACCCCATGGGAGACCAGGAGAAGCACCTGGCCCCTGCCATCAGATCAGTGTGATGAGCTGGCTGCGGTGGCCATTGGATGGTGAACCAACGGCAAAAGGAAGACCTTTCTCTCTCTGTCTCTCTCTCTCTCTCTCTCTCTCACTGTCCCCTCTGCCTGTCAAAAATTAAAAAAAAAATAAGCCAGTTTCTGTACTGTTTGGAAATGTTTTCAATGCCTCTCATTTAGTTATTGGGACTATGAATATAGTTCTAGCTATACATAATTTTGTTTTTTTTTTGTTTGTTTCCAGATTTATCAGGCTTAAAAAGTAGCATAATATACTTTTCATATGCTCAGAATTTGTTCCATTCTCTAATGTAGGTCCACACATTTAGTTCCTAGATGTAAATCAAGGTGTGCAAGCTTGAATCTTGTACTCATAATAAAATTCTTGACATTTGTAACATCAGCCTGTAAAGATTCTTTTGGCTCTCCTAAATGGGTGGAAACTTTTATAGACTATTATTAGTTGCAAAGAGAATCAACATTTTAATAGCAAAGCTCCAGTGAAAGACCTCAAGAACTTATAAATAGAATACAAAGAAAATGATTGTCTTGTAAAACCAGGAAACTCAAATTTTGGGGGGGAAGTTTTTGCCAAATGCTGTTGCCTTTTTAAAATCAAGTGGATTCTCTATCAAGCCAAGGTCATAGGAAATACCCAGGAGGTTCATTTTAGATTAAATGGAAGAGATGAACACAATCAAGTGTAACATGAAATCCTTGACTAGAAAATGCTAGTTTGAACAAACTGGTTGAAAAAGTAGTTGGAGGGGTAATTGAGAAAGTCTTAAATATGAAAATTATGACTGTAGATAACATTAGGGAATTAGTATTGGTTTTTATTAGGTATGATAATGATAATGTAGTTATTTAGAAAAAAAAGTCCCTATTTTAAAAATGTATGCTAGAATATTTAGGGAAAAATGTCAGTAATTTGCTTTAAACTTCAGCAATTAAAAAAAAGTAAGATTAACAAATGCTTTAAAATTAGGTAAATTCCATACTCTGTCTTCTCAACTTTTCTGTACCTTTGATTTTTGTTTGTAATGGGGTTGGGAATGATATAGAATGCATGAGTGTGGGCCAGCATCCAAGCATCCATTCAGGGCACTTAGAAGCTAAGAATTAAGGATGCTGATTCCGAGAACTATTAATAAGGAACAAGAAACTTAAAAAAAAAAATTAAACTAGGGAGTGGTTGCTGCTGTGGCCCAGGTGACACTCATATCCCATAGCCAAGTGCAGGTCCAAGTCTCAGCTATTTTGCTTCCCATCCAAGTTGATCCACCTTCCTGCTATGGAACCTAGGAAGGCAGCAGGTGATGGCCCAAGTACTTGGGAATTGCCATCCATGCAGGTGACTCAGATGGGATTCTGGCTCCTGATCTCTGCTTGGCCCAGTCCTGGCTGTTGCAGGTATCTAGGGAGTAAGCCAGCAAATGGAAGACTGATTTCTCTGTGTCACTCTGCCCTTCAAATAAACCTTAAAAAAAGAGAAAACATACTAGGGAGAGAATAATATTAAAAATATTTTCCTTCAGAATGGAGAAGACATTTAATAATGTATATGTAATGCATAATGCTAGCGACTCATTGCATCTTCCTAAATAAATTATCTGCTTAAATTTTGTTTTAGGTTTTAGGAAGCTGAAGATTTCCAAGAACAAGAACCCTGATAGCTCTTGAAGTTAATGGAAACTTGACTTTGGCTTTTCCCTTGTGACCTGAATTCCAACCAGTTCTTCAGCAAAGACCCGCCTAGATAAGCAACATCCCTCTGGAGCCTGCATAGGGCTCTTCTTGAGCAAACACTGCTAGATTCAGACAGTCTCACTGTGAAGGTTTGACTTGACTTCAGAGTACACATACTGCTCATATCTCATTAGCTCTTGTAAACTGAGAAGCCCCATTTTTGCTCCAAAATACTCCTTAAGGATTATAACATATGTACCCAATGATTAACAGTAAACCCAAAACACAAACTGTCAAACAACATTTGGATTTTTATGGCTCACGGGATACAACCTTTTTATGGAATTTCAGTATCTCAGGTGACAGGTTTGTTTTGTTTTGTTTTGTTTTTGTCAATCCAAGGCTTACAATATCAGAAAGTCTAATTACACAGTAAGTACGAAGCATTACATAATTGATAACAGACTGGCAAAAGCCACCTCAGGATGAATCACTCGTCACCTTTTATTTGTATTGTAAAGAATAATCAACAGCATAGGTCTTTCATGCACAGTGACTGTTTGCCTTACTAGGTTTCCCACCCCAATTTAATGATCTCTAATAGCAGATCAAAGTCTGTGATCACTGGCAAACTGGAATCATTAGGGAGTTTAATAGGAGGATTCTGAAATATTATATTATAACTTTAAAAACAGGGCTGGAGAAAACAAAAACTACTCTAAATGATGATTTTGTATTTTACATAGCTCTGAGAACTGGAAAAGATTATTTATTCTCTTTCTTTATATCAAAACTACTTTAACTGAAGGAAACTGATTTTCTTCTTTGTCCCCTTCGATTGGTAGATAAACCAGTCTTTGTAAGTGGACTATTGAAAGGAGAGTGTCATTTAGAAAGTGTCTAGTTTCTCAGTGTCTTTCCAAACTTAAGCTACAGAAGCATTCATTCAGAGGATAGAAAACATCTAAAATTGTAGGTGCATGAGCCACTTGACAGGTTGGTATTTTCAGTTTTCATTGACTGGGCTGCAGATGTTATTTTTTTTTTAACAAACTGAAATTTTTAAATAGGATATCTGTATTTCAATATGCTGAGCCTTGATATGTCTTCCAATAATGTTTTAAAAAAATCGATATAATTTACATTTTCTGAAACTTGTTACAGACCTGTCTCATTCTGCTTTTTATACTGTCCAAAAAACTAAAGTTTCAATGCCCTGTTTTGGAACTAAAAGTTAGATTTGAAGTCTGTGCTACTTTCAATTCATATTTTATGTTTTTCTTCATAATTCAACCTTTGAAAACATAACTGGATATTTCTTCCAGCAGATGGCTGGATGATGTTCTGTAAGCGTAAAGAAGCAAAAACTCATGGAGAGTCTTTCCAGCAAAAGGTGTAGCTCATGTCTTGTTTAAACAACTCAGTGGGTAGTGTGGCCCTGTTGTTTACTGTCTTCCTAAAGAGTACTTTTGTATTGTAATTTATTTTTTATTATACCTTAAACACTGTGTAAATAAACCTTTAGTAATAAAGAATTATTAATTACATAATTTGCTTATATACAAATCTTTAAAAATGTATATAGCAGATAACAAAAGACAGAAGGGTATACATTTTGGCTTCATTAGAAGTTTTCTTAGTAGAGACAACCTGGAAGTTAACAAGGGATATAATTTGTTTCTACTGAAAAAATGAAAGTATACAGATTTCCACAGAATTGTCACATTGCTATGGACAGCTTGGAATTATGTGTAACATAACTTAATTCGGGGAGTCTTTTGAAGTAACATTCTATTTATTCTTGCATTACTCTATAGAGAAAACTACCAGTTTTTAAGTCTAGTGAAGGCATGGGAGTTGGAAGTTGACTAGTTATTAAATCTTCCCAAAAGCTGAGGCAGACTTTTGTTCTCCACCTGCATTGATTGAACGGGAAATTCCAGGGAACAAGATGACTCATGGCTGAGCCAGAGGGCTGTGCCACCTCCACCTCATGTCACCCCAACCCCTGTGTAACTTGGTGGTTTTTCCAACCAAGAGCTGCACTAGTCCCAGTTCCCAGTTTTCTCTAACATATGCCATAATAATTTGATCACAATTGTCACTGTCAATGGAAATTTAATAAACATCTAGTTCTAGATGCTGTAATAGAGACATTAAAAAAGGACAGGGACCAGAGAGACTGGAGGCACACTCTGGCGACATGTTATCTTTTGACTGATCCGGTATGATCACCTTGGTTTTGTTACCGGAGAAGTTGCAGGGTTCTTGTCTTCGCACAAGAATTCAGGCGTGAGACAGAGAGTAGTGGGAGGTAAAATAGCAAGGTTTATTAGGGAAGGGACATCCGTAAGAATGGATGGGCACCTCTCCAGACAGGACCTGGGAAAGAGTACAGTCGCTCAGACTGGGCGGGCGGGGAGGATCTAGGTTACATGGTTCAGTGGAGTACACCTGGCCAGACCAGGCAGGCAGCTCAGCAGAGAGGCAGAGGGCTGAGCGTGCAGTCCGGTTGAGGCCGGGGGTTTTTAAGGAGATGGGTCTTTATCTTCACACATCTCCTCCTGAAACAAAGGATTTTATGGCTGTAAATATTAAGAACCTCCTATCTGAGTTTTCCCTTGAAGGTATCAGGAGGAAGCCTAGCTAGTGCCATCCTGGGTTCAGAGGAAGGGTGAGCAGGACCCCCTAGAGAATGGGGATCTGGAGCAGGGTGTTTGAAATGCAGATACTGGGCTGCATCTGGGAGATTGTGGAAGATCTGTCAGGCAGAAGGGGCGGGGATCTCCACCTGGCAGGTTATCAGGTAGAAGGGGGCAGGGCAGAATGTGAATACGGGGCTGCCCCTGAAACATTGTCAGCAGATGCATATGCTGGACATAGATGTCTCCTCTTTATTCCTTTATGTCACACACACATAAGCTCATATCTGACTTCCTACCTAACAGTTTGAACTTAAATTTAAGGGAATCAAGTATGAGTTTCACTTAATCTCTAGAGGCAGAAAAATCACAACTGGAACACAAAAATCAAGATTTAGTTTTGCAGGATTCCATAAATATTAAACTGCAGATTTCCCAGTCTTAAGCCAGCTTCATTTTAACTCAAGAGAGCACTTAGCTCTCACTAGAGAGGTGAAGACCCGCCAGTCCGCGAAACCAGGTGTGATTCTAGAAAGAAGCTACGTTCCTACGGCAACTCTTGACGCCATCTTGCTTTCCCGTTGGCGGCCTCCTGCCCTGACGTCACTTCCGGTGTCACCTGGCTCGTTCCCGGGAGCCGTAAACAAGGTGTGCAAGCAGCTGGAGCGCTGTCGGCATGCAGCAGAGCGGAGCGCCCGGAGGCCGCGGCTGCGCGCTCTCCCCAGTGCTGTGCGTTCTGTTCTTCCAGGGTGAGTGCCTCGGCTGGCCGCGCTCCACTTCCGGCCGAGGGGGTTAGGGACGTGGGTCGCTTTTCCGGTTCCGGGTGGGGGGGTCTCAGGAAACCCCCGCTGAGCTTGTGGCAGGAAGAGGAGGGGGAGGAGGGAGAGGACGTTCTCTGCTTGGTTCCACCGCCCGGAGGCGGGTTGCGCTTGAGCCCTTTCCGGAGGCTGCGGGAGCCCGACCACCTTGCGGGATTCGGCGTCGTGTTGCCGTGACGCGCAGCTCGACGCGACCGCCGCGAGCTCTGGCTTTGGGGCGCTCGGGTTATCTTGTGATGAAATCGGTGGCTGATTGCTATGGTCTTGTGCGCTGTCTTGATCAGAAAAAGGCAACTCTTGTAGCCAGTGGTTTGACCCAGTAATATGTAGGAGAGGAAACATGAACGTTGGTAATTTTATTTTTTGGGAGGATAATCGGGGCTATGAAATAAAATGTTTATTGGGCGCAGAAGGAATGTGATGTGATTTCATTGCAATAAAGAAACATTGTTAAGGAAAACAACCAATTTAACATTTTAATGAAGGACCTGTCAACTGTGTTAAATTATTTTTTAATTTTAATTTTTTTAGGAAACATCTTTACAGTCCAGAGGTCTTTTATTTATTTATCTTATACTAATTTATTATGCCATGAATTCATAAGGAATGGGTTCCAGGAGCTCAGTCTCCTTTGTGTTAAATTTTTAAATTTTAAACTAGTATCAGAAGTATAGTGTTTCCGTGATGTCCTAATCTTAAAATTTGAATAAGTTTTGTATTAATGCAGTTTTCAAATTGTATCCATTTCAGTCCAACCTAATTACCTTCATTTTAGGATGTAATTTTTCCTGGGTCTTGCATGAGTATGTATCTTCTTGGGAAATCAAGTATTAAAATAGCTAGCATTAAAGGGAATTGTGAACTTCATACAGTTTCCCTGTGGTTAATGGGGATTTCTGAAAGGGACTTAAATATTACATAAATGTAGACTTCAGATGTCCTAAATCCTCGCAGGTGAGACTGGGAAGTTTTTATTTATTTGGTGACTAATATTCTTGCTGCCAGCACACTCCTTGATACCTCCCAACTACTTGTGTTGTAAGTGTCCAGTTTTTCTGCTAGGTTCTTTTTGCAATATAGTATTTAGGCTGGCTTATGTGTCACTCCAAATAAGAGTTCTCTCTCACACATACATGGGAAATGTTAAAATCTTACCCTATAGGGAAAAAAAATCTAGAAATGGTGTTTTCTTCATTTCTCATTGACGACCACGTGTCAAATCTGCCAGACCAAGTAATTCCATCAAACGTTAAAAGTTGATTTTATGATCTCTGTGTACTTGTTGAATAGATTTATCTTTCACCATTTAAGAAAGAATAGCTTTATTGAAATGTAACTCACATGCTATACAAGTTACCCGTTGTAAACCACTGTATACGTTTCACTGGACTTTAGTATTCACAGAGCTATGAAGTCATTACCACAATCAATTCTAAAACTTCCCTTTCATTGTATCTAAGAGAAATCCTACACCCATTCCTACCTTCCCCCAGTAATTGCCAACTGGCATCCTCTTCCCATCTCTCTGGATGTGGCTGTTCTGCACATTTTGTATACATGGAATCATAGAACATGTACTTCTTTTTGCCTGACTGCTTTTACTTAATGTTCTCTCAAGGTTCATTCTTTTTTTTTTTTTTTTGTCTTTGTAAAAATTATTCCCCCAAATGTCCACAATGGCCAGGGCTCCAAAATCAGAGCCTGGAACCCAATCTGGGTCTCCTGTGTGGGTGGCAGGGACCCAAGTACTGAGCCACCAGCAGCAGCCTCCCAGGGTGCACATTAGCAGGAAGCTGGATTGGAAGCAGAGTGGCCGGGGCCAGAAGCAGGTGCTGTGATATGGGATCAGAGCATCCCAGGCAGCATCTTAGCCACCATGCCAAATGCCTGCCCCTGGTGTTACTTCTGAATTTGTTAGGTAATCGACTTTGGTTTCATACTAGTATTTATGTGCCTTTCCTCTTCTTAAATTATTAGCTTGTCCAAATTCTCTGTAAGTTATAAGTCTGGACCTGCTGTATCAGATGCCTAATTGTGTAGAAATGATAGACTAGACTAGGAGTCTTGGATTCGTACACTTTTTTATTTTTCATTTAAGTATATAATTATATGAGTCAAAGATTGGCAGTTTTCTTTTTTTTAAAATGAGATCTTTCTTTTTTAAAGGATTTATTTGAAAGAGAGAGAGAGGAAGAGAGAAAATGAGAGAGAGAGATTTTCATTCACTGATTAACTCTTCAAATGCCTGCAACAGCTAAGACTGGGCCAGGCTGAAGCCAGGAGCCAGGAGCTCCTGCTAGGTCTCCTGCAGGGGTGGCGGGAACTCTACTTGGACCATCATCTGCTGCCCTCTTAGGCACATCAGCAGGAAGCTGGATCAGAAGCAAAGAAGCCAGGACTCCAGTGTGGGGTGCCGGCATCCCACATGGCAGCATAACCTGTTCCACAACTCCTGCCCCGGGCAGATTTATATTTTGGAAAATGGAGTGTACAAATTTGGATCTTTGTTTTGACACATTTAATTTCTTCCACGTGTTAACAGTGTCTTAGGTTAAACTGTTGTTTTACATTAAAAAGTAGTTAATTATGAATATTTCAATAGTTGGCTATTTTTACTCAGCAGCTTTTTTTTTTTTTCCTCAGGTGGAAAGATATCTGTAAGGACCTTAGGCTAGGATGGAAGTTTCTGAATGAATTTAACATTACTTTGGTAATTTTTCCCCCATTCTATTTTTATGAGTAGAAGAGACAAACCAGCTATATCCATTGATCTTAAGAGACTTTTAATTTCAATACAGTCTATATATGGGAAAGTACACATATAACAAGTATATAGCTCAATGAATTTTCAGAAACTGGACATAGCTGAATAACCAGCACCCTACTCAGGATATAGAACGTTCTTGGCTCCCAGAAGCCTTCACTGTGCTTCTCTCCGGCATCATCCCTGCTCCTTCAAAGGGACCCAACCTCCAGATGTCTGACAGTATAAACTAGTTGGGTTCACCCATGGATTGTACTTGTCTGTAACTATGCATTTTTTTTTTTTAATTAAAAAGCTTCTTAGAAAATTATTTTCAGGGCCAGTGCTGTGGCATATAAGGTTAAGCTTCTGCCTGCAGTGCCAGCATCGGGTGCTGGTTCAAGTCTCGGTTGCTCCACTTCTGACCCAGCTGTCTGTTAATGCACCTGGGAAAGCAGTGGAAGATGGCCCAAGTGCTTGGCCCCTGCACTCCCATGGGAGACCCAGAAGAAGCTCCTGTGGCCATCTGGGGAGTAAACCAGTGGATAGAAGACCTCACTCTTTCTGTGTCTCTCCCTCTCTCTGTAACTTTGCCTTTCAAATAAATTAAAAAAATTTATTCGAGAGGTAGAAAGATAGAAATAGAGATTGTGACAGAGAAAGAGAGACAGAGAAAAGGAAAGAGAGGGAAGGGGGCCAGTGCTGTGGTGCAGCAGGTTAAAGGCCCAGCCTGCAGCGCTGGCATCCCATGTGGGTGCTGGTTCGAGTCCTGGCTGCTCCACTTCTGATTCAGCTCTCTGCTATGGCCTGGGAAAGCAGAAGAAGATGGCCCAAGTCCTTGGGACCCTGCACCCATGTGGGAGACCCAGAAGAAGCTCCTGGCTCCTGGCTTCAGATCAGCTCATCTCTGGCCATTACGATCATTTGGGGAGTGAACCAGTGGAATGGAAGACTTCTCTCTCTCTCTCTTTCTGGCTCTACTTCTCTCTGTAACTCTTTCAAATAAATAAAGTAAATCTTTTTAAAAAGAAAGAAAGAGAGAGAGAGAGGGAGAGCTCCTTTCTGGTGGTTCACTCTCCAAATGGCTGTGACAACTGGAACCCGGACTGGGAAGTCAATCCAGATCTCACGTATTGGTGGCAGGAACCCAATTACTTGAGCCATCACCTCTACCGTTCAGGGTCTGCATTAGCAGGAAGCTGGAGTGGGAGCCAGAGTTGGATATGGAACACAGGTACTCCTATACGTGATGTGGACATCTTAAGTGGTGTCTAAACCTCTAGGCTAAATTCCTACCTCTGTAACTATACATTTTTCTTAGATTTGTTTTATTTGAAAGGCATAGTGACATCAGGAGGAAGGGAGGAAAAGAGTGGAGGGGAGGGAGAGAGACAAAGAGATCATCCAACAGTTGGTTCACTCCCCAGATGACTGCAACAGCCATGGAAGTGCCTGGGAAAGTGGCAGAAGATGGCTCAAGTGGTTGGACCCCTGTACTGACATGGGAGACTTCCAAGAAGCTCCTGACTCTTGGCTGCTGGCTTTGGACCAGCCCAGCTCCCACTGTTGTGGTTATCTGGAGAGTGAACCAGCAGATGGAAGATCTCTCTCTGCCTGTGTCTCTGCCTCTCTGTCTCTCTCTGTAACTCTGTCTTTCAAATAAATAAATCAGTCTTTAAGAAAGGGAGAAGCACATTAGAAACCAGAGACATGCAGAGGAGGTGTCCCTGACCTGCTGTGATGATAAAGGGAAGACTTCCTGAAGGCATCACCAAAGTTCACTCTTGAAAGAGGACTAAGAGGAAGGGGATGAGGAACATTCTAGACACAGAGAAGAACATAAATAAGGCATGGAGTCATTACATAAGTTGCCATGCATGCTTTCTGAAACTAGGTCATGTGTTGACCCCAAACCTATCAGGAGGATGGTGTGTGTGTGCAAGAGTGAGTTACATGTATTGCTTCCTGATTCAGCGTGCAGGTACTTTCCTTTTGTAGCTTGAAATTAGCCATGGTAGGAGTATTTGCACCACAGAGATTGTAGAACCCTACGTGTCTGGGCTGTTTTGAGGTGTGGTGGGTGTGTGTGTAGGTTTTGTTTTTTCTTTTATCTCTATCAGGAGAACACTGGCTGCAGTGATTGTTTTAGGTTACCCTGGGTCACCTGCAGAGCTGAGAGTAGGGGGAACTTGTCTTAGTTTACTCTTCTCCTACCATGTGGCCCCTGGGTCATGGTTTGCTGACCTCTGCCCTAAACCGTTTGCTCCCTGCCATTATCCCTTGGGTATCCCAAAGACACCTTAACCTCATCTAGAATCAAACTCATGTTCCCCTGCCAGGCCTGGTACATTCCCAGTCTTAGTGAATGGCATCACCAAGCCAGAAACCTGGGAGTCACCCCTGACACCTCCTGTTCCCTAACATCGATGTCTTCATGGTGGCTGTCTGTGCAGTTGTGGGGTTTTTCTTCCTCAGGGATACCAGTCCAGTCTGAGTGAAGCTCTCCCTGAATGGCTGCTGCAGAGAGGAGCACAGGAGAGTTAGGGTGTTGAAAAAACTGTAAAAAAAAAAAAAAAAAGATAGTGTTAGAAGAGAGTGGCTGACTAATGAACACGCTGTGTTCCTGTACTAGAGTTTTTGGTGACCTCTCTCTCTCTGTCTCCCCTTGCTGTCTTCCCCTGAATGGAGGAAACAGTCTTATAAATGAGGTGCATTCAATGGCACGTGTGCTGAACAGCTCTACTCTGCGTTATGAGGACATTGAAGACAGAGCAATGTCTGCATCCGGGAATATAACCCAGGAGGCTGAGAATCTGAGCTGGGTTTTGAAGGTGTTGGGATGTGGTATGGTGGGTGACAACACAGGCAGGATTGGTAGAGATGGGGAGAACCTTCCCCAGACATGGTCATGCACAGGGGCATGAAGGGACACAGGGTACTTGAGAAATGCCAGGACATTGTAGATACGGTGAAGGGGATGGGATGGGCAGGTCATAGGGTGACAGAAGTTTGGAGCCAGATCATTATGTTGGAATTTTATTCTATAGTCCAGTAAGGAATTATGGAAGGTTTTGAATATGAATGAATACGTATGGTACTCATTTTGATAATAATAGTAACGTTTCTGGAAAGTTTTATTCCAGGTGATGTGCTAAGCGTTTCTCATATTACCTTTTTTAGTTGTATTGGATCTTTACAGCGATCCAGGGAAGTAGGTCTTTATTAGTATTCCCATTTACCAAGTGAGGAAATTGAAGCTTGAGCAGGTCAGGTAACTTTGACTCAAGATCTCACAGCTAGGGAGTAGCTGAGCTAGGACTCAAGTCTAGGTCTGGCTAAGTCTCAGCCCATACTTTGAATCTCCATACTGTGCCTATGTTATAAGATAGAAGAATGGGATGTGGGAAGATTATAGACTACCCATCTGTTTTGACCTTGCAGTTTTTAGGGCCAGGTCTTGGGTGATGACTTTTTATTTTAACCTTTGTGGATCAGCAGAGTGGGGACTGATGGATGGGGCTTTCCAGGCAGAGGAGCGGCATTGCAAAGGCGTGGGAGGAGTGGCAGGTTGAGTATGGCAAGCGCAGAAAGGATCCTGGGGACTCACCGGGAGACCTCACTCTTTGGGCTGGGTCAGATTCCTGTTCCAGTGCTTGTTAATGAGCCCTGTCTTGGTCTCCTCCTTTTAAGAGGAATGTGAACAGACTGGACGGTCTAGAAAGGAGCAAGAAAAATGGTTCAAAGCAGGCAGAAGGCCAAGGAATCGATGACTCACAGCTGACTGTGACGGGAAGGCAGAGAGTGTAGGCGGAGCTGGAGTGGTGACACTGGCCTATGACACCAGCTAATGCGCACCGCGCACTGACTCCAGGCTGAGTGGCTTCTCAGAGTTGATTGTGTGTGTGTCCTAACCCACGCAGTCTCACAGGGACCTGCTCAGGTAAACTCTGTTAGACATCGAGTGTCTAGAAAGGCTTCAGGTTTAGGATTTGTTTTCATTTTGAAAAATTTACATATACATACATAATTTGTATACTTAAAAGGCAGAGTGGTGCACACATACACACAGATCTTCCATCTGTGGTTTGTTTACTCTCCTGCCTGCAGCAGCTGGGGCTGGGCCACGCCCAAGCCAGGAGCCAGGAACTCCATCTGAGTCTCCCACCTGCGTGGCAGGGGCCCAGGTACTTGGACCAATCATCTGCTGCCTCCCAGGTGCATTAGCAGGAAGCTGTATCCGCAGCTTGGCATATGGAACAGGCACGCCAATGTGGAGCAGGCACTCCAATATGAGGTACAGGCACTCCAATATGAGGTACAAGTGTGGCTGCATTTTGACTGCAACTTGTCACATGAGGTCAGCGAATCGTTTTCCGCTGGTGGTGTCATATCAGTTGCAAAGATTTCCAGGTTAGAGTCGCTCAGCCTGCATTGTCACTCCCTGGGGCAATGAAGACGTAAAGACGTTTGCTAAGGCTACAGAGCCAGCAGGTGATAGGGCTGGGGTTTAGGAGTCTGTGTGCTCCATCACAACACCGCCTTGCCTGGAACCAGAGGAACTACTGGTTTTCAAGACTGGACTTGCTCTTTCCTGAAGTGCTGCTGCTCTGTTTGCCTTTGGCCACTGGAAGAATCATGGTCTATTGTGGTGGATAAGGAAGCCAGGGAAACAAAATGCTGGTGAATTAATTTCCTAAAACATGGCTCCCCAGTGAAGGGTGGATTTGTACTTACTGCTTTCTGAGAGCAGAGAGTACTGGTGAGAAAAAAGTGCCACCTCTGTGGGGGGAGATGGAGTGGCAGAGTTGGATATATGAGTGGTTTTGGACAGAGAAAGTCTACAGATTTAAGAATGATCCCCAGGGAAGGCCTAGCAGTTGCAACCCCACTTGGGATGCCTGCCTTGCCTCTCATATCCGAGTGTCTGGGTTTGAGTCCTGGCTCCGCTCTGATTTCTGGCTTTCTGCTAATGTGTAGCCTGGGAGGCAGTGGTAAAAGCTCAAGTAGATAGGTCCTTGCCACCCATGTGGGAGACCTGAGTAGAGTTTCTGACTCCTGGATTCTTTCTGCTTGGCCCAGCCCCGGTTGTGGACATTAGGGAAGTGAATCAGCAGATGGGAGCTCTGTTGCTGCTTTTCAAAAAAAAAAAAAAAAAAAAAGACTTGGCATTGCAGAATGCCTTCATTGTTCTGTTTTCCTTCTTATGGTTTACTTTGAAAAAAATATATTTAAAATTTATTTATTTGAAAGACAGAGAGACAGAGAAAAGGAGGAGAGAAAGAGAGAGAGAGAGAGAGAGAGATCTTTAATCTGCTCGTTCACTCCCCAAATGCTTATAACAGGCAGGGCGGGGCCATGCCAAAATCAAGTGTCTGGAACTCCATCTGGGTCTTCCACATGGGTGGCAGGGGCCCAAGTGCTTGAACCATTATCTGCTGCTTCCCAGGGTGCATTGGCTGGAAGCTGGATTGGAAGTAGAGCAGCTGGGACCCAAACTGGGACAGGTAAGGATGCCTGCATCTCAAGTATCAACTGCTGTGCCAAACGCCCCGTGATTTACTTTTTTAAAATGGGTGTGTAGGCCGGCGCCGCAGCTCACTAGGCTAATCCTCCGCCTTGCAGCGCCAGCACACCGGGTTCTAGTCCCGGTCGGGGCGCCGGATTCTGTCCTGGTTGCCCCTCTTCCAGGCCAGCTCTCTGCTGTGGCCAGGGAGTGCAGTGGAGGATGGCCCAAGTGCTTGGGCCCTGCACCCCATGGGAGACCAGGAGAAGCACCTGGCTCCTGCCATCGGATCAGCGCGGTGCGCCAGCTGCGGCAGCCATTGGAGGGTGAACCAACGGCAACGGAAGACCTTTCTCTCTGTCTCTCTCTCTCACTGTCCACTCTGCCTGTCAAAAAAAAAAGGGGGTGTGTGTGTGATTCATCAGCCAACTTCAAGAAAGAGGGGTGGAGGAGCTGGGTAAAACTCTGGTGCAGTTTTTGTTTTTTAAATATTTATTCATTTATTTGAAAAACAGAATTACACAGAGAGAGGAGAGATGAAGAGAGCGAGCGAGCGAGTGAGCAAGAGAGAGGTCTTCCATCCGCTGGTTCACTCCCTAGTTGGCTGCAGTGGCCTGAGCTGTGCTGATCCGAAGCCAGGGGCCAGGAGCTTCTTCTGGATCTTCCATGTTGCAGGGGCCAAGGGACTTGGGCCATCTTCTACTGCTTTCCCAGGCCATAGCAGAGAGCTGAAACTGAAGTGGAGCAGCGAGGTCTCGAACCAGCGCCCATATGGGATGCCGGTACTGCAGGCGGTGGTTTACCCACCATGCCACAACACCGGCCCCCTGGTGCAGTTTTAAAATATTCTTTGAAAAAATAAATTTTCTGTTCTTAGATCTCATTTTGCTGATGATTGAGGCAGTGGTAGTACGTGTTGTAAGCATGCTGTACCTGGGGTGAGTCCCTTAGACCACAAAAGCTGCCATGTTCCTGGTGTGTGTGTGTGTGTCTGGGGGTTGTGGAAAGGAGCGGGAGATGTCGTGTTTTAGGGACAGCCCCACCTCTTTGTACTTCATTTAACCACAAGCCTGTGTTTGGAAAAACGCCGATGTGATCAGGTTTAAACTTTTTACCTAAGCATCTAATCTGTGACTTAAGATCACAAAATGATTAAAATGCTGTCTTTGATTAGGACAAGTTAGGGCCTTGTCCCTTGTGGGCTTGCCGGAGAAGATATTTTACGGCTCTGGCTCTTTGACAAGAGCCCTAAAAATGATCCATAGCGTATCTTTATTGCCGACGCCCCTCTGTGTGTTCCACCTGAATGAATATATTTTAAGCATTTGGACTTGCTTTGATTAGGTGTTTATATCGTCCTTTCCTTGGAGATTAACGCAGATGCCCATGTCCGAGGTTATGTTGGAGAAAAGGTCAAGTTGAGATGCACCTTCAAGTCAACTTCAGATGTCACCGACAAACTGACCATCGACTGGACGTACCGCCCTCCTGGCAGCAGCCGCACAGAATCAGTAAGTGTGCGTCTGCCCGGGAGCTTCCTGTGTGTGATGCTTTCCACATCCTTTTATTGCAAGTCACAGGCCTACATGAGGGTTTCTCTCCTTACAGTAGCAGATGAGCCTCTATCCTGGATGACATTTGTTTGGTCATGGAGGGCTTTTTATTCTTCCACGCAAGGATCTTGCAAATAAGCCATGGGGAAAAATTGTCAGAAACTCAGGGGGAATGTGGTTTGATTTTTGTTTCTGCTTTGTTGTTTCTTCCTGCCTGGTGGTATGGCCTCATTTTCAGATGTGATGCATTAGAAAGGGTACCTCCGGGACTGTTGGAGAGAAGCAATTCTGCAGGTCTCAAGCCCAGGCAGCCTTCCTCTGGAAGCTGCTGTTTCCTGCCTTGCGGGAGTTGAGCCAGTGGGCGTGTCTGTGCGTATCTGCAGGTTTATCTTGGCACTTCCTCCTGATGTGCAAACATCTGCACTGATTTATGCAGGCGCCTTTGAAGGACCTGGTGGCACTGTGTGTTAGTGACAGATGGTCTGACAGATGGCCTTGTAGTGTTAGGAGCAATATACTTTACTCACACATATAAAACATATTTATGGTTCAAATCCCATTGTGCATGTCTAATTGAAGGTTGCAATGCTATAATAAAACCCTTCTAATAGGATCCTTAGCTCAGGATAGGTGGTATTCAGGAATATAAATATCATGACTGTATATAAGAGTATATTTTTGAAAATGTCCTTAACTTATTTGTACTGTCTCCATCATTAAAACATGTTCTGTTTGATTTTTTTTTTTTTTTTTTGACAGGCAGAGTTAGACAGTGAGAGAGAGACAGAGAGAAACGTCTTCCTTTTTCTGTTGGTTCACCCCCTAAGTGGCCGCCCCGGCTGGTGTGTTGCGGCTGGCGCGCTGTGCCTATCTGAAGCCAGGAACCAGGCGTTTCCTCCTGGTCTCCCATGCAGGTGCAGGGCCCAAGCACTTGGGCCATCCTCCACTGCCTCCCCGGGCCACAGCATAGAGCTGGACTGGAAGAGGAGCAACTGGAACAGAATCCGGTGCCTCGACCAGGACTAGAACCCGGGGTGCTGACGCCGCAGGTGGAGGATTAGCCTAGTGATCGTGGTGCCGGCCATGTTTAATTTTCATATGTAATCTTTTTTTTTTTTTTTTGACAGGCAGAGTGGACAGTGAGAGAGAGAGAGACAGAGAGAAAGGTCTTCCTTTGCCGTTGGTTCACCCTCCAATGGCCACTGTGGCCGGCGCGCTGCGGCTGGTGCACCATGCTGATCCGAAGCCGGGAGCCAGGTGCTTTTCCTGGTCTCCCATGGGGTGCAGGGCCCAAGCACTTGGGCCATCCTCCACTGCCTTCCCGGGCCACAGCAGAGAGCTGGCCTGGAAGAGGGGCAACCGGGACAGAATCCGGCGCCCCGACCGGGACTAGAACCCCGTGAGCCAGTGCCGCAAGGCGGAGGATTAGCCTATAGAGCCGTGGCACCGGCCCATATGTAGTCTTTGAATTCTGTTTTAGGAGCCAGTATTGCAGGCCACATAGCTTGGAGCTGGGTAGGTGACTGTAGTGGAGGAAGCCAAGCTGTATTCATGGCCCCTTTTTCTTTAGACTTAAATAGTTCACTTTGTCCTGAGTGATCAGGAAACTTTGGCTGGCCTTATTTGGCTCTGCCTTCTTGGCCAGAATAGATCAGAGCCGGCGGTGGGGAGCTGCTTGCGTTAGAAACCTGACGTGTACATGGTTTGCACAGTGCTGCTTTCTGCAAGGCTGGTCAGAAATCCAGCAAACGCACCATAAAAGTCCATGGTTACAGGGTCAGGATTCCCTTAGGTTAATCAGTTAGCAAGGAACGTATGGGTTAGATTGACTTTGATGATGCTTTTGACAATGAATTTCAGACTCCTTGATACTGACTGATGCCTGTGGTCAAAGAGGGGTTGTCCTTCACCTGGCTCTTTCCCACTAGAGTGTAAGTTATAAGATAGCAGGGGCTGTGCCTAGATGCTTCCCACCGTCTCCTTTTGCTTAACATGGTGCCTAGCACATGAGAGCTGTGCGTTAAAGATTTGTTCAGGGGCCAGTGTTGTGGCTTAGCGAGTTAAAGCCCTGGCCTGAGGCGCTGGTATCTCGTATGGGCGCTGGTTCTAGTCCTGGCTGCTCCTCTTCTGATCCAGCTCTCCTATGGCTGGGAAAGCAGTAGAAGATGGCCCAAGTCCTCGGGCCCCTGCACCTGCGTGGGAGATCCGGAAGAAGCTCCTGGTTCCTGGATTTGGATCGGTGCAGCTCAGGCCGTTGTAGCCATCTAGGGAATGAACCAGCAGATGGAAGACCTCTCTCTCTGTCTCTACCTCTCCCTGTAACTCTGTCCTGTCTTTCAAATAAATAAAAATAAATCTTAAGAAAAAAAAAAAGAATTGTTGAATGAATTCATGAACAAAGGAAGCAATAAGTGATTCAGCCAATTCTTTAGGAAGTTGCGCTTCAAAATTGGGCAATTCAGTGGTTGCAAACACCTGCGTTCCTAAGTGGGAAGTACCAAGTAAACAAAGAAAGAGGAAAGGCTTGTATCTTCTTTTTTTTTGGAAGGGAGGGGCCTGACTTGCTCTTTTTTCTTTCTTTCTTTTTTTTCTTTTCTTTTCTTTTTTTAAATATTTATTTGTTTGAAATACAGAGTCAGACAAAGAGAGTAAGATCTTCCATCCAGTGGTTCACTTCCCCAATGATTGCAAAGGCTGGAGCTGAACCCATCTGAAGCCAGGAGGAGCCAGGAGCTTCTTCTGGGTCTCCCACGTGGGTACAGGAACTCAAGCACTTGGGCCATCCTTTGCTGCTTTCCATGGCACATTAGCAATGAGCTGGGTCAGAGTGGAGTAGTTGGGTCTCAAACCAGCATCCGTATGGTGTACAGGAGGTAGTTTTACCTGCTATGCCATAGTGTCGCCCCCAAGGCTTCTATCTTGCATAAGAGAGAAAAGCCATGTGGTGCTGTAGTATCTGCCCAACCTACCTCCCCATCTCACTTGATGCTTTTGGAGATGAAGTGTATGATTACCAAGTCCAAAGCAGCCTAATTTTAATTCAACATACATTCATCAAGTACTTATTATGCATTTGAATGGGGTTTCTGTTAGCTGCCAACATAGGTGACTTGAGAGGGACCAGATTATGGTACACCCTCCTGGCCATTCTGAGAGTAAACACATCTCCCTTGTGTCGATTGCTAGTTGTGTACCTTTGAGGAACTCCCTTCATTTTTATTTTTGGTCTTGTTTCCCTTTCTATACGTTTGGAATAATTATGCTTGTATCACATGGTTCAGTGTTGTTATGAGGCCCAGGTGAGTAGCAAGTAAACCAATAACCCAGTGGGAAAAGGGCAAAGGATTTGAATAGGTATTTCCCCAAAGAAGGGATGCAAGTGGCCAACAGCTGTCTGAAAGAAATGCTGAACATCACTAATCAGGGAAATGCAAAAAGAAAACACAGTGAGACTACCTCACGTTGGTAGATTGGCTACTATCAAAAAGATGAACGATAAGTGATTAAGAGGACGAGGAAAAAGTGGTATATACTGTTAGTTGGGATATAAGCTGGTAATAGCTATTTTGGAAGATAGGATGGATATTCCTAAAAAAAAATCTAAAAATAGAATTGCAATGTGATCCAGCCATCCCAAAATGTTGGGTTTGTAATGGAAAGAATTGAAATTGGTATGTCAAGGAGGCAGCAGTATGCACATGCTCACCTTACACAATGTACAGCAGCCAAGAAATGGAAGCAACCTATGTGTCCATCAGCTGAGCAGTGGGTAAAGAGGATATTTGTGCAGACAATGCAATCCCGTCCAGCCTTTTAAAGGAGCGGAGTTCTGTCATTTGTGACAACATGGATGGAACGGGAGAAAGACAAATACTGTGTGATCTCACTTCTATGAGGAATCTGAAAAAGTCCGTCTTACAGAAATAGAGAGTAGTAAGGTGACTATCAGAGGTGGAGACAAAGGGGGATGGGTGGGGTGGGGAGAGGAGAGAGATTGATCAAAGGTGCAAAGTCTCAGTGGGACAGAAGCAGTCGTGATCTGTGGCACTGTGTGGTGACCACAGTTAATAATAATGTACTGTTTATTTCCAAGTTGCTAAAAGAGGGTTTTAGTTGGCAAGGTAGTGGATATGTTAATTAGCCTGATTGTTTCTTGCTACAGTGTATATATAGATCAAAATATTACATTGCACCCCATAAGTAAATATATGCAATGATTTTTCAATTAAAAGCAAATAGAAAGAACTACTTTCAGATGGCTCCAGGCGAATGAAGTCTCTGGTTGAGAATGACTGCTTTAGGACTTCAGGGACAGCTGGCAGAGCCAAGGGTCAGGACCCCAGGATCCTCTCATCAGGCTTTTTCTTAACCTGTTATATTAAACGCACTCCCCCCAAAATGGCCCAGCTGAAAAAACCTGTTATATGAGTACAGTTTCCTTGGGATATACGCAGCTTACACTTTCATTGCATTTTCCAAATTAATTCTTTCTCCCCTGGTCTTGCTTTCTTAGATTTTTCATTATCAGTCTTTCCAGTACCCAACCACAGCAGGCACGTTTCGGGATCGGATTTTCTGGGTTGGGAACGTGTACAAAGGGGATGCATCCATTAGCATAAGCAGCCCCACCCTAAAGGACAACGGGACATTCAGCTGTGCTGTGAAGAATCCCCCAGACGTGCACCATAACATCCCCCTGACGGAGCTCACGGTCACAGAAAGGGGTAAGTGCATCCCCACCACCCTGCTCTCACCGCTGCTGCTTCCTGGAAGCTGTCGTCCTAAGTCGGTTGTCATTGGGTCGTTGCATTAAAGTGATTTTCCTGCCATCCTCAGTATGCCTGTTAGGATGAATTTTTAATCTTTATTATTATTTTAAAAATATTTATTTATTTATTTGAGAAGCAGAGTTACAGGGAGAGAGAGAGGGAGAGGTCTTCTCTCCGCTGGTTCACTCCCCAGATGGCCCCAACGGCCAGAGCTGCGCCGATCCGAAGCCCGAGCCAGGAGCTTCTTCTGGGTCTTCCACAAGGGTGCAGGGGCCCAAGGACTTGGACCATCTTCTACTGCTTTCCCAGACCACAGCAGAGAGCTGGATCTGAAGTGGAGCAGCCGGGACTGGAAATGGCACCTGTATGGGATATGGGATGGCGGCACTACAGGCAGAGGCTTAGCCCACTACGCCACAGCACTGGCCCCTATCTTTATTTTGAAAAGTAGATTTTCTCTTCGAGTATGGCGTATTTTCCCCACTACTCCTTTTTTGCTTTAACTTCGGGTGACCACAGGCTTGTGGAAAGTGTGGCAACCCCCCGCGTAGGTGGCGTGGCTGTCCTTTCACTTTCCCTGTCGTGTTGGCTGTCCCAGCTGAGCCATGTTCTCGCCCATACCTTTAGAAGGTGTCTGGTAATGAAGGAGACTGCATTTATGCTGCCAAGGGCAGCCGTTCCCTTTCAGAGTGAGACAGGAGGAGGGGAGGTTAAGGACTGACCTTTCCCTCTATTCTTCCCTGTCAAGTGGTCATTCTAGTCCTTACTTGGGTTTGAACCGAAGCCTTGGAGATACGTTATGGTTCATTACAGACGCCGGCCTGCCCTGCCGTCTCCCCACACCCTCTTCTTCTGCCTGCTTCTCTCACAAAGAGTAGTAACTTGGAAGTTTCAAAGTCATGGGCACATTTATACTACCAGCAGGAGTTGTTCTGGAAGATAGTTTAGTAGTATGAGTTAGAGTCCTTAAGATTGTGTGTATTTTGATTCAGTAATTCTAATTTTTAATTTTATCTTAAGAAGCAGAGCAATGAGGTGAGTGTTTGGTGTGGCAGGTAAGCTACCGCTTGAGAGGCCTGCATCCCATATCAGAGTGCCTGGGTTCAAGTCCCAGCTCCGCTCCTGATTCCTGATTCTTGCCGATGTGTACCCTGGGAGGCAGCAGATGATGGCTCAAGTACTTGGGACCTGGCATTTGGGGAGTGAACTCTAAGCTGGGAGATCTCGCTCTCTCTGCTTTTCTAATAAAAAGAAAGTAAATAAATCCATCTCTTTTTTAAAAAAAGAAATAGAGCTAAACATGAGGGTTTATGTATAAGGATGATCATCCTAAGATAACTTGGAGATTCGGAGACTTAATGTCCAGCTCCAGAGAGTCAATTCAATGAGTCATTCAATATAGTAGAGTACTATACAGCCATTAGGCATTAAATCTGAAAATGGCATGAAGAATGTTTATCATATTGAGTAAAAACGGAAGCTTGAGAATAGTATGTTAAATATGTTACTGCCCCCCATGTGCACATCTGTACCCAATATGCCTTGAAAGAACATGTAATGGTAGATGCCAGTATGTTATTTCTAGGTAGTAGGATAATGGGTACTTTTTAAAAAAGGATTTTTTTATTGATTTGAAAGGCAGAGTGACAGGGGCGGGGTGGGGTGGGGAGAGAGCTCCTCCTCCACCCACAAGTTCACTTTCCAAAGCAAGGAGCCCAGAATCCCATCCAGGTCCTCCCGTGTAGGTGGCACAGACCCAGATGTTCTGCTGCTTTCCCAGGAGCAGTAGCAGGCATCTGGATTGGAAGTGGAGTACTTGGGACTGGAACCGGTACTCTAATATGGGGTACAGGTATGGCAAGTGGTGGTGTAATCCACTAAGCCACAAGGCTCGCCCCGAGTTTTTAGCCTCCATTGTCCTTGTGTATATATTCTTCCTTTTCCACCATGAATCGATTCCTTTTGTAATCATAAGAAATGCAAACGCTGAAGCAGAACGTGACTCCTGTGGAAGAAGCCTCTGCGTGTCCCTCTCTCACCCTCTCTCCCTCCCCCCTAGGGTTTGGCACCATGCTCTCCTCGGTGGCCCTCCTCTCTGTTCTCGTCTTCATCCCCTCTGCGGTGGTGGTGGTCCTGCTGCTGGTGCGGATGGGGCGCCAGGCTGCGGGGCTGAACAAGAGGAGCAAGGCTGGCTATAAGAAGTCGTCTATTGAGGTTTCCGACGAGTAAGTCCCGGCCTGCTCTGCGGGTGCTGCCCTGCCCGTACCGTGCGTCCACGCCCCGCTTCTCTTGCGCGCTGAGTTTAGGTCTGATGGTGCAGTTCCCTTTGGAAGAGAGTGGCTGTGCTGTGGAGCACTGGAAGGGAGGCTGCAGGTGGAGCTTGTGGATATAACCGGGAGAGAGACGGAGGAGCTGTCAGATCGGCCCCATCTTCTGGGGAAATCAGAGTGTACGGGGCCGTAGTTCTGAATATAAACTTGGATGCGGCTATCTCATTTCTTCAAAATCCAGAGGAGATTCCAAATCAGTTGTCCCCCCCGCTTTTTTTTTTTTTTTTTTTTTCGCCACTGAACTGATGTCTCCTGGCTGAAGATGCATGCGTAATGATAGAGGCTTTAAGAATAGCTGTGGAGGACAAAAGTGTCTAAATCAGGGATCTGTTCTTGGTCAGCAGACACTCCGCAGGAGCTGAGTGGACTGTGGTTGTCAAAGCCACTCTGCTGGTGAGCAGGCATCATCCAGTGTTTGCCCTCAAGACAAATCTACTAAAAAAAAAAAAAAAAAGTAACAAAATTCTACCTAAAAACCCCATTGGTTCTCCATTGTCTTTGTCAGGGGTCTTTAACCTGATGGTCTTAGCCTGAGAGGGCCCAGGTTTTCAGAGCGTGTGTGTGTGTGTGAGTGTGTGTGTATGTGTGTGTGAGTGTGTTCATGTATTCCCCCCCCCCCGCCATGCTTTTATTTAAAGGATCAAGGGTGCCCTGTACAAGGAATCTATGGCCCCAAAGAGGTGATGAATGCTTGATTGAAACATCTATTTCTTTTTAATTTTTTAAAAAAGATTTATTTATTTTGAAAGACAGAATTAGAGAGAGAAAGAGACATAATCTTCCACCCATTTGTTCACTCCCCAAATGGCCGCAATGGCTGGAGCTGGGCCAAACAGAAGCCAGGAGCCAGGAGCTTCCTCGAGGTCTCCCACACGGGAGACTGGGGCTCAAGGACTTGGGCTATCTTCTACTGCTTTCCCAGGCCATCGCAGAGAGATGGATAGGAAGAGGAGCAGCCAGGACTTGAATCAGTGCCCATATGGGATGCTGGCGCTGCAGGCAGTGGCTTTACCCGCTGCACCATAGCGCTGGTCCCTAAAATGTATATTTCTAAGGTTAGTATACAAAACCCTTTATTATCTGACCTCGTCACATTGTTTCCTGCCATTTCTTTTCATTGACCCTGCATTCCAGCCGCTGTGAGCTGTCCTCGAGCAAATCATTTACCCTCTATGCTTTTCTGTGGCCTGGATTGCCTTCCTCTCCTCTCCTGCTTGCCCGGAAGCTCCAAATCTTCAACCTTCCGTCTCTTGAGTATCCCTAGCTCCTCCAGGGTGCAGCTCTTCCACGCCCTGCCCTTTGCTGCCACAGCAGTTTGACATTAACTCTATTAAAATGCTTATCACATATTGTATTATAACATACTTAAGGGGCCAGCACTGTGGCGTGGCTGGTAAAGCTGCCGTCTGCAGTGCGGGCATCCCATATGGGTGCTGGTTCGAGACCCAGCAGTTCCACTTCTGATCCAGCTCTCTGCTGTGGCCTGAGAAAGCAGTGGAAGATGGCCCAAGTCCTTGGGTCCCTGCACCCGCGTGGGAGACCTGGAGGGAGCTCCTGGCTCCTAGCTTTAGATCAGTGCAGCTCCAGCCATTGCAGCCATTTGGGGAGTGAACCAGCAGATGGAAGACCTCTCTCTCTCTGCTTCTCTTTCTCTTTCTGTGTAACTCTGACTTTCAAATAAATAAATACATCTTTTATAAAAAATAGCATACTTAAGTTTAATGCTTGAAGATTTATTTGAAAGGCAGAGGGAGTGAGGAGGTGGAGAAGTGAGATAGAGAGAGAGCAAGTGAGAGAGAGATCTTCAGTACATAATTCACTAATTCACTCCCCAAATGCCTGCAGCAGCCGGAGATGTGCCAGCCCCAAGCCTGGAGCCAGAAACTCCATCTGGGTCTTCCACCTGGGTGGCAGGAACCCTATTACTTGGACCATCAGCCTCTGGCTCCCAGGTGCATTGTCAGAAAGCTGGATTAGAAGCACAGAGTAGCAGGGTAGCCAGGACTTGCACCAGGCACTCCTATGGGATATGCATGTGCCAAGTGGTGGCTTAACGCTCTGCACCACAACACTTGCCCCTACTTGTTAGGTTTTACCAGGTCTCTCACCTCCATGAGATTGTAAGCTCTTCAAGGGACCATGTTTTGTTTGTTTATGTTTTTACCCTCGCCTAGCATGATAACCAGACATTGTTGGTGCTTGGTACAATTCTGAATGAAAAATTATGACTCATTTCTATTTATTGAGCACATACTATGTGCTGGGCAACATATTTAATTTTATTTCCTCCTATTCTTGAAGGGCAGGCAGGAAGTCTGTATTTTATAGATGAGAAACAGGCACCTGGCTGGTGGGTGGCAGAACCAGGATCGAGGCCAGGCCTGTGGGTTTCAATGCCTGTGTTCTTGCACGTCCTCTGCTGAGCATGGTGATGGTCCGGGTTTGCTCTGTCCCCTTCTGCAGCACCGACCAGGAGGAGAACGACACGTGCATGACAAGGCTTTGCGTCCGCTGTGCCGAGTGCATGGTAAGTCCCCGCCAGTCCCTCTGCTGTCTGTCTGTCTCACTTTCCCGCTGACTCAGGGAGGTCCTTGGCCCTCCGAGGCAGCAGGGGATATGCAGATAGGACCACGCGAGGTCTGAACCAGAGTCTTTGCCCAGAGCCTTCCAGTCACAGGGGAGCCCCGCCAGTTGTGAGCATGATTTTGTTGTCTGCCTCGTGAGCGTGGGCTGGTATTCGTAGGTTAGGGAGAGGGCTGGCCCGAGCAGCCTGTGCTGGTGACAGAAAGTCCTAAGAGAGGAGTGGCCTGCGCGCTGGATTCATCCGAGGACACTCCGACTGGCTGGCCCAGAGCCCCGCGTGTGATTTTCCTGCTGAGCCTCAGTGTTTGCCAGGGAGGTAGAGCAATAGAACCTTTCGGTAACCGGATGTCTTTTCTCAATGAACATTACCACGTGGAAGGCTCAGGTTTGGATTTCAATGGAAAAAGGCTGCTACGGCCGCCCCTCGAGTATTTGCTGTTTCTAGGAAGCCTGTGTGCAGTATACTAGGTACTCAGGAAACAGCAGTGAACAAAACTGACCAAAAGTTCAGCCCCCACAGAACTTAATGTTCTTCACCTGGAAAACATTTTGTCATTCTGCAAGGTCCAGCTGAGATGCCACCGCCCGTTAAACTGCATTTTTCTTTTTTTTTTTTTTTTTTTCTTTTCTTTCTTTTTTTTTGGATAGGCAGAGTGGACAGTGAGAGAGAGACAGAGAGAAAGGGCTTCCTTTTTCCGTTGGTTCACCCTCCAATGGCCGCTGCGGCCGGCGCACCACGCTGATCTGAAGGCAGGAGCCAGGTGCTTCTCCTGGTCTCCCATGGGGTGAAGGACCCAGCACTTGGGCCATCCTCCACTGTACTCCTGGGCCACAGCAGAGAGCTGGCCTGGAAGAGGGGCAACCGGGACAGAATCCAGCGCCCCCACCAGGACTAGAACCCGGTGTGCCGGCGCCGCAAGGCGGAGGATTAGCCTATTGAGCCACGGCGCCGGCTCACTAACTGCATTTTTCTAAAAGACAGTTACAGAGAGGGAGTGGGTGGGGGAGGAGAGATTGATCTATCTATCTATCTATCTATCTGCTGGTTTGCTCCCCAAATGGCTGCAATGGCTGGACTGGGCCAGGCTGGAGCCGGGAGCCAGGAGCCAGGAGCTTCTTCCGGTCTCCCACGCGGGTGCAGGGTCCCAAGCACTTGTGCCATCTTCTACTGCTTTCCCAGGTGCAGTAGCAGAGAGCTGGGTCAGAAGTGGAGCATCTAGGAGGAACCGACGCCCATGTGGGTTTTGGTATTGCAGGTGGTGTCACAACACTGACCCCCATGATGAGTGCTTGCTAATCTTGAATGAGTGCTTACAGAGTGCCAGGCCCCATGCAGAGCAATCTGCATACATTGTCTCATTCAGTTCAGTAGGTGTTTTTGTTGTCCTCATTTTACAGATGAGAAAACCAGCTTTTAGAGAAGTGAACTAGTTTTTTTTTTTAAGATTTATTTATTTATTTCAAAGTCAGAGTTACACAGAGAGAGGAGAGGCAGAGAGAGAGAGAGTTCTTGCATCCGATGGTTCACTCCCCAATGGGTCACAATGGCCGGAGCTGTGCCGATATGAAGCCAGGAGCCAGATGTGTCTTCCGGGTCTCCCACGCGGGTGCAGGGGGCCAAGGACTTGGGCCATCTTCCACTGCTTTCCCCAGCCATATCAGAGAGCTGGATCGGAAGTGGAGCAGCTGGGTCTCGAACTGGCGCCGATATGGGATGCTGGCACTTCAGGCCAGGACATTAACCTACTGCGCCACAGTGCCGGCCCCAGTGAACTAGGTTTATCCAAGCTCACACAGCCAGCAAGGGTGGAACTTGGAAGCAGCGTGACCCCTCGCCTCACCTCCCAAACACAATCCTGTGTGCTCTGCTGTAGCCAGGGAACCCTTCCTTGTATTCCGAGATCTCAAAAAATACTCACCGAGGGAAAGGAAACCATCAAGGCTTCCAGGCAGCAGTGAGCCCACTAGGCATGATCGTACCGAGGTGCCTGACGCTTCACGGGGGTGTAGGCGTGGCAGGTCCGGGGCATCGAGCTCCTGCTTCACACTCTGGTTCCCTTGGAGGATCCGAGTATGTGGACTTCGGCGTTGTACTTCCCGTGCACACCACGCCCTCCGTTCTTTCCCTCCAGGACTCAGACTACGAGGAGACATACTGATGAAAGCCTGCGTGAGATAAGAAGAGCCTCCTACACCAGAAATGACCCCACTCCCCGGCAGCTGCAACCTCTCAGAGGGCGGCGCTGGCCCGGACGGCCGGGGCAGAGCATCTGGGGGTCATCTGTGAAGACACTAGAAGCCATTTATTTATTGAAGAAGTGTTGTTGTTGTGTTTGTAAACCTCAGAAGCCGTCAGAAGAGACTCATGACTTCCCTTCTGACAGGTTACTCTAGTCGGATGAAGAAAGTCTTTCCTGAGCAGATACTTTTTGGTTCCATGTTCTCTTCTGGTTTAGAAGGAGAATCCTAAGTGTTTGCCACGTTGCTGATGCCAAAATGATTATTGCAGCGAAGTGGATCGTGTAGTTTCCTGATGTACTACCAGACAAAATGTTGTCTTTGCTTTTTGCTCCAGGGACATGTCCAGCTGTGAATTAGTCTACAGCATAGAGTCCTGGTTTAGTGGTCGCGTCAACTGTGAGCGACTTGGAGTGCACAACCCTAATCTCCTGGGAGCTGGGAGGATCAGGAGTCTTTGGATTGCCTTTACTGGGGTTTTAAAGTATTAAATAAAGTGTCGTCCGTTTACAATTAAGGCAAGGAGTGGTGAGCTAGAGGAGTCCTGGTTTGGTTTGGTTTGGTTTGGGTCTCCTTGGCCCAAGGAGTGTTTGTTTTCTTACAGCTGACTAATTGTGGTTTCATTCTCGATTTTTCAGATTAGAGGCAAGGAAAATTCTTGAAAAGAATGTAGTGGGGACGTCCAGACTGTTTTAGCATTTCTCTGCACTTGAACCTTTTCACTTGTGTTGTTCTCTAAAATGTTGACTTCTAAAATGCACCAGCTGCAAGTGCACTGCGATGGGCAAGCTGTCTTCCATCCTCCCACAGCAGCGCACTTCAAATGTTAACTTAGATGGGGTTTCTGCAGGCCATCAGCACGTATGTGTAACGTCGCGAGGTTCGTGTCTCCCTCATGAGAAGTGAAAATTATCTCCCTCCTTCATCTTTGTGTTTCTTCTTCTTTTTTTTTTTGACAGGCGAATGGACAGTGAGAGAGAGACAGAGAGAAAGGTCTTCCTTTTTCCGTTGGTTCACCCCCAATGGCTGCTACGGCCGGCGCACCGTGCTGATCCAAAGCCAGGAGCCAGGTGCTTTTCCTGGTCTCCCATGCGGGGGCAGTGCCCAAGGACTTGGGCCATCCTCCACTGGCCCGGGCCACAGCAGAGAGCTGGACTGGAAGAGGAGCAACTGGGACAGAATCCGGCGTCCCGACTGGGACTAGAACCCGGTGTGCTGGCGCCACAGGCGGAGGATTAGCCTATTGAGCCGTGGCGCCGGCCCATCTTTGTGTTTTCAATAGGAAGTCCCACTCCATGGTTCCTCCCTCTGTGTTTCAGGGGGTTCCCACATGGTAACATCTTGCATTATGAATGTTATAAAGCCACTTGTATCTTTTTGGCCAAGATCTCGTTTTAAAAATTTGGGTCATTAGCTCTGCTCGTAGAATTGGCCTGGCCTCTTGTGTCAGTCTGGAGCGGAGAATCTGGTTAGTTGACGGTCTCCTGTGATTCACCTGCAGTCACGGAAGGAATCAGAAGAGGCGGATGGGATGGCAGTTGACATTTTCAGTAGGTAAACGCTGCAGTCCTTCAGGCCACTTTTTTAAGGATGTGGTTGTCTGTGGCCAATAGAATGAGACCATTTTTAACACCCAACAGAGAAAAGAAAATAATTTGAACAACAAAAGTAAATTCTTGGCACTCTTGGGGTTTGAAGATAGAGATCTAATTGTAAGGGGGAGTTTCTGTGTCTCATTTCTCTCCCACTGAGATGTTTCCGGAACCCATTCAAAGCCACATCCCATGAAATGGGGAACTGGTTTGGGGTGAGGCTTCTCGTAATCCCCTCGCAGGTCCGTTGTGAGGATGTGTCCAGTGTGGATGTTTGTCCTTCCAGGCAAAGGGTGCCCTGTGAGTACTTGGACGGGGTACTTTGTAGCCTGATCGTGACTTGCAACGGTCCCTTCCTTTCGAGGTGGTCGAGCGGTAGAGCTCTTTGTGGTGAAGGAGTGAATTGGCGATACAGTCTACTGCTCGAGTTTGTGGTCCCATCCTGGCTGGAGACGATCACACTGTGGGGGAGGGAAGGTTGCAGCTTTTGTCTTCAAAGGAGCTGAAGACGCCTGCCTGCCTGCCTGCCTGCAGGGTGAAAGGCAGAGGGAGTCCGTGTCTCACCTGCTGTTTGCATCTCCCAAGGTGCCGTACTCTTCATTTTTGCCCCTCCATGGACTCTTCTCCTCACTTGGAGACCGGCCTGTGTAGAAAGGGTCAAAGGGTTTCAGCATCTTTCTCTGGTGGGCGAAGCCTCGACTGGTGGTTTCATTCCTTTACGAGTTTTGTGCATTAGACTCTGATTCTATCACAAAGTGTGAGCTTATGAAGTACGTTGTGTCTCCCGTGCTCCTGTTACTTTGGGCTACTTGGAGAACCTTTTAGTTCCCGGCAGCTCCTGAAATGGGCACTCATGCTTCAAGAGGGAAGACTGCCATCTCTTTGTTTAAAAAAAAAAAACAAAACAGCCCTGGAAGAGAAATCCCGAGTGTGAGTGTTCTGTTGTGGCCCATAGCCGTGTTGCTAGCCGGAGCTGCGAGGCGATCCACGGGACCAAGACGACTCTAACTGCACAACGTAGAACCTTGCTGCTCCAAGAGGCAGCTCTGTTCCTTTGCCTCCAGTGTTGGACTGTTAACTGCTGCATCTCATCACCTTTTTTTTTTTTTTTGTAAGAGGGTATGCACCGTTGGGCCATGTGCACTGACATTGTAACTCTTGGTATCTTTACCACAGCATAATTAATAAACTTCTCTATGTCTTCTACCTGCCTTTTGGTGTACATCTGTTGGAGGGTTGTCATGTGAAAGAGGGGGGTTTGTGGTTTTCAGCATGAAGCAAACAGATGTGTCTGAGCTGTACCCTAGCAAGAAGCCACATAGATTTCGATTCGGTGGTCTGCTGGAGCCAGCTCCCACGACAGGAACCGATGATAACATTTTTTAGGGACTTTGCCAATTGGGTGTTAAACTGTTGGTTGCTCGTGGTGATAGTATTTGTGCTATGGACCCTGCACCATGCAGCGTAGGCATCCGACAGCTTTGCAAGGGATCCAGGACAAGTCTGTCTGATGAGCATGCTGTGGGTAGGCCTGGCCAAGGATGAAAGTGTGTCCAGCAGGATCCGTCATCTGGAAGTGGTGAGTTTTAAGGCGGTGCGTGCTCAGGATGTGCAAGGCGCACGAGGGGTTCTCTAGGAGAGCAACTTGGAGGCTCTCGGCACTGCTCTCCCGTGATCAGAGGAGATCTGCATGTCTGGCTGGGGAGCTGCAGGACTGAGGTGCGAATCTTTGGACCCAGAGATTGGGTGATGGCCTGGCTTTATTGCACCTGTGTGTTGAAAGAAGAACTGAGAGGCTGCCGTATCCCAAACCCAGAGCCAAATGTTTCGTGGTCCTTTTAAATCCTTGTCTTCTGTGTGCACGAAGCTGACTGCCCCTCAGCAAAGGTGTGCCGAATGCCATCAGGCCCCCCTTCAGAGAGCTCGTCGTGCGGAAGTGGGTGACACCTGCACAAGGCTGGGCTGTGGGGCTCGCCCACGTGAGCCGAGCTTATTAGCCCTTTGGAGGATGGAAGCATAATCTAAAAAAGTGGCTAGGGGGCCAGCTGACTGAAAGGAGAAGCTTGACTTGGAGGTTCCGGTTTGTGTGCCGGCAGCAGGCTCAGCACGCATACACTTGGCTTGCACTGAGTCTGACCTGCGGCACTGGCAGAAGTCTCTTCGGTGCGGTGTGGGAAGTGCTGTTGCCCAAGAGCTCAGTGCACAGCCCCTCCTGGGCCCCTGCATCTCAGGTAAGCCCTTGCTGTGTGCCTGTCCACCCACTGTCTGAACGTCTCACCGGGGAGAAGGCTGGCTGATCTGGCACGCCTTTAGGATCGAGAGGCCACAGTCCTACAACTCTCCGTCTTTGTAGGGCCACTGTCATAAGGTGGTCTGGTGTGTGCAGTTTTAGTTTCCGTAGTGTAGAGCGACTTAGGTTAAGAGCCTCAGAAAAAAGAAAAGGAGGGTGGGCTCGTGGTAGAAGAGTAAATGGCAATGACGATAATTAATTTTCAGCTTGAAGTTGCCCGTGGTTGTGGTAGAGCCGTGACTGGTTCTCCTTGAGCTCATGGCAAAAAACCCTTCCTTCATTGTTCTTCTCTCCATTGTAGATGTGAAAACCTCTAGCCTTTAGGAGCCAGGAATGCAAACCTCCCAAGAGAGTGAGGTTCTCATCCTCACTTGTCACGTCCCTGGGGTAACCCTGACCTTGGGAAAGACTGTGTAAGGTGGTTTAGGTGTAATCGGGTCTGCAGGAAGCAGTTGGAGTCCCTGATGGCTTCCAAGGTGCCATTCCAGTGGAGGCTTGGAGGATGTAACCTGCGCTGTGTCACAGGAGCCGTGCTGTCGCCAGTCTGTACCAAGTAACCTCGCAACAAAAAGCAAGAGCACAATTTAAGAGGTTTATGCCTCAGAGTCATTACATGGACTTGTACAGGGATACTTCAAAAAGTTCATGGAACTCAGAAATACGAGATAAATAGGTTTATTTTGGTACAAAATTGTTTGAAATCCATGAGGAGTTTGTTTCAGAATACCCATTTTTTTTTTTTTGACAGGCAGAGTGGACAGTGAGAGAGAGAGAGAGAGAGAAAGGTCTTCCTTTGCCGTTGGTTCACCCTCCAATGGCCGCCGCAGCAGGCACACTGTGGTAGGCGCACCGCGCTGATCCGATGCCAGGAGCCAGGTGCTTCTCCTGGTCTCCCATGGGGTACAGGGCCCAAGCACTTGGGCCATCCTCCACTGCACTCCCTGGCCACAGCAGAGAGCTGGCCTGGAAGAGGGGCAACCGGGACAGAACCCGGCGCCCTGACCGGGACTAGAACCCGGTGTGCCGGCGCCGCAAGGCGGAGGATTAGCCTAGTGAGCCATGGCGCCGGCCTTTCAGAATACCCATTTTCCACAGACTTTTTGAAGCCCTCTCCATATGCAGGGATTTCAATTTGTTTTTGTTTCAAAAATAATCCTATCTTTTAATTCCATTTTCCGTGAACTTTTTTTTTTTTTTAGATTTATTTATTTATTTGAAAGGCAGAGTTACAGAGAGAGAGAGAGAGAGAGGTCTTCCATTCACTGGTTCACTCACTAGATGGCCACAGCAGCCGGAACTGGGCTGATCTGGAGCCAGGAGCCAGAAGCTTCTTCCAGGTCTCCCACATGGCTGCAGGGGCCCTAGGACAGGCCCAAGGACTTGCACAATCTCCTACTGCTCTCCCAGGCCACAGCAGAGAGCTGGATCAGAAGTAGACCAGCTGGGTCTTGAACCCACACCCATGTGAGATGCCAGCGCTACAGATGGCGGCTTTACCCACTACGCCACAGCACTGGCCCCTCCATGAACTTCTTGATGTATGTTTTATACCTAAAAGCATCTGAGAGCCTGGAGATACATGGCACTATGAAGAGAGATGAGGGGGACTTAGCATTGCAGCTGGGCGGGTGACGTGAGCGAGGGGACGCTGGGCAGGTGTCTGTTGGCTTGGTGGTGGGCTATCCCCACTGGGGACAAACTCCTGACTGAGTCAGCACTGCTGTTCTAGTTTACCTCGCATTATTGTGATATTTGGGGGTCGTTTTCCTATTCTGTGTGGTAGGGTCGTTGTTGTGAGCTTACCTTCTGAAGTTTGCTCTGTCTTAGTTGTGCCAAGGGTAACAACTGTTCTACACTCATAAGAATAGGGAAGGGGATCTGATGGTTGTAACCTTCCAGGAGCAATAGACGACCCCTTCCAGAAGTCATGTCATGAAAGAGCTGTGAGCTCAGGTCAGGACTGAGATGACGAACTCTGCAGAAGTATCTCAAAAATACCTTCTGAGGAGGTCACTGTGTATCCAGAAAGAGAAGGAAGCAGGTAGAAGTTAAACATTTAAATGATACCTATTATTATCAAGGTGCTTCTGAATGCTTTTGTTGGATGTTTAAAAACTGAGATTTATTATATATGTATATATATATGAAATTCAGAATTTTGTAACCATATACTCATGTATCTGTAATTCAGAATTGTGTGTGTGTGTGTGTGTGTGTGTGTGTGGAGTCATGCAGTGCATGATGGTAGTTTTGTCACCAGTGGGTTGTTTATACAGTGGTGGCCCCAAAAGGTTGTATCGCCTCCCGACATTGCAGTTTGTGTCTGTACACTCGATCATGGTCACACAGTAAGAAAAGCACCGAACGATGCCCTTCTCAGAATTTTTTGCATCCCTGGTTGGTAAGTGATGACGGGATCAATAACAATAGGAACCTCTGCGTCATCGCCAACTGACTGGGGAACTGAAGCTTGACTAGAGTGTTGGTGGTAGATGTCCAGTGTCCTGAGCTCGTCTGAGTAGTAGTAGCTCGGTGCTCCTGTGGGCCTCCACCTGGGCCGCTGCTGGAGATGCCGTGGATGTGGGCAGTGCTCTTGGCCCAGTAGAGCTTCTGGTCTTAGTGGGGGTGAGGGGATGGAGAGCAAGGCTTTACTCAAACGAGCACACAAAACATAGAGAATTAGAACTTGTGACAGATGCCCTAAGAGAAAATAGTGTAGTGAGACGTTTGGCTAGGGGATCTGACCCAAAAGAGATGGCTGTGGAGGCGTGTCCTGAGGAGGTGACATTCTAACTTGGCAGCTGAAAGATGAGGAGGGGCTAACAGGGGAGCGCGCGAGCTGTGGGAGTTGGAGGAGCAGTCGGTCAGGGGTAGCAGAATATGGTTCCACAGAGAAGCTTTGCCGCGTGCCATGGCCCCAACACAGGCTTGTATGAGCCCTGGATCAGGTACTGCTACTTCTCTGTGTTTTTCAGACAACTCACTTTACGATCCATGCCTCAGTTTCCTCGTCTCCAAGGCCTTGACTCAGGATTGTGGTGAGGACTAGTGAGTTAATGCGGAAGGCACTCCGACAGTGCCTGGTGCAGGGCCTTCTCTGGGTGGTTGCATTCTTGCACTCCCGCTTTCTGGTGTAATGCTCTATGACGTAGGAAGACAAGATAGGGGTCTGAGCCTTTAACGCTGAGGACAACGCTCAGGGAGGTCGAATGCTTTTCCCAGGGGTCAAAGAGTCAGTGAATGGAAGATCTGAGCCCAGAAGATAAATTGTTTTAAAACCCAATTCAGTGCTTTTTCCGTTGGAATCACTGCTGCTCTTCGCTCACGCTGGGTTCGGAGCATGCGCTGGAATGGTTACAGCTGAAAATGGGTCTCTTTGGTAATCAGATAGGGTGCATGTTTCTTAGAATTTGTTTGAAAGTGGTTTTGGGTGTGTCTCTTAGTGACTCAGGTTTGGCGACTAGATTCAGAATCTTTGTAGGGTCACTGGTTTCCTCTTGGAGCGGAGCAGTGGGGTGGCAGGATGCCTTTATTTGATGTTGATGATTACACGGGCAGCTGTGGGCATTTGTGCAGCATGTGCCAGGCACGCTACAGGTGCAGTAGCTTGGGATGGGACACGAGTCTCAGCAAGACGCAGAGTCGGGCTCTTGAGAGTGTACAGACTTGAGTAGGGGTTGGTGGCAGGCAGAGCGGTCATCGCGGCTCCGTGCAGATGGTGGGGTAGGCACCAGAGCTGCGTGCTGTCTGCTGGGCAGAGAAGGAACAACACCCACGGCCCGGGGAAGGACTCAGCCAGCAGGTAGCGGGGGTCTCAGATGGCCTGGATATGCTGACCGAAAGCTAGGGCGTGTTGTGTGTAGAGGAGGCCGTGATGGCTCTCGGTCACGCGTGAGTGTGCATGAGGTGAGGTGCATGGCCTGAAACATGAGGAGCGCTGTGGCCGTCTCTGGAGAGAGCTGTGTTTTCTGTAGCGGTGCTTCTATTTGGGGAAACTTAATGTGCCTCTCAGTCCGTCTGCATCCATGTGATGCCCGTCTACATTGTCCCGTGGAATTCAGAGTGGAGACGGGTAGTTCTCGTGTGTTCGGATCCGTCATTTGCTGTTCTTACAGGGGTGGAAGCTCAGAGTCTGAAAGTTCCCTGACCTGGAGACTTTGCTACCTGACTCCTAGGTCCCCAGAAACAGGGTGTTCTAGGGTAACACTCCCTGGGCTTTGAAACGCTGTCACTCGCGTTATCCTGTGTGATTTTTGCATTGTTATTCCATGTTAGAGGCAAGGAAACTGAGGATCAGGGAACCCCGCTGACTTTTCTGCACAGGGGGGACCTCAGGAAGGAACCGCCTTGGACGGTTTGGCCTTGATTTTCGGAGTGGAGGACTGCGTTGATTAAAACACAAGTGAGGACTCTCTTGGGTAATTATCTTCACCAAGTAAAACGACCACGCCACGTGCCAGACGTCCCAGCAGAGGCGGCTGGGTGCCTTGCTGTCGACGAAGTGACAAGACCTCTGCTCCTGGCAGGTTCTCAGGTGGAATCTTCCAGTGGCGGGGCGGCGAGGGTGCAGGAGTCACACCTGACACCCAGCACGACAGTGGGAAGCCTTGATCAGCTGAACTGGGACTCCCTGGAGTCTGGGGTCTTTTGTCTGACCAAGAGAGTTTGGGATCATTGTGTGGAATAGGGAATGCTTTTCCAGGAGCTGGTAATGCCACAGAGATAATGTAGACATTGAAGAAATACTTTTGCCCATGCAAAGTGCAATTCTCATTCCACTATAGGCTATTCTACCTTAAAAAAGTAAAAAAAAAAAAAAAAAAAATAAAACAAAAAAAAACCACCATACACAACCCCCCACTCCCAGCCCGCCCTGTGGGCCTTTCGTATGGCTTCTTCGTGTCCCACCCTTTGGTTAACTCCTCAACTGGGTTTACATTTCTCCCCCTTACTCCTACATCTCCTTTCCCACATGGCCTGCACATTCCTCACTGAAAGTAGGAATTCTAACTGACTGGGGACATGGATGACAAGTCCGGGCTGGCATCCGTCATTTTTGTTTCGTGTGAAACGCTCAGGTTGTGGAATGCCTCGGGTTCGCACCTCAAGGACTTGGCTGTAATCATTTGCTCCCCCCACCCCTTGAAAAGCAGCTTTCATCCTCTCTCCCCTTAGGGCCAGTCTGATGCAGCCCCCAAGCGGCTGTCCCAACACCGCTGGGTTTTGTCTCATCAGAGCGCTGTCAGCCTCTTGTATTATTTTCTTTATCCCTTCATTTGCTGCTCTTCTCCCCAACTTCTCCCAGCTGAGAACTGCAGCTGGGCCAGGACCCTGTCTTTCTTGTTCAATATTGCACCCCTCACGGGTGGTTAATTCAGCGAACTGGATAGTGAAGGTCTGACTTTGTTCTCTTTTGTCTTAAGATCACAGAGTTGACAGCAGCATGTTTTGCCCGGTGACGCTCATCCTGAACTTGGTGTTACTGAGTAAGTAGAAGCCAAGGCCTGAGAGGAGTATTTAATTTCTCATAAGTCTCATGCGTTTCAAAAACCCGTTTTTGTGTATCTTCACCCCCTGGGGTTGTTGAAAACAGAAGCCTTAACCTGAAGCTGCAGAGTTTTGCCAAAGCAGCTGACTGGGAAGCCAGGTCGCAAGCCTTCCTTGGAAAGTGGGGTCTTCCCCTGTTTCTGTCAGACACAGAAGGCCTTTGAGTCCCCACTGAGCAGGCGTCCTGGGGCCCTGTTGCATGACACCAAGCAAGTCTCTCCCCAGCATGCTTGTACTTCCAGTTGCCGTCTTCTGAAACCTCAGCAGCCCGGATCTGGAACTGAGATTGCCCAGATCCCTTTCCTTGTTTCGGGCTGCGGCCGCACGCGCCTGCCTCCGCACGCCTCCTCACGTGCACACAGCTCTTTCCCAACTTCCTGTGGTTCCTTTGTCTGGAACCCTCCCTCCCCACTGCCAGTGTTGCCCAAGGCTTCCTTAGGCTTCGGTTTCCATCCACAGCACCCCTTCCCTGGGGCGTGCCCCTGCCTTCTCCTTAGCCAGACTGGGTCTCCCGGGTGTGCCTCGGTGGGGTGCTCAGCGCTGCCTCTCCTTTCTCCTTGGCCTCTTTATCCCAGGGATGCTCGGTGGGGAGAAGAAAGGAATCAGGTGCTTGGCGCTCCTAGCCTTCTAGTTTTCTCTTTATTATTATTATTCCAACTGTGGAGGGCAGCTTGAACACTGACTTAGCAAAGTACACACCTCACTGCAGTTCCAGGCACAGAAAGTGTACACACACACATGCACGCACACATGCACAATGCACACACAAGCACACACAAAAGTACACACATGCATACACATGCACAATGCACACACAAAAGCACACACATGCATACACACATGTACACACATGCAACACACACGCACACATAGCCTGTATGTGTGCACATGTACACGCATGTACACACCTGCACATGTGTGTAATCTGCAGTAGACTGTTTTTCATGGAAGCAGGGTGATAACTGTGCCGGAGGGTGTTTGACTGTTTCCCAGAGGCCTGTGGAGAAGTCTGCTGTGTTTGCCCTCCTCTCCAGAGAGTCGCCCATCCAAGCCCTGTGGGTGGTGGCCTGGTGGCCCCAAGGTGTTCTGCAGGTCTTTCTGGAGCGCGTGGCCTCCTCTGTGAAAGCCTCGTTTTATTTGGCTGTTTCTCTACTAAGATCACCCTTCAGACAGGAGCTCCTCTTTGCTTTGGTTGTTGCTGTTGCTTTTGAAAAATCCGTGATTGTACGTACAGAGCGGAAATGCCCTCCTTATACCTTTAGCCACACGGAGACTTGCTCGGTTCTTCCTCACAGGAAAATTCCATCTAGTTGTTGCAGCTAATTTTGATTTCTTTCAAAATAACTCCCTGCGAAGGGTTTGCAGTTCATGTTTTCTTTTCCAGCCTCCCTACTGTGGGCCCGCTGCTGGGCAGGAAGTCAGCTCTCTTCTCTCAGGGAAACAGCTTGGATGAAGAGACTGGCACGTCGTCTCTCCCTTCCCATATGCGTTTGCTTGGCTCCTCTTTGTATGAGCCAGGCAGCTTCTAAATTTGTCTTTCTCTATTTTGTTTTCTCTCTGCATAGATCGTAACTGATGAGAGCAGAAATACTGATGCTAGGGTATTTGCTTTTCATGACCTCTTGCAATTCCTTGAGCAACATAGAGATATGGAGAGGGAGTGGTCCATGGGTGCCGGCACCCAGAGGCTGAAGAGCCAGGGCTGGTGGCACCGTGGGAGGGAGCGGGGCTGGGAGAGGGCAAAGCCAATGGAGCTCAAAGGGAGAGCTGTACTCTGTATTGGCCCAATTTCAATGACCTGCACAACGGCCTGCACTGCAGCAAATGCAGGGGCAGGCTTTTGTCAAAGAATTAAAGCAAGAGAGAGAGAGAAAGGCGACCAAAACTATCCCTGAACTGGCTTTTCAGATAGGGGGTCATGGGAAACTTAAGAGCAAGACGCATCCCATTTCCTGTTTGTGGTAAGTGGATGTGAGTGTCTAGATGGACCACCAGCGAGGAGGCAGTTCCGGGTGTCCCCTGGAAGGAAGAGTTCTGGAAGGAAAGGGGGAAGGGACCAGCTGGGAGGAGGGAGCCGCATAGCTTCCGTGGCACTGGATGACCTGAGCCCTCGAGGTACCAGAGGATGCTTCTCCTAGCCTTGGGGCCGCCTGCTGGTTTGAGGTGCAGTTGGGTACGTGGGTGGTCCGTGTTGCATCCCTTGGGTGGGGGTGGGTGGTGGTCCAGTACTGCGTGGTTGATAGTGATTTTTGGTGTTGAGGGTATTCGTCTAAGCCATGTGTCTCTTGCTTTTGACTCATAGATTATTCCTGGGGCCTGAGTGACCCGATTGTTTCTGCCCGTGAGCTAACAGTGCATGTGGGTGATTCGGCTCTGATGGGCTGTGTTTTCCAGAGCACGGAAGACAAACTCGTGACCAAGGTGGACTGGACGTTCTCCTCCGGAGAGCGCGCCAAGGTAGCAAGGAGGAAGCGTCGGGGGGGCAGCGGAGGCCCTGGCGGCGGGTGGCAGGACTGAGCGGGCAGAGGGGGTGCCACGAGGTGGTGCTGTGCCGGGGCGGGGTGGGTGTTTGGGGGTCATCCCTGCACCCCCTCCTCACCTAGCCGCTTCGCTGGGCAGCTCCAGCTGGGTGAGTTTCTCAGGCTCTCTGAGCTTCAGCTTCCATATCTGTGAGGAGGAGGGTGATTATATAACGGTAGTGCTCAACTGTCAGGTCGCTGAGGTCTGATGGGACATCCACGAGGCGTCTCCTGCTGTTTGTGGACTGGCACGGGTGGGTGAGGGAGCGGTTCCCGTGGTCTAAGCAGAGGAACTCCGGCCTGGGCACAGCACAGATGCCACCGTGATCTCTCTTGGGGTGAGAGGGGGCAGATTCATTCAGCACCCTACTTCCTCTGTGTTGTGGGGAATCACCCTTCTCTTCTCCGTGGCTGCTTGAAATGTGGAGACTGGCCAATGCAGCGTGACTGGGCAAAGTTCCTATTTGAAAGTAGGAACCAGGAGGCAGGAAGGATCTCATGAGAGCTTGTGTGGCCATCCGGGTATGTCAGGGTCCTTGGTGATTTCTTACTAGCAGCAACATGCCAGCATTTGCAAATGAAATATTGCCTTTGAGGCATTCCCTGTGACCTCTGTCATCCCACTGGCGTCAAATCAGTATTTATCAGTACAGGAGAGATTTAGCCCTGGTCTGAGTAGAAGTAACACCTCCCCAGGGCTTGCCCCCTAGCCTGCTGTTACTTCCTGCCCCTGACTCCTTGTGATGTGCCGCCTGGAGGGCGGCGGAAGCCAGAGCAGCGGCTGCCGGGAGCGCCAGCCCACAGGCCCAGTGGAATTCAGCCATGAATTCCATCGCCACAGCATAGGGGCCGTGATGGCAGACAGGGTGAACCTGAAAGATGGGTCCTCAGAAACTGTCAGCTGGCGTGCCCAGGGCCAGCATCAGAGGTGTTACATCTTAGGTTGCAAGAAACAAAAATGGGAGCCAAGTTTCTCACTTGTCCTTGCAGCCAGTGAGTCACTGAGCACGTCACCTGGCACCTTGTAATTATTCCCTGAGGATTTGCTCCTAATTAGGCTGCCTCCACAGAGCAGGATCTCTTGTTTGTTTGTTTGTTTATCTATCTGAGAGGCAGACACACATGCAGAGAAGGAGATAGAATGAACCTGCTGCTTTAGTCCCTAAATGCCCAGGTCTCCCTCGTAGGTGGCAGGGACCCAGTCACTTGAGCCGTCACCCTCTGCCTCCCGGGGTGTGCATTAGCAGGAAGCTGGCATCAGGAGTGGAGCCAGACCTTGAACGCAGCCGCTCCGGTGTCCCAACCACCAGGTTCAACACTACCCTGACAAGGCCTTTGGAATCCAGCCTCCCAGGTCTGACAGCTCTTTCGCTTCCCTCCCACGTGTGTGGCTCTCAGGACGAATACGTGCTCTACTATTATGCCAACCTCAGCGTGCCTGTGGGGCGCTTCCAGAACCGTGCGCGCCTGGCGGGGGACATCTTGCGCAAGGGTGGCTCCCTGCTGCTCCAAGAGGTGCAAGAGGCTGACCAGGGGACCTACACCTGTGAAATGCGCCTGGAAAAGGAGAGTGCCGTGTTCAAGAAGGCAGTGGTGCTGCACGTGCTGCCCGAGGAGCCCAGAGGTACGCGGGCGCATCCTTCGGCAGGGGCAGGCCCCCGCGGTGCAAGAGGCCAGGAGCTGTTCGTGGAGAGGTTAAGGAACTAGCCCAAGGACGCATCTGTTAAATGGCATAAAGAGCACTTGCATCTCTGGCAGTGGGGTCCGCAGCCTTCTCCCTGCGCCCTCATAGCTGCCAGCGGTTACACACACTGGTGCCACGTCCGCATTGTGTGCTAGGGGTTCCAGGGCTTACAAGAGAAACCGGCACATCTTGCTTGTTTGCACCTCATTTCCCATCGGTAAACAGTGGCAATGGCTTTAGTCCATCCAGAGCTTTCAATTGTGCCCTGCAGACGCCCCCAGCCCCAGCCCCACTCACCTGGGAACCCGGGTGGCACAAAGGTGAGGACAGGGTGGGGCTGGTATAAGGCCTGGGCTGCCACGTGAGACTTTGCAGGAGCGGGTTCTGCTGCTTTAAAGCAGTTTGAAAGTGAGCGCAGGAGCCAGGCAGCCGTTTGGGGCACTGCTTTTCTTCCTGGCGTGTTGGCTGCCAGGCACACACGTGGTACTGTAGGGAAGGAGGGAAAGTTCTGGCCGGCAACCGTGAGCAGCCAGGCGGGGCTGGGAAACACCGTCCATGGGTCACGGAGACAGCCGGACGAGGAGCTTGTCGCCTAGAATACAGATGTGCCAAAGCAGCTGTCGATGACAAGTGCTGCGTCCGTTCTTTTGAAAAAAAAAAATTTTACCATACAAATAAAAATTGTACTTATTTATAGGCTAGCAGGTGCTGTTTCGATACCTGTTTATGTTGTGTAAAGTGTAATCGGCATGAACATATCCTTCTCCTCAAACGTTTCATATTTCTCTATCCAAAATGCTCTCCTCTAGTTTAATAGACAGCACAGTAACAGTCCCTGTAGCCACCCGAACTTCTTGCTGACTTCCAGCGTGGCTTAGTGCCTGTCAATCCATCCTTCTCTACCCCTCGCTCCCCTGTCCCTCCCCAGCCTGTGTAACCACCATTCGACTTTTTTTTTTTTTTAAAGGTTTATTTTATTTATCTAAGAGGCAGAGTTACAGACAGAGGGAGAGACAGGGAGGGATTGATCTTCCATCCACTGGTTTACTCCTCAAATGCACAGAACGGCCGAAGCTGGGTAGATCCAGAGCCAGGAGCCAGGAGCTTCTTCCCAGTCTCTCAAGTGGGTGCAGGGGCCCAAGGACTTGGGCCATCTTCCACTGCTTTCCTAGGCCATAGCAGAGAGCTGGATCAGAAGAGGAGCAGCCAGGACTGGAACTGGTGTCCCAATGGGATGCCAGCACTGTAGGTGGAGGCTTAACCTACTACACCACAGCGCCGGCCCCCCACTGTTATACATGTCACTTGTATGAGATGAGAGCACCCTTTTATAAAAGGCTGCACATAGGAGTGAGGTCACATGACACTTTCTGTGCTTGCTGGCTTATTTCACTTAAGACGACGACCTATAGTTCCAATCATATTGTCACAGGTGAAAAGATTTCATTGTATTTTTAATGATGATAGCATTTCTTATTTAAGATGGTGACATTCTTGGGAAGCATGTAGACTAAAATAAATCACTATTGAAATGGCCTTGCATGAAGCTACCTATGCCACTGAAGTTCTGAAATCTTTCATCGTGTAAATAATTGTTCTTATTTATTTATTTGAAAGGCAGATTGACAAAGAGAAATGGAGAGAGAGAGAAAGAAAGAGTTCTTTTATCTGCTGGTTCACTTCCCAAAATGGGCACAATGGCTGGGGCCAGGCTGAATCCAGGAGCCTGGAACTCTGTCCAGGTCTTCCGTGTGGGTGACAGGGGCCCAAGCACTTGGGCGGTTTGCTGCTGCCTTCCCAGACACGTTAGCAGGGAGTTGGGTTGGAAGCAGAGCAGCCGGGACTCAAACTGGCGCTCTGAGAGGGGCTGCTGCTGTCACAGGTGGTGGCTCTGCCTGCTGCACCAGCACACCAAACCCTGCATCCCTCTTCTATAATGAACTGTTGAGATCCAAACCAACTGACACCCAGCGTCTCTAAAATCCAGTTTCTCTCTATCGATATAATCATTCCTAAATCAAAATATTTCAATGAATAGAAGTTTGAAAGCCACAGACCTGGGTGCCTTCTTTACAAGTGTGGGATGGTGGAGTTTGGGGTTCAGGCAGGGAGCCAGGATCTACCAGCCGGGCCCTCTGGTGCTTGGCTCCGTGATGGTCCCCAGAGCAGCTGCCTTCTCCTGGGGGCACTCCCCACATCTGCTCAGTCACTTCTGCCCTGCTCTGCTCCATGTCCTTGGTCTCGGATGAGCCCTGGCCCGAGCGCTGGCACAGAGTTGGCAGTCAATAAGCATTTGTCACATGAGGGCAATTCTGGAACTGAATTGCTATCCCTCAGCCTAATCTTATTTCTGAGAAGCGGAGCTGCAGACGCTGGCTTCTGGCTGGTCTCCTAATTTTCCTACTTTAATTTTATTGCCATTTTCCTTGTGATTTCGGTGCTCTGTTTCTCCAGGAGGAGGAAGCAAATCAGATCCCCATGTGCCCCAGGATTTCTTCTGTTTCTCTGTGTGCCTTTGCCTTTGGCGCTGTACTTGAACACATGTGTAGACAAGCATAGCCTGCACGAGGGGTGCCTTTGCCTTCCCAGAGGAACAAAAGGGAGGCCGTTCCAAGAGTTGAAGAAGCTGTGGGGACAGGGGCAGTCAGATGATCCCCAGGGAACCGCTGGGGCAACCTGCATTTATTTCTGCATCCAGCCAAAATGAGGATAGACCCAGCCTGCTATGTGTGCCTTGTAGCTCCGGGGAAAGTCGTTCTGTGGAGCTTGCCGCCTCCCGTGTGGAAACCCCACTTTTTTTTTTTTTTGGACAGGCAGAGTGGACAGTGAGAGAGAGAGACAGAGAGAAAGGTCTTCCTTTTCCGTTGGCTCAGGCTTTGTGTGTAGGTGGGCTGCGGTTCAGCCTTGGCTCTGTTGTATGCTGGCCAGGAGGCTCTGGGCTGTCTGCCTCTCCCCTCTGCAGAATGGGTGAGTGACAGTACCTGCCTCACCTCCTGTGGGTGAGGAGTCTGGCACCTGTCTTACACACGGCAGGCCTTAGAGTATGCAGTTGTTAGCAGTGCACTTTAAAAACAGCGTTCAGTCCCTAACGTGTGGATAGAGCATGCTATACCCCGCCTCCCCCTCCCCCCAACCCCCGGTATTCTTTGGAGTGAATTTTTTGAATTTTCAAAATAGTTCCCTGCATTGGATTTCGAGTTCATAATATTTTCTTTATTTTCTTTCCCTTTCTTCCCCTTGTGCTTCTGTCTTGCTGGGCAGGAAGTAAACTCGTGGGGGCCGCGGTTTGGAGGAGAGGTCAGCGCCTTCCTCCTGGGCTTTGCTGAGCGCACACTCACGCTCCTTTGCAGGATCTCTGCTCAGCGGAGACCTAGGCTTGCGTCGCGCGCTGTCCTCTCCTGCCTTTCATTTCTGTGTTGCCTTCGTGGGTGATTAGCTCAGAGTGCTGCAGAGACATGAGACGCGTCTGTGTGCGTGTCCTCTTGTTGAGGATCTCTGCGAACAGCCTCTGCAGTGAATCTGGGGTGGCGGGTGGCAGCTGCCCCTGCTAGCAGGCAGAGGGAGGAGCCGAGGCACTGGGGCACAGTGGAGGGGGCAAAGGGGAGAGGAGAAACGTCCAGAGGAAGCTGTCTTCCTGCCTGGCCTGACACCAGAACTGAGTCCTAAGACAACTTGTAAACAGAATTTAAAAAGCTAAAGCAAATGACCCATGATTTATTTTTGTGGGTTATAAATGAGTTCTAGAACTTTCCACTTCCTCCTCATGCTAAGCAGATGTGGGTATCTAAGGTGACAGACAGGAAGCCGGGGCTTCTAGATTTTCTGTGTTTTCTTTTGTGCAAACTTGGTGGAGTTGGGGTGCACAGGGGGAGTTCTGAGAAGGGGAACGGGAAGAGAATGAAAGGCGGCACGACGTATTTGGTCCACGGTAGGGGGTGTGCAGTCAGAGGACGCCCCCTTTCCCTGGGGCGGGGGGCGCCCTGTGGCTTGAGTGAGGGCCTCTGAGTACTGCGCCCACACAGGGTCGTCTGGGTCACCTGTGGGAAGGACACAGGCTGTGTTCGGTGGCCTCAGCGATTTGTTGCTAAGTCTTTGGTCTGAATTCTTTGTCTTCTAGAAAACCTTCGGCTCCTATGGGGTATGCCGTGGATCTGACTTGATTTACTGTTTTGTCCCAGAGCTCACGGTGCACGTGGCTGATTCGATTGTGATGAGGTGTGTTTTCCGGAGCACGGAAGACAATCTTGTGACCAAGGTGGACTGGACGTTCTCCTCCGGAGAGCGTGCCAAGGTAACAAGGAGGAAGCGTCGGGGCGGCGGCAGGGGGGCGGGGTGCAGCAGAGGCCCTGGCGGCGGGTGGCAGGACTGAACGGGCAGAGGGGGTGCCATGAGGCGGTGCTGCGAGGGCCTGGGCTTTGGAGGGGTCGTCCCGGGGCCTTCTCAGCATCTTCCAGAAGCAGCTCAACTTCCGGGGTTGGCAAGCTGCTGGCTCGGGGAGCGTGAACGTGGGGCGCACTTGGTGCCTGACTTGGCTGCTGTGTCTGGTGTCTCCTGCCCCTCTGCTCCTCTTTGTACAGTCCACGGCACAGTGCAGGGAGACCTGCTGGAGTCTGGGAAAGCCGCGGGCCAGCGTAGGGATGGCCGCATTCTTACTCCTATTTGAGTTATTTTGTCTGCGCTCCTTTGCCCCGTGTATGTGATGGGGGAACTTCCTTTGTCTTGGTGGGAGCGTCAGGCAGGTTGGGATTGGTGCATCCCCAGGGCCCAGGGCCAGGGCTGGCTCATGGGCGCTCCATGGGGCAAGCTATGTTGTGAGGGACATTCTAGGTACGTTGTTGTTAGTAGTGAGAGTTAGGATGCAAAGTTTTAGAAAAGGTGTCACTTTTGTAAATTACAACAGAGTCCAGGTCATCCCTCTGACGAGGTGGTTTGCACTCGCTTATCAGCTGCATGCTGCTGGAGGGGGCAGGCGGGCTGGGGCAGTGACTGAGGAAGAAACTGATGTTACCGCGTCAGGCAGCCCTGAGCGTCAGGGAGGGCAAGGCAGGGTCTGCTGGCATTTCGTACTGGGGGTCAGCAAGGCTCCAGCGAGGAGGTGACATTTCGGCAGAGAGTAGAAGCGAGTGAGGGAGTAAGTGTGTATTTCTGGGGGCTGTGGGGGCAGGGGAGTGTTCCTGTTACAGGGAATTAGCAAGTGCAAGGGCCCTGAGGCCAGTACTCAAGGGGCAGCGAGGAGGTCAGTGTGGCGGGAGTGAGGTGACCCGAGGAAGCGAGGGAAGAGCAGGTCATGTGGGGCCTCATATTTTTAAGAGAAAGGGGCTGGGGGTATCAGAAGGTTTTACACAGAGGAGTGGCATGACTGACATTTTTGGGGGTTCCTGGGCTGAGAAGGGATGGTGGTGGAGAGCAAGCAGGAAGAGAACTAAGGGATCCAGCCAGGGAGAGGTGGGTTGAGCCAGAATTCTAGCGGTGGGGGGTGGGTGGGGAGGTGTTTTGGTGGTAGGGGCTACAGGACTGGCTTAGGGGGTTACATGTGGGTTGTCCACGAAGGAGAGGAGTTACAGATGTGTCCACGAGCACCAGGAAGGCGGCATTGCCCTTTCTCGAAAGGGACAGACTAGCAGGAGCCAGTTCCAGGAGACGTTAGGAGCTGTGCTGTCAACGTGTTCCAGGGGCTCTTTGGAAACCCACCTGGAGGTGCCATGAAAAGTAATAGGAGAATGCAAACAGCATAAGTCGCTCCGCGCTCCCGCCCTTGTCACGCCTCTGTTCAGACGGAAATACCAGCAGTGTGTGAGCGTGCACACGTGTGTGAGCGTGCACACGTGTGTGGGCGTGCACGACGTGTCCTCTGCTACTTCCGGCACTGCCTGGTTGCCGTCACTAGTGAGTCCCGGGATCTTTGTGCCCTGCCCTGTCCTCACAACCTCGTGCTTTTTGCCTTTTTCTTCTTAGGTGGAGGCCGTGCTCCGCTACCACCCCAAGCTCACCACACCAGGGGAGTACTCCCGGAGCTGGGGCCGCTTCCAGAACCGTGTGAACCTGACGGGGGACATCTCCCGCCACGATGGCTCCATCGTGCTCCGGGAAGTGAAGGCGTCCGACGGAGGAAGCTACACCTGCAGTGTCCACCTGGGGGACCTGGTGTTCCGGAAGACAGTCGTGCTGAGTGTGATCCGGGAAGAAAGTATCTCACATTCCACTGGGGTGGGGGTGCTGAGGGATGCCAGAGCTGGCAGGCTGGGCCAGGCCGGAGGGGCTCCCAGGATGCAAAATGGAAGAGGGCACCGCTGTCAGGGGCTGGTCCTGACCCGCACCGTCCTGGGAGTGATGCCGCATTCAGTGTGGCTTCTTTGGTGCCTTGCTTGCCTCCCCACAACACTGGCCCAGCTGCTGGGCCAAGCAAAAGGGAGCTGACATTTAGCAAACCCCAGCCCTCTGCCAGAGCCCTCTCATTGCCAGTGTGGTCTGTCCAGGTAAAGATACGAGGGCGCAGAGATGGAGCAAAGTTCATGTCCAAAGCCGTCTTTACCTGGCTTCCAGGGAGGAGCTGGGTGCTGGGCGGTGGAAGGGAATGTGGTCCTGAGCTGATGGGGGACAGCAGGGAGTGCAGCCTGAGCCGGAGGGGTTTTCTGATCCAAAGTTCTGTACTATGGCAGCCACTGTGCTCCACAGCCCAGGGGAATAAACAATCGTGTTGACTGAGAGAGGTTGATAAGTGAGGGATTAATGTTAAACCATAACCCAGCGGTCGGGATGTGACCTGTGGACTTTGCCTCTTACTGAGGCCTTCAGGAGGTCCCTTGGGTTGGCTGGGGGTCGGGGAGAGCCGGGAGGATGGAGCATACCGTGACACCCAGGGCCAGAGAGCCAAGTCCAGGGAGGCACCTCCTTGTTGGTAGCACAGGCTTGTGGCTGGAGCGGGCAGCAGAGCAGGTGGAGTTGAGAGCATCCTGTCTAGGTGCACCTCTCCCTCACAATCTGCACTCTGCTTCCCAGGGAAGATGCGTGCCATGGTGGGGCCACTCAGCTGCCCTGCCCGCCCTGCCCACCCTGCCTGCAAACATAGCTGCACCTGCTCCTGTTCTTACTGGTTTGGTTCTTCCTCTTGCCTGTATCTTTATCTATCTCGCTTGTATTTCTTTTTCTTAAAGCAAGGCTTCTGGCTATAATTGACATACCCTATAGTTGACTCACTTAGAGTATACAGCTCAATGGTTTGTGGTGTATTTCACATTGTAGCACCACCACTCACCACAGTCATTTCCACATTTCTCTCTCAGCATAGCCAAACAACTTGCTAAAGGGCTGTACTTGCTGTCTTGCTGTCTCGTGTCCCAGCAGCCCCTCTGTGTGCCGTGTTGACTCCTGCTTCTGCCTCTGCTGTAGCCTGATGACTCTAATCACCTGTCCCCAGCCTTCCTACCTTGCTGGTACTGGACACCACCTTCCATATGCATCCTATACTGGCTATGACTATATATACACACACAGTCACACACACACACAGAGTCATCCTTTGGTATCTGTAGATTGGTTCCATGATCCACCCTGCAAATCCAAAATTTGCAGATGCTGAGGTCCCTTATATAAAATGGTACAGTGTTTGCATGGAACCTACATACATCTTCCCATATAGTTGCAATCATCGTTGGATTATTATAATACCCAGTACAACATAAATGCTGTGTATACTGTGCTACATACCACGTTGTTCAAGGGAGAAATTGCCTGCACAGATCCAGCTTTTTTTCTCCTGAAACATTTCTAATACACGATTGACTGAATCTACAGATGAGGAGCCCTAGGATACTGAGGGCTGGCTGTGTGTGTGTGAGGGTACCTAAAAAGCTCATGGAAAATGGAATTAAAAGATCAGTATATGGGTGCTGCAGGTTAAGCCTCCGCCTACAACACTATATGAGTGCCTGTTCCAGTCCCAGCTCCTCCACTTTTTTCTCCTCCTCCTTCTTTTTAAAAGATTTATTTCTTTGGGCCGGCGCCGCAGCTCAATAGGCTAATTCTCCGCCTGTGGCGCCGGCACCCCGGGTTCTAGTCCCGGTCGGGGCACCAGATTCTGTCCCAGTTGCTCCTCTTCCAGTCCAGCTCTCTGCTGTGGCCCAGGAGTGCAGTGGAAGATGGCCAAAGTCCTTGGGCCCTGTACCTGCATGGGAGACCAGGAGGAAGCACCTGGCTCTTGGCTTCAGATCAGTGCGGTGTGCTGGCCGCAGCGTGCCGGCTGCAGTGGCCATTGGGGGCTGAACCAATGGAAAAAGGAAGACCTTTCTCTCTGTCTCTCTCTCTCTCACTGTCCACTCTGCAGTAAAAAAAAAAAAAAAAAAGATTTATTTATTTGAAAATCAGAATTATAGAGTGGGAGAGAAATCTTCCATCCACTGGTTCACTCCTCAAATGGCCACATGACTGGAGCTGTGCCAATGCCACAGTTGGCTGCTCTTACCCACTATGCCAGAATGCTAGTCCATGCTCCACTTCTGAGCCAATTCTCTGATAACGTGCCTGGGAAAGCAACAGAAAATGGCCCAAGTGTTTGGGCCTCTGCTACCCACATAGGAGACTCGGATGAAACTCCTGGCTCCTGACTTTAGTCTGGCCCTGCCACGGCCATTGCAGACGTTTGAGGAGTGAATCTGCAGGTTGAAGATCTCTCTCTCTCCGTATCTCTCTCTCTGTAACTCTCTCTCTCTCTCTCTCTCTTTTTTTTACAGGCAGAGTGGACAGTGAGAGAGAGAGACAGAGAGAAAGGTCTTCCTTTGCCGTTGGTTCACCCTCCAATGGCTGCCGCTGCTGGCGCACTGCGGCCGGCACACTGCGCTAATCCGAAGGCAGGAGCCAGGTGCTTCTTCTGGTCTCCCATGGGGTGCAGGGCCCAAGCACTTGGGCCATCCTCCACTTCACTCCCGGGTCACAGCAGAGAGCTGGCCTGGAAGAGGGGCAACCGGGACAGAATCTGGTGCCCCGACCGGGACTAGAACCTGGTGTGCCGGAGCCGCTAGGCGGAGAATTAGCCTATTGAGCCGCGGTGCCAGCCGGTAACTCTTTCAAATAAATGATTCTTTTTGTTTTAAGAAAAGTGTATTTGGGTACAAAATATTTTTAATTCCATGCAGACAAGGGGTCTTCAATATGTTAATTGAAAATGCATATTATGGGCCGGCACCACAGCTCACTAGGCTAATCCTCCGCCTTGCGGCGCTGGCAGACCGTGTTCTAGTCCCGGTCGGGGCGCCGGATTCTGTCCCGGTTGCCCCTCTTCCAGGCCAGCTCTCTGCTGTGGCCAGGGGGTGCAGTGGAGGATGTCCCAAGTACTTGGGTCCTGCACCCCATGGGAGACCAGGAGAAGCACCTGGCTCCTGCCATCGGATCAGCGCAGTGCGCTGGCCGCAGCGCGCTAGCCGCGGCGGCCATTGGAGGGTGAACCAACGGCAAAGGAAGACCTTTCTCTCTGTCTCTCTCTCTCACTGTCCACTCTGCCTGTCAAAAAATAAAAAATAAATAAATAAAAATAAAAAAAGAAAATGCATATTATGAAAAGATTATGCATGCACTTTTTGTTCTCAAGCTATCTTTTAATTCCATTTTCCACAAACTTAAAACAAAATTTTTAAAATTTATTTGAGAGGCAGAGAGACAGACATAGAGAGAGCTCCCATCCACTGGTTCACGCCCTGGGTGCCTGCAGAGCCAGGGATGGGCTGGGGCAAGAGCCAGGAGCTGGGAACTCCACCCTGGGCGGCAGGAGCCCAGGCACCTGCGCCGTCGCGGCTGCCCCCAGGGTCTGCATTGGCGGGAAGCTGGAGCCAGGAGCTTGGGCTGGGTGTCGACCCTAGGAATTCTGATTTGGGACATGGATGTCTTAACCAGTAGGCTAAGGGCTCACTCCTTCACATACTTTTTGTGAAGTACCCTCATTTTGCTCAATCCCACCCCAAATTTCCACAAATTCTTCAGATGCAACATGTTCAAACCTATCCCGGCGTCCCCTCCCCAGCCACCTGGCCCACCGCAGTGGTGCAGACGGCAGCACGCCAGCTCCAGGGCCGTCTAACTGGGTGCCTGGGGGTTGGACTTGGTGCTTCCCTTGCTTGTGCCCCCTAAGCTCACGCAGCAGTGAGTGTCGTCGTTTCGACCGCTGACTCCTGGGGAGCTCTGCCTTCCTGGCCTCCGCCACCCCCCCCCCCCCCCCGTCTCTGTCTTGGGCTGTCGGGGTCTGATTGATTTCCACTTTCATTCACAGCCAGCACCCTAAGCTTCCTGTAGCCGTCGGTGTGATCTGTCTAAATCGCAGACCAGAGCATTCTGCTCTGCTGCTTCGGCTCTTTCGGTGGTGTTTTCCCGCTGCCTACAGAAACAAGGCCCAGCTCTTGGCTGTGGAGATCAAGGTCCTTGCCGACTTGGCCCCGTTGTCTCTGCGGCCCAACTCCCCCCAGCACTCACAGGTGCACCCTTTGCCCCAGACCCACGGAGACATTTCTTGTTTCTAATGGCTGTATGCGGTGAGGGTGCCGCACCTTGTGCCTAACACCGCTTCTGCCATTCCCCATATCGGCTGCCCAACAAACTGGATATTTCCTGTAAGACTCACGTTGAACTTCTGCTGGCAAATGCTCATCTTCTGCTGCCCAGAGCACTGGCTGCCCTTCCCCGTGTGCCCCTCTGCACCTCATGCAGACCTGTGCCCAGTACCCATGGCAGCCTGTGGACTTCTGCGTCCGTGTTTGTCTCCTTGCTTGCAAGCAGCGGCCATGCACTGTTCAGCTCAAATCTCTGTGCCTCGTGGCGTCTGGCCAGAGGCAGAATTTGGTAGATTTAGATGTTATTGAGGACACGAGCAGAGGCTACCATGTGGGTGGGTGGAATGGGCCTCCGGTGCCTTCCTTGGGGTCGTGACTACGGGGCTGAGTCTTGTAGCATGTATTCTTTTGACAAATTTGTTTGTCCATAGAGAGAGAGAGAGAGAAGCAGCTTCTAAAATGCCCAAGATTTTTTTTTTCCAAGTTGATTTGGTAAGCCAAAATGTGAAACAGAGTTGTTGATGTAAAAGGCGGCTCCATGATAGTTGAGATGCTACTGCTTCTCTCTCTCCACCTGAACCTACGTTTTAGGGGTAAGCAAGGGGTCAGACCGTGGTTCTCAATCCAAGGAGGCAGCGTTCCCGGTGTCCCTGTCTGGGCTGGGATCTGGCCTACTCCCTCTGCCTCCTGACCTGGCTGCTGCTCCTTGGTGCAGAACTGATGGGGCTCTTGGCTCTTCTCTGGGGTACTGAGACCCTCTCTTTGCTCTTCTCCTTTGCCAAGCACTGGTGGTCCCAGCCACCGTTAGACCTGAACTCCTGGGTGGGAATCAGCTGCTCATCTTGGTGGGCATCGTCTGTGCCACGATCCTGCTGCTCCCTGTCTTGATACTGATCGTGAAGAGGACCCACGGCAGTAAGAGGTACAGGGCTGTCCCTGTCCCTTGGGTTGGCAGGCAGGGCTGCAGGGCTGCCTCTGACCCCCAGAGGAAGAGGGCGGCAAGGCGCTTGCTGTGCCGTTCCCGTGGAAGGGGGGTATTTTCGAGGGAATCGTCCTGGCTGTCACGTCAGGTGTCATCGCGCGTACCCCCGCGCCGTGCTCACCGTGCTCCTGAGGTGACAGGTGCTTCTGCATCACCTCCGTTCACCTTGGCATCGTCCAGAGGGCACAGACTCCCTCCCGAGTGGGGTTCCAGGGAGAGCATAGTTGAGAGAATTGGTCTTCCACTTTCACTGCCTGAGAGAAATGACGCTGGGATCATCCGCATGGCGTCTCACGGACAGAGGTCTGGATCGGGAGCGTGGCCCGCGGCCTCGTTGGAAGGCGCACCCCCCCCCCCCCCAGAGGCCGTTCCCGCACCGATGCCCTCAGATCCTCCATAAATGACGTGGACGGCAGCAGTGCTCCCAGGGGTGCCCGGATGCCCTGGCACAGCCGTCAGCCCTTCACTGGCCATGGACAGCCCGTGTCCCTCAATTTACCCAACAAGGGATGGAACATATTAGAAAGCCCCTCCGCCATGAAGACTAAGTAGAGCTGATTTTATTTTTAAATTGTGTACCCACTTTGCTTTTTTTTTTTTTTTAAGATTTTATTTATTTATTTGAGAGGTAGAGTTACAGACAGTGAGAGGTAGAGAGAGAGAGGGAGAGAGAGAGGTCTTCCATCCGTTGGTTCACCCCCCAAATGGCCACAACGGCTGGAGCTGCACCCATCTGAAGCCAGGAGCTTCCTCCTGGGCTGACTCTTTTTTTTTTTTTTTTAATTTTTTTTTTATTTGACAGAGTTAGACAGCGAGGGAGAAAGAGACAGAGAAAAAGGTCCTCCTTCCATTGGCTCACCCCTCAAATGGCCGCTATGGCCGGAGCTACGCCGATCTGAAGCCAGGAGCCAGGTGCTTCCTCCCCGTCTCCCATGTGGGTGTATGGCCCAAGGACTTGGGCCATCCTCTACTGCACTCCTGGGCCACAGCAGAGAGCTGGCCTGGAAGAGGAGCAACCAGGACTAGAACCCAGCACCCATATGGGATGCCGGCGCTTCAGGTGGAGGATTAACCAAGTGAGCCACGGTGCCAGCCCCAGGGCTGATTCTTTTTTAAAATAAAGATTTATTTAAAAGGCAGAGTTACAAAGAGAGGAGGAGGAGGAGGGAGAAGAGGAGGAGGAGAGACATTTTTTCCATACATTGGTTCACTCCCCAAATGGCCACAATAGCCAGGGGGGGCTAGGCTGAAGTCAGGAGCCAGGAGCTTCATCCAGGTCTCCCATGTGGGTGCAGGGGCCCAAGCACTTGGACCACAGGCACATTAGTAGGGAGCTGAATTGGAAGTGGAGCATCTAGGTCTTGAACCCGCACCCATATGGAATGCCGGCATTGCAGGTGCAGGTTTAACCTACTACACCACAACACCTGCCCCAGAGCTGGCCTTTGAGTGACTTTTCCCAGTGGAGCATGGATTCTGCTGGAAGTACCTGTGTCTGCCAAGTTTGCACGTGCTGGGGCCTCTGATTTGGTTTTGAGCTTGGGTAGCCTCATCTTTGCTGTGGTCCGTGCTGAGAGCAGAGTCGAGAGCTAGCCTGTCAGCCATCAGCTCCCTTCCCTACTCTGGGCCTCTGTGTCCCGCAACGAGAAGGGCAGCATTTCCACGTTTGTTCAAAAAAAAAAAATACTGATATACGATAGTTTCACATTTGAGGAAATGCTGACCACCCTGTACATGATGGCATGGAATAATACTCCTGGGATAGGAATGTCTAAAATATACTGTGTGGTCCCATTGGTGTGACAAAGGAAATGCAGTGCTCACTTCTGCAGCATATATACCCAACAAGCTTTGTGAGTCTGTTGTGCTTAAACCGAGAGAGGTTGGGAGGCAACTGCCAGATACCCATAGTGGTGTGGTAGGAGGAGGTGCTGCCCGTGGAGGTGCGGGCTGACTGGGAACTTCAACCTCCAGCCGGTTGCATAGCCATGGATTGTTTTAAAGGAAAAATGTACTTACAACTTATAATTTTTAAAAATATTTATTTACTTGAACGTCAGATTAGAAGGAGACAGAGAGGTTGGTCTTCTATCCACTGGTTTACTCCCCAAATGACTACAATGATCAAGGCTGGGCCAGGCAGAAGCCAGGAGCCAGGAGCTTCTTCTGGGTCTCCCATGGGTTACAGAGCCCAAGTGCTTGGGCCATCTTCTACTGCTTTCCCAGGCCATTAGCAGGGAGCTGGATGGGAAGTGGAGCAGCCAGGACTTGAACTGGCAGCCATATGGGATTCTGGCACCACAGGCAGCAGCTTTACCTGCTATGCCACAACACTGGCACCAACTAATAATTTAAAATGTGATGAAAGAATTTCCATGTTGAGACCTCCCCCCAAAAATGTCTTTTCTAACATTAATCCTTATTTTTTTTTAAACTCTGCTTTAGGCCTAAATAGAACAAAAAGTATTCATGGCAAATGCTGGGGAGATTAAAGGCCAAGGGCCCAGGACAGGGAGGAAGCCAAAATTCAACTTGGCTGGGGTGTTCTGGGGGTAACTCTGCTCTTTCCTGGGAGAGGCTGGGAGCTCCTGAACTGGTGTCTAGTCTGGTATCTGCTGCCCCCTGCTGGTTCAACTACATCTTCCTACTCCTGGGAAATGCAGAGGACGGTGAAATCTAACCTCGTGGTCCCTTTTCCCATGCATTCACTCACCGCTGTGTATCCCATCACAGACAGAAGTTGTTAGAGTGCTAACAGGGAGTGGAGGCTGCTTCCCAGCCAGGATTCTATCCAGAGTTGCTGTCCATTAGAACTGCACGGGTCGGGACTCAAGGGTGGTGCCAGCTGCAGGAGTAGCCCCGCCTCCAGTCTCTTCCCAGAGCTGTGGGGGTGGGGTGCCTCAGGTGGGCCCCCGTGAACCAACAGTGTCGCTGCTTCTGTCCACATTGCTTTTCCTGCCTTGCAGTTCCGCAGATTCAGCAGCCATGGTAAAGAACCTGAAGAACGCAAAGAAGGCTCAGCCAGAGGTGAGAGGAGCAGCGGGGGCAGCCCCAGCCCGACACTCCTAAGTGGTCACAGGGGGTGCCATTCTCACTCCCTGGAACCCGGTCTTACTCAGCCGATGTCTCAGCTCGCAGGCCAGAGCCAGGCACAGAGCAGGCACGCAGGAAGCCTTTGTCCATAGCATAAGCACCAGTGAGGAGTGGAGTGGGGTAGCAGCCAGCCCAGCTCCGGCAGCTGTGAGCCGGACAAAGAGTACTGGACTTGGAGTCACGGAGCTCTGCCACCTCTCTGAGCCAGGCTGAATGAAGCCAGGTGCCAGGAGCTTCTTCTGGGTCTCCTACATGGGTGGCAGGGGCCAAGAACTTGGGCCATCTTCCACTGCTTTCCCAGGCAGGGAGCCGCATCAGAAGCAGAGCAACTGGAACTCCTGACTGGAGCTGCGATGCAGGATGCTGGTGACACGGAGCCCCGATACGCTTGACGTTTAAGAACCTTGTACCATGTCTTCCCCCTCTAGAAACACGTGTACTCCTCGATAGCTACACGGGAAGTGACCGAGGAAGAAGATCCGAGTGGGAAATCAGAGGCCACCTACATGACCATGGTGAGTGTGATTCAGGGCCCCAGCTGAGCCTGGCATCCAGAGGTGGCAGGGGCGGGGGCGGGGGGTTCTGCTGGGTTCAGCAGGGCTGGGTGTGCGGGGCCGTGCTTGTCCCTGTTGGAACAGCACTGAGCTCGCGTCCCACCTGCTGAGTGCGGCAGAGAAGGATCTGCCAGGGGTGCGTGAGAGCCCCGCCCCGCACGAGCTGCACCCCGAGCTGCAGCTGCACAGGCTCTTTCCCCCTCACGCCCTCCGCCCGCTGGGACCCTGTGATGCCGCAGGGCCTCACCAGGCTCGTCCTGGCCCTTCGACACCTACCTGTGGCTCTGAGTCAGAAGTGAGAGGCGCGATCATCTTTATGGCTACCTTCCCCCCATGCAGCGCTAACAGCCCCTGCCTCGTCTTGAGATGGGGGCAACAGAGTGAGCGTAATGAGAGACCTGGCCACAAACTCAAAGGCCTTTAGGGCTGGTTGATTATTAAAAATTATTGATTTGAAAGAAAGAGAGAGAGAGAGAAGGAAAGAGAGAACCCATTTGCTGGTTTACTCCTCAGAGGCCTGCAACAGCTGGGGTTGGACCAGGGCTGGAACTGGGAGCCAGGAGCTGGGATCTCACTGCCGGTGTCCCCTGTGGGTGGCCGTAACCAGCGGAGCTGGAGCTTTGGGGCCCAGGTTGTGGTGCAGCAGGGTAAACCGCCGCCTGCAGGACTGGAGCCAGCACTGAAAGCCAGGCCCTCCATCCGGATGTGAACCACAAGGCCAGATGCCCGGCCCCGTGTGGGGACTCTGAAACACTGCATGCCGGGTTCGAGAAGCCTGGGGGTGAACTGCGGGCTGCAGGCCGCTCTGGCGGGGGCAGGGGAAACTCTGCTGCTTCCTGTGGCTGGATTCCTTCCCTTTACTTAAATGTACACTGCCCTTCTGTTCCAGATCCACGGGTTCACCCAGTCGTGGATGGAAAATGCTTAAAAAAAACCTGTGTCTGTACCAAACACGTAGACTTTCCTTACTCCCTGAACAACACAGTCTAGCAGATATTTACCCGGCCTATGTACTGTATTAGGTATCACAATTAGCAGTCTAGGGAGGTGGAAAGTCTATGGGGGGAGGGGTAGAGTCTATATCATATGCCGTCTTCTGCAAGGCACTTGAGCATCTGCAGAGTTTGCTGTCCTTGGGTGTCCTGGCACCCAGCCCCTGGGGGTCCCCAGGGGTCCCTGTGGTAGGCACCTTGTCATTGCACCTTTCTAAGGCTCTTAGCACAGTGGTTAAAATCACAAGCTTTGGGCCCATGTTGTGGTGCAGTGGGTTAAAATGCCACCTGCAGTGCCTGCATCGCATATGGGCACAGGTTTGAGTCCTGGCTGCTCCACTTCCAATCCAGCTTTCTGCTAGGGCCTGGAAAAGCAGTAGAAGATGGCCCAAGTGCTTGGGCCCCTGCACCCACGTGGGAGACCCGGAAGAAGCTCCTGGCTCCTGGCTTCAGTCTGGTCCAGCCATGGCCACGGGGGCCATTTTGGAAGTGAACCAGCAAATGGAAGATCTCTGTGTCTCCCTGTCTCTCTGTAGCTCTTTCAAATAAATAATAAATCTTAAAAAAAAAAAATCACAAACTTTGCTGTTAGAGATGGGGCCGAGCCCTGACCTATGGTCTGGCAGCCAGGAGGTCTTTTTTTTTTTTTTTTTTTTTTTTTTTGACAAGCAGAGTGGACAGTGAGAGAGAGAGACAGAGAGAAAGGTCATCCTTTGCCCTTGGTTCACCCTCCAATGGCCGCCATGGCCAGCATGCTGCGGCCGGCGCACCGTGCTGATCCGATGGCAGGAGCCAGGTGCTTATCCTGGTCTCCCATGGGGTGCAGGGCCCAAGCACTTGGGCCATCCTCCACTGCACTCCCTGGCCATAGCAGAGAGCTGGCCTGGACAGAATCCGGCGCCCGGACTGGGACTAGAACCTGGTGTGCCGGAGCCGCTAGGCGGAGGATTAGCCTAGTGAGCTGCGGCGCCGGCCAGGCCAGGAGGTCTTGGCAGGTGCTGTGGCCTCTCTGGGTCTCAGTCTCCTTATCCTGAAATTGGGTGTTGAGAATCAGCAGAGGTACAGCAGGGGAAAGCCAGTGCTGGCGGGGCCTGGGGAAGAGTTCTTGCCCAGCCGCCTCTCATAGCCTGTGTGGCTTCTTGCTTCTCTTCTCCTACAGCATCCGGTGTGGCCCACGCCAAGGTCAGATCTGAATAGCCCAGTGCATAAGAAGTCAGCCGGGAGAGTGCCAGGACCGCAGCCAGCTCTGTGAGGAGAAGAGAGCGTTCCCTCCTGCTCACCGTGGCGGAGGCCTGAGCCCCTGCACCTGTTGTTCCAGACCCTGCCCTGGGAGCTCCCCTCCTGCCTCTCTGCTCCTTCCCGGGGCTGATGATGGAGGGTTTCGAGCCTGTTGGCAAGCCCGAGACAGCCCTGTTGGAACAGGCCCTGATGAAGGGAGGGGCCAGGGCCCAGCCCCTGGCCATGGGGATCCTGGCTGAGCCCCTGCAGCAGCCTCAAACACAGCCTTGGGTGGGATCCTTGGCCTGGGATCACCCTTGGGGATGAGTCCCTGGGAGGAGTCCCAGAGACAAAACCAACCTAAACAATTCCTTTGCTAAGTTGTCCCTAATAAATGTGGTCTGTGGAATCGTCCATTTTCATGTCCTGGCTGAGCCGCCTGGAGTTCACACAAGGGCCTCAGGGCCACATGGACTTCCTGGAGGAGAGCTATGGTGACTCACACACTGGGGCTGGTCCCGGTGCCGGTGCCAGTCCTGGTCCGGGGAGGGTCTGAGGCTGAGTGGGCAGGAAATGGGACAGGAGTGCTGCTCCTGGGTCTAGCCCTGGGCTCTTCATTCCTGCTGGGCTTTGGGGTGCTGCTGGCTCCTGGCCGGGCCCCCTGATTGGGGATTCTGGGTGGAGTGTAGGCGTCTGTGGTTTTCAAAAGGATTCTCATGGGCTGCCAGGTGTACGGCCGCTGACTGACTGCTTGATCTGAAACTTGAGGTGCTTGCACTTTGGGGCTGCTACCCCAGATTTGATAAGCTGGTCTTAAACAACTCTGGTTGTGACTGCCAGGCTCCAGGGTCCAGCCTGGACTTCACCACATGGGTCTCTGAGTTCTGGTCTAGTCTCAGCGGGGGCTGCATTCCCCAAACTCCCCAAACATAGGACGCTCTCAGAGCACACCCACTGTTGCCAGCTGTCCTGGTTTACTGTGGATAAGAGTCGTTCAAGATCTCCTTTTCAGGGCCAGCATTGTGGCACGTGGGTCAAGCTGCTGCCCACGGTGCCTGCATCCCATACAGGGGCCTGTTCGAGTCCCGGCTGCTCCACTTCCAATCCAGCTCTCTGCTAATAGGCCTGGGACAGCAGTGGAAGATGGCCCAAGTACTTGGGACCTTTTCACCCATGTGGAAGACCTGGAAGAAGCTCCTGGCTCCTGGCTTCAGCTTGGCCCAGCCCTGGCTGTTGCAGCTATTTGGGGAGTGAACCAGTGGATGGAAGATTTCTCTCTCTGTCTCTCCCTCTCTTTCTTCTCACCAGTGGGCTGTAAATAAGGCACATGTCAGTGATGTGCCTCATGGGTGTTGAAGGCAGGGTTGGGCTAAGGCACATCAGAGACCCGTGCTGACATGTAAGCAGGGGGGAGGTGGACTGTTTCATATCCCCAGTGTTCACAGAGAGGAAGTGGTTTTCTTTTGGGCTATTAAGTAACGTTCTCTCCTGGGTTAGCTCCTTCCTCAAACATTGCATGCACTGGAGGGCGGCTTCCAGGACACGGAGTTAGGTGGGTGAGTGGTAATTTTACACCTGTTGCTCAGACTCCGCACAGCCATTGGGATAAGAGCTGGGGATGGGTGGGGCAGCTTGTCCACATGATCCTCAGAGGGCACCCTGACCAGGGAGCTGTAGTCACACCCACGTCTGAGCTGGAGTCACTCCCAGTGTGACTGAGGAGGAGGAGGAAGGGGAGGCCTTCCTTCCCCACAATCCATCCTCTTACACACCTGTGTGGAGCCAGGGTTCCAGGCAGAAGTCCACACTGTCAAATACTAACTTTCCTCAAGTCAACATAGCCCCGCACGGGGCCCTGAGAGACGCCTGCTTGGGGCGGAGATGCGGTTGTTCAGCCACTGTTTGGGACGCCTGCATCCCACGTCAGAGTGCCTGAGGAGTCCTGGCTCCTCTGCTTCTGACCCAGCTTCCTGCTAATGCACCGGGAAGCCAGCAGATGATGACCCGGCTACCTGGGTCCCTGGCACCCATCTGGGAGACCCGGATGAAGCTCCTGGGTCCTGGCTGCAACCTGGTCCAGCTCCAGTTATTGCAGACATTTTGGGGTGAACCAGCAGACAAAAAATTTTCTCTCTCTGCCTTAAAAAAAAAAAAAAACCTAGAAGAAAAATGGCTGTTGCTTGCTCTCTTGTGTCCTTGTCATAGATGCAATTGTCTCTTCAGCCCAGGAACGTGAAGATGGACAACACACAGAATGGGCTCCAAGGTCCAGTCGTTCTGGTCCAAATCCCGGCTCCGTCTCTTAACTCTTCAACATCGCAGTTTACTCAAATTCTCCAGCCCTGTTTCTTCTATATCGATGCTTTTCGACTTGGGGTTATGTCCCAAGAAACTCATGTTAAGCTAAAAATATTCTAAGTCAAAATGCATTTACTATCCCAACCTACCAAGCATCCTCACTCAGCCACACAGCTCACCATAGAGTGTGGGTGGTGTCCCCTTGTGACCGTGGGGCTGCTTGGGGTGCAGCTGCTGCTCTGCCTGGCGTGTGCCACATAACGCTAGCCCTGGAAGAGTTCCAAGTTCTAAGTGTGGTTTCTTTCCTAAATCGGACAGCCAGAAGTTGGAGACCATCCAAACACGAAAAGGAGATTCACAGGATCTTTGTGCAATGATTAAATGCGGTAACATAGGGGCAGTGCCTGGTCTGAGCGCTCCGTCCCCCTCGAAGGGACTTTCCCCCTTGGGGGGTATCGGCACAACTCTTGTCCCTCAGGAACTGGTTCTTTTACCTCTGTCCTGCCAGCCAGTCTGGCTGTCCGGGCTTAGTAACATAAGAGGGAGAAAGAGAGAGGGAGAGAGAGGGAGAGAGAGGGAGACAGGAAGGGGGAGAGGGAGAGAGGGAGAGAGAGGGAGAGAGGAAGGGGGAGAGGGAGAGAGAGACACGCTGAGGATAGGCAAGGCCCTTGCGCGGCCCGGGGAGGCTGCTGGAGGGTGAGCCTGTTGAATCTCCTTGACATAGATCCTTTGCAAACAGTTTTGTTACTTGAGTTTGCAGCATTTTAGGTCCCCAGGACACCAGATGCTCCCATCTTCAAAGGCCTTTGCCAAGAGAAAGCGGCTCCGGGGTGGAGGGGGTGTGGTCACCCCTTGAACAGTGGAGCACTCAGCAGCTTCTGAACCCAGCTCATGGCCGGCAAACAGCTGCCTGTGCACTGGGGCTGGCGGGGTGGGGTGGGGGGGAGCGGGGGGGGGGGGGCGGATGAGCCTCCTTCAAGGCTGCCGGCCCTTTGATCTTTTGTTCCTTATTGCCACCTGCTGTCTGTTCCCTGGTCCCTGGGCGTGTCTGCATTGACAGTTTGCATTTATAAATACCAACTGTGTGTGTGTGTGTGTGTGTGTGTGTGTGTGGTCTGGTGGGAGCAGGTGGTGTTGAGCCTGCAGTAGCCCAGTGTCTTAGAGCTGAGGAGCCCTAGCTTGTGAGTTAGCTTCCGACCTCATCGCTTCTTGGGGCCACTGACCTTCTGACCGGCTGCTCAGCGAGCTCAGGCAAGCCATGACCACTTCTGCAAAACCCAGCTCTGACACAGCTCTTCTGCATCCAAACATCCGGAAACTTAGGGCTTTCTCACAGACCCAAGACCCTGCTGGTTTCATAAGTGGCAGGAACAGGGAGGGCGCAGCTGTCCCAGGAGGTCCATGGCATGAACTCTGTTCTGCATTTGGTGCTGTCTGCTTGGGGTTGCCCTGTCTGCCCTTCTGCCCCTGCGTCTGCTCCCTCCTGTGGCTGAGCCTTTGCGCTCTGTGCCTTCATGCCCGGGGTGCCCTTTCCCTCCTTGCCTGCCCACACCTGGGCCCTTCTTGTCCCCCCTGCCTGCCTGGTCTCCTCTTCCTATTTCTCACACCTTCCTTCATGTCTCTGCATTTGATCAGACTTTCTCTCCGTTGTCTTCTAATTGTGTCATGGGTGTGATACCTTATTTTCTCCCAGAGAGGTTTTTTTCCTTAAAGATTTATTTATTTATTTGAAAGGCAGATTTAGAGAGAGAGAGAGAGAGAGGGAGGGAGGGAAGGAGGGAGGGAGGAAGGGAAACAGAGAGACAGAGACAGAGAGATATCTCTCCCTAAATGGCTGCAATGGCCAGGAGCCTAGAACGCCATCAAGGTCTAATGTGGGTGCAGGGGCCCAGGTACTTGGGCCATTGTCTGCTGTTTTTCCGGGTGCAACAGAATTGTAAGTGCAGCAGCTGGAACTCAAATCGGCGCTCATATGGGATGCCGGTGTTGCAGGTGGAGGCTTAACCGGCTGTGCCACCGTGCTGCTCCCCCTCCCCTGAGAACTTATGCTCTTAGCGCTCCTGTTTCAGGCCTTGCCCGGCCCCTGCAGCATCTCTCCTCACGTGGGACAGTCCCTGTAGAACGGATTTCCTAGAGATTTTCTGCAGCCCCCTCTTGTGCTTGCATAGGGTGGCAGCTGCAGTCTGGAATCCCGCGTGAGGGTCTGGAGGCCCCCGAGGGCAAAACCATTCAGGACTGTGGGGCTGCAGGCAGCCACCGTCATTGGGATCACTGGCACTGATATCGGAATATGGGGTGCCATACCATATCACCGTGTGGTTATTAATAAATTCCCAATATTAATAAGCCTGTGTGGGTTCTTGCCTAATATTCAGAGAAGAATTCTGAATACTGGCATAAATGAATGAGGTGGCATGATACGTTTTAAGCTTATATCCAGCAAGAAAGATGCATAGGAGAGTGAGGGCCCTATCTAAAAGAGAGATAAATCTGGATTCATACTGAGTCCCAGGAACCAGCCATGTAGAGGAGCATGCAGGCCAGGAAGCATGGGGCAGGTGGCCCGAAGGCCACACACCCTGGAGGTGCAGGGCAGCATGGGCCCTCACTGGCAAAATGAAAAGGGCCAGGCACACTGTGTCCCAGGCTTTTAATCCACTTCCAAAAGGGAGTGGTTAATGAACCTGATTGGCTGGTGGGTACACAGGTGTGGCCAGGTAGGGGCATGAGGTCACACAGGGGCGTGGTCTTCTAGCTCACAAACCTGATCAATTTTATCCTGTATGCCTGCCTACATCAGCACCCGAGGTGGCCACAGAGCGGCACGTGCCAGAAGTGGAAGTCCGTCAAACATGGGAGGGCGGCTTTGCTGAACAGCCAACAGGGTCAAGTCGGACCCAAGACGCAGCGGCAGCAAGTACGTGCGGTGGATTTCCGGGGAACTGGTGGATTTCCAGGGGGAACTGAGGTGGGCATTCTTAGCTGAGACGCCACCAGCTAGTTAAAGCACAGTTCGAATATCAAGATAGCTGAATTCCTCGCCCAAACAAGGCTGTCTGTGAAACCTCTGCCCAGCTCGCCTTGTTCCTAGGAGAACCTGCTCCCGGCATTTCTCCATCGCCTTCCGTAGGTCCTAGGGGTCCTGAGATTTTGAATGTTGGATCCAGGGGAACGGCAGTCATGACCATGGGTGAGAGTAGCAAGATGCTGCACGCTATAGAATGAGATGTGCCCCACAAGACAGCCCAGTCTTCCTTGGCCCCTTCTGGGCTTCTGACAAGCGTGTAAGTTGGATCCTCTGTGATGGTGATGAGTTCAAGAAGACAAAGTTGAAGAATGTGGGGCAAGCAGAGCATGGAGAAAAGCAGGGTTTGGGTGTGGTGTCCCTGTGTGGGGAGAACTTGGTGTTCATGACTGTGGAGGGGTCCACTTCCCAAAGGCACTGGCATTGCTTGGGTACCACAGCTCTGGGAGAGTGGCTGCCAGAGGAGGATCAGCTGGGGTCTAACTCTCAAGGCTTAGCTGGATTGGCAGGCCCCCCCTGTCCGAGGAGTTGGGGGCTGGCACAGCAGGGAATGGCTCCACAGGGCAGACAAAGCGCTGCTGTTGCTGCTATCACGAACATTGCTGGAGCCCCAGCGCAGGACCCACCAGCACAGCGAAGTCCCACAGAGCAGCCCCACCTCCAGGCGTTATGGCTCCTCCGCCTGGTATGAGACCATCATGCACCTGCCAATTGGGCATGCCCCATCCAGAAGCCAGACCGCCTCCACCAAGAAGTAGAGGCCCACTGGCCCCAGGAACGGCGCCTCCCAAGACCCTAGGGTGCTGCTGACCTACGTCAATCCCTTTTCCCCCTGCAGTGTCTTGTGGAATTGTGCTGAGTGTTTGTGAGCTTTTTGTCCTCTTTTCATGCATTAATAATTGCTACTGATAAATGCATATAGTAATTGAACTGTGAGATACTTGTTTTTTTGTTTTGTTTTGTTTTGTTTTGTTTTTAAAAGAATGCACTTCCTAGAGGGTGGAGGGAGCTAATAGACCTGTTCTACCAACCTTGGCTGGGGAGGGTCAGGCTGATGGAATATCTACCCCTTCCCCGGAGGTGTGAGAGACACGCCCACCCACATTCTCATCCGCTTGGGGATCAGCAGAGGCCCAGAGCACTCTCAGAAGACTCTGGAGAGCTGTCCTTAAGAGCTGCAGTTCCGCTGGGGAGGTCCAGTGTGTAAACAAATAATGACCATGCTCTCTTAGCGCAGAGGCTGAACGACACAAGGTGTCCTGCACACAGGCCTGCACTCGCCCTGCTGTGTTGTGAGTTTGCACAGTTATCTCCCTGGGTGGAACAGGAGCCCTCAATGGCGAGCTGTCTGTCATTCCTGTCTGGGGCCCCTGTTCTAACCCACTGTTTAGAGCACCAAGATCATCGACTAGATACAGGCGGCTGCACATGCGCATAGCTTCACTTTTCATAGTTCCAGTTGCCCCCAGTCTTGTGTTGAAAATATCACACGGCAAATTCCAGCGGTAACAATTCTTAAATTCTCAACTGCACGCCGCACCGAGTAGTCTGATGAAATCTCAGCCGGTCCTCTGTCCCGCTCAGGGCAAGAATCAGCCCTCTGCCCAGCACATCCGTGCTGTGTGCGCTGTCCCTCTGTGGGTCACGCAGGAGCCGGCTGGGTTAGCAGGTAGACTGCCGGCATCGCTATCGCGGTGTCTGCGTCCGCTGGGGACTTGCGGCGACCCTCTGGCGATAAGGGATGGGGATTATTTGAGTTTGTTGAGGGAGAGACTTAGCATGATGGATGAGTGAAGGCAGCTGAAGTCACAAGAACACAGAGAAGGCAGTCAGAGGCTCAGGCATAGGTGATTTGGGCAGATTTTGGAAGAAGGACCGTGGGTTTGTGAGCAGGCAAGAGGCAAAGGGGCATTCCTAAAAGAGGGAACTGCAAAGGCAAAGTCATGGAGACCTGGAGGGTGTGCGGGGTCAGAGAGACCTGGCCTGGTGGCAGAGGGCTGAGAAGAGAGAAGAGAGGTGGACTAAACCCCTATCAGTCAACCCAGGAGCAGTGCCAGGCTTGCTCTGTGGACCCTCGAGGCCACCGTTTAGCCTGAGGCTTTTTTCTACTTACCCCTCTCCCCAGTCCTTGCTTGTGGGGTATAAACCCCTTAATACAAGTTGAAGGCAGTGCTTCTCAAACTTTAATCTGCTCAAGGATTACCTGGAGATCTTATTAAAAATGTAGACTCTGGGACCAGCGCCATGGCGCAGTAGGTTAATCCTCTGCCTGCGGCACTGGCATCCCATATTGGCGCCAGTTCTAGTCCTGGCTGCTCCTCTTCTAGTCCAGCTCTCTGCTGTGGCCCGGGATAACAGTAGAAGAAGGCCCAAGTGCTTGGGCCCCTGCACCCACATGGGAGACCGGGAGGAGGCACCTGGCTCCTGGCTTTGGATTGGCGCAGCTCTGGCCATTGTGGCCATTTGGGGAGTGAACTAATGGAAGGAAGACCTTTCTTTTTGTCTCTCTCTCTCTCACTGTCTGTAACTCTATCTATCAAATAAATAAATAAAATCTTTAAAAAATTGTAGACTCTGGGGCCCTGTGTTGCAACTGGCATCCCACATTGAATCAAGTCCTGGTGGTGCTGATTCTGAGCCAGCCCTTTGCTAATGCTCGGGGGAAGGCAGTGGAAGATGGCCCGAGTGCTTGAGCCCCTGCACCCACGTGGGAGTCCTGCACGGAGTTCCTGGCCCCTGGTTTCAGCCTGGCTCAGCCTGGGTCATTGTGGCCATCTAGGGCGTGAACTTCGGGTGGAGCCAGTGACTCGCATGTCTAATGAGCTCCCAGGTGACACAGGTGACACGTGACAGGGAACCACACTTTGAGAAATGAGGCTGGAAGACAGAAGAAAACTACTGCTTTTGAATTATTTGTAACACTGCTTCTCCCAGCAGGGTAGGTAATTGAGTGATGTCCAGTAACAGCTCAGCGATGAATGACCCCGAAGTGCCAAAACCACAGGGCTTCCTCCCCAGACAGCCTGTCCTGGATCCTGGTGTCTCCGCTCTGCTCAGCCAGCTTTGGCTGCCTGCTTGCCAAGCTTTGACTCGATCCTAAGGAAGGTTTACTCTTTCGGAGGCCCCAGTGTGCTCTGCGGAGGCCCTGGCATGCCCCCTGCCCGCCCACCATCTCCCCTGCCACCACCCACCCCCGCTGGGGCCTCTGCCCTGACAGCTGGTGCTGGAGGGCTGTGTTGGACAAGGCCATGCCAGGTCTGGATCCCTACTTCCTCATAGCCAGATTCTGTACGAAAGCAGAACTCCTGGGTCCATTTCTTGCTTCAGTTCCTCAAAATAGAAGCTTCTGGCCTCAGTGTGAGCGCAAATGAGCCAGGTAAGCGGCATCCCTTCCGTCTCTGGGTCCCCTCCGCTGCGTGCAGAAAAAGGAAGAGGCCGGCTACGTCAAACCAAAAATCTCTGGCAGTGGGGCTGGGCTGACAAGTGTCTGTGCGGCAGAAGGGGCCTTGGCAGGGCTGGCTGCGGCGGGAGCCGAGGCCAGGCTGGTGCCAGCTGTCTCTCCGAGTCCACCTGTGAGCCGCTGACACAGAGGAGGCCTGGGGCTGGAGCGAGCTGGGGCTGGGCCCCAGCGGCGGCTGATAGAGGTCGCTTCTCCCTGCAGGGTGCCTCTCCCCTTCTCACCTGAAATTCCCTCCTAGGGACTGGGTGCTCTGTGGACCGCTGGCCAGGGCCAGACCCTGCTGAAGGGACAGGGACAGCATCTGCACAATCCAGCATGGACTAGCACAGAGGGCCCGTGGGTCCATCCCCTCTGCCGTGGGCAGCTCTGCCTCCGGCCCTGGTCCCCTGTGCTCCTTCCCAGAGGCCTCAGCGAGATGTCACCTCCTTCCCCCATTGCCTCTCCAGATTCGTTAATTCATTCAGCCGTGCTCCTGGGCAGTTGGCGGCTGCTCTGAGCCAGGCCCCTTGGCCTGTTCTTTTCTGTCATCCCCCCAGCCTTCCCTTCCCTGTGCCTCTCTAAGCAACCCCAGGGTTGGTTCCATGTTCCCCTCCCGTGGAGACACAGCATGGGTGGCTGTGTCCACTTTCGACCCAGCTCCCTGCTAATGGTCCGGGAAAAGCAGCAGAAGATGGTCCAAGTGCCTGGGCCCCGCCATCCACATGGGAGACCTGGAGGAAGCTCCTGGCTCCTGGTTTCTAGCCTGACCTAGCCCTAACCATTGTGACCTTTTAGGAAGTGAACCAACAGATGGAAGATCTCTCTATCTGTGTCTCCTTCTCTCTATAACTCAGCTTTTCTAATAAAATGAATACATCTTAAAAAAAATAAGAAAGCAAAAGGAATAAAAGTAATCACCTATCCCAAGGTTCGGATGAAACTGAGAGGTGAGCATTGTGGTGTGGTGGGTTAAGCTGCATGTGAGTGCTGGTTCCAGTCCCGGCTGCTCCACTTCCGATCCAGCTCCCTGCTAATACACCTGAGAAAGCAGTGGAAGATGGAACAAGTTCTTGGGCCCTGTACCCATGTGGGAGACCTAGAAGAAGCTCCTGACTCCTGGCTTCAGCCTGGCCCAGTGCTGGTTGTTGGAGCCATCTGGGAAGTGAACCAATGGATGGAAGATATCTCTCTGGGTCTTTCCCTCTCTCTGTGTAACTCTGCCTTTCAAATAAATAAGTAAATACGTTAAGAAAAAAGATGCAGCTGAGGTATCACAGGCAGCGTGCTTGGTTAAGGTCCCTCTTAGGTACACACAGGCCCTTGGCGATGCCAGAGAGCTCGGGTTCCACCCTGGCCCGCTCCTGGCGAGGCTGTGGTCACCTTCTCTGCACAGGGCCACCTGGGTCCTCCTCCCCTCAGTCCTCCACCTGGTGACTTTAACCCATCCCTCCTCCTCCTTCAAAAAACTCCCCAGCTTGCACCAAAGCCCTGCACGCCCATCACCAGTCGGCTTCGACAGTGTCTGGCCTTGCTTCTCCCGCCTCCTTCCCCACTCCTGGAATATTTTACAGCACATCTGAGTATATCCTGTCACCACACTCCAGTGGTTAAACCTGGGGTGGGCGCATTGAGCTGGGACTTGACTCAGTGAGTCTGCAGCAGGCTCATTGTAGGTGGCTGACTTTGCAGGGCCCCTGACTGATGTTATAAACACCCAAAGTAGCCCTGGCCAGTAAAAAAAGGCTCCCCAGCCTTTTTCTTTTTTTTCCTGCAATCACACTCAGCAGGGGTGCTCGCAAACCACTCTAAAACTCGGTGAAGTTTTCCTGATTGGCTCAAAAATGTCTTTTTTTCCCTGCTGCTTCGTGTGGATAAGGATTTGTTGGAAGGTAAAATCTCTTCGCTGTTTCGGCATCAGCCTCCTTTGCCATGCTCTGTTTGTCATGGAAACGTTGGACAGTGAGGAAGTTGTGCCCCAAAACCCCTCCGACTCACTTCCCTGAACCCTCACCAAAGAGCACAAAAACAAGCATTTCCCTCTTGGCCCTTTTGGGGATGTTTTCAAGAGCCACGAAGACGACCTCCACCCCAGAGCCGAGTTGGGATAACAGATTCCTCCGAGCGCTTCCAGAACCCGGCACTCACCCCAGGGAGGCGGAGGGGCAGTGCTGCTTGCTCGGGTTCCTGTTTTTCAAGGCTGAAAAGCTCTGGGAACCTTAGCCTTTTCAAAAAGACTCTTTTTTGCCCTCCCACCCGCCTTTGGAAATCCACTAACCACAACATTTACTCCATCCCCCCTTTCCCCTCTCTCCCTTTCACACTCCCTCGCTCTCTTTTTAGCAGCAGCATCGAGCCGGCCATATTAGAGAGATGGAAATAAAGCCTCCTCAATGTTGTCTGTGTCTTTGAAGTGCATCCGTGCAGTCTCCGTAGCCTCCCGCCTCCCGCCACCCCTCCCTCCCTTGTGGTCCTCCGCCCCCCAACCGCCCCCTCCCGCAGCCCACCTGACTAACAGCTGTGTCTGAAAATGCACAGAGATGCCTGGCTACCTCGCCCTGCCTTCAGCCTCACGGGGCTCACTCTCATGTTCTCTCTGGGTAAGTTAGAGCCCTGGCTGCATGCTCTCGGGGGCTCAGAGAGCAGGGAGGGGGCAGGCCAGGGGACCTCTCTCTCCCGTGTCCTTGGGGGGAAGTGGCCCCGGGCTAAGAAGTGTTGCTAGGGGCTGCTTGGATTTCCCTGAAGTGGACCTGTGTGGGGGTGGGGCAGAGGGTGGATTTTTTTTTTTTTGGCAGCTGCTGCAATGTGGGGTCCTAGGACTTTGTGCTCCCACAAGGGGCTTTTGCGAACCTTGATCGCTGGATTCTGGTGGAGAGTGCAGGAGAGCTGGGGGCAGGAAGTTGAGGCTTAGTCTGCTTCCTGCAAATCCATCCCCCTGATTTGTTAGAACATGTGTGTGGGAGAAGGTGGGAGGCAGGCTCGAGGGATGGTCTCTTGGTGGGAAGGAGACCTGCGCATGCCAGAGAAGGGGACAGGGAAGGCATGGCCAGTGAGGGCCAGGTGGAACGGAGAGAGAGTCAGGTGAGGGATTTAAGAGAAAAGAAGAGGCAGCAGGGGCTGCTGTCAAGTGGACCAGAGTAGGGCCACTCAGGGACTTGCTGGTGGGCAGGTGGGCAGGTGGGCAGTTGGGCAAGTGGGCAGGGAAGTTACATGCAGGTCTGCTAACTAACCCGCGTGCTCCTACACCTACCCATTGATGGTGCAGCGACCCAGGGTCAAGTCCAAGGACTGTCCGGGCCAGTGCTCCCCTTCATAGAGGCTCCGTCTCTCTGCGGCATGACGTGACGTGCTGGGGCCTGGGCAAGCGGGCTACCTGCAAGAGAAGGCCTCTTAGCTTTGCTGAGCTGCTCAGCGGCCCAGGGCACAGCAGGGACGCTGGGGCAGCTCTTGCCAGGGAAAGAGCATGAGCTCGGAGTGGGACTTGAGGGGAAGCCACCTTTGCCATTTCCCTAATGACCACAGGCAAGTTTCTCAAGCCCTCTGAGCTTTGGGCATGCCGTGGAGGACCGGGAAAGACCCACGCCTGGCCCGTCTGTGATCCGTGCGCAGCAGGGGCCCCACCATGGCCAGGATTCGTGAGCTCCTCTCCCTGGCCCCGGGCGCCGCCTATTTGGCTATTACTGCACTCCTGGTACAGGAAAGAAACAGAGAGGCACGGAGGACTTGAGTAACTTGCCCAAGAAGGCACGTGATACAGCCTATGGGCGGCAGAGAGCCCAACTCTCCAGCACGTCCAACTTCAGTACTCTCTTAAACGCTGGACTCTACCGCCCCCATTGTTCAAGACATGGTACTGCATGCGGCAGTACGAGCACTCTGTTAGCCTGAGTCTGACCAAGTGCACTTGACCACTGCAGGGGGCAGGCATCCAGAGATGGAGGGGGAAAACGTCTTCCCTTCCTGCAGTGGACTTTTACTGAGTGCCCACTGTGTGTGCCACATGCTGTGCTGCGTGCCAGCAACACCAAGATGAGTAAGAATCCGTTCTCCAGAGCCTCTTGAAGAACTCAGATACAAAAACCAGTACAGCAGGTGCACGCACTGTGATAATAACAGGAGCAATGCCAATGCCAATGGCAGCTAACTACTGAGCTTTAATCCTCACAACGGCCTTATGAGCTGGGTCCTGTCATGGTCCCCACGTTACAGATGAGGAAATTGAGGTGCCGGAAAGTTTATTGTCTTGCCTAAGATCGGATCAGGGCTCTGGAGCCCTGGTCTTGGCCACCACACCATACCATACCATACCATACCATACCATACCATTCTGCCTCCAAGGCATGTGCAAGACAGGATGGGAGCTGGCAGGTGATGAGTCTGGACTGCAGCTTGGTCCCAACTGGCCAAGGGCTTGGAAGCTGTGCACAGGAGCTGGACTTGGGTCTGAGAGCAACAGGGAGCCATGGGGAGGGGGTTTGCAGGGGAGGAGTGACAAGGCCAGGTTGCTCTGGGCTGTGTGGAGGATAGACTGGCCTGGGCAGGGAGACCCTGGACAGAGGTGGTCTGAATGGGAAGGCGGCACAGGTGGAACAGCACATCCCACTCACCTGCACCAGGTCTCTGCTTAGATACGGTCTGCCACCAAGGTGAAAACAAACCTAGCTCCTGAGTTGCTACTGCAGGGTTGGACAGAGGCACGGCAAGAATTGCCTTTGAGCACCTGCAGGAGATAGCGTTTGCCTGATGAACACATTTTCATGATGTCTGAGATGGGCCAGTGAGAACCATGGATGACATGGGGCCAGGGGGGCCCGATGTGCCTGGAGGGGCCCAGGCACGGTGATGTTTGTTCAGGATCTAAGAGCAGAAGCTGCTTCCTCAATGCCCTGGTTGATCGTCACTTCCTTTCTGGGAGCTGTGGTAGCAGAGCCGGGGATGAGCTGTGGTCCCGAGTGGGACAGCTGTGAGGAGGGTAGGGTCTCTGGACGGAGGGTCCTTTAAACAGGACCACTCTCCGCTGGTCAAGCTGCCCGCAGCTGGAAGTTACAGGGCTGCACCTGCCTTGTAGACAGGAGGAGACTGGTTCTCTGGGGCGCCTTGGAAGGGCAGCCTCATCCCCATCCAGCCTTGACCCTTGTCTGGAGCCAGGCAGCCTGGGCTCAAACCCTACACGTGGCTCTTCCAGGCGGTGAACCTGGACTGCTTCCTGCACTTTCATCCAGAAAGTGGTGGTGATCACAGGTGTACAGGGGAGGCAGCAAGCGTGGGGCACCTCACCAGCACCTGGCACACTGGCAACCCCGCGTGGGCGCCGGCCTTGCCTTGGAGTCTTCTGCAGCCCTGGTTGCACGTGTGGCTACTTTGCCCCAAGCAGCAGAGGTCATCCAGAGACCAGGATTTCCTTCCCATGTCTGACCTTGAGCCACTGGTTTTGTCTTTAATGAGGTTCTCAGCTGGCGGGAGGCCCTGGGCCCTTCAGCCTAGAGCCTCTGGGAGTTGGCAGAGGCCCGGCTGAAGTGCAGGCTTGGATCGGGGGCCTGGAGCCACGATCGTGGACTCATCTTGCCCTTGTTCTCTGTGTATCTTTCTCGCGGCCTTTCCTTCCGCATTGGTAAAACGATGGGGACTAAGTGGACAGCTCCTGAGATTCCCGCCAGCTCTGGCTTTCCCGGATGGAGTGACCACACTTGCCCCATCTCTCGGCGCTTGGTGCCTGACGCTTGAGCTCTGTGACCACTAGAGGGCGCACGGTTCCGCTCGGTGCTTCTGCAGAGGCCCTGCTGTTGGTTGCGATGTGCGCGCAGCCTGCAATGCGCCTTTCTGTCTGCCCCTTCCGCCAGCCAGAAAAGCTCCCCCACCCCACCCCACCCCACCCCGCCTCCACTACTCTGCCCTCCCACTCGGCAGGTGCTGGCTCCTTCAGGGTGGGAGGGGCCCAGGTTCTAATCCCGAGTGCGGCCCGGGGCTGGGGTGAGAGAGCACTTACTTGGTGGTCAGGGACTCTGGTAGGTGGCAGACGGTGCCGTGCAGGGGTAGGAGGTAAGCTGGGGACAGGCTCCCGCAGCTCCTCGCCTCAGATTTCTCTGCCTCTGCAGAGTGGGGGCAGTGCAGGCACTCGTGCACACCTCCCCCTTGCCTGGCGCTGGGCCCTGGTGCTAGGCGGGGATCTAGAAGTGCAGGCTCTGTTCTCCCAGGCAGGGGCTCACCCAGCCTCCCCGGGTGCCACTCCCCTCAGGAGCACTGGCAGGCACACCTGGCATCCCTGAGCCCACAGCTGAGATGCGCAGGGCTGGAGCTCTGGGCCAGCAGTGCTGAGCGCCCTGGGTTCTTGAGTCCTGCACCTGCTCTGGTCACCCAGCAGGGGATGGACAGGGCCGAAGGACGCTCATGCTTGGGGCAGACCCCTGTTTCCTTCCGTGCTTGCGAGCTGCAGGGCTGCGCTTCTGGGTGGGGCTCAGAGCCCTTGTGCAGCAAAAGGGTGATGAGGAGGAGATGATGGACAGCTCCGGGGGAATCCCGAGGGGCTGACTGGAAGGGCCAGGGAGACTCCCCCAGAAGCCCCTGCTGCTTATGAGGAGGACATGGGGTATCGACAGCTCACTTTGCAGAGCCCTTATTGCTTATGTCAGCTGTCGTTAGCATCACACCGCTGGGAGGTGGGTGCCCACGCTCGCCCCGCCTGGCACGGCCCGGGCTGGGAGTGCACCCCAGTCTCATCGGATCCCCATGTACTTCCCACATCAGCAGCTTCCTGTCAGCCCCTCCCTCAACCCAAGCCTATCAGAGAACGGGGCAGGGTGGGGGGAGACCGACCCCTCTCCCGCACCTGCAGCCCTCTGGCCTTGCTCTGGGCCCTCGGACCTCCCCGCTGGCCCTGAATGAGCCTTTTTTTGCTCATTCTGCTGCACACGCGCAAAGTGCATTCCAGCCCTTGATGCTGATGCCCTGGAAATGGGCTTGCTGTAACGGTCTAGCACCTTGACTGCCAGCTGGGGGCTGCCTGGCTTTGCTGCACAGGGCCCATGCTGTGTAGCACTGCCTGCGACGACACCATGTCTGCCCGCTGCCCGGTGCCGTGACCCTGCCCGTCCTGCCCACTGCCCGCTGCCTGGCGCCATGTTCCTGTCCACCCTGCCCACTGCCCGCTGCCCGGCGCCGTGACCCTGTCCATCCTGCCCACTGCCTGCTGCCCAGTGCCATGACCCTGCCCATCCTGCCCACTGCCCGCTGCCTGGTGCCATGACCCTGCCTGTCCTGCCCACTGCCCGCTGCCTGGCGCCGTGACCCTGCCTGGCCTGTTCACTGCCCGCTGCCCGGGGTCGTGACCCTGCCCGTCCTGCCCACTGCCCGCTGCCTGGTGCCATGTCCCTGCCCGTCCTGCTCACTGCCCGCTGCCCGGCGCCATGACCCTGCCCAGCCTGTTCACTGCCCGCTGCCCAGCGCCATGACCCTGCCCGGCCTGCTCACTGCCCACTGCCTGGTGCCATGACCCTGTCCACCCTGCTCACTGCCCGCTGCCCGGCGCTGTGACCCTGCCTGGCCTGCTCACAGCGGTGCCCCCAGGACCTAGACTCACTGGGGAGGCGAGCGGGTGAGTGCTCGGAGCTGCACGGAGCCGGTCCTCTGTAGACAGGGACTCCTGGGGAGGACGTTTTTCAGCACTGGCAGACAAGGCGCTGAAGGCTGCCGCACATCAGGAGCCCTTATGCCATCCTGAGAATGGTGGCTCCCCCTCCCCTCAGGCCCTCACCGCAGACCGCCCGGCTCACAAGGCCTCCCCCAGCCCCGGAACTCAGGTCTCCTGGCCCAAGTCGGACACCCGGACGCCACAGACTGCGCTGCCCACCTGCTTCCTGCCCTCACCACAGCCTGGACCTGCTCCTTGCTGAGCTGGCTGCGGGCCGGACGCCTCCAACAGGGACTCCTGTGCCTGGTTCCTGGATGGTGGCGCTTCCCTCGTCCTGCCCATCTGCCCAGAGAGGATGGGGGGCTGGGCTGGGACCCCTGCTTTGTTCAGGGTCTGGGATGTGGAGGGCAAGGCCTTGGCTGCCTGCGGCCTTGGCTGCTAGGGCTTTGCCCGGCAAAGGTGGCTGGTGGCAGTGGTGGAGGAGAAGGGGGAGACTGAGGCAGGCACAGCGTCGGTGGTCCCCAGCTGGCCAGTGGTGCTGGCAGGACTGGGGCAGGTGGAGGGGTGGCCCCACGGTGGTCCCGGTCAAGGAGCGCGGCTGTTGGTTGCTCTGAAATGACAGACCAGTCCCACCCACTTCTCTCCCTCCCCCAACACCACTGCTGCCCTTGAGTGCTTTGCTTGTCTCCCCACCCCCTGAGAAGGGCAGCTGTCGGGGACCCAGCTGGCCCTGCTTCACAGCTGGTGGCTTTGTCTGCAGTGCCACCAGGGCGGAGCATGGAGGTGTCGGTCCCCACCATCCTGAACGTGCTCAATGGCTCTGACGCCCGCCTGTCCTGCACCTTCAACTCCTGCTACACGGTGAACCACAAGCAGTTCTCCCTGAACTGGACCTACCAGGAGTGTGGCAACTGCTCTGAGGAGATGGTGAGTCCTGGGAGCCTCCCCACGCACTCCCCTGAGGGCCCTGCAGGTGGGCTGGAGGTGGGGGTGCTGTTTCTCCAGGGGGCTGTGCCGCCAGGCATGGGGCACACCTGGGTGGCCCTCCTGGAGGGAGCTTCCTCTCTTCCCAGGAGCTCGGGCGGGCTCTCCTTGGGGCTCCTGGCTGACTGTCCAGCGCCCCCTTGTCCTCTGCCCCCACCCCAGTTCCTGCAGTTCCGCATGAAGATCATCAACCTGAGGCTGGAGCGGTTCCGGGACCGCGTGGAGTTCTCTGGCAACCCCAGCAAGTACGACGTGTCCGTGATGCTCAGGAACGTGCAGCCCGAGGATGAGGGCACCTACAACTGCTACGTGATGAACCCGCCCGACCGCCATCGTGGCCATGGCAAGATCAGCCTGCGGGTCCTCATGGAAGGTGAGGTGGCTGGGGGGGGCGGAACAGCTGGGGGGGGCGCCACAGTGGGGGGGGGCGTCCGTTCTCTTCCCTCTGTGGCCTGCCTCAGAGTGTCCTTGTAGTGACTTTGACCATGATCTAACAATGGCCACTCTCATTCACTGGACACTCACGCCGTCTCAGTCGTGGGTTAGTCCCTGCGTCATTCTCTCGTTCCATCCTCACAAGCAACCTTAGGAGCGCAGGGAGGTTTTGCTCTCTGGCTTCCAGATAAGGAAAGTGAGGTTAGGGAGGCCGGGCGTGGGTTCTGGTCTGCCCGACCTCAAAGGCCATGCTCCTACAGCCCCCCGTCACACCTGTGCCTGGCTGGATTTTTGGCTTTGATGACAGCCCTGGCTGTGGAGGGGGTGCGCAGTCAGGGCCCTCTGCACCCACTGCTGGGGGCGGGGGCGGCCCCGGTGCTCAGCGGGTCTGCTTCCTGTCCTCCTGCAGAGCCCCCCGAGCGGGACTCCACGGTGGCCGTGATCGTGGGGGCCTCCGTGGGGGGCTTCCTGGCTGTGGTCATCTTGGTGCTGATGGTCGTCAAGTGCGTGAGGAGGAAAAAAGAGCAGAAACTGAGCACAGATGACCTGAAAACAGAGGAAGAGGCCAAGACGGACGGCGAGGCCAACGCGGACGACGGCACCAAGTAACAGGCGGCCGGCCTGCAGCCCCTCCCCGTGTCCCGCCCCTGCCACTCTCTGCCCCGTACTGTGTGACCTTGCCTGCCCTCTCTTGGTGTGAACTAGGCCACAGGGCTGACCTGGGGCCTCCTGAACCCCTCACTTCCTATTCCCCACCCTGCCCCGAGAGTGACCACCTCTCTTCCATCGGAGAAACCCGCCGTGGCATCTGGGATGTGTGGGCCCTGGGGAGACAACAGAGGGGCTCCGACCTGCATGTAGGAGGCTCCCAAGGAGAGGCTGGGGCGGGGCTGCAGGGCCTGCCCCCTCTGGCTGCTCCCAGCCCTGACAGCCCCGTCAGGTTTGGAGGTGATGACGGGTTCCTATCATTTTAGGGGCGGGGGGAGCGTGTGAAAGGATGACTGTGCATTTGCCGGGCACTGAAGGGAAGCCAGGGCTGGCAGCCAACCTGGACACAAGCCTTGGCCAAGGGAGCTCTGCGGGGCCCTCGTCTCTGCTGCCAGCTGCACCACGGATGCCTTGGGAACACTGGTGGGGACAGACCTGGAAGAACAGCTCTGGGGTGGGGGGCTGTGCTCTGCCACAGATCCCCACCCACGGGAGGCCGCGGTCATGGTTGGGGAGGGACCAAGGGCTGATGGCTCCGTGGAGGCAGAGGTGGCTGCAGACTCTGTGTCTGACCAGGTGACCCCCGGCCTGGGCCTAGAGCAGCCGAGGCTCAGACGCGAGGAGGCGGGGTGTGTGGTGGGGCAGCTCCCACCCCGGCTGCAGGCTGGACTTTCCTGGCTGTCCTCAGGAGGGTTTGGGTGAGCGAGAGTTCAGGAGGCCTGAGTGCCCCCCCGCAGCCCGTGGCTGCCCCATTCCATCCGGATCCACGTTACCTGCTCTTCTGCCCCCACGGCTCCCTTTGTGGGGCAGAACGTGGCGTCCACAGGGAGCCGACTCTCACTGCCATTCACTCCCACCCAAAGGGAACTGTTCAAGCTGAGACAGGCAGAAACTGCTGACTCAGATAGCAAAACTGCTGACTCAGAGAGCACCATCTGGAAGGCTCTCAGAGACCAGCCAGCAAGTCCCTCTTATCACAGATGGGGAAACTGAGGCTCCAGGGGCCACAACCCCAGGGCCCTGCACTCCTCTCTGGCTCCCCAGCCTCCACCCTGCATGACAGAGCCGTAGATTTCCCTGTGGCAGAGGCCTCCGGGCCCTTGGGGGTAAGGGAGGTGAGGTGAAGGGTGCGGGGCTCCCGGGCCCTGGCCCCCCTCAGGCACTCAGCCCCCGCCCTGGCTCAGGGAGTTAGGTGTCCGGGCAGGGAACGAGCCTGGGGAGAGGGTGTGGAGACAGGTCTGTGACAGTCTCAGGGACCAGTCCCAGCCTCTGCCAACAGCTGGCCCATCTGGAGAGAGAGCGAGAGCAATAGCACGTGAGAGACTGAGCTGAGCTCACTTCCACCCAACAACCATTGACCGAGCGTCTGTTGTGTGCCAGGCCCAGTGCTGGGTGCCGGGGACGCGCTCAAAGCCATAACAGAGCTGTGGCTGCCAGGACAGCGGGGAGGGACCAAGAGTCTGCTTTTGGTGCATCTAATTCCACCTGAGTAGCCACTGCCGCCAGGGCTGGGGTCAGGGAAGGAGGAGGATGCCACAAGCATGTGGGCACAGAAGCCGGGCAGAGTGGCACAGAGTGGGTGACGGGCAACTTGCCAGACAGCTGCTGGGTGAGGTGAGTCCAGTTCCTCGGCTCAGGACCTAACTGCCAATCAACACACTGCCACCAGGACGCCCAGAGCAGGTGGACACTGCCCATCCTTGGAGCCAGCCAGCTGGGAACAGAGGAGTGGGCGGCGGGTGCCTCAGACCAGCCAAGATCTGGGGTAGGGGATAGATTTCTGCAGCTCTCAGATGCCATTGCCTGGCCACCTCCTGTCCCAAGCGTGATGACCTGTGCTGACGTGGGCAATTTTCTTTTTCCAGGACTCCTAACACTTGGAAGAATTATGTGCAGGGCTCCCTAGGTTCCTTCTAAGAAACTCTAACGCTTTATCAGAAGGCCCAGGATCCCTGAGGTCTTCTCCTTATCTGCCCCAGCCAAGTGGAGGCTAGGGAAAGACATGGGCGTCTCCATGGGGCTCAGGGGCCCGAGCCACGGGGTGGGCCGGGAGCCATGCCTGCCCCAGGCGCTCGCCCTCCTGTGTACGTCCTTCTCACACCTCTTGGCCCCTCCTCTTGAGGGCTCATGGGGTTGCCTCCACCGGGGGGCGGTGTAGGGAGCAAAACAGGGCTCTTGTGAGTCGAGGCGGGGACACGGGTGAGATGTTGCCTCCGCGGTCCTTTCGCTACCCTGCTTGCCAGCTTGTCCCAGCCAGTGAGCTGTGCCCCTTCCCGAACCGTGGGCTTGAGCCCCACTTCCGGCTGCATGCTGCCACCAGTGCACCCGGGCTGCTGGCTCTCGTCACTGCCCCTGCCTCTCCGGTGCTCCCAGAACCCCCTCTTCCCCCCGAAGGGTCACTGTAAAGAGAGACGGGCTGGCTGACCCGTGGGTGTAGCTTATAAGAACAAAGCACAATCTTTCAGGACTGAAATGCCTTGAGGTGCCTTGGAACTGGCTTTGGCAATAGCTCTCGGGACCCTAACTAGGGCCTCGTCACGGTTAGCCACAATTTATACAAAGGAGGGGCCGATTGGATCCATCTTTTTCTCTGCGAGTCTCCTTGGGGGGACTCCAAGGTCAGGTGAAGCAGGCAGAAGGATGCAAATACTGACCAAGTCCATGGAGATCATCCCAGGCCGTAGGAATGGCTTGGTGCAGTTAGGATGGGTGAGGAATAGAGGACTTTTCCTTCCTGCTTATGTCTCAAGGACAGGCAGCCTGTGTCTCTTGCTGATGTCTTCCTTTACTGAAGCTTGCTGATGCATCTGTAAATAGTCTCTCTATAGGCATAGATATATTATATATACAAATATGAAACATCTCACAGCACCCACCCCAAGTTACACTGTGCGGGGAGGGTGTGATGACTTCTCAATGTTTTGAGTTGATTCACCAAAGGCAAATGATGGAATGTTCTATTGCTCTTTGCGCACTTGGAGGGGAAAACCCAACTACTTATGCACTTTCTAGGTTCTCGCTGGAGCTGGTGGTGGGCACGGGGTTGGGGAGGGGAGGGAGGCTGCGGGGATCCTGTGTGACCCGACTGCTCGAGGGATCTGAGTTTGGGAGCAGGCTGGGTTCTTTGGCAGCTTGTCTGTTACAATAAACAGATCGTCTCCCCAGAACACCCTGTGAGTGTGGCATTTTTTCAGGGATGCGAGTGGGTTGAGGATCCTGATTCAGTCTCTGCAGTGCGCCTTCCCAGGTAGCCCCAACGACACGGCCAGGTCTCTATCCTCGGGGACCCCTACGCCCTTGCCTCCCAGGGATGAGAATGCGCTGCTCCTCTCTGATTGACAGATGTTTTATCCTGGGACAGGCAGGGTGGAATACACACGCGGGGGTGGAGCGGTTGCAGGGTGGGGGCGGGCTCTTGGTTATTTCTGGGATGAGGACAACCTCTGAGCGTCCCAGACTGTTACGTGGATGCTGCCTCTTCTTTCTGTGGGCGGATGGGCCATGCTTCCTGCCCCTGCTTCCCGGCACTGCCTGGTTAGAGGGACATCTAACCTGCTCTGAGCTCAGGAGGAACAGGGACAGCTGAGCGGAGCTTGCCCTCGCGTCACTTCACAGTGGTGGAAGGAGTCAGGTTGCTCTCATCCCATCTGCGTGCTGCTGTGTCCTATTTATGTGCTGCTGAGTCAGCTCTAAGAAGTTCATGACCAAAGGCCACCCCCTGGCTGGGGGCTCCACTGTCCCAGGCCGACCCTGGTCTTTTTGCCCCCTGTCTCCTGTTCTTCTGTCTCATTGCATCTCTCTCTCTCTCACATGTACACGCACAAACATGCACATGCACACACGCAAGTGTGCACAAGCTCCCCCCCACATGCACACATGCACACACGCAAGTGTGCACAAGCCCCCCCCCACAATGCACACACGCACACACGCACGTGTGCACAAGCTCCCCCTACCACATGCACACACGCACACGTGACCAGCAGGCTTGCCAGCCAAGAAAAGCTACAGCTTGCAGAATGCCCAGGAAATGCTTGAGGAGCAATTGTTCCTACTTTGCTGCCGGCTTGTCTCTCCCTCTGTCCGCTCCCTGCTGACCCACAGACCCTCCGCAGTGGTTCGGGGTGGGGATCTTGACCCGGTGGGGCTAACACCTGCAGGGATTACAGCCACTGCCTGAGAGAGGCCAGAAAGGAGGCGACCGCATGGAACAGAGTGGCTGGTGTTTCCAAGAACCACAGCCCCTCTGGCTGAAGAGGGTGCCTGTGCCCTGGAGCCCCGGGGCCCTCTTGATGGATGTCAGAAAGGCAAGGCTGCTCCCCGACTTAGCAGGTAGGGAATGGAGCAGGGGTCGGGTTGGACTGCAGGAGGCGCCAGGGTCCTGCCTGGCTCCTTCCGGGATAGACACAGGCCCCGAGATTCAACGAGGCCGGCAGCCTCTTCCTCCTTGGGTTCTTCTCCAAGAACACTTAGAGGACACGCGCCAGCTCTGGCTTCTGGGAGGCGGACTTGGCTTTGGCCCAGCCTGCGTGGGGCCAGGTGGGGTCACTTGGAATGCACAGTGAGCTGCCTTGTGGGCTCAGAACCAGCTCCCACCCTGGGACTCAGAGCTGGTCATCAGTTACCTGCACCCCTGAGTTGAGGCGGAGGTACCTGGACAAGAGCAGTTCCCACTGTTCCTCCCCATCCCGATGGGCCACCCAGGGCCACCCACTGCCAGGAACGGGGTCTGGGCCATAAGCAGGGGGACGAGAGAGCAGACCTTTAAACATCAGGGGTGGGAGGCCCCAAGGGACAGCTGGCCAAGCGCGTCACTGCCCTGAAGGAGGAACTGAGAGCCCCCAGAGGAGACTCAGCCACCTGCTGAGCCCAGCACACACAGTGTCTCATCATGGGCCAGCTCTGCCTCCTTCCCACAGCCCACACCTACCGCAGGGCCCAGTAGCACACAGCAGCCCCGGCTCCCTGCCCCTCTGCAGCCGGGCTGGTCTGGAAAGGCACTCACACTTCCACAGGGCTCAGCTAAAGAGGAAAAGTGATCCACCCAAAGTCTCGCCGGCGGCCAGAGAGGGAGCCGCAGCTGCAGCCCCAGTCTCTCCCCAGGTGAAGGCCGTCCCCAGGCTGACCTGAGACGACTCCTGTCCTTTAGCCCCAGTTACACACTCTGGGAGCATGACTTGCCCTTGCTAGTTTGTATATGGGCTCTCTTAGGCCACTTGTCTCCAGCCCGTGCAAACATAGGAGGTAGTATCCAACTACTCCAGGTGACGGGAGCCCGGGGCAGGGCAGGCTGGGCAGCAGCACACAGAGCAGGAGGATGAGCCCCTACCAGGTCTCTTGGCCTCCCCCACTGGCACGCTGGTGCTACAGTGCACGCTGGAGGGACCTGCAGGAACTCCTCTCGGAGAGCCCTGGGCACATGTCCCCCTCTCTCCCCGCCTTCCTAGACCCTCCCCCTGAGGCCCACCAGGCTCCTGGCTCTCCTGGGTTCCTGCCACCATGCTGACAGCCAGAGTGCCAACCACCGCTCAGGTCAGGCTCCCAGCAGATAAGGGCCCAGCTGGGGAACCATATGATGGGATTGCGACATGGCACATGGGCTGGGTTGGGAGGTCAGGGGGTCCAGTTATGGGATTCCCCTGCAGTACTGAAGGGGCCTCGGGACAGAACAGGAGAAAGGTCTCGGGGGAGGGGAGGTGGTGGGGACAGATGGATTGGGAGTCGGGGTGGCGGAGCAGGTGGTCTGGTACAGCTGCATTTCCTTTGTTCTGGCAGTAATGACCTTGAGAGTCCAGGGTGCAGGCAGACAGCAAACGCTCAGCTGGGCGACTTGGAAGGCAAAGTCACCTTTATCCCAACCACAGCTGCCTTTGCTTCTCAGCTGGGACACAGTGCCTGTAAGCAGGTGGCCAAGGGACGGGCAACTGCTGGCCCCAACAGCCCGAGGGCCCCTCCTGTGGACAAAGGGGAGGAGACGGTGAGTCCAGCCAGGAGGGGAAGTGTGCGTGCGTCACAGCTGTTGGCCGGAGCAGTGGCCGCTTGCGGCCATGGGGGGACAGGGAGTAGACTTGTCCCATTCCGTCCCATAGCCAAACATTAGGACTGGTGGGCAGGGGCAGATACCCATCCCGTGTAGGTCAGAGCTATATGGAGTGTTGGGTTTCTTGAGGTAATGAGATCCCCGTCTCAGAAGGTATTCAAACACAGCTTGGGGCTGTGGTTCTAGGCGGCCTTTATGGCTACTGCCCATGGCTCTCTGCAGCCCTCAATTCAGGGCTCCAATGATGGAAGTGGGATTCACTCTCTCGTGCCTGGAGGTAAACACGGTGCACGCCACGACCAGCCCTGGCCCTCAACCACCTCACTCAGCCGCAGCCGGCTCCAGGTCACCTCGGCACCCCCTTCACCTAATTCCTCTCACGTGACGTGTCACTGGGGGTGGGGTGAGGTGTGTTGGTAAGCCCCGGTGTGCGTGCAGGGAGAGGATGGGAAATTTGAAGCCAGGTTGCCTCGGGAACTTCTCCCCAAAGATCAACTTCTCCCCTCACTTGCCCTCCTCGCCCTCCTGCCAAACACAAAAGTCCTGTCGGCCTCCTCCTCCCTGAGCCCTCCCAGCTGTGCCGCATCCCGGCTCCATAGCACACGCCTGTGCTTAGGGCGCCTCCCTGGAGCTGTCCTCCTGGACCGGGTGGGCGGGTGTGGGGGCAGCGGTTTTCGTGTCCTGACAAGGCTGGTAGGCCACAGCCACACTGTTTACGTTTGTGTGCCGGCCCCTCGTGGGCTGCTCTGCCTCTGTGAGCTTCCTCCATCCTCAGGGCGGCCCCCGGAGGTGCGTCCTGTTCAGCTAAGGATTCCCAGGCTGTGCTGCACTCACGCACAAAGAAGGCCACTGGACTGCGAAATGGCAGCGCTGGATTCCAAGCCAGAGCCGCCTGAGGCCAAAGCTTGAGAAATGTCCGTGTGCTGGCTCCCTGCAGCCCAGATCTAGGGGTGTGTGGGGAAGAGTGACTTGGAGCCAGCCTCAGAATGACCACGGACCCCCACATAAGAGTGCAAAGAGTCTGGGGGCAGAGAGTGAAGCTCTCCTGGTGCACTCCTCACAGCCCACCCTGGCACTGCCTGGCCCTTGACCCCAGGGCCCTGTGCTGCCCCCTCTGCTGCCCCCTTCTGCTCTCCCGGCTCCTCTTCACTCTTCCTCCTCCCTGCAGGCCTGCGAATCCCCTGCTGCACCTGCTGGCCGGTTTCCTCCCTGCTCTAGCCCTCCTCCTCACCCAGCCACTTCCTGAAGCCCCCCTGCCCCCAGGAAAATGTGCCTCTGCCCCCACACCTCCTTTGCTGTCCACGCCCGGCCCCCTCGTTTGGCAACACCCACACTGAAATGCTCCTAAGGGCTGAGACCACAACCCTTGGGGAGGCTGCCTGGGGCTCCACGCCATTTTGCGCTTCTGGTTTGGCCGTTCTGTCTCAGCTGACCATCTCAGGGTCAGCACCAGGGCCCTGGGGGACAGCTGGCTGTCTAGCTGACAAGGCAGCCCCACAGGCAGCAGGCTGCGACCGATGACAAACCTGCCCGGTGCCTCCAGCCCCCAGCCCCTGTCCTCCCTGGATAGCAGGGCAGGGGACCTGTGTGACCCCTAAAGCAGAGAGGTCAACACAGCTCGGGGCAGGGGGTCTGGGTAAGGTGCCTGAGACCCTTCCCTGGGGTGCTTCAAATCCCACCCCGATGTGGCCAGGAATAAAGAGATGCCCGGGACTCACCCCGTCTCTGAGCTGCCACAAGGGAGGCACAGGCCGGGTCCCGGAAGGGGGCACACGCCCTCTCCAGCTTGGGACAGTCGCTGAGCCTCTCTGGTCAGGATGCTGCGGCTCCCTCCTCCCTCTGCCCTCCTCCTTCCAATGAGCTCATCTGTCTGGGGCTCCCCATCCCCCTTGGCCTGAGAAAAGGATGTTTGGATAGAGCCCCATAGAAAACAGAGAGGAAGGCAGAGCCGGGGGAGGAGGCTGGCTACCTGCCTGCACCCGGAGCCCTTGGAAAGTGGAGATGGGTGGGAAGCCGTCCCTGGGAGGAGGGTTCAGAAAGACTTCTCTTTCCCCCAGCTCGCTCACTGCACATGGGCGCTGGGAGCCAGAAGGCTGTGGTGGCGGGGCTGGTTCCTGCTACTGCTACAACAGCCACGTGCTGGCCTGCAGGTCCTTTGGTGCACGCCTGCAGGTTAACTCCTTCCGTGCAGCCCAAAGTCAGTGCTGCTGAGAATTAGGCTGGGCGCGCCGGTGCTCTGAGCTGTGGGGTGGGTGAGTAGGGGAGGGCAGCAAACAGACCTCAGTGCACTGCAGGAGGGTGCCGAAAGGGGGTCCCTGGTAGCCTCTTCCCAACCCCAACCCGAGGCAGCAGCAGCAGGAGGATTTGTGGGCGTTTTGAGTTGTGCATGTGGAGAATCAGAGAATCTCACGGCTACCACAAGAGGGTGGCTCAGCGAAGGTGAAGGGCGGAGGTGTTGGTCTGAGGGGAGCTGGGGGGAGGGCTGGGGGACTCCCTGCAGAGCCCAGTGTCCTCCGGACAGCTGAGCCTGAGTCCTGCTGCACTGAGCTCCCTCCTTTACCTGCAGTGCCCTGACAGGAGCGCGAGGGTTTATGGGGGAGGAGGAGGGAGAGGGAGGCGGCAGCAAGGGCAATAGGGGAGGCAGGGGGAGGCAGCCGCCTGCCAGGCTCCTGCTGCTTAGGACGAACTCCTCTCAAAATAGCTCTGGAGACCTTGTCAGAGCTCTCCTGTTCCCTTCCTCCCCTGCCCAGGGTCCCCGCGGCTTTCTGAGACCGGAGAGGGGACGGAGCACTTCCATCCACCCCTGCCAGTCCCCGGCACCTGTAGAAGGTGATCTGCTGCTCGCAGGGGTGAGCAGCTCCCAGAAGCGGGCGTTAGCAGCTCTGCCCCCATTACTGCCCCCACCCCCACCTCGTGGCCCCTGCTGGAAAAGAGGCACCTGCTCTCCCACCTGGCTCTGTCCCAGCTCCCCAGGACTGCAACTGAGGTAGTCCGTAGGCCTACCCCAGTCCCCAAGGGAACAGCCTCCTGCCTTTCCCATCTCTTCCAGCCAGAGAAGAGACGGTTCTCTGACAGCTCCTTGGCGCAGGGCCCTGGCCATCTCTGCATCCCTGAAAACTTGCTCTTCAAGGTATTTCCGAGCCCAGAGTGCACATCACCCCGTCACCAGGAATCAGGCCTGTCGGGGCCATAGCGGGGGTTGGGTCCCACCATTTGCCAGTCCTGCCCTCTTCTTCTGGGGGACTTGCTGCATCAGATGGAGGGGGAGGAGTCTGTGAGCTGATGGTTTCTTCCCATCCCCACCCAGTGACGGGGAACAGGAGCTCAACCCGACTTCATGTGTGCAACAGTGAGAGACTGGAGCTCTGCCCTTCTGCCCACGCCAGCCCCTCCCCGGGGGCAGCATCCCAAAGGAGCTGCTGAGCTAGAGCAAGGGACCCCCTGCTGAGGGTTTTCGGGCCAGGGCTCCACCCCTGTCAACATCCTCTGGCCATGAACGCACTTCCCAAGCACAGCTTCTGCCCGGCTGCTGAGTCCCGCTGTATTCTACGGAGGAGAGCTGGAGGTGCAGCGTGAGTGGCGAAACCAAGGTGGTGGCCCCAAGCCTGGCTCCAACAGGAGCTCCCACAGTGACCCGGGGCCTCGTACTGTAGCCCTGGGCCTGCTTCTTCATCTGTGATGGGCAGGGCTTCCTTCCTTTCTCCCAGCTCTAAGATTCAGAATGGGTGGACAGTGGGGCTGCAGGGAGGTGGGGTGAGGCCAGCCTTCCCCGTACAGGGAACCCTGCCGCTCTGAGCTGTGCTGTCACCTGCCCCTCCTCTGGGCAGCGGTCACTCTCCTTCCCTTTGTCTCCCCTCCTCTCTCTCTCTCTCTCTCTCTCTTTTGACAGGCAGAGTGGACAGTGAGAGAGAGAGAGAGACAGTGACAGAGAGAAAGGTCTTCCTTTTTGCTGTTGGTTCACCCTCCTATGGCCGCCGTGGCCGGCGCACCACGCTGATCCAATGTCAGGAGCCAGGTACTTATCCTGGTCTCCCATGGGGTGCAGGGCCCAAGCACTTGGGCCATCCTCCACTGCACTCCCTGACCACAGCAGAGAGCTGGCCTGGAAGAGGGGCAACCGGGACAGAATCCGGCGCCCCGACCGGGACTAGAACCCGGTGTGCTGGCGCCGCAAGGCGGAGGATTAGCCTAGTGAGCTGTGGCGCCGGCCTCCCCTCCTCTCTTATCTCAGCCCACTGCTTGGGGAGACTTGGTCCTTCAGTGCGGAGGGCTGGCCCTGAGGGCATGGTATAGGAACACAGGGGACAAAGGAGAGGCTTAGCCCTTGTGGGCCACAGCAAAGAGCTGTGTAAGGACCCTGCACCTGGCATTCAGCTAAGCACTGCCGCAATATCTCTGTCTTCATGGCCAAGTCCATGTTTGATGCTTGCCGGGCTTGCAGTAAGCACACAAATGCAAATTACATGTAGCTGTACACACAAGCTATAAACAGGACCAACAAAGTGTTAAACTATATCTTTTATCCTGAGCCTTTGATTAATTTCCTTTCATGATGACCTCAACTTAAACACAAGCCTGCTATAGATGTATTGAATGTCGAGTCCCGCCTGGGTTGCCTTGGCAGGGCCGCACCAAATGATTTCGCAGGCCTTTGAAGGCCCACGCCCGGTTCCAAGGCCATCTTCCAAGGCAGACATTGCTATGTTCACCACGGTACAGCTGGGGGGCATCTGCAGAAAGTTGTGTAACCTACTCAAAGTCATGTGCTAGGAATCGGCAGAGCAGCCCGGGCTGCCGCACGCAGCCTCCACCCCCCCACCCCCCACCGGGAAAATCAGACATTCAGCATTTCACATGCAGTCTCAGAGGGGCTGGGATGGCTCTGAGACCCGCCCAAGGGACCCCAAGTAAGGATGGTGAGTGGAGAGGGTGCCTTTGTGTGTGGGCAGCAGCCAGGCCAAGAAGTGGGGGGGTAGGTTCCAGGTCTACACCAGCCCCCAGACAGCAAGGCTGCAGCTTGAGTGGCTGTGAACCTGGGGGCTGGAGGAGAATGCAACCACTCCCCAAAACAAAAACACTGGCTTGTTTATTTTCTTCTCCTTGAGAGCAGTGCCCCCACTCTCCACTTCCGGGGTTCACTCCCTAAATGCCAGCAGCAGCCAGGGCTGGTCCAGTGGCAGGGGCCCAAACACTGGAGCCATTATTTGCTGCCTTCCTGGGTGTGCTAAAAAGAAGTTGCACAAGCAAGGGGGCACTCTGATGGTTGTCCCAAGAGACGACTTAACCCGCTGGGCCATAGCCGCAGCGCCAGCTCTGGTAGGTGCTCACTTTTGAGTCCAGAGTGTCTGGGGAAGGGCCGGTGGGTTCACGGGCTCCCCTCAGCCCTCTGTCCTGGTTGTGACCCTGGGCTCCTCCATCTAGGGCCAGAAAGCGAGGCAAACGGGGATTGCGGGAGGGGGAGCAGGGTGAAGGGCGGAGTCTGAGGGTGCGGCCTAAATGGGCGAACGGAAGCGCAGGGGTGCAGAGGATGGGTAAAGCGGGGCGCAGGCCGCAGACCAGTCCCAGAGAGATTTCCAAGGAGTTTATAAGTACGGGGGCGTGCACTGGGCTGCGGGCAGCCGGCGCTCTGCTCCCCAACTACCGCAGTTCCGCGGCCGCACGCGCGCAGCGGGCAAACCCGCGCACGCCCATCGGCTGCGGCGGCGCAGGCTGCGGTTCTTCGCGCGGTGCCCGGGCGGTCCGGAGAGAGGGAGCCCCCACCTACCCGTGTCCCCCTAAGCAGAACACAGCAGCTTCCAACACCCGAAAAGCTCCACCTCCGCTCTCCCGCGAAACTATCCTCCTAACTGGCAGCCCCGCGCCTGGGAGGAAGCGGGCGGGTGCGGGCCGGCTCCGCAGTGCCAAGCCGCAGCAGCCCAGCCCAGCCCGCCTGGAGCGGGAGGGCGGGCCCCCGCCCGGCCCCGGGGCTCCGGGACCACGAGGCGGGCCACGCGGGCGGGGGCGCCCTGGCTCGGCCGCGGCCACCGCCCCTCCTGCGGCTGGAGCGCTTCCAGAGCAGAGGCGCAGGCTCGCTCGCCGCTGCGCGCGCTCAGGCGTCCTCCCCGTGGCTCCGCTGCTCCTCCTCCTCCTCCTCCTCCTCCCCCCCGCCAGCCTCGGCTCCCGCAGGCGGCTCCTGGCGGCAGAGGGAGAGCGCCTCCCCCTCCTCTCGCTCCCTCTCCCCTCGCTCTCTCCCTGCTAACTTTCCCGAGCCCCGACCGGCGGCGCAGAGCTCCCCGGCAGCCCAGGGGCCGACTGCCGACCGGGGGCGGAGAGCGCGGCTGTGCGGGCTATCCCATCCCCGCGCCGCCCCGGGCGCGCTCCGGAGAGGACAGGACAGGACGATGTCCGGGGCTGGGGACCGAGGCAAAGCCCCGGCGAGATGGCTGGGCCCTGGGCTATTGGGTAAGGCAGCCCCAGCTTAGTCTCTTCTCATGCCCGCCACCCCCCCCCCAACCCCACAACTCCCCCCTGTCCCCAAAAGGGACATGCGGAAAGAGGGGTGCCTTGGCCGGGTGGGCCTTGGAAGGCGACACGGAACAGCATGGTGGCCACTGGCTTCCCGCTGGACGCCTGGCCCAGAGCTGTATTCCCTGGGGACGGTGTGCGTCCCCGCACCCCATCAGCCGGCCAGCCTCCCGATGAGTTTTTGGCTGGCGCGGGTGCCTTCAGCTCCAGGCGTCTGAGGCTGGGACCTGGGACTGCAGCGGGAGCCTCCGGGGCGAGGGTCTGTGCCGTGGGTGTAGGGGTTGCACATGCGCTCTTTGGGATGATGCTAGTTTGCACCCCCTGTGGAGCTGCTGGATTCCCAGGCTTTCCTCAGGCGTGCACTGGTGGGTGGGGGCGGGGGCTCCCCTTCCTCCCCTGGGACCTTGTTTGCTCCTGCTCTCACTGCCTTCCCTGCAGTTCCATACTAAAAACTGGCCAGGACTGGAAGGGCTTGGGGGACCTGTCGTAAGCTCCCTTTGGGGCTGGGGCCTGTCTCTCTTCTACAAAGATTCCATGGGGAGGATCTGACTGGCATCCTCCTGGCTCTTGGATTTTGGGGTGAATATGAAGACCCCAGGAGACCTGTCCTGAGGCCACAGAGGGACGGGGTATTATTCACATCTATTAATATGTACATGATAGTTTTGAGTGCTGGACTCCAAGAGGTTATGGAATGAGATTTATGAATCCGGAATGTAATTTCATCACAAATCGTAGCCTGACTTCCATGTAAGCTGACTCCATCGCTGGCACCTGCGCCTCTTCTGTTTATATTTGTCAGATTTGACTTCCGGCAGCTCCCCGCCTGGGTGAGGCACGTGGTGGAGGTATTAGTGCTACTGCTTTGCAAATGGACATTGTATGCAGACCTGTCCCCTGGGTGCCTGGTGGCCGAGGGGACAGCATCTCTTTACTTGGGAGCTGCTGCGCGGCTCACAGCTCTGCAGTTATATAGAAGACCCGCACTGCCCCTCTGCTGCTGGCACGCACGCCGAGCTGAGCCCGAGTGCACCCAGGGCCAGTCCGCTCATTCCCTCCGGCCCCTCTCAGACCAGACCAGCCTCCCCCCACATCTGGCCGTGCCAGGGGCAAGAGGTCGCCTAGGAATTCATGGTCATACAGTCATTCCAATTCTGAGCTTGCCTTCCTCCTGCTGCCGCCAGTCCCTGGGCTGTTAGACTATTCATAGAATGTTCTAGGCCTCTGTGGGCAACGGAGAGGGCCCTGAAAACTGTGTCTGTGTGCCTCTGTGTGTAGGGGGACTGTGGCCAGAGTCTTGATCCACTTCTCCAGGGACAAGCTCCTGCCTCCTGCAGGGACCGTTCAGTGGGGCAGATCAGGGGGCCCATCAGAATGAATCCCTGAGCTGCCCTCCCAGGAGAGAGCAGAGCCACTTGTAGATGGGAGTTCTGCAGCCACAGAGCTGGCCCCACTGGGCTGCAGAAGGACCACAGCCGGGGTGTCCTTGGGCTTTGCTCTGAGCTCGGGTCACAGATCACATCCTAGCTGTGAGCCCATGGGCAGGTGTGGAGATGCCTGGAGATGTTCTCCGGGGGCCTAAAGCCCAGAGTGTTACTAAGGAGAGGGGGCCGTGGTCCTGAGAGGGACAGTGGCTCTCCCAGGGGTGCACGGTTAAAGTGGGGGTCAGGTGGGACAGAATGCAGGCCTCTCGGGCTCGCGTGCACCAAGCTGCCTCCTAGCTGATCCAAGGGTGGTGAGGGGGAAGGTCAGCAGGATTTGAGTTCAGGGCAGGAGAAGGAGTGAGGTTTTCTGGGCCATGGCACAGATGCATGAAGGCTTGGGGGCCCCCAAACCTGCTTTCATGGCTGTGGAGACTGTGGAGAGCAGGAAATCCCCAGCTCCCCGTCCCTCTCCTCATATCTCATAGACTGAGCCCAATGCGATTTTTTTTTGAGAATGTTCATTTGAAAGTCAGAGTTACAGAGAGAAAGGGAGAGGCAGAGAGCTCTTGCATCCACTGGTTCATTCCTCAAATAGTTGCAATGGCCTAGGCTGGGCCAGGCTGAAGCCAGGAGCTGGGAGCTTCATCCGGGTTTCCCACACGGGTGCAGGGGCCTAAGCTCTTGGGCCATCTTCCACTGCTTTCTCAGGTGCCTTTGCAGGGAGCTGGATCGGAACTGGAGCAGCTGGGACTCAAACCGGCACCCGTATGGGATGCTGGCAACACGGGCAGCAGCTTAACCTGCTACGCTATAGTGCCAGTCCCCCAATGTGCTTTTTGATAACCCAACAAGATACCCTTTTCTTAGACGAAGGAGCAGGTTTTCAAGGCTGTGCCGTCGCCTCTGAGGCCGCTGTGGGTTCCGGGCTCTTCCTAAGCACGGCTCTGGCGGTGGAGCTGTTTGCCCACCCCTGCGTTGTTCCCTGATTTGCTTAATTGCTGTGCTCCATGTTTAATTATCACTTGTAAGAGTGCTGTGTTGCACAACCCTCTTTCCCTTGGTGTGTATTTATTAAAAGCTTGTTTAATGAGAATGCAATTAAGGGGAGGGTGTCCCACTCAGAGGAAGAGGAGTTCCTGGAGAAGAGGAGAGAGAAGGGGAGAAGCAGAGGGAAAGCCCGCGTCGAAGTCTGGAAATGATGGTTTGTCTTCTTTCTGAACTTGTGGGAGGTGCAGGCCCATGGGGACACCCAAGAGAGAAGGCCCCCAGCACTTAGGACCGGCCACCTCCTGGTGGGATGAGGATGAGGATGCTGGACAGACTCAGGCACAGGGAGCCACCCACTGGCCCTGGGGTGGGCCCTCCAGGGGCACTGGGATGGCCGCATAAGCCACGGTCAGGCCATGCCGGCACACCTGCTCTGTGGTCTGAGGGAGGCCCAGGCATGCTGCTTGGCCTTGTTTGCAAAGCTGGTTTCCTTGAGCAGGCAGTGCTGTCTCAGGGGCACGCTGCTATCTGGCAAAGCTCCTGGGGGCGGGCAGGAAGCAGGCGGGTTGCCTAGGGAGAGGGAGCTGAAATCTTTCCTCTGTCGCTGGGCTCAGGGGCCCAGCATGGCCCAGCCCTGCCTCCCACAGCCTCCTGGGCCTGCACCCCAGGAGGGGTCCTGTCCTGCCAGCCTCAGCCCACTTTCCACCTCCCAGCTCTAACTTGGAGCCTCTCTGCCTCCCTGAGGGCCACAGTGCTGAGGCTGGGCACTGAAGCCAGGCGGAAGCTCGTGGGGAGTGGGCAGCCTCCCCTGCCCTGGTGTGTGTGTGTGTGTGTGTGTGTGTGTGTGTGTGAGAGAGAGAGAGAGAGAGAGAGAGAGAGAGAGAGAGAGAGAGACTGATCCCTGTGTGTGGGAAGGATACTTGGGAATCCTGAGTGAATCCTCAGATAAGCTCCAGCACCCAGTGAGGATATCTGGGGGCTGAGGACTTCAGAGAACGGCCCAGAAACTGCTGCTGTGAGAATGGCTAAGTGATCAGGGCCGCTTAGTGAGGAAAGGCAACATTTTGGGGCTTAGGATAGAAGTCCACATGATGGTGACCAAGAGGACCTGTTTGTCAACTCCATGGTGACAGGAAGAGCCCCTGCTCCAAGATGCACACATGTGCACACACACACATATGCACATTCACAGACACATGCACACACATGCTGCAATGTGCACACACGTGCATGAACACACACATGAGCACACACAGGCTGCAATGTGCACATGCACACTCACACGTGTCAATTCCACGGTGCCAGGAAGAGCCCCTGCTCTCAGATGCACACATGTGCACACACGCACATATGCACATGCACAGACTGCAATGTGCACACACACACAGACACACACACGTACACACATGCTGCAATGTGCACACACGTGCATGAACACACACATGAGCACACAAGGCTGCAATGTGCACATGCACACTCACACGTGTCAATTCCACAGTGCCAGGAAGAGCCCCTGCTCCCAGACTGCAATGTGCACACATGCACACACATGCTGCCATGTGCACACACACATAAACACACACATGAGCACACAGGGCTGCAACATGCACACACATGCACAGGCACATACGTGCACACACCCACATGAACATACACACCTGTACTCCTTGGCTTTCTAAGGAGTTAAGTTTAGGACAACACAAGGAAAGTCCTTTACTCCAGGGAAGTAGCCACAGGGAAGTGACCCAAGCTACATCGCAGGGCCGGGAGAAGATAAATCATTGCAGGAGTGGCCTGCAGACATTCTGGGCTGACACTGGTCATTAAGGGAAGGGAGGGGCGCCCTGTGTACAGGGGGACCTGCGGTGGCACAACCCTGGCCCCTCCCCACCTTCCTAACACCACCCTCCTCCACCCGCAGGGTGCCCACCACAGAAGCTCTTGTGTTTTCCAGCCGTCCTCGCCCTGGCTGGGGAGGGACTCGCTGGATGGGGCACTTTTGACTTTCTAGAGGCCAGCGGGCAGAGCGGGGCCACCTTGCACCTGCTGACCAGTCCTCTCCTGGCTCAGCCATCCTGCCCAAGCAGCCTGCCAGGGCCACCATGGGTCAGCACCTGCCCTCACTCACTTCTCGCCCCTAGCACAGCCTCACAGGTGAGACGTGATGTGGGTGGCAGGCCCCTGGGCTATCCTGTGCCCAAGCTGCCCAAGCATAGTCTTCCATCTGCTGGGTCACTCCCCAAATGGCTGCAATGGCCAGAGCTGAGACCATCCAAAGCCAGGAACCCAAAGTGTCTTCCGAGTGTCCCACGTGGGTGTAGGGGCCCAAGCACTTGGGCCATCCTCTGCTGCTTTCCCAGGCAAATTAGCAGGGAGCTGGATTGCAAGTGGAGCAGCCAGGACTCGAACCAGCGCCCATGTGAGATGCTGGCACCGCAGGAGGCGGGCTTAACCAGCTACTCCACGGTGCCGGCCCTGGGCCCCAGCAGCCCCAGGGAACTTGGTAGAAATCAGCTCTCCAGCAGCCCTGGGCCCTGGCTGGAGAGGCCGTGCTGCCCTCTAGATTTTGATGCAGGCTTGAAAACCAGCCCGTAGAATAAACAGTTCCCGGGGTATGGGCGGGCTCTTTGAAATCCCATCCTGGCACTCACCAGGGCCCTGCTGGGCAAATCTGGCTATTTTAGGATGTAAGGGGGAGGGGCGGTTTTTCTTGCTTTGGGACTACCAGGTGCTGGAAAAGTCTCTGGTTGACCTAACTTCTCCGGGCTCAGTTGTTCCATCCACAGTATGGAGCTATAACAGTGCGGGCTTACAGGACAGGTGTGAGGGTGAGCTAGGCCTGGCACATAGTAAATACTCAACAAATAGTTATTGCTGCGATGGTCGCAGTGGCACGGGTCATACTTGGGTCACCAGGGGATTCAGTTAGACAACAGAAGGCCAGAGCAGGGAGAGCGGGCGAGCAAGGAGAGGCCGTCCCTCAGCCCCGCCCTCCAATGACCTTCACGGGTTGGGGTTTCCCTGAGGCATCTGCAGGACAGGACTAGAGCGCGGGCGGCAGGGCCCGTACTTCCGTGCCTGGGAGCGCGCGCGGGAACTCGGGACTTTCCCGGACAAGGGGCGCCGTGGCAGCGGCTTCCCGGGCTGCGGGCCGGCGCCTTCCGGGGCCGTCCCTGCACGCGTGCCGGGAGGGAGGGGGTGGGGGAGTGGTTGGGGCCCGGTGCAGACCCCGCCTCCTGGGACCCTCTGCCCACCCGCCTCCCTGCCGAACCCGATTCCACCGCCGCCGCAGACTTCCTTCTGCTCTCGGGGTCCCGCTGGGTGTCCAGAGGGTGTCGGACTCACACGGACCACCTAGGCCCACGCGATGGGGCTCTCCGGAGCCGCGCAGGAGCCTCCAGGCCCCCGCGGCGAGGGGCTCCCGGGCAGTGCGGGGATGCTGCGGCTGTTCGTCACCTTGCGGGGCCCCGCAGTTGCCCGCTTCCCCAGTGCACAAATCCGGTAAACCTATGGGGAGGTTCCCACTCAGACGGCGGGGAGCCCCACGCAAGTTCGGGGATGAGCCTGCAGGTGAGGGGACCGCTTTCCTGGGGCTGGGGTGCCCCCTGGTGGTCGTGCCGAGTGCCACACTCGCCGGCCGATCGTCCCCATCTGGAGCTCCGGCGTGGGGGTCCTGGTGGGCTTACTAAGGGAAGCTGCACCCCGGCACAGGTCTCCTCCTACTGCCCGTGGCCCTGTCACTGGAGGTGTCCGTGGGAAAGGCCACCACCATTTACGCCGTCAACGGCACGGAGATCCTGCTGCCTTGCACCTTCTCCAGTTGCTTCGGCTTTGAGAACCTCCGCTTCTGGTGGTCCTACAACACCAGTGACACCTACAAGAAGGTAAGGAGGACAGGGCGGCCGCCCCCACCAGCCGCCTCCCCGCGGTGAGGGCCACGCCTCCTGCCACCCTTTCTCCAGGGTCAGGACCAGCCAGAGTGGGAGGGGTGCTTGGAATGTCTTGTGGGGATTTGGGATCTGTTGGGATTCTTGGCTGGAGTCCTAGGGTCCTAAACAGTCCCTGGAAATCGGGATGCTTAGGTAAAAATTAGTAGTCTGATTTCACAAACGCCAGCCAGGTCTGCCCTGACAGGGGCGGTGTGGGGGGGATGGGCGGGCCAGCAGGTGGTACTGGGGCCCTGGTCAGGGAGCCACAGTGGCTGCCCCTGGGCATCACTAAACGCTGACCTCGGCGGGTGCTGATGGACAGAGCCGTGGGAGTGACCCAGCTGTCCTGATATAAAAGGCTCGCAGGAAGACAGCAGTGGGGGCTCCGCGTTCCAGGAACATCTCACAAAAGGAAATGGCCGGCTGGCGCTGTGGCTCACTTGGCTAATCCTCTGCCTGTGGCACTGGCACCCCGGGTCCTAGTCCCGGTTGGGGCGCCGGTTCTGTCCTGGTTGCTCCTCTTCCAGTCCAGCTCTCTGCTGTGGCCTGGGAAGGCAGTGGAGGATGGCCCAAGTGCTTGGGCCCTGTACCCGCATGGGAGACCAGGAGGAAGCACCTGGCTCCTGGCTTCGGATCGGTGCAGCACACCGGCCTAAGCATGCCGACTGTAGCGGCCATTTAGGGGGTGAACCAACGGCAAAGGAAGACCTTTCTCTCTGTCTCTCTCTCTCACTGTCTAACTCTGCCTGTCAAAAAAAATTTAAAAATTAAAAAAAAATTAAAAAAAGGAGATGGCTTGAGAGTGAAACATGCCAAGTTCAGGTTCCCTGCAGCCTGCAGGTTGGAGGAGCACCTGGGCCGGCAGGTGCTTCCTGCACGTGGACAAGGGCGGTGCCAGGAGGCCGGGATGAAGTCACCGCTCTCGGTGACCCTGAGTCTTTTGTGGGGCGTCTTCTCTGCCCTGCTCGCCCCTCCTCCTCAGCTCATCGAAGGGATTGTGAAGAACGAGAAGTCGGACCCCAAGGTGAAGCTGCGGGACAACGACCGTGTGTCCCTGGAGGGCACCACCAAGGAGAAGATGAACAACATCTCCATCCTGCTGCGGAGCCTGGAGTTCAGCGACACGGGCAAGTACACCTGCCACGTGAAGAACCCCAAGGAGAAGGACTTGGAGCACCAGGCCACCATCTTCCTCCAAGTCGTCGATAAACGTAGGCCAGGGGCTGGGCCGGGGCAGGTGCACCCGTGGCTGCTTCTCTTTCTCTTTGCACTTTCACGAGTTACTGCCGCTGCACCTGGACGCTAGCATTCCGCGTGAACGCTTACCCCGCCGCTGAGATGGGGACATGGCTGCATTCCCCTGGGGTGGCTGCGAGGGTTGAGAAGCCACCTGGGCATGTTTTGTGACTAGCAAAGCTCCCTGTCTCTCTCAATGGCGGTCACTGCTACTCCTGTGGCTTCTGCTAGCAAAGGTGGGTTGAAGGCCAGGGATTGTGCTAGAAAGTGGGGAGGGGGGTTGTGGGGAGACAGGTACAGAGGGGACTGCAGCAGGGCCAGGGCGGGACAGATCCACTGGTGGAGGCAGAGACAGCAGGGGTGGAATCAGACACGCTGCCCTCCCCTCCAGGGATGTCTGTCCTGCTGTCGGGGGTTCCAGTCTGCCTGGCCAGCGCTGGAGAAGCTGGGCGGGGCCTCTCGGAGCCCCAGGAAGCAAGGGAGCAGAGGGGAAGGGAACCTGGGCGGGAACCCCAGTCGGAGGCCTCGAGTGTTCCTGGGCCTTCACACCTGCTGGGTGATGGGGTGCACCTGCAGAAAGAGAAGCTGGGAGTTCAGTTTTGCCTGTGCCGAGGGCAGAGCCAGAGGCCAGTGGGGCAGCTTCTCCTGAATCAGCTCTGTGTGTGGCGGCCCCTCTGCTCCCTGTCTGGGCTCCTGTCACCCTGCTTTGTGCCCGGCCCTGTAGGAGGGACAGGAACTGACACGTAGGGTGCTGGCGGTCTCCTTCCCCTCAGCTCCTCTGCTTCGCGCACAGTCCTGGGAGGAGCCTCCCGCTCCGTGGTTGTAGGCGTTCATCCGTAGAAGTCAGCAGCACACACATGCCGGGGACCAGCTCCGCACAGCCCTGGTCCAGGGTGCTGAGGGCACCTTCCTGCTCTCCTGCACATGCCGAACTTCCCCCCACCTGGGAAGACAGACCATAAAACAGCAAGAAGAGAACTATACCAGACATGAGGCATGATTAGTGTTATGGAGAAACAAATGGAGCAGGGGAGGGAGATGGGGCGTTAGCAGGGTGGCTTGGCAAGGCCTCTCTGGACAAAGGTGAAGTTGTGACCTTTGAAGAAGGCAAGAGAGGAAATTGGGAAGCTGCCTTTGGGATGGCAGGTCCTGTGCAAAGGCCCTGGGGCAGATTCTCAAAGAGAAGAATCTGCCCCAAGGTTGTGAGGTGTGAGGGTGGCTGGGGCAGGACTAGTATTAAGAAGTGGCTCAGACTGAGCCAGATTGTGTGGGGCTCTGCACGTGTGAGTGACACGGAGCCACTGAAGGACTCTGAGGGGGATGGAAGCTCATGGAAAATGGCTCTCACCAGGTGTGGGCCAGGGTGGCTGTGATTGATCAGATTCCGGAACTAAAACAGAAACCAAGCACGCTAGGGTAGTGTTGTAGTGCAGTAGGTCAGCTGCTACTTGCAGCACCGGCATCCCATGTTGAAGCAGAGCGCTGGTCCACATCCTGGCTGCTCCACTTCTGGTCCAGCTTCCTGCTCATGTGCCTGGGAAGGCAGCAGCAGATGGCTCCAGTGCTCAGAGCCCTGCTACTCACATGGGAACCTGGGTGGTGCTCCGGGCTCCTGGCTTCAGCCTGGCTCAGCCCTGGCTGTTGCAGCCATTTGGGCGGTGAACTGACAGGTGGAAGGTCTCTCTCTCTCTATCTCACCTTCTCTATCACTCTGCCTTTTAAAGAAATGAAATAAATCTTTTAAAAAATGGAGAGCAAGAGAGAGAGGGAGAGAGGGCTGCTATCCACTGGTCCAATCCCCAGTGTCTGCAATGGCTGGAGCTGGGCTGGGACTGAAGCCAGGAGCTGGGAATCCAATCCGAGTCTCCCACGTGGGTGCCAGGAATCCAGCTGGAGCCATCACCGCTACCTTCCAGGGTGCATGGTAGCAGAAAGCCGGAGCCTGGAGTGGGGCTGGGACTTGAACCCAGGAACTCCAGCTTGTGACACAGACGTCTTAATTGCTAGGCTCCCTGGAGTTTTTCTGAAGTTAGGATTCTCCGTCAGGATTCCCAGGTGGGCTGGGTAAGAGGCTTGAGAAGAGAGCAGCCAGAGAGGAGTCCAGGGGCCTTGAGCCGCTCGGTTGGAAGGCCGGAGGTGCTCTCAGTGGGACCGGGGAGACCGTGGGTGCAGCAGGTCTGGGAGGAAGGAGGGAGGTCAGGTTTCAGATGGGGAAGTCGAGGCTGCACGGTGTCGGGACCTGCCCAACGTTACCTGAAGTAGTGACGGTTAAAATCCAGGCAACCCAGCCCCGAAGTTTTCCCATCACCTATGAGACGCCGTAGAGACAGCTTCGCCTTTCCTCCATGGGCAGAGAGACTTAGAAAGAAGCAGTGAAATTCTCACCCGGCAATTGGGGGTAGGGTCCTGACTCAAACCTGGGTGTTGCGGGCTCTGGTTCTGGTTTGTCACAGAACTTGGGTGTTTGTGGGACGACACGGGTGCAGAGGCGGAGGGGGAGAGGGCCTCTGCGGGTGGGGCCTTAGCCTGGTGGGTGCCGCGTTCCTGCCTCCCCTGCTTCCCGCCACAGGCCTGGGGAGAGCTGGGGCCCAGGCTGTGGAGGTGCACAGCTGCTGGCTGGCCTGTCAGGTGCTGGGCCCGGTGACCCTGCCCCTCCCCCCGTGCCCTGCAGTGGAGGAAGTGGACAACACTGTGACGCTCATCATCCTGGCCGTCGTGGGTGGGGTCATCGGGCTCCTCGTCTTCATCCTGCTGCTCAAGAAGTTCATCGCCTTCATCATCAAGAAGACCCAGGAGAAGAAGTGAGTCCTCCCTCCCGCCGCCTCCCCAACCAGCCCATCTCCTCCCCCGTCCCCTCCCCGCTGTCCCCTCACCAGCCCCCCTCTCCTCCCCCACCCCTCCCCACCACTTCCCTCCATCAGACTCCCTCTCCTCCCCCCCTCCCCTGCCGTCCCCCCTCCCACCAGCCCCCTCTCCTCCCCTCCCTCCCATCATCCCCTTCCCACCAGCCCCCCCCCCGTCTCCTTTTCTCCCTCCCCGCCATCCCCCCTCACACCAACTCCCATCCCCCCCACCTCCTCCATCAACCTGCAGCCCCCTTCTTCCCCCCATCCCGCCCCCGCTCCCCCCCCCCTTCCTAATCACAGCACTCTCTGGCCAGTCCCTGAGTTCTAGCCCCCTCCCACTTCCTCCCCCTCTCATATGAATTTATTGAAGCTGTCAATCAATGCAAATCCGGTGAGCATAGGCTGTGCAATCCTCTAGCTCCTCCCTCTCCCACCGGCTCCCTTCCCCCTTCCCATCCGTGAGCTTCTTTCTTTCCATTTGTATCACTCAACCCAAAGCCCTACCAAAGGACGGAGGAAAAGCAGAGGAAAGACAAGATTCCACGTGCAGCTCTGAGCCGGGGACCCTTCCAGGGAGATGGGAGCCTTTGATGTGAAGCCCTGAACATTCACGTGGGAGGGGAGAGGGTGGAGGGGGAGGGGCAGGGGGGCAAACCCCAGGCCTGGCATTTCTGGAACAGGGTCAGGTAGGGCCCAAGGTAGCAGGTGGTGCATCTTGTAAAGCCAGAGCAGGGAGAAGACATCCAAAGATGCGCTCTGAGCAGGACAGGTGAGAGGAGGCAGGCCTCTCGTTGGAGAGGGCGACAGTCACGGGAAGCCAGAGAGAAGGGAGGACCACTCTGCCCTCTTGGCAGAGGGGAGGGAAGCTGCAGGCGGGCAGGGCTATTGTTACCTTACTGTATCAGGGGTGGAGGTAGGGAGGAGCCAGAGGTATGCAGCTGTAACAGGCCCTGTTTTTAAGAACCAGTTTTTCCAGCGATGGCAAGCAAACGCGGAGAATGAGTTTTTCAGCATATGGCCTAAAGGCACTTAGTAAACCCACAGTGACCCACCTCAGCCCCCCAAAGCAAGGCAAGGCTAGCAGTTTGCACTGGGTGCACTTGCCGGTGTCCACTGCGCACCTGCCATGGGTCAGGCCCGTCCCCAGGCATTAGCACATAGCACCTGCCAGGCTTCTTGGACAGCTGAGCAGAGGCTCAGTGAGGTTAAGTGACTTGCCCACGGCCACACAGCTAGTGATGGAGCTGGGATCTGAACTCCAACCTATCTGGTGTCAAAGCTTAAACCATCACCGCCACATCCCGCTCACTGAGCTGATTGAGAGTTTGTTCATTCACTCGTTCCTCCCCCTGGGGCAAAGCTCTGTGGCAGGTGCTGTAGGAAATCCTGCCTTCGGCGATGAGATTGAGTGCAGAGAAAAGCAATGCAAGGTCAAGGGCTGTGCAGACAGGGCCGCTGAGACACAGCCCCAGGGTGCAGAGGAGGGCGGACTTCCAGGGGCACTTTCTGGCCACATGGGTGTTTGTGGTGGACTGGGGAGAGAGGAGGGGAGGGTGTTCAGATGGAGGCATCCTGGGAGATTTGAAAAGCCCACCAGGGGTCGAGAGTGAGCCTTAGGGACCTGGAGGTGCAGGCTGAGATGGGCTTCCCTTCTGCCTGTGGGAGGTGGGGGTTGGGCCAGGGCCCCAGGCCCTGTCACGGTCACGGAGCTCCAGAAGGAAGGGTCTGGCCATGTGGGCAAGGGGCTGGGGTGGGCAGGCCTGGGGTAAGCCTGTGGACAGGGAAGGGTCAGGGATGTTTTCCATGAGCTCTGTCCACCCAGCCTGGGCACCGCCAGGACAAACCAGGGTCGGGACAGGACCAGCTCGGGGCACTCAGGGTGGTGTGGCTCGCCGGAAGTGTCTCCCCCATCTGACCACCTCTTTCCTGCTGCCTCCTCCCAGACCTGCCACCCTTGAGTCTGAACCCCTGCCTGCGCTGTCCCTCTATGGCCCTTGCTGTCTCACCTGTGGTCACAGACAGCTCAGGGAGGAGGGGTCTTGGGGGCCCTGGGGGGAGGGGGGACATCCCTGTGTCCTCAGCACTCGGCCTGGCCCCAGACCTCCGGCTGCGTGGAGACACCCAGGCCCGGTCCGTGAGAATCCTCTGTGGGCCAGGCAACCTTCCTAGTGCTTCTGCTCCTTCCCCCAAGCCCGCCACCAAGGCCCCATGGATGCATCTATTTTATAGCTGGGCAAATGGAGCTACAGATCCCTTAGTTGCTCAGTCTCTTGCTTGGTGGATGGCGGGAGGAGAGGAGAGGGCGTAGGGTTGCATGCAGGGGGCCGCGGCGTCCCTCCTCACAGTGTCCCCTGTCTCTCCCTCTCCAGGAAGGAGTGTCTCGTGAGCTCCTCCGGGAATGACAATACGGAGAACGGGCTGCCCGGCTCCAAGGCCGAGGAGAAACCGCCCACAAAAGTGTAGCAGTGTGGCAGGCCGGGCGGCCGCAGGGAGCCGCAGCTTCCAGTGATGAGACTGATCCTCGAGCCCCGCCCGTCTGTAGAACCCACGTGCCTGAGACACCTGCTGCTTGCCTCCAACTGTAGACTTTCTAGGCAGGGAGGCGCGGGATGTGCCTGGCCCGCCCCGCCTGCTTCCCAGCCAGGGCACCCAGGGACAGCGGCCGGCCACGGCAGAGGGGAAGGAGGGGTTGGGCCGGGATGGACGGGCTGGCCCTCCTCGACACCTGGGGAGAAGGGGTCTCCTTCTGTCTCCCTGGACCTTGGTTTTCTTCCTGATTTCTCGTCAAGAGGGACTGGGGGGAACAGCGAGGGCGGCCCAGGAGCTGGGCCTGGGGGAGACCCCCACCTGGAGGACTGACCCTTTGGGTAGTGGGAGTGGCCGGTGTGGAGTGGGGGCTGCTGGAGGCAGGGCCGCAGTGAGAGGCCTGCCTTGGCTGTGGGCCATCCCCGTTCTCCTCAGTCCCTCAAGTGCAAAGTTCCCCCCTCGCCACCCCCCGCTCGAGGGTGCCCGTCTGCCTCATCCCAGCTCCCTGTCCCACTTCCTGCTCCAGTTTCTAAACCCTGCTGGTTTGGGCCTCTATCTAACCTGGCCTCTGCCCTCTGCTTACTAGGGATGTGCAGAGGGGACCGGAGCCCCACAGCAATGCCCACCCCAGCCCCACTGCTGGCAGCCCTGTCCTTGGCATGGCAGGACCATCGCCACCTGGGCGCTCCAGAGCCCCGCTCTCCCCCTCTTCCCCTGCCCCCAGATGGCAGGTGCTGTCACCTTGCTTGTGGGGTCACACCCTGGAACCTGCCGTCCTGCTGGCTTGCACCACCTATGCCCCTGTCACTGCTTCTCCCCTGTCCCCAGGGCTGTTCGTCCGCCAGCCCGGGGTCAAGGGCTTGCCTCCATCTCAGGGACCCTCTTGTTTGGATGAGGGCCCTTGGCTTTTCCAGATGCTTCCTGCTCAGCTGGGCCACCCCGTCTCTCCCCCGAGGTGGGGGAGCAGGGAGAGGTTGCCCACACGTGCCCTCTGCACTTTCAGAACCAGTTTGCACACCCCTGTGTATGGGGCTAGACTGTGCCTTAGCTCCCTGAGTCCAGCTCTTACTCGTCTCTGCCTGCAGCCCGTGTGTCCTGGCATCACCGCACCCCCCTCCCTAGGATCACGTGGCGGGGGCGCAAGGTTAGGGTTGTGTTACCTGCAACCCGTTGGCCAGTAACTGAGATGGAGACATCTGCCGGGTGCTTCCAGGGTGGTGTTGGAGTGGGGCCACCTGGTGGGTCCCCCTGTGTGAGTCCCTGTGGGGCAGAGATGGTAGATGTGATAACAGGGGTCTCCCCCACGTGCGCCCATCCCTTGCCCCCGATTGCATTCCTGACCCCGTGTCCCCCGGGTCCCTTTTGCAGAGGATGTAGGGACCCCTCATGACTCTCTGCCAGGAAGCACTGTACGCTTCCCTGAGGGTGCAGGTGCAGAGAGACGGAGGCACAGCCGCACCTGCGGGGTGCTCACGGCTGTGGTCTGAGCCCCTCACCCTCGCTCACCGGCTCACAGGCTCCCCTGATGTTCTGCCCCTGCCCCTCCCATCCTCCTCCACCCAGAACCCATCCTGGGGAGGGGGATCGGATTTTCTCGGATTTGGGAACAGGCAGACCAGAGCCCTCGACCACTCAGAAGACTTCTAGCTGCCTTCGTGTGAACCTTCCTTCTCCCGTCCAATGCCGATGTTTGACGAGGCAGCGGCGCGCACCTGGGCAGCATCCTCCCTCCCCTCTCCTGGGTCTCCTGCTGGCTTAGAGGTGGGTCACGGAGCCCACCATCAGATGGGCGGAATCATACTTACCTACCTCACAGGGCTGTTGTGAGGCTTGGAAAGGAATCTGGAAGGCAGGTTTAGGAGTGGCGGGGATTGCTCCAAGTCTGTCCTGACCGCATCTCTGTGTCCCGGCCCTCAGCTCCCGCTCACCGCCACTCCCCCGTGGAGTCACTTTGTACCATTGGAGACCTTGACCCTGACGCTTCCAGCTTCTTGTCCGTGGCTGTGTCGGGTGGTTCTCAGCAGAGGTGCCTGGGGCTGTCCGAGGAGATGCTAAATGCACTCAGCGAGGGGGCACTGACAGTGTTAAACGCCAGCGTATGATGCCCATGGAGAAACATGGACGTGGCCTGGCGCCAGGACATATGTGGGCAGAGTCGTCTTCCCCAAGTAGGGCCTCCGTGCCTGCACGTCTCTGATGGAGGTTGTTGCGGGACCGCGTTCACCAAGTTGATGCACCTGCTGACGGTGATGTCAAGGACTCAAAGACACTGCTCTGAGTGCCCCATCCTTAACCTCAAAATGGGACCCTGGCACTCCAGGCCTCAGTTTCTTCTGGTGTTGGAACTGAGCAGAAGGCAGCCAGCGTGAACTTGTGATGCTAGAGAGGCCTGGGGGCGGGGCGGGGCGGGGGCGGCCCGTGAGGCTCAGGCTGTTCAGGGAGGGGGTGAGGGGGCGGCGCGTGCATGCGGAAGCGTGTGCCCATACAGGCAGTGCAGGTGTGTGGAGTGGGTGGGCGGTGCATGGTGGGCAAGACTCTGGTCTTCTCAGGAGCCTTCTCTCCCGGCCTGAGCGTGGCTGTTGGGAATCTGCAAGCTGAGAGCGGACAAGAGGACCAAGAGGAAGACCAGCCGTGCTCCTGACCCCATCACTCCCGGACTCCATCTCATTATTGCAGACGGCTCTGGTTGGAGGGCTGGCGGGAGGGTGTGCCAGGAGGGAGGGCTGTTCCGGAGAAGCCTGCCGCTTGCTTCAATTTGCTTTGTGCCAGGTTGGGGTCCCTGCCTGCCCCCCCGCCCCACCCAAATCCGCAGTGCTTCTGGCTATCTTATGCATGGTGTATGCCTCGGGCTTGGATGACAACAACACCCATATCAGTTTCCCTCTATAACTGTAGATGAGAGGCTGCAGCAGTGGCCTTGGGGGCCTCGGGGTGGCCCAGAGGAGCACACACCCAGCACTGACTTGTGTTCACGCACGGCAGGGAGGTGATCAGACGGTCTTGCCTCTACAACGTGTTTTGCATTGTAGAATTGTATTTCGCTTTGCCTTGGATGAAATAAAAAGTTATGTTTAGTAATAAGGACTTTGGAGGTTTTCTTTTTGTTTTGTTTTGTTTTGTTTTGTTTTGTTTTTGACAGGCAGAGTGGACAGTGAGGACAGTGAGAGAGAGAGAGACAGAGAGGAAGGTCTTCCTTTTTTTGCCGTGGGTTCACCCTCCAATGGCCGCTGTGGCCAGCATATCACGCTGATCCGAAGGCAGGAGCCAGGTGCTTCTCCTGGTCTCCCATGGGGTGCAGGGCCCAAGCACTTGGGCCATCCTCCACTGCATTCCCTGGCCACAGCAGAGAGCTGGCCTGGAAGAGGGGCAACCGGGACAGAATCCGGCGCCCCGACCGGGACTAGAACCCAGTGTAGTGGCGCCACAGGCGGAAGATTAGCCTATTGAGCCACGGCGCTGGCCTGACAAAATGAATTTTTTAAAAATGCACCCATCTCCACCAGGCATATATGTGCTCCCTTGTTTGTTGTGCACCTCCGCTAACTAGAATATAAACCCCATGGGATCAGGGGCTGGGTCTGTTCTCTGGGGGGGAGGGGCCCTAGACCTTTGCTAATTTCCTTGAATAGGTGGAGTCCTCAGGGACCTGGGTCCCTTGAGAGGTGCCTGGCCCACTCCAAGAGAGGGCAGCCCCTTGGGAACAGAACCTGGGCAGGTGCAAGGCATAGCCGCTTCACGGGGCTTCCCAGCGAGTCATGGGGGCCCCAAGAGTCTTGGGCCCTGGCTGCACACACACACACACAGACACACACACACACACACACACACAGACACACACAAATAGACACACACACAGACACACACACAAATAGACACACACACAGACACACACACATCACAGACTGGAAGAGTGAGTCTCAGCTGGGACCTCATCAGAAATGCAGAATTTTGGCCGGAGCTGTGGCTCACTTGGCTAATTCTCTGCCTGCAGTGCTGGCACCCCAGGTTCTAGTCCTGGTCAGGGCGCCAAATTCTGTCCCGGTTGCTCCTCTTCCAGTCCAGCTCTCTGCTGTGGCCCGGGAAGGCAGTGGAGGATGGCCCAAGTGCTTGGGCCCTGCACCCCATGGGAGACCAGGAGAGGCACCTGGCTCCTGGCTTCGGATTGGCGTAGCGCCGGCCATGGCAGCCATCTTGGGAGTGAACCAACGGAAGGGAGACCTTTCTCTCTGTCTCTCTCTCACTGTCTATAACTCTCTCTCTCTCTCTCTCTCTCTCTCACTGTCTAACTCTGCCTGGAAAAAAAAATTTCAGGCCCCTCCGTAATGGACAGACGGAGAGCTTGCTTTGTAGCCAGGTCTCCAGTGATTTGTGTGCATGTTGGAGAAGCGCCAGCCTGAAGCTATGGACCTGAGTCCCTGACCCAAACGCAGTTCTCGCCCTGAGCACGGCGGGCAGGAGGGTGGGAAAGCCGGGGTTTCCCTGGCCTCTGCCCTCCTCGTCTGTGAGGGGACCCAGACAATAAGTATGAAGTCTTCTGGGAGCAACGACTCTGCAGAGTAAGGGTTGAATTCCTGTCAGCCTCACATCACATCCCATGCAGCCTTGGAAGGTCACTTCAATGATCCCCATTTTACCCTGGATAAAGCCAAAGCACAGAGACAGCTTACAGATGTCCCCTAGGGGCCGGCGCTGTGGCGCAGCAGGAAAGCCGCTGCCTGCAGTGCCGGCATCCCACATGGATGCTGGCAGCTCCACTTCTGATCCAACTCCCTGCTAATGCGCCTGGGAAGACAGTGGAAGATGTCCAAGTCCTTGCGCCCCTGCACCTGCATGGGAGGCCTGGAAGAAGCTCCTGGCTTCAGATCAGTGCAGCTTGGCCATTGCGGCCACCTGGGGAGTGAACCAGCGGATGGAAGACGTGCCCCCCTCTGCCTCTCTGTAACTCTGCCTTTCAAATAAAAATAAATCTTTTTAAAAAATGACCAATTTAAAAATTAGCCTGCTATAGAATCCCTGGATAGTGAGTCCCTCCTGCGGCTGCCTTAGGAGGGCCAGGCCAAATGACTTCGCGGCTGATGTGCCCCAGCCCTGATTCGGTAAAGCAGGCAAGAAGGCAGCCCAGCCCTGGCCGGCTGCACGGCGACCGTGCTGAGGGGCCGCGCGCAGGAACTGAGAGCCTGCAGGTGCTTCCTGCCTGCTCCGCTGTCACCCAGGCCTTGCAGCAGCCGCGGGGTGGGAACCGTTATTATCAGCCCCAACTTAGAGAAGAGGAAATGGAGGCCAAGAGGCGTTCAGTGCTTGTGTAGCTGGCTCAGAGGTGGTCTCTGAGGAGGGTGACAGGGGTCAGAGTGGAGTGGGTGACTTCAGATCTTTGTTTCAGAATGTTTGAAATGTGTAACATTTTTGTGATATGTGAGTACACACACAGATGCACACACACACTCACATATGTACACACATGCATACACACACTAGTGTACACACACATGCACGCACACACACACGCTTGTGTACACGCACACACACGCTCATGTACACACATGCACACATGCATATCCACTCATGCACGCACACACATGCTTGTGTACACGCACACACACATGCATATACACTCACGCACACACACGATTTTGAGTCAAGGTTTGTTTGCCTCCAAAGCCGAGCCACTTCACTTCACATCTCTCCTCCCATCTTCCCATGCGGCCTTCTCTCTCACCCGACACTTTCCCCGTTCCTCGTCGAGCCCCTTCAAGTCTGGGCCTTGGTCCTTGCTGCTCCCACCTGCTAGAGTCGCCTCCCTGGGTTGGGGATGTGCCTATTTAGTCTTCCACTGTTTCATATATTTCTGCCCCAGGACACTTGCACACACAATGCAGCACTCATTAAAGTTCTCCCGTTGCCCCCCGCCCCCCAACACTAACAGTCCTGGCGTTTAGATGAGGTCAGAAGTACCTTGTCATGAGGATGGCTGTGGACTGGAATTGGGGAGCCAGGCTCACCCTGGTGAGGACTTGCCTCTCTGGGACCCACCCCCTTCCTTTCTTATGAAGTAGGGGAGAGTCTGGGGTGAGCATCTGGCCTGGTGGTTAAGATCCAACCAAGATGCCCACACAGAACACAGGCGCGCCCAGGTCTCATTCCTGGCTCCTGGATGGCTCAGGCTGTTGGATTCCCGCCACCCAGTGGGTGACCGAGCTGTGTCCCCAGCTCCTGGCTCTGCCCCAGGTCAGCACAGGCTGTCGGAGGCCTTTGGAGAGTGACCCACAGGATGGGAGCTCTTTCTCTCCAGCTCTTAAATTAAAAAAAAAAATAATAAACCCGGGAGGGCATTTTGCCTCTGCGCCAACCTGCTCTCGCATGCTCCCCTCAGCAGCGCGGTGAGAGCCTCCGCCCGCTCCCCTCTGGCGTTCCTGGCAGAATCACCTGTGCTGAGGGCAGCTCGCCGAGGCAGGCCCGCCCCACAACCCAGTCCTGAAATCGTGCCGTGGATGCGGCTGCGTGGGTGTCTGTCCGGATGGGACCATAATATCCACGTTATATATTTTATTATCATTCAATTTTAGTACATTTTTCTTTATAGCTTCTTCATTGACTTATTATTTAAAAGTGTTTTAATTTTAACCTATTTATATATTTTTTCAAGTTTTATTTATTTGAAAGGCTGAGCAACAGAGAGACAGAGAGGGAGGAGAGGGAGAGATCTTCCATTGGCTGGTAGCCAATACCTGCAAGAGCCAGAGTTGGGCCAGGCAGAAGCCAGAGCCTGGGACCCCCCTCTTTGTCTACCATGTGGGTGCCACGGACCCAGGTGCTTGAGCCGGCATCTGAGCCCCCAGGGGCACACTGACAGGACCTGACTTGGAAGCGGAGTAGCTGAAAACCAGGCCCTCTGGTTAAGGGTGCAGGGAACCTCCGTGCCACACGCCTGCCTCTATGAGCATTTGTTAAATCACATATGTATTTTGTAGGCTGAAAGTGATTTGCTATTGCCTTGTAATTTAGCAACACAGTGAGAACCTAATTTGAGTGTCTCCTCCCAGGCTGGCTTCTTCTCTCTGGGTTGGGGGGTGAGTCCCAGGGAAGCAGGAGGAAGCAGAGGAGGGCTGTGGGCGGGACTGGAGGACAGCACCTCAAGGAGCTGAGATACTGGCTTAGCTCGGCTCTATCGCAGCACAGCCCACTGCTGAAGCACAAGGCCATCCCTGGGGGTTGGCACTTCTCTGACTCCTCTGTCCTGGGGAGCAAGGTTGAGCAATTGACCTGCTGGCTGCTGCCTTCCACTTACAACCTGGACAATCATTTCCACGTTTTGCTCCCTTCGCACTGGGCAGTCCTGGGGAGCCCGAGCTCTCTTGGTACAGTCATGGGTTCTGGGGCCTGGAACCGCTGGAGCTCTCGCCATGGAGGGTGTGTTGTTGCTGTGGATTCGTTCTGAGAGGAGGAGTGTGGTGGGGCAAGAGGCGTGGAGTCACCACACAGACCTCGGGAGTCAGGTGAAAGCAGGCCAGAGGGGAGAAGCCTGCAGACTCGTTTCAGTTGGTACACCAGCTTAAATAGCCAAGGCAGCCAATCTGGTCAAGGGGTGGTCTATGCACTAACCAATCACAGCCTGTTGCCAGGCAGTTTCCAAAGCCACCCAATCACAGCCTGTTGCCAGGCAGTTTCTGTTGCCAGTGGCCATCTTGGCATGGCCTTCTCATTCCACCACATTTCTCCCTTTTCATTTATTTTTGAGCAACAGGAGGCATGATTCTTGGCCATACCATTGTTGACCCCATTTCCATGTGGTCTCTGTACGTGGCTGTGCCTGTCTTGGGTTGTCCCCCAGGGGATCTTACCTGTCATTGACTAACCAGCACTCAAAACGGGAGACTACAGGAGTGCTTGCTCAGATGGGGGTAGGAATGAGGAATAATGGTTATCAGGAATGCTGTGACTGCACACAGGCTGTGGGCCTTTCGAGTGGCTGACCGGAGCTAGTGGGGTAAAAAACAGTAGTGATGTGGCTATGGGCAGTTTCTCAGGGTAGGATGATAGGGCAGGTGAGTCTGCTAACAAGGCGGGCTCTCAGTCTTGTTCAGCTGGTTCTGGTTGGCTGTCAGTTGCAGACTTGATGTTTCTGGCTGGTACCCAAATGGGCTGTCCCGCAGTGTGTGATGAAGGCCACCGAGCCGAAGCCCAGCCCTGGCACCAGGGGAGGAGGAGGACACCAGTGGTGATGTTAGGACAGGAGGCGACAGAGCTGGCCAGGGCTTTTCAGTGGTGGGAATGGGAGGGGCTGGAGCTGGGTTGCCTCGGAGCAGGCAGCCAGGAAGGTGAGTGGAGTCTGAGCACTCAGGCCAGGCTGCTTGGAAATCGGACGTCTGGGGTCCACACTCCACTTGAAGTAGATTGAGGCTTCACGGACTGGCGTATGGTCAGTTTTATAAAAGGGTTCTGGTATCTATTTAAGTGTTGAGGATTTGGTTCTACACACAAGCACCCTCTAAGAGTTCTGTGGAAACAGAGAAGGGAGAGCTAAGTCTGTTTCGGGGCAAACACGTCTGAGATCCATGCATAGTTTCCTCACAACATGTATTTTCATGAACTTCTGAATTCTCCTCACGTGCTTGGTGCCGTCGTCTACACATGCATTGATTCCATGACTCAGGTACACGTTTCCCTTGAGGATCATTTTCCTTCTTCCTAAAGTATTTAGATGCTCTTAGAGGATATTTGTTGGTGGTAAACTTTCAGTTTTTGTTTTCCTGAAAAATCTTTATTTTTGAAGCACAGTTTTGTAGGGTTCACAATTCTTGATTGACTGCTGTTATCTTTTTAAAAATAATTTTTAAGATTTATTTATTTGAAAGACAGAGTTAGACAGAAAGATCTTCTTTCCGTTAGTTCACTCCCCAGATGGCCACAATGGCCAGGGATGGGCAAGGCTGAAGCTAGGATCCTGGAACTCCATCCAGGTCTCCCACATGGGTGACAGGGGCTTAAGTATTTGGGCTATCTTCCACTGCTTTCCCAGGTGCATGAGCAGGGCACTGGATTGGAAGCAGAGTAGCTGCTCAAATGGGATGCTGGCATTACAGGATGTGGCTTAACCTTCTGTGCCACAATGTCAGCACACAACATTTATTGTCTGTTGATATGGTCAACAGTTCCACTGCCTTCCAGCTCCTGTGTTGCTGTGGGAAAGTCTGCTGTCTGTCTAACATGGTATTGTGGTGGACCTGGCTTTCTCTCTGGCTGTTTTCAAGTCTCTTTCCATGCTCGGTGTTCTGAAGCTTCTTCACTATAACATAACTAGGTGTGGATTTGTTGTAACTTTTCTGCCATGGTTGTATGGGTGTCTGCTGGATCTGTGGATTTGTGCCTTTAATTGGTTCTGGGATATTTTCTGCTGTTTGGGCATTGTCTCTATCCCCCTCTGGGACTCTGGATATATTAGACTTCAACATTCTGGCCTTGATCGCTCAAAGTCACCTCCTCTCCTCTCTGCTATAAACTTAGTAAATTTTTCCATTTTCCAGCTTATTCATCTCTCTTAATTTGTGTCTTTAAAGCTATTTATCCCATCCACTTGGTTTTTCATTTTAATAATGTAAGTTTTTACTTCTAATAACTATATTTGATTTTTCAAATATACTTGTCATTTTGATTAATTATTAAAAACATCAATTAAAAAGGTTTATTTATTTATTTGAAAGACAGGGTTTTATATATAGAGAGAGGGAGAGACAGAGAGGCAGAATGCTCATTCACCCATTGGTTCACTTCCCAAATGGTCACAATGACTGGAGTTGCATCAGGCTGAAGCCAGGAGCCTGGAACTCTGCTTGGGTCTCCCATGGGGGTGCAGGGGCCCAAGTACTCAGGCCATCCATATTCCACTGCTTTCCCAGGCACATCAGCAAGGAGCTGGATCAGAAGTGGGGCAGCCAGGACTCAAACTGGTGCTCAAATGGGATGCACACATTGCAGGCAGTGACTTAACCCACTGTACCACACCACCAGTCTCCTCTTCCCAATATATCAATTTTTAAATAGAAATAGCAAGTGTTGGTGAGGATGTGGGGAGACTAGAACTGTTGATGGGAATATAAATTATGCAGCCTCTATGGAAAACAGTGTGGTTCCTCAAAAAATTAAATAAACCTATCATATGATCTAGCAATTACACTCCTGGGCATATATCCAAAAGAATTGAAAGCAAAGTCTTAAAGATATTTTTGTACTCTTAAGTTCATAGTAGCATTATTCAACAGCAGCCAGGAGACGAAAGCAACTCAAATGTCACTTGACAGACGATTGGGCAAGCAAAAATGTGGTATAAACAATGCATCGCTGTTCAGCCTGGCAATGTTACAACAGGGGTGAACCTTGAAGATACTGTGCTAAGGAAAATAAGCCAGGCACAGAAGACAAATACTGTATGATTTCCCCTTAGAGGAAGTACCTGGAGGAGTCAAACTTGTAGAGAGAGAAAGCAGAATGGTGGCTGCAAGTGCTGGAAGGAGTGGAGAGCAGGAGGTGTTGAACGGTGCAGTTTCAGTTCCACAAGGTGACCGGTTCTGGAGGTGGATGTCGCCAGTGGCTGCACAGCGGGTGAGGGTGCTCGGTGGCACTGGACCCCACGCGTGAAATGGCGAGGATGGTGACTTGCATTTCACCACACAAGTAATTTTAAAATTGTGGAAATAGCACCCATTTTAAAATCTATGTAAATACTTTGTGAATGACCACGTTGGAGGCCCTGCAGTGGGGTGGCTCATGGCACAGGTTCTGTAGTCAGACCTCAGGTTCCACTCACAAGGTTGTAACCTCGGGCAAGGTGTTGAATCTCAGTGTGCCTTATCCATAAATGAGCCAAGAGAGTACCTCTCTCTCGGGCCTGTGTGAGTGTTAAATGCACCAGCACACGATGAAACACTTAGACAGTGTCTGGCACAAGGAGATACTCCATAAGTATTCTTACCTGATCATTCTGATACCGAAAATCCTGAGTCAGCAGTTTCCCACGATTCCCACCAGGTTTCCTTTTTAGCATCTTCTCTGACCCTGATGGTGAACTCACATTTGGAGGATCTTTGGGAATGCTGAGATCCTGAATTGGAGATGCTTTCTTCCAGAGGGTCTGTGCCTGGGACACATTAGCCCCCTTCAGCCGTCTCTGCTCCACGTAGGAGTCCCAGGCTCAGCACCCTTGCCTGCAGGGGGTCCAGGTTTAGTTTTTTTTCTTTAAAGATTTATTTATTTGAAAGGCAGAGTTACAGAGAGAGAGAGAGAGAGAGAGAGAGAAGGAGATGATAGAGATAGAGATAGAGATAGAGATAGAGATAGAGATAGAGATAGAGATAGAGAGATAGAGATCTTCCATCCACTGGTTCACTTCTCCAATGGCTGCAACAGCCAGGGCTGGGCCAAGCTGAAGCCCAGAGCCAGGAGCTTCATCCAGTCTCCTACACCTGTGCAGGGCCCCAAGCTCTCAGGCCATCCTTTGCTGCTTTCCCAGGCCATTAGTAGGGAGATAGATCGGAAGTGGAGCAGCCAGGACTTGAACCATTGCCCGTATGGGATGCCGGCACTGCAGGCCATGGCTTTAACCCACTGCACCACAGAGCCAGCCACTTCGGGTTTAGTTTTGATCTCAGCCTACAGGTCTCTGTCCCCAGGGCAACCCAAGATTTTGCTTTATTGTTCCTAGAAGAACATCTTAGTTTCGACTGACAGTTTCTTTGTTTATTGATTTGAAAGGCAGAGTGACAGGGGTGGGGGGAGAGAGAGAGATATCTTCCATCGCTGGTTCACTCCCCAGATGCTCGCAACAGCCAGGGCTGGGCCAGGAACCCATAAAGCATTAATGAGCAGATTTTATCTAGGATCTGACTCAACTATGGGTAGGGAGGGGGTCCCACAGAGCTGTCAGAGACGTCCACGGAGCTCGGTTCTGCGTGCAGAGACCCCTTCGTGCTTCTGTCCTCAGCCTAGGGACTACCGTAGACCTGGAGGTGACCCGGCTCCTTCCCCTCCCCCTTCTTCACCCTGGAGGCTCTCTGCGGGCAAGATCCCCTTCCAGCCATTCAGGAACTTCTCTGCCTTCCATCACAGCCTGCAGGGGGAGGCAGAGGCCTGGAGGGGCCGTGTGGGAAGGAGGCTGCTTCGAGTCTCCTCCCCTGCCTCGATTGTGAGAAGCCGTCCCTTCTCCAGGACCTTTTCCTCCGCAGGCCCAAAGCTCTCGGGCCCTGCAATCCTAACCTGGTTCTCGCCCAGCAGCCCAGCCAGTCCACGTTGACCATTTCAACAGCCGGTTAATAATAGTGCCACAGAGACACAAGCGGCAGTCTCGCAGGCGGTAACAGTAGGCACGGCGACAGTGGGACAGTGCGTTGTGCCTTGCTCCGGGGGGCGTGAGGCTGAGTGGAGAGGCAGAGGCTGGCTCAGCCCCTCTCCGCCCTGGCTCTCACTCTGGGGAAACGTGAGTCGGTACGGTGGAAAGTTCTGCTGCTGTCCAGCGACATCTCTGAGCCCGTGGCCCCCAGGCTGGCCAGTTCAGGGGCTGCCTGTCTCCCTGGGATGCTGGCAGCTACAGGCGGAGGTGGGCCATCTCCCTTATGCTGTCTCCGGGCTCTGGAGGTCTCTCACGGGCATGGAGGCCCTGAGCTGCTCCAAGCAATGCTGAGGTGGCAGAGAGGCGAGTCCCACCCGGCTCTTCCTGCTGTGTCTGTCTTCTGCGGGATCCCCATGTGTGTCGGGGAGACAGAAGCAGCTCCCAGCACCGCAGTGGGGGGGCAGCATCACAGCTCAGACTGCAGCGAGAGAGGGTGACAGAGAGTGTGTCGGGTGACGGGAAACAGGACTGAGTGGTGACCACTGCGGGATGCTCTTCCTTCTCGGGGGGACTTTGCTTCCCTCTCCCCTCAAGGGGCCAGGAAGACCCCAGAATCTTCTCTCTGGGAAGGTCCTGAGAGTCTTACTCTAGCAGAAAATTGGCAGAGATAGAGCTCGGGCGGCTGCAGCCTAAGGTGCTTGCACCGGGCAGGAATCTGTGCCCTGTGGAATTTCTGCCTTTAGTAGGGGACTCTCCTGCGGCTTGCTTGCTGGGAGGGACAGGGATTTGCATGTGAAACCACCTCAGAGACACTGACTTCACGCTAAAGGACAGCTTGGCAGCTGCAGGGTGGAGGGAGGGAGGGAGGGGAAGGGGGCCCATACTCACCTTCCTGACATTGTAGATCCAGTCGAGATAGGCGGCGACCTTGGTGTACACTCCTGGGGTGCTTGGGCCCCCGCAGCCATGGCCCCAGCTCACGATGCCCACCACCTGCCACTGGCCAGCATGGTACATCAGGGGCCCACCGCTGTCGCCCTGTGAGAGGCCGGACCAGGGGCTGCTGGTGGAGGCAGGCCAGGGGCCGGGGATCTCCTCCCCGCCTCCTGAACCAGCCCATGGGTTCCTCTGTGCTCCCTCGCTGCCTGCACTCATGCTGGGCCTACACCTGGAACACTCCGCTTTCTGGGAGCCTATGTGAGGTCAGGCTGGCTGGGGCATGCTGTCAGCCCTCACAGAGATCCACAGCCCACGCCAGCTCATCGGAGGCTCCCGGCACCCTGCAGGAGTCGGGTTATCTTTGTCTAACTGAGGAGTTCTCCAGTTCAGTTAACCATTTCCAGAGTGTCTCTTTTGTGCCAGGGACTATTCTAGGCAATTGGGATTCAATCAATGAGAAAACCGAAGGTCTCTAACAGAGTGGAAGACAGAGACAACAGACAAGCAAATAGACAAGAAAACATCACATAGAGGAAAGTACTTCGCGCCCGTCTGACTGGCTTCCTCCAAACCCGTTAACACTGCAGTACGAGAGCCTGTTTCCATGCAATCCACCCTCCCAGCCATGAGCTTCCTGAGGGCAGGCACACCATGTTTGTGGCACACAGGAGATGTCTCTTGGATGAAGGAACTGGATGTTTGGATATGGGGGTGGCAGCGCAGAAAGGATTGTAATGAAAATGGTTTAGAAGCTCCTCTGGAAATGGGGGTGGGTAGTGAGAAAAAATGCAGGGGATTGCTAAGCAGTTCTGATGGCTGGTGAGGTGGAGAGGGGACATGCACCAGGGTTCATCCAGTGTGAGATGGGTTTTCTAGTGTCTTGTCATCTTTGTGTGTGAACTAGACACTTGAAGTCTTTCTAGTTATCAGCACTCATCTACAGACCCACCATGCACCCACCCCACCTATCCAACCATCCAACCATCCATCCATCCATCCATCCATCCATCCATCCATTCACCCATCCACCCATCCACCAACCCATCCATTCACCCATCTACCACTTCATCCACCTATCCAACCACCCATCCATCCACCTATCCATTCACCCACCCACACATCCATCCATCCACTCACCCATCCATCCATCCACCCACCTACCCTTTCATCCAACCATCCATCCATCCATCCACCTATCCAACCACCTACCATCTATCCATTCACTCATGCGCCCATCCACCCACCTATCCATATACCCATCCATCCACCACCCATCCATCCTCCCATACTTAGATCTTTACCTGACTCTATTCTTTCCTCCCCTCCCTCCATCTCTCCCTGCCTTCATCACACATTGAGTGCCCATTGTACACAAGGACCCACATGGGGCATTCAGCCTCTGAACCTTTCCATCTCTCTAGGACCTACATCCCTACCCACAGAACTCCCCGTGACTCTTGGAGGCCCCACCTGGCAAGTGTCCACACCACCTCCCGGGATGCCTGCACACAGCATTGTCTCGGTGACTTCACCCTGGTATGCATCCTCTGCATTGCACCGTGTGTGGTCAATGACCTGGACGGACGCCTGCAGCAACGTGTCGGACATCTTCCCTGGGAGATTGAAAACGCACTCACAGTCCCGTTCTTGCCCTTCACCCCCAGCCCGACTTCATTCTCTGGGTTGCCAGAACACCTTGCCTTGGGCCTGGCACCTTGGAGCTTGGTCCTCCAGGATGCATTTTCCCGAGGGGTGACCTTCCCACTGCCTCTTCCAAGGGCATCCCCTGCCCTGTGGCCCTGAGCCCAGGACTTACCTCCACCCTCTTCTGTAAAGCCCCAGCCCACGACCCAGAGCGGGGTGGCTGGAGGGAGCTCCTCATCGAAGAAGGGCAGGCAGATGGGCCTGACTGTGTCTGCCAGGAGCAGAGAGGAGAGAGGCCCCGTGTTAATGACGGCTTTGTTTTCAGTATGTTACTGTGCTTTGACATTGTGGGGATCTCATTGGTCTGGGAGGGACTGGGTTGGTTAAGTCCTGGAGGTAGCAAGCACCTGCCCAGGGAATGTCTTTAATGTGTAAACCGACCAGTGCAAAGCCCATATGCCTAACCACCCCTGTCCAGAACTCCACCCACTAAGCCAATCTTTCCCCTGCCCTAAACCACCCCAGAGTTGGGGACTGGACAACTGGAGATCAACCTCCAGAGCCCAGACAGCTCTTCACACTGCACAACCCCAAGCTCGCTCATACTTGCACGCTGCCTTGCCCACACTTCTCCATGGAAACCTCAGTAACGACTGAGTGACCGCGTGCTGTCACCCCGTGTCCAGGTGTGGTGTAGGACGTCCCCTTCTCTCAGGAACTGCAAGTAAGAAACTCTCCTTTAAAGGTAGGTGCCCCCGTGTCGGTCACCTTACCATACCTCATGAAAGCAAATCCCAGGCACAAATCCAGAAACAGGGCCAGGGTTCAGGAGAGCCGGGTACCTACGCCCTGGAAAAGTCCACACCTGCGCTTCTACACCACTGTTCTGTGGGATGCCAACCGGGTGGCATGAAAAAAGGAGTCGGGGGTCAGATAAGGTCGGCAAACATGGGGTAAACACGAGCAAACAGATGCCTTTGAAAGGCATTTCACACTTTAAGTATGCTACCTCACTCCAAGAGGGGAGCTGCAGCTTGGAAATGTTTCCCAAAGTGATTTGCCAGTAGAACCCCTCTTCCCCAAGGGACCATTGTCCCATAGAACCCACAGTGGGAAACGCCCACCTTAATACTACGCAGTGTAACCACGGGGCAACTAACAGAGCTATTCAAGGATTTGCAGGCTGTCTTAAGAGTAATGGATTTGGGGCCGGCGCCGTGGTGTAGTGGGTAAAGTCACCACCTGCAGCGCTGGCATCCCATATGGACACTGGTTCGAATCCCGGCTGCTCCACTTCCAATACCGCTCTCTGCTATGGCCTGGGAAAGCAGTGGAAGATGGTCCAAGTCCTTGGGCCCTTACATCCACGTGGGAGACCGAGAAGAAACTCCTGGCTCCTGGGTTTGGATTTGTGCAGCTCCGGCCCTTCTGGCCAACCAGCAGATGGAAGACCTCTCTCTCGCGCGTGCTCTCTTTCTCTCTCTGTATAACTCTCAAATAAATAAATAAATGCAAAAAAAAAAAAAAGAGCAATGGGTTCTGGGGAGGATCTGTGGTGCAGCGGTTAAGATGCCGTTTGGAACGTCCGCATCCCACATTGGCGTGCCCACTTCCGGTCCAGGCTCTTCCACTTCCAGTCCAGCTTCCTGCTAAGGTACCCCCTGGGAGACAGCAGGTGACGGCTCAAGTACTTGGGTCCCTGCCACCCATGGGGGAGGCCCGGGTTGAGTTGTGGGCTGCTGGCTTCAGGTTAGCCTGGCCCTGGTTGCGGCAGGCATTTGGAGAGCGAACTGGCAGTTGGAAGACCTCCCTTTCTGCTTTTCAAATAAAATGCGTATTAAAAAAACTTTTAAGAGGATACCTCATTAAAAAAAAAGTAAAGGGGAATTCGTTTTTCAAAGATAGTGAGCTCCCTGCTTTTTTTTTTTTTTTTTTTTTTTTTTTGACAGGCAGAGTGGACAGTGAGAAAGAGAGAGACAGAGAGAAAGGTTTTTGCCTTTGGTTCACCCTCCAATGGCCGCCATGGCTGGCGCGCTGCGGCTGGCGCACTGCGCTGATCCGATGGCAGGAGCCAGGTCCTGGTCTCCCATGGGGTGCAGGGCCCAAAGACTTGGGCCATCCTCCACTGCACTCCCTGGCCACAGCAGAGAGCTGGCCTGGAAGAGGGGCAACCAGGACAGAATCCGGTGCCCCGACCGGGACTAGAACCTGGTGTGCCGGCGCCGCAAGGCGGAGGATTAGCCCAGTGAGCCACGGCACCAGCCTGAGCTCCCTGCTTTTGGAGTAGAGCAGGCAGTGATGCCACACAGGCTCTCGGGCACCGGTCGGGGGTGGGGAATGGACTGGACGGTCTTTTTAAAGAGGACCCTCCCAGTTCCAAGATGGAGTGAATCTGTGATTCTCACCAGAGGGGCCCCAAAGGGAGAAAAGGGACCTTGGGAAAATCTCCAGCAGGGGGCAGTGTGAGGTGTCGGCTGACAGCTGGGGGCTGGGAGCTGGCACGGTCTGGGGGGGCAGCGGGGGCGGGGAGTGGTGACCCGAGGTCAAGGGGCGCCTGGAGCTGAGCCGCGGGGCTTGGATCGCCGCTCTCACCTGAGAAGGTGAGCGGGAACTGCAGCTTCACCAGGGCGATGTCCTTCTCCTTGGGGTACGAGCTGTTGTACTCGGAGACGAAGATCTTAGCCACAGGCAGGGACGGGGAGTCGTCCACTTTCTCTGAGCCAGCCCGCACCTTCCAGCTGTACACGTCGAGGTGCTTCCTGGGGACAGACACCGTTGGGCTTGGGCCTGAGCCAAGCCTTGGAAGGCTCTGCCCAGGGCTGTGGTTCTGCTGTGCCATGACGTTGGTGCCGGGTGTGACACGATGGTGGGGCAGGGGCAGCGTCAGATTCCACAGGAGGACTTGGTTCTTTTTCCTCATGAAACCTGCTCAAGGAACCCTTTACCTGAGGGGGCGTGGCAGTGGCTCTAGACTCTGCCACTGCTTCCTGGAAGGCTGGCAGGAGGGAGTGAATGACACGGGGGTGAGCGTCTGATGGCTTCCCACTGCACAGTGGTCAAGCTGGGTGACCAGGGCCCTGCTTCCTAACAAAGGGTGCCAAGGCCAGGGTCTCGCTGGAGTGGCCACCCCCTGGCCGTGGTCTCCGAGAGAGCATGCAGTTGGCAGGGGTCGGGGAGCAGATTGGAAACCAATCCAGGAGACCGGGCTCCAGGCTCTGGGTCACCACTTCTGTGACCTTGACCTTGGGTGAACTTGTAGCCAGGTCTTACCTGAAGCAATGGGCTGCCGTGAGGATCCAGTGGGGGTCCAGGATGCTCCCTCCGCAGACGTGCTGCTTCTTGTACTGGATGCTGACCTGCCAAGGCCAGGAATCCACAGAGGCCTGCTGCCCGCCCACCACGCGAGGGGCCTTGGGGCTCTGCCCACAGGCTGGGGTGGCAGGGAGGAGGGGAAAGCAGGAGGTGAGGCCCTGGAGGGGTGGGGCCGCTTCCCACCAGGGCCCCTGGCCGGGGAGCACCAGGCCGATTCTGAATCATTTCTGGGGAGACCGCAGGTCTTCCCCGAGCCTCCCTCTCTCCTCTTTGGGGCTTTGGATTGTTAAGGAGCTTAGGCTGTGAACACGGACGCACCCAGTGTGCCGGGAATTCATGACCTTCCAGCCAAACAGCAGAACTATGAAAGCCCTGCCCAGGCGGAGTGTCCCCAGCCGCTCCCACGGAGTAGCAGTAAACACACGCCCACGAGCTGCCTTGGGGCCCGGAAGTGGGAGGAAAGTTCTAGAAACTGGGTTTTCCCATCCCAAACCCACCTTTCCCCAAGTTCCTTCCCCCTGCTAAGGGAGGCTGTCAACCTGACATCCTGTCTTCCCCAACCTCCAGCCCCACCCTACCTCCCCGGTCCTCACCCCTGCCATGGGGGTCGTTCCTGGGGGCGGGGGTAGGGCTGCTACCCTTTCCTCCATGCCAGGCACTGCTCTGGGCAGGGGCTTCTCGGATACCACCCCGTCAAGCCAGCTGCTCTGCAGTGCCTGGCCCTCCCTCAAAGGCCCTTGGGCGCCCTCTGTTGGCAAGGTAGAGTCAGGCTCCTTAATGGTGCACCTACTTCATATGTGGGCAACTGCCGGGTGAGAAGCTGCTGAACCCACACGGATGAGCTGCTCTCGGCACCTGAGCTGATGGCGACCAAGGAGGCCGTGTGCTCTGAGCAGGGCTGGCCGAGTGGGTGGAGGCCCCTCTTGCCCTCCCAGCTTCCTCTGCTCAGGGCCTGGGGCTGCGCACCATTGGAGGAAGCACCCTGATGCCATCGGCCCCCTGAAGGAGCAGGGACCTACAAACCCATAACTGCAGACGTAAGGTCGGAGCAAGACAGAGCGAAGCGTGGGGTCCGAGAGGTTCAGGAAGAGGAGGATGCTCCCTCGACTGCTTGTTGCTGGCTGCAGCCCCAAACCTTCAGACACAGGGCATACTCACCAAGGCAGGTCAGGGAGACCAGGGAGCCTGAGAGACAGGGCCTGCAAGAGAGACAGGGCGCTCCCTGGGGTTCTGCTCCTGCCTGGGCTGGGAGGGGGGCCTCCGGCAGTGTTGAGTCCCTGCACCTGGGAAACCCGGATCCTGACGCCAATGGGGACTGGGTAGAAATTGCACCAACGCTCAGTTGAGTTGGACTGGATTCAACACCCCACTCCTTGCTGAGCACCTACTATGCGCTGGGCCCTGCCTGCTTTGAAGCCCCCTGGGTACGTGGCAGCCTGAGCGAGAGGAGAGCAGAGCCTGGGACAGTGTGCCGGCTTTCCGAGAGGGAGAGCAGGATTTGGATGGGATTCCAGGTGCGCGATCATCGTGCCGTCCATCCCATCCTCTTCAGGATTTGCGCTGCGCTGAGCGAGCAGCCCTGGGCCGCATCTGAGCCAGCTCGCTACCGCGTGGCAGATCCTATCTCGAGGCTGCGTCCTGTTGCACGGGGGCGGGGCGTGTGAATGGGCCATGGGGACTCTGCCTTGGCGTGTTGGGGAGGTCTCGCTCTGGCCTGGGGCAGTAGTGGGGCAGGATGAAGTGACCTTGGAACCTTGCCTTTTGAGGGTGTGTTAGGGAACCTAAGGCAGTGGCCCAAACACGCTGGTTTATGTTCGGATGAACGAACGGTCACTTCATCCATCCCTCCCCAGGGCACCTTGCAGAGGTGGGCCTTGGCGGCCGTGGTGCGTACTGGTCAGCCCGCCTGGGCGCTCCTCCTGTGCACTTCCCTGCTGCCAGGCTGCTCCAGGTCACCTTGTGACCTCTCACTCACCTGCTTGAGTTCTGCACCTGCAGCTCCTGGTTGTTTTGTGTGATTTCAACGACATCCAGCTGTTGGTCTGGGCCAATCTTCACAGCTCTGAACGTGGGGTTGCTGGTCCTGTCAGGTGAGAAGGGGAGCTGTGGGCGGGCAGGAGTGAGATGGGAGGGGCTCTCCCGGGAGAGGGTGACAGAGGCTGGCCGAGGGAGCGGCAGGGCAGGGCAGGTGACCTTGGCCAGTGCAGTTGGGGCCTGCTGTGCTGTACATCGAGGGACTTCCCCTTGGCTCCCAGCACTCAGTGCAGGTGCAGCGCGGGCACGGCCCTGCTTTCCTGGGCCAGGACTCCAGGCCCAGACCCCAGAGCCCTGGAAAAATGTTAGCGATCTTCTTTCCTAACTTCCGGCTCTGACTCTATTTCCAGTGTCCCAGTGATCCCTTCTGGTTCGCACAAGGGGGAACAAGGAAATGCAGGGACCCAGGTGGGCTCCCTTATCCAGGAGGGAAGTGGAGGTGGATGTTCTGTGCTCCAAACGAGGAGTAGGGTCTGGCTTTGACAGTGAGGGCACAAGCGTGGCTCCCTCGGAGACGGGACCAGCCTGGATCAGTCTTCATGGGAATCCCTCACCTGGACCACCCTCCCTCGTCCTCTCACTGATCCAAGGTTGCCTTCTTTCAGATCTTTGGTTTAAATCTTCCTCCTCTAGGAAGGCTTCCTGATTAATCCCATCTCTCTGAACCTTTAAGGCATCTCCCTCTTCCAAATATTCTACCCCCCCCCCCCCACTGCCCTGGCAACTAGTCCAAGCTCTTTGTGGAGGGCTGGGGTCAGTCCGTGCCCCTGAGCGGCACTGCCTGGGCAGTGGGTCCAGGTGCTGGGCCTGGGAGGACCAGGCTCTGATTTAGGAGACTTTTATCATGGCTTTCACACTGGTCTGACCTGTGAGCTCAGGAGGTCACGCTGCTCCTCCTAGCCTCGGCTCCCCTCCGTAAGAGCCCACCTTGAGCCAACCTGTGGCCTCCAGCCCGCGGGGAGGAAGGTGAAGAAAGCCGGGCCTCAGAAGGAGGAAGTGGCCGCTCCCAGCAAAGCGAGCTGATGAAGAACTCGGAGGAAGTTAGGTGTGCAGAAAGCCGGGGGCAGTGGCCTGGTGCTTTAGTGGGCCCCGGGGGGACAGACATCCGGGAGCCTGCCCACTCTCTCCTCCAGGAGGAAGGGGCAGGGTGGCCTTTCTGCCTCAGGGAGGGTAGAGAGCCAGGGAGCCTGAACACTCAGTGGGGAGGGCCGGGGGTGGGGCCGGGGTGGGTGATTTATGATGGCTGCCAGGAGCATTGGTTGAAAAAGGGGCCTTGAGGCTGCATCAGCTGCACCCAGCACAGCAGGCTGAGGCTGCCTAGGGACCCCCCCAGTTAGGAGAGGTCTGCGATGGATTGGTGATGTCTGCCCCTAGTGCTTATTGTTTCTGCCTAGTGGCTGGACCCAGATTCCTGAATCCTGAAGGAGTCTGGGGCCTGCCACGGCGCCCTGGAACTCACAAGCTCTGTCCCACCCTCTGCAGGCGGGCCCTGGGCGTGACTGTGACCGCCTAGCTCACCGGCCCGAGAGAAGACGGAATTACCCCAGCCGGGAGCGGGCACAGCGCGAAGGAATTCAGGGTCTTGGGCCCCGCTCCAGGCTTCTCCCTCCAGCTGCTACCCACGCAGCTTCCTTGTCCGCTCGGAGCCCATTAGGGAACAGATGTAGTAAGCACTAACTTCTCGGTTCTGTGCTGAGGGCAACTGGATGTAATCATCTCTGTAAAATGCTAATTACCCTTTCCATAATTGCACCCCTGCGCGTCTACTCCCCACGTGGAACTGCTGTGAGCACGGGGGTTGCTGTGGAGGGTCCCGGTGAAACCAGGCTCACGTCCACTGCGTTTTAGCCAATGGGATTCCCAGGAGGTTAAGCTGGCCTTCTGTGTTAGTGGGCACGAACGGCCTTCTGCAAAGTCAGGACAAAGGCCTGAGGAATAGAGGGAGATAGGATTGCAAAGGAGCTATGTGTGTGTGTGAGCATGCATGTGAGCACATGTGTGAGAACAAGCATGTGAGCATGTATGTGAACGCGTGTGACTGATCATGTGAGCATGTGTGTGAGCACATATGTGTGTGTATGAGCATGTGTGTGTGAGTGTGTGTGTGAACTGACCATGTGAGCATTGTGTGAGCACATGTGTGTGTGTGAGCGTGTGTGTTAGCATGTGTGTGTGTGTGTGTGAGCATGAGTGTATGAGCATGTGTGTGTGTGTGTTAGTGTGTGTGCGTCTATGTGTCGGGGCCGCGTGCAGTCTCCCTCGGCCCCTCCATCCTCCTGTGCGGTCGGCATCACCTCACTTGATACATCTTGAGGCAATTGGCACTCACGTGACTTCACGTTGCTGGTGAGCAAACGTGCTGGGACTCCAAACAGTCCTAGGTGACACCTGTGTCTTTAGGAAAGAAAGAGGAGGGAGAGAAAGCAGGCGGAGGGGAGGAAAGAGGCAGGAAGACGAGGGGCTCTCGGGGCGAGGTGCCAGCTCCGGGGGCTTGGGAGGTACCTGCTGTAGCCCATCTTCCCGCAGGCTGCCTTTGCCAGGGCTGGTGAGAAGCTGTCGAAGCAGACAGAGGCCCAGTTCCCCGTGGCCAGGTTCAGCACCTGCAGGCTGGATCGGTCCTTGGAGAGGCGGACTGGGAGGGAGGAACGAGGGTCATCGAGGGGTCATCCAGCTCCCGCCCAGCTCATTAGGACCCTGGTCCAAGCGCACCCAACCCAACGCCTTCAACATCAGTGGCAGTTCCTGTATGTGGCTTCATCTGAGCCTTGTTTTGATGTTAGCTAGGATGAGCAAATGTCCTGGGGTCAGGTTCCATTTTGACCCGTTGCCCTGGCACGATGATGAATAGTGCTCTTTTTTTCTCTTATAGGCATTAGTTTTGTTTTGTTAACATTTATTTTGGGGGCTGGCACTGTGACGCAGCAGGTTAAAGCCCCAGCCTGCAGTGTTGGCATCCCATATGGGCGCTGTCCTGGCTGTTCCACTTCCAGTCCAGCTCCCTGCTGATGCGCCTTTGAAAGCAGTGGAGGATGGCCCAAGTGCTTGGGCCCCTGCATCCATGTGGGAGACCTGGATGAAGCTCTTGGTTCCTGGCTTCGGCTTGGCCTAGCCCTGGTTATTGTGGCCACTTGGGGAGTGAACCACTGGATGGAAGACCTCTCTCTCTCTCCCTTTCTTTCTGTAACTCTGCCTTTCAAATAAACAAATACATAAATCATAATAAAAAGAATCCTAGTGACGGGGTGTAAACCCACAGGTCAGTGGTCAAAGGCTGTGCCATGGGCCTGGGTGCCCTGGACAGCTTCCTGCCCGCTCCCGGCGTCCCTCAGCCCCTGGACTCACCTGCCACAGAGGGTCGCTCAGGGAAGACCTTGACACACTGCTCCTCGTCCTCTCCCATGGCACAGTTTGCCTGGCCGTCACACACCTGTCCCAAGGGGATGAAGCGCAGGGGGTGCCCGCAGAGGAAGTAGTATTTATCCAGAATCACCTTGACTGCAAGGCAAGAGCAGGGAGGGGCACAGAGGGTCAAGCCGGCCGCCTCTGGCAGGGGGAGGCTCTGTTGCCCCGAGAGCAGTGCCAGGCATGGGTTCCAGGCTCCATCCTGCCTACCAGCAGCAGGGACGCTGGGTGCTGGGCCGCAGCTGCTGTGTGGGCAAAGTGGGGGTAAGAACCCCAGCCCCAGGCCTGCAAGATGGCTGAGGAGTCAAGAGAGCGTGTGTGTGTGTGTGTGTGTGCGTGTGTGTGTGTGTCAGGGGTAAATTTAGGAACAGGCTCTACGATCCTCTTACCCCCAAGTGCTGGCTCAGGGCCCTCAGCTAAGGGAGGAGGAGCCAGAACAGGGTCCTGGAGTCCCATACCTGGGTTCCGAGTCCTGGCTCTGCACCAGTTGTGCAACTTTACATCAATCCCTTCCCCTTCCTAGCCCTCAGTTTCCTCATCTGCACAATGGGATGATACGCTGCCTCCTGGGAACACGCAGAGAGCTGAGTGTCGCGCAAGCGTCTCGTATGAGTAAGCACAGTTCTAGAGTCGGGTCTTCTCACCCGGCGTGGAAACACCCGGAGGAGGCTGGGTTTTGTCTTGTGTGGTTTTCTGCCTGCCGTCCTGAACATGCACTGCTGCCTTGAGAGTCAAAGCTCTTCGCCCCATGGGAATGCACTGAGGGTTTGAAACTCCTCGGGCGTTTAGCGGACATTTAACTCCTTTTGCTTGGTGAGGATGCACAGCCAAACCCCACTGGCAGGAAGGAGCCCTCCTCCCTGGCCGACTCTCCCTCGGCCTGGTGCCCCCTCTCCAGGCAGGCTGCTCCAAGTCTAAGCAGGGTCTCAGTTATCACTGCACTAGGAGCTTCCCATACAGCTCCTCGGACATGCCCCTAAGCGTCTTAGGCGGCAGGTGTCACAATCATCTCACACCAGGGAAAGGGGAGGAAAGAGGTAGCATTCCTTCCCAAGGCCACACAGTGCTTGTATGACCCAGCCAGGACTCCAGCTGTGACCTGCTGGCCCCTGTGTGCCTGGGCCATGGGACACAAGGGAGAGCTGGAGGGGGTGGATTTTTCCTGCACCGTTGGAATCTGGGTCATGGTTAGGAGCCCAGGGGAAGGCAGGGTCACCACAGCCTCCAGGGAGAAAGCCGAGAGAGGGGGTTGCCAGTCAAGACCCCAGAAGCCAAAAGACGGGAGGAACCTAGCCCAGGAGGGCGGACTGGGCGACCACCTTTGATTGCAGAATTTGGGAGGGCAGGGAGGGTCCAGGGCTGAATTCTGCCTTTGTGCCTGCCTGACTTCCCCTGCACAACCGTGGCCTCTCTCTCTCTCTCTCTCTCTCTCTCTCTCTCTCTCTCTCCCTCTCCCTCTCCCTCTCCCTCTCCCTCTCCCTCTCCCTCTCCCTCTCCCTCTCTCCTTCTCTCTCTGCAGTGCAAACTCTGAACACGACCCCTTGGCAAACCATCCTCGGTGTGGACCAGCCCAGGCCAAGAAGTGATGTGGGGTTAATTGCATCTCACGTGCAGCCAGGGCTCCCAGGGACTCGGGCAGGGTTTAGGCTGTGGGTCCGTGTTTACCCTGCTGCCAGTTGAGACAGAAATGCACCTGCTCAGTGGAGGGGCTGTCCCAGCCCTGTCCCTGATGGTCGCCCTTCCTGGGCCTCCAGGGCTCAGGAGACTGCTCTGAGGGAGGCAGGGCATCTCACAGGCTGAGGTTAGGAGGGACGGAGGGACTTGCTCGTGGTCCCGCTGTAGCAAGCGGCAGAGCCAGGCTCCCTGTGCCAGGTGCCCTGATTCCTGGTTGGGTCCCCGGTGCCTGGGAAGGTGTGGTCAGCAACTGCTCTGAGCAGCGGACCCAGTTCCAGAGTGTGGGAGCTGCGGGGGAGGGGGGCGCCCTGGCAATGGCTGCTTATTCAGTTCAATCTCCCTCGAGGCCACGTGGCCTGCTCAAGAGCTCCCTGGATCCCAGGCACTGGCCACGAGGGAGACAGAGCTGAGGGTGGCTTCTCGGGTGCGCTCCTTGTGAGCAGAAACGTTCCAGCTTTTCCAGGAGCAGCGTGCTCAGATCCACTCAGCTCCCTGTGTGCAGGTGGTGGGAGGAGGAGGCAGGGGGCGTGGCCCCGCCATTGCCTGTGTGGGTTTGTACTGGGTGCCACCGAACAGCTCTCCCTGCAGATCAACTGGGATAGAAGTCATCTGGGGGCGCCGGGGCTGGGATTGTCTCCCCCTCTCGATCTTAGAAGAAGGCTTCGTTCGAAGCAGGGGTAGAGACAAGATTTTCCTGCAAGGCATCGGGCAGATCGCCCACGCACGCCTGTGCGGGTGGGAGCTGAAGGAGGCTATGGGTGGGGGCCGTCACTTACTGAGGACAGCCAGAATGATGATGGTTGCCAGGCTCAGCAGTGCCGCGATGATGGGGACCCCCACCCTTTTGAAGTTCTCCAGTGAGGTGCGGGGCTTGCGCAGGGGAGCAGCATCTGCAAGAAGACAAGAGTCAGAGGGAAGGGGCAGTGGTCAGCGCTCGGTGCCTGTGCTGGCCGGGCCCATGGCTTCGCTCCCTGCTGCCTGCAGCAGGAGTGCTGGGGCCGTGGTTCTGGGGGATGCTGGAGGGTTATTCCTGCAGACGGGGCCTAGCTTAGCTTTCACATGTGCCCCCAGAGGAGCCTGCAGCCCAGGCCATCTCCCGTTTGTCTGCCTTAGCCCATCAGGGGATGGCTGGCCCTGTGCAGTGGGACCTGCACCTGCCCTGGGAGAGGTCTGAGCCTCTTAGGCATGCGCTTGGGCAGGTACCTGCTCATTGTGCTTCCATTTGGCTTTCTTGACTTCTGTCTGATTCAACTATGAGCTCCAGGGGGGAGGGGTGTCCAGCATAGTACCAGAGGCTTAAAAAACTCTTGGAAATGAGTTGATCCATCTCCAACTGGGCCCCAGGGGAAGATGATGCATGTTGACACACAGACCCACCGAGGGCAGATGGGGAGACCTTTAACACAGGGAGAGATGGGGAGCGGCAGGTGCAGTGGGGCTGGACCAGCGCTGGCACCTGCGGAGGTGTGAGTGTGAACAGAAGGTGGGTCCCCGCACACGGGCAGGTGCGCGGCTGCCTATGGGTGGAGACACTGGAAGAGCGCACTGAGGGCTATGGGTTTTATCCAGGGCACAGTGAGGAATCATCAGGAGTTTTGGGGCCAAAGGTGGAGAGAAATGATCGGATGATGAGTGACGACTCTCGGGACACAAGAGTGGGCTTAGGGAACCAAGGAGGAACCTAAAGTGGAGGTCAGAATGACGATGTGTCCATTTCACACGGCTCTCCAAGACGAGGGGACGCGGGGAAACCTTGACAGGGGAGTTCTCAGTAAGTGGCAGGGCAAGGTTTTTTCCAGAGGTGCTATGGGGACCTCTCCAGGGAGGCGGGAAAAGCAGTGACCCTGGAAAGCCACAGGCCAGCTCTCTGGTCCCTCGCCTCCCTCAAGTCTCCCTTCAGTGTCCTCTTAGAGATACACCAGTCAATGCAATCCAACGTTCCCTGGCCTGCTTTCTTCTCCAAAGCACTGACTGCCTGCAGCACACTCTGTCTACATCTTTTCTGTATTTGCCGTCTCCCCCACCACCCCAGAAATGAAGACTCCGTGAAGATAGGACTTGCGCCTGTTTCGTTCCCTGCAGGGTCCCTGGTGCCTACAACGGCTGGCCCGGCTCCTTGCAGACACTCAGCAAATAGCCACAGAATAGCCACAGAGCGAGCGAATGCATTGCCCTGGACTCTGTTCTCCTAAGCATCTATGCTGATAGGAATGCATCTCTTGGCAAAGGCAAGCTTGGGAAATGTGTCTTCCTCAGAGCTGGAGGCCAGGCACCGGGCACGCCTGCACGTGGTGCTGGCTGTGGACTGCGGGACCTGGCCGTGTTGCTTGTCAGGGATGTGAGCTGGTCCTGTCGTCAGAGTTCCAGCAGCCGCCTTCAGAGCCGTCCTCTCTCCTCTGCCGCCGCCTCCACGAGGCTTTGTTCCTCCATGTGTGCGCACCTTACTTGGTGAGCACCCAGCTTTGGAGTTGGTTTGTTTTTGAGAGCAAATGAGCCATGGGGAGCCATGAGCCTCTGTGTCTGTGTCCCAGTGCCCATGGCCCCAGGGATTCTCAGCAGGAAGGGAAGGGGCTTCCTATCAACTTCAAGTTCATGAACCCACTGAGCTATGAACAGCCTGCCCGCCCACCATCGCTCCTTCCTCCAGCCTGTTCTGCCCACTGCTGCTAGACAGAGCTTCCCAAAACACTGCTCCTGTCCTGGCATCTCCCGCAATGAAGGCTTCCCATGTCTCCCACACTTGGCTTGGGCTTCCCTCTGGGAGTTGGCCTCACGTTCTTGGCCAAGTGAATCCAGCTACTGGGCGTCACTGACCCGCCTGAGCCCTTGCGGGCAGGCTCGTCCTGGCTTCACTCTCAGCCCTGCGTCTGGAGAGCCGGGGCTCTTCCCGGCCGCGCCGAGGCCCTCACCCCTCCCGTGTTCCGTGGTTGTTTCCTCATTGCCGGGGCCTGATCCATGCACCCTCCCTGACCACTTGGGTAGCCTGGATCTTTGGTTGCATTTGGGCATTTGGCTGCACGTTTGGCTGGTTTTAGGCTTGGGAGCTCTCAGGTGGTGGAGCACTGGGAAGCCCGGTGTTCTTTCGAGACGTCACGATCTATCGACATATTGGATCCGGAGTTTACACCCAGGTGCCGTGCCACTTGCCAGAAAGGATGTTTGTGATCAATGTTAACTTGCGACCCTGGACTTGGGTTTATATAAGCTGGGAGAGGAAGCAGGTGCTGTCATTTTCTCATGGATCTGTTCCTATTAGTTTGTTCCTTGCTCATGTGTTCTGCTGATGCAGAGAGCTATCAGGAGTGGGATCAATGGTTTAGAAAAGGGGAGGGAACAAGCCCTTAAATATGAGATCGTCATATTAACTTATTTTCCCCCTGCAAGTCAGGAAAACACTGCTGTTTTCTTTCCTCCCAGCGACAATGCCTTTGTCCACGGCTCCTTGAGCGCTGCCAGACCGTGAACTCCTTGGTGGCAGAGGTCTTGGCTATCTCTCCCGCTGCCCTAGCCCAGCATCCAGCCCCGGGCCTGGCGTGTTGCAGGCACTCGCGGTTTTATGGAACGAAGAAGACAATGAACAGCTGATTCAGTGGGAGAATCATTGCTCTCGGAATTTTAGGTTTGCTGGTTCTACTTCCCTAGAGAGCAGGCCTCCTACTTCTAGAACGAACCCTAGGCTTTTCAGTGACTTAGTATTTGTTTGTGGAGTGATGGATGGACAGACCGATGGATGGCACCCACAGCATTAAGCACTTGGTGGTGGTGATGAAGAGCGCCCAAGAGCAGTGTAGTGACTGTGGAGTAGCCGCAGCTCAGAGGCTGAGGCGGACGACGGGAGGCCAGACCTGAGCTTACCGATGCCGTTCAGGGGTTGGTCACTGGCGGGATCCTGTAACGGAAGGAGAGACGGTGAGATGAGTGAGGACACTTCTCTGGCTGGAGCTAGCGGTTCCTGGCTCTCGTCTGCATTCCCTTTATCCTGCAGAATCTAAGTCAGGAGTGTGTCCGAAATCTAAATAACTGGTGCAAAATGAAACATCCACTCGTGTACCCATGTGACTTGGTCCAGCTAGTTCACAAATTGTGGCGACTATAGTTAGCCATCGTAGAGACAGCTGGTTGCTGGGTTGTGTGTGCTGCTGGATTCTCAAGATGATTCTGCTCGGTTGTCTGTTTTTTTGTCAAATCGTTTGTCTATTTTTTTTTTTTTTTTTGGACACACAGAGCTGACATTTATTACTATTTACAAGGATTGTGATTTAGAGAATAGGTCACAGGGGCTCACATATCATAAAGGAAAAAGTGCTTGGGATTTTTAAACAATGTTGCAGGGATGACCAGGCCAGAATGGAACTAAAGGGGACAATTTTTAAAACGAGCCAAAATTCACATCACATAATGAAAAACACTATGAACCAGAGTCAGAGTAAGTCCCCATGTTAACCCTGTAAGGAAGTTAACTTTTGAAATGATTCTCATAAAAGTCAATTCAGTCTGTCTGACAGCCTGCACGTGAACACTTAGATGTGGCCATCCTTACAGCTGACGGAACTCCAAGTCATCGTAATGCCTATTTGATGCCTTCCGGAGAAAGTTCAAGTGTCTTAAGAAAATGAGCCCAGGCCAGCACCGCGGCTCACTAGGCTAATCCTCCGCCTGTGGCACTGGTACTCCGGGTTCTAGTCCCGGTCGGGGCACCGGTTCTGTCCCGGTTGCTCCTCTTCCAGTCCAGCTCTCTGCTGTGGCCCAGGAAGGCAGTGGAGGATGGCCCAAGTGCTTGGGCCCTGCACCCCATGGGAGACCAGGAGAAAGCACTTGGCTCCTGGCTTCGGATTGGCGCAGCGCCGGCCATAGCGGCTATTTGGGGGGTGAACCAGTGGAAGGAAGACCTTTCTCTCTGTCTCTCTCACTGTCTAACTCTGCTTGTCAAAACAAAACAAAACAAAACAATGAGCCAAACACCACACAAATTTGATGAAAGTTGCGAATGCGTCTGAGAGAAACATGGGCGGCGCCAGGGTTGTTTGTCTCTTTTTACAGATATTGTACTTCTGTGACTATCTGGACACTTCACAAAGGCAGATGCAAAGTGGCTGCTGATGACCAGAAGAGGCTCAATTTCATTACTCGTCAGCCACAGTGAAAAGCTCTGCACAGACGCCAGAACGCCCACGATTAGAAACGCCAACAACAGCAGGAGCTGACGGAGATGTGAAGCCAGGGGAATGCGCAGACCTCGGTGCTGGAATGGAAATCAGCACAGACCTTGGAAAGTGGGTCAACTGACTCTGCTAACGGCAAACATGTGACTACTCTGTGATCCTATGACCCAGGAATCCTGCACCAAGATGTAACCACGAGGAACGAGTGCACGTGTCGAATATGAGATCTGTACAAGGATCCGCATGATACGCTTATTCAAATAGCTAAGCATTGGAAAAGCTGCCAGTCATTGGTGCAGTACAGAAACAAACGCGGTGTACTTTACAATTGAATAGAATTCATCTGTAGACAAGAACAAACCAATGCTAAATGTAATAGCATGGAAGAATCTATAGATACGATGAAGGAAAGAAACTAGACACAGAAAAGTACGCTCTGTATGATTCTGTTTGTGAACTTTAAGAGGCAAAGTTAAGGTTAAGTTGGAACAGTGGTTACTGCTCGGGGAGGTGGGGCCAATATGGGATGGAGCCCTCTGGGATACTGGACAGCGTCCACTTTACATGAACGGTGGGTGTTTGTATGTGCAGGCACTCACTGAGCAGTCTGCTTCAGATATAACTGCTTTACTCAATGCACGTTATACCAATAAAACAGACAAGCAAAAGCACCACCAAGAAGCTACCCAAACAAGACGATGTATCTGGGAGAGTGGTGCTGGGCCGCCATGACACATGAGCGCAAATGCACACAACGGCACTTCTTGGACTTCTCACACCCCTGCCTGGCACACACAGGCACACAGATCGCCTGCAGGAGCTGCTCACACGCAGGCTCACACAGCCAGGCAAAGGTTAAAGGAGGAAGCTACCCACGTCCACAGCTTCTGAACCCTTCCCTCACTCTCTGTGCCTCCCAGGAAACTCTGCTCCCCTGTCCCTTTCCTGGGCCAGCCCAGGCTCTGGCGTGCCTGCACTCAGCTCACCGTGCAGGGCTGCAGCCAGGGACTTGCCTACCCGGCTGTGCTGAGGACAGGACGGCCTGGGCGGGGGCTGGAGGGGCTGCACGACCCTCTACTTTGCTCAGTGGGAAGTTTTCCGGTCTCACCCAGAGTGAGAGGGCCTCTGCTAACCACTAGGCGGGTACCCCAGGTTGGGGAAGGGGGGGCCCTGGGTGCTGCCTGCTGCATGACTAAGCACGGTGGACCCAGCAGTCGGTAGGAGGGGGACGTGCCCCTTCCTCTCTTCCCTGGCCCCAGTCGGTCTGCTGGGGCGCTCACAGTAGGTCCCACGGCAGGCTCTGGTGGAGCAGACGGCCAGGTGCTGGAGCCTGCTGGACTGGGATGCGGGCTCTGTGTCCTGCTAACTGTGTGCCTTTGGGCGAGATCCTCAACCTCTCTGAGCTTTCAGGTGCACCCTCTGGACAGCAGGGAACTCGTACCTGCTCCTAAGGGCTCCAGGGAGTAAGTGGAAAGAGCCAGTGCCCCCCAGAGTGCTCCCTTCCCGCTGCCCTTGCATCTTCTGTGTGTCCGCAGGGTCTGGCATAGAGGGAGAGAGGTCTTCCATCCGCTGGTTCACTCCCCAGATGGCTACAACAGTCGGAGCTGTGCTGATCCGGAGCCAGGAGCCAGGAGCTTCTTTCAGGTCTTTTGTGCGGGTGCAGGGGCCCAAGCACTTTGGGCCATCTTCTACTGCTTTCCCAGGCCATAGCAGAGAGCTGGGTTGGAAGTGGAGCAGCTGGGACTCAAAACAGCGCCCAAATGGGATGCTGGCACTGCAGGCGGTGGCTTTACCTACTATGCCACAGTGCTGGCCCCCTGGCTCAGGTTTTTTCACAGCTCTGCTCATGTCTCCTGTCGGCAGCCCCGTTTCTAGTCCTTCTTTCTTCTTAGTGCCTTTGTATCCTCAGAGTTTAGCACTGGGCTTCTACCTGGTAAGCACTCAAATGAACTGAACTGGACCCTGGGCTCTGCCCTGAGCGAGGTTCTCCCCAGCCGTCATCACCAGGGCTGGACAGAGGGGACCGCCTCCGGGCTGCGGATGAGGACACGCTGGACTTTGCGCTGCACGTTCAGGTAATGGCGATGCCAGTGGTGACTTACACACAGTTAGGAGGCAGCCGTTTACCAAGTCCTTTCACCTAACTCAGTCAGGTCAGAGGTAAAAAGGATCGCTGTAACCATCTGGTAGTCAAGTGGTGTGGCATTAAGTCATTACTAAACTAAGGAACCGCACAGTGGTGACATTGTCCCAGACAATGCTCCAGGAGCTATGGATTAGAAAACAAATAAGAAACCATTGCGGCAGGCTAGAACACCTCTACCCCATGACAGTTGAGGGTTGCATTCCAGAGAAGGGTGAGGGTATAGGGAGGGGACAGGCCACAAGCAGCTAAACCAGAAAGTGAAACCAGAGAGGCATGGGTGCTATGCAGAGAGTAAACAGGGTGAGAGGAGACAGCTCCCGGGGGCAGACTCAGAATGGGGAGAGTGGAGGGGAGGGGTCAGGGTGGTCAGGGCCACTCTGGGGAGGTGACACCGGAGCTGGGCCTTGCGTGACAAGAAGAAGCCAAACAGGCAGGAAGAAGCTGGGGTCCTGGAGGAACTGAGTGGAGAGGTGGCAGAGAGATTCCAAACACGGTGGGTGTTTGATGCCACTTTGGATGCCTGTGTGTCGTATTAACAGAGTGCCTGGTTCGAATCCCCGCTCCTCTGCATCCAATCCAGCTTCCTGCTAATGCACACCCTGGGAGGAAGCAGGTGATGGCTCAAGCACTTGGGTTGCTGTCACCCATATAGGAGACCCAGATTGAATTCTGGGCTCCTGACCTCAGCCTGGCCCAACCCTAGCTGTTGCGGGCATTTCAGGAGTGAATCAACAGATGGAGGATCACTCTCTGTTGGTCTCTCTAGCTTTCACATAAAATAAAATAAATAAATATAGAAAAAGAAATATTCCATAGGTGTTTGGGAGACAATGATTGGGCACTCTTGGGGTGTCTGCTAAGCTGTGTGGGTTGTCTGCTGAGTCACAGAAAGCTGGAGGGGGTGACTGGGGAGTGGGCAACTCAGAGCATCCACACAGCAGGCCCTTCCTTCATCCTTCTCACCATGTCTACTTGTGTGCATCAGCGTACTTCCAAAAGTTCATGGAAAACAACGCATGTTTCTTTTGGTGCAAAAATTTTTTTTGAAATCTGTGCCTATGAGGAGTCTTTAAAAAGCTCATGCAAATTCATTTTATATAACAACAACACATGGATTTCAGAATTTTGTGCACCAAAATAAACTTATCTTGAAAATCCATTTTCCCGTGAACTTTAAAATATTTTTATTTTGTTTATTTGAGAGGCAGAGGCAGACAGAGATAAAGAGAAAGAATTCCTATCTGCAGGTTCACTCCCCAAATGCTCACAACAGCCGGGCCAGGCCCAAGCCAGGAGCTGGGAACTCAGTCCAGGTCTACTTGCGGCAGGGACTCAACTACTTGAGTCATCACCTGCTGCCGCCCAGCAGGGAAGTTGCAACTGGGTGTGGAGCCAGGCACCCCGATGTGGGGTGCAGGTATTTCAGGTGGGGTCCTAACCACTAGGCAAAATGCACCCCATGCAGCACCCCCACAGGTGCCAGTGTTAGTTGAAGTAAGCAAGGTATTCGACAACTATTGCACCCCTTTGATGGTCCTGGGATTGTGCTGGAAGCTGAGGCACAAAGCAACAAAGGAGGCTTAGAGCCTGCACTTTCTGGCCCTGGATTCCCCACTCTGGAACCTCAACGATTCAGCACTGATGGTGGTGACCCCTCTCATGTTCCCAGTTGTGACCCATTGAGTCATGGTTGTGGAAAACATTCCATTCCTGTTTGCAAACGAGAGAGGAGGAAAACATAAACCCGTCAAGACTGTCAGCAGAATGGTGGGCCCTGTGACTCTCCTGTTAGTCACTGCGTCTCTGATGTCTTCTGAATGCATGTGGGCTGTGAGTTTTGAATAAGCACACTCGAGCTGAAAGAGGAAGTGGACAGGTCTCGGGTCAGCTTTCATGAAGCTGACTGCGCTATAGTCACACCGTGGAACGTCGAGCTGCAGTCAAGGCAAACGAACTACAGAGACACAGACAGTAGGATGGCATTAGCCGTTGAGTATCTGGGGAAAATGTTAAATTCCCAAAGACTACATATAGCACAGAATCTCATGAAAAAGCAAGGGAATGATGACCATGGGATTTGGGATGAGATTTACCTCGGCAGGTGGCTTCAGGAGTAGTTCCTAGCCTATCCAAGACATATGGTCAATATCTGTTGAATTAATAAATAAAAGAGACTTGTCCACTGGCCCTGGCAGGGATGGATGTGTGAGATCAAGGGATCTCATGGCTGGAGGAGGTTACTGAATTCTAGCTTTTCTTGGGGATGGTGGGTTGATGGAAGCTTACTACATTGCTAAAACCAACTAACCAGCTAGCAACTTACAAATGGTCCTGATATGGACCAAGAGTGAAAAATGTCATGAATCAGTGGTGGGCATTTGGCCTAGTGACTAAGATGCCAGCGTTCCATATCAGAGCGCCTGGGTTTGCTTCCTGCCTCTGGCTCCCTCTTCCCGCTGATGCAGACCCTGGGAGACAGCAATGTCGGCTCAGGTAATTGGGTCCTTGCTAACCATGTGGGAGACAGGATTGAGATTCCAGTTGAGTGGGAGGGAGGGAGGGAATATCAATGTGCTCTTAGAATTATATCTATGTAATGGAAGAGTTAGGGAGAGAACGGCAGAGGGAACTCCATGCAAATTAGGGGGTCGCTCTGACCTATGAGGAGGGTGTGGACGGGTACAACTCAGGACCCCAGCAGAAAAAGAAATCAAAGGGATATAAATTGGGAAGAAAAAAGTCAAATTATCCCTATTTGCAGATGATATGATTCTATATATAGGGGAACCAAAAAACTCAGACTTACAGACTAGAAGAGTTCCAATAAAGTGGCAGGATATAAAATCAATACCCAAAAACTCAGTATCCTTTGTATACATAGACAATGCCATGGCTGAGAAAAAATTTCTAAGGTCAGTCCCATTCACAATAGCTAAAAATATTCAAATATCTTTGAATAAATTTAACCAAGGATGTCAAAGATTTCTACGATGAGAATTACAAAAATTAAAGAAAAGAATAGAAGAAGACACAAAAATTGGAAAAATCTTCCATGTTCATGGTTTGGAAGAATTAATATCATCAAAATGTGCATACTACCAAAAGAAATTTACAGATTCAATGTGATATCAATCAAAATACTAAGGACAGTCTTTTGAGATATAGAAAAAACAATGCTGAAATTCAATGGAAACACAGGAGACCCTGAATAACTAAAGACATCTTATACAATAAAAACAAAGCTGGAGGCACCACAATATCAGATTTCAAGACATACTACAGGGCAGCTATAATCAAAACATCCTGGTACTTGTACAAAACCAGATGGATAGACCCATGGAACAGAATAGAAATGCCAGAAATCAACCCACGCATCTATAACCAACTTATCTTTGACAGAGGAGCTATAATCAATCTCTGGAGCAAGGGCAGTCTCTTGAAAAACTAATGCTGGGAAAACTGGATCTCCACATGCAGAAGTATGAAGCAAGACCCTACCTTACGCCTTGCACAAAAATCCACCCAAAATGGATCAAAGACTTAAATCTATGACCTGATACCATCAGATTATTAGAGTACATTGGAGAAACCCTGCAAGACATCGGCATAGGCAAAGAGTTCTTGGAAAAGACCCCAGAGGCACAGGCAATCAAAGACAAAATGGACAAATGGGATTACATCAAACTGAGAAGCTTCTGCACAGCCAAAGAAACCCTGAGCAAAGAGGAAACCGACAAAATCAGAGAAATTATTTGCAAACTATGCAGCTGATAAAGAATTAATAACCACAATATATAAAGAAACTCAACAACAAAACAACCCAGTTAAGAAATGGGCAAAAGAGGCTGGTGCTGTGGTGTAGTGGGTAAGGCTGTCGCCTCCAGTGCCGACATCCCATATGGGCACTGGTTCAAGTCCTGGCTGCTCTATTTCCAATCCAGCTCTCTACTATGGCCTGGGAAAGCAGTGGAAGATGGCCCCAAGTCCTTGAGCCCCTGCATCTGCATAGGAGACCCAGAAGAAGCTCCTGGCTCCTGGCTTTGGATCAGTGCAGCTCCAGCTGTTGCAGTCAATTGGGGAGTCAACCAGTGGATGGAAGACCTCTCTCTCCCCCTGCCTTTCCTTTTTTGTCTGTGTAACTCTGACTTTCAAGTAAATAAATAAATCATTTTAAAAAAGAAATGGACGGCCGGCGCCACGGCTCAATAGGCTAATCCTCCACCTGCGGCGCCAGCACACCGGGTTCTAGTCCTGGATGGGGCGTTGGTTCTGTCCCGGTTGCTCCTCTTCCAGTCCAGCTCTCTGCTATGGCCCGGGAGTGCAGTGGAGGATGGCCCAAGTCCTTGGGCCCTGCACCCGCATGGGAGACCAGGAGAAACATCTGGTTCCTGGCTTTGGATCAGTGCGGTGCACCGACCGCAGCGGCCATTGAGGGGTGAACCAATGGAAAAAGGAAGACCTTTCTCTCTGTTTCTGTCTCTCACTGTCCACTCTGCCTGTAAAAAAGAAAGAAAGAAAGAAAGAAAGAAAGAAAGAAAGAAAGAAAGAAAGAAAGAAAGAAAAAAAGAAAGAAAGAAAGAAAGAAAGAAAGAAAGAAAGAAAGAAAGAAAGAAAGAAAGAAAGAAAGAAATGGGCAAAGGACTTAAATAGGTGTTTTTCAAAAGAGGAAAAGCAAGTGGCCAACAGATTCATGAAAAATGCTCAGGGTCATTGGCTCTCAGGGAAATGCAAATCAAAACCACAATGAGGTTTCACCTGACCCTAATTAGAATGGCTTTCATACAGAAATCAATAAACAACAAATGCTGGCAAGGATGTGGGGAAAAAGGTATCCTAATCCACTGTTGGTGGGGATGTAAACTGGTATAGCCACTGTGTAAGACAGTATGGAGATACCTCAGAAATCTGCATATAGACCTACCATATGACCCAGCCATCCCACTCCTGGGAATTTACCTAAGGCAAATGAAATCAGCATATGAAAGAGTTTTCTGTACCCCCATGTTTATTGCAGCTCAATGCACAGTGGCTAAGATATGAAATCAACATAAATGCCAGTCAACTGAAGACTTGATAAAGAAATTATGGGATATATATACCATGGAATACTACACAGCTGTTAAAAAAATGAAATCCTGTCATTTGCAACAAAATGGATACAACTGGAAACCATCATACTGAGTGAAATAAGCCAGTCTCAAAAGGACAAATACCATGTGTTCTCCCTGATCTGTGAGAACTAGTGGAGCACCTAAAAGCTAATCTATAGAAGTGAAATTAACACTTCAAGATGCAATGACTTTGAACAGCTCTTGTCTCAACTGTTGAGGAGCAGTTTTTTTTTTTCATACTATTTGCTGAACTCTTTACTGAGTATAGAGGTCATTGTACATGTATAAAGTTAATTGAAAATAGGTCTTAGTGAAAAATAAAAATGGGAATAGGAGAGGGAGGAGGAAGAGGGGTGGTAGTGTGGGTATGGTGGGTAGAATCACTATATTCATAAAGTTGTATTTATAGAAAGCACGAAGTTTGTATTCCTTAAATAAAAGTTTTCTGGGGAAAAAAAGAATTGCATCTACAAAGCACATTGAATCTGTTAAAAAATAATTAAAAATTAAAATTAAAAAAATTTTTAAATAGAAATTTTTAAAAAGAGAGATCCCAGTTGGTCTTGCTTCAGCCATTGTGGGCACTTGGGGAGTGAAGGAGCAGACAGGAAGTCTCTGTCTGTCCATCTGCCTCGAGAATAAGGAAAATGAATCAAAGACTATGAGTCACCCACTGCTGTGCACCCCAGATGCAAACAGAAAACACAAGCGCCAGGCCTGGGCAGGCCTCGTGCTGTGGCCGGTGAAGCCACCGCCGGGAGGCTGGAGTCCCGTATTGGAGCGGCTGTCTGAGTCCTGGCCACTCTGCTTCTGACCCAGCTTCCGGATAGCACGCCTGAGGAGGCACCGCATGCAAGACCAGGCTAGACTTCCCGGCTGCTGGCTGCGGCCTGGCCCAGCCCTGGCTGTTGCAGTCCTTTGGGGAGTGAACCAGCAGACGGAAGACCTCTCTCTGTGTGTCTCTCCCCGCTCCTTGCTTCTCTTTCAAATAAATACATAACTAAGCGAACCTCACCACCACCACCTCTGGGCGTGCCGATGGGCCTGAGGAGGTCAGTCGTCCTCACCCAGTTCTGCCCTCAATGCTCCCTTTCAGTGGCTCTTTCTTTGGCTTCTCGCAAAGCTTCTGGGCAAACGTGTTGGACACACAGAGGTCCAGGAAGGCGGGGGGCTGAAGGTCATGGGTGTCGGGCTAGTGGGCAGGGCAGAGGTATCATTCAGGCCTGTGCAAGGCCACTGGGTCCTTCCGTGTCAATGACATTCATGAGTAGGACAGGAACAGGGACTTAGGGTGGCTCTGTCCTCTCTCAGCCCAGACGCAGGCCAGGTACCATGTGCTTTGTAAATACAATTCTAAGAACTAATGGTGTTCCCTTCCTCTCTCCCTCCAGTCCTGGGAAAGGAAAGAATGAGGCTGAGAGGTGAGGGGCCCTGGGCCGGGTTCAATGGCCCCCATTGCCAGGATAGGTCCCTGCCCTGGTCTCCTGAGACCACCCCAGGCAACTGCCCATTTTCAGATGAGAAGACTGAGGCCAGAGAGGGAGCCGGTCTTGCCCTAGCATTGATGGGGGAAATGGGACATGAAGAGGCCACCAAACACCATCAGCTTCCTCCTGCTTCACTGGAGATGTCTTTGTTTATCCCCAGAGTGAACTCAGCCCTTGGCCACAAGCGCGGCAGCCCAGCCCAGCAAGTGCAAGCCCAGACGTGGGCCCTGCTGTTTGTGTCTGCACTGCTGGCTGGGCGGCTGTGGGCTCTGCTGATTCAGTCTGCCGCAGAGCCCTGACGCACGGGTCTAGCCTGCGCCCCACCTGCAGCTCACCTGGGACGGAAGCCCTGCTGCCTGCAGTCCGTGCAGGGGCAGGGTGGGGATGCCCAGATCCTGGGGCCCAGGGGGGCCCAGGCCAGAGGGAGTGGGCGCCAAGGGGGCATGGAAGAAGTGTGTGTGTATGGGGGGGTGTTGGGTGGCTGCAAAGCACCTGCTGTTGCCTGATTGGCTCAGACTCTTCCCTCCTGGCTTCTCAGCTGTCATCGGCAGCAGAAAGACGTTAAAGCAGGACCTCAATGTGCAGGCCGAGCAGTGCTGTGCTAGCCGCCCTAATAAAGTGAACAATGCCCTTCAGTCATAAATGCTGCCTCAATTCTCAGAACCCTAAAAAGTTACCCCCAAACCAAGACTCCAACACTAGGCGGCGTCAGAGCTAGTCAGGGTCAGACCTCAGCGTCTGGCCCAGCTGCTGGGTTCAGTGGGCTGCTCCCCCTCTCAGGAACTCCTTGGGTAAGCGCCATTATGTGGGGCTGGGTCCTTTGACTCACCACTCCCCACCAGCAAGGCCTTGTCGCATGTAATTAGCCTGCGGCCAACACACAGAGATGGCTGCGCTCGGTGAGAAGGCACGGGCACCTCTGAGCAGCTCGGGCTTTGCAGAACCATCCATGGACCTGGCAGGAGACCCACCCCCCTCCTGGGGCATGTCAGCAAGAGGACCTGGCACCCAGTAGGGGCTTTACTTGAACCAGCACCCTGTACCCTCTCTCCCTTTAGGTTTGCAACTCTCTCACCGGTTGCTCCTTCAGGGACCCCTGACCCTCCCAAAGAAGCAGCTGGTTGAGTGCTGCTCAGCTCTGAATGGCAGGCAGACGTGTCAGGGGCCTGCTTCCCATTGAGCTCAGAGATGGCGGAGCTGGACCCAGACAGATCTTGTTTGTAAGACTAGCCTGGTGCGCAGAAGCTCTGGACAACCAGTCTAGGAAGGAGGAGTTCTCCACCAGCCTCCAGCACACCTCACAACCTCTGTCAATCATGAGGGCCCTCTGGGTAGTGGGAAGCAGATGCAAGGGTTAACACCCTCACAAGGCAGTGCGCAGGAGCTGCACCGGCTGCCATGGTCTGAGGAAGAGACCTCCCCCCTCCCTGCTTGCCTCTCCTTCTCCATGCAAGGCCGACTTTGGAAGAAGGCAGTAGGGGTGGAGCCGGGAGAAAAGTAGGGGCACAGCCAAGGGGGCTTTCTGGCCCTGCTGCCACCTGCGCCAGCTCCAGGACCCCATGGGGGCCGAGGCCCGCACTTCCCGGGGTCTCCTGGGAGGAAAACCCAGAGGCCGAGATGCTGCTGTTGCTAGGAGGTGGGTAACAGGTCCCTTGAGGCTCTGGCAGGTGCAGCCAGGTTGCTGGCGCTGGTGGGGAGAGAAACCCAGGGGAGGGGGTGGGGAAAGCTCCCTGGACGAGCCAAGGGACCCAGGGCTGCTCACAGTCGGCTCGGCAGTGGGTCTCGGCCTCGGCTGGCTCCGTGCTCCTGTGAAGGGGTATCCCACTGCTCGCTCACCCGACCTGTGAGCAGCTGTGACCGTCCCCCCGGAAGCTGGGACAGGCAGTTGGATGCATTCGCCTGGCTGGCAAGGAGAGCCTCAGCCATGACAGGTAAGGTGTTGAGAGCAGAAGCGGAGGGGTGCACTGGTATGTGTCTCCTAGGGGAGCCTGGCTGTGGGCAGTAGCCCAGAGCACATGGAAGGTTCCAGATGTGTCTCCAGGCAGGACCACCCCCTGGGCAGCCCGGGCCACATACAGGTGGACCCCAAGCCCTCACGTGCGGGTTGGGCGGGAGGCGTCCTCCATGCTCTGCCTTCGGTGGAGGCGTCCTTACACATGGCGCATTTCCCTTTAGCTCTAACCTCAGTCTCGGCTGCTACATTAGAATCCATTTTGCCTTGTTCTAAGCCACATAGGTGCTGACCTGCTGGCAATCTGAGCCCAGAACCCAGCCCCCATCCCAGCATATAATGGCTCTAGGGCAGGGCCTGGGGCGGCCTGGGGCGGCCGGGCGGTGTCAGGTGGCTGCCTTTATCCTGCTGCCAGCCTGCTGTTCAGCTCCCAGCATTGAAGGCTCAAGCTTTGTGTTTCCATACGGCCCAAAGGGAGGGTGACAGGTCGTTAAATGCCAGGTTCACAAATGGAGGAGCTGAGGCACAGATCACGAGGCAGGGCAAGGTGCAGGGCAGGTACGGTGCTAGTCCTGCAGACCACCTGGCTCCCCGTTGGAGGGCCTTGCTCCCGGGGGACATTGCAGGGAGCCAGAGTGCTTGGAAGCCCCTCCCAGGGGAAGCAGGCCAATCTCTCCCGCCTGTCTGAGTTTTCAGCAGCTCTACTTTGTCCAGCTTTCCTTGTGCCCTAGGGTGGTGGGCCCATCTGAGCTCACCCTCCCCTCCCGGTAGGATCCGAATGGGGGGGGGGGGAAGGTGACTCTGCCTTTGTGCCCCTGAGGGCGGTGCTCGGCCAGTGACTATTGGGGACCTGGAAGAACCAGCAGGGGTCAGACCGCAGGGGTCAGGCTTCCAGCCTGGTGCAGACCCCTGGATCCTACTGAAGCTTAGAAGGGTCCTTGAAGCACAGCCAATACCTGAGCCAAGGAGCTGCCACTCAGGCTGTGGTCTGAAATTCACAAAAGAATTCCTTGGAATCACCCCTGTCTTTGGAACACCATACTCTCTTGTTACAATGTCCTAGGCTGTCTTTTAGGCGGCAGGGAAGGAGGAGATTGGGGTTAGAGGGTCTGGCTCCTCTCCTGACCTGCTGAGCAACCTTGGGTAAACCACCAATGTCTCCTGGACCCGGCCTCGTCCTCTGGAACGTGGGTGTGAGAAAATGAACTTCACAGGACAACAGTGAGAAAAGGCTGCGAGACGCTGCACCTGCTAGGGACAATGTGCCTCTTCAAGGCTGCCGGCACCCGTCTGGCCCACTGCCATCTTGGCTTGTTCGTGTCTGCCCTTGACTGGTCCTTGTGGTTCTGGGAGTCTCAGCTGCTCTGGTCAGAAGGGGTCTGTCCTCTGGTCTTGCTCCCCCTGAGCAGGCACAGTGGCCCCAGTCCAGTTCAGTTCCTTCCCAGGCAGGTGGTGCTGGGCAAGTTGATGAATTTTTTCTAGGATGCAGTCTACGTCTTAGGGTTGTTGGTGAGGGCTAAACACACTGATGGACATGGCGTGCCTCGCTCGGTGCTTGAAGCATAGTGGGGGGATTGGTAAGTGGAAGTGGGAATGAGTCCCCTCCACTCTGGTCACCCCAAACTCCACCCAGCGTTCAAGGAGGGCCTGCACTGTGGCTCCGTACGAGGACAGGGTGGAGCAGTCTCACTTGTTCTGGGCGCTCCGGCGACAGCTGGCCTCTGGGCACCTGCTGTGGCTGCTGCGGCCACTTTCCCGGTTAAGTGAGGCCGCCATGTCTGCCCCGTGAGCTCTGAGCTCAGCCTCCGTGCTGCTTGCAAGACGTCTCTGCACGCATTGCTGTGCTGTTACATAACCCAAAGTGAGGGCTCTCACCGCTTCCCTGCCCACTCCCAGACCACTGTGAGGGCTCCCGGAAGGCCTTCCTGGCTGGGCTGCCCTTGGCCAGAAGAGGCTGCGCTTTCTGGAGGAGCAGCCTTGCATCCTGCACTCTGGGTCCGAAGCCCACTTCTGTTGCTCACCAGGCAGATGCTGTGGGCAAGTGATTTATCCACGGAGTACCACAGCGTGGTGTGTGTGTGTGAAGGAGAGAGAGAGAGAGACTCCTAGTGGTTCCCTAAAACACGCATAGCACATAGCACACTGCCCGGTGCACAGTGGGAGCGCACTAGCAGTTTAATAATGATAATTAATAATAATCATCTATCATCCAGTGAGGAGCAAGAGGCAAAACCCTTGTGCCCATGCAGCATCTAATCTATTATTTTTATTAATAATTAATAATAGTAACATTAAAATAGAACCTGGCCAGGGCTTGTCATGGAGGATGCTCAGAAATGATTCATTATTAATGGGCGGGAGCTTGGAGAGGACCTGATGTGAATGGAGCAAATGCTAGCTATTTCTGGGATTTCTCAGGCCGAAGGGCCTGACTTCAGGGCGGGAAGAAAGTGGACTAAGTGCCTCTGGGGAGGGTGACCAGGGCAGCAAGGGGACCTACAGGGACGTCCCGGCGCCTCTGTGAAGGTTCCCTGCAGGGAGGGAGCACACGCAGGTCAGAGACGCAAAGGCGCTGTAAGGACAAGGACAAACACTTCCTTTTGAATCCGTGTGGTCGTCCCGAGGACGCATGCGGCAAGTCATGGCCAAGCCTTCCCCTGCCACAGGGTACACGGCTTCCAGCAGCCAGCGCTTCCTGGAAACGGACGATGTGTGTGCAGAAGCCAGGGGGGCGCAGGTTGCTGCAGAGACAGGGGGCAGAGCCAGCAAGGGCTCCTGGGGGGATTCTGAGGGGTGGGGGTGGGGGAGCCAGGGCCTGCCAGGGGAGAGAGACCGGGCAGAAGTGGGCGGGGCCGCAGGCCTTGCCAACAGGCATCTCTGGTCTTTTCTAGGCTTGGCTTCTACAGCAGATGGTAGGGGGGCAGAGTGGGGGAGCCACGCCCCTCGCAGGCCTCGGAGGGTCTCTCTTCGGGGTCTGTGATCCTGAAGAGCTCTTCTGGGACTTCACGTCTGCTCCCGGCCGGCCCCAGGCCCGGTCCGTTCATAATTTTCTCTCTTTAAGTCACTTGTCTGTCCTCCACCGTCTCGAGCTGACTTGGGCTTCTCCCCTGAGCAGCATTGGGTGTGAGGCGCAGAGCTCTTGAGGTCATTACGCCTGAGATGGTTCTGCCCATCAGTTTTCCTTTGACCTGGCGCAGCTTTCCCCTCTGTGAGCTTTGGTAGTTAGCGGCAGATGGGTCTCCTGGCACAAACAGCTGTGCCACAGTCTTCACCCCCTGCATACTTGGGTAGGAGCCACGGGCCTCCAGGAGGGAAGCGGGGCGCCCTGCTTCTGCAGGTGCTGGTGGTTGGGGTCCACCTCTTGGAGGGTTGGCAGGAGCTCCGGAGAGGGGCCTTTGTGAAGTCACTAACCTGTCTGCACCTTGACTGGAGAACACCCTGTGTCAGGTTGGGGCGGAGCTTCCCCAGCAATGCGGCACTCGCTGCTTAGGCTGAAGATGAGACACCACCACTGTGGCTCGTGCTCTCTAACCCTTCCAGGGGCTCCTTGTTGTCAGGGGAGGTCCTCCCTGGGCACTGGCCATGCACTCCCAGGTGGTGTCCCCAGCCAGTGTCTGGCATCATCGGGTGGATGCGTGCCTGCTCTGCCCATGGAAGGGGCAGCGGCTTAGCCTGCTCCTGCCCCACCCGGGCAGTACCCGGATCGGAGGGCCTAGATTCTGCACATTCTTCTCTGAATCTCCCAACGGCGTCTTGCTAGTACCCAGCACGTAGTAGAGGCTCAGGCAACACAGGAGTGAGTGAATGAATGAACAAATGAGTATGATAGAGGAAGCAACTGAGACAGCAGGGAGTGCCTAAAGCATGCCAGCGGCAGAGCCCAGCCAGTCCGATGTGCGAGAGATTTTGTGACGGAAGACACGCGGCCGCCCTGGACAGGTGCCGGCTCATTCTGTCACCTCTTCCGTGAGTGTTCCTTTAGTCTGCCGCCTGAGGAAGGTTTCCGGTTGCGTGTAGATTATATGAGAAAGCTGGACGATGGATGTTCCGGGTGCAAGGGGCAGGGGTTGTGGTTTTGAGCCTTGTTTGAAAATTTCTCGTAATCGGGAAAGTTGACAGGAGTGGCAGGTGGGGACGTGGAGCTGAACACATTCCCGGGGATTGCTGCCCGGGCTCTGCCCTCCCCACCTCTTCCCTCCTACTTGGGTGTCCGGGCAGGCTGGGGCCTGTCCCTCCTCACCCCCAGACACTCTGGTTACACCGCTGGTCTAGTCTGGTCTGTTTCCAGTTGAACCTGAACTTCGTTTCCAGTGTCAGAGAGATCAGAAGCTGGTTGAAGGGGATTCAGGCTCTGATCACTTATCTGCCATCCAGTGATGGGAGCATTCACAGGTTTTACCAAGGGCCTGCTCCATCCAGGCTCTGGGCTGAACCACAGAGACGCCATCTGCCCTGTTGCCAAGAAGCTCACTGTCAGATGGCAGCAGGTTTAATTAACACAGAGGCACCCTGCACCTTCCACGCCGGGGAGTCCACTGCCTTGGGGAACCACTGCTTGGGAACCTGGAGTGTTTTACAGGGGCTGACGTTTTTATCTGAGCAGGAGGAGGGCGGAGGGTGCAACAGGTGCTTGAGAAACTTGAAGGTCTTCAGCTTGAGGTCAGTCTTGCTGCCTGCTGTCCTGGGCTGCTCCCGGGGCTCTGGGGAGCTGCTGTCTGGGTCCCTGAGCCCTGGTTTAGGTCTGTTTTTCTTCTCATCTCCCTCCCTGGATTGGTCTCTCCTCGCTTGCCATGTTCAGTGCCCCAGATCTCTTAGGCATCCCCAGGGGCTAGGCTGGCGAGTGCAGGGCTCTGCTGCGGGTGTGCTGAAGGGGAGGAGAGGGGTCTGGGACACGCAGGAGGCCCTTCTCCAGGCCGCACCAGGCACAGGCCAGGAAGGAAGAACCCAGGGGTAGGGGTGTGTGCTGCTTCTCCTTCGCTCCTACAGGGAGCTCTTATACAGCCCTCAGGCCCGGGTCCTGCTGTGCCGTAGCATGGCCTCTGTTGTGGGCCACCACGAGTCTGTGGGGTCATCTGGTGAATGTCTACCCTGACCCTGCAGCCCTCTAGCCTCTGAGCTCTGCGAGAGCAGGAGCCAGGTCTTTCTCTCCCCAGCAATCACATGTCCAGTGCCCGGCACGTGTGAGGCCCACTGCCCTCGCGTGGAATGGATGAGTGGAGCTGAACTGCCTCAGGGGTGGGGGAAGGGTGGCTGCACCAAGTTCCCCATCTGGGCTGCACTGACCTCCAGGGTGAGGTGCGGACCCTGAACCTGAGCTCCATGGGGGACCGGACCTCAGCCTGTGACACCTGTGTGCCCTGGGCCTTTGTCCCCACACTGCCACGCTGTCATGCTGTCTGCATGCAGTTCCCTCTGCCTGGAGCAAGTCAGCTCAACCTGCAAGAACCCATGCAAACGCTTTCTCTTCTGGGACAACTTCCCAAGCACATGAGAGACTCCCCTCTGCTCCAAGGGTAGCTGTGACCCCTCCCCATTGTCCTTGTCACACTCTCCTTTCTCAGTGCCTCCAGGCTGGGCCCTCCTTTCACTTAGAGGCTGGCCAGAGTCAGGTACCTGGGTGGCTGCAGCTTCTTTTGAGGGCCACAGCGACATGAGGTCCCCTCAGCCAGGCAGGGAGGGTCCTGGCAGAGCAGGCAGGAGAGCGGCCGCTCTTTGCTCTCTTGCCCACTAGGGTCTTGCCTCTGCATGACTTTCAGTCTGTCCCCTGACCCAGGATGACACCAGCAGGGCTCAGTCTGCGGAGGGCCCTGCACCTGCTCCCGATCCTGGCTGCCTCTGCCTCACTCCTGAGCCCCAGCGCAGCCCAGCCAGCCCTCTGGGTCTGCACCAGGCTGCCAAGGAAAGGAGGGGCCTTAGGAAGCTCCCTGCAGAGCAGCTGGAAGGGTTGGATAGACCAGGTGCTAACTAATGCCCCTGTGCTGTGGCTTGAGGAGTGTTTGTAGCCTCGGGGGTGGGAAGAGGTCAAGGCTAGGATGGTCAGTTACAGGATGTCTGACTTCTGCCCAGGCCTTGGCTACAGAGGAGCCCTCCGGGACACCTTCCCTACCGGGACAGATGGAACTCTGCTCTCTGTCCTGGCTGTGTCCCCAGCTCCAGCACTCCCAGCTGAATGGTGCCGGGAAGAAGCCTTGTTAACAACACTCTGCCCTGCTGTGCCCAGGAGGGGCCTGTGAGTGTTGGAGAGGCTGGGAGAGGAGGCCCAGGGAGGGTGGAGCCTGGGCGCAAGATGGCAGTCCTCTCTCGGGGCTGGGAGCTGTGGTGGTCCTGGGCTCGTGCGAGGGAACTCACAGGGTCAGTGGGCACAGCTGATTTATGATAGTTCAGGCACCAGAAGCCTCCTCCATCGCACCCTGGAACCCCAGTCCTGAGCCCTGCAGCCCATGGGCCACCACCCACCCTCCCTTCCTGGAGCGCAGAGGCTCAGGGTGGCCTGCGCAGCCACAGTTTCCCAGAGGGGCTGCCTTGTGTGCAGGGCTTCCTGGTTCACAGCACCACTCCTGCCCTCTCAGCCTCCCCACCAACCCTGTGTGCGCGCCTGCAGTGCCGTGGGCCTTATTCTGCCCATTTTGCAGAGGGAGTCCATGCGTGTCCAGGGACAAATGCCTCAAGTGCCCAACTAAGGCGGGAGCTGGCCTCCTGCCCTTTCGATTCTGCAGTTAGGGCTCAGGTGATGTGCCCTGGAGGCTCCTCCTGTCTCCGCCACTCTCCAGGCGGCGCCCCAGTGTGCTCAGAGAGCCCGCAGCAGCCCCTCACCTGCCCAGAACCCGGGGACGCAGCTGCCCTGCACACAGGCTGTTTCCCGGTGCCACCTTGGACGGGGAAGCAGGAAGCTGGGGCTTTGGTCCTGGCTCCCTGCCCAGGTAAATCAGGCAAAGCCCCTCTGCTTCCTGCCCCCCTGCCCTGGAGCCAGCGCTTTGCCAGCCTGTGCTAAGAGTGAAGGGAAGCACTGGGGCTGGGAGTCGGGAGACGCTCACCTGGTCACCCAGCGGCCCTGCAGCGGGGCGGCCGCTCCCCTCGCTTCGCCTCCCCTCCCCTTTCACTTGGGTGCTGCATCCTGGCCGAGGATGGGAGAGAGGGTGGGGCCTACCTCGGACCCAGCTGCTGCCTGTTCCCCGCTGGCCCTGTTATCCTCCGTGGCCCGGGGTGGGGGTGGGGTTCTCCTGGCCCTAAGGCAGTGGAGATGCCCTGGGTGCTCCGAGGAGGGAAGAGACCAAGTGGTTGCCACAGACACCGGGGTTGTGTTGAAGCATCTCTGCACCATTTCCTTTACAAAGCAAAGGAGTCAGTTTCCCGGGGGAGGCAGAGGGCCACTGGGAAGTGCAAAGAGTCCCCTGCCCTTGACGGAACAGTGCCAGTCTCCAGCCAGACTGCTAGGCACTGGGCCAGAGAGCAGCTAGCAGGCAGGGAACGGTGAGAAAGGTCAGCCCTGGCCTCGGGCCGCTGCTCCCTTGATGCACGGGTCCAAGGAGGCCACTGCCAGTGGCGGGAGAGAGGAGGGCAGGTGGGCACAGGGCATGTAAAGGGCAGGATATGGGGGTGATTTGCTTGTGACCCCTTTTTTGAACCTGCAAGGTGTTACAGAATCTCAGCTGATGGCCTCTTGGACTGCTTGAGGAGCTCTGTATGGGGGGACCCTCCCACCCCCACTCCCCACCCCCCAGTCTTGGGAGCCAAGGCCCCCACACTCACCATGCTGACTGTGCGATCTTGTGATCTTGCAATGTCCTCTGCAGCCTGGAGCCCAGATCTGTGACCCAGGGTGGGAGGAGGGGTTCAGGACCAGGGCCGGCAGGTCAGAAATCCCGGTCAGCACCGGCTGGAGGAGGCCCAAGTGCAGGGCAGGCCTTGGTCCCTCACGGCCAGCATCCCTGTCCCCCTTGCCAGCCAAGCCGGCCACCTCCCACCGCTGTATTCTAGGAGTGATTTGGGGACTGCAAGGCAGGTCGATGAAATCAACCCCACAGGTGAAGTTGCCAAACTGGAATGATTATGCGTCTTGTAACCCGACACCCGTCTTAGGGGCAGGACCCACACCTGGAGTCATTCACCAGCTCTTGGAGCCCTTCGGCCTCAGAACAGGTGACACACCTGAGATGTCATAAAAGCCTTCCCGCCTGAATGGCTTCCACCCAACTGGGTGTTGGCTGAGGGTGATGTCAGAGCTGAGTTCTCTCCCTCTCTCCTCTCTCGACTTCTGTCTGTGTGGGTGCTTTGGTTTGGAGCTGTGTGCAAAGTGGAGGGGCCCAGGGGCTGGGGTGAGGGAATTTTCTGCTGAGTAGGAGGGGATGCCTGCCACACGCGGAGCAGCAAGCCTGGGAAGTGCACAGAGAAGGCAGCTTCTTCCCTTAAGAAGATGGGATTGGCGCCGGCGTGTGGCACAGCGGGTTAAGCCTCTGCCTGCAACCCAGGCATCCCATATCAGAGCATGGGTTCAAGTCCCAGGTGCTCTGCTTCTGCCCCTGCTCCTAATGCCTGGAAAGGCAGAGGAAGATGGCTGGAGCATTTGGGTCCCTGCCACCCATGTGAGAGACCTCGATGGAGTTTCAGGCTTTGGTCTGGTCTGGTCCCCTTCCATGGTGGCTGTTTGGGGAGTGGACCAACAAGATGGAAGATCTCATCTCTCTCCTCTCTCTCTCTCTCTCTCTCTCTCTCTCTCTCTGTAACTCTACTTTTCCAATAAATCTAGAAGGGGGAGGAGGAGGAGGAACAGGGGGAGGAGGAGGAGGAGGTGAGCTATGCTCTCTTTCCCAGGAGTGGAACTGTCAGTGCAGGGCTAACAGGCAGAGGACCACAGCCAGCATCCTGCCCGAGAGTCTCAGGCTTAACCTCCGTGAAGATCCCCGTGGTGCTGCAGCGAGGGCCCAGGCCTCCTCTCTCCCAGGGGGTCACTTCTGACTCCCTGGCTGCGGCGTGTGCGGGGCCCTTGGAACCAGGGCCCAAAGAGTTGGAAAGGACTTGGGTACCTTCTCGTGTTCTATGGAGGGCAGCTAATGAACGTGAGCTTCTGAACAAATCCTCGCCCCTCCCAGCTGCGCCCCTCCCAGGAGCCCCTCCGTGGGGCACATGGTTCTGGCCATCACTCTTTATTCTCACCACAACCCCGTGAGGAGTACTTTCCCCATAGCCCGTGGAGATGAAGCAGTGTTTGGCAGAGCTGGGGCGGCACTGGGGTCACCTCCTGCCACCAGCCATGTGAGCAATGTCTGAAAGCCCTGGGTATGTGGTCTGGGATGGCCCTGGTGATCAGATCTCAGTGAGCCACATGGCCTTGGGCATGCGAACAGTAGGGACTTGAGGCTGACCTCCAAGGGCCTCTTGAGCCGACACGGCCCCAAGCCTCTACCCACTTTAGAGTAGCGGCCTTTGTTTCAGGCAAGAGTCAAGAGCCTGGGACCTGAGAACAGGTGGTTTCAGGCGCCAGGCTGTGAAGATCCAGGCAGGGCCCTCCCTGAAAGGGAGGTGGGGTGGGAAGAGGCGAGTGGGCCACCCTGGAGCAGGCCTGCCCTTGCTTTGGTTCCAGGGGTTTGCATTGCCTCCCCTGGTGCTCAGGTGAGCCAGGCAGGAGGCAGCTGCCTGGGCCGGAAGGCTGCTGGGCACGGCTGCGGGGGGGAGGGAGTGGAGGGGGGGCACGTGGTGACTCAGCCCTCCTGGCTCTAACTCTGGCCCCAGCTCCAGGCTGGGTCTCGAGCCTGGGGGGGGGGGGGCTGAGAAGGAGGCTTGTGGGCAGGTCTGGGCAGGGCCGCTGTGACACCCGCCACCGCGGGGAGGTGGCCTGTGGCTCGCAGGTGCCAGGTGTGAAACTGCATCACTGGGCGGCTGCCTCAGGTCTCTCGCAGCTCCCTTCCGCTTTTCCTTCCTTTTCTCTCTCTCTTTCCCCAGCAATGTCTCCTCCACCTTCTCCCTTCCCTTGGCCTGCGTTCTTCTGTGTGTCCAGGTCAGAGGCAGCTTCAAAGCCCCTCCCTGGCACAACCCCTCCCGAGGCTCTGGGGAGGCTCCCAGCAACTCGAGGCCCTTAACCAGCCCATATGTATTATGAAAAATCTGTGCATGCATCTCATAAATGTTTTGCACCAAAATAAACTTTTAATATCATTTTCCCAAGAACTTCTTGAAGAACCCTTGTGTATTCATGCAGTTGTATTTTTTTGTAAGTTTTTTTTGGCATTCCTTTCCTGAAAGAGCACTGTAGAACGTCTGAACTTTAGTCCTCACACAACCTGGGTCACCTTTGGTCAAGAGCATGGGCTCCAACAGCCTGGGGCCTTGTGCCCTCGTCTCAACCCCCAATTAGCTGCATGACTGGGTGTTTCAGTTAGTCCTCCTGAACCCTGCCTTCCTCGTCTACAGAGTACTGACCTCATTTAATAGTACTGACCTCATAAGGTTGTTATGAACACTGAACAAGATAATCCATGTGATGTGTCTGCTGCCTAAAAGACACTCGGTGAGTGAAGCTGTTATCCCTGTGCATCTCACAGGCCGTGTGTTCACTGAGCGACTGTTAGAGCCCATTCTTGTGCCAGCTGTATGTACGTACCTCATAGACTGCCAGGGGAGAGAGGACCCAGCCGTTAAAAGATGTTCCAGTTGAGATAAAAGGAAAACTCCAGGGGACCTCGGGGAATCTTTGTCATCTGCCACCACTCCCCCGCCTCCCTCTGTCCTTCTTTTTCCTTCGTTTTTTTCCCCCTGGGACATTTTCACCTAGATACATAACTTACAGGGCTCTGTATTAATTGCTAGCTGTTTCTGATTGTGCATTTGATGTGCATATCAGCAAGCAGTCACCCGCCTGTCCATCCATCCACCCAGGCAACAAGCATGTTCTGTGATGCCCTCAGACAGGGTGGTGGGAGAAAGCCGGCCGCTCCTGCCGTGAGGTGCCCAGCCTGCCTCCACCCTGCACTTCTTCCCCTGCGGAGCCTCTGAAGACACAGGGCCCCTCGCTCCTCCTGCTCCAGCGGTGTCCTGGAACAGACAGCGTCAACACCACCACCCGGAAGCGTGTTGGAAAAGCCGAGTCCCAGTGCTCACCCTGCCCCAGCGGCAGTCGGCGTGGCAGGGGCCCCAGCTGAGTGGCATGCACCTTGCAGTCAGAGACACGCTGTTCCAGATCTCTTCCCACGCACAGGGGTGGGGTAGAGGCTGTTATTTCTGGAGCAAGCTGAATTCAGACACTGGAGCTCGACACAGATAAAACCCCAGGTCGCTCCCAGCCAGCAAGAACCTAAACTTCTTCCCCTTGGATCTCAGGAGTCTAGATCAGTTTCAGCGTCGGAGCCTTTGGTCCAAGCCCCTTGAAAGACACTCTGTAGAGAAAGGTGCATGCAGGAGCTGGCTGAGCCTGCACCAGCCATGCCAGGGGTCTGCGGCACGGCGCGTGGGAAGTGCGTGCCATGTGGGGATGGCGAGGGGCACCCAGCTCAGCAGGAGACTCTCGGGCTGCCCTCGCCCCCAGACTACGAGAAGGATGGATCTCAGTTCCTGCGTCCAGACTCCTTTATCTTCAGCCAGAGGGGCTTTGCAGAGGCCCCAGGAGTGCCGCACACAGGCCCTCTCCATGATCCACGCGGGGCCCATGTGTGTGTCTTGTAGCAGAAAAGCCCTGGCCTCCCACAGCTCCACGGACCTGGATCCCAGGCATCGGATGGCGGCTTTGAGCACTGAATAAGGAGACCTGACTTCTGTCCGGGGGCATGAGGGCCCGGCACGTGGAGTGAGGGCCACGTGTTCATGCTTTTTGCTGCTTGTGGCTTCTCTGGACTGAGCACGCCCTGCCATTCTGTCTGTCAATCACCACCAGCCCCAGCTGAGGTCACACAGGTGTGGAAGGGAGCAGCTGCCCAGCCCGCCGGGGGTCATAAGAGAAAGGCTTGTGCCCAGCCCACAGCGGGCCTGGGCCTCCAGCCCAAGTTCAGGATTCTCAGTTCTTTTTTTTGGTTCTTCAATTTAAAGTTTATATGATTTATTTGAAAGAGAGAGACAGAAACAGACAGACAGAAGTCTCCCATCCATTGGCTGACTCCGCAAATGCCTTCAAGAGTCGGAGCCAGGCCAAGCTAAAGCCATGTGCCTGGAACTCAATCTGGGTCTCCCACGTGGGTGGCAGGGACCCAAGTTCTTGAGCCATCACTGCTGCCTCCCAGGGAGCACGTTAGCAGGAAGCCGGAATAGGGAGTGGAGTCAGGGCTTGAATGCAGGCACTAGAATGTGGGATGTGGGTGTCCTGAGCAGAACCTTATGGGCCGCAGCAAAGCTGGCCCCTTCCCAGCCCTTGTTTGGTGTGGTTATTTGAGGCTCCACTCGACAGCCTCCGGGCCCACCCCGTGCTGGGGAGAGGGGTGGTTATAGAATCTCTCCTTGCGGGGAGCCAGGCCGGGCCTGCTGGGGCTCCCTCCTTACCTGTGCACTCTGCAGTTGAAACCCCTGTCTAGTCACTGCAGAACACGCAGTGTCCACAGGCCTTTTAAAGACCCCTCAAATGCACGGCTTTCCTTTTTTTTTTTTTTGCACCAAAAATAAATTCATTTTTTAATTCTGTTTCCCATGAACTTTTTGAAGTTCCCTGGCATGTGGGACATCTTCCTGACAGCTTTCGGTCTTGGCTGTGACGACTGTCACCGGCCAGCTGTGTCGCCCTGGGCCCATGAGTGACCTCTCCGTGCCTCACTTCCCCCTCGGGCGCTTGTGAGGGTTGAGTGACGTGGAATCTGTAAAGTGCTGGCCACAGTGCCTGGCACGTGGTCAGTGCCATGTGAACATTGTCAGCGAAATGAACAGGAACATTTCCGTCCCCAGTTCATGAATCACCCCCTTGCACACCCCTATTTTGATGACCGAGAGCCGAGTCGTCTGCACACATCACTCGTTCTCTGTTGTTCTGTTTTCTTCCTCCCTCCCTCCCTCCCTCCCTCCCTAGCTCCCTTCCTTCCTTCCTCTCTCTTCTCTCTCTCTTTCCCTCCCTCCCTCCCTCCTTCCTCCTCCCTCCCTCCCTCCCTCCCTTCCTTCCTTTCTAGCCAGAGTTACAGACAGAGAGGTCTTCCATCCACTGGTTCACTCCCCAGATAGCTGCAATGGCCAAAGCTGGGCCTATCTGAAGCCAGGAGCCAGGAGTTTCTTCCTGGTCTCCCACAGCGGTGCAGGGGCCCAAGGACTTGGGCCATCTTCCACTGCTTTCCCAGGACATAGCAGAAAGCTGGATCGGAAGTGGAGCAGCAGGGACTGGAACCGGTGACCACATAGGATTCCGGCACTGCAGACAGCAGCTTTACCTGCTCCACCACAGTATGGCCTGAGGGTTTGGGCCACCTACACTGTCCATGTCAGACACTGGCTTCTGCTCTGGGCAGGGCTGGGCCGTCTCAGAGCCACAGGGGAGTTTTGTCCAGCTGTGTGCTTGGCCCATTCTAACTGCTTCTCTGCCAGAGGCCGAGCCTTGCCTCAGTGCAGCCGTGGTGGTGAGAGGCGGGGCCCTGGGGGAGTGGGTAAGTTAGTACAAGAATGGGTTCCAGATAAGGAGAAGTTCCATCCTGATTTCGTGCTTGCTTGTCCTTCAACTGAGTGACAGCGTGGCTCATGGGCCATGCCAGGTGCCAGGGCCACGCTCTGGACTTTCCAGCCTCCAAAACCATGGGCCAAACCATCTTCCTAGGGCAGTGGTTTAAGACACCCCTTTAGACACCTGCATCCCACATCACAGTGCCTGGGTTTGAGTCCTGGCTCCACTCCTAATTCCAGCTTCCTGCTAGAATACGCCCTGGGAGGCAGCAGGTGATGGCTCACAAACTTGGGTGCCTGCCGCTCAAATTGAGTTCCCAGCTCCTAGTTTTGGCCTGATTGTTGTGGATGTATGGAAAGTAAACCAATGAGTGGGGAGTCTCTCTCTCTCTCTCTCCCCGTCTGTCTTTCAAATAAATAATCATTTCTACATCCCCAACTATTGTTTGCCAATCCCCCAGTCGCAGGCATTCTGTTAGAGTAACACAAATTGAATGGAGGCAGATCTTCCCTGCAGGTGGGTTCTGGGGGAAGCGTGGCTCCCTCAACACCAGTTTCAGGCTTCTGGTGAACCGTGAAACCACTCATCTCTGCTGTTCGCGGCCCTGTTTGCAGTGTGTTGTTCCTGCAGCCCTGGGGGAGGCGAGGGCCGTGCCAGCATGGGGGCTGTGTCTCATTCTCTGTGCGGCTCCACTTTCCCCATCCCTGCAGCTCTGCCCTGCCCCTGCCTCGACAGCCAGGGCAGCCAAGTCCGGGCCACCTGCGCACATCAGGCTTTACGTCCTTGGCCAAGACCATGTTTATGGCAGCAGAGTAACCTGTCGAGTCCTGTTTTTAAATTCAGTCTCACTTCCCCTGCCTCCAATCTGCCAGGTGTGTGCTGTGTGTGTGTGTGTGTGTGTGTTGGGGAGGGGGGTGTAGAAGCTGTTAAGGAGGGAGGAGGTGACATGGCCCTTGTGCCCGGGCAGCAGCCCATCTTCTTGGGGTTGGTGGTCTCACCCAAAGAGCGGTGTTGAGGATGGAGCAACCCTCCCACCCACTGCCCTCTCTCTGCAGGAGCCAAGGCTCCATATGTCTGCAGGTGGCCAAGCCACACTTCCTGCCTGTTCCCTGTTTATTTCTGTCACTGGCTCAGGCAGTCTCTTTATGCGGGGGCGGGGGGAGGGTCAGGTCTCAGCTGCTTGTCCATTTGCTCAAGGTGGTTCCGGGTGTGGACGGAGGGCAGGCAAGGGTTGTGTGGAGGTGAGCGTGTCTCAGTGCCAGCCTAAAGACAATCAGTCCATTTTGTGCTGTCATAATAGGACACCCGAGAGTGGGTGAAGTCTACTGAGCAGAAATGGGGGGCTCAGGATTCTGCAAGCTGGGAAGACCAAGGTAGAGGGGTCTGGCATCTGGTGAGGGCCTTTGTGCTACATCATCCCAAGGTGGAAGGAGGGAGGGAGGGAGAGAGAGAGAGAAGGAGAGAGGGGGAGAGAGAAAGAGGGAAAGAGAGAGAGGGAGGGAGAGAAGGAGAGAGAGACAGATAGGTTCTCCTCTCTCCTTCTGAAGGAAGCACCTCCTACAAGGAATGCATTCTTGAGACAATGGCCCTAATCCTTCTGCTCAGCCCTCATGACCTCTTAAAGCTGCCGCCTCCCAGCAACACCGCACTGGCCGTTACTTTCTGGGGATGTGCTCCAGCCACGGCAGCGATGGAGCTAACGCAGTCTCTCAGCGTCCACGGGGCCCCTGGGCGGTGCTCCCTGGGAGAGTCCAGCACTGTGCCCAGCCCATAAAAAGTGCTCAAATACTGGCTGAGCAAGTTTTGTTTTAAGCACAGCTCCCGAGACAGGCAGGACAGCACAGCAGGCTGACCCACTGGCAGCCCCTTTGAGTGTCGGTTCCAGTTCTGCCTGCTCCACATCTGATCCAGCTCCCTGCTAATGACCTGTGAAAGTGGCAGAACACGGACAAATGCTTGCTCGGACCCCTGCCTCCCATGTAGGAGACCCGAATGGAGGTCCAGGCTCTGGCTCTGGCCTGGCCCAGCCCTGGCTGTGGCGGCCATGTGGGGAGTGAACCAGCAGATGGGAAAATCTCTCTCTCTCTCTTTCTCTCTGCCTCTCTCTCCCTCTCTATAACTCTGCCTTTCAAATAAATAAAATAAACCTTAAAAAAAAAAAAAAACCACAGCCCCACTACAGAGATGGGTGTCGGCAGCTGCAGCGTGGGGAGCACTCGGGAGGGTGGCCGGTGGCGGGGGGCAGTGGAGTTTCTGGGTGAAGGCTGGAGGAGATCTAATGGGAGCCTGGCCCACAGGGATGGAGGGGGAGAAAAGGAAGGGAAACGCGCTCTGACTTTCTACTCTCTGTGCCCTGTGCCACAGGCTATGCCCAACCTTGCCCCATCATTGTGCACAGTGCGTCTTAGGCTCCCCACCGACACCACAAAGCTGTGCTTGGCTGGCAGACCCAGCGCACAGCTGTGGGCAGGTGGCCGGGCCGCTGGAGTGTGGAGATGCTGCTGACGCAGCGTGCTAGGGCCTGGCCGCGGCAGGAGCTGGGGATGACTCAGGTTTCTTTACGGGCGATGGAGTCGATGGCGAAGCATTACCGGCTGAGCTCATTGGGTTGACCCCGTTGGAAGCGAGAGTGCTTTTAGATGGTCTGTGTCCAGGCCTTGGCAAACCCCACGGAGGATGATTTATTGATGAGGCTGGTGCCTCAGTCGGGCTTGACTGAGTGCTCTTGGCCAAGGAGTGAAGCTTGGGAAGAGGCCGCTGGCTTCGGGGTTGCCTGGGGTGCGGCGTGCACACGCCACCCGCTGGTGGAAGCTCCCAGCCCTCTGCTTTTGAGGTCACTTTCCTCTCCAGAACCATCCTGGATGCCCCCACACTCCCTTGTCCCCTCTTTCATTCCCCTGCCTGTGGCCAAGGCTGCCTGCAGAGGAGCAGGTTCAAGCTCAGAAGGGCAGTTCTCAAAGCTGAAGTCCCTGGGCCTCAGCCCTGCCCTGTGAGAACCGCTCAGTGGGCTGGGCTCTGAGGACGCACAGACCAATTGGGCATAGAGCTGTGGGCGGTGCGGCCTCCCCAGGAGGTGGCTTCTGAGCTGTGCTTGAGCGAGACGTGGGGAGGCTGCAGGGAAAACAGCGTCCCTGGACCAGAGAGGAGGCTGCGTGTGCTTAGGGAGCTGCAGGCCGTGCCACAGACGCTTCCTGGGCACCCTCGCTAGGCCAGCCTTGTGCCAGTCCTGGGGAGAGGAATCATACGTGGCCCTGAGCGGGAGACAAAAGACGTCTTTCCCTCCCTCCCTCCCTCCCTCTCTCTCTCCTCTCTCTCTCTCTTCCTTTTTTTTTTTTTTTTGTTTTGTTTTACTTATTTGTTTGCTTTATTTAGTTGTTTATTTTGTTCCACCCTCTGGTTCACTCCCCAGTGACCTCAACAACCAGGGCTGGGCTGGGCTGGGCTGAAGCCGGGAGCTGGCAACTCCCCCAGGTCCCCCACGTGGGTGGCAGGAGCCCAGTCACTTGAGCCATCACCCCCGCCCCCCAGGGTCTGCGTTAGCAGGAAGCCGGACTCAAAGCCAAGCACTCTGCTGTGGGAGGCGGGAATCTTAACTGCTAGGCCGAGGGCCTGCCCCACCCCCCTTGTAATTGTACATTCTTAGAGGGTGCCCCATGACACTTTATTACGTGCATACAACGTGTGTTGACAGAAGCAGGGCAGCTGACGTTCCCGTCTTTCTCGCTGGAGACTCTGAGCTCTGGTCTTCCAGGAAGGACTTTGCTGCAGGGCACCTGCACCCGGTGCTTCCCTCCCGGTGCATTCTGGTCCCTGGTCTCCAGCCTCCGCCCTCTCCCCTCCGCCATGCTTCCCAGGCTCCAGGAGTCACTAGTCCAAGTTCAGAGCTTTTCGTGGCTCCACACAGGGGAGAGAGCACTCAGCATTCATGCTCCCGCGTCTGACGTAGCCCTTGCCACAACATCCTTCTAGTTCCACTCGTCTTGCTGCAGATGGTGGGACATCACCTCTTCATGACTGGATGACATTCCCTTGTGTGCACAGCTCTCATTGGCCTCATCTGTTCAGCTGCCGACAGACACCCAGGTTGAGTCCATGTCACAGCTATCGGGACAACAAGGTGTTTCTTCGATTTCCTTTGGCTATGTATTCCCGAAAGAGGGGTGGCTGGGTTATAACACATCTTTTAAGGGACTTGCACGCATCTGGAATCAGACCTTTCATACAGACCAGCAGCCTCCACACACAGGGATCATGCAAGATGACCCACTGCGAGGGCAGGAAAAATACCGGAACCTCCGCTTCCCTGTATTCCCGAACTACAGATATAGACAGCATTAAGCTTTTCTACTACTGAAGGCAGGGGCCGGCCCTGGTGCCCGCAGTTAGCCCCTGTGCCAGGTGCCAGCACGGGGCCTTCAGGGTCCAGGGGAGGCAGGGCACAGGGAGACCAACAGCCAGGGCCAGAGGGTCCTCGCCTCCATCCTGCATCAGCATATCATGATGCCGTTCCCCGTGTCAGTGGGGGATGGATCCGCGAGCTTAGCTAGTGGGTCCTTGCGGAATGAACAAGGGGCCTTAGCAAGAAAAGGCACTGGGAGATGGCCAGCGATGCAGGCACAAGCAAACAGGAAGACGGCGGCGAGGCTGCTGCCCCCTACTCTCAGAGTGGGATTTTCATTTCTTTCCATCTCCGGGTGAAAATCCTAACAACCTAATCATCATTGAAAGGAGTTGGCAGAGAGAAATCCAGGTTATCAAGGCAATTTGAAATATAGATTAAAATCTGATGTGAGTAATTCGTAAAGGCGTATGATACATTCCCACATTGGCTAATGATGGCAGCGCCCGTCAACACAGTCTATGCATAAACAAACACACAGTCATAGAGATGTGTGCTAACAGTTAAGAATGACCAGCAGGGATCAAAGAAGTTTGGGAACCAGGCCCCAGGAGCCGGTTGCAGAAGCAAGAGGGTGACTGGTTTTTGTTTGTTTGCAAGAGCAGCTGGCAGGCAGCTGTGTGGAGGGAGCCTGGGGTAGAGAGACAGCAGGAGGCGGGTGGGCGGCCAGTGAGAGAAGCTGGGCTGGAGCCCAGGCGAGGGGACCTCAGGCAGGAGTCAGACCTGAGAAGGCCGGCTGGGAGATCCAGGGTGACTCCCTGTCCTCAGGGAGACCCGGCACAGAGTGGGACTACTGCATTGACCCAGGTGGTCAGCAAGGACCAGGCGGGGTGTGGAGGAAGCTGGAGAGCCTGTGTCTGCGCGGAGCAGGGGTGTCGGGTGTCAGGAGAACCCTGGGTGCCGCGGGCCCTCTCACACGGCCTCTGCAGACTCTGGCTGCTCTGTGGGACGTGATGCCTGCTCTCGAAGGACACGGAGGGGGCAGACGGAGCGGTCACAGTGTCTTCTAGCCAGAGCTCCTGCTCCTAGCCAGCTCCCTGGTGCTGTGTCCCAGGGAGCGTACCCTGGCCACTCGCTGTGTTCAATCTGGGGAAACCCCAAGGATCAGGCACCCGTCGTCTGCCTTCTTCTCTGGGCCCGATCCTCCACTCAGGCCCCCTCCTGTCCTCCGTCCCCCCCATGCTCCACTGGGAAACCCCGCTTCGGCCGGGAACGCCCTTGCTGTCACCATCAGAGCCGTCAGAGCCGAGCTAGGCAGAGGAGGAGGTGGGCGGGGCGCGGGAAGGTGTGGGAAGCCCGCAGCTGGGCAGGGCCGGGGTTTGGCTGCGGGGAAGGAATAGGAGGAGACCCCAGAGAGCTCCTGGACAAATGCTGTTCACGAGAAGTTTATTTTAGTGCAGAAGTTTCCTGAAACCATGCATAGCGTTTTCGGAGTATGCATCCCTGTGGACGTTCTGAGACCTTTGGCATGTGGGGATTTCAAACGTTTCTGTCACCCAGATACACTTATATTTTTACCCAATTGTCCATGAACCCATTGAAGGGCCCTGGTGCTTCCTTCTGGCCTGATCCGGTTGGCTCTGTGTAGGATTCCTGGGCTGCTCTGCTCTGAGGTGTGCACCTGCAGAGTGTGCACCCCCAGTAAGGACTCTGGGGAGGGCAGGGGAGCCACCATCTTGAACCTCTGGCAGGATTTGGGGGTCTGTGTGTATGGGGGCAGGGCTGTGACATCGGCAGGAACGTGGTGGCTATCTTTTCTCCCATTTGAAAATGTCTCCTTGGAAGGGCAGGGCGCTATGGGTAGGCAAGCTGAGGGAGCCAAAATGAAGATCCAGAAAGGGAGATGAGAGAGTGACAAAGAGGACTGGAGGCAGGGAGAGGAGTAGAAAACAGCCGAAAGAGAAGACAGGAGAGTGGGATCACAGACAGAGGAGAAAGAGGGACGTGACAAAGTGGCAGAAGCTCATAGCCATGGACAAGCAGGTCAAGGGCTGGGGTGTGGCAGGCTGGCCACATGCAGAGAGACAGGGAGGGGGCTGAAGCCTGTGTTCCCCCTCCCCCTTCCCACCACATGCCTGGTTCCCAACTGCAAAACCAAAGGAGCCAGAGGCACGAGCCTGCAGACCCTCAGCTGGGCATCGGGAAGAGATTGGTCAGCACCTATGACCTTGGCTTCCGTGGGGTAGGGGCCCCAGAGCCAGGCCGGCCTGCACCCAAGGCTGCTGTGAGCCGAAGGGGGTACCTGGCTGGGTGCATTAGCTCTGGGCTGCCTCTCCCCACCTGCTTCTGTCTGGGACACAACAAAATTGGACGGCTGTTGGATGGGGAAGTCAAGGACCTACCAGCTCAAGAGGGGGAAATGAACCTGGCCATGGCCGTGGGTGGCTGAGTGGTGCTGTCACTTGCACGTCAACAGCCAGCTGCGGGCTGCAGAAGCGGGAACTCCCTGAGCAGGGAGCGGGGCTTTTGTGAAGTCAACTCATAATGCAAGAGCCACAGCTCCTTGTGGAGGCTCCTGGGACTCAGCCTGACTCTGGCACAGTCAGCAACATGCACACACATCTGTAGAAGAACACAGCGGGGTAGAGGAGGCAAAGGACACGAGCGTCCTAGCTCCAAGTGAGAGAACGAGTGAGCATCCTGCAGGCCAGGGCAGAGGCAGGGCCAGGCCACGGGGCCCCTAGCAGTCTCCCAGGGTAGCCCCGTGCAGGCCAGGGGCATCCAGGGGCCTTTCCCAGGGCGCAGGCGGAGCCTTCCCCCGCCCCTCCTACTTCTTATCTGGCGTGTGTACCTGGTAGCCTGGTGACTGCCTGCTTCCCTGAAACACTGATGCCAGGAAGAAGATAACCCGAGGAGGGGACCGGCCACACCCTGGAATCATTTTGATTATTATTGCAAAAATAAAAACATATGCACCTCCCAGTTCCCAACACTGACGCTTCCCAGGCTGCCTGCGCACCATCCCGCCCTCCACGGCAGCCTGGGAAGCCACGTGCACTTCTTACATTGGCTGGAGCAAAGCAGGGCTGCAGGAGAGCCCCGACTCCCGCTCTTCTGTTAGTGCCCAGTGCTGACTGCCGGAGGCTGCGGGGGAGGCCGAGAGGGAGCCGGGATGCCCACTGGCGAGCATGACTGGGGATGCCTGGGCTCTGGGCAGGGACTCCGTTCTGGGCAGGCCCTGGGGAAGAGGTTAGTGCATGGATGTGGTATGAGAGCCCCCGGAATGTGGGAATCAGGTCAGGTCGATGGAGGCCTCCTGGCCCCACCCAGCCCCACACCCAGACACTCCTGCTCCCAGTCCACAGCCCACGCAGGTGGGCCTGCCCCTCCACTGCTCCCAGCAGGCGGCTGAGATAAAATGCTTATCAGAGATAAACCAGAACAAGTAGGTGCGCAGCTTGCCTGAGCTCTGACTTTCCCTGCCTCTGATCCCCAGCGCGCCCTGCAGCCCTGGGTGGGACCTGCACGTCTGTACACGTTTATCCAGCAGAGGCAGGAGCCTCACCAGCGTCCCAGATCTGGGGGTTCCTGACGGCACTGCAGGGGGTCAGATGCCTGCTTTGCTAGATGAGGCACAAAAGCCGGTGTAGCCTCATCAGAGGACCTACCCACAGCATCTCATGCCAGAGCGCTGGTTCCAGTCCCCGCTGCTCCGCTTCCCCTCCAGCTCCCTGACAATGCACCTGGGAAAGCAGCACCCGACAGCCCAAGTACTTGGACCCCTGCCACCTACATGGGAGACCCAGATGGAGTTCCTGGCTCCTGGATTTAGCCTGGGCATGCTGTCATTTGGGAAGTAAACCAGTGGGTGGAAGATTCTCTCTCTCTCTCTCTGTTACCCTGCCTTTAAAATAAGTAAATATATCTTTTAAATAATAAACGAAGACCTACCCAGCCTGGGGGACCCTGACAGGCCCCAGGACAGTGGAAGCTTCACCCCGCTGCCTACCTTGGTGACGGAGCCTCAGTGCCTGTTGACAACGCCGGGGTCAGTGGCCAACGCGTTTCCCGCGTCCTCTCACTCGACCCTGAGGCACGCGAGGTGGCGCTCGCCAGGCTGCTCACTGCCCCCGGGGAGGGAGGGTGCTCAGGTCCCTTCGCGGCAAAGGGGGCCGCTTTCCCCACGGCCTCAGTCCCTTCCTGGGCTAAAGCCCATGCTGCTGGTGCCCCGAGCCGGCCCAGGCCAGCCTTCTTCACCGCCCGCCGGAGCAGGGAGCCGTGGGATGACTCCTGTGACTACAAAGCCCCACACCCTTCTCGGCCACAACGTCTTTCCTGAGAAGCTCAGGGGGGTCTCACGAATCTTCCAACGCCCCCCACCCCGCCCCAACCTCCCGCACAGCCTAATACTGCCCCAAGCGGGTGCCCGGGGTATGGGATTGAGGCTGTGGGGAGGAGCCCTTGGCCTGGGCGAGTCTGGCCACCCCACACTTCAGCAACGAGGGACGAGTTTCCTGAGATCCGAGTTTTCTCTTGTTCCTGCAAGGGCTTTCTTGTGCGGTCCCTGTACCAATCGGCCATGAATGCGGACTTTCCTCCTCCGCCTGCGCTGTAGCCGCTTCGGACCCCGGCCGCGCCCACACCCAGCCTCCCTGCCCCTTCCGGGTCTCCGCCTTGCTTGGCCTGGGGGAAAGTCCTGCCCCAGATGGGGTCGCAGCAGAGAGAGGGGCCAGCCTGGGGGCTGCAGGGCAGTCCTGAGGGTGTGCCCGGGAGGGCGGCACCCCTTGCTCCAGGACCCTGGTCCCCGGGCTGCTCCGACAGCCCCTCCCCCACCCCGCCCCCGGGGCTCAGCCAGCCACATACTTGTTCTAATTAGGTCGGACAGCTACTTGGCTGTAACACTGACCCAGCCGGGGCGAGGTCACAGGGCCAGTAGAGTTTAATCCTCTGCCTGCGGTGGCCCTGCCCGCGGCCAGGTATCAAATTACAGGCTTGGGTGAACTGAAGATGAACGTCATTACTTATTTTTAAGCTCTTCGCGTGTAATTCTACAAACACTGCCTCTCGGCATCGTAAACCCCAGTGTGCAGTGGCTCATCCTCCAGGCGTGCTCTCACACCCTCCCTTGGGCTCAGCACACCTGCTCTTCACCTCCTAAAGGATGTCAGCTCCCCAGTTTCTCCCCAGCCACCAGCCCCCTCCTGCCTTTGCTTTCAGCACCTGCTGCCCAGCCCCCCAAGGCGAAGCCCCCCCAACACCATCCTCCAGTAAAGACCTCGCCTTCTCCCTCTTATTCCTCCTCCCCCTTCTCCCTCCTCCCCCTCCTCCTCCTCTCCCTCCATCTTTTTAATGACTTATTTATTTGGCAGGTAGAGTGATGGGGGGCAGGGGGAGAGATGGGGAGGAGGAGGGAGAGAGAGAGAGAGGTCTTCCATCCGCTGGTTCATTCCCCAAATGGCCGCAATGGCTGGAGCTGAGCCAATTCAAATCCAGGAGCCAGGAGCTTCTTCTGGGTCTCCCATGTGGGTGCAGGGGCCTGAGCACTTGGGCCATCTTCTACTGCTTTCCCAGGAGTGTTAGCAGGGAACTGGGTCAGAAGTAGAGCAGCCAGGACTTGAACCAGTGCCCATAAGGGATGCTGGCATTGCAGGCTGTGGCTTTACCCGCTACACCACAGCACTGGCCCCAGGAATGCATCCTTGATGCCGCCCCCGCCACCTGTGCGTCCCTTGTGTGGGTCCCTGTGTGTTGCCTTCTGCTGGAAGAACAGCTCTGCCCCGCCGGCTCCCCTGCTGGAGGTCCGGGGCTGTAGCTCCATTTCGCACGCCTGGCTGGTATGGCGAAACAACAGTAGATGGTTGTTTGATAAATAATCAAGGAGGGCTTCCTAGAAGAGGTGGTGGTTAGGCTGGTGTTCTGTAGGCAGATGTGAAATGGTAGGAAGAAGAGAGGATGAAGGAACTGTTGCGAGCAGGGGGCTCTGAGGCGCCCAGGGAGATGGAGGGAAACAGAGAGGTGTCCGCAAGGGGGTGGAGGGACCCCAGCAGGAGGCACAGCCCCAGCAGGCCTCACATTCAAGCACATCTAGGACAGTGCATGGGTTGGACAGAGCGCTGTCCCCGACCCGGGGCTGGGGTGGCCGTTCGGAGCACGGCCACCCAGGGGTGGGGCGGGTTCTCCAGGAGACCTGAGCGCCCACTCAGAGGCTGCCAGGCCAGCTTGGATGGCACGGGCAGGAACGTCAGAGCAGGGGTGGAGACCACGGCCACCGTTAGGGGAACAGGGCCTGGGGTGGGGTCCTTGGGACCGTGGTCAGGAGGAGCGCTCACAGCCATCCAGGACGGGGCGACGGGAATCACAGGACTTGAGCCTCCCAGTGAATGAGACCTGGGACACACCTTGCTGTGCGGGGCAGTGGTCAAGCAGCCCTGCGGGAAGGAGGCCCGTGGGCCGGGCCTGCCATTGCCTCTAGTTCTTGGGCAGGTGCTGTTTCAACCACTAGGGGGCGCCTGGGCTCCAGGAATGGTTTTTCAGGCTCTTCTTGGAGGAGAACTCAAGGAAGGTGGCCAAGGCTGTGAGAGCCATGCCCAGCGGGGCACCAGAACTACTCTCTCTATCATTGTCCACAGCACTAGGGCCATTCATCGGTTCCTTAAGCCACACATCCAACTGAGCACCAAATTCTGCTGCCTGCCTGCTCTGTATCGTAGCCCCACCCCTGAGCCCCTGGCCTAGGCCAGGTGCCTGTCATCACTCTCCAGGGTCACCCTTACACACTACAGACACCCTCCTGCACCTGGGAGAGAGGGGTCCAAGCTGGTGGGCTCTGTGAGTCCGCCTGGGCCCTGGTGGAGCCGCAGTCTGGTCAGGGAGGCCAACCCTGGAACCTGCAGTGCCAGACAGGGTTTTGGTGCGTGTGTGCAGTGATGGAGGGACAGGCGGGGACGTGCCCACTGCTGCGGGGAGACCCAGGAGGGAGTGCTGACTCTGTCTGGGCCTTGGGGAAGGCCTCCTACCGTCAGCCCTGTTATCACAGTTTCACTTTCTGCTGTTTGAGTGACGGTCAATTGTGGCTTGAAGATAGCAGATGGAAAATTCCAGAAATGAACAATTCATGAGTTTTAAATTGCTTGCTATTCTGAGTGGCGGGGTGAGATCTTGAACTGTCCCTGTGGGTCCTGCCCAGGGCGTGAGGCATCCCCTGGTTCAGTGCATTGATGCCCTATATGCTACCCCCAACCCTCATTAGTCACTGGCTGCCTTGTCCTTATCAGATCCTCTGCTGTGGTGTCACAGCTTGGCAACAGTTAACCCTTATTTTACTTAATAATGGTCCCAAAACACAAGAGTGGTGATTCTGGCAGTTTTATTATTGGTATGTATTTTCTATTTTTATTTTATTACTCTATTATCATTTTATTCTATTTATTATTGTTGTTTATCTTTTACTGTGCCCATTTAAAAATTTTTTAGAAGTTTTATTTATACATTTGAAGGTCAGAGTTACAGAGAGAATGGGAGAGACAGAGAGAGAAGTCTTCCATCTGCTGGTTCACTCCCCAAATGGCTACAATGAGCAGGGCTGGGCCAGGCCAAAGCCAGGGGCCAGCAGCCAGGAGCTTCTCCCAGGTCTCCCATGTGAGTGGCAGGGGCTCAAGTGCTTGGGCCGTCTGCTGCTGCTTTTGTAGGCACATTAGCAGGGAGCTGGATTAGAAGCAGAGCAGCTGGGACATGAACCTGGTGCCCATATGGGATGCTGGCGTCGCAGGCAGCAGCTTAACTCGCTAGGCCATAGCACTGGCCCTGACTATGCCCACCTGGTAATCAGACTTGACCACTGGTATATGCATACTACAGGAAAAACTGTGTGTTTAGGGCTTAGTACTATGTGGTCTCTGGCCCCTATGGGGGGTCTTGGAGCAGACCCCTGGCTCCAAGCTGGAGGAGGCTGTTTGCTGTGGGCCTTGCAGGGTGAAAAGGAGTGCACCAGGCCAGAGAGTTAGGGAAAGGACAGGCAGGACAACGCCATCAGCAAAGGCCCAGTGCCGGGAACCTGCCTGGCTGCCGGCGGAGGCTGGCCACGCACGGGGCTGCAAGACTGGAGTCCGGGCTGAGGCTGGGAAGCCGAGGGTGCCGGCTATGGGGCTGATCTCAGGGGAGAGCCTGGGAAGGCCCAGTCACACGAGATTTTGGAGGCTTCCATAGAACAAGAGAGCAGACTCATCAATAGACAGTCAGGTAGGGGGCCTGCCACTTTAACGCTTAGTAACTCCATGGCGCGACAGCCTGGGCACAGTCTCCCTGCTTCCTCCGAGGGCCCAGTCCTGCCCTCAGCAGCTCCCCATTCTCCTTTGCTCCTGACTCTCTCCTGTCTTGGGGCCCCGGCACCACAAGCAGCTGGGGAAGGCGGAGGGTGGGCAGTGCGGGCTGGATGTCTCCTGGAGAAAGGGAGGCAGGGTGCAGCTGGGGGTGGGGCAGAAGGGCTGAATTTTTAAATATTTACTTATTTATTAGAGAGAGAGAGAGAGCGCGCGCGAGCATCTATCTGCTGGTTCACTCCCCAGGTGCCTGTACCAGCGGGACTGGGCCAGGCTGAAGCTGAGAGCTGGGACCTCCGGCCAGTTCTCCCAGAGACCAAGCTACTGGGCCAGCCTCCACTGCCTCATGGGGTCTATGTTAATAGGAAGCTGGAGCAGTAGAGCCGGGGTGCCCACTGAGGCACTCAGATGTGGGATACGGCCGTTCTACCTGCTGTGCTGAACGCCTACCCCGACTCACGCTTTATACTTAGCGTGTGCATAGAATGGCCCCAATACTTTCCGAATGCCGACCAGGCTGAAGATCAAGAGCTGGGAACTTAATCCAGGTCTCCCCCGTGGGCAGAAGGGACCCAAGGACTCGAGCTATCAGTCCTCCCATCGGCTGCCTCCCAAAGTGCACACCAGCAGGAAGCTGGACTTGTGTGGGGCTGGAGTGGAGCCCGGGCACTCCAATGTGGGCATCTTAACCCCCCATGGATGCTTTGGCCATGCACAGGTCTCAGGGTTTTTTCTCTTTGCTAAGGTTTTCATGCCTGTCATGTCATCCACACCACATTCCCACGGGGCAGGTGCTGCCATTCCCTCCACACAAGGTTCACCCTTGGCCCGTGGACCCCTGGCAGGTGGGACCTCTGATCCCACACCTAGTGCCTCTCCACTTCCTCAGTGCCTCTCGCTCAGCCCAGCGCTATCCAAACCCAGGGTCGCCCTGCTTGGGCGCCTGCACAGGGAAATGTGTCAAGTCGCCGTGAGCCCGTGGCTGCAGCGGCTGGCCTTGGTATTCTCCCCGTCCTGCACACACTCCCAGTGTCTACTCAGATCACCTGTCTCTTCTTGAGTCGGGCTTGGTAGTTTGGTGTCTGTGTCCCTAGCGATCTGCCCCTTTCATCTATGGTATTTATTTTGTTGGTGTAAACGTGCTCCTAGCTCTTGTTTGTACTCCTTATTTCTGTAAAGTTGGTAGTAATGTCCCCCCTTTCATTCCAGATTCTAGTAAGCCAAGTGTTCTCCTCTTTTTCTTGGTTAATCTAGATAAAATCTTTTCAACTGTATGAGTATTTTCAGAGTCAAGTTTTAGTTTCAGTGATTATTGTCTATTGCTCTTATTTCTCTGTTTCACTAGTTTCCACTCCAATCCTTAGTCCTTTCCTCCTGCTTTCTCTAGGCTTGGTTTATCCTTTTTTCTAGTGTGTTCAAGTGAAAGATTAGAGATCTTTCTTTCCTCACTAAGCATTCACAGATACACATTTCCCTCTGATTGACACGTTAGCTTCACCCAATAAGTTTTGGTAGATTGTGCCTTTATTTCCATTCATATCAATGCATTTTTAAATTAATATTTTAATTTATTCTTTGACCATTAGTTATAGGTCATAGTAGTGTGCTGTTTAATTTTCACATATTTGTGAGTCTTTCAACTTTTTGGCTATTGATTTCTAATTTCATTATCCTGTGGTCAGAGGATATACTTTGTTATTTTTTGAAAAAAAAAAAAATTCTACTTGAGAAGTAGTGTGAGAGTAGACTTTTCACTGGTTCTCTTTCCAAAGCCTGCAGCAGCCTTGGGTTGGGCCTGGAGTCGGCCCTGGGATCCAGGGACTGAATGCAGGTCTCCCAGTGGGTGGCAGGCACCCAGCGACCTGAGCCACAGCTGCAGCCTAGGGAGTCAGGAAGCAGAGCTGGGCGTTGAACCCAGGGATGCCAGTGAGGGATGTGGGCGTCTTAGCTGACAGGCTGAACGCCTGCCCTGTCCCTGGGACTTTACTGAGATTTGCTCAATGGCCTAGCACGTGATGTTCTTTGAACATCTGAGGAGAACGTGTAGTTCTTTGTGTGTGTGTGTGTGTGTGTGTGTGTGGTTTTTTTTTTTTTTTTTTTTTTTTTGACAGGTAGAGTTACAGACAGTGAGAGAGAGACAGAGAGAAAGGTCCTCCTTCCGTTGGTTCACCCCCACAAATGGCTGCTACAGCCAGCGCTGCACCGATCCAAAGCCAGGAGCCAGGTGCCTCTTCCTGGTCTCCCATGCAGGTGTAGGGGCCCAAGCACTTGGGCCATCCTTCACTGCACTCCCGGGCCACAGCAGAGAGCTGGACTGGAAAGGGAGCAACCGGGACAGGATCCGGTGCCCATATGGGATCCTGGCACCACAGGTGGAGGATTAACCAAGTGAGCCACTGCGCCGGCCCCATTCTTTGTTCTTGATTATGGTGTTCTATAGCCATCTACTAGGTATGGTTAGTATTATACTATTGTTCAAATCTTCCATTTCTTTGTTAATCTTCTGTTCATGATATCCAATATAGAAAGTCAGACTTTTGAGACTTTCAACCCTTCCTGTTCAATTGTGTATCTTTCCCTTCGTTCCTGCCGGTTGATGCCTCTTGCTCTAATTTATTCAACACACGCAGCCAGAGTGGTTTTTAGAAAGAGCGTGTCTGATCATAACATTACTCTGCTGAAATGCTTCAGTGGGTTCCCTGTTCTAACAATAAAACCCCAAATCCTTCACATGGTGTACAAGGCCCTGTTTATCTCCTCTGCCTCTTCTCACGCCCCCGAGCGCTGCCCCCTCTGCTGTCCTGCCCTCCTCACCCCCCCCCCCACCATGTGAGGGGTCTTTAAGAAGCTCATGGGAAATGTAGATGATGTAGAAACTAGGCATGAAGGTCGTTCTTTGCACCGGACAATCATCTTCCAATTCGATTTCTCCTGCAGACTTTTTGAAGTACTCTCATACGCTCTAGGCTCGCACCAACCTTTCCAATTGTTCTCGCCCTGTCTCCCCCTTCCCCTCCTCCCACAGTTGTTTTCCTTGCCTGAAATGCTCTTCTGTGCTGCTCTTCTGACTCCCAGCATGCTCAGGGCTCGCTGGATGTCGGACACGGGGAGCCTGTCCCACAGGTCCCCTGTGCTGGTCACATTCTCCCCCGAGTGCTTCACGGAGCAGCAGCCCACGAGGGTGATGATGGCCCAACAGCCCTCCCCACGGAACACAGTCCTGAGAGTGCGGGGCTCCTCCCCAGGGCTAGCATACAACTCGGCTTGTGGGAAGAACCCTATAAACACTGCTGCTGCTAAGAATGGCTGTTCTCTGGAGCACAGAGTGACAGAGGATGTGGGGAGGGGGCTTGACGCTCTCCTCAGAGTCCACGTGCAACCAGGGGAAGAGTTGTGTACGTTCCAGAAAACTCCTCACCGCTGGTGTTCATAATCACAGCCGGGCCTTCCTGTCTGGCAGCTTGGTGGACACATGTCCCAAGGGCAGCTCCACCAACAGCTCTGGTCTTGGGCTGGTGGTCTTGGTCCCTCTTCCTACCCGTCACTCCCGTGATCAATGTCTTGGTGCACACAGAGAGTACCCAGTTCCCTCCTGCTTTAACCTATAATTCTGCCCAAGAGCTTGGGAGCATAGACAGAGACGTTGAAGATTTTTAAAAAAGAAATCAGTGACGCCTAATACTTAGAAAGCACGCTCTTTGTGGTAGACGTGCGTTATTTCAAACACAGGTGCAGTGACTCCAGGTGACAGGTACTTCCATTATCTAAAGTTCCTACATAAATGAACGAAGTCTCAGAGAGAGTATCTTGCTCACGGACGCCCTGTGCATAAATGGCAAAGCTGGGGTTCACAGTCACGTCTGTCTAGCCCAGTCCCCGCCCACTGGAGCTCTGGTCTACGCTGCTCAGGGCTCCCAGCTTTTCTGCAGGGAGGTTTCGGGCTGTCTGACAGGGTTCTGAACTCGGACGCTTTCCTCAGAAGTGCCTTCTGAAACTTGCTTCTTGAAGTAGCTTCAAGGGAGACACTTGTCTGTTCATCTCTTATCAAGAGATCATTGAAAACCCAAGTCTGTGTAGCCAGTCCATGTTTGACTAGCTGTGGGCCTTGCCCTTGACTTTCCGGGTTTTACAAGAACATTATCAGGAAGTCACAATAACAAAACAACAACAACAACAGAACAAGCTGCCTGACCAGACCAAGCAGGCAGTGTGCAAAGCAACAGGGGAGGAAACACACAGAGGTTTTAGGAACTCCAAATCCTCCTGAAGTTTGCTACCTTCTGGAGTTCACGTTTGGGAAATGTTTGTCAAGGGATTTCAATCCAAACAAGGAGGGAGAGTTTCAAATACATCCCCCAGGGTGAGGTGTGGGCCCAAGCTGCCTGCCCTGGACTCCGTGCGTTCTACTGGGTGGCAGCCCCAGACGGCCCTCATGTGTGTCTTTAGCTTACAACGCCCAAATCCAATCAAACACCACAGAAAGACTTCCTGTCATCGAGATCGTTCAAACCCTGCCTTCATTGATGAGAACTGGTCCTGGTTTGCCTTTTAGCCTAATCACAGAGAGAACAGAGAAAGTCATGTGCATTCATGCAAGTGTTTAATGTTATTTATTAGTGCTTGAAGAAAAATCAGGTAAACAAAAATAGCATATAATCCCACTTTCCATAAAAGTCTTGTTAAAAAAAATACAGTAATCCATGTACCTGGTAGTAGGATTTAACCCGTGCAGGAAGATATAAAATAAAAAAGGGCCGGTGCCATGGCTCACTTGGTTAATCCTCCGCCTGTGGTGCCAGCATCCCATATGGGTGCCAGGTGCTAGTCCCGGTTGCTTCTCTTCCAGTCCAGCTCTCTGCTGTAACCTGGGAGTGCAGTGGAGGATGGCCCGGGTGCTTGGGCCCTGCACCTGCATGGGAGACCAGGAGGAAGCACCTGGCTCCTGGCTTTGGATCGGCATAACTCTGGCTGTAGTGGCCATTTGTGGGGTGAACCAATGGAAGGAAGACCTTTCTCTCTGTCTCTCTCTCTCACTGTCTAACTCTACCTGTCAAATAAATAAAAAAAAATTTAAAATAAAATCTCTTTCCCACCACTACACAGTCCATCTCCCAGAAATTTTTTTTTACTATGTTCACTTATACTTTTCTTTTTAAATATAATGTTTTGGGGATTTTATAACCCAGCAAATAGAGTCCTCTACATTTAAAAATTATTTTTATTTTGGAATTATTCCAAGCTAAAGAAAGTTGGGAGCATTTAAAAAAAAAAAACCAAAGCCATTTTTTTTCCTGAGTGATTTGGCTGTAAGTCCCTGACTTGATGCCCTGTCACAGCTGAATACTCTAGAACGTGTTCCTACAATGACATTTTCCTACGTCACCATGATACAGTGACCAAAATCAGAACATGAATGTCAACACGCTACTTCTTTTTATTTTTTTAAAATATTTTATTTATTTGAGAGGTAGAAGACAGAGAGGGAGAGACAGAGAAAGGTCTTCCTCTGCTGGCGCACTCTCCAGATGTCTGTAATGGCCGGAGCTGAGCTGACCCAAAGCTGGGAGCCAGAAGCTTCTTCCCAGTCTCCCACATGGGTGCAGGGGCCCAAGGACTTGGGGCCGTCTTCCACTGCTTTCCCAGGCCACAGCAGAGAGCTGGATCGGAAGAGGAGCAGCCAGGACACAAACCAGTGCTCATATGGGCTGCCAGTGCCTTAGTGGAGGCTTAACCTGCTATGCCACAGCGCTGGACCCTCACCACACTGCTTCTTTCTAATCCTTAGATTGCTCGAGTTTTGTCAGTTGCCCCAGTAGTGGTTTTTGTAGCCAAAGGATCCAGTTCAAAGTCACAAGTTGTATTTAATGTGTCTTTTATTTTTATTTATTTATTTGAGAGGGGGAGAGACAAAGTGAGGGAGAGCCCACTGCCACCACTGGTTTACTTTCCAGGTGCCCAGAACAGCTTGGCTGGACCAGGACCAGAGCTGGGAGCCAAGAGCTCGAGCCAGGTCTCCCACGTGCCTGGCAGGAACCCAATTCCTTGAGTGCCCATCACTGCCGCTGAGGCCCCTCGTTGGCAGGAAGCTGGCGGCAGGAGCCGGAGTGGGGAACTGAGCCCAGGCACTCTGATGCGGGGCGTGGCTGTCCTACCCGTGAGGCTGCACGCCCGCCCCACTGCCACGTGCTTAGTCTGCTTCAGCGTGAACATGTCCACAGGCTTCTCTTGACTTGCATGATCTCACACTAGAAGACGATGGGCAGGTGTCGTGTAAGCTGGCCGCCCGGCCGGGGTTTGCGTGATGCCTGTTCACGAGGAAGCTCAGGCACGCTTCTTCAGCAGGAATATCCCAGAAGAGATGCTGAGTTCTGCTCTCACCCTCTGAGGCTGCACCTCGTTTCTGTGACTCTCGTTGCTATTGGGCACCTGGGTCTCTTGATTAAGTTGGGGTTTGCCAGGCTTCCTCTCCACAAAGTTTTTCTCTGTAATTAATAGTTTGTGTAGCGCCGGCGCCGCAGCTCACTAGGCTAATCCTCCGCCTGCGGCGCCGGCACACCGGGTTCTAGTCCCAGTCGGGGCACCGGATTCTGTCCCGGTTGCTCCTCTTCCAGGCCAGCTCTCTGCTGTGGCCAGGGAGTGCAGTGGAGGATGGCCCAAGTGCTTGGGCCCTGCACCCCATGGGAGACCAGGAGAAGCACCTGGCTCCTGCTATCGGATCAGCGCGGTGCGCCGGCCACAGCGTGCTGGCCGTGGCAGCCATTGGAGGGTGAACCAATGGAAAAGGAAGACCTCTCTGTCTCTCTCTCTCACTGTCCACTCTGCCTATCAAAAAATAAATAATAAATAAATAAAAAATAGTTTGTGTAGAATAATTTAGAACTATATAAATACTCCACTATGCACGAAGCTTCTTTTTTATGAAGATTTTTATTTATTTATTTTGAGAGGTAGGGCTACAGACAGAGAGGGAGAGACAGAGAGAGAGAGAGAGGTCTTCCATCCGCTGGTTCACTCACCCAAAGGCTGCAATGGCTGGAGCTGCACCGATCCAAAGCCAGGAGCCAGAAGCTTCTTTCGGGTCTCCCACGCAGGTGCAGGGGTCCAAGGACTTGGGCTATCCTCTACTGCTTTCCCAGGCCACAGCAGAGAGCTGGATCAGAAGAGGAGCGGTCATGATAGGAACCGGAACCGGAATGGGATGCCGGCACTGCAGGCAAAGGATTAGCCTACTGCTTCACAGCGCCAGCCCTGCCATGTCTCTCTTTTTGTGTTTGTAACTCCTTTTCCCAAAGGTATGAAATCTGGCTTCCAACATTCTTAGTCTGTTTACTTATTTGATTAACCGCCTGTATGCAGTCAGCATCCTATGTGCACTGCCACCCACCTCACTCTGCTGGGCTCCGCATCAGGGCTCCCCTCTTCACTCTGTGTGGTCTCTCTCTTTTCTTTTTCTTTTCTTTTCTTTTCTTTTCTTTTCTTTTCTTTTCTTTTCTTTTCTTTTCTTTTCTTTCTCTTCTCTTCTCTTCTCTTCTCTTCTCTTCTTCTTTTTTTTTTTTTTGACAGGCAGAGTGGACAGTGAGAGAGAGAGACAGAGAGAAAGGTCTTCCTTTTCTGTTGGTTCACCCTCCAATGGCCGCCGCGGCCAGTGCACTGTGGCCAGTGCACTGCACTGATCTGAAGCCAGGAGCCAGGTGCCTCTCCCGGTCTCCCATGCGGGTGCAGGGCCCAAGCACTTGGGCCATCCTCCACTACATTCCCTGGCTACAGCAGAGAGCTGGACTGAAAGAGGAGCGACTGGGACAGAATCCGGCACCCCGACTGGGACTAGAACCCTGTGTGCTGGCGCCGCAGGCAGAGGATTAGCCTAGTGAGCGCGGCGCCGGCCTCTGTGTGGTCTCTGATATCACTTGCTGGGCCACCCCCACCCCAGCCTCTGCTGTGGATGCCTCCCCATCCCACTCAGGTTCTGACCCCACTTGCCAGACCACCGCTCCAGCAACACCTTCCTCACTCTGCTGGGGCTCTGGTACCCGCTCCGTGGACGCCCTCCTCAGAGCCACCATGCTGCTGCTCCCCCCACCAACGGCTGTCGGGCCGAGAAGCATATGTGGCCATTCTGGTCTTCAGATTCGCCCCTATTTGGGAACGCCTGCCTGTTGTCTTGACATCTGATCAGCATCTCAGTTTGGTAAAAATCTGTTGGCATTTCACTTCTACCCTTAGAATCTTGTAGGCATTGTTCCATCACTCCCGGCACTAAGGTCCTGGGAGGAAGCCTGAGGCCAACCTAAATTATGTGGTATCCTCCTGCCCAAGGCATTGTTGTATTTCTGCCTGGACAGAAATAGAAAAATTAGGGTCTAGTAAGGAAACAGAAATCACGTGAGTTACTTCAGGAGGGAGCGTTTGTTACTGTAGAGGGCCGTGAACCAGAAGGGGAGCACTAGGAATTTCGGAGGTGGTCCCGAGGGGCGTTGGCAGTCTCATGCTAGTGTTTCCGTGGCAGAGGGAGAGGACAGTAAGACTGGGTCTATGAACTTGGACAAACTGAAAAGTAGATCCAAGTGCTCCCAGAAGAAACTATGGAAGCAAAAAAGAAGCCTTGGGAGACGCCGGCAGCATCATGAAATCCACAGAAAACCACAGGCAGCAGTGGGCAGGAGTTAAGTCCCTCCTTCCTCCGCCAGCCTTGCAGTCACCTCTGTCGCCCCCTACAGGCAGAGCTTCCCAGGGGCAGCAAGGAGTTCTTCGCAGAATCCTAACTGGAGCGGTTCAGAGCCCAATAAAGTGGACTTGAGATTGAGAATTCAATTTGATAACCAGAGCACTTTTACTAGGCTCTCTGTTCCTCTTGAGTTTTCTGAATCAAATTTCCTTATAATCTGGCACACTCTTTAATTTTTAAAAAGATTTTAAAATTTATTTTGAAAGACAGAGAGAGAATCTTCCATCCACTGGTTCACTCTCCAGATGGCCACAAGGGCCAGCGCTATGCCAGGCTGAAGCCAGGAGCCGGGAGCTTTTTCCCTGGTTGCTTTAGTCCCTCTGATTCCTCCTTCCCATCCCCTGCACTCGTCTCCACTGTTTTTCAGCCAGAAATGAAGCTCTGACTGTTCTGTTTTCTCCCCTGTTCCTCACTACTTCTGTTGAGCGCAGCTCCGTAGCGATGTGCTTTTAGTCCTCTGTTTGTTTCCTTACCTCCTTCCCTTGTCCCTCTGAGCATGTTTGTTTCCTTACCTCCTTCCCTTGTCCCTCTGAGCATGTTTGTTTCCTTACCTCCTTCCCTTGTCCCTCTGAGCACTTTCAGTTAAGTGGTTCTAGGGAGTAAGGTAATTTTTAGAAATTTTCCTTTGTTCCTTGAGTAATACCTTATCCTAGGTCAGGGTCTTTGCGTCCCTGGCTTTGTTTTGCTTGAGGCGCCGCTGCGCTCCTGTGTCTGCTCGGCTGCTGATTTAGGTCCAGACTCTCTATTTGACATATTGATGGTATTGATTCGTTTTTCATGTTTCATTGAATTTCTCATTTTATTTCCATTTCATTGGGATAATCTGTTGTCTTTCTGACAGAACTTGAATCTGCTGTTATAAGGGTCACAGAGAGGCAGAGGCAGAGAGAGGGGGAGAAAGAGAGAGAGAGAGAGGTCTTCCATCTGCTGGTTCATTCCCCAGATGGCCACAATGGCCAGAGCTGGGCCGATCCAAAGCCAGGAGCCAAGAGCTTCTTCCGGGTCTCCCACTTGTGTACAAGGGCCCAAGCACTTGGGCCATCTTCTACTGCTTTCCCAGGCCATAGCAGAGAGCTGGATCAGAAGTGGAGCAGCCAGGACTAGAACCAGCACCCATGTGACATGCCAACACTGCGTGGCTTTACCTGCTACACCACAGCACTGGGCCCCTGCACCTGTGTGGGAGACCTGGAAGAAGCTCCTGGCTCCTGGCTTTGGATTGGCACAGTTCCCACCATTGTGGCCATCTGGGGAGTGAACCAGCAGATGGAAGACCTCTCTCTCTCTCTCTCTCTCTCTCTCTCTCTCTCTCTTTCTCTCTCTTTCTGCCTCTGCCTCTCTGTAACTCTGCCTTTCAAATAAATAAAGTCTTTTTAAAAAGTCAAAGAAAGAAACAACTTTGTATCCTAGGATTTGTATCCCAAGTCCCCACAGGCCTATTGGCTGGAACAATAACCAAAGCTGAAGACCCTTGGGCTATGCTTCTGTCCTCCTTATCCCAAACTCCAGTCCTGGATCTGAGCGTCCCAGGCCTGCAGGGGCCGGGCACTGGCACGGTGACAGCGAGGAGAGGGCAGCATGTCCATGCTGGGTCCCTACTGCCGAGTGGATGGGAGCAGGGCGTGCAGTAGGAGGAACGCCCGTGCACATGGCCCAGCAGTCATCCCAGGAGAGCAGGGGACAGGGGCTGTCACAGGGTCGTCTCACGTGCATTCCTTCCCCTTTCTACCTTTGGGTAATGTGGGTGAGTGGCCTCTGCTGTGCTCAGTGGGTGCCTGAGTCCCTTTGTGAGCTGAAGGTAATGGGTGTGTTGGGTGAGGGCCATGATACCAGCCCCACAAGATGTATTTTATAGCAAAAGTCTAAAGCTATAAAAAGCCAGACTAAGCAAAGGATATTGAAGGAGTAGCCTAGAAAGAAGAGAAGGGGAAGGGGGCATTTGGCTGAGCAGCTTAGATGCTGCTTGGGAGGCCTGGGCTAAATGCTGGCAGCCCACCTTCCGATCCACTCTTGCCGAGGTGCATCCTGGGAGGCAGCAGGTGATGAGTCAAGTCCTTGTGTCCCTGCCACCTGCATGCGAGACCCAGGTTGAGTTTCTAGTTCCTGGCTTCAGCCTGGCCCAGCCCTGGCTGTAGTGGGTATTTGGGGAGTAAACCAATTGATGGAAAAAAAAACTCTTTGTGATTGTCTGTCTGTTTCTCTGCCTTTCAAATAAAGTGCAAACTTTTTTTTTTTTTTTTTAAAGCTGGAGGAGTAGAATATATTCGCTGGGTGCTTCTGTGGCCCGCCTGATCCAGAAAGGCCTGCGGGGTAGGGGGTGGGGGGGCACCAGAGCAGCACACGTGGCGTCTCTTCTCTCACCTTTACGTCCGGGGAGGGCCTGTGCGTCCCCTGCCAGGGCCTTCCTGCTGGCATTTTCTATTCCTAGACAAACTTTAACGAAACCCTTCCAAACCCCAGCTTCCACATACACCAGCAGCGCCGCCGGCCACTATGTCAAGTCTCCTGTCCACCCCCGCCCCGGGCACCACCCATTACTTCCTAATGACCTGAGCTCTCGGCTCACTGTCCACAGAGATGCAGAGATGGCTTCCTGTGACCTCAGACACCTCACTCCTGTCCTCCAACAGACAGCTCTCCCTGAGGATTGCAGCAGCCACCTGCCCGCCGCTGCTTCCCCATCACCTCCTAAAGGCCCCACCCCTTAATGTCGGCACATTGATGACTAAGTTGCAACATATGGCCTTGGGGGACTCTTTCAGGGCATGGCAGCCACGGTCTAAGCCACTCCTGTCTTCTGGGGTCCGGGGCCAGTGTCTCTCCTCCGTGCAGTTTTCCAGGGCTGGGGCCGATTGTCCGCCTCTGTCCCCAGAGCCCAGGATGGTGTCATCTGCTTCTCCCTAGCTAACAGCCACTCCAGGGAGGGAGACATGCTGGTAATTCTACTGCACTGCTGGGACAGAATCCAACCAGTCCTGGTGGAGACACCAGGGAACCCTGGCCACCTCTGGGCCCAGAGCATGGCCAAGGCTGCTGTCCTCCAATCTGAGCACTGGGCTTCCAGTGCCGCCCCTGCCACGGCCGTCCCAGCTGGCAGCTCCCTGCAGGGCAGGCAGAGGGGAAGGGCTCTGGGTGGACGGCTGGCTGTCCCCACGCCGTCACGGTATTTGTCATCTTCACTGTCCTGGTCTTAGCAGCAGGCATAAATCTCAGTGGAGAAACTCAGGAGGTGAGGAAGAAACGCATCTTCGTCTTTTTGGAAATGTCAGGTTTCTTTTCAGTCTCAGTTTGTCAAGATGGCAGGATTTTAATTCTAGGAGCGCGGGAGATCCCCGCCCCTGATCCCCCTTCCCTGGGGGAGTTAAGGGGTGAGGACAGAGTGCCTGGTCCTAGGCGTCCTTGGCCTGACACTGGTTCCCATGGTGACGGGGCCATCAGGCTGCTCCCACGCTGTGACAGGGCACAGCGACTCTCGAAGACTCCAGCCGCCAAGGCACGCCATGCAACTGTTCTCATCCAGCTCCCGCTGCCTGCCGGAGCTCCGCCCACCTCTCGGACCCACAGTACTACCTGGGCTTTGGAGCAGGGAGCAAGGCCACTCTCTGGCACCCGCTAACACCTGTGGAACCTCTGCTTTTTCTTCCTCCCTCCCACCTCTTTCTCCCAGTGTGGGGAGGACGGTGAATCTGCTTTCACTTGACTCCACTGTGAATTCTTTCCGTTTCTCCTAGGGCCTCTGATCACAGTTCTCTGCATGTGGCTGTTGCATTTTCTTCACTGGGCAGAGCATAACCCGGCTGCTTTGATGGAAAGAAAGACCAAGAGCGGAGGGGAGGAAAAGCCTTGTGTGGGGAGAGTTGGGAAATAGCTTAAAAAATATAACGGGGGGCCGGCGCTCCGGGAGTTTCTGGACACACCAGGCCATGGAGACTGAACTCATCTTGTCCACACTCCGGGCACCAGTGGGTCCATCCTTCTCCTTCCTTCCCTGCCTTGGCAGAGCTAGGCTGCCCCTTGGTACTCCTGCCACCTTCCTGGAGCCTGGGCGCCCTCTGCTTCTGCTCTGGCCTCTCATCTCCCTGGAGGTTTCCAACCCCCATCCCCCACCCCTCGGTTTGACTTTATAAATAAAATATAAATTTAGCGAAGAGCTCATACCACAAAAGGGAAGAAGTGGTAAGAGAAGAGCCCAGGCTAGCACCCTGCTGGGTGGGTGCTCAGGCTTTGCAAAGGGAGGAGACACCGCTATGCTGAGGTTGGACTTCCTGGCCTCTTGCCCAAGCAGGCAGTGCTTTTCCAAGTAACGCCTGTGGCTTCAGAAGGTCTCCCAAGGCCAAACTACCCTAGGGAGGGGCTGCAAAAAGCTCGTGGAAAATGCATGGGCTATGAAAAAGCTACGCGTGGATTTCGATTTTTTTCTGATAAAATAAAGGTTTTTTTTAAAAAAAAGATTTATTGATTTATATGAAAGTCTGAGTTACACACACAGAGAGAAAGAGGCAGAGAGAGAGAGAGAGGTCTTCCAATCCTCTGGTTCACTCCCCAGTTGGCCGCAACAGCTAGAGCTGCAACGATCCAAAGCCAGAAGCCAGGAGCTTCTTCTCGGTCTCCCACGTGGGTGCAGGGGCCCAAGGACTTGGGCCATCCTCCGCTGCTTTCCCAGGCCATAGCTGAGAGCTGGATCGGACGGAAGTGGAGCAGCCAGGTCTCGAACCGGCGCCCATATGGAATGCTGGTGCTATAGATGGTAGCTTTACCCGTTACACCACAGTGCTGGCCCCAAATGTATCTTTTTAAAGATTATTTATTTGAAAGGCAGAGTGAGAGACAGACAGAGACTCTGGTATGGGATGTGGGCGTTCCAAGTGATGGTCTAACCCAAAGCACCACAACCCCAACCCCCACACTTATCTTTTAATTACATTTTCCATGAACTTGTAAAAGTACCCTCATATTATCAGATGGCCTTTTTTTTTTCAAAATAACTTTTTTTTTTTTTTGTAAAACAGAACTTATTTTTATTTACTTGAAAGGTGGGGTGGGGGGCGGGAAGAATCATAGAGAGCTCCCATCTGCAGGCTCACTCCCGAAATGCCTACAACAGCAGGGGCTGGGCCAGGCCAAAAGCCGGAGCTTGGAACTCAGTCTAGGTCTCCCATGTGGGTAGTAGGAGCCATCACCTACTGCCTCCCAGCGTATACATTAGCAGGAAGCAGAGTCAGGACTTGAACCCAGCACTCCGGAGTGAGATGCAGGCTTCTCAAGCAGCTGTGCCCAATGCCCGTCCTATCAGAGGACTAAGACCTTGGACTAACCCCTTGGCTGACCCCTTGGATGGGCATGGGGCGGGAGCACAGTGCAGGTTAGTGGGTGCAGGGGGCCACGAGTGGCTCAAGGACGCTGTGTCTCTGCAGGCGAAGACTCCATCAGCACCTTGGGTCTGATCCTCGGTGTGGGGCTGTCACTGCTGCTCGTGTCCATCCTTGGCTACAGCCTGGCCAAGTGGTACCAGCAAGGCTACTGCTGGGAGGGTGAGTGAGCCCCTGGACCCTGTCGCCCCAACTCCACCCAGCCCCTCCTCTGCCACAGCAGTTTGGCAAGGCTGGGCGGGGCATGGCAGATGCAAAACAGCTTCCTGTGGTGGTGGCCCCCATTGAAGATTTGAGTCAGTGGCTGAGCAGTGGTGGGGGTGGAGCAGTGGGACCTTTATGAGATGAATAGGGGCTCCTCCCAGCCCAGCAGGCAGACAGCTCCCAGCCCAGGGGCCTGTGCAGACCCCCAAGGCCAAGGGCAATGAGTGCACTAGCTAGTCCAAGCTCCAAGTCGTCCCAGGCTGGCTCCCATGCATCTTTGCCCCAGTCTTAGGCTAGGGTCTGCTCTTGGGCTTGCTGATGCTAATATTGGGAGTCTGTTGCCAGTCCCCGTGGCGTTCTCAACTCCAAGACAGAGCTGTATTTTCCTAGAACCCTGGGAAGCTACAAATGCATGCTGGATACTGAGAAAGAGGAAGCATTTTTGAGAAATACAATTAACTGTAACATTTATTCCACGAGTATTTGTTGGGCACCTCCTGTGTGCCCATGCACCTTTGCCCAATGGGATTTTCTTTAAAATCCCACATGACAAAGAAGTTGTACCAGCCTCCATGTTTTATAGATGGGGACGGGAGGCTGAAGTCACAGAGTTGGAAAGTGATGGAACCACATTGGGCTCTAGGTCTGGTTCTTTTGGGTGTCAGGCTAGATATACCTCCTTCCTGGTGCTATCAGGACCCTGAATAGGAAGACTCTAAAGGGGCTGGGACCCCCACAGAGCAGCCTGAGGCCAACCAGCCACCCTCCTCCTCCAGACAGGGGGAGGGAGCAGTGGGATGGGTGGCTTTCCCTGGGGACACTAACTCTCTCTTTTCGGATTGTTATCCTAGGGCCGAATTTTGTCTTCAACTTGTACCAAATCCGGTGAGTAGATTCAGGGAAGAGCTGGGTGGGGGATTAGCTATGATGGAGAAAGCCAGAACTTACTGCTTCTCTTCCTCGCCCCTTGCCTAAGCAAATAAGAGAGGGGCCCAAGAATCCATTGAGAGAGCAAGAGTAACAGCTTGAGTGTGGACAAGACCACGTGCGACCCCATAGCAGGCGGGGGGCACCTGCTCATCCATCCATCCGTCCATCCCCCAGTCCTTTAGTCCATGAGGTTCTACTGTGGCCAGCGTTGGCGTCTTCATACCGAGGGAGCAGAGATGAAGGGGTAGTCTCTATCCCCGTCTGTGCTGCAGACAGCTAGGAATAATGCAACCTCTGCTGCACCGTGCTGTCCAAGGAGCAGAGCAACTGGAGAAAGTCAGGCCCTCAGGGAGCAGTGCCCAGTAAGGGGGGACCCCTGGCCCAAGTCCCCCCTGTCCACTTCAGTCCACAGGACAGGCCGGCTCCGCTGGGCGCTGGGAGATGGTGTGGGGTCTGCCCTGGAAGATCAGGCAGTGACCGGGAGAGTCCCCTGCTGGGAATGCCTCACCAGCTTCTGGCCCAGGGAGGTGGGTGCCAGGGAGAGGCTGGGTTCCCAGCCCCAGTAGCGGCATTGGCTGATCTCTCTCAGGAACCTGAAGGATCTGGAGGCGGGGCCACCGTTCACCATCAGTGGCCACATTGGCGGTCCAGACGGCGGCTACATGAGGTTCTCCAACGGGCCAGTCTGATGGGGGAAGCATCTGGCTTCTGGAGCCCTGGGGAGGTGAAGAGGAAAACTGGAGATCTCCTGCGTGAAGCTGACATCCAAGAAAAGTCCTCCGAGGGTCCAGCACCAAGGATATTGACCCCCACCTCCCTTCTGGTGACAATCCCAGGGACAAGTCCCAGGGACAAGGCCCGGGGTCACGTTGTCTGCATCTGCTTCCAGCACTGGGGCTGCTGCATTTCCAGCTGATCCATGCCCCGCCTCCCCTTCCTGGCAAGTTCTAGAAGTTTCCAGAGCAGAACTTTCTGTGCCGTTCCTTTGCTTGGAGGTGAAGCTTCCAGGTGGCCAGGCTCTCCAAGAAACCTCACTCTGGGGCTTCAGCTCCTGAACTTTTTTTTTTTTGACAGGCAGAGTGGACAGTGAGAGAGAGAGAGAGAGAAAGGTCTTCCTTGTCCGTTATTTCACCCTCCAATGGCCGCCACAGCCAGTGCACTACGGCCGGCGCACCGCGCTGATCCAAAGCCAGGAGCCGGGTGCTTCTCCTGGTCTCCCATGCGGGTGCAGGGCCCAAGCACTTGGGCCATCCTCCACTGCACTCCCAGGTTACAGCAGAGAGCTGGCCTGGAAGAGGAGCAACCAGGACAGAATCCGGCGCCCCGACCGGAACTAGAACCTGGTGTGCCAGCGCCGCAGGCGGAGGATTAGCCTAGTGAGCTATGGTGGCGCCTCAAGCTCCTGAACTTTCTAAGCCCGGGCTCCTCGCCTGCTTCCGGCCAGCCCTCTGCTCACACATTTCTCTCCCTGGCCTTCAAGTTCTGCCTTTCCCCACATCTCGGGTGCTTTCCCCACCCAAACACTGCCCCTCCCACATGCCCCTGGGTTTCTCTCCATCTGCTCCGGACGCCCAGCTGCTCTGTGGATTTTTCCCTCTGGCCCCTCTCCTGCTCAGGACAAACCTGGGCAGGTCAGAAGAGATGGTTTAGAGCAATCCTTTCACAAATAAATAATCAAAAATTTGTTTATTTTATTTACTTGAGAGACAGGGAGAGAGACAAGGATAGAGAGAGAGGGAGAGAGAGAGAGAGAGAGAGAGAGAGAGAGAGAGAGAGCCTATTCACTGATTCACTTTGCAAATACCCACAATAGTTGGGTCTGGGCCAGGCCAAGGCCAGGTCTCCCACGTGGGAGGCAAGGACCCAAATACTTGAGCCATAACTGCTATCTCCCAGAGTGTGCATTAGCAGGAAGCTGGGATTGAGCATGGAGCCAGGAGCAGAAACCAGGCATTGGGACACTGGACACGGGCATCCCGAGTGGCAGCTTGACCCCTAGGCCTACGCCTGCCCCTGCGCCTCCTCCTTATTCACCCTCCCTTTTGCTTTTCTATAGGAAGAGGCTTTTGGTGCAGCACCTGCCCCTCCCAGGCTCCCCTGGGCTGTGGCTGCCTCTCCCTACCCCCCGCCCCCCGCCCTGCCACAGATCCTCAGTCCGGCCTGGCCCTGACTGTAGGGAATGTGGGGTCATCTGTGGGTGTCCCACAGCCTACAGAGGGAGATGTGTGGGGAGAGGCAGGCTTCTGACCCAGCAAGGAAAGAGGCTGTCCTTCCCAGGAGGCCCTGAGCCTGCAGCAGGAGTTACAGGGGTCCTGGAGCACCGTGTCCCACCCAGTGCGGTCCTGGCGACACTGGGCTCCCAGACTCCAGAGGGAGCTCTTCACATGCGTCCCAAGTCACTTGTCCTCATGGAGTTGACACCAGGGGCAGGAAGATCCGGCTGTCTTCCTCCCACCCCCACCCCACCCCCAATCTGGGCCTGTTCTCATGGCAGTGTCTCCCACACGGGTTAGCTCCCAGGCTGATGGGCAGCACTGAGAACAGTCTAGAAAGGAGTTGACCAGGTTCCCTGATGGGGAAGGGCGGTTGCAGGGGGCAGGGTGGGAGCTCCATGTCACCGTAATCTGCATTTCCTGGCCAAATCTGCCCTAGGAGGTGGAGAGTGGACCAGGAATGGTGGGAATTGAGCGGAGACTCCCGCTGAGAGTGGACAAACCACACAAACTGCACAGGAAACATGACGCAGCAGCGGGGTGGCCGGCCAAGGGCGTGCCTCATGACTGTCCTCTTCCTCCTGCCAGGGCGGCGGGGCTCCACTCAGAGCTGCCCCACGCAGAGAGCCTGCCCTGGGCAGCTGCAGGTGGCACAGGGCCCAAGAACGGGGCCCTTATGCTGCTGACTCCCACAGTGTCCCAGTGAGGCCAGCAGGTGCAGGCGCCCAGGGCAACCATGGGGGAGGTAGGGGGAAGTTGTCAGTCATCTTGCTAGCTTCCCTGGCCTGAGGTCTGGTTTTGGGGTCCAGCAGCTTGTAGAGGAACAAGAGGGAACCTCACCAGCTCTTACCCTCTCCTTTCTGCGAGGGCCTGGGCCATCCTCCCGGCACAGCCAGGCTCTGGCTCAAACCAAGTGTCTGGGTTGCAAGGCCTTTAACTGCATTTCTGTCCCAGGGTAGGAGGAGTAAGGAAGAGCCCTGGATGGTTTGCGATCCTTCTCTTCCTGCTCTCTTCTTGGGAGAGACAGAGAAAGGGGAGATGCATCACCCTTGGTTTTCTTTTTGGATTTCAGCCTTGAGGGCTGGGCCCCCTTCTTTGACCCATGTGGTGTCCATCCCAATAACACTCTCAGTACTACTCAGCTCAGCGTGGATCCTGGGTGTGCAGTCCCCACAGGGCCATGCTCGGCCCCTGGAAGCCGACTCCGCAGTCTTGGGGACGCTGTAAGGGAGGATAGGTGAGGAGGCAGGGACAATTGTCAAGGGCTGGGAGAATGGAGGGTATTTCCCATCCCTGAGAAGGGAACTGAGAGTGGGCAGCTTCCTCTTTTGGGGCCCCATGACGCGCTCGCCGGCCCCTCTGCCTCCGCCTGCTTCCCCTACTTCCGCAGGCGGGCACTGGCTAGAACAGCTTCCCTCAGCCTGCGGCCTGGCCTCGCCCCAGGACCCCAGTTTTCTCCCGGGTGCTGACTAGGGAGCAGGGGCCTAGGAACATGGCCATGGCCATGCCAGGGCCTCTCCCAGCACTGCTCAGGCACGCCAGCCGGCAGTCCTGTGGGTGCCCTCCAGCCTGGGCTGTCCTCAGGGCCACATCTGGTCTCCATGGGGTGGCTCCCTAAGGCCCCGAGGATCCCACACAGTGGGATCCCTGCCATGGAAGGTGGGATTTCCTCCACGTGGCCTGTTCCCTGACCAGGCTGAGTGTCCAGTGCGAGCGAGGTTGCGACCCCGGGTCTTTAGTTACACCCAGACCAGGAGCATGTGGGAAGCGGCAGTGAGTGCTTGCCGAGTGGGGAGACCGTGTGACCACGAAAGGCCGCGCGGTCCTGGAAGAGGCTCCAGTGGCCAGAGGAGCCAGGGCAGAGCGTCCTGCAGCAGCTCCGGGATGTGTGTGTCGTTTTTGGCCCCACTTTACAGACAGGGAGACTGAGGCTGTGAGAGGCTGCATGCTTTGCCCAAGGCTCCATCCACCACTTGCTTTGGCCGCACTGGGGCCTGAGCAGAGTCTGCGTCCTCACAGATGCAGCCTGACCTTAGGGCTTAGCTGAGTGGGGCCTGGGATGCTGTAGAATGGGGTCTGGTTCTGACCCTGCCCTGCCATGCTGTGTGGCTCTGGACTAGCCACTCCACCTCTCTGGGCATCTCTTTTAGCATCTAGAAATCAGAAGATTGCCTCCTTCCGGCTCTTGCTTGTAGGAGAATGATCTGTTCTTGTATCTGTTCTTTTTTTTTAAGATTTGTTTTTTTTTTATTTATTTATTTGAAAGGCAGAGTTACAAAAGGAGAGAGAGAGAGAGAGAGAGAGAGAGAGAGAGAGAGAGAGAGAGATCTTCCATCTGCTGGCTCACTCCCCAAATGGTCACTGGGACAATCCAAAGCCAGGAGCCAGGAACTTCTTCTGGGTCTCCAATGCAGGTGCAGGGGCCCAAGCACTTGGGGCATCTTCCACTGCTTTCCCAGGCCATTAGCAGGGAGTTGGATGGGAAGAGGGGCAGCCAGGTCTCAAATCAGAGCCCATTTGGGACGCCGGCATCGTAAGTGGCTTTACCTGCTATGCCACAGCACTGGCCCCATCTTTTTTTCTTTTTAGTCACTGTATTCTGAGTACTTAGCATGTGGCTTGACACACAGTGGGTGCTCAATCAACAAAGATGCAGGCACAAAGTAGCCTTAGAACCATGTAGCTTAGGAGGTGGCAGTAGGAAGGTGGCCACCACTGTCCTTCCGGACTCCAGTGGTCTAGGGTTCCAGGTCCTTCTCAGCCTGGCCTGGACCCTGAAGGTACCTGGCCAACACCCAGGACAGGCCATTGCCAGCCCAGTCATTCTCTCCGGGAAGGCAAACACTACGTTTGCCGGCCACAATCGGTGCGGGGCGGGGCCTCTCTTGCACAGGCTCCCAGCTGAGGGTACGAGGCTCAGAGCACAGTGAAATGATCTGCCCGAGGCCAGGCGAGAATCTGCTTGCTTTATAATCCTTTGTGGCCCACTTCCAGCCACAGTGCAAGCCAGCAGCTCACCCGAGACCCGCGGCCCCCAAGAAGCCAGCTTGCCCCTCCACTCAGTCCCTGGCTTCTTCCTGGGTCCCCGGCGTGAAAGCAGGGCTCTGGGACTTCTCACTGACTGCTTCTCCTTCTTGCTTTTATTTCCTATACTAGTCGTCACATTCTGCCCGTTCTTCACACCAACTCATCTCTCACTTCCCCAAAGAGACTTCTTCAAGACCTGTAGGGCTAGTTCTGACTTTGATTACAGTCTCTGGCTCCCGAAAGTTAATCCTTGATTATTTCTTTGCATCCATCCATCCTTCCATCCATCCACTCACACAGCTACTGCAATTCGCCAGGAACTGTGCTGGGGCCTGTGGGGGCGGGGTCCGGTTTCTCTTGAGATCAGCCTTGCGCTCTCCCGTCTGGCGGAATCAGATGTCACACCTCCACTGCGGTCTCGACGGCATCTTGTGCAGCTCTGGCCAGAGTCACGCACTCCTCAGGAAAGAATTGCTGAAGAAATAGCCCAGTTTCGTCAGGCAGCGTGTGTGTTGCCGTGATCCTGGTCCAATCCCAGGTCTCCCCTTCCCGCTCCAGCATGTGTCACCCTGCGCTGATGATCAGGTCCCAGCAACGGAGCACGCGCAGGTGATGACTTTTTCCAAGGGGCGATCCAAGCCCTGACAAGGCTGGACAGGTCCTACTGACCTTGGCCCCCTGCCCTTTGGCAGGAGAGGGGCCTGGTGATGAGCCCCTCTGGTGCTCCACTCTCTGCACCGCAGATCTGAGAAACTCAGAGAGGGAGCAGATGGAAAATCATTATTATATTTGTAAAAACTGCTTAGTTATCAAAAACCCATCTAGATGCGGTGATATTTGAGTAGATCTGGTACAAAACAGGAAGCCAGTGGCCTGATGAATTTTCACACTCGGGGACCAGAAGTGAAAATGTTCTGCCTGCCTGGAGTAGCGCAGGCCAAGAAAACAACAGGTGGGGCGGCTCTGGAGGCGCGGCCCTGATGGCCTCCTGGATTCTCACCTGCTGAGCCATGGAGGTTAGCTTTCTGCCCCACTGCCCCCAAGCCTTGGGTGATGCTTCCCATACAGAAGCGGGGAGGCCCTGGGAGAGAGACGGGTGGAAAGTGTGGGAAGTGGCCTCTCCTCTTCCCATCCCGGTTCCTCCCCTCCCAGCTGGTAGGCTCAGGCTCTATGGGCTCCAAGGCACCTTTGTGTAAGGCTGCCCTTGGACATGAGGATCCTGAGGCCTCTTCCAGCTGTGAGGATATTTCAGAGCTGGGGACCTTCAGCTCTGCAGAGCTGGGGCGGGGAGCGGGGGCATGCGGGGAGGCAGATGGAGAGAGCCCTGTGTGTGTGTGTGTGTGTGTGTACCGCAGAGCTGAGCCAAGGAGATGGATCATGTCTGCCTGCACATCTGGCTGCCTCTGGTTCCCAGAGGGCCCACCCCTGGCAGGTGCTCATTGAATGTTTTGCCCAGAGAGTGAGTGACTGCATGCTGCATATTTTCACGGCCCTTCGTCTTGTCCCCTGACCACATCCCCTTGCTGTAGGTTTCCTGTTTGGTCTGTAGCCATGAGACCCTACAATACTCAAGAGTTATAAGGTAAGGATAGCAGTGAAGAGAATAATCATAGTATCATCTGACTAAGCTAAGCTGACAAGTCCGAAAATAAAACCACAAATCACAGCTGAGGACAGCCTGCCCTGTTATGCCAAGTCTAATGTCTCCTAAGGACGTGCATAGCCTCAGGCTGCCAGCACCACTCGTGCCGTCTCATGTTGGATATTATGCTGTCTCAGCTTTCTTCACGAGCATGGCGAGTGCCTGTTCATTCATGTATGCATTTATTCATCACACACGCACCGAGCGTGCATCGGACATTTGCTGTGTGCAAAGGATCCAGAGACAACTCAAGAGGAACCTCTGCTCTCCGAGAACGCACGTGACATGAATACTGAATGTAGTGCACGCAGGGAGAGCCAGACGCCCAGGGCGCTCAGGAGAGAAATCACGGTGGAGATGCTCTCTGCGTGTGATGGAAGAGAAGAGCGAGGCCCAGGGCTGACAGGACAGAGTCGCGCCGAGAGAACGGATGGTGAATGGAACTGGGGGTGCCTGGAACCCAGGGCCAGTGCAGCGTCTTTCCACCCCCTGGGGCTACTGCTTCCTCCTGTCTGCTCTTGGGGCATCTGCAGAGCAACAGGCAGGCCCTGGCGGTCACTGAGCGCGTGTCCGACTCCGTCCCCCCCATCGCATCCCACTGCACGGCGCTTGTTCTATTCCGCCTGCTGTCTCTTGGCCCCCTTGGAAATGTGGGCTCCCATCTTACAACACCAGCAATGTGAGTCAGTTTCCGAGTCTGCGAGCACCACTGGGCCTGATCTGATAGGCTGCGTGTCTGACTCTTTTCAATTCGTCCAGCAAATGTGCGCCCCACACTTACGAGGGATGCGGAGGGCACGAAGAGGAATCTGTCACACTTGCCCTTTCCCTCCAGCAGGGCCGGGGAAATGCTGGCAGTGATGGGCTCTATGTCAGAAGCACGTGCAGGGTCTGAGAGCCCGGAGCGGCTTTGTTGCCTTGGTGGGGAGGGGCATTTTGGGACAAGGAGCCACACGCAGAGGCCCAGAGGCACGGGGCAGTGTGGGATGTTAGGAGAGGTGGGGGCCCCGGGGGCTGGAGGGGAGGGGTGCAGAGGGTGTGATGGGGGAGATCCAGAGTGGAACAGTAGGCAGGGGCCATCCTGCAGACCCTCTGGCTTAAGCAAAGGCTTTGCGTGTTGTCTTACAGGCAATGGGGACCAGGGACGGTGGAACACACTGCTCAAATCAGTGTTTTTGACCCTTAAGTGAGTGAGTTGTAGGAAGGACTCCTGGGGGGGTGGAGAGGTGACCAGGAGGCGTGGCAGACAGTCCTGGTGAGGGATGACACAGACCCACAGGGGTGGTGAGGCAGGAACGGAGACTGGGTTTTCTGACGGCTGCTGAAGAAGCCAACGCCACCCCCCGCCCCAACTCCGATAGCAACAGGAGGGAGGATCCACCTGCTTCCATGACTGTGGGTGGGAGCAGCACCAGCCAGGCGGGAGATGCTCAGAGAAAATCCAAATGGAGAAATGAGGGTTCAGCGCCGACAGAGGGACCGCGAATCCAGACACTGGGGAATGGGTCTGGGCTGCCAGCTACCAGCACGCAGGAGGAAGCGTGGTTCCCATGCGCTGAGGTGGGCAAGTGCACGGCCCCTGGGTTGAACAACTGTAGGGGGCGCTGTCTGCATAGAACACTGGAGTTGGTGCAGCAGAAGCAGTGGAAGTGGAGTCAGCGAGTGGAGACAGGGCCTGCAAAGAGCTGATTGTGAAGGGCGCCAAAGAAGGTGGCGCTGGTCAGGAAGTTTCCAGAACTCTGGGCTCGATCTCACCGAGGAGCCCTCCCGGAACATTCCAGCTAGACCAAGTGCCCCTCTGCACACTCCTCAGACCCTCGCGCACCCGCCTCACAGCACGCACAGCGGATGCACCACTGCCTCCCGCCTCACCTCCCGCTCTGTCCTCCCCGGGCACATCCAGTTCTGAGTGGGCTCTGACTCTCTGGCAAAGTCTCAGTTCAGTGCCCACCGCAGGTCATCTGCTTTCTGCTCTTGTTCTGGAGGAACGCAGGCAGCCCTGGGCTCCAGGTCAGGCTGCGTGTGTGCAGAGGGCAGACCAAAGGAGCAGAGGAACAGACTCCATCAGTCCAAGGCGGAGATGCTGATGGACTTGACCAGGGTGACGGTGGTGGGAGTGGGGACAAGTGATGGCATTCACCCTCTATCTGGAAGGTAGAGGTGATGGGACTGAGCTGATGGATCAGCCGTGGGCTGGGAAGGGATGACTCCTGGATTTTTGGTCTGAACAACTAGAGTAAGGGCGGTGCCTGTGGCCCTTAGAGGTATGAGTGATGACACTTTGGGAGCAGTGGGCCAAGAAGGAGTGATTCTAATAGAAACAGCATTAATTTATCGAGCCATTCCCTGAAGAAGGGACCCTCACACGTTGGTGTGTCAGAGCCACCTGCACCTTGCTGGCCTAAACGTGTCCCCTCAGCAGGTCCTGGGGACAGGTGTTTCTTCTGAGCCTCAGGGAGAAGCTTAGGAAGCAAAGTACCCCCCTGATCTGGATGCAGGTGATACTTGGAGAAACTGCGCTGGGGACAGGTAGATGTGCGGAAGGCAAGGACAAAACCGAGTGCCAAGGTGGGGTGGCCAGGTTGCAGAATTCTGGAAAGTATTCCTGTTCTCTCCAGGGCCATGGTGAGGCCTCCACCGGCCCCTCCTGCTCTGTGCAGGCAGAGGTATACAGGTAAGGCATCTTCCACCCAGACCTCTGCTGATCGCATGCCAGTCTGTACACACCCAGCTCAGGCCCACGGCAGAACCCGCGAGCTCCGCAGACTGGATAATCTCCTACAGGGAACCCTCAGCTGCACTGTCAATAAGGGGCTGTGATTGGCTAAGGGGCCCTGATGAGCATCCTCAGTGGGGTCTGCAAGACAGAGGCCAAACCCGGGCCCGGCTCTTGCTGCCCTGGGCCCGACGGATGGCAGCCCGCTTTCCCTTAAGGCAGGAAGTCATCTGGTGAACATTAGCACTGCAGATCTGATCTTCACCAGACCTGTGCCCTCCACCGCACGCCCACGGCCATGCACTCATTCCTGCAGTGGGTCAGAGAGCACCGAGCTGGTGCACAACTCCTCAGCCCCAGCCCTCGCCCAGCGCCTGGCCTGCTTTGCCAAGGGCTCGAACACCTTTTCTTTGGATGATGCCATTATGAAGCCAGAACCGCCGGCAGCATTCTCCCCGACCCCGACCATGGATCCCTTCTGTGTCCGTGCCACGGTTCCCAACAGGTTTGCCTGTGACTGGCGCCTCTGATTGCTTCTGTGGCTTTCGCTCCAGCCTGTCACCCTGCCTTCCCACACTTCTTTTACAATGTCCTTTGCATCTGTCCCTTCCTCTCCACTCCCACTGCCCCTGCTCAACATCGTCTCTGGTTGGCTGTTGCAGGAGCTTCTTTATGGATTGAGTGTCCCACCCCCAGGTCCTCTGCTGAAGCCTGAGCCCCCCAGTGTGACGAAGGTAACTAGGGTAGATGAGGTCTTCAGGGTGAGGGTCCCTTGACAGAACGGATGTCCTTACAAGAAGAGAGGCCAGAGTTCTCTGCACCGCGCGAAGACACAGCAAGGCAGCAGCTGCTGGCAAGCCAGGAAGAGAGCCTGCAGCAGAAGCAGAGTCACCGGCACCGTGATCCTGGGCTTCCCAGGCTCCAGGGACGGCACCAACAAATGTCTCTTGTCCTCCGCCTATGGTATTTGCTTAAGAGCCAGAACTGAGACAGCCTCTTCCACGGTGTCTACGCCTCCCGCTTCGTCCTCCGGATAGAATACTAGCTTCTTGCCCCGCACTTATCGCCGAGGGTAGTAACACCTTTCTCAGTGCGCCTGTCAGCTCGCCACGTATCTCCACCCTGCCCAAGGCGTCCTCCTCCACAGCGCCTGCGGCGTCCCAGCCCTGCTATGGAGGTGGAAGACAACTGAAGCCACGATGGAGCTGATAGTGAGGAAAGGTGCTGAGGGTCATTAATAAAAATGCACTTCGTTTTAAGATTGTGGGTTGACTTCAAAAGAAACCCTCAAACCCATGAGCACTACAGGAAGTAAATGAGTCAGCCTTCCCAGCAGCTCGCATCCTCCAGGCCACGGCTTGATAAAACCAGCTGTAGCTGCCTCCCGGGCCGCTGGTCTGCAGGCCCAGTGGGGAGTCTCCAGCTGCCCTCTCTCGGCTATTCGTACAAAGGGTGCAGACGCCCACGCCCCGGCAGGGCCTGGGCTTCCAAGGCGCACCGTGACTTCAGCTATGTCCACAGCTGGGGAAACACGGTGCAACAGGATTTCCTCCTCAGTCGAGGCTGGCCGGGTTCCCCTCTCCTTTCCAACAGGAAGTTCCGTTAGCTCACAGAAACACACACTCACACCTTCCTCAGCCTGCTGCAGCCCTGGAAGGAAGCTTCTCAGCCCAACAACCCCCCGGGGACTTTACTCCAAATTCCCGAGCTGCAGGGGAGTATCACATGGCTGGGAGGACTCTGTGGACTTCCGCCGCCGTGGCCTTGGCCATGCTGGGTGGGCAGAGCGCAGCCTCCAGGCACGGGCACACGGGGCCCTGCTCCTGGCCACACCACCGAAGGACACAGGTTCCCTGTTCCAACTCCATTCCAGCCTTCAGATGACTCCTCCTGTCTCCCCCAACCAAAGCCACAGTCTTCTCTCATTCTACCAGGCCCGCGGTCTGTCTCCATCCACCCCCGCCCAGGGGTCTCTCCCAACGCCCCACTTGCAGGAGGAAGCACCCACTCCTGTTCTTCCAATCATGGCCCAGGGCTGCAGTGTGAGGTGTGAGCTGAATCAAGTTCTCTGCAGGCAATAGGATCAGTTCTCCAGAATGGCTGGGCTGTATCACCCGAGGGGAAGAGGTGACGACAGGAGCAGGGGAGGAGATGAGCTGTCCCAGGCATCTCCTCGGGGATCCAGGCTGGGACATTGAGGACAGCACCTTGGAAACTCAAGCGGGGGCCTGGGTTTGTTCTGCCTGCGGGGCTGGGCTTGGGGAGTGATTCAAACCCATGTGTGGCTTTCCGTGGAAGGAGCGGGCCGTGTTCAGACTAGATGCTTCGGCACTCCCGAGGCGAGGAGCGGGTGACGGCTCCAGGGAGGGCTGCTTGCTGTCTTCCTAGAAGGCGCAGCCCACAGGTGTTCCTGTCCAACTCGTCACCACAAACAGCTGCACCCCTGCCTTTGCACACCACCCCCCACCCTGGGGTCATCCTCCTGCCTTTCATTTTCACCAGCTACCAAGAAAAAAATATACCGTTCCCTCGATAACGGGCAGTGACACATAGGACTCCACATGCCTGGCACTGGGTTGAGCTCTCTTTAATTGTGGCCCCATTTAAACCTCACGTCATTCCCTCGAGGAGTTGTCACCTCTGTATTACAGGCGGGGAAACAGAAACCTGGAGAGCGTGAGGTCAAGGCAATGCACAGAGCAGGACTTGACCCTGGGTCTGTCTGATCTGAGTTCGGCTATCAGCCTCAATCATCAGCACCCGCATCCCGCACCTGCCACTGTCACCCAAACTCTGGTTCCACAAGATCCCTGTGGTCCTCACAATTTATTGCAACCAAACACAGACACCATTCATTTACAGGACGTTGCATTTCCTCCGTGGCACCTCATGTCACTGGGAACTCAGCAGGTTCAGCGTGGTGCTCCAGGTCCACAGATGAGGACACCGAGACTCGGACAGGAACAGGGACTGTCCCGAGTCACGAAACTAGAAACACGGTGAGTCAAATGCGGAGTTAGGGCTCCTTCTCCGTCAATAAATAACTGAACAAAATAAATAAATAAAGCTTCCAAGGGACCTTCCCCGGAGTCCATTTCTGGGGAGAATTCGGTCGTAAGACCAAGAAGTTCTTGGTGGAGTGGCAGGAGTCACGGCTGGGTCCCCTGGGCCAGACGCTCTGCTTTCAGAACACCGCAGAGAAACGCAGGCCAGGAAAGGGCTCCGGAGGGCAGCCACAGGCCTGGTGATCCCCCAGCCTCTTTGCCTGGGGACTGTGAACCGTCATGGTCTGAAGATGGATTCCCAGGGCACTGTGGGAAGGCACGACCAAGGCGCTGCCCCTCGGTGGGCCCCCGTGACCTGCAGCTGTCCTGGCACATTGCTGGGCACTCCTGCTAGATCGGCTGGCCATGGCCTGAGATGGGAGCTGACTCTGGGCAGACAGGTTCCGGAGTCCACGTGCTCCCAGCCCAAGGTCTGGCAGGATGGATCATGGTACCCAGGAAGCCAGCTTGGCTGACATCCAGCCCAAGGAGCCAGCCTTATTCCACACATGGGACAACAGAGGCCTTCCAAGGTCACACAGCTGAGTGCTGAGCACAGGGCCCCCTGCCCCATGGCCTGTACTCGGGGTCTGGAGCAGTACATTAGCAGCAAACGGGAGTGAAGGTCCCCGGGGCTGACTCCGGCTGCTCCCTAAGCCCAGCTCAGCACAAACCACCCCAGGGTCCCTGGCACGGGCAGCAGGCTGGGGGGCAGCAGGTGCAGACAGTGAGTGCTCGGCCCTACGGGGGCCGCCTGTGAGTGGACAGAGGGACAGGCTCTGAGCCAGCACCCTGTTCTCCAGGTGGCTCTGCCTGACGCAGTGAGCGACTGACTGATGTCTAGGACTTAGAGTCCTTAGAGTCTTCCAGGGGCGACCTCCTCGCCTGGGAGGCCAGCCAAAAGGGGAATACCTCCACCAGACCTTCCCAGAGGCCAAACCCCTCCACTTTCTCCCCGTTTTTCCTATAAAATTGACCTCCACAATGAAGCCTGAAAGCTCCCGTCCTCTCAGCGCCTGCCTTACGGCTGGCCCAGATACTTAGCTGGCCTACGTGGCACGTCAGGTGTGAGCTGACCACACACTGGCAGCCCCAACACAACCCCAGAAAACCTCGTGGCTCCCGTGGGCACAGAATGAGAATTGCAAGCGGGGAGGTCTCTGCTGCCCTTCTCGGCAGTGCCCCACTTGGCAGTCAGGCAGTGGCCCCGTACACCTGGTGCTGGGGCAGCCCTGCCCCCTCCTGCCCTTCGGGGCCCGGCTAGCCTGGGCAGGCTTGCTGCGAAGTGCACAGACCGGCTTCACCGAACCCTGGGACTCCTCCTCCGGGTGCAGGCTGGGGAGCAGGCAGGACTGGGATCCAAAGTAGCCCTTTCTCCTGGGTCATTCATTTGAATGCAGGCTGGAGATGAGTGGCAGGGTGACCAGATCGGAGTCAAAGCTGCCCAGGAGACTGCCTGCGGCTGCGGCACAGTCCAGAGGGGCACGATCAGGGGTGCAGCTCCAGTCAGGTATTTCCAGGTCACCGTAGCTGGTCAAGGCCGACAGTGGCCATTCCTCTGCTGGCTGCTTCCACTGTGCAGCCGGGGCCTCCGAGGGAGCCAGGGTGGTTCCTGCAGGATCCTGTCTCAAATAACCCTTGGCCAGGACTGGTAGAGGCCAGCCTGCCTCAGCATCCAGGCAGGTCCTGAACTCAGGGTCAAGGGCATTTGGAGTCAAGGGGGATTCTTCTTCCAGGCAGCCTGCTTTGGTTGCCTTCTCCTCCGTGCATCTGGTCTGCTTCAGGTAGCCCTGAAATGCCATCATGGCTGGGTCTTCCTCCTCAGGCCCCTCAGGCCCTAGGGCACTGATGTGGCCCAAGGCTGAGCCACCCTGTGTGTCCCCAGGCTGCCCCTCAGAATTCCGGACTAGGCCAATGCCACTGTCATCTTGTCCCTGGCTGGCACTGTGCTCTGGCTGTTCCCAAGTGGGCTGTGTGCCAGGGCTCAGGCTGGGCTCTCGCAAGCAGATTCCACTGTCGGTGCTGTTACTGCTCCCATGGCTGTCCTGCAGCTCCGAGGGCTCCCCCTTTTCCAGAGGCCCGTGTTCCTGGGGCTGGGCCGCCGCGAGCAGAAATGGGGGCTCTTCAGTCTGCAGGGACGGCTTGGCACTGCCAAAGCCACTGTCGGTGCTGCTGTGCAGCCGCGAGTTTCTCAGCTCTGGGGCCACCTTCAGGAAGGCCTCCGCGTCCAGGGGGTGGATGGTGTCTTGGGTGCCGGGACAGGGGAGCTGGCTGGCCAGGCTGAAGGGGCTGGGCTTCGGGAAGACCTGGGGAACAAGGGAGTGGAGTGAGTGAGGGGGGGTCATCTGCACAGGCGCTTTGGTACCAAGCTTTTCCTCCTAAAGCCATGGCCAGATAGGCCTGGGTGGGACACTGGGTGAGAAGCTGGCAGTCTGGGAGCCGGCGGAGGAGAGCGGGCAGAGCGGGGGCCTGTGGCAATGCTGACAGCTCTCAGGGATTCCCAAAACCCACAGCGAGCCTGACCTGCCTAGAAGCAGGTTTCCGATTTTTTTGAATTCTGATGCAAAGAAGAAATAAGGGTTGCAAAATAACCTGTGTATACAACACACAACTGTCAGTTCTGTTCTGTTCTATTCCATCTCGTCCTACCCATTTCATACTGCAAACTCTGGATGTCAGACACCAAATTAGTTTCCCCAGAACGGAACCAGCAGCCGGGGACCTGCTCCCCATTCGTTGCTGAGCGCCCCAGAGAGGTCAGTGAACCCCTTTTCCCTTCACTCTTCCAGCTACACCAGTGCCAGAACACTCCACCCCCAGGCCGTCCCAGGGCCTTTGCTCTGCTCCCGCTTCTGCCTGGGATGCTCTCCTCTCGGCACTCACGGTGCAGGTCTCAGCTGTCGCCGCCCAGAGAGCCCGTCCCGACCAGCCTGGCCAAGCCGTGCTCCGGGAACTCGCGGGGCATTGCCCTGCTAACTTCTTCCTGGCGCTCAGTCCCTAGCACTGTTTCCTAGGTTTGCTTTCTGCCTCCCTCTATACACATCCTCAGCTACTCTCCGGCAGAACCCCAGCTCCGTGAGAGCAGGAACTGTCCGGGCTTGTTCCCCGCTTGGCACACAGCAGGCCCCTGTGAGGGTTGCTGACTGACTGACTGACCCACCCTTGTGTGTGCGTCCTCATTTCCTCCATCCATGACAACTCAGCACACCTGTCATTGGCTGAATCCCCATTACTGTCACACCACTTGCTGTTCAGGGACCTGTGCTCTGGAGCCAGACCTCACAGGTTCGAACCCCAGCTCTGCCTCCCTCCAGCTTCATCACCCTGGCCAAATTACTCTCCCCCCTCTCTGTGCTTCATCTGTAAGATGGAAATAACGAAAGTACTGGCCTCCTTACATCGCACTTAATGTGCACAAAGTGCTTGGAACACAGCGTGGCACACAGAGGGGGGCTCAATATCCACACGCTCAACTGAACTTTACCCCTTCACAATTCTACAGGGAATTTTATTATCTCTGTTTCAAAGAACACAGAGAAGTTACATGGCTTGCCCAATGTCACACAGCAGCAAAGAACCAACCTATCATGTGTACCCAAGTGTCCTGCAGTCCCCTGGCTGTGCAGTCACGCTGACCCTGAAGGAGGAGAGTGACCCACGCTCGTGGCAGACTACTGTGTGTGCCCGCTCCGTGCTGCAGTCCGTCGGGGACTTTGAGCGGCGGACACAGGGAACTGGGCAGCATTTGTCCCGAGGACGGAAAACCCTCACGGATAGCTCAGTTCTGCGAGCCGAGGGTCCAGAAGGCACAGAAAACCAGCGGCGGCTCTGCTGCCTTGCAGCGTTTGCCATCGCAGTCTCCTTCCCCGCTTCGCGCCCGGTGAAGTTTTCCCATCACCTGTGACCAAGCCCTGGGCGGCCGGGGCCGTCCGTCAGCTTCTTGCCCAGCATTCTGCACGCGGCAGGTGCTCGGCCACTGCACCTCCACGCACCTCATTCTTTTTAGATACTGCTCCTGCTCACCGACTGGGACTCTCCCCCGCTTTGGGGTTACCACCACCCCTCAGCGCCAGGCCCTGCGTCACCTGGGATCTCCCAGGAGCACACAGACAGGGCGTCCAGACACAGGGAGGGCTGTATGGCTCCCGAGTCTGTAAGGGCTTGTGTCCTCCGTTTCCTCAGCTTCCTACCCCGGAATCTGGAGCTGGGAACACCACCCCTCCCGGCCTGGACGAGGACCCTAACTAGGCCAGGTGGTCCCAGCCTCTTCCGGCCCCACACTTCCTGGAGTTCTTACTCAGGTAACTCCAGAGGCTTCGCCCCATTCCTTGTTCTTCCTAGAAGCTCTAGGCTCCTCTGGAGTCCCCCTTCTGGTTCTAAGCTTCCTGGGGGCCCCTGGCACCCTGCTTGGGCTGGGTCTTCTCCAGCGGAACCCCTGGAATCCCACAGCGGCACTACTTGTGGGGCGGAGGTGGGCGACCTTGGTGGTGGCCTGACCTGCAGGCCAGAGCCCGGCTGCAGTCCTGGGAAGTGCTGCTCAGCCCTCGCCTGCTGAGCTTGGAGCCCCCGTCAGCACCCTGCACCGAGACACCCCGGGCCGGCAGGGGGTCCTGCCCCGCCTCCCCTAGGCTCTGACAGCAGCCCTTGGTTCTTCCTGTTGGTGGAACACTCCTCCCCACTGGGAGTGGGAAAACAGGCTCCATTGCAAGCTCTCCGTGCCTCAGTATCCCCACTGGGAGCACGAGAGTAATCACCCTGCCTGTCTCAGGGGAACTCATGCCCAGGGGCTGGTCTGTGGCCGGTTATCAGCGAGCGAGAACAAAAGGGCCCCCGGAAGGGCATGCAGCCACCGAGGTGGGTGACTACCAGCATGTGTGCTGTCTGGGCTCCGAGGAGGCAGTGTGCCCAGGCCTGTGCTTGATGCTGACTTCCGGCCTCTGAAGATGACTGCTGCTAGTGTCAGGGCCGAACGTGGCGGAGAGGGAAGTGGGTCCCCAGCTCCCTGGACACTCACCAGAACAGTGGGCAGCTTCCCCCGGCGCCGCACATACAGCTGGAGGGCCAGGCAGTAGGCCAGGGCTCCGCAGAGCAGCAGGACGAAGACAAAGCAGATGCTGAGGTTGGTCGCGGTGAAATCTGCTGGCCCAGAGAGATACGTTTGTGACCCCGCACCGTGGACACGGAAGGATAATCCCCAGGGACTCCTCGGCCACTCTTGGTGAGTGGCCCTGGGCTACCTCCACAGGCAACCTCCGGGCCACAGCAGTGGGTCCTGGAAATCCCTGCCTGGCCTTCCCACCCCTGTCCCGGAGGGCTCCCTTCTTTGACACCGACTCTGCACCCAACGCTCACGGCAGCAAACAGAGCGAGGCGGCAGGATGAGACAGCAGGCAGGCTCAGAGGTTCTGGGGGCAGCCAGCTTCACCACTTCCTAGCTGTGGGGCTGTGCAGAAATTACTTAACTTCTCTGAGCCTCCACTGGTCCATCTATACAATGGGGAAAAGGAGAGCAGCGGCCTCTGATGATGCCATAAAGCACCCAGCATTTCTCATGTGCCATGCTCCCTGGTGCCACCCGGCCCTGGCAGCAGCCCCGGAGCCAGGAGCAGCCCAGCCTGTTTTTACAGGTTAGGGTCCCAGGGCTAGGAGAGGTGGCATCATTCACCCAGGGTCCTAGAGCTGAGAAGCAGTAAAGCTGAGATCTGAACAAAACCATTGCTCCCGCGACACACGAATGTATAATCGGCTTTGCCGCCTGACACGGCAGGCACCCATTCTGCAGTGGGATTGAAACAGCAGCGAGCTATCCAGGTCCTTCACAAACCTAAACTTACTGTAGATCTAGAAAGGGTCACTTTGTCTTTGCCCACATTGGACAGGCACTCCCAGTTGGTGTGCATCCCGGGGCACCGACACACGCTGGCTGGAATCTAGCTATGGCTTCCTCTGTGGATTCTATCTGCCCAGCCAGACTGCAGGCGCCTGGTGGGCAGGACCTCCGTGCTATACATCCCGCCTCTGAGAGGCGGGAGGAGTGTGCTGACTTCAGCAGCTATGGCAAGGAGCCGGCTCTGCTCTGCTTCCTCTGGGAGGCAGGGAGGTTAAGGGGAAGCCCTCATGCCCCCAGCTCTGAGAAAGACCAGCACAGCACTGTAACAAACAGGAACTAGCCCAGCTGGTAGAGGGTGACTGGGGCAGGGGTGGGGCTGCCCTGGGAAGCACAGCTGTGTTCAAGTGGAAGGAATTGGGCGGGGGGGAGGCTGGTTCTGCCACTGTGTCTCCTGCGGGACACCCACAAGCTGCTTATCCAAGCCTCAGTTTCCCTATCTCTGAAATGGGGACAGCAGGATCTCTCACATAGGTTGCAGGAGAGTGGATGGCTGCAGTGGGGCGGCGTGGGGGGTTGTGAGGGTCAGTGCCCAGCACCCACAGTGCTGAACAGATCCTTCTCAGACAGCACGGGGCCTTGCTCGTCTCCCTTCCCACCCTGAGGCCGGTGGCCCCCTGACTCACATTGCTTGCTGAGGACGATGCATTCCTCCTTGGACCACACCCCCTTGTTCATGCGGGAGGCCACGGACGGCTTCACTTTGAAGCAGAACGTCCCCACCTCTCCGGAGACCAGGAAGCTGAAGTTCTCCTGTTTGACCTTCTTGTTGGTGAACTGAAATACCAATAACGGCCATGAACACCACCCCCAAGCTCAGCTCCCAGGGCGGGCGGGGAGGGGAGGGGCCCTCTGGAGCTGACCCCCTAGAGCCTCCTTGCTCCCAAGATAACAACATGGGACCCCCAGTGCAGCGCAGTGAATTACCAGTGCAGACTTGGCACTGACAGAGCGAAGGGAGCGCTCTAGAAGCCGAGGCTCTGCCCAGAAGGGGCTGGGTTCAATTGGGCAGAGTAGGGCCAGTGCCCTTTGCAGACTGCAGGTATCCCCCGGAAGAGAGGCCACACAGCCTCTCGCAGCTTCATTTCTCGGCTATAAAATGAGTCAGATATTCCCGCAGAAGCAATGGCTGCGGAGAGTCTCACGTGGTGCGCGATGCCCAGCAGGCAGGGCCTCTCCCACCATCCCAGGGAGCTCCACAGGTCGGGCGCTGAGGTCACTTCAACTCCCTCCTCTGCCTGGACCACCTGTCCCGGGGACCCCTCTGCTCTGCCAGCAAAGTCAGCACACCCCAGGGACAAACTTATACCGTGTAGTTTCCCGGCTCCTTGCGGATCGCAATCTCATACTCCCGGAAGCATTCAAAGACCTTTTCGTAAGTGTCGCCTGCAGGGGCCACCGGGGGCCTGGGCGGCTGGATCTTCCCCAGGATGAAGCTGCCATGCATTTCGAGGTTCACGCTGCCAACTGTCAGAGTCACTGCAGGGCAGAGGGGTGGTGGCAACGTCAGAGCCTGGGGAGCCCACCCTGGCTCTGCCTACGCGTAGAGCTGCACCCTCCCCCGCAAAAACCTAGGCCATGCATCCTTCACCCAGCAGAACAAAGGACTTCCTGGGAAGCAGGTTAAAGACACAGCTACCCTAGGCCCACTGAAGACCCTCAAGGAAGCTGCAGGTCTCAGGCTGGGCCTGGGATTGTGCATTTTAAAAGCACTCCCTAGGAGGTGTGGCTGCACTGGGCTGAGCACTGGCCCAGGAGCAGGCATGTGGAAGCCAGTGACTTCCTGGGCCATGGGCCCTAACTCTGCAGAGCAAGCCCAGACACAACATGCTCTACCCCCACTGGCCGAATGCTCCAGTCCCTTCATGCGGGGGGCTCGTCCTCTCTCTTTCCCTCTCCAGAGAGACAGAGCAGCTCCTTGCCACTGCACACGGCTGACCCCTAGTAGCTCAGCCCTCAGGGGGGGGGCACATGCTGCCCTGTGCCGAGAGCTTGTGGATCCACTTCCGGTCCCTGAACCCCAGGGGCTCACAGGCCTGGGGCCCTGGTGACTCAGCTGCAGCTGTGTTATCCCAGGACTTCTGTAGGATAATCAACTCCAGTTCCCTTTAAAACCTCAGACCCCGCGAGCTGTTTTCATCTAACTTTCCCTAAAGTCCTGATGCAGCCCCAGGCTGGCCGTGAGCCTGGCTGACAACGGGGTGCTATGGGAGCACAGAGCACAGCTCTAAAGCAGAGTTTCTGGCTGGAAAGGGCCCCACGGGCTGTGTTCTAGTCCGGGGCGGAAAAGCACCGTCATCCTTGGTAAAGCGCGTTTCGGTCTTGGTCCAGAGGGAGTGCCGGCCACCATCCACCGTCCGGACTCTGGCCCAGTAGCCGCTGCAGTTGTACAGGTCCAGGGTCACCAAGGTGACATCACAGGAGGGCACCAGGCTCAGGTTGCAGTTGGGGACGGACTTCCAGGGCCCCTGTCCATACCTGGGGAGACACCAGGGTAAGCACTGGGAGAGAAACTTGTGCGCAGGCCTACCTCCTTGAAGACGGGATCAAGGCACCAGGGAGAGAGAGCTCTCACGGTGGCAGAGACTGGGTAGCCCATTGGGGGTGTCCTCTAGTCCAGGGCATCTAACTGCAGGGGGTCTCCCTTGGTTCTGGGCCCCTGCACCCATGCTCCTGTGTTCTGGAAGACTTGTGGATGGAAAAATGGGTGGGTGGCTCAAGCCCCAGTTGCCTGGGGACGCTTTGGTACCTTGGCCCGCACAGCCTCATTCCTCCCTTCTCCCAACTGCGACGACTGCTGGTGGTGTTTTCTTGTTTTCTAACTACGCCATGGAGGCTCTTCAGCAAATGGAAAAGGCTGGAGGGCAAGGGTGATGCCCTGGTTCTCCCCCAGCTCCGGGTGCTCTGCATAGCACACAGCGGGACCCTAGCAGCGCTCAGTGTGTGTGTGCGGGGGGGGGGGGGAGCAGATGTGTGTCACAGCCCCTCCCGCCTCCTCTCAACAACAAAGCAGCAGCACAAGCAGCACACCCTGTGCCAGGGCTCAAGGCAAGACCGGACCCCCCCTCCCTGCCCCCCCCCCACGCGTCCCCTTCCTTACTTCTGGATCTCCACTTCATAGTAGCTGCTGTGGGACTGATTTGTGGCAGGTGTCCAGTGGAGGATGTGGTGGAAAAATTCTGCTTCAAACCACACCGATGGAGGGCTGGGCAGATCTGTCCCTGGAGAGAAGAGCCTCAGTACCTGAGCCGGCACAGCCCCGGCTCCCCACCCCAGGGGAGGGGGACCCGGACAGGGTACCAGTTACTGAGTACCTCACGAGGGTGCTTTATATAAGATGAAATACCAAAAGTTCATGGAAAAAAAACGGAAGTAAAAGGCCAGTTCATTTTGGTGCATAACTTTTGTCTTCCATGCACAGATTTTTTCAAAATGCACAATTTCCTTATACTTTTTGAGGATCCCTCATAGGCACCCAAAATAAATTTATCTTTTGATTCTATTTGCTACAGGTGTTCTGGAGTTCCCTCAGATGTTTCTTGAATTACCAATGATAGCCCTAACGGTTGGCATTTATTACTGCAATTTTACTAAAGAAAAAATGGAGGGAGAGTCAGAGAGGTGAACCGGCTAGTTCAAGGTCAATGGGGCGAGCGAGGGGCAGAGGGGACTTGAATGCAGATGCATCTGACTGCAAAGCTGGGGCTGCATCCTCAGAGCCCTGCCCTGAAGCCGCAGTCAACCCCGGTGTGACACGGCAGGGGGCGACAGTGAGCTCTCAGATGAGCCAGTTCCTGGCTCTGCCCAATCCCAGGCCCTGCTCTGGCACCATCCCGAGGCCTGCCCTCCGTCCCACACCTGGCCCCCATCCTGGCCCCAGCACAAGGCCACCTCTGGAGTTCTCTGAGTCACGGAAACCCTGCCTGTGGCACCTGTCTGATTTCTTCAACGTTTCTTGGGCTCCCAAGCCTCACCCCCTAGCTTCTAGAAGGGCTGGTCCTGTAATCCAGGTGCCCAACTTCAGGGGAGGTGAGGACAGCCAGAAGGAATCGTCCTGGGTGAACATCCCCACAAAGAGCAGGCAGTAAGACGGTAACTACCCATGCCCGTGTCCACTCTCCCTCTCCTTTGACCCTGACACTCATCATTCAGGAGCCTCAAGCCAGCACTAGCCAGTGATTCGGCCTCGCTGAACTGATTCTCTCACTTCTAAGAATGCCCTGAACCCTCCCTAGTGGGGAGCGGGGGAGCCTTGCCATCAGGCAGAATGCAGGGTGCGCAAGGCAAGCGTGGCTGCCTCCCCTCTCCCCAGGGTCTCTCCATGTGGCCGCAGCTCTGCCCCTCCCCTGCCTTGTACTCGAAGGCTGTCGCCTCTCCACTCAGCTCTCTGGCTCTGAAAGCACACACGTCCCTGAGTCTGGGCCGTGACTGCCCAGCATTAGGCAGAAAGGGAACTTTGGGGTTTGTTCGCATGGCTCTCCATCACATGAATGGCCAACTACATGTTTTACTCTGTGTGTTGACGTCACCTAGAAGTGGTTTCGGTCCCTGCTCTTTGAGCCTCTGCACTTGGTCCTTCCACCTCCCTGCCTTTTCATTCTCTCTGGGGGACTAACCGTTCTCAGTTGCAGAAACCTCCTAGGACAGCGGCTGGGTTAGGAAGCTGACTTAACAGGTAGGAGCGTAGGAGGGAGGGAGACAGGTGGCAGTGGGAGTGAGTTAGGGCTAAAGACCATCAGACGGGGGTGATGGAGGAGAGATGGGAGGTGAGCAGAATGAGGCTGATGTGAGGACCAAGGGGAAGGAGACTACACAGGGGATCCAAATCATTACCTGGGCGACAAGCAGCCCCCACCACCTGAACCAGAGCAGGTAAAAAGCCAGAGCTACATTTAAGTTCGGGGAGAGGTGGCTGGATGATGAGTTTTGGCAGAGAGTAGGCGGGAAGGCTGCTGACCTTTCACCTAATTTTCAACCCGCGCCGACCCCCATCAGACCCTGGCTCTCCCACTGCCACAGCAGGCAACCCCGAACCGGAGTCCTGCCAGAGCGAGGGAGCCCCAGCCGAGAACCAGGGAGGAATCAGGGGCCAGCGCGAAGCGGTTCTTCAACGGACACAGAACTTTTAACAGCGGGCTGGGGACGGTGGGAGCCGGAGCCTTACCGTGCGCGCCCGGACCTGGGCACAGGCTGAGAAGCACCGCCAGAGGCACTACCAGGCGCCGCAGCATCCTAGGTGAGCCGCATCGTCGGGGAGCCGGAGCCGAGCTGCGCGCCTGCAGCCGCTGCTCCGTGGACTGGGACTCACACCCAGCTCCCGCCCCGCGCGCGCCCGCGGGGCTGACGTCTGGGGGCGGGGCCTAGAGATGCCCCGCCCCGAGGGCGCCGCCTTGGAGCTCGCCTCCAGCCCGGCGCTGACAGTGGTGCGTCCTGGGCTCCCGGCTTGGGGCGCGGGCGCACGGGACGGAAGTGGGGTGCCCGACAGCTCTCTCCTCCCTGCTGGCTCTGGCCCCGGGCGCCAGCTTCCAGGGCCGCGGTGGGGAAGGGGCTTGAAGGCACTGAGTGCAGGGTGCAAGGACCAGTGTGTGTCTTGGAGGACCTTCGTGAAGGGCTATGAGCTAGAGCAGTGGCAGGGTAAGCGTTTCCCTGCCTGCAATCTTTTGGGAGCTTTCATAATGACCCTTAGCCTTTTGGGGGGTTCCCCGAAGTGGCACGTTGAGTTATTTTGCTGCTGGTAGGTGAGAAAGGGATTTAAAACCAGATGACAAAGAGGCCCAGGGGGAAACGAGATTAGTCATGGAAGAACCTAAAGGCCTGGTTAATCTTGGCCAGCCAGCCAATGTCCTTTGGACAGTAGATAAGGCAAGTAAAGCCTACGTCTCCTTAAATAACACAGGCGTAGCCCATGCTTGCTCATTGCTCTTCCTTCTGGAATGTGTAGCAGGAGAACCAGCCAGCCAGCAGCTCCTGCTGTTCTTGTTAGCCAGTGCAGTCCCAACAAGCCATCAGCCACTGTTTCTACTTCTTTCGTTTCTGTTTTCAAACCAGTGGGGACACCGTTCTGAACCCCTTGTTCTGGGCAAACAATGCACCGTTCTGAGTGGCCAATCTCACTGTGGCCCCAACAGGCGCAGTCACTGCCACAAACCGCGTGCCTCAACTCGCTTTGGAGGGTGACCCTCAAGCTCCGCCTGTCGCTGGCACCTCTGTGTCACTGAGCCCATCACACCTCCCTGCAGGTGCAGTGAAGATGGGGGGTGTGGCACACGAACTGCTGGTCCACTCTGGTGGAGGGCCAGACCTCCAGTGTGAGCGAGTGAGAGTGCGGGCACGCACTCTGAGCCCTGCCCTTGTTCTCAAAGGACTCGGGGTATTTCCAGGCTGGGGCTGGGGTCCCCAGGCTCTCTCTGCCCCTGGGAGGTTTCCCTGACCGTGCCTACTGCCTGCACTGAAGGTCTCATCCACTGTGGCTTTTGGAAAAGCATCTGTAAGTCTGGTTTATGTGACCTGAGCACCGTGTACGTGGCGAACAGATTAGTAAGGCGTTATTCCCATGCTTTGTGGAGAGGTAAGCAAGCCTGTTTGAATGTTTTTGGAGTCAAGTCTCTCTTCCAAGTGGCCAGGATTGAGGGTAGCCCAGCTGGCTAAGGGTGGGAATGGTAGAGGTCCCCTCCTGTGTTGACAGACTCCGTTGGCACTGGAAAGACTTTCTTCTTGGTGACAGCCAGGGGAGGCTGGGGCATCCCAGCCGCATGGGGAGTGGTATCCACAGGTTCACCAGGACACACGAGCTGGCCAGGTACCACTGGGGGATCTGGGATGGAGAGACCCAGGCTTTGTCATGTGTGAGGATGGTTTGTGCACTCTCTGTTGCTCAATTGAGAAACTAAGACTGCAGATTGCTCAAGAGTGTGGGTCGTGACACAGGGTATGGCTGCTCTGTGAGACGATTTCCCTGTTCCCACTGACCTTTGTGGGGAGGCGGGCACCGTGGCAGTCTTCCTGATCTGGTCTTCACTTTGGGTTTTTTGTTGACTGATAAGAATGCAAGTCTTATCCCATCATTGTTTTGAAGGAGAGAGAGGATTATTTTTAATTTTTTTAAATATTTATTTATTTGAGAGGCAGAGTTACAGAGAGAGAGAGGGAGAGACAGAGAGAGAGGTCTTTCATCTGCTGGTTCACTCCCCAGATGGACACAACAGCCAGGGCTCCACCAATCCGAAGCCAGGAACCAGGAACCAGGAGCTTCTTCCCGGTCTCCCACGTGGGTTCAGGGGTCCAAGCACTTGGGCCATCTTCCTCTGCTTTTCAAGGCCTTAAGCAGAGACCTGGATCAGAAGTGGAGCAGCTGGGGCACAGACCGGCTGCCATATGGGATGCCAGCACTGCAGGAGGAGGCTTAGCCTACTACACCATAGCAGCGGCCCTGAGCAGAGGTTCTTAGTTCATTCATAGGACAGCACGTACTGCCTCCTGCGGTGAGCCAGGTACTGTTCTGGTGCCAAGAATAAGATAGTGCTCAAAGCAAAGTATCCTCCCTAAGAAACTATCTACCTAGAGAAAAAAGAGTGAACAGGAATTTTAATATTCTGTGGTAATGGGCCGGTGCTGTGTCCTAGTGGGTAAAGCCGCCGCCTGCAGTGCTGGCATCCCATATGGGCACCGGTTCGAGTCTTGGCTGCTCCACTTCTGATCCAGCTCTCTGCTATGGCCTGGGGAAGCAGTAGAAGATGGCCCAAGTCCTTGGGCCCCTGCACTCACGTGGGAGACCCGGAAGAAGCTCCTGGCTCCTGGCTTCAGATCGGCACAGCTCTTGCTGTTGTGGCCAATTGGGGAGTGAACCAGCGGATGGAAGACCTCTCTCTCTCTTTCTCTTTCCCTCTTTCTCTCTCTCTCTCTCTCTGCCTCTGCCTCTCTGTGACTCTGCCTTTCAAATAAATAAATAAATGTGTAAAAAAGAACTCTGTGGTGAGGGTGCTGGGAAGGAAGTGCCAGCTAACGTGAGCACATGGGGAACGAGCACTCAGCACATCTGGCGTAGGGGACGGGTGGGCTTCTGGAGGAGGTGCCATCTGAGCAGGGACTTGAGGGATGTGTGGGAGGTGGTGGAGTGCAGGTGGCCGTGGGGACATTCCAGATAGAGGGAAGTGTGCCCTTGCAGATGAGAGATGGTGGCATTTTTGAAGGGCCCTGTAGAGTGGGCACACTGATACTCTTGTTGGGAGACAAAGCCACTGCCATGGCTGCTGTGGGCAGACCTGGCTGGAGGTGGAGGCAGCATTTAAACACGAGGGCTTTCCTGGTGTCTCCTGCTGCCTCTAGAGAGTGCTCTGAATACAGGACAGGCACTGTGGTGTAGTGGCTAAGCCTCCGCCTGTGGCACGGCACCCCATATAGACGCTGGTTCGTGTCCTGGCTGCTCCTCTTCCGATACAGCTCTCTGCTTAACACCTGGGAAAGCAGTGGAAGATGGTCCACATGTTTGGGCCCCTGCACCTGCATGGGGGACCCAGCAGAGGCTCCTGGTTTCAAATCAGCCCAGCTCAGGCTGTTGCAGTGGATGGAAGATCACTCTCTGTCTCCCTCTCTCTCTCTATAATTGCCTCTAAATAAATAGATAAAATCTTTAAGTGAGAGAGAGAGAGAGAGAGAGAGAGAGAATACTCTGAATAGGAGTCCTGTTAAACAGATGATTACCAAGCCTCAAAAACAAAACAAAACAAAAAAATGGAAAACAAGAAATTCGCCTGGTGGGTTTGCTTCCTATTTGGTTTTTCATTCTCAGTGTTCTGAAAAGCCCCTGCCCAGAGCTGTGTGATTTCTGACATTCACACCAGTGTTGGGACGTCGTCTGTCTACTGAGCTCTTGCCCTGCTGCAGGCACGGTGCTGAGAGCGAGCACCTGCTGGCGGATGCTAACCAGGCGCTTAGCAATCCTTTTCCTCCTCCTGAGCATGCAGGGCCGGCAGCCGTAGCAGTCTCCTTGGGGTCATGGCCAATGTAAAGTTGGTTTGAGGGGTGCTGCTTCCAGATCTAGCCTCTAGTTGTGTCAGCGCTCTGGAGGGGTCCATGGAGGACTCCCAGGGGATGGAAGGAGGTCGGGCCCCTGAATCACCTCCTGAAGCAGAGCTGAGTGGGGAAGACATCAAACCTGCAAAGCACTATTCACAGAGTGAGGGCTGAACCCTTACAGCAAGCCACTGGGATACAGGGGTTTTTCTTATAGCAGCCAGAACCAGCTCTGCTGCTTAATCTGCAGGCATGGTGTCATTTACTCCCTGTAGCCACCCAGGGACATGAACGTCATTCTCAGGGCTCTGCAGAGATCCAGCTGCTTGCCAGCTTCTCCATTCTTAAGAGGCAGAGCTAAGGACGAAGCTGTTCAGTCCACAGCTCACCCTTCCCTGCTGTGGTCACAGGTTAACATGTGGCCTTTGAAGAGTTCTTTTTTCTTTTTTTTTAAAGGCTTATTTATTTATTTGAAAGGCACGGTTACAGAGACAGAGGCAGCAACAGAGAGGTCTTCCATCAGCTGGTTCACTCCCCAAGTGGCCACAACAGCCATGGCTGAGCCAGGCCAAAGCCAGGAGCCCCATCTGGGTCTTCCACATGGGTGGCAGGGGCCCAATCACTTAGGCCATCTTCTGCTGCTTTTCCCAGGACATTAGCAGGGAACTGAGTAGAAAGTGGAGCAGCTGGAACCGGCGCCCATAGGGGATGCTGGCAATACAGGTGCCACGACGCTGGCCCCAGAAGAGTTCTTGCTAGACAAATGCCAAGTGAGTTGAGAGAGAGAGGAAAGAGGGTGGGAGTCAGTGGGAGGAGGGCAGCTCAGGGCTGAGTGTTGTGGAGAGTTGGGGGATGTGGCACGCCCCAGGGAAGCGGTGGCAGAGCTGGGTGGACGGCTCGGCTCCCGTGGGAAGCCTTTAGGGGAACCGTGCAGCCCTGGCTGGTCCCTGTCTCCCTTTTACTCTACTTCATTGAGTTCTTCAGGATGATGCTTCCTTGTGGGCTTGGTGAGGGGCAGGTGGGTATCTGGGTAGGGACAGAGTCACACTTGCTTGCGGTCACGGGCACAACCTGTGGCTTCAGTCCCTGGACTGGGGATCAGGGAAGTCCCAGGCCTTTTGATCCCTGTGTCAGAGCTGCACGCAGAAGGAATGAACCCTGGGAAGGAGGGAGGGAGGCAGACAGAAGGAGCTGCCTGGGGAAACTCGGTAGTCCTTGAGGCAAAGGAATCTCAGAGGCCAAGGCAAGGGACCTGTCGAGGGGCCGACGGGGCCTGCTCTGCGGCCCCTGCCCGCCCCCAGCACGAGCCTCCCAGCCGTTGTCTGCAGAACCTTCATCCCTTCGCGGCCTGCCTGCCTGCTGGCGGAGGATGAGAGCCCAGAGGGCCAGGCTTCCTGCTGTCATTTCTCTCTGGCTGTGGATCATGGCTCAGGTTTGAGTGGGCCATTGCTTGTGCGTTAGCTGTTTGGGTGCCAGGCTTCAGTGAACGGTTTGGGGCTGTGGAGAGGGGCCCGGCAGATTTGCATGTTAAATACAAGTGGAAACTCAAGAGTGTGGAGGTGACTAGCCGGGGTTACTCCCCTACTTAGAGGCAGGAGGAAAACTCCGCCCTCCGGCTCCAAGTGCAACCATCTGGGTGTCCACCGCAGCAGCTAAGCTCGGGGCACTAGGAAGACTGCTGAACGCATCAGCTCACAGGGAAGGGAGGGAATCTGATTTCTTGGGGAGGAGCCTCCCTTGCTAATTCCCTGGAATCAGCAGAGCGGATAATCCAGAGCCGCGAGACCTGCTTCCACCCAGGCTCAGCCACCACCGGCAGTGGGCCCTTGCGCCAGCCCCTTTACCCCCAAGCACCACTGGCAAGGTTGGAGTCATTATCATCGCCCCAGGCTGCCTAAAGCTGAAACAAGAGTGCTCTGATGAGTGATGACACTTCCGCAGTGAGAGGTGGTGTGGCGGGGGCAGCACTGGGCAAAAAGTGCCTCTTATGGACTAGAGGAGCTGGCCCTTTTCTCTAGCTGCCTGGAGATGTTCGGCCTCCTTCCAGGCCATGTGAGGAGCTGGGCCCCACTGCCTCGGCCCCGGACAGCTGGGCCTTGGGACACCTCCCTATGGCAGAGAGCTTTTTGAGAAAGTTGCCATGTTAGGAAGCATGTGGCCCATCATCATTGCTTTGTGACTCGGGGTGCAAGGGGTTATGAAGAGACCACTGGGGCCAGTGCTGTGGTGCAGTGGGTAAAGCTGCCACCTGCAGTGCCGGCATCCCATATGGGCACTGGGTCGAGTCCTGGCTGCTGCACTTCCGATCCAGCTCTCTGCTATGGCCTGGGAAAGCAGTAGAAGATGGCTCAAGTCCTTGGACCCCTGGACCTGCGTGGGAGACCCGGAAGAAGCTCCTGGCTCCTGATTCCGGATTGGCACAGCTCCAGCTGTTGTGGCCAACTAAGGAGTGAACCAGCGGATGGAAGACCTCTCTCTCTCTGCCTCTCCTTCTCTCTCTGTGTAACTCTGCCTTTCAAATAAATAAATAAATCTTTTTTTTTTAAAGAGACCATTGACAGAAATATCCTGCGTCATTTCAAGAAGCACTTATGCCTTCCCTAGTCCAGATGGCCCTGACTTCTTCAGTGTTGAAGGGTATCATTTCCCCTTACTTCTAAAATAATAGCAGTCTGAACCCCATGCCGCCAATACAGGAAGTTCTTGTCCTCTTGGGCTCCCACTCCCAGAGCTGTTCTGGCGTGCTCACTGCCCTGGCTGACTGTCTCATGGCCGTGGCCCCTGGGCTGTGGCTGCCTGCTTCCTGCGTGGACGAAGGCTGGCCCTTGGCCGAGTGTGTGGGAGTGCCCAGGAGGCCATGGCCTACCCATGCTTCCAGAAGCTGCGGCTCGGAGCTCCCAGCAGCTCTGCCCTGCTCTGCAGTCCTTGTGGTGGGAGAGGCCGGCTACCTTCCCACCTTGGGAAATGCCTGGGCCTCTGTGAGCACCTTTCTTGTGCACACACAGAGAAGGGGTCTTTCCTCTCCTGCCCACTCCTGGCTTTGAGATGACTCATGGCAGGAACAGCCACGCCCTGAAGTCTGGCCTGGCTCCAGCTGCCCACACAGGGCGAGCTGCCTTAAGTGCGCTTTAGCCATGGGTGACGGCACAGGGGGACAGCAGCTGGGTGGTCCAGGCCCTCCTGCCCATGTCTGGGCTCTTGGTCTTCAAAAAATAAGACAAAGAACTCAGACTCAGGGAAGCCATTCCTCTGACTCCTCTGGGGCTTGGTTCTGCCGGGGAGACAGTTGGCATTGCCAGACAAAATCTGTAACACCCCAATCTGAGGCGTTTGCCTCGGCCCCGCCATGGATGTCCAGGGCTTCTTCCAAAGCCACAGGCATGCGCTTATGGAAAAGAGCGGGAAGGCTCTCCCGGGACGGAGGGAGGCTCCCACCTGAGGGTCAGTGCTGATCTCTGCTCTGTCATGCAGAAGCTGCGTGGGCCTCTGGATGGCAGCTCTGAGCGCCCAGCAGTCTGCAGCCTTTCCCAGGCCATGAGCACTGCGGAGAGGATGCGTGAGGGTGAACGAAGTGGCCTGGCCTGGCCTGGGCTTGGTGGGACTGAAAGGTAAGTCAGCTACCGGCCACGTTGGGCTCACACACTGGGTGTGGGGCGGGGGGGGCTTCCACCCGCTGGAAATCATGTGGACTGGACATGGAAGAACCAGCTTGGATGGTGTTCCGGAGGCTCCAAGGCGTTCCACACACGGGAGACATAACTACTGTTGCTCTCCTTTTTCCTAGAGACAGGAGCTCCTTTCTGATGATGCCAGGCTGAGTGTGACATGAGCAGCTCCCATGGGAGCCTCTTCTCCCCGACCCCCACACTCCAGGGGTCTCCCTGCCCCCATGGGACACTGGGATCCTTGTGGGGCACCAACCCTTGCTCCTCTGCCTCTGTTCTGACGCCCGCCCAGGATGCGCTGGGCTGCAGGCTTTCCCCCTTTCACAGAATGGGTGACAGAGAGGAGAAACAGTGGCTGGAGGACAGCCGGGCCTGTGGGTGGGGAGTGTGTGCAGGCACCAGCAGCCCGGGGACGGGGGAAGAGGGAAGCGCCACCGTCCTTGGGTGGAGCTGAAGCTCTGATAATTTATGAGAAAATGAAAGCCAGAGCAGGCTGTCTCGAGCCGATGGCGGTTCACACCTCACCCCCAGGTTCATTCTGTGGCCACCTGACCTTTGGGGACAAGAGAAAGAGTCAGCTGGAGCCCTTCTCACCTTCTTTTCCCAAAGTCACTGTGTGACAGGGGAGGGCCCCCTTCCGTCCTCGCTCACTCGCCCTCCATCCACCCTGCCCTCGGACGCCGAGGGACCCCCAAATGGAAAATCACCAGGACCCACGAGAGGAAAATGGGCATTTCTTCTGTAGGTTTTCAGAGCTCTTGTGTGTGGTGGGACCACTGCTATACTTCTTAAAACTTTGATTGATAGCTGTGTGTCCAAAAGCCAGGAAAACTCTTTGATCAAGTAAGCAAATGTTCACAGTTACACAGCTCTTATCCTCACATTGATGGGCAATAACAAGTTTCAGTTAGATGATTCGCCGCTCACCTCTAACATTACAAATTGTAGAAATTCTATTTAAAAAAAAATTAGTTACAGAGAAAGAGAGATCCATCCATCGCTGGTTCATTCTCCATGTAGTTTCAACAGCTGGGGCTGGGCCAGGCCAAAGCTCCGAGCTTGGAACTCCACCCGGTCTCGCAGGTGGGTGCAGGGGCCATCTTCTGCTGCTTTGCCAGGCACATTGGCAGGGAGTGCATGGGCAGTGGAGCAGCCGGGGCCCTGTCTGATGACAGAGCCCACAGCCGCTGCACCGCACCATCCTCTTGCCCTTCTCCCTCTGTCTCAGCTCAATCCTGCGAACGTTCACGGAGTGCTTGCGCGGGGTCAGACACCATGCCAGCACCTGCACACAAAGCCAGGAGCCTGGTGACCTCTGCCTTGGAGCGTGCTTACTTAGAAACCTAACGTGACAGTACAGGCTAACTTCCTCCCTGGAGCTCATCCGATCCTGTAGGAGACAGGTCATTCCTCCCCGCTTTACAAGGATGAAAGTGAGTCTGAGAAATGATATAGATGCCCCTCGACTTACAGTGGGGTCCTATCTCAGTAACCCCGTAAGTTGGAAACAGCTACGTGGGAAACGCATTACTCCACCTAACCTACTGCACATCTGGGCTCAGTAGCACAGCACACTGCAGAGTGTGGTTTGTTCCCCTCGTGACCACGGGGCTGCCTGGGGGCTGAGGTCACTGCTGCTGCCCAGTGCTGTGAGAGAGAGAACCAGACTGCACGGTGCTAGCCCTGGAAAGATCCAGATTGCAAAGTCGAAGAATCAGTATGCAGCCAGTGAATCAGTGTGCAGTTTTCCCAAGCATGCCCAGTAAATGGTGCAGCTGCTATAAAGCCTGGGTTTGTCTGGCTGCATCACAGCTGGTCCCCCCTCCACCGCTCAGGCCTCCCCACACCAGCCACAGCCACAGAGAAGCAGTCAGGCAATTCTAGCTGTAGGCTGTTGGGAAACTGCCAGGCACAGAGCCAGCTCTGGGGCCCACTGACAGGTGTTTGCGTGCCGCTGCTTTCCCCTTAGAGGCCCACTGCCCATGCAGCCAGTTGGGGGGAACCCCTAGGGGCTGTGGAAGACAGGGCAGGGCTTCTGGCTTCTGAAGCAGTGACTTGGTCAACCTGCTCCCAGCTGTGCCTGTCCGATGGCTCTCACTGCAGCCCCTCCACTGCCCCCACAGAAAGGCCCTCTGAGGATGTTTGCCCTTAAGTAGCTATCAATGCCTTTCCTCCGGGCAGAGCGAGCACATGAACTCCTGCCGCACAGAGTGCATTCTAGCAGGAGTGTAGACATCAGCAACCAATAGATTAGAAAATACATAGTCTGCTGGACACTGATCGGTGCTACAGAAAACATTAAAGTAAGGAAGGGGTGAAGGCCGGGGGGGGGGGTGCGTGTAGGAAGGCCTCCTCCCGGTTATTTGAACTGGACCCTGAAGGAGGCGAGGAGTGAGTCATGTGGATATCTGGATGGAGAGCATTCCAGGCAAAGGGGATGGCACGTGCAAAGGCCCTGAGGTGGGAGTATACCTGCCTGGTTTGGGAACTGGGACACCAGTCTGGGGCTGGAGACCAGAGAGTGAGGCTCCCCTGGCTATAGGGGACCATGGCCCGTGGCAGGCAGACAGAAAGACAGAGGATTTGAGAACTCTGTCTCTCCCACTTCCCCTCAAGAATATTCACTGGGTAGGGGGAGGGATTTGGGGGTGGTGTGGCCACAGGGCCCTCCTTCCAGCCCCTTGGGCCCTGCCTCCAGGCCCCCAGTAAGCTGTACTTCCTATGGACTCACACTCTGGCCCTCTCTGCCCTCGTCCTCTCTTCTCTGTCTTCTTGGTCCACCCTTTCTTATTCCTGTTTCACATTCTTCCCTCTCACCCGGGTCTGAAGTGTCTGGACGCAGAGGGGCGGGTGGGAAGAGGGTGGGAAGAGGGCTAGGGGTTGGTGAGGAGGAAGATCGAGGTGTATGAGCTTCCTGCGGCTGCTGTGGCCGGTGACCCCAAACAGGGTGGAGGCCGGAAGCAGTGGCCTGGGCCAAAATCCAGGCACTGGCAGGGCTGCACTGCCCAGTGGCTCCAGGGAAGAATCTCTTCCTTGCTGCTTGCAGCTCCCGGGGTCGCCAGCTTGCTTTGTGGCCTTCTCGGTGTGTGCCAACTGGCCCTCAGCCTCCCTCATATCATGCCTATTTCCCAACAGCTTAAATGCAGTTGCATTTAGGGCTCGCCCCGATAATCCAGGGTCATCTCCCCATCTCTGAATCCTTGATTCAGTCACATCTGTGAGGACCTTATTCCCGGGGGGGACATCTGAGCAAGTTGCAACATTCATGTGGATGTTCCTTCAACCCTGCATTCCTCCCACACATGTACTGGGCTCCTCCTCAACAGCACGTGGTGCACAGGACACTGAAGATGTGCAGGGAGCAAGGCAGAGCCCTGCTGGAATACAGCCCTACGGGTTAGAGGGGAAGATGGGCACTCATCAAAGCAGCACTCAAATAACATGCGATGAAGCGCACAGCTGTCTCGGCGGCAAGTGCTCTGAGAGCCTGCAGGTGGGGCTTTCCCTGGTGAGCAAAGCCCTGGGGGCGTTGCAGTGCAGTGCTGAGGGCTGAGTTGGGGCCATCAGGGAGGGCAGGGAGTTGCAGGCAGAGGGGACAGACGGGGCGTGGCCAGCACTGATGGGTGGCGCAGGGCTTGGGTGGCCAGAGGCAGGTAGGCCAGGCTTCCAGGGACTATGTGGGGTCACTGTGGTGTGCCCTTCCCCACCCTTTACCCCGCGCCTTGCTCTTGGCCACTGTTCTGTGTCCACAGCTCCATCCTCCCAAGACCTGATTCAACTTCCTGCCCAGTGCAGTGCCAGGTGGTTCAGCAAGGAAATCCCCCAGGTTGGTACTGGGCCAGACCACTAAACTTTGGTCAACAAAAAAATTTGTAAAGGCTATGGTGAGGCAGGCATGGTGGTGGGAGTTACAGGGAATAGGATGAGAACACGACATTATTCTGATTCTTGAAGCAAGAAACTAGGCGAGGGCACTCTACAAAGTTCATAAAAAAAAGAATGAAGAACTAAGTTTATTTTGGTGCAAAAAAAAATTCAAGAGAATCCATGCACACTTTTCTCACACTCTACATTTTTCATGAACTTTTGGAAGAGTCCACGTATGCAAGGCTTTCAAAAAGTTTTGCACCCAAATAAGCTTACATTTTAACTTCGTGTTTCCATACAATTTTTAAAGAAGCCTTGTGTGGCAGAGAGGAAAACACAAAGGTTTACGCACCAAATAGTCTGCTCACCTGGCTCGAGTCTCACTTCTGCAATTTCCTGGCTGTGTGACCTTGGGAGAATGACTTCACCTCTCTGTGCCTGAGTACCTTTCCAGGAGCTTCTAACCCCAAGTCCACACCCATTTAAGATGGACTCATTGTGGACCGGCATAGGCCGGGAGCTGGCAACGCTGAGAGACGCACCTGCTGGGAGTGGAGCACCGGTTTGCTTGTTTCCTCTTCCAGCCTCCAGCTCTGTGGCCCACCAGTCCTCATCCCCAGACACACACCAGCTGGTGATTCACAAACAGGGACCCCAGGCCAGGCACGGCTTGCCAGGAGCCAGCAGAGACAGGAGACACGTGTTCTGGGGGTATGGGCCCACCTGGCCTTCTTTCTTTCTGCCGGCCTCCTTCCCTCCTCCCGCACAACACAGCGCTGTCTCCAGAGAACCTCTGCCATTGACCTTGGCCATGCTTATCTTTCCAAACGGTGCAGCTTTGGGAAGGAATATTTGACCTACAGGTTGCATCCGCGTCTTGTTGATCAGTCACTGTTATCAGAAGCTTCTGCATGAGTTGGTCTTTAAGGGGAGGGGCTCTGGTCTTTTCTGCAGAAAGCCCAAGGAGGAGTCAGAGGACACGGCCACTGGCCACTGACTGGAATGGGTGTGGCTAATCCCTCCATTTTTCCCAGCCTCAATTTCTATGACAAAGTGAAGATAAGAATCCATGCCCTGCAGCCTCCCAGGACTCCTGTGCTGATCCCATGAGTTTCTGCACCCAGGCCTTGTGGGCCCCAGCACGAGGCTGGGGGTAGAGGTGGGCAGAGGCAGCCTTGGGGACAGAACCATTGAACTTTCCGAGCTTGGCTCAGCCACACCGTCCTGTCCCCGTGACTCCTCCTGGTGGGGGGTGCTGCGGGGGCAGGCGGGTTAACCACTTCAAGTCATGTTGTTTGGCTTTCTTATCCAACCACAGCGGTTTCTGAGTCTTCGGCTCCCTCCCTGCCCTCTCGCCTTTGAATGTCTGAGTGGGGGATTTTGCTCCAAGTGTGAAACAGGCTTCTAGCTGTCGCCAGGTCCTCCTAGTAGGTGCGAGTGCTGTTGGTGCCCTTGGACGACAAGGGCACTGGATGTGTGAATGGCAGCCACAGGCTGTGGCCCCGCAGGCCCTGGAGCTGTTATGGGGGCCCAGGTCTTGGGTTCTGCGGTGGGCTCTGGAGCAGGCACAGGTGAGCACCCACTTACTACACAAGCAGGGGAGGGAGATGTGTGAAGACGGTTCGGAGCAGGGCTCCCCTAGAGCAGCAAACCTGGGTGGATGTCAAGGCCGAGGTGTCGAGAAGCAGGTTCCGGACCCATGGCTGCAGAGGCTGAGCTGGGGCCTGGGGTGGCCACAGCTCTAGGGAACAAGGAACCCCTGAATGCAGGCCGTCTGGGCGGTTCTTTGCAGTTCCCGGAGCCCGCCTCGGGAGAGTGCAGATGAACGTGCGCTGTCTTCCTGAGAAGCTGTTTTGCTGAGAACACCCAGATGTCTTCTCCCTTAGGTACACGGAGACTTTCAGGCCACCCTGACCCTCAGCCCTGATGCGTGTAAAGCAAATCAAAGTGTGCGGACACATGCAGTCAGGGCTCCGACCTATGAGGCTGCAGCCCCCCCACTCTCGCCTTTTCCTCCCTGAGTCTGCCTCGGTGTTAGTTTTTGTCCGCCGACACACAGGGGTGGCTGGACCAACTAGGCAGTAAGGGAATTCACTCCAAATTCAAGACAAGCGGACAAATACAGTGTCTCCCTGGGTCCCGGTTTCTTATTGGTGAAGCAGGCACAGTAGCGCTCACTGCATAGGATTATTACAAGGATTCAATGAAGTAAGATACGTAAGGGACGTCCATCACAGTTCATAGAGCCGAGCGAGGTGTGCAGCACACATCCGATTTGGGTAGATCCAGTTCCGTGTTTATCATCGTTATCAGCCAAGTTTCTTTTCCAATACAAACTACTCCTGAATAACCCTTTGGCTGACACTGGTAATAAACTCTGAATAAAACATTGAAAGTCCCAAGTATAAAGACAAATGCCCCAAGTATAAGAACCCCATGTGCCTTCCATAATCTGCCATGCCTGGGGGGCGGGGGAGCAGGACCAAACTCCTCCCCCTTCAGGTGGAGGCCTGGGGCCACTTCGATAGGAAGTACAGCGCGGAGGGAGGGGGATGGATAACTCCACAGAGAAGCGGGGGGGGGGGGGGGGGGGGAGGGCGGGCACGCTCTCGACAAATTTTTTTTTTATTTTTTTTGATTTTATTTATTTTTTTTTATCTTTTATTTAATGAATATAAATTTCCAAAGTACGACTCATGGGTTACAATGGCTTCCCCCATACCGTCCCTCCCACCCACAACCCTCCCCTTTCCCACTCCCTCTCCCCTTCCATTCACATCAAGATTCATTTTCGATTATCTTAATATACAGAAGATCAGCTTAGTATACCTTAAGTAAGGATTTCAACAGTTTGCTCCCACACAGAAACATAAAGTGAAAAATAATAGATGATTTTTTTTTAAATGATGATGAAATCAGATCAGACCTCTTGTCATGTTTAATCCCAGTGGGAGTCAAGTTGGGAATTGATAATTTCTTTTTTTTTCCTGTACAACACCACACCGGAGCAGTGCTCCTGAGCACTGGCAAGGTCACAGGTCACCAAACACCAGGCAAGTTGTGAGCAGCTGCCCCCACCAAGGAGCCTGTGGAGACACACACGAGGCCACCCTGCACGGCATCCCAGCGCAGACCCAGGACGACTGGTGCACACTAAGGAAATGCGAGTAAAATCGGGGCTTTAGTTAGTGATGTCGCAACACTGGGTCCCCAGCTGTAGCAATGCACCACACTGATGTGGGGAGTTAAGAGGAGAAACTGAATGTGGGCTGCAGAGGAACTCTCTGCACCATGCTGTCAATCTTTTTTGCTAATCGACAACTGTTCTAAAAAGCTAAAGACCATCGACAAACGGCGCATGTACACATCCACGTATCTGTATGATCTATCATCTATCTACTGCCAACAGAGGAAAGCCACCATGGAAATACGTTAACAGCTGATAAACAAGTGATGTAAGGGGTATGCAGGAGTTCCCCTTAGTGTTTTTTTGCAACTCTTCTGGAAGTCGGAGATTAATCCCCCACCCCCAAAAAGTCATATAATCTGAAAAAAAAAAAAAACAAAGAAAGGAACCCATCTCTTTTGGACAAACAAAAGCATAAAAGAAAGAGAGCGAACTTGGGGAGGTTCCTGCATTCCTCATGCCGGTTCCAGGTGGCCCCTGGGGGACCAGCAGTGCACATTAAGGAGAATCTTGCCGGGCTGGGGCCCGAGTTGGAGGTCCAGGCCCAGAGCTGCCAGAGAAGCTGGAAGTTGAAGAGGCCTTGGAAGCAGAGAGCGCAGACTATGGAGACCCAAACCTACCTACAGACTCAACTCGATTCCTCTCCTCTGCTCTCCTCTCCTCTCCCCTCCCCTCCTCTTCTTCTTCTCCTTCTTCCTTCCTTCCTTCCTTCCTTCCTTCCTTTCTTTCTTTCTTTCTTTCTTTCTTTCTTTCTTTCTTTCTTTCTTTCTTTCTTTCTTTCTTTCTTTGTCAGAGTTACACAGAGACAGTAGAGGTAGAGAGAGATCTTCCATCCGCTGGTTCATTCCCCAGTTGCCACAATGGCAGGAGCTGGGCCGATCCGAAACCAGGAGCCAGGAGCTTCTCCTGGGTCTCCCACGTGGTACAGGAGTCCGAGGACTTGGGCCATCTTTTACTGCTTTCCCAGTCCATAGCAGAGAGCTGGATCGGAAGTGGAACAGCTGGGACTGGAACCAGGGCTCTGATATGGGATGCCTGTGACGCAAACTGCGACGTAACCTGCTGTGCCACAACACTGGGCCCTGAATTCCATGTTTCCTGTTCATAAGCCTCTGCTCTTGTCTTTTTTTATAGCCTTCTACTTTCTTTAGTTTGATTTGCTTTTTGAAATCATCTTGACTTGACAACTTAGATAACTGATTTTCAGCTTTTCATCAGTGCTAATTTATGTATTTGAGGTTCTACATCTCCCTTTGGGCTCTGTTTCAGGCACATTCCATAGGTTTAGTTGTGTCTACCACTTGATTAAAAATATTTTAAATCTTTATTACGATTTCCTGTGTCTGGACTTGAACCAGTGTGGGATGCCAGCACCCCAAGTGAGGGCTTAACCAGCTGTGCCACAACTCTGGCCCCTGTTATCATTTTTATTGATTTGTGGAACATCCTCGAAGTGATTTAAATTCTTGAAAGTCACTGAGTTTTGATTTATGACATAGGATATGATTAATTTAATATTTGAAATTTTTGATGCTGTTCTTATTATGAATTTCAATTTCTGATTATTTGTTGCTACTATATAAAATACTATTGATCTTCGTATATGGGTCCTCACCTGTTACCTTGCCTTTTACTACTGACTGGCTCTTGAAGCTGTATCATAGATCCTACCAGGTGTTCCACAGAGACGATCATGTTGCCTGAAAATAAAGTCCGTTTTACTTCTTTCCAAACTAGATGTTTTTTCTGTCTTTTTCTCTCCTGGTTGTGCTGGTTAGAACCTCCAGTGAAATGTTGATTGGAAGTAACAGGGATGTCTGTCCTATTCCTGATCTAAGGGGGAAATTTCTATTTCTTAAAAGGTTTATTTATTTATTTGAAAGGTGGAGTTACAGAGAGGGAGAGAGGCAGAGAAGTCCTATATCCACTGGTTTACTCCCCACATGGCTGCCATGGCCAGGGCTGGGCCAGGTCGAGGCCAGGAGTCTCCCACATGGGAGCAGAGGCCTAAGCACTGGGGCCATCTTCTGTTGCTTTCCCAGGCACAGTAGCAGGAAGCTGGATTGGAAGTGGAGCATCCGGGACTCGAGCCAGAGCCCGTAAGGGATGCTGGCACTGCCGGCTGCTTCAGGGCAGCGGCCCCAAATTCAGTCTTTTGCCTAAAGTGTGATGATAGCTGAAGGGGGTATTTTTTAGAAGTTTTTTTTTTTTTTTTTTTTTAAGTCAGATTGAAGGAGTTCCCTTCCAGTCCTCATTTGCTGAGAATGTGTATCAGGAATGGGTGCTAAATTTCCTTCAGTGCTTTTCCTGCACCTACAGAGTTGAGGCGGTGATTTTCCCTTTCTGACTTCTGAATGTCAGGAATTACACGGAGGGGTTTTCAAGTGCTAATTGCAGCCCAACCCCTGGGGCCCACCTCGCTTGGTCCTGATAATCACTGCATTGTTGGGTCTGATTGGCTACAGTGTGGTTTAAATTTTTTGCATCTATGTTCATAAGAGATTTTGTTTTTCAGTTTTCCTTTCTTGTAAATGGATTTGGTTTTAGTACCAGGGTAACGTTGGCCTCATGAAACCAGTTGGGATACATGCCTTTTCCTTCAAGTTTTTGGAAGAGTTTGTGTAGATCTGGTGTTAGATGTTCAACTAATTAGCATTTTGGCTTTAAATTTTTAATTAAATTAAAATTTTTCTTTTATGTTTTGTAAATTACCAGTGAAGCAACCTGTGCCCAGCGTTTTCTGGGTGGGAGGGCTTTTAACTTCAATTTCAAATTACTGAACAGATCCGAGGTTGTTCAGGCTATGTCATTGCTTTTTTTTTTTTTTTTTTTTTTTTTTTTGACAAGCAGAGTGGACAGTGAGAGAGAGAGACAGAGAGAAAGGCCCCTCTCCCTGCTGGTTCACTCCCCAAATGGCCACCACAGCCGGCACTGTGCCGATCTGAAGCCAGGAGCCAGGTGCCTCTTCCGGGTCTCCCACGCAGGTGCAGGGGCCCAAGCACCTGAGCCACAGCAGAGAGCTGGACTGGAAGAAGAGCAGCCAGGACTAGAACCCGGCGTCCATATGGGATGCCGGCACCACAGGCGGAGGATTAACCAAGTGAGCCACGGTGCTGGCCTGGTACTGGTGTTTTGTGTCTCCTCTCTGTGCTGGTCGGTCTAGCTAGAGGTTTACCGGTTTATTCGTCTTCTCAGGGAACCAGCTTTTGGGGTCACAGACTTCCTCTCTTGTTTTGTTTTGTTTCCTCTTTCATTAATTTCCACTTTGGTCCTGTTATTTTCTTTTTACGCTTATTTGAAGTTTCATGTTCTCTGTCTCCGTCTAGTTTGTGAAAGCAGAATACGAGCTTGCTTACTTGACTATCCTCTTCTAGGAAAGCCGTGGAAGCGTGCGTAGCTGCCCTTGGGCGCTGGGCCTCAGTCTGTGTTGCGCTGCTGTGACAGCACGCCTGAGACTGCACGCTTCGCGAAGAATAGAAATTATTTCTGACAGCTCTGGAGGCTGAGAAGCTGTCTGGCGAGGGCCTCCGTGCTGTGTCATCTGATGGCAGAAGGCGGAAGGGCAAGCGAGCCTGCTTACGTGAGAGAAGAGACAGCCAACCAGCTCCCATATAATGACGCTAATTCAAGAGTGAAGGTCTCCCCTCTGCACGCTGCTGCGCTGGGGGTTGCTTTTTCCATACGGTCGCACTGCAGCATGGTGCCTGGAAGCATCCCATAAACCCTGCCATGTTCTGCTTTCATTTTCAGTGAGTTCAGATTCCTCTGTGATTCCCTTTTCTAGGTTCTCTGTGAAAATGGGTTCCTTAGAAATAGGAGATTCCGTTTCCAGGCATTTGGGGATTTTTCAGATATTCCTTTGGTCTTGATTTCTTTTTCAAGATTTTATTTATTTATTTGAGAGGTAGTTACAGACAGTGAGAGAGAGAGAGACAAGAGAAAGGTCTTCCATCTGTTGGTTCACTCCCCAAATGGCTGCAATGGCTGGAGCTGCGCCTATCTGAAGCCAGGAGCCGGGAACTTCTTCTGGGTCTCCCATGCAGGTGCAGGGACCCAAGCACTTGGGCCATCCTCCACTGCTTTCCCAGGCCATAGCAGAGAGCTGGACTGGAAGAGGAGCAGCCGGGACTAGAATCGGCACCCATATGGGATGCTGGCGCTTCAGGCGGAGGATTAACCTACTGCGCCACGGCACCAGCCCCTGTTCGTGATTTCTGGTTAGTGTCTCTGTGATCAGGGAGCATGCTCCTTTGGAGTTTATGGAGACTTATTTGACAGCCTAGACTGACGCCTGTGTTGGTAAATGCTCTATGTGTCGGAGGATGTATTCTGCTGCTGTTGGGTTGATGGTTCGTAAAAGTCAATCAAGTCAATGACTGACAGAGCTGTGTGAATAACAGTACTGCTGTTGATCTCCTACCTGCTGCTCTAACTCTCGAGAGAAAGACATTGAAATCTCTACCTATAAAGCTGCATTTATCTGTTTCAGTTTTTCTTTCTGTGTTTCAAAGGTATATGATATTCAAGATTCTCATGTCTTCTTAATTGATCCCTTTATCAATAAGATGATCTCTATCTCTGAAAATACGCTCTGCTCTGAGATCCAGCGTGTTTGAGGTTAATATCAGTACTCATTTTCTCTTGACTAGTGTTAGCACGTCCTATCTTTGCATCCTTTTACTTCTAACCAGTATGTATCTCTATATTCAAAATGCATTTCTGGTTGGCAGCATATGGCTGGGTCTTGCTGTTTTTATCCAACTTTGCAACTTCTGAGTTTTTCTTTTCTGTTTCTAAATTTTTTTTTTTATTTGACAGGTAGAGTTATAGACACTGCCTTCCCAGGGCCACAGCAGAGAGCTGAACTGGAAGAGGAGCAACTGGGACTAGAACCCGGTGCCCATATGGGATGCCGGCACCACAGGCAGAGGATTAACCAAGTGAGCTATGGCGCCAGCCCCTAAATTTTTTTTTTAAAGTGGAATTACAGAGAAGCAGAGGAAGAGGCAGAGAGAGAGAGAAGTCTTCCATTGGTTGGTTCACTCCCCAAATAGCCACAATGGCCAGCGCTGGACCAGACTGAAGCCAGGAGCCTGGAGCTTCTTCTGGGTTTCCCACATGGGTGCAGGGGCCCAAGCACTTGGGCCATCTTCTGCTTCCTTCCTAGGTGCATTAACATTGAGCTGGATCGGAAGTGGAGCAGCTGGGACCGGAACCAGTGCCCATATGGATGCCGGCACTGCAGGTAGTGGCTTAACCTGCTACCTTCACAGCCTGGCCCAAACCTCTGAGTTTTAATTTGGGTATGTGAGCATTTTACATTTGAAGTGATTATTGGTGTGGTTAGGTTTTAATATTTCAATGCTTATCTCCTTTTTTATTTGAGAGGCAGAGAGAGAGAGAACTTCCATATCCTAGTTCACCCTCTACACACTCTTGACAGCTAGGGCTGGGTCAGGCCAAGGCTAGGAGTCAGGAAGCCAATCCAATTCTCTCGTGAGGGAGCAGGGACTCAATCACTTGCACCATCACTGCTACCTGCCAGGGTCTGGCTGAGCAGGAAGCTACAGCCAGGAGTGAGGCTGGACTCAAACCCAGGGGCTCTGACACGGGCCACGCACACCCTCACTGCGAAGCCCAACGCCCGGCCATGGTGTTGTTGGGTCTGCGTCTGCCGTCCACAGCTTCCTTTCCTTGTGTCTCAAATGTATGTCTGCCTCTTCTTTTTTTCTTTCTTTTTTTTGGAGTGAGTACTTTTAAATCTCTTCTGTTGGCTTCTTAGCTGTAACTCCTTGTTACTGGGCCGTTTGGAGTGGTTGCTTTTAGGCTTATGGTACTGTCCTCAGTGTATCACAGCGGACCTCCAAGTGTATCACTTCCTTTAAGGTTCAAGAGCTTTCCAAGAGCGCACTTCCACGCGGTGTCAACATGCTTTTACTTTTGCATGTGTTCTACAGTCTATGATACATTGTAGTATTTGTGAGTTAGGCGTCTCTAATCTTTTAAAGAGGCTAAGTCATTTTTAGAGACCCACGTGTTTAGCAGTGTGGTCACTGCCATTTCCAGTATCGGTCACTCCTTAGCGCCGATCCAGATATGCACCTGCTCTCCTTTCCCGTCCTCCGGGAGGAGCTCCTTGAACATTCTGGCAGCGCGGTTCTGCTGGTGGAAGGCGTTTCGTGCATCCGAAGATGTCTTTCCCTGTATTTTTGAGCGGTTTCTTCCCGGGTGTAGACTTCGAGATCATCTCCCGCTTTCCCTTTCCCCGCTCCAGAGAGGCTGCTCCGTCCGCGTGCCCGCGCGGCTTCTGCTGAGAAATCCGCGCTTGACTCCTTCCTCTCCTGCTCTTACAACATCTTCTTTCACGCGGACTTTGAGAAAGGTGCTTGGAACGTGCCGCTGTGTCGTTTTCTGCATGTTTCTCACGCTTGGGGTTTTGTTTGGCTTTGTTTTACTGTTTGGTTTCTTGAACCTATGGGGTTTATAATTTTCATTAGGTTTAGATTCGGTTCAGCCATTATTCCTGTTTCCCCTCTCATCTCCCTCAGGGACTTTAAGGGATTCCAGTAGTAGGCTGAGTGAAGATGTGTTTCATTTTGTTCCTGAACTACGGAATAGTGTCTATTTTGAAATCCTCAAGTTCACTAATTTTCTGGAATGTCTAATCTGCTGTAATCTCATTGGGTGTATTTCATTCTAGAAATCAGAATTAAGACTATAAAGTGTATCTCTGAGGTCTCAGCTTTGGGAGTATGTGAACTACAGTAATGGCAACTGTGTTAACGTCTTTCTCTGCTAATTCTAATGGGTCAGTTCTAGATTGGTTCCAACTGATTGATGATTTCATCAAGTGGGTCATGTTTTCTTCTTTCTGTGTAAGCCTGGTAATCTTGGTTCAGTGCCAGATGATTTTATCTTGATGGGTGCAGGGTGTTTTCAGTTTCCTTCACTATTCTTGAGCTGCGTTCTGGGATGCAGTTCCGTTACTTGGAAACAGTCTGATCCTTTGGTGTCTTGCTCTTGTGATTTGTTAGGTGAATCTGAAGTAGCTTTCGGATTACGCTAATTATTTCCCCTATTGAGGCAGTCTTCCTAACGCACTGTGCATGAGGAATTTCTCCAGTGTGGATGGTGGGACGGGCATATTCCTAGTTCTATGTGAGTGCCGGGTACTGCTCCTCTAATCCCTTCAGATGCCATTTTGCCCGGCCTCAGATAGCTTCTCCACACGGACCATCAATGCCCCGCTGGATACCTGACGGGAGCCCCCTCCAGGTCTCAGAGGTTCTGTCCGCGTGCAGCTCCCTGCTCTCTGCTGTTCCATCCTGTGAACTCCAGCCACAAAGTCTCTGCTCCCTATGATCTGACGCTGTCTCAAGGCACCGTGGGAGCTGTGCGAGTGTTGCAGGAGTAGTGCTGGGGGGGAATCTGAGGCTGCAGGAGTTCACGTCCATTGTCCCTTCCCAAGAACTGTGGCCGATTCGTTTCAGAAGATTCTTTAGAAACAGCAAGCTCCTGTTTTGCAGCTTGGGGTTACAGCCTCTCCCCTCCTGCTGGGTCCCAGCTTTTCTCTGCTGGATCCACCGAGGAGTGTGCAGTTTGGGTGTTACAGCTTCTCCTGTCTTCCAGGTTCCTTGTCTCATGACCAAGAAGAATGAGGCACATAGACAAGCAAGAGTGAGCAAAGCAAACACAGTTTATTGAAAGAAGCAGAGAAAGCTCCCAGCAGCCAGGAGGGGTTCCAAGGGGTTTGCTCCCCAGGACTGCCTAGCTCAGGACTTTCATGTGTTTCTAAGGAAGGACGGTTACCTGATTGGTGGAGGTGTATGTTAATGAGGTATTGTATGTGGACCAATCATGGAGTAGGCAGAGCCTGCATGTGATTGGTTCAGCCAGGAACCAATCAGCAGTGGCCTAACATGCAGCTTGTGTTACATAGGGAGGTTAGCAGTATGCTTAAACAGCTCCATGATGGGCTGGGGCTGGTGAAAAGCAGGAAGCGGTCCGCAGGCACCAGGTGGGAGCCTTGTGGCTTCAGGCCGTTTACAGCCTGCGATTGTTCTGGGCCTGTGTCACGATGGCTCATTTTGCTTGTTTTCTCTCTCTGGGTCACTGTCTTTGCCTCCAGTTCAAAGTCTTGAAAACCACTGTTTTGAATATTTTGTCTTTCTGTGGAGTGTCCACATGGGAGGGTCAGTGCAGTCCCTCTCACTCCGTGTTACCCGGAAGTGGAAGCCCTCACTTGCATTGCTGTTGTTTCTAGAATGCTAGGTTGGCAGTTGTTTCCTATCAGCACTTGAGACCCATCACCCCATTGCCCTCTGGCTCCTACTGTGAGAACGTGTATTGATGCGGCGCCGGCACACCAGGTTCTAGTCCCAGTTGGGGCGCTGGATTCTGTCCCGGTTGCCCCTCTTCCAGGCCAGCTCTCTGCTGTGGCCCAGGAGTGCAGTGGAGGATGGCCCAGGTCCTTGGACCCTGCACCCCATGGGAGACCAGGAGAAGCACCTGGCTCCTGCCATCGGATCAGCGTGGTGTGCCGGCCGCAGCGCGCCAGCCACGGTGGCCATTGGAGGGTGACCCAACAGCAAAGGAATACCTTTCTCTGTCTCTCTCACTGTCCACTCTGCCTGTCAAAAAACAAACAAACAAACAAACAAAAAATGTGTATTGATTATCTAGAGCTGCCACAGCGAAATAGCACAGACTGGGTGCTTTCTCTTTTTTTGTCTTTTAAAAAATTTTAAATTTTATTTTAATTTATTTTTTAAGGGAATACAAATTTCGTAAGTACAACTTTTAGGAGTAGTTATTCTTCCCACCACACCCGCCCTCCCACCCCTCCTCCCGCTCCCCTTCCCAGTCCCATTCTCCATTAAGATTCATTTTAGACAGGACGCTTTCAGCACCAGAGACTTGCTTCCTCACCACCCTGTGGGCTGCAAGTCAAGACGGGGTACAGGCAGAGCGTCTGTCTGTGGCTGTGGATGGCTGTCTTCCCCTTTGTCTTCATGCCATCTCCCCTGTGCACACTCCTCCTGACGAGGATGTCAGTCACGTTGGATGGGAGCGCACCGGGAGACCTTGTCTCCAGATGCAGCCCCATGCTAAGGAACCGGGGTTAGGACTGCAGGGTATGAATTAGCAGAGAGGCGACACGATTCAGCTCATAGTAAAAATAGCAAGATATCAGCCATCGGTTTTATTCTTGGTCCTTTTGAGAACACATGTTGGTTTTTTTTGGGGGGAGGGCTTCTTTCAAGATTTTATATTTGTGTCTTCAGTGGTTTACTGTGATGTGCCCAGGTGTGATTTTTTTTTCTGTCTGCATTTGTCCTGCTTGGCTTTGCTGAGCTTCTTGTAGTTTTGCTCAGTCTCCTGTCTTTTTTTTTTTTTTTTTTTTTTTTTTGACGGGCAGAGTGGATAGTGAGAGAAACAGAGAAAGGTCTTCCTTTTGCCATTGGTTCACCCTCCAATGGCTGCCACGGCCAGCGCGCTGCGGCTGGCGCACTGCGCTGATCCAAAGGCAGGAGCCAGGTGCTTCTCCTGGTCTCCCATGGGGTGCGGGGTCCAAGCACTTGGGCCATCCTCCACTGCACTCCCTGGCCACAGCAGAGAGCTGGCCTGGAAGAGGGGCAACCTGGAAAGAATCCGGTGCCCTGACCGGGACTAGAACCTGGTGTGCCGGCGCTGCTAGGTGGAGGATTAGCCTAGTGAGCCGCGGCGCCGGCCTCTCCTGTCATTTTATCCAGAACTTCCTGTGACCGGTGGGAGCTTTGTTCCCACTCGGTGGATTTTGTATGCCGTGCTTCCCTAAGTCCGAGGGATCGTCCAGCCTGACGAGAGAGGGTCCATCACACGTGATGGTGACACGTGGCCTGCTCTGTGCTGTGTTATAACCTGGTCAGAAGTCCCATCTCATCCGACTTTTGCCAGAAGCAAGATGTCAGACGCTAGTTACGACGTTGCCATGGGACAATAACCCCAGGAACCCACCGGCTGGGCTCACAGCACAAGTTCTCTGGTTTGCTTTTCCCTGTGTTCCTTGGACTGTCCTCTGGCCTCCCCCTGGCTTTGGGGTCATGCTGTGGAGCCAGTGAGGCACAGGATCGGGTGGGGCAGTAGTGAAGGAGGGAGGAGGAGGCACTTTAAATTTTCTCAAGAGAGGAAATAGGTGGGGCCCTGTGTTTTATCATGAAACCACAAGGAGAATGTCAACCGTGTTTTTTCAGGGGTGGAAAAGACTCAGGTTAATCGATTACCATTTCCTCCAACTGTTTTCTGCTTTCAGATTTTCTCTGACAAACAGAACGGTCACACCTCACATTGAGTGTGTCAGACATGCCCTCAGCACTCTGCACAGCTGCCCTGTGATGTAGGTACCCCTTGAACCCCTTGTATGGATCGGCAAACTGAGGCACAGAGCTGCTAAGAAATTTCCCCAGCTGCTTCTCCAGTGAGCGGCAGAGCCACTGGCCTTCGAAGGCTGTGTGCTGAGCCTCTAGACCGCCCTACAGATCCTGTCCATAACCTGACTTGTGTGCTCCGAGCGGCCCCTGCTGCTGTCCGTCATGTCACGGTGCCAGCCTTGGCCACACACCTACCTGGGACCAACGAGTCTGCCTCCATCAACGCATGCGTGTTTCTAGCCCCTGGTGCTGCGCCGTCCTGCGCGGTAGCTCCTCCTCACCCCAACAGCTCAGCGCCCTATAGCTGGCTAGTCTAAGCTGAGATCAGTGTGCACGTGCACGCTGTGTTTCAAACGTTTGCTGCTTTTAATAAATAATATAAAGTAACCATTTCCTCTTTTAATTAACTACATTTCAAACTGGCAATATTTTGGAAATCCTGGGCTAAATAGATACTATTGAGATTAAGTTCAATTTTTTCAATAAAGGAGAGAGAGCCCTTGTGCTCTTTTTTTTTTTTTAAAGATTTTTATTTATTTACTTGAGAGGCAGAGTTACAGATAGAGGGAGAGACAGACAAAGAGGTCTTCCATCCACTAGTTCACTCCCCAGATGGCTGCAACGGCTGGAACTGGGCGGATCTGAAGCCAGGAGCCAGGAGCTTCTTCCGGTTTCCTATGTGGGTGCAGGGGCCCAAGGACTTGGGCCATCCTCCACTGCTTTCCCAGGCCATAGCAGAGAGCTGGATCTGAAGAGGAGCAGCTGGGACTCAAACTGGCACCTGAATGGGATGCCAGCACTGCAGGCAGAGAATTAACCTACTGCATCACAATGCCGGCCCCAATATTTTTAAATTTAATTTGTTAATTTACTTATATTTTTATTTGAAAGACAGAGATCTCCCATCTGCTGGTTCACTCTCCAAATGCCTGCCACAGTCAGGGTTGGGCTGGACCAGGCGGAAGCCAGGAGCCAGGAAATGCACCTGGATCTCCTGCATACGTGGCAGGAACCCAAGTATTTGAGGCATCATCGGCTGCCTCCTGGGGCGCACACCAGCAGGGAGCCAGGACTCAGGCTCAGAGAAGCACTGACATGGACACACCAAGGGGTGGCAATCGCTGCGCTGGAGGCCCTGGCCTCTTCTTGTTGTTTGACTCGCTGTGGGTCCTAAAGGCTAAAAACAAAAACAAAACCCACCATGATGTGGCTCGTGTATGTTTCCATCAAGCTGTGGTGGCCTAGAAGGTAGGTGTCACCGCCTGCCCCACCTTGCTGATAAGGAAACTGAGTGGGCAGGGCCCCCGCTGTGGTCACACAGCTCATCAGGGCTGCATCCAGGTCTCTGACCCCACCTGGCTGTGCCACTGTCCGGTCTTCCTCCTCAAGTTCTGCACCTGCGCAGGGCAGCCAGGCATACACAGCTGACACAGGTGGAGACCCAGGAAGGAGATCAGCTCAATTCCCTGAGCCACAAACATGCACTGGACACCCATAGTGTAAGGAGCTGGCTACCATCGCCAGGCTCTGTGCAAGGTGACAGCAGCGACGGTGCAAGCACGCATCAACAGAGCGGGCGCCAGTTTGCAGGCGCCATGCCAGGCACCTCGCACCAACCCCAGGAGACTGTAGTTAATGGACAGGAAAACCAAGACCTGAAGAGTTCCAATATGCTGCCCAGGGCTACTTGGCAGGAGGTGGTGCAGCCAGGACTGGATTCTAATTCTGCCTGAGCTGAGAGTTTGTGTTGATAAACCCGCCTGGCCAACCCTGGGCTACAGACAGACTCTAACGTGCCCGCCTGGTCAACAGGCGAATGGGAGGAAGAGGAGCCAGCGGCTGAGGCTCGGCAGTGGACAGTATGGGTCCCCCCAGGACGGAGAGGCAGGGCTGATAGGTCCCTAATATTCAGCATTAGAACCTTTCCAGAAAGGTCTGGCTTGCTCAGGCCTGGGGGAGGGGCAGGACTCTTGAAGGCTGAGAGCCTGTGCAACCCTCTCATGTCCCCTGTGCAGGTTTACTCCAAGCTGGGGGAGCAGGTGCTGTCCTGGGGGCTGGCTTCTGGGGGCAGAATGCCTTGCTCCGCTGATGAGAAAATCCCCAGTGGGTGAGCTGCGGGCTGTGTGTGGCAGACACACTGGCGCAGCTTTGCAGAATTCTCCACCTCCTTCCTGGGCTCTTTCCCTTGGACTGTCTCCAGGTTGTGGATCTTTCTAGAAGGCCTGCTTCTGGTAACTGCTCCAATGCCACAGCAGCAGCCCTGAGAAGTAGTGCAAAAGTGGGCACAGGACGGCTGGCGATGGCTGTGCCGCACCTGCCAGGGTGAGAGATCAGGGACTGCAGGGTTTTGAACACAACCAGGCACATACTGTATTTTTCTTCTTCTGGCTTTGCTAAGACCGGATGCGATCACAGTTATGAACAATGGGGATGGTTCTTGCTTGTCCTGTTTGGGAGAGATCTGCTTTAAAAAAAAACTTACAAGTCGGTTTCTTTGCCTTTTTTTTTTTCTTGATGTGAACCATTTCTTCAAGACTTTAGCATTTTGGAGAATTCATGAAACCAAGAGCCTGGGTTGGATGAGGTGAGATACAGACCCCAGGCTGAGGTCAGCTCATCCAACATCGCGCTGGCCTGCTGGTGCCCGCCCGATGGTACCCCGCACATCACGGCTTCTCCCCCTCGGTACTGTCACATTTTGGTCAAGATCATTCTTGGCGGGGGGCTGTCTCGTGCACAGGGGGGCGTTCAGCAGAACCCTCACCTCTACTTACTGCAAGCCGGCTGCAGTCCTGGCCCCCGGTTGTCGCCAGACACTGCTACGTGTGCTTGTGTTGAGACCCCACCACTCGGCCCTCAACACAGAACACCTGCCCTGGGAATTCCGAGGCGTGAGACGTGTTTCTGTCTACGTCCGTCTGAATGTTGGAGTGAGCCAGCTGGAGGAGCATCCATTCATTCCTACTTTTCATAGACAAGGATACTCCTAACGTGTCAGGGAAAAATGAAATCAAAAGATAAATTTTTGGGCCTGCGCCGCGGCTCAATAGGCTAATTCTCCACCTAGCGGTGCTAGCACACCGGTTTCTAGTCCCGGTCTGGGTGCCGGATTCTGTCCTGGTTGCCCCTCTTCCAGGCCAGCTCTCTGCTGTGGCCAGGGAGTGCAGTGGAGGATGGCCCAGGTGCTTGGGCCCTGCACCCCATGGGAGACCAGGATAAGTACCTGGCTCCTGCCATTGGATCGGCGCGGTGCGCCTGCTGCAGCGCACCTGCCACAGCGCGCCAGCCGCGGCGGCCATTGGAGGGTGAACCAACGGCAAAGGAAGACCTTTCTCTGTCTCTCTCTCACTGTCCACTCTGCCTGTCCAAAAAAAAAAAAAAAAAAAAACAAACAAACAAAAAAAAAAAAACATAAATTTTTAAGCATAGTTATTGGTGCCTGTACTGTGGCAAGTATGTTAAGCCACTGTGGGGAGCAATCCGGACTAGACTAAGTTACTCGAATTAGGACTTATTCTATGCATCTGCTCTCCCACAATATGGCGCTGGGAGAGAAGTAAACAGCTTCCGCACAGCTGCCTCCAGTTCAACTAATAAACTGTAGGACTTGCTCCTGATTGGAGGAGAGCAGCGTACTCGGCGTGTGGGCAGCCGAGTTGGGATTGGCGGAGGAGGACTATAAAGGAGGAGAGAAACGGCATGCACCAGGAACATCTATGGGGAACATCTGAGGGAACCCGTGCAGCCCCCGAGAAAGCTGGCCGGCGGTGTGCCGCTCCCCTGCGGAAGTGGGGAATGTGGCCAGGGGGAACTGCCCTTCCACGGAGGTGGAAGGGATAGTAGCCAACCCGGGAAGCACCAGCAGCAAACCCGGGGAGGGCCGAGCAGACGAAAGAACAGCGCAGGGTCCTGTGTCGTTCCTCCACGAAGAGGGGGAGCGACAGCCACTACCTGTGGTCCCATAGGGGTGCTTGTTCAAATCCTGGCTGCTCCACTTCTGATCCAGTGCCCTGCTAATGCACTTGGGAAAGCAATGAAAGATGGCTCAAGTCCTTGGGCCCCTGTGACCACATGGGCGACTCGGAAGAAGTTCCAGTTGTGGCCATTTGGGAAGTGAACTGTAAGTGGAAGATCTCTCTCTCACTCTCTTTCTCTCTGTGTATCTCTCACCCTCTCTGTCACTCTATCTTTTAAATAAATAAATAAATAAATAAATCATAAAGAAAAACAAAATAAATAAATTAATGAATTTAAAGTAAGTTGACAAATTAAAAGTAAATATTTAAAATTAAACATTTATTTAAAGGGACAGAGAGAGAGAGTGTGCGCAAGTGCCCCTATGTGCTGGCTCACTGCTCAAACACCCACAGTGGCCAGGGCATGGTCAGGCTGCAGCTGGTAACTGGGCATTCAGTCCAGGTCTCCCACACGGGCCTCCGGAACCAGCATCTGCTGCCTGCTAGGGTTTGCACTTGCAGGAAGCTGGAGTCAGGCGCGAGAGCCGGACATCAAGCCCAAGTACTCCGACATGGAACTCACATGCCTTCGTTACTAGGCTAATTGCCCACCTCAGAAAACTTTTAGTGCAAAAAAAATTTGAAATCCATGAGTATGAAGGGGCCTTCAAAACTCTATGAAAATGTGAGTCATGAAAAGACTACGCCTGAATTTAAAAAAAAGAGATTTTTTGCATCAAAATAAGCTTATCTTTTAATTGCATTGCTGTTCAAACTTTTTGGAAGTCCCCTTATACAGAGCGTGGTTCAGGGCACAGGGGTGGAGTCAGACTTGAGTTCAAATCCCGCCTCTCCTGCTTGGCAGCAACATGAGCTTCAGGGTTGCATTACCTCTCCCGAGTGGGAAGTACAGAGGTGCCCGGGTGCAAAGAGGAGAGGAGATTCCAAGAGGAATCTTGCAAGTGCTCCCCATGCACTGTGGCTCGCACCCTCCAAGCCAGCCCTGGCCTCCCTGCTCCCTGACGTCCATGGGCTGCAGCCAGGCTGTGTGCTGCGGCCGCTCGCCAGGAATTTCCAGGAGGCCACGTGAGCTGCGCTGCCTGCGCCCTGCACTGCTGCTCACACTCATGTGCTTTCTGTTCTGCTTCCTGCGTGGCCATCTGAGTTCTCTGATTTCCACCACAACCAAAACAGAAACCGAGTTGAGAAGTAAAAACTCCCTGAACAGAACATCCATGAGTGTGCTCAATTTCCCAAGAAGGAAGGGCTCCGCGGAGAAGCGAGGGGGCGGCGTTCCTGAAACAGCAGGACACAGCGTGCATGCTGACGCTGCTGCCCTGGAAGGCCTGTGGGTTACCTTGCTGGGGATCTCCTGTGGACACCTCACTCCCAACTGCCCCCTCCTCCTCCCCCTCCCTGCCTCCTTACCCACTCAGGTGCTGGCTCATGTCATCAGCTGCAGGGACCCCGACCTCATTTTTTCACTTTACTTTTTTTAAGATTTTTTTTTTATTTGAAAGGCAGAGTGAGAGAGAGAGACCTTCTACCCCTGATTCACTCCCCAAATGGCCACAATGGCCGGGTCTGGTCCAGGCTTGACACCAGGAGCCAGGAACTCCATCTGGGCCTCCCACATGGGTGGCAGGGGCCTAAGCACTTGAGCCATCTTCCGCTGCTTTCTCAGGTGCATTAGCAGGGAGCTAGATCGGAAGTAGAGCAGCCGGGGCTCGAACTGGTGCTCCCGTGGGATGCCTGTGTCCCCAGCAGGGGCTTAACCTGCTGCCCCACAATGCTGGGCCCTCCTGAGCTCACTCAGGTTAGAGTCTCCCTTCCCTGCCAGCCACTCCTGGCACCCAGCTTGGTAAAGCCCCTTCTGTAGGTTGTTTTTGTGTCTTTCTTACACTTATTACCATGGAAATCACCCATATACGTGCCCAGTTGCCCGCCTCCCTCCCCTGGAACACGAGCTCCTGGACACAGCAGAGCCCTTGTGTCCAGAACCGCCCTGAGATTTTTTTCCACCACGAGGCCAGGTGTGCAACAGCCCCCTGTTGACCTGAGCCCCTCACCCCATCTCCCACACAATGTCGAACGGGAATGTCCAGCACTCAACTTGAAACGATGACCAGTGTCCCTCCATTGGGACTCCAGACCTCCAGCTACATGCACAGCCTTTGGCTGATGTGCCTTCGGGGAGTGAGGCGTGGTCCAGTGCAGTGTGTGGTGCCAGGGAAGGAGCCGCCTGAGTGGAGGCAGAGCTAGAGGCAACACTGGATGTGTGCGTCCCTCTCCGTGTCCTTTGAGGTTTGGAGGGTGGCAGCAGCTCCCTCTGCACCTGAGCTGGGATGCACCACGTGACCCCAGGCAGCCGTGTGCTGCAGGGACATCTGAGAAGCTGACACAGAGGTGACATGTTTCCTCATTAGGATGCTCGGGGCTCGGACTGCATGATGGGAATATAATCATGGGGAAAGGGGACTTGGAAGAGGGCTGGCTGTGCTGCGCTGGGGAGTTGGGTCCTGGTTTCCAGTAATTCCAAAGCTGGTCAACCCCAGGTAGAGAACCAGGCATGCTTTTTCTAGCATGTCAGCAGGTGGCGCCCTAAGCCAAGTACTGGAAGGCTGAGCAAGCCAGGGGAACTACTCCCCCACCCCCTTCCCAGGAAATGACTCAGCAAGATGACTTCATCTGCGGCTGTTGGTTAGGACCAGCCTGAGTGAGGGGCAGGAGCACTATTGCCTCATTATATGTGAGCTGTTCTGGGGGTGATGGGTGCCCTTGGGGTGGTCTTCTTGCCTCATTCATTCATTCTGCATTCAACATGCTAATGAGTTACTGCAAGGTACAAGCCTTGTGCTTGCTCAGAGGGACATTGCCTGCATTTCCCCAAAGAGAATCCTGTCCTGGACCCTTTTGAGCCCGGGCAGCACAATGGGAGGATGGCAGCAAGGACCAAAGACTGGCGTCTGAGCTGGGCAGATGGGGGATGGGGATGCCGCAGGGAGAGCTCGCCAGCCCTGTCCCCAGTTCTCACTCCTGCCCTCTGCTCTCCCGCCTGTGCTGTGAAATGGGCCGCCCCAGGGCAGCGCTGCCACACCTCAGGCATTGATTGCAAACTGCACCCATCTTATCTCCCCAACCAGCCAGATGGTGCAACAGGCGGGTCCTGTCTGTTCATCGCTGTTACTTCACCAGCTCACGCCCCAGCCCCTGCTGACCCCCAACGTGGGCAGCTTCCGTAAAGACCTGGTGTTAATGATAAACCCGTGGGCACCCACAGTGAGGTGGCGGCCCTGCCTGGCAAGCCCTGAACATCACAGATGTTAATCATGATATTAAAGGTCACGGGGCAGGAGATGCATAAGACGGGGCCCGGCAGCTCAGCCCCGGAAGCAGCCACGGAACGGCCCCTAGCAAGGCCATCCTTCCCAACACCCCCCTCCCCGTTGCCAGGTCTGTGGTCCTGCAGATCCGATGAACATAATTATGTTTATCCTAATAGTGGGGACTCCGCCAGACAGGCACTTTACATTAAACTCTCCAGCTGGTGTGCAGCCTCCTGGTGTAAGATACTAAAATGTCACTCCCCCGGCACAGTAATGGGTAACCATAGTGTTCATTCATTCTTTCGTTGAGTACCTACTGCCTGTCATCTACAGTGCGGGTCCTGAGATGTGAACGTGAGCTGTAAGGGACGTGGCCCTTGCTCAGATCTTGACAGAGGAGTGGGCCCTTAAGCTGACAGCTGATACCAGTTGACACTGCATTGCCACCAAGTGCCTGGGCCTGACTCCCGGCTGCGGCTTCTGGTTCTTGCTAATGCAGACACTGGGAAGCACAGGGATGGCTCGAGTAGCCGGGCCCCTGCCACCCACGGGGACACCTGGATTGAGTTTCCAGCTCCTGGCTCTGGCCTGGCCCGTTCCAGGCCATTGCAGATATTTGGGAAGTGAATCAGTGGATGGGCATCCCCCACCCCTCTCAAATAAATAACTGGAAACTTTTTTAAAAAATAAAGAAAGTCGCATTTATTGAGGGCCTCCAGTGTGTAGATGTTTTGGGATTTAGCGAAAGCCCTGGAGGTCAGGGTTTTAAAAGCCTCCCGGGGGTGCTGCTATGAAGGCAGAGCTGGGAAGCGCTGCTGTAGACAGTCAGATCTACCCGGCTCCGGGCTGCCCTGAGCCACCCTTAGAGCACACAGTGTGTCCTTCTCTCTCCCCACCCCCTCCCTTTCTCTCCTTTGCTGCTACGCTGTTCTTCCGACCTCTGAGCCCCAGCTCCAGCGCTGATTCTACTCAGCTGTGCTCACCAGTGCCGGCTCGATCAATGGCCTCCCTTCCCGGGTTCCCCCCTGTGCTGGCCTGCCCATCCCCAGCCTCTCTGCTTCCCGTTAAAGGAGCTGAAAGAGGTCACTGGGGACAGAGTGGACACATGCCCTGGGCTCCTCCCGCTGCTTCTGCTCAGTGGAGGCCACTTCCGGGGGAGCCCCTCCCAGCCCGGGGCACCTGCTGGTACCTCTTGGTCCTACTGCCTCCCTGTGTCGGGGTCACAGGATGGGACACAACTCCAGCTTCCACACTGACTGGGGGGTTGACACAGCCATGCCAGGCCTCTGCTCTAACACCTTAGCACACGGCCTCAGAGTCCCCTCAGTGCTGGTGGTGGGGGTGCTCGGTGCCCCCACAGATGTGGGCTCACTGCTGCCCTCCACCTGGCTCCGGCCTGGCTCACAGGGGCACTGCCAGCCTCTCAGTTGTCCAAGTAAAGCTTGCAGACAACAGCTCTCGTTCTAAAAGGACCCAGTGCTGACAGCCCACCCCGGCCCCCTCGTCCCTCCCTCGGGTAATGGCAGGAACCTCCAAACTGGCCTCCCAGCTCTTCTCTGATTCATCCTAAGAATGCTCTTTTACGATCATGAATTAGACTTCGCCATCGGTGTGATTCGCCGTCAACAGACTAAGCAAGAAAAAGTGTTCAGTGCAAGCAGAAAAAAAGTTTGGTATGTCAGCTTCCATCTGTGGTTAAGGCGAGGAAGGGGCAGGCGTATGGTGCAGTGGCCAAGATACCTCTTGGGGTGCCCACATCCCATATCCGAGTGGCCGGTTTGAATACTGGCTCTTCTGCTTCCGATCCAGCTTCCTGCTAATGCACACCCTGGGAGGCTGCAGATGATGGCTCTAGTGCTTGGACCCTTGCTACCCACATGGGATATTTGGGTTAAGTTCCGGGCTCCTGGCTTTGGCCCATACCAGCTCCAGCTGTTGCAGGCATTTGGGAAGTGAACCAACAAATGGAAAATTTGTCTCTGTCCCTCTCTTTGTCTCTCTGCTTTTCCAAGAAATAAATTTTTAAAATAAAAAAAAACCTTGAAAATCTAATAATATCCTTAGTCTATAAGAGGCATCAAAGATAAACCTACAGCTAGTATCTTACTTGATGATGAAAGATGACTGGTTTTCCAAAGATCAGGAACAAACAAAGGTGTCTATTCTTACTGTTTTTAGTCTATGTTGAAGTGGAATCCCCAGAAGAAATGGGGACATTTTAATTCAACATTTTACTGTAATAATAAAAATAGAAAAAATAAAAGGCATACACATACTGGAGAGGACAATGTAAAATTTTATTTTAAAGATTTATTTTATTTATTTGAAAGACAGAGTTACAGAGAGAGGTAGAGACACAGAGAGAGGTCTTCCATCCGCTGGTTCACTCCCCAGATGGCCACAATGGCCGGAGCTGCACCAATCCAAAGCCAGGAGTCAGGAGCTTCCTCCGGGTGTCCCACATGGGTGCAGGGACCCAAGGACTTGGGCCATCTTCCACTGCTCTCCCAGGCCATAGCAGAGAGCTGGATTGGAAGTGGAGCAGCCAGGACTCGAACCGGCGCCCATATGGGATGCCGGCACTTCAGGCCAGGGCGTTAACCTGCTGCGCCACAGTGCCAGCCCCCAAAATGTAAAATTTTTATTCACAAACAACATGGTGTCTACATTTAAAAAAAAATGACCAAGACATCTGGGGCAGGCATTGTGGTGCAGTGGATTAAACTGCCACCTGCCATGCAGGCATCCCGTATTTTTTTTTTTTTTAAGATTTTATTTTATTTATTTGAAAGACAGAGTTACATAGAGAAGTAGAGACAGAGAGAGAGGTCTTCCGTCCGCTGGTTCACTCCCTAAATGGCTGCAATGGCATGAGGTGTGCCGATCCAAAGCCAGGAGCCAGGAGCTTCTTCCGGGTCTCCCACATGGGTACAGGGGCCCAAGAACTTGGGCCATCTTCCACTACTTTCCCAGGCCACAGCAGAGAACTGGATTGGAAGAGGGGCAGCTGGGACTAGAACTGGTGCCCATATGGGACCGGCATCCCATATTGTTAGTGGCAATGGGTGGGTGAGGTTCTTGTCTTCGAGCAAGAAAGAATTCAGGGGTGAGACAGAGAGCAGTGTAAGCACAGTAGCAAGGTGTTCTGGGCTAGGGCGTCCGTCAGAACGAACGGTACAGAATCTGAGAGACAGTGCCCAGGCTCTCAGACCCGGGAGAGCAAGGGTCCATGGTTCTATGGAGAGAACACTCCCGGCAGGCCAGGCAGGCGGCTCAGCAGAGAGTGGAGAGCTGGGCATAGGACATCTAAGGGAAAGGGGTGCAGTCCTCCCCCCACCCCGGTTCTCCTTCCCCTCCTCCTCCTCCTCCAGGACAGGGGTTTGCGGAGTGTGAATCAGGTGAAATTTCCCCCAAGCTTTCACTCCTCAGCTGTCAGGCCGGGGAGCCCACCTGGCACAGGGCAGAAGGGCTGCCCCCTGCGGGCCTGCCTTGGACGGGGCTGTGAGGGTTTTGTCGCTCCGTGTCATCAGCCGGGTAACACGCCTGGTGCTGAGGGAGAGGATTCCCCTGGGGAGCTTCCCTCGGGGAAGGCTGAGACCCCTGTAGAGGCGTGGGTGTGCTTTGTGGTGTGAAATACTGGGCTGCTTCCAAGGGGAGCTTCTGCAGCTGCCACGTTCTCCCTGGGCCCCCTCACACGCAGAGGATAATTCCTAGCTTCCTACCTAACAATATGAGCTCTAGTTCGGAACAGTCCTGGCTGCTCCACTTGTGACCTAGCTCCCTGTTACTGTGCCTGGGAAGGCAGCAGAAGATGGCCCAAGTCCTTGGGCCCTGTCACCCATCCGAGAGACCAGATGGAGTTCCAGACTCCTGGCTTTGGCCTGGCCCAGCCCCAGCCTTTGCAGTCATTTGAGGAATGAACCAGTGGTTAGAAGATACTGCTCGCTCGCTCTCTCTCCCCAACAATTCTCCCCCTCTTTCTGTAACTTTGCCTTTCAAATAACTAAATTTTAAAAAAATACATGATTTTAACAAGGCCATAGTAATCAAAGTTAATATACAAAATTCTGTTGTATTTCTACCAATCAACAATAGAAAATAGAAATTTTCAATATGGTGTTTATGGGGACCGTGTTGGGTGCAGCTGGTTAATAAATAAATAAATCTACCAGATGGAGTTAAAGACCTGGATGCAGTTCCAGGCTCCTGGCTTCTGCCTGGCCCCACCGCAGCCTTTGCAGCCATTTGGGGAGTGAACTAGTGGATGGAAGCCCTCTCTCTCCCTCTCTCTCTCTCTCCCTCTCTCTCTGTAACTCTGCCTCAAATAAACAAATTTTAAAAATAGAAAGCAGAAATGGACTCTTACCTCAGACCATACTCATGTACTCACTTTAAATGTAAAAACTCAAACTTAAAAACTCTAGAGGAAAATAACAAGCAAATCCCTTGAGTCAGGCAAAATTTTTAGGTAATTCATGAGAAACATGAGCCACAAAGGAAAAAGGAGATATGTTGCATTTCACCAGAAATGAAAACCCCTTGCTCTTTAAAAGTCAGAAGAAAGTGAAAAGATAAGCTACAGTTGGGAGAAAGGATTTTCAAACGATGTATCAATGACACGTGAAAGGTACTCAGTGTATCTGAAGAACTCTTGTAGCTCATTATGGAGACAAACAATTTAATTTAAAATGGGAAGCAAAATTTGAATTAATACTTCACTTAAGAAGATATGGAGGGGCTGGCGCTGTGGTGCACTAGGTTAATCCTCTGCCTGTGGTGCTGGCATCCCAGATGGGCACCGGTTCTAGTCCCGGCTGCTCCTCTTCCAATCTCTGCTATGGCCTGGGAGAGCAGTGGAAGATGGCCCAGGACCTTAGGCCCCTGCACCCACGTGGAAGACCCGGAAGAAGCTTCTGACTCCTGGCTTTGGATTGGTCCTGATCTGGCCATTGTGGCCATTTGGGGAGTAAACCAGCAGATGGAAGACCTTTTTCCCTGTCTCTCCCTCTCACCGTCTCTAACTCTATCTCTCAAATAAATAAATAAAATCTTTTTAAAAAATTTCCGGTAAGCACAGGAAGAGAAAGATGCTCAACACCATTGGCTATTAGAGAGATGCGACTGTAACCACACTGGCATACTCCTCCACACCCCGGGTGCTGGTGAGGACGCAGAGTAGCGGTTGGTGGGCGTTGGGCGCACACACCGTACAGCCACTTTGAGAACACTGTAGCATTTCTCTAAGGTGAAGCATACACCGATCCTGCAACCCTGCCATTCCTCCTAGGTATTTACCCAGGGGATGAAAACAGGTTCACGGCCAGCGCCAAGGCTCACTAGGCTAATCCTCCACCTGCGGCACCCTCACACCGAGTTCTAGTCCCGGTCAGGGCACTGGATTCTGTCCCGGTTGCCCGTCTTCCAGGCCAGCTCTCTGCTGTGGCCCGGGAGTGCAGTGGAGGATGGCCCAAGTGCTTGAAGTGCTTGGCTCCTGGCTTCGGATCAGCGCGATGCGCCGGCCGCAGCACGCTGGCCGTGGCGATCATTGGAGGGTGAACCAACGGCAAAAAGGAAGACATTTCTCTCTGTCTCTCTGTCTCTCTGTCTCTCACTGTCCACTCTGCCTGTCAAAAATAAATAAATAAATAAATAAAAATGTCCACACCAACATTCAGCTGCACTTCATTCATAATAGCCCCACACTGGAAATAAGTGTCAGTCAACTGGTGACCAGATCAACGAATGCAGCCCGGGCCCTGTAACAGGATCCCGCCAGCCATGACTAAGAAGCAGAGCGTCGCTGGCTGCCGCTGTGCAGGACTCGGAAGCATTAAGCTGAGTGGAAGAAGCCACACGTCCAGGAGTGCCTCTTTGTGGTTATACACGTGTCATACGATATTCTACAAACAGGACAATGCAGTGAATCCGTGTCGGGGCCGGGCTGTGGACAGAAGCCTGGCTGAGGAGAGGCAGGGAGACTGTTTTGGGGAAACGGGAGCGTGTACAAAGCTGAGTGGTGGCTACACAGCTGAGTGTATTTGTCAACGCTCGTCAGACCACAGACTCCGACAGGGAGCTGTTCGGTGGGCGTGCGTACTCTGCCAAGGGTGGTTTGTATGAACAGGGTCAGAAGGTGCCGTCAGCCAGCGCTGGCTCCGCCCTGCGCCTGCGTGACAGGGCTCACGTGCTGTGGTCCGCGGGGCTCTGCCCGGCCCGCTCCCCTTCCCAGCACGCGGCGCCTCCAGCTCCCTGCACACCAACTCCTCTCTGCTCTCTGGAGCCTCTGTGGCCGCGCCTCCTTCCTCTCGGCCTTCTCCCTTCCTTATACAAATGATGGTGCCCATTACCTGGCTGCGCTCACCGTCTGCCTTCTCAACATCTTTGGCTTATTTGTGCAAGGTCAGGTGTAGTTCCCACATGGCCCAGCAATCCTGCTCCTAGCTGCGCACCCCGTAAAGAACTGAGGACATTCGCCCGCAAAAACTGGCAGCTGAGCGTTCACGCAGAATGCTTCCTGAGAGCTAAAAGGTGGACACGCCCAAGGTCCCTCAACCGCCGGGTGGGTCAGGGATGGGCTGCCTGTCCCCACGGTGGACCGTAGGTCCCCGACGAGGAGGAAGGCGGTACTGATGCCAGCCACCGTGTGGACTGACCCTGGAAACACCACGGTGAGCGGCAGCAGCCAGGCACCGGAGGCCGCCTGCTCCCTGGTTCTATTCACAGGAAATGTTGTCCAGGATGGACAACTCTGTTGACACAGCAAATAGATGGCCTGGGCTGGGGGGAGGAATGCGGGGAAAATGCCTAGGAAGAGGGCGTTTTTATTTTTTTTTCTCTTTTTGACAGGCAGAGTGGACAGTGAGAGAGAGAGCGAGACAGAGAGAAAGGTCTTCCTTTGCTTCACCCTCCAATGGCCGCCACGGCCGGCGCGCTGCGGTCAGCGCACCACGCTGATCCGATGGCAGGAGCCAGGTGCTTCTCCTGGTCTCCCATGGGGTGCAGGGCTCAAGCACTTGGGCCATCCTCCACTGCACTCCCTGGCCACAGCAGAGAGCTGGCCTGGAAGAGGGGCAACCGGGACAGAATCTGGCGCCCTGACCGGGACTAGAACCCGGTGTGCCGGTGCCGCAGGCAGAGGATTAGCCTATTGAGCCACGGCGCCGGCCAGAGGAGGGCGTATCTTTGGGGGATGACGAATGTCTTAGAATCAGTCGATGGTGGTGACGATGCGACAACTCTGTGAACATACTCACAATTGTTGACTTTACACCTTTGAGTGGGTGAATTGTATGGTATCTGTTTTGATTTTTTTAAAAAAAATTTATTTATTTGAGAGGCAGAGTTCAGACAGAGAGAGGGAGGGACAGGGAGAAAGATCTTCCGTCCACTGGTTTACTCCCTAGATGGCTGCAATGGCTAGAGCTGCACCGATCCAAAACCATGAGCCGGGATCTTTTTCCAGGTCTCCCATGTGAGGTGCAGGGGCCCAAGCACTTGGGCCATCTTCTGTTGCTTTCCCAGGCACATCAGCAGGGAGCTGGATCAGAAGTGGAGCAGCCGGGAATCAAAGCTGCACCCATATGAGATGTTGGTGTTGTGGGCGTAGAACTTACCTACTATACCACAGCGCTGGCCCCTGAATGGTATCTGAATTCTGTCTCGGTGATGTTGCTAAAAATTTCACACGGGATGAATGAATGAACCATACTCATCCGATGGCCTCCTGGCTCTTAGGAGAAACACATCAGGCAGGACATTCCCATGAACTGGTCACTGGGCCTGGGAATGCTCAAGCAATCCCAGACCACGTCAGCTACATGTGCACCTGCACACACCTCTCCCCCTCCCCCATCGGGATTCCAGCCCCTTGAGACAGTGTCCAGGCCCAGGACAAACTCCTGGCAGCTTTGTCTCCAGCTCTCTGCAGCTAAAGGACAGCACTCTGGAGCTGTCACCCCACCCCGGGGAGCACTGCTGTTAGCCCCTCCGCGGTGTCATCTGCACACGTGAGTCACTGTCTGAACCCACGGCTGATGACTCGGGCCTCGTGGCATCCCGGCAGCCTCAACCCAGTGCAGACTGGGAGAACTGGCTCCTCCACCAGGCACCGAGTGAGTGCAAAGCGGGGGCACCCGGTGCTGAGAGCGGGAGCCAGAGGCAGCGGCACCAAAGGGCTCTTTGGTCTTCCTCACCCCAAAACAGGATCTCACGGCAGGTGGGGCAGAGCCACCTCTGCCTGGTTAACCTCACTGTTAACCTTGGAGGCTTTGCACTCTCTGGCCCCAGGGTTCTATGTGGGCTGGGAAGAAAGACCAAGGATAGGCAGGAAACCAGTGTTCAGAATCCTGGGCTCTCTGAGTGCTTGGTCACAGGGTGTCCAGGGCTACCCTGGCATGAGAAGCCTCAGGGAATGGCTGAGCGGCCAGCAGAGGGGAGCTGTGATGCCCCCAGCACGTCCGACTGGCACCCTCCACCAAGCACCATGTCTGCACTGTGCCCTGCCTCACGTCCCCTGCCTCACGTCCCCTCTCTCCACACCCGCGCACCTGCCAGGACTTCCCAGTCTCCCTCCTGGGTTTCCGAGGAGCATGCCCAGGCTCCGAGAAGAAATGTCTGCTGGTGTCTCCACGTCCCAAACCTCCCACCTGGTGAGTCTGGGTTCCAATCCGGGTCTGCCTGACTCAGACCAAGGTCTCAACGAACCACTGCCCTGTGTTCCTGAATTCTGCAATTCTAGAAACGCGGCTCTCTTTCTGGCTGCTCTAAGGAATGCACGTGTGTCATAAGATCCATCTCCATGAGGTTATGATTCATTCAGTAGAGGCTACTTCGTAGGAGGACTGAGTAATTTTTCTTCGTGATCAGTGGAAGCAATTTAGTTATGAAGCAATTGCCATTGGCAGAGAGCAGAGACCCAATAAAGACTTGTTGATTAGCTGCTAGATTTATGCAAGTCATTATGAGGGTACGCAAAAGAATTAATCAATGAATAGTTATTGAGTGCATGTGGTGGCCAGTAATGGCAGCCCAGACGTCCTTGGATTTTTAAATGTTAGTGATGAATTCAGGTGAAAATAATACTGTCCAAATGGAGTGAGATACACCTGTGAGTCCCACTGAACAGCCAGCTTACATTTGTTTTAGATTTTCTACATATGTTCAAAGGGTCCAACATTCAAAGCTATTGGAAAAAAATTGTAGCTAAGAAAAAAGTTGTGGGGCTGGTGCTGTGGTGCAGCAGGTTAAAGCCCTGGCCTGAAGCGCCGGCATTCCATATGGGCGCCGGTTCTAGTCCCAGCTGCTCCTCTTCTGATCCAGCTCTCTGCTATGGCCTGGGAAAGCAGTACAGAATGGCCCAAGTCCATGGCCTCCTACACCCATGTGGGAGACCCGGGAGAAGCTCCTGGCTTCTGGCTTCAGATCGGCGCAGCTCTGGCTGTTACAGCCATCTGGGGAGTGAACCAGTGGATGGAAGACCTCTTTCTCTGTCTCTACCTCTCTCTGCAACTCTTTCAAATAAATAAAAAAAAATCTTTAAAAAAAAAGAAATAAAGAAAAAAATAGAAAAAAGTTGTATAATAACACGCACCACTGTTTTATTGAGTGTTAGCTGATTGAATCCTTATAACTCCACGGGATAGGCATCATACTCCCTGTTTTATGGACAAAGAAACTGAGAGATGCAGGTAGTAGCCAGAATCCAAAGTGTTTCTTTAGAACAAAACAAAACAACAAAGCAAAGCATGACGTAGGCTGTGCTCCTAACCACTGTGCTACACTGCCACTATGTAGAGCTGAGGACCGGCTCAGAACTGTAGGGAAAGAAGGAGGCTGCTCCACACAAAGGATTTTCATGGAACACTCTCCAGGAATCTCCGTGTGAACAAACCATATTGAGAGCTTCATGAACTCTGGAGATCACCATTTCCACACTTGAAGCTGACGAGTTGGAGGCTCGCGGTTCAGAAGCCACGCAGAGCTGGATTCCATCCCGTGTGCCCAGATCCTGTGCACTCCTGGGCAAACTACTCACCCTTCTGAGCCTCAGCTGCCTCTTCACCTGGGAAATGGGAGTAAGCATAATCCTGTTCCTAATGGTACAGTCGGTTAGTGTGACAAGTAAGACACGCCCCTCACAGGGAGAGAGCACAATAGACCCCAGGGTGGGGAGGGTGAGGACGGAGGGGAAGGAAGCGCAGTCCGTGAGGACAGGCCCAGCGGTAGGCTGCCCCTGCTCCGGTTCACAGCCTGAGCCGCACCTGGAACATGACGGGCGTGCGGTACAGAGCTGCTTTCAGAACGTACGGACAGTAAGGCAGACTCGCGAACGGGCTTTGACTTGCTAAAGCAGAAGGAAGCTCACTTGGCAAAATGGCTCATGCTTGCGCTGAGGGCCCTGGGTGACTGGTTTTGACTCAAGGAAGGGACCTCAGAGCTATGAAGGACTCTGGGGGTACAGCCGACTAGTGGGCGGTCTCAACACAGACACAGCCCAAAAGATCCGTGAGATCCGGGTATTTTCAGAAGGGAAGGACTTTGGACTCCAGCTGGAAACCTGGTCCTCTTCCTGCATGGTGTCCCTTACTCAGCTATTGTGCAGCTAAGGGGGCTCCATCAGGAGCTACCAGAAGCATAGTGATGATCCGTCCATGCAAGAAAACTGAGGGGGAAAAGCAGAACGAAGCAAATCGACAAACCCCTGAAGCCCGGGCGTCTTAGAACCCAGACGCGGTGAGTTAAGACTGATGGTAGGAAGATGGTTAGCACAGGGCTTTAAACACAGAGTTATAATGCCCAGTATCCTCAGAGCACTTCGAAGCTTCCCAAGAGATCTCACCCCTGCCTCCATGTCTGAGGGGCAGGCAGGACTGACAGATCACTGCTGCCCCACGGCTGAGATCGGCCCAGGTTCCACTCCTGGGCCAAGTGGGCAAGACAAGGTCATGACACACTGTGCCTAAGGAGTTTGGAAACAAGAGAGGTTCAAGGTGAGTGTGCGCATCTTCCAGAACCATATCTTGCTCATGGCCCCAGAGGGCCCTTGGGGCTGTTGGGAGAGTGAACTTCGGGAAGTGATCATTTGGGGGCCACTTTGGCTGCAGCCCCACTCAGCCCGTCCACCAGCCCTAGGACTTGGAGCAAGTTGTACAGACTCTCTGGGCTTCAGCAGGAATGCTAATTTGGAGGTTGTCCTGTCTATGATGGGGGGTGTCCTAACACTTTGAGAGTTGTCCTAAGGGCCAGATGAGATAAAGGAAGAGACAGCGCTTTGCAAATGTGATATTCCAAGTCTATATCGTACTGAAGGTATCACCAGATGCCTCTTTGTACATCTGCAGGGGAAGCTTCCAGCCAGGGTGACTCAGCAGGTATAACCTTCTCTACCCAGACAGCTGCCTTCAGTCAGGTCGAAGAATGGTTTTGCACAGGCTCCTCCAGAAAATCAAAGCAGGAGGGTAAACCTCTGTGTTAGGAAATGACTGGCATTGTGGTGCAGCAGGTAAAAACACTGTCTGAAGCCCCAGCATCCCATATGGGCTCCAGCTGTGTGCTGGCTGCTCCACTTCCGATCCAGCCCCCTGCTAATGGCCTGGGAAAGCAGTGGAAGATGGGCCAAGGGCTTGGGCCCCTGCACCCAAACCAGGAGCTCCTGCTCCTGGCTTCGGCCTGGCCTAGCCGCAGCTGTTGTGGCCATCTGGGGAGTGAGCCAGCAGATGGAAGAGCTCTCTCCGTGTCTCTCCCCCTCTCTCTGTAACTCTACATTTCAAATAAATAAATGAATGAATCTTAAAAAGAAATGACCTCAGAATCCATCCAGCACTTCCATGTGCACAGGAAACATCATACCCTTCAGGGGATTTTGTCGTAAGTGGAGGAATCTTTTGAGAGCTACAAGAGCTAAAAGGCTCAGGTTTTCTTTCTAAACTTGAAGGACACAAGAGAAATGGGGTCATACAGCTGCATGTCCAAGTATGTCAAGGTCAGGGCCACTGTGGTGTAGTGGGTAAAGCCGCCACGTAGGACGCCAGCATCCCATATGGGTGCTGGTGTGTGTCCCGGCTGCTCCACTTCCAAACTCCCTGCTAATGCACCTGGGAAAGCAGCAGAAGACAGCCCAAGTGTTTGGGCCCTGCACCCATGTGGGAGACCCAGATGAAGCTCCTGGCTCCTGGCTTTGGATTGGCCCAGCCCTGGCCATTGTGGTCATTTAGGGAGTGAACCAGTGGATGAATGATCTCTCTGTTTCCCTGTCTCTCCCGCTCTCTTTGTAATTTTGACTTTCAAATAAATAAATAAATATTTTTAAAAGTCATTTCTTATGTTAACCAGGTTGAAAATCTGTATGACTTTATATTTTTTTAAGCAATTCTCTTTTTAAAAGATTTATTTATTTGAAAGGCAGAGGTACAGAGAGATAGTAAGAGAGACAGAGAGAGGCCAGGGCTGGGCCAGATCAAAGCCGGCAGCCAGAGTTTCATCTGGGTCCGCCAAGTGGGTGCAGGGGCCCAAACACTTGAGCTGTCTTCCACTGTTTTTCCAGGCACATTAGCAAGGAGCTAGGTCGGAAGTGGAGCAGTCGGGACTCGAACCAGAACCCATATGGTGTCCAGGCATCGCAGGCAGCAACTTGACCTGCTACACCACAACACCAGCCCTATGATTCACATTTGAAAAGAAAAAAAATAAACTCAAAATGCATAACATTTCCCCTTCATTGACCAAACAATATAAATATCTTTGGATGACAGGTGGCAAAACATCACATGATTAATCTGGGACGCTGCCAGAGTTCACCGTCAGTGACTTCACACTTGTCACCTGCTTGGATAAAAACACATCATCTGCAGCAGCTGGGAAGTGAAGCTCGGAGGACTGCATCAAAAGAAAGCGTTGCTGTGCAACTGCTCCGAGCTGCAAAGTGAACCGAGAAAGGTTCCAGCAGGAATATATAACTCTAACATCCTGAAATGCTTTATCAAAACAGTAGAAGGCATTAAGGATAATTTAAAAATACAATTACTCATTATACATCTCTGTTATAACTGACGTTGTCTTAGCAAGAACTCAGATATGGAGGCAGAAGATGTGGCTTCGGGATTTAACCCCACCCTTGGGAAGCCATTGACCCTGGAACTTACATTTCTCTGAGCTGTTGCCTCCTTGTTGCAAAATGGGGCGGGGAGTGATAATTTTATGCACTTGTGTTCCAGGAACAAAATGAAGTCATAAATGCGCCAACGCTTTGCAAATGCGAGTTGTTACTTCCTGGTGTTCTTTTTTATTTTTATCCATGAAATACATATACATGCATTTATAGTTCTACTCCAAGTATATGCAGTTTCTCCTCCTCATGTGTAGCGACTGCACACGGCACCTGCTTGGCCTTCTGTCTGGGCCCTGGCCGTTCTCCTGTTCTTGTTTCTCTGGGGGCGTTTTCTTCTCTCTGAGCTATTCTTTGCTTCACATCTCTTTAGCAGAGAGCTCCAGGCCCCCTGATCACCTTTGTCGATGCTTGTGCCGAGTCTCTCTGCTGAGAGACCTCTCTGGGGTCTCTAGAGCTGGAAGGGACCTCACCTTTAAGGATGAAAAAGTTGACATCCAGGGAGCCACCTGGGAAGAAGCTGCACTGCTCAGAAGTGACAGAGCCTCCACCAGAGCCCAGAACCACGGCCTCAGCGGGGCTGTGTCTACCAAGTCCCCGGCAAAGACCTTTTCCTTTGGGCTTTGGGTCCTAAACATATCTCACTCCTCTCCTGCTCAAGGTGCTACATTTTTTTTAAGATTTATTTATTTTTTTGAGATGCAGCATTACAGAGAGAGGGAGAGACAGAGAGAGAAGTCCTCCATCCACTGGCCCAATCCCCAGGTGGCCGCAACAGCTGGAGCTCAGCCGATCTGAAGCCAGGAGCCAGGAGCATCTTCCTGGTCTCCCACACGGGTGCATGGGCCCAGCACTTGGGCCATCCTCCATTGCTTTCCCACGCCACTAGCAGAGAGCTGGATCGGAAGTCTAGCAACTGGGATGCAAATCAGCGCCCATATGGGATGCCAGTGCTGCAGGCGGAGGCTTAGCCTACTATGCCACAGAGCTGGCCCCTTGCTACTTGTTATTAAATTATATATATATAAATATAGGATATCATAATCCTTACTATTTACTGGTAGGTGTCAGGTATCAGGTCTTGTGCCAAATGTGTTATACAAATCTTTCATGGAATGCACAAATATCCTGTTTGAAAAGAACCGTTACTGGGGCTAGTACTGCGGCATATCAGATAAAAGCTATCACTTGTAACACCAGCATCCCATATAGGCAGCTGTTCCAGTCCCTGCTACAGTACTTCTGATCCAGCACCCTGCTAATGCATGGAACAGCAGTGAGAGACAGCTCAAGTGCTTGTTCCTCTGCACCCACCTGGGAGACCTAGAAGAAGCTCCTGGCTCCTGGCTTTGGTCTGGCCCAGCCCTGGCCATTGCAGCCATCTGGGGAGTGAACCAGCAAATGGAAGACCTCTCTCTAACTCCCTCTCTGTAACTCTGCCTTTCAAATAAATATATATTTTAAAAAAAGAATAATTATCCTCAGTTTATGAGAAAACTGAGGCTCTGATCTGAAAATCCAGTCCAGATTGCTCCAAAATCTGAAACTCTCTAAGGCCTGATATGACACCAGGAGTGGAAAATTCCACACTTGACCTCATGTGACGAGCTGCAGCCAAAACACAGGTGCACTAACCATACTGCGTTAAATCACCTTTGGGCAATGTGATAGGCGTATATGAAACACAAGCGAATTTCGTGTTTAGTCTTGGGTCCTATTTCCAAGCTATCTCATTATGTATATGCAAATATTCCAAAATTAAAAAAAAAAAAAAACCTGAAGTCTGAAACCCGCCTGGCACGTAGTGCATGGAAGAGCTGTGGTTCCGTAGCAGTCTGACCTCAAGGTCTAGCACGCACAGCACTCATCACTCTGAGTGTCCCCCAGGGCTGGCAAGCGCCCCAGCAGCCCCGGAGGACTGGGCTATCACATTGTCTGTTGTCCGCAGCTTCCGGAATCTCTCTTCCTCCTCCAGAAAGCCTCCTCGGATGGATGAGAGGGAAGTTACAGGCATTCCTGTCTGAATGGGAGATTCTTGAGGTCACAGGACCAAGCCACTCACTCGCCCTGCCTTGCTCTGTGAACACGTGATGTGGCTGTGGGAAGGTGGACTCCTGTTTGTTCTGCTGGCTTCAGCCCTACCTGTCCATCAGCATTGCTCATCTGTGGGCAGCTGCTTCATTTCTGTGGCAAGGTCAGCAGCAGCCCAGTGGGCATTTCCGGCAACCCACGGGGGTGGTGGTGAGGGGGGTTGGGGGAGCTTTCTGTAAAGTCGAGAGAGCCTGTATGAAGATGGCCTGGTTCTGGAGAAATTCACTCAGGTGAGGGGACTTGAAACCACCTCACGCCAGCAGCCAGCCAGTGAAGGAGCTGCCCTGGGAGAGTGGGCTTTGACCTCTGCCACGCATGCCCACAGAGGAGAACGGAGGAGTCTGGTTGAATCACAGGGAACAGCCCCTGTGTCAACGCCTGCTTTGGAAATAGGTGTCAGAACTTTGCCCGGATGGGTGATGATGTATTCCATTCCCTGGAACCATCCAAGTACAGGTTGGGCAGCTACCAGCAGGGGTGTCACACAGGGTCCACCTAAGAGTTCCCAGCCACTGTGGCCTTGGGCACCCTGGAGGGCAGGGCTGGCCTCCCTCATTTCCCACGCTCCAAGGAGGCAGGGCTGATGCATGCCGAGGGCCAGGGGTCCCACGAGATGAGAACATGGATGACCATGGGGAAGAGCAGGTCTTGGTCCTTCTCCTCCCCTGTTGTCCTGGACAGGCACAGAAAGGCAGTGACCTCTAAGACAGGAGCAGCATGATGGCTGCCGGGTCTAGGGGTCCTAGACTCTGAGCCCCAGACCTGCTGAGGGGTCACTAAGGGGTCCCCTGGTTCCCCCTCCTGGGCGTGCCTGTCCTTCTCCCTCCCCTGTCCCTGTCCCCGAGCTAAGAGGACCGACCAGTGTCTACAGAGCCACTGCCACCCTGTGAGCCTGCCTTAGGGCTGCCAGAGAGGTCAGCAGGGGCCAGGGCATTGCTTAGGCTCCCTGGACGCAGCTTGACATAGCCATGCCCCCATCCCACCTGGCATTCCTCTACAATAGCCAGGAGCAGCCCCGCCCAGCGCCTGCTGGGAGTCCTGGGGCAGGGGCCCTCTGCTCTGTGCAAATCTTGGGGCAGATGGACATGTGTGTCTATGTGTCCAACAAAGGGAAAAGTCAGCTCCAGTCATAGGAAGCTTATCCACGGTTCCCTGGGGCCAGGATGGACCTCGAGAGGCTGGAGGCAACTTTTTGAGGTGATAGGAATGTTCTAGATGTTAACCGTCCAAGTGGTCACATGGACCTGTACGTCTGTCAGAGCCCACTTAATTGTATGCTCCGTCTGCGACGTATCCTGTTACACTTACTGTCTTGTTCATTAGCAACACAAATCTTAGGACAGATTGGAAGCAATGGCCAACGAGGCACTGGTGAGCTTCCTTTTAAGGACTCCTGTTCAGCCACAACGAAGATGAAGTAGATCACAAGGACCGCAAACGCCTTAGGAAAACAGGGACGTCAGGGTGGGCGCTCACCGTGAGCACAGCAGCCCGCCGGGGCGGGGCCTGCTCTGTGCAGGGGAGCCCCTCCCCCTGGGAAGGCCCTGAAGTCTCTCTCCCCTCGCCAGGCTTATCAGGACAACCTGCGGAGCACAGAAGGAACAATCGCGATGGCGCATGAGGCCTGGAACTTGGGAGGAATCAAGCGGGCAGGTGGGCAGAAAGCCGATCTTGTCTTTATTTACACTTGGATGTTTTGCTCGTCATGGACTTTTTTGCACAAATGTTGATTTTTTCAAAATATTGCGTTAAAGTGCATTGCTTCTTAAATTGTCTGGGCACCGCCTTCTACCCTGCAGCCAGGAGAATACCTTTCTCGCTCGCCTTTGCCCAGCCTCAGGGGAAAGCAGGAAGAATAATCCAGCCCCAGTCCAGGGAACTAAGAGTGCAGGGCCAGACTCCTCTGAGGACCTGGTGGGCAGAGGTGCGGCGAGACCCAGACCTGCCCCGCCTGGGGCTGGGCCGAGCACTGGGCTTGGTCGGAAGGAGGAGAAGGTCTCTGGGTGACACCCCTCTGGACTGTGGGCTCAGTGTCTCCGGCCCGGCCTCTGGGCAGCTGTCTGTGTCCTGGCCGTCCTCGGGCCTGCAGGGAATCCACACGTGGAGCTCTGAGTGGTGGAGAAGCATGGAAGCGGGGTGCAATGGCCGAAGGGCACTCGGGGCTCCAAGAGGGAGTCGGGAAGGTAACTCAGAAGGGAAAGAGGAGCATCCATTGCCTGAGCTGGGAACTGGGCAGAGAGTGGCCAGGAGCTCTGTGTCCTGGGCTGGAGCCCCAGGAAGGAGTCCCCAAGGCATCGGGCAGTGGCAGCTGCAGTAGCGCTGACAGCAGAGAGCTAGGGGCTCATTCTCGAAAGAGTAGAGAGGTTGTCTTCGCTCTCCACCTTCTTGGCCACTGCGGTGGGGCATGAGCTTGCTTGCACAGCCGACGTGGTGTGTGTGTAAAACTCCCTCTACCCAGCTGGAAATGCTTGGGAGGCAGGAAACAGGGCCTGGTGGCTGGCCTGGGGGTGAGTCCCCGGTGCTGCAGACAGCTCAGGGCCAGCCACGTGTCCTTCCAGAAGGCAGCTGGACAACTGGAGGGAGGAGGGCAGTGACGGAGTCCGCAAGTGATTGGAGGGGGCTGTGGGAGGCATGGAGGGGGCCATTGTAGAGGGAGGCTGGGGTTGTGTGGTCAGGAGAACAAGGACACTGGACAAAGGGTACCAGGAAGGTCAGGGCCAAGGTCAGCGACAGGAGTCAAGGGCAAGGGCAGGAGCAGGTCTCCAAGGCCAGCTCTGCTGGAGGTGGGACCCAGGTCTTACGCTGCTCCAGTTCCTTTCACTCCAGATATAGGAAAACGACCACCAAGCAGCATCATGCTGAGCGTGCCTGCAGCCCTGCATGTGCCATGTGTCCTCTCAGGGCAGCAGCCCTGCCTCTCAGTTCTTTGCCATCCCTGCCCACCAGCAGCTCCCGCGGGGCCTGGTGCTGAGCAGCCAGTGCTTACTGAACTAGCCAATGCTGGCAGGGATTTCGCCTGGGGGTGGCTTGGTCAGCAAGGACTCCAGGCCGGGAGTTGGCTCTCAGGGAAACCAAGGAAAAAAAAGAAGAAATAAACCCGGCATTCCTTCTGAGCCCATCCAGCGCCCGGTGCTGGGTACATTCTTGGGCATCATCATCATTTTCCAGATGGTGCGTCTGTAGACCTTCAAGTTCACAGCGCTGGCCTTGAACTTGGAGTTGGGATCATTCCTCCTGGCCAGCCAGAACCCCAAGTCGGAGAGATAGGTGGGAGGGACCTTCAGGGAAGGAGGCTGGGGGTGACTCTCAGGGGTCAGTACCCTGGGTAGAGGGTGGAGTGGGGGCCCTCGGGCCTGGCCTGTGGGTGCCGAGGCTCAGTGGCAGTCAGAGGTGGGGCCAGGGGCCTCCCTAGCAGGGAGGGAGGAGAAACAGCTGAGGACAGCACGCCGGCCTCTGCTCTGCACTGGCTGGGCAGCCAGCGGGGCTAGTGGGGGGCTGGGTTCTGTGGTCTTTGCAAGCCTGGGATGTGGCACCCCAAAATAACCCAAAACGAGAGACCCCTGAGGTGTGGGCCCGGGGCCTCCAGAAGTTCTGCCTGTGCATCCTTTCCATCGGGATGCCCTATGCTGGAGCAGGCAGCTTCCCTTTGGAGCTAGAACTTTCTGGGGAGCATAAGAATCAGTCCCTCTAAGTTCTGGCTCAAGAGAGGCTCATCTCAGAGAGGCTGTCCCTGCCACGCTGCTTGGAATCCCAGCTCTGGGTTTCTGCCTCCCCCCACTGCTGCCCCGCCTCGCTCTTCTTCGCAGCCAACCCCTCTTTCTGACTCACGCGCACTGCTTTGCGGACCTGCTGGTTCTGTCTGCCTCCCCCCGCCCCAAACACTAGCACCATGGGGTAGGAGCCGTGGCCTGTTTTGTGCTCTGTCTCCCCAGCACCTAGGACAGGGCCAGGCCCGTAAGAGGCACTCCACGGATACTTGTCAGCTGACCACACCTGCATGACACCCGCACTTCACTGTGACCGCCGTTGCTATTGCTGGTTCTATGTGACCAGGGCAGCGTCCTCAGCCTTCCTGGACCTGCACCTTCACCCATAAAGCGAGGTGGGCCCACTGGACAGTTTCTGAGCTTCCCAAACCCTGAGAATCCTAGGGCCCCAAATGCTCAGGGTCAGGGAAATTCCTCTGCAAGTGGACCCAACCCCTCGGTTTGCGGTTCTCAGCAGTGCTCTGTCAGGTCGGGAGGCCCTAACCCCACTTCCGATCCTTCTTTGACTCAAGATCAGAGTGAAGCAGGGGTGTGGGGCCGTGAGTCAGCCCAGTATTTCTGGCAATGGCTCCTGTTCAGATATTTGTGTGTTTTATTTTAATTGGGCTGATGTGTTGTTTCATAACATTTTATTGTTTTCAATAGAGGCAATTCATTGTGTGCAGAATTAAAAGTCATTTGATTTTAATTTCTTTAAAAGTTTTCAAGGAAAGGGACTGGCGTTGTGGCACAGCTGGTTAAGCCACTACTTGTAATGCCAGCTTGCCATATCCAAGTGCTGGTTCAAGTCCCGGCTGTTCCACTTCGGATCCAGCTCCTTGCTAATGCACCTGGGAAGGCAGCAGAAGATGGCCCATGTGCCTGGGCCCCTGCACTCACATGGGAGACCTGGAAGAAGCTCCTGGCTCCTGGCTTCGGGTTGGCCCAGCTCTAGCAGTTGAGGTCATTTGTGGAGTAAAACTCAGATCTCTCTGTCTCTCCTTCTCAATCACTCTGCCTTTCAAATAATTAAACGAACTTTAAAAAAAAATCATGGGGATAAGCCGAGTTCTAGAAAAACACCTGCCACACCACAGATTTGCTCTGATCTGGGATGGACCCACAGTCCTTGGTACTGAAGGTGTCCATTGCCCTGCCTGGCCTGGGACATCGCCTATGGGGACGGGATCACCCTAGCAGGGCTCGGGGCACCCTTACAGGACCTGCCCTGTCTCAGAATCCCCTCTCCAAGAGGCAGCTGGGAGCCCCAGAGGCTGCTGGGGGGGTAGTTTCAGGCCGAGAGGCAGCCTCACACCCCCAGGACTGGGTATTCGCTGAGTAACTGGGATGGCCCCGGACAGGGGAGGAGGGACAGGTCTGGCAAGTTCTGTGTTGTTTATACTACACTCAGGATTACCTCACACGTCCCGTCCCAGCCGGCTTCCCCGCCCCGTTGGCTGGGGGCCGGCCCTCAGCCCTGGAAGCCCCTTTTCCCCGCAGGCCCGGGAACCCAGGGGCCGACATGGGTCTTCCCCTCGCCGTCAGCTGAGCCGGGACACTGGCTGCCTGCTCGGAGACCATGGAGAGGGGCGGCCGCCCGGTGAGTGTGTCTGTGGGCACCGGGGAGCAGGGCTGGGACGGGGAGAAAGGTGGGGCGCTGGCACACTGTGCCACAGGTTCTCAGGGGAACTGGAAGTGCCTCGGCTTGTGGTACGCTGCCGGGGATCAGGATCTCCAGGCTCCTCTGATCATGGTTCCTGGAAGGAGCGCCCGGGAAGAGAAGCTGGAGGCTTTGGGCTTGGTCGGCGGGCACCCAGGGCTGACTCCTGGCCCCTGCCTGTGGTCCGTGAGCCCTGTGGTCAGGGCATCTGCGTGGTGAGAGCCCCGGCTGTGGGAGATTCTCACTGCCTTGAGGATCAAAAGCATTTTAATTGGTCCTCAGCGTCATCTCATCTCCCTCCCTCCCTCGGCTCCTAAACCTTCCCAGAAAAATAGGACTTTCTGTGTGCTTTAAAAGTGGATTTTCTTTTTTCCAGTCTTTCTCGATGATTTACTTTGGGCTTCATAGCCTTCGTGCTTGGGAAGTCCTCCCTTACATTTAACCACAATCCCTCTGCCAGAACTCAGGCTCCTTTCTTTGGGGGTGGTAGATGGCAGCCAGAGGGCCCTCCGAGGAAGGGCCAGGCAGGCACGTGGAGCCTCCGGGAGCTCGAGTTCCCCGTGCCTCTGCTCGTGCCTTCGCGGGAAGCCCGCCTGCACTCCCACTCCCCTGCGGGTCTCCTTTTCTGCTCCACTCCATGGTCTCTGTGCTTTGCTGAGCAGGTAAATCTGGGACTCTGGGAAGGATGGGCCAGCCCTGGGTTTGAGAAAGATCAGTGTACTCTATGTCCTGTGTATAGTTGGCTTGTGTCTCTTCTGAACCCCAGCTATTTTCTGCAACCTTTTCCATAATTTTCCCCACTGTTCTTCCAGCCCCCTCTTGACTTCCTCCCCGGGCTGCTGTCCCTCCTCTGCTCTGGTCTCCTGGGATCACGGCTCCTCCTGCCCAAGATCTTTGGGCCTCTTTGGGCCTCTGGTGAGCAGACAAGGGGCACGCCCAGGGTTTTATCTGCAGCATGGGGAGATGAGTCCCCCCACGGCCCTGGAGCATCCTCCCGAGTGCCCTGCCGGGAGCCTAAACATGATGGTCCCTGCACCCAAAGTGGGAGAAGGGTTGAGCCATCTGGGAGAAGGCTCTGCTCACATCAGAGGCAGACAGACGGTCTGTTCCTAGGGCAGGCTGAGAGCGAGGAGGCCCGCGCCTCTGTCCGGAGCTGTGCACCCACGTGGAAGGTTACTGGAGGGGCACAGGGTGAGGAGCAGACTTTGAATTATTGATGGGGATTCCCAGTTCGTTTATGAATGAAGCGTTGAAGGAATGGTAGGGGCCACGTTCATTCTGGAAGGGAGGTCATTGGTTCTTACCTTGGAATGAAAGAACAGAGCCATCACATCCTTATTCAAGGTTCTCAGATGTACCCCCTCTTTAGGGTGGGACCCCAACATAGTGAGCCTGACATACAGGCAGGGAGGGCTGGGGTTGGGCTCTCAATCTCCCCTGCAGCAGGTAGGTGTCTTAGATGGATGGAAAACAAGCAGGCTGGGAGCAACTCGTCGTCTCAGGCTGGGCTTTCCCGGGGCCTTTATTGGAGAGGCGCATTGTGGATTTGTCCCTCTGCTCCAAGAAGGAGTGAGGAAGAGGGTGGTCAGCAGCTGAAGCCTGGTGTGCCCTGTGGCAGCCGCTGGGTGTGCAGAGGGAGCTTGGGAGAGAGATGGACTCAGCTCTCAGCTTTGCCACATTCAAAGGGACAGCCACGTGTTGTGGTGGACAGAGAACAAACCAGCTCCCGGGTCAGCATGGGTACCTCAGTTTCTTCATCTGACAAATGGGATGATGATAATGCCAGCCTTAAGAAGCCTCGCAACAGGGTCTTTCATACAGGAGGCTTTTCTGGAACAGCATTCGGCACAGATGCATAGAGACACAAAGGCATTCGGAGTGTTAGGATTTAGGATCTCCATCCTCATCACCATCGAGAGTCTGTTCTTGGATCTAAATTTGGGCAAGTGTCATCTCTCCATGCCTCAGTTTCCCTGCCTACCAAAGAAGACGCTGGGACACAGAGCCCCCCCCAGGAGCTCCTTTTGGGTTCCATGGTAGTCTCCGGGGCTATCAGGAGGGATTACAGGTGCGCCATACTGGATATATGCGTTTGTTCTTGACAAATACTGCATTTGCTGGCTTTTTCATCTGGGCCCCATTTTTGCTGTTTCAAGAATTGCCGTGTGTATGCAAGAGCTGAAGTAGACTCGTTGAGAAAGCATCTACGCTTTGTAGAGAGGATTTTCTTCCTGGTCTTAGACTGGTAAGGGTTTTCATCGAGCCCAAGACCCTGGATGGGGTAGACTAGTGGGAGTGTCTAGGGGCCCAGGGCTGGTCCAGGATGAGGCACCCTCCCCAGAGGGGGGTTGGCAGATTCCTGAGGTGGCAGACCTGTGGGTCAGACCATAGCCCCCAAACGCAGGCACCCTCGAGACCCCTGGTGCCATCCCTTCGCATGTCGCCCTCATCTGAGACCTCAGGTTCACGTTGTCACCAGTGCTGAGCAGCCTCCCACCTGCACGCTGCACTGTGTTGGCCCCTGGGACCCGGCAGGTGTGAGGGCAAATGTGTAGGAGTGTGTGTGCAGCACTCCAGGCCAGGCTGGGTGATGTAATAATGGCCACTTAGCTTAAGTGTCTTGTTTTGGCCAAACAGCATCCTCTCGGTGCAGCAAACACGGAGGTGGATTGTGCCCAGCCAGGTGGGCAGGGTGCTGGTGGGGCAGACCTTGGCGACAAGGCCACAGGGAACCCGGCCTTGTCAGCCAAGTGGAAGCCTCGGCAGCACCCCCGAGGAAGCCGGCCCCTCTGCGGGGGAGCCCTCTTTGTCCACCCGCCCTGAGCTGCACCGTCACCCAGCGCTGGCAGGGTGGGAAGACAGGGGCACGGGAGAAATGGAGGCAGCAGGTTCCTGGTGATCAAATCCAGCTCGCTTGGCAGTCAGGGGTACTCAATGCTCTTTGAAGTATTTGATGATGAATGAATGAATGAATGAATGAATTAGGGGGTGTTTTGATTCTGATGCAACAGGGATCTCCCAGGGTACAGGAGGCACAGTAAATTCACTCTAACACACCCAGGAGGTGCCGGCCAAGTTCTCTACAGCAGCTGCCTCGCTGGTTCAAATGCAGTCCTATGTGGGGTCGGCTGTGTGGCCCTGCTCTGCTGGAGAAGGGGTACAGCTCAGTACCCCACCGCAGCTCTGCAAAGCACCTCTGGGGAGCTTGCCATGCTGTGTGGCACCTTGTTTGAAAACAGTCATGCAGACTCTTCTTTATAGGCAGAGGGACCAGAGGCTGGAGGAGAGCAAAGAGAAGACTCTTGCGGTGCCCAGCCTTGGGGCAGGGGACGTCTTGTGGACTGGCTCCCTAGCATGAGCCCAGTGTGACTGCAGGCCGCCCAGGCCCCCGAGGCTGACACTGCATGTACGTGGGGGTGCTGGGTACATGGAGTGCAGGGATCTCACAGCCTGCGTTTCTGGGGATTCTCTCGGTTCTGGGAGGAGATGGGGGAGATAGCCTGGAAGCCCACGCTGGGACAAACTCAGCCCCTCACCCCCAGTCGCCGGGCTCCCTGGGCTCTCAACAGGCGAGGACTATGTTCAGGCCCTGACCTTCCAGCAGGGCCAGGGGGCCGGGCACCTCTTCATGCTTAGCCCACCCCAGAGCTCTGGGGAGCTGGCTCATGACCCCGCCTATGCCCAGCGCTTTGAACATCAGGGTCATTGGGAATACAAGAAGCCACAGGGGCCAAGGTCAGTGGAAGGGCATTCCTTTAAGGGGGTAGGCAGTGGCAGAGCACAGCACTGAGTGATAGCCAGAGGTGACAACCCAGGGAGGGAACCAGGGTTCTAGTCCTGGCATGGCCTCCAACTGGCTGCATGACCTTGGGCAAGCCAGAGCCTCTCTGGGCCCTCATGGCCTCGTCAATGGGATACAGGGCTCAGATAAGAGGTTTCCAAAGTCCTTGCTACTCCAAGGTGTGCTCACTGGCTCCTGCTCCCCAGGGTGTTGCCCAGAGCCCAGCAGGGAGGCTCAGTTTAGACTGGACTTGAAGGGGTGCTGAGGTGGTGTCCTCGCTGTCACCACTGCCATGTCACTCTGGATCCAGCAGGACAGCTTTGCATGTGTCCCCCACTGCACACTTGGGATTCACAATGACTGCTGCTCATCTTGCCCAGAGCCCAGGCCACTGCATGGCACCAGGGCTCCGTCCACAGGAGCAGCACAGAACCACTGAGATGAAGCCACCCCCAGAGCAGCTATGCTATCACCCTGCTCCTCCCTGGCATCGCTGGCTGCCCCAGGGGAGGCCAAGGGCAGGATGCCAACACCTTGACCTACTCCCCTCCCCCAGCAGGTGGGAGATCCCAAGAGACAGAGCCTCCATAGGACCCCAACCTCTAGAAGCTATGATACAGAGAGCACTGGGCTCAGAGCAGGAGGTCTGGGTTTTGTTATAAGATAAACTTCAACAACTTTGGGCAAAGCACACTGGGCCTCTGTGTTTTTTCTGTAGATAACAGCTCTTTCAACATCCCGCCATGGTTGGGGCTGAGGCTCAGAGCTGGAGGGAGGATGGAGCAGACGGCCCTACTCCGGATGCTGCTTCCTCTCGATGTCCCCAGCTGGCAGCCCTCGCTCGGGGCTTCAGTGCAAGACCTCCCTCTCGCCCTGGTCTCAGGGGCTGGCCTCTGTCCACCTGCCTCCCCCAGCTGATAGCAGAGTCAGGCTCTCCAGGACCACAGCTGAGCCGTCCCTGACCCAGAGCCTTCAGTCCCAGGGGAGTACTGCCGGTTCCGGTTGCTCCTGGCCTCCTGGGTGCCTGGCCACCCCCACCTCCTTCTCTGGGCAAATTTCCTCCCCCGCCTCTGGACCTCCCACCCTGGGGAACCTCTTGTCTCCTCCAGGCCTGGCTCCTTCATTCCTGGCCCCTTCGTCCCTGGCCACCATGAGTGGGTGACAGGGATGGATCACCAGATTCAGCTGGGGTGGAAACGGCCTATGCACTGGACGAGGAATGAGAGGGCTGTGTCACAGCCCTGAGCCTGCCAGCTGGTACAGGGGCCCAGGCTCCCACTTAGTCCTTCTGAGGCCCAGATCCCCACAAACAAGGGAACTTCAAAGAGTGCATGGGGAACGTGTGTTAAGAAAGCTAGGTATGGATTTCAACCCAATTTGTCTTTAATTTTAATTTCAAAGTTTCAATTAACGCCTAATACCAAGTACAGCTGTGTGAACTGTTGGCATCAGGTAATTAGCATTTCCCTTCAAATGTTTCTTTGCACCAAAATAAAATTATCTTTAAATTCCATTTTCCATGATCCTTTGGAAGAGCCTTCTAACACACCAGGGGTGGGAACCTTGTAAGAATCAAAAGAAATAATGGGTGTGAAGCCTTGCAAATCATAAGCCCCTGTAAGAGAGGAGGTTTGTGCCTGTGGGCACCTGTGACACCACTGCCGGAGACTCAGCTTGCTCCTGGCAGCCTGGTTAGAACCCAGGCCCTGGAGGGGTGGGATCTGCCCATTTGACTTGCGTGGAGGGTCTGCCACTTGTCCAAGGTAACCCGGTGAGGCGGGGACGCAGATCTTTCTATTTCAAGCCAAGCATTCTTCAACCCACCCACCCACCCCCCCATCCCAGCTAATGTAACCAGCCCTGGCTGTGCAGTGGGCGCTTTGCATCCATCGCCGATGACTAGGGCCTGGTCATTAGCTCGGTCTTACCAATCAGGAAGCCGAGATGTGAGGAGGTGAGGTCACTTGCTCGGTGTCACGCAGCCCTGTCGGGGTGGGGCTGGATTCCAGCATGGTCACTCTAGTCCTGCTGCTCCAGGTCACCAGGTTCTGCCCAATCCTGGCGGGCCACAGGGCCCAACCTTGATGCATGCTGGAGAGTACCATGAAACCAAGAGCCTTGCAGGGACCCCCAGCCCTTCCCCCAGTTCCCCATGGTGCTCCTGACCCCGTACGGTACCAGACCCGAGCTCACATGCCAAGGCCCAGGTGCAACGTGGGTGCCCAGTGCACGCGTGTCAGGGAGAAGACTCAGCAGGAGGGTCTCCTTCCTACTCCACAGGGGCAGGGGACCCAGACGCAGGCTGGAGGTGGGATCCTGACTGTGTGGTTCTGCCGCCTGAGCTCAGAGCCTTGACTTTCTTTTCTGTGCAATGGGCTTCTCAAAGTACCGGTATCCCAGGGACGTGAGGAGGACCTTACGAGGCCGCAGATGTGAAAGTGTATCGTAAACTTGAAAACAACATATGCATGTGTGAGATTAGCATTTTATTGGCCTGAATCACGGGCATTCCCTGTTAAGCTGCGGCAGGCTTATAGGGAGAGCCCGGCAGGCCAGTGGAGGTATGCAGCGCCAGGGTGTCCAGCAGGTGCCAAGGCTCAAGCCATGGCTGCTGGGAAGTACAAGGCCGTACATGGCCAGAGCTGTCCCTCTTATGGAAGGGCCATAGTCTGGCCTTTGTCCAGCGTCCTGTTTTCTCCTTAAGATGAGCTCATACCACCTGTCAGCCCCTTCAATGCTGTCTCGTGGCTGTTCGGTCCCAGCATGGGTAGTACTGTGTGTGCCCAGACCAAGGCCAAGAGCAGCAGCCAAGTCCCATGTAATGTGCCTGCTATGTGCCAGGCACCGGAAAGGGCTCTCCCAAGCATTATCAGTCCTGTTTTGCAGATGAAGAAAAAGGCCCAGGGAGTTAAGTGGCTGGCTCAGGGTCACAGGGCTCCTGAGTGAGAAACCCAGCCAGGACCAGGTCTGCCTGACTCGATGGGTGCATTCTCTACTTCCCTCTCTTCTTGCCCCCAGGCCCAGTCCTTCTCCACTTGAAGCTGCTACAGCTAGCCTGTCTTCATTGTATGGCAATCTAGTCTCTGCCCAGGCGATGGTCATGAGAGGGAGCCCCCAGCTCCTGGTCAGCTAGGTCAGCAGCAGAAGCAAATGACCGTCAGGCCCCTAAACAGACACAAGCATGCCCTGCACAGCCCCTGCACAGCCAGTGGGACATCGGGCTCATGCGTATTCCCGCACATCCACCCATGAGCCCCAGAACCTGCTGGGAGACTGTGCCTGCTCCTGCCTCTGGCAAGCTGAGTGTGGTCAGCAACTCAGAATTCCTGGAATTCGTCTCACAGCCCCAGAACAGGGAAGGGACCAAACCAATTACCTCCCACTCCCGAAGAAGGAATTTTAAGGATAAAGCCACAAAGTCCTACTTGGCACAGCTGATGCTGTTGACCTGGCCCACGCTGACCTTGTCCTGTGGACAAGGACTTTTAATTGATCTGCTTAGTAACAGCATCAGATGCTTCCACACCCAGCAGTGGGTGAGGGATGGAGACAGAGGCGCCAGATGCCCTAGAGCTTTTTTTTTTCTTTTTGACAGGCAGAGTTAGACAGTGAGAGAGACAGAGAGAAAGGTCTTCCTTCTGTTGGTTCACCCCCCAAATGGCTGCTATGGCCGGTGGTCCCCACTGATCCGAAGCCAGGAGCCAGGTGCTTCTCCTGGTCTCCCACGGGGTGCAGGGCCCAAGCAGTTGGGCCATCCTCCACTGCACTCCCGGGCCACAGCAGAGAGCTGGACTGGAAGAGGGGCAACCAGGACAAAATCCAGCGCCCCAACTGGGACTAGAACCTAGGGTGCCGGCGCCACAGGCGGAGGGTTAGCCAAGTGAGCTGTGGCGCCTGCCCCGCCCTAGAGCTTTTGTACCTTTCACACAGCCCTGTGGCCAGGTGCCCCAAGCGTGAGCACGGGGCTTCTTCTCCCATTCCGCCCCCCCCCCCCCCAGAAAGCCAGTCAGTTAAGGTTAAGCCCATTGCCAGCTCAGGCTGCAGCTCGGGAGAGCAGAGACAGAGGTCAGTGACACCTGCTTATCTCCCCAGGAAAGCAGCAGGACTGCTGGTTCTTGAGTGCCTGCTCGGGCCAGCTCTGCACCCCACCAGGTACCCCTCCACAGAGGGCCCCAGAACCTAGTGGTTGGAGGGTGGTCTCTGGAGCTGATTTCCTGGGCTCAAACCCTGACTCTGCTACTTACTAGCTCTGAGAACTTGATCAAATTACCTAATCCCTCTGCCCCTGCTGCCCCCTGTGTAAAATGGGAATAATAACAGTTCCCACCTAACAGGGTTGTTAAGAGGATTAAATTTGTACACGCATACAAAACACTTAGAGCCAGTTACTTCCCCTGTAACTCTAAATGAAACTACTAAAGGAAACTTGATAAATCACTCCGCCTACAGCTGTGAGGTTAAGGCTCTTTTCCAAGCGTGGTGGGGCCCAGCCTCCAGCCTCCACACCTTCCTCCCCTGTTCTTGCCTCTCCGGTCCCTGATGGGTTAGGGGGCCGGGTGTGCATGTGTGCACCTGTGTGAGGATTCCCTGCAGGAGGCGGGTCAGGGCTTTTCTGAAACAGTGCTCCGCCCACTTCTTGCCAACAACAGGTATTGAGAACAGTAGTTTGGAATCTAACACACATGCAAGGAAGAACCGCATGGGGAGGCAGGGGCAGAAGTGAAGGTGCAGAAGGAGACCCAGTTCCTTGGTGTGAGGACTCAGCATAGGGTCCAGCCCGGCCGCCTCTTTTTTCGAACACCCCCCTAGACACACAAAGCCTGAGCAGGTGTCCCAGTCGCCCCCACCCCGCAGATGGCCCCTGCCCTCAGCCCACCTGTCTCTGCCAGCTTTTCTTTTCTTTTTAAAAAAGATCTGCTTATTTATTTTAAAGTCAGAGCTAGAGAGAGAGAAATAGAGAGAGAGAGAGAGGTCTTCCATTCGCTGGTTCACTTCCCAGATGGCTCAATGGCCAGAGCTGAGCCAGGCCGAAGCCAGGATCCAGGAGGTTCATCGGGGTCTCCCACATGAGTGCAGGGGCTCAAGGACTTGGGCCATCTTCCAGTGCTTTCCTGGGCCATCAGCAGTTGGATCGGAAGTGGAGCAGCCAGACTCGAACCAGCGCCCATATGGGATGCTGGCACGTTTTTCAGCTTCGCCCACACAGGATGATAGCATTGCCGGCCCCTCCATCAGCTTTTCTTTACCACCATGAAATTCCCGGGGAAGTAACTTTGCAAGGGGAAAAGCTTGCCTTGGCTCACAGTGGTGGAGGTTCCGGTCCAAGATGAGGCGGCCCCACGGTTGGGGGTCTGGTGAGGGTGCTGCCAGGCCAAGATGGAGCACATGGAGGAAGACTGCATGGTGAATCAGGACGTGGAGAGCAGCTGGGCCCCAGCAGGTCTTCATAACCAGTCCTCCCTCCAGAGCGACTTCTGAAAACCTGCCCCTCGTGACCTAAGGACCCAGCAGGCCCACCTCCCTCCCAGACACCATAATCAGATTAAGCACCTGCCCTCTTAGGATCATTGAAACTCAAGTCTGCAGGGTGACTTCAGGGGCCAACTCCCATTCAAACCAGAGCACCACTCTGCAGCTCCTGGCGGGGCGGGGGTGGGGGGGGGGGGGCGTGTGCTGTGGGAGAGCCGGGGCAGGAGGCCCTTTGAACTTTGGTTCTGCCCTTGGACGTGCCCTTCTTGGCAGGTGCTTCCTGTCTGGGGGCTTTGCTCAACCCCCAGCTGCTTGGCTCAGAGCATCCGTCTCCCTGCTGTGCAGGGCTCACAGCTTGGGTGGAGGGTGAGCAGGGCAGCAGCCTGAGGGACCCCTGTGCTCTGCCAGCAGAACGCTTCGCCGGTGAGGGCAACCCCGGCCCGGCCGTACCCTTCCAGGTCATCGTCGGACGGGTCATCTTCTGCCAGGTCGGCGTCCGTGACGTCCTCCCCAACGAGAGTGCACCTCGTTAGAGCAACACCAGTGGGGGCTGCACCTGTCCGGGCGTCTCCTGCCAGTTCAGCGCCAGCCACCAGGGAGGGCCCAGGTAAGGGGGATGCTGGGGTGGGGGCAGGGAGGAAATGACAGCTGACACTCAGGGGCCTCACACAGGGCACCCGAGACAGTGAGCAAGGAGGAACCAAGGGTGTAGGGAGCGAGCCACTGGGGCCCCAGAGCCTGCAGAACACAGGAGGAGGCCCAGCCAGGACACAGGGCAAACGCCCCCCAGTAGGGTCTTTCCTGGGTCTGCCCTGTGAACCTGCCAGGGAAGCTGTGTTCTGAGGTGCACAGGATCATGACCATTGGGTTCCATCTGTTGGTTCCAGGAGGAAAGGGAGGAATTCTGACCAGGCGGACATCTGGTCACCCCCAGCTTTCCAAACTCTTGGTCTAATGGTTTGGCTACAAGGAAATCAGAGAGAGCAGTGGGCTCCAGGAATGGCTCCACCCTTAAGGAAGCTGCTTCTGCCCATTCCAATGTGGCTGGCCTCCCAGCCCCGACTGCAGAGCATCCCTCCACCACAGTGCAAACAGGCCTGGTGATGTCTGTGTTTGGAGGATCACCCAAGGCCTGATGGGTGAATACTTTGGTGGTTGGGGGAGGCAGGGCTTTGGACTCGGGCACACTGCCACTCACTGCCTGAGTAATAACCTTGGGCAAGTTATTTCACTTCCACGAGCCTCGATTTCCCCAACTGTAAAATGGGCCTAATGAGCCTCCACTCACAAGCATGCAGTGAGAATTCAGAGCATGCATGCAGAGTGCCTGGCTGGCCCAGAGGAGGTGCTGTCATCAGCCAGGGGTGGGGTTGTATTTGGGCTGCACAGGTATTTCCTTTCCCCTCCCCCACCACGCTGGCCCCTCCCCCACAGCCTCACCCGCCCCCACCGCTGCCCTGCTCCTAGGTACCAGTGGGCCCAAGTTCTCCTGGCAGGAGGGCCAGAAGCGGCTGCCGCTCATCGGGTGCATCCTCCTCCTCATCGCCCTCGTGGTCTCGCTCATCGTTCTCTGTGAGTCGAACGGAGAGGTGGGGTCCTGGACATGGTTGGGGGGAGTGGCGGACCACAGGCTGGGTCCACAGAGGGACACTCCTGCAAATGGCCTGGGATCACGGTGCTGCCCGGCTCCTGCGAGGTGGCCGGGTAAAGGGTGTGGGGCGCCACAGGTTCCTGGCCTGGGTCCCGTCTGTGCTACTGACGTGGGCAAGTGACTGCACCACTCTGAGTGCAGTTTCCACACCTCCAGGTGGGATCAAGCTCGTGCACTCCTTCAGCCTGCTCTGTGCCCCAAAGACCTCATCCCAGCTTCACTGGGTTAGGAGGAACAGATGGAGACGGATATAGGCATGGCCCCAAACCTCAGCCTGCGAGGGCTAGCTACAAACTGAACAGCCTAGTGTGAAAACACGGGGAAGCCTTGCAGAGATACTCGGTTAGTAAGGATAAGCCACTCAGTGTTCAGGTGTCCAAGTTCTGTGTCAATCCCCCTTCTCTCGGGAAAAGATGCACATGGCTCGCTGCTAAGGAGTCCTCCAGCACCCCGGCTCACGGGGCAATCATAGGAGGAGCAGAAGTGACCACGCATAGGCCCACCATGTCCTCAGGGAGACCACAGAGCTGGGCAGAATTCCAGCCACCTGCACCTGTGTGTGATGGAGGGAGATGTGACAGCTGAGGGCTGGGTGCAGGGCCCCAGGCGAGGACCAGGCAAGCAGTTAGGACCTGGACAGCCACAGGGAGTGTGGGAGACCAGGTGGGCAGGGCTGGCAGGGGGAGAAGGGACCTACCTAGCCAGAGAGGAGAAGACACATTTGGGGACCAGGAGCCGTTTGCCTGTTGGGTTCAATGAGGCCAGGGCCCGTGGCAGAGAGCTTTTACCGCCAGGCCCAGGAGTAAGGATTTTGTTCAAGAAGCAGCACCTTGTGGTGTAGTGAGGGGCCGGCTGGGCGGGACAGGGAAGCTGCCGGCTGGCAGAGCCCGAGGAGGTAGAGGACTGGGCGAGAGGAGGCAGGGTGCCATGCACACTGCCCAGGGATCCAGGCTCCGCACCTGCTGGCTGCATGACCCGCCAGTTAACGGCCTTTCTGGGCGTCAGTTTCCCCACCCGCTGCCCAGGCAATGGAGTCACTGTCACAGGGCACGTGGAGGTCTCCGCACCTGCCACATGGCATCCATGGGATACCCCCAGCTGGTGTTTGCCGCCCAGCCCCGCTTCCTCACCACAGGACCCCCGCTCCATGAGAGCATGGGAAGTGGCTCCTGGAGGGGCACACAGCACTCACGGGTGGGCTCGCCCAATGGAACGATAGCTCTCAAGGCAGAGCTTCCAGCATTCCCTGTCGCGGGGCCTCCAGACCTCCCGGGGCCAGGGAGGTGGTGCGACTGTACAGGCTGCATAGCAGCTACATGGGGGGGAGGTTCAGGACTAGAGCCAGGCCCCTGCCCCTCACCCCACCGCTCCATGTTCTCCCTTCTGCCCATCAAGGCCACCAGGCTGTGGGCTTCTTGAGCATGCTGGAGGGTCAGCGTCCAGGGTATGGAAGGGGGGGAGACCTGGAAGGGCCATCTCACAAGGCGGCCTTGACCTTGGGGAACCAAGAGCGTGAAGGGCCCAGTGAGAGTGGGGGCTGAGGCTGTGAGGCGGGAAGAGGAGCTGGAGCCCAGGCCTGTGGGGCGCCCAGGGGGAGGCGTCTCCGAGCAGTGGGGTGGCATTTCCCGGCCTGGATGGAGACTGGTGTTCAGAGGGTGGCAGGGAGCTGATCGCTCAGGTGGTTTGTAAAGTCGTTTTCTTCCAGACTCTGTGCATCCGGGAATCAGCTGCCTGGATTGCTCATGGAGTGAGGAGCCTTTCAAAGCCATAAGACTGGCAGTGGGGCGAGGGCTGCACAGAGAGACACCCTTGCTTAGCGGAGAGGGAGGAGGAAGAACGGCCAGGTGCTTCCGGTGGGGGGGGAGGGCAGAGAGGTCAGCCCAGGCAGTGTCTGTGTGACTGTGAGGACGGAAGTTCTCTGCTGTGGCCCAGCAGAGCACCAAGGAGGTGGCTCTGAGAGGGGGTTCTGGGGCAGGAGGTAGCCCCTCTGGCCACCACCTTGGCCAACATGTAGGTGGAGAGGCCCCCGCAGTGCCACAGTGGTACTCACCTCCACCTCCCTCCCCACTCTCCTCTTTCTTTCTCCGGGGGGCTGGCTGCTCGTGTCTGCCTGGTGCTGCCCTGCCTGCAGGAGCTTTCTGGAGCATTCCAGAGCAGGCCTGAGCAGCCTTTCTCTCCATGCAGATGGGGGACGAGAGCCCCAGAGCTCAAGAGGGATCGCAGGTCGGTGTCTCCGAACCCCCAGGGCCTTGGGCTACTTACAGTCCTGTCACTGGGGCTGGCAGTGACCCAGGCTCTGCTTCCTTTGTTCCAGTCCACTTCTGGCGGGGCCACACGGGGATCAAGTACAAGGAGCCGGTGGAGAGCTGCCCCAGCCACACCGTTCGCTGTGATGGGGTGGTGGACTGCAAGCTGCAGAGTGACGAGCTGGGCTGTGGTAAGGAGGTGGGCATGGGCGAGCACGTGTGTGCATGTGAGTGTACACGTGTGTGTATGTGTGTCTGTGTGTGCATGCTATGTGTGCACTGTTTACATTCGTTGCATGGTTGTGTGTGTGCATGTGTGTATGCATGTGGCTTCAAACTGTGGTGCAAATTTGTGTCAGCACAAACAGGAGGCAAGGGACAGGGCGTCTGGAGATCTGGGTTCTACTCACAGCAGACTTGGATTTGAAACCCGATTTTGAGTGCTGTGTAGCCAGGATGAGTCGTTTACCTTCTATGGGCTTCGGTTTCCTATTTGTAAAATGAGTGGGTTGGACAAGGTTATTGATTCTCAAATAAAATCTGACAGCTCCCAGACATCAGACTGAGCCAAGCAGAGCAGCTCTGGCAGGCGGTGGGTAGGGGGGCTGGAGCCCTTCCTCTTTGTCCAGCAGGTGGCCCCTGAGTGTCACCCCTACTTTCTAAAGAAATGAAGACCTGTTTGTAAGCAGCGGGGCTCGATGTGCACAAAGATCGCTTTGCACTGTGGCCTTGGTGGGCTTTGAGTGCGTACTCTGGACGGCCCACCTGCAGGTGCATATGCACTGTGCCTGCGCCGTCAGTGACTCAGCCTGGCCTGGGAGCGTCACAGATGCTGTCCTGTCCACCCGATCACTCTCTCGTGAGGGCACATCTCTGGCCTCTCAGGGCACCGCTCCTGCCAGAGCCTGCTCCTTATCCCAGCAGTGCCCCCCGCAGCCATCACCCCGGCTCTGCCTTGCTGACCATCTCGGGCAGCTGAGAGCGGGCTGACCACTGCCACTCAGGCCAGCCTCCCAGTCCTCTCTCGGGTCTCGGCAAGGAGCCTCTGGACAAGAGGCCTCACTCAGCTCCTCCCCCAGGGGCTGGCTGGATGCCGGGTGCTGAGCATCTGCCCTGCCTCTCTTCTTGCCCGGCAGTGAGGTTTGACTGGGACTCGTCTTTGCTGAAAGTCTACTCTGGCCCCTCCCACCAGTGGCTGCCTGTCTGCAGCCACAGCTGGAACGACTCCTTCTCCGAAAAGACCTGTCGGCAGCTGGGTTTCAAGAGGTGAGCCTTCCCCCGGGGGGCCTCACTTTGCAAAGGCCTGGGACACCCGCACTGACCTCACTAGCTCAGGACGCTTTGAGTCCCATGAGTCTGGGGCAAGCTGGTCCCACGAGGCCAAAGTAATTATTTGTGCAGCTGTAACAGTGTCAGGCCCCTGTGTGGTTCCAGCACCCTCGTGTCCCTTGCCTCCCTTGCTACATTTAATTGTCCCATCACCATCCTCTCAGGTGACACTCTTGAGACAGGTGAGCACGGGACAGGCCTTATCTTTTTACATCAGGTTGGCCAAGCCCTTGGGTGGACTTTGAGTCATATCAGTCATGGTTTGGCTGGAGAAACTCACAAATGGGAACTGGAAAGGGGACAGATGTGGCCAGATCAAGTCGAAAGAATCTTGTGCTCTAGAGATTTTAAACCAAGAAGCCCGTGCTGGTGGGCAGGGCAGGGGAAAGGGAGAGCAATGGCCTTCTTGGTGGAACCTGCAGTTTGCAGACAAGAAGATATACTGCTCCTCCATCCTAGGCTGAGTGTTTTGAGGTTTTTCTTAATTTTTGGAGACAGACAGATGGAGCTTCCATCTGCTGGTTCACTCTCAAATGCCCACAAAGCCAGGGCTGGACCAAGCCAAAGCCAGAAGCTGAGAACCCAGTCCAGGTTCCCCATGTAGGTGGCAAGGAACCCAGTACTTGAGACATCACCACTGCCTCCCAGGATGTGTGTTAGCAGGAAGCTGAAATCAGGAGCAGAGCGGGGACGCAAACCCACACACTCCGATGTCAGATACAGACATCCCAAGTGGCATGTCGGCTTCTAGACCAAGTGCCCATCTGAGATTTAAAGCTGAGTAGCTCTGGGGTTCACCCAGCTGTCTGAGGTCATGGGGCAAGGGTCCAGGATCTCAGCTGGGCTCTCTGTAGGAGAAGCACCTGGAAACCAGGAGCTGGAGGCTGGGATGGGAACTAGTTAGGCAGCTCCACTGCCACCCAAGTCCATGGCAGGGGCTCCGAGGGTCCCAGCAGAAGGTCATGGACATCCTTTATCCACTTGTGCAAGTCTGGGTCTGCCTTGAGCATTCCATCCTCTGAATGTCATTTATTCAAAGATCACTCACTGAGCTTTGACCAAGGACCAGAGATTGTGTGGTACCCAGACACAAAGGAATAAGACAGGATCCCTGGAAGACCCTCCAGTATTGGGTGGGTGAGAGAGGCTTAAACTAATAATGCTGTGTGACCAGAAGGATGCTGGGAGCCGGCACTAGGCTAATCCTCACTAGGCTAATCCTCCGCCTTGTGGTGCCCACACACCGGGTTCTAGTCCCGGTCAGGGCACCGGATTCTGTCCTGGTTGCCCCTCTTCCAGGCCAGCTCTCTGCTGTGGCCAGGGAGTGCAGTGGAGGATGGCCCAAGTACTTGGGTCCTGCACCCCATGGGAGACCAGGAGAAGCACCTGGCTCCTGCCTTTGGATCAGCATGGTGCGCCGGCCACAGCGCGCCAGCCACGGCGGCCATTGGAGGGTGAACCAACGGCAAAAGGAAGACCTTTCTCTCTGTCTCACTCTCTCACTGTCCACTCTGCCTGTCCAAAAAAAAGGAGGATGCTGGGGATGTGAGGATGTGAGGATGCACAGGATGGAGAAGGTTCCCAGCTGCACTCCCAGAGAGAGGACGGAAGAACTGAGCCCTCCGGGAAGAAGAGCACCACGTGCAAAGGCCTTGTCTCATGCAAGGGCACGCCCTGTCCCAGAAACACGAGGGGAACACGCCAGAATCCCCTGGGGTGCTCGTGAAAATGCGCCCCTAAATCAGCATCTCTGGGATCAGGACTTGGAACCTGCTTAGCCAACAGCCAAGGCCAGTCTCAGGCTCACTGTGCTCTCAGAATCACCAGCATGCTTATCCAAAGGTTCTCAAACTTTCCTTTAATTAATCACACAATGAATTAATTAAAGAGGCAGAGAGAGAGAGAGAGAGAGAGAGAGAGAGAGAGATTGTTTATCTGCTGGTTCACTCCCTAAATGCCCACACTAACAGGGGCTGAGGAGACTAAAGCCAGAATTCAGGAATGCTACCCAGGTCTCCCATGGAGGTGGTGGGGACCCAACTACTTGAGCCATTGCCTATGCCACCCAGGGTGGGCATTAGCAGGAAGCTGGAGTCAGGAGCAGGAGCTGGGAGTTGAACCCAGGCACCTCGAGGTGGGATGTGGGCATCGTAACTACCAGACCAAGGCCTTCTACAGGTTCTGAACCTTTAATGTGCAAATCAACGACCTGGTGACTTTTTCAATGCAGATTGGATTCAGTGGGTGTAGGGTGAATACAGCTGTTGCTGGCACATGGACAACAGTGTGGATGGAAAAGGCCGGGCTGGGGCTTCTCAGTTCTGAGCACGCCCAGGCATCCCCTGGCGTTGAAACACAGATCTGTTGAAACACAGACCGCAGGGCCCGCCCCAGAGTTTCCGATTCACTCGGCCTGGGATGGGGCTCGCAGAGTCAGTCACCTTTCTAACAACTTCCTAGGCTACGCTGAGGGGATCAGACTCTGAGAACTGCTGAGTCAGTACGTAGGGCAGAATCCAAGGCTGGGCTTGGTCGGTGTGGAGCCCTGACAGCTGTTCGGGACAGTGGTTATCATCCAGCCCACCGCAGACAGCCTCTGTGGATAGGGCCGGCGGGGACTCTGACACCAGCTGGGGACCTGGGTGCACTGTCTCCATGGACTCATTCTTCTGCCCCCCACCCCCACCCCGCAGTGCTTACCGGACCACCGAGGTGGCCCTCAGGGACGTTACCAGCAGCTTCTCTGTTTCTGAATACAACTCCACCATCCAGGAAAGCCTGCACCGGTATGGCAGGGTGGGTGGGCCGCACTGCACGCTCATGGGCCGGGTATTGGGAGGTGGGCGGGGAGGAGGGCCTGGAGTCAGGGACCATTCTCTTTTGGCCTTCCTGGACCCTCCTGCAGGAGTCTGGGAGGAATGCTCAGGCCTCACTGACCACGCTGCCTCCCGACTGCCAGAGTCTTAAGGGGACTTGGGGCAGACCAGCCCCTCAAGCTCAGGGGCTCCCCAGGAGTGTACCTGGCTGTCATAGACAACAAGCAAAGCTTGGGGCCACCTGTCAGCCAGGGGTCTGGGCTGAAAGCTTCCACAGGGTGGAGTTGGGGTGGAAGACTGCCGGGTGAGAGAAGTCAACCACGGGGAGCCCATCTGGGGGGCCCGGGCCTCTTGCTCCTCTGCCATCTCCGCTCTGCAGCCCCTCCCTTGAGAGGGGAGCATGGGGTGCCCCCGCAGCAGCCTTGTTTACCTCGTGGGGGCAGAGAGCAAGCAGGGCTGCAGACGAAGGGGCGGTGAGGGACAGGAAGTGAAGCAGCGACGTCCAAGGATTGCTCTGTGCAAGGTGGGCTTCACGTGCTATGCTGAGGGGCCACCCCTCTAGCTGTGCAGTGTTGCAGGGACGAGGGAGTCCTGGGTTCAGAGAACCTGGAAAGACCAATGTACACCGTCCACTGCAAGGAACTCAGGCGGGGAATGGGAGGTGGAGATGACGTGCACTGAGCTCCCCCCATTGCTGAAGCCAGCACTTCCCCGTCCTACAGGGGAACAAGGTCAGAACCTCCACTTTCTTGCACCGAGAGGGGCTTCCTTGGGAATGGGATAGGAGCTAAGCAGGAGTCAATCAGAAAGACCGCTTGGAGGAGGTGGTTAATGTGCCCCTTTCCCACCTTCCCTTCTCCTCCTGCAGGTCCGAATGCCCTTCCCAGCGGTACGTCTCTCTCCAGTGTTCCCGTAAGATGCTCTTCTTCCTGCATTGTGGCCATGTGGGTTGGGAGAGTGGGACAGAGGGCTGGAGCAACCTCTCTGAGAATGATGACTGGCCGGGCTGGGGGTGGGGGTCTAATCCAGGAAGGGGGCATAACCAGCAGGTTTGTTTCAGGGCGAGGAGCCCCGTAAGGTGTGGGGCAGCCAAGGGTAACTTCCCTGCTCCTAGCACGGGCAGCCCAGCAAGCTCTCTCATTCCAAGAGGGCCCTTGAAGGCTTCCTGGATTCCAGGCAGGGACCAGGGGCTGGGATAGCACCTGCTGCTTCAGCGTAAACCTTTAGGACCCGCCGACAGGGAGCTATAGCTACAGACCTGGCTCCAGAGCCAGTGCTGATGGAGCCCTTGGGTGCTCAAGGCAATCTTTTTACAAGCCCATCTTTTTACAAACAAGTGCATTTAATTCCTACAACAGCCATCCAAGGCAGCTGCCAGGACTGAAATGCTCGCTTTGCTTAAGGTCAGACCACTGATAGGGGGAGCTAGCATTCAGCCTAGGCTCTGGCCCCGAAGTCCGGGCTGTGACCAGCCCCACAGGTCCTGTGTTCTCAATAATGCCTGTGGGCAGTGCCAGGGGCGGCGGCTGCCCACGCCTCAGGGTCCCAGGGGCTGCTCACCCTCTGCTCCCTTCAAAGTGACAGGGACTCGTGTCTGAGCACACTCCAGGGGCCACCCTCCTGTCGGTGACTTCCGCAGGGTGACGCCCTCCAGGACAGGCAGGGACAGCTCCCTTGGGATGAAGCGCTCCCAGTAGCACTGAAGGAGCCTCTGGAGCCCTGCGGGGCACAAGCCCACCTGTGCAGCTCAGCTTTGTCTCTCTGCTTGTGAAATGGTTGAGAGTCTCATGCCGATGCTCAGCCATGCAGGGTGGTGTCAGACTCAGACCGGGTGGCGCCACGGGTGAAGCCGCCACTTGTGGAGCCGGTATCTGGTACTGGAGCTCCAGTTTGAGTCCGGCTGCTTGTCCCCAGTCCAGCTCCCTGCTAATGTGTCTGGGAAGGGGCCAGAAGGTGGCCCAAGCGTTTTGAGTCCCTGCCCCCGACATGGGAGATCAGGCTAGAGTTCCCGGCTCCTGGCTTCCGCCTGACCCAGCGTGGCTGTTGCGGCCATGTGGGAAGTGAACCAGCGGATGGAAGATGTTGCTCACTCTCTCGTCCTCTCTGTAGCTCTGTCTTTCGAATACGTCTTTAGAATCGGTCCACTTTCTGAGCTCCTGATCACAGCCCCAGGCAGTCTCCATCAAATCAAACTCCCCATGAATGACCCGAGAGCTACCTGCCAGGTGATGGCTGTGCCTGGCGGGAAGCAGCCACACTCCAGCAGGCTCAGTGAGTCAGGCCATGGGTGGTTTTCAGTACAGCGCTGGGCCCAGGGAGTGTGGCCGAGGCTCTGAGAGAAGCCACGTTCACGGCTGGTCACTTCTGCTTCCCCCCTAGACTGTGGACTGCGAGCCATGACCGGGCGGATCGTGGGAGGGGCGCTGGCCCCCGAGAGCAAGTGGCCTTGGCAAGTCAGTCTGCACTATGGCACCACGCACATTTGTGGGGGCACGCTCATCGACGCCCAGTGGGTGCTCACCGCGGCCCACTGCTTCTTCGTGTAAGTGCCCGAGGTGGCGGGTGACTCCTCAGGTGTCGGCAGGACAGGCTGACCACAGGCTGGCCTCTCTGTGCGGGAGCTGGGGGTGCCCAGGGGCCAGCCAGGGCAGGTGAGGCTGGAGTGATCCTCTGAGGGCCGGGATTGGCAACTGGGGGTGTGATTTGTGGATTAGGCCCAAAGATGAGGAAATGCCAGTGATAGCCCTCATGAGAGGGCGATAGGTGGGCAGAGGGACTTGGGAGCCTGCCCCTGAAGAGCAGGGAGAAATCAGAGAGCTTTGAGTTGGTTCCGGCCTCCTGCAACTGGAACTTGGAGCAGGGGCACATGGGACGTCAGGAACATGGTCCCAGGAGCTGAAGGACAGGGCAGAAGGGAGGGAGGTGCTGGCGGGAGACCAGTGCCATCAGCTTCTGAGCCAGTAGCCAGCCTTGTCCCCTTGGAGGCGCACAGCCCCATGTGAAGCAGGAAAGGGCTCTGGCCCAGGCCGCAGGAGCACTGGCTTCCCCAGCATAAGCCTTCCCTGGGCCACGGACCCCATCTCGAGCTCTACAGCTGGGCTCTGTCCCCACCACTTCCTCCGATCTTTGGAGATGTGAGTGGAGGCCCCACCAGAGTGTCCCTCCCTCAATCTTTAGTGACGTAAGCTGCAGACCGGCCCGCTCAGGGCCGTGGGGCGTGGAGGGCTGCTTTGGAGTCCTGGGGTGAGAAGGAGGGCCTCCTTCTGAGGTGGTCCCAACCATCCTCATGTCTCCAAACTGGTGCCTGGGCTGCCACTCCCTGGGTGTTGCCAGCAAGCTCTGCCAGGCGGGTAACTGGCCTATGCTCTCCTACGGCTCTTGCAGAACCCGGGAGAAGATCCTGGAGGGCTGGAAGGTGTACGCAGGCACTAACAACCTGCACCAGCTGCCCGAGGCAGCCTCCATCTCCCAGATCATCATCAACGGCAACTACACCGACGAGCAGGACGACTACGACATCGCCCTCATGCGGCTCTCTAAGCCCTTGACCCTGTCGGGTGAGCAACTCTGCCCCCACTCCACTGGGGCACCCTCGGCGGCCCCTGCACTTGGCAGCATCTCTCAACCTGCCCCAGGACCCCACAGCCTCCGCAGAGCCAAGGTCAAAGACTCCTAGAGATCATTACTTGGAGCCCTGCTATTTTACAGTGGGCGAAACTGAGGCCCAGAGAGCTGGAAAGAAGTTTGCCCCAAATGACACAGCTCGAATGGCAAATTGATGACAGAGCCAGGGCTTGGACACTGGTCTAAATCATTATAAATGGATTGAATTGTTTTGCTAGTATCAGCTGAGCACTTAGGGTCAGGCACTGGTAGGCATTTTACATACATGATTGCATTGATCCCTCCCAGCCAACCCTGCAGAGCAGGTCCTATTAATAGCTTCATCTGACATAAGAGGAAGTGAGCTTCAGAGAGAGATAATTGCCCCGAGGCCACAGGTAGGAGGGGGCAGCTCCAGGATGGGATCCAGGTTGGTCAGACTCCCAAGCAGTGCTCTGCCCACTCGGCTACAGCCAGCAAGTTCTGTGCACTGGGGTTGAGAATGTGAGCTGTGTCCACACTCATCTAACAGCCGCACAGGTGAGCCAAGGACCAAACGAGGCTTTGCACAGGAGCTGCTACAGAAGTAGACACGGGGCATCAAAGAACCTTCCTCCCTTTATTCGTTCCCTGAGCAGATCCTTACTGTGTGTCTACTAAATGACAGGCTTTGCAGTTGCAATGACAAACAGAACAAACCTGGCAGCAGGTAGCAAGGGGGAGTTGGGGTGGCGCAGGTGAGGTCATGGCAGACTGAGGGTGGCTTGCCCAAGAAAGGCTGATGAAGTCAGGCAGGAGGGACCCCGGGGAGCCCCTTGAAGAATGTGGCCAGGGGCCTCTGGCATAAGCCGGGTTGTTCAGGTAGAGGAAAAGGAGGAGAGTGGGGATTTCTGGAAGCCTTGACTGGCTCTCTGGTTAGTCCTGCCATTCTTGTGCCCTGCGCCTGTGAGCTGGTGTTTCCTGGCACATTCATTACCCAGGCGGTGCTGCCATGAGTCACAATGGTGAGCTCATCAGAGTGGGGTGAGGAGGAGGATCCTCTGCAGAGCAGGGCCTGGGCAGGGCAGGCCACACCCCCCAGGCAGCCACGCCCTCCAGCCTGGTCTGCAGAGCTGGGGCTGCGAGGTGAGGAGTCCCCCACTCAAGCTCTGGCCCAACTACAGGAGGACAGTCGGTCTCAGTCTTGTAAACCCACATTCCATGTGGCTAAACACCCAGATCCTACCTCTCACCCACTGCCAAGACCCTCAATATCATTTGGAACTCTAAAAACAAAGTAATTTCTGAAACCAAGCGAAAGCTATCATTACATTGCAAATGCCTTTTAGGGCTGTCAGTCCCGCCCCAGGCTGGAAGCAGACCGTTCATTCCAGAAGCACAGCTCCGATTCGTGTCAGACCATGTGCCCTGGCTTTTGGTTCAGAAATCAGGGCAGATTTTCTATAACTCATGTGGCAGGCCTAGCACCTGGAAGTCACAGCACTTTCTGGGAAAATGTGTGAAAACTCACTGATAAATTTAATTCCCCACACAAGTGAGTGAAATACAACAGAATGCTTAGCGGTGGTACGTGTTTTGAAGACTGCATCTCAAAAAACGATGTAGACTAGAAATCGAGTTTTGCCTTTTTTGTGAATAATGGATTTTATCCCTTTGTTTATGTTTTGTTTATTCTCTAGCAGACAAAACATAGAAACATAGATGTCAACCTTTAAAACCCAGTTTATAAAAGAATTTAGCATTCTTCCCTCCCTGCGCCTTCTCTTCCTCTCTCTCTCTGTATCTCTCCCTCTCCCTCTCTCTGTATCTCTCCCTCTCTCTCTCTGTATCTCTCCCTCTCTCTCTCTCTGTTTCTCTCCCTCTCTCTCTCTCTCTCTCTCTCTCTATCTCTCCCCCTCTCTCTCTATCTCTCCCTCTCTCTCTCTGTATCTCTCCCCCTCTCTTCCTCTCTCTCTTTCTCTCCCTCTGTCTGTCTCTCTCCCTCCCTCCCTCCTTCCCTCTCTCTCCGTGTTCACGGAGCCAGATGCTATTCTAGGAGCAGGACGCTGCAGTAATGAACAGTTGAGGGAGCAGCAAGCGGCCTGTCAGCGTTTGCCTTTTCCAGACGGGAGTCTGGTGGTCCACGATGACCCATCCAGGGACACCGCTCCCTGGGGAGAGTTTATGAGCTGGTCCTCGAGGTCCCCGTCTCAGTGTTTCTGGGTGTGAGAGCAACTTCCCTGTGCTTTTGTGGTCTTGGCCTAGGGCTGTGCCCTCCTGCTTAGGAGGTATCTGGACCCGATCCAGGTGAACATTTGCAGGGAGAGCCCCGGACCCTGGCCAGCCAGCAGGTTGCCTGGCTGAGAGGCCACGGTCAGCATCCAGGACTTAGTGTGATGCTGTTCTTTGCTCCAAGGGAAAGGCATGGAGGAGGCCCAGCCAGGAGAGCCGAGCTTGCAAGGAGAGACCTGCAGTGGTCAGGTGTTTGCTTGGCGTGAGGGAGCTACCAAGCCTCTGTGTGTGCCCGCCCGGCAGCGACTCAGATCAGCATGGTTCTGGAAATCTGACTGGGTGGTTAAGATAAGGTGATGGGTTTAGGTTAGGGTTAGGGTTACTTGCCTGGTGGAGACAAGGACTTGGAAGATTCAGAGCCATTCTGGTGGCAAGAAGGGCTCCTAGGACATCAACACGCTTGCTCCCCTGTGCCCTGTCGCCCGAATCCCTCCAGCCTTGTCGTCAACTGACATCTGAACCTCTCACTGCAGCTCACGTCCACCCTGCCTGCCTCCCCATGCACGGACAGACCTTCAGCCTCAACGAGACCTGCTGGATCACAGGCTTTGGCAAGACCAAGGAGACAGACGGTGAGAGCAGAGGTGCTGCGCTGTGTGTGTGCGTGCGTGTGCGTGCACGTGTGTACATGTCAAGGACGACGGGTACACAGATGAAGTCTATGTAGGTAGGGGTTTGGGTGGATAAATTCATGGGCTGCCTACAAATGTGTGTGGATCAACTCCCCTGTGTCTTGTCAGCGCAGTTGGAGTAACAGTGCCCTCTAGGCAAGACCACCTGGAGGACCCCTGCAGGTGCACAAGTTGGGTCTGAGGCTCACTGCAGTGTGGGGGAGGGGAAACCCACTGTGGAGAGCCTGGACTGTCTAGATAAGGTGCTCGGAGGGTTCATCACAGCATCGGGGGACTTGGGGAGTGTTCAGAGATGTGGGGCTTTTCTCTAGACTGGATGTTGTCACGAATCCGGGCAACTGTTTAATGGGGAATCTGAGCCCTCTTTTCTAGAAGGAGGGAGGGCTCCCAAGTTGTGATTGCTCACCTAAAAGCAGGCCCATGGGGTGGCAGCGAGAGGAAACATGGGGTGTTTCTGAGTTGAGCCTTGCGACCCTGTTTGAAAAGGCTGCCACTTTTCCTGGCTTCATCAGGGTCACAGGGTACTCTGTGGGCTGTCAGTTCTGTAAGAGCCATCATGTTCTGCTGGGGACTCAGGCTGGTCGCAGGGGACAGGGCTGCTTTTCCCTGGCTCTGGGTGATGGGGTGGACACAGCCCTCTTCCGATCCGGCTTCCATGAGAGCCCAGCCACTCGGCTGCAGGCAAGGCACTTCTTCAGCACCAGGTTTCCCCACCTGTGAGTGGACCGATAGCCCCACCCTCTGTAGGACACCTGGCATCTGAAAACCAGTGAAGTGCTAGCCGCTATGGTGCTCTGAATGTATGCGGGCATGGTGCCACCTGTCAGGGAGCCGGGGAGCTCTGCAAGTGTGTGCTCGTGTGTGGCTCTGTTTGATGCACAGTGAGTTGTGTCTGGCACAGGGGTGAGTGTCCATGTGTCCTGGTGTCCAACCACACAGGGCCTCCTTGGGCTGGGGCCATAGGCAGGATGCCCTCTGCTCCCAGGATGCTGAGCCCCGGTCCTGGAGGGGCAGCTGGAGGTCCAGAGTCTCATCAGCTTCCCGCCCCCTCTCCCCCACTCCCACCGCACTGAAGAGAAGACATCCCCGTTCCTCCGGGAGGTGCAGGTCAACCTCATCGACTTCAGGAAGTGCAATGACTACCTGGTCTACGACAGCTACCTCACCCCGAGGATGATGTGCGCTGGGGACCTGCGTGGGGGCAGAGACTCCTGCCAGGTGAGGCTGCTGGGGATGGGAGAAGGCTGGCATGCTGGGGTTGATGTGTGGACCGGGGTCACACCCTTCCCAGTCCAGAGTTTACCTGTGTCCACCCCAGCTGATGTGCTCCCTCCCCTTACAGGGAGACAGCGGGGGGCCTCTTGTCTGCCAGCAAAACAACCGCTGGTACCTGGCAGGTGTCACCAGTTGGGGCACAGGCTGTGGCCAGAGAAACAAGCCCGGTGTGTACACCAAAGTGACAGAAGTCCTCTCCTGGATTTACAGCAAGATGGAGGTGAGGGCCTAACACAGGCTACTGTGCCAGGCAGCCTGGGCATCCCTAGAAACAACGACCCCAAAAGGGGGCCCAGGCCTTCCCAGGGGTACAGGCAGAGGTGTTCTGAGCAGGGTCAAGTGTTGGGTCTGCTGTCTGTCTTTCCCTCCGAGCAGAGCTCAGAGGGTGGCCAAAGGGTGAGCTGAGACTGATGCCAGCCCCCCCCCCACTGTCCCCTCCCCAGCCACCGAGGATGGACTATGCCAGGAGGCCTCCCTCCTAGGCAGGAAGAGCAGCCTTGGAAATGGGATTTGCCCCCAGCTGGCTGACCCAGCTCCACCCCTGCTCATCTCAGCTGTGAAGCAGGGAGTGCGATGCCCAGCCCTTCCCTCCTCTGCCTGCGGTGAGGGCAGAACAGGGCGGAGCTCTGAGGGGGCTGCAGCTGGAAGCTGAGCGCAGCAGCGGGGCTCTCATGATGCTGCCCTTCCTCTCAGAGGGGCGGAGCCGGCAGACAGCTGGGCTGGGCATCGAGGCGGGGGCCTCCTGCTGGCTTCTGTGTTCCCTGTCAGTCAGCCCACCCTCACCACGCTCTCCTGTTTGTTTTCCTCCTAGAGTGAGGCGCGCTTCCGGAAATCCTAACCAGTGTCCTGCCCGCCACCCCCCTACTCACAGCACTGGCTGCTGGGAAGACTCCGGCCCAAGGGCCCTGGCCATTTGCAACGTCTTCTGGACACCTGCGTTACTCCCCCCTCCACCATGTGCTGCTGTGTGTGAGTGTGAGCAAGTCTGAGTGTGAGTGTGTGCACATGTGTGTGTTGCTGCTCTTCCAAGTTCTACAGGAACCGGGAGAGCTGTTGCTCCCCCCAGAATCCCAGGCATTTTCTGCAGATGAGGGTCTGGGTACCATGATGTTCCCACAGAAGTGTCCACAGACAAACAGAGGAGAGTCCAGAGAAGGGCCGGAAGGTGACATCGGCAGTTCCTGCTCCTCTGACCCTGACTAAGGGGCCAGCCCAGAGTGGGCATCACCCCTGCAGCGCTGGTGACACTGTTGCTGTCCCAGAACAGATGAGGGGCTTTGTTGGAGCGCCGGCTTCATGGTGCCTGGACTGTGCTTAGCAGGAGGCCCTCAGTGTTGTGAGCACAGCGCCCCCGCCCAGCCGTGGTCCAGAGCCAGGCAGCGCTGTGGCCCACCACGCTGTCAACCGTGAACAGGGTCCATGGTACCTGTTTGGTCACAAACTGCTGGCACAGGGTTTATTTTATTTTTATATTTAAGAAATGCAAACATGTATTTTTGAAGCGTCTCCAAAATCAGTCGCCCCAAGAACTCTATGGGACTCATACGACTTGTGCCCTTCCGCAGCCCTACAAAATGTTGCTGGCTTCGAGGAGCGGGCCGAAGGGACTGGAGGAGTCCCCCTGCTGGAGAGCCAAAGTCGGCCTCTGTGAGACACTCGGGGAAGCAAACCCGCGTCTGGGCGGCCGGCAGACCCAGCCCAGGGAGAGCGGCTCTTCTGCATGCCAGGGCTGCAGGCTGCTCCTGCGCAGGCCCCCAGGAGCCCCAGGAAGTCCAAGTGGACAGCTCCTTCGTGCCCGGGGCCATCCTGGGACATGGGGGTCTCTCTCAGCTTTCTCCATCTTACGCTTTCTTAGCTGTTCCAGAAACATGACCCTGCCATGGCCCCTGCCATGGAGAGAAAGCTGAGCACTGAGGCTCAGAGTCAGTGCTCCTCCCGCCAGCCGTCAGTGTGGCTGGCCTCCTCGCCATGGAGGGTGGGCACCTTCCTGGCCTTTTGTCCAGGGGTGCCCATACCTCCCTAGCCCCACTCTACTCCCTCTCTGTGGGTGTCTGGGCCCAGGCACTGCCTCAGATGGGGCTGGGGACATTGACGATTGTCACCAAGGCCAGGGAGGGGGCAACACTCATGTCGCGACAGTCCCCCAGCAATGGTCTTCTGCAATAAAATTGTGGGACCTGAAGAACCTGTGGTCGGGTGTTTTACTGGTGCCTTTGGTGGGACGTAGAGCTTTCCTGCCACCAGCCCAGGCTCTGAGTTGGGGTGTGCTCTCTGCATCATTTGTTCTCCAGCCACATCAGGGCCCTCTCTAGGCCGGGTACTCGCGCTAGGTTCTGGGGGTACATAGAGCACAATGGTGTCCTCAAGGAACTGGCTCATGACCAAGAGTGATGGAAGCTGATTCAGTGTGGATGCTCTGAGTGGAACCTGGAACAAAGCAGCCACGCCTAGAGAGGCCACGGAAGGCTTCGCAGCGGAGGCGAGGTTTGAAATGAGACTTATGTGAGCCTTCTCAAAGCACAGGGCGGGCCTGGCAGGCCGCTCCTTCCTCTCTCCCCACCTCTGCCTTTGCTGGCTCAGCAAGAGGCCTGTCTACAAGGAAGCCCCAGTGCTGCACAGCTGTTTCCAAGGGAGTGGGTGGGCGGAGCTGTTGCCCTCTTCTGAAAGATCTCCCCCTTCTTGCTCTGCACTTGCTGTCCTTGACCCCGGCCATATGATCCACCAGTGAATGTCCAGCTCTTAGCAGCGCCAGCACTCACACTTATGCCTCCAGCTGCAAGCTTAGAATTCTCCAGGTCTGGCCTTTGGGCACCTCGGGTTTGTTTTGGCCTCTCACATCCATGCCAGAGCAAATCCTTCCTCCAATTCTTTCCTCGGCCAGTTGCACAAGAAAGCGTAGGGGAGGTGGCTTCCCAGTTGGGGTAGCACTTACCTGCTGTCATAGATCCCACAATCCCAGTAGCCTAGCCCACTGCGGGACTAGAGTGCCGGCGTGGGCTGGTTCCTACACAGGAGTGAGCACTGAGCAAGCAAGACTGCCAGGCAGCTCTGCCCACGGCAGGAAGCCGGCTGCATCGGCAGAGGCCGGGCCTGGGGCAGAGCGGCGGGACTTTGGCCACTTCTGTTGCTTTCTCCCTAGAAACCAGACCCTTCCCCCCCTCTCTTGGTCAATGACTTGATTGGCAGGAGTGTTTGGGTGGGAGGCAGGGAAATAAGGTAGAGAAAAAGCAGGCGCTGGATGAGAAGAAAACAAAACCCAACACATTCCTTTGACCCAGAACATAGAGGCTACAAAAATCATGGGGGAGGGCGTGAGGGGGCTCCGCAGATCAGTCCAAAATCTGCAGAGCTGTGTGTGTGGAGAGGGGTGTGCAGTGACATTCTCCTATGTCCCTGGATCCCAGCTTTGCCAGCCCTGTGGGCCACTGAATTTCCATGGAATTTTCTGGGGGAGGGAGGGGGAAGGCAGGGGAGTGTGCTGGGGTTGGGTGGATGATGGCTCTGGGGATCCAGCTGCCTCCGGGCTTTGGTTGGATTGCCAGGGGCCATTGTTTCCCATAATTGCTTAGCCCTTGTTCCGAGGCAATTGAGAGGACATTGGGAGATGCATGCAGAGAGCTCTCAGTATGATAATGATGATCGTGATAACCACAGCAGAGTTCCGATGTTCTAGAGTGTTCACCATGAGCCCGGCACTTGCTGAACACCTGATGTGTACCCTGTGCCGTGGGCACAGAAGAGGTGACAGAGGCCAACAATGAAAACAGCCCCTCCAACCACCGAGTGGACGAGCTGGACTTTGAATCCAAGCTGTCGGATTGTAAAAGCTCCCTTCATACTCTCTGAGCACGGCTGCTTCCACCGGCGGGCAGATCCCTCCCTCCTGTGACCTCACAAGCTCTGCCATCTGGCTCTGCGTGTCTTTGAAGGAAAGGACAGTGCCACCAGGAAGGCGGGGCCCACCCCTCGGAGTGTCGCACGACCAGAGGCTTGGCTCGGTGCTGTGGTTTGAACAGGATGGAGCTGCGCCAACTCACGCAGATGTTTAAAACCCAAATCTGATGTTAATGGCTAATGGGTTAAAGCTGGTGGTTAATGGATTAAGAGTGGAGACTTGATCCAATTATGGTGTCTGGAAGGTGGGTCTGGAGTTTAGGTGTTTAGGTGTTTAGGTGTCTAGGGCATGCCTGTAGAAGGTGGTTCTTGTGAGAGGGTTGGTCATATAAGTTGAGTTTGGTCTATGTGTTCTCTCCGTGCTTCCTGGCCACCTGGTGATCCTCCCCTGGCACGTGCTCTGCCCTCAGCAGATGCCAGGCTAATGGGCCCCAACCTTGGACTGTGAAGTCCAAAACTACAAGTTGAAATAAATCTCCTTCCTCCCCAAGAAGCCCCCGCCAGGCACTTTGTGATGAAGAGCTGACTAATGTGGCCAGGCAGTTTCTTGAAACTTGGACACGTGCATCAGGAGTGGGAGGAGGCCCCAGCCCCTCCCCTACCTCATCCCTAATGGACAATTTCTGGGGGGCCATGGCAAACTGTCACTCAGGACTCTCCCATATCTTCCAGAGACATAAGAGAATGCCACTGCACCCCACCCCACACACAGCTCCCTGCAGGTTCTAGACTGATATTGTTACCGGAAAATGGCAGGGTTCTTGTCTTTGTGCAAGAAAGAATTCAGGCGTAAGACAGAGTAGTGGAAAAGTAAAATAGCAAAGTTTATTAGGGCAGGGACATCCATAAGAATGGATGGGCACCTCTCCAGACAGAGCCTGAGGGAGAGTGCCCAGTCGCTCGGACTTGGGGGGAGGAGGAGCGAGGTTACATGGTTGAGTGGGGAGATTACACCTGGGCAGGCAGGCGGGCGGCTCAGCAGAGAGGCAGAGGGCTGAGCGTGCAGTCCTGTTGAAGCCGGGGTGGGGTTTTAAGGAGATGGGTCTTTGTCTTCACACATCTCCTCCTAAAACAAAGGATTTTATGGATGTAGATATTAAGAAGCTCCTATCTGAGTTTTCCCCTGAAGGTATCAGACAGGAGGAAGCCTAGCTGGCGCCGTCCTGAGTTTAGAGGAAGGGTGAGCAGACCCCCTGGAGGATCGGGACCTGGACCAGGGTATTTGAAATGCAGATGCTGGGCTGCATCTGGAAGGTTATCAGGCAGAAGGGGCGGGGACCCCCACCTGCAGGTTATTGGGTAGGAGGGAGCAGGGCAGGCTGTGAATACTGGGCTGCCCCTGAAATGTTATCGGGATGACTTTGAGATGCGTATGCTGGACATAGATGTATTTTCTTTAGGCCTTCATCACACACACATAAGCTCATATCTGACTTCCTACCTAACAATATGGCAGAGGTGGCACATCCTCTGGGAGGCACCTGACATCCATTCCCTACCTCCTCTGCTCTGGCTGGGACTTCCTGTCCTTTGACAAAGCTATCGCCCAGCCCAGGAAGTAAACACTGTTCCAGTCCTACAGTGGTTCCACCCATGCAGGCAGGGTGTTTGGTGGAAGAGAACTCTGAGATAGATGAGGGCAGAGCCTGGTCTTTGGTCCTCGTAGCTCAACTCACGAGATGTGGACACAACAGGAAACCTTCTCTGTCCAAGCCCTAAGTCCCAGGGCAGCGGCTTCTCTTCTCTAAAAAGGAAGCTACTCTGAAGAATCCCCACTTTGTACACCTTTGCAGTGGCGAGAGCGTTGGAGTTGGACTCCAAGAACCTGGAGGGATACGTTCCAGCTCTCCCACTTACTTGGCTATGTGGTCTTGGGCAAGGCAGCAACCTACCTGTTCCTTCGTATGTAAGATGGGTGTGTCTATCCCACGTGCAGTTGCGAGATTAAAGAGTGACGCGTGCAGGAATGCAGGGCACACTGGTTGCCGTGCCGTGACCTCAGCAAATATTGAATTTGTAGCTAAAGGGTCAGATCCTCACCTCCATGCTGCTTCACCAAACAAGGGAGCTAGGAGGGAGGAGTTTGGGTGTGTCTTCAGGTCCCAGGGAGGACAGCTGCCTATCCCCAGAAGAATTCTCCTCCAGTAGTAGGTAGTGCCCGCCTGCCCTGGTGGCCTCTGACAGCTTAGCTGTGGGCGTCGGGGCAGTTCAAGGCTATGAGGGACGCACAGCCTTACCTCCCATGCATCGGTGCATCAATCACATCAGTGAATCTCCAGTCGCCATGCCTGGGAGTCCTCATCCTACTGGAACTTTCCACAGCCTTGAACTGTTGAGTCCTCCCCACTTCATGAAATGGCCATGACTTCCATGACTGGGCGCTCTCCCTGCTTGCCTCCCATCACAGCCTTAAGTTCTACAATGGCGCCCCCAGGAGATGGCCCTTAGCGCTCTCCTTTTCCCACGGTACACGGAAAGGCTAACCCGGGGCATATCATCCATTCCCAGGGTCTCCACGCAACACCCATGGAGCCACGGAAGCTTGCTTCCTGTCGCTAAGGCACAAGAAGTGTCACCTTTCTTTTTCAACTTGGGTGAACCTGACTTCAAACTGCCACAGCCTGGCTGGGAACCCCACTCTTCACGCTCCTCCCCAGGAGAGCCTGCTTTCTGCTCTCCAGACTGGGACAGCCTGCTTACTACTCTCTGGGCTGGGTGCTCAGCCTGCAGCCTTCAAGACACCTCTCTGAATATTGGGCAGATGAAAGGATTAGCCTCCGGAGCATGCATTTGGCTTAGCAATTAGGATATCTGCATCCCACAGCACAGTCCAGTATTGAATGAGGTTCAACATCTGGCTCTAGCTCCTGACTCCAGCTTCCTGCTAATGCAGATCCTGGTGGCAGTGGTGATGGCTCGAGTGGTTGGACTCCTGGTACCCACTTGGGAGATCTGCGTTCAGTTTCTGGACCTGCCTGTTGTGAGCATTTGGGGAGTGAACCAGCAGATGGAAGTGCCCCTCCACCTTCCCTCTCCCTTTCCATCTCCCTCTCCCTCTTCCTCCCTCCCTCCCTCTCAAACAGACAACTTTTTAAAAAGACAGCAGCCCCTGAACTTGCTGTCCTCTATGCCCTCAGTCTCTGAAACCCCACTCTCCCCAGAGAAGGCTCAGGCTAATCTCTTCTCTTCAACTCCCAAAGCCCTTCTCCTAGCAGATAGTTGACGCTTGTGAGCATTGCACACCTGTGATTTCTCCTTGAGATCGCCATCCCTTCCCAATGAGATCATGACAAAAATCGAGATGAGCATAGATTTCAACAATTGTGTACGTGTTTGCATGTGAACATATGGTTTCACTTCTGGGATCCATGACTATAGGCGAGATTGTTGGGCATCTGGTTGATCATATGTTCAATTTTGTAAGAAACCATCAAGCTGTTTTCAGAGCAATTTTATCATCTTTCCTACCTGCAATATAAGAGTTCCAGCTGCTCCATAGCCACACTAGTACTGGGCACTGTTACTGTTTTTCATTTTAGCCATTCTAATAGCTGTCTGACGGTATCTCACCGAGGTTTCAATTTACATTTCTCTAATGACTAATGCTGCTGGGAATTTTTTTTAATGTTTATTTGCCTTCTGTGTATCCTCCTTGGTGAAATGTCTGTTCAGTATTTTTGATCTGCTCATTTCTTGGCTGGATGGTTGAATTTTGAGAGCTCTTTATATATTTGGAATAAAAGTCTTGATTGGGTATATGACTCCCAACTGTTTTCTCCCTGTGTGATTTCCATTTTATATTCTCTTGTGTCCTTGATAGAACAAAAATACTCAATTTGATGAAGCTCAACTTATTAATTTTCTCTTTTTGGGTTGTGTTTTGGTGTTATATATAAAGACTCCTTGCCACATTCAAGCCCATAAAGATTTACTCTGGTGTTGTCTCTTAAGAATGTTATCGCTTTATGTTCACATTTGGGCCAGTGGTCTGTTTTGAATTAATTTCTTTACACTATATAGAGATCTATATAGATTAAGATTCAGTTTTATTTTCTTGAAAAAGGGTGTCCAGTTGTTCCAGCACCATTTGTTGAAAGGCTATACTCTTCCCATCCAATTGTCTTTGAATTTTGTGAAAATCAGTTGACCATCTTTGTGCTGGTATATGTCTTGACTTTCAGTTTTGTCCCTTTGATTTATAGGTCTGTCCTTTCACCAATACCATCCTGTCTGAATTACTACAACTTTACAGTATGAGCTAAAATTGGGTAGGTGACTCCTCCATATTTATTATTATGCAAATTATGTTATCTAATCTAATTCCTAAACACTCCCATATAAATTGTAGAACCAGCCTGTCCATATTTGAATATGAAACTGTTGGAACTGTTGGAACCTTTACTGGAGTTGTGCTAAATGTATAGATCAATATAGAAAGAATTAACATGTTCTAAAGATTGGGTCTGCCAATCCATGAACATTGTATGTCATTCTATTTATTTAGATCTTCTTTGATGTCATTCATCACAGTGCTGTAGTTTTCAGCATACAAATCCTATGCCTGTTTTTTAGATTACAACTTAGTGTTCACACATTAACATAGCATTTTAATAAAAATACCTATATTTTAAAAGCAGAAAGAATAGGAAAAAATAGCATTGTTTTACATTTATTCCAGTCTTTTTTATGTCTCGCTTAATAAAGATAGCTGAATCGCCATATCTGCTTCTGCATTTCAGTCTGTTGTGATAAACTATTTTTGGTTGAAATATGTGAAGAAAACCCAATCCCATGCAGACACAGGGCTAAAAAGTGGAAGAGAATTTTGATAGCCTCTGCAGATGACTGTAGAGACTTTTCTTTGGCTTTTTTGACCTTGTATTCAAACTTTGCAAGTGGCGTCTTCTTTAAGGTTAGTTGCAATGTAGAATCTGAAACCTCATCAATAAACTTTTTGTCCTGGGTTAAATTAAAATCTCTTGGGGAGCAGCCACTTGGCTCAGTGGTGAAGTTGCTGCTTGAGACACCTGCATCCCATGTCACAGAGCCAGGTTTGAATCCTGGCTACTCCATCTATGATCCAGCTTCCTGCTAACGCATATTCTGGGAGGCAGCAAGTGATGGCTCAAGTACTTGAGTCCCTGCCACCCACATGGGAGACCCTGAATGATTTCTGGGCCCCTGGCCTCTATATGGCCCAGCTCCAGGTATTGTAAGCATTTGGGGAATGGACCCAGTGGATGGGAAATCTCAATTTCTGTCTCTCTACCTTTCAAATAAAGTGAAAATAAATGAATACATAAATATTTAAAACTCTCTTGATCTGTGTTGTGCTCTGAATGAGTCTTTCAGCCACACCTACTTTTGAGGCATCATACATTGGTCATTTGGACAATGTTGGTTCTCTGGCTTATGAATGTATTCTGAATGTTGACACACTTCATGGTGCAATATCAGAAATTACATGTATGGATATCACCACTGATCTTATCTGAACAGTCTTTAAAGAGAGGAGACTGCCAAACTCGTCCTGAAGGATGCACATTCTCTATAATTCTGGGTTTCACTTGGAAGCTCAAGTTCTATCATTAGCAAGAAATATTGTCAGTTGTTTTCTTTGAGGTGACAAGCTCACTGCATTTATTTCCGAGAAGATGACTGCCAACTATCAAGTCTAAATAATCACGGTTTGTCTGTTGAGCTTCATTCAGATAAAAACAATGTTTCCTGACAACAGGCTGCTCCAGAGGCAGCTCCGACAGAAAGGTATTTCCCTCAAGACAAATTTAGCACTTTGATAGCAGAAAACGTTTTGTGTGTATCTCCTTCTCTGTCACATCAGGTGAGTCTTCAGGATTGAATAATAACACTGAAAACTCTAATAATGAGTTTGCTTCATTAGGATCTTCTGCCTGCTCTGGGGCAGGGATGGGGGTGAAGGATTTTTGGTCAGAGGAGGTCCAGGGCTGATCAGCCTTAGGCTGTAAAGTTGGGTCTTGTTGAGGAATGGAACAGAATTGAATTGGTTGGGACAAAGAAGAATGAGGGGCCAGTGCTGTGGGGTGGCAAGTAAAGCTGCCACCTGCAGTCTTGGCATCCCATGTGGGTGCCAGTTCTAGTCCCAGATGCTCCACTTCTGATCCAGTTCTCTGCTATGGCATGGGAAGGCAGTGGAAGATGGTCCAGGACTTTGGGCCCCTATGCCCACATGGGAGACTTGGAGAGGCTCCTGGCTCTTGGTTTTGGATCCATACAGCTCCAGCCATTGTGGCCATCTGGGCAGTGAACCAGTAACTCTGCCTTTCAATTAAATAAGTAAATTTAAAAAAAAGAAGAGAATGATTGGGAATTTGCATTTTTTTTATTTGACAGGTAGAGTTATAGACAGTGAGAGAGAGACAGAGAAAAGGTCTTCCTTCCCTTGGTTCACTCCCAGGGCTGCCACGGCCGGTGCTGCGCTGATCTGAAGCCAGGAGCCAGGTGCTTCTCCTGGTCTCCCATGGGGTGCAGGGCCCAAGCACTTGGGCCATCCTCCACTGCCTTCCCGGGCCACAGCAGAGAGCTGGACTGGAAGAGGAGCGGCCAGGCCTAGAACCCGGCGCCTATATGGGATGCTGGCACCACAGGCAGAGGATTAACCAAGTGAGCCATGGTGCTGGCCCCAGGAATTTGCATTTTTTAACTTCCTGGGCTGATGCCTCCTAGGTGAGTGCTTTAATAGGATTGTACAAACCCTTTCGTCATCCTCCCAGGGCTGGGGGAACACCTTAGTCTCAGCAGTGAAGTTTGGGTGGGGTTCGCTTGGTGTCAGGAATCCATCAGCCCCTCTCTGATAATCTCCCTAAACAGACTAATAAAGAACCGAAATCCAACTCAAATTAGCAAGCTGCCACAGGGACTTACTCATATCAGGGCCCATGGCCAATGGTGGTGTCTCAGCTCCTCTGCTTCTGGTTCCAACTTCTTGCAAATGTGCACCCTGGGAAGCAACAGGCGAAAGCTCAGTGTTTGGGTCCCTGTCATCCATGTGGGAGACTCGAATTGAGCTCCAGGCTTTCGGTTTTGGCTGGGCTCAGCCCTGGCTGGTATGGACCTTTGGGGAGTAAACCAGCAGATAGAAGGTCTCTATCTCTCTGCCTTTCAAATAAAAAGCAAAAAAAAAAAAAAAATACTGGGAACGAACAAGGGTTGGGGTTGGATAGGGACACACCCACCTACAGATAATTTATCACTGTATCACCTGCTGGCTCTTTCCACTATGGATTTGTTTTGTCAAGCTTGATTGTAATTTAACTCTCATTCTGAGAGTATTTTTTAAAAATCAAACAACACTGCAAGCTATAAAAATAAAATAAAAGGTATCATTTATTTGTGTCAAGCATTCTGCTATAAATTCATCACCTAGTCACTTTATCTCATTTAATCTTTCAACATTATGAAGTAGGTAGAATTTTGATAAAATCTTTCTGGAACTTTTTCTATACTTCCTTGGGTAGACATCTGTAACTTTAAGTCAATGAGAACATATTACACAGGTTATTTTTTTTATCTTGGTTTCCTTTTCTCAATAATATGCGATGAATGCCTTCCTCATGGGATTGGGTATTAGCATTTTTTATGGTTTCAGAGTATTCCAGAGTATGGACATATCAGCAAGTAGACATCTTGGAAGGGCAGTTTCCAGTTGTTTATAGCATAAATAATACAGCAATGAGCTTCTTCCTGCATGCATGTTTTCATTCTGAATCAGTGATCTCCAAAGGGTAAATGCTACTAAGTGGGATTGCTTATCTCATACACAAAATGCTAAAATTTGTTTTAAAGATTTTATTTATTTATTTGAGAGACAAAGTTACAGACAGAGAGAGGAAGAAACAGAGAGGTCTTCCATCCACTGGTTCACTCCCCAATTGGCTGCAACAGCCAGAGCTGGGCTGATCCAAAGCCAGGAGCCAGGAGCTTCTTCCAGGCTCCCACATGGGTGCAGGGGCCCAAGGACTTAGGCCATCTTCCACTGCTATCCGAGGCCATAGCAGAGATCTGGATTGGAAGAGGAGCAGCTGGCACTCAAACCAGCGCCCGTATGCAATGCCGGCACCACAGGTGGAGGCTTAGCCTACTGTGCCACAGCACCGGCCCTAAATTATTTTTCAGAAGAGTTGAATTAACTTGTATTCCTCCAACAGTGTCCAAGTCTGCTACCTCATGTTGTAAAGAATGCTAAAGGCTGACACAAAAGTCCACATGGATGTGTTTTCATAGAAATACCTGTGTGTACTTGAGAGCTGTTCACGTGTGTGAGGGTTCATTTATTCATTGAACAAACAGTGGGAAGGGTTAATATGAGGCAGAAAGCTAAGGGTGCAACTGTGAGAAACTCCACACAAGCCCCGCTCCCATGGAGCCAAAGGTACATTAAAGAAAATCACCTGGGGCCGGCGCTGTGGCGCAGCGGGTTAACACCCTGGCCTGAAGTGCTGGCATCCCATACGGGCACCAGTTCAAGACTCGGCTGCTCCTCTTCCAATCCAGCTCTCCGCTATGGCCTGGGAAAGCAGTAGAAGATGGCCCAAGTCCTTGAGCCCCTGCACCCACATGGGAGACCCAGAAGAAGCTCCTGGCTCCTGGCTTTGGATCAGCGCAGCTCTGGTCATTGCGGCCAATTGGGGAGTAAACCAGCAGATAGAAGACCTCTCTCTCTCTCTCTCTCTCTCTCTCTCTCTGTGACTCTGACTTTCAAATAAATAAATACATCGTTAAAAAAAAGAAAGAAAATCACCTGCCCAGAGGGCACGAAAAACTGTAAAGATTGACGCCTATGGCGAGAGTTTGTGCTCATCTGGTGGTGGTGGTCGGGAGGGGTAGGGGCAGCGCAAGGAAGGCTCTATTGACAAAGGGGATCTTAGACCTGAGATGTGGAAGGGGAGGAAGCATTCACGCAACAAAGAGTAGGAAGAACCGTGTTCCAGGCAGGGAGAGTGATTTTATGTCTTGTTCTGCCCACAGTGGGAACTGTCTTGTCCCCCAAATCCATTGCTGTTTCCCAGAAGCAAGACTTCTGGCCTTCCTGCTCAGTTTGCTGCTCTCCCATCTCTTTTCCCTGGAAGCAGGAGACATAGACTTGAAGGATGCAAAGAGGCTGGAGACGTTGATATCCAAAAGGCAAGGGAGAGGGTGTGGCCAGAGGATGCTGAAGACAGGGCAGGGGCCTGTCTGATCAAGTGTATCCAAAGTGCACCTGCACTTGAGTTCACATATCAGCGTCTAGATGCAGTTGGTGTCTTAGTACACTGGATTGCAAAATGTGGTTCCCTGACCAGAAGCATCAGTGACCCTGGAGACAGGCCCAGCAACCTGTGTTCTAACAAGCCCCCTTGGTGACAGCGAGGCAAGCTCTAGCTTGAGAAACACTGGCCGAGGGGATGTGTTTGTCCGAGCGCACCTGTATGGGCGAGCCTTGGGGATATTTGACTTGCAGCTGGAGATTTGCATCTGGGCATCCTGGGGGAGGAAGTGCCCACTGCTGCAGCTGACCTTGTCCTCCCCGAGCACTCCTGAGCCCGGCAAGCATGCTGGGGCAGTTAGCAGACGTTAAATGATGAAGATGACAATGACATCTCCAGCCAAACCCGTGTCCCTCACCAGTCCTTGCAGGGGTGAAGAGCTGTAAAACGCCCTCCTTTTATCACAGGCAGCAATCTAATCTAACAGTGCAGAGAGCAGGAGGCTCACACGGAGTGAGCAAGACAAATGACCCATTCAAAGCAGCAAAACACTGGCCTGCACTTCCTCTCAACGGATTACTGGGACAAAGGACACAACTTCTGCCCACGTCTGGCTAATGCTTCTGGTCATGCAAAGCAACAGAGGGCAGGGACAGGTGCCGGGACCTCAGCCTCACGTAGGGGAGGGGATGGCTGGTCGCTTTGCCATGGAGTCGGACTCTCTTGGAACCAGCGTCTCCTCCTGGGACGAAGGGGCCTGAGAGCTGTGAGTCACGGTCATGGCTTCCACAGGCAAAAGCCTGTTTTGCACCCAGATGGCACTCCTGGCTCTGCCACCCATCAGCGGAGCAACTTTAGGCAAATTGCTCCAACTCTTTCAGGCTCAATCTCCTTGTCTCCACCACAAGCTTGTCATGCAGATCCCCAGAGGTGACACATGTGACATGGTTAGCCTTGTGCCAGGCACATGGCAGGCACACAGTAGGCACAAGATAGGTGCTGGTTACAGGTGAAGCTCGGCATAGGGACTTGCCAAAGTGGCTTGAGTGAGCACAGGAGAGCTAAGAAACAAGTATTGCTGAGCCGATCTTCATGGTAACCCCTAGGGACAAGGTGATAAATCCCATTAACATTTTTTAGAAAAGACTTAATGTTTATTTGAAAGGCAGAGTTACAGGCAGAAGCAGAGAGAGAAAGAGACCAGTCTTCCTTCCGCTGGTTCACTCCCCAAATGGCCGCAATATCCAGAGCTGTGCTGATCAGAAGCCAGGAGCCAGGAGCTTCTTCTGGGTCTCCCATGTGGGTGCAGGGGCCCAAGGACTTGGGCCATCTTCTACTGCTTTCCCAGGTCCATTAGCAGGGAGCTGGATGGAAAGTGGAGCAGCCAGGACTCAAATCTGCGCCAATAGGGGATGCCTGCACCCTGGGCAGTGGCTTTCCCTGTTACTCCACAGCACCAGCTGTCTCATTAACAGCATCTTAACCGATGGGGGAACTGGGGCTCAGAGAACGAGAGGAACTTGTTCCAGACCCTCAGCGTGAAGTGGCAAGTCCTGGACGCCAGCGCCGCTGCTGCTCCCTCCCAGCCTCCCCCGCCTCGCTCTGGGGCACGCATCTGCAGACAGCACTATGGATCCCTCTGCCGAGCACATACTGTTCCCCAAGGAAATCAATTCCGCAGCCTGCTCATTTAGCCCACTGTGACCACAGGAAGAGGACGTCCCACCCGGCCGACCTTGGCCTCTCCTGCCACAAGTTCTCTTGTTCACGCTCAGCATAGGGCAGCTGGGACCTGAAAATAGCCTGCTTCATGTCCCGCCCGTTGTCCAGAGAATGGAAGCTAAAAATAACCTCATCTGGGTGGTGTTCCAGGCCCCTTCCAGCCATAAAGGAGGGCTGAACTCACAGAGTGCGGGGAGTCTCGGCCCAGGATCTGCAGCCCTGGGCCTCACTGCTTGAGCTCCTGGGGCTCGTCCACTTCCAGGCCCTGGGTGGCTCTCTTCTCAGCGCAGTGGGCACAGGGTGAGGCTCGGGAAGCCTGTGGCGAAAGCCAACCCCCCATACTTGGGCAATGGCCAGGCCTCCCTCTTCTCTGCTGGGGAGGAGCCAGATAAGACCCAGGGACCCAGAGGAAACTTACAAAGCCCTGTTCCTTCCCGTCAGGACCGTCTGCACCTGCACGTCCCAGCGCCCAGCCCTTCCCCATCAAAGGCCAGCTCTCCATGAGGACGGCTCGTTCAGTCCCACGCTCCATTCCCACCCGTCTCCTGCTCAGGGTGCTTTGGGTAATTTCAGCTTAATTGGTGCATGAATGAGCAGCACATCCCAGTACACAGCTTAGTTAATATTTTAAAATATTTCTCATGCATGTAGGAACACGTTTCTCATGCCTCAGGGTGCAGAAACTCACAGATGGACAGGGACACAACTTGGCCACAAGCTGTGTATCTCTGAACAAGACCATTTCCCTCTCTGGGCCTTGGGCTCCCAACTTGTAAAATACTCTTTAAGATCACATCCGGCTCAAAGACTCCATGGCTCAGTTTCCCCTGACTTTCCTGGCTCTGCCTGGTTCGGGCTCTGGGTACAGAAATCTCTTATGCCCTGCTCATTCCAAGGCTGCCTTTCTGGACCAGACCCCTCCTGCAAAGTTCCACTCCAGAAGAGCACGAGGCACAGGCGAGACCGCTGAGGCCGTCCCTGGGGATCCAGCTTGCCACGGTTTTGGAGACGCTGCCCAGAGGAGGCCGCTGGGCACCAGGTCTGTGAGCCGTGCTCCAGGGAGCCTGCCTCCCATCTCCCCCTTTCTCCTTCCTGCCACGCGAGGTGCAGCATGGGCACGCAGAGGGGACTCGTGATGCACGCGTCTGGGTTATTTCTGCCTCATCTCTCTCCCTGCCTGCGTCCCTGGCTGCTGCAGCTCAGGCTCACTTCATGTGTGCTGTGTTGTGTGTGAGTCACACAGGAAGTCGCCTGTGGGAGAGGCAATGCAGACTCAACAAGTGGTCCCAGGGAGACCCTGTAAAAACACAGAGGCCCAGCCCCCAACCCTGGAGAATCTGATTCCGGGCAGGGGCTGGGGGCTTGTCATCTTTCAGTTACCTACTGCTGCAAGATAAAAGGCCTGGACTTCACATTGGAAACAAGGACGGGGTTGGCGTTGTGGCTAAATGGGTTAAGCCACCACCCGTGACGCTGGCATCCCAAATGGGCACCAGTTCGAGCCCTGGCTGCTACACTTCTAATCCAGCTCCCTGTTAATGCACCTGGGAAAGCAGTGGCTCTTGGCTTCAGTCTGGCCAAGCCTCAGCCATTGCAGCCATTTGGGGAGGAAGATTTCTCTCTCTGTGTGTAGCTCTACCTTTCAAATAAATAAAAATAAAGGAAAAAAAGAGAAAAAGGACCATTTTATTTGCTCCTGATCTGCAGGAGAGGAATTTGCACAAGATCCTTCCAGGTGGTTCCCAGCCAAGGTCAGCTGAGGGGCTGCCTTCAGCTGGGAGCTGGGCTGGGCTGGGCACAGCCACGATGACTTCGGGACCCTCCCCAGCAGGGCAGTCTGAGGGAGGCAGCTTGGCGTCCATGAGGCTGTGTTCTGAACAGGAGAGGCACAAGTTGAAGGCTCCTTCAGCCCCGTCTAGAAGGTTATATAATGATGCTCCTGCCTCTTTTCCTTGCTCGAAATGAGCCCACCCAGACTGAAGGAAGAGACCCCACGGGGCAAAGTTCCACTGCAGAGGAGCCCAGTGGAGGGGGAGGGAGGTCTCTGGACATCAACTTGCGCCAACCTTAAAGATGGAGTCTCCCGCGCTCCAGACCTTTGGGCCATGTCCCCAGGCGCCTGCCTCCCAGCTCGCCCCTCCCACACCTTCTCGCCCCAAGTCTCCCACCTGCCACACAAGGTGCAGCACCAGCACTTCAGAGAGTGGAACTCATGATGTGTGCACCTTGATTTTCTCGGTCCATATCATTCCCACCCTTTGCACTCAGCAACTATTCCTTGTACACCAATTACATAGGCACAGGGGAGAAGGCTAAAAACACAAACCAGGCACCCTTCCTGTCCTCAAGTTCCTCCCCCTCTGAGAGCAGAGAAAACAACTGAAGCAGTCCCAGGGCTGAGTCACGGCTCCTGCCTCCTGGTCTGAGTTAGTGCCCAGCTACATGGAGGAAGGCGACGCGGATTCTCTCTGTCGCAGGTGCTGGGGAGCAGCCAGGAGCCGAGGGCTCTGTAGAGGGCTCACGCCACAGCGAACAGCCAGCAGGGAGAGGGCTTCGTGCCTCTCACCTGCAGCCAGCCGGATCTAAGGCCACTCGGAGGCCTGAAAACCGCACATCCACAGAGATGGCGGGCATCGAACACGCCTCTGGCCACAGAAGCAGTTCCGCCCATGGCATCACCCGAGAGGCGACTGCCTGGGAGCATGTCAGGGGACATGTCAGGGGCCCAGAGTTGGAAGCAGACAGGGCAGGAGCGCCTCTGGCCACAGTGGTCTGCTGACCCACGCTCTCAGATGTCCAGTGTCGGCAGAGGTGACCCCTTCCCCCAAGCAGGCCAGCACACAGCCCGGGCACCCTTGGGAGAAATGTAGGTTTGCCTATTGGGACTGTTTGCCCTGCAGGGAGGGTCCTCTCTTCACTCACTTAGTCTGAAGGGTTCATGTGGCTTCCTGATACAGAAGTTCAACCGGCCACCAGCTGCCAATCATCTTCACTGTTTTTTTTTTTTTTTCTAAACTCCAGGCAGGCTTGGGGAGGGGGTGGGAGAGCAAGGAGACCCCATCAGCCTTCCCTGCCCAGCAAACGTGACGGCCTATTGGGTCACTGCTTCCTGCAGAGCTGTGCCGCACACTGGATGGGGGTGCCTGCTGGGACCCCACAATTCCTCCGGGCTCCAGACCTCTGCGCCTGCCTCCAGTGGCCTGGAAGAAAGTGGATGATGATAAACAGGTGCCTCTCCCCACGAGCGCTGGCTCCAGACACCCAGGGAGGGGCGGAGAGGGCAGGCGCCTGCTTACGCTAACGGGCTGTCAGGCTCCCGGCCTGGGAGAGCAGAAACACTGAGCTATTCCGGTCTCGTCTTGGGAGCCGTTGTGTCTTGAATTTCCAACGTCATCCTCTCCAAATGTCCGCGTGCCTCCCATCTGCACTCACTGGGAAGTGGCGAGTGGACGAGTCTTTGCCCCATGGAAGGGCAGGGTGCAGGGGCGGTCACGGGCTCTGGCATGGATAATCAATGCTCACAATCAGAGACGGGCACCTCGAGGTGTCAGCTCACACTTAGGAGACAAGTTCAAGTTAATGAGGCAATAGTGAAACTGGGGTGGATTTTTCACTGAGAAACAAAACCCCACCCAGGCCTTGGATGGTGCTTTTTCCCTACGTGGCTTAGAATCTTCTGGTGTGTGTGTGTGTGTGTGTGTGTGTGTGTGTGTGTGATTTTATTTCCGCCCCCACCCCATCGCCCCCAACCCCCCGCCTCCACTCCCACTGCCTTTGCTTCCTCCCCTTCCCCCACATCAAGATGGCACTGAGGACAGGCGCGGTGCAGGGCCCACTCCCTTGCTGGTGTGCATGGTGCTGGTGTCCCGGCTCTGGTCCGGTGGGCACGAACGGGGCTGAGAGAGGCAGGCAGGTGGAGGTCTCCTGGGGAGGACCTGTGCTGAATTTCTGCTTCTTCGGGACAAAAGGCTGCCCCCAGCACACGCAGGCACACACGCACACATGTGCACATGCACACTCGAACATGCGCTGTCCCACCCCCTTCATGTCAGTTAGGATTGTGTTGGCCGCATGGAGAGGAAAACCAGCTACTACTGCGGCTTCGTGTGAAGGAGCTGAATTACCTGACACAGCTGGAACTCCAGAGTGCTCTTTGCAGCTCCTTGCCCTGCCATCCTTATCAGTGACTTCTTTTCTTCATGGTTGCAAAAACGGCTGCTTCACCTCCAAGCATCACATCCACATTTCTGATGAAACAGGAGGAGGGGAAGAAGCAGGAGAAGAAAGCATCAAAGGGCAGGGGACACACATCACTGTGTCATTTTTGGAATTCTTATTCCTGGTTCCTTGGCTAGAAGGGAGTGATAGGGACACCCACAGTTGCACAGAAGTCAGAAAAATGGGCCAGCGCTGTGGTATGTAGTAGGCTAAGCCTCTGCCTGCAGCGGCAGCATCCCATGTGGGCACTGGTTCGTATCCCAGCTGCTCCTTTTCCAATCCAGCTCTCTGCTATGGCCTGGGAAAGCAGTGGAAGATGGCCCAAGTGCTTGGGCTCCTGCACCTGCATGGGAGACCTGGAAGAAACTGGCTCCTGGCTTTGGATTGGCCCAGCTCTGGCTGCTGTGGCCATTTGGGGAGTGAACCAGCACATGGAAGACCTTTCTCTCTGTCTCTCCTTCTCTCTGTCTGTAACTCTGCCTCTCAAATACATGAATAAGATCTTTTTAAAAATAAATCTGTGTAACTCATAAAAGGGTGTCAAAATTTAAAAAAAATGAAAAATTCAGAAAAAATGAGTCGTTTAACCTGAGCACACCGCTGCTCAGTTAGAGAAAGTTCTGGTGAGAGGGAGAAAGAAGAGAAAGGATCTGGCTAGGGAAGCAGCAGTGCTTGGCACCCAGTCCCAGCAGCCACACATGGTCACGAGGCCTTGCTGTCCATGCTGAAGCGTCACTGTCGGGGCTACCTGCTCCTTTGGCCTGGGGGTCTCCAGGACGCCTCACCCACAGAGGGCTGCACTTGGGATGATCAGCCCGTGAGGCTCACCCTCCTCCTCTGCCTGCACCGACTACTGCATCCTTCAGCTTGGGAAGACAGGTGCGGTGGAGGCTCAGGGGACCCGTACTCACGGAGCTGGTCCTGAAGCCCCTTTGAAGACTGTGGGTTAAGCGGTAAGGTTGCTGGCTGGAACGCTGAGAGCTTGGCCGGGGCAAGATTGTGCAGGGCCTCTTTGAAACTACAAGTCATTCAATTTAACAAGTGAGACGTGGGTCATTGCACAGGACGCTGGGAGAGGGGCAGGTGCAGTGTGAGGCCAGTTCTAACAGCGCTGTTCGCATTTGGTCAGGGCAGCAGACACAGACCCTTCAACACGGCACAGGTCAGACCGCGTCTGCACAGTGGTGGCTGCAGAGGCTGGTGCCACCAATGACAACATGGAGAAAACAGCATTGATCTGGGCAGGGTCAGGTCTGAATGGGGCTTTGCAGGCCGGGAAGGATCCTCATAAGAAGAGAGAGGAGAGAGAGCAAGCTTTAGGCAGAGACCACTGTAGCAGCACAGGCTGATGGGAGGAAAGCAGGTGCTGTGTGGGCGTGGCCTTTACAAGGTTTGGATGGGGGAGGGGTCAGGGAGCAAGGCCTAGAATGGATCAGGGGACTCGGCATTTGGAAAGACAGGCAGGTGTGATTTGGACTTTAATTTGTAGAAAACAGGGAGCCGTGGAAGGGTTGGATCAAGCTGGTGTTGCAGAGAAGGGCCCTACCAAACAAGCACTGATAGAGATGGTGGTGGGGAGACTGAGGCAGTCACCTGTCGGGGCGGGGGGCTGGTGCCATGGAGGCCTGCCCTGGAACAGGCACAGTGGGCTCGGAAAGAACAGGCAGCGACACGAGGCCCGAGGCGGGAGAATGGCAAGTTTTTCTGGGTGAGTGACTGGCAGGGGGGTGGGGGGGACATTGTCCTGTGCATTCCAGGAAGACAGGGGAGGGGAGCCCTGTGCAGCAGGCCCAGGAGACCTGTCTGTCTGGGTCTCCTGGGGAGAGGACTCAGCAGGCCTGAGCGGGTGGGAGAGAGTTTAAGAAAGAAAGGCTAGGGAGGGAGCAAGGGATCCAGGAGTGAGGAGCAGTTCGGAAGAGAGCCGACTTCTCCAAGCCTGGAGGTGGGGTGGGAAACTGCTCTGTCCAGGACTGCAGGCCTCAAACTCGCACACAGCGAAGCAAGTGTGATGGACAGACAGGAGCAGCCGGGGGCAGGCTCTGCTCCCTCTCCGCAGCCTGCACCCCAGGACAAAGCGCACCTCATAGGTTTCCGTGTCTGCCTAGGAGGAGCAGGGGCCCGTAGGAGACTCCCACTCTCTCTCCCGGGGCTGTGTGCCCGGGGCCCTGACTCACGGAAGGGCTATTTTTGCCACAGTACAAGGGAGCTGGGGGCAAGTGCTACCCAGAGGGGTTTTAGCTGCACCGTTGTGACTTAGCACACGCCAATCTTCGGGCAAGCTTTGAAGCACCTCCAACAGCTCTGTAGTCCTCCACGGCTCAGGGACCCCCGCCCTCTCTCACCCTGCTTCCACATGGCTACGCAGCTCTGCCCTGGCACTCTCTTCCTCTGATGGCTTCTAGACAGCAGGGTTCGTCTGTCGGGATTCAGGAAAACAGTACTCCGATCTCCTCACATCCCCTGGGGCCTCATGGCAGGGTCCCCCAGGGGCAGCCTAAGCTGCCTCTCCCCCGTTCTTCCTTGCAACAGTTTGCTTGATGTTCTTCCGGGGCTTCTAGTGCCCTGAAGAAAAAAGCTAAAATCACCGAGGATATGTCAGCCGGCCTGGCCTGGTGCCTGCTTCGTTCTCCAGCCTGGCTCTCCTGCTGCCACAGGGTCTTTGCACATGTTTGCTTCTGTTCTAGTGTCAGAATCATTTCCCACCCCTGCCTGACACCCCAGCTGTGGCTCTACCGCCTCTCCTTGAGACCTCCTGAGCCATCAGCTCACTTCTGAAATGCTTCTTCCTCAGGGCTCTAACCCTTGTTCCAATGGCCTGTTTACTCATGGGATGGTTTCATAAATGTCTACCGTGCCCATCAGCTATAAGGGACTATGTCTTTCCTTTCCCTGCGTCCCTGGAGCTTGGTGCAGAGCTCAGTCAGGAGTAGCTCTTCACATCCATAAATGTGTCGAGAGAGGGGGCCAGCTGTGCCCTCTTCTAACCCTGGAGCACATCTTCCCCAGGTGGCAATGTGACTCTTCTCCCCTAGAACAAACTCACGTGTTGCCGAGTTCCTGTAACACCCAGGTGCCTTCAGCAGTGCACCTACGGGACGTGACGAAGCCATGGCCATTCCTGGGCCACAGTAACTCCGGTTATTCCTGCGCAGCCTTGGCTGGGCCCCAGTACCCGGCCGAGGGGCCCAGGATGCAATGTGACCCAACACTTGGGAAGCCTCTGGCAGGAAGGGCTGAACCAACAGGTGGCTGGGTGTTAAGAGTTCTGACCCATGGGCCTTTTCTTCCCCAGGAAGACCTGCAAAGCCTGGATTTGCTGTGTCCCCAGCGGCAGGTGCTTCCAAAAGCAACACAGAGAGTCGGCCAAAAGGCAGGATTCAAGGGCACCTGGAGGCATGGATCTCCTTGTCTGAGGCCATGGGCCTGAAAGGAGCTGTGGTTGCAGCTCTTCCCCCTGCAGCTGAGGTGAGGGGAAAAGGACAGCTGGAACTGAGTCCTTGGTTTATAGGAGGCTACGCGGTCTGTCTACGGACACACGGATCACAAGACCCGAACGGGGCTTTGGGGAAGGAACTTCAGTTTTCACAGGGACCCGAGGGACTTGGGGTCTTGGCCAGAGGGCCATCCATTCAGCCCAGAGCCCAGCGGGCCAGCCTGGCCTTCTGACAGCCTTTCCCAGAGGCCACTTATGGTTTCTCTGTTGGCTCCAAAGCCCTCTCGAGTTCATGGCTATTTCCTGCTTTGGGATTTTGAGACCAGACGGTTTATTAAAATAACGCAATCATCTTAGGGCCAGAGCTGGAAGGGAGTTTAGACTTGTCTATGGCTCTCAGTTCACAATTGGGAAAACTTGGGCCCATGGCTGGGGGTGTTCGAGGCGGGCTGGGTCTCTGGCTAGCAGTAGCCATCATCTCCCGGTTTGGGGCTGGTAAGGAAGTCCCTGTGGCCCCACCTCAGCCCGAGCAATCACAGCCTCTCTCAGCAGCCACTCCCTCCTTCCTGCACACCGCCAGGCCCCCCAACACTCACTGTGGCTCAGGCTGGGCCCCTCAGGCTACCAAGCGCAGGGCCACCTGCTTCTGTCCCTTACTGCCTCTGACAGGGACAGCCACTCACAGCACTGCCTTTGAGCAAAGCCTCCCACGGGGGCAGTGGTCCAATCACTTTTCCCACGTGAGGAACTGGAGACCCAGGAGGTTAGTACAGAGACACACTCAAGCTCCCTGCACAGGTACGGCTGCAGAGCTAGGACGCGAGGTCTGCCATCTTGGCTCTTGGGGCCTGGGCTGGGGAGGGGGTGGTGGAACGGTTGTGCTGCACGCCTGGGTCAGGGCACACCTGCGATTCAGCAGAGAGCCATGGCCCTTCACCCCAACTGGCTCTAGCCTAGCCACGAAGGACACCCACGACCAGGGCCGGCTCCTGCGCCTGCGCCAGTCCTTTCCGCTGTTGCTGCCTGTTGCACTTGACCGCGAGGCTGCGAAGGGACGCGGGCTGGTGTGTCTGGGGCAGGGTCCCGGCTCCCCTGCGTGGACTCCGTCAGAGCTCTGTCCTGGTGCTTGCTCCCTCCCCATCCTCGCCCGGGGAAGAGCAAACAGCAACAGCTGCTCTTCAAGCCGCTCTGGCGCTCGCACGCCCCCTTGGCGGCGCCTCCTGTTGCTTCGCCGAGCCTGAACGCCCCTTGGCAAAAAAAAAAAAAAAAAAAAAAAAAAAAAAAAAAATCTCCCGCTCGCGCGCGCGCGTGCACACAAAACTAAAGCGAGGGGTCTGCGCGGCCCCGCGCCCGCGCCCCCCGCGGCCCCCGTGCAGCCGCGCCCGTGGCGCCCCGCCCCCACCTCCCGGGCCGCGCGCCGCCGCTCCTAGGAGGAGGGGAGGCGGGAAAACCGCGCAAGCCGCGCCCACCGCCCTGCCCCCAGCCCCGCCACTCCCCGGCTGCTCCGGACTCGGCACGTCCTCCTGGGATCGCCTGCGAGGACACCCGCCGTGCAGGTGAGCAGCTGGGAGGTGGGCAAAGTTGGCTCCGTGTTGGGAGCGGAGGAGTAGCGGGGTGGGGCCCGACGCCCCGCGCGCCGGGAGGGCGCGTTGGTTTGTTTGTTTCAGTGTGTGGGTGCGGCCCCCGCCACGTCCCCACTGGGGCCTGGGAGACGTAAACAAGGAGGTGGGCGTCGGAAGAGAGAGGGGCATCGAAGGGGAGGCAGGTCCTGGCGGCGGGGTGGTCCCGGCGGCTGCCCGCGCTTTCGTCTCGTCGCAGCTTTGAGCCTGGGGCTTGGGTTTGCCGAGGGGGAAAGGGCTGCTCGCACTCAGTATCGGGGCGAGTTTTCCTTTGTTACTCGGAAGGCTGGACACTTGGGTGGAGCGTGGTGGTGTGAGTGTGGACACGGAGCAATGCAAGGGGGAGTGAGGGGCGGCGGGGCGGTGGGCAGCAGGAGGGGGCCGCCGAGGAGGGGCAGGGCTTCCAGCACCCGGGGCTTCAGGAAGCTCTTGCATCTCTTGGGTTCATCCGTTTTGGCGATCGATCCAATCCCATCTTTGCATGGCTCCTGGGTCGCCATCCCCTTCTCTCCCCAGCGGGGCTGCCCCTTTTTGTCTCCCTGGGTTTCACGCAGAGTTTGGGTGAGCAGCCTGGGTCTTGCTCTTACAAGTGGTGGCTGGCGGAGAAGGCGCCCGAGGGTGAGAGCGGCAGGCAGCCAGGCTGGACGCGTGGGGCCTGGGGAGGCCCCTGCAGCCAGCCTTCAGGCCTGGGGGGCTGTGGCCGCCGGAGGCTGCTCTCCCTGAAGAGTGGCCCCTGGCTCCCGCTGCCTTTGTCTCCATGGGCTCAGATCTCTGGGTTTGAAGATGGAGGAGTAAGCCTTCCAGGCTCTCTGTGAAGCAGCTGCTCCCCCATCCCTCTCTGGGGGCCCTGGCGCCCTCCGTGTTGTGTGTGTGTGTATGTATGTGTGTGTGTATGTGTGCCTGTGTCTGTCAGTTTCCGCAACTTGGCCTTTTGCACGTGACCTGCCTGGTAGTTGCCATGGAAACTCCTCCAAGTCTCAACCTCCCTCCTTTCCCAGCCCATTCCTCACCTCAGTGCCTCCTCCCCTCCTCCCCTCCCCCCAATATGGTTGCTTAGTTGTTGGTTAGCCCTGGCCTCTCTGGGTGGGAGACCCTGGACATGTGACTCCTGCCCAGAGCTCAGGGGCCTTTACCCATTTCACTCCCATTACATACACTCCACATCACCAACACACATGCACTCATAGCACGCTACACACACACACGCACACACACACAGTAAACAGCCTCACATCCCCATCCTGCTGTCCACACACACACCATAGATAACACCCTCACACATACACACACACACACACGACATACACACCACCCACAGTGCTGAACTTATACTACCCTAGCACTGTGTATTCACACCTGCATTCCATTTCCTCCCCCAACACACACACATACACACATGCTCCCTGTGCTTCTTCTAAATAGGGCTTAGGCTGGGCTGTGGCAAGGAAGCCAGGGCCATTTCCTGCCCCATCGGGCTCTGTGCTCCAAGCCCATGCCTACGGGAATTGCGGTGGGGAGGTTCCCGAAGCCCAGCAGGAAAACCCGGAGCCCATGCAGAAGAAGGAGGAAAAGGCACCTGCAGAGTCCCTCAAAAGAGGGGCTGGGCAGACCAGAAGTTCCGTCCCTCCACTGCGCCCCCTCTCCCCTGCCCACCAGGAAGCCGCAGGATCCACGATCCTCGGACGGGAGGAGGCTCGGGCAGGCTCTGGGGTCCTTAGGAGGCAAGGACAGGTGGTTCCTGGGCCAGGGCAGGGGAGGGGAGGAGTGGGAGTGGGCAGGGGACCAGCCCCGGAAGTGAGGGCTGCGTGCTCCTGTCCAGAGCTGGGATCAGACTGCCCTCTCTTCGGTCCTCAGCCACATTTTCTTTTCCCTGCTTCCTCTTAGCACCTGGGGCCAGCTGTGTGTCCAGGAGAGGACACAGGTTTGCGAAGGGCCCTTGGGCTGCCCAGGCTCCTGCCAGTCCTGCACCTTGTATGGTCTTCGGAGAGTGCATGTCCAGGGGAAGACGTTCCTCCTGGCTTCCAGTGGCTGCTGGGCTGACCGAGGATCTGTTTCATGCAGGCATCCGGTGCATTGTTTAAGTGTCTGCTATGTGATTGCTGCCGGGGACGTGACCGTCAGGAGGGAAGCACAGCCCTTGGTCTGAGAGTCCTAGATGCTCAGAGCTGGAAGGGGCGTCGAGGGATTCTCCCGCCAGATTTACCTACTTACTCATTCATCCGATGCAGAGAGAGGGAGAGACAGATTTTTCCATCTGCAGGTCCACTCCCCAGATTGCAAGGCCGTGGCTGGGCCAGGCAGAAGCCAGGAGCCTGGAATTCCATCCAGGTCTCCCTCGTGGATGCAGGGCCCCAAGCTCTTGGGCCATCTTCCACTGCTTACCCTGGTGCATTATCAGGGAGTTGGATCAGAAGTAGAGCAGCCAGCACTCCCACCAGTGCTCCTGAGGGATGCTGGTGTCACAGGTCGCAGCTTAAGCTGCTGCACCACAACGCCAGCCCCTGTAGCAGGTTTCTGACTCCTCAGTGAGGATTTTGGATCCTCCATCACCTGCTGTGCATCTCTTGCCTTCTTTTCTGTTACCATCCAGCCTCTGGAGACTGGGGTGCCTCTTCCAAAGTGAGGGTTTCCTGGTGGGTGCAAGGTAAGGCTGGAGGGTGTGGCAGGGAGAGGAGGGGGGGAGCAGCAGTTCCCTAGACCCTGGAAGCTCCTTGTAGCCTTAGGGGAGTCAGCCCACCTCGATCCAAACCCCCCCCCCCCCCATCAACCAGAGCACACACTCTGCCCACCCTCAGTCTTGTTGGCTGGCCAACTGTGCTGCAGCGCCCCCTTCCCTGGGCTCACTGTAATGTCTGTCTATCCGAGCTCCCTGGGGGCAGCGGAGCAGTCAGGAAGGGCACACCCCACAGGGCAGAGAGCTGGCTGGCGGCTTCTTGTCTGCCAGCTTCCTGTCCCAAGGGAGCACTGAGCGAGCCCAAAGGAGCACCCAGTGAGACCGAGGGAGCGCTGCCCTGAGCCGCTCTGCTTCCCCAAGGCAATGTGCTCGTTACACAAATACCTGGTGCTTCTGGATGCAAACTGGGCTTCTGGTAACACTCTACGGTAGCTTAGACTGTTCTCAGACCTCTGCCTCCGCCTTTGTCATCAGGGCTTAGGATCATGACTCCAAGGCACAGCGCTCTGCGTGTGTGTGGAGCACACTGGCTTGGTCCCCTCTTCTCTCTGGGCACCAAATGGGACTCATCATTTCACAGTACAGGGTTGCAGCCAAGCTGCCAGGAAAGGGCCTGGGCTCTGGGTCCTGGAGGGAAGCCCCCTTTCACCCACTAGGGCAGAAGCTGGGCTCCATGCAGGGTGGGGCACAGGGCATCCTCAGGAGAGGCCCAGAGCCAGGGTCCAGGAAGTCCTTCCTGGGGAGCCTTTGGCCTGCTGGCAGGTCTTTGAGCAGAGGTACCGGTCAGGGTCACAGCGTGCTGTTCTTGGTGAGAAGCAGGGCGTGTCCTGGCTGGGATGAAAGCTTGGAACACATTTGGCAATATCTTCTCTGCTCTAGAACCAGCGGAGAGGGAGGCCTTGACCTGGGAAAGTAGGAAGCCGGCTTGGAGCCATGTAGGAGGAGCATGCTTGTCTCAAAGATTTGTGGTGGACAAGGAGGCCCAGAAAGAGAGCTGAGGGCAGGGGAAGCAGGTGGGGCCCTAGGCACGGCACGTTTTCTGAAACAGGCACAGATAGCAGTGGGGCCACAGCTTCCCCCCACCCCCCAAGGGCTGAGTCTGCAGGTTTCCAGGCCGGTGGTCTGGGTTCATCCTCATGCCCCTCGGAACACCTTATTTGGGTGGACGGGGCTGGAGATAGCTAGCAGGGAAAGCCAGGAATGCTGTCAAGTTCACTCCCTTGTTCTGTTAACAAGGGTTCTCCGAGGCCCTCCCAGATGCCAGGCCTGTGGGAACCTCTTGTCCTAGCAGAGCCATGAGCTGATGGCTTGTTGCCGGCCAAAGGCCTCCTGCTGCAGTCGTCCACTGATTGGTCCTGTGTCTTCCTCTCCCCACTGCCTTCCTCGGCGCCACCTCCCTGGAAAGACTGCAGCCTCTTCCTCTTCCTTCCTGGGAGGGCCCCCATACTCACAGGTGCACTCGCATGCCCAGAGGCCCTTCCTCACACGTGCATAGCTTCCACCCCTTGTGCAATACCCCCACCCCTTCTCACCTCCCTGCGCTGCAGGCTGTCACCCAGACCCTTGGGGTGGCCTCTCAAGTTTCCATTCTCTCAGCCCCATGCGCTTACCTATCCATCCTGTGGCCCAGGTGCAGCTGGGTCAGACCTCCCAGGCCCCCCCTTACCTGTTAGTAAGGACGGGTGCCTGCCTGGGTGCACCAGGCGATCGGTCACCTGGCCCCACTGCCTCTCCAGATGCCTTGTCCAGGTGCTCGTCCTGAGCCTGTATTTCCCCACCCTCTGCCTATGCCTGTGCTCAGGCCCCGCTGGAATGTGCTGGAACCCCAGCCTGTGCAACTGGGCTTTGCAGCCCTGGGAGACAGAGAAACTTGGATTCTAATCTGGATTCCGGTGCTTTCTTATTGTCTTAATTTTTCTAAGCCTCATTTCTTTGAGAGGCATGCATAGAGAGAGAGAGGCAGAGAGCGCACCCATTTTGTTAATTTATTTGAGAGGCAGAGATGCATAGAGAGACAGACAGCCCCCCCACCCCACTCCCCTGGTGCCCTCACTGTCTGGGGCTGGGCCAAGGCTGGAACTAGGAACCAGGAACTCAATCCAGGTCTTCCAGGGCCCACAGTGGCAGGCACTTGGAGTCAGGAAGCCAGAGCCATATGGGTGCTCCTGTCTGGAACCCAGGCAGGTGTTCTCTGTAAGCTTGTTCCCTCCCCTGGGAAATGAGCAGAGGAGTATGGGGTGAGCCATGTGACCCTAGCCTATAAGAAACCCTCTGCAGGTGTTAGCTGCTGTAAGAGTGATGATAGCAATGATGTATTATTATTATTACTATTAGAACGATATTATTATTGCTTCTGTGTCATCCTTCGAGACTCCTCCCCAGGCTTAGTCCGCCAAGCAGCTCTTCCTGGTTCCCCCTCCCTGTACCTGGGATGCTGTGGTGGTTCTTCCCTTACAGAGCCTGGCCCATGGTGCCTGTGTTTTTGCTCCCCTCTGCCCACAGAGTCAGACGTGCAGGGAGCACATATGAACTGAGCATGCGTGGAGAGTGCCCACCCGCTGGGAGCTGTTGAGCCCACTTGCCCCCCAGATCCCTGCCTTGCTGGTCCGCCTGGCCTGGCCCCGCCCATGCAGCACCTTCCCCATTTCCCGCCATTACCTCTGTCTGCCCAGTTCCTTTGGCAGAGCCTAAAAATGAAACATCTGACCCTACTTTGGATCTGGGAGATGCTGACATCAACAGAGGGGACCGTCCTAGCATTTTGGTCATTGGGATTCCACAGGCACCAGCTAGCAGACAGGAGGAAGGGGGACGGGGGGGCTGGAGCAGGGGCCGTGCCGAGAAGGCTCAGAGATGCCTGTGAGCTTGGATTGGTGATGACAGTCAAGAGAGAGTGAGGCTCTGTCCATTCGTGCTCTGCGTGAGGGACCCAGGGGTGCTTCTGCCACCAGGGAGTTTGATTTAGTGGGGGGAGGGGCCACTCACTAGTAGCAGCAGAACATGGGAGGGGTGTGGGCCTTGGATCCGTGGGAGCTGGGAGGGCACGAGAGTAGGTGGGGGAAAGGAAGGAAGGGGCAATGTGTTTTCTGAAACAGACACAGATAGCGTGGGGCCACAGCTTCCCCCCGCCCCCCAAGGGCTGAGTCTGCAGGTTTCCAGGCCGGTGGTCTGGGTTCATCCTCATGCCACTCGCAGCCCCATAGGGGGTGGTGGGAGTTTGTGCAAAGTGCCCTGCAGGCGGAGGCCAGCAGAGCAGTGGGGCTCCTCTGGACACAGGGACTGGCCAGCTGCCCGGCAGGCTGTGGGCAGGTGCAAGGGCCTGGCCTCCAGGCCCCGGGCGTCTGCTCCAGGTGTCTGTGTCTGCTGCTGGGGACTGCTTTTCTGTCCTGTCTTGAATGAGTCTTTGTGTGTGTGTGTGGGGCGGGGGGGGGGGGGGGGGGGGTGACCCCATCCTGCCTGGCCTCCTGAGGCTCCTGGCTTTTGTGTAATACCAGACTCCCTGGAACCTGTCGACATGCCCTGGGGGCGGGGGCCTCAGCCTCTGTGGGGGAGGGGGCAGCTCCCTGGCTCACATCCTCAGCCTGGTTGGCAGTACAATAGCACCGTGTGTGCCTGCCTAGGAGTGCGCCTGTGGGGAGCGCGTGGGGCTGTGGCTGGGATGGCAGTGACACCGCCTCTGCTGGTGGGCTGGCCTGGGGGCTTTTCAGGGACTGGGGTTATGATGTACACCGTCTGTTTCTCTCTCTAAGGAAGCAACTTTCCTTCTTCTCACCCTCCTCTGTTTTTTTTAATTTTCTCTGACCAAGTTTCTCATTCCCTTAAATAACTGGGTGTTAAAGACCAAGGCGCCCCTGGGTTAAGATAGCGAGTGCCCCTTGTGTGATAGAAGACTCTGCCTCTCCCACTCTGTCCTGAGCAGCCAGGCCGGACTGTGCATGGGCTTTGACCCTGGCAACACGAAGACCCCCACATGCAGCCCAGGAGTGGACAGTGCCCCTCGGCCCCGAAGGGGGATGGTGGCAGATTCCCCGCCACTGGGCCCTGCCCCACTGTCAGCAGCCGTGTTCTGCTCCCAGACTGTGCAGCTGCCTTCTTAGCCTTGCAAGGAACCCAGCAAAGGGTCCACGGCCCCAGCCTACTGGAACGGCACCACCTGCTGCTCTCCTCCTCCCCTTCCAGGCCTCCAGCCCTTTCCTTTCTCTGGGACTTTGTGGTGGGGGGAGCAAAGTTAGGCCGTGAAACTGAATAAATAATTGGTGTTTTTTTTTGGTTTTTTTGTTTTTTTTTTTGTTTGTTTTTTTTTTTTTTTTTTACAGGCAGAGTTAGACAGAGAGAAAGGTCTTCCTTCCGTTGATTCACCCCTCCAAATGGCCGCTACGGCCGGCGCACCGCGCTGATCTGAAGCCAGGAGCCGGGTGCTTCTCCTGGTCTCCCATGTGGGTGCAGGGCCCAAGCACTTGGGCCATCCTGCACTGCACTCCCAGGCCACAGCAGAGAGCTGACCTGGAAGAGGGGCAGCCGGACAGAACCGGCACCCCAACCGGGACTAGAACCTGGTGTGCTGGCGCCGCAGGTGGAGGATTAGCCTAGTGAGCCGCGGTGCTGGCCAAATAATTGGTGTTTAATTGCCTGCTTGATTAGCATTTACAACGCAAACTGAAGGAACAGGTTGCTTTCCTCTAGAGGAAACAGATCCATTGGTGGGCTCTGGTTGGACCCAGAGCGCTTGTTGTATAAGCCTTGCCTGACCCTTGGCTGTGTGGCTCTGACCCAGAGAAGCCCAGGTCCCAGAACAAGCTCCGGGCCCAGGGACCCACACCACTGGCTGGGAGGGATGGTTAGGGGCTAGGAGGCCGGTCTTGTGTTTAACTGGCTTTTTGGATTTTTGTTACCGTTCTGTTTGTTTCTAGCAGGTTGAGATTTGCAGAGAACTTGAGCAGAGAGTACAGGGTCCCAGTGCCCTCCCCGCTGCATGCAGTTTCATGGTTGGCTAAGATCTCAGGGTACCTGCTGCACGCCTGTTAGCCAGAGCTGATGCGTCATCCTCACCTTTTACCCAGCGTCCCGTCTGTGTGCCAGGATCCCGTCCAGGACACCGCAGTCACCGCGTCTCCTGTGACGGTTTCTCAGGCTTGATGCCTGTGACGGTTCTGGTGAGGTTCCTCGTAGGAGGCCCTGTGTGGGGACTTTGATGTCTTCCTGAGGCTCTGGGGCTCAGGAAGCGAGGGCAGAGGCACAATGCCATTGTCATCCCATCCGTCACATGGAGGGGACGTGCGGCAGGTGTGGATCACGCTGATGGCTGGCAGCAGCCTGGGCGTCCCCTCGGCTCCCACCTGCCATGCATTCCAGTGCCAGGGCCTGGTGGCCGCAGCTCTGTGCCCCTCCACATGCATCAGTGTGTCGCCCAGCGATCTCTGGCTGTCCTGGCCACCCCAGCTCTTGCAGGTCATAGGGACACACGGGTTATTAAAGAGAACCTGACACAGACGTGCTGGGTGCCTCGTCAGTACGGGCAGCAGGCAGTACGCACCCTCTGAGTCTGGAGAAGAATGGGCTCCAGTGGAGTGTCTAGGCTGGAGTGCAGGACGGGAGAACTATGGGGAGACCCTAGCAACTAGAGATGCCTGGGCTGCACCCTAGACCTGAGAATTTAATGGGACTTGGTTGGTTTGGGCATCTTTTTTTTTTTTTTTTTTTTTTTAAAGCTCTCTGTGTGATCCAGGGTGTAGCCAGAGTTGAGAACTGGAATAGACAGGGAAGGGAAGGGCATTCTCAGTGGAGGCGACAGAGTATTCAAAGACACGGGGTCTGACTTACGCAAGGCGGGAGATGGGCAGACCCTCTCTGCTGAGAGTGGCAGAGAAAACACTGGAGGGCAGAGGAGGGAGAGACTTTGAGAGTTTTCTGTGCTCCCCAAAGCTCAGATTTTTAAACAGCTAAGCAAGATGCTGAAGCAGCACTGAATGCATTTGGGTTTGGAGGGAGGACACATGGAGCGATCCTCAGTGCCTGGGACAGAGTGGAGGGAGGGGCTAAAGGTGGGTACAGCCTCCACCCAGGGGAGCAGTGCAAATGGGCCAGCTCCCAGAGAGGCTGCAGGAGCGAGCATGGCCAGGACTTGGTGGCAGGTACAGTGTGGAGGCAGTGGCTAGGTGGACTGTGAGGCCCACCAGGCAGGGACCTTGTCTCTTGCTCATTGCTGTGTGCCTGTAGACTACTTGGACAGCAGTGGGCCGTTCATAAGTCTTTGTTAACTGGGTTACTGGAAGGGTAAACTTCCATGCTTTTCCTTTTTTTTTTTTTTTTAAAGATTTTATTTTTTTGAAAGGCGAGTGACAGAGAGGGAAAGACAGAAAAGAAATCTTCTATCTGCTGGTTCACTCCCCAAATGGCTGTAACAGCCAAGGGCTGGGGCAGAAGAAGCCAGGAGCCTGGAGCCCCATCCGGGTGTCCCATGTGGGTGGCAGGGGTCCAAGTACTTTGCTGCATCTTCTGCTGCTTTCCCAGGCACATTCGCAGGGAGCTGGATCTGAAGCCGAGCAGCCGGGACTCCGGTATGGGATGCCAGCATGCTGGTCCCTGCCGTTCTTTTCAAAATTACACCTGCTCCACAGTTACTCTGCTTTTCCCCACCGGTGCTTCCACATAAATGCAGGCAAATCTCAGCAGTACGGAGAGCAATCATAACACAGAAGCTACCAGTGACCAGTGGGATTGGATTCTCTGCTAAAAGCCAGGTCTAGTGACATTTAAAGTCTCACCTGGGGGAATGCAGCAGGCACAGATGTGTTTTTGAAGAGATGGGGTCCTCACTTCGGTTCTGCACCCCATCTGATCCTGAGCCACGCCAGGAACAGGGCAGTGCATGGCTTTGCAGCCCGCTCCTGCGAGGCCGCCGTTGCTGGGCTAGAGCTTCTGCTGGCGTCCCTGGTGGGCGCGTGCACCTGCAGCTGGTGTGGGCCACGCCCCAGCTCCCAGCACCGGGGCACTGATGCCCTGCGGGGAGGCGGCGGCAGGGAGCCCGCGCTGCTGTGAGCTGTGAGAGGCGGACAAGGCCGGCAGGAGCACCTGAGTGGATGCCGAGGCTTATCTGGAAGCGATGGGGCATGACGGGGGACAGCTGGGGTCCACCAGCTGACAGAGAGCAGGCCTCCTCCCTCCTCCAGAGGCCCCCAGGGCCCAGCCTTACCCATGGTCAGGCATAGTTGGCGGAGCTGAATTGGGCAAGAAAATGTGAAAGGAAAAGAACAGGGCATGACCATGCCAGAGTTGAAAAAGCTGTGTTTCGGGTTGCTCTGATCCTCGCCACCCTTCCTGGGGCTGGGTAAGAACACTGGCATCAAGTGGGCCCTGTGATTCACGAGTCGAGATCAGCGTGTGTGGTTGTTTTTCTTCCCTGTCCAGAACTATACTCATCTTTTTTTTCCTAAATTTTTTTTATCATGTAAAATACACATAGGGGGAAGTTGACTTTGACTGTCTTTCGGTGTATGGTTCAGCGGCAGACTTTCACCTGGCAAAACTGACACTCAAAGCCCCGTGGAGCACTGACTCCGCGCCCCGGCCCCTGACTCGAGCCCTGCTAACCGCCGATCCACTGTCTGTGAATCTGGCTGTCGTAAGGGGAATCACGCGGCGTTTGCCGTTTTGTGACTGGCTGATTTCACTTCCTGGCCTCGAGCTTCGTCCATGCTGCAGCGTGTGGCAGAATCTCCTCCTTTCGAAAGGCTGAATAATGCTCCATCTGTGGCTGTCCGTGGTTTGTTTATCTGTTCACCCGCTTGTTGAGACTTGGGTTGCGCCGTGTTTTGGCTACTGTGCACGCAGGTGCTGTGAGTGAGGGATACAGATAATCTCTTCAGGACCCTGTGTTTCACCCTTTGGGGCAGATACTCAGAGGAGGAATGGCTGGATCATGTAGTTCAGGGTGTCCCCCACCCCCAGACCTGCAGTAGCTGCTTGAAACTCCAGACACTCCTAAGTTCTCTCTGTACTGTGTTTTCTTCCCTTGCATACATACTGTAACAGTCCATCTGAGAACCAGGGGGGCTGTGAAGTGACTACCAAGGTGGGTAGTGCATAGTGGTAGATACGCTGGACAAAGGCACCTTGCAGGTAGGATAAGGCTAAATGACAGGCAGTTTCATCATGCTACTCAGAACAGTGTGCAATGGAAAACTTAGGGAGAGTTGTTTATTTCTGGGATTTTCCATGTATTATTTTTGTTCTACAGCTGACTGCAGATAACTGAAGTTGTGCAAAGCAAATCCATGGGGATGGAGGACTGCTGTAATTCATTTCTCATATTTTAAGGAACCACTACCCTGCTTTCCACAACAGCTGTTGTGTTTTGTATTCCTATGATTTCTCTGCATCCTAGCACTTCTTTTTCTGTTTTTCTGTAGCCATTCTAGTGTGTGAGATGGTATCTCAGTGTAGTTCTGGTTTGCATTTTCCTAGCGGTTAGTGATGTTGGCGTCTGTTCATATGCTTGTTGGCCACTTGTATTTGTTCTTTGGATAAATATCTATTCAAGTGCTTTGCTCATTTTTTAATGGAATTGTTTGCTTTTTGTTATTGTTGAGTTTTAGGTGAGTCTCTATATGTTCTGGGTATTAATCCCTTGTAAGATACATGATTTGCAATTGTTTTCTCCCATTCTGTGGGTTCCCTTTTATTCTGTTGGTAGTATTTTTGATGAATATTTAACAGTTTCCATGAAGTCCGATTTGTCTGTTTTTCCATGCAGTATTTTCTTCTACATTTCATAGTTTCAGGTCCTACATTTCGGCCACGGGTCCATTTGAGTTGATGTCTGTGTGTGCTGTTCCTTCTTTTGCACGTGGGTAGTTGGTGTCCCCAGCATCGTTGTGGAAAGGGCCGTGATTCTGCACAGAGTGGTCCTGACACCCTTGTCAGCACGTGGCACGTGGCACGGGAGCTTCTTTCCGATCCTCTCAGGTATTCTGCTGTCTCACGTGGCTGTCTTCATGGCAGCACCACACGTTTTGATTACCAGAGCTTTGTAGTATGTTTGCACATCAGGCAGCACGAGTCCTCCAACTTTGTACTTTTCCGTGATTACTCTGGCTATTTTATTGTGGGTCCTTGGAGATTCCTAGGAATTTTAGGTGGGTTTTTTGTGTCTGCAAAAAAACCTCATTGGGATTTCAATAGGGATTGCATTGACTCTGTAGGTCATTTTGTTTGCTGTTAGCATGTTAACAATATTAAGTCCTCCAATCTATGAAGTAAGTCTTCCAGTTACTTATGTCTTCTTTCATTTCTTTGAAAAATATTTTGTAGTTTTCATTGTGCAACTTACTTACCTTTTTGGCTAAGTTAATTCTTAAACATCTTACTCTTTTTGATGCTTTTAAAATGGATTTGTTGTCTTATTTTCCTGTACGGTTTGTCCATTCATTTTTTTTAAAAAAAGATTTATTTCTTTGCAATTCAGAGTTACACAGAGAGAGAAAGAGAGGCAAAGAGAGAGAGGTCTTCCACCTCTGGTTCACTCCCCAATTGGCCGCAACACCGGAGCTGTGCCAATCCGAAGCCAGGAGCCAAGATACTCTTCTGGGTCTCCCACGTGGGTGCAGGGGCCCAAGGACTTGGGCCATCTTCCACTGCCTTCCCAGGTCATAGCAGAGAGCTGGATCAGAAGTGGAGCAGCCGGGACTCGAACCAGCACCCATATGGTATGCCAGCACTGCAGGTGGTGGCTTTACCTGCTATGCCACAGTGCTGGCTCTGACAATTGTTTTTTGTTGTTGTTGTTGATTTAGTATCCTGCTATTTGGCTGAATAATTTGTTTATTGGTACTAACGGGTTTTTTTTGGTGGGTGTAGAATTTTTAGGGTTTTCTACATGCAAGGTCATAATGTGTGAACAGAGATCATTTTACTTCTTCCTTTCCAGTTTGGGTGCTTTTTATTTCCTTGTGCAGTTGCTCTGAGGAGCTTCCAATATTGCGTTAGACAGAGATCGTGAAGGGAAGCCTACCAGCCTCGTTGCTGGTTTGAACAGAAGAGCTTTTGGTCTGTACCCTGGAGTACGTTTGTGGAGGGCACCTTATATTTGCATAGCGTATGTTACGTTGAGGTGGTTTTCGAGTGTTGTTTTGCAGTCATGAGAGGATGTGGAGTGTTCTCAGGTGCTTTTTCTCTATTGAGATGATGATGCGGTTTCCTCCCCTTCATTCTGGAAACCTGTATATGGCATTGACTGATTGTCATATGGTGGGCCATCCACGCGTTCCAGAAGTACATCAGGGCCACCACTTTTGCTTCCCAGCCCCTGCGCAGTGGCCCACTTGTTGGGGAGTTAGCAAGGAGGAGTGGAAAGAGCATAGTTTTTGGTGACTGTCCCCACATGCGATGGTGAGCCGCCCTTGTTCCCCGGGCTGTAGCATGCTGGTGTCCAGCGTCCCGTGTGGTTGTGTCTCTGGGAGCTAATGCTTGTGAAGCAGCTTGGTAAAGAAGGTGTCTCAGCAGTGTTTGCTGTGATTCACGTCATCCCCGTCGTTGTCATCCCTCTCGACCCACGCGGGCAGGGGACAGCAGTGTGGGATATGGAACATGCAAAACACAGGTTCCCCTTTCTCTTCCCGCAGCCAGGGTGCCCCGAGGGACCCGAGTCTCTGCCCTGATGCCCTGGGAGGTGGCAGGCCTTGGGAACAGCACCCTGGCTCTGCAGCGAGCCCTGGCCCTTCCCGTGCAGCTCAGGGCCCAGCCCACCAGGAGGGACGCACTGGAGGCTTCTCCTCGGAGAACTTTGGGGAGGAAGAAGGCCGGGCAAGGCTGGCCAGAGGGGTGCCCGAGGGCCTCAGGGGCTGGCATGGATGTTTTCTCCAGGGACAGCAGGGTCTGTTGACTTTTCCTTGCAGATGTGGCCCTGGTGCTTTTTTTTTTTTTTTTTTTTTTTTGACAGGCAGAGTGGACAGTGAGAGAGAGAGACAGAGAGAAAGGTCTTCCTTTGCCGTTGGTTCACCCTCCAATGGCCGCCGTGGCCGGCGCGCTGCGGCCGGCGCACCGCACTGATCCGATGGCAGGAGCCAGGAGCCAGGTGCTTTTCCTGGTCTCCCATGGGGTGCAGGGCCCAAGCACCTGGGCCATCCTCCACTGCACTCCCTGGCCACAGCAGAGGGCTGGCCTGGAAGAGGGGCAACCGGGACAGAATCCGGTGCCCCGACCGGGACTAGAACCCGGTGTGCCGGCGCCGCTAGGCGGAGGATTAGCCTAGTGAGCCACGGCGCCGGCCCCCCTGGTGCATTTTATCTCCTTTAGAGCATCCGTGGGGCCAGGGTGCACTGGGCGGGGTGGAGGCTACCCAGGCAGCAGGTGTGTGGGGTCTCGCCAGGAGAGGGGGCTGTGGAGGCTCGTGTGAGGGCTGCCTTCTGCCCAGCAGACTGTCCCTTCTCTCCTGGCTTCACTGCCCGTGCCACTCCCCGCCCTGCCCTCCGTGCTGGCTCAGTTTCTGCTGGGGCCGCTGTGTTGTCCCGGGGCTGCCCCTGCCCCGTCTTGCAGCCTCTTCCTCTTCCTCTTCGCCTTGCCCGCCTCCTCCCGCTTCTCTTGGGGCATCTCCCCTGCTCAGTGTCTCTTCCCCTGCCATCTCTTGCCTCTTCTGCTTTCCCATGTCCTTGTGGTTTTCTGAATGTGGGCGCCCCTCGATTTTCCCAGGGGGAGGGGGACTCCCCTCAGTCTTCAGGAGGGGATGTGTCACTGTTGTTCCCACGCCACCTATCTTCGGCCCAAGGCTGAGGCCCCCCTCTCCATCCCATGGCAGAGGGGGGACGCTGGAGCCTTCCATGGTTGGAGGGCAGTGCCGAGGAACGGAGAAAGGGAGAGGAGACAGCTGGGCGCTTTCCCTGGCCAGCACTGTCCAGGCAAATGTAGGAAACGCTGGGGAGTGAGTGGTAGACGACCAGCCGCGGATGCCGACAGGCCCGTTGGTTGGTTGGCCGGGCATCGGGCACACTTTCCCACGCACGGGGACAGACACAGGGCTCGCAGAGCCAAGCTGCAGGGCGAGCCGGTGCTGTGGGTCTGGGAGCAGCGGGGCCTGAAGCCCACCAAGACCCCTCTCCCTGTCCCTGCTCCCCGAGTCTCTGTCCTGGGCAGCTCTTCGCTGTCTACTGCTGGTGCCTTCTGCCCCCTGAAGCCTCCTGTGCCCAGGTTTCCCAGCGTGGCTGCGTGCCTTACCCCTCCCTCCCTTCCCTGGCTCTGCCGGGACCCCCAGGGGGCGCTGAAGTCTCCTGCCTGCAGGGAGGGGCTACAGAAGGGAGGAATGTGGCAGGCAGACAGTGCTTGTCCCCCACAGAGGCTGCCTGGTTGGAGCCTCACCGCTCCTGAGGTACATGGTCTCATCCTTGCCCGGCAGCTGCAGAAGCAAACATCCCGAGAGCTTGAGTAACTCGCACAAGGCCACAGAGCCTCTGAGCAGCAGCAAGGCGAGAGAGCTGAGCGCTTCCCAGCACGGACTCCGGAGCCACACTGCTTGGGTTTGAACCTGGGCTCTGCTATTTTCTAGTGTTGGGACTTTGGGCAAATGACGTGACCTTCTTGGCCTCATTTTTCTCATCTGTATAATGGGAATGATCACAGGGATCGTAGTAAGCTACTTGGAACACCACTTGGCACGGCATGAGCACCCTAGAAAGTGTTACGCGTTGTCCCAGTGCTTTACAGTTTACAAAGAACGTTGACCTGACACCTCTTATCTCACTTGGCCTTATCATAGCTTTGGAAAGCAGACAGGGGAATGGGCCGGCCCAGTCTGCTCTGCACCCACCCTCAACTGCTTAGCTGCATGAGTCTGTAACCTGTTAAAAAACAATTACCTGCGAAAACAGCTCTGTCCACCCAGGGGCTGTAACTGCTCCGGGGGCGGGGGGGGGGGAGGGGCTGGCAGGCTCTGTGCATTCTGCTGTCTCCTCTTCTCCTGAATACGTCTGAAGCTGGAGACCGTGGGCAGCGCAGGCGTGTGTCTGCAGACCACGGACCCTACCTGTGGCCCCCTCTGATCTGCAGGCGGCTGCATCTGACTACCACAGTCTGCTGGGCTAGGAGCTGCCTGGGCGAGTGGGCCCCCAAAGTGCCATGGCCTAGCTGGCCCCCGAGGGGTGGGAGCAATCCAAGCGCAGGCTCACAGCTCCAGCCAGCCCACTAAGGCTGCTCTCTCTCCATCAGCGGAGGCAGGCAGAGCAGGATCCAGGTCTGGAACCAACACTCGCTTCCCAGGTGGCCACTTCTCCTCTGCCTCTTTCTTAGGGGTGTGGTGGCAACAAAGGAAGCCCACCTTCTCTCTCTCTGGCTCCTGGGGAAGCTGATGGGGTTGGAATGGTGTGAGGCCAGGCCAGAGATAAGGGGCAAGACCAGAGATAAAGTCTAGGGGACAGACAGCCAGACAGACAGGCCTCCCTCCTGGCAGAGGTGGAATCTTGACATCAGATAACCTCACCATTTGGAAGGAGAGCAGGGGGAGGATGAGCTGCTGTGTCTGTGCAGCCGGGAGGCCTTTCTCGGGAGAGAGGGCAGAGTTGGCCTCCACTCTCCAGCCCGAGGTCGGCTTCTCTGCAGAGGAGCCTCCTTCCTGCCCCCATGTTCCTGCAGCCTGGGTCAGCCAGGTGGTCCTGAGTGTGCCTTCCCCTCTGCTCCTCACGGCCGCCCCTCCTGCCCGGCAGGCCTGGAGGAGGGCAGGAGTGGAGGCGGAGGCATGTCCTCAGAGCCAGCCCCACCCCCGGCAGGGGGGGATCAGCTACCTCTTTTTTTAAAAAATAAAGGTGTATTTATTATTTATTCAAAAGTCAGAGTTACAGAGAAGCAGAGGCAGAGAGAGAAAGAGAGCGAGAGAGAGAAGTCTTCCCTCTGCTGGTTTACTCCCCAGATGGCCGCAACAGCTGGAGCTGGGCCGATATGGAGCCAGGAGCCTGGAGCTTCTTCCGGGTTTCCCATGAAGGTACAGGGGCCCAAGGACTTGGGCCATCTTCTGCTGCTTTCCCAGGCCATAGCACAGAGCTAGATGGGAAATGGAGCAGCCAGGACTCGAACCCATATGGGACGCTGGCACTGAAGGCAGCAGCTTTACCTGCTGAGCCACAGCGCTGGCCCCTCAGTTGCTTCTTTGTACCTCACTCTTCTCAAATGAAAAATACGAATCTTCCTTTCATTTTAGCGGTGCCTGGCCTGCTGTGACCCCAGCGCCATCTGGTAAACCTCATTGTGGCTTGGTTATACTGTTTGTATGCACAGTCAGATCTTTTCACAGCTTCTTTGTTGCAAAGATTTAGAAACATCATAGGCCAAACGATGTCCCCTGGCCTATGTAATAATTATAGACTCTGGTAACCAGAGAGCCTGAACTGTGGAGCCTGGACACTGTTTGACTCATAAAAGTGCCCCTTCCAGTACGTTCTTTGTGGCGTGGGGTGCTCATCTTTGTACTGAGGCCCGGGTGAACTTTGGGGCCTGTTAGCCTCAGGCTGAGCTGCAAGGGAGCAGCAGGCAGGATGCACAGGGGCCGAGGGAGACCCTGGGAGCAGTGGGGTGGGCGGAGGGTGGGATAAGGAGGATTCGCTGTAACCTGGAGCCTCTGTATTTTGGAGGGCGGTGAATTCTGAGTTTTTCCACTCCACCTCACACTGTGTGGAATCAAAGATGATGTGGCGGGTGTGGAATCAAAGATGATGTGGCGCGTTGCGGCACCACCAGCCAGCGGCGTCTCCTTCCAGCAGCGTTCACCCAGCAATTAAGCGGATGATGGGACTCAATACAGGATGACAGTCACCCAAGCAGCTCCCCTGATTGCCATCGCCTGCACGTGCACGAGCAGATGTGCCCGCGGCAGGGCGATCAGGGCGAACTTGGCAGGCAGAGAGTGCTGCTGCCACCAGAAATGTCAGCTGTTTACCAGCGTGGCGATGAATGAGAACAGGGGGTGGACGGGACAAGTGAGCAGGAGAATGAGGAGGCTCCGCAGCTGCCCACCTGCCCCATCAGGGAGCCAAGTGCTCAGGCCCCCAGGCAGGGGTCTGGGGCCCCTCTCAGAAGGAAATGCCCCCTCTCCCCCAGCATGCACATCAAGCCTCCTGGGATGGCCCTGAGCCCCCTCCCCCAGCTGCACCACTTCCAGCCTCTGCCTCCTGTAGCTTCCCTCTCCTCTCTTCCATCTAACACTCAGGGTGGGGACCGTCTGGCCCACAGGTCGTATCAGGCCCGCAAAGGCCCTGCCAAGGCTGCCGCAGGTGGGACTTGAAATTCTATAAATCCATAGCAGGATAGTTTTTCAGAAATATTTATTTATTTGAAAGACAGAGTCACAGAGACAGAGAAATATTTTTCATTCACTGGTTTGCTCCCCAAATGTCTGCAATGGCCAGGGTTGGGCCAGGCCAAAGCCAGGAGCCTGGAAGTCTGTCCGGGTCTCCCATGTGGGTGGCAAGTCCCAAGCATCTGGGCTATCTTCTGTTGCTTTCCCAGGTGCATCAGCAGGGAGCTGGATTGGAAGTGCAGCAGCCGGGTCTCAAACCTGGTGCCCATATGGGATGCCAGTGTCACAGGTGGCTTTACCTGCTGTGCCACAGCACTAGCCCCCAGGCTGATTTTGAAGTTGATCATTTTTTTTTAAGATTTGTTTTATTTATTTGAAAGAGAGAGTTACAGAGAGAGGTAGAGACAGAGACAAAGGTCTTCCATCTGCTGGTTCACTCCCCAGATGGCCACAATAGCCGGAGCTGCGCTGATCCGAAGCCAGGAGCTAGGTGCTTCTCCTGGGTCTTCCACATGGGTGCAGGGGCCCAAAGACTTGGGCCATCCTCCAGTGCTACCCCAGGCCACAGCAGAGAGCTGGATCAGAAGAGGAGCAGCCAGGACCAGAACCGGCGCCCATATGGGATGCCGGCGTTTCAGGCCAAGGCTTTAACCCGCTGGACCACAGCGCCAGCCCCTGAAGTTGATCATTTTGTTATGGCTTGGGAATAATGTGATAAATATCCAAACGTTTCTTGGCAGTAAAAGGTTCCCCACCCCTGACTCCGTTGCTATGCCTGGAAATGAGACTTGCCACCTCTGCCGGCAGGCCCCACGCACCTGGCTTCCTCCCCAGAGACAAGAATGTGTGGGAGCGGAGGGGCCCTGGCACGCCGGATAGAGTTTCTTGGTGCAGCAGTGGACAAAGGCGTCTGTGTTCCTTCAAAGGCCTGTCTGTGTTATGTCCTCAGCCACTGACCCTGGGGCAGGGCAGGGCCAGCAGTACCACCGATGGGATTTTCCACAGTGGGTTTGGGGGCCCAGGGACACCCCAATGTAGCCCGGAGGAGTGGAGAGTTTGCCACTTCCAGACCTGAAACCAGGCTTCTTTCCGTGCACTGTGAGCCGATCCCAAGTGTTCTTTTTGGAATACAAAGGCACGTCCTGACTCCGGAGCTGGGCACTCAGCATGGGTTCCAGCCGCCTTACCGGAATTCCCACCCCTCATGCTTTAGTCATATATGGTTTATTCACTGTTTTATTTCTTAGTTTTTTAAGAGTCAGATAGTGATCTCCCGTCTACTGGTTCACTCCTCAAATGTCCTCAACGGCCAGGTCTGGGCTGGGCTGAAGCCGGGAGCCAAGAACTCAGACCAGGTCGCTCTTGCGAGTGGCAGGGCCAGCATCGCTTGAGCCATCCCTGCTGCCTCCCAGGGTGCGCATTAGCAGGAAGCTGGAGTTGGGTGTTGAACCCAGGTACTCGGATGTGGGATGTACAGCAGCCCCTCAGCCAGACGCCTGCCCCACGCACTGTTTGGGAAGACGTCTTTAGCTAGAAATGGCAAACACTCGGGCTGTAGCTCTCACTGCCCCTCCTTTGCTGTGTGGACGAATGCTGTCTCTCCTGCTCAGCCTCATTCAGAGTCCTGCTAGGGAAACCAATTCAGATAGCCACTGTTGAGTGAAGGGCCTTGAGGTTCAACTTGAACTTGAACGGAACACTCTTTGTCATCCCTGCTTTCTGTTTTCCCCCCTCACTGCCTTTGTTCCTGTCTCCGCTGCCAGAGTGCCCTGTCTTTTCTTTCTCTCTAACCCCTCACACAATGCCAGCTCCTCCCTAGAAACATACCAGGGCCCGTGCTGTGCCTCCTGCCCTGCCTGGCTCTCGCTACATGGAGCTTCTCTCCCCATTTGCTAGCAAACCCTGCCCGCCTCTCCTTGGCAGCCAAGGCTGTGTCTTGGTTCCTGGTTAGCCCCTGCAGACCCAGAGTAGCATGGCCTGTTCTGGGAATTTGGTGTTTGTGGAATTGACTTGAACCTGGGCGGCTCTGGAGGTGACTGGGGGTGGGGAGCCTGAGGGGTGGGTACAGCAGTGATGCCAGCTGCTGGCCACTGTGCCACGTGGACTCCTCGACTTGTGTCTTTCCTGCTTCCTCTGCGTGATAACCCTTCCCCTGGCTAGAGCTGGACAGGAAGCCACTGTGGGAAGCCTGGCCCTGTTCACTCTGCCCACTGTCACCTTGGGCCCAGTACTCACAGGAAGGCCCCTCAGGTTTGAAGGCCTATAATGTGCAGTTCGCCCCCTTCCAGGTCCCGAGCCCAGCCTCCCCACTGGCTGAGCTTGGAGTAGGTGTAATTTGGAGGTGGGGCTTGGTCTGGAAAGTAGCAGAAAGTGTGACCCCCACCCCCACCCTGGACACACACACACAGACACACATATCGGGTGAAACAAAGATTTTACAAGCAGCAAGGGCTCAAGATGTATGTGATTTAATACTTTTTTTTTTTTTTTAAGATTTATTTGTATTTATTTGAAAGACAGAGAGAGAGAGAGAGAGAGAGAAAGGTCTTCCATCCACTGGTCCACACCAGAGTTGTGCTGATCTGAAGCCAGGAGCTTCCTCTAGGTCTCCCATGTGGGTGCAGGGGCCCAAGGACTTGGGCCATCTCCACTGCTTTCCCAGGACACAGCAGAGAACTGGATTGGAAGAAGAGCAGCCGGGACTAGAACTGGCACCCATATGGGATGCCGGTGCTTCAGGCCAGGGCTTTAACCTGCTGTGCCACAGTGTCGGCCCCTGATTTAATACTTTGAATAATGCATTTAAGACATTCTGACTGCCTTGGAGGGATTTTCCAGCAGAAAATCTCTGATTCCAGACTTGGTTTTTGAGAAGAAGGGAGAGCGACCCAGTGATGGCTCACAGCTCCTCGCCTCACAGCACACATGGCCTACACACTGAAAAAAGCCAAAAAGCCGAACCTGGATACCCCCTGGGCCGAACTGGACTGTGGGACGAGTAACCAGGGTGAAGCCAGAGTAGGCCTTGCAGTGGGTTCTGGAGATAGTCCACGTCGGAGGGGAAGCCAAACCCGAGACCCCGAGCTAAGCCCAGCGCCCTTGAGATGGGCTGAAGTGCTCTCAAGTTGGTATCTGCCACTCTCGTTCTCCATAAAAGCTCAAAATAAATGCTCTCTGGGGGAAAGCATCCCGTTGTAAGATCAGAAGAGGGAGAAAGAATAAGGGGAAAAATCAACAAGAGCAAGAGTAAAATGAGCAGAAGAAAAGCTGGGTGGTGGAGGGGGGCAGAAACCAAACCAAATCTATCACCAGCGATAGTTAACTGAGTGATTTGGAGTAAATTTGCCAATTAATTAACAGGGTTTGAAAAATCAGCCCTTTGCTAGTTATAAAATGATCACACACCAAAGAGCACAGGAAAGTAGGAAGTGAAACGGAATTTAAGACCAAGAGTCCCTGTGTCGTCCTAAGAGACCTGACACACCCACAGAACAATAGAACAGGATTTTTTTAAAAAAAGATTCATTTGAAAGGCGGAGTTACAGAGAGGCGGTGGCGGGGGGGGGGGGGGGGGGGGGGGTCTTCCATCTGGTGGTTCACTCCCCAGTTGGCCACAGTGGCCAAAGCTGTGCTGATCCAAAGCCAGGAGCCAGGAACCAGGAGCTTCTTCTGGGTCTCCCACATGGATGCAGGGACCCAAGGACTTGGGCCATTTTTCACTGCTTTCCCAGGCCGTAACGGAGAGCTGGATCAGAAGTGGGGTATCTGGGACTCCAAACAGCACCCATATGGGATGCCGGCACTACATGCGGCGGCTTTACCTGTACACCACAGCGCTGGCCCCAAGTAGAACAGTTTTAAACTATGTTATATTACAGTAAGAAACACAGGAATAAAGCTAAAAACTTCTCATTGTGATAAATTTTAAACCACGTAACAATTTGTAATTGGTTAATCAAAAAATGAAAAAAAAAAGTAAGAATGCTAAAATACAGTCAATGTAATGGGCATATAAGAGCTTCTTCCCCAAAATGAAGGAGTCCTGAACATGCATGAAATCGGTTTTTGAAATACCTGACCAGGTAGTAAGTCCTGGAGCAGAACATTTCCAGGCGTCTGTAGGCCACACATTGTGCTCTCTGAGTATAGTGCACTTGAGTTAGAAGTTGGTAAGAAAAGCAGCCTAAAAATCAGGTGAGAAATGGAACGGAAGTTCAATGTGCTGAGAACTGAAGGGCCAGGAAGCCGCGTTTTACAGAGGCTATGGCGGAGGGAAAGTGGCCCTCAGTAGGGGTTTCATGTGGAGTAGCAGGTAAGGCTGCCACCTGCAGTGCCGGCATCCCACACGGGCACCGGTTCGAGTCCCGGCTGCTTCACTTCCGATCCAGCTCTCTGCTATGGCCCGGGAAAGCAGCAGAAGATGGCCCAAGTCCTTGGACCCCTGCACCCGCATGGGAGAGCCAGAGGAAGCTCCTGGTTCCGGGCTTTAGATCAGCTCAGCTCTGGCTGTTGTGGCCATCTGGGGAGTGAACCAGCAGATGGAAGACCTCTCTCTCTGGCTCTACCGCTCTCTCTAACTCTTTCAAAAAACAAAACAAACAAACAAACAAACAAAAAAACAATAAATCTTTAAAAAAAAAAAAACCAGGAGTTTTATAATAGTCTCGGGTGCTTATGTGAGAGAAGACACACAGCTGAGTGCCGGCGGGCTGGGTTCCCAGCATGGGCAGGCAGACACTGCAGACCACAGCAGGAACCCGGGCAGGGGGCAAGGGCAGAATTGGGAGAACTTCCAGTCAGCATCAACAGAACCAAGAGATGCTTTGAAAAGACTGCGAAGGCTCCGGTGAGACTGAGCCGGGAGGAAGGGAGCCGTCAGTCACATGAGGGAAGCAAATGGGGATAGCGACAGACCCAGCAGAAACCAGACAGCAAGAAAATGCTAGAAACCACGCTGTGGCATTGCATCTGAAAACAAAAATCTTTTTATAATAAAGGTAGCGCAGGTGCGCCTTGTGGAGCGGCCGTGAAGGTGCCCCTCAGAATGCCCTAACCCATGGAGTGCCGGAGCACAAGCCCTGTGTCTCCTGCTACTGTGCACCCGGGAGGCAGCGGGTAATGGCTGGGAGTCCTTAGGTTCCTGCCACCCAGACGGAGCTCCTGGCTGCGGAGTTCTTCCTGCTGCAGGCATTTGGGGAGTGAGCCGGAAGATGGAAGCTCTCTCCTCTCTCTCTCTCTCTCTCTCTCTCTCTCTCTCTCTCTTTCTGTTTCTCTCTGTCACTCTGCCTTTTCAAATCAACAGATACACCTAAACAAATTAGAATTCATGAAAAGCTTCACATAGATACCTAAAGAGTGCCACAACCAGTAATGAATTGAACAGGAGATCTGAAGTCTCCCTACAAGCGCAGGTGGCTCTGCAGGTCGGTTTTAGCAAACATTCAAGCACAGGTGGTTCCGAGCTGCAGACTCTCCTAGGGAATGCCAAGAGCACAGAGGCTGGTTCTGCGAGGCCAGCACTGCCACACCAGACCAGGCAGGGCCACTGCAGTGAGACTGAAATTGCAGCCCAGTCGCACAGGTGCACATAGATGCAAAAACCCGAAACAGAATACCAGCAAACCAAATCCATCTGTCACTGAAAAGATACTACCTTGTTGTTGACCTGGGAAATGCTAGGAGGGGGTAACATTCTATACGAGGAATTGACTTCATTGATAGATTAAAGGAGAAGAGTTAACTCATTCATAAGTAACATAAAACAGAAACACCTTGGAAAGCCTGGTAGAGTGGAACTTTCAAAACATTAAAAGAACTCCATTTAAAACCAGCGATGAGATGGTGTGTGCGTGCGTGAGTGTGCTTGTGTGAGTGTGTGTCCCCATCATCATCGTTTCTGCCCTTCCCTGGGATTCCGGCCAATGCACTCAGGTAACAACAGGATAAAGAAGAAACAGTACTGCCTCGTGTACAGATGGCGTGTCTCAGGAGAAAACCCAGACAGCTGTGGGAGCAGTAGTCAAAACAGTGAGAGTTTAACATGATTATTGGATTCAAGATCAATATACAAAAATCAACCATTTTTCTCTATACCTGCAAAACAAGGTAACATTTTAATTAGCAATAAAATGTAGAAGGTATCCAGGAATGAATCTAACTGAAGACGTGAGACCTCTGTCAAAGCACATATAAAGCATTATTAGACAACAATGAAAACGACGTAAACCAATGAAAAGATTTATTATTTATAGGAGACTCAAGATCAGAAATATGCCAGTTATCCCCAAGTTGTTCTGTAGACAGACCTGATGCTCTTCGTCTTCTTTTTGGATTACTTATTTACTTATTTGAAAGGCAGAGTTACAGAGAGAGAGGAGAGGCAGAGAGAGAGAGGTCTTCTGTCTGCTGGTTCACTCCCCAAATGACCGCAACAGCTAGAGCTGGGCCAATCCAGAGCCAGGAGCCAGGAGCCAGGAGCTTCTTCTGGTCTCCCACGTGAGTGCAGGGGCCCAAGCACTCGAGCCATCCTCTGCTGTTTTCCCAGGTGCATTAGCAGGGAGCTGGATGGATGGGAAGTGGAGGAGCCAGGACAGAACCGGTGCCCACAGGAGATGCTGACACTGTGGGTGGCGGCTTTACCTGCTACGTCACAGCGCTGGCCTCCACGTGTACCGTTTTACACACAACATGTAATGAATCTTTGGAAGAAGTATGAATATGAAATGAGACAGCTTAGAAGGGCATTTCTGTCTTTTAATGAAGACTTTGAATCGAGGCCCTGGATGCGGTTGCTCTGACCCCTGGTGGCCGAGAGCTGAAGTGCAGCTGGGTTTGCTTGCTCCGGGATAGGCACAGGAGGTGCCTGTGTGAGACAAGGGGTCGGAGGTCCCGGCCACCCCCGGTCTCACTCCCGTGGAAAGGAGCGCACGCCCTGGGCTTTTTTGATTCAGGTTCCTTTGCCTTCTCTGGCTCTTTACCTCTTTAAGCCCAGCAGGAGGTATGGGGGATATACTGAAATTTATCCCTGGGTGGAACTAGCTGGCCCTGCTCTCTGCCTCTGTCCATCCTGGAGCCACACCCCAGAGACCAGGACTCCGTGAGCTCCTGAGCAGGAGTTCAGCATGTTCTGGGGCAGGAGGACGTGACACGGACATGCACATTGCCTGTGTCCAGGGAAGACCTCCTTCTGGGGGGAGTGTGGGTGAGGAGCCACCCAGGGCAGGTGCAGCATCTCAGGGTTCCCGTGGGGCGTCCAGTCAGCAGCCTGCCCACCCACCCAGCAGGCTGGCCCTCGGGCTGCTGGCTTACCTGCCCCGTTTAATCTGATTCCCACGAGAATTTCTGATGGGTGGGGTGGGGTGGTGCTGGCTATGGGAATCAGGCCAGGAAGCCCCCATCAGAATACTAGAGATGCCCAAGAAGGGTGGACTGGGGGAAGGAACTCAGATGAGATTTCCCCAAAGTCCTTTTACCACTCCAGCCCAGAGGCCATGTGGCCTGGTTGGGAGTGGGCTGAGGATCCGGGCCCTGCACCTGCTGTGGCGGGAGTCCACGGGCCTCTTGGCCTGTGACACACGGTAATCACTGAGCCTGCTGAGTGCGCTAACGGATTAATACAGAGCTCTCTGCAGGCAGCTGATAAAGGTCAGCTCTCCACTCAGGTTGCTTGGCCTCGCGCCTGTAGTGAGTGCTCAGGGAGGAACCACTGGGCAGGGCAGACTGATGGCCGCGGTGGGGCTCTCCTCCCCAGGGACTCCTGTGATCCTCCCTCTGTCTGCAGACGCCATGGAGGTGGTCCTGATCTTCCTGTGTAGCCTGCTGGCCCCCCGCTTGGTCCTGGCCAGTGGTAAGTGCCCCCCACCGCGCCCCCAGACTTGGAGGCGTAGGTTCTTCCTGTCTGGTCGGGTCCCCTCCCGTTAGTTGGCAGAGAAAGTCCTGGAAGGAGACGGCAGGTCACGGCCGAATCCCATTGCCCGTCTCCCCACAGCCGGGCCCGCAGGGTCTGCCATCGCGCTCTCCACCCCCTGCACTTCTGGCTTTGAGCTCTGGGGGTCAGAGCTGCATGTTGGTTTCTACGCCCTTCCTATCCAGTGTGCTGTTTGTTGCCATGACGCCTTCCTTGGTCAGTTTCCCCATCTGTCACCAGAGGAGAGCAGTGCCTGCCTCCAGGGGGCGATGTTAGAATGAAAAGGAGCAAGGACTTCACTGGCCTCTGAGCCCTCCAGGCCCTGGCCCCCTGGCTGAGCCTCACTTACCGGCAGGTCTGCCCCTCCCTGCCCTGCAGGGGAACCCCTGTGGGGCCCGAGATGTGTGAGCCCTGGTCAGACCCTTGGGAACCAGGACAGGCGCCGGCTGCCTCCTGACAGCGTCTCTCTGTGTTCGCAGCAGCTGAGCAGGAGAAGGAGAAGGACCCTTTCCATTATGGTGAGCAGTGACACCACCCTGGGTGCTGGGAGAGGGCGGCTGTGTCACAGGGCCTGCCCGGTCCTGGCCCCACTCCGTCTCTCACCTCCGTTCCCTCCGCAGACTACCAGACCCTGAGGATCGGGGGATTGGTGTTTGCCGTCGTCCTTTTCTCTGTGGGGATCCTGCTTATCCTAAGTAAGTGTGTGTCCCTCTGTCCCCCGGGGCTGCCATGCGTGGATGCTGCACACGAGCCTGGCTGTCTTCCCTGCGCCCAGTGCAGTGCTGGGCGCGTAGTCAGTGCTCAGCAAAGCAGGGAGGCAGGGATGCGGGAGGGGAGCCCCCGCAGAGGGGGAGGGGCAGAGAGGCTCTCCCGGTGCTGGGGCTGGCCGTCACAGGAGGCAGGAGACAGATGCTGTGTTCCTTGATGTGAGCCTGGTCTGCACGGAGCTCCTGCCGGTGTTGCCGCTGTCCCAGCTGTTGAGTGTGCTGCCTTGGGCTCAGAAGGCCCCACCCCTCCTGGCAGGGCTGCTGCACACAGGTGTGCGTGCAATGCACCCCACCCCCCAGATCCAGGGGGCGCTTCCACCTGTACGGGCTCAGGGTAGCCTGGCCAGGGCTGAGCCAGCAGCATGAGCTGGGACTCACGCCACGAGCCTAACCTGGGACGCTTTGCTTGCCTTTCAGGTCGCAGGTGCAAGTGCAGTTTCGCTCAGAAGCCCCGGTGAGGATGCTGTGACGGTGGACGTGGGCGGGGAGGGGCTCGTGCGTGGCCCCAGAGGGGTGTGCCAGGGACCCTTGTCTCACAAAGGCCCTGTGTGCATAGTGGAAGTTGGAGGCTCGTCAGGGGACCTTGGGGGAAGAGGAGAGGTTGAAACGTGAAGTTAGCACATCCCTCCCTCTCCTGATGGCAAGAACGTGCAGAGCCTTGGCCGGAGCCCTCCAGACAGTTGGACCTGCTGGGAAGAGAAGGAGACCCCGTGGCCTCTCCGGGGCCCCTCCATGCAGGACCTGAGATGCTGTCCCTACTTGTCCCCTCTTCTGAAGCCCTTTTAACTGAGGGGACTCTCGGCCTCCCTCTCCACCCCCACACAGGGGTCGCACTCCACTAATCCGGAACAGAAACCAGGGGTGCCCCTGGACCCCTGAAGCCCAGGGCCTGCATCAGGACACCCCCAGGCCCCACGTGGCCGTCCCCAGTGTCTCTGGGGCTGACACACAGGGCACCTGCAAATTTCCTGTCCCGACTGCTCTGTGTGTCCCGGGCACCTGTGGTACAGAGCACGTGGACTGCTCAGAGCCGCTGCAGGAGACCCATCCCACGCGGCCCTGGCCAGCAGGGGGCAGCTGTGAGTTCTCCCTGGAGACCTGTGACGGGGCTGTGTGTCTTCCTCCCACAGGGCCCCCGGGGACGAGGAAGCCCAGGTGGAGAACCTCATCACCGCCAATGGTAACTGTCCCCGACCCCCCTCCCAGGTGGAAGAGAGGGGGCTGCAGGGGCCCCGCGGGAGGCCAGGGAACTACCCGGCACCAGCTGGGGCCGCCCTTGAACTATAGCCAGCCAGGCCTTGCCGTGCCAGGTGGGGGCTGCCTGGGGCTTGTACAGTGCCTCTCGCTGCCACTGCCACCACCACCACCACCACCACCACCACCACCATGCTGCTTATAGCCCTGGGAGGGAGGCCGTGGGGCCCTCGTTTTCCAACCCAGGGGTTCAGGGAGCATGCCCGAGCTCCTGGGAGCAGCAGCCACAGGGCAAGGACCTTGCGTGTCCCCTTCAGACTGTCCGGAGGCAGGCACGGGCGGGATGGCCACAGGGGCGGGGTCCCCACTCACTGCAGCCCCTTCTGGTTTTCTCAGCAGCGACAGAGCCCCAGAAGGCAGAGAACTGAGGTGCAGCCCTCCGGCGGGGAGGTGAGCCGCTCACGGGGGTCTGGGCGGGGGAGGCCGGCGCAGGGAACGGGGCTGGCTGCTGCAGCGGACACAGCTCTTCTAGTCCACCTGGTCTGCGGTGCCTTCAGGAGTCGAAAGGGACAGCGAGCATCCTGCCTGCACACCGTGGGCATCAGAAATGGGGCCTCCAACCGCGCCCGAGGGTCAGCCCCGCAGGCCTCGTCCCAGCCTCCACGTGGGCACGGCCTGGCGAGGAGTTGGGGTTTGCACAGTGCCACTGGTGTCAAAGTAGCCTCGATGACATCATCATGAGTCACAAAGACCATTTCTGGAGAGCCACTTAAAAAAAATGTGTAAAATTTCCAACCCTGTGCAGAACTAGCTCCAAGAGAAGTAGCGCCCCCTCCTATCCTGGTGCTACCAGTCGCTAAGATTGCAGGGTCCTGTCTTTAGGATCAGTTTCCAGTGTGTGCTCAGGGGACACAGAAGTCACCACAGGTCCCTGCATCCCGGTGTCCAGAGTGCAGCCCCTCCCAGGCCCTCGCCAGCCTGCCAGAAGCAGCAGAGTAGGACAGCTGGGGTTGGGCCCATTCTGTGGCTGCAGAAACTGAGGCCAGTGGGCATAGCTACACAGACCGGATGTGACAGGCCCGGCTTGGAGCTCAGGTCCCTGGCTGGCTGTCGGTGGGTGCCATTTCCACAATGGCCCCTGTCCTGCCTGTCCCACATGGGGACCCCCTGGGCCATGCCAGAGCATCGGGCTTCCATCAGCTCACTTTGGCCTCTCCTTCCTCTACAAGTGAGGTATGAGAGCCCCCAGCCTCCACCACCCTGCTGCCTGGGGATCTGGTGCCTGACACACAGGTTCTCCTGGGATCCTAAGGGCCCAGTGTGCTTGAGTGGCACCTGGACCCATTCCCTAGTGCCTCTGCGTCCCCCTGAACAGCCCGCAGGTGGGCTCAGGACGTCCATCTTCTGGGTGGGGCTCTGCAAGGTAGTGGTGGCCCCGGCTGGAGAGGGCCACTGGTCCCCGTCTAGGAGGTGGACGTCCTGCTGGGTAGTGTGGTGTCCTGTGCACTGCCGCTCCCCTGGCCAGCCAGGCCGTGCCTCCATGGCAATGGCATGGAAAGGCTCCAGGCAGGCAGCCTCCAAATGAGCGGGCTCCTCCTTGAGTTTTATTTCTCCCATGTGTCAGCACTGGGGGCACTTGCTGAGTGTGTCTTGGGTTCACGGCTGCCGGGCCCCGGCCGGCCTGGGAGCCCCCTTCCCCTGAGGCCCCTGCTGTCTCGGGCCCCTGCCTCGCTTCTCTGCAGCCCAGGCGTGTCCTTCGTGCTTAGCCGGGGACCTGGGGCTTTGAAAGGCCTCGCTCAGGGCGGGGAGGGGAACAGATCAGGAGCTCCCGCGGGAGCCGCAGCTGGGCTGTGACGGAAGTTCCCTCGCTCCCTCCCCAGCCTCCGGAACCTGCAGGCAGCTGCCCGGACTGCGACGTTGACACTCGAGAGAAGCAGCCACTCCGGTAGCAGACCTTTTCCCCTGGAGAAGCCGAGAACTTGTGTGTGCCCTGCTCCCCGGTCCCCTCTAACGTCTCCCTAATGATGCAGCCTCCGCCCGCGGTCCCGGCCCCCTCCCGTGACGTGTCCATGTGTCCATGTGTGTTTGCTGCCTGTGGTCTCGTGGCTACTTGTTTGTGGGTGACACCGTGTTAGTGAACTGTGGACTCGCTCCCCTGGGCAGGAGCTGGGCTCTGGCACTGCCGGCTCCTCCCTGCTCCTACTGCCCCCCCAGCACCTCCCACTCTTCCCGGTCTTCCCCCACCAGAGACCAGCCCTTGTCTTGATTGGGGGGTGGGGGGCAAAGTCAGAGTCGGAGCCTGGGCCAGAGACCCCAGCTGTTGTGGGAGCCGGGAAGGCTTGGCCTCACCCTCACCGTCACCCTTCATGGTTCTCTGCTCCTTTCACAAGTACCTGGCTCCTGTCCCGCCCCCGCCCCCCCCCCCACACGCACAGGCTCACACATGCCAGGTCTGGTCTGAAGGTCACTCAGCCATCGCAGATTCAGAGCGAGCAGCCCGAGAGCCTGGTGCAGCCTTCAGGCAGCCTCACACGGCCATCTTCCTCTGGGGGGCTTCCACCAGGAGCACCCAAGGATGCCAGGCCCAGGGCTTCCAGCCTGCCCCCCTGCATGTCTTAGCAATAACCCCATGGGCTCTGGGGCCCCCTGCGTCCTGCTTCCCAGACCTCCACCTGCAGCCCGGCTCGTCCCTGATGTTGGGTCTCCAGCAGGAGATGCTGAGGGTCTCCTGCCCTGTTGAGGACGCTGCTGGGGTGGGCAGCAGCGGGTGGGGAGGTGCCGGGGTGGGCGGTGGGTTTGGCTACTCTGACTGCATCTCTTCTCTGCCCGGCCATAGCCGGAGCGGTGAGGGCTGAGGGAGACCCTGGGCTCCGTGCAGCCCTGCTGCAGAGGGCTCAGCTGCATGGTGCAGGTCCCAGGAATGGAAATGCAGAGCGGATCCCGGTGCCCTCGTGGAGCCCCCACACCATGCCGCCGCGCCCAGGGCTGCCCCTCTGTCTTGTGCTCTCTCCTCGCGATAACATCAGAAACAGGAATAAAATATCACTTGTTTCCTAGCGGCTCTGGGGCGCTTTGCTTTCTGTACAAGAACTTAACCATCAGGAAGGCCTGTGAGCTTAAAGGGCCAAACCGTGGCCGTCCTTGGCCAGGGGAGGAAGTGAGGTCCAAGGAGGTAGCCGGGCAGGTGCGTGTTCATCTCCGCTGCTTTGGCAGACTCTCCCACCCCCACCCCGCCCACTTCTCTCCCTGTCCCTTCTCTGCCCTCCTCCCGCTGCCCTACTGGCCCTCACCCCCCACACCCCAGCCTGGGTCCCCACAGTGGCGGGGCTCCATCCCATCACAGCGCTGGTGCGCTCTGCACCTCAGAGAAAGGAAGTCACTGTGGCTTCTGCGAGGGTCAGTGGCCTGGTTAAAGCTTCTGACTTTTATTTCTGCTCAGGTCTGGGGCTGCAACCAAAGGCCTTGTGAAAGATGGATGTGGGTGGTCGCTTGGGTTATGCTCAAAGCCCTTACCAGTCAGGTGCCCCCTCCTCTGGGAAGCCTTCCTGGCCTTAGGTGCAGTGAGTCCCCTGTATTCTGGTAGCACTTGGTCCCTGGCTGTCTGCACAGTCGGTGCTCTGTGCCTGGATCCACACTGTAGGGCGCGGCCGGATCACGTCCCTGTGCAAATCGGCCTTTGTGGCACTGGAAAGCGGGGCTCTGGGGTTACCTAGGACATCTTCCCAAGGACGGTGCTAAAATTTTAAAATTTAAGTGTCAACTTTACTTGCTTGAGAGGCAGAAGGTCAGAGAGAGGAAAGGCAGTGGGGGAGAGCTCCTGTTGACCAGTTTACTCTCCAGAGACCCTCAACCCAGGCTTCCCACACAGTTGGCAGGGACCCAGTCCCTGGAACCATTCAGTGCTGCCTCCCAGGGTCTGCATTAGCAGGAAGCTGGGGCCAGGGCCAGGGATGGAACCCGGGTACTCTGATGTGGGACACAGGTGGCCTATGCCTGACACAGCACCCCACCCCACACACAGACACACACACACAAGACATTTCAGTTGAGTTTCTGAAAAAGTACTGTTAGGCCGCATTGTGGTGCAGTGGATTCAGTTCAAGTCCCGGCTGTTATGCTTCCAAATGCATCTCCCTGTTAATGTGCCTGGGACAGAGAAGGTTATAGCCCATGTACTTGGGTGCCTGCCACCCACATGGGAGACCTGGATGGAGCTCCTGGCTCCTGACTTCTGCCTGGCCCAGCCCCAGTCACTGGGGCCTTTGGGGGAGTGAACTGGCAGATGGAAGATCTCTCTCACTGTCTCTGTTCCTCTGAGTTTCAAATAGACGGGTAGATAAAGCTGGAGGGGGCCCAGCTTCCTCCTTCCGGAGTGCTGGTGTTCACAGGCAGGGAGGAGTGGTCCCATGACCTGGGCGGTCCTACCCAGAGCACGGCTGTCCCTGCAGGGCACTGACCCACGCCACATGCTCCAGGCAGGCTCCGGTGGGAGGTGAGTGGCCTGGGAACAGGACACATGGAGGTCAAAATAGGGAATAGCAGCAGCAACAAAAGGAATTAGAGCAGCGATGTCTATGAAGCACTCACTGTGTGAGCACAAGACACTGTGCTAACCCCGGGAGGGCGTGGCCGTGTCTGCTCCCCCAGCCGCCAGGCATGGACCCTTGTTCCTACTGGTGATCTGGCTGAGAGGGAAAGCTGCCGTGTCCCCGAGGGAATGCCCTGGTCTCTGCAACCTCCCGTGTCCTGCCCCTTTCGCCTCCCAGCGACACCCCCTGTTCCTGCAGGTCCTGGGTCTGCAAAGGCTGCTGCAAGAAGGCATTCTGCCTTCTGGGTCCTGGGCACCGTGGCCCGGCTCCCTCTGGGGTTTCGCAGGTTATAGGTTAGAGCTTGGCCGGTTGTTCTTGGAAGAGAGAGGCAGAGCACAAGCAGCTAGGGGGATGCCAGGCTGGAGCCACGCCAAGGTCACCGGTCCCCTCCTCTGCCCGCCCCAGGACCGCAGGCCGGCGGGGTGGCTGGGCAGAGGCGGGGTAAGAGAGCTCGCCAGCTCCGCCAGCTCCTTGTCCCTGGCTGCTCTGCCTCACCAAGGGCAGGTGTGTCGGCCTGAGCTGGGGGAGGAGCTTTGGAAATACCTGTCTCCAGGCCACAGAGAGGAGGACTGGCCCCCTCTCGCCATTAGTGTGATTCATGGCTGTCACAGCTAAGCTGCGGGGGGCAGAATTAGCCAGCTCAGGCCAACTGCTTGTTGATTCTGTGGGGCCAGCCTCAGCCCCGTGGCAGGTTGCACAATAGTAGGGCACCTGCCAGGGCAGGTGATGCTGTGATCGGATGTCCGGAGGACTTGGGGTGGGAGGGGCAGGCGGCGAGGCCCCCCTGCACAACCAGAAGAGTGGGTTCCTGCCCTGAGCCAGGCAGGAGGTGCAGGGCACCTCCTGAGTCCCACGGTCTCTCTAGCTGTGGGAGCATGGGCAGACCCCAGCTTCTCTGTGTTTCCCTAGGGTGGGCTGGGCTTCCTGCCACCTAAGCCTCAGTCTCCCCAAGTGGAGAAGGGCCATTTGTCCATCTCTTCCCCGTTACCTCGTGGGGTCAAAGGGGTAGAAGGGCCGGAAAGCACTGGAAGGCGTGTGCGCTGGGACTGTCACTGGTGGCGGGGCTGCCACGTGTGCCCTGTCTCGTGTTGGGGAGCAGGGCCCCCCTCCATCTGTAGGTCTGGGTGCGCGTTCTCAGTTGTCCACCACTCACCGTTTCATCCTCTGTGAAGCCGGTGTCCCGACACCTGCCTGGCTGAGTGGGGCGGGGGTGGAGTAGACACTCAGGGGTACCCAGAGCTGTGATGTGCACACCGCTGTGGTCAGGAGAGGAGACCATGCCAGGCTGGGAGCAGACGCGACCTGGGCCGAGGCCTCACGGAGGCCAGGGTGGGCTTGGCAAGCTGTGAGGAACACAAGTGGTTGCAAAACCACCTGTGAGCCATGTGAGCCACCTCAGAGGAGTCCAGAAGCCTGGGGGGCGGGGAGCAGGGAGAGGTGGCTTGCCCCTGGAGGCCTTCCTGGAGGCAGGGAGCCTCCAGATGCTCTCTGGAGGCAGGAGAGTGTGGGTACCAGGAGACGAACAGTCCCTGCTCCAGTTCAGGCTCAGCCGGAAATTCTGGGAGAAGCCAAAAATGTATTTCTCCCAGGGGACTATGGGAGAAGTGGGTCCAATGGGTTTGTCCTTGTCACCAGCTGGTGACCTTGACTCCGAGTACATTGGCCCTTGGCAGTTCCCAGGACCTCCGTGCCCCACACTCGGCTGTCTTAAAGCCAGCACTTGAGGAATGGACCTCCGGGGCCCACCTCCTCCCAGCCGTGCTGTATAAGACCCCAGGGCCCTGGCATCTGGAGCCGCAGCCGGAGCCAGTGCTGTTCGGGGTCCAGGACCTGTGGGTGGCGCAGATGGCATCCCGAAGGACTACCTGCCCTGCCCGGTGGCCACGGTTCCAGGCTTCTGAGGGCTGAAGTCAGGCTGTCTCGGGGCTTCTGGCTTCTGCCTCATCGAAACCCCCTTCCAGCCGCAAACCAACACCAGGAAGAGCTGACTTGGAGCCTGGAGTTCAAGGCCATGGCTGATGCGCAGAGACCAGGGCTGGTGTGGAGAGCGCTGTCTGGGCGGCTGAGAGTACAGGCCTCTGCGCTGTGGCTGCCAGCACCGGGGGCGCAAAGGGAGCTGGAAGTCTCTGCCAGGGCCCTCCTTACCCCACCAGCCCGCCAGAGACCACCTCAGGTTTCTGCTCTGAGTCTAACAGGGCAGACAGAGGCCTGTGTGGGAACGCTGAGGCACAGTAGCTGAGGGCACTGCCTGCTGGGACAGTGCTGAAAGGTGGAAGACCCCAAACCCAGAGCAGGAGCGCGTTGATGCCCCCTTTGGCTCCAGCCTGGAACAGACAGGCAAGGGGGCTGGACGTGGCAGGCGGGGGGCTCTCCTGCCTACATCCCTTCTGGGACAGCAGAGTGATGTTCCCATGCCTGTCGGCTCCACGTGGCAGGGAAGATGCAGAGCAGGAACTGGGGCCAGACACGCCGGGGTAGCTGCGCTGCTTGGGTCTGTTTGGGGAGGAGAGGGAGGTGGTGGCAGAGACCCGAGGCTCCTGGACGGGAGGCGCTCCCAGGAGTCTGCTGTGGATGGTGCCCCGCTGGGGCCTGAGCCAGGGGAAGGGGTTGTGTCCCCCGGGCTGGTTCAGGCCGAGGAGAACGAAGCTGCCACTCATCAAGACCCCTTCGGCCTAGCACTTCACAAACATCGTCCCTACTCCTACAGCGACCCCCCAAGGTAGGTGTTAAAGATGGAAGCAGGCGGCGACCTCCGGGGCCATGCAGTCCCAGAGCCAGGGTGCAAAGCGGCTTACTCCAGGTGGCCTGGCCCCTGGCACCCCTGCTGGGAGGAGGGAGGGGCCACCCTGGAGCTGTCCTGGGGGACATGGCAGCCACAGGTCAGGCCTCTGAGGGAGGGTGGGACAGCTCCTTGCCCCAGTGCCAGCCAGGCCCTGTCACTGACCTCAGCCCGCTGGAATGGGGTGGGGGACAAGGAAGATGACTGAGGAAAGCCGGGGACATGAGCTAGGTAAAGGGACGGGACCACAACTTTGAAGCCCCGGAAAGGACAAATGGGCAGCAGGCTTGGGAGGGGCCCCGGACAGGGGGCAGGGGTGGGAACAGGAGGAGTGAGAGAACCCCCCAAGAAGGGTCTGGGGGGCAGTGGGGGTACTGACCCCCTGCTGCCCCTGCGACACAGTGACTTGTGTGCCCAGGCCGGTGGCGGCACAAGAGGGCGGCCCTGGACCAGCTGGGCCTGCCTGTGCCCCGGCCGGACCGCTGTACCTCCCTGGGGCTGACGGAGCCATGGAACAACGCCAGGGTCCACGCCGTGCTGCCCCAGACTCTGGGGTCCAGGACCGAACCAACAAAGAGAACTTCTCACTTCTCGGAGCTTAAATTCTACCTGGGAGAAAGACAAGAAAGGAAAGCCCATGCCCTGTGGGACAGTGGTGCGTGTGCACAGCAGAGGTAACTGAGAAGGGGCTTGAGGTGCTGCGTCTGAGTGGATCTGACGAGGAAGACCTGAGGACAGTGGGAGCTGAGCCTGGAGCCTGCATTCAGGACGGGAGGCCAACAGTCTGTGCAAAGGCCCTGAGGCAGGGCTGTGCACTGAAGGGTTAGAAGCTGGTCAGAGACCAGCGTGGCTGCAGTGAGGAGAGGGGCAGGGGAGTCACAGGTCAGTTCCCACGAGAGGTCGCTGGTGCAGACTGAAAGGGGCCTTTTAGGACACACAAGGCCCTTGGCTTATCCTCGGAGCTCTCAGGGTTAGCAAGGGGGTGAACCACGTGTACGGTGCGGGCATTGGAGGGGGCAGCCAAGGACGCCCTTTCCAGCCTCTCGGTCTACAACTCCAGGAGGGAGGTGTCTTCCCTTACAGCACGAGGGCTGGGTGGGGAATGCAGGCGGAGTGTGTGTATGTGTGTGTGTGTGTGTGAGCGAGAGAGAGATTGTGTGAATGCCAGTGTGCAAGAGTAACAGAGAGTGTGTAGGGGCAGGGGCGGTCCAGCTGAGACCGCCACCTCCCTGGACCGCAGGTCACGTGTGTGTTTGCAGCAGGTCCGCCGCCCGGAGGCTCATGCACCTGTCACAGCGCCCCGCGGTCTGGGCTGTCACAGCAGGCAGGTTCCCACTTGGGACATGTGACAGGGCCCCTGGGCAGCTTTGCCCGTGCCAGCCTCACCGGGGGTGGGGAGAGGCACAAAGAGCCTGGGGTCAGGGCTGCCAGCTCAGGGGAGACAAAAGCTGAGGCCAGACCCAGCATCTCCCCGGCGCTGTGGCTCGGTGGCTGGTGCCAGGGCGACCCTGAGGGAGACCCCAGACCCAGGTCAGCCCCACAGAGGCCGTGAGTCTCGGCCTGCCCTGGGCCCACGGGAGGCCTTGGTGACCTGGGAGCAGGGGCTGCCACAAGGCTCTCCAGGCTGCATCCCGGCCCCGGGACCAGAGGATGGGCTGCCTTCCGGCCATCCCCTGCTGGCCCCAACCAGCAGCCCACAGAGGCCTCATTAGGCTGCAGGCGACTCTGGCTCGATCCTCGGTTCTGCCGTCACAGCCTGCGCAAGTCCCTGGGGGTGGCCATGGGAGCGGCCCCCATGCCAGCCTGACTCCAGCCCTGCGGCCACTCTTACTCTCTCTGGAGTCTCAGGCCCTAGGCCCAGGCCCTGAAGACCATTCCCACCCCACAGAGGCACAGTCTCAGGGGACACAGGGCTACAGGATGGGGCGCTGGGGCAGATACATCAGGCACAGGACAGAGGGACCTGCAGGATGGCAGTGCGACCACCCGCCCCCACCCCCAGTAAAAGCTCAAGGGGCTCCACCCACAAATGCCCGTTATGTCTCCTTCAGGGGCCTGGAGGAAAAAGGGGGCTCTGATTCCGCCGGCTCCAGGCAACCTTTTTGTGCTCCTTGGCTGCCCTCCTTGAGCCCTTGTGAGGGCTGTGGGTAGCGTCCCCTTCCTCTGGTGCAGGGGAGGTCAGACCCTCCCCGCCCCCCCTCCCCCACTGCCCTGGCCCCAGCTGGCTCTCACGTGGCTCCCTTGCCCCAACCCGTCCTGGCAGCCGGGCAGGAGCTGAGGGCTCTCTTCCAGCCCCTCCTCTCCGCCCCCGTCTCTTCCTGGCTCTGGGCTCAGCTGAGGTGTGCGGGCAGGCAGTGCCACTCCGTGCATCTGGGCCCCAGGCGACAGACACGTCCCGCCTGTGTCGCGCCCCTGGACGCGGCCAGCAGCTCCTGCCATGGACAGGTGGTACCCGGGTGAGTCCCCTGAGGCCAGTCCCGCCCACCCCAGGTGTCCTCCATCACTTTCAAGTGCACCCCCCGGCTCCCCAGAGGGGCAGGAGAGCAGAAACCAGGAGCGACGAGGGCGTCTCAGCGTGCAGTCCTGGCCTGCTGGGTACGCGTGCCGTGCGCTCAGCACAGCCTCCTGGGCCTGCTGGCTGTGCAGACTCGATCTACCGGAACTCTGAAGGAGGGCCATGCTGTAAATCCTGGCTCCCCACTTCCCAGCTGCTGGTCTCTGCAGATTATTTGACTTCCTGTGACTGGGCTGTTCTGTATTGTTTCCCTGTTTTATCAGAGACACTAAAAACGCTTCCCTTCCTTCGCAGAGCCATGGTGGCAACGAAAGACTGTTTTTGTAAAGCACAGCTGTGCCTTGCACATAAAGGCTCAGCATGCGGCCATCGGCTTGCTCTCCTGTTGTCACCTCTCGGTCATCTGTCTCTGGCTAGCATCTACCCAGCTATCTTCATCATCTGTCATCATCACCCATCATCTGTGTCATCACCAATCCATCTGCACCTGTTAGCATCTATCTCAATCTGTCTGCCTGTTACCTGTATTGATCATGTATCTATCACCATCATCAATGTGTCTCCATCTAGTGGTTATCTCTCCGTATCTACTGTCTATCATCGGTCACCATCATCATCTATCCATCGTGCCTATCATCTCTCAGTCCATATCTACCTATGATCTGGCGTGTCTGTCTGCCTGTCTGTCTGTCTGTCTACATCTTTCATCTAACTTTCCACCTGTGCTTCCCTCCTTGTTATTCCAGGAAGCCTCTGTGGTGGCTCCCAGGACAGATGATGCCCACTGAGCTAACGGGATGGCAGGTGACAGGGGCGCCACTGTCAGAGCTCATGGGATGGCGGGTGACAGGGGCACCACGTCAGAACTCATGGGATGGTGGGTGACAGGGGCACTACAGTCAGAGCTATTGCGATGGTGTGTGACAGGGGCACCACAGTCAGAGCTCATGGGATGGCGGGTGACAGGGGCACCACAGTCAGAGCTCATGGGATGGCAGGTGACAGGGGCACTACAGTCAGAGCTCATGGGATGGCGGGTGACAGGGGCACCACAGTCAGAGCTCATGGGATGGCGGGTGACAGGGGCGCCACAGTCAGAGCTCATGGGATGGTGTGTGACAGAGGCGCCACTGTCGGAGCTCATGGGATGGCGGGTGACAGGGGCACCACAGTCAGAGCTCATGGGATGGCAGGTGACAGGGGCACCACTGTCGGAGCTCATGGGATGGCGGGTGACAGGGGCACCACAGTCAGAGCTCATGGGATGGTGTGTGACAGGGGCACCACAGTCAGCTCATGGGATGGCGGGTGACAGGGGTGCTCTACCCACGTGAAGAGTGGCAGTAGCTTGAGCTGCGTGGCCTGGAGGAGCCGGGCTTTCTAGCTCGGGGTTTGGTGCTAATCGTAGGTTCCAAGCGGGTCCCTCAGCCTCCTGCCTTCGGTTCCTCAGGTTTCCCAGGGGAGCGCGGGCCACCTCCAGGGGCAGCTGCAGGCAGCCAAGGATCAGCCTTGGCTTCTTTTTTAAAATTTTTATTTTATTTTTAAATATTTATTTATTTTACTTGAAAGAGTTACAGAGGCAGAGGGGGAGAGAGAGAGAGAGGTCTTCCATCTGCTGGTCCACTCCCCAGATGGCTGCAACAGCCAGAGCTGGGCCCATCTGAAGCCAGGAGCCAGGAGCTTCTGCATTCCCTACGCAGGAGCAGGGGTTCCCCAAGGACTTGGGCCATCTTCCACTGCTTTCCCAGGCCATAGCAGAGAGCTGGGTCGGAAGTGGAGCAGCCGGGAATTGAACCGGCGCCCACATGGGATGCCAGCAGTGCAGGCGACGGCTTTACCCGCTACGCCACAGCGCTGGCCCCCAGCCTCAGCTTCTTTACCTATAAATGGCCCCCCAGGGCTAGGGAGCTCTCTGTGGATGTACGAGGGGGCTCCGGATAGACCATAGAGGAAACGGTATCCTAAGATGGTGCGGGTTTTCTGTTGCCTTTTGAAGCCCCCTTGTGCTGCTGACCACCAGCTCTGAAAGCAGAAGAGAGGCGCAGGGGTGTGACAGCCGCCTGCAAGGTCGTAGGGTGGTGACCTCCCTCCCTCCATCTCGCTCACTTATGCTCGTTTTCAGCGGGGAGGGGCTGGGTGTTCACTGTCCAATGCTTTTGGTGCCTGTGGTTTTTCTGATCAACGCAAGAACAACACTCCCCGTTCCAGCCACATGCTACACCCTTCACATGCCTTATCTCACTCTTCACAACCCTAGGAGCCAGGACTGTGCCCATTGTACAGGTGAGGAGACTGAGGCACAGAGAGCTTCGGCAAGTGCAGGAGCCTTGAAGTCACAGATGGAGCGGCTCCCTTTGGAAGGAGCAAGCTGCCCCAGGTGGACGCTGCCCGCTGGCCTCAGCCCTTTGGGTGCCACTGGGCGTCAGTCTCTTCTGGAGACCAATTCAGATGATTCAAATGGAACAAGGTCTCTGCAGTGCTCACCAAATCCTGGGCACTGGAGTCCCCGAGGAGAGGGAGGTCATGGGAGACATCTGGGAGGGTCGGGGACAGCCCCTGATTTCTGAAGCCCAAGGTCTCTTCATCAGTCTCCCCATTGCTCCTCACGGGCTGTGTGACCTTGGGCAGGGTCCCCAACCTCTCTGTGCCTCTGCTGCACAGGCGCCTACAGTGCCCCAAGGGGAGGGGAGCAGAGCCAGGCTCTGAGGTGTGCAGGGAGGCACTGGCACAGGCAGGGAGACCCTGGGGGGCTCTGGTGGGGCATCTCTGGGAGCCCCTCAGGGAAGCCTTGAGTGCCGGGTAAGGTGCCCCAGTGGTGCAGTCCCGTCCACGGGGTGGGGGGGCTGAGGGGCCTCCCTGGGACCCCCGCCTCTGCCCCCAGAGCTCCAAGTGCAGCACAGGCTGAGCCTTGCGCTTCCCCTTTCCCACAGCTGGCGAGGTGACCCCCGCTGACCCATCCCTGGCCCTTCTCTCTGGAAATTTCCTTTGGGAGGGTTTGGAAACCCAGCCGGCCCCTCCCTCCCCACGCACCTCCTCCCTGCTCTGCGGGAGCCCCTGCGTCCCCACCACAGCTTTTCTTGTGACCAGGGTAAATATTACCTGGCACTGTTAATGTTTAATGCCCGCACCTCGTCCCGGCCACCTGCGGCACACGCAGAGGCGGCAGGAAGCGGCGGAGGAGCCCGGTGGGCTGGGGAGATGGCAGGGCTGCCGGCTGGGGATGACGGTGAGTGTGTGCCTGCCTCGGCTGCGCAGCCGCCCTGAGGACCCCTCTTCCCTCCACGTGCCAGCTCCCTCCCCGAGAACATCTCCTAGCCTGCCTTCACCCCAAAGCCATAGAGCGCGAGTGGCAGAACTGGGGGCAGCAGGTAGAAGCCGGTGTGCACGCAGGCAAGGGGAGCAGGGAGGGCTGGCTGGGGGAGGGGCAGGCCCTCTGGTTAGCCCGGTCCCAGCCCTTCAGGTTCAGGACACACTCCCCAAAGGCATCCCGTGATGAGAAATGACTCAGGCCTGTGCAGACCAAGCGGACACCTGCTGACTGGGTGGCGGGGCAGGGGGGACCGGGCGGGAAGGTCAGCTGTTCTAGAAAAGCCTAGGGTGTGGGGTGGGGGAGGGGCTCTTCAAATGGCTTGAGCAGGGAGTGGTTTCTTGTGGCAGGGAGGGGTGTCCTGGCTTGGGTCTGGCTGTGGCTTTGATGTGAACTCTCGATGTGACCTTGAAAAAGACTTGACCTAGTCTGGGACGATGCCCTTGAGGGGGAAGAGGGCTCCGCAGCCCCCACGGCCTGGCCCTGGCCTCTGGTCCTCCTGACCTGTCAGGCCCTTCAGGACTGGGCACTGACCCCTGCCGGGCGGCTCTCTCTTAGTCCTAAGATGGGCTGCTGGGGACAGCACAGCCCAGGAGGTGCCCACTGGAGCGGAAGAGCTGGCCAAGGGCGAGCGTGCACCTCGCAGGGCTGGGGGCAGGCCTGCGACCCCTACTGGCTGTGAGTGGCTCTGAGGCGGGGTGGGGAGGCCACAGGGCCAGGGCCAGGCGCCTTTACCTTGAGAGGCCTCCTTCCAGCCTGCCGGGAGGGCTTCTGCTCCTGGGTGCTTCGCCACCTCCTGGTTCAAATCCCAGCCCCACCCCTTGCTCGCTGTGTGACTGCGGGTGAGTCACGTGCCCTCTCTGTGCCTCTGTGCTCTTGTGGGTTACAGTGGAGTAGTGGTGAGGCCTCGAGGGGTTGTCAGGGGTTAAACAAGTGGCAAGGACCACCCACGGCTGTCAACATTTCTGACAGCGGTGTGCTGGCTCCGAGCAAGCGGAGCGAGCAAGCAAGCGCGGTGACAAAGGACAGCAGCTCTGACACTAACTGGAAACAGCTCAAGACTCCTGGCTCCACCTGCCCCGGGGACGTTGGCTCGCTTTCCTCCTCTGGGCCTCAGTTTCCTGTTTCTGCTCCATGAACTTGGAGGTTCTGCTTCATTCAGTGATCCCCAGATAGCTGCAGCTTCCTGAGAGACAGGCTGCGGGCGGATGAGCGGGCGGGCGTCTTTCTCAGCCTCGAATCGCCACGCACAAGCAAGGAGCAGGAGACCCGGCCCCTCCCTGACGTGCTGCCGGCCCCGCAGCCCCGTAGATGGGGGTGGCCGGCTGTGTGCCTCCTGCAGGGCACGCGCAGACCCGCTGGCCTCCTCTGCTGGGAGCCTGCCTTTGCCCTCTGCAGGCTTCCGCAGCTGGGAAGGGGAGGACCGGAAATTCCAAGTTCCCATGCTGGTCACTGCGTAGACTCCCTGCCCCCGCCCCAGCATACCTGTGGCTCTCTCCTCAGGTGGAAGCCCCAAAGGGGAAGAGGACCCATTCCACTATGGTAAGCCTGGGGACCCCACCTCCCCTGCCAGCTGGCTCACAGCCCCTCCCCCTGCCTGTGTCAATGCCCCTTTGCCCCCCATCCCCGCCCCATTGCCCTGCGGCTGCTGTGGGTGGGTGGCCAGGCGGGCTGCAGGGACAGACTCCATCCCGCCTCTCTTGCCCTCTCTTTGCCCAGACTACGAGACTGTCCGCCAGGGAGGCCTGATCTTCGCTGGCCTGGCCTTCGTCATAGGGCTCATCATCCTCCTCAGTGAGTGGAGGGGGGTGCTGGATGGGGGCGGGTCTCCCCCCAGAGCCACTGAGCACAGCACTGGCTTCCCAGGTCCACTCCCGCCCCAGCACGGCAGGGGGTGCCCAGTGGGATGCCAGGCTGCTTGGACCTTAGACCACAGAGCAAGGTCCCCTCTGACTCCTGTGCGCCCTCTAGTGGACCCAGGAGGCGCTGCCGAGATGGGAGGGCTTGAACCTGAGGCATAATGGGGGCGGGGGGGGGGGGCACCAGCCTGCACCTGAGCCACATCTTAGCCCATTCAGTCCTCTGGGCACCACTGAGGGAGGCCCGACCGCCAGCCTTTTACAATGACAAGGCAGGCCCACCTGAGAGGTACATTAACTGGCCCAGGTGTGTCTGCCTTCTCACAGCCAGGGGCCAGACCCTGCATCGCAAACCCCCAGGGCCCCACTCTGCTAAGTCAGGCTGACCCCTGCTGCCATCCAGAGACTTGGGGGGCCCAACAGTACCTCAGCAAAGGCCATGCGTACATGGGGGCTGTGACAGAGGGTCCCCCAACCTCAGCAGGCACAGGGCAGGAGCTTACTAAATGCTGCTGACTTGTTCTGGCACAACCAAAAGACAAATACACAGACACGTGGCCAAAGGCAAGGAGATGCTGCACACAGCACACACAGCCTTGTGTCCCGGAATCCTAACGCACTCCGGCCACCACGGCATGGGGGTGGAGGGCACACGAACCCAAGCAGGGGTCCGAGCGGGGCTCGGAGGGGCTTCCTGCCACGTACGTCCCAGTGCTCTGTGCCCGGTGCTGTGAGCGCCCGCACTGTTCCCCGTGGGTCCACTGCAGTGAGCGTTCGAGGGTTCCTTAAATGTTCTGGGTCCGGCCCTATGTGAGGTGACCCCAAGCCCTAAGCCAGTGACGCCGGTGGCTGGTCAGGAGGATGGGGAGAACAGAGGCTGATGACCCCATCTTTCAGAAGTCTGCGAACTTGAATCCCTTTTTCTCCTTTCAAGGCAAAAGATTCCGCTGTGGGGGGCATAAGAAACGCAGGTGAGTGTGCCCGGGGAACCGTGGGGGCGGGCGGGGGTGGGATGAGGATTTTGTCTCTGGGGCTGGGAAGGGGTCCTCAACCTGAGAGTCCCAGCCCCAGCCCTCCCGCCGGCCTCTGACCTGTCTCTGCCCCCCAACCCAGGCAACTCGGTGAAGACGAGCTGTGACAGCAGGTGCGTCGGGGAGGCGGGGGGCTGGGACTGGGCTGGGAGGAAGTCTAGGGCTCATGGTGGGTCGTGGGGTCTGCCACCCGCCATGGGTTTCTGAATGATTGACAAGTGCCTGGGGTGCAGCGCATGACCTAGGGAAGCTGACCGGGGCGGGGGGGGGGGGAACAAACCCCAGCTCCCAGTCCCTCTCCTGCCTCCCTCTTTTCAGACTCAGCTGAGGACCCCCATCTAGGCCGGACCGCTGACCCACCTCCTGTCTGCCAGGCTCAGCCTGATCAATCGTGGTGGGCTTTGCCTCCTGCCCGCACCACCTCCTGCCGGTAATAAAGCTGGCTTCAGAAATGGCCCTTCCCCCGCCTACCTTGTTCCGTAACTGTCTCCAAGCTGGATACAAACACAGCCTCCGTCATCCCTGTGGCCTGTAAAAGCAGTAGCTTGGTGTCACCTGGACCGACAGCAGCCGGGAAGGAGGGTGCTGGGGGGACGGGGGGGGCGGGGCAGGGCGGGGACAGAGGCCCTGGGCGGCTTCCAGGGCCTGGGGTTTCCCTGAGAGGAGTGACCCAGCCCACCAACCTTGTAGCTGCCTGCGGCCACCACCTATGTTGGGCGCTGCCAGTTCGCCCAGGGTGCCCCAGGGTGGGGGCGCCCCAGGGCGGGGGGCCGGGGGGCCCTGAACCGGATTCTCCCCGCCACCCCCACCCCTCGGGGCCAGGAGACCCCAGCTGAACCCACTCACGCCCACCTGTGGGCCCCCCTCCCCCGTTAAGCTCAGCACCAGAGGCTCAGCAATGGGCACCGAGGGCGAGCCCGTTGTTCCCACGTCTTCCAGGGCCTTGTCCATTCAGGCATCCTCAACCGGCCTCCCCGCCCGGGCCACCCCGCCCTCCAGCCTCCCTCCCTGCCCACAGTGGTCGCCCGGGGGCCCGCGGCGTGGCGGATCCGGGCGCCACCTAGCGTCTGGTTTGCTCACCTGCGTCTGCAGGCATCCGAAGGAAGAGCCCAGGGAAGTTTCTGGGGTTCAAACTTTGCAGGGTGAGTGGGGAGGGGCAGGTGGGCCACCTTTCCTCTTACGAATTACACTCGTGATCCAAGCCCACTGCCCCTGAGCCCTGAAGCCCAGCAACCCACAGAAGGGACACCGGGGAACCCAGGGAGGCCCCCAGGCCATCAGAGCCAGAGCTGGACCGAGTCTGTGGCTCCCCTCATGTGCTCTTCCCAGCACCTTGGCACCGAGGGGCCGGCGGGGGGAGGTGGACTTCCTGGCAGACCACCTGTGCCCCAGGAAGCCTGGGCCAGCAGGGGCCAGCAGGGCAGAGCCTGGCAAGGTCTGTGACGCCTGCTCTGAAGATGGGCTCCCAGATAACACCAATGCCACCGGTCACCCCCAGGCAGTGTTCAGTATTTCTGTATGGGGGACAGATGCACACAGGAGCAGCCGCCAGGGGAGATCAGGAGGGAGGTGGTTCCTCTCCCAGAAACGGGAGGAGCTGCGTCGCAGGCCTGCAGTCCACGTGGGCAAACGTGAGATGGCCGTTCTGGAATGTTCTATTCACCAGCCCACGGAGCCGCCCGCACTCAGAGGGAATTCCAGGGGCTCTGGAGGGGAATGGGTCCTGGGTGAGTCACTTCCCGTGGGTGACCCTGATGCAAACCCCCTGCTGGAGAAACGTGAGACTGCATCGGGTCCTTTTCAAACCTCCAGACCTGCTGGAGAGGCCCCTTGAGGTGGGGTTCGCACAGGAGGAAGCCTGACACGCCCCTAGGGGACCCCTGGGGACAGGTGGGGGGAGGTGTGGCCGACCCCCTTCCCCCAGGACGCTAGGGAACAGTTCCCCTTCTCCCTCCAGGAAGGTCAGGTCGCCTGCAGCTGCTGAACTTTCACTTCCCTTCGGGATTTTCCACAGTTCAGATCTGTACTGAGTCACACTGCGAAGTGATTACGTGAATTGGTCTTAATCATCCAAGAGTTGACAAAAGCAGCCTGGGCCTGAGAGTGCAGTTCCACCTATTGCCACCAGAGGGAGCATGAGGCTTAGTCCGATTCCCTTCCATGGCCGGTTTTCAGCCTGGCCTTGGCCACGGTCCGGGGCACAGGGGTTCCTGCTTGGTCTTCCCAGCGCCCACATTTCCTGGGACAGCCCTGAGTTCTTCTCCTTCCACACGCACAGCCCCTCCCCGCCAAGTCGCAGAACCGTCAAACCCTTAGGTGCAGAGAGGTGCAGGGTGGGAAGGGGAGGCGGGGCCTGGCTGGGGTCCGTGTGCAGATTTGGCCTGAGCTGATGGGCATCGGTGGGTCTCACTCCGGCCCTGGGGGAGACTGGTGTGGAGCCAGAATTGAAAGTCACAGCCTAGCAGGTGGGCGTGGCCCGGCAAAGCAGGAGGACAGCTCCACCGTGTCCCTGCCCACTGCCCAAGAGAGTGCTCTCGGGAGACTAAAGGCCACAAGCTGGCTGCATCAGAGGGCAGCTTGGGGGGAGGGGGGAGCTTTGCCTGCTCATCCTTGGCCAACAGCCTTTCCTCACAACATCCCAGGACAGGAAGACCTGGGGGTGAGGCCCCCAACTCCACACCCACCCCCTCCCCCCGCCGTGGGCAAGAGCTTGGCTGGTGAGCCCCCGTGGTGCCCCGCCCCGTGCATGCTCAGCCCCACTGCCCCGTCTCACCCAGCCTGTGACAGCGCAGGGAGGGCAGAGAAGGTGCTCGAGGGTGGGGCTGGGCGGCCCGAGGCAGGGCCAGCTCCTGCCCAGGTATGGCCCACCCATCCCAGGGATTGGAGGGTGGGGCTGGACAAGCATGGACTCCACAGCTGATCTGCCCGGAAAGAGGGTGCTCCTGCCCTGGCCTCTAATTTCTGCTAGTGCTTTGGGACCTTGGCACAGAGCCTTACCCCACCCTGGCAATCCTGAACCTTCCCCAGTTGGACAAGGAGGGGCCAAAGAATCCCTGCTAGGATCTCCCTGTTCCCACCTCCAGTGGGAGCAGGGCGTGGTGGGTGGGGGTGCTGTGCTGACATTGTAGGGGGTTCGCCCCAGGTCCCCCTGCCACTCCACGCTCCCGGACAGCAGGGCTGCTGCTGGGGAAATCCGTGGCCTTGCTGTGGATCTGTGCCCCAGGATTCCACAGGGCCCTCTGGGCTAGTTCACCAGCTCCTCACCAAGCGCCCATTCCTCATCAGCCGCCTGACCAACTCCTGACCAGGGGAGCGCAGAGGCAGGTGGCATGGCCAGCCTGCCGTGTCACTGCAGCGGGTCACTGGCCGAGAAGATGGATCAGACCCGGGCCTCCCAGCAGGGCCACAGCAGTGCTGTCAGGAGGACAGCGCAGACACCAGGTTGTACTGGGAGAGCCCGGGAGGTGCCCAGGTGTCTCGGCTTTGGGAGAAGCCCATGGCTCAGACCCTGCGCCCCCTCCCGGGTCTGGTGCAGGAGTCTCCCAGCCCGGGACACGCTGGGCGTTTGTGAGTGGAAGGCCTGAGTGCCGGGGAAGAATCCTGCTTAGAGCTTCAACCTTGGATGGAGACGGGAGATGGGGGCACGTGCCTCCCTGATGTGCACGCACCTCCGGCCTGGAAAGCTCTGGAACGAGCTGCGTCCTGGGTGGCAGTGCCCAAACCCTGGCTTCCTGTGACCCCCAGTGACCTCCCGTAGTCCCGCCCCCATTCCTGGAGGCCTTCAGTGGCTCCTGGGGGCTGTCTGTTTCTAGAGCTCAAAACCTGGTTCCCGTTTCAAGAAATTCCCACCTTTGCTTCCCTAACAGGCGTCTTTGGTGTCACTGTGAACACAGGTGTCACAGGTGCGCACACAGGTGCACACAGCATGAGGGAGGGGCAGGGGGGCAAGTGGTTCTGAGCTGGACCAGCAAGCTGTGGAAGGGGGAACTCACTTCCCTGCTGTGTGACCTTGGGCTCTGTCTCTAAACTTGGCTTTGGGAAAAACACAAGACTGAAAGTTCCAAACTTCAGCTTAAACTCAAGGGGTTGTGACTGCTAAGGGATGGAGGTGGCCGGGAAGCCATCGCCAAGCCTCTTGCTCGGACCTGACCAGAGAACTGGGTGCAGGCACTGACACACGCCCCCCTAGGTGCATGCTGGCTGCCCCCTGGTGGTGGGAGCAGCCACAGCAGGCAAGTGCAGAGGCAGAGGGACACATGTGACAAGGCACCGGGATGAGCCCGCCTTGGCCGGGCGGGAGCCAGGAGACTGTGGAATTCTCTCGGGGTCTTTGTTTCCAGAGAGGGCTATCAATCAGTAGCCAAGTACGTGCCTGGCGCAGCTGCCTGGAGCTCTGAAGTAAATACAATTTCAGGTTCATGTCCGCGGACCAAACACTCTCCCTGCAGGTAAGGAAATCACTCAGGGAGCCAGTGGACAGATGCTTTCTCTGTCTTTCGTCTCTCTCTCTCTCTGCCTTTCAATTATAAACAAATAAACATTTTTTAAAAAGTCACCTGGGGGAGGGGTCTGCGCTGTAGCGCAGCACGCTAAGCCTCTGCCTGTGGCATGGGCATCTCATTTGGGCACCAGTTCAAGTCCTGGCTGCTCCTCTTCCAATCCAGCTCCCTGCTATGGCCTGGGAAAGCAGTGGAAGATGGCCCAAGTGCTTGGGCCCTTGCATCCATATCGGGGACCTGGAAGAAGCTCCTGGCTCCTGGCTCCGGACTGGCCCAGCCCTGGCCATTGCAGCCATCTGGGGAGTGGACCAGCAGATGGAAGACCTGTCTCTCTGTCTCTTCCTTTCTATAATTCTGCCTCTCAAATAAATAAATAAATAAATATTTTAAAAAATTCATTCTGAAATGGCCTTGAGCCCTCCGATGCCCACCTGGATAGACCTGTGCTATCCCAGGACCTGTCCCCACCAGCCTTCCCTGGCACCCTGGGGACAAGCCAGGGGACCCGCATCTCCCTGGCTCTCCCTGAACGTCTGCACCTGGCATCCACCACCAGCCCTTGGTGCTGCGCCCTTATTTGGTGAAGTGGCTCCAGGGCGGGATGGAACTGCTGTCCCCTGTCCCATCTGCATTCTCCTTCAAGGGCAGTCTGGGAAGGGCCAGCATCTTCCCCGCTCCACTCTGCAGGGACCCATGTGTGCTGTGCCCTCTGCAGAGTGCATCTGGTCCTGCCACCATGGTCTCCTGCAGACTGTTGTTGGGTACAGAGTCTGGGCAGGTGGCTGGGCTTGTGTGCTGTGCTCCAACATAGACCGGTCTGGTGGCAACTGTCATTTCTCCCCTGTGTCACGGTTAAGATCGCAGGCCTTGGAACCTGGGGTCTTGGATTTTAACCTCGACATGGTCATGTGTGAATTGTGTGCCTATTGGCAAGCTCCCTCTGAACCTCAGTTTCCCCACATGGAGAAACCTTTCCAGCTTGAGACCAGTCTTCAGTGGACAGTGGCTGCAAGGCAGCCACGGGTCTCAGCCACACAGTCCAGAGCACCACGTCAGCCACACCAAAGGCTTGGCCCGGCCTACCCTTGTACAGGTGCCTGCTGCCCTGGAATCCCCTGCCAGCTCAGACGTGGGTGCCCACTTCCCCTGAGCGGAAGGGACAGTGACCCAAGGCTGCTGTGCTGGGACCAGGGAGCACTAGTGAAAAAGAGCTCTTGGGGCCGGCGCCGAGGCTCACTTGGTTAATCCTCCGCCTGTGGCGCCAGCATCCCATATGGGCACTGTGTTCTAGTCCCAGTTGCTCCTCTTCCAGTCCAGCTCTCTGCTGTGGCCCGGGAGGGCAGTGGAGGATGGCCCACATGCTTGGGCCCTGCACTCGCATGGGAGACCAGGAGAAGCACCTGGCTCCTGGCTTCAGATTGGCGCAGCACCGGCCATGGCAGCCATTTTGGGGGTAAACCAACGGAAGAAAGACCTTTCTCTCTGTCTCTCTCTGTCTATAACTCTACCTGTAAAAAAAAAAAAAAGAGCTCTTGGCCGGCGCTACGGCTCACTAGGCTAATCCTCCGCCTGTGGCACCAGCACACTGGGTTCTAGTCCCGGTTGGGGTGCCAGATTCTGTCCCAGTTGCTCCTCTTCCAGTCCAGCTCTCTGATGTGGCCTGGGAAGGCAGTGGAGGATGGCCCAAGTGCTTGGGCCCTGCACCCACATGGGAGACCAGGAGGAAGCACCTGGCTCGTGGCTTTGGATTGGCGCAGTGCACCGGCCGTGGTGGCCATTTGGAGGGTGAACCAGCAGAAGGAAGACCTTTCTCTAACTCTGCCTGTCCAAAAAAAAAAAAAAAAAGGAGCTTTGATTTGGATTTTCTGTGTGTGCATGTTTGAGCATGCGTGGGGTAATGCATGCGTGTGCACGTGTGTACGTTGTGTGTGCATGTGTGCATGCATGTGTGTTGCTGGTTGTGTTGGAACCAGGAGAGGAGCCAGGGAAAGCCAGGTACAAGAGGGATGCCTGCGTGATGTCGGCCCCAGCCCGCCCACCTGGGCTGAGAATGAGAGGCCCCGGCGCGTCACCTCCAGTAGTTCATAGAGGCCCACAGAGGCCTTGGCCAGGGGCCAGGAGTGAAGCTGGACTTAGGGTGAGGACGGCCAACGGGGTTGGGCATTTGAACTAGGGCCGCTCTGGCGCTGCCTTCCCGGCCAAGGGCACTAGGGGGAGCCAGACAACCAAGTTCCCTGCGCCGAGGCCTGGGACTTAGGGGCAGCCGGCCGCGGGCGCGGTGGCAGGGCTGGCCGGGCTCCCGGGAGAGCAGAGCCACGCGCAGGGGCCGCGCGGAGTGGGCGAGGCGGCCCGGTTCTCCCTGGGTCACTCCTGCCAGGGGGTGCAGGTGTGACGGCGGTTGTTCCGGGTCACCCGTGGGGGATCTGTCCTCGCCGCCCTGGAACTCTTCCCAGATCCAAGCCTTTCCCCACAGGGGCCGAAAACACTGTCCTTGGCCTGCTCAAATGGCAGTGGAGATGAGGGGGAGCGGGCGCGGCGCGGCGAGGGCGGGAGTGGGGGCGGGGGGCGGCCGCGGCAGCTCCCTCAGTGTCTAAACCCTTGGGGTGGGGGGCTATCGTACACGCGTCCCCGGCAGACGGGAGTGAGCTGCGTGTGTTCCTGAGTGTGAGCAGGACACGGGAGTGGAAACCTCCATTTCCTTCTGTGAAGCGAGAGTGTGGATGCCCGTCTGGCCGTGGGGGGCTTTATGTGCGCATGCTTTGAGGCTGCTAAGCTCCGCTCCTCAACTCGGAGTACAGCCTGAAACTGACGTTTCTAAGGGGAACCCCTGCAGGTGAGCTTTGTTCCGCTTCTGCAAGTCCAGCTGGACCTAGCATTGAGCGTTAATTCCCTCCATGGAGTAGCCCCAACCCTGGCCCGGAGGTTTCTGGTACTCAGTCTCTGAGTGACACCTGCTGGCCCTATCAGGTACTGCATCCCCTCTAGCCCAACAACTCGGAGGAGGAAACTTGTCTTGGACAATCACCCTGCCAGACGGCTGTTACGTACCCATTGCTGCAGATGTGAAAGGTGAGACCTACGAGGCACAGTTATCCTCTGATTCCAGGTGCTTCAAATCCCTCCCACCTGCACTTCTTTCTCTGTTCCGTCTGGGGCAGCTGAGATCCCTGTTCATCACCTTGATTTAGAGACCAGGATTAGGGTCATGGCCAGCGTTGGAGTTCAGGATTGAACTCATGGAGGAAGATTTCTCATCCACGTGGCAACAGCTCTGCCAGGCAGAGAGCCCCGGTGCCTGGGTGTTTCCCAACTCTAGATAGACTGAGCGCGGTTTCCGCTATAGAGAGAAGGGCACTCAGGGAGGCCGGGCAGCCCTGTGAGGTGAAGGCTTGAGAACCAGGCTGCCACATGAACCAGTTGCATCTCGGCCGCCAGTGCAGCTGTTTGGGGTGAGGCCAGCCTGAAACCTGCTGGGGGGAGGGGAGGGCCGGGGCTGTGCCTGGCCCAGGGAGGCCCTCCGTCAGGACAGTGCCAACGGCTGTGGCTGAGAGTGGGCCTTTGGCCTTATCATTTAGAGAAGTGTGTACGTAGATGCCCTGGGGGAAATTACACAATTACGGGGGGGTGGGGGAGCTGGCTTCTGACACATCCGGGAGTGGAAGGGCGTGGACGCAACAGGCCTTCAGTGAACAATTGCTGCATCTGGTGAATGGGTGCATCACCGTTCATCCTACTCTTCCCTCTCCCTTGCTATATTTGAAATGTTCCCTGTTCCCTTTTTAAAAAGTACCAGCTGGGCAGGCATTTTGTCCAACAGTTCCAGTACTGGGAACACCCACAACCCTTGTCAGAGTGCTGGAGTTTGAGTCTTGGTTCCACTTCCGGTTCTAGCTTCCCGCTTATGCACACCCTCGGAAGCGGCAGGCGACAGCTCAAGTAGTTAGGTCCCTGCCCCCCATGTGGGAGACCTGGACGGGGCTCCTGGCGTCAGCCTGGCCCAGCCCCAGCCACTGCAGCCATTCAGGGAGTAAACCAGTGAGTGGGGGCTCTCTGAGTTTTCCTTCTCCTCTCTCTCTCTCTCTTCTCTGCCTCTCAGATAAATAGCTAATACCTTTGAAAAAGGCAACCGTGAAAACACTACCAGCACACACATCTGATGCAGAGTGCAGACCCTGCAGCCAGGCGGCTGGGCTGGATCCTCTGACCCCCCGTCGCTGTGGAGTTGGCTGAGTTAGGTCATTTCTCCGTGCCCCCATGTCCTTGTCTGTTAGCCATGATGCTAATGACACCAGCTGCACACGGGCGATGGAGGCGTGGTTGGGGCTGAGCCGCTGGAGCACTTGCAGGGCGCTGGCCTTCAGAGGCCATGGCTATGCTTGTGATTGGCTGATCCAGCTCAGTGCTCCGGGCTCTGACTGAGGAGTCTTCAGAGACCCGGCCCTGAGCTGCCCTGGGCTTGGAGGGGTCTCGGGTGGGTAGAGCCAGACCTTCCTGGCGCCCCACAGGGGCCCCTGTTCCTCACACCTGCTGGGGCCTCTTCCCTGTGGCTCTGCTGGCCTGGGCTTCCCACCCCTGAAGCCCAGCTTCCTACCTCCTACTGGGTTTCTGCCGACAGCTCCTTTCTCTGAGCTCGGGCAGCTCTCTCCATTCTCATCAAACCCCAGCACTAGATGAGGTTAAAAGCCACGGAACCCACCCAGGCCGTCATGCCTTTGTCTGACAAATACCCACCAAGGGCCTCCCCAGGGCCCAGCCCCTGCCTGGGTGCAGAGGAGGGAGGGGGCGCAAGGCAGGCACAATGGGTGGGTAAAGAGCATGGACAGCCTGACCCAGACAGAGGCAGCCTTGCCTCTGAGTGACCCGGGGTGCCCTGCACCTGCCAGCCGCCGTGCCTCCGCCATGGCACCGGGTCTGCACCTGCTCTGGCCTTCTGGCCCTGTGTCTCGCTGAGCACTGTCCGCACTGGGGTGCAGGCTCCCTGAGGATCGGAGCCGCACGTGTTGGGCTTTCTAGGGATCCCGGGATAATTTGTACAGGGCTGGGGACAAACTTGGAAGAATGAGTGACCAACGTGCTATGCCTCCTCTAGGTCAAGTGGGGCCAGGAGCAAAAGGACAGCGTGTTTAGAGCGAGAGAAGTGAGAAACTGATTATTCCCAAACACCTGACGCCATCCCCGCCACTCAGATTCACCACGCCCATGTGTTTACGGCTCTGGCACGAAACCTATGTACCTTTGGTTTTCCCAGTGTTTTCTGAGCCTGTTTGACCATGAATTCATTCCCCGCCCCCGTTACCTGCTCATGAAGCACTGAGGAAATGTCATATTAGATCTTTCTGCTTTTAGGCCTGGGTTGGTTAAAAAGATCAAGTTTGCTCAGGACACTTAGCCTTCAAGACCAGGATGGCTGGAAGCCGGGACCTCTGCCTCCAGTGTGGCATTCTCACCTGCACGCCGCCACCCGCCACCTGCCGCGGGGGCTCAGCTGGGACTGTGCACATCGTGTGGGGTCTTCCCGGGGTCTGTAGGGAGGTGGTGCCACTTGCCCCAGGCACCACGTCACCTCCCAGCTAACCACGCTTCCCTCACGAATAATCCATGCCAGGGTCATGGGGCCGAGGGGGCCGGTGTGGTAGCAGCTCATGGGGAAGGGGAGGTGAGCCCCCAGAATGCTGACAGACTCTCAAGCGACTGGAGGAGAAGGGCATGGGCCTCTCTGGGAGCAGTAGTGTCGTGTTCAGGGTGCCTCAGACCTCGCAATCTGGAGAGATGCGGCTGAAATTGAGTATAAGCCAACGTCACGAAGGAGAGGCTACTGGAAGGATTTAGTCTGGCAGAAGGGAGGCTCGGGCGTGGGGCTGCACGGCTGCCGTGGACCACTGGGAGGCTGTGATCTGGCAGAGACTGGGCACTTCCTGTGAAGTCCAGGGGCCATGGCGGATGGGGGTTCCAGAAAGAGGAGTGTGTGCAGGATCCTAGACAACCACGATGCACTTCTGAGTGGGGAGGGAGCTCTTGTCCCTGGCAGCATGGAACCAGGGGTGGGTTGCCTGACCTGTGGGATGTAGAGACAGCCTGAGGCTGGGGTGGGGCCAGGCGAGGTGGTGGGGGTACAAAAGCCCCCCTGGGTTCCACACAGCACTGGGGCACCTCGGGCTCTGTGACTTTGACCCCCAAGAGGTGGAATTTCTGGGCTGCACATTCTTCCTGCTCAGAGTGGCTGGAGGCTTACTGGTATGCTCTATAGATTCTTGAGAGAGAGAGAAGGATCGAGATCTTCCATCTGCTGGTTCACATCCCAAGTGGCCACAACAGCCAGAGCTGGGCCAGACTGAAGCCAGGAGCCAGGAGCTTCATCTGAGTCTCTCACATCAGTGGCAGGAGCTGAAGTACTTGAGCCACCATCTGCTACCTCCCAGGCATGGTAGTAGGGAGCTGGAACGGAGGCAGAATAGCTGGGACTCGAACCAGTGCTCTCGTATGGGATATAGATATCACAGCACCCACCCAGACTCTTGGGCTTTCAGAGGCATCTCAGTTGTCCTCGCTTGGTGGCCTGTCCATGCTGTCCTGCAGAGAGACTGTACAGGTGACTAGGGTGGCCCTAAGCCCTCCTCTGTGCTGAGGTCTTCCCATATGGGGACCCACAGGTCAGATGTGTGGTGACAAGGCCAGATGTCCCAGGAAGAGACTTCTGTCCTCCAAGTCAAGGTCACCACCATGGGCTGGAGCCTTGAGTTCCTTCTCCCTGTGGATGACGATCTCTTCAAGGTGGACATGCACTTTGAAGCACTTCCATGTGCACAGCCCTGTATCAACAGGCGATTTACACACGGAGTTAAGGCCTCAGAGGCAGGGGAAGAACCCTGGCCAAAATCCAGCAATCCCGGGCTGGGCCCAGCTCCACCTCCCCAGTGGGACCCTGGGAAAATTCCCAGGCTGCATTCAGGTTTTGCAGGGTCAGGAGCGTAGCCCAGAGCCTCTTTAAGGAACATAAAATTAGGTATGAATGTGATTATTAGTTCAGAATGACAAAAAGTGATTGCAGCAAGTCCCAAATCTTGGAAAAACTGACAAATACCATGAGCATCTCAGAATCTGGACAGATAACCTGGCATTCGTGTTAAATAATTGCCTGATGAGCCTCTACACTGCTGCTTTTTTCATTACTTCTGCTCCCAATTATACACAAACTGGCTTCTGACTCCACATATAGCAAACGCTGCTTCTTGCCCCCTACACATAGCCCTCTGTGCAGGCAGCTCAGGCCCCCATGTCACAACTTCCGGTCCTGCAAGCTGGTGTCCCTTGCCAAGTGAGCAGGAGCGTGTCCTCCACTGGAGGAGGAGTGACCTTGCCTGTCAGTGGCACGAGCACAGCCCCCACACCTGAGCCTGGGGCACAGCCCCCAGATGCCCACCGGGCCCACTGGGGAGTCAGCAGACGAAAGGGGCTGCTGCTAACCTCCTTCCTGCACGTTCTCCACTCATCGCTGACCACGGGAACATTCCTGGGGCCCTCAGGGACCCTGAAGCTTGAGCTTTTTTTTGGTTTTGTGATAATTCTGCCCCTGAAGCCCTCCAAGCTTTGGCGTTGTCACCCTTGCAGTGAGCGAAGCAGTCCTGGCCCCATCTGCGCGTGTTTGGTGAAGAAGCAAAGAGGAAGGGAGCCATGCACACGGTGATGAGGGTGATGAGGGTGCCGGCTGAGCAGGTGTCTGTGGGTACTTCTTCAGCATTGGGTTCAGGACTCCTGTAGGCTCTGCTGTCCTCTGAGGCCAGAGTGTGCAGAGGGGAAGTTCAAAGCAGAGGGCTTTGATTATAGTGAAAGGACACGTGTGACACGTGGGGCTGTAATCAGGTGTGTGTGACCTTGGGGGAATGAGCCCGGCCAGCTGCTCAATCAGCGTTTACCGAGGGCTCCCCTGGTGCAAGGAGGCACCAGCCTGGGGCCTGCAGGTACAGATGCGAAGGGCTAGGGTCATGTGTGCATAACGAGCCACAATCCAGGACAAAGGGATGAGAGCTGGAAGCCAAGTGGCCACAGAGAGGACCGGTCAGAGAGCTGGGGGTGTCCAGGCAGGCCTGGCTGAACAAGAAGGCTCAACAGGAGGAGGACGCACTGGAGACTTGAGAATACAAGAGTGGTTAGAAAAGTACACAGAAGCTAAACAAAATTCGATAGCATCGCAAATGTCTCGTGGATCAAAAGTCACCCAAGCAAGGTGACTGTGGCAGCAAAGGGAGTGCCCGCTCCTTTTGTCTTCTCCCTCAGTTTGGATTCCTCCCTCCCCACCCCCACTCTCTTCCTAGAGGGCAGTGTGTCGATGAGCTCCAGCTTCTTCAAATTTGGACTTCATGGAAGCCCTCGCTCAGTTTCCGAGTTGTGAGCTGAGAAGGCACAGGGGGATGGGGGTGACCATCGTGAGGCAGTGGGCTAGGCAGCAACTGGGGACACCGCGTGCCATTTCTGAGTGCCTGGTGGAGAAGTCCCCGCAATCCTGCTTCTGATCCAGCTTCCTGCTGATGTGCACCCTGGGAGTCTCAAGCGGTTGGTCCCTGCCACCCATGTGGGAGAACCAGATGGAGTTCCCGGCTTCTGGCTTCAGCCTGGCCCAGCTTCAGCAGTTTTGGACATTTGGGGAGTGAACCTGCAGATGGAAGAGCTCTCTCCCTTCCTCTCTCTCTCTCTCTCTTCTCTGCCTTTCGAATAAATTACAATAAGTGAATAAACTTGAAAACAACAACAAAAAATAAAAAATAGCAGGAGAGGCCGGCGCCATGGTGCAGTAGGTTAATCCTCCTGTGGCGTTGGCATCCCATATGGGCTCCGGTTCTAGTCCCGCCTGCTCCCCTTCCAATCCAGCTCTCTGCTGTGGCCTGGGAAGGCAGTAGAAGATGGCCCAAGTGCTTGGGCCCCTGAACCCACGTGGGAGACCCGGAAGAAACTCCTGGCTCCTGGCTTTGGATCAGTGCAGTTCCAGCTGTTGCGGCAATTTGGGGAATGAGCCAACAGAAAGAAGACCTTTCTTTCTGTCTCTCTCTCTCACTGTTCTCTCTGTCTTTCTCACACTGTCTGTAACTCTACCTCTCAAATAAAATAAATAAAATCTTTAAAAAAAATAGCAGGAGAGAGGCCAAACTTACACTAAAGATTCCAGCTACGCTGGGGGCCCCTGCCCCTGCCCAAGTCACTACTCAGACAGAGATCTGAATAAGGGTGATGGGGCCCTTGTAGGAAACTCAGTTCCAATGATGTTCCCATCCTAAATGCGGTTAGGATAAGCGGCAAGAGGTGCTGGGACATTGTCTGAGCTAAATGTGTAGAATTCTGGTTAGAGGTGCACCTGCATCATCTCATGACACGCACTGCCTTCTCTGGGCGCCAGGGTCTGTGAACTGTGACCACCTCCAACTCCAGGTGGTGGAAGCAGTTCACATGTATGTGGGTGTTTTTATGTGTGGTTGTGTGCTTCTGAGTTTTTCTATATGGGAGTTTGTATTTCTTTCTTTCTTTCTTTCTTTTTCTTTTTTTCTTTTTTTTTTTTTTTTTGACAGGCAGAGTTAGACAGTGAGAGAGAGAGAGACAGAGAGAAAGGTCTTCCTTCCATTGGTTCACCCCCCAAATGGCTGCTACAGCTGGCGTGCTGCACTGATCTGAAGCCAGGAGCCAGGTGCTTCCTCCTGGTCTCCCATGTAGTGCAGGGCCCAAGCACGTGGGCCATCCTCCACCGCCTTCCTGGGCCACATCAGAGAGCTGGACTGGAAGAGTAGCAGAAGGGACAGAACTGGAGCCCCAACCGGGGTTAGAACTCGGGATGCCAGTGCTGCAGGCAGAGGATTAGCCAAGTAAGCTGCAGCGCCGGCCAGGTAGTTTGTATTCTGTTTTTCGCCTGCTGCTGAGAGCATCACACATTTGTGGGACAACCAAGCACACCCATGGGGCAGGCCCAGGGCATGTGGCTTACCCTAGATCACACAGCTGGCTATGGTGAAGAGATGGCACCAGAACCCAGCACTTCTCATTCAGAGTCTGGGGCCCTTTCTATAGCAGTAAAGCCAATTACAAATTGAAAACATAAGCAGAGAAATCCTTGTGGCTCTTTTCCCTCCCTGAATCAATGAACAAGTACCAAGAAGGTCAATCTCAAATTAGCATTGTGACCCCCAATTTTAACATTCACCTGGGCCAGCATTGATTCCTTTCATGAAAACCATATTTATTCTGAAATTGTCAAATAATTTCAGAGCACATATGAAGGTTTTGTGAGAATAATTACACGCTTTTGTTTTTGAAGAAAAATATCCAAAATATATAAGCTTATTGTTTGGGTTAAACAATAAAAACATCTGCTGTTTCTCATGATGGCTCTAGTCTTAATATAACATGGCAAAATAATACCCATAAATATCCATGATTAACCTGAATTGGAGAGGGCTCACCTTCCAGTGACTTCATGTAGCGGCTTCAGCTGGCACGGGTAAAACACAGAAAGAAACCGGAAAACAAAAACCGAAAGATAGCCTGCTCATCGTCGTCCAGTGTTCTGTTGCAGCACAGTATGGAAAGCAGCCACTTTAAATGGGTGGTGGGCCCCTCCTAGGTGAGACCCCCACAGATCTGAGGCTTCTGTTTTTGAAGAATGAGGACCTCTGCTTGGGTGCCAGTGCAGGGTTTTTGGAGTGCATTCAAACTGAGCTTCGGCACAGGTGTGCCTGTCATTAGGTGTTTATGTTTACCTGCACACGGGAATGTTTGCCTGGGTGACTCTGTTTGTGCTCACTCTGGTGTGCACACATTTGGGTGTGGGTGGCAGGGTTTCCATCCAATTTAGGACTGAGAAGGAACTGTCTCTTTTATCCAAATAAAATGGCCCTTCCCAAATGTCAGCGAAATGTGCAGCAGAATGTCAGGGTTCACAGTGGGCAGGGGGAGGGACAAGCCCCCCGCCTCTCCTCCCCTAAGTCACACTCTTCCTTCGGAGATCTCTGGCTGGGACTCCTGCTGACCCGGTCTTGTACAGCCCCCAGTGAAGGGGGCACTTCTGAACACCTCTCAGCCAGGCTGTCTTCTGAGATACTCTCCTAAATGCTAAGGAGGAACAAACCTGGGCAATGGAAAAGACAAAACGCAAAAGGGTCATCTGTTTCAGGTCCTTCCACAGTGAGCCATCTCCCCAGCCTCTCCCAGCCTTCCGGTGCACCTCCTGTGTCTCTGTGGTCTCGTGCCTCCGGCCTCATCATAGCAGGACCGCAGGATGTCACCCAGCTGAGCTCTTCCTCTGGTCAAGGTCCTTGTGAACAAAACCAGTGACCTAAGTGCTATTTGCCTGTGCTCACTAAGCACCCGCTGTGGGCTTGCTTAATCCCTGCAGAGGTGGCTGTGTGAGCTGTCGCCGCCACTTTACAGGACAGGTAACTGAGACTCGGCAACATGCATTTCCCAAGGCCTCCAGCTAGCAAGGGGCAGAACCGGATGGAGAGTTCGGCTCTGTCTGCATCCAAGGCCTCCTTCGGCGTCAGGGAGTCCCCGAGCCTGCCCTCCCCTCTGTGTCCACAGCATAGCTCCTCTTCAGGGGACAGCCACACTGTGGTCACCGACCTCAACCTTCGGGGGAATGCCCAGCGTAAAAGGAGCACTGAGGTTACAGGAGGGACTGAGGTGCGTGGAGGAAGCGCTGTCCTCCTCTCCTTCCCGGTGTGGGGCCCCGAGCCGGAGCAGCTGCGCTGAAACCCCCGGGCCCACTCCAGCCCCAGCAGACAGCAGCCCCTTTCGTCCTGTCTGACTTAGCGGTCTATTTTAGGCCTGGCCTGACCAGGTGCTCTGGGTCACCAGGCTTAGTTTTAAATAACTGAATTCCTCTCAGTGACCACCTCGCTGGGAAGGGAAGGGGTGTGATGGGACCGTGACCCCGTAGGCTGGGGGTGGTGAGGGAAGGGAGTGAGACCAGAAGACCCATGTGTTGTGAGCCTCAGTGTGTTCACCCGTGGAGCGCAGGAGTGGGCTGCTCATCTCAAACACCCTGCAGCCTGCTCCCTGTGTCTCTGTCCTGGGCCCGTGTATGCACCTGCCAGCTCTCCAAGTGCAAACACATTTAGCATCATGGAGCTGAACCACCAAGGGAGGCAGCACAGCATAGAGCCTCCAGCTCTGCTCTGGAATTGGGAGACCTGAGTTCAAGTCCTGCTTTTGATACACACTGGGTGACCTTGACAAGCTGTGCATCCGTTCTCTCACGTGTTTAAGTGGGGCTGATAGGAGTGGGTGTTGGATGCAGCAGTGACGACGCTGCCTGGGATGCCCACGTTAGAGTGCTCAGCTCGGGTCTTGGCTTCTCAGTATCTGCTCCAGCTTCCTGCTCCATGGCCGCGCAGCCTGGAAGGCAGCAGCTGATGGCTCAGGTATTTGGGTCCCTGCCACCCACGTGGGAAACTCAGATTGAGTTCCAGGCTCTTAACTTCAGCTTGATTCAGTCTCAGCTGTTGCGGGCATCTGGGGAGTGAGCCAACGGATGGAAGATCTCTGTTTCTCTCTCTCTCTGCCTTTCACATAAAATGAAAAACAAATTTAGAAAATGATAAAAAGGGACTGACAGAGCTTCAGTGATAGCGTGAGGATTACTCGGAGCAATTGCCCTTTAAACTTTTAAAGCACTGTATATAAATAGCAAGTAATGTGCCCAGCAATTCCTCAACAAGTTAACACACAAAATGACCATCTTAGCCAGCAGTCCCCTGGCCGGGAACATCCTCAAAAGGGACACGAAGAGGTATCTGTGCACCCGTGGTCAGGGCAGCATTATTCATAATGGCCAAAAGGTGGAGGCTGCCCAAGTGTTCACAGAGGGATGAATGGATAAACAAACGGTGAGCACATACAGAGAGTACTACTCAACCCTACAGAGAATGACATTGTGACACTCACTGTAATATGGATGAACCGCGAAAACATTATGCCGAGTAAAATAAGCCAGGCACAAAGGGCTAAATGCTGTCTAATTCCGCCTGTTGTGAGGGACCCTGAACAGGTGAATTCACAGAGGGAACATAGAATGTGGGGTGCGGGAGGGGCTGATGAGTTTATTGTTCGATGGAGGCAGAGTCTCCGTTTGAAACAGTGACAGTTCAGGACAGGACAGGGCAGGGGCAGCGGCCACATAACACTGTGGATGCACGTAACGCCGCTGAGTGCTACAGCTGAGAGTGTGGAAATGGTTCAAATGCTGATGTCGTGTAGTGAGCGCACACTTTTCAAAATTTAGTTAAAATTTCTAGGGATATTTTGGCAAAATCTAGGAGTCCTAGTTCTCCTGCCTCAATTTAGGCAAGATATTTTAGGGGAAGTAAATTCTTCCTCTGTGAAATGGGGCTGAACAGCAGTCTCTCTCTTTCTCCCTCCTTCACGGTCCAGACTGAAGAGAACCGGCTCCACAGGGTGTCCAGGCGCCCCACATGGCCGGGGCACCTCCAAAGCAACCTCCATGACTCCACACTGAAGGGGAGACCGGGTCCTGGTTCACAGTCCATTCTCAGGGCTGCTGTAGCCCCCTCTTCCGGCTCCTGCATGGCCTTTTACTTTGGAATTAAGACAAGAGGAGAGTTTGCTAACCATACCCACCACCTTTCATAACAGTCTTGCCTAACCCAGTGCCTGGTACACAGCAGGTGCTCAACATTCCTTTTGAAACTGATAAGGTGCCCTCACTCAAGTCCTATTTTATGCCAACTGTATGCAGGTTAGTATAAGGAATCCAACGGTTTCTGCTGGGAGGCGGGGAAGGAGGAAGACACACAGGTGGAGTGGATGCTAAACTACAAACGATTGTTAAGTCCTCACAGCTTGCCCAGTGCTGAGGGCGATGTGGACAGGGTACCCGGGAGGGGCTCTGCAGGAGGTGGCTTGCAGGAGGCAGTGCAGTGTGGGTGGCCAGCAGCACCTCGTGTCCGCTCAGGACCATAGACGATTTTTTTTTGAAATATTATATTTATTTATTTATTTGAAAGGTAGAATTACAGACAGAGGGAGAGACAGAAAGAAAGGTCTTCCATCCACTGGTTCACTCCCCAAATGGCAGCAACGGTGGGACCTGGGCCGATCCGAAGTTAGGAGCTTCTTTCGGGTCTCCCATGCAGGTGCAGGGGCCCAAGCACTTTTCCCAGGCCACAGGCAGAGAGCTGGATCAGAAGTGGAGCAGCCGGGACAGGACCCAGCGCCCACATGGGATGCCGGCGCCAAAGGTGAAGGCTTAGCCTACTAAGCCACAGCGCCAGCAACTGTAGACTGGATTTTACCCCAAACACCCGTGCGTCCCCACCCAAGAGGGGTAAACTGAGTCCAAAAGAGGCAGGAAGCGCTGGCCCGCGGTGAGAGGGCCAGCAGAAAGGGGCGTCCTTGGCCCGAGCAAGGCGGGACCCTTGGCATGCATCCGACAGACGCCTGTGTGCCGGTGTAGGCTCCCAATCCATGGGTCATGGGACCCCCGGGGTTTCAGACAGAGGACCCGGGTCGGGGCATCTGCTCCGGGCCCCCGCCCCCTCCCTGGGCTCGCGGGCCCGGGACCGTTCAGTGTCGGGGGGCTCGAGCAGCGCTAGCCTTCCGGGGTGCAGCGGGGGGGCGGGGAGAGCGGCCGCCTGGCCCAGCCCCGCGGATGACAGGAGCCGGGGAGCCGAGGAGGGAGGAGCCGCCGCCGCCGAGCGCTGGGCTGAGGAGCAGAGAGAGCGGGGCGCGGAGTGCGGGCGGCTGGGAGCGCGCTGAGCGGGGGAGAGGCGCTGCCGCACGGCCGGCCACAGGACCACCTCCCCGGAGAATAGGGCCTCTTTATGGCATGTGGCTGGTAACTTTCCTCCTGCTCCTGGACTCTTTACACAAAGGTGAGCCCCGCGTGGGCGGCGGGCGGCGGAGGCGGCGGGGCCGGGGCGCGCGCGGCGGGTGGAGACGCGGGGTACCCAGCGGGCTCCAGGTGCCCGGGGACTGGCCCGGGTCCACGACCCCGGGTGGGGCGCAGTGGGGTGGAGCAAGCGCCCGGAGAGGGGCCGGGTGAGAGTCAGCCCAGGACCGCTCTGCCGGCCACCGCGCCCGCCGTTTCGGGGCGCGCCGTAGGGGTGGTGGCGAGGGAGCCCCTCATCCCTCTCTCATGAGAGAGCCGCGGTTCTGCCCTGGATCCCTCCCCCAGCCCCGTAGCCACCTCCTGCGGCTTGGTGGCGCTGGGACCCCGGGGTGCCTTCTGAGGCCAGGGGTCCTCGGGCCATGACTCTTCACCGAGGAATGTTCACGTACTCGGACCTCGGACTCGGCCGGTTACTCCTTCCACCGCGCGCCCCTCGGCCGCCCCGGACCCCCGCCCTGGCGCGAATGCGGGCGCACCGCATGGCGCTTGTCCGCTTCCCTGGCTGCATGCAGCGCGGACAGAGCTGGGGATCCCGAGAGCTGGGGTCCCTGGAAGAGCAAGTTTGGTGTCCAAACCCGGCGGGCTACCTCCCGCAACCCCACCCCAGCCCCATGCCCCGGGCGCTAGCCCCGGGTTCGCCGCGCTGCCGCGGCCACCCCAGGCAGCGCGCCCAAAGGTGCAAGATTCTCCGCTAGGGCGCCTGGCCGACAGGACCTGGGGGCGAGTCTTCGGGCTGGGGGGCGTGTCCGTCTCCTGGGATAGAAAAAGGGTTGCTAGGGGTGGATCCAGGTGTCCGGCATGTCCGGACCTGCTGCTGGGGCGCTGCGCCCCTGATCCGGGAAGTAGCAGGCACTGGGAGGTTGGCAGGGGACGGGCTTGAGCGGTCCGAGGCACCGGGGCACCGAGTCCGGAGCAGACTGAAGCTGGCGGACCGGGTTCCAGGCCGTAGTGCAGGACGTGCCCCGGGGCGCGCAGCTGGCGGGATGTGAGGCGGTCAAAGTCTCGCGCCCTTGAGCGGCGGAGCACTCCTGCTCCGGCAAGCTCGGCTTTACCTGTTCAGCCCTCTAACTTTTCTCCTTCGCGTCCCTGGGGCTGCTTCTCCCACCTATTGCCCCGGCGGTTGCTCGGGCCAAGCGACAACTCGCGACCCCTGGGCAACGGGGAAGGGCAAGCCAGCAGGGCTAGGGGTCCGGGGAGGGGGCTTGTCTCTCCCCGCCGAAGCCCGGGAGGAAGCGGGTTAAGCGTTGCGTGTAGATGACGCCGCGCCACAGCCGGACCGAAGACCCCAGTACTGGCCGGGTTGGCGGGTGCCGGGCAAGGGGTGGGCCCTGAATGAATCATGGAGGAAGTAGTTGAGTTTCTCAGACCCAGTGTGGGCCAGAGGCTTGAGCGCTAAGGCCGGCCCAGGTTGTTTAACCCATTGCCCCCCAGCGCCTAATACCCCACCCAGCAGAGCAGGAGCCTGCCTCCTGTTCACCCGGTCCCCCAAGGCACACCCCAGTTTCCCTCTCCCCAGGCTCTTCCTGCCTCCCTCCGCCCCCGCAGGCTGCCTCAGCTTGCAGCCTTAATTACATTAATATTAAAAATACATAAGGTGAGAAGCAGCTCTCTCTCTCCATCGCTCACTCTCACCACCTCCTACCCCCTTTCCCATTTTGTCAGGCCAAGAACAGAGGTCAGAACTCCTGCGGCCACACTCCTGTCCAGCTTGGTTCCCCGGGGCCCTGTGCCCCCTGGGATCTTCCAGAACTGCCCACTCCCCACCCCCAGGGGTCAAGACCCCTCCAAGTAAATACCTGAAGGAGGCTCCCCTCCCCCTTCCAGGAGCCCCGCATGAATAAATGAAGCCCCAGCTATTTGATAGGGAGGGAGCAGATGGAGGTGGGGGTGGAGGAGGACCCAGAAGGCAACAGGACAGCCGGCTGGGCAAAAGCCTTTTTAGCTTACCCAGGCCTGTGGGTGGCTGGAGGGGCCAGGTGTGACTGCCCTCCAGGGCCCTGGGGTCTGCAGGCCCCAGCGGCAAGGCTGGGCACCAGGGCGCCTCACCAGACAGCCCTTTTTTTTTCCTGGGTGCTGTAATTGGGGCTTAGGTGCCAGGCTGGTCCCCAGGGCCTGTTCTGCTTGGGGTGGCGTGGCAGGGGGGTGGCGGAGGCGGCTCGGGGAGGCTGTGCTGCAGAGAGCAGGAAAGATGGAGCTGGGTGTATTTTCTCTCCCGTTGCCAGTCACCCCCGCGGCACCAAGGAAAATGTAAATGCGAATGTTCTAGCCTGTTACGGAAAACAATATCCTCTTGCAATAATTTGTACGTCCATCTGTGAGGAGCGGGAGGAGGCAGGGAGAGAGAGGAAAACAGGGCGAGATGGAGCATCCTCTGGATGGAATTAAGCAGTTATTGAATGTGTTTTAAGCTTCTGTTATTTCCATTCCTCTCCGAAGATCTTTTTTTGATGAAGTCTGTGCTCAGACCGATTCCCCAGAACTAAACTGGGAAGGTGTTTTAATAATCGGTTATCGAGCCTCCAATAACCACCTTATTATTGCCAAAACAAATCCAGGTTTGGGCAGCCAGATGAACCCCGGCGAGGCTGTCTCCGTTGTTACATCCAGCGTGCCAGCATCTGTGTTGCCTGCATTTGCATTTTACTGTGTAAAAGAACAAGCTTCCCCGGCACTAAAATTCCTGTTTTCTAAAAGCCAAAATAATGGGTTGCATTGATTTTTTTTCATTTCCCACCCCAACCTCACGGATGGGGACCCGTGGTTCTCCTCTCTTGAGAAGACCAAATTAAAAGCCTTCGTCAGGCCATTAAGAAAATCTCTAACTCCATTCAGTGTCTAATTAAATCGGGGTGTTTGTGTGTATGTAGAGGGGGCTGCTGTGTACTGGGGAATGTGTTTTTAAAACCTCAAAATGGCAAACACAGCTTAGGGGAGGGGGCGGATGGGCAGAGAGGCCCCGGGTCCTGGTGTAACGTGAGGGAGGATGGAGCTGTCGTGATGCCCGCAGACGCCTCTACCGCTTGGCATCCCTGGGCATCCAAGCCAGCTGCCTTTCATTTCTGCAGCAGCAAGGGGAACTCAATTAGAAAGGAAAAGCAAGTAAGCCGCTGACCCAGGACAGTGCTGAAGTTGAGCAGATCCCAAGGACCCGGCCTGTGAGGCTTGGGTTTCTTGGGCTGATGGATAGAGAGGTGGGCAGGCACACTAGGTGGGGAGAGGAGTGGTCTGGCCCAGTGATGGCTTGCTAAAGAAGCAGGTACCCAACAGCAACCCAGGAGCCCCAGACCCAGGGCCTTTGGGGGAGGGGTGCACACTTCAAGCCCTCTGCCCACTCTGTGTCTCTGGGGATTCCATGCTTACAACTTGCTTGGTCCTCTGCTCTGGCTGGTGAAGGGTGATTCTGTCTGTGGAGGAGGAGAGGGGAGGGTGGGTATTCCAAGAGCTTTGTTTTGGAGGTAGGGGGCTCTGGCTGGGAGAGTCTTCTCCTCCCATTTGACCTTGGAGGATTTTCTTGGGGACGTTTGAGGAGCTCCTGCACCCCAAGTGCTTTCTTAGTCCCTAGCCCAGTGGATTCTAGCTGGTACTCAGGTGCCTGAATAGGGTGAGCTACAGGCAGCAGAAATGGCAGGGTGCCAGGAACCCAAGGGCAAGCCCCATATTTGCATATAATTTACATATTGTATTTGCATGCTCACCTAGCCAAACCAAGAGCCTCGCCCTCAGTGAGTAGCATCTTGACCTGGGCCTCAGTCTCAGCCAGTCAGTGATATTCCCATTGCATGGAAGAGAGGTGGGGTAGGAGCAGGATGCGGGGAGGACTAGGGTTTCGGGTAGTGCTTCTGAGACTTAAACCTAGAGGATAGGACTGGCCCTGAGTTCACCATCTGGCAAAACAGCCCTGGAGCCTCCATTGCCTGTATCAGGCAGACAGTGGCACTGGGGCTATTAGGGTAGGATGAGAGGCAATGGAGAGAAACACCCTAAGGCAGAGAAAACCTGGGGAGTGTGCCATTCCTCTGGTGCTGCAGGAAGACGACAAGGATGAAGAGAGGGACACACAGGACCAACATTAGCCTTTGGTGAGTGCACCCCCAGAATGGAGGGAGCTAGGTGCACAGCACCATGGTTGGGGCGGGCAGGAGAGAGGTAGAAATCTCTTTCACTTTCCCAGCTCTGAGGGGTTGGTTGTGGCCTTCAAGAGATTAGAGAAAAAATGTTTTATTCCACAATGGTCAGGACAGCTGTGGTCATGTGGGGGTGGTCCTGATGGGGGTAGTGGGGAGACAGGCACTGCTGTCATCCATGGAAGGGTGTGTGGAGTTCGGGGTGATGCTTGAAGAACAAGCACTTCAGGAGAGCTGAGTGCTCCCTGCCAGGGAGCCAGCGGGGCTGCCCTCGGCAGGAGTGTGGCCATCAGAATGGCTTTGTCTGCATTTCCGGGCCCTGTGCAGATCCCGCCCTGGCAGGTGCAGCTGCAAGGCTTTCTGGAGTGTTTTTCTGCACCGCTACGGTTGCAGGAGGGTGCTGGTCTGCTGGAGCCCACAGTGGTTCCCAGAGGATGCTGTATGGCACTCTGAGGGGTTAGGTGGAGCCTCAGGGGATGGATGGGGATGGAGGGAGAAGGCCAGTGGGCTGAGCTTTCACCTATGTTTATACATTGGAGTGTGAGGGGAAATAAAGAGGATTGCAAGCCTGGTGTGGTAGAAATTGAGGGTCAAGGCAAACCATCCATTGGCATCCTAGCTCTGCTTTTCCTGGCCATGTGACTTTGGGCCTCTCTGAGCCTCACTTCCTCCAGCTATGAGATGGGATTAAAGGGGATATAATGCATTTGAAGTAGCCAGAACATAGTCTGTGCTCAATAAGCAGGCCTCTTCTTTTCTTCCTGCACTGCCTCCATCTTCCTCCTCCTGCTCCCTTCCCAAAATAGATTATCAGACCCTGCCCTGAGAGCTGGCATTCACCAGTCTCACTTCCGGCCAAGCCAAGTGGCTTCGACTTTGTAACAATAAGAAAGACTGAGTGGTGGCCAGGACAGGGGACATCAGCTCCTTTCCGCAGTCACCTGTCTGGGTAGCCTTCAGGACTCCTCTTTGGCAAGAGAGCTGAAGTCCTGCAGGTGCCTGAGTGTCCCCCAGCCATGCTTAGCAGCAGTGGTGGAAACAAGCAAGGCAGAGGTTGGCTCTGGACTTGCATTAGTGGGTAAGGCATAGGCAGGTCTTGTATTCTTCAAAGGAAGGCTGGGGCTGGTTGCTCCATCAATACCAAGTTGGACAGAACAATAACTATCCCGGAGTTAATGCCAAAGAGCCTGTGTGTGCTCCTAGTGGTGCCCATGACTATAGCTGGACATGTCTCTGTGTCTCTCCCTGCTGCCATGAGCCTCTCTCTCTGTATTTCAGGTAGTTTTGTATTAAGAGAATGCTCTTGGTAGCCTGTGATCTTGGAGGTCCCTGGCCACTCCTCCCACCATGGCCAGGTTTGCTACAGGAGGTAGCATGTGACTTTAAAGTCATGTGCCACCCAGGGCAGGTTGTGGCCTGTGGGCTCCAGAAGTGTAGGGTGGCCATGGGTACAGCAAGCTGGGGCCCTGTTCAACAGATGCTTGTCCAGTGCTGCTTTGTGCACACAGCACTAGCTTTGGGTACCACCGTGCCACTCCAGATGCTACGACCCACCTGTGTGCGCTTGCTATACACGATGCTTGCACTGACAGTGTCCAATAAGCACATCTTCATTAAGAACAGTTATTCGATTGTTGATTCCATATCCATTAAATTGATTCTAAAGGGGTGTGTGTGTGTGTGTGTGTGTGTGTTGGAAATAGCATGGTCCATTGACCTACAAAACAAGACTTGACCTGTCTATTCTAGGGAAGTGACCTCATATTTTCTGTGCCTCTACTCCCTAATCTGTAAAATGGGCAAAATAACCACTGTCCCAGTTGTCCTACAGGGCAGTTGTTATTGGGTGTGTGCAAGAAGAATGAGGGGCTTATGAATCATGAGATGCCCCTTTTTGTACACCGAATGCGGCAACATATCAACACATGTGTGTAAAAACCACAGCCAGCCAGTTTTAGCTCATAAATGCTCTGCTGCGACAGAAGGTATAATTACTGTCATTTCATCATACAGAACGACGGAGGTCTCACAGCTGTTTGCGGCTGTCTCCCCCTCCGTGGGCCCCCCACAAATGGAGAATTTTCCTAGCTTTTGCTTTTCACCATTATGGGGAACAGCTGATGAGGCACAGCCAGGCTAGCAACCGTCTTCCTGGAGCAGGCTCTGCAGAGTCCCCTCAGCCCCAGTGCTGGTGGGAGTGGGAAGAAGCCTGACGCTGTGCTCTCGGGCTCCGTCCCCTCCCAGGTCCTCGGATGTGAGTTTACTCCATGATCCTCTGGACCAACTGCCCAGGAGGCGGCTGACCTTGCCAGGAACCACAGACTTTTGTGGGATGAGCAGTAGGCTCGGGGTCTCCTCTTGTGTGACCTCATTCAAGGCCACGGTGCTCAATGGGACCCCCGAGACGGCTGCTGACTCAAGGGTCATGGACACCCTGTGTCCAGGTGACCTGCCCGGAGGCAGCCGCCATGCGGGAGGATGGAGACCCACTTTAGGGGAGGGCGAGGGGGACGCAGATGACTGTGCTGGGTAGAAGTCTCCCAGGATTGGAGTGCACCTTCCAGGACATGGCGTCTGATGCCTGGTGCCCCCTGCAGCCTGCTCTCAATGTCTCTCTTCCTGTGCCGCAGCACTTCCAGCAACATGGGGCTCCTTCCCCACAGGCAGCCTAGCCCTGGTCCTGAAGTTCTATTGCAGAGCTCATCTTTAGAGCAAGCCAGACTCTGTCGTGGTCTTGTCACCTTCGCGGCATTGGTCCTGCTTCCACATTTTGGGCCACATGGGTGAATGTGACCACTTGCAGGCAGAGGTCCCGCCCCTCTGAGGTCCCTCCTCCAGAGGCACAGCGTCCCTCACCCCGTCTCCGTGGCTCACGATGCTTCTCTGTTCCGGGGGTGGTCATTTTCTGAGAGCGAGGTGGCCAGAATGGAAAGAGTGGTGGAGATGGGGCTCCGGTCTCAGCTGGGACACTGGCTCGCTGTGTCCCCGGGGTAAATGCCTCACCTCTCTCTGCTTTGTGAATGGAAGAGATTGGACAAAATAATCTCCTAAATCCCCCAAGCGTGAACAATCTAAATCCAGGACTCTGGGGACAACTGTGCTGTCTGAGCTGACTCCCGCTGACTCCCTAGAAAGGACTTCCTGGCCGTCAGGGGCCTTCCTCCCACAGCCCGGACTGGAGAGGACGGAAAGATGAAAGCGTCGGTCTGACTGTCAGCTGTTGCTCACAGCTTCTCCTGGAACTGACGGTGCAGGGGCCCTGAAGGTTGAAGAAAAGCTGTGTCTTCCCTGGATCGCCTGGGTTTCAGGTTGCTGGCTTACAGGAACTGTGTTTGCGCTCAGAATCTCAGAAAACAAAAACCCAAACCAGCCGTGTGTCTGGCCAGCGAGGGCGGAGGGCTGAGCCTTGCTCCTCACTGGGGATCACAAACGGGGAGCACTTTTTGCTCATCTCCATGACCAGGGTAGCAAATGGTTGGCATTTAGGTGGGGGAGGGATACATGAAGGAAGCAACATCTAATGCCTGGGATGGTTCCAAATCATTCAGAATCATCCTCAAGTGCCACCCCACCCTCCCAGGTGCTGGCACCTTGGAGACAGCCTGGGTCTAGCCTGCTGTGCGCCTGATGACCAGTGCCCCTCGGAGTGCGGGAGGCCTGGGGTTGAGACGCAGCTCTGCCAGGACTGGCCGTGCAGCCCCAGGAAGTCGCTGGGCCTGAGAGCCTGTGTTCACATCTGTAAAATGGGGTCTCGAGCAGGTGCTCCACCAAATGGCTGTTGTAAGAACTAAATATACCACAATGCAAGAAAAGGGCTTCTCATGGCACCTGGTGCAAGATGCACACTAAAAAGAAACGATGGCAGCGATGATGGGGAAGACGGCTGTGACACGGGTATGCCAGGTTTTCCATGACGTCACAGGCAGAAGCACAGGCCTTGGTTCCTGCTGCTCCATCTTGTCCAAGGACAATACCAGTTGGAAATGCAGGAGGCTCCCGGGAGGCTCGCCTTCTTCCCCAGGGTCTAGTCTGAGACTGTCCTCAAGGCACGAGCATACTACAAGGGGTTTTCCTGTGCAGCTGGTCCTCGCCTGGGTTTTGAACGCACTTGGTGGCTGCACCCCACCCAGCCTCTCTGGACCCAGTTTCTCCAGCGGGAGAAGGGGAATGATCCGAGCAAAGCACAGAACTCATCTCATAGAAACCCTTTGTGTGGAAAGGCAGTGAAGTCAGCAACCTCGCAAATCCATCTAAGAATCGCGGGAGCTCTGTGCCTGGGGCAGCAGCGGTGGGGCTGTTGCAATGTCCTTATTGATCGCACCACTATTAGTTTATTAACTTGATCAGAAAATGAAGATAATTAATGTGGCAGTGAGGTCTTGTCAGCCAAGCCGGGGAGAGCTGTCTGTTTTTGGGAGGGTGACAGAGATGTCCCGTATGGCAAATCTACTTTTCTAACGACGTTAGGCAGAATGGAGAACAATTAGAATCTCTGGCCCTATCGGAGATTGGTGAGTCTGTTATCTAAGGGGGTGCATTTTTAACAAGCTCCCAGGTGATTCTTATGCATATTAATGTTTGAGTGCTACTGTCTTACCTTATTATTATCATCATCATAGGGAAACAGTAAATAATTGTTGCATAAGATGCATTCATTCCACAAATACCTACTACCTCCTTTGATGATGAACAGCCACAAATGCATACACTATAAAGGCCCAGAAAATACCCTGGAGGGAGATAGTGTCCTCACCATGTTACAGATGCAGGAACTGAGGCACAGAGACGGGAGGCTAGATGCTCAGTGCTGTGCCCAGGGGGACAAGGCTGCCCTTGGGGAGCTCACAGGCCTGCAAGGAAGAGGATGCCCCCACCACGCCCCCTCCTGCTCCCCACCCCGCTGAGCCCCACTGCTTCCCCCACCCCATGCGTGCTGTGCCCACCCAGGCAAAGATGCCCCTGGAAGGCTGTTAGTTGTCTCTGAGAGGGCTTTGCGGGGGCCCCCGGCACTGGCTGAGTCTCCTCCAGGAAAAGTCCAGTGAATGAGACGAGTAAATATTGTAAAGGAAGAGAGCAAAATGACTCATCCTCCCTGTGGAGGTGGCGAGGTGTTAATATTTCAGTCCCCTCGAGTTGTCATTTACGATGAATGGACATGATGACGTGGGGGTAACACAATGCGCACCCGAGTTGGCCAGCACCCCCTGCTGCCGCCAGACACCCCCATCCTGACCCGGGCAGGTGTTGGGGGAGCCCTCCAGTGTCGGGTTTCCTTCACCAAACTGATCCCATTGTCACTCAGGATAGCCAAGTGAGCGAGTCTGTGCGATAGATATTTAGGTTTCAGCGGTGACCCTGGGGGCAGCCCACATGCCTGGGGGCGATTTCTGGTTTAAAAATATTGCTGTGCTATTTCTATACTTCTAATCTCCTAGCGATTTGGAGGCTGTTTTATAAAACACAGCATCGGGGTGGTGCTCGATGTTAAACAGTGGAGAAGATTAAATGGGTTTAAGTCCGGGCGTCTGTCACACGACGAGAGAGCCCATAACTTGCATTTTCTATTAAAAACCTATTCCCCCTTTGACCAGAAGCAGCTTTGCTGTTGATCTGCCCGTCTCTGTCTCGGTGGATGAGTGTCCCCCTCCTCTTTCTGCTCTCTGTTGGTTTGCCTGCTCCTGTGTGCCGGGGAAGAAAGAGCTGGGAGGAGGGCTTGGGATGGGAGGGGAAACGGAGTCTCCTGTAGGGGCGTTGCTCAGCCAAATGGGACAGGCTTGAGAGGTGAGGAGAAACCTCAGAAGGCCCCTAGAACACACACTTTGGCGTTGGGGCAGAAAAAAACTTAGGCTTTGAAGCAAGCTCAGGGGAGTCTGGGCCCTATGTCTTTCTTGCTGTGGGTGCTTGGAGAAGTTATCAGTGCCCTGAGCCCCTCCTTCCTCACCTGTACAGTGAGACCACAGGATCTGCCTTGGTGTGGCCATTAAATGAGAAAATGTCCTCGACTGAGCTCCTAGGCCCAGTGCCTGGCACACAGCACGCTCTGTTCTCATGAAGACTCGTATTGCCGGCCAGGCCAATACGCCTTCAGGGTCACAGATGTCCAGCCAGAATGAGGCTAGGCTTAAGGACAAGAACTTGAATAATCTGTAGCCACTGTTAGGGGACGACCCCACCCCCTGCACCCACCACTGAGGGGCAGGGCGCCAGTCCGGTTGGGTTTGCCTCTTCCCCCCAAGCCCATGTAGTGGTCCCGCCTGGAAGGCTTCTGCAGTGTCCCCAACGTGCTTGCCCATTTCAGTGCTGTGCATTGATGAGGCTGTGCTTGGCCGGGAGTCTGACCTGGCTCCTGCCCCCCTCAATCCCGGCCTGCAGTGGTACAGTGCAGTGCAGGCCCCCAGGCCCAAGCTATTCCTCTGCTATGGTTCCCCTCCGAGTGGGTACTTCCAGCCGGTCCTCGTGCTCAGCTCTGGACTGTTGTTGAACCCCCTTTCCTATTTATTCTCCAGCCCTTCCCCCTTGTCTGGGTGTCTCCCACCATCCCTGGGACACTGCACAGCTTGGCAAATGTCTTCTGGAGGGAGGGAAGTCAGAGAGGACGTGAGAGTGAGACGGAGGCAGAGGGAGTCCGCTGAGAAGTCGGGGCACAGCTGTGGCCTGGCCATCCTTTACAGGAAGCGCAGGCCTTCGGCATCCCTCCCAGAGGGACCCGACTCCCACTCCAAGCCCCTCCTCCTTACGCATCCTCATTCTAGGGAACCAAGGTGAGTAAGATGGGGCAATCACCTGTGCCTCCCTCCTGCTTTTACAAATGAGGACACGGAGGCTCAGAGAGGTTCGGTGGCTTGCCTGGGATCACCCGGCAGGGGCAGGTGGCTTGGTCCCACTCCATCCCAGGGCTCTATTGTTCCAGCCACCCTGATCCTCTCCAAGCTGGCTGGGGCTCTGCTGCTGCTTTGAAGATTGAGAAGAGGGGACGCCCCCAGCCCAGAGGCCACACCAGACCCCACCAGGTGCTGTCAGGAGCTCAGGCCCTTGCTGGCTCTCCCTTCTGTCTCTGGGTGCCCGAATATACCCATTGCCACTACAGCCACTTACCTACTGCCCTTGTGCCCAGTTCAACTTGGCACGGAGCAGGCATCTGAGATACTTGGCGGTGAGTGCCTCAGTTTCCCCTTAGGGAATTTGCTCACTCCTTTCTCTTGGCAGGTAGGGTGAGGCTAAATTAATGTTTATTTAAGGGCTTCTGCATTCTGAGCTGACAGGTGCCTTGTGATGGTAAAATATGGACCCAGCATAAGTGCAGAATGCGACTGTTGTACACCTGAGGGTGATGTTTCCTAATGACGACGCACTGTCAGAGCCGTAAGCAGAAATGGATGGTTTGTCTCGTCCTCCTCATCTCCCCCAGACTCAGCAGACAGCAGCTCGCGTTCCAAGGTGGGAGAAATATGAGGCTACTCACCTTCGGCTATAAATCTGCCGTTTCATCAGCTCTGACAGGTGGCTGGACAACCCTAGTCAATTCATCAATTAAATGTACCCATTTGTAGTGGCTGGGAACCCCGTGTCCTTGGCTCTGGCAAGACTGGAGGCCCAGGAGTGTGGGAAGGCTGCTGTCACGAGGGCCATGTCTCCTGGTGGGAGCAGCGGGGGCCTGGGGAAGGGGCGGTCTAGGCGGCCAGGAGATACGGGGATGAGGAAGGTGCATTTGGGGTAGGACTGGGATGAAGGAAAGCCAGTCGGGGCCCAGCCTGGGAAACCCAATTTTGTGCTTTGACTTAATAGGATGGAGTGAGCAGGGCCACCCTCTGCCTCCTGTGGATGCCAAAGCTGGGTTTCAGTCCCAGCTCCAGCCCTCGCATATTGTGTGACTTTGGCCAAGTTAGTTAACTTTTGAGTCTTTATTTCCTTGTCTGTAAAGTGCAAATAATAATGCCCCCACCCCGGGAGTTATGACAGTTAAATAGAATACCCACACCACATGAATGTAGCATCGACAATGGCGCGGAGCGAATAGGGAAATCAGCAGTCACTGCTGTTCCTGCTGCAGGTCCTGTCCTTCCATGGGGCTGCGTCCTACCTAAGTGTTTAGCCGTCCTCTCCCGCACATCAGAAAATGCCCGGACTCCTCTCTGTCAGGGCTTTTTCTCAGCCTCTTAAGTCCATTTGTCAGGTACAAGGTCCAGTCATTCTGCACCCTGATGGATTTTGGCTCCCAAATCCCACGGAGCTGCCACTGTGAGGTTGTCTGATTAACTAGGTTGTCATAGAAAGCACCCAGGACCCCAGAGTGATGTCCCTGCTCCCAAAAGCTAAGGACTGCCTGAGATGACCAGTGTCCAGCGGGGGCAGCTCCCAGGGGGAGGGCGGGAGCACCTATCTGGATCCGCCTTGTCCTTGGCCAGCTCAAAATGGAGGGTGGTGGCCAGGCCCCCTCTTTATTCCTGTGGCATGGTTAAGAGAGCGGCTCTGGGGTCAGACGGCCTGCCTGGGCATCCCAGAGCCCTCCCTTCCTGCTGGTGCAGTCTTGGGTGAGGGCCTTAGTTTCCTCATCCGTACATTGGGATAACAATAGTAAAACTTCTTGGGGCTGTTGTGGGCTTGAAGGAGGCCATGTGGGTCAAGTCCTTACAAGAGTGCCTGGCACCCAGAAGCTGCTTCCCTGATACTGGCCACTGCAGCTCTGTGTGGGAGTCTTCATGGATCCCCAGAGAAGCCTCTCGAAGCCTCAGTCTCTTTCTCACAAAATGGCACAATTGCTTCTTATTTATTGAAAAGGCAGAGTTGGGGGAGGGGGAGGGATGGAGAGAATGGGAGAGAGAAAGATCTTCCATCTGCTGGTTCACTCCCCAAATGGCCATAATGGCCAGGGCTGGGCCAAGCCAAAGCCAGAAGCCTGGAGCTTTATCTGGATCTCCCACGTGGGTAGCAGGGGCCCAAGGACTTGGGCCATCTTCCACTGCTTTCTCAGGCACATTAGTAGTAGGGAGCTGGATTGGAAGTGGAGCAGCCAGGACTTGAACCGGCACCCACGTGAGATGCTGGCACTGCAGGCGGTGGCTTAGCCCACTTCGCCACAGAGCTGGCCCCATGGCACAATTTCTTGATGGGGAGTGTGCTCTCGCCACCGAAAGTTGGGCATGTTTTGGAGCTTCTGAGGGTCCCCCCCCACAAGTGAATGTGCTCAGCCACCACCCCTGGGAGTGTCCCTGGGACAGCATGAGGGAACACAAGGCACGGACGCCCCCTTGCCCAGCTCCCTTGTGGCCACTAAGAGTGCAGTGCTTGGGGGGGACGGCAGATGCATTTGCTGCTAAGAGGACGGCCCTGCTGCCGCAGCAAGGAGCCCGAGAATGTGTTTTCCAGCGCGGCTGCTAATGGCTTCATCACGGCTTTTTATGAGATGATGTGAATTGCTCTGGCCAATGAGGCTTAATGGCCTTCCTCCACCAGCCGCCTGGCGTCTTCTCCCCGGAGGCTCAGCGCAGAGTTAAGCCAAGAATATTAATACGGTCCGGATGTGGGCCCTCCCCCTTGCCCATAAAGTTGTGGAAATTGAGGTCAAGTTGGGTCCCCTGCAACGTTCTTTAAACAAGCAGCAGAGTGGTTTGTTTGCTCCTTGGTCTTCCCGGTGGAGAGGGGATGGCTTCCAGCTGGAGGCCTGGGACCAGCTTCTCCCTTCCCCTGGGTTTGCTCCCACTGGCTTGGGGGTGGTCTTGTTAAAGGGGCAGGTTCTTTGGTGGGAAGAGCGGACCCCTGATACCACCATTCAGGGCTGCTGGGATGAGAGCAGGGAAAACCAAGGTCCTGGGCTGACGTGAGCAGGGCAGATGGCCTGTCTTCCCTGGGAGGCAGCCCTGTCATTGTCAGCTGTAACCACGAGGGCATCCTGGGATGCGGATGAGGGTGGGGGAACAGCCTGCCAGGGACTAACGGAGGGCGTCCCTGCAGTCTTGAGCAGCCTCTACTCTGTTTTTTAATTTTTTATTTATTTATTTTTTTTTTTTGACAGGCAGAGTGGACAGTGAGAGAGAGAGACAGAGAGAAAGGTCTTCCTTTTGCCATTGGTTCACCCTCCAATGGCCGCCGCGGCCGGCACACTGCAACCGGCGCACTGCGCTGATCCAATGGCAGGAGCCAGGTACTTATCCTGGTCTCCCATGGAGCGCAGGGCCCAAGCACTTGGGCCATCCTCCACTGCACTCCCTGGCCACAGCAGAGAGCTGGCCTGGAAGAGGGGCAACCGGGACAGAATCCGGCGCCCCGATCGGGACTAGTACCCGGTGTGCCGGCGCCGCAAGGCGGAGGATTAGCCTAGTGAACCGCGGCGCCGGCCCTCTACTCTGTTTTACAAATGGAAGAGCAGAGGATCCGAGCGGGGAGGCAGTGCCGCAGTCAGCTCTCATTGGGGCTAGGTTGGGAAGCTGGGGCTCTTGCCCCTAAGCTGAGATCCTACGTCCCCAGTCAGCCCTATGTGGCCTTGTCCAGGGGTCCAAGCCGGCTCTCAGGATCTCCTGCAGTTTCCACCTTTCTTAGCGGATCCCAGTCCCTGAAGCCTTCCTTGTCACTTAAGGTGAGGTTTTGATAAAAACCTCAGAAAAAAACACGAAAATCCTGCTTCGGAGCAATGGGCTCAGGTTTGGTCCTGTATCTCAGCTGTGTGCTCTGGGATGAGTCACAGCAGGGTCCCCAGCCCGCAGGGGTGCACAGTGGGTGCCCCCTGTTCAGGGAGCTCATTTCTCTAAGATGTCGGTGCCCCTCCTGACATGTGGACCTCAGAACTTCGGCCTAATGGTTTGTGACAGGCTCTCCCCATGCATTCGGCCTGGCCCGAGGATGAGACGGTTTTCCTAGGCTGGAAGCTTCTACAGGAGAGGAACTCTCCTGTTCTTCCTGGCCAGTGCCGGGTGTGTGGCCCCAGGCCTGGCAGGGCGGAAGTGGGGCTTGGAAAGTGCCCTAACCCGGTGTCTCCCCTGGCCTCCCGCAGCCCGCCCTGAAGATGTCGGCACCAGCCTCTACTTTGTGAATGACTCGCTGCAGCAGGTCACCTTCTCCAGCTCCGTGGGGGTGGTGGTGCCCTGCCCAGCCGCGGGCTCCCCCAGCGCGGCCCTTCGATGGTACCTGGCCACGGGGGACGACATCTACGACGTGCCGCACATCCGGCACGTCCACGCCAACGGGACGCTGCAGCTCTATCCCTTCTCCCCCTCCGCCTTCAATAGCTTTATCCACGACAATGACTACTTCTGCACCGCGGAGAATGCCGCCGGCAAGATCCGGAGCCCCAACATCCGCGTCAAAGCAGGTGAGGGACGAGGCGCGCGCTCGCCGACAGGGGGCGCTCGGGCCGGGGGCGTGGGCTGCGCATGTGCGCGCAGTGCTGTGGGCGGTGCGCGGGACACGTCGCTCAAGGACCCTTTTGTTGCTCTGCGGTATCGCTACTCCGCCACGTACCATACCATCGTGTGGCGGAGAAGACCCCGTGGGGAGCCTCAGTTTCCTCTTCTGCGGAGTTGAGGTTTGCCCCCTGCCTCGTATACCCACCTCATACCTTGATTTAAACCGGAGAGTGCTCGCTGAGTGCTGTTTGTAGCCTTTGACTCACAGAACACATTCGTTGACGTAGTTTATTTACTTATTTATTTTTAAAAGATTTATTTATTTATTTTGAAAGTCAAGAGTTACACAGAGAGGGAAGGAGAGGCAGGGAGAGAGGTTTTCCATCCTTTGGTTCACTCCTCAAAAGGCCACAATGGCTAAAGCTGGGCCCATCTGAAGCCAGGAACCTGGAGCCTCCTCTGGGTCTCCCATGTGAGTGCAGGGTCCCAAGCAGTTAGGCCATCTCCCACTGCTTTCCCAGGCATATTAGCAGGGAGCTGGATCAGAAGGGGAGCAGCCGCGACTTGAACCAGCGCCTATATGGGGTGGCCAGTTCTGCAGGCTGCAGGTTTACCCACTATGCCAGAGAGTCAGCCCCATCTATCATTTTTTTAAAAACCCTTTGCTGAAGTGCATTAAAAGTCTACCTATTGTAAATACACGGTTTGATGGATTTCCACAAAGTTCAACAAATACTTGAAGCCAGAAATGCAACATCAGCAAGTCAGAGGCCTGCCCTCCTACTTTTCCTGGTCACCGTTCCCCTGAGAGTTACCTCGCTCCTGATGTCTAAAAATACCAGTGTTTTGCATGTTGTTACACTTTGTGTGACTGGATCCTACGGCGCGAATTCTCTTGTCTCTCTTGCTCATCTGGGATTTGCATGCACTGTTGCCGTGGTGGCTTGTTCGTTCTCATTGCTGTGTGGCGGCATGTTGTGTGTCTGGACCACACTTTACAAGGCATGTTTTTTGTTTTCCCATAATATGTATTTTTCATGAGCTTTTTGAAGACCTCATGCAAGTGTGGGTTGCAAAAATTTTTGCACCAAATATCTTCTAATTCTGTTTCCCATAATTTTTTTAAAAAGTTTTTATTTATTGATTCGAGAGGCAGAGAAAGGTCTTCTAGCTGCTGGTTCACTCCCAGCTGCAACAGCTGGAGCTGGGCCAATCCAAAGAAGGAGCCAGGAGCTTCTTCCGGGTCTCCCATGCTGGTGCAGGGGCCCAAGCACTTGGGCCATCTTCTACTGCTATCCCAGGCCATCAGCAGGGAGCTGGATCGGAAGTGGAGCAGCCGGGACTCACAGGTGCCCATATGGGATGCCAGCATTGCAGGCAGAGGCTTAACTTATAGAGCACTGGCCCCAGAAAGACAGATATTACATTTGCTGATTTTGATTCCACAATAGGGGCTGATGTTGTGGCGCAGCGGGTTAAAGCCCTGCGCCAGCATCCCATATGGGTACCGGTTCTGGTCCTTGCCGTTCCTCTTCCCATCCAGCTCTCTGCTATGGCCTGGGAAAGCAGTGGATGATGACCCAAGTCCTTGGGCCCCTGTACCCACGTGGCAGATCCAGAAGAAGCTCCTGGCTCCTGCCTTCGGATTGGCTCAGCTCTGGCCGTTGTGGCCATCTGAGGAGTGAATCAGTGGGTGGAAGACCTCTCTCTCTGTCTCTACCTCTCTCTGTAACTCTGCCTTTCAAATAAATAAAATAAATCCTAAAAAATATATCCACAATAGGTAGGGCTGGCCAGCCTGGAGTGGGAGCCAGCAACTCCATCTGTCAGTCTGGGAATCCGGGTCTCCCACGTGGGTGTCAGGGACCCAAGTATTTGAGCCATCACCTGCTGCCTCCCAGGGTGCACATTAGGAGGAAGGTGGAATGGGGAGCAGGACTGGGAGTCTAACCCAGGCACTCCAGTATGGACGCAGGTGTCCGAAGTGGCGATAGCCTAACTGTTACATCAAATACCTGCCCCTTCCAGGAGCTTTTAAAAGTGCTCTCTTATTTGTCCATCTCACTGTTGGTGGACGCTTGAATACAACAGAGCTCCTGAGGACCGGCGTGGGATACAAGTAGATAAAATGTACCAAAAATCATGACAGAGAACTTAGCAGTGAAGAATCTGGATCTTCAGAAGAGTCGTGGAGGCAAGGAAGTGAGGGTTTCTCAGGTTGTCTCGATTCTCTGGGTTAGGTCTGGAGGTGAGCAAACAGCTTAGATCCGCCGTCCTTACGTAGGGCGTGATGATGCTGGTGTGTCATAGTCACTGGTGCGGTGTCTCTCAGACATAAAGCGCTGGTGTGGGGGTGTGATGTCCTTAGAAGAGCTGCTTCGGTGAGAGGACAGGTGCAGTCCAGCCGCCTGTGGCAGCCCCAGCCCTAGAGGGCACCATCTTTCCTACTGTGTTGGGCAGACCAAGAAGCCGGTGTTCTTGGGACGACCTCCCAGCCAGCGTACTGAGTGACATTGCTGCAAATGAGCCCCCTGGCTTCCTGGCTCCTGCTGCGGGAGGGTGTGCCTCTTCCAGGCCCCAGGTAGCTGGGAACAGGATGGTGGGAAGGTGAGAGCTCTGCCTCATTCTGTCGTGTTGTTTGCAGGGAAGCTGTGAGCTCTTGGAACCCAGGGCCAGGCTCTGGGGTTCTCTCCTGGGCTCCCAGGGACTCTCCTTCTAGGAGGGTGTCTGCACTGTTGCCCTAAGGCCACACCAAGGGCTGAGCCGGGAGCCCTGAGGCCTGGATCTGGGGTCCAGTTCTGGCTTTCCCTGCCTGGAAGACAGGGCTGGGGGAAGGGCCAGGCTGTTTCCTGGTACCTGCCTCTCATTGGGTTAGGAGGTAGTTTCACAGCAGGTCTGTAGAGTGTTCCTTACAGATGAGAGACTAAGAACAAAGAGAGGTTAAGCTGATGGCCCAGTCGCTGCCCACAGCCAGTTGGTCACAGAGGCGCTGCTGTAATGAGAAGCCACCTTGTCCGTGCTGGCCCTTTCACAGTTAACTGATGAGGCAGATGAGCCTCTGAAAGCTTAACTCCTCTGTCCAGGATCACACACGGGGCTGCAGGTGGGGAGGGGCTGCTTGTTTGGAGCTCTTATCCCTGATCTGTCGTGAGTGGCAGGTGCCACAGCCCCCGCTTTCCAGGCCACCAGTCTGTCCTCCCCAGGACCGGCTCCCCACAGTCTTCTGTGTATAAGAAGCTTGTCCCACATCTGAGGGAAGTGCCCTGCCCAGCCCTCGGCTGACCACAGCCCCAGAGCATCGCCTCCCCTCCCGTCTTCTCTCTCCTGCACCTCAGCTGTGGCCATAGCAAGGAGGAGGGGAAGGAATAAAGGCCTGGAGAAGGGCCAGGGAGGACCGGGCCAATTGGCAATTAAGAGGCTCTTGATGATGCCAGAGGGGCTGCAGGTGCACAACCTGGGAGGGGGCCACTGCCGGGACCCCAAGTGTCACCCTGGCAACCATGGTGGGGAGAGAAGGTGCCTGCTGAGAGACAGGGTGAGCCCCTGGGAGAAGCCCGAGCAGAGGAGGACAGGGCAGAGACAGGACCCTCGGCCCCCTTCCTAAGGTCGGGTCAGCCCACCCATGGGACCTAACAGGTGACAAGGGCCAGAACAGCCCTGGGATCAGGGCAGGGCATGGACCCTGGCTCTGAGGGGGTGCCCTGGAGACCCAGGCAGTGTCAGAGGTGGAGGAAGGCAGCAAGGATGCTTCGTTTTGGAGGAATTGGAGATTGTGTCCATGTGTCTGGGGTTCTGCATCCTCAGAGATGATGACAGTTTCAAACACTCCCTGCCATGGTCCTCACCCGTGACTTGTCCAGAAACTTCAGCACCTGAACTGCGTTTCCCAGGCTGCTGCCTTTCCTGGTGCTGTGGCCCAAAACTCTATTGTTGGATCACACGTCACAGCTTTTATTTTGGCAAATGGTCGTCTTTGGAGCCAAAACAAACACTACCTGGAGCCAGGAATAATGTAGGAAATCTGGGGCCTGGTGTTGTGCAGCAGGTGAAGCCACTGCCTCTGATGCCGGCGTCCCATATCGGAGCACTGGTTCGAGTCCCTGCTGCTCTACTTCTGATCCAGCTCCCTACTGATGCACTTAGGAAAGCAACAGAAAATGGCCCAAGTACTTGGGCACCTGTCACTCACATGGGAGACCCAGATGGAGTTCCAGGCTCTTGGCTTCAGCGTGGTCCAGCTCTGCCTTTTGGAGTCATCTGTGTAGTTAACCAGTGGATAGATTTCTCTCTCTGACTTTCAAATAAATAAAATACATAATTTTTTTTGAATGTAGGAAATCCACTTTGGTTTCCCTAGGGGAATTCCTCTGGTTGCCATTTCCGGGTTCAGGGGCTGCCGTCAAGCTCCCTGCAGTCTCACACAGACTGGAAAGGTTGAGCTTGCATTTCTGGGGCTGTCCATGGTGGGAGGGAAGGTTGCTGGAGAAGGAGTTACCTAGACAGGAAGGGGATTGTGGCAGGAAGTTCTGGGCTGGGCAGTGGGAGATGGGAGGGACCGGGGTGGAGGGAGGCTCTCGGGAAGGTCCATTGACTCTTGTTTCTCTCTCGCCCCCCTCATGCCCCCTCTTCTCGCTCCCGCCCCCCCCCCCATCTCTCTGCAGTCTTCAGGGAACCCTACACCGTGCGGGTGGAGGATCAAAGGTCAATGCGTGGAAACGTGGCCGTCTTCAAGTGCCTCATCCCCTCTTCAGTGCAGGAATATGTTAGCGTTGTGTCTTGGGAGAAAGACACCGTCGCCATCATCCCAGGTAAGACAGGATCGCGGGGCCGGGGCTGGGTGAAGGTGCCTGAGCTGGTTGTTGAGCTGATCAAGGCCTTGAACGTGGTCTGTTGTGTGGTGTCTCGTTCTTCTGGTGAGGCTTCAGCAAAACGGTGTCTTTGGTCTCTGCGTGGGGAGGTGGAGATCTGTGTGCCGGTGGCCTCTCCTGGGCATGCAAAGTGCTCCCCTCCAGAGGACCGAGCCACCATCCTTCCTATACTGAGGTCTGGCTTGGCTTTGCGCCGAGGGAGGGGTGGCAAGGCTAGAGGCAGCTCTTCTGTGGAAATGGCCAGGCAAGGAGAGAGGAAAGCTGGGTCGAGGTCTGTGTCGCCGCGGTGAGTGCCATGAACGAGCACTGCTGCTCCCGGACCTGCTGTGGGAGGCGTGCACGGGGCCTGTGCTATTTCAGAAGTTGGCTGCAGACTGCACCCATGGCCGATGGCAGGAGGTGGGGGAAACACCGCATTGCAGGTGCCCCACTTTGCAGCCGCCATGTGAGCCTTTCCACCTCTGAACCCCAAGAGAGAACCTCACGTCCTTAAAAGACCTCTCAGCCTCCAGGTACCAGGAGGGCTCTGCCACCCTCCCTCTGTGCTCGCACACTGCAGGGGGTCTGCTGCCTTGACCTTTGCTGTCCTGCCTGTAGAGTAGAGGGACTTGACCAGGCGCTCCTTGGGTGTGAAGGGCCTTGGCTGCCTGTGGGAGACGATTCTTGCTCCTCATTGTCTACGGGTTGGTTGGGGAAGATATGACTTCCACACATGGCACCTTTAAAAGCTGGGGTTCTTAATCCCACTCCCTATCCTAGCTCTGGAGAAGCTCCTTCAAGAGTACCAATGGTTATGCCAATCTCAAATCAATTGAGTCTAAATCTCTCAGGAGTAGGGCCTGGGCATCAGCATTTTCCAGTGATCCCTGGGTGATTCTTACTGTACAGGTAGGATAAGAACCAACGCTCAGGCATGCCAACAGCTAATGTGGAGACACTTTTTTTGAGACATTTATTTGTGTTTTATGATCGGTCCTTTTGGCCTCTCTCAGTTCCAGGCAGGTGGGCAGGCCATTATTTCTGTTGGCTTCAGAGCTGGTAGCAGGACAGGAATCTGAAGCTACTTGAGGATGACTGCCCTTGCTGTTTTGTAAAACCTTAAAACAATGGGAAAGGTGCCGATGGCTGTGGTATTGGTTAGTTTCCCATTACTATAATGAAATACCCAAGGCTGGGTGCCTTATAAAGCAAGGAGATTTATTTAGCTCATGTTTCCAGAAGTTCAAGGGCATGGTCTGGCATTGGTTTGGTACTGATTTTCGGCATTACAATGGTGAGGATGTGTTTGAGAGGGAGAGATCACGTGGCAGTGATATGGGGAAACTAGGTAGGGCCATAGGCAGGAATAGGTGAGCTGGAATCTTTGCCAGTCCTGCACTGTAACTCTGTTCCCGTACCTGTCAATCCATTACACCCACTGTCCCATGATGCACCTGGGTCTCACCTGGGACCAGGAAGGAGGAGATGCTAGGATGGCCAGATGGCAGTTTAAGTCTATGTTTTCATGGAGGCACCATGAAAACCCTAGAAAGCTGCATGTACTCTAACCTCCATCTCACTTGTATATTTAACTAGGATGCCACCCGCTGTCTCATCAGAGACTGACAATGTGGGAGGGGCCCTTCCTTTGCTCTTGACCATGCGTATGAGTCTGTCTCTGTCTTGCCCTCTCTCTCCTCCTCTCCTCATTGGCTCTCTCTGGCCCACTCATGATGGGCATCTCTGCTTGTGGGGTTGCCCACGCTCAGGCGTGAGTATATGTTCGCTCTCTTTAAAATAAGTCATGCTTCCACATGTGCACTGACTGTATTTATGTCTCTGCTTTGAATTTATCTCTGTGGTGGGCAGGAACCTGGTAAAAAGATTAAGATACATAGACCCATAACAGCAGGGCAGGAAGAGCCACCTGGGAGTCCCCTGGGAACCAGGAGAACTACTCTAACCCCTTCCTCAGTGCCCCGCCACCACCTAACATCCTCCCTGCAGACCCCACCTGTTACAGGTCCTGTCACCACCACAGGTAGGACCAAGCTTCCAGGACAGGACCCAGGGTAGGGGGTAGGGGACACACTGCAACCACAGCAGGTGTTCTGTCTGGAAGGGGAGCCTCTGAGAGCAAGGAACAAAGAGGAGGCAAAAGAGTGCCAGGAACAGGAATGGTGCTGGAGGAGGCTCTGTGGCTGCAGCTGAGGAAGCAGCTGGATCTCAAGGAGTGCCGTGTGATGCCCTGCAGGGTCTGGAACTGTCCAAATGAGGCAGGAGGTGCACCCCACAGGGACCATGTGGGCAGGGGTCACGGGCTGGTGGGGGTCGGGGGGAGTCCTAGCAATGTCAGAGACAGAATTTCCTGCAGAGTCGGATTTAAAGGGATTAAAGAATGTAAAGAAATGCAGTATTTCCTGTACACTTGAGTTTATAGACTAAGCATGATATCCATTAAAATAATTATTATATTCAAAGTTTTTTTGAGTGCTTATTATATATGCCGGGAACTGGGTTAAGAAACTTTTAAAAATGATCTCATGTTAGCCTCACGAAAAGCCCGTAAGTGTATTTTTCCTCCCTCCATTTTACAAAAAAAAAGGAGGCTCAGAGAAGCAAAGGAGCTTCTGGGTCACGGGTCCATTAAGCGAGGATAGAGGCTTGGATCGGGTTTGTTTTTCAGCCCGTGCACTTAACCCCACACAGCAGCGTCTCCCCACACCCACACAAATGCATCCAATTAGGTGTTACTCTGACTGCCGCCGTGAGCGCTGGGGCCTGAAGAAGAGGGAAAAATCAATGTTGATCTTTCAGGGAAGGCTTCACGGAATCAGGTCCACTGAGTGATTAAGAGCCCCAATCTAGAACCAGACCACTTGGATTTGGAACTCCTTCCATTGCTTACGAGCTGGGCAAGTAAGTCACAGACTCCCTCAGTTTCCCCAGCTGTAAAATGGGCCCCTTGGGTTGTAATTAGAAGGAGTTACTTACTACGTGGCCAATGCTGAGGACACAGGCTGACAGCTTCTGCGGATGGGTTGTGCTTCCTCTTGGTGCCTGCCGTTTCTGTGGCAGCGTTCTGCCGCATCCCAGTCATGACCCCCGCAAGACTGCGCACCAGGGCGGCTCACTGGCTTGTCTTCACCCAGCATCCCTGGCTCTTAGCTCTTCCACGGTCAGGGCACTCACTCAGTGTTCAGTGAGTGGATGCATGGATGCCGGGAAGAATTCTGGAGGAGTCTGGGAAGCCACATGACCGAGACAGTGAAACCGGCTGGGCGTGGTGAGCCTGGGGCAGTTAGGAGACCAGAGCCCACAGGAGAGAGGATGGAAGGCTAGCCAGCTCCTGCGCTTAGGAGCTAGAGGCAGTGAGCTCCCCCCAGGCGGTCCTTGTAGTTGGTGCTTCAGGGCCGTCTTTGATGTCAAGACTGGGCTGCTGGCCCCAAAGGGCATAATTATCAGGGAAGTGGCCTTGATGCTAATCTGCGGGGCTGTGTTCAACTCTGGTTCTATAGAACCCTTTCTTTCCTTTGGTCTTGCAGAATTTTCTTCCCCTGCCTAACTCTCTAACCCCAGCCATAATCATTCTAGATCCTTCTACAGCTACATGTTAGACCCAGGGCTGTTCCTCCCCAAACACACAGATCTAATGAGTCTGATAGCAGGAAAAGAGGGGTTTGCTTCCTCCAGGCTCTAGGTGAGGGACCAGGACTTGTGTCTACATGCCTCATACTTTAATTTTAGAAAGTTCAAATAGTTTGTTGATTTTTTTATGAAAACAGAATTTCTCTTCCGTCTCTATTCATGCTATCTCCAACGTGTGTGCTGTGCTGTGCTGTGTGTGCGTGTTTTGCAATGGGGAGGCTGGAGGGCAGCTTCTCACGGTGGGGAGAGATTTAATGATCAGTTGCCTTGGAGGCTGAAGAAGGATGGAGGAGCCAGTCACTTCCCTCTGACACTCCAGGGTCTGCTTCTGGGGCAGGGGAGCTGTGTTGACTTTGATCTCTGGATGTGCGGGGCTGGGCTCAGATTCTCCACAAACCACAGAGCCGGCAGGAGCAGGTGCTGGGAATCAGGAGGAGGTGTAGGGGAGGCTGATGTGATCAATCAGGGCCCCAAGAGGCAGCCCCTTGAGGAGAGCAGGTGCCTTGGGAGGAGGGGGCCCAAGGGCAGGTGCAGGCCCCTGTGAAGAGGAGCCAGCTCCTCCCCCATGCTGCTTTTTAAGGGAGTCTGGGGAGGATTCAGGGCTTAGGACTTAAACAGGCTGGGGAGTTGGATAATTGCACATGGGTTTGTCTTCTTGGCTATCCATGCCTATCCTAGAGTTGGCAATGGAATCTCTTACCGGGTTTTTGGTTGTGCTTTTCCCAGAGTAGGGGGAGGCTAAAGATACAGACCAAAGTGCTAACCGTCCTCAGAGCCACCTGCCACCGCTACACCTGCCTCCAGTGCCTCCTCCCACCCTGAGCTGGCCACCTCCCTTCACGCCTGCTGTTTAAAGATGGATAAATGAAGCGCAGGGCCTCTCACTTTTGGTCTGGTGGATCCAGCCCCTGGTTCTCTCCTGAGGGACCTGGTGTTATGGTGAACTGGCTCTCCAGAGCCCGTTGGGTGGGGGTAAGAGGGCCAAAGGCTGAGCACAAACATAAATTAAAATTAAGGCCTCCAGTGAAGCCGAGATGTGGTTTAATTTCCCATCTGCATGATCACCATTACAATGCATGTTACTGGATATAAAGATAAATCCGGCCCTGTTCCTAATAGCTTTTCATTTCCACCAGACCTGATTATATTGATGTGGGCTCCTTGTGGGAGTTTCCCAGCATGCTCTTCCCCAGCATCCTGAATGGCTCTGTCGGCCCCAGCGGGGGGTTTTGGACACTGCTCAGACGTGGCCAGATGTGTCTGCTGCTGTTCTGCAAAACCAGCCGGGAGGAGCTCCCCGCTGCCAGCCTAGGGATGGGGCCTGTGGGTGTTGGGATCTTGTTCTGACTTGGCCAGGCTGTGAGTACATGGAGGGTACTGCGTGATGGGGGAGGGGAAATAGGGACAAGGGGGAATCTGGCCAGAGGGATCCTGTCTGAAAAGGCCCCTCTGAGGCTGGCGTTGTGGTTAACCTCTGCGTGGGTCACCTGAATCCCATAGGGCTACCTGGGGTCAAGTTCCTCCTGCACCACTACTGCCTATCCAGCTTCCTGCTAGTATGCACTCTGGGACGCAGCAGACGATGACTCAGGTGCTGAGCCCTTGACATTCATGTGGGAGACTGGGATGAAGCTCGGGCTCCTAGCTTTGGCCTGGCCCAGCCCTGGCTGTTGCAGGCCTTTGGGGAGTGAACCAGCAGACAGAAGATCTCTGTCTCCATCTCTGTCTCTCTGCCTTTCAAATAAATAAAAATGAGTAAACATTTAAAAAAAACACATGAGAAGGCCCTCCAATGCGAGGATTCCCACTGGGCAATGCCTCCTGGCTGTGGCCCACCTCTGCCCACAGGTGGGAGCCAAGTGACCACCCCAGCCCTCCTCCAGCTCCCTACAGTGATTGTCCCCAGTGGGCCAGGGGCCCAGGGTTTCCCATGGGTTTTTATATCTTTTCATTTCACCCTCTGCATGATCCCTACTGGTCCCCCCACCTCTGCTTGTTGGTACCCCACCCCTCTTTGACTGTAAACTTGGTTCACGTGGGTCCCTTTCACAAGCCCTCCCACGCAGCTCAAGCCGCTACTCCTGCAGCTGCGTTCCTAGAGCAGCTCCTTCCTCCCGTCTCGTGGTCCAGGCGGTTATTTCTATCTGTCTGCCATAGGAGTTGGTACGCCTATATCCTTTCCATCATTGTGTCACCAGCAACAGCATAGCACTCCCATAGAGTAATAATATGATTAATGGTAATATCCATCATGGATGAGACCTCTTTTATGTCAGGCATTTTGCATTTTTATTTATTTTTTATTTTTAAATTTTATTTAAGTTATACAAGTTTCACGTATTTCATGTATACAGATTCGGGAACATAGTGCTACTTCCCACCCTAGCCTCCCTCCTGCCTGTGCTCCAACCTTTCTTCCTCCTCTTTCTCCCATTCTCAGTAGGCATTTTCAATTTATTTTCCCTAATCCTCACAATAACCCTTTTAGAGCGATAATGCTTGCTGTTCTTTTCCTGTTTGACAAATGAAGACATTGAGGCTCAGAGAAGTTATCCGAGGCCACACAGCTAATAAGGGATGCTGCCTGGGTTTGAGCTGGGATCTTCTGGGGTCTTGTACCTCTGCTGCCTCTCCAGCACAGCCTCCCCATTAGGAGTGAAGGGGTGAACAGTCCTCGGATTTCCACACAGGATGAGCACCTGTCCTCATCTGCCATGTTTGCTTGGAGACAGAACTGTGTCACTAGCTGACCTCTGGCTGTGTGTGGTAACCAGAGGTTCTCATTTTTCTTTCTTTCTTTCTTTCTTTCTTTCTTTCTTTCTTTCTTTCTTTCTTTCTTTCTTTCTTTTTTGTTAAAGTTTATTTTACTTATTTGAAAGGCAGAGTTAGAGATAGAAACAGAGAAAGAGCGAGAGAGAGAGAAAGATCTTTCATCCACTGGTTCACTCCCCAAATGGTTGCAAAGGCCAAGGCTTAGCCAGGCCAAAGCCAGGAGCCAGGAACTCCATCTTGGTCTCCCATATGGGTGGCAGGGTCCCAAGCACTTGGATCATCCTCCAGTGCCTTCCTAGGTGCATCATCAGGGAGCTGCATTGGAAGCAGAGCAGCCAGGACTCAAACCTGTGCTCCGATATGGCTGCTATCACGGGGAACAGCAGCTTAGCCCTCCATACCATGATGCTGGCACCGGCTCTGATTTTCTGATGGGCAACAGGTCCCTTCTAAAAGATCAATGAACAAAACAACCATTCTAACAAGGGGACTTTACTGGGCACTGGCTCTGTTTGGGGCCCTGATCTGGGAATTTGGGATTCAGCTCGTGTCCTCAGCTCTGAAGGGCAGGGATGGAAATCTCCATAGAGCAAACAAATCTGACCTCGCCTTGGCTTTGGAATGCAGATCCGACTTACTCATTATGTTTGGCTCAGCTTCATAGGAAGGTTACTTTGGATGCCGTGAGTCTACACCGACTTGGACGGGGTGTGAGCCCAGGAAAGAGAGAGACAGGTGGTGCTGGAAACCAGTCCAGACCACGTGCAGACCCCAGACGGTCCGAGCTGGTGGTCCAGCCTCCTCATCCACTGATAAAGCATCCTGGGCACAGCCCAGTCTCCTTGTTTCTCTCCTGCTTGCTCTCAGGCCTGTGGCCACTTTTGTTTGACTACCAGATGGTTTTCCATCTTTGTCCAAAACCTGAGCGTCTCTCAAGGTCTCGTTCAGACCTCTCTGTTTTCTGTGATGTTGTTCCTGCTAAGAACGGGTTTTAAAATCACCCGGATTAACCCCCTCCCAGCGATCCTTTCCTGAGTGCCTCCTGAACTTTATCAGTTCCTCACTCAAGACACTAATCACATTTTTTCCTGTGATAGTTTCACACCTGCGCTGTGCCTGCTTGCGGGAGTGTGGAATCTGCAAGAGCAGTGTTCGTGTGCAGGAGATGCTGGTGGGATGGCCGGGATTCGCTGGCCCTCGGTCTCATTCACTGGGGGTGCAGGGGGTGGGGCTGATGGCACGGACGTGAGCTCAGAACGAGTCAGCCCCTCGGGTTTGGGCCATGCAGAGGAATCCAAGCTGACCATGGCCTGTTCCTCTCCTCGGGGGCCCCACTCAGGGCTCCGGGGTCTTCCCGGGGAAGGGGATGGTACAGCAGGGCTCAGTTATTCCTGGCAACAGCAGCCCAGGAAGGTGTCCTGGAGGGAGGGAGGCAGGGCCTGTGATCAGGAGGGCCTTGGGAGCCCTTGGTGGAGGTGACAGCGTGGGTGCAGGCCAGCAGGCAAGGAGAGGGTGGGATGATCTGGGGACGTGACTGGGAGGGCAGAAAGAAGTAGTGGGTGACAAATCCAAAAAGGTTACTGGCTGTTTGACCCCTGAAGATCGTGGACTAGGGCAAGAAGACAAGGGGTATGATAATGCTGACAATATTTAGAGTACTGACTGAGTTGGCAGGCTCTGTTCTAAGCAGTTTACCATAATTAGCTCGTTTACTCTGCGTGTGTGTGTGTGTGTGTGTGTGTGTTGTCCTGCCCAGATTGCTCTTGGGTTGACCCTGTGTCCAAGGGACAAACTAGTCCTTTTTCCATGAGCCAGAATGTGTTTTTTTTTTTTTCTTCTTCGATCTTTATTTATTTTAGAGACAGAGACAGAGATAGGCAGAGCTCCCATTGTTGGTTCACTCCCCCAAATGCCCACAAAACCCAGGACTGGCCCAAATCAGGAGCCAGGATCTCAAACTGGGTCTCCCATGTGGATGGCAGGAACCCAGTCCCCTGAGACATTACCTGCTGTTTCTCAGGGTGCACATTAGCCAGAAGCTAGAATTGAGAATGGGGCCAGGACTTGAAACCAGGCCCTTGGAGATGAGATGCGGGAGTTCTGAGTGTTGTCTTAACTGCTGCACCAGACACTTGATTACTCTCCCATTTGACAGATGAATCAGCTGAGGCAAAAAGTAGATAACTAAATTGCTTAAAGCTAGTAAGCGGAAGAGCTGGGATTTGAATTTAGGTACTCCGTAATCTGTGCATCTGTGCTGCCTTATATTTTTCTTGCCTCACAACAAGAAAAAGATGAACAACCTGACATCAGTGGGAAGCAGTTATGAGCAGCCAGTTCCCAGAAGGTGCAGTGGGTGGAGTGGGAAGAAGACAGTCTGTGGAATCTGCTGGGTTTAATCAGTACCTGCAGCAAGTTGTTGTCAAGGCCTCCACTTATTCATCTGTAAAATGGGACAATGAACCTAATGTATGTGAAATCCCTGAAATGAAAAATAGGCCTGTGGGGAGACCAGAACTCTCAGGTGGGGAAGGAGTGGCCTCAGTGCCTCAAGGAGATGCATCCCTTCGGCGTCATGGGGTATCCAGCCCTAGGACCCGTCCTCCTCACTCTCTTTTCCCCAGAAACAGCTCCTCTTAGGGTTCCCACCTCTGCTATTCTTTGTGGGTGCTGGGTTGGAAGCTGGAGGTGGTAAGCCAGGGATGCAGCCCCCTGGAGGAGCAGTGGTTCCAGGATCCAAGATGGAGGTGGCCCCCACTCAGTGTGGTCTTGAGAAAGCCACAGGACTGGGGCTACACAGGTGGCAACTACAGTGTCCCTAACTCAGATATTCTGGGGTGACATCCGTGCAGGGGGAGGCAGGGAAGCAAAATGACTGGGGTGCGCAGAGTTGTTCATCCCTGTCGCCTTCACCAGTGCGCAGTCCCTGATGGAGACTTATGTTGAGGGAGGGAGTGGAGGGGTGTGTGTGTGTGTGTGTGTGTGTGTGTGTGGATCTAACACGGGAAGGATGAGCTCCACATCCTGCACGGGCCCAGGTTGCCTCAAGTGTTCAAGCTCCGCTCACTGACACTGTTCTCTCTACTGGTCATAGTGATCCTCTGAATGACAGTGTGTAAAGCACTTCCACATTATGTCGTTTGTCTACAAAAGGCCCTGTGACCTTGCTCATCTGACAGATGAGGACACAGATGCAGTGAGGCTTAGCACCTTGCGCAGTTAGAAGTCCAGGGAAGGAAATACACAAGTGTTGAGCCACGTGTGTTGCGGGGTGCAGGGGCAGGAACCTGCATGTCAGCTCGTTGAGCTCTCCTTGCAGCCCTGTGAGAGAAGCATGCTACTCCCCAACGTGAGTACAAAGAAAATGAGATTCAGAGAAGGTAGGCACTTTTGCTCCAGGTCACACAGCTTCCAAGTGGCAAGGCCGGGGCTTGGACCCAGAGCTTCTGTCCGGAGCCCAAGCTCTCTCCTCGTAGCAGTGACTCCGGGCAGAGAGCTGTTCTAGAGACGCCGCCAGTTAATATTTCCCTCACGAAGGTGGCTAGGAGGAAAGGCAGCTGGCCCTCAGTGTTACTGCTCTTTGTTTATTGTTTGCTTTATGGGGGGGGGGGCGCAGACTCAGACTTGTCTCTTCCTGGACACGTGGAAGGCAAATCCTACCTTGCAAAGCTGCTGAACACACGTTGCCGGTTAGGGATGGCAAGGAAGCATACAGATGTGGCCGAGGACCCCTCCCTCTGGCCTGTCAGCCTAAACAGAAATGGTCATCGTGGCGACAATGACCGTGAATCAGAACACAGGTCATCAATGATCGAGCTCTTATGTGACAAGTGCTTTTCCCATGTTGTGTGACGGCATTGTCACAGGTGTTCCGCGTCGTGGGTATTAGGATTCTCCCCATTTTGTGGATCCCAGTCACATGCCCTAGGCCACCGAGGGAGGAAGGGAGGGCGCATGACCAGGGCAGTTTGAGTTCAGCTGTCAGTGATGATATGGACCACCGCTCCCCTTTCCCACCTGTGTTAGAAAGCCCAGTCACTGACGTCTTCTTATCAAGCCCTCTGAGCCACATCTGCAGGGGGCACATCCTTAAATTCTCTACCAGACAGGAGAGGATGGGGGGGGGGGGGAGCCCGCTCAAGGTCACGGAGCCAGGGTGGAGCACACCTGAACTCTGGTTTCGATGCCTGCACCCCGGGGAGCTCTTGAAGCCCCACCTGGAGCACGTGCCCGCAGCGCCCCAGGACTGCTTCCAGGATCCTGGCAGGCGGGCTGCTCCGCAGTTGTGCGCCAGTTGGTTGGTTCCAGAACCATCAGCTGCGCTCCTCAGTCAAGCAGAAACGTCTCGTGTTCACAGGTGCCTCTGGCGGCGTGTGCATGTGTCGTGTTTTGCTTTTCCATTTAGTTCATGGCAGGCGCTGCATTTCCAGAGCGCCCACTGGGTGAATTTCAGCAGATTTAAGACAATTGCAGGCCAGCGCGCTGCCCTGGGATCACGCCGCGGCAGTGGACATGGAGCAAGCGGCATTGTTTGGTTAAGTTGGCACCTCCGTAAGTTACCCTGGAATCAGAGCGGAATTCTTTATAGAAGGTTATCCTACATATAAATCATCATTAGACTACCTCATTTTTGTTTAATGCCTACCTAACTGTGCTGTAGTCTAAAAATGTGTGTTTAGTGAAGTCAAGGGTTGCAAGGAAATTATAGGGTTTTCAAAAACCCATTTGCTTTGCTGGTGTTCACATCAGAATCAATCTTGCCTCCAGTTCTCAATCTCATTGCAAACATGCAGTATTGCTTGCCGAATTCTGGCATTTAATGTAGGGTAGCATTTATTCAGAAGAAGCCAACGGTGCTTACAGAATGGTAGAGCTATGTATAGATGGTGCTTCCTGCCAAGCCTGTGATTTTGAACTCTGTTGTGTATCAATGAGACATTGCTGCTGGTGCCAGAGCTGCATGGAGACGGTGCTGAGGCTGCAAGCCTCACTGTGCATGGCCCACAGTAGGTGCTCAAGGTGGTTGAAACCCTAGAGGAAAATTCAGCCTGGAGGCTGAGTGATGCTTTGGGTTAGTTGTCCGTAGGATGAGGAAGACGTGGTTGTACTGCTCCAGTAGAACCACTGCTGGCCCCTGCTGCACCTCAGTTCAGCAGGGCTTGCCAGGAGCCTCTTAAAGGCTGCAGTGAGGCCGAGTGGCCGAGTGTGGGCTGTGGCCTCCTAGAGACGAGTTCTAGTCCTGACCCTGCTTCTTGCTGGCCAGGTGGCCCTGTACCCGCTCTGTACTTCATTCATGGCTGTCAGCTGTGAGCATTAGAAATGATGTCTTTTTTTCTATAGAGGACATGAATTTTTCATGTATATTTCTCTACGCAGATCTCTTCTCTGCCAATAGATCCTCTGTTGGAGGTTTTCAGTTTTTCCTGATGCTGGGCAGACACCGGCCCATGCACTCCCCCAGGGCTGGTCCTCTTCTCCTGGGGGCATGGAAGGCATCCATGAGGGGTAAACACACGGATGTGAGTGCTTAGGAGAGCACCCCTCACTCTCCTTACACAAGGGTCATGTGGGCATCAGGGCGGAGGGCAAAAGGGCAGGATGATGGTGGGCATTTGGTGTGCAGGTAAGACCCCACTTGGGCCGCCTGTATCCCATATCAGAGAACCTGAGTTTGAGTCCCAGCTCCACTTCTGGTCTAATTTCCTGCTAATCTATATACAGGGAGGAAGCAGGTGATGGCCCAAGTGCTGAGTCCCTGTTATGCACGTGGGAGACCTGGATTAAATTATGGCTTCTGGCTTAGCCTCAGCTTTAACAGCAGTTGGGGAGGGAACCAGAAGATGGGCAATCTTTCTGTCTCTCTGTTTTTCTGCTTTTCTTTCCTTTTAAAAATGTTTTGGGGCCGGCACTGTGGCGTAGTGGGTAAAGCTGCTGCCTGCAGTGCTGGCATCCCATATAGGCACCGGTTCATGCCCTGGCTGCTCTGCTTCTGATCTGGCTCTCTGCTGTGGCCTGAGAAAGCAATGAAAGATAGCCCAAGTCCTTGAGCCACTGCACCTGTGTGGGAGACTCGGAAGAAGCTCCTGGCTCCTGGCTTCAGATCAGTTCAGCTCTGGGGAGTAAACCAGCAGATGGAAGACCTCTCTCTCTCTCCCCCGCCCCCTGCCTCTGCCTCACTGTAACTCTGCCTTTCAAGTAAATAAATATCAAAAAAAAGTTTTATTTACTTACTTGAAAGGTAGTTACAGAAAGAGATGGAGAGACACACAGAAATATTCTGTCTGCTGGTTCACTGCTCAAATGACCACAATGGCTGGGGCTGGACCAGAGCAAAGCAATGAGCCTGGAACTCCATCTGAGTCTCCTGTGTGGGTGGCAGGGGTCCCAGCACTTGGGCCATCTTCTGTTGCTTTCCCAAATGCATTAGCAGAGAGCTGGAATTGGCTCACATGGGATGCTAGCGTCACAGGCAGCAGCTTAATCCACTGTGCCACAATGCTACCTCGTGTTTCTCTGCTTTTCAAAAAAACAAAAACAAAGCAAACAAACAAAAAACCCCACCTTTTTTAAGGGCAGAACAGTGAGGAGTTTAACCATTGTGATGGGGCACAGGCAGGGACTCCCTTGGGTCACTCTCATCGTGCTCCTGGCTTTTATGCACTCCTCAGCGTCGGTTGTGTGCAGAAACCTTTGGCACTTTAACTTGGGTCTCAATAGGATGCCAAGCCCACCTTTCAAATGACAAGCTGGTTGGAACCAGGCGTGGCCCTTCTGCAACCTCCTTGAGGACAAGAGGGATCCTGTGGCTCTGACAAAGGCCTCTAAGTTGAGGCGTTTTCCTCGCAACCTAGAGAGAGACTCCTCCCCTCCACAGAGCAAGCAGGGGCTCAGAGTATGGCTGAACACTCGAATCTCTTAAGGGCATAGAATCTTCAAGTCCTGGAGAGTCAGCTGAGAAGTGGCAACTGAATGGGAGAAAGAAGCCTGTGAAAGTGAGTGGCCAGTGGGTGGGGGGTGGGCAGGGGCGGAGTCTGGGGACCCAAGTTCAGCTTCTGCCCAGATGCTGGTGCTGGCCAGGTGTGGGACTGTCTTCATGCCGTGTGAGGGTCGGGTGGGCCTAGGAATCCCATGTGAGAGCACATTGCTCTTCACCGCCCCTCAGATTGGATCAAGAAAGGTAAGAAGCTAGCTTCTAGAATGTTCCAGATCATGCCATTACTGACACAGGCCCAGGGAGGACATTTTGCAGAGCCTGATGGGACGTGCTCATGCCCTGCTTGCCTGCACCCCTCCTGGTTCTGTCAGGCCAAGGCCAGGGCAGTACCCCATCTCCTGTCACTCTCATCCCCTCAGTCTATCTAAATGACTGTGTTAGCATAAGCAACAATCAGCTGATTGAATTTTTAGTTCATTATTTAATTTAGCAAATGTTCTTTGAGCGCTTCCTGTGCGCAAGATGCTGTGTTGTGTAGACAGTGATTCCCAGGGGTCTTTCCTGAGGATCTCAAGAGATTTGGAGAAATTCCTCTTCCCACAGAGGAAAGAAACTCATCTGAATTAGAACAGATATGTGTGCATGCGTATCAACAATAGACATGATGTGATGTGCACATATTGACTGTGTGCTCGCATGTGAATACTCATACTTTTTACTTGGGAAAAGGGGAGAGATTCATCTGTGTAGACTTCCAGAACCTCCCTGGAGCAGAAGCCTAAGAGGCACATTGACCTGCTGCCCCTCTCTGTGGGAAAGGGCACCCCTTGCAGCATCCAGCCCAGGGTGAGTCTAGGGGCACTGGGGCTGCCAGGTTCAGATGTTGGCCTTTTCTCCTCATTGTAGACAACAGTGCCTCCTTCTCCTCTTTCTCTTTTGGACAGGAGTGGAGGGAGCCATGTGTTTTTTTGTTTTGGTTTGGTTTTTTAAGATTTATTTATTTATTTGAGAGGTGGAGTTACTGATAGAGAGAGGGAGAGACAGAAAGAAAGGTCTTCTATCCACTGGTTCACTCCCCAAGGGGTCACAATGGCTGGAGCTGGGCCAATCTGAAGCCAGGAGCCAGGAGCTTCTTCTGGGTTTCCCACGTGAGTGCAGAGGCCCAAGCACTTGGGCCATCTTCCACTGCTTTTCCAGCCACAGCAGAGAGCTGGATTGGAAGAGGAGCAGCCAGGATACAAATGAGCGCCCATATGGGATGCTGATACTGCAAGCAGATGCTTAGCTTTCTATGCCACAGTGCCAGCCCCTAGATATTTTGAATTTTATGGCCAGCCATGGATCAGTTGCTACTGAGTGAGGTCCCTTAGGTAGAGGAAGGGCAGACAGAAGCATGGAAATACATGGAGGACACTGTCCCTGCCTTTGAGGGGTTTCCGGGCTTGGGACACAGGTGACCCCAACACAACATGAGGTAGAGTGTGATGAGGTGCGGGGTCGGGGCACTAAGCTCTCTGGGGCTTATAGGTGGGGGACCCATCTGCGACCTGGAGAGTGATATGTTTGGCAGGCTGAGTGCCACCAGGTGATGTTCTACATCTTTCAGCTGTCCACTTAACAATCATCTGGGGAGCTTTGGAAACCACTGATGTAGGGGGGCTGGCGCTGTGGTATAGCAGGTTAAGCATCCGCCTGCAGCGCCGGCATCCCATATGAGTGCTGGTTTGAGTACTGGCTGTTCTACTTCTGATGCTCCCTGCTAATGGTCTAGGAAATCACTAGAATATGGCCAAGTGCCGTGGGAGATTGGGAAGAGGCTCCTGGCTCCTGGCTTCAGATCGGCCCAGCTCCAGTCATTGTAGCTATGTGGGGAGTGAACCAGCAGATGGAAGACATTTCTCTCTGTCCCTCTCTCTGTCTGTAACTCTGCCTCTCAAGTAAATAAATAAATCTTAAAAAAACAAAAACAAAAAAACCACATCAATGTCCAGGTCCAACCCCAAAATGATAGAATCAGGATTCCTAAGGTAAGCCCAGGCATGGGTGTGTGTTGAAGGCCTCTGCAGGACTCCATTGAGCAGCTGGGTCCCAGGTAAAGGAGGCCACAGGCATGCACTCCTGGGGGGCTGAGGACAAGGGACTGCTCTTGGGAAAGAGTCTGCTCTGGCTGGAGCTCAGGCTGCAGTAACGGTGGGGTCTAGTGAGGTTGCATGCATTGTGTGCAATTAAAGGGCAGTGGGAAGCCATGGGAGATTTGGGGCAGGGAATGGTCAGGGAGAAATTTTTGGGCCTGGCCTTTAATGGTCAAGGATGTTTGGGGGCTGGTGCTGTGGCGCAGTGGGTTAAGCCACCACCTGCAACACCACCATCCCATGTGAGCACAAGTTCGAGTCCTAGCTTCTCCACTTTTCATCCAGATTCCTGCTAATACATCTCAGAAAGCAGTGGATGATGACCCAAGTGGTTGAGCCCCTGTCACCCAAGTAGGAGACCCAGATGGAGTTCTCGGCTTCTGGCTTTGGTCAGGTCCAGCCTGGCCATTGCGGCATTTGGGGAGTGAACCAGTAGGTGGAAGATCTCTCTCTCTTTCTGCCCTTCTCTCTTTATAACTCTGCCTTTCAAATAATAATAAATAATAATAATAATGGTCTCAGGAAGGTGAAGGTTATTCCTTGCCTCCTCTTCTGGAGTCTGCCCTTGAGTTTCCCGGGAATTCTCACTGGGTACCCTAGAGGCAGGCAAGCTGCCGAGCTCCCTGTTTCTGCAGCCCACACTCTTTCCATACCCCATGTCCTTCCTCAGGCTGCTGTCTCTTAACCCAGGCCACAGCTTACCAGAGAGGCCTGGAAGCCCCGGCCCCAGAGATGAAGCAGTGGGATCTATGATAAACTCAGTAGTCTCCTACTTCATAAGTTCAATTTGTACTGTGCTTTCACAGCTTGTAGCATGCTTGCAAATGTGTCCAACTAGATACCCATAATTCTGCATAGCGTGGAAATAATGCACCCCGATGACAGATGAGCAAACAGAGGCTCAGAGTTTTGCTGACTTTCCTCTGCCACCTCTTCAATTCCTTCCGGATGTGGAAAAGAAGAAAAAAAAACTCATGAGGGCAGGGAGTGGGTACCCAGGGCAGCCTTTGTTCGGCCTCTGGACTGTGGACAGAGAATCTTATCTGTTTGCTCATGGTCTGCCGCTCACAATGGGTGGGAAAACCCTTGGCCTGACTGGCAGATCAGAATGAACAAATGAAACGATAGCACTGGTCCCTCTCTGCTTGGTGACAGCTTACCTTGTCAAGGCCCCTTTGGCTTGTTCGATGTCATCATACACTCCTGACAGGTGGTGTCATCACCACTTTGAAGTGAGGAAACAGGCTTGGAGGCATGGCTTGCCCCAGGCCAGGTGGCAGAACCAGAGTGGGAGTGAGGTCATGCCGTGCAGGGTGTGTCAATGCCACACTAGCTATTGTATGGAAGTTGGGACTAATAGAATACATGGCACTTGCCAGGCCTTGTGAGTTGCCTTATGCAAACTACCTGTGAGTCTTCCCCATATCATGATAAGTGAAAGTTACCATCTCCAATTTAAATGGAATATTACCACCCCCATTTTAAATGGAATATTACCACCCCCATTTTAAATGGAATGTTACCACCCCCATTTTAAATGGAATGTTACAACCCCCATTTTAAAGATGAAAAACAATGAAGCAAAATGAAAAAAAGGAGGCAAAGCAACTCACCAAGGTCAGACAGCTCAGCTAGTGAGCAGGAGAGAGGGGATTTGATCCCCAGCCATCTGGCACCAGAGCCCGCGCTCTACCTCGAGGCCATAATATCTGGGTCACCTGGCTCGCCGCCCCATTGTCTTCCACTAGCCTGGACTATCTGCAAGAGGGGGCAGGGAAGGCATAAAAGGCAGGTCTGGACACCAGGCCCCCGGAGTGGGGCCTCCATCCAGCAGGCATCGGTCTGGGAGCCCAGTGTGCAGAGCTGAGGCCTTGGCAGACTAGGGAGTGGGCCCTTCCCTGCAGGGTGAGGGTCCCCGTGTGCACCCCCTCTCCAAGCTGGTTGTCCAGGAGCAAGGCTTCCCTTTTTGCGATGAGTGTCTAAGTGTCAATGCCACACTGGAAGCAGATGTCCAGGTGTGACCTCTTGACTGGTCCCTTCCTCTTACTTCTCTCCTCTGAATCATTTTTCTGAGTCACAGCTCTCCCTGAATGTGGGGGCACACGGCTTGACACTTGGGCAGAGGGCCCAGCGTTCTGAGTTGCAACGCGGCCACGGAGGCGTGTTCTGACCTCTTTGGACATCAGTTTCCTCCTCTGTAAGCGAGGGAGCTGGAACAACAGATGGCCCCTCAAGGTCTTTCCAGCTCAGCTCAGTCTAAGAAACTTTCCCGAGCCACAAACCCTGTATCACACTGGCACCAGGAATATGGTGACAGCTCTGTGCCCTGCAAGGGAGACAGACAAGTTAAGAAAAGAGCTCCAATGTGTATATTCCCTAAAGAAAACTCTCACACCTGTACACAAAGAGACACGAACAGAATAATCACCACAGTCGTGTTTGTGACAGCAAGAAATTGGAGACCAATACAGATAAATGAAATCTGTGGTAGTCACACAATGAAATGCTATGTGGCAGGGGAAGTGCAGGAACCAGCGTGGACACATCATGAAAAAATGTTGAACGGAAAAAAGCAAATTGCAGAAGGATGCATACATTATGGTTCTATTTGTATAAAGTTTGAAAACATGCAAAACAGTACTTGGTATTGTTTCTGGAAACATACATATGTAGCAAAAGTATAAAGACATGCATGAGGATGATAAACACCATATTCAGGGGAGTGCTTACCTCCGAGGAGGAGGCAGTGGGTTTGGGGAGGAAATACAACTGTTTTCAGAATGTTTTACTTCTTAAAAATGTTTCTTCTAAAAAAGATCTGCAGAAAATACAGCCAAAAGAAGCTTGGGTCTTAATGCCTTTCTATATGCATGATGTATTTTGTGAGAAAAGAAACCATTTCTGTACAATGTGCACGGTTCTCAGGGGAATAGGTGGACTTTGGGTCTAGAATATTCTAGGGTTGGGGGACCGGAGGTGCAGAGAGAGGTAGCTGTTGGCAAAGTGAGCTTTGGGGGCTGATCTTGGGGAGTGCACATTGGCGGAGCTGGGGAGGGGTCAAGTGCATGTACCTCCGCCTCAGCTTTGCTCTCTGTGACCCAGGTACTTCCTGCCCCCTCCCTGGACTAAGGTGGGCAGGGTTGGTGCTCCACACTTGTTAAATAACAACAATTAAAGGTGATATAAATATGAGCGGAGAAGAAATGAATCTGCCTTGGGGACCCAGTGTAATATGTTTCCTGGTTTAATGAGAGTCTGGAGGCCCAGCGTGAGGCCCCTGAAAATTAAGAACACAAGGAATATTTACGGGGCTGCACGGCCGTCTTGTTCCACCGCTCTCTGCAGGGCCGGGGAGTGTCCTGGCAGCCGGTGTCCTTGTGTCCTGGGGGGTAGTTGGTCGGTGCCGGTGGCCTGTAGAGCAGCCAGTAGCCAGCTGGGCATGGAAACAGGATTTGGGGATGGGTGACCAGGATAATAACCCCCACGCCTCCCAATCTCAGCTCAAATTACCAAAGAAAACTGGGACTCAGGGAAAGTCAGCTGGGAAACCTGAGAGAGAAAGGTGATCTGTAGCCACCCCCGTGCTGTCTCCTGGGACCTGGACAGCAGAGGGTGGCCTGGGAGCGCCAGCTGCTGCCTTCTTACTCCGGCTCTCAGAAGCACCTGACTTTATTCCACAGGATTTCCCCTGTCTTGCCCTTCCACTCTTTCCCCCTCCCTCTTACATACCCAAGTTCCCAGGTGGCATGTGCAGCTGGTTGGATGGTCTGGGCTGGAAGGGGCTTTGGATGTCAGGGAGCCCAGTGTCTGGGGTATTTTATGCAGGTACTGCCTGCGGCCTTGATTGCACCTGGAACTCAGGTCTCCAGAGCATCTGACTGTAGGACCATGAGTCTGTCTCATTCTCAGCAGGGTGCTTTGTGTTGGGAGCCTCGACGGTCTGGGAATATCGCCAGGGTGTTAAGAGCACAGTGCGTATAGCTTGTGTGTGTGTGTGTGTGCGTGTGTGCACCTGTGCAAGACAGAATTTATCATGTTTCTCATGCACCCCGGTTTCCACATGTAGGCATATTCTGAAAAGTGATTTTTCAAATTTGATTGTAAATGGACGAGTACTCTTTCTAGTAAAACTTTGAGGTGACATTGGCAAGCGCGTGCAGGGGTGGACAGGCACACACATTGCTGATGTCAGTAGACACTAACTACGCCTTTTTGGAAAGCAGCTTGGCAGTGTGTATCTGAAGCCTAAGTGTCCATCAACAGCCTTATGACATAATCGAAGAAGGCAGTAAAGATTTCTGTTGACTGTAGTGTTATTTATAGCAGCGGAAAATAAAAAATCCTTAATTGATCAAATGTTGCTAATGGGATCATGATACAATGAAATATTTTCAAGATTTTTTAACTACCTGAGAAAAATATTGCAATGTGGTATTAAGTGGAAAAATGGATTTTATATTTATATTAGGGTTCAAGTTGGCTACAGACTTACACACACGCATGTACCCACAGGTGTGTGCATGTCCTGGACAGATATCTGGAAAGGACTTGATGACTAATCCTGATGGTCATGGTTCTTTAGATAGTGGAATTGGAAAGATCTCTGGTGTCTGGTTTATAATTTCCTAGATTTTTTGAGCATGTATTGAGAGGATTAGATACCGAGTGATTTTGAAAACTAAAAAGTCACAGTTAGATGTAGAAACCCTGAGAAGCAGCTGCTGCTTCTGTCTTTGGGCTCTCCCTGCTTCTTACATGGGGCTGAACTCAGTTTCGTGATGTCCTCGGTCCTGCCTGGCCTCCACTCCTGCACTCCCACACCTTGCACCCATCAGTGCTTGGGGACTGCTCGCATCCTCTCCTGCCCCACCCCAGCGCCCCATTCTCTCAGCCAAAGCAGCCCCTCTCCTGCAGCGATCGGTCCCTTCTCCAGTTTACTCTGATCTCATCTCATCCTGGGAACACCTCTGGACATGCCCTAGTCTTTCAGTCTTTATCAAAATCCAGGCCCAGCGTGAGTGCCCTACACTGCAGATGGGCTGAACAGAGGGTGCGATGGGACTGTGCTCCCCCTTGATCAGATTGCTTCTTCATTGGTGGCCTCATGGTGGTGACCTCTTCTGAATGCTGGCTCTGGATTGCACTGGACCCTTTACCTTCGTTTCTCAAGCTTTCTTGAATATCTTGATTGTCTCAATTCTTTTCTCTCTCTCTCTCTCTCTCTCTCTTCTTTCCTCCCTCTCTTCCCTCCCTCCTTCCCTTCCTCTCTCCCCTCTCCTCTCTTCCTTCCTTCCTTCCTTCCTTCCTTCCTTCCCTCCTTTCTCTCTCTCTCTCTCTCTCTTCCTCTTTCTCTCTCTGCAGAGACAGGGAGAGATGCTACTGGCTCACTCTCTAAACTTCCATAACAGCTGGGGATGGACCCTGGCATAACTGGGACCTTGAAACTCCATCTAGGTATCCAATGTGGGAGCCATCGCTGCTGCCAACCAGGGTCTGTATTAATAGGAGGTTGGAGTCAGGAGCAGAGCCAGGACTTGAACCCAGGCACTCTGCTGTGGGATGCAGGTGTCTTAACTGCTAGGCCAAATGCCCACCTCTTTCATTTTTAAAATAATAACAAGGTTAAGCGTTTTCTGTAATCCTGGCAGCAGGAGGGTGACAGCTGCCTTTTAAGAGCTAGGAGACGAGCTGTAAGTGGAGCTTCCCGTCCTTGGAGGTGGCCATGGCCTTCCTAGGACGTGTTCAGGTTTCCAGGTCTGTGTTTGCACTTCCAGTTGTGGCTGGCTCTCGCTTCCCAGAAAGGGAACTCGTTCTTTGCTCTGCCTCAGAGGTGCTTCACTCTCTCTTCCCCGACACTGGCTTGACCTCCCTCCTCATGTAGACCTGCATGTGCTGTGCAGACCTTCCTGAAGGTTTTCTGGGAGATGCGGACCTCCGAGGACATGGATCTCTGAAGGTATTCCTGTGCCCGAGATCCTGTTAGGGACCCGCCGTGCTCTGTGGCTTCCTCCCTGTCCCCCACTCTCGAGGGGTCTGCCAGTCCCGTCTCTGTGACTTCAGAAAAGGGCCCCACCCTTCCTTTCTCTTTTCCACTTCCCAATCCACCTTACTAACAGGGGAGTTCAGAGGGTCTTGGAGAACTTTTGTGGGATTTCAGGAAGGACCTTGATGTCTCTGAGCGTGTCTAAAGTGAGAAGCCCGTGGCCGTGACCATGATCCTAAGCTTCTTTCCCCTCCTTTCCTCTGATGCTCACCAAAGAGCAGGGCTTTCTTCTCCAGGACAAAGGGTTTGGCTCTGAGTGGGAGAGGTTGTGGCAGAACTACCTAGGAGCTGTGGGGATTGGAGCAGGTGCCACGGATGCCCCAGCGATGGGGTGGGACACCTTCCTCCCTGTGTGGCAGGTGCTCCTCTGTGTCACAGTGTCAGCTTCAACACTCAGATGGTTGTGGGTGGGGAAAATGGATTTTTTTGTGTGTGTGGCTCCATTAGAAGGACAGGTCAGAATTTCTTAAGGAAGTAAAACAAAACAAAAAACAAAAGCAAGAACCCTTTAAATGGGTCCTTTTGCATTTCTGACTTGACCCTGAAGTTTGATTAGAGTCCAGAGGCAATGTTGTCTGCATGGAATTAAGTCCCAAGCATGGGAGAAGTTTCCAAAGGGAGAGTGTTCTGGGTGAGGGGCCAGAGTCCAGGCTTGAGGCTGCAGGTGCTGGCTGTCTTGTAGGATGGCCTGATCCTTACTTCTCAGGATCCCCACATCCATAAAATGGGGAGATCTCATTTCAGTCATGTGGCTTCCTTGGCATCACCTTGGCCAAAAGCCTGGGCCAGCTTCTTTTTTAATATTTTTTTTTAATTTGATTCATTTATTTTTGATTTATTTGAGAAGGCAACAGGGCTGGCATTGTAGCACAATGAGGGGGTTAAGCGTCTGCCTGCAATTCCAGCATCCCATATTGGTGCTGGTTCTCATCCTGGCTGCTCCACTTCCAGTCCAGCTTCCTGCAAATGTGCTTGGTAAAGCAGCAGATGATGGCTCAATTTCTTGGGCCCCTGCCACCCGTGTGGAAGACCTGAAAGGAGTTCCAGGCTCCTGGCTTCAGCCTGGCCCAGCCCTTGCCGTTGTGGCCATCTGGGGTGTGAACCAGCAGATGCAAGATCTCTCTATCTCTCTCTCTCTCTTCCTCTCTCTATAACTCTGCCTTTCAAATAAATTTTAAAAATCTTGATAATTAAAAATTAAAAAAGTAAAGGAAGAAGAGAGAGAGAGAGAGAGAGAGCTGGAACTAGAAGAGGAGGTGAGACCGGAACCAGGCGATCTGGTATGGGATACAGATATCCCAAGTGGCATCTTAAGTGACCGCTGCACCAGACACCCAGCCCTGGACCTGTGCCTGTGTCCCCAGGCGGGGGTGGGGAGGAGGGCGCCTCCTTCCTTTGTGGAAGTTCCTTAATCCCTCCCTTAGATCCTAAAGTAGCATCCACATGATCCATGCTCCCAGCCATCCTCCTCCTAGTGTTGCCTATTTTCTTATAAGCCCTGGACACATCTTTTGGGGCTCCATGGAGAAAAAGGAATTGAACTCACGCGGTTCCCAGAGACTCATGGCAGACGTCACTGACTATGGGCATGGCTTCCTCAGACCGCAGATCTGGGTCTCAGGGTCAGGGCCCAGGGCAGCTCTTCCTAACAGATCCCAGCTCTCAGCAAAGCACAACAAAAGTAATAGGTTGCGTGGTAGCAGGAGAAGGAGCCCACAGCCCAGGGCCAGGGCAGGGGGCAGTGAGGAAAGGGAGGCGGTTCCCCATGGGTAGGAGGGGGTGGAGCCTGCCTGCTCCCTGCCCCCCTCCAGCCCCACCCCAAATCATCTCAGGTGAGGGCTCCCTGCACCAGGGCCACAAGGTGGGCCACACTGTCAGCAGGGGAGACGGCAGTGGGAAGCTGTGATTGGCGGTGGCGAGGAGGCCCTGTGACACTGGAGACTGGCACAGGTAGCTTCCCTGCAGTCCCTTCTCAGCTACTCCCTCCTCCTCCTCCTCTTCCACGTGACTCCCTCCCAAAGGGACTTTAATTATAAAGTCACTGTTTCAAGAATAGCTAGAATAGGGTGAGCCAGTAAGCTGTCACCGACAGCTTTCAGATCTTTCCTTCTTCCACTGGTAGCAGAGAAGCCTCCCTGGGGCCTGCGGTCCCTCCCTCGCCTGCTCCCTCTGCCAGCGTGAGTGCACGTGCAGCCACCTCTCAGTGCGTCCACCCGCGGGCTTCCCTGCTGGCCGTTGCCATCCAGGCCCTGAGTCCCAGCCCACGATGCAGTCAGAGCTCAGATGACAGCCGCAGGAGGCTTCCTGTCTCAAGGACAGGAAGGTGTGGAAGATCAAGGGGCTGTTGAGGGGAAGGCTGACAGACACAGAGTGATGGCAGCAAGGTACACTAATTCCCTGGTGCAGGTTTAATGAAGGGCCGCCTCCTGTGCCGAGTCAGAAAGACACATGGTGCGCACGGATGCACGCACAGCTCCAATTAAGAGTTTTTGCTTCTTGCAGGGCAGGGTGTCTTTGAATCTCTAGACCCTGGGGGCATTTGTGCCCCCCCCCCGCCCCACCCCCTTCCTGACTAGCATAGCCTGAATCCAAAAGTCAGGGATCTCTTTTCCTCTTAAAGGGGAAGGAGTCTGGGATCTGTTGCAGCTGCCTTTATGCATCCCTGGTAGCCCTCCTGGCTCCCTTCTCCCTTCATTGTCCTGAGACTGCCCCAGTCTTTCCTCTGCAATCGAGGAATGCCCAGCTCACCTTGTCCCTGGCCACTGGATCCTAGAATCCCAGAGGCTTAGAATGGGGAGGGGACCTTGGAGAGCATCTGGCTCAGGATCCCACGGTTAGTGACTGCTCAAATCTCTAGAACATTCTCTCTGTCTGGCTTGCTGTGGCAGTTCTGGCAGCAGGCAAGGGGAGGGACAGCTACACTTAGGGGCCTCCCATCTGGGCATCAGAGACAAGTCTTCCTAAGTTGTAGGTCTCAGCTGTGAGTTCAGGGTGATTCTCACAACCAGAGCCGAGTTGTGGCCAGCATCACACTGGACAGTCCACAAAGATGTGCCTGCATCGTCTCCTGTTACACTCAGCATGTTGAAGGCCGGGGACGGCATAGCCCTGGGGTTTGAATCCTGGCTCAGCCACCCATACGTGTACTTGAACAAGTTTGAGTATTTAACTTCTCCGAAGCTCCTTTCTCAAATGAAGGTCTAGAATAATAACACTTACCACACATGTTCATTACAGAGTAGTCTCTTGTTTTATAAGTGAAGAAGGAGGCTCTGAGATTAAGCAGAGGCCCCAAAGCACAGCAGCAAGAAATGGCAAAGGGAGAATTGGAACACAGGACTTCCTGCTCCCAGGCCTGGGCTGGATGGCATCACCTTTTGCTAAAACAATGCTGCCCTTCTCCTTCTTCCTCAGTCTGCTCTTCCTCTTCCTCTTCCTCTTTGCTACCGTTTCTTTCTTTCTTTTTTTTTTTTTTTTTTTTTTAGATTTTATTTATTTATTTGAGAGATAGAACTACAGAGAGAGAGAAAGTGGGAGAGAGAGAGAAAAGTCTTCCATCTGCTGGTTCACCCCCTAAATGGCAGTAATGGCTGGAGCTGAGCCAATCTGAAGCCAAGAGCCAGGAGTTTCTTCTAGGTCTCCCATGCAGGTACAGATGCCCAAGCACTTGGGCCATTTTCCGCTGCTTTCCCAGGCCATAGCAGAGAGCTGGATCGGAAAAGGAGCAGCCAGGACTCGAATCAGCACCCATATGGGATGCTGGCGCCGCAGGCAGAGGCTTAGTCTGCTATACCACAGTGCTGGCCCCTTGGCTACTGTTTCTTGAACCTTCACTGTGTGCCTTTATATTGTGCTTGATATTTTGTAGGCTTTATCTCATTTAATCCTGACAACAACCTTATGAGATGGGTTTTAAATTTATTCCTTCTGGGTGGGTTACATTGTTCAAGGTCAAGAGCTATAGTCAGAAGCTCCAGCAGGATTCGCAGCCAGATCTGACTCCCAGGCCCACACAGTGACTTTCTGTGCCCCTACCACTACCACCCTCTGGGGTCCCTGGGACAGCTCTGGGCCCGACATACGAGAGGCTTAGAGATTGGTTCTTGTGGAGTCACTGGGGGCCTCCTGTGTCCAGACCCTGTGCTAGGGATGAGAAAGGCCTGCTCAGTCTTCCTGGTGTCCTGGCCTCAGCACAGGACCCTCGTGCTGTGTGTGCCTCCTCCGTGATGCAGAATTGGCCATGCTTTATGGCAACAGCAGAAATAGGCTGCTTCTCCTTCCCTGGTTTCCGAGTGGGAGCCTGAGGCCCAGAAAGGAGCCAGTCCTCAGCAGATTCCCACAGAGCCCCCACAAACCAACCATCCTGACCGTGACCCCGTCATCTCCCCAGGTCACCCTGCCTCTGGGCCCAGGCAAGCAACAAGCAACCAACCAGAGACATTCTCCAGCTGATACAACCTAGAAAGGAATTCTCTGTGTCCCTGTGACCTGCTGGTGGCCCTTTCTTCCAGGGTGCTGGCCTGGAGTTGTGCTGGATTCAGACTTAGGGGGATCCAGTGTCCCTTCCTGTCCTCCAGACTCTTCTATTACTATAGTTATTATTTGAGGGCAGAAAGAGAGTGCTCTTCCAGTCACTGGTTTACTCCCCAAATGCCTGCAACAACTGGGATTGGGCCAGGCTGAAGCCAGGAGCCAGGAACTAAGTCTGGGTCTCCCACTTGGTGGTAGGGGCCCAACTACTAGAGCCATCACCTACCATCACCTGCTAGGGTGCACATTAGCAGGAAACTGGAGTCTGGGGTGGAGCCTGGATTCAAACCCAGTTACTCTGATATGGGATGCAGGTGTCTTAACTGACCTCTTAACCACTCGCCAAATGCCCACACCCAGGCCTGTGTTTCTTAACTCATCAAGGCAAAATGTGCTGTGAGATGAATGAGGATGACATATTGCCCAGTCCCTGCCCTCTTAGAGGTGGGACCAGGAGTGAGACTCCAACATGAGCCATAAATTAGTGTCTCACCTGAAGGCTTTGGCTGACAAAGCTTTGCCCTCATTGGTCAAACATGGTTTTAATAAGGATCCGTTCTCAGCTTTTTCAGCTGCTGACTTCAGTTCTCTGAGGCCACCATGAAAGGGGCCTCCTGGGGCCAGCGCTGTGGTGTAGTGGGTTAAAGCCCCAGCCTGCAGTGCCGGCATCCCATATAGGTGCCGGGTTTGAGTCCCTGCTGCTCCACTTCCAATCCAGCTCTCTGCTATGGCCTGGGAAAGCCGTAGAAGATAGCCCAAGTCCTTGGGCCCCTGCACCCACATGGGAGATCTGGAAGAAGCTCCTGGCTCCTGGCTTTGGAATGGCCCAGCTCTGGCCGTTGCGGTCATTTGGGGAGTAAACCAGCGGATGGAAGACCTCTCTCTCTCTCTCTCTCTCTCTCTCTCTGGCTCTATGTAACTCTTTCAAATAAATAAAGAATAAATCTTTAAAAAAAAAAAAAGGGAAAGAAAATAAAGGGGCCTCCTGGACACTGAGTTCTATCTCCTGTACCCTGGTTTGGGGCTTTTGTTAGAAATGAGAAGGCCTGTGTGTGCTATGGAGAGATCTTGTCTTCTTTATTTATTTGACAAGTAGAGTTATAAACAGTGAGAGAGAGAGAGAGAGAGAGAGAGAGGTCTTCCCTCCTTTGGTCCACTTCCCAAATGGCCGCTACGGCCAGAGCTGCACCGATCCAAAGCCAGAAGTCAGGGTGCCTCCTCCCGATCTCCCATGTGGGTGCAGGGCCCAAGCACCTGGGCCATCCTCCACTGCCTTCCCAGACCAGAACAGAGAGCTGGACTGGAAGAGGAGCAACCGAGACTAGAACCAGTGCCCACGTGGGATGCCGGCGCCGCAGGCGGAGGATTAACCAAGTGAGCCATGGCGCCAGCCCCAGATCTTGCCTTCTTTAATGCACTCGGAGTTGCTTAAGTGAAACACGCACATGGAACTGATGGTGTTAAATTACAATTAGGTCACTAATGCCCTTTATGAAAAACCCTTTAACAAATTACACCTATTGATAATCAGCCCCAGTGTGGATCTCGGTCTTGGGGAACCCTGGTGGAAAGTGGATGCAGACACAGCCCTGGTGCTGGGAGCTGAGCCCCTCACTTCTACAGACCTGTCCTTGCTCAACTCCATTTGGGAGCGAGCAGAGCCAAGGTCTGGGTCAATCTCTACAACCCCTACTGCTCTGACCTTGAACAAGGGCACTGCCTTCTGCACCCCCAAGCTCCCACTCTCCTCCCCAGGGGGTCCTCTGGTGCTGGAGGAAGCTGTGGGCTTGAGAGCATGCTGCCGACTTGTAGCTTGGGGCCTAGCTGGGTACCGGAAACATCTCAAAAAGGTGGGTGCTTTCCTCTGCTTGCCCAGGGCTTTCCAAAGACCTGGTGCCTTCTCCTCTTGCCTGTCTTCCTGCTCAAACCCAGAGACGGTGCCCAGGCATGTTACAGAGAAGTCGCTCGAGAGGGGTGAGAAACTGTCTGAAATAATTCCATCCTTCCCTGGAGACTTGGCGTGAATTTTATCTAATCACCATGGCAACAGATAAAAAAAAAGAAAAAAGGTGTGAGCATGTCGCCTTTGCTGTGATAATTCAGATTTATATATTCAGATCAGATTGGAGTTGGAGATTTTTTTTTTAAGGGAGCAGATGCAGCAGAAGGTGTGACTGCAAATAATGTAGCACGAATGTTTGATGATCCTGCCCTTTAAGAAGTGGAACGCAGTTTCCTGCAGTTTTTCCAGAATATAATTATTCCATCAAACCCATTGCAATGAGGACTCATTACGGGCCTGGATAATGCAGAGTCACGTCCGTGCCAACAACACGCCTGCGCATACACAAACACACACAAACACACATGCAGAGGCAGCCCCAGGCCCTGCCCTCTGCCTCTGGCCACCCCCAGTTGAGACCTCAGAAATCCCCCCAAAAGCAAGAGGCCTGGGTAAGGAACGATATAGAAGGTTGTGACAGAAGGGCAAGGCGGGGATGGCTGAGACCTCCCACCAGGGCGGCCACTGCCGTTCTGTGGACCATAAGCCTGTGGAGGGCAGGGGCTGGGCCAACGGCTGTGCTGGGCATTCTCCATGGAACTGGGCTGCTTGATTCAGATCTTTGCATCCGCTCGTTTGCTCAAGGTCACCTGCAGTTAGTGGTAGTGGCTGATGGAAACCACCAGGCTTCTGACTCCCAGGCTGGGGACTTTCCTGCTAGAGGCTTCACTTTGGGACTAGAAGTAGCACAGAGGCCTACACTGCTTTCTTTTTTCTGCCCCTTGCTCACACCAGGGAGGCCCTGCGTGCGTGCGTGCAGCCGCCCGTGTGGAGAGCGAAGAGTACGCATGCCCACTAGGCACCTGAGCAGCATGTCCCCCTTCTGTGCCCAGCTCATGGGCCTGGGGGTCCTGCTCTTCAGGAGCTCACAGTCTCCCCAGGTCCCTTGGTCTCCAGCCATTGGAAGTTCCTCCAACACAGTCACCTTCATGGCCATGGTGGACACAGAGAGCCCTGTCTCATACTGCAGAAGTAGTAACTGACCCCCACCCTGGGTCCACCAAAGAGGTAGCCCAGCTCCCTGCAGGAAAGGGTAAGGGTGATGCCAGGGTGTGTAGCATGGGGTGGGGAGGGGACAAAGCCACCAAGCACAGGGTCTCCTTGCTGGGGGGTGTGCCCTTCAGCATTCTCTGCCCTGCCCCGTGGCTGCCCTAGTGACACCCAGCCCAGAAAGGTCACAGGCTTGTTAGGGCCAAGCAAGAACAAGAAGGCAGCACATCCAGCTTCCAGGCCTGTCCTCCCTCATGCCTCCTGTCCACCTGACCAGATCCTGATAGGTCAGATGGTGCCTGGACAGAGGAAGTCACCCTCGGGTTTCCACATCCCTGCCTAGTGAGCTGGGGTCTGTTGTCATTGAGGACCACCCATGCTTACATTGGCACAGACCCCGAGGGTATCAATCTCAACTCATCAGCCCTTCTCTGGATGTAGGAGAGCTCTCTGCATCCTGTGCAGAGCTTCCAGTCCACCTGTGTGGCCCAGGACTCTGCCCCATGGCTCTGGGTTCTGGCCCATTGCAAGCCCCTGCAGCAGGCTGGGCTCATCCTGCCCAGGATCCAGGTCACCACTTCTCCCCCCAGCAGATGAGCAGTTCTGGAGGCTAAGATCGGCCAGCTGCACTGTGCAGTGGTCTCTGGAGTGTCGGAGGCCTGGGGCAAGTCGTGACCCCTCAGCCCACCCCAGCCCTGCCTTCGGGATTGGTCACACCAGGCCTGCACTGCCCACAGGGAAATGAAGCTGCTTCTTGGAGGACAGCTCATTCTGTGCACACACCGCCCTCTGAGTGGGGAGAGGCAGGCAGCAGATTGTTTGTGTTTGGTGTGTAATTTATTTACCTGGGAAGTCACAGCTCCACAGCAGCATCTGGTTTCCAGCCTGTTTCCAAACCTTCATCCCCGCTCACACCCATCCTGGCCCAGATGAGAGCAGGAAACCAGGTCACGAGGGGCTGGAGGAGGAGCTGCAAAGTTGGGGCCTGATCTTCCCCTGCTCTGCATCCCCCTGCAGTGGCTCATCTCTGGGAACAGCAGTATCTGTTCCCTGGATGGAAGGCTGAGGAAGACCTCAGAATTTCTGCTCTGCACCCAGCAGGACCAGACAAGGCCTATGTGTAAGTGGCAGTGCTGGGTTGAAGGGCTGCAGAGAATACTGGAGCCTTGTCCTCCAAACTCCACTCTGCAGCCTGCACAGACCAGGAGCTGGGCCTGGGTGGGGGGACCCAGAAGTGGCATCCCCTCTCTCTCCCATCACAGGACCTGGCCAGGCCTACTGAGACAGGCAGAGGAGAGGTGGTAATGCAGGCCCTTCCCTGCCTCCCTAGGCAGTTGGCTGTCCCAGAGAGCGACTAGGAGGGGCACCCAGGTCCCAGGGTCCTGAACGTTTTAGCAAAACCAACAGCTTGGAGTCCTGGTCCTCCTCTCCATCCTCATCCACAAGTGGACTGCAGGCCAGAGAGGGCCTGGACCCCAGCACCCTGCACCATCTTCCATCCTGGGCACCTCCCTATAGTGTGTAAGTGATGGTAGATGACCAGGGATAGTAAGACACAGGCAAACAACCCAGGGAGTCAGACTGTGTGGCCAGAGATGAGTGGACTTGGGGGAGACATGATTCCTGCCTTTGGAAGTCTGTGGTGCTGTAAGAGGCAAGATGGAGCCAGCTCATTGCAGGAGGGTCTAAGAGGGAGAATGAGGACCAGTGAGTGGGGGTCATGGGGAGGATGGTGGAGGCTTATTGTCGGTGTGACTTTTCTAACAAGGACATGAGTCCAGCAGCGGCTTGGAGTCCTTGTGAGGTGGTGCACTCCCAATACTACTGTGTGCGTTAGGCAGGGAGAAAGAATCCTATCAGTTGCTGTTTGTTGAGTGCCTGCTCAATGCCAGGTGCTTCCTGTCCAGTGTTCATTTTCTCATAATGATGCATGATTCAGATGTCATTGTCCCCATGTTGCACAAGGAGGCAATATGTTTAGAAAGGTTAAGTGATTTGTCCAAGGTCACACTGCTTATAAATAGCATAGCAGGTCTGTGTTCCTGAGAAGACCTGTGCTCTTCCTAGCCATATCAAACAAGCTACTTCTGAAAAAGGAGATTGATTTTGGCTCTTAGCTTTGGAGGTTCACAGCTGCTGAAGCAGCTGCTAATGGTCCTGAGATGGCACAGAGTGTCACACGGCACACCCATGATGACCTAAACACCCCCCACCAGGCCCACTTCCCAGAGATGCCATAATTAGATGCAGTCTCCACCCTTAACCCACCAGCCATCAACACAAGCCTCTGGGGACCAAGCCTTTAACACAAGGGCCTTTGGGCAACCCACAAGTCAACATCCAAACCCTAGCACTAGTGTGTTGTGGGACTTGGGGCAGGGGAACCTGTCGCCAGGGGGAGAGTCATGCTCTTCCCCTTAGGAAAGGTTCCATGACTCGCTGCCCCGGGAAGTCCCCCTGGCTGAGTCCCCATCCTATGATCACCCTGTATTTCCATGTGACCTTGATACTCAGGTTCACCTGGACCTCAGGAGGAGGCCGTCACAGCTTATACAACTCTGCCCTGTGTATGATATAGTCTGCACACACCTTGCTCATGGGAGTTAGTCACCCTCCTTCTCCCATATGACTTAGGTGGTCTGTCCAGGCAGGAAGCTGTGAGATTCCATGACCCAGGTAGACCTCACCTCCCAGGTCAGTAGCAAACCCTCCATCTTAGTGCATATCAGGAGAGTATGCTGTTGCTGTTTCTTTGTGCATTTACTTGTAAGCAGAATGGGTTTTCATGGGGTCACATGTAGCTCCCAGCCCTGCATTTAGCATTTTATGGATGAAATATGTTGGAAGAGGTATGGAAGGGTGGATATTTATTGGCTGCTGGTCACCCCAGCTGTGGAACTGACAACACTGCTTGGCCTGGGATCCTCCAGCAGCCCCAGGTCAGGATGATATAACACAGTACCTAGAATTTTTAAAAACCCATTCTCAAAGCTTAAGGTATAAGGCCATTATAAAACAAAGAAGAAAAATCTGTTATCTGGCTGGCACTGTGGTACAGCAGGTTAAGCTGCCACCTGCAGTACCAGCGTCCCATGTGGGCAGTGGTTTGAGTCCCACCTGCTCCACTTCCAATCCATCTCTGCTATTGCACCTGAGAAAGCAGCATAAGATGACCTAAGTACTTGGGCCCTTGTACCCACATGGGAAACCAGAAGGAGCTCCTGGTTCCTGGCTTTGGCCTGGCCCAGCCCTGGCCATTGTAGCTATTTGGAGAGTGAACCAGCAGATGGAAAAGCTCTGTCTCCCCCCCCCCCATCTCCCCTCTGTCTGTTACTCTGCCTTCTAAGTAAATAAATAAATCTTAAAAAAAAAAATCCTGTTGTGCCTGATTTCTCGTGGAAAGAAGGAAGCCAGTTTGGGTGATGGTCAGTGTTGGAAAGCTGGGGCCATAATGACCATCAGTAGACACTCTGGGCAGAGCACAGGCAGAGGAACAGCAAAACTAGAGGTGGCAGAGAGCCTGGGCCCCTGGCCCTGGGGGTGGCAGGGAGGACGCAGAGCCCTTGGATCTTTGTGGGTTCATTTATCCATTGAGTCGGTCATTCATTCATCCATCACTAATCAAGTGCTCAGACCTAAATCTTCTAGCCCAGCTTCACTGTGTGCTCTGATGGAGCAGAGGAGGACTAGGCCTGCCCAGAGAACTGCCCTGGGAGACCTGAGATTGCAGCTGAGTCTTGGAGCCCTGAGTGACAGCTTGCTAGGCAAGGAGTGGGCAGGAAGAGCCACTCTGGGCCGTGGGAGCAGCATGTGGCAGAGGCTGGGGGGAGCACCCTGTAGCCTTTAGATTGGGCAGAGATGAGAGGGAGCATCCCAGGTTTCCAACAGCACACAGAACTGGAGGTGTCAGCAGCTCTCCAGGTTCTGAGCAGGAGGCTGCATGATCAGACATGAGTTCTAGAAGGGTGCCCAGCAGGAGGCTGGCCCTCTCTTTTCAGGGCTCCAAGTACCTCCTAGGAACTACTGTGCTTCCCCTGTCTTCTTAGGCTCCTGAGACAGGTGAGGCGCAGAGTAGGGGCCACAGAACACAGAGTCAAGGCACTGCCCTTGGTCACACAGCCAACTAGGGACAACCCTGGCACAAGGCCCAGGTCCTAGTCTCCTGACCTCTGACCCGCTCCAAATGCCCACTGGCAGAATGCTGAATTACAGTAATACAGATATACTTGGGTTACATTTAGCGTGTGCTCCTCATGTAATGCTTGTCCCAACGAGGGGCATTCTGTTCGTACCCGACTCGTACAGGTGCAGACTCTGAAGATAAAGGCCTTGCCTGTGGCCACCCACTAGTAACTGATGCGAGTGGCACTGCAGGCCGGCTCACAGGCCCCGCCTCGCTGTCCCAGCACAATGCAGCAGACAGACAAGCAGTGATGACAGGAGGAAGCCAGGGTACCTGTCTTTCATGGGGGGACATGAGTCTCTGTCACAGCCCCAGGCCCTGAGAGTAGGGCATGCTCACAGGGACAGGAGGGCGGGGGAAGTGCTGTCCCATACCCTGGGAAGGGCGGAGGGCCGGGTGGGTCTCTGCTCTCCCAGCCTGTCTCCCCACACCCATGTGTGCGTGGTCTTAGGAGAAGGAAAGCCCCCCTGGGGCAGCGCAGCTTCAGCACCCTTGGTAGCCTGCCCTGGTTTGGGTTTTGTTTTGTAGTCAGGTGTTTTGTTGTGAATTGACTTTTTTTTAAGGAAGGTTAACATACGTACAGGCAAGTGTACATGTCAGTGAGTTTTCACAGAGTGAGCATACCTGTGTGGCCACCCCCAGATCAGCCACACTGGCCCCCTGCAAGCCTCCCAGGTACCCCGCCCGATGGTCACTGCCTCCCTCCTCAGGCCCGTCACCATGCATCAGTGTTGTCTGGCTTTGAGCTTCATGGAAGACAGAAGCAGGTGGGCAGGTGGGGTGCTCTCTTCTGCCTGGCTTCTCACCCTGGACTTGGTGTCTGAGTGGCCTGTCAGGAGTGTGTGGGGCATGTCCTGGTTTGTAATCCCTGTTGCTGTCAGGCAACCCTTCACCCCGGCCCCCACATGTCTCCTGGATTAGTGAGCTCTCCACAGTGGGGCAGGCGGGCCCCTGAAATCAGTGCAAGGGGTGGGACCCCTGGACATGTCGGAGCAAGTGAGCCTCCTTCTGGGGACATCCTTTCCCTGCCCATGTCTTCTGGAAGCTTCCTCCTACCCCTGTGGTCTCCTGGTTGGGATTCAAAGCCAGGCCCACTGGGCACGTCCCCCTTCATCATCCTCAGGCTCAGCAGGAACAGATCCAAGCAGAAGTGTGGTCAGTGTGGACTTTGTCCTGCTGGGGTTCTTGTTCCTGGATGACCAGCAGCTGGGGCTTCTCGGGGAGCAGAAGATCCACCCACTGGCCCAGACTTGGCAGCATGGCAAGGAAGAGGCTAGGAGACCATTGAGACCCCTTCCAGCTGGGAAACTCTGGGAGTCTGGGTCTCTTGAAAGGAGACCCTTGCTATGGGAAAGGCAGGGAGAGACCTTGCTGTGCTCCCTAAGGCCTCACTAGGGTCTTGTTCAAAATGCAGGCTTGGGGCTGACACTGTGGCTCACTTGGCTAATCCTCCACCTGCGGTGCCAGCATCCTATATGGGCACCGGGTTCTAGTCCCGGTTGCTCCTCTTCCAGTCCAGCTCTCTGCTATGGCCCGGGAAGGCAGTGGAGAATGGTCCAATTGCTTGGGCACCTGCACCTGCATGGGAGACCAAGAGGAAGCATCTGGCTCCTGGCTTTAGATCGGCACAGTGCGCCAGCTGTAGCAGCCATTTGGGGGGTGAACCAACAGAAGGAAGACCTTTTCTGTCTCTCTCTCTCACTGTCTAACTCTGCCTGTCCCCGACCCCCCCAAAAAAAAGCAGGATCTTAGGCCCTACCCTGCCCTACAGGGTCAGAACCTGCACTGACCAGGGAGTGGCTGAGTCCCAGGAAGGTGAGAGGCCCCATGGTAGGCAGTGCCCCAAGGCCATCAGGAGCTGGACTGGGCTCTGATCCGACTCAGCCACTTCCTGTGTGACCAAGGCAAGTTGCCTAACCTCCCTGAACTCCATCTATCAAATGAGGACAACAGGAGCACTTGCCTTGCAGGGTTGTTGTGGGACTTAAATGAGATCTCCACGTGAAATACTCTGAGCAGGGCCTAGCCCGCGGTGAGCAGTAAATGTGATTTATCATCCGTTACGCCATGCCAGGCACCAGGCAAGGTGCAGTTCCCACATCATCTCATCTAACTCTCCCACACCCCTGAGGCAAGTGGTATTATTAGGCCCGTTTTCCAGATCAAAGAACTCATTTTCAGCAGCAGAAACTGAGGCCGATGAGCCCGCGTGCTCCCGCAGATGGAGTCTGAGCGGCGGGGGGCGAGGAGCACCACCTTCGCCCACGCAGGTCTGAGATGCGATGTCTGCAGGCCAGTCACCAGCCACCTGGGTGTTTGTGGATATTAAATTCTGCCTGTTAATCGCCAAGGATTAATTGTTAAGGATAAACACAAGGTGTTTGTCTGGCTCCCAGCAAGTTCTAAATTAAATGAGAAAGGAGGTTTGAAACAGGGGAGGCAGACACTTGCTGGAGAGTGAATGAATGCTCGGGAGGATCCAGGATTTGAGAAGGACCCACAGCCCGGGAGCAGGGCGAGTGCTCTGTCAGACAGCGGGAGCTGGCGTGGCCCAAAGAGGTCAGACTCCACTCAGCGTCCTGCATCTCAGGGAATGGCTGGGCAGCTGGCTCCCTGGGGAGCTGAGGTCAGAGGGCCTGGGCTGCACACAGATATGGACAGTGGTGTCTAGAACTGTGGGATACTGGGGCAGGTTGGGGCTTAAGTTGGTCACAACTGGCTCTGTGTCTATTCTTGCTCATGTGTGTCCCGCCACATGGTTCTGTGACCTTCAGGGAGATGCACACTGCCCAAGGGCCTGGTGACCTGCCCAGGCATCTGCTCCCACTCCTGCCTCAGCCTCCACTTCTGTGCCTGGTTGTCTCCTGCTCTTTCTCACCACTCTTCTTCTGGGCCATGTGTTCTTTGTCTGTGCTATGGAAGGCCATGATGTAATTGGTAATTTTCTTGTTTGCTTACCCTGTGAAATGTGAGTGCCTTGTGGGCAAGGCACCACATATTATTTTTAATTTTCCCTCCCGCAGCACGGGGCTTGGCACAAAGCAGGTCTTCATTCATGCTGGCTGGCTTGCTGATGGACAGAGGCATTGATGGATGGAGGAATAGATAGAAGAATGAAATGTTGGATTGAAGGATAGAGCAATGGATGGATGGATAGAGAGATGGATGGAGGGAGGGAGGGAGGGAAAGAGGGAGGGAGGAATGGAGGGAGGGAGGGAGGAAGGAGGAATGGATGGGTGGATGGATGGAGGGAGGGAGAGAGGGATTGATGGATGCTGGAAGGAGGGATGGATGGTTTGATGGATGGTGGATAGATACATGGATAGATACATGGATACAGGGATGGTGAGAAAGAAAGAGGGAATGGATAGATTAATGGATGCTGAATGGTGGAGGGGATGAGTAGAAGGATGGATAGGTGAGAGAGTGGAGTGGGCATCTTTATAGATGTACTCCCAGAAGGGACACTGGAGCTAGGGAGAGGATGCCTGAGGCCAGCGTATCACCGTAGTCCAATTGCCCCTGTGTGAGTCTTTTGGATTATCAAGGCTGGATTCTGAGGATCCCATTCTCAGAGACAAGGCCATGCCCCCTTCCTCTAAATATTTTTCTCTTACCCAAATATGTTGACTGGAGACAAAATGAGGCCTGAAAAGTATAAAGTGACTCAAATGCTACATGCACTCATTGGAAACGGATTATCTGGGAATATTGTGCAGGTGCACGGTCCAAGGAGCCTGGGAGCTGATTCTGTCCTCCAAGTCCCCACCTTGGCTCCGTGTACAAAGCTGTTCCACACAGTCCCCTCCCTGGGGAACAGTCCTGACCAGCCAGCCACCTCCTTCCTTTCAAATGATGGACTTGATGCTGTTATTTTTCAGAGCGTTTGAGAGTCTCATGTTAATAAACCAGAGCGTCTCCTAACCAGGCTTGGGGTAGGGCCCCAGGAGAGTCCCACCACCACCAATGTCACGAAATGGGTTTCTGACACAACCTAGGAACTTGGCTCTTTCTGTGAATCAGCTGCAGGTGTGTCCCTCCTTCACTAGGTTGGGAGTCAGGATTCTGGGTCCTCATTCAGGCTTTCCTTCTAATGTGATGCATGACCTTGGGTTAAATCATTTCCTTTCTCTGGGCCTCCTGAGTGTTTTGGTCTAAGACATGAAGGGGTTGAACTTCCTGGAAAAGCCACCCTAGTTCTTTAGGATTGCATTTTACGATTTTTTTGTCCGTTCCCAAGACTTTCCTAGATCCAAAGTGTCTAGAGGTGAGATCAGTACCAGATGGTACAGAATCACTTGTGATGGGCCAGCCATTCTGGAAGGAACCAAGGTCAGCAAGCTGGGGCCACACAGAGAAGACCCCCCCCCTTTGTTTCTTCTCTGAGAGCATTTACCCAAGGTAAGCCCTCTCAGGGGCCATGGCCATCCACTGGGAACAAAACCCAGCCCAACACCAACATCCAATTTGCTTTCCCACCAAAACAGTGGCATGAAAGCCAGCCCTGGCTTCGCCCATGGTGTGGAGCTGATGTGAGTGACATCCAACATCTCTCAAGATGGCCCGAGGGGGCCAGTGTCAAGGACCCTGGACCAGAGGCCACAGCCTTAGGGAGGAGGGGAGCTGGACGTGACTGAGCACAAAGGACGCTGTTGTTGGGCGCAAGCCTGGAGAAATAGAAAGTACAGGAGCACTGGGCCTCCCATCTTCCCTTTCCTTAATTACTGTGAGTTCAGGAAAGTTCTTGAAGAGCTTCGAGCCTTCATTTCCTCACCTGTCAGTAGGAATGTCACTGTGCTTCTCATGAAGGTGATATAAGCTGTTGTAATGGGAAACAAAATCAAAGCCCCAAATCATAATACAGTATAACTCACCTCTTGCTCAAGCAGAATCTGGTAGGCGTAGAGGTTTGCTCCATGTGGTCACCCAGGGATCCAGACCAAGTGAGAATCTATTGTCCTTAATGTCTCACTCTTGAAGTTGTCCTGGATGTCATCGCCCTGAGGCAGATGGTGGAAGGGAGAGAACATGGAGGATGAAGTGGGAGGTTTTGGTGGACAGGGCCCAGGCATGGCACTCGTCACTTCCACCCACATCCATGGGCCAGAAATCAGTCACGTGCTCTGCGGAGGTGTATGCGAGTCTGGCTGGGCAGGCCACTCCCCACCATGGAAGGGGAGGTACCAGTCTCCAGTGACTGCCTCTACCGCCAGGACAGTGACCAGGCTTACACACAAGAAAACATAGAAATGCATCCTGCAGCTGTAGGTTCTAGCTGAGTGTCCTTTGCCCCTTTTCCTTCTCAACAAGGCCATCCCCACTTCCAGCTTGCCTGATGTCTCCATTTGGATAAGAAGGCCAGGCTGCCTGGAGCCTGCTGTTCCCATGCCCTTGTTGCAGGTGCACACTCAGCCTTGGCCTGGCTCAGCCAAACTTGGCTTGACAGTTCCTTCTGGTTGATCCCAGCTGTGGCTCCTCCTTGGCACACAGTTTGGGAGATCTGTGTGTGCAAGTGGCAAATCCACAGCCATTATGATTGGCGGTCCTCATTTCTTGAATGATAAATACATAATTCAGACCAAGCCTGTACCCCTCGACATCTGTCAGGGGGTTGGAATTAAGGGAGGATGAAGCAGCAAGGTCAGGCAGAACTGTGGCAAGAGGGAGCTTTCACAGGATACCTGGGCAAGGGGTGGCGTGCCAGAGATCTGTTGGCTGGGGCTGTGGTTGGAGATTGGAGGAGTGGGGCTCAGAAGCCCTATAACTGAAGACAGTCAGTGTTAGGGTGATCAACATGTCTCTGTTTGCTCATGTCCCACTCAGTTTTATCCCTGAAAGCCCCATAACCCAAAAACCTCCTCCCCACTGTAATCCAAGACAGATTGTGATAGTTGGTCCACCCTGGTGTGAGATGCACAACAACAAAAGGGAGAGAGTGTGAACCTGAAGTCAGGCCGAAATCCTAATTACTAGCTGGACAGCCTTGGACTGTATCCCCTCTGTATGCCCTCCAAGCCTCAGTTTTCTCTTCAGTAAAGTGGGATTAAAAGTGGGATTAATAGTGTCTGTTGCACAATAGTGTCTGTTGTGAGTGGCGCATTGCTTCACGAGGGGAATTTCTTTTTTTTCAAAGATTTTATTTATTTATTTGAGAGGTAAAGTTACAGAGAGAGAGAGAGAGAGAGAGAGAGAGAGAGAGAGAGAGAAAGGTCTTCCGTCAACTGGTTTACTCCCTAAATGGCTGCAATGGCCAGAGCTGGGCCTATTGGGAGCCAGGAGCCAGGAGCCAGGAGCCAGGAGCTTCTTCCAGGTCTACCATGTGGGTGCAGGGGCCCAAGGACTTGGACCTTCTTCCAGTGATTTCCCAGGCCGTTAGCAGAGAGCTGGATTGGAGGAAGAGCAGCTGGGACATGAGCTGGTGCCCATATGGGATGCTAGTGCACAGGCGGAGGCTTAGCCTACTACACCGCAGTGCCAGCTCCGCGAGGAGAGTTTTTGATGTGCAGACATCATGGACTGTATTTGCACAAGCTGACCATGACATCACTACATCAGATACTCTTAGGAGACCACCGTTGCTGACTTAAATATGTGTGACAGCTTGGTCCTCCTTTGCTATGCATGGTTGTCTGGCCCCTGCCTGATTCTTCTTGTGACCAGGGAGCCCTTCTCTCTCCTGAGACAACCAGCTCTCTTTTTGCCCAGCACTGGATATGAAAAACTCCCTTTCAAGAAAGAACCTCTACCCAGTGATTCTTCTGGGCTTATGCACATTATGGTCCCTCAGCTCTAACGACTATGGTCATGCACCCAGCTGTCCACACTGATGAGTCCTTGTGGCCTCCTAGAGGGACCAGAGCTAAGAATGAGCAGACTCAGGGCTCTAGAACTGGAACCAAGTGGCAGTAGGTATGTGACAATGCTGGCTCCCACCTCCTCACCTTGCTTATGGTCCATCTCAGCTTTGCCCCTTGAGGCCACTGTGTGAGACCCCCCCTGGCCCCCAAGGGATGGGCAGAGTGACCAACTCATTCTGGCCTGGCTTGGACTTTCCCACCTTCACAAGTGACTGGGCCACATGTACTCAAGGGCACCATTTCCTCTGAGTTGTACAGTGCACAACCTGAATAACCGTTCCCAGAGTACAGTGCACCCTGGGCAGGGGGGTGGGGGGGGGGGTGGGATGGTCTGTAGGTGATGTTAACTTCCGTTTAGGAGCACTGTGTGGCTCGTGTGGTGTACAGTGAAGTAAGCAGCCACCACCTGCTCCCAGGCACTCCCTGTTGATAGGTAGGCTTTGTGGGATTAAAGTCCTTTTATCTGTTTTCTCTCATTACCCGTCCCTGGGTCTTAGGTTAGTGTCCTCAAAGTCATATGTATCAGAATCAGCTGGCGGGTTTCTAAAAACGCAGATTACTGGGTCCCAAGCCCAGGGTTTCTATTTGAGTAGGTCTGGGCTGCTGTCCCAGAGTTTTCTTTTCTAACAGTGTCTGAGGTGAGGCTACGGGGGAAGGACCGCCCTCAAGAACCACCATCGTTGGTGATCTTCCATGGTAGCCTGTGACACGGAAGTCAGGAGAGCAGGATTGAGCTCCCTCCTCTGCCTCTTATTAGTGGACCGGCTTGGGCATGTCCCTCACCTCTCTAGCCTTAGTTTCCTTTCTTTATCAGTTGGGAGTAGGAGCACCTGCTTTTGGATTAGGCTGTAGATGTTTCAGTGTACAAGTTGTTTGATAGCTGGATGGTCCTGTTCACAGCGGCTATTTCTCTGCTAGGCTATAGACATTTCCCCTCTGCCTTCTGGTGGACTGTTCTAGTCATCTCCTTTTAGGATGTAGCAGAACACCTTTTCATCTTTTATCATAAAAGGTTCCAAGATGTAGGAAAAGGGAGTGGTGTAGAGAGACTTGGGGCTGCCTACCAATGGCCCATCTCTCCCCAGTCAGAGACATGGTCCTGTTGGAGCACACCTGCACTGTGGCTCCAGTCCACACAGCTCTGGGGCTGCTGGCAGGCAATGGAAGTTAATCCAGCAGAGGCCATGATGAAGGCCTTCCTCAGGCACCTTAGAAATCCTTCTATAGAAGGGAGAAAGACCTGGGCATCCCAAGGCTTTGGTGCTGGAGACCCAGCAGGGTAAGCAGGAGGTCGATCGTTGATATTGTTATGAATACATATGTGGGTAGATTTTATATGGAGATCTGAGCAGTCTACATGGGCACGAACACACCTTGAAACCTGTGTGCACAGACACACAATGGCAGGTGACAATGAAGCAGGGTTGACGGTGACAGAGGGGGCTCTGGTTGATGGCAGCATCTAAGGGAAGACTTGAGAAACAGTGAGCTAATTACAGCTAGACCCACAAAATTCTTTGTAGGGAGGGAATGACCTAGAATGCAAAATAGGTTTCATTTTGAATGGAAAACAGGAATTCTAGCAAGCAAAGTAGTGAAGAAGGTGGGGCTGCTGGCAGAAGGTGAGAAAGGAGTTGAGTGTGTGGGTGGAGGAGCAGTGAAGGGGTGCCTTTGGAAACCATCGCATTCTAGAACAATGTACAAGGTACACACTCACACGCAGCCATTCAACCATCAGCGTCTGTTGAGTAACCCACATTCTGCCAGGCTCAGGCCGTCAGCATTTTTCACCCGTGCAACCCAATTGTTTCCTAACTGATTTTGGTGCCTCCAAATTATTTCCAGCTCCATCTAAAATAGAGATCTGATCATATCTTCCCTGACATGACTGCTCACTGTGTGTGCAATACAAATCTATACTCGTTGGCACACCATGCTGGGCTGCAGGAGCCTGCCATGCCACCTCACGCTTCTGGTTTCCTTCTACTTGTTGCTGGTGCCTGGCTTGTCCTTTTTGACATGGGGAGGCCCAGGCCATCTTTCACAGACCGCTGTGTCTCCTCAGCAGGGAGACCCATGCAGGTCTGGCACGGGAACCCACTACCACTTCTGGATTGTAGGATGTCAGACTCTGAGCAGGACTATGGTTGAAGACATACCTTCTTTTTGATAATAATAGACAGCACCTTAAATATATACATCAGGGGTATGGTATGTTACAAACTCCGGAACTCAGACACGAGGGACAGCACGCAGCTGTTCTGTGGATCCACTGTCCTGGTCACACAGAGCATCACGACAGTCTGCATTGTGCGTGGCTGGCCCTGAGCTCCCATGAGTGCTCCCTGGGAGCAGGTGGCCCCTGGCATTCACACACTCACCATGCTGCCGAGTGGCTGGCTGGTTGATGTCTACTGGGGGCGTATAACGAACCAGACACTGAACTTGACCTTTGTGCATAACACTCAGTCTCTAAATCCCCAGAGGGCTTTTACATCTATTCCATCTTTTTCATCACAGAATAACTTGAAAGGGCAACATAACTCAAAGTGATCTGTTCTGACTTAAAACTAGGGGAGACCCAGGAAAGTTTAAAGCAGCTCACTTGAGGCCAAGAATATAGTTCAATCTTCCTGTTTCACAGTGCCAAGTTCCTCCAGGTGGATAGTGCTGCCTCCTTAAACAGTGGATTTTAAAGGAACAGCAGGTGTCTTAGTCACTGCCTAAAAGCCGTGTTGCACGTAGTGAGGTTTTTGTGTTCCTACTATGTGGCAGGTGCTTCATGTACATCTCATTCCCCCTCCACAGCAGCTCTGAAGCCAGGCCTTCTTACCCCACTTCACAGAAAAGGATCCTCAGGCTGAAGGATGAGAAATAACTTTCCCTTACCAACAACAACTGGGAAGAGGAGGCCTGTGGATGCAAGTCAGGAACCTGGAATTCATGGTCGCTGTGCTCCACTATGCTACAGGTGTCTTCTGCATCATTGCCAAAACCTTTTTCTCATCGGTGGAAAAAGGGATGGAGCTAGCGGTTCAGTGCTAAGAAACAATCCCCAGAATGTTGGAAATGTGTGCTTGTTGAGTTGGGGACTGGTGTGACTGTGGTGTGATTGGCAGGAGTTACTGGCATTTGGAGTGCAAGCCCGGGGTGCCAGACACAGTGAAGAGCTGTGTAACCTACAGTGTGGTAGTCCCCCATGGTTGCCAGTCTCCAAGACAGCCCTGAGCATCCTCCCCTTCTTGTAGCCACATCTCCGGCAGTGCTGTCTCATGTGCCAGCACTGGTCTCTGTAGCCAATGGCATGTGACAAAACTGATGACGTCACTTCTGGGATTTGGTGATGAAAGACTATGGCTTCTGCCTTGGGCTCTCGCCTGGAGAAAGCCAGCCATCAGGTGGTGAGGCAGCTGTAGGGAGATGCCCGCACAGTGGGGAACTGAGGCCTCCAGCCAACAGCCAGACGCTAGTGCAGCCTGATGCCGCCACATGAGTAAGCTGGACACAAATTCTGCAGTACAGCTGAGGCTTGCAGTGACCATAGCCAGAGCTAATAGCTGTACAATTTCATGGGAGACCCTGAGCTAGGGTCACTGGCTTAGCCACTCTGGTTTCTAACCCTCAGACACCCTGCAAGCTTTTTCAGTAACTGTCATTTAGACTGCTCAGGCTTGGGGTAATCTGCTATGTGGCATAGCTAATTCATGTGGCCCCGTTAAGAGACACTGCCAGTGTGTGATTTCTCATGGGTTCCACCCTGTAGGTGCAGGTTGGGTTCTGGGAAGGAAGCAACTCTGCTGTGCATGTGAGTGTTGTGAACGCTGTGGCCCCACCTGCTCACAGTGGGTGCTGTGCCTCTGGGTGTTGGCCTGGACAGCTGGGCTGTGGGCCTCCCAGCTCCTCCCTCAGCCCTGGTACGCATGTGTCCATCTGTCTGTACCTCTCCGGGAGCCCAAGGGTTGCAGGGAAGCCTGGCTGTGGGAACAGCCTAGCTGCTGTCTCCTGGTCGTGACAGTGACAGGACCCACTGGGCACAGCTCCGGGCACAGCACAGTCTATGCTTTATTACTGTCCCTCTTATTTTTCAAAACCTCTTTCATTTTGTATGAGCGGACAGATGTGTGGGCCTCACAGGCTCACAGAGGATGCCGTTTTGGGGAAAGAAAAAGATATTCTGTATTCCCCTCTCTGGCTCTGCAGGGCCAGCCTTCCTCCTGCTTTCTTCCCTCGTGCGCTCTTTAAAGGGGTGCTTGTCCTGCTCCCATGGGCCCCTCCCCCCACAGCATCCCCTCTTCAGGGGTAGGCGTCTTGGAGCTGCCCTCTTTTCACTGTGCGACCTTGAGCGAGGGCTGAGCTTTAGTTTCCGCATCTATGAAACAAGCGTCGTCAAACGAGGGTGCCCTGCGAGATTTGAAATCAGAGCGTGAGTGTGCAGGTAGATGAACCTCACAGCTCTGCCCCGGGGTCCTGGTGCCTTGGGCACACCACTGTATGTCTCTGGGCTTCAGGCTCTGCTTTCCTTCTCCTCCCTGATGAGAGGAGAGCCCTTCTGACCTTCCAGGCAGAGCAGTGGCCAGGAGTTCCTCAGACGTCCACGCACCTCCATGTCTGCCCCAAGGCCACGTGCACAGTCTGGTCCCGCGGGAGCAAGCTGGCTGTGTGGAGTCAGGGCTCCTGACCTGGATCCCCATAAAGGATAACTCCCTAGCCCAGGCTTTCTCACGGAGAAGGTGACTTTGGCCACCGGCAGCCCTGACCGGCAAGCAGAGCCCAACAGCCACCGCAGCTTCACCTCTGCTTTTTTCTGGGTGCCCTCTGTTGCTGAGTGACCCCTGTCTGATTCCTTCTTCTCCAAAGTGCCGCCCAGCCTGGGCCCTACCGAGCGTCTTCTCTTGTCTGCCTCTTCTGTCTGCCCACAGTCACTTCCTCCATAATCCTTTAGGGAGCCCCCACCATGTGCCAGACCCTGAGCTAACAGTGAGGAGCAGAGCAGGCCTGTGGAGCTTCCCAGCGCGTGCTGGAAAGGGGTGAAGCATGCAGAAGCTGGGGAAGATGTGCATGTGAGGAGGGGATCAGGGTGCAGGGCTGCGGGTCGGGGAAGATGTTTCTGAGGGACTCACAGGAAGCAGACTTAGAACAAGAGCAGGGGTGACCAGGCCAAGCAAGGGGAAAGAGCCTGAGATGGGCCAGCCAGGGTTCCAGAGGCAGAGAGACGCTGGCGTGAGCTGGGAGGCCAGCGGGGGCTTTGTGGGCCCCTGGGGTGGCTCTGCTGGGCTTGCTGTCCCTCCCACCTTTCCCACCGTTGGTCCCTCCTCGACTGCCCTCAGTGGTCCCTCTCCCTGAAAGACCTCCCAGGACTCAGACAATCAGGCTGTCAGCCTGTGCTTTTGGGGATGACCCAAGAGTAAGGGCAAAGGGCAGTGGCTTGGAGAGGTGGGAGAAAGCGGTAACCAAGGAAATAGCTTCTCCAGATGGTCCCCAGTCAGAGGAGACTCACACCTACAAACGTGCTGAAACCTGAGGCCTGGACCAGCTCCCTTCCAAGACTCTTGCCCCACCCTTCACCCTTGTCCCAACTGCCCTCCCCAGCTTGTGGGGGTAGGGGCAGGCTACGTGCCAGGCAACCCTCCCCTGCAAGCTGGCGTGGCTTTGGGCAGTAGGCACCAGCAGGTTTCACCCATAATCCTTTATTAATCAGCACCTGGAGTCCCGCGCTCCGCTAGGCAGAGGGACAAAGCGGCCATTCACAGGGAGCACAGACCATGAAGACTGAGCTATGTCACTCTCCACGCTTAGGGAGCCCTTGCCTGGCCAGGGCTGCTGAGAGAGAGGCGCTGCAGGAGCAGGGGGCGGCTTCCTTTTGCACTCACTGGCAATGTGTGGAGAGCATCCTGCACTCCAGGCACTGTGCTCCCCAGGGCCCCCGTGGGGTACGTTTGTAGGCACTTTCAGTGGGAGGCTCAAGCACAGAGCCAGATAAGGGCTGGCTGCTCTGATCTTCTGGGCTGTGCAGGACCACAGGCCCCTTCTGTCCCCTCTACACCCTGCCATTTTGAGTTCCCCCACAGTGGTGGCTAAGATACCCTCTGTGGGTCAACTGCCCCCCTACCCAGCCATGGCCACTGTGTGGGTGCTGGGGTGCCTTGGGCCCTGGGTCCTCTCTGTCTTCTGCTCTTGCTGGTTCACCCCCATGATGATATTCCTATTTAAAAACACAGCACTGCGATCTTTAATTGCAGACTAAATAATTGCTTCATTTTATTTAAACGTGGCTCTTGGAGGCTCCGGGAACAATTAGAAGAAAACATAGGGCAGTGCTGGGTGCATGTTTCCAAGCATATAATTTTTTGTATTATTATCATACCGATGTTTGCAGGAACTAGAAAAGGAAAGTATGCCCCTCCTCCCGAGTTAGTCATGCATGATTTGCATGCAATAATAACAATAATAATGCTGCTGATAATAATAATTCCTGGCTCTTTCTGGGCTTCATGTTGGTTCCAAGGAAGCTGAGCAGTCACAGGGCACGTTCTGGAAGGAGAGAGGTCAGGGTACCTGACTGGGCTTGGAGAGACTCCCTGCTAGACTTAGGTTCTTGGCTATATATGGATATATAATCAGGAGATGTAGTTAGGGGAGAGCAGAAACTCGGGATTTATTGAAAGGCAAAGGGATAGGACACACTCAGATGTGAACACAGGCAACCTCCTGAAGAAGAATTGCACACTGCCCTCCTCCCCAGGCTGGTGTCCCCTTGTATAGGATAGGGGTGGTGCTTGGGCAAGGCCTGATTGAGTTCCAAGGAGGCAGGATTTGGGTGGGGGTCACGGGAAAGTATTGTGGCATCTGGAACGGTGTGATGGAAAGTGAGGCCAGCTGCATGATGGAAAGAGGGTATGCCGAGCCTTCAGCCATGTTGAGTCAGCGTGGAAGGCGATGGGATTTGGGCAGCACCCATGACTTGGGCGTTAGCAGTCTCCGTCTCCTTGTCCCTCATTGACCCCCTGCCTGCCCATATCAAGGGCAGTCCCAGCTGCCATCCTGTGGGCCTTCCAGTCTGGGTGCTGAGTTTAATGTGGGCCCAGGGCTGACCTTGCCTGTGTGTGATCTGAGAAGTCCTGAGCAGGTTTAGCCATCTCCTCTGGGGATTTCTCACTGAGACTAAAAGCCCACCACCGTTCACAGCCAGGACAGGAGCTATGTGGGGCCTTGGAGATCGGTTGGTTCAAACTGCTCTCCTTATAATGAAGGCAGTGGGGCCCCAAGAAGTGGTCTGCCCCTCAGGTCACAAGCTTGGTAATGACAGGACCAGAAAGAGGACCCTTGACCCGGGAGGGAATGTCTTTGGAAAAACTTGGAAATAATGTCACTTATTTATCGTGAGGAGTAAGGAATGCAGTATATGCAAAAGCTTCCAGCACAGTTCCTCAGGCAGTAGGTTCTCAGTCAGTGTTAGTCTCCTCTTTTCAAAGCTCAACTGTTGGTTTGCCAATGTCCCTGGAGAGGCAGCACCTTTGACCCTGGGGCTAAGTGAGTAGTGGGGGACAGTCAGACCCTTAGGGGACAGTAAGGCCCTTGAGATCCGAGGGTACCATGGGGCTGGAAGAGAAGCTGGTGCCATCCTGCCTATCCCACGGCCCATCCCGGCCTACATGGGCTGTGCTGGGACACCCTGTTCTCTCTGGGCCTTGATGCCTGTCCAGGCTGAAGCTGGACAAATGGCCTATTGGGCTATTTAATCCATATGTCCTGAGCACCTACCATGGGCTGAACACTCTTGGAAGCTACAGACAAGAGAAGTGGTTTCTGCCCTCCAAGAACTTAAGGGCTGTGGTAAAAGAGGTGTTTATACTTGCTTTTATTGTGATGTTATGTGATAGGCAGTGCCTCATGCAAGGGACTATGGGAGCCTGAGGGAGTTCAACTTGCCAGTTTCTGGGAGTCCAGTGAGGTCACCTAGGGGAGCCACACCTGAGTGAGGCCTGGAAGGACAGGTACGTGTTGGGCAATGGAAATTTACAGGGAGAAGGGGCAGTGTGACCCAAGGCAGGGAGGTGGCAGCCTGAGGGTACTGATGACATCTGTGGTTCAGAATTAGGACCCATGTGCCATGAGGCTGGCTGGTGGAGACCAGCCAGAGAGGTGGGCAGGGGTCTCTGTGGATGTCCTTCCAGTGCCATATTGAGAAGTCTGGGCCATGGGAAGACAATACCTATCCTGCTCTGGAATTCCCTTTTTTTGTGTGGACCAAAGAGAGGGCTGCAGCTCTCTCTGTGGGTGTGGAGGGCTAAGGCAGATCCATGAGGCCTTCTGCAGTTATCGACCTCTGCCCACGATAGGGCAGACAACCATGCCTTAGGGGCAGATGTGTGGCATAATGGGAAAAGCCCCTGCCTGGGGCATCCACATCCCATATTAGAGTGCCAGTTCAAATCCCAGCTACTCTGCTTCCAAGCCAACTTCCTGCTAATGCTTCCTTGGAGGCAGCAGATGATGCCTCAAGTACTTGGGCCTTGACCGTCTTTGAGGGAGACTTCATGGGAGTTCCAGACTCCTGGCTTTGGCCAGACTCAGCCCTGCTGTTTTAGGCATTTAGGGAGTGAACCACCAAATGGAAGAGCAATCTCTCTCTCTCTCTCTCTCTCTCTCTCTCTCTTCCTCCTCCCCCTCCTTGCCCCATCTTTCTGCCTCTGTAATATATTAATAAGTACATGAAATAAAAACTTTATTGAGATATAACTCACATACCATAGAATTTGATATTTTGGTAAAAATACCATTTACAGTGTACAGTTAAGTGGTTTTTGATATATTCCCAGTGTTGTGCACCCATCACTACAATCCCCTTCAGAACATCTTCACTGCCCATTAGCACTCACCCCCCCCCCCAGCCCACCTCCCTTCAATCTCCCTTGCCTATTCTAGACCTTTCGCATAGATGGAATAATTGAATGTTAGACTTTTGTATATGACTTCCAAGGGCTGTCTAGGTCTTAGCACATTCACATTGAATGTACCCCTTTGTCCACTGGCAACCACTTAGGTTGGTTCCATGCATTTTGGTGTGAATGTCTGTTTTCATTTCTCTTGGTAGATACCCAGGAGAGGTGTTACTGCTGGGTCAAGGGAGCTCTGCATTTAACCCCTGACCCATGGCCAGACTTTTCTGCACAGTGGCTGCACTGTCACATTCCCACCAGCAATGTGTGAAGGTTCTAGTTTCTCTACACCCTCTCCTACTCATACTATCTTAGTTTTCCATTGCTGCAGCAACAAATCACCACAAATATAGTGGCTTCAAAATCGCAATTTAAAAAAAACAAACCTTTTTTAATTTGAAAGGCTGATCCACAGAGAGAGGGAGAGACAAAGAGAGACAGAGAGATCTTCCATCCGATGATCATCCATCCACTGATTCACTCCCCAAATGGCCACAATGGCCATGGCTGGGCCAGGCCAAAGCCAGGACCCAAGAGTTTCATCTGGGTCTCCCACATGGTTGCAGGGGCTCAAGCACTTGGGCCATCTTCTACTGCTTCCCCAGGTGCCTTATCAGGGAGCTGGAGTGACAGTGGAACAGCTAGGATATGAACTGGCACCCATATGGGATGCGGGCATCACAGGTAACAGTTGAACTCACTGTGCCAGAATACCAGCCCTAGAAATACAGTAGATTTTTCACATGGATATTGTTCTCTGTAACCTTACTCAACTCATCGATTAGTTACGGCAATTTTTAGTGGATTTTTTAGGGTTTATATGGACAAAATCATGGCATCTAAAAACAAAAGACAGTTTGAGTTCTCCCTTTCCTATCTGGATGCCGTTTCTTTCACTGCTTTGCCTGATTGCTCCAGTACAGTGCGAACAGAAGTGGTGAGAATGGATGTCCTTGTTTTGTTCCTTATCTTACAGGGAATGCAGCCACTCTTTCATCATTAAATATGATGCTGGCTGTCATGTTTCTCAGCTGCCATTTATCAGGTTGAGGAAGTTTCCTTCTACTCCTAGTCAAATTCTTGTTCTTTTTATGAAGGGGTATTGAATTTTCTCAAATGCTTTTTTGCGTGTCCACATGATTTTTGTCCTTGATTCTATTAATGTGGTGTACTATATTAATTTATTTCCTGATGTTAAACCAAGCTGGCATTCCTGAGATAAATCCTACTTGGCCGTGGGATGTAATCTTCTTTGTATGCTTCTGGATTCAGTTTGCTAGAATTAAGTAAGCACTCTGATGTCAGGATTCTCGGGGCAGCAGGTCTGTGGTCCCTCCTCCTAAACCATCCTACAAACTCACCTGCAAGAATCCTCTCTACTCCCCTTGGCTCTGTCTTTCCCATGTTAACCCAAGGAGATCAGTAGAGGTTGGCGCAGATGTCATCTTGGGCAAAAAAGCCTTCCCCCAACATCTCCCCTCACCTCCCCCGACCCAGCAGCACCGACGGCCTCCTCACCTCACCTGTGCTCTCCCCATCCTTGCTATCTAACTTGCTGCTGCACTAGCTGCAGTCTGGCATGGTTGGCTGTGTAACTGTCTCCCCTGCTAGAATGCCAGTTCCTACAAGGCTGAAGCCGCTACCCCATTTGCCTGACATGGTTGTCAGTGTAGCTTGCATGACTTGTGACTACCTGCCTAACAAACTTTCTTAAGAGGAGAAAGAGGGGGCTGGCGCTGTGGCATAGTGGGTAAAGCCAGTTCAAGTCCTGGTTGTTCTGCTTCTTACCCAGCTCTCTGCCTGTGGCCTGGAAAAAGAGTGGAAGATGGCCCAAGTGCTTAGGTCCTTGCACCTGTGTGGGGGACCTGGAGGAGGCTCCTAACTCCTGGCTTCAGATTGGCCCAGCTCTGGCCTATTGTGGCCATTTGGGGGGTGAACCAGCAAATGGAAGACCTTTCTCTCTGTCTTTCCCTCTGTCTGTAACTCTGCCCCTCAAATAAATAAATAAAATCTTTAAACAAAAAAAAAAAAATAGAAGAGGAAGAGAAGATAAGAGGTTGGGACTCTTCAGGATGACCCAGTACCTGGTAGAGCACAAGTGGTTTTGAAATATAAGGTGAGATCCTTATTTCAAATGGACTCTTACATAGAACCCTGGCATTTAAAACTCCTAAAGAAGAGCTGCTCAAGTTGCAGCATGCGGGGAGGACCTGAGCCTTGCCTGCTGCGCCTCATCCTTGCTTCCCTCTCCTGCCTCCTGGCAGACCCCTTGGGAGCTCCTTGGAAACCTTGTGACTTCACAGGACAGTTTGGAAGCCACTGCGCTATGGGAAGAGCCTTGGGCTGTCTCTGTCCAAGTGACCTTGACCATTTGGTCTCACCTCCCAGCATATGGTTTCCTCATCCTTAAAAGTAGGAGCTGTGGGGCAGCATTCCATATGGACACTGGTTCGAGTCCTGGCTACTTCATTTCCATCCCAACTCCCTGCCTAATGTGGGTGGGAAAGCACCAGAGGATGACTCAGTCCTTGGGCCCCTGAGCCCACCTGGGAGACCAGGAAGAAGCTCTTGGCTCCTGGCTTCGGATGGGCCCAGCTCCAGCTGTTGTAGCCATCTGGGGAGTGAAACAGCAGATGGAAGAGCTGTACCCCATTGGATCCACACACCCCAGCTGATTGTGGATCTCTCTCCTGCTGAATCCAGAATCCTCTACACAGAGCTTTGGAGACCCTCAGTGGACCCTGAGAGAGTAGCCTGTTTATCATTCCAGGATGAAACGATCCTCAAGGCCTATCCCACTGCTAAGTGGGACAGTTTATATTGTCATAGCATTTTTTTAAAATTTTACTTAACTATTTGAAAGAGTTATAGAGACAGAAGGAAGGACACACACAAAAAGAGAGAGGGAGCTCTTCCATCTGCTGGTTCACTTCCCAGATTGCTGTAATAGCCAGGGCTGGGCCAGGCCAAAGTAGGAGCCTGGAATTGCATCTGGGTTTCCCACATGAGTGGCAGGGGCCCAAACACTTGTGTCGTTGTTACTGTTTTCCCAGGCACATTAGCAGGGAGCTGGATCAGAATTGGAGCAGCTGGGACTCAGGTCCATGCTCATATGGAATATAGACACGGGCTTAACCTGCTGTGCCACAACACTGGCCCCTATATTTTCACACTCTTGTTCCTTTGCTCAGAAAAGGCAAGTTGGGTTGTAATGACAGCTGTCTACAAGATTTATCTTGTTCCTGGAATTTTTCCTAGGATTATGAGCCAAGTAGTTAAAGGGCAGATTTGTCCCCTGCTATGCAGGGCTGAGTGTGTACTTGAGGACCAGGCCCCTTCTAGGTGATGTAGGATAGGAGGGATCTTTATTAGTATTTATTTATTTGAGAGCTAAAAAGAGAGAGAGGGAGATCATCCATCCTCTGGTTCACTTCCCAAATGCCCACAGTTGCAGGGACTGAGCAGGCTGAAGCCAGGAGCCTGGAACTCAATCCAGGTCTCCCATATGAGTGGCAGGCACACAACTACTTGAGGAATCACCCACTATCTCCCAGAGTGTGCATAAGCAGGAAGCTGAAATCAGAAACCAAGCCAGGACTCCAGCCAAGGGACTCTGGTGTGGGATGCCAGCATCCCAAGATGCAGCTCAAACATTGCGTGTTAAACTCCTGTCACCTGTGAGAAGACCTCATCACAGGTAAGGAGTAGGTCACTAGACCAAGAAATACCCTCATGGAGTCGCTCAGACTTGTAGGCCAACCTGGAAACAAGAGGCTGAAGGCAACCACAACAGTAACAACCCAGCATTAGCCTAGTTACAAAGCCCTCTTGTGGACACGGTCCTCTTTCGACCTTGTATTGCCCAGCAGGGCAAGGTTTCAAATCCTCATGTTGTGGAGGAAGAAGTTGAAACTCGAAGTTCAATGGGTCATCCAAGGTCATACAGCTGATTAGGGCTGAGCCAGCATTCCTTTCTGGCTCCCCAGCTGTGTCTGGTGCCCACCACACTCAGAGCTGGTGACACTCCTGCACCAGGAGGCAGGTGACAGCCTGGCAGGGACCCCCATTCTCATTGGCTCAGCCTGCAGGGGCACAATGAGGACAGAGTGTGAGCTGGAAGTCAGCAACCATAGCAGGAAAGCAGCTTCCAGGAAGCCACGTTTGCAGAATCTAGGAAGAGACAAGACACCCGTGCTCCTAGGGAGCCCTAGTCTCTGTCCCAAAGTGGCTTAAGCTCTGCCAGAGGTGCCTGAGCCCCAGTCCTCGCCCTGGGCAGAGGGTCTGAGGGCTGCCTCTGACCGACAAGAACTCTGATTCTGACTCCACTCTGCTGGTAGCACTCTGGGGTTCGTTCACCCTTTGCTGGACACCCTTGTGTTGTTCAGAGATGACTTCCTGTTCTCTGCCAATGTCTTCCCCAGGTCAGGGATTAAAGACAAGCACTACCGGGGAGCAGTCAGTTCCTGTGTGGTGGGAGGAGCAAGGACAAACCTCTCCAAGCAGCCCAGGTGCTGCCCCTGACATGGGCTATGTCCAGACGTGAATGTAAGGCAATCTTGACCCCTGCCAACATCGCCCTCGCCTGATATTCCATGATTAGAAGTTCATCCCTTTGACCTAACCGTGTGTTCCACGTTAAAAGGCAAGTGCATCAGGAAAAGCATTGTGCTAAGTTTAGCAGTCACACTCGACTGAGGATGAGTGAGTAAATCCATCCTTGCTGGAGAGAGGGTTCTGTCTGGGGAAGGGGGGGAGTGTGGATGCTGAGAAAGTAAGGTGCATGATCCTTGTCAGCCCTGGGAAGTAGGCACTGTGCTCGTTTATCACTGATCTCTGGATCCTCATCATCTCACAGTGTCTCAAAGGCTTGACAGAGTCTTGGTGATTGGAGTGGAGACAGATGCAGAATATTTATTTTTGGGGCAGGTGTTTATTTTGGGGCCAGTCAAGCTGCTGCTTAGAATACCCACATCCCATACCAGAGTGCCTGGGACTGAATCCTGCCTCGCTTCCAGTCCAGCTTCCTGCTAATGCACATGCTGGCTCAAGTACTTGAATATCTGCTACCCACATGGGAGACGTGGATAGAGTTCCTGGCTCCTGGCTGTAGCCTGGCCCAGCCCCAGCTATTGTGGACATTTAGAGTGACCCAGCAGATGGAAGATCTCTCCCTTACCCTACTCTTTCAAATAAATACAATATAATTAAAAATTTTAAAAAGAGCCTTCATCATCAACAATAACAGTGAGCAAGGGATCCAGAACCAGCTCTCTGTACGAGCTCTTTGAACCAGTGTAAATCATTCACTCTCTCCTTCAGTGACAGGACAGTGTGGGGATCAGAAGGTTAGCTCTGGGGTCTAAAAGCCTGGGAACGTTGCTCAACTTCTTGGAGCCTCAGTTTTCTCTTCTGTGAAAAGGGGTAGTAATACCAACTGCCATGAAGACTCAATGAGGCCATGCACGTGCACATGTGTGTGTGTGTGTGTGTGTAGTGAGAGAGAGAGAAATAGAGACCCTTCCCCATAGCTCTTATTCCAGTAAGAGCAGTTCTTGCTTAATAGGTTTTTTTTTTTTTAAGATTAATTTATTTATTTGAAAGAAGAAGTTAAGCTACGTTCCCAGGCTTTTAGACCCCAGAGCTAACCCTCTTGGTCCCCACATCATCCTGCCTTTTGTGGGTAGTGTCCTGTGGGTTGTAGTCCCCTCTTGAGATGACCCACCAGAGCAGGTGACTGGCCTGGCTGTGTGCCCTGGGCTACTGCAGCGGGGCACAGGTAGGGGACATCCTTGGGTTCTGGTGGGTTCGGCTCAGCTGAAGAAGTGACCCAAGGTGAAGCCTGGAGTGAGGCCTGGAGGGCTGCAGCTGCCCCTGGCTGGGCCCTGGCTGTCTGCGCCTGCTCCTAGCTGCCTCCACCTCCTCTCTTTGCTTTTTTTTTTTTTGAAAAGAGTTAACCCCGACCAGTTCCCTCTGCAGAGGCTTCTAGACCCCTACCCGGCCAGGGACCAACCCCGCGTCCAGGGCCTGAGACGGTCCCCTACTTCCTGTGGGCCACTCTGCCCGGGAAGCAGCAGGAAAGGTGCGTGTTTCAGCCCAGCACGCTGATCAGAACAGATGATGTGTTTTCACTCTGGTGTGTTCAGCAGTGCGCGTCGGACAGGCAGCGGAAACGGCAAAGATAAGTGGGAGATAAATCACCCAACCTGATTTAGTCATAATAGCAAGGAGAGGGGAGCTGCTGAGTGAGACCACAGGTGGGGCTTCCTGTGCTCCACGCCAGCCTTCAGAACCCAGAGCGGGCAGTAGGAGTCCTGGGCCCTTGAGTCCTTCTGGGAGCTCCAGGGCAGAGTCTCTGGGGAGAGGGGCAGGCCCAGACCCAAGCCACCTGCCCGCCTTGGAGACCTCCTCTGTTGCGTGTCTGTGGGGATTGGGCAGCGTGCGGGGGTGGGGAGGGGGCTGGGGAAGTGCTGGTTCAGCTGATTGCTCCTATTTTTTTCTCCTGTAATTAATTAGTTAATTATGTTTAAGAGGCAGAGAGGAAGATGAGAGATCTATCTATTGGGTCACTCCCCCAAATGCCTTCAATGGCCAGGTTGAACCCAGGAGCTAGGAGCTCCATTCAGACTTCCCACGTTGTTGGCAGGGACCTAATTCCTTGATCCATCAGTGCTGCCTCCCAAGGTCTGCATTAGCATGAAGCTGAAATTAGGAACCAGAGCTGGGAATGGAACCCAGGCACTCAGGGGATTCCTATGCCCCAGGCAGCAGCTTAACCACTGTACCAGACACCCACCCCATGTCCTCCTACTTTTAATGCCCTACCGAAAGCATCTGGGCTTCCCTTTCTTCCAGGCAGGAGTGGCCCAACGACAGCAGCCCGGCCTTTGGAGATGTCCCAAGAAGGAGAAGTCATACATCCTGTGTGTCTCCTAGCCCCACACCCCAGTGCCTTGCTCCTTGCAGTGAGTCCAGGCCTAACCTGGAGCCATCCCACTGCCTTTCTAGGCCATTTCCCCCACGCCTACGGTGGCCTGGTAGACTCCGCTGACAGTCCCAGAAGACAGACTCCTTAGTCCCCTGCACAGGGCGCATGTGCAGAGAGCATAGTGGGGGTGGGAGAAGGGAGTGGTTCGCAGAGGCCTGGGCAGTGGGAGAGGACGGCTGACATGACGCAGGGGTATCTATTCCAATTCACCAAGGGAAATCGGCCCTGGCAAGTTATAAAATATCATTTCTACTGCGGCTGGAGAATTACTTGCCAGAGCCACAATGAAACCAGACAACCTTTCAATCAAGCTGCCTGTTGTTCCTGCTTCAAGGCTGGCGAAATAAATACTGAGCAAATAAAGTTAGTCGGCATCTGAGCATTTTAATGAATCAAGAAGAGCTGGGGAGAGTAGGGAGCAGGCAGCTGTTGCACGTGCCGGTGGACAGACCCCATGAGGCCTGTGTGTCAGCTCTAGGCTGGGTCCCTCCTGCTTCCCACCCTCACCTGCCACAGCCACAGCCCCTCTCCATCTGGGGCCACCTCCTGCATCCTTCCTGCTCGGGTCCAGGCCTCCATGCCCCATCTCACACCATGCCCAGCCATGTTGCCTGCGGATCAGGATCCAGCCGGATGAGGGGACCAGGTGACTTGCCATGTGACCTCAGCAGTGTGCCTCTAGCCCTTGACAGATTCACATTCTCAGCAGACTGGAGGGAGCCTTTGGGGTCAGTGCGTTGCTCTCCATGGGGCAGGGGTTGAGGAAGACTAACTCCCAGATGAGGTGAGATGCGGGGCGGGGCGGGGGACCGGGGCGGCAGGTCCTCTAGAAGAGGCTGTTAGTTATTTGTGTATTGAGAACGACAGGCAGGTACAGGTTTGCTGATAGGCACAGCTGGTGTGATGGGAATGGGAGGGAAAGGAGGATGCAGAACCCAGCTCTGTTCTGCCACCTCCTCTCTGTCTCAGGGAAGAATGGCTGGACCGGGAGAGGCAGAACAAACCTGTGTGGTGGGACCTAAGCCCAGCTCTGGCCCCAGGCGGGAGGACGTGAAGTGGTGGAGCTAAATAGGTGTGTGGTTCCCTCCCTCCCCGGGGTGCTGCCAGGAGACGCCGTGGTTGCTAAATGACAGCGGCCTCTCCAGGGAGCTGCACACAACTAGAGAGACGCTGGCGAGTGGGGAGGAAGGCAAGCGTTTTGCTCTCTGAGGGGGGGTGAGGAGTACACAGGCGAATGCTGCAGACGATCCACGCATGAGCTCCCCACAGGCCCCAGGCAGGCTTCCAGGAGTGGATCATTTTGGAATGAAGGGAAGTGAGGGGGGTGATCACCAGAACGCAGGGCCGATCCACCATGAACCGGATGTGCCAGACAAGCAAAGCTCTGTCTTCTGTGAGATACTGGTGGGTCAGGAGAATGCTCCGGATACAGGAAGGGGATCTCAGCATGCCAAGTCATCATCATCCATGGCAGCCCTTGTGGGTGAGCTGGAGATCTATAATCTGGATGTCAGCCTGGGAGGAACCCTTGGAGCAGGCAGAGGGGAGTGAGTACCTTGTGGACTGAGCTCACACCAGAGGAAAATGTCCCACAGTCTGGGGATCCCCTCTTCTTTCCAAGCCGAGTCATCACTGACCTTGGTGCAGAGGTAGAGGACATACTAAAATGTGTGGATGTGCTTAAGGTACAAGGTGTCCTGGGTACCATAACAGTGAACATCAGAGCTAAGAGCTTTGTAGCATCCACCACGTGCACTCTGTTCTTAAACATTCACGTGTGTTAGCATTTAATTTTTGTGCCATCCCAATGAGGTAGGTGATACAATGATTCCCATTTTGTAGATGAGGAAAGTGAGGATGAGCAATAAGCAACTGGTTAAGGCAACCAGTTGGAGAACTAGGATCAGCCCAGGCCATCTGGCCCCAGAGCCTGTGCTCCTGCTCCCTTGCCTTGAGAGACACGATGTAAAGTGATGCCCATGGCTACAATCAGATGCCATCTACTGTGGAGCCTTGGGAGCTGCTGCTTCTGGAATCTGGGCGTTGAGACAGGATAGGGGGTGAGACTAGTCAGAGGCATATCTGTCTAACAGAGGGGCTCACTTGGCTGCAGCCTGGCCTGGGTCCACAGGGTGATGAGAACTTCAGGACAGGAACCCGCCCATCAGGCCATGGCTATGGACTCCAGGCACTGACAAAATGGGGCCGGCCCAGGCTGAGGGAGGGAGTCAGAGAGTGGAGCCAGGACCCCCTGGCAGAGGTAACTAGCTGCTGTGTCAACCTATGAGGAATTGTTGATGGTACTGGAGACAGCGGGGGTGAGGAGTAGCACCAGAGCCAAGGGCAGAGAGGACCGTGTTCTGGCTCAGTGCAAAGAAGCACACTCGTGCCTTCAGGCTGATTCAAATCGGTGGGTGCCTGGCGCATCATAGGAGAAGGCAGCACATGACTCACTTAGCATAGTGCTTGGTGCATTATATGTGAGCAAAAAAACAGTGGCTATTATTGCAACGATGATTTTGTAACTTCCACGTTGAATCCAGAATCCATCACCTGCTAGTATATGATTTCACTTCTCAGAGTCTCTGTTTCTTCATCAATGGGCATTGTGATACCTACTGTGGACAGATGTTGGGGATAAAAATGTAATGGGCCAGGAAGTGCTTCCTGGGGAAGGTCCTTGGAGGACAAAGGCTGTGTTGTCACTAATCCAGGGCTCCAGTGTAGCCTCAGGTGCCTACCAGGCACAGCACTCATAGAAGCTGCCCTTGGTGTACTAAGCTCTTAGCACGTGTCAAGGACCACACACCTGGCAGGCATCTTCTCAGTTCTCACAACACCCACTCGAGGTCAGTGCCACTGTTGTTCTGCCAGTCACCACTTCACAGACGAGGAAACCAGAAGAAACATGGCGAGAGTGCCAGGGTTTGAGTCCAGGTCTGGCCCATTCAAGTCCAAGACTTAAACACCATTCTATTACTGCTCAGGGACTCAGCAGCTTCTCTGAGGAGTGAGAAGGGAGGGAAGCCATGGTGTTTGCAGGTGCAAGGGACCTGGTCCCATACACCCCACCCCTGTCACTGGGAGAGGCCACTCTGGCATCCTGGAGCTGCCAGGAAAACCAGGCAGCACGGGCTCGCCACGTGACTCAGCCCTGGGCTCCCTGTCTCCCTCCCCTCCCCGCCCCTCTGCAGGTTTTCCTCTTTCAGCCTGTCTGACTCCATCTGGGTACTTTGTCCTGCTAATTCTGAGGCTGGGAGGGCGTGCACACCCTTTACGCCATTCAGCCCTAATTAGAAGTTCCTGACAGCTTGTTTGGGGCCCTGTCAGGCTCCCTGACTTGCCTTGCACCAATAAGCAAAAAGGAAAATTGCTATCTGTTCTGTACCTGGATGCCTGGGCGTCGTGATGATCGGCATGGGCGGGGGGGTTGGAGGGGGGGCAGGCGCTGCTGCTCCTGTTCCAGGCAGGCTGGTGCTGACTCGGCATGAGCAGGTGTCCCAGGGAAGGCTGGCGGGGCCCTGTCCCCAGGGTTCACTGAGAGCTCTGGTGTCTGGGCCTGGAGAGATTGATTGATTGAGACTTCATCAGGGCAGCTGGCTGAGGCTGGGGGGCTGAACGTTAAGACTTTCACATCCAGATTTCAAATCCTTTCTGCCTTTGAAACCACACGTGTGTGCAGGGTCAGAGGCACACAAAGCACAGTAGCTCTTTCTCCCCGTGCCCTGTTGCAAGGACAGTTGGAGGGGAGGGTCTTAGGCTTTTTTCCTTTCTCCAGTAGCAAGGGAACGATATAGCCTAAACCAGAGGCCTGAACCCCGGGGCTCCCTGCCCACTGACCTGCCTCCAGGGAAAGCTTTGAAAGTTACACAGTTGTGACACAAAATTGGGTGTCGACCACCCAAGCCCCACACTGTAGGCTGCCACTGACAAGCTGTGTGTCCTTGGGAAAGTTGCTTTTTCTCTCAGGACTTAGTTTCCTCATCTGTAAAATGGAAAGAATAATAGTGCTGTACAGATGAGGTAAGTCCTTCAGAACAGTACCTGATATTTAGCAAGTACTCTGCAATTATCAGCCTCAACTTATTATTTTTACAAGACTCTTAATCAGCTCATTATAGTTAAGTGGTTTGAGTTATAATCACACTGCGTATTAACCCTGTGATCTTGGGCAATGTGCCTGACTCTGACCCTGAGTTTCTTTGTTTCTAAAAAATGGGCATGTAGTGGTGCCCTGCCTAGAGTTATCATGAGGATTAAATGAGATTATGCATGTAACACACTTAGCACACTGCCGAGGACAGAGGTCAGCAAACTGGAGCCCACAGGCCAAATACAGCACTCTTTGTTTTTGTAAATAAGCTTTTATTTGAAGACAACCCTCGCTTTCCATGAAATATCGTCTTGTGCTGCTTTCCAGCTGCCATGCAAAGTGGAGTATGGTTTTAAAAGGCCAAAAGTGTCTCCTAACTGGCCCTTCACAGGAGAGGGGTGTAGACTCTCAGCCTGGAACATAGTATGTGTGCATGAAACTCTGGTTACTGTTATGGATGAGTGACTGTAATTGCCTGCCTGCAGAGTGACAAGGGGGAGAGAGAGATCTTCTATCTGCTGGTTTACTCTTCAAATGGCTGCAGCCATCAGGGCTGGTCTAGGCCAAAGGCAGGAACCCAAGACTCCATCCCTGTCTTCCACGTGGGTGGCAGGAACTCAAGCACTTGGGCCTTCTTCCATTGCCCTCCCAGGAGTGTTAGCCAGGAGCTGGATAGAAAGTGGAGCAGCTGAGACTCAAACTGGTACTCTGGTATGGAATGCTGGCGTTCATGCATGGTGCCTTAGTCTACTGCACCACGACTTTGGACTCTGGAAGTGATGCAGAGTAGGGCCATCCTTCCCATCAGGTACTTGTATTTCCTGCCTTAAACGTTATCAGGAATTGGGGGGCCATTCCCAATCTCTTAATCCCATCCATGAATTCTCCCCTGGGGAAACTCTCCTGTTGTATCCTCCCCATCTCCCACCCCGGAACAGCCCGCTGACACTCACAGCTGGCTGAGTCACTGGGGAAACCACTTAGCTACACTGGTGTCTGGGGGCCCCTGAAGGGTCCTGGGAGCTGCGTCGGCACCCTCCAGACCAGCAGAGCCCTGCCCACTCCAGGAGTGCAGCAGACACTGCCCAGGCCGTGCCAGCAGGGAGGGAAGCCCGGCGGCCTGGTGTGTGCGGCTTGCAGAGAGGCTGGTGCTGGCGCCGGCACTGCCCTACTGACCTCACACACAGGCAGGCTATTATCACTCAATTTCTACACCGTGTTCCGGACACCGCTCCGCCTGCCACGGACGTGCAGCCGTTAAAATATTAAAGGCTGGCATGTGGCAAACATTTGAAATATGCCGAGACTGGGGAGCTGTGGAGCAGGCCTTGTTGACACACTGCCTCACCTGGGGATTGTTTGCTGTGTAAATGCCAGGGATTCCTCCCTGCTCTTCAATCCTCCTGCGCCCAGCTCGGTGAGGCCAGCTGGTTGCCTGTCCCGGCAGGGCCCCTCTGGGCAGAATGGGTGTGTGGTAGGACCAGTTGCCAGGGAGCATTTGAAAGGGCTGGTTTCAGGACACTGCCAGTAGTAGCAGCCCCGGACAGACATGCCCTGACACCAGCTGGGTGCCCGCACTGGGCCAGCTTCTGAGGGGTGGGTACCATTTATCAAGGCCTAGAATGGTGCCCAGTGTGGGTCTGAGCCCCTCCCACGCCCAGAGCAGCCATCGGTCGCTGGCTGATCATCAGCATCTTTTTGCTGAGATCCTGAACAGGCTCTCAGTTCTTATCAACACGGAAGCCAACTCCAGTCAATTGGAACCAACCTAAGATGAAACCAATTTGTTGTCCCTGCTGGAGGAAATGATGAGTGATACAGGAGGAGCTCTGATGAGGTGCACTGGGCTCTGAAGAGGAGGTGGCACCCCTCTGGATTGGGGCGGGGTGGGGCAAGGCATCAGGGAGGAGGTGGCCTTCGGAAGAGGTGCAGGCAGAGGCCAGGAGGTGTGGGGCAGGTGGTGCAGGAGCCATGAGCCACCCCAGCTGCTCTCCTTCTCTCCCCGGTGGCAGGAGCCAGCCTGGCCAGCTGGCTAGGAGGGGCAGCCAGAGGCTGCCTCTCATTGCTGGCTTTCCCAAGAGTGCTTTCTTTAGCTGAGAAAAACCTCAGGTGATCTTTTCTCCCTGTGGGGGTCTCTAGAACAGCCCACACCCTTCCCAGACTCAGCAGAAAGCCCGGCGTCAGAGCAGAGCTCAAGGGGTGAGGAGTGGGGCTCTCTGACTCGGCCACTCATCCAGCCTAAGGGTGACCAGCCCTCTCCTGTAAAGGACTGGGGAACACATGTGTTGGGCTCTGAGAATTGCAGGCTCTGTGTTATAGCTACTCAGTCCTGCCATGGTAGTCGACAAGCAGCTGTGCACAACACAAGGGCTCTTCAGAAAGTCATGGACTACATGTATTATGAAAACACTGCGTGTAGGGGTTGGCACTGTGGCATAGTAGGCTAAGCCTCCACCTGAAGCACCGGCACCTCATATGGGCGCCTGTTTGTATCCCAGCTGCTCCATTTCTGATCCAGCTCTCTGCTCATTAATGGCTTGGGAAAGCAGTGAAAGATGGCCAGAGTGTTTGGGCCCCTGCACTCATGTGGGAGACCTGGAGGAAGCTCCTGATCCTGGCTTCAGAATAGCCCAGCCCAGCCCCAGCCATTGTGGCCATCTGGGAAGTAGACCAGTGGATGGAAGACTTCTTTCTCTATCTCTCTGTCTCTCTTTCTCTGTAACTCTGCCCTTCAAATAAATAAATAAATCTTTTTTTTTAAAAAGGACATGAAATAATACTCTTCTTTGGAGTCTCACCTCTGACTGTTTCAGCCATTTCAAGGCCGTCCTTAGTCTCAGGTGGCATCAAACCAGCAGTGGGCTGGATCTGGACTCTGACCTGGCTGAATCCTCATGTCTCAGATGTGCTCGGCGTTTTTGACTTCTCGCTCCCAGCTGCCCTCTCCACCCTCACGAGGAGTACTCTCCTGTGCAGACAGGGTGGGCTGGATTTTGCAGCGTTCACTGCCATGATATGAAAATAAAAGGGAGAGTAACTTAAGTTGGTCAGACTATGCTTTCAAGTTTTATTTATTAGAATGGAGAGAGGGGCGGGGGAGAAACAGAGAGAGATCTCTTATCTGCTGGTTCACTCCCCAAATGTCTGCAACAGTCAGGGCTGGGCCAGGCCAAAGTTGAGAGCCAGGAACACCATCCAGGACTCCCACATGGGTGGCAAGGGCCTGACTACTTGAGTCACTGCCTTCCAGGGTGCACATTAGCAGAGGTTGGAATCTGGAGTAGAGCTGGAGCCAAAACCCAGGTACTCTGTCCCAACCAACACCCTAAACACTGCCAAACACCTTTCCTAAGACTAATCTTTTTTGTTTTAGTTTTTAAGATTTACTTAAATTTATTTGAGGCAGAGTGACAGAGAGAGGGAGAAAGAAATCTTCCATTGACTGGCTCACTCCCCAGATGACCCCAGCAGCTGGAACTGGGCCAGGCTGAAGCCAGGAGCCAGGAGTCTGGAACTCTATTTAGATCTCCTATGTGGGTAGTAGGGGCCTAAGCACTTGGGCCATCCTCTGCTGCCTTCCCAGGCATATTAGCAGGGAACTGGATCAGAAGTGGAGCAGCCAGGACTCGAACCAGTGCTCCGATATGGGTTGCTAGTGTTGCAAGTTACCCAGCTGTGCTACATCACCACCCTCCCCCCACCCCCAAGGCTAATCTCTTAAAGAGATCGCTGAAAAGCCTGTGGGTGGAGAAGGCAAGCTCTGCAAGCTCCCTTTGCTCTTTTCTGCAGACCTCCCAGTATTCGGTGGTCAGAGAGGGTCAGAGATGAGGATACGAGGCCCAGAGAGGCCTCCAGGTTGTTGAGCTGGTTAATAGCAGAACTAGGACAGGAGCCCTGCTGTCCAAGGATACATCCTCACCGTGCCACCCGGAGATAAAAGGTCTCCAGGCTAAGCATCTGCTTGCCCCCTTGCTCCAGGCTGTCAGGCAGCGGCCCTGTCCTTGCTGCCATGATTGCTGCTGCCCACTGGCCGCCGCATCTTTCTGAGACGAGAAGGACGCAACCAATAGGCACTGGCATCGGGGTGGGAAAGGCAGAAGTAAAACATGATAAATTGCCGCTAATGCTGCTGGGTGACTGAGATAAAGGCTTGATTGTTTGGGCCGCATAAATCAACACCCTGGGCTGGATGGGAAATAAAGCAATAATTTAAATCTATTTTCAGGGTCTTGTGGGCCGAGTGACCAGCCAGGAATTGATATCTGAGGCTGGAATAGCGGATGAGGAGGGTGATAGATGATTACCCCACACCAAGTGAATATCTCTGTACTCCCCCGGGCTTGTTGCGAGCCCTGGGGGTGAGCTCTGAACAGATACATAACTCCTGCCCGCTCTGTAAAGAGGCCCGGATAATCCACTTGCCTGTCTTCCAGGTAAGCCCACCCACGGGCAGCCTCTGCCCCTCCCCCAGGCTTCCCAACCGCTTACCCTCCCACTTCACCCTGGAACTGTGCACGGTTCTGTTTGAGCCTCTGCTGGGCACAGAGGAAAACACAAAGATGCCCAGGACGAAACCAGTGTCACTATATGGTTAAGTCCCAGAGGGCCAGGATGGTGGCTGTCTGATTCACCGCAGTGTCCCCAGTGCCTGGCACACAGTAGATGCTTCATCCGCTTTTCAGTGAAGAAGAGCATGACCGAGTCAACAAGAGCCACGGAAGTCCTAGTGAGGTGCGTTCACCTCCATACAGAGGCTGCACTGTGGCAGGGGTCTGAGGAGGGCAGCAGACAAGGAGCCAGGATGCCAGTTTCTCCTGGGAGATCTCAGGAGGGTTAAGGGAAGCCAAAGAAGAGGTGAAACCCGGGCTGAGTGTTGCAACAGGGGCAGAGCTGGTCCAGGGAGCTGGAGAGGAAGGAGGGCACAGTGCATACAGAGGCTGGGAGAAGGCAGTGCTGCTGCCTCTGAGCCTGCAAGGCACTGGGACCCTGGGGGACCAGGACGGATGCCCACCTGGGGGAGGGGGAGCGGGTTATGGTTTCCATTTTCTTTTAAAATGCATTTAATTATTTTTAATTAACAAATAAAAATGTTATGTATTTTGCACGTAAGATTTGATGTTTTACAATTGTAGCTTTCATTGTCAACTCCCTGGCCCCATGCTCCGTCCCCTCTTCCTTGCTGGTGTGGTCTCTCTTGGTCTGCAGCAGAGAGACACTGGATGGTCAGGGCCCAGGGCTCTTGTCCCAGCTCCATGGTCATGTAGCTCCAGGGCCTGGGCCAGCCCCTTCCAACCTTTCTTGTTCTTCCTTCCTTTGGCAGGAAAGTGGCGAGGTGCTAAGTGTCCAGTTAGATGACCTCTAGGTCCCTCCGATTCCTCCTAGGCTCTTGTGGATGCTGGAAGTCATTTCCAGGCTGGCACCACCGGCTGAAGCTGAGCTGTTCTTTCAGCCCCTACCCAAGGTTAGCCACTTGGAGTTTGATAAGTACGAGGTGATGTTACCTTCTGGCAAGTTTACTTAACTTCTAGAAAAAAGAGAAAGATGATATCAGTTCCTCACCAAAATACTAGGACTTTAAAGATGGCATTAGTCTTTATAGCAGTAAGACCAAAATGAGCAGGTACCAGCATTTACGGGGGGTAGCAGTCTTGGCACCTTAGATGCATCAACTAAGTCAGTGCTGACAGCCACCCCAGGGTTAGGATGAACTAATTATTATCCCCATTTCACAGATGCAGGGACAGGAGGCCAGGCAGGTGGACTGACTTGCCCATTACCACATGGCTAATAAATGCAATGCCGGGGTTTGCACCAGAGGCTGTGCTGCTGACCTCCTGCTCTGACCACTGCACTGCCCTGCACTGTGCCATCCTGTGAACTGCAGGAGAGACAGCGGCAGACAGGGGGGGCTGCAGGTGGGTCCAGGGACCTCCCTCAGCAGCAGGATCTGGGCGTTCCACCACCCCTCCACCACCCAGCACCCAACACTGCCTCCTTCCGGCATCAGCTGTTGATCCTGCAAAGTGCCAAGATGGATGGGTTCCGCAGAGCCTGTCAAGGCCTACAAGGGGTCATTTCTGAACCCATGACGGAGGCCGTCAATTTTTTATGTTCATTATGTTTGTTTTGTTTGGTGTAATTAATGGATCTATTAAGCCCAATCAAGCCCTGACCTCTTTTATAACCATTATAAATCAGCTCAGATGGCTCTGGGAGACCGTGGTTATTCCAAGAAGTGAGGCCTTGCACACCGGACTGCGGACTGGGGCAGGAAGTCAACGTGGGTCCCCTTGGCTCTGATGAGGGGTGGAATTGGAAGCTGCCAACAAGGCATTGGGTTTGGACGGGGAAACTGAGGCAGGGAGCTGGTCACGTGAGTCTCCAGTGACACAATGATTCATGTTTTTATCAGTCCTGGGCATCTGGGGGTGCGGACTTGCTGCAGAAAGGGTAGACGGGAGGAGAACACAACAGAATCCCATGTACTGAAAACTCTCTGCGCTAAAAATGGCTTCCTAATGGAAAATACCCTCCCAGGGCCCCAGAAAGGGAGCCACTCAAGGAGGGTCAGGAGTGAAGGAGGAGACAGCAGGTGCCCAGGAGGAAGGCAGGCACACAGCCACCAGCCCACAGCATGCAGCCCTCAAAGTCGAGGGTCTTGTCCCTGCCCCTGCTCTGCTCTCTGCTTTGGTGAGCAGTGATTGACAGTGACTGAGCAGGGTCCCAGCCAGCTGTTCCCAGATGTTAGGATGAATGGATCCCTGAGATACCAGCAAGGAGGCTGTCTCGTGCCTGAGCTAGAATAATAATAATAAAAAGGAAACTAACAAACACCATTCCCTGTCATTGCAGTGCAGAAGCAGCTAAAGAGCTGCTCTTGTGTAATTACCAAAAATTCCTATTTCCATAAGAAACCAGCACTTCATAAATTTTCCAACCTGAGCCTTTCTCTCCAGGGAAGCTGGATTTCTATGAATATAGAAATTTGGTAATTGCCCCTGAAACTGTGCTTTTCTGTGCTAATGAATGGCAAGGGCTTGCTTTTGCTTCATGGCCCATCCCCAGGTCGGGGAGGACCCAGCCCACCCCACCCACGGTCCGCACGCGTTAGACCCACTCGGGGCCTGAAGGTCTGGGTTTCAGCAACAGTGATTTCGTCTCAAGGGAAAGCAGGCGGTGGGGAGGGCCTGCCACTCATGAGCCTCATTCTGCATTTCCCCAGTTGCATTTGTCTTCTTCCTTACCGCAGGCATGCATTTGTATTTTAGTGGGACGCATTTTTTTTTTAAATAAATGCACTATTAGATTAAAAATGTACAGCATTATATAGCTCATAATGCCATGGTAGAATTTAAACCTCTAAAAGCATATGCATTAAAGCAATTTTCTAAACTAATACGGCGAGAGGTCCACAAAGCACCGCAACATTTGATAATAGTTGCCATCTTCAGCTGCGGATAATGATGTTAACAAATGTAATGGGAGTAATGAGTGGAGATTCAAAATGCTGCTTTTGTTTAATGTTTTTGTCATGCAAATTTAGTTTGGGAATGAAAGAAGGGGGGAATGGGGGAAAACCCTCTTACTTGAAATGAATCGTAATCCTAACTGATGATAGGCCAGTTCTAAGTAGAAGTGGCTTCATTGTGGAATTAAACAATTCGGGGAGGCAATTATTAAAGTGATGGCGACAAAATTGGGGGAAAAGAGAGAGAGCTGCAGATTTGGATCTTCTTTCTTGAGCCTGGAATTATAGGTGTTTGAAAAAAGAGGCCCCAGCATTTCCTGGGTGTTGTCCCTGGAGTTTTCTGTGCCAAGGATTTGAGACTGTCCTGGTGGGCAGAGGGGGTGAAGACCCCTAAGCCTGGTTCTAGGAGCAGCTGGTGTAGGGAGAAAGGGATCATCGTGCGGAAGGGAATGGCCCTGAGCTTTCACCACAGTTTGCTCTAGGGAACCCTGAGTTATTTGATCAAGCCCCACAACTGGCTGTTTTCAGGGGCTTCAAGAGGCTCTTCTGCCCCCTCAGTTTTCTCTTCTGTAAAACGGGGGCTGCCTCGAGTGTTGAAGCACTGGGGACTCACATCTCAACTCCTCAAGAGCACGGAGTGGGGCGCAAAGCTAAGTGGCCATAACCTCTCTGCTCCTGGCTCTCCTTTGTCCTCAGCTGAGCTCAGCCTGCCCCATGAAGCAGAAACCACAGGGCTGTGCCGCCTGAAGCACAGAGGCTGTTGGAGGAGCATCCTGGAAGCATTCGGCGGCGTGCTTCATTGTCTTGGATTCCTCTGGAGAAGGCAGGGCAGCTAAGCTGGAGCCACTGGTGGTGCTCCTCTGAGAATCAGCCCCTCTTGGGAGGGGGTGGCCATGTGAGGAACTCCCCTCCCTGGTCTAACTTGACCTTGAATGATCCAGCTCCAGTTGTTCTGAGAACAAGGACCCTGTGGCTTAGGGCTTGGGACATGCTTTCTTCCTGAGAGTGTTCCATTTCTCCAGTTACGTCGTCAGCTGGCAGAGGGCAGAGGCATTGCTGTAGCTATGGTGCTATCCATAGAGGCTCCCCGAGGCGTGGGGCTCCGCAGACATCAGCGACTGGCTACCATTTACCCAACTCTTCCCACTTTTCCAAGTGCCTTACACAGTTTATTCCGTTTTTAAAAACAAAAAGATTTATTTTATTTATTTGAAAGAGAGATTGGGCCGGCGCCGCGGCTCACCAGGCTAATCCTCCGCCTTGCGGCGCCGGCACACCGGGTTCTAGTCCTGGTCGGGGTGCCAGATTCTGTCCCGGTTGCCCCTCTTCCAGGCCAGCTCTCTGCTGTGGCCAGGGAGTGCAGTGGAGGATGGCCCAAGTCCTTGGGCCCTGCACCCCATGGGAGACCAGGATAAGTACCTGGCTCCTGCCATTGGATCAGCGCGGTGCGCCGGCTGCAGCGCGCTGGCCGCGGCAACCATTGGAGGGTGAACCAACGGCAAAGGAAGACCTTTCTCTCTGTCTCTCTCTCTCACTGTCCACTCTGCCTGTCAAAAAAAAAAAAGAAAAAAAAAAAAAAGAAAAAGAAAAAAGAAAAAAAAAAAGAAAGAAAGATTGGCAGAGAAAAGGAGATACACAGAGATATATCTATCTTCCATCCACTGGTTCACTCCCTAGATGCCCACAACAGCCTAGTCTTGGCCAGGCTGAAGCCAGTAGCCAGAACTCCACGTGGGTCTCCCACATAGGTGTCAGAGGCCCTTAACCAGCACAAGGATATGGGATGCTGGCATTGTAAGAGGTGGCTTAACTCACTCTGTCCAAATGCCTACCCATGCTCATTCCCTTTAATACTAACAGCAACCTAATCGGTAGGAATCCTAATTAACCCCTTTGTACAGGTGGGGAAACTGAGTCATGTAGTGGTTGACTCACACAGAAACTCAGGGTATAAGTGGTGGAGCCAGGCTTGAAACCAGTGCTCTGTGTCCCCAGTTCTAGTCCCTAAGGCTCATGTGTGGGTGGCTGAAGCTGGATGGAGGGTTTTCCTCCAGGACACATCTTACCTGTCCCACACTGTCCACAGCCAGGACTCTGTGCCCAGAGCCTAGCCCAGCCCAGGGAAGGCTGCCCAGGATAAATGATTGTGAGGAAGAGTATTTCAGAATCATATGATGTTGAGAGGGTGCAGAGAAATGGGGACTAGAAGTCACAGTCGCTGCTCCCCCAGATTACAGCTCTGATTAACCTGAAATGACAACATAGATTTGTGTGATTAGCAGGGACATCTCAGTGAGCAGAGAAACCTCTAATGCTAATCTCAGGCTGAATCTGGGAGATGAAATATCCATGCGATAAACAAGATGGTACTAGATGGAAGTCCCGGCCATCAGCGTAGTGATCTGTCAGTGGCACCAGACCTCCCCAGACTGCCCTGGCATTGTCTAGGACTCGTCTTTGTGGGTGCTGCTGGGGAGGCCCCACCTGGGGGCAGGGACACTGAGCTGGCCACTGCTCCTTCAGTCTGGGTCTGCCCCATTGCCACTTCCACCTTCAGGGGTTGGGAGTTCCTTCAAGGGCCTGGGCCTGGCCTGGCTCCCTGGGGTCTCACGTTTCTCAGCAGCTCTTGAGGCTGATGGATCAGGAGATGTATCTGTTACCACTCGCATGACACCTCACACTGAAGCCAGGAGACAGGACAGAAGCAGCTGGAGCTCAGGGCAGGGCGACCATGGCTGCAGAACCATCTATTTCTCCGTGAACTGATTAGAATAAATAGCACTGAGCAACCCTTTCTGGCTACTGTTCTCCATCCCCCAAGAACTCCCCAGTTCCCCACCATGTGATTGCACACAGAGGGGGACTTGGAAGGAACTGTGGTTCGATAAGGTCATCAGGGCAGGGCCCTGTTCTGATGGGAGCAGTGTCCTTGCAAGAGCCCCCAGGAGCTCTCTCTCCCCTTCTGCCATGTGATCATACAGCAAGAAGGCACCGAACTGTTGATCTTAGCATTCCAGTCTCCAGAACTTGAGAAAACAGATTGCGGTGGCTTAAGCTGCTCAGCCTGTGGTGTTTACCTGTGACTGTCCAAGCAAACAAATATAGCTACCATCTTGTTTCATGATTGCAGGGCCACAAAGCCTGGGCCGTAATGTACCAGGGTTGGCATAAGTCAGGCACCTTACTTCATTTTATCCCAGAATGGAAAACCCATAAGATGGATGTCATTAATATTCCCATTTAACAGATGGAATTCTGAGCTCCTGGCTTCAGCCTGGCTCAACCCTGGCTGTTGTAGCTATTTAGAGAATGAAACAGTGGATGGAAGATATCTCTGTGTTGCTCTGTTTTTCAAATACATTTTTTTTAAGTTAACATATAAATAGATAAATAAATAAAGCCAGAGCTATTAAGCTGTGATCCTCTAAATTGTATTTGGCCATCCAGGGCAGCAGTTCTGTGAGAGACTCTCAGAGTCTGCACTTCAGAATAAAAGTCCCACCTGGATTTTGATAATTGAGCAGGGTCGGGAAAAATGAATTAAAGGTCTCGCCCAGGAGGATGTCAGTGGGAGAAGTGGAGCTTGAGGCCAGGCCTCCTGCAGCCCCTCCCGCCGCACACCTGTGTGCAGGTGAAGGCCGTTACTTGGCCACACAGTTATTTGCACAGATGTGTCTGCCTCCATGGATGGCTTCCACCCCCCTGGCTTGCAGGAAAATTCAGCCTGGCCCAGAACGCATGTGATAAAGGGATTCACCGTACAGAGGGCCTCCCCGTTTACACCTCTTCCTGCTCAGCCCTTAATCCTGCTGGATTATCTAAACTAAACACTGAATCCCCATTGCTCCCCTCCCTGGGAGTAGGCCAGGCTGAGTCAGGGGGAGTGAGGAGCGATCCCAACCATGATCTCTGCCTGCATGCTTCCTGGTCCCCCCGGATAAAATAGGAAAGGCTTAAACAATCAAACCCACCGACACGTAAAACCTAGGGAAAATGAAAGACAGAAGTGAACCAGGGAAGGCCTCCCCCTTAGGTAAACTGAGGGGGAGAAGCTGGACTGCTGGGGTGCAGGGGGCTCCTGGGAGGGGAGAATTGGGGGTCAGGCAGCAGCTGGGAGTGGTGTGAGGAGCTGGGTTTCTCAGGGGTGATCGCAGGCCCCTTATTCCCAGTGGCCTCCCCAGGTAAAGCTCCCTAAGCTGGTATACCCTGGCCTTTTCAGCTGTCCCCAGAGAGGACCCCGTTGAGAGCGTAGGGCAGACCCCTGAACAGAAGATGAGGGCATGTTCCATGGAGGGGCAGCCGCTGTGCTGCGTGGGCTGCTGCATGAGGTGTATTTGACCTCCTTACTACAACTGAGGAAAACTGAGTACCGAAGAGAAGTCAGCAGAAGGCGGCACTGGCCCCCCTACCTCCCTGGTTTGAGATGAGTCAGAGGTGGGAGGGTGGACGAGGCCCATGGTGAGGCAGTTCGAGGTCTCGCCTGACTTTGTAAACCTGTGTGAGCACCCCCAGCCTGCCATCCTGGCTGCCCCTGCCATGAGGGTCTGGGCCTCGCCGATGCCACCTTGTTGTCCTCTGTCCAGAATGCCCGCTCCTCATGGCACGTGCTGGGGCAGAGTTGCTGGAAGCACCTCGTGTCTAACAAAAGGGGGAACCATAATAGTATCTTAAAAGAAGAACTGTATTCCCACCCAGAGTTAAGTAAGTGGCTTCTCCTTAGGAGTGTCCAAGACACAAGCAGCCCCTGGGGGCAGCCCCCTGCCTTCTCCAGCCTTCAGTTTCTCAGAGATTGCCAACTGCATTTGAATAACAGCCTGAGCACAACACAATTAGAAAGGTGAATCCGCTGGGGTTGGGTGGGGATGGGAGAATCAAGTCCAAGGCAAATGCATGCTATTTTTAGGTTCTGCCCCCCCCCACCAGGTTCCACACTTCCCTCCCTCACCGTGGGCACTGAGAGTGCAGTCCTTGCACAGCACACACATCCGGGGTGCACACGCTCACCTGACAGCACCCCACTTAGCTCAGTGCCTTCACCACCCACCTACGGCGCACCGGGAAATGGAAATACCAGTGGCGCGTTCCTCTGAATGAGGAGTTCTCTGTGAGTCACCAGCAGCCCGGCCAGCCCAGCCCGGGGAAGCAGTGCGGGGACATGCGCTGAGCCTCGCACACAATTACCGCAGTTATTAATACCTGCACTCTTCCTGGGCCGTGGGTGTGTGTGATATCCACCTCTTCCCCGTGGCTGGAGCACAACAAGAGGACGTATGTTCTCCGGGGTGCTGCTGGGAGTTCCCAGCCCCAGCCACCGTGGCCAGGGGCAGGCTAAGCAGTAGGCCAGCTCTGCCCCTCCTCCCTGCTACTCACTGCTGGTGCCTGGGCCCTGGGCATCCTGGTTGCCACCAGAGCGTCTTTCCCGACTGCAGTTTTGCCACCTGGCTAAGAAACATGGCTTTCACATGTGAGTGCTGAAGGTGGAGGTGAGGCCAGGGAGGATGGGAGGCAGCACTGGAAGTGGCCCTGTCCCTCCTGGTGGGGTGTGGAGGGAGGCGCAGCTGTGAGTGCACTTCCAGCTTTCCGGGGAGTAAGTGTGAGGAACGATAGTGAAGTGTGCTTCTCCCTCTTAAAGCCCCCGTTTGCTCCTCTGTGTAATGGGGTTGCTGTTCCCCACGTGAGCACAGGGTTGCATGCACCATCAGGGGGTGACGGTCATTGTTATCATGGTCATCATCGTGGTTTCTCCTCCTGTGTCGGATGGTCGGTGGATATCGGATGCCAGGCCAGGCTCTGGAGATGGACAGTCCAGTAAATGCCACTGCCCTGGGGACACCCACGGTCTTTTGGGGGGAACACTCTTGCTTCTGCTTCCACTCGGCTACCTGTAAAGATGAGAGAGTCTGGGTGGGCAAGACTAGCAAGGGGAAACCCCGATTTCCAGATATTAGAAAAGGTCAGGAGTGGCAGAGATTTATATTTTGAGATTTAAAATTTTTTTATTTGAAAGGCAGAGAGAGAGAGACAGAGACAGAGACAGAGAGAGAAGTGTCTCATCATCTGGTTCACTCCCAAAGCCTGCAGCAGCTGAGGCTTGGCCAGGTTGAATCTGAGAGCTTACATCTCTGTCCATGTCTCCCATGTGGATGGCAGGGGCCCAAGTACTTGAGCCATCATCTGCTGCTTCCCAGGATGCATTTGTAGGAAGCTGGAATCAGGAGCAAAGGTGGAAGTTGAACTCAGGCCCTCTCATATGGAACTGAGGTGTCCCAGGCAGAGTGTTAACCATGAGGCCAAACACCTGCCCCAATATATTTTGAGTTTTGATGATAGGCTAAGCTAATGGGCCTAGAATCCATTTGTCACTTGGGGACCAAGGTTTCCTGGGACCAGCAGACTAGCAACGGCAGAAGCACAGTTGGTCTCCGTGTCAATATTTGCCGCATGGTGAGTAAACAGAGCCTCCCAGGTCAGAATCCAGCTGTCTGGGAAGTGGGAAGCAGAGTGGAGACTGGGCTGCTCTCTGAGGAGCAGACAAAAGAATTCCCACAGGAGGAAGGACAGGAATATCATTCCAGCTCCCCTCTGAGCGCCTGCTGGGTGGGGAAGGCAGCTGGGATAATCTCGAGTGAAATGGCCCTGGGGTGAGCGAGAGCTGCAGGCCTGAGCCCCAAGCGGTGCTCCTCCCAGAACATGGTTTGCAACTTGGACTTGCTGGGAGGCCTGCAGTCCTCCGCAGACTCCGGCCTCCATAGGCACATGGTGTTTGCAATCACCACTGGCTGCCACGCCCAAGTCCTTTGCCCTGTGTCTTTATGGCATGAGCCACAACGGTGGTCCCATGTTCAGAGAAGTTACAAGTTTGCTCTGCTAATTTAAGAAACCTCCAGGGGCATGCATGGTGGCTCAGAGGGTCAAAGCCCTGGCTTGCGGCTCCAGCATCCCATACAGACATCAGTTCAAGTCCTGGCTGCTCCACTTCCAATCCAGCTCTTTGTTAGGCCTGGGAAAGCAGTGGAAGATGGCCCAAGTGCTTGAGCCCCTGTACCCATGTGGGAGACCCAGAAGAGGCTCCTGGCTTCAGCCTGGCCCAGCTCTGGCCGTTGCAGCCATTTGGTGGAGTGAACCAGTGGATGGAAAATTCTCTCTCTCTCCTCTCCATCTTAATTCTGCCTTTCAAATAAATAAATCTTTTTTTAAAGAAACTTCCAAATTTAGACTTACCAAGTAATGAAATTAGGAGGTAGTCATTTTCATTCCCAAAAGTCTTCTATTTTACAAGAGTTGAGCCACAAGGATTCCTTAATGATCAGCTTTTTCTGAATCATTTTGGGGATTGATTTCTACCTGGCTGAGGCTTTGTAGGGAGGCATATTAAGCTAAAGAATTAGAACTGCTGTTGACCTCTCAACACGAGAAATGCAGATAAAACACCTCTGATGCTAGAATGAAACTCAGTGGGAAATATGGTTTGATTCACACCAACTTGGTAATGACAGTTTTTGAAAACTACATAAAATATTCTTTTGTTCGTGTAACTCACACATATTGCATGCCTCCTATGGGACAGGAACTGTGATATAAGACATAGTCCTTGCTTTCTGGGAGTTTCCAAAGAACAATAAATCAATATCGACAGGGTAGAATGGAACTGCTGTGGCGAGGATAAGCAGCAAATGTTCTGCACTAAATCGGACTGGCGGTCAGGGAAGGCCTCCTGGAGGAGGTGAAGCTTAACCTAGGATATTTGCTAGCAGAAGAGAGGGAGAAAGGCTGTCCCCATAGGGGAGATGTAGGCATCCAGTCCTCCGGGACTCCAGTGGACAGTGCATGGAGGTGTAGGAGGGCAGAGGCCAGCCAAGGTCATGAAGGGTTCTCTGTGCCTTGCCAAAGACTCTGAACTTGTCCTGAAAGAAGCGGAGACCATGTCAGGGCCACCATGTCCTACTTGCATCTTAAAAAGGGTCAGTCGGGGAGCCAGACACAGAGAAGACTAAAGCAGCAAGGGCCTGACAGAGATGTGGGAGGAGGGGATGGAGTGTCAGGCTCCGCACCAGGGCTGTTGGCTGAATCCACGGGATGGTGTGACCCAGGAGTGCAGAAGGCAACAGCCAGCACGGCTGCCAGGCAGGGTCTGCTTACCCATCTCTGCACCATGCTGTGTGCCTTACATATATTTAGTGTGAGCAGAAATGGTCCATGCGGGACTTAGGAGGCTCCCAGAGCTATGCTCCGGTGACGTCCCTGAGATATCCAGGTCACCAGGCCTGAGGGTGGGAGAGTGAATACAGAGCCGGGCACTGGCCCAGCAGGAAGGTGTCTTCTAGGGGTCACTGTGCCCAAACCGCAGGGGTGGGCTCCAGCCATGGCATCTCCTTTGAAGATGCAGGAGTAACCATTTCGTGGCAGGAGTGGGGATGGAGAAGCAGGCACTCTGCACCCCTGCTGGCTTTGCTGGGAGTGGGGCAGGGCAGGGGTAGGGGTGGTCTTCAGCCAGCTGTGCCCTGTGCCGTCCCCAGTGAGGAGCCCGCTCCCTCTCTGATGAAGGCTGCCTTCTCTCCCGTCTGCCTGCAGATGCTTCTCACCCTGCATTTGGTGACAAATATTGAACTATTTTTCCCAAGTGCTAATTGGGATTTTTAATTGATCATAAGCAGGTTATCAAAGCCTGCTGGTCTCTGGTGGGGGGTTGTCCTCCAGGGGATGATCCTGCCCAGAGTGGTGTCATCCTGCAGCAAGCAGAACCCTCAGGTGCCTCATTTACAAACAAGAGAAAGGAAAGCAAACCATTGTGTCTTAGGAGGCAGGACCTAAAACTGCTGAAGGCAGCAGTGAACCCTGAGAAGTTCCCTCCCTGGTACAGCAGGGAGCCTGGCACTGAAGAGGGCTGCTTGGCTTCTGCTTGGGTGCAGGAGACAACCCGGCTACACACTGGGGCTTCTGCTCCTGGCACCAGCCCAGAGCCGGGGAGCACCTGCTGCCACCGGTGCTGCTCCAGCATGGAGCCTGATCCTTGCTTCTCCACATTCATCAACGTCCCTTAGAGACATCCTGGGAACCTGCCTTGTCAAGCACCAGGTATTAGTTATCAATGGAGCAAAGTAGGTCAGTCAATAGCAGGCTGGCCTCGCTCATCCCCTTGCTGGCCTAGCACCAGCTTTGTGCTGGGAGCTGCTGCTTTCCTGGCCTTGAGATGGGCTGGACTGGGCTGCCGTTGTCATCTCAGGGTGCAGGGGGGCAGGGGCGATACAGGGCTCTCGGGGCAGGGGTTGGGGCACTGCAGATAAAAGAGTTTTATTGGCATGAAGAAGGAATAGGAAGTGGGGAGGTCTAATCTGATGGAAAGAGGTCTGAGGCTGCGGTCAGTGCTCTTGACCTTTGAGACCAGCTCTGCCCTTCCTGCTTCTTGGGTTTGCAGATAGACTGGGAAATTGTGGGGATTTTAGAGCACTCTGGATGAACAGACTCCACCATTCTTCAGATGCCTCGTGAGCAGGTGCCAGGTGCTATCCAAGGCCCTGGGAATTCCAAGTTGAATGTGGCCAGGTCTACCCCATTTTGTGGGTGGAAGGACCTCATACAAGCAGGAGGCCTCATGACTGAGTAGCCTCCTACCCACCTAAAACTGCCCACGCTGAGCAACGCACGCCCTTGTGCCATGCATTTGTGCCAACTACAGTCTGTCAGTTGAGGCCGCCCTTGTTGGCATCTCTTCAGCTTCTAGAAATGATGGGGAAGCCAAGACCACGGCTGCGTGTGTCTTGTCTGGGAGGGGTGTTTGGACATCTTCTGCGTCCAGTTTGGATCCTCAAAGAAACAGATGTCTGATGGAATTAAGTGTGCAATGGATTTATTGGGGGAAAGTTCTATAGAAGCTGAAATGGGGATAGAGCAGGGGAGGGAGGGGCAGCCTTCAGCTGAGACCCCTGGGAGAAGAAGGGGGAGGGTTCTCAGCCAGGCCCATGGCAAGCCCCAAAGCAAAGATGGCCTCCAAGGGGAGGCCAGTGTTGGGCTGAATGCCGCGGCTCTGGAGTCTGTGTGCTCACTTCTGGGCTGGGAGCAGCCCGAGAGCTGATGGCCTTGGCGTGAGGCTGTGATCACGGTGCTCCAGCCGGGGCCATCTGCCTACCATGCCTGTCACAGCTCTCCCACCACCCAGGGAAGTCCAAGCCACATGCCCTCCTGGCTTCCTTTCCCTGTGTGGGCTCCTTCCGGCTCTTGGCCTCTCTGCTTACCTTGCGCCGCCCCCTCCCTGAGCTCTGGGGTGGCCTTGTGAAGCCAGGAGCTCTTGTTCACCCTCTCCTTCCGAACTCTGGCCACTTGAGGCTGAGCTGTGTGCTCCTTGCCCCCGCCCCCAGGGGACCATTCCTCCTGGGGGCTTCCACCACGGCCAGGACTTTCCCTCATACTTTGGACTTCACCACCACCTTAGGGAGCCCTAGACCCCAAATCTGGACACCTTCCCATGGTGCCCTCTGCTTCTCCTCACTGTTGGCTCCAGCGTGCCTCTCCCTGCCCAGGCCCCGCCTGTACTGGGCCTCTTTCCCTGATGGATGCTGAAACTTGCTGGGATACCTCTGCCGGGCAACCCTTGCAGGCTGACAGCGCCCCCCATCGCCACGCGTGTTCTGCGCTTGGCACCAGCAGTGTGGTGAGGCAGGCGGAGCAGTTCCTTCTGCTCCCTCGGAGTTGTCCTGGGAGGAAGTGTGGAGTCGTGGGGTGGAGGGCAGACCCCAGGGCTTGTAAAGAGCATCACTGTTGGAAATAACTGGAGTTATGAGCTGAACAGACGTGTCTCTCATGAAGACAGAAAAATGGCCAGTTGGCAAAGATGCTCACCGTCACTGAGAAAGGCAAACCAAAGCCACGGTGAGACGCCACCTCACACCCCTGAGGATGGCTACTATAAAAATGTTCTGTTTTATTAAAAAAAAAAAAAGAGCACAAGTGAGAAGGTGGAAAAATTGGGATCCTTCTACAAGGTTGGTGGGAATGTGGAACTATGCAGGTGCTATGGAAAGCAGGATAGTGGCTCCTCAAAAAGTCAGACATCCTAGGACCAGCAGGAGTCAGTCACATCGGTGAGCTGAGTGCTGAATGCAGTGCTGTGTGAGCTTGGAGAGTGCTCCAGCCTCTCTGAGCCATGGCATGCTTATTGATGAAGTGAGGTGATCATGCTGCTCAGGGCCATGTGGGACATGTGTGAGGAGGGCCCCGGGAAAGAGGAGGCCGCAGACCCTAACAGGCTGTGTAAATGCCCGCAGCTGCTCGGATGACAAGGCCGGCTGTACTATTAATGGCAAGCGCATGAGGTGTCCTTTTCCAGGGCTTGGGGCAGGAGACGGAGCTGTTCTGAGTGAGCTGCGTAGTGAGTGTTACACTTGTTGTAACTGTGGGAGATGAGCAGGTCCAGCCCCCAGTGAATCCAGATAACTCTCAAGAGAGAGTGATTCCCCAGGTGCTGGGGCACCCCTCCTCTGTGCCAGGTGCTAGGCGCTGGGGGAAGCAGGGACACGGGCACTGGTCCTGGCTGTGCTGCGCTGCTCCTGGGCTCAGCAGTGGGATGAGTGTCCACAGCTCCTGTCCTGCCTTGGGGGCCGCGGGGAAGGTGGACGCAGCCTCCCCTGGAAGAAGGTTCAGTGTTGACAATTGACTGAAACCAAGACAGGGGAAACTTCAACTCGTGGTTTCCCAGAGTGCAGAGCCTTTGTCCTAGCCTAAGCTATGCCCTTAGTGCTCCTTAGAAATTCTTTTTCTTCAGGGCCAGTGCTGTGGCATAGTGGGTAAAGCTGATGCCTGCGATGCCAGCATCCCATGTAGGTGCCTGTTTATGTCCTGGCTGCTCCTCTTCCAATCCAGCTCCCTGATTATGCACCTGGGAAAGCAGTAGAAGATGGCTCAAGTGCCTGGGCCCCTGCACCCACATGGGAGACCTGGAAGAAGCTCCTGGCTCCTGACTTTGGCCTGGCCGTTGTGACCATTTGGGGAGTGAAACAGTGGATGGAATCGCTCTCTCTCTCTCTCTCTGTAACTCAACTTTCAAATAAACAAACAAATCTTAAAAGAATTCTTTTCTTCAGTCCTGCTTCTGTCCAAGCAGCCATTCCATGGCCCCCCGACCCCCACAAATGCTCTCCTCCTGGAAACCGCACCGCCAGCTAGAACATCAGGCCCACGGTGTGCACCAGCTCCGCTCTCCTGCTTCCGAGAAGTAGCCCTCCTGGCTGTGCATCTTGCCTGTGTCCCCCTGTGTCACCAGGCCTCTGCCCGTCCTTAGAGATTGCTCTTGGAGCCTCCTGCCAAACCTCCTACCCCCTTTCCTTCTGCTCTTGCCTTGTTCCAATCCTCTCTTCATTTCTTTTTTCAATTGTCTTTTCTCCCAAGCCCTTTCCAGTGACCCCTGTCACAACCTCTCCAGATTTCTGGCTTTTGCTCACATTTATTGAGCATCCTATTTAACCCTAACAGCAACCTACAGGGTGGATCTTGTGATTATCCCCACCTCATAGGTGAAGAAACGGAAGCTCAGTGAGTGACTAACTCCCCCAGTATCACCTGGAGCCAGGGTCAAAACTCTGACTCACTGCAGCCACCTGAAGTCTCTGAGCTGCCCGATGCCCCCTGCAGTGCCACTTCTCCTGGTCCTCATCCTCCGGATCTCTTGGTCTCCCCTTAGCTCTGCAGCACCTGAAATTTGCTCCTTTGAGTTCACTCACTGTGCTCCAGTCTTCCCCGAGTAGCCTCTGTTAGCCCTTCCTTCTCTACCCACCCCACACACATGGGTTTCTCTCTGGACCCTGTCCTCAGCCCTCTTGTCTTGGTCTCCATGTGCTCTCTGGGTAAGTCAACCACTCTTGATTTTAAAAGAAAATTTTATGTATTTATTTATTTGAGAGACAGAGCTCCCACTCCCCAGGACCAAACCCGGGGGCTGGGAACTTGACACAGGTCTTCCATGTGGACGTCAGGGACCTACCTACTTGAAACATCGCTGCTGCCCTGCCCCTGATCCCCCCACCATTGATCTGCATTAATAGCAGGCTGGAGTCAGGAGCCAGAGCTGGGGATTGAACCCAGGTACTCTGACATGGGATACAGGTGTCCTAGGCAAAGTCTTAACTGCTAGGCCAAACGCCTGCCTCTGCTCTTGATTTTAACATCCCCTGCACCTGATGGCCCCAGCACATAATCTGCATCCTGTCTTGAAATGAACCCACGGCCTCCCTCATTTCAAATCTGTTCTTGCTCTTTCTCCCATACATTGTTTAGCAGAGCCATTGTCTGCCCAGTGGCTGAAGCTAGAAATTGCAGGTGACATCCTTTGTGATGTCTTTCTCTCATCCCTTACCTAGTGGACGGCCAAGTCTTCTTGAGTCCACCTTCTCAATGCTTGTGAACTCTTTCTCTCTCTCTCTTCCTGCTGTCCCTGCTATTGTTTAGGACCTTGTAATATTTCCCTTGAACTCTTATTGTCTTGCTTTTGGCATCTTCCCTCATATCCATCCACTGCACAGCTGCCAGGTGTCTTTCTAAAGCTCAGCCTGTCATTGTGCTCTGAATACTCCTTGTCTTCCCCTCATCGAGAGGCTGACAGGCGTCCTTAGCAGGCGTTCAAGGCCATCACCACCTGGCACCAGGGTGACCCGGCCTCATCTTCAATTACTGACTCCACCTGCACAGTGGACTCTGTCTTGTTGGCTAGTCACAGTCCCTAGAAGTAAATCATACCTTCATGCCTGCTTCCCAGAGAAGGCAGTTCAAGATCTATCTGTCCCACGATGCTTGCTTCAACCCCTCTACCAGAATGGATGGACCTCTCCTCCAGGTTCAAACTTGGTTTTAAGTCACCAATAAACACAGCTAGCACCATAGGATGGTTTGTTATTTTTTCTTTTCTTTTTTTTAAAGATTTATTTATTTATTTGAAAGTCAGAGTTACATAGGAAGGGAGAGAGATCTTCCTTCCACCGGTTCACTCCCCAGAAGGCCAGGCCGAAGCCAGGAGCCAGAAACTTCTTCCAGGCCTTTCCCACATGGATGCAAGGGCCCAACTACTTAGGACGTCTTCTGCTGTTCTTCCCAGAGCATTAGCAGGGAGCTGGACTGGAAGTGCAATAGTCAGGATTTGAACCAGCGTTGCTGGAGGTGGCTTTACCCACTGCACCACAAGGCCGGCCCCGGTGGTTCTTTACGTGTATGCCTCTCCAGCAGGATGGGGCAGGGGCTCTGCTTCCCCAGCTGTGGATCTCCAGAGCCCAGCCCCCATGTGAAGGTAGATGAGGGGTGGCAATTCTGGGAGCTCCATAAATGCTGGTGTCTTTGTTCCAGGGTTTCCTTTTCTTTTCTTTTTTTCTTTTTTTTTTTTTTTTTGACAGGCAGAGTGGACAGTGAAAGAGAGAGACATAAAGAAAGGTCTTCCTTTGCCGTTGGTTCACCCTCCAATGGCTGCCACGGCCGGCATGCTGCGGCCGCCGCACCGCACTGATCCGATGGCAGGAGCCAGGTACTTCTCCTGGTCTCCCATGGGGTGCAGGGCCCAAGCACTTGGGCCATCCTCCACTGCACTCCCTGGCCACATCAGAGAGCTGGCCTGGAAGAGGGGCAACCGGGACAGAATCCGGCGCCCCAACCGGGACTAGAACCCCGTGTGCCAGCGCCGCAAGGCGGAGGATTAGCCTAGTGAGCCACGGCGCCGGCCTCCAGGGTTTCAAAGAATCAATTCCATAAGTACAGGCTGGGGACAAGTTGACGTGATGTGGGTTCGGTTGAGAAAGGTTTGGTTGATAACAAGAATATCTCAGGACATCTTGGCTGTGGTAATGGCCACAGGCACATGCGGAAGGTTGTTCTTGGGCTGAATTAATGAAAGATGGGTTCAAGGCAGAAAAACAGAACTCTCCCTGCATGCAGGTGTAACTGCATCAGAGCCCAGGCTCCCGCTCTGAGGCCAGCCAGCTCCACGGGCTCCCAGGACAGAGATGGGGAGCTGTGAGGGAGCAGATTTCCGTTCCTTGCAGGGGAGACACTCACTGGGGTCTCCCTACCCTGCAGTCTGTGCAGGGCCTGAGCTCTGCGTTACCAGGGCACAGGCAGGGCGGCAGAGGGCTTGCCTTGGGGGAAGTGGTTGAGTTGGGGCATCCTGAGGGTCCCTCCTGATTATTAGCTTCTGATGCTATCATTTTGATTATTCTCCTGAGTGTGGAATCACAGCTGCTATAATAATTCTGTGGCCCTTCACACAGTTGTCAAACCAGACCTTGGAAACAGTCTCTGCTTTCTCAGCCCAGTGCCATCGTCCGTCCGTGCTGACTGGAAGCTGTGGTTCAAGAGCCCAGCCAATATCGGGGTCTCGAGTGCCTACAAGGGGCAGATCCTCTCCTGACTGTGTTTTGGGGAGGGGAACAAGAGAGGGAGATGTAGCCAACAAAGCCCGCTCTGGCCTGTGTCAGGCTAAAGAGAGGGTCATGGCTGCTGTCAGTCACAGTAAGCCCGCCTTAGACAAAAGGCTAATGATGCAGCCCAGACAAGAAGGGGGTGGAGGAAGGGGAGCAGAGAGCGCTGCCAGCAGGGGGTCCGGTGTGCAGGGAGCCTGGAGGCCCAGAAGTGCACTGGCCTGGGAACCCTATCGTTAGGTACCTCGCCCACCGTAGGAAAAGGCCACCACACGGGTCCCTCTGGAACTACCGTGAGGACGTCACACTCCCTTAGGCCTGCTCTCGAGCTGCAGTGGACTTATTTATTTTTAATAGAGCCCATTTGAGGTAGTTGTGTTTTCAAAGGCTGATGTACTCCTAAGTACCTTTCATGCTCACAGGTTAGAAAAAAAACATGCTTGCAAAGTGAAAATGCTGAACCAGGGTCAAGAGGAGCCCCCCACCACTTCCTCACCCAGGCGCGGGACCCTCTCCCATCTCAGAGACACAGAGATGGTGGCAGAGGCCAGCTGTGAGCCAAGCACCCCCCAGGGCCGGGGAGGGGAGAAGGAGGGGGAGGCGCCGCCTCTCCCCACGGCCTCCCCTGCTCCCTTCCTGAACATGCAGTGTCGATGTAGTCATGGCTTTTAAACAACATTACACACACTTGTCGTCCCAGATAAAATGTTATTAAGATTAAATGCCGAGCAGGGAACGACTCCGACTTCCCACGGCCGTATTTCCGCGGTGGTGAGTGATTGCCTTTCGCGGGCCCCAGCTCCTAAGCAGGGAAACGGGATTATTATCATTAATAAGCCCATAATGGGGAGAGGAATTATAAACATGGCTGCAACTAGCGGCCCTCCACTGTTAATATTTTATGAGCACACAGAGAAGTCTGCAGCTGAATGTAAATGGCAGGATTACACATCACCGTCATGTAAACACGTGTCATCGGGGGCGCTGGTGACTGTGGGTGGAGGGCATCCTTACTACACCAGGTGGATCCCCCTGTTCTCCGGGCCCCTCTGTGCCTGCCCCTTTGTTTTTAGGGTGGCCTTGTCTCTCTGGGCCCCCCGAAGGCAAGGGGGCTACTCACCTGTTTCCACACCCCACACATCACCTGGGCACTGGGTCCCTCGTGATCGGCTCTGGAGACGCATCCCTCCTGGTCCAGACGCCACTTCCTGGAGCTGTCAAGTCTGTTCACGTGGGGGGCTTCTTCTCCTTTTACTTTTTTCTTTAAAAAATAATTATTTATTTGAAAGACAGAATGAGAGAGAGAGAGAGAGAGATATCTTCCATCTGCTAGTTCACTCCCCATGGCTACAACAGCTGGGGCTGGACCAGACCAAATCCAGTAGTCCCAAACTCATCCAGGTCTCCCACATGGGTGGCAGGGACCCATGCACCTGGGCCATCTTCTGCTGCTTTCCCAGGCACATTGGTGGGGAGCTGGATTGGAAACAGAGCAGCCAGGACTCAAACTGGTGCTCTGATATGGGGCATCGGTGTGTCAGGCAGCGGCTTAACCCACGGCTCCACAACCTTGGCCCCTGTTTCTTCTTCTTAAGATGGAATTTACACATGAGGATGGCAGAGACCCTGCCTCCTACATCTGCTGTAATCACCAAATGCACGTATCATGGGAACCCTAGAGAGACATTTTGGCATGATTGTTTTGGTTTTGGGACTCTTGCTACACACCACCTGTTTGAGGGGAGCCCCATGAGCAAGACAGCTGCTCCTACTAAAGCAAAGTGAGGGCCCAGAGCACCCCTTTCCTGCCAGCCCCATCTTCTCCCAGACCCTCTCCTCTGCCGGGGGTCTGGGGTAGTCCTGGGGAACACAGAATGAGAGCTCTGAAGGTGTCCTGCATCCAGGCAATAGATGTGACCCTCCCGCCCTGGGGACCTACACCCAGGTCTCCCTGCCTTGCAGGGAGGTGTCACCTGGGCAAGGGGAGGCGGGGCTCTTCCTCCAGCTCTGTCTTTCTGAACTGCCTGTCCCATGTGTAAAATGCCAGGTGATCTCCACACTCCTTTCAGCTGTGACACCTCAAAGGCATCCAGTGCACAAGGAAATCCCCCTGCTCAATGCAGCTGGTGTGGAGAGGCCTGGGCACAGCAGCCTGGAGCCCCTTGGACACCTCCACACTTGGGAGCCTGCCTGGGTCCTGCCCTTGGGCTTTAAGTGACATGGGCAGGGGACCTCCGCCAGGACCCCCTCATTGCAGGGTTTAGAGTTATGGGCTCAGAGCTCTGGCCACGAAAACAGGGTCCACAGTGCCCAGCAAGTACCTGACTAGTCATAGGTACTCGTCAGAATCTGGTGGACAAATGAATGGTTGGATGGATGGATTGCTTCATAGTTCTGTTAGTGAATGAACTGAAGCTGCTCTGTCTTCAGTTTCCCTTCGTTTTGCTTTTTTTTTTTTCCTCCAGTGCCTAGTAGGTGCTGGCACCTAGTAGGTGCTAGCGACTTGATGACAAGGCAGGAGTGCCTCTGCATGGAAGCGCTGTCTCTGCCCCTCCTCTCCCCCTGCCCCCGCCTCCTCGGTTTCCCCCTTCCCCCTGCTCCTATTCATTACTTCTCTCTGCAGTTATGTTATTATTGGCCTTGGCAAAGGGTTTCAGGGGTGCCGTTTGTCTGAGCAACATTATGCAGAATTAAGTTCCAAGGTAATTTCTGATGCAAATACCTGTCCTCCAGGAGACCGTGAACGAAGCCTGCTGGGCTCAGCTTGTCAGAGGCGATGCCTGCAAATCTGGGGCTCTCGCCGTCAGGGGGCTCTGGGAGCACTGGAGATCTGCTTGGGCGCCCCCTAAGGAGGTTCCTGAACCTCTTCTTCATCGCCCCGTGTCTCATCTGGCCCCCTCCTTCCCCTCCACACAGAAGGAGTGTCCATAAGCGTATTTCTTTTCCAAAAAAACCACTATTTTATTTATTTGAAAGGCAGACTGACAGAGGAGAGAGAGAGAGAAGGGAGTAAGAGAGAGAGAGAGAGATCAGTCTTTCATTTGCTGGTTCACTCCCCAAATGACCACAACAGCTGGGCCTGGGCCAGGCCAAAGCCAGGAGCCAAGAACTCTATCTGGGTCTCCCAAGTGGGTGGCAGGGACCCAAGTACTTGGGCCCTTTTCTGCTGCTTTCTCAGGCACATTAGCAGGGAACCAGAGCAGAAGTCGAGGAGCCAGGATTCGAACTGGCACTCGTATGGGATGCTGGTATCACAGGTGCCTGTGCCACAACACCAACCCCTCCAAAAGTACATTTCCTAAGCCACGGGCGGGCAGCTTCTCCGTGCAGCTCACCTAGTTCTCGCCAGGCACGATCATCCCTTAGACCTGTGGACTCCAAGTTTCAGTGACTGCACAAAGCACCCGAGGTTCTGCATCTCCACCCAGCTTCCCAACCGTTCCATCCCATGGAGTACGCTTCCAGTATCAGGCTCCAGAGGAGGCAAAACAAACATAAAAGCCAACAACACACAGCTCCTTTGAGTCTCTTTGCATGCATCCCTGGAATGGTTCTGTCTCTGCTGAAACTACCCTGCGAATTCCTCAGCCTCTGGGAGTCCTGGTTTCCTCATCAGTGAGACTAGGACGATGATGACCTCTCCAACCCAAATTGAGGTCAGGGGTCACCTGCTGGAACAGAAGCCTCTGGAAGCAGGGAGGGTGGAGGAGGGTGGCTGTGCAATTTCTAGGGCTCTAGGGCTGTGAGGCCAGGAAGGATCTGAACCCCTCTGGGATGTGCCCCTCCCATGGGGCAGAGGTCCTCCATGGTCCCTGGGAGCCCAGGGCTGAAAGGGGTACTCAATTTCCAGCAGGGGAGAGCCATCCTAGAGCCTGGTTAGGTTGACCTTGATGTTTTAAAGCAGACTATTTAAGTAACTCGGGGTATCATTCAGCGTTTAATGGGAATTCTGAAGAAGAAGCTGGTGGTTAGATGGTCCATTTAGAGCTTTCCTTCTTTACAGAGTGTCGGTGGCATTCGTGGTCCCTGTGCTGCAGATGCAAGGCACAGAGAGGTTTAGAGGCTTGCCCAAGGCTGCCCAGGCTCCCCTTGGTGGAGCCTAGCCCAGCAGTCCTGTGTTTTTCCTGCTGCCCATGACCAAGAATCTGCAGGTGGGGGAGAGATGGAGAGAGGGCAGGGAGGGGATGACTCTTTTTCCTGCCCGTGATGTTAGGCTTCGGGGGAGGAAGGGAGCCGCTCCTCGCACCCCACCGCTCTCCATTCTCCCCAGACCTTGTCCTGCCAGGACTCAAGACTCTCTCTAGGAGGAGCAGGGCCCAGCCCAAGAGTGGAGCCGTCAGCCTCCCCAGTGGACATGGGAGGGACGTGTGGGCTGCGGGACCCACCCATGCGCCACCCCTGACAGCTCAAGGGTGCCACCGGCCACATCCCTGCCTGCTCTGGCCACTCAGGGCTGGCATGCTCCAAATTCTTGGCAATGTCACCCACCCAGTCACCTTTCTTCTTCCCCATGTTGCTGCTGATGAGAATTCCTTCCTCCCTCCCCTCAGTGAGCTCCCCCCACCCACCCAACCCCAGCTGTCCAAGTGCAGGCAGTGGGCAGCAGGGGTCCTTGGCCTCCCTCTCAAGGTTGCCTTTACTACCTGTGACTTGGGCCTCCTGGCCTGTCTGGCTATGAGGACACCTGTGGTCAGAGCCGAGGTCCAGGCCATCCAGCCTCTGTCTCCTGAGGTCCCTGGGCGCCTTGGTGTGGGACACCTGCCTTCTCTGAAGCTGCCCTTGTCGGTTTTGTTCATCATTCAGATAGTGATGCTGGTTCTCTGAAGCCCAAAGAGTCTACTCTTCTCAGTTTTTATTTCCTCACTTTTTAAAAGATTTATGTAAAAGTAGCCGGCGCCGTGGCTCAATAGGCTAATCCTCCACCTTGCGGCGCCGGCACACCGGGTTCTAGTCCCGGTCGGGGCGCCGGATTCTGTCCCGGTTGCCCCTCTTCCAGGCCAGCCCTCTGCTATGGCCAGGGAGTGCAGTGGAGGATGGCCCAGGTGCTTGGGCCCTGCACCCCATGGGAGACCAGGAAAAGCACCTGGATCCTGGCTCCTGCCATCGGATCAGCGCGGTGCGCCGGCTGCAGCGGCGGCCATTGGAGGGTGAACCAACGGCAAAAGGAAGACCTTTCTCTCTCTGTCTCTCTCTCTCACTGTCCACTCTGCCTATCAAAAAAAAAAAAAAAAAAAAAAAAAAAAAAAAAAAAAAAAAAAAAAAAAAAAGATTTATGTAAAAGGCAGAATGCAGAGAGAGAGAGAGAGAGAGAGAGAGAGAGATTTTCCATTGGCTGGTTCACTCCCCAAATGGCCATAACAGCTGGGTCTGGGTCAGGCTGAAACCAGGAACTCCATCTGGTCTCCCATATGGATGGCAGGGTCCCCAGGACTTGGACCATCTTCTGCTGCCTCCCAGGCACATTAGCAGGGAGCTGGATTGGAAATGGAGCAGCCGGGACTCGAGCCAGCATCACAAGCAACGTTTTAACCTGCTGCCCACAACAGCCCTGATTTCCTCACTTTTCAAACGCAGTACTGACATTAATTTCCCAAGGCTTAGGGGCATGGTCAGTGTATCCTACTCTGCTGGGTACATAGTTGATGCTCACTAACTGCTTGATAGAATAAACTGTTGCCCAAGAACTTGGGATTTGAATGCAGAATGGTCCCCAGATCCCAACAGTCCTTGCCCTCTCCCTGATCCTCTGGCTTCTGTGCCTGTGAGCTCTGCTTTCTCTCTTCCCCTCCATCCTCTCCTGTAAATCTTCCCCCCACCATGCAGTCCTCGGCCTTCTTCTCATGGTCCACAATCTACATGACTTTGTGCACTGCTAGGCCTGTAGCCTCTGGAGACTCGGGGTGGATAAGAGACCGCCCACAGCCAGCAGATCCCTCACATGGTGGGGGCCTCTGAAGAGGGGGAGCAGATGCTGGATGTGGCAGAATCCACTTTCCCGCACCTGCCCACATGGCCCATGCTTGGAGCCTAAGAGTAGAGATCTTTGAGAAGACTGAGCTAAATAAACGTGAGTTATCATCCTCCTCTTCCTCCTCACCATCACGAACAGCATCATCACCAGGCTTGTAGGGTATGGTAGACCAGCTTCACCCATGGGCCAGGGTGCTCCTTGTCTCTGTGCTGAATTTCAGAGGCCTTGGGGGCTCCCGGTGACCACTATGTTCCTCTCTCCCACCCCACACAAACGCCTGGACCCCTTTTACATTCCAGGAAAGGGTACTTGAGGGTGTTACAGTCCTTTACCTCTGAATGTGACTGAGTTGGCCACAACCCCTGGGCAGAGGACGTGGCTCAGGAAGGAGATGTCAGGTGCCAGGGGCTCCTGATGAGCCTGCTGTGTGGGGCAAGGACCCAGGGTGGGAGGCCGATGTGACAGTGGTGCTGTAGATAGCAGCTGTTGACTCTGCTGCTGGTGTGATAGGGCCCAGGTACCGCTCTTTTCTGTTACCTCCTATGCAAAGGAAGGGCTGGACCCCATCACCAGTGTTGTGCACAATAAACTGCTCACACACAATACCCACAGGGGCAGTAGAGCTCTTTCATGGCACCTCTGCCAGGGCACAGGGGCAGGATGGCACAGGGGCTTTTCCCGGTTACTTGAACTCCAAGCCAAGGTTGATCCACTCGGGCCAGCACCCCCACCACCACCAGCCACCCTGCTCCTGTCACTGTTCAAGGTCAGTCTCAGCCTGTCAGCCCATGAGGTCTTTAGCCAGGAGCAGGGGCCCCTGCAGGGAGAAGGAAGCCTGGGACCTCAATTCTGGGTCTCGGCTTCTCTTCCCTATAGCCCTGTCCCAGCAAGCTGCTGTCTTTACGTTCAGTCTGACGGGTGCAGCTTCTGCCCATTGAGCACTCCTGCCCAACCCCAAGGAGGGAGATCAGAGCGCATCTCCAGGGGCTAGGGCTCTTTCCATGCCCTGCTTTCCAAAAATAGATTCCAATTGAGGTGGGTCTTAAGCCCCCCACACACTGCCGCCTATGAGGTAGTCTTCGCACGCTTACTGCAAATCATCTCCTTTGATAAATAACACCACCACACAGCTTCCCATACCTTCTCCAATCTGACTTCCTGGACCCATGGGACCAGGCAGAGTCACTTTGCAGACAAGGAAAGGCTCCAGGAGGTTAGGCTGCTGCCCGAAGTCAGCCAGAGGTAATAGTGCCTCCCATCTCCCTGGAGAACCCAGTGGAAGGCCAAGCTTTGGGCTCTCCTGGAACATCTGGAGGTGCCTGTCCTGGAGCCAGAGCCCCTAAGCCAGCAGCCCTTGCAAACTACCCCAGGCCTGTGAGTTGGGGGTGCTGGAGCTCAGGGCTGCCCTAGGGGTCATGTGTGCCCCATTACTCTGTCTGGGCGGAGCTTTCTGTGTCCTGCCGCTGTCCCTGGGCAGACCCTCACCCTGATGCTGCTTTCTGCCCGACCAGAGAAGTGAGAGCACTTGCCTGGGGATCAGGAGGCCTGGACGCTAGTTCTGGCCACTAGCTTTCTGTGTGACCTTGGGTAAGTCACACAGCCTCTTGGGGTGTCAACTGTCCTCATCCATAAAGGGAAAGGGCCTCAGGTCCTTGGGCTCTGCACCCACTTGGGAGACCAGGAGGAAGCACCTGGCTCCTGGCTACGGATCGGCACAGCGCCGGCCGTGGAAGCCATTTGGGGGGTGAACCAACGGAAGGAAGACCTTTCTCTCTGTCTCTCTCTCTCACTGTCTAACTCTGCCTGTCCGAGAGTCCCTCTAGCTCTGAAACCCAGCTCCTACAGAGCCCCCCTCAGTTACATTTCCCATTGTGCCATCCAATGCCAGCCAAGGTTAGAGGCCCTGAAGGAAGCCACCAGGAGGTCACAGAGGCCTTGCTCACTCTCCAGCTCGGCTCTTGAACTGTCTGCTCCCTCGGGCAGGGCCCTGGGCAGGAGAGCCCTGTGTGGCTCAGGGCACTGGCTGGGCAGCCTCTGGCCTCTGCACTGGGGCCTGCCTGGGCTCCCAAGAAGGAACTCTGGAGCCTTCTCCAGGAAGAGCAATTAGCAAGGCCAGTCCCCTCATCTGGCTAAAGCCCTGTGTGCTGGGCAAGCCCAGCCAGCGTGGGTGGAAGGGGGCTCCTCTCGGCACCTTGTTTTCTGCTCGCTCTCAGGCACACACAGACACAAGTTTTACATCACTGACGTAGCTGCATTTAACAGTCAGCAGCACTTGTTAAATCCCACAGACACATCTTAAGTCAGGAAAGCTAGCCTGAAGCACAAGGCGCCACCTCCTAAAATCTGCTCTTGTCTGACTCAAACTTCTCCTTCTCCTCTCCTTCCCCTCCCTTTTCCTCCCCTCCCCTCCTCTCCTTGTATATTCTAAATCTCTATATAATTTTTATTTTTTCATTTGCAAAGCAGAGACAGGAGAACAGAGATCTTCCTTCCACTGGTTCACTCCCCAAATAAACCTCATCAGCCAGGACAGGGCTGAGTCAGGCCAAAGCCGGGAACCTAGAACCCAACCCAGGTCTCCCACATGGGTGGTAGGGGCCCGAGCACTTGAGTGGTCACCTGCTGCCTCCCAGGGTGCGCATGAGCAGGACGCTGGATTCAGGAGCTGGAGCACTCCGACGCAAGACACTGGCGTCTTAGCTGCTCTGCCAAACGCTCGCCCCTACATGATTTTGCTCTCCCAGCATCTGCACCCCACACACCCCCTCTTTTGTGAGCACAGTTTGTACCCAGCTAAAAGCAAGTGCTGATGGATTCCATAACCTTCTGCGTGGGAGGGAGCTGTCCGTTCTGAAGGAGGCATGGCTGGCAGGCAGGGAGGCTGCGGGTAGGAGGGGAGGTGGGAGGACGAAGGGAAGGGGAAGATCAGTACAGAACTGCGTGTGTGATCTGTCCCTCTTTTATTCTCCCAGTGTGCCAGCCCCGCTGTGGTGCTTTTGATCGGTGCATGGGCAGAGAGACTTCGGGAGGCCCCAGTCCTTTTGGAAGTGACTTCGTATATCTGTGGTTCCAGAGAAAGGGGTTGACGCTTGGGCAGTCCTGAAGAGGAGACAGAATCCTTCTAAGGATCCATCCCAGGGAGGGAAGGAGGGAGGAAGGAAGGGGCGGGGGGAGGCAACGGGTGGAGACAAGCACTGTGGCTGGTCCAGCTTCAGGATACCAACAGCACATAAACGAGGATGCTTCCAAGCGTCCACGGAGAGTGGAAGTAGAAGATAAGCTTATTTTGGTGCCCAAAAATGTGAGGGCTATGCATAATTTTTTCATTGAACACATTTTCCACAAACATTTTGAAAACCCCTGGTGTAACTGCCTTCATTTGGGCACAGGGATATGCCTGTGTACACACACTCCTGTGTCCTTGAATGCTGGTACTGGGACTTCGGGCAGGGGACAATCAGCTATGTGATAAAATAATGACAGCTAACATCTGTTCACTGTCTTATGAGTCTGAAGTTTTAAGGACAAGGCTCACTTGTGAGATACCTACTGTGTTTCTCCCACATTATCAAGAGGATGTTGAGACGTGGAGGGGTGGAGTCACATAGCTTTTATGAGGTGGATGCAGCACACAAACACAGGGCATTTGGCCCTGGAGGCTACTGCTTGACCCCTGTAATATACAGGAAAGAGCCTGCAAACAGCAGGTTTGTGGCACCTTTTGCTGTGTGTCCTTGGGCCGGTCACCTCTCTTGGCTCCCTTTTCCTCCCAGGGTTGGTAGGGGATGCAAACACAGAGGTGCATGGCAGCGAGCTTTGCTGACTTCAAAGTGATGTTGATAAAGTCCTGGATGACGGAGCTCAAACACTCACCTCCAGGTTCCCGGGAGCCTAGGCAGGCACTCTACCACAGTAGGCTCTTCACTCACCAGAAGCACGCAGTCCAGTTGTCACAGACCTGTAGGAAGGATGCAGGCCTTTGGGTCCTGGAGGGAGCAGCTGTGCTCTGGCCTCTGCTGTTTGTCTTGTCTTTCAGTTGCCGTCATGACCTCATCCATTGTTCCTCCTTCATTCTCAGTCATATTTCCTGACACTGCCGGTGTCTACAGCCCGCCTCTGGTTCCTATTGGAGCAGTGTAAGATACAAATTAGGCAAACAAATAAGTAAATGGGCATTCAATAAATACTTCCGACCTGATGGAGCAAAGGGATAACTGAGGGTCAAATCCTTTCCCGGCCTTGACGTGTGGGCTGGAGGTGGCGGTAGGCCAGGGCTGCAGGGTGTCTGGGCTCCCTCTGAGCGGGTCCTGTGGAAGAGCCTCTCTCGCCTCTCTGCAGGATGCAGGCGTTGTTTTCACCTGCTGCTCTCAAGAGTTTGACCTCTCCTGGAATGTCCTGTTACCTCCATCCAGCATGGATGGGGCATGAGAGGGCAGTGGCAGTCATGTTCCATGTGGAACAAAAATGTGCAGGCACTCATGGAGGGGAGGCCGGGATGCACTTTCAGAAAACAGGGAGACAGCGGTTCAGAGGAGGGAATCCTCAAGTTCAGGTTCATGGCTGGAGCAGGTGGGAAACGGGAGGCTATGGCAGTGGGGCCAGAGCCAGGGGCTCTGGGAGGCAGGGCTGGGGAAGGAGAGAAGGCCCGGTAACCACACCCAGGAGGGTGACCTTCATCACCCACTTCTCTCAACAGGGTGCTGCTCCACCTGCTGGGTCCAGTTCTCTGCTCTGCTGGGCTGTCCCTGGCACCCAGACGGCCCCTCTTTGTGACAGCCCCCGACTTCAAAGAAACCCCCTGAAGTGAGAAGGGTCTCCCTCCAGTGAGAACCACTCTGGAGGAGGTGCGAGGTCACTGGAAGAGGCAGCAGCAGGGACAAGAACAAAATGTGCTTTAGAAACTGTCAGGGACGACAGCATTTTGATGTAGTGGGTAAAGCCACTGCCTGTGACACTGGCATCCCATAGCCAGTTCAAGCCTGGCTGCTCCACTTCCGATCCAGGTCGCTGCTAATGCACCTGGGAAAAAGCAACAGAGGATGGCCCAAATGCTGGGTTCCTTGCACCCATGTGGGAGACCCAAAGGAAGCTGGCTTTGGTCTGGCCCAGCCCTGGCCATTGCAGCCATCTTGGGAGTGGGCCAGTGGATGGAAGAGCTCTCTCTGTATGTCTCTGCCTGTCTCTTTCTCTGTGTAGCTCTGCCTTTCAAATAAAAAATAAAATATTAAAAAAAAAGAAGAAAGTATGCGGTGGCGCCTGAGAGGGGTGCTGGCGAGAACAGTGCAGGGAAGGGGGACAGGTAGTTAGGAGCTGAATAATGGCCTGCATATGTTTACAGAAGAGGCTCCTGGTGGTGGGTAGAAGATGCATGATGTGTGGGGTTGGGCCAGTGCCTCCTGGGGGACTCTCAAGGAGGCAGTGGACAAAAAGCCCAAGGATTCATTTACTAACTTAAAGAATCCGTCTCTGTGAATGCCTTCCTCACGTGAGCTTTCTGTTTTCTTTCTAAATGCAGAGAGGGGCCCGGGGCTGGATGGAACCAGGAAGGGGGCAAGTGGCAGTGGAGGGGAAGGTGGTCTCCAAGCAGCCGTCTTGACTCCACAAGTTAAACATGGAAATTCAATAAAGGTCTGGTGTGCCAGGGGCTTGTGTTCCAACATGAAGCCCTGCAGCCTGCCCAGAGGGGCCTGCTTTGGAGTGGCCAGCAAAAGGGAGGGTTGTGTAGGACTTCACTGTCCTGGGCTCAAGCCAGGGAGCCTTCAAGGAGGAGGCAGCCTAAGTGCCCAGGGTGGTGCTTCTCAACTTCAGTGCGTGCAAAACCACCCAGGGCGCTTGTCAAAGTGCAGATTCCGGTAGCCTGGGCTCTGGAAACCCGAGATCCTGCATCTCTGAAGAGCTGCCGCTGCTCCAGCCATTGCTGCTCTCCCAGGGTTTGCACTCACTCCATGAGTGTCCGAAAGCCTTGTTGGAGTCTGTCAGGTACATCCATTTGCAAGGTTTCTGCTGGGAGCTGGCAAAGCTTAGAGGGCATGGGAGGGAGATGTGGGGCTGGGTCTGCTTCCAAAGGTCTTTTGTTGCCATGATCCAAACAATGGGCAGATGTTTGGTCTGGAAAAGGCAAGATGAGAACCTGGGTCAGAGGAGAGAGGAAGAGAAAGTCAGGGGCAGGCTACCTCCTTGGTGACCAGCGCAGGACAGACCTGTGCCCCCTGTTCTTTGCATACTGTGGGCCCCCTGGGGCTGTGTTATCCTGAGCCCCTGCTCTCCCTGGGAGAGGATCTCCCCAGGTTCTCACTGCAGCTGCCACAGAGGAAGAGGGCCCCAGAGGCCACGACCTGAGCCTTTCCGGCCTCCCAGGCCATTCTCTGGTCTTTCCCTGGCAAGGTGGGAGGATTCAGGAAGCCGGGCCCCAGGTCCTTCTGATAAGCCCTGGGGACACAGGAGCCCTGTGTGCAACCACAGTGGCCGTCCAGCCATCGTGGAGCAGGTTTGCAGGGACAACCCAGGGCAGCACTGTTAGCTGCCCTAATGCTCCTTCCCAGAGGTCTCTGCAGCCCAAAGCTGAGTCTCAGGCCTCCACCTGGAGAGTGGGGAAATGCCTCCCCCCGCCCCCCCAGCTCTCCTGCAGCTACTGATCACTGGCCTGGCTAGGATCTGAGGGACCTTGTGCCAAGCATGGGACGCCCTGCACAACGTCCTTCCCAGCTGAGGGGGCTCTGGGCCCCAAGAAGGGTCAGAGAGCAGGACCACCGGGCTTGGGGGCTGGAAGTCCTGGGTTCTGGTTCTTGCTTACAAAGTGAACTGGGACAAGTCACTTGGATATTTTTGGTTCCATTTGCCTAACTTGGGGGGAAAAAGCCACTCTGGCACATTTTAGCTCAGGAAGAGAGTGAAGAAAGGAAACTGGGCTGGCAGAGCTGGGCCGGGGCTCTGGAGCTCACATGGCCAGGTCTCGCGCTCAGCTACAGAAGGTGAGTGGGAGAGCGACAGAGGGAGGCTCAGCAAGGTGGTGGAAGGGGCTGACATGGGAGGAAGTGGGCATCTGAGCACCTGGAACTGTGGCAAGGCAGGGAGCCAGCAGAGCCTGGGGCTCAGGCAGCAGCACACAGGGGTTTACCTGTTCCATGGGTCAGGGTCACAGAAGGGAGGGCTGGTCTTCTCCGTGGGCATATGGTGCCTGTTCAAACAGGAAACCTTCATGCAACTTCGTGCCCCCTCTGACGAGTGAGCCGAGTCACATCGGCCTGGTGCATCTGGAGGCCTCTGCCATGGCTCTGGCCTCCCCGGAAGCCAGGCTATGGTGGAATCCATTAGAAGAGGCCTTGGGCCAGGACAGCAAGGAAGGTGAGGCAGGGAGGACTGCAGGGAGGGCAGAGGCCGGGGCCCCTACGAAGAAAGCCAGAAATTGGCTCAGAAAGGGCGGGAGACTGCAAGCCGAGCTGGCCCCCAGGTGGAGGGGCACCATTAGCCAGGAGGTGGCGTCTCATCAAAGGCTGCAAACATACCCAGGACCCAGTGGCAGAGTCACAGAGAGAGAGAGAGAGGGAGAGACAGAGAAAGAGCCTCCATCTGATGCTCTTCCACCTGCTTGTTCACGCCCCAAATGGCTGCAACAGCTGAGCCTGCACCAGGCAGAAGCCAGGAGCTAGGAACTCCAAGCGGGTCTCCTAGGAGGGTGCCAGTTGGGCCATCCTCTGATGCTCTCCCAGGAGCATGAGCAGGGAGCGAGATTGGAAGTAGAGCAGCCAGGGCTTGAATTGGCACTCTGATATAGAATGCTGGCATCACAGGCAGTGGCCTAACCTGCTGTGCCACAACACTGGCCCTAGAGCTACATTTTAATGAGCCTCATTCTTCAAGGCCTCCTCGGCGCCCCTGGCCTGAGCCTTCTCCCTGGTCCTCCCTGCAGAGGAAAGGTTGCAGAGCCCACGCCAGCAGCTCTGACCCCCGTGCCCTGTTGCCTATGCTGAGTCCCTGGGAGCCAGGGCCTGTTCATGAATTCTTATATATGCTAAAGCTCTCCCTCTGTGCATGCCTCCCCTCCCCCTGCATGGCACCCAGGCCCATGAGTAGCCCTAGAGTGGCTGTGAACCCATCTTTCCCCCAGTCTCTGCCCTGGCCCAGGTAGAGCAGAAGTGGTCTTTGGTCCAGCAGAAGATAACGGGACCACTGGGCCTGGGAAGCCCTCCCTGGCCTCTGCCCACGTAGCTTTGGCTGCAGATATCCTCAGCTACAATCCAACCTCTGACACTTGTTTGCAGAGTGAGCCCCTGCAGGCAACCACTTCACTCCCCTTCTCACCTTGCTCATCTGTAAAATGGGAAAACACTGCCCCACGGCACAGGGCTGTGAGACAGCAACCATAAGGCCCCGATACCAAGCGCTCAGTGCAGATGTGCTAACAGCCTTCTCAGAAATGCACATTGGTGCACACGTCACGTCACTGAGCAGGCTGGACTCAGGCTGCAATCAGGAAACAGTTTTGCTTTTCTCCCATTTCTGCCCCAACCTGAGCTTTGCTTCTCTGCACCATGTCTCGGAGCATGCTGGAGCACTTATGCTCTCTCGTGTTCTAGTGTTGAAACTGCCTGCTCGCCAACACACACACACCACACACAGAGTCCTCTGATGGAACCCAAGTCCTTGCCCACCAGCCCCACACAGCCCAGCCCTGCTTTCCTCCTGCCACTTCCCCATCACCCTTCCAGACACAGCAGCCTCCGTGCTGTCCCTCCAACGTGCCCGCTTGTGCTGGCCTGCAGTTTCTGCACCTGCTGCTCCTCTGCCCTGCTTCCTGGGATGCTCTTCCACCTGCAGCTGCTTCCCTCACTGCCTTCAGGACTCCCTGGATGTCTCCTTTTGAGAAATGCTTTCCCCGCCCTCTATCAGGTATAACCCTGCACCCACAGTTTCCCTGTCCGTGGTCCCTCACACCTGCCGTAGTCAAGCAATCTACTGTTTATCCCCCGCCCGTGGAGTGAGACTCCCGACAAGGCAGAGGATTTGTCCTCTTTATTAGTTGCTGTGTCCTCAGGCCTAAAGCCATTCCTGCATGGAATGGGTGCTCAAGAAACATTTGTTCCTAAATTAAAACCTCTATCCCAGAACCATCAAGGCTTCCTTTCTTCCCTCACCGCCCACACACTCACCAGGGCACCCTCCTGGCTTTCCCTGGGTAGGAGAGAGGAGAGGAGAACAGCAAAGGGGTCATTGTGGCTGATGCTGCTGTGGCTCCCTCTCAATTGCCAGCCTCCCTCTCTCTCACTGATGATTGTGAGCCCTCTGGGCCCCGTAACTCTGTGCCATTCCCTAATGCAGACGCTGTCCTTTCCGGTTGGCTTCCTGAGTCCCTTAGCAGGTGCACCCCATCGCTTCATCACTCAGCCACAGCAGGCCACCCTTGGGAGCTCTGTCCTTTGAGACAGCTGGTTCAGAGGGGCAGTGCCACACAGTGGTCAAGAACTGGGTTCCGGGGGCCAGTGCTGTGGCATAGCAGGTAAAGCTGCCACCTGCAGTGCCGGCATCTCAAATGGGCGCCAGTTCAAGTCCTGGCTGTTTCATTTCCGATCCAGCTCTCTGCTCTGGCCTGAGAAAGCAGTAAAAGATGGCCCAAGTCCTTGGGCCCCGCACCTGTGTGGAAAGACCCAGAGAAAGCTCCTGGCTTCTGGCTTCGGTTCAGCGCAGCTCCAGTGGTTGCGGCCAATTGGGGAGTGAACCAGTGGATGGATGACCTCTCTGTCTCTGCCTCTCCTTCTCTCTGTGTGTAACTCTGACTTTCAAATTAAATAAACCTTATAAGACCTGGGTTTCTGAGCCAGGCTGCTTAGTTCTAACCCTGCCTCTAGTGCTCACTGGTTTGGTGACCTGGGGCAAATCTCTTCACCCCCTTGGGCTTTACTTGCCTTGCCTATAAGATCAGGTTAATAATAGTATGTTGATGAGGCCAAAGAGGAACAGGGACAGGCTGTGCAGGGCCTGGGCAAGGACCTGGGCGTCTGGAATGTATTGGGACCATATCCAATATCTCCGCCTCCTCTCCTCCTTTGATCTGGAAAAACTCTGCCATCTGACATCACTGCTTTCTTCTCCCTTCCTCTCTTATGATTGCTTTTTTTTTTTTTGTAATCAAAACTAACCATGTTTTTTTTTTCCCCTGCCAATTTGTGATAATATTGCCAGCCCTTTAATCGGCTCTCTGCTCTGTTTTATCGTCTCCATCGTAATGAACATTGAGTCAGGTGGGGTTGGAACCCGTTGGCACAATCCAAGTTCAGAAGCCAACATCTCCCCTTCACAGCCCCAGCTCATGCAAAGCTGTCCCTGGAGTGGGGATCACTCGGTGTGGAGAGAGAATCATAATCAGCAGTGGGAACTGCTCCATGCATTTGCATCTGACCAGGAGGACTATTGCTAAGACCCTGGCTGCAGTGGCCAGCTGGGAGTATGCGGATGCTTCAGGGGCTGCTGGCAAATGAGGGTGAGCGCAGATGTTGGTGGTGGACCTTTCTGCCCCTAGGGCGCAGTGCCCAAGGTGCTCCAGGGTGGGGGGCATGCACTCAGAACAGCAGCTGCACAGCCAGGCCTGTGCTCAGAGTAGTCGTTTGGTGGCAAGTTTCTTCCCAAAAGCCCAGCTACAGGTGGGACCCAGGCCTGAAGCAAGTCCTTGCACAGCTGGTGGGGTGGGAGCATGTCGCTCCCCCTCTTCGTGGAGGAACGACACAGGACCCTGCGCTGTTCTTTTGTCTGCTTGGCCCTCCCCGGGTTTGCTGCTGGTTCTTCCCGGGTTGGCTACTATCCCTTCCACCTCCGTGGAAGGGCAGTTCCCCCTGGCCACATTCCCCACTTCCGCAGGGGAGCGGCACACCGCCGGCCGGCTCTTCTCGGGGGCTGCACAGGTGTTCCCCTTAGATGTTCCCTTAGATGTTCCTGGTGCATGCCGTCTCTCTCCTCCTTTATAGTCCTCCTCCGCCAATCCTAACTCGGCTGCCCACACACCGAGTACGCTGCTCTCCTCCAATCAGGAGCAAGTCCTACAGTTTATAGGTTGAACTGGAGGCAGCTGTGCGGAAGCTGTTTACTTCTCTCCCAGCGCCATATTGTGGGAGAGCAGATGCATAGAATAAGTCTTAATTCCAGTAACTCAGTCTAGTCCGGATTGCTCCCCACAGGAGCATAACGCTGATACTTCTGTTGTGTTTGAAAATGCTCCCAGTCATGGCATGGTCTGTGTGTGTGCTGACAACAGCTCAGTAAACAGATGGACTGAGGGCTGGCGCTGTGGCTACCACCTGCAGTGCCGGCATCCCATATGTGCCCCAGTTCAAGTTCTGGCTGCTCCACTTCTGATCCAGCTCCCTGCTATTGTGCCTGGGAAGGCGGCAGGGATGCTACCTAGTGGAAATCTCATGAGTGTCCAGAGAGAGGGCTTAGCACCTGCAGCGTGTGCCACAAAGCCTGAGGTTGTGGTACCCATACCATCTGCTACAAGGATAGCAGCAGTTCCACCTGGCTCATCAGAAGTGCCTCTACCTAAAGTCCCTTTACCAGGCCGTAGAACGAGTGTGAGGGAGCTACTGCTTCAGCTTCCCCTACCCCCAAAAATGAGAACCCAGAACTTCTTGCTCCAGGAGTTACTGCATCCCAGTGCCAACCTAGGAGTCCCCAGAATGAGGACAGGCCTGCCTGGAAAGCCTCAGAGACGAGCACCTGATGCTTCCCAGGTTCCATCTGCAGCACATGGCCAGCGCAAGCCTGGGCGTGGGGCAGGATGGGTGGGACAGAACTGCCCTCCCCATGAAGACAGGCTATGATGCGACACTGAGAACCTAGACAAGCACTGGCAGAGGCAACTGCTTTGGATTTAAGTGTTGCGACTGCTTCCTGCAACGGAGAATCTTCTATTTCAGTCTTACAAGGTGGGGAGATCCGAGGGAAACCCACCCCCTGAGTGAGACTCCAGGAGAGGTGGGAGTTGGAAGGAAGAGAGCGGAAATCCACACTTCTAATTGAATCAATTTCTTGGCACTGTCTTCCCTGGGCCAGCTCTAACCTGCACGTGCGCACGGAAATAAGGAGATAAATAAATGGAAACGCTGAGTTCCAGGGCAGCCTAAAAGGTTGGGGAATGAATCGATGTTCTCCCCAGGCAGCTGTCCGGAATGAAGTGTAATAGTTAATAAAGGCTGATTGTGCACACACACAGCTGGGGCGGCCAACAGAGCAAGCCCAGGCCCTGGAGGCTCATCCTCTCCCTGAGCCGCCCCCACCCCCGCCCCCTGAGCACAGGCTGATTACATCAGACTCCTAGGCAGCAGATCCAATTAGAGGGGGTGCAGGAGACTTGGACTTTCCCAATGACTGCACAGAACACATCAAGTAATCCTTAATCTTCCCAATTTGCTTCCCCAGGAATGGGGAGTGTGGTGGGGGTGAGGGTGGGGGAACGATTCCCCAGCAAATGGAACATCCAGCCACGCGTGCTTGAGGGAAGCCGCAGACTTCCCAGGCATAATGGCAAGGAAGGGAGGAGGCAGGATCCCTGCCCTGGGCAAGCTGGCTGCCCTCTAGCTGGAGAAGTCCACCCAGGAGCTGTGTGTAACATAAACAGAAACCCCAGCTTGGGTCTCAGCATAATTTAGAAATCATTGCTACTTGGCTTTGGATGTTACTGATTTTCCTCCCAGGTTTACCTGTCTAATTCCACTTGGCTTAAGTCATAAAAATGCGCTACTGTTTCTTGGTCACACTTAGATTGCCAGCAAGGGGCTCACACTCATGCTGGCCAGCTGGAGCTCACCACTGTCCACAGGGTCACAGCAGCAGGCAATGAAGCAGACTGCTGGGGGAGATGGTGAGCACAGGGCAGCAGGAGTGCCCTACAAGACCGCATCCCAGGAGAGCTTGCACTTGACTTTGGGAACAAGTGCAGAAACTTAAAGCTCACCCACAGGATTCTTTTTTTAAAAGATTTATTTATTTTATTTGAAAGCCTCTGTGTGTAGAGAGAGGAGAGGCACAGAGAGAGAGAGAGGTCTTCCATCCGATGGTTCACTCCCCAGTTGGCCACAATGGCCGGAGCTGCGCCGATCTGAAGCCAGGAGCCAGGAGCTTCTTCTGGGTCTCCCAAGCGGGTGCAGGGGCCCGAGGACTTGAGCCATCTTCTACTGCTTTCCCAGGCCATAGCAGAGAGCTGGTTAGGAAGTGGAACAGCCGGGTCTTGAACTAGCACCCATATGGGATGCCGGCGCTTCAGGCCAGGGTGTTAACCTGCTGTGCCATAGCACAGGCCCCACCTACATGGTTCTTATCTGCTCCCCACTTCTTACCTACAGGTATAGGTCAACCAAATGGCATCTGTCCCCTCAATGACTATGCCTCCTGCATGGGTGGTTGTCATGAAGTTGGTTTTTCACATCTTAGATCTTTAAATATATATATATTTGTTTATTTATTTGAAATTCAGAGCTACAGAGAGAGACAAAGCAAGGAGGAGTGGATATCATCCATCCTTTGGCTCACTCCCCAAGTGGCCACAACAGCTAGGGTTAAGGCAGGCTGAAGCCAGGAGCCAGGACCTTCATCCAGGTCTCCCTTGTGGGTGGCAGGGGCCCAAGCTCTTGGGCTGTCTTCCGTTGCTTTCCCAGGCCACCAGCAGGAAGCTGGATTGGAAGTGGAGCAGCCATGACACAAATCGGCACAAATGACACAAATAGGGCATGCAGGCATCACAGGGGGCAGCTTTACCCATGACGCCACAACGTCGGCCCCATGTCTTAAATCTTTGTTCAACAAGCATTCCATGCCCACAGTGAGTGATATCCAAGCTGAGGACCACAGGAGAAGCAGCAGACAGAACCCAGGATGCTACAGCCACATGCCATGTAGGAAAATGAGCTCCCTTTGACAAACAGAGCAGAACAGGCTTTGCAAATGAGTCGTCCACTCGCAGGACCCCCGGGTCTTATTCGGAGGTCATTGAGCGCCTTCTCTGGCAGTTTTCCCGTCTGTGCGTTTGTTGGATTCTCCCAGTGATAGCAAATCCCTGTCCTGTGAGCATTTTCCTTTCTACTTTGCCAGAAGGAGGAGGTTGCTGTGCACAGCCAGTGGCGTCCCCACTGTCCTTGTTCACGGAAAAGGCAGGTGTTTGGACCTCTTGGAGGTCTAGCACGTGCCCCTAAGGGCAAGGCTTCTGGCAAAGCACCAGAGATGCGGCTGCCTTCCCCGTCTCTCTCCTAAGGGCAGGGGGGCCTGGATGTGGTTTTGCTTTAGGTGAACCCCAAACTGAAAGGGTCAGATTGATAAGGCCCAACGCTGCTTTGACTCTAAAGACCCGTGAGGCTGTGCGATGAAGTCTTTCTCTCCCCCCACTTCCCTCGCCCTTCCCCCACCTGTCACGTTTCTAATACTGTGTGGCCACAGGCCTTCTATTTTTATTTCCTTCCATGTTCCAGGATCTGAGCATTGCTTTTGACTGACTCTAGATGTAATAGAATTTGTACTTTCTCAAAATTTAATTACTAGCCGTAAACGATCAATCAATCCATTGATTAACTACTTATTGATTCCCCTGACATGGCTGTGAGACAGTTGGGCTGGGCTGGGAACACAATCCTTTGGTAATTGGCTTATCCTGCTGGGCGCACAGCCTCCGTTTAGAGGCATCGAGTCTTGGTAAATGGCTTTTTATCTAAGTATTTATTTCTCAGATCCCAGGACTGCTACTGGGAGACATTTTATGTGTGCACTGGGTTTAGCAGGTAAGCTTCGAGGTAAACATGAACTCTGGTGGCCACCGAAAGCCAGTGCAGAAGACCCAGGCCCTTTAACTGAGGTGCCAGGCTAAGTCATTTCACCTGTGTTCCCGTGGTGGCAGCTCTGAAAAGCGAGGGTTTAGGACTCCATCATTTCCCAGGGCTCGAATGCCATAAGTCAGACTCTAAGTCTCCATTTTCACAAACAGTCTAGCTTAAAGAGGCAGGGTATTTGCATATCAAACACTGCTGCGGGCAAGCGCAGGTTGCCCAGCCTGTGTCCCTCCGGGAAGATGTGGTCAGGGTCGGTGCTTTGAAGTGTTACTGTCAAGTGCATTCCTTATGCCAGGCACGGGCCAGAGGGAATGGGCCCCATGGTTTCCCAGTGCACACCTTTTTCAAGGTCTCAGTTAACCACGCAGACAGGAGCCCAACTTCCTCTGTTACCCCGGCCCTCTGTCAAATTACTGCATGCCCAGGAAGGCAGATTCAGTTCACCAGCAGCAGCAGCAGATGACACTGGGGTGGAAATGTGCTCACTCCTTCCCCAGACCCTCTGCACACTTCAACGTTAACAAGAAGGGACCTTTGGAATTCCTCCTGTTTGAAGTGTCGGTTCAGGGCTTACGAGGACCTGGAGTGGAACAGAGAAGCTACCCACGCATAGAGGCACAGGCCTGTGAGTCCATCCTGGGGAGTGGGCAGATGCCTCAGGCAGGAGCTGTCCTGCCCCATGCCTGAACAGTCCCAGTGGCTTCTGACCATAGCCTTGGTTGACCCATGCTGTGCCAGAGCCTCCTTGTCCTGCTCGAGTCCGAATCTGTCGCTCTTCTGTTTCACCCTCCTCCAAGGATCCCTGTAGTTGGGACCTGGTACACCCAGCCAGCCTGGGCCCCAGCTGGAGTCACCTCCTGCCCTGCACATGGTGGGTGGTCGACCCTTCCTGGAGTGAAGTCCATGGATGCAGGGGTTTGGTTTTGAGTGCTAGGACAAGTGGAGGGCCAGGCCGCAGGCTCACAATTGTGAGGAAGTGACAGGCATCAAAACTGCTCTCTAGATGTCTTTCCTGAAAACAGGCTGCAGTCCCCAAAGACCTCGCAGAGCCTCCCTCCCTTAGAGAGGGTCTAGCCCCACAGGTGGCCAGGCCAGCAGCTGAGCTCAACACTTGCATGGGCCCCTGAGCTCCCCCTTGGCCTGGCCCCTGCCATACTCCAGTCCCGCCTGTGACGCCATCCCCCTTGCTCATTGAGCTGTGGTCATGCTGACATCTTGGGCTCATGAGCAAACCAAGGTCTCCCATCTTCCACTCTGCCCCAGGGCCTCTGCATGTGTTCCCCTCACCTAGAAAGCTCTTCCCTTCCCCAGCCCCATGCTTCTCATTTGTCTCTGTCACCCTTGAGGACCCAGGGTACAAGTCCATCTTCTCAGTGTCATTTTCCTGACCTATCTGAAGGATCCAGGTCTTACCTGTGTCACCCCCTTCCTGGTTTCTATCCTGACACTCTCGTCCCTTTGGTTGCTATTTCTAATCTGATCTCCCTGCCTATACCACCTTCCCTCTTTTTGGGGGGACAGGTAGAGTTATAGACAGTGAGAGAAAGAGACAGAGAGAGTGATCTTCCTTCCGTTGGTTCACTCCCCAAATGGTTGCTATGGCCGGCGCTGGGCTGATCCCAAGCCAGGAGCCAGGTGCTCCTTCCTGGTCTCCCATGTGGGTGCAGGGGCCCAAGCACCTGGGCCATCCTCCACTGCCCTCCCGGGCCACAGAGAGAGCTGGACTGGAAGAGGAGCAACTGGGACTAGAACTCGGCACCCACATGGGATGCTGGCGCCGCAGGCGGAGTATTAGCCAAGTGAGCCATGGCGCCGGCCCCACTACCTGCCCTCTTAGCACTAGGACTATGTCTGTCTCGTTCATTGGCGTATCCCAGGGTTTGGAACAATATTTGATGCCAAGAACGGCCACTCAAGTGTTGTTGAATGAATAAATGAATGAATGATCCAGCATGGGAGGCTTGGGCTAGAGACGTCGTGTTGCCACCCCTCACCCAGCTCAGGCAGATGGGACCTTCAAGGTCTCCCAGAGCAAGATGCTGCAGTGGGCAGTGAGGCAGAGCTTTCCCGGAGCCAGCCCGAGGGCCCGTCCTGTACCATCTGCCCATCCTGGTGCCCGCCTGTGCCAGGGCTGCCAAGCCCATTGAAGCTGCCCTTCAATGGAGGACTTGTCTTTGAGGCTGCATTCCCAGCGGGGGTCCCTTTGGCTTCCCCCCTTTTATGGGGAATTTCTGCTGCGAGATTGAGTGTAATTGTTAGATTTGCATTTGGTACACCTGCAGCAAGAGGCCCCTGGGGCCCCAGGCCTGTGGAAATCAATTGGGATAAACAAACACATACATGCATGGGAGGGGGGCCTGGAGCCGGGCCGCTGGAAAGAAAGGGAGAGAATACATCCAAGTGTGGGCTTACCCGAGGGGCCATGCAAGACCCGCCTCCCCTTCCCCTCTTCCCCCCATCTCTCCCCATTCCCACCCCCACCCCCCGCCAGAACGGCTCCCGGCTCTGAGCTCCGAGCTCCGTGCCAGAGTGCCCGCCTTCTATTGCTACAGTGAAACCGAGACTGTAATTTCAGTGCTAGCCTGAATGGGTTCATTTCTTTTTATTAACTCCAGCATCGGGGTTTTAGGCAAGTTGGCTATTGTTCGAGCCGTCCGCCTCTCCCCTCCGCTCCCCACACTTTGAAACAGCAGAAACAGCCAGAAGGAGATGGCTCTGAGCTGCAGAGGTGGCTGCTGTGAGATCAGGTCCCCTGCAGTCCCGTGGAAGCCACTGAGGGAGGGCCGGGAGGACTGGCGCTCCCTGCCTGGAACCTAGTGCTGTTCAGGGACTAGCACAGGTGCCTTCCTGTGAAAAGGGCCTGGCCAGCCTCCTGGGGACCTGCTGAGCTGTGGCGTCATGAGACAGACAACGACCAGTGTGCCCTGCAGGTGACAAGGTGCCTTTACACGTCCTCAGGTGGGGGTCACTGTTTGCTGAGAGGCTCCTGAGGCAGCAGCTGCTGGCTGGGGGCTTCTCTGGAACAAGCAGGTCCATGGGATCTGTGCAGAGAGTGAGGCCCTGACACGGCCCATGTCTGTCTTACTCATCCCTGTGTTCCTGCCGTCTTACCTGGAGTGCAGTAGGCAAGCCCCTCCTAGGCTCATGTAGGGAAAAGTGACCCTGAGCACCTGGTAAGTGCCAGTGGGGTTTAGTTGCTACATTGTTCTCAGGTCAGCTTACTTGTTCCAATGTCAGTGCCTGGCGGGTAGAAGACCTTCTGGCACCAGATCCCATGTTCCTTCCCCTCTCGCCCAGCAAAGGAATTACGGAAACAGACATGATATTCCCATGTTTGGGTACAGCGTGGCTCCTGATACAGGAAGCAGCACTGGGTAGCAGATGGCTGGGACGCAGTGCCCCCCTCCTGGGGGTGACATGGCAGCCGAGCCTCCAGCCACCTTTTTCTGCTTTTTCTCGGCAACCCTGCAAGTTGGATTCTAGGGCAGAGCGGGAGGAGGCTTCTGAGGGTACCCAACGCAGGGGAGGGAGTCGGGGTGACAACCACGTGGGACACTGAGTCCAGAGTGCAAAGAGGAAAGAAGAATCAGCAGGGAGGCTGGGACAATGACCCAGAACCGAGCTGGCCTCAGTACCCAAAGAGGTGAGGCTCCAGAGAAATCCAGCCCTTAACAGGGTCAGGGACTGGGCAGTCGCAGGAGCCCCATTAGCGATGTTGCCTCTGCTGGAGTGGCAGGCTTCTGGCCCTGCCCTGCTCTGGCAGCCATGTCCCATGGCAAGCTGGGTGTTGCTGCTCCTTGAACCCTCAGCTGCTGTTCAGACTCCTACCCTAGATGGATCCCCCCGACCTGGCCACTGACACCTGCTGACTGCCCACCTGGCAGCCCCATCCCGAGCAGGCATGATGGTGAAGCCATTGATGGCGACGATTGTTGTGTATAGAGTGCAGTGCCCACCCTGAGCCACACTCCACACCCATCAGACCATGGAGTCCTGTCAGCTGCCCCACCCCAGAGAGCCAGGGGAATGGCTCTCATCCTCAGAAAGAAGAGAAGAGCCACATCTTCTAAGCTCATTCTGAATTTGCCGCTTCCTCTGCACAAGGCTCAGCTGCAAGGACCCGCCCCTCCGCGCACAGCCTGGACTTCAGCTAGGGACCCTCATTCCTACGACTGGACCCTGAGGTGGTCTCTGCAGACCTGGGGGTGTGACCCAGGCTCATGGAGATAGGAGCTGGAGTAGGGATTAGGTCCTAGAGAAGCAGGCTAGGGATCCAGGTGTGCCCAGTAGCAGCGATGGGCAGGTAACCTGCTGAGAAGCAGCAGGTGTGCCATCACCGGGAACTGCAGCAGCTGCGGCCACATCAGAAAACAGGGACAGGAAGTTCAGCCAGGGGACTAGCCAAGGACAGAGGCCCTCTGGGGGGCAGATTGTTACCTCGTAGGAAAGGCAAGGGGATTCTCGCATCCACCATGGAAAATGCTAACTGCTGTCCCACTCTTTACAGCTGTGATACTGTTTCATCCCCAGCACCCTGTGCAGTGCGATCAGTACCCTCAGTGGACAGATAAGGAGACTGAGCTTGAGGGGCCCTGGTTGGGAAGCACAGAGGCTGGACTTGACCTCAGGCCCCGTGAGGTCAATGCCATCCTCATACCCCTACCAGAGGCCAGCTGGATGCTGGTACTGTGGCGATAGAAATATTTAAAGTGTTCCTTTCCTGAGATTAAGAAAACCTGAAACTTCAAGGCAAGTTTGGAACCTGTTATGGGGACGTGCAGGGGCCAGGGTTGGGGGGCGTCAGTTGGCTGTGGCCAGTAGGAGGTCACTTAGGGCTCTGCAGGAGTCTTAGCGGCAGCCGTGGGCTCCAGGCAAAGAGAAGAAGCAGCAACCCAGCAGCAGAGACGCCTAGTCCCTCAGTTCTCACGCGGGCAACAGAGGGCTCCTGACATGTGGCTGGGAATTACAGGCTCTGACCCTGGCCTTGATCCTGCTGAGGGCTTTGCAGAAGTCATTCGCCTCCCAGAGCTGCGCGGGAAGGCACAGGCTGGCTATGGGACTGGAAGCTGGACCCCATCTTAGGGTTGCCTCATGCGTTAGTGTCCCTTGGTCCTGGGCAGTGCTGGAGGCAGTAGGGTGGTGGCTCACGTACCACAGAGCCTGAGTATGAACCCCAGCCCCACTCATGCTGGCCGTGTAACAGGGACAAGTCACTGGTCTTGCCGGGCTCAGTCTCCTCATCTGTGAAGTAGGGACAGTGACAGTGCCCCCTGCAGAGGTAGATTTGCCATGAGGCTAATGCAGCCTACGTTTCAGGTGCTGTATTTGCACAAACTCATTCCAAAATAAATAAATATTTAAATAGACTGCTCAAATCATGCATGCCTCGGATCCCAAACCCTGGGTCTGGTCCTGCCTCCCAGGGAGCCGGTGCGTCCTCATCCCACTCTTGTACCATGCATCGCCTCCTCCGGGCACTCAGCCTGTGCAGGATGCGTGGGTACGATGGTCACCATTAGCCCATGGAGGCAGCCTCGGTTTACAGAAGAGGAAGCTCATCTTAGAAACGTGATGGGATTTGTGCAGAGCGGCTCGGCCAGTCAGAGCCAGCAGGTGCTCCCACCCCAGTCAGGGAGCAGGTGCTGATGGGCAGAGGCTGTGAGAAGCCACACATGATTTGATGCCAACCTGAGGGCAGCCTGAGGGGTGGAGAGGGAGGGCTGTGAGGGCAGGAGCTATCAGCGGGACCTCAGCAAGAAACAGGGGCTGGAGCTGAGACGGTCTGGCGCAGGCACTGCTGGGGCAAGGAGCAATAAGGAGAAGTAGAAAAGAGGGCAGGACCTGGGGTTCCCAGGTCAGTGAGCAAACTGCAACAGCTATTGGTGTGTGTGGCTCTGACAATGTCCAGCGGACACACAGCCGGGCAGGGACGCGGCAGCTGCTGCTGCAGGGAATGGGAAAAGGGGACGTGGAGCTGCGCTGTCACCAGTCTGATGCATTCCAAGAGAGCTGGAGGCCTGGGAAAAGGTCAGGGCTCCCTTACTGCACATGCGCTCTTCTTAGTATAAAACTGGGCCCCCAGGAACCATCCCGCGAAGCCCATCAGTTCTCCTCAAACTCTTCAACCAAAAATGGCCTGCCCCCTTTGTGAGTATCCATCAGGGATGGGGCACAGAGCTGGGTCCTGTGTTCTCAGCGAAACGGAATTCACACCAAATGTCGGATGTTTTTTATATGAAGATGCTTTCAAATGTCCATGGGAAGCAGAACTAAAAGAGAAGTTTCTTTTGGTGCAAAAACTGCCTGGAATCCATGCCGGCTTCTTCCATACCATGCAATCCCATCAACCTTCTGAAGACCCATGGCACAGAATGGGGCACTCCGAAACAGCCATGCAGTGTGGGGATTGTGACCCCTACTTTTGCAGAAAGGGAAACTGAACCTGAGTCCAGAGGGCTTGGGGGACTTGCCCTGGGTCACAGAGCAGGGTGCTGGAAGCTCTGCGAGAATCCAGATTCCGTGACCCGTCCTTCCCCACTGCAGTTCATCTGTGTCTTTATTTATAGAAGTTGTTGACTAAATAAAAATATCTGCTCAGAAAGCTGTCTATCACCCGCCGGTGCTGCTTCCACGGTCACTGTTGCAGATTTGGCCTACAGCCCCTGCTTTGCCGCCAGCCCTGCTAATTGGGGACCCCTTTGCAATTGCCTTGAGAACTCCCCCATTCCTCTCTGTACCCTGGTCCTGATCCCCTCCCCCTGACACCCTCCTGGTCTCCTGACAGAGCTCCACTCTGTCTCTCTTTCTAGGCCCTGCCAACTGCTGGGAGCCACAGCATTTTCCGGGGTGCACTTTTGTGTATCCAATGCTGGGTGCCCGCGTGCTGCCGAGCGGCAGCGGCCCTGCTGTACTTGTTACAGCTCAGTGCAAACAGCAGCGCTCTTTGGAAGAGCAGGGGAGGAATAAATGTTTCAGTCACGCTATAAATAATGTAGAGGGGAAGATGTTGTGTAAGTGGTGCTCTGGGCTTTGCCAGGAGGTATGTTTTCCTGCTTCCTTTTTTTTTTCTTTCACCTTCCTCCCCCAGCCCCCCTTTATTCAGTCCGATACAGAATGCCTCCCACCAGGGATCAGAGGAAAAACAGCTTGCTCTGAGGGAAGGAGAAGATTAAACTGTTGAAACCAAACAAATCAGTTCCTGCCGCAAGAGGGCAGGGGGAGGGAGAGGCTGGCCCGGCCGGGCACCTGCCAGTGGCTTGGGCACTTTGAGAGAGCGAGCCTTGTGCAGGAGGCTGGGTTGCACTCACTCCCACAGGGGTGGGAGGGAGGCCATCTGGGAAAGAAGGGTTGGGATGGCCGTACCCCTTTACCCTGTGCATCCTGGCACGCCAGTGGGCTCCCAGAGGGAGCTGGCTATGTCCTGCTTTCAGGGCTGGGCCTGTGGATGGGTCTGACCGCCAGATGCAGGGTCCTGGGAGCAAGGGCAGTGGAGCCCTTTCCTGGTAGAGATGGCAGCCAGAGCCTGAACCCAAGTCCCAAGGCCAAGGGAGCATTAATGGGAGGCTAAGCCGCAGGATGGGAAGTGTCGGGAGCAGGTGACATGACATGGGCTTGGGGTGGGTGGGGTGGGCCTGCTTCCCAGCACTGTGAAATGCCCAGGGCCCGTAGGTGAGGCTCATGTTGCAAGGTGCCTCCATGTGCCCGGGACACAGCCAGGATGAGAGGGGGCCTCCTGCATCCCAGGAGCACGTGGCTGTGGCCGAGTCATAGGCGAGACCCATGCCGACGGGGCGTATGTCAGGGAAGCAGATGAGCCCAAGCTTTGTTTTCTGAGTCTGCATTTCTAAAAGTGCCATCTGGTGATCTCATGCCTGAGAAGCCTGGGGAACTTGTTAAAAATGCAGATTTCTTGTCCCCATTCCAGGCCTACCGAGTCCAAATTTTGAGCAAGGCCCAAGAATCTGCATTTTAAATAAGCACCTGACTCTGTTTGCACTACTTTTGACAACCTCCGTTAGGAGCTGCTTTCACCATCTTTGATTTGAAGGGAGCGTGCTGGACGAAGTCCCTACAGCTACCTGAAAGCTAAGTTCTTTTTAATATCACCCACTTGACAATCTAGAAACATTGATTGAGCACCTACTGTGTGCACAGTGTTCTGCTAGGCTGCTGCTCAGAGCCAAGGACATGGACGGTCTTAGGGTGAGGGGACTCAGAGAACCCCTGCCAGCTGGTGGAAGAGCCTCTTCTGTGGCATCCTTGACGGGTGGTCATCCGTGAACTCGGTGCTTTGTGAGACGCCAAGTCCGTGGTTGGCTGGCTCACAGGTCCTGATTCTGCCTCTGGGCACACAGGTACACAGGCCAAATCTGCTCTGTCTTCTACCTGACAGCCCTTCAGACGTTGAGGCCTTCTGTCATGTCTGCTTCAACTCTTCCGGATTAAAAACTGCCTGTTCCATAGAAAGGGGAGCTTGCCTCTCCTCACCTGCTGCAGGTAACCTTCCCTTCTCTAGTTAGGTTAGCGACCATCCTGCTTCAAAATGGCACTTTGCAGGGGCAGGCATGTAGTCTGGTGGCCCAGATACCCGTGTTCTGTGTCAGAATCCTTGGGTTCAGCTCCGGCCCTTGACTCCAGCTTCCGCTAATGCAGACCCTGGGAGGCAGCAGTGATGGCTTAAGTGACTGGATTCCTGCCGCCTTTGTGGGAGACCTGGATTGTGTTTCTAGCTCCTGACTTGGCTATTGTAGGTATTTGGAGAATGAACCAGTCGGTAGGAGCTGTCCATTTCTGAAAAAGAAAGAGAAAGAGAGAAAAAAGGAAGGAAGGAAGAAGGAAAGAATGAGAAAGAAAGGAGGGGGGGGGGAGACACTTTGCCTTGGGGTGGGTGACCAGCAGAAGAGAAAGACTAAGGCAAAGCCTTTGTTCCTCTTTTCTGGACAGAGATGAGCCTTTGCCCGGGAGAGTTGCCTCCAGAGGAAGGAGGTCGTGCCACGCCTGCAGCCCCTTAGTGCCGAGGTCTCAGTGACTCAGAGTGCGTCTCCAGTACCTGGCCTGGGAGGAGCTGTTTGCCGGGCTGCAGCCAGCAAACGGGCCCCGACCCTAGGCCATGCTAGAAGGCACCAAGTCCTCTGTGGCACATCCTGCCACTCTTCTACACAGGCAAGGCTTCGTGGCTCTGTGAGTCACCATCTGACACCCTTGTCTCTGCCCTTTCGTCAAGGCAGCACCAGGAGAAAGCTGCTCCCGAGCAGGGGAAGGAAAGGGAGAAACATCCCCTTGGATGGAGACAGTGCTCAGAGGGCACCGTGCCCTGTGCCGTGCTTTGTCATGCTGGCCTTAGGGAGGCCTGCAGGAGAGGGGCCCTAGCAGGACCAGGTGGCAGGCGAGGAAGGTGATTTGAGTGGTGGCGTTTGGGACTGATTGGAGGGTGATGGTCTGGGGCAGGGGAGGCTTCATTACAATAATTGTATCCTTCCCCTGTAGTTAGACCTTGCAAATGTAACTTGATGTTTGTAATGAGCCGTAATTAGACAATCACTAAAAGTTGCAGTGACTCCAGCAAAAGCAAACCCAGCCGGCTACGGTGCCTGGTGTGTTCCCGGCACCTGTTGTGTTCTCGGTTTACTCCTCTCTTGTGGTAGAAACTCCAGGGAAGGCTTTGCATTGCCATGGCTACCTCCTGGCTGCTCTGTCTGCTGGCCAAGATCTGCGATCCTCTGAGGTTCTGCCTCTCTCTGGTTCCCCAGCCTCTAGTTCCCTCCTGGCATCAGGAGGAACCAGCCTCCAAATCTGAGTCCCTGAATCATCAGCCTTGAGAAGATTGAACATGACCCTGGGATTGTGGGTGCAAGGGAAAGAGCTGTAGGACCAAACCAGCATGACCTCTGGGCCCTAGAACAAGGGACTGGCCATTTTTGTCACTGTTTCTAAGAAAGCACAGGACTAGGCCCAAAATTACACAGCTAAGAAATAACATACTGCCTCTTTCAGACTATCTCGTGCTAATAGGCGCATACTCCCTAACTCCAAGGAAGCCCTGGCGATGGGATTTTAGGCATCAGCCATGTCCATAAGGAGACAGGGAGACATTTGGGGGCTAGGGATCTTTCTCAAGCTCAGGACATGAAACTTCCTCTGGATGCAGCTGGCTCTATGTCTGAGCTAATCTAGAGGACACACAGGCTCTCCTGCATGGGTGTTCCAGGAGAACAAGATCCCCAAACCGAATTTTGCATTGGGAACACACACAGGACGTCTGTTACCGCTAATGATGGCAAATTGTGCCCTGAGCCTTGCGGCAGCTGGGCCCCAGCTCCCACGGTGGAGCAAGTGTGAATGTTCGCAACATTTACATTTTAATTAAAACCCTTTTTGGACTCTCCAGAGTTTCCATGGATCCATTCATTCCCTGCCCCAGTCTCCTTTTTCATGGCAAAGCCAGTGCCAAGGATGGGATCTATACTAAGACTGCTCTTAGCACTTATCAGAGTGAGCATAGAAGGAACTTGGAGATTACAGAATCCAAGCTATCATTCTTCAGATGTGACAACTGAGGTCCCGTGGGGAAAGCCATTTGTCCCAGGACGCATTAGACATGATACCAGCACCTGATGCCAACAGGGGAGCCAGGGAGGGCGGGCTGTCAGTCGGGTCAGTCGCCCCTGCCTGGGGCTTTATATTCTGAGCTCATCCTGTGGGACTTGGGTTCTAGGAGGGAGGGGGCCTCCAAAGCTGGAGACCCTGCTTATGTAGTTGGACTTGTGCCAGGAAGAAGGAAGAAAGAGAGAGGGGCAGGAAAGGGTGATATGTGACAGAGATGTGGTTCCCCACCTCAGAACAGGAGCGTAGGGGAGGGGGCAAGGGCTGGACACATGGGGAGCTCCTGTGCTGGGATGCACTGGTCGTGAGTAGCCAGTCCTGGCTCCTCCTACAGAGCCGGGCTGAGGACCTCCTCAGCTTTGTCCAGGGGACTCCAGAAGCTAGCTCCTTCCACTGACTGGGCTTCCGTAAGACCCATGCTTAAACAGCAACATCTTGGCAAGGGAAGTTGATTTTGGAAGACACGTGCTCGGATTGCTGGTCCTGTCTTCCCTGTTAAGTCTGCAGCCTTCTTGGAGGCACTGAAGCTCATGTGCCCCAGTTTCCTCTTGTTAGATGAGAATATTGTTCAGGGCTTGGGAGGCTGTGGTCAGGTTTATAGGAGATACCAGAGGTAATGCCCCAGGCTCTAAACAGTGTCATAGTCACGTCCAAGCTCCGCATGTGAGCTCATAGCCAGGGATCCCGTCTGTCAGCTTCACCTCTGGGGCAAGGAGAACAGAAACAAGGCCCAAAGGAAAAACCATGTCCCAGAACCTAGCCCCTTGTTACTGCTGAACTCCGCTCACCGTGGGTCCCCTCTGCCGAGCCCTGTGGGAGCTCTGAAGTAGCAGCAGTGCCGCCCTGGCTCTGGGAGGCAGACTGTACAGGAGTCAGGATGGAGTTCTGGGTCAATAGGGCCGCGAGCAGCCCTGCTTGCCACTCCGCTTGCAGGCAAGTGTATGTGGGAGTCAGAACTGTGCCCAGACTGAAGGTCGGGACAGCTGGGCTGCACAGAAGCCCAGTGACCTAGGAGCACCCAGTTCAAAACACAAGCAGGGAGCATGCAGATGTTGAGGGACTGGGGGGAAGTTGCACTTTTGTTCCACTTTTATTTCTGGGACTAGTGCATGACCAAGCAACCCAGTGCACCCAAGGAAAGTCTTTGCCTTTGAAAAGCGTTCCTGCTAATCTTTAGCTGTCAGTTGCCTCTTCCTCCTGCTTACGTCACTCTCTGCAATGTTTCCCTGTCCGTGGTCCAGGGCAGCTGCTGACTTGGGCTTGGAGAGAGCCCAAGCTGTCACCAACCACACGTCCCGTCCTCCACCGCACACTGTGCTTTCTTTGTGCATGTCACCTGTGCCAGCGCCCAGGGCAAGACCCCAGGTCTCACTCTTAAGATAAGGCCGTTCGGTTCTTGCTCTGCTGATAACTGGCAACCTGACTTTGTCCAAATCATACTGTTTGGAACTCAGATTCCCAATCTGTAAAAAGAAGGAGTTGATCTTCACGGCCTCATAGAAGTGGGTCAGGAAAGTCTCTTTGTCATCAGAACCTGTGCGAGAGGGGCTCCCCATAAGTCAGGTGGTGGTATTAGCAAACCACTCAAAGCTAAGAGCGTCTGACACTGCGCCGCCGCCCGACGCACAGGTCGCATAAGCACTAAAACCTGAGGCTGCAGAAGGAACCTGCGGTGGCTCCCATTTGTGCTCACGCCTGGGTTCTGCAGAAGCTTGCGTTCTGTCTTGTGCCCGTGGAACAGACAGCCCATGACTGCACAGTCACCACACACACTTTGTTGTCAAGGAGCAGCCGGTGGCATGGCGCAAAAGCCATTGTTCTCCGGCAGTCAGCTCCCTGTGCCTGTGCCAGCTGGCATCCTGTGACCAAGTCTGGCTTCAAACGGCGGCAAGAAGCAGCAGCCTGCCTCCATTGTTCAGAGCCAGCACCACGTGAGAGTCCATCACACCGTGATATTGCAGGAGCAAAGCACCCTCTTCCAGCACGCAACGAAGAGGCCTGCTTCTTCGTGGGAGAGGAGCTGAGCGGACTGTTTGCTGATCACAGTCCCAGGACCTCCGGGTTCAGAGGGGACCTTAGGGTGGGCGTTGTGGCACAGTGGGTTACGCTACCACTTGGCACACCCCCTTCCTATATCAGTTTGTGACCTGGCACCTCTGCTTCTGATCTGGCTCCCTGCTAATGCATCCTGGGAGGCAGCAGATGATGGATCAAGTGCTTGGACCCTGCCACCCCATGTAGGAGACCAGGATGGAGTTCTGGGCTCCTGGCTTTGGCCTGGTCCAGCCCTGACTGCTGTGGGCTTTGAGAAGTGAACCAACAGATAGAAGATTCTTCTTTTTTTTCTGTCTCTGTCACTCTTCCTTTAAGTAGATTTAACTAAGTCTTTTTTAAAAGGAATGGCCTTAAAAGGTCCTTATAATGATACACCCTCCATGTGTAATCCAGTGTGCATCTCAGATCTGTTTCCTGCCAGCTCCCAAAAGAGGAGACTTGGGGCCCCCGAAAGTTACAAATAAAGTTGGAAAAGCAGAATGAAAGATGAAAGGACGCGGTGAGACGGTTTTACCAGGGACGGAGAATTAGGTGGTCACTGACTAGGAGCATTAAATTCAACTCTGAGGTCTTGAGCAGCAAAGGTGTCAATGGAGACATGCATGTTACCTGGGTGTCTGACAGAAGGACCGTGGCAGAAGAGACACGGGTTGTCCTGGAACCAAATGTGAAAGCCACCCACAATCACAGACTGGCCGGGGATGACCCAGGGTGCAGCTTTGTTTTGGTTTCCTTTTTCTTGTTCTCGTACCCTTTTGCTCCGAGAGTCTCTGAGCCCTCTCCAGGCCTCTGCTGGTGCATTGCTCGCTGTTTCAGGTTGTGTTGTGGGCCTGCAGTGCTAGGGGCCCACAGTGTTTGAGAGTCTGGACGGGAAGTCCCTGCCATTGAAAGTGAATGTGGATGAGCAGGGCAGGGCCATCACCTGCACTGGCTGCTGATGGGCCTGGGGCGTTGGTTGCTGTCTTCAGTGCTGGGCCCTGCAGCCCACGCACACCTACCTTAGAGCTGATGGCCCTTCTGCCTACATAGCTGGTACGAAGACCTCCTCTGTGATCCAGCACGGAAGCGCCTCTTCATTTTTCTCTCCTAGTGCAGTAGGTCCATTCCTAGTCATTCCTTTACTTAATCAGTGGCTGGACGCACCCAGCGAGCTTCCAGTTCCTCAAGGGCCCCTGGGGCATTGGAAGAGCACTGCTTGCAGGAAGGTGTCCTGCCACCCATGGGGACAGTCTGGGCACTGCCCCAGAGCCTTCCCATGTGTTCTTCAGGGGCTGAAGAGGCTGTTCAAATCCCTGGCCCCCATTCACTGGGTGTTGTGTCCTTGGGCAAGTTTCTTAATCTTTCTGGGCCTCCAGAGAATAATAGTAATTTCCACTTTACCGAGTTGCTGGGACTACGTAGAGACAGGTAAGTAGATGGATAGATGAGAGATGAGAGGTGGATGGATGATGGATAGATAGATAGATAGATAGATATGTAGATGGGAAGGAAGGAAGGGAGAGATGCACATATTTAGGTACTATTCAGGTGTCGCTGGCACACAGTGAATGCCTTTTCTCACATCCTGCTTGTCCTCAGAATGGCTCAGTCGTGTCACTGTTTCTGCCCTCATTTTGCAGCGGATGACACTGCAGAAGCTGGACTCCTTGACAAAGGTGACACAGGGTTAGATGGTCGAGCCAGGGTTTGGATGCAGCTCGCCCTACTCCAGACCCTGAGCTGACCCCCTTGAACACCATCTTGGGAGCATGCAGGAAGTTGTCACCCTCATCCCACCTCCCGAGACGGGCACCCTGCACACTCCCAGCTCGGTGCCAGTGGCGATGACGAGGGTGGCGCTTTGTGGGGTGGATGGAGGAGAAGCCAGTTTCAGCAGCTGTGGCAGAGGGAATGGGGCAGCTGTGGCCAGGCTGCTTCTGCAGCCAGGTTTGCTTTCAAGCAAAATGGGCCTCCTGAGCCCAACATCTCTGTCCTGGCAGTGAATGGAAGACTCCCGTGGTTCTTTTTTTTTTTATGATTTTATGTTTTTATTTATTTATTTGAGAGGTAGAGTTACAGAGAGAGGTAGAGACAGAGAGAGAAAGGTCTTCCTTCTTTTGGTTCACTCCCCAGATGGCCACAACAGCTGGAGCTGCACCGATCCAAAGCCTGGAGACCATTGCTCTTGTAGGGCAAGAATTACCTGGCTCCTGGCTTTGAATCGGTCCCTGGGCTCCTGGTGGAAGGCCTGAAAGGGATGGGCTATGGATTGCAGCTTCTGTCTGACTTGTTACCAGACAGACCTTGTTTTAAACCCTTGCTGTACTGTTTTCTAGCTGTGTGACCTTGGGCAAGGTACCTAACCTCTCTGAACCTCAGATTCCTCACCTATAAAATGAAGATGATAGTGTAGACTTCGTAGGGCTGGTGTGAGTATAGAATAATAACATGAGGGCGCTTCAACAAATTCATGGAAGAATGGAACTAAAAGATAAGTTTCTTTTGATGCAAAAATTTTGCAAATGAAGGGTCTTCTAAAAGTTCATGGAAAAATGTATATGATGAAAAACTATACCTGGATTTTGCAACAAAAACAAACTTGTTTTTTAACCAGATTTTTTTCCATGAACATTTTGGAATACCTCCTACCTGTAACTTCTAGGCAGCAGACATACTGTCACTGTTTTTAGTAACATACTCATTACCAGTATTCTATCCACTGCCTCAGAATTCGAATCTCAAATCAGTCAGGCCTCTTCTGCCTGCACACCCGGGCCTCTGTGCCTGCTGGCGAGACCCCCTGCAGACAGACCCCAATAGCACCACACCAAGATGACTGTGGGCTTGCAGGCCTCAGTGGGGGCTGGAGCTGTTCCCAGCAGTGGCTGCAGGGCTCACAGCCACGGCTCAGCCCTGGGAGGTGCAGTCAGGGTTTGGAAAGAGGGAGTGAGCTGGCAGCTGCCACAACATCTGGACACCTGGCATGGGGGCTGGGAGACAGGCGTGGGCAGAGGGTTTTCTGAGTGGGGAGACTGTGGTGTCTGATTTTCTGTTTTACATCCTGGGGTAGAGAAGAGGAAAAGTGCCATTCTGGTTGGCCCTACCAGGGGACCCAAGGTAAAGCATTGCCACTCCTACCTGGTGCTTCCCCCATCAGTTCAGTGCAGACACACGTGTGTCGATGGGAGAGGGCAGGCGGGTGCACGGATATGCATGTGAGTTCAGGGCTGTCCTCACTGTGTTCAGGATTCATATCTGAGCTCCCTTCCAACTTAACATTCTGCAGGATTCCAAGCTCATAAGTCAACGAAGCCACGATGTCCCAGAACATGACATCGCGACAGTAAATCTGATGCCTCCGTTCAGGCTGCACTGGCTAACGCATCTCCCATCCTCATGTCCTCACAGTGCTCCTCAGAGGCAGGAGGTCTCACAGGTGCACCAGCAGGGGCTCAGAGAAGCAGGCGTCTTTCTGGGGTCACAGAGCAAACTGTTGGTGCTCCCAGGGTGTGACACCTTCCGACTCCACTCTGATGTCCTCTCTCTTTCTAATTCTTCATGGTAGGTGCATTGTGATGTGATTCTTATGCTCTACAATTCACCCATTGAAAATGCACACTCATGGGGTTTAATGTATGCACAGATATATATATATCTGCTGATATTGGTGTTGGCAAAAGAGTAGGGGGGTTATTTCTTTCTTCATATAAATAAATATATGCAGCTATGCCCACAGAAATAAATCCCCTACTCTTTGGCTAACACTGTGCCCCTTCATCCCTAAGCAACCACCAATCTTCTCTATAGGTTTGCCCACTGGAGACATTGTATAGAAATATAATGTGTAGCCCGTAATCCGCGGCCTTTGTGTCTGGCTTATTTCACTTATCCTACTGTTTTCAAGGTTCATCTCTATCTGTGCTTCCTTCCTTCCATCGCCCAACTATATTCGCTTGCATGGCTGTGCTACATTTTGGTGACCCACTTATCAGCTGATGGCCATCTGATTGTTCCCACCTTTTGTCTGTGAAAACCATTGCTGTGAACATTCACGTACATGTTTTTGTGTGGATGTGTGCCTCTGTTTCTCTTGGGTCGATGCCCAGGAGTGGCATTGCTGGGTTTCATGGTAACTCTGTGTTTAGCCATTTGATGAACTGCCAAAGTGGCTGCATTGTTTTACATTCCCACCAGCAAGGTATGGACATTCCAATTTCTCCACGTCCATTCCAACCCTCACCTAGCTAAACCCTCACCTCGCTACAGGCAAGAAAATCTGTAGGGAGGTGCAGAAGAAATGAACTAGAGCTTTATGTAGGCCAAGTGATGGATGAGTGAGTTGGGAATAAAGGCCAGCGTCCCCAGCCTTCCAGGAGTCATCTAGAAACTGGTGCTTGTCTCCACCGGAGGTCATCCCCAGTGTAGAACCAGACACTGGATCCAGTGAGTCTCGGGGGAAGCATGACAGGTGGTTATGACTCCATGTGTGGTGATGGTGACCAAACTACAGGCTGAGTTTGCTTCTTGGCCACTTCCCTCCCTGGCCCAGGCTGGCCGAGGGCCCTGAGTGAGTGGGCAGAGCCCCCTTGTACTCTGGCTAACTCAGAACTGCTCCACAAGGCAGGGAGTCTGCTGGCCGTACTGAGTAGGTAAGGTGGGGAGCTGCACCAGCTCCATTCCCATCATCTCTGTTAGCATGTAGAAGCCAGGGCCATGGCTCATTTCCCCAAGGCTAAACAAGCCTCGATCTGAGCTTTGAAGAACCTGGGACTAGGCTGGCATTGGAAAGAGAAAGCAAAACCACACCCACCTGAGAAAATGCAGTAAGAGGCGGGGGCACCGGGGAGGGAGAAGCTAACACGAGCTTCCTGTGCCTGTGAGAGGCCAGGCCAAGCCAGCGCGTGTCTTCCTGGTGGTCAAGAGGATGGCCATGGCAGCCCAGGTGACTTCTCATAGTGGAGAGGGAGAAATGGGGACTAGAGCAGGCAGCACCGGGATTAATTCTCCCAATGCTGTGTCTCAGAGGATCCAGTGCTGCAGTGCTCAGCAGTGGTTCGGAAGTCGAGGCCGCCCCTGCCAGCGGGCTCCCCGAGCTGCTGGCTCTGATGAGTCCAGCATAGTCCAAGGGTTTCTTCCAGAAGGAGGAGGAATGAGGAAGTGACAAGCCCAGGAGCATCAGGCCTCACTGGTTTAGAGGGAGGAAACACTGGTTCTGAAGACAGAGGTGACCTGGGGATGCCCTGGAAGCCTGGGCCAATGCCCATAATCAATCACTAGTAGGGAATAGCTGATAGATGACCAAGACTGTCTTGTGGGGCATCTCAGGTGTCTCCCTGGGTCCTCTCTGCAGGCTGGAGACCAGGCAGAGAACGCCAGCCAAAGCACTTTTTTTAAAAGATTTATTTATTTATTTATTTATTTGAAAGTCAGAGTTACAGAGAGAGAAGGAAAGGCAGAGAGAGAGAGAGGTCTTCCATCTGCTGGTTCACTCCCCAGATGGCCACAACGGCCGGAGCTGCACCAATCCAAAGCCAGGAGCCTCTTCCAGGTCTCCCATGCAGGTGCAGGGGCCCCAGGACTTGGGCCATCTTCTACTGCTTTCCCAGGCCACAGCAGAGAGCTGGATCGGAAGTGGAGCAGCCAGGTCTCGAACCAGCGCCCGTAAGGGATGCCAGCAATACAGGTGGCAGCTTCACCTGCTACACCACAGTGCCAGCCCCAAGCCAAAGCACTTTAAACCTGAAGGACAACACGCCTTTAGGGACTCAGTTACTCTTTCTCTTGCTGGAGACGCAGTCAGGGCACTGACGGCTGAGCAGGGCACCCTCCAGGGGGCCTCAGAGAGAGCCTGTGCGAGTGGCGGGGCAGCTCCTGCAGGGGAGGGAGTCTGTGCTCCTATCATCTGTGCTTCTCCTCCCCTGTCCCATCCTCAGGCTGAGGCCAGAGCAAAGGGACACTGGCCCAGCAGCTGTGGACAGGAGCAACAGCTATGCTTGGCTGAGAGCAAGGTGCCCTGGACCGAAGATTTGATCAGAAGGTGGCCCCAGTCTTTTCCTGCAATTCCAGCCAGGACCGTGTCTCCCACATTACAGGACCCACATCCAAGCCCTCACCCACGTGGCTTTCCAGGCTAGGGAGGGAAGGAAGACACTCTAGGTCCCCGAGATGACACCTCTGCCCTGCCCTGGAGTACCCTCACTGCCTGGACTTTCCCAGGTCAACGGATGGGCAGGGCCTGGGGTCTGACTGGGCTGTTGTGGAGCCTCACTTGGGCCTTGGGCTGGAGCCCCAGACCACATTAAGTGGGAACCTGCTGATTCTGGAACAGCCCTCGGCCATCCTGGTGGTCTCTATAACCCTAGTGAGCCATTCACCTGGCACCCCAAGCCCACCGCACATGTACACACCTGTGCACGTTCCTCGCAGTGAACAGAAAGGCCTGCAGGGCTCTGACTGCTGGCCCGGGACTGGGACTTTCCTTCCCTGCTGCGTTGGGACCCCAACTTACCAGCTTGCCCAAGTGGTGGCCAGTGCCTGTTGGGCACTTTTCCAGAGTGTGCTGCCAGCCACCAGAGGCCAGACTGTGCCAGCCTGGGTACCCTGATGAGGAATGATCTGGGGCCTTCTCAGAAGGCAGTTCCTGAGAGAGGGGAGTCTGCTCCAGCAGGCAGGGCAAGCAAAGAGAGCTTTGCAGGCTACAGATGGGGCACAGAGGCACTAAAGTCTCCAGGCTAGAATCTCCTGGTCTTCTCTGGGTAGTGAGATCTAGGAGCTGGGTCAGGAAAGGTAGGTTGAGAACCAGATTTGGGACCAAGGAATTCCTACTTTGTTCAGTAGGCATCGGGGAAGGGCTTTTCAGCCAGGGACAGAGGGTCACAGGGGTGCCCGGAAAGGGGACAGAGATTCAGAGCCTGCCCCAGGTGTCCACAGGAAGCTGGAGAGATGGGTGAGTCCAAGGTGCTAGCTTGTTGAACCTTAGAGCCTAGAGCAGTCGGATAGGATTGGTTGAGCTGGTAGATGTGTCTGGAGACTGGGATCTGTGATAGAAGGGGTGGAAGCGGAGCACTCGGCACCAACCCCCGGCCTGAGGAAGGCCCAGACTCAGCTGTGGTGCTAGGGCCTCTATGCACAGCTGACGTCCCCGCCCGCTGCGGTCTGGTTCTCTGGGCTGACACCACTGAGCATTTGGCTTTGCAGAGAGCTCACCTCCTACCTCTAAGTCTGGGCTGCCTGGCTGGCAGAAAGCTCCAGAGTGCCTACAGGTGTGGGATGGGAAGGGAGGAAACACCCCAGAGCACTGGGGAAGGAAACTACCAAGCGCTGAATAGCCACACAGGTCCTAGCTGGGCGCTATGACTCTCCAACGCCATGCATGCAAGGCATTAGGCATCACCACTGTCCCTGTCTTACAGAGAATGTCACTCACCTGAGTCACTGACCCAAGATGCAGGCAGGCCTGAGCCAGCCCCACACCAGGGTCTGTCTGACCCCATGGCCTGTGCTGCTTCCCCTCCCGAAGGCCCACAGCCTCTGCCTGCAGGCCACTTCCTCCTGTGCTTTGCTCGTGCATCCTTCCTTGTGACACGCAAGGAACTGAACCCAGCTGGCAGGGATCGAGGCAGGCAGAGGTGAAGCACATCGGGCAAGTCCTTCCTGGCTCTCAGTGCCCTTCAGAGAAAGGCTCAGTGCTTGGGAAATAGCTGTCAACTCAACCTTGAACCTTGAGCCGGCCCTGCCAGGAAAGCCCAGGAGCACCCCTTGGACCCCATGTCCCCTTGGGTTTGCAGAGTGGAAGTAATTCACCCCAGGGCCACACAGCTGGGCAGAAATCTCAGTGCCGCTTTCCAGGTCACTGCAGCCCCTGGCACAGAGCAGGAGCACGTGCATGCAGAGGGACACAGCGGGTGCTGGCAGAGAGGCCGCAGTCAGGGGGCCTGGGACAGTGGGTGGTCGGTCACTTGTGGGTGTGGCTGCTCAGAGCACCCTAGACAGGGCTGGCTGGTGGGGGTCACCTGCTGGGCTGCTTCTGAGCCGCGGTGCCTACCATGGGACATGTCTCAGCCTGGGCATGTGGTGCTGGACCAGAAGCCCAATGCACAGGCAGGAGGTGATGGCACCAACCACACGGGCACAGGGGGGTCTGGGCTGCCCTGGGGGAGGGCTGCAGAGGGGAGGCAGTCTCAGCAGAGCCAGGACAAGGAAGGCTTTTTGGAGACCAGTCTTCCTTGCAACCTCAGGTCTCTGTCCCAGACTCACTCGCCGTCTTCCCCTCTCTCACTCCACTGTATGGCCTTTGGAGATCGTGCTTCTGGTTTGCTTTCTGTGAATCAGAGTGAGGCTGCACACCCCATGCCTCCTCCCCGTGTCACTGTCTTCCCCGCTCGCCAGGCTTCTGCCCTTGGCCTTTCTAGAAGCTCCCACCTCCTCTGCAGGGGCTCTCGTCTGCTTGCTTCTTCTGGTTCAGTGACCTGTGGCTCACACGAGCTCTTGGGAGTCTTTAGCTGCTCTCTGACCCTCAGGACTGTGTCCTGGAAAAGCCAACAAAAGTGACAGTCCTCTGAGCAGCCTGGCCTGGGGGCCCAGGGACTCAAGAGCTGAGGAGCAGACCCCTGCCCAGCTCACCACCACATTGCACACTTGGCTCATCAGCTCAACCCAATTCCAGCATTTGCTAAGCCCCTAGTAGACATGGAGCCTTTTCTTGGACAACTGGACAGAAAGTGCCCCTGCTCACTCTCATCTCTGAGCCTTTGCTGAAGTCGCCTGGGCTCTGCCTCAGGTGTCCCAGTCCACCTCCACCCAGCTCCTGGCGCACAGGCCCAGGAGCCAGCATCCGATCATGGTCTCAATGTGCATTGTGAGGCTGCCTGTGTCGGAGTGAGCCCGGCACCTTTGCAGACGTTGTTTTGCTTTCTCATGACAGAGGATTGCACAGATCAGCTCTAGGGACCTGTCTAGCCCACAGTGCTGAGCAGCAGCTGCTCAGGTGACGAGTGTCCCACAGCCCAGCTCAGACCTGAAATCTGACCCACTGTTCTCTGGCTCCCCAGTGCTTTCCTTCTTTGGGAGGCCTCTTCTGAATGCAGGTATTCTTGTGCCATTCATGCCAGCGCTGTGCTGGCCCGTGTGTAACAACCAGCTCTCAGGGAAGGGAGAGCCCCATTTGGTAACCTTTGAATGATTTCCAGGCTATAAATACTCCTATCATGGCCCCATTGCAAGCTACCAATGTGATATTGCTAACCACGATTCAAAGGACTCTCCGAGCTGGTCTGAGCGGCTCCAGCACAGTTCATCTGTTAACATCTTGGCAGGTACACATAGTAGGTGCTAAACAAAGCTCAGAGGTAAGAAACAGTTGGCAGCTTAGGGGACACAGGGATGCACTGGGGTGAAGAAGGGAGGTGGGGGGTTGAGGGGCCCTGGGCAGGGCTGGGGATCGACCTCCCCAACAGAGCCCACCCAAGTCGGACTTCCCACCCTTGCCTGCCTCCCTCCCTCCGGCTTCTCTTTCCTCGCCACATATTCTCGATGAAAGTTCACCTGGAAAACTGGACAGAGAGTTTTTCCCTGGAATCCAGGCCTCTCCAAAGTGTCCAGGGAGTGTAGTGTCCTCACTCCCCTCCAGTCCCAGGCCACAGCCCCACAGAGTCCAACATTTAGCAACAGAAAATTAGGACCCACAGTCGGGCAAAAGATTTTATTTCCCAACTTTGTATTTAAATGAAGTCCTCCAAGGTCTAAAAAATTAAATCCTGGTTCTATTTAATGAAATGTCTTTATTAAAAAGAATGAAATTATTTTACATTTGAAAAGAGATATAAAAAGTCAGCTAACCGTAAAGTGACTAACGCTGTGTTTGAAACTAGAAATCACTCCAGAGACTGGGGCTTGCTCACGTCGGGGGTGGGTGCACAGGTGTTGGTTACATGTTCTGTTTGCTCTTCTGTGCGTGGGGAACATTTCCTAATTTTAAGAAAAGAAGGAGAAATGACTCAAGAAATCAGAAAGCATGGCTCTCCTGATGTCAGTCCCTGTCATTGCTGGAGTTTTTCTCTCCACCCTTTTTTATCCTAGGGAAGGGAGAAAACCTACTCTCTAGGGTCCTGGGTCCTCAGGCACTGAGGCGACCCTGGCGGGGGGGTCTCTGGGTCTTTCTCTGGGCTTTACCTTTCTCATCTGTCACTCAGGGAAGCAGTGTCTGGAGCTTCCATGCCTCCTTTCCTGGGCCGAGGAGGTCCTGAAGGCACATGCAAAACATTTCCCTTCCCCAATCACCAGCGTGGGTGCCCTGTGAGCAGAGTCACCCACAGTGGGAACACAGCCCCCACCCCCTGGGCTCCTGGGTCCTGTCTGTGACTCTGGAGTGTGAGCTGAGACCCAACGCATGTGAGATGCCTGACCCGTCTTGGGGGCTCTGTCTGTGGCTGCCCACCCCTGTGGTGCCCCCGTGGCTGTCCAACCCCAGTAGGGGCAGAGTGCCCCTCCAGCTCTGCCTGTTTTGGAGAAGTACTGGTAGGAGGGGACCGGGCCCGGGAGGTGAGAAGGAGGCTGGGCAGGCAGATGGCAAGAGCCCTCCCTGGCTTCCGTCGGCGCCTCCCTGGCAGCTACAAATGGGCTCTTGAATGTATTTAATAAACCCGGCAAGGAGACGTGGCTGCCTTGCCCTGCTGGGGAAAGTGATGGATGTCTTCAGTGGGAGAGAGGAAAGAAAACTTTCTAAATGGGCTCAATTTAGGGAAAGAAAGCAGTCTGCAGGGAATTTTACTGGTGCGAGGGCAAGCATGTGAATGCCTGCGGGCACAGACGCCTATCTGGGGGCCTCCCATGAGCTAGCCGTGCCTGGGGGCAGGCCGGACACTGTCCCATCTCAGCCCCCAGGGAGAGCAAGCTTGGAGGGAACACCAGCAGGCTCTCCAGAGTTCCCTCTGCACCTGGCCATTAGGTGCCTGGCTTTTTTTTTTTTTTTTAAGATTTATTTTTATTTGAAAGGCAGAGTTACAGTGAGAGAGGGACAGAGAGAGATCTTCCATCTGCTGGTTCACTCCTCAAATGGCCGCAACAGCTGGGGCAGAGCCAAGCTGAAGCCAGGAACCAGGAGTTCCGTACAGGTCTCCTATGTGGTTGCAGAGGCCAAATCACCTGGGCCATCTTCCACTGCCTTTCCAGGCGCATTAGCAGGGAACTGGATCGGAAGTGGGGTGGCTGGGACTCCAGCCAGTACTCATCTGGGATGCCAATTTCTCAAGCAATGGTTTAATCCACTACACCACAACAGCGGCCCTTGGTGCCTGGGCTTTAAATTAAGGGTTGGGGTTAGTGATCTCTGGCATGGGGATTGGAAACACCCCATTCCCTCTGGATGCTGTGCCTGCAAGCCTGCGAGACTTGAGAGTGGCTGTCAGATGTGTTTCTCTCTGAGACAGGGTGAGACTGGCAGGGCCCCTGAGCCCAGGATTGCACCGTGGGTCCCCTACAGGAACATCCCCTGTTGCCATCCAGTGACGAGCCGTGCCCCACTGAGAAGGAGCACTCATGGTCTGGGAGTCGGGGGAATCACACAGGTGTGCAGCCAGCCTCCTCCCAACATTAGTTCCCAGTTCTGTGGGGACTTTCCATGCCCCCACCTCAGATAGGCTCTTTCAGAACCTTCTGGCTCCACCACCTCCCCACCCTGTCTCTGTTCTGTGCCTGTGGAATGCAACCAATGCTTACCCACCTGGTGAGTGTGAGTGGGGACCACAGGAGGGGAGGTACAGGAGGCCGGCTGGGGCGGGGCAGGCAGGATGGCCCAGTGTGGCTGATTACCCAAGCATTGTTTCTATGGAGTGCAGTTCCGCCCTGCAGGAAGTAGAGTGTGAGCCAGCTCAGCCCAGCTCACCTGTAAGGACCAGGCCTGGAGGTCTAGATCTGGTCCTTGGAGGAGCTGTTGCAGGAGTGAAAGGTGTTCACCCTCCACCCTCCAGAAACTTAAGAAGGGAACCGCAGACTTCGTCACGGGGTCAGCCTCATAGAGAAGGGCTTGAGTATTCCTCCACAGTGCCAGCCCCAAAGGGAAGGGACTTGGAATGAGTATTATGGGGAGCCAGGGGGATGGTTTCGTGCACCCCCTCACCCTGTACACTCTCACACAATCAGATAATGGACAAAGTTACTCAGATTTTTCTGCTCGTTTCCATCCTAGTCTGACTTTCATTCATGGAGCTAATCCCTGTTGGAAGCTCTCAGTATTTCCAGCTTGTCCCAGCTCTCGGAGTTAGATGCTCCCTAAGTTTCCAAGCTCCCTTGTGACGTTGCATTTCTTCCTCTGGATCTTAAAACCCCTCTCCCATAAAAGCTTCCAAGGGAATTCCATGGAAACAAGGAGACAAAAGGAGAGCCCAGGGTAGACAAATGCAGATGGAGGCTCAAATCCCAGCTGCACCACTCATTGGCTATGAAACACTGGGCCCCTGGCCTCAGTTTCCCTCATTGGTGAGATGGTCTTAGCAGTACCTGAGCACAATGGAGGGCCTGGCTGAGAGTGACAGGCGGCAGGTTCTCCACAGACACTCATTCCCCTCTTTATTTCCTGCAGGAGACAGGCCCTGCAATGGAAGCTAGAATGGGACATAGGGCTGGTTGCCGTCCTCCACTCCCTCTGTGCCCTGGCACCGCCCCTCAGCCTGTCTCCCCCCCGAGTCTGTCCCCCTCTTGAGTCTGGGCACTTACAGAGGTCCCGATCTGTCATTCTGGTGCTGACGTTGGCCCGGTCCCCTCCACACTCTTCCTAGACAATTAAAAAGCCTCCCCAGCCGGTACCCAGGGGCCAGATCACATGGAAAGAATGCTGCAGTCACATGGCAGCCCCATGTGGAGCCAGAGTGTGTCTGCTCTGCGGGGCTGGGGAGTGCGTAGAGACATCAGGGAAGTCATTATATCCTCATCTCGGATGCAGACAACTAACCGTAGGAGACAGCCTCGCACTGATGTGATCACAGAGGATGCTGAAATCAGACCGAGAAAAGTAAAGGGCCAAGCCTGGGGTTGCACCCCCACCCCAACAGCTCCTGCAGCCTGCTGGTGATCAGCTCCGTTGTTGGGGACCAGGAGAAGGTAGCACTTGGCCAGGTGCATCTCGAGCAGTCTCTGTCCTGGACCTTTGGGTCAACTGTCCCCAGGCCTGGCGTCTGATCAGACCCAGCATGTCTCCTGCCAGCTGGAGTGGTCCTTAACCTTGTTTGCTACAAAATATAAGGTGTGTATTCCTCTCCACAAAAAAAATTAGAAGTAGGAGAAATAAGCTTCTCTAAATAAGAGTTATGGTGAGGTCCCTGGCATGTGTATTATTTTTGTTTTTGTGGGTTTTTTTTAAAGATTTTATTTACTTGAAGAAAGGGAGAAGGAGAGAGAGAGAGGGAGAGAGAGAGATCTTGCATTCACTGATTCATTCCCCAAGTGGCCTTAAAGGCCAGGGATGAGCCAGACTGAAGCCAGGAGCTTCATCTGGGTCTCCCACGTGGGTGTAGGGCCCCAGGAACCCGGGCCAGCTTCCACCACTTTTCTCAGGCTGTTATCAGGGAGGTGGATTAGAAATGGAGCAGCCAGGATTCTAACTAGCGCCCTATGGGATGCTTATGTCACAGGCTTTCCCTACTATGCCACCACTCCAGCCCGTGTGTATTAATTTGGGTTGGAGCCAACCACACATGTGCTTGTGGCCATTCCTGTGCATGCACACACACATGCAGAAAACATACACACACAGGAAGACAATGAGTGTCATCTCAGCTCTGCTAGATGCCACAGCTCAGTGAGTTGCAGCTCTGTGCCCCTGCAGGGCGCTAGGGGACACTGAGAAAGAAGAAAGGCCCCACAGCCCAGACCAGACCCTGCAAGGGATGAAGTGGAAGTCACTGAGGGGCCGAGGCAGGCATCGGGAGGAGGCTTTGCAGTCCCCACAGGAGGGAAGCTGATGGTTTGGGTGTGGAGCACAGCTGTGGGATGAAAAGTGAAAAGTGACCAGGTTAAAGGCGTGGGTTGAAGACAGAGTCAGCTGGGGTTCCTGATGCTTTGACTGGGGCCATGACAAGGAGGAGTCGTGCACGATGCTCACAGAGTTGGCCTGAGCAGGTGGACCGTGGATGGCTGGACCAGGACCCGAAGGCTGACTGTGGCTTCCCCTATGTGACTCAGAGCACATCATCCAGATAAGCTTTGCCCCATCTCTAAAGGAGGGGCAATGATTCCCCACCCCCCTTCCTAGATGTCTCCAAGAACTAAGCTGGATCACTCATGTCAGGGTGCTAGAATCACTGATGTGACCTGACAGTTGCCCATTGGATGGGGGGGTCTCAGCCAGGAAGGAGCTCCCATTCATTAGTGCGCTGTGGCGTGGGTGTTACACAAGTGAATGGGAAGAGGGGTGAGGAAGAAAGTAGGAAGGAAAGACCCCCTTCCTCGGTCTCACTGCTGAGAACTGAGCCATGGTTTTACTGTGCATGAGACCGGAAAGGATCACTGCCACTGCTCCTGCTGCTTCCTGGGCAGCCACCAGCACAGGGACCATTCTGCCCCCACCCACCTGACCAGAGCACCCAGGCCAGTCTGCTCTTCTCCCCTCCACGAGAGCATCCCTGGGCAGCTGGGAAGTCCCTCCTGTGGTGCTTGGAGGACAAGATGGAAACAGAAAGGCCAGATGGGCAGCAGAGCCCTATGAAAAGAGAGCAGAGAGTGGGGGAGTAGTGGAGGCACAGGGGCGGCTCTGGTTTCTGGTGTCTCTGCAGGCACTGCTGATCCACCCTCACTGGGCAGCACCATGGCCCAGACGACAGCCCCTGAGCCACTGTTGCTGCCCACCCCAGCCTGCAAAGACTCAGCACAGAGGTAAGCCTGACTGTGCACCCTCCTCCCTCCTTCCTTCCCAAGGTCCCCTTCACCAACTGTCCCCACCCTTCAGGCTTCCTCCAAATCCCTTACCCTCAAGATTAGGGGGGAGAAGCTGAGGACTTTGAGATCTGCCAGTCTCCCAGCCGGCTTCTGCAGGCTTACCCAGCTCTGTTGCATACCAGGGCTGACAAGGGGCTCAGCACTTTGCAGGAAGCAGTTTTTGGGGCCTCAGTGCTCTGCTGGTCCAAACACACCTGCCATACCCACCAGGACAACAGATCAGGAAAGACAGATCACAACGAGTATGGCCAAGGCTGTGGAGCCCTCAACCTCTGACGTTGCTGGGGGGGACATGGAGCAGTGCCGAGGATGGCAGTTCCTCAGAAGCTGGAGCTCAGAGTTACGGTGTGACACAGCCACTCCACTCTCGGGCGAAGGGGGCGGGAAGCAAACACACATGACCACACGAAAACATTCATGGCAGCCTTGTCCGTGTCAGCCAGAAAGTGGAAACTGCACAAGAACCCAGTAACAAACCCAATGAATGGACAGTGTGGTCTGCCCATGTAGTGGGATGCTGTTCGTCTGTGCAAGGGAGCAGGGACTGATGCCTGCTGCCATGTGGGTGAACCTTGGAAAGAATGCACTAGGCAGCCCAAAACGTTCCCGTATTACGTGACTCCATTTATATAAAATGTCCAGAAGGAGCAGCTCCATAGAGACAGGAAGTGGATCAGGGCTGAAGGAATGGTGTGGGGTTGGAATGACAGCTGAGGGTATAGGATTTCTTTGGGGGTGATAAAAAAATGGTCTAAAGTCGACTGTGGTGGTGACTGCACAACTCTGCTACAAACCGGTGACCGGTACACCTTGGCTGGGTTGTCAGGGAACGTGTATTAGTCTCGACAGAGCTCCCACGAGCACACTCGGATACGTGCTGCCTTGTATGGAAGTGGGGTGACCGACAGTCCTGGTTTGGACAGACGGAGACAGGGCTTCGGACACTCACACGGAGGCAATGCCGGGTAGGCTGGGCGGAGATCTCTGGCTGTGGCACCCACACATCAGCCTTTGTGTTTAGTGTCCAGAACACATCCCGACCTACCCCATTGGAAGACAGCCCGTCTAAACCAGAGCCCTGGGGAGAGGCCCAGACCAGCTGGTGCCTGAGTGCATGAGGAGCGGGGTCCCCTCTCCCTTCCAGGCAGCCCCACACAGAATGGGCTTTGCTTTGGAGCTGGTGTTTGCGGCAGGAGCTAAGACACCTCTTGGGATACTCACATCACATGTTGGGGCGCCTGGATTCAAGTCCTGGTTCCACTTCTGATTCCCACTTCTTGCTGATGTGCACCCTGGAGGCAGCAGACCCTGGCTCAAGTAGTTGGGTACCTGACACCCACAGAGGAGAACCGGATTGAGTTCCTGGCTCCTGGCTCTGGCCTGGCCCACTCGCAGCCCTTGCAAGCATTTGGGGAATGAAATAGTAGATGGGGGCACTTTCTCTCTCTCTCCTCCTTTCTTTATTTCTTTTTTTTTTTAAAGATTTATTTATTTATTTGAAAGTCAGAGTTACACATAGAGAGGAGAAGCAGACAGAGAGCAAGGTCTTCCTTCCATCCAATGTTTCACTCCTCAATTGGCCAAAACAGCCGGAGCTGTGCCAATCCGAAGCCAGGAGCCAGGAGCTTCTTCCGGGTCTCCCACATGAGTACAGGGACTCAAGGACTTGGGCCATCTTCTACTGCTTTCCCAGGCCATAGCAGAGAGCTGGATCAGAAGTGGAGCAGCCGGGTCTCGAACCGGTGCCCATATGGGATGTCGGCACTTCAGTCCAGGGCATTAACCTGCTGCGCCACAGTGCTGGCCCTCTCCTCCTTTCAAATAAATAAATTTTTTAAAAAAATTTAATTAAAGAAAAGCATGGGCTGTGTTGTGTTGGTGGATGCTTGAAAGAGGGACCTGGAACCGAATCCAGCGTGCAGCTGTGTTTACCCACACAGGGGGAGCTGAGCATCACCCTCTGACTGGAGATTATTTCTCCATTAATACAACCGCTTTGCTGTGGCTTCTGGGGGGAAGCCATAGCTCAATGAATAGTGCTAATGAGACCCCTCAGTTGTTTACATGTGAACGTGTCACTTCCACTGCCACTTTTTCCTGCTCCTTTTATATCTGCTTCTATCTCACTTCCTCTCTGACTTATTCATTTCTTTTAAAAATACTGACTGAGCACCTACTATGTGCAGTGACAGCAGAGACACCACAGCATGCGGGAGTTCTTCAGGGGCTCGGTCTCAGGGAGGATCTCAGAATGTTACAGGGAGGTTAGGATGCTCTAGGGGCGATGCTGGAGACACAGTGAGCACAGGGAACAGCCTGCCCCTCACAGCCCTGGGCATCAGGGAAGGCTTCTCAAAGGAAGCAATGCTAAACCAAAAGTTGATGCCCAAGTAGGAGTGTATCAGGCCATGTGGCTAGGGACGCGGGAGTGTGTTGTGCATTAAACAGGACTTGGTTCTCCAAACTTATGCAAAAACATTTGACCCCCCAAGTCTAATGTTAACAGTTAATGGATTAATGCTAACTGTTGATGGATTAAGGAGCTGATTTCATCTAGTTTCTGCCGCCAGGAGGTGGGGCCAGCAGGAGGTCTTTCTAGGCCACCGGGGGCTTGCCTTTGGGAGATGATGCTGGCAAGAGGGTTGGTTGTTTAAGCCGAGTTTGGCCCAGCTTCTCCCTCTGCTTCCTGGCCCACCACGTGGTCATTCCTCTGCACACACTTCACCACTGTCAGGCTCCACCAAATGCCAGGTTAACAGGGCCACTTGATTTTGAACCGTGAACTTCTGATATGGAAGCTGAAATACACCTGTTTTATTCCCAAGAAGATCCTTCCAGGTATTTTAGTGAAAGTGATGGAAAGGGAGGGGGTCCTAACAGGGAGCAGCCTGGGCCGGGGCCAGGAAACAACAGGTGTTCACATGGACTGGTGTGCTCAGGAATGGGATGAGCTTGACTGGGCTTCCAGTGCAGTTCCTCTAGCTGGGTCACAAATAATACCGGTAACTAACAGGAGCGTCCTTCTGTTTACCGGCTACTCCTGAGGCACAGCACCAGATTCTCTCTGGGTGCAAGTTCTACTCTTTCCAACCACCCCACAGAGTAGAGGTAAAATTCACGTTGTACACAGTAGGAAATGAAGCTCAGAGGAACCAAGGAATTGCCCAGGGCTGTGAGTGAGTGAGTGGTGAAACTGGGTTTTAGGCCCAGCACCTCCTGAATCTAAAGCCCAGTCTTGCCAGCAGTACCTTGAGTGACGGTTCTGGGGGAGACAACCCAGTATGGGGAAGAGATGCGGCTTCCCAACCCTCTCCTGCAGGGATCGTGGAAGGAGCCACCTGCAGGGCCCGAACCTCCCCTGCTGGCCTGCTGGGACAGAGCCCACAGGAAGCTATGCACAGGGCTGGGGGCGGGTAGGCGGCAGGTGTAGGGAAAGAAGTCTTGTCCGTGTGCTCGTACAGGCTGAGTCACTGGGTCCCAGGTGCTGGTTTTTGCTGATCCCAACACATTGGGGAATTGTTTAATAGGATTTTTTCCTTTTAATTAAAATATGATAATGTAACTTGCTGCTCCACTCTTTAAAAGGAATGCCTGAAAATACCTATTCCCCAAATGTTCTGGCCAGGCGCACTGTGGATGTAATTGTGTTCTGGGTGGCCGTGGTGCAGTGGTGCGGATAAAGAGCTCAGTCTTCCTCATTGACACATGGAGTTCCCCTCACTCATCCCTGCCACCTGTCCCTGGCTTTGGGAACACTGGGCGGTAGTCCAGGGACCAGTTGTAATTGTACCATAGGTAGAAATTACCCCAGCCTCGGCCTCTGAATCCAGTTCTGTTGGTTCCTCTTTGTAAAGGATGGGGAGGGTCCGCCCTCAGGCAGGTGTCCAAGTGGCCTCAGTGCCCCCAGAGCCCCAGCCACAGATTTCCGTGATGGGAACCCAGTGTGTGCTAAAGCAACCTTCCCCTGTGCAAGGGCACAGTGACTTTGCTGTCATGTCACCGCCTCTTTTGCATGGGATGAGGGGCGGTGTCCCTGTTTCTCCTGTTTCTTCTCTCTTCCTATAAACAGCCCTCTTCCCTTCCCTTCTCCTTCAACCTCTTTCCCTTCCCATCTCTTCTTTTTGACTCCTCTGATCTCTCCCTTCCCTGCCTTCTTCTGAGCCCCTGAAGCACCCTGGGAAATGGAGAATCCCCCAGTGCATCACACAGTTCACACACACACACACTAGGAAGTTGTGCATTGAAAGCCATAAAACCCATCTACTGATACCAGGTCCCTGGATATCCATGACTCTGATGCAGTGGAAAGACAACGCACAGCTCGCTGAATTCCTGGGCGGCCAGGGATGAAACAGTAAAACTGAATTTGCCTGGAAAGAATGAGCAGGCAGAGCTGGGGCTCTCCCTCCCCCTCCCCTACCCCCTCTACTCCCCCTCCTCCCCATTCTGTGCATCAAACCCAATGCGCTTGTGTGCAGCTGTGGAACATCAAAGAACACAGCTTCGCTTAAGAAGAAAATATTGGGGTTATGCATTTGAGAGCAGCCTCAGCTTTGAGTCACCTCCAGGGCTGCACATCCATCTTTCATCAGCCCCCAAAAGGGCGATTTGCTGCTTGTTGAGCAGCCCATGGAGGGCTCGGTGGGCGGCAGGCCTGGGGGTGCCCGAAGGCTGAAGAGGGCGTTGATGGCTTGGCCACACAGATCCCTGTGCCTTGCCACAGCACCATGTCAGAAGCAAAATCTCATTTCTGGGCCCAGTAATCACCAGGGCACCAAACTCCAGCTCCCTTTGGGACCAAGAAAAGAAAAGCCTGAACCTGGATGAGGCTCTGGCGCCCAAGTTCCCATCCTAACCCATGCCATGCAGCCCCCTGGGGAGGGGGCCAGGTTCACAGGCATGGCGGGCTGGGGGAGGGTGCGAGGGGTTGGCAGAGGGAGGAGGATTTGGGAGTGGAGGTGGCCTTGAGGCCCTGCTGCTCAGCCACCGCCATGGGAGCATTAAGGAGAAGTCACTAATCCAGACAGCACAGACTCCAGCGTCTGAGCGACTTACAGGCCCACAGCACCCTGCACTGTGTGTTCCCCTTCCCCAACCTTCGGGTCTCCCCTGGAGCCTTAGCAAGCCGGGCAGACGCAGGCCACGCTGCAGCCGAGGTTCCACAGCCAGGGACAATCCAGCCCCCCACTCGGGCCTCCCTGATGCCCGGGGGTCTCTTTCTGCTCAGGGCAAGGTAATTTCTGGGGCATCCAGGATTCCAGCCCACAGAAGCCAAGCCCCATCCACCTTCCCTTCCCTCTCCAGGAAACCACCTGGGGAGCCCAGGGACATGTGTCCCTGTCCTTACTGCTCCGGGAAGCCACATCCCACCCTGCCCTGTTTCAGGATTTCTCCTCTGTCGTTTCCTCAAGGCAGCAATAAAACCTCATTGGTCGTCATGCCCGGGACAGTGCCCAGCAGGGTGCGGGTACCTGAGAGGCTGGTAACCTGTGGCTGTTGAAATTGCACTTGTCTCTGGCCCCGCTGCTTCCTTGCTTTGCTCATGCACCAGGTCACGGTCAACACAGACCAGACCAAAGCATCCACCCCCACTCCCCCGCCTCCCACCATCCTTAGCGAATGCAGAAGTCTGGAGGACACAAGGCCTGGTAGCCTTAGCCAGCCAGGAGACTGTACCACGGCCCCGGGCAGGACACCCTGCCCTCTGCATCTTGCCGCATGTTGAAGAGCCAAGTGTCTTCCCCCTACCCTTCGGTCCCAAGCAGGGCTTTGCACTTTGATTGTTTTGGAAAACAGATTTGTGAAAAATGTGATTTGAGAAAGCATTCTTCTCCCGCACGCTGGAGGATTGAGGGGCTGTAATCCCTCTCAATCGCCCAGACGAGGCTGCCACTGCCGTGTCGGCCTGGGCACCGACAAAGGCGGATTAGCCGGGAGAATTCTGTGTGAGAAGCTGCCCCACGATGCAGGCTGTCAGCGCCAAGCAGATAAGATGGGTGGGGCCAAGCCGCACGAAGAGCCCTCCCTCTGCACTGACAGGGAGCGGGGCTGCATGCAGCCTTGCCTGTCTCCTGCGGGGAGGGTGGCCAGGGCATGGCCAGGCAGGAGGGCAGTGAGCTGCCAGGCCTGGGGCACACATGCTCCCACAGGCCAGAGAAAGGTGCACACTGCTGCCAGACAAGACAGGGGGAGGCCTCACTTTGTGATCAGAAAGTAGGACAGGTGGAGCACACCCGGCCTGACCCTATCAGTGGCCTGGTCACTGAGCGGTCAGGAACTCCAGCTTTGAAATGACCGTGCATGCTCTGAGTCAATAAGTTAACTTCTACAAGTTAGCCTGTACAAGTCTCAGTTTCCTCTTCTTTAGCAAATAGGGTCCACCCCCAGGTTTTGCTGGGTGAATTAAATGAGATAATACATACCGTGCCCTTTCCATGGCTGTGTAAACGGTAGTTACAAGTATTAAGGATGACGTAGTGGCACTGCTGCAGGCTGAGAAGTCAGAACCCTTCCAGAGAAAGTGACCCGCCCAAGCCTGGATTTTCTGGACAGGGAAAATTCCTAGACTCACTGCTGTCCACAAAACCCCATTCCAGGCCTGACTAAATGCCAGGGCTGTGCCACAAAGCTCAGTGTGAGTTCTTGGCCACAGTCTTCAGCTGCTCCTAAGCACTTGTGTCCTGACCAGGTTGGCTGATGGCATCCCAGCTCCCAGAACCCATCCCTTCCATGGCCTACTCCACCCTAGGCTGGTGGGGGCCAGGCTGGGAGGGCAGGAAGCTCATTACAGAAGCAAAGTTTGGGGAGGAGTGGATTAAGCCACTGCCTGAGACACCAGCATAGCATGTGAGTGCCAGATGGGGTCCTCGGCTGCTCCGCTTCCAATCCAGCTCCCTGCTAATGCATCTGGGAAAGCAGCGGAAGATGGCCCGAGAACGTGGGCCCCTGCGCCCATGTGGGAGACCCGGATGGAGGAACAAAGTTTGGAAGAGAAGAGGCATGATGGCCATCTTCAGATGCCTAAGTCCTAGGAGTGTCGCTCCCCCTCTTCGTGGAGGAACGACACAGGACCCTGCGCTGTTCTTTCGTCTGCTCGGCCCTCCCCGGGTTTGCTGCTGGTTCTTCCCGGGTTGGCTACTGTCCCTTCCACCTCCGTGGAAGGGCGGTTCCCCCTGGCCACTTTCCCCACTTCCGCAGGGGAGCGGCACACTGCCGGCCGGCTCTCTCGGGGGCTGCACAGGTGTTCCTTCAGATAGATGTTCCCCTTAGATGTTCCTGGTGCATGCCGTCTCTCTCCTCCTTTATAGTCCTCCTCCGCCAATCCTAACTCGGCTGCCCACACGCCGAGTACGCTGCTCTCCTCCAATCAGGAGCAAGTCCTACAGTTTATTGGTTGAACTGGAGGCAGCTGTGTAGAAGCTGTTTCCCTTCTCAGCGCCATATTGTGGGAAAGCAGATGCATAGAATAAGTCTTAATTCCAGTAACTTAGTCTAGTCCGAGTTGCTCCCAGTTGCTCCCCACAGATCCCCCTTTCTTTTTATTTTTGGCGTTGATACACGCCTGTCTTCGGTGCCCCGCGGCACACACTCTGCTCTGCTTGCTAGAGTTGCCCACAGGTTCTTACAAGTCCTATCAATCAGGCAAACCGAATCCGGGTCCTCTCTTCACCATGTTGTGAGGAGGTTTTTAGGCGCTGATGCGTGCCTGAGTTCAGTGCCCTGCAGCGCATGCTGTGCCAGAACTGCCTGCAGGTGCTTACAAGCCCTATTAGGCAAACCGAATCCAAGCCTTCTCATTGCCGTCTTGTGGGGAGACTTATTAGTGTTGGTTCGTGCCTATCTTCGGTGACCTGCAGCTCATACTTTGGTCGAGCTGCCTACTGGTGCTTACCACCTTACTAATCAGGCAGACCGAATCCAAGCCCTCTCATTGCGGTATTGTGGGGAGGCCTTATTGATGTTAATTCGTGCCTGTCTTCGGTGACCTGCGGCGCATAAGCTGCTAGCCGCCCACAGGTGCTCACCGCCTTCCTAATCAGGCAGACCGAATCCAAGCTCTCTCATTGCCATGTTGAGGGGAGGCCTTTCTATTTCTCTATTTCTCTATCTCCGGGCATTCCTATTTCTCCCATTTTACTTCTATCTTCCAGCATTCCTATTTCTCTCATTTTACTTCTAAACTTCTGTTTCTCTTATCCCTGCGGCTTCCCGGCGCCCGCCCCGAGGCTGCTTCTCGGCGGCTTCCCGGCTGAGCCGCTTCAGCCCGCGCCTCTCTCATCTGCGCGGCTTCCCAGCTCTGCGCGGCTCGGCTTCGCGCGCACACTCCGCGGTCTCGCACTAGCCCAGCGTTCCCTATCTACTTGTGCCCCACACGCTCTCTCTGCGCGCGGCAGCCTCCACGAGTCACACAGCCCCAGCTCACGTCTCCGCCACTAGCATTCAATCCGAGTTCCCCGGGCTAACCTGGCGAATTCAACCCAGCTCACGTTTCCGCCCCACGATTTGGCTTCCCGTCCTTTGCTCCCCGGGCTAATCAGACGGATTCCAACCTGGCTTACGTTTCCGCTTCTGGTTTTAACTTTTCGCCCCTTATTCCCGGGCTAACTCGACGAATCCCAAAGTGGCTTTCGTCTCCGCCTCGGCCTGCCCCCCGTGGCTTCAATTTCTCTAACATTTTTCTCTACCCGGTATGTTTCCCCAAGCTTTCCTCCAACAATACTCCTCCCTCATTTCTCCTGGCCTCTCCCCACAGTCCGCATCCGAGTCTGTTTGTTCTAGCTTTCACTTTCGCTTTCAACCTTAGAGATTTCTCCCAGCTTCCCCCTGTAGTCCGTATCTGAGTCTATGCCTAGGCTTTCAATAGCTTCTTCCGGCACCTTTTTCGTCCGGCTTTTCCCTAGGCTGTTTGCTAGTCTCTCTCTCCGATATTTTCCGGCTTCTTCCCGTTTCTTCCCTCCTAAGTTTCCTATCCAACCTAGGTTTCCTATCCGAGTCACGGCACCATTATGTCGCTCCCCCTCTTCGTGGAGGAACGACACAGGACCCTGCGCTGTTCTTTCGTCTGCTCGGCCCTCCCCGGGTTTGCTGCTGGTTCTTCCCGGGTTGGCTACTGTCCCTTCCACCTCCGTGGAAGGGCGGTTCCCCCTGGCCATTTTCCCCACTTCCGCAGGGGAGCGGCACACCGCCGGCCGGCTCTCTCGGGGGCTGCACAGGTGTTCCTTCAGATAGATGTTCCCCTTAGATGTTCCTGGTGCATGCCGTCTCTCTCCTCCTTTATAGTCCTCCTCCGCCAATCCTAACTCGGCTGCCCACACGCCGAGTACGCTGCTCTCCTCCAATCAGGAGCAAGTCCTACAGTTTATTGGTTGAACTGGAGGCAGCTGTGTAGAAGCTGTTTCCCTTCTCAGCGCCATATTGGGGGAAAGCAGATGCATAGAATAAGTCTTAATTCCAGTAACTTAGTCTAGTCCGAGTTGCTCCCAGTTGCTCCCCACATAGGAGAAAGCAGAACCCATGTCAGAGTGTGTGGGTGGGGTGGAGAGAGCAGTCTGAACATGAAGTGGCCTCTCTGGAGAGGCAGTGAGCTTCCCAGCCCTGGGAACATTTAGGACAGCAATGCGGAGGAGGCTGTAGACAGCGTTCCCTTTTGGGGTGGAGGCTGTGGCTAGTTTACTGCTGACATCCCCTCTAGGTCTAACAGCCTGTGCTGTCCCAGAACAACTACTGCCACTGTGGGCTGCAGCATTCTCATCTAGTTACCACGTTTGCAGCTACTGTAGGGTCCCTCCTGCCCAGGCCCGGTGGGAGCCTGTGACCCAGCCAGGGGGATCCTGTCTATAGTCCTCTCCTTTGCTCAGAGGCCTTCCCACCAAGGACAGGGACCAAGCCACTTGCCCCTGTCACCCCAGAATTCATCTCAGGGCCTGGCCCAGGGAAAAGGGCCAAATGTAGGAGCAGCTGGATTATTAGGGGCAGATGATTGGTTTAGGGAGCGATGGGACAACTACATGCACACACATGCTGAGGCACACTCAGCCACACACAGGCACGTGTGTAAGTGCCCTGAAATACTGCCTCATAGTCTAATGTGTTGGTTCCTGAGTAGCATCATTCTTCCACTCTAGGATTCTTTCTTTTTTTTTTAAGATTTATTTTATTTATTTTGAAAGACAGAGTTACAGAGAGAGGTAGAGACAGAGAGGTCCTCTATCCACTGGTTCACTCCCCAGTGACTGCAACGGCCCAGAGCTGAGCCAATCTGAAGCCAGGAGCCAGGAGCTTCTTCTGGGTCTCCCACACAGGTGCAGGGGCCCAAGGACTTGGACCATCTTCTACTGCTTTCCCAGGCCATAGCATAGAGCTGGATCGGAAGAAGAGCAGCCAGGACTAGAACCAGCGCCCATATGGGATGCTGGCGCTTCAGGCTAGGGCTTCAACCCGCTGCGCCACAATGCCAGCCCCTAGGCTTCTTTAAAAATGCAAAGATGCCTAAGGAGACATCCCTCCAGGCTGAATTGGGTCTCAGTCCCCTTCAAAACCCAGGCAGGAGGCAGTTCAGGGACCCAGTAGAGAGTGATACTCAGAGGATCCTGCTGGGGGTACACTGGCTGCAGATGGAGGGGAGGCTGCCATTCCAGAAACCCCCGTGGGGCTTCCCTGACTCCCTCCCTGGGCCCAGCAGGCCAGCCATCTGCAGGAGGCCTGTCTGATGGACAAGACTCTTGTCATCTCGGAGCTGGGAGAATACTGCCCAGAGCGGGGAGCAGGAGGCCTCCAGGGCTCAGGCTGGGGCATCCTGAATTCTTGTGTCCCAGGAGGCAGGCGCTCAGCCACCATTTCTCCCAAAGGGCCCCTCCTCCGTTCCCACTCTCCCTGACACCCAGCCTGTGACATTGGCACTCCGCTGCCTGTCAGATACTAATCACTCACACTTTGCCAGTGCCTGCTGTGCGCGGCACCCTTCTGAGCCCTTTTCCTGCCATGTTTCAGATCACCTTCACAGCTCTTCAACCTAAATGCTGGCATCCCTATTTTCTAGACAATGAAACCAAGGCACAGGGAGTGTGCACGTGATCCACCCAAGGTCCTGCATAGGAAGAGTCAGGCCTGGCTGTGCCCCGCACCAGAATCGCCCGTGAGGACCCTCTGGGGAAGCCTCACTCTCTCTGGACCTCCAAACCTGGGGTCCAGGCCCTACCTCCCACCTCTCTATGCCTTTTTTCCATTCCATTCTTTGCCTCATTTTTCACATTTGCAAATGGCAAGTACCCATTCTTACTCGCAGAGCTGCTGTGAGCCTCTGTGCTGTGGGCCTGTCCAGCTGCTGCCAGGCCTGGTCCAGGGTGTGCCGTGCAAAGTGGTGGTAGAGAGGCAGGCATGTGGGGACCTCCCTGGAGTCCCCAGGGGAAGCTACTTGGAGGACTGGCTGTCTCCCTCCTCTTCCTCTTCCTCCTTCTCTGCTCACCCTCTGTCCCACATCCCAAACCACACCCCAAAGCATTCTGGGAGCCCAGGGAGTCCCTACCTTTCTGTGGATCTGTGGTCTCCAAGGCCACAGGATGAATGCATGCGTGTTTGTGAGGCCAGGGCAGTGGGAAGCCCCAGGACCACATCCAATTGGTCTGGTCCTGCCCACTTTTGCCCCCTCCTCCTTTCAGCAGGTTAGAGGGCTGCAAGAAGAAAGAGGAGAGGACCTTGGAGTGCACTCTGCAGGGGACAGGAGGGAGGCTCCCATGGGCAATGTGCAGCCTGCTGTCCCTGTACCTCCCTTTGCTGTCTCTCAGGTGCCCAAGGGACTGCATCGGGCTCTCCTCTCTCTTTTTTTTTAAGGTTTATTTAGTCTATTTGAAAAGCAGAGTTACAAAGAAAGAGAGGGATAGACAGAGAGAGGTCTTTAATCCATTGGTTCATTCCCCAAATGGCTACAACAGCCGGGACTGGGCCAGGCTGAAGCCAGGAGCCAGGAGCTTCTTCTGGGTCTTCCACATGGATGCAGGGGCCCAAGGACTTGGGTCATCTTCTACTTCTCGGGTGCAATAACAGGGAACTAGATCAGAAGTGGAGCATCTGGGACTTGAACCAGCGCCCATATGGGATGCCGGCACTGCAGACAGTAACTTAACCCACTATACCACACTGCTGGCCCCTCCTCTCTGTCTTAACTCCATCTCCCTCTCCTTCATCCAGTTCCTTGGGCCTGAGTCTCACTGTCTCTCTGTCAGGCTCCCTGTCTCTGTCCACCTCTCCTGTTGTGTGTTGCCCCCTGGGGTGTCTGCTGCTCTTTCTGCCCAGCTGTCCTGTAGTAGTTTCTCATCACCTCTACCCTGCCTGGCCACCCCATCCCCATCTGTCTCCAGGGCCCTGGTGCTGGGACCTGCCAGACACTCCAGCCCCTCAGAGCTCAGCAGGGCAGCCATCGGCTTCTGGGGCCTCCTGGCTCTGGGCTTTCTATCCTCCCGGTTAGCCCAGCAGGTCACTGAGGTACCACATCTCTGCACCAGGGGTGCTGCCTTGCCACAGGCCCTGGCCAGCCAACACAGCTGAGCCTCCAGACCCAGGCCCCACCCCATCCCCACGTCCCCCTCTCCAGGTAGCAACATGGTTCAGAAAACAGCCAGGTCTCCTCTCTGTGGAGCAGATTTATGCTTGGAGTAGAGCTGACTCTTCTTTTCCTAAAATCCCTACACTGTTTTTAAAAGCTTCATTAGCACTGATCAATCTGCCGTTTCCACTTGGGTTGGTTGTGTTGAGGGCCTGCGTCTCTGGCCTCCCACAAAACAGGCTGGGCCAGGGTGAGTGGACTCCATCGAGCCAGGCTCTGGCTGGAGGGAATGAGCACTGGACTAGGATAGGAGCCTGGCACCTCTGTGACCTGAGAAGACACTTCCTCCCTCTGCGCCTCACTTCCTCCACCTGTGAAATGGGCAGGTCGGGCCAATTGGTTTGCAGGAGAAGCCACTTCTGCTCCTGGAGGGACTGCTCTAGAGAGGTGTGCAGGAGGACACAAATCCACATGTAACTGCCCCTCGCCCCACCAAGGAAGCTTTGTCCCAGAGGACTGTGTACCTATGTCCCCTTAAGTGCAGTGCAAGTCAGAAGCGATTCCCATTTAAGACAAAAACAAGAGCTGTGGGGCCAGAGAGTGTAAGTCAGAGGAGCAACAGTTTCACGGAGGTCCCTGTGAATTGACGGGGATCTTGAAGAACAAACAGGAATTCTGTAAGAGAAGATCAGAACGGCCAGACTGGAAGTCACTTGTGAGGTTCTGTATTCTGGGTTTAGCAAAGGAGTCTCCAGTTTGCAGGTGAGAAAACTCAAACTGGTACCCCCAGTTTGTGTTGGGAGGCCAGGCAGGCAGATGGAGTGGCCTGAAACCCAGGCCCTGCTATTCCGTGGTGTGTTTTTTGTTTGTTTGTTTTTGTTCGTTTGTTTTTTGACAGGCAGAGTGGACAGTGAGAGAGAGAGAGAGAGAGACAGAGAGAAAGGTCTTCCTTTGCCATTGGTTCACCCTCCAATGGCCGCCACGGCCGGCGTGCTGCAGCCAGCGCACCACGCTGATCTGAAGCTAGGAGCCAGGTGCTTCTCCTGGTCTCCCATGGGGTGCAGGGCCCAAGCACTTGGGCCATCCTCCACTGCACTCCCTGGCTACAGCAAAGAGCTGGCCTGGAAGAGGGGCAACCGGGACAGAATCCGGCACCCTGACCGGGACTAGAACCCAGTGTGCCGGCGCCGCAGGCGGAGGATTAGCCTATTGAGCCGCAGCGCTGGCCGCTATTCCGTTCTTAACCACTGGTCATTTGGGGCTGCTTCCTTTGCGGCAGAGAGGGGAGGGAGCCAGCCAAAGGGCTCCTCTCACTTCTGGGTTCCCTCACTCTTGTGACCAAGGGCTGTCAGTCTCTCATCCCTGAAGCTGGAGCGAGGGCGTGGGACTGTGTCCCTCGCAGACCTGCTGTGAGGTTCAAGTGCAGTCTGTGATGAGAGAGCTTCCTGCTGCATACACCGTTTAAAGTATGAGTGGTCACCAGAAGATTCACAGGAAACGTGCACTGTGGGAAAAGCAGGCGTGGGTTTCAAAAGTGCGCCAAGACAGATGAATCATTAAATTCCATCTCTTACAGAATTTTTTTTTAAGATTTCACTTATTTATCTGAGAGGTACAGTTGCAGAGAGAGTGGTCTTCCATCTGAGGGAGAGACAGAGAGAAAGGTCTTCCATCCACTGGTTCACTTCCCAAATGGCTGACCCGTGAGCCAGGAGCCAGGAGCTTCTTCCTGGTCTCCCAGGTGGGTGCAGGGGCCCAACACTTGGGTCATCCTCTACTGCTTTCCTCAGCCATCAGCAGGAGCTAGATTGGAAGAGGAGCAGCTGGGACTTGAGCTGGAACCCATATGGGATGCCGGTGCCACAAGCGGAGGCTTAGCCTACTACGCCACAGCGCCGGCCCCTTTTAGAAACTTCTTTTAAACCTCTTCACACAAGGTCTATTACTGAGAAGTCCCAAGTGCTAGGGATCAGCAGAAATGCCTGGAGGCCCCATGGGGAAGAGGAGGACATGAGGGGCTTCAGGTCAGTAAAACAGAGGGGGCAGGGGGGCCTGTGAGGCGGGAGGAAGTGCGTGGACCTGGCCACAAGACCAGAGGAGGGGTCTGGGACAAGGCACTTGAAGTCTTTGAGCCTCAGTTTTCTCAGCTCCAAAACAAGCCTGTTGGAACTTCATTGAAAAGTTAAATTGGTGTGGTGGGGGACAGTGGACGTTGTGGCACAGTGGGCAAAGCTGCAGCCTGCATCGCCAGCATCCCATGTGGGCACCGGCTCGTTACCTGGCTGCTCCACTTCTGATGCAGCTCCACGCTCATGGCCTAGGAAAAGTGTCAGAACAAGCGTTTGGTCCCCTGCTACCAACATGGGAGACCCAGATGAAGCTGCTGGCCCCTGGCTTTGGCCTGGCTTTGCACTGGCCATTGTAGACATCTAAGGAGTGGACCAGTGGATGGGAGAGGCGCTCTCTCTCTCTCTCTCTCTCTCTCTCTCTCTCCTCTGACTTTAAAAATAAATAAGTCTGTTTTAAAAATAAAAAAGTTGCATGAGATAAGACGTGCAAAGTGCCTGGCCCTGCAGTTTCCAAAGTTACCTTCAGGGAAAGCTGAGCTCATGTCCCGAGTAGCAGTTCTGGAGCTGAACGCTGCTGAGCCACGCCATGCACCACGACGGGGCTGACGTGGAAGGCAGGTGCCAGGGCATCCAGAGGCTCAGAGGTGGGTACGAGGGTGGCGGTGTGGGGCTCACGGGGAGCACGTGGCCTGCACGGTCCCACCAGGGCGCCCCTCAAGAAAGGGGTGAGACAGGCCTTCGATGAAAGCCTCGCAAACAAGCACCCGCCTTTGTGCCCCTGAGAAAACTGGGGCGCTATGACAATGTCTCCCTCGGAGGGTGGTGAGGACTGAGCCTGTGAATGAGAACAGCGATGAGAGGGGAGGAGGGCTGGGCCTGCGGGCTGTGGAGGGGCTGGCGGGACAGGAGGGCAGGATGGGCCCTGTGCTGACGCCCAGGACGAAAAGGGATAAATGATGCTTCTCTTGTAATAGGTGGCCACCTAAGAAAAGAATGAGGAAGTTAATTATCTGCTGTAATTAGTGTAACGACCTACACTATCAGAGGTTATTTACCACAGAAATAAAACTTCCCACCATAAATGTCAGCTCAGCCTCCTGAACATGAAGTCTCACAGGAACCGCTGCCAGCAGGCCTGGCTTGTTTCTCCCATAGATTTTTCCCACTGCTCTCTCTTTCTCTCCTGGAACACCAGGATGGGCAGGTAGCAGGCATGGTGCAGTGTAAGTGTATTTCAAAAAGTTCGTGGAGGGGCGGGCATTTGGTGCAGGGTTTAAGATGCCACAGGTGATACCCACCTCCCATATTGTAGTGCCTGGGTTCGAGTCTCTGCTCTGTGCCCAATTCCAGCTGCCTGCTGATGCACACCCTGGGAGGCAGCAGATGATGACTCTAGTGCTTGGGTTCCATGGGAGAGGCCCAGATTGAGTTCCTGGCTCCTGGCTTCAACCTGGCCCAGAACTGGCTGTTGCAACCATTTAGGGAATGAACTAGCAGATGGGTGCTGTCTTTCTGTTTCTCTCTCTCTGAGTTTCAAATAAGTAATTAAATAAATAAATAGAATCCTTTTAAATTTATAGAAACAGAATTAAACGACTAAGTTGGTTTTGGTGCAAAAACATTTTAAATTCATGCATGGAGGGAGGAATTAAAAAATTCATGGAAAACGCAAATTATGAAGGAACTGTGCAAGAGACCTAACTGTCTGTGTACCTGCTCCTCATTGCCAAGCCCCCAGGGTGTTGTCGCCCATGGGTCAGATATAAGGGTGTCCCTCAGGGGAGCAAGCCGGGGGAGCTGGGCTCTGCCTGGCCTGAGGTGTACAGGTGCATGCGGTAGAATCGGAGGGGCAGCAGGTGCTGGGAAGATGATGAGAAAGTAGGCACCTCCTGCATGGGGAGGGGGGTGCTGGTTTGTGTGCAGCTGGAGAGCCTGCCGTCCCTTTGCCTCACTTTGCCTCCCTTGGTTCTTTCTTTTTTTTTTTTTTAAAGATTTATTTATTTGAAAATCAGAGTTACACAGAGAGAGAGGAGGCAGAGAGAGAGAGAGGTCTTCCTCCCCAACTGGCTACGACAGCCAGATCTGTGCTGATTCGAAGCCAGGAGTTTCTTACAGGTCTCCTATGTGGGTGCAGGGGCCCAAGGACTTGGGCCATCATCTACTGCTTTCCCAGGCCATAGCAGAGAGCTGGATTGGAAGTGGAACAGCCGGGACTTGAACCAACACCCATATGGGATGCCGGCGATTCAGGCCAGGGCGTTAACCCACTGCACCACAGCACCGGTCCCGAATTCTTACTATAATAAGATAAAGGGCTTTTCCAGCACCCTTTGTGGATGAGGAAACAGAAACTCAGAGAGGATCCAATGAATAAAACAGGCCCTGGCAATGCCCATCAACCCCACTTGCCCCACTATCACATTGAGAAAGTACAACCATCCTTGCATTAAGAGGAGGGGGCCATCCCCCAAAAGCAGTCAGCCAGCAGCATGAGTCTGGGGCAGGGTCCTTCCTGCCCAAGAAAGGCCATCACTCTGTGCAGCACCCCCAGGGGGCTGAGTCTGAGCCGGGGCAGATGGTGCCTGGGGCTGGCTCTCTGACCAGCTCTCATGCAAGAAGAGGGGAAGGTTCCAGCAAGGGGAGCTGTGCTGAAGCCCACCTGGGGGCCTCTGGTCTGTGTAGGTCTCCAGGCTTATGCCCAGAGAGTGCGCAGTGCCCCCAGAAGCCAGTGGGAAACCAGCCACAAAGACACTGGCCTCGGGGTGCCTGTAGGGCCTACAGGGAGCAGGTGCTTCCTCTCTGATGTCGAGGCAGAGCCAGTAAACATGTGGCCCTGCCCCTGTAGTTTGCTGTGGGGCAGGATGGGCCCCACGAGCCACTGAGAGGATGCATCATGCTTTTTCAAGGTGACACTGGTGGCACCTGGGGTTGGACTGTTGCTCCCCAGTAGGAATGACCCACACATTACAGGCTCTTTAGTGTCCCTGCACCCTAAGTAGCAACCGGGGGGCCAGCGCTGTGGCTCACTTGGTTAATCCTCTGCCTGAAGCACTGGCATCCCATATGGGCGCCAGGTTCTAGTCCCAGTTGCTCCTCTTCCAGTCCAGCTCTCTGCTGTGGCCCAGGAGGGCAGTGGAGGATGGCCCAAGTGCTCGGGCCCCTGCACCCGCATAGGAGACCAGGAGGAAGCACCTGGCTCCTGGCTTTGGATCATCACAGTGCCAGCCATAGCTGCCATTTGGGGAGTGAACCAATGGAAGGAAGACCTTTCTCTCTGTCTCTCTCTCTCACTGTCTAACTCTATCTGTCAAATAAAAAAAAAAGTGGCAACTGGAGCACCCCAAGCATTGTCAATCAAACGATGCCTGGCATATTTCCCAATGCCATCCGGGGCAGTGTGGTGTCCAGTGCAGAGATCTGCCCAGGCACCCATGGGAGGAGCCTTCCTTGTTGACTTCCAGGGCCACGGCTTGCCAACCATGACAGCCGACCTATGGGGCAGATGGTTGGGGCACCCCTCCAGGGCCTGGTTTCCTGCATTCTAAAATGAGGGGGCACCTCTACCTTTGCTGTTTTCACATTTCTCCCCAGCATGAGGCTGTCAGCATGGCTATGTCTGCTTGCTCCCTCATCAGTCATTTATAGCTTAGCAGGAATTTGAGTCACTCTCTTTCTTCTCCCAAGGGCACTGCTGTTTTAAGCCTCATCTCTCACTGCGGAATAAAAAGCTTTGTCCCAGTGCAGGAGCTGCAGGGGTTAGGAAGGAGGTGGGAGAGGTGTTTGGAAAATCAGAGGGTACTCGCCTAGTCCCTTTATTCAATGCCTGTGCTCCACCAGACTCCCCTGCCCCAGCCATTAGCGAGACCTGTTTGGTATGGAAAAGGTGACAATGGTAAAGCAGAACTTCTTTGAGAGGGGTCCCAGACCAGTAATCCCCAAATTCTACTGCACACTGGAATATTGGGTGGGGGGACTTTTAGGGGGGAGGTATTCAAAACATCCAGAGCTGGGGCCACATCCCACGGCCCAGACCAATTAAACTTCAACCTATGGAGACCAGACCTGGGGCGGGGGGGATCAAGCACCTTGGGGATTCCCACGTGCAGGTGAGTTTGGGAACCAGTGACCCTGACCCTGACCTAGGCCTGCCTCCCACACTCAGGTTCTGTCTCTCCTCTGCCAAGCCTCAAATTCCTCTGTGCCCCTGCCAGGGAGGTGCTCGATAGGTTGTCCCTCCTTCCTACAGGCTGACTCCCGAGGCTATGATTCTGGCTGGGGGTCGCATTCAAACCCCGGGATGGGTGGATGGATGGGGAGGGCTCCCCAGGGCAGGCTTATGGATGAACTGGTTTAAAAGGGCCACATGGTGACTTCCAAGCTGTGATCTGGTGTACAAGTCTAGTGTACATGGTCTCACCCATACTCGAGCCATAAATTTCAAAGGTCTCAAGAGGGTCAGATCCAAGTGCACCTGATGCTTTCCTTTAAACTCGTAGTGGCCTGACTTCCCATTACAAATGAGCTCTCCCTTGCGGTTCATGTACAGGTGGGTTGGGGCCCATCTGTAACACTTTTCTACTTGCAAGTGAACTTGGCCTTTCCAATCATTGCTCTGCCAAGAGCTACAAGTTCACAAATGGCCCTAGTCACTCTTGGGGGCTGGAGAACAGCCCCCTCCTTTACCAGGCCTCACCACAGCGGCCCCCTCCTGCCTCTTTACCGCCCTCCTCCGTGAACACCCGTGAAGCTGTCACTCCGATCAGCTGATTGCAGTGGAGTTGAAGCTGGTGGGTGGCTTTGGGAGTTGGCTAGACTTATTTTAATTTGAAACCAACAAATGGTAGAAAGAGAGTGACTCATTTAATGAAGGTAAGCTGTCCTATTTCTCCACTGTGCCTCATGTACAGACAGCTCTCTCTCCCACCTGTCCTTGATGGTCCCTGGAAGCCCAGCATTTTTCTCCTTGGACTAAGCCTTGACAGCTCCGGTGGGAATTTTAACTGTGCTTTTATGCGGGGAACAACAAGCCGTTATGCCCCCACAGTGTCTCAGCACTCATTATTCAGATTAGTCAGCATCTGGTGATGGAATTACCTGGCTGGCCCTGATGTCAGAGGCCTGGGTTCAAATCCCAGATGTGTGATCTTGAGCGAGTTATCAGCTTCCTGAGCCCCTGCTGCTCTTCTGTTGGGAGGTTTGGCTAACTCACAGAGCCAGGATTTACCTAACATTAACCATATACCAGGCGCTAGGCTAACTGTTGCAGGAGCATCGTCTAGTGTAATCATTATAACGATACCATGGCGGGGGAGAGGGTTATTATCCCCACAGTAGAGGCCAGGAAACTGAGTTTCAGGTTATTTCACTTCCTCCCGGCTCCACGACTGATGAGGACTGGAGCTGAGACTGACCCCAGACCACTTCCGCTACAGAAGCATCTGCCACGGGAGCTTAGCGTCTTCAACAAGCAGATGCCCCCTAACGTTGTGGACGTCTCAGTTGACATTGGTTGATGAAAAGGGAGGGTTCTGATGTCCCACAGGAGTGAGGAGAGGTGGGCACAGGGCTTGCAGATGTCAAATACCATTCCCAGGATGGGAGTTGTGGCACAGCTAGGGGCACCCATATTTCGTATCAGAGAGCTGGGTTCCAGTCTTGGTTCTGCTGCCCATTCCAGCTTCCTGTTAATGCACATCCTAAGAGGCAGTAGGTGATGGCCCAAGTACTTGAGTCCTTACTATCCATGTGGGACAGCAGGATTGAATTCCTGGCTCCTAGCTTCTGCCTGGCGCTGTCCTGGTTGTCATGCTCATTTGGAGAGTGAACCAGCAGATGGAAGCTCTCTCACTCTCTATCTGTCTCTTTCCCTGCCTTTCAAGTAAAAATGAATATAATTTTTAACTATCATCCAGATAGTTAAAAAATGTGTACCATGCCTGAGGCCACACAGCTAATGAGTGGTATAGCCAGGGTTTGACATCAGACCAGTCTCATGTGGGGTTTCCACTCATGGTGGCTGCCCCTGTCTGCCCAGTAGAAGGCCTTATGGGTGTGCCCCTTGCTGTATCTGATACATAGTCCAGCGTCGGGCAATATTATTACTTATGCATAATTATATTGCTTGTGAATCTGCCACCTATAGGATCCTGCAGAAGTGCAGCACGGGACACGTGCAGCCTGGCAGGTGCCCTGGGTGGGAGGATGAAGAGCACCAAACAATAGGTAGCTGAAACTTGGTCTGCTTCACAGTTTTGCTAAGAGCTCTCGGTTCGCGCCTTCTATTATCCTCGTTGGCTCAGGGCTCAGGTGGTTTAGAGCTGCAGGTGCTGGGAGAAACCAGACTTGAAAGAGGAGCTAGTGGGCCGGCGCCGCAGCTCACTAGGCTAATCCTCTGCCTTGCGGCGCCGGCACACCGGGTTCTAGTCCCAGTCGGGGCGCCGGATTCTGTCCTGGTTGCCCCTCTTCCAGGCCAGCTCTCTGCTGTGGCCAGGGAGTGCAGTGGAGGATGGCCCAAGTGCTTGGGCCCTGCACCCCATGGGAGACCAGGAGAAGCACCTGGCTCCTGCCATCGGATCAGTGCGGTGCGCCGGCCGCAGCGCGCCAGCCTTGGCGGCCATTGGAGGGTGAACCCAACGGCAAAGGAAGACCTTTCTCTCTGTCTCTCTCTCTCACTGTCCACTCTGCCTGTCAAAAAAAAAAAAAAAAAAAAAAGAGGAGCCAGGATCTCCTTCCTTCAGGACTGTGCAGAGAAGTGGGAGCCCCAGAACACATGCATGAAAAGTCTTCCCTGTGGCCTTGCAGGAGCAGCTGGGCTGGTTAGGACCCACTGCCCGACAGCTCCCTCCCGACGCTGCACCATCAATCACAGAGCGGAAACAAGGGAGTGCAACTGTGTACAACCTGTCCCTGCTCCTGGAAGACAAATCAAAATTTACATCTTACAGATGGTGCTTTTTGGCATCCTCATCTCGCACCGAAGAGAGTGTGCAGCTCCACGGTGAAGCAAGGCCACTGCTACGGAGCCACCTCATTCGTGTCCACAGAGTTTCCAGGCCACTGGCCCATTGGGATGGACAGCTCTAAATGCAGATCAGGTGGAAAAGATCAAGTCAGTAGCAATCTCGTCAGCCCTTTCGTGAGCTTGGCCCAAGCAGATGGTCCCTCATCCTGCCACTCATGCACTCAGCAGACAGAGTGAGGACCATCTAAGTTTCAGGCCTTGCACTATGCTTGCCATAGTAATAACTAAAAATTGAAATAACATTTCAATGCATGGAACACTTTTTACAAAACATGTCCTTTCATTTGATCCTCATGGTAATTTCATGATGACCCCAAATTTCAGTCAGAAAACTGAGGCTGAGGGAGGCTGCCACCTTACCCAGGGATACCTGACTAGTAAGTGGCAGGTACTTTCACAAATTATTTCAGTTTTTTGTAAATAAGCCTGCTTATTTTTCTCTCTTTTTAAAAAATATTTATTTATGTATTTTAGATGGCTGCAATGGCCAGGACTGAGCCAGGCTGAAGCTAGGAGCCAGGAGCTTCCTCGACCTCCCACATGAGTAGCAGGGGCCCAAGCACTTGGGCCATGGTCTGCTTCCTTTACCAGGTCATTTGCAGGGAGCTGGATTGAAAGTAGAGCAGCCAGGACATGAACCAGCACCCATATGGGCTGCTGGTGAAGCAAGTGGCAGCTTTACCTGCTACGCCACACCACCATCCCCCTCATTTCAACTTTAAAGTAACCCTGTGGGGTAAATATTATCTCCATTGCATAGGTAAGGAAATGAGGCCTAGTGATGCTGAGTACCTTGCTCCAAACCACATAGCCAATAAGCAGCAGAGCCTGGCTTCTAATTCCAAAGCTAAGTTCTTTACCTCAGAGAAAAGCAGACAGGTCAGGATCCTGGGGTCCACTTGAGCAGCATGCAGATACATTAAAATTTTTAAAGAAACTGGCCCTGCTAATACCCAGATAGATCTTCCTGAGACTCGGACTCCCCTGGCTCCACCTTGCAGCACTGTTTTCTTTGCCCTCCCTGTGGTTAAGGTATTTCTGTGTCTAATAGAGGTGGTCTGCCACACCAGCCCTCACAGATAGGTGTCACCACTGAGCCTCCTAAAAATGACTCAGCTTCGGTTTCAGACATCAGTAAGTACGTTTCCCTAACAGTGCGTAAGTGAAGCATCATCTACCTGTTGCGTTTACTGAGTTTCCTCCACAGTCTCAGATGTGTTCAAAAGTGCTGAAGGGCCACTCATAAACACACACACACACACACACACACACACACAAAGAGAGAGCAATAAAACCTGGGTGATGCCATCGGAGGTTCCTAACGGAAGAGAATTTTGAGCTGGACTTTGGAGTATTTGCCACCTTTAGCTTAATTGTCCCAGAACCCATATGGCAAACTGTTTGGCTGAAATGAAGGAATTCTTGCAACCTAGGAGAGCTTCCTGTCTCTGCCTCAAAGTTGAAACTTGGACTTTAGCTGGGCTGTCATCTATTAAACGCCTAGAGTGTCTGCCCAGTGCTACAAGAAGTACTCTGACTTGCACTGGCTTCCTGGACTCTCTAAGTCAGCCCATTTTGTAGCTCAGGACACTGAGGCCCAGAGGGGCTTTGTGATTTGCTCAAGGTCACACAGCTAACAAGTAGTGGAAATGGAATTGGAGTTCATCTTCCTAGTTTTCCATGCTGACTCTTCATCTTGGGCATTTGGTCTCCACTTGTCCTCAGGGGTGGGCACCCCATCCTTACCATCCAGTCTAAGATGGGTTTATAGGAGCAAGGATATGACGTGGGGGAGAGGAAAGCCAGGGAGGGAGGCGTGGCAAAGAGCAAAGTGCTAGTCCAGACTGGTGGCAGAGAGAGAAGCCAGCCTGAGCAATGGCTCGGAAATCTCCCCTCTGGAGTTCATTTCAGTCACAGTGTCTTTCCTATTAAGCGGAGCAGTTGGTTGGCTGTAGGTGTCAGAATGGCCTTATAAAACTGGAATCCAATCTAATCCTAGGGGGCGAGCAGGCATGAGGGAGAGAGGAGGAGGAGAGGGAGGGCGGCAGGGGGAGCTGGCAGTGTTTCCAGGTACTAGGGGGTAAAGAGAGCAATTTGTCAGCTCTCCGCTGCTGGTGGCCGAAGAGATTCAGACCTAGCTCTGCTTTACTGGATCCCGGCCCCGCCTCCGCTTTGAGAGCTTTAGCCAGAACTGTACCTGCTCTTCTGGGGAGGCTGGGGCACTGCTCAGGGACTTCAGAGCTGCAAGGCTGTGATGTCCCAGGCCAGCCTTCACCCTGCAAGGACCTCCTGCATCCAGTGTGCCGAGCACTGTGCTAAGGGCTTTACCACATGTGTTCTAACTAATTTTTCTCACCATCTTTATGGGATTTAAACTGCTCTCTTTTTTTTCAATAAGATTTACTTATTTATTTGAAAAGCAGTGTTATAGAGAGACAGAGAGAGGGAGAGACAGAGAGAAAGAGATCTTCCATCTAACTACTGGTTCATTCCTGAAATGGCCACAGTGGCTGAGGCTTCGCCAGGCTGAAGCCAGCACCCAGAACTCCATCCAGGTTTCCCATGTGCGTGACAGCAGCCATCGCCCACTGCTTTTCCCAGGTGCATTAGCAAGGAGCTAGATTGGAAGTGGAACAGGCGGGACTCAAACCAGCACTCATATGGGATGCCGGCCTCAAAGGTGACAGCTTAGCTGTCTGTACCACAATGCTGGTCTCTATCCGTATTTTAAAGAGGCTCAAAAAGTTGCCGAGGGGTCATGAAACTAAATCATCGAAGAGCCAGAGTTTGAACCCAGGGTCCACATTCCGCCCCCACCACCACTCTTGGTGACCTGCCACAAAGGCATGCTGTGGAAGGGGCAAGAAATGCCAGGGAGCCCTGGTGCATGGAGGCCACGGGAAAGCAGGTCAAGAGAGCCCTACCACCTTCCACTGCCTTGACAGCGAAAGCCAAGAGCAGACCAGGGGGCCTACTTTCCTCAGATGGAGCCATTTTCTTTTCCAGTCTCCATTTAACTCCCCTTTAACTCTCCCAACACGAACCCTTCAGAATCAAAGCACATTAGCTGCCATCCAGAGTTAGCTGCCTTAGCCAGAAAGGAACTACATGCTGGCAAAGGCCACAAAAAGACATGAGGCTTATTTTTCATTTTGCCCCAAATCTTAAGTTTTCTAAACTATTTCCCCACTCTGTGATCTGCAGATTTCCCAAGTCTTGGAGGGTCCTGTCCACCTTCAAGGGTCCGATCGAGCCTGATCCAGGGCCGATCCCCAAGGAAGGCTACCAGGTGCCCTTCAGGGGCTGCAGGCCCTGGGCCACAGCCCTGCAGCACCAGGAGCACGTCCAAGACCCAGACTTGACTCTGCAGCCTGGCCGTTTCCTAGCGACAAGGCTGGACAGAGAAAGCCAGAGACCAACCTCCCAGGGCTGGGGCGGAGGCACTAAGCACCAGGCCCGACTTGGCTGGCAGACTGAACAGATGGGCCCGGCACAGGCGTCCTGAGCTACAGCCACAAAGGCAGGAGTGGAGCTGGGGAGGGGACTGGGAGAGAACAGCAAGGAAGCTGGGTCAGGAACAGGCTGGCAGAGCAGGGTGGGGATCCTGCAGACTAAAGAGCGCAACTTCTGCATGATGTAGCAGCCTTGTCTGGGCTCTCTCTCCCCCAGGGACACCCTGACCCCCACAGTGGCACTGAAGGCCATCCCCAGGGGGAGCTGAAGGACAAGCCCACCGGTGCTGGTTTTGGGCTGCCTAACACAGCCTTAGGAGCAAGAGGTCCCCTCCCTGCTCCACCTCCCCTCCCCAGCTCTAATGCAAGCATCTGTTTGCCTTGCAAAGCCCAACAGTATGTTGCGAACCAAGCCTGAAGGCACTACAAAGAGTTGATGGAGATCTTTAGAAGAGGGACCTGTTTTGTCACAGGGCTGCAGTTTGTTTGCAGGGCTGTTTAGATGGATGAGTTCCTGAGCCTGCCATAGAATGGCAGGAAGGCATGAATGACCCACATGCAGGTGCTGGAAAACTGAAGAGCTGTCACACCAAAGAGGGAATTCACTTATTTTCCAAAAGGTAGAACCAGCAGGTGGAACTTGCAAGAAGACAAATGTAAGCTCTGTTCTTTGGCAGACTTTTCTCATGGTGAAAGCCATCTGAAAATGGAATGGGTGCCTAGAGAAGGCAGAGGGCGCCCCCCACCCCCACAGAGGTGTCCCAGAAAAGCCTGAGCAAGCACCTGCTGGAATGTGGGAGCAAGGTTCAGGCCCCTCCCAGGCCCACATGGCTGTAACTTAATGAGAGGAACTATATTGAATAGCTCAACAATTTGATTCAAGTCATTCTGAATTCCATGTCTCTAGGCAATTGTCCTTCTTGAATGAGAAATCATTCTAAATAACAGTATCTTGAGATCAAAGGTGGAAGGGGGAGGGAGAGAGAGATTATGGTAGACCTACTTTGTTGCAACTCTGCCAACTGCTCACTCAGGGGGTAATGTCCTGCGTGGGTTCCTGGGCGTGGATGGGGTGTGTTCTTCAACAAATGGCAGCAGCAGGACTTGGCCCTGCCGGCCCATCCTTCTACCTGTGTGGCAGGTGCAGGAGGATGTAGTCGTGGGACGTGAGCCATTTCTTCCCCAGCACTTTGGAGAAGCCCCAGCATCCTGGAGCTTTGCCTGGGCCACAGGCCCTTAGGGAGTACTGCAGCCAGTAGGGTGGGGTTGGGGGGGGGCGGCACCCAGTGCTGTCTGTGGCCGCTGGTTGTGGGCCGATGTTTTCTCCCTAGACGGCTTAATACGCCACTGTTTGTGGAGCACCCTTGGAACCCAAGTGTCTTTGGCGTAATTATTGTTAATTGCACAGACTATTCTATAAACTCATCCAATTAAGAGAAAGTTATTAACTTTATAAAATATCGCAGGCATCCCACAGTGCAGTGTGTAGATGGAATAACAGTTTGAGAGGCAGAGTCAGCGTGAGATATCATGCAAATGAGGAGGTTTATTTACTTCTTTTTAAAAACACCACAACATCCACACTGAGCAGGTGGGTTTCCTCTCAGTTGGCCAGAGACTCTTGAGCCACTAGCCAAGCCTGGAGGGCTTTCCACCCAGTCTGGCTTCCCCCAGGTGAGCCCAGGGGTGCCTTTAGCAAGGCATCCCAGGAGCTCAGAAAATGTCCCCAGCTCCTGGGAGCAGGTGGGCCTCAGCTCCACCTCTTTCCCACAGTGTGACCTTCCACTGCTTGCCTAACCTCTCTGGGCTTCCATTTCCCTCTCCACAGAATCAGAAGACTGACCTCCTACTGTTGTCTCGAGAATTTAATGAATGAATGAATGCCCAGAACATTTGCAACAGTATCTGATGCGTAGTAATGGTCAGCAAGCTTTGCTGAACAATGCTATCTTGATTTTTTTAAAAAATAATTGTAACTCCATGACAATGTATCTCCCTTGAAGTTTCCTCTCACACGTTGCACCTCAGTAAGAAATTATGAAGCTCTGTAACACTGATTATTATTTTAAAATCTATCGTGGTTGGACCATAATTCGTTAAATGAATATTTGAATGAGGTACAACACATGCATGTCAGAGGACACAGATTACAAATACACGCCTTAGTCATTTTTCCTAAGCTAAACACATATGTGTCGTCATCACTTAGCCTGGGAAGTAGAACATCACCAGCACCCTGGAAGCCACCTCCCAACCCTTGTGTTCCTCTTCCCCCATCACTAACTCCCCAGGGGAGGGAAAAAGCATAAAATCCAATTAAGCCAAGGGTACTCTTTGGGGAGTCTGATTTACTTTGTTCAGCTTTATGTTTTTGAGATTCATTCATGTGAGACTCATTCATTCAAACCTAGAGCAAACACAAATGTCCATCAGCAGTGGAAAAACAGACTGTGCCATCATCATATAATGAAATACTATACAACAAGGAAAAGCAGCAAATTCTACGCAGCAGGAGCCAGGCCAGCTTCCCACTGAGTAGCTGTGGACTGTCTGCCAGGACCTGGCTCAGAACTTACCGTAATTGTTGTGTTTGTTTCTTCACTGACACATTTATGAGGTACAATATGAGATTTCAGTACATGTTTACAATGTGTAAGGATCAGATCGGGGCAGTCCATGTATCCATTACTCAGACGTTTCTCCTTTGTCTTGGAAACATTCAAAATCCTCTCCACTAGCTATTCTGAAACAGCACAGTTAATTGTTGTCAGCCATAGTCACCCTACTGTGCTATAGAACATTGGGAGTTATTCCTTCTGTCCAGCTGCACCCCTGTACCACAAGCCGTCCTCTCTCCATCTCTTCTCCCTGGTCAAGAGGCTGCTGTAATTCTTGAACCACCCACTGTGGGCACCCTGTCAGCCCCAGCAGCAGGATCTGTTTCTCCAGCCACCCCCAATCCACTAAGGTAGAAGGGAGTGCATCTGAGGGGAGACACCATGGGAGGCGGTGAGCACCCCGTTACCAGAGGCATCACTAGCAGACAGCAGAGCCCTGCTGACAATGGAGATTTTAGCGTCAAGTGGCCAGTTGGACCAACGATGGCCCCAAGATCTCTCCCTCCTTTGTTCTGTTCACTGAACACAGGATTATTACGTTGGACTCCTGAGAGTCTGACAGTGGGACGACGCCAGAATGATCTGTGCTGGATAAAAATGAGCTGTGCCGGCGCCGCGGCTCACTAGGCTAATCCTCCACCTTGCAGCGCTGGCACACCAGGTTCTAGTCCCGGTCGGGGTGCCGGATTCTGTCCTGGTTGCTCCTCTTCCAGGCCAGCTATCTGCTGTGGCCAGGGAGTGCAGTGGAGGATGGCCCAAGTCCTTGGGCCCTGCACCCCATGGGAGATCAGGATAAGTACCTGGCTCCTGCCATCAGATCAGCGCGGTGCGCCCGCCGTGGCTGCCATTGGAGGGTGAACCAATGGCAAAGGAAGACCTTTCTCTCTGTCTCTCTCTCTCTCACTGTCCACTCTGCCTGTCAAAAAAAAAATGAGCTGTGTCCCATCAGGACCCTCCGCTCCCTGCCCTTTGGGGCTCCCCATGCTGCTCCCATCCCTGGTCATGGGGGTGACAGTCACCAAATGACCTCTTGCAGTGACCCAAGGCTATTGCTGAGCTGACCCGGTCAGTGTGGGAAATTGTGCTGTGAGGACTTCTTCCTAGGAAGCGACAGCTGCCTTTCTACCTACACAAAGCACCTGCTTTAAGCCTCGCCAGGCCCACTGCCCTGATGTTCTTCCCCCTCCACAGCTTAGCAGGGAACGGAAGACAGCTCATTCTGGCCAGAAGTCCATGCCATGAGGGTCACAAGTAGGATTTGCTACCAAAAGCAAGTTCCTGGGCCAGGCATTTGGCATAGCAGTTAAGATGTCAGTGGGATGCCCACATACCATGTTGGAATGCCTGGGTTCCAAGTCCCTACTCTCTTCCCAACTCTAGCTTCCTGCTAATGCAAACTCTGGGAGGTAGCGGGTACTGACTCACGTAACCAGGTCTGTGCCATTCATGTGGGAGACCGAGATGGAGTTCCAGGCTTCTAGCTTCAGCCTGGCCCAGCCCTGGCTATTTGGGGCATTTGGGGAGTGAACCAGCAGTTAGAGATCTGTGTGTGTGTGTGTGTGTGTGTGTGTGTGTGTGTCTGCCATTTAAATACATATATGCATACACATATACTTACATACATATGCCCCCTTGATAGGCCATCATCTCAGACCTCAGGTTGAGATGGAGGCCCAGGAAGGGCAGCCAGAGCCAACAGCTCTTCCCCAGGGCAAAGAGCACACAGCCATGTTTTCTTTCCATGCTCAGCATCATTTTCTCATTTCCTCTTCAGAGCAGCCATGGGGAGGATAAAATTACACCCATCCCCCAGATGGGAAAACTGAGCCACCAGGGGCTTAAATGACCCTACCAGAATCAATAGATCTTCAATTACAAAACTAGTACTTTTAAAAGGACACTTGAACCAGAGGTAACCTGAGACGGACTATTTGCTATCAGCTCTTTATGTCTTTCTTTTTGAGATGCAGAAAGACAGAGTTTCCACCCACTAGTTTAACTCCCCAGATGTCTGCAACAGCCAGACTGGGTGAGACAAAAACCGGAGCCAGGTATTCAATCCACATCTCCCATGTGGGTGGCAGGAACCCAACTACTTTCTGCCTCCCAGGGTCTTAATTAGCGGGAAGCTGGAGGCAGGAACCAGAACTGGGTATTGAACCTAGAAACTCCACTGTGGGATGCAGGTGTCTTAAATGATGTCTTAACCTCTAGGCCAGATGCCCACCCTGCTGTAGAATCTTTAATAGCTTTTCTCTGCATAATTATCCATGGCAGGCCATGCCCTCTCTCTGTTGGCATCAGAGCCCGAGCCAGCCCTGGGCTTGTCCCTGGCCTCACTCAGCAGCAGAGCAGACCCCCTGGAGAGGCAGGCCACACTGGGGTTGGGGGTGGGGCACTGGGGCTTGTACAGTGACTGCAGCTTCCCCTTCCATAACATGAAAAGAGCCACATTCTCTTGCAGTCAGATTCTCTGAAGCGCCAGGCACCACTGCAGGGTTTCCACTGGAGGCAGGAAAGTCGGCCTGGGCCGGGCACTGTGTCCCAGCTCCAAGGCCTATTTGCTTCAGGACCTTGGCCAAGTCACTTAATCTCTTTGAGCAGGTGTTTCTTCTTCAACCCCCACCCTACCCTGGGATAATCATCCCTGGCTACCCTGGTAACAACAGGGCATCAAAGGAGAAGGAGGGTGGGGAGGAAGAGAAGAGAAAATCAGCTGAGCAGAGGGAAAGCTTTGTGATGAGATCCTGTGTGGCTTCACATGCGAACCACCTGGGGAGCTTTTAAAACTGCACAGGGGCTGGCAGCTGCAGTGCCGGCATTCCCTATGGCGCTGGTTCGAGACCCAGCTGCTCTACTTCAGATCCAGCTCTCTGCTATGGGCTGGGAAAGCAGTAGAGGATGGCCCAAGTCCTTGGGCCCCTGCACCTGCATGGGAGACCAGAAAGAAACTCCTGGTTCCTGGCTTCAGATCAGCTCAGCTCTGGGCCATTGCAGTCATTGGGGAGTGAACCAGTGGATAGAAGACCTCACTCTCTCCCTCTCCTTCCTTCTCCCTCTCCCTCCCCTCTTCCCTTCTGCCTTTCTGTAACTCTGCCTTTCAAATAAATAAATCTAAAAAAAAAAAAAAACAAACAAAAACAAAAACAAAAAAACCTGCAACCCTGCATGGCCTGCCCCACCCCAGACCAAGGCTTGTTCTCAGGGAGCTTTATGTCAGTGGGGCAGACAGACCAGAGTGCAGAACTGCCAACCACAGCGTGTGCAGAGGCAAGGAAATGCGGGCATTTGCACACATCCTGGGGAGCCTGTGGCTTCTCTTCACTGTCTCTCTCCTCCCCCCATGCCAAGGCAGAGAGCTTTTCTGGAAAGGAAAAGTCATCATAAATATCCAAAAGCAACTCTGCCTTCACCCAGAGAGCTCCCAGACTTCCCCAAGCCTCCACACCATCCCAGCAGGGTGGAGCCAGCAGACTCAGTGATCCTGGCTTCAAACCCCTGCACATGGCCACAGGTGGAGTCGCTGGGGGCTGCGCGGGGCCCAGACCTCCGAGCTTTGTGCAGAGCTCTAGCTCTTCGGGGTCGGCTCCTGCCCCCGCTCCCCCTACCCCCTCTGGCAGGAGGCGGCAGGGAACTGCAGCCTTCCTGAATCCCTGACCCCCTGGGGCGGGTTATATTTGGATGTTAAAAGTAATGACACATCTCCAGAAGTCCTCCCCTGCCTGCCTCCCGCGGTGAAGTCTCCTGGCAGGGAGGGGCGGGCTTATATTTAGGGCTGGCATTCCCTCCTAGGCATCCTGTTCTGAAATGGAAATTCTTTTAATAGCTAGCCAGCCCCAAGTATTTAATGAGCTGGTGTTGACTTTTTGATTTCTTGTTCTTGGTAGAGGACTCTGAGCTGCCTGGGCTAATTAGGAGTCCCCTTCACAAGACGTCTCACTTTTTCTTAGGGAGGAGCAGACAGGGCACCCTATTATTCCTCAATGCCCCTTTCATCTTTCCCCTTTAAGCCTCTGCCTTACCTGAGAACTTGGCTTTCCTGTTGAAATTCACCTCTGCCAGGAAGTCTTCCCAGATTTATCCACTTGTCTCTAACCATCCCTTTACTACTGCCCCACAAGTAAGCCCTGGAGGCTTTTCCTGGGACACCTGCTGTGTGTCCCGGCAACATTAGCAGCACTGTAACACCTGTCTCCTGGCTGGAGTCAGGAAATGTCTGAGTTGACCACTGGGATAAGGGATTCCTTTCAGAGTCTGATAACCCTCTACCCAGAAATAATTACACATATGCATACAATTTTAAAATTTTTTCTATTTATTTGAAAGGCAGAGAGATAGAGACAGAGAAAGAAGGTCTTCTATTCACTGGTTTACTTTCCAAATGCATACAATAGCTGGGGCTGGCCCAGGCCAAAGCCAGGAGCCCAGAACTCAATCCAGGTCTCCCTTGGCTGGGACCCAAGTCCCTGAGCTGTCACCTGCTGCCAGCTGGGGTGTGTATTAGCAGGAAGCTGGACTCAGAAGCAGAGCCAGGACTATGATGTAGGCTGTGGGTGTCCCAAGTGGTGTCTTCAGTGCAGCACCAAAAGCCCACCCTGACATGTGCACAAAATTTCAAAATGATTTCAGAGGTACATGGACCCTCCAAAGTCCATCCCAGCCTCCTGGGTTACTAGGGCTGACTCCCTGGTTGCAGATGCAGAACCCATGGCCCCTCTAGAGATGGAAAGTGACTTACCCAAGGTGACACAGTCAACGAGTGACAGAGCTGAAATGCAGACCCTGGCCCATGCATCTGTCTGCTCCCTCACCTCACTCGGGCTCCTTCCATCAGCCCTGTCCGGTCTCTTCATGGCCACCAGCCCCCGGAACAGGGGGGCTTTGCACCCCAAGGATGCTCATGGCATGATGGTAACCAATGGCTTCTCTGGGAGATGACAGTCCAGCTGGGTCCTGGGCACAGCAGGCCTCGGCAGGCGCCAAGGGTGTGGGGGCTGCACAGTGCATTCTGGCAGTGGGGTAGGGGGACGTCACTGGCCCCTTGCGCCTGAGTACTGTGGCGCAACCGGTATTGATCTCTTGATTACCTCCTGGAAGGGCAGCTTCATCTGTCAAGCAAAACAACCTTTGTATCTGCAGCACAGGCAGTGATCCTCAGCGGGGCCTGGTGGCGTGTTCAGGGTGGGCCAAGGGGGAGGCAGGAGAAGGGGGCAGGCTGCCGAAGAGACTGAGAGCATGATGCTGATGTGCAAAATGAAAAGAGAAACCTTGCAGGTGGATAGGCAACATCTGACTTGTCTGATGAGGCTGCGTGCATTTGGGCTGGGGATGAGGCCGTGGGAAAGGCAGCAAGCAGCAGGCAGAGAGGAGGCTCCCTGGGCCTTGCCTCCTGGTGGACCTCCGTCTGCAAAACCTCTCCCAAGGTGGAAGAAACCCTTTCGGCCTAAGCCTCACCTGGTTGATCCTCTCCGGAGTCTGTTAAGCGCCCACTATGTACAGAGTGCTGCGTTCGGAGCCAGGGTGGGGGCACACACAGAGATGAGCAAGGGCAGCTCCCTGCTCCCCAAGACGGTGCATTCACTGTGCATGGGGGTAGGGGAAGAGCCCACCAGCGGCCCAATCTTCAGCAGGGTAAAGGCTGTCTGGAGACACAGTGTGTTTGGGGCTAAGGTGAGGTCAAGTTCAACTGGGAGCCCTGGGAAGTTTCTGAGACAAGCTGCAGTGAGCCCTAAAAGTTGGACAGGACACCATCAGGCAGAGCATAGAGGGAGAGAGCCTTGGGGGTCAGGAAGGGGCTTGAAATCATCCAGAGAGCAGGGCCAAAGGGGACTTGCAGTTGCTGGACGTGCAGGGAGACAGGAGTCAGGGAATGGCTAGGCCTCTCACCCTGGTGCCAGATGGGCACTGAGGTCTCTCACCGAGAAAAGGAGCCCAGGGGACAAGTGATGAGGGAACATCCTGGGGGTCAGAATCTGGTGATGTTGGGTGCTGTCTAGAGGCCACACTGTGACCCGCTCTTGGGACAAGTGTGGTGATCAGAAACAGCCACGGTCTCTGCCGTCCTGGAGCTGCAAGTTCAGTGGTGAGACCTTCATCAGAGCATCCCACACACCACTGGAGAAGGATGTTCCCGGGGCAGCACCAGGGAAGGTTGCCATCCTGCAAAGACCTTGGCCCTGGGGGGCTGTCGCGGGTCTGGGAGTGGAGGGCCAGTCTCACTTGCCTACAGAAGCTAGACAGGAGCAGACATCTGCAGGATAAGAAAGGAGGGAGGGTAGAGGACCCGGCAGGTGAGGCTGTGGCCAGCAAGGAGGGAGGCAGGGCCTGAACCGTCTTCATGCTTCGGCGGGGCCCGACCCCACAGAGCATGGCTGGCTGCATGGGCAGCTCTGGCTTCTGCTCTGTATGCCGACCGCAGGTGGGAAGATGCGCTCTGCTGTGCTGCTCTTGGGGGTACCAGTGAGTGCCTCTTCCAGAAGGGGTGAGGTGGCCACAGATGGAGACGCTGGGAATGGGTGTGCACTCAGGCTTGGCAGTTCTCCTTCCAGGAGTTTACCCTGCAGAGATGTGACACCCCTTGCCGTATTTTTTGCAGTGTTCCTTGTCATCATTGAAACCTAGAAGCAACTTCAATGCCTAGGAATGGAGAACTGGTCAACCCTTGCAAAGACAGCTTTGTGTACACTAATGAGGAATAACCCCCAGGATATTGTCAGTGGACAAAGAAAAACAGAAAGGGAGGGACAAGTGGGTTTGGTGATTTGCTGGGGGAGGTCCACGGGGAAAGACCCAGCACCTCCGTTACTGACTCCTCCCTCCCAAGAGTCTGTGCTCACCGCCGCCCAGGGCCCTTGCTGCATGGGGGGAGGCGGAAAACTAGCCAGGAACGCTTTGTAAAGGGTCTTTGATCACAAGGTCTCCATTCCCTTCTTGGGAAGACCAGGTGAGAATCTGCACCACCCTCCTGCAGCTTTGTAGGCAATGGGTAAAAATTAAATCCTTGAAAATATAATGCTCCTGTAGATCATTGGAAAAATAAAACACTAATGTCCCCCACCACCCCCACCAAAATGGACAAGAGAATTTGCAGAAAAAATAAAAATCATTGAAAAAAAAATGGGGCAGAGGAATCAGCCTCACTAGTAATCAAAAATGCAAATTAAAGCAAGCTACCAGTTTGCCCTATCAGTCTGGCACATATTTTAAAAAATACATAATGCTGGGTGGGTGTTGTGGTGCGGTGAGTTGCAGCACCACACAGGATACCTGCATCCCATATTGGAGTCCTGCCTCCGCTTCCAGTCCAATTTCCTGCTAATGCACCTGGGAGGCTGCAGAAGATGGTGCAAGTACTTGGGTACCTGCCACTTTCATGGGAGACCTGGCTTTGGCCTGGCCCAGCTCTGGCTATTGCAGACATTTGGGAAGTGAACCAGCAAATGTAGGATCTGTGTGTGTGTGAGTGTGTGGATATGTGTCTTCTCTCTCTCTCTCTCTCTCTCTCTGTGCCTCTCATATACATTTTTAAAGCATATATATATATATATATATGCATGTGTGTATACATATACGTATATATACTGCTCAGTCTTGGCAAAGAGGAGAAGGACAATCTGGAACCCCACAGATGACAGTGACAACTGGTACAGCATTGACTGTATGTGTCAATACTTAAGCCAATAGTATCAAAGAGCCTTAAAATAGTATTTCCTGTAATCCCAAAAACTTCACTTCCAAGAATTGATCCTAAGAATATAATCAGAAATGAAAAACCCATACATGGACTAAACACCAGGCATCAGAGCACTGTTTAAACACATGATCGTTCTCCCTCAGTGGCCTGTCCCGTGGTTATCCTGGGAGAAGCTCACGTATGTAACAGTGTTCTCATTGCAATGTAGAGTGAAATAGGTAGGAAACAGAAGGGTGTACAGGATGGCCCCAACTATGCCAAAATGTGTGTGTGTATGTGTGTGCATATTTATACAGACACATGTAGAAGCAGAAAATGCTATCAAGGAGATACATCAAAGTATGTTAACAGAGTTGGATTGTGGGTTTCCTTTTCTATGTACTTGTCAATATGTTTCAATGTTTTAATAAGTACAGTTTATTTTTATGATCAGAAAATTCACGTCTACTGGTGGGCCATGTCACCCCACCCCGGTCACCCTGTCTACCTGTCCTGATTGAGGCCGCCTCCGCTGGGGAAGTGCCACACTCCACACCTGTGTGGCTGCTGGCTCTGTTCTAGGTCATGTCTGCTTTTGCATGAGCTCTCATATCCGTTGCTGTTGGTCTGTGAGTCTCAACACACAGGCTGTAAGTCAAAATTCATCCACTACATTGGAGATGGAACTTCTTTTAGCTTCCATGACTGATGCGCCTGCCCCAAGGCCCCCATACCCCTGGGGCAGGTGAAAGGAGGAGGAGGTCTTAATCTCACCACTTGGCAAAGAATGGAGTGGAGCGCTAGGTCTTGCCGTTTAAAGCAGCTGGTCGGAGGCCCAGTGCTTCATCAGAACTTCTTTGTCCCACTAATGCAGCCCTGGGTCCTCCCACCCAGGATGGCTCTGGGTGCAGGGGACACTTGCCTGCATGTGCAGGGGACACTTACCTGCATCCAACGACTCCTCTGCTGCACTCCTCAGCGGTGCTGCTAAGGTCTGGCGTGATGAGGTCTGTTCTCTTGGCAAAGACAAGGTGTGGGGACAGCTTGCTAGGGAGCCAGGCCTCCTCCACCTGCTGCTTTCACTGAGACCAGCTACTGGTCCCCAGGTCCCTCCCCATCCCTGCCCATACTTCTGGGCCCGTCCCTTCCCCAGAGCCTCTGCTCTTGACCCAGCTGACTTGAATTTTGTCTCCTGCTGAGCCCCTAATGTGCAACAGGTGCAGGGCAGCCTGTGCTGTGAATGGTGGCTCCCAGGTGGCTGGCTTCTGTAAGGGGCATGAATGGCAGAGACCCAGACCAAAGCACCTGCACACGTATAGGGGCTTTAAAATGTTCATGGAAAGTAGAATTAAAAAGATAAGTTTATTCTGAGGGTAAAAAAACAAACTTGAAATCCATAGTTTTTTAATAATATACATCTTGAGCTTTTTTGAAAGCCCCTTGTGGGCACCTTGTCTGTGGGACTGCTGGGTCTGACCACCCCACCTCCACCCCGCCCTGGCCTCTCCTCCCCCTTTCCTCCAAAGCATGTCTAGTCCAGTCTCTAAGGTGGATCGACTCAACCTAGAGCCCCAAGAGGTCACATTGGTGTTACGAGAGGCCGCATATGCTCTCCCTGAAAGACCAGGGCCTGTCCAGCCCTCCCGTCCCCTGCTCCGGGTCCTTGGGAAGGAGCCCCCTACTCCGGGCAGTTGGCCATGGAGCCTTGCCCCCAGAGTACTGTCTAGTCCCAGCAGATGGTGAGGCTCCCAAGGGCAGGGCTGTGATTCAGCCAGTCCTGTGTTCTCAGCTGTTTAGCATGTGGAAATTTCCAGAAGTACTAATTAACTAAATGGGTCAGCTCTCCTCCTCTAATCTAAGAGTATCTCTCTGGGTAAATCCCACTCTCCGCCAGCGGCCCCCAAACAGGCACCCTCCACAGAAAGACCTTCCTGGGTGCCGATGCCGTGGCCTGATCAGCAACTGTAAAGAAAACGGGCATGGGAAACACAACCCAGATTTCCCTCCCAGGCTCAGGGATGGGCCGGCAGCAGCAGGGCGAAGTGCAGTGGAGATCAGGAGGACCTCTGACCTCCTGGACAAGCCCAGGAGCAGCAGCTAACTCGATGGTCACCTATGGAGCGGGAGCAGTGTGGCCTGGTGGGCGGGGCAGGGTTGGATGGAATCTGGGCCTTTTTTCAAATGAGCATATCTAAGAGAAGAGAGAATGTTCTCAAGAGTTCTGGGGCATTGTATGGAAAACAGGTCACATTTATCTAAGGGTATAACTATGGCCATGGGTAAAATTCGAGAAAGTAGGTCTTCACTCATCTTGGCGCTGGTGGCAGTGCGATGGGCAGGTGTGCCACTGGGCAGTGGGCAAAGAAAGTAGATTTCCTCTGGAAACTACAGAAGCCATGGGAGGAGGGAAAATATTCCTGATCTCGGGCTTCCTCTCTGGTCCTCAGAATTCACCCACAGGAATTCTCAGGAGGGAGGAAAGAACCCTGAGAGAGTGGTGCCCGTGGCTCCAGCAGTGCTGAGAGCTCGGGGCGGGCGGGGGACCATGTCACAGCCTCCTCCAGGGTCTCCTGGGAGCCCAGTAATGCTGTGACCAACGCAAGCATAGTTTCCCACACACCCAAGAGAAGAGTTTGGCTCTTCCCATTCCACAGAATGGAAAACTGAGGCCAGAGAGTGCAAGAGCACTTTCCAGGCCCTGGGACTGGTGTTCTATATATTGTGTCTCACCCTTGTGGCAGCCCCACCAGGAGCCTGGGGTTGGCCTCAGCTGATGGGCAAAGGAAAGCGAAGCGGCTGCCTCCCTACAGCACAGCCAGGAAGGAGCCAGGCGGGTTCAAATCCAGCTTTCCTGGCTCCAGAGCTCCCGGGAGAGGTATTCACCCACCCTTCCACTCCAGCCCCCACCGCTCCCCGTCACTGGTCCAGCCACCCCTCCCCTCGCAGGCGCTCCTGACCTAAATGGAGAAATCTAGTCCAACAGCGACAGACTGTGTGTGCCAGGCCTAAAAGAAGCCAGGTGGTGGAGTAAACGAAAGTTGGCCGAGGGCCTCCGCTAAAGTGCTTCCCTTCTGCCTCGTCCTTGCATTCTGGGCTGGGCTGGGTCTGCGGGTGCCGCCTCCGCGCACACAAGAGGGCTCTGGGCTCACAGCCCTGAGCTGGGGAACAGAGGGTGGGAGCATGGACACAGGCGCCTGAGCTGGGCACCGGCGTGGAGACAAAGGTCGCCTCATTAGTGACTCTTGGGACCCTCGGTCAGAGCAGCCTCACCGTGGACTGAGGGCAAGAGAAGGGCTCTGCTGACCGAAAATCCTGCAGGAGGGAGGGAAGGAGGGCGACAGAAGAACTGAAAGAAAGATGTTCTTCATCTGCCGTGGGCTCCATCCGTCAGGCCTTCCCCTAAACCCACTGCCAACTGACAGCAATGGTCCTCCCCAGAAGTCACACCTCCCCAGATTGGGGAGCCCTGGATCCCAGCCAGGCCACGTTGCCAGGGAGGCAGGCGCAGGCAGACGGACCAGCATGGGAGATAGCATTTGCCATCTCCAGTCTCTGGTCCCTCTGTCCTGGGCTTCTCGGAGCCCTCGGCAGGAAGCCAGAACTAGGTGGGTAGAGGGAAGGTGGGTGGAGAACAGGATCTGGTGCGGGAGAACGTGAATGAATGAGCTGCTGCCTGGATACATGGCTTTGCCAGCCAGGGGAGAATTCCTTCCAAAGAACCAAGTCTGCTGTCCGTTCAATATTCACAAGCTGGGCCCGCCAAAGTGGGGGCCTCTGTTGGTTGTTGCCATTTAACACAGGTCTTGATGAGAGAGAGGGAGGCGCAGGCACAGCAGGGAGGTAGACCTCTGTGCACAGGAGGAGGTCAAGTTCACTGCAGCAAGTCATCTCGCTGCAGTTCGTCCTGCCCTCGCGGTGACAAAGGTCAGGACGCCCCAGTCATGGTCGGCCACTTCGCAGAAAAGGTGCCTCCCCACTCACTGGTCCCTGGAACAGACTTAGGTTCAGCCCAGGGAGCCTGCAGCAAACGCCTGCCATGGGTCAGACCCTGTGCAAGATGCTCTCGAAGGCCAATGCGGACTCCATTACCTGCGGGGAGCTTATTCTCTGGTGGACTTGGGTGCAGGCAGCAGTCTGCTTAGGAGAAAGACCTAGGCTTTCAGTCAGACAGGCTTGGTGTACAGAAAGACCAGCTCTGCCGGAGCTCAGCTGTGGCGTCCTGGCCGCGTCACCTGCCCAGCCTGTCTTCCTCCCGGACTCCAAGGGGATAATAACGCCTTTCTGGAAGTGTCATTTCAAGGATTACAAACAAGATATCGGCACAATTCCTGGCGTAGGCCACTGCTCAATACCTGTGAGCTGCTGGTGGTAGTGATAATATTTGACCCTTGGACAAATCCCTTGCTCTTCAGCTCCTTTGAGGATATTGCTTAATTTTCAGTTTTTATCCAAAATGTTGGCATTTCTTAGAGTGACTCTTAGAATAACCCTCCTTAGCCAGAATGATTCCATTATTGCCCCCGTGCTAGAGAGAAGTGTCAGTCTCGCCTCTGAATTTAAAAACCTTCACAATAAATTCCGCCTCCTGACCTTTAGGCCGTCAGCCATTGCATTAGGGAGTAATTACATCCAACCGCAAACATTTATGAAGTGCTAGCTCTGAGTCAGCCACTGTGCTGAGTGCCTGCCATGCACCCTCTCATTGACTCTTCATAGCAAACCTTGACACGGGAACTTCACTATCACCATTTTACAGGTAAAGAAACTGAGGCCCTGAGAGATGAACTCGCCCATAATCCCTTGGTACAGGATGGAGCAAAGATTCCAATCTCCCTGACCCACATCTCCTACCGGCTGTGGCAACAGGGTAGAGAGGAAGAACCGACAGGATATGGCCTTACATGTGTGAGGGAGGATTTGCTAGGGAAGTGGCTCATGGGATTACAGTGGCTAGGAGGGCCCACAACAGGTTGGAGACCCTGGGATGCCAGCAGTGTGGCTCAGTCCAAGCTCCAAGGCTTCAGATCCACAGGATTTGGTGGGGGTAGCTCTTGGTCAGAAGTCAGAAACCTGAGAACTGCGGGCCCAGGCCTTGGGGTACGAGGCCAGAGACCCTGGAGTTCTGATGGCCCAGCTCCTGGGAAGAGACCAGTTTGCCTCTGTGCTTACTCTCTTCGGCCCCTGGCCAACTGGAGGTGCCTGTCCACGCTGAGGGCAAGTATGGCAACCTACCTGCAGATACTTATTGGGTACCAGCTGTATGCCTAGCCTGTGCTGCATACCACAGAGTCTATAAAGAGAAGCACAGGTACAGTTCAGTCTAGCAGTTAGGATGCCAACACACCACATCAGAGAGCCTGGCTCAAGTCCCTGCCACAGCTCCTGACTCCAGCTCTCTGCTAATGCAGACCCCTGGAGGCAGTGGTGATAACTCAGGTGATCGGGTTCCTGTCACCCACATGGGAGACCTGAATTGAATTCTCCCAGCTTTGGCCTTGGCCCTGTTCCAGCTATTGCAGGCATTTAGGGAGTAAGTTAGTGAATGGGAGTCTCTCTTTCTCCTCTCTCTCTCTCTCTCTCTCTCTCTCTCTGCCTCTCAAATAAATAAATTTTTAAAAGAAAGATTTAAATAAAAATAAAGAGAAGTCCTGTCTGCAAGAGGTCCCTGGCAGCTGGAGGGCAGAGACACACTTCTGGCTGAGGCACCTGGCCACATCCAGCCACCTGTGCCAAGACCTCAAGTGGAGCAGAGGATGCACTCTTGGCTGGCACCAGCTCGGATGTCTCTCAAATCTGGAAACACAAAGCCGGTGCTTGAACCTACCTGACATACTGGGCTTTCTGTTTTCAGAGGCTACCTAAAGGCGGCATCTCTGTTGCTGATGCAGAGGTAGGAGCAGAGGTGGAAAAAGCAGTTGGCCTTTCGATAAGTCACTCATTTCAAACAGAAGCAAGCTGAGACTCTGTAGGTATATGACCTCACCTCGGCAACAGGGAATGTGGTGAGACTCAAAGAAAATGCTTCCAGTTTCCATTTGAGAACTTGTTGTCCCAGGAGAGCTAACCCAGCCTAGAAGACACTCAGCTGGCCCCATATGCCCAGGTCACAGCAAGCCAAGACCCAAACCAGCCCGGGGAAACTCCTGCTGGTGGAACCAGCTCCCACCCACTCAAGGATGTGCTGTCCCTCTCTCTCCTCTCCTCTCCTCTCCTCTCCTCTCCTCTCCTCTCCTCTCCTCTCCTCTCCTCTCCTCCCCTCCCCTCTCCTCTCTTTTCCTTTCCTATCAATGCTTGCTCTCAGAAAAGCCTGCAGAAATGTACCTTTGTGAAGGGGTGAGTAACTGAGTGCAGTTCGCCTGTCTTGTGGACATTTGCTTATAAAGCAGGCTATCACCTGTTTAAGTAAGAGGACTAAAGCTTGGAGAGCAGAATCTCAGGCCTTGGTGGATACTGAATGTGTTTGGGATGGTAGGGGGCTTTGGGACCCTTCATGATAGTGCCACCTGTTCCAGCTAAACCTGGATGCCCTTGAGCTTGGGCATCTCACCTGGGCCCTCTCCTGGCCTCAGAGGATTAGAGTAGGTCTCCCTGTTGATGAGTTTCTACCCTGCCCCACCCTCACCTCCCACCACCAGCCCTGGTGGCCTTTGGTCCTGGCTGTGGTTGGTTTAGAGCTGGGGCTGGGGAGGGGTAGAGAAGAGAGGAGGTGGCTGCAGGCTGGAGGCAGGGAACAGCTGGAGCGCCTCCGAGGGAGCAGCTGCCACTCTGCCCGCTCTGTGGTGTGCGGCAAAGGGGTGGCTCGCAGACTTCTCAAGGGCTAATCTGGTTCAATACATCCCAGCTGAGGAGGTGGGAACTGCCCTCAGATGGTTCCTGCCCTTCCTCCGGTCCCCCTGCAAGGGCCTCCAGGGCCTCTACAGGGCCAGATGATGTAAGGTCCGTGGGGTCCTGTCTTCAGCCCCATCCCCCTCTCCCTCCAGCTCTGGGTGTTGGCCTCCTACAGAGGCCAGCTAGCGCTGAAGGAAAGGTCCTGGACTCCACATCTGTCACCTTCCCCCTGCCCAGCAGTGCCCAGGGAAAGGAGACTGCCATCTCCACAGCGGCACGGCACAGCTACCCGCAATGCCAAGAGATAATGACAGGCTGAGTGTTCTGTGCCTAGTGAGGACTTGCATGCAAATGACTCGGCTCTGAATGGGCTTAATTGTCACTGCCTAGTGTGGTGGCTCAGACCACTGCTTCCCGCCCCCTGAGCTAAGGGAGAGAAGGGAGCAAGGAGTAAAGGGGCTCCTGTGGCCTGGGAAGGGGAGGGGGACTCCAAATGGCCCTGGAGCTGGAGGGAGAGGGAAGCTGGCAGTCCCCCTGCATGGCGGACAGTGCACAGCTGGGAGCCGAGAGTGGGGACTCACTGCCCTACTCCCCGGTGTGATCCTGAGCACGATGTGGCTTTACAACCGAAAATCCCTTTATATGTTGCAGCTCAGCCGTGAGAGGCTGTCACGTGCCTGCAAGATGTTCCTGCTTGGCCAGCCAGGCCTGGGAAGAGCCAGGAGGGGGTGCAGAGAACCAGGCAGTTAGGGCACTCCTTCCTTGTATGCTACACAGGGCCCCCTTGCCCCAGCTGCCCTCCAGGAGTGCCAGCCAGGGACGCTGGCAGAGCAGGGCACAGAGGCTGGTGAGGAAGGAGTGGGGGTGGTCAGAAGTAGAGACAGCCGACACTGTTGCTTGCTGCTCACGTGTTGGGCCTTTTCTCCACCAAATGCTTTTATCTGGCATGCTTGAAAACTCCCTCGCTACTCATCACATCTCCAAAATGTAGCCTCTGTTGTTTTTAGTAGCCTGTCTTAGCACGCGGGGAAAATGAGGCATGGAGAAGTAAAGGAACTTGTCCATCACATTCACACTTGGGCAGAGCCTGGCTGAGACCTTGCCCTCTGCTCTTCCCCCTCCCTCTGGTAATGAACCCCATACCCAATGCTTCCCCTGGAGTCAGGGCATCAGTGCTGAGTCCCGGATCCTAACCCGGCTATGAGTGGGTGTATATGCCTGTCGTGCTGATGTTTGTTCATCTCTGTGTGTTGCATGCCCCTCTTCTGTCCCAGCTGGAAATCCTCAGCCCCAACCTAAGTCAGGGCCCTGTAGCCCTTATTGCCTTGAATTCTGGAGCAGACCCATTTTGATGGACTGTGGAGCTGAGGAGGGTCAGACTGAGGAAGCACTCAGTGGACATGCTCACCTAGGGAGGAGAGCGGCTCGGGAGGCCCTGCCGAGCAGAAAGGCCCCTGACCTCATCCAAAACATCACCGTTTTGCCCACTTTCTCCTTGAGGCTCCATGTGAGATCTCATTTAGGGAAAGACATCTGTGCCATAAAGAAAAGTACGCAACATGAAAAGGTTCCTTAGGGTCCTTATATGTGCAGGAGCTACTGAAGGCTTTTGTTTAGGGAAAACCATATAGAAATCCCCTTCCAGCCACAGATAGCCCAGTGCATAAGAAAGAAGATGGGCCAGAACCAAGCATGACCGTCCAGTGGTGGAAGGCTGCTAGGGGAGAGGGACAGCTGCCCCTGCCCAGTAGCAACCCAAATAGCTGGACCCAAGGTCATTTACTCCAAGTCTTCCTAGGAGATGGGCAACAAGGAGTGGGAAGTTCTAAGAAAAAACTCTCTGGTTTTTGCAGAAGCTGCTCTGAAATGTGTACCCCAAGCTGCAGTAGAATGTTTCATATTAATTAGTCAGGGATTCTCTAATCACGGAAAAGAAACTGGTATTGAGACCCGCATTACTGTGATAATTCTGTAATTCTGCTGCATTAGTGTTATTAAATGTCACTGAGTGATTGCTTTCCTAGTGTTTAAATTCTTAATGCATTTATCCTTTCAAAACTTTGGGCACCAATGTCAGAGAAAAAGACACCACCACAAGCCCTGATCCAAAGTAGGGTAGTCAGGAGGCTTTCTCAGAACGCTCAGAGCTCTTCATCAGTTTGAACCAAAGCAAGTCAGCCCTGGGTTTGAGATCAGGGCAAGCTTCCCTCAGTGCTGCCTCCCCGCACCCCCAGGTGCCGTCGGGAGTGTCAGCAAGTCCCCTCCTTGCCACTCTGAGCTCCTCCCCACCTGCCGTTTGCCCATTTTCTACATCTGTACCCTCAAACCCTTATACACAAAGGACAAGGAAAAGTTTGGACTTCATGTTTGGGGAATATATGATGAGATCAGTTTGGATCTGCCTATGAACGTAGATAAAGATGAAACAGAATTTCTCCATGGAGTTAAGAGTCCCCAACATGGGGTGGGGCAAGGTGGGGAGGAGGGACACATAATGGGGCTCAGCCCTGTCTCAACCTCATTTCCAGTTTCCAGGGCTGCCTTTCGGGCAGCTGCCTTCTCCTGAATCATACTAGACATAACACGGTGGACCTTGGATGGGATTAAGGGGAAGCCTGCCTTCTGACTCTTCCTTTGCTCCTCAGCCTTGGGCACATCACTGAACTAATTCCTACTCTTCAGTTCAATGGAATAATAAGTTCTACTCCATAGACCGTGGGGAAATAGTAAAGGTCTATGAAAATTATCATCAATTTTATTCTCACCTTGCAAAGAAATGCATTCTAAAGAAAGACAGTCCCCTTGGGAAATTTCAATAAATGACCAGGGAGAGGAGATTGTTAGGTGGCATTCCAGATCTTGTAAACTTGAACAGTGCAAAAGAAGGAATTGAAGGGGCCAGCACCGTGGCTCACTTGGTTAATCCTCCGCCTGTGGCACCAGCATCCCATATGGGTTTCAGTTCTAGTCCTGGCTGCTCCTCTTCCAGTCCGGCACTCTGTTGTGGCCCAGGAAGTCAGTGGAGGATAGTCCAAGTGCTTGGGTCCCTGCACCCACATGGGACACCAGGAAGAAGCACCTGGCTCCTGGCTTCGGATCAACGTAGCTCCAGCCGCTGCAGCCATTTGGGGAGTGAACCAACGGAAGGAAGACCTCTCTCTCTGTCTCTCTCTCACTGTCTGCAACTAAATAAATAAATAATCTTTTTTAAAAAAAGAAGAAATTGGAGAGAGCCCAAGTAGATGCTTGAAAGCTTCATTCTTTGCTTTCTTTCATAAGAAGTGACCATCTACTTGGGAGAAAATGCTAGACAGTGAAATGATCCATAAATGTCTTTCTTCTTCATTATAGGTTTTTGTATCAGACCAAAGGCTCAATGTGTATTGAGTGGCATTTTTTCTTTTTATTTTTTTAAATGAGGACATTATTTCCAAAGGCAAAAAAAAGAAAAGTGAGTTTATGGATGATTCTGAAGCTGACAGTTTTTTCCCCCAAGTTAGAGAAGGAGAATTAAACAGTAAAAAACAGGAGTTCAGGAGAAAGCAACCCCCACAGAAAAAAATCAAATGCAGTCCTTGGTACCTCCTTCTCCCAGGCTGATAAGGGCCTTGGCCTTGAGTTCAGAAGGCTTTGGCCACTCAGGGCCCTGCACCTGCAGTCCTTCTCTCCAGTTTATTTCTGGCAGAGAAACCTTTCCAGCCTATAGAGAGGCCGAGGCCATGCTGGCGCTGTCCCAGGTCCTGAAACGCCAGGGTTCCCGTCTTAGTGATTAAAGTGGCTCCGGAACACTCTCCTCTAGTCAGCTGTTGTGTGGAAACTAATTTCCATATAATAACATTTTGTTATTTGTAATAAATCATACCCACAGTAAGGTGACTGGGTTATGTCATTATTTGCAAACCTACAGAATGTAATTATAATATGTCTGGAAACCTCCATGCAGAACCGTGCTGCCGTAGCCACACACCATCCAAGAATAATAGAAATCCATATTGTGCTTTCTGTGACTGCTCCTCACAGTGAGTGTTCTGTGCCAAGGGGAAAGAGAGCCCGTAGCAGTGACAAATTCACAAACACGGACCATGATCCCAAACTCAGCTCCTGGGTTCTCTCTCTTTTCCAGTGAACCTTTTATAGTCACTGGCTGGGTGTTCACATTTACCTCTGTTAAAACAGTGAACTTTTTTTGGAAGGTGTTTTTTGGAAAACAATGCTTCAGCCTTGGCTAATATTGGTTCGTGAGGATTTTTTGAGTAAAACACATACGGTGCTCCCTCTTGCTACTTTTCCCTGTGTCTCTGATGTCCACCTCTTGGGCCTTATCCTTTTTTTCTAGAATGTGTGGTTGCTATCACTTTCTGTGAACATAGTGATGCCAGCTGTGTGGGCAGTACATGATGGACACATTGGTTATTCATTTTGTATTTGTTTCCAAAATTTCCTCTCTCGTTGAATTTCACCCAAGCATAGAGATAAGTGATTGCAGTTAGAAATGAGTTCTCCAGTGCTCTCTCCTCCCCAGCTGGATGCAGACTTCCCTACACCTTTGGTGTGCCCTGCTGGAGTGTGAGTTTTTCCTGCAAAAGATAGCAGATTTTGCTGATGGGAAGTCCCAACTCTGAAGTTCCAAGGAGGTTGTATTTCCTGAGAGCAGTTCCATTAAGAGCAAAGCCTTGTAGGTTCAAAAGATCTGGACTTAAGAGTAGCGGTCCCTCAACACCTGGTGCCTTGTGAACTTTTATAACTCTGGGGAAACATTCTCCCACTTTAGCCACAAAGGTCTTTTATTACATGTGTGGTGGTGGCAGCTCTTGAAGATAATTTTGTTTAGGGCTGGGAAATTTGCCTCTAAACCCAAAATTAAATTCAGCCCATTGTTTTCAGCGGGAGCGATGGGCTTGCGTGTACATCTGTTTCCCAGGGATGTTTGCAGTTATTGATACTGAGTGTGGTCATTTATCACAGACAATACAGAACAAAAAAGAATTTATTAATAAGTTTCCAGCTCCTGCATGATTCTGTCCTGGGGCTGAAGACATGACATTTTGTTCCTTAGCCACTTCAATCTGCATATTTCCACACCCACCTCCTCCCAGCTCTCCACTTGAGGAAGCTTCTCAAGGAAATGTGGTCTAATGCTGGTTGTAAAGGAAGGAGAGCTTGAAAGGTCGCTTTTATTAGCACGCATAGAGTTGGCAAAAGTCCATCTCAGGGTAGCCCACAGGAGGCTGGAGATGGGCACAGGGCTGACATTGAGAAGTTCATCCTGCTCGTGAAGTGACGTAGTGAATGCATCAGCACAGAGACGGCCTCAGCTTGTCTCCAGGGACTCCGCTGGGAACACATCTCAGGGTCCTGGGATCCCTCAAGGTCAGCAGCACCCTAAACATAGAAGAGAATATTCCATAGTCCTTTAAATCGTGCATTCAAAGAGGACGGAGCAGCACAGAGTAAAAGGTCTTGCTGCAGTGCAATGGGAAGATAGCACTTACAGCTGCATGGGCAGCCTGGTGTCCACCAAAGGCTGGAAGGAAAGGCAACAAATGCGCCACCCTATCAAGTTGTCTCTTACGGGGGGGGGGGGGTCACGGGTTGTCTTTATTTTATTTAGGTTTTTCTAAATTTTCTCAATTTGTCACCATGATTATGTATTGTGTTTTAATTTTTTAAAAGGGTATATATTTTTAAAAGTCCTCCTGAAACACTGGCTCCAGTGCTGTAATGACTCCCCCAACCCTCTCCTCCACTATAAGAAAGCCTCCCTCATTAAAGCAGCCCTCGAGTCTTCCCCCCCTCCTCCCTCCAGAGCAGTGTCTTAAGGAAATATCAAAGGGCGTGTGTGCATGCATGCATGTGTGAGCATATGTGTGCTCATGTGTGTGTGTGCATGTGTGTGTGTGTGAGACGGTGAGGGAGAGAGACAGCAGGCATTAGATGGGGAGGGAGGAAACCCACCATAGAAATGCAAAAGAGCAGCTTGAAGAGAAAGAGCTTCCAGTCCTCCCATCTTAACAAAGGTAGAAATGAGGAATTCAAATCCCTGCCAAAGGCAAGAGGGGACAGGGAGCTGAATAACAGAGGCCAAATCCCAGCCATAGGCAGGGCCACACTCTTCACTCTGCCTGCTCTGCCTCCCTCCTGAGCCTCTGGCCGGCTGCATAGGACCAAAGATGAGCCTCTAGGGAAAAAGGGTGGATACCCCAAACCAGGGAGAGGCCTGGGGAGTCCACCGGGGACAGAGGACTAAGAACTGGAGGCTGAGAAGGAGTGGGGGCTGCTGCTGATCTGTAGGGAGTCAGAGGGAGGTGGCCTCACCCAATCCACTGGGGACACTGAGACCACAGAGGTTAGAGCCAGAGCACAGCCTCCAGTTTGACAGAAGAACCTGATGCCGGGAGGGAAGTCATGACTGTTGCGAGACCCCAGCACAGGTGTGGGCATTGCTGAGAGCACTGGCAGACCTGAAGGGGCTTCTCACCTGGGGCAGTGTCACCCCAATGACAAATGACTGAGGGGTCTACTGGTGTTTGGTGCATGGAAATTAAATGTCCTGCGCCTGGGACAGACCCTCAAGGGTGTATGCTTACCCCTAATGCCAGTAATACCCGCACCCTGCCATCAGCAGACTTGCTTTAAAAAATGGAGCCCCACATGGGGACCCGGTGTCCAAGTTCCCTGGGGGCATATCCCGAGTGCCTCTTGCTCCCTTCTCTGTCCCCTGGCAAGACTGAGAAGGTTGGTGCTCCACTTCCCCAGATGGCCATGCCTGGAGAGATCAGTTCCCTTCTGAAAAGTCTTCTTAGTAGTGCAGTAGACTTGATGCAGTGCTTGGAGGAAGATGGGACCCCACAGGGCTGTGATGGACAGCATTCGGGGGCTCTGCCAGGCTCATGATCTTTTCCAACAAATGAGGCTTTCCCGCTGGCCAGCCTCAGGGCCTGGGGTTTGTAGGAAGCCTGTGAGGAGCCCTGGGTGCAGACAGGCTGCCTGTCATCTTCTCTTCCCAGGTGGCACAGAACAGCTTTCATTCTCACATCTCGTGTCAGGCTCTGATGAGGCAGCCCCCAGGTACCACCTGAGTGACCCGGAACCACCGTCCCCAGTGAGGCACACAGAGAGGAAGCTTCCCCGGTGCCTTGGGGAGCCTGCCTTTATGGGGATGATGTGCAAGAGGCAGAGAGGATAGAGAAGCAGAGAGGATAGAGGTAGGAGAGGATAGAGAAGCAGAGACGGTGCTGTAGGGCAGAAGGCGTCTTTCTCCTCTGCAGCGAGGCTGGAGCTTGCTGTCCATGGAGTACCTCCCTGTGTGGAGCAAGTGAACACAGGCGAGGGAGGGCGCTGTAGTACAGTGGGTCAAGCCACCTCCTGCTTGCTAAGTGAGAGGCAAACTCTATGGGTACTGGTTCAAGTCGCAGATGCTCTACTTCCTGTCCAGCTCCTTGCTAATGTGGCTGGGAAAGCAGTGGAAAATGGCCCAAATACTTGAGCCCCTGCCACTGACATGGGAGACCCAGATGGAATTCCAGAATTCCAGGCTCTTGGTTCAGCCTGGCACAGCCTCAGCCATTGCAGCCACTTGGGGAATGAATCAGCAGATGAAAGATTCTCTCTCTTCCATAGTGGGGGTCCCTGCCGTTAGAAATCAGGATTGAGAGATCTTTGTAACCCTGTGCCAGATTCCATGGGAGATTACAAAGAAAGAAAACAGAGAGCCAGCCCTCAGGGGACTCCCAGGACACACACATGGGTTCAGAATGCTAAAGACACTGAATGGCAGCCGTGTGTGCTCTGCGTGGCCACTGCAGGGAGGAAGCAGTCCTCAGTGAGAGGGCTTCCAGGGAGAGGCACACTCTGAGTTGGGGAGGAGATAGGCTAGGACCTCAACAGAGGAGTAAGATGGCCAAACTGGTAGCCCAGAGCAGTGGAGAACCCTGTGTCTGGCCACAGCGGACCAGGTGGCTGGTGTCCAACGTTCCCTGACCCTCCTGATCAGCAGTTCCCCCCAGCCCCTAGACCCTTCACCTGCGCCAGCCGTGGAAGTAACCAGCTCAGATCAGGCTCCTGGGGCCGCAGCCTGCGGCCGGACCTCCAGATGTGGTCTTGTCTGCCAGCTCCCTTCAAGACACACATCCCCTTCCCACTTGTCCAGAACCTGCAGGAAATTCACTGGGCACCAAACACAAGAGCCTAAGAGCCTGCAGTGTCTGCTTTGGCAGCTCTGATATGGAAGAGGAGGCAGGTCAGGGGCCTGGGTGCAGAGAGAGCAGAGCCCGGGGACAGAAAGACTCTCAGGAGTTGCTGCTCCGACCAGCACCCCTCCCTGTTTAAGAGTGAGCAGTGCACAGGGCACCCCCAAGGCACTGGTCAACACCAGCACCTGAGCCTGGTAAAAGCCCAGCAGAGAGCAGGGGTAATTTATGAAGAGGATTCTGAAGCAATGCAGACAGAGCAAGGGAGGCCCAGGGAGCAGCGTTGGCCTGGACAAGCAGCTATCTCAGGCAGAAGCAGCGGTTCCTACCTCTCCGCGTCCCAAGGCGCAGACGCAGAATGTTACGGCTCGAAGCCTGCATTCCTGCAGCTCTGATACAATACAGTAAACGCATTGTGACAGTGGCTGAGTGGATTCTATGTGCTGAACAGATGTCTTCTAGCAGGCGAGGTTTCTGTGACTGTATCACATTGTGCTTTCATCAATTATACATCACTCCTCATTACGGAGGCAGGCGCTCATGACGGAAGCCAGCCAGGCCTAAGGAGCACAGACCAACTCTGGGGGAGCCGGGGTGCCCACTGGGTTGTGGGGATGCTGGAGCCAACTCTTCCCTCCCAAGGCACTGCGTTACTCCCTTCACTCTGCCACCTCTTTCCAGGCCTCAGTAGCCCTCTCCTACACCAGCCCAGCTAGAGTCATTTGTTTCCATTTTTAAAATAATTATTACAAAGTATTTCAAGTTGTGTAGCATAATGAGCTTCCCACGGCTGTCGCCCCATCACCCAGGCTCATAGCTATCAGGATTTGTCCACAGTGGCTCCCTCCCGCGCCCCCGCCCCCGCCCCTTGTGCTGAAGGACTTGAAGGTCTCTGGGGACTTCACCTCTGCATAACTCAGTATGAATAGGACGACGTCTGTTTGCCCATGTGACCGCATGATCATCATCCCCGCTTACAGAATTAGCAATGCCTGTTTGTCATCATCCATGGCTCAATCTGCATTTGAGGGTCTCTGTGGCTCATCCTAGCCACTGCCCTGGGACACCCCAGCCCCCCACTGCCAGTGCACAGTTCCAGCAGAGCCTGACAAGCTATCCTTCTTGCCACATCCCTGTGCCCAGATGCCAGCCCTCAGGTCATGTGGCCTGCACCTGGTGCTCCTTTTCTAGTGGACAGCAGGGCCACACTGGCAGAAGGTCCTGCAGGCCCTGGCAGGGCTGGTGAGGCAGGAACAGCGGAGCTGGCCGGTCTGGGGGGAGGGACAGCAGCAGTGTGGTAGGCCACTGCCTTCTGTCCTGGACCAGTGCTTCCCAGCCTGTCAGGTGTGCCCTCGCAGCGTGCTGGAGGGGTGCCTACACAAGCCTTTTTCAAAATGATGCATTTATTCTCATCTTCACTTAAAAATTAGAACCAGGAGATCAAGCCCATGAATATCATGGCTACAGTTGAAGCAAGTCCAAGAAATCGGGTGGTTTAAGGTCGGTTTTGAGAAAACTCTTAAATAAGAATGCAGATGGCATTTGGGTAAGGAAAAGACCCCTAATGGGATCCCAAACCCTGAAGGTTGGAGCCTGGGTGTGGTAGAACTAGGAGGTTTGAAACGAGGCCACTGGGGTCTCTGGCCACTCTCTGTGAATTACCAGCTGGTGACCTTGACCGAATCGCTTGACCTCTTGGGGCCCATGCCTGAGCACCCTGCCTACCACAGCTCACTGATGTCAGGCTGAGGGTCAAGGTGTGTTTTCCACTAAGAAACCCTATACAAAGGCAAGTTTGTTTTTGTGGGCTGGGCCTTTTTTGGGGGGATGGGAGGGAGGCAGACAGACAGACAGACAGAGCTCCCATTTGCTGGTTCACACCCCAAATGCCCACAAGAGCTGGGGGTAGAAGTTGGGATCCAGGAACTCAAACCTGGGTGTCAGGAACCCAATGACTTGAGCCATCACTGCTACCTCTCAGGGTCTGCCTAAGCAGGAGCTGGAACTCAAACCCAGGCACTCTGATGTGGGATGTGGGTATCTTAAACACTGGGCCAAATGTCTGCCCCCAGGGAGGCAAGATTTAAGGTGCATGGGGCATGTCCCAGCTTCAAAGCTTTCTGTACCTCATGTCATTTGCCCACTCCCAGGAGCTCTGTGCAACTCACAGCCTGGCTGTGATGGGCTCTCAGTGCCACGGGTCGGGAAGCCTGGCCGTTGCAACAAGCATCGATTGTCATCAGCAGCATTATTATATTTACCCAAGATCCCCAGTGCATAGCAAAATGCGGAGGGCTCTCGTGCATCCGTTGCTCTACAAGAACGATTTGCCGTGTCTAAAACCCATTTCTAGAATTAATTTGCCTACTGCAAACAATTTATATTAATGAAAACACATTGAGTTGGGGGACATGGGAGGAGGCTGTTCTGCCTGCCGAGTGTGTTTGCTTTGTTCACCTAGAATAAAAAGAGTTTGAGCGTGTGTTTGTTTTGAATAAATAAATAGCTGGGTGGAGGAGGAAGGGCTGCCCCGCGTGCATCCAATCCAGGCCAGCTGCACAACCTGCAGGCCCTAGCTCTGGTCGCTTGCATTGTAATTTGCAGCGATGTCTGTCGCCTGCCTCTCCATCTCCAGGCCCCGCTTGCGTTTGATCAGGGTGGTGGAAGAGACTGTCGCCCCCTTCTCCAGTTTCACCGGAGCCTTGGAATAAGCCAAAGTGGGGATCTCTGTGCCCCCAACCCCTGCTCTCCCTGCATCATCCTCCACGTGCCAAATCATGCCTTGTTTTTCCTGGGTAGCAGCCGCTCTCCCCCCGCGCCTGCTTATTTTATTTATTTGTGTCGATGAGGCTCATTTTCCTCTCTACAGATGGCAGCAGGGTCCCCTGATCTCAGGCACTGAAAACATCAGACTGGTGCTCCCGCTTGTCAGAGGGAGAGGGAGATGAAAGGAAAAGGGGGAGGAGGAGAGAAAGCAGGAAGACGGGGGGGGGGGGGGGGGGGGGGAGTAGCTGTGAGGACCGGGCGGTAGCTCCATGGCCACCTCCCCACCGTACTCTTCTGGCCCCGCCTCAGCCTCCTGTCCTGAGGGGTTTGCAACTCAGCTGCCCCACCCGCCCCCCAGAATGCTTCTCACTTGTTTGGACACAGCATCTCAGATGCTTAGTGCTTGGCAGTGCCCTGGTGTTGTGCCTGAGAGCTCTCTGCAGCAGCCCAGCGCAGCTCCAGCCCACAGCTTCGCTGGCATCCAGGGCCCCTGTGTTTGCATCATGACTACAAAATGCTTCATGCCCTCGATGTATCTGTTCAGAGGCATACAGGAGAGGGGGCTTTGCGTGGGAGCTGCGGATCAATCTGCCCCTACAGTTTGCACAGGTTACCCAAGGCCAGGTGGGAGTCAGAATGTTCGGAATAGACACTCAGGCCCCCCCAGGAGCAAGCACAAAACCCTTCTGTCCCAGAGGGGAGGGAAAGGAAAGGCTATGGCATTAGCAACTGTCTGAGAGGGGCCCCCAACAAGGCGAGCAGAGGGGCGAGGTTTAAGAGCATGGACTCTGCCGTCAGACTGCCTGGCTCTCCTCCTGGCTCTGCTATGTGACTGCAGTGACTCAGTTTCCCCAAGCCTAAGAGGAGAGCGACAGTGTAAAGCAGCCCAGAGAGGATGCGATGAACAGTATCCGCAGCATGCTAAGAATGGCACCTGGTGCGTTCACATGCCAGGGCAGGCTTTGTCTAAGAAATTCTGGGCACTGGTCCCCTGTGGTAGGGGGCTACTCTGAGATTCAGAATGAGGGTGTCACCAAATTCCAGGAAGTTGAGCTTGGATATGCCCTAGCCTGGGTCAGAGAGGGACCGTGATCCATCAGGACCACAGGAAAGTTCAAAATGTGGCTTGCCCCAATCCCCAAGGAGCACACCCCTCCAAAAGGAACGGGCAGTGTGGGGCCTCAGCTCACTCTGCACTTGACACTGAGGATATGCATAAGGACAGAGAGGAGGCATGGGGAGCAGGGACACTCTCAGTTTAAACTATCACCTCAGTAATGACCCTGCAAGGCAGCTGGGCCTCAGGCTGCAGAGGGGACATGGAGAACATGGCCCTGACTCATGTCCTCTGTGTGGAAGCTGGGGATCCTTGTTGGAGGAGGAAGAGGAGGAAGGTGAGATGTCACCAGCACTCACAGCCTGGGCCAGGACGACAGTGTGCATTGGCATCCCGACACAGCTGTGGTCCTCGGGGCTGGGAGGCAACATGATGGGGAGGGGGGGAAAGGCGTTGGCTGCAGCACTAGGAACCCACACAGAGCTCTGGCTCTGCCGACTCTCACAGTGGGACCCTGGGCAGATCCCTAGCCTCTCACCCTCACTGTCTCCAATGGTAATGCACAAATAACAATCAGTGACTGACAAGGTCATAGCAGCAGCACCTTCTCACTGTCCAGCAGGTATTTGGGGTTTAAAAGAAGTCAGGGCAAAAGGACAAACGAATCTTGACCTAAGCCACCCCTGGGGGTAGCAGCAATGGGAGTGACCCTTGGCCGAAGTTGAGAGCCTTCCCCCTGTGGCTGTCATAGCGAGTGACCCTGGGCCCCAGAACCTGTCCAGAGCAGAGCCAGTGTGGCTGGGTCACTGGGGCAAGCATCCTAGGGAGCCTCGCCCTGTGAGCAGCTTGACCTTGGCACTGAGCCAGGCCAGCCAGAACCAGGCTTTTTTCCCCAGCAGCTAAGGTGCCTGATGCAAAAACTACCTGGAGGTGTCAACCTGGGTGGGAGAGATGGTTCCTCGGGCAGTGTCCCCTGGACGGGGCTGAGGTAGAGTGGGAAGCCACTGTGCTGTCCATCCCAGAGAAGGGCTGGGTCCTGAGCACCCAGCCTGCTGGTGGCAACAACCCTGGAAATGGAGCCTGCCTGGGACACCCAGCCCTGGCTGCTGGGCCTGCTGCCATCTTTTGCCCTCCTGTTGTTTGCTCCCTCTCCTTCCAATGTAGGTCTCAGAGGTCTCATGCCGAGAGGGGAGTGGAACAGCCTGAGAACCAAGGCCAGAGAAAGCCGGGTCACACTCAGCTCTGTCACTTTGGCTGGACTGTTTACACTCTCTAGGCCTCTGTCTCTGAAATGAGCTGGGGCAGGGGTGGAAGTGACCAGTAAGATTCCTTCCAGCTCGAACTTACTGTGATGCAAAGTCTGGTGTTAGCTATTCGGTGGGACCCCAGCCTAAAGCACTCCAAGTCTTAGGAGGAGCCTCCTGTGCAGAAGCAGCCAGAGGTCCCCAGGGACGCCCAACAACTGCCCAGGGCAAATCCCTGAAGGGATCAGTGCCCACCAAGCTTTCGTCCCTATGCCCTGAGACACACTCTGCCAGGAAAACACGTCTCGACATTCTCATTGTTGGCCCTGCTGTGGCCATTGAAACACAGAGTTCTCAGATCTGACTGTGCCTTCCCCTCTGCCGCTCTCCCATCTGGAGCCCACACCCAGAAGGAACCGGGAGGAGGCACAGAGTGCTCCTCTGGCCACTGCTACCAGGGGTTGGGGCTGGGCGAGCAGCTGGAACTGGTGGATGGAATGTATTCCGTCACCTGGGCCTGGCATTTGGAACGGAGATCCTGCTCCATCATTGCCAGCAGAACCCAGGCTGGGGGAAGAAATGGGGAAGAATGAGGAGGCAAGGAAACTGTTAGAAACCACGTGGATGGAGCCAAGTTCCAGCCCCAACTCGGCCAATTCACCAAGCACTTCGTTTGCCATCATAATTTCTGTGTCTTGAGCACCTGCCATGGGCCAGGCACTGTGCCTATCTTCAGTGTTTATCAACACCCCATCAGAGTGGTCCTTGTCCTTATCAAATAAAGTACTCGACACTCAGAGGTTAGAGAGCTTGGCTGAGGTTACAGGTCTACAAAGAGTAGGGCAAGGATCCACCTACGGTTTGATCTGATGTCGTGTCCCTGCATTTTCCAGGACATCGCCCCAGCCTCAGTTAGTCCATCTATACACTGGACACAGTACCTCACCTGACTGCACTGCTGCGTAATTGTGAAGCCAAACAGACGGCGCAGAGGGATGGATCGCAGGGGAAGCTGTGCCAGGCTGAGCAGAGGGAGGGGGAAGGATGCTGGGTAATAAGAGCTGCTCTGGAAAATTCTGGCCTGCACTCTAGGCCCAAAGAGCAAGTCAGTGAGACCCTCGCTCTTGACTGGAGATGTGGGTCCTTCCTTCTTGTGTGTCGCCTCCAGAAACGGTGACCGGAGAATGCAGGGCGAGAGTACACAGTCTCTCAGTCTCTGCCAGCATCCCCAGAACAGAGGGGTGGAGAGAAGTGGGAAGAGCTGTGGTTTTGAAAGAACACTTGGGGGATCCCAGGGTACCCTGCTGCGGCTGCCCCCTTCCCAATGCCACTTAAACACCCTCATGGGTTTTGGGTAGGGAGATGGCAAGGGGAGTGAGCAGAGTGAAAGCTGGCGCTGGTACCGACTCCCTGGGCTCCCTGCAGGCCCCTATTGAGACTTGGGTGTCTCACGGGCAAGCTTGGGTCTGCCACACTGTGCTCATGTCACATGGACAATAAGGTGGCCCAGAAGAGAGAATTGGAACAAGGAAGGTGTCCTCACTGGGAGTAACTTGGGATGGGGGTGGGCACAAGGCATAGCCAAGCTGTGCCAGAAATAATGCCCAGCTGCTTGGGGTCAAAGGGCAGGCCATCCTAACCCTGGTGGGGGCAGTTAAGGAGCAAAGTTGGTCTGTCCCCTGGGACTTGCAAAGGGGTAGAGGTCTTCACCAACCAGGATAGCTTCCTGGAGGCCACATTGCAATGCTGGGTAAAACTGGCCATTTTCAGGCCAGCACCGTGGCTCTATAGGCTAATCCTCTGCCTGCGGTGCCGGCACACCAGGTTCTAGTCCCGGTCAGGGCGCCGGATTCTGTCCTGGTTGCTCCTCTTCCAGTCCAGCTCTCTGCTGTGGCCAGGGAGTGCAGTGGAGGATGGCCCAAGTGCTTGGGCCCTGCACCTGCATGGGAGACCAGGAGAAGCACCTGGCTCCTGCCTTCAGATCAGCACGGTGCGCCGGCCACAGCGGCCATTGGGGGGTGAACCAACGGAAAAGGAAGACCTTTTTCTCTGTCTCTCTCTCTCTCTCACTGTCCACTCTGCCTGTCAAAGAAAAAAAAAGTTAAAAAAAAAAAAAGAAAAGAAAATTAGCCATTTCCTGCGCCTTGGAGGTACTGCTTCCAGCCCCTACATCATCCTCCTGTGGAGTGCAAATCACACACCAAGACCCCCGTGGAGGTGTGAGTGAAGGGGAAAAGCAGGCATTGAGAACAGAACCTGCAGCCAAGACAAGAGACCTGCCACCAGTTGAGAACTCGGGAATGTCACTTCCCCACCCTGGCCAGTGTCTTGGACACTGGGGCTGAGTGCAGGTGGCATTCAGATCCCTCATTCTAGGGTTCTGGAAGGCAAGGCAAGGCCATTCAAGGAGCACTGCTGCTGGTGTGTGCTGCTGGGTGCCGGGGATGCGCATGTGGACCAGAAGCGGCCCTGCCTTCAGGGTGCCCAGGGGCACAAAGCTCAAGGCCCCCTACTTCCACACAAACACTGAGAGCGTGGAAAGGTGTGATTCGTCCTTACAGGAAATCAGCCAAGATGGTCGCACAGGGGAAGTGACGTTTCAACAGAGCCCCCTAGAGCAAGTGGGGTCCCCGGAGATCCTAACGGAACATGTTGTCTGCTGCCACCTCCCCCTGCCCAGTGAGGGAGGGTCCATGGAGGGGACCTATTGGAAGTTCACCGTGCCACACAACCATCAAGATTTGTAGACACTGAAGCAGATGACCCCTGAATCGCTTCCGTTTGATTTGAAATGCACTTAAGGGTGCATATCAATTCCCAATTCTGCCTTGATGAGCATCAAGATGAAGTGAGTCACAGGGAAGGGCTGACGACTATGAAGAGAGGCAGCACTGAGCAAACCTGGGAGAGAATGTTTGCAGGGATTATCTGGGCAGAGAGCATCAAAATTAGAGTGTGCAGACCACTCATCAGTGGTGATGGCTCCAAACCATCGTGTCGCAGGAGCTGATAGGAGAGACAGGAAGCTCACAGACATGTGTGTGATGCAAAAACTATGCATGGATCTCGACAGTAAACTTGTCGTTGGATCCCATTTCCCACAAACTGTTGGAAGTCCCCTCCCATTTGTGGGACATTTGTCACGTGCCGGGCCCCACTTTGAGAACTTCGCTTGTGTCCTCTTGCTGATCTTCCCGACACCTCTGTGGGTAGTTTCTATTCTTTTTTTTTTTAAGATTTATTTATTTAAAAGGCAGAGTTACAGAGAGGCAGAGGCAGAGAGAGAGATGCCTTCCATCTGCTGGTTCACTCCCTAGATGGCTTCAACGGCTGGAGCTGCACCGATCCGAAGCCAGGAGCTAGGGGCTTCTTCCCAGTCTCCCACATGTGTGCAGGGACCCAAGGACTTGGGCCATCTTCTGCTGTTTTCCCAGGCCATTAGCTGGGAGCTGAATTGGAAGTGGAGCAGCCAAGGTTCAAACCAGTGCCTATGTGGGATGCCAGGTGTCAGGTGGCAGCTTTCTGAATTCACCATGCCACAACGCTGGCCCCAAGTTCTGCTCCTAAGCCATCTTACAGACGAGGGGACTGAGTTCTCTGCTCAGAGTCCCTGCTCTGTGGCCCCAGGCTGCAGCTGAACACGATGGCTCCAAGTTGAGAGGGTGCACAAGTGGTGGAGCTGCTGGAAGCTGCCCGGATCCTGAGAAATTCGCTCTTGGGCAAGCTGAGTCCCATGCAATCCCCTGACACAAGCCCAGATGCAGACAGATGACGTGCTCCCTCCTGCTGCTTTGGGCTTGGCTAATTCCTCCTACCCATACCCACTTCCAGTGGAGCTTGGCTCCTGAGAAGCTGGTGGGAATGGGACCCAGTGCTGTTGAGGGAGTGTGGGGGCAGGTGTCAGATCAGCCCTGAGTTTCAGAGCCAGAACAAAGACGTCGTCCCTGCCCCTCTGGGCTGGAGCCCACAGTGAGAGACAGGGAGATGAGACAAGCATGAGTCAGTCATCTGAATGCGAGAAGACAGAAGCGGAAGAGAATTTAAATGTGTTTCTATTTTCTTAGTTCCCCGAGGCTCCCTAGTGTTGCAGGGGGAGCTGGGGGAGGGGGCAGGAGGGTGGGAAATCTGCACAAAGCAGACTTGGCCTTTGGTCCGGAGGACTTGCAGGGGATGTCCAGGGGTACTGGAAGCTCTCCGCACCCCAGCAGGTCTGAGCCTCTTTCCTTTCCTGAAAGTATTGTGCCGGTTAGCATGCAAATTCCTGGACAAGAGCAGGGTCAGACCTTCTCAGTCTGTCTTCCGCCACTGAATGATGAAGTCCACAGCGCACAGGAGAGGGAGTGGGAAGGACATCTGAGTGTCCGGGCACGACCCCCTCCCGCTTTGTGGATGGAGACATGGAGAAGGGAGGGCCGTGCTCCAGGTCAGGGCAGGAGTCATGCCAGGCTCTCTCCTCTCCTAATCTGGTCCAGTGCGTCAGTGGGAGGGAGGGCAGATGTGCCCCAAGGGAAGGAAGGGGTGACTGGGCAATGCAAGGTGGAATGCGATGGTGCTGGTGATGGGGTGTGCAGGGGAGACAGCGCCGTGCGCTAGGACAAGCGGGGACGTCGTCCCCCAGGAGGTGGGGCTGCAGCCGAGCCTGGCAGGCTGACAGGCGGTCGGATTCCACCAGACAGGGCATCCCTGAAGGGTGAGACAGGTGGACCATGGAGGCTGGACTGTGAGAGGAGACTCTGGTTTGCATTCTGGGGGTCCAGGGGAACTAGGGAAGGACAAGGAGCAGAGGGTGGGTGAGGTGGAAGCAGTGTCTGACACCTGCCTGGCAGAGGTGTGCACAGGGGGAAGGCTGCAAGTGAGGGGTCTGGTAACCCAAGACACTGAAAACCAGAAGAGAAATTGAGGGGAAGGTCATAGACCCCAAGGCCGGCCAGGCCCGCTGAACTGTTGGGTGAGAGGAGAGGTCACAGTTTCTTGAATGAGGAAACCACCTGGTCACGGGCCAACCTTGCATAAATGGCTTCATGTCTGGGCCTCAGTGTGCACATCTGTACAGTGGGAATGCTGATGCTTCTGGTAATAATGTCCCTGCCTGCCCTGCCTCATGATTCTGAGAGCAGGAGATGGCGGTGTGACAGTACAGTGAAAAGGCTGCAGGGCTTAGTGCATTTGTCTGCCTTCTCCCCCCGCCCCAATATTGAAAAGCACCTGTCCCCTCCCCACCTCCCGCCCGGTCTCCTTTGCCTTCACCCGTATTTACTTCAAGGCACAAATCTCTCTTGGCAGCGTGCTGGGGTAAACTGATCAGGCTGTGGACAGCCAGAGGCCACTAGTCTGGACTTCCTGGGCCAGCCCAGACCCCAGGCCCTGCTCCACTGTCATGGAGCCAGGGGACTCCATATCACCCCATGCAGACCCAACCCCTTGGCCAGGGCAGCAGAGAGGAAGGCTTGGCTCAGCTTGCCCCAGGGCTGCAGGGGCCTGGCTCATGGCATCTCCTCTTCCCTTCTATGTCTGGTTTTCACTTAACAGGCCCGGGGTTCCCCTCACTGCCCATCTGAGCGAGAGTGATTCTCCCTTCGTCCCCACGTGCTTGCCCTGGCATCCTTTAGCATAACCATTTCATTTATTTATATTTATGAAACCTCCAACTAGGTCAATCTCGCTCATGCACATCTTCATAATTATTGATATAGCGGGAAGAAGGGGAGGCTCACGTGGGCAGGAGCAGGCACTCCTCCCCCTCTCCCCGAGCCGAGGCCACAGGGGACCCTGTGCGTGCAGGGAGACCCCTTTGCTGGGGCTAATTGCTGAGTCCGTACCCAACGCTGCCTTCCACAGCCCCGGCTCAGCACTTCTGCAGAGGCGTGGAGGCTGGGCTTTGTGGTTTCAAACCGCACAAACCCTGCCCTCCGCCCCACGAGTCCCACTGGACTTGTATGTGGGTGCAGTACCCGGTCAACAAAGCAGCTGCCGCAACGAGATCAGACAAGTCTGAAAGAAGCCAGGCCACACTTTCGGGATACATGGCGCTTCCTGCTGCTTTTCTGCAGGAAGATGGCCTTCTTAGCCCCCTAGACTCATCCCCAGCTCCTCCAAAATCACTTCCTCTAACGTGACTCAGATCCACGTCCCAGGATCCAGGGAGCTTCTGCCTCTCAGAACTGCAGTGTGTTCCTGATGGGAAGCCGTAACACAGGCAGCAGGCGTGGGCCTCGAAGTCAGCTCCAAGAGGAAGTGGGTTTAGGAGACCAAAGGGTTTCACCTGGAGAAGAGGGAGAAGTCAGTGTATGCCATGAACTAAACATGCCGATACAGGTAGAGGCTCCATGCCTGGTGTTGCCTGGGATGCAGCGTGGTGATGAAATCCGTGGGCATTGTGGTCAGAAATTCTGAGTTGCAATCCCAGCTCCATGATCTGCTAACCATGTGATTTTAATCAAGTTAGCTACCATTTCTATGCCTCAATAGCCCTGTCTGTAAAATGGGGATAATAATAATAATAATACCGAACTCGCAGGTGTCTTGAGGATTGCAAGAGATAACAGTCAAACATGAAATGAAATTCTTGATGTATGGACCTGCATTTGTCTCAATGGGCTATGCTCAAATGTGTGAGACTAGGTACACGGAACCCATCTCGAAAGGCTACCCGCTGTATGATTCCCTTTCTGTGACATTCTAGAAACAAAAGTGCAAAGGCAGACAAAAGATCCGTGGTTCCAGGAGCAGGGAGTGGGGAGATGAGAGCAGGGCGGGTGAGGCGGCCAGCCTGTGTCTTGATTAGAGTGGTGATGTGACTCTGCGCGTGTGCCAGAACTTGCGGAACGGCACACCGCAATGGGTGAGCCTTACTAGACACAAATTCTGCCTCGACAAATCCCACCCCTCCTCCGAAAAGAGGTGATGTGTCCGGGTGGAACCCTCAGCACGTGGGGTTACCAGACCACTGCGCTTTCAGAGTGAGAAGGTGATGCGTGGCAACTCGTATTTTGTTCAGTGTAGTGGGAGCCCTCTCTGCGAGGCGGCTGTGGTCATCCTCAGGGCTGGGGGCTTTGGCTCAGTGACCTGCGTGGTCCCTTCCAGCCTGTGACAGGTGCTGGAGATGCCCCACCTCCTTGGCACACCAAGTCGCTTTTGCATGAGAATGCCTGCCAGTGTTTTGTTCAGGTTGGAACACCTTGGCAGGCTGGCAGCCCTGGGCCCCGGCTCAGAGGGTAATAGCCACGTTCTCACCTCCCCGCATTGTTCTTTAATCTGTATAATTTTAGGACCCTGTTCAGCACCTTCTCCATGCTCGTGGTTCCCATTAATAATCATGATCAGCACTTACCTAGGTGCTTCTCATTTTCGAAGCCCATTAATTAACACTAATTAATCCACACAGCAGTGCTAGAAGGAAGGGGAGCTATCATTATCCTGGTTGCAAAAAAAAAAAAAAAAAAAAAAAAAAAACAAGGATGAAGAAGGCTCCAGGTGATTTGCTTGGAGCTATAAAGCAGAGAGCAAGAGAAAGAATCCCTGGGCAGAGAACCCTGGTGCCCCAGATCCCAGCTCAAGGCCAAAACTGTTGACGATCATTAAAATAACCCACATTCATTGAGCAATTATTGTGTGCAAAGGCACCGCACAGTAGCATTCCATGCACGTAATCATCACAGGATTCCTGCGCACATGCATGTGCTGTGATTCTCTGCTTTTGACAAAGACAGGGAGATACAGGGATTTGGTACCTGCCTAAGGTCACAAAGTCCAGAGCTAAGCTCTCCCTGACCTCCGTCCACCAGACTGCCCCTTAGAGCAAAAGGTTGCCCAAGTGCCTCAGGCCGGCACTGAGGTAGGGAAGCTGCTGCTCGCCTGGCCCTCACTGCCTACGCGGGATGGAAGGAGCCGTGGAGGCGTCCAGTGCAGAAAGCAGAGAACAGAGAGGAGGTATAGGATCGGCCACACAGTCGTGATGTCACAGTCTCCCGAGTACAGTTCCCTTCTCCGCTCAGCCTCAGTGTCCCTCTTTGCCCAGAAGACCGTGTGCTCCTCTTAACAAACATTTACGGAGCCCGCCACAGCCGCGACCCTGGGGCCACCTGAAGAGCCCTGCCTTCGTGGGTCTCACTGTGTCTCCGAGAAGCAGTCTGGTGCCTGAGCTCGCCAGTCAGCTAAATAGCCAGGAGAAAGAGTGAAACCCTGTCCAATTACTCTGCATTCAAAACCACGATCTTTGACTCCACAAAAGTTTTGACACAGAATAACCTAATGAATTATTAAGTATTATAAATATCTCATGGACCTCTAGAACTGGAAGGGAACGTATACTTATGCATTTATTTAATAAATATTTATTGAGTACCTACAGCGTGCCCGGCCATGTTCTAGGCATTAGGTACACAGTAGTAAACAAAAGAAATGAAGTCGCCGACCTCATGGATTCTACGTTCTAGAGAAAGAGGACAGCCAGCGAACAAACAAGTCAGAAAATCATCATCCCAGTGGTCTATAACGTATCAAACATTGGTACACGCTGTGCAGAGGAGGAAAACAAGACAGGCCTAGGGTCGACTTCAGGGAAGGCCTGTTTGGGGAGGTGCCCTTTAGCAGAGACCTAAATGACAGGAAGGAGCCAGCTGTGTGATGTGGGGAAGCGTGTCCGAGCAGAAGGCAGTGCCAGTGCGAAGGCCCCCTGGGGGAAGGCTCTTGTGGCCGAGGGCTGGACAGAGAACTGCCGTGGCCAGGGTGGAACCCACAAGGGCGAGACAGCCACAGCGATGGGGCCCAGGAAGTGGGCAGGGGAAGACTGTGGAAGTCTGTAGGCCATGAGAAGGAGTTTGAATTTGATTTTGAGTGCCATGCAGGATGTGGCACATTCGCACAAAGGGCGCCCGGCTGTTAAAGTGAAGAGTGGACGACACGGTGTAAAAGAAGCAAGAGCTGGCGCCACAGCTCAATAGGCTAATCCTCCGCCTTGCGGCGCTGGCACACGGGGTTCTAGTCCCGGTTGGGGCGCCGGATTCTGTCCCGGTTGCCCCTCTTCCAGGCCAGCTCTCTGCTGTGCCCCGGGAGTGCAGTGGAGGATGGCCCAAGTGCTTGGGCCCTGCACCCCATGGGAGACCAGGAGAAGTACCTGGCTCCTGCCATCAGATCAGCGCAGTGCGCTGGCTGCAGCATGCTGGCTGCGGTGGCCATTGGAGGGTGAACCAATGGCAAAGGAAGACCTTTCTCTCTGTCTCTCTCACTGTCCACTCTGCCTGTCAAAAAAAAAAAGAGAGAGAGAGAGAGAGAAGCAAGAACAGTCAACCTGCCACATCTGGGAGGGACACGACTGAGGTCTGGATCAGGCCAGGGCAGTGTGCTGGGAGAGAAGTAGATGGATCTGGGATACTTTGGGAGATGGGGCCAATGAGACTCACTGATAATTAGGTGATAATAGAAAGGAAAACAGACAAGCTGAGGATAACTCCTGTGTTTGGGGATTAAGTGTCTGGGTGGGCGGGTGTCCTTTGTGGAGCCTGGGAAGACGGGAGAAGTAGGTTGGAGGGCTAATGTGGGTTCTGTTTTGGACATCTCACTTTGAAATGACTGTTAGTCATCCAAGTGGAGGGAAAAGTAGGCAGTTCCAGTGGGGATCAGGGCCATGATTCAGGCCCGGGGAAGCTGCCGGCCTGTGGCTGGGCTCTACAGCAGTGGGAGTCAGTGCGAAACCCCAGGGAGAGGGCCCAGCTGGAGCAGAGGGCGAGGGGCACACAGATGTGCAACAGATGAGAGGGAGCAGGAGGGAGAAGAGGGTGTCACGCAAGCCAAGGGCTTCACCCTGGCGAGTGTCTTCGGTGAGGCAGGTGCAGTCAGGAAAACCTTCATGGCTGCACAAGTGCCAAACATTGCCTTACATTAATATCACCATGGAGTTTTTCAAAAACCATACCTGCCTGGGCCCTGCCTGGAGACATCGAATCAGATACTCTGCAGGCCAGGCCAGGCAGAAAGTCAGAAATTTCTAAAGCGTGTTCCAGGTGATGGATTCTGGCCATGGGCCAGGGTCTGAGAACCACTAATCCAGGAAGCCCCTGGACCAGACTCCAAAAAGACTCAGTAGTGTTGGGTGACACCAGTACCAGCGGACTCCAGGTAAGCTGACATGGTGCAGTGCCCATTCCACCACGTGCCACTCTGGCTTGGTGGAGATATGACTTGCTATATGGAACCTGTAAAGGAAACTTAACCCTAAGTCATGGACTTACATCTGAAAGTTATCTGGGGCCTGGTGAAAAGTGCGCTGCCTCCACATCACGCACCCACAGTGTGTAGTGTGTAGACCAATGGTAATTAGCTATGGAAGCTCACCCTGTCTGTGACTCCAGCTCCATTCTCCCTTGGATCATCCACTTGGTTGATGAGAATGTTGACTCTGCAATGGATGGCTTCCCAACACTTAGCACACAGCTTCCGCGTGCTCAGGGGCTGAAAACTAAACAGGAAAGAACTCACTAAGAACAGCTGGGCTCGACTTAGTTGCATGGGACACTCAGGAAGGAGGGCTGGGGCAGGGAGGTTTCCATTTCTCCAGCATGTATCACATGCCAGGCGCTGTTAGGAACTTCCTGTATGAGGGTCCTTTACACAGTTCGTAGAGAATGGAATTAAAAGATAGTTTATTTGGGAGCCAAATTTTTTGAAATCCATGCTTATAATAGGTCTTTAAAAAATTCAGAAACAAATGAGTATTATCAAAAAAGTATACATGGATTTCAAAATTTTTTACACCCAAATAAACTTATCTTTCACCAATTTTGAAGTACCCCTGTTTATGATCCTCCTTAATGAGCATAGATTCTTAGTTCTTGTGATCATTGCTGTTGAATAGATCCTGAAAGTGGGACAGGACTGAGGATGAGGCGAAGGGGCCTGGGCGTGGAAGGCAATTGGGTAAATGCCGGCAGAGTCCACTGTCAGCAAAGCTGCCTGCCGCCCACGGAATGGGGAGGGGCCGGGCTGCACAAACCAGGTCCATCCTTGAGTGTGGTGGTGCCAGCACCCTCAGATCTGCCGGAAGAACCCCCCACCCATCAGCCATTGTGAAGTCAGTAAAACCGAGACTGAGACCCCAACCCCAGGCAGCTCCCTCCCAAGACAGCCTCTCCACCCCCTGGTTACAAGGAGCAGTTGGCTCTGAAAGGTCTGGATGAGGGCCCAGCTGCTGCAGCACCAAACCCCTTCACAAGGAGCCTGTGGGACTGGGCTCAGAGCACAGGCTCGGATGACAGAGCGCAGGGGCAGATAACAAATAAATGCCCCCTTTAATTAGGTCTGGGCACCAGGGCCTCTGGGCATCCTATTCAGACAGAGCCCGTAGGCCAGCCACCCACCGTGTGCCCTGTGGCACACACACAGACATCGCACCCCACAAGGTGCACACAAGCCTCAGCTTTCTGCTTGTCACCACGCAGCACACTGCCCTGCATGGAGAGAAAGGCTCTGCCTGTCTTAGGGACCACGAGGTCCACGAAGTCCAGCATCTTAGCTGGGGCGAGCTTGGTGATTCTCAATGCCGGCTCAGCAACAGAATCCCTGGGACAACTTTCATGGATGAGCTTCCAGGCCCTCACCCAGCCTAGTAACTCAGGGATGCAGCCCAAGCTTCTCAACTCTGACAGGGATCCCAGCGTGCAGCAAGGGCTGAAATCCACTCTCGTGACCTTGCCCCTCAGGTCCCCAGCAAGCCTGTCCCTTCTAGGCAGCTCCTTACCTCACCTGTTTCCCCAGTGCCCTGGCGGCTCTCAGGTCCCCTCCACCTGGGTGTTGGCTCTCAGCCAGGCTCCACTCGTGTTGCTGAACAGAACCCAGTCCTCCAGGTGTAGCCCGAGGGCCCCCTGCTCTCAGGGCCCTGGGCTCCTGTTCACTAGAACGGGTTTACTAAACCATGCCAGCTCGTGCCTGGGGATTTCACATGCAGACAGGTCTGCAAGGCCAGCTCCATCTTTTCCCTCCCGGACCAACCCCTATGTCGGTTGCTTTCCATGGAGCGTGCACCTATGCCTCGGGAGGGTCTGTGGTTGCAGTGGGCCCCACAGCAGGGGAGGAGCACAGCCCAGGGGGACTCGATATCCAGCTCAGGACCTGGACCTTTGCCCTGTAGAGGTGGAGAGAGGCTCCTCACCCCTCGCACCAGGAACTGCCCACCGAGTGAGATGATGAGGAGAGAGGCACCCGGAGGTGACACAGGCTCGCCAGGTACCCCGCAGGTGCTCAGGAGGCCCTGGGCTTGGGGACGGGTCAGCCCACAGTGCCCCAGTGGAGGCTCATTAGAAAGCAGAGCTGCCGATTTGCACAAGGGGCACGGGCCTCAGAGGCAGGACAGCTTCCAGAGGACAACAGCCAGCAACCCCTCCAAGCCCACCAAAAGGCACCTGCCACTCAGTCTTCTCCCTTCTGGGGAGGAAACTAGAAAATCTCCTGAGAGCAAGCAGACATCCTGGGACGGGGCCTCTGCACAGCGCCTTAGGATTCATACCCTTGCCACCCTTCCTTACCTGTAAATGGATGGGTTTCACCCATGGATACCGTACCCCTTTGTCCCTTTTGCAGAGTTGGATTCCCTAGGGAAGAAACCAAACCAGAGTGGCCTGGGGGTCAAGGCCGAGGTGGGGGGGGGGGTCTTCTGAGCCCCCTCCTTCCCACCCAGCTCCTAGAAAAGGGCTCCACCTCTCCCTCCCTGCTCCAGAGAGAGAATGCAGAAGGAAGCAGAGAACAGATTTGGATTCTGCAAGGTTGTGCCAAGCATGAGGGTCCCCTGACAGCAGCAGGAGCTGCTGGCAGCTGGGGGACTTTGGGCCTTCTCCTTTCACTGTGTGGGGGATCTCAGAAGGACTTGGGAGGCTGGTTGGGAGGAGGGAGGAAGCAAGGCTCTCCTCCAGCTGTCTCCTGGGGATACTGCCCTGGGGCTCACGCGTTTGGGGCTGCTGAACCATCTCTGCTGCCCTGTTGCAGGAGGAGCCAGGCCGTTGGCTTCCCTTGGGAGCTGCCCTCTCTACAGGAACTCACCCACCTCTGTGTGCTATGACCCCTGGGTCCTTGCCCTGGGGGTCAGCCGGGCTGGAACCGAGGGGGGTGCTGAGCAAGGTGTGTGGCAGGGCATCTCCAGCTGAGGGGTCAGGCAGCAGGCTGGGAGTGGCATGCATGGTGGCTCCTCTGTCTGCCAGCAGCCCAGCCTGGCATCGGATTGATAAGCAGCTATGTCAGGGCATACATGAGAACCGCTGGAGACTCCAGGCACAAGTGTGCAGAGAGTATATGGATGTGCCACTCTGGGTGCCATCCCCTGACAGAGGTGGATAGGGTTTGGAAGGTTCACATCACTTGACTGGGCTATGGGACAGGGATGAGCTTTGCATGCTGACCAATACCACTTAGTAGGAGCATAAACTTGAACTGGTCCCTTCACCTAATTTTCCCATTGGAAGAAGAGGAGGGCTGAAACAAACGCTCTCCCCCAGGGCTCCCTGGAGATCAGCTAAGACAGCCCTGTCACAGGGCTGTCAGCACGATTAGCATCACCGTCACGGCCATCATGAGCACCAGGGCTGACAGAACCTTGGCCAATCCTTGATGGACCCCACCCTGAGAGCAGGGTGCTCAGGACCTCCAGCAGGGCCCCCGGGCAGGAGAGTGGGGGGAGCCTAAGGAAAGCAGGCGTGGGTGCACCTGCCCTAGAACTGGGAGAGAAGAACTCACAACAACCACATATCCAAAGAAGAAGGAGGGGGCTCCCCTCAGCTGTCTTTTGAGCGCATTGCCCCAGATATTGGCCCTCCTCATACTTCACCTGCAGCCGCCCATCACGCGAGCTGGATGGGAAACCCCTTTGGGGCCCCCTGAGCACGTACCCCATGATTAAAGGGGGGCAGGAGCAGAGGACTCTGGAGAATGAGGGGGGAGGGGCCTCAGGCCTTCTTGTAAACCAGCTCCCACAGTGAAACACCAGGTCAGAAAGGGGGATCCTGACTTCTCCCTCCAGCTCGCCCACCAGCCTACTGGGGGACGAGCCTCCTCTCCCAGCACAATGCTGGGGCCCCAGGGAGCTTCAGCAGAGCCAGCCCTCAGGAAAACTCCCGAGAGCCCCTGCCCCTCTGGGGATGCTCATTCCCTGGGGGAATCAGCAGAGCACACCAGCAGATGGGGCGAGGGTCGGGGAGGGGAGGACCTTGCCCATGGACTTGTCACGGACACTCTTCCTCTTCCACCTTCCTTTCACGTGGCTGACCCGGGCAGGAGAGCAGAGGTCTCCAGCACCAGTCTTCCCCTGGGAATGCCTGGCCCCACAGCAGCACACGTGATGCAGGCCAGTGCTCCCTGGAAGCCAAAGCCACAGAGAGTGAGGGAAGAGCACCAGAGGACAGGTGCTCCAGGGCCGGAGTCCTCACTCCCTCTGCTCCCAGTCCTGGGAAAGCACCTCCTCGCAGGCCTCAGTGTCCTCATCTGTAAAGCAAGGCCAGGAAGACCCCCCTGACCCTGCAGGACTGCTGAGAGGTGTCTGCCAAGGGCTGGTACACAAGCCATGTTCAGATAGTGGTGGCAGTGACAGTGATGGCAACGACGCTCCTCAGAGTTCCCTCCTGCTCTTGTGAGTCCCCTGCTCCCATCCCAGGGAGACTCTGAAGCTTCCTTGTGTTTGTTTCGGATGGGGCTCAGAGAGCCAGACGCAGCTGGTCCCTCTGGAGTTCTGGTCTCCCAACACCTTCCCCACCAGGACTCTGCTCACCAGGCCCTCCTGCATCCCCGGAATGAGACTTGGGTCTCGTGATCTCATTTGTCTGGGGGTGGTGCCCAGCTGAAGGTCGTTTAGCCCAGCCGCTGAGTTCTGTAAGAAGCCAGCATTATTCCTGGAGCTTAGCGTCTACCCTCAGCTGCTGCATGGGGAAAACTGGCCTTGCAGCTGGTGTGGGGCCAGGGCGGCGGGAGCAGGAGGCCTCATCCCTCTCTGAGCTCCCCAGGGAACATGTTCCAGCTGTCACAGTCAAGGCAACGTCCAAGGGCCACCAATAAAAGGAGAAAGATAGGGCCACCTGCTGGGGCCAGGGGTGGGAGAAACCTGTTTATGCCATACATCCTGAGTCCCCTCCTTGTGGTGGACTGTGATACAGGATCTCAGGACAGAGTAACAGGTACAATGCAACCTCTCCATCATGGGCTCATGTGTTAATGGGAAGAGACAGACGATCTTAAATAATCAATGTCATAAACACAAGAATTGTACACTGTGTTTGTATACAAATGCTATGGCCAGAAGTGCTACAGAGAGCAGGGAAAGGGGGCTGAGGAGGACAGGGAGGGGCACGACAGCGTAGAAGAGCAGGTAGGAGGGGCCAGCGCTGTGGCATAGCTGGGAAAGCTGCCGCCTGCAGTGCTCATGTCCCAGTTGGGCTCTGGTTCAAGTTCCGGCTGCTCCACTTCTGATCCAGCTCTCTGCTGTGGCCTTGGAAACCAGTGGAAGATGGCCCAAATGCTTGGGCCCCTGCACCTGCGTGGGAGACCTGGAGGAAGCTCCTGGCTCCTAGCTCTGGATCAGCACAGCTCCGCCATTGCGGCCATCTGGGGAGTGAGCCAGCAAATGGAAGACACTCTCTCTCTCTCTCTCTCTCCTCACTCACTGTATTTTTAAAAAAGAAAAGAGCAGGCAGGAAGCCTCCCTGGGAAGTGTGGCTTGGGCAGAGACTTGGAGGAGGTGAGGAGCAAGCAATGTGGGTCGGGGGCACAGCTGCGCAAGCAGAGACTGACCAGGGCACAGGCCTGGGGCCAAAGGGTGCTTGGTGTGATGAAGGGACAGACAGAAGGCAGGTGCTACTGGACTGGGGGTGTCTCAGGGCCTGCAAGGCCCACTCCCTGAACGTGACTTCTGGAGCACAGAGAAAGGTCCTCCTGGGCTCCCGAGGGCCACGTGTGCTCAGCTGAATGCAAACAGGATTAAAGCTGGTGGCTGCCAGGGACCAGCGCTGTGGTGTAGTGGGCTAAGCCTCCGCCTGTGGTGCCAGCATCCCACATGGGCACTGGTTCCTGTTTCAGCCGCTCCTCTTCCAATCCAGGTCTCTGCTTAATGCCTGGGAAAGCAGTGGAAGATGGCCCAAGCCCTTGGGCCCCTGCACCCACATGGAAGACCTGGAGGAAGCTCCTGGCTCCTGGTTTCAGATAGGCCCTGCTCCAGTTGTTGCAGCCATTTGGGGAGTGAACCACCAAATGGAAGACTTTTCTGTCTCTCCCTTTCTCTGTGTGTAACTCTACCCCTACAAATAAATAAATAAGTCTTAAAAAAAAAGCTGGTGGCTGCCTTCCCAAAGTGGTCAAAGGACCTAATGATTCTGCACCTAGTATGGGGGCTTCTCTGGGTATGCAGGCTCCAGCAAGTGATGAGGAGAGACTTCAGTGGGCATTCCCAGGCACATTTCTAGAAACAGCACCCTGGGCAACTCCACCATCGGCACTTGCAGCCCGACTCGGTTTGATGTTAGGCAGATTCCAATGGGCCCTGAACCTGAAGAGCCACCCTTGTCCTGTTTCAAAAGTTCCACGGGTGCTGCTTGCCCTTGCTTAGCCTTTGATCTCCCAGGGAGCCCAGAATCTGACAGAGACCCCAGGGAGCACGCCAAGTGTGCGATCCATTGCTTCACTCGTCTCCTTGTCTCTCACTTTGATTGGCAGCTTGCACAGGCCTAGCCCAGCCCTTCCTGCCCCTGGCCCCAGAGTGGCCCTTAATGTCACGCCAGGCATCCCCAGGGAAGCAGTGCAACCCTGGTCACCTTCTCCCTACTTTCCACTTTTGCTGTTATCTCCACTTTGAGGTCCATTATAAAAGTTCTCTTCTTCCCAAAACTTACAACACTTGCTGCTTTCATATTTTCCAGACAAGAAAGAGTTAATGTAATAGTCATAAAGCCAACAAGCTTGTCATAGACAAACCACAGGGTGGACAAGGCCTTAATGACCCTTGAGGGCATAGACTCCTTCTAGCACGTACCTTCATTCACAACTACGAAAGTGTAGAAGTATTGGGAGGGTACTGCAAACATAAATAAAAATAAGCTTATTTTGGTGCAAAGAAAAAAAAGCATTTGAAAGCAACACTTAGTTTTTTTCACCATCTGGATTTTCTGTGAACTTTTTTTTAAAGATTTATTTATTTATTTATTTATTTATTTGAAAGAGTTACAGAGAGAGAGGAGAGACAGAAAGGCAGAGGTCTTCCATTCACTGGTTCACTCCTCAGATAGCCTCAAGGACCCAGCTGGGCCAGGTCAAAGCCAGGAGCCAGGAGCCAGGAGCTTCATCCTGGTCTCCCTTGTGGGTGCAGGGGCCCGAGCACTTGGACCATCTTCCACTGCTTTCCCAGGCCATTAGCAGAGAGCTGGATTGGGAGTGGAGCAGCAGAAACTCAAACTGGCACCCATATGGGGTGTCCACATTGCAGGCTGTGGCTTTAACCTGCTGCACCACAGCACCGGCCCCTCCATGAACTTTCTGAAGACCCCTCTACAGAACACTGTGGGTTGAAGGGATTCTGTCAGCTGCTTCTGTCATGCAGCCAGCCCCCACCCTCCTTCCCAGCACCTCTAGTTTCCCATGGCTGCTCGGGGTCCCTGTCTGACGAGCCCCGGGGTTGGGGGACTGAGGGCCAAGCTAAGCTCTCCAGCTGCTGCTCGTCCACCTCACCCAGGAGCTGTTGGCAGGAGCTCTGACTCTGATCCTGGGGCTTCTTCCTACCCCACTGTCTGCCCCACCCCCACCTCTGGGCCCTTCCTCCCTTGCTCCACATCCCCACCTTGCTGGGGGTCTCTCTGGACACGCTCCCCTCTTTCTGTTTTTTCAGCCCAAGACAGGACGGTGCCGGCTCCTGCAGAGCCCTGTGGGTGCCGGAGGCAGAGCCTTGCATGCGTCTTGCTGCTCACTGCTTCCTTTGTCAACTCCAGGGCACCCAGGAGACGTGGGCTGGATCCCTCTGCTCAGCCCCCTCTTCCCTGCTTTTCCTCCCATCCCAGCCCCACCACGGACAGCCTGGACCTGGACATCTGTGTGTGGGGCCTGCCCCGTGCTTGTAAGATGCTCAGCTGCATCCCTGGCCTCCGCCCACTGGATGGAGTAGCAATTCCTGCTCACTGCATCCCCCACGCATGACAACCAACCTGTCTCCAGACAGGGCCAAAGGTCTCCGGGGGACAGAAGCACCCCTGGCTGAAAACCACAGCCCTAGACCTACAGCACATCTGGGCCCCTAACTCCCCACTCTGCTGTCTCCCCAGCCTCTCCCACTCCCCTTGCTCTGCTCCTTCTTCTGCCCCCACCCTCCAGCAAGGCACATAGTGACCCACAAAGAACCCAGCCCCTAGGCTGGCTCCAGCCACTGCTCTTCCTTGGGCTGCCCAAAGCCAGGGCGGCAAGGCTCGGGATGGAGACGGAAAATGCAAATTGTGCGCGGTGAAATGCTTTGCCAGCCCTGGGGCCTCTGCTTTGTTTTCTGCTCAGATGAAAGGCAGTTAGAGGGGCTGGGGCTGAGGGAGGCAGGCAGGGGCTCCCGGAAGCTGCCGCTCCAGCTGGGTGGGGTGGGCCGGCGGGGGGACGGGGGGGGGGGGGGGGGTCCACACTCTGCAAGGGCTAGCACGGGGTGAACGCTGGTGGGGGTCCCGGGCCCGGTGCTATTATAGAGAAGCTGCCTGGGCCGGTACTAAGCTGGAGGTCCCAGGAGGTCACCTCTGCTCCTGCTTCTGCACCTGCTTCCTGCAAGTCCCCACATACTTCACCTCCCATTCATGACACTTGACTCCTACCAGAGAACCTAGGGGCCCTTTTAAATTCCTTTTGGCATCACTGTGATGAGCTCAGATGAAATCCTCATGTCCGTCCTGTCTGGTCTGGTCTGGACCCTCCCTGTGCCCGCCTGGGGAGATGCGAACACCCCACCCCACCCCCTTACAAGCACCCTCTTCCCGCCCGTTTAATCTGACAACCGTGGATTCGCACTACGGCTGTGGCGCAGGCATGGGTGCTATGAAGGCTGCCAGCCCTTCCTGAAGCCCAGACCATCCCTGGGAACAAGTTGACTTCTGCAGGCCCTTGACCCTTCCCCGAAAGTCAAAGACAAGGCTGTGCCTGGCTCTTGCTCTCACGTGGGTCAGCATCAGGCTGAGTCCTCACTCCCAGATTTCTGCTGGCAGGCAGGATCCCATGCAGGGCTATCCACGGGGTATGTCTTTGTCTCCAGCTGTTCCCCATCACCCCTCTGCCCACTTGCCCTTGGGCCCAGAGCAATGGGCAACTCGTAGAGGGACAACCATGAGCCTGGAAAGGAAAAACTCCTCCCTCCCTGGCCTCCATGTCTCTCTCTCCCTCTCCCTCTCCTTCTCCCTCTCCCTCTACTTCTCCCTCCCTCTCTCTCTCTCTCTCTCTCTCTCTCTCTCTCTCTGGTTCAGCATCTAAAGCACTCCTCCCTTCCGGAAATACAAGGCTGCCCACAAACCTTCAGTGGCCCTCACAGCCCATCAGACCAGCTGCAGCTCCTCGCCCGGGCACCCAAAGCCTCCAGCATCCTCCAGTCTCCACCACTGGATCTCCCCACCCCAGCTCCAGCCCCTACCACCCTGCAGCCCTGGGGCAGTCTCCTCTCCCCAACCCTTCCTTCAGTGACACCAGGCACCTAGTCTGCACCAGGCCGCATGGACCACTTTCAAGTGGGTCACATGAGACTCTGAGACTGGAGCTGTGATTAACCCCCTTTCACAGACGTAGAAACTGGGGCACCCAGAGGAACTGGGAAGGGACCTCAGTAAGAGACAGAGCCAGACCCCAGACAGTCTGACTGCAGAGTCTTCCTCACCCTCCTCCTCCTGGTGGCCTTCTGCTCCCAGCCCCTCCCCATGCTCCACCAGGGAGAGTTGCTGATGCATCATGTAGCTGGCGGGTACAGCCAACTTCAGGCCCAGCGCCACCCGTTCTGCTCTCTGCAGAAAGCGCTCAGCAGCTCCCCATCCCTGGGCTCAGAGCAAGCCCCTGTCTCGGCTCACAGGACCTCCACACTCCAGCCCTCTGCTGTCCCCTATCCCATGCATCCCGGCTTCCCAGACTCCAGGGTCACCTGGGCCTCTGGACTTCCTGGACTGCTCCCCTCTGGGAATCTGCTTCTGGGTCTAGGCCCACCTCCCCACATTGTGGGTCCAGAGAGCAGAAGAGCTTTGGTCAACCCACCATTCCTGAGCGCCTGGCTGTGTACCTGACACCCATACAGGCACCAGGGCTCCAGATCTGCACAAAATTTTTTTTTCCAAAGATTTATTTATTTATTTGAAAGGTGAAGTTAGAGGCAGAGAAAGAGAGAGAGAGAGACTCTTTCATCTGCTGGTTCACTCCCCAGATGGCCGCGACAGCTGGAGCTGGGCCAATCCAAAGCCAGGAGCCAGGAGCTTCTTCTGGGTCTCCCATGTGGGTGCAGGGGCCCAAAAACGTGGGCCATCCTCTGCTGCTTTCTCAGGCCTTAGAAGAGAGCTGGATCGGAAGTGGAGCAACTGAGACTCAAACCGGCACCCATATGGTAGATGCTGGCACTACAGGAGGTGGCTTTACCCGCTACACCACAGCACGGGCCCCTGCCCAAGAGCTTGACCTTCAAGGAGCGTGCTGTCCAGTGGGGAGAATGCATGAAAATAGGCGATTTTGAACAAAGTGATAACAACCATGATGGAGGTGGGCATGGGGTGCTGGGGAGCCTAGGCTTGGAGTAACTAACCCTGCAGGGCAATGGCCAACCCTGCAGAGCCATGGTGGAAGCTGTTCATCCCACAAAAGAGTGCCCAGAAGGAAGCGGGGCCACACAGATGGGCCCAGCATGGGCAAAGTCACAGAGAAGGCTTTCTCAGGAGACGATGAGGTCCCACTGGATCAGAAGACAGCTGTAGAAGAGACAGGTGGAGGCCGGTGCTGCGGCTCAATAGGCTAATCCTCCGCCGGCGGTGCCGGCACACCGGGTTCTAGTCCCGGTTGGGGTGCCGGATTCTGTCCCGGTTGCCCCTCTTCCAGGCCAGCTCTCTGCTGTGGCCCGGGAGTGCGGTGGAGGATGGCCCAAGTGCTTGGGCCCTGCACCCCATGGGAGACCAGGAGAAGCACCTGGCTCCTGCCATTGGATCAGCTTGGTGTTCCAGCTGCAGCACGCCGTCCACGGTGGCCATTGGAGGGTGAACCAACAGCAAAGGAAGATCTTTCTCTCTGTCTCTTTCTCTCATTGTCCACTCTGCTTGCTAAAAAAAAAAAAAAAAAAAAAAAAAAAAAAAAAAAAAAAAAGAAGAAGAAGAAAGAAAAGAAAAAGAAGAGAGACAGGTAGAAGTGGCCAGAGGAAGCCCTTAGCCGCTGTCTCAGGATTTGACTTAGCTGCCCACAGTGGTTTAGCCAAATCCGAGAGTTGGTTTTCTCATGTATCAAGGAGCCCAGGGCTGGCCCAGTTGCTCAGACTCCTTTCCCTTCCTGGTCTGCATTCCTCATAATGACAGGACAGCTGCTGCCCTTCCAAGCATCACATCTGTCTTTGCAGTTGGAAAAAAGGAGGCAGGACAAAGTTTAAAAGGTATGTGACAGTGGTGTCTGTCTTTCTTTGCTATCTTTAATTGTAGTAGAATATACTTCACATGATGATTACTACCCTCACTATGTCTGAAACTTTTCATCAGCCCACACAGAAAGTCTGAGCCCATTAAGCAGTAGCTTCCCCTTATTGGCAACCAGCATTCTTCTTTCTCTCTCTACCTAGAATCCGCATGTGAGTGGAATCGTATGCCTGGCTTATGCCACTTAAGATAATGTACTGACAGGCCGGCGCCGCAGCTCACTAGGCTAGTCCTCCGCCTTGCGGCGCCGGCACACTGGGTTCTAGTCCCGGTCGGGCGCTGGATTCTGTCCTGGTTGCCCCTCTTCCAGGCCAGCTCTCTGCTGTGCCCCGGGAGTGCAGTGGAGGATGGCCCAGGTGCTTGGGCCCTGCACCCCATGGGAGACCAGGAGAAGTACCTGGCTCCTGCCATCAGGATCAGCGCGGTGTGCCAGCCGCAGCACACCAGCTGCGGCGGCCATTGGAGGGTGAACCAATGGCAAAGGAAGACCTTTCTCTCTGTCTCTCTCTCTCACTGTCCACTCTGCCTGTTTAAAAAAAAAAAAAAAAAGATAATGTACTGAGGGTTCACCGACATTGTAGCATTTGACAGGATTGCCTTCCTTTTTTTTTTTTTTTTTTTTTTTTTTTTAAGGCTGAGCAATGTTCCAGTGTGTGTATTTACAACAGTCTGTCTGTTCACTCCCTGATGGGGAGTTGAGTTGCTTCTGCCTTTTGGCCGTTGTGAACCCAGCTGCTGTGGACATGAGCGTGCAGAGACCTGTGTGGGTCTCTGCTTGCATTCTTTGGGTGTACCCCCGGAAGTGGACGAGCTGGATCTTACGCTAACTCTGGGTTCATTGAGGAACCACCGCAGAGTAGCACGGCGCTGTACCACTTTGTCTGCCGACCAGTGGTGCACAGGGCTCCAGCTCTGCACATCCCGGCTGGCACTTGCTTCCTGGGGTTTGGGTTTTGAGGGATGTTTATTTCACAAGAGCCAAACTGACTGGTGCGTCACAGTACCTCCCCGGGGTTTTGATTTTCACTGCCCGGAGGCCGGCATCTTCTCTTGTGCCTATTGGTCATCTGCACATCTGCTTTGGAGAAGTGTCTGTTCAAGTCCTTTGCTCCTTTGGGTTGTTTGTTTCGGTGGTTGATCTGTGAGGTTTCTTCACATATGTTAACTGCCAATCGGGTACATGATTTGCAAATACTTTCTTCCATTCCACGGGTTGCCTTTTCACTCTGTAGATTGTCTTTTGATGCCTAGTAGTTTTAAATTTTGAAATGGTTCTTTTGTTGCCTGAGCTTTTGATGTCAGATCCAAGAAATCATCACCAAATCCAGTGTCATGAAGCTCTTCTCCTACTTTCGTCTACAAGTTTGATCGTTTTAGCTCTTATATTTTGGTCTTTGAAAAATCAGAGCTTTCCTGAAAGTGCTTTTCTATCGCCCCCACTCTGACGAGCAGGATCTCGTCACCCAGAACAGGCAACCAAGGGTACTTCGCCAACCAAGCAGACTGGGAAGACCAGGAGGTGAGAGAATTGTGTGGACCACAAGCAGAGGCCTCCCCAACCACTCCCTCCATCCCAAGACCAGGCAGGGAAGACCGGAGCACATGGCCAGTCCTTCCTAAACACGTGCTCAGATTTGCACCCTTGCATTCCTCTGTGAGTGGCCAAAGACAGGGTGGCGGGTGCCTTCCGGCAGCAGAAATGATCCTGGCCTTGAGATCAGAGGTTCAGGCCTTGTTACCTCGAGCAAGACACTTCAGCTGGAGGAACCTGTTGTCTCAACTTGAAAACGATAATAACCGTCCCTCTGCTTTATGTAAATGTTTCACACATTACAAGGTCCTCTTGCATGCATTATCCTTTCTCCTCCTCACAAGGGCCCTGTGAAGTAGACAGGGCAGGATTTACTTAATCTCTGTTTTCAAGATGAACAAGTGATCGCCCAGAGAGGTTAAGTGTTTTGCCCAAGCATGCTCAGCTGCTAAGTGCTAACCCTCTGGCCTCTTGGGTTATGTAATCCCCTCCCTGCCCATCTCAGGGGCAAGGTGGGGGTGGGGGGAGCCTTGAACGAGGGCCTGGGCAGTAAAGTGCTCCACAGACAAGTGTGAGTCATGCAGGTTTCCAGTGTCCATGTGGATGGATGCATGGGAGGTGGGACAAGACAGGGCTGAGGCTGGAAAAGGAGGGGCAGGCTCCTGCTGCACCCCAGGCACCTGTGGGTTCAGTTACCAAGGCTAGTATAGCTGCACTGCCAGCTGCCTGGGAGAGAGGGGGCTCCCGGGAGCTCTGGCCCCACTGGCCTCTATCTGAGAAGGTCAGACACCTGCCATTCCATGCCCCCTGGCTGCAACCTGCAGGCTCTCCGACCACGACCACAGCTGCTGGCCTCTCTCCCTTCTCCAGGGCTGCCCCACCCCCATCCTTCTCTCCCCCACCACCTCTTCCCGCTCCTTGTCCCCTCCTTTCACAAACATAATGAGTTTGATAAGAAATTGTCTCGTTAACAGGATTAGCCACGGGAATCTCTTGTCCCCTCCCATTCATCCTGTAATACGCCTCATCTCGTGTCCTGTAATTTTCTGCTGGCATCAGAGGCTCCCGACCACCTCGGGGATATTAATTCCTCCTTGTTCTTTGATCATGTGGCTGCTGATAGCCTAGGATGCCCCCCACAGCCACTGGGACCCAGGTCAGGATAAATTGCACCGAGGCCCTCTCCTGCCAGAAGCCCGGACGTGGGTCAGCAGAGCATTTGCGGAGAGAGGGCGAGGTACAGGGAGGCTGGCGCTTGGAGGAAATTGCAGGAGTGAGAAGGGAGCCTGAGCTAAATCTAGCTTCATTTGGAACAGCTTTGAGATCGATGGTACAGCGAGTGTCAGAGTGAGAGGCGGGAAATTGTAGCTGTTTGGTGAATCAGCTCAGGATTCCCAAGTGCCGTGGGGAACTGGCGCTGCTCTGGGCAGTGGTGAGGTAGGCAGACAGTGTGTACCCAGGGAGCTGGCAGGGCCAGTGTCCCCACTCGGAAGACATGGGCACAAAGGGCGTAGTGAGAATCATCGGGTCCCTTGCCTGCGTGCCTAGCCCATGTCTCTCAGGTGTCTGTCTGTGCACCCTGAGAGATGGGCACTGTCGAAAAGCCAATACTGGGCGCTCAGGCCGGGCGCCGCACTCACTGTGAGAGCTGATGGGACTGCGGACACTTCCACCTTTGCTGAAAGCTCCCTGGCCGGCAGGGATGAGGGGCCATACAGCCACCCTGATTAGCCTGACCTGTTCAAAACGGCTGAACTGCCTCGCTGGGCGAGCAGCATCAGAGGACTTTGAAGGGTTCTGAACAAAGGGAACGGGACTCGGAACCATCTAGAACTAGGATGCCTGCGGCCACCGCACACTTCAGAGTGGGCAGCAGCGGCCATCGCGTGGATTCTCCCACCTGGGAAGCTAGAACAAGCAGGGCCGTCACTTATCGAGCCATCACGTGCAGGTACCAGGGCAGGTGCTTTAACTCCTCTGACAAATGCATCCCTGTGTGGTTGGTGCTGTTATTAGCACATGTTTTTAATACGTCTTCATCTATTTTTATTTATTTGGAAGGTAGAATGATGAGAGAGAGAGAGAAGTCTTCCATCTGCTGGTTCACTCATCAAATGCCTCCAACAGCTAGACCAGACCAGACCAAAGCCAGGAGCCCAGAGCTCAAACCAGGTCTTAAACATAGGTAGCAGGGATCCAGCTACTTGAACTGTCACTAGCTGGCTCCCAGGGTGCACGTTAGCAGGCAGCTGCAAAGGAAGCAGAGGGGGGACTTGATCCCAGGCACTCTGATGTGGGAAGCAGGCGTCCCAGTGGCAGCTTAGCCCACTGTGCTACAATGCCTGTCCCATTAGCATACTGTTATAGATGAGCAAACTGAACCAGAGAGGTTAGGCAACCTATGCAAGGTCACAGTGTCCTGAGAGCCAAGTCCTTACCACTCATTCATCATTCATTCATGTGACACTTCTATTTTAACGTCACCACAAAGGCACTGTGACTGACACTGAGCCCAGAGCCTTGGACTGGCAGGCAGCCCTGGCATCATGGCAGCCAAGGTCTCGCTCACCAGCATGCACTGGGCCTTGACTAAGGGTAAGGCTTGGGCTGTGCTAGAGACCAGGAGGTGGAGGGAGACGCACCTACCGGCTGCTCTTGGCCTGTGGAGGCTCCAGCCCCTCGCCAGAGCCTTCTCTCTGCAGTACTTAGAGGCCTCTGGAATCATGTCCTTCTCCCCCACGGGCACCTGTAAGAGCAGCCTTCTCATGGTGGCCATAAGCACAAAGCAGAGAGCAGAGGCCCTCATCCAGCTCCAGGTCCCCAGTGGTGCGTCTCTGTTGGCTGTCATGCGGCCAGAGCCCACAGGCCCTCAGGAGTCCCCAGCATTGCCCTGCATGCAGAGGGCATTCACAGGGGCCATGACGCTTCTTTAAGGAGCCTGTGTTCCCTCCAGGAATATGAAAATGGCTCACACGGACCAGTGAGACACCATCCAGACGGAAAACTCCAGGCCCTTCCTGGCCCCACAGAAGGAGCTGGGAAACTGGAAGGGGAGGAGCAGAGAGCATTTGAGAGTGGTCTGGTGGGGGTGCAGGCCAGGACTGCCCTCACACGGGCAGCAGCAGGTGCCAATAGCCCTGGCGATGTGGTGCACCAGGAAGTACCTGGCCAAGCCCGGCTTTGGATGTGGATGGCCCCAGCTTCGAGAGTTGGGGCAAGTTGCTTTGACCTGCTGGATTCTCAGCCTCCTCCTATGTTAGGGGGAAGGAAGCTCCCCACTGCTGTAAGAAGCCCAAAGCAAGGCTTGCACAAGATGTCCCTGGAGCGCAGCCTCGTCCAGCGTGCCCAGCTCTGCCGCTGAGCCAGGGCTGGGTGCTCCACGTGGCCCCCAGGCTGGGCCAGGCCTTCAGTGCCTCAGGCCGCCCCTTCCCCTTAGTGATGAGTGTGGAGTGAAGCAGCACAGGAACAGCCAGGTTCCCGTCGAGGGGCTCCTGGCAGGAGCGAGTGTGCGTGAACTCCGAGTCAGAGTGGGCCTTGGGGAGAGGGTGGGGAGAGTGTCCCCAGGAGCAGCCAGATGAGGGGGAGGAGGCAGGAACTGAACCAGAGGAGGGCCTGGAGCTGCGGCCGGGGGTCAGAGCTGGGGCCAGGGACGGAGGGCGGGCTTCTGGCTGCTGCCTTCTTTATCCCAAGAAAACCAGGAACCCACGAGACGGGTTTCAGCATGATCTCATGTCCCTTTTAAGAGGTTCTGGCGGCCGGCGCCGCGGCTCACTGGGCTAATCCTCTGCCTTGCGGCGCTGGCACACCGGGTTCTAGTCCCAGTCGGGGCGCCGGATTCTGTCCCAGTTGCCCCTCTTCCAGGCCAGCTCTCTGCTGTGGCCAGGGAGTGCAGTGGAGGATGGCCCAAGTACTTGGGCCCTGCACCCCATGGGAGACCAGGAGAAGTACCTGGCTCCTGCCATCGGATCAGCGTGGTGCACTGGCCGCGGCGGCCATTGGAGGGTGAACCAACGGCAAAGGAAAACCTTTCTCTCTGTCTCTCTCTCTCTCTCTCTCACTGTCCACTCTGCCTGTCAAAAAAAAAAAAAAAAAAAAAAAAAGAGGTTCTTACTGGGGGTGGGCATTTGGCCTAGTGTTAAAACACCACTCAGGAGCCCTGCATTTCAAATTGGAGTTCCTAGGTTCAAGTCTCAGCTCTACTTCTGATTCCGACTCCCACTAATGCAGACCCTGGGAGGCAGAGTAGGTCATGGCCCAAGTAGTAGGGTCTCTACCCCTCACATGGGAGACCTAGGTTGAGCTCCAGGCTCCTAGTTTCGTCCTGGCCTAGGTCTGCCACTGTGGGCATTTGACAAGTGAACCAAGTAGATGGGAGCTCTCTCTCCCCCACCCTCTCTCTCTGCCTCACAAACAAATAAATATTTTTTTTAAAAAAAGAGAATCTGGTCATAGTGAGGAGAATGAATGAGATGACATCACTAGCAGGCACAGGCACTCATAAAGGGTGACAGTCATCATCCCATGGGACATGCACGGTTATGGAGTCTCCATGAAGGCCAGGCCCTGGGTCAGCTTGGTCTGCTGCTTTTCCTGCCCCCAAGTTGCTGAGCCCCCAGCACTGGAGAAAAACCCCAACCTCTCAGTGGCAGTGTGGGTGCAGGGTGCCACGTGAGCATCCAGGGCAGAGCATAAGGGTGGGGCCACACCTTGGAGGCTAGCCTGGGCAGGGGGTCACCAGCCCTTCCCCAAGACCCAGACAGCAGGGTCTTCATCCTCCGCCTGGCCGCGGGGTCCTGTGCCAGCCAGGCGGCTCTCCAGAATCCTGATAACAATGACTTCTATCATACCACGAGCATCTGACACGTGGGGCCAGGAAGAGCGCCCAAGCCCCCTGGCGGGTAACACAGACATGGGGGCGGGGTCCCTGCAAGGGCTGGAGGCTGTCGCCCCGGCTGGGCGCTGCCATGTGCAGCCCCTGGAATGGGCATAAAGAGGCCTATTTCGGCACCCTGTTATTATGACATCTTGTTTTCATAGTTTGTTCAACAAACTGCTCTCCCTCTCCCTCTCCCCTCCTCGCTTCTCTGTTTTTCATCTTCCTCTCTCAGCAAATCCATTTAAATGCAATTCTATTCTTAAAGCACCCCTCTCATGCATGTCTAATGAATGTCAGGGAGACGCTGTTACAATGGGGCTGCGGAGGGTCCAATCGGCAGCGTGTGTACAAGCCATTTGCAAGGAAGCCTGGGAGCGCTCCAGTTTTATTACAGCATAATTAGAAATAAAATCCTGTTGCAATAGGAGAATGAGAGGTGTGTGCTAATCCTGGGGTAGAGGAGGAGAAAGAGCTGTACTTAGCGGGAAGGGTCAGAGAGAGGGAGAAAAGCCAGCTTCCTGTCCTGAGCTTCCCCTTCTGACTCTCCTCTCTGAGACCCTCCCCACCTCCCGGGACCCCTGGCTCCTTGGGGGCTGCTCAGAGACAGTGCTGGGCCCTTCTGGGTCTCTGCTGCCCACAGAGGTCAGTCCGACCTGGGGGAGCCAGGCAGGGCCCTTGTCATAAACCCACACCCTTCCCACTTGTTAAGAGCCTGGTCCAGGCAGTGAGCGGGAGGTGAAAGTGTGTGGCAGAGCTCCGGACTCAGAGGCTGAGAACCAGATCCCGTCCTGGGTCTCCCACTCGCGAGAGTGATGTGGTCGTCTGCTCAGTCATTCACTTAACAGATGCTTCTGGTGGTCTGTTGTGGTGCAGGTGCCATGCTGAGTGTGTTCCTGCCTTGTTTGTCCTCACAGCAAGCGAGTTTGGAAGTTTCGTGCTTACCCAGTGTCATCCAGCTCATCTGCAAAGGGGAATACAGTTGGAACCCAGGCCCTTCTGATATCACAGCTGGGCTCTCGCTGCTCGCATCCCTCCAGGGAGCCTGATGAAGATGGTGGGGGGTGTCCTGGATAATCCCTCTTACAGCGCCCGAAGGACACCCTGGGGTGGTGACCTTCAGGACAGTGCACTGATGTAGGCGTCTGGGATTTGTGTGGCTGGAGTGCAGGGGACTGTCCTGTCGCATCCACAAGGGAGGCAGCTCCAGCCTGGAGACTCTGAGCCAAACCAGCTCTTGTGCTGAGCAGCCCCAGGGCCTCTCACAGAGATGGGACTAGACAGGGAGGAGACCTCCCCCTTGCCCAGCCACGTGGAGAGAGGTCATCGAATCACAAAGAAAGTGGGACTCCCACGCTACCTGTGAGAACAAGTGGTTTCCTCTCCTCATTCCCTATTTGGGGAAACTGAGGCTGCTGAAGCTTGTCAGAGGTCACCCGGCAGATGGGAGGCCAGCTTTCCCACCTCCCGGCCAGTGCATTCAGCTCCCCCGTGTCAGCCCCATGGAAGTCCTTCCCGAGGGCAGGTTCCGGAAGATGGCATTTCTCAGCCATGATACTCCGTATTTTTTTTCTGTAAGATATATTGTATTCTTTTGAAAGGCAGAGTTACACAGAGAGAGGGAGAGAGAGTGATCTCCCATCCACTGGTTCGCTCCCCCAAATAGTTGCAACAGCCGGCATCTTCTGCTGCCTTCCCAGGCACCTTAACAAGGAACTGATGTAGAAGTAGAGCAGCCAGGACTTGAACTGGCTCTGATATGAGATGCCGGCATCATAGGCAGCAGCATAACCCACTGTGCCACAGCGTCAGCCCCCCATAGTACTCACTAGAGCAAAGACTTGACCCTTCTTAGAAGTCTGTGTCTGGGCTGGTGCCGCGGCTCAATAGGCTAATCCTCCACCTGCGGCGCCGGCACACCGGGTTCTAGTCCCGGTCGGGGCGCCGGATTCTGTCCCGTTTGCCCCTCTTCCAGTCCAGCTCTCTGCTGTGGCTCAAGAGTGCAGTGGAGAATGGACCGAGTTCTTGGGTCCTGCACCCCATGGGAGACCAGGAGAAGCACCTGGCTCCTGACTTCGGATCAGCGTAGTGCACCGGCCGTGGCGGCCATTGGAGGGTGAACCAATGGCAAAGGAAGACCTTTCTCTCTGTCTCTCTCTCTCACTGTCCACTCTGCTTGTCAAAAAAAAAAAAAAAAAAAAAAAAAGAAGAAGTCTGTGTCTGGGGGCAGGTGTTGGGCACAGCAGTTACTGTAGCGATGCGTACATCCCATGTCAGGTTCTGGGTCCAAGTCCTAGCTCCTCCCCTTCCAGTCCAGCTTCTTGTGAATGTGCACCCTGAGAAGAAGGAGGTGACAGCTCAAGTACTTGGGTCCCTGCCACCCATGTGGGAGACCTGGATTGAGAGCTAGGCTCCTGGTTTCTGCCTGGCCCAGCCCCAGCTGTTGCAGGCATTTGGGGAGTTAGTCAGCGGATAGAAGATCTCTTTTTCTCTGTCTCTCTGCCTTTCAAATAAAATGAAAGTAACTAGAATTTTTCAAAATCCATGGCTGTCTGGGGTAGGAGGAGGCTGCCTTCACACACTCAGATAAGCCTGGCCCAAGGGCTTCATGTAACCTAGGACAAGACCGCCCCTGAGGCCAGAGATGGACCCCGCAGGCTTGCAGGGGAAACTGAGGGAGGGTGAGACCCCATGAGGAGGACAGTATCTATTTTTTATAATTTATTTATTTGAAAGGTAGAGTTAAAGAGAGAGGGAGGGAGAGACAGAGAGATTGTCCATGCACTGGTTCAGTCCCCAAATGGCTACAATGGCCAGAGCCAGGCCAGCCAGCTTCTTCCAGGTCTCCCATGTGACTGCAGGAGCCCAAGCACTTGGGCCATCTTCTGCTGCCTTCCCAGGCCATAGCAGAGAGCTGGATTGGAAGTGGAGCAGCTGGGACTCGAACTAGCACCTATATGGGATGCAGGCACTGCAGGCGGTGGCTTTACCCGCTACACCACAGCGCCAGCCCCAGGATGGTATCTGAAACATTCCAGAATCTCATGTTTTCTTCCTCTGACCATTTGCCTTCCTAGTACAGAGGGTTAGTGGAGGAAGAAGGGGAGGCCCTGCTCCCCCAGCCTCTTGGAAATACATGGTACTTTGTGCCACCCTTGGCAGGGCCCCAGCCCAGCCTGGCATTATACTCAAAGGATGAATGTGAGTCCATGGGGTCTACCCAAGGCCCCAGGAGCCTGTGTGCCAGCAGGCGGGCAAAAATACCAGCTTCTGCCCCCTGCAGGTGTTCCAGGTGTAAAGCCATCCTCTAGCAGCTCCAGCCTGGCTCCAGCACCAAGGAGCAGCCCAGAGCTTCTGGTCATGTGTGCCCCTGCTCCAGCCTACATCACAGAGGCCCCCACCTCCCATCCACTCAAACTGCTTCTGACACCAGTGCCACAGGGAAAGAGCAATGGGCTTTCTCAGGCCCTTTATCAAGAAGCAGGACCAGAACCAGAGCACTGGGACTTGAGCCAGTGCTCCGATGCGGGATGCTGGCATCGCAGGTGGTAGCTTAACCTGCCCTGCCATCTACTTTGAAACTACTGTGGTAGGTGGTCTCTGATGGGCTTGCTGCTCTGACATTGTCCGAGCTGTGAATTTTTAAATTGCTGGGAGGAAAAGACCATCTTAAGGATGGCCCAGTTTATGCCTACTGAAATCCATTGTGAAATATGTTTCTTACACATCAATTTAAATACCCCTAGTGACAGGAGACTCACTATCTGAAGACACTCATTCCAATTTTGTATAATCTTGATTTTTAAAAATTGTTTCATTTTTTTCAATAAGTACTTATGTTATTTGAAAGGCAGAGTGACACAGAGAAAGGGAGAAAGAGAGAATCTTCCATCTGCTGGTTCACTCCCCAACACTCCCCTAGCCTTCAACAGCTAGGGCTGGGCCAGGCAGAAGTCAGGAGCCAGGAGCTTCATCTGGGTCTCCCGCGTGGATGGCAGGGGCCCAAGCACTTGCGCCATCGTCCAGTGCTTTCCCAGGTGCATTAGCAGGGAGCTGGATTGGAAGTGGAACAGCAGAGTCTCATCCACATCATAAAATGTGCCTGTCTTAGCCATTTTTAAAGTGTTAGGTCCAACAGTGTTTAAGTGCGATTCCAATTTACAAAATGAACTCTGTATCCATCAAACAACAACTCCAGTTCCCCCTGCCCTCCAGCACCTGGCAACCAGCTTCCGGCTTTGTTCCTGTGGATTTCACTACTGCAGCTGGCCCACATGGGTGGAATCACATTGCATTTGTCCTTGTACAGTTGGGCTGTGTCCCGTAGGATGCTGTCCTCCAGGCATGGGGCAGAATCTCCTCCCTCTTCAAGGCTGCATCACACTGTTCATGTACACCACGTTCTGTTCATGTACACTGCGTTCTGCTTGTCTGGTGGACACCGGGCTGGCCCCACTTCTCCGCTGCTCTGAGTAGTGTGGCCAAGCTCTCCATTGTCTGGGACACGTGCCGACAAGTGGGAGTGCCGGATCGTACGGTGATTCCATTTTTTAGCCTTGTGAGGATTCACCATACTGTTTAATCCTGACTTTTGAACACTCACCAAGCAATGATTTTTCAAGGTCCGACTGGACCTGACGGGAACCGTGGTTAGCAGCGGCAGGTGTAGAAACAGGAGTGGGCTGGCCTGGGAAGTCTTCCTGGAGCAGGTGCATTTCAAGCTGGGGTCAGCCTTGTGTGAGTTGCAGTCCCCTCATGAGTGCTGTGGGGCTAAAACTCAGAGTTTCGGGAAGTTTCGTTTCCTCGTTCATTCTGGAAATAGGCATTGAGTGTCTGCTTGTACACTGATCCACTGGCGGGTTGGAACTGCGGAGCCACGTGAGCTCACAGGGACTGAAGGGTCACTCTGGGGCGTGTTGGTGACACACAGAGGAGGCCAGTTTGGAAGCTGCTGCCCTTGCTCCGCTCCGTGATTCCCCTTCCCTGGGATTTGCCTAATTCTCACCCTCCCCCAGCTCTCAGCTCTCCCTCCTTTCCTCCCAAGTTCACCCCCTACCTCTCCAGAAAGAGACCCCAGCTTTATCTCCCCAGCCGCTCAGAGGTCAGTGGGAACCCTGAAATTTCTTCCCATTTTCTCTCCATGGTTCGTGGCTACGAGCCATCTCCAAGGCCCAGCCTCTGACCTTCTAGAAAAATACAAAAAGTTGTTGTCAGCTTACTTAGCACTTGTGTGCTGGACTCCATCATGGTCGAGGAGGGATCTACTGTTCCCTGCTCACCGTCCAGGAAGCCAGAAGCCTCTGTAACCCCCAGCCTGGCCTGCCCCAGCCCTCAGCCCTCCAGAGACGTTGCAGCTTGTGCTAATTCTGAGCAAGCTGGAGACTTTTCTAGGCAGTATTTCCCCCCACCCCACAACCTTGTGATACAAGTGCCAGGTATTTTCTCCCCGTGCCTGGAGGAGGAGGAGAGGAGCTCACACAGGTTCAGCGTCCACGGAGACATCAGTTGTCAGAGTGAAGGGTCTTCACGCATCTTTCTGCTCCAGTGACTCTCTGCCCACATGCTAGATCCTCCCGGAAAGCTTTGTAAAAATTCCCATTTCCCGGCTACCCCCAGAGATGCTGCTTTGAACCTGACGTACAAACACGGTTAGAAAACACTCGTGCATCCGATACTTGCCTTCTTTCCATGATGGGGAAACAGGTCCTGGGAGAAGATGGGACATCCCTCAGAGACACCTGCATTTGTACCCAGAGCCACCATAACAACACCCCACTACCGGGTGCCTTAAGACCCCAGAGACGCACTGCCTTGTCTGTATGTGTATGTATGTGTGAGTGTGAGTGTGAGTGTGTGTGTGTGTGAGGTGTCTGTGTGTGTCTGTATATCTGTGTATGTATGTATGTATGTGTGTGTCTGTGTCTGTGTCTGAGTGTGTGGTGTCTGTGTCTGTGTGTGTGTCTGTATGTCTGTATGTATGTGTGTGAGTGTGTGCACATCTCCTTGCTCTTGCTTCTCATAATAGCACTGGTCATGTTGGATTGAGGGCCCAACCTCCCTCAGTGTGGCATGATCTTGAGAACATGTGAGAGGCCCTATTTTCAGCAAGATCACGCTCACAGGTCTTGATGCACATTAACCTGGGAGGCAGTGGGCACCACGACCTCAGTGCACAGCCAAGACTCCAATCCAGTCTCTTACACCCCAGCCTGGGCTTGCCCCTGTACCCCGGCTGGCTCAGCCCCTCTTAGTGCTCCTCTTCCTGCTTGTGGCTTCCAGCCCCCTCCCCAGCTATCACCATCCCCAGTGCTGACTGCTCCTTTCCTGGTGGGAGGACCCTGTCTTACAGTGGCATCCCAGAGAGCACACACCATGTCCCAGACTTCTCCCTGGAGGCCAGTCCAGGACCTGGAGAGCTCCACAAAGACTAGACAGATTCAGCCACCCTGGACGGAGTGTGTGATTGCTCCTTGGTGAGGAAGTGAGGACTGCATGCACTACGGCAGCCCAGCAGAGGCCGGCTGGCCCGAGACCCCAAGGGTGGTGCTGTGTCACTCAAGCAGAGCCAATCCAGCACAGAGCTTCTTTCACAGAACACAGGACAAAGCGAAGCCTGTTGGTCCAGGCTCCACCACTTCCCTGCTGCGTGGCCTTGGATGGGTTGTTTAACCTCCCTGTGCCTCTGATACTAACAATGATAGTACTCATTTCAAAAGGTTATAGGAATTAAGTGAGATAATGTATGTAAAATATTGGTCTAACATGGAATCGATGTTCAGTAAATGTTTAGCTTTAATAAAGATAGAAGCCTACAGCAGGTCACCAGGAAAGGAGACAGGGCAGAGTACTCATAGTGCTAAAAAGGCAGCCAGGGGCTCACTAGCCATGCCCAGCATTTCCCTGGTCATGGTCAATGCTGGCAGATGAGGCCACAGCCTCTTGGGTGTGACCACCAAGCAGTGTCCACGTTTCAGCCCAGCTCTGTATCCTGGTCTTCAAGACTAAGGGAAGCTGCCCTCCAGCCTGAACCCCCAGGGACACCACTGGAACTTTGGGGGACAATGCTTTGTTACCCCTTCCCCTAATCACTAAATGCTATTAGTGCCCCCTAGTTGTGGTATCATCCCCAACCCCCACCCCCACATTTCCAAATGAGCTCAAGATGAGCGCTGCAGCCAGGGACATTGGCTGCCACTCTCTCCTTCCTCCAGGGCACCCAACCTGCCCCAGGGAGGCAGAGCCAAGCGTGTGCAATGGCCACTCTTCCTCCCAGTCCAGGGACAGCTAGTCCCAGTTGGGGTGCAGAATATGGGCTGGCCCATATCCACAGAGGACACCTCAGTGGGGCCCAGGCTCGCCCCTCTGGCTGCCCCTACCAGCTGGCTGTGCCCCCCTCTACTCGACAGGCTGTCCGAGGCTCACTCCACGGGCACCTCCGCCTTCCCTTCCCCAGCAGGGCTCACGGTCTGAGCCTCATCAAACATGCAGAGCCGCTGTTGCGCAGTGCCCCCCCTGCCCCGGAGGGAGGGAACAGAATACCCCTGCTCCTCTCCCCTCACATCCCCCCAGTTGCAGCCTGCCTTTGTTTCAGGAGGCACAAACACGGTCTGAAAACGCTACCGCAATTAAATATGCACAAGAAGGGGGGAAGGGAGGGGAAATGAGGACAATGAAGGATGTGAAACATCAGACGCAGCAGCTGCTGGTTGCCATGGAAACGCAGCTCCCCACCACCATCATCGCAGCTTCACCCCCCCACACCCACCCCACCCCACCCCACCCCCAGCTTAAAATCCCAGTCGGGCCAAGTGCTCCATTTGTCCTGGGGCTCGCCCGCCGAGAGGTGAGACCACAGGGCCCCAGCCATGCAGAGCTAGGACACCTGTGGGCTGTAGCTGTGGATGCTGGTGTCTGTCCCTCACCCCCTCGCCACCGCCTCCTGACCCTGGCACTTGTGATTGGCAGCAGCGCCTTCCAGTAGTTCTGCATTCCAGTCCCAGTTCCCTGAGAAATGACGGGAGAGCATCCGCGTTTGACTTCAGGATGTCACAACACGGAGACACGGCAGCACCTGCGGGGGCCGGCGGGGGAGCCGGGCTGTCTCGGAGCCTCCTCCTCCGCTTCCTCTCCCACCACCAGCAGCAGGCCCCAGGGTCCCGCCCGCCCCACCAGCTTCCCTTTTGTCTTCAACACTTCAGCGCTGAGTGGGGTCTGCACAGTTGTGGAGGGGCTTGCTGGAGGGAACAGGTGGAGGGAGGGAGTGTCCACAAACTCCAGGTCCCAGGGGACAGGCAGGTTGCCAGATGGCTGAGCACTCACCTGGGGACCAACGTGGACACACAGCCACTATGCAGGGGAGGTAGGCTGTGGGGGAAGACCGGGGTCTTCAGTAGACAGCGAGGAGATCCCAGGATGGGGCTCCTGCCCACTCCCACACCGGCCCTTGAAGTAATGAGTCAGTACTATCTAGCCTGGGAGTCGCCAGTCTTGGTTCTTTCCCGCCCTGAGCGATTGAGTCAGATGGTTGGAGCCCACACTCAGCAAAGCACCTAGCACACAGGAGCTCCTGTGTTGTGGGGAGGAGAAGCCAGAAGGGAGGGAAGGCGACAATTTGGAGGCTCATAGCTAAGCCAAGTTCATTTCCAAGCGAGAGGCCCGGTTGATAGAGTTACCTGAATCCATAGTTAATAACTATTATAACGAAAATCCACAGGCTGTTTAGCATAAACCGAAGCCAAGAGGCACAACAGCAGCCCTCCCCGGGGTGAGGGAGGCACCAGAAAAGTGGGTTCCAGCAGGTTCTGAAGGCAGCAAGGGAGATGTCTGTAAAAGTCAGAGCTGCCAGCTTTGGGATGGACTGCTGAGAGAGGTAGTGAGCTCCCCGACCCCAGAAATATTCAAATGAAAGGTAGAGTGTCTCTGTCAAAGACGGTGTCAAGCGTGTTGAATTTTTCAGCCCTGCAGTTCCACAGCCTCCCCTACTTGGTGGAGTGCCCAGCCCCAAGAGCCGAGACTTGGATGAGTGTGCATATGGGGGTCAGGGAACAGCACAGAATGTTCCTCACGGGAGAATGAGCCATAGTCAGAGCTCTTGTCACTGGTTCAGGTGTCACTTGGTACGTGTGTGTATGTGAGTGTATGGGTGTGTCTCTGTGTGTCTGTGTGTCTATGTGTATGTGTGAGTATGTGTGAGTGTCTCTCTGTGTGTTCTGTCTGTATGTCTGTGTATGTGTGCATGGGGGGAAGCAGACTTGTATATAACAAGATCTGAGTCACCAGGGGCAACCTGGTTCCTGACAAAAGCCGTGTCCAGTATTAGCTCATCACCCTCTACCGTGCTTCCATGGCTCTAAGTCACCGTCACCACTCTTGAGGGAAGTGACAGCCAGGGCCCTCCGTGCCTTCCTGGGAGGAGCAGCCACCCCCAGAGAGCGGGCAGAGGGACCCAGTCAGAGACTCCGTCTCGGTCTCCATGGGGCACACTGCCAGACACCTAGGGGGTCCAGAAGCTGCACACAAGCCCTTCCCAAGGCTCAGGTCCACACTTAGCTCATGGTCAAGGTTAAGACCCTGGACAGGGACATGCACTCCACCTCTGGGTGGACTCCAAGGTCGTATCGGGCAAAATGGGCACACAGCTGCCGGAGCTTCCTGCTTCCTGCTGAGGCCTACAGTGCCGGCGGGGATAAGGTCAGGCACAGTGCCCAGCCCTTCCTCTGCCTTGCACGGAGTGGGTGTCCCCGAAACACTGGCAGATTGTTCCTGGGCATTTGCATCCCCACTCCTGGTGTGGCTTAGCTCAGAAGTCAGCAGTTGTGTGCGTAAGTGATTTAAATTGAGAGAAAAGGATTCAGGCTTGTGTCTGGTTCAATGCAGCAGGAGTGCTAGGAGTCAGAAGATGGCAGATCTAGTCCCCTTGCTTGCTGTGTGACCCGTGCTGGTCACTTGGCCACCGAGCAATGAATGTGACAGAGGAAAGGAAAGAGGGTTGATATCCACTGAGTGGATGCTTGCTGTGTACCAAACACTCGATCGTTTTCTAATCCATATAGTCACCCTGTGACATATCATTTGCACCCTCTTACACAAGTAAGATTCAGAGAGGTTAAGCAACTTTCCCAAGGTCACACTGCTAGTAAGTAGAACAGCTAGATGGAGGGACTGAGATCCCAGCCTGACTCTGAATCCCAGCTTCTTTCTGTTAAACCCTGATGCATCGATACTTAAGGGAACAATTGCTAATTTCTATTTGTCATTTTGATGGTGTGTGGGAAATCCTCACCCATCAGAGAGATGGTCCCCTGCCTCTGAGGCTGCACCAAGCTCCCCTTCGTCTCTCCATTGCCTCTTCTCTCTGAGCAACAGAACAGGCCTGGGAGAAGCCAGCTGCCAGCCAGAGCTGCCCAGGCTAGGCAGTAATAGACTCTGTCCTGATTGTGTCTCCAGAAAACAGGTTTTTTATTACTTCCCACGGCGGGCTGTACATCTCGGACCTGCAGAAGGAGGACGCGCTGTCCACCTACCGCTGCATCACCAAGCACAAGTACAGCGGGGAGACCCGACAGAGCAACGGGGCCCGCCTCTCTGTGACAGGTAGGCCGGGGGGCTGGGGAGGGAGGCCACGGGCTCATCCCATCAACAATCGAGAAGTCCCCTGTGTGCTCAAGAAGGAGATGAAAGAGGCCAGCTACAGAAAGCACTGGGGGAGACCTTATCCAGTTTGGGTGGGGGGTCTGTGCTCCCCTGGAGAACCAGCACGTTTCCATCTATCCAGCAGTGGGGGTGTGCAGCCCACCCTCCTGTTCCTTTCCTTGCCTTCCCCGTCAGGAAGCTCATAGACAAAATCGATGTTCGCAGGGACTGTTCACCTACAAGTCAGGGCGTTTGCATCTCCTGCGGTCTGAGTTTCTGCACAATTCTATTTTACCCCTGAGTACATGTGTCTCTCCAGTTGTAGGCCACCTCCTGACATTGCAGAGCAGGCAGATTATAATGTTTTAAGATTTATTCTGTTTATTTGAAACGCAGAGTTACAGAAGGATGGGGGGAGAGACAGAGAAAGCCAGAGAGAACTTGCGCCCTCTGGTTCATCCCCCAAATGGTCCCAATGGCCCAGGCTGGGCCAGGGCCAAACACAGGAGTCAGGAACTCCATCTGACTCCACTTCAGATTCAGCTTTCTGCTAAAATGCCTGGGAAAGCAGCGGAGGATGGCACAGGTACTTGGGCCCCCGCACCCACATAAGAGACCCGGATGAAGCTCCAGGTTCCTGGCTTCAGCCTGACCCAGCCCTGTCCATTGCTGCCGTCTGGGGAGTGAACCAGTAGATGGAAGATCTTTGTGTGTGTGTCTCCCTCTGTCTGTAACTCTGCCTCTTAAGTAAATAAATAAATAAATCTTGAAAAAATCGAAGAAGAAAGTGGAGCAGCCAGGATGCAAACCAGGGCTTATATGGGATGCCGGCATTGTGGGCGGTGGTTTGACCCGCTGTGCCACAGCACCAGCCCTGAAGAATATAACTGTAAACAGTTCATTTCTGAAGGGCTATTATTGTAGCTTCCTGGGAGGGATGGAAGCTGGTATTTGCTGGGTGGCCTTGTGGACCTCGGAGTTCCCTCATTGGCTGGCTGCTAGGCGCCGTGGCAGCCCTGTGAGGTGCTGTTCTCCCTAATTGAACAGGTGAGAAAACCACAGCTTGTGGAAACCAAGCGACTTGCAGGGGAGACACAGCGGCCAGAATGCAAACTCTGGGCCCCTTGGCCCTGGGCTCCTCCTAGCCACAGCCCTCCCCACCCCACGGCGCTGGCTGGGTGCCCACCCCAAGCCGTAATCCCAGAGAGGAAAAGCAGGCATGCGGCTCCCCTCCAGCTTCCTGGTCTCCAAACCTTTTTTGATAGCAATCCCCAAGCAGACGACTGTATTATAACCCGGGCAACACACACTGATATTTCTGTTCTGTTTTACCTTATTTTCATTTTCCCAAATGCTGATCTCAACTTCCCAAAGGGGTTTTACCACCTCCTAATGGATCACAGCCTGCAGGTTGCAAATCTGAGATGGGAGTGCTTTTGGAAGCAGGATGATCTAATAGTGAGAACAGGGGGCTTCGGGGATGAGACCCCTCCCCCCGTCATCACACAGGGCACCCCCCCCCCCCCGGCCAGGCCTCTGGGATAGGAGCTGGTCTGAGTGCCTGCCCTGGATCCTGTCTGCCCCTGGCATTCTGTGGTTTGGTGAGAGCCACCCCAGTGTCACTCTCTCAGGGGCCTCCTTTGCCTTACACATTCGGAGGCAAAAAACAGGACAGCAGGAGCTGGGAGGACAAGGACCGTGCTCCCCGACTCACTCCATGTCTTCCGCGCCTGGCACACAGTTGGCGCTAAGTAAATATTTACGGCATTATCGAGGCCAAGGGAAACCGCTGTCACATGCGGAGACATCGGGCTGCCCTGTGCGGGCGCTGTCTTTGTGACTTAGCTTTGGAATCTGCAGTCCCGTTCCCAAATGTGCTGGGACTTGTTTAGAGGCTGTTTTGCATCTTATTTGCATGCTTCTCCCACAATGTGGGAAGGGCGCCGAGACCCCGCCTTCTGCAGAGCTGCTCCATCTCCCCACCCCCACCCCAGCGACAGGCCAACCCCTCCATTCTCTAACCACTCAGGCCGACCTCCAGCTTCCAGGGGGAATTTCAGGGGAGTTCCTCAAAAAAAGACATTTGTAAAAACAATGTTAACCAATACATAAAAATTGCATGTATTTATGGAGTACCAGGTGATGTTTCAATGCACGTATATCCATCCACGTTGTTTACATCAGGGTAAGCGAGCTCTCTCCTCAAACAGCCAGCATTTCTTTAAGTCCTGCCTTCTAGCTTTTAAAAAAAAAATAAATGTACAATCTCATTAACTATAGTCACTCTACTATACAAGTCTTCCTCCTGTCCAACTGTAACAAAAAGGCATCCTTTTAAAATTTATGTATGTATGTATTTGAGAGGTGGAGAGACAGAGACAACAAGCTGATTCTCCCAAAAGGGAGCTGGGGGCTTAATCTGGGTCTCCCAGATGGCGGCAGGACCCCGAGTACCTGAGCCATCCCCACTGCCTCCCGAGGTCCACATTCACAGGAAACTGGAGTTGGGAGTGGAACCCAGATGCTCTGGTATGGGCTGTGGGCATCTCAAGGGCTTGGTTCAATGCCCACCCCTAGAGCACGATTCTCAAAACTGGAGAACCTGCCACCCTTCCCTTCCTTTCCAGCCCCCAGCAGCTGTGAGGAAAAGGGCCAGTGGAGGAGAGTGGGAGGAACCGGCACCAGCTAAAGCCCCATCTGAGAAATGGGAGTGAGGCTGGAATGTACCCTGAGGGATGGGAGGAGAGAGGCAGAGAGACACAGGAGGGGAAAACAGAACCGAGAGACAAAGGAAGACCTAGGAGAAGGGAGGAGGAGGGAGCCCTGGGGACAGAACGGAGGGAGGCGGGGCGAGGGGAGGGAGGCGTGCAGTGACGCGGGCCCTGATGTGATGTGATGTGATGTGGCAAGGCTGCTTGTCGGCAAGCTGCTTGTCTCGGCAAAAATGCAACTGATACCAGAGAGGCAGTGCAGAAGGGAATTGTGGTGGGGAGCCAGCGCCCCAGGCTCCCCGCCCCACCCTCCCCACGGTGTGGGTCAGCATCCCCTGAGATGCCCCAGGGTCTAGTAGCCAGGGCCATAGGGGCTGTGGGTACCCCAGCTCACTAGGGAGAGGGGTGGGTGAGATGATGCTTGGGACCATGTGTTGGAGATGGTGGTGGCAGGAGCCACCCTGTGCTCACGTCTTCAGTGCCCACTTAGTGCTAGCTACGGTGGGAGCAGGGCGGCAGGGAGTTGGTGATGGGACACACTGTTAAAGAGTGTTTAGGAATCTGGCCGGAGCTTCTGTCAGCCTCACCGCTTCCTGGCTGTGCAACCTGGCATCGAAGGAAAAGCTTCTGGATCTGTTAAAGTGGGAGCGACAAAATGGAGTGAAAACAAAACCTGATTCTGTAGATAAAAAGCACAGCTGGTTCAGACCTGCAGGGAGCCCCGGACAGGCAGCTGCTGCCCTTGCTGCCGGAGCGGTCTTTACCGCTGTTTGGCGGCTGCTGGGCTATAACGATGATCCCTTCCACATTTCCAAAGAGGGTGGGGAGGCCGTTTTCAATTTTCCCATGTTTTCTAAGTGAGAAGAGGCAGTTGCAAGAGTAATTGGAACCCCCCACCACCCAAATTCAAGCCCATCGTAAGGATTCTCTACATACAGTGCCTGTGAGTTTACCTAGCACTTACTGCAGGCTCAGGCCACGCCCGCACCCCCACCCACCACCCCATTCCCAAGAACAGAGTCAGGTGCAGAAGCTCTGTCCTAAGCCCTGGGTGCCTTGGACCTGCGGCCCGGCCCAGCCCTGCCCCAGGGCACAACCCTCGGCGACTCCTCAGGCGGGGCCATCTGTCTCCCCCAGCCCCACGCCAGCGCTGGCAGCACCCAGTCCCCCGGGGCTGTGCCGTGTACACGCCACAGCGTTTTACTTCTGCTCACAGTAATGAAAGAGGTTTCTCTCCCTCAGAATTTAATTTCACGCCTGAGCCTCGGTGATTAATTCCCTCCCCCCGCCCCTTCCTCCAGCCGCCCCTCGCTTGTAAATTCTGCGGAGTGCCACAGAATTTGTGTATTTTGCATCAATTAAGTGTCACATTGAGTAATTCTTCCCTGGCACCAGGTTTTTGTTCATCCCAGCCTTTCCCGTCGGGCTGGGCGCTGAGGGAAGAGGCCACAGAGTCGGAGAGGGACGAAGTGATTGCCCTGCACATCTCCCTCTCGAGGAAGCTTCTGGAAAGCGCTGTGACCCACATTTCGCCCTGAGTTGCCCACAACAGCCTCGTGAGACCTGGAGGCCGTGTTATCACTGCCGCCACACGCCTGGGTCTGAGAGGTCACTAGACTCGTCCAAGGTCACCTGGCTTTCAGTGACGAAGCAGAACCCCGGCTCCTTCTCCACCCACAACCACCTCCTGAAGAGCCCCCCCGGGGGTGGGCAGAGAATGTTCTTGAAGGTCTTTCCCCTGGAGGGAAGCTCCACAACCCAGCCCTCTCGAGGGCAGACAAGCAGAGGCACAGGAAGTGCCCACGAGTGATAAAAAGAGCCCATGGGTCAGGAGGCCCCCTCCATTCACTCCCAGGCCAAGTTGAGGATTTCAGATGATTCCACCTCGGATCCTACTTCCTAAACAAGCAGGCTTCTGATCTTAGCTATGCCCCGTGATCCTGGGCAGGCCCCTGGCCCCTCTCTGATCTTGGCAGCCTGCTTTGCTGCCCTCCAGGGTGGTCTTGAAGCCAGGTCTTCAAGTTCTGCCATGTGGGTTTTACCCAGAAAAATCAGGCCACAGGCCCACCCCATGCCCTCGGCTGCTGAGGGTTCACCAGCCCTGGCCAGGCCCAGGAGGTACAGCCCTGGCTGCACACTGCCTCAAGGGCCCGCTGTGTCGGGACAGAGGGACACATGGCTTGCACTGACTGCTGCTGGGTAGTGGGACAGGGAGGCAATAGGCTGGCTGGCGGCAGGGGTGTAGGGACACACCCTCTCCCTGCAGGTTCTTCTAGACTTTCTAAAGCTTTGCCATGTGCTCATGGTCCCTGTTCAAAAAGAAAAAAAAAAAAAAGCCCTTTAAACACTTTCCTTTAAACCAGGGGAGGGATGCCGCTTGGATGGTTGGAAATAGAATGAGAGGAGCTGTGGGAGGCAAAGGTGGCCGGGGGGCACCCAGAGGTGGGGACGCTGACAATGGTCAGTGAACGCTGAATGGGAGCTGATCGCCTGCTGTGGGCGGACCCTGTGCTCCATGGTGGAGGCCTGCAGATGTGGGGGTGGGACTGAGAGAGGCTGGGCAGGCCCGGAGTGCTCAGGCCAGATCCCAGCAGCCCTGGAATCAGGTCCTATTGCATGCAGGTAAAGGGGGCCTGTGGAAGTTTAAAAGTTGGGGGAGGTCTCCCAGGAGCAGAAAAGCCAGGGACAGGGAGGCTGAAGAGGGAGAGCAAGACTGGACAGCAGCCGGGACATCCTCCCAGAAATGGCACAGCGGGGTTAAGCAGCCACCGGCATCTCGTATCGCAGCCCCACTGTGAGTCCCAGCTGCTCCCCTTCTGATCTAGTCCCTGCTGGGAAAGCAGTAGAAGATGACCCAGGTACATGGGCCCCTGCCACCCATGTGAGAGACCCAGATGGAATTCCAGGCTCCTGGCTTCAACCTGACCCAAACTCAACCATTGCAGCCTTTCAGGGAGTGAACTAGCAGATAGACAATGCCTTTCTCTCCTTCCCTCTCTTCCTTTCTCCCTCTCTCCCTCCCTTTCTTTCTATCACTCTACTTTTCAAATAAATAAAAATAAATGGCATGGGTACCACACACGGGAACTGATCTCCAAGGGGCCGTGGTCTCCCGTAGTTTGGGGCCTGGGGTCTCAGGGCCACTGGTTTGGGAATGCAGAACACAGGAACGTCATAGGGAGTGTGAGGAGTGCGGGGCGGGGGGGGGGGGGTTCTGCAGAAGGGAAAAGCCTGAGTGCCTGAGCCCTTCTAGTGGAAGTGCTGTGGCCTCTGAGCCTGTCCAGGGCACCCACAGGGGAAGACAGGGTAAGGGCAGGGGGACAGGGGCTCTTCCAGCCCAGGGTGAAGCCCAGACAGAGCCTGATCAAGAACTGTGAACCTGGACGTCAGGATTCTCCTGGCCATCCCGGCTCCTGGCTGGCCAGACTGCAGGGACTCTGTGTTTAGACAGCTCTCACGCCCACCCCTCCCTCTCTGCCCCATCTTCTGTTTCTTCCTCTTCCATCTCCCCGTCTATCATTCTAGCCTGAATGCCAACACGTTCTCTGCCCCTCCTGGCCCCTGCTACTAAATGTGGTCCTCAGGGACTCTGCATGGCCTCAGTGCAGGAGACAGAGCCCCCCACCACCCCAACACTCACTTGGAGCCACGCCGAGACCCGCTCCCTGCAGGCACCAGTGGGCAGCAGGCTTCTGTCACCCTTCCTGCCCCAGCCCCAGCTTGACCCACCTGGGGCCTGGCCAAGGGCTGCCAACACTCTCTGTCTTCCAGACCCTGCCGAGTCCATCCCCACCATCCTGGACGGCTTCCACTCCCAAGAAGTGTGGGCCGGCCACACCGTGGAGCTGCCCTGTGCTGCCTCGGGCTACCCCATCCCTGCCATCCGCTGGCTCAAGGACGGCCGGCCACTCCCAGCCGACAGCCGCTGGACCAAGCGCATCACCGGGCTGACCATCAATGACCTGCGGACCGAGGACAGTGGCACTTACATCTGTGAGGTCACCAATACCTTTGGTTCGGCAGAGGCTACAGGCGTCCTTACAGTCATCGGTGAGTAGGGAGAACCTCGTAGGCAGTCCCAGGAACATTTGAGGGGCCCGAAATGTGGACTGGGAGGGCTGGGCTGGCAGCCGCACCTGCTCCGGGGATTATCCAGGCTGTGGACGGTAGCTGGGTGCTCTGGCAATGCCCCTGGTCCTGCCCATGGCCACCAGCTCAGTGTCCTCTGTGAAAGGGGACAGTGATCCCAGCCGGAGGTCACTAGGGTTAACTGGGACGACGAGGGTGGTGCTAGGAGCTCACTTTGGGGCAAGGCTTCTTGGCTGGCTGGGGGAGGCGGTGTCTGCAGTCGGGGAAGCAGTGCTGATGCGAATCCTTTCGACAAGACATATGGCCCCATCCTAGCATGACATTCAGACCACGTAACGATGATTGGTGGAGGCAGTGACCCATCGGATCAGACACGGGCTATAAACAACGCAGTCAGCCTCCCTCTCTGTATCAGCCGGGCCTCGGCTCTGCCCTTTCCTGTTCCTCCCCTCCCCCCCAGCACAGAGCCCCAGGGGCCAGGGAGCCCCCAGGCGGGCAAAGAAGCCTAGATGAGAACTGGAGAGACCCGGGGTCACCCCTCGGCCCACTCACCCCCACCTCTTCGTGCAGAACCCGACCTCAGGTTCCCCCCACCTGGAGAATGAAGCAGCTCCCTCCAGCTCTGGCACCCGGACTTCCCTGCTCTCTGGGCTGCAGTGGGGCTGACAGTGGAGGCGCCTGGGGAATCCCACGCCTCACAGGGGCAGCAGTAGCCTGAGCCCCTGAACGTGGCATCTGACAGTGTCGTGAGGGTCACTCTTTCCGGGGCAGCAGCAGGAAGCCACCCAGCAGGAGGATCACCGTGCCTTGAAGCTTGGCCTAGGCAGCTCTGTCCCAGCTCGCCACCCATCTCATCAGCTAGGAGCTGCAGGCCTGCAGCCCCTGGGGAGGCCCAGAGACCCACAGCAGTGGCTGCCCGGGGCCTCCCAGGCCTGGTGTCTGATCGCTGAGCCCAGTCTGGGCCCAGTGTCCTCCCCCGGGTCAAGGAGGTCTGCACAATTGCCCGTGTTTCTCCACAGTGCCAGGCAGAGGGCCTCCGCACCCCAAGTCACCAGAAACCTGGAAGAGTGAGTGAGCTCCAAGAAATGCCGTGAGGTGGCCAAGCACGACTCAGATGCCCAGTAAATGCTGAGGGCCCTACCTCGGGGGCTGGGGCACACCTGCCTCGGGTCTGAGCAAACTCTGGGCAGCACAGTAGGCTCCCTTCTTGCCCTAAGCACCGTCTGGAAAAGTTCAGTCTAACATTTCTGTCTCCTCCTTGCCCACCCTCCTACACACACACACACACACACACATACACAGGCTCAGGAAATGGGTCAGGAGGGTGCATACCTCCAAATCCTTGGAAACTTGCAAACCTGACTCCAGGTAAATGCAGTGTCCACAGCTCCTGCCCCTGTGCCTGCAGGCAGGCCGACACATACACGTGCGTGCACACACACACACACACATATGCCAAAAATGCACATGCCTATGTCCCTCCACACACACACGCACACATCTGTGGTGCCCATACACATGTACAGGTTGGTCCCTTCACCGTATCCGAGTATACTCCCACAGGTGTGCAATAAGTAACCACCTCCAGATGTGTGCACACCCACACTGCCCCTGTACATGGAGGTCCTTGATTCTCCTCCACTCCTCAGCGCCCCAGCCCACAGCGGGCTCAGCTGGATGGGCAGGTTCAAGGGAAAGCAAATAGCTGTTCTCTGTCTCCCAGCCTCACCCGCAGCCCTTCTGCCAGGCTCATGGGAAGAAAAGCCTTGCTTCTCCATATTCCACACCCACCCCCATTTTGCCACCAAGCCCATGCAGAGGCTGCAAGGAGACAGAGACAGAGGCTGGCAGAGCCCTGGGATCGCTGGCTGGTGACCGGGATAAGCAGGAAGCCACCTGCCTCTTTGTACACTGACGTTTCCTGGGCACTGGACAGAGGCTCTGGGGGAGCAGACAGGGAGAGCCGAGGGTGAAGTCATGTCTGCTTTGGCTGCACCCAACCCACGTGGGCCTGCAGTCTCCCCCTCTCCTGCAGGCTGCCTCCTTGGGGTCCTGAGCTCCCAGAACAGGAGTCCCCTGTACAGAGCCCTCAGCCCATGGAGAACAGGGAGAGAGGCCAGCTCAGGGCAGTTAACAATCACCATCAATAAACTTGGCTTGGGTCCTGGTAGTGACATAAAACTGAGAGATGTCACCCTGCTTTCAAGCAGCTCCAAGTCCAGAGGGAGACACACAAAAGAGGTGATGAAAAGACAGTGTGGTCAGGGCAGGACTAGCTGTGCACAGTAGGGCTGGAGGACGGATCCCTAACTCAGCTGGCTGGAAGGCAGAGTGGTGTCCAGGAAGACTTCTTGGAGGAGGTGACCTGGGAGGTCGGTGTGAAGGATGAGTAGGGGTTAGGCAGAGGCCCTGGAGCCGGAAGCAGCCCAGGGCAGGCAGGCAGGTCCCTGACGCTCCAGACTGTGGGCTTGGGTGACAGCAGAAGGGGAGCCATGTCCCAGAGGCCTTGAGTGCCACACGGAGTTGTTGGTGCTGCTGCATCTGGGGGCAGGAAAGTGGCCGCAGGGCAGAGGACAGGAGTGGGGGAAGCAGGGGAGGCTGCAGAACCCAGGCCTTTTATGGCCACTGCCTCCCCACCCCCACCCACACACGTACCCTCTCCCCGCAGTAAGTTCTGTTTCTCTCCCCCACTCTGCCCAGAGCCGCTTCACGTGACCCTGACACCAAAGAAGCTGAAGACCGGCATCGGCAGCACGGTCATCCTGTCCTGCTCGCTCAGCGGCTCGCCGGAGTTCGCCATCCGCTGGTACCGCAACACGGAGCTGGTGCTGCCGGACGAGGCCATCTCCATCCGCGGGCTCGGCAACGAGACCCTGCTCATCGCCTCGGCCCAGAAGAGCCACTCTGGGGCCTACCAGTGCTTCGCCACCCGCAAGGCCCAGACCGCCCAGGACTTCGCCATCATCGTGCTGGAGGGTAGGCGGGGACAGCGGGACTCCAGGCGGAGGGCGGGGCAGGGCGGGGCGGGGTCACCCGATCCCAGCTGTCTGCTGCCACCTCCTAGCGGGGAAGCCCCGTGGCAGCTGGGCCGGCGCTCCCTGCTCTCCAGGCAGGTGCACAATCTCCCTGGCTCCTCCGTGTGCAGTGCCTTTGCTGTTTTGTGACCTGTTTCACAGTTGAGGGAACTGTGGCGACCATCACTTGGCCAAGATCCCAGGGGTCTGATCAAGCCTCTTCACCTTCCCAGTGCATTGCCTCGGCTCACCCACATACCTAGAACCTCACCACTAAAGGGGACTTGGGGTGGGAAAGGTTTTTGGTCTCCCAGAGCCCAGAGTGCCAGGAGGCTCTGAGCGTTGGATCTTCGCAGGAGGCTCTGGTTGTTACCAGGGGCCCGGGTTTCCACCTGCTTCTCTTTCCCTTTAAAGCTGCACCACGCAGGGTTCCTCGCCCAGCACCTCTGTGTAGAGTCGTTCAGGCTGTTTGCTGCACAAGTTGCCCAGGCAGGAGGAGGGTGAGAATGAAAGTCCAGCCTGCCGGGCTGCCATCACCCCGGGGGCAGCTCCTCGCCCTCATTTGCTCAGAGGTGCAGTGGGTGCTGGCAGAAGCCCCACCCTTCCCAGCAAGTTCCCTGATTCTCTCTTTAAAAAAAACTTATTTTAAAAATATTTATTTATCTATTTATTTGAAAGGCAGAGTTATAGAGGAGCAGAGGCAGAAAGAGGAGAGAAAGAGAGAGGTCTTCCATCTGCTGGTTCACTCCCCAAATAGCCAGAATAGCTGGCGCTGTGCCAATCTGAAGCCAGGAGCCTCCTCGCAGTTTCCCATGCGGGTGTAGGGGCCCAAGCACTTGAGCCATCTTCTGCTGCTTTCCCAGGCCATAGCAGAGAGCTGGATCGGAAGTGGAGCAGCCAAGACTCGAACCAGCGCCCATATGGGATGCCAGCACAACAGGTGGCAGCTTTACCTGCTACACCACAGCGCCAGCTCCCCAAGCTCTTTCTTTAGAGCTGTCTTACACATACCCCCCAACCCCGGAAAAATCCACAATCCTGTTCCTTCCAAGAACTTTTCACTCTTGCAACAAAAAGGTCCCTCTGTCCAGCCCGTGGTTCCTCAGGGGACTGAGCCCTCCTTGTGCTGTATCCCCGGTCTCTCTGCCCAGCAAGCCGGTGCACCAGCCCAGCATGCACTCCTCTTATCCCAGGAGGCCCCAGTCAGCCCTTCCCCAGCCTTCACCCACCTGTCCTTGGTGGAATGACCGAGACCTTGGAGGATGGGCGGCATTGACTGGCACATGGGAATGAGCCCGATGACAGGGACTGAGAGTGGGGAAGGGGAGGGAAGCAGAGGAGGGGCTGGGACCACGTGACCCCAAGGGCCCTCCCGGGTTCTGTCAAGCTCCAGACTCTGCTGGGCTTTGTCCCTGAGAGATGGAGAAACAGCAGAGTCTTGGGTAGTGTGAGTGCAGGTGGACTGTGAGGAGCACCATATTACACAGGGGTCACTTTCTTTTCTTTGTGACTTCTTAAAGTGCCTGATGCCCATTTTTAATCCTTTGCAAGGATCTTATGCGGGCTGGCCAGGACTGGTAATTACATCACCACATCCCACATGAGGAAGCTGGGCAAGGAGGTTAATTGTCTTGCCCAAGATTATTCTGTTAACCAAGACTCAAGGCCCAGCCCTAGGCTCCCCACCTCTGCCTTTGGGTGTGTCTGGACAATTTGCTTTTTTATTATGATTATTCTTTGAAAGGCTGAGACAGAGACAGAGGTGTCCCATCCACTATTTCACTCCCCAAATGCCTACAATACCACTGACTGGGCCAGGCTGAGGCCAGGAATCCATGACTCAATCTGGGTTGCTCACAGGTGGCAGGGAGCCAATGACTTGAGCCATATGCTGCCACTTCCCAAGGTGCACATTAGCAGGAAGCTGGAGTCGGGAGCAGCTCAGGGACTTGAACCGAGACACAACAATATGGGATGCAAGTGTCTTAATTGTTGCTCCCAATGCTGGCCTCTGAAACTTGCATTTTAATGCCTTAAACTTAAGGTGTTTTGCTAACAGGGCTCCAACACCCACCCTTTCCTACTGGCATGATCACTTCCAGAGAGACTGGGACCACTCCGCAGGGCCCTGCTGCTCCACTTGTAGGGAACCTCCAGAAGTTCACGGACAGGTGGAATTAAAAGATTTATTTTGGTGCAAAATTTCTTGAAATCATAAACACAAGGGGTCATCAAAAAGTTCATGGAAGACATTATTTAAAAACTATGCATAGTCTCTTAAAAAAATTGCACCAAAATAATGTTATCATTTAATTAGATTTTTCCACAAACTTTTGAAGTTCCCTTATGGGTCTGCCCAAGTCATTTCTGAGCCTCTGTGTCTTTACTCATTTAGGGAGGAGACAGAGGTGGAAAAGGAACTGTGGAGAGGCACTAACGTTTATTAAGTCCCTATAAGTGCCACACTGAGCCTCTGAAATGCATTGATTCACTCCATCCCCACAATAAGCATTGGTGAGTGTAGTTAGTATCCCCCTCCTCTGCCTGCAGCCGCCGTGGAGGCAGGGAGAGGCTAAATCACTCGCCCAAGATTCGGCGCTAAGGGCAGATCCCAAGGCTGGAGTCTCCTGTGGACAGTAGTAACCTGGGCCTGTGGGTTGCAAAGGAAAGGTTGCACGTGATACTTCTTCGCTGTTAATGGCGGCTGTCTCCCTGCTCCCCCTCCCGGGTGGGTGGCCCAGTGGGACGGTGTCTCCATGGCTCGGTGACCCTGAAGGGGGCTCCTCGCTCCCTGCAGACGGCACGCCCCGCATCATCTCGTCCTTCAGTGAGAAGGTGGTCAACCCCGGGGAGCAGTTCTCGCTGATGTGTGCGGCCAAGGGCGCCCCGCCCCCCACCGTCACCTGGGCCCTGGACGACGAGCCCATTGTGCGGGACGGAAGCCACCGCACCAACCAGTACACCATGTCGGACGGCACCACCATCAGCCACATGAACGTCACGGGCCCCCAGATCCGCGACGGGGGCGTGTACCGGTGCGCAGCGCGGAACTCGGTGGGCAGTGCTGAATATCAGGCGCGAATAAACGTAAGAGGTGCCTGTCTACATTTAAATATCAGAATAGGCTTTTGAGTTCCTTTGCCATCTCTGTGGTTCCCATTATTCTTGTGGTGCTTAGTACTTACGATTGGTCGTCATTTTGATTTTAGTAGAGGTCTCTCTGCTCTCTCGCACCCCCTTTTCCCTGCCCACCACAAGCCCCATCTTCTGTTCTCATGTGTGAGTGTCTGGTACAGTCACCCCATTCCCATTCCAACCCCTCCAACCCCCCTTCTCCTCTCCCGAATCCCACATGCCCCACCAACACCTCCTACTCATCCAGTCTCTCGGGGCCCCAGGAATGCTAAGCACCTGCTCACTTCTGCCAGTCCCACCAGGGCCTTGCAATCACAAGGACAGCACGGGACAGGGGAGCCAGGCTTGATCTGTAACACAGGTGCCCATGAAAGCTGCGTTCCCAGTGTTCCCCCAACCCTGCACTGAGCCAACCCACCTGCTCCAGGGAGTGTAAGCAGCCGGGAGCCAGGGCCTCATCTTCTCCCCAAAGGCTCAAACCATCAAGAGCAGGAGGCTGAGGTTGGATGAAGGCAGGTAGCCTCTGGGAGTGGGGGAAAGGGTGACCGTCTCCACAGCCCTGTGGCGAGAGCTGAGTTCCCAAAGGTCTTTGCATCCCTGCGGGGTTCCGCTCATTCCTCATCTGGCCCTACCAGGGACCCCTGACCCAAGTGCAGAGGAGGAAGGCAAGGGCCAGTGGGTGCCGTGGCACAGGGGAGGGTGGCAGAAGTGGACGCCGTGCCAGGTCTCCGGACCCACAGGGGAAATGCGGACCTCCGGGGTGCCCCCTTCCTGCCTCGCCTCCGAACTGGCCAGGGACACAGCTGCAGCACCCTGGGAGACTCTTGTCCTGTCCCTACTTCCTGGATGGAGAGCTGAAGCCACGGAGTTCCTGGACCCTCTGCAGCCCTGTCCCTGATGGTGGCTTCTGAGCCCCCACGTAGGCCCTGAGAGGACACTCCATCCCCGGCCAGTGTGACCGGGGTCCCCTTTTACAGCCCCTTCTCTGGAGTCTGCGACATGTACTTCCCTGCTGCAAGGGTCAGGCCGTGCAGTGAGAACTGTCCTGTTGTCTTTCCATCTTTTCTGCATGTGAGATCCTTTGGGGCCCAAGGCCAGGATGGGCCAGTAGCATGGGAATACCAAAATCCCCACATTTCCCTTAACCCAGTCTCTTCTTGGCAAGGCTGTCTCCCTGCTGGGTACCCTGGCCCCCCAGGGGAGTAGCCGTTCACCCTGGCTGTAACTGAAACAGGACTGCTGGCAACCATCTGAAGCCAGGGACTGAGTCTGAGAGTGACTGTGGACCCCCCACCCAGCTCCAGCCTCTTCCTTTAGCCTTGTATAGAGGCCTCCCTCGCCCCCCGCCCCACACCCGACGTCCACCTCCTGAGTCTCAGGGGCCAGGCAACTGAGAAGACCACCACAAGACAGTGCCTGGCTGTCTCCAGCTGACGTCTTCCCTTGCCTTCCCTCTTCCTCTTCCTCCTCCTCCTCCTCCTCTTCAGGCCCCCCCAGCATCCGGGCGATGCGAAATATCACAGCAGTGGCCGGCCGGGACACGCTCATCAACTGCAGGGTCATCGGCTACCCCTACTACTCCATCAAGTGGTACAAGGACGCGCTGCTGCTGCCCGACAACCACCGGCAGGTGGTGTTTGAGAACGGGACCCTCAAGCTGACCGACGTGCAGAAGGGCATGGACGAGGGCGAGTACCTTTGCAGCGTGCTCATCCAGCCCCAGCTCTCCATCAGCCAGAGTGTCCACGTGGCCGTCAAAGGTAGGCCTCCCAGCCCGCCCAGTTCAGCCCCCTCCAGCCAACCTTGCAGGCGGCAGCAGCAGGCAATCCTGAGTGATGAGGCAGGGTCGAGAGATGGTGGGTGAGAAGCTCCACAGACTGCAGAACAAGGCAGCACTGGCCCCGGGTGCTAGAGGGCTGTGCAGCAGACAGAGGGCAGGCAGGTTACCTCCTGGGCAGGAGGCCCGGTCCGACATGATGAGCTGCGATGGGCCTCTGATGTCAGGACAGGGCCAGCCAGAGATCACCACCGGAAGCCTGGGGTGGAGGGAACCACAGTGAGCCCTGACTCCCTCCTGGGACACAGATGGGACAGCCCAGGCTGCTTTTAAAGCACGGGGAAGGACCTCCCATCTGCTGGTGCTGCGTAAGCCTGAAAGCGCTGCCCAGGGCTCCAAAATCTCCCCCTACCCAGCCCCTTCACCCCTACCTGGCTGAGGTCTGTGTTTCATGCCTGGGAGTACAGCCCTGCAGTGAGCTACGGGCACATGCGTGAATGAATACAGGGGAACAAATGAATGAAGGAGGGAGTCCCGGGCGGCTGGGCCCTAGGCCCTGGGCCTGTGCAGGTGTATGAGTCTTTGGAACCCACAGGCCTGGAACTGTCTAGACAGCTGGTGAGAGGAAGGTGCTGGGTAGGTCGGGGGCAGAATGGCGAGAGAATGGACCCTGTGAGGCAGAGCTAAGGAGAGGTCGGTGGAACCCAGGTGGCTGGGGGTGGGTGGTCACTGAATCCGAGGTGACCATGATGGGTAAGAGCCAGGGTGGGCTGGGGCATTGGGAAAATGAGCAGGCAGCCAGCCTTTGCAGCCTGAGGCTCCGCCACAGCCCGTGGCTGTGCCAGGGAGGAAGGACGGGGCTTCCGGTCTCCAGCCTGCGGTCATTACAATCAGGGCAGGGCTCAGTGTGGAGGGCGCACCTCTGCGTGCATCACTGTCGAACCCCACAACTGCAGCTTACCTAACGCAGGCAGCGCTTCCTCCCCAAATCCCAGGGCAAAGGCTGAGGTCTGGAAAGGCTGAGTAATTTGTCATGTGCAGACAATTTTTCTGGTAACTCCAGAACCAGGAGAAGGGACGGCTTGGGGAGGAATTCTGCCCCCAGCTGCCCTTCAGGGATAAATACAGCATCTGGGACCACCTGGGAGGGGGAGGGGAGGGGATCCTGAGACTCTGAGAGCACCTGGCTTTGGGGGGTTCCCCTCCCCTGGGCGTCTGCATCACCCCCGGGCAGTGGGGAGAGGAGGTTCAGGAGACACGCACCCCTATCCACGTCCTACAGGGACTGTGGGCCCTGGGCTCATGCGAGGGAAGGGAAAAAGGAGATGGCCCCAGCCTGCAGGCACTTCCTTGCTGTAGGACGGTGGCAGTTGAATACGGCCACTGCCGACGGAGAGGTTGGTCTGGAGGCAGGGAGAGTTTGGGGTTAGAGGCAGCATCTGGTTTTGGCCCTTGGAGCATGTGGGGACCATGGGTCATACAGGTGGGAGGGCCGGGGGGCAGGAGGTGAGTGCATCCTTCCCGTGTGCCCGATGCATGCTTTGTCATCCACATTCATCCTTGCCAGTACCTAGGGCCGTATCCTGTGCACCTGCGTACTTACCACCTGTCACAGTGCCAGACAGCCTGTGTGGATAGGTGTGTGTGTGGGTGTGTGTGTGTGTGGGTGGGTGTGTGTGTGTGGCTGACTCTGAGGCACTAGTCCAGGTCAAGTGACTTATGGGAAACCTCACTTTGAGCCCAGAGTACTGGGGGGCCCTGTAGCATCACAGGCCTGGAGAGGAGAGGAGCCCTCCCTGCCCTCCGCTGTTGCACCCCAGTCGGGCTGAGGGCTGTCCTGGTCACCTCTTCAGCCCAGTGTTTCTGCCCAGCCCAAGGGCCTTGCCGTGCCAGCAGGAGCCTCACAGGCCCCTGGCATCCTGGGCACATCAGCGGTAACGGTGGCAGCCAGCCAGCCCGCCTGCCCGGCTGTGCTGTACGGCGCCTGTATCCATTTCCCGTAGAAGCAGGGGACCGAGTGTTCACAGTGTAAACATCAGGTATTAAACCATCTAACCTCTTCGCCGCTCCCCTCACCCGCACGCACCAGCGAGCACTCGGCCGGGTCTGCTGGCTTAAAAGGAAGCAATAACAACAGGGCAGCTGCGAGCTCCAAGGCCTCGGAACATCCTCAGAGCTGCTCAGCTCATCAATTATGCAGCCCCGTTCCGGGAGCGATCAGCCCTAATGAATTGAATCTGATGCAGTCCGTCTCAGCGGCTGGTCGGGCCTGTAGTGCCCCAGCCCAGGGTGGGGGAGGGGGCGGGGTGTGTGAGAGAGCCCATGCCCTGGCCACATGTGTATACCCAGCACCCAACATAAGCTTAGTATCCACAAAGCAGGGTGTGTGTGTGTGTGTGTGTGTGTGTGTGAGAGAGAGAGAGAGAGAGAGAGAGAGAGAGAGAACCATGTGCAGGCTCCCTTCCCCACCCTTGGGTTCTGAAAAATTCCAGAAACCCAGCCCTAGAAGAGGTGTGGTCCCCTCTTTCCTCGCTAGACCACTTGTGTGAGGGGCTCTGGGGTCCCTATGCCCCCACCACTCCCCAAGCCTGGGTCCTTCCTCCCCCTCCGCCTCCCTCCCTCGCCTCATTAGAATGCACTTTTGCAGAAGAACCCATCAGAGCTGATTATGATCACGCTGCTTGATTAGCTGATGCGCTGCTCTTCCAAGAGCTACCCATGGAGGGGGTGGAGGAGGTGCCCTGGGCATGGTGAGGGAGCCCTGGCCCTGGCGGGGGAAGGGAGGGGAAGGGGGCAGCACTGCAGACCCCAGCGCTACTGCCCTGCTGGAAACCGGAGCAGACAGCAGGAGTGCAGGAAAGGGCCAGGTGGGGCAGGACAGGGCCCTGGAAGCCGGAGATAAATTGGAGGTCCCCTCCCCTGACACCTCTCTGTGGAGCCAATGGTTGGTGGGCAGGGAGGGGCAAAAACTATGCAGCTCTGTGAGCTGGAAAAACAACTGCTGACTCCATTCCTTCTGGGACTGCTTGTCTCCTAATGAATTTTTCAAACACTGAGCTGAGAAGCAAACACACACGTGCAGACGCCTCTCTGTGGGTACACGTGCCTGGACATCCTGGCACATACAAGTGTGCACAAGCATCACAGTCGCACAATCACCTCTCCGTGCTTGAGCACACACACATGCATGCACGCCGTTACATATACACAGATGCTCCCAATGTACCCTCCTGCAAGGCACGGTTCCCGAGCCACAAAAGGCGGCTGCAGGTGGGGCCCAGTGAAGCATTGCCCAAGTGAGCTCTCTGTAGCCCGACAAGATGTGAGGGGCACAAGGGAGAGAGGGTAGAGGATGCATTGAGGGCTGCCTAGGATTTGGCACACGTAACGTGGGGTGGCAGGGGAGAGCCGAGCTGCGGGGGGCGGGGGGGTACTTGTCTCTGGGCACAGGGAGAGCTCCTTGGCAGGGTGCTAAGAGGCAGGCACACAGATCCAGCCTGGACTTGGTGACCTTAGGACCCCCTGTAGCTGAAAAATAACGTAGCACAAAAGCATCTCTGGGCACACACGCTGTTTAATTAACTAGGAAGACAGGGCTGCACTGGGTGCACCTTGGCATTGGCTTGGTGAAGAGACATCTCCATCCCTACATCTGAGTCTCCAAGGGTCTCTGGAGCCAAACCAAAGGTGTGAGGTTCTGTGTGCCCGTGCTCATCAGGGCCAGGATCAGGAGGTGGTGCCAGGTCCCTGTGGAGAGCCAGTAGAAAGACACATGCACACACACACAGGCACACACGCACACACATGCGCCTACTCCCTACCCACAATCATTCTCCCCTACTGGCCAGGGCCCAGCGCCATCTAGCCCCTGCCATATCCTGAGAGCCTGTGGCAGAGGCCCTTTCCCACCCTGATGAAGGGGCCGAGGTTTCTGTGGTCGGGGGGCTAGAGAGAAAGCAGGGCACCTGGCCTGCTATTGGCAGAGGTGGAGGTTTGGAAGGAACTCTGCTGGAATCCACAGGAAGAGAGCGCATCAGACTCCATCAGAGGAGATCGCTCGCTACACCTGGGGGACTGGGTACTAAGGAGCCCTGCTTCCCTGGCCAGGGGAGCCAGGAACACAGCAGTAAGAAACTGCCTTACGGGACAGTCAGGACTGGTGAAGTTGGCAGTGGTGATGAAGATGATGACAGTGGTGATGAAGTACCCATTCGCTCATTCATTGGTATTTGCTGTGCACTCACCATATTTGAGGCACTGTACGGCTATGCTCAGAGCAGACAGAAAGCCCGGGCATCAGGGAGCTTATATTTTAGTGGAGAAACACACCATCGTCAAATACATAACAGATGTCCCTTGTCGAAGCAGGAGTGCAAATGAGAGTGCCAAGGCCAGGGGGTGAGGCTTTGTGGTTCTGTATAAGGTGGTCTGGGAAGGGCTTCCCAAGATGAGCGATTCTGTAAGAAACTGAAGTTCATTGCAATTGTTCCTGAATAGGGGACCTGATAAAACTGGAAAATCAGTGTTGGGCTTTCGAGATTACTTGGTCCAACCGCTCCACTTCGCAGATGAAGAAGACCGAGGCTCAGAAAGAGAAGCAAAGAGGGCGGTGAGGAGGCAGCTTGCCCGTCGTGGTCCCTTAAGTGGTAGCAGAGCGTGGAACCCAGCGTCCTGGCCCCCTCTTTCCCATCTCCGTGCTGCACAGAAGCCCTGACTTCCCACGGTGCACTCTGCTAACAGGTGCAATAAATAAAAGGCTCGTGCTCAAAGAGAGTTGATGAGAAACGCCATAAAGCGTTTATGGGCTGGGCTGGTGGTCAGCACACTTCCCCCTGAGTGACACTCCCAAACAAGTGGCCATAAAGACTTTATGGTGGCTGGACTCGGCACTGCATGCACTGTTACAGCCCCAGCAGCCCTGTCAGCCACTGTGTCCTCCAGCCTTTGGGCATCATGAGAGCTTGCTAATGAGGGCCGTGGCCAGAGCAGGGCACCTGAGAGAAACTCCTGGTTGTGCCCCCTACATCCAGGCTGTCTGCTGGCAGAGCTAGGACTTGGGGGCAGGAGGCCCTGGCTGTCACCAGGGTGGAGATGGTCAGAGACCCTGCCTCCTGATGGACTGAGCTGCCCGAGGTAGAGATGGACACACACGTTCCACCAGCCCGTGCCTGTTGGCTGAGCGCTGGGGCAGGCACTGTGCATCACTGGTCAAAGAGCAGCGCTGGGTCTGGGCCGCCGCCGCTTGTGCATCAGGAAGAGTCCCCATGGACTTGGCTTCTAAGCAGGAGCCACATCCCTTAGCTGTCTGCAGGACAAGCAGCCACTGTCCCCTGCCTCAGCCTTGCCCCTCTCTCCCTCATCCCATCTGAATTTTGAAAGCACGTGTGTCCTTTAACTGTCAGATCACCCACCGGTGGGACGGCCCCGTGTGCTCTGAGTTCAGCGTGGTGCTTGTCCAGTCCTCAGGGCGGGAGGTGTCTTCCCCTCCCCAGCAGCTCCCGGAAGCCCTGTCTGTAGTGTGAACATGCTTCTGCTCTCCCCAGCCCACATGGAGCATCACGCCCTCACAGAGCAGGCGTTCCATAAATATTAGATGAGTTAGTTAATTAATGAATTAAACTGCCTTAGTAACTTGCTCTATTATCTAAATCCTTTCTTACTCAGACAGCCTTCCCCTTGCCTGAACCAAGCTTCACTGTCTGACTTCAGCCTGCCTCTAGCCTCTTGCCCTGTGCACAGTGGCAGTGTGGTGCTTTAGCCGTTCATCCACATTGGTGGGGGCGTCCAGGCCTGACAGCCCCCTCCTCCCACCTTCTTGCCTTGCTCATGTGCCCTGCCTTCCGGCCCTTGGTCACTGTCACCACTCTCCCCTCTTGCTCATGGTCATGTGTCCACAGAGCTTTTAAGTCACAGGAGCCAGTTTGATGCTAGGACTTCATAGGCCCGGCCCCTAGGGGGCCCCAGAATTCCAAAGCACAAATACAGCATCTTGGGGAACAGCACAGGGCACCTCCTTACTCTGGGTGAACCCCATCCCCCGTTGTCCCCACCCCTTGCCTGCCTCACTGGTGAGCTTCTAAGGTCATCCCAGGAAATGGCACCCAGACCCATGTTCATTCGCTTTGCTCATCCGACAAGCATTTATTGGGTGCCTACGATTTGCCAAGTAAATAAGACCTGGTTCTACAACTCCAGCTCCCAGCACCAGTGGGTGGTGATACAGCTGACCCATGGTAAGTGGAGTGGAGCAAGATGCCTGCCAAGGGCTGGAGGAAGGCGGGCTTCACGGAAGAAGTGGCATTTGGGCAGATCTGAAAGGACTCCTCCAGGCCCAAGGAGGCAAACTGGGTGGCAGCTGTGGGTCTTTGCAGCGAGTCCAGCAGAAAGCCTAAGAAGCCCAGAGGCCTAGAGCTGACCTGGGCATGCACACACTGGGGGGGGGGGGGGGGACCCTCAGAGGCCCAACAAGAGGACTCTCTGGGACTGGGCATTGGGCCATTGCTAGAGTCAAGGTTCCAGAGGAATCCATCTGAAGATGTCTAAGGGCCAACAAATATGGGGGGTGGGAGGCAATGGCTCATCCCAGGGGGAGAATGACAGCCAGAGATGGGAATGAGGAAGTCCTGACAGCGACCAGAGCCCCCGAAGCCAAGTGTATCTAGAAGAGGCGGAGGCAAGCCAGGCAGGCGGGGACAGGGACAAGTGGTGAGAGACAGGAAGCACGGTGTCCAGCTGCGCTCACCCAGGCAGGCTACGGCGTGGCGCTGCGGGTGGCTGTGGTGCACTGAGGGAGCCCGGGGCTGGACTGAAGGAAGGTGGGAGATGACAACGGAGGCCCTGCTGAGGGTCACGGAGGCAGCGTCCCTGAGACCTAGAAGTCTCGGTCAAGAACTGGCCCAAGGATCCACAAGGCAGCAGGAGGGGCTTTTCTGTGTCCAGCGTTGCCCACTCCCCACAGACAGCATCCTGCTGAGCACTGAAAGCCCTGAAGGTGCAGGGGGCACCCGGAGCCTACACTCTCCCTTCCCCTCCCCTTGGGGGGCTCATCCCCCACGGTGGCCATCCTAGGTGGCCCTGGGGTGGAGAGAAGCAGGATCCCGAGGAGCTGGGGCTGGAGCCTGGGAGGAGGCCAGAGGACTTCTGCGGGCCTTGTAATTGAATTACTTGACTACAGAAAGGCGATCCCACGCCCAAGGTGCTCAGCCTTGTTAAGCCGATTGTCTGTCTCCTGCACCGGCTTCTCCTCCACTTGCTAGGGAAGCCGCTGCAGCCTAATTGAGTTATCATAAAGATAATGGCTGATGCTCTAGCCTGAGCCCAGAAGGGAGGGTCCATCTCCAAGCAACAGGACCCCAGGGGCTAAGCGGCAAGGGAGGAGGGGTGGCAGCAGCTCCAAGGGGAGGGAGGCTGAGCAGACAGAGCTTTGCCCAGGTGAATCTGAACACCTGACCGTAGTGCAGACCACAGAGCTCCCTCTCTGCTCATTCCTGCCACTCACTCATGAGACCAAAGGGCCTCTGGTCTGGGCATTTTGGGGGCTATCTTCAAAGTCCCCCCAAACAGCTGCGTTGTTAAGTAGCCGCTTGAGATGCCTGCTTTTCACTGCCGAGTGCCAGTTCCAGTCCCAGCTGCTCCACTTCCCATCCAGCTCCCTGCTAAATGTGCCTGGGAAAGCAGCAGAAGACGGCCCACATGCTTGTGTTCCTGCCACCCACATGGGAGGCCGGATGGAGTGCCAGGCTTCTGACTTCCACCTGATTCAGCCCTGGCCATGGTGGCCATTTGAGGAGTGAACCAGTGGATGGAAGATTCTCTCTCTCTCTCTCATGCTCTCCCTTCCAAATAAATAATTCTTTTTTTTTTTAAAGAGAGAGCCTAGATGTGGAGAGCAGATGATATTTCAAATCCTGCCATCACCTCTTTTGAAACCTCAAGCGATGCCTTCTCTGTTCTGAACCTCAGTTTTCTCTGCAAAGTGGGGACCGTCAAGCCCATGTCATGATATGAGGCAATGTCTATAGAGCGAGTGAAGTGACCAGGGGTGTGAGCCTCGCCAGTGCCGACACCTGATGACAGTGCACAGGGGCAGGGCAGGAGGTGGCCCCTCTGTTGGGGGAGATCTGAAAACAGCATCCCAGGTGTAGACCAGCAGCTACGGGGCACACGTGGGGACCATCTTCTCACCAGCCTTCCTCTCTTGTCACCTGGACACGTTATCTCTAGTCTATCCCAGGCCCCCAGAGAGCTGTGAGATGAATCTCTGGGATGAGAACATGGGCACAAGCTGAGAGTGGGTCAGCAGGTGGGTAGATGTCAAGACACACATGATTCAAGTTCAAGGACAAAGCTGAAGGTCAGAGTTAAGGTCAGCCCCACAGGGGCAGTGGGTTCAGGCCTAAGTGGGCAGGGACAGGAGCCAAGCAGGGCCCCCCGGTCCCTCTGGGAGTCACTGGATACACAGGAGCCAGGGGAGCCCTAGTTAAGGCCCGCGCTGGGGCCCAGGGCTGCCCAGAACCCCACGGCAAGGCAACCGGCTGGGCTGGGGCAAGTGGGGGCCTGACAGCAGCACCACTGCCTTTCCAGTGCCCCCTCTGATCCAGCCCTTCGAGTTCCCGCCTGCCTCCATCGGCCAGCTGCTCTACATCCCCTGTGTGGTGTCCTCGGGGGACATGCCCATCCGCATCACCTGGAGGAAGGACGGACAGGTGATCATCTCAGGCTCGGGCGTGACCATCGAGAGCAAGGAGTTCATGAGCTCCCTGCAGATCTCCAGTGTCTCCCTCAAGCACAACGGCAACTACACGTGCATCGCCAGCAACGCCGCGGCCACTGTGAGCAGGGAACGCCAGCTCATTGTGCGCGGTGAGTGGGACAGGGCGCCGCAGGGGAGGGAGCTCTGGCACTGCCTTGCTGCTGGGGCAGTGGTCTAGGTCTCCAGTTTGAATCACGGGCTTATGGAAGGTTGGCTCCAGCAGGGCCCCTCAGGATCAAAGGGGCCCAGCATCTCATTTTCCAAGTCAGCAAACCGAGGAGACACTTGCTGCATTAATCATTGTCAAAGGCAAGATTGGAACTCAGAACCCCCAGAGCTCACCCTCATATTCCGCATAAGCTCTCAGCTTCTTGGATTTCAGAAGCTGCCTACTCCCCACTTTACAGTGGTCCAGCCAGGAAGGGCTGGCGTGGAGTGCAAGGTGCCTGAGCCTGGGACACCTGTCAGGGACTGAAACACCTTTTTCTCCGCCACTTCCTCTCTCCACAGTGCCCCCTCGATTCGTGGTGCAGCCCAACAATCAGGACGGCATCTATGGCAAAGCTGGTGTGCTCAACTGCTCGGTGGATGGCTACCCGCCGCCCAAGGTCATGTGGAAGCACGCCAAGGGTACGCTCTGGGCCCAGCCAGCGTCTGCAGGAAGGGCAGGGGAGGGGGCAGAGGAGGACACTCTGCTGGACTTGGGCCTGTTCACTAGCCCTGGGTGGGTGTCCTAGGACCTCAGTCACCTGACCCCAGGCTACCTCGATCTAGGGGTCATCCTCAGTCGCCCCCAGGGATCTGCCCTCTTGCTGATTCCCAACATCCTCTGCTCCCCACAGACTTGCCCTCCCCCGTCCACCTCCGGCCCAGACTTGGTGCATGTGCACCACCTGCCCTCGCTGCCACAGCCTCATTGCCCTGCTTCTCAGTCAACCTGCTGTGGGCTCGGGATCCTTCTCAGAGCCCAGCTGCCTCCCAAGGCCCCACTGGGTGTCTGCCCAAGCCTCACGTCCTAGGCTGTGTCCACTGCTGACCCTGTGGGTGGGAGGAATGCCCCCAAGCCCTGCTTGGAGGAAGTCTGGCCTCTCTGCCTGTGGCCAAGCCGCTGCCATTTGAAAGCTCAATCTTCTCTCCGCCTGTTCCCAAGTGGCCCAAAAACACCTCTTGCTTCTTCTCCAAGGAATTCACCCCCCCAAGCAGCTCAGGGCCAAGGTGGCACTGAACAGAGGCCCAGACCCCAGCTGCACACCTCTGTCTCTCCCACGCCCAGCAGGAGACACGTGGCTCCAGCATTTTGACAATGGCACAGGCTGTGCTGCAAAACGACCCTAGATGGGTGAGAGAGGGGAACCAGGGCGGTTCCTCTGGCCCTCCAGTCCCACCTGGTACCCTCCCTAGGCAGAACTCCAGTGCTCCTAACCGCTGCCTCCTTCCAGGGAGTGGGAACCCCCAGCAGTACCACCCGGTGCCGCTCACCGGCCGCATCCAGATCCTGCCCAACAGCTCGCTGCTGATCCGCCACGTCCTAGAAGAGGACATCGGCTACTACCTCTGCCAGGCCAGCAACGGCGTGGGCACCGACATCAGCAAGTCCATGTTCCTCACCGTCAAGAGTGAGTCCTGCCCCCCGCACGGCACCCCCAGCTGCCCCGCCACAGGCCCGGCCCCTCTCAGCATCCTCCCTGCCTAGCTCGTTGGTTCCCAGGGCTCTCCCTAGCGTGGGACCCTCTGAGAGGGACGTTCAGACGCCCTCTCGTGGGAAAGGAGGGCCTCGCCCCCCAGCACCCCGCCCATCACGATTTGCTCCTGGTTGTCTGCCCTGAAATGCACCAGGGCACCCCATTTACTACGATCTGTAGGCTGAACACACACATCAAACAGCTTGTTTCTGCCACATTGTATAAACCTGCTTGCGTCCACTCTGTGTATGGCTCAGAAAGGAAGGCCCCAGATACACAGCATAAGAGAAAGTCTTACTGTTGGAAAGCCTGGGCTGCCGTCCCTGTCTGCCCACTGGGCTGTGCCACCTTGGGCTAGTCACTTTGCCTCTCTGTGCTCCATTTTCTTCACCTGTGCTTGAGGTTCACTCCCAGCCCATCCACCCCACAAAATTGCTGTGACCAGCACAGGAGCTACCAACGGGAAGAGAAAGACGTGTTGGAAAAAGTCAAAGATGTAATGTGTCACATCTCTGTAGCCGGTGCTGTGTCTGCACCTTCTCAGTCCCTGGACCAGCGCTGGGGATTATCATTCACGGTTCCAAGTCACAGCACACTTTCACAGGGGGCCAGGTAATGGGAGAAGAACGGCGGGTCAGGGAGTGGGCCCCACGCTGTGGCTGGCGGCCCTTGCATGAGAGCCCGAGTTTTCCCGTCTGGCCCAGTCCCCTGTGAGTCTGGGGCCCTTGGCTCGGTGGCTGCATGACCCTGGTGAGCCCGCTGGGTTGCACAGATCTGCAGGCTGCTGAGTGTGGGCGTCAGAACAGTGCCCTTCGCGTCTCCAGAGCAGGGCAGATCCCGTGTAGTCCCGCAGCCTGCTGTTGCAAGGGCGCTGCCCCGGGGTGGCATGGGGAGCTTCCTGCAATGGGGCCCGCTGTGCGTGAGGCCCTCCCCGTGCCCCCAGGGCCCCGTCCTGGAAGAATCAGAGGTCTTCCGCCTGCGCCGGAGCCCGGAGCGGAGCACCGCTCACGGCAGGGAAGCCCCGGCGAGGCGGCGATCGATCGCTGCTCAGGGAGCTCCGGGCCGGAATCCCCGCCCTGGGGAACCACTCGCCTCACACTATCAAAAAGCACTTTGTCCTTAATAAAACCAGACAATCAATCTACATCCCTCGGCCCGGCAGGGCTCGCTGCTGCCGCGCCTCGCGGGAGGCAGGGGTGGGGCGGGCGCCTCGGGAGCCAATCAGGTCCTTCTCCCCTGGCCGCGCCTGCCAGGCTCGCCCCAGACTTGCTCCTGTCTTTGCTCTTTCTCTGTAAGTGAGGGGTTCTCGCCGGGCCAGCCTAGCTGCCGGATCTGTGGCTTGCAGGTTCTCCGTGGAGATGAGGGGACACGGGTGACGGAGGGCGCAGCAGTCAGGAGGTGGGGAGCCAGGCTGTCCGTCCTGTACCGGCGCGTCCTGTTCCGAGGGGCCCTGGGCAAGTCCCTTTCCTCCGCCATCCTCACTCGCAGCCCAGGCAGCGGCCGTGAAGCACTGGGGCGTTAGGAAAGGGCACGTGTTATGAACCCCCCCCACACACACACACACATGCTCCCTCTTCCCAGGGAGCTCCCCGCCTCACTCCCTTGCTCCCATGTCCCCACGCCAGCTGCTCTGTCACTGGCTCCTGCCTCTCTCCCCAGCAGGGCCCGCGGGCCTCCTCTCTTGCATCTGCTCCCATCCCAAGCACCTCCGGGTAACATTGTCCCACTCACTGTACCGCCTGGCCCTCTGTCACACAGCCTGCTCCGAGGCCGCCTCCCAGCCGCCCCCTCACACTCCCTGTGTTCCTCACACCCTTCCTCTATGGCCAACACCCCATCCATGCCAGCCCCCAGGGACCTGCCCTGGCCAACCCAGCAGGAGAGGGGGAGGCAGGCCCTAGGACGTTTGAGGGCTGGGTATGGCAGGGCCTCCGTCCGACAATGACCCTGTCCAGGGCCTGGGGGTGGGGCTGCCGCACTGGGTGGGGCCTGGCCAGCCCCAGAACTTCCATTCTGCCCCTGCCTCTGTGCTTCCAAGTCCTCAGGTCTCCTTGCTGGCCGCCAACCAGGCCCTGCTGGCCCCAGGGTAGCTTGACGGACTCCTGGCTTGGAGGAAAGAGCTCAGAGTGAGAATGAGGGCCCAGAGGCTGCTCCCAGCCCTGACCCACTGGCTGTATCTCCTGAGCTGTCCCTTCCTTCTCCAAGCCTCAGTTTCTCATCTGTACAACAAAGAGGCCGGGCGTAGACTCCAGGCCCTGGCTGACTCCAGCTCAGAGCAGCTGTGGGTCCAGCAGCATGCGTGGTCTTTGCAGGCCACCTGACTGCCTCCCAGAACTTGGTGGAAAATAAATGTAATTAACAGAAGAAAATACCACGTCCACAGAGCTGCCTTTTATCTCCCTTTTAAAATATAAAACAGAGAGATAATGACCATGAGGAGGGGGAGGCAGTTCCTCCTCCGACGGACACATGGGAGAAAACTGAAGCATCTTCAAAGTGGCTCTTCAGCGAGAGGCAGGTGCACAGCCATGCGGCTGAGGCGGAAGACGGCTGGCTGGGTTTTGATGTCGCCACGGAGTGGCAGTGTCTCCCGGGCCCCCCGCCCCCGCCTCCAGCAGGTGACCTTATTAGGCGGGTCCTGGCACCTCCCCCAGATGCTTCTCCACTTTGTGGAGGCTCCAGCCATTGGGCCCCAGACAAAGCCCATGGCCAATTAAACGCATAAGGGCTCTTTGTTGGTTTGAGTTTTGATTTGTTTGTTTAGCAAAATGTCAGACCAATTAAAGGGAGAGCCAAGAGCCCTCAGCGAGCAGCACCCTGCCACAGCCACAGGAAGTCAGGCAGGAGGGAATGGAGGCAGACTGTCCTGGGGGCCGAGGGAGGGCAAGGGGAAGCCGCTGGGCGCCGGCAGGCTCGGCCACCTGCCTTGGCTGGCCATTCATACCGAGGTCAGGAAGTAAAACCCTGGATGAGATGGCTGTGTGTTGGAAACCCTGCCCATTCCCAAGGCAAGGAGCGTAAGGACGAGGCCATCCACAGCCCCAGAGCTCTTCCTAGGCCACGCTGCTGGTGCAGGGAATTCCCTGCATTGATGTCCAAGGTCACTTCTGCCATCAGTCCTGCTGTGGACCAGCCCTGCCACCAGCATGACCATAGATTGAGGGATGGCTGTCCACAGGGCAGGGGACTGGATCCTGGATCAGGAAGTCCACACACACACTCATCATGCCCCTCAGCACAGATGAGAAACAGACAGAGAGAAGCCACGTGTCCAGCCCAAGCTTTGCTGGTGTGTCCCCTGCTGTGGGTGCTGTCTCCTCACCAGGCAGAAGCCCCATGGAGGCTGGGGCTGGTCCTGTCCTTCCTGGATAGAACTCCTGCACATAGCACCCAGCTCTCCACAGGTCTCTGTCCACTGTCATTCTGTGCTGAGGACTGGCCTGCCAACCAGCCCCCGGGCTGTAGGGCTGATCTCATCACATCTGGGGTCACAGGTCATAGGTCATGTCCTCAGCTCTTCTCCACCCATGAGTCCCCTTACTGGGTGAGGGGTCAGGGACAAAGACTCTACTGGACGTGCATATGGAGTGGGAGTGGGAAGCAGAATATGTGGGCCTCCAGTCAGACTGGCTGGGGCTGGGCTGGAACTGGGGTTTGGCCCTGCCATAGCTGTGGGCTTTGGGGGCTGTTTCCTGCCCTCTCTCCCTGGGTGGTGGTCATTAGTCACAATCCTTCCTGACCCATGCCAAGCCAGGCGATCCTGTGTGCAGGTGGGCCCAGCCTCCCCAGCCACTGGTGCAGCTGTGGGGTGGGGGTGGGGTGAAGAAGAGGGAGCCATGGTGATGATCTCCATGGCAATGCTGATGCAGCTGGTTGTTGGGCCTCTTGACTTGCAGACTTCATTGACTAAGGAGCACTTTGTCTCCTGCGTCATCAAACAGAGAGCAGGAGAGAGGCTGGACACATCCTCTCAGCGGCAGGCTCCCCACTGCGGCCCCCACTTACAGGAACAAGGAGCCAGCAGGCCTGCCTGGGCCCTCACCAGAGCATTTGCAGCCCTGGGCTAGCCCAGGCCTTCCCCATCCCCGCAGGGCTCAGGGAGGCCAACCTGAGGAGTGCATTTAGAGGACAGGAAAGCCTTGGCCAGGGAGCCGCAGTCCTGTTCTTGTCCCAGTGTCTCCCACTCTGCCCTGGGTGAGCTGGGGCCTGCCACCGTCTGCCAGGGCCCTGGTTTGCTCCCGTGTTCAGAGAGATCGTAGTCCTCTTCCCTCCCCCCTTGGACAGGACAAAACAAGGGGTTTGCATTCATTGTGCCAGTGGAAACCCAAGGGCACGCACTGCCGGTTCTCCAGGTCCCATGTGTCAGGAACTGTAGCCCTTGGTGTTTCGGGGTGTAACAGAGAGATGAAGCTGTGTTTGAGTGGCTGAAACGTGGGAGGTCCTACTGACCTCATGACACCTCGCTATCAACAGGTCACATCCTGAATTCAGCCCCAAAGGAGGCCTTTATGCCAGAGATTCAAGGTAGACTAAAGCAGTGTCCTAGGGGAGAGCCCCTTGCCTGGCCCCGCCTCTTGTCACCATAGCAACTCAGGTCCTCTGGTGACCCAGAGAGGTTTGGTGGCAGGGCTAGGAGGGCTGCACCTGCCTGAGCAGCCTCCACGCCTAAAACAAAAGTGCTCATCCTCAGGAGTCTCCTGGGCCCCTCTATCACCACCGCTTCACCCTCACCCTGCGGTCCCACGGCTGCTGCAGTGCTGAAGGGTGTCTATTGAGTCTGGGCTCTGGGCGATCATTCAGGGCAGATTGGATGAATAACAAAACAACGTGCCTTGTCCATGGTCAGCACAGGTAAAGGGAGCAGTCAACAGGCCGAGACAGAAGACGTGCCAAGGCTCTCCCTGGGGGAGCCAGGTTAATAGCGAATGCAGGCGGACAGAGATCTAAGCAGTCCCCAAACCCATCCCTGAGAGGGGAGCCCAGAACTGCTCCCCCGGTGAGGCCTGAAGCCCCACTGTCAGTAAGGGCAGAATGAATGATTGCAGGGGCTGAGCAGAGCTGTGCACTTCCTGAGTAGCCCCCACGCCCAACACGCTGTCGAGGTCTGAAAGGCAGGGAGAAGTCACCCCCCTTTCCCTCCAGGGATTTACAAACTAGCCAGGAAGCTGCAGCTAACAAGGCAAGGTCAAAATGTGTAGCACTACAAGTGCAAGGTCAGGTCAGAGAAGGAAATTCCCAGGGTGGACAGGCGTGGTCAGACTGAGCTTCCTGGAGAAGCTGGGGCTTAAGTTCTGCCTGCAAGAACAGGGAGGGTTTGGATAGGAAAGAGAGGCAAGGAGGCCTCTAGGTGGAAAGAATGGCACGAGCAAAGGCATTGGGGGCCGGCGCCACAGCTCAGTAGGCTAATCCTCCGCCTGCAGCACTGGCACACCGGGTTCTAGTCCCGGTCGGATTCTGTTCCGGTTGTTCCTCTTCCAGGCCAGCTCTCTGCTGTGGCCCGGGAGTGCAGTGGAGGATGGCTCAAGTGCTTGGGCCCTGCACCCCATGGGAGACCCGGATAAGTACCTGGCTCCTGCCATCGGATCAGCGCGGTGCGCCGGCCACAGCAGCCATTGGAGGGTGAACCAACGGCAAAGGAAGACCTTTCTCTCTGTCTCTCTCTCTCTCTCACTGTCCACTCTGCCTATCAAAAAAAAAAAAAAGGCACTGGGGTGAGAAGCCAGGGTGGGAGGCAGTGAGGAGAGCACCTGACCACAGGGTGGCGGCTGAGGTAGGGGTGGGTTGGATGAGAAAAGTGGCCTGAGGTCTGGGTGTGGCGTGCTAGGTGATGGAGATGACACTAGGTCTCAAGCAGAGGTTGGAGAGAGGGACCTCTGAGGGCCGTGTTGAAGGCAAAAACACCAGGCCTCAGTGGACTGGCCCAAAGGAGCCAGGAGACTGAGTCAAGGGCTCAGGGCTGAGAGCTGAGGATGACGGCACCGTCCCTAGAAATGGATGGATGGGAATGAGGGGTGGCCTGTCACATGCCTGTGTCAAAGAGGACGCATCAGGAGGTCTCTGAGGAAACACACGTTGGCTGACGCTCCGCCAGGGTTTCTATCCAGAGGCGTGTGTGAGACCCGATGTCCTAGGCCCAACCCCGCTGGGGGGCCCCACCCAGAAGGAACGGGGCTGGTGGGCTAAATGCACATTCCCCTGGGATCCCAAGCCCCCGCCTGACTCCCCCTCCCCCACCCCAGCCCTCTGGGCCTCTCAGTTCTGCAGAGAACTGAGAGTCGAAAGAAAATGTTCTCTGGCCTGTGTCCACTCCTGTCCAGGGCTGCCATTGTCCATTTGTTATTCGGCAATAGCTAATGCTGTGTGTCAACACCCGGGCCGGGTGCTAGGGCAGGCGTATGCTGGGGCAGAGTGGAGGTGGCCTCTGAACACGCCTGCACCTGCCTGCCTACTGCGGGGGGACTGCAACAGGAGGGGAGCTGCCCCTAGAGTGGGGAGAGCAGAGCCCACCCAACCTGGCGCCCTGGGAAGCCCCTCCAACTCCGTGGAGCTGCACACATCGCCCTGAGAACCCTTGTGTCTGTGTCCCCCAGACTGTAACAGAGTGTCGCTCCCCGTCTTCGTGGAGGAGCAACACAGGACCCTGCGCTGTTCTTTCGTCTGCTCGGCCCTCCCCGGGTTTGCTGCTGGTTCTTCCCGGGTTGGCTACTATCCCTTCCACCTCCGTGGAAGGGCAGTTCCCCCTGGCCGCATTCCCCACTTCCGCAGGGGAGCGGCACACCGCCGGCCGGGTCTCTCGGGGGCTGCACGGGTGTTCCTTCAGCTAGATGTTCCCCATAGATGTTCCCCACAGATGTTCCTGGTGCATGCCGTCTCTCTCCTCCTTTATAGTCCTCCTCCGCCAATCCCAACTCGGCTGCCCACACGCCGAGTACGCTGCTCTCCTCCAATCAGGAGCAAGTCCTACAGTTAATTGGTTGAACTGGAGGCAGCTGTGCGGAAGCTGTTTACTTCTCTCCCAGCGCCATATTGTGGGAGAGCAGATGCATAGAATAAGTCTTAATTCCAGTAACAGTCTAGTCCGGTTTGCTCCCCACAACAGAGTGCCACACCCTGTGCCTTGCAGCAGCAGGAACTTGCTCCTCACAGTCCTGGGTTAGAAGTGAGACCTCAGGGTGCCAGCATGGCCATGCACCCACTGAAGGCTCTGGGGAAGGCAGCTCCCTCGCCTTGTCCCATGGCCGCCCGCAGTCCATGCGTTCCCTGGGTTGTACACCCATCGCACCAGCCTCTGTCTCCATTGCCGCGTGGCCTTGCTCTCTGTGTGACCTCTGTGTGTGTCTCTTCTCTTCCTATAAGGACGGGGTCTGCTGCAGTAAGGTGGACCCTTCTCCAGTACGACCCCAACTTAGACCAGCAAAGACCCTGTTTCCAAGTAAGGGCACAGTCACAGCTAGCAGGGGCTAGGACTTCAACACAGCTTCTCAGGGGACATAATTCAACCCCCAACAGCCCCCCAGGGCTCTGTTACTAAAAGGTTCCGTGCTTTTTACCATCCTACAAGGGCCCCACCTAAAGACAAGTAGTTTCCTATCCCAAAGCTCCCTCTTGGTCAGGCCAACCTCACCTATGCACAAACTCCAGGGCAGGGGCCAGCAGACCGGGCTTCGGGCCAAGTGCAGGCAGCGGGCCCTGTGTGACAGGACCCCAGCCGCGCCTGTTCTCTCTGTGGCAGCTCTCAAGCTGCAGCGGCTTCCACAAAGTCTAAAATCTCCACCATCTGGCCCTTCACAGAAAATGTTTGCCAACCCTAGATCTAGCGTAGTCACAGCCATGACCCGGAAGTTCTTTCTAGAGGGTCAAAGAAAAATGGCACCATCTCCTTCTGTTTCTGAAAGGGTTCTTCCCCTCATCCCTGAAACAGGAATGAAGATGCTCCCACATACTAGGGCATTTGGTGGGGGCGGGGAAGGGCAGATTTAATGAGCTCGTTCATGTAAAGCATTAGCCACAGTGTGTGCACATAACAAGCGCTCGATATCTGCGAGCTGTTATTGTTGCTGTCGCTCTGCCAGGATTCTCAGGGAAGTAGAGGACCAGAGGCTGGGGGGCAGGGGCAGGACCAGCCCCCACCGTCATTCAAAAACACTCCCCTCCTGAGCGTGCACCCCTTGGCACACAGCCAAGAGAAGAACTGCCTCATCCCCATTTCACAGCTGGGCAAACTGAGGCCTGGCAAGTCTGAAGGTCTCCCTGGGCTGCCATGCGGCAGAAACAGGTGTGCGGTGCACGCCCCCGAGGACCCACCCCAACCGCCTTCACACACAACTGTCCATACATGTTCTGCACCCTGTGTACTTGGCAGTGGACAGCCAGGGTCCCACAGGCCCCCAGCTGCACAGGCACCTCCCCACTGGCTCTCAGAGCGAAGCTGATTGCTTCCATGCAATTTGAATTAATCTCATGCTTCAGGTGGAGCTTGGCTAATCAGGGGAGACAAGAAGCCGAAGTGGGTGCAATCAAATTAACAACGCCACGGCCCTGGCTCTTTAAGAAGGGGAAAACAAAGCCGGCGCCAGAAGGCACCCCCCCCCACTTCCTCCGCCTTTCCCCGGGGAAGCCTGGAGCTGCTGCCACCCGCCCAGGCTGGCCACCCCACGTGCCAACAATGCCCCTTTGTGGCAGCTTATCTCACACTGCCAAACAGGGCTCCTGTTCTTGTCAGGAGCTTGTTAACAAGGAACAGAAACACAAGCCTTTGCAGGGAAGGGGAGGGGGCTGCACTGGGGGGAAGGAGGGTCCCCCCTCCCCCCCTCGCTGCGTGTAATCCTTCCCCAACAAGAGTGGGTGAGGGCTCTGAGCCAAGGGCCCCCTCTCCACTGACAAGGTGGGTCTTCAGGATTCTCAAGGAGCTTCAGCGCACCTGCTGTCCCTTGGAAAAGCCCCTCCCAGAGGATAAAGAGGGGCACATCCAGAAAGGCATTGAGCATGCCCAGTGCACCCCATCCAGCCTAAAGCTCTGAGGTTGCTGGAGAGATCCAATTAGACCTCCATAAGGACTTCCTTGAAAAGCAAAGCCCCTTCCTTGGGCAGGTGAAGAACCTCACGGTCTTGACCTTGTTGCCCTTCTTTCAATCCTGTTGGCTTTGGGGTCTTCCTGCCTGAGGCAGAGGAAGGATGCAGGGGGGACGAGGGGCCATCTGCCACCATGGGCTACGTGTAAGCCTCATCTGGAGGTGGAGGTGGTCCTTAAGCGATCAGAGTCCTGGCCTGCATTAAATCAGGGTGCTGGCTGGCACCGCGGCTCAATAGGCTAATCCTCCGCCTAGCGGCGCCGGCACACCGGGTTCTAGTCCTGGTCGGGGCGCCGGATTCTGTCCCGGTTGCCCCTCTTCCAGGCCAGCTCTCTGCTGTGCCCCGGGAGTGCAGTGGAGGATGGCCCAAGTGCTTGGGACCTGCACCCCATGGGAGACCAGGAGAAGCACCTGGCTCCTGCCTTTGGATCAGCGCGGTGCGCTGGCCGCAGCGCGCCGGCCGCGGCGGCCATTGGAGGGTGAACCAACGGCAAAAAGGAAGACCTTTCTCTCTGTCTCTCTCACTGTCCACTCTGCCTGTCAAAAAAAAAAATCAGGGTGCTGACCCATTAAATCAGGGCCTCTGGGAACAGGGTCTGTGCAATGATATTTTTCAAAAGCTTCCCAGGTGATTGTGCGACAGAGCCAGGCCTGAGCCCTCCTCAGTCCCCAGCTGCGAAGGCAGCCAAGCCCAGGCCCCGAGCCCCCCAAATTACCCTGCCTTCCTCTTGCTCAGAGCTCAGCTCCTGCCACTCCGGTTCCCAGCACCTGCTCCACCGTCTGCCGTCCTTCTCTGCCTGGTGTCACGCCGTGGGTGAGACCACGGACACCCTTGGTGGGAGTCCGGCTCAGCCACTTGCTGGCTATGTGCCCTTGGCCGGTTTACTTCTCTAACCCAGGGGTTCCTGTCCGCCTGCACAGCGGGAACCAGGGCTGTTGTGAGGATTCCACGAGGCAGTGCACACCTGGCACTAGTGAGCCTCACTCCCCTGCCCACGGCAGGGACTGATTGCCACTCTTTCCTGTGGATTTCGGCTTACCCGGCCCCTCCCAGCAGCCAAGGACATTTGCTTCCTGTTTCTTCCACATTCTTCCCACATGCACTGCTCCTCTCCTTTGGGTATTCAGAACGGAATCTTCCCTCCCTGGTGAGTTGGGAACTTGTCACAAACACCAGCTGAGCTCCAATCACGGGGAAGAAGAGAGGGAGGGAGACAGAGACAGCCTGACACACACACACCCCCCCCCCCCCCCCCGATCAGCCTGCCCCTGCCGGGCCTCCATCCCCATCGCGCTCCCTCCCCACCCTGCCCTGCCCCACTCCACCTCTCAGCCTGCTTCCGCATTGCCCCTAGAGTTCATTCGAGGGGAGAAAGGAGCCAGGCAGGGCCTCCGCAAGGCAGGGTGGTGGTGAATTGTCAGGGGGACATGGGGCTTGGTTTCCTTGCTGCCAGTCACCAGCTGTGTGACCTCAGACAAAGCAGGTAACCTCTCTGGGACTCTGCAGCCTCACTGGTAATGGAGGGGGTAACGGACCCTAAGTCAGCTCCTGAATACGATTGACACCGGCTACAAAGAATGCACCAGAGCTTTGTAAACTGCAAGGAGCACCCCCCTCCCCGCCAGTCCCCCTACACCTAGGAGAAGGGACCCCAGAGGCAGGAGGAAGCTGAGGGCCCAGTTGGTGCAGTCTGCAGTTCCCCCGGCAGGGTCCGGGGACCCTCACACTCCACCTCCCAGCCTAGGGGGACGCTGGGGCTGAGCAGGCGGCAGAGCTGTCTTGCCGTGGTTTAAAAATCTATCAGCCTCTCACATCAAATTAAAATGTAAATAGCAGCTGGTCCAGGCAGGACCTCGGGGGTGACAGGAGCCGGCCTGCGAGTAATTTCACAGACGGGAACCGGTTACATCGGATTCTGACAACTGTCTTGTTTCTGAAATTGATTTCCTCTCCCCTCGGCTTGTTGCCCTGGGAGGACCCTGGAGCCAGGGGAGGGGTGATCACACTCCAGCCCCGGCCTCTCTCCTCTCGGTAGCATCTGCCAATAAAGGCCCCATCGAACCCAGGAGGAGGAAATCGGAGATTTCGGTGCAGCCTGAGCCCCAGGGGCCCTCCGTGGCTCCTCCCTGCCCTGGACAGAGTCTGGTTGAGGCCCAGGGCGGGCTGTGCCCAGGCCCTGGAGGAGGCAACAAAGGCTCCTGATGCTTTAGGAGTCTCCTTCTTTTAAACATTTATTTATTTATTGGAAAGGCAGAATTACAGAGAGAAAGGGAGAGAGAGAGAGAAAGATCTTCCATCCGCTGGCTCGCTCCCAGTGGCCGCAACAGCCAGGGCTGATCCAGGCCAAAGTCAGGAGCCTAGAACTCCATCCAGGTCTCCCACATGAATGGCAGCGGCCCAAATTCTGGGCCATCTTCTTTCCCAGGCACATTGGCAGGGAGCTGGTGCAGAAAAGGAGCAGCTGGGACTCGAACCAGTGCTCATATGGGGTGCTGGCATTGCATACGGTGGCTTGACCTACTGCACTACAACAGCACATCCTAGGAGAGCCTCCTTCTTTCCTGGCACAGAGGCACCTCTGCAGTCGGACACAGGACATGGGCCAGCAGGCAATGTCCCAGGCAGTGCGTCTACGTGTGGCTCACGTGCCAGGGAAGCGCCCTGAAGTCACCAGGAAGTCTCTTGGTGCTCTCCCAGGCTTTGTCCTGTTGTGGCCCCCTACAGTGCCAGGTACCATACAGTTTGAATGAAACGGTCTGCTGCACCCCAGGACTGTGCAAGGCCCCGGAGAGAAGCCCCCACGCCACCCAAATGGGCTGCATTGGAAGGAGCTATGCACTGGGGGGCAGCCCACTCACAAGCCTGTGCCCAGCCTTCCCCGTGCAGGCTTTTGCAGAGAGGAACTCGATTCCCATGGCTGTTCACAGGGTAAAAAGGGGCTGTAAATCATTAGGGCCTCCTAGTGTTCTGTGCAGTGCGCTGTCACTGGCACTTGTCACACAGGGCTCAGGCGTCTGCAGGCCATGCCCTTTCCCTCCCTGGCTCTCCTGCCAGCACCCCTACAGCTGCAGTCCCTGCCACCCACCTGCCCACCCCGGGAGCCACCTGCTGAGACTGCCTCACTACAGAGAGCCCACAGCTTTTTGGTGACAGCCAGATCCCATTTCCCAAAGCCAGAGACTGTGTGTAAGGTGACAGACAGATGGCACAAGGCAGCCCGCCTCTCTTGGAGGAGAAAGAATTGCCCTCTGGAAGCCTTGGTTTCCTTACCTGGAAAGTGGGGAGAATAAGATGTACCATGGCTGCTGTAGAGAGGACCCACTGAGCATTGAACCAAGAGGCAAACACACCCAGCTTACTGCCTGCTCCATCAAGCACATTGTGGGCACGTGGGAGGCCATGGCGCTTGGTCCAGAAACCTCAGGGCCATGTGCTTGGAGGCTGGGGACTGATCACAGCACCTACTTCGTGTGAGTTCATTCGTGCAAGGTGCTCAGATTGCTGCCAGCACGCAGCCAGCTCTCAACACCAGCGACTTGTACAGGTGTGTGTGTGTGGAGAGAGTGTGCCCTCCCCACCGTGGCCGTGTGGCCAGACATGCCTGAGCAACCCTGTCAGGGCATTGGCATGCCACTGGTCATCGCATCGGTTGTGTGTGGATGTCAGAGCCTGGGCTGTGTGAGTGACTGTGTGTATGACATTGCTTCTATGTGTATGTGTGGCTGTAGGTCAGGACCCAGGCTCCCGCAGGTGACTGTACAAGTGTGCCCCTCCCTAGGGAACTCGTGGGGTCTGCTCTCTGGGCCACAGGCTTTCCCCATCCGGGAGGTCATGGTGCTTGTCACTGCAATTCAGCCAAGCAAGGAGACCCTGTCGTCCACATGGAAGCAACAGAGAGGTGGAGGCAGGGAGAGCAGGTGGGGAGGGCACCTGCTGCCCTGGCGCTCCCCTTAGTAGGCGCTGCCTCGGTAAGCCCAGCTGTGGAGTGGCTGGGAGGTCCGAGGCCCATGTTGTAGGCACAAGAGGGCATTGTGGTTCTGGCAGGCAGGGGACGGAGCCTTGGCGAGGGGCACGCTGCAGAGTTCTCTGCTCTGATGTCGGCCGTAAGACTTCATAGGGCCTGGATCTGGGTCTGGTTGACCCTCTCTGGGGTGCTCCTGCTTGTAGTAGTGCAGGCAGTGTGCTGTCTCCCATTGCAGCCCTTTTCCTAACAGCACAAACCACTAGAACATCGCCTCTAACCCAGAGAGGGGCTCAGCGTTGCACTGCACCTGCCCACAGGCCAGGGACTCCCAGTTTCTGGAGTAACTGATGTCTGCCCCTCGTCCTGGCCATATCCCTGCTTATCAGTGTCCTCCATCTAGCAGAGTGCCATACAAGACATAGGGTTGTGTGAGCAGCCTGAAAACTGGAGGAAGTGCTTAAGCTACCGCTTAGCTAGCCCACAGCCCACGTCGAAGTACCTGGGTTCAAGTCCCAGCTCTGGCTCCTGACTCCAGCTTCCTGCTAATGCAGACCCTGAGCAATAACTGATGGCTCGAGTAACAGGGTTCCTCCCGCTACCCACACGAGAGAACCAGGTTGAGCTCCCAGCCCCGGGCTTCAGTCGTGGCCATTGTGGGTATCGGGGGAGTGAACCTGCAGATAAGAGCATCTTCTTTCTCTGTCTCTGCCTCTCAGCTGAGGGCTCAGTCTCCCACTGTCGCCTCACTGCCCACCGTTCCTTGTACACTTCTCTGTGTGAAGCCTGGCCTCTCCCGTCGGCTGTCTTTTAACAGCATTACTGCTTACTTAGCAGTGTGACCTTGGGCAAATCACGGCCCTGTGCTGCCTCAGTTTCCCCATTTGTGAAAGGGAGCATTCTCCTGTGTGACTCATGCCGGTGCTGCTAAGCAGAAACATACATGTAATTTTAAATCTTCCAGCTGTTCCATGTTCAAAGCAGTGAAAAGACAAACAGGTGAGATTTCCACTGCTTCACTCAGCATATCTGAAGTAGTAGCATGTAAACACCACAGAAGTCAATGAGATCATTTTTTTAAAGATTTATTTATTTATTTGAGAGGCAGAGTTACAGACAGAGAGACAGAGAGAGGTCTTCCATCCACAGATTCACTCAAATGGCTGCAACAGCCAACGCTGGGTCAATCTGAAGCTAGGAGCTTCTTCTGGCTCTCCCACGTGGGTGCAGGAGCCCAAGCACTTGGGCCATCTTCCACTGATTTCCCAGGCCATTAGCAGGAAGCTGGATCTGTAGTGGAGCATCCTGGACTCGAACCAGTGCCCATATGGGATGCCAGTACCACAGGCAGAGACTTAATCTACTATGCCACAGCATCGGCCCTTCAGTGAGATCATTTACATGTTTTTCTTATCACAGTTCTGAAATCCAGAATGCACTTCATAGTGACAGCTCAGCTCTGTTTGGACCGGCCGTGTGCCAGGTGCCCAACGGCCACACGTGTGAGGGGCTGCGTATTCAACTGTGCATGTCTCCCCCGGGCTCCAGGGCTCCAGGACTCCATGATCCCATGGAAGAGCCGGGCAGTAACAGCTTCCGGCAGGAACTTTATGTACATTTATTCATCCGATGCTTTCCTGGGGACAGGAGAGGGGTGTAAGCGTGTTGGGGACAGGACTAGAACCCAGGCGTCCTGGGCAGCCGCTGTGTGGCAGGCGTCATACCTCTGTGAACTTGTTTTGTCCTAAACCGCACCCTGGTCTCAGAGACCTGAATAACGCGCTGAATTACACAGAAGCAGAAGCCAAGCCAAACACCCAAGCCTTTCCTGCCTCCCTGCTGCTCTCCGGAGCTAGCCCTGAGCCTGGGGCTGTGCTGTGCTGTGTGGGGCTCAGGCCAGGAAAAGCAGCCAGCTGAGGCAGGGGTGACCCTGGGTGACCCTGCATCCCGTGTTGGAAGATCTGGGTTTCATATGCAGCTCCAGCTCCAGCTCCTCACTCCAGTTTCCTGCCAGTGAAGACTCTGGGAGGCAGTGGTCATAGCTCAGTAACTGAGTTCCTGCCACCCACATGGGAGACCTAGATGGAGTTCCTGGCCCCCAGCTTTGGCCTGGCCCAGCCTGGACCATTATGGGCATTTGGGAGTGAAGCAGCAGATGGAAGTGATCTCTCATGTGTGTGCACTTCCTCCCCCCAGCCCCTCTCTCTCTCCCCCTCCCCCACAAATAAATCAAAAAATAATTTAAAACTCAGCCGGTAGGTGGAAGGGTGTGGCTGTTATGCAGGATTGAGGGGTCAGGGATCTCTGGCTGCCCATATCTGTTCTGATTGGCAAGACAGGCACACAGGTTGTGCACTGCTCAAAAGCACACAGCCTAAGGGACGAGTGGCTCCTGGCACTGGGCTGCATCCCACCAGGGGGGCCCTGTGCAATTCCCACGCAGGCTTCAAGACCCTGGGCCCGTCAGCTGGGTGTGGCCCCTCGGGCCCTCCTGCCAAAGACAGGCTCTTCCTGTCCCTGCCTTCATCAGGCTCCGCCTTGCTGAGGCTTGGCCCTCCCCCCACCACACACACCCCCCTCTTGCAGAATGCTCCCCCAGTTCCTGAGGACTAGGACTCCTCCCCAGGGAGGCCTCAGGCCTGAGCCCCTGGGGACGCCGGCCCCAGTGCTCTGGTCTCTCCTTGTGGGGAGAGCAGCCGCCGCCCACTGCCTCTGCCCCACAGCCAACATTTCCATCTTCCGGGGGGAAAATGGAGGCCTCCGCAGTGCCGGGCCCGACTTGTTGATGTAAAAGCTCACTCTGTATTCCACCCAGGTTTATCCGAGTGAATTATGCAAATCTTTGATGGAAAAATATTCCTCAGCACATCCTTGAGAGTGTAAAACCTTAGTCAATAATTCATACTCGGATGTCTCTGACTGCAGGCTTTTTCTTCATTATAACTTGCACCTCGTTATTTGTCTTTCGCATTTTATTGTATATCCTGGTGTAATGCCATGCATTATAAAATTTATCTGCTCCATTATTTGATGAGCTGGGGCTGGGGAGCCTGCTAGGGTTGCCGGTGCAGGGGCCTGGGACCAGGGCTGGCCTCGGCACCAGCGCCTGCAGGAGCAGGCGGCAGACGAGGCGGCTGGAGGTGGCTGGCTCTGCGGTGTGTCTTCGGGGAGCCAGAGACCTCCCTTCAACCGCTCGCCCCCAATGCCTGTTCCTAACGCCCCCTTAGCCACTCACTGGTGTCTCAGGTGGCTCCATTACAGCTCCCTGGTTTCCTTCCTTGCTCTGAAGGTTTGATTTGTCCAGAAAAATCAGCTGTCCCTGGGAAGTTTGCTGTGAGCAGATCTTTCAAATGGAGCAAGAGCGAGATTCTGAGGACACGGGCCAGGGACAAGGAGGAGGGTCAGCTGACGAACTGGAGCAGAAAAGGGTGCTGGGGATGGGACGGGTGGGGACCTGGGTTTTGGGGAGAGGACAGAACCCCTTCCTGCAGCGTTGCCCAAGCCGGCCAGGGATGGGGCCAGGGTGAGTTGGGCTCTGCCCTCAGAACCCAGTGCAGGCCCTACCCGATTTGCATACTCAGGGACGGCTGGGACAGGAGCCACAGAGCGCTAAGTTTTCCCGGAAAAGTGGAGAGGGAAAGACAGGGACTGAGAGGGCTCCCCACATTCACCTTTCCGGGGCCTGCACTGCAGCTGGCTTTCCCACGAGGTTCCACTGCCACGGTGCCCTCGCTCCCTCACCCAGGCTGAAGCCCTCCAGGTCAGCGCCATGCGGTTCTCCCAGCACAGTGCTCTGGTCTTGTTGTCCCTGCTCCCCACTGGAGTGAAAGTCCTCGAGGTCAAAGCCACCTCGGTCCTACCCACCGTCAGCAGCAGAACCCAGCGCAAAGCCTGCCCCCCACCCCCCACCCCACCCCCCCGCCAGCTCCATGAGCACTCGCTGGAGCCCTGGGCTGCGCTTTGCCAGCTACCGCTCAGCTGGAGGTCCTTTCTCCTAAGCCCCTGGGGGGCCTGCCTTCCCTTCCCTCCAGGAGACAAGGACCCTGTCTCAGCGCCAGGTGTATCCCGCAAGCCCAGCCTCACGATGGCCCCAGCCTGCTGCCTCCTGATTCTTAAGTGCCCCAGGTCTCTGTCACGCGGGATGCAGGAGGAAAGGGACGGAGTTTCACAGCTGGCCCCGGCCATCTTCCCCGCTGCCCCTCGCATTCTCTAGCGTCAGGCCCGGTGACTGACAGGCTTCTTCCGGGCACGGGCGGTCTCTCCTGATGATGGGTCCATGGGGATTTTTCTCAGGCTCACGGCAGGATGGGGGCTGCTGGGAGGTTTTACTTGGGGTGGAGCCATCCAGGGTTTCCACCGTGTTTGGTCTGAAGGTTCAGGAGGCAATAAACCAGCTGCAGCTGTGAACGCACCACAGGAGCCCAGGCTTTGGAGCAGGGCTCGTCACCAGGGTGCAGGGACCCCAGGAGGCCCGTGGATCTGACTCAGGGAGAGGGGGAGTCCATGAATTTGGATGGGGATAAAAGCTCACCGTTCTCTCACTGACATGTAACTGAAATTTAGTATTCCCTTCCATTTGGAACACAAGCAACAAACACAGCCGTGCTGTTCCTGCGACCGTCACCCGTAGAAATCCACGGGTACTTTCACATCACGTCGCATTTGCTGTCGACATCTCAAAATGTCATTCATGCGCATCACTATCACAAGATCACAGTAAGGCAGACGGTAATTAAAAGCCCCACCGCCAGATCTGACTCTGTACAGAGTGATGAAGCAGGGGCTGGGGTTGTGGCGCAATGGATCAAGCGGCCTCCTGCAAGCCTGGCAAACCATGTGGGCACTGGTTCGAGTCCTGGCTCCTCCACTTCTGATCTGGATCCCTGTTAATGTGCCCAGGAAGGCAACAGATGATGGCCCAAGTACTTGTGCCCCTACCACCCACGTAGGAGACCAAGGCTCTGTGCTCCTGGCTTCAGCAAGGCCCAGTCCTGGGTGTTGCACCCATTTGGGGAGTGGGCCAATGGCTAAAAGATTTGAGTGTGTGTGTGTGTGTGTGTGTGTGCGCTGCCTTTCAAATAAAAATAAATCTTTTTTAAAAAGAGGACTAAAGAGGAACATGTATCGATACATGATAGGACACCTGGAAAGCGTGCTCTTGACTGTTTAATGTTTGCATCGCCATGTAGGTATTGAACATAGCTGGTCTCATGTACAATTCTCTGTGTGTTTACATGTATAAGGATGTTCAGAAACGGGGCCGACATGGCCAGGACATCACGGATGGGGAGAGAGAGAGAGGAGACAGACCATGGGGGCTCTGGACACTTTGCTCCCACCCTCAATAGAGTGTCTCTAGGGACCAGGGGTGGGTTTCTGGCCACACCCATGGCCTCCCATGCTCACTGCCTGCTGCACCTCCTCTTCCCCAGTCCCGGCCATGATCACCTCCCACCCCAACACCACCATTGCCATCAAGGGCCAGGCGAAGGAGCTGAACTGCACGGCGCGGGGTGAGCGGCCCATCATCATCCGCTGGGAGAAGGGGGACACGGTCATTGACCCTGACCGCGTCCTGCGCTACACCATCGCCACCAGGGACAACGGCGACGAGGTGGTGTCCACGCTGAAGGTGAGCGCCCACTCCCGTCCGGGGACCCCGACCCATCATCAGGGAGGGTGGGGAGCCCACCACTGGGACAAGGAGGACGTGGGGAGCCTGGGAGCCCCTCCCTGCACTCCCTTTTCTGCCTACATCCGTTCTGCATTCAGGACTCCCAGCCTCACTGTGACAGCCCCGCAGCCATCACACCTGTGGGGTACCATGACCCCTGCTTCCTTTCTGGAAGCTCTGGGCCCCTCCGTCCCTCCTGGATGCCTCTCTCCTTCCATCCTGGGGATGCTCTGGGAAGAAAAGCCCTGGACAGAGCCCCTCGGGGTCCCCCTCCCCCAATGCGCCGGCTTGAGGATGCCCCGCGAGTGGCCCCCTCTGCTGACCAGCTCTAAAAGCCTCTCCCCATCTCCCCCTCTCCACCCCTGCTGGCCTCTCCCAGCTCAAGCCAGCTGACCGTGGGGACTCTGTGTTCTTCAGCTGCCACGCCATCAACTCGTACGGGGAGGACCGGGGCTTGATCCAGCTCACTGTGCAAGGTACTCGCCCCACCTCCCCCCGCTTTCCTGGGGCCAGCGGCCTGAAGCTACCTCCCCCTCCACGAGTAGGGGCCTCACTCCCACCCCTGTGTGGATGGCAGCAGAAGGCCTCCCTCTGGGTGCTGAGCAGGGACGCTGGCCCTTCCCAGGCACCCTTCACACAGCAGTGTTCTGCCATGACTATGTCCCTACAGAGTCCATTGCTGCCTGATCTAGAATGGGAAGGGGAGGGGGAGGGGAGAGGCTCTGCATGGGGAAACACAGGCCACGAACTTGGAGGAATCCCTGTGCGGAGAGCTGCCCTCTTCCAGACCACGCGAGAGAAGGCAGCAAGCCAGGAATCTAGGGTTCCAGGGTTCTGGGTTAGACCACGGGTGACAGCAAGCTCCCTGCTGCCAGTCTCACTTCTACCCCTCTCCGGCCAAACCCCAGAGCCCCCTGACCCCCCTGAACTGGAGATCCGGGAGGTGAAGGCCCGGAGCATGAACCTGCGCTGGACCCAGCGGTTCGACGGGAACAGCATCATCACGGGCTTCGACATTGAGTACAAGAACAAATCAGGTGGGTGCCAGGGCGGGAGGGTGAGGGCATGGCCACCAAGAGCCTCACCCCATGTCCCCTGCCCGTGCCCTTCTGATGGGACAGTCCCTGGAGCAGCACCCCTCTAAGGCAGACACCAGCACCTCTGGTTTCCAAAGGGAGGGGCCTATCAGGTTAGGGTTCCATGGTACAGCCCGAGGGACCCCCACTGATGGGGAGGGGTGTCAGCCCCTCCTGTCCAGCATTGTCCCTGGGATGACGTCCTCAAGGGTGGTCTAACTCCAAGCTATTTAAAGGCACTGCGTCCAGGGTCTGGCTGCTTCTGGGGACAGAGCAGGTGAACTGGTTTGGGAAGGTGAGGGCGACTGGGGCTCTGTGAGGTGGGGAGTCCTGGAAGATCATGGCTCTCAGCTTCCTTTTCCTAGGACTCTTCCCAGAGCCCTGCTCTCAGGTCCTAGCTGCACATGAGAAGCTGCCCACCGCTGTGGGGCACCCAGCGTCTAGGGGACCCATGGTGGGTCCCACGATCAGGTGGTGGGGATGGCAAGGAGGGGGCCTCAGAGAGGACAGGGAGAATCTACTTAGTCAAGATCCTGTTGTGCCTTTGGGGTTCAATGTGGAATCAGTGGACTTGTCGTTACTACAATATAATGCCTATGACAGGCTACTTATGAAGGAAAGAGAGGTTTGTTTTAGCTCATGGTTCTGGAAGTTCAAGTCCAAGATGGGGCTCCATTGATTTGGCCACTGTGTCAGCAGTGGATAGCGATGGTGTCCACGTGGCCAGCCAGGCCATAGAGCAGCTGGGCCCCGCTGAGGCTGTGTCTCCAAGCCTCATGAGAGAACAACTTTCTCAGAGCACAGCAGTGGCCTAAGGAGCTCCCAGACACCATAACTGGACTGTTTCCACCTCATAGTACAGTTTACCTGTGACTTAGGGGATTGGGGGATTTCAAAACATTTTTTGAAAGATGCAAAGACAGAAGTCTTCCATCTGCTGGGTCATTCACCAGATGCCCACAGCTGCCAGGGCTGGACCAGCCCAAGGCCTGGAGCCAGGAGCTCAGTCCAGGCCTCCCAAGTACTCAAGCCATCACCTGCTGCCTCCCAGGGTCTGCATTAGCAGGAAGCTGGAATCAGGAGCCAGGGCTGGGACTCTGGCTGTGGGGCATGGGTGTCTCACCTGGTGTCGTGAGCGCCCCTGCTTCAGTCATCTTTGCTACAGCGGCCTACAAAGAGGAGCTTTGCGCGCAGGAGCTTACAGTCTGTTGGCAGTCGGCCCGAGCGCAAGGAGAGGTCGTCAGCGCAGGCACGGCTCTGGTCCCGCGCGGCACAAGCTGGGTCTTGAAGACTGAAAGGCACCAGGCCAAGAGCCCAGGGCAAGGAAAGAGCAGAGGCTGAGCAGGGACACAGGACACTCCCAGGAGAGACCCCTGGTCGTGCACAGGGGTCGCACATGTGATTCACGGGCGAGGTGAGGAGGGAGGCCTCGGGGCTGAGCGACCACTGCGCTGGGGGAGGCCATGAAGAGCCACTGGCAGTGCCTGAGCTCCTGAGTCAGGGCTAGGCGACACAGCGCCATCACAGAAGAATGGACATGAGCAGGAGGGGCTGGTGCCCTGGACACGAGCGAGGAGGCTGCTGCAGTGGGGAGAGGAGAGGAGTCGCAGGGCACAGAGAGGGGACCATGGCTGGGTGTGACCGTCTCCCATCTTAGGGCTCCCGGGGCTGGGCGCAGGCTGCCTGGAGCAGTCAGCAAGGGCTGGCCGAGGCCACCGTCCGCACAGCAATGCCTGCTGCACTCTCTCTGGGCCCACATCTGGGGTGAGTCGTGGATTCCTAGGCCGTCCCTAGTGACCCTCTCCCTCCACGCCCCGTAACTGCCTCCTGCTACCCCATGGCCCGCTCCCTGCACTGACCACTGCCTAATGTGTGGCAGCCTTTTCTGGGGCACTGCCCTGCAGGACGGCGCTGAGAACCTCACACATCTGGAAAGCTGTGCGCAAGCAGAGGCGGGCAGGGAGAGGCTGCCCTCAGAGCCTGTCCACGTCCTGTCCCTGCAGAAGGAGGACCTGCCATGTTGCCTCAGAGCCAGGAAAGCCAGGATGGGTGGCAGCGTGGAGGGAGCAGCGATGGAAACTCCACCGCAGACTCCCCTCCACAAGGGCTTTGCAGGATCCAGAGCGCCTCTGTCACCTCCTGCATTTAGGAACAGGGGCCCCAAGAGAGCTTCAGGCACTGTCATTGGAGGCAGGTGGAGCCTGGGAGCACAGTGTAGCCGCCCCGCCTGGGAGGTGGGAGCGGCAGTGCGTGCCTCTCGGGGTTGCTCTCAGAATTAGAGAGAGAACATCCAGCACGGGGCTGCGGATCAAGTCCCTGGCCCCATTCTAACTCGAACAGCTCACGTGGCCGCTCAGAGTCCCGGGAGACGCGCACAGGCTGAAATACATGTGTCTGTCAGTCAGCCCTGTGCACTGGTGCCAGTATTTCTCTCGCAGAATCGGGCCCCAGCCATGAGGTAGGGAAAGGGAAAGAAGCAGGAGATAGAATGTTGGCCCTGGAGCCCACGCTGCAGTCAGAGTGAGAAGGCACAGGCGCGCGCACGCACACACTTTCAGAGCTGCGCCAGAGCACTAGCCTGTCACCACAAGCTGCACTACGTGACAACTGGAGAGGTGTCCAAGGGAACAGAAGGCAGACTCGAAGGAAGGCGGAGGCGTGCGTGTGCGCGCACGGGTGTGGCGCGTCCAGGTCCGTCTTCCTGCACCTGTGCCCCAGTGGGGCCACAGCCACTCTCCAAGCAGGAGACTTGGGTGGACCAAGTGCCAGAGCCAGGGGACCTTTAACAAGTACTTGGCCTCTCTCTACCTATAAAATGGAGACGACGGCACTTCTGTCTCAGGGCGGTTATAAGGATTAGGATGACATGGATGGCAGGGCCTGGCACGGCGCCTGGCCCGCGGGAATCTTCCATGGGTCCCCGTCTGTGCCTCTGCTCCCCGGCCCCATCTCCCTCCAGCCCCCAGCCCCTGCCCAGCCTGGCTGCTGACCATCTGCTCCCACCTCCTTTCTTGCACACACACATACACCCCCCCGCCCCCATGCGCCTTTGCCTGCTTTCCGCCGTGTTGCTCATCCTGCTAATTTTCCAAGGGAAATTACCAAGTCTGCCCTTTCTAAGCCATCCCACTCATGCTGACTTCTCCTGGCCCCAGGCAGCAGAGTAATAATACATGAATGCTGAATGATAAATAGCACCGTCCACACAAATCTATCAGATGGTGCTGTGCAGATTTAAAAATGCAGACACCACATTTCGCCCCTCTTTGCCAAGCAGGGAGCAGGAGTGGGCTCCTTGAGGACAGTCCTCCAAGCCCAGAAGGCGGCCTCCTGGTGCGAACCCGGGGGGCAGGAGCTGGGGTGGGGGCAGGGGTGCCGCGATGGGTTTGTCGTCCCGTGAGAGGGACTGGTGTTGGGATGTCGAGAGCTGCCTGTGTGATGCAGGGATCCTCCTCTCTGGGCTGCGGCGGGTCGGCCATGAGGGGCACCGAGCCGCCATGCCAGGAGGAAATCCACACTGCAGAGCGCAGGCGGCTGCGCGCCCCAGATGTGGCTTTCCTCCAAGCTGCGCCCCTCCGCTGTGCATGCCTGTCCTGAAACCAAAGCCTCCCGGCCCCTCCCAGCAAGCAGCCCGCAGAGCGGAAGGCACCGACGTCTCCCCAGCTGCTTTCTTATTTTTTAAGAAGAATATTTTGCATCGTAAGCCCTTTGATGAAGAAAGAGAGAGAGAGCCCTTAATGAAATATGTTAATCTGGGTAAGCCAGGCTCATATGAAAGGGAATATTAAAAGAGACAATATTCGCCAAAGTCAGCCCAGGACTCTGGGAGAGCAGGAAGGAAAGGGAAGAAAACGGGAGCCGCTGATTTCAGCTGTGTTCAGGGTCAGGGAGATGGCAGTGATCGAGTGGGAAAAATCAACCAGAGACCTCCAGGCTCCACTCTGATGCATTAGCCTGGAAGGGTTGCGAGCAGAGAGCTGTTTTGTGCCAACATCAAAGATGATTTGGGAACACAAGGTCAAATCCACCTGCAAACGACTGACAAAAGCAGAAAAGGAGGGGCTGCTCTCTGGGCCCCTCCCCCCACCCCCCACCTTCTTGTGATTGGCAGCTGAGTGAGGCAAGGAAGGCAGAGGCAAAGGGTATTGATTGTGACTCCAAAATGCAGAGGAACTCCAAGTCCGAACCGACGGACATGGAGTGGCTCTGATTTCAAACCGAGGACAGCCTGTGAGTGCCCCACACATGCGCAGTGGAGGAGCAGCTCCTGCCTTCAGGGGACTCAGCGTCTCCTGAGGCAGTGAGGACTGCACAGGAGGTATGGACAGGAGCTCCAAAAGCTGCAGAAGTTCAGAGGAGAAGAGTGGCCTCAGACAGGGCTTGAAAGGTGAGCGTGAGCCAGATGTTGCAGGGCCTGGGTCGTGTTAAGAAATTTTTGCCTTGGGGCCGGCACTGTGGTGCAGGGAGTTAAGCCACTGTCTGCAGTGCCAGACTCCCACATGGGTGCCAGTTCAAGTCCCGGCTGCTCCAGGTCTGCTCCTTGTTAATTAATTAGCTCCCTGCTAATGGCTCAAGTGCTTGGGCCCCTCCCTACCACCCACATGGGTGTTCCCAGTGAAGCTTCTGACTCCTGGCTTCAGCCTGGCCCAGCCCTGGCCATTGTGGCCATTTAGGGAGTGAACCAATGGATGGAAGATTCTCTCTCTCTCCCTCTCTCCCTCTCTCCCTCTCTCCCTCTCTCCCTCTCTCCAACTCTGCCTTTCAAATAAATCTTTTAAAAAGATTTTTTTTTTTAAATTTGCCTTTATGCTAAGAGCAAGGAAGAACTACCAAAGAACTTTTGTGCAAGGGGCTGGGGGAGACTACTCCCAGCACCTAGCTGGAGTGCTTGGCCTGTGAGAGGGAGGGGCTCAGCCCTATCTGTAGAATGCGTGATGTTTGGGCAGGCGCTTGGGCACAGGTTAAGACACCACTTGGAATGCCTGTGTGCCGTATCAGCGCCCAGCTCCGCTCCTGACTCCAGTTCCTGCCACTGCGGACTCTGGAGGTAGCAATGATTGTTCGAGTAGCTGGGCTCCTGTCACCCACGTGGGAGAGCAGAATTGAGTTCCCAGTGCCCAGCTTCCACCTGGCCCAGCCCTAGCTGTTGCTGACATTTCAGGAGTGACCCAGCAGGTGGGAACTCTCCTCTCTCTCCGGCTCAAAATAATATTAATAAATAAATAAGAAAGAAAGAATGATGGCTGCTCTGCAAAGAAGGAGGGGAGCGAGGAGCATGGACAAGGCGCTTACTGGGAGGCGGGTGAGGGAGTCGTTTCTCTGGTCCAGGTGAGAGGTGGCAGTGGCTTGGCCTCAGACAGGGATGGAGGTGGAGAGATGGGAGGATGCTCAGGAGCTGCCTGGGGTGCAAAAGACCCGAGGGAGGGCTGGAGATGGGAGAATCCGGAATAGCATCTGAGCCCCTGGCACACAGGAGGGCGCCGTTATGAGACAGAACCAGGAAGGAGGTAGGTTGGCAGCTGTAGGGCGGAGAGTCCTGCCTTAGACAGGATGAGTTTGAGGTGCCTTTGAAACAGGAGAGAGACACCAAAAAAAAAAGTAATGTGAAGCCGGCGCCGTGGCTCAATAGGCTAATCCTCCACCTTGCGGCGCCGGCACACCGGGTTCTAGTCCCGGTTGGGGCGCCGGATTCTGTCCCGGTTGCCCCTCTTCCAGGCCAGCTCTCTGCTATGGCCAGGGAGTGCAGTGGAGGATGGCCCAGGTGCTTGGGCCCTGCACCCCATGGGAGACCAGGAAAAGCACCTGGATCCTGGCTCCTGCCATCGGATCAGCGCGGTGCGCCGGCTGCAGCGGCGGCCATTGGAGGGTGATCCAACGGCAAAGGAAGACCTTTCTCTCTCTGTCTCTCTCTCTCACTGTCCACTCTGCCTGTCAAAAAAAAAAAAAAAAAAAAAAAAAAAGTAATGTGTAAGGGTCTAGAGTTCAAGGAGAGGCCCAGGCTGGGTGCTGATCTGAGAGCTGTTTGTGCACAGAAGGAAATATAGGGATGTTCCAGAAGTTCATGGAAAATGCATGTAATAGGAAATACACATCGAATTAAAAAAAAAAAGTGAACCAAAATAATGTCCTTCAATCCCACTTTTCCATGAACTTTTTAAAGGACCCGTGGTAGACAGCATGGGCGGGAAAGGTGCATGGAGGGAGAGAATGAGAGGCTGGGATGGTCCTAGAGGAACCCCAGCCATTAGTGACAGGGCACAGCGGCATGCACCTGCCACGACACAGGAAAACTGGCCCAAGTGATGAGGGGAAAGCTGGGGTGGTGGGGGCAGTGTACACAGTTGAAGGAAGCAGTCCCAGTCTGGAACATACCTGGGAGGCCAAGTGAGAAATTGGAGGTCCCCAAGCCATGGGGACACAGCCCTGCTGTCACAAGAGGAAGTGGCAGATGTTCAAAGTGTCCAGCACTATGCTGGACACATCAAGGTGCCTGATGCATGTCCAGGTCTCCTCGTCTCCTCTCCCCAGCCCTTCTGTGTCCACGCACACCCCTGAGCTCCTCCCTCCGCCTGCACTCATCAAAAATGAATGCACTGACTTGTGATCCCTCTCCCGCTCGTATAAACACAGACAACTGAAATGTGATTTGTGTGCTGGCACTGGCTCCCAGGATGCCGCAGAGAGAAGCGAGCACCTGCTTCCACGTTGCAAGCCTGTTCTATCCTGAACCAAAGAGGTGCTCACAGCAGGCAGGAGCCTGCGCATTCACAATTCTGGCTTCACCTGCAGCCATGGGGTGATTTTCCTTGTGGTTGAGGTGTTTTCAAAGACAAGGGGAAAATAATGTGTGTATGTGTGTGAGAGAGAGAGCATCAAAAGCCTGCCATTTTGTTCCTTTGGCTCAGGAAACCAAAGAATTAAATGCAAAACTGCAGATGGAGAGTTGGGCCAGTGCCCTTCGCAGATGCTGAGCCTGCTCAGCTCAGAGCCGGATTCTGGAAAAGCATTAAGACCTCAACTAACCAGAATCTGGGGGCACGGGATTCTCCTGATTTATCAGGCATTAGCTTCAAAAAACGGACTTTAAAAATCTATCTAGAATGTGCAAGTATTCTTTTCTGAGTTAAGAATTAAACTGTAGTGAGTATAATTTAATCTTTCCTATTGAGAAGTAGTCAGGATACTCTACTTTGGATTAAAAAGCAGAGAAAATTAGAACGAATAGTAGCATCCAGATATGCCCTGGGAACATTTTTAAGCCCTGCTATCAGCTTGTTTCCTTAAGATTTGCCTTTTTTAGTTTTCAAAGTGCCAAGGGGGGGGGGGAGAAAACCTCATCCAGTTAAGGATTCTGGGTTTGAGAAGTAGACGTTTAGCCTGGGGGATAAGACACCCACGGCCCTCATCAGAGCGTCCAGGTTCCGTTCCCAGCTCTACCTCCTGACCCGTCTCCTGCTAATGCAGACCCTTGGAGGCAGTAATGGTGTCTCAAGTAATTGGATTCCTGATAACCATGGGGGAGACCTGGATTGAGTTCTCTGCTCTGGGCTTCAACCCCTGTCCAGGAGACTGAGCCAGCAGTTGGAATGCTCTCTTATGCATTTTCTCTCTCTCTCTCTCTCTCTCTCTCTCTCTGACCTCTCCACCCCTCAAATAAGTAAACATTCTGGGTTTGGAGGGTCCTAGCTGAGGTATTACTGTAACTGCACCCCTTCCTGTTTGTTCCTGGGACCCTCTGGTAGAAGCACAACGAACATGCATTGAATGAAGGGCTGAATTCCTCTGGGGATGTAGTGGGTCTTCTGTCACAGCATCTCCCAGTGGCATTTGTCTGGTATTTTCAAAATTCTGCTGTTCTGCTACACATTGGCCCTGGAGTGAACAGTCAGTTCCCCAGACAAATCAGGACTAGGTCCATCCCTCTGTTGGCCTCCAATCCCAAAGACTCAGAGACCTTTGCTTGTCCTGCTAGTGAAGGAAAGAGGATGGGGTTGGGGCTGGAGACTCCAGCACGGGTCTGTCCCACATAACCATGACATGCAGCATTCAAGACCACCACCCCCGAGAGCCAAGGAAAGGAATACAGACAGAACAAGAGGAAGGGGAGAAGACTTGCACAGGGACTGCTGTGTGGGTCACTGACATGTTGAGAGACCTGGGAAGAGGGCACTGGCCAGGCAGACCCTCCTCCATAGTCAGCAAGCAGTGACCTTGGCAGGGACCTTGGGAACATCCCACCCAACCTCCATCTGAGGGTCACACTCACAAGCTGGCTAGCCCTAGAGGAGGATCAGGCTTCTCCCCAGCTGCACCTCATGGGATGGACCCACTGAGCACCCCATGAAGTGGTTAAGAACCACCACCCCCCTCACCAGCGTCTATGTGAGCTGGGTAGTGTGTGAGGCTAGGGAGGGGTCCTGGAGTTTGTGGCTCTGCTCTGCATGGACGTTTTCTCTCCAGATTCCTGGGACTTCAAGCAGTCCACCCGCAACATCTCCCCCACCATCAACCAGGCCAACATCGTGGACTTGCACCCGGCATCCGTGTACAGCATCCGCATGTACTCCTTCAACAAGATCGGCCGCAGTGAGCCGAGCAAGGAGCTCACCATCAGCACTGAGGAGGCCGGTAAGCAGCTCACCCTGCCACCCCTGTCTGTGGCCTCAGGGACCAGGGACTTCCGGGACCCCCACCAGCCCTGTCCTTTAGCAGGGAGGCTTGCAGTTAGAGCTGAGGAGGGATCCCACGGTGTTTGTGTCACCTTTGGGCCGGTGGCAGGTGTCCTGTTTGATCCTGTTCCAAATGGGACCCTAATGCTGGGCCTGGGGAGCTGTCCATGGTTCTGCCCTTCTGCCCAGGCCTCAGCCTGCCTGCAAAAGACAGATCTGCAAAGGGTGGACTGCTAGCCCCTGGATCCTTCTCTGTGACCCTCGCCATGGAGTTTTCCCGAAAGCTTAAGCAGGATTTCGCTTGCTGTATTTTATTTGTTGTGGTGAAACATGAAGCAATGCGGACAAGTATGTGTATGTACAGTCTTACAAATGAGCATGTAGTGAAACTAACATAACCAATATTGCATATCAGTTATCAGCTTGGGGAAATCCGACACAGCTTCTCTGCCCCTTGGGTGTGAGCCTTCTCTTCCTACCCACGCTCCTCCAGCTGGGGAGCACAGAGCTGAGAACACAGGGCCTCTCCCCTCCCAGAACCTGGCTCACAGCTGCTCCTTGTGTGCCCCCAGCTCCTGATGGGCCTCCCATGGATGTCACCCTGCAGCCAGTGACCTCACAGAGCATCCAAGTGACCTGGAAGGTGAGTGAGATGGAGGGCACCTCCCATGAAATGCCTTCTGCCCCTTCCCCACCACCCAATCCGGTGATGAAGCCCCCAGCAGGCTTGCTGGTCTCTAGTTTCATCTCCTGCCTGTGCCTGGTTGGCTGGTTGGTTTCACTAAACTCAGTGAGATTTGAAGGATGGAAGGAAGGCAGGGTAAAGGGCATCCATCCCCACCCTCCTCCACACCTGGGCTCTCTGGCCAAGGGTGGACCCGGGGTGGGATGGAGAACTTGTGGTGCCAACAAGGGAAGACGGCTCTTCCCCCACACTGGCGCGTCATCAAACGTTGAGTGTTGTGATAAGACAGAAATCGTGTCGGATTCTGCGCAAAGTTCTGACTCAGTAGCACCAGGATGAAAATAACTGCCCTCCTACCCCTCGGTGGGAGTGTGGGGGAGCTGTAGACGAGCCGCTTCCAAGGGCCGGAGTCAACAGAGGGAGGGGAGGCTGAAGCATCTGCCACTTAAGGAACTCTGCTAGGAGATGCACAGCTGGGAGGGTAGCAGCAGAATAACCTTGAGCAGCTCAAGGGGTGCCAGGCCCTGTCCCTCCATGGGCACGAGAGTGCTGACCACCTGCTCTAGTCTCCACGTGCTCTCTCTTACACCAGCTCATGTGACCCTCTTGCACGGTGGCCAGAGTCTCTTCCTCCCCACCCTGCAGAGGAGGCCCTGGGCGCGGAGATCTGTGGACACCTGCCCACGGTCACTCCAGCGGACACACGGTGGGGCTTCCCCACACACAGTCTAGAGCCACAGCCTGGTCTTCCCACCACAGCCCGCTGTTTGGAGCTCTGGAGTGGAGCTCTTCCTTCAGGCCCCTCCATGTTCCTCGTGGGACATTCCCATCTCGACAGGGATCAGGCATCCAAGGTGGTGTCCTGGGCTCTCTGGGAAGGGAGACTTGAGAGTGAGTGAGACTCAGAAGGCCTGGTGATATTTTCCCTAAGACACTCTGCATACACACACACACACACACAGGCACACAGCAACACAGGAGCCTGCTTGCTCCCTTCCCTGGAGAAGTGACCACAGGAAAGCAGGGAGGGACTGGGCTGCTGGTCCTTCCAGAGGGGCCAACCCACCTAGAAAACACCTGGATCCCTGGGTCCCCTCCAGATCTGGGCTCTTCCGCAGAGCCTGGGGCTGAAGCCCTGAGTCCAGTCCCCACATCTTGTCTTCCTGTCCGTGCCCTGGCTCTGGACCCGTTTCGCAGGAAACAGGATGTGGGAGGCAAGGGCAAGGACTGAATACATAAAATTTGGAGATATTTGGCTACAAAGCTCTGACCCTGAGGTCGATAAAAATTTAGAATCAGATTTATTTCTCCAAAGTCTCATAATGAAAAATAAAATTGATTAGAAAGTTAGAACTTCAGAATGAACCAGCCGGTCAATAAATTTGGGGACTGACTTCTCCAGGGATTTTTTTTTCAACACTGAGAAACAGATTAATGAAAAATAAAGATTCACTGGAAAGATAAGTCACTTCATTTTAAGACTCTTTCCGCAAGATGAATCGTCCCTGCTTTACGACATAAATTTGCAATCAGCTCTATTGATTTCTTAATGCTTCAGAGAAATGTTGTTAAGATTGATTTAAATCCTGAGTGTGCCATTGGGAGGAGAAAGAGAGAGACAGAGGGGAAGAGAAAAGAAAGAGAGGAGGGAAGGAAGGAGGCCCTGCCAAGATTTGTGTAAATACCTGAACATCTGTAGGGACGTGTCCAGGCTGGCCTGGAAGCCTAGGTCTGTCCCCTGTGGTCACAGTGCGGTTGTACAAGTAACATCAGAGTTCATGGGAAAATGAAACTGAAAGGTATGTCCATTTTGGAGCAAAAAAAAATTTGCAATCCATCCATACTTTTTTTCATAATATACATTTTTCATGAACTTTTCAAAGATCCCTTATATGCATAGATTTCAAAAAATTCTTACATTGGAATTAACTGATCTTTTAGCTCTATTTCCTGTGCACTCCTGTATCAAGTTAGAGAGCTCTAGGTAAGAAGGCGTGTGTGTAGGGTCACGGTGTTTACACCAAAATGAGCGTCGGCATGGACATGTGTAGCTGTAATGGGAGAGTGTCTGTCACTCCAAAGGGGATGCCAGGTTCCTTGAGATACATTTCTGTCTCTCTCTGAGATGTCTGCACGTGCGTGAGTGTGCACAAGCATACACGTGTGTGCATCCAAGATCCAAATGCAGAAATGTGCACATTTACATTCTAGCTTGCTGGACTGCCTGATGCAGAGAGAAACGTTATTCAGGCAGTAACAAAAACCCAAGTCAATTAACCACACACACCTATCTAGTGTGTTCAAAATGATTATGTTAAATTAAAAACTCCATTTTATTGAGTTAACAGCGAGCTTAAAAATGCAATCCATTTGAAACATTCATTGTGTTTAAAACAGAAAGTGGGGCTGTTGTACCAACTTAATTGTTTTTGATCTCACTCTTTTTTAGTACAATAAAAGGTGGGCTTTTAAATTAACTTCATTTGAAAACCCTGATACAAGCTGTTTTTATAGGCACTGGAGTGTGTTCTCTGTCTCAATTGATAGGCGGGCAGGCCCCTGTGTTAAATGAGCAGTTTCTCTCCGTGGGCCTGGATATGTGTGGCTGTGGGCCAGTGTGTGGGTTGGGGCATTGGTATTGGTAGGTCTGGATGTGAGCCAGTACATGGGGAGTGTGTGTGTGTTCATGTATGAGAATGCCATGTCTCAGAGAGTGTTCATGTGCTAATGTTTTCTCATCCAGGGTATCTGTGTGTCTGTGTTTGAGGGTGGATCTGGGCCCAAGCCTGGGATGGGAATGCAATGTCCAGAACCAGACAGTAGAGATTTCCCTGTTCGCCTCCCACCAGCCCCCTGACCCCCATGTCCTTGCCTTCGCTGCCCTGCCATGTGCAGGCTGTCAGCCCTCCCAACACCTCAGCCTCTGGCCCTGGTGTCTGGGGAAACCCAGACTCAGCCATCCCAGAGGGCTGGATCCAGGTAAAGTCAAGGACTCTTTAAGTTCTAGAAAAACCACACATAAAATCCACCATTGTAACTGTGTTGAGCAAGCAGTCCAGTGGCACTGAGTCTTCCCAGGGCTGTGTAGCCATCACTGCTGATGTTCTCAGAACTTGCTCAACATCCCAGCTAGAATTCTGCACCTGTTAAACATTCGCCCAGGGCACTTGCTTGGCACGATGGTTGGGATATCTGCATCTCCTCTCAGAATGCCTGGGTTTGGGTCCTGGCTCCACTCTTGATTCCAGCTTCCAGAAAATGTTCACCCTGGGAGACAGCAGTGATGGCTCAAGTACCCATATCCCTACCCATACATGTGGGCGCCCCAGAAGGAGTTCTAGGCTCCAGACTTCAGCCCGGCCCAGCCCTAGCTATCACAGGCATGTGGAGGGGAGTGGGGATGTGAACCAGTGGATGGGAGATCTCTTTCTCTGTCTCTCTGCCTTTGAAATAAGTTAAATTAATACTACTTCCTATGTTCCCTTTTCCCAGTTCTTGGAAACTTCTATTTTACCTTCAGTCTCTATGGAGTCATTATTCTAGGAATCTCCTAAGTGAAATCAAACAGTATTTGTCCTTTTGTATCAGGCTTATTCACTTAGCATAATGCCTTCAAGGTTCATGTGTGTTGTAGCATGTAGCAGGATTTCCTTCCTCGTTAAGGCTGAGTGATAGTCCATGGTCCACACACAACACGTTTCGTGTGGCCATGCACCTGTCACCAGGGGCTTGGGTTACATCCACCTCTGAGTGGTTGTGGATCCCACTGTCTGTGGAAGTCCCTGCTTTCAATTCTTTGGAGTGTGTGCCCAAAGTGGAATCACAGGACTATGTGGTAATTCTCCGTGGAACTGAGGAACAGCCAGACCGTGTTCCACAGTGGCCGCCCTGCCCACGTCGCACCAGCAGTCAACAAGGGCTCCAACTTCTCCACACCCTCGCCAATGCTTATTTTCCATTTGTTAATCATTCTCATCCTAAGGGGTGTGAAGTGGCATCTCGAGACTTTCTTTTCATACAAATTAATTGCTCATCTCCCTCTCCGTCTGATTACTGTTTGTCTGATACTCCACTTTGTCCCAGGCCCCTGTGCCATGCCAAGGGATATCCCCATTCATTCATTCATTCATTCATCCAACATGTACTAAGGGCCTAGGCTCATTTTTTTAGGTTTATTTATTTATTTGAAAGAGAGAGAGAGAGAGAGAGAGAAAGCTTCCGGCCGGCGCCGCGGCTCACTAGGCTAATCCTCCACCTTGCGGCGCCGGCACACCAGGTTCTAGTCCCGGTCGGGGCACCGGATTCTGTCCCGGTTGCCCCTCTTCCAGGCCAGCTCTCTGCTGTGGCCCGGGAGTGCAGTGGAGGATGGCCCAAGTCCTTGGGCCCTGCACCCCATGGGAGACCAGGAGAAGCACCTGGCTCCTGCCATCGGATCAGCACGGTGCACCAGCCACAGCGCGCTGGCTGCAGCGGCCATTGGAGGGTGAACCAATGGCAAAGGAAGACCTTTCTCTCTGTCTCTCTCTCTCTCACTGTCCACTCTGCCTGTCAAAAAAATACATAAAATAAAATAAATTTTAAAAAAAGAAAGAAAGCTTCCATCCACTGATTCATTTCCTAAATGGCTACAATAACCAGAGCTGGGCCAAGCTGAAATCAGGAGCCTGGAACTCCATCCGGGTCTCCCAACATGAGTGTCAGGAGCCCAAGCACTTGAACCATCTTGTGCTGCTTTCCCAGGTACAATTATGTAGCTGGCTCAGAAGTAGAGCCCCTGAGACTCAACCCAAAACTCATATGGGATGCTGGCATCACAGGTGCTGGCTTAACTCACTGCAAACAGGCTCCATTTAGACACCGAGCTCCATACAAATCATCAAGGCCCACCAGACTCCTCCTCGTGGTACTCACAGTCTAACCAGGGCAGGTGGTCAAACCCATAGGTAAAATCTATAAAGTAGCCTATGATGACAAGTGTCATAGAGGAAAATTCATCCAGGAAGCAAAACTCGGGGCTGCTGGGCCAAGGCAGGAGCCAGGAGGCCCATGAGGGAGGGGGCGTGTCGGCTAGCACAGGACAGTGGCGGAGAGCACCAGGGTGTGCGTCTCCGCGGAGGAAGTGTCCCTCTGCCAGGGGAGCAGGCCCGCCTAGAAGTGGGAAGGGGAAGCCAGCAGGAGAGGAGCCAGCTGAGAGGCAGTGGTGCCAGGTGTTAGGGGGCCGTGTAGCCACCGTGAGGGCCCTGGGTTTCCCCCGAGTGGGATGGGAGCCTTGGCAGGCTCAGCACAGAGGAGAGACGTGACCTGGCTTGGGTTTTAAGAGCATCGCCTGAGCGTGAAGTGGTGTTTCTTCGTCCCCACCCTCCCCATGCTCACAGGCACCCAAGAAGGAGCTGCAGAATGGCGTCATCCGGGGCTACCAGATCGGCTACAGGGAGAACAGCCCTGGCAGCAATGGGCAGTACAGCATCGTGGAGATGAAGGCCACTGGGGACAGCGAGGTCTACACCCTGGACAACCTCAAGAAGTTCGCCCAGTATGGGGTGGTGGTCCAGGCCTTCAACAGGGCTGGCACGGGGCCCTCCTCCAGCGAGATCAATGCCACCACCCTGGAGGACGGTGAGGGCAGCAGCAGGCGGGTGGACGGGATGCCAATCCCAGCCATGGGCAAAGCCAGGGCAGCCAGCAAGGGCGTGGGGCTGCTTCCACTCACTGGGGGCCTGGCTTGTTCCTGTGGCCCACGCAGACTCCCTGAGCAGCCCCCTCTCCTCAGGACACTGGTCCATTTGGCACTCTAGGCCCTCCATCCATCTGGCTGCCCCTTACCCAGGCGCCTGCTCCAGTCCTGCCTGCAGGCTGTCCATTGGCCTATGCGCCTGAGCACTTGGCTGTCCACCCTCCTTCCACCCCTGCTTCTCCCTCTACCTTGTCTTCCTCCTTCCCAGCCCCCAGCCCATCTCTCTGACCCACACTCTTGCTTCTACTCCCTGGTTCTGTTTCTCCCCCATTGCAGCTTCTTGGAAAATGGAGCAGAAGCCAGGTGCCCTTTGTGTCTCTAACCTGGAACCCACCCCCACTGTTTTAATTAAGGCCCTACGATGAGGCTGTGGAGCTAAGCAATCCTGACACCCATGTGGCTTGGGTTTTAAAACTTAGTTCCTTGATGAGCAGGAGGGACCCAGCACTTCAAGGCCCTCATTTCTGCATGGGGGAGAGGGCTAGGAGGAAGTAGGAATACACCTGCTCACCAAGCTCAGAGACACCAGCTGGCACCTGAGCCTGCGCTGGCCAAGAGGTGACTTAGCCAGGATGCCCCCAGAGATGCGGCCGGGCTGCTTACAGCCCTGCAAAGAGCAGAACAAAGAAGAACAGAGCATTCTTCCCCAGCACCCTTCTTGATGTCCCAAACAAAAGGGTGTCCGTGAGCCTGAGCCTGCCCACTCCATCCCCACAGAGGATGGCCCAGCTCCGGAGAGCAGGAGGCTGCAGCCCCTGGTCTGCCCCGTTGCCCAGGACCCCCTGTTAGGGAGCTGTCCTCTCAGGTTAAGCAGTGCTTTCTACCTCCCTTGCCCTCTGGGAAGACGTAGCAACCCTTGGGGGTCGGGGGGACACGTTAGGTCAGAAGCACCTGGGAGTGCTTTAGCTCAAGCCCGCAGTTCCTGACTCTGGTTGCAAAATGCTGATGCCCAGGCACCATCCCCAGAGAGCCTCACCTCCTTGCAGCAGTGGGGCCTTGGAATGGGGCAGACGTCAGTGCCCCGGAGCCCTGGGTATCTGGGGCTGGTCACAGAACTGACCTGCAATCCCTGGCGCAGCCCACGACCCTCGCCATCCTCCCTCTCCCTCCCCACCTCCCGGTGGGGGGAGGGGGCTGGTCACAGCACAGACCTGGCTGGGTCCAGGAAGAACAGCTTGTCCCCTGCACCAACCAGACCTGAGCCCACGCAGCAGCTCCCCTGGAGGCCTGTGAAGCAGACAGCTGGGCCACCGCCCCACAGCTGCCGCTGTAGCAACTCGGAAGCCAGGGCCAAGAGTCTGCGTTTCTCAGCTCGCCGGGCACTACTAATGCTGTGGCCAGGGAGCCCATTGGGAACCACAGCCCCGAAGGGAAGCCGGGACTCACGCATGCGGAGTGACCTGTCCAGAGTTACCGATCTTGTCAATTACAGAACCCAGGCCCAACCCTGAACCACCAGCTCCTGCTTCACCCTCTTGTTCCCAGGGGGACAGCGGCCCAACGTAACACTAGGGCTCCCGTAATCCCTGGGGCCACGCCAGGACACAGCCACTGTCAGGGCCTCACCTCCCTTGCCTTGTGGGGGCCCCTGGCGTTCCCGGCAGGGAGGGATCTGCTTGGGCTGGGGAGGGGAGGGAGAAAGTTTCCAGCAGCATTTGCTCAGCAGTTTTTCATACTTAATTAGGGCTCTCGTTAGCCTGTCAGATCCTGATCGTTTCCTGGCAATATTAGCGCTCCTCCTGGGGTAGTCAAGGGCCCCTGCTTTAGCAATAGTGTCTTTTCCATAATTATATTACCTTCATTTTGTTCGAACGGGCGATCTGTATTAGTTTATTACACTGGGTCCCTAATTACATGGTGCTTATATTTTTACACCTAAGTAATATGAAACAATAATCATTCTCAAAGAGCGTCGTTAGGATGATGTATCATCATTTAAATGCTCATAAAAATTAGAGTTGCCTCTTGTGGGGCAACGGGATCTAATTACCTTCCATCCCGCCTGTGCCTCCTCGCTCCCTCTCAGAGCCACACAGCACCATCTTTTTTTTTTCCTGTTGTCCCATGCCCCTCGGAGGCCAGTAGGAAGTGCCACCAGAGGCCTCCCTGGCTGGGGTGGACCCTGGAGCCAGAGTTCTCACCGCCTGCCATCCGCTTAGCAAGGGCCAGCTGCCCCCCAGCCAACCTAAGGTGGCCCCTGAGAGTCGTCCCATCGTTTCTGGCATTTTGGGGACAGGGACTAGTGCACTGGTCCCCGAAGTCCTCAAAGTCCCTACAGAAACTTCTCTCTGCACCAGGGTGGGTTAGCTCCCCTTCTCTCCCTTCAGTTTGATGCAAAGGGGACACATCGGTTCCTGAAACCAGGCCTCGGCTCAGACGCCATGGTCAGATGGCACCCCCGTGGCTGGTGGCCATCAGATGAGGTAGTGAATTTCAGATTCCTCTGGGGTGGCTTGGCCTCCTCCAGGTTTGGTCACATGCAGCAGAGGCAGGCCCTGGCCGAAGTGGTCCACCCGTGAGTTCCCAGGGGCTTGGACCCAAAGCTCATCACCATCTTCCCTGGGAATTAACCAGGACCACCCAGAGAGCAAGGAACCAAGTCTGCTCTGATCTCTGGAAGGGAGCGCTGGTTCACTCCCCTCACCCAGCCCCAACCTCACCACCCTCTGAGTCAGGAAATCCCTCTGCTTGTCTAACTGGAGGACGGCAGGACCCCGCCTGGGGCGCCTGAGCTGTGCTGCCACTCGCATTTCTGATTGGTCCCTTGTTCTCCCCTAACCCATGCAGTGCCCAGCCAGCCCCCCGAGAACGTCCGGGCCCTGTCCATCACCTCCGACGTGGCAGTCATCTCCTGGTCGGAGCCCCCACGCAGCACACTCAATGGGGTCCTCAAAGGCTATCGGGTCATCTTCTGGTCGCTCTACGTGGACGGGGGTGAGTCTGCTGGGTCTGCTGGCCGGGTGTTTGGATGACAGGTGCTAGGTCGGTGGGGGGGGGGTGCTTTCAGAGGAGTGGGGAGGGAGGGTGGGCAGCTGGGACTGGCACCTGTAGGAAGTCTGGTGTGGTGGAAGAGGAAGCAGGACTCCCAGAACCTAGAAGAGAGAGCTGGAGCAGACTGGCAGCTAGGTACACACCTGCACAGCGAGCCCCAGAGACCCAGAGAAGTGCAGGCCAGAGCACAGGGCAGGGCAGGAGGGGGCAGAGAGCAATGGAGAAATCCCGCCCAGTGGCCCAGCTTCGGGGGTATCCTCCTTCCTCTGGGGGTGCAAACAGGTGGGTGTAGCCCCACAGCCCCACCCAGCTCCACCCACCAACATACACCAGAACCTTCAGGTTGGCCAGGAGCTCGGCCGTCCTGCAAGCTAGGGTCCAGCCTCCCAGACTGTGAGATCGCTCCCAGAGGCCTCGGCCCTCCCCCCCAGACCACCAGGGCTGACCTGAGCGCACCTTGCCGTGTCCCCAGCCCCCCCCCAGGCCTTGTGTCCTCTCTGTGCTAGGGGACCTGGGACTCCGGCTCACAGCCACCTGCCCGTAGGATGTGCTGCCCCATGGCCCTCTCCTCGGTCTCCCGCGACCCACGGGGGCCTCTCACCTCTCACTCAGGGCTCTCTGGTCTCTGCATCTCCCTAGTCCCGCTGTGAGAAGCCAGGCCACGCTGCCCAGAGCACGACAGCGCAGTCACATCACAGCGCCAGGCCATGTGGGGCCACTTCCTTCGTTCTCCAGAGATTCCCTGTTTTCTCAGCCTAGCCCTCCCGAAAGGCACAGGCCTTGGGGATCCCCAGTCCACCTAGACTGTGGCCACCCTGCCCTCCCCCGGGTCTTTTCTCGGGCTGCAGTCCTGGTCGGGTCTACCTGGTCTTCTTGCTTACAGCCCTCCTGAGACAAACAGATCCTGCTGCCCAGGCCTCTGAGACCCCCACTCCCTGTGCAATCAACCTGCAGGCCCTTCTTGCTGGGCATGGCATTCTCACCCTCTGGTGCCCAGCAGACCACTGCCCTCCCATGGCCAGGCCCTCTGCCTCCGGCCCTCTGCCTGTGCCGCATCACGAACCAGGCGCCAGCAGTGGGGATGCAGGGTCCATCCCCACGAGGCCCGACCTCAGCCAGCGCCCGGGCCTGTGTGTCTGAAAGCCCAGTACCCGCAGCAAGAAGCTCGAGAGCCCCTTCCCCGAGCCTGGCCCTCCGGGCAAGCCTCTCCCTGAGCCTTCTTTGCAGTCTGAGCCCGGATGTTGGGCTGACGGCACCCACTCTTGGCAGGCAACGGCTGTGTCCTCAGTGGTGAGGCGAAGCAGAGGAGTCACTTAGCCCCTGACCCTAAGTGGGAGTCCAAGCAGTGGCCCGGGAGCCCTCAGAGGCAGGGGAGGGAGCCTCAGGCCCTGAGTCGTGCCAGGGTGACCAACAGCCCCTGGAGATCCGAGCCCCAGGGAGGGGCTGAGGCAGTGAGGGAGAAGGCTGCGGGCTGTCCCACCTGGGCTGGGCTCCCCTCTGGGTTGCAGGCACCTCAGGGTCTCTCACACGTGAGACAGTTGAGTGGCAGGCGGGCAGACAAGTGGAGAGATGGAGGGATTCTAAAGGGTGTCAAGTGGAAGTTGGTGCAGGGTCCACTGGGGATTGCGCCAGCCAGCATACGTGGCCCACCCTGATTGGGCCCCTTCGGGAGAGACTTAGCCCTGGGGCCAGCAGCCAGGATCTGCTCACAGGTACCCCGAGGTGGAGGGCCGGCCCTGTGGGCTGCTCTCTGTGCTGGGAGCCTGGTGCAGCAGGCTAGGGCCTGGCTGGCCGTGCTCAGGTGCCCCTTGTGCCGGCAGAGTGGGGCGAGATGCAGAACATCACCACGACGCGGGAGCGCGTGGAGCTGCGGGGCATGGAGAAGTTCACCAACTACAGCGTGCAGGTGCTGGCCTACACGCAGGCCGGGGACGGCGTGCGCAGCAGTGTGCTCTACATCCAGACCAAGGAGGACGGTGAGTCCAGGCCCCCGAGCCCCGGCCCACCTGCAGGGCACCGCCCCTTCTCCAGAACCTGGGCACACCCTGGGCCCCGCTTCGGGAAGGACACGGCTGATGCAGGCCTCATGCATAAACATCTGGCCTGTGCCCACCCTGCAGCACCGAGTCGTGGGCCAGAGGAGCCCTCCCCTCCAGCCCCACCCCCGGGCCTCCCCTGCGAGCCAGGTTCAGCCTGGCTTCCTCCGGACACACGTGCAGAGTGAAGTAGGAACGTCGCCCAGCACCTCCTGCGTTTAGGGCATGCAGTCACCCCACAGGAGTCCCAGGGGACCACGGCCTGGACACTCAAGGAGGGGAATGGGACGTGCCTCCATCTGGAGCTGTGGTCTCAAAGCAACTTCTCCTGGGAGCCAGAGACTCAAGGGAAGAGGGACAGAGGCTGGAAGCTGAGTCACCCTGGAGTGGGCTGGGAGAGGGGCCAGACGTCCAGCCTGGGCCACAGCCACTGTCACACAGAAGCAGCTGCGGGTGGCGGCACAGCTCTGGGTGCAGCTCCCAGACCCCAGCCCTCTCTGTCAGCTGTTCCTTACCGAGTGCTCCAAGCCAGGCGCACTGTGTGTTAGAAGAGGCGGCTGAGATGCACAGCGGCTGGCACGCAGCAGGCGCTAAGCAGTAGCTGGTTCCTTCCCAACCAGCCTCAGTTTTATTTTAAGGGGTACCAAGGCGCAGAGTCTCAGTCCTACCCTAACAAGTTGGCAGAAGGTTCTGGAAGGTGCTGAAAAGGAGTGATTGGTGCTGCAGTCCCAGGGCCCCAGTGGCCAGTGCAGGCCAATGCTGTGACTGGACCAGCTTCCAGCTCAGCTTAATCTCCTCACTCTCCCTAAGCCCCTCCCTGTCCCCCAGCCCCCCAACACCGCCCCGAAGCTCTGAGGACTTCAATATTTACCAACCTCCTGCTCTACTTTCCCTGCCAATAATTCCCCCACTGAGGCTTCCCGGGGCACAGCCACCTGCTCTCGTGTGGAATCTGAGCTGAGATGGCACCAGAGCCTGGTCCTCCCTGAAGCCTTGGGTCCACACACACGCAGGCACCTTCCCAGATTCTGGAAATGAGCCACCAGGGCCTGCAGGCCCCTTCCCGCCCCCACTCTGATGGAGACCTGAGCCTCACACACCTCCACTGCTTGCCCAGGCGGAGGCCCTGAGGAGCCCAGAGGCCTAGGAGCGCCACCCCTCCCTGCGAGGAGCCCTCCCGCCCTCACCTTGGCCCTGGCACCACTGAGGAAGCCGCACATGCGGGCACACAGCCGCGCAGAGCCTGGGAGGCTCCGCCCCGCGAGTCGCTTCACCCCTCTGGGCCTCATTCCACTCCTGATGAAATGGGCACAGTGATGCCTCCTTGAGCGAGACAGCTGGGACAGCCTTTCTCTGAGGTCCGATGCTGGCGGCAGGGGCTGCATTATAGCTACCGAGGTGCTGGTGATGAAATGACTGAGGGCTCAGTGTCCCCAGGTAGGAGCCCGGGCTGTCCAGCGAGGCCTCAGCCCAGAGTCCAAACATGACTGTGCATTGTGCCAGCCTAACAATTCAACCTTCCCAACAGCCCTTGGAGCTAGCTGTCATTTCCATTTTTTAAACATTTATGTATTTATTTGAAATGCAGAGATACAGAGAAGACAGAGAGAGAGAGATCTTACATCCACTGGTTCACTCCCCAAATGGCCAAAGCTGCCAGGGCTGGACCAGGCTGAAGCCAAGAGCCAGGAGCTTCTTCCAGGTCTCCCACATGGGTACAGGGGCCCAAGCACCAGGGCCATCCTCCACTGCTTTCCTACGTGCATTAGCAGGGAGCTGGATCAGAAGTGGAGCAGCCGGGACTTGAACTGGCGCCCATAGGGGATGCTGGCACTGCAGGTGGAGGCTTAACCTACACCACAGCGCTGGCCCCTTATTTCTGTTTTACAAGTGATAAAACTGAGGCCTGGAGAGCATACGCTGCTCTCCAAACACTCCTTAGCTAACAGTGGCAAATCCAAGCTTTCTGATCTACCTTACCCTCCATGCCTCCCATCAGCCCCTTGCATCTGAGATCCCGGGAGTTTGGGTGCAATAGAAGGCCCAGCTGAAAGCACTGTAAGTGGAAAGCTCATGCATGATTGTACTACAGGAAGCCTTGAGCAGGGCGGCGCAGGGTGGCTCGCACCTGGCCGGGCTCCACTGAGCCAGAGGATGGCTGCAGCCGGGCATCCCACTTGGGCCAAGCTGAGAGAGGGGGCAGTCTCTTCCCATGCGAGAAACCTTTCCCAGGAACCCCTCTGCGGAGTCATCCTCAGTTCTCACGGGCAGGAACAGGCACAGCACTCATGCTAAGCCAGTCACCCTGGCCGACTCACGCCAAGCGCGACTCATCTCTGGCATAGGAGACGTAGCGGTCTCTGAAGCATGGAGTAGCAAAGGTGAGGTGGGAGTGGGAAGAAGGGCTGGTTGGGCCTCCACTCTGCCTGTCCAGCAGGCCGCCCTGCCCCACAGCTGCAAGTCCTTACAGGAATTGCTACTGGCGAGGCGAGCAGACAGCTCTGTGTTCCGGTCCCAGCCCTGCCATGGCTCCTGGGGCAAACCTAACCTGAAGACACCGTGACCCCACCTACCCCTGGGATGTTGTATCTCTCTAAAGGAGAAAGTAATCAGAAAATTCAGAGGAAAGCCAAAAGAAATGAAAAGACGCAAACAAATGAATTCAGGTTCATTCCCTAAGCCTAGCTCTCTTGCACTGAGCTTGGTTTCAGGCTGGCTCGGCTGGACTCAGCTCATGAGCTCCCAAGCCTTGGGGCTGCTGCTCATCTCCCCAGTGACTACCGAAGCTGGCTCCAAGTGTAAATCGGGGCTGTATGTTTTTTAAGATTTGTTTTTATTTTAAAGACAGAGTTACAGAGTAGGTAGAGACAGAGAGAAAGGTCTTCCATCCACTGGTTCACTCCCCAAATGGCATCAACAGCTGGAGCTGAGCCGATCTGAAGTCAGGAGCCAGGAGCTTCTTCCAGGTCTCCCATGGGAGTGAAGGGGCCCAAGGACTTGGGCCATCTTCCACTGCTTTCCCAGGCCACAGCAGAGAGCTGGATCGGAAGTAGAGCAGTTGAGACGCAAACCAGCACCCATATGGGATGCCGGCGCTTCAGGCCAGGGCTTTAACCCGCTGCCGCACAGCACCGGCCCCAGCAGGGGTGGGTTTTAGGCCACGTCAGAGACCTTGACTGAGGCAAAGGCATGACTAAGGTAGGGGTGGAGGAACAGGGACCAGAGATGAGGAAGTCACTCTCGGGACAGCAGCGGTGAGGAGGAAGGGCAGGAGGCTGGTTAGGGCAACGTGGCGGAGTTCTGCCTCCAACAATGTGGCCTGGGAGACTCCACACCAACCCCCTTTCCCCTTGCCAAGGACACCCAGGAAATCTGGGTAAAACACTTTATAAGCACCTGCTTGGAAGCATCAGAGCACTGGCAGGAGAGCAAACAGATCCAAAGGAAAATAGAGGCCCAGGAGGTGAGCCTGGGCTCTGCAACAGCTCCTTCCCAGAGGGGCAGGTGCTGAACCTGGAGCTGTGGCTCAGACGCTGAGCAGCACTAGGAAGACATGCACTGAAGGTCAGGCCTGCGCAGGTGTGGCTGTCTAAGGAATTCCCTTCACATGAGCCAAGGCCGTGAGGGACAGCAGTCTAGGTGCAGAAGTACACAGCTCAGCTTTGAATCATCTCCGTGCTGGAAACTGGATTAGAGCAAACCTAGATTGCAGATGCAAATTTGAATCCTTTCTTTAAGAAGATATCATCTGAGGCCTCATTATCTCCGCAAACAATTTCACAAAGCAGTATCTGGCACATGATATAAAATAAGGACACAAGAGAAAAGGCAGCAGGAAAGAGGGAGAAAAGAAACAGATCCACAGATACTCCAGACAGTTTTATTAAACATGGACTTCATGATAATTATGCTTCACGAAGTTGAAATTTTCAGAGAATTGGAACTATCAAATGGAAAATCTAGACATGAAAATGCTAACACCTGAAATTCAGATTGCAGTAGATGGGTGTAACAACATATTTGATACAGCTGAAGGGACAATGAGTGAATTGGAAGATATGTCAGAAGAAAATATCCAAATGGAACCTAGAAAGACAAATGGATAGGAAATGGTAAAAGTGCAGGTCGAGTCACAGAGAAATTATTCTTAAACTTTAATGTGCACACAGATCACTTGGGAGTCATGTTGTTGAGATTCAGATTCTGACTCAGTAGTTCTAGGATAACACCTGAGATCTTACATTTCTAACATGCTTCCAGGTGGTGCCACTGATGGACCTTTGGGCCACGTTTTGAGTGTTAAGGACACAGAGGATGCAATGGGAAGGCATCCCAAAGAGGAGGAGGAAGAGAATGTGACAAAAAGATAAAATGTCTGAAAATGTTGATGAAAGATATCAAGCCACAAATTAAAGAAGTTCTATAAATTATAAAGCGAATATATTAAAGAAATACACACCTGGCCGGCGCCGTGGCTCAATAGGCTAATCCTCCGCCTAGCGGCGCTGGCACACCGGTTTCTAGTCCCGGTCAGGGCACCGGATTCTGTCCCGGTTGCCCCTCTTCCAGGCCATCTCTCTGCTGTGGCCAGGGAGTGCAGTGGAGGATGGCCCAAGTGCTTGGGCCCTGCACCCCATGGGAGACCAGGATAAGTACCTGGTTCCTGCCATCGGATCAGCGCATTGCGCCAGCCACAGCACGCCAGCCGCGGCAGCCATTGGAGGGTGAACCAACGGCAAAAGGAAGACCTTTCTCTCTGTCTCTCTCTCTCACTGCCCACTCTGCCTGTCAAAAAAAAATAAAATAAAATAAATAAACAAATAAAAATAAAAAAAGAAATACACACCTAATCACATCATAATAAAATGAAGGGGGGAGGGAGATAGATACTAAAAGTAACCAGGTGGGTGGACATTTGGTGTGGCAGTTAAGACACTGCTTAGAGCACCCACATCCCATGCTGAAGTTCCTGGGCTCAAGTTCTGGCTCTGTTTCCAATTCCAGCTTCCTATTAATGCACTCCCTGGGAGGCCACAGGTGATGGTTCAAGTACTTGAGTCCCTACCATAACTATGATAATGTCTCTGAAGAATTAAAGTACAAACAATGGCATATAAATTGAGAGAGGGTAAATGGAAGTTTGTAGATCCTTGCATTGTCTGAAAAGAAAAGTGCCACTTGGTAATAGCCATCAAACTAACAGAGGAAGTAAAATGGAATATTTTTTAAATAATCCAAAAGAAGACCAAAAAAGTAAAGGAAAAACAACATAGGTGGACAAACAGTGCATTTAGTAAGATGGGATATTTAAACCTAAATATATCAGGAACTGCACTAAAGATAAACTGACTAAATTCTCTGATTAAAAGATAAAGACTATAAGACTGGCAAATATGTGCTGTGTATGGGAGACATGTAAAACGTAAGGGCTTATTGCTTCTCAGCCTTTTGGCTTAGATAAAGCGTAAAACATAAGGGCTTAGAAAAGTTCAGCATCAAAGAATGGGAAAAGATAAAAGGCAAACTGCAACGTTGTCTAAAAGAGAGCTAGAATATTAATATGGTGTACTTGAAGGCAGAAGGCATTGCTAGAGGTAAAGAAGGACACGTGACTATGATAAAAGCCCAGATTTGCTAGGGAACTACAGCAGCTCTAAATTTTTGCATGCACCTAATCATATAGCCTCAACACGTGGAAAAGCAAACACTGGCAACTACAAGGAGAAACAGCCAGTCTAAAATCATGGACGATTTTAGCGCATCTCTCTTGAGATGTGCTAAGTGATAGGAAAGGGAAGTGTGCAAGAAGATTTGAACACTTCAGTGAGCACACTTACTCTCATGGCCAACCCCAGACCCCCACACCCTACAACTGCAGATGCCGAGCGGAGTGGCAGATGGCAGAGCTGTCCCAGGGAAGACGGGCGGCATGAAGGCCAACTCCCAGCTTCCAGGCTCAGAGCACTGGGTGGTGGTGATGCTGTGTCCAGTTACTTCACTGAGCCCCAATTGTCAGCCACTTACTAGGGAGAGGAAGTCAAGTAGGTGCCGCAGGCTGAGAATTGAGAGAGAAAAAGGCAAAAATCATCCTCGTTAGAGTTTATTGAGTGTCTGGTGCAGTAGCTGCTGCGCTAGGTGCTTTATTTTAATGGGCACCAAGTCTCTCCACAACCCTTTAATGTGGTGGTCACCTCAGTGGTATAGGTGGGGAAACTGAGCTCAGAGGGAGTAAAATAAAGTGAGCAGGATGCTGTCACCGTCCACAAAGCAGCAGCAGATCTCAGGAGGCAGGACACAAGAGGAGAACCATGCAATACAGGTGTGAAGATGGGGAGTGTGCGGGAGCTGCCGGTGTCCCAGGCAGCCCAGAGGCGGGACCAGAGCAGCTCAGGGTCACGTGAGCTGGCGTCCACTTAGAGTGGGTTTCCTGGCTGCTCCGGGGGTGGACTTTCCTTCTTGGAAACAGAAAGGGCCAAGCTGGTGCCCAGAGGTTGTAGCCTCAGCCCCAAGGAATGCAGACCAAAAAGAGTAAGATGGCGTGTGCTGGCATGCTGTCTCCCCCAGACACAGGCTTGTGGTTAGTGAGGGCACTGGGGGCAGGGATCCTGAGCTCCTCCCCGGTTCTCTTTCTCACCTGCCTGTCCCAAGTCTTTGGTTCTAGCCAAACGATTCTGCAGCTGCTGTACTCTAAGGGCCTCCACTATGGAAATTTTGTTACAAGTCCAAAGGGTCACCTTTCTCCTTTCCTCTGTTTGCTAGCCTCTATTTAAAACATAGCTCAAGGACACCACCTCCAGGAAGCTCTGCCAGATTGATCTGCCTCATTCTCCCCTACTCCAGTTCCTCCCACAGGCTATGCTCCTCCTTTCTCTAAACTGACCAGACCTTCTCCCTGCTCAGTTCCAGGTCCCCCTGCTGGCATCAAGGCTGTCCCTTCATCAGCCAGCAGTGTGGTCGTGTCCTGGCTGCCCCCCACCAAGCCCAATGGGGTGATCCGCAAGTACACCATCTTCTGCTCCAGCCCCGGGTCTGGCCAGCCGGTAAGTGGGGCCCAGGATGGAACAATGAGGGGCACAAGAGAAAAGCAAAGGTGGGCCGGCGCGCGGCTCACTAGGCTAATCCTCCACCTAGCGCCACCGGCACACCGGGTTCTAGTCCCGGTCAGGGCACCGGATTCTGTCCCGGTTGCCCCTCTTCCAGGCCAGCTCTCTGCTGTGGCCAGGGAGTGCGGTGGAGGATGGCCCAAGTGCTTGGGACCTGCACCCCATGGGAGACCAGGAGAAGCACCTGGCTCCTGCCTTTGGATCAGCACGGTGTGCCGGCCGCAGCACGCCGGCCGCGGCGGCCATTGGAGGGTGAACCAACAGCAAAGGAAGACCTTTCTCTTTGTCTCTCTCTCTCACCATCCACTCTGCCTGTCAAAAAAGAAAGAAAGGAAGGAAGGAAGGAAGGAAGGAAGGAAGGAAGGAAGGAAGGAAGGAAGGAAGGAAGAAAAGCAAAGGCACCCTGCAGATCAGCTGGCTGCCAGGCCACACCCTGGCTGCATCCGCCCAGATTCGTGGATGAGAACAACCACGGGTCACCCCGCGGTGCCAGGGCTTTACCCACTCTCCATCTTGGATAAGTCCTCTGTTCCAGGGGCTGCAAGATCGTCCCAAGCCCCAGAGGCTCCCTTACGGCAGGAGGATCACAGCCAAGCAGGCAGGTACAAAGCTTCCATCTGGTTGGCCAAGGAAGCTCTAGCAGGCCCCAGGATGGGGACTGAGGACTGGCTGGTCTGTGGCCCTAGGAATGATCCATGGTGAGTTCTGCATAGACAGCGTAGGCTTGGAGGGGCTGCAGCAGCTCTGGCCTGGGTGGCCACCCCAACGTGGAGCTAGATCAGGGGAGGAGGAAAGATGCTATTGAGAAAGGCAAGGGCCAGGGCCTAGGGCTGAGAGATTGCGCTACCTGCCCACACCCTCGGAGCAGAGGGGCAGCCCCAGGTGGGGGCACAGAGCAGGGGGCAGCCCCTACCCTCCCAGTGAGTACTCAGAGGGGCCCCATCATCAGCATCTTCCCCTGCCTCTCTCGTCTCCAGCCGCTCAGCCCCAAAGTCCGGCTGAGTGACTACCCTAGCACGTTGCCTGTTGTAGGTACCGGAGCAGGTGCAACCAGGCTAGTGGGAGTGGGGCAGAAGGGAGCACACTGGCGGGCCTTGAGGAGGGGTTGGGGAGCACGGAGCAGGGGGAGGAGGCCGGCCTCTCCTCCATCAGCAACTTATCAGCCTGAGCAATTACAGGTTTGCACTCGGCCTCCAGGAAGCCGCCCTGAAATCACGCAGTGACTGTGTCATCTGTGTGGATTGGCCTTTGGTGGCAGGTGGCCAAGCTCCTCACCACAGAGGCCAGAGTTCTCTTAGGGGAGGGAAGCCCCCCAGCCCTGCCCTCCTGGGTGCATGTGGCATGGTGACCACGCAGCCCCATGAAGCCGCACGGCGCTCCAGGCAGTGCCCCAGGGCAGGGGACAGGGCACAGCAAGCTCTCAAGCCCCGCCAGTCCCCACCAGGGCGACCCCTCTGGTGACCTTGGGAACATCATCAGCGCTGCCTCTTCCTATCTTTGTGTAAGTGGAGACACACCCTTGTCTGACTTCTGTTGCTTAGCATTATTTTGAATTTGTGAATGTCAGACCCATCATGGCGTGTGGCCTCGGATCACTCTCACCTCCACATAGCTTTCGGTTGCATGCAAAGATCACAGCACAGTTTTCCATTGTGCTATCAATAGATACCCATGAGGGAAGGGTTGCATTCTTTTCTGTTGGGGGCTGTTCCAGTGGTACGGCTGTGGGCATTCTTGTACTTGGCTCTGGGCACTCGTGCGTATGTGTTCCTGTTGGGCACAGAGCTAGAAGGGGAAGCGCTGGGCAGGGTGCACAGGTGCTGGCTGACAACACCCTGCCCTGATGGGTGCTGGGCCAATCACACCTCATCACAGGTGCCCCACATCTACATGGACAATGGGGATTACCCAGGCAGTCAGTCTCTCTCTCTTTCTCTCTCTCTCTCTCTGTCTCACACACACACACACACACACACACACACCCTAGGAGCTCGTAACACCAAACCCCTCACCCTGCTGGACACCCACTATGCCTTCTCACTCCTCCGCACCCTGCCCCACTGGCTTCCCACCGTGCCGCGCCCTCTGCCCACGGTCACACACTGAATGCATTCCAGAGCAGGAAGCTGACCAGTTCTTTCTCCCACGCTGGTCTCCGATACCCTGTGAGGGCGGGGCAGCATCTTGCCGTCACTGGGTCTTCTGCTGCTGAGTGTCCGGGCCATCAATCACTGCAGGTTTGGGAAATGAGTAAGGAGAAGTCTGGAGGCTGTATGCTGGAGCTACTGGGCAAGTGTCCTTTCTGAAACGCACGGGAGACGCTGGGCATTCCCTAGCGCGGCCTCTGTGGTCATTCCCTCCTCTGACAATGAAGTCTCCCGAGGGACTGGTGTGCGGGAGCCCGGTCTGCTCCTTCACTCCACTGGCTGGGGTCTTCTCCCAGGCCCATCCCCTCCTCCAGCTGCTGGGGACCCCGGGACCCACCTTCTGCCTTCTTTGTGTCGTGGACACTGAGGAGTCTCATCTCCCCTGGGGAGGCGTCCTGGTGTACAGTGTCACACAGGACTGCCTGGGGCTATGGGAACTTCAGCCACACAAGGGCAGGAGAGCAGGTGAACTCAGATGAACTGGCTCACCTAGTGTAGGACCAGGACCCACCCACCACGTGTGACATGACCGCTTTGAACAAACACATTCCAGATTCCAAACAACTGCATTACAAACAGCTACAAAGGCAGGTCTGGGAGGTGTGCTGGGGACGAGGGTGTAGGTGATAATGCAAAATCACGGGTACAGGCACAGGGTTGGGAGCAAGTGTGCACATGCATGGCAGTGGGAGAGTCTCACGGGTACGTGGGCGTCCTCAGAACAGGTGCCTGTGACACTGGCTGTCAGTGCATTGCCGGGTGCACAGGTAGCCAGAGCTGCCCTGGGGTCTGGTAGAAGTTCTTCCAAACACTTCAGCGAATTTGTCAGTTTTCTCTGACTATACAAATAATGCAATTTAATTACAGAAAACTGTAAATAAAATATAAGTAAATATTAAATAAATATAAATAAATATAAAATAAAATATACGAAACAATCAAGAGGCAAGTAAAAGTTACTGTACTCTCACTCCCCCAAGATAAACCAGTGACACTTTGTCGTACAAGGGGACTTCAAAGACATTTGCGGAAAAAATTGAATTAAAAGATAAGTTTATTTTGCTGCAAAAAGGTTGTGAAATCCAAGCCCAGGTTTTTCATAATATTCATTTTCCACGAACTTTTTGAAGATTCCACGTCGCCTTCCAGTCTTTGATCTGTACACATATTATATTCTGGAATTTTTTCAGAAAATTCTGTGAATATTACATAACCTTCTTTTTTGCATGTAATATACCTAGGCACTGCCCACGCCATCAAATGTTCTTTGAAAACATGATTGTGAATTTCTGTTTATACAAAGTCTATTTAACCAGGCTCCCACTATTCCATATTTAATGTGCCTTCGAAATTTTCACCATTGTAAACAATGCTTCAGTGGACTTTCTTCACAAAAGTCTTGAGGCACTTATTTCAGTATTTTTCCCAGGGTCAATTTCTGTAGAAATCCCTGGATCACAAAGAGTGTGAATTTTGTTCAAGTCTGCACCAGTCAGCCTCTCTGCCAGCATCCTCGGTGTTTATGGCACGGGCAGGTTCACCTCCATGTCTACACTCATCCCAAGGTTTTTGGTTTGGTTTGGTTTTCAGCTGGATTTTTTTTTAAGGTGACTTATTTTAAACTATCTTTCTTTGATCACTAGTTAAATGATTCTCATATAGTTGCTGACTATTTTTTTCTATTTCTACTAATTACCAATTCATATGTCTTGTCCCTTTTTCTATTTTGGTTACTCTCATTGTTCTTATTTTGTGTTTAAGATTATTTATTTATTATGTGTTTATTTGAAAGGCAGAGTGACAGCAAGAGAGGGAGAGACAGAGAGATCTTCCATCTGCTGGTTCACTCCCCTAGATGTGCAGAACAGCCAGGGCTGAGCCAGGCTGAGCCAGGAGCCAGGGGCTCCATCTGGGTCTCCCATATGAGTGGCAGAAAGCCAAGCCCTTGGGCCATCATCTGCTGGCTCCCAGACACAGGAGCGGGGAGCTGGATTAGAAGCAGCTCTGGGACTCAGTCCCCTGCCCTCCTGTGTGGGATGCGAGTGTCCGGGGCAGCAGCTTAACCAGCTGTGCCACAAGCCCCACTGCGTGCTTTTCTTACTGATTTGTGAGTGTTGTTTTGTGTTAGGGCTGATAACCATTTCCTATCAAGTGAGTGGCAAATATGTGCCAGTTCACGGCTTGCCTTTTGGTTCTGTTTTTCATTTGCCATAGTTTTTTTATGTCATGTGAAATTATGTTATTTGCATTTATGATTTTTGCCTTTACTTTTATGACTAGAAAGACAGATAAATATTTACCTTTCGTGGTTTGCCTTTTTTTTAATCTTTGATTCACTGAGACATTATGTGGGGATCTATGTGCTTTTGAAAGTGATGTCGTGCGATTCATGGGGAGTCCAGGTTAAAAGGAAGGTGCCTGGGAACTGGGTAAGACGCCTAGACCGTCGAGGGGAAGCCGGACTTGCCTGCTTCCCGCCAGTACATGCTGACCATTCACGCAAGCACATGCAACTTCCCCGCACACGCACGTGTGCACATACATTTTTATTTAGAATCTGGCATATAGTTTTGTAGATTCTTTAGCCATGGGATTATTGAGGCTTTCACATATCAGTGATTTTAACATATTAGTGTTTTTTGCTACTCATTTGTAATTATTCAGTCCTAGGATTTTAAATAGTTCTCTAAAATAGACATCTACATTTAATTTCTAGAATTATTATTTTCATGTTTGTATGCTGTAATCCCACTTATATATGTTAGGTCAAGAAAACTATAAAAACTAAACACATAGTCCCAATTTCTATGGATTTGCTGCTTTCTGTTAAAGACATTATCTGGCATTTTTTATAACATTTAACAAATTAGTTTATTACCAGATGTCAGCATATGCCTAACAAAAGTTATTTTAATAAACATTTAATTTTCCGTAATACATATTACAGCCAAGGCCTATGTAATGTATATAATTTCAGATTTGTTTAGTCCTACGGGATGTTTTCTATTGTGTCATTAAGTGAAAGTTCAAGAAGGTGTGAAATAATGTAAGGATGCTTACAGACATAAGCAAAGGGTCAGGGTATCTGTCCTCCAGTACACAGTAATTAATGTTTAATAACAAGGGATCCTTAATAACACGAAGTCCAAATCCATCCCCTATCCTCACTGAAAATGAGTCCCAGTTCACCATGGCCTTGTATACCCCTTGCTTCGTGCCTGCCGGTCACTGTGCAGAGCAGGCAGGGCTTGCCTGGTGTGCAGGACAGAAAGCCGAGGCCCTGGGAACCAGGGCCACCTTGCCGGACCTGAGCCTCCTAAGTAGTGCAGGACAGCGTTCAAGCCACCGTGCCCCATGCATGGATATGAGCTGCAGTACTCGCACTGGGGCCCACAGTGCTGTCGTCTAGCGGGGACCTCCTGGGTTCAAGGCCAGATCCCCATGAAGGAGGAGTCTGCTCGGGAGCTCTGCGTGTGTTGATCGGATGCCCGTGCCTTCTCCCCAGCATTTCCTTGTAGAGAAGGGCTGGGGTCAGGAGGACGGTCTCCCCCATTAGAAGTCACCGGAGCGCTCAGCCCTCCCAGGGCCTGGAGACTGTCCTTCTGTGACCCACGTCTGTCCCTTGGCACAGGCATCCTGGCGTCCCCACGTCCGTGTGCATGTGAGCGGGTGTGTGCAAGAGCCCGTGACTGCAGAGATAACAAATTATTCACTCCCTGTGGCCTCGGGGGGGCCCCCTGTCTGTTACAGGGGGGCTGCCCCCCCACACTAGCCCTGGACTTCTGCCCAGATTTCAAAGGGGCCCTGGTGCTGTCTTCCTCTCCCTTCCCCGCAGCTGACCAAAAAATAAAATAAAATGAAGTCAGCCCCATCCCACCGGCACCAGGAAAGAGGCTGACAGGAGGTCTGCACACTGGCGCTTATCAAAAGCTCCTTCTCAAATTCATTTCAATATCTGAGCCTCTGGTTTCCAAGGCAACATAATCTTTTCATCAAAGCAACTGGTAAAACCGCTGGGATCTGATATTGTTTTGTTGGCAACTTGTCAAAACTGTCATTTGGTTTGAAAAAATGTTATAGATTTCTATAACCTACAAATATATATGGTGATCTATACCACTAATAATCATTAATAAAGCGGTGCCCCGTAAAGCTCCCACGCTCCCTCTCCTGCCCCTCCCTCCCCGACGGGCTTGCTGCCCGAGGAATGGAGGAGTGGGTAATTAGACGGCAGGGCTGGGCGGCCACTCTGAGCGGGGACGGGCTGCGGAGCCTGGCCACAGCCCCAGTAAGGTGCGGACAGCAACTTGGCTGCTTTCCACAAACTCGTTCCTTTCTCATAGCTTACCTGGGACCCTCCCTCCCCCATTCTCCCTTCTCCTGGCCCCCTCCACCCCTCACCCAAAACACTCCTGGTCCCTGACCTGGAGCCACCGTCACCAGAGCTTGGGGCAGGCAAAGAGGTAAACTGAAGCTAGCCCAGCACCACCCAGAGGGTCACCTCCCAAGGGGCCAGGACAGTGCAAACCACTGCTCCAGCAAAGTGATGGAATCCTGCCTCCCACCCCACCCTTCCTTGGAGCCCCGGGCGCAGGGTTGAGTGGGGGCTGGAGGCCCCAGGGCCCAGGTTCCGCTTCCAAGGACCGCTTCGCTCTGCCCTGCAGGCTCCCAGCGAGTACGAGACGAGTCCCGAGCAGCTCTTCTACCGGATCGCCCACCTCAACCGAGGGCAGCAGTACCTGCTGTGGGTGGCCGCCGTCACCTCCGCCGGCCGGGGCAACAGCAGCGAGAAGGTCACCATCGAGCCCGCCAGCAAGGGTGAGAAGCCAGGCGGGGGCGGGGCTGCCACCAGACAGGGGCTGTCTGCCCTCCCCTGCCCCTGACCTGTGTGAGTCGCTGGCCTCTCGCCTCCGGCCTGCAGCCGCCAAGACTGGGCCTCTGCTGCCCCCTGACTCTGGGAGAGCCTCACAGCAGCCTGTAGCCAGCCCGCGCGTGCCCCCCACCCCGCGCTGCCCCACGCCAAACCCTCCGCTCGCACCTCCCACCCCGAAGTCGAGCCTACAGCCCCAGCGCTCAGCCCCTCCACTGGGGCCCGTGGGGGCTGCTCCAAAGATGCACCTCCACCCCCTGACCCCAGCGAAGCGCCCACAGCTCCAGGAGCCGCCCCTGGTGCAGCGCACACCATGAAGGCCTTCTGGACTGGAAGAAGCCCTTCCTGGGGCGTGACCCTGGAATCCCTGACCCGGACATAAATGTGGCACTGCGGTGCACCCCCACTTCTCAGAGACCTCCACCCAACACCAAGGCGGGGCAGGTGCTAGGCAGGGCCTCTGTCCCAAGCCTGAGACACAGGAACTGGTCCCACGAGCTCAGGACTTTGGGGTCTTGACTCTGGCCTCCTTCTGCTCCCCCAGCCAGCCACTGCTTACCCACCTGGCTCTAGCCCTGGGGTCCCAGGGCCTGGACAAGGCTAGGTGCTGCCCGCTCAGCCCGGCCCCCCTTCCTGGCTGGAGCTCCCCCGCTCAGACACTGCAGGCTCAGCGCCGGCACCCAGCAACGGGGCGGGGCTTGCCATCCCATGCCACAGCTGAGCAGTCCTGGGCAAGAGCGGCAGGGCCTTGGCGCCAAGGCAGGTGAGCAGTGCTGGGCTGGTTCTGGCTTCCACGTGACCTCGGTGTCTCTACTTCCTGCAGGGGCGCTACCACCTCTTCTCCAAAACTCACCTCTGTCAAGGTGGGGGGCTGTAGCCCTTGGTCCTCCTGGGACAGCTAGAGCCCCTTAGAGGCAAGGGTTCAAGGGCCTGAATGCCTTGCAGAGAGCAAGCCCCTGCCTCCGTGGTCATTAAATACAGCACATTCCTCCTGAGCTCTGTGCCTCCTAAAATTCAGTCACGCTTCGCCCCTCGCAGCTTCCCTGTGAGCAGAGACTGACACTGCTATCTCGTTCCCCAGCTGTCACACGCTCACACATGCGCACACACGTACTCATGCACACAGGCACATACATACACGTGTACCGTACACATATGTGCACATACATCATACATGCATATTCATGCACACATAGATAGGTATGCATAGCCATGCACACATGCACACACGTATATGCTCATATGCATGTACACAGTGTTCACACATGCGCACTCATGCTCATACACACGCATGCACACTATGTACACTCACGTAGTACACATGCACACATACACACGCTCATAACACGTGCATGCACCTATGCACGCTCACATAGATACATGCATTCATGCGTGTGCACGTGCACATGCACACTCCTGCACAGACTGATACAGACATGCACACCTGCCGACACACGCATTGAGACCCATGGGTGTCCAGGAGCCAACCCAGGGCCACAGCAGAGCTGGGCAGGAGCTGGGTCTCTGGAGAACTTGTGCTCTGCCGCTGTGGAGGACATCTCCACTCAGGCCCTGCTGTCCCGCTGCCCTGCTCAGCCGCTCGCCCATACCTTCCCTACCCACCATGAACCCCACAGCTGCCCCCCCCAGCACTGCCCTCCTGGAGACCAACCCAAGCCAACTTCCTGTCCCCAAACCCCTCAGCTGCCTCCCCAACCCCCAGACACCACCATGCAGCTCCAGAGCTCTTGCTGGCCCTCTGCGGCTCTAGGCTGCTCCACTCCTTCCCATCCAGGCTGGGCGATCTCTGAGACACCTTGCTGCTCAGTTCTCACCTGACTTAGTTCTCACCTCCCTTGGGGGCTCACTGGTGCCTCCGCATTATTGACCCTGGGTGCTGCCATGGCCCCGGCCGTCCATGTCCCCTCCTGCTAACAACCCCCAGCTCAGTGTCTCAGGCCCAGACATCTCTGTTACACCACAGAACATGCAGTCCCAGCTGCATTCTGGCTTCCCCGTGTGCTGGCCACAGGCAGCACGAAGGGGCATCTCCACCGCTCTCCTGCCAAACCCGTGCCTCATCTCCCTGAAGGCTCCAGCACCCGCACCCAGTCAGTCTGGCCACCCTCACCTCCCCTTCTCTTCCCCCATCCCTGTCCATCCCTGCCCTCCACCCTGAACCTCCTCCCCACTGCCATGCCTTGGGCCTGCGCTCTGGCCACGTCTGGTCACCCTCCAGGGTCGCCGCACAGCTAGGAGCTTATCTGGAATCCCTACTTGGCGCTTGGCGGGCGCTGCTTACGGATAAGCCTCCAGAGGCTTCCTCCCTCCTTGCTGTGCCGACGGAGCCCTCCATGACTCCACTGCCGCCCCTTGCCCACTCTGAGCTCTCGCCCTAAGTCCTTGCAAACCCTCACCCTCGCCGCTGTTGAGCCCTCTGCCCTTCCTCAGTCTGTTCCCTCTGCCTGGCCTGCCTCTCCTCCTCTGCTCAGTGAGTCGCCTCCCAGCCTTCAGGTCAGCACCTCCAGTTCCAGCAGCCGTCCCCAGCCACCACCCACCACCCCCTTAGCCGGCTCCCCGACTCCCTGGCCCTGCCCTGCCGGGGTGCTCCGCACCCTGTCTCCTCCTTGGACCATGAGCACCTCGAGTGCAGAGGCTAGATCGCCCTCATTTTATGACTCCTCCGAGCCTCACCCACACTGCTGAACCAGTGACCCCAGCCGGGATTCCCTGACTTCCTCCCCCGACCCCGAGGTAGAGGTAGGGCTGGGGAGGGAGGGCTTGATCTGCGGAGCCCTGAGAAAGAGGGGGCAGGGCAGCGTCGAGAGGCAGCAGTGGCAGAGCCATCATCCTCTCCCCTCTGCAGCCCCAGCAAAGATCATCTCTTTCGGGGGCACGGTGACGACACCCTGGATGAAGGACGTGCGGCTGCCTTGCAATTCGGTGGGGGATCCAGCCCCTGCTGTGAAGTGGACCAAGGACAGGTGTGTGGCAGGCCCTGGAGGAGAGTTGGGGGTGTCCCCCGGTCCTGCTGACTGTGGGAACCCTGCGGGGTGCATGGCTGCTGCTCTCCCAGCAGGCCCGGCCTCCCTGGCTCCTCTCTGGTGGGAGCCAAGAGCCAAGGTTACTGGAGACACCACCCCCCAGGAAGTGCTGGGTAAAATCCCCAAGAACGCAGGGTGCCCCTGGGAGGCCTCCGGCGCACAGCGCTCTCTGCCTGCAGACCCGAGGGCCCCGAGACGGGGAGGGGCTTGCCATAACCCACCCACCCTCTCGCCCTGGCAGTGAAGACTCTGCCATCCCCGTGGCCATGGACGGCCACCGGCTCATCCACACCAATGGCACCCTGCTGCTGCGTGCCGTGAAAGCCGAGGACTCGGGCTACTACACCTGCACCGCCACCAACACCGGCGGCTTCGACACCATCATCGTCAACCTTCTGGTACAAGGTGAGACCTGTGGGGTGGGCGGGCGGGCTCTGGGGGGGACAGGACCTGAGAAGGGGCAGGGGCTCCATCACGTGGGAGAGAGGGTTACTGAAAGACAAGCCCAGGGGTGGGGACTGGGGGGCGGGGGACTGGCCTTGTCAGAACAGGTGCGCCGGTCAGACGAGGCAGCAGGAGGGTGGGGTGCAGGATCGCTGAAAGCATTTCAGAGCTGGCCCCCTCCCGCGTGCCTCCATGCCCCTCCCCACCCTCCCGGCACCCGGGTTCACCCTCTGCTGAGGGCTGGTGGCTTCCTCCTCACAGTTCCCCCAGACCAGCCCCGCCTCACTGTCTCCAAAACCTCCGCTTCGTCCATCACCCTGACCTGGATCCCAGGTGACAATGGGGGCAGCTCCATCCGAGGTAAGCAGGAGTCCAGGTGAGGAGGGGAAGGAATTCTAGGCCCCAGGGCAAGGGAAGGGCTTTCCTCACTCCCACTCTGATCCCCATCAGATCCAGGGAATTGGGGGGGGGGGATTCGGACTGCCAGGAGGTTAGCACTCAGAGCCACAGAAAGGGCGCTTGCCTGGGCATGTGGGCTGCAGCACGCCCGCCCCCTCGCCACCTGGGAGCTGTGAAGTTGGCTTTCCTCTGTGGGTCTCGGTTTCCCAATCTGTCAAATACACGGCTGATCAGTGCCCCACAAACCTGAATGTGCGCATGAACCCCGAGCATCTTACAAATTCAGATCCTGAGTCAGTAAGGCCTGGGGGGCCAGAGTAGTGGCCAGGAATCTGCATTTCTTGTGGACTCCCAGGTGATGCTGCTGCTGCTGGCCGGGCCCACATGTGGAGCTCTAAGGGTCTACACGGGACCCTCTGAAGCCTCACCTCTCTGGTTTTCTGCCCCACCTTGGCTACTGAACCCTAGCACTAAAGCAAGAGAAAACAAAACCCGGCCAGGGGCTGGACCTAAGGTCCTTGCACTCTGGTGTCTAACTTGCATATGCCCCTCCCCATGACTGTGCCTGTGGGGGTCTCCTGGGCTGGGCTTCCGCCCCTCGCCCTGCCCCCAGCTGAGCCAGGCAAACCCCCCACCCCGGGCAGGCTTTGTGCTGCAGTACTCGGTGGACAACAGCGAGGAGTGGAAGGACGTGCTCATCAGCTCCAGTGAGCGCTCCTTCAAGCTGGACAGCCTCAAGTGTGGCACATGGTACAAGGTGAAGCTGGCGGCCAAGAACAGCGTGGGCTCCGGACGCATCAGCGAGATCATCGAGGCCAAGACCCACGGGCGGGGTGAGGCTCGGGTGGGGGAGGCAGGAGGATGGAGGAGCCCAGACCGAGGGAGGGGAGACGGCCAGGATAGGGACGCAGGGAGATGGAGGGCGGAGACCCCACCTCGGTCCCACCACTAGAGCACCTTGAGAATGGAACCGGCACCGTGGGGCAGTTCTGGTCCCATTCATCTGCAAGGGTGGCCCAGGGTGGCCCCCTTCCTCCCCATCTCTCTCCCTGCACTCTGAGGCCTCCCTCCAGGTCCCAGCTTCTCCTCCCTCTGCTCCCTAGGGCATCCCCACCCCAAAGTTGTGCCAAACACTGGTCCCCAGGACCCTGACAGCCCCATCTGCCCCAGGGCAATGCTCTCCTGCCCTGGGCCTCTCTAACCTCTCTCTCTCCCTCTGCACCACCCCCACCCCCTAGAACCTTCCTTCAGCAAAGATCAGCACCTCTTCACCCACATCAACTCCACACATGCTCGGCTCAACCTGCAGGGCTGGAGCAACGGGGGCTGCCCCATCACAGCCATCGTCCTGGAGTACCGGCCCAAAGGGACCTGGGCCTGGCAGGGCCTCCGGGCCAACAGCTCCGGGGAGGTGTTCCTCACCGAACTGCGAGAGGCCACGTGGTACGAGCTGCGCATGCGGGCTTGCAACAGCGCTGGCTGCGGCAACGAGACTGCTCAGTTCGCCACCCTGGACTACGATGGCAGTGAGTCCGTCCGAGAGGGTGGGAGGGGGGCTGTGCCGAGGCAGGAGCAGGTGGTGCCGGGGAAGCTGGTGGAGAGGGAGACACAGGAAGAGACAGACCAGTAAGAAGTCTGCGGGACAGCTGGCAGACAGAGGAAGGGGCAGGCGAAGGGGGCAGCAGACCGGCAGCAGGCAGGTAAGTGGGCAGACAAAGGCCAGTGCCACAGAAGATGGAGTTTCTGCTGCTTCCGGGAGATGGGCGGGGAAGCAGGTTGTGACGTATTGAGGTCCCGCCTCTAAGAACTCTGCTGATGCAGCAGATTAGCCAGGAAGTAACAGCCTTGGCGTCAGTGCCGTGGTGCAGCAGGTGCAGCCGCCACCATATGGGCTCCAGTTCAGGTCCCGACTTCTCCACTTCCAGTACAGCTCCCTGCTAATGGCCTGGAAAAGCAACAGAAATGGCCCAAGTATTTGGGCCCCTGCCACCCACGTGGGAGATAAGGAGGAAGCTACTGGTTTCCGGTTTCAGCCAGGCCCAGCCACGCTATTTGCAGCTATTTGGGAGAATGAACCAGCAGATAGAGGATCTCTCTCTCTCTCTCTCTCTCTCTGCCTTTTAAATAAATAAATAATCTTTTTTAAATATTTAAACAAGAAGTGATAGCCTGTGCTGCAAGAGTAGACACTGAAAGCTTGGGGGCTTAGCCCACTAAAGATGTGTTTCTTGCTCTCATGGAGGCCTGTGACGCTTCGCTGGCCATCATTTTTAGCTACGCCCTCGAATGTGGAGCCTCCAACGTCACCAAAAGGCACATGGGATCCCTGGTGAGAAGGTGGAGCTTACCACTCTGTTCACACCCTGTTGCCCAAACTCATCACATGGCTCTAATCTGACTGCAAGGAAGTTTGGAAAGGTGGCCAAGCACATGGGCATCTGGCGAGCTCGTCACAGGTGTCTGCCTCTTAGAGCTACTTCCACACTGCACACACACACACACACACACAGGCATGCACATTCCACAGATATGCCAAAGGAACCTAGAAGGCCGAATTCACAGGGGCTGTGGTCCCAAGGTAAACCAAGTCCAGTGGGTGGTCAGGAAACAGGATAAAGGCTGCATTGGAAGCAGATGGGCTCAGACAAGGAAGGCTTCCTGAATGCTGTGACTTTTTTAAAAAAAAGATTTATTTATTTGAAAGGTGGAGTTACAGAGAGGCAGAGAGAGAGAAAGAGAGAGAGAGAGAGAGAGAGAGAGAGGTTTTCCATCCACTGGTTCACTCCCCAAATGGTTGCAATGGCTGGAGCTGGGCCGACCCCAAGCCAGGCAGTGACCTTGAAGCATAGTCTGGGCTTGGCAGAGGGTTCTGTGGGCAGGAAAGTATCACTGAGCAGGCCCTGCAGGCACTCAAGGTTAGCAGATACTGCCTGGGGAGGGAAGAGCAGAGAGAGAGCAGAGTCCTTAGTGGGTTTTGTCCCCACCTAGGGAAGAGAACCCAGGATCCCACTGCCAACTTCTTTCTATTATGCTTCTCCCTGCATTCCCCCAAACTCTGGCTAGGGGTGGAAATTTAAGCCCCTCAACCCACCCCCTGAGAATGAGCCCTGACACCGCCAGGCAGGAGACTCCGTGTCAGAGACCTGAGAATAAGTCGGAAACAAAACCAGGAAGTGTACAATGCAGTGTAAAAACTGCACAGCTGCTCGCGGCTGTTCTGATGGGACCAGAATTGAGGGGAGCAGAGGGCTCAGTGGCCCTCTGAGTGCTCTGTGCCGGGAGGTGGAGACCAGAGACCGAAGTCAGAGGGCTAGGGCTCTGCACGGCACCTGGCTCACAGGGGCACCTGCTCTCCTTCTTGCCCTCGCTCAGGCACCATCCCGCCCATCAAATCTGCTCAAGGAGAAGGGGATGACGTGAAGAAGCTCTTCACCATCGGCTGCCCCGTCATCCTGGCCACGCTGGGGGTGGCCCTGCTCTTCATCGTGCGCAAGAAGAGGAAGGAGAAGCGACTGAAGCGGCTCCGAGGTGGGGGGCTTTCCCATGGGCTCTCAGAGGGGGCGGTGCTGACTCTCAGGCGCACTGGCCACCCTGCCCTAGCCCACAGCAAGACAGTGCCTGTGTGCCCTTGACGGAAGAGCTGCCCTCCAGCCTCCTGAAACCGCCGTAGCTGATCACTGCTTCCTCCCCTAGGCCCCAGGTCTCTGTGCCTGCCCCAGCCAGAGCTGACAGGTAGAGGGACACACTGGCAAAGCCATGCTGGCGGTTAAAACACTCAAACTTTGCATGGTGGCAAATAGACATTCCTCTCTTCCAGCTTGGCTGCACTCACACGGGATTCTTGGGACCGTCCACTAGGGAGTAGGACTTCAGCTGGTCTCTAGGATGCTGCTTGCTTCTGACTGGGAAGTTTTCATGCCGTGTTGAGTGTTAAATATCTTGAATATCGTCCCCTTTTTTCTAATACCCGATATCATAGTTTGATACCTCAGTTTTCCCAAGGACTAATGTACAGTATCTGGCACCTACAAGTTGCTTCACAAATGTTTGTTCACTCATTTTGAAAACATTTATTGAGTTTGCTGCATCATAGATACTGCCAGACATTAGAAATATGGCATATAAATGAAGAAGGAGACTTCCCACACCCATATAGAATTCACAGGCAGATGTGAGAATTCAGAGGACAGTAGTAGCATGGAAGAGGGAATGACTGATGCTCTCTAGATATTCAGGGATTTGGTGGCCAGATGAATGGATGGTTGAATGGTTGATGGATGGCTAGATAGGCGAATGATTGTATGAATGATTAGATGGATAAATAAACAGGTGAGGCCAGCGCCGCAGCTCAATAGGCTAATCCTCTGCCTGCAGCGCCGGCACCCCGGGTTCTAGTCCCGGTTGGAGTGCTGGCTTCTGTCCCAGTTGCTCCTCTTCCAGTCCAGCTCTCTGCTGTGGCCCGGGGGTGCAGTGGAGGATGTCCCAGGTTCTTGGGCCCTGCGCCTGCATGGGAGACCGGGATGGGGCACCTGGCTCCTGGCTTCAGATCGGCACAGCGCGCTGGCTGCAATGCACCAGCCATGGCAGCCACTTGGCGGGTGAACCAACAGAAAAAAAGGAAGACCTTTCTCTCTGTCTCTCTATCACTATCTAACTTTGCCTGTCAAAAAATAAATAAATAAATAGGTGAATGACTAGATAGATGATCTGATGACTGGATGGATGAGTGGTTAGATGGTTGGATGATTGAATAGATAGTTGAATGTAAAAATATACAAATGGAAGGATGGATGGATAGATGGATGGACAGATGGCGGATAGGTAGATGAGTTGATGGACAGTCGGGTGACTGTACAGATGAGTGGTTATATGGTTGGATAGATGGTTAGATGGTTGAGTGAATCAATTAATACATAGTTGGGTGGAAGGGTATTTAGGTAGAAGGATGGCTGGATGAATAAGATGAATGGTTGGATTAAAGGTTTCATAGATAGATGGTTGGATGGATAAGTAGATGTTTGAATGAATAGATTGATTATTTATATATGTATATGATTATATGAACAGCTGTATAGATGGGTTGATAATTGGGTGGATGGATGAATGGATGGAAGGATATTTTCATGGATAAAGGGATGATAAGATGGACATATGGTTGTATGGTTAACTAAAAGAAGAGTTGAAATGGTGGGATTGGGTGAATGGTTGGATGGTGGTATGGATACTTGGAGGGAGGTTGAATATATAAATTAAAGGATGGTGGGATGAATATTAATGCAAGGTTGACTTGATGGGAGGATGGTTGGATGGATGATCAGATGGATGGATTGATGGTTGGACTGACAGGTGGATAGATAGATAGATGAACAGGTGAATGATAAATGAATGGTTGGATGGATTAATGGCTGCTTGGGTGGACAAATGGTTAAATGGATGCGTGGGTGGATGGTGGGATGAGCAGGTAGATGGATTGATGAATTAATGAATGGATGAATGGTGCATGAATGATTGGATAGATGGGTGGATGGATTGTTAGATGACTAGAGGGTTAGATGCATACAATATAATTCATTCTGACAGATAATTTTTGGTTACTATGGATATAATGGATTAACTGCCCTTTGAGTCTCCTCTCATCTTAATTCCTCACTCAAGAATTCTGATCCTCTTGTTTAAGCCCGCTATGAGACAACACAAGGACCCCCAAGTGCGTCCATGGATGTGTGGGGGACAGATGCTCTGAAGCCTCCTGGCTGATGTGAGAGTTTGGTTGTCCAGGACTTCTCGTTGGCCATCTCTGCTTCACCCTCTGCTGCCTCCTCTCCCCAGCAGTCAACTGGGTGATGCCTGTTTGCAGCCTGCTGTGGCGTCTTGTTCAATTAGTCAACTCACAAAGCAGGAGGAGCAGTTTGAAGCCCCCTCTCCTTTGTAAAGAACCTCCTCATTTGATTAAAATCTGAGGAGAAGAAACAGAGCTGGATTCAATCCTGTATGGAAACAATGAGACCTGTGCAAGTTTTGGGCTATTCTGTAGATCCTATGGGACTCCCTCTGCTTCTCAGGAGACAAGCGCTGGTCCCATTCTAGGGAATTCTCCCTTCTCGTTCCCGCGCCTTTCCCAATCAGCGTCCTGTTCAAACCCGCTCTCACCCAGGACCCCCTCTCTTTCTACTGTTTTGCAGATGCAAAGAGTTTGGCAGAAATGTTGATAAGGTGAGTCACATGGCTGCTTCCTCTGTCCTCCCCTCCCTCTTCTCCCCTGCAGGGGACACAGGAGCCTCGCTGTGTACTCCCAGAGTAGGAGAGGAGCTGCTAAGACCCCCTGTCCTGCAAAGCCCCCTCCCCCAGTCCCTTACGGCTGCTGAGCCACCCACCTCCAGTCCTTCTCCCCACAGCAAGAACAACCGCAGCTTTGACACCCCCGTGAAAGGGCCGCCGCAGGGCCCGCGGCTGCACATTGACATCCCCAGGGTGCAGCTGCTCATCGAGGACAAGGAGGGCATCAAGCAGCTGGGTGAGTGGCGGTGTCCCGGCTGGCTGCCCTGTGCTGTGTGTGCCTCTCTGGGCCACAAGCCCGGGGAGGGAGGGGACCACCAGCCTTGTGGCAGTGCCCAGGGTCCCAGCCACAGCCCCATCAAGGACTCCCCAACCTTGGAACTCATCGCAGCTGCTCTCAAGAGCTAACTTTCTTCCTCTATACGATGGGCCTCAACATGGGCTAAAAGACAAACAGAAGTTTGCAGAACGTGCCCGATGATTGTCCTTTCTCCCCAGGAGACGACAAGGCCACCATCCCCGTGACGGATGCTGAGTTCAGCCAAGCTGTCAACCCCCAGAGCTTCTGCACCGGGGTCTCCTTGCATCACCCAGCCCTCATCCAGAGTACGGGCCCCCTCATCGACATGTCTGACATCCGGCCAGGAACCAGTACGCATCATCCGTAGGGAGACAGCCGCGCTCTTCCACAGGGTGTCTTGGGCCCGGCGTGGGGCGGCGGTGATGTTTAACAGGGGAGGGGAAGACGGGGGCGGGCTGGGACGGCATGGAAAGAGCGCTGGAGTTGCATGAGGCACTCTGGAGAGCTGGCGTGCGGGCTCACGGGCCGGGACTGGGCGCATCCCTGAGCTCACCGCTCTGGGCCTCCATCTCCTTACCCAGCAGGCTCGGGGCCTTGGGCATCCCTGCTCCCCGAGGGTCTTTGTTTCGAGCACTGGGACTGGAGATGGAAGGGGGCCTGCACGCAGGGCTGTGGCGAGTGATGAACGGTCAGGAAGCAGGAGGGGGCATCACACCCTTCTGCGGGAGGAAGGAGACCGCGGGGGCGGAGGGGTGCAGGACCAGGACGCTGACCGCTGCCCCCACCCCTGCACTCTGCTGTTCCCCTCCTCTGGGGCCAGACACATGGTCAGGGAAAGGCAGTGTGGTCAGCGTGTTCACAGGAGCTTCCGGGGCTGCTTCTGCCTCCCCTTTGCCTCCCAGGACCCTCTGTGACACGTGCCAGCTGCTGCGCTGTGTGCCCCGGGTGGGCGGTGCTATCTCTCTCTCTCCTCCCCACCCCCCGTGCAGATCCAGTGTCCAGAAAGAACGTGAAGTCAGCCCACAGCACCCGCAACCGCTACTCAAGCCAGTGGACCCTGACCAAGTGCCAGGCCTCCACGCCGGCCCGCACCCTCACCTCCGACTGGCGCACCGTGGGCTCCCAGCATGGTGTCACTGTCACCGAGAGTGACAGCTACAGTGCCAGCCTGTCCCAGGACACAGGTGTGCCTGGGGCCCTGCCCGCATCCTGCCCACCCTCCTCTGCTTCCCCATCTCCCCTCCCCACTTTCCTTGCTGAACCCCAACCCACCAGATCGCAGGGTCCAGAGCACCAATCACTCCTAGCTGGCCACCGACCCACGGTGTGGCCGGGACAAAAGCAGCTGACTTCCTTCAGCTCTGCTTGGTCAAGGATTTCATTTTGTTTCCCCCTCCCCAAAAAACAATTGTCAGAGAAAGCAAGACATTTGTTGGAGAGTGGGCTGAGCATCCCAGGGAGTGGTGTTTATTTTCTTTTTTTGAAACAATATTTACTTATTTATTATTTAAAAGGCAGAGAGAGAGAGCTCTTCCATCTGCTGGTTCATTCCCCAAATGTCTGTGACAGTGGGGCTAGGCTGGGCCAAAGCCAGGAGCCTGGAACTCCATCCAGGTCTCTCACGTGGGCAGCAGGGGATCCAAGTACATGAGCCATCAGCACTACCTCCTGGAGTCGCATTAGCAGAAAGCTGGAAGCCAGAGAGGATGCGGGTCTGGAACCCCAGCACTCCAACATGGGATGCGGGTCGGGTGTCCCAAGCAGCAGCTGCTGCCCCCAACACCTAACCGCTGGTGCTGACTTTCCAGACAGCTGGATGCACCTCCTGTTGCTAACCAAGCATCTCACTCCTGCCAGCACTGCTGCCCTTCCAGGAGGAGAGCAGGCTCTCTGAGCCTCGTCTCCCCCGGGCCCAGGCTCCCACAGTTGTGGGATTAGGCACGGGGGCGGTGCTCAGCCGGGTCTCCCCTGGACCCACTCCTTGCCCCCAAACCCCACTGCTTCTGTGTCTGCAGACAAAGGACGCAACAGCATGGTGTCCACTGAGAGCGCCTCTTCCACCTACGAGGAGCTGGCGCGGGCCTACGAGCATGCCAAGCTGGAGGAGCAGCTGCAGCACGCCAAGTTCGAGATCACGGAGTGCTTCATCTCGGACAGCTCCTCCGACCAGATGACCACGGGCACCAACGAGAACGCCGACAGCATGACGTCCATGAGCACGCCCTCGGAGCCCGGCATCTGTCGGTTTACCGCCTCCCCACCCAAGCCCCAGGATGCCGACCGAGGCAAAAACGTGGCTGTGCCCATCCCACACCGGGCCAACAAGAGTGAGTGCCAGGCCCACCGCCCGTGCGGGGTCCCCTGAGCCTCCGTCACGTGGTCCCTGGCTGGATTTCTGGATCCTGCCAGCCCAGCAGGGCTCGCTGGCAGCACAGGGTCCAGCAGAGAGCAAGGACTCGGGAGCGGGCAGACCCGGGCATACATCCAGGCGCCGCCTCCCTAATGTCCCTGTGGCCTTGGGCGAGTTGTCTAACCTCTTGGGGCTTAATCTCCTCATCTGTAAACTGCAGTGGTGGAATCCGCTTTGCGTTGGCAGGATGGGCATCGGAAATGATGGACACGTCTGACGCACAGTGGGTCTCACTGCACAGCAATCATTCCCTTACGTCTGAAGCTGTGCCAGGCTGGGGAGGCCCCATGGGGTCAGCTGCCCAGTGGCTGCTGCTCTCAGTGCCCAAAGGCACAACCTTGGCAGCTCAGCTCGCAGAGGTCGCATCTCACAGTGGGCAGCGACAAGGCCTGCCAGGAGCCAGCACCTCCAGGGGCTGGCAGAGCACACGGCCCTGGTGGCCAGCAGAGCAGGTCTAGGGTTCCCAGCAGGCGTCGATCCACAGACACTGGGGTCGCAGCACGCATGGCCCAGACCACATGGAGTCTGGTGCGAGCGGCCACATGAATGAGGCAGGGCACAGGGAAGCACTGGGCCACGTGACAAGGGTCCAGAGTGGTGGAAAATACCAGAACGCCAGAGACCAGTGGCCCAGACAGGGGGGCTGTGCGAGAGTTAAATGAGACAGACAAGCCCACTCAGCACGGGCTCGCTCACAGCAGGGTCAGGATGCAGAGGTGCTGGGGTCAGATGGGGCAAGGAAGAGCTCGGGACACACAGTTGCCTTCTCCACCCGGAGGTGGAGGGGGGCGGGGCCTCCCTCAGAGCGCAGAATCAGACTGGCTGGGGTCAGAAAAGCTGCTGGAAGTCCGTCTTCAGCCCTTGTCTTTGCGTGAGGCTGAGCAGCCTGTAGTGACAGTAGACACCAATTCATATTTTTTATGATTTATTTATTTGAAAGGCAGAGTGACAGAGAGGGAGAGACAGCGAAAGAGATTTTCCATCAGTTGGCCACTCCTTAAATGGCCGCCAAAGGCCGGAGCTGGGCCAGGCTGAAGCCAGGAGCCAGGAATTCTCTCCTGACCGCCAACGTGGGTGGCAGGGACCCAAGCACTTGGGCCGTCTTCCCAGGTGCATTAGCAGGGAGCTGGATCTGAAGCTGAGCAGCCGGGACTCAAATCGGCACCCCATTATGGGATGTCGGGTTTAACCCACTGGGCCACCACGCCGGCCCGAGCACCTACTGAGTGTGCCGGCCCTGCACTGGTGCACTTGGCACACCTGTCACTCACGGCACTCACAGCTCACGACGGCCCTGAGGGGAAATAGGACATTCGCACCTCACAGAGGAGAAAACCAAGGCTGAGCGAGGGCAAGGCTTTGGCGGGGGTGGGGCTCCGCGGGCCGTGGCCCTAACGTCCTGTGCTCCTGTGGTTCCAGGTGACTACTGCAACCTGCCGCTGTACGCCAAGTCCGAGGCCTTCTTCCGGAAGGCAGACGGGCGGGAGCCCTGCCCCGTGGTCCCGCCCCGCGAGGCCTCCATCCGCAACCTGGCTCGGACCTACCACGCCCAGGCTCGCCACCTGACCCTGGACCCTGCCAGCAAGCCCTTGGGCCTCCCGCACGCGGGGGCCCCCGCTGCCGCCTCCACAGCCACCTTACCTCAGAGGACTCTGGCCATGCCCGCCCCCCCGGCCGGCACGGCGCCCCCCGCCCCCGGCCCCGCCCCGGCCGAGCCCCCCGCCGTCCCCAGTGCGGCCCCGCCAGCCCCCAGCTCTGAGCCTCCACGGCCCGGGGGTCCACACACCAAAATGGGGGGCTCCAGGGACTCACTCCTCGAGATGAGCGCTTCGGGGGTAGGGCGCTCGCAGAAGCAGGGGGCGGGGGCCTACTCCAAATCCTACACCCTGGTGTAGGGGTCCCGCGACGAGAGCCGCCCCAGCCGGACTCTGCGCACCCCCGCAGCCGTCTTGCCGTGTCATTTATGCTGAACTGACAGACACCAACCTACCGGCGGCAGAAGGCACCCCCAAGTCGCGGACGCCTGTACATGGAACTCTTTTGTACAAATGAAGCTATTTTCTTCTTCTCCATGGAGCCAGGGCACAGAATTTGACCCACCCCATCACACCCCGCCCCCCGAATCCGGGCCGAGAGATATAGGCAGATATAGAGACGGACGGCTATATCGCTATATATTTCTCCCACCTCCTTTTGAGACAGAGGCACAAAGACTCGGCAATCTTCGCCCTCCTACTCACCCCCTCCCGTCCCGGCCGTTTTGGCAAAAACCGGACTCCCAGCTCAGAGACACTGCATGCGATTTTACTGTTCCCAGAAAACCAGGAGTTGCTTCGATTTGCAGATGCTTATGTGTTAATACCTTTTTCTATGAAAAAAGACCGAGCGCCGTGTGCAATAAAGGTTATGTTTCTACGTCGTGGCTTTTCTCCGGGTGGCGAGGGCCAGTGGGGAGGGAGCAGAGGCCGCTGTACCCCAAGCCGGCCGCCTCTCACGGGGGTGGGGGAGACCCAGTGAGGGGCACTGGGCGCTCCAGCCAGCCAAAGTGCATCTGTTACCCCCCACCACCATTCTGCTCTGCTCCTAGATCTGACCCAGGCCCTAAGGGGGCACCCATGCTGTAGCTTTCGGCCAGCACCTCAGCCCCACTGAGCCCTGGCTCCCTTCCCTGTGAGTGGAAGGAGGTTTGTGGCTGGGGTAGGAGACAGCCTTGGGGAGAGTGTGGAGGAGCCTGGACGGCGCAGCAGGTGGCAGCCCCCCCCGGGGGGGGGGCTATGCAAAACCCCTTGCTCACAGCCACCAGCTACCCAGCTACAGGAGAGGCACTTACAAACTGGGAGCCAGAGGAGCTCGGGGCCTGAGGTTCTGAGCTGTTCGGGCAAGCTGAGGGCGGAGGGAGATGTTCTCAGAGACAGGAGGTGGAAAGAGCCCATGTGGAGGAGGGGGAGGGGAGCTCTGCCAAAGAGACCAGCCGGCACCCCTGGGACCTCACCTGGCTTCCAAGGTGTCGGCAAGTAGACTCCCAGGGAAGGGAGCGTCAGCCTGCAGCGACAGGAGGGGCTTCGGCGTGCACCTGTAAGGAGGGGCAGGTGGGCTGGGCCACCAAGGACACAAGGCTTGGGAGACTGGACGGCAGAGGGCAGGAGACTATAAAAGCTCAGGGTGTGAAATCCATGGTCTGGAGGGGGACATCTCCCTTCGTCAAAGGAAGTGCACCCAAGAAACAAAAGGAAGCCTCTGAGCTGAATACACCAAGGCGAGGCTTGGGGAAGCGGTTGGAAGGTGAGTCCCTTTCCCCTGGGAGTGCAGGGACTGGAAGTGCTGCGGAGTGGGGGAGGGGAGGGAGGAGAGGAGGGAGGTGTCTGTGCAGCCCAGTCCCAGGAGGTCATGTCCACAGACTGCGCCTTGTGGACCCGACCTGGGATGTGTGATCTTTAATAGCAGCACCTCCAAACAGGAACTCTGGCCACCCGACGTGAGTGTGCAGGATGCGTGAATCACGCCAGGTAAGGAACGGCAGCACCCTCGGAACAGAGGGCCAGAGATTCTGTGCTCCACCGTGATTCCAAGGCTGGGGGCAAATTCTCATCCCAGACCCCACACTCAGGCCCTACTCCGGACAGTCAGCTGAGGGCATCAGTAAGAACGGTGCCTGGTGACAACTCAGCTTCCCACCTTCTCCGGGAGGACGCGGCGCCTCCCAGGACCACGCACGCCATCTGCAGGTCGCCTTCAGAACTGCCAGCAGATTTGCCTGGGACCAGACTGAGTGCCCCCACACCCACTCCCCTGCACACAGGACACTGACAACAAACGCAAATGGGACCCAGCTCCAACCAGCGCCTGAGAACGAGCAGCTCCTCAGAGGTTCAGGTGGGCACCTGCCCGAGGGCAGCAAAGGGGCCGCCCTGCCATGAAAGGGCAATGCCGAGCCCGCCCTGGGTGCCAGGTGCTGAGTGGACACGCTCCTCACGCTGTCTCACGCAGCCCCACTGCAGATTCCGGAGAAAGCTAGAGCTTCCAGGAGCTAAGTAACTTACCTGAGGTCAGAAAAGCAAGAGGGGAGGGCGCTCAGCCTAGTCGTTAAGACACCCACGCCCATATTGGAGCATCTGTGTTCCCTCCCAGCTCCAGCTCCTGACTCCAGCTTCCTGCTAACGCAGACAGCAGAGGCAGCAGTGACGGCTCAGGAATTGAGTTCCGGCCACCTGTATGGGAGGGTTGGGTTGCATCCCAGCTCCCAGCTTCAGCCTGGTCCAGCCCCAGCTGTCGTGAGCACCCGGGGAGTGAACCAGCAGTTGGGAGCTCGTCTTTGCTGTCCCTCGGCCTTTCAAATAAATACTTTAAAAAAAATTTTTTAGAAGAAAAACAAGGGGACAGTATTGTGGTGCAGTGGGTTAAGCCACCGCTTGCAACACCAGCGTCCCATATCAGAGCGCTATGCAAGTCCTGGCTGGCTACTCTGCTTCCAATTCAGCCTCTGGCTAATGTGCCTGTGAAGGCAGCAGAAGACAGCCCAAGTACCTGGGCCCTCACCACACACAGACGGGGCCCGAATGGAGCTCCTGGCCCGTGGCTTCAGCTTGCCCAGCTCTGGCTGCTGTAGTCATTTGGGAATGAACAAGCGGGTAGAAAATATCTCTCTCTCTCTCTCTCTCTCTCTCTCTTCCATTCAGATAAATAAATCTTTCTAACAATAAAACAGAAAAACAAGAAAGGTCGGAGATGAGGTTTAAATCCACGTGTCTGGCTCCCTGACCACTGGGCCATACTACCTGCCAATCAAAGTCGGGGTTCCAGTTCTTCCCTAAAGATGTTGCCAGGTGAAGCTCCCACCGGGTGCAGGTGAGCGAGCCGGACTCCCGGGCAGGTGAGCAGCTGATGCAGGCTCATCAGTAACCGGTTCCGGCAGAGGCACCAATAGGAAGCACCGGGCAGGGGGAGGCAGGGGCTCAGGTGCACTTCCCTCGGCGAGGGTGCTGGTCGGGGGGATTCAGCTCTGGGGGGGATGGCACTGTGAGAGGAGGCCTGGCCATGGGGAGGACGGCGTGGGGAGAGGAGGATTGGGAGAAGCGGCAGAGAAGTGAAGCACGGGCTGCTTTAACCTGTGTTCCACTGAGTCGGGCTCCCTCGTAACGCGCAGGCCTGCAAATGCAGACGGATGTGTGCAAAGCCCCCCAGTCCTCATTTGCTAATAATCTAACCTCGATGTGTTCTTGCACTAAACCACAGCCTGCCGTCTTTATTTTAATGATATCTGGGGTGGGGCCTTTGGAGGGTATCAGGGTTAGATGAGGCCATGACGGCGCTGGTGGCCTCCTGAGAGGAGGGGCCTGCGCTGGCACGCGGTGCCTGCTGCCGTGTTGTGATGCAGCCAGGAGGCCCTCGGAGACGCCACGCAGGTGACGGCACCACGTTCTCACGCCCCAGCCTCCAACACGGCGAGCCAAATCAACATCTATTTTTTTGATAAATGACAGAGTCTTGTGTATTCTCTTACAGCAACAGAAAATGGACAGACACCTGCTGATGAAGAACTCATCTCTCCCCAAGCCGGCGTGTTTCACCAGTGGGCAGTGCAGCCAGCCAAGACCCTGTTGCACCAAGCTTGGTTGTCCCTTCTCACTTGCTCCCAAAAGGCTCCAGGACACCCCTTCTTGCCTCCCTGCCCCACCAGGGCCGCCCTCCACACATGGCATTGAACATGGCATCGCTCTTAGGGGACAGGATCCCCACGGGCAGAGAACGGTTCTGTTCCTTCCCTGCCACCCCCAGGTCCGTGCCTGACGTCACAGGAGCATCACATACCCTCGGTATAGACGGACGAGAGACAGAGAGTGGGAGAAACAGGTAGGGGGAGATCAGTGAAGACCAAGATCACAGGAAACGTTGGCTCTCTCCAGAGTGTTCCAGGGTACAGGAAACAGCACAAAGGGACGCACCGACAGCCGCTGCCAGTGACAGAGGGCTCGCTGTGGCCAGAACTCCGCTAACCACACCTGTGTCTCCACATCCACCCTATACAAAAAGGCGGCCCCTGTGTGCAATCGGCCCGGGTCAGCACCGGAGCCGGTGCTGCCAAACAACGCAGACCAGCGAGCACAAGGGAAGTTGCAACTCCAGCTCCTGGCCCTTGGTTTTGTGCCTCTGAAGGAGACCTGGACGAATACATGAATGGAATCCCCACAGATACCCTTCCTCTTCCACGCAAGTCTTCATGCCCCCAGGGCCTCCACCGCCGCCCCTCTCCCCTGCACACCATGCACAAAGAAACCCCCAAGGGTGGGTGCAGGAGCAGCGGAGGAGACGGGAAGCCGCAGGCAAGGCTGACTTCTCGAGATCGGCAGGAAGGGGCCAAGGACGGGAAACGAATGGGCTCATGGTTTTTTGAGCTCAAGAGATAGCATCGTTGTCCCCAGAGTGTTGGCTAAGACAAGAGTCCAAGAGGTCAGGGGACTTGCACAGGTCACTGCTAGCGAGAGGCACAGGCAGGGACTGGATCCCAAAGCCAGTTTACCAAGCCCGGTAGCACCTGGGGGGTGGCAGGCACTGTGCTCAGCCCTGTGGTGGGAAGAACAGAGAAGGTGGGGCCAGACCCCAAGTTTGTTTTCCAGTTCTGTGACCCTGGGAAAGTGGTTTCCCTGCCGAGTCTCTGTTTCCTCGACTGTGAGATGGGAACAATCCCCTTACCTAGCTGGGTTGATGAGAGGGAAGGGCCGTAATGAGGATGAACTGCTTTGTTGTTGTTGTTGTTGTTATTAGTGTAGACTGGGCCGGTGTCGTGGTGCAGCAGGTAAAGCCGTTGCCTGCGGAGCTGGCATCCCCAATGGGCACGGGTTTGTGTCCCGGCTGCTCCACTTCCAGTCCATTTAATGGCCTGAGAAAAGCCCCAGAAGACGGCCCAGGTATCCGGGCCCCCACTATCCTGGTGGGAGACCTGGAAGAAGCTCCTGGCTCCTGATTTCGGCCAGTGCTTCCAACCATCCCAAGAGTGAATCAGCAGACAGAAGATTCTGTCTCTAACTGTCTCTAACTCTTTCAAATAAATAAATCTTTAAAAAAAAAAAAAAAAAAGGAATGCTGAGACAGCCAGAGATCTTCTACTTGCTGCTTCACTCCCCAAATTCCTGCAACAGCCAGGGCCGCACCAGGCCAAAGTAAGAGGTCTAGAACTCAATCCAGGTCTCCCACATACGTGGCGGGGACCCCAGCATGTGAGGCATAACCTGCTGCCCCCTGGGTGCACGTGAGCAGGAAGCTGGAGGTGGAAGCAGAGCCAGGACCCAATCCAGGCACGTGAGGCGGGATGTGAACGTCCCAAGCCAATCGCCTGCCCTGGCCGAGTGCTTTTCACCGAGAAGCAGAGATTAGGCAAGAAAAAGCCCAGCTGATCAGAGGGCCAGGTCCCAGGGCAGCCAGGTTAGGCCTGATGAATGGTCTTGCCCTGTCTGCATCTGGGGGAGCAGGTGGGCTATGCAGGTCCCTGCTGCCTCGGAGCGCCCACTAGTGGAGAGAGGCATTACAATGGTGTAAGGAGCACAGCTCTGAAGGCTGAGCATAGCCTCAAAGCCTCTATCATGCGCGGCAAACAGGAGCCGCCCCCACGCCTCCCTGCTACCCAATCAGTGCTATCAGTCCCCCAGGAAGCCTCACCTTTTCCACACTCTGCCCTAAAATCCTCCCACTGCTGTTGATGACTTGTTTTTTATTTTATTATTTTTTCAGTCCCACCCTTGCAGAGCCCAGCAGCGGCCCAGCCCTGTGTGCCCGCATTGGCCCCGGGCTTTGCCAGCCTCTCAGTGACTCGCGGGGGCTCAGCCCAAGCTCTGAGTGGAGGCATCGGGCTCAGCACCCGAGTGGCCACCACCAGCCCTGCCTGCAGCCATCCCTGAGCCAACGCCCCCACAGCAGCCAAACCCGAGCTGTCCTCAGGGCGCCATGGGCAGTGCATCCCTCCTGGAGTCTGGGGCGCACGAGGGGATAATACAGGGCTCCCAGGCTGGAGACAGAGCAGGGTCGCCGCCCCCTCCCGGGCATACCCACCACACTGGCCTCTGCCTGCCTCCCCGCGTCTGCCCACCTCTTCCCCAGGATGTGGGTCCCACACCTCCGGCTTTTTTTTTTTTTTTTTTTTTTTTTTTTGACAGGCAGAGTGGATAGTGAGAGACAGAGAGAAAGGTCTTCCTTTTGCCGTTGGTTCACCCTCCAATGGCCGCCGCGGCTGGCGCTCTGCGGCCGGCGCACCGCGCTGATCCGAAGGCAGGAGCCAGGTGCTTCTCCTGGTCTCCCATGGGGTGCAGGGCCCAAGCACTTGGGCCATCCTCCACTGCAGTCCCTGGCCACAGCAGAGAGCTGGCCTGGAAGAGGGGCAACCGGGACAGAATCCGGCGCCCTGACCGGGACTAGAGCCCGGTGTGCCGGCGCCACAAGGCGGAGGATTAGCCTAGTGAGCCGCGGCGCCGGCCACACCTCCAGCTTTCAAACCCCTCCAAGGCCGTCTTGGAGAGTTGAATGTGGCCCCCAGAGGACTTCAGGGAGCAGCAGAGGGGTGCACTGGGCTGCAACAGGTCCCCACCCATGTCCCTGGGCTTCCTAGGGACAGGGATGACCCCAGCCTCAGAGGAACACAGGACACACCTGTGTATCTCTGGATAGCCATTTGGCTGGATGCGCAAACCGCACATGCTGGGCTGACCCTGCCCCCAGCCCCAGGGCACCGCCCGCAGTGCCTCTCCACCTGGCTCCCCTGGCTGCAGCGACAGGAGCGGACGTGGCCCAGGGCCTGCTGACTTTCTCCAGGAGGCAACAAGCTGAGGCGGAGCAAGCGCTACTTACAAGGCACCAAGGCCGTCCTGCCTGCAGTCCAGGCTCTGCTGGCCTCCGAGGCCACGGGAGTACTGGGGCAGGCGAGGGTAGACCAGAGGCCTTTGCTCTGGGACGCCTTCCCCTCTTCACACACGAGGCTGCCCGGCCCTCCCTCTGCCTGCACTCACCGCCAGTCTCTGTGCTGGGAGGGCAGGCACGTGCTCCCTAGCCCACACGCACAGCCCTGCCTGGGGTCAGGGAAGTCATTGGGAGGCCTGTGAGCTTGACCTTCCCAAGCGTGTCCGCGTCTCTTTTCCAACCTCACAAAATGAGAAGCCCTACTGCCCACCTCGCAGGGCTGTGGAGATGCGGTGAGATCCGCGGGTCGGTAAAGCACTGGGCACCGGCTCCTCCTGAGCAAACCACCCGGTGAGCCCGTGCAGGTGCCCCCCCAGTGGCTCCTGTGCGCACATGCGCAAGCTCCCGAGGGCCGGGGCACTGCCATGTGGAAGTAGACAGGAATGCTGTGAGCCCAGGGCAGGAGAGCAAGCAGCAGGAGCAGGCCCACATTTCTGCAGCACTCGGCCGTATGCGGGGCGCTTCACCCAGGGCGCTCCATTACACAGGAGAGGAGACTGAGGCCTAGAGCTAGATTCATTGCCAAAGGAGCCCCTTCCTTTTTTTTCTTTCTTTCTTTCTTTCTTTCTTTCTTTCTTTCTTTCTTTCTTTCTTTCTTTCTTTCTTTCTTTCTTTCTTTTTTTTTACTACTTATTTGAAAGACAGGGTTACAAGTTACAGACAGAAGAAGAGACAGAGAGATCTTTCATTCTCTGGTTCACTCCCCAAATGGCCACAATGGCCGGGGCTGGGCTAGGCCAGAGCCAGGAGCCCAGAACTCCATCCCAGGACTCCCAGTGGGTGGCAGGGTCCCAAGGCCATCTTCTGCTGCTTACCCAGGCACATCAACAGGGAGCTGGATGGGAAGCCGAGCAACGAGGACTTGAACTGGTGCCCTGTGGGATGCCCGCATCAAAGTTGGCGACCTGACCTGCTGTGCCACAATGCTGACCCCTGACTCCAGGCTGTATCAGCCACAGTACAGAGCCTTGGGGCCAGACTTTGCCCCCACCAACATAAGAGCCTGACAAGAGGTAATCAGAGCAGCCTTGCCTCCACCCCTTCCCTTTGTCCCTTTCCAGGCCCAGCCTAGGTGACCACAGACGGCCCGAGGGCACAGCCATAGACAGCACCCTCCCAAGCCTGTGTCCCCAGATCCCTAGCTCCATGCAGCTGGCAGGGTTGGCTCCCTGTGGGAGCCTCATGAGTCTGTCTCCTCAAGCCAGCCAGACCCCCAGCGAACATCTCCCTGGCCGTCTAGATGTCCGCAGTGCCCCAGACGGGCTGGTGCAGAATCAGGGTCACGGGCGCGGTCTTCCTGCAGTGTGATGCCAGTGTTCTCACTGTGTGTGGAGTGCTGCTCTGAGGACTCCTGGAGTCCTCACAACCACTTATGGGATAGGGATGACTACTAATCCCACTAATCCCATTTTACAGATGTGACGATTGTTCGATTCACACCCTCTGTTTCCACCCTGAAAGTGCAACTCCCATGGTCCTCTGCTCCGACCCTCCCCCCACCCCCCCCAGCAGGCTCTCCTCAGCGGAGCCAAGCAGAAACGCTTCCAACGCCCCCCACTCGGCCCCAGAGCAGAGGCCGGGAGGCAGGCTGACTCCTCCCCTCCCAGAGCTGCTGGGAGAGCAGGACAGGGCAGAGCCGTGCATCAGGAGAGGGGCCTCCTGCCAGGCCACACTGCAGGCCCACAACCACCACCATCCCCCACCCCCCACCACCCCCCGCACCACACGGAAGAGCTCTTCCTGCCTGGTTAGCAGCTGCTGGGAGACATCGGCGCCCCCAGGAGGGAGGCTGCTGCGGAGCTGACTTCGCGAGCCCAGTAGCTCTCTCCCAGCTCAGGAGCAACCATCCCAGTGACCCAGACCAGTCCCGTCTGGTTAGAGGACCAGGCCTGGGGCAAGCAACATACGGATCAGATGCAAACCATATGGTTCTTTCAAGAAGACAAAGGGGCCCGTATCATGCCACTGCTTGTGACACCGGCATTCCCTACTGGAGTGCTGGTTCATGTCCCAGCTGCTCCGCTTCCAATCCAGCTCCCTGCTAATGTGCCTGAGAAGGCAACAGAGGATGGCCCAAGTGCTTGGGCCCCTGCACCCACATGGGAGACCCAGATGGAATTCTGAGCTCATGGCTTTAATACATTTTTTTTTTTTTGACAGGCAGAGTGGACAGTGAGAAAGAGAGACAGAGAGAAAGGTCTTCCTTTTTGCCATTGGTTCACCCTCCAATGGCCACCGCGGCTGGCACACGGCGGCCAGCGCACCGCGCTGATCCAATGGCAGGAGCCAGGTACTTATCCTGGTCTCCCATGGGGTGCAGGGCCCAAGGACCTGGGCCATCCTCCACTGCACTCCCGGGCCACAGCAGAGAGCTGGCCTAGAAGAGGGGCAACCGGGACAGAATCCGGCACCCCAACCGGGACTAGAACCCGGTGTGCCGGCGCCTCAAGGCGGAGGATTAGCCTAGTGAGCCACGGCGCCAGCCTGAGCTCATGGCTTTGGCCTGGCTCAGCCCAGGCTATTGTGGCCATTTGGAGAGTGAACCAGCAGATGGATGATCTCTCCTTCTCTGTCTTTAGAATAAAGGGAAGAAACTAAGCAGCTGATCTGACCCAAGCAAGGAGGGGCTGGGGATCATTCCTCCTGGCCATCTCGGCCTATGCTTGCCTCTGACAATGGAGCCACTCAGTGCCAGCATCTCCACAGCGGCTCTGCAGCCCAGCCCACCACCCGTGCTCCAGCTCAGGCAGCCCTGGGACTCCTGCTTGGGCCCCAGAGAGGGCACTGCTGGGAGCCTCTCAATATTGCCAAGGGCCGGCGCTGTGGCGTGGTAGGCTAAGCTCCTACCTGCAGTGCCAGCATCCCATATGGGCCCGGCTGTTCCACTTCCTACCCTAGGAAAGCAGTAGAAGATGACCCTCTGATCCCATGTGAGAGACCCAAAAGAAGCTCCTGGCTTCAGATCAGCCCAGCTCCGACCATTGCAGCCATTTGGGGAGTGAACGAGCAGATGGGAAGACCTCTCGCTCTCTCTGCCTCTCTGTAATTCTACCTCTCAAATAAATAAAATCTTTAAAAAAAAAAAATAGTGCTGGGGCCGGCACTGTGGCACAGTGGGTTAAAGCCCTGGCCTGCAGTGCCGGCATCCCACATGGGCGCTAGTTCTAGTCCTGGCTGCTCCTCTTCCAATCCAGCTCTCTGCTATGGCCTGGGAAAGTAGTAGAAGATGGCCCAAATCCTTGGACCCCTGCACCCACGTGGGAAACCAGGAAGAAGCTCCTGGCTCCTGGCTTCAGATCGGTGCAGCTCCAGCCGTTACGGCCAGTTGGGGAGTGAACCAGCGGATGGAAGACCTCTCTCTCTCTCTACCTCTCTCTGTAACTCTTTCAAATAAATAAAATAAATCTTTAAAAAAAAAAATAGTGCCCCCAGCCTGAGACCTGGGGAGGGAAACAAGGAACCACTGGACTCTCCAGGAGGCGGGGCCTCCCTAGGGAAGCTCTGTGGGGCCCCACAGGGGTGAGGAGCATTGAGAGCTGTCCCTGCTGGGCCAGAGAGGGCACCTCCTACGCCCTCTCTCACAGGAGGTGCCACCAGGTCACCTAAAAACACCAACCACCAGGGAGATAAACGTGACGGGGACAGTGCAAGGTGACCCAAAGTCCACAGCCGGGGCTCCACCAGCATGAGACGGGCTTTCTAGCACAGTGGAGTCGAGGGCCCGCGTGTGATCTGCCCCATCGCAGAAGGTGCCAGCCAAAGCAGAATCCCACCCCTTTCCTGCCCTCCACCTGATTAAAACGTCGGCAGACTCCCACTCGCAGACTGTTCTGTACCAATGTCCAGCAGCAGCAGCTCCACCCGATGAGCGCAGGGGGCAGCGGCACCTTCCTCTTCTCAGAGGGACCTTGACGCGTCTCCATCAAGCAAGGCTCCCATCTCCACGGACTCACTCACTAGAAACGAGGGCACTGGCGGCGGCCGTGTGCGCTGGCCTGTGTGAGCCATCTGCTTCTGGGAGTGCAAAACCAAGGGTGCGAAGCTGAAGAGGCCCGGGGAGGGGCGGGTGTGTGGCACAGTGCAGTGGTTAAGACGCCACTTGGGAGGCCCACGTCCCATCCCGGGGTGCCTGGTTGGAGTCCCAGCTTGGCCGATGCCGGCTTGCTGCGGATGCACACCCTGGGAGGCAGCAGACGGCAACTCAGTGGGTCTGGGCCCTGTCACCCAGTGGGAGACCTGGATGGAGTTCCTGGCTCCTGGTTTGCTGCTGTGGACATCTGAGTGATGAACCAGCAGATGGGCGAGCTCTATTTCCCTTTCAAATAAATTCACACACACACACACACACACACACACACACGAATAACAGCAGCTTAAAATCATGTGTTTGCGAGAGAACTGAAGGAGAAAGCTAGGGCCACCATCCTTTTGTCGGCCGTTTATCACGGCACTCTGCAACCTGCATGACACCTGCCAGAAAGGGCCCACGCCATGCGGCCAGCAGGGGAGGGGAGGGAGGCAGGCAGGGCAGGAGCAGCAAGGGGCCCTCTGATTCCACCAGGACACAGTGATGACCTGAGCCACCCCTTCCCAGCACCACAGGGAAGGGTGGGGCTGGAAGCAAGGGGAAGGGAGGTAAGGGGTGGGGCTGAAGGGAGAGCCACAGACTGTCAGCCCACCCCAAGCCTCTGAGCTCTGGGGGTGCAGGGGAGGGGGTGGCCTCTCCGCGTGTAGGGAGCTGGGCTACAGCACCGGGGGCCCAGGCACTGGGAGGTCCCTGAGCCTTGGTCTCCTCGTGCATAAAGCTAGAGCAGGTGTCCACGCGCACCTCTGCACTGCGCTGATTAACTCGGACACCTGGGGCGGGGCCCCGTGAAGACGAAGCTGCCTTCCCCCCTGCTACTCTCGATCAAGAAGACCGAGGCCGAGCCCTGCATGCGTGCGCGCACACACACACACACACACACACACACGACAGCCGGGTAGAAAAAGGACCCGCAGAGGTTTAATTGATGCAGAACACACAGGATTGTCACCAGAGTTGGTCGTACCACACGAGCGATTCCAAAGCACATACAACGAGCCAAGTAACAAAATGGGCTTTCTCTGTGCAGTCGGCTGATGCCTACAAAGTACCTGAGGGGGTAGAAAAGCCAAGGGGATCTCAGTTTCTTTTTCCATGGCAACGAAATGAGGGGCGGGGCGGAGACAGCTAGCTTTGAGGCCACGGGGAGGCAGGGGCAGCCCCACAGCTTTCAAGAGAAGAAAAATGGGGGCATTTTGTTGAGACAACGGGCCGGAGCCCCCGAGGCGCGTGCCGCAGGAAGCTGCGCCAGCACGGCAGCCGCTCCGCCTGGCAGGAGGCCCCTCGCTGCCAGGCTCTGGGACGAGGCGGCCGTGGCATGGGGCAGGGGGTGGGACAGGCAGAAGGGACGGAGCTGCGAGCCTGTGCACAGACCCAAGGCCTCCTCACGGAGGAGAGTGAAGGCCAGAAGCCGCCCCGCCTCTCCCTGGGGCTCTCTGGCTTCCTGAAGAAGTATGCGTGAGACCTGAGATGCGGGCTGCTGGCGCTGGGAGAGGCGGGCACTCCTGAGCCCGGGGGAAAGCACAGTGCTCGGAAGGGGACAGAGGGAGAGGCAGCGGAGCTTCCTGGGGCCCAGCAGCCACAGTGGGGCTCTGGTGGCCGAGCCCAACCCTGAGAGGGTGGAGAGGAGAGCCGGGGAGCAGCCGCTGAGAACAGAAGGGTCTGACCTCCGCCAGGCTGAGGTACTGGAGACACGGTGTGGCCGCGGGGCGCAGACAGGCAGGGCACTCGGTCCTAGTGGTCCCAGGGAGCAGCTCAGCTCCAGATCCCCGTGGTCTCGGGAGGCAGCTCCTCTGATGCCAACCTCCGGGCCCAGGTCCCCAACGCCCCCAGCTGCCGCACACCTGCAGCACTGCTGTGCCTTCGCCAGAGCCCACAAAGCCGCCGCATGTCCACCTGAGCCACGCCACATGGTCACAGAAGCCATGGCTTGTGGTTTACCGATGCTGCCACCTGTCCTCCCAGCCCCGAGCAGGGCAGGCGGCAAGGGGACAGGAGGACACCGTATCAGGGGGATAAAGTGCAGGCAGCTCCTCAGGCACTTGGTCTGTGTGTGCAGGAGGCCGGGCTGCCCCAGAGCCCCGGCTCGGGGCCTCAGTAGCGATACACCTTCAGGGTCTTGTCCTCATCCAGCCCCAGCTGTAGCAGGCCCACAGTGGCTGCTGGCTTGGGCACGGAGAAGAGATGTCTGGCCACAAGGTGAAGGGAAACTCAGGTCAGCTGGGCACGACTCGGCAGGGGCCGCGAAAGGGTCACAGGCAGAAGGAAAGCACGCCCAGGGGCTGGACCAAGGCTTGGGACCAGCAGAAAGGATACGACTTGGGGTCGTTCCGGAAATGTTCCAGCCACCTGCGGTTAGCCTCGATGATGCCCTGGAAGTTGGTGCTGCTGGCCTCGGGGACCTGGGACTGGGGGCGCTGCAGGAAGCGGAGCTGCTCACTGCAGAGGGTGTGGGGAGGGGAAGAGAGCAGGAGCGGGGCCGACCGTCACATCCCCTTGCCGTGCAACTGGAGCTTTCTCTGGCAATTCAGAGCCCCTCCTCTGGCAAGAGCTGTCCCCCAGAACCACGAGCCTCGGCCCTCTGCCCCCTCCCTGGGTGCCCACTACCGGCAGGAGCTCCAGGCTCCCGCCTCTGCCTGTTTCCAGCCAAGCTCATCGGCAAAGGGCTCCCCTCAGCCAAGTCAAATACTCGCCCAGCATCAGCCCCCAAACTGGCCAAAGTGACGGCGGGGGTACTGATGGTTGGGGACTGAGCAGGGAAGGGGGGGAGACGCTTGGCAAGGAGTGAGATGAATGGGAAATTAATAACAGGTTTAAATAATCGCCCGTCTGTCTCCCCGACAGGGTGCTCCTCTTGCTCCAGATGTCGCTCAGCAAGACTTGGGGAAGAAGGCAGCAGCGGAAGCAGAGCCCTCGATGCCAAGGACAAAGGCCGGACACCAGGGCTGCCGGGGTGGGGGTGGGTCACAGGAAGGGGCACAACCGCCAAGGGCTGACTCTGCCCACAGGGACCACAGGGCAGCTCTCTGCTGAAGCTGGCCGGGAAGGCCCAGGCCCAGCGCACTGGAACCACAGAGCCGTGGAGTTGACCCTGCCCTGGCTGTGGACAGTGCCTCAGACCCAGGCAAGGGGCAGGCAGCTCTGTGGACCGGGGCCTCATCTCTCCGGGCAACAGGACCAGGAGGCGTGCTCCCCTCCAAGGCCCCACCTGCCCAGGGTGGTGCAGGGAGCAGCCTGAGGTGAGGGTCCACTCCGGGCCCACGGGGAGCCTTACCTGGCAGACACGTACCCCAGCTTGTTCTCCAGGGGGGGCGGGCAGTTACTGAGCAACGGGATGCCAGCTGGAGACGAACGGGCAGTGAGTCAGCAGAGCCAGGCCCCAGCATCTGCCCACCAGCACCCCCCCGCCCCCACACAGACAAGGCAGTGCCCCCAGAGCACACAGAAGCAAGTGAAGTTCCGGTAGCTGCAGGTGAGGCAGGAACTGTCCTACTCATGTTGATTCTAAAAGTTAATCTACTTTCCATTGGGAGGGGCAGGCAGAAAGTATGTTTTTGCTTTTGTTTTGTTTTTCACTTTTTCCCTCAAATGACGGCTTTTCACATTCCTCGGCAGGGCTGTGGGACCAGGGAGGCCGCCTGGCCCTGGAGCGAGGGAAGCCACGTGGCTCAGGGGTTATAAACAGAAGCCTGGAGTCACAGAGACACGGGGTCAAAACCCAGCTCGCTGCTCACTCACGGAGCATCCCAGAGCATATTACTTAACCACCCGGGGCTCCGTTCCCCATCTGTGCAGTGGGGATAACTATCACAGCCTCAGGGACCCATCAGCAGGAGGAAATGAAGACATGCACACAGGGTGCCTGGCCCGTGCGGTTGTGGCCCAGGTGGTGGCGCGGGCCCTGCAGGTTCTGCCCAGGCTCGCGTGAACCACCACGAACCGCACAGCTCTGGCTCAGGGCCACCTGCGGGCTCCTCTTCACGAGGGACCCACGGACCTGGCTCAAGCTGAGGCAGGGCAAGGGGTAGGCAGAGAGGATGAGCAGGAGGAAGGGCGTAGAGGGGAAGAGGAGGAGGTGGGAAGGCTCCGCCCAGAAGCAGGCCCTGCCCCGAGGGAGGCTTACATGGAAAATACTTGCGCCACTTCTCCAGCAGGAAGTCGTCCACTGTCTGAGCCACGGAGGAGGAGAGCCTGGGGCCCAGCCCCGGGTCCCAGGCCCACGAGGTGGACACGGGCGAAACAGGAGACGCGGCTGGGATGGGGGTCAGGGAGGGGTAGGCAGGCGTGGGGACGCTCTTGGAGGGCCGGGCTGAGAACGGGGCCGGCGTGCAGGCGAAGAGTGGCTGCGGGGGCGGCGGCGGTGGCGGCGGCGGCGTGCCGAGACTGCCCAGCATGCTGAGCACCGCGTTCAGCTCGCTGCTGATGCGCTGCAGGGAGCTGCTCAAGTGGTGGATCTTGGTGGGGAAGATGGGACTCGGGGTTGGCGTCGCTGGAAGAACAAGGCAGGCGCTGGGCTTGGTTCAGGGCCCTGAAACGTCCCGCCCAGCTGGCACCGTGGCACCTGGGGCGGGGCCTGGGGGCGAGAGGGCTCCTGTGTCCCCCACAGTGCAGACAGCAGCTGGCCCTAGACAGCTGAAGGGGAGAGGACCCCGCTGCCCAGCAGCAGGTGGCCGCCGCAGAGGGAGAGCAGCTTCCCGGGAGGGGAGGCTCACCAGGCCCGACGTCTCCCGACCAAAGGCTCCATGGCGCTCAGAAGGCCCCCCTGACCCCCTGGGCCCTGCCTGCCCCAACCCACACAGCGTCCCTTCTTGCCAGCGCTTCTAGACGTGGGCTCAGAGACCTGTCCCCTCAGTGCTGAGGGCGGGGACTGTGCCCCTGTTCCCCAAGCTCCTCCCTCTCCCAGATGCAAAGGCCCCACCCTTGCCCTCTCCACCCCCTGCAGCCACCACACTCACCAGGAGGCAGGGAGGAAGATTCACAACTTTCACTGCTCTCTTCCTCCTCGTCGCTGAGGTCAAAGGTCACCACCTTCTTGGTGGGGGCTCCTCTCAGAGTGTCCTCATCGGAGGCCTGACGGGCAGACGTGCTAGTCTTCACCCCCGCTCCCCAGGGACTTGCTACCCCCTTGCCCTTGTGATGTGCGGACAGAGGACTTGGTGACTGGGCTCGTCTGGGGCCCAGAGTCCCAGCAGACACCTCGGAGAGGCTAAGAGAACCCAACTGCCTGAGAAGAGGCCGAGATCGGCCCCCACTCCCAGTCAACTCCTCTGCAGTGTGTCTGACACTGGAGCTCCAAGCCCTGGGCGTCCAGGGGAGAGTCCACAAGGACCCAGGGAAGGTGGGCACCCCTGCCACAAGCATCCATCTCAGAGAGCTGGCCACAGCCCTCCTTGGGTGCCTCTGGGGGGTAAGGACAGGTGTTAGTCCCCCTGCTCTGGGACCTTCTCTGGAGGCTCCAGGTGTGCTCGGCACCACCCAGCTCAGACAGCCAAACCCAAGGGCGCTCAGCAAGCTCAGAGACGAGCCACTGCCATCTCTACCTCCAGGACCCTGAGCCCACTGCCCAGCCCCGGGCTCTCAAGGCCCAGCTCCCCCGGAAACAGGCAATGCCAGGACCGGAAGAGGGAGGTGGGCTCCGCAGCCACAGCGCTGTACCTCTTCTCGAAGGGAAGACTCCAGCTCGTTCAGCTTCTGCTCTTTCTTCTTCAGCAGGTCACGGCCTTTGCGCATGGCCGACTTCATCTCATCCAGGTGTCTGGTCTCCTGCAGCCAGGGAGGCGGGGGAGGAGCAGTGACTAACCACACAGACAGCAATCTGGCTTCCAGATTGGTTATTTATAATCACTACTATCATCATCACCACCACCGCCAGTGTTCAGAGAGATTAAGCTGAGTAACAGCCTGGGGAAGATACCCGAGAAGCCTGCCCGTCGGCCTGTGCCAGCCCCTGGCCCTCTGCTGCCCCCGGGCCGGGTTCAGGACCACAGGGGCCTGTGTCCCCTCCCCAGCTCTTGGCAGTATCACAATTCTAAGGGCGCAGGCATGAACCAAGAGAGCCCAGCTGCAGGGACCCTCCCCTGGCGTAAAGTTTGGTGGCCTTAACCCTAAAAATGAAGTCTGCCTCTTCACTGCAAATTAAAAAGAAGCAAAACAGAGACAGAACTCAGACTTACCCTGAGAATGTTCAAAAGATTTTCATTTACAAAGTCCTTAGTGCAACAGAATGGAAAAGCAAAACCCTGGATTTAAAAATTTTTTAAGCCTTAATTGTACTCTTGACCAGAAGGCCAGACCAAGGGCACAGGCTAAATAGCCTGTCTCTGAAATGCTTGGGAGCAGAAGTGTTTCGGATTTTGGAATCTTTGCAAAGACTTTCCCATCCAAACCTCAGAGCGCTCTGGATTGTGGATGTTGGGTGCGGGGCGCTCGGCTTGTGCTGCCTGGCACAGTATACGTGGCCATCACAAGGCTCCAGGGGTTTACTGTCAGAGACGGTGTCGCCACCCCCCCACACCGCCCCATGACACCGCGTTCCGCAGGCTCCCTGCCCGGGGCCTGCAGGCTCTCCTCCGGGCTCCTGACCTCCTCCAGGTTCTTGCGCACATCTTCCAGGACCTTGGAGCCTGGTGGGTCTTTGGCCACCTCCTGAGCACTGGCCAGCTCCTGGCGCCAGTGCTGCCGGGCGGCCTTCAGAGCCGTCTGCCGCCTCTGCATGGAGCGCGTCTGCTGCACCAGGAACTCCTTGGCACTGCGGAGGGCTATCCCTTCAGCAGAGAGATAGTGCCGGACGCTGCAGAGGTGAGGCCAGGCCAGGGGCATTGGAGAAAGAAACAGAAGACTCTAAATTCTGCTGAAGGAACATGGCCATTTCCCCGGCAGAGGCCCACATGGGCACAGAGAGGAGCGGCTGGGCTGGGGTGTGAGGTGCCGGGGTAAATGCCTACACCATGCAGCATATGGGGCTAAAAGCTCCCACCATGATTCTGAAAGGGACCATGCCCGCGCCTCCCAACCCACGACCGGACTCTCCCAGCAGTTCAAGCTTCAAGCAGAGGCCAGCACGCGGTCCCTGGGCCTCCCCCGGAGGCAAGCCCACTGGTAGTCACTGCCGCCTCATGCCTGCTCAGCCAGCTGTCACACGGGCTCTCGTTCACTCCATCACGGGCCCTCAACCCGGTGTCAGACGGGCTTTCGGAACTCACCTGTCCAAGGACAAGGGGCTCTCCTCCTTGCTCTGGGAGAAAGAGGATGCCTCTTTGGCCAGGTTCTAAGGACACAGGGTAGAAAAGACCCACTGAGGGCAGCAAAAGCAGATGCCCTGCAGGACCAAGAGACCCTGAAGCCCCTCCCAGTGCCCAGACAAGGAAAAGGCGCTGCCAGCTGCCAGGCACTGCCCACGGGCGCCATCTGGCGTGTGGAGAGGCCGCAGGGGGCTGGGCTGCATGCAGGGCAGAAGCAGGCCCCTCCTGAGGACCCACGCCAGCCCTGAGCCCCAGCTCACTGTCCCAAGGGATTTCCTCAGGTCTTCAATGCGGAGACTGGGCTCAAAATGTGGAGCAGCCTGGTGACTCTCCTCGGCCGCCAGCTCCTGCAACGTGGACTGCTTCCTCTGGACTTCAGCCTCCAGGCTGCTGTGAGGGGAAAGAGGAGCGGAAGTGGGGTGTGAGACGCAGTCACGCCACGGGACCACCTCCACACCCCCCTCAAGACCCCCGAAGCAGGCGGAGCCGAGGCAGGAACAGTAGAACAAGAGACCCCACCGTGTTCCACAGCCTCTTCACACCTCACTCCCTACAACTGTAGCAGACACACCCCTCCGCCTGGTTCCACGTCAGACCCGCCCCTCTGCCTACTGATTGGGCCATGGTGAGGCAGGGGCCGTGAGTGACAGAAGGCAGAGGCCAGGCGGAGGTGGCCACGGGGGACAGGTCCCGGTGCCCACACACCTGACGTGTCTCTGCAGTCTCTGACTCTGCGCCTGCAGCTGATCCAGCTGGGACTCCAGGTCCAGCTTGCGAGCCTGAAGCTCATCGAGCACCCTCCGGAGCTGCCGGCTCGACTCCATCAGCTGGGCGTGCTCCTTCTTCGCCTCCTCCAGGTGCCGATGGGTGGCTGTGGCTTCCTGGGGTGGGGAAGAGACAAGCACCGGGAGACGTCAGGGGAGCAGGCTGCACTAGAGGGCGAGGGGAGCCGGAAGAGACAGCAGGGGACGTAACTCAGAGCCGCTGGCTCTGCGGTCAGGCAGCCAGGGGTGCACAGGCTCCCGTCCTCCCTCCACGGCCCCACTCCCCGAGGACCCCGAGCTGGAGTCCCCAGAGCAGTGCCCTGGACAGGCCTGCACGGAGGAGGAGGACAAGAGGAGACAAACCTCTCTCTCCAGAGCCACCTGCCTCTGCACGTCAAGCAGCTGCTGCTTCTCCTTCCGGGCCGTCTTCTCCTGCGGGCCAGAGACGGGGCCCTCTGACCGACTACACACCCCAGCTCTCAGGGGCAGGTGTGCTCCCTCTCTGGGGGAGCAGACCCAAAGGTCAAGGATGCCTGTAGACGCTGCCCCCACCACAGCTCCCTCACCTGCACGTCCAGCTGAGCCAACTTGGCCTTGACATCTTTGGTTCTTATTTCAAGCTCCACCTCTAAATCCTGGAGTTTCCTTTCCTGCCCACAAGACACAGGTGGAAAGTAAACTGCGTGGACAGCGTGTAAGGCATCAGCAGAGGAACATGAAGGCACTCCGGAACATACCATACCACACCCCAACTGCCCAGCAGGCACAGGCTTCCTCCCAGCATGCCCCAGTCGCCTCCCAGGAAGGCATTAAACCTTCCCCTCGTGCACAGGAGCAAGGAGAAGCACAGGCGTCAACCCGAGGCCTGATGTGAGTTGTCGTCTCCTGACCCTGGGCCTGTTTCCTGGCCCAGGAATGAAAGGAGCAAAGGTGCCCAGCCTGGAGCTGACCATGAGCGACTCCATTCCTGAAACTGTCAGGTTCCGTCCCACCATGGCCGCAGCACTCTCCTACCGCCCCCCAGCCCCCCACCTGCTCCCGCTGCCGGCGCCACAAGTCCTCGCGCTGCTTGTCCTGCTCCTGCCTCGTGCTCTCCAGCTCTCGCTCGTGGGCCCGACGCAGGCGCTCCAGCTCTCCCGTCAGGTGTGCCAGCAGGTCAGCCCGCTGCTTCCTCTCCTGCAGGGAGGGCGGGGCCCCACACACCCCAAGAGTCACAGTTCTCCCCATTCCTCAGCCTTGGCTCAGTAAGACCAGGACCACCATCAGCCCCTGAGGCCCAAGCAGCGAGGACAGCATGGGGTCAGCCCCCAGGAAACCTGCATCCCTCCCCAGCTGAAGCAGACGTTGGCTAGTGCCACAGGGAGTCCCCTCTGGGAGCCGGGCTCCCCTCTTGTTCAACTCTCCTCCATAAGGGAAATCACTGATAAATCGTCACCATTCCTCAGCAGGGCAGTCAGTGGGGCGGGAAGGACGGCGACCAAATTTCATCATGGGACACTGGTTCTGCCCCCAGGGGATGCAGGAAGAGGCTGGGGTACAGGTTCCAGTCACTGGGGCAGGGGCCTAAAATCCGCCCCAGAGGCCTGGCTCTGGGCTCAGGTCGGCCGCCCCACCCGTTTGGCTTGGGTCTGCTCAAGTGACTGAGCCTCCCCTTCTTAAGGCCAAAGGGTGAGGGTGGGCAAAGGGTCTCTAAGTAGCAGCTGGCCCTTGCCACTCTGTTTTCAGATGTCCCAAAACCTTGATTAGCCGTGGCAGCATGGTGTCAGAGGGAGGGAGATGGGAGGTTTTGGACTCGGACAGCCTGGACTGGAATCTTGGCTCTCAGGAAGGTTAATTAAATTCTCCAAGTCTCGGTGTCCTCATCTTTAAAGTAGACATGGCAACACTGCCGTTTCCTAAGACAGTAGTGAGGACTTAACGGGTCACCCACAAGGAGAGCTCAGAACAGTGCCTGGCGCACAGCACAAGCCAGTCTGCTGGCAGTGCAGCCGGCCTCATAGGACTCACCTCCCAGTAGGGGCCTTTGTCCAATGCTTTAGTAACAGGCAAACAAGCAACTTCACCATTGCAGGGCTCATGGAAGAAAACCTCCCCCGTTCCCGACCACAGTCTGTCCCCCTTTCCCGACCCTGCAGCCAGCTGGGAGAGGCCCCGGGAGTCACACCGGGGGATGCAGCCGCACTACCTCCACTTCGTACTGCTCTCTGGCCTCAGCCACCGCTCGCTGGTGCTCCTCCTTCATCCTGTCCAGCTTCCTCTCGTGCTCCCTTTCCACCTCCTGGCGCTTCTCCCGCAGGAGGCTGCTGAGCTGCAGGGCAGACAGCAGGGGTCCAGCAGGCAGGACACAGGGGTGGACCAGCACACCTTACACACATCTCCCCATTGCCCCTGACATGCACACACATGACACACACCACGCATGGTGCATGCACAGCCTCCCCCACCAACACTCCCTCTGTGCATACAGCAGACTGGGGATAGGACCCAGCCTCGAGGAACTAAGGCACAAAAACGGAAGGAGAAGTGCTAGCCCCCGCTGGGTCACCCGCGGCACACTGGGGGACACTGAGGCCAGGTCGGCTCAGTGACCCCACGGGAGCCCGGGACAGGGGGAGCAGCACTCACCTCCTGCTCGTACTCAAGCACTTGGTGAAGCTTCTGGTAAGCTCTCTGCTCTGCCTTCCCCAGGCTCTCCCGCAGCTCAGCCTCCTCTCTCTGTTGAGCTTCCTCAATCTTCTTCTGCAGGCCGGACAGCACCTGAGGCAGCCCCAGAACGCAGGGGAGTGTGACATTCGGAGACGGGTAAGCTCCCGTGGGGCTCATTCCTGGGGGTCCAGCACCCAACCCAGGGGCCTGGAGGGAGAGGGAAGCTCCCCCTTGTAGTCATGGATGGAACTGAGCTCCTCTGCTGACCAGGGGCAAAGGGGGCCACAGGGCTCACACCCAGGCCCTGCCCCCGGAGGCCGAGGCCGGCAGCATCTCACCTCCTGGTGCTCACACCCAGGCCTGCCCCCGGGGGCCGAGGCCGGCAGCATCTCACCTCCTGGTGCTTGGTCTCCAGCAAGGAACGCTGCTGCTCTAGCTCAGTTCTGTGCTCCTGCTCCAGCCTTGCCAATGCCTGGGGAGCGAGGGGGGCCCATGTGGGAAGCAGGGCAGGGATGCGGGCTGGTAGCAAGCATGGGGGAAGGTGCAGGGAAGACCTGTAGAAAGGAGCCGAGGGCAATCACAGGGGCGGCTCAGCCCCTAAAGGCTGCGAGTGGCAAACACGCAGGAACATGAGGGCTGGAGCAGCACCACTCCCAGCCCTGCCTCCGGGCCGGGCCACAGGTAACACAGACGGCATGCACAGCTATAAAGATGCCTGGGCCCGGGAGGGCAGGGAGCTTAGGCACATTCTCTCTGAGCGCCTGTGGTAGAGGGCCGTCCCCCAGTTCTGATGTAGTTTTTCTGGGCCTAATGGCTCAAACTCCACTCCTCATCAAAAAGCTAAAACAGCCCACAGAGTCCGTCATGGCGAGCAGACTCTGGCTGCAGGGAGAGGGAATGAGGGGGCAAAGGAGAAACACCCTCTAAGTCGCAGCCTCTCGTTCTAAGACAGGAGACAAAATGGGGCAGAGGAAGTCACTCCCGACGCCCCGCAGGGCCAGGTCGCTCTGTCTCGGGCTTCTGACGGCGGCTGCTGCCACAGACCCAGCCCAGCCCCAGAGGGGCCTCGAGACACCTGCAGTGACCTCGGTGCTGCAGTGGAGACCAGGGCCAGCACCTGACCCGAGTCAGCTCCCCGAGACCAACGGGCCCAGAGGGTCAGTCTCCCACGCCGTCTGTGTGCCATGCCCACGCCTGCTGCAGGTTTGCTCTTCATCTTCCTCTACGCTCAGTCCCGCCCTGGGCAGCCCTGAGGGAGACGTGTCGGAGAGAGGCCCCACTCCACTTGCTCACGTCTTTCCGCTCCCCTTGCAGCCGCTCCCTCAGCTGCCGCAGAGCCTCCTCCGTCTCCGCTCTCAGGGCAGCCTGCTCGTCCTTCTCCAGAGCCGCCATCTCTTCTCTGAGCAGCTCCAGCTTCTGCCTGCTCTGCTGTTCCAAGCTGGCCCTCTCCGCCTTCTCTAGAGACTCCAGCTCCTCTCTCAGCCTCTGCAGGGAAGCCTCTTGCGTGGCCCTGGGTAGACACAGCGGCATGCTCATGGGCCTGTGCACACCGGGACAGCCCCACGGGGCTGGCAGTGCCCAGGTGTGCACTCACCTGATTTGGTCCTCATCTGCCTCTGTGCTGGAGCGGAGCTGTGCTCGGAGCCGGGACAGCCTCTGGCTCTCCTCTTCCCTCATCCGAGCCTCCTCCTCCTCGGTGGCTTTCTGCAGCTGCTCCTGCAGGGAACTGGAAGGCAAGGCAAGGCAAACTTGCTGGAGGGAACGTGGGGTCTTCCCCCTCCGATTGCTAACCCCATGCTGCCTCCCTATAAAACATCCCAGGGGAGTAAGAGGGCCGTGAACTCCAGCCATCGCAGCAGAGCTGCCCTCTGCCTGCACGTTCACTCCTGCAGGCATTGTGTCACGCACTCAAGGACCCCATGGTGACTCTGGCTCCGCACACTCTCCCTCCCCAGCCTTTCCCCTGAGCTCCAGGGGCATCTGCTGAGCCACCGCCTCCGAACCCTCTCACACTCTTCCCTGCCTCTGTCTGGGTCTTTTCTCATGCCAGCTGCTCTGCCCAGAGTTCCCTTTTCCGTCTCCGTCTGGCCAGCTCAAATCCCTTGCTCAATACCCATCTCTCTGCTCTCTGCAGTGTGCTCACAACTCCCTCCCAGTTCCCAGGTTCACCTTCCATTCCCACTGCACTTTACACACCGACCTCTCTTACCCAGCCGATCTGCACCACCCACGTAACAAACTGCATCTCTTTTGAACCTGTGCTTTCCTTGCGAGTCTGGAAACTTCTCCAGGGAAAGAATCTTGTTTTCAAATCTGTTATATCCCAGGCAAGGAACATCGTAACAGACCCAAGGAAGGTGCTTAACCAGTGCGTACTGAATACGAACAGCATGGGCCAGCCTCAAACTCTAAGCCTTCGTTACCCCTGAGTGCTACCTTATTTACAGGCCATGTCATCCCGAGTGCCCTTTTTGGGTAACTCCTCACTCAGCCCCCACACAACCAGAAGACGTGTGCCGTGCACTCGGCAGAATTTCAAGTGAAAGCAAGGCCTGATCCAAGACAATTTCTTTGAAACCCTTCTGTAGCAAATTCAAAAGCCCTAAAAGATTTAGGATCGGATCATTTTCAAGTTATCCGCACCTCTGCTCTCTTCCATTATGAGAGATTTGAGTCAAGTAAAAACCCTTCCTCCTAGGGTCCCCCAGAAGCTCTTTCTTCGACCTCCAGTGACACAGAACGTTAGACCTGGCGGGGATCACCAAGGCAATCCAGTCTCTTATTCTACAACTCAAGAAACTAAGGGCCGGCCTGCCCGCCTGCCTGCCTGCCTTCTCATTCAAGAAATACCTCCTACACAAACAGCTGTGGCTTCCAGAAAGTTCCACCACATAGAAGTTTCCCAGCAGAGAGCAGGAGACCCCACCTCTCAAAAAGGCTCAGGCACAAACAGAAGGGCTTCTCATGAGGGACAGTTTCGAAGCAAGCCAGGCAAGGCACTTCCCCCAGAGCAACCACTCCGCCGAGACTGGCTGAAGCGACTGATCCCAGCTGAAAATGGAGCAAGGGCTGCTATTTACAGAGCGACTCTCATTTCCCAGGCCTGAAGCAGATATCTGCGGCATGGCAGTCTTTCCCACGAATGGAGGGGGCTCCAGAAAGGTCCCTCTGGACTCAGGGCTTGAGGGAAGTGAGAAGAAAGTACAGTCCAGTCACTCGGGCCCAGGGAGGCCAGCTGGCGCAACACCACCAGGATCTCCCCCAGGACACTGCCTCTCCAGGTGCGCTGTGTCACAGGCCACCCGAGTGGGCCCCGCCCCAATCTGCAACCGGCTCCAGGAAGACGACACTGAGGAGCTGGGGAGAGGTCTGCTCTTTGGGATGCACAATAAAAAGACCCCAAGTCAGCAGATCCTGCACTGGGCCAATGAGAGTGACTGCCCCTGAACACACACACCCACTCCCAGTGCTCAAGTTCTAGTTTCCTGTTTCATTTTCTCTAAATTAAGCACAGATGTCTTACACACTCTTTGCTATGTATGTTCTAAAAATAGTAATTCCCCACCACTCTTGGATGTTCAGCTTAATAGACGGGAGCTAGCCTTAAGTTACATCCTCCACTGTTGCTACTAACAGACCCCAGGTGTCCATCTATCAGGTAAAGAGGCCAGCAAAGGGACTCCGTTTCTCGGCCTCCTTCGCAACTAGGGGGAACCACGAGACAGAGCAAACGTCACTGGGTGAAGTTTCCAGAAGCAGCAGCCCGGTGCTCTCCAGGGTGGGAGGAGGGCTCCCCCCGCTCCTCCGTCCCTGTGAGGGCCCGGGGAGGGGGCTCAGGGACGGGCAGGACCTGAGAGACTTCACTTTCTGCTGGACGACCTCCTCTTCCTCCTCTTGCCACAGCTTCTCCCGTAGCTGCTGCATCTTCTCTCGCTCCAACTCCAGCAGCCGCCTCTGGTCTTGTTCAAGTTCCTGGGCCACTGCCTCTTCCACGGCCTTTAGTGCGGCCTCCGAGGGCTGCTGTGGAGGAGCCGCAGGCTCTGTAGATGGCCTGCCATGGTAGGAACAGCGCGTCACTACAATCTTAGCATCTGCCCAGCTTGGGGCTTCAAGGTTCACAAGGGTACAGAGGGCCCAGAGTCAGGAGTCACCTATGCAGGTCACTGCCCAGGTCCCCCTCAAAGATATGGTCAATATATGTTCTATAGGGCAAGCCCCACTGTGGCCCTCTAAGGCCCCAAGAGACATGGGGAAAGGCAGGCCAGGGACCTGGGAGATCACCGCCTGAGGGCAAAACTAGAGCTGTGGCTCAAGGGCTCGCAGCAGCAGGAAGACAGTGAAGCCCGGACCCTGCTGGATGCTTCCCCACAGTGGCTCACGGTCCTCTTTCTTCCCACCAGGACTCTGCCTGCTACGTAAGGCACGTGCCAGGCTCCAGACAATGCCGTCTCCCCAGTACATAGTGCATATGAGCCTGTGAGAGAACCGGCAGGACGTCCCCCAGCCCTGTGGCCTGCAGCAGTCCGTGGAGGTCCAGGGATGGGCAGGACACACCTCTCTGAGCCAAACACGTAGCGAGCGCACCCCAGGACCACTATGTCCCATGCCGCCCCATGGTGGCACGCTGGAATCTGCGTAGAGTGAATTCAATGTTTTGGAAATGGGTAAAAGGAACCCAGAGCTGACTTGGATACACGGAGGGCTGACAAGATAAGGAATATTTGCTTGGTTAAAAAGAAGTCTATGAAGCAATGCAGACTGGCATCTGGCTTGCATTCTGGTTCTGGAAGGAACTACCCGAAGGGAAACCCTGGGAACAGCTGGAGCAATGCACGCACAAGCTCACTGATGTCCTTCACCTCCTACAGCGGCTGTCCCAACGGCCGGGATGTCTTCCTGTTTCCAGGCCCCTGCCCCATATGGCAGACCCTGGCTCACAGCACAACCACCACCCCCCACCCCTGCAGGATGCACAGGCTGCTGTGGGCCTGGCGCTGGGGCTCAGGCGGCCTCAGCAGGAACATGTGGGCACGACTCAAATCAAAGGGGAAGGGATAAGAGTCAAACGGGGGGGGGGGGGGGGGTCCTCGCTGCTGGAGACTCAGAACTCCCCTCTGCCTCCAGCCCCTGAACCGCAGCAGACGGAAGGCAATGGGCAGGGGCAGAAGAAAACAAAGGCTTAGGAATTTGTTCACAGCCCCTTGAGCCTAGCCAGCGAAGGGAGACCAAAGTGGCTGCTGACGTCTCTGAAATACCATTAAGACCTTCCCTAAAATCACAACTCAAACCAGAGCAGTCTTGAGCCCTGTTTTTCTATTCTTGTCTGCTCTCAACTCCACCTCTTCCCTCCCTCCAAATCCTGGCTTCCTCTCGGTCCCCTGCCGCAGCCCCACTGGTGCAGAGCTAAGAGACGTGGCTGCCACCTCCTTGGAGAGCCCTGCCCTCGGAAGAGGCCTCCCCCCCCAACCTCTCCGCCTCATCAACCCTCCAACTCATTTCCGACCTTGGCTGAAAACATCTTTTTTCCCTGAGATGGTGCCTTTTAATGTCTCTCTCCCCTGCGGGCTGTGCGGCTCTGCAGAGCCCTTGGGACAGATGCTGCGGAGAGACGGCCGTCAGACTGCGTGGCGGCGTGTGCCCTGCTGCGCACCACTGAGTCTGCCTGCACACCTCGCAGGCAGGCAAATGGGGCCGTTTTCCAGTGGGCCTCTGCTCCCCCTTGCTCCTAAAGAGCTGGTATCCTAAACTCTTAGCTTAGGTCCACGGCAGCAAACAGCACCCAGAAGATCTAGGAGACGACTGGGAAGCTGCAGACTCCGGAGAAGAGGCAGGTCTGCTTCCAGGCCGAGCCCTCCCCTGTCGGCGTCAGTGAGATGCAAAGGGCAGGCTCTGGAGGAGCACCGTCATTTCAGGTGGGCCACCAGGTCGCTCGGAGACACGTGGAGGAAAGCGGGGAGGGAGAAGACGGGGGACGGGGGGAGGGAGCACTCTGGATCGGTTATACTACCACTACAGCTGGGAACGGAGCCAAAGCCACCTTGTCTCGTCTCCTATTCCACACAATGGTTTTGATTCATTTACCCTCTCTCTGCAAATCCTCATGACAGATGCTACAATGACAAAGGGGAGGGCATTCTTGGCTCCCAGGCCCGCCTTCTGGCCACAAGGCACAACCACCAGCCTGTGCTGCTGCCTGGTCTGCCCAACCCCTACACAATGCCCTCTGCTCCCAGCTGACAGGCACAGGACTCCTCGCCACAAAAGCCCGAAAGGCAACCCATTTCTGATGTAGCTATACAGATGAGCAACAAGGAAGTCGCGAGGCCTGGAAGGAACATAGGCATTCGCTACGGGGTCAAGGAAGCATCTGAGACCCCAGCAGAGGCAGCCGCACTGGGATGGGCGTGACACAAAGTCAAGGTGCTGACCGGCCCAGGAGGCGGGGGAGCCTCAGTCCCGCCTGAGCCCTGTGCCCTGCCTCCGCTGCCCCAACCCCGTCTCTGCCCAGATCTTCCTCTCTGAACCACCCTCGCCCGTCCTCACAGAAGGCCACCAAGACTTGGGAAAGCCATACAATCCCTTGGGGTCACAGCTTTCACCACCGGCTACATCACCGTCTGACAAACATGGCCACCCACTTCCGGGCCTGACCCCTGTGCGCTCACACATCCTGCCAGCTCTTGGTGACACTGCCAGGGAGCAGTCAGTGCAGGAACCTGTCTCTGCTCAACAGTCAGCCCCAATCCTGCTGGGTTCGCCGAGGGGAAAATCTATAAACCCTGGCAGCTGCCTCTCTCCACACAGAGAAAAGGCACAGTGGCTGCAGACAGAAGTCACAAGTCCAGGGGTGCCAGCGACCACAGCCAGCTCCAACTTCTACAACGCACTAGTGTTGGGAGCCTGGGCAGATTCCTCCAGTTCCCTGGGCCTCTGCTCCCTCATCTGAAAAAGAGGTGAGGGAGGGGGAGAATGGGAGGACAGCTAAAAGATTTCTTCACGGTGGAAGTGCTTGGTGCAACAACGCAGGTGCGTCACACATACACACACATGGATGCTGTACCACTCCAACTACACGGAGGCGACGAACTGGGAAAACGAGCCTATGAGGCTGAAACCAGTGGAGACTGTGGTGGACAGACTGAGGGGGCTGGAGGGATGCACGCTCCATGCCTGAGCTGGGGGGCTGTTATGTGACATGTACACATGCAGACACGCATCAAATGGCACACTTCAGATCTGTGTGCCTCAGCGCACACAGAGACCTCAAGGAAAGTAGATTTAAGGGAAAAAGTCATATTTGGTAGAGGCAGAAACATGACTGACCAGGACTGTGCTGGCGATGAGCCAGAAGGCATTCCCTGGCCCACCCCGGTACTGCAGGTCCTAACCAGGAGCCCCGGGGACCTGCTAACCCAGGCGTGGACTGGTGATGGCCCTGTAGGGGTCTCGAGGGTGCACACAGAGCAGCAAGGATACACTCTTCCCCCTGCACGCTCTACTTGCTGCGCCGGGGCCAGAGCATCCCTCCCCACAACTGCAGGGGGAACGGCGTGCAGGCAGTGTACACACGGTGCAGGGCAGGGACAGACACACAAAGCTGGCCCTTACACCTCCGGCGAGACTGGCGGGGTGGGGCTGACCGCCACCTTCTCCTCAGGTTCCTCGGCCTCTTCCTGCCCAGGGCCCAGCTCCTCGGCCTGGGAGCGCTGCTCCGTGCCCCGCTCGTGGGAAGCAGGCGGGCTTGGGGCCTGTTCCCTTGATAGCATGAGGAAACAACTGTGTTAAAGCCAGGAGGAAGAAGAGAGGCTCACACACACCCCGGGCAGGACCAAAGCGCTGTGATGGGGACGAGAGGGACACTGTTTCCCTGCCTTGGGTCTCCATCCTCCCCTCTCCCCCCACCGCCTCTCCCCTCACTGACTGCACAAAGCCCAGAGGCTCCCCCGACATGGGGAACAGGATGGTTACGGCACCCCAGGAGCAGCTCTGCACACAGCAGGTGTTCAACGGCTGCTGCTGACTGAACATCGCTGCTGCTCAGCTCCCCGGGTGACTCACTGCAACCAGAGGAGTGCTCAGGGCCACAGAGGACCTGCAGGTGGACGCCGAGCTCTGGAGCGGGCCAGGCCACAAAGGGCTTCTCAGAGGCCTCAGCGCTGCTTCTCCCTCCCTCCCTCCCCTAGCGCCTAGCACAGAGCAGGGCTCCGGCTGGGTGGCCGGGTGATCAGATGGGAGGGACTGGGGAGTATGGCTCTCCTGACAGGCATGGGCAGCCAGGTGATGGCAGAGCCTCTGCCCCAGCCCCCAGGAGGGAAGCAGCTGGGAGACAGGAGACTCCTCCTTGCTCAGGAGTTCCCTCGCTCCTCTGTTCAGACTGGGCACCCCACTTTCAGTTCTGGGCTGGGGACTAGGAAGCAGATTTTCTCATTCCGCAGTTCCTGGGGAACACCAAGCAGGGCTCTGGGCTACAACCTGCCCCAGCTCTCACCTCCCTCCCTAGCTCTGCCCTCCCTAACCGTACACACGCCAATCACATGCAACCACACCTGAGGGGCCACCACCACCCAGGGCGCCTCCCCTCCTCCTCCTCACCTCTGGAGGAACATCAGCGGCACAGGACTGGTTATGGACTCCTCCCCAGGTTCTGCTGCCTCCTGCCCCTCGGGTGCCTGCAGAGGCCCCTCCTCCGTGTCCTGGCTATGAAGGGGACTCTGGAGCCGCACCCTGGTCAGCAGTGGAGGAGACAACCTGGATGCGCCAGCAAGAGTAGCACTCAGGGCAGGAGAACCTGGGAGTGCAGTGAGCCCACTGAGATCAGCTCCTCCCCCAAGACTTGGCCCCGGCCCCACAGATGGCCACAAAGCAAAGCACTGGACGTGCAGCAGGGAGGGACTCCCTGGCCCGCAGTCAGGCTCCCTGGGCCCTTGCACTGCATTTGCTCAGTCCAAGAGCAAGAGCTGGACACACAAGTGCCTCTGTTCCCACTTTACCACCATCAGATCTTCAGAGCCAGGGGGGATGGAAAAACTGAGTAGAAATGGGGAGAAAAAGAGATGCCAGACTCAAGGGCTCAGATGACAGAAAATACATGAAGCTATAGCTTTAAGAGTAAGAATGTTGATGGCTTTTTTTTTTTTTAAGATTCATTTTTATTTATTTGAAAGGCAGAGTTACAGAGAGAGAGAGAAAGACAGAGAGGTCCTCCATCCATTGGTCCACTCCCCAAATGGCCACAACTGCCAGGACTAGTCTAGGATGAAGCCAGAGCCAGGAGTTTCCTCCTGGTCTCCCACGTGGGTGCAGGGGCCCAAGCATTTGGGCCATCCTCCACTGCTTTCCCAGGTGCATTAGCAGGGAGCTGGATCAGAAGTGGAACAGCCAGGACTCGAATCGGTGCCCAAAAAGGATGCCAACACTGCAGGCAGCAGCTGTACCAGCTATGCCACAACACTGGCCCCGATACTGATGACTTTCTAAGGTCCAAAAAGTAGAACGAGTTTCCTTCCACCTGCAGGGTGGTGGCCTTATCATGGGCTCAAGCTTAACGAACTGGCAGCCCCAAACAGTCAATCTCGTACTTACACACATACACACACAGAGCCACAGCCACATCTGATGTGGCAGCACCCTGGCTCAGAGGCCTGAGTTGCAAAACTGACCACTAGTATGACTCTCTCAGACCTCCAACAGGCTGGTTCAGCCCTACCTATGACCAGACACACATGGCTTAATCACCGTACTCCAGTGAGGAAGACAGCCCTGGCTCCACAATGGTGCTATGCACAGAGTCCCACCAAATAACCCGGCAACCCTTCACATCCTGTCTTGGTGCCAAATTGGAAGTTAATTCATGCACACACACACATACACAGACACACACACACACACAGACTTCCAAAGCCACGCAGCCAGCTCATCATCAGGACAGGAGCACACCAAGCCATGCCAACCACCAAAGCCAGGACATCTGCTCAAGTCCACAGCATCCTGACGGCTTTCCATGTCTCAGCTTGCAGAGGGCAGCCCCCCTCGCACTGTACCTCTCCAAGCCACCGGAGTGCCTGCTCTGCAGCTCCTCTCGGCTGGACTGGCTGTCATCCTGGTGTTCTCGTCCCAACTTCTGGGCCTGGGGACAAGAAGCAATGGAAAGTATGGGTTGCAGGAGGCTGCATTTGGGTCCCCTCACGCCTGCTGACCCCCATGCTTAGCAGAAAGCTCTGAGTGGTGGCTCTCAAAAGAGGACGGGGACCACAGTGGGACACAGAACAGAAGGCCCGGGTGCGGCAAAAGGAAGCTTCCCGCACACTGTTGGCTAAACCTCACCCCTCACTGCTCACAGCTGGATGATGAGGCAGACGACCACAGCCACTGCACACAGAACCAGAAGCCAGAGGCAGGAGAACACTCAAGAAAAAGAAAACCCTGCCTCGCACTGCAGAGAGAAAGCACAGATATCCACAAACATCCCAAGCCACAGAGGCCTCCATCAGCAGTGCCAGTGACGTACAGGGCTGCTAAAATCCAGTAGGCAGAACTGGGGCCAGCAGACAAGCATGCTGAAAAGAAGGTCTCCTGGAGAGATAGAGTCTTGGTGGAACAACAGAGCTACACCCCAGACAAAGAGGGCACCGTCAGGCCCCCCAGAAGGGTAGAGTCCTTCCACTGTTCCATTCCGGGCTCCCTGGAAGACCCAGGCCCTGCAGTGGACAATGACACCCTCTTCCCAGGAGGCAGAGATTACATCACCCATCCCAAACGAAACAACAATCCACACACACACACACAAAAAAAAACCTTTAAAGCTTAGGTGTCCAGGCAAATTTAACAAAGTGGTTAAAAAAAAAAGAAGAAGAAAAGAAAGTATTATTATTATTCTTGATCATTTCAAATAAATGTTTTCCACAAGGGCAGAACAGTGTGGTCAGCCTGAGGTCAACCCCTTGTTCCAGCACTTTCTACCCGGGAATTCTGTCTCTTCCACTGTAAAACGGGAGAGCAGATGGCAAGGGTTAAGTTAGAACGTGTACCTTATGCCCAACTCCTAGCCTGAAGCAGCCACACCACGCTAGCTCCTCTTCCCACACTCCTCTCCCTCCACCCCAGCTTAAGGCAAAAGCGGAAAAGAAAGAAGAAAAGGCGTTGAGAGTGAGTGCCAGTCCCCATCCTAGCACCTGCACTCCTCCTGTCACCCCGACAGCAGCCCCGTTTGTTCTGGGACACAGAGGTCAACAGGAGAGGGAGGGCAGGAGACAGCTCACTCTGTCTTTCCCAGTGGGGTCCCCAGCCCTGTGCCTACCGGCCCCACACCTCACCGCTGGCAGCCTGAGCCCAGCAGCTGTGGCTGATGCTGCCATCTGGATGGGCGAGGAAGGGCAGGGCCTGGACTACAACCCAGTTCCCCCAGATCAGATTAAAAATAGCAGCGCCACCTGTGAGAAGCTCCCGGTGCCTGCAGCAGAAGGGCTCCCCGCCAGGGCTGCCAGTCCTCATCGCATCAGCCTGGGCACAGCCTGCAGACCATGACGAGGGTGTGCAGCCCCCGCCACTCTCCACTCTCCTCCCCACCTCCCGGTGTTCAGTGCACAACAGGTCTTCCCCCACCAACTACACGAGCTCATCAAACTCCTCCCTCAGTCGCTTCTCAAGGGAAAAAAAAATAAAAAATAAAAAAACAAGAATATCACACAGGCTCCCAAGAAAATAAAAAACAAGAATATCACACAGGCCAACTCCATTTAACAAACTAAAACAGAAGAGGAGTTTTCAAGAAAGTGCGGTGCTCACAATGACCATTTGGGAACTGAGGCCTGAGTCAGACAGGTCTCCCAGACAATACCTGAAGCACCACAAGGAAAAAGACCAAGTCTATCTGTCCACCCCCGTCTTGCTTCATCTTTGTATTTCCCTGTGAAACAGAACTAGCCCCCACGGGAAAAGGGGGTACGCTGGGAAAACATCTGGACAGAAGGTCTGTTGAGTAGAGTTTCACTCACTCCAAAGACCTCGCTGCCACAGAAAAGGAACCAAGGGAGCAGACCAGGAAACCAGCAATCTTCCACAAGGCAAGACGGCAAGCGCATCCTCCACTCTGGCCTGAAGCTACTCAAGATGCCATTTCCCCTGTCCTACCTCAGTTCCAGGGGTCAGTCTTTGTTCAAGGTCCAGGCCCCAGTGAGATAAAGCATGGTGCATTCTCACTGCCACAGGAGCTCCCCAAGGCACCTGTTCCTTGCTGCCTAGTCCCACCTGCCCTTGTTTGTGCTTTCACCTCCCTCTTGCTCCACAAATGGGGTGACCAAAGCCCAGAAGGGATAGCTCGATCAGGCAGAACTAAGAGGAACATGTAGGGCTCAACTGCAATCAGCCAGACAACTCTGGTCTCTGGTCTGTCTCCAGCATGCATTTCAGCAAGGGCTCCCAGGTCAGGCTCATGGTAAACCCAGGAGGGGAGTGGAACAGGTATCTGTTTCATTCAACATTCAACATTTCCACACCAAATTCTACCTTAACCGTGCAGAGACCTGTGTCAGAACCTTTGTCTCCTAACCAACCCGCAGAGGAGAAAAAACTGTCTTCTCAGCTTGAAGTCCCTTAAGGACAGGGTCTGTGTCTGGGTCATCTTTGTATATCCCTGGGCTCAGGTGTCATCCATGCCCGCAAAGAGCTTGCATCTGGCCGGGGAGAGAGACAAACAAGTATAAAATACAGCACAAGAAGCACTAAGGGGGCCGGCATCGCGGCTCAGTAGGCTAATCCTCCACCTTGTGGCGCCGGCACACCAGGTTCTAGTCCCGGTTGGGGCGCCGGATTCTGTCCCGGTTGCCCCTCTTCCAGGCCAGCTCTCTGCTGTGGCCAGGGAGTGCAGTGGAGGATGGCCCAAGTGCTTGGGCCCTGCACCCCATGGGAGACCAGGAGAAGCACCTGGCTCCTGCCATCGGATCAGCGCAGTGCGCCGGCCGCAGCACGCCGACCGCGGCGGCCATTGGAGGGTGAACCAACGGCAAAGGAAGACCTTTCTCTCTGTCTCTCTTTCTCACTGTCCACTCTGCCTGTCAAAAAAAAAAAAAAAGAAGAAGAAGCACTGAGGGCAGCAGAGAGGGGAAGAATTCATGCACACATCGGGGGCAGTCTCACCAGGACCAAAGGGGAAGCGGCCTGGCAGGCAGAGTGGTAGTGCCGGAGGCAGAGGGAGTGAGAGCTCTGCTCTGAGAAAAGCGTGTGGCAGCCCTGCTGGTGGGAGCAGGTAGACCAAGCACGAGGCTGGGAAGAGTGGAGGGGCGAAGGTAGAAAAGGCCTCAAAACCACAGCTCACACGGCGCTTTGCATGTCAGCGCCAGTCAACCCTCAGCTGCTGAATGAATGGATAAATGGACGAATACACGGGAGGAAGACTGCTTTAATTCACAGCAGCCACAGAGCAGGAATGGTCAGAGCCTCATGAAAGGCACAGTGAGGGCCATGCCTGAATGAATTAAAAGGGAGAGAACTTTCAGAAACACACCCAGGAATAGGCCAGGGCTCAGCTCTGGGTTATTCCAAAAACTGGCTGCCAGGCAGAAGGAAGCCCCAGCGCAGCCCATCACGCCGAGACTCACCTCCCAGCAGGCTCCGTCCAGGACTGGGGAAAGCACATCCACATCCAGCAGGCGCTCCGAGATCCGGCTGCGGAAACCAAAGTCCTAGGGACGGTAAGGACGGGAGGTCAACCGGCCTGTGTCACGGCCAGTGCTCACCGAGCCTCTCCTCTGACCTCGATCCCAACTCGAACCTTCCAGAAAGGGCCCCACGACATGCCAGACACTGTGCCAAACATTCTAGCTGCCACTAATTTATCCCACAAAATGTCACTGTAACTAGATGGAAACATAGGTGATAAATCAAGAATGGTAACAATGTGTACTGTAGACTCTGTGTAGTGAGCATTATAAAGTCCTTTTAGCTTTTCCTTATGCTTGAGACTTTTCATAGTAAAATTATGGGGAAGAAAATAACCCTGAGACTGAAGCTCTTATCCCTCCTCCCAGTGATGGGGAAGCACACAGACTGCCCAAGGTCCCACAGCTGATAAGCAAAGGGAACTGGGAGTCAGGTGGGCCCAGGGGCTGACTCCCCACCCGGGGCTCTTTCTCTGATACATACTGCAAAAGCTAGTCACTTCCCGGCTGTCTCTCCCCCTCCAGTGCCCAACCAGGCCACCAGAAGGGAGGCCAAAGTGCCCAGCAAAACTGCACAACTTGGCAAGGAGGCTTGGTGGGCTCTGTCCAGCTCATTCCTTCCCTGGCCACACAATGCCCTCTGGAAGACAGGGATTAATTATCAGCACTTCCTCCACAATCTTGTCTCTGGGACAGGCAGCAAGTGCCCCACTCCGGTGCCAGCTCCTCAGGACCCTTTGGCTGCCACAGGACCACGCCCCCTCTGAGCCTGAGACCCCTGCTGGGCTAAGTGAAGGATTGCTACCCACAGCACACTAATGGGGACAGCTCTGTCATCAGCCCTGACAAATGGCAGGACGCCCAGACCAGGTCTGGTCCTGCTGTCCACGGCTTCCTGCCTCTCCTCCTGTGGAGAAGAAAAATGCTGATGGGCACATTTCTGCACGTGGGTGGATGCCTCGCAAGGGCCACAGGCCTGGCTTCAGAGAGCTCGGTGACACGGCTATTCTTCATGGGCAGTTTTTGCCAACGACAATGGCTGTCTGCCCTCCCTTCCTAGCCTACAGGGCTTTTTTCCCTTTTTAGGTGACATTTCCCTTTCAGTCTGAGTCCTACGCCACTTAATGCAGCCGCCATCTGCCTCTTAAGCCCCTGGCTCAGTGAGAGGCTGGAGCACACAGCCCCCTAATTCCTCTGCACCCCTCACATCACTGCTGCTCATCCCTGACCCTGGCCCACTAATCCCTTCCCTTTGATCTGCTTCCTCCAGACAGATGGAGGATGGTTTCCAGAGGTCACATCGGCCAAAAAGCCCCTCCAGCCACTCTCCTTAGGCACAGACCTGGCAGGTGTCCCTGCATCCAGCAGGCTGGGTTGGGGGAGACCACGCAGGCTGGCATTCCAGCACAAAGTCTGGGTCCTCACACAGCTCTGGGGATTCCATAAACACAATGCACCACTCTCTACCCTCCCAGATTCCGTAACGCTCAACCCACATGATCTCACAGGCCAGGCACACAACACCAAGAGCAATGAGAGCTGACAATTATTGAACATGTAGATGTTCACATTTTACACTCTTACCTTACTTTCTTCTCACGACACACCTATAAAGTAGGCACTGTTATCTTAGTTCATGGGCTACCAAGCCCCAGATGTGAGTGCCAACCTCCCTACTTACTGTGTGATGCCTGGCAAATTCCCTCCCCCTGGGGACTTGAACTTCAAGCTCTTCACCATCCCCCCCCGCGCCCCGCCCCCTGCTGCCCCTCTACTCGACTCACCAGGCCACGGAGGGGCTTGGAGTCAGAATCCATGGAATCCGAGAGATGCAGTTCCTTCATGTGTTCACTGATCTCTGACTCCTGGGAAGACAGAGGTCCCGAGAAATGTCCCCGGGCAGGGCACAGGGGTCAGAGGTGCTGCCCAGGGACTAACACTCAGGCTATGGAGGAAGACAGGACTCAGGCCAAACCGAAACCCACCCCTTCTAGAAAAACCTGCAGGAGGCCCATGGGCCCTGCTCTCCAGATATAAGCCTCAGCCTCCACCCCCTGGACCTAGGCAGCCCAGCCCCACTCTGAATCAGACCAACAAGGATTTACACACATAAGGGGTCAAGTGCAGCACAGAGGGTAAAAAAGTTGGCAACATGGAATTCTGACACCATCCTAAAAAACAGAGTATCTTTTCTAGGAAATGGGTAAGAGCCGTTCAGATGAATTCCCTTACCATCCACCTGGAGGAGAAATAGGACTAAGGGTTGGGAAATCTAAAATGCCAAGGGTTCTCCCCTCTCGGACCTACTTCTGTCCATGTTGATGGCTGGCCTGGTCTTGCCAAAGCAAGCATTGCCTGCCTTGGGTTGGTTCAGAAGCAGTAACAGGAATCAAGAGTCTTCCTGTCACTTAACCCACCCAGAGTGGGGCAGGCACTCCAACCGCAGTGCCCTCTGCTCCCGGGGCTCCCCAGCACACAGAACATCCTCCTCTCTCTATAGGAACCTGACTGCAGCAATCCTCAGGGAAGCAGAGTGGGAGGCAGGACAGGGGAAGGGGGAGGAAGCAGAGGAAAAGAACATGAATATCCCAGGAGGGTGCCGAGGGAAGAGCGGGTTTCTGCTCTGGGTTTCTAGTGCTGGGAGGTCCGCAGGTTCATTCAGACTTTTACTGCCTGCTGGGTCTGGGCGTATTTGTCACTGTTAAAGGTTCTGGCTGCTGCTGACAGCCCAGCACAGGGCCTGCAAAGGAACTCCTGACTCCATAATGAATTTGCAGGAGAGGAGGCGGTGCAGGGCTGAAGGGAGCAGCGGAGGGCTGCAGCCAGCAACTGCCTGGGAGACACAGTGACTTACTTCGCTGTCGTCTGATCTGGCCTCCTTCTTTGGCTCCTTCGCTGCCTCCTCTCTTTGGGAACCCTCCTCTGCGGCACCCACCGGATCCTCTGGTGGCTCCATCGCAGAGGCCCGGGCAGGCGGATCATCCCCAGGGTCCACTCCAGGAGTCAGCAGACTCAGGGAAGCACCAGGATCGCTCTTCTCATTCTCCTCTTTCTCTGGCAGCCAAGGTCTTGCCCCTGTCTCCTGCTGCTCTTTGCCAAGGGCACTGCTCAGACTGCTGCCCGCACCTTGGCTGGAGAGCTGGCCGGGAGCAGCGGGATGGGCAGCATCCGAGTCTAGGGAAACAGCCTTCTTCTCCGGCTGGCTGGACTTCAGAGACTCCTAGGGAGCGCGGACAAGTTGGAAAGGAAGACAGCAGGAACGCACAGGAGTTTAGAGACTGCTCTAAGACCCAGCCGCCACTCCTCCACGCCCACAGCCATTGCCCGAGACCCAACTCCAATGACTACCAAACACCCACACAGCTTTTTAAAGCACAGAGTGCTGGTTCGATCCTAGATCCACAGAATACGAATTTCTATGGTGATTTAGATAAAACCAACTGGACCCCGTCCACTGATGGGCTAGGAAGTCACTGCTCTGGACTGTTCAAGTCCACCCTGCAGTGACACATCTGCCTTGCTCTGATAGCAAGAAGCTGGTGTTTCATCCAGATAACGGATAATCGTGGGAGACAAAGATCACAAAGTCTGAATTCCCATTTTCCTCTGTGAAGGGCAGCAGGATTCACAGCGGCAGGAGGCTGCCCTTCATCTCCACAGCCTCCCTGTGCAAGGTGATTCTCGGCAACACCGGAGAGGCTTCCTCCGCGAGGAACGTCAGGGCCAGGCCCCTGAGAAGCAGACGCCAGGAAGGGACGCTGTGCAGGAGACTCACTCGGGCACAGGCCTAGCAAAGACAGAGGAGGTGGGAAGAGAACACCACGTGGGCCTGCTCCCTGTGACAGGAGACAGGGAGGGGAGGGAGAGCCTTCTGTGTCTTGGCCAGCCCAGTGAGAGTCCCCAAGCAGGCTGTCACGAGGGGAGTCCCCCATCAGCCACTCAGAGTCCTGCTCTCAGGGCCCTGTTGTCTCCCATCATTAGGAGAAAGCACAGCAGCACAGCCCTGCACTGCACCAGGGTGGATGGAGGGGCAACAGCTGGAGGCTGTCGATCAACCAAGCTCGCCTCAACAACTTGTCTCTCTTGTTTGTTTGTTTGTTTTTAAGATTTATTTATTTCAAAGGCAGAGCTGCAGAGAGGCAGAGGTAGAGAGAGAGAGAGAGAAAGAGAGAGAGAGATCTCCCATGTGCTGGTTCACTCCCCAGATGGTCACAATGGCTGGAGCTGGGCCAATCTGAAGCCAGGAGCCAGGGTGCAAGGGCCCAAGAACTTGGGCCATCTTCCACTGCTTCCCCAGGCCATAGCAGAGAGCTGGATTGGAAAAGGAGCAGCCAGGACTTGAATCGGTGCCCATATGGGATGCCGGCACTGCAGGTGGTAGCTTTACCTGCTACACCACAGTGCCAGCCCTGCAACGTCTCATAAAAGGAGAAGTGAGCAGCACACCCCTCCAGGTAAATGCCAGTAAAAACCTGAGGGCTGCTTCTGCTTCAATTCCTCAGGGTCACCTAAAACAGAAGAAGGAAGCCCTCCCTCGGCAGTACGGCCAAGGAGTTCCCCTGGTCCAAGCTGCAGAGCCTTCCTCCCAGAAAACAGCTGAGCTAACACTTGGGGCACTGAGCAGGGACTTCTCAGACTTCCTGGTTCCTGAAGACTCAAACAAGAAGCACGATGACTAGGGAGATAAAGGCCCGAGGAGGAGCACTAAACACAGCATTTATTAATGTTCTGCTAAGCACCTGTCGATCCCAAAGATACGATCGCCACTCATAGGCCTGCCTGGCAGCTATTGTCAAAGTAACCCAAGCTCTGCAAGGATGGCAGAGAGAGGCAGTGAAGCTCAGTGGTTCACAGCTCAGCTCTGGAAACAGACTTCTCCATCTAAGGTGCGGCTCCACCCCTACTGACCTGTGTTCTTAGGCAGCAATTAACTCCTTGGTGCCACCTTCCTTCTCTAAAACACAAGAACAGAGTAGTGTCTACCTCACAGGATTGTTGGGAAGATTGAATGAGTAACACTAAGCGAGTTCAGCAACTCAGAACCATCCCTGGCACCCTGTCAGTGTCCCTGGATGTGATGAGACCCACACGTTCATCCACTGACACCTGCCATGGCCAGACCCTGCCTTGCAGATCCGAACGTGACCAGGACACAGATCCTTAGAGAAGTGAAGTAGCACTGGTGGCTCTGGTTTATGAACCTTTACTGCCCAAAGCAAAGAGGCACTAGACACAGGTGTGACACTGTCACCAGCCCCAAGCCTGTCCCAGCAGAAAGGCAGAGGCGTCTGTCGCACCTTGGCAACAGAAAGGTAGGTTCCCTCCAGGGCTGCCCCTCCCAGCATCCCTGACCTCTAGCACAGAAGTCTGCAGTGATCACTGGTACCTGCTGGCTCACTCACAAGATGGCCACAGCAGATGGGGCTGGACCAGGCCAAAGCCAAGATCCAGGAGCTTCTTCCAGACCTCCTACATGGGTGGCAGGGGCCCAAACACTTGGGCCACGTTACGCTGCTTTTCCCAGGCCATTAGGAGGGAACTGGATTGGAAGTGGAGCAGCTGGGACAGGAACTGGTGCCCATATGGGATGCCTGCATTGCAGGAGGGGGCTTCACCTGCCGTGCCACAGCACCGGCCCCAGAGTTCCTCTTCTTCAACAGAAGCGGCTGCAGGTTGGGGTCTGGCCTTCTCACTCCACACCCCCAGCAGCAGCCAGCACTCAGCAGGAGCTCTACAGCTGGTCTAAGGGCTCCACGGAATGGGGGTTCCATGGAGTAGGAGCGACTGGCCACTCGACCCCTCACCCAGCAACCCTGAGGGCTCATTCCAGATTAAGGCAAGGCTCTCTGGCATGAGGTTGGCATTAAGATCTGGCCCCAAGAGAGCTCCCTGGAATAGACCTGGGGTCAGAGGACAGAGCAGGTGTCAGACCACAGACAGGGTCAGTGGCCTTCAGAATACAGTAAACTGCTCCACTTCCAATCCAGCTCCCTGCTGACGGCCTGGGAAAAACAGTGAAGGATGGACCATGTGTTTGGGGCTTGGCCACCCACGTGGGAGGGAGACCTTGCTGAAGCTCCTGGCTCCTGGCTTTGGCCTGATCCAACTCTGGCCATTGCAGCCACTTGGGGAGTAAACCAGCAGATGCAAGATCACTCTCTCTGTCTCCCTCTGTTTCCCTCTTCTCTGTAACTCTGCCTTTCAAATAAATAAATAAGTCTTTTTTTTTTTTTTGGAAAAAAAAAAGAATATATTTGTTACAGTGTTAAATTGAAAATAGCTAAACAAATGTAACTACTAATTTCCTACTCAAGGTGATATACACACAAATGGCCTATCAGAAATCGGAGGACACCAGCTACACGGAGAGATTCCCATGGTTACATAGGAGAGAATGTAGCCAGGCTACAAGAATCTTTGGCCCAATCTATTTCACTCTCAAGCTTAACTTCTTCAAAAGAAGATTTTCACATGGTGAGCTGAGCCTACTCTGCCTACCTAAATACTAAGATAGCAAAACATGGCTAGTGTTAGAACACCTGACCTCACACTCTGTGCTCATGCTGGGAATCACAATGACAGAACAGCCAGGGGTGCACCCTGAGAGTGGGGAAAGCAGAGAGGGACTCACACTTGTTGTAGATCACCCACAGATGAACGCGTGGGGCTGTCTGAAAAACCCACTCTGCTCCCTGCTTCTCTCCTTTCAGCCATAACCGGGTCTCATCCCACCAGGGGGTGAGCCCAAGACCTAAGGCCCCAGCCAGCATGCACACTCCAGCAATGAGGCACAGCCAGTCTCCCACCCGAGGGTCTGGGATGCACAGGACGGGGGCCCTGTGGCCTGACCACAGCTTTGCGTCAGCCCATCTCGGGCTCATACTTCTCTGTCTCTCCTGTCACAGTCCCAGGTCCTAGAGTATCTCAAGGCATATTTCAAAACTTTACCATCTGCATGAGGAAAGGGTGCAAGAGATGCCTGTAAGAACCATCTCATGAAGGGCTGGTGCTGTGGTGCAGCAGGTAAAGCCACCACCCGCAGTGCTGGCATCCCATATTGGCACCAGTTCAAGTTCTGGCTGCTTCAATTCTGATCCAGCTCCCTACTAATATACCCAGGAAAGCAGAAGATGGCCCAAGTGTTTGGGTCTCTCGCATGTGGAACAAGTTCCTGGCTCCTGGCCTCAGATCAGCCCAGCTCCAACCACTGCAGCCATTTGGGGAGTGATCCAGCAGACAGAACACCTCTCTCTGTCTCTCCTTCTCTATGTAACTCTGTCTTTCAAATAAATAAATAAATAAACCTTAAAAAAAAAATCATTTCATGAGTATGTAACACCCCCTCCAAGAGCCATGAGGTCTCCCGTGCTGATGTCCCCATCTTCCTGGCCAGAGCACAAAGGCTGGGGCTCCTACAATCTTCACAGCACAGGAAGGGGCTGTGAGGGGCAAGAGCTGAATGCCTCGTCCATGCACTGACCCTGTTCTGGGGGAACCCCGCCAAGCTGACCAACAGGCCAGTGGATTTTCCAGGTCTGCTTCCCACCCAGTCAGTCTCCATTCTTTGCACAGCTCCCTGGTGATGTCACTGCTTTCCAGTCACACTGACATCATCCTGTTACTTCTAAGCCAGGCTCCCTCCCGCTCCTTTGATCCGCTGATGGGCTTTTCAGCAGCGCCACATGGCCACACACCACCTGCTTGCCTACCCCTCGGCCTCCCCGGCTCACTCACACACGTCCTCAGCATTGGTTCCACAAACCTTCCCTGTTGAGTCTATGATAGACTAGAAATGGGTTTAAGCAGGAGAGGAGGGAGGAGACAGAGGGAGAGATGCATTCTTGCCATCCTACTGCCCTCTCATGGAATGAGGAGCAAAGTGACTGTGCAGGGAGACAGGGCAGAGCCAACCGTGGAAGGAAATCTCCATCTGGCGCTGCCCAGCTGGCCCAGGAGTGGGGAAAGGGGGGTGGCTCCAAGAATTCAAGGTCTGTAAACTGGGACAAAAGCCATTTGCTAAGGGCAAGGCCCAAGCAGAGGCAGCTCAGCCTGTCCTAAAACCCCCATTCTTCCCCAGCACTAATTTTCCCCAACAAGGAAAGCCTAATTCCTGCCTAGGAACACAGCGATCCAACACCCCATGTGGCAAAAAGACTGAAGTCTTCTGGGATGCTAGAGACAGTGGTGGGAGGTGTATTTAACACCACCTGCTCCAGCCATTCCCCCCATCACACTGGGGCCTATTTATAACAGAGAGGTTATAAAAATGTTTAGAGGTTCCCACTCCCCTCAAAAAAAATGTACAAAACCATTACAAGGAAGGATTTCAGAAATCCAGGACATTTCAAAGAAGAAAGAGGCTTTGTCAGTGACACTCACAATCCATTGTGAAGTAAACGTCAAGTATCCCAAAGTCAAAGTCAATCATGACCAGGCCACACCGAGACCTGCAGTTCCCCAGGTGAGAGCGGAGACCAAGCACCCACCCTCCCCAGCATCTGGGAAAGCAAGGAGAGACAGCAACACAGCACAAGCTGCCTGGACACGGCCCTGTCCCAGCACAGCTCGTTCATGCACATCCTCATTCCCTCAACTGTGGAACGAAACCTATTGAAGCGTTTCCTGTGTTCCAGGCAGTGGGCTCCGTGCTGCCTGGACACTCAGACATAAAAATAGCAGACTCCACTCTCCACTTCCTCAGTCTTCTAGAAACTACCCTCTTGCTCCAGAAGCAAGTAAATCATCCCAACACCCCGGCCCCTCTTTATGGTCATCCCGACAGGCTCCAACCCTAAGCACCTCCTTTGAGTCCATCAATCAGGACAAGTGTTAGCAGTGGATGAGAGGAACACAGAGTTGTCATGTTGGGGAACCACACAGACTGAAGGCTCTGGATTTAACCCAGACATACCAGGCCCCACTCAGGAGGAACGGTTTCCAAGTAGACATACACCAGGTTGATGATACCAGTGGGACACTCGGAAAAAGTATCTCATGTGGCACAAAGTGTTAAAGTCACATTCTACACATATCTGACTGCCCAGACCAAAAAGCTGCCGGATTCTGAGATAAGGGGCAAAAGCTTAACTTCAAATGGCCCTAACCAATCAGTAGGGTCTCAAGTACCAGTCAGGGCCTAGCATGGGAAACCAAAGCTGGATGCAGAAACTCCAGCTCTCCAAGTGAGGTGAAGACCAGGAAACACAAGTCAGAAATCATAAGGGGGAGTGGCAGGCAAGACCCTGCTTAGAATGCCAGCATCCCATGTCAGAGCCCAGCTCTGCTTCCACCCCAGCTTCCTGATAATGTGCACTCTGGGAGCAGCGGGTGATGGCTCAAGTAGCTGGGCCTCTTCCACACACACGGGAGACTCAAACTGAGTTCCAGGAACCTGGCTTTCTCCTGGCCCAGGCCTGGTTGTTGCAGGTATTTGGGGAGTGAACTGGTAGATGGAAAAATCTCTCTCCATTTGTCTCTCTGTCTCTGTCTCTTATGTGTGTGTCTGTGTGTGTATGTGTGCGCATATGCGCCCTTCCAATAAGTAAAATAAATAAAAATGTTTAGAAGTTCATGGACAATGGGATTAAAAAGACAATTTTTAGGCCGGCGCTGCGGCTCAATAGGCTAATCCTCCGCCTAGCGGCACCAGCACACCGGGTTCTAGTCCCGGTAGGGGCGCCAGATTCTGTCCCGGTTGCCCCTCTTCCAGGCCAGCTCTCTGCTGTGGCCTGGGAGTGCAGTGGAGGATGGCCCAAGTGCTTGGGTCCTGCACCCCATGGGAGACCAGGAGAAGCACCTGGCTCCTGCCTTCGGATCAGCGAGGTGCGCCGGCCGCAGCACGCCAGCCGCGGCGGCCATTGGAGGGTGAACCAACGGCAAAGGAAGACCTTTCTCTCTGTCTCTCTCACTGTCCACTCTGCCTGTAAAAAAAAAAAAAAAAAAAAATACAATTTTTTAACAAAAGAAATAATAGGGATCAGCTTTGTGGCGCAGTGGCTTAAGCCCCCTCTTGCGACACAGGCATCCTATATCAGAGCGCTGCTTCAAGCCCCAAATGCTCCGTACTAATGCACCTGGGAAAATAGTGCATAATGGCCCAAATATCTGGGCTCCTCTCACCAATGTGGGAGACCCAGATGGAGTTCCAGGTTCCTGGCTTCAGTCTGGCCCAGCCACTGTAGCCATTTGGGGAGTGAACCAATGGATAAAAGATCTCTCTCCCTTCCTCTCTGTCATTCTGCTTTTCAAATAAATAAATAAACTTTAAAAGAGAGAGACAGGGAGGGAGGGAGGGACGGTGGGTGGGTGGGTAAGGAAAAACACTTAGATCCATGATATGAACTAAGAGCAATGGTGTTTTACTGGCCAGTTTTATGACTATTCTAATAAAGTGCATCGCCTTGTTTGATTTTAAAGAGTTTTAAGATATTTTTTAAAAAAATCTCATGGGGCCAGTGCTGTGATGCAGAGGGTTTAAGCTACCACCTGCAGCTCTGGCATCCTATATGGGTGCTAGCTCCACATCCAGTCCAGTTCCCTATTAATGGCTTGGGAAAGCAAAAGTACAAGGCACAAATGCTAGGGCCCCGGCATCCACATGGGAGATCCGAAAGAAGTTCCTAGCTCCTGGCTTCAGCCTGATGTAGCTCTGGCCACAGCAGTCATTTGGGGAGTGAACCAGTGGATGGAAGATCTCTGTCTCTCCTCTCTCTCTGTAACTCTGCCTTTCAAATAAATAAATAAATCTTTTTAAAAGAAAATCTCACTATTAGACTCATCTAAAGTTTAACTGATTGCATTCCTAACCAACATTTAAAAAGTTTGGGGAAATCTAATTTATTGACTTCATGATTCACTGATTGTGTGAATACTTTGGGAATACTTAGAGGAAAGTTAATTGTTTAAAAGTCAATGAATTGGACTCTAGAAAAAGAATATACAGGGGCCAGCACTGTGGCACAATAGGTAAAGTTACCACCTGTGATACTAGCATCCCAGTTTTTGTCCCAGTTGCTCCACTTCTGATCTAGCTCCCTGCTAACGGCCTGGGAAAAGCAGCAGAAGATGGTCCAAGTGTTTGGACCCCTGCACCCACATGGGAGACTTGGAAGAAGCTCCTGGCTTCAGCCTACCCCAGCCCTGAGTATTGTAGCCATCTGAGGAGTGAACCAGCAGACGGAAGATCAATCCTCCTCTCTCTCTCTCTCCCTCTCTCTCTTTCTCTCTGACTCTGTCTCTCCCTCTTTTGTGTAACTCTGCAGAAGGAAGGAAGGAAGCAAGCGAGGGAGGAAGGAAAGAAGGAGGGAAAGAGAGGGAGATAGGAAGAGTGAGAAAAGAAAGAAAAAGGGAGGGAGAGGGAAAAGAAAAAGAAAAAGAAAAAAGAGAGAGAAAGAGAAAGAAAGAGAGGGAGGGAGGGAGGGAGGGGGAGGGAAAGGAGGGGGAGGTCAGCCAGCCAGCCCAGGACTGTGGCATAGTGCGCTAGGCCTCCGCCTGTGGTGCCAGAATCTCATATGTGCACAGGTTCATGTCCTGGATGCTCCTCTTCCAATCTAGGAAGCTCTGCTATGGCCTGGGAAAGCAGTAGAAGGTGGACCAAGTGTTTGGGCCCCTGCACCCACCTGGGAGACCTGAAGAAGCTCCTGGCTCCTGGCTTTGGATAGGCCCAGGTCTGGTCACTGTGGCCATTTGGGGAGTGAACCAGTGGATGGAAGACCTTTCTGTATCTAACTCTGCCTCTCAGATAAAGAAGGGAGGGAGGAAGGGAGGGAGGGAGGGAGAGAGGGAGGGAGGGAGGGAGGGAGGAAAAGGACATAAAGGAATTGATCTTCCAAGTTAAACAACATATTGGAAGTTTTAGGTATTATATCCACATGATGAGTGTTGGTATATGTTTCTTAAAGATTTATTTATTTGAAAGGCAGCATGACATAGAGAACAAGACAGAGTGAGAGAGAGATCTTCCATCCACTGATTCACTTCCCAAATGTCCACAACAGTTGGGACTGGGCCAGGCAAAAGCCAGGAGCCAGGAGCTCCATCCAGGTCTCCCATGCGGGTGGCAGGAACCCAAGTACTTAAGCCTTCACCTGCCACCTCCCGGGAACATTAGCAGGAAAATGGATTAGAAGAGCAGATTAGCTAGGATTTGAATCGGGCACTCCACTACACCACAATGTCCACTGCTTGATGTTTGCTTTTTATGAATAGCATTCTGGTGGCAGTGGAGGGCAGCCTGCAGAGAAAGAGATTATAATTTGAGAACATATTCCAGAAACTATTGCCCTCAATACTCTGCATTTCCAACCCCTGTGCCTTTGCTGAGGCTATCTACCTGCCAAGAAATCTCCATATACTCCACACCTCAAGCTCCCCTTCCCCTGCAGCCAGACCCAGGGCAAGCATCACCTCTCCACCAAGCTCTCCCTCACGCCCAGCCGTTGATTTCCTCTCCCACGGAACTCCCCTCAACAGTGTGCCTGTGCCACAGCTGGCTTCCCTTCTGCTCTGCCTTACAACTTCCTGTATGTTCATTCTCTCAACTTCTACTGAGTATTTACTAAGTGCCAAGTACCTAGTTTCTCTTCTCTCTCCCCAGCTGCAAACTTGGGCCCAAATCTTACTGGTAACTGTATCTTCCACAGAGCCTTGGACAGTGTCCTAGGACATGGCCAGCATTCAACACAAGGTAAGACTTGGGATGGGGGCCAGCACTGCGGTGCAGCAGGTTAAACCTTTGCTTGAGACACTGGCAGACCATATCAGAGTGTTAGTTTGAGCTCTAGCTACTCCAGTTCCCATCCAGCTTCTAGCTAATGCACCAGGGAAGGCAGTAGAAAATGGGCCAAGTACTTGGGCCCCTGCTACCCATGTGGTATACCATGATGGAGTTGCTGGCTCCTGGCTCCAGCCTATCCCAAATCTGGCTTTGCAGGCATCATCCGGGAAGTGAACCAGCAGATGGAAGATATTTGTGTGTATGTATGTGTGTGTACATGTGGGTGTGTATTTCTGACTTTGAAATAAAGAAATTTTAAAAAAAAATGGCTTCAGACAATGTTGCACCTCTGTTCAAAACTGATGGCTCCCAGCATCAGCATAATCCTTCCCAAGCCTCATGGCCAGCCACTCCAGTGCCACTCCAGTGCCCTAAGGCGCAGCCCTACCTACCCCACGTGCATTCTGAACCCTACAGAAAGGAGACTTCCTCTGTCCTAAACTTACCCCAGACCTCCTCCTCTGCCTGTGCAGTTCCTGCATTTGAACTTCTCTCACCTTCACCTCTGCCCCTTAATCCTCCCTTCTCAGGGCACTCTGCTTCCCCACATTCCACCCTGCCTCCTAAGTCATGCAAGTCTGTCTTCTATGAGGCAATAATCATGTCTCAGTTATGCTTGTATAAATGACAGCAGAAACATTCAAGAAATGGCAGGTATTTGATACACTAGTAACTGAAGGAACTGCTTCACCTTCTTGTCCCTCCTCAAACCCCGGGAATTCCATCTGGACAGGAATGGGACAAAATTATTCTTCCCACACATGCATCCCACCAAGTAGAAAGCCTTGATAAGGCAGGGGGCCATGCCAGGCTGAGGCACAGGCCTGTAGGCCTTCGGGCTCTTACCTTATTCTCAAAATCAGCCCCCAGTGCCTCAACGTCCAGGTGCAAGTTCTTCAGAAGGTCGCTCGTGCTGTGGGCACTCTGGGAACAAAGGTGAGTGTGAGTGCGAAGTGCAAGGGAACCGGGCAGCCCAGGAGAGTGCTCGGGGAGAAGAGCGTCCGACTGAACACAGCAGTGACCCGCACCCCAGGGCAGCGCCTCACTGAGGCAGCCTCACTCAACAGCCCTTTACCCAGTGTGAACGATGCTGCGGGCCAGGCAAATGGCCCAAAAAACCCCTTGTAGACTGCACTTTCTGGAGAGAAACAGACTGGTTAGGAAATGAAGCTATGGGCTAGAAATTCCTTCTTACTTATTTTTAAAATAACACAGAGTGAGCCCAAGATGGAAACAACCCATACATCCATCAGGAGGTGCATGAATGACCAAAATGCGGCACATATACACCATGGCAGAGGACTTGGCCTTCAAAGGGAATGAAATCCCACTGCATGCTGTCACGTGGATGGTGATCTGTGGGAAGGCACTAATGAAAGAAGCCAGGCACCAAAGCCAAAGCTTGCATACCTCCACCCACACGGCTCACCACAGGCATATTCAGACACAGCAGGTTAGAGGCTACCAGGGGAAGAGGGGCAGTGGTCACTGTTCAATGGGAACAGGGTTTCTGTTTGGGATTATGAACAGCTTTTGGAAATGGACAGTGATAACAGGTGCACAATACTGTAATTAAATACTGTAAAAGTATTTAATATCACTGAACTGTAAATTTATTTACAAAGGTTAAAATGGCAAATTTAATGTTATATATATTTTACTACAGTAAAAAAAAAAAGTTCTAAAAAGAAAAAAATAGAGGATCTCCAGGCCAGGCAGAAGGCTTCACCCTTACCTGGTTGTCACTTTCTTCCTCATCCTCCTCATTGGTCTCTTCCCCTAAAGCCAAAATCCTGAGAGTACTCTTGTCCTCCTGGATGATGGAGCCCAGGAGACCTTTCGTACGAGCGGAAGTCTTTAAACCCTGTGAAAGCTCCCAAACAGGGACAAGTCAAGGGTCTCGCCAAGAAGACCCTCAGAATGACCTTCAGAACGCCCTCCGCACTCCGTCTAGACGTCGCCCACTTCAAGTCCCTGCACAGCCGTGAGGCTGACCTGGCAGCTCCAGCTCACACCGATGACTCCCTGCTGAGCTCCTACGGCCCTGTCCGCAGACACTGGGGCATCAGCGCTGCGGCACAGGCCCAGCCTCCACTGCCAGGTCCACGCCCCTTCACACAGATGTGACTCTTCGTCCCACAGAGATTAGGAGCCCTGAGCACTCGGCCTGTTCCCAGCACAGCACCTCGAGGCCCCAGAGTGACTCCACGCGCCGACCACGAGCAATGGCTTACCAGCAGTTCTCCACGCTGCCCAGACTCCACCGAGCTCCCCAGGCTCATATTTTGAGATCCACGAAGAGCAGGAGGCGGGGCATCCACAAGGCCTCGTAGAGGAGCCAGGCCCCCAAGAGGAGCGTGGACTGGGGCTAACGAGGAACCCAGGGCCTGGCCAGCAGAAAACATCTTGTTACAAACCCAAGGAACCATGTAGCCCCGTGAGTGTCCAAGACCGACATGAAAATAACACCTATAAATCCTGCCTGCTCAAATTTAAGCCACCTCCACTCGGAGGCTAATAAAACACAACACCCAGGAAGGACGCTTGTGCGCCTGCATGAGGAATCACAGGCTGCCTTCCTGCTTCGCACGGCCCCGAGGTGCCTCTACATCTGGCAGATGCTGCACGGGGCCCTGCTCTGCTTTCAGAAGCCGCAGCAGAAGTGTGCAGGAAGGGAGCACAGAAGCAAAGTCGTCCTGCACCAGGAGGAGGCTCAGCAGATGAAGTGCAACACTGATCCGTCAACAGAAGCAGCCCAAGCACACTGTTACAAAGATGGACGTGGATGCTTCTGGGTGTGGTGGCCACAGCAGGGGAACTGCTGGACTTAAGTGATGTGCCTTTGGGTTCTATTTAGCTTTTTTCAAATCTTAGGTAGGTGGCTTTTTTTTTTAAGTTTATTTATTTATTTGAAAGGCCGAGCCACAGAAAAAGAAACCTTCCATCTACTGGTTCATGCCCAAAGGCCTACAACTGCTGAGGCTGTGCCAGGCCACAGCCAAGGAGGCAAGACCTCCATCTGTGTCTCCCATGTGGGCAGCAGCAACCAAAGTACTTGGGCCATCACCGGCTGCCTCCCAGGGTATGCACTGGCAGGCAGCTGGCTCAGAAGCAGGACTTGATACCAGGCACCCCAATATGCAATACACGTGTCCCAAGTGGCAGCTTAACACACTGTGCCACTGTGGCAGAGGCCTCCCCAAGGTCAGACAGAGAAAAAGACACTTACCCTGGAAATGAAATGTGGTCATTATCTGCCTGCCTGTGAAGGCTTCAACTGCTATTATTATCTGCTTATATATAACCATTTCTGCTTGCTAGTATAGACCAATGGTGTTAAGCCTTGCCCTAAGTCCAGCTCAGTATATGTGTGGGAAAAAAATCATCAGTAACTATGTACCCATGCGCAGGATTGTATCAATTCCTGTGGCTGCCATGTAATATTAGAATATCCAAACAAGTGTATACCTATAGCCATATGAAGGAGACAAAGAAGCTAAAACCATATATAAGGAAACACCCCTCTTTGTTCAGGGCTCAGTCTTTTTAGACCCGAATCCAACTGAGTCTTATGCTGGCGTAAATTAAGACTGCTCCCTGGCCTCGGTGTCTCCTCTTTGTCATGAATCCTGCTACACCACAAGGCCCACCCCACTATTTGACTATTTTTTTAATTATGGGCATGTATTTTTTATTACAATAAGCATAACTATGAACAAATATATATAAGTGACAAAAGAAGAATTCTTAATGGGGTAAGCCTTTGGCACAGAACTTAGGACGGGCTTAGGATGTCTGCATCCCATATCAGAGTGCCTGGGTTCAAGTACTGGCTCTGCTCTCCATTCCAGCTTCTTGACAGTGCACATCCTGGGAGGCAGTATGATGGCTCAAATAGTTGAGTATCTGCTATTCACATGGCAGACCTGGATTGAGTTCTCATCCTGGCTTCAGTCTGGCCCAGTCCTAGCTGTCACAGGTATTTAGGGAATAAACCAGTGAACAGGAAATTTCTCTCCCTCCCTCTCTCACTCTCTCTCCCCCTCTTTCTCTCTCTTTCCCTCCCCCGCCCCACTTCCTTCCTCCCTTCTCCCTCTCCCAAAATAAATTTCATGAAAAGGAGATGGGCATTTGGCATGGCAGTCAAGTCACCGCTTGGGACACCTGACTCCCATATCAGAACGCCTGGGTTTGAATCCCCATTCCACTTGTGAGTCCAGCTTCCTGTAAAGGTGCACCCTGGGAGGCAGCAGGTAATAGCTCCAACAGCTGGGACCCTGCCACCCTGTCCCCCAGGTGACAGCCCAGGGCTGTCTCTAAGACAGTAGGTATTGTATTCCACCTTCAGGCTGTGGCAGGAAAAGAACCCAGGAAAGCTCCTCTGAGCGAACAGTGAGCAAACAAGGCCTGCTCCTCCTGGCTTCAGCCCTCCCAACCAGCCCCAGTCACCAGCAAGCAAAATTCTTCCCACATCGCATTTATGGAAAATTATAGACTCCTAACATGACTAATTTGCCAACGTGCTGGGGGCTTGAGGGAAGGAGACAGGCATGCTGCGGGCTTTGTTCTGCCAGGCTTTACCAATTCAGTGGTTAGCAGGGAAATGATACATTGCTGACTCCTAGCTGATCATCTTCTACAGACGGCCATTAACTCCAAGTGTGGGGCTGTGCGTGACGTTGTCCTTCAGAGCGGATATACTTGCTGCCATTGAGCTAATTAAAACTTCCAGGATAATCTGCAGCTTATCCGATATTTATAGTGCTACAGTAGTTATTACAGCTAACAGAGAACCAGCGCACGCCAGCAATTAGGAACCAGAGGGAACAACCGGGTAAAGGCACAGCTGGGCCACAGCAAAAGAACAGCCGGGGAAATTCAGACTGACCCCCATGGTCTCTGACCCAACGTAACTTCTGAATGAAAACTATGGTGAGCGGATCAGGGGTCAGAATGACAGAGCAAACAACCCTTTGTCAGATGCCAGTAGGGGAGGAAGTGAGGTCATAGGCAGGTCTGCGCAAGTCTGACGCGGGTTATCCACAGGGCTTCCTGGGGACCCCGGGAGGCAAGGAGCAGAGGCAGCTCACTGGCTGTCAGAGAGAGATTCTGAGCTCCAGTGTCTGCCAGTGTTGATTAACTGCCTGGCTCTGTGTGACTGAGATGAGAAGAAGTGCAGGGCTTCAGGCCAGGGTGTATGCTCACAAGGATCCCTCTGTTGAATCAGCTCATGGGAAAGGCTTCCCGAATGCCAAATCCTGTGTGAGCGCCAGGATCAGTACCACTGTGTCCACCCTCAAGACTTACCATCTTCAAGGCCTGGGAACCACTCATGAGTTACAGTTAGAACCAGGAAAGGAAGTCACAGACACCGTCAGCCCTAGCTGGCAGGCAGTGGGGTCGAAGGCACTTGAAACACCTGTCACCCTCTAAGATGGCCACTGGGGTAGTTAAGAGACCAACAGTTACTGAGGGAGGGTGAACAGCGGGGAAGCAGACCTGCGGGCTGCACCAGGACATCGACTCCACCTGCTCCCTCCCTGCCAAGCCCACCAAGGCCGCGGGCCATATGCTCTCTAAGAAGCCTACCTGATGGAGAAGCTGCATCTTGTCAGGCCCTGCAGGAAGCCCTCTGCTGGAGCTCAGCTCGACTAGCTCCTGCCTGCAGGGGCTGCTGCTGGACTGGACTTTCTGAGAGGGCGCCTGGCCAGCAGCAGCAAGGGCCACTGCCTGAGGAAGCTCCAGCACCTCCGGTCCCTGAACCAGGAACCTGCAGTCCCTCTCTGCGGCTATGAGGACGTCAGGCTCGCCCTCACTGCATGTCCTGGAACACCTAGCCGCCATGCAGCAGACCACGCCGGTGATGTCTTGGCATGGCATTTCCTGCATGCTCTCGGGCAGCCCCAGGCCCTCCAGCCGCCTGGAGACCTTGGCCATCCGCAGGATGTGCTGGTAGAACTTCTGGTCCTCAGAGTAGTCTTCGCTGTCTGAGCACTCCTCAGCAGGGCCGTGCATCTCGGACAACTGCGGTGCTAGGAAGGGACTGAAGTGCTGACCTCTGGGTCCGGGACCTGGCTGACCCCCGTCCCAGACAAATCCCTGGGGTCTCGGCAGGTCCCAAGGCAAGTTGTTCACCTCACCCAGGACCTCAGAGCCAAAGTGCGAGGCCAGACTGTTGCTGCAGCTGCTGCTCTCCTCGTCGGGCCCAGATCCACTAGCCTTCCTATCTTCATCCGAAGACTCCAGGGACCCTGGGGGATGTCTCTTCTTACTAGCAGGGGACCCTGCCAGGGAACTCTCAGAACAGGCATTCCGAGCTGCTTCTGCCTCCCGGATGTCGGGCGCTACTAGGAACAGTCGCTGAGGCACCTCTTCAGCCAGGGCCCCTGTAGCCTCAGCGTCAATGGACTCGGTTTCCTTGCAGCTCTCTGAGGTGTCCTTGGTGACAAGCTTGGCGAACTGTCCCGTCCACAATCCTGGGGACTCTCTCCTTTGCCTCCCCTTGCCCACACTCTCGCTGTCCCCAGGAACTCCTGGCAAGCTCAGATCTTCAGCTGGGCTCCTATCTAACAACAGCAGCTTGGTAGGCAGCATCTGGTCAGAACAAAGGGACAGGGAGGGCTCCTCCTCAGATGGCAAGGGGATGGGGCTTCGGCCCTTGTCCCCCCTGGGGCCAGTGGAGCTCAGCTGGGCTGTGCTGTGGCTGTGCTGCTCCCCTTTCAGCTGTGGACTGCTGGTGGTTTCAGAAAGCTGCAGGTGGGCAGGGGTCTGGCTCCTGCATCCTAATGCATCCTGCTCATCCCGGAGAGGCCCCACGTTTGCAGGGCCTAGGGGGCCACGTTTCTGCTGTCTGGTCCTCTTTTTCAGCTCTTCTATTTCAGGGTCCGAAAACCCCAGGTCGATTTTCTCTGCAACCTTCTGGGGGTTCTCCAGACTCTGCTGGTCACCTAAGTCTGGCCTGAGTTGGGTTGGGGCCCTCCCTAAGATTTTCTCCACATCAGCAAAGATCTGGTGATTTCGAAAAGCTTGGCTTTTGGAGAGCGGCTGCAGTTTGCTGGGGAGGGCACCCAGGAAAGGCCGGGGCGGGTCACCCAGCATGCATGGGCTCTTCCCTTTCTTAAAGGAGCCCTTACTTCTAGCCTGCATCTCTTGGTCTAGGTCCAGATCAGCAAGCTCACGTGCAGGGAGAGGGGACAGGCCACGGAGAGAGGAGGAAGGCAGAAGTCCCTGCTCAGGCAGTGTTTCCTGGATGGGTATATAAACATGCAGAGAGAACTAAGAGAAAGTACTTCTGATTTATACCTGCTACCTCAACCCCTGGCAAGCCTAGACAGAAATCTGCCTTCCATTTAGGTAAAACATCACCAAAGAGGGAATAAAAACTAAGATCTCCCTTGAACTGGAAACATGTTGTTTTCTAGGCTCCAGTTTCCATCTATAGAGAGCTGGACAAGATAAGTGGCTTACACACCTCGCTCCATGGAACCTGGGGGGCTTGGTATCTCAAGGGCCACTCCAGCGTGTCTGTGATGGCAGAGTGTCACCCTGACCTACACCCCTGGCTTCAACCATAGCAACTCCATTCCCTTTTCTACAAGCCTGCCCTCTTGAGATAATGTGAAGACAGGGTTTCATTACCAACAAAAGAATGATGAGCACCAGTGAGATTATCCCTAAGGTGCCACTGAGCTGCATCAGGTTAATGTTATACAATCCACCAACCTTACCAAGGACTCCCAGAAATTCTCTAGGAGAAAGAGGGAAAAAAAACCATAACCAGCAGCCTGGCGCCTGAAAACTCAGTCCAGAGTCTACCACCAAAGGCACAAGTCAGCACTACTCGGGGGACATCCACAGTCGGTAAACTTCGGGCTAACAAGAAACTCTGAAAAATTAACCAGCCCTGTAAACACTTACAGTGAACCTGGCTCTGCGGGCTTACTTCCAAAGAGCCCAAACCAATGAGTACAGGCCACCCGCCCGGCTTGAGCCTGTCCTCTGGACAAATGCAAGCTTCAGGCACCTGGCATGAGCCCTGAGAAGCAGACAGCCAGCCTGGGACTGTCCAATTGTCCTCATTCTCCAAAACTTCAGAAGGGCCCCATTTTAACAGAGCTCTGGGAACCCAGCTGTATACCCAGAACTCAAGTCTTCCACCTAACCCTCCACCCCAGGACCCCACATTTCATTGCTTCTCCCATCTTTAGCCATGCCACAGTTTACCAGATGCCTGATTTTCATTTCAAATAATCCTGAGTTAGTGAAAAGTCCATCAGTCACCTTCTGCCTGCCAAACACATAACACCTCTTTGGAAATTACCTGTCCTCTTTTCTGCATCTGAGCAAAGGGCTTATTATTTTGTTCCTCAGAACCATGATAAAGCCATACGTGAGGAGGGGAGAGCTTGGACGTGATAAAAAGGAGCAATTCATCACCAACCATTCAGAGACAAAACTGACACCTTAGGAAAGAAGGAAGATGGATGAAATCTTTGCTCTGGTGGGAAATAAAGGTTATGAACAAAAGAGGAAAACAACTGGACCACTGAGAGGGTTGAAAAGATATTCCTAGCGCTCCCTACATCCCTCTTGTCTCAGCATGCCCGCTGCATGAAGGCAGGGGCCGCCGTGCTCTGGGAGAGCGGGAGCCTCATTTCAGTACAGCTGCAAGTCTTAGCAACTCCACCTCCTAAGTTTAGACATGCCGAAGGGACAGACTGAACGATGGGAAAGAGCACCCTGCACTCTAAATACAAAAGCCGCCGAGACCAGCAAGCACGCTGCTGTTAAGCCACCGAGGTTGCTGGCACCAAGACACTCCACAAGAGCAGAGGGAGCAGATACTGCCAAGGCTTTTCTTTTGGGTCTTCAAGGCATTGGTGTTGTGCTAAGTGAATTGCTATCACTTTAAGACAAAGAATAAGCCTACATGCACTAGGAAGACCTGGCTCTGAGTGCAGAGAAAGGACACTCAGCCATGGAGGCTCCTGACCTCTCCAGGGCAGCAGTGGCCATCACTTCCCACACTACTGCTCAACAGTGTCCTTGGCACGTCACTCTCTCTCACCAGCCCTAAGCAACAGGTACTACCCCAGGCATCTCACCAGCCCTAAGCAACAGGTACTACCCCAGGCACTGGACGACAGCAGCCATCTGGAGAGGATAACAGTGAAAATCTCCCAGAAGACAGTCACAATCCAGATGACCTGCTATCAAAAATGCACGGACCATTGTTCTCATCCGCCCATCTGCATACAAGGGACTCCAGTATCCCCTCGGGTCTCACCCTGGCCTCTCCAGGAGCTGGCATCTGCTGACTTACCAGGGAATTTTTACAGGTCTCCCTATCCTTCTTGTCTTTCTTTTCCTTTTTCTTTTTCTTGTCTTTCTTCTTAACAGCCCCAGGAGTTGACAGCTTCCCCCGCTCTTGGATCACCAAGTTCCGATAATGCTCGTCACACGGATGGTCCCACGTGGACTGCCCATTGGCAAAGTTGAAATAGTAAATATCACCTGTGATGTCCTGGCTGGAGATGAGCAGAGTTCAGAAGTTAGTCCCTGCTCAGGTCCAAAACTACTTGGGGGCAAAATGGGAACAGGGAGGAGTGGAGGGGGAGGAGAAGAGGGAGAAAGAAGATAGGAGGAGTTGGGGTGAGAGAGGGAAGGAGGGAAGAAAGGATTAGTACAAAATAATTAAAGGGTGCCATTTGGCTAAGGAATTAACTTAGATATGGGGACAATGGATTGGGACACCATGTGGAGATATATAATCACCAGAGTTCTGGGAATTCATGCTAGGCTAGAGAAGGCATAAATTTGGCTTTATTTACAAAAAGTATAAACACTATGGTACCTTGGAGATGTACACTAGGACAGACCCTGCTTAATATTTTAATTAATAATCAGAAGAAGAAAAAGGCATTGTGAAAGCTCTGGTTTTGCAGAAGACTCTAGACTCATAGGAAGTGATAATCCAAGCTAGTAGGGGTCAATAGTAGAAGAAAATAACATAGAAGGTGGATTTTAAGAATCTGTGTTTCAACACAAGCAAGTCCAAAGTAAACCATCCATCCAGCCACCATTAATAATGACCCATTCAGACAGCTAGCAGGAATAGCAATATAAAAGACAAAATACATTGGAATAAATCTAAAATGTTAAGATCTTTATAGAGCTTTACTGGAAAGGTAAGAAAGAAAGGAAAAAGCAACTGAAACAATTGGAGCAAAACCATGTTCCTGAATAGAAAGACTTGAATCATTAAGATGCCAATAATCCTTAATATAGAAATTCAGGGCAATTCCCATGAGGATCCTAAAGAAACTCAACTCAATTCAAACAAAACAGAAAATGAAGAAAAGCAGACAGAAAAGTATCAAAAGTAGAAAAAGAACAACAATAGAAGGCATTCGAACGACCAATAAATTCATAAAAAGAAGTTCAGCACCATTAAATTAGGAAAATGCAACAAAACTACCGTGAAACACTACTTCACACCTGCCAATATGGCTATTACCAAAAACCCAGAAAATAACAAGTGTCAGCAAAAATCTGGAGAAATTGAAACACATTGCTGGGGGCTAGCACTGTGGCGCAGCAGGTTAAAGCCCTGGCCTGAAGCGCCAGCATCCCATATGGGTGCCGGTTCTGGTCCCGGCTGCTCCTCTTCTGATCCAGCTCTCTACTATGGCCTGGGATAGCAGAAGATAGCCCAAGTCCTTGGGCCCCTGCACCCACGTGGGAGACCCAGAGGAAGCTACTGTCTCCTAGCTTTGGATTGGCACAGCTCTAGCCACTGGGACCGTCTGGGGAGTGAATCAGCAGGTGGAAGACTTCTCTTTCTGCCTCTCCTCTCTCTGTAACTCTGCCTTTCAAATAAATAAAATAAATCTTTAAAAACACACACACACACACACATCGCTGGTGGAAATGTATAATGGTATAGCACTGTGGAAAACCAATGCCAGTTCCCCCAAATAATTAAACACAGAATTACCATATGACCTCACAGTTCCACTTCCTGCAGCCACAAAAATGGAAAGCAGAGATTCTATAAGTATCTGTGTTGGGGCCAGCACTGTGGCGTAGCAGGAAAAAAAGCTGCCACCCCATATGGGTGCCAGTTCGAGTCCCAGCAGCTCTACTTCCAATCCAGCTCTATGCTATGGCCTAGGAAAGCAGTGGAAGATGGCCCAAGTCTTTGGGCCCCTGCACCCATGTGGGAGACCCAGAAGAAGCTCCTGGCTCTTGGCTTCGGATCAGCACAGCTCTGGCCATTGCAGCCAATTGGGAAGTGAACCAGCAGATGGAAGAGCTCTCTCTCTCTGCCTCTCCTTCTCTCTCTGTGTAACGCTGATTTTCAAAAAAAAAAAAAAAAAAAAAAAAAAAAAGAAGAAGAAGAAGAAGCAGCTGTGCACAACATTCAGAGGAGCCAAAAGGTGGAAACCCAACTGTCCATTGACAGATGAATGCATAAACAGAATGTGATACATACACACATTGAATTATTATTCAGCCTTAAGAAATAAATTCTGCCACATGCTATAACATAGATGAATCCTGATACACTCAATGAAAAAAGTCAAGGGTGGACACTGTGGTTTGTGGGTTAAGTTGCCACTTGGGACATCCACATCCCTTATCAAAGTGCCAGTTTGAGTTGAAGCTATTCCACTTCCACTCTAGCTCCCTGCTAATGCACCTGGGAAGCAGCAGAAGATGGCCGAGTACTTGAGATCCACCCACTCATATGGAATTCCTGAGTACTGGCTTCAGCTTGGTACAGCCTAGGCTGATGCAGACATTTGGGGAGCAAACAGTAAGTGGAAGATCTGTCTCATATCTCTCTGCCTCTGTCTCTGTCTCCCTCTCTCTCTAATAAGTAAAAAAAAAAAAAAAAAAAGAACAAGAAGCAGCAGCCACTGTCACTGCCGCCAGACACCAAAGGACAATATTGTATGACTCCTCTTAGATGAAGTGCGTAGGATAAGTCTCAGGGACAGAAAAGCAGAATGGTGATTGAGCAGAGAGAGAGATGGGGGTTGCTTATAATGGGTAGAGAGTTTCAGTACAGGAAGATCAAAAAATGCTAGAGGTGGACAGCAGTGATGGCTGTACCACCACAATATGAATGCACCTCATGCTGCTGGGCTACAAACCTAAAATTGGTTAAATGATAAATTTTAAGTTCTGTACTTGTATAATTTAACATAATAAAAAATACAAAATAACTTATAATAAAATAAAGCATAAATATAATTAAGAGACTGGAAGAAAATATAAATAATAATAGTTAAGATTAATACCCACAGTAATCAAAATTCTAACACCTTAAGAAAAATAAAAAGATATGCACCCAATGGACAAAAAGCCCGAAGATATATATAAAGCAAAACCCAGAAGATTAACAAATGGCCACCAGATGGCCAACTCCGCTCTGTGAACAATCTGGGAAACACAAATTAAAACAAGACTAGGGCAGGTGTTCACATAGAGGTTAGGCAGGTGCTCAGGACTCCTGGCTCCTGCAACCCACACTGCAGGGAGGACAGTTGAAGTCCTGGTTCCACCCCTAATTCCGGCTTAGGAGGTAGCAGCGGATGGCTCAATTACTTGGGTCCCTGCCACTCATGTGGGAGACCCAGACGGTTTCTAGTGCCTGGTTTTGACCTGGTCCAGCCCCAGAGATTACAACCATTTGGGCACTGAACTAGTGGATGGAAAATCATTCTCTATCTGCCTTTCAAATAAATATATCACTTTAAAAAAATAAATAAAATGAAGTATAATTTCTTGCCCTTGAACTGGCAACTTTTTTTTTTTTTTTTACAGGCAGAGTGGACAGTGAGAGAGAGAGACAGAGAGAAAGGTCTTCCTTTGCCGTTGGTTCACCCTCCAATGGCCGCCGCGGCCGGTGCGCTGCGGCTGGCGCACCGCGCTGATCCAATGGCAGGAGCCAGGTACTTATCCTGGTCTCCCATGGGGTGCAGGGCCCAGGTACTTGGGCCATCCTCCACTGCACTCCCGGGCCACAGCAGAGAGCTGGCCTGGAAGAGGGGCAACTGGGACAGAATCTGGAGCCCCGACTGGGACTGGAACCTGGTGTGCCGGCGCTGCTAGGCGGAGGTTTAGCCTGTTGAGCCACGGCGCCGGCCGAACTGGCAACTTTTTAACGGAAAAAATTTTAACTGGTAATAGTTTTAATGAACTATTATATGTGGTGTTGGTGGGACTGCTAAACTTTAATGGCAATTAATCTGTTATGAACTAACAATGCTTAAGTTCTGTATATCTTTTCACATACCAACTCAAATTCTAGAATTTTTTTCTAAAGAAACACATGCAAAAATTCTGGCAACATGCTTTGCTGAAGAAAGGAAACATCTGATCTCTCCTTACTCCCTCCAACAGAGATGAATACTGGATTAATACAGGGGACTTCAACAAGTTCATGGAAAACAGACTTACAAATAAGTTTAGAGGCCGGCGCCGTGGCTCAATAGGCTAACCCTCCGCCTAGCGGCGCCAGCACACCGGGTTCTGGTCCCGGTTGCCCCTCTTCCAGGCCAGCTCTCTGCTGTGGCCCAGAGTGCAGTGGAGGATGGCCCAGGTCCTTGGGCCCTGCACCCACATGGGAGACCAGGAGAAGCACCTGGCTCCTGGCTTCGGATCAGTGCGATGCGCCAGCCCCAGCGGCCGTTGGGGGGTGAACCAACGGCAAAAAGGAAGACCTTTCTCTCTGTCTCTCTCACTCTCTACTCTGCCTGTCAAAAAGAAAGAAAAATAAATAAAAAATAAAAAAATAATAAGTTTAGAGGCCAGTGTTCTGGAGCAGCGGGTTACGTCCCTGCCTGTGGAAACTCATACAAGTGACAGTTTGTCATGGCTACTCCATTCCAAGCCAGCTCCCAGCTAATGTGCCAGGGAGGGCAGTGAGGGATGGCCCAAGTACTTGGGTCCCTGCCACCCACATGGGAGACAGATGGAGCTCTGGGCTTCTGGCTTCAGCCTGGTTCAGCCCAAGCTATTGGAGCCATCTGGAGAGTGAACCAGTGGATGGAAGATCTCTCTTTCTCTGTCTTTCCTTCTCTCTCTCTAGTTCTGCCTTTCAAATAAATAAATAAATCTTTAAAAAGAAAAGAAGGGCCGGTGCCATGGCTCACTAGGCTAATCCTCTGCCTGCGGCACCGGCACCCCAGTTTCTAGTCCCGGTTGGGGTGCCGGCTCTGTCCCGGTTGCTCCTCTTGCAGTCCAGCTCTCTGCTGTGGCCCGGGAAGGCAGTGGAGGATGGCCCAAGTGCATGGGCCCTGCACCTGCATGGGAGACCAGGATAAGCACCTGGCTCCTGGCTTTGGATCGGCGCAGCACGCCGGCCATAGCAGCCATTCGGGGGGTGAACCAATGGAAGGAAGACCTTTCTCTCTCTCTGTCTGTCTCTCTCTCTCACTACTTAACTTTGCCTGTCAAAAAAAAAAAAAAAAAAAAGTTCATTTTGGTACCAAAAAAAAATTGAAAATCCAGGCATGAAATGTCTTTAACAAGTTCATGGAGGGGAGGACATTTTGGCTTAGAAATTAAGTTACCGGTAAAGACATGTGCGGGCCTTGTCAGAGCACCCGGGTTTGATCCCTAGCTCTGACTCCCAATTCTAGTTCCCCACTAATGCAGACCCTGGGAGGCAGTGATGAAGGCTCAAGTGCTGGGGCTCCTGACATACATGTGGGAGACCTGGATTGAGCTCCCAGCTTCCAGCTTCAGCCTGGCCCAAACCAAGTCATTGCAGGCATTTGGGAGAGTGAACCAGTGGTTGAGTGTTCTCCCTCTCTCTCTTCAAATACTTTTTTTTTTTTTTTTTTTGATAGGCAGAGTGGACAGTGAGAGTGAGAGACAGAGAGAAAGGTCTTCCGTTTGCTGTTGGTTCACCCTCCAATGGCTGCCGTGGCCAGCACACTGCAGCCAATGCACCGTGCTGATCCAAAGCCAGGAGCCAGGTGCTTCTCCTGGTCTCCCATGGGGTGCAGGGCCCAAGCACTTTGGGCCATCCTCCACTGCACTCCCGGGCCACAGCAGAGAGCTGGCCTGGAAGAGGGGCAACCGGGACAGAATCCGGCGCCCCGACCGGAACTAGAACCCGGTGTGCTGGCACCGCAAGGCGGAGGATTAGCCTAGTGAGCTGCAGCGCCGGCCTTCAAATACATTTTTTAAACATTTTTTTTTTATTTATTTGAAAGGCAGAGTTACAAAAAGGAGATAAAGAAATAAAGAGATTTTCTAATCACTGGTTCTCTTCCCAATGGCCACAACCAGGCCAAAAAGTCAGGAGCTCCTTCCAGGTCTCTCACATGGGTGTAGGGGCCCAAGCATGTGGGCCATCTTCCACTGCTTTCCAAGGCACATTAGCAGGGAGCTGGCTCAAAGTAGAGCAGCCAGGACTCGAACTGGCACCCATATGAGATGCCAGAGTTACAGGTGGAGGCTTAACCTGCTACATGCCACAGCGCCAATCCCTCGAATATATTTTGTACTTTTTTTAAGTGCATGAAAAATGAATATTAAGAAAAAAAATGCTCATTTCAACATTTTTGCACCAAAATAAACTTATTTTTCTGCTAAATTTTTAAAGTAGCCTCACATATAACAATCACAACAAAACAAAGCAAAAATATATTTTCAAACTTAGCCAAACAAAGAAATTCTCAGACAGCAGAAACAGAAAGAAAACATGAACTTCAAGCGCAGACTGAGAGGTCAGAACGGACATCTGACTTGGATACAGGCCCCAGGAACACAGACTGTGTCCTCAGGCCTTCATGAAGTTGGAAACTGGAAATGAGACTCTTGTGTATATCTGGGCCTGTAAGGACAGTCACTCATGGGAAGAAAAAAAGCCTTGCAAGCCATGAAGGCGTGTCACCCACTCCAAGTTCTGGGCGGCCAAAATAAAATCTTATGAAAAGTTGAAACTCCATGTGTGTATACAGATGGTACAAAGTGTGGTAAGAAAATGCCAAGTCAGGAAATTCATATAAAATTCTGTCCTAAACTGTCGCTCCCCCTCTTCGCGGAGGAACGACACAGGACCCTGCGCTGTTCTTTTGTCTGCTCGGCCCTCCCCGGGTTTGCTGCTGGTTCTTCCCAGGTTGGCTACCGTCCCTTCCACCTCCGTGGAAGGGCAGTTCCCCCTGCCACTTTCCCCACTTCCGCGGGGGAGCGGCACACCGCTGGCCGGCTCTCTCGGGGGCTGCTCAGATGTTCCTCAGGTGTTTCTGGTGCATGTTGTCTCTCTCCTCCTTTATAGTCCTCTTCCACCAATCCCAACTCTGCTACCCACACGCCGAGTACGCTGCTCTCCTCCAATCAGGAGCAGGTCCTGCTGTTTATTGGTTGAACTGGAGGCAGCTGTGTAGAAGCTGTTTCCTCCTCTCCCAGCGCCATATTGTGGGAGAGCAGATGTATAGAATAAGTCTTAATTCCAGTAACTTAGTCTAGTCCGAGTTGCTCCCAGTTGCTCCCCACACTAAACCTCAGAAAAATCCTTGGCAGAAGCAACTGTAAAGCCACTCAATAATCTATTAATGATACTCTCACAGAAAATAAGCCATTCACAAGATGAAATCATGAAATTTCCAACAAAAAAAAGTCCAAACCATGTGAGGAAAGTTTACCATAGCAAAAATCTGCAGACACAGTAAAGACAAGAGTTAGCATGACATAAAACTTGAGATAGTTGGGGCCAGCGCTGTAGTGTAGTAGGTTAAGCCTCCACCTACAGCACCATACATCCCATATGGAAGCTGGTTTGAGTCCCGGCTGCTCCTCTTCTGATCCAGCTCTCTCTGCTTATAGCCTGGGAAAGCAGTGGAAGATAGCCCAAGCGTGTGGGCCCCTGCACCTTCATGGGAGACCTGGACAAAGTTCCTGGCTCCTGACTTCAGATCAGCCCAGCTCTGGACATTCAGGCCATTTGAGGAGTGAACCAGCAGATGAAAGACCTTTCTCTGTCTCTCGTGCTCTGTCTGTAACTCCGCCTCTCAAATAAATAAATGAATAAAACTTGAGATAGTACAACATGCAAAAGAAGACTAAAGATAACTATATTTAAAAATTTGTATGGGTGTGGGGGGGTTACTGGCGCTGTGGTATAGCAGGTAAAGCCACCACCTGAGATACCAGCAACCCATATGGGCACCAGTTCAAGTCCTGGCTGCTCCACTTCTGATCTAGCTCCCTGCTAATGCACCTGGGAAAAGAAGCAGAACATGGCTCAAGTGCTTGGGCCCCTGCACCTACTGGTAGACCCGGATGAAGCTCCTGGCTTCAGCCCTGGCCCCTGTGGACACTCGGAGAATAAACCAGAAGATAGAAGCGTGCTCTCACTCTCGCTCTCTCAAAAACAAAACAAAAGAAAAAAGAAAAATACGTCAGTTAACAGCAGATTTAATACAGAGGAAGAAACAGAGTAAACTGGAAAATATGCCTCAGGAAATTATCCAGAAAGTAGCATGCAATATAAATATTCAAAAAATATGAGACAGAAGTTAACAGACATGAAGGATAAAATAAGATTCAACACCAAAAAAGCTGGGAAGGCTCTTAGCACAGTGGTTATGTTCAAGACTTGGCTGCTCCACTTCCAATCCAGCTCTCTGCTGTCTGTGGCCTGGGAGCAGTGGAAGATGGCCCAAGTCTTGGGCCCCTGCACCCGCATGGGAGACCTAGAATAAGCTTCTGGCTCCTGGCTTTGGATCAGCACAGCTCCGGCTGTCGTGGCCATCTGGGGAGTGGGCCAGCAGATGAAAGACCCCTCTCTGTGCTTCTGCCTCTCTGTAATTCTACCTTTCATATAAATAAATAATTCTTTTAAAAAATAAATAATAGGGGCCGGCGCTGTGGCAAAGCGGATTAGCACCCTGGCCTAAAGTGCTGGCATCCCATATGGGTGCCAGTTCAAGTCCTGGCTGCTCCACTTCCAAACCAGCTCTTTGCTATGGCCTGGGAAAGCAGTAGAAGATGGCCCAAGTCCTTGGGCCCCTGCACCTGCATGGGAGACCCAGAAGAAGCTCCTGGCTCCTGGCTTTGGATCAGTGCAGCTTCAGCCATTGCAGCCAATTGGGGAGTGAACTAGCAGATGGAAGACCTCTCTCTCTCTCTCTGCCTCTCCTCTCTCTGTGTAACTCTGACTTTCAAATAAATAAATCTTAAAATAATAATAATAAAAGGCTGGCTGTGATGCACACATCCTGTATTAGAGTGCCTGGTTCAAGCCCTGGTTACTCCATTTCCAGTCTAGCTTCTTCCAGTTAATGCACACCCTTACAGGCAGCAGGTGATAGCTCAAGTACTTGGGTCCCTACCATCTACTTGGGAGACACAGATGGAGTTAATTTTTTAAATGTGGTACATCTATATGTAAAAAATATGCACCTGATAAAAGAAAGTAGACTAACACATACTGACATATAACGTAGCACTTACAGAATGTGAGTGTACATGTGAGAGCAGGTACATGTGTTTCTGGAAGGAATTTACCAACTTTTTTTAAAATAATCTGTTAGGAATTTACCAATTAACAGTAATTACCCTTGAGAAAAGGAGAAGGGGAAAAATGGCACGCATGCATAAGTTTTAATGACTTTTTCTTGTGGCGGATGCCTTTTTTTATTTTAAAATACTTCAAATAATAAGAAAAATACAAAGAGTTCAATGAGCACACATAGATTTAACAATTAACGCTTTGCCATTAGCAGGGAGCTGAATGGAAAGTACAGCAACCGGGACACAAACTAATGGGCATTCATATGCTGGCACTGCAGGTGGTGGCTTTACCCGCCACGCCATTACACCAGCCCCAGAACAGGGACAATCTGACTTCTTCCTTTCCTATCTGTATACCTTTTCTTTCTGTCTCTTGCCTAATGGCTCTGGCCATTCAATATGATGTTTGCTGTGGGTTTATAATATTTAGTCTTTTTTTTTTTTTAAAGATTTATTTATTTGAAAGGCAGTTACAGAGAGGCAGAGGCAGAGAGAGAGGGAGGTCTTCCATCTGCTGGTTCACTCCCCAGATGGCTACTTTGGCTGGAGCTGCACCAATCTGAAACCAGGAGCCAGGAGCTTCTTCCTGGTCTCCCACACAGGTGCAGGGATCCAAAGACTTGGGCCATCTTCCACTGCTTTCCCAGCCCACAGGAAAGAGCTGGATCGGAAGCTGGGACTCAAACAGATGCCCATGTGGGATGCCGGCACTGCAGGCAGCAGCCTCACCAGCTACACCACAGTGCCAGTCCCCATATTTAGTCTTTATTATGCTGAGGTATATTCCTTCTATACTTAATTTAAGGTTTTCATCATAAATGGATGCTGTATTTTATCAAATGCTCTTGCTGCATCTATTGAGACAATCACACAATTTTTAGCCTTCATTCTATTGATAGGATGTTATTGATTTGTGTATGTTGAATCAGTCCTGTGTTTCTGGGATAAATCTCATTTGGTCAGGGTAAATGATCTTTCTGAGGTGTTGTTTAATTCGATGGTATTTTGTTGAGGATTTCTGTACCTATGTCCATCAGGAATATTGGCCTACAGCATTCTTTTTGTTGCTGTTGTTGTAGCAATATCTGGTTTTGGAATTAAGATGATGCTGACCTCACAGAATGACTCTGGAAGTGTTCCCTCCCTTTCAGCTGTCTGAAATAGTTTGAGAAGATTTGGTGTTAGTTCTTCCTTAACAGTTTAGCAAAGTTCAGCAGTGAAGCCATCTGGTTCTAGACTTTTCTGTTGGGAGAGTATTCCTGATTCAATCTCACCCACAGTTAATAGTCTGTTCAGGTTTTCTATCTTCATGATTCAGATTTGTTAAGCCGTTTCTAGAAATCTGTATCTTCCAGGTTTTGCCATTTGTTAGCATACAGTTGTTTATAAAGTTCCTAGTGACTCCTTGAATTTCTGCTGTATTAGTTGTACTATCTCCCTTTTTATTTCTGATTTAATTGATCTGAGCTGTCTCTCTTTTTTCTTGGTTAGTCTGGCTAATGGTTTATCAATGTTATTTTTTTTAAAAAAAAACCAGCATTTCATTAATCTTTTATATTTTTAAAACTTTTCTAGTTTGTTTATTCTCTTTTATTATTTCTTTCCTTCTACTAATTTGTGGATTGGTTTGTTCTTGCTTTTCCAGATCCTCAAGATGGCACTGTTAGATTATTTATTTGATACCTTTCAATTTTTTTAATGTAGGCATTTGTTGCTATAAACTTCCTTCCTAACTCTGCTTTCACTATACCCCATTAGTATTAGTAAGTTGTGTTTCCATTTTCATAAGTTTCAAGGAATTTTTTATTTTGCCTTTTGATTCCTTCAATGCATGGCTCATTAAGGAGCATGTTGCTCAGGCTCTGTATATTTGCATAACTTCTACAGTTTCTTTTGTTGTTAATTTCCAGCTTTATTCCATTGTGATAGGAAAAGATAGATGACATGATTTTTTTTAACCTTGTTGAGGGGCCAGCGCCGCGGCTCACTAGGCTAATCCTCCGCCTAGCGGCGCCGGCACACCGGGTTCTAGTCCCGGTCGGGGCGCCGGATTCTGTCCCGGTTGCCCCTCTTCCAGGCCAGCTCTCTGCTATGGCCCAGAGTGCAGTAGAGGATGGCCCAGGTGCTTGGGCCCTGCACCCACATGGGAGACCAGGAAAAGCACCTGGCTCCTGGCTCCTGCCATCGGATCAGCGCGGTGTGCCGGCCGCAGCGCGCCGGCCGCGGCGGCCATTGGAGGGTGAACCAACGGCAAAGGAAGACGTTTCTCTCTGTCTCTCTCTCTCACTGTCCACTCTGCCTGTCAAAAAAAAAATAATAAATAACCTTGTTGAGACTTGTTTTATGGCACAGTATGAGAGCTTTCCTAGAGAACGGTCCATGCGCTGACAAAAAGAATATGTATTCTGCACATCTGCGATAAAATGTTCTGCAAATGTCTACTGGGTCCATTTGGTCTATGGCGCAAATTAACTATGTTGTTTCTTTGCTGATTTTTTGGGCTGGCTGATCTGACCACAGATGAAAGTGAGGTGCTGAAGTCCTCCATTATTGCAGTTCAATTCACAATAGCTAAGATACAGAATCTACCTAGATGCCCATCAACTGAAGACTGGATAAAAAAAATTATGGGATATGATGGAATACCATATAGTGGTAAAAAAAATGAAATCCTGTTGTTTGCAACAAAATGGATGCAACTGGGAAACATTATACTAAGTGAAAAAGCCAGTCCCAAAAAGACAAATGGCATATGTTCTTCCTGAACTGTGGTAATTAATAGAGTATCTAAAAGGTAATCCATAGAAGTGAAATTAACACTGAGATGTGATGACTTTGAAGCCCTCCAATATTATTGTATTGGAGTTTGTGTCTCCTTTTAGATTAACATATGTTTTATGAAACTGGGTGCTCTACCATTAGATATGTATACATTTACAATAGTCATATCTTCTTAATTGATCCCTTGATCATGATATAATGACCTTCCATCCAAGTCTCCCACAAGGGCAGCAGGGACCCAAGTATTTGGACCATCTTCTGCTTGGGCCTGATTCCCAGGCACATTGGCAGGGATCTGGATCAGAAGCAGAGTAGCTGGGTCTCAAACTAGTGCTCTGATATGGGATCCCAGCGTCACAGGCAGTGGCTTAACCTGCTGCACGACAACACCAGCCCCAAATGGGCTTTCTAGGCAACTCTTCTTTTTCTATTCCTTTAAGAATTCCCAGAATTCAAATACTAATTCACTTGATGGTATCTCTGAGATTCCAAACACTATTTTCATTCATGTTCATTTTTTGGTTGTTTGGCTGAGATACTTCAAAAGCCTGTCTTCAAGATAAAAAATTGTTTCTTCTGCTGGATCTAGCCTGTTGTCAAGGCTTTCCAGTATATTTTTTATTTGATTATCGAGTTCTCCATTTGTAATATTTGGTTCTTTTTCACTATCTCTCTTTGCTCTTGCACATTCATGTCATGCAGTGATTTCCTATTTTCATTTAGCTATTTATCTGTATTCTCCTGTATCTCTTTGAGTAACCTCAGAATCCCTCCTTTGAATTCTCCAGCTTTTCACCAATCTCCCTTTCTTCATGGCCTGATACTAATGCATTATTGCATTCCTTCTGGGGCATCAGATTGCCTCACTTATTCATATTTCTTGTGTTCCTTTGCTGTTCTTTACACATCTGGGAGAATAATTGCTTCTATTACTTCTTGAAGGCGATTTTTGTTGACTGAAGGCTTTTTCCTGGAGATGTGCCTTTGGGTATTGGCATGGTTCACAGCTCCAGCTTTAGTTCCAGCTGGACTCCATACTACATACTCCTAATCCCTTTTTTTGCTCTAGTTCACGGGGGCAGTAGCAGGGATCTTCAGAGTCCCTGTGGTCCTGTGCAGTCACTGGGACCCCTGTCACACATCCCAGCCATCTCCTCAGGGAAGGACTGGAGTCAGGAACTTCTCCGGTGTTGGGAGCAGGTCCTGCTGGTGCTCAGGGTGCAGCTGGCACACAAAATCCCAGCCAGTACACAAGTCAGGAGCTGGACTTGGAAGATCAACCTGGCTCCAGGAGTAGGATGGTGTCATGGACTCCCGGCCACAACCTGACTCTAGTGTCCCAAGGTAGTGCTATGCTGGTGCAGGAGGCAGGTCCCACAGGTGCTGAGAGAATGGCTGGGTCTGCGAGAGTAACTGCCTCTGGGACAACAGAACAAGCAATCCCTGGCCCCTCTCCATGGACTGCTTACTGAGCTGAGTGGGATGCAGGAAGCCCAGGCTGGAGCAACAACTGAGCAGCAGCGTATTAGCCTTGGAGGGTCACGGAAACTTGGCAGGCTCTCTGGGAGGTGCTGAAGCCCTGAGCCCCAGACTGGGCCTGGACTGAGCACAGAAACTCTGAGCAGTGTGCTGGGTTGAGTGTGGCACAGAAGGTCCAGACCAAAGCCCTGAGCTAATACACTACATGCTGCATTAGGCAGGGTGGAAAGCCCAGGCCAAAGCCCCCAGTGAGCACACTGGGTACAGCCAGCAAGCCCAGGCAGTTGGTCATGGGAGGGGCAAGAGTCCAGAATGATGCCTAGAATGGGCATGGCTTCAAAATTCTGGCTAATGTCAGTGGGAGAGGCTGAAGCCTGTAGGTGCAGGGTGTCGTCTACAGGCCTTCTCTGTGTTGGTGTTGGGAACATGCACAAAGTACCACACTCCTCACCACATGCTCAGATCCTATCGCAAGAACTGTCCCTGGTGCACAGGGAGCCCTGAGCCTTGTGAGGCAGAGCTGGCAGGGCACAGGAACCCTGACTGTGTCCGGTGTGCAGAGGTACCGGCAGCAACCAGCAGTGCTCCAAGTGGTCAGGAGAGGGGAGACAGTGGAGAGGAAGACCATCCCCAGGTATAAGGGGCAGGACCTGTACTTCTAGGGACCTAGAAGCTGGATATCCCAGCTGCCCTGCTACCACCATTCCCTGAAGTGCACTGGGCTACGTGGCCTAGAGTGCTGGGGTCACCCTTCCCGCGTTGTATCCAGTCGGACTGAGGGGCCTCAGTCTTCCCTGACAGACTGCAGACTATCCATGTGGCCCCTGGGAAGAAGATACGCAAGGGTTTCTGTCTGTGAGGCCAGCCAGTGTGGCTTCCAACAGTGACTCCCCTCTCAAGACGGTGCTACCCTGCCACAGCCCTTGCTCTGAGGGGTGAGGGAGGAGACAATGAGTTTCTTCAACGAAGCAAAGGGCTGTGAGTCTTCCAGGGAGAGCTCGCTGCGCTGCTCTCTGTGGTGACCGGATTCCTCCCTGGCCAGGACTGCTACCAGTCGGTGTTCATTCTAAACATGGGCTGCGCGGAGGCGCTCCAGCTAACCCCGGCCCCCGCCACAGGGGACTCCCCTGGCCGTGGGGCCAGGGATTTGGTCTCTGCCGGTCCTGTGTTCTGATGTGTTCCACTGTTCCTCTACTGCATTCAGATACTCCTCCTCAGGCACTCACCTTGAGATGCAGCTGCTCTGGGCCTCCTCCAAAGAGGAGGAGCCAGATGCTGGGCTTCTCCATCTGGCCATCTTGAATCTTGACTTAGGTTATTTTAAAAAGTGAAAAATAGTTCTCCCTCTTCCTACAAGGCAAGGAAGTGTCCGCCAACACTGGCAGGTACAAGAAGGCAGCTGGCACAAAGCCCAGCACACTCACAGCCCACAACCAACAGCAGTTTCTTACCCTCCACCACGGTGGACACTGGAGACACAACAGAAACCACTCTCCCATAAACTTATCCTACAGACACAGCCAGGAGTCCTCAGCACAGGGACTGCTAAAAAAGTGCAGGCAGATTTACAACAAGGAAGATGTCACGAAGCTGGAGACAATCCAAGGAAAGGCAGCTGAAAGACCAAGAGAACAAGGAGCCTGCCATGTAAGGAAGAGCTAAAGGGATCATAGTTCTTCAGCTGCGAAGAGTAAGGCCGGGGCCACTGGAGTCACGTTGAAGTACAGCCAACACATTCTATGTTCTGGGCAAGAACAGATGATCACACCTTGCCTACAAAAGTGCACAATGCTTGCACAAAAGGGGACATCCCACCCAAAATATCTGGGGACTAGTCTGGGACAATCATAGGGAACTCTCACTGTAAGGTAGGAAGTAAACTTATGGCACTCTAAGGAAACAACGCGGGAGAGAGCTGTGTGCACATGACGAGGAATAGCAAGTGTGCAGTCAGCAAGAGAGCAGACACACAGAATGGAGGAAACAGTGCCAGGGCTGGAGGGAGGCCGGGCATCCTCATGTCTTCAGGGACGGAGGCTGACAATGCGGTGACCGTGGCTCCCTATGCTTCCCCACCTGGTTGCTCTGTTTCCAAACCATAAACCTGTTTCCTCCAGATAACCCGAGTAGAGTCTGTGCTCCTCTGACTCCAAAAATATGAACGAACCCACAAATATAAACCTATTTGTGGTAGGTTACAAAAATTCAGCAACAGGTTGCCAAAAGAGACGAGAACGCTTTGCTTGTGTAGCCTCACTACAAACCCCTGTAGCAACAGCATCCATTTTGGACATATGCGAGGTATAGCTGTCACTTCCAATGTCAGCCTACAAAGAATGAGAATGGCACCTCCTCAGCACATCAGAACAGATGCTGGTGCTAAAGGACACAGAGCAGCAGCTCCTGCGGCCCCAGACACAAGACTTGTACCCATCACAGAGACCAGCAAGGCAGCTTGGCACAGAAACAGCACAGGGCTGTCCCCAAGTGCAGGACAGGCACGGGAAAGCTGGCTGGTCAACACTGAGCTCCAACATCAGGTTCCCTCTGCCTCTGACGGGCCGTCAGGGCTCCACCCCTGCTGACTTACCACGGTTTCCACTCCACAGGCAGTGGGGCCACAATGCCCTCCCTTGCCAGCCACATCAGTTCTGGTTCCTTGGTGGGGTCAATACCAATCTCTTTGGCAAATTCAAGAATTTCTGCAAGGACAGGCAGGAGGGTCGGAAAGAGAGAAAGATGGGGAAGTTGCATGAAAAGAAGAAAAAAAAATCTTTTCTACTTTACAATCACTTTCCAAATTTTCTTTGAAGAGAAAATATTGTTTCTCTAAATGTAAAAAATAAACACATTTGAGGGGTCTCCACAAAGTTCATATAAAATGTATATTATAAAAACTATGCATGGATTTCAATTTTTTTTTAAGATTTATTTATTTGAAAGGCAGAGACAGACAGATCTTCCACCCACTGTTTTACTTCCCAAATGACCACAACATCAAGGGCTGGCCCAGGCTGAAGCCAGGAACCCAGAACTCCATTCTAGTCTCACACATGGGTGGCAGGGATGCAAGCTCTTGGACCATCCTCCACTGCTTTCCTAGGCACATTAGCAGGGAGGGATTTGAAAGCACCCAGGACTCAAACCAGTGCTAGCTTGACACCAGTCCTAGATTTCCAAAGTTTTTTTTTTTTTTTTTTTTTTGCAGCAAAATAAACTTACCTTTGAATTCCATTTCTATGAACTTTTTGAAGTACCCTTGCATTTAATTGTTTCCTTATGTCACAATTTATGCAAGTCATACCTGAAGTTACACACGTTGAGCTCTACCCTCCAACAATATAATCTAAAGCCAAGTAGTTAAAAGGTTTAAAAAAAAAAAAGGGGGGGGGGGGGGGAGACGGCAAGACTTCCTCATGGCAGAAGCCTCAAGAACCACACCAGCCACAGCCAGAACCATCGGCTGGAGGGCGGCCTCGCCAGACCAGCGCTCCCCAGGACGGCCTGATCAGCAAGCACAGCCTGAGCAACTACAGCTGACTGAGCCCCTGAGGGCCTCACAGACCACAGCTACAGCAGGAAGCAGGTGAAACGCGCTGTAATGGAGACGTTTAGCCTGTGCACAAAGCAGAGAGAAAGCAGTGCTGATTCCGCCTGGGGGCGGGGAAATCCTGCGCTGAGAGAGTGGATGACACTCAGGCGGGACCTTTCCCCACCTGCTGAACCCTCTCTTCCATGAAGGGAGCTGTTTCTCTTTGTCTTCCGTCTTGCTGTGTATTTTGGAGCCTAAGGCTTGTGCAGTACTCTTTTGGAGTCAAGCATGTAGAAGAGCTCTTCTGCCAGAGCTCTGGGGGAATAGAAGAGATGTATGTACTGAGTTAAGAGCTGTCTCACCAGGGCCACCGCTATGGCACAGCAGATTAAGCAGCTGCCTGGGATGCCAACATGCCATGTGACTGCCAGTTCAAGTCCCAGCTGTTCCACTTCCAATATGGCTCCCTGTTCATGTGCCAGAGAAGGCAGCAGAAGATGGCCCAAGTGCATGGGCCCTGTTAACCACGTGAGAGACCCATGTGGAATTCTAGATTCCTGGCTGCAGCCTAGCCCAGCTCCAGCAATTGCAACCATTTGGGGAGCAATCAGCAGATCAAAGATCTGTGTGTGTGTGTGTGTGTGTGTGTCTGTCACTCTGCCTTTCAAAGAAATCTTAAAAAATAGAAAGAAAAAAGGAAAGGAAAAGAAAGGAAACATGTATAGTTCTAAAAACAGACAAAAATACTCAATAAATTATATTATTGTCATTAATAAGTTTGTTGTCTTTAAAAACCAACAAACAGGGCTGGTGTTGTGGTGTAGTGGGTTAAGCCACCACCTGCAATGCCAGAATCCCATACAGGTGCTGGTTCAAGTCCTGGCTGCTCCACTTCCAAGCCAGTTCCCCGCTAATGCACCTGGGAAAGCAGAAGAGGACGGTCCAAATACTTGGGCCCCTGCACCCACATGGGAGACCTAGAAGAAGCTCCTGGCTCCTGGCTTTGGCCTGGCCAAGCCCTGGCCATTGCAGCGATTGTGGCCCATTTGGGGAGTGTACCAGTAGATGAAAGACCTCTCTCTCTCTCTCTTTCTCTGTGTGTGTGTGTATGTGTGTGTGTATATATATAAAATTCTGCCTTTCAAATAAATAAATCTAAAAAGCAACAACAAAAAAACCCACTGCTTTATAAGTTTGTTCATAAGAAATTCGGTCTGTCCTGCCTCAGGACCCATAGCACATCGTGACATCCCACACTACGTCTTCACTTACAGCTCACTATTGATGTAATTCAAGGTTAGCAGAGTTTTTCTGTAAACGTGGGTCAGACAGTCTCTGTCACAATCACTTACCTCTGCTGCCATAGCATGAAGGCAGTCGTAGACACAGAAATAAATGTAAGTTGCTGCTTTCCAAAGAAATACATTTATAGAACCAGGTAATGGGCCAAGGCAGGCCCATGGGCTACTGTTTCCCAACCCCTGATCCAACTCAAATATCATAAGCAGTCCTGTGCATGCACCATACCTTGCACTGGAAGAAACAGAAATAAACCATTCACATTCCTGCCCTCAAAGAGCAGGGCCTCTTACCTTCCTCGCTGGGTACGTAGGTCTCATCATAGTCTTCCTCCAGAATCAGCTGGTCCCCTATGCGCATGGGTTGTCCGGCCATTACTGGCCTGGGCTTGAACACCTAGACCCCAGAGACCCCCACACAAAGAGAAAATTAGTGGTCCAGCTTAGAAAGGTTAAAACTAGAGCTGGGTAATGGGCCACACCAGACCCTGCAAACCAGCATGGCTGGGGCTCTCCAGGCACCGGGGATGGTGGAGGGTGCAACCAACAACTCAAAACTCGAGCCTCATGGGCTCTGCGCCTGGGCAAGCTCCCAAGACACACCTCTCCCCGGCGTACCACACACTTGGCAAGCCACAAAAGACTGTATGCCTTGCTCTCATAAGAGTGACTTCATAGCCCTCCAAATAGGAGAGTTAAAGCACTGGACCTCTAGCTAGAAAACCCTGGTGATTCCAAATTCACCAGCAGCACACGCCGGTGCCTGGTCACACTCTCTCAGCTCGTACCCTCTTTGATACCCAACAGTGCCCTCCGGGAACCCACAATCCAGGGCAGGCAGCATCACAAGTTCACCAGCAGAGGACAGCACCAGGGGAAACCTCCTGCTCCAAAGACACTAAGACAGAGTAGCAAATTTCCAGTGCAGGTGTGAGGAGGCTGACAAGAACTTGGACACAGAGAAAGGCCTTCTAGACAGAGGGAACAGTGTACATGGCAGGGCTGGGGTGGAGGGCCAGCTCCAGGGCTGCCTACGAGCCTCAAGCCTGCGCTGTAGCAGAGGGGAGTCACTGAGGACGGCAGTGAAAGACACAGGGCAGCCTTTTTTTAGGACAGGAACTCTGGTAGGACTGGCGCGGCGGCATGGGAGAAATAAGAAACTGGTATCAAGAGAATCACCTCAGGAGGCTGCCATCCAGGGCTACACTAGGGCAGAGGCAGAGGGATCGGAAGGGGATGGACAGGCACGACAGACAGAGGGATGTCAGTTAGGCTTAAAGGGACTGGGACGTGGAGGGCAAGGAGTGGAAAGGAGCTGCAAGGCCCTAGACCATGCCCCCCTAACTTCATACACTGAAGCCTTGACATGTAACGTGTAGCTGAGAGGGTACTGGGGAGGTAACGAAGGTTAAATGAGGTTGCAAGGATGGGCCCCTAACCAATAGGACTGCTGTCTATACAGGGGCCGTCACTTGGTGCAGCAGGTTAAGCCGCCACCACCCCATATGGGTGCCAGTTCAAGTCCCAGCTGCACCACTTGCAATCCAGCACCCTCCTAATGCATCCAGGAAAGCAGTGCAGGATGGCCCAAGAACTTGGGCCCCTGTCTCCCACATGGGAGACCCAGATGAAGCTCCTGGCTCCTGGCTTTGGCCTGGCCCAGCCATCAGGGGAGAGAACCAGCAGATGGAAGACCTCTCTCTGTCTCGCCTTCTCTCTCTGTAACTCTGCTTTCAAAAAATAAATAAACCTTTTTTTAAAAAGAGAGAGAAAGACTGGAACGCTCTTCTTCCACCACCTGAGGATAGTACAAGAAGGCACTCATGTGCCAGGTAGGAACCAGGAACAGACCTCAACCTGGGTCTCGTGGCTTCCAAAAATGTAAGAAAATAGTTTTCCAGGTTTAAGTCATAGGGTCCATAGCATTTTGTTGCAGAAGCCCAAGTGCCTAAGACAGGAGGTGTCCAGGTCAAATGCAAGGTTCCCAGCCCCAGGGATGGGGCAGTACCAAGTTCTGCATCTGACATGCTGCCCTAGATCTACTCCCTTCTGCCCACTCCTGGCCCACCAGCACCTTAGCATGCACAGCCTGGTGACACAAGGCTGGGCTGCCCTATGAGCTGGCTGCTGGGAACAGCCCTGCTCCCAACAGCTCGCCCCGCAGAGCAAGGGCAGGCTGCACAAGGTAGTCCTGACCTCTCCTGTCCCCGCTCCATCAGATGCTGCCAGCGCTTTGCCCAGAGCAGTGACCATGAATAGCCCTGTTCAAGTACAAGACCCCGGCTTCACCACGGGGTCAGGATGTGGCCTGGGCAGAATGTTAGGGAAATGACTGCATCTGGTGACTCTGAATTCACTCCAAAATCCCTAGAGATAAGACAGACCCCCTGCGGTCTGGTGTTGTGGCCAGTAGTTTAAGCCTCTGCCTACAACACTGACATCCCATACCAGAGTGCCAGTAAGGGTCCCAGCTGCACTGCTTCTGATCCAGCTCCCTGACAACGTGCCTGGGAAAGCAGTGGAAGATGGCCCGAGGGCTTGGGTCTCTGCCACCATGTGGGAGACACAGATGGAGATCCAGGCTCCTAGGTTCAGCCTGGCCCAGCCAGGCTGATGCAGCCATCTGAAGAGTGACCCAGAGGATGAAGATCTCTCTCTCTCTCTCTCTGTTGCTCTGCCTTTCAAATAACTCTTAAAAAGAGAAAAAGAGAGAGAGAGAGCGTGAGCCCATGGGACCATTCCCATGGCCCCCTCTGTACCACGACAGCTGAGAGACGGGCAACAGAGGTGTCCTGCCTGAGGACTCACAGTCACTGCTGCCTCAGTCTACCAGACCTGAAGAGAGCCAGACTCTGCCTCTCATCCCCACTGCGCCACCTCCAAACAGGCAGGAAAGACCAAGGGACGAAGGATTCTTCTCTGCAGCCCACGAGTTGGAGTGGAAATCTACTCCCGACTGAGGCCCCGCAGCATCCCGAGACACAGAGCTCCAGCCTGAACAAGAGGGCCCGGCCACCACCCACTCTGAAGAGCTGAGCAGAAAAGAGCCAGCAGCCAGGGCAGCAGGTGGGGCTCACAGCCCTGCTAACTGAAGACGTCACCTGAAGCCTTAATCCTCTAAATCAGAGAAGAGGGAAAGAGAAGAGGAACAGATCCCTGGGCAGGGAGGATTCGAAGGCAGCCCCAGCATCAGTGTGAGCACACGCACTGCAAGGGAGTCCAGGCAAGTCTGCCTCTGAGAAACGTTACCTATTCCTGCGCACAGCTCATCCCAGAAAGCAGGGGACACACATGATCCCTGTCCTCGTGGCAAAACTTCCAATTAGCTATACACACTCTGATCTCGATTCAACTCCCGAAAGCTCAGGAACAATCAGGAAAATCCAAATTCATGGGTCATCCAAGTTTCAAACAAATCTTCCAGAAAAAATAAACATACAGATAAGCTGAATTCCACCTTCTCTTTTGCCTTACCCAGCTTCAGAAAAGATATAGGCCAGGGCAGGGCCAAAAGGGCAAGAAGTTACAGGAAAGAAGAGAATGGAAGGAGAAATCATATTTTTTAATGGCTGCTAGAGACCACTGACTCACTCGGCAAGTATCTGCTGACTTACTCGTAGGCACTGGAGACGCAACGGTGATTAACAACAGATTCCGTGTCTCTTCTCTGGAACTTCAGTCTAGTGAGGACTGCGACCAACCAAACCATCCTAGATGAACGTATAACTAAAACAAGGCAGGCACTCTGAAAGGAATGAGCCTGAGCAGACAATGTGTCTGCTGGGAACTGCAGTAGACAGAGAGAAAGAAAACATGTTCCAACAGAGGGCGCAGCACGTGCAAAGGCCCCTCAACAGAAAACACCACCAAACAAGAATAATAACTGGGGACGAGGCTGAGGGGTAAGTGGGAGCCAGCCAATGCTGAGGACTTGACCTTTTTCCTAAGAAACCAGAAGCCAGGAGAGGGTGTTCCCAGATACACATCTGGGGAAAAGAATCCATCTGGTGGCCATTGAGAACATACAGAGAAAGAATACAGACTAGGGGCCGGCGCTGTGGCGCACTAGGTTAATCCTTTGCCTGCAGCGCCAGCATCCCATATGGTTCTAGTCCCGGTTGCTCCTCTTCCAGTCCAGCTTTCTGCTGTGGCCCGGGGGAGAGCAGTGGAGGATGCTTGGGCCCCTGCACCCGCATGGGAGAACGGGAGGGAGCACCTGGCTCCTGGCTTCGGATCGACACAGCACCAGCCGTAACGGCCATTTGGGGAGTGAATCAAGGGAAAGAAGACCTTTCTCTCTCTGTCTCTCTCTCTCTCTCTCTCACTGTCTATAACTCTACCTGTCAAATTAAAAAAAAGAAGAAGAAGAAGAAGAATACAGACTAGAGAGGAAGTCAGACTGGAAGGAAGAAAGTAAGAGTAGGTGCAGGGAATGAGGTAAGAAACCAGAGAGTCCAGGGGAGAGGGGATGATGGTAACCGAGGAAGGCAACAGAGGATAAGCCAACGACACAGCCCTCAGATGAGATTTAGCACGTACCCTGCTGTTCTACTCCAGGCCTGCAACCACCAGGGACATCACTAGTCAATCAAGGCACCCCAGACCTGCCTCAGAACCTGCAACATCGTCTCCAGGGAGCAGTTACCAGCAGAGAGGAGATGAAATCTGCTGACATGCACTTGCTACCTGGCCTGAGACCACATTCAGCCTTTGAGTTGTGGAGAGGTTGCACAGAGGTCATTCGACTGCACTCACTCATCTCTTGCCAATCCCAGGAGGAAAAAAAAAAAGAAAAAGGAAGCCTTCTTAGCTAACTTCACCCTTTCCTGTCCACCCAGAACCAGCTCCACGTGGAGGACACACTGTGCACAGTTCACAGGCATATGTCTCTCCATATTACCTTTTACCGCAAGGACGTTTCCCACCTCTCCTGTCAAACCACAATCTTCTGAGAGCCATCCCTTCTCCTCTGGAATTGTCCAACCAAGCCTAAAACAAATCTGGGTAAACTGCAGGAGCTCAGTTACCACTATGAATTGCTAACTTAGACCCAAGGAGCATCAGGAGCTGCAGGAGCCCAAGTAGCTCGGGGCCAGCCTCCCTTCCCATGCTAAATTTTCCATCTCTATGCTTTAAGTGACAGCACAGTGGTCAAAGCACAGCTTTGGGAATAGCAAACCTGGATTCAAACGCCAGCTCCCTCACCTACCAGCTGTCCAGGCCTCCACATCCTCATGTGTATAATTCAAACCACCATAATTTATTTCAAAAGGCTGCTGGAGGGTAAAACAAGATAATACTTGAAAATGACCTACCACAGTCTGCTATAAAGTAAATATTAAATAAATTCAGCTAGTATTACTGAGGTTATTGCCAATTCCATGGAGTTCAATAATCCTTCAAGGTTTTCCAAATATTAAATCATAATCAGTTTCCAAAAAGTTTTCCCAACTTTGGAGCCAGCACTGCAGTACAGTGGGTTAAGTGGTCACCTCCAACACCAGTAGCCCATATGATTGCCAGTTAGTATCCCAGTTGCTCCACTTCTGGTCCAGCTCCCTGCTAATGCACTTGGGAAAGCAACGGAAGACGACCCAAGCACTTGTGCCCCTGCCACCCACCTAAGAGACCCAGATGGAGTCCCAGGCTCCTGGCTTCCACCTGGCCCATTCCCAGCCATTGCAGCCATTTGAGGAGCAAACCAGCAGATGGAAAATTCTGTCTCTCCTTTCTCTCTGTAACTCTACTTTTCAAATAAACAAATCTTTAAAAAAAAAAAAAAAATTCTGCCCCTAATTTGTCAAGTTCTGGCCTTTGGATCTATGGAGAGAAGCTGAGGCTTCTCTACTCCAACCTGAGCACTCCCAGGTCCCTCACATACAATACATACCACTGTTGCCCAGTCCTTCAGCACTGAGCTTACTGTCCCATGAGCACCTTCTGTGTGGGCAGCACAGCCAGAGTTCTGCACACAGAGAGCACAAATACTTATATGCACAATTAGGGTTCCCTATGTATTTATTTCTCCCACTCTGTTCCAACAAGAACAGGAATATCCAATACAGAAAAGATTTACTGGAGGTGGACTTCTGGCCTAGTGGTTAAAAATACGAGCACCCCATATCACAGTGCCTGGATTCTTGTCCTGGCTCTGCTCCCAATTCCTGCTCCCTGCTAATATGCACCTAGGAGGCAGCAGATAATGACACAAGTAGCTGGGTCTCTTCCACACATATGGAAGACCTGGATTGAGCTCCTAGCTCCTGGCTTCTATGGCCCAGAGCCATTGCAGGCTTTTGAGGAATGACCCAACAGACATATCACCCTATGTCTATCTAATGGTCTTTCTCTGTCTCTCAAATAAATAAATTTTAAAAAGGATTTACTGGAGGCCAGCAATGTGGCATAGTGGGTAAAGCCACCGTCTGCAGTGCCGGCATCCCTTATGGGTGCCCGTTCAAGTCCCGGCTGCTCCACTTCTAATCAAGCTCTCTGCTATGGCCTGGGAAAGCAGCACAGGAAGGCACAAGTCCTTGGGCCTCTGCACCCATGTGGGAGACCCAGAAGAAGCTCCTGGCTCCTAGACTCAGATCAGCACAGCTCCGGCCATTGGGGCCAACTGGGGAGTGAACCAGTGGATGGAAGACCTCTCTTTTTCTCTTTGCCTCTCCTCTCTCTCTGTAACTCTGACTTTAAAATAAATAAATCTTTAAAAAAACAGAAAAAAAAAAGATTTACTGGAAAGGGCATTACAGAAAAGGTAGAGACCTAGAGAAGTTAAGGGAGTTATAGGGGCCAGTGCCGAGGTGCAGTAGGTTAATCCTTCACCTGCGGCACCGGCATCCCATATGGGCGCCCATTTGAGTCCCAGCTACTCCACTTCTGATTCAGCTCTCTGCTGTGGCCTGGGAAAGCAGAAGATGGCCCAAGTCCTTGGGTCCCTGCACCCGTGTGGGAGATCAGGAAGAAGCTCCTGGCTCTTGGCTTTGGATCAGCACAGCTCTGGATGTGAACCAACGGAAGGAAGATCTTTCTCTCTGTCTCTCCCTCTCACACTCTGTTACTCTACCTCTCAAATAAAATAAGTAAAATCTTAAAAAAAAAAAAAAAAGAAGAAGAAGCAGCAGCAGCAGCAAAAGAGCAAAAGATAGTTCGTGTTTTTTTTTTTTTTTTTTTTAAAGAGAGAGTTGTAATGAGCACAGGTTTTAGAACACACTTGGCTTTGAATCCCTGCTCTGCACTTTACAAGCTGGGCAAGTTACTCCAGATTTCTCATCTCTAAAATGGGCAGAACAATGTCTATCTCAAAGTATTGTGAGGGTTATATGGTTTCAAACCATGGAAAGAGCTTACTAAAATACAGTAAGAAGTAGCATGGCTGTGGCACAACAGGTGAAGCCACCACTTGGGATGCCCACATCCTGTATTAGAGAGTTGGCGGCTGTGCTTCCAATTAAGCTCTCCGCTAATTCACCTGGAAGGCAGCAGATGTTGGCACAAATACTTGAGTGCCCCCCACTCACATGGAAGACCTGGTTGGAGTTCTTGGTTCCTGGCTTTGGCCTGGACTAGCCCTGGCTGTTGCAGCCATTTGGGGAGTGAACCAGCAAATAAAAGGTTTCTTTCTCTCTCCCCACTTCCCTTCACCATGCCTTTGAAATTAATTATATACATATATATATATATATACACACACACACACATATATGATGTACATAATACCCATATTCTCATATGTTGTATATATAGTAGTATATGTGCTATATACATAAATAAGCACTGTAGGACCTCGGGGCAAGCACTTGGCTCAGCAGGTAAGCTGTCACTTAGGGCACCCACATCCCACACTGGGAGGGCCTGCTTCAAGTGCCACCTCTGCTTCTGATTCAGCTGCCTGCTAGTGCACACCCTGGGAGGCAGCAGGCGACAGCTTAAGTAGTTAGACCCCTGCCACCCACATGGGAGACCCAGACCAAGTTTCTAGCTCCTGGTTTCAACCCTGACTCAGCCCTGGCTTTGAGTAAATCAGTGGATGAATGAAAGGTCTTTGTTTCTCTTCCTCTCTCTGCTTTTCAAATAAAACAAAAATAAATTATTTTGAAAACCACATAGTGAGGGCCAGTGTTCTAGTGCGGCAGGTAAAACTGCTGCCTGTGACACCACCATCCCATATGGGTGCCAGTTCGTGTCCCAGCTGCTCCACTTCCAATCCAGCTCCCTGCTAATGCACCTGGGAAAAGCAGTGAAGGACAGACCAAGTGTTTGGGCCCTTGCCACCCTCGTGGGAGACCTGGCTGAAGCTCCTGGCTGGATCTGGCCTGGCCCAACCGTGGCTACTGCAGCCATCTGGGGAGTAAACAAACAGATGGAAGATCTCCCTCTAACTCTGCTTTCCAATAAATAAAATAAATCAAATATATATAGTGGCTGGTTCTGTGACATAGCCTGTGACACTAGCATCCCATAGGGGTGCCAGTTCGAGTCCCAGTTGCTCCAGTTTCAATCCAGCTCCCTGGTAATGTGGCCATCTGTAGAGTGAACAGCATATAGAAGATCTCTCTCTCTCTCCGTCTCTCCCTCTCCCTCTGTAACTCTGCATTCCAAATAAATAAATAATCTTAAAATATATACATACAGTAAGTTTGGTGATAGATGTTATGATTATTACTCACATATTTAAAGGGTTTGTGGGGCTGGTGCTGTGGCATAGCTGGTAAAGCCACAGCCTGCAGTGCCAGCATCCCATATGGGCGACGGTTTGAGTCCCAGCTGCTGCATTTCCGATCCAGCTCTCTGCTATGGCCTTGGAAAGTAGTAGAAGATGGCCCAAGTCCTTGGGCCCCTGCACCCATGTGGGAGACCTGGAAGAAGCTCCTGGCTCCTGGCTTTGGATCTGGGCAGCTCTGGCCATTACAGCCATCTGGGGAGTGAACCAGCAGATGGAAGACCCCTCTCTCTCTCTCTGCCTCTGCCTCTCTGTGTTAACTCTTTCAAATAAATAAATAAATTAATTAATTAAAGGGCTCGTCCTACACTGCTCAAGAGGACAGTTCCTGCAACAGAGACTACAAGTTAAGGCCACCCAGACATTCAACTACCTCGTATTGGGAGTCAGTGCTGTGGCACTCTGGGTTAAGCTGCTGCCAGCATCCCATATTGGAGTACAGGTTCCAGTCCCAGCTACTCTACTTCCAGTCCAGCTCCCTGCTAATGTGCCCAGCAAAGCAGCAGAGGATGGCCCAAGTATCCCATCCATGCCACCCATGTAGGAACCCAGGATGGAGTTCCTGGCTCCTGGCTTTTGCCTGACCCAGCCCTGACTGTTGTGGCCACTGGAGAATGACCCAGCAGATGGAAGCTTGCTTTCTCTCTCTCTCCCTCTCCCTCTCTTTCAACCATATAAATAAATCTTTCTTTAAAAAAAAAAAATAGCACCTTTCCCAAGGTTTCATAGCTGGTAAATGTGCAATAGAATTCATCTATCTGAGTCCAGAGCCTGAGGTTTAACTACTCTGATACAGCCAGAGTGCAAGTGACAGTGGAAAGAGGGAACTCCAGAATGGGAGCCAGGGACACACGACAAAGGGCTTGGAAAGACTGACGCTGTGTCCTGCAGGATTTCAAGAGCAGACTGGTAGGACAAACTCACAGTTTAGAAAGACAATTCTGGGGCTGATGCTGTGCTATAGCAGGTTAAGCTGCTCTCTGCAATGCCAGCATCCCATATGGGCGCTGGTTCATATCCTGGCTCCTCTGCCTCCGATCCAGCTTCCTACTGGTGCACCCTGGCTGTTGGGGCCATTTGGGGAGTGAACCATCGGATGGAAGATCTCTCTCTCTCTCTCCTTATAGCTCTGTAACTGTGTCTTTCAAACAAATAAATCTTTTAAAAAGTGAGAGTGAGAAAAGAAAGACACCTGTGAATAGCTGTGTAAGAATTAATTAGACGGGGCCACTGCTGTGGCACAGTGGGTTAAAGCCCTGGCCTGAAGCGCCAGCATCCTATATGGGCACCAGTTCGAGACCCGGCTGCTCCATTTCCAATCCAGCTCTCTGCTATGGCCTGGGAAAGCAGTAGAAGATGGTCCAAGTCCTTGGGCTCCTGCACCTACGTGAGAGACCCGGAAGAAGCTCCTGGCTCCTGGCACCTGGCTTCAGATCGGCGCAGCTCCAGCCATTGTGGCCATTTGGGGAGGGAACCAACAGATGGAAGACCTTTCTCTCTGTCTCTCTCTCTGTAACTTTGTCTTTCAAATAAATAAATCTTAAAAAAAAAATTAGAGGGGCAAAAACAGAGGCAGAAAGACCACTTGGAAAGTTATTCTGAAGGCACAGGCAAGAAATTATGAGCTAAGGCAGTGGCTTTGAGACTGGACCAGAGGAGCTGGACTTTAGCATAGTAGACAGAACAGAATGCCAGTGGTTTATCCACCTTGGGATACCCATGTCCGTATCAGAGTGCCTGCCAGCTTCCTGCTAACAGGCACCTAGGAGAGATAGTGAATGAAGGTCCAAGCACTTGGGTTCCTGCCACCCTCACAGAGACCCGCATGGGGTTCTTGCATTCGGACTTCAGCCTGGCCCAGCCCTGACTGCTGTAGCCATTTGAAGAGTGAACCAACAAGCTGGCATCTCTCTCTTTCTGTCTCTCTCTCTTCCCCCATCCCCCACCCCGGCCTTTCAAAAAAATGAAAATATGCTGGTGCTTTGGCATAGCAGGTAAAGCTGCCGCCTCCATTGCCGACATCCCATATGGGCAGCAGTTCCAGTACCAGCTGCTCCACTTCCAATCCAGCTCTCTGCTATGGCCTGGGAAAGCAGTGGAAGATGGCCCAAGTCCTTGGGCCCCTGCACCCGCGTTGGAGACGCGGAAAAAGCTCCTGGCTCCTGGCTTCAGATCGGCGCAACTCCGGCCACTGCGGCCAACTGGGGAGTGAAGCAGCGTATGGAAGACCTCGCTCTCGCTCTCTCTCTCTCTCTCTGCCTCTCCTTCTCTCTCTGTATAACTCTGACTTTTAAATAAACACATAAATCTTTAAAAAAGAAAACAAATAAGTAAATTATAATTTTCCTACTTGATGCAACATAGTGAGAGGCGGAGGAGGGAGGAACCATAGCACTTCAGCCAGAACGCGGGGATCATCTCTTCACTTCCAGGCCTTGCCCATAAGCACCCACCTAGCTCACTGCTGAGAAGCCAGGACATGTTTGCCGCATATAACAGATGAATGAATTCCTCGGCTGTTTCAGTGATTGAAGTCCTTCCAGGAAACGCAAGAGGGGCAGATGCAGGGGATCGGGGAGGGCTGGCACATCTGAGCTCTGGACGCAAGTTTGGGCAGCGCGGCTGGGCAGGTGATAGCTGCAATTCTGGGTGAGATCGCCTAGCGAGGGAGTGTGGGGAGCAGACAGGAGGGGCTGCAAGGGGCTGAGGGGAGAGGGCGTCGAGGATGCCCAGCGAGCACAGGGCTTCCTGATGGAGAGGCAGACTTCTGAGCCAAAGTAAGGAAAAAACACAAAAAACTTTCCAACTTCCCCAGCCGACCGAAAGATGGCATCAAGTTGGGCCAGCCCGGGGTTGGGATGCGGGGGCGCTCCCCACCGAGAGGTACTCCGGCGAGGCTCACAGGGCCGGGCCTCCTATGCTACCCGGGAGCGCCAGCCAACGCCCGGCCAGCTCGCACGGTTGCCGGCGCCCTCTCCTCCGCGCGCGGCGCCCGGCCCGCGGCGCGCGGCTCACTCGCCGCCCGCCGCCCACCAGGCGGGCCGCGGCGGGACTGGGAGCAGATGCACACCCGCCCGCCCGCTCCTCTTCCACTCCTCCCTCACTTCCCGCTCGCACTCGCGGCCCCGACTCCCCGCCACCCTGGCCCTCCCTCCGGGAGGCCCTCACCTTTCCCCCACCCCGGGAGGTTCTGGACGATGGCTCCCGTCTCTGCGAAGCTTCCCCAGCACCACCCCGGCTCCCCGCTTCTAGGGACGCCGGGGTGTTGCCCTGCAGTGGCCAACAACCACTTCCGGAAAGGATACAAACCTAGCAACTGGGAATCCCGCCTCTGCTTGGAGCCAATAGGTCGCTGAGCGAGAGCTCTGGCATTGGATTGGTTCGAGTTCCTATCGACCTACGCGGGAGTTCCGCCCATTTTCCCGTGGCACAATGGGAGATGTAGTTCAAGATAGCTGATGGGGGGTCTGAAAGGGGTTCAAAGAGGGCCCTGAATTTAGATATGAGGAGGATTTCTTACAGAGGAGGGAAGAGCTTTTCATAGTATTTATAGAAAGGCAGTTTACTGATTATCATATTAGTACCGTGCTTAATATCTGGCGAATAATACAATGTCATCAATAATCAATCCTGGGGGCCGCGCTGTGGCATAGAGGGTAAAGCCACCGCCAGCAGTGCCGGCATCCCATATGGACACCGGTTCGAGTCCCAACTGCTCTACTTCCAATCCAGCCCTCTGCTGTGGCCTGGGAAAGCAGTACAGGATGGGCCAAGTCCTTGGGTCCCTGCACCCGCATGGGAGACCCAAAGGAAGTTTCTGGCTTCGGATCAGCCCAGCTCGTTGTAGCCATTTGGGGAGTGAAACAGAATGGAAGTCCCCCACACACACCTCTGTGTAACTCTGTCTTTCAAATAAATAAATCTTAAAAAAAAAAAAATCTGCTTCACACTGCAGTGCCAGTATGAGTCCCTGCTGCTATGCGTTCTGTGCCTGGGAAAGCAGCAGAGGAAGGCATGAGTGCTCAGCCACTCGGGTGGGAGACCCAGATGGGGCACCAGGCTCCTGGCCTTGACCTGGACCAGCTCCAACCACTGAGCCAGCAGGTGGAAAATCTACCCCAGTCCTGGCTTCACTCCTGATTCCAGCTTCCTACTAACACAGACCCTGGAAAGCAGCAGATGACAGCTGTCACCCACTTAGAAGACCTGAATCGAGTTCCTGGATCCTGGCTTCCACGTGGCCCAGCTCCAGTTGTTGCTTGCATTTGGGGAGTGAACCAGTGGACAGCATCTCTGTTTCTCCTCTCTCTCTCTCTCTCTCCCCTGAGTTCATTAATTTTTTCAAGAGAGGGCCAAAGACCACTTTGGCCACTATGAGAGACCAGCATGGAGAGGCTGTGTGGTGAAGGGGAGCGCAATGAGGCCAGGCCCCAAGAGCAGTGCCTGGTAGGTTCCAGAAAAGCATGTGGCTCACACAAACTCCTGAGTCTGGTCCCAGCTCTCTCAGGGCCTGATCCAAGAGCGAATGAGGAGGTTAGACTCTTGTTCCCAAACATCCAGAAAACATTCCCCATGTTCAAGTTCAGACAGAGCAGCCTGGCAGCTCTGCCTGTGCCCCCTGTGTTCTGACCCCTCCCCCTCCCTCTGCACATCCCGCAGTCACATAGAGGAGTCAAGGGACCACACTGGGAAGGGCTCCCAGGCTTCCAGGCTCATCCACCTGCACAAGACAGGGATTCACACAACCATTTGCAGTTCTCAGTCTCTTGAAATCATCTGCTTGATTTTAATACCATCAAAATTCTTAACCTTTATCCCTTTTCCTGGCTCCTGAGAAGAACTAACAAAGTAAGGGAGGCCAGTGCCACGGCTCACTAGGCTATCCTCCACCTATGGCACCAGCACCCCGGGTTCTAGTCCCGGTTGGGGTGCTGGTTCTGTCCCGGTTGCTCCTCTTCCAGTCCAGCTCTCTGCTGTGGCCCGGGAAGGCAGTGGAGGATGGCCCAAGTGCTTGGGCCCTGCACCAGCATAGGAGACCAGGAGGAGGCACCTGGCTCCTGGCTTCGGCGCAGGGCGCTGGCCATAGCAGCCATTTGTGTCGGGGGGGGGGGGTTAAACCAACAGAAGGAAGACCTTTCTCTCTGTCTCTGTCTCTCACTAACTCTGCCTGTCAAAAAAAAAATAATAATAATAAGGGAGACAACTTTTTGCATCTTATCAGTTTTCCCCATAGGTTTGTACTCAGGGTTGCAAACCAATTTATAGAATGCCCTTAGACAAACATAATTAGAAAAGTAAGTCTTTGGGAAGGAATGGATTTACTTTGAGAGGTAGAGTTACAGAGAGAGGGAGAGACAGACAGAAAGGTCTTCCATTCCCTGATTCACTCTCCAAATGGCCATAACAACTAGAGCTAGGCCAATCCAAAGCCAGGAACCAAGAGCTTCTTCTGGGTCTCCCATGTGGTCTCCCATGTGGTGCAGGGGTTCAAGCACTTGCTGCTTTCCCAGGCACATTAGCAGGGAGCTAGATCAGAAGAAGAGCAGCCGGGACACGAACACGTGACCATATGGGATGCCGGCACTGCAGGCGGATGCGTAACCACCACACCACCACGTCACAGCACAGGCTCCTACATCAATTGATATGCCAGTGAAGGGGGCTTGGTTCACTCACTCGAGGTTGTCCGAGAAACACATTTAGCAGTGACTTTTCCAGATGGTGGGAGGGAATCAGTCAAACATTTTCCCTACCCCCAGATCAGAAATATTTTCTTCTTGTGAGAACTTAATTTCTTCTCTTCATGTACTGGGATGTGTGTGTGTGCATGTGTGTGTGTCCAGAAAACTATCCTCATGATAAAAAATGAACTTGTTAGTCCTATTTTGTTAAATGTGGGAAGACGTGAAAGGTTCCTTGTATTCTCTGAGTCAATGCATGTTATATAAAATTGCACACTGACCTTCTATCTGCCTCCTCGGCTTTATTTTTTTCCCATAGCACATATCACCATCTGAAATGCTAGAGATTTCATTGCTTTTTTATCAGCAACTCTTCTTTAAGTTAAATTTTATTTATCTGAAAAGCAAAGAGACAGAGTTTGCCATCTGCTGGTTCACTCCCTGAATGCCCACAACAGTTGGGGCTGGTCCAGGGAGAAGCCAGGAGCTCGGAACTCAATCCGGGTCTCCCATGTGGGTGGCAGGGACTGAGCCCTCACCTGCTGCTGCCGGGCGCACATTACCATGGAGCTGGAATCGGGAGTGGAGGCAGGACTCAAACCCAGGCTCTCCAGTATGGAATGTGAGCACCTTAGTCACAAGGCCAAACACTCCCCCCTGGATTTTCTTTATTTCTTTATCGTCTGTCTCCCTGCCTGAGAATCTCAACTCCATGAGGACAGGGATTTCGTCCTAAAACAGGACTTGGCACCTCGTAGGTTCTCCCCATACATCTGGTGAGTGAACGAGTAAGCAAACAAAGGAATAAATGAATCCCCACATTTCAGGGGAATCAGTGTGGGCATTTTGGTTCCTTTCTTCCAGATGTAGATTTAACACATTCACACATATTTTTTAATTTTTACAGAAATGAGACCATCATGTTCTTCCTGTTCTACCTTGTGCTTTCTTCATTTACTATGTCACAAATATATTCCAAGATCCATTCATAAAAAGCTATACCACTTCTATTAGTGGTTATTTAGGATTTCATTGAGTGAATGTCTCGTTACCCTATTGATGACCATTTAGTTTTCCAAAAGTTGTGACATTGCACACATTGCTGAAATATGGTAGCTTTTGTTGGATAGGGTCTTACACATGACAATGCTCAAAGAGTTTGCATGTTTACATTTTAATAGGTATTGTCAAATTACTCTCCAAAAATGGAATAATTTATAGTGCAAACAATACCTGCACCAACATCAGTGCATTACAAATCTGAGTGGCAAAAGGAAGGAAGGGAGGGAGGGAGGGAAGAGACAAAGCGACAAAGAAAGCAGAAAAGAAAGAAAGAGAAAATGGTAGAGTGGAGTGTAGCTGACATCCCACACTGCAGTGCCTGGGTTCAATTCTCAGCTCTGGCTTCTGATTCCATCTTCCTACTTATGCAGACCCTGGGAGTCAGTAATGATGCTCCAAGTCATCAGGTTCCTGTTACCATGTGGGGGACTTTATGCATTCCTTGTTCCTAGCTTCAGCCCCAGTCCAGCCCTGGCCATCGCAGGCATTTAGGTGTGAACAAGCTGATGGAAACGCTCTCTTTTTGTATCTCTGCTTCTAAAATAAATGAATAAATATTTCTATAAAGGTTTATTTTCATTTACTTGAAAGGCAGAGAGAGAGATTGGTTTTCTGGGGCCAGTGCTCTGGCATAGCGGGTAAAGCCACAGGGGCCAGTGTTGGTATCCCATATGGGCACTGGTTCCAGTTGCTCCACTTCTGATCCAGCTCTCTGCTGTTGTGGGGAGCAACTCAGACTAGACTAAGTTACTGGAATTAAGACTTATTCTATGCATCTGCTCTCCCACAATATGGCGCTGGGAGAGGAGTAAACAACTTCTACACAGCTGCCTCTCGCCAATTTGACTGAGCTGCAAGAGCTGATCTTGCTCCTGATTGGAGGAGAGCAGCGTGCTCTCCGTGTGGGTAGCAGAGTTGGGATTGGTGGCAGAGGACTATAAAGGAGGAGAGAGACAACATGCATCAGGAACATCTAAAGGGAACATCCGGATAACATCTGAGCAGCCCCCGAGAGAGCCGGCCAGTGGTGTGCCGCTCCCCCGCGGAAGTGGGGAAAGTGGCAGGGGGAGCCGCCCTTCCACGGAGGTGGAAGGGTCGGTAGCCAACCCGGGAAGAACCAGCAGCAAACCCGGGGAGGGCCGAGCAGACAAAAGAACAGCGCAGGGTCCTGTGTCGTTCCTCCACGAAGAGGGGAGCGACAGCTGTGGCCTGGGAAATCAGTACAAGATGGCCCAAGTCCTTGGGCCCCTGCACCCACATGGGAGACCCGGAGGAAGCTCCTGGCTCCTGGCTTTGGATTGCCACAGCTCCAGCTATTGCAGCCATCTAGGGAGCGAGCCTGCAGATGGAAGACTCTCTCTCTCTCTCTCTTTCTCTCTCTCTCTCTCTCTAATTCTGACTTTCAAATAAATAAATAAGTAAATCCACTTGTTCACTCTCCAAATGACTGCAGTCTCAAATTATTCAAATGACTGCAGATTCAAATTAGTGCTCAGGTATGGGATGCTGGCATTGCAGGCAGCAGCTTAACCCACTGCACCACAATATCAGCCCCCAAAGTCTTAAAAAGCAAGAAGATGGTACTTACTCAGCCTTCTTTCACTGTCAGTGGAGTTGACTTTTTCTGTTTGTTTATTGGCCATTCAAATTTCTTCTATGAATTACCTAGTCATATTCTTTGATGATTTTTCCATCACGTTGTAAGGGCTGTTTATTGATTTGTAGGAGCCCTACGTATCACAGACACGAGCTCTTTGACTCTATTGTATAGCACACATTTCCCAATCTGTGGCTTATCTTCCAAGGTTGCAAATGTCATTTTCTCAGTGGTTGCATACCATAATAGCTAATCTTTATGGAGCATTTCCAATATGCCAGACACTGTCCTAAGTGCTTTACATGGGTTATTTCATTGATTTCTTACATGACGAAGTAGATACCATCATCATTCCCATTTTACAAGTGAGGAAGTTGAGGGACAGAAAGGGTAAGTAACTAGCCTGGGGTCTCCTGGTTACTAACTAGCAGAGCCATAATTGGAACATTGGCAGTATCAGAATATACCTGATTCTACACAAGTTTTGAATCCTTAATTGGTCAAATCTGTGCAGGTTGTTGTTTTTCTTTCTATTGTCTGTATTTTGTTAGGGAGGCCTTGTTTAACAAATGATTGTGAAAAGATTCCTATATTTTTTTCTGTAGTCTTCTTTTTGATGTTAAGATCTTTGATCTCTTTGGAGTTTATTTTTCAGTAAAGATTTGGTTTTCTTTCCTTTCCAAATGGATAGGCAACTGGTCCCAACAGCAGTTACTGAATAATGCATCTATTTTCCTCCAATATGTTTGCTATCTTTATCATATTTACAATTCCCATGTATCAGTGATCTATTTTTACATTTTTAACTTGGGTCTAATCACTTCACTGTTTTGGATTTTTCTACCCATATCATATAATCTGAAAATAACGGTCCCTTTGCTTTCCAATATTTATTGTACTTGTTCCATTTTCTTGTCTTACTGAGTTAGCCAGCCTGATCCCAAAATGTGTGGTAAGAATGGTGACAATGACCCTGAAGCCAGACTACAATGGGAATAATGTTAGCCTATTGCAATTAGGTCTTCTATGATTTTCTGCTAATCTTACTTAAGAAGCATCCCCTGGCTGGCACTGCGGCTCACTAGGCTAATCCTCCACCTTGCGGCACCGGCACACCGGGTTCTAGTCCCGGTCGGGGTGCCAGATTCTGTCCCGGTTGCCCCTCTTCCAGGCCAGCTCTCTGCTATGGCCAGGGAGTGCAGTGGAGGATGGCCCAAGTGCTTGGGCCCTGCACCCCATGGGAGACCAGGAGAAGCACCTGGCTCCTGGCTTTGGATCAGCGCGGTGCGCCTGCCGCAGCGCGCCAACCATGGCAGCCATTGGAGGGTGAACCAACGGCAAAGGAAGACCTTTCTCTCTGTCTCTCTCTCTCACTGTCCACTCTGCCTGTCCAAAAAAAAAAAAAAAAAAAAGAAGCATCCCCTAATTTTATTTATTGGAACAACTACTGAATCTTATCAATGGCTTTCCTCATTTGATAAACTAATATATCAAATAGATACTGATATCATCGTATGGCTTTGCTCCTTTAAGCTCTTAGAGTTCTAAGCTTTTCATTTTAAACTGTTACGGACACTTCTTGGAGTGCTATCACTCCAAAGCTGTCATCAGCCATGCTGACTGCGGGTGCGGGGACAGGGGGTCATGCGGAGTCCCTGCAAGTGGAACAACAAAGGCATGGAGAGATCCCCAGCAGAGGGAAGGTTCCCTCTGGCGGGAACGGACGTCTCGACCGCCCACAGATCGCCGGCTGCGGTGGAAAGCGCTGGCTGCACTCCCCGTCGCGCCCCACTCCTGCGGTCCGCCTAGGGTCTATCCCTTATAACCCGGCCCCCAGGGCGCTCCTCAGGGAAACCCCACCCACGTTCGAAAAGGCTCGCCTTAAATACCGGCCCCTCCCGCTGCGTCTCCCCAGACCTAATCGTCCCCTAGACGGCTTCTCCCTCAAACACACCCTTTTGTGTGGAACCCCACTCCACAGCACTCCCTCAACCCTGCCGGGGGAGCCAATTCTGCTGCGTGTGCCTTTTCTCTGCGTAGCGCCAGGGCCGGGCAGTGGGTCTGGTACACAGCGGGTGCCCATCAGTGCCGAAAGGAGGACGGAGGGATGGGAGGTGTGCCGGCGGCCCCACGCTGGCCGCACGGCCCTCCCCGCCCCGCCACGACTGGGCACATCTTTCCCGCCAGGGCCCTGCAGGGTGGACTCCGCCTCGGCAGAGGGCATCGCAGACCCCTCTGCAGCCCCGGAAGCTGGGCTGCCTGCCATGGGAAGACTACACTTCCCAGCGATCCCAGGGAACAGCGAAAACCCTCTGGCTTTGACAGCCGCCGCCACAAGTCTTTCCGCCTCCCCAGCCTGCCTGGGAGCTGGGAGCTGGATTAAGGTGGCCTGAGCAGCCGACGCAGCCGCAGGAGCCCGGAGCCCCTGCCCCTTGCCACGCCGCCCACCCCGCCTGAAGGAGCAGGAGCGCAGCGGCCACCAAGCTGCCATGCCCACCCCTCCCAGCACCCGGAGAGGCCCGAGCCCGCTGCCGGGGCTGGCCGCCGCCATCCAGATGTAGCCTGGCTCTGGATCCCCTTCTCTGGTGCTCTGCGGATTTCTCCTGCCCGATCTCGGTGCCCGGACCCGAGGACTGGTTGAGGGGCCTACAGGCTCTGGAGTCCTGATGCCTCCAAGCCCCCTCTCCTGAGAAGCCACCAACACCACCCAGGCTTGGGGACAAGCAACAGGGACGGACGTGGGCCCACCATGGCCCCAGCCCTGCCCTGGCTCTTGCTGTGGATGGGCTCGGGCATGCTGCCTGCCCAAGGCACCCAGCACGGCATCCGGCTGCCCCTGCGCAGCGGCCTGGGGGGCGCCCCGCTGGGGCTGCGGCTGCCCCGGGAGACTGAGGAGGACCCAGAGGAACCGGGCCGCAGGGGTAACTTTGTGGAGATGGTGGACAACCTGAGGGGCAAGTCGGGCCAGGGCTACTATGTGGAGATGACTGTGGGCAGCCCCCCGCAGACGGTAAGGAGACCGGGGAGGGGAGGCAGGATGGGAAGACAGCAGCCTGTCCCCCTTTGTAAATGGGATCCTGTCGCCGGAAGTCGCCCCCAAAGCTCCCCTTTCCTGCCCTCCTTCCCCTGTCTGGCTCCCCAGCCGCCCTTCGGTGCTCTCCCCTAACCCCTGGGCAGGGATCTGGGGAGCCTGACCCACGTGGCGGGAGGGTCCAGGTCGCAGGGGTGCTGTGGCAGGTGTCAGCCCCTCCTGGCGCTGTCCCAGCCTGAGTTTCCCTAATTCCACCTCTCGGGATGTTTGCCACCCAGCCCTCTGCCCTCCTCTGGGGTTCAGTGTTCCTTGAGCACCAAGCAGTCTGGGCACCATTTGGATCAGCCCCTTCCTCCCACTGTCTGAGCGGCCACAGGGGCAGCACAGTGAGGTCCCCCAACCATGCAACCCAGTGGCCCCCAGACAGCCTCTTGCCTTGCCTTGGTCCCTCTCCCCACCTCTTACTGCTCCTCCCCTCCCCCTTGTTTTCTGCACTTCAGCCCTTCCCCCACCCAACACCTCCCAGCACCGCTGGAGGGCAAGTGAACTGAGCCGGGGAAAGGACAAAGTGTAGGAAGGGAGCCAGAGCCCCCTTCTAGGAGTGGGACTCCCTCCCGGGGGAGGGGCATGGCAGCAGCAGGGAGCTCACTGCCTGCTCTCCTGTCCTTCCTGGCCGTCTCCAAGGTACCTCCAAGGTGGCTGGTGGAGGGTGGCCGTGGGCATGTGGGCTGGAGCTGCTGTCTGTGTGGGGTGCTTGGCTGCCCTCTGCGTGCATCTGCCTGCTCTATGGGTGAACATGGGCAAAGGCGGCTGTGTGGCTCTGTCCATGCTGCTGTGTGTCACCTTGAATCTGATCCTGCACATCTCTGTGAGTCACCCGGGATCTGTGTCCCTGTCCCAGAAGCCTGTCCACGGGTCGGTCTGGAAAGGTGGGGGTGCATTTGGAGAAGAGAGCCACTCTTCCCCAAACTCAGATGACTGGATTTTGGGGAACCATAACCCTCACCTCCCAATCACCTGACAGAAACCCACCTTCCCAGGGCCGTGTCACTCAGGCTGACCTCCTGGGGTCTCCCCCATTCTCCCGTCCTCTCTCCTGTGCACCACAGCTTCTCCAGGAGTGGCCTCAGGTGCGTGTGTGGAGCTCAGCACCAAGCCTGAATCAGGCCCTGAGCAGCCTGAGCAGAGGGCTGGGCAGGTATGGTCAGGGAGTGGGGACCAGCAGAGGCCTGAGGGCTGCTCTTGCTTGTGCCACTCAGGTGCCTCACAAACTGCACAGACCTGTGGCAGGGCCCCGGGGCAAGGCTGTGCCACCAACTAGGGCTGCAGGGTCTGGTGGACCAGGAACACCCACAGTGTTCCCTTTGTCCAGCTTGTGGCCCTGGGGCAAATTACAAAGGGGGAGGGGGAGGACTACTGCCTTGTCTCCCACAGGAATGAAATGAGATCTTTCAAGGGAACTGTGAGAGTTAAGAGTTGTGAAAGCACCCACTTAACTCATCTCCTACAAATCTGAAGTCACTGTCTCCTTATCTTGCCCGGCCCTTGCTCTCCTGGGCCGTGCAATGAGGCCTATAAACTGGGTGTCCTGGGCCCCCCATGGTTTGCAGGGTAGACTGCACTTCCTGATCCCTGAGGTGACTTGGGAGAGGAATTACTCCCACATGTGTCAGCTCCTTTCTAGAAGGTTCGCACAGCCCAGGGAGTTCCTCTGTGGAGTGCCCAGTGGCCCCGGCCCCAGCCCCTGCCAGTGTCCACTCTGCGGTGACTTGGATTCTGGCCCCAGCAGTCTGTGAGAAGGGCACCCTTTCTCCCTGCCTGGTGGCTGAGTACCCAGTGAGAACATGGTGGCAGAGGGCTCGGAGCAAGTAAAAGTAGAGTTTAGGGAGCGCTTTCTATGCTTGGTAGCTAATCCACAAAGAGACAGAAGACACATTTCCTGTCCATTCAGACCTAGTGCAAGTCATCCACAGGGTGATAGCCAGTGATAGCCCCAGACCTGTGTGGAGGAAGCCTGTTCAAAGTGTAATTTCTCCGCTCCTAACCTAACCTGGAGAGGCCACAGTGAGTGTGAGAATGAGTTGTTTGTGCCGGGGCTTCTGCGAGTCTGTCCGGGAGAAGAAAGCCAGTGCACTCAGCAGTACAGGTCTGTGCTGACACCGGAGAAGTTTGGGTAAAGAAGAGCCAAATTGCCAAGGGCCTTAAATGTTAAGCTTTGTCAAGGTTTGGACTTTGGTCTGTAGCTAAGAGGGGAAACTGAGTCCCTTTGTAGTACAGGGTCGTGACATAAAGACAGTGATCTTCCAGGAAGAGACATCTGAATTTTAGAAAGAATGAGACTGAGAGCTGTTTGCAGCAGGAGGCTCTGGCACAATGGTCCAGTTGTGAGGCCCAATGACAAGAATGGCAGGAGGCTGAGATGAGATGGAAGGAGGCGGCCAGGCAGAGGAGGGCCTGGCACCCTGGTGTGAAGGCTGGAACAGAAGCATCCAAGGCGGCCTTGAGATTCTGATCTGCGGTGGATCGGAGGACAAGACTGTTGCTGGGAAGAGGAAAGTTGGGCTGGCGCTGCGGCTCACTAGGCTAATCCTCCACCTTGCGGCGCCGGCACACCGGGTTCTAGTCCCGGTCGGGGCACTGGATTCTGTCCCAGTTGCCCCTCTTCCAGGCCAGCTCTCTGCTGTGGCCAGGGAATGCAGTGGAGGATGGCCCAAGTCCTTGGGCCCTGCACCCCATGGGAGACCAGGATAAGTACCTGGCTCCTGGCTTCGGATCAGTGCGGTGCGCCGGCCATTGGAGGGTGAACCAACAGCAAAGGAAGACCTTTCTGTCTCTCTCTCACTGTCCACTCTGCCTGTCAAAAAAAAAAAAAAGAGGAAAGTTGGGGGGGGGCTAATGGGACTGCATACAGATATATACTTGTATGTATTATTGCAGCATAAAGTTTCTTCTTATGCATCCTACAGGCATTGTTTTGTTCTTTACAGAATTTCTGCCATATCAGGTCTTTATTACTCACAATTTTGAGCAGAAGAAACAAGGTCAAAAGGTTACACAGTTGGCCAGGAGGCAGGCCAGCAAGCTGAGACCTTGCCTCGCCCTGGGTCTTCCCACTATGCTGTTGTCTTGGGGAAGAAGAAGGAAGACTTTCAGGAGCGTCTCTTCCATTCCCCGTAGTGTTCCCTTGCTGCCCCTTACTATATCTCGTATTGGATCATAACTGTTTTTGTGTTGGCTGCCGACATAACATTCCCAGTGTAAGGATAATGCCTTCTTAATTAATTAATTTAGAAGTGTCTTGTTTCTCTTTGTAATCTACTGTGTGACAATGTGAGGCTGAAGATACGCCCCTGAAGCATGTTGAGTGAGTGAGTGAAAAAGTGGCCAGACATCTAAATAGAACTGGTGATGGCCCAGTGTAAATGCGGACCTGGAGCTCTGGTAGAAAGTCTTCGTTTCTTTCTTTCCACTTAAATGAGAGGATGCCATCTCATTATGATGGTGTGAGCACCACTGAGCAAGCACAGGGGAGTAATTTGTTCAGAGGGAAATGTGGTGAAGTTAAGTCAGTTTAGGAAACACTATGTTGAGCACTTGTGTGCAGGAGAGGACACACAATGGCATGGTCGAAGCCCTTGGAGAGCTTACAGTTTGGTGTGAGACCAGAGCTATAAACTCCTAAATATCATACAAGGCCAAATGCATGTAGTTCAACAGAAGAACAGGGTCTTGGAAGCACACAGAGAAAGGCAGAGGATGACGGAAGGTTTGCTAGACAAGTAGTTAACGTGGCCTTGAAAGACTCGCACTACAAACGGGAGCAGAAGCTGGAAGTCATGGTGAGGCCGCCGTGGGGCCGAGTGGAGTCTGGGTTCTATGCTCGATGGGCAGCGAGATGATGTGGTTCAGCGTGCAGGAGGACTTGGACAGACTAGCACATGAGACGAGGATCTGCCAGGGTACAAGGGCCTGAAGCCGGGTGGTGGCCATGAGGGTGGGAAACGGAAAACATCCTCTGAGCACGGGCATTCACATCTGGTCCAACCATCTGTCCTCTGCGCCCAGCGAGACTCGGGGGCTGAGAGAGGAGGAGGTGGAGAAGTAGCTTCCTTTTCCTTAACCTCTCTGACTTTGGTTTGTGTCAGGAATTAGAACAAAAGGAGCGAGCTTTGAAAGCACAGTGTAGCAGACTGAATGCCACTTTTGTTTTTCGGCTTTAGTGATGCAGGATAGGTATTAGCATAGCCATTTGGGAAGCTAAGAAACGGAGGCTCAGAGATATGAAGTGGTTTTCCCACAGCTACTCAGCGAGGAAGAGCACAGCTGGGGTCCAAATCCAGGTCCTTAGAGTCTCAGTCCAGATCCGGGACATCCCCGCATGCTCCCATCCCATCCCATCCCGGACGTGTTGGCTGACTTGGGGCTGCTGGTGCACCATCCCGCAGGCATATCCAGCAGCCAGCTGACGAGGGGATCTGCGAACCAGCAGAGGAGTTGAGACTGCACAGGTGGACTTAGGAGTCACCTGCAGAGAAGCAACTGCAGAAGCCGAGTTAGCATGCAGACTTTTCAGAGAACGGAGAGAGAAAGAGCAAAGACTTGGGGAAAGGATATTGGGTGTAAACAAAGGAGCCAGAGAAAATGACCAGAGAAGTCATAAGCTCCAAGGGTTCAGGGACTCAGAACCAAAAACAGCCCAGTGTTTCTCTCTGTCTCTCTCTGTCTCTCTCTGTCTCTATCTCTCCCTCTCTTTCCCCCAGAATGGTCTCCAACTGTGCTTTTCGGGGTGCTATAAAGGGACCTCAAGGGAAGGGAGAGGGTTAGGAGGAGGACAGGCGGGCAAGACTCCAGAGCTCCCCTATCACCAAGGCACCCCTCCTCACCTGCCGAAATATCCCAACCCCAGCCCTGCAGAGTAACTCTCTATTTTACTTTTTTTTTTTTTTTTAAGAATTTATTTATTTATTTGAGAAGTAGAGTTACAAAGAGATGGAGAAACAGAGAGAAAGGTCTTCCATCAGCTGGTTCACTCCCCATATAGCCAGAGCTGGGCCTATCCAAAGCCAAGAGCTTCTTCTGGGTCTCCCACATGGGTAGAGGGGCCCAAGCACTTGAGCCATCTTCCACTGCTTGCCCAGGCTGTGGCAGAGAGCTGGATCGGAGGTGGAACAGCCAGGACATGAACCGGCGCTCATATGAGATGCTGGCACTGCAGGCGGAGGCTTAGCCTACTATGCCTCAGTGCCAATCCCATCTGCTTTTATTACTATACATTGGACTTCAGGGCTATATTTTATTTTTCATAAAGAGCTTTTGTACTTAAAAGGGGGGGGGGTAAAAACCGCTGAACTTAAAAAAAAAAAAAGCTACCCTCCAAATTAGACAAAGAAGGCAAGACTGTCCAACTCCCACACTGCACACCCCATCCCTGCCATCACAGCTGGGTTTCCTGGGCTGGGCTTCAGCCTGCCCATGAGCCTTTGCAAAAAGTCCTCAGGCTGTCATGCACGTTTGTGCCTCCATAAAGGACAGTGTAGCTGGGAGTGGGGCGCGTTGAGAAAGACAGTTGCCCTCTCACAGTAGAAGGTCTGGAGCCTGTTTTGGGCATCTCCAATAAAGAGCTAAAAGGACAATTCTGGCTGGAAGTCCAGGAAGAGAAACCTCTCCCAGGGAAGCCTCCATCCCTGAGAACTAACTTGTCTCGGCTGGGAGCCATCTCTCCTGGGCACCTGGGCAGTGCACAGTTCTGGGAAGGAGCCAGGCTGCTTTCCTGGTTCTAGAGCTGCCCTGGGATTCTGGGGCTGGAGAGTGCTCACGGGGTATGGCTGCTGGGGCAGGCTGGCTCCTAAGAGGAGCATGATGAGTCGGCGGTCCCGGGGAGGCCACAGTCAGCTCCTAGGGGGAAGCTGTAACTCCTAGGTCCTTTCTCTTCCAGACTCTGAAAATGTGAGCGCCAAGCCAGCCCGTCCTCTTTCACCAGACCTCTGAGCTAGCTGCTGTCACCTGGGCCTCTCTGCTGTCCAGCATAATCCCACTGTAGCAGGCTGGATGTCTTCTTGCTTAGCTTCTCAGGGCCATGAACACCACACTTCCTCCTTCCCAGTGCCGGGGGAGATTTTGCTAAGTAGCACAAGCAGCGAGCCCACCAATGGCTGGATGACCTGAGCACAGCCGACGTACCATGGGGGGAAAGTGGGTTTAGAGCAGAGATCAGACCAGGAGAAGCCACCGTCACCGTCACCTGGGATGGGACAAGGTTAGGTGCCAGGGGGATTTGCTGTCTCACAGTGAAAAGCAGGTAGCTTATAGCTGCTGGTAGAGCAGAGGGTGCTGCTGAGATGAGAGCCAGCACGGGGCGGGGGGGGGGGGGGGTGCAAAACCTCTCCCTCAAATGGGACAGCTCTGCCCTTTCTCCTGTTGTACGCTGGGATCCCACACAAGACGGGAAATTTGTTCTGCTGCTTAAAGAAAGCTTGACAATGGAGTTGGCTCCATGCTGTAGGAACACGCATGCCCGCTTTCCACTTTCCCAACTATTTGAAGGGGAGGCAACAGTAAATGTTAGCTGAGCTGGCTTCGAGGCTGGGGAGCACAGCAGCAGCATGTCCTCGGGGGAAGAGTGCACTAGACAGGGCTGCTTCGGGGTGACCCAGCCAGCTTAGGATGCCTTTAGGAAAAACAGCTGGGGGTGTGGTGAGTGGCGCCAGGGAGCCTGCTGTTCCCAGGTACCAACTGCCAGCTCTAGCCAATTTGTTTCAGGTGGAGGAACCTGGCCAGGACCCAGTCACTGGACTCAGTCCGAGGTAGGAGCTGTGTGCTTTCTTGGCTGTCAGCCACTCCCGGTTGCTGACTTCAGGCTGCCCGTGTCCTTCCTTGCCCCTTCTCTGGGCTCCAGGCAGGTTCAGCCTGGGAATCTCCTCTTAGGAGAGCAGAGGAAGCTGACTCACAGAGGCTGTGGGGCCGAGGAGCCCTGGGGTCACCATCGTGGTGCTAAGAACCCATGGACACTGGTTCAGCCAGTGTGTGTGGGTATGGCGAGCACCTGTTGTCATGGACACTGTGCTCAGCAGCTGTGCACAGGGCCAGCCTGAAAAATCACCCCCTCAAGGACCCTGGGGCTGAGAAGTAATAGCTGACGTCTATAGGATTGGAGAGAGCGAATGCAGGAACTGATGCAATTACTGTCAGTTAAAAAAAAAAAAAACAGTAATTGTTACCAAGCACCTACTCAAGGCTAGATAATAATTAGGTAATAAGGACACAAAGGTGCTTCCTAGCCTGTGGTGCTCATGCTCCATGGACAAACAGACATTAAGGAAATGATTAGAAGTGTGGTGGGTAGGAGACAAAGAAGCACAGGTGCAATTAAGGGCCTATGAAAGGAGGAACCTAATCTTGGCTGGGGCATTAGGGCTAGAGTTGGAGAGGAAGGATGTTCCAGCTGTGACCAGCAAGTGACACAGAAGGCACACGGTGACTGTTTCAGGCATAGGTACACGGAGGAGGCCAGCGCGCTACTGGGAAACTTCTGCATGAAAGTATAGGCATAGAGAGCTTTTCCCTCATTAACTCTGAGGCCCACACAGGAGAAGTAGAAAGAACTGGAGTTAATGCCCCTGCCCCAAAGGCTTGCAAAAGTGCTAAGACCCTGGGGGCAGGCTAGAGATCATTTAGAATTGGAGACAGCACCCGTCTTTCCCAGCCAATGGACAGATGGCTTATAAATGTTCTTTTCATCCAGAAAAACCTGACTATCCCTGACTATTGGTGAGAGCTGAGGTTAAGACAGGTAGGATTTGGGGAACAAACTGCTCTCCCTAAACCTGCCACCCAGACCTGTTGCTGAGCATGGAGTGACCCAGGTTTCCCTGAGGGGCTTGTTAGCCCGTGCAAAGCTACCTTACCTCAGAGGGCCCCAAGGGTACATGTGTTTGTTAAGTGATTGGAGATGACCTATCCCTGACCCAGGCTGTAGCCCCATGGGCATCTTACCCCTGGGTCTACCTGCCTCAAGGAAGTCAGATGGCTCCAGGATCTCGGGCGGCCAGAACATACGCCTCTTGCATCAAGCTGGGAGGCCAGGGGCCTAAGCCTGAGCCTGACCCAAACACCTGCCGTTTGGGATTCACTGAGGCATCCTCCCTCACCTCTACCCAAGGAACAGAGTAGATTCGCTCCTTCACCTTCTGTCTTTTAACCATCCATTCGTTCAAGAAATACTTATTGCCAGGCCCCATGATACCCACTGGAGGGCATACTGGAGTTTTGAAAAATTGGATATTAGGGGAGGCGAGGGTCAGGGTGAAGTCAGGGTGGCAAGTTCTACAGAAGCATTTGAATAGGAAGAGAATATGGCCTGTGCTTTCCCCTAGGAGGCCCCTGTGGGCTCGGCCTGAAGGTTGAGCAGGGGATGAGCAGACAAAGCATCAGGTGAGCAGAAGGTGGTCCAGGCAGAGTGAGCAACTGCTGGCCCAGCCTTGGAAGGGCCCATGGCTGATGCACAGAGGGCTTAGGGGACTCGAAGACAAATGTAGGCTGCATATGTGGGCCGAATTGGACCTTGACCATCCACACAGGAGGTGTGGAGGTAATACGGCCAAATTTCTGATTTGGAAAAGATCGCTCCAGACCCAGTGTGGAAAACAGCTGGGAGAGGCCCACTGTGGGTGGTGGGCGTGCCAGTGGAGCAGCTACTGTGACATTCCAGATGGTGATAGCTCCGGCCAGGGGAGGTGAGGAAGATGGCAACAAATGAATGCATTCAAGAGCTTTGAAGGAGGTTAGCTGGGCAGGACATGGTGATGCACTGGGGGAGAGGTGAAGGAAAGGAAGATGTAGGGATGTCCGTGAGGTTGCTGACTTGTAGAACAGATGGATGGTGACGCCATCCACTGAGGAGGGAGCAGGACCGAGAAGACCAGCTCTGGACCTCCTGGGTCTGCAGGTTCTGTGCAGCAGTTCAGTACACGCATCTGGAGCTCAAAGCAGGACAGAAGGGGTAGCACGAGTAGCTTGAGGGTCATGGGAAGCTAGGCAAGATGCCTGGGGAGAGAGGGCAGCGTGGAAGAAGAGGCCAAAGCCCACGCCTTGAGAAGCAAGCCTGCAAAGGAGATGGGGACAACAGACCTGAGAGGTCAGGTCGGATGAGGGCTGATCTGAAAACTCTACTGGGTGACATGAAATCCTGGGTAGCTGTAGTAAGGGCTGTTTGATAGTGGAAGGATAGAGGCAAAACCCAGTTTCAGAATGGGTTGAGGCATGAGTGGGAGGTGACGAAATGAAGACAGCTTGGCTGGGAACCTGGGTTGTGACGGGAGGGGTAGGGAGGGGAGCTGGAGGCGGGTGTGAGATTAAGGAAGCTTCTTGGTGTGTGTGTGTGTGTGCGTGTGTTTTCATGAAGAGATTCAAGCATCTGCAAATGCCTGTAGGAAGAATCAGATTTAGTGGTGTGGGGGGCTGGGGGCATGATGGTTGGCTCCATCAGAGGGAAAAGGGATCATTAATAGGGCTGGGGCCTGAGCCAGGAGGAGGGACAGCCTGGGGATGGGGTTAGCTGCAGGCAGGCCATCGGAACGATTGGTTGTGGGGGATGAAGAGCATCCCATCCCATGGCCCCATTCTGTGAAGTGAGGGGTGCACTGTCCTCCCTTTGCCTTCTGCCTCTTCTTTCCCTCTTACAGCTGTCCCCTTACAGGAACGGCAGCTGAGTGGCGGTAGCTTTAGAAGGCCTCCTCCAAGCGAGAAGGAAGGACTGGCCCAGCAGTCACTTTTCTCAGACAGGGCCACGCTGCTGAAGGCCAGCACACAGACATTTGCTTGGAGGGAATCCCAACTGTTTATTCTGGCTTTCTTTAGCTTTAGCAGTAGGGGCCTAACCTCCTAAAATGGGGACAGACCGGGTGTGCGTCTTTCCTGGCCTTGGCCCCCTTTGGGAAGGAGAGATCTTCCTCAGCAGGAATGAGGCTGGCAATGGAAGGGCAGCAGGAGTACTGGGGGTCTCGTGGCTGGGGAGGCAGCAGTCTGCAGAGCCCCACCAGCCCTGCAGGAGAGGGGACAGGTGCAGAGGCTCCAGATAAAAGCTGCCTCCCAGTGCTGGCTGGGACACACAGATCAGATGGGCCCGCTCTTGCACAGCCTATAGGGGCCATCTGGGGAGGGGCCCTCTTTCTTCAGGGTCCGAAAGCAGGCAGCTGAGTTCTGTGAGGTGGGGAGAGGGGGCAGGAGGGGTGGGTGAAGAGCCTGTTTAATCATTAATCTGGCTGATTGAAATCTGAACTGCTGGGCCTCTGGCTCCATTGATTTTCTCTGAAAGCACAGCATCTGGGGCTGGTGGCTGCCCAGAGGCCGGGGAGAGAGAAAGGTAGGGGCAGAGGGGGCAGGGAGGGAAACGAGAACTAGGCCAGAAGTGGGGGGCTGGGAAGGAGGAGGGGGTCTGCGGGCTGGGGAGACAGTGAAGTCAGGACAGGGGAGCCGGGAATTTTAAGCACCCTTGGGGCAGGCGCAGTCAGCATAGCCACAGAGGACCAGGGAGAGCAGGAAGGAGCAGGGAGGGGGCAGCAGAGAGAAGGCAGGTGAAGCCCAGCAGCACAGTGACCTGCTCAAGGTGACAAGGTCAGAGCCTGCAGCGAACAGGCCAGCTGACTTCTGTGCACTGAGAAGACAGGATGTGGAGAGGGAGGCCTCCGAGGTGGGTGATGGACAGGAGAGGAGGCACAATCCAGACAGCCGCTTCCCTGAGGTCGGTGGCCTGCCTTCTTTCTGCCTGTGCGGACACAGCAGACACTCGAAGCAGGGACTGGTCTGCCCGGACAGGCCAGGCCATCATCGGAGGAGGGAGGGTGGAGACAGGAGGAGGGAGGCAGAAAAGAGGCTGGAGAAGCAGCCTCCCAGCAGGACACCGAGGAGACACCTGTTCGTATTCACTGAGCCAAAACCAGAGCCATGACAAGACAGGTTTTCACCAGGACATCACAGGGCTCCTGGCTCCCCACTATTTGCAACAGAGGGACTCACGGGTCCCTGTAACTCTGAGACAGAAGGGGAGCCTGCCTGTGGAGTCACGTTCCGTTCCGGTGGGTAGGGTCGGAAACACACACGTGGGCACCAATGTGCCACTGTGGTACCCACGGCTCCCTTTGCCACTGCCAGCTCCTGGAATAGTTCTGCTCTGTGCAGGAGAGGCACGCGCCAGGCTGCTTCCTGGGAAGACCAGGAAAAAAAGGGAAGTGGCAAGAGCTCTGAAGACACAGGCGGTCAGGTCCACGGAGGGAACAGACAGTATACACACACTTGTGTGTCTGATGACACAGGAAACGTGCTGCTACAGACAAAAGCAGAGGCAAAGTCTGAGCCATGTGGAAGGCGCCACTGGACCCTAGGCTCAGTCTGTGCTGGTGGAGCAAGTGGGTGCCAGCCTGGCCAGTCCTGCATCATGGAAGCTTCCCCCTGGACACTGTAATGGGGAAAGGCACCCTAACTAAGGGCGCTGAGTCTGGAGTCTCCTGTCTGTAATGGCTTTTCTCCCCCCTTTCTCTGACAGCTCAACATCCTGGTGGACACAGGCAGCAGCAACTTTGCAGTAGGGGCTGCCCCGCACCCTTTCCTGCATCGCTACTACCAGAGGCAGCTGTGAGTCCCGGGGGAGGGTCAGGGGAGGGCTGCAGGGACAAAGACAAGATCCCCAGTTCCTTTCTTCCTGCTGGACAGGGGAAGGGAAAGGAAGCCACTGAGAGCAGAGTGAAGGGTGACGAGGGGGCGCTTCAGCAACTATAGCATGGGAGAGTGCAGCTGAGGGACAGCAGCCCATAGCTCCCAGAGCCATCTCAGGGGGCCCTCAGGTCTTGACCACACCAGCTAAGGCTAGGCTGAACGAGGCCCAGTGATGGCTCCCTTTGTGGTGTTCTCACGAGGGGTTGCTCCACTCTAATACAGCTCAAGGACTTGAAGCAAAGAGCTTCCCTAAACCCACTGGGACATTATCAGGGCCTGGGAGCTCAAAGATCTCTGCGTGCCTTGCAGGTGCCACCAGCTTACTGGTGGGAGGGCCGAAGTGGGGTTTTTGTGGGAAGAGAGGCATTGGGGGATGATCTGGACGTCCCCAGGGCATAGAAGCAGGAAGAGGAAGTGGTGACAGCAAAGCTAACGCCTGACTCATCTGTGTGAAGATCTGTGTGCATGAGGAGAGGCTCACCTCCCACCCTTGGATTCCTAAGCAGGGCAGCACCCACCTTCCCTATCTTCCCCTTGAACGTCTCTATCTAAAAGAGTCAGGGAGACGGGTTAGAGCAGGATCCATGGAGGCACTTCACGCCAACCCCATCCCTGCTGCCCACCACCCAGCAGCCCACAGTGAGGGTGTCACACGTTGGCTAGCATGTTTCACACAAGCGGTATGTGACACTTGCCTGCTCTGCTGAGACACTTGTGCAAATCCCATCTTCAGAGCTGCCTGTGGAGGTTCGGCACCCACCCTGCCTGGCACTCCACCACTCAGATGGTACCACTGGAGCCCAAGGCAGCAGGAGAGTCCATGTCAATGGCTCCTTTTCTCTGGGAGCCTGATGGAGCTGGGGGGAGGGGAAGGGAGGGGCGGGGAGGACGAGATGCCCACTAGCTATCCTTGCAGCAGCAGTGGGCACAATACACAAAGGCTAGGCTTGTTCTCCGTAGGGCCTGAGCTCAAGATCTAGAAATATGAGCTATGGAGACAGGACAGCAAGCCCCAGCAATAGCTCCCCTCTTCTATTTGTCACTCTCCAGTCCGTTCTGGGTGATGGGTCTAGGGACGTTCTGTAGAGCAGCCTGAGAGCAGACGGTAGGATGCCCCAGAGATAAAGTAGGAGTGTTGATAAATTCATATACCAGTTGTTGGGGTTATGCACCCACAGATCTCTGCCTCCTTCCCACAGGTCCAGCACATACCGGGACCTCCGAAAGGGCGTGTATGTGCCCTACACCCAGGGCAAGTGGGAGGGAGAACTGGGCACTGACCTGGTAAGCATCCCTCATGGCCCCAACGTCACCGTGCGTGCCAACATCGCTGCCATCACGGAATCAGACAAGTTCTTCATCAATGGCTCCAACTGGGAGGGTATCCTGGGGCTGGCCTACGCTGAGATTGCCAGGGTGAGAGAACAAGGCCTGGGCCTACACTGTCTGCACAGTGTTCACTGCATGCTGCAGAGGGAGGGAGTTGACTAAAGGAGGGAAACAGATCAGTTTAAAGGATTATTTGATGGAGGAAATGGTAGCAGTCTGAATTTCAGCCTGACAGAGGACAGAACTGTAGCGAGAGGAGTTGTGATATGCAGAGAATTAGGCTGTGGGTTTTATTTACCATATGATTTTTACTAAGAGCAGACCCTTGGGGTGGGCATTATAGTATAGAGTTGAGCCACCAGTTGGGACACTGATATCCCATATTGGAGTGCGTGGGATCCTCTACTTCTTCGTCTTTTTTTTTTTTTTTTTAAGATTTATTTATTTATTTGAAAGTCTGCGTTACACAGAGAGAGGAGAGGCAGAGAGAGAGGTCTTCCATCCGCTGGTTCACTCCTCAATTGGCTGCAGCAGCCGGAGCTGTGCCGATCTGAAGCCAGGAGTCAGGAGCTTCCTCTGGGTCTCCCACGTGGGTGTAGGGGCTCAAGAACCTGGACCATCTTCTACTGCTTTCCCAGACCATAGCAGAGAGCTGGATTGGAAGTGGAGTGGCTGGGACTCAAACTGGCATCCATATGAGATGCCAGCACTGCAGGCGGTGGCTTTACCCACTACACCAGAGTGCTGGTCCCTCCTCTACTTCTGATCTAGCTTCCTATTAATGTACCTGGGAAAGCAGCAGATGAAGGCCCACGTACTTGGGTCCCTGCTACCCATGTGGGAGACCTTGATTGAGGTCTAGGCTCCTAGCTTCAGTATGGTTCAGCTCTAGCTGTTGTAGGCATTTTGGGAAGTAAACCAGAAGGCAGATGATATCTTTCTCTTTCAAATAATTATTTTTTAAAAATTAATCTTATAAAAGAGAGGACCCCATAAATCTGAAACAGGCTAGGCATACGGGGATCAAAGATGCTATGGTATAGCACTGTGGGTCCTTCAGTGTTTTCCTGATTGCATTGCAAGTATCTCTTTTTTTTTTTTTTTTTTTTTTTGAGAGGCAGAGTGGACAGTGAGAGAGAGAGGGCCGGCGCATCGTGCTGATCCGAAGCCAGGAGCCAGGTGCTTCTCCTGGTCTCCCATGGGGTGCAGGGCCCAAGCACTTGGGCCATCCTCCACTGCACTCCCTGGCCACAGCAGAGAGCTGGCCTGGAAGAGGGGCAACTGGGACAGAATCCGGTGCCCCGACCGGGACTAGAACCCGGTGTCCAGCACCGTAAGCCGGAGGATTCGCCTAGTGAGCCACGGCACTGGCCCGAGTATCTCTTGCTAACCCTCTCTCTGCCAATTCTCAGCACCTCAAGAGTCTTTCCCAGATAACATCCCCCAAGTTCTTGCTTTTGCCTTCCAGTGTAGGCAGGAAGCTGGCCTTTGTCCGGGGAGGGCCTCCAAGTGAGAATTTACTCTGTCTCTTTCTGCCGCAGCCTGACGACTCCCTGGAGCCCTTCTTCGACTCCCTGGTAAAGCAGACCCATGTTCCCAACCTCTTCTCCTTGCAGCTCTGTGGCGCTGGCTTCCCCCTCAACCAGTCTGAGGTGCTGGCCTCAGTTGGAGGAAGCATGGTGAGTAGGTCCTCAGACAGGGGAAGTCCTGGCACTGGCAGACACAAATGTGCCGTCTGCCCCTCTCCCTCAAAGCCACATCACTGTGGTGGTTCCATGACTTAGAACAGAATAATTTTTTACTCTCCACCCACCTTTCTTTCTCCATTCTTTTCTTCCTTGCATTATTCCAAATTTGAGGTACCAATGGTAAACTTGGAAAGGATTGGAAATGTTTAAATAAGACATATCAAAATCAGAGTTTTCAGTCTGATGGTCAGAAGACAAATATAAGGAACTTAAGGAAGTCAATGGTGAATGACGCAGAGAAAACAAAACTTAACAGCAGCAGCAAGTAATCATTCATTCAACATTTATTATGCCAATTTGGATTTAAATAACCTTATACCATGGGGTGCGTAATCTCAAACAACTGAAAATCCTAGAAAGTCTCTTCCTCTGAACACATTTAAAAAACTGCAAGCCAGGTCTGAGCATGACTTGACTAAAGCAGGAAGACCAAAAAGGTGATCCAGTCTCCCAGCAACTTGCTCTCCTCCTGTGCTGGGACCCGGGTACCTCTTTTTCTCCTAGATCATTGGGGGAATCGACCACTCGCTGTACACGGGCAGCCTCTGGTACACTCCCATCCGGCGGGAATGGTATTACGAGGTAATCATTGTGCGGGTGGAGATCAATGGACAAGATCTGAAAATGGACTGTAAGGAGGTAAGAAAACCAAGGGGGCCAGGGGAGGTGAGGGGAGAGGGGCACAGTGGGAGGGAAGACCCTGGCTGTGAGGCTGGGAGGATGAGGCAGCAGCATAGGACCTGTGAGGAGTCGGGGACTGTGTGGAGCCCAGGACAACTATGTAACAGGACCTGGGGTTTGGGGCAAGGACTGGCAAAGCACTTGCACAGGGGCCACAGGACATATGGTCTAGAAATGAAAAAAGCATGGAACTGGTTCTAACGTCCAGACCCTAGTCACTGCCTTGCCTCAAGACCTTGGTCCAGCTGTTTGCAACACTGTGCTATGATGATATGACATAGAGATGGTGTTGGAGTCAGAAAGACCTGGAGCTGACTATAGCCTGCCACTTAGTAGCTGTGTGCCCTAAGGCACCTTACTATTGTTTCAGTCTCCTCATCTGCAAAGCAGGAGTAAAAAACACTTTCTCAAAGACTGACAAACATCAGACAAAAGGTATAGAGTTAAGTCTATGATTAACCATACCCAACCATTTGCGTCTTCCCTCCTTAGATTCTCATGTATGTTAAATTAAAACAGACATAAAAGTATTACAAAAAGTTAAAAGCATTTTAAAAGTTTTTTTTTAGATTTTTTTTTTTTTTTTGGCCAGGCAGAGTTAGACAGTGAGAGTTATAGACAGTGAGAGAGAGACAGAGAGAAAGGTCTTCCTTCTGTTGGTTCACCCCCAAAATGGCCACGACAGCTGGCACATAGCGCCAATCTGAAGCCAGGAGCCAGGTGCTTCCTCCTGGTCTCCCATGTGGGTGCAGGGCCCAAGCACTTGGGCCATCCTCCACTGCCTTCCTGGGCCACAGCAGAGAGCTGGACTGGAAGAGGAGCAACCGGGACAGAATCCGGTGCCCTGACTGGGACTAGAACCCGGAGTGCTGGTGCCGCAGGCAGAGGATTAGCCCTGTGAGCCACGGCGCCAGCCTAAAAGTATTTTTTAAAAGTATTTTTACTTTCAAGATTTGGAGAGTGTCTGCCCAGCCAAGATATTAAGAATTCACTTCTGAGTGCCTCCTATTTGCTGGTCACAATTCTAAGACCTTGGTATATTCTTTAATCCTTATAATAACCCTTTGAGGTAGGCATTATCTTCATTTCAGAGGTGGGAAAACTGAGGCACGGGGTTAAGTAACTTGCCCAAGGAACCAAGCTTATCAAGTGGCAAAGCCAGGACGCCAAGCCAGGCACAACCCAGGCAGTCAGACCCAGGCCTCTAACCCATGCCTCTGCCTCTGCCCAGAGCCTGGCGGTGGAAACTCATGACTCTCTTAACCTCTCCTCCCTCTTAGTACAACTACGACAAAAGCATCGTGGACAGTGGTACCACCAACCTTCGTTTGCCCAAGAAGGTGTTTGAAGCTGCAGTGAAGTCGATCAAGGCAGCCTCCTCGGTCAGTGGACCAGGGACGGGGTACAAGAGATGACGCAGTGTCAGAGGAAATTAATAGGGTCACACCGCTCAGCAAGCCACGATGTCTGCAGCTAGGTCCTTCCACTCAGAGCTCCTAAAAAGTGTTCTCCCTTGTGGGTCTGTGTCCTCATCACACAATCCCCCCCTGCTACAACTGAATTGACCTCCATTTCCTGCTCTCTTCCTCTATTCTCCTTGGGTCACAGTTCACCTTTCCCTACTTGGCTATAGCCCTGGAAAAGCAAGCATGAGACCCAGTTAGCGTTATCTGGTGACGGGAGAGGTGAGATGGTGAAAGAGACTCACTTCTCATTGTTCTCTACTTGGCAACACAGACGGAGAAGTTTCCGGACGGTTTCTGGCTAGGGGAGCAGCTGGTGTGCTGGCAAGCAGGCACTACCCCTTGGAACATTTTCCCAGTCATCTCACTCTACCTCATGGGTGAGGTCACCAATCAGTCCTTCCGCATCACCATCCTTCCACAGGTATGTTTCCCCTAGCCTGAGGCCATGGGAACCAGGGAGAAGACAAAGCACATGCTGGGAGATAGTGAACACACACAGTTTCCCAGGGCTTAGAAGACAAAACAGATGAGCATTCAGTGATAAAGGGGTCTTCGACAACCCAACTCTTCAGAGTTCAGGGATGACGCGGGGGAGAGCTACCTAGGGGCAGAGATAGTTGGAAGGCAGAGATGGGGTACGGGATGGAGTGAGGAAGACACACTCTCACCCTTTCATCACTCACCCCAGCAATACCTGCGGCCAGTGGAAGATGTGGCCACGTCGCAAGATGACTGCTACAAGTTCGCCATCTCACAGTCATCGACCGGCACTGTCATGGGAGCTGTCATCATGGAGGGCTTCTATGTTGTCTTTGATCGGGCCCGAAAACGAATTGGCTTTGCTGTCAGTGCTTGCCATGGTGAGAGTGCCAGGGATGGGGATGGGGTCAGTCTACCCGTGTTCTCCCTATAAACCTGGGCCTGTTTACTTTAGGAGATATTAACATATTGTGCAAGTGCTAGTGTCAGTGTCTGCCATGGTGGCCCTTGCCTGGATTGGTAACCTCTGTTGGAAACCCTGAGCAAACAGCTGCCAGGGCACCTTGGGAAGCCCTACTGGCTGCCGTATGGAGAGGCTGAATGCTCTTCAAGAGAGCTGGCAGGGTTTGCAGTATTTACAGCAGCAAGTAAGTCTACCAGCTGCATAGATCTGGCTTTTTGGTCAGCTCAGAACTATAGGGAAGGGGTGTTGCTCCCAGTGCCCTGGGGAGGGAAAAAGGCCTCCACCTAGCACAGGTTTCCAAACTGCCTGTAACTATCTCCAAGAAAGAGTCAACAGGGGCTGATGCTGGGATCTAGTGGTAAGGAAGGTTTTTTGTTGTAAAACCCAAACTGCTCTATGACAATGAGCTGCCCATTCACATCTGTCCTCTCCCCAGTGCACGACGAGTTCAGGACAGCAGCAGTAGAAGGCCCTTTTGTCACCCCGGACATGGAAGACTGTGGCTACAACATTCCACAGACAGATGAGTCAACTCTTATGACCATAGCCTATGTCATGGCTGCCATCTGCGCCCTCTTCATGCTGCCACTCTGCCTCATGGTGTGTCAGTGGCGCTGCCTCCGCTGCCTGCGCCATCAGCACGACGACTTTGCTGACGACATCTCCCTGCTGAAGTGATGAGCAGTATGGGCGGAAGAGAGATTCCCCTGGACCACATCTGGGTGGTTCACTTTGGTCACAAGTAGGAGACACAGATGGCATCTGTGACCAGAGCACCTCAGGACCCTCATCTGCCCACCAAATGCCTCTGCCGTGACAGAAAAGAAGGAAAGCTGGCAAGGTGGGTTACAGGATTGCACCTGTGGGAGACAGGAAAGGGAAGAAAGAAGCATCCTGGTGGCGGGAATACTCTTGGTCACCCCACAGTTGAGTTGGAAAATTCTGCTGCTTGAAACTTCAGCCCTGAACCTTTGCCCACCACCTTTAGATTTTCCAACCCACAGTATTCTCCTTTGGCAGTTCCGGAAGTACTGGTATCACACCCAGGTCACACCAGTGTGTCCCTACGGTACCCTGGCAGAGAAAGAGCCACGTTGATTTTCCTGCTGGCAAAGTCAGCAGGACAGGATGCAAAGTTTGCGATTTGCTTTAGAGATAGGGACTCTATAAACAAGCCTAACATTGATGCAAAAACTGTCTCTTGAATTAAACAAAAAAATTATTAGATTGAAGATGTGTACACTTGAGGGTGATCTGAAAGAAGAGGAGAGGGAGTGCAGACATGGAACAGCTTGGATCAAAGCTAGAAAAGACAGAAACACAACCACATGTCAGTCCCAGTTTTAGACCTCATCTCCAAGACAGAATCCCATCTCGTAAGGTGGGTGTCGCTTTCCAGTGTTTTCTTTTCTGTGGTTGCAGTCTGACTAAATGCAAGAAAGGAAAAGGGCTTATCTGGCCAAAGAGCTCTTTTTGGCTCTCTTAAGAGAAAAGTGCCCACTAAGAAATTCTGCTTAACAAATGAATTTCTACCTTATTAATCTCACTTGTCTTTGCCTGAACGCTTCATTTCACAGACGACAGGTAGTGCTGAAAAATCCCAATCCCCTAGGTCTCAGGTGCCCTACCGGAGAGAAGTTGGAATACAGCAGGGCTGGGCTCTGTCTTCCTGGTCACAAGTTCACTCCTTCCCCCAAAGCCCTATTCCTTGGGAGCTTTGCAGCTAAGGTGCTAAAAGGCAGAGATAGGAGACCTCTCCTACCTAACCCTTGAAAGTAAAATCCTGGAGATTCACCCAACAGGTATAGAGTTGATGCCCTATACCTCTGCCTGAATTTCTCCCTGTTCAGCTGTAAGTATAAGGTCTTTACAGAATACAGAGTGGTTTTGTTACTTTCTTGCCCTCTCTAATGGTCCCTCCATTTATTTGGCTATGGCTTCATATACTGGCTAGTATTATCCAAGAATGTCAGCAATGCAGGGTGTTCTGGCTCTAACATCCTTGCCATCAGCATCAAGGCTGCATGGAGAAAGGATGGCAGCCCCTGGGCATCCCCATTTCCTTCACCAAAAGGGTTCCTTGATGGAGGCCATCCTTTCCCTCTATGTTCTCTCTGCTCCCCACTCCTAGTAATATGGGGGTACCCAGGCTGGTTCTTGGGCTAGGTAGTGGGGACCAAGTTCCTTTCCTCCCCATCAGTTCCAACAGACTATGACACCAATGTTCGTGGGAAGAACCGAATTTTGCTGGTATACCCACTGCATCCTATTCCTATTTGGTCATCACACTGCTTCCAGGTATGGGACCTACAAAGTGTGGAATCATCAGATGAGGGAGAGGGAAATACAAGGAGGGCCTCTGGGGTTCCTGGCCTCAGCCACAAGCCATAAACCAATAAAACAAGAATACTGAGTCACAGTTTCTTATCTGGGTTCTCTTCATTCCCACTGCACGTGGTGCTGCCTGACCGACTGGAAACACTCTGTCACTACAAAGACTGACAGCAGCCTGCAGACTGTCCATTTCTAGCTCAGACTTTACTGTGTAAATAAACTTCCAGAATTGCTACTGTGAAAAGAAAATACCACATTCTGCTTTATAATATCTAACCTTGTTGGGGAAAACTGGCTTTTTCCCAGCTCTTTTCAAGGCATAAAACTCAACCCCTTCGTTCCTTAAGTCCTACTTACTATTTTTTTTAAAAGAAAACTTGCACTTATTTTCTTCTTTACCCTGAAACTGAATTCTAAGTGTAACCGCAACAAAAAAAAAATCTTAATAGCATCTTGCTCATAAAAAATATGTAGAACATATTTTTATTTTCTAATTCTTCTGTGAAATGACTGTCCCATCTCTGCCCATTGGGTTTGGGGCCCTTCCTTTTGATATTCATGCTTTTACCACTGCAGGCTAGTGAACACAGCCAAGAGGGGAGACCAGGGGTGGCCAAAACTTAAGTGCTGCTTTTTGATTGATCCTGAACAAGAAAAAGAGCTACAAGAAGGCTCAAGCTCCCACACACAGCTCTCCAAAACACTTAGCCTCCTGCTAGAGTTGATTTTCCAGGGGTTTTTACTGGGAAGCAGTTAAGCCCCCTATTTATCCCCACCTTTTCACTCTACTCCTTTGACTTCAAAGATTTTTGGAAAAGAAGCAATATTCTTTACAACCACTTCCATTTTCTAAATTTTCAAAGGATATTAGAATATACTGCAGGAGTTCCACCACTACAAAGTTGAGAGGACAGAAAATCTTACAAGATAAACAATGAGTCCCCTAAATGAAAAGAGCAAAGGAACTGGTCTTCTATTTTGCCCATTCCTGTTCATGACAGCTACCAACCTGGGAACAGTAATATTTCATTAACCAAAGAAAGTGGGTCACCTGACCTCTAAAGAATGGAATACTCAGGCCATTGCAATCATCTGACAAGATGCTAAACATGAGCAAGTAAGACAAGAGAAGAATTCACCCAGGAGCTAAAAGGCAAGGATGGAAGACAAAGCAGGAAAACAGCAACAACAATAGGAGATAATTTAGTTAGATCTGAAATGCAGTCATTCCTTCCCTGGTATGTACTATTAGTAGTGGTAAGCATTTCCAGGTCCCCAAATGGAAAAAACTCAGTTGCTGGTAATGTAATGATATCCTTCCCCTGAAGCCAATTGTTTGCTTGGTTTTTGTCTTTATTAGCATTTAGTTTTTACTTATTTAATTCCAAAAGAGAAGGGAGCTAAAGCAATTTCCTGTAGAAGTGGAGATAGAAGGATAGAAGAAGATTCAAAGCTCTGATAAAGTCCTAACTTTCCCAGTTAGAAAACCTAAACACAGAGTGCTCAATCAGCAGAGGTGGAAAAATGTTCTAGTCCCAGGTAACTATCCCCAGAACAAATGAGCCACAAACTTGAAATTCAACCTCCCTTCTTCCTATCACTTTGGTCTCCATCCCCTATAGCTTTCTTGCTTCAAAAATTAAACCCTAGCATCCCAATGTCATTCCACAAGGAATTTCGCACAGACATCTCACGCTAGTGCCTGTCTGGAGCTTACCCAAGGTCACCAAACCACTTGGTTATGAGCTAATTGCCTTACCCTTTGGGAGAGAGGGAGGTTAGGAGACCACAGGTGAATGTGAACAGATGGGGACTTCACAAAGTTGGCAGGTCAGAGCTTGATTAGATGCCCAGCCAGTGGCAGCAAGAGATGGCTAGGCCCAGGAAAAGCACGTAAGTTGTCTTAATTTCTATCCAGAAGGTCGGGTGGACAAAAACATGTTGCTGGAGGCATGGGGGAAATGGGACCTGTTGTGTTGTTATTCTTGGACTGTGAATTTTGCTGATGTCAAACAGAATATTCTGTAAACCTAAGGTCTACATACAAATAATGAGTTAACACAGTAAAATATTCAATGAAAAGTCAAACTATTAGGGTTACATTTTTGCCCTCAATGAGTGCATCATTTTAACTATTGGGAGTAGAGTGGCTGGAACATTGAGGGTTCCAGGAGCTTTTGATAAGCAAGGCATCTGGTTGGACAGCAGGTGAGCACCAGGCTTCAAATCTGCATATATAAGCCTTAAGAAAATAGACTAGAGGCTGACACAAACCAAAGCAGGATGGCCTTAGAGCAACAGCAGCTTCCCAGATGGTTTTTATATTGTATTTGAAAACAGCCCTAGGTAGGGATATCAGAATTTCAAGGCCAAACTAAACATCTTCCCTACAATTTGCATCCTCGGAAAGAATTGCAAGATGAGGGGGAAGACTGTTTCTGCATAATATACATACTTCCATTTACGAACATTGGAATACAGACTTTCTATACACACATTACCTACATAATAAAAATGTACATGGCATGAGTATATGTCACTGTATAAATATAGAGTTTTAGAAATCTTGAACCCGCGCTTCCTGTTCACATCAATTTCTCCTCTTCTTTCTCCCCAGTCAGTTCCATCATTTCAGAGTTGGACAAAAGGGACAAGTGTCATTTGTGTTGGTCTGGGCCCAAAATTTGATACACTGGAAAGAAAGAAAGACACACCTCAGGTTTATCAGGGAAAACAAAGGGAAGGAAGGAAAGTGCGGTTAAGGTTCAACAAGGTCCAAATCAGAAAAGTTCTTACTGTGGGGGGCTGGGAGGGCTAGTTCAATGGCTGTTACCCCGAAAAGAATCCTCAAAGTATGTGAACTTGTCCTTTTTACAAGGAACATTAACAATAAGCTAAGAAGAGTGTTCATGCAGTTGCTCTCTCATGTAACTAACATCACTTCTCCCCACTTATCCAGTTAGCCTGAGAGGTGCTTCCATCTCCTAATGCCTGTCACCCTCAAATATTATTCAGGACTTTTTCTTGCCATCAATTCAGATGTAAATCCATGTCTACCTCTTGGAAAAACAAACTCAACAAAACAAAATAGTTAAGAAGGAATCATCAGTGCTGCTAAGAGATGTAACTCTCCCTGGCAACACAATCCAAGAAAAAGAATGACTTGTCAGTCTGTGAAGATAATCTCAGAGAGGCAGGCCTTCAGCTATTCTGTTAAGGGAGTTACCAACATATTCAGGTTCCCTATTCCATTCCTTTCACGTAAGCAAAGTCTCTTGGCAACACTATCTTTAAAAAAAAAATGATTAGATATGTAGGTTTACCTTTTATTGTCAATTTTTCAACAAAGAGACTATTGGTGCTCTAGTATAATTGCTTATCCAGTGTCCGGAAGGGTATGGGGTAAAAAGAAGCTGGGAGATCCCAGCTGCAGTATTCTGAATTCTGCTGATGTTTAAGCCATAATTTGTAGAAAAATCTGATGATCAGACATCATGATGAGCATGAACACAGTAAAATGTTCAAGAAAAATTCTGCTATTGGAAGAGACACAGTAGAAAATGAGGATGTATGTAGCACCCACCTCTTTGTGCAGCACATGAGTGCATGCCATTGGGTGCAGCTCACTGGGCTGGACAAGTTTCTGGCACATCAGACACAGCTTACAGGTGGCTGGTGCCTGCAGAACAGAGGCAGGATCACAAGGTAAGGAAACTCTGGGCCTCCTTGCCTTTCATGCCCACGATTCCATCTACTATTTCCAGGACAGGCCACAAGGGCAGAAAGATTTTACACCAAAAGAAATGAGTCCAAGTATAGATTCCTTCCTAAAGTACTGGCCTGTTGCTAGAATGGCTAAAAACAAGCAAGCTGACGAGGTAACATTTTCTTCCTGCACTCCACTGTAAACCCACTCCCTCCTCACCCCCAGCTTTGGCATACTCCAGGTGTTCCAAGAAAAGGAGTCTTACATGTGAAGACCTTCCCGGATATGAAACTTGGGCAGAAGGCAAGAACATTGGGGTACTGATTTGGGCCAGTGGAGCAGGGTACAAGGCCCGGATCCGACCAAGTGGCTGTGGGTAGAAACATTGTCAGAGTAAAGGAAGAGTCTGTGTAACACAGCATATGACAAAAAGAAATCATTTACTTTCCACTCCAACAAAGGAAGAAAGCAGACTAAATAACCCTGCTGCAATGCTTCTTCCCACCCCAAATTTTTCTGAAACCTGCCTCTTCCCCAACACCTCAGTAGGCCGAAGTTCTTCCCTAAGAAGCTTCTCTTACCTGAGTACTTGCTGCCACCCGCTCGTGTTCTGCCAGCCGTGCAGCTACCAGCTGGATCAGTTCCTCCATGGTCAGGCCTGCCATGGTGGTACGTGCCGTCTTGATCTGCTGGAGAATATTGGTCATCTGGGCCCTAAGAAAGAAAAATGTTGAGAGAGAGTCTATTCTGTATCCATGAAACCTATCCTAAACATTTTTCTAATAAAGATATTTTGATTAATCCTTAAAGACACTTACTTATTGCACTGTGGAAACCGAGTCAGCAGCTTTTCCAGGATCTTCTCCAGTTTATCTACTGGTTGGGGCCGGGGAGATTCAGTAGAAGCCTTAACACCGCCCAAGCCTGGGGGAGGCGGGATGGAGGCGGCAGGGGGCATGTGTGGACCGTGGGGGCTGACAAGGGAACCCAATCCAGGGCTATTTCTCCCATGGGAGCCAGGAAGGGGTGGGGAAGGCTGGTTGGGCTGGGAAAGGGCAGGGTTCATGATTGGGAAAGATAAGGAACGGGGATCTGCACTGGGCATAACCATGGGCATTGTGACCTGCCCAATGGAGAAGGGCATCCGAGGAGCCAGAGAGGGGTTGGGCTGGAACACCTGAAGCATGAAGTCTGTCTGCAGAAAGGAAGAGGCAGAGGACAAGAGAAAAAGAAGAAAAAGGAAGTTTAGGAGGAGCAGATGCGTGGTGCAGTGGTTAAGATGCCACTTGGAACGTGCAAATTCCATACTGGAGTGCCTGGATTTGAGATCTAACTGTTCCCAACTCCAATTTCTTGCTAACGTACACCCTGGGAGGCAGCAAGCAATAGCTGAAGTGATCGGCCATTTACAAAAGGGATCCATACTGAGTTCCCAGCTTCTGGCTTCTGCCTGTCCCTGCCCAGAATATTGTAGGCATTTGGCTAATGAACAAGCAGATGGGTGGTCTCTGTCTCTCTGGCTTTCAAGTAATTAGGTTTAAGAAACTAGAGTAGAGGCCGGCGCCGCGGCTCAATAGGCTAATCCTCCACCTAGCGGTGCCGGCACACCGGGTTCTAGTCCCGGTTGGGGTGCCGGATTCTTTCCCGGTTGCCCCTCTTCCAGGCCAGCCCTCTGCTGTGGCCAGGGAGTGCAGTGGAGGATGGCCCAAGTGCTTGGGCCCTGCACCTGCATGGGAGACCAGGAGAAGCACCTGGCTCCTGCCTTCGGATCAGCGCGGTGCGCCAGCCGCAGTGCACTGGCCGCAGTGGCCATTGGAGGGTGAACCAATGGCAAAGGAAGACCTTTCTCTCTGTCTCTCTCTCTCTCACTATCCACTCTGCCTGTCAAAAAAAAAAAAAAAAAAAAAAAAAGAAGAAACCAGAGTAGAAATCAATGAGCAACTCTTGTACAGAAAAGGGATTATTCCATTATCTTCATAAAAAGAACAAGTAGAAGACTCTAGCTCTACCACTAACATAGACCAGTGGAATTCCCAAAGCCAGTTCTCTTACCTCTGATGGGGGTGGAGGCAAAGTGGGAGTAGGGATTTGAGGAAGGCTGCTCAGTTTGGCTCCATTCCTCACTAGCTGAATATGACTATTAAACTGGTCCTGGGCAGAAAAGAAAAAAAGAAAAGAAAGGATTATCCTTTATTGCTGAGCTAGTGAGCCTCTCTAGAGGCTTTCCATTATCAAGGAAAAAAGAGAAGGGGGCAGGGCAGGCCCAACAGCAATGCAAAAATAAATAAATAAATGAAAATAAAAAAGCTACCATCTCCCCTTCACCAGAAGTGTTTAAGCACAAACTAACACTGACCAAATGGTCACCCATTACTACACATACCCGAACATTCTTTTTCATTATCCTAACTCCATTCAGTCTCGTCTCCCACTCCTGTTTGGAACGAACTGTCTCCAGTGTTGGAGGAGTTGACCTTTCAAGAAACCAATAGAAATTTACAGAATTAAAAGAGGCCCAATTCCTACTTCTCTGATACCAAAACAGTAGTTAGCTAATGAACTTCTAAGAACAGGTAGGAGCAGGTGCAGAAGCCCAAGATTCTAAGTCACCTGCCTCCCTTAACCATATCATTTTTTAAAAAATTTATTTATTTATTTGAAAGTCAGAGTTACAGAGAGAGAGAAGGAGAGGTAGAGAGAGAGAGGAGAGGTAGAGAGAGAGAGAGAAGAGTTCCATCCACTGTTTCACTCCCCAATTGGCCACTTCTTCAGGTCTCCCACGTGGGTGCAGGGGCCCAAGGACTTGGGTCATCATCTATTGTTTTCCCAGGCCATAGCAGAGAGCTGGATCAGAAGTGGAGCAGCCAGGACTCAAACTGGTGCCCATATGGGATGCCAGCACTGCAGGCAGCGGCTTTACTCACTATGCCACAATGCCAGCCATTTAACTATATCATCTTTAATGGCAGTTATTCAATAAAGAGGACCAACCACAGAGAGAGGGATTTTGTCTGCCTGAACATGCCACAGAAGTCTTCCAAATTCTATGACAGAAAAAAGAAAAATGACTACCTAAGAAACAAACCTCCATGACTGAGGCTATGCTTTGATAGCTCAACATGTTGTTTATTAATGGAAATAATACAATAAAGGTGCAAACCTATAATACTGTAGAAGGGAAGTTAAAGAGTGAGGAAAAGTTTCTAACATGGGAAGAGAAATCACTGAGCAATTACTACACACAAATATAGCCTTAGAGTTCCTGAAGAAAGAATGACTATCATGGCCAGCACCGTGGCTCACTAGGCTAATCCTCTGCCTGTGGTGCCGGCACCCCGGGTTCTAGTCCCGATTGGGGCGCTATATTCTATCCCGGTTGCTCCTCTTCCAGTCCAGCTCTCTGCTGTGGCCCGGGAAGGCAGTGGAGGATGGCCCAAGTGCTTGGGCTCCTGGCTTCGGATCGGCGCAGTGCAGTGCACCGGCCGTAGCATTTAGAGGGTGAATGGAAGGAAGACCTTTTTCTCTAACTCTGCCTGTCAAAAAAAAAAAAAAAAAGAATGACTATCAGATTTGGTGGTCTAAGGGTTCAAAAGCCTAAAAAACATATACAGACTTCAGGACCACTAACACCTTGGAATGGAAAGGTACTAGGGCTGGTGTTGTGGCAGTCATGCAGGGAGAGGCTTAAAATGGAAGCAGGGAGAGTCATTAGGAAGCTCGTACAGGAATCCAGGTAAGAGATATCAGTAGCCCTGAGTGTGGTAGAAAGGTGATAAGAAGCAGACTTTGGGTAGATTTTGAAGAGACGGCAGGACCTGCTGATAAAGGATTGAGGGACAAAGATTGGGAAAATAATGAAATGAAAAACCCTCATAAATTCTTGGATGAGCAACTATTAAATGATGGAGAGATGGGGAAGGCTAGAAGAGGAACAAGTTTGGAAGGAAATTTAAGAATTCTGTAGTATGGGTTCAGCAATGTGGCATAGTGGGTAAAGCTGCTGCCTGAAGTGCTGGCATCCCATACGGACACCAATTTGAGTCCTGGCTGCTTTACTTCCGATCCAGCTCCCTGCTACTGTGCCTGGGAAAGCAGCAGAGGATGGCCCAAGCACTTGTGCCCAAGAATCCACATGGGAGACCGGGAAGAAGCCCCTGGCTCCTGGTTTCAGATTGGCCCAGCTCTGGCAGTTGTGGCCATTTGGGGAATGAACCAGTGGACGGAAGATTTTCTCTCTCTGTCTCTCTCTCTCTGCTTCTGTATAACTCTGCCTTTCAAATAAACAAATAAATCTTAAAAAAAAAAAATTCTGTAGTATGTGGCTGGCCCTATGGTGCAGTGGGTTAAGCTGCCACTTGCATCCCCTATCAGAATGCCATTCTGAGTACCAGCTGTTCCACTTTTGATCCAGCCTCCTACTAAGTCACCTGGGAAGGCAGAGAATGATGTCCCAAGTACTTGAGCCTTTGCCACCCATGTGGGAAACAAGGAAGGAGTTTCTTGTTCCTGGCTTTGGTCTGGCCCAGACTCAGCTGTTGTGGCCATTAGTGGAGTGAACCAGTGGATGGAAGATCAATCTTTCTATTTCTGTCTCTCCCTGTCTCTATCACTTTGCCTTTCAAATAACTAAATAATCTTAAAAAAAAAAAAAAAAGATGGGAAGGTACTCACTTGAGGTAAGTAAGATGCAGTTCTGCCTCCTTTTCTGCTTCTTCTAGTTTCAATACCAGCAATTCTTTCCGGCTCTCTAGTGATAAGATCTAAGGGAACCACACACACACAAATACTTTATTAATTTCACATATACAAAGCTATCTCTACATAGTTAACACAAATGCTTACTGGCTTTTCTTTACATCTAAAATATATACCACCTGGAAGCCCAAGATGAAAGCTTTCAAGACATCAGCTCTTCTTACCTCTGCCTTCCAGGCCCGCTCTGTCTCTTCCATAATGTTCCGATTTATTTCACCATCCTGATTCTTGAGTCTATCCAGTTCCATTTCCCACACCTCTCTGTAAAAAGAAACCAACTTGGTCTGCCAGGTCTGTTACAAGAAGTCTTTAAGTAGTAACTATAAAGTGGTCTACAATTACATAAAGGCCCTACATATGGAAGCACAAACGTTCACATCTCCACTTGCTAAAACAAGGTTACCTACAGCAGGAAAAAAAGTGTATCTTAAAAAGAAATAAAACCCTCACTGAAGGCAGAATGCTCATCTTTGTTGCTCATTATAGCATTTCTCTGATTTCTCACCTGTCTTCTAGTATGGGCCCTAAAGAAGGCAGAAACAAAGTCTATTTAATACTCATCTCTAATTCAGTATTTACCAATTCACTACCAAACAGGTACTGGCTTATGCGTTTCAGATTTTCTTAGCTATAGTAAACATTCTTCAAAAGCAAAAAATGCTTTCTCCATGCCCAGGACTTCTCATTTTCACTGATTTCCTCTCTTCTTACACACTCCCATCCCCATCTCTGTAGTGCAATATTCACACTTCACATTCAAGGTTGGAGTGGTCAACTATCCCAGTATGCCCAGTACTAAGGGATTTTCATAGGATGTGGGAATTTTTTTTTCTTTTTTTTGACAGGCAGAGTGGACAGTGAGAGAGAGAGACAGGTCTTCCTTTTTCCGTTTGTTCACCCCCCAATGGCCACTGCGGTGCTTCTCCTGGTCTCCCATGCGGGTGCAGGGCCCAAGCACTTGGGCCATCCTCTGCTGCACTCCTGGGCCACAGCGGAGAGCTGGACTGGAAGAGGAGCAACCGCGACAGAATCCGGCACCCTGACTGGGACTAGAACCCGGTGTGCCGGCGCCGCAGGTGGAGGATTAGCCTAGTGAGCCACGGCGCCAGCCGGATGTGGGACTTTCTGTGAATGGGACAAGGTGATCACCCTACTCAGAACTGAAGAGGCCATTAAGGAATACAGCCAGCCAAAAGTCCTTATATTAGTCTTGACTATAGTAAGTTTTATAGCTAAAAGCATAGGTTACCCAGATCAGTGGGCAGAAGGGCATAAAAATGTTTATTTTCACTGAATTTTAAAAAAGGTAAAAATACGGGCTAGTGCTGTGACAGTGGATTAAAGCTCTGGCCTGCAGCGCCGGCATCCCATATGAGTGCTGGTTCAAGTCCCAGCTGCTCTATTTCCGATATAGCCCTCTGCTATGGTCTGGGAAAGCAGCAGAAGATGGCCCAAGTCCTTGGGCCCCTGCACCTGCATGGGAGACCCAGAAAATGCTCCTAGCTCCTGGTTTTGGAACAGCTCAGCTCTGGCCATTGCAGTCATCTGGGGAGTGAACCAGCGGATGGAAGACCTCTCTCTCCGGCTCTACCTCTCTCTGTAATTCTTTCAAATAAATAAAATAAATCTTTTAAAAAAAGGTAAAAATAGGAATAATAGCTTGAAAAAGAGTACATCCTAAGAGAAATGTTCCCTTCTTTCTTCAGTGAGAAAAATTTTATTCCCCCTCTGCTCTTTTGGTACCCTTATATACACGAAAAAGCGTAATTCACCTACCAGAAGTTTCTGAGGCCCCTTCTACTCTCATATTCTTGCTTTTGACCCAATTTCTGAGCATTTCTGCTCTCTATTTCATAGATTCAGGGGTGTGTTTTGTGTTACACATTCATTCATTCATTCACACACATTCATTCATTCATTGTCATAAGTCTGCCCACAACTGACAAGGTCTATTTAGCTAATAGAAATGAGTAGCTGGGCATTTTCTTTCGCTCTCCATATATTCTCCTCCCCAAATTAACTTCTTGTCAGAGGAAAAATTCTCTAATAGTTCTTTAGAAAAAGGTTTAAATGTGGGGTCGGCACTGTAGCGCAACAGGTTAAACCCCAGCCTACAGCACCGGCATCCCAGATGAGCACCTATTTGAGTCCCGGCTGCTCCACTTCCAATCCAGCTCCTTGCTAATGTACCTGGGAAAGCAATAGAGGATGGCTCAAGTGCTTGGGTCCCTGCACCCACACAGGAGACCTGAAGGAAGCTCCTGGCTCCTGGCTTTGGATTGGCTCAACTTTGGCTGTTGCAGCCATTTGGGGAGTAAACCAGCAGATGGAAGACTTCTATCTCTATCTCTATCAATCTCTGTAAATCTTTCAAATAAATAAAATAAACCTTTTTTTTAAAAAAAAGTGTCAATGTAGCTGTGTTTTCCTGCTATGACACATAATCCTGAAGTTTCAAAATACATCAGTCAGGATCCTCTTACCACAATATGTGAAACACGTTGGTGAGTTCATCAATAATCCATCTATTTACTCTCTGACAATGGGATAATTGTAGGAAAAAATGAGAGTTGTCTTCTGTGATTGAAGTTATGCTTGAAGATGATAAATGTCCACTAACACCCCTAACTTTCAGAAAATACATTGGTCAACTAGAAATATGCACTTACATTAGAAAAACCCTACCTGTATCTATCCCTTCCACTGAAACCTTTTCTCTAAAAATTTCCAACCAGGGGCCAGCGCTGTGGTGTAGAAGGTTAAGCCTCCGCCTGCAGTATTGGCATCCCATATGAGCACTGGTTCAAATCCCAGCTGCTCCACTTCCAATCTTTCTCCCTGCTAGTGCATCTGGGAAAGCAGGAGAAGTCCTTGGGCCACTGCACCCACGTGGGAGACCCGGAAGAAGCTCCTGCCTCCTGGCTTTGGATGGGCTCAGCTCTGGCTATTGAGGCCATCTGGGGAGTAAACCAGGTAATGGAAGACCTCTTTCTCACTCTGCCTCTCTGTCACTCTGCCTTTCAAATAAATAAATAAATCTTAAAAAAAAGATTTATTTATTTAAAAGGCAGAGTGACATAAGAAAAGGAAAGACAGAGAGAGAGAGAGAGAGAGAGAGAGAGAGAGAGAGAATCTTCCATCAGCTGGTTCACTCCCCAAATCCCTGCAAACAGCCATGGCTGGACCGGGCAGAAATCAGGAACTCTGTCCAAGTCTCCCTGATAAGTGGTCAGAACTAAAGGACTACATCTTCTGTCTCCCAGGTACATTGGCAGGAGGCTGATCAGAAGCAGAGGCAGAACTCTGATATACGACGTGAGCATCCCAAGCAGTGGTTTAACCTGCTGTGCCACAACACCAGCCTCAGCAATTACCACTGAAGAACAGATACATCTTTCCACATAATCAAACAACACCATAATAAACTCAAAGCATCTAACAGATACAATATTATTGCAACATATAATACATATTCAAATTTTCCCAATTACTCCAAAAATGTCCTGCACTATTTTTTTCATCTAATCCAAGATTAAACCAAAGATCATGCATTGTACCTGATGGTCATGTTTCCTCCTTAACTTTTTTTTTTTTTTTTTTTTTTTTTTTTGACAGGCAGAGTGGACAGTGAGAGAGAGAGACAGAGAGAAAGGTCTTTCTTTGCCCTTGGTTCACCCTCCAATGGCCGCCCCGGCCGGCGCACTGCGGCCGGCGCACCGCGCTGATCCGATGGCAGGTACTTATCCTGGTCTCCCCTGGGGTGCAGGGCCCAAGGACTTGGGCCATCCTCCACTGCACTCCCTGGCCACAGCAGAGAGCTGGCCTGGAAGAGGGGCAACCGGGACAGAATCCGGCGCCCTGACCAGGACTAGAACCTGGTGTGCTGGTGCGACAAGGCGGAGGATTAGCCTAGTGAGCCGCGGCGCCGGCCTCCTCCTTAACTTTTATAACTATCTGCCTTTCTAGATGCATTCATGCCACCACTACCATAGTATCAGTATGTACTTCGTAATTATCTTTCTCTCCTAATAAACAATCAGCTCCAGGGCCGGTGCTGTGGCGTAGTGGGTAAAGCCACCGCCTGTGGTGCTGGCATCCCATATGGATGCTGGTTCAAGTCCCGGCCGCTCCACTTCTGATCCAGCCCTCTGCTGTGGCCTGGTGGGACAGTGGAGGATGGGCCATGTCCGTGGGCCCCTGTACCTGTGTGGGAGACCTGGAAGAAGCTCCTGGCTCCTGGCTTTGGATCAGCTCAGCTCCAGCTGTTGCAGCCACTTGGGGAGTGAACCAGAGGATAGAAGACCTCTCTTTCTCTCTGCCTCTCTGTAACTCTGTCTTGCAAATAAATAAATCTTTAAATAAATAAACAAAATAATTAGCTCCTCGAGTGTGGGAAGCAAACTGGACTGGACTGAGTTACTGGAATTAAGACTTATTCTATGCATCTGCTCTCCCACAATATGGCGCTGGGAGAGAAGTAAACAGCTTCCGCACAGCTGCCTCCAGTTCAACCAATAAACTGTAGGACTTGCTCCTGATTGGAGAGCAGCGTACTCGGCGTGTGGGCAGCTGAGTTGGGATTGGCGGAGGAGGACTATAAAGGAGGAGAGAGACGGCATGCACCAGGGAACATCTAAGGGGAACATCTAAGGGGAACACCTGTGCAGCCCCCGAGAAAGCCGGCCGGCGGTGTGCCGCTCCCCTGCGGAAGTGGGGAATGTGGCCAGGGGGAACTGCCCTTCCACGGAGGTGGAAGGGATAGTAGCCAACCCGGGAAGAACCAGCAGCAAACCCGGGGAGGGCCGAGCAGACGAAAGAACAGCGCAGGGTCCTGTGTCGTTCCTCCACGAAGAGGGGGAGCGACATAATGGTGCCGTGACTCGGATAGGAAACCTAGGACGGATATGAAACTTAGGAGGGAAGAAACAGGAAGAACTGGGAAAATATCGGAGAGACTAGCAAACAGCCTAGGGAAAAGCCGGACGAAAAAGGTGCTGGAAGAAGCTATTGAAAGCCTAGGCATAGACTCGGATACGGACTACGGGGGGAAGCTGGGAGAAATCTCTAAGGTCGAAAGCGAAAGTGAAAGCTAGAACAAACAGACTCGGACGCGGACTGTGGGGAGAGGCCAGGAGAAATGAGGGAGGAATATTGTTGGAAGAAAACTTAGGGAAACATACCGGGTAGAGAAAAGTGTTAGGGAAATTGAAGCCGCGGGGGGCAGGCCGAGGCTGAAACGAAAGCCACTTTGGGATTCTCAAGTTAGCCCGGGAATGGGGGGCGAAAAGTTGAAACCAGAAGCTGAAACGTAAGCCTGGTTGGGATCCGTCTGATTAGCCCGGGGAGCAAAGGACGGGAAGCCAAACCGTGGGGCGGAGACGTAAGCTGGGTTGAATTCGCCAGGCTAGCCCGGGGAACTTAGATTGAATGCTAGTGGCGGACACGTAAGCTACGCTGTGTGACTCGCGGAGGCTGCCGTGCGCAGAGAGAGCGTGCGGGGCACAAGTAGATAGGGAACGGGGCTGGCGCGAGGCCGTGGTTCAGACGCGAAAGGGTTAAGTGCGTAACCGCGGAGTGTGCGCGCAAAGCCGAGCCCCGCGCAGATGAGAGAGGCGCGGGCTGAAGCGGCTCAGAGCCGGCGGGGCGCCGAGAAGCAGCCTCGGGGCGGAGCCCGCTGGCGGGGCGAGGCGCCGGGAAGCCGCGCGGAGCCGTGAAGCTGCCGGCAGGGCGAGGCGCCGGGAAGCTGCAGGGATAAGAGAAATAGAAGTTTAGAAGCAAAGTGAGAGAAATACGAATGTTGGCAGACAGAAGTAAAATGGGAGAGATAGGAATGCCCGGAGATAGAGAAATAGAGAAAGAGAAAGGCCTCCCCACAACACAGCAATGTGAGAGCTTGGATTCGGTCTGCCTGATTAAGTGAGGCGATGAGCACCTGCGGCGGCTAGCAGCTTATGCGCCGCAGGTCACCGAAGACAGGCACGAATTAACATCAGTAAGGCTTCCCCACAATACAACAATTAGGAGGCTTGGATTCGGTCTGCCTGATTAAGGCGGTAAGCACCAGCAAGCAGCTCGACCAGAGTATGAGCTGCAGGTCACCGAAGATAGGCATGAACCAACACTAATAAGTCTCCCCCACAATACGGCAATGAGAAAGCTTGGATTCGGTCTGCCTGATTAAGGCGGTAAGCGCCAGCAGGCGGCTCGACCAAAGTATGAGCCGCAGGTCACCGAACACAGGCACGCATCAGCGCCTAAAAACCTCCTCACAACATGGCAAAGAGAGGACCCGGATTCGGTTTGCCTGATTGATAGGACTTGTAAGAACCTGTGGCAACTCTAGCAAGTAGAGCAGAGTGTGTGCCGCGGGACACCGAAGACAGGCGCGTATCAACGCCAAAAAATAAAAAGAAAGGGGGATCTGTGGGGAGCAAACTGGACTGGACTGAGTTACTGGAATTAAGACTTATTCTATGCATCTGCTCTCCCACAATATGGCGCTGGGAGAGAAGTAAACAGCTTCCGCACAGCTGCCTCCAGTTCAACCAATAAACTGTAGGACTTGCTCCTGATTGGAGAGCAGCGTACTCGGCGTGTGGGCAGCTGAGTTGGGATTGGCGGAGGAGGACTATAAAGGAGGAGAGAGACGGCATGCACCAGGGAACATCTAAGGGGAACATCTAAGGGGAACACCTGTGCAGCCCCCGAGAAAGCCGGCCGGCGGTGTGCCGCTCCCCTGCGGAAGTGGGGAATGTGGCCAGGGGGAACTGCCCTTCCACGGAGGTGGAAGGGATAGTAGCCAACCCGGGAAGAACCAGCAGCAAACCCGGGGAGGGCCGAGCAGACGAAAGAACAGCGCAGGATCCTGTGTCGTTCCTCCACGAAGAGGGGGAGCGACACTCGAGGACTTTTTATTCTCCAGGCCCAAAACACCTGGCTCATAGGACTCAATAAATGTTGGCTGAGTGAATGAAACAAAGAGCTATGAACAAGAGATCTGACAGTTACGGACCAAATCGTGTACCTCTAAATACACATGTGGAAGCTCTAACTTCAACTGTAGATGGGGATAGGGCCTCGAAGGAGGCAAATAAAGTTAAATGTGATCATAAGGATAGGGACCTAATCCAATAGGACAGCTGTCCTACAGGAAGAAGAGACATCAGTATTATGTGGACACAGAGAAGGCCATGGTGAGAGCAGTCACGCGCAAGTCAGGAAGAGGGGCCTCACCAAAAAGAAAACCTACATGCAGCTTCCAGAACTATGAGAAAACAAATTTCTGTTGTTAGTCTGTGGTACTCTGTTGTAGCAGTCCCAGGTGTTTAACACAATGATCAAAATCTCTGCCCACAGTTCCTGTGGATGATGGAACACTAAGGTAAACCTACATGACTGCTACAACAGACTCACAGAACACCTATTCTTCCTGCTTCTTGAAAAATGAACCCTACATTTAACAGAAAAAATGACAAAACATTTCTAATGCTTATGATATACATTAAAAAAAAAGCCAGGGCAGGCATTTGGCATAGCAGTTAAGACATTTGGCATTCCACATCAAAGGGCCTGGGTTTGACACTGGCTCCAATTCCTGATTCTAGATTCCTGCTAATGCAAACTCTGGAAGGCAGAGGTGATGGTGATAGCTACAGTGGTTTGATCCCTGCCATCCCCACTGGAGACCTAGATGGAGCTCCTGGGTGGCAGCTTTGGCCAGACTCTGTCCTGGCTGCTGCAGGCATTTGGGGAGAGAACCGACAGGTAATTTCTCTCTCTCTCTCTCTCTCTCTCTCTCTCTCTCTTTCCGTGTGTGTGTGTGTGTGTGTGTGTATGCATACATGCCTACCTGCCTACCTTTCAAATGAATAAATTTTTTAAAAACCAAACTGGATTTCCAAGACCTTGTGAAGCACAGCAAAACTGCTAGTGAAAATCAGTATTGGTAGCTATTTAATCAGACAGACAGGAACATTCAAAGAACATGTTTCACAGGGCCTTGAATAAAATTACAGACTCATTTCCCTAACTGCTGCTCCTTAAGATATCTGCTGCGGGGCTGGCACTGTGGTGCAAGAGGTTAACGCCCTGGCCTGAAGTGCCGGCATCCCATTTAGGCACCAGTTCAAGACCCGGCTACTCCACTTCTGATCCAGCTCTCTGCTATGGCCCAGGAAAACAGTGGAGGATGGCCCAAGTCCTTGGCCTTCTGCACTCACGTGGGAGACCCGGAAGAAGCTCCTGGCTCCTGACTGGCTCAGCTCTGGCCATTGTGGCCAATTGGGGAGTGAACCAGCAGATGGAAGACTTTTTTTTCTCTCTCTCTCTCCTCTCTCTGTGTTTTCTTTCAAATAAATAAATCTTAAAAAAAGGATATCTGCCGCTAAGCTGGTATCTGTATGCCATGCCTCACCTTCCCCACACAGACTATGAAGTTGATGGCAGGGGGCTATGTTGCTGTGGGCAGTGGCACTTGTCTTTCTTCTTTTTCTTCTTCTTCTTTTTTTTTTTTGACAGGCAGAGTGGACAGTGAGAGAGAGAGACAGAGAGAGAAAGGTCTTCCTTTTGCCATTGGTTCACCCTCCAATGGCCGCCGCGGCCGGCGCATCGCGCTGATCCGAAGCCAGAAGCCAGGTGCTTCTCCTGGTCTCCCATGCAGGTGCAGGGCCCAAGCACTTGGGCCATCCTCCACTGCACTCCCTGGCCACAGCAGAGTGCTGGCCTGGAAGAAGGGCAACCGGGACAGAATCCGGCACCCCAACCGGGACTAGAATCTGGTGTGCCGGCACCACAAGGGCGGAGGATTAGCCTAGTGAGCCGCAGCGCCGGCCCGGTGCTTGTCCTAATGGTGATCAATGACTGGGATAGTGTTCTGCTCCGAGTACACTCTTCGTAAGTGCTGAAAAATTACCATCATAGACAACTGACCCATCTTCTAATCACTAGTGTCACTAATTCTCATCAGAACAAGTGACCGGTCCTTAGGCTCTCTCCCACACATTCCTTCCCGTGTTGAAATTCCACAGTTATTATCTTTCAGACATGGGAAATGATTCAGTAAATGAGCTTGTTACTCTTCACCTAGCATTCTAACACATTAGCAAAAGTCAATATTTTCCTGATAATTAAAAATTCATTTTAGTAGAATTTAAATAAAATGACCACAATATTCACAGCACTTTGGTTTCCAAACAGCTCATTTTAAGAAACTTGGAAAATTGAGAATCTAACTAAATTCTATACCTATCCTGCTCTTTTTTTTTTTTTTAAAGATTTATTATTTATTTATTTGAAAGGCAAAGTTACAAAGAGAAAGGGATCCCTAAGACAGAGAAAGATCTTCCATCTGCTGGTTCACTCCCCAAATGGCCCCAACAGCCAGGGCTATACCAGGCCAAAGCCAGGAGTCAGGAGCTTCTTCTAGGTTTCCCACATAGGTTCAGGGGTCCAAGTACTTGGGCTACCTTCCAAAATGTTAATGGAGTTCATTGCTTGAACTTCTAAAAAAATTGTTATAAAGCAATTAAAACAGGTGTTAGATGCATATCAAAATCTTGATCATACTTGGGACTCAACAATTAACTGCTATCATTTCAAGGTAGTAATAAATCTGAAATTATTTCACAAAGTCCTACATGGGGTACTGAGGAAGCTAAAGTCATTGGACAGTTTTCACTGGGGGATTTGTTTTCAAATAAAAATCAGACCACCAGAAAAGAACCTGAAAGCACAAATGGGATTGGCACCTATGTGTACACACACACATGCAGAGGTTTTATTCTTAACATCATTTACCTTCTGCCCTTCTCACAAAGCTTCTCAATTTCAGCTTTCAGATCCTGCTCCTTCTGCAAAAACTCCTTCTTCTCTTTCTCTATCTTCTTCTTTGTTTCTTCTCGTTTTATTGTCACATCCTGAATCGCCTTTAGTATCTCCTGAATCCCACACAATTACAGACACAAACAAAAAAGGCATTAAGTTAGTTCTTCTGATCTACAGATTACTTTGAGCTATCACAAATTCATATACTGACTTTAGTGAATTCAAACTGAATTGAAAGAATCGGTTGATGAGTAGCTCTAAAAGCCAGACCTAAGGGAAAAAGTTACAGTAACATAGATTTCAACTCAACAGGAGAAAGAATTTCTAATAATCACAACTGTTTAAAAATGGAATATGCTGCCTTGTGAAGCAGAAAGTTCTCCATTACAGGTGCTGAAATAAAGGCTGAATGAAACACCTGTCAAGAATGCTGAGAAAAGCAACCCTGTAGCAGGTGGGAGTTTGTTACATTCAACAAATATGTTCTTGTTTTGTTTTGTTACAGTTCTACTACATTGTGTGTAGTGGATTTTCCTTCATTTGTATTCTTACAACTTAACAATAAATATGTATGTGTGTGTGTGTGTGTACATATACAAAAAATAAGTCAAACAGGGACAGGAATTGGGCCTTGTGATTAAGCTGTCAGTTAAGATGTTTGCATCCCATATCGGAGTACCCAGGTTTGAGTCCTATCTCAGCTCCCAATTCCAGTCCCCTGTTAATATACACCTGGGAGGCAGTAGTGATGGCTCAAGGAGTTGGGTTCCAGCCACCTATGTGGGAGACCTGGGTTGATTCCAGCTCTTGGCTATTGCCTGACCAAGCCCCAGGCACTGCAGGCACTTGGACTGCATGAGCAGATAGCAGATTTCTATCTGTCTTTCAAATAAGTAAGTAAATACTTAAAAAAAAAAAAAGTTAAGGTTAATGTTGTGGCATAGTGGGTAAAGCTGCCACTCGGGATCCTAGTATCCCATATAGGCAGTGGTTCATGTCCTGGCTATTCCACTTCCAATCCAGCTCCCTGCTAATGGTCTGGGGAGGCAACAGAAGATGGCTAGGATGTCTGGGCCCCAGCCACCCACATAGGAGACCTGGATTGAGTTCTGGGATCCTGGCTTTCACATGGCCCAACACTGGCCATTGCAGCCATCTAAGGAGTGAACCAGGGGATGAAAAATCAATCTCTCCCTCTCTGTCTCTACCTTTCTCTGTAAATCTTTCAAAAATCAATGTCTTTTTAAAAAAATGTAAAAATTAAAAAAAAATTAAGTTAAATAACACAAAGTTTATAAGATTAAGTTACCCTTGATTTCACAAAACTTCCATCCATAAAGTAATCAATGTCTTAAATGCATTGTGCTACCCTTTCATGTCTTTCTCATAAAAACACATGTATAAGGGAGTCTTCAAAGTGCTCACTGAAAGTACATGTAGTTTTTTAAAAGATTTATTTTTATTTATTTGAAAGGCAGAGTGAGAGAGAGAGAGAGAGAGAGAGCGCGCTTCTATCTGCTGGTTCACTCCCCAGATGACCACAACTGCTGGGGCTGGACCTGGCCAAACCAAGCACCTGGAACTCCACCTGAGTCTCCCATGTGGGTAGCAGGGGCCCAAGTACTTGGGTCATCTTCCACTACTTTCCCAGGTACATAGGAAAGTTAAGCAGCTGAGGCTTGAATCGGCACCCATATGGGATACCAGTGGCATTACAGGCAGCACCTTAACCCACTGTGCCACAACGCTGGCCCTGAAAAACACATATTATGAAAAAATAATGTATAGGTTTCAAATTTTTGTACCAAAATAAACTTGTCTTTTCATCTCTTTTTCCAAGGGTGCTTTTTGAAGTACCCTTGAATACTTAGGTAAATCTGACTTATTACTTTGTATTTCATTTCTCAAAAATATTAGAACATCTTCTGTACATTATCTGCATCATGCTTTTTCTCATTCGTACACACTACAGCAATAAATACAGACACAGCTCAAGAACAGCTGCATAGGGCAGGCATTTGGCACAGTGGTTAAGGTGCATGGGATGCCAGTATCCTGTATTTGAGTGCCCGGTTTGAGTTCCAGCTCTACTTCTAATTTCAGTTTCCTGCTAATTCACATGCTAAGGAGGCAGATTTTGGCTCAAGTATTTGGGTCCCTGCCATTCATGTAGGAAACCCAGACGGAGTTCCTGGCTCCTGATTTCAGCCTGGCCCCATCCTAGCTATAACGGGCATTTGGAGAGTGAGACAGCAGATGGAAGATTCCTGACTCTTTCTTTTTTTTTTTTTTTTCTTTCTGAAGCTTTGTTTATTTGAAAGGCAGAGATACAGAGAGAGAAGGAAGAGAGAGAGAGGTCAAGATCTGCCACCCACTGGTTTACTCCCCAAATGACCACAATTGCTAGGGATTGGCCAGGCCAAAGCCAAGAGCCAGGAGCTTCTTCTGGGTTTCCCATGTGGGTGCAGGGGCCCTAGTACATGGGCATTCCCCTGCTGCTTTTCCCAGGTGCATTAGCAGGGAACTGGATAGGAATTGGAGAAGCCAGGACTCGAACCGACACCCTTATGGGATGCCAGCACTGCAAGCAAAGGTTTAACCTTCTACACCACAGCACCGGCCGCAATCTTTCTGTCTTTCAAATAAAATAAATGCTAAACAAATACATTCTCTTAAAAAAAAGATAAATATGATATCATATATCTAATTTTTCCAACCATTCTTTGCTAAAATTCCATCAAACTGATTCCAATGTTTTTATAATTACACTTCTACTCTATTCCAATTTTAAGATTCATTTATTTTATTTTGAAAGTCAAAGTTACAGAAAGAGAAGGAGAGACGGAGAGGTCTTCCATCCATTGGCTCGCCCCCCCAGATAGTCACAACAGCCAACACTGGGCCAATACTACAAAAAAAGAAATTATTCATTTATTAAAGAGAGATAGCAAGAACTCTCATCTGCTGGTTTATTGTACAAATACCCATGATGGCACTGCACTGGGAGGCTCAGCCAGAAGCCAAGAATTTAATCCAGGTCTCCCATATGGGTGTCGGGTACCCAATCACTTGCGCCAATACCTGCTACCACCTAGGGTCTACATTAGCAGAAGCTGGAGTCAGGAATCAAATCCAGGCACTACACTCTGGGACATGAGTGTGTTAACTGCTAGGCTAAATGCCAGCTCCCGAGCTACTTTTCATATATTTCTGATTTGCTTTTCCTCTTCTGTGAATTTGTTTATAACTGTGATTAGCAAAGTAACACACCCCCACCCCAAGATGTCCACAATCTAAGCTCCGGAATTTGTAAATAAGTTACTTTCCATGACAAAAGGGACTTTGGAGATGTTATTAGGAGAAAAGCACAAGATGGGGAGATTATCCTGGGTTATCTAGTGAGGGCCAATCTAATCACATGAATCCTTAAAGGTAGAGAATTATTTCCAGTTGAGTTCAGAGCAAGATGTGATTAGCGAAGAAGTCAGACAGATACAATGCTGCCGGTTTTAAAGATGAAGGAAGGGGACCATAAGTCAAGTAATGCAGATGACCTCTAAAGCAAGGGTGGGAAACTTCTTTTCTGCCAAGGGCCATTTGGATACTTACAGCATCATTCATTGGCCAGACAAGGTTATCAACTTAAAAATTAGCCTGGTAGGGGCTGGCACTGTGGCTTAGAGGGTGAAGCCACCACCTGCAGTGCCAGAATCCCATATAGGTGCTGGTTTGAGTCCTGGCTGCTCCACCTCTGGTCCAGCTCTCTGCTATGGCCTAGGAAAGCAGTGGAAGTTGGCCCAAATCCTTGGGACCCTGCACTTGTGTGGGGGACCCAGAAGATGCTCCAGGATCCTGGCTTCAGATCAGGCCAGTTCCTGCCATTATGGCCATTTTGGGAGTGAACCAGCTGATGGACGACCTTTCGCTTTCTCTATCTCTGCCTCTGTTAACTCTGCCTTTCAAATAAATAAATAAATCTTTAAAACAGAATTAGCCTGTTAGGAGTCAGCATTGAGGTGCAGGTTAAGCTACTGCTTGCACCACCAATATCCCATATGAATGTGTTAGTCCCAGTTGCTCCATTTCCAATTCAACTCCCTCCCTCGGGAAGGCAGCAGAAGATGGCTCTGCCACCTACATAGGAGACTAGGATGGAGTTCCTGGCTCCTGGCTTTGGCCTGGCCCAGGCCCATGCCATTTGTGGCCACTTAAGGAGTAAACCAGTGGATAGAAGATCTCTTTCACTCTCTCTCTCATTCTCTCTAACTCTGCCTTTCAAGTAAATATAGATCTTTAAAAAAAAAAAAATTAGCCCGCTACAGATTTATCGAATTTCAAGCACCACTTGCAATGGCTTTGGCAGGGCCAGTCCAAATGATCTTGTGAGACTTATCTCCAGGCCCACAGCCTGGATATTTCCCATCTCTGCTCTTGAAGTTGGAGACACAAGGAAGCATGCTCTTCCACAGAATCCCCAGAAGAGAATGCAGCCTTACCAATGGCGTGACTATAGCAGTGACAGCCACACTGGGTTTCTGACCAACTGAATGCAAAACAATAATTGTTTAAACCACTAAATTCATCATAAATTCAACACCATTCCTGATTTTTCTCTGGACTGACTTTATATAATTTCTAAGAATCTTTAGAATCTCATAAATATTAAAATTTTATCAAACGTGCTACAAATATTTTCTCCCAATCTAACAATCTTTAGACTTTACATCATTTGTCATACTGAAAAATTTTAATTATATGAAATTAAATTGATTAATCTTTTTCTTTATGGCTTCTGGGTTTTTCTGCCTTGCTTAAAGTAATCTCTTGCAATTTGAAGCTCTATAAATATTCTCCTAAATTTTCCAATTTAAAATTTCTCCCTAATTTTTAATCTACCTGGAACTATATTTTTAATATGAAAAAAGGCAAGATGGGGCCAACACTGTGGCATAGCAGGTAAATCCGCTGCCTGCAGTGCTGGCATCCATATGGGCGCCGGTTTGAGTTCCGGCTGCTCCACTTCTGATCCAGCTCTCTGCTATGGCCTGGGAAAGCAGTAGAGGATGGCCCAAGTACTTGGGCCCCTGTACCCACAAGGAGACCCAAAAGAAGCTCCTGGTTATTGGCTTTGGATTGGCATAGCTCTAGCTGTTGCAGCCAATCAGGGATTGAACCATCAGATGGAAGACCCTTCTCCCCCCGCCCCTGTCTTTCCTTCTCTCTCTGTGTAACCCAGACTTTCAAATAAATAAATAAATCTTGGGGCCAGTGCAGTGGCACAGTGGATAAAGCCACCACCTGCAGTGCTGGCATCCCATATGAGCACCAGTTCAAGTCCTGGCTGCTCCGCTTCTGATCCAGCTCTCTGCTATGGCCTGGGAAAGCAGAGGATGGCCCAAGTCCTTGGGCCCCTGCACCCACACGGGAGACTCGGAAGAAGCTCCTGGCTCCTGGCTTCAGATCGGTGCAGCTCCAGCTATTGTAGCCAACTGGGGAGTGAACCAGCAGATGGAAGACCTCTCCCTCTCTTTCTGCCTCTCCTTCTCTCTCTGTGTAACTCTTTCAAATAAATAAATAAATCTTTAAATAAATAAATCTCTAAAAAAAAAAAAAACAAAGGGGCAGGAATAGCCATTTGGCATGGCCCAAATGTTAATGACCCAAAAGTTAAGAAACCACATGGGATACCCACATCCTACAGGGGAGTACCTGGGTTTGAATTCCAACTTGCTCCAGATTCCAGCTTCCTGCTAATACACACCCTGGAAAGCAGCAAGTGATAGCTCAAGTGGTTGAGTTCCTGCCACCCATGTGGCAGATGGTTATCATATGATTTATGATTTAGAACAAAGAGAATCTTTGAACCTATCTTGTCTAAACTCTTACTCCTATTTTAGTTCAGAGAGAAAAGGCTTATTTATTTAATATACTTAGCTGACAAAGTTACCTACATGGAAAAAACTTTATTAGACTTGTACCACACACACACACACACACACACACAGACACTCTTTATCTGAAAGGCAGGCAGGCAAGCAGGCAGACACAGAGGTCTTCCATCTGTTTGTTCACTCCTCAGATGCCTGCAATAGTCGAGAATGATCCAGATGAAGCCAGAAGCCAGATGTCAATCCAGATCTCCCATGCAGGTGACAGGGAACCAAGTGCTTGAACCATCATCTGCTTCTTCCCAGGGTATACATTTATAGGAAGCTGGAATCAGAAGAGGAGCCAGAAGCCAAACCCAGGCCCTCCAGTATGGGATGCAGGTATCACAAGCAGCATCTCATCTAACAATTTCTTTTTTTTTTAATCTTTTTTCTTTTTTGTTCAATTACTTTTATTTTTTACAAACAATTTCAATATAAGCAAAATACCTGATGATTCTTCATTTCTTCCTCTCTCCTCTGCTGGAGCTGCTTTAATTGCACCTGGAGCTGATTCTCCACTTGCCTCTGCTTGTCTAGGACCTCCTGATAACGCTCCTTCAAGAGGGTTCTCTCTGTCATCATTTTATCCTAATGGGAACAACACAAGAGAAGGTTACTTCCTAATTTAATCACAAGAACTATTCACCAGGGTCAAGCATTGTGGTGCAATGGGTTAAACCACCACTTATGACTCCGGCATTCCACATAAAGTGCCAGTTCAAGTCTCAGCTCTGCCACTTCTGATCCAGCTTCCTGATAATGTGCCTGGAAAGGCAGAGGATGATAGCCCAAGTGCTGGGGTTCCTGCCACCCATGTAGGAGGCCCAAAGATCCTGACTCCTGGCTTTGGTATGGCCTAACCCTGGCTGTTGTGGGCATTAGGGGAGTAAACCAGTGAATAGAAGATCTCTCTCATCCTCTCTTTATCTTCCAAATAAACAAATCTTTAAAAAGAAAAAAGGAAAAAAAAGGAAGGAAGGAAACATGCACTAAGTGCCAGTCCAAAGGCATTGTGCAGTTCTCGGGCTGCACTAACACTGGAACTACCAGCCATATGTGGTTATGCAACTTTGAAGTATGATAAAACAGAAAAATCTAGGCCCTCAAGCCTAGCTACATCTTAAGTTCTTAAAGGCTACATGTGACTAGTAGTTAGTGGTTAGCATACCAAACAGCAGAGATACAGAGCCATTTCCAAAGTTCTGGCAACTCCTATCATACAACATTACTCTAAGGCTTTGTTGACGACCTATAGATCAAGTCAAATCTGGCTATCACCTGTTTGTTTATTTTATTATAAATACAAGCACACCCATAGTTTCTGGGTTGTTTTCACACTACAGTGGAAGAGTGGAATAGCTACAAAGAGGCCAAATAGTTCACAAAGCCTAAAATATGCATTATCAGATCCTTGATCGAAAATGTTTGCCAACTCTTGCTCCAGGGGTTATGAAGGAGGTACTTTATCATCAAAAAGAATGTGCAAAAACAAAGAACACAGGATCTACTGAAAATGCATCCAAGAACAGGATACCTTACTGGTCATTAGCACTAAAAAGAGATTCACCAAAGAAGTCTATGGATTCCTGTATTCCAACAGAACAAATCAGCAAATTCTCATAAAATCTAGAGATTAGAAGTGAGGCTTGGGGCCAGCGCTGTGGTGTAGCAGGTAAAACAGCCGCCTGCAGTGCTGGCATCCCATATGGGCGCCAGTTCAAGTCCCGGCTGCTCCACTTCTGATCCAGCTCTCTGCTATGGCCTGGGAAAGCAACAGAGGATGGTCCAAGTCCTTGGACCCTTGTGCCCTAGTGGGAGACCCAGAAGAAGCTCCTGGTTCCTGGATTCAGATCAGCACAGCTCCAACCATTGCTGCCAATTGGGAGTGAACCAGCGGATAGAAGACCTCTCTCTCTCTGCCTCTCCATCTCTCTCTGTGTAACTCTGACTTTCAAATAAAATAAATCTTTAAAAAAAAAAAAGTGAGGATTCTGAGGATCACAGTTCAGCTCTGTCTCCCCTTTATCAGCTCCTGCTGTTGTGGCTATTTGAGGAGTGAACCAACAGATGGAAGCTTGTTATCTCTCACCCTCTCTCTGCCTCTGCCTCTCTGTAACTCTGCCTTTTTTTTTTTTTTCGGACAGGCAGAATGGACAGTGAGAGAGAGAGACAGAGAGAAAGGTCTTCCTTTACCGTTGGTTCACCCCCCAATGGCTGCCGCAGCCAGTGCGCTGCAGCTGGTGCACTGCACTGATCTGAAGCCAGGAGCCAGGTACTTATCCTGTTCTCCCATGGGGTGCAGGGCCCAAGTACTTGGGCCATCCTCCACTGCACTCCCTGGCCACAGTTGAGAGCTGGCCTGGAAGAAGGGCAACCGGGACAGAATCCGGCGCCCCGACCGGGACTAGAACCTCGTGTGCCGGCGCTGCAAGGTGGAGGATTAGCCTAGTGAACCGCGGCGCCAGCCTTCTGCCTTTCAAATAAATAAATAAATAAATACATCTTTTTTTTAAAAAAGAAATTTACGTATTTGAAAGGCAGAGTTAGAGAGAGAGAGGGAGACAGGCAGAGAGAAGTCTTCCATCCACTGGTTCACTCCCCAGATGGCCACAATGGCCGGGGTTGGGCCATGCCAAAGAAAGGAATGGAAACCAGGAGCTTCTACTGGGTCTCCCATGTGGGTGAAGGGGTCCAAGAATTTGGGCCATCATCTGCAGCTTTCCCAGGCCACAGCAGAGAGCTGGATCAGAAGTGGAGCAGCTGGGACTCAAACCAGCGCCTATATGGGATGCTACCACTGCAAGTGGAGGCTTTACCTGCTACGCCACAACACTGGGCCCAAGCATCACATCTTTGCAGAGAACCTGAATCTGGGGTTTATGGACAGTCCTCAGGTGATCTTCAAACTGATATGGGGGTGTGTGGAGAGTGTGGGCAGTGTGAGTTTTTTTTTTTTTTTTTCTGAGATAAGAATTCAGTTTTTAAGAAGGTTCTGAAAGCCGGCACCGCGGCTCAACAGGCTAATCCTCCGCCTAGCGGCGCTGGCACACCAGGTTCTAGTCCCGGTCGGGGCGCCGGATTCTGTCCCGGTTGCCCCTCTTCCAGGCCAGCTCTCTGCTGTGGCCAGGGAGTGCAGTGGAGGATGGCCCAAGTGCTTGGGCGCTGCACCCCATGGGAGACCAGGAGAAGCACCTGGCTCCTGCCTTCGGATCAGTACAGTGCGCCGGCTGCAGCGCGCCGGCCACGGTGGCCATTGGAGGGTGAACCAACGGCAAAGGAAGACCTTTCTCTCTGTCTCTCTCTCTCTCACTGTCCACTCTGCCTGTCAAAAAAAAAAAAAAAGGTTCTGAAAAGTAAATCTTAACCTAAGGCAAGTAAAGAAAAGTGAAGAAACAAATAGACGAAAGAATTTCTTTTCCTTCCCTTTGCTTCCTCATGATATATTCCTCATCTTCTTGCATCTTTAGATCATACACAGAATAAGGAAAGAGCATTAGTATCAGGGAACGAAGTCTTGGGTACATACTATTTTACTAGTACATACAAATATGCAACTTAACAGCAAACAGTAAATTACTTGATCCAATTCATCTCATCTTTTTTTTTTTTTTTTTGGACAGGCAGAGTGGACAGTGAGAGAGAGAGAGACAGACAGAAAGGTCTCCCTTTGCCGTTGGTTTACCCTCCAATGGCCGCCGCGGCCGGCGATCCGATGGCAGGAGCCAGGTACTTCTCCTGTTCTCCCATGGGGTGCAGGACCCAAGCACTTGGGTCATCCTCCACTGCACTCCCAGGCCACAGCAGAGAGCTGGCCTGGAAGAGGGGCAACTGGGACAGAATCCGGCACCCCGATCGGGACTAGAACCCGGTGTGCCGGAGCTGCAAGGCGGAGGTTGTTATACACTGTTACTTTGTCTCATCAGTGACTAGATGGTTCCTAGACCAGGAGTAACAATTTCAAATGCAGGTAAAGGGAAATTTCCATATATGCATGAAAACAGAAAATATCAGGAACCAGGTTCTTATACTGCTACCAGCTTAATACCTGCCTCGTTTCACAAGGTTTTTAAAAAGCACTTGGGGGTTGGGGCTGTGGCATAGCAGGTAAGGCCGCAGCGCCTGCAGTGCCGGCATCCCTTGTGGGCGCCAGTTCAAGCCCTGGCTGCTCCACTTCTAATCCAACTCTCTGCTATGGCCTGGGGAAGCACTGGAAGATGGCCCAAGTGCTTGTGCCCCTGCACCTATGTGGAAAACCCAGAGGAAGTTCCTAGCTTTGGATTGGCCCCACTCCGGCTGTTGCGGCCATCTGGGGAATGAACCAGCAGATGGAAGACCTCTCTCTCTCTGCCTCTGCCTCTCCATAACTTTGCCTTTCAAATAAATAAATAAATATTATTTAAAAAAATCACTTGAACCTCACTACTACCCAAAACATTATAGCCAAACAAAAAAATCCCGGGCCCCTTTTTGGCCCAATGGCTCACTGGATTTGCAGCCCTGTATCAGAACAAGGGAAAGCTTATTTATGCCTTTGTAGGGGACCCCTTCAAACACCATGTCCTTCCCTGAACCCAAGCTTACAACTGTGAGGACAGAATAAAGACGGCGTAACATGGTTAAAGTCAGCACTCGAGGAAAGGTGGTTTCCTCCCACTTCCCTGAAGTTCTTTTCTACCCTCATTTCCACCAAGCCCTTCTCTACGAGGGCTTTCTTCTCCGGGACCTTTCTACCTGTCTGTTACAAGTAACTCTTCGGTTACCACTCTCCAGCTAAAAACTTCTACTGGTTTCATCTGCCTAATATACTCCGATAACTACATCTTTACACCTGCCCCTCGCTTCCTTCAACTTGCACCAGATACCCACTTTCTTATCTGGTTATAAGCAATGTTCCTGTTCATACTGCTCTGCCCTCAATTTACATACCTTACCCCAAAGATCTGATCCCAGGTATCTTTCCCAACATTGGCCTTCCTCTTAAAAAATACACATTTAGGAAAAGAGACATAGGCCAGTAAATAATGATAAAGATATCAATACAACAAGAGGAAATAATAAGTATAAATATATATGTGCCCAATACTGGAGTACTCAATTGTATGAGGCAAGTATTACCTCTCAATAGAGAGACAGACTGGAATATGATAATAGTCAGGGCCTCAACATCCCACTCACATGAAGAGACAGATCATCCAGACAAAAAAATCAACAAAGAAATATCAGAGGGAAATTGGACCTAACAGACGTTTATAGAGCATTTCAACCAACAGCTGTAGAATACAAATTCTTAACAGCACATGGAACATTACCAGGAGACCACAAGCCACAAAACAAATCCCAGCAAATTTTTTAAAAGTGCAATTGTAAATGTACTTTCTCTGACAGCAAAGAGAATAAAATTATTTCTTGAAAGAAATGCAAATGAAAACACAATATACCAAAACCTACAGGGTACAGCAAAAGCAGTACTAAGAAGGAAGTTTATAGCAGTAACAGCATCGTGGCACAGCATGTTAAGCCGTCGTCTGCGTTGCTAGCAGCCTGTATCAGAGTAGGAGTTCAATCCCTGCTGCCCCACTTCTGATTCAGCTCCCTACTCATGTTCCCAGGAAAGAAGCAGAACACGGCCCAAATACTTGGGCCTCTGCCACCCATATGAGAGACCCAGATAAAGTTCCTGGCTACCGCCTTCAGCCTGGCCCAGTCCAGACTGTTGTGGCTATTTGGGGAGTGAACCAACAGATGGAAGATCTTTTTCTCTGTTTCTCCCTCTCTCTCTCTTTCTGCCTTTTTTTTTTTTTTTTTTTTTGGACAGGTAGAGTTAGTGAGAGAGAGAGACAGAGAGAAAGGTCTTCCTTCCATTGGTTCACCTCCCAAATGGCTGCTACAGCAGTCACTGCACCGATCCAAAGCTAGGAGACAGGTGCTTCCTCCTGGTCTCCCATGTGGGTGCGGGGGTCAAACACTTGGGCCATCCTCTACTGCCTTCCCAGGCCACAGCAGAGAGCTGGACTAGAAGAAGAGCAACCGGGACTAGAACCCAGTGCTCATATGGGATGCCAGCACCGCCACAGGCAGAGGATTAACCAAGTGAGCCACGGTGCCGGCCTCAGATAAATATTTTAAAATATATATGCATAAAACATTTTCAGATAAAAAAACCTAACAATGCAACCTAGGAACTAGATAGAAAAGCAAGAAGGCGGCAAACCAAAACTTTATAAAAAGAAATAACAAAGAACAGAAATAAACAAAATAGAGACTTGAAAAACAATACAAAAGAGGAGTCAGCATTGTGATATAGCAGGTAAAAGGTGCAGCCCGCAATGGTGGCATCCCATATGGGCACCAGTTTGTGTCCTGGCTGTTCCACTTCCGATACAGCTCTCTGCTAATGTGCTAATGCACCTAAAGCAGCAGAAGATGGCCCAAATATTTAGGCCCTTACCACCCACTTAGGAGACCCAATGAAGCTCCTGGTTTCAGCCTGGCACAGCCCTAGACATTGCAACCATCTGGGGCGGGGTGGGGGGGGAACCAGCAGATGGAAGACCTGTCTCTCCCTCTTTAACTCTTTCAAATAAATATATAAATAAATGTGTGTGTGTGTGTGTAAAACAACAATACAAAAAACAATAAAGGGCCCAGCTTGTGAAATAGTGGGTTAAGCTGCCACTTGTGATACCAGCATCCCATATCGGTGTGCTGCTTAGAGTCCTGGCTACTCTACTTTCAATTGAGCTTCCTGCTAATGTACCTCCAAAGACAGTAAAAGATGGCCCAACTGCTGGGATCCCTGCCATCATGTGGGAAACCTCAGATGGAGTTCCTGCTGCGGCCACTTAGGGAGTGAACCAGTAAAGATCGCTCTCTCTTAGCTTCTCTGTCGCTCTGCCTTCCAAATAAATAAAGATATCTGTCTCACTGTTGCTCAGACCTTCAAACAAATAATGCTTTTCAAAATTATTTTAAAAATCAATAAAATAGGGGCGGGCAATGTGGCACAGTTGGTTAAGCTGCCACCTGCAATACCAGCATCCCCTATGGGCACCGGTTCAAGTCCTTGATGCTCCACTTCGAATCCAGCTCTCTGCTAATGGGCCCGGAAAAGTAGCAGAGGATGGCCCAAGCCTTGGGCCTCTGTAGCCCTGTGAGAGACCTGGAAGAAGCTCCTGGCTTCAGCCTGGCCTAGCCCCAGCTGTTGTGGCCATTTGGGAGCCGAACCAGAGGATGGAAGATCTCTCTACCTCGCTCAGTCTCTCCTTCTCTCTCTCTGCTTTTCAAATAAATAAATCTTAAAATAAAAATCAACGAAATAAAGATGAATTTTGAAGAAGATAAACCAGCGGCCAGCGCTGCGGCTCACTAGGCTAATCCTCCGCCTGCGGCGCCAGCACACCAGGTTCTAGTCCTGGTCGGGGCGCCGGATTCTGTCCCGGTTGCCCCTCTTCCAGGCCAGCTCTCTGCTGTGGCCAGAGAGTGCAGTGGAGGATGGCCCAAGTCCTTGGGCCCTGCACCCACCTGGGAGACCAGGAGAAGCACCTGGCTCCTGGCTTTGGATCAGCGCAGTGCACTGGCTGCAGCGCGACTGCTGCAGCGGCCATTGGAGGGTGAACCAATGGCAAAGGAAGACCTTTCTCTCTGTCTCTCTCTCTCACTGTCCACTCTGTCAAAAAGAAAAAAAAAAAAAAAAAAGATAAACTGGCAAACTGTTAAGCTACACTAATGAAGAAAAAAAGATTCTAGCCAAATAAAATCTAAGATGAAAAGGGAGACATTACAACCGATGTGACAGAAATACAAAGGATCATTAGAGACTATTATGAACACCTATATACCAGCAAATTATAAAACCTGGAAGAAATAGATATTTTGGGACATATATAACTTAACAAAATTGAGTCATGAAAATACAGAAAACCTAAGCAGAACAATTCACAGGTAACAAGATTAAGTCACTAACTTAATAAAAACCTCCCCCCCCCCCCCAAAAAAAAGCCCCAGATTAGATCACTTCACTGATGAATTCTACCAAACCTTTAAAGAATTAATGTGGGGGAGGGCGGCGCTGGTGCTGTGGCCCAGCAAGTGAGGCTGCCGCCTGCGGTGCCAGCATCCCATATGGGTGCTGGTTTGAGTCCCAGCTGCTCCACTTCTGATCCAGCTCTCTGCTGTGGCTTGGGAAAGCAGTAGAAGATGGTTCAAGTCCTTGGACCCCTGCACCCGCATGGGAGACCCAGAAGAAGCTCTTGGCTCCTGGCTTTGGATCGGTGCAGCTCCCCAATGTGGCCAAATGGGGAGTGTACCAGTGGATGGAAGACCTCTCCCTCTCCCTCTCCCTCTCTCTCTGCCTCGCCACTCTGTATAACTCTTTCAAATAAAAATAAATAAATCTTTAAAAAAATAAATAAAAATGGACAAATGGGGCCAGGGTTGTGACACAGTAGGTTAAGCTTCCACCTGCAGCACTGGCATCCCCTATGAGGGCTGGCTTGAGTCCTGGTTGCTCCACTTCTTTTTTTTTTTTTTAATATTTTTTTGGATAGGCAGAGTTAGACAGTGAGAGAGAGAGAGAGAAAGGCCTTCCTTCCATTGGTTCACCCCTGAAATGGCTGCTAATGGCCTGGGAAAGCAGTAGAAGATGGCCCAAGTGCTTGGGCCCGTGCACCCGCATGGGAAACCTGGAAGAAGCTCCTGGCTTCTGGCTTTGGATCGGCCTAGCACCAGCCATTGTGACCACTTGGGGATTCTCTGTCTCCCTCTCTCTAACTCTGCCTTTCAAATAAATAAATCTTTAATGAAAAGAGAGAGAGATAAATGTTTGAGAAGATAAGTATGTTTGCCCGGATTTAAACCTTATACAATGCAGACGTTGTATACGTGCATTGAAATATCCTATGGCACTCTCTAAATATGTATGTGGGTACTTCAAAAGGTTGATGGAAAAAATGGAATTAAAAAATGTTTATTTTGCTGCAAAAGACTTTGAAATCCATGCAATTTCTTCATAATTCACATTTCTATGAAGTTTACGGCGATCTCTGATAAATACAATTCCAAAATTTTCCTAGACTAAAATATCCTTGATTTTTAATTCCATTTTCCATGAGCTTTGTGAAGTACTCTTACACATCCAAAGGAGCTGTGGTCAGTATGCTGGAGATACCTGCACTCACATGGTCACTGCCGCACTATTCACAACAGTCACGGCACAGACTCAACCTACATATCCAGGAAAAGAAATGTGGCATACAGACACAATGGATTGTTATTCAGCCATGAAAGAGAATGGAGTTTTGTGATTTGCAGCAACACGGATGGAACTGAAAGACATGAAGACAGGCACAGAAAGACAGATATCACATGTTCTCACTTTTATGTGGAAGCTAAAAGTTGGTCTTAAAGAAGTATAGAACAGTAGTTCTGAGTGTAGAAAAGGTATGGAGGAACAGGGGATAAAGAAAGGACAGTTAACAGGGGTACAGCTGGATAGGATATTCTACGGCACATTAGAATAACTGCAGTTTGCAACAACAAACTGAAGTTTCCAAAATAGCTGGTAGAATATTCTGAGAAATGATAAATGTCAGAGGTGATACATATGCCAATTGCCCTGATCCAATCAATGCATATAATGTGTTATACTATACCCAATAAACACACTGAAATGTCATAATATATGGGGGCTGGCATTGTGTTGTAGTGGGTAAAGCTGTCACCTGTGACTCCAGCACCCCATATGAGCACCAGTTCAAGGCCCACCTGCTTCAGTTCCAATCCAGCTCCCTGCTAATGTGCCTGGGAAAGCAGCTGCAGAAGGCCCAAGCACTTGGAACTGCCCCTGCATCCATGTGGAAGATCTGAATGAAGCTTCTGGCTCCTAGCTTCAGCTTGGCCCAGCCCTAGCCATTGTGGCCAATTCAGAAGTGGACCAGTGGATAGAAGACTTCTCGCTCTCTGCCTCTCCCTCTCTGTAATACTACCTTTCAAATAAAAAAGAAACTAATAACACATGAATGAAAATGGAAAGATACAAGTCAGCAACATGTGAGGAAAGTATTTGATGGGGCTTGACTGAAAACTCACCACCATAACAAACTGCCAAAATAAGTCAACGCACACTTTTAAGAAACGGGGTCTAGAATGAGAGACTGAGAGCCGGCGCCGTGGCTCACTTGGCTAATCCTCCACCTGCGGTGCCAGTACCCCGGGTTCTAGTCCCGGTCGGGGCGCCGGATTCTGTCCCGGTTGCTCCTCTTCCAGTCCAGCTCTCTGCTGTGGCCCAGGAGTGCAGTGGAGGATGGCCCAAGTGCTTGGGCCCTGCACTCACATGGGAGACCAGGAGGAAGTACCCAGCTCCTGGCTTTGGATCGGCGCAGCGCCAGCCGTAGTGGCCATTAGTGGAGTGAATCAACAGAAGACCTTTCTTTCTGTCTCTCTCTCTCATTGTCTAACTCTGCCTGTCAAAAAATAAAAAAATAAATTAAAAAAGAGACTGAGAAACCCACTGTATTATGAACTAATCATACTGTATCTGGGCTATTACATTTGGCTCTCAAGATCACTTTTTAAAAGAAAGACTTCCAAAATGAAGCATGCCTAGGTAAAAGCAAGATGATGATGATAAAATACTGAAAAAGTATACTTAGAAAATAAGAATGCTAAAAACATGTAGGGACATTGTGCCTGGAGAGGTCTGGACTTGAGGAATATGAGGGGGACTAGCACTATAGAGCAGTGGGTTAAAGCCCCGGCCTGCAGCACCAGCATCCCATATGGATGCCGATTGAAGTCCCAGGTGCGCCAATTGCAATCCAGCTCTCTGCTATGGCCTGGGAAAGCAGCAGAAGATGGCCCAAGGGCTTGGGCCCCTGTACCTAAATGGGAAACCCGGAAGAAGCTCCTGGTTCCTGGCTTCAGATCAGCTCAGCTCTGGCCGTTGTGGCCATTTGGGGAGTGAGCCATCAGAAGAAAGACATCTCTCTCTCTGACTCTGCCTCTCTATGTAATTTCATCTTTCAAATAAATAAAATAAATCTTTAAAAAAAAGGAGTACGAGGAAGAAGCATAAAAAAATCTTAAAATATACATAGGACTAATGAGAGATTAAATTTACTCCAGAAATCCTTAGAGAGAATTGTATCAAGAGCTTACATGGGGCCAGCGTTGTGGCACAGCAGGTTAAACTGCAGCCTGCCGATGCCAGCATCCCTTATGGACAACAATTCAAGTCTTGGCAGCTCCACTTTTTGATCTGGTTCCCGCTAATATGCCTGGGGAAGCAATGGAAGATAACCCAAGTGCTTGGGACCCTGACACCCATTAGGCAGACGCAGATGGAGTTCCAGACTCCTGCCTTCAGCCTGGACCAGCTCTGACCACTACAGCCATTTGGGTAGGGAATCAGTGGATGGAAGATTTCTTTCTCTTTGTAATTCTGCCTTTCAAATAAAAGGTTCCATTCTCACCTCAAAATGAGAACTAAAATGCAATAGATAGAAAGCTTCCCATGTCTGAAGTGATCAAGTAGAAGTTAGCTGTCAGGAATTTTATAAAGAGGATTCCTCCATCTTTTCCAATTGAAATGACATGGCTCTATATCTGCTTTAATGGTTTCCTTTAACAACAATGACAGCTTAAATGCTTACCAGATTCTTTTCAATATCTTGATCTGTGTTTACCTCTGAATCAGCTGTCTTAAAGTCAGTCTGTAAAGGAAGAAACAATCGTATTTAGAACTGTTCCAAGACATTTTAAGAAAGGTACTTATTCTAGGATTCCACCTAGAAATCTGCCACAGGCAACTAAGAAACAAATGTTTTGCGCTTTCCCCCATTAGCTCATAGAAAGAAAAACAATGTAGTTCTGGCAAACGGACACCAGCATCCACATGACAATAATCATTTGTCCCAGAAAATAAGCTGAACAAGGCTCAGCAGCTGACTGAGAGAAAGTCTCCACTCTGAGATGACAATTTTGCCCCTACAACCTATCGTGCCCATACTTCCTCCTACGACAAAGCACACCAGTCACTAGAAGGCAGGATACACTGTACTTCGTAAGATGTAGGTCAGAGAATTAACAAGGATTCCTCCTGCAAGGACAAAGATGGGAAATATGAATGCTCGTGACCTGTGCTCATCAGTTCCTCAGCCAAAGAGATCACACGTAGGTCATAAAATTCCCACTGGCCGTAAGATTCGACGCTGGCATTGGCTTATTTACTGAGCACCAGAATGAACTCACTGCATGGCACCGTGTGAAAACAGTATGACAGTTGCTAGCAAAGAATCCTGAGACAGTGTAGTTTACCAAACACGAAGGGATGTTTCCTACCCTCAAACCACCCCCCAAATTCCATTTTAATAGTAGAAACTTGATACTTGACCTGTACAGCAATGTTCTGAGAAAGCTTCAAGGAAGAGCTATCCTGATCATCATCCTGATCCACTCTGACTCCTTCAACCCCATTTGCGGGAGGCACCACAGGTCGGAAATCCAAGCCTGTGTCCCTGCTCCCTTCCTTTTGGATGGAGGCTTGTGGGGACTTCTCTTCAGGGCCATTCTCGGAGGCAGGCTGCTTTGTACGGCACCCTGCCTTATGGGATGGAGTGACTGGACGGAGGCTCTCCTGGAGGCTCGTGTCCCCCTCCTCGCCTGCTGTGCTGGCCAAGTCCTTCATATCAGACTGAGACCCACTGCCAGAAAGACAAATGGCTGTGGCTATCAAGTTTTCTCCTACAACTTCCTGGTGCGCTGCTGGAGTGTCACCCGCTGATGAACCAGGATTCTGCTCTGGGTGTTCCAAATGGACATTTCTGTTATTCTCCTTGGTTAGCGTTTGGCTACTTACACTCGACAGAGGCGAGTTCTTCTGCTTCTGTGCAGGATCTTTGGGGCTATCAAAAACATAAAATAAAAAGTTTCTCTCTTCACTCAGTCTTTCAGAGGATTTGGTACATAACACTATCAACAAACCATTAGAAAAACAAAACTAGGCTAAATAAATCATCCCCATTAACAGAATGAAGAAAAACTTAATTTCCAACCAATGATTTCTACCCATCTGTAAGCAGTAATGCTAGGCGGCGTAGAACCTGGGTTCTGGAGACAGTCTACAGAAAACGCACAAACAGAAATGACTCTGAAGATCCAAAAAGAGGTTGAGGGACAATATGAACATAGATGCAACAACCTAACGCTAGTTAGAATATTCAGTTGCATGCACTATTTTACACATATTTTAGTACATAAGACAATAACCTAGAAATATTGATTCTACTCTCATGTTTCACAAAACACACTTTGATTCAACCTCATTACATGTGTCTTTGACCAGAATCACTTTTAGGTTCTTTGACAGTTTTCCAGAGCACAGCCTGCTCACTTCAAGTGTCTGGATGCAGACAGTCCAGCCCTCCTGTGCAGGTGGCAAGATCACAGCTACTAGAGCTGCCACTTGCTGCCTCACAGGGTGCCGTTAGCAGGAAGCTGGGATTGACAGGAGAGCCAGGACTGAGATAATGGGACATGGGTATCCCAGTCAGCGGCTCACCTGCTGGGTCAAACACTCTGTAAGGTACTGCTTTTTAAAGAGATCTTTAAAACTGATTTATGATGACATGAACATTCCTAATGGTAAGTCTTAAGCCCAAACATTAAGCCTATGTGAAATTCCTTTGCCATCTCCCCCTTTTAACTGACTTTTTCAACTGACCCTCTCTTACATCACAAACTAGCATTTGCTGAGAATTAAAGTCAACACATCTTTCTGTCCTCAATAGCACCTGCCCTACCTCCCAGGCTTGGGTCTAGCCCAGCCCCAGATGTTATAGACATCTGAGAAGTGAACCAGCAGATCTCTCCCATTCTCTGTCACTCTGCTTCCCAAATAAATAAATCTTTAAAAATATATAAAATAAGGCCAGCGCCGCGGCTCAATAGGCTAATTCTCCACCTAGCGGCACCGGCACACCGGGTTCTAGTCCCAGTCGGAGCACCGGATTCTGTCCTGGTTGCCCCTCTTCCAGGCCAGCTCTCTGCTGTGGCCCGGAGTGCAGTGGAGGATGGCCCAAGGGCTTGGGCCCTTCCCCCCATGGGAGACCAGGAGAAGCACCTGGCTCCTGCCTTCGGATCAGCGCGGTGCGCCAGCCGTGGCAGCCATTGGAGGGTGAACCAACGGCAAAGGAAAACCTTTCTCTCCATCTCTCTCTCTCACTATCTACTCTGCCTGTCAAAAAAAAAAAAAAATATATATATATATAAAAAAAAAAGTGAGTTAAGTTGCTGCCTGTAATACTGACAATCCATATAAGCACTGGTTTGAGTCCTGCCTGCCCCACTTCCTATCCAGTTTCCTGCTATTGCACCTGGGAAAGCAGAAGATACTCCAGGTACTTGGGTCCCTGCCACCCATGTGAGAGACCTGGGTGGGGTTTTGGCAGATGAACAGACTTTCTCTCTCTCAAAAAAAAAAAAAAAAATACTCTTTCTGTCTCCTTCTCTCTCTGTAACTCTGTCTTTCAAATAAATTTAAAAAATTTTTAAAATCTTTGAAAAAATAAAGCTCGGGGCTGGTGCTGTGGCTTAGCAGGTAAAGCCATCACCTGCAGTGCCAGCATCCCAAATGGGGGCCAGTTTGTGTCCCAGCTGCTCCACTTCTGATCCAGCTCTCTGGATCAGAAAGTAGTGGAAGATGATGGCCCAAGTGCTTGGGTCCCTGCACCCATACGGGAGACCTGGAAGAAGCTCCTGGCTCCTGACTTCGGATCAGCCCAGCTCCACCTGTTGCGGCCATTTGGGGAGTGAACCAGTGGATGGAAGACCTCTCTCCCTCTGCCTCTCTGTAACTCTGCCTTTCAAATAAAAATAAATAAATCTTTAAAAAATAAATAAAGTTAATGGAGATGTAAGATGACTGACACCCACACTGCAGTGCCTGATGATATCTAGCTCTAGTTAGCTTCCCGTTAACGCAGACCCTGGGAGGCAGCGGTGATAGCCCAAGTAGCTGGGTTCCTGCCACCCAGATGAGACCTGGATTGAGTTCCCAGCTCCTGGCTTCAGCCCCTGGCTTTGATACCTGGCTGAAGACATGCATGCATGTGGGGAGTAGACAAGGAGTAGAAGTGCTCTTTCTATAACTACTCATAAACAGTAAATAAATGTAACAATAAAAAGTTTGTGGAATGTAGAATTAAAGGACATTTATTTTGATGTAAAAAATTTTGAAATCCATGTATTTTTCAAAATATGCATTTTCCATTAACTTTTTGAAGATTCCTTGTATAGTCAACTTGTTTCAGTATTATATATAACAATGTATTATCCACATGTATTAGTAACATGCAGAGTTGGGTAATCACAATTCCTGCCCTTAAGCGTATAGATGGGAGGTAAAATGTATACATAAAGCAGCAGGCTATATTAACAAAGACATCTACGTAGAAACATACACATATGTGTATGTGTTTATGCATGCATACTACACATGTAACCACGTTTCTATGTATATGATATATAAACACACAGTTAAAAGAGCATGCAGGGTTCAGCACTGTGGCATAGTGGGAAAGGCTGCCGCCTGCAGTGCCAGTATCCCATATGGGCGCTGGTTCGAGTCCTGGCTGCTCCTCTTCCAGTCCAGCTCTCTGCTATGGCCTGGGAAAGCAGTAGAAGATGGCCCAAGAACTTGGGCCCCTGCACCCGTGTGGGAGACCCGGAAGAAGCTCCCGGCTCCTGGCTTCAGATTGGCCCAGCTCCAGCTGTTGTGGCCATCTGGGGAGTGAACCAGCAGATGGAAGATCTGCCTCTGCCTCTCTGTAACTCTGCCTTTCAAATAAATAAATCTTAAAATATATATATATATATATATATATATATATATATATACATGGAGGATGGGGAAAATATTTGCATTTAGGATGTCTGACACCCTGTATTCTAATCATTCAGTATTTAGCATGCCTGTGAGTGGCAGGTGCTGTGCTGGATTCCAGAAACACAGAGACAGATCAGATGACCCCTACCTTAAAAAAAGCTTCAGCTAGTGCAGCGGCATTAGAGCTACAGAGACCCCCACCTCTACAGCACTTTACCCAAACCAGGCTTCAAGAACCACACATTTACCTTAGGCCATCTGGCAGGCCTGCTTCTGATTGGGAAGCACACAAACTAGAGGAGGATTCTGGAGGTTCGGGGGCATTGGCCGCAACGCCAGCGACCTCGGGCGCCGCCATCACGCTCTGCGTATTGGGAAACAAAGGAGAGTTTTCAAGAGGTGAAAACAAATGTATCTTTCCCCCCACTCTGAATCTGCAAGCAAGACTGAAAGAAACACCAGGAAAAAGTTGGGCTGCAGAAGAAAACACTCTAGTATCCTCCAGCGGGGTATTGAGAGCCACTGTACGCAGTAGGCGCAGCATCAAGCCTCAGGCGTCACCATCATCCAACCGTCTGTGCAAGCCTTCCCCTTGCATCCTGGCCCAAATGCACTCATCTAAAATACAGTCTGCGAATCTTCCACTGACCTTGCCCACTACCACTTCTAAAAGATGTGATCCTTCTGGCCTGGTATCAACAGTCCCTTAGGTTTTTAAATCGCCTGGTGGCTGTTCCATCTCCGTTCATGTAAGTTTTCTGCAGGTGTCTGTGTGTGAGAACAAGGAGTGCAATCCCGGGCGATCCCAGTGCCTAGCTGCCTGGGTCCGTGTGTTCCTCCCAGAGGGGAAAGTCTTAGCCAGAAAACAAAACCATCTTTCAGTCGCTACAGCGGTGCAACAGAAGTATGAGACCTGGGCTACCCTAGCACCAAAACAGAAGCTGAGCAACACAGCAACAGAAGTAAGGCAACCTGCCGATGCTTTTTCTTTCTTTTTTTTTTTTAATCTAAAGGTCATCCTTTGCGATGCAGCACAAACTCACGGCCTTCTACAGTGAGGAAAACGTCTCTGGGGAGGCAGGCGGGCGAAGTACTGTCAGTTTCCATTCTAACAGCATCGCCGGCGGACCCCTGCCACTGACGAGCGCGCAGGGCAGCTATGGCGACAGAGCCGTGTCAACACTTCAGCCACAGTCCAGACACCCGCTGTGTCTCAGTTTTCCTCTTGCTACAAAGCGCCCGCGAGAAAAACGGGCCCCAAATCGCCATGACTGCTTCCTCAAGTGCACACATCCTGACTCCAACAGTGCGCAGGGTCGGGGTGGGGGGTGTCTCCGGAGTGGGGCAATGGGGCACACACGCCAAGTCCGCGGCACCGGGGCCGGGGGGCTGCGGGCGCGCGGGCGCACGGGCGCGGGGCCCGAGGGGCTCCCGCGACCCGGCGGCCACCACCGGCGAGGCGGCGGCGCGTCCCCGGGGGAGAACGGCGCACGGACGGAGAGCGGACAATGGGGGGAAGCAGCCCCGGCGGTCACAGCCAGCCTCCACAGGGACCGCGCGGCCGGCCGCAGCCCCCTACACCTCCCCCCCTCGGGCCCCCACCCCACGGCCAGCCCCGTCCCACTTCTAGGCCGAGGACCCCCGACTCCGTCCTCACGGCACCCTCCACGCCCCCCACCTCGGCCCCGGACCCCCGCCCGCGTCCCGGCCTCGCCGTCCCCTCCCGCGCGCCCGCCCCGCACACACCTCCCGCGCCGCGCCCCCAGGAGAAAAGCAGGGGGGAGGGACGGGACGCACCTGAGCGGGCGGAGCGGGGGGAGGGGGCGGCCGAGCCACGGGGGGAGGGGTCGAGCGCCGGCCCGCGCGCGACACCTCCCACTTCCGGCGGCGCGAGCGGAGGGGGCGAGGCTCAGGCCGCGAAAGGAGAGGCCGCCGGAGCGCCGCGCCGCCCCCGACGGCGCCCTCTGGCGGCGAGAGCCGGCACCGCCCGGGGCGCGGGGATGCTGCGGTAAGACCCCAGAGGTACGCGTGGTCTCGCCCGAGGCGCTGAGAGGACGGGAGATGCGGGCGCCAAGAAAGCAGGCGACCCGTGGTGGAGGCAGCAGCCGCTGCGGGGAAGTAATAGGGACAGTCAGGGCCACGGCATCAGAGGGAGCAGAGCCATGAGGTGCTTTTTAAAGATCGGAACCGAGATGCCCTCTCCAGTGGACGCCATGCAAAAGAAGCCGCCTCTGGAGAGGGACCCTGTTGAAGATGCCCCCGAGGACTCGGGACGCGGGAGTCCCGGGAGCGGGGCCCGCCCACCCCGCCCGGCCTGCACCCGCGGAGGCCGCGGCGGGAGCCGGCCCGAGCGCCGGGGGCGCGGGCCCGGGGTCGCGGGCGGGCCGGCGGCACCGGCCGCGGATTGGCTGCGGCGCCGGGCGGAAGTGATGCGGCTGTCACCGACTCCTCCGGCTCCCGGGAAGCCGCGAGTTTCCGCGGGGAGGCGGCGGCAGCAGCTGCGGCCGGGCAGGCGGGTGAGTTGGGCACCAGTGGGGCCGCACCGTGGCGGTCGGCGGGGCAGAGGCCGGGGGAGGTCAGGGGGCCGGGCCCCGGGGTCTCCGGTTCCCAGGCGGGGAGGGAGGGGTCGCCGGGGCCGGGGGATCCGGCCCCTCGGAGCAAGGTGTGGCCGCGAGGAGGACCGTGGCTTGGGAGCAGACTCCTGAACCCGGGGCCGCCCGCAGTCTCCTCCGCCGGCCCTGGCCGCCGGGGGCTGGGAAGACAGGCCTGTGGTGGAGGGAGGCTCGGCTCCGCTTTTGGAAGGCACTGGAAGTTCTTTTCCCAGAGGCCCGGCTGGGCCCCCGGCAGACAGGAAGGGCTCGAGTTTCCCCTTCTTCCGGAAATGTGCGGTGGGATGCGGTGAGGCGCACGCCGGCTGTCCAAGGCCGGCTTCTGCAGAAGGGGTAGGGGACCCCCGAGCAGCTCGGCGCCGTGGAGGCTGCCCCGGGGTGGGAGAGGGGCTGTGACTTGAGAGGGGCTATGCCCGAGAACCTAAGGAGCAGCGCGATGCGGAGTGGAGAGTTTTGGAGGGAAATGTTAGGTGTACATTCTCTGTTCCCAGGAAGCCGCGGGTTAAGGGCCCTTTTCTGGGGTGCTTTGAGTGGGATCCGTTTGGGTGTGTGTGAGGACCGAACCCTGCCCAGGGCGGACTCGTATCCAGAGCTAGCCACCCATGGGGCACACGCGTGCCACCTGTGTCCCCACGCCTGGGTGCCCGTTCTAATTCGGCGTGTGTGTGTGTGTGTGTGTGTGTGTGTGTGTCTTGGAGCGCTCCTAAGACGAATTCCCTGGTTCTTTTGAACCCGGCAATGGGAGCCCAGGTTTGGAGCCTCACTTGCGAACTGGTTGCTGAGCTGGTCCCGGTCTTTTCTCCCAGTGCCTGCTTGCCCCGTGCATCTGTTCAGTTTCATTGTCTCTCTCTGGCTTTTCCCTGCTCACCCTCCTCCTGCCCACTTTTCCGTCCCCTGTGTCCCTTGGAGATGCACAGTCAGGACGCTAGGCGACAGCTGGACTTCCGGAAAGCGTGCCGGCTGTGGTTAAGTCCTCTGCCGATGAACAGATAAATAGGACAGCAAGTAGAGCCTCTAGGTTTGGTGCTGCCTCCGCCTTCCCGTACCAGTGCTGTTCCAGTCTGCGACCTGTGTGAGATCCTTGGAAGTGCTCCCTGATGGTCATTAGCCAGTGTCCTTGGTCGCTGCTCCTGACGTTCATGGCCAGCCTCTGCTTTTGAAGTTCAGTGGTTCGCCACTGAGTTTGGTGGGACCCTCTCTGTTCTTGGGGCCCGCAGGTCTGCAGCCTGTGCTGAGTCAGCACTACTCACAAGGTGAGCGATGCCTGATACGCATTTGCACAACATGAGTGTGCCGTGGTCAGCCAGCCCAGGAGCTCAACCTCACCCAGAGTGCAGGTAGGGAGGGGGCCCCGGGGTGGGGAGTCAGCCCTGAGAGCAGCTGGGGGAAGACCCATGAGCCCCGTAAATGAGGCATGGGGTCTCTTCTAAAGAACTGTCATGATGGCACCCCTGGTTTTGGGGGTGACCCGTGCTCTGAGGTCAGGAGTGCTGTCCCTGCAGGGGGAAGAGCAGCCTGGTACCTGCCCATCTGGTGTAGGGGTGTGGGAGGGCACCCGCGGGGGTTAGTCCAGGCCTAGCTCCCCAGGGGCTTAGCCCTATACAGGGAACAGAAAGGGAGGACCAGCTGATGAATAATTTAAAAGGCACAGAGTGGAGGTTTCCAGGGGTGCACATTGGCACTGGGCGCCTCTCTCGGATCCTGCAGCCCAGCTCCCCTATGTCTTTCCTGTCCTTTCTCTTTGTCTGCAGCCTGCCGCTCTGATGCCGAAGGGGAGGCGGGGAGTGCCACACTTGGATGCCCGCCTGGGCTTGCCCACCTGCCTCTGGCTGGAGTTCGCCGGGCTCTTCTTACTGGTCCCCTGGGTCATGGGCCTGGCAGGGGCAGGTGGGCCTGAGGCCCAGCATCCAGGGGGGCTAAGCTGGGCTGTGCACTTGCACAGCCGGGCCGATGAGAGGGAGGAGAAGACCCTGGAACAGCGGGCAGACGCCCTGGCGCAGGCAGCAGGCCTCGTGAATACCGGACGCATCGGGGAGCTCCATGGGCACTACCTCTTTGTCCAGCCCGCCGGGCACGGGCAGGCCGTGGAGGTGGAGGCCGTCCGGCAGCGGGCAGAGGCTGCACTGGCCGGCCACGAAGATGTGCGCTGGCACTCAGAGCAGAGGCTGCTAAAGCGGACCAAGCGCAGTGTCCACTTCAACGACCCCAAGTACCCCCAGCAGTGGCACCTGGTGAGTCCAGACCCGCGGTTTCCAGGGGAAAGTTTTTTCTGGGCCACTTCTCCGGAGGCGGGGCTTCTGGCTGTGTCCCTGTCCCATTGCCCCCACCGCTCCCCTGAAGGAGCGCATCTGCAGGCGTGGCTGCTGGGGTTCGCCCTCAGCCCCTGCCGTCCCTGTACACCCGGCCCTCGTGTAGGCAAGTTCCACGATCGCAGATTCAATCCACCACAGACAGAAGTTTTTTGGGGGGAGAACCGTGTCTGTACTGAACGCATACAGGGGTCTTCGGAAGTTTGTAGAAAATGTGCATCTTGAAAACTGCATGGATTTCCAAATTCTGTATAGCAAGATGAACCTTTAAAAAAATGATTTATTTAAAAGACACATAGAAAGAGAGAAAGAAGTCTTCCATCCCTTGGTTCACTCCCCAAATTGTTTCAGCGGCTGGAGGCTGAAGCCAGGAGCCAGGAGCTCCATCCAGGTCTCCCGCATTGTGGCAGGGGCCCAGATGTTTGGACCATCTTTCCCTGCTGTCCCAGGGAACTTGATGGGAGCAAAGGAGCTGGGACTTAAACTGGCACTCTGATATGGGATGCCGGCCTCTGAAGCAGCAGCTTAACCTGTCATGCCACACCACCAGCCCCTAGAGATAGCTGGATTTTTTTTTAAAGATCTATTTAATGTATTTGAAAGAGTGACAGAGAGAGGGAGAGACAGAAAGAAAAAGATTTTCTGTCTGCTGGCTCACTCCCCAAATGGCCGCAATGGTCAGGACTGGGCCAGGCCAAAGCCAAGAGCCTGAACTCCCGTGGGGTCTCCCACAGGAGTGGCAGGGACCTGAGCACTTGGGCCATCGTCTGCTGCTTTCCCAGGCATCATTAAAGATGGAGCAGAAGCAAAGCAGACAGGATTCACACAGGTGCCCCAGTAAGGGGTTGCCAGCATCAATGCCCACAGCACTGGGCCCTACACACACCTTTTAATGCCACTTTCCATAAACTTTCCAAAAGGATCCTGGCACAGGCAGTTTTTCCTTGTCATCATTTCCTAAGCAATGCAGTTTACAACGGTCATTTACCCTGTCCCAGAAGGGTGTGTTAGAAGACTATAAATGGATTCTATGGAAATAAGTGGCCTTTTGTGTGAGGGGTTTGTGCGCCCACGGGGAGCAAGGCAGCTCTAGAAACCTGAGCACTGTGGCCAAGCCGCCAGGCCCACGTTCCCTCTGCAGGTGCCTTGCGGCAAGCCGTTCCTGCCTTCTGCTAAACCTTTCTCAGTTTCTCCATCTGTAAAAGGGATTGTAACGTCCCTACCTCATAGAGTCATCGTTAGGATCAGTGAGCTTACATGCCCTTACACGCTGTTCTCTTCGTGATAACGAGTGACGCTGTTCTCTTCGTGATAACGAGTGACGCTTTTCTCTTAGTGATAACGAGTGACGTCAGTGGCACGATGATTCTGCTGTGCAGCCTTTTGGCCTAGCCACCCTTGCAGCCTGAGGCAATGGAGACCAAGGCGATAGCAAAGCTCCCCCATACCCCTCTTTGTCCCCACCCAGACCCGTGGGCCTGCAAGCTCTGTCCGCCTCTTTGGTGGAGAGTGGGGTCGGGGGGGGAGAGGGGCTGCCGGCTGTAATTCTGCCTCTCTCTGGGCCACCTGTGTGTCGCTGCACTCCCGCCTTGCCGTCTCCTCTACAGAATAACCGGCGGAGCCCCGGCAGGGACATCAACGTGACGGGTGTGTGGGAACGCAATGTAACTGGGCGAGGGGTGACAGTCGTGGTGGTGGATGACGGAGTGGAGCACACCGTCCAGGACATTGCGCCCAACTACGTAAGTGCCCAGAACAGCTGGCCCCACCCACATCCTACTTCCTGACGTGGCCACACTCGGCCCCTCCCAAGGCTTGGGGGGAGGGCTGGACTCCCTCTCCCCCAGCCAGCATTCGCAGCAGGTGGCTCCCAGGCTAAGAGGTCCTTCCTGCTTCCTGTTGTTCCTCCCCGGGGAATGAGGAGTGGCCCCTGCCAGCAGCTTCCCTCCTGGCAGAAGTTCTGAGTACCTGCCTTCGCTCTAAAGCTCGGCCGTGGGCAGCCCTAACTGGTTTATTTATTTATTTGAATCTGAGAGTTATACAAAGAGAAAGAGAATCAGAGAGAGAGAGAGAGAGGTCTTCCATCCGCTGGTTCACTCCCCAGATGGCTGCAATGGCCAGAGCTGAACTGATCCAAAGCCAGGAGCCAGGAGTGTCTTCCAGGTCTCCGACATGGGTGCAGGGGCCCAAGGACTTGGGCCATCTTCCACTGCTTTCCCAGGCCATGGCAGAGAGCTGGATTGGAAGTGGAGCAGCCGGGACTTGAACCGGCGCCCACATAGGATGCCAGCACTGCAGGCGGCGGCTTTACCCATTACGCCACAGCATCGGTCCCCTAATTCACTTTCATCTGGGATTACCAAGCCGTGGGGCCATCTCCTGGGCACATTTCTATTTCAGGCAAGAGAGAAGCTGGCTGTGGCACTTCTGTGTTTCACCTCTGCATTCTGTGACTTTGTCTTTATGGCCCATGTGGTTTGCAGAGACGTGGGCCCACTGCCCCAGCTTGGAATCCCCGACTCCCACTTCTTGTTTCTCCCTGAGCTCCAGGACCTAACCCCTAGGACCAGTGAGTGACCCTATGTCACCCCTCCCCAATATTTCAGAGCCCAGAGGGTAGCTACGACCTCAACTCCAATGACCCCGACCCCATGCCCCACCCAGACGTGGAGAATGGCAACCACCATGGCACGCGGTGTGCGGGAGAGATCGCTGCGGTGCCCAACAACAGCTTCTGTGCAGTGGGCGTGGCGTACGGCAGCCGCATAGCAGGTGACTAGCACTTCCTCCTGAAACGCCTCCTTCCCACCCTTGACACACACACTAAAGCAAAGTGCAGCTTATGCCAGACGGCACAGATCGAAGGACAGGGCGGGTCATTGATTGGCTTCAGTGCAGGGGTGTTTCCAACAGGCCCCGGTGTTTAAGGCAAACAAACATGGAATTGCTGGTGATGTGGGCCGGAAGTCCCGTGCCCCACAGCTCCGCTTTTCTGATCATGGTTATGTCACAGCTCCTTGCACTTGGCTCCGCTATGCTTGCATTGCCCTCATCCACAAGCTGCTTCCTCGGATTCTTCATGCCCCAGCTCTGCAGCCTTCAGTCCTGCTGTCATGGTTGCCCTCTGTTCTTCCACAGAGCTGAGCAGCCCTGCCCACCTCCTGCCCACCTCCCCGTCTGCCCCTGAGATGGATCTGTGTCCCTTTGTGTCCCAGCCCTAGTCCGTTGGGGCACAGGTCCAGGAATGAATGGAGTTGCCCTCGGTGTTTCCTAGTAAGCGCTTAGGAACCCTTCAGGCCAAATCGGCTGACTGTATTTCTCCTACACTCCAGCAGAGGGCAGTATCCCCCTGAAAATGAGACTACAGAGGGCTCTAGCAACCTCCAGGGTCCAAGACCCTGTGAAAATGCTCCATTTGGCCCTACACAGTCACAGGGATGTGACCCGACCCGTTTTAGAGGACGAAATCTGGCATTCACAGGAGGAGGTGTGGTAATGGTGCCATTTATGGAGCTCCTTTTGTGTGTCAAGGACAGCACTAGATGTTTTAGATGGGATCATGGGTGGAGATAAGAGGGGAATTCTGCCTTAGGCTAGCCTGTGACTCTCCACCAGACCTCATGATCATTAAAGCGCAAGTTCCAGTGTTTGTTAGGTTAAGATGTATTTGCAGACAAGTTACGCATGTACGTGGCATAAAAATTGAAGAAGTAGAGGAGCCCACTGGGAAGAGTCGGCCTCCCGCATGTGGCTTCACCACCCTGTCCCCCTGTGGCCTGCTGCTTGTAGACCAGCATCACTGAGGGGCTGCGGTGACCCCCATGCCTAGGTATCCGGGTGCTGGACGGACCGCTCACAGACAGCATGGAGGCGGTGGCGTTCAACAAGCACTACCAGATCAATGACATCTACAGCTGCAGGTGAGGGGCACCAGGCTGGCTCGGGCAGGGCCCAGCAGGGGTCTGCTGGTTGGGTTCAGGTCATCCATTATCCTCATTGATACACATCCCCAGGCTTCAGCCCCTGGCACCCCAGTAGTCAGGTTGTCACGTGGGAGGAAGTGGGCTTTCCTCTCCAACCACAGGGGGCCGAATGTGCAGTGCCAGCCCCCACTGCCTGAACGCGTGCACCTGCAGCTTGAGGTACAGCTGTGCTGGGCTGGACACAGCGGCAGGGATGGCCCTGTTCCTGTACCGCCCTTAAACCCATCACGTTGTCCCCAAGGTGTGCTTCCACTTAGAGAAAGAATAGCGAGCTCCCCAGCTCAGGAACCAAGAACTCATCAAAATTGAAAACATCCTTGTCAAGCCTGGCGGTAGACGCCCAGAGCAGGGGAGGCGGGACCCTGGTCCTCTGCCCCGCTCTTTGCTGTCTCCTGGTCCCCGAGACATGGGAAGTGACTTCTCGGGCAGGATCGGGCAGTCCTAACCGGGGACCTTTCCAAGGAAAACCATGGCCTTTTCCACTCTGGAGAAGGACTGGCCCCTTGAATACCTTGTCTTAAAATCGTGCAGTCCTGAACTGGAGCCCTTGGGAGAAGAGGAAGAGCTCCAGGGGCAGGCGAGCTGAGACTGGGAGACTCTGGGTGCACAGCTCCGCCTGGCTCTGGCCTCATCACTGGGCTTTTCTCTACAGCTGGGGACCAGACGACGATGGGAAGACAGTCGACGGCCCCCACCAACTTGGAAAGGTAGGTGGGGGCCGGCAAAGGCTCTCGGAGCCCAGGGCACCCTCCCCGGTCAGCACCACCGCAGCTACTACAAGCTGGACTCGCATCCCTCGCCGCAGTACAGGATGCGCGCCTCCCAGCCCACCTGCTTCCTTTCGGGAAGACTACACCTGACCTGGGGCCGTGGGGCAGGGGCGCCGGCTCTCGGAGAGAGATGGGGCAGCTTTGTGGCTATTTCCCTTGGAGCTTGTGCTTGGCGCCCTTGCCACTCATCTGATAAGCGAATGCATCCATGAGATGTTCAGCTCCCTCTCCACCTGCGTCTGCCTTTAAGTCTCCTTCCCCCACGCCCAGAGCCCTTCCGGCCTTTTGTCGCTTGCTTTCCAGTGAGGGAGGAGAGGGTGACTGGCCTGGTAATAGCCACCTCTCCTGAGCCGCTCGGCTGAGAGCCTGACTCTTGCTACCCAGGCTGCCTTGCAACACGGGGTGATGGCTGGTCGCCAGGGCTTTGGGAGCATCTTTGTGGTAGCCAGCGGCAACGGGGGCCAGCACAACGACAACTGCAACTATGACGGCTACGCCAACTCCATCTACACCGTCACCATAGGTAGGGCCCGGGGTTCGGGGCCGTGGGAGGGTTGTGTGTGTCCTGTTCAGCTCCAGTCTCTCTGCGCATGTGAGCGTGATCATCTCTTCTTCTGAGATGGAACTAGCCCAGCTCCCTGGAGTCCCGCCCATCTGCCTCCATCCCACCTGCAACTGGCTAGGCCTCTGCTCTGGCCTCTCTGCCGTGGGCCACACACCTCCTGCCCGAAGCCTCCCGTGATTCCCATTCACCTAAATCCAGTGCCCTGTGCTTACCTGTGCCCCCAGTCCCAGCATTCGCCACCTGGCTCTGCACTTCCTGCCTGGCTTTAGGCTGCCTGACCTTAGGCTGCCTGACCGTCTGTTTCCTCCTGTGGCCTTTGCATCTGGCCCTGGTGCCTGGTGCAGTGCGTGACTCCCGGTGGATGCTTGCTAAAGGAAGAGGCCTAGCAGTCAGGAGCCCCTGGGTGGACCTGGAGGCTGTCTCAGGCACAGGGTACCTTCTGCCGCGTGAGGCTGCCAGTTCAGATGAGGGCCGAGGGCACGCCGGGGCACTTGAGCCACACGGATCCTTTTTATTAAACTCAAGCCAGCCCCCAGGGTGACCGTGACGCCCCCAGGCCCTCCACGGGGCCAGCTCCTCCCCACGCTCTCACTTGCCCTCCTCCCTGCCAGGTGCGGTGGACGAGGAGGGGCGGATGCCCTTCTACGCAGAGGAGTGTGCCTCCATGCTGGCGGTCACCTTCAGCGGAGGGGACAAGATGCTGCGCAGCATTGTGAGTCCTCCCGGCCCCTCCCGTCGCGGGACTTTCCTCTCCTCGCTGCTCGCCGCCCCCTTAACATGCTTTATGACACGTTGGGTGTCGCATCTTCGCAATGTCTTCCTTTGGTAGAACTTGGACTCTGGCTAAGCTGTGGGCTTAAAAAGATCATTCCACTGCTCTTCGGTCCTTACGTAAATACTCTGAATTCCATCCTGTGCATCCTCAGTGGAGCCAGCGGCTGTCTTTAGGGGGTGGGCGGGACAAGGAGTTAGAGGAACTTCTCATGTCAGCCGAGAGGACCTTTTCCACGCAGCTATAATTGGAGCCACGGCAAGCAGACTGGAGCAGGGGAGGGCGGTCTCCAGCCTCTGGCACCCATCTGAAGAGCTCAGGGCCCCGGCCGGGTTTGGCTCCCTCCCAGCAGGTTTAAGCCAGGTCTCCCAGAGCTCCTATGGGGCTAAGCAACTCCAGACAAGAGCTGGGCTCCAGCCAGCGGGTGTCAGATTTCTCCAGTGGCTGGGCTGGGAGGTCTCTCTTGAGACCACTGGGAATTCGGCTGCTTTGTCTTCCTGCTGGGTTAAGAAGTTTGTTTTCCAAAACATGGAATTTTGTTGTGCCAATGAGTGACTTACAGTGAACACAGTGTCCTGAGGCCCCAGCCGGTTGACCCCTGCTCCCTGCCCTCCTGGAACGCACTGAAGTGAACAGGCAGGGGAGGCTTTGCTCTGCATGCTGGGGTCTGTGCGCCTGAGGCCGGGCTGCATTAAGAAGGGCAGGGACCCCTGAGCCCCTCACCCCCAGCAGAACTCTGAGAGCCCAGCTCACCCCTGCCCAGGCAGGGGCCTAAGGAGGTGCCATAACAGAGCTGTCACTCTTGATCCGTGGCACCTGGCTTTTCTCCTTCAAAGTCAGCTCAGATCCTCACCCCCACCCCCCCGCCTTCCATCTGAAGCATAATCTGTCCAGAAATAAAAAGAGAGTTTGTTTAGCCAAGTTCCCATCCTTGGAATGTTCTGGCCCCAGAAAACTGCTGCCAGTTTCTGTGCACTGACCAGGGCAGCGGGTGGAGCTGTCCTTCTGAGGGCAGGGGCTGGGGGCTTCCCTGGGCTTCTCTGGGACTGGGCAGAGCTCCTGCCACCGTGGGTGAATATGTGGGCTTCACAGCTATACACTCGCCTGTCATCGTGAGGCTGTGTCCTCAACAGGAAACAAGCAGTCTGCTTCCCAGCTTGGCACAGGCTTCTCCCTCTCATTGCCACTGCAGCTTGGAAAGTGCTTTTCCCTTTTCTTGTGGGAGCGCGTGGGGTCTGGGAGAAGCTGCAAGTCTGGGCAGCAGCTCTGACAGCCGGAAGGGAAGTAATGAGTACAATGGAGAAGGGGCGGCTCTTGGCAGAAGTCAGCATCCTGGAGTCTGACCCAAAAAAGAATTCTGGAAGAAAGAAATTCTCTGGTCATAGCAGTGGCACCGCGTGCCAAGGATCTGGGTGCAACCGCAGGGAGCGCATTTAGACAGGGACCTCCTCTGCTGGGAAGCTCCGTGGCTGTCGAGGCGTGAAAAGAACCTGGTGCTGGACAGACACCCGGCCCCAACCCCCTCTCCCGCCCCCAGCTCAGAAGCACAGGTAGACCAGGGGGCTCATGAAAACCAACCTGAGGCACCCAGCCCAGAGCAAAGAGGCAGCTTGTCCCATCCAGGTCTGTAGAGCCAGGCAGGCAGGCCATGAAGCTGAACCTGGGGGTATGCAAGGACACAGCCCCCTCCCTGGGAACACACTGCCAGGGTTTGCCCTCGTCACTCAGCTGCCAAGTTGCATTTCCTTGCCTGGTGCCGTCACTGTTGTCCCAGCTCCAGCTGGGGCCCAGTAGCTCTCCTGGCTTGGCTTGGTTGTGGGGGTTGCAGGGTTGGGTAGAGAAGTTGGGGTTGGGAGCACAGATAGTAGAGGATCGGGAAACTCAGCTGTGCCGAAGGCCTCCCGCAGGTCTCCGTCTCCCCCTCCCCCTTCGTTTTAGTATCAGTGCCTCCGTCTTCAGAGGGTCGAAGGCCTCTTCGGTCCTGCCCTGCTATTAGGCCCCCCTCTGCTCAGAGTCAGCTCTAACAGAGGAAGGCCCAGCCTGACGGCCTTGTTCTGAGGACCTGGCCTGCACCACCCGCTCTGTGTCACCCTGGAACTAACCACTGCCCACTCCCCAGGTGACCACTGACTGGGACCTTCAGAGGGGCACTGGCTGCACCGAGGGCCACACGGGGACCTCGGCTGCGGCGCCCCTGGCAGCCGGCATGATAGCCTTAATGCTGCAGGTGCGGCCTTGCCTCACGTGGCGGGACGTCCAGCACATCATCGTCTTCACAGCCACCCAGGTAGGACACCGGCAGTAGACCGCAGAGTCCAGGGAGCAGGGGGTTCAGGTGGTCAATGCCCCAAATGCCGGGCACCTGCTCCCTTTCAGAGCTGCATGTGTAAAGGGCAGGGATCCCACAGAGACCCCAAGCCTAAGCTCACTTGACCTAAACTCTGCGGTGGTCATTTTGCTGGCAGAAGAGAGCTCTGGCCAGGTACCTGCACTCGAGCTACTGCCTCCTGACCGCTCTCTAGAGGCCAGCCCTGGCTGGTGACATGGTTCTTTGACCCGTTGTCCTAGCTTTCCTCGGGGAATCCATTCGCCGTAGCCTCAGTGGGAGAATCTGGGCTGGGTCATCAGCTGGGTGAGGTTGAATTCCCACTGGCGAGGCCTGAGACTAACAGGGACCTCTGTCCTTTCAGTATGAAGATCGCCATGCAGACTGGGTCACCAACGAGGCAGGGTTCAGCCACAGCCACCAGCATGGTTTCGGCCTGCTCAATGCCTGGAGACTTGTTAATGCAGCCAAGGTGACCGGGGACAGCAGGCAGGGTCCCTGTGTGGAGTGACTGAGGGAGGGGGCCAGATGCTTGGAACACTGCCTGGCACACCAGCAGTGCTTAATAAATGCATTCGTGTCGTTGATTCGACCCCATTTACCCTCATCCCCGCCGACCTACAACTGGCAAAGCAGGCTCAGTGCTGCCGGTGAAGCTTCCATACTGGGGGCAGAGAGTGAGCGGGGGACAGCTGGGACAGGTGGTGCATCGTGGGGCAGGTGCTCCGTCGCAGGCCACCAGCAGGAGTCTCGGGATGGAGAGGAAGTGATCAGGACAGGAGACGCCGACAGAGACGTGGCTGGAGGAGCGCCGGTGGTTGTGACCCTGCCTCTCCTCTCCTAGGTCTGGACCTCTGTCCCCTACTTAGCTTCCTACGTCAGCCCTGTGATAAAGGAAAACAAGGCCATCCCGCAGACGCCCAGTGCCCTGGAGGTCCTGTGGAATGGTACGTCCGCAGCACGAGGGGGTTAATCCACAGTCCAGCTGGGGTGGGAAGAGGGAAAGTTACACTCGCCCTCCCTGCCGCCTTCCACCCCTTCCTGGAGGAGCTGAGCTCCGGCCAAACCTGTGCAGTTTGCTTTGACCATTTTAGGACATGTTGCTGCTTCTGAGTTGGCTGGCCCCCGGCTGCTAAACAAGACCTTTCTCCCGAGTTACTAGTAGCAGGAGGAGCTGCTGAGCAACCAGCTAGCGAGGCGGCGGGAGGAGTGGGTTTGGGACTCAGGACACGGGCAGCAGCTGAAAGCCCTCCTGCCACTTCCATGCCAGGTCTAGCCGGGCAACTCCACCCGGCCCAGCGTCTTTGGGAAGTAAAGGAACCCCTTCCTTGGGTTCTCAGGCTTGTCTAGTGTGGGGTGGGGCAGAGCAGTGCACAGCGTTCCTGTCCTCTGTGTCCACCCCGCCTCCACGGCACCCTGGGTCGCCAGGACTGTCTGCAGGGGTGAGAAGTGTCTCTTGTGCTAACAGGGAAGCTGGGTGGGATGCCACGCCTGTGCCAGAGGCCTCTGCGTGCTTCCCAGAAGTCTCCCTACCACTGCCTCCTCTGCCTCCTTAGAGGAATTTTTTTTTCTTTTACCCTTGAGAAGTTTTGACAAGCAGAGTCATTCACTACTTTTTATGAAGGTTGAAAAATCTCACGCATGGTGTCCAAACCAGAGCTCTGTCCTCACTCGTCCTGCCCTCCTGGGGAGTGACCGGACTGGAGCCGTGGCAGGAGGAGCGATGGCCAGAGGTAGGGACTGAGAGAGGAGGGCAGCTTCCTCCTGGGGAGGTTTGCAGAGAAGGGTTGGCTTGTCCATCTCCCTCAGGGCATCCAGCCCTTGCCCGGGTGCCCTCCACGTGGAAGGAGCCCTACGGGCCCAGTCCTTGTGTTTGCCCTAAAAGGAAAGCTGTCTTGGAAAGGGCATAAAGCAGCAGCCAAGGCAGAGAAGGTCAGTTACATTCTAGAATGCGGTTCAGTTGGAGCCCCTGTACTCATGTACCACGGAGGTAAAATGCCTTTCAACTTTGACCTCTGACACAGGCTGTTTCCTGTTGACTTTGAGCCCTTGGGTTCTTCCCGGCTCTGTCATCCTCTGCTTCCCAGTACCCAGGGACAGTTGCCTCAGGATGTCTGGCGAACCTCCCTAGCTGTTGAGGCATCTGGCACCTGCTGTGTGTCAGGAGGAAGCAAGAGGAAGAAGGACCATCTGTCCTGGGCAGAGGAGAGCACATGGGGCCAGGGCAGGGTCAGGCTGGCGAGATCAGGGGAAGAGTCCTGGAGCTTGGTTGGCGGAGCCCCTCGTCTCCCTGGGGAGCAGCAAGCAGGACGGCTCCTAATTTCAGAGGCCAGCAAAACTGTCCTCTGCCCTCTTACCACCATTCCCCGTGAGCAGACGGGACAGAAGGTATAAGCTTATGGGCTCACCTGCAGAGGGAGGGCAGTAAGCCCAGTCAGTAGCGCTGAGCACCTGGGTCCCAGACTGGAAGCCTTGTCCCCTCCAGCTAAGATCTGGAGCTCCAGTGTCTGGGGCTGCAAAGTGAGCTTCCCAGAGGGCAGTGAGGCTGAGCATCCCCCTGATAGAAGAGGAGGTGACACCCTCGAAGACCGCAGGGCTGCAGTGTCTACACAGGGGACTTTCCGCCCTCTTGGAAGTGTTCCCTGTCTGTGCCACTCAGTCAGGGGGTGCTGGCATTTCAGCCTACTGGACATTGTTTTCTAAGATTTATTTATTTTTTTGAAAGGCAGCGTGCTAGGGGTGAGGGGTGGAGAAAGAGAGATATCTTCCATTCTCTGGTTTACTTCCCAAATGCTCACAACAGCCAGGGTTAGGCTTGGCCAAAGCTAGGATCTAAAAATTCCATCCCAGTCTCCCACATGGGTGGCAGGAACCCAAGCACTTAAGCCATTACTGCTGTCTCTCTCTCTCTCTCTCTTTTTTTTTTTGACAGAGTGGACAGTGAGAGAGAGAGACAGAGAGAAAGGTCTTCCTTTGCCGTTGGTTCACCCTCCAATGGCCGCTGCAGCCGGTGCACCGTGCTGATCCGATGGCAGGAGCCAGGTACTTCTCCTGGTCTCCCATGGGGTGCAGGGCCCAAGCACTTGGGCCATCCTTCACTGCACTCCCTGGCCACAGCAGAGAGCTGGCCTGGAAGAGGGGCAACTGGGACAGAATCCAGCGCCCCGACCGGGACTAGAACCCGGTGTGCTGGTGCCGCAAGGTGGAGGATTAGCCTAGTGAGCCACGGCGCTGGCCACTGCTGTCTTCTAAGGTGCACATCAGCAGGAAGCTGGTTGGAAGCACAGCACCCAGACCGGAACTGGCACTCTGACACGGGGTGCAGGTGTCCCAATCAGCGGCTAATCCACTGCACCATGGTGCCCGCCCAACTGCTACTGGACATTTACAATATGGCTAGTGTTTGGGGCCGGTGCTGTGGCAGAGTGGGTAAGCGGTCACCTGCAGTGCTGGCATCCCATGTGGGTGCTGGTTCAAGTCCCGGCTGCTCCACTTCCGATCCAGCTCTCTGCTATGGCCTGGGAAAGCAGTAGAAGATGGCCCAAGTCCTTGGGCCCCTGCACCCACGTGGGAGACCTGGAGGAAGCTCCTGGCTCCTGGCTTTGGATTGGCATAGCTCCGGCCGTTGTGGCCAATTGGGGAGTGAACCAGCATGGATGGAAGACCTCCTTCTCTGTCTCTCCTTCTCTCTGTGTAACTCTGACTTTCAAATAAATAAATAAATCTTTAAAAATAAATAAATAACTAAAATGAGGCTAGTGTGACCTTACCCATAATGAGTTTAAATCTAAACACCCACATTGGCCAGTGACTGCCATGCAGAGCAGCAACCTGAAGACAGGTGTGTGCTTCTCCACACCAACAGGAGCTGTGGGGAAACAAGCGTGGGCCACTTGGTGCCTGTGGATCCCACTGTGGGTCTGGAGTCTCTGCCAGGGGGTGGGAGGGCGTCACGCACAAGGGAGTGTGTGTGTGCAGAGTGCCGAGCGCCTACTCGCACCTGCCTTTTCGTGCTTGCGTGCAGTTGGAGTGAACTCACCTCTGCCTGCACAGTGAGGCCTGTTCTTCACCGCTCGGCGTCTGCCCCCTTCACCCCACTCCCTCCCTCCCTGCTGACTCCTCCTCCTGCCTGCAAATGCAACCCCTGCCAGCCTCCAGCCAGCAGCCTTGCCAGATGCACGAGCTAAAACAGCAGCAGCTCGCTGTTGCCAGGGCCGAGCGCCTGCCTCCCTCGCTGCGCCCTTTTCCTGGGGCTGGCTGGGGGTTCATCACTCTTACCCTTCTTGTTCCTCTGCCCCTGAAGAGGCCTGTCTGCAGCTCGCTCCTCGCCAGGCTCCTGGGACCTCCTTTGTCCACAGCACTCTGCTGGCTTCTCTCCCCAACATGCTCCTTTCCCTTGGGCATCTCCCAAGCTTCACTCCGGACTTTCTTCCCTCCCCTGACACTTGCCCCCCAGCAGTGCTGCTGTGTTGATGACTTCAGTTCCCATCTCACCACAGATGCTTCCTTGTTCTACACCCTTGTTCTTTTGTTGTCATTAAGATTTATTTATTATTTATTTGAAAGAGTTACAGAGATGGAGGGAGAGGAGAGAGAAGGAGAGAAAATGAATGAATATTTTTCATCTACTCATTCACTCCCCAGATGGCCACAACGGCCAGGGCTGGCTGAGCCAGGTCAAAGCCAAGAGCCCAGAGTTTCCTCTGAGTCTCCCATGTGGGTGCAGAGGCCCAGCACTTGGGCCATTCTCTGCTACTTTCCCAGGTGCATTAGCAGGGAGCTGGATCGGAAGTGGAGCAGCCAGGTCTCTAACTGGTGCCCATATGGGACACCAGCTGTGCAGGCAGCAGCTCAACCTACACCACAATGCCAGCTCCTACACTCTTATTCTGATCCTGCACCAGTGAGAGGGTAGAGGTTGTCATGGTGTCAAACACAGCCCTGGCATCTTTGGGGACTGAGAGTTGAAAAAGACCCCAGTTTAACCAGAAGCTAAATAGTAAGTTGAGGATCATCACATCAGCTAAGACCTCAGTGTTTTGAAGGTGCCCAGCTCTGTCCTAAGTACTAGTTTACCGAATACTAGCCGAAATAATTCTGGGGCTCTCTCAAGCGTTGCCACGCACATTGCCGTCCACATCAGTGTGGAAATGGGTACAGCGTGCCACTATCTACATGGCTAGCAGAGATAAACGCTTCTTGTTGTATTTATTTGAGAGCAGAGAGAGAGCTCCCATTCACTGGTTCACTCCCTAAATGCCCACAATGGCCAGGACGGGGATGGGCTGAAGTCAGGAGCCAGGAACTCATAATCCAATTCTCCCACGTGAGTGGCAGGAACTCGATTATTTGAGCCATCACTGCTGCCCCCAGAGTCTGCACTGGCAGGAAGCTAGAATCAGGAGTGGAGCCAGGGCTTGAACCCATATATTCCTTTTTTATTTATTTATTTATTTTTTTAAGAGTTCTCTATTTGAAAGGCAGAGTTACAGAGGGGCAGTGGCAGAGACAGAAAGGTCTTCCATCTGCTGGTTCATTCCCCAGATGGCTGCAATGGCCGGAGCTGTGCTGATCTGAAGCCAGGAGCCTGGAGCTTCTTCCGGGTCTCCCATGTGGATGCAGGGGCCCAAGCCTGTGGGCCGTCTTCCACTGCTTTCCTAGGCCGTAGCAGAGAGCTGGAGCAGAACTGTCGCAGCGTACTGGAGATGTGTGGTTAGAGCTGGGAAATGAACCCCTGCCTCTATCTCTGCTCTTTCCCAAACCTCACCAAAGAAAGAGTGAAGGAATAAAAACGAGATGAGCACAAGGACAAAGATGAGAGAGGAGGCCATGGCAATCAGAGATTTCATCGCATTCTTGGAAGGTGGGAAAGGAATAGAAATGTGAGCAGGGCCGAGAAAACTGCAGACCGAGTACCTGCCGGGGGCGGCGCAGACACAGCCCACCCGGGCCACTCAGACGCCGTGCCATGCGCTGCAGAAGATGGGGGCGAGGTAGGCGGCCACGTCAGGGCCCCGACTGGGCAGGGAGTGAGGCACCAGCTGGACAGAAGCTGGGAGTTCCTCCCCGCCAGCCAGCCGCTGGTATCCCAAAGCCCCAGTGGCCAGGAGGCTGGAAGAGCCCTCTCCAGAGAAATGGGTCCCCTCCTCGGCAGACGACAGTGCCACGCTCCACGGGGCTGCTCCCGTGAGAGACCCAGGGCCAGCCAGGGAAACCCACGCTGAAGTGAGAACAGCTCCGTGCAGTTAGCACTTCCCACCTGCTTTTGAAGATAACAGAACACTGACCATTTCGGGGAAAGCCCTCCAAGATTCTTGTGGGGGAATGAGAAAGTTATTTTCAAGCAGTAAGACACACCCAGCCTGACTATTAACTGTGTGGGAAGGTAGAATGAGGACGCTTTCAGACCTGCAAGGTCGTCCTCAGGATCCATTTGTCTGGAAACTACTCGAAGATGTGCTGCTCTGTAGTGAAAGGCAAAAAAACAGAAGAGGTAGGAAGAGGGTCTGACATTGTGGTGCAGCAGGTTAAGACCTCCTACTCTATCTACCTCACTGATGTCCCGTATCAGAGTGCCAGCTGGGAGCCTGGCAGCTCCACTTCAATCCAGCACCCTGCTAATGCACCTGGGAAATCAGCAGAGGATGGCCCATGTGTTTGGGCCTCTGCACCCATGTGGGAGACCTGGATGGGGTTCCTGGCTCCTAGCTTTGACCTGGCCCAGTTCTGGATGTTGGGGCCTTTTAGGGAGTGAACCAGTGGATGGAAGATGTCCCTGAACCAGTGGATGGAAGATGTCCCTTTCTCTCTCTAGCTCTTGCTTTCGCTCAGCCTTTCAAAGAAATAAATCTTGGGGGGAGGGAGGAAGTACAAAGCGGGGAGGGGTCAGAACCCAGAACCCAGGTAGGAAGTGAAGAAAGGTCCCGGTGCAGGAGCTGCGCAGCAGATGGGACTGGGACAGAAGGCTCTAGAGGGCTTCTCTGAGAGCAGGTGGCGTTAGGGGAACCCTGACCTCTTCACTTAGAAGAAAAGGGAAGAAGCTATGTGAAGAAGTTAATATGGTTTATTTGGGAAGAATTAGTGATGGGGCATGAAATTGAAATAAACCAAAAACCAGGGAGATGATGAAACCTCAGAGGGGAGAGCAGCAGACTGTTCAGGAAGTGAAGTAGTGCTGCGTGCTGCTTGGCTCAATTCAGTGTAACGCGGATCAGGTCCCCGCGAGGTGAGCCAAGTGCAGACCTGTCTGGACACTGATGTACTGATGTGGTGTTGCGAGGCCGTGAGGCGGGCTGGCCGGGAGCTGTGAGCACGTTGTGCCAAATCCTCGTCTGCCACGGTCGAAAACTGATGAAAGACGTCTCAAATTGATAACCCCTAAAATAGCTGTCCTGGTGGGTCCCTGAAGAAAGCATTAGGACGTGTTTGCTTCCAGAGTGGATCACAGACAGGAGGGGCTGAGGAGGGAATGGTCCTGTTTCCTGATGAGCACACAGCTTTGTTTAAAGCCACACACAGAACACTGTTCTGATAGAAAGAAGATGCCAGGGATGACTGCGAGAGTATCCACAGTGGGCACAGACCGCTTCCTCGAGGTCTGCCTAGGAGGGATGAGAAATAGCTAATGCTTATAGACTAATTTAAGCATTTTACATATATCAGCTGAGTTAATCCTAGCAACTCCATGAATTGGGTACCGTTACTCTATTTTACAAATAAGGAAACTGTCTCAACTCTCACAGCTAATAAATGGCAGAGCTGGGATTTTAATCCAGGCTGGTTGGCTCTAGAGGCGGGGTAAGGAAGGGAGGAGTTGCGTTTGTCTTCCAGTTGTGATAGGAGAGTTGTAAGCAAGAAGGCGGATCCTTCGGTTGATCTGGCGTTTGGCTTTTGCCCAACATTGCTGTGAAAGGACAAGACAGTGCTGGAGAGGGAGCCACGAGGCCTTAGCTGGTCAGGAACAGAGGCTGGGGAGGCAGCCAGAGGGAGGGTGTTTTCAGAAAGAGGGAGACAGGTGGAACTGAGCACAGAACACGCAAGCACATGTGCGGGGCGACTTCAGAATATCCATGGGGAATGGGAGTAAAATATGTTTATTTTGGTGCAGAAACTCTTTGAAATCCACACAATTGTGCCATATTGCAATTATCCACGAACTTTTTGAAGATCTCTTGCACGGATGGATTTCAGACATTTTTGCACTAAAACTTTAAAATTTAGTTACTTACCTGAAAGGCAAAGATACAAAGAGAGAGAAACAAAACAGAGATCTCCCACATACCAGTTTACTCCCCCTAATGCCTGTAACAGCTCCAGGCCAAAGCCAGGAGCCAGGAACTCGATCCTGGTCTCCCGTGTGGGAGGCCGGGACCCACTGCCTCCCAGGTTACCCGTCAGCAGGAGGCTGGAATGGAGAACAGAGGTGGGACTTGAATCTAGGCACGGCAACATGGTGCCTATGACGTCACTGCCACACCAAACACCTGCCCCCAGAAAAAACTTCAGTTCCATTTTCCCAGGAACGTTTTGGAGTCCCCTCATACATACAGAGCTCTGAATTCATGGACATTCACCAGCATGTTAGCAGGAATTGTTGAATATTTTCTTGTTTTTACTTTTGCTCATCTACTTTTCTCATGTATCTTCAATCAGTCTGCATCTCGTGTATAATAAGACCCACCATGGAAGTTTCTAAACACCCATAAGTAACTCAGCCCCAGCTAATGACGAGGTCCAGGCTGTGGTCACAGATATGGGTGGCTGACATGGATGGAGAAAGGATTTTGAAGTCGAGGTGAAGAAGTGTGCAGTTAGAACACTGGGTAGGTGGGCCTCCAAAATGCTGGTATTGCAGTGGAGAAGGGGAGGTGGCACTCTCCAGTGACTAGTGAGGGAGAGCACAGAGGTGGGGAAGGACAGGAAGCGGTGTCGTAGCCTGTGAGCCTTCCTCCAGGCCCCGTCATCCGCAGGTGCGCCAGCTCACCCCTAGAGTGATCCGGCCTCTGCCAACTGTTTCTTTCCTTCCCAGGGCACTGTGTTTTTAACTGTGTGCTTGCTCGTTGGTCTATCCTAGCTCTCGTTTGCCTATTTAAAGTTTGTAAAGCACTTCCTTTGCTATGTCCTCTTCCTCCTGCCTCTGAGTGCCTCTCTGAGGTCTTTCGTCTATAAAGTGAAGGTAGTGCTCTCTGCTCTGTATATTAAATTAATGGAAGAATAAAAAAGGGTGTTGTAGAAAGATTTATTTCTCAGGATGGGCATTTGGTGCCGTGGTTAGGTACCGCTTGGGACACCCACATCCCACATCAAGCGCCTGGTTTTGAGTTCTGGTGTGCACCCTGGAGGGCAGCAGGTGATGAATAGTTAGGTCTCTGCCCGCCCACACAACCGTGTGGGAGGTTCATACCTAGTTCTGAGCTCCTGGCTTTGGCTTGACCTAGCCTCAGCTGTTGTGGGCATTTGGGGAAAGAACCAGTAAATGGAAGACATCTCTCTCCAACTCTGCATTTCAAATAAAATAAAAATAAGTAAAAAAAATTTTTTTTCAAAAAGATTTATTTCTCATTGCAACCTAATTTCTTAATAGTCCCCAGTTGAGTCTTCCACTTCATCAGTTTTGTGTTCAATTTTTTTCTTTTTGAAATACTCACAGATTCACAGGAGGTTGCAAAGAAAAGTCCCACGCACCTTTCTCCTGACGTTAATGTCTTGGGAATTGTAGTGCCATATCGAAACTAAGGAATTGGCGTTGGTGCGATCCATAGAGCTCATTCTGATTTCAGCAGCTCTGTATACACTGCACGCTTGTGTCTGTGTGTGCAGCTGTAATCGAGTTTCCCACAAGTGTAGTCTTGCGTAACCTCCAGCCACAGGACTCCTGTGTCAGCCCTTCATGCCCACGCCCATTCCTTCCTCTGCCCTGACTCCTGGCAGGCACCGCTGAGCTCCCGTTTGCTACACTGTGTCAGTCCCTGAGCATTGCCAAGGTGGAGCCATGTGGCGTGTGTCCTTTTGAGACTTGGCTTCTTTCTTTCTTTTTTTTTTTTAAGATTTATTTATTTATTTGAAAGTCAGAGTTACACAGAGAGAGGAGAGGCAGAGAGAGAGAGAGAGAGAAAGTCTTCCATCCGATGGTGCACTCCTCAATTGGTTCCAACAGCTGGAGCTTCTTCCGGGTCTCCTGTGCGGGTGCAGGGACCCAAGGACTTGGGCCATCCTCTACTGCTTTCCCAGGCCACAGCAGAGAGCTGGATTGGAAGTGGGGCAGCCAGGACTAGAACCAGCACCCATTTGGGATGCGGTACTTTAGGCCAGGGCGTTAACCCACTGCGCCACAGCACCGGCCCCAGCTTATTTCACTTGGCGTAATTTCCTTAAAGATTATCCACTTCAGTAGTTTTTTTAGATGAATTTTGTACTGTCTCCCATGCAAGTCTCACTCTATCTTTGCACATGCCCTTCCCCCTTCTAGAATACCCTCTGCCAACCCTCTGTACCAGTCTGTGTTCATTGCCGGCTGCAGTGGGTGGCTCACCACTCTGTGCCTACACCTATCTCTCTAGGTCTTTTTCCTGCATCAGCCATGAACCTTGTTTCATACCGTGTTCTGCTTGCGGGTAGAAGGCAGGGACCATGCCCGGCTTACATTCTGTTCCCAGCATCTAGGGCAGTGTCTGAAGCATAACTGTTGGGATGAATGAGTGAGTGAAGTCACTCTGTTAGGTTGTCATGTCCTGGCTCTGCCCTCAACTTGAGAGCAGAATCTGCATTTCATCTCCTAGCCAACACTGGGGCCCGCTGAGATCCCACGTGGGTGTTTGCCGGCCGCTTCGGGAGCAGGTGCCTTTGTGCACGTTGGGGTGAGGTGTGGGCTGGTTTCTCAGCTGCCCAGCCTGACTTCCCACAGTCAGCAGGACGGACCTGGAGATGTCGGGGCTGAAGACACTGGAACACGTGGCAGTCACAGTCTCCATCACTCATCCACGCCGCGGCAGCTTGGAACTGAAACTGTTTTGCCCCAGCGGCATGATGTCCCTTATCGGCGCGCCACGCAGCATGGACTCGTACGTATCCGATCACCCGCGGCCCGCGGCCCTCTGTCCGAGGAGCACCTTTGTAGGTGGTCACCGGCCCAGCCCAGCGGCCGCTGTGCCCTGGCTGTCTTTGGCAGCCATCCATCACCTGCTCGCCTGCTGTGTGCGGTGTGCATGTGCGCACTCGACCTGCGTTTCCTCTCACCTGCGTAAGAACTGCAGACTCTGTCACCTCCGCTCACAAAGGCGGGAACGAGTCGCAGAGCCAGGAAGTGCCCGAGAGTAAGGGTGAGCTAGGTCCGGGGGCCTCCCGAGCCCACAGTCTTCCCTGCACCACGTGGACACAGGCCCCTCGTTCCCTGAGGTCTCAGCAGCAGGGACAGCGCCTGAGGACCCTCGTGGCCCCCTCCCAGCTGCCCACAGTGCTTTTCCACGTCTGGCGGATGGGCAGGTGCTGTTTGCAGGAGCAGGGGCAGCACCGCCCACATTTCCTGCTTTGCTCCTTCCCCAGGGACCCCGGCGGCTTCAGTGACTGGACCTTCTCCACTGTGAGATGCTGGGGGGAGCGGGCCAGAGGGGTCTACAGGCTCGTGGTGAGGGATGTAGGTGAGTGCCCTGTGCCCCCCATCACCTGGCCCCTCTGCACCTCACAGTCCCCACACCTCACTTCCCCTTCCACGTGGAAGGCACAGGGTTGCCCTGGCCAGGAGGGTAGGCGCCCCCTGCAGACAATGGGCACTGGTGTCTTAGGCTGTGCATTGATACCACCCTTGTCTTCTTTGGAGAAGTGACTGATCCATTCTTCCTCAGGATAGCAACAAAAATTCCTTGTTGAACCACATTTCAAGTCCTTTCACATATAACCATCCTTCGGCGAGCCCTGGTAGGCAGGTAAGGGCAGGACTGATTGTCGCCGTTCTTTTTGAGAAACTGAAGCCCAGAGGTTTGCAGAGACTTGGCGTAAGGTCGCCGTGTCCGTGACACTGCAGCCTCAGGGGCCGCTGACCACCTGCAGTTCAGTGAAGAGCCCAGCCTCCCCGCTTCCGTCGAGTTAGGGATTCGCGAGACCAGTGGTTCTCAAACCTGTCTTTAATTTAGCAGAAAGGCCTTTTTTTCACCCAAGCAGACTCCTAGCTGAACCCGAAATCCGGGAGATAAAGACAAATTCCTCTGCCTCCGAGTACAGCCTGTGGCCCTCCCCTTCCCGTCCTGGGGCCCCCCGGGAGGCAGCCTGCAGAAGCCGGGGTGAGCGGGCCGCGCAGCTGCTGCAGCGGGCTGTGTAGGCTGAGTGCCTCGGGGTAGGGGTGCAGCCGGGCTCTGCTGTGTGTCACGGCCCACAGAGGGCATGGCTCACGCACTGCCCTGCTTGCCGCCCCAGGAGATGAGTCACTGCACGTCGGCGTCCTCCAGCAGTGGCAGCTGACCCTATATGGCTCTGTGTGGAGTCCGGTAGACATCAGGGACAGACAAAGGTGCGTCCAGCTGCACGTGTCAGGAGAAGGCAGCTCGTGGGGGATGGGCAAGAGGACCCCAGCTGTGCTCCCTGGGCTGGGAAGCCGCCTTGTACGGGTGGGAGTGTGGGTGGAAGGTGGCATGGGAAGCACCACGTAGGGCATCCTGGTCCCTTCCTGCCACACAGGCTGTTGGAAAGTGCCATGAGTGGGAAGTACCTGCACGACGGCTTCAGCCTGCCCTGCCCCCCCGGGCTGAAAATCCCTGAGGAGGACGGTTACACCATCACCCCTAACACCCTCAAGGTACGCAGACAGGCGCCCTGTGCTGGGAACCTGCTCCTCGGGTGACCAGGGTCCCAGCAGGGGTGTGGCAGCACCGCCCCTCCTCTAGTTGCTGTCTCAGGGGCCATCCTCGCGTGGGGAGTGGGCAGGGATGGCCCGGGGTGGGGGGCTTTCCGGAGTCAACACGGTAGGCTGAGAGAGGCTGTGGGCTTTGGGAAGCAGCCCCTGATAAGGGTGCTTGACTTTGCCCAGACGCTGGTGCTGGTGGGCTGCTTCACCATCTTCTGGACCGTCTACTACATGCTGGAAATGTATCTGAGCCAGAGGAGTGTGGCCGCCAGCTCGGCCTGTGGGCGTGGACCCTGCCACTGGCCCCACCGGAGCCGAAAAGCCAAGGAGGAAGGGACAGAGCTGGAGTCAGTGCCGCTGTGCCACAGCAAGGATCTCGGCGGCGTGGAGACAGAGAGCGGGGGCCCCCCCGCCAGCCCTGGCCTCCTTGTCCCCGACCCGCTGGTCCAGAGCAGCAAGAGTGCACCAGACTGCCCCCCGGACCTGCCGCAGCGGAGGGAAGAGCAGATCTGCTGACCTTGGAGCCTGGCAGGCTCCGCGTGGGACAGGCTCTTCCCCGATGGAGGAGCTGGGAAGCCTGCTCCTGCCTGCCGGGGCTCTGGGAGAGAGGCCTCCGCGGCTTCCTCCGGCTATGCTCAGGGACGGGGGGGGACCTTCCTAAGGTGCCACTGGCAGAGGACTGGTGCCAGACAGTGGTCTGGCACGCGCCGCAGGTCTCCAGCTCAGTGGGAGCTGCTGGCGAGGTCTCGGACAAGGCGTTGGTGCCCCATTGGGCAGGCCTCCATCCCCGAGTCTCTCGGGCAAGCATGGGTGATAGGATGCCTGCCGTGGCCAGTAAAGCAACTCAGCAGAGGCATCTCTGGGGTCACTCAGAAAGGGGGTGGGGGACAAGCGGAGATGGGGCAGAGCACCGGACAGACACGCCCCCTGCCTCCCTTCCCTACGCCCCATCAGAAGCCAGCCTAGAACACGGCCTGCCTCCCGCCCCGGCGCCCCTCCCCTGCATCTTTCCAAAGGATTGGTACGAGGCTCCCGCCCCAAGTGGTGGTGGTGGGGGTGCTGGGACTCAGCTTCCCGGGCCTGTGGTGCCACCTCTGGGAAGTCGAAGAACAGAGGAGCAGGTGCCACTCTGGGCCGTGACTACCCCGTCTTCCTCTGCAGCCGCTCAGGGAAATGGCCCTCCCCTGGGGCCAGCTGTCCCCTCACGGGCTGGGCCTCTTCCACTGTTGGCCTCGCCCTTCTTCTGAGCTAAACGGTGGATTTGAATTTTCTTTTTTAAATGCTTAAGTTTTGGCTTACTCTTTTCACAGCAACATTTTGTTGAATTTTTTTCCGCGCAGCTTTTCCAAAATAAAAACCTTCCAAACCACCCTGCCCCTCCCTGTCTCCTGACTCCTGTCCACCCCGCCCCCCCATGCCACACGCACAGCTCACGCCTGCTGCCAGGTTGCCCCTCTTTCCCTTCGGTCCCGGAGACTCCCTCTCCTGTTCCCTGACCTGGTTCCTGGGGAGGACTCGGACCCCCCTGAACCCTGGGGCCTGAGGGGTCTTTGGAGCACACTGGCCCAGAGCAGCACAAACCCAGATGCCAGCCTACTCCCTGCTCAGACTTCCTGGAGCCGCGGGGCGGTGACTGGGGCAAATCAAACTGCTAGCCAGGCCTGAGAAAAGAGGCACGAATATATTTGTTTCCTTGTTGAATTTTGACCCCAAAAGTATTCCAGGAACAGATGGGGGAGGCCGGGCTGTCTCCTCCAGTAGGCTTTGCTGCCAAGGACAGTGGGCTTGCCCCACCGCAGGGCTGCCCCAGCCCGCTTCCCCTGCCAGGCCCAGGGTGGGGAGAGGCGGCAGAGGCGGGGGGGGCAGCCAGGAGGAGGGGCCGGCGCAGCAGCGGTGCTTTGGCGCAGGGCATCGAGCCGAGGCGGGGGCGGTGAGGGGAGCTGCCCGTGTGCAGTCACCTTTGTCCAGTGACAGCCTCGAAGCTTGGCCAAGGCTGAGAAACGATACAGGTGTGGGTGAGGCGGGCTAAGCGGGACAGCTGCGGCCAGGGGGCCGGGGAGGGGCAGGGCTCCGGGCTGGCCACGCCCCTCTAGCTGATGATCTGCCGAGGTCGTCCGTAGCCCGTCATGCCCGCCTGCGAGGCCCCTCTGTTGCTGCCCATCTGAAGGCCGATGACATGCTTGCCCTCCTGCAGCTGGCTCTCTGTGAACTCCCGCTTGTGCTCCTGGGCTTTCCTAGAAGAGAGGACCCAGGAGAAAGACTGGGCAGGACCTCACGTTTCCCCTGCCCGCTGAGCCCTCTGTGACTCGCTGCCCGATCCCATTCCCTTCAGTCTCACGTCCCCCGGGGGCTAGGGAGGCGGGGAAGACAGCAGGGCGGAAAGGGGAGAGTCCAGAAGACTGAGGGCCCCGTTCTTCCCTCTCCCCTTCCTAGCTCTGCTCCCCCTAACCATTCCCACCACCTGGCTCAGCCAAGGCGCCCCCAACCCCAGCCCCACGGGCAGAGCTCCAAGCCTGGAGTGCGGCCGCATACTTCATAAACCAGTTGGGATCTCCGCGGTAGTGCCCATCATTCTTGGTCACTGCCAGGCTGCCCAAAGCCATCAGGGTCCTCTGCACTGCAGCCATGTCTTTGCCTGAGAGCAGACGGAGGGGACAGAAGACAAACTCAGGGTGGTGTAGACAGGCATCCAGCCAAGGCAAGCGTCCCCAAATCAACAGGCTCCAGTAGATTCCACAGTAGGTCCTGCGAGCACAGTGTGGGGTCCCTTGGCATAGCCCCACCCCTGTGAGGCCCAGGTCAGCAGGCCTTGACTTGGGGCGTGTTTTGACCGGTGCCTCTGCCCACGCCCCCTTTCTCCTCTGTACCTTCAAAGAGGTCAACAGTCTGGAACATGTCGGTCTTGGTGACCCCGTAGTCCTCAGCTGCCTTCAGGAACTGAGCCACCTGCTCCATCTGCTTGAAGACCATGGAGGGCGGGTTCTCGGGCACCTTGACTGGCTTGGAACTCTCTGGGTACAGGCTGTTCACCAGCTTGCTCAGGATCTGCCAGGCAGAGGTCACGGCTTGGTCTCGGCCCGGGGGTGGTGGAGGGGCCTGCCCCACAACCCCAGCCTCCCTCCCAGGGTGCCACTCACCACGCCGTTCTTCAGCCAGACCTGGAAGCCCAGGCGCCCACGGTCCGGGCGGCCCACGTCAGGGCCGCACTGCACGATGATCCACTCAACCAGCCGCTCCTCCAGCTCCTCGTCGTACTTCTTCTCAATTTTGGATTGCACCTCGCGGCTCATGCCGTAGGAAGGACCCTTGTTGGCCATGCTGGGGAGAGCTAAAGCCGGGCCAGGGAGGGAGAAGGGAGCGGCTCAGAGGATCGGCCAACAGTTCTCTTCCACTTGTGCCAGGCAGGGGTTCCCCGCCATCCTGGATTTATCAGAGCACCACCCCTCTGCGCCAGGCTTGGCCCCTCAGTCCAGAGGCCTCTCCGAATGTGAACACAGGAAATAGATCTTTGGACGTCTGGAGCAGGCGTAAGATCATGAAGGTGCAGACAGGAAAGTTTGAGCTTTGAAGGCTACACGGTTGCTGCTGTGACAGCACGAAAGCAGCCATAGACAACACGTAAACAAATGAGTGCGGCTGAATTCCAATAAAACTTTATTGACAAAAATAGCTGGCTGGATTTGGCCCATGGGCCTCAGTTGGACGACAACTAGTCTGCAGCATTCTTTGCTAAGACCAACCACGGAGGCCCTGGAAGGCTTTGCGGAGGCCACGCTATCCCCCCCAAAAAAAGCCAGGAGATGTCTCATCTCATCCAGCAGAAGTGAGGTGGTCTTACTGCTGCTGCCTAAGGAACCGTTAGCTCCAACTCTCACTGCCTCCTCCAGCCCGGAAGCTGCAACTCAAAACCACAGCTCCAGGCCAGGCCAGGGCAGCTCGGCCTCCGGCCTGTGGCTGCAGAGGTGCCAGCTCACTCACCCCTGGCAAGGTCTGGGGAGCCACCAAAGCCCCAGGGCCCTTGGCAAAGAAGCTGCCTTGTGTCAGGGCCCAGACAGGACCAAACTGGTCCATGCCCTCCTGCCCTCGGGCTCTCCCCACGGTGGTAGATTGAGTAACCAGTAGTCCAAGTCCTCTGGGCACGTGCCAGAGCCAAGAACCTGCCTGCCAGCGCCTGGGAAGCCAAGCCCTGCCCTGTCCGGTGGCTGCCGCCCCAAGGGCCGGGGCCTGGCAGTACTCAGGACAGCCCCACTCAGGGAGTGAAGGCTGCGGGGGCATAGGCAGGCACACAGGTCACTGGGCAGATGTGGCCACAGCTGGTCAGGCAGACCTGGGGTGGCGTACCTTCTGCCCAGTGCTTGAAGAGCTTTCCAAAAGACTACCAAAGGGGGGCAGACCCATCTCCTGGCCTCAGAGGAGTCTGAAGATGGAGGCAGCCAGGGCCCCCCCTCTTCTCCCCGCCGTGAGAACTGAGACCCCACCCACACCCTGCGGGAAGCAGAGTGAGCATCACCACGTCCCACTGGTGACCGGCCAGCACACTGTGCCTTCTGGCCCTGTCTCTCCCGGGCGCTGGCGCCTGAGTTCCCCAGCTGGGGAGTGGGGTAGCCCGCTCCGAGGGCCATGAGATGGAGGCAGTGGGACGGCTCCTCCAGGCTGCCCAGGACAGTCTCCTGGTAGCGACCGAGGGGTAACGTTTAGCAAGTGTCCTTCCCCGTTCCTGTGTCCAGCCCCTCTCAAAATCATTCCCTGAGCTGACAACAAAGACGGGGCCAAGCAACTCCAGGCAGAGTCCTCTCTCAGCCCGTCGGGCCGCACCACTCCACTTCCAGCCAGGGATGCTAGAGGACCCAAGGGAGAACAGCCAAGCCCCACCCCCACTTCCACCCAAAGACCGCTGGGCCAAGAGCCACGGTCAAAATCCACAAGTCAGTTGGGAACAGATGATTTCAGCCAAGGCTCCCTCCTCACATCCACCTGGGCTCTTCTCAGCCTTCACGCTGCTATCCCAGACTGGCACCCAGCACCCTCCATCTCCTGCCCTGCTGGGACCCAGCCCCCAGGCCCCCCACACACACTGCCCCCCACCCCACCCTTCACTCTGTCTCCTGAGACGAGCCTCGCGAGCCTCCCAGGAAATCCCTCTGAATCGCCGCTCCCTGCCGCCAGCCCAGGCACATTTCTAGACAAAGGCCCCTGGACAGCACTGCGTGAGGCTGGGCATGGACCCTGCTACCCTGGGGCTTCCCAGGGGTCCATGGGTGAGGGCAGGGATCGGAGAAAGAGCAAAATCCAAGCGCACCTCCTCCCGGGAGCCCAGGCACAACAGCAGAACAGAGGGACAGAGGCAGCAGCCCGCTGCCCAAAGGCGGTCCATGCTCACTGTTAGCCTGTGAATTGCAGCCACTGCGGAGGGGATCACAAAGACCCTTGGGAATGGCCAGGGGCCTGGACCTGGCCAGCCCCTCCCTCCAGAGCTGCACCTTCTGGGCAGAGCTCACCCTCGCCCCTCTGGCCACAGTGGGGTTCCCTCCCACCAGGACCAGGGAAGAAGCACAGAGGCTCTGCTGTGTAGTGCTGCTGTCCAGCACGGCGACCCGACACCCCCTCACCTCCTCCTGCATCCTCCTGGAGGGACAGCAGCCAGCAGAGCCTCGGCCTGACTCACCTGTGGCCAAGACGGGAAGCCCCATTTCCCACCCCAACCATGCCCACAGTGAATTCCCCGGCACCAGCCAAGTCACGCCAGGCCTTCCAAGGAGCTGGGTGGTCCAGTCTAGGCGAGGCCAGGACCCCCAGTCCCCTCCTCCCTGGCATGCACGTGGACACCACTCTGTGTAGCTGTGGAGGGTGGGCTTCCCCAGCCCCTGGCTCTCTGCAGAGCCCTGCCTGCCGTGTAGCCAGATGCCGCTGTGCGGGCTCCAGCCCCTCTTCCCTCCAGGCCCCAGACAAAGGCACTTACAGGGGCTCCTCGGATTCGCAGCAAGGAGTGAGGTGCGGCGTCTGGGCTGGGGCAGACAGGACGGGGCGCTGGCTGGGTGAGGGGTTTAAAGGGCCCCGCCGCAGTGATGTCAGCCTCCCCCGCTGGCTCGCCCCTGGGCCCCCCCTCCCTGCAGGAGGAAACCGGCTCGTCTCCCCACCCCCAGCCCCCCAGTGACTCCACTCAGGCTCCATATTTGGGGAAAGACACCAAGTTGGAGCAGTCTGCCGGGGGCTGCCCGAGACATTCTCTGCGTGCTTTGGAGATGGAGCCGGAGGGGCGGGGCTGCGTGGCTGCTGGGAGCCGGCCGGGAAAAGCCTTTTATGGGCAGGACCACGAAGGCCTTCCCTGCTGTTGGACTTGGGGCTGCTCCTTCTTCACTGTTCCCTGCCCCTGGGGTTGAGGGGAGGCGGAATTCAAGAGTCTGGTCAGAGAGAGGAAAGGAGCAGCGGCTAGGGAGCTGGGGATCCCTGGGGCTTGCGGGGGGACAAAGCAGCCACCCTCTTCCTGGAGCCTTTAGCTCCGATCAGAGCTGGGAACCATGCGTTCACTGAGGCCCTGCTCCAGGCCAGGCACTTTGCAAATGCTCGCTTAATACTCAACCACATTGAGGGCCAGTGTGCCTCTCCCCGCTCCCTGCCATGGTGCGTGGTGAGTGGCAGGACCTGGCCTCCCCTGCCTGCTCACGTGGGCACTGGAGACAGACCCTTGCCCAGCTGTTCCCACCCCACCCAGATTGCAGAGCTGTCAGTTGGGTGGGCTTCAGTTACAAGCTTTAGTTAGCAGTGGAATCTGAAGGTTCAGCAGCAGCCAGGCCAGCCCAGCCCCTATCCAGAAGGCAGAGGGTCTCCACGGCCTGTACTACCTGAGACACGGGTAGGAAGCTCAGGGAGTTGGGAGTCAGCCCTCCTTCCCTTCTGGAGCAGTTCCCACCTATGCTGGGAGACCCACTCACATCCTGATTGTACCTGGGTTCAAGGGCCGCTGGGCTGCCCGCTGTGGCAGTGTCTCCCAACCTGAGGGCACCTGGCAGGCAGGCCCTGACACTCTCCACTGCACGCATGCGCGCGCGCGCACACACACACACACACACACACACATCCAGCAGCACCCCAAACCCTAGCCAACCAATGCCCGAGAGAGAGGCAGCCAAGGCCACTTCAGAAGCTCCACCTGCCACCAGCCTGGCTCACTCTGAGCTTAGCACTGCAGAGCCATAGTGCCCCCCTGTGGCACCTTAAGGAAAGAGCAGGGAGCAGAGCTGGAGATGGATGAGAAAAGCCCACAGCCCCCACTCCCAGAACCCCGGGGAACTCTGGCTCTCTCCAATCCACCAGATTCCTGCAGCACCCCCTCCCCAAAACTTGCCCTTCCTCGCGAGGCCTGCTGAATCTAATCAATCTTCCAGGGATATTTCAAAACTCCTTCCTCTGGGACCCTGCTCACCTTCCCTCATTTTCTTGCCTCCCCCCAGGCCCGCCAGGCCTCACCCCACCTCACACTCAAGGTGGCCTCACCCACACCAGGGAGGATGGGGGGGTGCAGGGGGACCAGCTTGCAGCCTGCCAAGCTAGGAGACATTCAGGTTGCCCGGGAAGCCAGATCCTCTCCAGCGGGTGGGGGGCCAGGTGGGCGGAGGCTGTTGCTCAGGGAATCCCAGGACGGAGCTGCTCCCGGTAAGGATAAGGAGGCTCTGTTCCCAGCACAGTGCCTGGTGCGGAGCACACCCCAGGGGAACGCTGACTGCTCAGGGCAGAGAAAAAAATGCAGGGGAACCACGGAGCTGCAACCACAGCTTGGAGACGGAGGCCAGAAGAAATGGGAACCGCAGCCCCCTGCCCCACCCCTCACGCTCAACAGTCCCACCCAGCGCAGGAGAGCAAAGGAGGACCCAGGGACTGCACCTGCTTGTTTCTTTATTGAATGCACTCATTCATAGAAAACGGAAATGCAACCGTAGCCTGGACAGACACAAAATGGAGTTCTGAGCAAAGACCCAGCCTCAGCCCCTCTCCCCAGCCCAGGGAGGGCTCTAAGAACAAGGCTGGGAGAGAAACCCACCGCGGCCCGGAGCACAGGCCCCATGCAGTCTCCCCCATCGCTGGCATCTGCAATGGACTGCGTGGGGCGGGGAAGCCAGTGTGGCCATGGGGCCCGGGGCTGGGGGCAACTCCATGTAAACTCCAAGGCTTCGTGTGTGCGCACATGTGTGACTAACACAGAACTTGGCTCAAGACGGATGGAAACTCAGAAGCTAGCCCTGGTCCTGGAGTGGGGCTGAGGCCAGGGACGGAGAGGGAAGCCCCCTTCTAAGCTAGGCACTGGGGCTCCCGGTGGAGGCAGGTGGGGCTTCACATCAGCCCTCCTGTGCCTCGTGACATTCGTGACATTTGTGGGCAGTGTCGATGGCACTGAAAGGTCCCCAGCTGGGGCTTGGCAGGACTGGAGGAGGGGAAGGGGTGTCACTTTTCCCATCAATCCGAATCCTGGGGACGGAATCAGTCTGGCAGGGGGGCGACAGGATGAGGAGGTGACCTCGGAATTCAGCCCCCCCGGATCAGAAGAATTTCAAAACGGACAGACTTTCCTCGCTGAAAGAGCCAGCCCTGGGCACAGACCAGCGGAAAGAGGGTCTTGCTCTGGGCCCCCTGCAGGCCTTAGCACCAAAAGCCTGGCACCAGCGGGCCAGATCCCCACATTCTCCACTCTCACCCATCCTGGTGCAGGGGTGGGCAGTCATGGCAGCCACGTGGAGCCCAAGCAGAACGGGGGCCCTGGTGCAGGGGCATGGAAGGAAGGAAGTGGTTTGGTTCCCAGGCTGCCCAGGAGGGCAGGACTGCAGGATGTGAGGCATGAAATGGGGGGACCGACGCCTTCCCTCCTTCCTCAGGACAGCCCACAGATGGCGGCCACGGGGGGCCTCAACACTGAGAGTGAAGTAGCAATTTGGCCCCCATGTCTAGGGTTTCAGGGGAGGGGCAGGCCTCCTCCCAGCAGAGGGCAGCTGCAAGGTTTAATGACACCCATGACTGTCCCAGGCCAGGCCTGGCCTAGACCTCGCTGTCCCGCTACCACCTAGCCCTGGGCAATAGGGCTGGGACTCACACCCCTGGCACTACAGAGGTGCCCAGCAGGTGACACTGGGGCTCAGAGCCCCACGAGGTGAAGTGGAGGGCTGGGCTCCTGCTAGAAGACGTAGATCTTGTCCCTCTGGACGGTATCCAGGTCGTCGTCGAGTGTCAGTAACACCTGGTGGGGGGGGGGGGGGGAGACACCAGGTCAGCAGCAAGAACAGGTCAGCGCTAAGCTGCCCCACCCCCACCACCGGGCTGGGTGGAATCCACCTACCAGGAAGGACCCAAACATGGCGATGGAGGAGAGGAAGTGCCAGATGTCGTGGTCATCAAAGAAGTCGAGGAGAATGCAGTCCCGGTTGTGCTCCCTCGACTCTGCCGGGGTTTTCTGGGGAGAAGTCGGGCCACTGCACACTGCTCCGGCACTGGCCGGGCCAGCACCCCGCTCCCGGCCTTTGTTACACAATTCTTCCCAGGCAGGCTGCCTTCTCCTCCCTCCTGTCCCTCCCAGCTGCCTCCCTTCTGGTCCTCTGCACTTTCTCCGAGAGCAGGGCTGACGACTACGGGAGAGGCCTGGGGGGAGAGGCCCTGACCTGGGTTCTGCCCCTGCTCCCCTCGGTCCTCAGCTTCACTGTTTGCTCCAAAGCGCTACTGCCACGTCACACCCAGCGGCCCCTGCTTGGCCCCGATCATCCACCGTAGGCCTGGGGGCTGTCCGTGCCGCGCTGAGGACCAGACAGGATCCGCCCAGACCTGCCCTGCCCTCCAGGAGCTCAGAGCCTTCACGTGGCGCCCAGAAGGGGGCACTCACTCATCTCCGAATTGGCCTGTTGCCACTCAGGTCACAGTAGCTCTGGGCCATGGGTCCTTCCTCACAGCTCGGGGACTCTATGACCAAGAGCAAGGGCCCCTCCTCCAGGAAGCCTTCCAGGAACCCCTACCTCAGAGCTCTCGCCAGCTTCTGTCCTGTCCATTGCCCCTGCCCCACCTCGCTTGTGCCCTTAGTTCATGTCTCACACGGTAAACAACAAGACGCGAGCTCGCGGGCTTGCTTTCTCTTGAACTAAGCTGAGTGGCTCAAAGGCAGAGACCACGTCAGACTCAGTTCTGGTCACGGAATCAAAGCCAGCCACACAGTGGGCGCCCTGTGAGGCGCAGGACAGAATGACACAGCTGGTCAGCAGAGGGCTGGCACTTGCACCCAGTCCCTAAACTGTCCCTTCTCCCCCACTGGTCATCACATACAGGCAGGACAACTCAGCCTGGGTGTCTTGGGTTTGCCTCTCTGAGCCTCTGCTGCCCCGTAAGTACAACGCGGCTATCTTAGTAAGGAAAGGGCACAGGGCACGATGAACGTGCAGGGCTCGGAAGAGAGCAGCCTGGACAGCACTGGCCCGTGGCAGGTGTCCCCAGGACGACACTCAGAAAGGACAAGCCTGAGGGCGGCCACTCACCTGCCAGGTGCTGAGGCCCTGGAAGAAGAAGAAGAGGGCGAAGCCCCAGACCACCGACGTGCACACGATGCAGAGCAGGGGGATGAGCTTGATCCGCTCGCCGCTGCGGAGCTGCCGGGCCAGGGGAGCAACGGGAGTGAGCGCCAGGCCCCGCCCGCCCGCTCCCTGCCTCTCCTTGACCCAGGCTCCTGGCGCCCGCCTCGGCTGGCAGGACTCGGCCTTTAGGGAGCCCTGCATTCCTAGCACCTCCCACGGCTGCGGGGCTCGCTCTGGCCCCATGCTGGCAGCATGCCGTCCTCACTCCAAGGTCCACCCTGGCTGGGTTTCATGTACCCAGAATCCTGTGCTGGCCAAGAATTCTGGCCAAAGGGCTCTCCTGCAGGGGGGGACTCCTGTCACATCAGATGGCACCGGGCCCTCGGAGGCCCAAGGCCACCAGACTCAGTGAGCCCACCTCCTCTCAGCCCCTCTGCAACAACAGGGACCTGAAATGCTAACAGGGAAGGGGCTCTGAGGATGCAGCCGGCTCCCAGGGGACACAAGCAAGAGGCTTCCGTCCCGCCCCACTCAGGCCTCACTGGCACTGACAGATGAACAGAAAAATGCTCACTCCCTCTTGGTGCTGCCCCAGGCAGTCCAGGCCCTCTGCCCTCACTCACCTTCATAATAATGTAGAAGGCAAAGTAAAGCAGCAGGTTGCAGATGCCAATGGCCAGCAAGTAGGAGGCGAAATCATTGGGGCGCATGATGAGCCCGTAGGCAGCCCTGGCCGAGGGAGGAGGGGCTGCTGAGGCAGGGGGGCACCGGAGCCAGCAAGGGCCTCCCACCGACCCCCACCATGCGAGACCGGGGTTCAGAGGCCCACAGAAGATTCTAGAAGCCCAGGTGCCAACACCTCGCTGCTCAGCCCCTACTGTTTACACCCAATGTTTAAAGCTGTCCGTGGACTCGAGGCAGCCTCCCGTGGTTCCCCCAGCCAGGCTACAGCAGGCAGTGGCCACACTCACAGGGACCAGTTGATGATGTTGCCCATGACCAGCAGCACCATGCGGTCCTGCGGAAGCAGAGACACGGGGACTGAGACGGAGAGGCACACAGACAGGGAGCCCACAGGAAGAAGGGCCATACCAGCTGGCCCCCCCCTGCCCTGGGCTCCCAGCTATAGCCCCCCCGCCCCCCAGGGTAGGGAAGATTAGCGGGGTGGGCTGGGGAGCCGGGCAGGTACCACGTAGAGGGGCCAGCTGCACTGCCGGATGCAGTCCGTGTAGAGCACATGCAGGACGCGGCGCAGGATCCCCGAGTCTGTGAGGAGAAGGGCGTGGCGCTGAGAGGGTGGGCGCCCTTCTTTGCCAGACCCCTCAGCTGGATCTGCCGAGGCCGCGCACGGCTGTCTCCAGGTCCTCACTCGCTGCGCCCTCCAGGGCCCCTCCGAGAGAGGACACGACCCCGAGTCCCGCAGGTGCCAGGTCCCGAGGCCACAGAGCCTGCATTGGGACCCATGCCGCCCGGGCTATGCCCTCACCCAGCTTCCAGCGGCCCATGTAATAGAGCTGTGTGCTGAGCAACAGTGTGGCGGTGATGTGGATGATGGAGAAGACGATCCAGAAGGCCGTGTTCCCTTTGCCGAACACCTGTCGGGAGGCCATTGCGGGGCAGGACTGAGAAGCTGCCCAGTTGCCCGTGGCTCCCACAGCCCGCCCTTCCTGGGGCTCACTGCTGGGTCAGGCTGGGACTGTCAGTGGGCAGGGCCAGCAAGGCACCTCAGGGAAGGAGCGGGGAGCCCTCCTGCAGGAGAGGGGGCTGGGGTGCAGGCCCACAGGTGCACGAACGCACGGGCACCTTTCCTACAGGCTGGGCAGAGCGGGTCAGGCCCTCACCACGCCCAGCACAGAGAAGAAGATGACGATGGCCAAGCAGGCGTAGGCGCTGTAGGCACTGGCATTGATGTCCGGGTGCCGCTTCTGGTACAGCTTCAGCATGCAGAGGCCGGCGATCATGTACATGAACGACGTGTCTGGGTCAGGGGACGTGGGGGTGAGTGACAGAAGCAAGGCTCGGCAGAGAACCCGCAGGCCGGCAACCAGAGGAGCAGGGAACCCCAGTCCACGGTGGGCTGGCACTCGAACTCCAGTCCCTAACCATCCCTGCCACCCCACTGGTTGTCACCCAGAGTCTCATGTCTCCTGATGACAACTTAGCCCGAGGGTCTTCGTGTGCGAGCGGCCTGAGACCAGGGGCGGTTTCGCAGTGGCCTCTGTTTGCTCAGTACTTGCACACACAGTACTTTGCTCAGTACTTGCATGGGTTCTTTTCTAAGTGCTGGCTACAGACGGCACACTGGCAACTTGGCCTGGGAGTTTCCGACAGAGCTGAGCCTTAGGGATTCCCGTGGGTGACCTGGGGCTGGTGGCAGACTCAGCTGGGTTCCTGTTCTAGGTTGAGCCCGAGTAGAGAGAGGCCTCACTTACCGAACTGGAAATTGGTATAGTTGGGGCAGACATGATAGCAAGCACTAAGCAGCCCCTCCATCATCAGGGCTGTGCCCATGGCATAGAACAGGCCAAAGTGTTTCGGGATCCCACATTCCTGTTGGGGGGAAGGGGGAGGGCAGGGAGCAGGTGAGGCGAGCAGGGAGGGAGCGACACCAAGAGGGAGCCCTGAGAGGAGTGGAGGGGGGGAAGCAGGTGGCACGTGTGAGTGGGTGTGACAGGGCGCTAGGCCAGGGTGGGCAGGGCCGGACACAGCCACGCCCACGCCTGGCAGGAAGCGTGCGCGGAGGCAGGTGCTCGCTCACCAGGGCGTACAGGTCGTTGCGCAGCAGGGCCCGGTTGTGGTTGATCTCCCGCTGCAGGATGATGAGCAGGAACAGCAGCCCCAGCAGGATGTACCCCAGGTTGCTGAGGATGTTGTTGAAGGCGCTGGAAGGGGGCAGTGCCACACGCCGGCCTCAGCCTCGGGCCCAGCCAAGGCAGGCGATCCCAAAGCCCCTGCCCCAGCCTGGTTCACCGCTGGCCTGGAGAACCCGCCCCCCGCCCTGCCGACTCCTCCTCCTCCTCCCCGGGCATGCTCCCCACCTGAGGTTGCCCAGCGGGTGGGCACACAGGAAGTTGTAATAGCAGATGTCCTGGTTCCCTGTGACATTCACCACCTGCACGAATGGGGAGTGAAACTGCAGCCCACGCCCCGCCTCCCTGCCCCCCAATGAGAGCACGTGCTACCACGGCCAGCCATGCGTATGCCGGCCAGCCATGCGTATGCCGGGTACCCCAGGCACTGGCTGCTTTTGAGAAGTGAGACGCCCGGCAACACAGTGCTCTCTACCCAGAGGCAGCGCTGAGATTCAGGTGCACAGAAAAGGGAAGGGAAACTAGCACAAAGTCACAGCGCTTTGGTTTCACAATGCCCACAGCTACCGGGGAAAGGGCTGCCATTTGGGCTTATCTTGTCCCCATTCTGCAGACGAAGAAACTGATACTCAGGGAGGTGAAGAGATTTGCCTAGGGACAGGCCGCAAGTAAAGTGGAGCTGGGGCTTGAACCCAGGTCCTCACACCGACTACCTGTGCTGGTTCCAGAGCCCCAGGGCCCTCCCTGTCCCTCACGGTGGCCTTGGTGAGCCAGCCCCAGCCCCTCACCGTCTGGTAGGTGATCACTAGCTGTACCACGGGCAGGGCATAGAAGACCGCGATGGTGGCAATGTTCCTGCAAAGGGTGAGGGAGGCGGTGAGGCGGCTGGGGACCAGCCCCCGCCCCCGCCAGGGACCAGCCGCCACCCCCACCAGGGACCATGTGCTGAGCCCGCTCACCAGAAGTAGATCTGGTACTTCTTCCGCAGGACACGCTTGTCCTTCCGCGCCAGGTCGGCCACGTAGAGGTATTGCTGGGGAGAAGCTGCAGTGAGCCCCATGGTCCCACCACCCGGGAGAAACCCTCCCTAGCCAGGCCCAAATTCAAGGCAGGCAGGGTCCTAGGCCCCCTCCCCAACCCGCGTGGCTCGTCAACCCCAGAGCATTCGCTGCTGCACAAGACGCTGGCGATCGATCGGATGACTTTCCTCTGGAATCGACCCTGCCCCGCCACGCTCTTGCCTCCTGCTGCCCCCAGAGACCACACGGGCGGGAGATACGCTGGGGCCAACACACAGGAGGCCCCTAGCCAGCCGGGCACACAGACCTTGGTGCGGATGACATTCTTGTCTGAATCGATGTCAGTCAAGGTGTCATAGTCATCCTCCTCCACGGAGCTCATGGAGTCCAGTCGTGGCCGGGTGGCCCCGGGATCAAAGGGGTGGTCTGGGAAGGGCAGGGAGGGAGGGGTTGTACTGGCAGAAGCGAAGCCGCAGGTGTGTCCCCCCATCAGAGGCAGCTGTCACAATTACTAGGCAGTGGGGAAAAGGCATACTGTAGGCTGGGGCTCAGAGCTGAGGTGGGAGGAGGAGGGGGGCTCAGGCACTAGGAGAGCCACCAGGTACTCCCAAGTCCTAGAGGGGCACGAGGGTGGGCGCTGCAGAGGCCACCACACAGTGCTCCAGGTCTGCCCCTGCGGGCTCGCCAGGCTGAGCACTGAGCACACTCCGGGCACAGACACTGGACTCGGCGAGTCATGCTGATTAGAAGGTGCTGAGCCCCGTGGGTTCTGAGGAGACGCAGTCTTGGCCCCTGCTGGCTTATAGACCCAGAAGGGCTGGGGTACAGGCAAGGGCGACAGGCCTCCCTCACTCTGTGTTTGCCTCTCGCCTTCAGAGGCTCCTTCCCGTGGCCATGCCTGATCAACGACCCCAGTGGCCAGGAAGCGAAGGTGCCGGCAGAGCACAAGCCACCAAGAACACGTGGCCTGGGGCTGGCAGAGAGACCAGTACCCGCCTCCCTCAGAAGACACGAGAGCTGGCCATCGCTGTCATTAGATGGGGAAGCCATGCACAGAGCAGCTTTCCAGCCCCGGAGCCGGTGGGCTCCCATCAACCGCCCTGGCAGGAGCTGATTGGCAGAGCGGCCCCGCCCCCTCCCCACATCTACCCATGGCAATGCACAGCTGCCGCATCTGGCCAGAGGGGAGGCGTCGCTTGAACTGGTCGAGCCCTTCAAAGGAAAGGGAAAGTTACCGGGGAACTGGGGCCAAGGGTGAAAGAAGAGGGCAGAGGGGGGCAAGAAAACAGCACCTGGCAGAGGAGGCACCTGCCCACCGCAACGCTCACCCAGCCAACACCGGCCCTGCACCACACAGCCCCGCGCTGCTGGCCCACTCACCCTGGTAACCATAGGAGACGTCTCCCGTGCCGCTGCTGTCCACCAGCCCATCCGTGGAGCCCGAGCCGCTCTCTGCAGGGAACAGCACGGGTGAGGCAGGTAGGAGAGCTCTCAGGGACAGGGATGACCAGCGGCCAGGGCACAGCTCTCAGGGGGCCGGCTAACATTGGACGACCTCAGAGGTGGCAGCCACAGCAGCCCAGGCTGGGAGTGGGCAAGCACAGCCTCGGGCTTTGACACATACCAAAGGAGCCATAGTTGTAACCCTCATATGGGGAGCCGCCAGGAAAGGAGTCAGCCAGGACCCGAGGGTGACCTGTGGCAAAAAAACAAAAAACAAACAAACAAACAAAAAAACAAGATCCTCTTAGCCCTGGAAACAGAGAGGCCAGGAACCGTGGGGGAGGAGGGAAAGCAGAACCCAGGGAAGACGGCCACAGCCCCCCCTCCCCTTCCCTGCAGCAAAGATAACGCATCTGCCCGCCCGGCCCCGGCGTGCCCCTCGCCTGCCCTGCTCTCTCCTCCCTAAAGAGACAGCAAGGCCAAGGCACTGAGGTGTGGAAGTGACCAGCAGCAAGGACAGAGACATCAGGCCAGCCCCCGGGCTTCACCCCCGCACCCCCCTCCCCCGGCCTGCAACTCCTCTGCCCCCGGCACCTGGAGCTTACCAAGGAGAGAGGCTGAGAGAGAAGGTCCCAAGCAGGAGGGAGGACAGAAAGAGAGGGTGCGGTGGAGGCAAAGGAGAGAGAACAGGAAGTTAATAACCCCAGAGACAGAGCCGCACGCCCCATGCCTGAGGCGGGCAGGCAGTGTGCCCAGAGCCAGACGTGCAATCCGGGGACAGCGCCAGCTGCAGGACACAGTGTCCCAGCCCCCCTCCACCTGCAGACTGGGACTCCCCACAGGAATGCCCAGAAGCCCCCAACCCAGGGGAACGACCCACCACTTTCTCTTCCAAACGCTACGCAAACTCTGCCCTCCCCGCCCAAGGCCCCTGCAGGTACCGCTTTCAGGGCAGGCTCGGTCTACAGTCACCAGCAGGGTCTTCTTCCTCTGCCTGCGGGGACAGTATCCAGAAGCTGCCCAGATGGGCCAGGACGAGGCCTTCCCTGCAGCCTCTCCTGCCCGTTCTCACCCCTCTGGCCCTGACCCCCACTGGGGGCAATGTGGGGCATCCCTGCTTGAGGAGAAGGTGAGGGGGCACTGTCTTCCAGAGGAAGGCCCAAGAACCACACCTGCTAACAGGGCCTCACCTTCCTACGGCCAGCAGGTGGTGGACATCACTCTGCTGGGTCCTGCCAGGCCACCTTTCCCACACGCGCTGCCCAACTCTCCCCAGACCAGGGCACTGCCCGGCAGCTGCACTTTACCTCCAGTTCTCCCAACAGGCCAGCAGGACGGTCAGCAGGTAGAAGGAGAGGAATATGCCCAGGCAAAAGAGCATGCCGCCCACGTAGGCCTCGGCTGTGGGGCGGGAAGGAGGCAGGTGAACAGGTCTCGTCCAGACCCCCGGACACAGCCCACTGTGGCACCCACGGACCTCCGTGACCTGGCATCTCTGCCCAGCCCGGTGTTTCACCTCCTCTCCCCTCCAGTGTAACGACCCAGCCAGTGTGCACATTGGCAGTTCCCCAAGCATGCCAAACTTGGACACGATCCTATCTGCTCATGTCCTTCCCTGTGCATTCTACAGTCTTCTCTTTCTCCGTCTTGAAAATTCCCTCTTGACTTCGTCTTCAACGTCTCCTCCACCCTGATTCCCCCTGCTCGGTGCCCATCTCAGCCCTCAGCACCCTGCAGAGTAACAGCCTCCAGCCCCTCTGCACAGGAGCTCCCCAAGGACCGAGCCCAGGCCCAGCAGGAGGTGCTCAACAAATATTTGTAGAATAAATAGCCCGTACAGGAGAGGCAGCTTCTCTTCTCTCCTATCACAATCCTTATTTTTATCTCATACTTTCCAGTTTATAAAAGGCCCTGTTTAATCATTCAGTAAATATTTATCGAGCACTGGCTAGGGGCCCAGGACTTTTCTGCTAATACCGTGCTAAATCTCACAACTTGGGCTAATGGGACAGCTTTTATTGCCTCCAGTAAAGAAACAGGGCAACAGAGGCACAGCGGCATGACGCTGCTGGTGAGGGGTGGAGGGTGAACCACAACTCAGCTCTCCCCTCCCCAGCCCTGGGCTTCGCCTACTCTGCACTGCATGGCCCTCGCCCCCAGCCCTCCCACCACGGGCCCCTCATTCCCCCAGCTCCCCGGTCAGCAGCTTGAGTCCGCATCTCCCTTCCTGTCAGAAGGGCGGAGCCATAACGACTTGTCCTCCCCACCCAGCCGCCCACACTCACACGTCACTGCTTGAGACACCAGCACAGACAGGGTTTTCTGGCGGTGCCCTTGATCGACCGGTTCATCTGGAAGTAAGACATCAAACAAGCAAAGAAGTGGTAGCCTGCAGCTTCGTTAGAGGCAGTGGGCTGAGCCCTTGGAGACTCGGGTGGAAACCCATGTCCTACCAGGTCCACCCATCAGCCACCCGGGACCTCCCTAGAAGCCACCAAGCCCTGCCCATTCCTCCCAGGCCCAGGGCACAAAATGTACCTTCTACAAAGGGGTAGAAAGGCAAGGAACCCCCACAGGCCTGGTCTTCAGTCTTCACCACCACTACCACGTAAAAGCTGTTGCTGGGGAAGTCTTTGCGCTGCAGGATACGACCGTCACCATCACCATCACCATCACCATCATTCTCGTCACCACCATCACCATCATCCTCGTCACCATCACCATCACCATCATCCTCGTCACCATCACCATCATCATCGTCACCATCACCATCACCATCATCCTCATCACCACCATCATCCTCGTCACCACCATCATCCTCATCACCATCACCATCACCATCATTCTCGTCACCACCATCACCATCATCCTCGTCACCATCACCATCATCTTTGTCACCACCATCATCCTCGTCACCATCACCATCATCTTCGTCACCACCATCATCCTCGTCACCATCACCATCACCATCATCCTCATCACCATCACTACCACCACCATCCATGCCTCCTCCCTTTTCTGAACACTTTCTTTGGGCCGGACATCGTGCTAAATTCTTTTTTTTTTTTTTTTTTTTTGAGTTTGCAGAGCTAGATTTACTGAACACGCTGCAAGTAAGCAGCAGCAGGCAGGGCAGCCAGAAGCCGGCCCGCTGGCACAGACTGCCTAGGGAGCCGCAAGCAGGACAGCCAGCGGCTGCGTGCTGCTCCACGCCTCATTTCACTGAATCCTCAGAAGCGCCCTTCGTCTCTTCTCCCTGCCAGACAGGCTCAGCGACGGTAGCTCAGGGCCACTTTCCACTAAGTGTAAGAGTCAGGATTATTTGGCCCCAGAGCCCAAACCCTCTATCTACACTGCAGCTAGGTGAGAAATCACGTGCACGTGCCACACGGGTTGCGCTATTCCAGGCTCTGTATCAGGCAGGAGAAAGCGTGGAGGGGCCACGTGTCCTGCTGGGTCCCTGACTTGCTGCTGGAGTGGAATGCACGGGCTCCCCCTCCCTGTCCTCAGAACAGGGCTGGGCCTTGCTAATGGCAGCTTCCCACCCAGGCCACGGCCCTGGCGCTCTTTCCCTCTCCTCACTCGCGTTACAACAAATGAAGGAGATGAAACAACAAGAATGGGAACTCTGCCTCCTCTTCTCCCTGCGGCGGATTGGGAGTGCAGTTCAAGCCTACGTGTAGCAGGGGACCCACGGACACAGGGACTGAAAGACCAGGACTCAGTCCTGTGTAGGAACAGGGCGGAGGCAAAGGAGGGCCAGGCGCACGTCCTACCTGCACAGTGATGGCGGCCTTCTTAGTCATCGTCTGGTACATGCCAATGAAGGCTACGTTGTTGTCCAGGTCATAGACAGGGCACTACAGAGGGAGAAGGGGAAGGCAGATGTTAGGGGACCTGGGCCCTATCAGCAGCTGGAGGACAGCAACAGGGCAGGCAACTTACCAGGACATCCTGGATGGAGATGACCGAGCAGGGGAAGGCCTTGTTGGAGGTCACCTTGACAATCACCGAGTCCACTCCCTCAGGGAACTCGTACTTGAAGTACTGAGGGCACAGGAGGGCCAGGGAGAGACCCATCTCGCTGACAACGCAGTCTCCGGCGAGCGAGGCCCCAGAGTCCTCTCGGGTTGGGCAAGCAGCCCCATTTGCTGTACACCATTCCCCTCAACCTCAGATGGGCACTCAGGACAGTGGCCGAGACACAGCAGAAGAGGCGGCAGCCAGACCCCACATGTCTGCCGGTCGTCAGAGTCCCTCATGAACAGTACCACGACCATGAAAGCCCCAGCGCCTTGGCCACTGGCCACCCCGCTTCTCACGTTCCAGCGCCCCCATTGGGCCCCCACTTGTTTTTCCCTTATGGTGCAGACAACAGGGAGGTATTACCTGGGGCTGCGCTGCAGTGGTATTGAAGCTGAACTGCTCCCCAGTCCTGCGGGGCAGAGAAGACCCCACACGGTCACTCCCAGGGCCTGCGGGACGGCCAGGCCCCGGATCCTCCCTCTCTCCCTCGGGCAGACCTGAGCACAAAGTTGTCCATCCGGATGACCCGGAGCTGATACGTGGTGTTGACTGGTGACAGGGTGGAGACGTCCACGTAGAAGAACTGGACCTCAGACTCATTCTTGGTGGGGGGCTGGCACAGTGTCCGTTCTACCTTTTGGTAGAGGTACTTGCGCTGATACCTGGGGCCCAAAGGCAGGAGTCAGGGCGTGACCAGTGTCCCGGTCAGCCTGCCCCTCTAGCCCCTCTAGAGGAGTGAGACCCCAGGGCCCCCATCTGGCCTCGACCTCCCTAGCCCAGGTCCACAAAGGGCTAAGTTGGCCGCATGCCCTTGACCGGCCTCCTGGCTCAGGGAGCTCCTGGGGGAGGCTCCAGGCGAGGCCCAGCCAGGCTGCCCTGCCCTGGTCCCCACGTCCTACTCACAGCCCTCGCAGGATCAGGGGCACCTGGAAGGACACCACAGCCTCCTTCTGGCGGACCACAAACAGCAAGGGCGCATCCTTCTGCTTGTTCAGGACGTTCACGGACACGCGTACGCCCTCAGTCTGCAAACGACACGCAAACACCCCTCACTCCAGCCTCAGCCGCCTGACACACGGCTCCCAGACCAGATGGCGAGCCCGGCCCTCCCCAACGACACTCTGGTCTGGTTGGGAAGCCGGAGCAACCCTCGGCCGTCGAGGAGGAACGGGTGAAGAGGAGATGTGTACGGAAGGGGCCAGCTCCTGGACAACAGGTGTGTACCAGATGGCAGGACCCAAGCCCCAGGAATACAACAGAGACCTTGGGAGCCTGCTTGGGACACCCCTTTCCTACCAAGTGCATGGGATGCACAGGTTCTTACACTCAGGTATGTACACACACACACACAGGAAAACAAGAAGTGCTCCCCAGCCTTCTTCTTTGTGACGGAGGAAAGCGGCAGGAAGCTCCAGTTCCACCACTACAACTAATGAGGGGAGGGCCGGGGGAGCAGGTGAATCTCCGCCCAGGACGAGCGTGGCGAGGTCCCTCCACATCCCTGGGTCTCAGTCCCCCTCCTATAAAATAACACTGTTCAAAACAAAACTAAGTACACCTGGGCTGCCGCTCGCGGCCTGAGCCCACATACGGGAAACAAGAAAGGACTCAAGCAGAAAGATCCAACTTCAGAAAACCAAACTCTGCCCCATCCTGGGGAATGATACTAAGAATAAAAGATTCCCCATTCTCAACTGCACGGCTCCTGGAACCACACAGGCAGCCTAAGGGACTCCCCCAGCCTCAGCCCGGCCTGAGGTCCAGACTTCCCAGCCCTAGCAACTGGGAACGCCCTGCTGGGCAGCAAAGGGAAGAGCAGTGGGAGCGAGGTAGCTTCTTCACTGTGGCCGAGCTCCCCTTCTGCCATCCGCTGTGCACTTGGCCTCCACTCCCAAGGCCAGCCGGCGTTCCGGCTGGAGAGTCCTGCACCCATCTCCGGGGGAAGGCCGAACTGGAACTCGCTCGGGCAGAGCCTTTTCCACCTGGGACATCCCCTCGCAGCCAGCCACGCCAGAGCAGCCAGGCCTGCTCACACCACAACCCGTGGAAGGGAGGTGGTCCACAAGATGGTAAGGCGACAACTTCAAAAGCCATCCGGGCGGAGACTCAGAGGAGCACCGGTGGCCAGGGAGGGGGGACTAGTTTGGAGGCTGCCTCGTGGTTCCCAGCGGGGTAGCTGGTCCATGAGGTCTCCCAAGAGTACAAGGAGGCTGGCAGAACCGCCCGGCACCCCCCGGCCAGCCTCAGCCCTCACCCGGTTGCGGGTCACGGTGTGGTTGAAGGTGTAGATGTTGACCAGCTCGCTGTTGACCTCGTCCACGTAGGTGTGCTCAAACTCGGCGTCCTTCTGCGACACGTTCTTGGGCCCCAGGGCCCCCAAATGGCTCTCGACCGAGGCCACCAAGAGCGCCAAGAAGGCCAAGCCCAGAGCGAACATGGCCCCGGCAGGGCGGCTGTGGCGGCGGCTGTGGCGGCGGCGGCGACAGGCGACAGGACACCTCCGGGACGGGTGGCGGCTGCGGCCGCAGCTTCCAGCATCTCACCAGGACCAGAACTTTAACCCCGGTCCGAGATTAGGAAACGTCCCCTCCCAGGAGCCGCGGAGACACTCGTAGGGGCCCCGGTGGGGAGGGGGCGGCGGGGGTGGGGTGGGGAAGGGAACTACGGGAAGGGGTCCCAGCTCACGAGGGGCTGAGCAACTCCCCGAGACCCTGCAGCCCCCGGCCAGGGCCGGGAGAACCGGGGGCGCTGGTTGCCGGGAGCCCGGAGACGCCGGGAAAGGGGAGGGGAAGCAGCCGGCGAGGGCGGCCGCGAGGGAGGAGAGTCGGGAGGGTGAGGGGAGCGATAGGTCGTAGCGACTGGACGCCAGGCCGGCCAGCGAGTTTTTCTGGGACGTGGGCCCTTTAAGGGCGGGCGGACGCGGCGGCCCGGGCGCGGAGCTCGGCTAGTGCGCCGCACCGCCGGGCGGTAAACAGCAGAGCCGCCGACCCGCCCACTGTGATGTCAGGGGAAACTGACACGGATTTAAAGGGCCAGGTCCCGGATTTGTCCTTAAAGGGGCCGCAACCTTCCAGGGGAAAGGGAAAGTCTCCCCCCCACCCCCCAACACACCATGGCGGTCTCCAGCTCCTACTGGCTGCCACCTCTGGAGGTTACCGTTGGAATAGATGCATGTTTGCATGAAGGATGTCCAAGTGTTGGGTTCTCAATGAGAAATTCTTCGCTCATAGAGATCTCCCCATCCTTACTGCTATTTCCACTACTATCTTCCCCTCCATTCGAACCCCTGCCTCCCCCCCCCACCACCACACCTCCCTCTCTCCTGGGATCTTAAAAAGCGTAGAACTCAAGGCACTGGGAGACAGCACTGAGGGAAAAACTGAGGTGGAAATGCAAGAGGCCCAGCCTCTAACCAGTGCCCCTTGCAAGGGACCCCATGGCTGCCCACCGGCGTGAGGAGGTTGGTGAGCTAATAGGCAGTTAGGTCGGGTCCCTGTTGGAATGGGAAGAGGGCAAGTGCCTTTAAGAATGGTCAAGGTGCTTCTGCACAGAAGCTGCCTTTAACAAGACAAAACACCACTCTCCCCCTCTCTGAGTTTCTAGTTTTATGTGAGAACAGAAGGCTGAAGTTACGACACAGGATTACAGTCTCCGCCCTCTGTCCTTCCCCCAATGTGCTTAAAAGACCCCACTTTGACCAATTTCCCCGTCTTCCTCTCTTGGAGCCCTCCCTGCTGATGCCACGGCAGGAGGCTTCTGACTTAGATAAATCTTGCTTTGCTTACTGACCTGTCCTTTTCTACGTGAGACAAGAACCAAGGTCTCCTTCCTTCCCCCTAACACAGGGAATTTAGCAAGGATTGGGACTGGTGTGGTGCAGTGGGTTATGTCGCCTCTTACCATGATAGTATCCCACCCCAGAGTGCTGGTTCCAGGCCCAGCTACTCTGCTTCCAATCCAGCTCCCTGCTAATGCACCTGGGAAGGCAGCAGAAGACCGCCCAAGTGCTTGGACCCCTGCCACCACTTGGGAGACCTGGATGGAGTTCCTGGTTCCTGGCTTCAGTGTGGCCCAGCCCTGACTGTCTCAGCCATTTGGGGAGTAAACCAGCCAATGGAAGGTCTTGTCTCTGACTCTTTCTCTCTCTGAGTCAGTCTGCCTTTCAAATAAATAAAATCAATCTTTAAAAACATTAAAAAATAATTTTTGGTACTTTCCAAAACTGTAGCTTGTCTACAAGGTACATGTATTGCTTTTCTAAGACAAATGTCTACACTGAGCTTGAGCCTGGTGTGCTTTAAATGGTCACAAGCTGAGGGTCACAGTCTCAGGTACAGGCTGGCTGGTGCTACAGCTGTGTTGGATGAACCTGTACTGCGGGGTGGGGAGAAGCATTCCAAACTGGCTTCTTGGGCTTCGAGGCAACCCTAGGCCTGTTGCAGATACACATTTCAGGGGCACCCGCAGCCTGGCCCCGAGTGCTTAGGTCTGAGTCCTGACTCTGCTCCTGATTCCAGCTCCAGCACCGGCGATGCCACCCAGGTGGGGAACCTCCCTTAGTTCCCAGCTCCTGGCTCGGGTCTGACACAGGGCTGGCATTGTGGGCATCTGGGGGAATGACTCAGTGAACAGGAGCTGTCTCTGCCTTTCAAATAAAATAACTTTAAAATGCATGCCTGGGGCCCTGCATCACACACACTGAATCACAGTGCAGCCCAGAAATCTGCATTTATCGCTACAAGGTCTGAATACTGCCCTGGAGCCAAGCAGCTGTGGAGGACCTGCTTTCCTGGCGGTATGGGGTGGGGGCACCCAGAACGGATCTTTCCCCTTTGCAAGGGCTCAGGGCCTTGGAGTTGCCAGCACCTTGGTGTTTGGATAGGCCGTGAGAGGGGAGAGCAGGAGCCCTGTGTTCCCAGCCCCTCTGCCCACGCCTTGGGGAGGGCCGCTGCCTATGATATGAATAGGCCCTTTCTGAGGTCTGCGGGAGAGGAGAGAAGGCCTTTTTTGTTGGCTCCAGCAGTCCACATAAAAGAAGGGCAGTACTGGGTCTCAAAGACAGATTTGTGAGCGCGAAGGGGAGATGTCAAGGTCTTAGTGCAGCGCTGCTGGCCTTCTACACAGGCCCAGCTAACGCCTTCTCTGTCCTATTCTACCTAAACTCAACACCCCCACCCCCACCCCGGCCCTGAACAGGGCACAGTGGGGTCACAGGGTAAAGGATTCCTGTCTCCCTGTAAGACACCATTCCTAGGCCTGACTACCTAGTGGACCAAAGCAACACTGCCATTTACCAAGCAGCTGACAGGGCTCCCAAGCTTCCAGGGACCCAGCCCCATTGTAAAAGATGTATTTATTTGTTTAGTTAATTAGTTATTGGAAAGACAGAGAGAGAGAGAATCTTCTATCACTGTTTCTCCTCAAAGGGCCACAACAGCCAGGACCACGCGGTGCCCCCGCCCCCTCCCACCTCCCGTGGATAGCCCAGGCCATCATCTGCTGCCTTCCCAGGAGCATTAGTAGGAAGGTGGACCAGCCTTGGGATCTCTGACGTTTAGGTGAGAGGACAGGGAGGAAGCAGCAGCTGGCTCAGGGGTATGGTTAGAATGCCCTGAAGACTGTACCTGTCGTGAGACACCGTAAGAACCCCAGCAAATGAATTAGCCCAAGGGGGAGTAGCTATGTCTGTGGGTAGGTGGCGGGATGAAAATGGACTTTACAATCGAGTAATGGTATAACTTTAACCCAGAAAAGAGACTGTATAAAGCGAATGCCTGTGAAGGAAATGTACGTGAAGTTCCCTGTTTTGTGACCATTAAAAGGGCTCGGTGTGTCTATCTGGAGCTCAGAATAAACTGTCTGGTCACAGGCAGCCCTGGCAGCAGCAGCTCAGACTTCCTTCCCCCGTGCACAGTCTGTTCTGTCCCAGGGCTGCCCTTGTGTCTGGCTTTCTCGCTTTCAACGACTGAGAACCGGACGCACTACAGGTTGGTGACCAGACACAGGATTCGTGCTGCCACGCTGGGGAGAAGCTCTCCAACCTGCCGCCCAGCTTCCTGGCATCCTGGCAAAAGCAAGGACTTCCAATCAGAAAGTCCTGGTAACCCCTGCGTTGTGTGTCTTAGGCAAATGACTTCAAACTCCCAAGCCTTAGGAGCTCCTTCTCTCCTCCATTGTCCTGGAGAGCACACAGCAGACTGGGCCCGGCTGCATTCATCCTCCTAAGCTATTGTGTAAAGAACAGGAAGAGACGGGCGACAGGGCAGTTTCGGTCAGATGGGCAGAACTTTCAGCCGGCCCCAGATCAGTCACTTTCCATTTCCTGAAACCTGGCTTTTGCCATTCGCACTGAGAAACGTGTGCTTCCCTCTGGCCATGCGCTGGAACCCACTCAGCTTTCCAGGAAATGAGGCTGGCACCAGCTTGCGGACAACAGGCAGATACATAATTGATTAGCTCAAATCCGTGCCTCCACAGATCACTGATAAAAATGAGCCAGCCACCCTCTTGCTTCAGGACAGCGTGGCGTGGAGCCCCGCCTAAGAAATCAGACTGCAGCTAAAGAAACTTGACCCATGTCTGGCTCTATCTGAAGATCCCAGGTAGCCTTACTCAGAGATGTTCTCTGATACAGGCCACACCACACACCTCTGTGTACATTTCTCTATTGCTTCACTGGGTCTCAGGCCTCAGTGCACAAACGTGGTTTCTCCTTAATACATTTATTCCTCTCAATCAATCTATCCTTTTTTCCTACCTTCACTTTTATTTGTTTAAAAAAAGATTTGAAAGTCAGAATTAGAGAGAGACACGGAGAGACAGAGAATCTTCCAACTGCTGTTCACTTCTCAAAATGACAGCAATGGTCCCGCGGACTGGGCAGGGCCAAAGCCAGGAGCCAGGAGCTTATTCTGGGTCTCCCATGGGGGTACAGGGGCCCAAGGACTTGGGCCATCTTCCACTGCTTCCCCAGGCCACAGCAGAGAGCTGGATTGGAAGTGGAGCAGCTAGGACTTGAACCAGCACCCACATGGGATGTTGGTGTTGTAGCCTACCCCTTCTACATTCACTTTTCTTAGAAATATATATATATTTTTTAAGATTTGACAGGCAGAGTGACAGAGAGAGAGAGAGAGAGAGTGTGTGTGTGTGTGTGTGTGTGTGTGTGTGTTTCCATCTGCTGATTCATTCCCCAAGTGGCCACAACAAGCCAGGGTGGGGCTAGGCCAGGCCAAAGTCAGGAGCCTGGAACTCACACGGGAGTGTCAGGGACTCAAGTCCTTGGACATCCTCTCCTGCTTTCCCAGGTGCATCAGCAGGAAGTTGGATTGGAAGTGGGCTGCCAGGACTAGAACTAGCACTCCAGCCTCTATAAAAATTATCTTTATTCATTCCATCTAGTTCTAATCAGGTAATTACAAAATAGGTCTCAGAAAATTTTCTATTGGGTATTCATTGCATTTTTCTGCTTTTGCTCTTAATTGAACATTGCTTCACTTTTATCCTTATCTTTAGCAGAAATATTTGAATTTTAACTTTGTCATTAGTATCAGCAGAAATAACAACTGTTGTCACCCATGGTATCATTAAAAGAACCAGGAACTGAACTCAAAAGATTTGCATTGGAGCACGTGTTTGCCACTTGAGACAGCCATATAACAGAGAGCCTGGGTTTGAGTTCCACCTCTATTTCTGATCCAACTGCCTGCTAATGCCCATGCTGGGAAGCAGCAGGTGATGACTCTAGTACTGGGGTCCCTGTCATCCATGTGGAAGACCCAGATTGAGATCCTGGCTCCTGGCTTTGGCATGGCCCAACCCTCTCTGTTGCAGGCATTTGGGGAGTAGACCAGTGGATTCCTCTGCCTTTAAAATCAAATAAAGATAAAAAAGATATGATTTGTGTTTCATTTTCTTTTTTTAGGATTTATTTATTTGAAAGCAGAATTGGATGGACACAGAGATCCTGTATCTGAGATGGCCGTAATGGCCAGGGCTGGGCCAGGCCAAAACCAGGAGCCAGGAACTCCATCTGGATCTCCCATGTGGGTGGCAGAGGTACAAACACTTGGGCCATCTTTCACTGCTTTCCCAGATGCATTAGCAGGGAGCTGGATCAGAAACAGAACACTAAAAACTCAAACCAGCACTCCAGAGTGGGATACCAACATGGCAAGTGATGGCTCAATCCACTGCGCCACATGCCTGTCCCTCAGTTTCTTCTTCTTTTTTTAAATTTATTTGACAGGTAGAGTTACAGAAAGAGAGAGAGAGAGAGACAGAGAGAAAGGTCTTCCTTCAGTTGGTTCACCACCCAAATGGCCACTATGGCCAGCGTACCACACTGATCCAAAGCCAGGAGCCAGGTGCTTCCTCCTGGTCTCCCATGCAGGTGCAGGGCCATCTTCCACTGCCTTCCTGGGCCACAGCAGAGAGCTGGACTGGAAGAGGGGCAACCGGGACTAGAACCCGGTGCCCACATGGGATGCCGGCGCCGCAGGTGGAGGATTAGCCAAGTGAGCATGGCGCTGGCCCCTGTCCCTGTTTCAATTCTGACAGGCTCTGGCTAGTTGACCATGAATAAATCACTCAATTTTCCACTCCTTCATTCTTTCATTTATTCAGTGTCTAATTTGTGCTTGTGCTGGTTTCTAAGCTAAGGGCTGAAAATATAGATAGTTAAAACACATTCTCTTCTTTAGGGATTCATAATTTAGCAGTGTAGACAAATAGTTAAGCATGTAACACAGAGTAAGTACAGTGACAAAAGACTTAACAAGGCATCATGGGAGCTCTGATCTAACACCAGAACTGGCAACAGGGGAAATCAGGTGCTCCTCAGAGACTAAAAACAATTATTCGAGAATTAAGAGACAAGGGATACAGACCTCCTACCTTTTGGGCACTCCCCAAGTGCCCAAAAGAGGTGGGGCTGGGCCAGGACCGAAGGAGGGAGCCAGGAACCCAGTCCAAGTCTCCCATGTGGGTGGCAAGGACCCAACTGCTTGAGCCATCATCACTGCCTCCTAGGGTGTGCATTAGCATCAGGAATTGCTGCCAGGCATCGAGCAGAGGTACTCCCATATGGATGCAGGTGTCTTAACTTCTAGGCTACACGCCAAACCCTCTGAGCTTTTTTTTTTTTTTTTTTTTTTTTTTTTTGACAGGCAGAGTGGACAGTGAGAGAGAGAGACAGAGAGAAAGGTCTTCTTTGCCATTGGTTCATCCTCCAATGGCCGCCGCGGCTGGCACGCTGTGGCCGGCGCACTGTGCTGATCCGAAGGCAGGAGCCAGGTACTTCTCCTGGTCTCCCATGGGGTGCAGGGCCCAAGCACTTGGGCCATCCTCCACTGCACTCCCTGGTCACAGCAGAGAGCTGGCCTGGAAGAGGGGCAACTGGGACAGAATCCGGCGCCCCGACCGGAACTAGAACCCAGTGTGCCGGCGCCGCAAGGCGGAGGATTAGCCTAGTGAGCCGCGGCGCCGGCCCTGAGCAATTCTTAAAAGATGTGTACCAGCAAGGCCAGCAGAGGGGCAGACGTGTACCCCAGGCAGGGGTCCTAACTTGGGGGAAAGGCATGGACAGACGGTCAATGCTATTGACATGAAAGTTCAAAGAAAAGGTTAGGGGGATAGGAATGGGATAGTGGCAGGGTCATGAGTGTTGCATGTTAGAGCTTCACCTAGATCTCCCATATGGGTGAGGAGCTCAAATACTTGTGCCATCTTCCACTGCTTCCCCAGGCACATTAGCAGGGAGCTGAATCAGAAGTGCAGCAGCTGGGACACAAACGGTTGGTGATATGGGATCCCAGCACTGCAGGCAGCGGCTTTACCCACTACACAACAGTACCAGCCCCTGGAAGTTAAATTTAACAGCTTGGACTTGCTCTTGTACATCAGTGGTTGTTAACAAGTGTACAGTACACTGATGTGTGATGAAGTCTTTCCAGGTGTGCTATCAAAACTTGATCAGGGCCGGCACCGTGGCTCATTTGGCTAATCCTCCGCCTGCGGCGCCAGCACCCCAGGTTCTAGTCCCAGTTGGGGTGCCGGTTCTGTCCCGGTTGCTCCTCTTCCAGTCCAGCTCTCTGCTGTGGCCTGGGAAGGCAGTGGAGGATGGCCCAAGTGCTTGGGTCCCTGCATCCACGTGGGAGACCAGGAGGAAGCACCTGGCTCCTGGCTTTGGATTGACCTTTCTCTCTGTCTCTCTGTCTAACTCTGCCTGTCCAAAACAAAACAAAACAAAAGGGGGCGCGCCTTGGGAGGCCCACAGGGCCCTGCTTTGGCGCGTGCACAAAAAAATTAAAAAAATAAAAATTAAAAAAAAAACACCTTGATCAGTTTGTAAAATCTGTGTGTATGCAAATGAATTACAATGACCAGCAAAGAAACAAAAGCCAAAGAGGCATAGCATGAAAATCAGTGTACTTAGCAAAACATTTAACCTCTTTTTAACTTTTTTTTTTTAATCTTTTCTTCATGGCTATGTAAAACATGTAGCTTTTGGGGCTGGCGCTGTGGCGTAGTGAGTAAAGCCGCCACCGCCTGCAGTGCTGGCATCCCATATGGGTGCTAGTTCAGGTCCCAGCTGCTCCACTTCCAATCCAGCTCTCTGCTATGACCTAGGAAGACAGAAGAGGATGGCCCAAGTCCTTGGGCCCCTACACCCACATAGGAAGACCCGGAGAAGCTCCTGGCTGCTGACTTCTGATTGGCCCAGTTCCAGCTGCTGGTGCCATTTGGGGAGTGAACCAGCGGATGACAGACTTCTCTGTCTCTGCATCTCTCTGTAACTCTGCCTTTCAAATAAATAAATAAAATCTTTTAAAAATCTTTAAAAAAAAAAAAAGATTCAGAAAGAGGTTTTTTGTTGTATGAGGATTTGTTGATAGATTTTTTTTTTTTTTGGCCAGGCAGAGTTAGACAGTGACAGAGAGAGTTATAGACAGTGAGAAAGGTCTTCCTTTTCCATTGGTTCACTCCCCTAATGGCTGCTATGGCTGGCGCTGCGCCAATCCAAAGCCAGGAGCCAGGTGCTTCCTCCCGGACTCCCACATGGGTGCAGGGACCCAAGCAGTTGGGCCATCCTCCACCGCCCTGCTGGGCCACAGCAGAGCTGGACTGGAAGGGGGCAACCGGGAATAGTACCAACCGGGATTAGAACCTGGCATGCTGGCGCCGCAGAGGATTAGCCTAGTGAGCCACAGTGCCGGCCCCATAGAAATTTTTTGTTTTCATTTTATTTGAAAGTGAGACAGATTTTCTAAATAATAGTTTACCTACCCAAATGCTAACAACAGCCAGGGCTCAGCCAGCCCAGAAAACAATCTGGGTCTCAACTTTGTGGCAGGGACCCAATTCTTGAGCCTTCTGCCTCTCAGGGCATACATTAGCAGGATGCTGGAACCGGGAGCAGAGTGGGGACTCTGACCCAGGCACTCCATATGAGGTGCAGACACCCCAGCTGGCATCTTAACCTCTAGGTCAAGGCCTTTCCATTGTGCTGTTTTTTTCTTTAGGTGTTCACCCTTGCGATGGCTGGAGAAATGCAGGAGACTAACTTCCCTGTGGGTTTTGTCCGGTTTTCCCCCAAGTACAACTTTCACACCGCTCTCCTCACGTGGGCCACTGAAAAGGTTGCAGGAGGTACCTTGGATCCGGTCAGGCAAAGCCTCGGGACCCAGGCTGCTTCTGTGGCAGCTGTGCACTTTGAGGGGAATGTACAGCAGCTGACAAACTCAAGGCCTCCCTGGGCATGGGTGGAGAGGAACTTATTAGATAGTGGGGAAACATGCTTTGGTTTAACATATCCACATTTTATTACCCTACAGGAATAAACCATTTTATTCCTGTAGCATCACTACAGAGAAGAATGATACAATGATAAAAAAAAAAAACTATGAACTTTTAGCTGCCAAGGAACCACAGGATCCGCTCTTATCAATTAGCCGTAATTATTCTCGGCATGGTGGCTGGTGGTGGTACCAGGATATGTCTGATGAGCCCACTGAGTAACTGAACTCACCTCACAGCCTGAAGTGCTCGGAGTAGGCCGTTTCAGTCTGGGGATGTAGGGGTGATGAGTCCACCCTCAAGTTTCACAACTTGTAGTCACAATGTATTCAGTTCTTAAAATATTTATCTGAAAGGCAGAGCTGAGACACGGAGAGCTTCCATCCACTGGGTCACTCCCTAAATGGTGGCAACCACCAGGGTTGGGACAGGCAGAATCAGGAGCTAGAAGCTTCATCCAGGTCTCACATGGGTGGCAGGGGCACAGGTACTTGGGTCATCTGCTGCTGCCTTGCCAAGCATATGAGCAGAGAGCTGGAGTGAAGTGAAGGGACTTGAACTGGCACTCCGGGATGCTGGTGTCACAAGCAGTGCACAATGGTGGCCCATTTAGTCATAAATGTATTTATCCCGAGACTGAGGATATTCACCAAGTTCCGTGAAGGCAGGTCACAGCACCCACCCAAATTTCTCTGCAAAGCTTCCAGCCTCGTGTGTAAGAGCGGACTTCCAGGGAGGAAGCTGTGCTGGCCGAATCCTGACATAACCCTTTACCTGAGGTTTTCCTTTCAAGTTGTTGTTTCTCCCATCACTGTGGCGTGTGGAAAGTTATCTTTCTGCTCTGAATCTCATTAAACTTCAAGGTTTCCTTTAGATTCTAAGTCCACTTATTCAAGCAGTGTCTGCTTTTACTCATCTGAATGTAATAATATGTCAACATAGGCAAGAGGTCTTCTTTGAATCCCTTGGGTACCCCACCAAAAAGTCATGCTCCATAAACATGCCAATCCTACTGCTGTGTTTAAGGTAAGGAGCAAGATGGACAGACAATGCACTTTAAACTAAATAAATCTGATCATTTTGTGGCCAGTGAAGGATAGAACCAAAAAGCAGATCAGCTGCTTAATGATGGAGGAAGCTGTGGCCTTGGTTCAGGTGGGAAGACAATCACTTCGTTCCCAGCACGTTCAACAGAAAGGAAACTAAGGGATTCATTTGTCATGAACTCAGCAAATCAAAATCAGGAGCCAGAAAGATTCAAGTTCAACTGATGGAAGGGTAAGGACTTTGAAGCAGGTAGTGCTGGATCCAAATCCCAGTTCAACTATTTAAATTATTAAATTAAATATGATTGATCGTGGACAAGATACAAAACCCAGCACCTGGACTTCTTAGCAGACAGTAACATTTGGGGATGCTCCTACATAAAGTGCATAGGAAGCTGACATGGCAAATACTATTCCAAGGCTTTTTATACTTAATGACACAGGAACTGAGGGAGTGCTACTAAAATTCAAGCTGGAGGCAATAGAGAAAAGAGGTATTTTCCAAAACATATTACAAAACACTGGGGTGGGGCTGGTGCTGTGGCGCAGCAGGTTAGAGCTCCGGTCTGCAGCGCCTGCACCCATATGGGTGCTGATTTGAGTCCCGGCTGCTGCACTTCCAATCCAGCTCTCTGCTATGGCCTAGGAAAGCAGTGGAAGATGGCCCAAGTCCTTGGGCCCCTGCACCCACATGGGAGATCCAGAAGCAGCTCCTGGCTTTGGATCAGTGCAGCTCTGGCCATTGCGGACATCTGGGGAGTGAACCAGTGGATGGAAGACCTCTCTCTCTGCCTTTCAAATAAACAATACGTAATTTTAAGAACAAACAACACTGGGGCTGGTACTGTACTGTGGCACAGTGGGTTAGAGCCCTGGCTTGCCGTCTGGTATCCCATATGGGCATCACTTTGAGTCCTGGCTGCTCTGCTTCCGATCCAGCTCCCCAGTAATGTACCTGGGAAAGCATCAGAAGACAGCCCAAGTGTTTGAGCCCCTGCAGGGAGACCCAGAAGAAGCTCCTGGCACCTGGCTTCGGATCGCCCAGCCTTTGAGGCCATTTGGGGAGTGAACCAGAGGATAGAAGACTTCTCTCTCTCTCTCTCTCTCTCTGTAACTCTTTCAAATAAATAAAAATTAAAAACAAAACAAAACAAAACAAAACAAAACCTGGTGATCATTAGTATCAGGAATGGAAAAACAGTAGAAAATAGAATACTTTATATGACTAAACTGTTAAGGCTGTAATTAAAAGGAATCAAAAGGTCATTTTACAGTTGAAGAGTTGTTTTTTCTCCCAGATACTGTGGCCAGTCTGAAATAGATTCTTCCACTTCTCTCCTTAGATTCCTTAGGACACCTACTCGCCCCATCTCACCCCCCTGAGAAGGTGAGTGATGAGACTCAACTTCTCATCCATTCAATTCCACTGAAGCATTCAATTTGCTTGTGATAAGATAAGGGAATCCAAACGATAATAAAGGAGACACAAAGACATCAGCAAGTTTGAGTGAAATGTTTACATTTATATTGAAATATGCACTAAACAGAATGAGTTCTACTAGTCAATGAAACTTTGCCAAAGCAGAATCACAAACTTCCGTTGGGGAGGTTCAGTCAGCTAGCAGCAGTGATCCCCAAGCAGGAACACCAAGGAGAAGCTTGCAGGACCCCTCTCCCAAAAAAGCCTCCTTGTACGAGGCCCACACTCACTTCTCCCACATGCACCCACACAGATTTGGGAGCTTGGACATGCTCCTCATTTTCATATATTTTTAGTTTCTTCTTCACTGCAATAAATATAAAATTGGCAATGCTCATACACCACAGCACAGACAGTATTTCAGGCTTTAGCATACAACTGTAAACAGTGACTAGGTTAAAAAAAATAAAAAGAAGTTGGAATTATATTTTTAAACAACAGACAGAATTCTTAAGAGCAGGGCATGAGCTACTCAAGATTTGTTTTGTTGGGTTCAGGTTTTTGACAAAAGATTGAGGTTTAGGCAGATGTCCTAAGCAGTCCATATAGACCCAAGGTGGTAGCAAGGGCACATCTGTGGCCATCTAGAGTATAGGGACAGCAGACAACCTGCCCTAGGTCACCTCTGGCAGTATATCTTTAACCTGCTATGTTCGAGATGAGATCACAGACGTACTGTCCCATCATGGCTGCCATCTAGCGTAGCAGGAATGGTGGGCAAAGAAATTACTGAGATAAAAACAGAATAGTATCTCTGTTAGCTGCCTGGAAAGTTGGCCCCTAATCACGACAACTAGGACATTTCACTTGGACAGTGCATTATAGATTTCTAAAAGTACAAAAGATTAGGCAGTAAGTTCTGTCACTGAAGCAAACTGGGATGTCAATTAAAGAAAAGTAGAGTGATAGCTTTTGTCTAAAGCAGTGCAAAGAAATCTGGCAAGAAATGAAAGTGGACCCAGTATCTGTACATTAGCAACACGACAGAATCGTATTTAAAAGGCTAGTGGTTCCAATACTATTGCTTGAATAGCTCTGGCAGATGTAGTAACATCTGAGGTTTGTACTCACAAACAAAGAAGCTGATGGCCAGCCCACAAAGGGCTATTGATCCTCGGTCGAGAGAGAAGCTGAAAGCACATGCTGCAGGAGCAAGCTCAGGAGCTGATTTGGATCATACTCACTCCCTGACAAACAGAAAGAAACCTGCATAGGAAACTGTCTTTGTACACACAGAATTCTGGCTTCATTAGTTCTGCTTCCACCTATACCGCAGTTAAGAAAAAAATCTGTGCTGAAAAACAAGAACCTGGGCTGCTAAAAACATAAAGAAAATTTCAAAATAGTAAACAAGTTTAGTAAACACCATATGTATTTTCAATCGCTAATGAAGACATGATAGATTCAGAAAAGTGTGTGCTTTTTAAAGAAAGACAAAAAAAAACCACAAATTCTAGAGACTGCACAAGAAAAAAGCCCAAGTTCTATCCCTCTGAATCAGAAATGAATCTTAGCATAAATCGGCAACCCTCCTCCAATATACAACGCACCGCCATTTGCCTTGCAAGCAGAATATACAACACACAACTCGGTTACTGAATGTGAATGTGAAGCGGAATCACTGCAGAGCACAGGTCGATGGGTCGATGCAATACCCACCTGGTCCAGTTTGTGCATATTCCATAGGTATACTGAACGACAAATCATCTACTCTCTCATTATTTTTTAAGTGGCAATTCTTGAAGCTCAAGGAAGTCATTAGATTCTAAGAACTCTCTTGAAAGAAATTCTTCTGAAGATATGTTAGTGAGAAACCCTAAAAGTTAAATGAACCTAGTACTTTTTTACTAAAAGATGGGGTAAAGGTAGAATGTTTATTCTGAAGAGCAGCTTCACTGTTTCCCCATGGAAAAAGCCAAGTTTTTTGGACTGATATAATTTAAAAATAAGCCAATTTTAAAAATAATAAAATATACATCTTAAGAGCCTATAAAATTTGAAACAATGCCAGGCATTACAGGATAGGAAATAGAATTCTGATTATTTTTTTCCCCAAAAGGAAATTGTAACAGGTTTTAAGGGAAAAACCAGACAAAGCAGACTCTGAATATGGATAGCACTACACAGACTTGACAGCACAGAACACCACACGAGAATGAGTTATACATCAGCAATATATGAGAGTAACTGGCTGGGGACTTACACTTTCAGCAACAGAGCCCCTAGGTCAAAAATGTTAAAAGCTTGTAATGTTAAGGGCAAAAGAAGTGGGGACAAGGGAAAAGGCTGCATGCATGGGTCTATTATAGACATGATATTCAGCAGCATAAAAATCATACCCTCCAAAGAGTCCTCCAAATGGGGCAAAAACCTGTTTTTCACTGCTAAAAAATTAAGAGAGTGGAACAAATTCACTTGTAACTATAAATCTTCCATATCTGAATGACAAGCATGTTTAATCCAATGCTGTATGTTAAGAAAATGCTGAGGATACATAGGAGTAAATTATGGCTAAATTATGAGCCTTCAAAACTGGAAAAACAAAAACCCCACATTTTAAAGCCAAATAGGTGTGAGTGATAATTATTATATATGACATAATCCATAGAAAAAAAGGCCAAGAAAAGAATCTTCATATTGTTCAGTATTTAGGCTTGATGTCGTCCTAGGAAAAACAGCGATAATTCAACGAATGTGTCACACATACAACTAAAAAGTCCCCTTCTTGTTTCCAATGAATTTAAACAACAATCTTCTTGGCTAATTTTTCTCCTGTGTCAAACAAACCTATGTACAGGACCAGTTTGAATCCCTCCTCCCTTTCAAACACTAGGTATGAACATCCAGGAACATTCTACAATGCAAAGTGCCTTAAGAAAGAGAAGGATTCTGTAGTGCCAGTGACATAACTGATCTCAGGAAGCTGGGAAGCTATTAACACCGATGGGAGCCAGTCAGGCAATGGTGGTCTGCTTCTCCTCGGGTGTTTCCTCCAACAACTGCATGATCAGTTCATGGAGGGGTTTGCAGATCTTTGCATAGCCGCCTCCCGTGAGATGCAGAAAATCAAACATGTCGTGGCAGGAGATGGCACCGTCCGAGTGCACGAAGCCCCCATCTGTATCCAGTAGCTGCACATTGGCAAGCTTCGGCAGGGAAACCTTGAGAAGTTGGTTCACCTTGGCATTCTTTTGCCTCAAAGGGTTGGGCTTCTCACCTCGAGGTAACAAACCCTGGGCAGAGCAAAGAACATGAAATGAGAAGATTCATTCATTCTTCTGTAATATTTACTTCTGCTTTCAGATATTCCCGAATAACCTGCTTTGATTTCTGAAACTCTGGACCACAACAGTTTTAATGAAAGCTGAGCATTCCTTCTTAGTTTCTTCACAGGGTCTTCTTTCCCTCCTTTCCCATAATTGTATTCTGCAGGTAACTTCTCCTTGGCCCACTATTCTTCCCACTCCGACCACTTTCAGCCAAACTTCTCCCTCGAGTTTTAGAATTACATGCTGAACATGCAGTTACAGAACCACACTTGAATGCTGCTCAGGCAGTCCAAACTTAACATGATCTAAAGCAGCGCACCATCATCCTCCCCGCAAACTAGGTCTCTTACACATTCTATCAACTGGTTGTCCTAGCATCCCTGAGGATCTCACCCCACCACCTTGTCTACTGATCATTAAATTATGCACCTTTTGCATTCTAAATTCTTCTCTAATCCATTAAATATACTACCATAGCTGGGAAACTTATCACCTTTCACCTACATTAATGTAAAAATCTCCTCGCTGGTTTTCCTACTTCCAGTGTTGTCTTCTCTTCAATCTATTCTCCACAAAGCTTTCAGAATGTCCAGTACAAATGCACACCTGTCCATTACTGTCACATGGAGCCTACACCATAACGTACCATGAGAAGGTTAGAAAGAATGTTATCTTGATGAATCAGAGCCACATAATATCTGGTAGGATGAAACAGCAATATGGCCTCAATCAATTTTTAACTTACATGTTAATGGTCTATCATAACTTTCAGATAAATCAGATGTCTGTCATCCTACTATAATAAAGGAAAGAAAAGCCTGCTCTTACATAGCAAGAGCAAAGTTTTATCATCTGAAAGGAGTCTTTAAAGAGGCAGACATTGCATGCAAAGGGTTGTAGTATAGCATATAGTAGATTAAGCTTAGGACACCCACATCCCATACAACTGCTGGTTCAAGTCCAGCCTGCTCCACTTCTGATCCAGCTCCTTGCTAATGAGCCTGGGAAGCAGTGGATGATGGCTCAAGTACTCGACTTCCTGCCACATATGTGGCAGAGCTGGATGGAGTTCCTAGTTTTAGCCTGGCCCAGCTACAGCTGTTTTGGGCATCTGAGGAATGAACTAGCCAACGGAAGATCTCTATCTCTTTCTGTCACTTTGCCTTTCAAATAAATTAAATAAATAAAATTAAAGTAGACTTTAAGAGGTCTTATTTTGGGCTGGCGCCATGGCTCACTTGGTTAATCCTCCGCCTGCAGCGCCGGCATCCCATATGGGTGCCAGTTCTAGTCCCGGTTGCTCCTCTTCCAGTCCGGCTCTCTGCTGTGGCCCGAGAGGGCAGTGGAGGATGGCCCAAGTGCTTGGGCCCCTGCACCCGCATGAGAGACCAGGAAGAGGCACCTTGCTCCTGGCTTCGGTTCGGCACAGCGCCGACCGTGGTGGCCATTTGAGGAGTGAACCAACGGAAGGAAGACCTTTCTCTCTGTCTCTCTCTCTCACTGTCTATAACTCTGTCAAAAAAAAAAAAAAAAAAAAAAAAGTCTTATTTCACAAAAAGAGATTTTCTGTGGGTATTTTCTTTAAAAAATAAAATACTCAAAATATTAACATCTACTTTAAATTTTTTCAGCAAGATGTTAGAACTTCGATTACCAATTATATGATTGCATAGTTCCCAAAGAGAATTATACAAAATTATGACTCTGTTATTCTAGGGGCCGGCGCTGTTGCGCAGTGAGTAAATCTGCCACCTGCAGTACCAGCATCCCTTATGGGCAGATCCCAACTGCTCTACCTTCTGATCCGGCTCCCAGCTATGTCCTGGGAAAGCAGAGAAGTTCCTGGGCCTTTGCACCCACGTGGGAGACTCGTAAGAAGCTCCTGGCTCCTGGCTTTAGATCAGCTCAGCTCCGGCCATTGCGGCCATCTGGGGAGTGAACCAGCACATCGGAGACCTTGCTCTCTTTCTGCCTCCACCTCTCTGTAACTCTGCCTTTCAAATAAATAAATCTTTTTTGAAAAAATGATGCTACCTTGATCCATGTCCTATCCTTGTTAACCCTTTGTGTCCCATCATAATCTATATTAGACACCTACAAAGATTTAAATTGAGCAATAAATATACCACTAATGGTAACTCTGATACAAATTTTGGCATTGAAAAATTTACAGAATCGGAAACTTGAGACTTAATGGGTCAAGTTCCTCAAAAAATTCAAAAGCTGAAGTCAATCCTAAACCTTAGTTTAACATGAATATTAAAAGCATAAGGCTCTGGGGCCGACACGGTGGCACACTAGGTTAATCCTCCGCCTACGGCGCCGGCATCCCATATGAGTGCCGGGTTCTAGTCCCAGTTGCTCCTCTTCCAGTCCAGCTCTCTGCTGTGGCCCGGGAAGGCAGTGGAGGATGGCCTAAGTCCTTGGGCCCCTGCACCTGCATGGGAGACCAGGAAGAAGCTCCTGGTTCCTGGCTTCGGATCGGCATAGCTCTGGCCATGGTGGCCATTTGGGGAGTGAACCAACAGAAGAAGACCTTTCTCTCTGTCTCTCTCACTGTCTGTAACTTTACCTGTCAAATAAATAAAAATCTTAAAAAAAAAAAAAAAAAGGTAACAGGCTCTACACCTAATAGTTAATACAGAAGAGCAGCTTTCAATGTTGACATATCAAAGTCTGGCTGAAATTATGAGCAACCAGGAAAGACAGCCAGTGAACAATAAATAAACATTTTGTTCTGACTTTCAAAGACTACCACAGCAATCAAATTCATAAAGAATGATTAAGCCTCAAAAACAAGGCAACATATTTATTACTGAAAATTTCAGGCAATGATGAGAAAATTGGCTCATGTATTTGCACAGCATTCCACTTGATATGGGTATTGTGCTGTGTTGCTTTTCTCTTTGATTTCAAATAATTGCTAAAATATAATATATATAAAATATAAATATATAGAATATAATTTTTAATTGACAGGTAGAGTTATAGGCAGTGAGAGAGAGACAGAGAGAAAGGTCTTCCTTCCATTGGTTCACTCCCCAAATGGCCGCTAAGACCAGCGTTGTGCCAATCCGAAGCCAGAACCAGGAGCCAGGTGCTTCCTCCTGGTCTCCCACGTGGGTGCAGGGGCCCAAGCACTTGAGCCATCCTCTACTGCCTTCCCAGGCCACAGCAGAGAGCTGGACTGGAAGAGGAGCAACTGGGACTAGAACCCAGCGCCCATATGGGATGCCGGAGCCGGAGGTGGAGGATTAACCAAGTAAGCCATGGCGTCAGCCTCAGCAAAATAAACTTTTAATGAAGAATAATACTATACTCCTAATCTCTTCACTTGGTAGCAACAGTTTTAATTTTGTTTCCTTTTAGCCCTTTTCCAATTGCATCTGTACTTTTAAGTAACCCTAAATATATCTATTGTTTAGTATTCCAATTTTTTGCTTAAACACACCATAAAGTCTGTTTTCTTTTCTTTTCTTTTCTTTTTTGGACAGGCAGAGTGGACAGTGAGAGAGAGAGAGACAAAGAGAAAGGTCTTCCTTTTCCGGTGGTTCACCCCACAATGGCCGCTGCAGCTGGCGCACCGCACCGATCCGAAGCCAGGAGCCAGGTGCCTCTCCTGGTCTCCCATGCAGGGCCCAAGGACTTAGACCATCCTCTACTGCACTCCCGGACCACAGCAGAGAGCTGAACAGGAAGAGGAGCGACCGGGACAGAATCCGGGGCCCCAACTGGGACTAGAACCTGGTGTGCCGGCGCTGCAGGTGGAGGATTAGCCTATTGAGCCACAGCGCTGGCCCAAAAAGTCTGTTTTCACACAGCCCTAACTGTACTGTGGTTAGTGCTACTATATTCAATGACTTCTAGGAGGATACTTCAAAATGTTGATAGAAAAGCAGAATTAAGGAAGTAGGAGTTATGGTATAGCAGGTTAAGGTACCATTTGGGATACCGGTATCCCTATCAAAAACCGAGTCCAGTCCTCTCACTCTATGCTTCCAACCCAGCTTCCTGTTAATGTACCTTGGAGGCAGCTGATGATGGTCCAAGTACTTGGGTCCCTGCCACCCAAAAGGGAGACCCTGATGGAGTTTCTGGCTCCTGGCATCAACCTGGTCCAGCCCCAGGCTGTTGCAGGCATTTGGGGAGTGAAGAAGTAGATTAAAGATAAATTTTGGGGCTGGTGCCAGATAAAGCCGCCGCCTGCACTGCCAGTATCCCACATGGGCGCCAGTACGGGTCCCGGCTGCTCCACTTCTGATCCAGCTCTCTGCTATGACCTGGGAAAGCAATGGAAGATGGCCCAAGTCATTGGGTCCCTGTTTCTGCATGGGAAACCCAGAAGAAGCTCTTGGTTTCAGATCAGCACAGCTCTGGCCGTTGCGGCACATATGGGAGTGAACCAGTGGATGGAAGACCTCTCTCTCTGCCTGTGCCACTCTAACTCTGCCTTTCAAATAAATAAATAATAATAAAAAAGACAAATCTGTCACATTGCCTTTCAAATAATATTTAAAAAAAAAAAAAAAAAGCATAATTAGGCCGGCGCCGCGGCTCACTAGGCTAATCCTCTGCCTTGCGGCGCCGGCACAACGGGTTCTAGTCCCAGTCGGGGCGCTGGATTCTGTCCGGGTTGCCCTTCTTCCAGGCCAGCTCTCTGCTGTGGCCAGGGAGTGCAGTGGAGGATGGCCCAAGTGCTTGGGCCCTGCACTCCATATGAGACCAGGGTAAGTACCTGGCTCCTGCCTTCGGATCAGCGCAGTGCGCCGGCCGCAGCGCGCCAGCCACGGCAGCCATTGGAGGGTGAACCAACGGCAAAAAGGAAGACCTTTCTCCTATCTCTCTCTCTCACTGTCCACTCTGCCTGTCCAAAAAAAAAAAAAAAACAAAACAAAAAAAAAACAACAACAACAAAACATAAAAACATAATTAAAGATGTTTATTTTGACATAAAACAATTTTGAACTACATGTGCAGTTTTATCATAATATGAATTTTGTACTTTTTGAGGTACACTTGTATAATCATTTATGTCGTTCACTATTTACAATGTTTTTAGTACCATTAACACTATAATTGACACCTCTGTATATAAAGCTTAAAAATCTGCTTGAAACAAAGAATACTGATGAAAAAGATTTATTCAGCAATATTCATACAAATATTTCCTGAACTACTATGTACCAGCTGCTGTACCTGAGAAGTAGATTTTTTTTTTTGACAGGCAGAGTGGACAGTGAGAGAGACAGACAGAGAGAAAGGTCTTCCTTTGCCGTTGGTTCACCCTCCAATGGCCGCCGCGGCCGGCGTGCTGCGGCTGGCGCACCGCGCTGATACGATGGTAGGAGCCAGGAGCCAGGTGCTTTTCCTGGTCTCCCATGGGGTGCAGGGCCCAAGCACCTGGGCCATCCTCCACTGCACTCTAACCACAATATAGGCCGGCGCCGCGGCTCACTAGGCTAATCCTCCGCCTTGCGGCGCCGGCACACTGGGTTCTAGTCCCAGTCGGGGCGCCGGATTCTGTCCGGGTTGCCCTTCTTCCAGGCCAGCTCTCTGCTGTGGCCAGGGAGTGCAGTGGAGGATGGCCCAAGTGCTTGGGCCCTGCACCCCATGGGAGACCAGGAAAAGCACCTGGCTCCTGCCTTCGGATCAGCGCAGTGCGCCGGCCGCAGCGCGCCAGCCACGGCAGCCATTGGAGGGTGAACCAACGGCAAAGGAAGACCTTTCTCTCTGTCTCTCTCTCTCACTGTCCACTCTGCCTGTCAAAAAAAAAAAAAAAAAAAAAAAAAAAAAAAAAAAAAATAACCACAATATAATCCATTCTGGAGTAAGGCAAGATATAAATATTTTTTTGTTTTTGTTTTTAAGATTTACTTATTTATTCGAAGGTCAGAGTTACACAGAGAGGGAGAGGCAGAGAGAGAGGAGGCAGGATATAAATAAATACATCAACAAAACAAATAAGGACTATATTAATAAAAAAAAAATAAGAACTGGCTCCCTAGCACCTGCACGATAAAATCCGAACTCCCTAACAAACTCCTATGTGACCTGGCTAGCCCTCTTTCTTCCAACCATTCTAGCCTCAAACTTTATACAGCTTCCTCTGCTCACCTAACAAACATGTACAAGTACAAGCCTTTAATCATTTTTTACATCATTTGCGGTATCTATCTTCTTTCCTTCATTAGCTTGGAGACCAATGAATTCTTTAAAGCACATTAAGTTGTCAACTTTCATGTCTAAAACATTCACGTTCTCCTCTTACTGCCATGTGCATATAGCATAATAATTTTCCTTTTATTGCTGTCTCCATCCACTAGACTATGGGCTCCTTGAGAGGGACTGTCTTACTCATTTCTGTATACTCAGGACCTAGGATAATACTTTGTACACAGTTACTCTCGTTTGTTGAGTAAATAGCTGCTTAACACTATCTCATTAAGGAACCACATATACAAGGGGTCTTCAGAGAGTTTATGGAAAATGTGTATTGTGAAAAACTATTCATGGATTCCAGGTTTTTGCACCAAAACAAATATGTCTTTTAATTTCATTTTCCATGAACTTTTTGAAATACTTTTGCATATTACATTTTGTTAAATAAATGCTTCAAGTTGAGCTACAAATACGGACAGCTACTTTTATACTGAAATAAGACAGTGGTTCCTTTCTGAGACCACAAATAATTAATGCTTTAATAGTAAGAAAGGGTAGGGCCGGTGCCGTGGCTCACTTGGATAATCCTCTGCCTGCAGCGCCGGCACCCCGGGTTCTAGTCCCAGTTGGGGCGCCGGGTAGTTGTCCCGGTTGCTCCTCTTCCAGTCCAGATCTCTGCTGTGGCCCAGGAGGGCAGTGGAGGATGGCCCAAGTGCTTGGGTCCCTGCACCCACATGGGAGACCAGGAGGAAGCACCCGGCTCCTGGCTTTGGATGAGCGCAGCGCCAGCCGAGGCGGCCATAAGGGGAGTGAACCAACGGAAGGAACACCTTTCTGTCTGTCTCTCTCACTGTCTATAACTCTCTCTCACTGTCTAACTCTGCCTGTCAAAAAAAATTTTTTTTTAATTAAAAATAAAAAAAATAGTAAGAAAGGGTAGCACTTTCCATTAGGAGTAAGATTAAGTTCACCACCTATAAAATACCAACAATGCAACAGAACCACACACCTAACTTGATCCAAACTCAGGAAAAACAGACTCATGGTTCTGGCAAATCTCACGTAATTTTTACCAACAGATCTTTAAAAAAGGGTACGTGAGGCAACAAAAGATTTCCACACTTCTAAACAAGGATAAGAAAAAAGATGATCTCCCAGATGGTATGGGAAACGATGAGACATATATATGAGAGATATATAGTTTATTAATATAGTCTCATATATCTATGAGAGAAGAGGTCAACAGAGGTACCATACACTGCTTCCACCCCACAACTGTACTCCTCAGTGAGTGATCACACCTTTTTTTTTTTTTTTGGACAGAGTTAGTGAGAGAGAGAGACAGAGAGAAAGGTCTTCCTTCCGTTGGTTCACCCCCCAAATGGCCACAACGGCTGGCGCTGCACTGATCCGAAGCCAGGAGCCAGGTGCTTCCTCCTGGTCTCCCATGCGGGTGCAGGGGCCCAAACACTTGGGCCATCCTCCACTGCCCTCCTGGGCCACAGCAGAGAGCTGGACTGGAAGAGGAGCAACCAGGACTAGAACCCAGCGCCCATGAGTGACACACTTCTAAACAGAGTCCTTAGCTAACTTAAATATAACAAAGACTACATACCAATACAATGATTTTGGCCTGTGGCTGCCTTGTATTAATAAGCTGAACAATGGCCTCGATTCCACCTGCTACTTCTTCTGCTGTATTTTCATGGTTGTTTGTTCCTACCCAGACAACAATGACCTGTAATTGAAGGAAGAAAAGAAGGTAAGTATCTAGTGATAAAGGAAATGTCCAACATTTAGATTGAAATTTTATTTCAAAAATCAAAAAAAGAAAGATCAATTTTTCGAATGATATTTGTTAAGTGCAGCTGGGTAGCTATCTTAAAACACTGATTCATACCTTATCTCACATATCAGGATAAAGTCCAAAAAGATTAACATCTAAGTGGCAAGATGATACTAGAAGGAAATAAGGAAGAATTCTCTCATCATAGAGTTTGATGCTAACCTCTCCAAATCCAAAAATTATACAAAAAAGATTAATGAATTCAACTGTATAAACTAAAATCTTCTGTATGTAAAAAAAAAATTTATATAAATAACATCTAAATCTGGGGGAAGATATTTACCACTCCCATTATAAAGACTTGGTCACCCTCGTTAGAAGTGTCATCTATAATAATGAAATAGCAAAGGGAGTGATACGGATGTTATGCTGCACTCAAAGAAGTCACAGGATAGAGGTGGGATGCAGTTTTAACATTTTGCTCTTAAAAAAAAAAATCACTTTACAATTTTGCTATCATTTAAGATGCATACATTTTATTATACTTGTATGACCCAACAAAGTAACTTCCTACTTTGTCCCCAAAGAAAGGTACAGAGACAATTTTTTCTATTAGAAAGGCAAAGAAAACATACTTTCAAAAAAGTAACTTTTATCAGTGATTCAGCTTTGTGTTTTTTTCCCCCAAATTTGAAAAAACAGACACTGTGCCAACTCAGGAAGTTTATATGATAGTGTTCTGGATAGAGATAATTTTCTGCTCTGAATTTTCTTTAGAATAACTTGGAGACCCAGATTACTGATTTGTTTATAAGGTCAAACAGATCCAAATTACTTCCTCAAGTGAATCATGGCACGGCTCCCATGGCCCACCTATGAGCAGTTTCCCCCTCACAGCCCCAGATCCATGCATTCCACAGAATAGCACACTTCATTAACATCAAATCTCTTCCCACAACTGAAGCAGATAATTACAATAATTAAAAATACAACCCAGACAAACAACATGCTGGTTTCTTAATTAGATAAATACTTTGTGTTCTTAAGCAATGACAATATCACTGGCCCTACAGGGGCATGAGATGAATAGCAACAGCGAAACAGTGCTTTAAAGAAGCAATGCTTTACTACCAGTTTCACACAATTTAACTACTTAAAAAAGAGCCAATATTAACAATATTCTTCTAGAAAAATGTTTATTTTTACCTTAGGTTTAATGTTCTCCAGCTCTCCATTCTTTAGTCTCCACAAAACATGTCTTGTTGTATCTCCCCCAATTCCAAAATTCAGTGCATGAAGTGGGGAAAAAAGTTCTCGCCATATCTGAAGAGAAAAACGAGTTAGTTAGGCTACAATTAGTAGGAAACAAATCTTCATCTGAAGTAACACTTAAGATTTCATTTATTTGAAATGCAGAGTTAGAAGATAGAGAGGTCTTCTATCTGCTGATTCACTCCCCAAATGGCTGCAATGCCTGGGGTTGGGCCAGGCAAAGCCAGGAGCCAGTAACTTCATTCTAGTCTCCCACATGGGTGCAGAGGCCCAATCACTTGGGCCACCTTCTGCTGCTTTCCCAGGTGCATTAGCAGGGAGCTGGATCAAAAGTGAAGCAGCTATAACTTGAACCGGCACCCACTTGGGATGCTGGTATTGTGGGGTGTGATATCACAATGCCAGCCCCAACTATTTTTTTTCTGTATTCAAACGTAACTCTGCAAATATTGTGCCACTCACTGTTGAAAAAGCTTTGGAAAGGGGCTGACATTGTGGCATGACAAGTTAAGCCACCACCTGCGATGCTGGCATCCCATATGGGCACCAGTTCGAGACCCGACTGTTCCAATCCAGCTCCCTCGTAATGCACCTGGGAAAGCAGTGGAAGATGACCCAAGTGCTTGGGTCCCTGCCACCCATATGGGAGACCCAGAAAAATCTCCGGGCTCCTGGCTTCGGCCTGGCATAGCTGCAGCCATTTGGGGAGTCAACCAACAAATGGAAGATATCTCTCTCTCTCTGTAATTCTTCCAAATAAATAAAAAAAATAAATCTTTAGAAAAAAAGGCTTTGGAGATGGCTTTTTTAAAAAAAGATGTATTTATTTGAAAGGCAGAGTTAGAGAGAGAGGGATAAACAAAGTCAGAGAGAGATCTCATCTGCTGGTTTACTCCCTAGATGCCAAGGCTAGGCTGAAGGAAGGAGCCAGAAACTCTACTCAGGTTTCCCATGTTGCCTCCCAGGTGCCATTAGAGGATGCAGTGAATCAGAAGCACGTAGTAATTTGGACTCAAACCAGGCACTCCAATATGGTATGCAAGCATCCCAAGCAGAGGCTTAACCTGCAGTACCACAATGTCAATCCCTATTTAACTACTCAAAGGAACACGGCAGAACAGAAACCAGATGAAGACATTTAGAATGCTGCAGTCAAAAAGAAATAAAGCCATCTTTTCTTTCAAGTATCCTTGCGAAGAATGCCTAAATCAAAAAAGATCCAGAAGAGCCCACTATAGGCTCTCATGCTTATGTCTGCAGGTTCAGTTCAGAATTTACATAGCCAGGAGTCCCCTCACCCCTGCCATCCTTACCTCATACTGCTGCATTAACTGTACCATGGAGTCGCCCACAAACAGGACATCAGGCTCTTTGTCTTTACAATCCAGGACAAATCTGTTGTGCTAATTTGAAGGAAGAAGAAAAATTAGAAACTGGCATTTCTTTCCCTATGAGATTTCTCATCCTAGAAAAAAAAAGTTGTCCAACCAGTTACTGTTGTTACACCTTTCTGGAGGGGCTCTCTGTAAAGCTTATTATTCTCATTCTGCAATTAACTGTTAGAATTTTCTTCTTACTCTTACCATATTCATCACTTCAACATGTTCAAGAAAACCAGAATACAAAAATACACTTAACATAGTTTAAAGTTTATCAGCACCCGCATGGGAGACCAGGAGGAAGTACCTGGCTCCTGGCTTCAGATCGGCTCAGCGTGCCAGCCGCAGCGGCCATTTGGAGGGTGAACCAACGGAAGGAAGACCTTTCTCTCTGTCTCTCTCACTGTCTAACTCTGCCTGTCAAAATAAAATAAAATAAAATAAATTTTAAAAAGTGTATCATTTCCTCAAATTTTTATTAGGAAAATTTCAAGTATATAGAAAAGTTGTAAAAGTTCAACAAATACCTATACATCTACAATGAATAAAATTTTCCCAGGTTTCCTTTTAAGGATTTTAATTATTTAGTTGGAAGGCATAGTGACAGAGATCTTCCATTCACTGGTTCACTTCCCAAATGCCCAAAAAAGCCAGGGATGGGCCAAGTTGAAGCCAGAGTACAGGAACTCTATCTAGATCTCCCACATGGGTGGCAGGAACGTGAGTACTCAGGCCGTCATCTGCTGCCCCCAGGTGCATTAGCAGGAAGCCAGATAGAGAGGGCTAAGTAGCCAGGACTCAGACCAGGGATTCCAATACGGGATGCAGGCATCCCAAGTGGTGATTTAACCCACTGCACCACAATGCTAGTGACCTGTTTTCCTTTTATTTGACAGGCAGAGATCAAAGTACTCCTAATCCTGATCCAATCCCTAAATGACCTTAATGGCCCCCTGGTTGGGGCAGAAGTCAAAGCTGGGAGCTGGGAACAGGAACTCAATCCAGGTCTGCCATGTGGGTAGTAGGAACCTAGCATCACTGTCTTCTGCATTAGCAGGAAGTTGGAGTCCCACTGATGTTTAACCCAGGCACTGCAATATGGGATGATGGTGTCTTTTTTTTTTTTTTTTTTTTTTTAAGATTTATTTATTTGAAAGACAGAATCTCACATCACTCCCCAGATGCATGCAACAGCTATGGCTGGGCCAGCCCAAAGCCAGGAGCTTCATCTGGGTCTCCCACATTGCTGGTAGGGCCCAAGCACTTGGGCTGTCTTCCACTGCTTTTCTCAGTCCATTTAACAGGGAGCTGGATTGGAAGTGGAACAGCTGGGACACAACTGGCATCCACAGGATGCCAGTGTCACAGGCAGTGGCTTTACCCGCTATGCCACATTCCCAGACCCTGGGATGAAGGTGTTTTAAACACTGGGCCAAAGCCTTCCTCCTGTGCTTTATTTCTATTTCTGTGTATGCGTTTGCTGAACCATTTGAAGTTAACTTGCAAAAATGACTGATTCTTCATCTCTATTTCAGCATTCATCTATTAATGACATTTTTCTAAAAACCCATAAACTACTACCATATCTAAGAACCTGACAATCTTGTAACATCCAATATTAAATCCATATTTATTCTTTCCAATTGTTCCAAAGTTAAATAAACTGCTACATCTTTGAGAACTTTTAAAATATTTATTTGCAAGGCAGTTACAGAGAGGAGGAGAGCAGAGAGATCGATCTTCCATCTGCTAGTTCACTCTCCAAATGGTTGCAGCAGCCAGGGCTAGGCCATGTCAAAGCCAGCTTCATCTGGGTCTCCCACATGGGTACAGGGGCTCAAACACTTGGGTCATCTTCCACTGCTTTCCCAGACCCACTAGCAGGGAGCTGGATCAGAAGTGGAACATATGGAACTCGAACCAGCAATCATATGGGATGGGATGCCAGTGCTGAAGGCAGTGGTTTAACCCACTGTGCAGACCACTCTTTTTCTTAAATTATTATTTCATTTATTCAGCTGAGAGTCAGAGAGAGAGCTCCTACCCACTGGTTCACTTCCCAAATGCCCATAAGAGTTGGGGCTGGGCCAGGTCAAAGATCAATCCGGGTCTCCCAAGTAGGTGGTAGGGACTCAACCACTGTTGTTTTCCAAAATGCATGCTAACAAGAAGCTGGAAACAGGAACACCACTGAGATTCAAATCCAAGCACTGAGATGTGGGTGTCCCAACTGGTAGCTTAGCCTTTAGATCAAATGTCTGCCCCTTTACTTGTTTTTTGAACTAGGATCCAATCAAGATCCATGTACTTTGGGTGTTTTAAATATGGACTTTGAAAATGCCTGTTAACTTCCAAGTGTGAGACTTTAGTAAACAAGGACTCAATACTGTTCAGTGGAAACCAGGTTTATAAACAGTAACCAAGTCCTGGAATGCCTCTCAGTTTTAAAGGCACAAGTTACAACTGAAAATGAGATTTATTCTATTCATCTATCAAAAAATCCTTTAAAAACTTCAGTGTGTAACTCTTAATGTTTGTTCTGCTGTTTTATTTATGACACATGGAGAGCAAGCAAGCTCCTACTCATCGGTACACTACCCAAATGCCCACAACAGTTGGGGTTCGGTCAGGCTCAGAGCCCAGAGCTGGGAATACTATGTGGGTGGTAGAAACCCAAATACTTGGGCCATCATCTGCTGCCTCTTCGGGTATGTATTAACAGGAAGCTGGAGACAGTAGTCAGAACTGGGTATAGAATCCAGGTACTCTGATTTTATAGGTCAAACAGTTGTATTTTAAAAAAAAATGTAAATTTGAGAAGTGGTGGCAGAAGGAGAGGAAAAAGAAATTTAAATAAAAAGAAGTTTAATAAATTGTTTGGATTGATTCAAAAGCACCACAAAAAATAAAATTAGACAGTGAATTTGAACACTAACTATATATTGATACTAAAGGATTACTATTTGGAGTGGGTGTTCAGTCTAGTGGTTAAGATATCAGCATCCCACTTCAGAATACCTGGATTTGATTCCCAGTTCTAGCTCCTTACCCCAGCTTTCCGCTAACACATACCCTGGGAGGTAATGGTGACAGCTCAAGTAATTAGGTTCCTGTTCACATATGGGTGACCTAGATTGAGTTCCTGGATCCCAGTTTGGCTGTTGTGGGTATCTGGGGAGTGAACCAGTAGATGAGAGCTGTGTATGTGTGTCTACCTCTCAAACAAACAATATAAAGTATACAAGAGGATGTGCACATTATGCCATTTTATTTATCAGAATTTATCTTATTTATCTGAAATAAAGAAACAGAAAGAGATCCCCCATCCACTAGTTCAATCTCCAAATATTATAATGGCCAAGGCCAGGCCAGGCCAGGCCAAAGCCAGGCACTAGAATACCATCTAAGTCTACCAAGTGGGTGCAGGGGCCCAAGTACTGGGCTGTCTTTCACTGTATTCCCAGGCATATTAGCAGGGAGGCAGATCAGAAGCAGAGCAGCCAAGACTCAAACTAGCACTCCAATATGGGATGCTGATGTTGCAATCAGTGGTAGTTTAACCTGCTATGCCACAACAATGGCCCTAAATGTGACATTTTATATAAAGGACTTGAGCATTCATGGATTTTAGTATTTAGGGGAGTCCTGGAACAAATTCCCTGTACAAGGTTACTTCACAGGTACCACAAAGGGTTTAGAGAGGTTTAATCATGACAGTTTTACATTTTCCTTTTTAAAAAAGTTTTACTTTGAAATAATTTTTTGAAAAGATTTCTTTTAAAATATTTATTTGAAAGGCAGAGTTACAGAGAGCAAAAGCCAGGAGTTAGAAACTTCATCTGGGTATCCCACATGAGCGCAAGAGCCCAAGGACTTAAATCATCTTCCAGTGTTTTTCCAGATGCATTAGCAGGGAGCTGGCTCAGAAGTGGAAAAGCTAGGACTTAAAAACTACAGATCATTTAGGATGCTGGAGTTGCAAAGTGGTTTAACACATCAGGCCACAACACAAGTCCCTAGATTATTTGAGAGAGAGAGAGAGAGACAGAGAGAGAGACAGAGACAGAGACAGAGAAAGAGAAATCTTCCATCAGTTGATTTACTCCCCAGATGGCCAGGCTAAAACCAGGAGCCAAACTTCTTCCAGGTCTCCCACATGGTGGGGCAGGGGCCCAAACACTGGGGCTATCTTCCGCTGCTTTTTCCAGCCCATTAGCAGGGAGCCAGATAGGAAGTGGAGCAACTGGGACGTGAACCAGCACTCATATGGGATGTGGGTGTTGTAGGCATTTTTTTTTTTTTTTAAACAGGTAGAGTTAGACTGTGAGAGAGACAGACAGACAGAAAGGTCTTCCTTTGCCGTTGGTTCACCCTCCAATGGCCACCACGGCCAGCGCGCTGCGGCCGGCGCACCGCGCTGATCCGAAGGCAGGAGCCAGGTACTTACCCTGGTCTCATATGGAGTGCAGGGCCCAAGCACTTGGGCCATCCTCCACTGCACTCCCTGGCCACAGCAGAGAGCTGGCCTGGAAGAGTGGCAACCGGGACAGAATCCGGCGCCCCGACTGGGACTAGAACCTGGTGTGCTGGTGCCGCAAGGCGGAGGATTAGCCTACTGAGCCGCGGTGCCGGCCTGCAGGTATTATCTTTATCCATTATGCCCCAACACTGGCCCCAAAATAATTTTAGATCTATAGATGAGTTTTAAAGATAAGTATGAGTACTTCCATATACCACTCAACTTTCTTCATAGTTAGTATCTTCCATAAACATGACACATTTATCAGAAATAAAGTAATATTGAAAAACACTATCAACTAGTTTATTTAGCTTTCACCAATTTTTCCAGAAATATCCTTTTTCTGTTCCCAGAACCAATTCAGGATACCATGTTACATTTAGCCATCATGTCTTCTCAGTCTCTTCTAATCTGGGACAGCTTCATGGTCTTTGTCATTCATGACTGACTATTTAAAAACTGATCTGAGAAGCAGAGACAGAACGCCCATCCACTGGTTCACTTCCCAAATGCCCACAATAGACAGGACTGAGCTGGGCCAAAGCCAGGAATGTAATCCAGGTCTTCTAAATGGGTAGCAGGAACCCAATTACTTCATTGTCACCACTGCTTCTGAGGGGCTCCATTAATAGGAAGCTGAATTCAGGAACTAGAGTTGGGAACTGAACCAAGGTACTTCAATACAGGACATAGTCTTAACCATTAGACTAAATACCCACTCCAGTTTGACATCTTTTTTATTCTTTTTAAAGATTTTTTTTACAAGTCAGAGTTACACAGAGAGAGGAGAGGCAGAGAGAGAGAGAGAGAGAGTGGTCTTCCATCCAATGGTTTACTCCCCAACTGGCCCCAACGGCCAGAACTGCGCAGATCCGAAGCCAAGAGCCAGGAGCTTCTTCCAGGTCTCCCACGTGGGTACCAGGACCCAAGGACTTGGGCCATCTTCTACTGCTTTCCCAGGCCATAGCAGAGAGCTGGATCGGAAGTGGAGCAGCCAGGTCTTGAACCGGTGCCCATATGGGATGCCGGTGCTTCAGGCCAGGGCATTTAACCCACTTCGCCACAGCGCCGGCCCCCAACCTTTTTTATTCTTGAAGGTTTAATTATTTACTTGAAAGGTCAAGTTACAGAAAGAGAGCGGGAGAGGCAGAAAGAGAGAGAATCTTCCATCTGCTGGTTCAGCCCCCAAATGGTCACAACAGCAGGAGCTGGGCCAGCCCAAAGCCAGGAGCCAGGAGCCTTTTCCAGGTCTCCCAGGTAAGTGCAGGAGCCCAAGCACTTGGGCCATCTTCTGCTGTTTTCCCAGGCAAATTATCATGGAGCTGGATTGGAAGTGGAGCACCTGGGACTTGAACTGGCATCCATCTTTGGCATCTTTGATGAGTACTGGTCAGGTGGTTTATAGAACAGCCCTCAATTTGGGTCTGATTTTTCCTCAAGCACAGACTAAGATCATCATCTTTTTTTTTTAAAGACTGCCACAGAGATAATATGCCCTCCTTGTTGCATCCTTTCAGCAGGTACATGGTATCACTGTGACTTATTAATAATGATGTTGACACTGATCATTTGCCAGGGTTCTCCACTGATCATTTGCCAGGGTTCTCCAATGAAACGTTATTTTTCATATTCTGTTTGTTAGGAGCCATAAACAAAAACCAGTCTACACTAAAGGTGAGGAAAATTAAGCTGCATCTGCTAGAAGCAGGAACATAAGAAGTATACGGCTGTATGTAAAATCACCAAAGTAATGCAGAGGAACATCCTCTGAGGCTGGGCAAATACTGTATGGTTTCTCCTTAACGTTACATCTACCAGTTTAATTTTTAAAAATGTTCATTCTGGGACATATTTTACAAACTTTATTTATTTATCACTATTTGAAGGGCAAAGAGCTAAGAGATCCTCCATCTGCTGGTTCACTACGCAAATGCCCAAGACAGCTAGAGCTAGGTCACACCAGTCAGAACCTGGAATTCAATGTAGGCCTTCCACTTTAGTGGCAGAAATCCAGTCACCTCAGCCATGACCACTGCTTCCAAGAGTGTTCACCAACAGGAAGCTGGAACGGTAAGTGGGGCCAGGACTCAAACCCAGGAACTGATTCAGGATACAGGCATCACCCTAAGTGGTATCCTAACTATGGCCCAAACACTTGTGTCCACCAATTTTCATATTCTTCAGTGGATTTACTTTTGGTAGTGATTATCGTGAGAGGTCTACTGATGGTTTTCTTTTCCTCTTTTCCTTCCACAGTAAGTAAAATTCTGCAAATGGGACAGGTGTTGTGGTACAGCAGGTTAAGACCCCAACTGGGACAGCTATATCCCCTACTGCAGTTATCTGTGGTTATGTCCTACTGCCATTTCTGATCCAGCTTCCCGCTAATGTGCCTGGGAAGCAGAGGATGATGACTCAAAAGCTTGGGAACTTACCACTCACATGGGAGACTGATGGAGTTCTTGGCTCCTGACTCCAGACTGGCCCAGTACCAGCTATTGTGGCCATCTGGAGAGTACCCCAATAGAGAGAAGTAATCTCTGACTCTCTCAAGTATACATACATATGTAAAACTTAAAAACACATATTTAGGGGCTAGCGTTGTGGCTCAGCAGGTTAAAGTCCCGGTCTGCGGTGCTAGCATCCCATATGGTCATTGGTTTTAGTCCCAGCTGCTCCTCTTCCAATCCAGTTCTCTGTTATCGCCTGGGAAAGCAGTAGAAAATAGCTCAAGCCCTTGGGTCTCCACACCTGCATGGGAGGCCCAAAAGAAGCTCCTGGTTCCTAGTTTCAGATCGACGCAGTTCTGGTGGCCATTTGGAGAGTGATGGAAGACCTCTCTGTCTCTCTCTCTCTCTCTGCCTCTCTAACTCTGCCTTTCAAATAAATAAATAAATCTTGGGCCGGCGCCGTGGCTCAATAGGCTAATCCTCCACCTTGCGGCGCCGGCACACCGGGTTCTAGTCCCGGTCGGGGCGCCGGATTCTGTCCCGGTTGCCCCTCTTCCAGGCCAGCTCTCTGCTATGGCCAGGGAGTGCAGTGGAGGATGGCCCAGGTGCTTGGGCCCTGCACCCCATGGGAGACCAGGAAAAGCACCTGGCTCCTGGCTCCTGCCATCGGATCAGCGCGGTGCGCCGGCTGCAGCGGCGGCCATTGGAGGGTGAACCAACGGCAAAGGAAGACCTTTCTCTCTCTGTCTCTCTCTCACTGTCCACTCTGCCTGTCAAAAATAAATAAATAAATAAATAAATAAATAAATCTTAAAAAAAAAAAAACTCACATTTTATATATTTAGATGCAACTTATCCCTGTTGCTTATTCATTCAATTAAGTATTTATGGAAGTGAGGATTCACGAGCATCTAAGTCATTCTTTGGGTTATAAGCCAAAAATATGATATTATCAACTTTTCTAGTGTCACATTTTGGGTGCTCTTTCAGGCTGGTTCCAAGAGATCAAAATTATCATCAATGAGATGAACCAGTTTCAGATACCCTCTATGTCATACATCACAGGAGACACCTTGCTAGTGACATTCTTATCCACCTTTCTCCCCTCTTCTTCCTTATTTTCTTTTATTACAATATAGGCTAAGTTCATCTTTTATTTTTCCATGCTTCAGCTGTAGAATCAACCAATTCTTCAAGGACTCCCAGTTCCTTTCACTGGACACAGTATTTAGAAACCAAGATTTAGAACTATCTTATATTTTAATTCTTATCATGATAAGTTTTAAAACAATTTATTTCAATATCTAGATCTGTTTTTCTAACATAACTATCTTTTTTTCAGCCAGTGTTCATTATATAAATTCTGTTAACAAGTAAGGAACAACCAAGGCAGCCAGGTTTAGTTAATACTTTTAATAAAGGTAAAAATGGCCTAAATGGCCATCAATGAGAAAATGAGCAAATCAAATGTGGTATTTTCATATATAGCAGTGGGTGCTATTTAAAGAATGAAAACTGAGGCCAGTGGCATGGCGCATCAAATTAAGCTGCCACCTGTGATGCCAGTAGCACATATGAGTGCCAGTCTGAGTCCTGGCTGATCTATTTCCAATCGAGCTCCCTGTTAATGAGCCTGGGAAAGCAGAACATGGTCCAAGTACTTGCGCCCCTATCATCCACCAGGGAAACTGGAGTGGAATTCCAGACTCAAAGCTTAAGCTGGAACTGACAGCAGAGCCAGGCGTTCTGACATGGGATGAGGGGATCTTTAACTGCTGCTCCAAATGCCAGCTCCCTTAACTTTTTAAAAAATGTAACCTAGTAAGTATAACCAAGGCAACTGACCCATAAGAGAAAAAAACAGTTCAAAAAAATAGTGCCACTCAAAATAAGCTAGTTGACAGATGAATTTGTAAAGCTAAAAGAAAAAACAAAAAACAGAAACAACAACAAAAAAAAAAACACAGAGAATACTATCCAATTATGAGGATTTTAATAGAATCATAATCCACTAGCACATTAAACTTTGAGGACTTAATTAGTTATATAGAACCTGTTATTTTGAGGAGGTAATATGGTTGGAAACAGATTAAATTAGTTGCAGTTAAGTATATAACATTTTGTCAAAAGAAAGCTAATAATATTAAAGATGGAAATAAAGTGCTAGAAAATTATGAAATCCATCAAGATGACAAAAAGGTCAGTTAGAAGGTATCCCACTTGCTAACTGAGAAAATGTGAGCTTCAAAGTAAGAATGGTAATGAATTATAACCAAAAAATAAAATAAGAATCCATGAATCCATACTATAATAAATAAGAACTGGTTGTAGCCAATACCACTTCAACCAAGCAATCTAAGTTAAGATTACCAACGAGATAAACCAACATCATGTGCCTTCTAGGTGATGTGCTACAGACACATCATTTTATTGATAGCCTGGAAAAAAAAAATACACAGTATCAATCTTGATTATGAGAAAAGGAATAAATCCAAACAGAAGGCCATTGCACATTAAATGGCCTATACCTTCATATGAGAAACAAAGGCCAAGAAATGTTTCAGATTAAAGGGAGAAAAAAAGAGACACAACAACTGAATGTAATGTGATTCTGGACTGAGAAGAAAATTGTTATAAACATCATTGAGTCAACTGGGGAAATCTGATCATGGTTTTGGATTAGGCAATAGTATTATACCAATGTTAACCTACCTGATTTTAACAACTATCCTAAAGTTATATAAGCAATGTCCTTCTTCTTAGAAAATATGCTAAAAAAGCTGAGTGGTAAAGGAGAATGATGAGTGCAGCTTACTCTCAAACGTTCAGAAAAAAAAATGGATGTCAGTTTATACATACACAAATAGATATAGAAGGACTAACTAGGCAGATGTGACAATTTGTTAACAATTGATCAACCTAGGTAAAGGATGTCAAAAGTTCTTTCTAAAATTATAACATTTGTGCAACTTGGAAATTACTTCAAAATAAAAATCCTAAAAAAATTATCTTAACCAGAGGACAATTACCAAGTTATATGAACATCCTCAACTCCAACAGAATGGGGATCAGGTATGATATTTCTAATGTTAGATTTTTATTTATAGTAATTAAGTTTGTTAGTTACAAGTATTATAACCATCCCTTTGCAGTTTTGGTCAAAAGGCTCTAAAAATTTTCAGACTCATCTCATGTAAGTAGTATACATGCACTTCCTCTTACCTGAGACATCCATCTGTCATCTCCTTGAATATCTTCTGCGGCATGTGGAATAGCTGCTGGGTTTGAGTCTCCTTGGCTCATTCTACACCTGAGGAAAATTGTCTATGTTATGCTTCATTTAATAATAATGTTCGTTACCGCTTACTTAAATACTACATGACAGGTTTTAAATAACCATTTGTTTCACTGTCATTTAGCCTAGAAACTAAAAAAATAGGGTTTATTTTCAGTAGTGATGAATCCCACACATGACCACTTCAGTCTCATAAATACAGCATCACTAAACTTCCAGACAGGTCTTAACTGTGTCCTAAAATCTGCTTTTGATACATATATTATACCTACATTAGTTTTTCATGACTGTATGTTTCTGTAAATACCAAAGCACACAAGGAATTAGATACCTATATAATACAATGAAATCTGTATTACCACCTTCTAGACTGCTGGAGTTACACATGTAAGAATTACTATAGAGACTGGCATTGTGGTGTAGCAGGTTAAGCCCCTGCCTACAGTGCTGGCATCCCATATAGGTGCCAGTTCAAGTGGCAGCTGCTCCACTTCCGATCCAGCTCCCTCCTAATGTGCCAGGGAAAGCCGTGGAAAATGGCCCAAATGCTTGGGCCCCTGCCACCCATGTGGGAATCCTGAATGAAGCTCCTGGCTCCTGGCTCCGGCTCAGCACAGCACAGCCCAGCCCCGAATGTTGTGGCCATCTGAGTAAACCAGTGGATGGAAGATCTCTGTGTTGCCCTCTTTCTGTAATTCTGCCTCTCAAATAAATAAAATAAATCTTAAAAAGATATATACTACAGCAATTAGAATCCACAGGTTACTAAAATTCACAGATAAATATAGAATCAATTACTATAAAATCTAATCACAGGTTTTGGCACTGGTCTTTGACAAACGTTTACTAGATATTTTTGACAAATCACTTACATTTATTTTACAGATTTATTTTGTTTATTTGAAAGGTACTGTGACAGAGACAGAGACTCAGAAACAGAGATCTTCCATTCTCTGGTTCACTCCCCAAATGGCTGCAAGAGCTGGGGCTGGGGCAGGCCAAAGCCAGGAGCCTGGAACTGCATCTGTGTCTCCCACATGGGTGCAGGGGCCCAAGCACTCAGACCATCCTTGGCTCTTTCCAGGTGTGTCAGCAGGGAACTGGCTTGGAAGAGGAGCAGCTGGGACTCAAACTGGTGCTCTGATATGGGATGCCGGCACTGAAGGCAGAGGTTTAATCCACTGCACTACAGTGCTGGCCCCTCCACTAAAAAATATAGTGGTGATGAGATAGTGGGGAAGAAGGAATAAGCAAAATTTAGCAAAATTAGAAGCACTAGCCTTCTAAAAAGACAAGTAAGAAGCCAAACTATTTTCAACCAACTCTTGAGAATACATCAGGCTCTAAATGCAAACAATGAAAAAGAAAAAAAAAGTGGAGTTCTATTGCTTAGAGTAAAAGATAACATTCTCTCTATGAGCAATGGTTTTATTTCTCTTGCTATCCTCCAAACAGTTAAACTTTCTCTGAAAGATTAAATTATATTCATTCAACACACACACTCTCTCTCACATTGAGTACACAAAACACACTGGATTTCCAAGACAGTTTTTTAGAATCCCAAGTACCAAGCCTTAGAAATGAAAGCATACCATCATGAAAAAACAAATTACAGAAGTAAACAGATGGAACTCAGTACAAATGACACTAGGTCTAATAAAAATAATCAGGCTGAGGGCTAACCCCATATCTGATTCAAGTACTACAAAAGGAAGAAAACAATCAGAGAATTGAGGCAATATGCGCAGACAGAAGGGGGTCTGAAATTAGGTTTGTCTGACCTCAGTAACATCACATCTGGCTCACTGATCATAAATTAATTCACACTGACTCCCTAAAGGAGCATATGATCTAATCACTTCACTCAGAAGGTACATGCAACATGGAACTAAGTATAACAACATAAAATATAAGAAATCATAAAGAACTTCAAGATGAATCTGCATGGCTCGAATCAGACTACAGAATCTGTTTGGGGTTTCATTATCTAAAGCACAGAAAAACTGAAGATGTATAAAGGAAAAAGAAAATGACTTAACGTGTTAAAAGATAGCCATATAAAAGGGGGCTGGTGTTGTGTCATAGTGGATTAAGGTATTGACTACGAAGTTGGCATCCCAAATGGGCACCGGTTGGAGTCTTGGTTGCTCCACTTCCAATTCAGCTCTCTACTAATGGCCTGGGAAAGCAGCAACAGATGGCCCTGGACCCACATTAGAGACCCGGATGAATCTGTTGGCTTCTGCCTGGCCCAGTCCCAGGCATAACGGCTTCTTGGGGAGTGAACCAGAAGATGGAAGATCTCTGTCCTTCATTCATCTTAAAAAAGAAAAATACACAGTTTGGAGTTTTTTTGCTTTTGTTTTGAAATCAATAAAACATTCTACATTTTTAAAAAAGAGATTTATTTATTTGAAAGGCAGAGTTAGAGGGGAGGACAGAGATCTTCCATTTGCAGGTTCACTCCCCAAAAAGCTGTGATGGCCAGAGCTGAGCTGATCGAAAACCTAAAACCAGGAGATTCGTCTGGGTCCCCAACGTGGGTACAGGGGCCCAAGCACTTGGACCATCCTCTGCTGCTTTCCTAGATGCATTAGCAGGGAGCTGGATTGGAAGTGGAGCAGGAAGGACTTGAACTGGGGCCTATAAAGGATACCGGTGTGCAGGTGCTGGCACCATATTCTATACTTCATATATAAGAGTTTCTTTGAGTCTAAGTTTAGTTTTGGCTATTGAGGTTAAATTTGACATGATCCTTAATAAAAATGAATCTTAAAAGTACCTTCTTTTCATACAGATCAAAAAGCTCTTCCTGGACTTAAGACACACAAGGGGCAAAGAACTTTTTCTGTGAAGAAATATAAAATACAACTCCATTTTCTATTGACTAAATGAAAAAGTCTAGTTCCCACCTTTTTAAACAGATTCTTTTTTTTTTTTTTTAAGTTTTTGACAGGCAGAGTGGATAGTGAGAGAGAGAGAGAGAGAGAGAGAGAGAGAGAAAAAGGTCTTCCTTTTGCCGTTGGTTCACCCTCCAATGGCCGCCGCGGCCGGCGTGCTGCGGCCGGCGCACGGCGCTGATCCGATGGCAGGAGCCAGGTACTTATCCTGGTCTCCCATGGGGTGCAGGGCCCAAGCACTTGGGCCATCCTCCACTGCATTCCCTGGCCACAGCAGAGAGCTGGCCTGGAAGAGTGGCAACCAGGACAGAATCTGGCACCCCGACCGGGACTAGAACCCGGTGTGCCGGCCTAAACAGATTGTTAAAATCCAGTCATTTCATTAGTTATAGCCTCACTTATTCTCCTACCTGAAGAAATGCTTAACATGTTAGGTATCAGTGAGGCAAAAGTTAATTGAAAGACTTATATTAAGTAGATTGAGAGCTCATTAATGAATTTTTTTATATTTATCTATTTATTTGAAAGTCAGAGTTACACAGAGAAAGGAAAAGAGAGAAAGAGATCCGCCATCCACTGGTTCACTCCCCAAATGACCATACATGCCAGGGCTGGCCCAGCTGAAGCCAAGAGTCCCATGTGGATACAAAGGCCCAAGCTCCTGGGCCATCTTCCATTGCTTTCCTAAGTACATTAGAAGGGAAGCTGGATTGGAAGTAGAGCAACCAGGACTCCAGGACTCAAACGCGCAGGTGGTGGCTTAACCTATTATGCCATAATGCTGGCCCCAGCAGGACAAATTTCTAACACTGACTACAAAATGAGGTGGCCTGTCTCACAAGGTAGATTTCTCACAATGTGGATACAAAGAGGGTAAATGAATATCTAATAGAAAAGCAGAAAATAAAGTAAAGCAAATGATTGAAGGATGGCTCAGATTAGTGGGGTCTAAATATGTTCAATGTCTTAGAATCTATTTGAAATTTCTCAATATACACATATTTGTACATAAATATGTGAATTACTGTTAATATGTATGTTAAATTATCACTATTATATTAAAAATAAAAGAAAGTTCTGGCCGGCGCCGTGGCTCCACAGGCTAATCCTCCGCCTTGCGGCGCCGGCACACCGGGTTCTAGTCCCGGTCGGGGCACCGGATTCTGTCCCGGTTGCCCCTCTTCCAGGCCAGCTCTCTGCTGTGGCCAGGGAGTGCAGTGGAGGATGGCCCAAGTGCTTGGGCCCTGCACCCCATGGGAGACCAGGAGAAGTACCTGGCTTCTGCCATCGGATCAGCGCGGTGCGCCGGCCGTAGCGCTCTGGCCGCGGCGGCCATTGGAGGGTGAACCAATGGCAAAGGAAGACCTTTCTCTCTGTCTCTCTCTCTCTCTCACTGTCCACTCTGCCTGTCAAAAAAAAATAAATAAATAAAAATAAAGTTCTAATTTTTTTCCTACATTTCTGTTTTTAAAGATTTATTTTATTTATTTGAAAGACAGCGGGTCGGCGCCATGACACACTAGGTTAATCCTCCACCTGCGGCGCCGGCATCCCACATGGGCACCAGTTCTAGTCCCAGTTGCTCCTCTTCCAGTCCAGCTCTCTGCTGTGGCCTGGGATAGCAGAAGATGGCCCAGGTTCTTGGGCCCCTGCACCTGCATGGGAGACCGGGAAGAAGCACCGGGCTCCTGACTTTGGATTGGCGCAGCTCCAGCCATTGCGGCCATTTGGGGAGTGAACCAGCAGATGGAAGACCTTTCTCTCTGCCTCCCTCTCTCTCTGTCTGTAACTCTACCTGTCAAATAAATAAATAAAATCTTAAAAAAAAAAAAAAAAAAGACTTGAGTTACAGAGAAGTAGAGACAGAGAGAGAGGTCTTCCATCCACTGGTTCACTCCCCAGATGGCCGCAATGGCCGGAGCTGCGCCGATCTGAAGCCAGGAGTCAGGAGCTTCTTCCGGGTCTCCATATGTAGGTTCCGAGGCCCAAGGACTTGGGCTATCTTCTACTGCTATCAAAGGCTATAGCAGAGAGCTGGATCAGAAGAGGAGCAGCCGGTACTAGAACCGGCACCCATATGCGATGCCAACACTTCAGGCCAGGGCTTTAACTGGTGCGCCACAGTGCCGGCCCATTCCTACATTTCAATGCACAATTTTATGATCACTGGGGGTGTCTGTCTATATCCTACTTTTTTAAAAAAAATTCATTTTATTCATTTTGATAGGGAGAGTTACAGAGAGAGGGAGAGGGGTGGGTGGGCGTGGGCGTGGGCGTGGGGGTAGGCTTTCACAGGCTGGTTTCACTCCCCAAATGGCCACAACTGCCAGGGCTGTGCCAGGTCAAAGCAAGGAGCTTCTTCTGAGTCTGGAAGTACAGCAACAGGGACTCGGTGCCCACGTGGGATGTCAGCACTGCAGATGACAGCTTAACCCGCTACACCACAATGCTGGCCCCTAGACTCTACTTTTTTTTTTTTTTTAAAGATATATTTATTGGGGCCGGTACTGTGGCATAGTGGGTAAAGCCTCCACCTGCAGTGCCGGCATCCCATATGGGAGCCAGTTCATGTCCTGGCTGCTCTATTTCCGATCTAGCTCTCTGCTATGGCCTGGGAAAGCAGAATAAGATGGCCCAAGTGCTTGGGCCCCTGCACCTGTGTGGGAGACCTGCAAGAAGCTCCTGGTGCCTGACTCTGGAATGGCCCAGTCCCAGTTGTTGCGGCCATTTGGGGAGTGAACCAGTGGATGGAAGACCTTTCTCTCTGTCTCTACCTCTTTATTTTTCAAGTAAATAAAATAAACCTTTAAAAATAAATAAATAAAACTGAGGGGCTGGTGTTGTGACACAGCTGCAACACCACAATCCCATGTAAGCCTTAGTTATTATTGCCATCTACCTCCTTGCTCCTGGGAAAGCAGAGGAAGGTGGTCCAAGTGCTTAGGGCCCCTGCCAACCACGTAGGAGACCTGAATGGAGTTCCTGACTTTGGCCTAGCCCATTCCCTGGTGTTGCAGCAATTTGGAGTGAACCAGCAGATGGGAGATCTCTTTCTGTAACTCTTCTAAGTAAGTAAATAAATAAATATTTAATAAATAAATAAAGCCAAAGCTCAAAGACATCTAAGGAATCTACTCCATGCCAGTACAGCTGGTAAGTAAGAGAGCTGCGACTTGAACCCAGGACAGGTTGAGGATCCCTTATTCAAAATGTTTGGGACCTAAGTGTGTCAAATTTCAGATTTTTTTCAGATCTTGGAACATCTATATGTACACAAGGTATTTTGGGAGTGGGATCTAAGTCTTCACACAAATTCATGTTTCATATATAGACTATGAAGTTAATCTTACACAGTGTAAATTCTAACTTACTAAATTGCCTCACCTATGTTTTCTATTAATACTACCCAATCTTAATGACATTCTTATACTCTGAGCAAAACACTTTTCCATCTCAATCCTAAATTTCTTGACAAAAAAAGGGCATATGGACAGAAAAACTGAAGAACAAGATGTTCCTTATCTAATACTACAAGGCAAGTGGAACTAGGAAAAGCTCACAAAATATTCCCAATTAAGTAGTCTTTTTCCCCCTTTTAACTACGAAAACAAGGCCATTCCTCTTTCCCTATAAGGGCATAGCATCTGAGTGAAAATTAGCTTCTTTGTGCCTTCAGACACTTGGATTTTGTATTATTTTCCAAATCTAAATCTTACAGTACAAAGTAGCTTTCAGTTTTACTGATGCCTATGACTTGGTAACATTTTTAAATACCAGGAAAAGAAAAGCTGATCCACAAACCCAGGCCATCTCCTCTAGATATGCACAAATTAGGGGACTATGCATCTGGAGGATTCAATTTTTCTAGGAGTTAGAGAAAATAAAATGTTGTATTCTTTTTAAAGATTTATTTTATTTTAAAGGCAGAGTTACAGGAGTGGAGGGGGGACAGAGAAATATCTTCCATCCACTGGTTCATGCCCCAGTGACCTCAATGGCCACGGCTGGGCCAGGCCAAAAACAGGATCCAGGAACTCCATCTGGGTCTCCAATGTGGGTGGCAGGGGATCAAGCACTTGGGCCATCATCTGCTGTTCTCCCAAGCACATCAGCATAGAGCTGGCTCAGAAGCAGAGGAGTCAAGACTCAAACTGGTGCGCATATGGGATGCCAGTGTCACGGGTGGTGGCTTACTCTGCTGTGCCACAACACTGGCCCCCAAATGTTGTATTCTTATGCTAAAATAAATAATCCAGGGTTAGCCAGAGAGAAGCTTGTGGTAGGTCACAAAAATCTGGCTGACTTTGGGTTTCCTGCCTCACGTAGAGGGCAATGCTGTAACATGGCCATCTTCAGAACAGTGGAAAAGTGAAAAAACAAAGTACCAAGAGGGAGGGATGTGACTCCCATCTCACCTTCCTGATTCATAATAATCTCCCCATGCAGCAAGTCACTGATGTCTGAGATTGCACAAACAGCAGGCTCAGTTAGAAAAACACAACACAGAGAAGATGAAGGGTCCAAAAACAAAAATTTTGTTAATTTACCACAAGAAGCCATATTTCAGCGAAGCTTAAATTGCCCATTTAAATGAGCTGCCTTGGAAGATGAGAAGTGATTGGCACAATTTCCCTGCATTTTAGATCTCCACTTAACTTGGGCTATGACAATACAACACCAGACCTCCCAATAGCATGTACCACCAGCGAAGTGTAGTGTACGTAAGCAGAAGCTAGTGCCGACAACAAAGAATTAAAAATTCTCGAGCTGAGTTGGGAGCTTCTTTAGTTTGGACCAGGAGGAAGACAGAAAAGGAAGAATTCAAAGATTTAGGCCGTTTGCATCCACACCCAAACTCTCCGTTTAATGTCAGGGGGAGTTGATAGGGTTGTTCTGGAGAGGGAGGCGGGCCAACTCCCGAATACGCTGGCTCAGTGCACTGGTGGGTGGGTCCGGGGTAGAGAACATCCATAATTTATTATCAAATCCCGGAGCCAACAAATTAAACCACAGTGACTTCCTACTCCTCCCCTGCTCCCCCACAAGGAGGCAACCTTTATGTCAGAACGCGGTGCCACGAAGAACCCAACAACGCAAGCCTTCCCAAGGCAATCCTATTTGCTCTTTCCTGACTCCACACATCTTGGCTTCTCACTCACTCCTCAGCCCCATTCTAAGGGTGCACAAAATGCGGTCCTACAATTTCAGGGTAGGCGCCACAAAGAGGCCGAGGCTTAAGTGCTCACTTTCCTTACGGTTTGCATATCAATGATGAAAAGCAACACTGGCCTGGGAGCTATGGAAAGCAGAATGAGTCACCACACAACAGATGCACCAAACATCCACACCAGAAAGACCTCATCTGGTAAACGGACAGGCCTCTGGAAAACACCGCCCCCAAACCTCCCCCCACCACCGCCGCAGGTGCAACCGAGCTGGCTGACCTTGGGCAAAGGACCAGCCTCTCGGGGCCTCATCCCTAAAATGAGATGCTAGACTCAGCAGCCTTCCAGGAAGTAAGTAGCCCCTGCCGAACCCTGACATGGACCTTCCGAATCCGTAACAGGAGTTTCTCAAGAGTTGTAAAGGAGACGGAAGAACGCTCGGTAAAAAAATAACGGAGTAACTGCGACAAGGCGCAAGGCGAGCCAGAGAGGCGGCTCGGAGCTGCAGGCTCAGGGATGGAGGGAAAAGGCTCCGCTGGGGCTGGAGCCGCCAGAGCTGCTCAACCAGCGTGCCTGCAGGAGCGGACAATCGGCCGAAGGGACCCGAGGGCGCCGAGAGGCCTCCTCCGGGGGGTGCGGGACAGGGGAACGGCCAGCGCGGTCCGCCCCGCCACGCCGCTGCTCCAAGGCAAAGGCGGGGTGCGGCGCCGGCCAGCGGCTGAGGAAAAGTCGACGGGCTCGGGGCTGCGGTGCTAGAAGAAAGGGTCTCGGTGGAGGGCGAGCGACGCGAGCGGCCGGGGATCAACGCCGGGCCTGCGAGAGGGCGCGCGCGAGGCCCCCCACGGGCCGGCGGGCGGGGGGAGGGGACGGGGTGGGGGAGGGGCGGCCGAGGGCCTCTCACAATAACCCCTCGCAGCCCCTTCCAACTCCCACCTCTAAGCCACGGGTTCCCCGCGATCCTGGATGCACTCACTCAGGTAGAGGGTCCGTGTGGGCCCCAAGCGGCTGCGGCGTCGGCGGGTGGCGCGTCTGTCGCTCCCTCGGTCCCGGCGGCCCCGCTCCGGCGCGTCCCTCCTCGGGCCCCAGCACCAGCAGCAGCGCCTCCACTTCCGGTTCCCCTGCCACTCAGGCAAATGGCTTCCGGAAGTCCCGCCCCCATCCCGCCCGGCCTCTGCGTGGCCCCTGCGCCGCACTTTCCCTGTCAGCCGGCGCGCTGGGCTCGCGCGCAGGTGTCCTGCCACGCCCCGCCAGGTTCCCCGCTTTGTTCTCGCCCCCGCGCTGCTTTTGCTCGTAGGGTGCGCCGTTCGGGCCTCCGCCTTCCCTCCAGCTGCATCCCTCCATCCTGCATTTGCATTCATGTCGCGGCGGTGTGCAGATGGCATTCGGGACAATGTAGCGTGACCTCACACTGACGCCATTCCCTTCCCACCCCTGCAACCTGGCCTCCTTCTCCACCCATGGAATAGACCATATTGCTGAAGTGGGAGGGAAATAGGACCCCGAGGTTAATGAGGCAATCTCTATTTCTATGATGAATATACAGGGTGAGACGACAGCATAGGGAAGAGCGACTCCCAGCCTTTTTCTTAAAGATCTGCCCGTTTTCGGGGAAGACAGACAAAGTCGATATCGAAAGCACTACATGCTGAACTCTAGAGAAACGCGGAATCTCTAGGGGCACAGCAACGCAGCGGCAAACCCGGGCTGGCCCTGAGGGGGGCCTTCTTTCCGACCGAAGCTGTGAATCAGCAGAACCTTCCGGGGCATCTGACGCTGATGGGAAGAGGGAGGAGCGGGAGGGAGACGGATAATTTTGCTGACAAAAATTCCTGGGGCCTTAAGGGTCAAGATCTATCAAATTATTTTTCAGGTCACCTTTGCCGTCAAGTGGCATTAAATGTGTATTTTACCAGAGGCACGTAACCCAAAATAATTTTGTTCTCACATAAAATGCTTTTACCTTGCTAATTTATTTTAGAATCTGGCAGATATTCATACGGTTTGGCCTAGTGATAGGTGCTCAGCAAATATTTGTTGTTGTAAGTGTTTTATTAAAAAGAATTCCTGTTTGCATAACTCACATGGGGTATGGAAGCTGCCCAGCTAGGGCCCCTGGTTGTGGTGCAACCGGTTAAGCCACTAAGCCACAGAATCCCATGTGGAAGCCTGAGTCCCCTCCAATTCAGATCCGGCTTCCTGCTAATGCTCCTGGAAAGGTAGTAAAAGATTGGGCCACTGCCACCCATGTGCGAGACCCAGCCTGACCCAGACCTGGCTGGGAGTGAACCAATGGATGGAAGATCTTTCCCTCTCCCTCTCTGTCACTCTGCCTTTCAAATACAGAATAATTTTTTTTTTTAAGATTTTATTTGTTTACTTGAAAGTCAGAGTTCAGAGGGGCAGAGGCAGAGAGAGAGAGGTCTTACATCCACTGGTTTACTCCCAAGGTGGCCGCAACAGCCAGAGCTGAGCAATCCAAAGCCAGGAGCCAGGAGATTCCTCTGGACCTCCCACATGGGTGCAGGGGCCCAAGGGCTTGGGCCATCTTCCACTGCTTTCCCAGGCCATAGCAGAGAGCTGGATTGGAAGTGGAGCAGCTCGGATTCAAACCGGCGTGTGGGGAGCAACCCGGACTGGACTGAGTTACTGGAATTAAGACTTATTCTATGCATCTGCTCTCCCACAATATGGCGCTGAGAAGGGAAACAGCTTCTACGCAGCTGCCTCCAGTTCAACCAATAAACTGTAGGACCTGCTCCTGATTGGAGGAGAGCAGCATACTCGGCGTGTGGGTAGCAGAGTTGGGATTGGCGGAGGAGGACTATAAAGGAGGAGAGAGACAACATGCACCGAGGAACATCTAAGGGGAACATCTAAGAGGAACACCTGTGTAGCCCCCGAGAGAGCCGGCCGGCGGTGTGCCGCTCCCCGGCGGAAGTGGGGACTTAAACTGGCCAGGGGGAACCGCCCTTCCACGGAGGTGGAAGGGTCGGTAGCCAACCCGGGAAGAACCAGCAGCAAACCCGGGGAGGGCCGAGCAGATGAAAGAACAGCGCAGGGTCCTGTGTCGTTCCTCCACGAAGAGGGGGAGCGACATAATGGTGCCGTGACTCGGATAGGAAGCCTAGGCAGGGTTTAGTGTTGCTCCTCCACGAAGAGGGGGAGCGACATAATGGTGCCGTGACTCGGATAGGAAGCCTAGGCAGGGTTTAGTGTCGTTCCTCCACGAAGAGGGGGAGCGACACCGGCGCCCATATGGGATGCCAGCACTTTACCTGCTCTGCCACATCCCCCACCCCCAGAATAAACTTTTAAAAAACAAAAAGGCAGCTCAGAAATATATGGATACGTTGAGGAACAGCTTGAATGGTTCTCCAGGGATGAATCCTGCATTTCCCCAACTTTAACACTCAGGACACTTTCATACACTGCCTTCCCTGCTGTAAGCTCTGAAGGAGCGGGGATCTTGTTCTGTGGGTTCCCTGCCCCAATACATAGCAGACATGCAGTAAATATGCCACATGAGGAATGGTCAAAGCTTGAATGGGTGCCTTGTGAAACCCATGGCTTATCTTTGTAATTCCCCGTTCTTGGCTTCTAAATTAAGAAACATAAATGTGGGAGGTATGCCCCTGGGAAGTAAATAGCACCAGACTTCACTAAACTCTGCAAATATTTAAATACTTTAATGGTTCATGCAGTGTTTAGTGTTTTGGCAAACTCTTCATGTCACTGAACCCTGATATGGGAGGTTGTCTCCCTGGGGATGGCATTTGGCACAGTGGTGAAGACACAGCAAGAGGATGCCTGTGTCACGTCTGAGTTCGACTCCTGGCTCTGCTCCCAATTTCAGTTTCCTACTAACGTGTGCCCTGGGAGTCAGCAGCTGAGGCTCAACATGTGGGAGGCCCAGATTGAGTCCCTGACTATTGGCTTTGGCCTACATCAATCTGGCCCAGCCCTGGCTCATTGTGGGCATCTGGGCAATGAACCAGCAGATGAGAGTTTTCTTTCTCTGTCTCTCTTCTTTTCAAAGAAATGAAAATAAAATAAATACATATTTTTAAAAAGAACATGCCTCCTGAATTTGTCTTTTTTTTTTTTTTTTTTTTTTAAGATTTATTTATTTGGAGCCAGTACCATGGCACACAAGGTTAATCCTCCGCCTGTGGCGCCAGCATTTCATATGGGCGCCGGTTCTAGGCCTCTTCCAGTCCAGCTCTCTGCTGTGGTCTAGGAAAGCAGTAGAAGATGGCCCAAGTGCTTGGGCCCCTGCATCTGCATGGGAGACCCAGAGGGAAGCACCTAGCTCCTGGCTTCAGATCGGCGCAGCTCCAGCCATTGCAGCCACTTGGGGAGTTAACCAACAGAAGGAAGACCTTTCTCTCTCTCTCTCTCTCTCTCTCTCTCTCTCTCTCTCATTGTCTATAACGCTGCCTGTCAAATAAATAAATAAAATATTTTAAAAATTATTTATTTGACAGGCAGAGTTACACAAAGAGAGGAGAGAGAGAGAGAGAGAGTGAGCTTCCATTCGCTGGTTCACTCTCCAATTGGCCATGACGGCTGGAGCTGTGCCAATCTGAAGCCAGGAACCAGGAACTTCCTCCAGGCCTCCCACATGGGTGCAGGGGCCCAAGGACTTGGGGCCGTCTTCTACTGCTTTCCCAGGCCATAGCAGAGAGCTGGATCGGAAGTGGAGGAGCAGCTGGGACTCGAACAGGTACACATATGGGATGCTAGCACTGCAGGCCGTGGCTTTACCTGGCGTCGGTCCCATGTCTGTTTTACCTTTCTAAATAGTTTATCTTTAAAAATATGTAGGTGATGGGAAAAACCCTGAACTAGCCTTCAGGGTGTCCTAGGTTCTTGTCTAAAGGCTTTAATTCCTTCAAGCTTTTGTTTCGGGTCTGTAAGACAAAAAGGATGCAACAAGACTGTTTTAGATGATTGCTGAGCTTTCAGACTCTAAACTTCCACCTTCCCCTCAATTTCATACAAAACACAGTTGTGCTGGTGGGCAGGCCTCTCACACACCCAGTCTTACTCTTCACTCTCACTTCCTACACACAGCCACGCCACCCCCAGAACTCATTCAGTTTCTGAGCTTTCCATAAAGACCTACTTAATGATCTGTAAAAATATGTATTTTCTGATCATGAGACAAATTGAAATTGGTCAGGGGAGCTTGCCCCTTAAGTTGTGCTTTCTTAATTATGATGGGTTTTATGCATCCTTCCAGATTCTTTATTTTTTTATTAATTTATTTATTTGAAAGGTGGAGTTACAGAGAAGGAGAAGCAGAGGCAGCGAGAAAACTTTCATCTGCTGGTTCACTACCCAAATGCTCGCCTGGGCCGGAGCTGGGCCAGTCCGAAGCTAGGAGCCAGGAGTTTCAGGGACCAACCACTTGTACCATCTTCTGCTACTTTCCCAGGCGCATCGGCAGGCAGCTGGGTCAGAAAGGGAACAACTTGGACTGGAACCGGCGCCCATATGGGATGCCGGCGCTGCTGATGGTGGCCTAATCCGCTTTGCCACGGTGCCGCCCCCTTTCCAGATTCCTCAGTCTGGTTTCCTTCAGGGCTAAAGGCCAACCTGAAGGAAGAAAATATCAAAACTTTGGCAAAATGTCTGTGGCCTGAGTCCTCAAATGGGCCAGAGTAAATGTGATTGATCAAGTGTGAACTTAGGACCTTGACGAGTTTGGAAATACCACCCAAGTGCAGAATACTTGGCCTTGTCAGGAAACTGGAAGATTCCAGAGGGCCTGGCATTTCAAACATGAAGGAAGGGAAGAAAATCCCTGTCGACTGAAAATGAACACGCAACGTGAATCCGGGGAATTTCTGTGGGTAGAGCATCATATCAAATGGTTTACAGGAAAACAGTTTCAAAATTTTCTGTTCTTACAACAACATTAATGGGCATAAATATTTAGTTTAGCATTTAAGGATGCCTGTGTCCTGGGGCAGGCATCTGTGTGGACACCCAGAACCCATGTCAGAGTGCCTTGGTTCAAGTCCCAGCCCTACTACTGATTACAGCTTCCTGTTATTGTGGACCCCAGGAGGCAGCAAGTGATGCCTTGAGTAGTTGGGTCTTTCCCAATGATGTAAGAAGTTCCATGCTCTTTGAGGAATGAACCAGCAGATGAAAGATTTCTCTTGCTCTCTCTCTCTTTCCCCCACCTCAATTTTTTTTTTTTTTTTTTTTTTTGACAGGCAGAGTTAGACAGTGAGAGAGAGAGAGAGAGAGAGAAAGGTCTTCCCTCCTCTGGTTCACCCCCAAAATGGCTGCCACTGCCGGCGTGCTGCGCCAATCCGAACCCAGGAGCCAGGTGCTTCCTCCTGGTCTCCCATGCGGGTGCAGGGCCCAAACACTTGGGCCATCCTCCACTGCACTCCCGGGCCACAGGAGAGAGCTGGACTGGAAGAGGATCAACTGGGACAGAATCCGGCACCCCAACCAGGACTAGAACCCGGTGTGCCGGCGCTGCAGGCGGAGGATTAGCCAAGTGAGCCGCGGCACCAGCCCTCTAATTTTTAAAATAATTCAAAATTAAGAAATGTTTCAACAGAAAAAAAATTAACATCTTTACACATTAACAGATCTTTATTTGCCTCAATTCTTTTCATTCAGTGATCATATTTTTAAGCAAAATATGTGTGTATGTATATTTTAGTATTACTAAATAACGATTATTAAGCAAATTGTCCTGTCTTTGCTTAGTGGAAACCTAGATCCTGATTCCTTTTTAATTTTTTAAAATTTACTTATTGGAGAGGCAGAGAAACAGAGACAGATAGAGATAAAGAGATAGAGCTCTCAGGCCAGCACCATGGCTCCCATGGTTAATTCTGTGCCTGCAGCTCCAGCATCCTATATGGGTGCCGGGTTCTAGTCCCGGTTGCTCCTCTTCCAATCCAGCTCTCTGCTGTGGCCTGGGAAGGCAGCGAAGGATGGCCCAAGTGCTTGGGCCCTGCACCCACATGGGAGACCAGGAAGAAGCATCTGGCTCCTGGCTTCGGATCGGCACAGCACCGGCCGTAGCGGCCATTTGGGGAGTGAAGCAACAGAAGAAAGACCTTTCTCTCTCTCTCCCTCTCTCTCACTGTCTCTATAACTCTACCTGTCAAAAAAAAAAAAAAAAAAAAGAAATAGAGCTTTATAGAGCTCTCATACACTGGTTCACTCCCCAAGTGCCCACAATGGCTTGAGGCTGAAGCTGTGAACTACTACCTCTCAATATTGTTGCCTTGGGGATTAAGCTTCCAATACACAAACTTTGAGGGACACATGTAAACTGTAGTACTTATTTATTTACCTTGACAAATAAAAATTGTGTATATTTATCTCATACAACATGTTTTGACTGGCATGGTTATATATGTATACAAAATGTGCAAAAAACAAATACACATACACACACACATAGGGGCTGGCATTGTGACATATATAACAGCTGGTTAAGCTGCTGCCTGTGCTGCCAGCATCCTATATGGGTGCTGGGTCAAATCTCAGCCTCTCTGCTTCCAATCCAGCATTCCCTGCTGGTGCACCTAGGAAAGTTGCAGGTGATGGCCTTGGTGCTTAGGCCTCTGCCACTCACATCAGAGACATGGATGGAGTTCCTGGCTCCTGGCTTCAGCCTGGTCCAGCCCTGGCTGTAGTGGCTATTTGGGGAATGAAACAGTAGATGAAAAATCTCTCTCTTTCTGTCTCTCCTTCTCTATATAACTCTGCCTTTCAAATAAATAAATTAATTAATTTTAAGAATATATATACAGGGCCGGTGCTGCGGCTCAACAGGCTAATCCTCCGCCTTGCAGCGCCGGCACACCAGGTTCTAATCCCGGTCGGGGCGCCGGATTCTGTCCCGGTTGCCCCTCTTCCAGGCCAGCTCTCTGCTATGGCCCGGGAGTGCAGTGGAGGATGGCCCAGGTGCTTGGGCCCTGCACCCCATGGGAGACCAGGAGAAGCACCTGGCTCCTGCCTTCAGATCAGCGCAGTGCGCCGGCCGCAGCACACGGGCCGCGGCGGCCATTGGAGGGTGAACCAACGGCAAAGGAAGACCTTTCTCTCTATCTCTCTCTCTCTCACTGTCCACTCTGCCTGTCAATATATATATATATATACACACACAAAATATAATAGGTATAGATTTAGCTTGTTTATGTCATAACAAAAAGAAGCTTTGGTGCAGGATTCTGTAGGTTAATAGTGTGACACAGGCTTTGGTGAGGGCACCCAGTTGGCTGTATACACAGTAGTCTCCCAGTCTGTATGGCCTTTCTACAGCCTTCAGTCCTGGGGGTGCCACCTTTGTGACCTAATTCAATCTAATCACTTCCCAAAGGTCCCACATACAGGCATCATTACTGAATTAAATTTCCACCCTCAATGTCATTAACACAGAGTTTAGTGATTAACCCCTTGCATGAGTGAGAGGAGACAAGTTTCTTTCCTTTTTGTTTTAAGTTTTATTATTTATTTGAAAGTCAGAGTTACACAGAAAGAGGAGAGGCAGAGAGAGAGAGACAGAGGGAGAGGTCATCTGCCTGCTAGTTCACTCCCAAAATGTCTACAATGGCCGGAGCTGTGCCAGTCTGAAGCCAGGAACCATGAGCTTCTTCCAGGTCTCCCTCGCGGGTCTCCCACACGGGCCCAAGGACTTGGGCCATCCTGTATTGCTTTCCCAGGCCACGGAAGGGAGCTGGATCAGAAGTGGAGCAACTGAGACTCGAACTGGCGCCCATTTGAGATGCAGGCGCTGCAGGTGGTGGCTTTACCAGATAAGCCACAGTGCTGGCTCCGAGAGACAACTTTCAAACTATAGCATTCTATTCCCGGCCCCTCAAACTCCTGTCCTTTTCATATATCCCATACAATCATTCCAAAGTCTTACTCCAACATTAATTCAGAAGTCCAAAGTTGAATCTGAGACTCAAGTCAAACTCTTTTGGCTATGAACTCCTGTAATATGAAAAACAAGATACGTCCTTCCAATATTCAATGGCAGGACAGAGACAGGGACAGGAGATACATTCCTGACCCCAAAGGGAAAACATACAGAGAAGAAAGGTGTAATCAGTCCAAAGCAAGACCCAAACTCAGCAGGGCAGTATTACATCCCCAAAGCCCCACGTCTGGCATTGCATGCACACTGGCATCGGGGTTGGACCCTCTTGGGCAGCCCCACGGTGGCTTTCCTGGGCTCAGCATTTAGGTGGGCATTGCATGCTGGTAGCGCTCCGGTTCTGGAGCCTCAGTGGGAATCCCAGTCCTGTGGCTTTGTTGGCTCACCTGGCGCCTCTCATGGGCTGCGTGCTGATGTCTGCAGCTGTCCAAGGCTCGTGTAGCATGCTGCCTGTAGCTTTCCCAGCAGGCATTGTGCACTCCTGTTTTCTCCACCTCTCTGGCATCTCTATTTTGGCTTTGCTTCCACAGCTCCACTGGGCATCACCTCATCAGGGGCTCCCCGTGGAAGCTTTGACTTTGCAGCAAATTTCTGCCTGGCCTCTTGAGCTTCCCTTTGAACCCTCAGTGGGATCATGACTCCGTAACTCTTGCATTCTGATGCCTGCAAAACCAGAATCATGTCAACCACATCAAGGTCTACTACTAGCACAAGTTATACTTGGTCCCACCTGCACCACTACTGGAGCAGCCAAGGAGCACTGTGCCAGAATTCAGAGAGTATGTCTCTGGTCTTGTGACAAGAGGGAGCCTCACAGATCTCTGAAATACCTTCAAGATCTTTCTCCCATTGTCTCTTTTCTGTTCATACTAATCTCCTTAGCAAATGGTTGCTTATCCACACAGTTTCCTTTCCTGAATATGTTCTTTCATTCCATTCTACAGGGCCAGGTTGAGAATTTTCCAAATTCTTTCTACACTATTGCCCTTTTAATTATAAACTAAGATTTATTTATATTTGAAAGGCAAACTGTACAGAGAGAAGTAGGGAGGAGAGAGAAAGATCCATTTTCTATCTGCTGTTTCACTTCCTAAATGGCCATTACAGCAGGGGCTGGGACAGACTAGCCAGGGGCCAGGAGATTCACCCAGGTCCCACATGTGGGAGCAGAGGCCCAAGCACTTGGGTCATGTTCTGCTGCTTTCCCGGATGCATTAGCAGGGAGCTGGATAGGAACCGGAGCAGCTAGGACTCGAACTGGTGCCCATTTGGGATGCTGGCATTGCAGGTGGCAGCTTTACCAGCTCTGCTACAATGCCAGCCCCTCTGTGGTCTTACTGTCTTCAGCTGAGCCTTCACCAGAATCTCCTCTATTGCTCCACTTAGAACATTCTAGACTTTTTCTAGTCTACTCCTCCAAACTCTTCCAACCTCTGCAAGAAATCCAATTCCAAAGCCAGTTCCATCTCTTCAGGTGGATTATAGTAGTAATCACATCCTCATTGCCAATTTTTCTATATTAGTCTACTTCCCATCACCATAGTGAAATAACTGACACAGACTTCTTTATAAAGAAAAGAAATTTATTTTGACTCACAGTTCCAGAGGTTCAAAGCCCAGGTGATCCTGGAAACCTGGGTCCAGACTGCATTTCTTGAAGGCCAATTACCAGAGACAGGAGTTAGTGCAAGGAACTCAGGTTCATTCAAGAGGCTGGCAATCTTGGGGGAGGGGAGAGTGGATGTTTCTGTCTCAAAAAGGGTTTTTCTCAACTTAGAAGTTAGCAGAACCTTTTAAAGAGGGAAAGGGGAGTCGGGGAAGTCAGGGAGGATAATGGACTTAGTTGATTAGAAGATGTCCAAGGCAGTCTTAATAATCATCTTGAAACTGATTGGGTGGTGGGTTCCTTTGATTAAGAATTTGATGGGGCGCCGGATTCTGTCCCGGTTGCCCCTCTTCCAGGCCAGCTCTCTGCTGTGGTCAGGGAGTGCAGTGGAGGATGGCCCAGGTGCTTGGGCCCTGCACCCCATGGGAGACCAGGAAAAGCACCTGGCTCCTGGTTCCTGCCATCGGATCAGCGTGGTGCACCAGCCGCAGCGCGCCGGCCGCGGCGGCCATTGGAGGGTGAACCAACGGCAAAGGAAGACCTTTCTCTCTGTCTTTCTCTCTCTCTCACTGTCCACTCTGCCTGTCAAAAAATAAAAAATAAAAAAAAAGAATTTGACTGCTTTCAGCGAGTAGTCGCAAGTTCTTGGACAGATTATGGCTCCTCTGAGATTAGGCTTGGTAGGCACAAAGTGTTGTGCCTGAGCGAGTGCTGACAGGGGAGCGCCACACACTGAAAAGTTTTAGAGTCCTTTATTGCTGGCCAAGAGTGTGCTCATGCCCCAAAGAACTCTTGACCCCGAAGCCCAAAATAACAGGGTTTATAAAGGCAAAAACTGCAAAATAGGGAGGGGAATACGTGGTTGCTAGGATCAAGGGGAAGTACATAGTTACTGGGGTCAAGCTGACCTAAAACCTATGTGAAATTAATATCAATTATAATCTTGACAATAAAACAGTTACAATCTTAATAATATCAATTATAATCTTGACGTTAATCCAAATATTGGTTTTAATCATATGTAGGACATAGACAAATTATATTTTTATCATTAATCCAGGTTCAGCCTTTCTACTTTCAAGCTTGAGCGCTCATGCTAGGGAGTGTCTATGCTCTGCCGAGTGTGATGTGGTGGACTGCTATTGTCTGACTGTTTTAGATCATAGTTTCAGACCAGAGTCTCACAGTGTGGGTGGGGATGAGGGGGGTGCTTTCCCAGGAGGGAGTCTCAGGTGCTCCAAAATGGAGTTCCTACTGTCAAGTTGTTACTTCAAAAGTCATCTGTTGTTCAAATTTTGCAATTTGGGGCTGGCGCTGTGGTGTAGCAGGTAAAGCCACCACCTGCAGTGCCGGCATCTCATATGGACGCTGGTTCGAGTCCCAGCTGCTCCACTTCTGATTCAGCTCGCTGCTACGGTATAGGAATGATGTGGAAGATGGCCCAAGTCCTTGGTCCCCTGTGCCCACTTGGGAGACCTGGAAGAAGCTCCTGGTTCCTGGCTTCAGATCGGTCCAGCTCTGGCTGTCCTGGCTAATTGGGGAATGAACCAGCAAATGGAAGATCTCTCTCTCTCTCTCTGTCCCTCTCTACTTCTCTGTAACGCTACCTTTCAAATAAAGAAATAAAAATATTAAAAAAAAAGATTTTGTATTTCTAGGCACTTTCCACACAGTTAGTTCCTGGAATTCTATTATTTTTAATGTTTGTTTATTTTTATTTGAAAGGAAGAGTAACAGAGAATGGGGAGGGGAGAGAGAAATCTTCCATTCATTCATTTATTCCTCAAATCCCCACAACAATCAGGGCTGGACCAGGCCAAAGCCAAAAGTAAGAAACTCCATCTGGGTTTCCCATGTGAATGGCAGGGACTAAAATACTTGAACCATCATCTGCTGCCTCCCAGGGTGTGTATTAGCAGGCAGCTGGACTGGAAGCAGAGGTTGGACTTGAACCTGGGCATGCCAAGTAGCATCTTTTTTTTTTTAAATTTAATTTAATTTAATTTTTTGACAGGCAGAGTTTAGATGGAGAGAGAGACAAAGATAAAGGTTTTCCTTTTGTTGGTTCACCCCCCAAATGGCTGCTATGGCCGGTGCGCTGCGCCAATCCGAAGCCAGGAGCCAGGTGCTTCTTCCTGGTCTCCCACGCAGGTGCAGGGCCCAAGAACTTGGGTCATCCTCCACTGCCTTCCCCAGCCACAGCAGAGAGCTGGACTGGAAGAGGAGCAACCAGGACAGAACCAGCGCCCCAACAGGGACTAGAACCTGGAGTACCAGTGCCGGAGGTAGAGGATTAGCCTAGTTAGCCACAGCACCGGCGCCAAGTAGCATCTTAACCCACTGAGCCACAATACCTGCATTCAGTCCCTTGGGTTCTTTTTTTTTTTTTTTTTTTTTGAGATTTTATTTATTTATGTGAGGTAGAGTTACAGACAGTAAGAGGGAGAGACAGAGAGGGAGGTCTTCCATCCACTGGTTCACTCCCCAGATGACTGCAATGGCCAGAGCTGCACCGATCCGAGGCCAGGAGCCAGGTGCTTCTTCCCGGTCTCCCATGCGGGTGCAGGGGCTCAAGCACTTGGGCCATCCTCCACTGCTGGGACTAGAACATGGGATGCCAGTGCCACAGGCGAAGGATTAACCCACTGCACCATGGCGCCACCCCCCTCCTTGGTTTTTTTTTTTTTTTTTTTTTTTTTTTTTTTTTACAGGTAGAGTGGACAGTGAGAGAGAGAGAGAGACAGAGAGAAAGGTCTTCCTTTGCCATTGGTTAACCCTCCAATGGCCTCCATGGCTGGCGCGCTGCGGCTGGTGCACCGCGCTGATCCGATGGCAGGAGCCAGGTACTTATCCTGGTCTCCCATGTGGGTGCAGGGCCCAAGCACCTGGGCCATCCTCCACTGCACTCCCTGGCCACAGCAGAGAGCTGGCCTGGAAGAGGGGCAACCGGGACAGAATCCGGCGCCCCGACCAGGACTAGAACCCGGTGTGCCAGCGCCGCAAGGCGGAGGATTAGCCTAGTGAGCCGCGGTGCCGGCACTCCTTGGGCTCTTAAGGAAGCATTATTTATGTGTTGAGTTAAACATAGGACTGATTAGTCACAAAATCAGCAATTATCTTTGTTAGACAGAATGTGAAAAGAGGAAAAAAAATGGATTTCACTTAATACACACACAAGATGACACAGGCTGTGGGGAGGCTCCCTTGGCTGCACCCCGTTGTGGTGGGAGTATCTTTGTCTCTTTCCTTACTGGTGGGCTATTTTTGAAATTCATCCACACTGTCATGTGTATTAGTTGTTCTTTCCTCTTTATTGCTCAATAGCATTCCGTTGTACGGATATTCCACAATTTGTTTATCCATTCACTGTTGATTTGAATTGTTTCTAGTTTCGACTTTCATGAATAAAACTAAGATGAAAATTCATGTAAAGTTCTTTGAGTAGTGCTTTCATCTCTTGTTAAATACCTAAGAATGGAATTGCTGAGGCATATGACAAGGATATGTTTACTGTATGAAAAAAGGGGCCAGCATTGTGGAGTAGCCACCCACATGGGAGACCTGGATGGAACTCCAGGCTTTTGGTTTTGGTCCGGCCCCACCTTGGCCACTGGAGCTATTCAGGGAATGAACCAGTGGATGCAAGATCTCTCTTTCACTCTGTCTCTCCCTCTCTCTCTACCACTCGACCCTTTAAATAAATAAATAAATCTTTAAAAAAGGAAGAGAAATCTTTACTTACTATTAGTTATTGTTTCTCCTATGTCTTCTTCTAGAAGTTTTATAACTTCAGATTTTCCATTTCAATTCATTATCCATTTTAGGATAGATTTTCTTATAGTAAAAGATAATACACAAGGTTAAGTGTTTGCAAACAGATGTCTAGTTGCATCAGTACTATTTATTGAAAAGCCTTCTCTTTTTTCCGTTGAGTTATCTTGACCCTTTTATTGAAGATAATTGAGGGCCAGCACTGTGGCATAGTAGGTAAAGCTGCCACCTGCAGTGCCGGCATCCCATATGGGTGCCAGTTGGAGTCCCGGCTGCTCCACTTCCGATCCGGCTCTCTGCTATGGCCTGAGAAAGCAGTAGAAGATGGTCCAAGTCTTTGGGCCCCTGCACCCAAGTGGGAGAACCAGAAGAAGCTCCTGGCTCCTGGCCTCGGACTGGCACAGCTCCAGCCATTGTAGCCAATTGGAGAGTGAACCAGTGGATGTAAGACCTCTCTCTCTCTCACTCTCTCTCTCTCTCTCCCTGCCTCTCCTTCTCTCTCTATGTAACTCTGACTTTCAAATAAATAAATAAATCTTTAAAAAAAAAGAAAGATAATTGATCATAGATTTGTGAATCTATTTCAGATTCTCATTTCTGCTCCATTGATTGTGATGTCTATCCTTATACCAATACTCAATTATCTTACTTATTGTAGCCATGTACCAAGTTTTCAAATAAGGGAGTATAAATTCTCCAACTGTCTCCTTTTTAAAAATTGTTTTGATTAGTCTAGATTCTTTTCATTTCCATATACATTTTTTCTTTATTTTCTTTTTTTAATTAATGTATTTATTTGAAAATCAGAGTTACACACAGAGAGAGGAGAGGCAGAGAGAGAGAGAGTGGTCTTCCATCCGATGGTTCTCTCCCAAATTGGCCGCAATGGCCGGAACTGTGCTGATCTGAAGCCAGGAGCCAAGAGCTTCTTCCAGGTCTCCCATGTGGGTACAGGGGCCCAAGGATTTGGGCCATCTGCTTTCCTAGGCCATAGCAGAGAGCTGGATCGGAAATGGAGCAGCCAGATCTCGAACTGGCGCCCATATGGGATGCTGGCATTTCAGGCCAGGGCATTAACCCCGCTGAGCCACAGCACCAGCCCATTCATATACATTTTAAAGTAAACTTGTCAAATCCTTTTTTAAAAAGATTTATTTATTTATTTTGAATTGAAAGAGTTGGCGGGGAGGGGGGTCTTCCATTCACTGGTTCATTCCCCAAATGGTTGCAATAATTAGGGCTGAGCCAGGCAGATGCCAGGAGCCAGGGGGCTTCATCTGGGTCTTTCACATGAGTGGCAGGGACTCAAGCACTTGGGCCATCCTCTGCTGTTTCCCAGGCACATTAGCAGGGAGCTGGATGGGAAGTGGAATAGCTGGGTCTCAATCTGGAGCTGATAGAGGATGCTGGCATCGCAGACAGTGACTTTACCAGCTATGCCACAACACAGGCAACAGAACTTGTCAATTTCTACAAAGATGCCTTTCAAAATTTTGATTGAAGTCGCATTGAATCTACAGATCAGTTTGGGGAGAATTGGCGTCTTTATAACATTGAGTCTTCTGATTCATGAGTAGTACTTATCATACCATTATTTTGGATCTTTAATATCTCTCAGCAATATTTTGTGGCTTTCAGTGTTGCATTAATCAGCTTTTTATTACTTTAATTGAAATGTCTCAAAGGAGATGCTTTGGAAGGAAGAATGTTGATTTCAGCTTAAAATTTAGAAGTTCTCAGTCCAAAATCAGGTGGCTCCAATGTTCTGGTGTCTGATGAGGCCAACGGATGGTGGAACAGTTGTGGAGGGAAGATTACATGGTGAGCCAGGTAGCAGAGAGAAAAGCTATTGGGGCTGGCGATGTGGCGTGGTGGGTAAAGCCGCCACCTGCAGTGCTGGCATCTCATATGGGCACCGGTTCTAGTCCTGGCTGCTCCACTTCCGATCCAGCTCTCTGCTATGGCCTAGGAAAGCAGTAGAGGATGGCCCAAGTCCTTGGGCCCCTGCACCCACATGGGAGACCTATAAGAAGCTCCTGGCTCCTGGCTTTGGATTGGTGCAGTTCTGGCCGTTGCGGCCAACTGGGGAGAGAACCATCGAATGGAAGACTTTTCTCTTTCTCTCTGCCTCTCCTTCTCTCTGTGTGTAACTCTGATTTTCAAATAAATAAATCTTAAAAAAAAAAAAAAAAAAGAAAAGAAAAGCTACTCTGAGGCCAGTGCTGTTGCATAGCTGGTTAAGCTGCCACCTGCAACGTTGGTATCCCACATGAACACTGGTTCCAGGCCGAGTTACTCCACTTCCAGTCCATCTCCCTGCTAATGCACCTTGGAAAGCAACAGAAGATGGCTCAAGTGCTTGGGCCCCTGCACCCACATGAGAGACCTGGATGAAGTTCGGGCTCCTGGCTTCAGCCTGGCCCAGTCCTGGTCATTGTGGTCATTTGGGGAATGAACCAGCAGATGGAAGATCTCTTTCTCTGCCTCTTTGTCTCTGTAACTCTGTAATGCTGCCTTTCAAATAGAATAAATAAAAAACTTTAGAAAAAAAGAAAAGAAAAACTAAGCCCACTTTAGCTAACTAACCAACTCTTTTTTTTTTTTAAAGATTTTTATTATTTATTTGAGAGAGAGAGAGTGATAGAAAGAGAGAGAGACAGACAGAGAGAGAGAAAGGTCTCCCATGCAGGCGCAGTAGACCAAGGACTTGAGTCATCTTCCATTGGTTTCCCAGGCCATAGCAGAGAGCAGGGTTGGAAGAGGAGCAGCTGGGATTCCAACCAGTGCCCACATGGGATGCAGGAGCTACAGGCAAAGGCTTAGCTCTCTAAGCCACAACGTTGGCCCCTAACCAACTTTCTTACAAGAACTACTTTCTAAGAATATGCCTCCAGTGACCTAAAGACCTCCCACTGGACCCACCTCCTAGACACGATAATTAGATTAAGCCTTCACTGCTAAAGCATTAATCATTAACATAAAACCCTGGGGACTTAATCCCCAATACATGGGCCTCTGGTAGAAACCCAAACTATTATCCAAACCATAACAAGTGTACAGGTCTACATATTTGACGAGTTTATCTAAGTGTATATAATATACCCTTCTCATTCTTGAGAAAATTTTCCTGAGGTCTTTGGGAGTCCCCAATTTTGAGAACTTCACTATTTATATAATCCCCCCTTTTTAAAGATTTATTTATTTATTTGAAAGTCAGAGTTACACAGAAAGAAGGAGAGGCAGAGAGAAAGAGAGGTCTTCCATCCGCTGGTTCGTTCCCTAAATGGCCGCAATGGCTGGAGCTGCACAGATCTGAAGCAAGGAGCCAGGAGCTTCTTCCGGGGCTCCCACGAGGGTGCAGGGGCCCAAGGACTTGGGCCATCATCTACTGCTTTCAAAGGCCATAGCAGAGAATAGAGTTGGAAGAGGAGCAGCTGAGACTTGAGCCAGTGCCCATATGGGATGCCAGCACTGCAGGCGATGGCTCTATTTATTATTTATTTGGACTGGAAGTGGAGTAACTCGGCCTGGAACCAGTGTTCATGTGGGATACCAGCATTGCAGGTGGCAGCTTAACCAGCTATGCCACAGAGCTGGCCCAATAATTTCTCTCTCTCTCTCTTTCTTTCTTTCCTTTTTTTTTTTTTTTTTCCTTAATGGTAGCTTTGGGATCCGCAAGGAGAGAAGGCCTATACTTCCGGGAATGGAGAGTCCCTACCTGCACTTCCAAGGACGAAAAGCCCTTGTCAAGGTCCACATGGGCAAAGGTCAACCAATGAGGATCAGACCTGCCTCGACCTTTAACCCTCATGCCCTGTATCTATAAAAGGAGCCCTCCCAACCTCTGACACACGACTTCCCTAGCCCCTGCTCTGTTGGGACCAGGGAACGTCGCCCGGGAGCGGAATCCCAATAAAAGCCTGTGAATTAATTGACTCGTCTGCCTGGGAAGATTTGTTACACCGGACACCCTGCACTTAAGATTTATTTATCTGGGGCCAGCGCTAAGATGTGGTGGGTTCAAGCCCTGGCCTGCAGTGCCAGCATCCCATATGGGCGCCAGTTCAAGTTCTAGCTGCTCCATTTCCAATCCAGCTCCCTGCTAATGCAACTGGGAAAGCAGCAGAGGATGGCCCTAATGCTTGGGACCCTGCATCCATGTGGGAGACCCAGAAGAAACTCCTTTAGTTTGGCCCAGCCCTAGGCCATTGCAGCCCTTTGGGAAGTGAACCAGCAGATGGAAGATTTCTCTGTCTTTTCCTCTCTCTGTAACTCTGTCTTTCAAATAAATACTTCAAAGTAAAAAGATTTATTTATTTACTTCAAAGTTAGAGTTACAGAGAGACAGGTTTTGCATACACTCGTATGCAAAAATAAAGTGCTAAAATAAAGTATTACAGGGGCCAGTGCCGTGGCTCAGTTGGTTAATCCTCCACCTGCGGTGCCAGAATCCCATATGGGCACCGGGTTCTAGTCCCTGTTGGGGTGCTGGATTCTGTCCCGGTTGCTCCTCTTCCAATCCAGCTCTCTGCTGTGGTCCAGGAAGGCAGTGGAGGATGGCCCAAGTCTTTGGGCCCTGAACCTGCGTGGGAGACCAGGGGAAAGCACCTGGCTCCTGGCTTTGGATCGGCGTAGCTCTGGCCTTAGTGGCCATTTGGGGGGTGAACCAACAGAGGGAATACCTTTCTCTCTGTCTCTCTCTCTCACTGTCTAACTCTGCCTGTCAAGTAAATAAATAAATAAAAATCTTAAAAAGAAAAAGTAGAGTATTACAAAAGCCAGTGACAGTCACACATGAATTTTATTGAAATGAAAAGCAAATGAGAGGCAAGGACCTCTGCCACTGATCGGGACCAACACTCCTTACCAGAGTGCGGCCCCCAACAGCGGTTACACAGCTTCTTATAGTATTCTGTCCACTGGGGCTCACAATTTCAAACAGGACCCCTGGTATGCAGTGAACAATAAAAAGGAAAACTAGAATATGGTTGTAAGATAACAGTTAACAATAACAACCCAATAACAGATCCAAGATATGGTTGTAAGATAACAGTGAAGGACACATTTCGGTCAACCTAGTTCCTGGGAATTTGGGCCCATATAGTTTCACAAGATGCACCCTTAGCCATTAACAAGCAAAGCTAATATGTACAGAAGCAAGAGATCTGTAATTAGCTTTTAGCCACACTCACTCCATTTTTATTCTGATTTTACACAGGGAGAGAGAGAGAGGAGAGAGAGAGAGATGTTGTTACAGTCGAATTAGAGTTGAATTGCTCTTGCCACCCCAAAAACGCTCCAAGAGACCTTCTCTCATGTAATTAACAAAGGGTAAAGTTTATTGATGTTCCGACATGTCGGGGCCCCCGTCCCAGTACAGGCGAGCGGCCTCGAATAGTCTTGGGTTGGGGTTTTTATACACATTGAAACAAAGAAAATCAATCATTGCATAGAGCAGACAGTGGTATAGAGTAAACAATTGATACAAGTTAAGTGATTTTACAATCAGTTGATTTATGAACACAGGGAGTATCAAAAAGCCTCCTATTGCCAAAAGGGAGGGCCACACAAGATTGCAGGAACTGCCTTGATGATACCTAGGAATGCAGCCGAATGGCGATAAGGGACACCTGGTGGGGTCAGGGTTCCAGGAGGCAAAGAGATATATGGTGACTTCTTCTATCTTACTTAGGTGAAACTAAGGTTACGCTCACATTGGGGTAATTTACTGACCAATTAACTTTATAGAGAATGGCTATGCAGAGCAAGTCTAACGATGTCAGGAAAGTTCACCAGAGGAGGTTGGGGGGGAGCGGCTTTTAACTTTTTAACCCTTCAATGTCTTCCATCCATTGGTTCACTCCCCAGATGGCTATAATGATCAGGCCTGGGCCAGGCTGAAGCCAGGAGCTGCTTCTGGGTCTCCTACATAGGTGTCAGGGGCCCAAGCACTTGGACCATCTTCCACTGCTTTTACTAAGCCATTAGCAGGGAGCTGAGTTGGAAATGGAGCAATTGAGACATGAACCGGTGCCCATATGGGATGCCAGTGTCACAGGCAGTGGCTTTATCTACTATGACACATGCCAGCCCCATATCATATAGTTTTCCAATGAAATGTACCTGAAAACTCTAAATACTCACTTCATATCTGTAATGAATGCATCAGTGTGCTGGAGTAGGAGTAGGGAACTCTTGGGGCCGGTGCTGTGGCTCACTTGGTTAATCCTCCGCCTGCGGCGCCGGCATCCCATATGGGCGCCGGTTCTAGTCCTGGTTGCTCCTCTTCCAGTCCAGCTCTTTGCTGTGGCCTGGAAAGGCAGTGGAGGATGGCCCAAGTGCTTGGGCGCTGCACCCACATGGGAGACCAGGAGAAGGCACCTGGCTCCTGGCTTCGGGAGTGAACCAATGGAAGGAAAACCTTTCTCTTTGTCTCTCTCTCACTGTAGGGAACCCAATGCCAGGCCAAAATATACACACTCTCCAGGCATTTGGGCCTCACCTACTGGATAAGTGCCTGTTTTCATTACTCTAGAACCTTGAAGACAGTTTTCATTCAAATGCACACCTCATTCTGGGGCTGACATTTGCCCCAGTGGTTAAGCTGCCTGTCAGAGTGCCTGGTTTGAATTCCAATAGTATTCCTAATTCCTGCTTCCTTCTGACACAAACCCTGGGAGGAAGCAGGTAATTGCTAAAGCAGTTGGTCTATGCCACCCACTTGGGAGGCCTGGATTGAGTTTCTGGCTCATGACTTCAGCATGGCCCAGACCCAGCTGTTGAAGGTGTTTGAGAAGTGAACCAGTGGATAGGAGCTCTCTCTGTCTTTCTTTCGCTATCTGTCTCTCTCTCTTGCTTGCTTTCAAATAAATAATTACTTATCTCTCAGCATACAACTCAGAACTCTGAATGCCAGGGACCCACCAGTGTTTCTGCTAGGTAGGAAGTCAGATATGAGCTTATGTGTGTGTGACAGGCCTAAAGAGAAGACATCTATGTCCAGCATTTGCATCTGCATCTCAAAGTCATCCCGATAATGTTTCAGGGGCAGCCCAGTATTCGTATCCTGTCCTGCCCCCTTCTACTCAAAAACCTGCGGAGGTGGGGGGGTGTCCCTGCCCCTTCTGCCTGACAAGTCTTCCACAATCTCCCAGATGCAGCCCAGTATCTGCATTTCAAACATCCTGCTCTAGATCCCGATTCTCTAGGGGGTCTTGCTCACCCTTCCTCTAAACTCAGGACAAGCACCAGCTAGCCTACTTCCTGTCTGATACCTTCAGGGGAAAATTCAAATAGAAGTTTTTCTATTTACATCCAAAAAGCCCTTTGTTCCAAGAGGAGCACAGGTAGGGAAGCAAGACCGGTCTCTTTGAAAACCCCCGGCCTCAACCAGACTGCGTGCTCAGCCCTCTTCCTCTCTGCTGAGCCGCCCGCCTGGCCTGCCCAGGTGTAATCTCTCCACTCAACCAGGTAACCTCGCTCCTTCCCCCCAAGTCCGAGCGACTGGGCATTCTCTCTCAGGCTCTGTCTGGAGAGGTGCCCATCCGTCCTTACGGATGTCCCTTCCCTAATAAACCTTGCTATTTTACCTCCCACTCCTCTCTGTCTTACACCTGAATTCTTTCTTGCGCGAAGACAAGAACCCTGCCATTCTCCGGTAACATTTCTATTGTAGGGTGCACTGCTCTCTAGAAGCATTTGTTTTTTTGTTTGTTTGTTTTTTAAAGATTTATTTTATTTATTTGAAAGACAGAGTTACAGAGAGACATAGAGTCTGAGAGAGAGAGAGAGGTCTTCCATTCCTCTGGTTCACTCCCCAAATGGCCGCAATGCCTGGAGCTGGGCTGATCTGAAGCCAGGAGCCAGGAGCTTCTTCCAGGTCTCCCATGCAGGTACAAGTCCTTGGGCCATCTTCTACTGCTTTCTCAGGCCATAGCAGAGAGCTGGATCAGAAGTGGAGCAGCAGGGACTTGAACCAGCCACCCATATGGGATGCCAGCATTGTAGGCGGTGGCTTACTCACTATGCCACAGCGCTGGCCCCCTGATGACAAAATTTGAAACACTGTAGTTAACACTGGAGCGAGGGCCTTTGTTGGTGTCTGTTACATCACAACATACAGATAATTGCCTAATTTCTCAGGCTTACCAGTCATATAATTTGCTCATAGCTTTACTGATGGGTTTTTGAGCCAGGCACTCACTCACAATGAAAGACAGATTTGCATAGCACCTCACCTCACTTTACCGTCTAATTTAATGGTCAGAAACCCCATGATTTGCTACTACTATTCCTTGTTTTCAGATGAAGAACTCAGGCCCCAGAGGTTGAATGATAGTAAGGAATGGAGCTGGGATTCAGTCTTCTTTTCTTTTTTAACCCTTTGTTAAATATGTTTAACAATATGTTCCTCCTATACTAAAAATACAAGCCACACTGATTCTACCTTCTTAATTTGTTTTTCCTCTTGGTTTGTTCTTCCAAATTTTTATCAACTATTGTACCATAAAACATGTGCTTCTCTATCCTGTTTTTAATTTCTTCACACTAAGAGTACAGAGGATCCCATTGTATTCACTGAGCGAATCTCATCTCCCTCCAACGTGGTTGACCTTGTTAGGTCCCCACTAAATGACACATTTGGGTTTCACCTGAGTGGATCAGGCACTGTAAAAATTCACTTACTCATCCTAAAGAAGAGTCAGCTCAATTTGACTTTTTTTTTTTTCTGTGAAAAGAAAAAAAGCTACACTCTCTATAAGGGTGTAGTTAATTTTTGTACCTGTCATCGTAGCCTGAGCCAATTGTAGATGTCAAAATCCTTCCAACTACGGGCAGACTTAAGCCAAGCATCTTGTTGAAACACAGGTTCTCCCACAGGAGGCTTATTGTGTAGCTTGAGATTCTGCCTTGCTAATAGGCTACCACAGGACACCCTGGCTGCTGGTCATTGGGTCATACTCAGAGTCGCAAGGACCAAGACAAACCCTAGGACTATACTCAGACTCTGTGGCATTAGTCTTGCTCCAAGGAAGAGTTCTTCCATACCAGTTCTTGCATATGTGATTTATGGCTTAGCCCTTTAATTCTTATTGAAACTGTAGGGCTGGATGACAATCCACACAGTTCTTGCCAGATTGCTGTTTCCAGAGGTTGAGACCCATGTTTGGCCCTCCTTACTAGGCTTGATTGCACATCTAATTTCATTGTCTTTCAAAGAATAGGCATAAATAAAGGTATTTAAAAAAAAAAACCGGTTAGGATGGGAAGCATAGTGGATAATAAGCAAAGGGTTAGTAGTGATTTGGCAGAACTGGAATATCCAATCTTCAAAGATGCAACACTGGGGACATCTGAGAATCAGCCTGAACTGTACTACAAAATCTTCAAGAGAACTTGGCAGCACTAAGTACCTCTGGAACTCCGTATCGGAACGGGATGAGGGTGGAATTAGGACTAAAATACACAGAGTGGTGGGAACGCTTAGTGAGAAAGGGATTATTTCTCTCTCCATTCTGTTGATTGACTGCCTGTTCCTCAAGCCAGGAAACATTCCTGTCATATCCCTCGGACCAGGTGAAACAGAGAGGCTCTGCTCCTGGAGTTGGCAGGCACAGGAAACAGGATTAAGTGACAACTCAACACTGAATCCTGAGAGCGCAGAGCTCCTAATACTCTTCCTCACTTGGTTCCTGGGGCACACACCTTTCCTATCCGGGCAGAAGGCTGAAACAGACTTCTCTGGAGAATCTTGTTTCCCAAGAAATGAGTCAAGCACACCACCTCTGTGGCGAAACTCACAGTCAGCAAGCTCCATGGATGTGCTCTTGACCAAGAACAAACAGTCGAGATTACCAGAGAGCTGAGAAAAGCCTCTACTATTGAAGACAACAAGTAAAACAAGCAAAAAAGCAGAACCTTTTTCCCTGGGAAAAAGTGAACTTTACGATATGTGAATTACATCTCCAAGAATAGTGTCACAAATGAAAGAGAATTTATAACGTGAGGAGTTTGGTTTAGCAGTTAGGTTACAGTTAAGACACCCACATCTGATATTGGGTTCCATGGTTTTAGTTCCTGGCTTCAGCTCCTGATTTCAACTTTCCACTAATGCAGACCCTGAGTGGCAGTGGTGATGGCTCAAATAGCTGGGTTGTTGATAACCACGTGGGAGACCTGGATTGAATTCCTCGCTCTCAATTTTGGCCTGGCACAGTCCCATTCATTTTAGGCATTTGGTGAGTGAACCAGCACTTGGGAATTCTATCTCTGTGTCTGTCTCTCTCAAATAAATAACAAATAATTTTTCAAAAGAAAATCTAAGGGGCTGCCCTGTGGCATATTAAGTTAAGCTGCCACCTGTGACACTGGCATCCTTTATGGGCACTGGTTTGAGTCCTGGCTGCTCCACTTCCAATCTGGCTCCCTGTTAATGTGCCTAGGAAGGCAGCAGAGGATGGACCAAGTGCTTGGGCCCCTGCCACCCATGTGGGAGGCCTAGAAGATGCTCTTGGCTTCAGCCTTGCCCAGTCTGGCCATTGTGGCCATTTGGGGATTGAACAAATGGATGGAAGATCTCTCCTTTTCTCTCAAGTACTCTGCCTTTAAAATAAATAAATAAATAAATCTTAGAAAGAAAGAAAACATAAAATACACTACTGCAGAATGATAATAGAAATCAAGATATGAGCACTGACTATTCTCAATGTTATAAGAGTTGTCACTTTAAACTTCTTAAAAGACAGAGTTAGGAAATATAAGTACAAGGATGCTTCAAAATGTTTGTGGAAAATGGAATTAAAAATAAGTTTATTTTTGATATAAAAAATCCAAAATCCATGTATAGTTTTTTCATAACACATATTTTCTTTTCTTTTTTTCTCTTTAAAGATGTACTTTATTTATTTAAAATCAGAGTTGAGAGAGAGAGAGAGAGAGACTTTTTATCTGCTGGTTCACTCTGCAAATGGCTGTAATGGCCAGGGCTGACCATACCTAAGCCAGGAGCCAGGAACTCCATCTGGGTCTTCCACATGGCTCAGGAGTCCAAGCACTTGGGCCATTCTCAACTGCCTTCCGGCACACTAGCAGGGTGCTGGATTGGAAGTGGCGCAGCCAGGACTCAAACTGGCACCCATAGGGGATGTCAGTGTCACAGGTGGCTGCTTTACGCACTAAGCCATAACACTAGCCCCATAATTCACATTTTCCATGAACTTTTTGAAGTGCCCTTATGAGTATACTAACCTGCATATATACACAAATTATTATTATATCTCTGCATATCTGTCATTATCTGTAATCAGATGAACTCAATACCTATTACGATAGTTACTGTAACCCATGTCATTTAGTTTATTCTAGTTTTCATGCCTTTCTTATCTGTACCCTCTCATTCCAACATTGAGGAACCTTTTTGCTTACTTGTTCGTTCCCAGTATATATGTATAGTTCCTCTGCTTTTCCCAGGCCATCCACAGAGAGTTGAATCAGAAGTGGAACAGCTGGGACACAAACTTATGCCCATATGGGATGCCAGTGTCACGGTGGTCACTTTACCTGCTGCACAACAATGTCAGCCCCTACATTCTCAATTCTAAGAAGTGTTTCTAGATTGTTTTCAAAAAATGTCAAATGACAACATTGTGCAGGACTTTCAATTCTCTGATTGCTGAGATGAGCACCTCTACATGATCTTTTGTCATTTAAATGTTCTCTTCTGTGAATTGTCCAGTTATATCTCTTGTCCACTTTTCTATAGGTTGTCTTTTTGTTACTGCTTATAAAAGCTCTTTACGATTTATAAATGTCCCTTTTATTTATTTATTTATTTTAAAGATTAATTATTTACTTGAAAGTCAGAGTTATACAGAGAGAGAGAGAGAGAGAGAGAGAGAGATAGAAAGAAAGAAAGAAAAAGGTCTTCCATCCACTGGTTCACTCCCCAATTGGCAGGAATGGCCGGAGCCACGCTGATCTGATGCCAGGAGCCAGGAGCTTTTTCCAGGCCTCCCATGTGGGTGCAGGGGCCCAAGGACTTGGACCATATTCTACTGCTTTCCCAGGCCATAGCAGAGAACTGGATCCGAAGTGGAGCAGCCGGGACTCGAACCAGGGCCCACATGGGATGCTGGCATTGCAGGTGGCAGCTTTACCTGCTACACCACAGCACTGGCCCCAATATGTCCTTTTTATTGCAAAATCTTTCCTCAGTATATTAAGTCTTTCAACTTTGCTTATGAAATCTTTTTCCAAACACAGAAAATATTTTTTTTGGCATTTTTAAATCTGTTCTCTCATAGCTTCTGGGTCTCCTCTCTTGACTTAACGATTACATAGCCCTTAGCTTATATATAAATATGCCTAAATTATCTTTCATAATTTTTATTTTTGTTGCTTACTTTTAAGTTTTTAATTGTCTGAAATAAAATTTTTGCATATGGTTTAAGTCAATGATCAAACTTGGGGCTGGCTTTGTGGCGTAATGGTTTAAGCCATCTCCTGCAATGCCAGCATCCCATATGGGAGCTGGTTCAAGCCATAGCTGCTTCATTTCCAATTCAGCTCCCCGCTAATATGCCTGGGAAAGCCGTAGAAGATGGCCCAAGTCCCTGGGCCTCTGCCACCCACATGGGAGACCCAGAAGAAAGAAGCTCCTGGCTCCTGGTTTCAGCCTGGCTCAGCCCTGGCCATTGCGGCCATTTGAGGAGTGAACCAGTGGATGGAAGACCTCTCTCTCTCTCTCTCTCTCTAACTCTGCCTTTCAAATAAATAAATAAAATCATTAAAAATAAATAAATAAGATGTATACAGAACACTAAACACATACCAAGGGAACAGTTAACTTGAATACAAGGTCAAAAATCAGCAACAAGTTCTACAGTCCAGTGCTGATAACAGATACAAGCTTCAAGGACAAATTCCTTTCAAAGGCTTATTCCAGGTTCATGAAGTGCATACATTTGCCACAGCGAATTTATACTTCAGGTCAGCTCATGCAGCAAATGCTATCTGTCTGCTGGCAGCCTGTTCAGAAGCTCTTTGTGGTAGGTGGTGGAGGGAGAAGGGCACCTGCTCACTGATCCACATCTGGGGAAGGTGGGCAAGGAGGCCAGGATGGAGGCACCGATCCACAAGGGGTACTGGCGCCCAGGGGGTGCAGTGACCTTGATCTTCACGGTGCTGGGCGCCAGGGCAGTGACCTCCTTCTGCATCCTGTGGGCAACACCCGAGTCCGTGCTGATGCCCGCAGACAGCACAGTGTTGGCGGGGCAGGTTCTTTCGGATGTCGATGTCGCACTTGATGGAGTTGAAAGTGATCTCAGGGATGCCCTAGGACTCCAGGCCCAGGGAGGAGGGCTGGGACAGCGCCTCGGGACAGTGGAATGACTCGCTGCCCGTGGTGATCGCTTGGCGGGCAAGCAGCTGGTAGCTCTTTCCCAGCAAGGAGGATGTCTCAAAGATGGCCATCTTCTCTCCCATGCCCCGGGCCAGGTAGCATAACTCCCCCTTGGTGTCGCGCACGCCGTGGTGGTGGCGAAGCTGCAGCAGCACAGGTGCAGGTTAGCCAGGTCCAGATGCAGGATGGCGTGGAGGTGGGGTGGTGGTGGTGGTTGCCCTCTAGGTGAGCACCGTGTGGGCAACTGCGTAGCCAGAGTGCATGAGAATGCCGGTGGTGTGGCCAGAGGCACCGGCACAGCCACGTACATGGCTGGTGTTTTAAAGGCCTCGAACACGACCTGGGTCATCTTCTCTATGTTGGCTTCCGGGTTCAGGGCGGCCACGGGCAGCAGAATCGGTGTGCTACCGGCTAAGGCTGCGGCGGAGGCCGGAGGATCCGCCGACGGCGGGAGCGGAGCTGGATGAGGGAGTGAGAGGAAGCGAGAGAGGAGCCAGCGGAGCGCGCCCTACCGCCCGCCCGAGGAGCCGGAGCCGCCCGCGCCCACAGCCCTGTCCTCCCCGCGCCCACAGCCCTGTCCTCGTCCGCCGGCAGCGGCCACCAGCCCAGCCAAAGCAGCGCCATCCCCACGCGCACCGTGCGCATCAGCGACGCCGCGCAGCTACCTCGTCGGGCGGGACACTCCTTTCCACCGCGAATCATTTATGTTGCAAAGTTTCTGTTGGATCGTCGCAATTCTCCAATGGCTCAGACCCCGCCATGCTTATCTGCATATAACTCAAGTGTTTGGGCCCTGCCACCCATATTAGAGACCTAGATGAAGCTCCTGACTCTGGATTCAGCCTGGCCCAGCTCTGGCTGTTGTGACCATGTGGAGAGTGAACCATGTGAATGGAAGATCTCTCTCTCTCTGTATCTCTGACATTCAAATAAGTAAATACATCTTTAAAAAAAAAAACAAATAATTTGGCCGGCGCCGTGGCTCAATAGGCTAATCCTCCACCTTGCGGCGCCGGCACACCGGGTTCTAGTCCCGGTCGGGGCGCCGGATTCTGTCCTGGTTGCCCCTCTTCCAGGCCAGCTCTCTGCTATGGCCAGGGAGTGCAGTGGAGGATGGCCCAGGTGCTTGGGCCCTGCACCCCATGGGAGACCAGGAAAAGCACCTGGCTCCTGGCTCCTGCCATCGGATCAGCGCGGTGCGCCGGCTGCAGCGGCGGCCATTGGAGGGTGAACCAACGGCAAAGGAAGACCTTTCTCTCTGTCTCTCTCTCTGTCCACTCTGCCTGTCAAAAAAAAAAAAAAAAAAAAATTTAGAATGAATGTAACCTTCAACCAAGCATTCTCATTGCTAGGAATCTATCTGATAATGGTAAAGGATGACAAGGTCTGGTCAATACACGATAATATGTCATTTAATTCCTGCAACAACCCTCTGGGATGTTAGTATTATTATTCTTGTTTTTTTTTTAATATTCTGTTTTGGTAGATCTTTTTTTTAATTTATTTATTTTATTTAAAAGTCAGAGTAACACAGAGAGAGATGGAGAGGCAGAGAAAGAGAGGTCTTCCATCTGATTGTTCACTCCCCAGTTGGCTGCAACGCAATACCCAGAGCTGCGCTGACAAAGCCAGGAGCTTCCTTCGGGTCTCCCACGTGGGTGCAGGGGCCCAAGGACTTGGGCCATCCTCTACTGCTTTCCCAGGTCATAGCAGAGAGCTGGATTGGAAGTGGAGCAGCCGGGTCTCGAACCAGCCCCCATATGGGATGGTGGCGCTTCATGCCAGGTCATTAATCCACTGCACCACAGCACCAGCCCTATTATTCTTGTTTTATGGGAAATACTGAGCAACCTGAAGGTGATCCAGATAATGAGTGAAGATATGGGTTTCAAATTTAGGCTTAATCCAGGGCTTTGCACTCCTCATCACCCACTGAGTCCTCCTTCCCAACAGACATGAAAGAGCCAGTGTGTGTGGTGACAATAAGCACAGGGGTATACACAGCAGCATTGTTTGTGATGGCAGAATCCAGATGAAGGGCAGTAACCTTGCGCAGAAGCTGACAGCTTGTGGGCCATTCATTCCATACACGATTATGCAGCCAAAACCAAGACTGTTTTACATCTATTCCAGCTGATGTGGAAGGATTTCCACAGCATACTGTTATGTGAGAAAAGTAAGACAAACATGCACAATATAATCTCGTTTTCTTTTTCTTTTTATAAAACAGAACAAAATCCCGCAACAATATGAAAACAAACATTCCATTTGGAAATCAGGCAAAGGGGGTGGCATTTGGCATAGCAATTAAAACCCTGGTTGAGAAGTCTGCATCCTGCGTCGGAGTGCCTGGTTCAATACCTGGCTAATGCACACCCCAGGATACGATGCAATGGCTCCAGTAGTTGGGTTCCTGCTACCCATATGGGAGACTTGTATTGAGTTCCTGATTCTAGTCTCGGCCCAGTCCTGGCACTTGTGAGCATTTTGGGAGAGAACTAGCACTCTGTTGGTCTCTCTTTCTCCAGCTCAAATTAAAAAAAAAAAATTATTTATTTATATGAAAGGCAGAGAGAGAGAGAGAGAGAGGTCTTCCATTTGCTGGTTCAGTCCCCAAATGGCTGCAATGGCCGGAGCTGAGCCAATCCAAAGCCAGGAGCCAGGAGCTTCTTCTGGGTTTCGTACGCAGGTGCAGGGGCCCAAGCACTTGGGCCATCTTCTACTGCTTTCCCAGGCCATAGCAGAGAGTTGTATCGGAAGTGGAGCAGCCGGGACTAGAACCAGAGCCAATATGTGATGCTGGCACTGCAGGCAGCAGTTTTACCTGCCATGCCACATGGAACCAGCCCCAGAAGGAATTTTCTATTCTCTGGGTCTCTGAAATAGCCAGGTCTGGACCAGGCTGAAGCCAAGAGCCAGGAGCTTCATCTAGGTCTCCCATGTGGGTGGCATGGGCCCAAACATTTGGGTCATCTTTCACTACTTTTCCCAGGCCATTAACAGGGGGCTGGATCAACCCCCTGGAACTTGAGCAACCTGGACACAAACTGGTGTCCATATGCCATACCGGTGTCATAGGTAGTGGCTTTATCCAATATGCCAAAATGCCAGCTCCATAAATTAATTTTTAAAAAGAAAAAAAATGGACTATTTGAGCATGACTAAACATGGAAGATGCCATGACATTGTGGCATAGTAGGCTAAGTGGCCACCTGCGATGTATCAAAGGGCTGAATCAAGTCCCAACTGCATCAGATCCAGCTTCCTGCTAATGCACCTGGGAAAGCAATGGATGATGGCCCAAGTATTGAAGTTCCCTGCCACCCACTTGGGAGACCCAGATGGAGTTCCAGGCTCCTGACTTCGTCTTGGCCTAGCCTTAGCCATTGCGGTCATTTAGAGAGTGAATCAATGGATAAAAGATCATTTTTTATCTGTCTTTTTCTCTTTCTGTCACTCTGCCTTTCAAATAAGAAAATTAAATATTAAAAAAAAAGACATGGAAGAAACTTAAATTATAAAGTGAAAGAAGGCAATGTGAAAAGGCTGCATACTGTAGAATTCCAACTCTATGACATTCTAGAAAAGTCGAAACTGTGGAGACAGTAAAAAGATGAGTGGTGAAGAGGCAAGAAAGGGTGAATAGGTGGAGAGCAGGGGGTTTTCAGGGCAGTGGAACTCCGCTGCATGATACTACGATGGTGGCTGCCTGACACTATGCACTTGTCAAAACCCCAAGAAATGTACAGTACAGTGAACCCTAATGCAAACAATGGATTGTAGTTCAAAATACAGTGTCAGTGCTGACTCGTCAGTTGTAACAAATGTCCCTCATCAAAGCAACATGGTGATAATAAAGAAAAGCAGGAGGAAAGGGAGGGATGTATGATACTTTGTATTCTTTGTTTGTAAAGAATTTCACTATGTTTCTATTGTTCTTCTAAATTTGTTTATTTTCATTTTAGCAAGACATGGACAGATAGGGACACACAGAGATCTTCATTCCTCAAATGCTCACAACAGCCCAGATGGGACCAGGCTGAAGCCAGGAGCCCAGAACTCAATCTGGGTCTCCCATATGAGTGACAGGGACTGAAGTACTTGGGTCATCACCTGCTGTCTCCCAGGGTGCACATTAGCAGGAAGCAGGAATCACAAGCAGAGCCAAGACTTGAACCCAGGCACTTGATACAGGAATGTGGGTGATCCAAGCGGTAACTGTTGTTCCAGACACTGGCCCCAGGAACTTTGTATTTACATTCAGTTTTTCTGTAAGCCTAAGACAGCTCAAAAGAAAGTAGTCTGAGAAAATAAACAAATCCTTTAATACATGTCTTTTTATTTCCTTATGTCTGATCACATGTGCATTGAGAAAGCTACAAAACAGAGCAGGGTTTTTGTTATGAGGTGATGATAGAAATGGGAAGGGGCTCAACAGACAGAACTTTAAGCAAATGCGTGAACATGAAACTTCAGGTCCCGAGCCAAAGAAAATATCCAGCCAAACAGGGTGAAGACAAGCCTAGAGCAGGCACACAGAAGGCCATCTGGAGCTGCATCAAACTACTCCCCTAGCCACACTGGTGGAGGATTATAACAAGTTTCCTTCTTCCTTCCTTCCTTCCTTCCTTCCTTCCTTCCTTCCTTCCTTCCTTCCTTCCTTTCGTTCTTTCTCTTCCTTTCCCTTCCTTTCTTCCTTGATTTTTTATTTATTTACTTATATAATTTTTACCTGAAAGGTGGAGTTACAGAGAGAGAGAGAGAGAGATCCTCCATCCACTGATTCACTCCCCAAATGGCCGTGATGGTTGGAGCTGGGCCAGTCTGAAGCCAGGAGCCAGGAGCTTCTCCAGAACTCCCACATGGGTATCAGGAACCCAGACACCTGGGCCATCTTCCACTGCTTTCCCAGGCACATTAGCAGGAAGCTGGATGAGAAGTGGAGCAGCCGGGACTCGAACCAGAGCCAATATGAGATGCCTGCACTACAAGCAGTGGGTTAACCCTCCACGCTGCAGTCCCAGCCTCTATAACCAGTTTCGAAGGGAAGAGGAGTGGAGACTGATACCAGAACCACTGTATACATTTTATGTTGCACCATTTCTGAATTTGCATGCAGTATGGAGTATGCATCTGAAACAAAGCCAGCAGTCAACTCAAACACACAACTCAAAAGGTGACTGTTATTGAGAAATGGCTTGTCTGCATCTGCCTTGTGCCTCCCTACTTCTTTTCTTCTTTTTAAATTATTTATTTATTTATTTAAAAAAGATTTTTTTTTTGTTTTTATTTTTTATTTTTTGACAGGCAGAGTGGACAGTGAGAGAGAGAGACAGAGAGAAAGGTCTTCCTTTGCCATTGGTTCACCCTCCAATGGCCATCGCTGCTGGCGCGCTGCAGCCAGCGCACCGTGCTGATCCGATGGCAGGAGCCAGGTGCTTTTCCTGGTCTCCCATGGGGTGCAGGGCCCAAGCACTTGGGCCATCCTCCACTGCACTCCCTGGCCACAGCAGAGAGCTGGCCTGGAAGAGGGGCAACTGGGACAGAATCCAGTGCCCTGATCGGGACTAGAACCCCGTGTGCCGGCGCCACAAGGTGGAGGATTAGCCTAGTGAGCTGTGGTGCCGGCTAAGATTTATTTATTTTTAAAATATTTATTTGTTTATTTATTTGAAAGAGTTACACAGAGAGAAGCAGAGGAGAGAGAGAGAGAGAGAGAGAGGTCTTCCATCCAATGGTTCACTCTCCAATTGGCTTGCAGATCCGAAGCCAGGAGCCAGGAGCCAGGAGCCTCTTCCGGGTCTCCCATGTGGGTGCAGGGGTCCAAGAACTTGGGCCATCTTCTACTGCTTTCCAGGCCACAGCAGAGAGATGGATTGGAAGTGGATCAGCTGGGACTTGAACCGGCACCCATATGGGATGCTGGCATTGCAGGTGGTGGATTTACCTGCTACGCCACAGCAACGGCCCCTTCTTCCTTTATTTTTTAAAAATATTTATTTATTTATGTGAGAGCCAAAGTTACAGAGACAGAGGGAGAGATGGAGAGAGAGATCGTCCATCCACTGCTTCACTTCCCATATGGCTGCAACGGTCATGGCTCAGTCAGGTCAAAGGCAGGAGCCAGGAGCTTCTTACAGGTTTCACAAGTGGAACAGAGACCTAAACGTTTGGACCATCTCCTGCTGTGTTTCCCAGGCCATCAGCAGGAGCTGGTTCCAAGTGGAGCAGCCCAAAGGGGATGCTGGTGTTGCAGGTTGTGGCTTTACCTGCTATGCCACAACGCCTGCCCCAATACCTCCCTATCTTGACCACCTTTCAAGGCTTAATTGAATTGTCCATTCCCACAAAACTCCCCCAACCACACCAGCTAAAAGAAAACTTTCTCCTTCTGGGCTTCCATAATACGGTGCCTGTGTCTTTTATGGACACCTTATATTGTGTCTACACGTGTCCATTCCTTAGTATTATGTGGGGAACACCTGACACAAATGAGCTTGGTGCAAGGCATGATTTTTAAGGATTTATTGAGTATGAACTCCCATTCTGATGTGAAAGACATACAATTTGCCACTGAGATAACTTTCCGCACACTAAATGCGAGTTTCCGATAAGGTTCTCCTAATCTTTGTGATTATTTTCTTACTGGGATCATGTAAGCATTCTCAGCCAAATATGGTTTAACAGTTTCGGGTATGGGAGCTGGAGTTTAACTCGGTGGTTAAGATGCCCACATACCATACCAGAGCGCTCTGGCTGCTGAGGCCAGCTTGCCGCTCATACGGACCCTGGGAAGCATAGTGACGGCTCAAGTAATCGGCTTCCTGCCACCACATAGGAGATCTAGATTGCACTCCTGGCTCCCAGCTTCCAGCTTCTGCTCCTATTCTGGGCATTTGGGGAGTGAACTAGCAGATGGGATCTCTCTCTCCCTCTCTTCTTCCTCCCTTCCTTCCTCTCTCTCTGCTTCTCAAATAAAATAAAAAAATATATATATATAATAAAATAAAGACCGCTGGTCTCCTCTGTTTCTTCTTCCAATTTCTACTGCTTTACTTCCTCTATGACCTTGCTATTTTTTATCCCATTTAATCTACACTAGGATATGACTTCTGGTATTTTTTTTAAAAGATTTTATTTATTTGAAAGGCGGAGTGATAGAGAGGGAGAGACAGAGAGAGACAAAGAGATCTTCCATCCACTGGTTCACTACCCAGATAGCCACACCAGTTGTTGGGTCAGGCTTGAAGTCAGGAGCCAGGAGCTGCATCCAGGTCTCCCACATTGGAGGCAGGGCCCAAGTACCCAGGCCGTCTTCTACCTTCACAGGCACATTAGCAGGGAGTGGAATGAAAGTGGAGCAGCTGGGTCTGGAACCCGTGCTCCAGTGTGGGATGCTGGCATTGCAAGAGGCAGCTTAAGCCGTTGCACTACAACACTGGCTCCTGATTTCTGGTATTAGGATCCTTATTATTTTTGGACCAAACTTCCCTCTCTTCATCTGCAATTTCTCAACATTCCCTCTAGGCACCCAGTTTCTAGTCACCCTCTTCAGAAGGGATTTACTGATTCTTGTGAAATGCATACCCCTCCTCCCCCTGCCATTGGGCTCTCTCCTTTTGTCTGATTCTGTATATTTCTGTTCTTATCTGGTCAGCTGTCTTGCAGAGATAAGGTCCTTCCTTTTAGTGGAAGAGGAACCTCCCTTCTACACTTGAGTTCTGGTTGTGCCCCAGTAATTGAACACCTAGATACTTTCTGTGTAAGATAAGCCAACATGGTGCTGGTGCTGTGGCGTAGTAGGTTGAGCCTCCGCCCTTATGCCAGCATCCCAGATGAGCAATGCTTCAAGTCCTGGCTGCTCCATTTCAGATCCAGCTCCCTGCTAATGGCCTGGGAAAGCACTGGGAGATGGCCCAAGTGCTTGGACCCCTGTGCCCATGTGGAAGACCAGAGAGAAGCTCCTGACTCCTGGCTTCAGATCTGCCCAGCTTTGTTGTTGCGGCTATTTGGGGAGTGAACCAGCAAATGGAAGATCTCTCTCTCTGTCTCTCCCCTTCTCTGTCTGTAACTCTGCCTCTCAAGTAAATAAAGAAATCTTAAAAAAAAAAAAAAAAAAAAAGAGAGAGAGCGAGAAGCCAGCATGAGTTTGTGGCAGGCCTTTCTTGCCCACTGTGAGGTGGAGTACAAGGGCTCTTCAGAAAGTTCACACAAACTGGATAAAAAAAAATTGCATGAACTTCAAAGTTTTTTGGATCAAAGTAAACTTTTCATTTCCCAGAATATCAGTCTTTTTTTTTTTTTTAAAGATTTATTTATTTGAGAGGTAGAGTTATAGACAGAGAGAGGGAGAGAAGGAGAGAGGTGTTCCATCTGTTGGTTCACTCTCTAAAAATGGTTGCTACAGCTGGAGCTGAGGAGATCTGAAGCCAGGAGCCAGGAGCTTCCTTTAGGTCTCCCACACGGGTGCAGGGACCCGTGGACTTGGGCCATCTTCCACTGCTTTCCCAGGCCATAGCAGAGAGCTGGATTAGAAGAGGAGCAGCTAGGAAACAACTTGGCACCCATATGGGATGCCAGCACCACAGGCGTAGGCTTAGCCTACTACACCACAGCACCGGCCCCCAACTTCCCCAACTTATCTTTTTTTTTTTAACTGACATATTTTTTTAACTTCTCCACATCCAGATTTTGTTTGTTTGTTTGTTTTTTAGATTTACTTATTTATTTGAAAGGCAGAGTTACAGAGAGGCAGAGGCAGAGAGAGAGAGAGAGCTCTTCCATTGGCCAGTTCACTCACTCCCAAAATGGCCGCAATGACCAAAGCCTGGCCCATCCAAAGCCAGGAGTCAGGAGCTTCTTCTGGGTCTCTCATGTGGGTGCAGGGGCCTAAGGACTTTGGCCATCTTCTACTGCCTTCCCAGGCCATAGTAGAGAGCTGGATTGGAAGTGGAGCAGCCGGGACTCAAACCAGTGACCATATGGGATGCTGGCGCCACAGGTGGCATCTTTACCTGCTATGCCACAGTGCTGGCCCACACATGTATCTTTCAATTCTGTTTTTTCCACAAACTCTTTGGAGTACCTTGCACATGAGCTCCCCGCTCTGGATTATAAACTCCCCAGGGTCAGAATTGGGTCTAATTTATTTTGGTACCTCCCGCATCATCTAGAAGAGCAGCCCAGCGTCTCCTCATAGGGGTTAATTCAGTGACAATGACAGTGTATTGAGTGCTCATAAAGCAGGCATTGCATTTGGTTCTGGGGATGCCAAGAAGAGTTTCTGCCTTTAAGGAAATAATTCGTCCTCTTTTCCTCTCTCTGTAACTCTGTCTTTCAAATAAATACTTCAAAGTAAAAAGATTTATTTATTTACTTCAAAGTTAGAGTTACAGAGAGACAGGTGTTGTATCCACTTATCAGCTAAAATAGAGTATTACAGGGCCAGCACCGTGGCTCACTTGGCTAATCCTCTGCCTGTGGCACTAGCACCCCGGGTTCTAGTCCCGGTTGCTCCCCTTCCAGTCCAGCTCTCTCCTGTGGCCCTGGAAGGCAATGGAGGATGGCTCAAGTGCTTGAGCCCTGCACCCACGTGGGAGACCAGGAGGAAGCACCTGGCTCCTGGCTTTGGATTGGCGCAGTGGCCTTTTGAGGGGTAAACCAATGGAGGGAAGACCTTTCTCTCTGTCTGTCTCTCTCACTGTCTAACTCTGCCTGTCAAAAAAAAAAAAAAAAAAAAAAAAAAGATAGTGAACTTCTCTAAGATTCGTTTTATCTTCAAAGGTTATGTAATGTTACACATTTGAGTTGAAACACAAAATTTGATAAATCATTCATGTAGATTTCCAGAATGCATAGGAAGTTAGAAGGAGGGAGTAGGGGCTAGTGCTGTGGCACAGTGGGTTAACGCCCTGCCCTGAAGTGCCAGCATCCCATATGGACGCCAGTTTGAGACCCGGCTGTTCCACTTTTGATGCAGCTCTTTGCTATGGCCTGAGAAAGCAGTAGAAGATGGCCCAAGTCCTTGGGCCCCTGCACCCACATGGGAGACCCAGAAGAAGCTCCTGGCTTCTGTCTTTGGATCGGCGCAGCTCTGGCCATTGCGGCCAATTTGGGAGTGAACCATTGGTGGAAGACCCCTCTCCTCTCTCTGTGTAACTCTGACTTTCAAATAACTAACTAACTAAATAAATATTTTTATTAAAAAAAGGAGGGAGTAATTCAGATGTTGAATATAACCTTTTTATTTTCTACTTGAAATATTTGGAGTATCGGTAGATGTATCTTCATGTTTATGTGAAAACTTACTACAATGCCTTTCTTCCTAACGAAAATATTACTTTGTATTTTATTTCTTCCAGTTTTTTTGGACCATATACAAACAACATTCTTTTTGAAACAGATGAACGCTACTGACATTTAGGTTTCTGTCGGTGATCTTGGCTGCTTTAAGTGATTCCTCATAGTCTCTGGGGCACCCATGTAGTTGTAGGAAGTGTTTTCACTAATGCAACACCAGACAGCCATATTATGAAGAAATTAAGTGGAAACTAGCAGTAACATCAGTTTATTTGCAGTACTGTTTGTGTGTGATGGTTTGATCTATAAACACTGGTAAGACTTCAGGTTTCAAAATATACTTATTTTATGGGTATTTATTTCAACATTTCTGAATTTGCAACATTGTCAGTGGTTTGAGATTTTTAAATTGAAAAATTCATTATTGATATTATCATTGAATGCATGCTGAACACATCCATATTGCACAGAATGTGACAATTAACATGTAACTAGGGTTTGGTCTCATTTCTCCCCTTTATTGGAAAAGCTTCATTTTTAATTACTTTTCTCCAAAATTAAATCTCACTTTTTGTTAAAAAAAACAACAGAGAGAGGAGGACAGACAGGGAGACAGAAGAGATCTCCCATCCACTGACTGACTCCCCAAATAGCTGGGACTAAGCCGGGCTGAAGCCGGAGCCAGGAACCAACTCCCTCCATAATGCAGGGCCCCAAGCACTTGAGGCAGCCTCTGCTGCCTCTCAGGTGCATTGTTAGCAGGAAGCTGCACTGGAAGCAGAGCATCAGGGACTGGAACCAGGCACTCTGATATGGGAGGCAGACGTCCCAAATGATGGCTTACCCTCTGCAACACGATGCTCTCCACCCCAGGCCTGAAAACCTTTGCCTAAGTTTCATTTGTTGTATTTGTCACTTAGATGGCTAGTGATGTCTTTTCCCAAAAACAGGAGAATGGAATATTTTCCAATCTAGAAAATCTGGAAGGAGGTTCAGCTTCCAGTTCATTGGGTAGTCATCTTTAAAATAAATCCAGAATTAGGAATAGTCAGTTTTTCTCCCTACCCCCATACCATAATCCCTGATATATTAAAGACGCAGAGAGCACCTGTCACTTGTTTTTAGGGAAGACAATGTTGCCTATGGCAACCACCAGGCTACTTAAAACTTACTTCTCTAGGGTTCCCTAAGCAACTCTGATAACCATCTTTGGGAAGAATCTTCAGTGGGCACAGGTTACATCTGAACTAGTTCTGTTGTGTCCACAGCTACCACCCGTTTCTTACTTTTCTTGGGTGGCCCAAGGGACTAAACAACCCATTCACCAGGGGAAGAGCCAAGAATACGCTGTCCCTGGAGTGAGGCAGAACACAGAGAAAGCTTTCTTGGGCAAAAAGCAGAAGCTGCAGCTGCTCTGGGTATAGGCAAATTGCAAGAATGACCCGCCAGGGAGACTTGCTGTCAGTTTAGTGCCTGTAACAGTGTTGTTATAAAGCTCTTTTTAAGCTCTGTTGTCACTTCTGAATATTAGGGAATTAATAGTTGGACATTTTCTCTAAAACCTGTGGAGTAAGAGGCATCTTTGGACACTTACACATGACCGATAAATGTGTTTTTCCGAAAAAATAGAACCAATAAGACATATAGTAAAGGTCTTCTAAAAACTCATGGAGGATGGGCGTGTGATACAAAGGGTTAAACCACCGCTTGCAGTGCTCACATCCTATAATGGAGTGCTGACTGGAGTCCTGGCTACTCCACTTCCTACTGAGTTCTCCATCGATATACCCTGGAGGCAGCAGATGATGGCTCAAGTACTTGAGTACCTGCCACCCATATGGGAGACCTACACTGAGTTCCTGGCTTCTAGCTTTGGCCTTGCCCAGCCTGACCATTGTAGACATTTGGTAATGTCTTTCTCTTCATATCACTCTGCCTTTCTTTTTTTTTTTTTTTAATTAATTAATTTATTTGAAAGGCACAGAGACAAGAGAGAGGGAGAGAAAGGGAGAGTGAGAGAGTGAGATCTTTCACCTGCTGGCTTACTTCCCAAATAACTGAAATGGTTGGTGGTGGGTCAGACAGAAGCCAGGAGCCAGGAGATTCATCTGGGTCTTCCACACGGGTTGCAGGGACCCAAGTATTTGGGCTATCTTCTACTGCTTTTCCACACACATTAGCAGGGAGATGGACTGAAAGTGGAGCATCTAGGACTCAAACCGGCGCTCATATGGGATGTTGGCATTGTAGGCAGCGGCTTAACCTAGCCCCATGTCACTTTGCCTTTGAAATACATATATACATAAATAAAATCTTTTTTAAAAATTCATGGAAGATGTTTTATGAAACAAAAGAGTTATGAGTTTATGAAAGTCAGAGTTTAGAGATGCAGAGGCAGAGAAAGAGAGAGGTCTTACATCTGCTGGTTCACTCCCCAGATGGCTGCAACAGCCAGAGTTGAGCAATCTGAAGCCAGGAGTCAGGAGCTTCTTCTGGGCCTCCCACATGGGTGCAGGAGCCTAAGGACTTGGACCATCCTCTACTGCTTTCCCAGGCCATACCAGAGAGCTGGATCGGAAGTGGAGCAGCCAGGATTCTAACCGGTGCCCATATGGGATGCTGGCACTGCAGGCAGCAGTTTACCTGCTACACCACAGCGCCAGCCTCCCAAGTAGTGTCTTAATTGCTACATCAAACACCTGCTCCCAAGAGAGCAATTTTTTTAAGATGTATTTATTTATTTGAAAGTCAGAGTTATAGAGAGAGGGAGAGACGGAGACACACAGACACACACACACACATGCACACACACACACAGATCTTCCATCCACTGGTTTACTCTACAGATGACTTCAATAGCCAGGGCTGGGCCTGGCCAAAGCCAGGAACCAGGAGCTTCCCACTTGGGTGGCAGGGACCCAAACACCTGAGTCATCCTTCGCTGCCTTTCCCATGCTACTAGCAGGGAGCTGGATCTGTTGCCCATGCGAGGTGCCAGTTCACAGGTGGCAGCTTTATCTACTATGCCACAAAGTCGGCCCCAGGTGATGAACTTTAAGGAGCAGCTACCTCCTCCTCTCTGAAGTCAATGATTTCAGTCTACCTGCCTTATTATTATCTGAGAGGACTCTGCATTAAGTGAACTTTTCAGGGTCTACTTGCCAACATAGGAGCCTCCTTCTGTATGTATGTATGTATGTATGTATGTACGTATGTATGGTATGTATTTAAACGTTAGTTACAGAAAGAGAGGGAGGGAGCGAGCTCTTTGATTTGCTGGTTCACTCCCCAAATGGCCACAACAGGCAGGACTGGGCCAGGACTGAAGCCGGGAGCCCAAAACTCCCAAGCACTCGGGCCACGTTCTTTTGCCTTCCCAGACACATTAGTGGGGAGCTGGATCGGAAACGGGGTAGCCAGGACTTACATTGGCGCTTAGATATGGGAGGTTGGTGTTGCTGCTTAATGCAACACCAGCCCCTATCTAACACCCTGGATTCCCAAAATACGCACAGTGCTCTTTCAAGAGCTGCCACTGCTCTGAGTGGTTCTGTGAATACTGCTCTCACGGTGCTGTCTGGCCTGGCAGCCTCTGCTAGGGACTGTCGCTGCTCTGCAGGGAACAGTGCACACTGCGGCATTCAGCTGTTGCTGAATGGCCCTGGCTGGGTGTTGACAGCTCTGGAGGCTGGCGTCGTATGATGGCTCCTTCTCCTGGGTTCTCTCTGGGTTTTCCACCCTGCCCCATCAGGAGCCTCTGGGTGTCTAAGGAATGCAGGGTCTGTGGCAGAGTGGGGGATGTTTCCCATTATTTTTGGTGTTATTCAGAATGTGCTGTTGTTTGAGTCCCTGTGTATTACAGAGGCAGCTCTTTCAATGTCTCCATAAGACTTTTTTATGGGCCTGGATCTTCAGCTAAGCGTTGAGACGGTGTTGCATCTGAGTAACAATGACCACGCTCCTTCTGATGGTCAGGCAACTCTTGGTGAAGCCTGTCCCGCTGATCTTCATATTCTTCCCAACGAAAATCTCTTAAATGAGACACCCGACTGTCCTTCCAATAAACTTCCTCACCCTCGAAGGGAGCCAGACACACCTAGCCGTCCCTGAGTCATCTGCAATGGACAAGATGAAAGCTTGCCTCCATCCCTGTGCAACCCTGTGCTATCCTAAAGGATCCTCAGGTTTGTAAACTTTATTTACCCTATCAGATTAGGAGATTCTCACAATTAGAACCGTTTTCCACTCCTGTAAACTAGGATAGCCCCAGAACTATCCTACTGTTCAGCAAAATGTATCTATGTAACCCTTTGTAATTCACAAGTTCTTTTGTAAATAGATCTCACTTAGTTTTTACAACCCAGCTGGTTAAGCTAATATTATCCTTACTTTGCAAGCCTTCCAAGGTCACCACATTACTCCATGGTGGAGCTGAGCTTGAATACCATCACCGGACCCAGTGTTCAGCTTTCTCTCCATTGCCCTGCTGCTGTCACAATCAGCCCCCAGCGGAAATGTTTATAGACTTAGATCTGGCTGCAGCCTTTCCTCTGTGTGGAGCCCTCAGCCCCCAAACCTTGCAGCAGGTGTGAGAGAGGATAGACGACAATTCACTTTTATTCTTTCCTGCTTCTTTTCTTTTTTTTTTTTTTTAAGATTTTTATTTATTTATTTGAGAGGAAGAGTTACAGAAAGAGAGAGGGAGAGACAGAGAGGTCTTCCATCCACTTGTTCACTCCCCAGATGGCTGCAATGGTTGGAGCTGGGCCAGTCCGAAGCCTGGAGCCAGGAGCTTCTTCCAGATCTCCCACACAGGTGCAGGAGCCTAAGCACTTGGGCCATCTTCCACTGCTTTCCCAGGCCATGAGATCTCTGTCTTTTTCTCTCCCACTCCGTGGCTCTTTCAAATAAATAAATAAATCTTTTAAAACTATTTTAACTAATTCTTTGATATGAGTGACATTTTTTGATTAATGTATAATTGTACACGTTAATAATATTTATTGTGTATATTTATTTTTTGTTAATATTTATTGTACATAATGTGATAAATCAAGACATTTATGTAACATACTGATCAAATCACAGTAATTAGCATTTCCATCTCCTTAAAATCTTTTTATAATATTATTTATTTTATTTGAAAGGTGGAGTGTTAGGGAATGGGGCAGGGGGAGAAAGAGAGAGAGAGGGATCTTCCATCTACTGACTCATACTCCAAACAGCTGCAATAGACAGGACTGGATCAGGCTGAAGTCAGGAGCCAGAAACTCAGTTCCATCCTGCTCTCCCACATGGGTGGTAGGGGCCCAAGGACTTGGGCCATCTTCTACTGCTCTTCCAGGCCATAGCAGAGAGCTGGATCAGAAGTGGAGCAGCTGGGACTAGAACCAGTGCCCATATGGGATGCCGGTGCTTCAGGCCAGGGCGTTAAACCGTTGCGCCACAGTGCCAGCCCACCTAAGTCTTGATCATATGAGGGTGGAAAAATGGAATTAAGAGGTAAATTAATTTTGTTATAACAATGTTTGAAATCCAGGTATAGTTTTTTCCATAATACGCATTTCCAGGAACTTCGTGAATTCCACTGGTGTATTTCATTTTACCGGAAACAAGGACAGGCGCCTCAAACTGCTCCCAGCCTATTTTCCCAGAGTAGGATGTTTTTGCAACAGAACCAAGCACTTCACAGTACTGTCTTAGTAAGTTTTTGGTTTTTTAAATTATTAAGACCAGCATCTCAAAGGCAGAGAGTTTATTTCAGTGAATCTAGTTTATACACACAGCGTAGGAAGTGTTTCTGGCTGGCGGGTTTACATAACTTCAAGTTGAGTGGTGTGTTTTGTTGTGCTTTGCTTTGTTTTAGGTCTTTTCCTTTATCCCTCTATTTTTGGTGCACAGTGCACAGCCGGGCTGTACTGACTTCTATGGAAATCCTGCTAATCCCTTTCCATTATGTTTCCAGCTCAGCTCCATCAGGGGCGGGGAGCCAAGTGAGACTACATCATTCTGGTTCTTTCTCCAATTCATATTTCAAACCCCATTCTGGAAGAGATGCAATTCGTGGTCTCCCATTAGGTCCGTCCCATCGCGGGAACAGCTGTTCTTGGAGCTGCTCCTTGGCAGCTGTCAAACAGCAGCTACCGCTGCAGAGTCTTCAACTCTCCCCTTCCCCAAGCCCACAGGGAACTGAAGAAACACGGAGTCGCTGGAAATAACTCAGCCCAGGAGACCACCTCCAAAATGGGACTGCAATCAGCAGCCCTCAACATCTATCAACAAGGGATAGAAGAGAAATAATAGATGTGGCTACTGCCTGTGAACCAGCTGAGCTGTTTACAGCCAGGAGGGATTCTTCAGGGCCCGGCCTACAGGTGCTGCTTTTCCCAGGAATAAGTGGATCAGCTACATGACCCATTACATCACTGAGTGGAGTGAGCTTTGTAACTTTGAGTGCTTTTGCTCGGTAAAATTGCTGAATGGGAAAGGGGAGAAATTTTGTTTCTTCTTCTTGTGAAGGGCTCCTTCCCTGCAATGCTTCCCACACATTCCCCAGCCCCTATAGTCTGTGTTCTTTTTATAAATGAAGCCGATTCCACGTCTGGATTCTCCATGTCAGCAAGTAGTGTGGTCTTAAGGCTTCCCTTGGTGTTTACATAAAGCTGTTGATTTTTATTCTTTTGTCCCCCTTTAGCTGAGTCTGCCTAGGTAAAGGAGAGAATTTTTTCCTTATCAATTTTTTATTAAAAATGTATGTCTTTTTTGAGATATAATTCACATACTCTAAAATTCACACACTTAAAAACCATACTATTTATTGGCTTTAGTATATTTCCACTTGGTGCAGTAAACGCCATGACCATCTTGAAGGACATATTCTATCCATCGGCAATCACTCCCCAGCCTCTCCCACACCCAACTCTGCCAGCCCTTGGTAACCATTAATCTACTTTCCGTTCCTATGGATTTGCCTTTTCCAGACATTCACATAAACAGAATCGTACACTACATGACTGTCGTGTCTGGCTTTATTCACTTGGCACAGTGTCTTACGGTTCATCCATGAGGAGCACCAATACTGCATTTCTTCTTATTGCTGTGTGATAATCCAGTGTATGGGCATCAGTTGCTGCACTTTGGGCTTGTTTCTGCTTTTTGGCTATTGGGAATAATGCTGCTATGAACGTTCATGTACACATTTTTGTATGGATGTATGTTTTTAGTTCTCTGGGGCATAGACCTAGAATTTTGGGTTACACTGTAATTCCACGTTTAATTTTTGAGAAGCTGCTAAGGTTTTTTTCCAAAGTCACTATACCTTTTTACATTCCAACCAGCAATCCACGAGGGCTCCGATTTCTCTTTGTTCTCCCCATGACTTATTATTATTGTTTTTTTTATTTTAACCAGCCGAGTTGTTGTGCAGTGTTTTCTTGCTGTGGTTTTGATTTTCATTGTCTAATGATTAATGGTGTTGAATATCTTTTCAAATGCTAATGGGCCATTTGTGGATCTTTCTTGGGGAAATGTTTATTCAAATCTTTTGCTTTTCACTTTAGGTTGTGTTTTTTTATTATTAAGTTGCAAGATGTGTATATATTCTGTATGCAAGTCATATACATATGTAAACATTTTCTTCTGTATGTTGTTTTTCATTTTCTTGATGCTTCATTTGCAGTCTATTTTATTATTTATTCCTATTAATAGTAGTGTTACTAATTGCTATAAATGTTTGCAGATTTATTTATTTATTTGAGAGGCAAAGTGACACAGAGAGAGGGAGACAGAGAGACAGAGAGAGATCAATCTTTCACCCACTGGTTCACTTCCCAAATATCCCCATTAGCCAAAAGCTAGGAAGCTGGTCTTCCACATGGGTGGCAGGGACTCAAGTACTTGAACCATTATCAGCTGGCTTGGAAGTGCAGCAGCCAGGGCTCAAAGCAGCACTCTGATGTGGGATGTGGGCATCGCAATTGGCAGCTTAACCCGCTGTGCCACAATGTGGGCCCTTATATTTTATTTTTAAAAAATACTTATTTGAAAGGCAGAGAGAGAGAGAGAGAGACAGAGAGACTGAAACAGAGGAAAACAGAGACCTTTGATCTGCTGGTTCACTCCCTAGATGTTTGCAAGAGCTGTAGCCAAGTCAGGCTAAGCTTGGAGCCTGGAACCTAGAATTCAGCCTGGGTTTCCCATGTGGGTGGCAGGGACCCAAGTACTTGGGCCATCACTTACTGCCTCCCAGGGTGTTCATTAGCAGGAAGCTGGAATTGGAAGTGGAACAGAGACTTGAACCCAGCCACTCTGATACGGAATAACAACATCCCAAGCAGTGTCTTAACTCCTATGCCAGATGTCTTCCCCAATTATATTTTAATTTTGAGGTGGTCTTATTTACCTATTATTTATTTTTTTCATCATGCTTTTGGTGTCATAGCTAAGAAATCATTGACCAAATTAAAGTCATGAAGATTTACTCCCATATTATCTTCCAAGAGTTTTATAGTTTTAGCTCTTACATTTTGGTCTATAATCTCTTTTATGTTAATTTTGTGCATAGTGTGAAGTCCAAATGTATCCTTTTGCATGCATATATCCAGAAGTCCCAGCACCATTTGTTGAATAGATTATTCTTTCCCCCATTGAACTATCTTGGCATCCTGTCAAAGATCAATTTGCCTATTAATATAAAGGTTTATTTCTGAACTTTCACTTTTATTCCAGCAATCCATGTAATTTTCTGCTAGTACCACACTGCTTGATTACTGGGTATTTGTAATGAGTTTTGAAATTGGGAAGCGTAACTCCTCCAATCTTGTTCTTTTTAAAAATATTGTTTTTAACTATTCTGGGTTCTTTACATATGAATTTTAGGATCAACTTGCCAATTTATTTATTTTTTAAGATTTATTTATTTGAAATTCAGAGTTACAGAGAGGGAGAGAGAGAGAGAGAGAATCTTCCATCTGCTATTTTAGTCCCCAGGTGACCGTAATAGCTAGGGCTGAGCCAGGGTCTCCCACATGGGTGGTAAGGGACCAAACACTTGAGCCATCTTCTGTTGCTTTTCCCAGGCCATCAATAGGAAGGTGGATCAGAAGCAGAGCAGCCAAGACATGACTGGTGTCCATATAGCATGCTGGTGTTGCAAGCAGCAGCTTTACCTGCCATGCCACAATGCTCTCTGTAACTCTTTCAAATAAATAAGTAAATAAATAAATAAATCTTAAGAATATATAAGAATATATAAGGAGAAAAATCTTAAAATGAATTATTTGTGGCAGGCACAGTGTTAAATGCTGAATATAGAATAGCAAATTAAACAGATATCAATCCTATTTGGAAATTTTCTAGTTAGGCTGTCTACAGCCATGCATGTCATTTAGAGAGTTAAGATGCTGCAGTAGGCTGGCGCTGTGGCTCAATAGGCTAATCCTCCGCCTGCGGCGCCGAAACCCCGGGTTCTAGTCTTGGTCAGGGCGCCGGATTCTGTCCTGGTTGCTCCCCTTCCATTCCAGCTCTCTGCTGTGGCCCGGGAAGGCAATGGAGGATGGCCCAAGTGCTTGGCCCCTGCATGCATGGGAGACCAGGAGGAAGCACCTGGCTCCTGGCTTTGGCTCAGCGCCGTGTGCCGGCCGCAGTGGCCATTGTTGGATGAACCAATGGAAAAAGGAGGACCTTTCTTTCTGTCTCTCTCTCTCACGGTCCACTCTTCCTATCAGAAAAAAAAAAATGCTGCAGTAAATGAACATTAGTAATAATTTTAGCAGTCATCTCATAGGTCACAAATGTTGTTTCAGGCACTATTGTAAGTGCTATCCATGTAGTAATGTATATGTAGTAGTTTATTTTATCCTTAGAACATATCTAGGAAATAGGAGCTCTTGTTATACCTATTCTGCAGTTGAAGCATTGAACTTAGCCCAGAGAGGTTAACTACTTTCCTCAAGAACACATAGGTAATAAAAAACTGTGGAATCAGGATTTGAAACCAGTTCATCTGCTCTGAATAGATAAAATACTTAGGAGATTTTACTTAGATTATAAAAATCTTAAACTGAGCTGTACCTTAAAGGAGTAATAGAATTTCAAATAACAATTGGGTGGGGTAGCAAAGGTTAAGGAATAACTACAGGATGTACTTTGATAGTAAAGACACTTGTGGTAGCCTCGGGTGGGGAAGGGAGGGGTAGGAAAGTAAATGAACCTGAGAAGCTGAAAAAGTAGGTTGAGGCTAGGTTGCAAAAGAGTTTAGACTCTGCCCAACAAAGAATCCATAAATACTAGGTGTTGCATGTCATCAGAAGAAAATCTCTGGGGAGATCAAAGCTGTTAGCCATCACCTGCTGCATTCCAAAGTCTGCATTAGCAGGAATCTGGAGTCTGGAGCTGGAGCTGGAAATTAAAGCCAGGTACTCTTAATGTGGGACATAGGAATCATAAACACTAAGCTAAATGCCTACCCCTGAAACTATTTTTAGAGTAAAAATAGGGGCTGGCATTGTGGCACAGTGAGTAAAGCCGCTGCCTGCAATGTGGACATCCCTTATGGACGCTGGTTCAAGTCCCAGCTGTTCCACTTCAGATCTTGCTCCCTGCTAATGTGCCTGGGAAACAATGGAGGATGGCCCAAGTGCTTGGGCTCCTGCACCCATGTGGGAGACCCAGAAGAAGCTCCTGGCTCCTGGATTTGGTCTGGCCTAGTCCTGGCCCATTTGGGGAGTGAACCCATAGATGGTAGACCGCTCTCTCTCTGTTCCCCTCTCCCCTACTCTGATTTTCAAATAAATAAAATAAATCTTTAAAAACAATAAAAACAAAACAAAACTAAATGGAAGTGAGGCCTGGCATATGGCTCAGTGACACTGTTGGGCTGTTTGCCTCCCATATCAGAGCGCCTGGTTTGAGTCCCAGCTACTCCACTTCAGATACACCTTCTATCTAATGTGATCCTGGAAGGCAGTAGCTGAGAGCTTAACTGCTTGTGTCTCTGCCACACATGTGGGGGACCCAAAGGGAGTTCTAGGCTCCTGGCTTCTGCCTGGGTCCTGCCTTGTCTGCAGTGGGCATTTGGGGGAATGGATGGGAGATCTCTCTCTCTCTCTCTCTCTCTCTCTGTCCCTGCATTTCAATTAAATAAAAATAAGTTTTAAAAAGAGAAAAAATATCATTCTTAAGAATTTTTAAAAATGCCATGGGAACACTGGGGATCAATGGTGACATCCTTGGGTGTCATAAAACTATAGCATGATCCAAGGAACTCTGTGAGCTTACTCCACCGTACCTTCTATTTGGTCTAAAGTAATCCAGCTCCTTGGAGTCAGCTTCCATTTCAATTCCAGCTTTCTGGCTCCTGATCTGGGTTTGTGGTTTTCAGTTGCCTGAAGTTTCAATAGAAAGAACTAGAAGGCCTGAGTGGAACAGAAAAGCTTGTAGTTAGGCACCATGTACTTTAGGATTTTGACCAGTAGATGTCTCTGCAGACAAGGGAGAGGCTTTCCTGTAGCCTCAAGAGGTGGAAGATGGATTTTCTAGTTTCACTGAGTAAAACTGTCATGGAAGTGAAGCAAATCAAGGTAGGTCATCTACCTGTAGCAACCAATCCCAGTAGTACCAGTTGTTCTTAGCCAACAGCCAGAAAGGCTGGTAGAAGACCTAAGCAAAGCCCTCTCCTACGCAGGGTCAGAGTCCAGCCTCTGTCCTACTAAGATATGGGAGGCTGTTTGCAAGGCTGCACCTGAAACCCAGAGCAGTTCCCAAAGTGGAAAAGGGGAAGGATGCAGTTCCCTGGGTTAGAACACAGCAGCAGGCAGATAACTCCCACCCTAGGTGGCCTTTGAAGTAGGCCTTTGTGTTCTGTGAAGTGTTGTGACTTCCCAGAATCTCAGGTACATCTCCATATTCCAGGGAAAGAAAAGGATGCAAATACCTCTAAATCTTCATGAATGTTTGTTAAATACCACAATTGAAAAAAAATTTTTTTTGACAGGCAGAGTGGACAGTGAGAGAGAGAGAGACAGAGAGAAAGGTCTTCCTTTGCCGTTGGTTCACCCTCCAATGGCCGCTGCAGCCGGTGCACCGCGCTGTGGCCGCTGCAGCCGGTGCACCGCGCTGATCCAATGGCAGGAGCCAGGTACTTCTCCTGGTCTCCCATGGGGTGCGGGGCCCAAGTACTTGGGCCATCCTCCACTGCACTCCCTGGCCACAGCAGAGAGCTGGCCTGGAAGAGGGGCAACCGGGACAGAATCGGCACCCTGACCGGGACTAGAACCCGGTGTGCCGGCGCCGCAAGGCGGAGGATTAGCCTAGTGAGCCGCGGCGCCGGCTCACAATTGAAATTTAGGAAAAAGAGATCAATTGCAATATTAAAATATTGCAATTAATATTAAATATTAAAGAACTGCTCTCAGGGTCCCAAGGGATACCTAGCCTTGAGGAGCCTCAGTGAATTATCTTCTCTACTAAACCTATTTCCCCAATGACTTGCCTTATAAGACCAAAGGAATGTTCACCCAAGGAAGGTACTGATCCTGAATGACCACACAGTCATATCAAAGAATGCAGAAAACCTTTAAAAAATACACAATAAAGATGTTTTGGATGATTTAAAGAATAATGGTGGTGCCAGCGCTGTGGCATAGCAGGTAAAGCTGCCGCCTGTAGTGCTGGCATCCACTATGGGTGCTGGTTCTAGCCCTGGCTGCTCCACTTCTGATCCAGCTCTCTGCTATGGCCTGGGAAAGCAGTAGAAGATGGCCCAAGTCCTTGGGCCTCTGCACCTGCGTGGGAGACTTGGAAGAAGCTCCTGGCTTTGGATGGGCCTAGCTCCAGCCTTGCAGCCATTTAGGGAGTGAACCAGTCTCTCTCTGACTTCCAAATAAATAAATAAATAAATAAATCTTCAAAAAAAAAAAAAAGAATAATGGTAATCTGAAAGTGGGTACACCATATCCTAGAACACACACAGAGAATAATTTTTATGGTTTATGTAGTAGCTTGAATGGTTAAATTAATGAGAAAAATGTGGGAGTGAGCATTTGCCCAGCCTTAAGACACCAGTGAAAATGCCCATGTCCCTTGTCAAGGTGCCTGCGTTTGATCCCAGCTCCGGCTCCCCATTCACTTCCTACCAGTGCAGACCCTGGGAGGCAGAAGGTGACAACCTGAGTGGTTGTGTCTCTGCCACCCACTTGGAAGATCTAGATTGAGTTTCTGGTTCCTGGCTTTGGAGGAGGGCACAGCCCAGGCCATTGCTGGCATTTGGGGAATGAACAAGTGGATGGAAGCTCTCTCTATCTCTCAAACAAATTAAAGAAAAAAAGGAAGGGAAAAAAATGTAGGCAAGCTAAACAGAAAATTCTTTACTTAAAACATATTTAGCTTCTCAGAAGCCCCCTCACTGAGATGTGTTACAACACGGGGTTAGGTACTTGTCATCGTATGCTCTCAATACCCTGGGGAAACATGTGCACCTGACAAGTAAGCCTGGGATAGCAGAGGAAGGAGGGCAAAAGCCACATGGCTGAGGCGGTAATGCAGAATGCAGCCCTGACAAAGAGACGGTACATGTACAACTTACCCAGAGAACTAGGGCATGTGGAGTGTTAAGACCATGAGTGTCCACCAGTGAGTGCCCTGATTCCTATGTGACAGCAGAATTTATCATTTGTGTGTGTGTTTTTTAAAGATTATTTATTTGAAAGGCAGAGTTACAGAGGCAGAGAGAGAGAGAGAGAAGACTTCCATCTGCTGGTTCATTCCCCAAATGGTGGCAACCGTTGGAGCTACGCCAATCCAAAGCCAGGAGGCAGGAGCTTCTTCCAGGTCTTCCACACAGGTGAGGGGACTGAGGCTTGGGCCATCTTCTACTGCTTTCCCAGGCCATACCAGAGAGCTAGATCAGAAGTGGAGCAGCCAGGACTCAAACCAGCGTCCATATGGGATGCCGGCACTGCAGACAGAGGCTTTACCCACTACATCACACGCCCATCCCTAGAATTTGTAATTTGTAATGTCCTGGTTTGGAAAATAAGTAGCATATAAATACACATGGGTTATATACCATATATAACCATGTGATTATATATAAGCATATGACGTCTTATGGCATACAGAAATTCTGAATGGTTTCCGTATTGACTGAATGCTCTTCCAGAGCAGTAATGGTTCAGGCCAATGTAAAGTGAGAGGGGCTGGACCTCCGTCAAGGTCCTCACGGCTCTGAGAGTCCATGGAGCAATATCGTGAGGCTGCAGTGTTCTTTGCAATTGCTGCTGACAGGCTAAGCAGGCCTTTAAAATCATTAAAGAGTTACATTCTACTGCTTATATCACTCTCAGGACAGAACTTAGGTCCTAAGAAGTTTTTGTATCACTTCTAGAAATCTCCAAGATTCCATCATCTCCTTCAAGAATGCCTTGGTGGGGCTGGTGCTGTGGCATAGTAAGTTAAGCCTCTGCCTGTGGTACCAGCATCCCCTATGGGAGCCAGTTCAAGTCCCCGTTGCTCCCCTTTTGATCTAGCTCCCTGCTGGTGTGCCTGGGAAGACGGGAAGATGGCTCAAGTGCTTAGGCCCCTGAACTCACGTGGGAGACCTGGAAAAAGCTCCTAGTTCCTGCCTTCAGATGGACCCAGCTCCAGCCGTTGTAGCCATTTGGGGAGTGAACCAGCAGATGGAAGACCTCTCTCTGTCTCTTCCTCTCTATATCTGTAACTCTGCCTCCCATATAAATAAATAATTAACTCTTTAAAAAAAAAAAAAACGCCTTGGCTGTTTTCCAGTTCTAGAAACAAGACACAATAGTATTCACCTGGAAAATGTCTCCTTTTCATCTTTGAATCTATCTTTTGCTTTCTCAGAAGGGAGGTGTTGGAGCTGGTGGCTGATTGATGAGCTGGTAGCTAACTGTCTGCTTTCACCTTGGACTGCCCGGGGTCCAGGAATTCGGCTCTGGAGCCTCTCCTTTGCAGCAGGGCAGGAACACACCTGCTAGCCTGTGATACTCCTACATAATAAGCAGAGTCTCTTCAGGGGCTGTACTTGCAAGTGAAGTGATCACAGCTACTTCGTTCATCCTTGCAGTCTGTTTCATTCACATGCTTCAGCTACCTGTTCTGCTCTGCTTTTAAGAACTTTATAGGGGTCAGCACTGTGGCATAGCCGGTTAAACTGCTGCCTGCTACACAGCATCTCATATGGGCGCTGGTTCGAGTCCCAGCTGCTCCACTTCTGATCCAGGTCCCTGCCGATGGCCTGGGAAGGCAGCGGAAGATGGCCCCTGCTCCCATGTGGGAGACCCTGAAGAAGATCCTGGATTAGGCCTGGCCCAGCCCTGGCCATTGCAGTCATTTGGGGAGTGAATGAGCAGATGGAAGATCTCTCTCTCTCTCTCTCTCTCTCTGTAACTCTGCCTTTCAAACAAATGAAGTAAATCTTAAAAATAAAACAAAACTCCCTAAGTCTGCTCCTTCCCTGGGTCCAAACTGAGCTCAGTCACCCTGGGCTTCTTTTCCCTCTGGCTTCTACCTTCGAGGGACTGTGCTACAACGAGTGGAGATCTCAGGCTCCAGATGAAGGCTTCCTTGGCTTGAACCATGACTTTAGCCAATTCCCTTAACCCCACCCTTAGCAAAATGGGTGGGGGCCGGCGCCATAGCATAGTGGGTAAAGCTGCTGCCTGCAATGCCAGCATCCCATATGGGCGCTCTTTCGAGTCCCGGCTGCTTTACTTCTGATCCAGCTCTCTGCTATGGCCTGGGAAAGCAGTAGAAGATAGCCCAAGTGCTTGGGCCCCTGTACCCGCGTGGGAGGCCTGGAAGAAGTTCTGGCTCCTGACTTCGGATTGTCACAGCTCTGGCCGTTGTGGCCATCTGGGGAGTGAACCAACCAGCGGATGGTAGACCTCTCTCTCTGCCTTTCACTGCCTCTCCTCTCTCTGTGTAACTCTTTCAAGTAAATAAATAAATATTAAAAAAAAAAAAAAGTGTGTACAATCCACCTTGGGGAAAGTGTCCCCATATGGACGTTGGTTCAAGTCCTGGCTGCTCTATTTCCCATACAGCTCCTTGCTAATGCATGTAGGAAAACAGCAGAAGATGGCCTGAGTGCTTGAGTCCCTGTACCCTTGTGAGACACTGTGATGGAGTTCCAGGCTCCACCCAATGCTGGCCGTTGCAACCATTTGGGGAGTGATCCAGAGAATGGAAGATATCTTTCCCTCTCTCTCTGTGTAACTCTGCCTTTCAAATAAATAAATATATATAATATTTAAAAATTATATAACCTACCTCATAGAGTTGTGGTAAGGATTTAAGTGAGTTCAGATATGGAAACTGTTTAGCATAGTGCCTGAGAAATTGCTACTGTTATTGAATATGAGCTCTTCTCAAACCTAATTTAAATTGTGGTACTCAATAAATCTTTATTAAATATATATATATCTAGGGGCAGACATTTGGCCTAGCAGTTAAGACACTGGATTAAGATGCCCATATTCCATATTGGAGTGGCTGAGTTCCATTCCTGGCGCTGGCTCCTGCTTCCTGCTAATGCAGACCTGCCCCACCTGGGGAACCAATAGACGGGAGCTGTCTGTCTCTGTCTCTCAAATAAATGTACAAACATCAAATCTATACATCTGAACTATTTTCCTTTCTTCCCCAATCATCTCTGATTAGTCTCCTTCTCAATTTTCTATATTCTTTCCACCCAAGAAGACTCTTCGGGGAGCTCTCCAGCAGGCACACAACTTGGACGTACCATCTACTAACCTGAATGCATGCAGCCAGGGAGCATAAATGGTATAATGCACAGCACATGGTATGCACTCCGGTCAAGATCAGGGGACAAGGCTGATTTGCCTCTTCTCTTTGGAACTTGGACCAGTACTCCATTTTCTAGGTCCTCCTTATTGTTTTGTTTTTTGATGAAAGAGAGGCACACATTGTCGTACTTGTCATTCAACTGTCTGTGAGTGGAGGAATGCTCTGTGAGTGCAAAGTCACTTGGGAGCAGGGCTTCAGTTCTGCAGCCTCCAGAGTGAAAGATAAGGTTGCTGTTGTTGAGTCCCCCCCCACCCCACCGAAACAGTGAGAAAGTAAAATGTAGCCGGCGCCGTGGCTCACTAGGCTAATCCTCTGCCTGCGGCGCCGGTACCCCGGGTTCTAGTCCCGGTCGGGGTGCCGGATTCTGTCTCGGTTGCTCCTTTTCCAGTCCAGCTCTCTGCTGTGGCCCGGGAAGGCAGTGGAGGATGGCCCAAGTGCTTGGGTCCTGCACCCCATGGGAGACCAGGAGAAGCACCTGGCTCCTGGCTTTGGATCAGCGCATCGCGCCAGCTGTAGCGGCCATTTGGGGGGTGAATCAATGGAAGGAAGACCCTTCTCTCTGTCTCTCTCTCTCACTGTCTAAATCTGCCTGTCAAAAAAACAAATAAATGAATAAAAAATAAAGGTAAAACAGGCCTGGGATGCCAAAGCTGTAGTCCCTGAGAGAGGCAGGTAAGGCCCAGAAAGTGTAGGAGTGGCTGGCCACACCCCATTTATCTGGTGTTGAATGTGTTCAGCTGATGATCAGTGCAGGAAGTCGAGGTCCTCTTCAACCTTATCCTTATTTGTTAGTGAAGAAGCCAATTAGGAGCTGGTGACTGACACTGGCATCCCATATGGGCACCAGTTCGAGTCCTGGCTGTTCCACTTCTGATCCAGCTCCCTGCTAGTGTGCCTGGGAAAACAGCAGCAGATAACTCAATTGCCTGGGCCCTTGCACCCACGTGGGAGACCTGGAAGAAGCCCTGGCTCTTGTGGCCATTTGGGGAGTGAACCAGTGGATGGAAGATCTCTCTCTGTCTCTCTTTTCTCTGTAACTCTGCCTTTCACATACAATCAATATATCTTTTAAATAAGGTAATTAGTGTTAAGTGTGCTGGCAATTTGGAACAGCCACCACTTCTGTCCCACCCTAGTCTCAAAGTCAGATGGGGAATCAAAGCACCAGGAAATGTTCCCTGGTTGCAGAGTATACACACCTGTGCTCCCTCTCACACATATGCAACCCTGTAGGTTTCGGTTTTTAACATTGTACATGCAGTGACCTGACAGTATGGTTCCAGGGTTGCAAAAGACAGTGCAATGGATCAGTATAGAGTGCAGGAATCACATTTCAACAATCCTCCCTCCACCTCCTTAGCCTGCGGGAACACCGTCTTCATATTGACCGCCCACTTCCCCTCCCCTTCACTCCCACCTTAAGCAGCTAAGTGTATCTACTTAAGAAAGGGGGGGGGGGGGGAGGAGCAGCCTGGGAGCCAGCGGAGGCTGTGGAATGTCAGAGGGAAGAAGGGATAGGAGTTTTATTGCTGAAGTTACAGAGCCGATCACCTTTAATGTCCTTGGAGAGTTACTAGTATGGATGGAATTTTAAATTCTATTATTTACTTACGTGTTTTGCCCAACAGACCGTGCTAGTCTTTAAAGATGACGTGGCTTACCAGACAATGCACCACTGCTTCGTCAGGGTTAACAAGAGCGTGCAGACACTGACAGACACGTAGCTATAGAACTGTTCAGGGATGGGGGTGGTAGGAAGGAAAATGACGTACACCCTCCCTGGCCCTCACCCACCCCGGGACTGGAGTGCGTATTTGGGCTGATTTCTCCGCCCTTGAAAACGCAAATCCTGGTTTCCCTCTATATTTAGTGATAACGCGATTGATCGCACAGGGCGAGCTGGATTTTGTAAGAGGAAGGAATTTTACCAAACAACTCCCCTGCCTTGCTACCAACTTGGTTACAGTTGCTTAAATACCCTCGCTATTCCTGCCTTTGTGGCCTCAGGGGCTAAAGTGGGACAAGGCTGGTATTTTTGGTGATGAGGAAGTACTTTTGCTTTAAGGGAGGTTGGTGGCGGTTGAACTGGGACAGAGGTCACCGTCGGGGTCACATTGGCCCTTCCAGGCACGGCGGGACTTGGCTGCGGGTCGGGCGTCAGGCTCCCGCAGGCGGGCAGCGCTGCGGAAAGCCTCCAGATTGAGGTTCCCTCTGCCTGCTCCCCGGAGGGGGGCACCCTGGAGCCGGCACCCAAGGAACCCGGGCCCAGGCGGGAAGGTCGAGCTCCCCGGTGAGGTCACGGTTGCCATGGCTCTGGGCAGTGACGCGCGTCGGCACGTGACGAGCGGTTGCCATGGCGCCGGGCGCCCGGCGCGCGGGCGCTCCGCCTCCCGGAGTGACGTCCGTCGGGCCCCCCTCCTTTTCCCGCCCCCCCCGTGCCCCCTCCCCCCCAGCCGGCTCCCCGCGGCCCCGGAGGTTTCACTGCACAACAAGATGGCGGCGGCGGCGGCGAGCGGAGCTGGCGGGGCTGCCGGGGCCGGAGCGGGGGGAGCCGGGCCGGCGGGCCGCCTGCTGCCTCCGCCTGCCCCGGGGCCCCCGGCTGCCCCCGCCGCTGTGCCCCCGTCGGCCGGCCCGCCGCGTCCCTCAGCCCCGGCCTCCCGCGGGCCGATGCCCGCTCGCATCGGCTACTACGAGATCGACCGCACCATCGGCAAGGGCAACTTCGCCGTGGTCAAGCGGGCCACGCACCTCGTCACCAAGGCCAAGGTACCGGCGCCGCGGGATCGGGCGGCTGAGGGGCGGCGCGGCCCGGGACGATCGGGGCGACCCGCGACCCCCCGGCTGAGCGGCGGGCGCCGCGAGCTGGGCTCGGCGTGTCGGGGAGCGTTGGGGAGCCGGGGCACGGCTCGGGGCTGCGTGAGGCGGTGGGAAACACGGGCTCCCGAGAGAGGGGCTGAGGGGCAGGCGTGGGGAGGGTCGGCCGGGCGCTGTAGGGGGCGGTGGGCGGCTGGCTGGAAAGAAGGGGCTGGAACTCTCCGGGGCCGGGCGACTGGAAGCCCACAGGAGTGTGGAACCAGCGGTTAGGAAATCCTGGGGAGTGAGAGCAGGGGCGTGTGAAGTGTGGCCAGGAGGATGGGGAAGACGGGGGCCGGACTGGCAGACCGGCTCGGAGGAGAGCGAGGCCGGCCGCGTAGCGGTGCAGGGTCCAGGGCGCGACGCGGAGCCTGGCACCTGGTGCCAGAGGTGGGAGCGCGCGTTGGCTCCTCCGAGGCTGCAGAGAGGGGGCCCGTGGGGGCCTTTGGGGGGACACGGCTGTTGCAAGGAGCCGTGCAGAAAATGGGGCCAGGAGGACAATTGTTTTCTTGTCCCTAGGAAGGGGTCCGGGGAGAGCGACCCGAGGGGAAGGGGGAGGCGGGCAGGTCTCCGGTGGCCCTGGGAAATCAGGGGTTAAACCATTGGGGAGCGCTGGGTTGCTGGTTATTTTTAGTTGTTGGAGGGTCGGGAGCTGTGGGCTTTGTAGAACCTAGGGTGGGCTTTCAGTGGCTTGGGAAAGCTTGCGACTGAGGAACTAGTCGCGGGAGGATCCCATTCCGTGGGCCCTTAGGTTCCCCAGGGATTCTTGGAGCCGGAGTGGTGAAATTGGCCAAGGTCAGTTAGGAAGCCATGTATGTATACATGAGAAATTGCGTGTTTGATGGAAACACTGCCAGTACTTTCTTCATTGGTAGTGTTGACATCAGGAGGCATCTTTCGGTTTTGGTGGAACCCACAAAGCCCATCTTAGCTGCACCTTTTCTTTGCTCGGTATCGCACTTGAATGAATACTTTTCATGTAGTCATTCATATATTGAAAACTGCAGTTGTGTTTTCCCTCAACCTGACGGCTGAAGGAGCCGATGGCTGCTGCTGTTTCCTACCAAAGCCACATCAGTTCCCCTCAGCCCAGCCTCTGGTTATCACGACCTGCCTTGTTATTTTGGCTTTTATGGCAATCACTTGTTTTCAGAGGCCAGTGACTTATTTAGGCCTTCTCTCCTGCTCTCTTGCAACCTTGAAGTTCCTTCCCCCCCCTCCTTCTGTCAAAGACTACAAGGGGCCTTTCTTACCAGGGTGGCAGGGAGGGTGGCTGTGGCACATTGATTGGTCAGTTTCACTTCCTCAGGAGGGCCCCTTCAGTTTTTTTTTTTTTCTTCTGGAGGGTGGGGGTCAGTTTTTATCAGAAGGCCTCTAGTTTGCAGGTCAGAGCTGAATGAGATATACCAAAGTCCAGGGATCCCTGACCACCCTGGAGGGGAGCAGACTCCCAAGATGAGTGGATCTCTTCACCCCCCACTGTTGCCAGTCCCATTTACTGTTAGCCAAGCCAAACTTCTATTTACAAACAGTGTGCCTTGTTCCTTGTTTTGATATTTTCCCCACCCCCTCCACTAAGCAATCACATTGTGCTCCTGTGATTATTTTGCTCTGACCTCTGGGGGATGGACTCCGTGAACTTAATTGGTTGTGTGGCTTATGGTCTCTGTGATTTAAAGAATTTTGAATCTTCTAGCCCTTGGATACATCAAAATATTGATTAAAAAATCTATGACAGACAGGGTTGAGTGTTTTTGTAAATGTAATTGCAAACAGTTGATTCTTGGCTTTATATACAAAAGAGACATTTCTGTCTTCAGTAGTCAGCAAAGCCAGTACCTAATTATGGCTGGTCTGCCCGCTTTCTAATTTTCCTGTGTGTGTGTTTGGGGGTTGGGGGAGAGGAGGCCTATTTCTTCAACTGAGAGTTTTGGTATCCTTTAGGACTGCAGAACTTTAAACGTTGGCTTGTTTATAAACGGGTGTCACTGTTTATGTTGGTTTTTATCTTTGATCATTTGTGGTGTGCAGTTGTGCAATCCTATGTATGGAAATATTCAGAGTCTTGAATGAGACTGCAATGGCTTGGACAATGAGTTGCATGTGTGAAGAGACCACACCAGCATTCATTTGTGTTTCTGTAACAGTGTGCAATTTCCTAGTTACAGTTACAAGTACCCTATCTCTTGCTCTCTGAATTACTCTGAGGACAGGGAGTGAAGCTTAATTCATAAGGAGTTGTCATGGGCTCTGTGTGCAGGGTGAACATATTTTGGCCTGCTCCCTGCTTATCTGAATCCACTTTGGAAGGGGTTCTCAAATGCTGACAACTTGGATGTGCCTAACAGCTGTTGACATACAGTACGATGGCCTATTTAGGCCATGGTTTGGTTATATAATGGCAGGGAAGGTGCCTAGGTACTAGAAGTTGCCGAAGCTGCTGCTCCGTTACTCAGGTAGATTTTTCTCCCCATGCAGCATTTATCTTCTGCAGAAAGGTCAGTTGACACCAAAGAGTAATTTTTTTCCCATCTCTTTCCAGAATGTATCATTTTTAAAATTCTGTCTTAGAAGTGTGTGATTTTCTTTTTCTTTTTTCCTCTGTAGCTCACGGAATGGTCTGAGTTTTTCGTATAACTGTATATAGCAGTCAGACTCAAGGTAATTCAGATGATACTTGCGTTGGCCAAAGGAGGTTAGGCAATGGATGTTTTCTCAGCATCAGAGAAATATTTATGATCGCCTTTTCTAACAGACACTAACCATTCCAAGGACTAAGGGCTAAAATAAACTGCATTTATTGACTAAGCTACTGCACCCTATCCAACAATAAGTGGTTTAGTTGGCTTTTTCCCAAATTCAGAGAGCTCTCAAACCTCCTGTAGTAGGACCCTGTTATGAATAATATCAGCAGAGAAAAGGAAATATTTTCCTCTGGTTTTTGCAGCACGGTCCTCATGAGCTCAGACTTCATATTGGCAGCACTGCAGTGCTAGGGCGTCACTGCAGAACAGTTAACAGGGGAGAATATTCATCTGGGACATACTTTGGTCAGCAGCTCACCCTGACCGTCTTTGTCCTACCTGCTTTGATTTCCTTTTCCTTTGAAGGAGCCTTAGCCTGAGACTTTTTGGCTCTGTTATTTTTGAATAAAACTATAAAGCATTAAAGAAATTTTAAAAATAGGTTTTCTGTTCTCAGCTTGCTTATAGTCTGTTGCGTGTGCCTAATGATACCTTCACTGATTAGATGAGTGGGAACAAAGACATGATATGTATGTATATTTTGCTTGCTTTTTAAAAAGTGTGCATGACGATAAAAGCCTTTGGTCAAATACTTTTAAACAACAAATATATTTCACTTACCTATTACTAGTTTGTGTTAATAGCTTCAGCTTTATATAAGATTTCGTGGCTTGAATCCTCTTCTGCTTCACAATTGGTTGATCTTGGACCATGAGAAGTTATCTAACTTCTCCACGCTTGCATTTCCTCACCTGTAAAATAGTATTCACCTGACAGATTTGGGTCTTAGGAAGGTTACATAAGATGATACACTGCAAGCTCTTAGGACAGGTCAGGCACATAGTAAGACATGGAAGAAGTGTGATCTTTGTGATTATCACCATCGTCATCAGGTGTTAGAGTAAGAAAGCTGAGTAAGACATAGGCCCTCTTTTTTGCTTTTTACCTCTTGGGAACAGTTCATCAATGCATACGTCATCAGTTTTGTGTAGATAGATTCCATCTTGATGATATGTTTTCATGGTTAAAAAAAAAAAAAGGAGTTTGCCACTATTTCAGGTGCCACTTTGAAGTAGTTGTGTTGAATTCCTGTGGGGTATGGGCTGGCTAATCACATGGCATTGACATTTTAAGACATAGTTTTTCACTAAATTCTTTTTTTCTTTTTCCTAAAAAAGTTATGAGCCTTATCTAATGAAAACTGTGACTAACCCTGACTCTTCCATTCAGCTGCTTTGAATTTTCAGTGTGTTTTGTGTAACTAATTTTTGTCACATTGATGATGAAAGAGTGTGTTTGAAAGTCTTTTCCAGAGAATCAACTTAAATCCAGTGGAGAATGTGTAGACTATCAGGACACATTCGCACTTGCCTGTGAGAGTGCTACTTAGAAGGCAAAGGTCAGGATTCTTAACTTTAAATATTGTGCAGAGAAACATTGTGCTCTATGACCCTGTTCCAGATTTGATCAGTGAGGACACATCTGTGTGCTGTCTGGTTTTTAGTGCAAACTCATTTCCAACAACTCAAAGTGAACTGAAAGCATTATTTTTACTCTAAGGAAGAGTTCAGTGTTGCAGATGAGATGATGCTTATGCCCATTAGAAAGCTGAAAACAAGATTCATTGGGAAATAGAAGAGAGGATTATGTCAGAAAGAAATTGAAAGCAAGTTTTACATTAGAGACATTTGTGGAAAATAGTCTCCTCTTTAGTCAATCTAGAAGTGACTGTTAAAAGATGACCAAATTTGTTTTGATTTAGCTGTGATGGGGTTACTAACTTTGTGTAAACTTTTTAAAGAGCCAAGACTGACCAGCATTCCACTTTCAGTATCAAAGGTGTTTATTTTAACATTCTGGCTTTGGTGCCAGCTCCCTAGAAAGTCGTAGATCTGGCTCAAGCCAGAGGTGCCCATACTAGTTATTTCTGTGCCAGAAGTGCTGTTTTCATTTTCCAAGCATCAATCTGGCTAATGTTTTATAGTTCATGGCATAAAGGAGAACAAAATAGGTGTTTTGAAGAAAAAAAAAAAAAGAAATGCTCTCTACTTAGCAGAGCCAACATCTTCAGAAATGGAACCTTTCCCTTATCCATTCATTAATTTAACACATATATACTGAGTGCAGTTTTTTTTTTTTGTCAGATTTTTTCTAGGTCCTGCAGTACACTGGATGAACAAAACAGACAAGCACCTGTCTTCCTGGAGCTTATTTTCTAATAGGAGCGGATACATAAGAGATATATTACCAAAAAACCCATGCCTTCATACATATGAAGAAAATAAAAGTGCCAGAGACTATCTGGAGGGGGTGCTGATTCAGATAGGGTGGTCAGAGAAGGCCTTCCAAGATGGTGATGTTTGACCCCAGGCCTCAATGGTGAGAAAAAAATCATCCTGGGAAGACCCAGAAGACAGGACATTCCATCCAAAAGGAATGGTCAATGCAAAGGCCTTGGGGCAGAATGAACTTGGTTTATCAAAAGATCAGACCCAAGGTCATGGTGCCTTAGTGAACTAGGGGGAGAGTGATAAGGATGAAGTCAGATAGGGGCCAGATTTCAGATCTTATGGACCATTTTATGGAATTGGGTATGAAACGGGATCAACATCATAGGATATCAAAATAGAGCACTGATATCAACTGATAGATGCCTTTAAAAACTGATGCCGGGGTTGGGCTTTTGGCCTAGTGGTTAAGATGCTTGTGTTCCACATGGGAATACCTAGGTTTAGTTCCTGGTTCCTGCTTCTGACTCCAGCTTCCTGTAAATGCAGACCCTGGGAAGCGGTGGTGATTGCTCCATTAGTTTCATTCCTGTAATCCACAGGGAAGACCTGAATTGTATTCCTGACTTGTGGCTTCAGTCCCTGGCCACTGTGGGCATTTGAGGGAGTGAACCAGTGGATGGAAATTCTCTCTGTTCTCTCTCTCTTTCAAAGAAGTAAATAAAACGAAAAAAATTCAGGCTGATTGTTTTATGATACAGAGCAAGAGAACTTGTTCCGTTAGATATCTTGAGAAGGGAGGTGTTCGATTTTAACAGGATAAAGAGAATGCCATACATTTTGCACATAAATTAAACATGATCAACCAACAAATATTTATTGATTTATTCTGCACAGTATAGAAATAGAGATGTTCTGTTCCAACTCTTTTCTAGAGTTTGGAAATGTGAATTTTATAAAATTTAGACTCTCAGGTTTTAAGGGACCATTGAAGTTTTTTAGAGCAATTATCTACCAGATTCATGGTTTTCTTGTATGTCTCCCCACACCCTCATTTTCCCAGAGTCCTCTAGCTAGTGGGGTAGCTGAAATTAGAATCTAGGCATCTGGACCAGTGCCGCGGCTCACTAGGCTAATCCTCCGCCTTGCGGCGCCGCCACACCGGGTTCTAGTCCCGGTTGGGGCGCTGGATTCTGTCCCGGTTGCCCCTCTTCCAGGCCAGCTCTCTGCTGTGGTCTGGGAGTGCAGTGGAGATGGCCCAAGAGCTTGGGCCCTGCACCCCATGGGAGACCAGGATAAGAACCTGGCTCCTGCCATCAGATCAGCGTGGTGCGCCGGCCGCAGCACACCGGCCACGGTGGCCATTGGAGGGTGAACCAACGGCAAAGGAAGACCTTTCTCTCTGTCTCTCTCTCTCTCTCACTGTCCACTCTGCCTGTCAACAACAACAACAACAACAACAAAAAACAAACAAACAAACAAACAAAAAAAAAACCTAGCGATTTGGGCTGGCGTTGTGGTGCAGTGGGTTAATGCCCTGGCCTGAAGTACCGGCATACCATATGGGTGCCGATTCGAGACCCGGCTGCTCCTCTTCTGGACCAGCTCTCTGCTGTGGCCTGGTAAAGCAGTGGAGGATGGCCCAAGGCCTTGGACCCCTGCACCTGTGTTGGGGACCCAGAAGTTCCTGGCTCCTGGCTTTGGATCGGTGCAGCTCCAGCCTTTGCAACCATCTGGGGAGTGAACCAGTGGATGGAAGACCTCTCTCTCTCTCTGCCTCTCCTCCTCTCTGTGTAACTCTGACTTTCAAAAATAAATAAATCTTTTTTTTTTTTTAAAGAATCTATGCATCTGTACTCCTAGTTGATTCTACCTTGATTCCTCCAGTCATAGAAAACATTGCTCTTGCCCTCTGAACCCTGCTCTTTTATTAGAGAAACAAGATACTCCTACCAGTTAAAGTGTGAAATATTTATATCCTTTCTATTAAAACAGACTCCACAAGTGAGATGCCATAGTGAGAGGAGACATGCATAAGTAGGAAAGAAGAGTAAATATATCAACACTGTATTTTACTTGTCCTTTAGCATTGTGTCACTTACCTACCACTGCTTTGTTTTTAAATTTCCTACTCAAATTCCCCTTGGTGCTCCCTTAACAGGAGTGAGATACAAAGTAAGTAAAAAAGGAGATGCAATAAACCAAATGCAGGGACCATTAAAATAGTCTACCTTATATAATTTTCTTATGTCGGTATATCCAACTCACTCCCAGGGAATATGGGTGATTAATATTTTTGCTCTGTTGGCTTGGTCTGATCTACATTTGAAGGTACCTTTCTTAGGTGGGCTTTTCACTTACCAGATCACTACCAGTTTCCAGGGATGGTACCATCTTATAACTTGTTAAGAGAACTGGATACCTAGATATATACCTTGAACACAGATGAGGACCAAGAGAATCATTTATTTAGGGTTCCTATAAATTTGGTTCAAATTTCTGGTCTGAGAACTGCACCCCTCCCCCAGATAAATGACCTCCCCTATCAAGTGAGTCCCTGGATCCTCCTATTAGGGAGTAGCTTGGTACCTTACTGACATAATAGTATAGTCCTATTGTCTTGCAGTTGACCGATAATATTCAAAGGATGAAAATCATATGCATTCTCATGGGCTTTTGTCCTAATGTAATAAATCATAGCTAAGTAAATGGCTTAATGTCTTTGAGAAGCCTCAGCAGTCTTGGCCACATTAATTTGAAAGACCGTTAAGAATAGAATCCCATCGGCTAGTCCAAAACTGTTGAATGAGCCATCATGAAGTTATGTTAGGAACATGTTTCTGTTTGGCAGGTATGTGATTCACAGTAGACATGGATTCTGTGGCCACTGAGAAATACTTCCATCTCAGAGTTAGGCTTTCCAAAGGACTAGGTATCACATTGTGAATACGTAGCCACATTTCCCAGAAACTGAAAAGAAAGGAGAAGCAGACCTATTGGCTGCTTAAGCTTGTCTCTGTGGGCTGGCCTTACTCAATTGCATACTTGTGACTAGTTATTTTAGGTTTTGATTAGGAACCTCTGAGAAATCGTGACATTTTTGCCTAGTTTCTTCTCCAGCACATGCTTACCTACAGTATGCTTTCCTTCTTAGCGCTTTCCCCAGAAGAACTGCATGTGAAAATGTAGGTTAGCTAACCACACATTTCTTGAGACTAAATATTTGTGGAGAAGAAAATTTTTATCCATTCCAGCTATCTCTCTGTCTGTCCATCCAATAAGTTTTTTTTTTTGGAGATTTCTTTCTTTTTTTTTTAAAAAAGATTTATTATAAAAAAAAAATTAGGCCGGCGCCGCGGCTCACCAGGCTAATCCTCCGCCTTGCGGCGCCGGCACACCAGGTTCTAGTCCTGGTCGGGGTGCCGGATTCTGTCCGGGTTGCCCCTCTTCCAGGCCAGCTCTCTGCTGTGGCCAGGGAGTGCAGTGGAGGATGGCCCAAGTGCTTGGGCCCTGCACCTGCATGGGAGACCAGGATAAGCCCCTGGTTCCTGCCTTCGGATCAGCGCGATGCGCCGGCAGCAGCGCGCCGGCCGCAGCGGCCATTGGAGGGTGAACCAACGGCAAAAGGAAGACCTTTCTCTCTGTCTCTCTCTCTGTCACTGTCCACTCTGCCTGTCAAAAAAATAAATAAATAAATTAAGAAAAAAGATTTATTTATTTATTTGAAAGTCAGAGTTACACAGAGAGAGGAGAGTCAGAGAGAGAGAGAGAGGTTCACTGCCCAATTGGCTGCAACGGCTGGAGCTGTTCTGATCTGAAGCCAGGAGCCAAAAGCTTCTTCCAGTTCTCCCATATGGCCTTGGGCCATCTTCTACTGCTTTCCCAGGCCATAGCAGAGATCTGGATCAGAAGTGGAACATCCGGGTCTTGAACTGGCACCCATATGGGATGCCTGCACTGCAGGCAGTGGTTTTACTGCTACACCACCATACCGCCTTCCCTTCCCCTGCCTTTTTAAAAAATTTACTTATTTATTTGAAAGAGTTACATAGAGAGAAGGAGAGGCAGAGAGAGAGAAGGAGATTTATTTCTTTATTTGAAAGAGTTACACAGAAGCAGAGGTAGAGGTAGAAGTAGAGGTCTTCCATCTGGTGGTTCACTCCCCAAATGGTCACAGTGGCCAGAGCTGGGCCGATCTGAAGCCAGGAGCTTCTTGTAGGTCTCCTACGCGGGTACAGGGGCCCAAGGACTTGGGCCATCTTCCACTGATTTCCCTGGCCACAGCAGAGAGCTGGATTAGAAGTGGAGCAGCCAGAACTCAAACTGGTGCCCACATGGGATGTCAGCACTTCAGGTGGCAGTGTTACCTGCTACACCACAGCGCCGGCCCCCATCCAATAAGCTTTTAAAAAATTATTTATAGGCCGGCGCCGCGACTCACTAGGCTAATCCTCCGCCTTGCGGCACCAGCACACCAGGTTCTAGTCCCGGTCGGGGCACCGGATTCTGTCCCGGTTGCCCCTCTTCCAGGCCAGCTCTCTGCTGTGGCCCGGGAGTGCAGTGGAGGATGGCCCAAGTGCTTGGGCCCTGCACCCCATGGGAGACCAGGAGAAGCACCTGGCTCCTGCCTTCGGATCAGCACGGTGCGCTGGCTGCAGCGCGCTGGCCGCAGTGGCCATTGGAGGGTGAACCAACGGCAAAAGGAAGACCTTTCTCTCTGTCTCTCTCTCTCACTGTCCACTCTGCCTGTCAAAAAAAATTATTTATAAAAATAAATATGAGACATTTGGCTTTGTGGTTGAGATGCTGGCAGGGATGCCCATGTCCCACATCAGACTACCTAGGTTGATACCCAGCTTTGCCTCCTAACTCCGGCTTCCTGCCAGTATGGAACCTGGGCAGTGGTAATGGGTCAGGTGACTGAGTCTTTGCCACCCTACGGGAAACCTGGATTGGGTATCTGGGCCCAGGGTTTGGTCTCCATGGCTGTTGTGGGCGTTTGAGGAGTGAAATAATGATTGGAGCTCTCTGTTCCCATCTCTGCCTCTTAAACAAGAAATAGAAATAGATGGAATACGGCACAAAACTTAAAAGGTGTGAAGGAGTATCCAGTGAAGTCTTTGTGCCCCCCTAATAGCTCAGCTACACAATTTCTTAATTTTGTTTCACAAACATTTATTAAGGGCTTCTCTGGGTCAGCCCATGCACTACATTCTGTTTATTTTATTGAATTTGATATATTTGAAATTTCTAAAAATCATTTCACTTAAAAAAATCAAACTTACATTTCATGATATAGGATGGCACACTGTGATAATTTAATGTAAACTCTGAGGGCAGGGATTTTAATCTATTGTTTGCTATACCTATATGTTTGTACGTAATCTTGGAGTGAATGAATATATAGAAAATAAAAAAAGCTGTTTATTTTTCTACACTTAATACATCTCAGATTTTGCTTATTAGAATTTATCTCTTGTTAAGATATTAAAGAAAAGTAATTTTCTACTCTGTTCTCACAATTTTCTCTGAGTAAGGAGATTTCACATATCTGAGCAAGTAATTTTTGGCATATCTCAAACTTTCACTATTAGGAAGTTCAGTGTGTTATATCCTGCAATTTAAAGTTTTTTTTTTTTTTTTTTTTTTTTTTTAAGGATTTATTTATTTGAAATGCAGAGAGAGACAGAGAGAGGGAGAGAGGGGGAGGGAGAGATCTTCCATTTGCTGGTTTATTCCCCAAATGGCTGTAATGGCTAAGGCTGGGCCAAGCCAAAGCCAGGAGACAGGAACTCCATCTAGGTCTCCAATGTGGATGACTGGGCCATCTCCCACTGCCTTCCCAGAGCATTAGCAAGGAGCTGGATCAGAAGTGGACTGGAAATTGGGACTGGAACTGGGATGCCAGTAGTGCAGGTGGCAGCGTAGCCTGCTGCACCACAACACTGGCCCTAAATTCAAGTTCCTTACTTTATTTTTTTATTTTCATTTTTAAAAAGATTTTATTTATTTAAGAGATAGAGTTATAGACAGAGAGAGGGAGAGACAGAAAAGTCTTATATCTGCTGGTTCAATCCCCAAATGACTGCAATGGCTGAGCTGGGCCTATCCGAAGCTAAGAACCAGGAGCTTCTTCTAGGTCTCCCATGTGGTGTAGGGGCACTAGCACTTGAGGCATCTTCCACTGCTTTCCCAGGCCATCAGCAGGGAGCTAGATTGGAAGTAGAGCAGCTGGGACTTAAACTGGTGCCCACAGGGGATGCTGGCCCCACAGGCAGAAGCTTAGCCTCCTAAGCCACAGCACCAGTCCCCAAGTTCCTTACTTTAAATGGGAACTTCTTTTATATTTCCAAGTGGGTTACTTCTGTGGGATAGCTCCACAGACATGATCACCCTGTCAGAGCCTGTAATTTTTTTCCCCTTTTGCCTTGAATCCTCTCTCTCTCTCTCTTTTTTTTTTTTTTTTGACAGGCAGAGTGGACTGTGAGAGAGAGACAGACAGAGAAGGGTCTTCCTTTGCCGTTGGTTCACCCTCCAATAAGGCAGGAGCCAGGTGCTTCTGGTCTCCCATGGGGTGCAGGGCCCAAGCACTTGGGCCATCCTCCACTGCACTCCCTGGCCACAGCAGAGAGCTGGCCTGGAAGAGGGGCAACCGGGACAGAATCCGGTGCCCCGACCTGGACTAGAACCCGGTGTGCCGGCGCCGCAAGGCAGAGGATTAGCCTGTTGAGCCACGGTGCCGGCCCTCTCTCTCTTTTTTTTTTTTAACTTTGAACTGTCTTTATTTAAAAAAAAAAAATTAAGAAAGCTTTTATTTAATGAATACAAATTTCATAGGTACAGCTTTAGGAATGTAGTGGTTCTTCCCCCCATAGCCACCCTCCCACCCCTACTCCTGTCCCACCTCCTACTCCCTCTCCTATCCCATTCTTCATTAAGATTCGTTTTTAATTAACTTTATATACAGAAGACCAACTCTAAGTAAAGATTTCCACAATTTGCACCCACACAGACACACAGTATAAAGTACTGTTTGGAAACAAGTTTTATAGTTAGTTCTCATAGTTCAACTCATTAAGGACATGGGGAGTAAGTGCACAGTGACTCCTGTTGTTGATTTAACAGTTGACACTCATTTATGATGTCAGTGATCATCTGAGGCTCTTGTCATGAGCTGCCCAGGCTATGGAAGCCTTTTGAGTCCACAGTCTCCATCAGTATTTAGACAGGGTCGTTAGCAAAGTGGAACTTCTCTCCTTCAGATGGAAGTACATCCTTCTTTGATGGCCCCTTCTTTTGGATCCTCTCTTAATTTGGTGACTTATCAGACTGTCTTGGGCTGCTGGCACTTCCTGAAATAACTGCAGACTATTTGTTGAGTTACTTGTTCCCTTCTTTATACCAAGTGATTTAATTTAACAAACAAAACAGAACAAAATGAAAGGCAGCCCACCAAAGAAACTTCCCTGACACTGGCCCTTAATTTTGGTGGTTTACTTTGGTCCTTAACATTAAAGGGTAATTCAGTTAGCATTTGTTGTGTCATGTGTATGCAAAACGTGGCAATAACTGGCACTGAAAGACAAGAAGACAGATTTTATTCTCAGGGTAGCCAGAGGGTTGAGTTAAAAGGGCAGCTGAGGGGCTGGCGCTGTGCTCTAGTTGGTTAAGCTGCCGCTTCAGCGCTGGCGTCCTATATGCTCACTGATTTGGTTCATAGCTGCTCCACTTCTGATCCAGCTCCCTCTACTGCAGCTGGGAAAGCAGCAGAAAATGGCCCAAGTGTTTTGGGCCCTTGCACCCCATGTGGCAGATGTGGAAGAAGCTACTGGCTTTGGCCTGACCCATCCATGGTTATTGCAACCATCTGGGGAGTGAACCAGCAGATGGAAGATTGATCTCTATCTCTCCCTCTCTCTAACTCTTTCAAATAAATTTAAATCTTTTATTTATTTATTTAAAGTTTTATTTGAAAGTCAGAGTTACACAGAGAGAGGAGAGGTAGAGAGAGAAAGAGAGAGAGAGAGAGAGAGAGGTGTCTTCCATCTGATGGTTCACTCCCCAATTGGCTGCAACGGCTGGAGCTGTGCCGATCCGAAGCTGGGAGCCAGGAGCTTCTTCGGAGTCCCCCATATGGGTGCAGGGGCCCCAGGACTTGGGCTATCTTCTACTGCTTTCCCAGGCCGTAGCAGAGAGCTGGATCAGAAGTGGAGCAGCTGGGTCTCGAACTGGCGCCCATAAAGGATGCTGGCTCTTCAGGCCGGGGCATTAACCCACTGCGCCACAGAGCTGGCCCCATAAATAAATAAATCTTTTAAAACAATACAAAACAAAAAGCAGAAGGAAAACCCATTTATAATCCTGCCATTCAGAAGCAATAGTTGTCTACCTTTGTATTTTTAAATAATTGAGATAAGATTACACTATTTTGTCCCCCACTCCAATTATCATAAGCACTTTTTCATCATTAAGAACTATTGGTAAGCATCAATTTTTTTTGTTTAAAAGTTTATTTATTTATTTGAAAGAGTTACACTCAGAGAAAAGGAGAGGCAGAGAGAGAGAGAGGTCTTCCATCCGCTGGTTCAGCCAGAGCTGCGCTGATCTGAAGCCAGGAGCCAGGAGTCTCTTCCGGGTCTCCTACGCGGGTGCAGGGGCCCAAGAGCTTGGGCCATCCTCTTCTGCTTTACCAGGCTGTAGCAGAGAACTGGATTGGAAGTGGAGCATCCGGGACCTGAACGGGCGCACACATGGGGTGCTGGCACTGCAGGCAGTGGCTTTACCTGCTGCACCACAGTGCCAGCCACATGTACTAATCTTTTTAAAGTGTTGCTTATGGAAAATTTCAAACATTAACAGAAGGAGAAAGAATAGTATAATGAGCCCTGTCAACCTGTTCCAGCTCAAAAAGTTATCAACTAATGGCCAGTCTTGCATCTGTGTACTTTCTTGTGCTTCCCCTTTCTTCCTGGATTTTGAAGCAAATCCTGAAATACTGCCATTTCATTGTACATATTTCGGATGTATCTTTAAATAGATGAGAATTCGTTTTCAAAGAAACATAGCCACAGTACCATTATTTTACCTAAAGCATTTAACAGTAATTTATTAATATCATTAAATGTATTTTTTTTTTTTTTTTGGTTTAAATGTGTTTGTTTTCAAACTACAGGCTTTGCCTTCTTTCTCTTTCAAATTTGTTGAGGAAGCACATTGGCCATTTCTTTGTATGCTTTGACTGGAATTCCTTCACCAACTTATAATTTCCCGTTTTGGTTTGCCCTTTTTAAAGCTGAAGAGGGGACTGGTATTGTGGCACAGCGGGTTGAGCCGCCATGCATGATGCCAGCATCCCATATGAGAGCTCCAGTTTCAGTCCTGGCTCCTCCGCTTCAGATTCTGCTTCCTGCTAATGTGCCTGGGAAAGCAGAGGAAGATGGCCCCAACTACCTGAGCCCCTGCTACCCAGTTGGGAGACCGGGAGAGAGTTCCTGGCTCCTGGCTTTGCCTGGTTGTTGCCCTTTGGAGAGTCAACCAGTGGATGGAAGATCTCTTTCTCTCTATATCTGCCTTTTTCTATCACTCTGCCTTTTTGTAAATCAAAAGAGGAATTTAAAGGCATTTTGAAGCAATGTGAATTCCAAATCCTTCTTGATTTCTATGATCCCTATTCCCTCAATCCTTTACAATTGTCTCATCCACAGCTAATCTGATTTACCAAGTTTTTTTGATCATTCAACTTAGTTTTCATGGAAACATGCCTTTCTTTTCTTTCTTTCACTAGTTTACATGATATTTAATTATGTAAGTGGTATAGTAAGAGCAACTAATCTCAGTAGATTTGTGAAAAATAATTAAGCATGCAACATAGTAATGGGAACAGAAATTTCCAGGAATAAGAGATAGTAGCTGGGGCCGGCGATGTGGCGTAGTGGGTAAAGCCGCCGCCTGAGGTGCCGGCATCCCATATGGGTGCTGGTTGGAGTCCCTGCTGCTCCACTTCCAATCCAGCTCTCTGCTATGCCCTGGGAAAGCAGACCTGCACCCGCGTGGAAGCACCCGAAGGAAGCTCCTGGCTCCTGGCATTGGATCAGCGCAGCTCCAGCCATTGTGGCCAACTGGGGACTGAACCAGAGGAGGACCTCTCTTTCTCTCTCTTTCTCTCTCTCTCTCTCTCTCTCTCTCTGCCTCTCCTCTCTCTGTGTAACTCTGACTTTCAAATAAATAAATAAATCTTTTTTTTTTTTAAAAAAGAGAGACAGTAGCTATTAGTTGGGACCAGTCTTCATGTTTGGGACATAAGTTGTTTTATAGAGAGAAGGGGAAGCATTGATTATTTTGGCAGGTTACTTCAGCGGAGGTGGGTGACGGAAGCTGCTGCGTTAATTCAAAATGACAAATAAGCCAAAGTGGTTAGAAATTTGAGAACAAGATATTTTGTGGGAGTTTTTATTATTTGTTATGTTTACTTCAGGGTAGTATTTTTGTCACTTTTGTTAGAGTTTGCATGCGCCGAACTGAATTTGATAATGGGCCAGTGATGTTAAAACTTGGTGAGGAAGCAGCCCAAACTCTAGTTTAAAAGGCTTATGTCTGTTCACTGCCAGTATATTGTTCTGTGGAACAAGCTGACATTTTCATGTAGTAAGTTGTTTTCTGTTTCTGGCAGAAGAAATCTTGGTTCACATGCCACGAGAAACAGAATTGTTTTTATTGTGGAAGGCAGAAGCAGAGCTGTGTGTTTCTTATTAGGGTTCGTTGGGCACCTGCAGGATTTCTTCTCTTTTTCTGCTTCCTGCCTCCTGTTGTCCTTTCCTTCTGTCAGAATGTTCTAATGTTGCATAAGCAATGTTCTGACAATAGATGAGGTTTTTTAGTAGCTCATTTTTTTTAACCCTCACAATAATGTTTTTAGTGATTGCGTGTTCTTGGCTTACTTTCCATTTCTACATCAACAGTGATATTGTTATTCTAGTCAAATGGGGTAGTTGTATTCTGGTAATGATCTTTGTGCTCAAGGCAGCTGCAGAAGCACCACTTTTGTATATTATACTTAGACATCTTATATGTGTTTAGTAAACCTAGGACATAATTAAATGTTGGGGTAGAACTTTTGAATCTCTTTAAAGGATTTTACAATCTTAAGGGATAAAATGACTTGTTTGAAGCATGTTACTCATTGGCCTTTGACATATGCAGGCGAGTAGCATGTGATTTCAGACTGCTGCCTCTTCGGATCTCTTTTTCCTGGTTCCTATTGAGTCAACAGCTGCATCCAGTGCCCTGCTCTTATTGAGCTCTTAGTAAAAGGGGGCACTGTTAATACTGAGTCACAGCCTCTTATAGCATTTTGGTGGTTGTTAGACATTTAGGCTAAGAATCCATTTTGGAGTCACATTAAATTTTAAAAACTGCATTTCAGTGATGCTACCTAAATATTTCCTCCTTTTCTTAATGCTTTTGCTAGGGTTTTTTTTTTTTTTTTTTGCTTTTCTAGCTCTCTGGTGAACCTTTTTGGTCCAACCCAGCTGTCTGATACAATCTGTAGTAATGACTAAGCACTGTTTAGGAGTCAGGGGATGTGTTTCTAGTTCCAGTTTTTACAGCTGAGCAGTTTGCCTTTGTGTAAATCACTTAACCTCATGGAGCTTCCAGTTTCTTTTTTTATTTATTTGCGTTTCAACTGCTTTATTGAGGTACAGTTCATAAACCATGTAATTCACCTTATTTAATTTTTGCTTTAGCATATTTGGAGTTATGCAAGTACAATGCAATAAATTTTAGAATGTTTTTGTTCCTCTTGAAAGAAACACTAGGGGTAGGTGTTTGGCTAGTGGTTAAGTTTGATCACTGATTGAGACATATGCGTCCCATATTAGAGTGCCTGGGTTTGATGTCTGCCTCTGGTTTCTGATTCCAGCTTCCTGCTAATGTGAACTCTGGGAAGTACCAGGTGATGGCTCAAATAACTGGGTCCCTGCCAATCCAAGTGGGAGACCTGGATTGAGTTCCTGGCCCCCAGCTTTGTCCTTGGCCCAGCCCTGACTGTTGTGGATTGGAGCTGTCAGTCTGTGTTTCTCTGTCTCTCAAAAACAAAAACAAACAGGAAAAGAAGAAATGCTATACCCAAGCTCATTTCTTCAACCTCTCTCCCCCATCCTTCAGCAACCACTAGTAAATCTTTGTATAGATTTGCCTATTCCGGACATTTCCTATAAATGGACTCATACAGTATGTGGTCTTTTGCTTCTCGATTTGTCATTTAGCATGATATCTTTTTTTTTTTAAAGTTTTATTTTATTTATTTGAAAGGCAGAATTATGGGGTGGAAGGAGATGTCTACCATCCCTCATTCACTTCCCAAATGACTGCAATGGCTAGGGCTGGGCCAGGCTGAAACCAGGAGCTAGGGACTTTTTTCAGGTCTCCCACGTGGGTGCGTGGGCCTGGGCACTTGGGCCATCTTCTGCTCTTTCCCAGGCTCATTTTCTGGGAGCTGGATTGGAAGTGAAGCAGCTGGGACTCGAACTATTGTCCATATGGGATGCTGGTGCCACCGGTGATGGCTTTACTTAATATGCCACAATGCAGGCCCCTACCATGATATTTTTAAGGTTCATTGATGTAGAATATGTTTGAATTTCATTCTTTTTATTGACTGACTGATATTCTGTTGTGTGGATATACCACACTTTGTTTATCCATTCATGAACTAGTTGACATTTGTGTGGTTTGCACCTTTTGGCTCTTAAGAATAATGCTTTTGTGAACATTTCATGTATAAATTTTTTGTGTAATGGTATGTTTTCATTTTTCTTGGGTATTCATCTAGGAATGGAATTGTTTGGGCATGTGGTAACTACATGTTTAACTTTTTGAGGAACTACCAAGGTATTTTCCAGAGGGGCTGCTCCACTTTATTTTTCCATTAGCAGAAGTAGGGAGTTCTAGTTTCTCCACATCCGAATCTTATTTTCTTTGTAATTTAGCCATCTTAGTGGATATGAAGTGGTATCACATTGTGGTTTTGCATTTTGCATTTCCCTAAATGACTGATGGTGTTAATTATCTTTTCATGTGCTGACTTAACCATTTGTATATCTCCTTCAGAAAAATGTCTGTCTGCATCCTTTGCTGGTTTTGAAAATTGGGTTATTTATCTTTATTGTTGTGTTGTAAGAGTTCTTTATGTTTTGCATAGGAATTCCTTGCTACATATATGAGTGCAACTATTTTATTCCATTCCACGGTTTGTCATTTCACTTCCTTGATAGTTTTGTTTGTGGCACAAAATTTTAAAGTTTTGCTTCTGTAGTTTCTGAGTTTGTGCAGGAATTTGTGCAGAAACTCTGAAATTATGTGATCTATTGTTTGTTTTCCTCTGTGTTCATTCTGTGCCTTTGTTGCATTTTCATATAGTTTTCCTGACTTCAAAGACTCTAAAAACATCTATGTATGTGTCTATTTATCTGATATATGGGTCTTTTTTTCAAAAGAGATTTATTTATTTATTTGAAAGGAAAAGTTACAGAAAGGAAGAGGCAGAGAAAGAGAGAGACAGAGAGAGAGAGAGAGAGGTCTTCCATTTGCTGGTTCACTCCCTAATTGGCCGCAATGGCTGGAGCTGGGCCAATCTGAAGCCAGGAGCCAGGAGTCTCTTCCTGGTCTCCCACGTGGGTGCAGGGTCCCTAGGACTTGGGCCATCTTCTACTGCATTCCCAGGCCATAGCAGAGAGCTGGATTGGCAGTGGAGCAGCTGGAACTTGAAATGGTACACATAGGGGATGCCGGCACTGCAGGTGGCAGTTTTACCCGCTAAGCCACAGCAACAGCCCCATATGTGTCTTTTAAAATAATTAAACTTTATAAAATATATATCAAAGAAAGTGGAAGTTCCCTTTTGCCAGAAAAAGTATCGTTAACATTTTATAACCAGAATTTTTCTTATTCTTAACATTGTATGTTGATTATTAAAAAGTGATCATGCCACACATCCAGTTTACTACTGTTTTTTCATTTAACACATATCCAGCATTATTCCATGTCAGTACATTTTGTCCTAAATTAGATCACATTAAAAAAAAAATTATTTAGGTGGCCTGCCCTGTGGCTCAGCTGTTTAAGTCTCCACTTGCTATACTGGCATTCTGTATCTGAGTGCCAGTTTGAGTCCCAGCTGCTTTGCTTCTGATCCAGCTTGCTGCTGACATACCTGGGAAGGCGGTAGAAGATGGCCTAAATACTTGGGCCCCTGCCACCCATGTGGGTGACCTGATGGAGTTTGTGCTCCTTGTTGCAGTCATTTAGGGAGCCAATCGTCAGATGGAAGATTTCTCTCTGTCTTTCCCTCTCTCTCATAAATCTTAATTTTCATTATTTGAAAGGCAGCTTGACAGAAAGAGAGAGAGAGAGAGAGAAAGGGAAAGATCTTCCATCCATTGGTTCACTCCCCAAATGCCTGCAATAGCCAGGGCTGGCCAAGCTAGAGCTGGGAGCCAGAAACTCCATCCTGGTCTGTCATGTGGGTTGCAGGGGTCCAAGCATTTGAGCCATCACTGTTGCCTTCCAGGATGCTTTAGCAGAAAGTTGGATTAGAAGTGAAGGATGGGCCAGTGCTGTGGTGTGGTGGGTAAAGCCGCCGCCTGCAGTGCCAGCGTCCCATATAGGCACTGGTTTGTGTTCCGGCTGCTCCTCTTCCGATCCAGCTCTCTGCTATGGCCTGGGAAAGCAGTAGAAGGCCCAAATCCTTGGGCCCCTGTGCCTGCATGGGAGACCCAGAAGAAGCTCCTGGCTCCTGGTTTCAGGTCGACCCAGCTCCGGCTGTTGTGGCCAACTGTGGAGTGAACCAGCGGATGGAAGACCTTTCTCTCTCTCTCTCTCTCTCTCTCTCTCTCTCTCTCTCTGCTTTTTCATCTCTCTCTGTGTAACTCTGACTTTCAAGTAAATAAATAAATCTTAAAAAAAAAAAAAAAAAAAAGAAGTGAAAGCCAGACTCAAGACTCAAACCAGGCACGCTCATATGGGATGTGGGCATCCCAAAGGATAGCTTAACCCGCTGTGCCACAGTGCCCTCCCCTAGTTGGATAATTTTAATGGCTACAGAGGATTCTGTTTTATGGAGGTAGTATAGTTTATTTAATAGTATCCTGTTGGTAAATTTTAGAGTTGTTTCAGGTTTTTTAAAATTACAAATATATGTCAGCTAATGTTTCTGTACACTTATAGTTTGCACACTTGTGCTAGTGTTTCTTTCTTTTTTATTTTTTTAAAGGTTTATTTATTTGAAAGTTAGAGTTACACAGAGAGAGGAGAGGTAGAGAGAGAGGTCCTCCATCTGATGGTTCATTCCCCAATTGGCCGCAATGACTGGAGCCGTGCCGATCCGAAGCCAGATGCCAGGAGCTTCCTCCAGGTCTCCCATGCAGGTTCAGGGGCCCAAGGAGTTGGGCTATCCTTCACTGCTTTCCCAGGCCATAGCAGAGAGCTGGATCGGAAGAGGAGCAGCCAGGTCTCGAACCGGCGCCCGTATGGGATGCTAGCTCTTCAGGCCAGGGTGTTAACCTGCTGTGCCACAGCGCTGCCCACATTCTTTTTTTTTTACAGGCAGAGTGGACAGTGAGAGAGAGAGAGACAGAGAGAAAGGTCTTCCTTTGCCGTTGGTTCACCCTTCAATGGCCGCCGCGGCCGGCGCACTGCGCTGATCCAATGGCAGGAGCCAGGTGCTTCTCCTGGTCTCCCATGAGGTGCAGGGCCCAAGCACCTGGGCCATCCTCCACTGCACTCCCTGGCCACAGCAGAGGGCTGGCCTGGAAGAGGGGCAACCGGGACAGAATCCGGCGCCCCGACCGGGACTAGAACCCGGTGTGCCGGCACCGCAAGGCGGAGGATTAGCCTAGTGAGCTGCGGTGCCGGCCCCCTTTCTTTCTTTCTTTCTTTCTTTCTTTCTTTCTTTCTTTCTTTCTTTCTTTCTTTCTTTCTTTCTTTCTTTCTTTCTTTCTTTCTTTCTTTCTTTCTTTCTTTCTTTCTTTCTTTCTTTCTTTCTTTCTTTCTTTCTTTCTTTCTTTCTTTCTTTCTTTCTTTCTTTCTTTCTTTCTTTCTTTCTTTCTTTCTTTCTTTCTTTCTTTCTTTCTTTCTTTCTTTTTCTTTTTAAAGGATTTTATTTATTTATTTGAGGTAAAGTTGCATATAGAGAGAGTGAGAGACAGAGAGAAACATCTTCTTCCATCCTCTGGTTCACTCCCCAGATGGCTGCAACAGCTGGAACTGAGCAGATCCAAAGCCAGGAGCCAGGAGCTTCTTCCAGGTCTCCTATGAGAGTGCAGGGATCCAAGGACTTGGGCCATCTTCTGCTGCTTTCCCAGGCCATAGCAGAGCTGGATCAGAAGTGGAGCAGCCAGGACACAAACTGGCTCATGTGGAATTCTGGCACCGCTAGCCTAGGCTTAGCCCACTTAGCCACAGCCCTGACCCGCTAGTGTTTCTTCTCTATTCCGTTTGTTTCCTGTTGTACTATTTACTATTTGGATGACTCTTAAGTCTTAGATTTTTTTGAAATTTTAAAAAATCCAAGAGTTTTATTATATCTGACCCCCCCAGAGTAAACCCTCAAAGTAATGTATCCATCATGATATATGCAATCTTAGGATCTTCTTTAGAAGATAGATCCTTCAGTTTCTCAGTAATTGTAAAGAATAATTTACCATAAATCTAATGCCTGGATCAAAAAAATGAATGAGTGCTTAAAGTTTTGATGCTGCCAAATTTCTCTCTGAATAAGGCCATGCTAATTCGCTCAAAAGTGTATGACAGGGCTTTTTCTGTTTTCTTTCGTGCTGGCAACTTGTCATTTTAGGAAGTTCATCTGACAGGTGGGAAAAAGATGTCATTTTAGTTTGTCATTTTTTACTGCACTTAAACATAATTTAATTTGTTGATTTTTTTTTGTTAGAATTTTCTGTGTACTTTTATTGGGCTTTTGGCTTTTTCTTATTAACTGTAATAGCTTTTGGAATATCAGGGAAGTTAATTATCTTTTAAAGCATATTACAGGCTAGTGCCATGGCTTACTTGGCTAATCCTCTGCCTGCGGCGCCGGCACCCCGGGTTCTAGTTCCGGTTGGGGCGCTGAGTGCTAGTCCCGGTTGCTCCTCTTCCAGTCCAGCTCTCTGCTGTGGCCCGGGAGGGCAGTGGAGGATGGCCCAAGTGCTTGGGCCTTGCACCCACATGACAGACCAGGAGGAAGTACCCGGCTCCTGACTTCGGATCCGTGCAGCGCCTGCCGTGGCAGCCACTGGGGAGTGAACCAACGGAAGGAAGACCTTTATGTCTGTCTCCCTCTCACTGTCTATATCTGTCTCTCTCACTGTCTAACTCTGCCTGGCAATAAATATTTTTAAAAAAGCATATTACATATATTTTCCTATGCTTGTCTTTGTGTGTGTGTATATGTGTGTGTATAACACAGAATGTGACCATTTTTGTGTTTACAATATGTTTTTCTGTTGCTTTTTCTTTATGACTTCTTGGTTTCTTATACTCATCTTTTTTTTTTTTTTTTTTTTTTGACAGGCAGAGTGGACAGTGAGAGAGACAGACAGAGAGAGAAAGGTCTTCCTTTGCCGTTGGTTCACCCTCCAATGGCCGCCGCTGCAGCCGGCGCACCGCGCTGATCCGATGGCAGGAGCCAGGATCCAGGTGCTTTTCCTGGTCTCCCATGGGGTGCAGGGCCCAGGCACTTGGGCCATCCTCCACTGCACTCCCTGGCCACAGCAGAGAGCTGGCCTGGAAGAGGGGCAACCGGGACAGAATCCGGCGCCCCGACCGACCGGGACTAGAACCCGGTGTGCCGGCGCCGCAAGGTGGAGGATTAGCCTATTGAGCCACGGCGCCGGCCCTCTTATACTCATCTTACAAAATACTTACCTGTACCTTCTTTAGTATTTTTATGGTTTTGTTTTTAGATCTAAATCTCTGCCTACTAGGAAATATGTTTTGGTATAGACCAAATAGGATAGGAATCAGTTGTGAAATTTATTGGAGTCATAATTTTACATTTATTTTTGTGATTACTAATGGCTTTCTTCTTCCCACTTGACTGTAAGCTCCACACAAGGGCAGCAGAGTAATTTTTTTCTCTTGTTATTTTCATTGTGTAGCATAGTGTCTATTTCATGATAGGTCCTACATGTATTCCATGAATGAATATAGGCTTCTCTCAGGATGTCTATCTAGCTTTTTGTCCTAACATAATTTTTTTTAAAGATTTCTTCATGTATTGGAAAGGCAGAAGAGAGAGAGAAGTCTTCCATCTGCTGGTTCACTCCCCAAATGGCCACAACAGCTGGAGCTGGGCTGATCCAAAACTAGGAGCCAGGAGCTTCTTTTGGGTCTCCCACGTGGGTATGGGGCCCAACCATTTGGGCCATCCTCTACTGCTTTCCCAGACCATAGCAGAGAACTGGATTGGAAGTGGAGCAGCTGGGACTCGAACTGGCACCCATATGGGATACTGGCACTGCAGGCGTTGGCTTATACCTGCTGCGCCACAGCGCTGGCCCCAACATAATTTCTTCACTTGATCTTAGCCAAAAGGCTGAGAGGCTATCCGACATAATTTCTTAAATAACTCATCTTTTCCCTCTTGATTTGTAAAGCTATCTTAGAATTTATACTCCTCCCATATTGATATTTTTGTCCATTTCTATGCAGCCTATTCCATTGATTGTCATGACTTTACTTACTTTGATACAGTACAGCTGTAAATATTAGAGTATCACACTACTTAAAGTCTACTTGAAAGGCTAGCCTTAAGCATTCTGAAATACATGCTACCACAGTTTGGGAGGCACTATAATCTCCCTTAGTAAAACATCTTGCTATCCCATAGGAAATATTCATTTAATTTAATGATTAAACATATATCTATTCTGAGAGTCAACCTGCAAAGTATAAGTGATTTTGAGGGTGTTACTTGCTGAAGAGGTTGGTTTTTTTTTTTTTTTAATTATTTATTTGAGAGAGGGACAGAGAGAGAGAGAGGGAGATCTTCCATCTGCTGGGTCCTGTCTCTGGATCAGCCCTGCTCCAACTATTGCAGCCATTTGGGGAGTGAACCAGTGGATGGAAGACACCTTCTGTCTCTCCCCCTCTCTGTCTGTAACTCTGCCTCTCAACTAGCAACAATGACAAACACTGAGGGCTTCTTATCAGTTGGTACCCAGCTGATAATCAAATCAGATAGTGGAAAAGACATTGTTTAAAAGTGATGGGTGCCAGTCCTGCCGTTCCACTTCTGATTAAGCTCCATGCTAATGGCCTGGGTAAAGCAATGGAAGGTGGCCCAGGTGTTTGGTCCCCTGCAACCAATGTGGGAAACCAAGATGAAGCTCCTGGATCCTGGCTTCACCCTGGCTCAGCCCTGGCCATTGCAGTCATCTGGAGAGAGTGAACTAGTGGATGGAAGATCCCCCTCTCGTCCACCACTCTCCCAGACTCTGACTTTCAAATAAACGAATCAGTCTTTAAAAAAATAGTGTTGGGGCTGGCGCTGTGGCGTAGTAGGTTAAGCCTCTGCCTGAGGTGCTGGACACTGATTGGAGTCCCGACTGCTCCACTTCCGATCCAGCTCTCTGCTAACGACCTGGGAAAACAGTGGAAGATGGTCCAAGTGCTTGGGCCCCTGCACCCATGTGGGAGTCCTGGAAGAAGCTCCTGGCTCCTGGCTTTGGATAGGCAGAGCTCCAGCTGTTGAGGCTTTGGGGAGTGAACCAGCAAGTCGAAGATCTCTCATTCTGTCTCTCCCTCTCTGTAACTCTGCCTCTCAAATAAATAAATCTTAAAAATGTTATAATAGCATTCAGTTTAGTGACTTTGAGTTCCCACAGTTTGCATGACATATTACTTTCCTGTGGCATGCGGTATTTGAGTCATTGGATGAACCAAATGGGGTCAAGTATCATTGCTGAATAAACACTTTTTTTTTTTTGTTTATCTTTCTTATCTCTGTGATACATGGGAATTCTTTTTTTTTTTTAATTATTAAAGATTTATTTATTTGGAAGGCAGAATTACAGAGAGGCAGAGAGCAAGAGAGGTCTTCCATTCACTGGTTTACTCCCCAGATGGCCACTGTGGCTGGAGCTGTGCTGAATTTGAAGCCAGGAGCCGGGAGCCTCCTCTGGGTCTCCCACGTGGGTACAGGGGCCTAAGGACTTGGGCCATCTTCTGCTGCTTTCCCTGCCACAATAGAGAGCTGGATCGGAAGTGGAGCAGCTGGGACTGGAACTGGCGCCCATATGGGATGCTGACACTGCAGGCGACAGCTTTATCCTCTATGCCACAGTGCTGGCCCTGAACATGAGAATTCTCAAACTCTGAAATAGAACATTTTCTTGGAATTTTCTGTAATGTTTTTCTCATTCAAGAACCAATGTCAGGGTCTTATATTAGAGAAATTTTATTTACTTATTTATTAAAGATTTATTTATTTATTTGAAAGTCAGAGATACAAAGAGAGAGAAGGAGAGACAGAGAGAGATCTTTCATCTGCTGGTTCATTCCCCAAATGGCCCAGTGACAAGGGCTGGGCCATTGGAGCTTCATCCAGGTTTCCCACATGGGTGGGAAACCCATCTTCTGCAGCTTTCTTAGGTGTGTTAACAGGGAGCTGGATTGGAAGTGGAGCAGCCAGGACTTGAACTAGCGCCCATATTTGATGCTGATGCTGCAGATAGGGGCTTAACCCACTGTATCACAGTGCCAGCCCCATGAAACATGGGCATTGTTAATCTCTGAAATAGAACATTTTCTTGGAATTTTCTGTAAAGTCTTTCGCATGCAAGAACTAATGTCAGGGTCTTATTTTATTTTATTTTTTTGACAGGCAGAGTGGACAGAGAGAGAGAGACAGAGAGAAAGGTCTTCCTTTGCCGTTGGTTCACCCTCCAATGGCTGCCGCGGCCAGTGAGCTGCGGCCGGCGCACCACACTGATCCGATGGCAGGAGCCAGGTACTTCTCCTGGTCTCCCATGGGGTGCAGGGCCCAAGCACTTGGGCCATCCTCCACTGCACTCCCTGGCCACAGCAGAGGGCTGGCCTGGAAGAGGGGCAACCGGGACAGAATCCAGCGCCCTGACCGGGACTAGAACCCGGTGTGCCGGCGCCGCTAGGTGGAGGATTAGCCTAGTGAGCTGCGGCGCCGGCAATGTCAGGGTCTTATATTAGAAACATTTAGAACAGAGTTTAATGTCTGGGGACCGGAACTAACAGGACATGCATATTATGATAAAATCCTTGGGTTTTTTTTTGATTGAAATGTTCTAGAATGGTTCCATGAAACTCTCCATTCTAAATAACTGTTACAAGTGTGTTTTTATGTTTACCCATTTTTTTGTTTCTTTTCTTTCATTTTTTAAAAATTATTTATTTATTTATTTGAAAGGCAGAGTCACAGAAAGAGCAAGGGAAAGACAGAGAAGGAGAGCGAGCTCTTCCTTGTGCTGGTTCATTCCCCAAATGGCCACAACAACCAGAACTGAGCCGGCCTTAAGCTGGGAACCAAGAATTTCTTCTGGGTCTCCCATGGCGATGTAGGGGCCAAAGCACATGGGCCATCCTCTGCTGCTTTCCCATGCACATTAGCAGAGAGCTGGATTGGAAGTGGAGCAGCTGGGACTTGAACCAGCACCCATATGGGATACCTGCTGCAACACAGCACTGGCCCCTCATCTGATATTTGATTGGATAGTTAAAGCCACTTACATTTAAAGTGAAGGGTTGGTGTCCATCATTTTGCTGCTTATTTTCTGCTGAGTGGTAGCTTTTTATGTCCTTTATGTCCTGTGTTACTGTCTTCATTTATGTTCATTTGACTGTTCCATAATGAAATGTTAAAATTACTTTCTCATTGCCCCCTTGTGTATATTCCATAGCTGTTTCCTTTGTGGTTGCCATGGGGCTTTCATTTGAAATCCTAAAGTCATCACACAGGGGTGCAGGGGCCCAAGCAATTGAACCATCCTCCGCTGCTTTCCCAGGCACATTAGCAGGGAGCTGGATTGGAAGTGGAGCAGCTGGGAGTTGAACTGCGCCCGTATTGGTGCTGGCACTATGGGCAGCAGCTTAACCTGCTACGCCATAGTGCCAGCCCCACCTCCCCCCATTTTCTTTTTTAAATTTTATTTGAAAGAGTTACAGAGAGAGGGAGAGGGAGAGAGAGAGAGAGATCTCTTCCATCTGCTAGTTCACACTCCAAATGGCTACAATGGCTGGAACTGGGCCAATCAGGAGGCAGGAGCCAGAAGTCAGGAGTCAGGAGCTTCTTCCAGGTCTCCCATGTGGGTGCAGGGGCCCTGAGCACTTGGACCATCTTCCACTGCCTTCCCAGACCATTAACAAAGAGCTGGATTGGAAGAGGAGCAGCCAGGACACGAACCAGCACCCATATGGGATATTGGCGCTGCAGGCGGAGGCTTAACTTACTACACCATGGCGCCCACCCTAGCTCACCCCCCTTCCCCATAGTCTTAAAATGAAACAAAACAGATTTTGTCAAACTCTTTTATACTTTTCCAGAATAAGCCTAACCATGAATTTTAGAATTTATTAAAGTAGAAAAATACTCAAATAGGTTTGTTTGGGACCCTTAGTCTCCACCCTGGAATTTAGTGCCACTGAAAATAACTCTGGAATAAAGGGTTTTTATGTGGCAGAACTAGTTGACTTACATGGGTTTTGCAAGTGTCTATGGGTAGAAAATGATCTTTTCTTTTAGTTGGGTTTAAAAATGTTTCGCAATGTTAGTCTTAATTGAGAGATTTTTAGGCAGCTAACTGTACCAGCATACCAGTAAGCAGCTTATTCGTAGTTTATCTCGTGTTGAGTGGATACTTTTGAGAGTTACTGTGCTCACAAGGCACCTGTCTGTATGTGAACTTTGGTAGGTGATCGACTTTTGTGTTTGACTGCAGATTTGCTCCAAAGAAAGCAGATAGCTATTGGAAAAAGAGAAAAGGGCAATGGAAGAGTCAGCAAATTTCTATATGCTTTCATGGAAGAGACTTCCAGTTAGAAAGCTTTTTTAGGTATAACCTTTTTGCTCTAAAATAACCTGGCATTTCATTATGTATTCCATTGAGGTTTTGGAACTCTGTGCCAGAAAGCGAGGACCAAGGTTGAATGTGAAAGGAATATTCATTCAGAGGATGAAGCGTGTAGTCAACAAAGTACTGCTTCATAAGCTTGGTCCAAAAATAACCTGCTTGCCATAGGAAATCAGGAATGAAGGTAGCCTTAGCTCCTGTTTTGAGTCGTGTTTCATGACCTGTCATGTTACTCCAGTATTATTTATTCATTTTGAATTTTTATTTATTTGACAGGCAGGCACACCACATACAGAGAGAGAGAGAGAGAGAGAGAGAAACACCCCCCCCCCCCCCATAATTGCTGGTTTATTCCCAAATGTCTGCAGTGGCCCCTGGCTGGGGCTAAAGCCAAGAGCTGGGAATAACTCAGTCTAGGTCTGTCTCATTGGTGGGGCAGGAACCCAGTCATCCAAGCCATCATCACTGCCTCCCAGGTTTGCACCAGCAGGAAACTGAGTCAGAAAAAGAGATAGGTTAAATATGTTCTGAGAGCGAGTGTGGATGTCTTAACCACTAAGCTAAATGGTTGTTCTCTAGTATTATTTGTCATATTTAAGGCAATATTTAAAATTTAGGTTTGGGAGAATGTTGCCTTGGTAAAATTTACTTACCTCTATGGAAGAGTTACTCTGGAATGTTTGGGAGGAATATTTTCTGCAAGATTGGAAAAAATTAGCTCTTTTTAAAATAGGAGGATGCTTTGTATTATAGCCACCTGATCTTTGATGATCAAATTAGTGATTTGCTTGGGTGGTGAATATTGAGTGGTAGAGGCAGAACTGTCTTTGATTTGGAAAGTCAGCATTGGAATGGATTCCTCAACATACACTGAAGGTAGGAAGTGTTACAGTTCAGGGTTCAGGGAACCCTTTTAAAAAGGCTCTTGGTAGAACCCTAAAACAGGTAAGTTTTAAGAATTACAAATATTGGATTTGGAAATGTACAGCATACAGACATATAACTAGCAAGTTAGGATGCTTGACTAGAAGAAATAAACTAACTCCAGTTACTTGATGGAATGTGGTTGTGTAAGGGAACATTGTTTTAGGTGGTGGTGGTAACTGTGATAATAGGCTGGCCCAGGAAATGAGTTGTTAGATACACTGTCATCCTCATTAATGGTTCAACTTATTTCTTAGGTTTATAGTTGTATGAAAAGATGATTTTTCTCATTTAGGGTAATTTTTCTTCTTTTTAAAGATTTATTTTGTTTATTTGAAATGCAGAGTTACTGGCGTCGGGGGAGAAACAGAGAGATCTTCCATCTGCTGGTTCACTCCCTAAATGGCTGCAATGGTCTGGGCTGGCCAGACTGAGATCCTTCTTGGCCTCCCACGTGGATGCAGAGGCCCAACCATTTGGACCATCTCTGCTGCTTTTCCAGGCTTATTAGCAGGGAGCTGGATGGGAAGTGGAGCCTCTGAGACCAAACCAATGCCCATACAGATGCTGGCCTCGCAGATGGCAGTTTTACCTGATATGCTACAATGCTGGCCCTTGATCAAAAATTTAAAAGCTACAGAAAAATAAAATATAGTGAGATGTATTCTGTCCTGGTGTATCCTATAGTCATCCAGAGAGAGAGGGATTTTCCATCCACTGGTTCATTCTCCAAATGTCCACAATAGCCAGGATTGGGCCAGGCTGGGAGCAAGGAGCTTCATCTGGGCCTCCCACAAGTTGGCAGGAACATAAGTTCTTGGGCCATTATCTGCTGCCTCCTAGAAGCATTAGCAGAAAGCTAGATTAGAAGCAGAGTAGCTGGGACTTGAAACAGCACTCTGATATGGGCTGCAGGTGTCCTAAGTGCTGGCTTAACCTGCTGCACCACAATGCCTTCCCCAAATATAGCTTTTAAATGAGACTTTATTGCCTTCAATCCCTTAGCATTGTCCTGCAAAATATCGGTGCAAGCCTTTTGGATAATAACTTTGAAGTACTTCCAATGGCCATTGTAGGGGAGTGTTAATATGGCAGGTTGTTGTTTTGGTGAAATAATCACTGGAAACAGTGATTCATCGTTAATCACTGATTTTTTTCTGCTAGGTTACATTCTTCTTTGACTTGCCTTAATGTGGTGTCAATCATTTGATTATCCAAAGAGACTGACCTTAGTTATAACCTAGTCATATTTTCATACTAAATCACTCATATGTATTAGTGGTATTGTTTCTCCTCTGGAGAAATGTCGGTGCACTTTCTAGGTTTTGCTTAATCATATTTCAAAGACATTGAATAACCATCGTAGGAAAAACGGCCACTTATATTTAGTGTTCATAACAAGTGGATATGTAACAGTGTACTTTCTAGTTAGTACTTAATATAGGGTAAGTCTTACATCTCTTTTGACTGACTTTTAAAGACATTGTAAACATATATTTATCTGAGGGAAGAGAGACAGAGACATAAACATTACAGTCAAGGGTTTAATGCTCCACCAAATCAAAAGTTTAACAAGTAAAATGCAAAACGACCCTAATTTAGCAGGAATATAGGCAAGGGCCATCAACAGTAATTGAATGAAAGATGACCATCTCACCCATATGCAGTAAGTTTTAAAGTAATCACAGATCATTAAAACTACAGTAAAATAGCATTTTTAACCTTTGGTTTGACAAAGATATAAAACAAATATTGACAAAGAGAACCAAGTATTTATTAATTTGATTTGATAATAATACATGTAAAATGTATTCTTTGTTATGTGCTTTTGTATGGAGAGTATAGCTTGACTTTGTAGCATTTCAGTTCTTTTAACATAAATTATTTACATCTGCAGTATCCTCAAGGTCTATTTAGGACCAGAATTAATATTTCTATTAAAAGAAAGATGTGGTAATGAAGCAGGCAGAATGAGTAAAATCAAAGTGTGAGTAAATCAATGACAAATCTAAGTTCAGATCAGATATATGGGTTTTGAGCGCCTTCTCACTTGTATTAAAAGTAATTGTTTTCCGGGCCGGCGCCGTGGCTCAATAGGCTAATCCTCCACCTTGCGGCGCCGGCACACCGGGTTCTAGTCCCGGTCGGGGTGCCGGATTCTGTCCCGGTTGCCCCTCTTCCAGGCCAGCTCTCTGCTATGGCCAGGGAGTGCAGTGGAGGATGGCCCAGGTGCTTGGGCCCTGCACCCCATGGGAGACCAGGAAAAGCACCTGGATCCTGGCTCCTGCCAACGGATCAGCGCGGTGCGCCGGCTGCAGCGGCGGCCATTGGAGGGTGAACCAACGGCAAAGGAAGACCTTTCTCTCTCTGTCTCTCTCTCTCACTGTCCACTCTGCCTGTCAAAAATAAAAAAAAAAAAAAAAAAAAAAAAAAAAGTAATTGTTTTCCGTATTCCTGGACTTCTTGTTTATTTGTGGTATTGTGTGGTACATATAGGAATAATGTTGGTTTTAGGCATTTTCTCTTTTTGTATTGTAAAAATTTGTTTATTTGGAAGGCAGGGTTACAGACAGAAAGGGAGAGATCAGAAGTGGAACAGCTGGGACTTGAACTGGCACTCATATTGGATACTGGCCCTGCAGGCCGAGGCATTAACCCACTGTGCCACAGCGCTAGCCCTGAGAATATGTTTTTTAATAGTCCTTATTTTTTGTGTGGATCTATAGTTTTTTTTTTAAGTAGGTCAGGACCCAATACTTATTTTATCCCTATCCCGTCAGACTGTTGGATGTAGTTGTTTTATTGCCATTGACAAGTCTTCTCAATGTTAAGTCCCCAGTTCATGCTTCTAATTGTTCCCCCCCGCCCCCCTTTTTTTTATTTTTTGACAGGCAGAGTGGACAGTGAGAGAGAGAGACAGAGAGAAAGGTCTTCCTTTGCCATTGGTTCACCCTCCAATGGCTGTCGCGGCCAGCGCGCTGTGCTGATCCGATGGCAGGAGCCAGGTACTTATCCTGGTCTCCCATGGGGTGCAGGGCCCAGGCACTTGGGCCATCCTCCACTGCACTCCCTGGCCACAGCAGAGAGCTGGCCTGGAAGAGGGGCAACCGGGACAGAATCCGGCGCCCCAACCGGGACTAGAACCCGGTGTGCCGGCGCCGCAAGGTGGAGGATTAGCCTAGTGAGCTGTGGCGCCGGCGCTGCTTCTAATTGTTAACCCTGTGTATCTACCCAACTCTTAATTGTAAAATGGGATGATAATTCTAGCCTTTTTTGAGATTTTTTTTTTATAAGAGTGTCAAAACATTTGAAAGCATGTAATGGGAGATACCATAAACATCTTAGGGAACAAACATGATAATTTTATAGATTTTTTTTCCAAAATACCTTCTTAATATATTCTTAATTAACTTGATTGTGGTATAATTTGCATTCAATAAAATTGAACCATTAAAATGTATTTATTTATTTGAAAAGCAGAGCAAGAGAGAGAGAGATGTTCTGTCCACTGATTCATTTCCCAAATGGCCAGGTCTTTTTTTTCCATTCTGTGACTTAGCTTTATATTCTCTCAACAGTGACTTTTTTGTTAAAAAAAAAAAAAAGATTTATTTTATGTATTTGGAAAGTACAGTTATGGGGTCAGGAAATGCATAGAGAAGAGATCTTTCATCTGCTGGTTCACTCTCCAAGTGGCTGCAAAAGCAGGGCTGGCCCAGGCTGAAGCCAGGAGCCAAGAGGTTCCTCCAGGTTTCCCACATGGGTGCCGGGGCCCAAGCACTTGGATCATCTGCTGCTGCTTTCCTAGGTGCATTAACAGGGAGCAATGACTTTTGAAGAGCAAGAGTTTTTATTTTGAATTCCAGTTTGTTACTTTGTTCTCTTACCAATTGTGCTTTTGATGATGTATATGAGAAATCTTTGCTATTTATCTATAGCTCAAGCAAATAAAAACTGTCTTCCAGCTACTTTTTCATGTACCTTGGGCATCTTCAATATGTTTTTTAGTAATCATCAGATTTTAATAATGTTTGAAAGATAAATAACTTATGTGTGGTGATAGTCACCCACATCTAGAAAAATCATACATTCTAGTGAAGCCCAACTCTTTGGTGTATTGGTGTATGGTGCTGGAAATCATAGTTTATTGATAGGAGTAAAAATATTAAATTGGGGAATGAATTTCATTTAAATCAATATATGAAAATTAATTTTAAAGTTGAAGATAATAGAGAAAGGAACTATATTCATGTGAAAACAGCCATTTAAAGTTTTGACAGACATTATCACTTTTTTTTTTTTAAGATTTATTTATTTGAAAGGCAGAGTTACAGAGGGGCAGAGGCAGAGAGAAAGGAAAGAAAAGTCTTCCATCTGTTTGTCCACACCCCAAATGGCCACAACATCTGGAGTTCTGCTGATCCAAAGCCAGGAACCAGGAGCTTCTTCCCATCTCCCACGTGGGTGCAGGGACCCAAGGACTTGGGCCATCTTCTACTGCTTTCCCAGGCCATAGCAGAGAGCTGGATCAGAAGTGGAGCAGCCAGGATTTGAACTGGTGCCCATATGGGAGGCTGGCACTGCAGGCAGCAGTTTTCTCACTAAGCCACAGCGCTGGCCCCAGACATATCACTTTTATTAAACTCTTTTATTTAGAATATTTTTGTGATATATGTATGTTTTCATGCTTTCAAATCAAATAAAGTATAAGGTAAAATATTTGTTTTCATGGGTTATTCTGAAGTTCAGTGGGTGTTCATAAAAAATGAAAAATCCATTTACTTCATTAATAAGATATGTTGTTTAGTGCTATCACCTGAGACATTTCATTTTACTTTCTTTTTTTTTAAAAAAATTTTTATTTATTTATTTGAATAGGGAGGGAGGAAAAGAGAGAAAGAACGTTCTACCTCCTTAGATGGCAGCAAGGGCCAGGGTCGGGCCAGGTCGAAGCCTGGAGGCTGGAACGGCATCCCCATTCCCCATTTCATTTGAGTGGTGAATAATTGGGAGCCATTTTCCGCTGCTTTCCCAGACGCATTAGCAGAGAACTGAACCGGAAATGGAGCAGCCAGTACTTGAACTGGTGTTCATATGGGATGTTGGTGTTGCAGGTGGTCATGCCAGATCCTATTTTGCTATTTTTACATAGTTTATAGTTAAAGTTAAAAATTCAGTTTTCACTCCTCCTTTATTTGTTTAAAAGTTAACATAGAGAGGGAGAGAGAGCTCTCATCTGCTGATTCACTCCCCAAATGCCCCAATGACCTGGGATAGGTAGAGGTTAAAGTCAGGAGCTGGGAACTCAGTCTATTACTTGGACCATGACTGCAACCTCACAGGATCTATTTTAGCAGGAAACTGGAATCAGGAGTCAAAGCTAGGAATGGAACCAAGGCACTCAGGGATGTGCATGTCTTAGCCTCTAGTCTAAATGCTCATTCCACTTTTTTCATTTTTTAAAGTAATAAAGTAGCTTGGGATTTATCAGAGCAGGGCAGGAAGCCAAACCACATCCTATTTTGCATTGGGCAAGAACCACTAGGGAAAACAATTACTTTCTAGAGATCAATTCCTGAATTTTATCCAAGGTTTTTAGCAACTGAAAATCAATTACAGTTCAGATATATTACTTACCTTTAATATTTTGAATGTTTCAAGAGAACTTAATTTGTAAGCCATTTAGTTACTAATTGTTCTGCCTATACTCTGGGAAGAATATAAGTTTAGTTGAAGTTCTGCTTCAAGGTGTCTTTTAAAAAGGGTACCCTTATATACGTTATAAAAGTTGACAAATCTGGTTCTGGGTAGCAGTGAATGATTTTGAAGTCTGATAACATGCTAAATTGTATTTTTTGTTTCTATTTTTTTAAAAGATTTATTCTATTTGTTTGAAAGGCAGAGTTAATAGAGAAGAGAGACAGAGAGAGTTAAAAACAAAGACAAAGCCAAAGCCAGAGAGCTCTTCCATCTACTGGTTCACTCCCAAAATGGCCACAATTGCCAGGAGTGGGTCAGGCTGAAGACAGGAACCAGGAACTTCTTCCGGGTCTCACACGTGCAGGGGCCCAAGGACTTGGGCCATCTTCTACTGCTTTCCCAGGCCATGGCAGAGAGCTGGATTGGAAGTGGAGAAGCTGGGACTCGAACCGGTGCCCATATAGGATGTGGGCATTGCAGGTGGTAGTGGCTTTACCTGTTATGCCATGATGCTGACCTCCATATTTATCTTTTTAAAAGTAAAAAGACCATAGTTGAGCAGGAAAATAGAAAAAGGCCACAAATAATAATCAAATACAAAGATGTTCAACTTCATTATATAGCACTTTATATACGTGTGAATGTATATGTAACATGAGTATACTACTTGGTGTTTTTTCTTTTTTAATTAAAGGCAAGTTTAAAAAAATGCTCATTGGGGGCTGGCATTGTGACCTAAGCTGCCACCTACAACATTGACATCTCATATTGGAGTGCCAGTTTGAGTACTGGCTACTTTGCTTTGTTCCAGCTTCCCACTAATGTGCCCCTGCCACCCATCTTGGAGACCCAGATGGAACTCCAGGCTCCTAGATTTGGCCTGGCCCAACTCTAGCCATTGCAGCTATTTGAGGAATGAACCAGTGGATAGAAGATCTCTCCAGCTTTGTCTTTTTCTTTGTCTTTTTCTTTCTTTCTCTCTAAACTCTGCCTTTCAAATAAATAAGTAAATCTTAAAAAAAAAAAAAAAAAAAAGAAGAAGAAGAAGAAGAGGAAGATGGGGCTAGCGCTGTGACTCACTTGGTTAATCCTCCGCCTGCGGTGCCAGCATCCCTTATGGGCGCCAGGTTCTAGTCCTGGTTGCCCCTCTTCCAGTCTGGCTCTCTGCTGTGGCCCGGGAAGGCAGTGGAGGATGGCCCAAGTGCTTGGCTCCTGCACCTGCATGGGAGACCAGGAAGAGGCTCCTGGCTTCGGATTGGCGCAGCTCTGGCCGTGACGGTCATTTGGGGGGTGAACCAGCAGATGGATGACCTTAAGTTTACTCCTTCCATTCATGTACATTGAGTGTCCATGTTGATTCCTCATCCAACATTCTGATCTCATTCTGACTGATGTTTTTTGGCTTAGCTGTTTGTTCCTCCACTTTTATAGCAGTTTTAATTTCATGGCCATTCAGACTTCTACTTCTGAAATCATGAAGTTAGAAGTTTTACTTTCTGAACATAATTTTTGTTCATCTTAGTGCTGCCATTTGCTGAATTTATTCTCTGATTTCACCAGGGCCTACCACCCCTTATATCTTCCTTGTTTCTCAGTTTGTGACATTTTTCCTGGCATAGCCTTATGCCATATGGACACCATAGTTGGTCATTTTCAATGAGTCATAAATATCCTCAGTTCTCCTGCCTCTTTGTTCTTTCCCACATGCCACGCAGATCTCCAGCTGTGGATTAACAATGCTGCCCTTTTTGTGTGTTCCTGCTCTAGAGCCTAAAGAAATGATTTAATCATATTAATTTGTTCTATTACTAATTCATGAGCTCTAACCTCGTCTGTGCTTGTTATTCTCTTCTAATAGTCTTCTCTTGTCTGTAGTTGATTTCATTTCTCTGTCACCAGAATGTTCTTTCTACATTTTTATGCATTTTCCTTAGGCTCCTGCTACCTTCCTCCCTCCTAGCTGACTCCACACTTTAGCACAATCATTTTTGAAAAAGGGAAAAACAACAAATCTGTTATATTATTTCCTTTATAATATATTACATTATTCAGATAAAGATAAAACTCTGATGTTTAACATGTTCTTTCTAGTTTTCCAGTCTCATTTTACTCTGGTCAGTGCCCCACCTTCCCTTTTTTTCAGATTCTTAACATGCCACGCTCAGTCTTAGCTTAGGGCTTGGTATATCCTCTTCCTTGTGATAGAGACCTTTTCTCTTAGTATGTTTAGTTTGTGTTCCTCTTTGGGACTTAGCTTATATGTTCTTTTCTTTCTTTCTTTTTTTTTTTTTTAAGATTTATTTATTTATTTGAAAGGCAGAGTTACAGAGAGACAGGGGTAGAGGCCGAGAGAGAGAGAGAGAAAGAGAGAGAAAGAGAGAGAGAGAAAGGTCTTCCATCCGCTGGTTCACTCCTCAGGTGGCCGCAATGGCTGGAGATGCACCAATCCAAAGGCAGGAGCCAGGAGCGTCCTCTGGGTCTTCCATATGGGTGTGGGCCATCCTCTACTCTTTTCCCAGGCCATAGCAGAGACCTGGATCAGAAGTGGAGTAGCCGAATCTTGAAGTGGTGTCCATATGGGATGCCGGCAGTGCAGTTGGTGGCTTTATCTGCTACGCCACTGAGCAGGCCCAAAGTACTTTTCTTTTCTTTTCTTTTTTAGATTTATTTATTTATTTGAAAGTCCAGTTACACAGAGAGAGGAGAGGCAGGGTGGGGGGTGTCTTCCATCCGATGGTTCACTCCCTAGTTGGCCGCAATGGCCGGAGCTGCGCCAATCCAAAACAGGAGCCAGGAGCTTCTTCTGGGTCTCCCACTCGGGTGCTGGGACCCAAGGACTTGGGCCATCTTCTACTGGTTTCCCAAGTCATAGCAGAGAGTTGGATTGGAAGTGGAGCAGCCAGATCTTGAACTGGTGTCCATATGGGATGCTGGCGCTTCAGGTCAGGGTGTTAACTCACTGCGCCACAGCATCGGCCCCCAATATATGTTATTTTCTTAAGGAAATTTTGCTCTTCCTTTTGCCTGAAGGTAGATTAGATTCCCTCTCAAATAATTAATAGTAATAGTAAAACTTAGAACAATAGTAACAGCAAACATTTAAGTATTTTTTGTGCACCAGCGATTGTTCTATGTATTTTTAAAAGGAATTTATTTATTTATTTTGAAAGAGTTACACAGAGAGGGAGAGACAGAGAAAGAGAGGATTTCCATCTATCGGTTCATTTCCCAGATAGCCACAATGGCTGTCTCTGGATCTGGCTAAAGCTTCATCCAGATCTCCCAGCTTGGGTGGCAGGGTCCCAAACAGTTGGACCATCCTGTGCTGTTTTTATCAGGCCATTAGTCGGGGGCAGAATCAGAAGTGGAATAGCCAGGGCACGAACTGGCACCCATATGGGGTGCTGACATTGCAGGTGGCACCGCTTTACCTGCCGTACCACAATACTGGTCCCTGTTCGAAGCATTTCATACATATGAACCTCTTTAGTCTTCACAGCAATCCAATGAGTTAGATAGGTCACTAAATAAATAGGAACTATAACAAATATAATAGATGACACAGTTGGAATGAGGAGCATTACAGGTTATGAATCAAGTGTCCAAAGTTGCACAGTCGTTTGGTAGAAGCGTTAGGATTTGAACCCTGGCAAACAGACTACAGAGCCTGTGTTCTAAACTGTTGTGCTGTATTGTCATGGTGATTCTAATGTGTGTATTTTTAAAAAATATATGTTTTTTTTTTTTTAAGGCAAAGTTATAGAGAGGCAGAGGCAGAGAGAAAGAGAGGTCTTCCATTTGCTGGTTCACTCCCCAGGTTGCCACAATGACCAGAGCTGGGCCGATCTGAAGCCAGGAGCCAGAAGCTTCTTCCAGATCTCTCATGCAAGTGCAGGGGCCAAGGACTCGGGCAATCCTCTACTGCTTTCCCAGCCTATAGCAGAGAGCTGGACTGGAAGTGGAGCAGCTGGGATTCGAACTGGCACCCATATGGATGCTGGCCACTGCACGGTGGTTTTGCCCGCTATGCTGCAGCATGGTCCCAATTTTAATTGTGTGTTTTTATTGTTGTTGTTGTTGTTGTTAATATGTCCATCTTCTATGGCAGGCTTTAAGTGCACCTGCCTGATTAATTTTCAGATCTTCAATGTCTAAGACCGAACCTGCCACTGAGTAGTGACAGAGTCCTTGTGACATTCCATTTAGCTGAATAAATAGTGGCTATCAGTGTGGTCTTTCTCAGGTTTCCTTCCTTCTGCTTCCAAATACTGAATGCCTTTGGTTGAAGGAATATGTACCTATATTTATTTCAAATCTAACCTCTCCGCTTGTTTACCTTTTATATTCCAGAAGTAGTTCGTAGGAAAAATTAGTGTGAGTCAACATAAAAGCATATATCCTCCATTTTCTGTAACCTCTCATACTTTCTAGAGGGGTCAACTACTAGCAATTAAATGTATAACTTCTTTGTAAATGTACAAATTGTATGGATACACAAGGGGAATGTATGTAATTTGAATAGTATTCTGAGTTTTTTAAATTAAAAATTATGATGTTGAACTATAGTTTTGCAAGATGTCACCATTAAGGGAAAAAAAGATAAAGTACATAGGGTTTCTCTGCATGCAACTCTGGGTACAACTGCATGGGGCACTATAATTATCTCAGTTTAACCAAATAATGAATTATAGAATTCTTCCCATGCTGCCTATTTATATTTCTTTTAAATGACTACACAGATTTCATTGTATGACTGTGCATTGCCTTAGTTCAACTTTCTCCTGTGAGTGCACTTTTATTATTTTAGGTAAACAAATTTAAAAAGTATTTAAAAGACAGAGTTACAGAGAGAGAGGGAGAGTGAAAGAGAGGGGAGGGGCAAGAGGTTGATTTTTCCATCCACTGGTTTACTCCCCAAATGGTTGCAGTGGCTACAACTGAGCCAGGCAGAAGCCAGGAGCCTGGAACCTTCTGGGTCTCCCATGTGAGTGGCAGGAGTCCAAGTACTTGGGCCCTTTTCTACTGCTTTCCCAGGCGCGTTAGCAGGGAGTTGGAATGGAATGGAGCAGCTGGGACTCTCCCATATGGGTGGTCAGTATCACAAGAGGTAGATTAACTTGCTGTGCCACAACGCTGCCCCCAGGACTTTGTTTTATTAGTTAATTCTTTTCCATTTAATATTTCTCCTTCTCTGTGGTGGTCTTCTGACTGCCCATCCTCTGACAAATCCTCCCTACTTATATATTCCTTTTCTGTAATAGCTGTCTTAGTCCATTTGTGTTGCTTTAACAGTACCTGGGATTGGGTAATTTATATAGAACAGAAATTTATTTTCTCACATTTTGAGGCTAGGAAGGCCATAATCAAGGTGACAGCAGCAGGTTCATTGTTTGATGAGAGTTTAGTTCTTGCTTGGAAATAGTGCTTTGAACACTTTATCCCCTTGAGAGGAAGAACACTGTGTGCTCTCATGACTGAAGGTAGGGGGGCAAAGGGGACAGATTCCCTCCAGCATGCCCTTTAGAAGGGTACCTAAACCCAATTCATGAAGTGGGGAGCCCTCACAACCTAATTCTTTTTTTTTTTTTTAAAGATTTGTTTGTTTGGTTGAAAGTCAGACTTACACAGAGAAAGGAGAGGCAGAGAGAGTGAGGTCTTCCATCCGCTGGTTCACTCCCTGATTGGCTGCAACAGCTGAAGCTGAGCTGATCCAAAGCCAGGAGCCAGGAGCTTCTTCCAGGTCTCCCACGCATGTGCAGGGGCTCAAGGACTTGGGTCATCTTGTACTACTTTCCCAGGTCATCAGCAGGGATCTGGGTCGGAAGTGTAGCAGCTGGGACGAGAGCCGGCACCCATATGGGATGCTTAACCTACTTTGCCACAGTACAGGCCCTAGTTTTATTTCTCTTTAAAGGAGCCAGTAATGCTCTCAAACAAACATAGCAAACTGTGTAAGTGTTTGGAGTCGTTTTAAAGTTACATGGCACACACCATGGTGGCAGTCGCTAAATACTTTGCCTGTATTTCCTTTTCTTTACCTGATGAGGTAGTGCCTGCTATCTTCCTTATTTTACAGGTAAGGAAAAAGGCATACAAAAGATGAGTGACCTTCTCAAGATTGCCTGGATAATGATTAGTTGGATATTAACCTAGTTAGTGTGGCTTCAGTGTGTGTTTTTGACCACCATGCTCTGGAGAGGTGTTAGCAAATGATTGCCAGCGCTCAAATCTGCTCTGCCGCTTGTTTTTGTCTGTTTCCCATTCCCAGCTAAAAATACTTTCACAGTTTTAAGAGGGTGTTAAAAAAAGAAGGAAAATATGAGACAGGATGTGACCCTTCAAGCCTAGAGAAAACACTCACAGATTCCTGCTAGTGCCTCTTTTTTATCACCAAACTTTTATTCTTTACCTCCCTTACTCTCTTATTTCTGTGTAATCTGTCCAAGCAGTGTCACTGAAACTATGCTGGGAAAGGTTACCAGTGCTTTGTTGCTAATCCCAGCTACCTAATTTAAACTTTTCTATTTGTGTGACACTGTTGGTTTCTCTTTTTTCTTTACAATTTTTCCTTTCCTGGGTGGCTCTTGGTGACTTGGGATGTCCACATTCCATGGTCCCTGTTTTGAGTTCTGACTCCTCTGCTTCCAATCCAGCTTTCTGCTAATGTGTACCCTGGGAGGCAGCAGAAGATGGTTCAAGTACTTAGGTCCCTTCCACTCATTCATGTGGCAGACCCAGATCAAGGTATGAGCACCTGGTTTTGGCCTGGCTTATCCCTGGCTATTGAAATTGAAACTAAAAATGAAAAATTTCCTGGGCCATTGTTGTTCAGTGGGTTAAGCCGCCACTTGAGACACTGGTGTCCCCTATTGGAGGGATGCTTTGGGTCTTGGCTGCTCTTCTTCCTATCTAGCTCCCTGCTAATGTGCGTGAGAAAGCAGCAGAAGATGGCCTTGCCACCCATGCATGAAATCTGGATACAGTTTCTAGCTCCTGGCTTCTACCTGGCCCAGCCCAAACCCTTGTGTCCCTTTGGGGAGTGAATCAGTGGATAGATCTTCTTTCTCACTCTGTGTCTCCCTCTTTCTCTATCACCTGCCTTTCAAATAAATAAATAACTCTTTAAAAAACAAATTTCTTTTTCTTTTTTAAAATTTATTTTTTCAAAGATTTATTTACTTATTTGAAAGATTTAGAGAGAGAGAGAGAGAGAGAGGTCTTCCATTCAATGGTTCACTCCCCAGATGGCCACACTGTCTGGAGCTGGGCTGATCTGAAGCCAGGAGGCAAGAGCTTCTTCTGAGTCTCCCACATGGATGCATGGACCCAAGGACTTGGGCCATCTTCTACTGCTTTCCCAGGCCATAGCAGAGAGCTTTATCGGAAGTGGAGCATTTGGGACTTGAAGTGGCACCCATATGGAATGCTGGCACCTCAGGCAGCGGTTTTAACTGCTGTGCCACAGTGCCCTTCCTTCCTTCCTTCCTTCCTTCCTTCCTTCCTTCCTTCCTTCCTTCCTTCCTCCCTCCCTCCCTCCCTCCCTCCCTCCCTCCCTCCCTCCCTCCTCTCTTCTTTCTCTTTCTCTCTCTCTGTTTCTCCCTTTCTTTCTTTCTTTCTTTCTTTCTTTCTTTCTTTCTTTCTTTCTTTCTTTCTTTCTTTCTTTCTTTCTTTCTCTCTTTCTTTCTCTCTTTCTTTCTCTCTTTCTTTCTCTCTTTCTTTCTCTCTTTCTCTCTTTCTCTCTTTCTTTCTCTCTTTCTCTCTTTCTCTCTCTCTTTCTCTCTTTCTCTCTCTCTCTCTCTCTTTCTCTCTCTCTTTCTTTCTCTCTCTCTTTCTCTCTTTCTCTCTCTCTTTCTCTCTCTCTCTCTCTCTTTCTCTCTTTCTCTTTCTTTCGAGAGGCAGACTTAGAGGGAGAAGGAGAGGGAGAGACAGAGAGGTCTTCCATATGCTGATTCACTCACCAAATGGCCACAACGGCTGGAGCTTGGCCAATCCGAAGCCAGGAGCTTCCTTCGGATCTCCCGCGAGGGTGCAGGGGTCCAAGTACTTGGGCCCTCTTTCACTGCTTTTCCAGGTCATCAGCAGGGAACTGGATCGGAAGTGGAGCATCTAGGACTTGAACCAGCGCTCATATGGGATGCCAGCACCACAGGCAGAGGCTTGATCTACTGTGCCACAGTGCTGGCCCCCAGTTTTTTTTCTTTAGTATTCAAAACAAGAATACCTTCTGGGTGTTCTCTTACAGATATGTTACTGTTTAAAATTGTTTGTTCTGTTTGATCATGTTCTGTATTCAGTCCTTGGCTTTTCCTTTCAACCCACCTTTAGCCCCTTTCTTTCTTTCCTGTGGTCCAAACTGGAAAGAGAAGCATTTGGATCTGGTTCATTATTTTCTGTCTGAGGGACATGGAGTGATTTGCTTCATTTCTCTGTGTTTCTGTTTGTTTCTCCATAACAATGGGCAGAATTGGTACTTCTGAGCTGATTTGTGGATTAAATGATAAAAGCATTTAATATAGTGTCTTATTTATAGCAAGAGATTGATAAATGCTAATAGTAAAAATAGTAAGGGAAATAAAGATATTATTAGAAATCTTTAGCTGAAGGACTCTCGATTTTCCTGAAGTTCATACAAAAATATTTATCTACCTATAAGATATACACATTTGAATTCCTCCCCAAATATAAACTCAATTTATCTAAAGTCAGAGTCTTTCTCTGGCTTCAGTGCTTGATAACTATGGCCTTGAATAAACTACTATTTTTTTTTAATTTATTTATTTGAAAGGCAGAGTGAAAGAGAGAGAATCTTCCACCCGCTGGTTCACTCCCCAAATGGCTGCAACACCTGGAGCTGGGCCGGTCTGAAGCCAGGAGTGTCTTCTGGGTCTCCCAGTGAGTGCTGGCGCCCGAGTACCTGGGCCATCCTCTGCTGCTTTCCCAGGGACATTAGCAAGGAGCTGGATTGGAAATCGAGCAGCTGAGACTTGAACTGGTGCCCATGTAGGATGCTGGCATCACAGTCGGTGGCTTTACTGCTACACCACAAGGCTGACCCCTACTTATTTTCCTTAAGCTTCAATTTTCCCATTACTGAAAAGGTGATAATAATGGAACTTACCTTATCAATATTAAATTAGAGAATTGTGAAAATATTTAGGATGGTGGTCATATATACTGGTGCTTAATAAATATTAGCTGCCTTTATTTTTCTCTTGTAAAATTTTGTCTTCCTTCTGCCCAAAACAAAAATAACTTTACCTGTCTGCCTTCTCCTTATCTTCCACATGCAACCAGTCACCAAGTACTGAGAATTCCACTTCGGAAGCATCTGCTTGTGTCCATCCTTTCCTTATCACTTCTGGATAGAATTATTGGGATAATCTAATTGGCCTCCTGGCCTCTGGGCCACCTTCCTCCTTTCATCCAGATTTATCTTTATGGTAGGCAGATAGGCTCATATCTCTCAGCAGGCAAGGCCTCAGATGAGACCCGAAACATAAAGCCTCCAAGGCCCATTACACCAGCCTTCTTCTATATCCTCAGCTCTTGTTCCTGGGACCTAGGAGTCCTACAGTGTGACGTCCAGTAGATACTAACTATGCCATGACTGTTCCTTGGACGGTAAATCTCAGGCTGTTGTCCCTGACCTGCTGTTATGCTCCTGCATTGTTTTTGCATAGAGTGTGGGTTCCTCAACCACTCCCAGCAAATAAGCATCCAGCCTTCCATCCTAAATGCCTGCCTGGTGAATTCCTGGCCACCTTTCAATGGTAGGTCTAAAATATGCCGTGTACTGTCTCCCCTTCACACTTTTTTTGTTAATTTATTTTTTATCTACTTGAAAGGTAGAGGGGGAGAGAGATTGCTCTTTTCTTCTGCTGATTCATATTCTAAATGCCCACAATATCCAGGGCTGGGCCAGGCAGAAGCCCGGAGCCTGGAACTCCGTCCGAGTGTCCCACATGAGTGGTAGGTCCCAAGCACCTGAGCCGTCATCTGCTGCCTCCGATGGTGCATAATCAGGAAGCTGGATTGGAAGCAGGGAAGCCCGGACTCGTAATTGGCATTCCTATATGGGATGTGGGTGACCCAAACCATGGCTTTAACCTCCTCTGCCGTCATGTCTGCTCTTTTCTCTCTTCAGTTTTAACTGTCCTACAAGACAACATTAATTGGTCCTTTATTAAGAACCAATATGGTGGACAGTTAAATCCTTGTTTGGAGCCAGACTTCCCAGGTTTATAAGGTAGCCATAAAACTGGAATAAAAATATTTAACCTCTTTGTGCCTCAGTCTTCATGTATAAAAAGTGGACAATATTACTCTTGTGAGAGTTAAGTAATTTAATATAGGAAAAATACTTTGAAAAGAACATGTACATGCTAAGTACTCCATATTCTTATTATTTGCAAAGCATTTCTTAGATACCTCTATAATAGCATTTACCAATTGTTATTACAGGTTTTTAAAATTTATTTAAAAATAAATTTAGAGAGAGAGAGAGAGCTATCTTCCACCCGCTGGTTCACTCCTCAAATGGCTGCAACACCTGGAGCTGGGCTGGTCCGAAGCCAATATATTTTTCCCAGTGGACTGTGGCTTCTTTGAAAGTGGGACTGTTGTAATTCTTTTTCTTTTTAAATTTTATTAATTTATTTGAAAGGCAGAGTAATAGAGTGGGAGAAACAGAAGAGGGAGGCCTTCTATCCACTATTCACTCCTCAAATGCTTGCAGCAGCTGGGGCTGAACCAGGCTGAAGCCAGAAGCCCAGCACTCTGTCTGGGTCTTCATGTGGCTGGCAGGGGCCCAAGCACCTGAGTGCTCTCATCTAGTAGTTTACTCCCCTGCAGTGGCCCTTAGGCAGGGCTGAAGCCAAAGCTAGGAGTGGGGGCCTCAAATGAGATCTCAGCAGGAAGCTGTTGAATCAGGAGCTAGAGCCAAAATCAAATGCTAGCACTCAGACGTAAGATGTGGGCATCTCAACTGGTGGGTGTCTTAATCAGTAGACTAAATGCCTACCCTAGTGGAACTGTTGTAATCATCTTTGTGTCATCAGTGTCTAGTATACTGTGTGACCTCAACAAGCATTTAGTTAGTTGTGCTGTTTTGCTTAGCCCATAATAAAGTGCTAGATCCTCTTGTATCATAACAACTAGCATCTTGTGTCTCCTGGAAATGATTGCCTTCTGAAAGTATGTCATTAGAGACTCCAAACTGTTTGGGACGAGACCTCTGCAGGCTTTTCATTCAGAAATTTGCTATTACAATAGATAGGAACCTGTAGGGAAATTATAGCAAGAAGGTACTCCCAGAGCATAGGAGACCTTCTCATACATTTTACTTAAGTAGGTGTACATTCCAAGGCTAGAAAGTCTACTATCAGACCTTTTTTGTTTTGTTTTGTTTTGTTTTTTTGTATGTAAGTAGAGTGGTAGAGTGGTTTCTTCTTTTTGAACTTTATTTTTTTTTTTTAAGATTTATGTATTTTGGAAGTCAGAGAGAGAAAGAGAGGAGAGAAAGAGAGGAGAGAGGAGAGAGAGAGAGAGAGAATCTTCTATCCACTGGTTCACTTCTCAGATGACTACAACAGCCAGTACTGAGCCAGGTGGAAGTCAGGACCCAGGAGCTTCATCTGAGACTCCCACATGATTGGCTGGGGCCAGCTCTTGGGCCATCTTGCACTGTTTTCCCCAGGCTGTTAGCAGGGAGCTGAATCGGAAGAGGAGCAGGCAGGACACAAACTGGTATCTATATGGGATGACAGTTGTGGGAGACAACTATCTACTATACCACAATGCCAGCTCCTGGACTTTATTCTTTTTTTTTTTTTTTAAAGATTTATTTATTTATTTGAAAGTCAGTGTTAGAGAGAGAGAAAGAGAGAGAGAGAGAGAGAGAGAGGACTTCCATCCAATGGTTCACTCCCAAATTGGCCACAATGGCTGGAGCTGTGCTGATCCTAAGCCAGGAGCCAAGAGCTTCTTCCAGGTCTCCCTCATGGGTGCAGGGGCCTGAGGACTTAGACCATCTTCCACTGCTTTGCCAGGCCACAGCAGAGAGCTGGATTGGAAGTGGAGCAGCTGGGACTCGAACCAGTGCCCAAATGGGAAGCCGATACTACAGGTGGCGGCTTTATCTGCTATGCCACAGCGCTGGCCCCCATATTAATCTTTTTAAATCCTGCTTTGATTTTGTTTTATGCATTATATATAAAAAAAATCTTTCAAGAGTACACCATTGTATGCAGGGTAAGTTCCGAACTCTGAGTCTTGACATTCTGGATTTGTATCAGAATTCTCCAGAGAAACAGAATCACTACAATGGATGGATGGATAAAGAGGAGATTTATTATAGTAATTCGTTCACATAGTTATCTAGGCTGAGAAGTCCCATGATATGATATCTGCAAGCTGGAGAACCAGGAAATCTGGTGGTATAATTCATTTGGAGACTAATGGCCTGAGAACTAGAGGAGCCAAGGCTGAAAGCCTGGGAATTGGGAGAGGTAGTGTCCTGTTGTAAATCCTGGAGTAGGAAGGGCTGAGAAATGATTGCCCTTTGTTGTTTGAGGACAGAAGAAAATGAATATTCCAGCTCAAGATGAGACAGAAGCTTTGTCACCTTCCTCTGCCTTTCTTTTGCCTTTTTGTTTTCTTGGGGTAAGGACCCTCTAAAAATTAGGTGGTGTCTACTCAGATCGTTGAGGTGAATTTTCTTAGTTTAGTGATTCAAATGCTAATCTCTTCTAGAAACATGCTCATAGACACAACCAGAAATAATGTTTTACCAGCTGTCTGGGCATCCCTTAGCTCAGTCAAGCTGACACAAAATTAACCAGTATAGGACTCTACATTTCAACTATGGTTACCTTTTCTATTCTCTTTTGTGGCCTAGAGTAAACTTTGTGGTTTATCTGGGCTAGTTATGATTTCTCTAGTATGAATTGCATTTTCCCTTTGTACCTATCCAGAATATCTTCCTTTTTCTTCCCATTTTCCTTTTGAAGTTCTTCTAAGATCCATTTTTAGAGAATCTTTATTTTGAAATAGAGAATCACAGAGGTTACCAAATTAGTACCCTTCCTCTAGCTCCTCTAGTGATGATATCTTATGTAATTGTAATATAGATCCTTTTTTTTTTTTTAAAGATTTATTTACTTGAATGTCAGAATTACAGAGTGAGAAAGTGACAGAGACAGAGAGACAGAGAGTGAGATCTTACATCTGCTGGTTCACTCCCCAAATGGCCACAATGGCTGGTGCTGGGGTGATCAGAAGCCAGGAACCAGGAGCTTCTTCCGGGTCTCCCACATAGGTGCAGGGGCCCAAGGACTTGGTCATACTCTGCTGCTTTCCTAGGTCATTAGTAGGGAACTGGATTGGAAGTGGAGCAGCTGGGACTCAAACTGACACCCATATGGGATGGTTACCTGCTTTGCCATGGCACTGGCCCCTAGATCCATTTTTTTTTTTTAAAGACTTACTTATCTGAAAGAGTTATATATATGTAGAGAGAGATCAAGAGATTGAGAGATCAAGAGATTGAGAGATCAAGAGATCTTCCATTGCTGGTTCACTCCCCAAATGGCTGCAATGGCTGGGGCTGGGCCAGGATGAACCCAGGAGTCTGGAACTTCATTTGGTCTCCCTGTTTGTGCAGGGGTCTGAGGACTTGGGTCATCTTCCACTGCTTTCCCGGGCACATTATGAGGGAGCTAGAATGGAAATAGAGCAGCCAGAATTTGAACTGGCCAGTGTTGCAGGCTGTGGCTTAGCCCATTGCACCATAACTCCAGCCCCTATATATTCTAATGGCTAAATTTTTTTTTTCTTTTCAAGGCTGGATTGAGTTTGTGGAAGTTGTTTGTGGAATCATATGAACTTATGTCTTTAAAACAAATCAGGTGGGTGATCAAGCTGGGTAGTATGGTGTGTGGTCCTAAAATGAAAAGAGTCTGGATATATGACGCTGTTAAGACTGACTTTTGGGCCGGCGCCGCGGCTCACTAGGCTAATCCTCCGCCTAGCGGCGCCGGCACACCGGGTTCTAGTCCCGGTCGGGGCGCCGGATTCTGTCCCGGTTGCCCCTCTTCCAGGCCAGCCCTCTGCTGTGGCCAGGGAGTGCAGTGGAGGATGGCCCAGGTGCTTGGGCCCTGCACCCCATGGGAGACCAGGAAAAGCACCTGGCTCCTGGCTCCTGCCATCGGATCAGCGCGGTGCGCCGGCCGCAGCGCGCCGGCCGCGGCGGCCATTGGAGGGTGAACCAACGGCAAAAGGAAGACCTTTCTCTCTGTCTCTCTCTCTCACTGTCCACTCTGCCTGTCAAAAAAAAAAAAAAAAAAAAAAAAAAAAAAAAAAAGACTGACTTTTGGCCGGCGCCTCGGCTCACTTGGCTAATCCTCCTCCTGCGGTGCCAGCACCCGGGTTCTAGTCCTGGTTGGGGTGCCGGATTCTGTCCCAGTTGCTCCTCTTCCAGTCCAGCTCTCTGCTGTGGCCCAGGAAGGCGGTGGAGGATGGCCCAAGTGCTTGGGCCCTGCACCCCATGGGAGACCAGGAGGAAGCACCTGGCTCCTGGCTTCGGATCAGCGCAGCACGCCGGCTGTAGTGGCCATTTGCGGGGTGAACCAATGGAAAAGGAAGACCTTCCTCTCTGTCTCTCTCTCTAACTCTGCCTGTCAAAAAAAAAAAAAAAAAAAAAAAAAAGAAGACTGACTTTTATCTTTTAAGACCTGTCCTTGGGGCCGGCGCCGCGGCTCACTAGGCTAATCCTCCGCCTAGCGGCGCCGGCACACCGGGTTCTAGTCCCGGTCGGGGCGCCGGATTCTGTCCCGGTTGCCCCTCTTCCAGGCCAGCCCTCTGCTGTGGCCAGGGAGTGCAGTGGAGGATGGCCCAGGTGCTTGGGCCCTGCACCCCATAGGAGACCAGGAAAAGCACCTGGCTCCTGGCTCCTGCCATCGGATCAGCGCGGTGCGCCGGCCGCAGCGCGCCGGCCGCGGCGGCCATTGGAGGGTGAACCATCGGCAAAGGAAGACCTTTCTCTCTGTCTCTCTCTCTCACTGTCCACTCTGCCTGTCAAAAAAAAAAAAAAAAAAAAAAAAAAAAAAAGACCTGTCCTTGAACATAATTTCAAAAGAGCGATTTCTAAAGGCGGACTGGGTGTAAACCTCCTTAAGTAATTAAAGGAAGCATAGTACTTATTTATATAAATGAATATTCCAGTGTGTTGGGATAGCTGGCCTTAATATTTTAGAGCCATACCATTTATATTCTCTGTTAATGCTTTTGTCTTCCTAGAACACGTTTTTATAAAAAGGAAGGCAGAAAGCTTGTAAAGGAAGATATTTTAGAAAATAAAATTTATTCTCCAAATTGAAGGCTTCATACATTGCTGGTGGAAATACAAAGTTTTTCAGCTACTTTGAAAAACAGTTTCACAGTTCTTCAAAGATTGGACCTAGGAGACAGACATTGGGGTGCTTGTGACACCTGCATCCCGTTGCGGAGTGCTGGAATGTGGAGTCCTGGCTACTCCAATTCCAAGTGTTTAGGAAGCAGCATATACTGGCTCAAGTACTTGACTTAGTGGTTGCTGGGCCTCTGGAGGGAGGGGGGAATGGTGAGTGAGTGCCAGTAGGTACAGGATTTCTTTTGGGTGTGTGAAAATATTCTAGAATTAGACAGTGGTAAATGGTTGTACAACTTTTTGATGATAGTAAGAGCTGCTGAATTACATATTTTAAGGGGAAAATTTTATAGTATGTGAATTGTGTCTTTAAAAATATTTATTCTGCAATTGACTTGTATTTAACTGTGATGTGGTTCAAAACTGTACCTGTTTTTCTGGCATGATGGGACTTGTGTCAAAGGCTTCTTACATTCTGATCTCCAAGTGTGTCAAAGACAAGTGAGAGAACAAGTAACTTTGTCAAACTTTAGTCTGGTAACTGCAGTGCCCAGTTACCCTAGAGGGCAGAGTAGAAGAAGCAGCCAATCCGATAAGGATGGAATTAACATAAATATAACTGCAGCCTTCTGTATGGGAAGATTGGATAAACAGACCTTGGAAAATACCTAACTTTATACACCTCTAGAATTCATCCTTCAGAATAAAATATATATAGGGATAGTTGGGATTTATATTTTTATGATTCCTATCTTATTAAATAGTTGATAATTCCTAAAATTTTTTTAGATTCTTAGAAAATAAATTAATCCATAGAACTTATGAAGTATTTTATTTTTTAAAAAATTTTATTTATTTATTTGAACTGCAGAGTTACAGAGATAGAGAGAGAGAAAAAGAAAATTAGTCTGCTGACTCATTCCACAAAGGGCTACAGTGGCCAGGGAGCCTGGAACTCCATCCAGGTCTTCCATGTAGGTGCAAGGGCTCAAGTAGTTGGACCATCTTCTGCTTTCCCAGACACATTAGCAGGGAGCTGGGTTAGAAGTAGAGCAGTTGGTGGGGCTGGCGCTGTGGCATAGCGGGTAAAGACGCTGCCTGCAGTGCTGGCATCCCATTTGGGTGCCAGTTCGAGTCCCGGCTGCTCCACTTCTGATCCAGCTCTCTGCTATGGCCGGGAAGGTAGTGGAAGATGGCCCACGCTGTTGGGCCCCTGTACCCCTGTGGGAGACCCAGAAGAATCTCTAGGCTCCTGGCTTTGGAACAGCACAGTTGCTGCCATTTGGGGAGTGAACCAGCGGTTGGAAGACCTCTTTCTCTCTCTGCTTCTCCTTCTTTCTCTGTGTAACTCTAACTTTCAAATAAAATAAATAAATCTTTTTTTTTTTTTTTTTTAAAGAAGTGGAGCAGTGGGATGCTGGCATTGTAGGTGGTAGCTTAACCCATTGCACCACAATGCCAACTCCACTCCCTACAGTTTTTTTTTTTTTTTTAAGAAAAATGTTTGAGTGACAGATTCCACCTTGCCCCCAAGAGCACACTCCCATCTATTGGTTCACGTCCCAAATACCCACAACAGTACAACCCAGCCCAGCTAGGGCCCAAATCAGGAACTCAATTCAGGGCTTCTAGGATCTGCATTAGCAGGAAACAGGAATCAGGAGCTGGAGCTGGGACTTGATGCCAAGCACTCTGATATGGGGCATGGATGTCCTAACTGGTGTCTTAACTACTGTGCCAAACACTCACCCCGTAAACTTCTCTTGTAATTCAATTATTCACAAACATTTTGAAATAACTTTATATGAATGAAAGTATGGCCTTTGTGGCAATTTAAACTTACGATGAAAAATTTTAGATGTCAAACTGAAAATAGTCAAGGGAATACTTTTTTTTTTAGGATTTATTAATTTATTTATTTGAGAGAGAGAGAGAGTTATAGAGAGAGTGGAAGAGACATACAGAAAGGTCTTCCATCCACTGATTCACTCCCCAGATGGCCGCAACGGCTGGAGCTGCACTGAGCCAGGAGCTTCTTTTGGGTATCCCACGCGGGTACAGGAGCCCAAGCACTTGGGCCATCTTCTACTGCTTTCCCAGGCCATAGCAGAGAGTTAGATCGGATGAGAAGAGGAGCATCTGGGACTTGAACTGGCATCCATGTGGGATGCCCGTGCTGCAGGCTGTGGCTTCTACCTGCTGTGCCACAGTGCTGCCCCCTCCCGACTTTTTCAAATTTAAGGGGTTCATGAAGTTAACTGTTTTAGTTGTGCTGATACAGAGATTGAGAAGAAACTGTTTCTGCCCACAAGAAGCGTCTTAGGTGATTGGTGAAGTGGTGGCATGTATAAATCACTTGGCTTAAATAAAGCCTTCATTGTGTCACAGTATTTTGCTTCTTACTTAATGTGGGCATTATGCCTTAGTGTTGTGTCATGTTTGTTAAAAATGACCCTTGCATACTGATTTAGCTCATGTGTGCTTTGTTACCACATAGGCTATTGTGTAGAACAGAGAGAGATTGTATATTTTAATGACAGATGGATAGGAAAAGTGCCTTACTGCACTTACTACCAATGAATAGTAGTGCTTTCTCTCATTGTCTGGTTCTTGTGGTCATAATGAATTTGAGACTGGAGCCAGGACACCCTAATTCTTGTCCTGAGTGTACCTCAAGCCATCTGACCTTGGCTAAATCACTTAACATATTGAAACTCTCATTTTCTCATAGCAAAAAGTTTAAACTGGATAGTCTTCTATATCTGATGTTCAGAATCTATCCATCGAGGTCATGCATTTTTACCCAGTCTATTAGTTCCAGAAGGGTTGTTTACTGTAGTAAACTTTAGGAAATGGATACCAGAATAATGAAGCAGACTACTTAGTTAATGTAATGTGTGGAGGAGAATAGCTCACTTTTTATTTTTATCTCAGGTGTGATTAAGATATTCTGTTACAGACCTTTCATAAAAGTGTCGTCTCATCACAGCACGTTTGAGAGAGAGAAAGAGAGAGAGAGAGAGAGAGAGAATTTCCCCTATTTTTTGAGAATTAGAACAAATTCTACCCAGGATTAGTAACTCAAGCCACATTTTTGCAATGTTCTTGCGGAATATTAAAATGGCTTATGGATTATAGACAGCTCCAGGCTTTGGTCTTTATAGGTCAGAGGTGGAAACTAATAGAGCAATTACTGTTCACTCATGTCATGGATGGGGCCTCTTAGGTTCTTTATGGAGCTGAAGTGAAACTCTGGAACAGTTCCACTAGAGTGGCTTTCCTGGGGGTTTATGAGGCTTACATTCTGAAACTGATACGCTTGTAGTACAAGAATAACTACAAACTGATGTGGAATTAGGAGGCCAGAGAGGGGAGATGCCATATGCAACTCTCATTCTCACAAGGCCCTTGGCTTGTGAACAGAGATTTTTCCCCGTCAGTAAGCAGATATTTGATTAAATATTGACAAGTCCTCTCTAAACAGTTTTTAGAACAGAAGACTATGCTTCTGTTTTGTGTTGTTAGAGGTTATGGGGATCATTGAAGTGTGTAAAATTAGCTTGTGGTAGATTAATATATACAAATATTATCAATTTAACCATCTTCATCTCCTGTGTTTGTTCTTAAATGCTGTCTCTATTATTGGAAGCCAAGAAAGGTAATTGAAATAAATTCTATGACTGATTCACAGATATTGTTATTTATCTACTATCAGCTCCTGTAATGGATAGTTTGCCTTCTTTAGGTAGGAACTTAAATTGGACTTTAACTATTTTACCCAAAAAATTAATTCATTAATCTTATTAATTAATGAGGGAGAGAAAGAGAGAGAAAGCTCCCATCTGGAGGTTCACTCCCCAGATGCCTGCAATGACTGGGGCCAAACTAGTCAGAGGGAATGTAATTCAAGTGTCCCATGTGAGTGGCAGTATCCCAGTCACTAAGCTGTCACTACTGCCTACCACCATCTGCATCAGTGGGAAGCTGGTGTCGGGAGTTGGGGTTAGGAATTGACCATAGGCGCTCTGAGGTGGGATGGGGGCATCTTAACCTTTAGGCCAAACGCCGGCTCCCCAATTTTTAAGTGTACAAAATATGAGGGGGAGAGGTCTATAAAGTCATCAGGCGTGGGGTCCTTTGATGCTGAAGAAGAAACATTATTTTCTGGCAGACTTTATTGTATTTTTCTATCACTAAATCTCAAAGTCAGCAGTATACTTTTTGTTTAGTGGTATGTCTTGGCTTGTTAGATGAGTCATAATTAAAATTTAGTCACTAGAACTCATAATCTTGTCTAAACAGGAATTGTAGTATAGATAGTATGCCTTGTCATGCATGCACAGGAGTACATGGTCAGGTTTGCTCTGATCAACTGAAATAGTTTTTTATGAACATTAAACTCTTTTAGAAAGTTGCTTTTTGGGTAAAGATTTATTTATTTGTTTGAAAGGTGGAGTGACAGAGAGGGAGAGACAGATGCAGAGGCGGAAAGAGAAGTCTTCCATTCGCTGGTTCACTCCCCAAGTGGCTGTAGTGGCCAGGACTGGGCCAGGCCAAAGCCAGGAGCCAGGAGCCAGGAGCTTCTTCCAGGTCTCCCATGTGGGCCATCCATGTTCTGTTGCTTTCCCAGGCTGTTCAGCAGGCAGCTGGATTGAGAGTGAAGCAGGGAGTACTCAAACTGGTACCCATATGGGATGCTGGGGCTGCAGGCCATGGCTTAACCTTCTATGCCACAGCACCTGCCTCCATAGAACAGTTTTAATGCAGTTTTTGGCATTCCTCTGTTTATTGATAAAACATTGTTGGGTATGTTGGTTTAGGGCTTGTGGCTTCTGATCTATCCCAATAATTAATAATGTTAATGTTTGCTGCGGTCAAATAGTTATTTGACATAAATATCTTATTGACCTGAACTATTACATGGGACAGTAGCCTTCAAGTGAATTAAACATGAATTAAGAACTTATACCTGCCACTACAGTAAATGCTGAGGGTACAAATTGAATAAAATTTTATTTAACTTTGTTTTGTTCTACACAGGATTTGAGGTGGCTGACAGAAAGCAAATATAATAATATTGTAAAATATAGCTAAAGTTCAAAACCAGGAAAAATATAAATTATATTTGGAGGCTAAGATGTAGTTGAATAATTAGATGTGAACCCAATGACTGAACAGCTCAGGTTAATGTTCCTCTTGGTAGTGACATGCTACAGTAACTAAACTTTGTTATGTTTAATCTGTGTTAAGGCATGGTTAATATATTTAGCAGGATTATAAAGAGTTCAGGCATTTTTTTGGGAACTCTAATGAAAATATCTGAATTTGGTTTTTCTAAATGTAGTGCTTTTGCTGTTGTTTTAGTTAAATATTCGTCAGATGGATTTCAGTATTATTATTTTTTAAAAGTTATTTATTTGAAGGGCAGAATGACAGAGAAAGAGACAGACACAGATAGAAAGAGACAGAGATCTTCCATCCCACTGATTCACTTCCCAAATGCCCAGAACAGCTAGAGCTGGACCAGGCTGAAGCCAGGAGCCTGAAACTCCATATAGGTCTCCCACATGGGTGGCAAGGACTCAACTACTTGAGCCATCATCTGTTGCCTTCCAAGATGTGTGAATTTCAGTTTTATTATTATTACTATTTTTTAAAGATTTTATTTATTTATTTATTTGAGGGGTAGAGTTACAGACAGTGAAAGGGACAGAGAGAAAGGTCTTCCTTCCATTGGTTCACTCCCCAGATGGCCACAAGGGCTGGAGCTGCACCGATCCGAAGCCAGGAGCCAGGTGCCTCTTTCCAGTCTCCCATGCCAGTGCAGGGGCCCAAGCATTTGGGCCATCCTCTACTACTTTCCCAGGCCATAGCAGAGAGCTGGATTGGAAGAGGGGTAGCTGGGACTCGAACCAGCGCCCATATGGGATGCCGGTGCTCCAGGTGGAGGATTAACCTACTGTGCCCCGGCACCAGCCCCTTCAGTATTATTATTATGTTTTATTAAACCTTGTCAAGTGGGGCATCAGTCTAGTATGCAGACTGAGGACTGAACTTTCTTTTTTAAAATTGTTGTGGTAATGGATGTTTGTTTGCCTAAGTATGGATTTTAATTTTGAGATGGAAGAAGTAGATATGAATTACAGTTTAAATTTTTGTTTATTTATTTCAAAGGCAGAGAGAGAGAAAGAAAGAGTCAGAGAAATAGATATCTTCCATCTACTGTTCACTCCCCAAATGCCTGCACTAGCCAGGGCTGGTTCAGGCTGCAGTCAGGAGCCCGAAACTCTATCTGGGTTTTCCACTTGGCTGGCAGGGACACAATGACTTGAGCCATAAAACCATTGCCTCCCAGGATGCACATCGCTGGGAAGCTGGGTCAGAAGTGAATTGGTACTTAACTTAGAAACTTCATTATGGTAGCCAGGTGTCCCAGGTGGTCTCTTAACTGCTGTGCCATATACTTGCTTTGAATTACAGTTTAGGACTTGCTCTTTGTTCTCCTGTTTTTCTTTTAGTTATTAAGCTTTCCCCAAACTCTGTGTCTAGAGTTGTTTCATGGCATCTTGGGAGATGGGATGGGATGCTCTTTGCTGAATCAGAAATGACTGTGTTTTTCCAACTTGGTAGGTTAGGGAAACTGATCAAGTAAATTTTTAGTTTGACTGTAGAAGCAGTGATGGGAACTCTTGTGGGCATATCTTGGTTATTTAAAAGGAAAAAAGGATACTGTTGTAAGGGGTATATAAACACAGCTTTCTGACAGCAGTTTCAGATTTTATTGGCTCAACAAATATCATTGTTGCACAATACATAATCTTCCACTGTGGTAGCTAATGAGATACAAAACTGCATAATTACACCAACAGTTATTTTCCTTATAGAATTTGGCGGGTACTAAGTAAACAATTTAAAAAATTTATCTTAATTAGCTTAGTTATGTGCCATCATTGAATGAGTCTTACATTTTCCTTCATTCTGCTGTACTCCACATTCTTGGTTGAACAGAGAAAGATATGAATTACTTTAAGAGAGGGCTTGATTTTATAGCATTTTAGCCAGTTGGCTTTTCTTAATTAGGATGGTTACTCATATTTAGATGAAATCCAATTAGGAAGAAATCACAGTGAAATGCTTGTTGAAACATTCACCTAGTCAATATAGTGGAAGCACTCCTGGAAGGTAGAATGCTTCAAGGTTGTTTTAAAGTTTATCCTCATTGTTTTTACTGCTCCTTATGTATGTTAACTATAGAAAGATTTCTGATTGTGATACTGATAATTTGACAAAGGCCTTTGCTGTGTCTCAAGTGCTTCTCATGCAGGTACTGACTTAAAAACCAGACACATGTAGAAGTGCAGCAAGACACTACTGCAGCCTTTCGCTGTTTGCTAGAATCTAAAGGATGCAAGTGAGAACATGTGGGGCTTGTCTGTAAATAGGTTTCAGTCTAGGAGATGGAAGGTAACTGCTGAGAATATTGTAGGCTTAGTGAGAAAGAGCGCTTTGGTGTTTAAGAATCTACAATAGGCAAAAAACGAGGTAACTGTAGCATATGTGCCTTCTGTCTTTCCTGTCATTTATCAGTAGTTCAACATGTTTTAAGGTCAGAATGGTATTCCACAGGGGCTGGCATTGTGGCATGGCAGGTTAAGTTGTTGCCTGTAGCACTGGTATACCATATGGGGCCCAATTTGATTCCTGGCTTCCCCACTTCTGATCCAGCTCTCTGTATGCCTGGGAAAGCAGGGAAAGATGGCCCAAGTGCTTGGACCCCTCCACCCACTTGGGAAACCTGGAAGAAGCTCCTGGCTCTTGGTTTTGGCCATTTTAGGGAGTGAACCAGAAGAAGCAAGAGCTCCCTGTCTCTCCTGGCCATCCTCTGTAACTCTGCCTTTCAAATAAAATAAATAACATCTTTTAAAAAAATGGCATTCCACAGGCTCAAGATGATAATTTGAGCAGAGAGCTGGAAGAAACACACAGGACATGAGTACATAAGATAAAAGTGGGCCAGTAAGGGGAGATTGCTTATGACTGGAAGAATAGAGAATGGAAAATGGTAAATTGGAAGGAAAAAGATTAAAAAGACATGAAAAAGAGAGTAAGGATAAACAGGCTCTACCACTCTCCTTATCTGATAAGTAAAAGAAAGTTCTTTGTTGAAATCCTTGGGCTGCTTTGGACAAAGAAATCAGAAGCTAATTCAAGTTGTATTGTTGTCAGAATATAGTCTGAAATGTTTTGTGCTCAAGATAGAAAATAAAGCCTGATATTCCTGTGCCAGTTAGGATAAAACAAAATAAGAGAGGCTTCCAAAGTGGTTTGTGATTTTCAAAAAGTCTTTCTGAAAAATAATACAGAACCATAAGATAGTGGCTGTCTCATGTTATATGAATCACACTTTTCCCATTTTTTAAAAAGATTTATTTATTTATTTTAAAGGCAGAAAGATAAAGAGAGAGGGAGAGGGAGATAGAGATCTTCCATCCACTGGTTCACTTCCCAAATGGGTGGCAGGGGCTCAAGCACTTGGGCATCTTCCACTGCTTTCCCACGTGCATTAATAGGGAGCTGGTTTTGAAAGTGGAGCAGCCAGAACTTGAGCTGGCACTCTGATATGGGATGATGGTATTGCAGGTGGTGGCTTAACCCGCTGTGCCATGATGCTGGCCCCACTTCTACCATATTTTTCAGATGTTTTAGTATTAAACTTTCCCAGAAATCATTCAGTAGAATAAATTAGTGTTCCTCAATGTTTAAATAAATGTTCTAGGAGGAAAGGATTTTTTTAAAAATTAAATAAATTTGGGAATTGATAGGGTAAGCAAAATTAGTGAGTTCCTTTAGTATAGGACATTTTAGTGGTCTTAAAATAACCTGAAGGGATACATGGGGATTGGATACGTAGCCTTTCTTGAATTTGTTTGACTACCATACAGTTTGAGAAAAGCTGACATACAGTTGAACTACCTGCAAAGCCTGCCTTTCTGCATCTTTTCTGACTTGCTTTGTTACTTTTCCCCTTCTCTTTTCTTTGTCCCAGTTGAGGGATTCTGTTTTCCCTTTTCCATATATATATATATATATATATTCTACTTGGAGAAATATTAATACCAGCTTACATTTCAAAATATGATATTCTAAAGATCTGATACATGAAAACTACAGTTAATACTTTGTATTGTATTCCAGATTTTTGCTAAGGATAGATTTTGAAGTGTTCTTATTAAAAAAGGGGGATGGGGAAGGAGAGTAACTGCATGAGATGATGTATATGGTAATTTGCTTGACTGTAGTAACAAAAAAAAACCAACAAAATATTATGTTGATATAGTTAAATACAACTTAAATATATAATCAAAAATGGAACCAAAATATTATATGATTATAGTTTATCTTTGAACTATTTATTTGAATCTTCAGGTTTCTTGATATTATGGTCTCTAATTGCATCTGCATTTCTAGGTCTATCACACTATTTGCTCTTTTTTTTTTTTTTTTGTAAGATTTATTATTTATTTAAAAGGCAGAATCACAGAGAGAGAGAGAGAGAGAACAAGAGCTCAAGTGAGCATGGGCTCTTCGATCTACTGGTTCACTCCCCAAATATTTACAACAGCCGGGACTGGGCCAGGCCTAGAACTTCATCTGGATCTCCTGCGTGAGATTTATAGTACGAATTCTAGTGTACATTATAGTACCATATCATATTAGTGGCAAGTTTGTCTTGAACTCAGTTAATTGCAGGGTTCAGATTATTTGCTGGTTGAATTTTATTTTTGAGGTTTGTAATGGGAAGATGATAGATATATTTTTATTTATCAAATAATATTTATTTTATTTATTATACTTTTTCTTTGAACTATACCCTCGTGAGTCAGATTCCACCTTTCCCTTGCTGAGAATTGCTCTAGTCTCAACATAGAGACGGTAATTCTTTTTTTTTTTTTTTTTTTAGACAGGCAGGCAGAGTGGACAGTGAGAGAGACAGAGAGAAAGGTCTTCCTTTGCCGTTGGTTCACCCTCCAATGGCCACCGTGGCCGGCGCATCCTGCTGATCCGAAGCCAGGAGCCAGGTGCTTCTCCTGGTCTCCCATTCAGATGCAGGGCCCAAGCACTTGGGCCATCCTCCACTGCACTCCCTGGCCACAGCAGAGAGCTGGCCTGGAAGAGGGGCAACCGGGACAGAATCCGGCGCCCCGACCGGGACTAGAACCCCGTGTGCCGGCGCCGCAAGGCGGAGGATTAGCCTAGTGAGCCGCGGCACCGGCTGACGGTAATTCTGATCTGTGAGATACTGTGTGAATGTGGACTACCTTGAAAAATCTTAGCTTTGATTGATTTTAGGCAAAAAATATGAAATTATTAGCAAAGATAAGAGGATAAAAGAATCATTGCCAATAAAGAATCTTGTAGTACTTTATTCTGGGTAAGAGCCTAAGGGCTGTGTTGATTTGGCTATAAATTATTAAAGTTGGTATTCTGTGAAATTTTCTTTGAGTGGTTCTTTGTTTGGTTGAGCGGGTTCAGATGAGGCTGAGAAAACAGGAAGATTGTGCTTTGGAAAGGGAGAAGGTTGTAGTTTGGCCAAGACAAGTCAGTAATCCTGTATGGAGATCCCCAAACAGGATGTTTCTGCTTTTAAAAAATATTGTCTGATATGTAAATTCACTTATCTGTTGTAAATAATTCTGGCTAAGGTTTCTACTTTCTTTTGATTCAGGAATAAAAGTCTTAGGAAGCACAACAAAAAAGATGTAGAACTTTTCAGAACTTCTGAATTTTTATGGTTTTATGATTTCTTCATCATTCGAAAAACCATGAGAAACCAGGGGAAAGGTATTTAGCATAGGAATTAACTTGTTTCGTGGCCAGAAAACCATTGTCAGTTTTGGGAATCACTGGTTCCATGGTGGTTCTGTGTATTTTCATGCATATGTGTTTTTTCTTCTGCTTCATTTTAACACCCCCCACCCCCGGAGATGCGTCTCTCTCTTTATGTACGGCAATTTCCCTTCTTACATAGGAGGTAGATTAGAAGCTAGTTGTTGTGTGTGTGTGTCTTTTTTCATATTTTTTTAAAAGATTTATTTATTTACTTGAAAAAGTTACAAAGAGAGAGAAGGAGAGGCAGAGAGAGAGGGGGGAGGGGAGAGGTCTTCCATCCATTAGTTCACTCCGCAGATGGCCACAATGGCTGGAGCTGCCCCAATCCGAAGGAAGGAGCTGAGAGCCTCTTCCAGGTCTCCCACACGGATGCAGGGCCCATGGACTTGGGCCATCTTCTACTGCTTTCCCAGGCCATAGCAGAGAGCTGGATTGGAAGTGGAGCAACCAGGACTCAAACCGGCGCCCATATGGGATGCCGGCACTGCAGGCGGTGGCTTTTACCTGCTTTGCCACAGCGTCGGCCCCTGTGTATGTGTCTTTTTAAGCAGAACATCCATTTACAGCTGGTCCTAAGCTGAAGTCATTGACATTTATTTTACTTGGTGTAAGTTTTGATGCTTATTTGCTTTATTATTTGGGAGTGGCAGGTATCTGGAATGTCATTACAATTATTTTCCTTCTATCTCTTCTTAGTTGCTTAATGCTAATAGAAGGTGTCAGATTCACATCTTCTTTGGCCCATAGTTTCTTTAAGAAGAGTCAGTGAAGAGTCAGTGAAGTTGGGGGTATAAGTGTGTGGCCAGAGTACCCTATTTCATCTTAAACACTACTACCCATTCCTGACAGCCTTGCTTTCTTTGCTTCTCAGCCCTGGTGAAGCTTTATCAGCTTTTCTGGGCCAAGGCAATCATTCCTTCCTTTGAACTCAAATAGTCTAATAGTCTCTGAGTCATGTAGCTATTAATCTTGTTTTGCTTTGTGATATCTCCTGTAGTTGACTTTTATTGTTAATGGAAGCTGCTTGAGGGCAAGGTCTTGTTGTTATACAGTATCTCTTTAAATTTTTAAAAAAGATGTATTTATTTGTAAGAGAGAGAGAGAGAGAGAGGTGTCTTCCATCTGCTGGTTCACCCCTCAGATGGCTGCAACCACTGGAGCTGGGCTGATATGAAGCAAGGAGCCAGGAGCTTCTTCCCAGTTTCCCACACAGGTGCAAGGGCCCAAGAACTTGGACCATCTTCTGCTATTTTCCCAGGCTATTGCAGAGAGCTGGATGGGAAGTGGAGCAGCTGGGAATTGAATTGGCACTCATATAGGATGCCAGTACTACAGGCAGTGGCTTTACCTCTATACCACAACACCAGCCCCTCCCTTTACATTTTATATTGAGTATTGATTATTTCCTGGATTTACCTTCGAAGAATTTCTTTTCATTAAATGGTGAGAGGGGACAGGTGTGTTTGAAATAGCTGTTAAACTGCTGCTTGGAATGCCCACGTTTCATATTGGTGTGAGAAATGGCGAGAGAATGGGAATAAGAGAAGGAGGAGGAAGTTTGTAACTGTAAAGCTGTTTAGTTCTGCATACATTCCTATGGACTTACTCCTAAGGGTGCAGTTTAAAAACTTGCCATGGGGGCCGGCGCCACCATAGCTTAATAGGCTAATCCTCCGCCTGCGGCGCCGGCACACCGGGTTCTAGTCTCAGTCGGGGCACCGGATTCTGTCCCGGTTGCCCCTCTTCCAGGCCAGCTCTCTGCTATGGCCTGGGAGTGCAGTGGAGGATGGCCCAAGTCCTTGGGCCCTGCACCTGCATGGGAGACCAGGAGAAGCACCTGGCTCCTGGCTTCGGATCAGTGTGGTGCGCTGGCTCCAGCAGCCATTGGGGGGTGAACCAGCAAAGGAAGACCTTTCTCTCTGTCTCTCTCTCTCTCTCACTGTCCACTCTGCCTGTCAAAAAACAAACAAACAAACAAACAAAAAAACAACTTGCCATGGGAACTCAAATCACATTAGGCTGGGTGGTGAAAATGTCATCTTAAGTGTTAAAGTGATCATATTAAGTGCTACATATAGATAGGATTAAGTGTTAAAATGATCATATATATAGGATCAAGTGTCTGATAATAATAATAAATAGAATTATAAAAGAGAGAATGTTCCATCATGGGAAGTAGTCCACACAGCAGATTCATAGAATGACAATTGCCTTAAGTAGTACTCTGATCTTAGAATCAGCCTTTAAGGCATCCTGTTCTGGCTGAAAAGCCCGGGAGAGCATTTTAGGCATGGAAAGTCAAGACTCTGTGGCAAAAATGTTCTGCATGAAAGATCTCTTAGTGAGACCCCAGCAGAAAGAAGTGGCCATCAAAGAAGGATGTACTTTTCTCTAAAGAGAGGAGAGAACTTCCACTTTGCTTATGCCTTTGTCTAAATACTGACGGAGCTTGTGGCCTCAAAAGGCTTTCATAACCTAGGCAGCTCATGTCAAGAGCCTCGGGTGGTCATTGACATAATACATGAGTGTTAGTTGTTAAATAAATGACAGGAGTCACTGTGCACTAACTTCCCATGCAGGATTCCTGTCCTCAACGAGTTGTATTATGAAAGTTAACTGTAAAACTTGTTATCAAACATTATGTGTGTGTGTGTGTGTGTGTTTTCAAATTGTTGAAATCATTACTTAGTATAGAGTTGGTCTTCTGCGTATAAAGTTAATTGAAAATCTCAATGGAGAATGGGACTTGGAATGGGAGAGGGAAGAGAAGGAGGGGTGGGAGGTTAGGTATGGTGTAATGAATCACTATATTCCTAAAGTTTTTCTTAGGAAATTTGTATTCCTTAAATAAAAGGTTTCTTTGGGGGGAAAATATTGTATAAGACACATTTGAGTTTTCTTCTACCCACTATCTAATGTTAGAAATGAATGATCAGATTAATAAATGGTCTGCATTAAAAAAATAATTTATTTGAAAGATAGAGATCTTCTATCCACTGGTTCATTCCCCAAATGGCTACAAATGCCAGGGTTGGACCAGGCGAAAGCCAGGAGTCAGGAACTCCATCTAGGTCTCTGATGTTGGTGGCAGGAGCCCAAGCACATGGGCCGGCCATTTTCTGTTGCTTTCCCAGATGCATTAGCAGGGAGCTTGATTGGGATGGAACAGCTGGGACTTGAATCACATGCTACACAATGCTGACACTTCTGAATTTTTTTAAAAGTGTTTTTATGTTTTATTTCTTAGTGAATGAGGGGTTTTAAATGGAAAAGACATATAATTTTTGTAATATCCCAACTTTCATCTGAACTGGAAAGTTTATTTTGCCCATTATTTCATATATTTTTTGCACATTGGCTTTAACTTGTGACATTTAACAGTTTTGGAAGAGTTAATGATAGGTTTTTTTTTAAGATTTATTTATTTATTTGGAAGAGTTACACAGAGAGAGGAGTGGCAGAGAGAGAGAGAGAGAGAGAGAGAGAGAGAGGTCTTCTATCTGATGGTTCACTCCCCAATTGGCTGCAACGGCTAGAGCTGCGCTGATCCAAAGCCAGGACCCAGGAGCTTCTTCTGGTTCTTCCAGGCGGGTGCAGGGGCCCAAGGACTTGGGCCATCTTCCACTGCTTTCCCAGGCCATAGCAGAGAGCTGGATGGGAAGAGGAGCAGCCGGACGTCGAACCTGCGCCCATATGGGATGCTGGCGCTTCAGGCCAGGGTGTTTAACCCGCTGAGCCACAGCCCTGGGCCCTGGCCCTGGCCCCTAATGTTATGTTAATACAAGTTGACTGTGATGGAATAATTACAGTACATATGCAAATTTTCATTTAGGAGCAGAAGTCTAAAATCTGAGTTCTTGAACTAAAATCTTCATCCCCCCCCCAATTGTGGTTAAAATGTAAACCCTGAGGACTGGAGTAATGGCATAGCGGGTAAAGCCACCACCTGTGACACCGGCATCCCATATGGGCATTGGTTCCTGTCTTGGCTGCTCTACTTCCAGTCCAGCTCCCTGCTAATGGCCTGGGAAAACAGTGGAAGATGACCCAAGTGTTTGGGCTCCTGCACCCTTGTGGGAGTCCTGGAAGAAGCTCCTGGCTCTTGGCTTCAGATCGGTTCAGCTCCAGCCATTGGTGCCATTTGGGGCAGTGAACCAGTGGATGGAAGACCTTTCTCTCTGTCTCTCCCTCTCTACATCTCAAATAAATAAATAAAAACCTTTGGGGCCAGCGCTGTGGCGCAGTAGGTTAATCTTCCGCCTGCAGCACCAGCATCCTGTGTGTGTGCTGGCTCTAGTTCCAGCTGTTCCTCTTCCCATCCAGCTCTCTGCTATGGCCTGGGAAAGCAGTAGAGGATGGCCCAAGTGCTTGGGCCTCTGCACCCACATGGGAGACCGGGAGGAAGCACCTGGCTCCTGGCTTCTGATTGGTGCAGCTCCAGCCGTTGCCACCATTTGGGGAGTGGACCATCGGATGGAACACCTTTCTCTCTGTCTTTCCCTCTCACTCACTGTATCTCTACCTCTCAAATAAATAAATAAAAAATCTTTAAAAAAAATTAAAGCCTTTAAAAAAAAAGTATTCATCAAGGGTGGGTGTCTTATTCCCCATTAAGATGCTTGGTTTACGTTCCTGTTCCAGCTCCTGACTTTAGCTTCCTGCTAATGCAGACCCTGAAAGCTCAAGTAATTGGATTCTGCCATCCACGTGGGAGATTGGGATTGCATTCTGGCCCCTGGAATAATCCAGGTAGCCCTATCCACGGCCTTTGCTGGTGTTTGAAGGATGAACCAGTGATGGGTTCTCTCTATCTCTCTTTCTTTCTGCCTCTAAAAGAAGTAGAAATTTAAAAATGTATTCATCCAAAATGAAATATACTTAAGTAAATTAAATTTATATTTTAAGTATTGGGTAGGATAGAATATTGAATCAATTCAAGGCCCTAAATAGGCTTTGAAATGTCTACGCTTTTTATATTAGTGCTTCCTTTATTAATATTAATGGTAGAAATGAATCTTAATGATATATCCTATTATTTGAAAAGACATTTCAATTATTGCCCAAAACTGGAAACAACCAACAGATAAGTAAATGGTAGTACAATACAATACAATACAATACTACTCAAATATTAGGGCAGGCTCTGTGGCTTAGCGGGTAGAGCTACCGCCTACAGTACCAGCATCCCAAGTGGGCACCGATTCAAGTCCCGGCTGCTCCACTTCTGATCCAGCTCTCTGCTATGGCCTGGGAAAGCAGTAGAAGATGGCCCAACTTCTTGGGCCCCTGCACCCACATGGGAGATCCGGAAAAAGCTCCTGGCTCCTGGCTCCTGGCTTCAGATTGGCACAGCTCCGTCCGTTGTGGCCATCTGGGGAATGAACCAGCAGATGGAAGACCTACCTCTTTCTTCTCTCTGTATCTCTCTCAGCCTCTGCCTCTCTGTAATGCTGCCTTTCAAATAAATAAATAAATCTTTAAAAAAAAAACTACTCAAATAAAAAAAGATGAACTTGAATTTCAAAAACATTATGTAGAATAAAAGAACCCAGACACAAAGAAGTATATGTTGTATGATTCCATTTGTGTGAAGTGTAGAATAGGTGAAATTAAGTGGCAGTGATGGAAATCAGTGGTTGTCTCTGTGTTAATTGATAGAATTCACTAAAAGGGGTAGGAAGGAAATTTCTGGTGGAAATGTTTCATATTTTGATTGGAGCAATAGTACATATATTTGTCAAGATTCATCAAAGGATAAACTAATACACATTTTATTATATGTACTTCGGTCTAGCTCTTATGTACTAGTCAACAACCCATTGAGGTAGGTGTTATTAATTCCATTATATGAAAGGAATCTGGGTCTTCAGTAGACCTGTCTGAGGTCACAGAGCTAGTACATATTTTTGTAAAAGATCTATTTGACTTCAAAGCTAATGAACATAGTACTGACATATTCCTGAGTATACACATTTAAAGTAGTATGTGTTTTCTTTAAGAGAATGAATGAGTGTAAATTTATTAAATGTGTTAGGATCATCTTTTTGAAAGTACTTCAAATTGTTCATGGAAAAATTAATGGAATTAGAGGAAAAATGGAATTCCAAGACAAGTTTTTTTTTCCGCAAAAAATTTTGAATTCATCCCTGAATTTTTCATAATTAAATTTTCCATGAAGTTTAAAAATATTTACTTGAGAGTTGGGGGAGGGGATTGAGAGAGAGAGATTGAGAACTCTAATTCATTGATTCATTCCCCAAATGCTCCTGGTGGCCAGGGTTGAACTAAGACCATAGCTGGGAGTTGATAACTCAGTCTAGGGTTTCCACACGAGCATCAGGAATCCAGGTACTTGAGCCATCACTGCTGTTTCCCAGGGTCTGCTTTAGCAGGCAGCTGGAGTCTGTAGCCATAGGTGAGAAACAGAACCAGGCACTCTAGTAAGGAACACGGGCATCTTAACTACTAGGCCAGATGCTCCACGCCATCCATGAACTTTCTGAAAATGTCCTCTATGCATGGATCTCAAAAAATTGTTTACACCAAATAAGCTTGCCTTTTGATTTTACTTCCATGAACTTTTAGAAGTACCCTAATATAAATGTTATTTATCAGACTGATGTATATAGTGCTCTTTTCCTATGAAGTGAATGAATTAAATGTTTGAATTCTTTTGTAATATTTCTATCTCTTCCCCAACAGATTTTTTTTTCTTTTAGTTGCCCTTACTACTTTTTCCCTCTTCTAATATGCTATTGGGGATCGGTACTGTGACCTAGTTGATTAAGCTGCTGCCTGTGGCACTGGCATCCCATATAGTGTGGCAGATAGGGACAGTCATTTGGCCTATACTTAAGATGTATGTTAAGATACCCTGTCCCATATCAAAGCACCTGGGTTTGATACCCTCCTCCATCTTCAACTCTGGTTTCTTGCTAACGAAGAACCTGGAAAACAGTGATGATGGGTCAGTCAGGTGACTGGGTTCTCATCACCCACGTGGGAGACCTGTATTGCACTCCTGGCTCTTGGTTTCACTCTTAGTCCAGCCACGGCTAGGTATGCATTTGGGGAATAAACTTTCTAGTTCTCTAGGCTAACTTGTAGTCTTCTGACTTAATACCACTGGTAGGTCATGATGAAGATGGAAAAGAAAAGCTTGGTTTGATAATTAATGAGTTCAGTTTTAGAAAACTGACTTAAGTTTATAATATCTGTGTAGCATAAGGTAAAGACATATGCTATTCTATTAGAAACTGGGTTCTAAAACTCAGAAGAGCTATGGGATCTAAGAATCTCAGGGTGTAAGCTATAGTTGAAGACATTGGGCTCGTTCTAGCTAGTCCAAGGAAGCATATAAATAGAGAAGAAGCTAAAAATAGAACCTTAAGGAATTCAAATATTTAAAGGGCAAAGAGAAAAAGCATCAGAAAGCCAAGAAGAGGGCAAAATTTTAAGAGAACCAAAATAAAGTATTTGGAAATCTACAGTGAAGATGAATAACACCAAAGCTCACACATTATGCTGAAGAGAAATGTGGGCCTCTTGGGTACTAACTAAAATCTTAATTTATGTGAATAAAAATCATTGAGTTTAATTTCTAACCCATAGCATACTTTTTTATTAAGATTTATTTATTTATTTGAAAGACAGAGTTATAGAGAAAGAGCAGTTTTCCATCTGCTGGTTCACTCCCCAAATGGCCAGAATGGCTGGGGCTAGGCTGATCTGAAGCCAGGAACCAGGAGCTTCGTCCAGATCTCCCATGTGGATGCAGGGGTACAAGCACTTGGGCCGTCCTCCACTGCTTTCCCAGGAGCATTAGTAGGAAGCTGGATTGGAAGTGGAACAGCCAGGACTCGAACTGGCACCCATATGGGATGCTGGTAGCTTCACCTGCCATGCCCCACCATTGGCCTTGCAGTTTATCTTTTCAAAGTTTAAATTTTCTTCCTTCTTTCCTTCTTCTTACCATTCCTTCCTTAAACATTTATTTATTTATTTGAAAGACAGCTCTTCCATCCACTGGTTTCACTCACCAAATGGCTCCAGTGGCTGGGGCTGGGCCAGGTTAAAGCCAGGAGCCTGAAACTCTGTCTGGGTCTCTTGCATAGGTGACAGGAGCCCAAGTACTTGGGTCATCTTCTGCTGCTTTCCCAGGTGCATTATCAGGGAGTTGTTATCAGAAGTAGAGCAGCCAGGACTCAAACTGGTACTGATACGGGATATTAGCATCACAGGTAGCAGCTTAACTTGCTGTGCTGCTATGCTGAGCACTTGAAGTGTATGTTTTTAGCAAGTTACCCAACTTCACTGTGTTCTGTCTTCTGTAAAACATGGCATTGGTGATGCTAGTCTTGATTGTTGTGACTTGTGCCTCTTTTCCTACTTCATGTCTGGCTTCTTGATCTGGCTCTCAGTTATACTGAGCCAACTTTTAAAAAATATGTTAGATATATTTTTTGGCCTTTCTCTTTGCTCAGGTAATTTTCTCTTCCTGACATGCTTACTGTTCTATCCACTTGTCAAAATTCTTTCACTTTCCAAGATTCAGGTAACATTGTAATGTGCTATAAAAAGAGGCCCTCCATGGAAAGAGTAAAAGGACTTCCTCATCTGTGTTTCTAGTGTGCCATGTACCCACATTTTTTGACCACTTCCTAAACTGGTGTACTTTTATTGTTAAACTCTCCTTGGCTATTATACTAGATTGCAATACAATCTGTCTACCACCTAAAGCACTATCCCCTGGGCTTGAGAATAATGTCAAGCTTAGAGAAGCTTAGTATTTTTTGACTAGATAAAGGAATGAATGAAAAAATATGAGTTTCATCCAGAGAGGTGGAAAAAGAGTTTAGCTTTAATGAGAATCACAGAATTAAGAGTTATAGGGATTGAGTTTGAGTCTTACCATTATCTTTTAATGTCTATATAATTTTAGGCAAGACTTCCTTTCTCTGAACTTCAGTTCTTTTGCAAAATGGAGATGATAGTAGTAATAATATCAGTAGCAATAAAAATAGTAAAGTATGTTTATATAGCAAACACTCCATAAATTTGTTAATCTTTTTTTTTTCCTAAAAAATAGAATCCTGTATATGCAGTCCACACATGTGGACTTCACACTGTCTTCATTGAAGTAAGAGGAGATTTACTTAAAACTTTGGACAGCTATGCACATCAATTACAAGATAAGCTTACCTGGCTTTGCTATGATTTGATTGTCTTATAGACCCATTCATTTTCTTGCTGTTGCATTGTCTTGTCATATGTTCAGATACTAAAGATAGGTCAGGGTGAGTCAGTTTTAGAACACAGCCTTCTCTGAAAAGAGTTCATCGTGCTAATGGTATATGAAGTGAAATTTCCAGGATGATGAACGTGCAGATGTTAACAGAGTTCCATGTTATTTTCTAATGTGGTTTGACTTTTGTTAACTATTATCAGGGACAAACCTGTATACTACTGATCTGCTCTGTTTTCTCTACAGAAATGTATAGTTGAGATGTGATGACTAATATGTTTTCAAGAAATGCTACTGTAACCTTTAAGTCTGATGGGTAGATTGAGCATTTAAAGCTGTAGCTTTTCTCACTGCATCTGGATGACTGTATCTTCTTAGCAGATGAATCACTTTATGAATATGCATGAGCTTATAAGCACAGATTTTTTTTTTATAAAAAGTTCTTATGTTTTGAAACAAAATTGCATTGGTAGTGTTTTCCAGCTGAGAAGCTTTCCATTTGCCCTAGAATTTCTTTGAATAATATGTTTTTCTTTTCTGTTATTCACACTACATTTTAGTGGCATCTCTGGCTTTATTTTCTCTACTTGATTTCTAATTTCATTGTTTTCACCTCACCTTTTAGATAGGTAAAATGGCAGTGACTCATTTTAGATTGACAAAAGAGGTAGCTCAGCAGCTGTAGACCTGGTAGATATTAGAGCACTAAATTCCTGTCACCAGCCTTCTCTTTATTGTCCATGTAAGGCTTGTTACAGAGAAGTGCCATTCAGTTATTTAAAATTTTTTAGAAATTTGTTTACTTTTTTTTAATTGAACAACAAAGACACACTCACACTCACACATTCTCTCTCTTCCTCCCCCTCCTCCTCAAGACAGACAGAGATCTTCCATCTGCTGATCTTCCATCTGCTAGTTCATTCCCCCAGATTCCCATAACAGCTGGTGCTGGACCAGGCCAAAGCCAGGAGCTTGAAACTCCAGGGACTCGAGTACTTGAGTTATCCATCTGCTCCCTCCCAGATGCACATTAGCAGGAAGCTGTGTTGGAAACAGAGTAACTGCAATGCAAACCAGGCATTCTCATATAGGATGCAGGTATCCCAAGAGGCAACTTAAGCCACAGCACCAAATGCTTGCTTCTGGTCAGTCTTTCAATATATAATCTGTAGGTCAAGTGACCTTGTCAGATTAGATTTATATTTGATATGGAGGTTTACTGGTGTTATTTCTTCAAGACCCCCCTTCCCTTTCAGATTTATTTATTTGACAGAATTACAGACTCGAGGTGGGGGAAGAGCTGTTCTTTCATCTGATGGTTCACTCCCCAAATGGCTGGGCTGGGCTGGGCCAGGCAGAAGCCAGGAGCCTGGAACTTGTAGCTGTCAGGGACCCAAGTACTTTAGCTATCTTCCACTGCTTTTCCCAGGTGCATTAGCAGGGAGCTGGATCAGAAATGGGACAGCTGGGACTCAAACCTGCACTCATATGGGATGCCAGTGTCAAGCACAATGTTGGCTCCTCTTTCAGACTTTTTTTTTTTAAGGCATATTTATTTATTTGAAAGAGTAACAGAAAGGAAGAGACAGACAGAGATCTTCCATTCACTGGTCCATTCCTTAGGTGGCGCTTGGGCCCCTGCCATCCACGTGGAGACCTGGTTGGAATTCTGGACTTCTGTCTTCAGCCAGGTCCAACTCTGGCTGTTTTGGGCATTTAGGGAGTAAACCAGAGGGTGGAACCCTCCTCTGCCTTTCAGGTTGATGAAAATTAAAAAATGTGTACTCTCAAGTTATTCAGGTAGACCTTTTTCCTTTTTCTTCAGTATATCAATAGTGTGCGTCAACTCAGAATGTTGAAATTTGTTTTATTAGTACTTTAATGAACGTTTATTATATTATATTGCAGAATACAAATATATCCTTTGTCTATATCTTCCCTTTTTCTCTTGCATAAACTCTAAGTTCCTTGCAGTTACATTCATTTATATAATTTTAAAGATTTTCTTTTATGCATGGAACAGCTTCTTTTTCTGATGAAAATGGTTACTGTAAAACTCAGGTTTGAGAAGTTGATATCAGTGGCTTAGTGTGGAACACAAGCACTGTGTGAAGTAGAAAAAGCCTTGGAAAGGCTCAGGTGAATGGAGTTCCAGGTGTGGCTCTCCACTTGATTCATATCCTCTATAATAATCTAGCAATAAAAATAATAACACTTTTATTTATGAAGTATGTCAAGCACTTTTATAGACATTGAAGATGACATTTTAGATTTGGTCATCTTATATTGAGCAAAGGTATGAATAGAGTTATTCCCATTTTATGATGTGGAATCTAAAGCTCAAAAAATTTAAGAGATATGCTCAAGGTCACATAAGTGGCAAAGGCCAGGACCAGGATTTATTCTTATTCCATAGTTTTTTTTTTTTTTCAATCATACTAAACTGGCACTTGTTTTTATTTTTATGGGCATTGGTTGTAAAATGAAAGGTTGGAATAGTGAGAATCAGTGATTTTCAAGGTATATTTACCCAGAGTCTTAGGATTCTCAACAGTGGCCTTCATATTAGCCTGAGTACTAACTGGAGTGTACACACTGCGGTAAGGTGGTGATTATTATTCAAATGAAGATTGTCTTTTGATTTTGTTATTACTGATGGATGATTTAGTGTGATGGGGTGAAACAGCGGGTGGAAAGTCATCTGATATAAACTATTTTGTTCTTTAAAAGATTTATTTACTTATTTGAGAGGCAGAGTCACAGACAGAGAGAGGAAGAGACAGACAGGTCTTCTGTCTGCTGGTTCACTCCCCAAACGGCTGCAACGGCCTTTCTGAAGCCATGGCCCACGAGCCAGAAGCTCTATACTGGTCTCCCACATGTGTGGCAGGGGCCCAAACATGTGGGCCATCTTCTACTGCTTTTTCCAGATCGTAGCAGGGAGCTGGATCAGAAGTGGAGCAGCCAGGACACGAATCAGGGCCCATATGGGATGCTGGCGCCACAGGTGGAAGATTAGCCTACTGTGCCACAGTGCTGTCCCCCCCCACCCCCTTTTTTTTTTAAAGAGAAGCGGATTCCATAGCTACTTAAAAAAATGTTTTGAGGGTATGGCGCTGTGGTGTAGTAGGTTAAGGATCTGCCTGTGGCTCTGGCATCCTGTATGGATACCAGTTGGAGTCCTGACTGCTCTATTTCCTATTCAGCTCCCTGTTGTTGGCCTGGTAAAGCAGTGGAAAGTGGCCTAAGTGTTTGGGCCCCTGTACCCACATGGGAGACCTGTAAGAAGCTCCTGGCTCCTGGCTTTGGATTGTCCCAGGTCAGGCTGTTGCAGACATTCAGGGAGTGAACCAGCAGATGGAAGACCAACATCTCTGTCTCTTCTTTCTCTGTAACTCTACCTCTCAAGTAAATAAATAAAATCTTAAAAAAAAATGTTTTGAGAGGCTGGCATTGTGGCACAGTGTATTAGTGTGTTAAGCTGCTGCCAGCAACACTGGCATCTCATGTAGTCCTGGCTACTCCACTCCAATCTAGTTCCCTGCTAATGTTTCTGAGAAAGCAGCAGCAGATGGCCCAAGTGCCTGGGTCCCTGCACCCTGCTGGGACACCTGGATGGGGTTTCTTTGCTCCTGCCTTTGGCCTGGCCTAGCCCTGGCTATTGGAACCCTTCTTGGAGTGAACCAGCAGATAGATCTCTCTGTCTCTCTCCCTCTTCCTTTCTGTCTGTAATGCTGCATTTCAAATAAATAAATATAATCTTTTAAAAAACATTTGAAAATTATTGCATTAGACGATTTCTAAGGCATATTTAAACCTAAGAGTTTGTAAAATATGGCAGCCTTAATTTGGTTTTTCTTTTCTGTTATTCACACTACATTTTAGTGGCATCTCTGGCTTTATTTTCTCTACTTGATTTCTAATTTCATTGTTTTCACCTCACCCTTTGGATAGGTAAAATGGCAGTGACTCATTTTAGATTGACAAAAGAGGTAGCTCAGCAGCTGTAGACCTGGTAGATATTAGAGCACTAAATTCCTGTCACCAGCCTTCTCTTTATTGTCCATGTAAGGCTTGTTACAGAGAAGTGCCATTCAGTTATTTAAAATTTGGTATTATTATCAAATGGCGATAATGGTAAATATATAGATGTTTGCACCTTATGTCAGTTTACAGTAATAGGTCATTATTGAAGCCGTATCTTCCAAGATAGTCTTTATTCTTATTGGTTTAAATGCCTGTTTTAAGTAGTCTTTAGGAGTAAAGAGAAAAAATATCAGAAATGAACAATGAGTAATAATGTTTAAGTAGCCAATGTGAGTAGTACATTCTTTTCTTTTCTTTTCTTTTCTTTTCTTTTCTTTTCTTTTCTTTTCTTTTCTTTTCTTTTCTTTTCTTTTTTTTTTTTTTTTACAGGCAGAGTGGACAGTGAGAGAGAGAGACAGAGAGAAAGGTCTTCCTTTGCCGTTGGTTCACCCTCCAATGGCCACTGTGGCCGGCGCACCGCGCTGATCCGAAGGCAGGAGCCAGGTGCTTCTCCTGGTCTCCCATGGGTTGCAGGGCCCAAGCACTTGGGCCATCCTTCACTGGCTTCCTGGGCCACAGCAGAGAGCTGGCCTGGAAGAGGGGCAACCGGGACAGAATCCGGCGCCCCGACCGGGATTAGAACCCGGTGTGCTGACGCCGCTAGGTGGAGGATTAGCCTAGTGAGCCGTGGCGCCGGTCATGAGTAGTACATTTTTAAAATGACTGTTAGAATGGTTGACTTTGTAGTTAGACTGAGTTATTTTAAAACATGAAACTGTTGTACTTTAGCCTGCATTAGTTGTCTTGAGTGTCTTTTGTGTTTTCTGAAATCTGCCAATAGTTAAACCTGGTATTCCTATCAAGCAGAAGTTCTTTGCTTCTAGAGTGAAGGTGTTATTTTATTTGCTTCCAAACAAAGTAGGCCTGTCTGGCCAGATTACTCTTCTGTTTACTCTTTTTTTTTTTTTTTTTTTTTTTTTTTTTTTTTTTTTTTTAACAGGCAGAGTGGACAGTGAGAGAGAGAGAGAGAGAGAGAGAGAGAGAGAGAGAAAGGTCTTCCTTTGCTGTTGGTTCACCCTCCAATGGCCGCCACTGCTGGCGCGCTGCGGCCAGCAAACTGCGCTGATCCGAAGGCAGGAACCAGGTGCTTCTCCTGGTCTCCCATGGGTTGCAGGGCCCAAGCACTTGGGCCATCCTCCACTGGCTTCCTGGGCCACAGCAGAGAGCTGGCCTGGAAGAGGGGCAACCGGGACAGAATCCGGCGCCCCGACTGGGACTAGAACCCGGTGTGCTGACGCCGCTAGGTGGAGGATTAGCCTAGTGAGCCGCAGCGCTGGTCCAGATTACTCTTCTATTTGCAGGTCATAGTGGCAATTTCCATTTATGATAGTACTTACATTTGTATCATTTTACATTTTCTCCATTGCCCTACACAATGTGGTAACTAGCTTATTGATGACCATGAGAGACTAATTTGGGTCTTGTGGCTATCAGTACAATTTCAGTCCATTTCTTCATCTATTAATCTATCTGAGCAGATATCATAGGAGGACTTTCTATGATGCCTTTGATACAGGGATGATTTGCTGAGCTTTGTCTGGTACCTTGGGCATCTCTAGTTGCTGAATGTGGGTTATGTGCTCACAGGCATGTCCACACTACCCTGAGACCATTTCCTTTATACTGTGTGTAGGCTATGAAAGTCCCATGGGTAGTTAATTCTTCAAGATTTAATTAGTACATAGAAGCTGGAAATGTAGACAAAATGAAAAAGAGCAAGTTTTTTCAGCTGGACTTTTTGTCTTTTTTTTGTGTGATATGTTGCTTACCTTTAGTACTTCCTAACACAGGGTTTGGCTATTAAATACTTGTCTTTGACTTGTGTAATTTTTGGGTGAAGCTTACACAGCAGAAAACATATAGATATTAAGTATATGGTTCAGTGATGTTTAATGAATCATTAATAGCCATCACCTTAATCAAAAGACAAAATTTTGTCATTCATACCTGTTTCTAGCCAACCTCCTCCAGACACATTTGCTTGTATGATAAAATGATTTTAATATACCCACACACAAAATAATTAGATATTTGTTTCTCTAGCAACTGGTACTATAAATAATATAAAGTAAAACATTTAAAACTAAAGCTTTTTTTAGTAGGCAGGCCTGTAGTTTTAGTAGAATGTTACTTAAAAGCTGATTTCTTAATTCATTAATGGAATTTCTTGTAATTGTTGACAAAGACAATGGTAAGCAAAGTGTCCATGCTACCTTTGCTTTGGACTTTTGCATCTTAAAACATAATCCCTTATATGTGAACTTGAGAGCATCTTTCTTTCTTTCTTTCTTTCTTTCTTTCTTTCTTTCTTTCTTTCTTTCTTTCTTTCTTTCAGGCAGAGTGGACAGTGAGAGAGACAGAGAAAGGTCTTCCTTTTTGCCGTTGGTTCACCCTCCAATGGCCGCCGCGGCCGGCACGCTGCGGCCGGCGCACTGCGCTGATCCAATGGCAGGAGCCAGGTACTTCTCCTGGTCTCCCATGGGGTGCAGGGCCCAAGCACCTGGGCCATCCTCCACTGCACTCCCTGGCCACAGCAGAGAGCTGGCCTGGAAGAGGGGCAGCCGGGACAGAATCCGGCACCCTGACTGGGACTAGAACCCGGTGTGCCAGCGCTGCAGGCAGAGGATTAGCCTATTGAGCTGCGGCGCTGGCCTAGCATCTTTCTTTATCAAAGAGCTCAACAGAAGCAGCAAGTAGTTTCTTTTGGTAGTATGCATATCAAAAAAAAAAAAAAAAAAAAAAAAAAAAAAGGCAGAGAGAACACTGACTCTGTCAGGTCCTCACCTCTTGTATTCCCAGGCTGCATCCCCTTATTTGTAAAACATCATTGGCCGGCGCCGTGGCTCACTAGGCTAATCCTCTGCCTGCAGCGCTGGCACCCCGAGTTCTAGTCCTGGTCAGGGTGCCGGATTCTGTCGCGGTTGCTCCTCTTTCAGTCCAGCTCTCTGCTGTTGCCCGGGAGTGCAGTGGAGGATGGCCCAAGTGCTTGGGCCCTGTAACCCATGGGAGACCAGGAGAAGCACCTGGCTCCTGGCTTCGGATCAGCACGGTGCGCCGGCTTGTGGGGGGTGAACCACTGGCAAAGGAAGACCTTTCTCTCTGTCTCTCTCTCACTGTCCACTCTGCCTGTCCAAAAAAAAAAAAAAAAAAAGAGATATTTAAAACATTAGTTATCTCACCTGGCTGTTATGGACATTGGTTAATGTTTGGAAAATTCTGTGTAAGCAGTGGAGTTCTGTCCATGAGCTGTGGCCATGGTGATGGAGCAAATTTGTACTGAGTGGTTGAACTTTGATAAATACCAGTCTTCCCTAGTCTGACTTGTGATTCCATTTTTCTTTTGTGCAAATAGTTCTGAAGGTTTAATGTTTATTTTTCTTTACACATGCAGTAGGCTTTCTCTACTTGTGTAGAAATTGCCCAAATGATCATGAAAGACCTACTCTCAAGGGCATGTGCTTTATAGGAACTAAGTTGGCTTTTATACTTCTTTTTCTGAACAAATGACTATATAGTTTCAGCCTACTAGTCACACTCCTGGTTTGGGAGGTTGTTTGTTCTTACATATTTGTTTCTGTTTTAGCCAGAAGTAATTGATGTGGTTGAGTTGGGACTTTTCTTTGGGAAAGGTACAACTTGGAACTCCCATTCCCTTTCAAGTAGTAGTGTAGCCCCTTATGGTGCAGTGGTATCAGTAAATTGTTTTATTTCCTCCTTTATTGAAGAAAATTTAGGGGTAGAAAATGATTCTGTTTTGTGGCCCTGATTTTAGTTTTTAAAAATGATTTCATGAGATTTTTTTCTAATGTTGAACATAACGTTTATTCAATATTATCCATGTACACTTAGAAAAACTACTTTTATTTTATATTAAGGAAAGAAGAAACATCAATTAACCCTCACTGATCTAAGCCTAATTTTTTGTTGGTAGTTGAGTTTCAGGTTAATGGATGTATATGTCTGGTAGTAGTGGTAATACATGGCTCTGGAGAGCAAGGTTTCAGGAAAATAATACAAACGAATGAGTACAGAAGATGGAAATGTGATATGAAATTCCTGCAGATTTTTTTCTTTTATTTATTTGAAAGAGTGAGAGAGAGAGGTAGAGACAGAGAGAGAGGTCTTCCATCCGCTGGTTCATTCCCCAGATGGCTGCAATGGCTGGAGCCATGCCGATCTGAAGCAGGAGTCAGGAGCCTCCTCCGGGTCTCCCATGTGGGTGCAGGGGCCCAAGGACCTAGGCCATTCTCCACTGCTATCCCAGGCCTTAGCAGAGAGCTGGATCAGAAGAGGAGCAGCCAGGAGTAGAACCGGCGCCCATATGGGATGCCTGCGCTTCAGGCCAGGGCTTCAACCAGCTGCGCCACAGCACTGGCCCCCTGCAGATTTTTTCATCTGTCCCTGTCTTCTGTCAAGGGAGATGGAACTTAATGTTACTTTGCCTTATATGAGAGAACTGATCTGCAGTTTCAGTGCTCTTGAAGAGTTGTGTGGGGCATATGAGGCTTTTCTTTAATTGATTCAGTCCATTGGAGAGCAAAATACCACTTACATTCCAAATAACAAATTTCCCCTTATTCTTTGACAGAATTTAATGAAGTGATAAAAAAATATCTTTTAAAATACTGCTTCAGTGATTTTTATATATTTTTTAAAGATTTATTTATTTATTTGAAAGGCTGAGTGACAGAGAGAAAGGGCCATGCACACATACACATTGAAAGAAATCTTCCACCCACTGGTGCACTTCCTAAATGTCCACAATGGTCAGCTATGGTCCATGTTGAAGCCAGAAGCCAGGAGTTCCATCTGGATCTTGGACGTGGGTATAGTATATAATCTACATGGGGTAGTATATAGTCTCAAGTACTTGAGCCATTATCTGCTGCTTTGCAGAAGCATTAGCAGGAAACTGGATCAGAAGTGGAGTAGTTGGGACTTGAACTAGGCTCTCTGATATGGAATGCTGGCATCCCAAGTGGTGGCTTAACTCACTGCCCCATAATGCCTGCCCTTCTTTTCTTAACCTTTTTGTCTAGTCTTAAACTTATGTGGCATAAAAGCATTACTTTGTGAACTTTAATACTTCTTATTCACAATTATTTCTTATTTGGATTAGTTAAATCTGAAGTGTAAATTAACAAAGCTTATCTTAGTCATCTTAGTAGTTTCTCTTCCTCAAAAAGAAGTTGATAGGCAATTTATGTAAAATTTTTAATTAAATTCATTTGTCCCACTTTTGACTACTTATCAGCCAATTTCAGAATATTGTTTCTTGATATAATCTTCATTTTGAACTTTAATGACTAACGTGTCACTTTTTTATTTGGAAAATATCATTTCTGGAATCTGTTATTATCATTTAGAAAACTTTGTAGCTACAGAATTTGCTGTTGGTTCCCCTAAAGTCAAACCTTTATGATTAGTTTTGAGCAAAATTAATCAGAATTAATGTGAATTTGGCCCAAGACAGACTGAAACCAGTGTTTTACAGTCTTAAAAATGGTTGAAGACTATTTGGCCTAGTAGTAAAAATGCTGTTTAGTATTCCTGCATCTCATATCTAGCTGACGGGGTTCAAGTACCAGCTCTGCTCCTGATTCGGGCTTCCTGCTAATGTGCACCTTAGGAGGCCATTGGTGATGGCGTAAGTACTTGGGTCCTTTCCACCCATGTGGTAGACTTTGACTGAGTCCCTTGCTCCTAGCTTTGACCTGGCCTAGTCACAGCTGTTGTAGTCATTTGGAGAGTGAACTACCAGATGGGAGATCTCTCTCTGCTTTTCAAATAAGATAAGATAGATAAGATAGGACAGGAAACAGACGAGTACCAATACAACAAATCTTCCATTCACTTGTAACAAGTATTTTTTAATTTTTAAAATGGGACTATCTTTTTCATAAATGTTCAGATTTTTGCAGGTTTTTCTGTTTGGTTGTTTGTACATTTAATTATTGACTGTGGTAGTTCTTTATATATTTTGGATGTAAGCCTTTTTTCCCCTTGGTTGTACATAATTATTACAAGAGATCTTGTTTCTTTTGGTAGCTTGCTTTTTCACTGTTTATGGTGGTTTTTGATAAATAAGTTCCTAATTTTATTTACTCTTACTTTTTTTTTCAAAATAACATTTACTTATTTGAAGAGAGGGCGGGGGAGAGAGAGAGAGAGAGATCAAACACTATCCTCTGGTTCACTTCCAAATGTCTGCAACAGCTGGGACTGGAGCAGGCTGAAGCTGGGAGCCAAGAACTTAGTCTAAGCCTCCCACATGGGTTGCAGGGACCCAGCTAGTTGAGCTATCTAGTGCTGCCTCCCAGGGTATGTGTTAGCAGTCAGCTAGAATCCATAGTGGAAGCAGGACTTGATCCTAGGCATTCTGATATGGAATGTGGGTGTCCCAAGTAGAGTCTTAACTAGTGTACCAAGTGCTGGTCCCCAGGTTCTTAATTTTACTTTATTTTTAATGTTTAAAAAATATTTACTTATTTATTTGAAAGGCAGAGCTACAGAGAGGTAGAGGCAGAGAGAAAGAAAAGAGGGGTCTTCCATCTGCTGGTTCACAGTGGCCACAATGGCCTGAGCTGGGCTGGTCCAATCTGAAGTCAGGAGCCAGGAGCTTCCTCTGGGTCTCCCATGTAGCTGCAGGGGCCCAAGCACTTGAGGCATCTTCTGCTGCTTTCCCAGGCCACAGCAGAGAGCTGGATCAGAAGTGGAGCAGCCAGGACTCTAACTGGCACCCCCCATATGGGATGCTGGCACTGCAGGAGATTGACCTAACTCAATGATTTTTAATTTTGATTTCTCTCAAGTAAGATCATAAGATAAGGTCTGAGTAGATAACAGTGGAAACTATATTTTGTTATACTTGTTTTAAAAAAAAGATTTATTTGAAAGTCAGAGAGAGATAGAGAGAGAGAGAACTTCCAGCTGCTGGGTCCCTCCCTATATGGCCACAATGGCTAGGGCTGGGCAGGCTGAAGGCCGGAGCCAGCAGCTTCTTCCAGGTCACCCATATGAGTGCAGGTGCCCAAACACCTGGGCCATCTTTCACTGCCTTCCCAGGCACATTTGCCAGGAGCTGGACCAGAAGTCGAGCAGTGGGTAGCAAGGGCGTAAGCACTCCTGGGCTGCCTTTCCCAGACTAGCAGCAGGGAGCTGGATCGGAAGTGGAGCAGCTGGGTCTCAAACAAGTCCCCATATGGGGTGCCAGCATTAAAGGTGGCTTTACCCTCTATGCCCCAACACTGGGCCTGTTTTGCTTTTCTAAAGCTGAGAATAATTATAGCTTTTGTATTCATGATTAAACTACCCAGGTTAAATAAAATTTCAGTTATCTTTGCTGTTAACTGAAGTTGTATCCTTTCTCTGTTGGATCTGAGTTTGAGCAACTTCGATCTACAATAAGTCCTTTTTTTTTTTTTTTTTAGACTTTTTAAACTTTTTATTATTTATTTCAAATAGTTACAGAGAGAACGGTAGAGACAGAGAGAGAGTTCTTCTATTCGCTGGTGCAAGGGCCAGAGCTGCACCGATCCAAAGCCAGGAGCTTCTTCCGGGTCTCCCATATTTGTGCATGGGGCCCAAGGACTTGGGCCATCTTCTACTGCTTTCCCAGGCCATAGCAGAGAGCTGGATTGGAAGAGGAGCAGCCGGGACTAGAACTGGTGCCCATATGGGATGCTCGTGCTTCAGGCCAGGACTTTAACCCGCTGTATCATGATGCGGGCCCCTACAATAAATCTTTAATTTATCCTTTTTTGTTTTTCAAGTAAATTTTGTTTATTCATAAACATAACTTAGTTCACAAAGTTTTTTTTTTTTTTTTTTTTGTTTGTTTGTTTGTTTTACAGGCAGAGTGGATAATGAGAGAGAGAGAGAGAGAGAGAAAGGTCTTCCTTTTGCCGTTGGTTCACCCTCCAATGGCCGCCACGGCTGGTGCACTGCAGCCGGCATACCGCGCTGATCTGAAGGCAGGAGCCAGGTGCTTATCCTGGTCTCCCATGGGATGCAGGGCCCAAGCACTTGGGCCATCCTCCACTGCCTTCCCGGGCCATAGCAGAGAGTTGGCCTGGAAGAGGGGCAACCGGGAAAGAATCCGGCGCCCCGACTGGGACTAGAACCCGGTGTGCCAGTGCTGCTACTTGGAGGATTAGCCTATTGAGCCGTGGCGCCGGCCGTTCACAAAGTTTTTAAAAATTTTGTCTGCAGACTTTTAACATAAAGGCCTAAGAGTGACAAGCAGGTGTCGGGGGAATATATTAAAAACAAAAGTATCTTTGGTGATTAAAAAAAACTTGGAAACCTATTATTCTAATTATTTTACAGGGTTTTTCTAGTTGCAAAATATTACAAGTCAATGAAAAAGAGAATATTTGTAGCTTTGTTTCACTAAGTGTTGAATAGGGTCATCTGGGCAAAGACCACAAAGATTGTGAGCAGGGACAGAAAACCTTTGGCTGACTAGAGTAGTGAGAGAAGGGAAGACTGCCAGTGTTAGCAAGGATTGATCAGAAGTGTCTGTTCATATGTGGGGAGAAAAATGGGAAAGAGGCAATTCTTGACAGAGTGACATAAGCAAAGATATGAAAACATGATAGTGCAAGTCATTTTTTAGAGACAGTAAATGCATCAGTTTAGTATTAAAAGATGATGAGAAAGTAGTTTGAGGCTAATGTATGAAGGCCTTTAAAGATAAAACTGGGTGCTGGTGTTGTGGCCTATGGGTTAAGCTACTGCCTGCAGCGCCAGAATCCCATATGAGTGCTGGTTTGAGTATTGGCTGCTCCACTTCCAATCCAGCTGCCCGCTAATGCACCTGGGAAAGCAGTGGAGGATGGCCCAAGTGTCTGGGCCCCTGCACCCATGTGGGAGATCTGGAAGAAGCTCCTGGCTCCTGGCTCCTGGCTTCAGATCCGCCCAGCTCTGGCCATTGCGGCCATTTAGGGAGTGAACCATCGGTTGGAAGACACTTTCTCTTTGTGTGTGTTTGTGTGTGTCTAACCCTACCTTTCAAATAAATAAAATCTTTAAAAAAAACATAAAAACTTAACGCCTTGGGAAAAGTTAACAGCTGCAAGTGTGATGGTGCCATGAAGATTCCAGTTCTGTGAAATGACTATTGACTTGCTTGAGGATGTCCTGTATTTTCAAGTATAAAGAGTGATGTCTGGTGCTTGAAGGTATTAACTTTTTTTAAGGTATTTAAGCGATAATCAGAGAGAGATTGTAGTGATAGACAACCAAGCGGGAACCTCATTTTATTAAAGTTTTTAAACAATACCTTACAAAATTTTGTGTGTGAATGAATTCTCAGTAAATCCCAAACAGCTTCTCTCAGTGCTAAAAACTGGCTGATAAGTGCCGTTGAATTCTTTGTAAACCTAACAAAACTTAACAGAATTTCTCATTCTGGGAAAGAAATGATTTTCTCTATGTAATTTCTTTAGAAAACTGCTTGAGAATAGTTCATTATTATGTGTAACAGTGGTCAGAAATATTTCTCTCCATGGTACAAAACAATGACTCAACCAAAACCTAGGAATGTAATCAAAATGCACCCATACTATTAGGTACAAGTTCAGACAGTCCCTGTTTGCCTTCCTTTTTATTACTCCTTCTTACCCCATTGTGGTTTAGCCTGACTAATCTATTTGCAACACATCAACATTCTGCAGAAGTTTTGTAGTTTCTATTTGAAGGGAACAAACTGGAGGGCTGTGGAAATTTCAGATTTCATCTCAGATAGTATTTGTTAGTAGTGTGTGTGTGTGTTTGTGTATTCTTAAACAACAATCCTTTTTTAAAAAGTTAGTGTCATTTGAGAGGGAGGAGAGACAGCCAGAGAGAGGGAGGGAGAGTGAGAAAGGGTGCTCCCACCTGCTAGTTCACTCCCCAAATGTCCCCATCAGCCAGGACTAGGGTGGTTTGAAGTTGGGAGCTGGGAAGTCAGTCCAGTTCTCCCACATGAATGACAGGGATCCAATCACTTGAGTCATCACCAGGAAGTACATTATTAGGAAGCTGTAGTCAGGAGCCAGGGCCAGGAGCACCTGGGAGGTTTTATTTATTTATTTATTTATTTGAGTGGCAAAGTTATAGACAGAGAGAGGGAGAGACAGAGAGGTCAGTCTTCCATCCACTGGTTCACTCCCGAAATGGCTGCAACAGCTGGAGCTGGGCCAATCTGAAGGCAAGAGCCAGGGGCTTCTTCTGGGTCTCCCATGCAGGTGTTGGGACCAAGAACTCTGGATATCTTCCACTGCCTTCCCTGGCCACCAACAGAGAGGAGCAGCTGGGACACAAACCAGTGCTGCAAGTGGAAGCTTAATCCACTAAGCCACAGCGACAGCCCCCCTGTAATGTCATTTAAATGAAGCGAGGAATGAAGGCTTCCTCTAGAGGAACAGCCTTTAAATGCAGAAAAGGGAGCAGACGTTTAGCCCAGTTAAAATGCCGGTTAAAGACATCGCTGCCTGATATCTGAGTACCTGGGTTTAGCACCTGGCTTTGGCTTCTGGCTCCAGCTTTCTGCTAATGTAGACCTGTGTGGCAATGATCATAGCTCCAGTAATTGGGTCCTTGCTATATGTGGGAGACCCAGATTGAGTCCCGAGTTCCTGGCTTTGGCATGGCCCAATCCTGGCCATTTTGGGCAGTTGGGGAGTGAACGCCACTGGATAAAAGCTCGCTCTCTCGTTCTCTCTCTGCCTCTCAAGTTTAAAAAAAATCAAAGAAGAAATTAAAGAGGACAGTGGCCTTGGGGACAGGGAATGGAGTGTGCTTGGCATATAATTTAATATGTCAGCAGAGAAGAGTTCCACAGTAAGCTGGAACAGCCCTGCTGATGTAATGGGTATAGTCTGAGGGAACGGAAAAAAGATCGTTTAGCAGAAGGAAAAAAAAAAAGATTGTAGTATCCTTAGAAGGCCTTGAATTGCTCAGGTGAACACAACAACCTAGTTTTCTTGTCTCTGGCTTAGCAGTTTTCTCCATGTCTGGAGTAACTGTCAAAGTTTTCACTCCAGGTAGGAAAGGTTTTGCTTACCTGACAACCCCACCCATCCTTTTGCCATGTTTTGCAGTTTCTATGATCTTTGTCACTGTGTAGCTGCATCAACCTCCATGGGGGATGAACAGATGTTGTCATTTGTGTTATTTTAACTAATCAAAATATATTTCCCACACAATACATCATCATTACAAGGACTTTAGTGGTATAGTTGTGTGAGATTGGTAAGTGATCTCGAGGTTTAACAAAAAGAAGAATGGTACAATGTCAGCATAAAACAAAGTAGTTGTATGAAATTTTTTTTAAGTAGTTGAGTACCCAGTAAGTCAATTGTAAGGTATGTTGGTTTGGTCTATTTGTTATAGGATACTAATAAAGTGTTCTTTGACCCATTGAGCAATTGTGACGTTCGTGGTATTTATGAAATGGTTAACGTTTGGAGCAATTATTGACTGTGCATCATAGTTTCTTAAAAATGCAAACTGTACCTTTATCTTCCTACATTTAGTTGGTCTAATTTTGGAATAATTTTTTTCTGGGTTGCTTTGTGTACTTTGTGTACTTACAGACTCATACAATGAATGCTTCAAGAAAGTAATGTTACCAAATATAAGGCTATTTGTGATTTAGTCGTCTGATTTACAGTCCACAACTGTGATGAGTCTTCAAAAAAGTTTGTGGAAAATATTACTATGAAAAAACTATGCATGAATTTCAAAAATTTTTTATACTAAAGTAAACTTACCTCTTAATTCTATTTTTCTATGAAATTTTTTTTTAGATTTATTTATTTATTAGAGAGATCTTCCATCTGCTGGCTCACTTCCCAAATGGCCATAACAGCTGGGGCTGGGCCATGGTAAAGCCAAGATCCAAGAGCATCATCTGCAGGTCCCCTCATGGGTGCAGGTGGCCCAAGTACTTGAGCCATCTACTACTGCTTTCGCAAGCATGTTAGTAGGGAACTGGATCAGAAGTGGAGCGTCTGGGACTCAACTGATGATGTGCCAGCATTGCAAGCAGCAGCTTAACTCACTGTGCCACAGTGCTGGCCCCTTTCCATGAGCTTTTCAAGTACCCTGTGTTTTCTGGATTGAATTTTTCATTTAGTTAACCAAAATGTTTTCTTTTATTTTTGTAAAAAAATTTTATTTATTAATTTGAAAGTCACAGATACAAGAGACAGAGAGAGATGCTTCTTCTCACTCCCAAATGCCTGCAGCAACTAGGGTTGGGTTAGGCCAAAGCCAGAGGACTAGAAGGAAACTCAATTTGGGTCTCCCGTGTGGGGGTGTCAGGAACCCAGGTATTTGAACCATTATCTGCTGCCTCCATGATGTGAATTAGCAGGAAGCTGAATTGGGAACATGGAGCCACACTTCCAGCCTAGGCACTCTAATATGGGATATGGGTATCCAAAGAAGTGGCTTAACTGCTGTGCCAAATGCCTCCCCAATTATTCAAGTACCCTTTTAATTTTCTGTCTTTTTTTTTTTTTTTTTTTCCCATTTAAGAGGTAGAGTTACAGACAATGAGAGGGAGAGACAGAGAGAAAGGTCTTCCTTCCGTTGGTTCACTCCCCAAGTGGCCACAGTGGCCAGAGCTGTGCCTATCAAAGCCAGGAGCCAGGTGCTTCCTCCTGGTCTCCCATGAGGGTGCAGGGGCCCAAGCACTTGGACTATCTTCTACTGCTTTCCCAGGCCACAGCAGAGAGCTGGATCTGAAGAGGAGCAGCCAGAACTAGAACTGGCGCCCATATGGGATGCCGGCGCCGCAGGTATAGGATCAACCTACTGTGCCACAGCACTGGCCCCTATCTGTCTTAACTATGTAGAATTAAATCCTTTCCCAATATGATTTTGAAGTGTTTTCAGTTTGAGAAAGAAACAACATTGTCATTCTCTGTAGGGAAAACTTTTAATCAAATATATAGATAGTATCTTATGTGCTTGATTGAATTTTGGTTTTGACTTCTTTATATGGGAATTTAAGTTTTTTTTCTTGTAGTTTAGAAGTTTCCCCTTTTCTGTTTTTTTCTCCTTTGCTTTTATATTAACAAATTTGTGAGCTTGGGAACTTTTAATAGAAAGAGTATAGAGTTTGGTAATAGAAAGTCTTAGGTTCAAATTCTAGCTTGATGTTGGCTGAATTACTTAATGTTTAGGTTCCTCAGTTGCAGATGGGATTTTTGGGGGGGATTAAATCAGAATAAAAGTACTTTGCATAACATAAATATTAGTTTATTTTTCTGTAGCAATCATTTATGCTTGAGAGCCAAATTACCTACTTGTTTTGGAATAAATCAAGATTTTATGGCTCTATTTCAGAAATTTTCTTCAAAATTAGTCTTTTTATCACATTTCCCTCTCTTTTAATTTTTAACACTAAGTTTTCTATTTGCCAAATATCTTTCTATTTTATTTTCCAAAAGTGATGTTTTCAGGTACTGAAGTGTATCAAAAGGAACGCAGTATGCATTATTTAAGTGAAGAAAGTTGAACAACTTTACAGTGCAGTAAACTTACATTCTAAACTCTTAGAGTTTACCTAATGTCAGATTTCTAAGTCTAAATCAGAGTTATTATGTACTGTAGCATGATTGTTAGCCCCTGGAGTGGGCAGCTGTGAAGATGTAATGGAAGGGCTAGCGCTGTGGCATATCGGGTAAGGCCACCGCCTGCAGTGCTGGCGTACTGTATGGGCACCGGTTTGAGTCCTGGCTGCTCCACTTCCGATCCAGCTCTCTGCTATGGCCTGGGAAAGCAGTGGAGGATGGCCTAGGTCCTTGGGCCCCTGCACCCGCGTCGGGGACCCAGAGGAGGCTCCTGGCTCCTGGCTTCGGATCAGCATAGCTCCAGCTGTTGTGGCCATTTGGGGAGTGAACCAGAAGATGGAAGACCTTTCTCGCTGTCTCTCTCTCTCTCTCTTTCTCTCTCTCTAACTTTGCCTTCAAATAAATAAGTAAATCCTTTTTTTGAAAAAAAAAAAAATATCTGGCATTATTGAGGATAACTATGTTAGAAAATTTATAAGAAAATTGAAAACTAGAAATTTGTGAACCACCTTGGAAAAAGCATTCTATGTGATTTTACATATATATGTTAAATTCCTTATAAGCACAAATTCCTAAGAGATACTGTCAGAATACATTAGAGAAAGCAAGCATAGCTTATTCAGTTTACATATAATCTTAAGTATGTAGATAGGTTGTTGGAGGTATTCTTTGAAATAGTGTAGAGTCATATCTGTCAGGAGTGGTCTAGGTGTGACTTATCTTAAGAATAGGAGCAGATCTGTCAAAATTATTTAACTTTGTGGCTCAATCCCTACATCATAATGTTTTTAGGTAGGAAAGAGGTACAGTTGAAAGATTGTGTCATATTTATCTCAGATTTATTTCAAGTTGCTGTTTCTGGAGGTTTCCTTCTTTCCTGTATTTCTCATCTTTTCTGTTTTCTTGAGAAGATCTCACTTCATTTTCCTTGTATATTTTCACATACAAGCATAGTTCTTGTATTTCTGTGAAATGATACTTCACCTAATATGCACTGTGTTTCTTTGAGGAAATAGTAACTTCATGGTATTTCAAGGTCATTGAAAAATAAGACTGGAACATAGGATTTTTTTTTCAAAGTTTAATCCACATAAAGTTTAATCAGGTTAATGAAAATATCAAAATTTTTCACTTAGTGTATGGCAGCAGAAATTAAATTTTTGTTATAAGTAATACAGTATTTGGTGTTTCCATTATTGACAAACTATGCTGCAGAAAGAGTGATCACATTAAATCTTAATTCATCAGGGTCACGTTCCGTAAACTTCTTGCAAACTTCTATGGCATCCTCTAATAAACTTTCATCACTAGTTTTTCCATGGTTAATTGGAAATGGTTTCCGCCCATCTAATTCATAGAGATGCCCATCTACATGAACTAATGCAATAAAATGAAGATCTACTTTTTCATCTATATTTGGTGCCTCAGTCTGACCTTCGTGGGCACTGGTCTCATGAGTCACTTGAATGGCGTCATAGTTCTCCAAGTACTTGGCTCATTCTTCAGGGCTCATTGACACAGACTCTTCCAGGAATTTTTTTCAAGGTTGATCCAGATTCAAAGTGCATCTTGTCTTTATTGTTCGCAATAGCACATGGATCAATCCGATTGTTCCACAGGCATTGCTGATTGTTTGCTTCATGAAATATACTGATGATGTCACATCCTGTCCCTGAGATTTTATTTTTTCCTCTTCTTCTGTTCTGAATATTTCATACTTTTCTGTAATAGGGAAGAGAAGTAACACTGCACAAACTGGTCTTGGTACCATGCTAAGAAGTTCAGGATCCATTCCATATACATCAACAAACTGCCAGTTAGGATGCAGACCTAATTTCTTGAGAAACTGGTTGGTGACCTCTGGATTAGCCTCCAGCGGCAGTCAGCGCTGACCCTCCATGATTGCTCTGCCCGGCCTCTCTCCAGCTCTCATAGGATTTTTTTAAAACCAGCCTAATTAACAGTAAATTTTCATGTGACAACAATGGTAGTCACTTTCATCTTATCTTTTTTTCCTCAGAAACCTGAGCTATTTATTTGGATAGTTATATATTTTTTAAAAAGGATATCTTTAATTCAAAACATACTTTATTATGTAGCTTGGCCAGACTACAGTTCCCGGGGCTTCCACTATTGGCTAATGATGGTTAGTGTGTGGAGGATGGCGTGCCTTACAGCTGGGCTGTGGCATAGCTGCCATTGTGCAGATTTCCACTTTTAAAGAATTTGCTGAGTGGAACTGGCATCTCCCTGAGTTGAGCAGAAAAGCCTCTATGGTGAGGATTAATAACTAGCTATAGGGTGCCAGTGTTAAGCCTCACTGGTGACACCAGCATCCCATGTGGGTGCCAGTTCATATCTCAGCTGCTCCACTTGCAATCCAGCTCTTTGCTAATGTGCCTGGAAGAGCAGCTGAAGATTTCCCAAGTCCTTGGGCTCCTGCACCCGTGTGGGAGGCTGGGTGGTGTTCCTGGCTCCTGGCTTTGGCCTGGCTCAGCCTCAGCCTCAGCCTCAGCCATTGCAGTCATCTGGGGAGTAAACCAACAGATGGAAGATTCTGCTGCCCCTCACCCTCAACTCTGCCTTTCAAGTGAATAAGTACCTTAAAAAAACAAAACAAAACAAAACTAGGTATAGTTTTTGAAGTGTATTTAGATTTCTTATTTTTATTTATGAGAGAGGGAGAGAGAGAGAGAATAAGAGAGAGGTACAGACAGACCAAGAGAGCAGAGCACTCCCATCCACTTGTTCACAATAACCAAGGCCCAAAGGCTCACAATAACCAGGGCTAACCTGGGTTGAAACTGGGAGCCGGGAACTCAACCATGAAGGTGTCAGGAACCTAATCACTTAAGCCATCACCGCTGCCTCTTAGGACATGCATTATTGGGATTCAAAAGCTAGAGCTGAGTATGGAACCTAAGTACTCCAGTATAGAACAGGTGTATGTGTGTGTGTGTGTGTGTGTGTGTGTGTTTAAATTTTTGACAGGCAAAGTGGACAGTGAGAGAGACAGAGAGAAAGGTCTTCCTTTGCCGTTGGTTCACCCTCCAATGGCCGTCGCGGCCGGCGCGCTGTGGCTGGTGCACCATGCTGATCCGATGGCAGGAGCCAGGTACTTATCCTGGTCTCCCATGGGGTGCAGGGCCCAAGCACTTAGGCCATCCTCCACTGCACTCCCTGGCCACAGCAGAGAGCTTCCCTGGAAGAGGGGCACCCCGACTGAACTAGAACCCGGTGTGCCGGCGCTGCAAGGCAGAGGATTAGCCTAGTGAGCCGCGGCGCCGGCCAGGTGTGTGTTTTAAGAATTTATTTTGGCCGGCGCCGCGGCTCACTAGGCTAATCCTCTGCCTTGCAGCGCCAGCACACCGGGTTCTAGTCCCGGTCAGGGTGCTGGATTCTGTCCCGGTTGCCCCTCTTCCAGGCCAGCCCTCTGCTGTGGCCTGAGAGTGCAGTGGAGGATGGCCCAAGTGCTTGGGCCCTGCACCCCATGGGAGACCAGGAGAAGTACCTGGCTCCTGCCATCGGATCAGCCGGCTGCAGCAGCCATTGGAGGGTGAACCAACGGCAAAGGAAGACCTTTCTCTCTGTCTCTCTCTCTCACTGTCCACTCTGCCTGTCAAAAAAAAAAAAAAAAAAAAATAAAGAAAGAAAGAATTTATTTTATTTAAAGGGCAGTGTTACAGAGAAGAGATTGGGGAGGGGAGTGGAGGAACAAGAGGCAGGGGGAGAGAAAGAGAGAGAGAGAGAGAGGTATTTTATTCTTTCATCCGTTGGTTCACTCCACAAATGAATGGCTGCAATGGCTGGGGCTGGCCCTTGTCAAAACCAGGAGCCTGAAACTCCATTCAGTTTTCCCAAATGGGTGTCAGGGGCCCAGGATAGGACTCTCTGCTCATTTGGGATGCTGATGTTGTAGGCAATGACTTAACCCACTGTGCTACAACACTGGCCCCAAAACACAGGTGTCTTAACAAGTATTTTAACTGCTAGGCTAAATGCCTATCCCTGAAGTGGATTTTCATTAAAAAAAAAAAAGTACTTATTTAATTTTTATTTTGAAAGGCAGAGAAACAGAGGTTGGTCTTCTACCCACTGCTTCACTCCCTAAATGCTCACAGCTTCCAGGACTGGTATAGACCAAAGCCAGGAGCCTGTAACTCAATCCAGGTCTCCCATGTGGGTGGCAGGGACCAAAGCAAGCACCGGATCCAACATCTACTGCCTCCCAGGGTCTACATTAGCAGGAAGCTGGAGTTAAGAGCTGGATCCCAGAAACTGAACCTAGGTACTCTGAAGTGGGATGTGGGCATTTTAGCTGCTAGGCTAAATGCACACTCCTGGTTTCTCTTTTTCAGCAGTATTTGTTAAAGTATGGTTTTCAGCAGTGCTCTACATCTAAAATGAGGACCAATCTGTACTCCTCACTTCTTTTGATTTAATAAATAATGTGCTTCGACTTTAAATTCTTGACTTGAATTGTTTCTTTTTTTATATGTGAAATTTTTTTAAAGAATTATTTTATTTATTTGAAATGCAGAGTTACAGAGAGAGAGGTCTTCCAGTCCGCTGGTTCACTCTCCAAATGACTGCAACAGCCAGAGCTTTGCTGATCCGAAGCCAGGAGCCAGGAGTTTCTTCTTGGTCTCCCACGCAGGTGCATGGACTCAAGGAGTTGGGCCATCTTCTGCTGCTTTCCCAGGCCATAGCAGAGAGCTGGATCGGTAGTGGAGTAGTCAGTACTTGGACCAGTGTCCATATGGGATTGCCAGCATTGCAAGCTGGGGCTTTCACCCATTGCGAAACAACACCGGCCCCTTGTATGTGAATTTAGGAGCTTCTGTGAAATTGAGTCTACCTAAAGCAAATAGAATAGTTAACAGCAGCAAAATTGAAAAAACTTTTTACTGTGTGCCTGGCATTTCATTGAATATATTATTTAATTCAGAGAACAACTCTGTGAACTGCTTTTAGCTCATGGTTTTTTTACCTTCATTTTATATTAGAAGAAATTGTTCATAGAGATGTTAAACACATTACCCAAAATGCAAAAGTAGTTAGTAGCAGAGCTTGAATTCCAAACCAGATCTGCCCTGAGTTGAGCCTTTCTTTTATGTTTTTATGTTCACTAAAGATTCCTTGAACAGAAATGATTGTTGGGTACATGTAGCTTGGTTAATTCCATATAAATCTTGTCTGTTTCTAAATAGTCATAACCTAATAATTTTTTAAAAGATTTATTTATTTTTATTTGAAAGCCAGAGTTACACAGAGAGAGGAGAGGCAGAGAAAAAGGTCTTCCATCTGCTGGTTCACTCCCCAGATGTCCACAACGGCCAGACTCTGCTGATCCGAAGCCAGGAACCAGGAGCTTCTTCCGGATCTCACACTGGTGCAGGGACCCAAAGACTTGGGCTACCTTCTACTGCTTTCCCAGCCCATAGCAGAGAGCTGGATCAGAAGTGGAGCAGCCGGGTCTCGAACCAGCGCCCATATGGGATGCCAGCGCTTAAGGCCAGGGCGTTAACCCAGTGTGCCACAGCGCTGGCTCCTAGAATCTGATAAACTTAATGTGAATTTCTCATTATAAGAGACTAAATGTAGCAAAAATTAGTATTATAAGAAAGAGAATGTTACTGTGGTAGGCAGACCACTCTCTTGCCTACCTCAATTTTTTTTGTTGTTTTTTAAAATTTTTTATTTTTACTATTTTGACAGGCAGAGTTAGTGAGAGAGACAGAGAGAAAGGTCTTCCTTCCGTTGGGTCACTCCCCAAATGGCCACTACGGCCGGTGCGCTGCACCGATCCAAAGCCAGGAGCCAGGTGCTTTCTCCTGGTCTCCCATGCGGGTGCAGGTTCCAAGCACTTGGGCCATCCTCCGCTGCCCTGCCGGGCCACAGCAGAGAGCTGGACTGGACGAGGAGCAACCGGAACTAGAACCCGGCGCCCATATGGGATGCCAGTACCACAGGTGGAGGATTAACCAAGTAAGCCAAGGCGCCGGACCTTGTTGTTGATGTTATTGGTTGTTGCTCTAGCAATTACAAAGGCTGCATTTACTCAACATGTCATATATGCTTATGGTAGAACACTGACTGCTTTTCCTGTTGGCAAATCTGTACTTAACCAATACTGGCTACCTATAAGGAATGTAAGCATGTAGAATTTTTTTTAAAACATTTATTTATTTGAAAGTCAGAGTTACACAGAGAGAGAAGGAAAGGTAGAGAGAGACAGAGAGAGGTCTTCCATCCGCTGGTTCACTCCCTAATTGGCTGCAACGGCCGGAGCTGGGCTGACCCGAAACCAGGAGCCAGGAGCCTCTTCCAGGTCTCTCACGTGGCTGCAGGGGCCCAAGGACTTGGGCCATCTTCTACTGCTTTCCCAGGCCATAGCAGAGAGCTGGATAGGAAGTAGAGCAGTCAGTACTTGAACTGGTGCCCATATGGGATGTCACTGCAGGTGGCAGCTTTACCTGCTACGCTACAGTGCCAGCCCCGCACGTTGAATTTTAGAGCAGGAGAAACACAACTTCCACCTCATTTCACAGTAGAGTTCACTTAAGGATAGTCTTTTTGGTGACAGTAACTTACTTTCTGCTTGTTAATTCTGATACTTGCATAATGCTAACTGGTAGATATTGTCAGATGACAAGCCTTCCTCCTACGTGTTCTCCATGAAAGAACTGCTAGTGACAAGCATTTCATTATATTGAGATTTCTGCTTGATACTGTTATAGGTTAAAGTATGTTTCTTATGAAGCTAATATTGTGAAATGTTCTTTTTTTCTTCTTCCAGAATATGCATTTTTTTTCTTGGTAATGGGCTAGATGTAGGCATATTATATAGAAGGAGATGCTGTAGCCCATATGGACACTAGTGAAAGTAATTTAAACAGAAAAATAGATTCTGCTTTTATTGGGAAAATGATCTAAGATGGATACTTTTTTTTTTTTTTGTGAGAGAGGAAAGAATAATACGTTATCCCAATATTTGCAGTTTACAGTCAGTTGGAATCTAGAAGCTTTCTAGATGTTACTATAATGCTTAAAAGACAGGCTTTATAAAAGTCAGGAAAGGACTTAGAGTTGATACAAAGATGAGTTTGAAAAAGCATGGCAAGTTCGGGGAACTGTAGATGGTTTCTGAAGGCAAGAGCACAATGGTGGTGTGAGGAAGGGGCAGGGAATAGGAAAGAATAGGTTAGTAGAGACCAGACAATGAGGGTACTTTGTATTTAATGCTAAGGAGTTTGGATTTCTTCCTGTTGCCAAAGGGAAAACTTCTAATAGTTTTAGAATCGGCTTTTCTATTATTGGTTCATGTGACAAAATTGAGGATACATGGAAGGTAGTGAAACTTGTATTTATCAGGAGACTTACTCATTATCAGGAGTCTGTTAGAATCATTAAAGAAACAGGGGCTGGCGCTGTGGTGTAGCAGGCTAAGCTGCTGCCTGCAGCACAGGCATCCTGCACCAGTTTGAGTTCTGGCTGCTCACCTTCTGATCCAGCTCTCTGCTAATGCACCTGGGAAAGCAGTGGAAGGTGGCCCAAGTGCTTGGGCCCTTGCACCCACTTGGATGACCTGGAAGAAGCTCCTGGCTTCAGCCTGGTTCAGCCCAGCTGTTGGGGCCATTTGGGGAGTGAACCAGTAGATGGAAGATTCTCTGTCTGTCTCTCTCTCCCTCTTTCTCTCTGTAACTCTGCCTTTGAAATAAATAAAAAACCGAAGTCTTTAAAAAAAGGAGAAATAATGACCTGAATTATGTACATAAATATGCATAAAAAGATGAACTTCATTCATTCAGTTGAGAAATGTTTATTAAGTTCATATTATGTATCAAGCACAGAATTATGCCTTCTGTGGCTGAGGTGAACGTGATATATTTACTACCTTCGGGAGTGTACAGTCTAGTAGGAGGTTGAAGAAGTAACAGGCAATTAGAATTGCTGAATACTATAACAGGACATTTATGACAACATACAGGCTTTAGTGTAGTGTTAGGGGGTAGGAGAGCCTTTTTAGGAAGGCCTAAGTAGAAATCAGCCATGTAAAGCTGTGCAGTATAGAGGGGTGGGGTTCGGGAAGTATGAGGAAATAAGTATCTGAAAATGGGTAGATGAGATGAAAGAAAAACCATGGCTCATTTAGGGAATTACATGGCTGGGTAGTGGAGAGCAAGAAGTGGATTTGAAAGAAATGAGTTCAAAAGAATTAAACAGAATAACCTTATAAACCATGTAAAGGGTTTGGTTAAGAGAAAACGAACTGTTTTAATTTGGAGAGTATCATGATCAAAATTAAGCCTTCAGAAAAATCTTCTGGCTGCTATGTAGAGGATTGGGAGAGGAAGCAGAATAGAGTAGATAATAAAGGAGGAATCAGAGAGGCTGGGGATTTTTTTTTTGGAAGCAGAAGGAAGTGTTTATGTAAAAGCCTGGTCAGTTCTGTCAAATTTTGCTGGCAAGTCATTTTGATAAGGACCGGGAAATGTCTACTAATTTGGCATTAGTGGGTCACTTGGTGAACTTCCAGGAGAAAGTTTCAGTGGGATGGTAGGAGCAGAGGGCAGTTTCCATTGCATTGAGGAATAGTAGGTAAGGATGTAGCACTAACAAAGATTACTCTTTATAGAATCTTTGCTATGGGGAGGTCAAGAGCAATTGTGAAGATGGGAAGGAGGAGGTCAGTGATTGAAGATTCTAATGAGAATGAAGGGCTATCTGCTGATCTTCCTGAAGGGGAACAGTGAGGTGGGAAGAGAACTAACAGCGTTTAGACATTCATATGTCGTTTCTCAGACTGTTGTAGGACAAATATTATCGTTGTTGGAAACTGGGAAAAAATTGGTATAATTCAGAGGAAGAAAAAAGGGAGGTGATGGGGAAGGGAAGGCATAGAGAAAACAAATTGGTTAGTGGAACTTAGGGTGTCAAGTTCGGAATAGTTATAGATTATGACTAATTCAGCAATGGGGTTGACATAGCAAAGTGGACTAGAGGCAAATGTCCTTAGTAGTAAGGTCACAGTTATAGACTTGAAGTTGCCTAGAATGATGATTGTAACTTGGATGGAGAAGACAGAGCCAGATGCCACATTAGCCTTTATACATTGAAAGATAATCTGGGGGCTGGCTTTGTGGTGTACAGGTTAAGCCGCCATCTGCAGTGATGGCATCCCATATTGGGGACAGTTTGATTCCCAGCTGCTCTGCTTCCAATCCAGCTCCCTGCTAATGCACCTTGGATAACAGTGAAAGATGGCCCAAGTGCTTGGGCCCCTGCACCCACCCACTTGGGAGACCTGGAAGAAGCTCCTGGCTCCTGACTTCAGCCTGGGCCAGCTCGGGCTGTTGTGGCCATTTGGAGACCTCTTTTTCTCTCCCTCTCCCTGTAACTCTGCCTTTAGAATTAATAAAATAAACCTTTGAAAAAGAGACTTTGGTAGTCGTATAGTTGAGTAGCATGAAGTTCAGAGGAGAGAAGATTTCCTGTTGTTTCTCCCTACTTGAAGGTGGGAGAAAGAATTGTAGTCTCACCTTCTAGTTCCTGTCTGTGATGAGTATTTGCCAAGAAGTTGACCTCTGTTACTGAGAGGTTAATGAGCACTGTTTTTATAGATAGACTTCATCTGTGATTCTGTGTGGCAATCACTGTCAGTTCTTTTAATATGAATGCATTTGAACAACTGCTGCTAAGCAACCTGTTGTCATTTCTTAGTGCTACTATGATTTAGTGTCAATGACTAATGATCTCATTGGGCTACTTACCGCCTCTCCAGCTATGCTGGCATCAATAAGTATTTTAATAGTCTTTAAGAAACACATTCATTAAAACAAGTAATCATTTTGGAGCTGGGCTTGTTGATGTCTGAATGAATTGGACAAGTTAGAGAAATCTTGAACCTGAAAGCTTACTCTGTCTTTCAAGTTGGCTTGGGCAAGGTAACAAAAGGATGAATCAGTTGTAATGTAAGAGGATCTGATATTACTTTTATAAGATATATCACTTTAATATGATATTTTGTCATTAATGTTTTAGTAATCTAACAGCATTAAAGAGAGTTGATAGTCTCCCTATTTTATTATTTCTTGGCTCCATGACAGAACTATGCATTAAAATGCACTTAAGGTTTTAAAAGGGATATCTAAGAAAGTAGTTAAAATACAAACCCCAGATGGGTTTCTCTGGCTTATAAACTCTTAACAATAGCTAATTGCAGATAGATTTTTTTTATTATTCAAGGTATTGTGTCAGCTCTTCTGTGTATACCTTTTATATTGGAGCATAAATAATGGAGATATTATCTTACCCAGCATTAGGTTTGGGTACGTAGTTTCCAAGGTAGGAATACCAAATAGTGTTATTTCATGCTATACTTTCACTTTCCCCTTATATATAGACCTGCTGGAGTTTAGAGGTTGGATAAAATGGCTTTGAACTACATGTGACCAGATAGAAATTTTTACAAACAATGAAAAAAACCCACAATGATCTAATATACAGATCTAATAGTAGATATATTCCTTATATACTTATATGTGTCATTTAGAATTAAAGAATTGCCAATTATAATTATATTCTTGTGGTAGGCATTGCGTTTCAGTGGGTTAAGCTGCCCCATGGGGCACCTGCATCCCAAAGTGGAGTAAACTGGGATTAAGTCCTGCCTCCACTTCTGATCCAGCTTCTTGTTAATGCAAACCTTAGGAGGCAGCAGATGATGATGACTCAAGTATTTGAGTCCCTGCCACTCAGTAAGAGACCCATTTGGAGCTCTTGGCTCCTGGTTTTGGCCTTCCTGACACTGACTATTGCAGGCATTTAGGGAGTTGATGAAAGATCTTTCTCGCTTTCTTCTATGTTGCTCTGCCTTTCAAATAGAGAAGAATAAAAATTAACTTAAAATATTTAGATTCTTTTATTTGCCAAAATGACAAAACTTTATTTTTTTAAAAAGATTTATTTATGTATTTATTTGAAAGTCAGAGTTACACAAAGAGAGGAGAGGCAGAGAGAGAGAGAGGTCTTCTATCTGCTGGTTCACTCCCCAGATGGCTGCAATGGCTGGACCTCTTCCAGGTCTCCCACGCAGGTGCAGGGGCCCAAGGATTTGGGCCATCTTCTACTGCTTTCCCAGGCCATAGCAGAGAGCTGGATTGGAAGAGGAGCAGCCGGGACTCGAACCGGCGCCCACATGGGATGCTGGCGCTTCTGGCCAGGGCGTAAACCTGCTGCGCCACAGCGCCGGCCCCCAAAACTTTATTTAAAAAAAGTAGTGTTGCTTTTCAGTTGGAGGGACAAGGCAGACACAATTTAATGGAAAGTAATTATTTCTCAGCAGTCTGTCAACAGCCTGAGAAGTATATGCTGTTTGACTTAGCAATTTAAGAGTTTGTCTTACCGAAATAATGATAGGCTAAGACAGTATAGCCTCAAGAGTATTTATTGCAGCATCATTTGAAATAGGAGAAAAGAAATGAAGTAGCCTAAAAGTTTAACCTTGATTAATTTTAGATTGTGGAACACATTCATAATGTAGAAAACTAAAGATGTTGAAAGCTAAAGAGTTTGTGTTTGTAAGTGATAAAAATAATATTCCGTTTGGTGTTTGGAATATGTATGTATCCAGTTGGTTGTGTGGATAGGTATTTATATAGGGGGAAAGTATAGACGTATTCTAGGAGTTTAGGGGCAGATTTTGAGTAGGTGATCCGGGTGTACCTGGAAGAGGTTGGGCTGGTGATGGAGCTGAAGTTGAGGTGAAGCAAATTAAGCCAGGTGATGAAGATAGATTGCTTACTGAAATGCTTATGGGCGCATTCCGTGAGTGATAAGATTAGTGATTTTTTTTTCTTATCAGTATTTTCTAAATTTTCTGAAATAAAAATGTCTTAACATTTTAATTACAAAGTACTTAAACAAATACTACTAAAAGGTGATTGGGTTGCTCAACTTCCATTGAATTGCCAGAAGAGTTTGTGTTACAGACTTAGCAAGTAGGCTAATTGTCAATGATGTGATGATGAAAATGTTAATTATTTTCTTGTTTTGTACCCTTAACATGGACAATGTATTGGATTGTTGAGAGAACATTAAAGCAAGGTATGGACAGATGATTTGTGTTAGTAAAGTGAAATTGCAAGGTCATGGAAATTGCAACATTTTATTCAATTGCTTTTTTAGATCAACAATATATTTTGTTTAGTTTGCTTTCTTCTCTGCACTGAGAGCAGCTGTCCTGCTACTGCCCTTCGTACCCTGAAAATGTATGCCTGCTCCAGGTTCATCTCTACTCACAGTACCTACTGCTGCTAAGCTGACCACTACCTGCTGTGTGGTGTTCAAAAGACCAGAGACAGACAGATGAGCGCCTCAGCAGCTGACACCAAACCAGTGTCATTTCAAGGGACACTGACACAATAGCCAGATTCATCAGGGCTGGGGCTGGGGCTGCCATGGTTGGGCTGGAATTGGGACTGTATCTCATCATCGGTTATACTAGGAACTTTCTCGGAAGCAACAATTCTTTTTTTATTTTTATTTTTGACAGACAGAGTGGACAGTGAGAGAGAGAGGGAGAGAGAGAGAGAGAGAGAGAGAGAGAGAGAGAGAGAAAGGTCTTCCTTTTGCCGTTGGTTCACCCTCCAATGGCCGCCACGACCGGTGTGCTGCAGCCGGCGCACTGTGCTAATCTGATGGCAGGAGCCAGGTACTTCTCCTGGTCTCCCATGGGGTGCAGGGCCCAAGCACTTGGGCCATCCTCCACTGCACTCCCTGGCCACAGCAGAGAGCTGCCCTGGAAGAGGGGCAACCGGGACAGAATCCGGCGCCCCGACCAAACTAGAACCCGGTGTGCCGGCGCTGCTAGGTGGAGGAATAGCCTAGTGAGCCGCGGTGCCGGCCTGAAGCAACAACTCTTCTACGTGAAACGTGAATCTGGACTTTGCTGTCTCAGAGGCCATGGGGCTCTTTTCCCTGATGGTAGTTTTTCTCAGCCTGTTCGCCATGTGAACAAGTTGTCTCTACCTCCCATAGTTCCTTGTTCTATGTCTTGGCTATCTTATATACTACTCTTCCTGTACTTTCTCAGTCAACCTAGGGAAAGTGGTTGGCTCAGGGTTTGACAGAGGGAAGACAAATAGATAGTGTATTAATAAGAGAAAATGGATTTAAAAAAGTAGGAAGTGCACTTTCGGGGAGAATTGGAGAGAAAACTGCGCTGGAAATCCTACAAGAGGAAGAGGAACACCGTGGACCTGTGTGGAGGGTGCGGACGTGCAGCATGAACATGAACTCAACTGCACAGCCGAGCACCAGAGAAGGGTAGCAGCTTGGAGACAGAGGCGAGACCAGACTGCAGCACCCTGTGGTGATATAGCTGGAGGGAGAGCAGGATGTGAGTCTGGACTGAAGCCCTGGGGGCTAGTGGTTGCTAACAGTTGCCCTTAGACCCAGTGGAAATTGAGTGAACACAGTGAACTCAACTCAGGTTCCCCACAACAGTGCCTGCTACCCAACTGAGAAAGGGCAGGCGCCATTTTGTGTTTGGGCGGGAGCTGCAGAAGACTTTGTGTGCCCACACAGGAGCTAGCTATGACAGGACACCTTGGCAGTACTCTTGGCAGTGGCTGTTTGGTACGTGTGTGATCCAGAGATTCTAGCAGAGGGAACAGTCCACAGTCCCCACTGACTTTGAGCCTGGTTGGGAGATGGCTGGGCAGCCATGTGGGATGGTGGGGTGCCCACATCCTCCAGAGTCAAGACACCTAGGTGGAGCTATCTCGCAGAACATCTGCCTCTCTCTGACTGGACAGGCTGACAGGGCAGAGAGAAACCTCTGCACTCATGGACTGGGATCCTAGGGTGCTGAGACTGTGGGGACTTGATGGTTATATGAGAAGGTACAGGGTGTAGCTGGGTATTGAGATCTGCCATATCCAACTTGGGTGTTACCCTGGATACTCACCCCACCCTGGTGCACTGATCAGAGCTCCCTGGCCACACCCACCACACCACCTCTTGGTATTCACTGAAAGTGCAGACATTCCACTAAACCACAGAGGAATAGCTCATAGATAAAAGCCATCAGGGAGAAAAAAAAAATCAACTCCACAAATGCCTAAAAACAAACACAGAAATTCAAGAAACAAGAATAAGGAAGACAACCATGAAACCCCCCACCCCAAGGAACACAGCAACATTTCAATATTAGAATATGAAGATAAAGAGGTTAAGGAGATGCCAGAAATGGAATTAAAATTAATCATAGGATTACTCAGAAGTAATCAGAAGCAAATCCTTGAGCTAAAGAAACCCATATATGACATGAATGAGAAATTTTCCCATGAAATTGAGATTTTAAATAGAAATCAGAATGAAATATTAGAAATGAAGAATTCAATAGATCAAATAGAAATGCAGTGGAAAGCCTTAAGAGCAGACTTGGCGAAGCAGATGAAAGAATATCCAAACTAAAAGACAGATCTTACAGTCAGACTCCTGCACACTCCCCGCCAAAAATACAAACAAGAAAATCGAAAACTTAAAAACAGTATTGCATGGGGCTGGCACTGTGGTGCAATGGATTAACCCCTTGTCCTAAAGAATGGGCATTTCATACTGGTGCCGTTTTGAGACCTGGCTGCTCCACTTCCAATCCAGCTCTCTGCTATGGGCTGGGAAAGCAGTAGAAGATGGCCCAAGTGCTTGGGTTCCTGAACCCACATGAGAGACTGGAAGAAGCTCCTGGCTCCTGGCTTTGGATCGGCGCAGCTCTGGCCGTTGTGGCCAATTGGGTAGTGAACCATTGGATGGAAGACCTCTTTTTTTCTTTCTCTGCCTCTTGTCTCTCTGTGTAACTCTGACTTTCAAATAAATAATAAATGAATCTTTTTTTTTTTTTTTTGACAGGTAGAGTGGACAGTGAGAGAGAGAGACAGAGAGAAAGGCCTTCCTTTGCCGTTGGTTCACCCTCCATTGGCTGCCACGGCTGGCGCGCTGCGCTGATCCGACGGCAGGAGCCAGGTACTTATTCTGGTCTCCCATGGGGTGCAGGGCCCAAGCACTTGGGCCATCCTCCACTGCACTCCCTGGCCACAGCAGAGAGCTGGCCTGGAAGAGGGGCAACCGGAACAGAATCCGGCGCCCCGACTGAACTAGAACCCGGTGTGCCGGCGCTGCAAGGTGGAGGATTAGCCTAGTGAGCCATGGCGCCGACCAAATAAATGAATCTTTAAAAAAAAGTGTTGCAGATTTGTAAGATACTATCAAATGACCCAACATGTAGGTCTTAAGAGTTCCTGTAGGTATGGAAAGAGAGAATGGACTAGAAAGCCTATTTAGTGAAATAATTACAGAAAACTTCCCCAATTTAGAGAAAGAAAAGAACTTCCAAGTAGAGGAAGCACATAGAACTCCTAATAGACATGATCAAAAAAGATATTCACCATGACACATTATAGTCCAACTCTCCACAGTAAAATATGGAAGATTCTAAAATGTGCATGAGAGAAATGCCAGATTACTTTCAGAGATCTCCAGTTAGACTTACAGCTGATTTCTAATCAGAAACCCTACAAGCTAGAAGGGAATGGTGAGATACAGTCCAAGTCTTAAAAGAAAAAAACTCAGCACAGAATACTGTACCCCGCAGAGCTCTCAGTTATGAATGAAGGTGAAATAAAGACCTTCCATAGCAAACAGAAAATTGAAAGAATTTATTGCCACTTGTCCATCTTTATAAAAGATGCTTAAGGATGTGCACATAGAAACACAGAAAGATAGCCATCATTCTGAAAGAATGTGAAGGCAGAAAATCCCCCAGTAAAAGTACAAAAGAAATCTAAAGTAAATAATAGGTATATTTATGGAAAAATGGCAGGACCTACTCATTACTTATCAATAATCACCTTGAATATAAATGGCCCCAACTCTACAGTTAAAAGATACAGATTGGCTGAATGGATTAAAAAACAAGACCCATCTATTTGCTGTCTACAAGAAACACATCTCACCAACAAAGATAGATGCAGACTGAAAGTGAAAGGATACAAAAAGGTACTTTATGCTAAAAGAAACCAAAAAAGAACTGGTGTTGTCTTCCTAATATTGGACAAAATAGACTTTAACATAAATACTGTTAAAGAGATGAAGAAAAGCATTATGTAATGATTAAGGGATCAATTCAACAGGTAGATGTGACTATAGTAAAAATTTCAGAATCATAATTAGAGTGCAAACATATATATATATATATATACTTAATTATTAAATATCTGTCCTGTTAATGTGACTAAAAGAGATGTACCTGAAAGTGAGCAGTATGTATCTACCAGTAAGAAACAGAAAATGCGGCTGGCGCCACAGCTCAACAGGCTAATCCTCTGCCTGCAGCGCCGGCACACTGGGTTCTAGTCCCGGTCGGGGCGCCAGATTCTGTCCTGGTTTCCCCTCTTCCAGGCCAGCTCTCTGCTGTGGCCAGGGAGTGCAGTGGAGGATGGCCCAAGTGCTTGGGCCCTGCACCCGCATGGGAGACAGGGAGAGGCACCTGGCTCCTGGCTTCGGATCAGCGCAGTGCGCTGGCCGCAGTACGCCAGCCACAGTGGCCATTGGAGGGTGAACCAACGGCAAAGGAAGACCTTCTCTCTGTCTCTCTCTCTCACTGTCCACTCTGCCTGTCAAAAAAAAAAAAAAAAAAGGAAATAGAAAATGCTTTAAATATTGGATTGGAACCCATGATTCCAGGACTGATCTAACATTTTGAACTGTATAGTCAAACACTAGGCAAATTTGGTTCCCCTGTCTTTGTAAAAATGTGTTTTATTTCATAAATCTTCTGAAGTAAAAGCTTAGAACTGTTATTAGTTATGAATTTGGAATCTGATGAGGAATATCCCTTGATTTTGTATGCCTTTGTTCTTGCTTGAAATTCTGTAGCTGTCAGTATTCTCTTTGATTTGTTCAAAATAGGTTACTTGGTAAAGTTATTCCTGTGTATGTGTGTTTAGTTTGTTTAAGAACAACTTTTTGAACTTGTTTGGGGTTATGACTAAATTTATATCTTTGTATGGCTGAGAATTTATACTTTTATTGTATTTGTTGATCAAAAAGTTCATTACTGCAAAAACTTAGATTAATAATTTTATGGCTATTCTTAAAAATCCCAGTGATTTTATAAATTGTAGAGAAAGCAAAGCACTAGATTTAATGAAACCTTTGTGTGCCAGGCCCTATCTGGGGCATTCTGAAGCATTAGAGTGCTAAAAGTTGTTGGCCAAAGGGTGAAAGCCGTGCTTTTGCCTTGCCAGTTTTTTTTTTTTTTTCTCTTTATCTATGAGATCTTGGTTAAGGTTCATGATGCTCTATGGTGAAATTGAGATTTTACACATTTGTTTCTGTTTACATCTAAAACCCAACTTAGGTAAGAGGAAGACGACTTTCAGATATTTTTCTAAGAGTAGTTGTCAGTCTTTTATTTATTTTCCTTCCCTTGAGTCCTGGAATAGCTTATTTTCTTTCTTTCTTTTTTTTTTTTTTTGAGATTATTTATTTATTTATTTATTTTTTGACAGGCAGAGTGGACAGTGAGAGAGAGAGAGACAGAGAGAAAGGTCTTCCTTTGCTGTTGGTTCACCCTCCAATGGCCGCCGCGGCCGGTGCGCTGCGGCCGGCCCACCGCACTGATCTGATGGCAGGAGCCAGGTACTTCTCCTGGTCTCCCATGGGGTGCAGGGCCCAGGCACTTGGGCCATCCTCCACTGCACTCCCTGGCCACAGCAGAGAGCTGGCCTGGAAGAGGGGCAACCGGGACAGAATCTGGCGCCCCAACCGGGACTAGAACCCGGTGTGCCGGTGCTGCAAGGCGGAGGATTAGCCTAGTGAGCCGTGGCGCCGGCCAGCTTATTTTCTGATCAGCATATATAGTACTCTCATAGGGACACTACTTGGGAACATTAGTAAGATGCCAAGTAGGGAATTTGTAAGAAATGGTAAAAGAGGAAACAACTTTTTAAAAAAAGATTGTATTTATTTATTTGAAAGGCAGAGTTAGAGAGAGAGAGACAGAGAGGGAGAGAGGTCTTCATCTACTGGTTTACTCCCAGAATGGCCCTAACAGCTAGGGCCAGCCCCTTGAGGATCTTGAAAGTCAGGCCCATGAGTTTGAGCTCAGTGTGAGTCAGCACAGGCTCCTGGAGCTCTATAAAAGGAGTGTTTTAGGAAGTTTACTCTTACAGTATCATCTGGGATGGTTACATTATATACTTGTATAACTGGTCAAGATACTTAGGTTAATTAGATAATCCCAAAGAGATTTTAACATCATTTATTGAATCCTTTTTTTGTTTTGTTTTGTTTTAATTTGAAAGGCAGAGTTACAGAGAGGCAGAGAGAGATCTTCCATCTGCTGGTTCACTCCCCAAATAGCTACAACAGCTGGAGCAGGGCCAGATCCAAACTGGGAGCCAGGAGCTTCTTCCAGGTGTCCCATGCAATTGCAGGGGTCCAAGCTTTTGGTCCATCTCCCACTGCTTTCCCAGGCCATACCAGAGAGTGGGATCAGAAGTGGAGCAGCTGGGTCTCAAACCAGCACCTATATGGCATGCTGGCAACTGCACTATGTCATAGCGTCGGCCCCATTTATTGAATCTTTAGCAAGTATTATTTTTCCCTAATCATTATTTTACTTAAACATGGCAATTAGAGCAGGCTTTGTGACTTAAAAGGTTAAGTCTCCACCTGCAAAGCATCCAATATGAACACTGATTCCAGTCCTGGCTGCTCCTCTTCCAATCCAGCTCCCTGCTAATGTGCCTGGAAAAGCAGCAGAAGATGACTGGTTAGACTTGGTTCCTGGCTTCCTCCCTGGCCCAACACTGACCATCACAGCCATTTGTGGGAGAGTAGATGAGCAGATGATAGATTTCTCTGTCTCTCCCTCTCTTTCTGTAACTCTGCCTTTCAAAAAAATAAAATTTTATGTATATGTGTGTGTGTATGTGTGTGTGTGTGTGTGTGTGTGTATATATATATAAATAAACTCTGACAACTACCTTGTGAGTTAGATATTATTACTAACCTCTCTTTGACAAGTGAGGAAATGGAAAGCAGCAAGGGCAAGGCAACTTCCCTAGGGTCCCAAAGTCCGCTAAGAGTAGAGCATTCAGTCTGCCTTTAGAAGAAGTCTTAACCTCTATGTTCTAAAGTGTTATTTTTCAGGGAAAATATTACCATTCTTTTCTCCTATGTATTTTTTCCTTTTATTAATTCCCTCTCTTTACCAACAAACTGGCTTAGTGTTTTAGAACAAAGATTTGGCTTGGAGACTTCAAATAGTTTTGTCCATTTGAAACCCTTTACAAAATCGGTTACTGGTTGCTTGTGAATAAAATTTTGTAATTTCATAACTCTGACAAATCAAACCAATTTTAGAGTGGATTTTAAGGCTGGAGGAAGAAAGCTAGCTAGTTCATAAATGTGTCTGGTTTCCTGAGTTTCTTTACCTAGATCATATTGTAAACAGAATTGGTTTTTAATTTGAAACCTGTTTGAATATACTATTTATACCTTAAATGCTAAGCTGACATTAAGCTGCCTTAAAAATTATACACACAACATGTATGTTTGAAGATTAGGCAGTCAAAAGATTTGTCATCAATTTCCAATTTGTTCATGGTCGCTCAAGTTGATGTATGTGTGCTGAGTAGTTTAGGAAAGGCATTTGCTTACTGGTGGGTTCACTCTATGTTCCCTTTGTCACTCATAACAATTGGTCTCTTTGCTCTGCATCGTTTAGGATGAGAGATTGATCTCCTTTAAAAGCCTTTCAGAGACTTTCCAGATTTTTCCTCTTACTTTTTACTATTTGGTTTCTTAGGCAATCTGTCTGCCCTCAGCATCTTGCTGACATCTTTTCAGACCCTCTTCCTCTCCTTTAGCCCTCCTTTTACTTGAGGTTTTCCTTCTCTCTCTCTTGATGCTTTAGGGCTGCACTGAAGGAATATACATGTTTCCTTAAATATCTTTTCCTGCATGGTTTGTAGAATGTATTAGAAGGGTAGAGAGAGAAATGAAATCATGTTTAGTAGAAGCTAAGTAACCTGTATTTTTGGGTCTACTGTAATAGGGTTTCATTCATAAAGGATTAAGTTTATTTTGTTTTCTCAGACTTTTTAAAAAAGTTAAATAGTAATAAATAAAATGTTTTCCAGTTAACCTTGAATTCTATAAGTCAGCCATTTTAGGAATGTAAAGTACCATAGAAGAAAAAGCAATCTGAAAATGATGTGAATATTTGAGTTACTGTAGGGTTATTCTGTGATTTGTCTTTTAAAAAATCAGTTTTATGTATGAAAAGCATTTTTTACTACTGTAGGGAGGGGACAACAAGCAAAGTTCTTAAAAATCTAGCTGTTGTTCACATTTGGTCTCTTAGTGACCTTTTTATTTTCACTGTTACCAGTTTCTGTCCTGATCAGTGGTGGCCATTTATACTACTACCTACAGTGGAAAGCCCTACTTTTTTTTTTTTTTTAAGGTTGTATTTTTTATTTATTTGAAAGGCAGAGTTACAGAGAGAGAAGAAACAGAGATCTTCCATTTGCTGGTTCACTCCACAAATGGTTGCAAAGGCCTGGGCTGTGCCAGGCTGAAGCCAGGAGCGCAGAACTTCTTCTGGGTCTCCCACGTGGGTGCAGGGGCCCAAACAGAGGGGCCATCTTCTGCTTCCACAGACGCATTAGCGAGAAGCTGTGTTGGCAGTGGAGCAGCTGCATCTCTAATCCCTGCCCATATGAGATGCTGGCATCAGCATCACAGGTGGCGGCTGCCACAATGCTGGTCCCAACCCCTATTTCTTTAAAGACACAGCAGTGTATGGTTTATAATTCTATTGGGTCCTCATGATTGAGCCTAACTCTAGTGGTAGAGACCATATAATTTACTCTTATACTTGAAAAAAAATTTTTTGACCGCAATATAATCTTTATGCTGTAGGATTAATGGCATCCTGTATGGGAGTATATTACTGATATAGAGTAGATAAAAAAGGAAGAAATAAGAATAGAAATAGTAAGAAATATTGTATCAATGCCTTTCTCTGTATAGATATACAAAGAAAGGTTTTTTTTATGTATATGTGTTTAAATACATGAAAACTAAGACTTCTCTCTGTCAGGGTTTACAATAAATTTTGTATTCCATATGTATAATGGATATGTGTGAAGATGTGTGTGCTCTAAGTCAGCAATGAAAAACCTGCTGTAGAAGCAAGAAGGGGAGGAATTAATTTTTCCTGACAAAGTCTGGAAAGGTTACATTTTTAAAAAGTGGCTATTTGCAAATTTCTGTTGTGTACAGTGATTGATTAGATAAAAGTATGAGGATCAGGTAGGGGATGGTGGCTGGTAATGTTGGAAGATATAGTTGCAAGATAGGTTGAAGGTAGATTGTGAAATACTGTTTTGACTTTTATCATTAAGCAAAAGACAGCTACCAAAATATTTAGTTAGATCTTTTAGGTCAGATATTTGTCCTGAGAGTATCTCTAATGATATAAAGTTATGTATACTTTTTGATTGAAAGTATGTTGATGAATAATGAATTAGTAACTTAATTTTTAGACTGGTAGAATTATACTCATCCCTCAGTTTTTACAAAAGCATTCTCTGGGGCTGATGTCACGACATAGCATGTTAAAGAACCTACTGCATGTGACACTAGCAACCCATACCAGAGTGCCAGTTCGAATTCCATTTGCTCTTCTAATCCAGCTTGCTGCTAACACTCCTGGGAAGGCAGTAGATGATGGCCAAATTATTTGGGCCCCTGCTTCGCACTTTGGAGACCAGGATGGAGTTCATGGCTCTTGGTGTTGGTCTGGCCCAGCCTTGGCTGTTGGAGCCATTTGAAGAGTGAATGCAGATGGAAGAGATTGTCACCACTCCATCACTCTGCCTTCCAAATAATAAGTAAATAGTTTAAAAAGCATTCCCAGGACCAGCGTTGTGGTAGTGGGTAAAACTGCTGCCTGTGATGCCAACATCCTATATGGGTACTGGTTACACTTCTGATACAGCTCCTGCTAATGGCACAGGGAAAGCAGGGAAGATGGCCTCAGTGTTGGGCCCCTGCCACCTTATGGGAGACCCAGATGAAGCTCTGGCTCCTTGCTTTGGCCTGGGCCCAACCCTGATTCTTGAGGCCATCTGGGGAGTATACCAGCAGATAGATGATATTCTCTCTCTCTCTCTCTCTCTAACTCTGTTTCAAATAAATAAATAAATAAATACATCTTTTAAAAAATTTCATATAGTGATTCAGATTTAGAATTTAGCACCTGATATTGAAACCTTAGTCTGGGGCCGGCATTGTAGCTTAGCGGTTACAGCTGCCACCTGCAGTGCCAGTATCCCATATGGGTGCCGGTTGAGTCCAGGCTGCTCCACTTCCAATCCAGCTCTCTGCTATGGCCTGGGAAAGCAGTGGGAGACGGCCCAAGCCCTTGGGCCCCTGCACCCATGTGGGAGACCTGGAAGAAGCTCTTGGCTCCTGGCTTCGGATCTGCACAGCTCCTGCTATTGTGGAATTGGGGAGTAAACCAGCTGATGGAAGACCTCCCCCCCCCCCCACCTTCTCTCTCTGTGTAACTCTGACTTTCAAATAAATAAATAAATAAATAATTTTTTTTAAAAAAATTTACTAGAGAGAGCAAGTGAGCAAGCATGTGCTCCATTTGGTTCACCCCCCAGGTGCCTGCAGCAGCTGACAGGTCTAAGTTTGGAACTGGGAACTCAATCCAGCTTTCCCTGTGAATGGCAGTGACCCAATTACTTGAGCTGTCACTGGTGCCTCCAAGTTCTATATTGACAGCGAGCTGGAGTCAGGAGTCAGAGCCAAGTACTGAACCCAGTCACCCTGATGTGGGATGTGGGTATGTTAACTGTTGGGTCACATGCCCAGCCTCTGCCTATTTTCTTGAGAAAACTAGAGTCCAAGGGAAATTAATATTTTTTGTTTGTTTGTTTAAATAAAAATATACTTTTATGTATTGGCAATTTTTTTAACTCTTATGTTAAGCTGTTAGGCTGTATATTCTGGGTTTAGATTTGTTGCTTTACTCATTACTGTGTACCAGTTATACTCAGCTTTGCTTATTAGCCTCTGACCTTTGGGCTGTATTTGCAATATTCTCTCTGGTTATCTCTAGAAGAGGGGAGGGAATTCGTTCTTTAAACTGGGGACGCCCTCTGATGTTGGCAGTTTTTCTCCTTGTCTAGACACTTGCCTCTATGGTAATTTTGTTTAGGAACATTCTCACCTTTGAGTTGTGGACTTAGGGAGATTTGCTGGTAATTGGCTGTGCAGGATTGGTACTGGTTAGAACCATGTTTTATTGATGCCAAGAAACTTGCATAGTTAATGTGCTCAGTCATAGCCTTTTCTTTACATGACCACACCACTAAAATACAGAATGTCTTGCTGTCTTCTAACAGAGTGTGTACTGTTTCCAGTTTTTTTTTTCCCCCTCTGAGGGAGGAAACAAAGTCTTCATCATTGTTGTAAGCCTGAAATTTGTTTTAGTAACTTTGAATCCAATATAATAAAAATTGGAAACTTAGAAATTACTCTATTAGAATAGAAATTCTAGTTGCTTGCTTTTCAGTCTGTAGTAAGGTTTACACCTAAAGGTTTAGTACTTTACTTTCTTTGAGTTAAGCTTTCAGAAACTATCTCCTTCAAGTTAAAGATTTACCTTTGTTATTTGTCCTGCCTTATCCTACTTTGTATGTAAAAATCTGCACATGAGATGTTCATTTCTGGAAATCCACTTATAGGGAGTTAACAACCCCACAGGGCCACATCTAATGATTTCATTTTAATTTGCTCAGTCCTTTCTTTTCCTCAAGGATGCAAATGTAAACAATCTTGGATGGCCTTTAGTTTTAATTTATAACTTTTACTAGGGTTTTACTGATACTGTATCTTTTTAGTACTGGAAGCCTCAGAGGGCCGCCCCAGTTCTTCTTGGTTGTTCCTAGGATTTAGAAGGATAATTTGTTGATGTTGAACCAGCAACATCTTGTGCTTTCTAGGCAGAGTGACAATATTGAATTGCAAGACTGAGCAAATCTTAAAATATGTATATCGTGAACTATATATATTCATATAAAATGTTGAATTAGTTTCTGGCCTGCCCACATTGGTTCCAAAGTTTACTTTGTGTTTTAAAAGGCCTTACTGACTTTAAAAGCAAATAGAGAGAGCTGTGTGAAAACATGTAGCATCTGATTGACACTGAAACTTGGGGGGAGAAATGAATGTAGAAGGAAAGGTGTGGCTGCCTGGGTATCATAAATTACAGACCTACATTTAAAGTTTCAACTACTTAGGTAAGATAACATGTTTTCCTGATTTATTCCATTTTTTTTTCCTGTGTCATTTTCCCATTATTACCCACAACATAGGAGATATTATTTTATTTACTGAAGTCTTATTTGGAAGAGAAAATGTGGATTATTTAGAGGTTGGGGGACAGTTGAGGTCTGTTCAATATTAGGGCCATCTGTGGACACAGCATGTGTATCCTTTTGGATTCTTCAGTAAAATTTTATATTTTTTCTCATAAAATTCTCACACATTTTAATGTATTACCCCCAAGGTTTCTGATTGTTTCTGGCTATTCTGGATGTGTTCTTTTAAAAACGATCACACCTTCTTATAATTAATGCTGTTATATTAGAAATTTCTGAATTTTTATATACTGGAATCTCAGAATTTGTTTTGTATTTAGATTTTACTTACCCCTTCAATGCTTTCATTTTATTCTCTGTCAAACAAAGAAGTTGGGTTAGAAGAAAGTATTTCTAAGAATCTTTTTAGTTCTAACATTATATGGTTCTATATTGAAGTCATGTTCTTTATATTTAATAAAATTAGAGAGTGTTACACCACCCAAATCACAGGTACATTCTATGAATACAGTCAGTCTTGCTAATGTATTTGCCTTTGTTTTTAATACACTGTGTTCTCTGCATAATGATTCTTTAACATCTTGAGGTAAAAAGTGAGTGCTTAGCATTTTAAAAATAACACTCAAAAGTCCAGTTTCTTATTCTGGTTGGAATGGTTTACCATTATCTCCTCTCCTTGCATTTTGGTTTGCTGCTACACTAGTTTTATTGCATATTTTCTCTCCTAAAAATAGATGGTCTTTATCTAAACCATAGTTCTAACAAATATTTGCATCTCAAGTAAAATGTTTCCTACAACAGGGATTTCATCTGGTGAGTTTCATTTAGAGCAAGTTATGTTAAGAGGGCTTCCTAGTACATGTTTATTCTTTTCCATACCCTGCCCCAAGGATGCTCTGTATAGATGTCAAGAGAATCCATTGGGAATGTGAGTGGTGTATTTGTATTATTTCTGCAGGGTATTTCTGCAGATGTATTAGTTATCTCTGCGAATACATTCAATCTGAAGTCGCAGTGGTGCCTGCAACAGGCTATCCTTTGTATTTTCTTTTTAAAAAGATTTATTTGAAGGCAGAGTTTCTTAGAGAAGGAGAGGATGAGAGAGAGAGAGAGAGAGAGAGAGAGAGAGAGAGTCTTCCATCTGCTGGTTAAATCCTCAAATGGCTGCAATGGCCGGAGCTGCATTGATCTGAAGCCAGGAGCCAGGAGCTTCTTCCAGGTCTCCCACGCGATTGTGGGGGCCCCAGGACTTGGGCCATCTTCCACTGCTTTCCCAGGCCATAGCAGAGAGCTGGATCAGAAGTGGAGCAGTCAGGACTCAAACCCGTGCCTATATGGGATGCCGGCACTGCAGAAGGTGGCTTTACCCACTATGCCACTGCGCTGCCCCTGTATTTTCTATATTTATTTGAATGTCAGAGAGAGAGGGAGAGGGAGAGATCTGCTATATGCTGCTTCACTTCCCAAATGCCTGCAACAGCCAGGGCTGGGCCAGGCTGAAACCAGAGTCAGGAATTTATTTCAGGTCTCCTGTGTAGATGGCAGGTACTTAATACTTGAGCCATCATCTGCTGCCTCTCATGGTGTACATTAGCAGGAAGCTGGGATTGGACTCAAACCCAGGCTCTCTGATATGTGATGTGGGAGTCCTAAGCCATGGCTTAACCACTGTGCCAGACACTTTCCACATTTGTTATCTTTTAAGAAGACATAGGAAACAAACATTTCTCTTAGATGCTGGCCAAGGATTTCAACAAATTGAAAGGCTGGTGAGGATGTGGGGAAAAAGGTACCCTAATCCACAGTTGGTGGGAATGTAAACTACTTCCAGCCATTGTGAAAGAAAGTATGGAGATACCTCAGAAAGCTGAAAATAGATATACCATGTGACCCAGCCATCTCCCCTGGGTTTGTTGCAGCGCAACTCACAATAGCTAAGATATGGAATCAACCCAGATGTCCATCAGCTGATGATTAGATAAAGAAAATGTGGTGGGGGTGGGTGTGCATATGTATAATATATATATTATATACTATATAATATATTATATATATGGAATACTACTCAGCCATTAAAAAAATGAAATCCTGCCTTTCGCAACAAGATGGATGCAACTGGAAACCATTGTACTTAGTGAAATACACCAGTCCCAAAAAGACAAATACTGTATGTTTTCCCTGATCTGTGGTAACTAATAGAGTACCAAAAAAAAATATGTAATGTGTATGAGTGAAATTGATATTTTGAGATTTATTGATTGTTTATAGCCCTTGTCTCTACTGTTAAGGAACAATGTTTCTTATTATTATTTGTTGAATTCTTTACTTAGTGTAGGGTTAATCTTATGAGTATAAAATAGACAGAGTAGATCATTGTAAAAATTAAAGGAAGGAGGAAAGAGGGTGAGGGCATGGGTGGAAGCGAAGGTATGGTAGAAATTATTACTGTGCTTCTAAATCTGTGTATATGAAATACATGAAATTTGTTAACCTTAAATTTTTTTTAAAAAAACACTAAAAAAAAAGAAGTGAGATCAGAGCAGATTTCATTTGGTTATTGTTCTGAGTTGAGATACACATAGCAAAAAGTTTACTGTAACCATTTTTACATGTACAGATTGTTAGGTACATTTACATTGTTAGGCAATTAACTTCCAGCAACTCTTCGTATCTTGTAAAACTGAAACTCCCTCCCCATTAAACGATGTTCTCCCTTTCCCCTTCCTTCATCCCCTGGCAACTACCATTTAACTTTCTGTTTGTATGAGTTCAACCAGTAGTTCTTCAGAACTCTTCAGTTATTGCTGCTAAGTGCTTTTGAACACAAAGAGCAGAGTAATCCAGTAAAACCAGTAGAATCAGTGAGTCTTCTGTAATGCAAAGTTTGGAAATTGCTATTTCCTTTCTTTGAGGAAGATAGCAGTAGCTTGTGACTAACACTTATCCCAATAAGTGTGCATGCCTGAGGAAGGAGGAAAGACCTGCTTGTTCTGGGATGAAAGAGAAAAAAGTATGGATGCATGATACATATATAGGGACATAAAGGAAGCTGAGGGAGTTCTTCATGTCTGTTTTCTCTGTTAAGCACAAAGCTAGGTCATCTGTTGAAAATTAGAGGTCTGAGGTTCACTAAAAGGCTTTAAAAAGAAATTGACAGAAGTTTGAAATGATCAGGAATTGGGGTAGGGACATGATCAGGCTTATGTAGAGTAATAATAATAGTAGTAGTTGTAATATGGCTGGTCCAAGTGCAGTGGTGTTTACAACTAATTGATCACAACCAGTTACAGTAGTTGTAATAATAACAGCAGTGAGAACAGCCAGTATCTATTTGTTATTTGTTCTGTATCAGCTACTGTTATGGTCACTTTAATGTATTAACTTTTTATTTATTTATTTTTTTGACAGGCAGAGTTAGACTGTGAGAGAGACAGAGAGAAAGGTCTTCCTTCCGTTGGTTCAGCCCCCAAATGGCCGCTACGGCCAGAGCGCTGTGCTGATCTGAAGCCAGGAGCCAGGTGCTTCCTCCTGGTCTCCCATGCAAGTACAGGGCCCAAAGACTTGGGCCATCCTCCACTGCACTCCCGGGCCATAGCAGAGAGCTGGGCTGGAAGAGGAGCAACCGGGACAGAATCTGGTGCCCCGACCGGGACTAGAACCCGGTGTGCCAGGGTTCCTATTGAGCCGCGGTGCTGGCCTAATGTATTAACCTTTATAACAGCTCTATAGAAGTAATTCTTACACAGAATAGAAACTAAGCGCCAGAGTTAAGATTCTAATTCCGTTGTTTTGTCCCAAACCCAGGGCCTTTTCTTTCTGCACTGTTAATGACATTGGGAATTTTCACCTGATATTGCAAGTTGGAAGCTTAGAGCATAATTTCTTCAGCAAAAAATCATTCTTTTTAGAAAAGAGGAAGAATGAACTAAAAAAAAAAAAAACAAAACAAAAACAAAAACAAAAAACTGTGTCCAAAATGTAATCACTACCCTTTTCTCCCACAGCAGAATGATTGCTACCTTTGATGATTGCTTCGCTAGAGTGAGCCAGCACACAGCTCAGTGGGAATGCAGATTTCATTAGGTGACCTCAGCCCTTAGAGGTGTCTGAAATTATAAACTGGTCTTCTCCCTAAATCCTGAGTCTGAAGAGTGGATTGTGGTTAGTGCTAGTAGATTCTTCGATTTCTATGCAAGGGGAGATGATGGACTTTTTATCTGTGATCTCTATTTGTTGAGTAGGTATTAACTGAACTCTGCACTAAAGGACTGTGTTACTAAGTGTAAAAGTTTTTTTTTTTTTAAACAATGGCTTCTCTTTATGCGTGTTCATTATTGTCCTTATTATATGTGATACCTAGGAAAAGAAAAACCCAGTTTTCTTTTTATCATAAATGCAAGGTTAAGTCTTTTATTTAACATACATGAAAGTTCTTTCCAAAGATACAAGTGAACAAAGGGAGGGGAAAAAAAGCAGTTATGGGCAAGCAAGCATCTTTCTGATTTATAATGGCAAACTCAACTAGTATGATCAATTAACTTCTAGGCTTTAATTAATTTATATGAATAACCTTATTACCCGAAATAGGAAACTTCATTACTGTGTTATTAGATTTACATTGCCTAAAACTGGAGAATGTAGCTTTGCTCTCCAAATCTGTAAGTTAGGATGACTTATAATTGAGGCTGAGGAATTACTTCTTCCAGGTTTAACTATTTAAACTTGGTAGGCTAAATGTATCCTACCTCATTATGAAGCCTAACACTTGACTTTAATATTAGGAAAACAACTTTCAATATGGTATAAGATTAAATACAGTATGAATGAGGCCTATTAACTTGATAAATGCGACAGCAGGATTTTTTTTTTAAGATTTATTTTATTTATTTGAAAGACAGAGTTACAGAAAGAGATATAGACAGAGAGAGAGGTCTTCCATCTGCTGGTTTACTCCCCAGATGGCCACAATAGCCAGAGCTGCGCCAGTCCGAAGCCAGGAGCCAGGAGCTTCTTCCAGGTCTCCCACACGGGTGCAGGGCCCAAGGACTTGGGCCATCTTCTACTGCTTTCCCAGACCATAGCAGAGAGCGGGATCGGAAGAGGAGCAGCCTGGACTAGTACTGGTGCCCATACGGGATGCCAGCACTTCAGGCCAGAGCTTTAACCCACTGCGCCACAGCACCGGCCCCAACAACAGGATTTTGTTGCAGGCTCTTTTCACATGTAAAAAACTCTTCCAGTACACATTCTTGAAGTTTTGCTATGAAGAGAAATTGCCAGTGAATGAAGAGAACCTTTTGTACATTCCTATGTGGAAGTGAAGTAACTGGTACTTTTTGGACAAGACTGGGAGAATATCTCAGGATAAAGCTATCTAAGTTTTGTACCCAAAGCCATTAATTTCTTCAATTATGAGAAGAAGCCACAAATTGTGTAATAGTGTTGGTATTTTGTTGGTTTGGAGAGAAGGGTGATCTCAGAAGACTTGTAAGCCTGAGTTAAGATGTGTGTGACATGTACTTTTTTTCCTTCCAGTTTTAAATTTCAATGGTCTTAGGCACATTTTTGAAACTGTAGATATCCTAAGTTAGCAAATCCAAGTTGGTACACAAAGCAGCCATTTTTGCCAGCCCTAAATGCATGCTTTGCTGAGCTTTCTAATCTGGGCTCCAGAGTTTATACATAGCAAATTCTGACATCTGACAAGTTTTGTTGTGACCCAGAGAGGGATAGAGCAAAATAGGATGAAGAATCTGGAAATCCGTGCTGCGTATAGGGTAAGTGACATTTTGGAATTTGCTTCCACGTGGATTGTCCCCTGGTGGACCACTGTGGTGTTTAGCAGGCTGAGCTGGAAAGGTCATAGTGCACAAGACGAAGAACAATAAATAGTCTGTTCAGTAAGTTGTTGGTAAGCCTCCTGCCAGCGCCAACTAATAGCCATAAAGAGCTATTTCTCCTCTGAGATATAAGTTTGCTGTCATCTTTTGGAGAATATGGTGATTTGTAGCATTGCTTTTTAGCATGGTAGGGAGATGGGACATTCATAGGGTCTTGTCCTCGCAGTTTACAGCTTTTTCTCCCTTGAATTGTTGCTTTTTCTTTTGAGCCTAGAATGCTATCATGTATTCATTTTTAAAACTACAGTAAGAATGTCTGTTTCAAAGAAATGCATTAATTTTCACTTTGCCAAATATAACTTGAATTTAATCTGTTTTTACATTATATTGGCTTCTTATTTTTTTTAAACTGTGGACACTGATTGTAGAAATAGTTTGTTGGGTTTTTTTCTTCGTTTTTTCCTTTAAATAAGAGGAATTTCCCTCTTTTGGGGGGGATTATAGGACAGCACTAAACCACATTTGAAATATGTACAAACCCCAATAGATTTTAAAAGCTAAGCAATCTTGGATAGATGCTATCATCTCTAATAAGTTTAAGTTTCCTTGGGTTTGTCAGTAGGATGTATATTAATTCAATCATTTCCAAAGTGTTTCCTTTCAAGTGATAATATTTTATGTACCTGCCTTTTAAAAATACTGATGTATTCCTGAAGTTATTGATCAACTTTTAATAAACAAAATAGCTTAAAATGAATTATGAGAGGCTGGCATCATGACGTAGCAGGTTAAGCTGCCTCCTGTGACTCTGGCTTCCCATATGAGCGCTAGTTTGAGTTTTGGCTGCTCTAGCTCCAATCCAGCTCCTTGCTAACGCATGTGGGAAAGCAGTGGATGATGACCCAAGTGCTTGTGTGCTGCCACCTGCATAGGAAACCTGGATGGAGTTCCAGGCTCTTGGCTTTGACGTGGCCCAACTCTGGCTGTTGCAAATATATGGAGAGTGAACCAGCAGATGATCTCTCTCTAACTTTGCCTTTCAAATAAATAAATTTAAAAAAAAATTGAACGATAAGTATTTTGTTTTGCAGTAATGTGGTAGGTTAGATTTGCAGAGAAATAACTTCTGGTCAGAATATTTTTAAGTGAAGCTAGGGAAGGGAAAAATACATAACTGCATATAAAATGTATTTAAAATTCTGGGCCTGGTGTAAGAAAAAGCCCACAGTGGTAAGTCATATTTGAGACTGTTCCAAATAGAACTGGGACCTGGAGTGGATGAGTAAGATTAAAAACAAAAACAAAAAACCTTCATCTGGAGTCTTGCCTGTTAGTGTCTTGAATCTGAATGGAGGTAGGGAAAAAGTGTCTCATGAAACTGCTTAAGCAGATACCCACACTCACATAGATTTACAGCTGATTCCATACTACCTGTGAGACATGAAAGGTTGTAAACTACAAACTTCTTTGAACATATTCCTAGTTGCTTGTGATCTCCAGTGGCTGGCAGGATCAGATTCATATCCCTATAGAAACACACTTTATAGACAGGCATAAAAGATTTTTTATAAGTGAAATTGCCAGAGATGTGAGCTTGTTAAAGAAAATAGGCAACTAAGTCAGATGTCACAGATTGTATTTTCCAAATATGGCTACAACAGCATTTCATGACCCATGTCCCCTTCTAGAACATTGCTGTTGTACCATTAAGTAAGAAGGAGTCTCTGTCTCCTTCCATTGAACCTGGGCAGATCTGTGTGACTGCTTTGACCAAAAGAATGTTGCAGAAGTGATGTGTGATTTCTGAGGCCGAGTCATAAAAATACCACACATTTCTTCCCAATTCTCTTGAGATGCTCTTTCTTAGAATCTGTTGCCATGCTGTGAAAAAGTCCAAGGACAGAGATCCATATGGAAAGGAACTGAAGCCTCAAGCCAGTAGCATCAACCAGGCTCTCAGCTGACAGGCAGCATTAGCTATCCAGCCTTGTAAGTCCGGTGTCTTGAAAGGGGATCCTCCCTCCCCTGTCAAGTTTCTCTGGGTGGTGCCATGGGAAGCCAACACAAACTTCCTTCTCTGAGCCCTGAACAAATTGCTAATTTCTGAGCAAAATCAGTGGTTGTTGTGTTAAGCCACTGTGTTTTGTGGTAGTTTTTTACACAGTAATAGATAAGTAGAACATCAGCATTAACAAAATACTGCAGATTAAAAGAAAAAAGATTTCTGTACTTTATTTGAAAGAGTGACAGAGCGAGAGACAAAAAGAGACTGAGATATCTTCTGTCTGCTGGTTCACTCTCCAGAGACCGTAACTGCCAGGACTGGGCCAGGTCAAAGCCAGGAGCTTCATCTGGGTCTCCCACTCAGGTGGTAGGGGCCCAAACACTTGGGCCATCTTCTGCCACTTTTCCCAGGTCATCAGCAGGGAGCTGGATTGGAAGTAGAGCAGCTGTTCCACGAACCGGCACATATAAGATGCTCACATCACAGTTGGCAGCTTCACCCACTATGCCAAAATGCTGGCCCCTGCAGATTTTTTTGGTTAATTTTTTTTTTTAAAGACAGATACATAGAGATCTTCCGTCTGCTAATTCACTCCCCAAATGCTTGCAACAACTAGAGCCAGGCCAGACTGATGCCAGGAGCCTGGAACTCAACAGGTTTCCCCTGTGATAGTGGGACCCATCTGCTGCCTCCCTGAGTGGGCATTAGCAGGAAACTGAACTGAAGTGAAGGAGTCAGGTCTTGAACCAGGCACTCTGATGTGGGATGCTGAAGTACAAAGTGATGACTTAACCACTGTTCCAAATGCCCACCCTGCAGATATTTAAAGAAACAAAAGAGAGGGTTAAGAGTAGAATGAGCTACTCAAAATTGATGAGGAAGATGGGAAAGAAGAACTTAGTATCAGTAGAACTTACATGAATAAAGAAACATAGTTGAAAAATACAATGGAAAGATATTGACTAGTTAGAGTGAGAGAGTGAATTACTGTAATGAACTAACTAAAGCAAATTTCCAGAATTTGGTACAGCAAAAGACTATATGAGACATGTGAGAGGTTTAGTGAAGTAGACAATGACAAAGTACCACATATGTTTGATTTAATGGTTCTCAATTTTTTTTTTTTTTTATTTTTGGCAGTCAGAGTGGACAGTGAGAGAGAGAGAGACAGAGAGAAAGGTCTTCCTCTGCCGTTGGTTCACCCTCCAATGGCCGCCGCGGCCGGCGCGCTGCGGCCGGCGCACCGCGCTGATCCGATGGCAGGAGCCAGGAGCCGGGTGCTTTTCCTGGTCTCCCATGGGGTGCAGGGCCCAAGCACCTGGGCCATCCTCCACTGCACTCCCTGGCCACAGCAGAGGGCTGGCCTGGAAGAAGGGCAACCGGGACAGAATCCGGCGCCCCGACCGGGACTAGAACCCGGTGTGCCGGCGCCGCTAGGCGGAGGATTAGCCTAGTGAGCCGCGGCGCCGGCCCTAAAGGCATTTTATTTCTTTTCTAGCTAGTCATTCTCAGCTGGGTCCTGTGAAAGAGTAAATCTTATAGAAAAATATTGGAATGACTAGTTTCTCAGTTCTCCCAAAGGTGATACTATTCTAAAAGCATGGAAGAGAAGTTAATTCATTTTATACTCATATAATGAACGCTTTGGGGCATATGTTCTCCAGGTTTGATCCAGAGACCCCAGACTCTCCAAGACTTTTTCAGTAGGATCTCCAAGGCCAAAACTCTTTTCATAAATTAAACTAAAAATGGTGCAAGCATTTAGCTTAGTGGTTAAGATACATCTCATATCAGAGTACCCAGGTTCAGCGCCTGATTCCAGCTCCTGACTTCATTTTCTTGCTAATGCACACCCCTGTACCCATGAAGGAGACCTGTATTATATTCCAGGCTCCTGCTCTGGTCTGTGTTTGGCCATTGTGGGCATTTGGGGAATGAACCAGCAGATAGGATATCTGTTATCTATTCTCTCTCTCTGTCTCTCTTTCCCCCTACTCCCTCTCAAATAAAATACATTTTTTTAAAAAGATTTATTTATTTTAGAGGTAGAGTTTAGAGGTAGGTATTTATTTGAAAGGCAGAGCTACAGAGAGAGAGGAAGAGGGAGAGACAGAGAGGCCGGTCTTCCATCTGCTGGTTCACTCCTCAAATGGCCTCGATGGCTGGAGCTGGGCTGATCTAAAACCAGGAGCCAAGAGCTTCTTCTAGGTCTTGTACACAGGTGCAGGGGCCCAAGCACTTGGGCCATCTACTACTCTCCCAGGCCATAGCAGAGAGCTGTTTATCAGAAGACAAGCCAAAGGGGTCCTGAATGGGATGCCAGTTCTGCAGGTGGAAGCTTAGCCTACTGTACCAAAGTGCTGGCCCCATAAAATAAATTTTTAAAAATGTTAATGCCAAAACATTTTCATTTTTTAGTCCCTTTCATTATGAATTGAAGATTTCCTGAGACTACTTAATGTATGATGATTGTAATTACCCTGATGGCTAACGAAATGTGTGCTTGTATAGTCTAGTCTTTGAAAATTTTGCTTTATTTTCTGATTTTAATTTAATTTCTAGGTAAATATTAATAAGATATTATCTGTATAAACAATACTTCTTTGAAGATTCTAAGCTTTCAAGAGTAGACCTGATGGGGCCAGCGCTGTGGTATAGCAGATAAAGCTGCCACTTGCAGTATTTGCATCCCAAATGGACACCGGTTCGAGTCCTGGCTGCTCCACTTCCTATCCAGCTCTCTGCTATGGCCTGGGAAAGCAATAGAAGAGGGCCCAAGTTCTTGGGACTCTGCACCTGTGTGGGAGACCTGGAGGAAGTTCCTGGCTCCTGGCTTCAGACTAGCGCAGCTCTGGCTGTTGCAACCATTTGGGGAGTGAACCAGCGGATGGAAGACTCTCTTTTTCTCTCTCTGCCTTTCTGTAACTCAAATAAATAAATCTATCTTAATTAAAAAAAAAAAAAAAGAGTAGACCTGTGTCCAAAAAATTTGAAAACTGCTTTTTAGAGCTATAAAACTTCATTTTCTCAGAGAAGCCTCTTGAGAATGCCTACTACTAGTTGCATAGAGCCAGTGAAGAAATTCAGTTATAAATATTTGTAGTGGAAGTTAATTGAGTTCTTAGACAACGTTGAGGATTTATTAGAGATTTTCTTCCTAGACAGTGTTTGAACATTGAGTACCCTTAAACCTGGATCAAGTTTCTGTGAGATTCCTTTTTTTTTTTTTTTTAAGATTCATTTATTAGTTTGAAAGAGAAGCAGAGGCACAGAGAGAGAGAGAGAGAGAGGTCAGTCTTCCATCTCCTGGTTCACTCCTCAGATGGCCACAATGGCCGGAGCTGCACCAATCCGAAGCCAGGAGCCAGGGGCTTCTTCTGGGTCTCTCACACAGGTGCAGGGGCCATGGACTTGGGCCATCTTCCAATGCTTTCCCAGGCCTTATCAGAGAGCTGGATTGGAAGTGGAGCAACCAGGACTCAAACTGGTGTCCATGTGGGATGCTGGCACTCCAGGAGGCAGCTTTACCCACTACGCCACAGCTCTGCCCCCTGTGAGATTCTTATCTCGCTATTAATTCTCAATATTGAGTCAGCTATTTCATAAGTCATTTTCATGGAATAACTCCTTTAACTAGATGGTTAATTATTTATCCCATTGACATCATTTAGACCAGTGCTGTCCAATAGAATGAGGGACACATACATAATTTAAAATTTTCTAGTAGCCATGTATTTTTTTTTAAATACATCAAGATCTTTTATCTACTGGTTGACTCCCCAGATGGCCACAACAGCCAAGGTTTGGCCAGGCCAAACCCAGGAGCCAGGAGCTTCTTTTGAGTATCCCTCATGGGTGGCAGGGGCCCAAGCAGTTGGGCCCTCTTCCATTGCTTTGCTTAGGCTATTAGCAGGGACATGAGTGGGAAGTGGAGTAGCTGGGACATGAACTGGCACCCATATGGGATACTGGCATTATAGGCAGCAGCTTTACCCACTATACCACAATGCCCCCCTGGTAGTCATATCTTAAAAAGTAAAAAGAAATAGGGGGGCTGCTGTTGTGGCAGAGCACATTAAGCCGCTTCCCAGAGTGCCGACCTCCCATGAGTTGAGACTCCACTTCCTGTCCACTCCTGGCTTATATGCCTGGGAAGACAGTGGAAGATGGCCCAGGTGTTTGGGCCCCTGCACTCATGTGGGAGACCTGAAAGAAGCTTCTGGCTCCTGGCTTCAGCCTGGCCCAGCCCTGGCTGTCATGGCCATTTGGAGAGTGAACCAGGAGATGGAAGACCTCTCTCTCTGTGTCTCTTCCTCTCCCTCTGTAGCTCTGCCTTTCAAATAAATAAAATAAATCTTATAAAGTAAAAGGAAACAGATGAAATTAATTTAAATAATATGTTTTACCTCTCTCTCTGTGTCTCTTCCTCTCCCTCTGTAGCTCTGCCTTTCAAATAAATAAAATAAATCTTATAAAGTAAAAGGAAACAGATGAAATTAATTTAAATAATATGTTTTATTTGCTCTATAATGTAATTTTTCTCTATGTAAATATATAGAAAAATATATAGAGATAAATATATAGTTTATAAATATAATTATTTTCTCTATTATAATATTATAAACATATATCAATGAAAAGCTTACATTCTTTTTAAAGAGCTATATCTTCTACATCTAGTGTATGCTTTACATTTATAGCACATCAGTTTGGAACTAGCCGCATTTCAATGCCCAGTAGTCACTGAGATCTAAGCCATAAAATCATTCTAGAGCTGAGCTGAGCTAGCATGATCTATAGTAGATAAGCTTTGTAATATAAATAGAGACTAAACATATTGTTATAGAAATTTAATATAATGACGTAAGTATATTGAAAAAAATTCACAGTGGCAAAATGTTTATCTGCCTAAATTTCAAGAGATTTTAATGAGAAATAAAACTTATTTCCTTAACAGAATATTGAAAAAGTAAACTTTTGCCGAAACTGTCATAATGTTTTCTCTTTCCTTCTTAAAACCATACAGTCTGTTTACTATATTCTATGAATTATTACACATGCATATGCGTGCCAGTAAAGGGAATGCTCTTTCTGTGCTTGAGGGAGTTTTAGCACTTGTGGCCTTTGCGTTTTCGTTCTAAATGATACATATGTATATTTTAACTGTCCCGTTGGTCATGCCATATCCCCAGTCCCTACTTCAGCCAGTTTGCTTTTGATGGGAAACATTGAGGAGCAAAGGTGGTTTGTTCTGATCTCGTTACTGCGCTTTTCCTGATTCCTTAGCTTTTATTCTGTCACATCATCTTGCCTGTGAATGTGCTATCAGAATATGCAAGTGAATTATTGCGTGTTGCAAAGAAACCGCTATTTTTGTGCACTTCTTTCCCTTTGAGCATTACTATGTTTGCAAAAATGAGGTGAGAGTTAAAGGAACTGTGGTTTTTAGAAGTGAGATCTAAAAAGGGGGAAATGGCTGTTTTCTCCCTTCTAGAATGAATAATAAAGAATTATGACTTTAATTTTGGCATGACCTGAATTTAATTTTTTTTCTTACCATATGACAGAAAAGAAGAGTTTGTCAATGAAAATGTCTGAGGAGGGAAATTCTTAAGGACTCTCACAGTCTACCTATTACAACATATTTGATTCAATGCCATATTTAATTAATATTAGAATGTCAGTTAAAAAAATCATGCTCTTTGCAAGCTAAAAGAATTCTGTGCATAACAGGCAAATCTAAGAAATCCATCATCTTTTGGTAAAGTGTGAAGTTGCCTTCTTGTCATAATTTTCATATGTAAGTACAATTTTTATGATTCATAGATTTTTAGCCCCAATCTAAAAACATACTTTTTGAGAGCTTGGCTTCTACTTACCTACCAATTTACCTTTGCTATGAGCAGATTTAACTTTTCAAGAAACCAGTATTTACTTGAAGCTAAAACCTTTATTATATGGCCTCTGATAATCTGTAACTGTGAAAATTCATGCTCATTAATCTGTTCAGGTATTCTCAAAATAATCCTGTGTGCCAGTCACTTGCTCTGTGACTTGCTAGTTTCTCTGTTCCATTGGTATGCTCCCACTGTTCAGAAAACCTTCGCTCTGTGGTTTGCAGCTGAGCTATATAGAAAGTTCCCTTCTCTGTGCAGTGGTACTGTCAGGTAACTGTGCTCCTGCATCCTGGGTGTCAGCTATTTACTAGAGGTGGGAAGGGAGACTGCCTGCTGTGAAGAAGCAGGCTGCCTTCTCTCTGGCACGGCCCCAGGGGTCAGGTCTAGCTGTGGGTTCCATCCTGTGGCTCAGTGTGACTTTTTTAAATGGAATGCATTTCTTTTTCCATAAAGCTCTGTTTCTTCCATGTTCTTCCCACATCAGCTGGCAGCAGCCAGTTGGTTCTGAAATCTGCCCACAAATTGTTAGCTATTTTGTTTCTTGTCCCCCCCAACTTGCCCCCAGAATAAGAGTTGATGTGTTTCAGATCCTGGATTATGTTGTTTTGTGAAACAAATCTAATTTTTGCTAAGGAATGCCTAAACTTGATTCCAGAAAAAGCAAAATAACAGCAGTACCTGTAATTAATGTATGTGGTGGTTCTTTTCCCCCTTATGCATAGGGAATGTGTTCCAAGAACCCTAGTGGTTGCCTGAAACTGGATAGTACCAACCTTATACATCTGCTTTTTCCTGCACATGCAGCACATGCTTGCCTATGAGCAAGTTTAATTTATAAATTAGCCTCAGTAACAGGTTAACAGCAGTGACTGCTAATAAACTAGTTATGTCAACATATGCTACATGAATGTAGTCTTCCCCTTCAATATCTAATCATGCTGAAGATCTTTTGCAGCCTCAGCATACAATTTTTTCTTTCTCCTTGTATGTTTAAGTGATGAACTTTCAGATTTTCACTCAAAGAAAGCATTTTAATGGTTTTTCTTTGACATTTTGGAGTTGCCAACATCACTACTCTGCTGCTTTTGCGACATTATTAAGTAAAACATCTGAACTCAGCTCTTCAACACCATGACAGTCAGTGTGATAACCAAGATGGCTATTCAGTGAATAACATGTGGATGCAAGTGGATACAAATAGTGTGTATACATTGGACAAAGGGATAATTCATATATGGCACAGGATGGTACAGGTGGGGTGAGACGGTGAGAGAATAATCATGCTCCTGGGAATGGCATGCAAGTTAAAATTTTTGAATTATTTATTTCTGGAATTTTCCATGTAATGGTTTTGGACCATGGTTTGCTATAGGTAATGAAAACTGTGGAATATGAAACATTGGATAAAGGAGGACTACTGTATTGCATGTTTACCATGTACTGAGTATTATACTAAAAAGTTTGCATGCATCAGTTTAGTTAATTTCCAGCAATCCTTTAAAATAGGTTCCCCTTTTGCCCCCATTTTATCAATAAAGAGCCACAGAAAAATTCAGTAACTGGTGCTAAGTTACACATTAAGTGATTTTGGTTCTTGTTTTGGTGATATTTTTAACTGCTATGCAAAATTTCATCTATAGGGGTCTTGTGGAATCTTAAGTGTCACTGAAGGATAGATAGAAAATAGATTTAATTTTTTTTTTTTTAATTTGAGAAGCAGAGAGAGAACAAACAAATGAGAACTGTCCTCCTGCCTACTCACCACTTCACTCCCCAAGTGCTTTCAAAGCCTGAGACTGGGCCAGGCCAACACCAGGAGCTGAGAAACTCAGTCTAGGTCTCCCACATGGGTGACAGGGCCCCCTCCCACTTGAGCTAACACCTGCTTCCTCCTAGGGTGCACATTAGCAGGAAGCTGGAATCAGGAGCAGAGCCAGGATTTGGATCCAGGGACTGACATGGGATGTGGGCCTCTGCACCACTAGGCCAAATGCCTTCCCTTGATGTTTAATCTGTTGGAATGTTTCTGTGTCTACCTTCTATGAATAAGTTAATGCTTAATGCAATTTCCCTGAAAAGATAAGAATACAGTTCAGCATGTGAGACCATATTCCCTTTATGTGAAGTCAGATGTACTTGTTATAAAATCCATAGTATACCTTTTCATCTTTATTAATTTAAAACTTTATTAGTTACATGGTATATACTATAAGATCCTAGTAGCCAACTTGGTTCTCGTAGATTATTAGGTTTCATTTTCTCTTTACCATTTTGAAGGGTTTATTGCTTTAGAATGCTTATGAAAGTGAGAGTGAGTCCACTGTGAATCAGGGACTACCCCAATTACAGTGTGGCAGAACTGTTCTGTTAGGAGTGAAAAAGCACAAAAATTTGGTCAGTTGCCTCCCCCTACATTGAAGTACTTAGTACATGCCATCAATTAATAGGGCATGGGTGAGAGGAGGGGGATTTTTAGGTGTAATTTTTTTTTTTAACTTTTATTTAATGAATATAAATTTCCAAAGTACGGCTTATGGATTACAATGGCTTCCCCCCCATAACGTCCCTCCCACCCGCAACCCTCCCCTTTCCCACTCCCTCTCCCCTAGGTGTAATATTTAGATAGCTTTAGCTCCCTGCCCCCTTGTGCCCCCCACCCTCCGTCACCCCTTCCTCTCACTCCCCCACCCCTGCTATTGTTAAGATAACATTCCTAGCCATGCTTTCCAACCTTCTCACCATCATGACATAGTTTTTCTGTGGTAAACAAATGAAGCTTCTTGAGCCTAGAGATAACCTATTGCCACTTACAACCCATTCTAGCACAGGTGTTTGAAAAGTTCTGCTGTAGGCATATGTCTGCAAGTTTATTTTTTAAAGAGATTTATTTATTTGAAAGAGAGAAAGAGAGAGAGAGATCTTCCATCCACTGGTTCACTCCCCAAATGGGTACAATGGCCAGAGCTGAGGTGATCCAAAGCCAGGAGCCAGGAGCTTCTTCCAGGTCTCCACATGGGTTCAGGGACCCAAGGACTTAGGCCATCTTCCATTGCTTTCCCAGGCCATAGCAGAGGTGGAGCAGCTGAAACTCAAATCAGCGCCTGTATGGGATGCCAGTGCTGCAGACCAGGGCTTTAACCTGCTGCACCACAGCGCCAGCCCTCTCTGCAAGTTTTCTAGGCTTGTTGCAAATATGAAAGCACTCTGTACACTACAAGGTACATGTCTCTGTAGGATTTTATGAATAGTAACTGTTAAGATTACATATTCCTTCTCTAAAGAAACATTGTGTGCCGTAATTTTTTTGTTTTGTCATGGAAGCTGTCCTGAAAGAAGACTAGCTGCCAGACCAGTAGCTGGAGTTGACGTCCTATATGTGATCTGGTACACTAATTAGAAGTAGAAATATTGGTGGTCAGTAGTCATGGTTCAAGACTTCTTAGAGAAGATCAGGCTTTTGGTGAGATTTGTTCATGATTCCAGTGGTTCTCCTCATTGAATTCTCCACCCTCTTTTCTGCCTACACCCAATAAGTTTGTAGTCAGATTCTCTCTTCTTTCCTTATTATGTCTATGTCTTCTTTCCCAAGTGAAGACCAATCTTCATCTTCTGCACTACTAATGCTGCATACATAGCTCTGTTGATTATACTTCCAGAGCTGTGTTGTTCTGTTTCACGCCTCTCTTTTCCCTGCTGGGTTGCAAGCTCTTAAGACTGTGTCTGATTAATCTTTGTAATTTTGGATATACCCACATCATTTCATCACATTCCATCATTAGGCAGGGCTTAAATGCCCTTTGAGTGGAACAGAAATCTGTTTCCTTGTATATTTCTCACATTATTCCTCGTCTTAACAACTCCAAATAAAGTTACTTTAAAATTTATTTATGTATTTTTATTTTTTATTTGAGAGGCAGGGAGACAGAAAGAGATCTTTGAGCCATTGATTCACTTCCCAAATGCTCATAACAGAGGCAGGCCAGGCCAGAACCAGGAGCGTGAAATTCCATCTAGGTCACCCATGTGGGTGACAAGGACCCAAGTACTTGAGCCATTATCTGCTGCCTCAGCTGAGGAGCTGGGACTCCCAGGCACTCCTATGTGGGATATGGGCATCCCACATGGCAGCTTAACTCTTGTGCCAAATGCTTACCCCTGAATAAAGTTAATTTGTAGTTGTCATTCATGCATTTGAATCATCTATCAAGTGTAATTCCAAACAATGTGTGTTTCTCTGAACAAACATTTTTAGCATTGAAATTTTGCCTTCTTCCATGTGTGGACTCAGAATTTTAAGATTTAGAGAAAACTAGAATTTCCTTCATCTAACTAATATTGATTATATGCTGATTAAAAAACTGAAACTGAGATTTAGAGATTTTAGGAAAATATTTTAAGCATTTCAATGAGAATAATGAGGAAGTTTAGATTTAGTAGATTAAAGTAATTTCTTCATTTTTTTTTTTAAATGTATGTGCTACTGGGTGTCTTCAGACTAGTGGGCAAAATGGAAAGCTATGTTTTATGCTTAAGCAGTAAGATCTGACTCATATAATGTTAAGAATTTCTCTCTAAATTCAATCTACCTGCAATTCAATGTTGGATCTGTTACATATGTCCCTCCATTTCTATATGTATAAAACAAGGTTAATATACTAATAATTTGGGTATTATGAGGTTCAAATGAGTTAGTACCTGCAAAGCACTATTATACCTGCCACATGGAAAGCATACACTATAAGGTAGTTGCCACAGCTGCTACTTAGCCTTCCTGCTTCTTGCTACTACTATCTCTATTACTCAGCTCTACAAGTACCTCATGAGATGTGAAAGTTCTGGTGGAGCCTTACTAAAAAATCATGCACTTGTGATCTAAGCTTCTTGTTTTAAGAATGGTCCTATACTCATTCTCTACATTGAAGCAGGATTTGACCCAGAGCGTAACCACATCCAGGGAATGATGAAGTGTTTTCTCATACAGGTTTTACTGTATATGCAATTTAGGAAATAGCAGAAGACTCATTATCTTTTGAAGTCTGTTCTTCTAAGATGAAATTGCAAGAAGTTCATTTCTTGTCTTTTTAAGGGAGTAAATTCATTGTCTTCATTGACATTGTATATATTAAATACTGGCAGCTTGTATTTTATGGAATATAAAATTTAAAGTGTTTTTTAATTAAATATTTATTTATTTGAAAGGCAGAGTTACAGAGAGGCAGAGGCAGAGACAAAAAGGTCTTACATCCACTGGTTCACTCCCCAGATGGCCACAACCGTCAGAGTTGCACTGAACTGAAGTCAGGAGCAAGGAGCTTCTTAGAGGTTTCCCCTGTGGGCGTAGGGGCCCAAGGCTTGGGCCATCTTCTACTGCTTTCCCAGGCCATAGCAGAGAGCTGGATCAAAGTGCAGCAGCTGGGACTCCAACTGGTGCCCATATGGGATGCTGGTGCTGCAGGTGGCACCTTTACCTGCTATACCACAGCCCTGGCCCCTTAAAGTAGTTTTAATTTTCCTTCCTGAACTGCTTTTAATAATGTGTCAGAGTAAATGTTTTTCCTCTTTTATCAGGTTGCCATCAAGATCATAGATAAAACCCAACTGGACGAAGAAAACTTGAAGAAGATTTTTCGGGAAGTTCAAATTATGAAGATGCTTTGCCACCCCCATATCATCAGGCTGTACCAGGTAGGATTACTAGTTATGTGGTGAGTGGCTATGAAGAACCTAGAGTGATTTGTTGTATCTGTGGCTGCCTTGGAAGGAAATGTGGGTGGATTAGCACAAGCAACTCTTTTTGTTTCTGTGTTTGTATGTTTGTATCTATCCTACCCGTCTATTGTCATACTCAATACTTGGTAGAATTTTCTTGTTTCCCCTGACTGTTTACTAGTGAGGCCTCCCTTAGCCAAGTAGATCTTAAATTTGATGCTACTAGTAGCAAAAATTACACAAAAAGATTATTCAGAAGATGATGAGAATTTACTTAGGTCAGAATCCTAAATCAGGATGGGAAAACTTTTGAGACAAAAAGCTAGAGATGAATATAATGTTTTTACATTATTTATTTATTATTTTCTGTAATCACATTATGAGTTATGATAACAAAATATTTTAACTTCTTTCATCAATTAAAACCTACCTCTTTTCTGTTCTAGTAGAGTCCTTGACTTTTCCAAGGTAACATTTAATTATTTTGATAATCAAGATGAATTCTATACAGTAGTAGAGATTTCTATTTCAGTTTTTTTTACCATCTTAAGAACATGGATATTTAATGCCATCATCAAAATGATTCCCTAACCTTACTGCAGAAGCAGTAAATCTAGTGACTAGAATTTTAAGCCAGATAGGAAAGGGGGGACCTCACCTTAGCAGGCTGATAGGAGAGATATTTTGGGAGAGGTTGGGCTTTGGGGTGCTTCTCAGATTGCAGTGTGTTGGCAGCCCCGAGCTCTGCTTCTGTTCAGGGCCAGCCCTGTTCACTGCTTTCTGCCAGAACAGCCGTCTCCTGGTTCTGAAGGAAGTGGCCACCCACTCTGTTCATTTGCTGTTATTAGTTTGCAGTAAATTGTTACTGGCCCAGACTTGGGACCATGGGTAGGAGTGGAGAAAGCATGGACAAGGTACAGTGGGCAAGCTTTCAGAGCCTTTCAGTTTTATGGCAGTGAGGAAACATACTGTGATTTTAGGATGTGTGGTTAAGGCTGCAGTTGTAGAGTTCTTCTCTGGCATCAGCTTCTCACATAATGAAATGAATGAGGTCAGCAGGAACAGATTTGTTGAAATTTATCATATTAAATGTTGAACAATACCTACCCCAGAAGCAAACTTGTGAAAGCTTCCTGGTGTTGCCTTGAGACCTAGATCTGTGAGTTTGCAGGTGCCTAATCTTGGCTTCTTTCCTGTCTTTGTAGACTGAATAAACTTCTTGACCTCCCCTTGAATAATAAATTGTGTTTAAATAATTGTAGGACTTAGGCTGACCTTTCTCAAGAGATTAATTTCTAGATATGAACCTTATAACTGAATTCCGCAAATTTACAATCTTACCCAAGGCTTCATTAGCCTGAAATAATCTTCATACTTTCAGCCTTGGCTTTGAACAATGCCTTCTTTTAAACTTTAATTTTGCTTTCTGGCAACTGGTATTGTAAGTGAGAGATTCTGAACTGCCTAAGTGAATAGCTGGCAAATTGTCTTCATATGGTATCAAGGTGGTTTTCAGGTCAGTCTCCTCGGATTTATAAGGTGACAAATACAGATAACTGTACAGGAAACAGTTTCTGAACTCCTGAAAAGTTTTAATAATAAAAAAGAACATTTGCAGTTAATAAAAGGCCTTGAAGTGCAAAGGAGAATACCATTATGACATTATTTTTCTTTCTTTTTTTAAAAAGATTTATTTTATTTATTTGAAAGACAGAGTTACAGAGAGAGGTAAAGACAGAGAGGTCTTCTATCTGCTGGTCAACCCCCCAGATGGCCGCAATGGCCGGAGCTGCACCGATCTAAAGCCAGGAGCTTCTTCCGGGTCTCCCACGTGGGTGCAGGGACCCAAGGAGTTGGGACATCTTCTACTGCTTTCCCAGGCCACAGCAAAGAGCTGGATTGGAAGTGGAGCAGCCAGGACTCGAACTGGTGCCCATATGGGATGCCGGCGCTGCAGGCCAGGATTTTAACCCACTGAGCTACAGCGCCAGCCTATAATAGATTATTGATAGTGTTCCTTTGATGAGTGAGAGGGAGGAAACTGGAAAGAGGAAAAAATGCTCTTTTGTTTATATACTAGGCATTTAAAATAATTATAATGAATATATATACCTTTATGTTATTAATTTAAAATTTATTCATTAGAGAGAAAGAGGGAGCACTCTCATTTAACTGGTTGATTACCCAAATGCCCAGAACAGCCAGGGCTGGGCCAGAGCTGAAGGAGAGTGCTGGGAATTCAATCCAGGTGTTTCATGTAGGTGGCAAGAGCCTATTTACTTGATCCTTCACTGCTTCCTTCCAGGGTCCAGATAAGCAGGAAGCTAGAGTCAGGTGCCAAGACAGAATCCAAATGAGTAATTTATGTTACTTAAAGGATTGAATATTTTAAATTATTGTTCCCCTTTATTGAATAAAACTGCAAAGGGTAGGAAAGTTGTCATTTGCATTTAAAAAGAAAGCCATTTATGGTTTCTGTGCCATTCTTAAGTGAGTCCCATTATTTTCCCTGTTTTCATTGAGTGTTTTGGGGGTGTTTTTGAACTTCAAGTTATTGATGTTGAATGTGAACTTTTTCTGGTTGTTGGCGCCTATGCTTCTCAGTTTTATACAGCCTAGCAGATTGCAGAGACCTCCTGGAACAACAAAAAAGATTATATCCTTCAATTAGTAAATGTTTTACACTTTCAAGAACTTGGGAGAATATATATCTTCTCCCTTTTTTCTTAACATTATATCCGTTCCACCTAAAATATTTTATATTTCCTTTGAGTAATAGTGATTATTAATATTTCAATGACAAAAGAGGAATCATTCGTTTCTCTTCCTATGATATCAACCTGTCATTTGTGTCACTGTCTGTCACTTTCCTGCCTTTGTACCAGGTTATGGAGACAGAACGGATGATTTATCTGGTGACAGAATATGCTAGTGGAGGGGAAATATTTGGTAAGTACATTTACTGCATTCTTTAAACAGCTATTGAGCACAGTATGGCAAACCTAAAATAGCTGTTCTGTGCCTTTGTCACTTGAACAGCTGTCACTTGATGCTGTCCTTCCGTCTGTCATTTTCTACCAACAAAATAATTTAGTTTTTTTGACTCACCTAATAAAATCCCTGTAACTTCTTTATTTCCTAAGCCAAGGTGTTTTCTTTGTTTCAGCTGGATGTTGACAGTTCAAATTAAAGTTCTCCAAAAACAAACATTCCTTCTGAACACGTTCTTTCCCATTGCTGAGTTCTAACTGAGGTTACCAAGTGTGACAGGACCCCCACAAGTGTGCAGGCTCTGCTGTGTGAGCAAGCAGTCTCACCCTAGTACATTCCTTACACTTGTTTAAATATAACTTATAACTCTATTCCTTGCCATGTGTTCATAGCTCTCTTTGATGATTCTTGTAATTTTCAGATTTTGCCTTCAGCAGCTATTTTTTCTCTTAAATTTATTTACCATTAACACAATATCATAATCAGTACAGTTTGTTACTGGCAAATCTGATTTTTTAGGTCCTAAAACCTGGCAGTATTTTTTGTTTTGGTAATAGTGATAAATGGAGCCTAGCAGCGGTACAAGGTAAACTTTTAAAATCTGAATTGACATGTGTCTCCCCTCACTGCACCTTTTTAGCAACTGACTTGTTTGCCAGAGCAGGTTTCTTTTTATATATTTTAGATTTATCTAATTTCTTCATTTTTTGATTTTCTAGAAAATAATTTGATCATTTAATCATTTAAAATATATTTAAAAGTATGCAATCACTTACAAAATAGAACTTCCAGTTGGACATTTGTGGCTACCTGGGGTGTGTGTGTGTGAAATCTTCCCTTGCAATCTAATGGTTTTTGTGTCTTAAAAACCTGCATAATAAGTGCTAGTTGTTTTTAAAGAAAGTTTCCTTTTTCTTAATTTTATCTTTAATTGGCTTTATGTATGTCCTTTTATGCTAAAACTATAGCAATGAAATGATATTGCTAATCAGAATATAGTATTGGAGAAGATACTTTATTTCAAAGAAATTAAAGCATTAAAAGAATTAAAGAATAGTATTGTCTGTCAAGAGGATATACTAGGCTTTTACTATGTATAATTATATGCCTCCTGTGCCTTGGAAATGCTGACTCGTTTAAGACAAAGAAATTTGGTAAAATAAAGACATGGAAATCAAAATATAACTTTGATCATGAGAGCTGAAACCATAAAATTCTGTAGAGGTAAGAACAGTAGTGCAGATGCTGTGATTAATTTTTGGAGATCATTGAAGTCTTACCCGTGGTTATGTGGGAGTCTGTAAACCAGAAAATAAAAGCATGATAAACAGTATTTGGAGAGAGAGAGAAATAACAGTTATGTTTTTTGGGGAGTACACTGTGGTCTGACATGCTATGTATGTCTTACAAAACTGCCTTCGTTCAGGCCATCTATGTACACAAAAGCCAACAGACAAACTTCATTTTCTGGATACCTTTTACAAGTTTTATTCTATAACTAAAGCAAAACATCTCTCAAATCCTTGAGCTACTTACTATCTTATCTCATGGAAAGACATTTATTTGTGGAGAAGCAATGGTAATCTTGGGAGAAAAGAGATCATGTCATCTAAATGTTCATAATAATCTAAGAACCAAGCACAGGATACATGAGATCTGCCTTGCTCTTTAGGAAAGCAGATTTTAAAAATAGAGGAAAGACAATCCTCTGGTCATGAACTCTTTTGAGGCAATGCAGTTCAAGCGGAAGCGGACAGGATGGAAATTTTGATAATGTTATTTTAAACATTCATATATATCAGGGCCAGTGAGGTAGCACAGCAGGCTAAGTCACTGTCTGCATTGCTGGCATCCCTTGTGCATGCTGGTTCAACTCCTGGCTGATCCACTTCGATCCAGCTCCCTGCTAATGGGCCTGGGAAAGCAGCAGTGATGGCTCGGGTACTTGAGCCCCTGCCACCCACATGGGAGACCTAAGTGGAGTTTCTGGCTCCCGGCTTCTGCCTTGCCATCCCTGATCATTGTAGCCACTTGGGGAGTGAACTAGTGGGTGGAAGGTCTGTCTCTCTGTCTCTCCCTCTCTGTAACTCTCCCTTTCAAATAAATACATATTTAAACAACATACACTTACATATTTGAAAACATGTAATTATGTATTACATGTTATGATACATATAACTATATTATTAGTATTATTTCAAAAGATTCAGATGAAAACAAAAGTAGTGTATTTCCTAAGAAATCATCATCGACTATACAAAGTAGAACTGTCTCATGAGGTCTCATTTTAAAAAGTATCTGTGTAAAAGATGAGAGGACAGGTTTAATGAAGAACATGAGCTTTGAAGGTAGTTAGAGCTACATTTGAATCAAATCTCTGCCATCTGCTGTTTTACCTGGAGAAAGTTAACTAAATGATTCTGTGTCTCAGTTACAACATCTGTAGAAGGTAAGATATGTAGTATTTGCCTCGTAGTTGTGAAGGTAACATGATACATATAAAACATAAATCACCTTCTGTCGTGGCTGTGTGAAGAGCTCTGCTGACCTGATTTCTAGTCCTAGTAGAACTGGTGAAAACAGAATAAACCAAATAGCCATTTACAGTCTCTGGAAGTGATACTAAGGCCAAGCAGCAGATGAAACTTTTATTCAAGAATGCCTGTGAAATTCAGTTAGAGTTCTTGGTGTTTGCATCAGTACTCCTCCCACTTTCTCCTTGCTGTTTCTGGGAGATGGGCGTTCCAGTCCAGACTACTTCGGCCAACAACATAGGGCTTCCTCCTCTCTACTTCCCTCTCCCAACACCGGGACAGATTCCTTTCTTCCCAGAAAGAGCAGGACATCAGCATTTCTCATCTCGTCCCCAGCTGCTTGTTGCTGAGGCTAAGTCCTAAGGGAATGTGTTGAGAAATGGTTGTTCCCTTCTGTCCAGTCCCGACCTGTGGGACTTGATTACAGCAGGCTGGTGTTACTGGGACCAGATTACTCTTGCCTGGGGCAATAACACAGTAGTGGTTCCACGCCTGGAGAGGCAAGCTGCAAGGACCTCCAAGCTGCTGTTCTCTCTCCTACTGCTCACTCAGACAAGCTTGCCATAGCCTCAACCCTAGCTCTGGAGACCTAACTCAGAGATTTACCTGGGGAGGAAAAACAGACCATAAAACACATAGTTTCTAATTCTTAACACAGGCCAAAATGGCAGTATGATAATTTCCTGGAGAGAACCAGGCAATAAAACATTGAGAAAGAGCTTTCCTGAGGTCAAAACAAAAGTAAGATACTGATCTCAGAAGCTATTCCTTCAAGAGAGCCAGAGTTTGATTGTATTATTTGTGAACCAGTTTATATCCCAGGTTATTGTTCAGAACATTAGAGCAATCAGCCAACATTTAGTGGAGTTAAACAGCTGGATATGGTCAGGAAAAGAGGATGAGTCCTGCCAGATTAATTGTGGGCATGCCAAAGCTATGTGTCCCAGAACTATAACAGAAGCTGAACACTGGGTGTATGGAGGGGATAAACTTCAATGAAAGAATGCAGCTAGTCAGGGAGCAAATTAATAAGCAAATGGGGTAGGGGGAACAGCAGAAAGGTATATCACTGCCTAGAGGTGCTATAGTATATTAACTAAAAATGCCCTGTTAACAGTATCAACAGCAAAAATCTTCAAGGCTTGTAAAGAAAAAAGAAAGGATGAACCATAAACTGGATAAAAATCAGGCAACTAGAATGGTGTATCAGAGAGACTAGATGTCAGATTTATCAGAAAAAAAAAAAAACTTTAAAGAGTTATCATAAACATGGTCACAAAAATAAGGGGCCTCACATTTAATGTAGTAAAGAAACATGAAATGATAATGTCAGGACTGGTGCTGTGGCGCAATAGGTTAATCTGTCTGCAGTGCTGGCATCCCTTATGGGCACCGGTTCAAATCCTGGCTGCTCCTCTTCTGTTCTGGCTCTCTGCTATTGCCTGGGAAAGCAGTGGAAGATGGCCCCAGCGCTTTGGCTCCTGCACCAATGTGGGAGACCCAGAAACAGCTCCTGGCTCCTGGCTACGGATTGACTCACCTCCGACTATTGCGGCCATCTGGGGGGTGAACCAGCAGATGGAAGACCTTTCTCTCTGTCTCTTCCTCTCACTGTCTGTAACACTGCCTCTCAAATAAATAAATAAATGAATAAAATCTTTAAAAAAAAAAACAGTGGAAAAACAGAGTTAAAAAAATGATAATGTCACTTAGAGAATATCAGTAAGGAGAAATTATTAAAAGGAACCAAATGAAAACTAAAGAGTTGAAAAAAGTAGAATAACTGAAATAAAAAAAATTCATTAGGCTCAGGTATAGATTTGAGTGGCAGAAGAAAGAAAAGGCAAACTTGAAGATAAATCAACAGAGATTATGCAGATGAAGAACAGAAAGAGCAGGACATCAGCATCAGCATAAAAAAGAATGAAGAATAAAAAACAGAGCAGCAATGTGTGCATGATAGGAGAGGGAGAGAGAGAAGGAACAGGAAATAATGGTTGTAAACTTATCAAAAAACAATAATAACCTGGATTTTCAGGAAGTACACAAAATCCAAGTAGAATAAACACCGATCCATAGACACATTGTGGTGGGAATGGTGAAGTCAAAGATGGGAAGAATATTGAAAGCAATGCATCACTTAAAGGAAACCCCAGTAAGAACAAAAACTGACTTCTCAGCACAAACTGTGGACCATGGAAGGCAATGGAATAACGTTCAAAGTGCTTCAGCAAAAATGTGTTAACCAAACTCCTGTATCCCGAAAAACAGTCTTTCAAAGAAGAAAGCGAAATATCTTCAAGTAATTAAAATCAGAGACTATTTTTGCCGATAGATCCACTTTACAGTTAAAAGAAACACCAATGGAAATTCCTTAGGCTGAAAGCAAGTGACCAAACTTGTAATGCTTTTTTTAAAATTTTTTTTTAAAATTAATTAATTAATTTTTTAAAAACTTTTATTTAGTAAATATAATTTCCAAAGTACAGTTTATGGATTACAATGGCTTTTTCCCCCTATAACTTCCCTCCCACCTGTAATGCTTTTTTTTAAAAAAAGATTTTATTTATTTATTTGAGAGAGAGAGTTACAGAGAGTGAGAGGGAGAGACAGAGAGAAAGTTCTTCCATCCGCTGGTTCACTCCCCCAATAGCCGCAATGGCCAGAGCTGAGCCCTTCCAAAGCCAGGAGCTTCTTCTGATCTCCCTCGTGGGTGCAGGGGCCCAAGCACTTGAGCCATCCTCCACTGCTTTCTCAGGCCACAGCAGAGAGCTAGATCGGAAGAGGAGCAGCCGGGACTAGAACCAGTGCCTGTATAGGATGCTGGCACCATAGGCTGAGGATTAACCTACTGGGCCACAGTAATGGCTCCCAAATTTGTAATTCTAATCCATACAAATACAAAATGGGAGAACCAGCAAAGATAATTTTGTGATTATTAAAGAAGAGGTACATGTTTTGGTTCATTTCTTCTTTTATCCTATTTAAAAAGAAGAAATATTGGGGGCCGGGTGCTGTGGCACAGTGGGTTAATGCCCTGGCCTGAAGTGCCAGCATCCCATATGGGCGCTGGTTCTAGTCCCGGCTGCTCCTCTTCCAATCCTGCTCTCTGCTATGGCCTGGGAAAGCAGTAGAAGATGGCCCAACTCCTTGAGCCCCTGCACCCACATGGGAGACCCAGAAGAAGTTCCTGGCTCCTGGCTTTGGATAAGCACAGCTACAGCTGTTGCAGCCATCTGGGGAGTGAACTAGCGGATGGAAGACCTCTCTCTCTCTCTCTCCCTCCTTCTCTGTCTCTGCCTCTCTCTGTAACTCTGTCAAATAAATAAAATAAATCTTAAAAAAAAAAAAACAAAAGAAGAAATAATATACACATAATGCATTGTTAGGCCTATAATATAATATTTGTATCACATATCTGCCAATGACAGTACAAAAGAGACATGTAGGAGAAAAACTGCATTGGACTAAGAAAATTGTTACTGATGATAAAGTAATAACTATAACAATATATTGTTTTATAATAATTAATTTGATAGGTATAAAATATTACTACAAATGATGGCAAAAAAATAGAACAACTGAAGAGTGACATTTTTATACATAACTGGAATCAAGCTGGTATAAATTAGAAGCCTGTTTGGAGGCATTAGGTAAGGCTAGTGTTTTGAGAAACATAGCTTTCAAGAAAAGAATGGGAAAGATGGTAGTTTGAACAGGAAGTTGGTTGTCCAGAGAGAATTCTGAATGGGTATCTAAAGTTTCTTCATGTTTTGCGAGCAAGGCATTGACTGCCTGCCTGCCTGCCTGCCTTTCTCTCTCTCTTTCTCTCTCTCTCTCTCTCTCTCTCTTTCTTTCTTTCTTATTTTATTTATTTGAAAGAGAGAGAGAGAGGTATTCCATCCACTGGTTCACTCCCCAAATGGCCTCACTTGCCAGATCTAGGCTGATCTGAAGCTAGGGTCCAGGAGCTTCTTCCTGATCTCCTACATGGGTACAGGGGCCCAAGGACTTGGGCCATCTTCTACTGCTTTCCCAGGCCATAGTAGAGTGCCGGATCACACGTGGAGCAGCTGGTACATGAACCTGTGCCCAATCAGGCAGCGATTTTACCTGCTATGCCACAGTGCTGGCTCCAGACTATCTTAAAAAAAAAAAAAATGTTTCTAGCCTTGGAAAATTGAGATAGTGTTTCTCTCCAGAGCTCAAAGATAGGTTTGTTTATTACCCATTATAAAATATTTACGTTTCCAAAGTTTAGGTTTCCTCCCCTATAATGTTCTCTACTATGTGTATGTATTCCCTTTTCTTTTGTTCTATGGGAATTACGAATTGGGGAACTGAAGCAAATATGTTGCTGCCCATGCTGCTTGTTGTTTCCAAAGTAACAAAGACTATTGTCTCTGACCTGAGCAGAGAGGAGATCATGTTTTCTGCCAGCATCCATGAAACTGGCAGGTTAATTTTTTGAGTTTATAAGAAGGGTAAAATCTCAGAGCCTCTTGGTGCTTGACAAAGGGGTAAGGGAGAGTTTTGTTGTGTTTCAATTTGTTTACATATAAGACTTAGTTATAGGTTGAAATTGAAAATGCAGTGGTGAGAAAGATGAATTGGACAATAACTGATATGGAAAACATAATTTATACACCAAGATCCATAAGAAATGGAGGTAATTCAGCTATGAGGATAGTTGTAAGGAATTGGTCTTACAGAAGAAGGTAAAGGAAAAAGGTAGAAGGTAAAAAGATGCTTGTGGCTGCAGATAATTTTTTAGATAGAAGAATGTGAAGTACAGAATATCATGTCTTTGTCTAATTTTCCATTTGGAGTAGAATATGAGGTTGTTAGCTGAGAGAATAGGGACCTGGATCAGGGAGAAGAAGGGGAAATTAGTTCCTGGGAGGAATGAAAGCCATCGTGTGATCAGGAATAGGTAAAAGAGTAAAGTTCCTAGAGATAGGAAACTATGATTTTGTTTCATTATACAGGATTGAATGCCCTCAATAGTGCTAAACTACCTATAAGTAAGTGGGAAATTGGATTGATCCAGTGTTGGTGTTTACAAGACATGAAGAGAAGAGATAATGTGTTAAAGATATTGAAGCCACTAGTAATAATGGATCCCTGGGCTTAGGCTGGAAGGGGACAGGATACTCAAGTGAGATCAGGATGAATGGCCTTAATAACTTAAAAAGCTAGAGATCTAGATTAAGTTGAAAAAAAAAAAGTGTTTTGGGTTTATGAGTATAAAATATACCTCAATACAGCAACTACTGGCCACATCTTGCTATTGTGCATTCAAAATGTTACTAGTGAGAAACTGAGTTAAGAATTTAATTTACATTTACATTTAACGTCTGTGGCATTGTGTAAGTGTCTTAAGCCAGCTTCTAGAGTTAACCAACCAGAGTTAGAGAGTACGGACTCCAACAATCACCCGTATTCTGGCAGCAACCACAAGTTTGGGAAATCCCCAAAACCACCTTCTGGTTTAATAAGGTTTGAGAAAGACTCACTGAAAGCTAATATATTCACAGTTGTGGTTATTACAGGCAAAGCATACAGATTAAAATCAACCAAGAGACAAAATGCAGAGTCCAGGAGAATACTAGATGCAGAGCTTTGATTGTCCTCTAGCTATGGAGGCAAGCTGTGTTACTCACCTGGTATCAGTGTGGAACAATATGTAGAACACTGCTTATCAGGGGAGCTCAGGTAAGCCCCTGTGTTCAGCTTTTTTATTTTACATAGGCCTGATTGATTGATTGCCTTTATAATTGATCTCTTTGTCCAGGTCAACTGATATCGATGACCTGAATCCCCAACACTAAGATTGTTAATCTTTCTAATGTAGCCATTCTCTACCCTAAGACCTTTTGGGTGTGACAAGTCCCAACCTGAATCATATTGTTAGACTCTCTGACATGCAGCACATCCCAAGGTGTCCAAGCAGATACTCCTAGCACGCATGTATTCAAGGGACCCAGACATCATTTCCCAGAAGCCAACGAAGGCCAGACCTTCTCTTTGGGCAAGGCCTATTTCTTCAATATGGACAATGTTAAATATTTTTCTGTTAAACATGACTTTTTATTTTAGTAAGATTACATTTCACTTTGGCTATAGGTAATTTAGCATCTCAGTTGTGATATAGGTGTAAAACACACACTGGATTTAATGTATTAAAAATGAAGCAGGCAATATATATCATTGATAAATTTTATAAAGTTTTATTTGAGAATTACAGAGAGAGAGCTCCCAATCCATTGGTTCATCCTCCATATCCACTGGTTCATCATCAGAGCTTGCAATAACTCTGAATTGGGCTAGAAACTGAAGCTGGAAGCCAAGAATGAAATCTAGGTCTCCCGCATGAGTGGCAAGAACTCAGTCATTTGACTATTGCTGCTGCCTCTCAGAGTCTGCATTAGTAGGAGGCTGGAATCAGAAGTCAGAGTCAGGCATAAAACCCAGGCATTCCAGTGTGAGACAAGCCAAACATGGAGTCCTCACGGCTAATGTTTATATTGATTACATGTTTAAATGAATTTTTAAAGTATTAGTTACACAAAATAAGTCACTAAAATTAATTTTTAATGAGCAGTTACTTTTAATGCAATAACTTAGAACGTCCTATACTATATAAATGGCCCTCATATTCCTATTTGACTGTGTATCTCTACAAAGTTATGATAAGAGATTAGAATGTCAGAGGTAACATAATGTCAAAGGCAAGTCCAAGATGTGGCCACAAGATAAGTTGCTGAACTTTGATGGAATTATATGTCACTGGAGAAAAGAGGGTTTTGAGGAACCATGATGCCTAGCTGTCAAATAAGTTATCTTCATAGATGCTGACATTGGCTAGGTAACTGGCAGAATCTAGGTGGAGCAATAGAAAGAATGTTCCTAGACTGCAGTTTGTAGCAAGTCTGCCTTGCAGTGTCTTAACATGTAGGACACACTCATTAAATTTATCTCATGTGTCACTGTAAGATAGAATCAGGTTAATCACGTTATTCTTTTTTTTTTTTTTTGACAGGCAGAGTGGACAGTTGGAGAGAGAGACAGAGAGAAAGGTCTTCCTTTGCCGTTGGATCACCCTCCAATGGCCGCCGCTGCAGCCGGCGCACCGCGCTGATCCGATGGCAGGAGCCAGGATCCAGGTGCTTTTCCTGGTCTCCCATGGGGTGCAGGGCCCAAGCACCTGGGCCATCCTCCACTGCACTCCCTGGCCATAGCAGAGAGCTGGCCTGGAAGAGGGGCAACCGGGACAGAATCCGGCGCCCCGACCGGGACTAGAACCCGGTGTGCCGGCGCCGCAAGGTGGAGGATTAGCCTATTGAGCCACGGCGCCGGCTTAATCATGTTATTCTATAACATGTTTTAATTAAGTGAGTTTTTGACACGGAAGGAAATCACATTTTTGTTTTCCAGAGGCCTTCCAGAGAAAGACATTGAAGATTATGAGTTCCAAGCAGTGTCATAGGCTTCAATAAATGGTTATGGAATGAACATTTATTACTTACTCAATTGCCTTATTGAGATACTTATTGCTTACTATATCATAAAAGGGGCAACCATGAGCATGTTGGCTTGTTTAATATTACAAACTGAATTCAGAAATTGGTTTGTTTTGTAAACTGCTAAACTTGTAATTTAAAGCTTCCACACTATGATTTCTTTAGATATATATCCTTATACTTCCTATTTGAGACCATGAAATCATAAATCCAGCACTTTATCAATTAAAATTTCCCACATGCCTGATTTGGCTGATCGTATCTTCATTGTGTCATTCAATGAAGACTTTTCAAGCTCACTGTTTCTTGTAAAAGTGGTAGTTATATTGAGGAATTCGGTTAAATGCAGGTTCAATTTTTAGGGTGAGAGGTAGGAACATTTCCACATTTTCCTATCTCTTCATGTTTATTTTTTCCACTTCTAATGATATTTAGGATGATTTGTAGGTTTCGGTATTGTTCACCTAATCCATCTGCCTTAGTCCATTTTCTGTTATTAATAATACAGTACCACAGACTAAGTTATAATGGAAAAAATTGTATTATGGCTCATGGTTCTGGTCCAAGTTTGAGGAACTGCATCCGATGATGTCCTTCTTTCTGGCAAACTCCAGGGTGGTACAAGGCATCCATCACTTGACAAGAGACAGGGAGTGGGTACGGGTGCTGTGATGTAGCGGGTAAAGCTGCCTACGGTGCTGGTATCCCACATGGGCACCTGTTTGAGCTCTGCCTGCTCCACTTCCAGTCCAGCTTCCTGCTAATGTGCCTGGGAAAACAGTGGAAGATGGTCCAAGTCCTTGGGCACCTGCACCCATGTGGGAGACCCGAAAGAAGCTCCTGGCTCCTGGCTTCAGATCAGTCCAACTTTGGACATTGGTGCCATTTGGAGAGTGAACCAGCAGATGGAAGATCTCTCTTTCTGTAACTCTGCCTTTCAAATAAATAAAATCTCTCTCTCTCTCTCTCTCTCTTTTTTTTTTTTTTTTTTAAAAAAAAAAAAAAAGGAGATACAGAGAAAGAAAGACATGGAGTGTGTCTGTGTCTCCTGGTCTCTCTCTTAGAAAGTCACTGGTATTCAGTCATGGGACTCCACCCTGATAACCTTATCCAGCCTTGAGTATCTTCCCAAAGGCCACAAGTTTAAGCATCCTGGTTGGGTTAAGTATATACCCTCTTTTTTTTTTTTTTTTAATTTGACAGGTAGAGTTATAGACAGAGAGAGAGACAGAGAGAAAGGTCTTCCTTCTGTTGGTTTACTCCCCAAATGGCTGCTACGGCTGGCGCTGCACCAATCTGAAGCCAGGAGCCAGGTGCTTCTTCCTGGTTTCCCATGCGGGTGCAGGACCCAAGCACTTGGGTCATCCTCCACTGCCCTTCCGGGCCACAGCAGAGAGCTGGACTGGAAGAGGAGCAACCGGGACTAGAACCTGGCGCCCATATGGGATGCCAGCACCGCAGGTGGAGGATTAACCAAGTGAGCCATGGCGCTGGCCCAGTTTATACCTTCTTACTACCTCACAATGGAGATTAGACTGCCAATGAATTTTCAGGGGGACAAACCACATTCCTGAGGTAGCACCATCTCTTAAAAGTTTTCCATCAATCTTGGGCCTAATATTTTAGTTGTCTTTGTTATTTAGTTACCTTGATGTTTTATTTCATTAGAAGTTGCAAAATGGCAATTTTTTTCCTGCTTGTCTCATCCTTTATACATTTATTAGCTATAATTCTTCTGTAAGAAACTTTGTCTTATAGACTATTTAGAAACCATAGTAAAGGCAAGATAAATTCTTGATGTTTTACTCTTTGAATCAAATTTCAGAAAAATAAATTGAAACCTTAGCAATTTTTAATGGAGACCAATGAGGTAGATTTTATTTATTTGTTTTACAGTGTAATTATGAGTGTATACATTTCAGTGTATTGGTTGTGCTTTAATCTATGTTACTATTTTTTTTTTTTAATTTATTCCATTTAGCCAGTGGGAGTCTTGACAAATTAATTCTATGGCCTTTCTTTGAGATCTCAATAGTCATTATATCTTCCTTGCTTTTAGACAAGATATCCCAGACTTATCTTTAATGTATTAGAACCCGACCTGGAATCTGACATTTTCCTTAGGAGCTCTGGTTTCTTCTACTTCAGAGTAGCAGTTAGAGACCAGGGTGTGATCATAGGGATGCCCATTAGGGATTCTTGGTTGTCTTTACTTACAGACCTTTTCAGTACATAGAGCTAGGAAATTCATGGTGTGTGTGTGTGTGTGTGTGTATATATATATATATATATAGAGAGAGAGAGAGAGAGAGAGAGAGAGAAAGAGTGAGAGAGAGAGTAAAACATAAGTTTATACTAATGTTTCAATTAAAATTAAATATTTAAAAATGTTTACCTTTTTAAAAAAATGATTTTATTTATTTATATTAGAGATAGAGTTACAGAGAGGGAGAGGCAGAAATAAAAGTTTTCCATCTGCGGGTTCACTCCCCAAATGGTCACAACAGCCGGAGCTGGGCTGATCTGAAGCCAGGAGCCAGGAGCTTCCTCTGGGTCTCCCATGCAGGTGCAGGAGCCCAAGGACTTGGGCCATCTTTGTCTGTTTTCCAAGACAACAAGCATAGAGTGGATTGGAAGAGGAGCAGCTGGGACATGAACTGGCGCCCATATGGGATGCCGGTGCCGCAGGCAGAGGCTTAGCCTACTATACTTAGTTATGATCTTACGCTAGATAAAACTGCATAGAGACATGTACTTAGTCTCTTCTCTTTAGAAGGCTAGTTAGAGCTAAGATTGCAGCATTTTGACAGGAAATATTAGAAACAAAAGGTACCTCTGTTTTTATTTGGAGTCTGCAGATTATACCAGGAATCAGGACTAACCTCTGTTACAAATCACCCAACCAACCATTGCTAATACATTGGTGTAGCATGAGAAACACTTGCATTACATCAGAAAAGTCTGAGTAACATTCCTGAAAAGCTTTTTGGAATATGTAGAATCTTGTTTCACAGGCTGCCTGGGCTTATGTTTAGTCTAGAACTATTTATTAAGAAGTTGTAGGAAAACAAATCTTTCTTTGTATGTTAATGTGAACGCACTTGCAATCCAAAGGATAACATGATTTTTTTTTTTTTTTTAACTTGAGAGGCAGAGAGAGAGAACACACGAGGACTCCCCCATCTGCTGGCCTATTCACTAAATGCTCATAACAGCTGGGACTAGGCTGGGCCAAAGCCAGGTACTGGGAACCCAGTCCAGGTCTCCTACATGGGTGGCAGGGACCCAGCCACTGAAGCCATCACCTGCTGCTTCCCAGAATCTACATCAGTAGGAAACTAGAATCAGGAGGTGAAACCAGAACCTGAGTGGCCTGACCACTGGGCCGAATACCCGCCCCCAGGGTAGCACGTTTTTCATGAATAACTGACATGAAGTGCTTCATTTATAGACATGCTTTATGGCTAAATGAAGAATCCAAAAATGTGTGTTTTTGTAAAATCTTATTATTTTATCTGATTGATATTCTTAACCTATAATTATTAGACATCCATCTTATCTCATTATGGAGGATTAAGAAAAAATAGAAATAGTTCTTTAATTCAAGAATTTCAAATTTAAAGCATATCTTGTAATTGAAGATAGTTCGGGGCTGGCATTGTGGTACAACAGGTTAAGCTGTAACACCTGCCTTCCATATCAGAGTGCTTGGGATTGTATCCTCCCTCCACTTCCAATCCAGCTTCCTGACACTGCACATGCTGGGAAGCAGTAGGGGATGCCCTAGCACTTGGGTTCCTGCCATCCCATGGGAGATCCAGATGGAGTTCCATGCTCCTTGTTTCAGCATGGCCCATCTCTGGTTGTGGCAGGCATTTGGGAAGCAAACCAGTAGATGAAAGATCTTTCTCTCTGTTTCTCCCCATCTCTCTGTCTCTTTGTCTTTCAAATAAATAAATGAATCTTTTTAAATGATAGTTCTCAAATGTTAAGATGTCTCCTTGAACTACTTAGGAAGACATATCTATTAAGGTAAGCAATATATTTAATTCAGTATTCATTTTGCCAATAAAACCTGAGGTCCAGAAAATAATTTTAAGAAGTAGATCAGAGTTCATTCATTCTTTGTTCTTTCTTTACAGATTTATTAAAAACCTAACATGTGCTTGACACTGTTCCACATACTGGAGATAATAATGAACAAAATCTCTGTCCTTATGAGGCTTACTTGCTGATGGAAGAATTAAACAATACACATGCTAAATAGGTAGAATGGGTAATTTCTTAGAAAGTGATAAGGTACAAAAGGGAAGTGAATATGAACTGTCAGGTAGAGTTGACAGTAGAGATAGGGTGGTCGGGGAAAGCCTCACTAAGAAGCTTACCTGTTTAAAAAAAAAAAAGATTTATTTATTGTTTACTTGAAAGGCAGAGTTACAGAGAGGAAGAGGCAGAGAAAGAGTCTTCTATCCATTGGTTCACTCCCCTAATGGTTGCAGCAGCCAGAGCTGGGCTGATCCGGAGCCAGGAGCCAGAGCTTCTTCTGGGCCTCTCATGCAGGTGCAGGGGCCCAAGGACTTGGGCCATCTTATACTGCTTTCTCAGGCTCCAGCAAAGAGTTGGATCAGAAGTGGAACAGCCGGGACTCAAACTGGTGCCCATATGGGATGCCAGCACTGCAGGCCAGGACTTTATCCTGCTATGCCACAATGCCGGCCCCAAAGCTTAGCTTTTTCTAAAAGGTCATTCACGTATCTGGGGGAAGAGCATTTTTGGTAGAAAGAATGAAAGTGGGCTGCCAGACACCATCTTAGGCTCTAACGCCCTCCGCCCTTGCTGGAAGTCAGGTAGCCACATGGCCCAACCACCAGTGTCAGTCCTACCCCCATCCTAATGAGATTCACTGCTCCTACTTCCCTGCCTGCCCCCTCAGCAAAGTTTTATAAGGACCTGTATGTAACCAAATTCTTCAATAAAACTACCACTGTCTCCTGATTTCTCTCTCTCTCTCTGTCTCTGTCTCTCTCTGTCTCTCTCTCTCTCTCTTGATCTCTCTTACACCCTCCTCCCTCATCTTCCCTCTTTGCTGTGTCCCTCCAGTCTGTCGGGTTTCCCCCAATAAACCCTTTCCCTTAAAAATAAAAAAGGAAGTAGGGCTGGCATTGTGACATCCCAACACTGGTTTGTGTCCTGGCTCCTCCACTTCTGATCCAGCTCCCTGCAAATGGCCTGGGAAAAGCAGCAGAAGATGGGCCAAGTGTTTGTATTCCCACGTGGGAGACTCTGATGAAGCTTCCTGTTGCAGCTGTTTGGGAGTGAATCAGCTGATGAAGATCTCCTTTTCTGTCTCTCTCCCCTTTCTCTGTGAACTCTTTCAAAATAAGTAAATAAATATTTAAAAAAGAAGAAGAAAGAATGAAAGAACAAAGGCCTGAGGCAGGAGCATTCTTGCTGTGTTTGCAAAATATCTAGGAGGCAGATGTGGCTGGAGTAGAATGAGTGAACCAGTGACACAGAAAGTGATGATAGCAGAGATCATGACCTGGGAATCCCCTGGAAGATTTGAAGAAAAATAGCATGATCTCATTGAGAATTTAAGAGAATTACCCAAGCTGCATAGAAAATGCAAACTTAGGTTCATACAAAAACTTGTACATAGTTTTTTCATAGATGCTTTCTTTGTAATATCTAAAACTTGGAAACAACCAAAATGTCCTTCAGTAGGTTAGTGGGTAACCAAGCTGTTACATATCAATACCATGCTATCCTACTCAGATCAAAAAGGAGCAAACGATTGATATCACAACTCCCCCCCCCCACCCCCACCCCCCCCGGCAGAATTAGACAGTGAGAGAGAGAGACAGAGAGAAAGGTCTTCCTTCCGTTGGTTCACCCCCCAAATGGCCGCTACGGCTGGCACACTGCGCTGATCCGAAGCCAGGAGCCAGGTGCTTCTTCCTGGTCTCCCTTGCGGGTGCAGGGCCCAAGCACTTGGGCCATCGTTCACTGCCTGTTACAATTTTTAATACACAACCTGGGTGTATCCTAAGGACATTGTGATGAGTGAAAAACACTGGTCTCAAAAGGTCACCTACTGTATGATACCATTTACAAACCACTTTCAAAAGGGCAAAATTATATACATGGAAAACAGATTAGTGGTTTCTAGGAGTTAGGGATTGAGGGAACAAACATGACTCTAAAAGGGTAGTACAAAGGAGATCTTTATGATGATAGATTATTTCTTTTTTTTTTTTCTTGAACAGGAGAAAAGACAAGGTTTATTTGCATGTGCACATATACATATATGAGCACTCAGTGACTAAATCCACATAGGTGTGTATCTTGATTGCAGTGTTAGTTCCATCAATCTACATATGGGGTAAAATGACATAGAACTACTCACATATTGTATCCATGTAAAATTCTGCATTTTGATATTTTCTATAATTAGGTAAGGTTTAACCACTGGGGGAAACTGGGTGAAGGGTACATGGTACCTCTCTGTACTATTTTTGCAACTTCCTGTGAATTTGTAATTATTTCAAAATAAAAAATTTTTTAAAAATTATTGCTATAGTTGCTATTGTGGGAGCAGATGCAGTGGGCCAAGGGCAGTTGCAGGAGCACTGGTTAGAGGTAATGTTAGGAGGTGATTGCAATTATCTGAGAGAGAAAGAGAGAATGGCTGTCAGACTATGTTGGTTATGCTAGAGTCCGGTGGAGAGCGGAATGGGGAGCAGTTGAATTCTGGGTACATTTTGAAGGTAGAGTTAATTGAATTTGCCAGTGCATTGGATGTTAATAGAATTTGCTGACAGATTGGGAGTTGGAGTTAAATCGAATTTGATGATGGTATGGGGGAAAACGAAGACAGATGACACATTTTTTGGCCTAGGCAACTGGAAGACTGAAGAAAAGAGATAGTAACAAGAAGCAGTGTAAGACAGGAAGCCTGGTCTGAGGTAGTTGGATTCTTGGAAAGGAAGACAAAATGACAAACCCTCTTCCTCTAGTCACTGGTAGCTTGGGCCTATAAGTAGAGGACAATAGAATATTAAAGTGAGTGCACGCTTGTTAACTTGCTCACAGGCAAGCTGAATTATCTTGGCCTCACCCTAGCTCTTTTGGAAGAAGCATTTGTTTGATAAACAGGAAGTCGTTTCCATGGGTATAGGAAGAAGAAATGATAGAACTGAGTTGCAAAGCTAGCTGTGGTTAGCTTGGAATTGGCAGAAGTTTTTTCAGGTAGCCACCTAAGATTAGCACACCGGCTGGCTGTCTTTTCCCTTTCTAGGCTGAGTTCATTCTTCATCAGAAGAAATGCAGAGTTTCTGTTCTGCTGCTTGGCCTGCTGTAGGGGTATGCACTTTCTCAACTAGTCTTTTTTTTTTTTTTTTTTTTAGCCAGGCAGAGTTAGACAGTGAGAGAGACAGAGAGAAAGGTCTTCCTTCCATTGGTTCACCCCCCAAATGGCCGCTACAGCCGGTGCACTGCGCCAATCTGAAGCCAGAAGCCAGGTGCTTCCTCCTGGTCTCCCATGGGGTGCAGGGCCCAAGCACTTGGACCATCCTCCACTGCACTCCCGGGCGCCACAGCAGAGAGCTGGCCTGGAAGAGGAGCAACCGGGACTAGAACCTGGCACCCATATGGGATGCCGGCGCCACAGGCAGAGGATTAGCCAAGTGAGCCACGGCGCCGGCCCTCAGCTAGTCTTTTGCCACAACTATTAGTTGTAGACTTAGCAGACAAATGAAGACACTGTCTGTTCAGAGTAGAAAAGTGGAATATTTTAAGAAATATTGGCTCTCCACAACTATCCCATTAGTGGCATACCTCGGACACTCACTGAAGCTGGTCTAGGGAAGCTAACACTAGCTTATGTGTATTTTTGCTCTTTGAAAAGTTAGAAACTAAATGTACACTGGGTAGTTCTTCTGAGAAAGATAGGACAAAATGAGAAACATTGAATTCTGAAACTTTATGTGCTGATGCTGTCATAGTTTTGAAACTTCAGACTATATTTCCCATTCTTTCAGTACTGTTGCTCCTCTTGGGGTATATGAGTATAAATCCATTAGTGTCACTAATGTCTTTTTATTCATTAAGAAAAGCAGATAAGGATGAGGGTAGTCCAGTGTCAAGTGATATGGTGATTGCACAGTGAGAAAGAGTGGAAAAGGAGAACCATCCCCCCCCCCTTTTTTTTTTTGCCAGGCAGAGTTAGACAGTGAGAGAGAGAGACAGAGAGAAAGGTCTTCCTTCCGTTGGTTCACCCCCAAAATGGCCGCTATGGCTGGTGCACTGTGCTGATCTGAAGCCAGGAGCCAGGTGCTTTCTCCTGGTCTCCCATGTGGGTGCAGGGCCCAAGCACTTGGGCCATCCTCCACTGCCTTCCCGGGCCACAGCAGAGAGCTGGACTAGAAGAGGAGCAACTGGGACAGAACCGGTGCCCCAACCGGGACTAGAACCCCGTGTGCCAGCGCCACAGGCGTAGGATTAGCCTAGTGAGCCGTGGCGCCGGCCATTTTCCCTTTTAAAGCAAGAGTTATCTCATCCCTGTCTAGTTTAGGTGGTTGCAGTGAGGTAGTGTTAGATGACTTTTCATTTTAATTGTTCATAAAAAAGGACTTAGTATGATGGACTTTATGCGGCAGGTTTGTTCCTATTTGGTGTAAAGGGGAAGAATCTGGAGAGTCTGGAGTTTCACGCGTGTAGAGTGATTGGGACTGAGGATGTGAGTGGTATTTGTAGCCCAGTATTTAGGAGCTAGCTCACTGAGTTGCCTGGAACAAGCAGAACAACTCTTTAGAGTTTGTCCTGACGAGGTTCAAAATATATTTTACTCGGAATCATTCGAGTGGATTCAGGTGCCATTTTCCTTCTGAAAGCACCAAAGTATTTATTCAGATGCCATGGCTCTGTGTTACGTCCAGGCGGGGCTGCTGCTCTGGGTTTCCTCACTGTAAGTTAAATATCACACTTGTGCTTGGAGAGTTTTTGCTGTCTGACTTGTGAAGCATATAGGGCTAGCAAGCAGCCATTTGTCAGAGCAGCTCAGCAGGGTCTGAAAACCGCTGCCGGCCGCTGGCTTCCTGGCACACCCACCCACTAGGCCACTGCAGGCTAATACTGAAAGCAAGGTAAGGATGGTGGAGGGCAGGAGGGAAAGTACAAGCTGAGGCTGAGGTCTGAAGCGTGCGTGGTGGGGATGAGTGCAGGGCTACCAAAGAGGAGGACACCCAGACACCAAACCCAGTGGCCAGGAGAAAGGATCAAGTTTTAAGTGTTTGTAGCTAATACTTTTTTAAAGAGTGATTTGTATTTCTTTATATACAGAAATGTAGGGGGTACTGTAAGTGTCTTTGGATTAACTGTCATGGTTTAAACTGTTTTATCCAGAGTGCTACCACAAATATCTTTTAAAAAAATAGGTTTATTTTATTTATTTGAAAGGCACAATTAGAGAAACACAGAGAGAGAGAGATCTTCCATTCACTGGTTCACTCCCAGCAACGGCTAGGGCCATGCCAGGCTGAAGCCAGGAGCTAGGAGCTTCTTCTGGGTCTCCCACTTGGGTGCAGGAGCCCAAAGACTTGGGCCATCTTCTGCTGCGTTTCCAGGTACATTTGCATGGAGCTGGATTGGAAGTGGAGCAGCCAGGACTCAAAGCAATGCCCATATAGGATACTGGCATCAAAGGCAGTGGCTTTACCTGCTGTGCCACAACAATAGCCCAATGACAAATATCTTCTAACCAGAATCAATTGGCAATTGATGTAAAGAATAATCACCTTTAAATGAACACTGCAGAATCCTGAAGGACTATTTATTAATACCATACTTAAATATTCCTTCTGTTAAGTAGACCTTCTCAATGTCTTTGTAAGTTTTTCATATATGATAACTCAGCCAAAATATTAATTTATTCCCAAATATGCTATCCCTTCCTTGGCTATAACGTGCAAACAGAGTTTATTTCCATTTAGCAGATCAAGAGGTAGGGATAAAGGCAGTATAAATGATTTGTCCAGGGACAACCGAAGTGTCATTGTAGAGATAAAACAGAACTAGGCTGCATTCCACTAGCTCCTGGCCTTGTAACACTTTTGAGAACTTTCCAATCATTTTAGGAAAACAAGATACTTAGAAATTTATAAAGAGGTTTTTTTTTAATAAAAGAAAATCACTTATTTTGGAAATCATGAAATTAATCATTCTGTCGTATTTAAGAAGCTCTTTGATGTGTGCTGGTAATTAGTATTTACTGCCAGACGAGTGTCTCTTGGGCATTTTAATTAATGGGTGGCTTGGCCAATTGAGCTTCTGATGGTAAACCTTCGTAAGGGTTTATTTTTATGTTTCTCAAGAATAGCTGTCTCTTCAAAGCTCTTTAATTAGACAAAGTTTAGCAAGGAAAACATATTATTAGAATAATTAGGTCCCACTTTAAGAGAAATAGGGGTCAAAGGAGTAGGTACGTTAGAGAATGGTATCTTAAAATAAGACCTAGCGTTCTGCATCTGATGGGCTTCCAGTTCCTTAACAGCTTGTGTTGAGTTACTACCCTTGGTCAGGGACTCTGTGTTGTTTAAAATTCATATGACAGATCTCACCAGAAGCCTAAACACACCAGAGTGGTAGCTCATTTATCACTGCCTCTGAGCCCTCATAGCAAGCTACACTAGTACTCTAGTCCTTTTAACTTCTAGGCTGAAGACTTACTCTTTCCTTTTTTTTTCTATCAAGTTGGTATTTTGGCTATAGGTGATTGTTTTTGAGGGAAATGCTTCAAAAATCGTGTACATATTAAGTGAAAATTATAGAAATTCCTTTGAAAGGTCTTAATAATTATATTTTCTACTTTTATGGCATTTTTAAAAATAATTTTCTTTGGGTTTTTTTTTTTTTTTTTTGACAGGCAGAGTGGACAGTGAGAGAGAGAGACAGAGAGAAAGGTCTTCCTTTGCCGTTGGTTCACCCTCCAATGGCCGCCGCGGCCAGCGCGCTGCGGCCGGCGCACCGCGCTGATCCGATGGCAGGAGCCAGGAGCCAGGTGCTTTTCCTGGTCTCCCATGGGGTGCAGGGCCCAAGCACCTGGGCCATCCTCCACTGCACTCCCTGGCCACAGCAAAGAGCCGACCTGGAAGAGGGGCAACCGGGACAGAATCCGGCGCTCCGACCGGGACTAGAACCCGGTGTGCCGGCGCCGCTAGGCGGAGGATTAGCCTAGTGAGCCATGGCGCCGGCCGGTTATTTTATTTTATGAGATTTTATATATTCATTTGAGAGGCAGAACAACAGACAGAGAGAGTGAGAGACAGAGAGAAAGGTTTTCCATTGCTGGTTTACTCCGCGAATGGCTGCAATGGCCTGAGCTGGGCTGATCTGAAGTAAAGAGCCAGGAGCTTCTTCCAGATCTTCCATGCGGGTGTGAGAGCCCAAGCACTTGGGCCATCTTCTACTGCTTTCCTAGGCCATAACAGAGAGCTGAATCAGAAGTAGAGTAGCTGGGACATGAGCCCCCGCCCATATGGGATGCTGCCACTGCAGTTGGTGGCTTTATTCTCTACGTCACAGCGCTGGTCCCAAGACATGTTCTTAAAATTGCAGTAGAGGCTGGCACTGTGGTGTAGCAGGTAGCACCACTGCCTGCAGTGCCATAATCCCATATTTGCACCGCTTCGAGTCCTGGCTGCTCCATTTCCGATCCAGCTCTCTACTAATGCCTGGGAAAGCAGTAGAGGATGGCCCAAGTCCTTGGACCCCGGAAACCACGTGGGAGACCCCAAGAAGCTCCTGGCTCCTGGCTTCAGGTCGGCACAGCTCCGGCCATTGTGGCTAATTAAGAAGTGAACCAGCAGATGGAGGATCTCTCTCTCTCTCTCTCTGCCTCTCCTTCTTTCTCTGTGTAACTCTGACTTTCAAATAATAACCCTTTAAAAATAAAATAAAATTGCTGTAGTATTTGCACTGCAGAAATTTACGTTCTTTGTGGTCAGAAAGCAGTTTTAATTGTTTCAAAATCTGTGTGGATTGTCATCTGGCTTCCGTTGTTCACCCTTTCCCACGTCCCATGTCTTGGCTCAGGCTCTCAGTCTTGGCTGTCATTTCGAGTCACGGTGTTTTATCCTGAACTTCCCTTTGATGAAGAAAAGATGCAGCTGAGTGAGTGAGGTATCACCAAGACATCTGGATACTATTAATAAAGTACTATTGATAAACAAGCAATGCATTTATGTATGTCATCTAATTTTTCTTTTTTTATTGTTTCAAGATGCTTATAATGGCAAATATAAGTATGTCCTTTTCTGAGCTAGATCAGTTAAATAAAGAAAAATACTGATAAGACTGTTCGAAATTATGATCAATGTACTTTATCATTTTTCAGCCCATCAGATGTCATGACCTATGTATATTGTTGATTTGAGGCATATGTTTGTCACTGGTTCAGTATAAACTGACTGCCATTATTGGATAGTATCTAAATAGCTTCCTGTATTGATTGTGGGTCAAATTGTATTTAAATGTCAGGAAAGCTTGACTTACAATATTGCAGGGTTTATCTCTAGTAATTCTTTTGATATGCCTTAGTTAACAACGTGGTTAAGGAAGTGGGTTAATTTAAGTTGGTAGAAGCTTCACTTGGTTTTCTATGGATTTTATCTGTAAAATTAATAACAGTTTTAAAAATATTTAGTAAATCCAATAAATACAAATATAAAAAAGTAAGCATATTGCTGTGCATTCCAGAGAATAGTGACCAAAGAGGTGCATTTTAAAATCAAATCATAGAGAAAACAGAAAAGATATGTCCCAAACAGAGTCCTGTATAAAGTAGTTTTTTGCCCTTAGTAATGTCTTATTTCTCTCTGCTGTTTTCTAAAATTATTATTGTGTTGCTGCTTTTTAACATGGCAATATTCCTGATACTTCATGTGCATGTTTGCTTATGTGTATTTAATCTTTTGCACTGGGATATGAAAAGGAGGTATTAGTTATAATCCTTGAAAAATACCATTATACCATTACCACCCTCAGGATTCCTTTTTCTTTGTTTATGGTAGAACAAGTGCATTGCTATGCATACTTCTGCATAACAGGAGTTATAGTTAAAATAGTTCTGATACTTATTACCAATGAATTTTTACAGATGCAAACCAGGACTGTAGGTGTGTTACTTTCCTTTTGGTTGTTTCAATTCTCTAACTCATTCCTTTGATGGGGTCTTTTTGTATCTCTCCTTAAGTCTACCTTTGAAATAACAGCACTGTCCAAAAGTAAGAACTAGCCGGCGCCGCGGCTCAATAGGCTAATCCTCCGCCTTGCGGCGCCGGTATCCCGGGTTCTAGTCCTGGTCGGGGCGCCGGTTCTGTCCCGGTTGCCCCTCTTCCAGGCCAGCTCTCTGCTGTGACCCGGGAGTGAAGTGGAGGATAGTCCAAGTGCTTGGGCCCTGCACCCCATGGGAGACCAGGAGAAGCACCTGGCTCCGCTCCTGCCTTCGGATCAGAGCGGTGCGCGGGCCGCAGCGTGCCGGCCGCGGCGGCCATTGGAAGGTGAACCAATGGCAAAGGAAGACCTTCCTCTCTTTCTCTCTCTCTCACTGTCCACTCTGCCTGTCAAAAAAATAAAAAAATAAAAAAAAGTAAGAACTGACTGTACATTTCTTCACTGCAGACCACCTGGTGGCCCATGGTAGAATGGCAGAAAAGGAGGCCCGTCGGAAGTTCAAACAGATCGTCACAGCCGTCTATTTTTGTCACTGTCGGAATATTGTTCATCGTGATTTAAAAGCTGAAAATTTACTTCTGGATGCTAACCTGAATATCAAAATAGCAGGTGAGAAGAGTGGTAAGAATATGAAATAGAGACAAAGGAGCTTTCCTTTGGAGTTTTAAAAGCAAAATTGTCTATTTCCATATATTCAGAAAAAAGTATTATGAAAATAAGGAGAATTTAGGCTTTAAAAAATAACCTGAAAATTAATAAACTTTCAAAATATATCTTTAAAAAATGTAGTATTGGGGTCGGCACTGTGGCTTAGCGGGTAAAGCTGCCACTTGCAGTGCTGGCATCCCATATGGGTGCTGGTTCTAGTCCCGGCTGCTCCACTTCCAATCCAGCTCTCTGCTATGGCCTGGGAAAGTAGTAGAAGATGGCCCAAGTCCTTGGGCCCCTGTACCCACATGGGAGACCCAGAAGAAGCTCCTAGCTCCTGGCTTCAGTTTGGCGCAGCTCCAGCCATTGCAGCCATTTGAGGAGTGAACCAGCAGATGGAAGATCCTCCCCCGCCCCCTACCTCTCCTTCTCTCTGACTTTCAAATAAATGAATAAATAAATCTTTAAAACAAAAAATATAGTATTAGCTCGAAGTAGGCTGGGGACAAAGAAGGGAAAATATGACATTTAAAATTTTATTATTTTTGTTGGCAAGTCCTTTTAAATAAAAAAGAATAAAATGTAGAATAAAGTAGGCAGGAAAACTGCTAAAATTGTCTGTGTACCCTCAGCTTCAGTTGTGACAGTTGACTTTTGTACCTGTTGGCATACTTACTCTCTTGGCTGTAGTTTAATGATAATTTTCTAAGAATAGATCTTATAGTGGCTTGCAGTTAAGCATTTTTGTTGTTATTCCCAAATATAACACAATATTTTATTAAAAGCTGCTTCATCTCTAAAATGAAGAAAAGTAGATTTAGGACCTCTGAAGGCTTTTCTAAGTATTTATTTTCTTTTACATAAATAGAAGAGTCTTCAAAAAGTTCATGGAATTTTGTACTATGAACAAACTATGCATGGATTCCCTTTTTTTTTTTTTTTGCACCAAAATAAATTTGTCTTTTAATTTCACTTTCATGAAGTTTTTGATATCTCTTCATATATATGGCTGCATTTCACAAGTCTGTGATGATAGGTAGTTTTAACACAATTATTTTTTCCACCACTTATCTCCTCAAATTATACTGGTCTGGTCATCTGACAGTACCTAAAAACTACTTTGCATTGCCTCAATGTGTTCATGCTTCAGTTTTAGTAAATTGCTAGTGTTGTGCCTAATGAATGTAAGCTGTTGATAGAGCAAAATGACTGTAATCTATACAGAAACTATAAATATGAAATAAGCATTTTTGTTTTATGACAGTTCCTGGTATTGTACTGTGTGCCTGCTGCCTCCCAGGTAAAGAGGAGGGCTTCTCATATAGAAAATTGAAGTATAGTTAGAATATGATTGCCTTGAAAAGCCAAGATAAAGAGCAGTTGATTTCACTCCTTAGCAGAGTGGGAGTTGAGAGTTCAGTTTTATATCACATTATAGTCAAAGCTTTTTGTATCACCTCGCTGGCTGGCGATTCTTCTCACTGTTTTGTGGAGGTACGCCTGTTCACTTTCACTTCCTTAGAACATCCTTAGCTCTTTATCTCAGTTGGGCTGATGGCTGCACTCTTGTTAGAACTTGCACACAGTTTGTAAACCCTTTAAATTCAGCATTAGTTCACCTCGTAGAATATAGGAATTAAGAGCTTTCTTTCTCTGATATAAAATCATGTTTTTTCCTTTTCTCTTATCTGTTTTATTTTCTCCAAAGCTCTCTAGATACTGGCAAGTTCCATAGAGGTAGGGCTGGCAATTTGAAACACTCTTGTAATGATTTACTGTAGCTCTAGTTAAATTAATAGTAATAATACTTACTAAACTTCATAATTCTTAAAGTATAATAAAATATATTAATTTCTTATTACTATAACAAGTTACCACAAACATAGTAGCTTAAAACAACAGTTTTTTTTTTTGAATCTTTTTAAGGTGAACAAATTTCATGTATTTAGGAGCATAGTAATACTTTCCTCCCTCCACTCCCTCCTTTCTTTCCCATTCCTTCCTTTAATTTTTACAGTGATCTACTCAGTCTATTTTATACTCATAAGATTAACCCTACACTAAGTAAACAATTCAACAAATAGTAAGATGAAAAAAAAAAAAAAAACTCTGTTCCTTAACAGTAGAGAAGAGGGCTGTAAACAATCATCGAATCTCAAAATGTCAGTTTCATTCGTATACATTACATTTTTGGATACTTTGTTAGTTACCACAGATCCAGGAAAACATATGGTATTTGTCTTTTTGGGTCTGGCTTATTTCACTAAGTATAATTGTTTCCAGTTGCAGCCATTTCATTGCAAAAGACAGAATTTCATTCTTTTTTCTGCTGAGTAGTATTCCATACTATATATATAATACATATTCTTCATCCAGTCATCAGCTTTTGTACATCTGGGTTGTTTCCATATCTTAGCTGTTGTGAATTGAGCTGCAATAAACATGGGGGTTTTACACTTTTTTTCTTAAGATTTATTTATGTATTTGAAAGGCAGAGTTACAAAGAGGCAGAGGCAGATAGGTCTTCCTGGTTCACTCCCCAAATGGCCACAAAATCAATGGCCGAAGCTGGGCTGATCCAAAGGGAGGAACTAGGAGCTTCTTCCGGGTCTCCCACGTGGATACAGGGACTCAAGGACTTGGGCCATCTTCTGCTTTCCCAGGCCATAGCAGAGAGCTGGATTGGAAGTTGGAACTCGAACTGCTGCAAGTGGCGGCTTTACCCGCAAAGCCACAGAGCCTACCCCAGATAAGTCTTTAATATGATTTTGTTTCATTTGGGTAAATTCCCAGGAGCGGGATGGCTGGGTCACGTGATATATCTATTTTCAGCTTTCTGAGATCTCTCCTTACTGTGTTCCGCAATGGCTGTACTAGTTTACATTCCCACCAACAGCCCCACATCCTCACCAGCATTTATTGTTTGTTGATTTCAGTATGAGAGCCATTCTAACTGGGGTGAGGTGAAACCTCATTGTGGTGGTTTTAACACTGATTTTAACTTAGAGTTCCAGAGGTTGGGCATCTGAAATAAATATTATAAGGCTAAATTCAAGATGTTAGCAGGACTGGTTCTTTCTAGAGACTCTGAAGGGAAAGTGCATTTCCTTACCTTTTTCAGCTTTTAGAGGCCACCTGCAGCCCTTGGCGTGGGCCACTTCCTCACATTACTCTAACTTGTGACTTCCACTGTCACATCTACTCTTCACCTGTGCTTCCCGCTCATAAGGACTTTTTTTTTTTTTTTAAGATTTATTTTATTTATTTGAAAGAGTTTCAGAGAGAGAGAGAGAGAGAGAGAGAATCTTTTATCTGCCTGTTCACTCCGCAAATGGCCGCAGTGGCTGGAGCCAAGCAGATCTGAAGCCAGGAACCAGGAGCTTCCTCCAGGTCTCCCATGTGGGTACAGGAACCCAAGGACTTGGGCCATTTTCTGCTGCTTTTCCAGTGCGTTAGCATGGAGCTCGATCAGAAGTAGAGCAGCCAGGACTCAAACCATCACCCATGTGGGATGCTGGCACTGCAGATCAGGACTTTATCCCTCTGCACCACAGTGCCAGCCCTCGTAAGGACTCTTGTGATCACAAAAAAAAGGGACTCTCCCAGATTATCCAACATAGAGCCATTTTAATATCATTAATTTAATCACATCTGCAAAAGTTTCCTTTACCATATAAGACAACACATTCACAAGTATGGGAGGGTTAAGACATAGATATAGTTGGGGGCCATTATTGATCCTACCACAGATGTCATTGTAGTAGTCTGGATTATCAGGCCCTGTTTATATTCCGTAGTTTTATTCTGCCTCCACTGATCCAGTAGTCAACACTTTCTAATGTTTCCTTGATTTTAGATTCTTGAATTTAGGACTATTTTGATTCAATTAAGGAAATTTCTATGTTCTTTGATTTTTGCACTGGGAAACCAAGAGTGAAAGCAGAGACCACTAATAATTGAAATAGGAGCCTATTCTGAAATATTTGGATAAGGAAATTTTTTCAGTCCTTTTTTTAGTTAAAAGAAATCCAAATAATCACACTAAGGATCTCGACCTGCTGATATGTAATTTCATACTCATGGGGGTGCTGGTTGCCAGCCTTGCCGTGTGCTAACACACATGATTTGGCAAGATATTCAAGGTCATTAACCCAAAGGTTGCATTTTTATTATTTGTTTTTAGCACAAAACAATAAATGTGCACCTCCAGTTTTGTGCTCTACTGCAGTTTCTAACATTTTCTTTGCTTGTGCATTCTCTTGCTTAGATGCCGTCATTATTCAGTTTCTCAGCCATTGCCTGGACTTCTCTTTCTTGCACATAAATTTGAAAAACCTGTCATTCTCACCTGCCAACTCTGAATTTAATGGACCAGTGGGGGACATGCTTCTAGTTAAAACCAACTCTAACATGGCTAATTATGGAGCAGTAGGTTGGATAGTTTTCACAAGATAAGGTCAGATATGTAATGATACTAACTTTTAATTCTAAAAGCTCAAAGTAGGTCACAGATACTTTCAGTGTTTTTTGTTTTGTTTTGTTTTTTTTGGGGATAAAGTATCAGTCGCAGTGAGAAGAAGCTAATGTAAATGAAACAAACTTGTGAAAGAGAAAAAGAGTTATTAGATATCATCAGTCTTAGGTCACTAGTCTTTAAAATTGTTGTATGTGTTACAGTATAAATTTAACATGGAACAAATGAAAAAAGTCAGATTAAGAAATACTAGGAGTTCGTGTTTTCCTTATGCCAATGTTTACCTGAGTGGTCATGCACTTGGGGCAGGGTGTAGGGCCTGTTGGTTAAGACATTGGTTAGGGTACCTGTATCCCATATCAGAGTGCAGGGGGTTGATGCTCACCCAGGCTCCTGATGCCAGCTTTCTGCTAATACTAACCTTGGAAAGTAGGTAGTGATGACTCAGGTGACTGAGTTCCTGCCATCTGTGTGAGATTGCTTTTCCCTGCTTTTTGCTTTGGCCTGGCCCAGCCTGCACTGTGGGCACGGAGGAGAAAACCAGGAAATGGGAGTTTTCTCATCTTGTCTGTCTTTTAAATGCATTTTTTAAAAAAATTTTATTTATATTTATTTAAAAGAGTTACAGAGAGAGGTAGAGACAGAGAGAGAGGTCTTCCATCTGTTGGTTCACTCCCCAAATGGCTACCATAGCCAGAGCTGAGCCAATCCGAAGCCAGGAGCCTGTCGCTCCCCCATTTCATGGAGGAACGACACAGGACCCTGCACTCTTCTTTCGTCTGCTCGGTCCTTGTCGGGTTGGCTGCCGATCCTTCCACCTCCGTGGAAGGGCGGCTCCCCCTGCCACTTTCCCCACTTCCGCGGGGGAGCGGCACACCGCCGGCCGGCTCTCTCGGGGGCTGCTCAGATGTTATCCCGATGTTCCCCTTAGATGTTCCTGGTGCATGTTGTCTCTCTCCTCCTTTATAGTCCTCTTCCACCAATCCCAACTCTGCTACCCACACGCCGAGCACGCTGCTCTCCTCCAATCAGGAGCAGGATCAGCTCCTGCAGCTCAGTCAATCAAATTGGCGAGAGGCAGCTGTGTAGAAGTTGTTTCCTCCTCTCCCAGCGCCATATTGTGGGAGAGCAGATGCAAAGAATAAGTCTTAATTCCAGTAACTTAGTCTAGTCCGAGTTGCTCCCCACAGGAGCCAGGAGTTTCTTCTGGGTCACCCCACGCAGGTTCAGGGGCCCAAGCACTTGGGTCATCTTCCACTGCTTTTCCAGGCCACAGCAGAGAGCTGGATAGGAAGAGGAGCAGCTGGAACTAGAACCGGCACCTATATGGGGTGCCGGTACTTCAGGCCAGGGCTTTAACCTGCTGTGCCACAGCGCCAGCCCTAATCAAATTTTTGAAGATAGCGCAGTCTGTTAAATGTTGAAGATGAGTAAATTGTTCCGGGGATAATTGTGTGTGATTTCTCTTTACCTTTTTATGAACTAATGTGGCTGTTTACTTAGGGCCCATGCTAGTGGTAGCCCTCTTAAGAGAGAACCTGTGTTCCCTGGACCTGATGGATAAATGTCATTCATAGATGTAAGACTGAACCATCGTTCTATAGTTTGTGGCTCTTTGTGCTTAGATTATTTTCTGTGAAGTTTTGTTGTTGTGCTGTTTACGGAGGGAATGAAGACCAGGTAAATATCTTCGTTTTTATTATTGTTGTTGTTCTTCTTCTTCCTCTTATTCCTCCTCCTCCTCCCCTTCCTCCCTCCTTTTTCCTCCTCATCTTTTTCTTTTTTAAGATTTATTTATTGGGGCCGGCGCCGCAGCTCACTAGGCTAATCTTCCACCTTGCGGTGCCGGCACACCGGGTTCTTAGTCCCGGTCGGGGCGCTGGATTCTGTCCCGGTTGCCCCTCTTCCAGGCCAGCTCTCTGCTGTGGCCAGGGAGTGCAGTGGAGGATGGCCCAAGTGCTTGGGCCCTGCACCCCATGGGAGACCAGGATAAGTACCTGGCTCCTGCCATCGGATCAGCACGGTGCGCCGGCCGCAGCGTGCTGGCCGCGGTGGCCATTAAGAGGGTAAACCAACGGCAAAGGAAGACCTTTCTCTCTGTCTCTCTCTGTCACTGTCCACTCTGCCTGTCAAAAAAAATTAAAAAAAAAAAAAAAAAGGTTTATTTATTGGGGCTGGCGCTTTGGTGTAGTGGGTAAAGCCGCCGCCTGCAGTACTGGCATCCCATATGGGCACCAGTTTGAGTCCTGGCTGCTCCACTTCCAATCCAGCTCTCTGCTATGGCCTGGGAAAGCAGTAGAAGATGGCCCAAGTCCTTGGACCCCTGCACCTGCATGGGAGACCCAGAAGAAGCTCCTGGCTCCTGGCTTCCGATTGGCACCGCTCCAGCCGTTGTGCCCAGTTGGGGAGTGAACCAGCATGTAGAAGACCTCTCTCTCTCTCTGCCTCTCCTTCTCTTTCTGTATAACTCTGACTTTCAAATAAATATTTTTTAAAAAAAGAGATTTATTTATTTAAAACTCAGCTGTAGAGAGAGAGGAGGAAACAGAAACTTCTTCCATCCACTGGTTCAGTCCCCTGATGGCCACAACGACCAGCTATGTCAGGCTGAAGCCAAGAGCCAGGAGGTTTTTCTGGGTCTGCAAATGGGTGACAGGAGCCCAAGCACTTGGGCCATCTTCTGCATCTTTTCCCAGGCCATTAGCAGGGAGATAGATAGGAAATGAAGCAACTGGGAAACAAACCAGTGCCTATATGGGAGGCCAGTGTTGCAGGCAGTGACTTTACCTATTACGCCAGAATGCCGACCCCTTCTTCTTAGCTTTAAAATTTTTAAAACTATTCTTATTGGAAGTACAAATTGGACTTATGTAGGATTTCTTTTTTTTTTAAGAATCATTTTTATTGATTTCAAAGTCAGACTTTCAGAGAGAGGTAAAGCCAGTAAGAGAGAGGGAGAGGGAGAGGGAGAGAGAGAGAGAGAGGATTTCCATTCTGCTGGTTCACTCCCCAAATGACTGCAATAGCTGGAGCTGCGCCGATCCGAAGCCAGGAGCCTTTTCCAGGTCTCCCAAGTGGGTGCAGGGACCCAAGGACTTGGGCCATCTTCTACTGCTTTCCCAGGCCATAGCAGAGAGCTGGATCAGAAGAGGAGTAGCCGGGACTCGAACTGGCACCCATATGGGATCCCGGCGCTGCAGGCTGGGGCTTTAATCTACTGTGCCACAGCGCTGGCCCCTATAGGATTTTTTAATCAATGTTTCTGTCTTTAGTAACACAGAATAAGCATTGATAATTTTCAAAATAAAGAATTTTATTTCTGAAAAGCAAATTTACCAAATCCAAACATTTTTAGTAGTTATATGGAATCTTATCTGCTTTAAGGGAAAAAAAGGCTCTTTGATCATGTGACATGGAAGAGAAAAAATAAATGTGAAACTTGACTCCTGATCACAAGCATTTATACTCTAAATTGAAAAATGTATATGTGTGTATACATATATGTATATATATATGCGTTCACAAAGCACTTTTCACACATATCACTTAATTCCATCATATTTGGCATGTAAACATAGCTTATTAGGAGATGTTAAGATCCCTTCATCTTCTGGCACATTTAACTTTCCAATTTCTCATCAAGAGCATCTAAGACTTCTTTAATGTAGAGAATCCCAGTGCTGGAGAACAGAATTGTTAGCCTCCAACTTTACTTTTATGCCTCCCATATGTCAGGATTTGCAGAGGAGCAGATGCAGGACTGGGGAGGCATGGCATGGCTCTCTCAGCAGACAGTCAGCATCCCTGGGTGACAGCCTGCACCACAGCTACCAAATCATAGTTTCATGCCCTGGAAGAGATGTCACAAGGCACATCATGATTCATCATCACAGTAATCATACAGTTTGATTGCCTTAGAAGTTTGAAGACAAAAATCATTTTAGTTTGTAAAATTCCATTAGATTATAAATTTCATAGAGTCTGCATTCTATCCTGGTTGTTTTACCCCTTCTGGCTAGCGCATAGTTGTTCTGTAGTGGATGGTCAGCAACTTTGTTAGCTGGGACTTTAGGCAGTGCAAATAAAATAGTGCCTTGGAGCTAACACTCTGTTAGGGGGAGATGGGGGGATGTATAGGAAACACAGACTGTGACAAAGGTAAAATGAAATGATTTGAATGACGTGTGGGAGAGTTACTGCTTTTTTTTTTTTAAAAAAAAAGATTTTATTTATTTATTTGAGAGAGAGAGTTACAGACAGTGAGAGGGAGAGACAGAGAGAAAGGTCTTCTATCTGTTGGTTCACTCCCCAGGTGGCCGCAATGGCCGGAGCTGTGCTGATCCAAAGCCTGGGGCCAAGTGCCACTTCCCAGTCCCCCTTGTGGGTGCAGGGGCCCAAGGACTTGGGCCATCTTCTACTGCTTTCCCAGGCCACAGCAGAGAGCTGGACTGGAAGAGGAGCAGCCAGGACTAGAACCAGCACCCATATGGGATGCCGGCACCGCAGGCGGGGGATTAACCTACCACGGCACGGCGCCGGCCCCAAGAATTACTGCTTTTAACCAGGATAGTCAACCTTTCCATGCAGAAGGAAGAGCAGTGCAAAGGCTTGATAGAGATGAATGTAGCACATAAAGACTCTAATCTGAGAGGTAGGAGAAGGATCAGCATGACCCGGCATAAGAAGAGGGGAAGTGGAAGGCCTTGCAGTGAGAGATGGCAAGGACCAGTTGTACTTGGTGAGGCTCTGGGATTTTATTTTGGTTCCAATGGGAATCCAAGTTAGAGAAGCATGAGCAGCAACAGAAGCCAAGTGGCATCTTTGCAAAGAAAATCAGACTGCTGGAAGCAAGGCTCAGGGTGGGGAGGTGCACCAGAGAAGGGAGGAGTGGTTGATATTTACACTAGACTGTGAGATTATTTGAATACGTGACTTAGTAAATCAAATTCAGGCCGGGGAGAAAGAGGAAGGGGACATGAAGACCAGTAAAAGGCTGTGAAATGATGAAATCTGCTGTGAGGGTGGTGCAGTAAACATGGAAAGGAAGAAAATGGTGACAAATGCAGAAGAGAAAGCAAGAGAAATTTTAGGACTAGATAGCAAGTCAGCCATCTAGGCCAGTAAAAGAAAACTTCCACTCAATGATACATTTAGAACTAGAGAAATCAGATTTTCTTATTGATGGGTTATTAAGCTATCAAAGAAAAATGACATTGTCTTATTTTTAAATGGTTGATGGGCTGCTGATTGAAAGTAACTTTAATCCTTAGCCCCAAAGATTAAGTGGAGAGCTTTCTGTATTTTGCCCAAGAAAAAAAAAAAAACCCAAAATGTAGCTGGCTTACTCCCTGAAGAAAAGTTCTTTCAAATACTCAGATGTTATGAGAATGTTTTGAAAATTGTGGAAACTTTTTTTTTAACCTAAGGAAGTTGGAAACTTTTCCCTTTAAATGTCGACTCCCAGAATGGTCTCCATGAGATAGTTTCCACTCCTGTGTTATTGTTTTAGTTGGCAATCAGTAGACAGCAAAGATCTGAAGTGCAACTACAAAAAAACCAATATTTTGGAAAGAGTTTTCAGAGTGCATGGATTTAAGGTACTATGGAAATTTTTGACCTTAATGCAGTGAAAGCTAGACTGTTTCGTTTTTGTTAAAGTGAGGAATCAAAACATTCTACAAGTTCATTGACCTGTTATTCTCATTATAAATATACTAAGATACTATCATATAGTAAAAAAAGGGTTTCCAACCTTTATTTCTGAGAGTGCTTTCACAGTGTGGTGATTGAGAATGTCCCTGACTGGTTGTAGGAAGTAGTTATGCAAAATTCATTAAATTGACACAAAGTTTACTTCATGATCCTAACATTCTTTATTTGAGTTATTATTCAGTGCACCTCCCTGGTTGACAAGTCAATAAATTGAGGCCCACAGAAGCCACTGTGACTTTCCTGAGTTCAAGGTCATTTTAGAGTCTAGGAATTTTAATGGCTCAGTCTGTGTTCTCACACTGAAATGTCATATGACCCTCAGCTAGAAGGTGCTATAAACAACCTTGATGTATTTTGACCTTGGGGAAATAAAATTTGAAAAATTGTCTCTTCTGGATTCTATTCCTAAGACTAGAGCTTTATATATGAAAAATTAGTGTGCATTTATTTAAAAGATTTTCCAAGTATACAGCTGATTTGTATGAAAAAAATCTAAAATTAAAATTCGGATGAGCAGATTTTTAAAAGGTATTTTATTTATTTGAAAGGCAGAGTTACAGGGAGAGAAGGAGAGACAGAGAGAAAGAGAGAGCTCTTCCATTCGCTGGTTCACTCCCCAAATGGCCACAACGGCCAGGGCTGGGCCAGGCTGAAGCCAGAAGCTTCTTAAGGGTCTCCCATATGGGTGCAGGGGCCCAAAGACTTGGGCCATCTTCCATTGCTTCCCCAGCTGAGTTAGCAGGGAACTGGATTGGAAGTGGAGCAGCTGTGACTCTAACCAGGTCCACATGGGATGCCAGCACTGCAGATGGTGGCTTAACCTTCTATGCCACAACACTGGCCCCCAAATGAGCGGTTGTTGTCAGTTATTGTTCTAGGTTATAAGAAATGTCTTAAATATTTGATCTTTTTTTTTTTTTTGACAGGCAGAGTGGACAGTGAGAGAGAGAGACAGAGAGAGAAAGGTCTTCCTTTGCCGTTGGTTCACCCCCCAATGGCCGCCGCTGCAGCCGGCGCACCGCGCTGATCCGATGGCAGGAGCCAGGAGCCAGGTGCTTTTCCTGGTCTCCCATGGGGTGCAGGGCCCAAGCACCTGGGCCATCCTCCACTGCACTCCCTGGCCATAGCAGAGAGCTGGCCTGGAAGAGGGGCAACCGGGACAGAATCCGGTGCCCCGACCGGGACTAGAACCCGGTGTGCCGGCGCCGCAAGGTGGAGGATTAGCCTATTGAGCCACGGCGCCGGCCTAAATATTTGATCTTGAAGAGCAATTACATCCTGCTAAGATCAAGAACAATTTTCTGTTTGTGGTGCTCGCTCACTCAGAGTATCTATGCTGCCTGTGTAGAAGCATCGCCTCTCAGATTTTCCTGCTGCTGTTTCCCTAATAGCAGAGGGGAATGAACTCATATAAGGTGGGGCAAGTAGGGGATTGATTAACTACATAGTCTGAAATGGCCCACTTTAAACATGTTTTTTAATCACATGCTGTAACTTTTAATACACATTTTGTATTCTACTCAATGGTGTGTCTGTATCTGTTTTAATATTAAGATTACTTTTAAAAAGGTTGATGTTCCAGGAATACGCATTCTGTTTAACCTATAGTTTCACATAACTCTTGGCACACTGAAGCATTATGCCTGAAGATATTTGAACACATGCCGGTTTGAGAAGCCGAGAATAAGCAGTTTTTTCTTTAACCAAAGGCTCCTCTTACACAGGCTTCCAGTTTGCATACATTGACTTCTCTTTTACTTTTACCCAACCTTGAAGTTTTCCACATCAATAGAAATGAATTGCAGGGGCCAGCTCTGTGGCGAAGTAGGTTAATCCTCCACCTGTGGCGCTGGCATCCCATATGGGTGCTGGTTCTAGTCCCAGCTGCTCCTCTTCCAATCCAGTTCTCTGCTGTGGCCTGGGAAAGCAGTAGTAGATGGCCCAAGTGCTTGGGCCCCTGCACCTGCATGGAAGACCGGGAAGAATCACCTGGCTTTGGATCAGCACAGCTCCAACCGTTGCGGCCATTTGGGAAATGAACCAATGGAAGGAAGACCTTTCTGTCTCTCCTTCTCAAATAAATAAATAAATAAATAAATAATCTTTATTTAAAAAAAGAAATGAATTGCAAAGTCACTTATTTTCGAGATAGCTAGAAAATAAAGGAATTAGAAACAGAAAAGGAAGGGAAGGGGTGGGCGCTTGTCCTAGCGATTAAGATGCTTTTGTTACACAAGGGAGGATCTGGGTTTGATAGTTCTAGCTCCTGGTTCTAGCTTCCTGCTAGTGCAGTCTCTGGGAGGCAGTGATGATGGCTCAAATAGTTGGGTTCCTGTCACCCTGGACTGAGTTCCCAGATCTCAGCGTTGGCTTTAGCTCAGCCACGGTGGTTAACGGCATTTGGGAAGTGAACCAACAGATTGGAGTGCTCTCTCTCTCTCTCTCTCTCTCTCTGCCTCGTAAGTAAATAAATAAAGAAATAAATGTGTTTGTTTGTTGTGAAGAGAGTAAAGGAAATGGAAGCAGAGGGCAGAACAGAAATGGAAACTTTTCTTTGAAGCCTTGGGCAACAGAAATGCAGCCATGGGAAAGGAAAGCTGACCCTGAGAATTTGCCTCCCCCATCTATGGGGAGAAGGCAGCTGAGCTGCGCGTAGTGTGGAGGGATGGATGGCTTAAGCCTTCAACTTGACATCACATCACAAACTTTCAGATTGCTGTTTGTCTCTGGGACCATATTGGACATAGCATTTAATAAAATACAGATTGATAAGTATGTGAGGTGATGGAAATGATAATTAGCTTGATTTACTCACTCTGCAATATATACATAATCATAATATCATATTGTGTCCCATAAATATATATAATTATTATGTCAGTTAAAATAGAAATAAAATGTGGATAAATGATGATTGAAATAAAAATTATATCTTAATCTACATAACATCTGGAACAAAGGAAAATAATTTATCACCATCTAATTGAAGATGCAGAAAATGACCGTTTTAAAATATCTCTAGCAAGCAAGGGATGGATGTTGGAAATTAGGTGCACACTTACCTGTAATTTCTGATTTAAGATGCTTTTAAAAGATTACTGATCTTCTCTCCATTTAGTGTTTGAATTTTATTAGTGGATGCAGAAACTGGAAGAACTTTTTTCCTACCTTGATTCTCTGTATCTGATTTTCTTAAAGGATTATAAGCTCTTTATCTGCAAGTTGCTGTTGGGAAGGGACTAACAAATTGCCTAGAAGAAGTCTTCATTGTGTTGTATAAAGTATGACAGAAACTTAAAACGAAAGGATCTTCAAAAAGAATGGGACTAATTACTTCAGCAGGCCCTTAATAGGTAGCAGATATTAGTAAAAGTCTCCGTTAGTCCAGAAAACAGTTCTCATTTTTATGAGTCTTGAATATATTTTATCAGTCCTCTTAAAATCCTGAAGAGGGGCTGGCAGTTTGGCATAGTAGGTAAAGCCGCCACCTGCAGTGCCTGCATCCCATATGGGCGCTGGTTCATGCCCTGCTGCTCTACTTCCGATCCAGCTCTCTGCTGTGGCCTGGGAAAGCAGTAGAAGATGGCCCAAGTCCTTGGGCCCCTGCACCTGCATGGGAGACTTGGAGGAAGCTCCTGGCTCCTGGCTTCAGATTGGCTCAGCTCCTGCCGTTGTGGCCAACTGAGGAGTTGAACTCCAACTGGAGTGAACCAGTGGATGGAAGATACTTCTCTCACTCTCTCTCTCTCTGCCTCTCCTGCTCTCTCTGTGTAACTCTTTCAAATAAATAAATAAATAAAAATTTTAAAAAAATCCTGAAAGTAACTATAATATTTTTATCTTTTTTTGTGCCTAACTGAAAAAAAAGTCCAGGTTGCTAAAATGAAAGACACAATTTGCTTAATAACACAGTCAGATATATGTGATCTTTGGATTTTTCTCTCAGGCTACGCTTACTTTTACCACCTCAAGTAGTATACAGGATCTTTCTCCAGCCAATGACTGCTCATTCTTGAGAGAGTCTCAGTGTTCCAGAGGATTCCTGTCATAAAAAGTGATAATGATCTTTCTTGACTTTTCTTGCCTTTTCTAATTTTTAGAAGTTAGTAAGTGAAGTATTTATGTCTTCTCCTTTAATGGAATTCTTTGAGGGCCTCTGACTGAGTCTGTATACTATCAGGGAGATAATAAGCATGCTTATGACTCAGTCATTCCATTTCTTGTTCAGTAATTGGTTACCACAACGTTTTGAACAGGATTCAGGTTTTCATTGTATTTTGTTAAATTCCCATCTGTTTTGGACCACTGGACTACATAGAATGTAACTAACACAGTGTTACAATTTAAATTAATGAGTATAAAAATGATAATTCTTGTAATACCTCAAGATAAACTTCACCAAATTCATAAATTATTTTCATTTGATCATAGTACTTACATAGAACATTGAGATGTGTTTCTAGGGCTTTAAAAATCAAAAATACAAAAACCATAAGTATTATACACACATGTAACATTTAAACTAACACACACACTCACGCATGCACAGAGATACATATTATACCTAGCTGTCTAATATTATGTCTAGTTTGGTTTATTGGAAATAAGGACTATCCACATTCATAATGTGTTATTTGTAAAGAAGTACAGAAGTACTTACAAATACTGGCTTAAAATTTGTCATTGCATCATTTAAAAATAACATGAGAATAATTTAGATAACCAGTTTGGTTTTTAAGGTTGATACATAAGTGTTCCCAATACAGGTCATGAAAAGTTTTCATTGATTTCATTTTAATAACAATCAGTGTATATGTGGCTTCATAACTAAACATGATATATAAACTTGAAATTAATACCTTTATTAACACTCTGTAAGAAATAAGTGTGAGTTACTTGTAAAATGGGAAAATACAAGTTTGTCATAAAATTAATAAGTAATTTTCAAATCAATTATAAAATTATGTACTGATGATGCAAAATAACTTTTTTAAAGTTAGTCATTTTATCATCAATTATGGAAAATATCAAAATTATTTTAAAATGTTCTTTCTTGGGAGGTTTTTAAGAGAATACATTACTTTTTAAAATTATTTCTAATGTTTTTGCTTATTTTCATTTTATTTGAAAAGAAGAGAAGCAGAGTAAGAGATCTTCCAGAGTGCTTGTTCACTCCCCAAATGTGATAGCCAGGGCTTGACCAGGCCAAAGCCAGGAATGCACAACTCTATCTGGGTCTTCCATGTGAGTGGCAGGGACCCAAGTACCTGAGACATCACTACTGCCTCCCAGGATATACAGTAGTAGAAATTGTAGCAGAAGCAGAGTGGCTGGGAGTTGAACTAGGCACTCTGGTAATGGGATGCCAACATTCCAAGAGGTGACTTAACTGCTATCCCAGACACCCAGATCCGAATACATTCCTCTGAAAGGAGCTTGTGAGTCAAAGAAGTGGAAATACTGAGTAACTGCAATTAAATAGGTTACAGTTGCTTTACATTCTAATTCAAGTGTAATACTTGGTTTTCTTGATCATACCGAAAAATTTTCTGAACTCTTGATAGAATCTTCCTCAGGAAAGAATCTCTCTCTCTCTCTCTCTCTCTCTCTCTCTCTAAGATTTATTTTTATTTATTTGAGAGGCAGAGTTACAGAGAGAGGAAGAGAGAGAGAGAGATATTCCATCTGCTGGTTCACTCTCCAAGTGACCGCAACAGCCGGGGCTGTACCAGGCTGAAGCTAGAAGCCCGGAGCTTCATCCAGGCCTCCCAAGTGGGTGCATGGCTGCAAGCACTTGGGCCATCTTCTGCTTTTCCAGGTGCATTAGCAGGGTGCTGGATTGTAAGTGGAGCAGCCTGGACTCAAACCAGCACCTATATAGGATGCCAGTATTGCAGACAGTGGCTTTACCCACTACACCACAGCGCCCCCTATCCTCCCCGTTGTATGCCAATTGCTGCCTGAACTTAAAACCTATATGATGATTAATTATATAGCTAGATGTGTAGGTGTTTCATGTGTATCTCTTCCACTTGGACTAATATGCTCCTTGAGGGAAGGGGCCATGTCTGTCTTGTTCATCTTGTACTAAGACCATTTGGGATCCGTCAGAAATTTGGAGAACACTTACTCCTATTATCATATTTACAGATTACCTTTCAGGTTGCTTGCTTTTCAGATGTCTACTGTCATTTTAATTATGTTCACTCTATTAGTTTTGATTTAAGAAAATATTTTCATAAAAAATTTTATATTTTATAAAAAATATTTTCATATTTTTATAGCTCCTTTAATGATAGCCTGTACCTGCTTTCCTCCAAAAGTAGGCTTTTGGTTATTAGACCATATGTGTTTTTAATTTGGGAAATTGTTAGAAATTAGAAATTAGAAACTTACCTGATGGAATGCGTGAATTTTTATTGTTCTAATTGATGGGATTTAGAATGATGAGTATAATAGCACTCACTCATAATTTCAAGAATTCCATTGAGGGGCTGACATTGTGGTACAGCAGGTTAAGCTGCTACCTGTAATGCTGGCATCCCATATTGGAGTGCCAGTTCAAGTCCCTGCTGAACTTCCCATCCAGTGTTTTGCTAAGGTAGATAAGACAGCCGAAGATGTTCCAAGCACTTGGAACCCTGCCACCCACCTGGGAGACTCAGATGAAGTTCCGGACTCCTGGTTTCTGCCTGATTCAGCTCTGGCCATTGAGGCCATTTGGAGAATGAACCAGTGGATGGAACATCTTTCTTTCTGTCTACCTCTTTCTATTGCTCTGACTTTGAAATAAGTAAATAAATCTTAAAAAAAAAAAAAATAGCTGAATTCAGTGACCCGACATAATAAGGTGTTTTTTGGAGGTGGGGAATAACATGTCATTCACTGAAAATGCAACCATTCTAATGCTAGTCCAAATCTGTGCCGTCACCTCAAATGAGCATATTACTTATTTTTCCGCATAAAGAAGTTTGTTTCTTGTGTATATGTGCTTACGATGTGAGTCAGTTGGTTTTGGCATTACTTGTTTATTAGCTCCTAGTCAGAAAGTTCAGCCAGGGGTCGGAGTGATTGCTAAACACTGAGGACTCCCCAAGACCTGTTTTCAAGAGTGGATTAATGTTGTGACTCCTGGGAACTTTGAAACTCATCTTTCATCACTGCCGTGATTCTGAGATCCACACAGTTGACTGTTGTTTTGTCTAATTTCAGATAAAGCTTTTGAGTGATATGACTTCAGGCTGGTAATACTCCTAGGAAAGGCAGAATTAGTTTTTTATCTGTGCCATGTTCCGTTTTAACAGGCAGTGTAACAGTCTCAATCCTATTTATACAGTGTCCTTATGCTAGTGTTGATCTTTGGTTCTCTAAGTCATTTCTAGCCATTTCCAATATCTGATAGCTCCCCCAACCCCCTTCCACTTTTAAAAGTCCATTGTGAAATAATTAAGGGCCAAGATTATTTCTGTTCTTCATCTTTGTCTGTAATTGCAATTGCAGTATTGGGATTGTGAGTCCTCAGAAGCTTTGAAATTTGGGAAAATGAAAGATCTTGTCACAACATTTTCTGGTGAGGTTGTTCATTTAGGATAAATGTTTCACCACTTGACTTTTTCGCTCAGCTCCCTACTTCCAAGCTGTTGACTTACACAGCAAGGAAGTGAAGCCCAGGTTCCCCTGGTTGGCTGCCAGTGCAGTGGTGCTGCCTGATGGATACTGAGAACACTGAAGCTAGCTGAAGCTGTGGCTAGTCTGTTTACATCTGCTTTGGGTTGTTCTTTGGTCAGCCAAAGAGAAATCAAGGATAGTTCTCTGAAGAGGTGGACCAAATAAGAGAATTCCTGGTAGCAGGTACCCTGATTGTTAAATCAGTGCTACCCATTCTTCCTTCTTTCCCCCTTGATATTTTTGTATGTCCAGTTGCTGATATACTCATGTTTAAGGATATGATATTACTACCTTATAAAGTTCCAAGCTCTTGGTCTTGCCTAGAACAAAGAATTTCAAGTCTTAAAGTTGATAATAAGCTTTAGTATTTAAACTCTCCTTTGGAGACATACATATGGTTCAAATTAAAAAGCCCACTGCTCTATATTAGAGAAAGGGATTTAAGTTGCCATTTTAGCTTACAAACAAATGAAAACCAACCAGGGTGTTGGGAGTTGGAAAAGAAACTTAACAAATTATGTTAAGAACCACTTATAAGTGGAGAAATAAATGATCATAGGCCACATGAAGAGAACAGTTCCACCCATATCTTCTGTTGTGAGGGTGAGAGTATCCTGGTAACCATTTTCTTCTGTAACTCTTCAGAATACTTGTCATTTAATTTTTATTCATTTATTTTTAAAGAGAGATCTTGCATCCACCAGCTCACTTCCCAATTGGACACAATAACTAGGGTGGGGCCAGGCCAAAGACAGGAGCCAGGAACTTAATCTGTGTCTCCCACGTGAGTGGCAAGGACCAGGGTGTGCATTAGCTGGAATTGGGAGCAGAGCTGGGACTTGAAAACAGGAACTACAATGTGGAATATGGGCCTCCCTGTTCTAAACACCTGTCCCAGAGTGTTCATTTTATTGTTGAAACTTTCCTGTCGCTAATAAATAAAGAGTAAAAGATACTAAAGTATTTATTAGCATTAGTATCTGAAAATGATCTAAAAAGCATGACAGCTCAATGTTGTAGTTCTTATTGTTCAAAATCATGTTTTTTTGGGGGGGGTTTTTTTGTTGGTTTTTTGGTTTTTTTTTGACAGGCAGAGTGGACAGTGAGAGAGAGAGAGAGAGAGAAAGGTCTTCCTTTGCCGTTGGTTCACCCTCCAATGGCCACCGCGGCCGGCACGCTGCGGCTGGCGCACCGCGCTGATCTGAAGGCAGGAGCCAGGTGCTTCTCCTGGTCTCCCATGGGGTGCAGGGCCCAAGGACTTGGGCCATCCTCCATGCACTCCCGGGCCCCAGCAGAGAGCTGGCCTGGGAAGAAGGGCAACTGGAACAGAATCCGGCGCCCCGACCAGGACTAGAACCCGGTGTGCCGGCGCCGCAGGCAGAGGATTAGCCTTTGAGCTGTGGCCCCAGCCCAAGATCATGTTTTGAAGCCTATATTTAAATTTTAATTATGAGGCAGGCGTTGTGGCTTAGTGGATTAAAAGCCGCCACTTTGTTCACATATCGGAGTGCCACTTTGAGTCCTGGTGTCTCCACTTCTTTTTTTTTTTTTTTTTTTTAAGATTTATTTCTTTTTATTTGAAAGTCAGAGTTACACAGAAAGAGAGTAGGAGAGGTAGAGATAGAAAGAGAGAGAGAGAGAGGGAGGGAGAGAGAGAGAGAGAAAAGAGAAAAGAGAGATCTTCCATCTGCTGGTTCACTCCCCAGGTGGCCACAAAGACCGGAGCTATGCTGATCCGAAGCCAGGAGCCAGGAGCTTCTTCCGGATCTCTCACACGGGTGCGGGGCCCCAAGGACTTGGGCCATCTTCTGCTGCTTTTCCAGGCCATAGCAGAGAGCTGGATTGGAAGTGGAGCAGCCGGGACTAGAACTGGGGCCCATATGGGATGCCGGCACTGCAGGCGGCAGCTTTACCTGCTATGCCACAGCATCGCCCACCCTCCTTTTTTTTTTAATATTTATTTATTTTTATTTCCTCCACTTCTGTAGCAGCTTCCTGCTCATGTGCCTGGGAAGGCAGCAGATGATGGCCAAAGTGCTTGGGTTCTTACCACCCACTTGGGAGACCAGGGTGGATTTTCTGTCTCTTGGCTTCTCTTGGCCTAGCTTCAGCTGTTTTGGGCATTTGGGAATAAGCTTACAAATGGAAATTCTTGCTCTCTCTGTTTCTCTGCTTTTCAAATAAATAAATTTATCTTTTAAAAAAATTAGCTAAAGAGGTCGGTGCTGTTGTACAGTGGGGTAACACCCTGGCCTGAAGCGCCGGCATCCCATATGGGCACCTGCTCGAGTCCTGGCTGCTCCACTTCCCATCCAGCTCTCTGCTATGGCCTGGGAAAGCAGTAGAAGATGGCCCAAGTCCTTGGGCCCCTACACCCGCGTGGGAGACCCAGAAGAAGCTCCTGGCTCCTGGCTTCAGATTGGCACAGCTCCAGCTGTTGCAGCCAATTGGGGAGTGAACCAGTGGATGGAAGACCTCTCTCTCTCTCTGCCTCTCCATCTCTCTCTGTGTAACTCTAACTTTCAAATAAATAAATAAATAAATCTTTGAAAAAAATTAGCTATAAATAATATAAGCATTTTATAGAGCATTTAAACAACAAGAGATTTTTTAAAGTATTCAAACTATAATCCCACCTCTGAAGGTATCACTGTCATTTTGGATATATTTCCTTTTATCTTTTTTCCATATTCATGTTTTCTATAATTATAATGTGTATGTACAATTTTATAGCTGCTTCTATTTCCATGCTGCTTAATATAATCTTGTTTGTGTATCAAGTAGATATACCATAATTTACCCCACGGTAATTCTTTTTTTAAAAAAGATTTATTTATTTTATTTATTTACTTGAAAGGCAGAATGACAGATTCAGAGAGAGAGATCTCTATTTGCTGTTTTAGTCCCAAAATGGGCACAACAGCTGGTGCTGTTCTAGGTCCTGGGAAATCGGAGTAAGAACAACCTGCTCCCTCTGCTCCAGAGTCCCAGGGATTGTGCAACTTGGATTCCAGTGAATCCAGTTTCTTAGATAGCATGAAATAGAAGTAGGCGAGAACAGGGAGCTATTCTTTCATCCCTTTTTCCTCTTATTTTGAAATACTATGTTTATATACAGAAAATATTCCTTAAACATAGGCATATTCCTTAATGAATCACTAAAGCAAGCACCTGTATAATTACCACTTACCTAAAAACCAGAATATTTCATCAGTGTGGACTGTACCCCTATCACTGCCTCATCCCTCTTCCAGAGGTAATTTGTGTCCTGACTTTTATGTTACTTACTTATGCTCTTTATAGTTTTAAAATTTTTTTGATAAAATGGTTTTATTACTGATGTAATGCATCACTTAGGAGTTTTGTCTCAAGAGTTGCCATTTATATTGAATATAATGTGCAATAGGCTCATCCTTAAGTGCTGAAGTTTTTCTTGTTTTGAACTATATATGAACGGAATCCTATTGAATGCATTATTTTGTGTCTTATTTCAACAATGTTTGTGAGATTGATTGATGTTTTTATAGCCGTGATTAATTCATTATTCCATGGTATGAGTATACTACAAATCTTTTCTTCATTGTATCAGTTGGTGTATTTGTGGGCTTCAGTGAACATTCCTAAACATTCATCTTGGTATATGCTTAAACATTAATATGAATTCTTAAACATTTAAGAATATAAACCTAGAAATAAAATTGCTGAGTCATGCAGTACTAAGGGACTTAAAAGCATTCATGGATAATTCATGTTATCTTTTTTTTTTTAATATTTATTTATTTTTTTTTGAAAGGCAGAGTTAGAGAGAGAGATTTTCCACCTGTTGATTCACTCCCCATACAGCCACAATAGCCAGTGCTGGGCCAGGCTGAAGCCAGGAACCAGAAACTTCATCCAGGTCTCCCATGTGGGTGATAGGGTCCCAAATACTTGAGCCATTTTCCTCTGTCTCCCAGGATGCACCAGCAGGAAGCTGATCTGAAGCAGAGTAGGGACTCAAACCCAGGCTTTCCGGTATGGCTGCAGGTGTCCCAGATGTTGGATTAACCCTTGTTACCACAACAACTACCATCTTAGCCAGTTTTTACATCAGACAAAAATTCTATGCTGTCAATTGTGCCAATTTTTGTTACGAGAATTTTCTCTCCCAAGATGGTCAATTTTTCTGTTGTTTTTGCATATAAATAAAAACATCAAAAATCTTAGTAATTCTATTCCATATCTGTCCATTCCCCCTCCACGCCATCCTGCCTCTACTTCCTACTGCATATCCCAACATTCTCCTGGTACTTCCCTAAATTACCAACAAGCCCACAATAGATTACTTTGCCTTTTAGCTGCTTTTGTTTTTTCCTTCCAGCCCACTTATGATGTGGAGCAAAATGCAAGCAGCTAAAAGAATGAAGAGAAGGTATTCTCTCCATCCCAGTTATTCAGTCCCTGAAGGGTTGATTGAAAAGAATTTAGCTTTCAAAATGAGTTTCAGGTTTTGTATATGTTAACAATTTGGGCTTCTCCTGCAGGGATATTTTGAATTTTTGAAAACATTATCGCGGAATGGACAATAAACTGATCAGAATTTTATCTTAAAAGATATGGGGCAATACTAGGCCGGCGCCGCGGCTCACTAGGCTAATCCTCTGCCTTGCCGTGCCGGCACACTGGGTTCTAGTCCTGGTCGGGGCGCCAGATTCTGTCCCGGTTGCCCCTCTTCCCTCCCAGCTCTCTGCTGTGGCCAGGGAGTGCAGTGGAGGATGGCCCAAGTGCTTGGGCCCTGCACCGCATGGAAGACCAGGAGAAGCACCTGGCTCCTGCCTTCGGATCAGCGTGGTGCGCTGGCCGCAGTGCGCCGGCCGCGGCGGCCATTGGAGGATGAACCAACAGCAAAGGAAGACCTTTCTCTCTGTCTCTCTCTCTCACTGTCCACTCTGCCTGTCAAAAAAAAAAAAAAAAAAAAAAAAAAAAAAGATATAGGGCAATACTGAAAATTAATGTGAAATACTTAGAAAGCGCCAATAACAGGGAAGGTAACAAAACTGTCAATTTATGATAATATGTATATTGAAAAGGGAGGCTGGTCCAGATCCTGTTAGGTTTGGCATATTCAAGAAAGAATCGTAGGACTGGCAATGTGGTGCAGTGAGTTAAGTTGATGATTGTGATGCCAACATCCCATATCAAAGTGCCAGTTCAAGTCCCTGCTGTTTTACTTTCCAGTCTAGCTCTCTGGCACTTGGGCTTCTCCCACCCATGCGGGAGGGAGACCCAGATGGAGTTTCTGGCTCCTGGCTTCTGCCTGGCCCAGCCCAAGCTATTGCAGGCATTTGAGGAGTGAACCAGTAGATGGAAGATCTCTCTCTTGTCTTTTCCTATCATTCTGCCTTTCAAATAAATAAATAAACCTCTCTCTCTCTAAGAGTAAACCAGTAACATTTTGTTGCTGAATTTTTTCGAAAGTTTGCTTTTGGCCATAGGCCTACCAATTTGGCTATAGCCAGTTGTTTATCTAGAACATACTGTAGAAATAGGTGCTTCCCAGATGTGAACCTCTCTAGCTGTCAGGTCCTCATCAGATCATTTATTCTTGCATGCTCATTTCTCATGTTGAAACCTAATAGTAGTCTAAGCCTGCCACCATTGCTGAAGCTAGTTTCCTTTGATATTCTTTGTAAAGATTTCCTGTTTGTTAGATACCATAAACAAGCTCATGCTATTAAGTTTGTGCCTTCCCCTCCACAGTGGAATGAAAGGATGGAAAGGTTACTGATTGTAGGTGGAGCATTAGTGGTTTAAACTGAGAACTTTCTTATATATCTTAAAGTGCTTATTAGGAAATTTTAAAATAAGCTGATTTTAACCGTTGCTTATCTTACTGCATTCTCTGTTTAAGACACAAATAGAAAAGCTCTACAGTTCTTTCTTTTGGACTTTGCTATTCAGCCGCCCCAATGTCAGACTCTCTCAGTTAGAACAGAAACATCCACATTTGTCCTCTGCACTGTGGAGACATAGAAATCCAGTCGTGGAAAAAGACCCAGTGAAGGTCTCTGAAAATTAATGAAAAAAATTTATAAATATCTCTATATAATTCCCAAAGACATCTACTTTGCAGAATCTCATTTATTGAGATTTGGGCCCATTCTCTATTAGAGTGTGTACAGACTATTAAGTTATAATTTTTTTAGGTTGTAAATTAAAGATACTTTTTCAAAAGTTGTAGGTTAGTTTGTGGAGTTTTAAAACCAGTTTAATTCATAATCAACATTTATTAAGTTCCCACTGTGTTTAAATATTATATTAGGTACTGTAAGAAGAATAAGGTATATTGCTAAGGAATTAAAGAGAGGGTCGATCTTTATGAGAGTCAGTTTTTAAGGAACTAGATTGGAGATATATGTCTGCAGAGTAATGGAGGAGTGCACAGAAAGTAGGAGATCCAGGAAGACTTCACAGAAGAGGCATTCATTTCCTTTGATGAATGAGAGTATTTGGTTTCTTAGAGCTATAATGATTCTAATTGTGGTCCTGACCTCCAGGCTCCTTGTGATCATTAAGCTAATTTTAGAAACTTAGGAGGAATGACTAGGAGGTGGAGGCGCTCATAGTAGCTGGCCAGCTGCCATTGTCAGTGTGAGAAGGCTACAGTAGCCAGGAGCTGGGGAAAGGATTGGCCCAGTGATTTTATTGCAGCTTCATTTCATGACCTTTTCTCAAGTCACTGCTATGTATTAAAAACACTGCGTGGAAACTAAGATTATATAAAACTGTGCTCCTTGCATTCACTGACTAGTAGAAGGAACAAACACACAATACAGCAAAGTTTAATAGAAGGCAGAGTGATAATTGAGATGTAGAGCGCAGGGGAGGAAACTGTTGACTTGGTATTTCTGTCAGTTAAAGCTTCATCAAGGAAGTCATATTTGACCAGGCCTTGAAAGTGGGTGATGTTTTAAAAGTGGAAAAGAAAGGAAAAGGCTTGGCACCGGGAGGAAATTGCATAAGAAAGGCATGTAAACACAGGATGTGAATAGTGTAGTAATGCTAGCTTGGCCAGGATAAGTTGGGAAGGTTGGGTGGAGCTAGGTTATAAAGGACCTTAACTAATGATGCTAAGAGGTTAGGACTATTCTGTAAGCAGAAGGGAGCCACCAAATGTTTTTGAGCAAGGAGGTAGTGGAACCTGAATTGTATGACATTTACTGTGCTGTGATGGCTTAAAGGGAAATGAAATAGACATAGGTAGTAATCATAGCTTCGCTCTAGGCCAGCAATGATAAGAAAATGAACTGAGATGGTAACAATGGAAATAGAAAGGGGATGGATTCAGAACACACTTACTGGGGTAGAAACAGACATTTTATCAGCTTGGCTTGTGAAATGGGAGGAAGAAAGAAATTGAAAGTAAAGTTGACTTCATTATTCCTGATAACGGGGATTGTAATGCTACCAGTGAGGATAGGAGCATCACTGGAAGAACAGATTTGAGTTTGGAAAATGAGTTTGTGGTGTTTGTTTCCAAGTAAGTGTTAAACATTCATGCCAGGAACTTAAGAGTGGTCCTAGGTCAGAACAAATTTTGATTAAATATTCCCAGACAAGTTATGGTAGAAATTGTGAGACAATAAGAGTGAACCCTGAGAAAATATAGAGCAAGGGGAGGGGTAATTAAAATCATAAATGCCCACCGGAAAACAGAAAGTAGAAAGAAATTAAAAGCCAAAGGAGACAGAATTGTCAATAGCAGAGTAACACTAGAAAAGGGAGGGAAGAGTGCACAGAGTGGTAGGTCCTTAGCATTTTGGGATGGTGGGATTGCGGGAAGTGTGGTTTATAAATGACAGCATTTGTGTATCAGCTGCTCCCTGTTCTTTGGCCTACCATCCTGGATGTTCATTTTCTCAGTATTCCTCCTCAAGAGTCACCCCTCCTACCTACTCTCTACTCTCTCTTAAAAGGTGAGAGGAGGCCGGCACACCGGTTGCCCCTCTTCCAGGCCAGCTCTCTGCTGTGGCCAGGGAGTGCAGTGGAGGATGGCCCAAGTGCTTGGGCCCTGCACCCCATGGGAGACCAGGAGAAGCACCTGGCTCCTGCCTTTGGATCAGCGCGATGCGCTGGCCACAGTGGCCATTGGAGGGTGAACCAACGGCAAAAGGAAGACCTTTCTCTCTGTTTCTCTCTCTCACTGTCCACTCTGCCTGTCAAAAATTTAAAAAAAAAAAAAAAAAAGGTGAGAGGAAAAAAAAGATAAAAGGACACGATATGAGGGCAAGAGGAAAGGGGGAAGGAGTTAAAAGTTCAGAGGTCGAAGTTTAAATGCAAACATTCTTGGTTCAATTTTATATGTAAGTTGCATATTCTTCATTTTGAATCAGCCATCTTAATGATAGTATTATCATTTTCTCTAATTTTTAAGTGGTCTTAAATATGTTTGTCATAGAAGTAAAAATAATCTGAAAATTCTGAATCTACTTGAATAAGCTTACCTGTATATATTGATTATGATATAGTCTTAATATTAATCATTCAGTTTCATTTTTGTTCTTAAAAGGTACAAGTACCACAAAGCCCAGCCTGCCTAGATTTATGAAAGGAACAGTGCTATTTTTGCTGATGTAAACCAATCATTTACTTTTAGTTAACCAGATATCTTATGCATTCTAACTCATGTATATCTCTTTCATTGTTTTTATTACAGGCTAGTAGTTGGCCATATCTAAACCTTCTCTTTTTGCCTTTGATAGTCAGACTTAATGATTTGGAATTTTCACTCTAGTGACTAGAAACAAGTGAGTTGTGTCTTTTGCCTTTCTAGATTTTGGCTTTAGTAACCTCTTCACTCCTGGGCAGCTGTTGAAGACCTGGTGTGGCAGCCCTCCTTATGCTGCACCTGAACTCTTTGAAGGAAAGGAATATGATGGGCCCAAAGTGGACATCTGGGTAAGTAACTGCTTTCTCTGATGTCCCATAATCCTTGATTGATGGCACTGTCCTCATCCTGGAAGGCACATAGTGCTGCCTGTGAATTGAGATCATGGTTACCTGTTCTTCCAATTCCCATTTCTTTATTCAAAGTCTTTCCTAAGCAGTGTCTTACGGACAGAGCCATGGGTTTCAAACTCTCCCATTTGTGTCTGAAAAGAATCCCTCAGGGCCAGTATGAGCAGGGACACTTGACAAGGACCAAACTTTATATTGTTGCCATTTTCTTATTCCTGGAGGATGAATACTAAGAAATTTTGGCTCTGACCCCCAATTAATGTCTGGAACCCAAGAAGAATATTAACCATTCTAAAGATGATTGGTTTTGACAGTGCCACATAACATTTCTCATAAAACCAGAGGGAAGAGTTTGTTCTGTTACCTTGTGTGAGAATCACCATCGTCTAGCAGTGGTCTCCGTTGTTTCCTCTGGTGTGATTAATTGTATATACTCTCTGTTTGGATGCAGAGTCTTGGCGTTGTCCTCTATGTCCTTGTGTGTGGTGCCCTGCCATTTGATGGGAGCACATTGCAGAATCTGCGGGCCCGGGTCCTGAGTGGAAAGTTCCGCATCCCATTTTTTATGTCCACAGGTAAGGGAGTTGCCAGTACACACCTATGACTGGATTCATGGAAAGTTAGACATGCTAAGTTATCTTAAGTTATCATGCTAAGAATTTGGTGATGGAGTGTAAATAGCCCCTTAACAACATCTTGCTGACCCAGCACCTCCAGAAAGCAAGGTTCTAAAGGAATAGATTATATAGACTTTGCTATCCGACAGCCCTGCCTGGGTTTGAATTTAGACTCTGAGCTTTAGTTTCCTCCTAAGTTAGCTAAGAGTTTTGTGAGGGCTATTACTATAAGAACTAAATTAAATAATGTATGTAATGAGTCAGTAGGCCCATCACGTGGTGGCAATGCAGTAAATGTTCCTGTTTTATCACTGTCTTGCCCCCTTCCCCTTTACAGGGTAATATTTCCATGTACTGTGGCTCCATTGTAAAATGGTTTTTAATGCAAAGATAAAACAGGTTTTGCATCTTAGATTGCTACTACTTCATTTCCTACTTCTATATTATTTATCCTCCGGACTCAAATTAAGGGACATTTTAAAAAAAGAGAGCAGTAGGGTTAAAAAGGTAATACTGAAAACAGATTCTACATAACTAGAATCTACAATATTTCATCACCATTTATATACACATACAGAGTCTTTTTGAAAGGCACATGTACATACACACACAGCTCCCATCTGCTAGTTTACTCTCTGAGTACCTCCAACTGCTGAGGCTGGGCCACGCTGAAGCCAGGAGCCGGAAACACAATCTGGGTCTCCCACATGGTTGGCAGGGACCCAACTACTTAAACCATCATCACCTCCTGCCTCTCAGGATGCATATCAGCAGAAAACTGGAATTGGAGCAGAATCAGAACTCAGACCCAAGTACTCTGATATGGGATATGGGCTGGCCCCACCAAGTGGTGTCTCTCCTGCTTTGCCAAATATCTGCCCTGAAGAAAGCATTTTAGAGACAGTGCAGAAAGTAGTATATGTTTTTAGTTTTACTTAATTTTCTCTTAATTTTAAGGAAAAACATGTCCACTGGATTGGCAACAAACCATAAGCACAAATGAATTACGTTTTAGAATAAATAGATGAAACTTGGACTAGATTTGAGTATCCATAGAATTGATGACTTATTAATATATTGAATAATGAAAAATGCTGTGTGAAAAATTTACAAAGCTGAGTTTAGGATGGCAGTTGGGAGATTATTCAAAAAGGTTGGGTCAGGGAGCCGCTTCACTGAGAAAGTGGCTTTCAGCAAGACTGCAGAAAGGCTGGGGTGTGAGCTGTGCAGTCTGTGAAGTCCCAGCAAGAGGAGCATCAGGGGGGAAGCAACGTTGTGGCCTACCCAAGGGACATACTTTCTTCCTTCAAATGAAGAGTGCAAATCCATAGGAAGGAGGCCTGTGTGCTGCAAAGTCAGGAGGAACAGGGATAAGAGAGGTGAGGACAGAGAAGTAGGAGAAAGCTTCATTTTGGGGCCCAGTCAGTTCATGTAAAATGACTAGCTTTCAGGGCCTTGTGGTTTAACAGGTTAAGCTGCCACTTGTGATACCATTATCCCATTTGGGCACTAGTTCATGTCTGGGCTGCTCCACTTCTGATCCAGCTGTCTCCTAATGCTCCTGGGAAAACAGCAGAGGACGGCCCAAGGCTGTGGGGCCCTGCACCCATGTGGGAGACCCAGAAGCAGCTCCTGGCTCCTGGCTTCAGCCTGGCTGTTGCAGCCATCTGGAGAGTGAACCAGTGGATGGAAGAACTCTCTCAGTCTCTCCCTCCCTTTGTTATTCTGGCTTTCAAAAATGAATAAATAAATAAAAATTTTATTCTGAATGGAATGTCCAGGATTGGAGGGTTTGGACAGAAGTATGACATATTCCACTTTTGTTTTTCTCCCAAGTTTAATTATGAAAATTTTCAAGCATACAAAGAAGTTGAAAGAATTTGACAGTGCCTTTGGCTTAACGAAGATTACTTTGGCTACTGTTTTGCCAGTGGTCTGAAGGTATGGGGGCTGCAGGAAAGAGACCAATTAGTAGGAGACTTTTACAACAATCTAGGTGAGAAATCTTGGTGGCTGGTTCCCAGACTGGGATGTACAGGTGAAAGCCATGAGAAGTGATCAGATTGAAGTGATAACTGCGTGCTCTGTGGCAGAACACTGTTCAAAGCTTTTAAAAACATTAACTAATTAAATAATTATAGCAACCATATAAGATATGTAATGTTGTCATCTCCATTTAAATAGATGATAAAACTGAAGCCAGAGAGGTTAAGCAGTTTTCTCAAGATAACACAGCTATTAAGTGGCTGAACTAGAATTTGAACCTAGGCAGTCTGAATCCAACAATATTTAGTGTTGGATTTGCTGATAAAGGCTAGCTCTGGGATTTTTGGTCTGAGCAGCTGGAAGACTGGATTTATAGCTAATAAGATGTGCATGAGTGAAGAAAACTATTGACATTTGGAGGGGATGTTTTAGCTGTGTTATGTTTGGGATGTTCATTACACATCTAAATTGAGATACTGTGTATGCAGTTGAATTTTGCAGAGAATTGTGGGGTAGGGGTATTCATATGGGAGTCATCAGTGTGGATAGTATTTAAAGCTATGAGATGAGATTGCTTTTTAGGCAGTGATTTTAAAGAAATAAAGAGGTCCGAGGATTAAGCTCTGGAACATACCAGAGAAGATATTGAGTTATTGAGAAGGTAAAGAGGTATCCTAAGAATGGTCAGTGAGGTGAGCCAGAATCTGCTCCTCTGGACAAGTGGAGAAACTGTTCTAAGGGGGAAGGAGTGAAGAACTCTGGGGAGTGCAGCTGCTCTGTCACCGGAGAACCACAAGAACTGAACGTTGCATTTAGAAATATGGAGCTGTTTGATGCAAGTTTGGTGGAAGGACTGCAGCAAAAGCCTAAATCATGTGGATACGGCAGAAAAGGAGTGGAGGAAGAGAAATAGAGAAGGGAAATAGATTCAACTCTGTCAATTTTACTATAACTGGAAGCAGAAAAGTGGTCAGTGGGTTGCTCTGGCCAGAGTCACCAGTGATAGTTGGATTCCTCATATTTATCATAATAATTGCCCAGCAATATTGAGTGCTTCACCATTCTGTATGTTTTACAAAATAGGACTTTATATTTTAGAGCAGGTTTTGGTTCACAGGAGGTACAGAATTTCCCTAAACACTTTGCCCTCTCCGCCCCAGCACATCTTTCCCCACTAGAAACATACCCCCCCCATCAGAATTGTGCACTAGATAAAGTCCTTAAACCTACATTGACACATCATTATCACCCAAAATCCATACTTCATGCTAGGATTCACTCTCGTGTTGAATATCCTATGGGTTTTGACAAATATGTAATAACATGTATCCACCATTATAGTATCATACAGTATCCACCATTATAGTATCATACAGAGTAGTTTCATTGCCTTAAACATCATCTGTGCTCTGCCTAATCTTCCCGGCCTGCCTCCTCATTCCTGGCCCCCACTGCTCCTTTTACTTTCTCCATACATTTTGCCTTTCCCAGAATATCATGTGGTTGGAAACATACATTACGTAGCACTTTGGCCTTGATTTTTTTTTCACTTAGTGGTATAGGATGCCCCCTTGTCTTTTCATGGCTTGATAGCCCACTTTTTTATTGCTGGGTAATATTTTATTGTTTACATATATCACCGTTTACTATCCTTTTACCTATTGATGGACACCCTAGTGGCTTCTCAGTTTTAATAGTTATGAATAAAAGCTACTGTTACATATTTATACGGTTTTTGTGTAGACATAAATTTTCAATTCATTTGGGTAAATACTAAAGAGTATAATTGCTGGATCATATGGTTAGAATTTTTTTTAAGATTATTTATTTATTTGAGAGGCAGAGTTACAGACAGAGAGGGAGAGAGAGAGAGAGGTCTTCCATCTGCTGGTTCACTCCCCAGATGACTACAATGGCCAGAGCTAGGCCAATCCGAAGCCGGGAGCCAGGAGCCAGGAGCTTCTTCCAGGTCTTCCATGTGGGTACAGGGTTTCCAAGCACTTGGGCCGTCTTCCACTGCTTTCCCAGGCCACAGCAGAGAGCTGGATAGGAAGAAGAGCGGCTAGGACACAAATCTGCACCCATGTGGGATGTCGATGCCGCAGGCGGAGGCTTAGACCATTGTGTGCCACAGCGCTGGCCCAAAAAGATTTATTTTTTATTTACTTGAAAAGCAGAGCTACAGAGAAAGGAGGAGATACACACACACACACACAAGGCCGGGGAGAGGTCTTCCATCTGCTGGTTTACTTCCCAAATTACCACAACAGCCAGGACTGGGCCAGGCTGAAGCCAGGAGCCCAGAGCCTCCTCTAGGTCTCCTGTGTGGGTGCAGGAGCCTAAGCACTTGGACTGTCTTCTGCTTTCCAGTCACATTAGCAGGGAGCTGAATAGGAAGTGGAGCAGCCAGGTCTCAAACCTGCAACCATATAGGATGCTGGCATCGCAGGCAGAAACTTAACCTGCTGAGCCACAATGCTGGCCCCTATGTTTAGTTGCATAAGAAACTCCCAAACTGTCTTCTAAAGTGGTTGTACCATTTTGCATTTCCATTAACAGTGAATAATAGTTTTTGTTGCTCTGCATTATCCTCAGCATTTGGGGTGTCAGTGTTCTGGCTTCTGGCCACTCCTAACAACTATATAGTGGTATCTCCTTGCAATTCTCAGTGACTTATGGTGATAAACATCTTTTCACATGCTTATTGGCCTCCTGAATTTTTTGAAGAGGTGTCTTGTCAGGTCTTTTGCCCATTTTTTCACTCAAGTTTTTTGTTTTCTCGTTGTTGAGTCACTTCACTTTTTGAAACATATTTTTCTCTGCTTCCAAGACACCACATTCCCAGTTTTCCTGCTGGCTTTTGGATACACCTTCTCAGTATTCTCTGCCAGATTTCTCTTTCTCTGTTCATCCTTAAATCAATCTCCAGTTAAGGGTTTGGATTAGGGCTGTCTCTTCTGGGCCCTCTGGCTGTATATGCAACCATTTGCCACCCGTTGTCTTTACTTACATGGCTTGAAGTCATATCATTGGAAACTTTTTCAAAATTGAACTCAACTCACCTCTCCCCAGATTTGCTCTAGTCTGTGTCCCCTGTCTTAGTAGTTAGCATCCCCACCTGACCAAGGCAGACACAATCTTTGATTCCTGATTCCTTCTTTGTCATTGCCAAATGATGTAGATTTAACTCTCCATTTCTGTAGCCACTTGTGTAGATCATATTATCATCTTCGCTTGCCTGGATTAAACAGTAAAATATATGAATTCCTGGCTCCAATCTTGTCCCCCTTCCAATTCATTCTCCACATTGATGCACAGGTCATCTTTCCAAAACACAGATACAAAAATGAACAAAATCTTCTTCCTCTCTCCCAAAATCTGATCATACTATTTTTCAGCTTACAACTTTTTTTTTTTTAAGATTTATTTTATTTATTTGAAAGACAGAGTTACAGAGAGAGGTAGAGACAGAGAGAAAGGTCTTCCATCCACTGGTTCACTCCCCAGATGGCCTCAATGGGCAGAGCTGCACCGATCCAGAGGCTAGAGCCAAGAGCTTCCTTTGGGTCTCCCACGCAGGTGCAGGGGCCCAAAGACCTGGGCCATTCTCCACTGCTTTCCCAGGCCATAGCAGAGAGCTGGATCAGAAGAGGAGCAGCCGGGAGTAGAACTGGCGCCCACATGGGATGCTGGCACTTCAGGCCAGGGCTTTAACCCGCTGCACCACACTGCCAGCCCCAGCTTACAAGTTCTTAGTGATTTGTCATTCTTCCAAGGTAAAGCTTTACTCCATAAATTGGGGAAGGTACCAGCTTTGAAACGTTTTGTTTTTACTATGACCATAATAAAAATACATTTTATGTTGCAACACAGAATATAAGCATACCACTGAAATGAAATGTTTTTAAGATTTATATATTTATTTAAGATTTATTTATTTATGTTAAAGGCAGGGTCACAGAGAGATCTTCCATCTGATGTAATCCCCAAATGGCCACAACAGCCAGGGCTGGGCCGGACAGAAGCAGCAGGTGGATGGTAGGTGCCCAAGCACTCAGGCCATCCTCTGCTGCTGTCTCAGGTGAGTTAGCAGGGAGCTAGCTGGACCAGAAGCAGAGTAGTGGGCCTCAAACTGGCATTTGTATACGATGGTGGTGCCATGGAGGACCAACCCACAGCACCACAACAGACCCTCACCCTTTTTTAAAAGAAGATTTATTTATTTGAAAGGCAGAGTGACAGAGAGAGGGGGAGAACACACAAAGAGAGATCTTCCATTGGTTGTTCACTGCCCAATGGCCACAATAGCCAGGTGTGGGCCAGGCCCACGTGTTTCCCACATGGGTGGAAGGAGTACAAGTCCTTGGGCCATCATCTGTTGCCTTCCCAGGCACACTAGCAGAAAGTGGATCTGAAGCAGAGTTGCCAGGACTTGAACCCACACTTTGATATGGGATGCAGGCATCGAAAGTGGTAGCTTAACTCCATGTATCAGAAGGCCCACTCTGAAAAGTTTGTTTAAAGCAAAACTTAGCTTTACTATGTGCGGTACACTCTATTATATGTTATTCTATTCCATTAAAAAATGCTGATTACAACTTACTAAATTGATCACATGACTGCTGTTTGAAAAAATAATGGCCTAGAAATATTTTTATGACTCCATTCCTGCCTGTCCTTTCAACTTTTGTTCTAAAGTTGCTGTAGTTTTTCTTCCAGTTCGCTAAACATACCATATTTTCTAGAGCAATTCCCTTTGCCCATATTACTTCTTTCTTCTCATACTTCTTTCTACCCACTCCTGTATTCTGGAATCTAGGATAAGACATTAGAGGGAGTAGAAATAAGAATCTAGAAATAGTAGAAATACTTACTCTTCAGGTCTCTGAATTTCTCTTATGATGCTTACTAAACTTTATATTGTAAGTAGACTTCTTTCATTGTTTGTTTTCCATACCAGACTGTGAGTCTGGAGGAAGTACAGGTGAAATATGTCTTCTTCACAGTTATCTGTAATCCCCCGTAGGTTCTGGAACACAGTGGTATTTAGTAAGTAGTACACCTGTGTCAGGATCCTGTTTGACTGTTGGCTGCCCTCCCCACCCACCATGGCTTTCATTTACACTAAGAGTAAAATTGGGCAAGTCATTATTATGGCCTACGAGGCACAGTGGGGATTGCCCCCCAACCTTATCTCATTTCCTATTAACTTTTCACTCAGGTTCTGAGCTCCCATTACAGAAGCATTCTTGCTTATTCTCAGACGCAAACACAGACATTCCTGTTCCATCAGATATTCATGTGTCTTCATGGAGAGCATTTCCTGACTACCTTCATGGTTCTCTTTCCATAGTTCTGCCATTTCATCATGGTACTCACCCTTACCTGACTTTTTATGTTTCTTACCTTCTTCCTTCCCACCCCGTGGCCACTTGACCCCAATGAGCTTTTGGGTATGGTTCATTGCTATGTTTCCAGGGCTTAGCACAGTGCTTGGCACTCATTGTTAAATGAATGAACAACCTGATTCATAAGTTTGTTAACATGCTGACTACAAAAGTCCTTCCAGAGGATAGGACTATTCAAATAATAACATCAAGAAATTGCATTTCTTTAGTGCTTTTGAGTTTACAAAATATTTTCTTACATTTTATTTAATTTGAGCATTGTAACTATACTCTGTAATTGGTAGTGGCACATATTGTTTTATCATATTAATGAAGTTTGGAAAGCTGAAATTTAGAGACATTAGTTAACTTGTCTAAAGCCACACAGTTAATAAATGACTAAGTCAGTACTCAAATCAGTATTTGTTCTACTACACCATACTTTTGCAAAAAGAAAAATAAAAAAAAGACAAGGGGAAGATAAACAAACCACTTCCTCTGCTTTTCCAGTGTCCGTGTTTCCTGTAAGCAGCTTGGATCTTCTCCACCTCCTGCTTCTACTGCTTTTCATCATCATGAGAGATTCTTACTCAGGCCTTTCCAGAGCTGGCTTCTCTAGTGTATCCCAGTAGATAGCTAACGCACCATTGACCGCATTTCCTTTTCCTTTCTTTTTTTCTTTTTTTTAAAGATTTTATTTATTCATTTGAGAGGCAGAGTTACAGACAGACAGAGGGAGAGACAGAGAGAAAGATCTTCCATCCATTGGTTCACTCCCCACATGGTCACAATGGCTGGTGCTGAGCTTATCTGAAGCCAGGAGCCAGGAGTTTCCTCCAGGTGCTCCACTCAGGTACAGGGGCCCAAGCACTCAGGCCATTCTCCACTGCTTTCCCAGGCCATAAGCAGAGATCTGGATTAGAAGAGCAGCCGGGACTTGAACCAGCTCTCATATAGAATGCCAGCACCACAGCTAGCCCCCACATTTTCTAGTAATGCTTACAAATAAACTATATAACATTTTAAGTATTCAGAAAGAACTAATATTTATGTTAACATGAAAGCTTAAAGAGTCCGAGAAAGCCACTCTTTAATCCCAGTTAAGAAATTCCCTAAATAGGAATGAAATTTTTCAGAGCTTTAAGTATAGAAAATGAGCAACAACCCAGATTGGGAAGTGAGTATTATGATCTCTGCTGCCTTCAGGAACATACGTGTGCTTGGCATTGTCTAATGCCATAGGGCTGAATCCCGGGGTCCACCAGAGATACTGTCAAAAGGATAAGGCATAGGAGAAAATCAGTAAGGATGTTTGGTCTTTTCTTAACTTAGACACCATGAAATTTCAAGTTTGTGTGAAATAAATCTGGAGTCTCCTTGAGTCCTTTTCTGGTTACGTTGCCTGTTTCTGGGCACAGTTGTACATCATTAGACCTGATTGTGCGGAGGCAGGAGGCAGCTACTGTCCAGCCTGTCAGGTCTACTAGGACTGCAGTACAGGAGATAATGTGGTTGAGGGAAATCCTTAAGAACAGATCATTTCTTTTTTTCAGGCTGTTGTCGTAGACCTAAGTCGAATTTATTCTTTTCTTTCTTTTTTTTTTTCTGTCAGAAGGATCTAGAAATGACATCAGGACTGACATAGTTTTTCTAAGTTGGTGCTTAGGAGAAAAAGACAGTTGGAAGGAGGCCCTATCGTCTAGCTCCTTCTAGCCAAATTGAATTCCAGAGTATCTACAGCTGTGTAGGAGGCCATACTGTACAAATGGGTACAGTTAGTTCAAGAATGCTGAACTTCTCTTTATTGTCAGTAATGTGTGGAATGACATGTCCTCACAATTCGTGGATATTTCTATTCCTGGTCTTATTTGTTTGATACAAATTTCCTTTTGTGGGCATCCTAAAATGTGCTAAAGACACATGCTTTCAAGTTGGAATGATAGTGATATAAATTTAAAAGAAGATTTATTCAAAGTTGAGTTGATTTTATATTCCTAGTTTTACCATAAAGTGTATGTCTCTCCCCACCCTGCCCCCTAGAATACACTCTGATACCAGAACTGTGTTTTATATCAAAATGGGTTTTGCACATCATAATCTTCCATAAAACCTGAAAGTACCAGATGGGATATAAATAGTCTGTAAATATTTTTAAATGAAAAACAATTATTTATCACCACTTAACTGTGGAATCTCCAACTCTTGTGTTATGTTGATAAAATTAATAATCTGGAATTATTTTTTTCAGCAAGATGTGTTTTATGTCCTTTTGTTACGTAGGTTATTGAAGGAGAGACTCAGAAAGATCTTTCCTCCTCTGGTTCACTCTTCAAATGGCCATGATGGTTGCAACTGGGCCAGGCTAAAGCAAGGAACCTGGAACTCCATCTGGGGCTACCACATGAGTGGCAGGGGTCTAAGTCCTTGGATCATCTTGCCTTGCCTTCCCAGGCACATTAGCCGGGAGCTGGACCGGAAGCAGGGCAGCTTACTCCAACTGGCGCTACAGCATGGAATGCTGGCATCGCAGGCCACAGCTAATCTGCTGCACCACAACTCAAGCCCCAATTGACAGTTTAAAAAAGATGTTCGAGGGCCGGCGCTGTGGTGCAGGTTAAACTGCGGCCTGCAGCGTCGGCATCCCATATGGGCTCTAACTAGAGTCACAGCTGTTCTACTTCTGATCCAGCTCCCTGCTAATGTGTCTGGGAAAGCAATGAAAGATGGCTCAAGTGTTTGGGCCCCTGCAACCATGTGAGAGACCCAGATGAAGCTCCTAGCTCTTAGCTTCAGCCTGGCCCAGCCTCAGCCCATTTGGAGAGTGAACCAGCAGATGGAAGATTCTCTCTCTCTCTCTGTCTCTCTCTCCTCCTCTCTCTTTGTAACTCTGACTTTCAAATAAAATAAATAAATCTTTAAAAAAAAAAAAGAGAGAGAGAGATACCTGAGGTACTGACTTTCTGTGTCTCAAGTAAAGTAAGTTTGGTCCAGGCTAATGTTTTTTATTTAAGCTTGTCAGAATCCCAGAACCTCTGTAGAAGGATTAAAGGTTGAAACTTGTTCTCCTGGGCTCTCACAGAAGATGAGACCTGTCTGGCTACATGTGTCAGCACATACTTCTCTGACTCCCTTCCCAGAGTTGGAAACCAGCAAGTTAAATTTTTTGAGCACCAAAAATCATTAACAACATATTTTTAGAAACCTGCTTTTTAAAGCCTAGTTTGCCTTAATCCTCAATTGTACCACCTGCTAGCAAATGTAATACGATCATTTACTTAACTGAAGGGAAATTAATTTACAGTGTAAAAACTGTAGTGATGGCAAGAGCTTAGAGATCTCTTGTGGACAATATTTTTGAATCTTTATTGATTAGACTTCATTGTGACTTAATTAATTGTAATACTACATAAGTGTTTTATCGCTGGGAATGGCAAGACCCAGGCTTGCATAATGCTTCTGATAGAGAATGTATCCTGTAGCTACTGCCAAAAAAGCTTCCACTTAGAGGCAAACAACTCTGATCTGATTGGCTTGCTCATAAAGAACCACGCAGCCTCTTGCTTGGCTAAAAGCACTTTGTTTAGAGAGACTGGGTCAGAGGATTAAAGTAGCTCTCCCACCAGACTCCACGTCCTGAAGAGCACAGAGTCCTCAAAGCAGTTCTCCACTGCTTGGGAGACAATCCGTGTAGTGCTTTGGTGTCAGTGAATGCAGAAATCACAAATGATATCAAGAAAGAGGCTAAAACTCCTCTGACCGTCCCTGTGCTTTTATCTAACATAATAGAAAACCAGTGGCTAAGAATTGATCCTGCTCTGTTTATTATTAGTCTTTTTAAGCAAACTGTCTCCTGGCTTATGGCAACCTTATATAGAAAAATATAGAATAGGAGCATGTTCTAAGAGGAAGAATCTAGAGATGTGAGTATTGAACACTTCCTATGTATAAGATGTTGTTGCATGAACATGTTACTTTATATAATGCTCAAAACATCCTTGAAAGATAGGCTAATATATGGGATAATCTAGTTGAGAGGTTGCTTAATAGTTAAGAAGGTGGAAACATGGCAGGCTTCAGTCACATGCAAGATCACGCATCTAGTAAGTGGCAGAGCTGAGAGTTGAACCCTGGCAGTGTGACTTAGGACCATCCAACCATATTTGATTGAATTTTAATTTTTAATAAGTTATTCCAAGTATCAAGAAAATCCAGGGATGGATATCTTTGTCTAAGTCTAGAAAATTTCTCAAAGCTTTAGTTAGAAGTAAGTACGTGTATCGGACACTGCAGTAAAACTGAGCCATAATTTTGTCCTAATTACTGACATTAGGACTCAAAAATATTTGAATATGATAATATAAGCAACATGTTTACATAAATGTGAACCACAAAATGGATAGTCTCTTCAACAGTGTAGCAAGCCAGGGTATTTTCTAGGTTTTTAACTAGGTTTTTAACTATTTTAACTAGCTTTTAAGTAGTTTTAACAAGTTTTTAACTAGGGTTAAATGCCAATATTTTCCCGCCTTTAAACCAGTATCCCCTAATTTCTGAATCTTGATTCTGGAAGCATCACAAGCATGCAATAAAGAAACAAAAAATGAGAAAATGAAGAACATAGGTGTTGCTTTTCCAACAAATAGAGATGTATAAGTAAAACAGTATTTTGTGTCAGATTGGTAAACTATGCAAACTGAAGAATATAGCCTCTCAATTTAAGTTTGTTGATTCCTAATAGAAACTTTTCTTATCGGTGACAACGCTTTTTGTTGAGACATTCTAAGCCATCTCCGTCCGTCTTCTATGTTCAGTTACAGAAAGTGTCTCCTAGAATTTAGAGTTAAAAGGATCATTATTTCTATTTCAGAATATTCTTATACTTACAGAAACCAGTAGTTTTAAGATTTGTATTTAAATCACAAACTCTCTCACACAGCTTAAATGTAACTTCTCACTGGTATACAGTTGGTAATTAGTGAATGCTTATTGAAAAAAAAATAATAAAGAAAGTCTTTGATTAAAAAACGAAAAAAAAGCCGGCGCCGTGGCTCAATAGGCTAATCCTCCACCTCGCGGCGCCGGCACACCGGGTTCTAGTCCCGGTTGGGGCGCCGGATTCTGTCCCGGTTGCCTCTCTTCCAGGCCAGCTCTCTGCTGTGGCCAGGGAGTGCAGTGGAGGATGGCCCAAGTGCTTGGGCCCTGCACCCCATGGGAGACCAGGAAAAGCACCTGGCTCCTGCCATCGGATCAGCGCGGTGCGCCGGCTGCAGCGGCGGCCATTGGAGGGTGAACCAACGGCAAAGGAAGACCTTTCTCTCTCTGTCTCTCTCTCTCACTGTCCACTCTGCCTGTCAAAAATAAAAAAAAAATAAAATAAAATAAAAAAAAAAAAAATAAAAAAAAAAATAAAAAAACGAAAAAAAAATTCTAAACTTTCTTGTCTGGTATGCTGTTGGTTGGAAAATCCTTTTAGAAATTTTGCTGGGAACGGCGCTGTGGCTTAGCAGTTTAAGCCACCGACCTGCAGTGCTGCATCCTATACAAGTGCCGGTTCAAGTCCTGGCTGCTCCACATCTGATCCAGCTCCCTGCTAATGTGTCTGGGAAAGCAGCGGAAGATGCCCAAGTCCTTTGGGCCATGCACCCATGTGGGAGACCCAGGAAAAGCTCTGGGCTACTCAGTTTGGCAACAGCAGCCATTTGGGAAGTGAATCAGTGGGTGAAAGATTCTTTCTCTCCCGCTCTCACTGCAACTCTGCCTTTCAAATAAAATAAAGAAATCGTAAAAAAAAAAAAAAAAAAAGAAATTTTGCTGAAGTATTCTAGTTGTATGAGAGTCCCATTTTTATTTTCCCAAAAGAACGGAAAGGAAATGGTTTCAAAATAAGATAGTTTTTTCTTGGTGTCATTGTGTGAGAGGGGGTAATCTTGGTACTTGTTTTTTATGAGTCACAGTTTATTAGAACCAATACTGTTATAGTTCAAATTCCATTACAGTTAATTTCAGGATTGTGTATTTTGCTTGTGTAAAATTGCAGCGTTGACTATGACTTAAATTACTAGTCCCTTAACTTGGGATTTAGAAACATTCAGATATTTCTGTTGCAACAGTAGCACATAAAAATTTAATTTATGTGGTGAAAGTATTGAGATTCTTACACTGATGTATTTTTTAAATTATATTTACTTATTAAAGATTTATTTATATTTATTTATTTGAAAGAGAGATCTTCCATCCAGTGGTTTACTCCTCAGATACTGCGGTAGCTAGGGCTGGGCCAGGCTGTAGCCAGGAGGTAGGACCTTCATCTGGGTCTCCCACATGGGTGGCAGGGGCCCAAACACTTGAGCCATCTTCCACTGCTTTTCCCAATCCATTAACAGGGAGTGGATTGAAAGTGGAGCAGCTGGGACACGAACGAATGTACACATGGAATGTCAGCGTCACAGGCAGTGGCTTAACCTGCTATGCCACAATGCCAGTGCCCTAAAGTTTTATTTTATAGCACCATTGTTCTCGCAATATCCAGTGTTAGAAATTTCATTGCGATATGTATTTTTGGGATTGTATTTGCCCCTTGTATTTTGTACCATTATACTTAACATTTATGCAGTCTCTGAATGCATTTATAGGTTAGCACATTTGGTGTGTTATTTATATTTACCAATTTCTTATGTAAAGACCATTTTCTACTTTGTTTAGATTTTCAAATAGTAACTATGGGCTGGCGCCGCGGCTCACTAGGCTAATCCTCCGCCTTGTGGCGCCGGCACACCGGGTTCTAGTCCCAGTCGGGGCGCCGGATTCTTCCCAGTTGCCCCTCTTCCAGGCCAGCTCTCTGCTGTGGCCAGGGAGTGCAGTGGAGGATGGCCCAAGTGCTTGGGCCCTGCACCCCATGGGAGACCAGGAGAAGTACCTGGCTCCTGCCATAGGATCAGCGCGGTGCGCCGGCTGCAGCGCGCCGGCCGCGGTGGCCATTGGAGGGTGAACCAATGGCAAAGGAAGACCTTTCTCTGTCTCTCTCTCTCTCTCACTGTCCACTCTGCCTGTCAAAATAAATAAATAAATAAAAATAAAATAAATAAAATAGTAACTATGCAAAATAGGTTTAACCTTAGCTGGTAGTTAATTTACAGGTTTCCTTGGGTGTGTTAATAAGGCATCATTTCAAAGAGGATGAGGATTCTTATCTCTGGCTAACTTCTTTCCAAAAGAAAATATCTTGGCAAAAAACCCACAACTTTGTTTTTTATTGACTTATTTTAAAAGTATTTCTGTAGGGATCATGACATTGCAAGCAGGTCACATTATTCTGTGGTTATTAAAGGATCAGGACATTATGACAGACTTTGTTTTCTTTGCATGAAGAAAAACAACATGACCTTATGTGTGGTTTTTCTCTTTGGAAAAGGCAGACAGCATTAGCTCTGGGTCATGAACATTTCTAAGTCCAGACTACATGAGGGTACTTCAAAAAGTTCATGAAAAGTGGAAATTAAATAAGTTTATTGTGGTCCAAAAAAATTCTAAGTCCATGCAGTGTCATAAAGCACTTTGTCCATGAGCTTTCTGGAGGCCTATCATTCTGGGGAAAGGACAGGCTCTTCCCCGAGCCTTGTTGCAGCATCCTGAGATTGTCACTGCAGATCACCCATCAGTCTTGTTCTGCTCATCTGTGTTCTGCTGTCATGCGCACAATCTCATTTCTTACCTGAGCCGGACAAAGTGAATGGGTAACAGATTCAGGCAGCATGTCACCCCTTCAAATCCCGCTCCTTTTACAGGTTATTCTGTATAGCCTCAGGGACAAAATCATTAAGTACACCTTGTGTGAGACAAAGAACTCTATAAAGATACAAGGAGAAGCCTTGGAAGTCATCTGACTTGGACTTTTGGTAGCAGTGCTGCATTTAAATCTTAAGTAAAATAGTGGCCATATGGTTATTCCTGCTTGAACCAAGGAGAATGCCTGCCTCTGTAGTAGATTCTTGGACCTAGAATATTAAAGTTGTTGGAAGGAATTGTAGGAGTCATCTAGTCTTGGGTTTCTTTCAACTGCTGTGTTTTGAGGACCAGTTATGTGTCAGGTATGATAGTAGGCACTGGGGATATATGACTCTATAAGACATAGTCTCCATGCTTAAAGGACTTCGAGTCTTTCTGCTCACTAATAACATCTCAAAGCCAGCCTCTGATTAAACATTTCTGATGACAGTAAGCTCACTACTTCAAAGGATAAGTCAGTCTCTTTTCACAGTAACATGCTCGCTGGAGTTGAAGAGGACCAAAAAGTTCATACTATCCAATTGTTTCTGGACGTATTTTTTCAAGTGAAATATTACCTAGAACACAAAATGGATAAATTAGCTGTGTTCCAAGAGTGACTTTACCTGCTTGACTGCTCCTTCTCACTTCCCTAAGGGATTCTCCTTAGATCCCTAGGACTCTGATCCAGTAAACTCAATCAGTACTGGTAATTAGAAATATTTTTTTCTTATATTGAACTTGTGACTTTCTAGTTATTCCAAATTCAGGCACTTGGAACAGCATGCTATAAATCCAGTTCGTCATCTTTGTAAAAACATTTTTTTAAGATTTGTTTATTTATTTGAAAGGCAGAGGTACAGAGAAAGAAGGGGAGGGGATGTCTTCCATCCACTGGTTCACTCCCCAAATGGCTGCAATTGGCTGGGGCTGAGCTAGGCTGAAGCCAGGAGCCAGTAGCTTCTTCCAGGTCTCTCATGTGGGTGCAAGGGCCCAAGTAATTGGGCCATCATCCACTTTTTTCCCAGGCGCATTAGCAGGGAGTTGGATTGGAAGTGGAGCAGCTGGGACTTGAACTGTTGCCCTTATGGGGTGCCAGCACTGCAGGCGGAAGCTTGGCCTTCTATGCCACAGCACCGACCCCTGTAAAAATCTTTGAGATCCTTGAAAAACACCCTCCATTGCCTATCATTTCTCTTCATGATCAATCAGCCTTATCACCTTGAGCCTATCTTCAGGCCTGCTTTCAAAATTTTAGTGAGGAAATTCCTTCTTAATTATTCTTCCTTTTTCTAGCCTGGAAACTGGAGGCAGAGCTTCTATTAAACTATCTTTGGTGAATGTAAAGTTAGTTTTTTATGTCCCTCCCCACATTCTTTATTTTCCCCCCTTAGGCATACTACTTTCAACATATTAGAGAAAATGTTTAAAACGGACAACAAAGAGAGGCAACTTTAAAGAGCTCGTCTTCTTAGAGGGAATCACACCAAATTTCAACTTCATTCTCATTTTAGGACCCTGCTTGTACAACAGCTCTCTCTGCACTAAGTCATCCAAATGCCTGTTAGCACAGCAGGGCAGGGCCTGTGCCCGGTGCAGCGCATCCTCTGGTTAACATCTCACTGAGGTCTCGGGTTTCATGGGCCCTCAGTGATTTCCACTGCAGAGGCTACTCCGCCTCTTATACAGAGCAGATGAAAGCAACCTCTTTGGGAAGCTGCTTCTCTGGCACACGTAGCATATTCCTGCATTGCCCAGAGTGCTTTGGTTTCATTCAGCATCAAAGGCCCTGCCTTTTGAGAGGGAACAAATGATGGGGCCATTTCAGACATTAAAATAGACTACTTCTTGGCATCTGGAAAAGTTGATGTTTTGTACCCTTTGATCTGAGGCCCCTTCTTCTTTCCACTCTTAAATTGACTATCCTGAGAGCATTCGTTCCCTTCTCTCTCTTCATATTTTATGTAGAATGGTGGTGTTCAAATCTCTTTTTGAATTTAATTTCATGAGCTGTATGACACTTAGGAAATATAAGTTGATGATGTGTAGCCTTCTGTGTTTTGTCATATTTTGCCATCTGTGCAACATATGAAAAGTGTTAGATTTCTATTCCTTTGCAAGTTGTATATTATGTGGGATAGACAAGATAAAAGCACTTGTCCTTAAGACTAAGACTTCTTTAAAAAAATTTTTTTTTATTTGAAAGTCAGAATTACAGAGAGGGAGAGACAGAGAGCTTTTATCTGCTGGTTCACTCCCCCAAATGGCTGCAAGGGCTGGGGCTGGTCCAAGGCAAAGCCAGGAACCAGGAGCTTCATCCAGGTCTCCTACATGGGTGCAGGGGCCCAAGCACTTGGGCCATCTTCCACTGCTTCCCTAGATGCATTAGCAGAGAGCTGGATCAGAAGTGGAGCAGCCAGGACTTGAACCAGCACCCATACGGGATACCTGCACTACAGTCAGTGGCTTAACCTGCTATGTCCCAGTGCTATCCCCAGCCAGGACTTCTTAACTGGGGACCTGTAGACATCTGTGGAATCTATGGCAAGCTTCCTGGGCTCCTTGAAAAGTCTAAATTATATGCAGATTTTTGTGCATGAGTCTTGTATGAATTTTTCTGGACGTTTTTCAAGGCATCTGAGGTCAAATAATGGGTAAAGAAAATGTAGTAGAGGTTTCAAGATTCTGAAATTGAATGAGACAACTTATAAGTAGGACTTTTTATGATAATGTTTATTTTTTGTTTGTTTTTAAAAGATTTAACATCATTGGGCCTTGATCATCTTTTATGCTATAAATTCTATGTGGAACCAAAAGAAAACAGAAGAGTGCCATCTAGAGGCCTTAAAAACAATTTCACAACTTATAAAGCAGGCCCCACCATTCTCCCTATTCAGGGGCCTTTAGCTTTAGCAATTTTCTTAACTCTATATAGGACATTTTTTTCTTCTCCGGTAATTGCAGACCACAAATTTGTGTGTCAATGATATTTATAATCTATACAGATGATACAGTTATGGGTTCTAGCCTTGCTACTCTGGAAACAATTTAATAAAACTCTTATAGCTAGCATTTATTTTTATTTTTTAAAGAATACATATTTCATAAGTATAACTTTCGGAATATACTTATTTTTCCCACCATACCCGCCCTCCCACCCACACTCCCACCCCTCCTCCTCTCTCTCCCCTTGCCAGTCCTATTCTCCATTTAGATTCATTTTCAATTAACTTTATACAAAGAGGACCAACTCTATTCTAAGTAAAGATTTAAACAATTTGCACATGCGCACGCGCACACACACAAACTGAGAACTAGTTTTACAGCTAACTCTCATAAAACAACTCGTTGAGGACAGAAGTCCTGCATCGGGAGTAAGTACACAGTGACTCCTGTTAATTTAATAATTAACACTCTTATGTATGACGTCAGTGACCACCCAAGGCTTTTGACATGAGCTTCTTAGGCTATGGAAGCCTTTTGAGCCCACAAACTCCGTCAGTATTTGGACAAGGCCATAAGAGATGACTTTTTTTTTTTTTTTTTTTTGTTAAAGGTTTATTTATTTATTTGAAAGTCAGAGTTACACAGAGAAGGAGAGGTAGAGAGAGAGAAAGAGGTCTTCCGTCCACTGGTTCACTCCCCAATTGGCTGCAATGGCCAGAGCTAAGCCGATCCAAAGCCTGGAGCCAGGAGCTTCTTCCGGGTCTTCCACACAGGTGCAAGGGCCCAAAGACTTGGATCATCTTCCACTACTTTCCCAGGCCATAGCAGAGCACCGGGTCGGAAGTGGAGCAGCTGGGACTTGAACTGGTGCCCATATGGGATGCCGGCACTGCAGGCGGTAGCTTTACCCGCTGCACCACAGTGCTGGCCCCAGCATTTATTTTTATAGGGCTGTAGGAACTATAGTCTTTGAGATCTACACTGCATCTGAATGTACTTTTAATCATAAAGCAAGAACAAATTGGTGACTGCCATAAAAATAATTTTGATATAGGGGCTTTATTTCATCTTATTTTAAAGTTAGAATAAATTAAAAATTAAGAAGAATTTTTTTTTTTTTTGACAGGCAGAGTGGACAGTGAGAGAGAGAGAGAGAGAGAGAAAGGTCTTCCTTTTGCCGTTGGTTCACCCTCCAATGGCCGCCACGGCTAGCGCACTGCAGCTGGCGCACCGCGCTGATCCGAAGGCAGGAGCCAGGTACTTCTCCTGGTCTCCCATGGGGTGCAGGGCCCAAGCACTTGGGCCATCCTCCACTGCACTCCCTGGCCACAGCAGAGAGCTGGCCTGGAAGAGGGGCAACCAGGAAAGAATCCGGCGCTCCGACCAGGGCTAGAACCCGGTGTGCCGGCACCACTAGGTGGAGGATTAGCCTAGTGAGCCACGGCGCCAGCCAAGAAGAATGTGTTTTAATCATTCTTAGTACTCCTTTCAAGGCAGTGATATAAAATGGTATTTGTCAAATGGTATAGAAATTGCACAATTGAATTCATCTTTGAAAAGATAAAACAGAATTTATGTCCATGTGAAGATATTTGCCATTAGTTCATGATGTTGAGTGTGCTATCTAGCTTTCCTAAATTTTATTTCTTCTCTATTTGCAAATAGTGTTCACAATAGTATCCAGTTTAGGGCTGTCGTGAAGATTAAGTGGAATAAAGTTGATAAGCACAGTGCTCGGTATATAAAGTCTTTTTTTAAATTTGACATGATTTATTTTATTTTCACTGTCCAGTTTTGTTTTTAGGAAAGTTATAATGAAATAGAGGTGGAAATTTTAAAAACTTCCGAGAACTTCATGTTTTAAAAAGCATTTCACAGGGCTGGCGCTGTGACGTAGTGGGTAAAGGCGCTGCCAGCAGCACCACCATCCCATATGGGCCCTGGTTTGAGTCCTGGCTGCTCTACTTCCCATCTAGCTCTCAAATATAACCTGGGAAAGCAGTAGAAGATGGCCCAAGTCTTTGAGTGGGCCCCTGCACCCACGTGGGAGACCCGGAAGAAGCTCCTGGCTCCTGGCATCTGCCCATTGCAGCCATTTGGGGAGTGGATGGAAGACCTCTCTATCTCTCTCTCTCTCTCTGCCTCTCTGTAGCTCTGCCTTTCAAATAAATAAATCTTTTTAAAAAAACATTTGACAAATACAATCTCATTTTATTAGATTAAATATTTAATAAGCATTTGTTCATATATTCAGTAGATAATTATTCAGCTCATGAGATATAGTGACCATTTTTAATATTGGAGGTTTGATGTTAGATACAGTGGTTAGAAAGACATGACTTTAGCATTGTGATGGGGTAGTCAGACAATAAACAAGTAAACACATAAACAAGATTTCACAAAGAGGTAATTAGTGTGAAGAAAATTCATATATAATAGAGGGATTGAGGCCTAGTTCAGAGCAGGTGGTTAGATAAGTGCTTTCTGCAGAGGTAACGTTTTAAGCTCTTACGTGAATGACCCGGAGCCAGCCGTGTGAAGGTCTAAGGAATAATATTCCAGTTAAAGAAGAGAGCAACTGTAATCCCATTGGGTGGGCATGCGTGAAGATGTGCAGAGATTCCAAGAGGCCAGAATAGCAGGAGAGGAAGTCAGAGAGGTAGGCAGGAGCCTGGAAGTAGGAAGGGGTCTTGTGGGCCCAGAGCTTTGTATTTTACTTTGAGGGTTGTGGGAAGAGACTAGAGAATTACACGCAAGGTAATGAAAAGCACGAACCTATGCTTTAAAAAAAAAAAAAAAATCCCCTTTGCCTCTGCATGGAGTGTAGATTATAATGAAGCAGAAAGACTAGTTAAGACGTTTTTATGATGGCTCAGGTAAAGATGTTAATTGCTCTGGGTTTTGGATCTGCCATCCGCTCTGTGCAGAGCTGCATGATGGTAATGAGTCAGACCATCAGATTTGACATCTGACTTGATAATCATGTGACCTCGAATAAGTTTCTTCTCTGTGCTTGATTTTTACCATTTTTTAAATGGGTCCAATGATAGCACATTCTTCCCAAGATTGCTGTCAGAATTAAATAAGATAATAATTGTTAAGTACTTAGAAACAACATGGCTATTTTATCAGCAGTAGCAGCAGTTTCATCACAACTGTTACTTCCGTACGATCTTCAGTAATTCCAGGTTACAGATGAGTTCTACAGAGGTGGTTTTGAAGTCAGAATACAGGTTTCTTGATTTGAAATCCGTTTTTCTTTCTGCAATATAATCTGTGTAAGTATCTGTTGATCTGAATCTTTGTAGCTCAGAGCCCAGTTTTATGTGCCTGTGAATGTTTAAACAACACTGAAAAAATTATAAAGTTGGTTGAATCCTAGTGTCTGGTAAAGAGGTAGCCTGTGCCTGTTCCTCTCTCCCCACATGCCTTGAACCATCAGAGATTTCAAATTCCTTGAGTTTTGAAGACAGCTGTTACACATGTAGGCCAAAAGCATTATGTGTTAGTATGCACATATTAATACATAAAAGAAGATGGAATTCCACTCCTCATTCATTGTACTAAATGGAGTCATACATAATATAAATAAATGAAATACATGGATCATTCCCAGAGTTTTTGTGGGTAGACTGAGCAAAGACATTACCCAGGCTACTGCATTCCAATTTCTCTTTTCTCCACTCTTTGCCTTTGCCTAGCCCTTTCTGGAGTAAGCAGTAAAATGGGTAAGGATGGAGGAACAAGAGAGACAAAATGAGAAGCAAGGAACTTGACTTTGCCTCAAGATCCTCAGCTCCATTCGTGCTTCCCTCACCAGGCCATTTGTCTGTTGCAGAATGTGAACACTTGATCCGGCACATGCTGGTGTTAGACCCGAATAAGCGCCTTTCGATGGAGCAGATCTGCAAGCACAAGTGGATGAAGCTCGGGGACGCTGACCCCAACTTCGACAGGGTGAGCTGGGTCCCGCTTTCCTCAGGCAACTCCTCTTAGCACTGCTGCAGTCTTTCTCCATGTGATTATAATAAGGCCATGGCCTGATAGATGGACGCTAGGAACGAACTGCTGTGAAGTACTAAAGCAGCAAGTGAAGCAAGCACTAAGGGAGGGAAAGCCGTCGGAATTGTTGGAGAATAGTGATACCAGTTCCCTACTGTTGTCTCGGACTCATCATCTGCTTTTGGCTTTTCAGACAGTGCAGCTCACAGATCTGCCCTTCACTCACCAAGATACCGCTCCTTCCTCTCAGTTTCTTCAGTTCAGTGGCTCCTGTAGCGTACCTTTATTTAAACCATTATTTGCTATCTTAGGTCCTCAAAGGAGTTCAGGTACCAGGGAGATCTTGACTACTGACAGGGCTGTCTTGTTTACACTTTGAGGCAAGAAAAAAAAAATCCCACACTCATGGGCATGGAATAGCTTCGTCATTATATATGATGTGCCATATCGACACAGTTGAGGATTTGATAGCTTCCTTCTTTTTATGTTACAGTTAATAGCTGAATGCCAACAACTAAAGGAAGAAAGACAGGTGGACCCCCTCAATGAGGATGTTCTCTTGGCTATGGAAGACATGGGACTGGACAAAGAGCGGACGCTGCAGGTATCTGTGAAGGACTGGAGAACAAAGTCAGATGTAGCAGGCCTTCCTCTGTCTGCCCTTTCTGTCCTTCCTCCTCCCTGACAACCTGGGTCTTTCTGTTTCCCTCCACGTTCCTTTTCCTCCCTGGGCCTTGGAAGGAAGGAAAGAAGGTGCTTTGGTGTTCTGGTGTTATTATTGAGAGGGCTTTGGCCAGTGACATGCCATTTCATCAGGGTTTTTGCTCTGTTTCCTTCTCTTTTGGTAGTCATTAAGATCAGATGCCTATGATCACTATAGTGCAATCTACAGCCTGCTGTGTGATCGCCACAAAAGACATAAAACCCTGCGTCTCGGAGCACTCCCTAGCATGCCCCGAGCCATGGCATTTCAAGCACCAGTCAATATCCAGGTGGGCAATAACTCCACTGAATTAGTTCAGGAAAAGTAACATCGGGGGTGAGGCGGGGGAGATGGGGAGTGGTAAAGATTAGCCATTGCTCACCAACCCTAAATCAAGAGAGTTTCCTGTTCTACCTCTTTTTTTGGTTCAGGGGTCAGTCAAATCTGAACCTTTATTTGAAGAGAGGATGGATGGGCTACAATAGTTGTTTTTGTTTGATTTTTCAAGAAAAATCACTGGGAAATACTTTCCTCTCTAAAGAAAGCTTCCTTGTTATGAATTTTAAGGGCAAAGGAACCAAAGACTTTAGCAATCAAGATGATTTTGAAAGACTGCTCCTGTTTGCCTCTGTTGTTAAAGCTGTGTGTGTCTATGTGTACTGCTTTTCAGGCAGAGCAGTCAGGTACCACTATGAACCTCAGCGTTCCCCAGGTGCAGCTGATCAACCCAGAGAACCAAATTGTGGAGGCAAGTAGCAACCTCTGATGATTGTTAGCCGAAACCATTTTCTTTCCCGTATCCACACTTCCTTCCTTTCTTTCTTATTTCTAATTACTGTTTATTTCTAACTGATTTTCTTTCCCTCCACCTCAGCCGGATGGGACAGTGAACTTGGATAGTGATGAGGGTGAAGAACCATCTCCTGAAGCATTGGTCCGCTATTTGTCCATGAGGAGGCACACAGTGGGTGTGGCTGACCCACGGTGAGTATCTGGCCAAAGCCAAGAATTCCCACTTGGCTATCAATTCTTACCATGGCAGGTTTTCTCCACTTCATTATAACCCCCAGATGAGATCTAAACAAGTGGCTAAGACAGGTTTTAAACCCATTCCAGGGACCATACCGTAGATCAGACTTGATTTGACTAAAAAATTGTCAGGTGTCCTAGTGGATAGTGGGCGTTAGAACCATCATCCCGATTAATCACAATACTGTTGAAGACTATGATATCATCTTTGCCTACAGATTGAGGACTTCTGATCTAAGTTACATAAAAGTGATTCTTAAAATTCATTTGAGGGGCCAGCATCATGGTGAAGTGGGTTAAGCTGCTGCCTTTGGAACCAGCATCCCATAACAGAGGACAGGTTTGAGTCCTGGATGTTGTGTTTCCTATCCAGCTCCTACTAAGGTGCCTGGAAAAGCAACAGAAAACAACCCAAGTACTTTTGCCCCTGCCATGGTGTAGGAGACCTGGATGGAGGTCCAGGCATCTGGCTTCAGCCTGGCCCGGCCCAGCTGTTGTGGCCATTGGGGGAGTGAAGCAGCTGATGGAAGATCTCATTCTCTGTCACTCTGCCTTTCAAATAAATAAAACACATATCTTTTAAAAATCCATCTCAGTTTGACAGCCTTTAGAGATGTTTGCCACATGCTGTAATGGAACTCTTCTTGGGGAAGTGAGGACAAATTATATGATGTAATTTCTTTATGTGGACAATTAAAAATTCAGCAAATAAGAATCCAAAAACATACCAGTTTCCCGAAGTGTTTTCATGAAGTTCCCTACTGGCCCTCATAGTGGGGAAATGGACTAAAGACCAGCTTGGCCCATGTTTGTTCTACAGTTGAGAACTCTCAATATTAAAAATAGCTTTACTTATTTTCTGGATACTTTTCTTTGCTGAGTAGGGAAGAGAAGTTAGAGGCAAGAGTTTTCCTGAGAGTTCAACTAGGAGCAAAAGTGGTTTCCTTACAAATCTCTCTTTTCTCCACATGATTTTCAAAAAAAGACTCCCATTCCTGCTGGTTTGCTTGCTTTCCATTTCTTGGTCTCGGCCTACTATCAAACAGGCAATAGGGGAACATTGTGGCTCCACAGACTGTCAGCTGCGAAGGGGTGGAGTTCTGAGTTGCTCTGTTAGTGGAAAGCTCGCTTATTTTAAAGTATGCTGTAAAACCTGCTGTTGTAGCGTGACAGCTCTGTACACCCAGTACTTATCTGTCCTGTCACCACTGACAAGAATACTCGCATTCTTTCCCCGGTGAATCAGTTGCTACTTCGGGCAGTCATTGTCTCATCGGATGGCCTGTGTTCTCCACAGACTAGCTGTTCACCTCCAGGCTTTGAAAACCTGAACTGGACTGGTGCCAGTGTTTCCTCTTGGCCTAGAGCTGTTGTTTTTCACATGAGTGGTCAACAAGGAATGACAATCCTCAGGCCCAAGTAGTAAAGTGGCAGAGAGTCAGATTCCACCCATTAGGCTTCTTTTTGTGGACCTTAGAAATACGATTTTAGAAGTAAAATAACAATAATAAGACAAATTGTACTGTTATCAATTTTGGGATATATGCACTTTTGAATAAGAATATTAACCAGATTTCTCTGACATACTGTTTCTTAACAGCACGGAAGTCATGGAAGATCTACAGAAGCTCCTACCAGGCTTTCCTGGTGTCAACCCACAAGCTCCATTCCTGCAAGTGGCCCCTAACATGAACTTTATGCATAACCTGCTACCCATGCAAAATTTGCAACCAACTGGGCAGCTTGAGTACAAGGTACCTGGATATGGAAGAGGGCTTGCCCCAGGAGACACAAACTTTGAGCTTCCTTTGGGAGGCTTTCCCTAGGAATCTATTCCAGGATTTAAGGGTTTCCTTTTAGGGAAGGATGATTTCTGTTGCAAAGCAGAGGGAAGATTTTGCTAGTCTACCTTACAGTCAAAAGATCCCTTAATTTCAGTAGATAAAGTACTGCTGTTTTCACTCCTCTTCCCCCTTTATCTCACCAGTTTATGCTTCCCACTCTGTTCCTGCTAGGAGCAGTCTCTGTTACAGCCACCCACCCTACAGCTACTGAATGGAATGGGCCCCCTTGGCCGGAGGGCATCAGATGGAGGAGCCAACATCCAACTGCATGCCCAGCAGCTGCTGAAGCGCCCACGGGGACCCTCCCCACTTGTCACCATGACACCAGTGAGTAGCAGCACAGAGCCCAGCTTTCCCAGAGATGTGATAAAAGGGTTGTGGGCATAGGGCTGGGGACCCAGACCTAGCTAGGTCTTGGAATTTACTCTTCCTACAGATGTATTATGCTCAATATATTCCTATTTTCTTCATATAGTAGACTGTTCCCATCTCTGTTATTTTTTGGCTCATTTCCTTACTTAACCAAATAATTTCTAAGTGGAACCCTGTTCCTGGAAAGCATCTTCTGCAGTGGACCACTCACAGGCACCCTAAGTCAAGGACCAGTACCTTTGCAAGTTTGAGCAGTAGTCTAGCTCAGAGCGTTCTCACGGATACGTATCCCTGCCAGAAGGCAGCTGAATTAATAGTGCTCTCTGGAGTTAATTGCTTTCATGGCTGGGGTCCAGAATTGCCTATCTCCACTCTTTCTCCTTTGATCAGCAAACACCACCTCACATTTTTGATACCACATAGATCACTTATTTGGCTTTCAGAAGCTCTAGCATAGTCAGGTGGTATTTCTCAGTCTCATCTTTTTTATATTCACTTTATGATCACAACCAAAGAAAATTTTCCTCCTCTGAGTTTTGGTTTTCTTCTGGTTATTTTTCTATCATGGATTGGTAACAAGACAGTTTGTGGATAGGCATGGGTCCTTGGGCCACACTTCAATAACACTGATATCTGGAAAGTGACAGAATTATATATAATAGCTGTTGGCATCCTTGACCTTATAAGATGGGAAGACAAAAATCAATGAATGAATGGAAAGTATTTGAATAATAGTAAAAAACTGTATGAGTTTAAGTGCCAAAGTAAATAGTGTAGACTAACAGGTGGCAGAGGCATTCAGGGATGGACAAAATCAATGTGGGTTAGGAGGGATCAGGAACAAATTTTTATAGGAAGTGAGATGACTTCTCTGCTATAACTGTTTCGGTCAAGGTCACTAATAAGTTCTTGTTGATAAAGCCAGTGGACATTTTTAATCTATCTTTTTAGACATCTCAACTGTATTAGTCACTGAGGACCATTTTTTCTTTGAAATAGACTTTATTTTTTTCCCATTTGTGACAACATATTCTTTGTCCCATGCCTATCCACAGTTTGTTTGTTCCTTGCAGTTGGCAAATCCTGAGTTTTGTCTTAGGCCCTTAACTCCCAGCTCACTTTACATACTACCTCTGGATGAGTTTGCCCAGTCCCATAATTTAACTTACCATCTGTTTCTCCAGCCCAGAGTGTTCTCAATTCTGCACATCTGTATACAAGTATAAGTACAAGGGTAAGAAGGTCTCATCAGTAGATTTAGTTGGTTATCCCACAGTACTTACAATTTTAATTCAGTATGTTCAAAAATGAGCTTAGGACTCTCAGAAGCCTGTTCCTCCCCTTGGCTGACAGTGAGTGGTGCTGTCATTCTTCTGGTTATGCAAGCTATGAATATGGATATGATCTTTAACTCTTGCCTGTCCCTTATGCCCCCATATGAAACCAGTTATGTGGTGCCCATGAATTAAATGTCTTCTCTGCATCTCTGCAGCCTTTTTCTTAACTGAGATCACTGTCATCCATTGCCTGGATTAACACAATGGACTCCTAACTGGCTTCTTTGCTTCCAGTCTTGTCTCATGATCTCTACCACCAGCACTTTTCACCCTGCAACTAAAGGTTCCTAGCTTTTTCAGATACAGTTCTTATAGCATCATGGCCCTGCTTCAAACTCTTTAGTGATTCACTACTGCCCTTCCTCAAAATAAACTTTCTAGTATGATATTTAAGGCCATTTATAACTGGCCACAGCATTCCTCCTCTGCCTCATGTACAGCCACTTCCTTCCTAACCCTGTTTTCTCCATTCTTGTAGAAATATATTGAAGGATCTGGAAACTCTAGATTTTAAAAAATGAATTATTTGAAAAAGTTTTTTTTGGTTTTGTAATGGGGGGGGGCATGGTGATTTGTGGGCACCGAGCTATGCATAGCCATGAGTGTGCCACCTTCCGTCTCCATGCAGTTGAGGACACTGTCACAGTGAGGCGTGCATTGTGGTGGTTCTCTTTTCACTGAAGTTAGTTTTAAAGTATTGAATTACAACTATACAATTACATGTTGTGTATTAAAATGTACCTTTGAAATCATTCATGGCTTTTCCTGGAATTAAGACATTGAAACTCTGATAATAATATTAATATGAAACCGACAGGTCAGTTCCTGGATATTCCAGGTTAACACTCCTATATTTTCAGATCCTCGGATTTAAAGGTATTTCAAACAGTTTATGGAGAAACAGAACGAACAGCTAAGTTTTTTTAGTTTGGTACAAAAAATTTCAGTCCATGCCTAGTTTTTTCATAATGTGCATTTTCCATGGACTTGCCTCATCCCCGCATGCCTTCTGTTTTCTCTCCGCCTAGAAACCATTACCCTTTGCTTCTTTGCCTGGTAGCTCCTATGTATCTGTCAGATCTCAGGTGAGGTGTTCACCTCCTCCAGGATGCCTTCCTTAATTCCCTAGTCTCCCTATTAGAGGACTTAGCCATACTTCTGTACTTGTGTGTTTACTTGCTGCTGTTTTCCACTAGACTATGAAATGAAGGCAAAGACTCTATCTGTAAGTTCCCATTTTATCATGTAATACGGTAGGCTTTCAGCTATTTGTTGGGTGAATACATGAATGGATAAAGGTAATAAGAGGAAGGAATCCAGGCCGGCGCCGCAGCTCACTAGGCTAATCCTCCACCTAGCGGTGCCGGCACACCAGGTTCTAGTCCCGGTCAGGGCGCCGGATTCTGTCCCGGTTGCTCCTCTTCCAGGCCAGCTCTCTGCTGTGGCCCGGGAGTGCAGTGGAGGATGGCCCAGGTGCTTGGGCCCTGCACCCCATGGGAGACCAGGAGAAGCACCTGGCTCCTGCCTTCGGATCAGTGCGGTGCGCCGGCTGCAGCCCGCTGGCGGCGGCCATTGGAGGGTGAACCAACGGCAAAAGGAAGACCTTTCTCTCTCTCTCTCTCTCTGTCTCTCTCTCTCACTGTCCACTCTGCCTGTCAAAAAAATAAATAAATAAATAAAGGAAGGAAGGAATCCAAATTAGTGTCAAGGTAAAAATGAACAGTAAGCATATGAAAGCTGTATGTAACCCAAAGATCTGGGAACAGTTTTGTAAACAAGAGGGTTAACAGAAAGTCTTGCCCCAAGTCCGGTCCCAGGGATAAGAGATGTTACAGCATAAGCAGCCACCTTGAGCTTTTCCTTCCTATTTCTCTTCAGGCAGTGCCAGCAGTTACCCCTGTGGACGAGGAGAGCTCAGACGGGGAGCCAGATCAGGAAGCTGTGCAGAGGTAATGTGACATCTGGCAGTGCTTGCAGAACGTCCTTGGGCAGGCTCCCCCTGCAACCAACGAAAGGTCACCTCTGCCCAAGGAGGTGGTACAGTGCAGCTTCAACATTTGTGTGGTCTCTTTGCTCAAGCCAGATGGCATGTTCCTCCCCACATGGAAGTAACAGAAGACTGCCCAGAAAATCTCATTTCTGTAAGCGCCATTGGAAGTCCCCTAAGTGACAGCAATAACCATAAGAACTTTTTCTGTCCTCCTTCCTTCCTTCCTTGCCCCCTGTGTTCATATTGCAACTCTGATAGTATTCACAAGGCACAAAGCCTGCTCCTACCTGCCAAGAACTGTTTACTGAAAAGGAATTGGAGATTTGGGATGACAGTGATCCTAGCTGGTCTGGCTATGGACCTCTGGCATGGACTCTTCCTTTCCAGGAGAATGAATACCTCTTGTATTGTGTGCTGTGTGCTTCTTCCACTCCCTTGTACCAACAATGAGATATTGAAAAATGAATATGGAATTTGGGCCAGGGACAATTGCAGATATTGATTGTTGGCAGAGCCTTGTTGAGAGATGCCCAGTTCACAGAGAACGACATCACAGAGAACCAGGCGTGCTGTACCGTTCCTTTGACCTCAGTTCCATTAGCCCTGGTTCTCAACTCCGTGCATGCCTCCTTGTGGGAGTTGTCGTTCTTATTTTCCGGGGAGGGAATTTCACCAAAATCCAGCATGTATTTTCCCAGAAATGCAGGTGTTCTTCGTGATTATATGTTTTTCCCTTGAGGGAAATTGAAATAAAATGGTTTTCATGGGCTCTTGAAGAAACTTTGGGTGTCTTTATCAAATGGATATTAAACCACTGATGGCTTACTCTTTGGCAAGTTTTCATACCACTAATTACTTTACAGTCTGTTATCTGATTTTAGCTTAAATGGGCAGGGTAGTTAAGAATGAAATAAAACCATTTTAAGAACCTGACAGTTGCTGGCCAGGACACTCTTTCTACCCCTAGTAGTTCTGTATGAGAGCTACTATTCAGAAAGAAGCTGGTCCCACGTGGAAAGGAAACCGTGGCACACAGAAGTGTTGGCAGGTGGGCCAGCTCCTTCTACAGTTTAGCCAATAGAGGGAAAACTGGTGACATTTTTTCTCTTGATGCTGTTGTTTCTATTGTTTACTGATAACAAAGTGTATAAGGTTGCAAAGGGGTCTTACTGGTATCATGATGAAATGAAAAATTTGGAAATTCACTGCTTCTCTACCTTAATATAGACTGCAATATTTTACTTTATCTTCTTTGTCTTGTACTTCACCTCCTCCAGCTCCACCTTTTTTCTTCCTTAGATCAACATTGAAAGGGGATAATGCCTATCGGGTTTGATAAAATGGGATAGTACTTCTTTTATTCATGCCCAAGAACAGCAGTGGTGGAGGAAGTCACCAACCGGTCGAAGGGGGACTGATATTCTTGTTCATGGTATTGACTGAAAGATTTTCCAGAGAAAGTCATCAGCTTGTGAACTCTTTCACTTTTGAAACTTCTGTTTTCTTGCCTGCCGTTTTTTTCCCCTAAAAACAATTCTAAACTTTTCATGTGGTTTTAGTTCTTCATCCTCTACAGAATGCTGATTCCCTGGGCACATCATTTTTCCTTCTCCGATGTCTGCTACAATCACAGGGCATAACCACCGAGGTGGTTTTGGAGCTTTCTGCCCACATGGAAGGATCTGGTTTTTGTGAGACATAATGAGAACAGTCTCAAAACCCGGGCCTATCAGTTCAAGATTCAAATGTGGTATCCTTCGGAGTATCTCCCTTGCTTATCTCTAGAAATAGTCCTTAGGCTCACTGCTTCTAACTTGCATTTTGGAATTTGAAGGGGAAGGAGGAATAACATAAACCTGTAGACAATAAATTCTTCTGTTGAATGCACTAAGGAAAGTTGATCGTCCTTTTGAGCTTGATCTGCTTTCTTTCTTCTCTTCGATGGCTACTCTTAGGTCCAAAATTCAGCAGCTGCGATGTTAAGCCAGCTTTTCTTGGCCGTTTAGACATGTTTCACTTCCATCTGTCAGGGATCTGTGTGCCATGGAGCCCTTTTGGAGCTCTGGCACTGTTTCACAGAGTGCTTTGGATTAACTTCTATTGCTTCTTGTGGAGGAATATTCCTGTCTGTCTTTTTTACTGTGAAATGTGCTCCTGCTTGTTGCAGGTACTTGGCAAATAGGTCCAAAAGACATACACTGGCCATGACCAACCCTACAGCTGAGATCCCACCGGACCTACAACGACAGCTAGGACAGCAGCCTTTCCGTTCCCGGGTCTGGCCTCCTCACCTGGTACCAGATCAGCATCGGTGAGTAGCCACCTGAGCTGTGGGAGCTCCTTGAGGCTCACTGGACAGTCTCACAGTGATGGTGATTAGCATCAAGGCTTTAAATAGAAGCCAGCTGTCATCCTGAACTCACCTCTTCTCAACTTCTTGCATTAAGCAATGCACAGGGCAAAGGTTTTCTACTGAGCCCTGAGCAAGACAAGATCCTTCTTTCCCATTACCTTGCAGACCTGTTTATTGTCTGCATTGATTCCCATGATTCTGGATATTGACTCATACATGAAATTGAACTTGAGAACTACAAGGAAGTAAAGCTCTCAGAAGGCCAACTGGAAATGGGAGGATTTGTAGCCATATTAATAGACTTGACCTTTAATAATTCATCACCTACAAAAGAAAGAGCATTCCATACCGTGTGACCATTGAACAACGAGCTTGGAGATGGAGGAAGATACATCCCCTTCTGGATGGTAGAGCAGAGATGCTGTACACTCTTAACTAATGTGCTTGAGAAGTCATTCTTTGAATATCCTGATGGCATAATCTTCTGCTAGGTCTCTGTGACATTCTAATTCATTCTCTTGAAGAAGTAAAAGCAAGTTTAATCTTCCTGACCAAGAAAACTTCATTGAATCCAAATAAACCTGGAAGCAGGAGGGATGACACGGTCCTAGATCCAGAAGATGCTCATCTTCTGTGAATACCTTGATGTCTAAAAATCTTCATCTATCCTGAAGCTATTCCCAAGCTCCTAAGCCACACTATCAAAACCATCATCAATTGCCAGAGCTTATTTTTTTAATTTCAGTCTTTCTGAGATCACAGAGGAAAGCAAGTCTTTCCTGGGAAGGCTGAGAAGCCATCACATTCCAAGGAAATTAGGTTTATGTGTGTGTTATGAAATCTTGCAACCAACTTGCACTTGCAGGCTTGATAGAATGTTTTTACTGTAACTAGTTACCCACTGGGTCTGGATGAAATCAGCAGAGGAGGTGAACTCTGAGCAGGCTGAGGCATAATTAGTGCCACGCTGGAACTCTGACAGAAAGAAGATAAGCTTTGTATAAGTGACTGTGAATAACCTAGTGAAAAGGGGGTTGGTAGGAATAACAAGAATGAAGATTCTCAAATAAAACTCTGATGGCACAGAAAGACAATCTAATGAAGATCTCTTAAGACCCATGTAGTGTTCATCAAAGGGCACTGATTACTGGAGAGCCACCTTCTCTTCCTTCCCCCTGTGAATTTCCATGATTTCTCATTATGTTGAGCTCCATAGCTACAGCAGACAGGTGCTTTGTCACTTCATTCTGCTCGTCTCTGTCTTCCCTTCCTCTACAGCCTGACAAGAAGTTGTTCAGCCTTTGTCAGAGTCTGTTGTACAGCTTAAGTCCCTTGAATTTCCTTATTCCATTCTAGGTGTTCCTCAGGGGTCACTCTTTTCAGGGAAACATGAAGATCAGCACATCTCCACAGTCAGCCTCTGTCACAGACCCTATATCCTGTCAACATGGTTGCTAAAGGAAGGCCACACTGGCCCACAGTTCCATTGATGTGGTTTTCACCCGGCACTCATATCAAGGCCCTGCCTGCTGGAAGTCTGTCAGCCATCTGTTTTCATGTGGACTCTCTTGGTAGCATGTTTCAAGGATTTCCTGTGGTCAAGCCAGTTTAAATTGGAAGAAAAAGAGTGCTTTATGAGTGGCAGTTTTTGTAAGGTGGGAAATTTGTGCAAACTCAGCATGTCTTGAAGGAGTTACTGTACAAATATATAACACAAGATATTGAAGTTAGTCTTTGTGGGAAAAAAGGAACTTTCTAAGGCCATAAAAGACTGAAAATGGGTGGCCTGGATAGGTTTTTGAATTCCTTTCATTTTCTGGAGGAAATGATTAAAGAATGGCATAGATGAACAAATATGATAAATAACGGCATCTGTTCTTCTGAGGTCTAATAGATGAAATTCACCATGGAGACCAAGGACATATTTGATTAATCTTTTCATTACTGGAAGTGTGTACTTTATAATGTACAATTTTCTAAGTGTTACTACAAGAAATTGACACAGAATGGACCTTATCCAGGTGGGTAACCAAGTCCCTGTTTGAAGAGTATATTGGGAATATCAGCCTAATATGAGCTTGTCTGAACATGATTGCTGATAAAAATAAAGCCAAGCACAATTGATACTATCAGTATATCTAAGATGAGCAACTACATCAGAATGTTTCCCTGGAAGTTACGGTGCTGTACTGAGTGAATATCAGTCTGGTCAAACCAGAGCTTCTGAAAAAGTCATGAACTACCTGGACCCAGGATCGTTCCTCTGATGGCAGAGAATGATTTTGTGTGGAGAGACTATTGATTCTTTGGAAAACGCAGCTTTCTGAATGAATTAGAAATATGTCTGTTATTGGAAAATATGAGTAAAATTTTAAGAAAAAAATACTTGCTTTAATTCAAAATCTGAAGCAGAAAGAGAAAAGAGAAGTTTTGAGCAAATGCTCTGGATATCAGCTTTCATGATCACTGTTTCTGGATTGTGTCCCCCCAGATCATTTGTCTTTTGTGTGACTGAAACAAATATGTGTTCATGCTCATCTCATTAACTCACTCTGTATCCAGCCTCAGGGAGCATCTGAAACAGGACATCATTAGCAAAGAGTGGGTGAAGGGCTCGCACCTGCTGCCAGAATTCTCTTGACACCTCTGCGCAGTCATTGTTCCTCCTAGTCCCTCCTGTTTGCATTGTATTTGAACTCGCTTGTTAACCTCCTTCCTTAGCTCTGCTTCTGCTTCAGTCCAAAGTGAGTACCTGGCAAGGCGATCCATCATTTCACCCATAGCTGAGTGTACTGTCATCCGTGCCCTGGACGTGAAGCCCTGGCCTTTTCCATCAGCTGCTGGAATGCTGCTTTGGCAGTCTTTTATCTGCTTACCTCAATCCATAAACATCTCTTTCTGATTACGTAACAGGTATAGGTGTTAGCGTCTAACCCTGATGCTTTCTTAGGCCTTCCTTATCAATAGCTTGTTCTTTCTTTCTGTAAGATACTGGCTGTGTTCTGATTGAGCCACTGGGTCTTGGAAGGTAATCCACATGATTCCTCTTTTATTAGACCTTTGGGCAGGTGCTACTGATTTTCATAGTAGGTAACCTTATTTTCATTGACCAGGTAGGTGCTGGATCTGAGACCCACATTCCTTAAGAATGTGCTGTCTCCATCCCAGGATCAGAAGTACCCATTATCCCACACCCCAACCTCCACCCTGCATTTTCTAGCACAGAACCTATGAGTCCTGCCAGACCTTTGACCAAAAAGCTGACTAGATGAGCTGGTCATACAGAGATTACTGCTCAGGGAAAATGCTGGTTAAATGATGAATTTCAGGTTTAAAGGCACTAGATAGAGGTAAAATTGTAAACACAGGCGCTCCTGTAGAGCCTGGCCTGGGAGATACTGACAAGCTTTTCTCTCTGGCTTAATATATTTGTAATAAATGAATGTATTGATACCAGGACTTCACCAGCCCTGGAATGTAAGCCAACTAAAGGTAAGTGGAGATGGAAGATGCGTACCTGGAGCCCTGTATGGGAAGCAGGCTAGGGAAACAACCACCCTCTTGGAAGTTGCTTAAAATGCAGGGCCACACGTGCAGCCAGCCATCTCTGTGCTCATCTGGACCAGCGGTCCCTATGTGATTGAATCAGAACCCCTGAGGCCTAGTCCCTAATCTTGTCTTCCCATGTATTCAGCTCTACCTACAAGGACTCCAACACCCTGCACCTCCCTACGGAGCGTTTCTCCCCCGTGCGCCGGTTCTCAGATGGGGCTGCAAGCATCCAGGCCTTCAAAGCTCACCTGGAAAAAATGGGCAACAACAGCAGCATCAAACAGTTGCAGCAGGTAATGGAAGAGACAGCAGGCATCTCTGGAGAAGCGTGGGCAACAGAGACCTGAATTACAGGAGGCTCAGGCATTACTTCCTACTCCCTTCCTGTCAGCAACACTGCATTTTAATAGGTTAGAAAAGCCTAACTTCCTAACTCTTTCCTTACTTCCCGTTACGTACAGCTCTCCCAAGGTCAAACTTGATTTCCTCGTGAAGGGATTAGATTTTTCTTCTGCCTCTATAACCCACTGGGGAGGAATTTCTGGGCGTGAGTTTCAGTGGGAAAGCACCAGGGAAAGTACTTCTGAGCAGCCCTGGCATTCTCTCCTGATAGAAGGTGCTGGGTCGTGTTGGAACCTGCTCTGCGTCATTACCACCTGGCATACTCTAGTCAGTATGGAGCGGTGCTCCTAGAAGCGGGAGACATACCTCTAGGCTTCCGTAGAGGGCCAGTTTCCTTTCGTTCTTCCTGATGATCAAGCTTCAAGTGGCCTGGGCACTGTACACACGTTTCACAGTGCACACTCAGACACAGTTTTCCATTCACTCATAGAGTGCAGGGCAGAATACATTTAGTACACAGGTGCCTATATAAATGAGTTGGTCGTCAAAGACACTGTTCTCAGTGGTTCTTTCTGCCCATGAGCTCTTCAGGCAAATCTGCATCTGCTGAGATCACTGCATGGGCTAGGCCTGGCTGCATCCCATCTGCATTCACTGCTTTCCCTTCAGGAGTGTGAGCAGCTACAGAAGATGTACGGGGGGCAGATTGATGAAAGAACCCTGGAGAAGACCCAGCAGCAGCATATGTTGTACCAGCAGGAGCAGCACCACCAAATTCTCCAGCAACAAATCCAAGTAGGCCCTCACGCGTTGCTTTCTCCAACTTGTTAGAGTTTGCTTTCAGGCTGATTTGCATATGCTTTTTGGAGGAGAGTGCTCGGGGCAAAGTGGAGTTCGGTTATGTTTGATGCGTTGGAGTAAAGGTAATCAGAGTGCTTGCTGAACAACACGCAGAAGCCTAAGTCTGAGTCACATATACTTCTGTTTCTCCTGAGAATGGCTCTGATTAACCTCAGGCTCACAACTCTTTTTTTCTTGCTTTCCCCATCTATGTTTTAGGACTCCATCTGTCCTCCTCAGCCTTCTCCACCTCTTCAGGCTTCGTGTGAAAATCAGCCAGCCCTTCTCACCCACCAGCTCCAGAGGTAAGCAATCATTTTGTGTTATGCCAAAGCCGGTGTCTTTATAGCTTAATGTCCTTGGTCTCACTCACATGGGAGACACTGGCTTACTTTAATACCCATCTTGGAAGAAACTATTAGAAAAGCAGAGAAACCAATCTAAATTTTAGGAGCCTAATTGAAATCCTGACTTCCTTTGCCACTTCAGATAGCTTAAAGTGATCTGATACCTAATGCAGGAGGCCAGGCACAGGCCCACTGTGAACTTGGCCTCTTTGAGAAGTCTGGTTATACAAAATGGGGATAGGTTTCCAGTAGACTGTAGGGGATGGCTTATCAAAACTAAAAAGAAAAAAAGTTGCTATTTGTGTATATCATACAGCTGAAACTTAACTCAAGATTATAGTATCACCACAAGAAGTTTCTTTATCTGTTTTGTTGTTTTTAAGGTTGAGGATTCAGCCTTCAAGCCCACCCCCCAACCACCCCAACAACCATCTCTTCAGGCCACCCAGTAATAGTCCTCCCCCAATGAACAGTGCCATGATCCAACCTCACGGTGAGTGGAGGGATTCACGGTGACCCAGTGCATGCCACGTAGACAAAATGACCCTCTCAGTCTTGAGTGCCAGAAAGCATTTGAAAGACAGGATAACATAGTAGTTAGATGTGGGGCTGCAGAGCCAGTGCCTGGCAGTGGTGCCACCAATTTGTTTAGCTGTGAAACCTTATGTATATTACATCTGTGTACCTCAGCTTTCTCAGTTGTAAAATATGAGGATAATAATATTTAATAAATAATATATATAAAGCACTTAGAATAGTTTCTGGCACAAAGTCATTCTCAGGGAAAATCAACTATAACTAATCTTTTAAATAAACCCTCTCTAACCCTACCAAATAAAACGTTGCTTCCTGAGCCTTCTTTACTGTTGTGCCTCCCTTTGATGATCCACTGTGCTGTGGCCCTCTGGTTTGTGGCTGTTTAGATGGAGGTGAAGGTGAGTATACTTTGCTGGGTTTGAGTCTTCAGAGATCTTCACTCTGAGAATTCCTTGAGCAAACCACATAATTTAGGACCTTTATCAGTCTCGTTGGATATTCTTTAAAAGTCTAAATTGACCCTGAGACCCTTTCTTCTCAAATGGAGTCTCCAGACCTGCTAAATTGGAGTCTACATTTTTTAAAAGATTTATTTATTTATTTGAAAGGTAGAGTTATAGAGAGGCAGAGAGAGAGAAGTCTTCCATTCGCTGGTTCACTCCCCAAATGGCTGCAATGGCCAGAGCTGAGCCAGTCTGAAGCCAGGAGTCAGGAATTTCATCTGGGTCTCCCACACCAGTGCAGGGCCCTAAGGACTTGGGCCATCTTCCACTGCTTTCCCACGCCATAGCAGAGAACTGGATCAGAAGTGGAGTAGCTGGAATACTGATGGAGTTTATGGTCACAAAAGGCTTCCATAGCCTTGGCATCTCATGACAAGAGCCTCGGGTGATCACTGACATCATAATAAGATTGTCAATTGTTAAATCAACAAGAGGAGTCACTGTGAACTTACTCCCCATGTAGGACGACCTCTGTCCTTATGAGTTGTACTATGAGAATTAACTGCAAAACTTGTTCTCAAACAGTACTTTTTACATTGTGTATGGGTATGTGTGTAAACTGTTGAAATCTTTACTTAGCATATAGTTGCTCTTCTGAATATAAAGTTAATTAAAAATGAATCTTAAAGAAGAATGGGATAGGGTCCGGCACTGTGGTGCAGTGGGTTGATGCCCTGGCCTGAAGCACCAGCGTCCCATGTGGGTGCCGGTTCTAGTCCCAGCTGCTCCTCTTCTGATCCAGCTCTCTGCTGTGGCCTGGGAGAGCAGTGGAGGATGGCCCAAGTCCTTAGGCCCCTGCACCCATGTGGGAGACCTGGAGGATGCTCCTGGCTCCTGGCTTTGGATTGGTGCAGCTCCAGCTGCGGCCATCTGGGGAGTGAACCAGCAGAAGGAAGACCTCTCTCTCTGTCTCTACCTCTCTCTGTAACTCTTTCAAATAAATAAAATAAATCTTAAAAAAAAGAAAAAGAAAAGAATGGGATGGAAGAGGGAGTAGGAGGTGGGACGGGAGTGGGGGAAGGAAGGAGATATGGGGGGGAGACCACTATATTCCCAAAATTGTACCTATAAAAATTGTATTCATTAAATAAAAGCTTTAAAAAGAAAAAGTGGAATAGCTAGTGCCCATATGAGATGCTGGCACTGCAGGTAGAGACTTTACCCACAATGCCACAGTACTGGCCCCTGGAATCTACATTTTAAACATTTTGTATGTGGGTTAAAGTTTAAGAAGTACTGCCTAGTGAGCTACTCAAAGAATAATCCGTGGACCAGAGGATCAGGGTTTAGGGAAACTTATTGGAAATGCAGATTCTTAGAGGCCCACCTTGATCTATGGAATCAGTGTTCTGTGGGTAGGTCCAGGAATCTGGTGTTTACAAATTCTCCTAGCTTGTCTTATGCAGATTGTGTGTGGTTGAGCGTTCTCATTGGCTCTCGTTACTTCCAGCTGGCAGGAAGCCTGGGCTCGTGGTCACTCTCAGTTCCTCTCTCTCCAGGTGCTGCATCTCCCTCCCAGTTTCAAGGCTTACCCTCCCGCAGTGCAATCTTCCAGCAGCAGTCTGAGAGCTGCTCTCCTCCCCCCAGCGTGGCACTAACTTGCTTGGGCATGCAGCAGCCTACCCAGTCACAACAGGTGACCATCCAAGTACAGGAGCCCGTCGACATGCTCAGCAGCATGGCAGCTCCAGCTGCAGGCTCTGCTGGGCGAGGCATCTCCATGAGCCCCAGTGCCAGTCAGATTCAGATGCAGCACCGTACCAACCTGATGGCCACCCTCAGTTACGGGCACCGACCCTTGTCCAAGCAGCTGAGTGCTGACAGTGCAGAGGCCCACAGGTGAGACTGCCTCCCATCCCCTAGCCATCTACTCAGGGAACCGGGTGGGAGGAAGCCCCTTAGCCGAGAAAAGGGGGGATGGAGAATGGGTCTGACCAGGCTCTGCTCTAGTTACACCCTTTCTAAAACCAGGGAGATGGGTTTGAGATGAAATTGGAACCTATTTATGGACTCAGGATTAAAATGCTAATGAGAGAGGAGGGAAAAGGACACAGCTACTTTAGCTATTTGTTTACAGTGAAGAAGCCTATCAGAGGGATATATTAATATGCCAGTTCCCCTTGTTTATTCTTCTATGAGTCTTTCTCTGTCACTCTTCTATGAGATTGTTGCCTCTAAATAGCTCAAAGGATGTTTTAAGATTTGCCAAAGTGCTGCCTTCAAGGTGGAGCTAGATCTGCTATGCTCGCAGTGCTCCAGGACCCTTGGAACTTACAAGTTAAATGAATAAGGGGCTGAAATAGGGATGACCCATCCCCCTCCTCCCCATCACACCTCAATTCTCTGGACCAGCGGGTGTGCTCCCTACTGAGGAAGAGTAGTAGCTATTCCCCAGGGGAATCTAGCACTCTTGTGATGTGGATGCCTGGTACTCACTCCCTTTTGTGTCTGCAGCTTGAACGTCAATCGGTTCTCCCCTGCTAACTACGACCAGGCGCATTTACACCCCCATCTGTTTTCGGACCAGTCCCGGGGTTCCCCCAGCAGCTACAGCCCTACAACAGGAGTGGGGTTCCCTCCAACCCAAGCCCTGAAAGTCCCTCCACTTGACCAATTCCCCACCTTCCCTCCCAGTGCACATCAGCAGCCGCCACACTATACCACATCGGCACTACAGCAGGCCCTGCTGTCCCCCACGCCGCCAGACTATACAAGACACCAGCAGGTACCCCACATCCTTCAGGGACTGCTCTCTCCCCGGCATTCACTCACCGGCCACTCGGACATTCGGCTACCCCCAGCAGAGTTTGCACAGCTCATTAAAAGGCAGCAACAACAACGACAGCAGCAGCAGCAGCAGCAGCAACAGCAGCAAGAGTACCAAGAATTGTTCAGGGCCATGAACCAAGGGGATGCTGGGAGTCTGGTTCCCAGTCTCGGGGGACAGAGTATGACAGAGCGCCAGGCTTTATCTTATCAAAATACTGACTCTTATCACCAACACCACACCAGCCCCCAGCATCTTCTACAAATCAGGGTGCAAGAATGTATCTCACAGGTTTCCTCACCCACCCCGACCCATGGCTATGCTCATCAGCCGGCACTGCTGCATTCAGAGAGCATGGAAGAGGACTGCTCATGTGAGGGGGCCAAGGATGGCTTTCCAGATAGTAAGAGTCCACGCACATTGACCAAAGGTTGCCATGACAGCCCCCTGCTCTTGAGTACCGGTGGACCTGGGGACCCCGAATCTTTACTCGGAACTGTGAGTCATGCCCAGGAGTTGGGGATTCATCCCTATGGACATCAGCCGCCTGCTGCGTTCAGTAGAAATAAGGTGCCCAGCCGAGGTAAGAGTCCCCTCAGAATCCAAGTCCTGGGCCACAGTGCCTAATTCCAGTGACTCGGTAATGTTATCTTGTTCCAACAAGTACTCTGTGTTCCTAAGGAAAAAACCACTCAGAAGCCCTTCAGGACCTTGTTGGGGAGAAGCCTGTAGGACGTGGGTATTGGTGGATATGGGGTCTGTTTTCAGAATAAGGTGACAATGACGAGACAAGTAGCACTTAGTGCTGTCATCAAGATAGCTGCCTTTAGCTTCTGCCATAAAGGCAGACAGCACTGAGGAAGTAGACTTACTGTAAATGTGTGGGACAAAGAGAGCACCTTAATCCTGGTCTTACCTCGTTCACGAATATGGGAACTCTGATCCTCATTTTCCTCGTGTGTGGAAGAGGAGCAGGTGAGTAACAACCCTTTGCAGGGCACTTAGGCAGATGAAAGCAGATATTTAAGTGTTTGTGTCATACTATGTTTGCATGGAAACGAAAAAGAGAGAAGTACTTGATCAGAAATGTATATAAATATGTGAATGTGAATTATTATACTCTGATCATTTCATTAATGAGCTACATATAGAATACTACAGCATCATGAGGGGCCCCATAGCAGCTCATTTTGTACCACTTTATAATCAATGAATGTGTTCATTTTCATTCTGAAGGATATTAGGATTACTGGCAGTAGTGATCTTCAGAAAATATAGTTCCATTAGCATCACAGCCTTCACCCTAGCTAAAAACAGGAATGATATCTATCCCCTCATCATACATCTTAACAATTTGCCACTCTTCACCATTGACATCAAGGGAATAAAAATGGATTTTAACTGTGCAACCTTCTGCTATTCTCTTCCTGGAATTACTTGGATCTCCTGTCCTTTCCTTCAGAGTCAGCATGCAAAATTCAACCTCAAAGGGACTTAGATTCTGCAGCCCAGAGCAGGATTGACAACCTTACTCTAAAGCAATTTATGTGCAAAAGACTTGGTGACTTCTGATCATGCTTATCACGCATTGATAGGAAAATGTGGTTGTTTCAAATGCCAATTAAATGTTGGGCTTCTGTATACATGTGTGTCATCAACTTAGAGGTCTACCCCCAGGCAGTTGTATTGTGTTTACTTATGGCCACTATTTTCAGGTGGACATACAATGGTGGAAGTTTCTAAAACCAGGTCATATGTGGAATGACTAACAGACCTAGGGGTGTTTAGAGTTGGGAAAGAAAAACTAAAGAGAAACATCATACGTGTCAGGTGGAAGAAAGGTTTAGACTTCTGGGTTCATATTACAGGGCAGAACCAAGAGCAGGATAGGGAAGTTGCAGCAGATTTCAACTCTGCTTGGAAGACTTAAAAAAAATCTTTATTAAAGAGGGAGACAGAGAGACAGAGAGAGATCTTCCGTCTGCTAGGTCAATCCCCAAATGCTTGCAGCAGCCAGGGTTGGGTCGGGCTGAAGCTAGGAGTCTGGAAATCAATCTGAGTCTTTCACATGTGTAATAGTGTCCCAAGTACTTGAGCCAAGTACTTGCTGCCTCCCAAGATGTGTATTAGCAGGAAGCTGGCGTTTAAAGTGGAGCTGGGAATTGAACCCAGGCACTATGACATGGGATATGGGTATCCCAAGCAACATCTTAACCACTGCACCAACACCCACCCGCATAGAAGACTTTTATAAGAACTTGACAGAATATGGCATGTCACCTCAGCCACGTGGAGCAGAGATGGGATGATGGTGGTATTAGGGACACAGTGGGAATGAGAAAAAGCTCATGTGGGAATGAGAGGGTCCAGCAACTAGCATACTATGGTTGACATAAAAAGGAGAATAGCTAACATGTCTATTGGGATTTCCAGTTCCCAGGCATCTGAAGTTGTTAGTATATAAGATTCATTTAATCCTCACAACAAGCTTAGAAGGTAATAACTCTTACTATTCCTGTTTTATTAATTAAACTTACTGAGGTTAAGTAACTTGCCCCTAAGTCAAGATCTGCAAGTGGCAGCTGAACCCAACAGTCGCTGGGTTCAGTCCAACAGATTAATTTTTTATTTTTTTAAAGATTTATTTATTTATTTGAAAGTCAGAGTTACAGAGAGAGAGAGAGAGAGAGAGAGAGAGAGAGGTCTTCCATCTGCTGGTTCACTCCCCTGTTGGCCACAACGGCTGGAGCTGCGCTGATCCGAAGCCAGGAGCCAGGAGCTTCTTCCCACATGGGTGCAGGGGCCCTAGTACTTGGGCCATCATCTATGGCTTTCCCAGGCCATAGCAGAGAGCTGGATCGAAAATGGAGCAGCCAGGACTCGAACCGGTGCCCATATGGGATGCCAGCACTGCAGGTGGCAGCTTTACCCGCTGTGCCACAGTGCCGGCACCCACTCCAACAAATTCTTACTGAGCAAGTCCTGGATTTGCAAGGCACCCTGGAAGGAACAAAGCAAATAGTGCTTCACTTTCTACCCCTTCCCAACCCCAGATTGCCATGCACTTAAATACTTTTTGAAGCGTTTTTCTTCAAAAATTATTTTCTGTAATTTCTTTTTCCATTTCCTTCTGTGTGCTGTGTGCAGAAAGGAGAGAGCTTGTATTCACTGCTCCCTAATTGTCAGAGGGGCCCTCCTTCAACAGACATACTGGTCTAGTTAGTGCCTACAGCAGGCAAAATAGGGTCGGGTGCAAGTGCTGTGGTTAGTTCTGAAGTGGAGGAATAGAGTAGGTTTGTAGCCCGAAGTGTAGTATTGGGGTTGGCTCTTGATGGATGAAGAGGATTTTGTCATTTGAATTTACAGGAGAAAGCCTGAGGAAAGAACAGTGGATAAGAATGTCTCAGGGAAGAGGCCTGATTGGCTTAAAGCGTGTAAGAAGGAATTAGAGGTGGAGGGCAGAGGTTTTCTAAAATACCGAGTATCGTCTAGATTTACAGCAGAGGCACACTGCTCAGTTCTCCTGGAGTTTTAAATCAATGTGCCATCTTGTCAGTTATCCCCCGTCATTTCCTTTCTATTGAGTGTAATGATTTCACTTCAGGTTGATACTTTGTGATTATGCCTTTTTTTTTTTTTTTTTAACAAATCTGCCATAGTTCTTCCTCTAGTTGGTTTGCCACCATTGGCTGTTCCCCTCTCCCTTTTCCCTACGTTCTTGACACATAGCGCTAGCATCACCATTACCTCTATAAGTATGTTCCTAAAGGCTTTGGTTCAAAACTACCCTGTCCTTCTAGCCTTCCAGTTTATCTGGGGTTTCTTTGCACCCTCTCCCTGTCTTTAATATTTTAAGATTTATTTATTTATTTGAAAGGCAGAGCCACAGAGAGGCAGAAGCAGGGAAGGAGAGGTCTTCCATCCGCTGGTTCACTCCCCAGTTGGCTGCAATGGTTGGAGCTGCACAGAACCCAAGCCAGGAGCCAGGAGCTTCCTCTGGGTCTCCCATGCGGGTGCAGGGGCCCAAGGACTTGGGGCATCTTCTACTGATTTCCCAGGCCACAGCAGAGAGCTGGATCGGAAATGGAGCAGCTGGGACTTGAACCGGCGCCCATACGGGATGGTGGCACTGCAGGTGGCAGCTTTACCTGCTATGCCACAGCACCAGGCCCCTGTTGTCCTTACTTTATTTTTTATTTATTTTTGCCAGGCAGAGTTAAACAGTGAGAGAGAGAGAGACAGAGAGTTATAGACAGTGACAGAGACAGAGAGAAAGGTCTTCCTTCCGTTGGTTCACTCCCCTAATGGCCACCATGGCTGGCGTTGTGCCAGTCCAGAGCCAGGAGCTGGGTACTTCCTCCTGGTCTCCCATGCGGGTGCAGGGACCCAAGTACCCGGGCCATCCTCTGCTGCCCTCCTGGGCCACAGCAGAGAGCTGGACTGGAAGAGGAGCAACCGGGACTAGAACCTGGGGTTCCAGCGCCGCAGGTGGATGATTAACCAAGTGAGCCACAGCGCCGGCCTGTCCTTACTTTAAACAGTGTGAGCTAACTAGGTGATCATGGGCTGTCGTGTAACCTGGCTTCTATTTACTGTAATGAAAGGTGTTGTGTTAAATGCCTCTCTTAGAGAAGGAGCATCGCGTTAATGTTTGTAGAACACCTGCACCATGCTTAGTGCTTTCAACTCAGTTACATATTTATTTTTCACAACTGCTCTGGGACAACTAGAACAGGTTCCACAGTCTCTTACTGCATTAACCTGACCTCGTTCTGTTCTTCTAATTGAGAAGTCTTTCATTTTTACTTTTCCAAAGAATAATCAGATAATTTGCTGTCACTTTTTCCAAGCAAGAATTATAATACTGGAGCTGGTGTTGTTGCATAGCAGGTTAAGCCCCCTGCGATGTTGGCGTCCTAGATGGGTGCACCTGCGAGTTCTAATTGTTCTGCTTCCAATCCAGCTCCCTGCTAATGCACCAAGGAAAGCAGCAGAAAATGGCCTCCAAGTCCCTGGGCCCCTGCACCCATGTGGGAGACACGGAAGAAGCTCCTGGCTCCTGGGTTCAGCCTCGCTCAGCCCCAGCCATTCGTGGCCATTTGGGGAGTGAACCAGCAGATGGATGATTCTCTTTCTCTCCTTCCCTCCCTCCCTGCCCCCTCTCTCTCCCTCTCTCCCCCCCTCCCTCATTCTCTCCCTCTCTCCCTCTCTTTTTCCCTCCCTCTCTCCCTCTCTATCTTTTACCCTCTCTTTTTCCCTCCCTCTCTCTGTAACTTTGCCTTTGAAATAAATAAATCTTAAAAAAAGAATTATAATGCTGTGCCCCATCACCCTGTGGGCAAGTAGAGGGCACTCACACTTGAGGTTTTTGGAGAAAGGGATGCCTACTATTTCCTTTAATGATCCCTCCATCCCTGTGCACTTACACACTAGTTCCAAAAAATTTCAACTCTTTTTTTTTAAAGATTTTTTTTTTTTTACTTGAGAGTCAGAGTTACAGAGAGAGAGAGAGAGAGAGATCTTCCATCCAATGGTGCACTCCCCAACTGGCCGCAACCAATCCGAAGCCAGGAGCCAGGAGCATCCTCTGGGCCTCCCACGTGGGTGCAGGGGCCCAAGGACTTGGGCCATCTCCCACTGCTATCCCAGGCCACAGCAGAGAGCTGGATCAGAAGAGGAGCAACCGGGACTAGAACCAGTGCCCATACGGGATGCCAGCGCGTCAGGCCAGGGCATTAACCTGCAGCACCACAGCGCTGGCCCTAAGATTTCAGCTCTTACTTCCAGGGTAGAACAAACTCAACAGAACTTACTGTATTGCACAAGATTATATTGTAGATGCTATGGAAAATACAGAGATGAAAAGAAAGAGCCTGCCTTCAAGAAGTTTATACTCTCTTGTGGGAAGGAAGACTTGCTCATAAAGTGCTTTGACATGAAGTGCTCTGTAAAGAAGTATAATTTAATAGAAGCAGAACTGGTGTGGTCTTTCTGAAATTTCTCAAGGGTAGATGAACAAGGATAATTAGTATTAGTCGATGCAAATTAGATGCCATCATATCAATGTCCATGGTTACCTGTTTCCTTCATGGCTGTTAGCTACCAGCCATTAGGGCCAGACACTGCCAGAGCAGTACTGCTCTGCTTCAAACAGGTAGAAGGTTCAGAGCTACCCATGCCCCATGCTGCCTGTAATCTCTCTGTCTGCCACTCACAAAGTAGCCATGTTTGCTTTTCTAATGTAGTGATAATATACACTTGATTTTTTGACTTTGCAAATAAATAAGTGCAACAGCATAGCCAGTTTACACAGTGAGCTTGCCAGTTTGAACTCATGAAGAAAACCACATCCTCCTCGCTGAGCTCAGTCAGCCTCAGTGTTATTCCGGCCTCATAGAGAGATAAAATGCTGACAGACTGGGAAGGATCGCCCCTCCGAGTCTTTAAGAGGAATATGCAAACATGTCATTTCTCTTAAAATCCAGTACATGAGTAAGGACAGTCAACATTGACAGATTCAATAGAGAGTTGTGCAAGCTGCCCCAAAGTTCCCCGTGCAGGCGGGTGGTGTGTATTGTGTTCATCTGTGCATTTTTTCCTTGTGTGATCAGATGATCATCCCACCCTTGTACTCTCTTAGTTTCACTTTGGTAAATAGTCAAATGTGGGGCTCTTGGAAGTCCTCTTTCCTCCATTACTTATACATCCTTCTGTGAGCCCGACAGTTCCTCTAGTTGCTAAATTTGGTATAAAGGATGCTGAAGATGTCAGTGAAAACTCATGTCCCTCGGTCACCGGATTAGTCTACTTAGACCCCCGAGTGGTCAGTGGATCTCATCTATAAAGTGTCACAGGGACTTTTATACTCAAAGTGAACATTCTTACTAAAAATAATACTTTAAACAAGGATACTTCAAAAAGTTTGTGGGAAATGAAATTAAAAGATTTTTGGTACAAAGCAATTTGAAATCCATGTATGATTTTTTTTCATAATACACATTTTTCATGAGCTTTTTGAAGACTCCTTCACATGTTTCAGAACAATTAAAGACTCCTTCACTTGTATCATCTTTTTTGAACCCCTAAGACCCCCTCATTTTTTATGTATGGACTCTGAGGGCAAGGATAGATTAAAGGACTTACCCAAGTCCATTCACTTTGTTCTTGGCGGAGTTGCATTCTGACCTCAGTACTCTGACTCTTACGCTTTTATTCTTTGCTTTGCCTCCTTACCCCATCTGATGCCTTCTGAGCATGTCTGTCAAGTGAAAGATGCCAGTCCCTTTCAGGTCTCTGACCTGTGGATTACACTGAAACTCATGCAGACAGCCCCTGTGTGTTCCCTAGCTCCTATTCATACACTTTATTTTCATCTGGTTTTTAACTCATGTTTTTCTCTCCTAAATCAGAGTCTTTGAAAATAAAGTTCCAGAGATTTATTGGTTTATTAATATATGGGTGAGTTATCCCCATGATTCTACAAGTAGGGTTCTGTGATGAAATCAGTTTCTGTGTTTTTATCAGTTGGCTCAGTATGCCTCTATCTACTCAGCAGTAACATCTCTGAAACTAGTATAAATAACTTGTTTCTGTTGAGCTTTTATGGTATACCGTGTCCTATTGAACTGTCTACACACCTGTAGAGAAGGTCCTGGTTTATAGATCAAGAGGCTGAGAGCCAGGGAAGCTGGATAATTTGCCCAAGTTCCCACTCCCACAGGAAGTCTTCCCAACCCCATAGCTGGACTGAGGGGTGAGCCTGAGGCAGAGAGATGAGGAGGGTTGGTCAGGCAGGCTCATCATGTGATTTGCCCAATGAGGGCTTGGTGGTACTTTCAGGTCTGTTTGCCTCAGGAGGCTGGGAGGAGAGTGGACAGAGAGGACAAAATCCACATGACTTTCCCAAAGGCACAGCTGCAAAGAGTGTAGGTGTTTAAGTTTGCAGAAAAGCCCCATCCCCAGGAATAAAAAATTTTCAGAAATAGGGAGGGAAAAGGAGACTTAGCTGCATGGCAAACAAATAAACAAAAACAGTGAAGCCTCCAGGAGAGGAAGGAAGGGCTAAACACCAAGATCCAGGACTGTATACCTTTTGTTAGTTTTGCCATCCTCTCATGTTTGACAATGGTCCTTTAAAAATATTTAAACAGGAGAACATTTGTTTGTCTCTGGGGGGCAACAAGGAGCGGCAGCTGATAAAGTTTGCATCCAACTCTATAACCAGGCTTAGAGTGTAGGCATTGGAAAATATTTTGAAAAAGAAGCAACTCCCCACGTGGCTTCTTGGCCTAGCAGAGAGAATCAACACCTCTTCACTCCCCCAGAGCCAGGGTTGCACCACTTCCTGCCAGTGGTTTTGGTTGGCCCTGGGGCCAATGTGTGAGCTGTGTCCACTAGAGGAATTGGGCTGAGTGGGTAAGACGAATGAGCTAATTTCACTGAGCAAGTCTTGACATAGGTTTTCTTTTGTTCTCTTTCTGCTGGCTTTTTGGATTTCAGTAGCAGAATAGTTGGCTTCTGTTTGTTCCCCGAACCTCATTATTCAGAGAATTTTCAAAAGATTTCTTGCTTGTCTTTATCCTTGGTAGTTGGGAAGCTCGCTCCTCCTCTAATTTTTCACCAGAATGTCTTAGATTGATAACAGTGTGCACAAAGGCAATCTTCCATTCCCATGTCAGCCCCTAAAGCCAGGCTTAACTTTGATGCTCATATGAGGCCAGCTGAATGTAGAGAGATGAAACCCTCTGCCCAAGCTAAAGCTATGTATCTTCCTTTCCTAGCTGTTGGAACAGCACAGTTAGCATTAGAGCTGTGTTTCTTTTTAATTTGGTCTTGCCGCAGAGTAATTCATCTGGAGAAAAGCCCTAAGGTTGCTAAGGAGCTTTAATCCAAAAACCAAACAAGCATACGCATGTGTTCAGGTTGTGGCTTTTCATGACTGAAGTCAAAGTGCTACCAAGAGGGCCCTATCAATCTAGATATGACTATACGATTCTTCTCTACCACCTTTAACCAAGAAAACTCATTCCTCTTGAACTTCTCTTTCTCTCCAAACTCTGGTTCGTAGAACTGCATGGCTCTGACAGGATCCTAACCTATATTAAGAGAGCATTTATTAAATTCAATTAAAGAAATTATTAAATATTTACTGGCTATAGGACAGTGTTCTGGAATACTGATGGTTCACAGACATGTATAAGATACAGTCTTTTCCTTCAAAGAGTTTATAATCTAGTATGTGTGATTCAGACCAGCAATACCAGGGTTAATGTTAGAGCAGTCAGACTAATAATGTCCTCTGAAGTTTAAAAGATAGGATGAAATGATTAATATCTGTATGAAATGTAAAGTTTTGTAAAGATAACAACATCTGAGGTGAACCTGGAAGGATAAGTTGATTGGGTTGTCATGAACAGAGGTAGAAGAATCAGGCTTCCTAGGTAGAAGGAACAGCAAGAGCAAATGCATAGACTGTGGATGGGTGGGGAGAATTACAAGTGGTCTCATTTGACTAGAGCTTAAAATATGTAGTGTGAAACACTAATTGGAAGATAGTCTGGGGCAGTGTTGTGAAAAGGAAGTATATTGACTACTCTATAGAAAGATTAATCTTGGTAGGGTAGTTGTAGGGGAACGGTTAGGGGGCAAGTATAATAATCCAGGAAATGGGTAATAAGGCTTCGGTTGGATTGGAAAGAAGGGGGCTAAAGTGACAAACATTCTTAGATTGTTTAGACTTGAAGCCATTGTGGGACCAGGAGTACAGAACCAATAGTGACTCCAATCGCTTGTTTCTGGAAGATTAGGAAAATTAGGCACTAAAACCATGATGTCTAAAGGTACAGCAGGTTATAGGGAAATCTGGTGGGTTTGTAATTAGACATGGGAAGTGCCACATGCTGGTGAGATATTCAGAAAAAGAAATGGTTAGGAACTAGTTGGAATTGTGGATCTGGAATTTAAAAGGCAATGCAGTTAAAGCCATGAATGTAGATGATATTGCCAGAGTTAGTGTCGGAGGACAGAAGGTCAAGGACAGAAAGGAAACGAGTGTTTGCTTATAAAGGGTAGGGGAGCCGCAGGAGGTGGAAGTGCAGTTTAAAAAATAGGGAGGGGAGGACCAGGGTGTTACACAGAGGTGGGAGCCCGGAAAGGAGAGAAGAGGCATCTGCAGAATGGGGGCCATCCTCGCAGGCTGTAGAGGTGCCCGAAAGCTCTGAGAGCCTTCCTTGTGGGAGTCTGGGTTTGGGAACATAGCACAGGTAAGTCCACAGAGGAATAAAGAAAGAAGAAAAGGTTCTGTGCGATCCAGCCAGCCCCTTTATGCAGACTTTTCTCCTAGGATATGGTCCCTTTACTGATGGGACTCATATTTCCTAAGTAGTCATGCTGGTCTCCACCCTTGCTCGTGGCCCATTGCCAGACACTGCATTTCTTTGATGGGGGCTTACAATGTTGGGAAAGGCTGTACACCGCTGACCCTAGTCTGCTCTGTCTTCTCAGAGTCTGTCTTAGGGAACTGCATGGACAGAAGTTCTCCAGGACAAGCAATGGAGCTACCAGACCACAATGGACTTGGGTACCCAACACGGCCCTCCGTCAGTGAACACCACCGGCCCCGGACCCTCCAGAGACACCACACAATCCAGAACAGTGACGACGCTTACGTATGTTGGTCTTTTCCTGCTTTTCAGAGGTGGGATCCTATCAGCCTGCCCTTGAAAACACAGCATAGTAATGTGGTATCCACTCTCTGCTCTTCTCAGAGTGCCAGCACCACTGAGACCAGTAGGAGTCTCCCTACTGAACTCCAGTAGAACCTGTGCATCACTTTTGAGGCAGAGGAGTCAAAAATAGTTATATCTGTTCCCTGCAGTCTTAGTTTTTAAACCTCTCCCCCAAACAGTCCACACTCAGGCCCCAGCAGATGAACCTTTAGGCTCTCAGGTCATTTTCGGCAGCTGCATTGAACTTACTTGGATAAAAGAAGTTGGCTTGCTTTGTTTTCCTTGGGCAGACTCCTGGGACATCACAAAAGTGGTAGCAACTAGGGCACATGTGGCTATCTAAAGAAATGTCTTTAAATTAAAAATTTAGCTCCTCAGTTATGTCAGTCAAAGCTTAGGTGCTCAACAGCCATCTCTAGTGGCGGCTGTATTGCTGAGGGCAGAGGGTACATTTGCACAGTGTTATCCTGTGACAAATGATTAGCAGTGATTGGGATAGAAACCTGGTTTTAGAAGGAAGTGTGCATGTCGAGGGGGTCTAACAGCCAGCTGAGATTTACCATGCCCTCATCCAGACCCCAACTGCTCGTGGTAGGGAAGTGGGGAGGGCTGAGTCAGGTTCCCCCAAACTGTCAGTGTTGCAGCGTGTCTCTTTGGATCATGCTTCAGAAGGGAGTCTGGGAGTGGTGTGTTAGGCTGCCTGTAGTCTGGGCTCTTCTAGAAGGAACAGCTGTCTCTAAGAGGCACCTGAGAGTGGCACGTTCTCTGGGTCCTTATGTCTTTCCATAATTGTTTTCTGCAGGTACAGCTGGATAACTTGCCAGGAATGAGTCTCGTGGCTGGGAAAGCACTTAGTTCTGCCCGGATGTCAGATGCAGTTCTCAGTCAGTCCTCGCTCATGGGCAGCCAGCAGTTTCCAGATGTGGAAAATGAGGGTAAGGGGCCTTGTGCACGGAGGACACCAGAGAAGTTCTTAGAGAGGACTTCCCTCCATCTTCGCCAGCGACTGCTCCCCTCTTCTGTAGAAAGGGTTCAGGGAGAAGCAGAGTCGCAGCATCCCCACAGCTTTCTGGCTGAGAACAGGGCAAGCCCTGTCCTGTTCCTAATGCTTTGAGAAGATACACTTTTAATTACTGCTTCTAATTAGAGGGCATTGTGTTGTAGGAACGTTTCTGCTCTCCTGAGAGCCAAAGCAGGGGCTAAAAATAATTGTAAAACACAGGCCATAAGATGGAGAGGTCTGCAGGGAGGTCCAGCGCCACTCTTCACGGCCCCTCGAGCAAGGCTCTTAACCTTCCTGGACCCCAAGTTCCTCGTAAGTAAGGAAGCAAAAGTACTAGTGCCTGTACCCTAGATTGTGCCATGAAGACCGAGTGTCTTACTGAGGGTAAGGTGCCTAGCACAGTGCCTAGAACACAGGGTGCCCAGGAATGGACCCACACAAGCACTGATTACTGTGTCTTTCATCCTAAAAGAACTTGGGATATTTTACTTAAAAAAGATTTATTTATTTATTTGAAAGGCAGAATTATTGAATGAGAGGGAGACACAGAGACAGTGATCTTTCATCCACTGGTTCGCTCCCCCAAATGGCCACAACAGCCAGGGTTGGAACACGCCAGAGCCAGGAATTCCATCTGGGTCTCCCACGTGGGTACAGGGGCTCAAGCATTTTGGGCCATCTTCCACTGCTTTCCCAGGCACATTAGCAGGGAACTGGATTGGAAGTGAAGCAAGTGGGACACGAACCAGCGCCCATATAGGATGCTGACATCGTGGGCTACACCACAACCCCAGCTGCAAGAGATGTTAGTCTGAAGGAGAAGTTTCTCCTCTCCCACTCTACACTGTCATTGATCCTACTTCAGGGTGGGAAGGAAAAGAACAGGGGAACACTGGGGGCAGGTGTTAATGGCACAGCAAGTTAAGCCACCCTTTGGGATGGCCACATCCCACATCTGAGCACCTGAGTTCAAGTCCCAGCTAGTCCGCTTCCAATCCAGCTTCCTGCTGATGTGCCTGGGAGGCAGCAGACGATGGCTTAAGTACTTTGAGTCCCTGCCACAGCATGGGAGACCCAGATGGAGTACCTGGCTCCTAGCTTCAGCCTGGCCCAGTACCAATATTGCAGGCACTGGGGGAATAAACTAGCAAATGGAAGATCTCTCTCTATCACTCTGCTTTTCAAATAAATAAATATTAAAAGAAGAAGACGACAAAATAATTAAAGAAACAAGAGGAAATGGGCCACTTGGAGGAGAATATGGGAAGACGCCTGGCTCCCAGCCACAGTCACTAAACCATTTGAAGGCCTGCTATGAGCTGGAATTGTGGGCTGGCTATCAGGCTCAGCGCTCAGACAGGCTGCCTTATTCCACGTCTTCATGTCTCTTATCCCCCCCTCCCCAACCCCATTCAGCTCCCTGCCCATCTCACGTGGTTTTTTTTTTTTTTGGTCTTACAGAATGTGGGGTGAGTCTGGGGGCTCACGAACAGAGCGATGGCAGCCAGCACGTCAACTCCTCTTGCTACCCATCCACGTGTATTACAGACATTCTGCTCAGCTACAAGCACCCCGAGCTCTCCTTCAGCATGGAGCAGGCAGGCGTGTAGCAAGGAACAGAGTGAGTGTCACCTTGAGCAGGGCCAGACCAGCCCAGTAGCCTCAGAGCCTGCTCCTGGTCCCATCAGGAGAGCGAGTCCATGTGTGGTGCCAGTGACACTGACACCGTCACTCATCTCATGGCCTTCACGTCTTCCTGCATTTCACTAAGCACTGTGCTAGTCTGGGGCCAACTCAGTGCCTCGGTTCCATTGCGAGAAGATATGTGACCTACACTTTGTGTTATAGGTGCTGTCGCCCACACTGAGTAAGTAAGCCCCAGCTCCAAAGGGCAGAGGTGACTGACCTCTGGCCAGCGTAATAAGGAAAGTGGTAGTCCTTTAGACCCAGTCCTGAAGGGTGAGGCCTAGCAGGAAAACATGTGCAGCCGCAGATTTTTTAAAAGCTGTACAGAAGCAAATGGTAGGATATTCCAGACAGAGGAAATGCGTGGTGAGAGGCCAGTGGCAGAAAATGGGTAAATGGTTTGGCTGGAGTAATACAAACGGTGCACAATAGGGTTCCTTCTGTCTCTGAAAAATCTTTGACCGGAAGACTTAATAAAAGTGAAGCCTTCTGGGAGATCTGTATTGGAGCTTCAGTAATGCAAGTCTTTTAAATTACTCAACGTGAAAGTGAACCAGTTATCTTTAGGAAGAAAGTTTTTCAGTTGAATATCTGAGTCTCTCTTTGCATACTGATTCTTTCTGTCTGCTCTGTTGCAGGTTTTGTATACAGCTTGGGAATGAAAAGGTTGATTTTTACACCACCAGTATCTAGCAGCGTTGCGCCAAATGGCCATTGTGTTTCTCTTCACGCAGAATATCGTGGCTCGCTTCCTCACATTTGGTTCATCAGTGTGCTGTTTGTTCTTTTGGGTTCTGAGGGGGTATTGCCATGTTTGCCTGTATGACCAAGACACCAAGGAAATAAACAGGAAATCCATGCTCCCCATCTCTGTGAAAGCGTATTTAGTGTATTTGAGTTGGTGGGGTTCTTTGTTTAGTTTTTGGCTTTGTTTGTGTTTTTTTTGTTGTTTTTTTTTTTTTTTAGTTTGTTTTGTTTGGGGCATGCTTTCTCTTAGAGGTGATTTTCTTTCTTTTCTTTCTCTTTGTTTTTTCTCTGCTTTTGTGAGACAGGAGAGGCAAGCAGTTAAGAGTTCAGAGGCCAGGGGCTCAGAGCCACGACCCTCACCAGCCTGCCCACCGTTCCTCTGGCTCCTCTCCCACAGGAGCAAACGCTCCAGGGTAACAGCCTCTCAGATCTTGGTGGCTGGGGAAGGGGAGCAGGGAAGGGCTCGTGGCTTCTGGCATTTGGAGAGCAAAAAGAAAGCAAAGAAAGAAGCCCCAAGCCTAGAACCCAGACAGACCTTTTTTGCAGGAATCCATGGGAAAAATGTCTGGCTTGGCCAAGATCACATCAAAACTTTAGCACAGAGGCTGAGAGTAACCTAGAATCAATGGGTCCCCAGCTAGGCTGTCTCACTTTGAGCCTCCTCTTTGGCGTGTAGCACAGCTTCCCTCTTGTCACCTGGAAAGTCGGTTGCCTTTCCTGTCCTGGTTCCACCCGTGGACTGAATACCTGAACTTGGCGCACTATGCTTCCTGTGTCCATCTTTCATTCTCATTTTTATATTGTGCTATAAAAAGGTATGTGTGTGTGTACACATGTGTGTGTGCACATGTGTGTGTACATGCATACACACACACACACACAGCTTTCCCCTTCTAGTCGCTTTGTCACCGGCAAGAATAGGAGGTTGTCTTGGGTCCTGCCTCTCTCCTAACCTTCTCCTCCTCCCTAAACAGCTCCAACCCCTGTATTTTCATTCTTGATCATGTAGGAATTGTTTTTGATAAATGTTGATATTATTGTTAGTAAATAAAGACACAGAATTTTTGTTTAAAAGAAAAATGTTTAACCAGATTCTGTTCTATTTGAATTGTGACTTGCACCTTTTGTTCAGAGTATTTTCTTTAGGCATTGTAGTTGCAAACAGCTCTTTCTTGTGCCCGTGGCAGATACAGCAGTCCCCTCTCCCCAGCTGAAGCGGTGCAGATGCACTAGTTATCGCTTCCGTGGTTATCTTGATTTCACTGTTAGAAACCAAAGTCTTCTCTGCTTGCTGGGGGCTGAGAGAGGATCTGACTTATCTCTTCTGATTTTCAAAACAAAAGAGAGACATTAAATATGGTGACTCTCAATTCTTTTTCTGGGAACAGAGTACAAGGTCCCCATTCCCTCCTAGTCTTTCGTCCTGAATTTGCACAGAAGAAAGCGGGTGCCCCGCATGGCCCTCCTGGTGCTGCCGGCAGGATCCCCATGCAGCTTGTCCCTCCCGGATACCGGCAGCTTGGCTTCCGGACCCAGTAGCCCTCAAGTGGATTTCCGCAGCGCAAGAGCTTTCTTGGGACCTGTCCCGTGTTGCCCTGGTCCTGTCTCCCCTCCACTTTGGGGTGGGGGGAGAGTGGGATCACCAACTACTCGCCAGAAGGGGGCTTACCAAGAAAGCCCGAAAAGCAAAAGCTGTTATTGGACTTCTCGGGCTTGTTCCGAACCTGACGCCCCCTCCCCCGACTCAGCCTGCCGCTACCACATGCTCAGCCTGCTCTGTTGACAAGGTACTGGTGTGTGAAAGAGCAGACTGCCACCCTCCAGCACCTACGCAGATGACAGCCAGTGAGCCTATTAACCGTGCCATCTTGCGAACTACACTTTAAAAAAAATCATTGCTTTGTATTGTAGTAACCAATATGCGCAGTATATGTTGAATGTATATGAATATACTTTCCTATTTCTGTTCTTCGAAAATGTCAGAAATATTTTTTCTTTCTCATTATGTTGAACTAAAAAAGAATTAAAAAATCTACAGATTCCAGTTGCTAAGACCTTTTGTCCTTTTGTGAGCGGGGAACACTTCCAACTTAGAACTGAGTCGAGTGACTATGTTCTGATCACGTGCTGATGCTGACGTGTTATTGGCCTTGAGATTCAGACTGTAGCTGAGAGAAGTGTCCACGCAGGTGGAAGCTGGAACACTGAGGCCTGGGGAGTCCCCGGGCTGCGGGTGAGGCTCTGAGCACTCATTAACACACCTCACCTTATGAAACTAGCATTCTGTAGAAACCTGGACTCAGCTCACACCGTGTCCCTAGACTCCCAGCTTGGACTCTACCCCCTTAGAAGGGAGCGCAGAGTTTGCTAAGTTGGAGAGGAAACATTCTTTGTCAGGCTACTCTGGAACAAGTAGGGGGAAGGAGATCCTCAAAAAGTTGGCACAGGGTGGAGCCTATATGAGGTGACCCCATTCAGCCTGGTGATGTGATGGGCAAATAAGTGATAGGGTAGAAAGAGGACTCCTGCAGTTCTTCTCTTTGCCCTGGACTCCAGAGGGGACAGCTGAATTTCTAACAACGTCCCAAGCGTGGCTAAGAGGTAGCCAGTGGAAGGTCTTATAAGAACACATCCTGACACTGGAAATACTGAGTTTGTAGAGGGGGAGGAAAGTTAACAAAAGCCTTTGAGTCCAGGGGAACCAGAAAGCCACCGCAGGACCATTTAGAACAAAAGATCCTTCTAGAAATCCTCTGCATACACTCCCCCACGCAGGACCAGGTGAGTCTGGACCCAGTGAGGTGCCCAGATGCCTTCCAGTGACGGAGCTCCTGTTGCAGTGGGTGCCACCACCTCCTGAGGTCAACCAGGGCAGGGGTGGAGGGCTTTGGGCTGGAGGTAGGGTGAGCTTCCAGAGACACTGTCTCCTGGTTGCAGAGCTGCCAGTCTCTGAGCTTAAGAAACTGGAAGCCACGCTGGCAGATCCTTCTGCGAGTTTTCTGACTTTGTGCCAGGCCCCACCCCCACTCTGCTGCAAAGATAAGACTTCAGGGAGCTGCTGTGCCTCCCTCGTGATGGTCAAAGATGAGCTGGGTCTTGGCCTTTGTCTCTTAAGAGAAGGGCAGGAGAGGATCTTGGCAGAGTTGGTTACAGTGCTCTGCCTTGGGGTTCTATCAGAAGAGCTGCAACAGAATTGTCAACCAGGAAACGCAGAATCGGGGGTGTCTTCGCTCCCCTGCTCGGTCGAACCTCCCCACCTCAACTCCCACCCTGGTCCTCCCAGGTGTTCTCAGGTGGGATGTCCTGGGCAGGGGCCACTACCAGGCTGATGCTCTGGTTTCCTGAGCCGCCTTCCAAGGCCCGCAGCTTCCCCAGTCTGGTGACCTTCCCTTTGCTGTGCCAGTGTCGCTCATTGAGCAGATGTTTGGTCAGTGTCTATTATGTGCCAGGCCTACCAAGGCACGGAGTCCTCCTGAGGCAGGCAGACCGGGGTGTTGGGACATAAACAGAGAAGTCGCTAATCACGAAGCAAAATCCACTCCCGAGTGGCTACCTGCATCCCACACGTCAGGGGACCCAGTTGAATAACAGCTGCTTTGTAGACGCCCAGGATGGGGAGGAAGAGGGTGGTGGGAATAGGGCTTGGCGTCCGGTCTGCGGGCACTGAGGTCTGCACCCAAAGCCCGATTCTGTGCAGAGCCCAGTTATTAGTGTCTGTAGGCTTCTGTCCAGAAAGCCTCACTTCCTTCCCAGAATATTAGCAGAGGTGTCTGGCGGGGCGTAAGCCAGATGTCTTGCACGAAACGAAGTAGACACTAGGGATAGGTATACTCCGAAAGGAAACAGCGTGCGTGCCGCTGTGCTGTCCCGCAGTGGCCCCACCCTGAGGCCTTGAAATCCTTAACAGGAAACCAAGAAGTACCCAACAGAGTACAAGGACTATGAAGCCAACAGGCCAGAAACCAGGCCGCCTACTTCCCAGCCCTGCCAGCACTCAGTACGAACAGTGGCGGGACATGGGGCAGATCTTAGCAAAGTAAGAAGGTAACCTAGCCTCCAGCCTTATAGGAACATGCTAAATTGATGTGGAAGCGCTCTGACTGCTAAAGAACCATACAAATGTTCGATACTAGTTTTAGCCATAATCTTTTCAGTAACTAAAGAGAAGGGTGAAAATCCTGGAGTCCAACCAGTAAGCTGCTGAGATCCCCATACACTGGCTGAGATGAGTTCTGACCAGCAAAAGAACTTCTGGCCTGATACCTACAAGCTGCCCCATATGGATGGCATCAGCTTCCATCCCTGTCTAAACCACGGACAGCTGGAATGGCCACAGGGCAGCCCAGGTGGACCATTCACCAAGGCCACCTCCCTCTCTGCATGGCCCCACGGGTATCTGAGGCCAGTGTCATCTTGGAAAAGATGTCCCACATCTCATCATCTGCTGGTGAAGGCCAAGTGGAGAAGCAAGGATTCCTTGTTTGCTTCCACTTCTGCTGCCGAGAACTGGGCTATGGGAATTAATGGGTTAGTGCAGCGCGGACCGGGGTAGGGGGTGCCAGATAGTTACGGGACCATTCTAACAGTTTTACAGACATGTCAAGATGTTGTGCTTATGGCAACACAGATTCATCACCTTATAGTTGAGGAGGGCTCAGAAGTCCAACATGGGTCACACTGGACGAACCCTGCGTCAGCAGCGCTGTGCTCTCCGGAGGCTCCAGGGGAGACCATGTTCTTTCACCTTTTGTAGCTTCTGGGGAGAAGGAAGCTGCCCTCATCCCTCGACTCATGGCCTCCCCCGAGCAAACTCCTTCCCCTCCCATCCCCAGGCTGCCTTCCCTGATTCTAACCCTCCTGCTGCCTGGGGTGTATTTAAGAACCCCTGTGATTACATCCAGCCCACCTGCATAACCCAGGACACCCACCCCCTCGCAGGGGCCTTCATAACTTCTGCAAATCCCTTTTGCCATGTCTGAGATCGGGGGCAGAGCTGAGGATACGTGGGTCTTCAGGGAAGGGGCTCCCACACAGTACCCCCGGCTAGAAGGGAGCTAAGTGACTTGCCCAGAGCCACACACAGCTTGGAAGTGCTAGGGCTCGGTCGCACCCTAAGGTTTTTGAGATCGAAAGCCTTCTTGTGGCATGAGACTGGCTAGAATGGGAAAGGTCTGGAGCCAGCCACTCCCAGGTCTGGCAGAGCAGAGAGCCTGGCTGGTTTCTAGAGAGTTAGGGAGTTTCCTGGAGGGCAGACTTCTGCCCTGGGTCCTAAATCCAGAGATCTGGGTTCCAGGTCCAGCCCTGACTGCATCTCTGAGCGATGACACACGTTGAGCAAATCCCTTCCACTCTTCAGTTCCTCGTCAGGAAGACGGTGGGGTGGGGAGAGGCTGGCTGGTCTCTCGGTTCTTCTCAGCGTGGAAGTTCAAAGTCTCTGTAACTCGGGTGCTGTCCATGACCCGGTGTGCGAGGGCCTGGGCCTTCCACAAGAAACCTTACAAGGCGGCACTGCAGGTGCCAATGTACGCACAGCGTTTCCCACTGGCAGGCTGCCTCTGGGGCCTCCAGTGTCTCTGACTGTGGCGCTCCATTTTGCAGATAGGAAACTGAGGCCCAGGGTTATGACTTAGCTGGCTCCCGGTCCCCCTCCCCTGAGATGACGCAAAGGGAGATGAGAAACCGCCCTCCTGCCACCTCCTAGTCCAGGGACCCTCCCCTGAGTGTGAGCACAGGGAAACACCAGCAACACAAAGGCACGCGTCTTCAGTGTAAGTGCCTGCAATAATGCGACTCCTCTTTGGATGTTAGAAAGTCTCTTCTGTTTTAAAGTGATGGTCACTTTCCATGGTGAGAGTTCTATTTTTGGGAGAGAAGAAGCTACTGGGTGTGACAAAATTGAAAGTTGGCAGCTCCCCGTTAGAAGTCTCTGATCTCAGTCTGGGAGCCACTCCTCTACAGTGTCCCCCAGTCGCCACCTTTCCCATTGGTTAGCACTTTGGGAGGTCTCTGTGGGGCCTGGACAGCAGCAGTGGGGACCAGAGGAGGAACAGTGGTGGTGGGAGGTGGGGACAGGGCAGTGGGGAAGGGAGCCCCTCCCCTGTGGCACAGGCACAATGGAAGGCACTGACACTCCCCTGAGGGGTGCCAATGCCCCCCACCCTGGGGACTGCAAGCCTGAAACCACTCCCCTCCCGCCCCCATCTGAACCCTTGACCCCTGCCCTGCAGCCCCCACAGCTTCCTGTTTGCCCACTCTATTTGCCCGGCCCTAGGGACGGAGCTGATCCTTGAACTCTAAGTTCCACATGGCCAGGACCAGGGAGCAGTGACTAGGCCCAGCTGGGCTTATCAGCCTCACAGCCCAGCCCCTGCCTGGAGACATAAATAGGCCAGGGGCCAGCTGGCCGCAGGAGACTGCTGGAGAGCTCCAGGAGGCGGGGCAGGTAAGTGCTGCTGCCTACTCCAGGCAGCTGAGGCTCAGGTCCTGCTCCCTGGCAGGCTCTGGGGCCGCCCCCCAGGCCTTCTCCCGGGCTGGAAGGCTCCCCCTCTCAGCCAGGCCCTCTTCTCCTCCAGGTCACTCGGCTCCTGCAGGATGAAGGCTGTGGTGCTGACCTTGGCTGTGCTCTTCCTGACAGGTCGGTGCCCCCACCCGGTGTAGGGAGCCCCAAAACCCCAGGGCTCACCCAAGGAGTAGAATTTCTCACTAGGACCCCCCTCCCACATCCCAACCCCTGGCACTCTGGCTCAGAGCTGGCCTAACCCGGGGCTGCCTTCTCACGCCCAGGGAGCCAGGCTCGGCATTTCTGGCAGCGAGATGAACCCCGGTCCTCATGGGATAAAATAAAGGATTTCGCCACCGTGTATGTGGACACAGTCAAGGACAGCGGCAGAGAATATGTGGCCCAGTTTGAAGCCTCCGCCTTTGGAAAGCAACTCAAGTAAGCATGCAGCCCGGCACTGGGGCAGCGGCTGGGGGCAGAGGCCTGCAGGACCAGCTGAGTCCTCACGGCAGGGCCCCACAGAAGGCCCGGCTGGAGAAATGGGAGCGGGCTCCCCCTATCCTAGCACAGGGCAGACCAGTGCTGCCTGCCCACCAGCAGCCTGCAAGGGGTCCGTGTCCCCTGCTGTCTTCAGGGAGGATAATGGATGGGGTGTGGGGAGGCTTTCGGGACAACCAACACTGGGCACCGGTCCCAGCCGTGCCTCCAGCCTTCTGTACAATGGGACAGGGTGTGGGAGGGAGGTACTGGGTGAGGAAGTGTGTGGAGGGGCCAAGGCGCAAGGCTTCCCTACACATCTGGGGACGGGTGGGGCTTGTGGGCTCACCCAGGTAGGCGGGGTGCGAGGCCCCTGGGGGCAGTCCCAGGTGCCTGGAAGGGTCCCCCCTCAGCGCCTTGTGTCTGCCTCCAGCCTGAAGCTCCTGGACAACTGGGACAGCCTGAGCAGCACCGTCAGCAAGCTGCAGGAACAGCTCGGCCCTGTGACCCAGGAGTTCTGGGATAACCTGGAAAAGGAGACAGAGGGGCTGAGGGAGGAGATGAACAAGGATCTGCAGGAGGTGAGGCAGAAAGTGCAGCCCTTCCTGGACGAATTCCAGAAGAAGTGGCAGGAGGAGGTGGAGCGCTACCGCCAGAAAGTGGAGCCCCTGGGCGTGGAGCTGCGCGAGAGCGCGCGCCAGAAGCTGACCGAGCTGCAGGAGAAGCTGAGCCCGCTGGCCGAGGAGCTGCGCGACAGCGCGCGCACCCACGTGGATACACTGCGCACGAAGCTGGCGCCCTACAGCAACGAGCTGCAGCAGCGCCTGGCCGCGCGCCTCGAGTCCATCAAGGAGGGCGGCGGCGCCAGCCTGGCCGAGTACCAGGCCAAGGCCAGGGAGCACCTGAGCGTGCTCAGTGAGAAGGCCAGGCCTGCGCTGGAGGACCTCCGCCAGGGCCTGCTGCCCGTGCTGGAGAGCTTCAAGGCCAGCGTGCAGAACGTCCTGGACGAGGCCACCAAGAAGCTGAACACCCAGTGAGGTGCCTACTGCCGCCCCCGCTCCCCCTTCCAGCATTCGGCGTCTTAGAATAAAGTATTTTACAACTTGGGAGCAGCTTCTCTCTCTGGGGGGAATGGAAGTGGGGTGGCGCTGGAGGGGCAGCCTGGGCTTTGGCTCCCAGAGCAGGGCAGCTGTGGGACCTGCCCTTGGCTGCTTGGGAGTGAGGGAGGGCCAGGCAGAGCGACAGCCCAAGGCCAAGTGCCCCGCAGGAGGCTCTAACAGCCCTCCCTGAAGAGGCTCCGGGAACAGGGTGGGCTCTGCTGGGAGAATCGGATTCCCTGTCCCCAGAGATGTTGAATGTAAGCTGGGCATGTGGAGACATCCACCTGGGCAGGGGACAGGCACCTTTGCCGGCCCTCTGTCTCTAAGCCAGCTGGGGCGGGCCCTTAAGAAGCCACTGGGACTTGAAGGATTTGGGCAGGAGCAAACAAGCTGCTTGTATTTATAAAAATGCTTGAGGGGCCAGCATTGTGGTGCCGTGGATTAAGCCACTGCCTATGACTCAGGCACCAAATGTGGTCTCCAGATGGAGTCCCAGTTGCTCCACTTCTGATCCAGCTTCTTGCTAACGTGCCTGGGAAAGCAATGGGAAATGGCCCGAGTCCTTGGACCCTTGCACCCAAGTAGGAGACCTGGAAGAAGCTCCTGGTTCTTGGCTTCAGCCTGGCTCAGCTCCCATCATTGCAGCTATTTGGGGAGTAAACAAGCTGATGGAACATCTCTCTCTCTCTCTCTCTCTGTCTCTCTCTCTCTCTCTGTGTGTGTGTGTCCTCTCTGGAACTCTGCCTTTCAAATAAATAAATAAATCTTTAAAGAAAAATGCTTAAGCAAACCCTTCCCTTTTCTTTTTCTCAAGGTTAGTACCCCTCCTCCCACCCTTCCTAGAAGCAGGCACAGGTGTAGAAGCACCCTGCCCATGCCGCTGCCAGGGCTCTGGCGGCACTTGGCAGTCGGAAGAACCTCCACCACCTCTTGCATGTGATCAGCACAGTTGATTTCTACGATGTTTCATGGCCATCGTCTCGTTGCACCCTCCCCTACATCCTGGGTAAATGGCCATCGTGTCCACGTCACAGGTGGTGAAGCCACAGCCGGCAGATGTGAGTGTGCTCACCAAGTCAGAGGCAGGATGGGCTTTGCTGCCCTTTGTATACTTATCCGCCCCTGGGCATCCATGATTATATTTAAAAAAGTGGATGGCCAGGCGCTCAAGTTCATACGGCTGTGCACACAGGGAGGCCTGCTCTTCCACTCGGCTCCTGCCTGGCCCACGTGCACGCGTGTGCCGTCCCAGTGCTGGGCAGTGCCTCTCCCTGCAGGCCGCTGGGCGATCTGCTCCTTCCCCATCTCCCCTCCCCTCCCCACCTCAACAGCCACTTGGATGAAGGAGCGGGCTCTTTAGCTCCCAACCATGCAGAATAATAGGTGTCACGCTATTCACGGGAACATCTTCCAGGTGTCCTGCTGAGATCCCTGGCGCTAGCAGGGCCAGAAGAGAAGCCCAAGTGGATTTCCAGAGAGAAAGCCACCTCCAGGCGGGGTGGATGTACTGAAGCCGCCGAGATCTGTTAGGGAGCACCCCCAATGCCCGGCATAGGGGTAACAAGGCTTTTTTTCCTGTGCCTCCTGAGCAGAACCGGGCAGCTGACACGGGCTCCAGGTCCAGCCCTGCCATTCACTGCCTCTGTCTTTTCATCCGGGGAGTGTTGTGTGGGGGTGTGAGGTGCTGTATGGTTCTAGAACTCTCTGACGGGAGCATCTGGGGTGCGGATGAGACAAGAGAAGCAGCCCCTGTTGGGGTGACCTTCTCTTCCTTCTTGGCTCCCAGGACACTGGGCCTCCACGCCAGGCCTGGTCCCAAGGGGCCCATCAAGCTCAAGTATACCAGTGACTGCCATTACTAGGCTGCCGCGGGAGTGCGGGCGCTTGGCCACGGCGTTCAATCGCTCTCTCATTTCATTCTTACAGCGAACCTGCAGTGAGGGGGCGATTCCTGGAGCTGCTTTACAGATTTGAAATGGAGGCCAGGACCACAGCATGACTGTGTCTTACCCCAACCACTGCCCTGCCCTGCCTCCTTCCCCAGGGGCCCGCACAGGGCGGGTCAGCTTCAGGGTCTCGGTGAATCCAGAATGCCAATGCTGATGACGTCAAAAAGGCTCCAGGCACAGTGTCTGGCTTAGAGTACATACCGAGTCACACGGCACAGCACTTGACGGTTTAGCAAAGTACTACCAACCCCAGTATTAGCCCATTGCCTCTTCCACACAAACCCAGCAAGGCAGGCAGAATAAGCAGGCTTACCCCGACTTTACGCATGAAGCAACTGGCCCCAGAGACCACCAGGCCACTAGGAGGTGGATGCGGCACTAGTGCCAGGCCCACCCACGGAACAGCCCAGCACCTTCCCATGCCCAAGCACACACGGCACGCGTGGGACATCCTGCTCTCCGCGGCTTCTCGTCCAGCTTTATTGGGAGGCAGTATGCTTGGAGGTGAGCCAGGTCGGGGGGGGGGGGCGAGGGGGCACTGAGGTTACTGTCCCTTCAAGCCACGCGTGGGGACAGCTCTGGAGCCCACGGGAGCCAGGGCAGCGGCGGGACGGATGGGCAGGCAGACTGCGGGTGCTGAGGTCTCAGACAGCCTCAGACGCCTGGGTCGGACTGGCCTCAGGGCTCAGGTCCCAGAACCCAGAGAACTTGTCCGCAAACGTGCTCAAGTAGCCTTTCAGGGAGCTGATGCCAGCGTCCACCCAGCCCCTGGGGTTGAATAAAAGGAAGCAGCAGAGGAGGAGGTGAGAGCTCATCTCTGGCACGCAGGTCCCCACCCTCACGCCCACCGGCTGTCCCCACCACTGGCCCTGAGACCCGGTGGCAGCTGGCCTGGAGGGCAGGGAAGTGAGGGCCCGAGGGTGTACCTGGCCTGCTGGGCCATTTGGGACTCCTGCATGCTGCTCAGCGCGTCATGGGCCGTCTTGGTGGCGTGTTGCACATAGCCCTGCATGACGCTGAGAAGGGAGGCGTCCTTGGGGTCCTCGGCCTCCATTGCTCCTGCAGGGACACTGTGGCTGAGCAGGGTGGGACTGGTCCCGGGGCCTCGGGCTCCCCAAGCCATCACAGTCTCCCCAGGTGGCCTCAGCCCAGTCCCCCACAAAGTGCTTACGGGCAGAGGCCAGGAGCGCCAGGAGGGCGGCAACCAGGAGCAGCCAGGGACGCATGGCGGCACCTCTGTTCCTGCAGGGAGGAAAGTGGAGTGTGAGGGGCACCCCAGCACCCCCCCCACCTGTGCACCCCTTCCTGGGAGCGGTGCGGCCCCTAGATGGATCTCAGCTGGGTGAGCCAGAGAAGGGGAAGCCAGACAGGGGGCTTTGGAGACCGACCCCGGTCGGGGGCAGTGGTGGGGGTGGAAAAGAGAAACCCATTAGACGGGGAGTGTGGACACCCGGGCCAGCCCCGTCTGCCGCTAGCACGCTGTGTGGCTGTGGATGGGCGTCGGCCTCTCCCTGGGTCGCAGGTTTCCTGTGTGGGTGGCACCAGCGTGTTTAAGCCCTCTCCAGCCCCAAGCGTGCAGAGCCAGGGGAAAGTGCGTGCACGTGGAGCCAGCTCCCGTCCCAGCTCTGCCACTGCCCTCTACGTGCTTTAAGCAAGCGACTCCTCCCCTTCCCGGCCTCAGTTTCCCCCAGGATGCTGTCGGGAGTGGAGGAGCCTCCTCAGGTCCAGAGGCTTCCCTGGCTTCTCTCCAGGCCTGCTGGCTGGGCGGACAGGTTGCCCGCCTCCCGGTCCCTCGCTGGCCTCCATCCCCCGCCTCCTCCCCAGGGGCATTACCTGGAGCCACTGCTTCTGGGGATGAACTGAGTAGAAGCCCAGCAAGAGGCTGCCGGCCTGTTTTTATACTGCCCCAGGACAGCGGGCACCGAGGGCCCAGTGAGCCGGGCAAAGGTCGCCTGCTTACCAGTGGAGGCCGGGGCCGGAGCCAGGGTTGCCGGAGCAGCCAGGGGCTGAGCGAGTTGGGAAATCCCTGGAAGACCATTGCCCATGATGCTCGGTGCCACCCCTGCAGCCCAGCTGGGCTGAGCAGCTTATGCATAGGCCTGGGGAGACCCCATCCCTTCTAACAGACAGGCTCCCCCAGGAGGGGCTGGGGAGTCGGGGGAGGACTTAGGGGACAGGCCGGAGGCCTTGAGTGCATCTCAGCCGCTCCCACATGAGTTTTCTGGCCCCTCTCCCCCACCGTCCCCTGAGCCCTGCAAACAGCCTGGGTGGGCGGCCAGGGCAGGCAGGAGGTGGGGGTCGAGGACTTCTGCAGGCCCAGAGAACAGCTCTGGGGGTGTTCAGAGCTAAGGCCACAGCATGGCGCTGCTGGGCGACACAGCTGCTGGGCCCCATGGCCCCTTCCCCAGCACCTCTGGCTGCCCCCGCCCCCGCTGGGCCAGGGCAGGGGTTGGTGGGAGAAGAGCAAAGGCCACTCTGAGCCCGAGGCCTTTGTCCCCCACCCCCACGCCCGTCCCACACATCTCCCCTTGCCCTCTGGACCCACTGATAACACTCCTGGCCAGGAGCTCAGCTCATGCCTGCCACTGACTCTCTCCCTTGGGCCTCAGGTCACTGTGCTCGGCCCCCACCGCTGAGCAGAGGACAAGGCGAGCTCTGCAGGCGGCTGCTGGGCAGGAGAGACCTCCAGCCCTTCTCGGGGCCAAGGTGTCCGCTGGGCCCACGCTGAGAGCCGCAGCGGGGATGGCAGGGCTGGGCCCTTTGTCCTCTGGATGCTGGGGCTTTGCAGTCAAGAAATCCTACATGCCGGCGCCGTGGCTCAATAGGCTAATCCTCCACCTTGCGGCGCCAGCACACCGGGTTCTAGTCCCGGTTGGGGCGCCGGATTCTGTCCCAGTTGCCCCTCTTCCAGGCCAGCCCTCTGCTGTGGCCAGGGAGTGCAGTGGAGGATGGCCCAGGTGCTTGGGCCCTGCACCCCATGGGAGACCAGGAAAAGCACCTGGCTCCTGGCTCCTGCCATCGGATCAGCGCGGTGCACCGGCTGCAGCGGCGGCCATTGGAGGGTGAACCAACGGCAAAAGGAAGACCTTTCTCTCTCTGTCTCTCTCTCACTGTCCACTCTGCCTGTAAAAAAAAAAAAAAAGAAAGAAAAAAAAGAAATCCTACATGGAAATGTTGCCTTGGGCTTACTCATGCGCTCCACGGCCAGAGGTCTAGCGGCTCAGCCTCAATTTTCTCCCCTGTAAAATGGGGACCAAATACACATTTCCAAGGGTTGTGGTGAGGAATACATGAGAGGTGGACGATGAGGCTGCTCTGGGCAGGGTCCTGGCGAGCCTTCCGCCTTCCTCCAGCTACTGTGCCCCGCCTTCTGCTCCAGAGGCCGGAGGAGCCACCAGTGTGACAAGGATTTGGGTGGGCAGCAGCTCTCCCACACCGTGGAACCAGAGGCCTGGCCTTACCCTCAGCATTCCTTATCCATGGCAGGGACCTCAAATTCTTCTGTCAGAGACTCATTCCTCGGACTTAGGACTGTGTCTGCTAAAACGCATTGTGGCACAGCTGCTCAAGCCGAGGCTCGGGACGCCCACATTCCCTATCTGAGCACCTGGTTCAAGTTTCCACCACTCCGCGTCCGACCCAGCAGCCTGCTGATGCTTCCTGGGAGGCAGCAGGTGGCAGCTCAAATGCTTGAGTCTTTGCTACCCATGTGGGAGACCTGGATGGAGTTCCAGGCTCCTGGCTCCAGCCTGGCCCAGCCCCGGCTGTTGCAGGCATTTGGGAATTTACCCAATAGCTCTTTCTCTGTGTTGCTCTGCCTTTCAAGTAGATGAGAACAAACATTGGTTTTAAATGCCCTGTAATCCTGTTCTGGAAACATTATCAGGTCCTTTGTATAGGTGAGAAAGCTAAGGCTCAAAGGGCCAGGAAGCTCCCTGGGTGCACAGTTCCACTTTCCTGCCAGTGACCAGTGGGAACCAGAATCCAGGTCTTCCAACGCCCAGGGGGACAAGACACATAGGCAGCAGCAGTCACCGGCACCTCAGAGCTGGGCCAGGGGGCGGGGGCGGCCACTGGGAGCGCCTCCCCTTCTGTGGCAGCCTGCCCCTTAGCCCTGGAGGTGCGGGGCTCTGGGGGAGCTGGACTCCCAGCTGGGGTGGATGATGAGGTTCTAGTCTCGGTCGGGGTGCCGGATTCTGTCCCGGTTGCTCCTCTTCCAGTCCAGCTCTCAGCTGCGGCCCAGGAGTGCAGTGGAGGATGGCTCAAGTGCTTGGGCCCTGCACCCCATGGGAGACCAGGAGAAGCACCTGGCTCCTGCCATCGGATCAGCGCGGTGCGCCGGCCTCAGCGGCCATTGTGGGGTGAACCAATGGAAAAGGAAGACCTTTCTCTCTGTCTCTCTCTCTGTCCACTCTGCCTGTCAAAATAAATAAATAAATAATAAATAAATAAATAATTTTAAAAAGTAATAAAAAACAAGCCCACAGGCTCTGGGATGTAACCACATGCATTAATGGCATCACAACCCCCTGCGCCAGGGGGCAGCATGCCCTCCCCATGCATGTGGCCACATGCACAGGCCACGCCAGGTCCCCCCCTGTCGGCACACTTGGTGAGTCTGTAGCCCTGGTAGAGTCTCCTGGGCATGCGCCTGTAGCGCAGGTGCTCCCAGAGGCTGCGTGCAAAAGGGCAGGCGGGCCAGACGAAGCACCTCTGGACCTGTCCCATGCTGACGGCACCTGCTTCTCAGACTGCAAGGCCGGGAGGTCAAATTGCAGCTGAGGTGTCCTTCCTGACTCACTGTCCCTGTCAGCTCTGGCCCCGGGGAAAGGGTGGGGCACTGAGCACCAACCTCTGCTGCCAGCCCAGGCTGGACTGTGCCCGATTCTGGACAGCCAACAGTACAGGAGAGTGAGCCAATCAGGAGTAAACACACACTGTTTAATGAGCACTTACTACGGCCAGCCCGGTTGCAAGCATGACACAGATGATGCCACCGCATTGGCAGCGCCCATGAGACGTGGTCTGTGTCACATCCCATGGAGGCACAGACCTTCTGTGCAGGGTCCCAGATGCAAACCCAGGGAGTCTGAACTCAGAAACTACCAAGAACCACCACAAACCGCCCAGGAAGGAGTAGCCCGTAGATACTGGAGGCAACCAGGACAGGGTGGGGACCGCTGCTGGGTAGTGGGAAACCTGCAGAAAGGGGGCTGGTGACAGAGGCCTTCCAGCTGACTTAGGGAAGCCGTGGTGACTTGGGGTCAGCATAGCCGGGATCTCCTCCGCTGGCTCTCAGCTCACAGAGGCCCAGGGCGCTGTGCTGCCGCGCAGGCGCAGTCACCAGGCGAGGCTGTGATTCGGCAGAGCAGCCCACCCTGGCCGCAGGGTGTTGTCTTCTCAGCTGGTGCGTGCGACCTCAGCAGAGGACACCATCAGATGTCTAAGGAGGAGAACTTCCAGCACCAGCCCTGCCCACTCTGTGCCCAGATGACAGGGCCCCTGAGGGCCTCAGGTCCAGAGGTCTGCTCAAGCAGAATGCTCCTGCCCAGCGTGTGTGGCTGGTGAGTCAGGGCAGCCATCAGGCCTCAGGCTGTCGCTCGGCTTGAGTCCCCTTTGCAACCCTCAGAAGGCGGGGTCTCACTCTGCCAACGCTCCCTCTACCGCACTCCCTGTTTTTGTCCAAATCAAGAAAGCAGTAGGGCCAGCGCTCTGGTGTAGCGGGTAGAGCCGCCGCCTGCAGTGCCGGCGTCCCATATGGGCACCACTTTGAATCCCAGCTGCTCCACTTCTGATCCAGCTCTCTGCTGTGGCCTGGGAAAGCGGTAGAAGATGGCCCAAGTCCTTGGACCCCTGCACCCATGTGGGAGACCTGGAAGAAGCTCCTGGCTTTGAATTGGTGCAGCTCCAGCCATTGCAGCCAACTGGGGAGTGAACCAGAGGATGGAAGACCTCTCTCTCTGCCTCTCCTTCTCTCTCTCTGTGTGTAACTCTTACTTTCAAATAAACAAAATAAATCTTTAAAAAAAGAAAGCAATAGGGGCCGATGCTGTGGCTCACTTGGTTAATCCTCCGTCTGTGGCGCCGGCATCCCATATGGGTGCCAGGTTCTAGTCCCGGTTGCCCCTCTTCCAGTCCAGCTCTCTGCTGTGGCCTGGGAGGGCAGTGGAGGATGGCACAAGTGCTTGGTCGCCTGCACCTGTGTGGGAGACCAGGAGGAAGCACCTGGCTCCTGGCTTCGGAGCGGTGCAGCTCCAGCCATTACGGCCAATAGGGGAGTGAACCAGCAGATGGAAGACCTTTCTCTCTGTCTCTCTCACTGTCTAACTCTATCTATCAAATAAAAAAAGAAAGCAATAATAATAATAATAACTTTGAAGCACTCTATGACCCAATTCACAAGCAACATCTCATTTAATGTGTCTGACCGCCCCATTGCTCAGAGGAGAAACTGAGGCTCAGGGCTTTGAATAATTGGACCAAGGTGGCCCAGCGTGGCAGTGGGGGACACTCACAAGCACCCCTCCAGGCAGGACTCTGCCTGCCTTGCCCCTGCCCAAGGGATCTCAAGAGCCCCACCCCCCAGACACCTCAACAGCAACCTGGCTCTCGGTTCACTGCCCCATCTGCAGCCCCGTATGGTCCCAGTCCAGTGTCTGCTGCTGGCATGGAGTCAGGGTTGGTGGCAGATGTGGGGCTGGGGAGGGAGGTTTGTGCACTTGGACAGACAGAGGAGGAGTGGACTTTACCCCACAGCGTGGCACAGAGCCAGAGCTGTCATCAGGACCCCCGGGGCATCCGTCCCAGGCCCAGGGGCTCCAAAGGCCGTGCTTTCCCCACGGCCCTTGGCTGCCCCTCCTGCCCTTCACGCTGGGTGGGGCAGGGCCACATGCTGTCCCTGGCTGCTGCCTAAGCCCGGGTCTGCTGTCAGCTTCCACGTAGCCTTAGAGTCACTAAAGTCCAAGAGGCCTGGGAATGTGTCACCTTCCACGTGGAGTCACAGGGGAGAGGGAGGCGGGGAGGCCACCTCAGGGGCTTTAAATGGCTGGCTGGCTCCGGCTCCGAGCACAGCAGCACAGGTGCACTGCCTGAGGTCCTCTCCTCAGGTCCCCTCGGGCTTCGGGAAGGATCCAGGGCAGCACAAGACCCCTGCAGTAGAGCGCGGAGCCCAACATGTTCCTGAAGGCCGTGGTCCTGACCCTGGCCCTGGTGGCCTTCACCGGTAAGTAGAAGCTGACTTCGGAGGGGCTGCAAGGAGTGGGCAGAGTGGAGAGGCTGGGCCTGGGGCTGCCATTTGCCAGCTGGCTCCCTGCAGAGCTGGCCACATCCCCACGGCCGGGCAGGCCCACCAGCACAGCGCTCATACCAGTTGCACCTGTGCCTGTGGCTGCCGATGAGCTGAACCAGGACGGGAGAGAGTGGATGGGGCTCACCTACCATCACCCAGCCAGCCTGCAGCCCAGAGCCGGGGCAGAGGGCCCGGGAGGGAGGCAGGCCCACACAGACTGTTCTCTGTTCCCTGCCCAGGTGCCCAGGCTGAGGTCAGCGCGGACCAGGTGGCCACTGTGATGTGGGACTACTTCTCGCAGCTGAGCAACAACGCCAAGGAGGCTGTGGAACAGCTCCAGAAGTCGGAGCTCAGCCAGAAGCTCAAGTAAGAGGGGTGCAGCTGGCGGACTGGGGCTCTTAGAGGTCACGCTGTGCACTGGCCTGGGCTGTGTTTAGGGGCAGCAGCTGGGGGCTCGGGGCACACAGGTGCACTGCCTTAGGCTGGTTCTCCGGACCTGGGATCAGACTGAATTACCCAAAGGCACCTTCCTGTAGTGACGATCTAGGGCTTCACACATCCTACCACCGAGGCTCATGACAGAAGGGATGCGAGCGAGATGTCACATGAACTGGCTCCTGACGCACTCCAGAAGGAGAGATCCCATGAAAGGAGGGGTAGTGGGGACACTGGGGAAGTCTCTGGGCCCAGGCAGGGAGCCGGCCCCTTGCTCTGCAGAGGGGTGAGCACAAGCTTCGATCTCGCAGTGGGAGCCCAGGTTGCAGTACACCCTATTCCAGAAGGACCTCAAAGTCCAATCCTAATGCAAACAAGGAGGAAAAGCAAACTGCTAAAGGTCACAGGTTAGGAGCTAGCGGCACTGGGGCGCCCTGGGAGCCCGGGAGAGGCAAACTCAGTGCCCATTGCCTCCATGCTCCGACCTCATATCCCCACCACCACCACCGGGGGCAGCTGCTGGGATAGGATGCGTGAGGTCGGGCCCCCTGCTCACTCACCTGTCCCAGGCCGGTGCAGGCCAGCGCTCCACAAGCGGCCAACCTCTTGTGCCCTTCCTCCACAGCAACCTCTTCCAGGACAAGCTCGGGGAGGTGAACACGTACGCCGATGACATGCAGAAAAAGCTGATGCCCTTCATCGTGGACCTGCAGGAGCGCTTCACGAAGGACTCGGAAAAGCTCAAGGAGGAGATTCGGAAGGAGCTGGAGGACCTGCGCGCCCAGCTGCTGCCCCGCGCCCAAGAGGTGAGCCAGAAGATCGGGGACAACATGCAGAGCCTGCAAGAGCTCCTGGCACCCTACACGACCGAGCTGCGCACACAGGTCAACGCGCAGGCCGAGCAGCTGCAGCACCAGCTGGCCGGGTACACGCAGCGCATGCAGACCACGTTCCACGAGAACATGGGCAACCTGCAGGCCTCCCTGACACCCTACACCGACGAGCTCAAATCCAAGATCGACCAGAAGGTGGGGGAGCTCAAGGGGCACCTCACGTCCTTCGCCGACAACCTCAAGACCAAGATCGACCAGAACAAGGAGGGGCTGCGCATCAGCCTGGCCCCCTACACGCAGGACATGCAGGAGAAGCTCAACCACCAGCTCGAGGGCCTGGCTTTCCAGATGAAGAAGAACGTGGACGAGCTCAAGGCCCAGTTCTACGCGAACGCCGAGGAGCTGCGGGGGCAGCTGGTGCTGGCGGCCGAGGACGTACGCAGCAAGCTCAGCGGCAACGGCGAGGGGCTGCAGAAGTCGCTGGCGGAGCTGAGCGGCCGCCTGAGCAGGCAGGTGGAGGAGTTCCGCCGCAAGGTGGAGCCCTACGGCGAGACCTACAACAAGGCCTTGGTGCAGCAGGTGGAGCAGTTCAGGCAGATGCTGGGCCCCTATGCGGGGAACGTGGAAGGCCACTTGAGCTTCTTGGAGAAGGACCTGAGGGACAAGGTCAGCTCCTTCTTCAGCACCATGAAGCAGAAAGAGATCCAGGACACACCCCCGGCCGACGCCCTCCCGGGGCAGGGGCAGGAGCAGGTGCAGGCACTCCCACTGGCCCCCCTGGAGAGCTGAGCTGCCCCTGGTGCCCTCGCCCCCGTCCTCCCGGCACCTGCCCCGCCCTGCCACCTGTCTGTCAGTCTGTCCCAAAGCACTTCTTGTATGAGCTTGAGGACACGTGTCCGGTGGGAAGTGACGCTCCCTCTCACTATTCAATAAAGCCTCTGAGACGCTAGGCCGGTCTGGTGTGGGACTCCTTGCGGCCCGCCTGCGATGGGGAGGAGGCCACCACTTGGCAAGGCTTTGGGGGAGACTGGGGGCCGGGGAGACCATGGGGAGAGCAGGAGAGGGTGTGCTGGGGAGGGAGATGGGAAAATATGTCGCATGTTATCCAAAGACAAAACAGATAACCCAGGTGTTCACCTGCCCAACAGTATTCACTGACGGGTCTCAGTGTGCCAGTCATTGTTCAGGCCCCGGACAATGGGCAAGCAGCTTTTATGGAGCTGTGTGCCTGACTCGGGGCTTCCCACAGAGGGGTCACCAAGAGACGAGCAGGACATGGTTTCTGGCCTCTGAGAGCTCCTGGTCCCGTGGTGGGGACTGCCCTTCCTCGCAGATGAAGTTCTGTGCCCTTGCTTGATTTATTTATGCCAAGTGTAGGTTAGCCCAGCCCACCCCATCCCCATTATACAAGTGATGCATGTTTGTTTCTGTAACCCTGACTTTCAAATGAATAAAATAAATCTTTATTTTAAAAAATGAAACCTCAGGAGTGAGTAGCTGAATCTTCTCTGTAGGACACAGGCCTTGCAGCAGGTGCGACAGAAGCTCTGACACCTCCAGAGCATAGGGCTTGCCCAGGGCACCCCAGTGCTTTGCTAGGCAGAGTTCCAGCCACACCCCTCCACACCCCCCAAGCTCAGAGGTCAGAAATGCTCTGGGGACGTCAGAGGGGTCACTACCCCTGAGGTCTCTAGTCCCTGAGTGGCCCTGGCCAGGGCAAGGGGAGGAGGCTGGAGACCCGTTCTGCTGTACCCGCCAGCCTGGCTGCTCTGGAGGGAGTTCCTGACAGGATCAAAAGCAGCTCCTGGTGTGGGGACGCTGTGTCCTCCTGCCATTGTCCTAGGACACTCTGTGCTCCCAGCATGAGGGGTGCACACAGTGGTTTGCTCCGAGGAGAGAAACAAGCTTGGAGTTCCATGGGGACTCTGCGTTCCTGTGACTGACAGTCGGAGGGCGGGACCATGGCTGTCTGCCTTGCTGTGTGATGGCAACCCCAGGCTCGCCTGCGTCAGCGAGTACGGGTTTGAGCTGCTGGGCCTGAGACGGCCGATCAGTGATGGGACCTGCGGGCCTAGGGTCTGAACCGCACCTGTGTGGGGCATTGGGATTGCAGGGGTGCGCCTGCTCTCAGTCCAGCTCTTTTGCCATCCCCTCCAGCAAGTGATCATGACTGCATTTGAATAAACAGCCTCTTGGGCTCCGGCCACCTGCTTCTTTGTTCATCATTTCTTTGAGTCCATTTTCTGTTGCTTCCTGACATTGGGTGAGGTTGTTTAGCTCACAGTTCTGAAAGCCAAGAGCGTGGCCCTTGCACTGGCTGGCTCTGGTGAGGGTCTTCTGGCTGCATCACAGTGGCAGTGTGTGTGAGAGGGAGAGATCACATCGGGAGACTTGAAGCCAAAGACGTCCAGGGCCAGGCTGGCTCTTTTGATAACAACCTGTCTGCGTGGTAACCAGCCAGGACCCCTCAAGAAGAAACAGTCCCCTCTGGGGGTGGCTCCCTGAAAGGCCACCTCTCAGCCTTGCTCACTAAGGACCGAGCTCCCTGCACGTGAACCTCTGGGGCCAACCTCAGGGAAGCCCCAGCATCACTGTGGCTATAGAGGGCGTCCCTGGAGCCTCACTGACAGCGTTCATTTTGTGCGGCTCCTGGGTGTTCAGCAGGCTGTCGCGGAAGTCCCGCTGATGGAGTCCCGAGGCTGGGTCCTAAAGGGTGTCGTGGCTCTCTTTGGCTTGCTCTTGCGTCACTTGTTCTGAGGGAGGACAGCTGCCTTGTCATGAGGACACTCAAGCAGCCCCATGGAGCCGTCCCTGCGGGGAGCATCCTGCCCCAACAGCCTGCAGGTCCTCCAGCCTCAGTCACACCTGCAGGTTACTGGAGCCCCAGGCAACATTCGGCTTGCAACCTCATGTGGGACCCTCACCCAGAAACACAGCCACACTGAGGCCCTGAAGAAACTGCCAGTCAGGGCCGGGCATTTGGACTAGCGGTTGAGACTCTGAGATGCCCGTATCCCACGTTGGAGTGCCTGGGTTTGTGTCCTGATTCGAGCTTCCTGCTAAAGCAGAACCTGGGAGGCAGCAGGGGTGGCTCATGTTCTTGGGCCACTGCCACTAACATAGGAGACCAGGACTGACTTCCTGGCTCCTGGCTCCAGCTTGCACCAGCCCAGTTTGGCCGTTGCAGTCATTTGAGGAATGGAACTCAGTCTATGTCTTTCAAATAAATAAATAAATAATCTATTTAAAAAGTTAAAAGACAATGCAGGAGATTGCAAATGTCTACTGCTGTGCTAAGACACTAAGTTCTGGAGAGACTTGTTATGCAGCAACAGCTGACCGGTACAGAGCCTGGCACGTGGTCGCCACTCCACTGCCCAGCAAACAAATCCTGCTTAGCACAGGATCTTCCACTGAGGCGATTTACCATCTCTCACCCTGATCCATCCCGTCTTTGGACGATCCTGTGAAGATGACTCAAACTAAACAGGCCCGGGGCCGGCACAGTGGCTCAGCAGCTTAAAGCCCCAACCTGCGGTGCCAGCATCCTAAAAGGGTGCCAGTTTGAGTGCCAGCTGCTCCACTTCCGGTCCAGCTCTCTGCTGTGGCCTGGGGAAGCAGCAGAAGATGGCCCAAGTGTCTGGACCCCTGCAGCCACGTGGGAGACCCGGAGGAAGCTCCTGGCTCAATGCTTTGGCATGGCCCAGTCCTGACTTTTGCCAGATGGGGGATGGAAGATCTCTCTCTCTCTCTTTTTCTTTTTGTTTCTCCTTCTCTCTCTCTCTGTAGTTCTGCCTTTCAGATAAATAAATAAATCTTAATAAAAACTAAATTGTTTCTTTCCACTACAGCTTCCATGTTGTGTTCTTATTTGTACTCCTCTGCTCTAAAATTATTAAAATTTACCTGGAAGCTTCCTCAGCACATTTCCTTCACTTTGATCTTCCTTTCAATTCTCCTTTAGCCACAGGATAAGCATCCTCCTGCACCAGGGATCCAGGTGGGTCAGGCCCTCCGACGTTGGAACCACCAGGCTAAGCGCCTGCTCCCAAGCTCCCTTGTAGATGTTCATTTGTCTTTATCACTCTGAGTATCTTTCATGTCAGTATCTTTCTTCAAATGGCCGGTAATCCTCCCTTGGTTGTTCACATTTGAAGAATGGATGGGGGGTGATATAAAGGTGGTTTGAAGCTCCAAGTACAAGGTGAGTGCTTGCCAATCGAGAACTCCACTGGAGGGGGAACTGCAGCCATGCGTAGCTGGAGAACCCCCAGTGGCAAAACCCTGAGGTCTTTCCCCTGAGCTGGTCATGTTCTGCCGACAAGTTTCTCCATTCTCCCGCCTGGAGGGTAAGGGCCTGGGTGTGTGTTCTTGGGGCCAGAGAAGCAGCAGAATGGGGGCTCGTTCATGCGTTCACAGGGTGAACTTGGGTTCAGTCCTTCTGTGTCTAGCGCAGGACTCCTGCCCTTGACACTGCTGGCATTGCTCTCTTTCTTTTCTCCACTCCTCTACCAAGGCGAGAAAGGGGAGCTGGAGCTCCAGTCTCTCCTTACATCACGTCAACTAACCTCTCGTTAGCCTTCTCATTCACCTCAACTCTCAGGGGTACCCGGTACCTCGGGTTCAGGGCTGTCTCGGATGTGCAAGCCCCCTTCATGTGGGAGACACTATGGATGAATATATTTGATATGACAAACCGCTGGCCACTGTCTGTGGAACTCCCCGAGAAGAAGGAGGCGAGTTGTAATCCACAGGCAGGTGCAGCGTGGACATACAGCAGCTCCCGTGCTCTCCTGCAATTCCTCAGTCTTTTGCGATCCCGGGGTGGGGTGGGGCGGGGCGGAGTGGGCCATAAATCACGCTGCTGCTATCTTTGCCCACGACAGCTTGAGACCAGCATCTTCAGACCTCTGCTAAATTAGTGGCAACTGTGCTGTCTGCTTTCTAGTTTCCAAAAATGTGGATGCAAGTCTTTTCTTCCAGTCTTCTGGAAGGCTACAGCTTTTCTTTTCTTCCTTTTTTTCTTTTAAAGATTGATTTATCTATTTGAAAGTCAGAGTTACAGAGGAGAGGCAGAGAGAGAGAGAGAGAAAGAGAGAGAGAGAGAGAGAGACAGAGAGAGAGAGAGGTCTTCTATCTGCTGGTTCACTCCCCAAATGGCCACAACAGCCAGGACTGGGTCAGACTGAAGCCAGGACCTGAAGCTTCCACCTTGTCTCCCAAGTGGGCACAGATATTTGGACCACCTACTGCTGCTTTTCCCAGGCCATTAGCAGGGAGCTGCATTAGAGGTGAAGCAGCCAGCCCCTATATCCTTTCTTTAAAACAAGACAAAACAAAAAAAACTTTTCACTAAAGTTTTAGGAGCGTTTCAGGAAAAAAAAAAGTGAAATTAAACACATACATTCAATCTGCCGTGTTTATCTGAACAGCCACAGAAGCAGCACAGAGATTGCTGGTGGGTTTGTGATACAGAGGCCATGCCGCTGCGGCCTCCCTCCCCTGGAGGGCTTCAGTGTGGAAGGGATCTGCTTGCCCTGAGAACACTCTTCAATTTAAAACTTATCTGAAAATAAATAAATAAAATTTATCTTAAGAAAATAATCGTGAGGTTCATGCATTTAGCTGTAAGGATATTCACTGCATTGTCATTTATAATTTCAAAAGTTGAATACCATGTAAATGACAAACCAAGTTACTAAACAACTTGGTCCCATAAGAATAAACTTGTCAAATGCAAATATATGCTTAGATTAAAAATGTGGAAGGATATGTAAATGTTGATGGTGGCAGAATTAAGAGTTACTCTTTTTCTTTTTGCTTATCTGTGTTTTCCATTTTTCTATGTTGTGTTTTTATGTGAACAAAACAAAAAGCTCTTCACTAATTTTAGTTGGCAGTTTAACATCTCGATAGATGAGCGCTCGCACTCAGGAAATCCAGGCGTGCTCAGTTCCCACCCATGAGCGCTTGGGCCAGGCTGCCCCTTGCTTCCTGCAGGCTGCCCTTCCTCCACGACTTTTCAGTGCATCTCAAAGGCCCTCCACAGAACACCCCAGGGAGATACTCACTCTGCAACTCTGCATCTGGACAAGCTTGATTTCTCCCGTGAATCAGATGTGCCTCCCCCTTCCGAATCACAACAGTTGTGTAACTGACTGGATTTTGCCTCCTCGTGCATTTCCAGGAAACCCGGAGCCAACATGAAAACGTCAGCTCTGGCAACAGCCCCGTCTCTTACGGCTCCTATGATTGTGTTCTTCAAAGGGCCATGATTTTCTGCTATTCCTTTCATTTCCCTTAGTCCTGAGGCTTTCTCCCCCGCCCCCTTCTATTGCTATTTTAAGTTTTATTTCTAGTGCCCTCAAATCTTTGCTGATGAAGAGGAGTGTACATAAGCAAAACATAAACGAGTAAATGATCCAAGTCGTTATCTGTACTACACGCCATCACCGTGCTGACTCAGCATGTGCTTGAAACACTGCTGCGTTAGAGTCCACGTGGTCGCCCTGCCCAAGGGTTGACTCTGACACCTGACCCCCAGGCACCTGCCAGGCATGGTGATCTCAGCCTGGGGAGGATAAACAGGCCACAGTGGCAGCCTGAGGACCCAAGGACCCAAGGACCTGGTGTCGTGGCTATGGGGGAGCTGGTTCTGCCTATGCAGGAGATGGAGAAGAGGGGGAGCCGAGGGGGCATGCTCAAGTGTGGATGGGACACGGAGGGAGAGGTGGCCTCCACCCCTGGGATGACCGGGCAGCTCTGTGGGCCTGGCTGTCCTTTCTCTGGCTGGCCCTGAGCTACTGTCCTGGGACCGTGCTTCCAGGGCCCTTTTTCTCCCAAATCATGCACCCAGTTGGGTGCAGCACGAGGCACTGCAGGCACAGCGGGTCCCGGGGGTCTCCCAGGGAGATATGCAGAGGCGCTCTTTGTGTTTCTGGTCTTAGGAGCAGAGTCCTCCCGGTCCGAGCCCCAGACAGTTTGCTTAGCGAGGACTTTGGAGTCAGATAGATGTGGAAGTGACCCAGGGTGAGACCTTGAGCAAGATAGGGAATCTCTCCGGGCCCCAGGCTCTCTGCTACGGAAGATGGATAACAGCATCTACCTGGAGTACTGACTTCAGCCTGCCAGATAATGGAGTAAATCCTGGACTCTAGGGAGAGATTCCTGGGGGTAAAGTTGTTTGAAACCTGTCTGGCCGGCTCAGGAAGGCATGGAGACTTGGGGCTCCAGCTGTTCTGGGCCCTACATCATTTCCCCAGCACCCTAGCTGTACCCTGTCTGGCACACAGCAACTGGTCCCACCCCTCGGCCAGCTGTCTCCGCCCAAGCTCTGGGTCTGCTTGCTGCTATGCTAATCTGCCTCGGAGCCTACACCTGAGTTCCTGCTCACACCCGGCACAGAGGGGCTGGGGAAACACCCCCCTTCTCTTTCCTGCGTATTCTTTGCAGGAAAGAGAAGGTGACCCTGCCACCAGTCCACATGTCCATTCCCACAGGTTCACCCTGTTGGCCCCTGGGACGAACTCGGTTACCTAGCCCCTCCCCCTCCTCCTCCCTCCACTCCCTGACCTTCGTTCAAGTCCCTGGGCTCCTGGCTTCTCCACGGCCTCCTTTGTGTCTTGCTGCTTCCTGCCTGCCTTGGCTGGGCACACCTGGCTGTGTCGGGCGCCTCGCCCCTGCTGCTGCCTTCCACAGGCTCTGCAGCCTCAGGCACACGGCGCCCAGTGCCCAGCCCAGCAGCTCACCCATCTCCGAGGCTTGCCGTGCCATCCTCCTCCAGGGACATCGCCCTTCCCCTCTCGCCTCCTCCACACACTCAGTCTCATTCAGCCACCACACAAGTGCACCCTGGAAACCCACCTCTCAGACATCTTCTCCAGCCCTCGCACTTGCCCTTTGTGCTGCACCTGGCCCACCCCCACCCCGCAAGCAGCTCTCTTCCATCCTTCTCCTCCCTCACGCACCTGCAAAGCCCCCCTCAGGCTAGATCCCGCATCTGCACACCACCGTGTGGGCTCCTCTTACAGAAAACTGTGCTCTGACTTAGGCCATCGCTAATTCTAGGCCTCCTGCTCTAAGCGGGCTCTTGGCTAGGGTCTGGTGAGCCTTCTTTGTGCTGTTCTCCGAGGACACGAACATCCTCTCTAGCCCCTCCTGCCCCAGATTCTCCAGAGGCTGCGGCTCTCAAGCTTCTGCAGCCACTGTGCCGCAGCCACTGTGCCGAAACACCTGCTCACCCCGGAGCGTCCTGTGCACCAGCCCATGTGTCCTCGCCAGCCTTTTCTCTCTCTACCCTTTCAGCCATCTGATATTGGTCTCTTCTATTTTTAAATTTTTGAAGATTTATTATATTTATTTGAAAGACAGAGTTACAGAGAGAGGTAGAAACAGAGAGAGAGGTCTTCCATCCGCTAGTTCACTCCCCAGATGGCTGCAACGGCTGGAGCTGCGCCGATCCGAAGCCAGGAGGCAGGAGCTGCTTCCAGGTCTCCCACATGGGTGCCAAGGACCCGGGCCATCCTCCACTGCTTTCCCAGGCCACAGCAGAGAGCTGGATCGGAAGAGGAGCAGCCAGGACTCGAACCGGCACCTATATGGGATGCTGGCGCTTCAGGCCAGGGTGTTAACCCGCTGTGCCACAGCGCTGGCCCCCTATTTTTAAAATTTTATAATGAAATATTTCAAGTATGCATAAAATCACATATGACAGCATCATTAACATACTTGTTCCCATGACCAAGAAATAACAAACACGGATGACTTCACATTTGTGTCTTAGAATCATTTTTTAAAAAGTAAAATGCAACACATGTGGTTGCCTTCTTCCCCAGTGCTATTTATTTTCCTTTGTTCCATTTACCAGCCTGAAATTGGTGAGTCCCCTTGCTATCCTGGTTTTGTTTTTTTGTATATATTTATGTGTCCAAAATGATGGTATTGTTTTATGTTGTACAAATGTACGAAATAGTGTACAAGTGTTGATATCCTTCGGCGTCTTGCTTTATTCCCCCTCACACTGTGCTCTGGGGACATGAGCTGGCGTCTGGTCTAGTGGCTAGGATGCTGCCTGTGACAACTGCATCCCGTACTGGATGCTTCAGGTTGATCCTGGTCTGCTCCCCACTCAGGTTCTGGCTCGTGTGCACCCTGAGAAGAGGTGGTGCTGGCTCAAGTGGTTGGGTTCCTGCTGCCTACACGGGAGACTTGGAAAGTTCCCAGCTCCTGGCCTCATCCAAGCCAAGCCCCAGCTTGCAGGCGTTTGGGAAATGAGTCGGAAGATGACAACTAACTCTCTCTCTCTCTCTCTCTCACTTTGTGCCTCTCAATAAAATAAATAATTTTAAGTGCATTTCCACTTTTAAAAAAAGTTATATATATGAAGCCCTTTGTGTTTGTCAGCTGTGCAGCTTCCAGTCTGTGGCCATACCATCACTCACCCGTTCCTTTACTGAGGGATACACAAATTATGTTCCTTTTCCCTCCCTCCTTTCTTCCTTCCATACTTTTTTGCTGTTGCAAACAATACTAGGACTTCTTTTGAAGCCTGGTATATGCTTGATTGTGGAAAACACTTTATATTTCCTGGGGTACAAAGTTTGTTATAAAGCAAGTGTATGGGGGCCGGCGCTGTAGCGCAGCAGGTTAAAGACCTGGCCTGGAGAGCCGGCACCCCATATGGGGGCCAGTTTGAGTCCTGGATGCTCCACTTCCGATCCAGCTGTCTGCTATGGCTTGGGACAGCAGTAGGAGATGGCCCAAGTGCTTGGGTCCCTGCACCCATGTGGGAGACTTGGAAGAAGCTCTTTGCTCCTGCCTTCGAATTGGCACAGCTCTGGCTGTTGCAGCCATCTGGGGAGTGAACCAGCGGATAGAAGACCTCTCTCTGTGTCTCTACCTCTCTCTGTAACTCTGTCTTTCAAATAAATAAAATAAATAATTTTAAAAAAGCAGGTTTATGGATTATTGCTTAAATCTCTTTTTTTTTCCTTTGTGTCTACTAATTTTTGAGGAAATGGTATTAAAAAAATATCCCACCCAATCTGTCAAGTTCTCTTTGTGACTCTGTAGGTTTTTGGTTCAGATATTCTGAAGCTATACAGTTAGGTTCAGAATTGTTTTATTTTCCTGTTGAATTCTTTCTTCTCTTGTTAAGTAATGATACACTTAATCCTTATTAATTTTTCTTACCACAAGCTGATATTGTATTATACATTCTGATAACATACTATATATCTACTTTTTTGGTAAATGTTTGGTGTGTGTGGGTTTTTTTTTAAGATTTTATTTATTTATCTGAGAAGTAGAGTGACAGACAGAGAGAGACAGAGACAGAGAGACAAATTTTCCTTCTGCTGGTTCACTCCCCAAATGGCCATATCAGCCAGAGCTGAGCTGATAAGAAGCCAGGAGCCAGGAGCTTCTTCAGGGTCTCCCATCTGAGGGCAGGGTCCAAACGTTTGAGCCATCTTCTACTGCTTTCCCCGTCCATAGCAGAGAGCTGGATAGGAAGAGGTGCAGCTGGACACAAGCCAGTGCCCATATGAGATGCCGGCACCACAGGCTGAGGCTTAGCTTACTACGCTCCAGTATCAGCTCCTGGTGTGTCTTTTTAAAGTCTCTTTTTCCTCTCCCAACTTTTTGGACTTCTTCTGACATTATCTTTTAGATATGCCTCTTATAAATAGTAAATAACAAGAAGTTTTGTGAAATTCAATCTACGAACAATAGTAACAATAAGAAGTTCTCATTTAGCACCTACTGAGTGTCAAGCATAGTTGCATGTTTTGTTTTTTCTTAAAAAAAAAAAAAAAACAACCTGTATTAGAACGTTACTCCCTGGGGCTGGTGTTGTGGTAAAGCCACCACCTGTGATGTCAGTATCCCATATGGGTGCTGGTTTGAGTCCTGGGTGCGCCACTTCTCACCTGGCTCCCTGCTAATGCACTTGGGAAAGCAGTGGAAGATGGCCTAAGTGCTTGGAATCCTGCACCCAGTGGAAGACCCAGAAGAAGCTCCTGGCTCCTGGCTTTTCCCTGGCCCAGCCCCGGCTGTTGTGGCCATTTGGTGAGTGAACCAGTGGATGGAGGACCTCTGTCTTTCACTTCTTCTCTCTGTGTAGCTCTGACTTTCAAATAAATAAATAAATGTTTAACAAAAAGAAAAAGAAAATCCATTACTTCCCATACATCCTTTGAGGTAGATATTAGCATCTCCCCATTGTACAAATGGGGAAACTGAGGCATAGGGAAGTTAAATAAGTTGCCCAAGTCATAGAGCTACTGAGTGGCAGAATTTTAACCCCGGAGTCCAGCTCCAGAGTGGGTGCTTTTTATACAGATTTCTTTTATTTGTTTGAAAGGCATAGTGACAGAGGAAGAGAGACAGAGAGGAGAGAGAGAGAGAGAGGAAGAGAGATTGATCTTCCATCTGCTAGTTCACTCCTCAAATGGCTACAACAGTCAGGGCTGGGCCAGGCAGAAGCCAGGAGCTTGAACCCCATCCTGGTCTCCATGTGGGTGGCAGGGGCTCATATACTTGGGTCATCTTCCGCTGCTTTCTCAGTCGTATTAGTAGGAAGCTGGATCAGAGGAGTAGCTGGATCAGAGGAGCAGCTGGACTCATGCTTACCTGCTGTGCCACAATGCTGGCCCCCAGGGTGCGTGTTTTATGGCACATTTAGTGTTTACCTTGATGGTGATCATTGTCTTATTTCTGTCACATTATTTTATATTTTCTATTTACCATTTTTTTTGCTTGTTTATTTTTTCTTTTTCTTTTTTTTTTTAAACAATTTATTTGAGAGGCAAAGGCATATGAAGAAACACAAGAGAGACAAAAGTGCCCACAACAGCCGAGGCTGGGCCGGGTCAGAGCCAGGAGCCACCACGTGAGCCATCTCCGGCTGCCTCCCGCGTCTGCACCAGGGAGTCAGAGCTGCCCTCACACCCCACTCTCTGATGTGGGAGGCGGCCTCTGAACTGCTCACTTACAAATGCCGGCCACCCAGCTTTCTTCTCCATCTTCTACCCGTCTTCTATCCTTTTAACGAATACACAATTTTACGTGTTTTTAAAATCACTTTTAAAATCAAACTGCACATGGTTTAAAGAGTCCTTTCCACTAGTCAGCATAAAACAGCAGTGCTCCCTCAACTGCACCTTATCTTCCCACTGCAGTGCTCCCTCAACTCCACCTTATCTTCCCACTGCAGTGCTCCCTCAACTCCACCTTAACCCCTTCCCACTCCGGGAAGCCTGTGCCATCACTTTCGACTGCAACTCCTCTTCTGTTGAGGTTTATGATTCCCCATGGTGGTCGGCGCACACTGGTTTCTCTATCACACATGCCCGCCTCATACACACCACAGCCCCCAACATCCATGCTCTCTTCTGTCTCTTGCCTTCTTCCTCTGCCTCTCAATTTCTTGTACCACAGTTTGTACTAAAATGGTGATATTGGGGTTGGTGCTGTGGCATAAAGACTAAAGCTGCCGCCTGCAGCACTGGCGTTCACAGTGGCTCCACTTCCAATCCAGCTCCCTGCTAATGCACCTGGGAGGGCAGTGGAAGATGGCCCAAGTGCTTGGGGCCCTGCAGCCACATGGGAGACCCGGATGAAGCTTCTGGCTCCTGGCTTTGGCCTGGCCCAGCTCCACCTGCTACAGCCATTTGGGGAGTAAACCAGCGGATGGATGATCTCTCTCTCTCTCTCTCTCTCCCTTTCAAATAAATAAATAAATAAATCTTAAAAATAAATAAATAAATATATAGATAAGTCTTAAACCAGTGACGTCATGAAACCGTGTTCATGTGGTCATGATTATGGTGCATGCTTTCACAGCTCAAACGTGATTTGCTGTAACGTTTTCCATGGGTTTCAGTCAATTTCCACCCACTGGTGTAAATCTAGAAAATGGGAAGCAAGCCTGAGAGTAAAGCAACGAACTCTTGCAAAGTATCTGGACTCTTGCTCCATGAATTTGACCTTGTTGAAATCAACCAGTGATTGACTGAGACTGTTTGGGGAGAGATGCCAGATGGTACAAAACAAATGTTTGCTCCTTAGACTTCCTTTCTGCCCGGCAGCCCCCAGGGTGGCTGGGGCCCTGAGGGCTGCATGCATTTTTGGGCAGTGTCGACCCAGGAAGCAGCACCACAGGCTTTAGAAGCATCCACGGGGCTGGCACTGTGGCCTAGTGGGTAAAGCTGCCGCCTGCAGTGCTGACATCCCATATGGACACCAGTTCGAGTCCCGGCTCTCCATTTCCAAGCCAGCTCTCTGCTACGGCTTGGGAAAGCAATGGAAAATGGCCCAAGTCCTTGGGCCCCTGACCTGCATGGGAGACCTGGAGGAAGCTCCTGGCTCCTGACTTTGGATCAGCGCAGCTCAGCTGTTGCGGCCAATTGGGGAGTGAACCAATGGATGGAAGATCTCTCTCTCTCTCTCTCTCTCTCTCTCTCTCTCTTTCTCTCTCTCTCTCTCTCTACCTCTCCTTCTCTCTCTGTGTGTGTAACTCTTTCAAGTAAATAAAAAAAAAAAAAGCACCCACGAGCGAGCCAGACCTCATGACCTGGATCCTGGACCTTCTGGTTCAAGGGGGACTCCCTTATTTCGGTGGAAGACCCCCTTCTCTTGTTCCCAAGAAGAGTGCCTGGGAGGTAGGCTTTTCAGATCATTTCTGAAAATGTCTTCATGCTACCTCACTCTGAAAGGCTATTATGCAGTAGTGTAATATTGGAGATTGAAAATAAAATGTATCTCACACTTTGGAATGTCTGCTTATATTGCTTTGGAGCCTCGGGGTGGCTGCTGAGGAGGCTGAGGCCGTTTTCCATGGGACCTGTTGCTGTTGCTGTCATTCTCTCCAGAAGTTCTTAGCATCTTCCCTTCAGCCCTGGGCTTCTGTTATGCCCCGATGATGTGCCTTGGGCTGGATCTATTTCCACCCACTGTGTTGGATGCTAAAGTACTAGATGGGCTCTTTTTTTAAAAATATTTATTTTATTTTTTTTATTTGAAAGGCAGAATTACCAAGAGACAGAGGGAGAGACAGAGAGAGATTGCCTATCTGCTCCCCAGATGACCACAATGACCAGGGCTGGGCCAGGTCCAAGCCAGGATGGAGCTTCTTTCAGGTCTTCCATGCGGATGCAGTGGCCCAAGCACTTGGGCCGTCTTGTACTGCTTTCCCAGGTCATAGCAGAGAGCTGGATCAGAAGTAGAGCAGCTGGGACTCAAACCGGCGCCCACATGGGATGCCAGCACTGCAGGCAGTGGCTTTTTCCTCTATGCCACAGCGCCCTGAGATAAAGAGTATTTAACAATCAACTGTGATGTGTGAACTTTGATTGGATCTTTAATTAATTAATTAATTTATTTATTTTGACAGGCAGAGTGGACAGTGAGAGAGAGAGACAGAGAGAAAGGTCTTCCTTTGCCGTTGGTTCACCCTCCAATGGCTGCCGCGGCCAGCGCGCCGCGCTGATCCGATGGCAGGAGCCAGGAGCCAGGTGCTTTTCCTGGTCTCCCATGGAGTGCAGGACCCAAGCACCTGGGCCATCCTCCACTGCACTCCCTGGCCACAGCAGAGAGCTGGCCTGGAAGAGGGGCAACCGGGACAGAATCTGGCGCCCCAACCTGGACTAGAACCCGCTGTGCCGGCGCCGCTAGGCGGAGGATTAGCCTAGTGAGCCGCGGCGCCGGCCTGGATCTTTATTTACGAATAAAAAGACAACAATTAAAAACACTTTTTAAAAGGAAAATGGGAGAAATTTGAGCATGGACTGTCTTATCAGTGATAACATGGGACCATTGCTAATTTTCTTAGGTATTATAACGGGATTGTGGTTTGGGAGAGGGATGTCCTTATTTTTTAGGACATGAAAACTGAAGTTATGTAGAGGAAAAGTGAATGTCATCTGCAACTTCCACATGGGTAAATGTGTATGTATACACATTTTATGTGGAGAGAGAGAGAGAGAGAGAGCGTGCGTGCAAATATAGCCAAATGTTAGCAATGACTGAACCCGGGTACTGAGTGTAAGGGTGATTCTTGCACTGTTCATTCAGCTCGTCTGTACTTTTCAGTGTTCATACTAAACTACAAGAAGCATGAAGTTGAGGGGAAGTCTTGGGGATACCATCTGGACCCCAGGGAATCCTTGAAACTTGTTTTCTGTAGGTCTGATTCCTCAGGATAGTTAAATTCCTCAGGGAGAAGGTTCTTCCAGCCCCTTCCTGGAGGTACAGTCTAGCTGGCCACGGTATTGGATGACACGAGGGCAGTGCGTGGAGCCAGGGGTCTCAGCATTTAATACTTGAAGTTTTCCTTAATTTGTTTAAATGCCAGGACTCTGGCTGCCCACGGGCCAGAGACACCCCCCGCATACCCTCACCCCCATTTTCCAGAGAGCAAGCCGCAGGTGGAAAGGACAGCCACCCAGCTGGGCAGAGCTGGAGCACAGCTGCTCCTCAGGGCTCTCAGCCAAGAACGACGACTTCAGGCCCACCGTCACCCAGGCTGCTAGAAGAACCTCTTGTGGCCGGTGTCTGGGCTTTAAGGAGCTTCAAGATGCATCCTCTCAAGTCTGCCCAGTTACTACCGATGGACCATCCGGGAACTTTACCACTTCCACAATGTTCTTGCTTTTGTCTCCTTTTCTATTCTTCTTGTGGGTTTATGCATTTTTAAGAAGTGCACTTTCATGCCACTTTATTGGGATTGCAGAACACAGCAGTGGCTAATGCATGCACTCAACCCGTCCTCCTTTACTAGAAATCAATCTGATGCTCTTTAGTCCCTTGCCCAAACACCCGGTCAAAGTCACCCATTCTTCCCATTCTTTTAATGGGTTATCTTTAAAATTTTTGGTATTCTTGCCTGACCTAACAAAGTCTAAAGGTAATCAATATTCCTGACTTCCTTCTGAATAATGCAAAGACTACTGAATGCTTTAACTTTGCTCTTGCTCTCATTTTCACATTACTTTGCCCTGCAATTTTAGTTCCGCATTTTTTTAAACATTTTTCTTAAAGTAGTCTTTCTCTCTTTCTCCCTCTCTCTCTGTCTCACACACACACACACATTTAGACCCCCTATCATGTGATAAGCATAAAGCACTGCAAATACAGCAATGAATTAAATTACATATATATTTTGTTAGAACTATATGAAATTGCCAATATTTGATCAATTTTAGTTATAAAAACATATCTCATCTGCATATGGTTTTTTTAAAAGGAACTTTCATAATATAGGTTTGCTTACTTTTTTTTCCCCCTAAGATTATTTATTTGACAGGCAGAATTCAGAGAGAGGCAGAGAGAGAGAAAAAGTCTTCGATCCACCGGTCCACTGCCCAGATGGCCACAATGGCTGGAGCTGGGCAGATCCAAAGCCAGGAGCCAGGAGCCAGGAGCCAGGAGCTCTTTTCAGGTCCTCCACGTAGGTACAGGGGTCCAAGGACTTGGGCCATCCTCTACTGCTTTCCCTGGCCGTAGCAGAGTGCTGGATCAGAAGTGAAGCAGCTGGGACTTGACCCTGCACCTATGTGGGATGCCGGCACTGCAGGTGGCAGCTTTACCAGCTATGTCACAGCGCTGGCCTCTGTGTATTTTTTTTTTTAAGATTTATTTACTTGTTGAGAGAGAGAGAGAGAGAGAGAGAGAGAGGAAGAGACAGCAATCTGGTCCATTCCAAAGCTGAGAGTCAAGGGGCCCAAATACTTGGGCCATCTTCTGTTGCTTTCCCAGGTGCACTAGCAGAGAACTGAATCAGAAGTGGAGCAGCTGGGACTCAAACCAGCACTCTGATATATTATGTCGGCATTGCAAATGGAGATTAACTCACTGTGCCACAATGCTGGCCCCGTGGTGTATTTTCACTAATGCTTTTTTGTTTTGTTTTGTTTGTTTACCTAAACATTGACTAACTTCCTGGCTACCTGTGTCTCCTTTTATCAACTCTTCTTTTTTTTCTGGGTTCTGTTTCCGTTTCAAATCTTTCTAGTTCTTGCAGTGAGGGCCTGAGAGTGCTAAAACTTCCTGCCTTTCTCTGAAAACAATTTACTCCCCATTAATAGTTCACCGAGTAGAATGCTTGGTTGACCATTAATTTGCCATCAGTCTTTTGAAGATTTAAGGGTATTGCTGTTAAGTCAGCAGTCAGGTTAATCATACTTTGTAGATAATGACTGTTTTCTCTGTGGTTGATTTTTCATAGTCATTGTCTTTGATGCTGTGCAGATTGGCCACAGTGTGTGTTGATCTGGGCTTGTGTTAATTTATCCTACTTGGACTCTGACACTTCAGGTCACATCCTTCATTTGTGAAATTTCTGTACCATCATGTTTGGAACACTGCGTCTGCAATCGCCTCTCTCTTCTCTTGGTGGATGTCATGCAGGGTCTGTGGGATTTCCTCCTTCCATACTCCATGTCATTCAACCTCCCTTTAAGAAAAATTATTTACTGGGGCTGGTGCTGTGGTGCAATGGGTTAACGCCCTGGCCTGAAGTGCCAGTATCCCATATGGACACAGGTTCAAGACCGGGCTGCTCCTCTTCAGATCCAGCTCTCTGCAATGGCCCGGGAAAGCAGTAGAAGATGGCCCAGGTCCTTGGGCCCTTGCACCTGAGTGGGAGACCCGGAGGAAGCTCCTGGCTCCTGGCTTTGGATCAGCGCAGCTCTGGCCTTTGCAGCCATCTGAGGAGTGAACCAGTGGAATGGAACACCTCTCTCTCTTCTCTCAACCTCTCTCTGTAACTGTCTTTCAAAAAAAAAAAATCTTAAAAAAAAAAAAAGTAAGGCAGAGAAACAGAGGGGTCCCATCCACTGGTTCACTCTCCAGATGCCTGTAACAGTTGAGGCTGGGCCAGGCCAAAGCCAGGAGCCAGGAACTCAGTCTGGGTCTCCCACATGGGTAGCAGAAACCCAACTCCTTGGGCTGTCACCTGCTTGCTTCCCAGGGTGTGTGCATTAGCAAGAAGCTGGAATCAGGACGGAGTTGGATATCCAACGTGGGCACTCTGATCTGAGATGTGGCATCTCAACCAGCGTCCCACCCTCAGGGCCAAATGCCTGCCCCCAAATCGAGATTCTCAGGGCTCTCCACTATCATCTTTCATCCCTGAACACACGCCCCTCTGAGTTTCCCTTCCCTGATGACTAGAGTTTTTGTGACTAGGTTGTAGTTCCTGTTGCTTGTTTTCTTTTCTAATGAATTTCTCCTTGGCCATTATGCAAACAGATCTCAGTGGGGCTTGCCCTGTGTCTGTCGGGAACCCAGCTTAGGTTCCAGCGAGGACTGCTGTTAGACTGGGCTCTCACTGCCGGTCCCAACCCTCTCTTCCTCTGGTAGGCTCCTGCGGTTGGTCAAAGGAATGCTCGTCTCCCTGTTGCCCTGAAACCGGGGAATCATCTGGGTTCCTTCTTTGCCTTTACCTCATCATCCCATCAACCACCAAGTGCTATCAATTCGACTGCCTTTATGTCCTTCAAGTATACACTTTCCCATTGGCAATCCTTGGTGAGCCTACGTTAGGCTCTCTGATGTGTCACCAAATCCTTGCACTACATGGTAACATGTGTTGGAATATGGCAACACTCACGGTGCTGCGTGAGTAATGAGGAGCCGATCTGTCCGCAGAGCAGGCAGGGGTGAAGGCGGAGAGGGCGTGCAGAGCTATGCTGCAGGGACTGCTGCTGTGCCCCCAGATCCGTTCCTCTCTGCTTCCTAAATAATGAAGCCCCCTTTCAGCAGGGCCCGCCAGCAGCCAGAATAAAGACTACATTTCCCAGCTTCCTTTTCAGCCGTGTGACTAAGTTCTAGCCTGTGAGATGTCGGTGGTAAGGGCAACCTCTGGGATGTGTCTTCAAAGGGAGGGAACATGTCCTTCTTTACCTTCTTCCAGCTGGCTGGGAGGTACACTTGCTGACAGGAGCCAGAGCAGCTGCACCTTGGACATGAGCCTCTTTTAAATAAATAAAAGATTCATTCATGTATTTGAAAGGCAGAAGAGAGAGAGAATCTTTCAACCACTGATTCACATCCCAAATGATGTCTGGGGCTGCGCCAGGCTGAAGCCAGGAACCAGAAGATTCTTCAAGGTCTCCCAGGTGGGTGGCAGGGGCCACCCACTTGGTCCAGCTTCTGCTGGTTTCCCAGGCCATTAGCAAGGAGTTGCTGGTACTCAAACTGGTGCCCATATGGGATGCCGGCATCACAGGCAGTGGCTTTACTCACTACGCCACAGTGCAGGCCCTGGACGTGTGCCTCTTAGTGAGTATGACAATGCAGCAAGACAGAGTCCTGCATGGCTTACACTGACATGAGAAATAAAACTGCACATACTAAGTCTGGTTATAAAAGAAGAAAAATATCCATCACCGGAAGACAGACTGTGCCACGCAGAGGGAACGGTACAGCCGATGGCTCAGCGGGGTGGGGTGCTCAGCGAATGCCAAGGCTTTGTGCAGCAAGATGAGGCTGGAAACGGACAGTGAGCAGGAGGAGAGGATGGTCCGCAGGTGCAGGCCTGAGGCCGAGAGCCCGTGGGAGGCTGTGAGTGCAACCAGGGAGAAAACCGGGGTGGTGGCAGTGGGGAAAATGGCAGAGAGGGCACATGGATTCAAGATGCTTGTAGGGGCAGGAGCTTGTGGATGTGTGTGCGTAAGGAGTGAGAATGTCACCAGCTTCCCCTCCTGGGAGGCCCGGGGGCTGGACTTCAGTCTTTTGCACTGGGGGGAAGCCTTCTCTCTCTCCCTTCTCTTCGGTCCAGAGTCCCTGGTACTGCTCATCTCCACCCTGCCTGCTTCCTCTGCTTCTTCCAGGATCACCTCATGAATCAGGCGGTGGGAGGGCCTTTGAGCCTATAAATGCTGGCTCTTGCCGGCTGCCTGCCTAGCCTGACTTGGGGCTGTCAAGGGCTGCCCGGCTCTGGCTGCAGCTGGACGCCGTCCTGGCTGGCTGGCTGGCTAGCTGGCTGGGGCACAGTGTCTCAGGGTAGTTGAGCAAGAGTGGGGCTCCCAGCAGACAAACAGGCTCCTTTCTCCCGAGGGGCCAGCCTGCAAGCGGACAGTGGGACGGTTGCCAGCCATGGGGTTCGGGGACAAGTGGGCCACCGGTTCAGCCCCACTAGACATGTTTTCCAGAAAGCACTCTCTGCTGGGGCAGCCCCTGATCCCAGGGAACTCCTTAATCTTCTGGGTGCCAGGAAAAGGGCAGGAGGTGAGTGCTGGGAGGCAGCTGAGGTCACCCTTCTTTGAACCTCCACGTGGTATTTACCAAGAGCAGTTGTTGCCAGGACCCCGGCCTCCGGAGTATAAAGCGCAAACGTCTGCTCTCTGTGCCCAGAACCGAGCAGGTGAGCCTCCGGGGCAGTGGGATGGAGTCGCAGCCTCTAGGGAGGGGAGTGCTAGGGGCCCTCAGGACAGAGCTGAGGGTGGGAACTGAGACAGCCTCCTGGAGCACTTAGGCAGAGTTGCTTCTTGCCTGTCCACGTGCCACAGTATCCCCAGCCGTGCAATGGAAGGCAGGGAGGTAGGTGAGTGAGGGTGGTGGCCAAAAAGGACTAGGGATCTGCTTCTGGGGTTTGGGGTTCAGGAGGGATGGGGGCACTTTTGCAAAGAGGGTTGAACTCTTCACTCCCTACTGTGTGGCTGAGGTGAGGCTTCCTCCCCCCATCTGAGGAAGACAACCCTCTCCACCCGGCCTCCCCTACTCACCCAGGTCAGCCCTCCAGAGCTCCACCCCCACCCCAGCTCTGTGCCCCCGAGTCGCCAGGGCCTTGGGGCAGGCTGCTCTTGGGGCCTATTCCTTCCCTCGCTTCTTCACGTTCCTTCTCAGAGTCCGCAATAATGGCAAGCTCGGCGGCAATCCTCACCTGGGCTCTGGCCCTGCTCTCAGGTGGGTCTGCAACCCTGAGCCAGTGTGGGAGTGAGGGTGGACGCTGGCCAGAGGGGCGGCCGCCGCGGGAGCGCCTTACACCCCTTCTCTCCCCGCAGTGCTTTCAGCCGCCCAGGCACGGAGAGGCTTCTGGGACTACTTCAGCCAGAGCAGCAGGGACAAAGGCAGGGAGGAGCAGAGCCAGCAGCAGAAGCTGGTGCGGGAGCCAGTGTGAGTGTCCAGGGCCAGGGGTGCCAGCAGGCGAGGAGCCAGCCAGGCATGGGATACTACGCTCGCTGCTACCTCTGAGCCCTCATTCAGGGGACAGGAGTTGAGCTACCTCTGCTGGCAATTCCCCCTCCCTGGGGCTCTTCAGCACCCTTGACCTTGCCATAGCGGCTGCCCCCTTGCCCACTGAGCCATGGGACCAGGATTTAGCAGGGGGACTGCCCTAATTCTGAGATCCCCACAGTGAAAGGATGCTGGAGAATGGCGGTACACCCATGCTTCTTTGTACGGTGATACGTATCTGGGTTTGCATGTGTGATGGCTTGGGCTTTGTGTGCGAGGAGCTGTGGTTGGTTAGGGGGTGAGGACTGGAGCCCCATCCCCTGGGGCCACAGCCCGATGTCCTCAGTTTCCCTAGAGGATCAGTGTGCAATGCCCCTGCGAGCAAAGGAGATGATGAGGCCGGCAGTCTGATGGCCTGGGTGTCTGCCCCCTTCCCCAGGAGCCTGAAAGACAGCCTTGAGCAAGACCTCAGCAACATGAACATGTTCCTGGAAAAGCTGGGTCCTATGAGCGTGCAGGCGCAGGAGCCACCTCGGCTGCCACCGGACCCAGCAAGCATACAACAGCAGCTGCAGGAGGAGCTGGAGGAGCTGAAGGCACGCCTGGAGCCCTACATGGCGGAGGTGCATGAGCTCGTGGGCTCGAACTTGGAGGGGCTGCGGCAGCAACTGAAGCCCTACACGCAGGAGCTGATGGAGCAGGTGGCCCAGCAGGCACAGGAGCTACAGGAGCAGCTGCGCATGGTAGGGGAGGACGCCAAGGCCCAGCTGCTGGGGGGTGTGGACCAGGCGCTGAGCCTGCTGCAGGAACTGCAGGGCCGCGTGAGGCACCACACCAGCCGCGTCAAAGAGCTCTTCCACCCGTACGCCGAGCGCCTGCTGAGCGGCATCGGGCACCACGTGCAGGAGCTGCACCGCAGCGTGGCCCCGCACGCCGCCGCCAGCCCGGCGCGCCTCAGCCGCTGCATGCAGGCGCTCTCGCACAAGCTCACGCTCAAGGCGGGGGCCCTGCACGCGCGCATCCAGCAGAACCTGGACCAGCTGCGCGATGAGCTCAGCGCCTTTGTGGGCGCCAGCATGGACGGGGCTGGGGAGGGAGCCGGCCCGGACCCTCAGGTGCTCTCTGAGGAGGTGCGCCAGCGACTCCAGGCTTTCCGCCATGACACCTTCCTGCAGATCGCCGACTTCACGCGCACCATCGACCAGGAGACCCAGGAGGTCCAGCAGCAGCTGGCGCCGCCCCCTCCTGGTCACAGTGCCTTCGCTCCCGAGTTCCGGCAAATGGACAATGGCAAGGCCCTGAGCAAGCTGCAGGCACGTCTGGATGACCTGTGGGAAGACATCACTTACAGCCTCCATGACCAGGGCCATGGCCATCTGGGGGAGCCCTGAGGGTCTGCTTGCCCAGGCCCACTCCGCAACTCTTGTCTGGAGAAGCATGGATCTGAGCCTCTGGCAGGGTGCAGTCGTTGAAAGAGGCCTGCTGGGTGGAGGGCGGAGGGTCCTACAGGACAGCTGAGGCGGCTGAAGGGGCTGCTGTGCGGGCGTATCCGGCCCCCTGCGGCTCTCCCATCTGGACGCATTACACTCAGCAGGCACTGTAAACCCAGCTTCCCGTGCTCATTTGGGAATCTTCAGAGTTGCTCCAATCAGGGCTGGAGGGAATGGGGAGGGACAGCCGCCCTACGCCCGACGCCTGCAGGTCACTATCGGCCGGCGCCTGTAGCTTGTGCCGCCACTAGGGGTACATCCAGCAGTTGAGCTCCAATCACTTGTGGCCACCTAGCGGCCAGAGGGGCAGTTGGTCCCCTGCCGAGGCAGGATACAGGAGGGGACCATGAGGGAGGATGGAGGACACCCCCAGAGGGAGAGTACGGGAGGGTCCTGTGTATGTTTCTCTGCTGGCTCCAGTGCCACTGAGAATGAATGGCAGAGGCAGTGACGGGAGCCGGCAGAGCCCATATTTCTATACTGGGCTCTGCACATAATAAGGGACTGAGCCTTCCAACGTGCGGGAGGCTACTTACAACGCCCTGGGGATGTGCTCGCCCCATCCCGGGCCACTCTCTCCTGACTCCCAGGCTGAAGCCTGGCTGTCTGGCTCCATTGAAATAGATGCTTATCATGGACGCTTGCTGGCCTGCTGTGACTCTCATTTGGACATACACAGTCTGCAAAGCACACCCGTGCCCCACTGCAACCCCTTGTGCCTCTTCTCATCAGCCCCTCCCAGGGGCTTCTGGCTACACTACAGCTGTCTGTCGCGGCTGGTAGGGTGGATCCAGCTTGCAGGCTTTCTCTGCACTGGTCCTATTCAACAGGTTGCTTGCCACAGGACTGTGTGGGTGGAACACAGCCTGTCACTGCAGGAGAGTATGGCCTTGGTGGCACTGAGGTGCCTGCCTCTTTTGTCCCTGATGTTCTACACTCTGATGGCCTCTTTTTCTTGGGATCCCCCAAACTCTTAGCCCCTCACCCTCATACATACTCACTCAGGATCACCAAAAGCCTTCCTGGACCCCCTGGGAACCGGGGGGTGAGGTGGGGCAAAGAGGAAAGGACAAACAGACCCCTTTCCCTCCCTGGAAGCACCCTTTCCCGCCCCTCCCACCGCAAGACCCCCCACGAATCTGAGTGCATCACCTGGTCTTCCCTGACACTCTGCATTTAGCCACTCTTAGCCACAAAGTTGTGGTCTGTGGCCCCAGCACAAGGAGAGGAAGTGGTAGAAAGAAAAGTGTGCCACGTTGGAAAGGAGGTGGTGGGGCTGTGGTCAGGAAGCCTGGAGGGTGAGTCAGCTGGGGGGGAGGGGGATGTGAGGGCGGCAAAAACGGGGGCTGCGTGCGCGCTGGAGGCTGGAAGTTGGGGAGGTGCTTAAGAAGGCAGAATGGGGAGTGGGACGCACACAAAGGGAGAGAGGGACCGAGGGGCTGAGAAGAAGCTGGGCCACCCCGAGAGGGGACCTGCAGCGCAGCTCCGTGGAGGATACCCAGGGAGGGACAAGCTAGGTCCCTCTGTCCTGGAGCTCCATTGTTTAGACCTAAGGGCTGAGAGAATTTTGTGAGATGCGGTGGAGCTATTGCCAAGAGCGGAAAAAAAATGCCCCTGCGTCTAGAAAACACGTCCTGCAGGAAATCACGGCTGAACTGCGGCGGACCCAGCGGGCTGTGGCGGTCCACGCAACCCGGGTAAACCAGGAGCCCTCGTCTCCGACTGCCCGGCGAGTACTTTAAAAAGGGGCGAGGGCGGCGGCCGGCGGAAGTGCCGGGTAAAGGGGTGGGGCCGCGAGCGCGCCGGAAGCCGGAAGCCGGAAGCCGAGGCTGGTGCGCGTGGTGATGTCGGCCAGCGGGGCTGTGGAGGCCGGGCCCCCGGGGGCCGCGGCCGTCCCGGCTGCCACCTCGCCCACCGCGGCCGGGCCTCCTGCCGCGGGGCACCTGTTCCGGCCCATCAACGCCGAGGACGAGGAGCAGCAGCCCACCGAGATCGAGTCGCTGTGCATGAACTGTTACCGCAACGTGAGACGGGGGCTCGGCGGCGGGAGGGCAGGGCTGGAGCGGGCGGGGGCCGGAGGTGTGTCCCGCCGGGCTGGCTCGGGGTCCGATCCATAAGGCGGGGAACCGGGGTTCCATTGGGTTCTTTCCTTCTTCCTCTGTGCTCCCGTAGGGCATGACGCGGCTGCTGCTCACCAAGATCCCCTTCTTCAGAGAAATCATCGTGAGCTCCTTCTCCTGCGAGCACTGTGGCTGGGACAACACGGAGATCCAGTCGGCAGGCAGGATCCAGGACCAGGGAGTGCGTTATGCCTTGACCGTCAGATCTTCGGAGGTGAGGGCATCCCAGCGCAGTGCCCCAGCGTATCAGGGCCTGAGGTCTGACCTGTGCCCTGTGCGGTCAGACCAGAAATAAATTCCCACGGGTCTCCAAGCCTCGGTTTCCCCTTTTGGTGCCATCAGCTGCTCGGGTGAGATAGGATTTATGAACACGGCCTGTGGATTTTGTAGGAGCGTGAACTAAGCGAATGCTCTTCTCGCCCTTTGGGTAGCGTGTTCACGCCACTGGAGTGGAGAGAGGTGCTGCTGCTGGCTGGGCTGGTTCTTTCCCCAGGAGAAGCTGTGCTCCTTTTTTTTTTTTTTTTTTTGACAGGCAGAGTGGATAGTGAGAGAGAGAGAGACAGAGAGAAAGGTCTTCCTTTGCTGTTGTGCTGTTGGTTCACCCTCCAATGGCCGCCACGGCCGGCACGCTGTGGCTGGTGCACCGCGCTGATCCGAAGGCAGGAACAGGTGCTTCTCCTGGTCTCCCATGCGGGTGCAGGGCCCAAGGACTTGGGCCATCCTCCACTGCACTCCCTGGCCACAGCAGAGAGCTGGCCTGGAAGAGGGGCAACCGGGACAGAATCCGGTGCCCTAACCGGGACTAGAACCCAGGGTGCCGGTGCCGCAAGGCGGAGGATTAGCCTAGTGAGCCGCGGCGCCAGCCAAAGCTGTGCTCCTGATCTCTCCATACTGAGGGTTTCCCCTTCTGTCCAGGACATGAACAGAGAAGTGGTGAAGACTGACTCTGCCACCACAAGGATCCCTGAGCTGGATTTTGAAATCCCTGCCTTCAGCCAGAAGGGAGGTGAGTTTAACGTCATTGAGGTATTCGGGCTGTTCACAGGTAGCTGGAGTCTTCTTGCTTTCTCGCACGGCCCCGCTAGGTATCAGGCCTAGTCGCTTGTGTATGTGTTTGGCCATGTGATCATTGCGATCTTCATTGGTATAACAGTGGCTTGATATAGTAGAGAGGGATAGTGAGACAGTGGTGTCCTTATCATAGAATTTTAGCATCTCTGCTGTCAGAGCTGATGGCTTCCCGTTGTAGAGTGACCCAGGGTGGCATAGGCACTTGGGGGCGGAGCTTAAGACTCACTGACCTTTCCTTTCTGCTCATAAGCTCTGACCACCGTTGAAGGACTGATCAACCGTGCTATCTCTGGCCTCGAGCAGGACCAGCCCACACGAAGGGTGAGCTGGGGTTTTCTGGCTGCAGCAACTCAAGGGATAATTGCATATGTGGGTCTGGTAGAGCGTCAGCTTCCCAGGGGGCTCAATGGTGTCTCACTGACTGTCAGAGCACTTTGCGGGGAGCATGTGTGGTCCTGCAGTGGCCAGGGTGCTGTATTTCCTTTCTCCTCCCTCCCCCAGTGTATGCTCAGGCCTCATCCTGGACAACTTAACAATGCCTCTGGATCCTGCTCCCCTTCTGGTTCTCTGTGCTTTCTAAATGTCCCTTTGTATTTTATACTTAGCGTCAGAGAAATAACATAACTGTGCATTTAGTCATCTGGCTGCAGCTGAGTCGGGAGCCCCATTAGAGGTCTGTTCTGTCCCTTACCCGGCATGAAGGTGGCCTGGGCCACATAAATAAAGATACCCTGGCACCACCCATCAACTTCAGGCTCGTTTTTGACATCTCATTGCTCAGTTCCCATTCACACTAAGACAGGTGTCAGTCTCTTGGTGGACATGGCATGACAGGGCTGACGCTTTTACTTTCTGTTCATGGTAGGCGAATGAAGATGCCATAGCTGAAAGAATTGATGAGTTCATCGTCAGACTGAAAGAACTAAAACTAATGGACTCTCCTTTCACTCTGGTGAGTATTGTGGGGTTATAGTTGCTCAGGACAGACCATTCAAACTGCCTGGGACTGTGAGCATTGTATATGAGTTCTTGTTGCAATTACTCTGTTAGATCATCGATGATCCTTCAGGGAACAGCTTTGTGGAAAACCCACATGCCCCTCAGAAAGATGATGCCCTGGTGATCACACACTACAGCCGCACCCCAGAGCAGGAGCAGATGCTGGGGCTCCAGGTAAGTAGACTGAAGGAGCAAGAAGAATAGTCTGGAAATATCTTGCACGCTGGATTGCTTGTGGTCAGCAGAAGCTCTCTTTGCTGCTGATGCCCTGTGACGCTACCTCAGCTTGTCTGTGCCTCTCATCTAACTCATGTCCAGGACTTGGTGTAAACTTCACAGAAAGGAAGCAGTGACTGTGGGCCCATTTTGAGCCCTGTTCTTCCCCGTCTTGGGGCTTCACTTGCTGGATTCCTTCCCCCATGAGGTGGCACCTGACATAACCGCAGTGTTTCTCCCAGTCCAGGGCAGGGTGTTGGGTGAGCTGAGGTCTCCCTGCCAACTTGTGATCTGTATCTCTGCTGTTTAGGCAGAAGCACCAGAGGAGAAGCCCGAAGAGGAAGATCTCAGAAATGAAGTGAGTCATTCTGCCTGCTGTTGAGGGAGGAGCAGAGTTGTGGGCCCAGAAAATGTTAGGTGACCATGAGCAGCCTGGGCGAATGTCTTTAGCCTAAGCATCACACCCAGGAGGGCTCACCCTGTGCCCCATATTGTCTTCCAGGTGCTGCAGTTCAACACAAACTGCCCAGAATGCAATGCCCCAGCTCAGACTAACATGAAGCTAGTACGTATCTTTTGGCAAGCTCTTGGGATGCTCTTCTGACTCAGGCAGGAGGACTGTATTTTGGCCACGAGCCAAGTAGCCGAGTATATCTAAAATTGTGTTTGCAGTATTGAAGAGGATAATGCTGCCTTTGATTAAACATGTAACTTCACTTCTAGTTCACAGGGAAATTCATTCCATGGTTTTGAGGCTCCTGTGTGTGTGGCTTAGTCACATCTTCACATGTGAATGATCAGGAGTTGCCAGGGGTCGGGAGCTTGCTCTCTTCTGAGCCCTCTCGGAGTTAGGCTGCCTCTTGTGATACAATTCTGTGGTCGTGGGAGCAACACCTGTTTGTGTGGGGTTCGGCTTTGTTTTTCCCCAGAGAGTGCTCTTGCTTCCCTGGAAGCAGAATTCCTTAACTCCATCTGCCAGAAATCCCCCACTTTAAGGAAGTTATCATCATGGCCACCAACTGCGAGAACTGTGGACATCGGACCAATGAGGTGAGTGGGCTCCATCGAATGAGAAGACTAGCTTGAGGGCAGCCCCCCTCTGACTCACATTCCTCCTGATTTTGCCTGGGGAGGAGGGATGGGAGGGAATGGTGGACTGGAACTTTCCCTTGGGCTTAGCGTTGGGTAAGGAACTCTTGAAGGAACAGAGAATGAGCCTAGTGAAGGAAAGTTAGAGAAATCCTAATGTAGAACGATAGAAAGAGAAGGCTTTTTTTTTTTTTTTTTAAATCAATTTATTTGAAAAAGTTAAAGAGAGAGAGATTTTCCATCCTCTGGTTCACTCCCCAGATGGCCACAATGGCTAGGGCTGGGCCAGGCTGAAGCCAGGAGCTTCCTCTAGGTCTCTCACGTGGGTGACAGAGGCCCAAGCACTTAGGCCATCTGCTGCTGCTTTTCTGAGGTCATTAGCAGGGAGCTGGATCAGAAGTGTAGCAGCCTGGACATGAACCAATGCCTGTATGGGATGCCAGCGTTGCAGGTGGCAGCTTAACCTGCTGTGCCACAATGCAGACTCCTAAAGAGAAGGCTATTGACCTACTCCTCGGAGTGGTGGAAGTTCAGGGAGACAGATTTTGATTCTGAATGAAGAATTTATTAGAGCTGTCTGAAAATAGAATGGGGTGCCTGGGAGGGTTGCACATTGTCTTGAAGCGTGCACTGATTAAATTCTTAAATCAGAATACTGTAAAGGAGACCCACACATTGGATCAGTGAATGTAAGAACTAGACTAAGTGGTTAAAAGTCTCTTTTAAGAGTCAGATTTCTTTTTTAAAAGGTGAATTCAGAGTTTCTTGGCACTTTGGGACAAGCTTTGGTGTGCTGTTGGTGCTGGGCCCTCTGTACCTGATGTTTTTGGTTTGGGGGAACTGCTGCCATTACTGGTTTCGAAGGTTCTGTGTTGGGAGCCATGACTGGAGCCTGCCCTTGGTGGTCTCCCTGCACCAGGTGAGGTTTGGGCTTCTCTCTGCCGCTCCTGATTGTCGTCTGCGCAGGTGAAGTCTGGAGGAGCAGTGGAGCCGTTGGGCACCAAGATCACCCTTCACATCACAGAGCCCTCAGATATGACCAGAGACCTCCTCAAGGTGAGAACTGCTCGTGCTCCTACGGCTGTCCCTCTGTGTGGAGGAAATAGTCTTAAAATAATGTTCAGGGACATGTGACCCCCTTACCCCCCTGGGTTTGAGGGTCCCTGGGCAGGGGTAACCTGTGGTTGAAATGGCAGATCTGGAGGTGACTCATTAGCTCTTGCTGATGACTTGGAGCCCTCTTCTCTGAGGTCTTGTGACAGCTTGTCTGACAGCTTGGAGTGACGACTCCGTGTCCCTTTATTAAGTTGCTTCCATTTCTGTGGTTCAGATGGACAGGAGCGAGTCTCTAGCTCTAACTGGGGAGTCAGAAAAAAACTGGGACAGCTGACTTTGTCCCCAAACTGTCACTTGGTTGTGTTAATTTGGCAGGAGGCCTCTGGTTTGCTTTCTTTGCTCTTGATTTAAAGCTCAAGTTGACCTCTTTTTTTTTTTCTTTTTTTAATTTGTCCTCTTATCTCACAGTCTGAGACATGTAGCGTGGAAATCCCGGAGCTAGAGTTTGAGCTGGGAATGGCTGTCCTGGGGGGCAAGTTCACCACACTGGAGGGGCTGCTGAAAGACATCCGGGAACTGGTGAGTCCGTGGTGTGGGTACAGCTGCTTCCAGCAGTTTGGCTATGGAAAAAGGGCTGGGAGACCTCACATGTCCTCATTTGTTTTTGCTAACTGGGGCTGCTTTGTTGTAAAGCTGGCCTAAGACTTAAATATTATTTATTGTGAAGGAAAGTTTATGGGAAATTTTGAATGGAAGTTCCCAGGCCTACTCTGGGACTATGTGGTTATTTTCTGGTTTTGGGTAAGTGATTTCACTATGAAATGAGGAGATGAGGTCCTTTTAGCACCTAAGAAACCCTGCAACATACATGTGAGGGTACCTTACAACATACATATGAGGGTACTTTACAAAGTTCACAGAAAATGAAATTAAAAGATATTTTTATATTTTGGTGCAAAAGATTTTGAAATCCCTGCAGATATTTTTCATAGTATGCACCTATGAATCTTTTGAAGAGGGGTATTTAAAACAAAAAAACACATGTTATGAAAAAACTATGCTAGGGGCCAGTGCTGTGGTGCAGCGGGTTAAAGCCCCAGCCTGCAGTGCTGGCATCCCATATGGGCACTGGTTCAAGTCCTGGCTGCTCCACTTCTGATCCAGCTCCTTGCTGTGGCCTGGGAAAGCAGCAGAAGATGGCCCAAGTCCTGGCGCCTCTGTACCCGTGTGGGAGACCCAGAAGAAGCTCCTGACTCCTGGCTTTGGATCAGCTCAGCTCTGGCTGTTGTGGTCATTTGGGGAGTGAATCAGTGGAATGGAAGACCCCCCTCTCTCTTTCTCTGGCTCTCTCTAACTCTTTCAAATGAATAAAATAATTCTTTAAAAAATAAAAAACAAAACAAACTATGCATAGATTTTAAGATTTTTGGACCAAAATGTGAAGTCTGCTTGCTTATGTGTGTTTTGGCCCAGTCGTGGATTGGAAAATATCAGAAAAATAATTGCACCTGTGCTGAATGTGTGCAGACTGTTTTCTTTCTTTCTTTCTTTCTTTCTTTCTTTCTTTCTTTCTTTCTTTCTTTCTTTCTTTCTTTCTTTCTTTTTTTTTTTTAAGATTTATTTGTTTATTTGAAATTCAGAGTTACACAGAGGGAGGAGAGACAGAGAGAGAGAGAGAGAGAGAGAGATATGTCTTCCATCTGCTGGTTCACCCCCTAATTGGCCACAACAGTTGGAGCTGAGCCGATCCGAAGCCAGGAGCCAGGAGCTTCTTCTGGGTCTCCCATGCAGGTGCAGGGGCCCAAGGATTTGGGCCATCTTCTGCTCTCTGAGGCCATAGCAGACAGCTGGATTGGAAGTGGAGCAGCCAGAATACAAACCAGCACCCACATGGGATGCCAGCACTGCAGGCGGCGGCTTTACCTGCTGTGCACAGCACCAGCCCCAATACAGACTGTTTTCTTGTCATGTTCCCTAAACAATACAGTCTAACAACTATTTATGTAGCATTTATACCGTGTTAGTTATAAATCATCCAGAGATGACTTAAAGTATACAGGAAGATATATAGGTTATGTGCAAATATTCTGCCATTTTATCTTATTTCACTTGGCTAATTCTCAGTTGCTTGGCATTTGATCATTGAAAATTGTACTTTTCCTTTGCATTTCTTCAATTTAGGGATTCAAGGTCATATTGTAGGAACCTGTGTATGGATGTTTTCCTCGTTGCCAGTTCTGTTGTCATGATACATTGATCCCAGTGCCTTGTGTGGATATCCCAGTGTGGATACCCCACTGCCACCTCCTGTCTGGTTAATGGCCAAGTCTTGCAGACATAAAGCTGAAAGACTAGTTAGTAATTTGGATGCCATTTCTTGAAGGTAACCAAGAACCCTTTTACCCTGGGTGACAGTTCCAATCCTGGCCAGGCGGAGAAGCTGCAGGAGTTTAGCCGGAAGCTGGACCAGGTAAGGTGACCCAGGCCGGTCAGTATGTGGGGCCCTGGGGCTCAGGTGAACGAGAGGCTGCTTACTTACTCTTACCATTTTTCCAAACTGTAACCCTCACGTTGGGAGTCCTGCTGTTTCCTGTATCCCCTGCCATCTTTCTCAGTTTTCGCCCTTATTTTGTAGAAGCACCTTCTCTCAAAGGTTCCTGAGAAAAAGTGCATGGAAAATGAAATTTCTGGGATCTTCCACGTCTCTGTTTGTTCTGCCCTCACACTGGATTGTTGGCTGGGAATAGATTTCCAGGATAGAAATAATTTCTCCTGAGAACTGGAAGGCATTGTACGACTGTCTTCCATTCCCAGTTTGGCTGTTGAGAAGCCTGAAGCCATTTTGGTTCCCAATCTTCTGCTTGTGACTTTGTGATCTTTTTGTTCCCAGTGATGTGAACTTTCAGGGTGTGCCATGCTGCGGGTTGGTTTCCCACCATTGTTTCCTTTCAATCTGGAAAACATGTGTGGCTCAATTCTACTGAAGATTGTCTTTTTAGTTCTGAAAACTCCTAGATTTTAGAAATTAGACTCACTTTCTGGTCTTCTGTAATGTACTCTTTCGTTGTTCTATTTAGTTTCTTGGTATATTGTTCTACTGTGGAAGATTCCCTGAACTTTATTTTCTAACCTTTCAATTAGAAATTTGCGTTTCTACTAAATATTTTTATTTTCTAAGAGCTTTTTGTGGACTTTGAATACTCCCACATCTTTTAAAAAATAGTATCCTGTTTTAAGGATTAGTAATCTTTCTTGGGAATGTTAATGTTGCATTCTTTTTTTTTTCCAATTCTTGCAATTTCCATTTCCTGTAAGTTATTTGCCCCCCACCCCAAATTTATGTTTTTCAGTGTTAGAGAGAGTTGCTCAGATTTATGGTGACTCATTGTTTGCTTATAAGTAGAGGCCTGAAAACCTTGGATTGTGTCGTGAGGCTGTTGTGGGTTCGGCTGCTGCTTGGGACATCCACATCCCATATCACACTGCCAGTTTCATGTCCCAGCTACTCCACTTTCCTGCTAATGCACCTGGGAAAGTGGTAGAAGATGGCCCAAGTACTTGAGTGCCTGCTACCCACATTGGAGACCCAGATGGATTTCCTTGTTCAGCCCCAGCCTGTGTGGCTGTTTGGGAGTGAACCAAGGGATGGAAGATCACTCACTCTCACTCTCACTCTCACTCTCACTCTCACTCTCACTCTGTCCCTCTGCCTTACAAACCAGCCAACAGATAAATCTAAACAACACAATAACAAAACCCCAAATCCTCAGTGGGGGTGATTCTTACTGACATGGGGCTCGTTATAGCAGGCTCTAGCGTAGCCATTTTGTTAAGGTTATGAATGCCGGAATTGTCAGGTCTTTCCTCTTGGGCTGGTCGGATGTCCACCAGGGGGCTCTGGTACTTTCTGTCCTGAGGATAATGGCGCGGCTGGAAGTATCTGAGCTGAGTGTGGGAGGGGTGCTGGGGAATGTGTGTCTGTTTCTGAGAAGCATACATTTATATATTCTCTTTTGTTCTTTGTTTTTTAAAGATTTATTTCTTAATTTGAAAGGCAGAGTTAGAGAGGGAGAGACAGAGATCTTCCATCCAGTGGTTCACTCCCCAAATGGTGCATGGAGCTGGGCCGGGCTGAAGCCAGGGGCCAGGAACTCCGTCTGAGGTGGCAGGGGTCCAAGCACTTGGGCCATCTTCTGCTGCTTTCCCAGGCGCATTAGCAGGAAGCTGGATTGGAAAGTGGGACTTGAGCTGGCCCTCTGATAATGGGGTGTAGGCCATGGCATAATCTGCTGTGCCACAGCACCGCCCCACCTTTTTGTTCTTGACTCTGTTCCCTCTGCTCTCAACTGGGCCAATTCCCCAATCCAGAAAAAATTGTTAGCCCTTTGAAGTGGGACATGAGATTGATATTGAGTTACTACTTTTAATTTTATTTACTTGAGAGAGACAGAAGACAGAGCTCCCATGTGCTGGTTTATTCCCCAACTGCTCTCTCTGGCTGAGGCTGGGCCAAGGTTGAAGCTAGAGCCTAGAACTCTATCCAGGTCTTCCGTGTGGGTAGGTGGCAGGAACCCAGTTACTTGAGCTGTTAACACTGCGTCCCAGAGTTGGCATGAGCCAGAAGCTGGGATTGGGAGCCTCAGCTGGGATCCAGCCTAGACACTTCTGTTGTGGAATGCAGGTATCTTAATTTGTGTCTTAACCACTAGGCCAAATACCTGCGCTTGAATTGGTTTATAAATAGGTTTCAAACAATATTTTATTGGGGTGGGGAACTGTTTTTCTGCCAAGGTCAATTTGGATATTTATAACATCATTCATGAGCCATACAAAATTATCAACTTAAAACAGCCTGCTATAGATTTACTGAATTTCGAGTCTCGCCGGCAGATGCCTTATTAGGGCTGGACCAAATGATTTCAGGGGCCTGTGTGGGCCTCGGGCTGGGTGTTTGCCATCCCAGTTTTAGATCCTTTCACCCCCACTTCCAAGGCACCTGATTTCACTAGTGCTCAAAACCTGGTTGGGTGGGGGTGGATTCAGTGTGTGAATTGGGCTGGGGCTTGTCTGGCAGGCACAGCCCAGTCCTACCCTGTGTAGAATGTACACGTCCTGTTCTCTCTCCTTCAGATCGTGGCAGGTCACCTGAAGGCCCACTTCATTATGAATGATCCGGCGGGAAACAGTTACTTGCAGGTACGTAGACCTTGACCTTCCCTGATGTCTCATGCAGGTACACTTTCTGATGTAACTTGAATATGTGTAGTTTCCCCAGAAACTGGAAGACTTGGTTCTGATTGCTCTGTTCTTGACCAGGAGGCTTCTGGCAGATGTTAGAAGATAAGGGAGCAAGGAAGGTGGGCGTGGGGACGGGTCTCACGGCTGTGTGAAGAAGGAAAAGGCAATATTCCTAGGCTCTTCCAGTTATGAAGCTTTCATTCTGCACATCTGATTGTGCAGTGAGAAGTGGAGCCAGATCCAGAGGCAGATGGGGAAACCTAGGACTTAAGTTGATGGGGGTGATAGTCTGGTGATTGATGTCACTTTAATACTTGTGGAGTATTGAAGGGTCAGGCAAAGTGTTCTAAGTTTTTTCCATGATTGAGACTATGGTCACATTTTTCCTAAGAAGGGGCAGATAAAAATGTTTTTGGCAACTTGTTCTCTGATTCTGCTTGGGGCTGGGCTGGCCCATGTGGACCCTGTTACCCACTGGTTCAGCCTGGCCTTAAAGAATTGGAGGCCCTTACAGAATAAACTACTGAGTTCTGGGGAAAGTGGGAGCTGGCAGCTGCATGTGGGAGGGGAGGTGGTGCAGGCACTGATGGTCTGTCCTTGGCCTTGCAGAACGTGTATGCGCCTGAAGATGATCCTGAGATGAAGGTGGAGCACTATAAGCGCACTTTTGACCAAAACGAAGAGCTAGGGCTCAATGACATGAAGACAGAGGGCTACGAGGCAGGTGTGGCCCCACAGCGGTAGCAGTGGAGGTTCACGGCCTGCCTCCACACTGCTCGAACTGCAGGGTTACTTACTATTGGAGTAAGTCTGAGACAGGCCTCCCCGCCAGCCGTGTCTGTGGTTGGGAAGACTCCCGGCCTGAGTCAGCGATCTAGGCACACTTTCTAAATAGCTTGTGATGCAGGCTCAAGCCTGTTGCATTACTTGACCTTATTTTGGAGGTTTGGAATTGACCTGGGAATAAACCCAGAAATGAACCCCAGGGCATGTTATTACGTCATTTTTTCTGTCCACTCTTAACCCTCCCTTCACGCAATGCTGCATCCTCTCGAGTTGGAACTCTGATGTTGGCCAAGATGGGATCCGGTGACAGCTGCAGCAGGGAGTTGGAGTTGCGTATATGAAGTGCTGACTTTCCAGTCAGTACTGAGGGGAGGGGTCCAGCACAGGTGGAGAAGGTATCATTAAAGCAATGGCTTTCAAACAACACCGGCTTCTGAATTCACTTTGTTCTGGTTTGACATCAGCTGGTAGACTCTGGCCTGCCTAGGGACAGTTTTCTCCAGAGTGACCACTGTAATTTGGGAATAGAGCTGGCATTTTATGCCTTTTTCCCACAGAAGTTTCAGCTGCTTCATCCAGGCACGCCACAAAACAGTGAACAAAATAAGCCTCTTCTTTCTTGGAGCTTAAAGCCTCACAGGGAGAGGGTGTGAATAGTGTTAGGAAGTGGGGACATAGGTTTGGAATAGCGTGGACAGGAAGATCTCAACAGGAAGGTGATCATTTGATGTTCGGGCAAAGAAGGAGGTCAGGGAGGGAGTCAGGTTTGTGACTGCAGGGAGAGACTTCTGGACAAAGAGAACTGTAAAGGCAAAAGCCTGGGGTTGGAGAATGTGAGAGCCAGAGTATTTGAGATCAGCTAGTTGCACACTCAGTTCCAAACAGGGAAATGGATTGTACCATAGCAGGAGGGGCTGCCTGCAGCAGTGTAGCAAGTTAAGGGCCCAGTGAGCCCCTGCACTCCCCTACCAGCGCCCTTCACACTGTGATCTGCTGCCTCTGAGGAAGGGATTGTGACTCGTGCGGTGTGGGCTGCAGGGTATGAGTTCAGTAAGGTCTGCTTGTGCCATAAACTTAACCCTGAAGAATTGCGTAGTTTCAGATGACTTGGCAGACATCTGCTCCCTGTTAAAGCATCCTCACAGGTCACGAGTGATTTTCCACTTGGAAGTGCTCTCATCCTCTCTGCCTCTGTTGGGTGGACAGTTGATCATCTCTCCTCACCCCTTCTTTTGGCTCTTGTGTCCTGTGCCAAATTTTCCCTTTCCTTCGACCATTCCTTATGTGGAGCCTCTGCCTCCTGCCTCTTAAAGGTATTAGTTTCTGAAGGCTCTGCTTTCTGGCGCCTCTTCCTGTCCTGGGACTAACTCCTGTACCTCTCTAATTCTGTAAGTGAGGGCAAAGGTAAGGTGGGGTAAGGACTTGGAGACTGGGGTTAGAAATGACTCCCACACACGACAGAGCCACAACACTTTGGAATCGACCTCTCAGATGCAAGTACTCTACCCCAAGAGACTGTCGATAGCTATGTTTCCAACTGACTAGGGTATCTGAGTTTACCCGGCAACCTCCTCTTCTATCATTTGGCCTCTTGAATGAACTTCCCCATGGGCTGGGGGCTGCTCTTTGAAGATGAGCTCTGCTATCAGGTTCATCGTCCACTGTGAAAGGAGAAAAATGGCACTCTGGTTTATCGGAGTCTCTCGGGCGTTCAGTTGGTGTGAGGCAATCGCCCGGACTCCAGTCAGTTTCTGCATAGTGGTAACAGTTTCTTCTAAACCTGCAGACTTACTGGGCCAGGTGCCAGACTGGAGTAACCCAGCTAAGGCCCGTCCTGCTGTTGACAGGACTGGGGTCAGCATATGAGTTTCACAGCATTCTCATTCATAAAGCCTGTTGGGATGTGGGCCTATTTCTTGTTAAAGAGTGTCTTGCCCCCCAGCCCCTCGCATGTCGCATAAGCTAATATCTGTGAAAATCCTCCACAGGTGCTTATGAACCATCCAGCCTGGATGGAGTCCTGTTGGGGCACTGGAGGTGTGGGTAACAAGGTACAGGAGAAGCCCTGCTAAAGGCTGCGGGCGGCAAGAGTGTCAGCCACAAACATCAGTTTTCCAGTGTGAGAATAAAAATCTAAGTGGGAAGTTTTGTGATTGAAGAAGACAGTGACTTGTTAGTGAGAGCATGCCTCCTACTCGATCTTTTGAGCTGCTCAGTGGAGGCACATGTCATTAGGCCTGTGACCATGCAGGTGGGTACTGGAGGGTCTCTTCATACTTTATAGGCAAGTGGCAGTTTTCAACTGCGAAGGATAAAGAGCCAGTGATTGTCCTGTGTGTTTACTTCAGAGTTTGGTGTGGGCACCTCTAGTGCCTCAGGTTCTTGGTCTGTAAAATGGGAATAATGCATCTATTTTGTAGGGTTTTTGTAAGGATGAGTTAATTGTGAAGTACTTGTATATGTATTTTCTCCTAATACTAAAATCCTGAAGTGTCTCTTTTGGCTGTAAATGTGTTCTAAGTAAGCAGCTATAAATAAAATTATCCCCATTCTACAGATGACGAAACAACCTCAGAGAGGTTAGGGAACTTTGAGAAGGAAGTAGAGCTTTTACAAGGCAAACTTCAAATGCTGGCCAGGCAGACCCTTTTGTTTTGTTCGCTGCAGCTGCAACGCAGGGCAAAGCTCAGACCCTGCTACTGGGCACATAGTCATTTGATCTGTTTAACCACCTTGCAGTGGAGGCTTGGGGCATGAGCTTGGCTGTGTTGTTTTTTTTTAAGTAGAAATCCATCCCACTTACTTTTTATGTTTTCACTTTATTTGAAAGGTAGAGAGACAGATCTTCCACCAGCTGATTCACTCCCCAAATGCCCACAACAGCCACAGCTGGTCAGGCCAAAGCTGGGAGCCAAGAACTTCATCTGGGCCTCCCTCGTGGGTGGCAGGAACCCAAGTACTTGAGCGACCATTTGTGGTCTCTCAGGGTGCACATTGGCAGAAAGCTGGGTCAGCAACGGAGCTGGGACTTGAATTCAGGCACTGTGATAACCGCTCTGCCAGACACGAGCCCTCGAGCTTGAGTCTTGTCAGGCTGAGGTTGGGGGTGGGCTGAATGGCTACTGGCAGAACTGAAGACAGATAAGGGCAGGAGAGGGGTTGATGGGGGCCGAGGAGGGGACACTGCTCACGGTCACTGGAGCGGAAGGGTGACGCTTTCCAAACGCCTGAAGTTCAGTCTGAGCTGTACAAAGATTAGAAGCCAAGCAGGGCTGTGTAGGGGGCCCATAGGGCCCTTCTGCTAGCAAGATCCTAATTTCCCAGTCCAGTGTCACCTTCTCACAAGCCCCCCGAGACCCAGCCTGCTTTCCACTCGGGGCCTGTGGCTGCAGACGCTCAGTACGGCCCAGTGGCTACAAGTTATGCTTCGAGGCAGTCATCTCCCAGCCTGTTATGTGAGTGAAGGGTTTTGGAACATATATCCCAAGACAGGTGTATTTATTTGTAAAATACACAATGCCTACTTGACTAATAAACTAATAAAACAGTGACAAATACTTAACAGACATGATGAGATGAAAATACGGGCCATTACTTTATTTCACAAAAACAGCGGAGAGGGCCAAGTGAGAGAATTCAAATAAAACTCTTAACCCTCCACAGAAGAGTCTTCTCCCCAGAAACCTGAGTATTCGAGTTCCGTCTCTCCAGCCTCGCTCATTTAGTATGCAGAAAGTAGATCCACATCCTTTTACTGGAAAAATTATACACAGTTTCCTATAAGAGAGAACTAGGGGCGACCAATAGAACCAAGTGTGGGGCACCTGCACAGGCTTTGGAAGCCTACGGATTTTCCACAGTAATTTTACTGGGGTTGGGCTCCCTGGCTGCCTCTCTTGAATGGCATCTGGTAGCCTACCGGAGCAGGTTCCTGCCCGCCTAAAGATACTGACATTGATAAAAGGATCACAGGCCGATGAGCACACAGTAATGTCTCAGTCCTCGCCACCGTTTTGTTAGGCTATGCCCATCATTGTGCCCACTTTGTTAGAAAACTTGGCCGAAGTCGCACAGGGTCCACTGTCACTCCAGGCCTGCGACCTTAATCACAGTGCGGTTCCGAGGCCGCGGGGGCAGGGGATCTTGTTTGGGTCAGCTTGTTGCCAGTACGTAGGATGAATAAAGAGACATGATTGCGTCACCGCAGGAATGTCTACGCTAGCCCGCCCCGGCGTCACCGGCAGGGCTCACCTGTCAGTCTCCACGGTTGGAGCGGATCCGCTACTTCCGGTTCTGGCTCCACCCCTTCGAAGGCCGCCGTCTGTTTCGCTCTCAAGAATTTTGTCCCCAACGCCTAGCCGTCCCTGCCCTCGCCGCTGCCATGGCGGCAGCTCCGCCGCTCTCCAAGGCCGAGTACCTGAAGCGTTACTTATCCGGGCCAGATGCCGGCGTCGATGGGGCCTCCAACTCCGGGCGCAAACGGCGCAAAAAGCGGCCGAAGCCCAGCGGGGCCGGCGGTAAGGGGTGAGTGGTGCTCACTGGGGCGGGGCGTGTGGCGCCGTCGGCCTTCCCAACTCCGCCCCCGGCCGCCGGCGCTTCCTGCTCCCGGGACCCGCCGGCCTCCCTCGGATTCCCCGGCCGACCCCCGTCCAAGCCTCGGGCTCGGCTCGGACCGCAGGGCTTAAGCCTCGCGCGTCGGAGCCAGGCTGTAACTTTCCTTTCCCGCCTGTAGCCTGTGAATGTTGTGCCCCGAGAGCAGTGGGGCTGATTCGGGCTCTGGGTTTGGGTTTTCAGGGTTCCAGAGCCTGTCCCGGGGCGGGAGGGGGGTGAGGTGGGGTTGTGGGTGCCCCAGATCCCGTGGTCGCTGGTCCTGAACCAGAGACCCAAGATCGCATGCTGTTACTTTTAGTAGTAACTACTGTTAACACGAGTCTTGTCATTTGTAGTTCTTAACAAGTACCGTTGTAAGAACTTAAAACACGAGTGTCTTTAAGCATCACAGCACTCCCATTAAGTAGGTATTTCTGTGTCTTTTTTTTTTTTTTTTTTTTTTTTTTTTTTTTTTTATGAGAAAATGTTCGTATCCAAAGTTCTGGGTTGAACAGTGCTCCTCACTCCCAGATTCCTGTCCACCCAGCACCTGAGACGGTATTTGGAAACAGGTTCTTTGCAGATGCTACAGTTAAGACGAGGTCCTACTTGGTTAAGGTGGGCGCTAAGTCCAATATGGCAAGTGTTCTTTTAAGAAGAGACACAGGGAAAGCGGCCCTGTGTACGTGGAGGCTGACATCCGGTTGGATTTATGCTGCCAGGAGCCAGCACCCCCATTACCCTCAGACCCCCAGTCTCCACCTCCCATCTCCCCCACCGTGAGGACCTTCCAGAAGCCGTAAGGAAAGCTCTTCCCAGGAGGCTTCCTAGGGAGCATGTGCTGGCATTTTTGGACTTGCCCTTAGACTTTTAGCTTCCAAGTTTGTGGTACTTTGTGATGGCCAGCCCTAGGAAACAGATATGCCCGGGAAGTCAAACTAGTTCACAAGAACTAGTCCACTTTTCCTCCTAGTGTGATTCTTGCCTCATTCTTTCTTCCCCATTCGTGTGTGGACGCTGGAGACATGGCCGTGCAGCAGTAGTAGCTTGTGTTGTGAAGCGACCCTGATCTGTGTTTCTGTCCTTGCCAGACCACTATAGGATGTGTGGCTGTGAGCAAGATCTTTTCATCTCTCAGCTTCAGATTCCTAATTTTTAAAGTGACAGTAAAGTTGAGTAATATAGCATATTAAGTAATGATTGTTGTATCAAGTATCCCTATCTTTAAAAAATTATTATTTTTAAAGATGTATTTATGCTTTTGAGAGGCAAAGTTAGAGAGGGAGAGATGGAGATTTTTCCATCTGCTGGTTCACTTCCCAAATGGCTGCAATGGCTGGGGCTGGACCAGGCGGAAGCCAGGAGCCCGGAACTTCATCCAGGACTCCCACATGGCTGGCAGGGGCCCAAATATTCGGGCCATCTTCCGCTGCTTTCTCAGGCTCATTAGCAAGGAGCTGGATTGAAAGTAGAGCAGCCAGGCCTCAAATCAGAGCTTATTTGCAGGTAGTGGCCACAATGCTGGCCCTAGTAAAAATTTATAAAAAAATTTTTTGTTTGTTTCCATCTTACTTGAAAGTCAGAGAGAGAGAGAGACAAAGATTTTCCAAATAGTTCACTTCCCAATTGCCTGTGACAGCTAGGGCTGGGCCAGGCAGAAACCAGAGCCAGGAACTCAATCTGGGTCTTCCATGGGGATGGCAGGGACCTGAGTACCTGAGAAAGCTCACCAGGAGGAAGCAGGATCAGAAGTGGTGTAGCCAGGTCTAGAACCAGGCACTTCCGACATAGGATGTGGGTGTCCCAAGCAGTGGCTTAACCACTGAATCAATGTTTGCCCTAGGCTTTATGAATAATAATTATTCACATCACACTTCATCCTTGTAACAAACACTCTTTGAATACAGTTGTCTCACAGTATCTGTGGGAGCTTGGTTCCCAAAATCAATGGATTACTCAAATTCCTTATGTGAAATGGCGTAGTGTTGTTTGCATTAACCCATGTACGAAGTCCCGTATACATTAAGTCTTTTCTAGATTACTTGTCATACCTGGCTGTTTTCAGTGTGCACCTGCATGTGGAGCCTGTGGATACGGAAGGCTGACCATACCCTGCCGTGCCAGTTACTGTGGGGTGTTGAGGATGCCTCTGTGAACCAGAGAGCCTTGCTGCTGCTGCTTCTGATGGAGTTGATTTAAACAACTGATTACACAGCTAATTGATTTATTTCTTAATGTGATCAATACAATGGAAGTATAACTGAAGATCTTGATCTTGGGGCAGGGAGAGGGTAGGCAAGGAAGCTGTATCCAAGAAAGTGATATTTTTGCTAGGACTTGAAGAATGAATAAGAGTTTCCTGGTAAATAGGGGAATAGTGGGTTAGGCAGAGGGAAAGGAATTCCGGATGTGAAAGCTGATGTGGAAGGAATTTGGTCATTCTAGGCACCAGAGGATGACCTGGGAGACTGTGAACTGAGGGAGCAGTGGTATGAGATGAAGTTGGCCATGGGAGCAAAAATTAGACTCTGGGCAATTTTGTAGGATTTTGAGCTTTGTCTTAAAACCAATGGATCATTAGATTGGTATCCTTTTTGATCTTTTTATTGTTTCCATTTAGAATGCGGATTGTGGATGATGATGTGAGCTGGACAGCTATCTCTACCGCTAAACCAGAAAAGGAGGAAGAAGATGATGGAGATTTGCCTGTGGTGTGTATCTTCAGGACTCTGGGACTTGGAAATGATTTAAGCTTCTCAGTGTTGACTCCCAGGGCAGAATAGATTTGTAGGGGAAAGTTGAGCACAGAGGATGATTTAGCCTAGTCTATCTGTCTGTCTTTCTTTTCCCAGAAGCCTTTTATTTAAGGTATGCAGAGTTCATGCATTTCATAAATACAATTTTAGGAACATAGTGATTCTTCCCACCCTACCCTCCCTTCTGCCCTCCCACCCTTCCCACCCTTCTTTCTCCTCTTCCCTTTCTTCCCTTTTTTTTTTTTTTTTTAGATTTATTTACTTATTTGAGAGGTAGAGTTACAGACAGAGGGGAGAGGGAGAGACAGAGAGAAATGTCTTCCATCTGCTGGTTCACCCCCCAATAGCTGCAATGGCCAGAGCTGAGCCAATCTGAAGCCAGGAGCCAGGAGCTTCCTCTGGGTCTCCCATGAGGATGCAGGGGGCCCAAGCACATGGGCCATGATCCACTGCTTTCCCAGGCCATAGCAGAGAGATGGATTGGAAGAGGAGCAGCCAGGACATGGACGAGTGCCTATATGGTATGCTGATGTTGCGGGCAGAGGCTTTAGCCCCCTGTGCCACTGCACCAGTCCTCCTCCCCCCATTCTTATTTTTTACTAAGATCTATTTTCAATTAACTTTATACACATGATTAACTCTATACTAAGTAAAGAGTTCAACAAATAGTATGAAAAAGAAACTGTTCCTCAGCAGTTGAGACAAGGGCTGTTCAGAGTCATCTCAAAGTGTCAATTTCACATGTATAGATTACCTTTTAGATGTTCTGTTACCACAGATCAGGGAGAACATAAGGTATTTGTCCTTTGGTACTGGCTTATTTCACTAAGTGTAATGTTTTCCTGTTATATCCATTTTGTTGTAATCAACAGGATTTCATTTTTGCTATTGTGAATTCAGGGGTACAGATAACTCTCATATGTTGATAACATTTCCCTTGGGTAAATTCCCAGGAGTGGGATTGACTGAATCATATGGTAGGTCTGTATTCAGATTTCTGAGGTATCTCCATACTGTCTTACACAGTGACTGTACCAGTTTACATTCCTACCAGCAGTGGATTAGGATACCTTTTTACCCACATCCTTGTCAGCATTTGTTGTTTGTTGATTTCTGTATGAAAGCTATTCTAACTGGGGTGAGGTAAAACCTCATTGTGGTTTTGATTTGCATTTCTCTGATGGCTAATGATTCTGAGCATTTTTTCATGTATCTGTTGTCCATTTGGATTTTCTCTTTTGTTTAAGTCCTTTGCCCATTTCTTAACTGGGTTGTTTGTTGTTGAGTTTCTTGATCTCTTTATATATTTTGGTTATTAATCCTTTATCAGTTTTATAGTTTGCAAATTATTTCTCCCATTCCATCGGTTGCCTCTTCACTTTGCTGAGTGTTTCTTTTGCAGTACAGAAGCTTCTCAATTTGATGTAATCCCATTTGTCCTTTTTGTCTGATTACCTGTGCCTCTGGGGTCTTTTCCAAGAATGCTTTGCCTATGCCAATGTCTTGCAGGGTTTCCCCAATGTTTTCTAATAATTTGATGGTATCGGGTTGTAGATTTAGGTCTTTGATCCATTTTGAGTGGATTTTTGTGTAAGATGTAAGGTAGGGGTCTTGCTTCATGCTTCTGCAAGTAGCGATGCAATTTTTCCAGCACCATTTGATGAAGAGACTGTCTTTGCTCCAAGGATTGATTTTAGCTCCTTTGTCAAAAATAAATTGGTTGTAGATGTATGGGTTGATTTTTGGAGTTTTGATTCTGTTCTGTTGGTCTATCCGTCTGTTTTTGGGCCAGTACCAACCATAGCCTGGTCTTTCACTGTGTCTGTTTAGACAGTTCCTGAGCTATATGCAGTCAGTAGAAACTATCCTTGTAATTTTGTGTGTTGACTGTTTTCTGGGTTAGCGGTGTGCAGTGCACTCTTCTCTTGCAGTGCTGGGTGGCAGCAGCAAGCCGCCATTCCCAATCAGCCGCAAGATCCCAGGGTCAGCAGTTGGTACTGCTCAGTGTGTTGTGTTGGTAAGCAATGATTTTTTTTTTTTTAAAGATTTATTTGAAAGAGTTACACAGAGAGAGAAAGAGAGGCAGAGAGAGCGAGGTCTTCCATCCTCTGGTTCACTCCCCAATTGGCCTCAGTGGTCAGAGCTGCGCTGATCTGAAGCCAGGAGCTTCTTCTGGGACTCCCACGCAGGTGCAGGGGCCCAAGGACTTGGGCCATCTTCTGCTTTCCCAGGCCACATACGGCAAATGCCATGGGGGCACAGGGTAGATAGCACACTTGGTATTTTGTTGGGAGACGTCATGTAGATGTAAATATCTGAGTTGAGTTTTGAAGGGTGCATGAGAGCCAGTAGACAGTGAGAGATCTTCCATCTGCTGGTTCACGCCCCAAATGGCTGCAACGGCCAGGACTGGGCAAGACTGAAGCCAGGAACTAGGAATTTCATTTGGGTGTGTCTCCCACATGAGTTCAGGGGCCCACATACTTGAGCCATCTTTCACTGCTTTCCTAGGCTCATTAGCAGGGAGCTGAATCTGAGGTGGAGTAGCCAGGACTCAAACCGGCATCAGTATGGGATGCCAGTGCTGTAGGCTGTGGCTTAACCCTCTTTGCCACAGTGCTGGTCCCTAGAATTATTTTTTAAAAATGGCTTGAGTGCCAGCATTGTGATGCAGTGAGTTAGGCTGCCGCCAGTAATAACGAGCAAATCAAAGTGTTCTGTTCAGCAACATGGGGTATTTCTGTGCAGGATTATTGTGAGGACCCTGTGAGGTAAGAATGAGATAATATATAAGTAAAGTACACAACATAGTGCCTTGCACATAGTCTACTTTGTAACTAGAACTTGGCAATGCCAGTCTCTTTGAAAATCTATCCTCTGGAAACCAGTGCTATGGCGTAGAAGGTGAAGCCGCTGCCTGTGGTGCTGGCATTCCATATGGGCACCAGTTCAAGACCCGGCTACTCCACTTCTGATCCAGCTCTCTGTTATGGCCTGGGAAAGCAGTAGAAGTTGGCCCAAGGCCTTGGGTCCCTGCACCCGCAAGGGAGACCTGGAAGAAGCTCCTGGCTCCTGGCTTTGGATCGGCAGAGCTCCGGCCATTGAGGCCATTTGGGGAGTGAACCAATGGATGGAGGACCTCTCTCTCTCTACCTCTCCTTCTCTGTGTAACTCTTTCAAATAAATAAATAAATCTTTTTTTTAAAGAAAGAAAGAAAAGCTATCCTCTGGAATGGTAATCTGTTTTGTCAGAGGGTAGAACTAGGATCAATGGAAGGAAGTTATAGGAAAATGGATATGGATCTCATAAAACTTGAAGCCTTCTCACACTGCTTAAAAATACAGTGGACTGCCTTGTAAGATAATGAGTTCCCTGTCAAGGATTGAGGGAGTGAATATTTATCAGGGATATTTTGTTTTCTCCATTCTTTCTTTTTTCCTTCCTTTTCTTTTCTAAAGATTTATTTATTTATTTAAGAGGCAGAGTTATAGATAAAAAGAAAAGTCTTCCATCTGCTGGTTCACTCCCCAGATGGCCTCAGTGGCTGGAATTGGGTCAATCCGAAGCCAGGAGTCAAGAGCTGTTTTCGAGCATCCAATGTGGATGCAGGGGCCCAAGCACTTGGACCATCTTCTGCTGCTTTCTCAGGCCATTATCAGAGAGCAGGATCAGAAGTGTAGCAGCCAGGACTGGAACCGGCACCCGTATGGAATACCGGCACTAAAGGTGGAGGCTTAGCCTTCTGTTCCACAGTGCCAGCCCCTATCAGGGATACTTTCGTGACAATTCCAGTTTGTTTGAGAGTTTGGAGAATGTAAGATGTAGATTTATGCCTTAAAGATCTGTGATTCTGTGTGCATCTCAGAGGCTTCCTTGGTTGGATTTAAGAATACCAGGCCTGGTGACAACCTGCAACAAAAAGGAGCCCAGAGTCCTTGATCTGTGGCAGGCGTGACAGGGAGGCAGCCTGTGTTTTCTCTTTGAATGTAAAAGTGAAAAATGTAAAAGGAATGTGGCTTTTAGCTTACAAGTGGCACTTGTGTACCTGGATTCCTAACAAAAAGGTTTGTCATGTTAGAAATTAACCTTTGGAGGGAAACTGATAGTCAGTACAATGACAGTTGGTGTTGATGGGGCGGATGTAACTGAGCACTGCTGCGTGTTTCTTCATGACTGGGTGCACCATGTGTATCAGGAATGGGAATGGTCATACCTTCAGGTTTTGAGACAACAGTGCTCCTTGGCTGGTTGCGTGGATGTCCTCTACATAGTGTCCCTCTTCTCACAGGTGGCTGAGTTTGTGGATGAACGGCCGGAAGAGGTCAAACAGATGGAGGCCTTTCGCTCCAGTGCCAAATGGAAGCTCCTAGGAGGTGAGTTCCTCCAGTAGATGAATCTAAACTCACCATTTACAGGGTAGACCCTTTTCTACACTTTTCTATTAGAGGAATGATAGTTTGTGTTAGTGTGTTATTGAGCCTGAAAAATCGAGTGTGAAAAAGAATTCAGGATTTCTTCAGAATGAATAAGACATGGGTATGAGGGGTTACCGAGGTCAGGAAGTGGCTCCTCTGGGACTGCTCTCGGCCTAGATGGGAGAGCTCTTGGTCTATAGGCGGGACTTTGGGAGGAGGTCACAAGAAGCAGAGGAGCACTTCGGAGACTTCAGCTCCTGTCTCCTCTTCCAGAATGAAGTGGTCATGTCTGGGTCGAGGACCAATGGTTTTTGTCCTTTTTATTTGTGTTAATAGATTTCTGGTTTTTTTTCCCCCTTAAATATTGGTATTTTACAATGCATTATCCTCCCATTCTAGACCTTCTCTCTAGGCCAATAATTTAACTTCCTTAAAAAAAGTTGTTTTTTGTTTTCTTTTGAGACTTTCTGAGTTGGGTAAGAGGTGTGTGTTTGTCCCTTGTGCTTTGCTGTGGTCCTCCTGCTGCCTAGCCCAGGAGGTGCCTCAGTAGTGTGGAATTGTTGGCTTGCTGATAGGCATTTGCTGCTCATGGCTTGTTGCTCTTCACTAGAGGCTTTGCAGTTGTTCTTCCTTTTCCAAGAACTTTCTAGATAGCTGTACCTGTGAGTCCAGTGAGTATATCCTGCTCTGTGTTGCCACTGGGGCCATGCTTGGTTTTGCCCATGTGTATTTCATAAACAAGGATCCTGCTTTTTTTTTTTTTTAATACTTCTATTTATTTAAATTTTTAAAGGTTTATTTATTTACTCGAAAGGCAAAGTTACAGAGAGGCAGAGCAGAGAGAAGGAGAGAGAGGTCTTCCATCTGTTGGTTCAATAGGCTGGAGCTAGGCCTATCTGAAGCCAGGAGATAAGAGCTTCTTCCAGGTCTTCCACATGGGTGTAGGGGCCCAAGCACTTGGGCCATCTTCTGCTCTCGCAGGCCATAGCAGAAAGCTGGATCAGAAGTGGAGCAGCCATGACTCAAACCAGCACCCATATGCGATGGTGGCATCATAGGTGGAGGCTTAACCCACTATGCCACAGCACCGGCCCCAGACCCTGCTTCTTGATAGCTGTTTAATTCCAATTTATTCTGGATGCTTGTTCCTTTTCCCACGTTGAGGATAAATTAGTTTCTAGACAAGATTTGTCATCTGTGTTATACTTTCTGCCATTATGTTAATTATCTTACAGTTCTGATTTGAAAAAATGTGTAGTGAAAGTGACAGCTATAGATTGTATATCACTGTTATATATATCACTGATATATATATAATATAATATAATTATATCACTGAGATATATATATATATATGTATATATTGTATCACTGTTGCCTTGGTTACTTTTCAGTACATATTATGAATGAAAACTTTAGGGGCCACTGCTGTGGCATAGTGCTTAAAGCCCATGCCTGCAGTACCAGCATCCTATATGGGCGCTGATTCAAGTCCCAGCTGCTCTGTTTCTGATCCAGTTCTCTGCTATGGCCTAGGAAAGCAGTAAGAGATGGCCCAAGTCCTTGGGCCCCTGCATCTGCATGGGAGACCAGGAAGAAACTCCTGGCTCCTCGCTTCGGATCAGCTCAGCTCTGGCCATTATAGCCATTTGGGGAGTGAACCAGCAGATGGAAGACCTAAAGACCTCTCTCTCTCTCTCTCTCTCTGCCTCTGCCTTTCCCTCTCTGTAACTCTGACTTTCAAATAAATAAGTAAATCTTTAAAAAAAAAAAATGAAAACTTTAGTCTTGGGATATTTTTATCAGAATGCTTTTTAGTCTTATCCATTATTTTCTACCTTATCCTCTAGGTGTGTTTCCAATCTTTTGTATAATCTTTTCAGAGAAGATCTTCTGGTCTCCATGTCTAAAGGTCTAGGAAATCTCTCTCTCTCTCTCTCTCTCTCTCTCACACACACACACGCACACACACAGTCCTTTATTTACTGGAAATAACTTACTGTTCTGATTTTTCCCCCTTTGTATACATCTCTTGGAATGTATCAGTCTCATGGATTAGATTTATTGTCAAGCCTCCTGCAGACATCAGTGCTGTTCTCTGTGGGGTGGATTCCAGTGCCATAGGTCTGTTCTTAGAGCAGAGGGGTGCCTCGGTTTACTTCATGCACTTAACAATATCCACGTGTTCCTAGCCAGCTTTGTGGTTTTGGCCCATATAGCTCAATGACAAGAACCAGAGGGAGAGGAGGAACTGGAGTTGGGGAATGTTGCAGTTGCTATAAACATTTCATTCTATTGTGCCACTGAAATTGATGGCCTCAAATGTGAATTTTTTCCTCAGCTACATATTTTTAAAGATTTCACATGGACTTTGGGGTCCAATCTGGATTTTTATTTACTCCTTCACTACTTACCAGCAGTGTGACTTGGGCAGATGACTTGATCTTCCTGGGTATCAGCTTCCTCATGAGGATAGTCTTTACTGCCTACGTTTGTGAAAATTAAATAAGGCAATCTGTATAGAGCATTGGCACATAGTAGATTATCAGTAAGTGATTTTCTCTTACAAGAAGCACAGTGACATGGATTAAATGTTTAACAAGCATTTTATTTTAATGTGCATAGGTTCTGTCCATTTGACTTTTTTTTTTTTTTAAGATTTATTTTATTTATTTGAAAGATAGAGTTACAGAGAGAGGTAGAGACAGAAAGAGGGGTCTTCCATCCGCTGGTTCACTCCCAGATAGCCGCAATGGCCAGAACTGCACCAATCCAAAGCCAGGAGCTTCCTCTGGGCCTCCCATGTGGGTGCAGGGGCCCAAGGACTTGGGCCATCCTCAACTGCCATCCCAGGCCACAGCAGAGAGCTGGATGGGAAGAAGAGCAGCCAGGACTAGAACCGGGGCCCATATGAGATGCTGATGCTGCAGGTGGAGGATTAACCCGCTGTGCCACAGCGCCGGCCTCGTCCATTTGACTTTTGAAAGAAGATTGATTACAGCTATAAATAGTCTAGGCTAAGTATCAGTAGGAGCCACTGAGGGGGAACTCTGCCTAAATGAGGTTTTGGAAAGAAACTGGATTAAAGGTTAGAAGAGTTTGGTTCTAGCCAGTCTTTATCTTAGTAGCTGTGACCTTAAGTAAGAAATCACTCAGTATCACAGAGCCTCCCTTTTCATGTCTATAAAACAAGGGACCTGCCCTGCTTACCTTAGAGGGTATAATATGAAAAATGTCTTTAAAATGCTTTCAAATTTATGACTTGTAGACCAGTAAGAGGGGTTATTCTCTAGATTCATTAGTGCTGGTTTGCTGCCTCCAAGGAAGAGAGCTGTGCAGACTTTTTGGGCTTTCTGAGTAGTTCTAAGGTGTATGCTGCCGGGACATCTTTTGAAACTTTAAATGAAGGGGTGGACAGAGCAACTATGGAAATCTGATTCTTTGCTATTTGTGCTTAGGTCACGATGAAGACCTACCTTCACAAGGGCATTTCCGTCACGACACCCCGGATCCTTCTCCTCCCAGACGGCTCCGTCATGACACTCCGGATTCTTCTCCTCCCAGGAGAATCCATGACGACACCTTGGATCCATCTTCTCCCAGGAGGGTCCGTCATGACACCCCGGATCCTTCCCCTCCCAGGAGGGTCCGTCACGACACCCCGGATCCTTCCCCTCCCAGGAGGGTCCGTCATGACACCCCGGATCCTTCTCCTCCCAGGAGGGTCCGTCACGACACCCCGGATCCTTCTCCCAGGAGGGTCCGTCACGACACCCCGGATCCTTCTCCCCCCAGGAGGGTCCGTCACGACACCCCGGATCCTTCCCCTCCCAGGAGGGTCCGTCACGACACCCCGGATCCTTCTCCCCCCAGGAGGGTCCGTCACGACACCCCGGATCCTTCTCCCCCTAGGAGGGTCCGTCACGACACCCCGGATCCTTCTCCTCCCAGGAGGGTCCGTCACGACACCCCGGATCCTTCTCCTCCCGGGAAGCCTCATCACAGTTCTTCAGCTGTGTTTCCTAGGAGAACCCGTCATGATTCACCAGATCCGTCTCCTGCTAGGAGGACGTCTCATAATTCCTCAGATATTTCTTCCTCCAGAAGGGCCCACGACAGCTCCCCTGACGCTTCCCAACCTAGGAAAATTCCCGGGACCTCTGACACAGGGCAGCTCAGGGGGGCCCGACACAGTTCCCCCAATTCGGCACCTGATGTCACTCACTCAGTGTCTAAAACCAAAAGTAAGAAAGCCCCAGAAAGAGCATCTAGCAAGACTTCTCCACCTTGGAATGAGCCACAGACCTCTCATTCATTACTCCCGAAGAAGAGCAAGTATGAGTGTGACTCGGATCTCTCTCCGCCACGAAAAAGACAGGCAAAATCCCATTTTGGAGATAAGAAGCAGCTTGAGTCTAAAGGTGAGCACGTGACCGCCCGCGGGAGGGACTTCCTTCCTGGCAGTTTTCTATTGCACTTCTACTTGCTCTATTAGATGTGAGAATGGAATTTCTTTGGAAAAGTTTTGAAAAGTGGGAGTCTGGGCTCAGGAGAGTTAAAACATTATGGTGGCAAGGAGGACATTTTTATGAATTATTTTATTTACTTCTCACCATGTATAAAAGTACTACATGTTTGTGGCAGAAGTTTTATAATGCATAGAAGTGTACAAAAAGGCAGAAAAAATGACACAAAATTTTGTCATTCAGAGGCCATCACTGATAATGTTGTAACCAATGTCCATTTAGTCTTTTAAAAAATTAATTTATTTGAGAGGTAGAGGTCCAATGAGACAGACAGAGAGCTCCCATCTGCTAATCACTCCTCAAATGCCTGCAGCAGCCTGGGCTAAAGTTGGGAGCTGAGAACTCAATCCAGTTCTCCCATATGGCTGGCAAGAACCCAGTTACTTGAGCTGTGACTGCTGCCTCCTGGGGTCTGCTTTAATAAGAAGCTGGAGTCAGGAACTGGAGCCAGATATTGAACCCGGATACTCTTATGGAATCGGGGCATCTGAACCACTAGGCTGAATGTGTGCCTTCTTTTAGTCTTTTTTTTTTTTTTTTTTTTTTTTTAATGTATTTTTGTTGCAGTTGAGTCCTGGCTATGCAGAATGAGTATTACGGTGTGTGTAATCTTACCTTCTCTCTTAACGTGATATATATCAGATATCAGAATATACTGTAGCTGTTTCCAACTTTGGCCGCACCATGGAGAGCTAACTCCCAAGTTGTTTAGCCTGTTCTGTGAGTAGATGGAGGTGTTGAAGTTTGACACAGCGGTCATGGCCACAGTCACTAGTCATTTGGGAGTAGAACCCCATCTGCTGCCTGTTGGTTTTGAGAGTATCTCTGACTTGGCTCTTCTCCCAAAGCTTCTGTACTTGTGTTTAGGTCAATGTTCTATACCAGCTGAGTAAATTTTTCTTACAGATTCTTACAAAGGGATTAGTCTTTTCTTTAATTTCTAGGCTCTTCCTCCAGCCAAAGGAAATTTCATTTAAGTTCCTCACCTAGGAGACTTAGTCACACATAGGAACTCTTTCCTACCCAGGTGACCGCCGGAAAGCCTCTGATTCCGATCTTTCTCCTCCACGGCGTAAAAATCCGAGGCCTCAGGATTCTGATTCAGATCTGTCTCCTCCACGGAATAGACCTCAGCACCGAAGCTCTGATTCTGACCTCTCTCCACCAAGGAGGAAACGGGGGACCAGGTCTCCTGATTCGGATCTGTCTCCACCCAGGAGAAGTCAGCCTCCCGGAAAGCGGGTAGGGAGCCCCGTCCTTCCCTTCCCGTGACTCCTGTCTTCTGGCTTTGCACGAGTCCCAGGAAACCGAGCCAGCGGAGGAAGTAGCTATGGCAGTGCAGGGAATCCTGGCTTAGAAGTACCACTGGGGCACTTTCCTTTGCTCTCAGGGTGGGACTGGCTGTAACCCCACCCAGATGGGCTTGTATCAAGTCTCGTGTTAATTTTTTTGGGCTAGAAAAACTTCCTGCTTCCTTATGAGTAAATGAAGGGTTGTGGTTTGTAGGATAGAGTTCGTAGCACAAAGCCTGTGTCAAACTGATCACATATTTGAATCCTACTTCTGCCAATTACTAAATGGGAGATTTGGACAAGATACTTAATATCTCTGCATCTCAGCTGTAGATAATGGCAGTACCTTAAGATTATTATGAGAATTAAGTGTGGGTAATTAAGTGTGAGCTTAGGACAAAGTGATTATTTAGTGTAATTTGTTATAAATTTATTATTGTAAGTTGGATTACATATCTTTAGCCGGAACAAAAAGAGAGACACTTAAACTATAAAACTATTTTCAGAAATCACAGTCTGAGAAATCTGTTTTGTTGTATTTTACATCTATGATAAAGCTTGATGGATTAGCACAATAAAAATCCACGTGAACCCCAAGTAACCGTAAGGAAGAGCAGTGGCACTAAAGGCATCTTATTGCGAGTTGATTAAGCACTGTGGTGCGCGAGTTTCTCTCTCAGGCAGGTTTCTCAGCTAAGTCTTCTCAGAAGACCTGGAAAAGACTGGTCCTGGTAAGGTGGACCAGCCTGTCCCCAAACCTGCTTTTGGGGAAAAAAGTAAGGTGTCTGTGTTAGCTGGACCCCTTGAAATTTTATGTATCTGTTCAGTTCCTGGGCGGTTTAATATTAATCAGAGTTGAGTTGCTTACGGATGCTGAGACCCACCGTGTATTCCACTTGTGGGGTGGGGTTTGCTATCTTGATACAAAGTGGAGATGAGTAAAAAGTTTTCCTTTCATCAGGTCTTCTGTTTCTCCTGAAATACATCTACAATGTAGCATCTTAGGTTTGCTTAGGTTTATACTTTAAATGGAGCATTTTTCGAGCTTGATACAAATTTCTGGTCAAGTGAGCCCAGAGTGAGTCTTGGTGTGTGCAGTTTGTATGCTGAGAAGTCAGAAAAGCAAATGCTTAGTCTTCCCTCTTACGTGTTGTTGTTTGTGTTTCTGCTTACTCCTCAACTTGATGGTACTATTAGATTTTCCATGAAATTAGATTTTAATCTTTTATCCTTTGGTAAATAATGGAAATACAAAGCTGGATTTTTTGGTTTGCTCATTGCTGATCATCAGAACTGCAGTTAACCATGTCTCATTAACATCAGATGCTTCCTTTTTCATTGCATAGGCTGCACACATGTATTCTGGAGCTAAAACTGGGTTGGTGTTAACTAATGTAGAGCAAGAACAGCAGGAGCTCAAGAAGCAGGACCAAGAAACCCTGGCATTTGAAGGTAAAAATGTAAAAGTGCTGAGACCATTCCAGGCTCGTGTAGCTTTTTTTTTTTTTTAAATGTAACTTATTGATAGTTAATTGCTACCAAATTTCAGCTTTGATTTTATGCATCATTTTAACTTCTCTGTGGGACCAGATGGTTCTTTCCTTTTTGAAATATGTCGCTTCTCAGGCCCATCACCAAAATGCGGCTAGATGTTGATAGGAACCACTTGTAGTTTGGCTGTAGAAGTTCTTACCTAGCATCAGAATCCCAAGCTGTTGGTATCATGTGTGAGAATATCATTTCTGATTTTAATACCTGTTGTTTATCTTAAAAAATGTGATTTTTCTTTATAGCTCAATTCCAGTTTGCTGAAACCGTATTTCGAGATAAATTTGGTCGTAAGAGGAATTTGAAACTGGAGCGTTTGGAGGAGAGGAGAAAAGCGGAGAAGGACATGGAGAGAAATGAGCAGTACGCGCGATGGGGAAAAGGGTAAGGGACCCTGAAAGGGGGAAGCAGGACTGCAGTGATGAGAACAAGTCGGTCCTCGGCTCTGCTAGCAGTTCATTGTTCTGTCACAGCTGTTCTTTTGTTTTTGTAAGATTTATTTATTTGAAAGGCAGGGTACAGAAAGAGAGGAAGAGACAGAGGGAGATCTTTCATCCACTGGTTCACTCCCCAAATGGCCGAAACAGCCAGAGCTAAGCCCATGTGAAGCCAGGAGCCAGGAGCTTCTTCCAGGTCTCTCCTGTGGGTGCAGGGGCCCAAGCACTTGGGCCATCTGCTGCTACTTTCCTGGGCACATTATCAAGGAGCAGTACCTGAAGTGGAGCAGCTGGGACTTAACTGATGACCATATGGGATACCAGTGCTGCAAGCATCAGCTTTACCCACCATGCCACTTGCCAGCCCCCAAAGCTGTTATTAGACACTTGATTCACATTTAAAATAGAGATTACTAGATGTGGGGAAAGGTGAGGGAAGTGGAGGGGGAGGGTGGGGCAATGGGTACTGAAACAAAGTAGGGTAAACCTGGCTAGTTCTGGTATATTACAGCAGAGGAGGGGTGACTGGGGCTCATGATGGTATAAAATATCCTGTATAAAGAACTGGAAGAGAGGAGCTGATACATTGCAAACACAAGGAAAAGAGGAAACAAGATGATTGCCTGGTGTGGTTGGTTGAAGCTGTGTATATGTGTTTCATTGTACCCCTTAAAAGTGTGCTAGCATTGCATGTTAACCTAAAAAAATGTTATTTAATGACTGTTATCAGGAATGGGAAATTCACTGTGCTGAATCTCCTTCCTGGGATACTGATTTATTTCACACTTCCAGCTCAGTATTTTCACTATTTAGCCTGGATTAGTAGAAGGAGGAGGTTCCACTAATGTAGGAGTGTGGTCCATCCAGTGTAGGAATGGAAATAGCAAACACAGTTGCAGCCCCTCCTGTTTCTTTTTGGTTCAGGCTTGCCCAGGACCGGCAACAGCAACAGAATGTGGAGGATGCAATCAAGGAGATGCAGAAGCCTCTGGCCCGCTATATTGACGATGAAGATCTGGATCGGATGCTGAGAGAACAAGAAAGAGAAGGAGACCCCATGGCCAACTTCATCAAGAAGAGTAAGGCCAAGGAGAGCAAGAATAAGAAAGGTGAGACTTCCGGCAGTCACCAGAAGTGACTAGAGGGGATTTATGTGAAGAAAGACAGTTATTAGGGTACTAATACACAGCTATGTGCAAAGAAGGCTTTCCCATTCACTTTTTTTTTTTTTTTAAAGCAGTTTGTCTCTAAAGTTGAGATTTGAACAACTTTGGTTTTTTGTTTGTGTTTTAAGATTTATTTATTTATTTGAAAGAAAGAGTTACAGAGAGAGGGAGAGACAGAGAGAGAGAAATCTTCTATCTGCTGGTTCACTCCCCAAATGGCCAACGGCCAGAGCTGGGCCAGTCTGAAGCCAGGAGCCAGGAGCTTTTTCTAGGTCTCCCGTGTAGGTACAAGGGCCCAATTATTAGGGCCTTCCTCTGCTGCTTTCCCAGGTGCATTAGCAAGGAGATGGTTTGGAAGTAGAGCAGCCGGGACTCAAACTGGTGTCCATATGGGATGCTGGCATTGCAACGATGGCTTTTCTGGCTACACCACCAGCCCCTCTCATACACTTTTAAATTCCTTGTATTTATAAAGTTAGGTTCAACTTGAGACTTTTTTTGAAAGGCAGATGTGCAGGGGAGAGACAGAGATCCATCTTCCATCTGCTGGTTCACTCCCCAAGAGGCCCCAATGGCCAGGGCTGGGCCAGGTGGAAGCTGAGAGCCTGGAACTCCATCCGATCTTCCATGTGGGTGGGAGGGGCCCGAGTAAATGAGCCATCTTCCACTGTTTTCCTAGGCATATTAATAGGGAGCTCCATTGGATGCAGAGCAGCCAGGACTCAAACCAGTGCTCACATGCGATGCCAGCATTGCGGGTGGCGGCTTGACCCACTGCACTACAATGCAGAAACTATTTTTTTTTTTTCATTCCTCTCATTAGTGCGACCTCGCTACAATGGCCCAGCACCTCCTCCCAACAGATTCAATATCTGGCCTGGATATCGCTGGGATGGAGTGGACAGGTAATCATGATTATTTCCTACATTTTCATTTTCTCTTCTGTCTGACCTTAATCTTTCCTCACTGTTTTTAAATCACTCTATACTCTGCCTCATTCTCTGCTGTAATCACAAGGTGAATAATACACATTTTGCTTGCTTCTAGTTCTGAGGTTCACAAATCCTATTTCCCATACTTGGAACACTCCCCTCCCTCCTGTTTCTTTTTCAGAATTGACGTGGTCAAGGTAGGGCATCTTTTGTCTTGGACATTGGCCTTTTAATGATATTTTCTAAGGTTTAGAGGGAATGAGTTATGGATTGTGGTCTGTATCTTTAAAATGTAGTCCCTGAACCTTCATTTCCTTCACTCTCTGAGCAGTGAGCTGCTTGTAATGTTTCACAGACTCTCATCTATTCAACCACCAGCATCTGTTTCCATGTACTCTAACTTCTTGTCTGTTATGATGTATGAGCTGTATTTTCTCCTACTCCAAGTCAGTCCTTCTACTTACTTATTAGATCCCATCTCCTCTTGCCTGCTAAAGAACATTCTAGTATCTAACACAGTGATTCTCAAAATTTTTAATCTCATGACCCCTTTACACTCTTAAAAATTATTTAGGATTCCCAAAAGCTTTTATTTATTTACATAGATTATATTAATATTTGCCATATTAGAGATTAAAACTGAGACATTTAATTATATTTATTCTAAAAATATTAATTAAATATTAATTTAGAATATACTATTCTTATTTTAATTTATTCTAAAAAAGTAAAGCTGTTACGTGTTAAAATAATTGCCATATTACTTTTATAAAAAATAGCTATATTTTTCAAATTAAAAAAGTACTGACAAGGATAGTGTTGATCTATGCTTTTGCAAGTCTCATTAATGTCTGACTTCAGCAGCTGGGGTCTGCATTTGTCTGTTGTGAAATGTTGTTTAGCTAAAGAAAAGTCAGCCTTGCACATAGGCTAGGTGGAGAAGGGAACACATATTATATTCACTGATACTGTACAACATCTCAAGTAAGTGCCAGTTTCTTGAAGGTTACTTAGTGGGATCTGAAACCATATCAGGGAACTTTTCATACTGTTGCATAAAAATCCATTTATCTTTTTCCTAGTTTGAGTGAATCTTTGACTTCAGTTCATTTTTGTTGTTATTTCTAGACTCTTGTTCTAATTTTTTGTCTACTTACTTATTTAATTTGAAAGGCAGAGAGACAGACAGATGGATTTCCTATGTGCTGTGTCATGTCTCAAGTGCTTGTTTTAGCCAAGGCTGGGCCAGTTGAAAGCCAGGAGCCAGAATTCAATGTAGATCTCCCACATGGGTGGTAGGAATCTAACCACTTGAGCCATCACCTGCTACCTCCCAGGGTTTGCATTAGCAGGAAGCTGGAATCTGGAGTGGAGCTGGGACTCAAACCCAGACTGTGGTAAGGGATGCTGGCATTCCAAGTAGCATCTTAATCAGTACATCAGATGCCTGCCCCCATACGTGATTTTATAACATCACTCATTGATCATTTGCAAAATACTGGTTTGCTGAGTTTTTCAGCTCTTCCAAATGCTGACATGTTTTCATTATACAGTTATACTTTCGCTAGTCTTACCTTACTGCAAGTCTCTTTAAATATGGGAAGCTAAAGAATTATGGTGACAATTTTTCAAAATTCTAATTTACACTTAAAAGCTTGAATTTTTCCATTGGTAACAAATATTGTCAGTTTTTCAGCTCATCTTGTACAATAGCTTTTTTTGTAAACTCCATCAGATTTTGTATCTAGAAGATCATGCTGTTTTTGAATACAGACCGTTTTGCTGCTTCTTTCCATTCTGAATGCCTTTTGTTTCTTTTCCTGTGTGTGGCATTAGGTAGCCTTTCCAGTACAGATGCTGGCTAGGAGTAGGAAGAGCTTTATTCCTGATCTTAGGAGAACGTGGTCTTCTACCATTAAAAATGGCTTTGTAAATTATGTTTTTTGTCAGTAAACCTTACTAAGTTGAGGAAGCTCCCTTCTATTCTTAGTTTACTGAGAGTTTTTTCATGTATTATGGATTTTTAAAATATTTCTTCTTGGATCTCTGATCCATGGATTATTTAGAAGTGCATTGTGAAATTCCAAACATAGTGATTTCACGAGATATCTCACTGTTATTAACTTTTTTTTTTTGCTTTTAATTTGTATTTGTTTTATGCTGAATTTATTCCCAGCCCGTAAGTTTTTGTTTCTTCAGCTTTTTGTAGGATATCTTTTCCTTCTGTGCCACCTTCTCTTCTGGTGTAGGAGTAATTTATCTCTCGTCAGTGAGGATCATCTCTGTGTCAGGCGGAGCCCATGTGCGGGTTAATGCACACATGCACAGCGATGTGTCTTGGGGGCTGTGTTCAGTGACCAGAGACTCTGCATCCAGATCCTCAGTTCAGCACGCTGTGTCTTTAAGCACATGCAGCAGAAAGTTCATATTCTTATTTTTTTTGGCCGTCAACCCTGTGTCAGGCCCCACTGCTTGGCCTGGGCACAGCTTTCAACCCCACTGTTGTAAAGATGGAATGGCCCATGCTGCTTCTTTCAATGTGACATTTTTCAGATACTTGATGTCTTGTTAGATATGCATACACCTGATGGCCTAGGCAGTTTCCCAGGTTTTCTTAAAGTGAACATGAAGATTTGAAACCTCTGGTTTGCATGATTTTGTGGGGTTTTCTGGGTCAAGTGAACAGCAAAACCATTTTCACAGATATCTAAGACTGCTTACAGGAAGAGCTGATATTGACATCTTTTTTTTTTTTTTTTTTTAAGATTTATTTATTTAGGCTGGTGCCATGGCTCACTAGGCTAATCCTCCGCCTGTGGTGCCGGCACCCCGGGTTCTAGTCCCAGTTGGGGCACTGGATTCTGTCCTGATTGCTCCTCTTCCAGTCCAGCTCTCTGCTTTGGCCTGGGAAGGCAGTGGAGGATGGCCAAAGTGCTTGGGCCCTGCACCCGCATGGAAGACCAGGAGGAAGCACCTGGCTCTTGGCTTCGGATCAGCACGGTGCCCCGGCTGCAGTGCACTGGCCATAGTGGCCATTTGGGGGGTAAACCAAAGGAAGGAAGACCTTTCTGTCTGTCTGTCTCTCTCTCACTGTCTAACTCGGCCTGTAAAAAAAAAAAAAAAAAAAAAAAATTATTTATTTAATTGAAAGAGTTACACAGAGAGAGAAGGAAAAGCAGAGAGAGAAAAGTCTTCCATCCGCTGGTTCACTCCCCAATTGGCTGCAACGGTCGTAGCTGGTCTGATCTGAAGCCAGAAGCTTCTTTCGGGTCTCCCACGTGGGTGCAGGGGCCCAAGGACTTGGGCCATCTTCTACTGCTTTTTCAGGCCATAGCAGAGAGCTGGATCGGAAGAGGAGCAGCTGGGACTTGAACCGGTGCCTGTATGGAGTGCCACCACTTCAAGCAATGCTTTACTGCTACACCATAGCACCAGCCCCTTTTATTGACTTCTAATTCAATTCCATTGTGGTCAGAGAATATATTCTGTAATATTTTGATATTTTGACATTTATTAGTATATGTTTTCTAGCCCAGTATATTGTCTGCCTTACGAATGCTTGACTTGCACTTGAAGAGAACGTAAGTTCTGCAATTATTTGGGGTAGTGAGGGGTTGTTTTTGTTTTCTCCTAAGATTTATTTATTTGAAAGGCAGAGTTACAGAGAAAACAGGGAAAGACACAGAGAGGGAGAACTTTTATCTGCTGGTTTACTCCCCAAATAGCCACCAATGTTTGGGGCTGGGCCAGGCTGAAGCCAGAAGCTTCAGTGGGGTCTCCCAAATGGGTGGCAGGGTCCCAAGTACTTGGGCCATCTTCTGCTGCTTTCTCAGGTGCAATAGCAGGGATCTGGATTGGAAGTGGAGCAGCCTGGATACGCATCAATGCCCTTATGAGATGCCAGCATCACAGGTGGAGGCTTTACCCTCTATGTCACAATACCAGCCCCTGGGGTAGTGTTTTATAAATGTCAATTAGGTTATGGTGATTACTGTGTTTAGATAATTTATATATCCTGGTGTGTTTTTCTGCCAATGTCAGTTGTAGGTTTTTTATTTCAGTTGATTTGTTATATTTTTCCACTTCAGAATTTCCATTTGATAGCCTCTGTTTCGCTGCTTTGATTTCCTATCCACCCATTTATTATGAGACATATTCTTTGCTTGAAAATATGTGTATTTGGTGCTTTCAATTTTTCTCTGCTAATTGCAACAATTGGTTTCTGTTGACAGCCTTTACTTGTGTGTATCACACTGTCCTGCTTATTTACATGTTGGCCTTTTTATTGTTACTAGATAGTATGAATGATGCATTGTAAAGACAGATTCTGTTATATTCCTCTCAAGCTTATTGGTTTTTATTCTGATAGTTTACATGGTAACACAGTGGTATTTAAAATGTTTTGCAGTGGACTGTAGCTAAAATTTCCACTTAGTTATTTTTCTTTTTAACTTAAAAATTGTACCTGTTTGAGAGGCAGAAAGACAGTTGGGGCTGGCATTGTGGTCTAGTGGGTAAATCTGCCACCTGCAACACGGGATTCCATATTGGCATCCATTTTAGTCCCAGCAGCTCCACTTCATATCTGGCTCCCTGCTAATGCACCTGGAAAGCAGTGGAAGTTGGCCCGAGTCCTTGGGCCCCTGCACCCATGTGGGAGACCTGGATGAAGCTCCGGGCCCCTGGCATCAGCCTGGCCCAGCTCTGGCCATTGCGGCCGTTTGGGGAGTGAACCAGTAGATAGAAGATCTCTGTCTTTCTTTGCATCTCCCTCCCTCTCTCCATAACTGTGCCTTTCAAATAAATAAAATAAATCTTCAAAAGAAAACAAAAGAGACAGCTGCTGGTTTATTCTCCAAAGCCCACAGTGGCTGGCTAGACTGTGCCAAAACTGAAAGCCAGGAATACAATGGGTGGCAGGCACCTGACTACTGCTGCCTCCCAGGGTATGCATTAGCAGGAAGGAGGAATTAGGAGCAGAATCAGGACTGGAACCCAGGCACTCTGTTATGGGATAGGAGTATCCCAAGTGGGTTTAATTGCTATGCCAAATACCTCTTTCCATTTGTGGTTGGTTGGTTTTTAAATTTTTTGTTACCAAATCTAAGAGTTCTCTGACTTAGTTTTGTACTGGTGTTTCTATCCTTCCCAGTTGCTTTCTTTACTTCTCATTTTAGATTTCTCTTTTTATTTCATATTGTTTTCCTTGCTTGCTTTCTGATTATTCAGTCTTTAATCAACTTTTCTAGTTTTGCCTGCTCTTGGCCTACTATAAGGGACTCTCTCTAGAACAGATCTGCAATTTGTTGCAGTCTGAAAACCCATTAGTTCAGTTATTCTAACAGCCATTACTTAAAGGAGAAGCTGAGGACTAGGTAAATCAGCAGTTTACTTAGAGTCATGCCACTCCATGATGAAGCTGGAGTCAGAACCCTGGACTCCTGATTCTCTAGTCTGAAGCTCTAGTGAAACAAAAGCCAGGTTCCATTGTGTTAAGGGGTGGATGAGAAGTGAGGGAATGGAAACATGAAGGCTCTCTCAAGAAGCTGAGCTAAGAAGACTGAAGTAACACATAGTAATCAGAAGAGATTTGAGATCCTCTTGCTCCCCCCTCAACCCCCACCACCACCGCCAGCATTGGGGTCCAAGACACCCTCCTGCTGATTCCATCATCATTTCTTCTTGGCTACCTCTGCGCACCTGGTTTGTTGTGTTTTTTTGTTTTGTTTTGTTTTTGTTTTTGTTTTTTTTTGACAGGCAGAGTGGACAGTGAGAGAGAGAGAGACAAAGAGAAAGGTCTTCCTTTGCCGTTGGTTCACCCTCCAATGGCCGCCGCGCTGCGGCTGGTGCACCGCGCTGATCTGAAGCCAGGAGCCAGGTGCTTCTCCTGGTCTCCCATGGGGTGCAGGGCCCAAGCACCTGGGCCATCCTCCACTGCACTCCCTGGCCACAGCAGAGAGCTGGCCTGGAAGAGGGGCAACCGGGACAGAATCCGGCGCCCTAACCGGGACTAGAACCCGGTGTGCCGGCGCCGCAAGGCGGTTTTTGGATTAGCCTAGTGAGCTGCGGCGCCGGCTCTGTGCACCTGTTAAATGTTCCTCAGGGCTCCATCCATAACCCCTGGCTGTCTCACACCCTTTGTTCTCTGATTGAATTTCACCTGGTCATACTTTGAGCCATGGAAATACACAAATCTATTTCCTGCCTGTCCTGGTGCATCCAGCCACATGTTGAAGTTCTCTGTTGATAGATGGCACTTGAGATGCCTCAGAGTCAGTGTGTTCAAAATGGAACTCCTCAGCGTCCCTACCCCAAGCCCGCACCTTTGTTGTCCACTCTTTGTTGGCTAGTGGCAGCCTCACTCGTCTGCTCACTCAGTTATTAACCTGTGAAGCAGATGCACCTCTTCTCACTTTGTCTTTATGCACTAATCAGTCTCTGAGTTCTGCTGATTTTGCCTCTTCTGTCTTCTCTCTTTCCATCCGTCCTTTTTATCATTGCTGTCATCTTTTTCCTGGACCTTTGCAGTGATGTTCCTGCCTACAGGCTCCTCCAGAGTGAGCTCTTTGAAGAACGGTTTATGCTCCTGATTTAAACCCACACTTTACGGGACCAGCATTTGGCCAAGCAGTTCAGCTGCTGGCCGGGGTACCCACCTCCCATGTCAGAGCGCCTGGGTTCAGCACCCTACTCGGACTCCCAGTTTCAACTTCCTCTGATACAGACCCTGGGAAGCAGCAGGTGATGGCTCAAGTAATTCGGTCCCTGCCATCCATGTGAGAGACTTGGATTGAGTTCCTGGCTCCTGGCTCTGGCCCTGGCCCGTTCTGGCCCTGGCTGTTGTGGGCTTCTGGGAAGTAAACCAGTGGATGGGAGCTCTCTGTCTGTCTCTCTGCCTGATGAACAAGCTCATCTTTTCTGAATGAAAGAATGAAATCTAAGCTTTTTTTTTTTTTTTTTTACCATGTTCTATAAAGCTCATTAGGACTTGGCTTCTGTCTGCCTTTCTAGTTTGGCTTGTGGCTGCTTCCTTTGTGCCACTTTTGGCTGCAGCCTTGCCAGTTTGCCTTTGGTTCCCTGCACTTATCAGGGTGGTACTTCCTTCTGTGCCCTTGCTTTTACTGCTTGCGGTGATGTCTGTCCTGTAAAGACCTCTTAACCCTTCTGCTCCTTGTGGTTAATTCTTGCTCTTTTCAGTCTTTGCTGGCCATTCTTGTCCATCCCTTGTGTCACCTTTTTACTGTGTTGCCTCTAAGCTGAGTAAGATCTCTATTGTTTCATGATACTCCATGCATATTTCTACCATAGTTTATCCTTTTTCTTTAAATTTAAATTGTTAGCTGTCTCTTTCTTCCACTAGTCTATGAATTCATCAGGGTAGGTGCTGTGTTTTCATTTTCCTAATGCTTACCACATTGCCTAGTGTACAGTGAGAATAAGTGTTTAATGAATGGATGAACTGTGAGATAGAGATACCAGCTGAGCTTTGGAAAATGGTAAGGTTTGAAACAGTTGGTGCAGAGTGGGAGGAAGGTCTGAACAAGGGCTGAGGAGAAGGTGAATCATGTGCTTTGTCCCTTTGATTCTGTGGCACCTGCTTCAGGTGTTTTCACACAGTTGCCTTACTTTCCTCTGTGCTGTTTATTGTGAACTGTTCTGTCCTTTGTAAAATAGATGCCCAGTTCAGGGTTCTGATGAGTGTATCTCTTGATTGCAGATCCAATGGATTTGAACAGAAGCGCTTCGCCAGGCTTGCCAGCAAGAAGGCAGTGGAAGAGCTCGCCTACAAGTGGAGCGTTGAGGATATGTGACTTTGTGGCGCTGTGCTGGTGGATGTGGGCTGTGGGAGCGGGCACGGGGCAGCCCGACCTCCAGCAGGAACAGTCGCCCATAGCAGTGGTCAAGGCCCACGCAGACCAGCAGCTGGCTAAATGCCAGTCTTCATCACGCAATGTTTGAGACCAGATCTTTGGACGGAGGTACCTGACCTTTGCAGGTGTTCCAACACTGGCTGTGGTTGACTCTCACAGGAAACATTGACTTCTGTGTCCCACCCTTGGTTCTTGGTTGGGGCTTTCTTTTTTTTTCTTCTTTTTAAAAATAAACATACATTTATTTTCGTAAGAATAATTTTCTTAACTGGGTGCTCTGTTTTAGAAAAGAATATAAGCCAATGTTGAACTCCAGAGGTCTTGGGTGGTGTTTGAATTTTTCATTAATCTGGAAAGCAATGTGAATAAAAACTTTCACAACACTTTTTCTTTGCAGAGAACAGGAATTAGCACTAAACTAGACCTGGGACTAGACACGCGAGTATTTAAAGACACAGCATTTGGTAAAGATAGTGACACAGATTGGTGGGGAAGAGATGAATCATGGTGCTCAGAAATTTACATATTATTTGAACAAAAATAAAGTTGGATCCATAGCTCATCCCCTATAAAATGAAAGCCCAGAGCAATTGACCTGAATGAAGGGTAGCATGGTAAAGCTAGTAAGAACAAATGGGGTCTTCAGGCCTTTGGAGTGGAGATTGATTTCTTAAATATAATCCCAAAGCACAACCCCTAAGGTCTGATAGCTTTGACGACTATAACAAGATTTCTATTCTGCAAAGCCTCTCAAAAATAGATGTTAATTAGGAGAAAGTCTTTGCGGTGTCTAATGCCAAGAGTTTGCAAAAATAAGGGTTTGATTAGAGAAAGAACTCCTGCAAATCAGGAAGAAAATGACAACACAAAATAAGAATATGCAGAGTATGAAAAGCAAAGTCAAACAAGAAAACTGGAGTCACTAATAAGTGTACCCCCTCACCAGTAACTAGAAAAATGCAAATTAGAACACTGAGTGTCTACTCTACATCTATTAGTCTGGCAAAAATGAGCAAGTAACTGAAATCTGAGGGGAATGGAAACATGGGGAATTTTGCCTGGTGCATCCGTTCTGCAGAACAAATGTACAACACTTCCTGCAACCAAGTAAGGCCTGCCATGCAGTGGTGCAGTTGGCTGAGGGTGGCTCTGGAGCTGAGGTCCCTGAATCTGAATCCCAGCTGTGTCCTTCGCTAGCTCTTTGAGATTTAGTAAGCTCTTAATTTCCGTGTACCTTATTTTCTCCATCAGTGAAGTCAAGATAATAGTACCTACCTCATAGATTTATTGTAAGCTTCGAATAGTGTCTAGCATAAAGTAAGTATAAAGATGATCAGCTGTTATTGCTGTCGTCATCATCAGCTTCCAGAGTGGCCCCCGGCGATCCCGGCCTTCTGGTATACAAGCTCTTGTGTAGCTTCCTCCCATAGTGAGGGAGGAACACTGATGTGGGCAACCAATAGGATGTACGGGAAATGAGTGACGTCTGAACCTAGGTCATAAAAGACACTGAAGCATATAGCTTGTACTCTCTTGGGTCACTGGCTTGGGAAGAGGCCCCCCTCTGTATCAGGAAGATACTCAGGCAGTGCTCTGAAGAGACCCCTGGGGAGGAGAACTGAGGCCTCGCACCAACAGGCAGCACCAGTTGCCACGTTGGGAATGGGTCCTCCAGCTCTGTTCAAGCCTTCAGGCGCTTGCCACCATGATTGACGACTTGACGCCAATCTCATGAGAAATCCTGAGCCAGAACCATCCAGCTCCAAATTCTTTTTCTTCAAATTTTTATTTATTTGAGGATCTGAAGGGTAGTTTGGCACAGCTGGTTGGAATGTAGCTTGGCACACCAATATCTCATATCAGAGCGCCTGGGATTGAATTCTGTCTCTGCTTCCTGGTTTTTTTTTTTTTTTTTTTTTTTTTAAAGATTTTATTTATTTGAGGTAGAGTTACAGACAATGAGAGGGAGAGACAGAGAGAGAGGTCTTCCTTCTGTTGGTTCACTCCCCAAATGACCGCAACGGCCGGAGCTGCGCTGATCTGAAGACAGGAACCAGGAGCTTCTTCCCTGTCTCCCATGCGGGTGCAGGGGCCCAAGCACTTGGGCCATCTTCTACTGCTTTCCCAGGCCATAGCAGAGAGGAGCAACCGGGACAAGAACCGGTGCCCATATGGATGCCGGCGCTGCAGGTGGAGGATTAACCTACTGCGCCATGGCGCCGGCCCCTCTGCTTCCTGCTAATATGCTTGGAAGGCAGCAGATGATGGTCCAAGTACCTGGGTTCCTGCCACCCACGTGGGAGGCCCAGATGGAGTTTCTGGCTCCTGGCTTCAGCCTGGCCCAGCCTTGACTGTTGCAGACGTTCGAGGAGTGAACAAGCAGATGGAAGATCTGTCTGTTAATCTGCCTTTAAAATAAATACCAATCAATCAAAATGCGGAATCTAAGGCAAGAAAGAATATTGATCAAAGAAGTGAAGGAGAGAGAGAGGAAGAAGCAAAGAGAGAAGAGAGCTCCCATCTGCTGGTTTACTCCCCAAATGCCAGCAGTGGCTCCTGGATGGGACCCAAGCTGGAAAGCAGGGATGCAGTCTGTCTCCCCATGGGTGGCAGGAATCTACTCACTTGAGTCATCACCACTGCCTTCCAGGATCTGCTGGAGCTGGGAACTGAACCCAGGCGCTTCAGTGTTGGATGTGGGTGTTGTAACCAGCACCTTAAGTGTTAAGGCCAAATGCTCACCTCAAATTCCAAAATCAGAGAAACTGTGAGATAATCGGTGTTTGGTATTTTTTTTACATGCCTTTCCATTTATTTGCTGTTTTAAGATTTCTCAGTCAAAATGTTCTCCATGTCACGTTTTCTTCCTTGTTGGTACACGGAGTGTTGTTCCTTCAGATGCGGAGGCATGCTCTTGCTGTGGTGACACGTGCATTAGCAAGCTCGTCTGGTGGAAACTGGCCCCTGTGCTGGGTACTGCATCTGAGACAGGTGTCTGCGGGCGTGTTCCCCTCGAGGCACCTTGCTTGTTTCACAGTGGCATTACAGTGGCTTCAGAGAAACTGCTGTGGAACTGTGTTTTAAATACAGTGTACACACTGCACAGTTGACCCATTTAAAGTGATGCAGCGGGAGTTAGCATTCACAGAGGTGTACAACCATCACAGTGATTTTAAAGCATTTCTGTCACCATGGGGACACAAGAACCCTTGTACCATTAGCAGTAATTCCCCGCTTTCCCACCCCTCCAGGCCTGGGCAACCACTAGTTTACTTCCCGTCTCCAGAGATGGGCCTGTTCTGGACTTTAGTATGGTATGTGAATGGAAATCGATCACGTGGCCTTTTGGGTCTGACCTCTTGGATTTAATAATCTTTTCAAGGTTCACCCATGTTGTGATGTGTCTGTACCCTCTTCCTGTTAATGGCTAACTAATATTCCTTGTGTTTAGATCATGTTTGTATTTATCCATACATTATTGGATGGCCATTTGGTTTGACTATTATGAATAATGCTTCTGTGGACAGCTCGTGCGGAAGTTGTTTTGTGGATGTCTGTTTTTATTTCCTCTGCTGTATACTGAGGAGTGGAATTGCCTGGTCCTGTGTAAGTCAATGTTTAACTTTTTGAGAAACTGTCATACTTCCAAAGAAACAAATCGGAGTTTTGATTTTTCCACATCCTTGTTACAGTTTTTTTGTGTCTTGTGTGTGTGACACGTATAAACACATACACACCTATGTAAAGAATTCTTCATATATTTGGTTACAAGTCCCTTATATATGGGACTTGATATATATATCTTTTGCGAGTTGTTACTTATTTAAGTTGCTAAACTTTTTTTTTTTTTTAATTTATTTTTATTTGAAAGAGTTACACAGAGAGAGAAGGAGAGACAGAGAGATAGAGAGAGAGGTCTTCCATCTGCTGGTTCACTCCCCAATTGGCTGCAATGGCCGGAGCTGCACCTCTCAGGAGCCAGGAGCCAGGAGCTTCCTCTGGGTCTCCCACGTGGGTGCAGGGGCCCAAGAACTTGGGCCATCTTCTACTGCTTTCCTAGGCCATAGCAGAGAGCTGGATCAGAAGTGGAGCTACCGGGTCTCGAACCGGCACCCATATCGATGCCAGCACTGCAGGTGGCAGCCTTACCTGCTACATCACAGCACCAGCCCCAAGTTACTAAACGTTTAGGACAGGTAATTTGAATTTAAGGTAGCTAACTTGGCATACAGTAACTGATAGAGTATGTATGTCCATACATCAGAGCACTTCCGTTCCTGGCTGTATCCTTGAGAGAATCTTGCACAATCCTCTAGGATTGACATGCAGGCGTGTTTATCTACGTGCAATGCAGACAGCCACAAGCTGGAAGAAGGGTAGATAGCTGCGACTAAGGGAAGTGAAAAGTAATGTGATATATGCTTCTGATAGAATGTTATTTAAAGAAAAATCAGATGCATGCTTTTAGGAACTTAGCCACATGGTGGATTCCAGGTGGAGAAAATAAGGAGTACTGAGATATAGCAAAAATGAATTCAGCACTTTAAACAATCAAAACAATCTTATTTTTAAGGAGGATATGTGAGGGGGGTCTTCAAAAAGGTCATGGAAAATGGAATTAAAAGTTGTTACTTTGGTACAAAAAATAATTGAAATACATGTGTAGTTTTTAAAAAGCATATTCCATGAACTTCTTGAATCCTCCTTGTACTCCTTAACTTGTTAGAATAGGACTTGGCGGGGGGCAATGCTGTGGCCCAGTGGGTTAACACCCTGGCCTGAAGTGCCGGCATCCCATATGGGCACCGGTTTGAGACCCGGCTGCTCTGCTTCCAATCCAGCTCTCTGCTATGGCCTGGGAAGGCAGTAGAAGATGGCCCAAGTCCTTGGGGTCCTGCACCCACGTGGGAGACCTGGAAGAAGCTCCTAGCTTTGGATGGGCACAGCTCCAGCCATTGCAGCCAATTGGCGAGTGACCCATCGGATGGAAGACCTCTCTCTCTCTCTCTCTCTCTCTCTCTGCCTCTCCTTCTCTCTCTGTGTAACTCTGACTTTCAAGTAAATAAATAAATCTTTAGAATAGGACTAGGTGAGGGAGGGTATGGGAACTGAGAGGAGAGTGAAGGGGATCAGAGGCCCGCATGGGTGAGAGTGACAGTGGGCCATTACTGAGGCCTGCAGTCAACTCAGTTTGTCCTGTAAGACCCCAAGCACGGCTCCCAGAGCCAGGTCTTGTTCAGATGGAGTTGACGTTGGTACCTGTGTCAGGATGCACTGAACTACTAGAGCAGACTCTGAACAGAAGGGGTTTCTTCCTCCTCCTCACTCCTATACATCCAGGTGGTTTGTAGTGGAGGAAGCGGGGGGAGGATATGCTATGTGGTCACTGAGGGACCAGGCTGATGCCAGCTGCAACAAGGCTTCCATGGTGGCTTGGGCACTGCCATTCTGGTGAGTTGAGCCAACGTGACGGGCGCACACTAGAAGTGGCACACGCTGCCACTCAGATCCTGCCGGCTGGAATGTTGCGTGGCTCCCCCTTAATGCAGGGGGCTCTAGCAGACACAGAGTGTGTCCAGGAAGAAGGGAAACAGAGGGTGTTTTTGCCCGGGTATCCTCTCCACAGCATCCTGCGCTTCTCAGACTTACCAAGAAAGGCTGTTAATTTTGAGATGTGCAAAGCCCAAAGGGACTCCATTCTCTTATCTGGGGAGCGTCACCTGGCGTCACCACCCAGTTAGGAGTCTCTCCCAGCGCTGGCTCGGAGGTGGCAGAAGTGAAGCCAGGGAGATGAAGGGACTGAGTTGTGTCCGGAGCCAGCATTTTTGAGATGGAAGTACTCTGAGAGCCTGGAAAGGAAACGTAGCTTCTGCCGCGCGCACATGGCAGAGCTGGGGCCAGAACTCAGTGCCATTTTCCCCGAGCCACACTGCCTGTCTGTCTATCGGTTCCTAACTCAAATAACTTTTTTTTTCTATTTTTTTTTAAAAAGATTTATTTGAAAGAGTTCCAGAGAGACAGAGGCAGAGAGAGAGAGAGAGATCTTCCATCTGCTGGTTCACTTCCCAAATGGACACAATGGCCTGAGCTGTGCTGATCTAAATCCAGGAGCCTGGAGCCAGGAGCTTCCTCTGGGTGTTCCTACATGGGTGCAGGGGCCCAAGGACTTGGGCCATCCTCTACTGCTTTCCCAGGACATAGCAGAGAGGTGGGTTGGAAGTAGAGCAGCCGGATCTCAAACCAGCGCCCACATGGGATTCTGGCACTGCAGGTGGTGGCTTTACCCACTATGCACAGTACAGGCTTTTGAATCATTTTTTAAAGGTTCAAGGTTAGAACAAAAGGGGAGAAACTAGTGTAATCCAAACAAAATGTAAGAATTTGATGCGTTGGGGCCAGCGCTGTGGCGCAGTGGGTTAACACCGTGGCCTGAAGCACTGGCATCCCATATGGGCACCGGTTCGAGACCAGGCTGCTCTACTTCCAATCCAGCTCTCTGCTGTGGCCTGGGAAAGCAGTGGAGGATGGCCCAAGTCCTTGGGCCTTTGCACCCACATGGGAGACTCGGAAGAAGCTCCTGGCTCCTGGCTTTGGATCAGCGCAGCTCTGGCCATTGCAACCATCTGGGGAGTGAACCAGCAGATAGAAGACCTCTCTCTCTGTCTCTACCTCTCTCTGTAATTCTGTCTTTCAAATAAATAAAATAAATCTTAAAAAAAAAGAGTTTAGTGCCTAGAAGTGGGCCAATGCAGATCTCTTAGTGTTGAGAGTAGTACGGTTGTAAAAGATGTAGTTTGAGGAATTGGGAGACGAGTACATGAGATTCTGTAGTCTTCTCTATGACTTTCTGTAAATGTAAAATTACTACAAAATAAAAGGCTTATTTTTAAAAGCCTCAAGATATACAGGCTCTGGACATTGGATTCTACTGCAGGTTTTTACTTTTTACAGGCTCCTTTGCCCCTGCCTCGGGCAGAGGGGGCGGCGAGTGCATTCAACCCCTAGGCTCTTGCCACAGCCAGGTTTTGGTTCTGTGTGGGTTCAGGCTCCAACTTTATTTTTGCGAGGCCCCACACTTTCTTGGGAACAATTTGCTTTGAGAGGCCCTGATGCTTTATACAGCTTTTTTTTAAAATTTTATTTTACTACTTATAAAATGTTTGAATGTATTTGAAATGCAGACAGACAGATCTCCAAGTGCTGGCTTACTTCCCACATGATCAGGGCTGGGCCAGGCTGAAACCAGGAGCCAGACATTCAATCCAGGTCTCCTGTGTGGGTGGCAGGAACCCAACTACTGGTGCCATTGCCTGCTGCCTCCCAGGTTGCACGTTAGCAAGAGCTGGAGTCAGAAGTGGAGCTAGAACTCGAACCCAGGCACTCTCATGTGGGACGCTTGTGTCCCGGGTGGTGCCTCTACGTAGCTGCAGCCAAACCCTCACACCTAAAAGTCTGTAATTACTTCCCCTTTTCCTTAACAAAAGTGTTGTCTGTTTTCAAGCCGACACTGAGGTATAGATGAAGCAGATAGATTCTGTTCCGGGTGAGCTCTGTGTTTGGCAGGCACTAGTGAAAATCTGTAAACTCTCCCTGCCTCCAGTTTCTCTGCCTTCCTGTCAGTGTGAAAATAGCACGCACATCGGCAGGTGGGAGACCCCTAGCCTGTCTGGCTTGCTGTTTCCTAGGCTGGCTGCTAGAGGGCAGTGTGAGACGCCTTTTGTGGCCTGGGTCTGTAGGTGCTTTGGAATAGCAGGCCTTGGACTTTCGCAGGGGTAGAGGTGCGGCTAAACCCAGCTGCATATTCCTCTGCTTCCTACCCCTACCTTAGATCTTCAATACGGTAAAAATCTTCAAGAAAGACCTAGTATTTAGGTTTTGATCAGATTCTTTTACTTGGGGTGGGGTGGAGGCTGGCATGATGCAGTGGATTAAACCACTGCTTGTGACATTGGCAACACATGGCAGTGCAGGTTTGAGTCCCTGCTGCTCTGCTTCCACTCCAGTTTCCTGCTAATGTGTCTGGGAAAGCAGCGAAGATGGCATAAGTACTTGAGTCCCTGCCACCTGGTGGAGTTCTGATCTCCTGGCTTTGGCCTGGCCCAGACCTGGCTGTTATGGTCATTTTTTTTTTTTTTTTTTTTTTTTTTTGACAGGCAGAGTGGATAGTGAGGTGAGAGAGAGAGAGAGAGAGAGAGACAGAAAGAAAGGTCTCCTTTTGCCATTGGTTCACCCTCCAATGGCCGCCACGGCTGGCGCGCTGAGGCCGGCGCACTGCGCTGATCCGAAGGCAGGAGCCAGGTACTTATCCTGGTCTCCCATGGGGTGCAGGGCCCAAGCACTTGGGCCATCCTCCACTGCACACCCGGGCCACAGCAGAGAGCTGGCCTGGAAAAGGGGCAACCGGGAAAGAATCCGGTGCCCCGACCGGGACTAGAACCCGGTGTGTCGGTGCCGCAAGGTGGAGGATTAGCCTAGTGAGCCACGGCGCCGGCCTGTTATGGTCATTTGAGGAGTGAACTAGTGGATAGAAGATCTCTCTGTCTGTCTCTGTCTCTCCCATCCCCCAATCACTCTGCCAGTGAAATAAATAAATAAATGGGTTTTTTAAAGGACTCTCCCCTGCCAGGGGTAGGTGCAGCACGCTGAGCCAGTGGCTAGGACAGTGACATCCTACATCAGAGGGCTTGATGCCAGTCCTGGCTGCTCTGCTTCCAACCCAGCTTCCTGCCGATGAGCACTCTGGGAGGCAGCAGTGATGGCTCAAGGGCTCGGGCTCCTGCCACCCATGTGGGAGACTCGGATGGAGTTCCTGGCTCCTGGCTTCAGCCTGGCCCAGCCCCTGCTGTTCAAGCATTTTGGGGAGTGAACCAGCAGATAGGAGTGCCCACTCTCTTTTGCTCGCTCGCTCTCTCTCGCTCTCCTGGGCTTTTAAATAAACAAAATAAGTAAGTAAATGTTCAAAAATAAATCCCTTGCCGGAGTTTTGGAAACATAGAAGATTTTTGTTTTAATCAAATTCAGACCCCCTGGCTTCCCTTCCTTTTCTAGGCAGCCTCCATTCCCAGGTCTAGGCTGAATTGTCTAAGTTAAAAGGGTGAACTTAGGGCATGTGAATCATATCTGTAAAAACATGAAGAAAGAGGGGTCGGTGCTGTGGTGTAGCGGGTAAAGCCGCTGCCTGCAGCACTGGCATCCCATATGAGCACTGGTTCAAGACCCAGCTGCTCCACTTCTGATCCAGCTCTCTGCTATGGTCTGGGAAAGCAGTAGAAGATGGCCCAAGTCCTTGGGCCCCTGCACCTGCGTGGGAGACCCAGAAGAAGCTCCTGGCTCCTGCCTTCGGATCGGTGCAGCTCCGGCCACTGCGGCCATCTGGGGAGTGAACCAGTGGACAGAGGATCTCTCTCTCTCTCTCTCTCTCTCTCTCTCTCTGCCTCTCCTTCTCTCTCTGTGTAACTCTGACTTTCAAGTAAAATAAATAAATCTTAAAAAAAAAAAAACATGAACAGACTGTGGCTCCAATAGCATGTAATTCGTCGGTGGTGCTGACTGGAGCATCCATGGTGCTCTGCGGCGGGCGCACGGGTTCCTGGGGAAGAGGGACTTGCTCTGACCTCCTTCCTCCTCGGTCCTGAAACACACACCTTCTGGGCCATGGTGCATCGCTGCTTTCCAAGGCAGGTCCTCCCCTGTGCTCGGATGGCAGCAGAGAGAGCTGGACGAGGGTTAGAGCACGCTGGGCAGTCTCTGTGAGAGAGGGGGGTCCCGGCCTTCAGGCAGCTCGCCGGTCAGGAGATGTGTGTCCTGAACTGGGCACTTCTGCGTAGGATGTTTGGGAAGGCCCTTTCCCCTGCTCTTCTGTTTTCAAGGCATAGGTACTTAGGGAACCGGATCTCGGGCAGCTGGACTGGCCTGTGGAAATAGGCAGGGAGAGGACGGGGCTGGGCTGGAGCCGAGGCACGTCTCCTCCGCCACCGGCCGCCTGGCGCAGGAGCTGCACCGCCGTGTCTGGGAGTGACCGGCTGTCCTTCGTACCTGTGCTCAGGTGACAAATCGCCTGGCTCAAGCTTGTCGCTGTTGATCTTGGGTTTACACAGCTTCACCCTTTCAGAAAACAAGGGCAGGTAGGCGGTCCTGGTGGTCGCTCCAACCTCAGCTGGTGCCTGTGAGCCCACCCCAGTGGGAGGGGGTGAGAGCAGTGAGCTTAGAAGGAGGGGAGTCTTTCCCTCTCTGCAGGTCATACTCAGCACCCGCTGCCCGCCAAGGGCTGGAGCAGGGCCCATTCTCTTTGGTTCGTTTCTCTGGGCAAGAGAGGGACTTCTGCCGTGGAGAGCTTAGCTTGCTCCCTACCACTGTGCGTTGGAAAGGAGCAGGAATTTAAACAACAGGGCTCTCTCCCTGCTGACTCTCCCCCCTGGGCGTGAGGGGCCAGGGGAGAGGGCAGCCCAGGCACCGACCCCTGCCCACCCGAGTTCTTACCGGGGGGTTCTCGTGGCCTCTGTCACGAGGGCCACAGCGCACCTGGGGCTGCGCTCCCCAGTCCTGGGAGAATGGCTTGCTGGTAGTTTCAGTTTGGAACTTGGCTTTGAAGACTCCGAGGATGTGAGAGGGCCACTTACCCTTGAGTGTCTTTACCAGGTGCCTGGGAGGAGGTAGAGGAGACACCTGGGGAGGGAGGAACGCGTGTCTGGGAAGGAAGTGGCCGTCGTTCCTGAAGCCTCACTGTGTGCCCAGTGCACGTTCAGGGCCTCCTCGTGCCAGCCTCTCAGCAGGCAGAAGTCATCGTCGCCCGTCTTTCTGGGCTCTCGCCCCTTTCCCCTGCCCCTCCCACGAAGGAGCAGGCACGACCCTCATGCTGATTACCTCTTGACCAAGAACTTGGACACTTTACCCTGGTCACTGGGTCCACAGCGAGCCTGGCTGTGTTACTCCCACCCAGCATGGCCGTCTCCAGCCTTGGTTGCCGCGGCTCCTGGTACAGGTGGGCTGTGGGCTGCCAGCCACAGGCCATGTTCCTCCGCGCATACTGGATGTATTTGCTGCATGGGGAACACGTGTTTCAACTGTGGGGATCCACCCTTAGAGCCGATCCAGAGGCCAGCCCATCTCTCCGTCTTTCCTTGTTGGGTTTGCCTAAAACGCTACAGTATATTTTCAGGGGATTTCAAATTAAAGTTCCTGGACTGTGTCTCTGAAAATGAAGTTTCAGTTTGGCTGTTTTCTTTTCACACCCCTCAGTTATCATGCTGCCCTCAGCGGAGGGGGTGAGACAGCCGCAGCCGAGCACGGGCTGGGGAGAGCCTTTATCAAGCACCCGTTGGGATCCCGGGACACAGGAGTGTGGAGTGGGTGTGCCGTCCTGGTCACAACAGTGGCGTTCCTGGTCCCTTCGGGGTGGACATGATCCTTCCGTCCACCCCGTTGGACTAGGACTGTGGCTTCTGTAGCGTTTGAAGCACCTGCTCTAGGCTGTGGGTTTGAGCCGGGCCTTTTAACCTCATCCGAACGAGTCGGGGCCAGGAGCAGGCCACTCGAGCCCTGACAGGCAAGTGGACGTTCTCAAGCACCGGCTAAGCCTGGTTACTCCACCCCTGGCTTGCAATTGGGGTGCATGCCTCCCCCAGGTCCCTAGGGAAGGGCTGACCCCCAGCGAGGAGCAGCCCGAGTTCCAGCCTCAGGTGAGAGGCCGAAGGCAAGCTGAGCCAAAAGGGAATCCCGTATCCCAGAGTAACCAGTTCTTTGCGAGCGTTCTGAGCCAGTACCTTAGTCTCAGGAGACAGGGCTGTTCCCGGGCCCCTCCCCGCACGGCAGCCCTGCAGCTCGGCAGCTGTTCCCGTGGCTCGATTCCTGGCGTGCTCTTGTCCGGGTCAGGAGCAACAATTTGCCTCCACCCTGGGGCTTGCAAGTCACTCTGATGCAGACTCACGTTTTCCCCGTGGCCTGGACGCGCTGCTGGGGCCACTTTTTGGCCCTGGATGTGAACTGGGAGCACTGACTGCCCAAGAGGCTGGCTGTGGACGGAAACCTGATGAGCAGTGGTCATACTGTGGTCACCTAAGGGGAGGAGAGGGTATGCGGAGGGGATTACCCGCGGGGAATCTGGACCACGTGGCCGGCCTCCCCTGGGCTGCACCTGCTCTTTGCTGGGCCTTCCCCCAACCTCCTTTTGTCTGATGGGGACCTAAAGTGTCTCAGTGTTGTGCCCTCCACCACTCTCTGATCTTTTGCTTGTCTCCTCCCCAAGACCAAAGCATTCCAGAGGGGCCTGCCAGCCCTAGTTGGATCACCAAAGCGGGTAGGAGGGGAGGCCAGGTTGAGGGGGTTGGTATGGTTCCTTCTGGAACAAGGGTTTCCTGCCTGCAGGGCTTTTGAAGAGCGAGGGCCATGGCCCGTGCTCCTTGCTGTGTCTGGGCTGCTGGTTGCCAGCTCTGGTGTCTGCGTGGGGGACAGGAGTGGCCCTGGGTAGGGTGCTGGGAGGTGGTGGAAACAGGGCTTGGATTCTGCTTCACACAGTGCCGCGCGTTTGTCCCCGCTTACCAGGCCAGGTCTCACCTGGGCGGGAGGGCTGCTCCCCACGGGAAGGCGTGGGCTCTGCCTTCCAGGGCTTGCCGCTTTCAAATCCATAGGCCGTCCTGAAGGGGGACCCCTGAGGCTTGTGGAACCGGGTGCAGGAGCCGGGGGGCTGTGTCTGAAGGGGAGCCTTGGCCAGGGGCTCCAGGCGGTATTTAATGTCTCCTGGGGCTATTTCCTCCTGGGCTTCTGACTCTCCGGGCTGTTGCTCCCCCTGTGGGAGGTGCACCGTCTTCAGGGGGAGTCCCTCTGGCCTTCCCCTCTCAGGTGTTTGCTGTCTTCTAGCGAGTTGCTTAACTTCCCTGTCTGAGTCTCTGGGTGGCTCTGGAGCAGCAGTGCGAGGCGCGCCCTCTGCCTCTGCCCTCGGACTAGCATCTGCTGCAGCTCTGTCTACCACCCACTCTCGCCTCACTCCTGGCCTTACCTGGACACTGGGGCCACTGTTGCCTGGCTGTGGTTGGGGGGCCAGGGTGTCCTCCTGGGTGGGATTGAGGACCGAGCTGTTTGAAGCAGAGTGGACGAGCAGGCAGTGCGCTCTGTCCCCGGGAGGGCCAGGGTCTAGGGCAGGGGAGGAGTAGTGGTTGGTGACTCAGTGGTTCTTCCCTGCCACCCCCACCCCCGCCCCACTGAGCAGAGAAGAGGGACCCGTAAAACTGGGGTGAGGGCACGGTTGTCCCCATCAGAGGGCACACGGCATCTCAAAGGCAGTTATTGCTAATGATAATTTCCAGTTTCTTTGGCCTTGAAGGTCGTGCTGGCCTGGGAGGGGAGGCTTACCATGGAGAGAGGCCATGCTGGGCTCCACGATGGAGGGCACCCCGCCCGCGGGCTTGGCACTGTAGCTGTGCTGTCCGGGTCTCCTAAGGGGCAGCAGAAAGAGTGGGGAGTGCAAGACAGGGAGAGCCCCAGGCTCCTCCCACAGGACCTAGAGGAGGCTCCTCCAGTTCTCTGGGTAGAGGAAGAAAGGGTGGCCCCCTCTGCTGGCCACTTGTGGATGCAACTAGAACTCGAGTCTGAGGTTCAAGGTGGGGGGGGTCAGGAGAGGATGGGCAGCTTTTTGGCCTGTGAAGGAGGTGACACTCTGAGGTGGGCGGGTGTCCTGCAGGATGGTAGGAGGCCGGTGGGGAGGGCTGTGACTGAACCCCTGAGGTCAGAGCAGAGCCGGAGGTGGGAGGCACCCCGTGTCTTCCTCTCCCCGCCCACCCCGCCTCAGAGCAAGGGAAGCAGAGAGCCGGAGCTTTGGAACCTAGGAGGGGAGTGAGAGGGAGACGCTGAGTGTGCATGGGGGTGTGACTGGAGGACACTCACCCACAGCCACAGCACACAGGGATGCCCGGGGGCGGGGCACTCTGACCCACCAGCCCTACCCTCTGTCCCCAGCTCCTGAGCGGGGCTGCCTGTGTGTGAGCAAACTGGCCTTGGCTCTGGGGTCTCAGGTTGCTGAGGGCCTTCTCTGCAAGCCACTGCCTTGGCTGTGGGAGAGGAGGTGGAGGCAGCGCGTCCCCAGCACAAACCGCTGTGCCGGCAGCTGGGCCCAGGTGATTAGCGTGACACAGGCCTGGAGGTCGTTGCGCCCTGTCTCTGCAGCCAGCCTCAGGTCCAGCTGTGCCCTCTGCTGTGTGTGTGCCTGAGCTGCAGCCCCTCGGGCGTCTGGGTGTGCCCGCTCCCAGCTGTACTGAGTGTGTCTCCCGCTCACTGGTTTTGAAGTATTTCTTAGTCCATTTCTCAGCTCTAGTCCTGCAGAGCTAATTGTCACCCATCCCGGCGCTCAGAGAGCTGTGGGGCCCAGCGAATGTGCGCAGTGCCTGGGCCGCCCTTGGTCTGCCAGCCCTGCACCCCGCACCGACTTCCCTGCCATCACACCCTGGGCTCTCCTGTCAGAGCAGAGACGCCGTTCTCCCAGAGCACGGCTCACACTAGTGTGCACATTTTATATATTTGAAAGGCAGAGGGAAAGAGAACATGCTCCCATCTGCTGGTTCACTCCCCAAATGCCCACAACAGCAGGGGCTGGGCTAGGCTGAAGCCAGGAGCCTGGAACCCACTCTGGATCTCCCACATGGGGGGCAGGGACTCAACTATGGGAAGCATCACCTCTGCCTCCCAGGGTGTGCATTGGCAGGAAGGTGGAATTGGGAGCGGAGCTGGGACTTAAACCAGGCAGCAACATCATCCCTAGGACAGATGCTTGCCCCCATTGGTGGTTTTTGTTTTTTAAGATTTATTTATTTGAAAGGTACTGTTAGAGGGAGAGACAGCTGATTCACTCCCCAAAGAGCCTCAATGGCCAGGGTTTGGCCAGGCTGAAATCAGGAGCCAGGAGCTTTATACAGGTCTCCCATGTGGATGGCAGGGGCCCAAGCATGTGGGCCATCTTCTGCTGCCTTCCCAGGCATAATAGCAGGAAGCCGGATTGGAAGTGGAGCAGCCAGGACTTGAACTGGCACCCATATGGGATGCTGGTATCGCAGGCTACAGCCTAACCTGCTGTGCCACAGCGCCGGCTCCAAGATACTATATTTTAAACACTGTGTCTATGACTGAGTTAGCTTCCCTGGAGGCCGTACCACACCCTTGATTCCTACTGCGCTGACCACTGGCGAGTTCCCACGCTTCCTTTCCACGGGCTGGGAGAGGAAGGAAGCTGTGTTGCCACCTCTTATTAGCGTCGTGGGTGTTTTGGGCACAGTCTGATTACCTCTAGCCTCTAGGAACGCCACTTGCTTGTTTCGCGCTTTCTGTCCAGAAAGGTGGTGGGACGCTGCCCTGGTCCTGGTTTTCCTCGGTGCAGGAGAGGAGGAGGCCACAGTGGGGTTGTCTGGTCCCATGCCTGCCGCTGGGGCTCAGCTCAGCCTGGCCGGCCTGACCTCATGCTGCACACTTGGCGTCTGAGGCCCGGTTTGGGAAGTCTGTTGATGGGAACTAAAGAGAAAGTGTCGACAGAGATGGAGCCCCTCTCGGGCAACCCTCCGAGGTGCTGGGATCCCCAGGGATACAGAGGGTGCTCCACGGGCCCCGTCTGCCCAGTTTCTGCCCAGACCTTGGAGTGGAGACTCGTGCACGCTCCCAGTGCAGGATAGGCTTGCCAGTGCAGCCCTTCTCTGAGTTCTCACAGCCCTCCCAGGGCAGCAGGCGCCATGCTCTGCGGAGGACAGTGAGGTCCCATGGCCAGCAGCTGTCTTACTCATTTTCTTTTTTTAAAGATTTTATTTATTTATTTGAGAAGCAGAGTTACACATAGAAAGAGGAAGAGACAGAAGAGAAAGGTCTTCCATCCACTGCTTCACTCCCCAGATGGCTGCAATGGCCAGAGCTGGGCCAGTCCAAAGCCAGGAGCCAGGAGCTTCCTCTGGGTCTCCCATGTGGATTTAGGGGCCCAAGCACTTGGGCCATCCTCCGCTACTTTCCCAGGCCATCAGCAGGGAGCTTGATCCGAAGTAGAGCAGCCGGGACTCAAACTGGCGCCCGTATGGGATGCCTGCACCACAGGCTGAGGCTTAGCCCACTATGCCACAGTGCCAGCCCCTGTCTTACTCATTTTCAGCCCAACCCCCATCTCCCAGCCCAAGGCACACACCCCAGAACCAGCAGCACAGCTCTGGGCACTAAATGCATACACTCCTTTCATTCACCTCCCAGCCACCCAGCAAAGCCGATGCTCATGTTTCCATAAACCAAGGCTAATGGATGAGCCCGGAAGTGCTTCCTCCAGGTGGCAGAGGTCAGAGCACTCCTGCCAGCTCCTTGGTCCTGTCCCTGCCCGGCAGGGGGACTGCCCTGTGTGCAGTCCCGTTAACGCACAGGACCCTCCTATCAGATGCCGCTGCAGAGGCCCTGCCGGCCAGCCCAGGCCCAGCCACAGGGGGCGCTGTGGCTTTCCTGGAGACAGTGGGGAAGCTTGGGAATCCCAGCCATGCCAGGCGGGCAGAGGGTCCCTGGAAAAGCATGTCCAGGATGAAGTGCTTGGCCACAGGATGCGTCCAATCTCCTTGGCGTTCTCTCCCGTCCTGACCCACCCACCTCTTGCCTGCCTCTCTGGAGAGCTGGCGGGATGTACCCGTGAACACCCCCTCACGGGCCTCTGCTCCCCGCAGGGACTGCTCCCGCCTGTGCTTCCTCCCTGCCCTAGCAAAGCCTTTGGGACCCAACCCAAATGCCATTCCCTGTGGGGGCCTCCCCAGCCCCCAAGGCTTTGTCCCGTGATACGCTCACATACCTGACCCTGGGAGTTGTGCTATTTTTCTCCCCCAGCCAGAAGAGACCACAGCCTGCAGCGTGCAGCACCAGGCCCGGCCTGAGTTGAGTTGAGTTGAGCCGGATGCTAGTTCGTGGTTCCGAGCAGGTAAAAATCGGGCCGGTGCCAACTCCTGAGCCCAGCAGCCCTCTTGTTAGTGACGTGCCAGTGTGGGTGGAAATCTTCCTTGGGATTCTGGGAGCCTTTTTTTTTTTTTTTCCTTTTCTTCTGCACGGGGAAGAAGGGGATAAAATCCCAAATGAGCCCAGTCATGTGCTTGCTTTGCAGAGCCTTGGCATGGGCTGGAGGGGGCACGTGACCGAGGCCGGGCGGCCACTCAGCTCCGCTCCAAGCCGCTCGACCTGGCCTGTGTGGAGTGGGGATTCAGGCGGGAGCACCGTGCAGGAGCAGCCGCCTGCACCAGCCAGACTCCCTTCTCACCGCCTCACAAGGCTGTGCGGAGTGGGACTGGGGCTGCTCTCCTCCTGGGCCCCAGATGCCGCTCCCCCCACCGCACCCCGTGACTGCGAGTGCGTTTGTTACTCCACGGCTAACTCGCATTCACGTCTCTGAATGAATGACAGCACATAGATTTTGGGTTTCTGTGACCCCCGCGGAAAACGGCAGTGGTTCCTGCGCCTCTGTACTTGGGAACTCCCTACCCGATGGGTGGAGAGAAAAGGGGTTCTGGGGAGCCCTGTGTTATCCAGTAGTCTGCGCAAGCGCAAGGGACCCAGAGCCCTGCTGGCAGGAGCTGATGGCTCTGGCTTCTCTTCCTTGGTTCTTGGGGAGGGAAGGGGGTGGAGCTTGTGAAGTGGTTTAATGTCTTGATTCTGTGATTTAGGCTGAGTCATCGAGGGCGCAGCAGATGGAGAGCAGATAAAGGGGAAGATGGGCTTTGCAGAAGGGAGAAGCGGTAGGTACTCAGAGCCTCCCGGGGCCACCAGGCTGCCTCGGATGTGGGCTGTCAGGCTGCTCGGTGTTGCCATCTGCTGGACATATGGAGTAATGCATTTTACTCCCTCTCACGGCCTCTGCTCTTCTTCCATCTCTCTGTTCCCTCTGTGAAGTAGTTCCCTGCATTTTCTGCACGCCTTCCTCCCCCAGGAAGGTATGTGGTGATGCCTCTGCCCTGGCTTAGTGGCCGAGGCTCTGAAAGTCCTCCTATGGTGTTGACTCAAAGCGGGAAACCTCACTTCCCTTTGGTGCTGGAGTCAGGGCTGGGGTCTCCAGGCTGTTTCTCCACCTGTCCCCCAGGCTCTCTGGGACTCCCAAGACGGCTGCAATTTGGGGCCATTTAGCTTATCACCCAGACTAGGATGCTTGTGAGAGCACGTGCATTACGTGTATTGCTATCATAAACAGGCTGGGGTGACAGGTGTCAACCAGGCTTGTCACAGTCAACTGGAGCTCAGCGAACCCCTGGGCCTTCTTTGCATCCCAGGATGAGGTATGAAGGCCACAGCGGCCAGCAGGGGCTACTGCAGCCCTGGCTAGTGTCCTGCCACCTACAGGGCTCTGCCCACCGTCTGAGGGCTGTGGGAGGAAATGGGCTGTGGAGGCTGCAGTCAACTGTGGGACAGAGCTGGGGTCCCGAGGCCTTGCTCACCTGGGCCTGGTGGACAGTGGGTTAAGCAGGCTGTGTGCTGCTTCTAGTTCAGGTTGGAATCATGGCCCAAAGCCCTAGGGCCTGCTAGGTTCTTGACAGCTCCCTGTCACCTCTGGTTAGGACAAGGCCTTTCCTAGATTCTAGTGAACCTTCCTAGATTCTAGTGAACCTTCAGGCCGGTTCCTAGTCCCGCCTCGCTAGACCAACAACTGGATGCATTGGCAGGAGGGCTCCTGGGTCAGCCCAGGGACACTCTGGGCCAGAGGGGACCCGTGGAACACCTCCTCTTCCTGACCCCACTGGCTGGCTTGCAGGTGGGCAATTCAGGCCAGCTGGGGGCCCTGTGAAAGAGAAAGGTTTCTGGAGACTTCTAGCGCTCTCCCTCCCACCCCAGTTCTAATGCTGGCGGTCAGACTAACTCCCCCCCCAATCTAGGGACCTCCCTGCACCCCTAAGTGCAGGGTGGGAGACCTTGCTGCTCGTGGGAGGAGGGGGCCGGCCAGAGGAAAGAAAGTGTTGTTGCTGGGTGCTGAGCGGCGCTGGCCTAGCCCGTGGCTGTTTGCCCTGCACTGATCCCTGGCTCTGGGCTCGTCTTCCTGCTCACCTGAAGGGCAAGGCCAGGACCAAGCTTGGCAGACTCCGTGCTGGTGTTCACACCATGGTGAAGGGCGAGGTGTTCTAAGTGGCTGCAGGCAGAGCTGCCAGGCCTCAGCAGAGAATTCTAGAGCAGCAATGGGTATCCCTGGTAGCCAGGGGATTGCCATGGCAACACGCAGGCAATCCAGCAGCAGCAGCGGGAGGCTGAGATAGGGCAGGGCCCCCTTCTCGCCTGGAGCTGAGCTCTCAGGGCAGTCAGAAGAGCGAGCTGAGATGCATCAACTCGTAGCACCCGTCTCCTGCTTATTGTCCCGTCACACTCCCTGGTGCAGGTCTTCAAGATTCTGCCTGGGCAAAGGGCCTGGGGCTGTCTGGATGGAGAAGGGGAGCCAGGCTCAACTGCAGCATCTAGAGGTTCGCTCCCCCCACCAGGGGAATGGCGGTGAGGCCACCCCGGGGCTCTGAGGTCCCTTGGAGGGGACCTGGGCTAGAAACCAGGGATCAGTGGCTGCTCTGCAGTGTGCATGCCAATGCCTGCCTGGAAACTGAAAGAAAAGAAAGTACAGTTCTTGACCCCTGGTGCCACTGGGCCAGACTCCCCCCATGCCTTTGCTCCTTGTCACCCAGGTAGCCATGCGGGGTTAACCCCTCAAGTGCCAGGTTTCTGGTGAGAGGCGGCTGCTGTTACCTTCGCCGCACGGGGCCTCCTCCCAGCACTGCTGTCAGGGGCGCAGAGCAGGCCAGGGCCGGGGCCTGCCAACTTCCTCCCCACCCTCTCTCCAGCTGCCAAATCTGACTTTGATTAGCGCATGGAGGGGGAAGAAAGCAGGAAAATAGAATATTAAAATCTTAATTCAATTTAAAACACTGTCATTCACAGGCATGCCAAACAGTGAGATGACTAATTATTATGCAAATGAGGCAGATAGAAAAGTGATTAATAATTGCACAAATTAAAAATTATTGTAAACATCCTGTGACGAGCGATAAGTCCGATGGAGAGGCGAGGGCGGTGGGCCGGGGCGGCCACGGCGGAGCCGGCTCCTGAATCCTTCTTTCCTCATTAGGGGGATTTAATTAGTGCCTGATGATGGGGCTCCGTGTTGCCAGGGGCGCGGGAGTGGGTGGCCAGGGCCCCGGGCTGTCTGTGCTGGATCCCAGCCCTCTCCAGTTCCTCCTCTGTGCCCTGCAGCCAGGCCAGGCTAGCAGAAGAAGGGGTGGGCTCGGGGAAGGGGAGGGGTGTGTTTTCTGCAAAGTTTCCCTGTTGCTTTCCACTACCAGCCTTTGGCCAGCTGCCACCCCTGTCACTGAGCCCCCAGATCTGGGCCAGGGCTGATGTGGGAGCCCCCGGCTGGGTCCCGGGGTCTCACAAAGGAAGAGACACCCAGAGTGAGGATGGGCAGCTCCTACATGGTGCCTGGGGCCACCTTGTTACCCCGGGCCCCAGCGTGCCTTCCTCTGGGGGCATGGGGGACCCAGGTCGGTGCTCCGAGCCCAGTGACTTGCCCTTCTCCGAGCTCCTCCAGCTGCCCAGTGGCTCCCAGCAGGGCGCGCACAGAGCTGCTCAGCATGGCTGGACTTGGGCACTGCTGGGCAGGGCCAGCAGCGTCACCCGTGCTTTCCTGGGCCCTGCTCGCTGGCGTCGGGCAGCAGCTGACAAAACGGAAGGGCCAGCCATGGCATAGCCGCCTCCCACTCGGCGCTGGAGCCCTAAGCTCTAGGCAGCAGGGGTGGATGGCATGGGGCTAGGGCCAGGCCCAGGGCGAGGTGGCTGATGATGGAAGACAGGTTCCCCTGTTCCCCCAGTCGCTGAGAGAGGAGGGAGGTGGCCTTCCACGTCCAGGGGAGAGGCAAAGAGGCCAAGGGCAGGAGAGCAGTGGGTGTGGCTGGCAGGGCTTCTGGGTGGGGCTAAGGTGTGTATAGGGGGAGCCACTGGCCTCTGAAGGCTGGGGCAGGGGTGGGAGCTGGGGAGAATGGGGTTCTCCGGGTTTTCACTTCTCCCCCATGAAGCCCAGATTTCTCCAGCTGAGCTGGGATTTGAGGTTTTCACAGACCAAGGGCCCAGCCTCTGTGTCCCCAGATTTCTCCTCCTGAGAGGGGTGTGGGTGGGACGGGGTCCCCTTTCTGTCAGGGCTCACGCAGCGCCCTGGGCTTTACGACCTGCACAGCCCAGGTGCTGTCCTCACTCTGGCCCAGCGCCTCTAGCCCCACCATGGTTCCTGGGGGAGGCGAGTCCTTGACCCCCACCCCCACCTGGGCGAGGCTGGCAGCGGCTCCTGCTCTTCGAGCTGAGCCCCTCCCACTGGCTGCCTTCCCCGCCTGCTGCCTCCTGCCCCGTGCAGACCGCTGCCTGGCCCAGGGTCCCACTGCTCGTCTGTCCTGGCTCTTCCCAGGCTCTGTGGGTGGCCGGAGGTAGGACGCAGCCTGCGTGGCACCGGGAAGTTCCTCGCCTCTCTGACTCTCCTCGTTGTGGTAACGAGGGAAGCCCACCATCTGCGTCCAGCCGTGCACCCAGTGGACATCACCATGCGCTGAGGGTGCGAAGCTGCCGATGTCTCCAGGAGCTCAAGGCCGGGCGGCCAGCAGCCGGAGCGGCGACTTGTGTGGAGGCGAGGTGTGGCTGCAGGGTTGCACTTCCGAGCTGTCAGTACCGTGACGTGGGCAGCTTGTGCCTGGAGCTGTGCTTTAGAAAGATCTTGTGTTGGCAGCAGCGCGGGCCTGGGCAAGGCAGGACGCAGCGACCACTCCTGGAGGCGGGGCGGCCCGTGGCCACCTGCACCCCAGATGGTGACTGTGGCTGTGGGCTGTGGCTCCAGAGGCCCAGGACGGGCAGACGGGGCTGGTAGAAGGCAGAAGAGGAAGGTCTGAGGGTCTGGAAGAGGCTGATGCTGGCTGGGGGGCCCTGGGAGTGAGTGGGCCGACTCGGGGAAGGGGCCCACCATCTGCTGGGTGGCGTTGTGAGGCCCTGGTCGGGCACTTCGCCACCCAATTCCTCTCTCTGACCATGTCCAGGTCTGGCTCTCTCCTGGAGCTTGACCTTGACCTTCCACCTTTCGGTGCTCCGGCTGGCAGGCATCGGCCCTGTCACTGGCATTGCCAGACTTCAGGGGGCGAGTGCTGGGCCACTCATGGCATCTACGTCCCCAGCTGCCTGCAGCAAGTGGCCGCGTATCACGCTGGGGCATTGTACTGGGCTCCTCTGCTCAGGGGGAGTCCCACCCAGCAGGCGCGGCCACGAATCCTCGATATGCTGGGTGTCGGCTCCAAGACTGCCCACGGGGCCCTGCTGCTGCCCAGCTGGGCACCTGCTCAGCCCCAGCGACTCCCACTGCTTCCGCTCTGGCGGGGCCCTTCCTGCCTCTCTGTGGCCCTGCTGCCTCGGACTCTGGGCCCTGGCGTCGCTCCCCTGCCGGGGGTGATTTTCCCATCCAGACTGCACGTTCCCCGTTCCCCCCTGCCGTCTGGCACCCACTGCTCAGGGTCTCCATCAGCAAGTGCTGGACTGCCTGCCCAGCCTGGGGCGGGGCCGCTCCACCTGCGTCCTCTCTAAGAGCCCGCCCCTCCCTGCAGGAGAGAAGGGAGCCGAGGCCTGACTGCTGTGTGCCTCTGTGAACTGGGGACCAAGCATCAGTGCTGCTGACGTGTGCCAGCGTGCTGAGTTGTGGAGTAGCAGGACACTCAGAGATGAAATCGTGAAGGAAGTTGCCTGGAGCCCTCTGGGTTGTGCTTCCTCCTTGCACCCACCCTGACACGAAATATATGTGCCTCTTGGTGGCTTCTGTGGAGCGAGTCCCAGGCCGGGCCTGGCTTCCCCCCGCAGACAAAGCAGGAAGAGAGCAGGAATGCAGAGAGAGCGCTAGGAAGGGTCTGCCTGTCTGCCCGTGGAGGGGAGGCCAGGGGAATGTTTATGAGCCTCTTTCCTCTCTTTCTTTGCAATTAGGAGCCACCGCAGGAAATTAACTGATAATAACCTTGTTACCTAAATTGGGTCCCTCCCCTCTGGCCGTCTGGGGAAGATGTAGGCTACACGGAGTCAGCAGGATGGGAGGATAGGGAGGGCGGAAGAGAGAAGGCTGGGGCACGCAGAGGCCCTGTGGATTCGCTGGGGAAACAGCGGGAGAGGTGCAGGCCTGGAGCAGCCGCCTGAGTCCACGTGTGCAGAACGCCCTCTGACAGACCCTCCCCTGCACACAGGGGTGTCCAGAGGCACTGCGATCCCCGTGTCCCCTGCAACACCCAGATGGGGCCCCTGGGCCGCCCAGGTCGGGCTTCCCGGCACCTGATCTCTGCTGTGACCTGGCGTTCAGCCACGCAGCCTAAGGTGGCCCCTTCAGGAGGTGGCTCTTGGTCCTCACACACCCAGCCCGCCGAGGCCACTCCTGCCGTCTCAACAGCTGGCCGGCGTCTGCGACACATCCAGGAAGCGGATGAAACTCTCCTTCCAGTGGGTCAGGGTTGACGTGTCTGCGTCCCACGAGAGAGTAGCGGGTTCTTCCCCACCTCCACCCCGATCCGGCTTCCTGCTAATGCAGACCCTGGGAGGCAGCGGGCGATTAGGTCTCCCATATGGGAGACCTGGGTGGAACTCCCGGCTTGAGGCATTGGCTGGTGGAGACATTTGGGATGTGAACCAGTGGGTGGACGCTCTCTCTGTGTGGCTCTCAAATAAACTAAGAAAAAAAAAGTTGGGATGTCTGCATGAGGTGAGTGTTGACAAACTTTTTTGTTTATAAAGATTTATTTTGAAAGTCAGAATTACAGAGAGAAGGAGAGAGAGAGAGAGAGAGAGAGAGAGAGAGAGGTCTTCCATCTACTGGTTCACTCCCCAGATGACCACAGTGACCAGCGCTGGGCCAGGCTGAAGCCAGGAGCCAGGAGCTTCTTCCGGGTCTTCCACATGTGTGGCAGGGGCCATCTTCTTTCCCGGGTGCATTAACAGTGGAACAGCTGGGACACATATGGGATGTTGGCAATCGCAGGTGGCAGCTCCACCCCCTCGCCACTACTCGGGCCCCTTGACAAACTTTTGAAGTCTAGCCCAGATATTAGTGATTGAAAGAAGATGACGACTCTGCCCTTGAGGCACTCGAGGTCTATGGCTGGAGTCTGTCACACAAACAAATGCATAGACACAAACCAGCTGAGCACTTTGAGGAGTGGGGCCTAACCCAGCAGGCAACAGGAAGGCAGGAAGGGTGGGAGTCTTGGGGGGCGGGAGAGGGGATATTTATTCGGGCACTGGCAGATAGGGAGGAGCTGGATAGACAGGGGGGACAGAGGCTGGCAGGACCAGCAGTGGGAACCCAGGAGGCTGTGGCTGCCCGCAGCACAGACATTGCTTGGGTATGGCTGGAACCGGGCACTGTCAGGATCCTGCGGTGCTGGGGGGATGCCTTCCGAGAGGCGGGACATGAGGGGCCCGCACCCCAGGGTCTGTGCTGGAGCTCCTGGAGGCCTGGGCCAGCAACTCTGCTCGCCTGCCCTCCCCTGTGCACTTTGAAAGAATGGGTGTTGGGGTGGAAGGGAAAGGAGAGCCGAGATACGGGGCGGGACACGTGGGCCCCTTGGTGTGCCTGCTCCTCACGGTTGCTCTTTGTCCCACAGGGCTTTGAGACCATTTTGGTGACCTGGCAGCACTGGGGTCTCGGTGAGGGGTAGAGCACCGGCCCCCTCCCTGGGGAAGCCACTGCTCAGTGGCTGGGAATCGAGGTTCCCTGTGGGCTTCCCACTTGGCTGCTCTGGGAGGGGCCCCTGCACTCAGCCTGGTGACGCTCACCTTCCTTTCCCCACCTCGGCTCTTGCAGGGGCCTGGCTGGGGGCTTGGCGCTGTTCTTAGCGGGCTGGCGGTGGAAGAGCATTGTCCCTGTGCAGGCAGGTTAAGATCTGGGGGCTAGAGCCCTCCTGGGCAGCGTCCTGTCCCAGCAGACCTTGCCATCACCCCCCCCACCACCACCACCACCACCGCAGGCAGAATCAGGAGCCTCTCAGTTGGGCTCGAGCAGTCTCAGCCTCCATTCTCTGGTCCCCTTCCTGCTGTTTCCTTTCTTTTTTCTTTTTCTTTTTTTTCAAGACAAACAGCCGCAAAGCTCCATCTCGTAATGAAACTGTTTGATGTTAATTAATTATGCAGCTGCCTCATTTGCATGCACAGGCTGTGGCTTCCCGGCTTCTCTCCACCCTCCTCAGCCAGGAACCTTGCGCGTGCTCCAGGTGAAGTAGAGACTCCATAACGCTGGTGTCCGTGCACTAGCAGGCATTTGCCATGTCTTGGAGCCCGACACGGAAGCTGGCACCAGGAGTCTGGCTTGTGGAGCCACATTGGGGTCACCACACTGGAGACGAGAGTTCTGAACCCTTCAGTCAGCCCAAGAAGCCAGGACACTTTGAGTTTCCTGCAGCTCCTCTCTTTCACTTACCCACTGTTTTACCTGGGGTGGGCGTTCGCCTCTGGCTTCAGTTGCCTGTCCTGTCGGATGGGAATGATGGTAATATCGTCCCAGTGGACGCGGTCTTGTCTGTCTTTGTTCCTCTGGGATTGCTTGGCTTTGGAATGATGGGCTGGGACGGTCGGTCTCATTGGATCCCAGGTGCACCTGCTGTGCGATGACCTCTAAGTGGTCACAGCATCGATGCAGCCTCCAGTTCTCATCAGAGGCACCTGCCAGGGCCTTGCTGGCCATGGGCCAGAGGCTGCCCTCGAGGAGACATGGCAGGGAGGACAGTGGCCAGTGCTGGCTTGCACACCAAGCCCCTGCTTGAGACATATGGCTGAACGTGGCACTGAGGCCAGGGTCAGGAAAAGGGACCTGAAGTCTGTGGTGTTAAGGGGTTTACCTTGTGCCCTGACATTCAGGAGGAATCATGTTAAGTGGACTTAAAACCTTTTTTTAGGGGCCGGTGTTGTGGTATAACAGATTAAGCCACTGCCTGTGACGCCCACGTCCCACATGAGTGCTGGTTCAATTCCTGGCTGCTCTACTTACAATCCAGCTCCCTGCTAATGCACCTGGGAAAACAGCAGCAGACGGCCCAAGTCCTTGGGCCCCTGCATCCGTGTGAGAGACCTGGATGAAGCTCCTGGCTCCTGTTGCAGCCGTTTGGGGGTGAACCAGGAGATGGAAGATCTCTATTTCTCCCCCTCACTCCATAACTCTGCCTTTCAAATAAATAAAGTAAATCTTAAAAAAAATGTTAAAAGTCTACTTGAGAGCCAGAGAGAGTGTGAGCAAGCCCCCACTTGCGGAATCTCCCCAGCTGCCCTCAGTGGCTGGGGGTCGGGGGCTGAAGCTGGGGGCTGGGAGCTCATGCTGGGTCTCCCATGTGGATATCAGGGACTGAATTACTTGAGCCATCACTTGTTGTTGCCTGCTTCCCGATGTGTATTCTCAGGAAGCTGAAGTCAGGAACCAGAGCCAGGTACTCCCATGTGAGATGCAGGTGTCTTAAACACCCACCTCGAGTGGGATTTTTTTATTTTATTTTATTTTATTTTGACAGGCAGAGTGGACAGTGAGAGAGAGAGACAGAGAGAAAGGTCTTCCTTTGCCGTTGGTTCACCCTCCAATGGCCGCCACGGCTGCCGCGCTGCAGCCGGCGCACCGCGCTGATCCGATGGCAGGAGCCAGGTGCTTCTCCTGGTCTCCCATGGGGTGCAGGGCCCAAGTACTTGGGCCATCCTCCACTGCACTCCCTGGCCACAGCAGAGAGCTGGCCTGGAAGAGGGGCAACCGGGACAGAATCCGGCGCCCCGACCGGGACTAGAACTCGGTATGCCGGTGCCGCAAGGCGGAGGATTAGCCTAGTGAGCCGCGGCGCCGGCCTTCGAGTGGGCTTTGAAGGGGCAGATCTCCTCCCGAATCACAGCAGAATGAAGCGCAGCTGCCGCCATGGGCATGGCAGAGGTGGGAAGGGGTATCCGCCCAGTGACTCCCAGGTGCATCTCAGGGACAGGGGTGTGGGCTCTGTTCCCATCGAATGTGCCTGCTCTGAAAGCCCCAAAGTGCACTGAGGCAAAGGACTCCCGCCAGGTCTGGGCAAAGCTCTCTGGTGGTCCTGGAAAGATCAGAGCAAACGAGGGACTACAAGGTAGAGCGGGAGCCAGGTGGCTGCCTAGGGCCAGTGTGGGAAGTGTGAGCGTGCCTCCTGGGAGAAGCCTGAGGATGGACCCCGGGACTGCAGGGACACAGGATCTGCTGGAGAGAGGGCCTTGACTCATTGTGGGGGGCAGCAGAGGGGCAGAAGGCAGGGCGAGGGAAGAATTCCCAGCCTGATGGCGGTGGGCGTGGTCAGAGTGGAAGTGAGGCTGCCACGGATGACTCCCAGGGTCTGTGTTCCGAGGAGTGAGGAGGGTAGGGAGTCAGTTGGAGCCAGGAACAGGGCTGGGCATGGGGCTGGGGCTGGGCCACACAATTATCCCACAGAATTCAACCTTCCACGGAATGTGGGTGACACCGTACCCTCATATGTTATCTATAGGGAGAGTGAGGTTGGAGAGGTCGGAGCCAGGTTCACTGAGATGGAGAGAGGGAGGGAGAACATCACAGCGCCCAGGGAACCAACCAAGAAATGGGGCGAGGCGGGTGCTTGGCTGAGTCACAGAGCGGAGTGTGTGACGTCCGTGTGACTCCAAGTCCTGTGCTGGTCAGCCTGCACCGTGGTCACCAGCTCTTCCGTGGGGGCGCACGCTCTTTCCCCACACCAGCCAGGTTTATCCAGGACAGTGAGAGCGGGCCTCGGTGTCTCAGATCAAGGTCCTGGGCTCCGGGGATCCCGCCCTTTCTGTGAGGGCAGAGTTGGCAGGGCCGTGGCTTCTGACCCACTTCCAGAGGAAGGATTGAACCAGAGCCTCAGAAGGTCAGGCCCTTCTCGGCCGAGCTTGTTCAAGAAACCAAAGAGAAGGGCAGATTTGGACGCTGGGGAGCATGTGAGATGAGGAGGCTGGTGAGCCAGGACTTGGGCTGACCTGCTGCTGCTCGGTTGTTCTGGTGTAGGGTACTTTCCCATTGTACTGCTCAGTTTCCTTATCTACAAAGTGAAATAATTTATCACCCATCTGTTCCTCTGCCTGCCTCTGCATCTATCTACCTGCTCATCCAACCATCCTTCCATCCATCATCCATCCATCTATCCATCCACCCATCCATCCATCCATCCATCCACCTATCCACTCATCCAGCCACTCATTCAGCAACTATTTATTGAATACCATCTCTGCTGGGTGCTGGGCACCACAGCAGCACAAGCCTGACGTGGTCCCCTCCTCTGGATCTTAGAGCTGACCAAGGCAGAAAAACATTAGACGATGACAACAAGAATGATGATGACGACACCTGTCTCCCATGGCTGATTTGGGATTAAACCGGTGAGACGCTATGGGAAAAGGGCTTCTACAGGCTCTGTCTTGCTAGGAATTCTTGTTATCATGGAGACTCAGCCCGAGCAGGAGCTAGAGGGGCCTTTGGACTCTGTGTTTAATCCCACACCCCTCTGTATCCACCTCAGCCCACTCCAGGAGCAGCTGTGCCCTCCCCTCTGCCCCCTGCCTCCAGCTGCCTGCTGAGCCTTCCCTGCAGGAGGGAGAGGAAGCCTTGGTGATCAGCTGTCCCAGCCCTGGCAGAGGGGTGGGGTTGGGGGAGCTGAGCTGATTGCTGCTAATCAGCAGCACTGAACCATGGCCGAGCAGGAGAGCGGATAGAGGCAGGTGGTGGGATGGGGAGGAGGTGGGTGGTCCTGCAGAGGGTGTCACAGGCCTGATTCTCCAGGGACGAGTTGTGAGGAACACCCCACCCCCTCTAAGGCCACCCCTTGGCGGTGCCCAGCTAGCATCCCCTGTGACTGGAGAGACCACAGGAGGAAGCAGGTGGCCCGGAGGGAGGCCCCTTTCAGCTGTGGCCTGCTCCACGTTCCCACCCTCAGGGTTCTCATCTCCAGACCTCAGCTTGGCCGTGGCCTCTTCAGCACGTTTCCTCTGTCCGCCCAGCTGCAGCAGACCGCTCCTCCCCCAAATCTGCCCCACCCCCAGGAGGCCAGCAGCTCCGTCTTCCTCTTGGTTCATGGCTCTTGCATGACACGTACTCTTTGTTCATCAGTCTTTTTTTTTTTTTTTAAGTTTTTAACAATTTATTTATTTGAAAGGCAGTTACAGAGAGAGAGAGAGAGAAAGAGAGAGAGAGAAAGAGAGAGATCTGCCATCTGCTGGTTCACTCCCCAAATGGCTCCAACAGCCAGGAGCTTCATCCGGGTCTCCCATATGGGTGCAGGGGCCCAAAGGCTTGGGTCATCTGCTGCTTTCCCAGGCACATTAGCGAAGAGCTGGACTGGAAGTGGAGCATCTGGGACTAGAACTGGTGCCCATATAGGATGTCGGTACTGCAGGCCATGGCTTTAACCCACTATGCCATGGCACTGGCCCCCTCCTTGGCATTCTTAGATTCCCCTAAGTCCTATCTTCACCCATAGTGACTCACACAGGGCCTGACACCTCACAAGGCCACCTCTGGGCCTCCTGGCTGCGCACAGACCACTTCCGAAGGTGTATGGAGGTATATTCCCATTTTACAGACAAGGAAATTGAGCCAGTGGGAAGTAGAGATAGACTTCAGATTGGGTTAGTCTGGCCCCAGTTGGGAAGTGGTGGGCAGTTTTACCATGTCGGGGCCGTAGACAAATTCAAACAACTGAAGGATATTAAACAATAGGAACAACCAAGCCAGAAGTCTTAGCCTTTTCTTAGGAGGACATCCTGAGTGTACTTCTGATCCCATGAATCAGACTTGTGTAGGCGTGCTTAGAAGAAGCTGTATAATATAAGGGTGCAGTATTCCAGAAATCTCTTGAGCTGTCTTGATTGGACTTCTGTGAGGTCTTTGGGCGCCTGGGGAGTGCTCTCTGTAGAGACATTGCTGTTGGCTGACCTTAGCCTTATAGAGCCATGGCTATGAACGCCTTCTAGATCTGCACTTTGATCCTCAGCACAGAATCACCTGGAACGGGCTGAAGGGACCGATGGGCTATAGGTTCTGATGCCACAGGCAGGCCCTCTGACAGGCAGCCCAACCAGTGAGGTTGCTAAGCGCTTGCCACTGCTGCCGTGAGTGTGGTGTAACTTTGTGCTTTGTAAATCCTGGGAGATTTACTTGGGGAAAATGGTCTTTGACATGTTCTGGTGCTCAGTGTTTGACCCGGTAGTGCCCAGGGCTTTCAGAAGAAGTGGTTTGCAAAGGGCAGGGTTGGAACCCTGATATCTTATTTTATTTTTATTTTTCCATGTACAGTGGCCGTCTCCATCTTTGTGTGCCCAGCACCCCTTTCTCTACCTTTGGCTGCTGTAGTTCTATTGCTGTAGGACACTGCCCCCATTCTGTAGGGGCAAAAGCACAGAACTGTCCCCATGACTAAGACCTGGCTGGCCTGGTGTCCCCAGCCACAGGTGGGCCTTAGCACGCGTGCAGGACCCAAGGTGGCACAGTCGGACTCCTGCCCTGCACTTTGTATGTGGCTGCTGAGGCAGAATGACGATTATGTAAGCCTGGAGCAGCCTTGGCCCTGACCCAGGAGTCATTCTTCCCAGACTCCCAACCCAGGGAAGAGGCTCACATGTAGTAAGAGACTAACACAGGACAACACCAAAAGAGATGCACAGAGCGAGAGAGGCCTGATGCCCTCACATCGCTCTGATTTTACCCCTCTTCCTCCCAGGAACGGGAGCCAGTGCATCTCCTCCTTTGCAGTATCCATTGAAATTCATCCCTTGCAACTGAGTCTCCAGTAATTATCAAGGAAAGACTACACACGCACAGACACACACACACACACACACACACACACACGCAGGAGGGTCTGCAAAAAACTTGTAGAAAATGTGTATTACGGAAAACCATGCACCGAGTCCAATTGTTTTGAGCCACGATAAACATCTTTTTAAGTTAAAATTCTTTATGTATTTTAAAGTTAAAATATTTATTTATGTATTTGAAAAGCAGAGAGACAGAAACAAAGGCAAGGCTAGAGAGTGAGATGTCCCATCTGCTGGTTCACTGCCCAAATGCCCGGAACAGACAGGGCTGGGTCAGGCTGAAGCCGGGGGCCAGGAGCTCCGTCCCAGTCTCTCAGGCGGGTGGTGGGAACTTAAGTGTCTGAGCTCTCACTGCTGTCTGCCAAGGCGTGCCTTAGTGGGAAGCTGGAACTGGGAACAGAGCCAGGTCTGAACCCAGGCAATACTGGACACGGACGTCCCAATGGCGTCTTTGCTGCGGCAACCACCTGCCCCGATACTTACCTTCTCATTTCCTCTTCCCATGAGTTCTACAGAGTGCCCTCCTGTGGGTGAAACCTGGGGTCCCGGCCCAGCCCCCAGCTCTTGGCTCCCTGTCCACCTCCCAGGGTTCCTGGGGTGCTCTGCAAAGCCCCCTGGACAGTGGGCGCCCGGAGCAGGAGTCAGCAGCAGGTTCACCCAGCTCGGCCTGGTGTGAGCCATGGGGGCCTTTATCTTGCCATTAATGGTTTTCTAAATTGGTGGCAGTGGAGCAAAAAACCCAATTTGCGCCTGGAGCACGCATGATTACTATTGTAATAACCTCAGCTAATAAGAATGTGATGTGGGGCTAGGCTGGGAGAGAAAACACATTTCTCATTAGCTTTTGATTAATTACTCTACATAATTTCTTCGTTGTGGTGGCTGGGGGGGAGGGGGTGACATCGCCATCTCCTCACCTCACCTTAACCCCGGCGGGCTAGGTGTCGCTTCATGCTCCTTCCCGGCCACGGCCACCATTGAGGGAGACCTGCCAGCCCCTCCCTCTCCTCCTCATACCTTTCCTGTCTGCAGCCCGCCCCTTCCCTGCCTTCCTAACCTCTTCCTTCTTTGCCCCGCCTCCTCAGCCTTACCCTGGTCCTTCCTGGAACAGGCTAGCCCCTGGCCCTACTGATTCGTCCTGCTCCCAGAGCCCACAGCGGACGCTTCCTCCTGCTGCCCTCTCTTTCCACGCTGCACCTGCCTGTGTCCGCCCTGGGCACCGTTCTCGGCTCACCGGCTCCTGATCCGGCTTCATTTGTGGCCTGGCTCAGAGGGTGCTGCTCCCGAGTCTCTGAGGGGCTGCCGTGTGGTTTGCTCTTACCCACTCAGTGCCTGCCGAGGGCCCCCCTGGCCTGGGGCCTCTGACTTTTCTCCTGGCCCCTGGAAGGCAGGGCCAGGCCAGATGGGGAGGAGGAGTGTCCCTGAGATCCTGAGACCTAGCGCTCAATACCACACTGAGAACATTTTCACTGTGCTTGCAACTCAACAGGTTTCTTTTTTTTTTTTAAAGATTTGTTTATTTAGGCTGGCACCGCGGCTCACTAGGCTAATCCTCCTCCTTGCGGCACCGGCACACCGGGTTCTAGTCCCGGTCAGGGCACTGGATTCTGTCCCGGTTGCCCCTCTTCCAGGCCAGCTCTCTGATGTGGCCAGATAGTGCAGTGGAGGATGGCCCAAGTCCTTGGGCCCTGCACCCCATGCGAGACCAGGAGAAGCACCTGGCTCCTGCCTTCGGATCAGCGCCGTGCGCCGGCCGGGACGGCCATTGGAGGGTGAACCAACGGCAAAGGAAGACCTTTCTCTCTGTCTCTCTCACTGTCCACTCTGCCTGTCAAAAAAAAAATTTTTGTTTATTTATTTGAAAGAGTTGCAGAGAGAGAGAGAGATTGATCTCCATCCAGTGGTTTATTCCCCAGATGGCCACAATGGCCAGGGCTGACCAGGCCAAACCCAGAAGCCAGGAGCTTGTTCCAGGTTTCCCATGTGGGAGGCAGGGACCCAAACACTTGAGCCATCTTCAGCTGCTTTCCCCAGGCCATCAGCAGGATGTGGATGGGAAGTGGAGCAGCCGGGACTCAAACCGGCATCCATACGGGGTGCTGGCATTGCTGGTGGCAGCTTTACCCGCCAGGCCACAATGTAGCAGGTTTCACTTGACCCCCACCCCATACTCAGAAGGGTGTCAGGCACAGTGGGGAGATAAGAGACATGAAAGCTGTGGATCTTGCCATTCCATTGGGAAGGGTGCCTAGGAAAGGCAGACTCGAACCCAAGGCCCTGTGTCCTGTGTGCTAAGTGGGGAGAGCAGAGGGGCGGGGACTGTGCAGGCTGGAAGGCTCAGGGAGGCTTCCTGGAAGAGGGGACCCATAGAGACTCTGGTGGAGATCGGATCTGGGACTGGTGGCGAGGAGGGAAACAGGAGGCCAGAGACCGGAAGGTGGGAGGCTGGAGGCTGCTGGGAGCTTGTGCAGGTGCAGCAGGTGTGCAGTGGGGTTTCTGAGAGAGACGAGTGGCCTCCACTGCCACCAGCAATGCCTTGCATGTCGGCGGGGATTTGAGACACGCATAAAAGGCACTGGGGTGCGTAGCCGGTATTGCTGCAGCCATTTGCTAAGTGGGTCATGGGGAAGAGGGGTAGGGTGTGTTTGTTGGTGTCCCTGTCCAGTCCACAGGTTCAAGCCCAATCCCCACGAAGAGGTGAGGCCCCTGTGAATGGGATCGGTGCCCTCCTAAAAGGAGCTGGGAGAGCCTGTTTGCCCTTCTGTGGGGGAAGGGGGCATGGAGAAGGCACCACCCACGGGGACTCTGGGACAGGCTCTCACTGGACAGTTGGTCTGCAATGCTTTGACCTTGGACTTCCTGCCTCCCCGGCTGCGAGGAATAACCCTTTGCTGTTTATAGTAATCCAGATGAAGGTGTCTTTTGTTGTAGCAGCAGCGGGAGCTGGAGGGATTTTGTTGCTGCTGTAACAAATGATCACAACCTTAGCATCTTAAAGCCACAGAGATTAGTGATCTACAGTTCCGCAGGTCACAAACTCCCCTGGCTTCTCGCGGGCCCAGCTCTGATGGGGGGCTCTGGGAAGATCTGCTCCCACGCTCCCTCACATTCCCCGGGGCTGTAGCACTGGCGGTTGTCGGCTGGGGCCACCCTCCTCTCCCAGAGGCCTTTTCCACGTCTTGCATGTGGACTCCTGCGTCTTGGAGCCAGCATCAGTGCCTCAGCGCCTTCTCTCACTTGCAAGCTCTCTGACGTTCCCTTCTGCCACATTTCGTCCTCTCCTTTCTCTCTCGCTGCACCTTGCGAACTTCGGCTGGAGAATATTCTCTGCTTTCAGGGGCTCCTGGGAATATACTGGGGCCCACAAGATAGCCCAGGATAATCTCGGCGTTATTAAGGTCAGCCACCTAATGACACCTGCAGGAAGCTTCCGGGGGAGGAGACCAAGGATGGGTCCGCAAATACTGGAGGGTGGGACTGAGCTCTGGAAGAGCCCACTCATGGCTGTCCCTGGAGGTTTGCCTGCTGCTCAACGCTGCTTTCTGGCTGGGAGTCCACAGCCAGAGTCCTCCCGTGGGGAGAGGCAGGACTGGGTGCCTCTGAAAGACACTGCATCTGGATCCTGGGGCCTTTTAGAATTAGAAGTCTCTGGGGGCCTGCGGTAGCAGGCTAAGCCAACACCTGCAAACGGCATTCCAAATGGGTGCAGGTTGGAGTCCTGGCTACTCTACTTCCCATCCGGTTCCCTGCTGATGGCCTGGGAAAGCAGCAGAAGATGACCCAACTGCTTGGGAAGCCAACCTGGGAGACCCGGAAGAAGCTCCTGGCTCTAGGCTTCAGTCTGGCCCAGTCTTGGATTTTGGGGCCATTTGGGGAGTGAACCAAGGGATGGAAGATCACTCTCTTGTCTCTCCCTCTCTGTGACTCTGCCTTTCAAATAAATAAAATAAATCCTTTTTTTTAAGAGAGAGGGAGAGACAGATAGAGAGAGAGGTCTTCCATCTGCTGGTTCACTCCCCAGATGGCTGCAAAGGCTGGAGCTGGACCGATCCGAAGCCAGGAGCTAAGAGCTTCCTCCAGGTCTCCCACGCGGGTGCAGGGGCCCAAGGACTTGGGGCATCTTCTACTGCTTTCCCAGGCCATAGCAGAGAGCAGGATAGGAAGAGGAGCAGCCAGGGCTAGAACCAGCACCCACATGGGATGCCGGCGCTGCAGGCTGGGGCCTTAATCCGCTGATCCACAGCGCCGGCCCCAAATAAAATAAATCTTAAGAAGAAGAATTGTAGGTGGAGGCCTGGCCCGTGGGGTGTTAGGTCTTCCCCAGCTTGGGGCTGCCTTTTCTCCCTGGAAAAAGACCTCTGGGGGCGGGGTCTCTGCAGCCAAGGCTCCCGGGAGTGAAAAGGGATCATTTTTCCCCCCAGGGGATTCGGGAAGAGGAGACACGAAGGTGTCGACCTGTCCAAAGGGGCGCCCGGAGCAAGGCAGTTCAGTCTCTGGGCCCTGGGCCCCACCCGCACGCGGACCCGCGGCAGCCCAGCCTCCCCGCCACTTCTGACATTCCGCGGGCCATTGTTTGAGGCCTAATTGCCTGCAGGAGCCTCGCCAGCCCTCTCGCCCCGTTCAGAACCGGCTCCCACTGTTCGCAGCTGCAGCTCGGACCGCCAGGCCCAGAATAAACCCGGAGCCGCGGGCGGCGCGCCCGGCTTTGTGCGCGCTCGGCAGGGGCCTGGGGCGCGGGCGTCGGCGCGCTGCACGCTTGCGGGCCGGGGGCGTCAGCAGTCAGCCCAGGGCCCGGCCCCTGGAGGGAGGGAGGCGTCGAGGTCGCTGGGGGCGGAGGGCGGCTCGGGCAGCCGGGGGCTCTGCGGACCCCCCGCCCCGCCCCGCCCCGCCCCGCCCCGCGAGGGAAGAGGCTCTCTCGCCGCAGATTCATGTGAAAATAGATGGATTTGTGGATGAGCGGCGCCTGAAAAAACGGGCGCGCCGGAGATCTATGTCCCAAATTCCTCTTCAAAATCGACTTCTTGGCGGGGCCCTGCGGAGCTGGGGGACCCGGCCGCTTCCGCCCTCTCCCTCTCCCAGCGCGAGCCGCGGCGGCGGCTGCGGGCACCGAGTCAGGGCGGAAATGCGCGAGGGATTTGAAGGGCAAAGAGGTCCCTCCCATGCCTCGCCCGGCCGGGTCGGCAGCTGGCGCCGCGGCGTGACACCCAGCCTGGCGGCGGCGAGCTAAGTGATGGCTATATTTATGTTCCCATCTAAATGCATGGATCAAGGCAGACACTTTAATCTATTCAACAACAGCCTGAGGATTAAAAAGTTGCAGGCAAATCACGCTCTTAAATTGCTAATATATTTTTGCTTGTCACTTGACACATCATTTGAGAAAGTGACTCGGGCCGGGTGGGAGACCTGGAGCCTTGAACCTGACTCCACCTGGAAGCAGCCCCCCACCTTATTTCTCAGTTCCTGGGAAGCCAGTTACTGCCGCTGCCCCTCAGGGGGAAGCAGAAGCTGGGGTGAAGGCCACACCCAAGGCTGCCTTCCTCGATAACCGCCTGCCATTGCCATTGGCTGTTGTCCATTCGCCTCGTGGGACACTTATCCCCATTTCACAGGCTGGGAGACTGAGATGGGTGGCTGGCCTGGGTCAGAGAGCCGGAAGTGGCAGTGGGGACGCAAAGCCAGCTGCTTGGACGCCCAGTGCTCCTGCTCCTGTTGCAGTTTCAGGGTCAGAGAGGGCTTCTCCTTTCAGCGGTCACAAGGACAGCGCAGGGGAGGGGGCTGCTCTGCCCCTTGCTGTGTGACCCCTGGCAAGTTTTCACTTCCTGACACCGCGTTCTGTAAGCTGGCACCTCTGGGTTGTGAGAAGAAAGATCTGAGCTGCTGAGTGTGGACCAGGGAGCACTGGGTCCTTACCGATGGCTTTCAGCTTTCAGAAGGAACCCAGGGCTTTCTAAACACTAGCTTTCCACAAAGAGGAAGGGCAGCTCCCCCCCGGTGGCCTTTAGACCTGATTTCTTTAGAGTTCCCTTCTCTCTTTCTGTCCTAATAGGAGAATCTAAAAAAACGCCATGGCAGAGGCAAGGAGAGTTGGGTGGTTTAATGGGATCACGTCACCTTTTTTTTTTTTTTTTAAGTTTATTTATTTGAAAGTAAGAGAGAGAGAGAGGTGGAGAGAGAGAGGTCTTCCATACACTGGTTCACTCCCCGGTTGGCTGTAACAGCTAGGGCTGGGCTAGGCCAAAGTCAGGAGCCATGGGTGGCAGGCAGGGCACCTGGGCCATCTTCTGCTGCCCTCGCAGGTGCATTGGCAAGGAGCTGGATGGGGAGGCGAAGCTGAGATTGGAACTAGCATGCTGATAGGGGATGCTGGAGCAGTAAGCAGTGGCTGAACCAGCTGCGCCACAACGCCAGACCCAAGCAATTTTTAAGATGTTCGTTGTGCCCATTTCATGATTTAATCTGTTGTCTTAGGACAGTTGGGATGGACGGGATGGAGGGAGGCAAAACTAGCCCTGGGCCAGGGAGAATTCGCGCCCCTGCCTGGTATTAGTCGCAGCTGCCTCTCTGTCCGCCTGTGAGCCACGCAAGATCGGTTTCTGGGCGCAGAGGGGGAAGCCAGTACTTCCCCTCCGCTTTCATAGCGGTTGTGAGAACCTGGAGAGCCCGCCATTGCTGTTCCCTGGACTTGAGAGGGGGTACTGTTCCCGGAAGGGAAAGGGCACCTTGGGCGTCCCGCAGCTGCGGTCCCCTCGGGGGTGCGCCCCGCCCGCTGCGCATCCTTGCCGGCGGCCGTGGGGGCTGCGGGTGGGCACCCATCCTGCACCTTCTGCCGGTGCCGAAAGCGAGTGCGGGTGACAGGTTTTGGGCGCAGGCCGTCGGTGCCGCCCGAGCGCGCTCTGCCTGCTCTTGGTAGCGGCGCGAGCTGAGTCCGCGGTGCGGGCGCCTGGGTGGCGGCACGCTGGGTTCCCCGCCTTCGCTGGCGCCTCCGGCCGGCTCGGAGGGCTGAACAGGAGAGGTCAGGGCATGATCGGATTCGTTTCGCCAGCGTGGAGATCGAGGTTAACCGTGTGGCCTGACGTCCCGGCCTGGGCAACAGTGGGCCTGCCCAAGCCCTCGGGGTCACCCGACTCGTAATCCATTTTCCTCGCGCGACCCCGCGCCGCGCAGGCCGAGAAACGTTTATGGAGGCGCCCCTGCGTGTCACGCCCCTAGCGGCGTGGGGGGCTTCCCGCTGGGGCTCGGTCTCCGTGCATGGGAGGGGGTGATGTTAACCTGGCCTGAGACTCCCCGTTGTGCCCCACATCGAGCGTGGGGGTCACCGGGTTACACACTTGCAAGGACTTTCTGCATCCGGATTCAGACCACCTTGTCAGTCTCGCGCCCTTGGCTCCTGCCCGAAACCTCCCCGCACAGGGCGCCCGCTGCCAGCCCAGAGCTTGGCTGATCTAACTCTGTGCTTGCAGGCCTGGCGATGTAGCCAGGGCCAGGGCGATGTGCCCTCCTCCGGGAAGCTTTCTTTGGCTCCCCAGCCCTTCCTGACCGTTCCCCATCAGGGAGTGACCCCCAGCCCTCGCCTGGTGCAGTTCCGGTGCCGCCCCCTACTCCTCCCAGTAGGTGTCGGGCCCTTGTGGGCCTGTGTGAGCCTCCTTAGTCTGGGACCTGCCTCTCCGGCAGGCAGCCCCACTGCCCACCAGGAGCTGCTGAGGGGTACAAAGGGGGGCCTTGCGAAGTGCCCGGCAGAGATAACTGGAGGGAGTCTTCAAATGTTCATGGAAAATGCTTTTTCTGAAAACACTGACTGGCCCCGTGGCTCACTAGGCTAATCCTCCGCCTAGTGGCGCCGGCACACCGGGTTCTAGTCCTGGTCGGGGCGCCGGATTCTGTCCCGGTTGCCCCTCTTCCAGGCTAGCTCTCTGCTGTGGCCAGGGAGTGCAGTGGAGGATGGCCCAAGTACTTGGGTCCTGCACCCCATGCAAGACCAGGAGAAGCACCTGGCTCCTGCCATCGGATCAGCTCTGTGTGCCGGCCGCAGCGTGCCGGCCGCAGCGGCCATTGGAGTGTGAACCCACGGCAAAGGAAGACCTTTCTCTCTGTCTCTCTCTCTCACTGTCCACTCTGTCTGTCAAAAAATTAAAAAAAAAAAAAGATTAGAAAAAGAAAACACTATGTGTGTGTGGACTTCACTTTTTTTTTTGCACCAAAATGAACATCTTTTAATTCCATTTTCCACCGACTTTTTGAAGCATGCTTGTGCTGCTGCTGCTAAAACTGAACCGGTTTCTTTGACTCAGAACTCTGGAGAACAAAGGACGTTCATCTCTGCACCCCCGACTTTTAAGTTCCGGGTGGTTTTCCTTGTCAGCTGGCTTCGCAATAATACCAACAGCTGACAGGTACTGATGTTTGATGCCCGGGAAGTGTTAGCTATTGTGATTATCACACTGGGCACAGAGACACAGCACACCGCACACCTTTCAACTTCTGCCCGTTAATTAACAAGTTATCACCAGGACAATCTTGAAACCACCTCATCAAGCTTCAAGAGAGTCTCAGGCCAATGTGCCCCTCCCCAAGGGGCCCCTGGGGTCTCAGGTGTTCAAGGCCTCCTGGGTGGAGCCTGTGGCTGTGCAGTGCCCTGGCCGGGCGAGGAGCTGCGTGCTGACCTGTGACTAGGCACGCTGGGCTCTGTGTCCCTGTGTCCCCTCGGGGCAGTGGCAGCCAGCAGGCTTCCTCCCCTTGCCTTCTGGGGGCAGCGGGCCGGGAGCCTGCTGGAGCACGCCTGGGGTAGGGGCCGCACAGGAGCGTGCGCCTCTGTGATGCCGCCATCGCAGGTTTTATTTCTAGTCCGAACGGCACGAGGGTTGTGGACTTCTCATCCTCTTGGCATTTATGGAGGCCACGCCGGAGAACTGCAGAGTAAATAAACGGAGAAGACGCAAGGCCCCTCCATGGTGGGCGTGGCTCACGAGGTGGCCAGCCGGGGGCTGGCGCTGGGATGCTTGGATTCGGTTCCAGCCACAGATAGAGCCACAAGCTGGTGTCGGAGTCGTGTCGGAGAGCTTGGGCCCCCCACCTTCAAGTCTGTGTGTGTGTGTGTGGGGGGGGGTGTCTGGGGCTGTGCATGTGAGTATGGAGTGTGTGTGGGGATAAGGCGAGTGTACTGTGTGTACTGCCTGTGCTGTGTGTGTGTGTGCAGGGGTGAGTGTGTCTGGAGAACGTGTGTGGGGGTGAATGTGGATCTCCACGTCGTGTGTGTGGATGAGCATTTCTTGGCAGGGGTCTGCATTTGTGTGAAAACGGACCCAGGTGAACCGTGGGGGATGGATTTGGCATGAGCCTAGGTCTGAGCTGGGGTTCCCCAGGGGAGCCTGGGGGTGGGTGCCTTGGTTAGCATGTCTCCGTCTGGGTGGGGGAGGGTGGCGGGGCCCTGCACCCAGGGCCCCGTGTACTTCCTATGCCCAGCTCCTGTGGCTGCTGCTGGTGTGGCTGCCGCCTCTGCTCCCCCGTGGTTCTGCCTTGCTGGTCCGCAGAGAGATCAACACCCTTCAAACCCAGCTGCCTTGCTGGCTGCGGCACGCTCGCCCGGCCTCCCGATGCCTGCGGGTGCCATGGAAACCAAAGTAGGTCTGCCGCTGTCTGCCACCAGGTCCCTGGGCGAGGGCAGCTGTGGGCCAGAGGGTAGTGAGGGCTGCCTGGGGCGGGGGGAGAGGAAGGGTCTGGGGGACCCCCTGAGCCTGTTGCTTCTCGCACCCTCCTGGGGCCTCTTCTGCCTCCAAACACAAGGGAAGTCCCTGGTCTGGAGCAGCTGGAATGGTAACCGCTCCGGGAGAAAAGGACAAGCCGTTGACTTTTCCACACACATACAAAATCCTTTCCTGGAAAAAAAAGAATTCAAGACATATGCTAATTCCGCATCGCTGTGCATGTCATTTGTACACCATTAAGTCAGTGCCTAAAATAAAGTGGCTTTTAGGAGGGAGCTGCTGCTCTTTGACGGGTGGATTCTGTACGTTTCTGTGGCCTGGTTTCATAAGAGGCGTCTGTTCAGAGTTCACTGCTTTGGGAAAACTTGAACACAACAGTGCTAAGCGTTGAAGAGATCACACACCCTGGTTAGTTTTGAAAAGCGGAGTAGCGAGCACAGACCTGGCTATGCAAGCACAGGCAGTCCCTTAGACACACACACACACACACACACACACACACACACACAGTGGCCCAGCAGTGAGCAAAGCCAGGGGACAAAGCCAATGGCCAAGTGCAGGGTGATGCAGGAGTGTACGCAACCTGAATTCTGTTCTGTGGCTCAATTAGGTGGCAGGGACGCCGGTGGGTGCCTGGTCTTTCAGTGGTTCATACAGACACGTACACATGGATGGCTACACTCTGCCGAATGTGTGACACAGATGGCAACAAAACCCACACATCCTGAGCCCGTGGTCCCCGGCTTGATTTGGGCAGGAGGAGGCACGCGGTGCGAGGGAAAGCAGACAGGGAGGGGGTAGCAATCCCGGGGGTTCCAGGGCCGCCCTGTGACCCCGGGGAGGGCTCTGCTCCTCCAGCAGCCTGCTCCTCTCTTGTGGCGTGATGAGCGCACTGGATCTATTTGCTGCGTTAAAAGTGAACTCTGAGCTTTCTGTGTGCGGGGCACGGGGCTAGGCAAATCACCACACCTGAACGTTACCACGGCACATGCTGGGTGCCCGTGGATGTACTGCGAGAGCACGGAGGCCACAGGTGTGTGGCAGCATGGCCGAGCCTTCCTGGAATAGCACAGATTTTTGGTTTTGATTGTGTCTTAAAGACAGGTCACATGGCAGCTGGCTGGACCGGGGGCAGCGGAGGCATAGCCCGGGCGACCTGACGGACATATCTGGCTTCCTTCTTGGGGAGGTTTCAACGCTAAAACAAGATGCTGAGCCCAGCCTGTGCTGGGGAGGAAGCCCTGGCTCAGCCGGGGACAGGAGGTGGGGAGCAGATGCAGGAGTACATCAAGGGGCTGTCGCCGGTACCCCCCTCACTTCCTGGCAACTCGGGCTTGGAGACTGAAGCCATTGACCCCCGCAGAACACCTTCTCCAAACAAGGACCCTGAGACCCCTGCCCCTTGCAGACCCAGGCGAGCCCCAGGCTAGGCAGCTTTGAGAACCAGGCCCTGTTGAAGTTTCCTCAGGATGGGGTAACCCAGGCTAGGGCACCTTGACCTCTGACCTCAGGCCTGGTGGCACCGTACTCTGGGCCCAGCTCCCACCTTGACCTCACTAGGGACCGGAAGAGCAGGGTCCTGTGGCAGCTCCATGTGGGAGGGGTCTCTAGGTTTCTCTGCTGGGTCTCTCAAGTGAGGGGTGGACCAGGACTGATGGAGAAGCTCTCCGGGTGGAGTCCTTTGTCCACCTGTGACCCTCGCCTGCTGCGCTTTGGTTAGGGGGCCACGCTGCCGGACTCGGTGAGGTGTGAGGGCTCCAGAACCCCTTTTCCCTGGGGAACCCCTGGGCTCAAGCTTGCCTGTGCTTCATAGTTCTTGGAGTGAGGGACCTGTGGGCAGGTCAGCTCAGCAAGCAAGCCGGGAACCGCAAGGCTCTGAGGGAAGGGGCTGAGCAGAGCAGAGGGAGAGGGCATTCCTGGGGCTGTTTCAGACCCCAGGCCAGTGTGACGTCTGTCTCAAGGACCAGGCGATTCCAGGTGAAGGATCCCGATGAATGGCTTTAGGACAAGTTCCAATTCAGTGTCATGGATACTCATGAAGACCCAGGAGGTAGCCAGGAGGATGCCAGAGCTGCACCGGCCTGGTGGAGATGATCGTGGGTCTGGTCCTGGCTCTTACGCTCACCACTCGTGTGACCCTGGGCCTCTCCAGCCCTCAGCCTCTCCGTCTATAAAATGAGTGCAGAGTCAGTGCCTGGGCACAGCACCCCAGGCTCACTGTGCTTGCTGGGTGTGGTCAGCGGGCAGGGGGAGTGGGGGTTGGGGCAGGAGGGGGTGGGCTTGTCTGAGTCACGCCAGGTCAGGGGTGTGTGGAGGGCAGAGTGGGGAAGAGGGGCTTGGGTGAAGGGAGAGCCAGGTTTGACACCAGGGTGTTCATCTGACCCGCCCCCCCATCCCCCGTCCCCCGTCCCCCGTCCCTCGTCCCTCGTCCCCTCGGCATCACACAGTACTGAGTAGCTACCACGTGCTGTGCACTGTTCAGGCATACAGCAGTGAACAAAAGCCTAAACCCCTCCTCTGCGGTGGGCATTTGGCCCAGTGGATAAGACACTGCATGGGACACCTGCATCCCATCTGGGCGGTCTTGGGTTCAAGTCCTGGCTCAGGTTCCAATTCCAGCTTCCTGCTACCGTGCACACTGGGAGGTGGTGGTGATGACTCAAGTGCTTAGGCCCCTGCTACCCACGTGGGAGACCCAGATGGAGTTCCTGACTCCTGGCTTCAGCCTGGCCTGAGCCTGGCTGTTACAGGCATTTAACCAGCAGATGGGAGATCTGTCTGTCTCTGTCTCTCTGACCTTCAAATGAAAAACAAAACAAAACAAAACAAAACAAAAAAACAGCTTTGTCTCCAAGGAACTTACGCTAGACAAATCTAGTGGAATAATTTTATCGTTAGACACACATGTTCGGAGCACTTGTCCGCCGTCATTTTGCATTGGTCTGCCCTTCCTCCCTGGGAAGCTGGGTCTTGGGGCCGGGGTGGCTGTGGTCAGGCCAACCCAGCCTTGCTTCGTCCTTGGCTGCCTGTCACCCGCCCTTCCCCTTAAATCCTTGTGGCGACATCGGGACCCGAGAGGCGCGCACGCAGGGTCAAGAGCTAATCAAGGCCTGGCTTCCTGGTGGCCTTCCCGGCTCTTGTTGGCAAAGCTGGGTGGCTCAGGACAACCTTGCCCCTTGCAGCCCATTACAGGGCAAGGTCTTGTCACCCAGAGAGCAGAGCCCTGTCCTGCGGGGGCTGGAGCCACGCTCAGCACCCCCTCCAGCCTGGCTCTAGCCTGTCACCTCCCCTCCTCCTAGACCCCCCCCCCCCTTGCTCTCAGCTCCTTCTGCAGATCACAGGCTTGCAGCCAAATGCACCTGAGTGCAAATCTCCACCTCCAGTCTGGGGGAGTCGCTGCCCACCCCTCCCCAGGTTGGGGGGATCCTGCAGGCCAGTGGTGGGATCATAGGTGGGGTGAGGAGGGGCGTACTCCGCAGTTGGCTGCTTTGTTTCCTTTTGGGAGATGGGGGGATGTGTACACCTTCTGGAAATACAGGTGAAGAGACCACCTCCTCCATGAAGCCTCCCAGCCACGGGGCCTTCCTCCTCCTCCACCCTCTCCAGCGTGGCGCTGCTCCTGAGGCCCAAGCCCTTCTCAGGGAGGGAGCCTGTGGTGGGCTTCCCCTACTGCTCCTGGTCCCGGAGCAGCTGCCTGGGGGCGGGGGGCCTGGAGGGTGCTGCTGAGTGGGTACAGGTGCTGGCTGCCTGGGGGAGAGGCAGGGGAGGGCTGTCTTGGGCAGTCTGCAGGGTGGGGCTGGAGAGGCCCCCCCGCCTCCACTGGGGCCTCCCGGCCCCCTCTCCCTGACCTTGTTTCTTGTTGGCTCAGCCCCGTCCTGCTAACGAGCTGAGCCAGCCGCTTGGCGGCCGCCTCTGCGCTGTGCTGACTCAGGCCCGTGGCTCCCACTTCCCCTGCTCTTGGTGGAAGGCGCCAAGTTAATTGTTCTCCAGCTTCAGGCTGCCCTGGCGGAAGCATGGCCCCCTTCTGCCTCTTTCCTCGCCCAGGCCCTGGGAGGGGGCCAGGCCAGTGCCCGTGCCGGCCCTGGGACTGCTGTCTGCGGACAGGGAGGGGGCTGTGGACACAGGGAAGGGCTCTTGGTGCCCATGAAGGAGCCCTGGGGAAGGAACAGCAGGAGGGGCTGCACCTCTGGGAACCTGGTCTCCCTCTCCTGGCGCTGGGGACCCAGGGGATGCCCCCTCCAGGCCGGCCCTGGGTGGGAGCTCTTGGATCTGCGTTCAGGGGCCAGGCAGTGGCGCCAGGAGGAAGACCTCAGGCCTCAAACAGGAAGGTGGGAAGGGAGGGAGGGCGGGAGGAGGCAGACACGGCAATCCTGGCTCTGACAAGCTCTCTAATTCCCGCGGGATAGGCTACAGGTGTGCTCTCCGGGTGCCAAGAGTCAAAATATTTAAGGACAGACATGCCACCAGCTCCCACTAAATACGTGGGCGTGGGCGTCAGGCTGGGGGCCCCCCGGCAGGGCGCTGGAGGCCTTCTGAGCAGTGCCAGGAGTTAACCATTTAGTTGCAGGGTTGTGGGGAGGCAGGGGAGGGTGGAAACCCTCCAACATCTTAACAGCGCCGCCCCATGGTGCGGGCCTCTCTGTCTGGTTCGCTCCCTGGTTTGTGGTCTCAGTGCCCTGAACAGGCCTGGGATCTGGGAGGGGCTGGTCCCTCAATGAGTTGAGTGGGTGGGCTCAGGTGGTTGTTGTGTGCTAACTGGAAGTCTACCCAGGTGAGGGCATTGCCATGGTGAAGAGCTGGGTGAGGTGCCTGAGAGGGCCTGTGGGACGGAGGAGTCCGGCAGGGATGGCGGCACCCTGGCAGGCAGCAGGTGGGGGCCCAAGTGCTTGGGTCCCTGCCACCCATGCGGGAGAGCTGGATGGGGGTCTGGGCTCCTGGCTTCAGCCCGGCACAGCCCCGACTCTCACAAGCACTCGGAGAGTGAACCAGCGGCTGGAAGATTCTCCCTGCCTTTCAAATAAATACAAATTAAAAACACAGGAAAAAAAATCTTAAAACAACACCCAAAATCTGGGGCTTTGCCCAGGCTGCAGCGGGAGGAGAGCAAGAGTGGCCAGAAGAGGAGCAGGTGGGCACAGTGGGCTTCCAAGGGCGCGGTGCCCACTGAGCATGGCAGGACCTGGAGCCAGAGGGGCTGGTGGCCCACGCAGGCCGCGCTGGGCTGCCACGGGCCCAGCACGTGCTCCTCTCTCCCACCGGGGCCCCAGCCAGCCCGGGGCTTGATGAATTAGCCCCATAGATATTCCGTCGGGAAAGCGAGCGCACATCATAGATATCTTTGACAAGTTATTATTCTCCCTTATCTGGATTCGGGAGCATCCTGTGCCCGCCATTATTCACCCCGCACCCCCTCCCCATGCCTGGCGTGGGCTGGGCGGCCGGCTGTGGGCGCCCCCAGCCCGCTAGCCTGACTGCTCCTTCTCCAGGCAGGGCTTGGCTGTGGCCAGCGTGCACCTGGCAGCGATCTGGGCCTTTGCATCTCCGTGCAGAGCCAGGGGCGGGAGCTTTGTCCTAAGCAATGTTCTGGTTTGAGCCTCTCCTACAGCCTCTTTGTGGGGGCAGGGCCAGTGTGTGTGTGTGTCTGTGTGTGTCTGTGTGTGGGCAGGGGGGTGTCCCATTCCCCTCTGCAGCTGGGGACAGGTGGATCTGCTGCTTCCCCCTCCCCCCCAGAGCTTCTTGGAGCCCAAAGGGGCTCCTTTGGGGCTGACCTCCACCAGAGCCAGGCGGGCGGCGGGCGGGCGGGCTGCCGAAGGAGATGTACGAGATGGCAGTGCGCTCAGCCTGGCCGGCTACCATTTGTCATCTCTCGCCCAGGCGTTCCCGTTTCCCCAGAGGCAGCTCCGCATTAACCAGTCCTCCACTTAGGGACATCAGCAGCGCCTCTGCAATCGCTCCTGACAGCCCACAGGCGGCTGCGCACTCAGGCCTGGGGCACTCTCAGACCAGCCAGGGCACACCTGAGTGACCAGTTCTGATGGGGGGGTAGCAGCCCTCAGACTCCACTCCGCACTGGCCCTCGGGGCTGACTGACCGTGAGGGGCCTTCTATCCCCTCAGGACTGAGCTGGAGTAGAGATGGTCCTCTGCCCTTGTCCCAGCCGGAGGTTGTTGGTCATCCAATGCCTGCTGACGGGTCGCTTCTGCTGGGACTTCCTACCCCCGCCCAGGGTAGGCAAGGGGCTGGGAGAGGATGAGAGGAGGCCTTGCCAAGGACAGGTGGGCTTGGTACAGCCAGCTGAGCAGGCTCTGTAACTGTACAGGTGGACACCTGGTCCCTGCTCTCAGGGCCTTTCAGGCTGTGGAGGGGCTGGAGGAGGGGCAGACTGGTGGTCCCGGGTCTGCTGAGAGGGTTCACGGTGCCCCTACTGGAGACCGGGCTGAAAGGCCTCCTGGGGAGGGGAGTGCCCGGTGGGTGGGGCTTGAGAGCACCAGGAGAGGAGGGAGCTCTGGAGGGAGGCTGCTGGCTGCATGCTGGACATTGGATCACAGTTCTGGCCATTGCCCCAGGGCCAGGATCCTCCTCACTGCTAATGCCCCCATTACCAGGGCAAGGGGGTTGGCAGAGAAGGTGAAGAGAAGGAGCTGCAGTCTGGCGCTTGGGCCTCAGCACCCAGGCCTCTCAGTCCCAGTGCTTGGGCAAAGTCTGAAGCCTGGTGCTGCCACAGTGTGGGTGTGCCGATCAGGAATGCTTTCCACTTCATCTGGGGGTCAGGTGGCCAGCACCTGGCCTGGGGGCAGGGTGTGGAGGCATCCGCTGCAGTTACACGCATGGCCACGAGAGGGCAGTCCAGGCCTGCAGAAGCCAGGCCGGCAAGGGGCGATGGAGCCGTGGTGAGACGGGAGTGTGGCTGGAGGGGGGCGGTTCTTTGTGTGCTGAGAGTGAGGGCAGCAGTTCTCCTCCTTCTCTGGGCTGGCGTTTCCGTGTGCCTGAATCCTTCAATTTCATGTTAGGGAAGAAAAATCTGTGGATATTATAAAGCCGTGGGAAAAAAAGCATTTTGTGACGCTTTTAATGTCCACAGTACTTAGTAGCTTTTCCATCAGTGGGTTATGAGTTGTGAAGTCTAGAGGCTCTGTGGAAGACCAGGTAGTTGTGGCCAGAGTCACAGGTCATCTGGTTGCAGTCTCAGGCCCACCACCCCGTGGCTGCGTGACCTTGAGTGGGTTAAATTGCATCTCTGAGCCCCAGCTGCTCCATCTGTAACGCGGGGACTCTAACCCCTTCCTCTTAGGGCTACTGTGAGAATAAATGCTGTGAGGAGCACTCAGCACCTGCCTGGGGAGTGCTCCAGGGCAGCTCCTTGATTTTCATGATGACTGATGATATTTGCTTAAGAGGAAGAGTAAAGGTCCCGGTTTAAAGCAAAATACTATTTACGTTTTTAAAATTTATTTTTATTTGTTTCAAAAGTAGAGAAACGGAGGGAGAGAGGGGGAGAGAGAGAGGGAGAGAGAGAGGGAGAGAGAGGGAGAAAGAGGAAGAGAGAGAGAGAGAGAGAGAGAGAGATCCTCCATCTGCTGGTTCACTCCCCTATTGCCTCAACAGCCGGAGCTGGGCCAGGCTGAAGCTGGAGCCAGGAGCTCCATCTGTGTCTCCCATGTAGGTGCAGGGACCCAGCACCTGCAGCCATCAGCTGCAGTAACAGGAACCTGGCTGGGAAGCGGGGCAGCCAGGCCTGGATCCCAGGCCCTCCAGGTGGTTTCCGGGCGTCTTTGCAGCAGTGTCCACGCCCCCAGAGCACTATTTCCCCTTCTGTTGGTGTTTTAAGATCCTGGCCCCCCAGTGAAGTAAAGGAGTTGAAACACGTGTCCCGAGCCTGGCATCTGCCGGCCTTCCTGTAGAAATGTGTGGGCACCCGTTTGCACCTTACTCTGCAGCTGAGGCTCCACTGGGCACCCAGGGATGGAGAGAGCATCGCAGGAAGTTGGCACAGGGAGTCCTGGTACACCAGGAGGCCTCTGGCTTGAGGCTGTCCTGGGAGCACCATGGGGGAGGGCTGTGAAAAGCGCCCGCCCTGGCTCTGCCCCCAGGGGCGGGGCCTGATGAGCAGCCCCCCCCCCCCCCCCCCCCCCCCCGCTTGGGCTCCAACCGTGGTTTGCAGGGTAGAGGAGCTTCCCCAGACCACGGCCTCCCAGGATTCTGGCCAAATGTGGCAAGAGGAATTTGCCTTGGCATAGGAAAGCCCTTCAGGGAGGGGGCCTTGGTTCTAGTTCCGGCTCAGTCGTCACCTCCAGCGGGCCTCCATGTTCTCATCTGTCCCATGGGGTCCCCAGGGGCCGCAGGAGCCTGTGTGAGCTGGGGAGGGTGGGAAGCGGAGCCCACGCCGAGCCCGAAGCCGCAACCTCCAGCTGGCTCTTTCAGGAGGGGAGGGGGCTGCTCTGCAGGGGCCAGGGCAGCCAAGTACCATCCGCCCTGTGGCTTAAACGATGGACTTGCATTGGCTCCTGGCCATGCAGGCCAGTGTGGGAAGGACGGGCTCCTAGCCCCTCTCCCTGGAGCAGAGTCCTTGCCCGGTCACCTCCCTAGGAGCACGTCTCTGTGCCCAGTGACCTCTTAAACGTGGGGCTCTAACTTGATGAGATCCATCTCTGAACAATGTCACATCCCAGGGGCCAGGGGTTCATCCTCCCCTGCCCCGCCCCCACAGGAAGTGCCCCGTGCTTGATTCCAACAGGGTCAGGGGGAGCACCAAACCCATCCCTGGGGGAGCACGTTGTGGGGGGCCCGTGCATCTTCCCTGTGCTCCCTCAGCCCGCTCAGGACGAGCCTGCTGGCTCTTGGGAGTGTGCTGAGAAGTGGCAGCGGGCAGCTCCTGGCCACAGAGCCTGCACCGCGTGGAGGCAGAGGGTCCTGCCGGGGAGGCCAGGGTGCCCCTGGGTCGCAAAGCAGGTGGGCTGCTGGAGGTTTGGCAAGTGCCCCTCCTGCCTTGCTGTGGGTGGGGAGAGGTGGGAGAGCTGAGCTCCTGGCAGCCAGGGCTTCATGTATATTCAGGCGAGGCGGGGCCCAGAGCCTTGTTCCCGTAATTGACAAGTGCACGGGCTGCCTCCCTGCCTCCCCTGCCTGTGCCCTGGGATCCCGCAGGCAGGGGCGGGGGTGTGTGTGCGGGTGGAGGGTGTGGGCCTGCTGCTGGCCAGGTGTGCATCCATATTTATCAGGGGTGTGCCCCTGGGAAGCAGCCGGATGCTGAGCGCGCCGGGCAATCTGCCTGGGCCAGCTGCTCCACTCCCGGCCAGCCGGCGGAAGCCCCCAGCCTGAAGAGCGGCCCTGGAATTCCGGGGCTTGCTGATGCCTGTGGGGGTAAATGCTTGGCCCCCACCAGGAAGCTAACAGGCACACACTCCTGAGAAGTTAAGAAAGACCGAACTTTGACCCAGAGATGGAATAGCTGGAGGTTACACAGCGATTTGATGAGGGGCCCAGCTGGACTCTGCTGCCTGGTGATTCCTGGGACAGTGGGGTGGGGCGGGAGGGTGGCCTGGCCATGCCGAGGGGCCGTTGAGGGGGGCCTGCGTGCAGCCTGTGCGAGTCACAGCCCCAGCCCCACAAAGCGCCTTGCACTTGGCAGGGAGTCCTCTCACCTGCCACCTCCCGTCTTCCCGGCACCTGGCAGGCACCTGCCAGGGAACGTCACAAAGTTAGTTCAAGATGGAGTTTCAAGGTGAGTTTATTTAGGTTGAGATCCGTGCATAGCTTTTTCACATTTTCTATGAATGCATGCACAGATTTCAAAAAATTTTGCACCAAAATTAACTTACCTTTGTTTATAATTTATTTAATGTATTTGAGAGGCAGAGAGGGAGAGACACACGCACACAGACACACACACACACAGTACTCCCTTCTACTGTTCACTCCCCAGATGCCCCCGAAGGTTGAGGCTGTGCTGAGGTCACAGCTGGAAGCCAGGAGCCCAATCCAGGTCTCCCACGTCGGGTGGCAGGAGCCTAATTTCTTGAGCCATCACTGCTGCCTCCCAGGGTCCGCATTAGCAGGAAGCTGGAGCCAGGAGCCAGAGCCAGGAATTGAACCCGGTGCTCTGATGTGGAACACGGGCACCTTAGCTACTAAACTGAACGCCCACCTTCAAATAGATATTTTAATTCCATCTCCTGTGATCTACGCAGGCCAGGAGGGGCTCTGTGCCTTCCCCTTTGTTGTCAGCTAAGCTTTGGCCTCTGCCTGTCCCTGGAGGCCCAGCTCTTGGGCAGCTGGGTGCTGGCCACTCCCACCCTGCCTGTTTTCTTCTCATCTGGGGCTGAGACCCAGAGATGGAATAGCTGGAGGTTACACAGCGATTTGATGAGGGGCATCAAGTCAGACTCAGTCCCCCCACTCCCTCCCAGCCTTGCCTGGACAGGCCAGGAAGATGCTCACGGGTGTTGTGTGCAGTGTGGCCTTCCTGGGACATCCCTGGCCCAGGACAAGGTCCACGTGGGAGTCTCCACCCCTGAACCACTGACGCGAATCTGGCCCTGCCCGCTGAAGGCAACTGAGGCTTGTGATGAGGGAGGCAGTGGAGTGGAAAAGGAAGTGAGGAGGAGGGAGAGGATGACGGCTGAATCCAGGAAGTGACGAGAGTCAGAGGAGGGGCACTGAGGCTAGGATGCTGGGGAGGACTTCCTGGAGGAAGTGGCTCTGAAGCTGAGACAGGATGAGTGGGCACTGGTTAGGCTGAGGGAGGGATCTCTTCCACAGGGATGGCCAGGGCGGCAGGCTGTGCCACAGTGAGAAGACCCTCCCTCTGCTGGAGAAGTAGGAGGCATTCACAGACGTGGACCTGGCCCCACAGCCTCACGGTCTCTCTGCTTTTAGGGTGCGATCTAGCCCAGGAGGCAGGGCTGTAAGGGAATAGCAGGTGCCGTTCGCGTGGTGAGTTTTCTATGGTGGAGATGGTTAAGTCAGAGTTGGACAACCACTTGCCAACGATTGTTGTAGAGGAGTTTTTAGTAAGGGATAGTTCATTTTCCTCAATTTGGCTGAATGTTAGGACCATCAACGCATGCAGTTCAAATTTTCAAAAAAAATTCTTGAAGGTAATATATGCACATAGTTTTAAAAGTCAAGTAGCATGAAAAAGTTGACAACAAAATGCAGTGGCTCCTGGTCTCAGCCCTCTGTAGTCTCCCTCGTCTCCATCTGTAACTTTCTTAGTGTTTAAACCTGCATTATTCTGAAAAACTCATAAGTACTGATACCATTTAGTTAATCACTTCTAGATATCCATTGACTTCTATTTATTATACATGAGGATTTAGTTACCATAACTCCCAATACAACTGTATTACATTTAAATTATACCAACACTCAGAACATTGTTATACCTATGCAGATATTTATAACTGAGCATTGGAGTATATTTCTCTTCTTTGTGTTTCTTCTGAAGTTAGTAATTGCCTTAGTTTTCAGTTTGCTTAGTTTAAGGTGGATCTGTTGCCATTTTTTCTTATTCCTTCTAACAGTCTCTCAGTATGATTTATCACAGGCTCATGAGATAATCCATGTCTTCTGTTGTTAAAAAAATGAGAGCCGTGCCCTGAAGTCCCCTGCCTTCCTTCTTTCTGGGCTGACTGCTCCCAAGTCTCGCTGTACCCTGTCATCCAGGTCTTTTCTTCGCTGCCATTCTTGGGTTTCCTTTGCCTCCTTCCTGAGTTGGATTCTTTGTTTCTGAGAAGGACTCTATGACCTCAATGACCCCGGCAATCAGTAGGGGGTGATCCCAGAGAGAGGCTCAGCCCTTGAGGGGTGCATTTTCTCCTGCCCTCACTTCCGCTATGACCAAGGAGGGTAATGGAAATGCTTCCCGGGGAGAGATCTGGGAGTGGTGGAGTACCACGAAGGCAGGAGCTGCACCCAGGGAGTACAGTGGGCCCCTAACCAGAGCAGCCCTGCTCCCAGGGGCCAGGCCCTCCCAAGTCCGCCCAGCAGGATTTCAGCATTGCTGTGGGCTCGTGTCTCCCATGTGTTCCCATTCCTCCCCTTTCTGAATGGGACTGGCCATTGCGATCATCCTCCCTCTGCACCCCCTCAGTCTCTTGGGTACATAGAACAGAAAACTTGTGTTCAGCATAGAGCTCTCCAGATTAAGAGGAGAGTGTGTCTGGATCTAATGTGTATGCACTGTGACACATCAGCAGGACTCCTAAGCTTGGCATTTGTGGCTATGTCGGGTGGTGGAAGTTTTTGGTTGTTGTCCTTGGGGACAGAGTAAGTGTAGGTGGCTTGGTAAGGAGAGGGAGCCGACTGTTGAATGACCAGCGGATGAACGAACACACACACATGCACACAGGTATACACCCACCGTACCTATTTCTCCTCTCTCTGCTCAAGGGCAGATTTGCACTTCTCTAACTCTTAGAAATTGTATTTGCGACCATGAGCTAGAACCATGAGCAGAAGTGCTGTGTGACTCTCCCTGAGGGTTTTTCAAAGAGCTGGTGAGCGTCTAAACCCACCGGGGAAACGGGGCAGTCTGCAGTAGTCCTGGCCCCCGCTGCACTGAGACAGACGGGCAGCAGCTGTGTGTCACTGCAGTAACCAAGCCCACCCTGACTGACCCCGAATTCTCATCTGCACGTTGCTCTTCAGAATGTCAAGCACATCACCCCACAGCCTTCTGGAGTTTAGTGTTCTGTTAAAAAAAGCTAAAATAATTTTAATTCTTAGCCCTTGGACTACGATGCCTCCCCCTTTTTCTGTTTGAATTTTCTCTTTAATCCTCCTAAGTGTTGTGAAATTTTATGATGATGTGTCTTAGTGTGAATTGATCTTCATGGGTTGGACTTGGCACATGGAAATTCATGCTGTTTAGTTTTGGGGAAACTTTTTGAATTATTTTATTAATGATCTCTCCTTTCTGCATTCTTATTCTCTTATTAGTTGATGTTGAATCTTTTGCCCTAGTCATCTGATTTAAAAATTTTGCTCTCCTATTTTCTTCCTTTTTAGGCTATTTGTTTATCCTGTTTTATCTTCTCTCTTTTCTATTGCAATTTTCATCTTTGCTACCCAAAATTTTCAGTTCTTCTTTTTCATTCAGTGTTCTTTGCTTATAGCAACCTATTCTTATTTTGTGGATGCTGTGTCTTGTCTCTCTGAGGATGTTAATTTTTTAAAAAGATTTATTTATTTATTTGAAAGTCAGAGTTACACAGAGAGAGGAGAGGCATCCGATCCAATGGTTCACCGCCCAATTGGCCACAACGGCCGGAGCTGCGCCGATCCAAAGCCAGGAGTCAAGAGCTTCTTCCGGGTCTCCCATGCCGGTACAGGGGCCAAGGCCTTGGGCCATCTTGTACTGCTTTCCTAGGTCATGGCATCTCTTTAAATTTACCTATTTTATTTCTTTGAAAGGCAGAGAGTGAGAAAGAGAAAGAGAGAGAGAAAGAGAGAATGAAAATCTGCTGCTTCCCTCCCCAGATGCCTGCGATAACTGGGGCTAGGCCAAGACGAAGCCAGGAGCCTGGAACTCCATCATCCGGGCCTCCCGCATGGGTGGCAGGGACTTCAGTACTTGAGCCATCATCTCCAGTTGCCTAACAAGGTGCACTTTAGCAGGAAACTAGACTGGGTGCAGAGTAAGGACTTGAACCCCGGAGCTCTAATATGGGATATGGGTGTCCCAAACAGCATTTTAGCCACTGTGCCACAATTACCCCCTCCATCCTCATAGATTTATTTTTTTTAAGATTTATTTGTTCATTTATTTGAAAGTCAGAGTTACACAGAGAGAGGAGAGGCAGAGAGAGAGAGAGAGAGAGAGAGAGAGAGAGAGAGAGGGAGGTCTTCCATCTGATGGTTCACTCCCCAATTGGCCGCAATGGCTGGAGCTGTGCCGATCCGAAGCCAGGAGCCAGGAGCTTCTTCCAGGTCTCCCACGTGGGTGCAGGGGCCCAAGGACTTGGGCCATCTTCTACTGCTTTCCCAGGCCACAGCAGAGAGCTGGATTGGAAGTAGAGCAGCCAATCTCAAACCAGCGCCCATAGGGGATGCTGGTGCTTCAGGCCAGGGCGTTAACCCACTGCACCACAGTGCCGGCCCCCATCCTGGTAGATTTAAATACCTGACACAAGTCTGGGGGACCCAGAGCCTCTGCCCCTCACTGTGCAACACCACCCAGCAGAGTGCTCCTGCCTGTTGCCCTCTTTCTCCCTCTCGCTCCTCAGACTCTCAGCCTATTGGGTCTCCCATGACAGTCATGGACACCCTCCCCAGAAACCCATGGGTATGTGCATGAACTCACTTTGCGTTTAATTCCTGGGGGTCTAAGGACTTCCAGGGGGCCCTCCCACGGACCCCAGTGATGCCTGTTAAGAACACCCAGGCTGACGGGTAAGACAAGCCTGCGTGCTGGGAGCGCATGCCAGGTTCTTGGTGCCGGCCAGCACCTGCCTTAAGCCCGTGCTCAGTCAGGCCCCGCAGGTTCTGCCCGCGCAGCGGTGGGGGCTGCGGAGTCCCCGCCGCGGGGAGCTGACGTGCTAAGCAAACCGCCGTGAACACACATGTGTATTCCCGGGCCAGGAGTGCTAATTCGTGGGCAGAGGCCGCATGCCTTCGTAGGTCACAGGAGGGAGAGTGTCCCGAGTGGGACGGAAGCCTCGGGGGTGGGAAGAGCCAACTTGGACAGAACTTGCTGGCTGCCGCGTGCGGAGCTGAGTGTGGGCGGCCACTGTGGAAGTCGCTGCTGTTCAGATCTTGGGCCCGCCCAGCGGGGCTGCCTGCCCTGGACTGCAGGGATCTCAGCCAGCCTGGCCTCGCAGAGGGACCTCAGCGTAAGGGCCGCTCATTCGCCCAGCGTCCTCACTCGCTCCAGGTGCCCTGCTGGCCTCCTCCTGCCCCTCTCCCGCCAGCTTCTCCCCTCCCTCTGGGTCTTCCTGCCCCGCCCAAGTCACCCTCCATGAGCTAGCTCTGTGCTGGGAAGGCAGAGAGGGCCCTGCCGTGACCTTGTGCTGGGGTCTAAGCTGCATCACGAGGCCCGAGGAGGGTGGAGACCAAATCCCACTTTGGCAAGGTGCTGAGGCCGGGCGACGCTGTCAGGACGGAGTCTCTGTTAGTGAATCCCGGACGCTTTATGAAGAGAGGGACAGAGACCAGTCAGACAGACGGACAGAGACACACGCTTCCTTTCTCTTGCCTCGGGATGCTCCACACTGTCTCAGGACTCTACCAGCAAGGACACCACCACCAGATAAGGCCCTGAAACCTTGCAAGAACCGTGAGCCAAAAAAGCTTCTTTTCTTTAAAAAGTTAGCCACAAAAAGCTGCCTAGTGGAGGCCCCATCTGTACTTCTAGGTGGAAGGGAGGGCACGAGAGGAAAGGGAACAGAAGACAAGGGCTTTGCTCCAGGTGAGGAGGCAGCGGGCACCTCCTCCTGGGTGTGCACCTGCCTCTGTGCACACTGCCTACACAAGTGGGGTGTACCTGTGCCTTGCTACTGGTGTGTGTCTGGAGGCAGCGAGTGATCTTTGCACCTGTGCCACTTTACTGGAGCCACCCCCTGGGGCCCCAAGACTCCCTGCCCTGAGGTTTGGAAGGGGGCACCACCCCTCCCCAAGCGGGGTACAGGCCCTGGACTCCAGGGGGCTGGGAAAGCAGTCTGGAATCTGATGGTGGCGCTGGGGGCTGGCTTCAGACTGGGGCTGCTGCTGCCTCCGGGAGCAACTGTCCTGGAAGTGGCAGGATGCTGATAAGCAGTTCTGAGAGAGGCCACGGGGCAGGCGACGGAGGGGAGGGGCTTCTTTTGTTGGCTGCCTTCCCTTCTTGCTGTCTCCCCACCGGAGGAGGAGGGGTGGGCAGGCCACCTGCCTCTCCCACCCCCTCGGCCGCCTCAACAGTAGGCAGGGCCTGCTCCCAGGACAGCTCCTCCCTGGCTTCGTGCCTTCAGGGTTACAGGAAGTCAGTTTTGGCTGAGATGCAGAGGGCGGCGCTAGCCAGGCCTCGCCGGGGCCCACTGGGAAAGAGAGTCTTCTGGGACATGCGTTTCTCAACCATGCCATAGCCTGGGGAGTGGGGGAGAAGCTCCCCATTGCCTTCGGTAAACCTTGTGCGCCTTAATGAGTGCCAGCCCCTGGGCCAGGCCGTCTGGGAAAGCCCTGTCCTGCAGTGAATGAGTGTTTGGGCAGGGGGCATGGCCGAGGGGGCAAAGCCCTGGGCGGAGGGAGCCGGGGAGGTGGGGGCACTTTGCCTTTGTTTTATTAGGGTGGGTGAGGGGAGGTAGAGGTTGCTCAGGGCACATGCGTGGGATTTTTCCTGGTAGAATTTCACACGCAGAGATGTGCGTGCAGGGGTGCAGAGGGGCTGCAGGACTGGGAAGGCCTTGGCCTTGGCGGGTCTGGGGCAGGGGTGGTGGGGGATGCGGCTAGAAGAGAGAGGGGAGCAGATGGAGGTGAGTTAGAGCAGAGGGGGTGCTGTCCGGGTGTGAGAGGAGAGTCCTGGCTGCTCCATTTCTGATCCAGCTTCCTGCTGATGCGCCTGGGAAAGCATTTGGGATGGCCCAAGTGCTTGGGCCCCTGCACCCATGTGGAGACCTGGATGAAGCTCCTGGCTCCAGGCCCAATGCTGGTCATTGCGGCCATATGGGGAGTGAACCAGTGGATGGAAGCTCCCTCTCTCTCTCTCTCTCTCCCTCTCTCCCTCTCTCCTTCTCCCTCTGTAACTCTGACTTTCAAAATACATAAATAAGTCTTTTTTTTTTTTTTAACAGGCAGAGTGGACAGTGAGAGAGAGAGAGACAGAGAGAAAGGTCTTCCTTTGCCGTTGGTTCACCCTCCAATGGCCGCCGCGGTCAGCGCACCGCGCTGATCCGCTGGCAGGAGTCAGGTGCTTCTCCTGTTCTCCCATGGGGTGCAGGGCCCAAGCACTTGGGCCATCCTCCACTGCACTCCCGGGCCACAGCAGAGAGCTGGCCTGGAAGAGGGGCAACTGGGACAGAATCTGGCGCCCCGACCGGGACTAGAACCTGGTGTGCTGGCGCCGCTAGGTGGAGGATTAGCCTATTGAGCCGTGGCACCGGCCTTAAGTCTTAAAAAAAGGAAGATACTGGAAGAAATGATGCCCCTGGGAGCTCATTGTGGCAGGGCTGGTTGGGACACCCCTGGGGTCCCCTGGGTGACAGGGAGGATGGTGGACTCAGTAACAAGAGAGAGGTGTTGGCGAGCTCAGGTGTGTGTGTGGCCAGCAGGCAGTCAGAAGTGCAGGTCCTCGGGGCCAGTGCTGTGGCGCAGCGGGTTAACGCCCTGGCCTGAAGCGCCTGCATCCTATACCGGTTCTAGTCCTGGCTGCTCCTCTTCCAATCTAGCTCTCTGCTGTGGCCTGGGAAAGCAGTAGAAGATGGCCCAAGTCCTTGGGCCCCTGCACCCGCCTGGGAGACCCGGAAGAAGCTCCTGGCTCCTGGCTTGGGATCAGCGCAGTTCCGGCTGTTGCGGCCAATTGGGGAGTGAACTAGCGGATGAAAGACCTCTCTCTCTCTCTCTCTCTCTGCCTCTCCCCTCTCTGTGTAACTCTGACTTGCAAATAAATAAAATAAATACTAAAAAAGAAAAAAAAAAGAAGTACAGGTCCTCTCGGATGGAGGAAGTGTGCAGCTGAGGGCTTCAGGGAGGGAGAAGTGAGAGAAGAAGGGAGAAGTGGTGGGAACTGAGGTGCCAGGGAGTGGGGAAAGGGCCCTGGGGGTGCAGAGGCGGGGAAGGCAGGGGAGCAGAAGGGACATGTGGGGCACGAGTCCCTGCAGCCCGGAGAGGAGACTGTTTCACAGGTGGTGCAGAGAAGCCACTGTGCCCCTGGCATTGTGCTGTGTCCTTGGGCACTCCTCCATGCCAGGGTGTGTCTGGAGCCCAGGGTAAAATAAAGACGGTGATGAGAAAGAGCCACATCATGACAATCTGCCCACGTTGCTGGGCGAGAGCCTGCGCGGGGATCACCAGAAAGCAGGCATCCGTGCCTCCTCTCCTCCCTGGCTGCACTTGCTGGACTACATTTCCCAGCCTCCCCTGCAGTTGGATGTGGCCATGTGACAGAGTCCTGGCCAATGGGATGTGAGCAGGGGCATAGTGGGCACTTTCAGCCATGCCTCTTAGGTCCTCCCTGGTGCAAGCCTTGCTCTCTTCCTCCAGCTGCTGCACTAGGAGGGTGGGGCCGCAAGAGGGAAGCAGACTGGGTTTAAGACGGACTCTGAGCAAGAGATGCATTTTGGTCGTGTTTGGGTATTTGCACTGCAGCTTATGTCACCCCAACAGATCCAGAGGTTTGTTCCTGCTGCCGCCGGCTGCTCTACAGGGGTGGCACGTCCAGGGCTGAGATTACTGAAGGGGAGGTTTCCAGGAGAGGTGTGGGTGCTGCTGGCAGAGAGCATGGTCCCTGGCCAGACCTATGCTTGTACCCGAGCTCAGGTGACCCCTTTCCTGGGCATGGCCCCAAATGCCACTGTCCTTTAGGGGCAGCCCTGTGATTACAGTGGGGGCGGGATGCAGGTTCTCACTGCCTGCGTTGCTTTGCACCAAGTGTGCAATGTTACAGTGCCAGAGCATAGTGAGTGCCACATTTGTGTCGGTCTTGATGCTCTGAGGCCCCAGGGAGTGGAGAAAACAGGTGGCAGCCCTGCTCAGCTCGTCCCTTCTCCTTCCCTGCCATCTTTTTCTCCCAGGGCTGGTGCAGTGCACATTGGAGATTGTAAAATGTCCCCTGTGGTTCCTCCTCCATACCCCATGTACATTAGGAAATTGATATTGTGTGACATCAGTGAGTCTACGACTGGATCGACCGTGAGGCTGGGGTGTTTGGCACGAGGTGACGTCCATCACTGAAAGTCCACCCCGGGTCTCCTATCTCCCCAGCCGGGGTTCTCGAAATCAGAAAATTAACAAAATGATTTTAAAAGTGGGAAGAAAGAGGGGCAGGTGTTCAGTGCAGTAGTTAAGATGCCTGTGTGCTGTATGGGAGTGCTTGGGTTGAAGTCTTGGCTCTGTTCCCAATCTGCCTGTGAATGCCCACCCTGGGAGGCAGCAGGTGCTGGCCCGAGTAGCTGGATACCTGCTGCCCATGTGGGAGACTGGATTGAGTTCCCAGCTCCTGGCTTCAGCCTGGTTGAACCCTGGCACTGCAGGCATTTGGAAGTGTGAACCAGAGGTTAGGAGTTTTGTCTTTCTCTTTGGCTTTCAGATAAAAATAAATAAGTAAATAAATAAATAAACACTTAGAAAGAAAAAAAAAAGAAATATACCATATTTCCAGTACCCACGGAGACAACCATTCATGCTAGCTTATATCCTTCCAGGTTTTTTCTTACACGTGCACACACATATTACTTATACAGAATAACATGTAGGCAATATTTATCCTACTTCTGGAGTTTATAGCACAGAGGACATACAGAACATGTATGCTACACATTGAATAATATGCTACAAATGTATAATGTATAATACATACTACATAAAGAATATAGAATACTATAGATGGGATATAATATATACGAGCCGTTAAGAAAATTAAAAGAAAGTGAAGTCATGCTGTATGTATTGTCATGTAACCTGCGTTAGCCACTGAAATCTCAAGATTATTTTCCACATTATTAAATATTATTTTGCAGTATTTTATGACTGTTCCATCATTTATGTAATCAATTCCTTGTTGCTGAGCAACACATTGTCCCAAATTTTGCCATTATAAATAGCTCTAAAATAAATAGCTACTACTACACATTAATTATAAAAATAAAAATAATTTGGGAGGGGATAAAGCCCTACATGCGGAATTTTAGGATCCAAAAGTAAGAAAAATTCTACAGTGTTTGCTCTGCACAGGCTCACAGGTTGCACGAGAGGCTGCACCATCTGCGTGTCCATCCGTGGAGACGGGGCAGCCACCTCCTATGCCGTGGCCAGGACTTGGGGCTGGGGCTGTCATTTTCCCAGAGCTCCTTTCCTTCCTGAGTTGCTTGCTCCAGGGGCTGGCGAGGAAGCCCTGTGCCGGGCCCCCAACTCCTTTCCTCCCTAGGAGTGGACTTGCGCTCATGAGATGGGTGAGGCTCTGGCGGGAGGGGTGGCAGTGGTAGTGATTGCCTGGGACTGGGGTGATGCTGTTCGGAAGGAGGCCTGCATCCCACATCCGAGTGCCCGAGTTCGAGTCTTGGCTCTGGCTCCCAACCCCGGTCCCCTGCTCATGTGCAACCTGGGAGGCAGCAGGTGATGGGTCCCAGCCTCCCATATGGGAGACCTGGATGGAATTCCCAGTTCCTGGCTTTGGCCTGGCCCAGCCCTGGCTGTTGTGGGCATTTGGGGAGCCAACCAGAGGACGGCAGATCTCTTGTCTCTGTCTTCACATCAACAATAAAATAAAAATCAAAAATTAAAAAGGAGTCTGGGAGTGCTCCCCTGGGCATCTGAGTGTGCTACTGGAGTTCTGGCTGTGGAGCCATGTTCTGGGCCAGAGATGGGTGTGGGAGACAAGGGGCTGAGGGTGGAGCAAAGGCAGATCTGCCCGTCGACGGCTCCAGGAACTGTAACAAAAGCAAATATTTGGAGGCTGGGATTGCTTAGCTTTCTCCTTGGAATCAGCAGACTCTCGGAGGCTGGGATTAATTTGAAGAAATTTACTAGCAGAGTTTGTGGCAGATAAAACAGTTTGCTTATTTCACACTTGTATGGCCACCTGCTAGGAACTGTTTGTTCAGTTTCGGATTCTTTAATTAAAATCAACATAAAACAGATTGAAAACATCCCAAGAAGGGGATGCTTGATTTGCTGGAGGATATTGCAGGAAGATGGAGCGAAGTTGCTCAAAAAGTGCCTCATCTCCAAGCAAGCAGGCAGGCGGCGGGCAAGAGGAGCCTGGGAGACCGTGGGGCTCGAGCGTGCGCGCCTGGGCGCAAGCGGCCGGTGGGAACGGTGGGAACGGTGGTGAGCTCACGGGAGTTTGCTTCCACTTGGGGAATTTCCCATGACAGTAGTGTGGGGGTGGAAAAGCGAGAAGGTCTCTTTGCATCCACCCCTGGGAAAAGGCTGGCTCCACATCTACAAGGGGACTTCAGAAAGTGCGTGAAAAATGGAATTAAGAGTTGTGGTTTTTTTTTGGGTGCAAAATCTTTTTGAAATCCATGCATGCAAAAGGTCTTCAAAAACTTCATGAAAACTCTGTGCTGTGGAAAAAAAAGCTTTGCATGGATTTCAATTATTTTTGCACCAAAAATAAACTTATCTTTTAATTCCATTTTCTGTGAGCATTTTGAAATATCCTTGTATTCTTCCGACAAATGGTCATTGAATCCCTGTGTGCCAGAAATTGTGAGTAATCTGAAGTCCTTGACCTCAAAACTTCAGAATGCAGGGAGGGAGACGGCAAAGTGAAATAGCAATTGTAACCCAGTAACCACTCGGTGCTATAGAACTCTCCAGGAGGAGCACCTGCCTCTGAGCAGTGGGAACAGGTGGGGCTCAGGCCAGACTTCCAAGACATGATATCCGCCTTAGCTGAAATCTACTGAGTAGGTGGAAATCATGCCGGTTAAAATGATGCATCAGTTAGGTACCAAAACAGTATGCTCACCATGCCGTGTAACAAACACGCACAGGTTCTCAACTGCACGTAAGAATACCATTATCTAGTTCCTGCGTCTGTGGGTTGCCTGGGGGCCAGCTGATCTAGGTGGGGTCTCATTAGGACACTCAGCTCCGTGAGTCTATGGCTACCCTCTGGGGACCAGCGGGCTGGCCTGGGCAGGATCTCCTAATGGTACTGGAAAGAGCAGAAGGGAGAAAGTCCAGTCACAGGAGCACTTTCCAACCTTGACCCCGAAAGCAAGTCACACACCTGTGCACCCTAGGTGAAGGGACAGAGCGATAAGCTACCCTGGCTGCCCAGGAGGACAGCCATTAATGCAATCCACCTCCCACAGGCTGGCTGCATGGGAGTGGTGAGATGTGACAGGTGGGAAGGGCAGCAGGCACCAGGTAGTGCTGGGCATGCCGGGAAGTGTCCGTATGAGCATGAGCCCGAGGGGGCTTGCATGCCGAAGGCTCCTGGAAAGGAGGAGGGGAGGCGTGGCCTCCGCTGTGGGCACAGTCCCAGGATCGCGTCCCCTGGGCAGCGAGGAAGCACTGAGGTGTAAGCCGGGAGAGAAACCGGTTGCTCTCACTGTGGGGCTCTCACTCTGGCTGCCTTCAGGCTGGGGGACAGAGGGGCGGGGGGCCAGGAGGCTGCATCTCCCAGGCTTCCCTGATTGGGAGACTCAGGTTGGGAGCCTTCTGCTTTCTAAGGAGTTTTCTTCTAATAGCTCGCCGGCCTTTAACTCTTGGCATGCCAGCATGTAGCAAAAAGCCCCACTGCCGCCCAGGGAAAGGGAACCGGCTGAGCTGCAAAGGGATTTGCAGGTCCTGAGGCCTCTCAGCCACCTTGGCCTTGACTCAGTCGTCAGTCCCAGGAAGCTCCTCCTCATCTTTTCTCAGGCCCCGCAGCTCCTGGGAAGGCAGAAGCCAGTGGCCACGAGCCCTCCTGTCCCCAGGTCCTGCCCCCTTTTGGAGCTGAGCCTTGCTGAAGCTGCAGATGCGGCTGGCGTGGGCACTGCCTGTTGGAAATGTCGGGCAGTGGAGGGAGGGTCAGCCACGCAGGTGCCCAGGACCCGTTCTAGGCGCCTGCTTTCCACTCCTGATTTTGGGCCACCGGATATCTTGCCCCCTGTGCCTACCAGGCTCGGTACGCCAGGGGAGGCACTGCGCTCAGGGGCCACCGGCCCGAGGTTCAGTCCCAGCCCGGCTTCCTGCCAGTCACGTGATCCTGAGTAAGTTGCCGGTGCTCTCCTGAGCTGGGCGTCGGTGCCCGCGTTGCAGGCTGGTCTCAGCTGGCACAGCCGTCTGATGCAGTCACGGTGTGGTGACTCGAGGCAGACCTCTCCCCTCTCCCCTGGGCATCTTGGAAGTGACAGCTGAGAAGTTCCTCACGTTTCCCGAGGACCCCAGCAGGCCTCAGCTGACACGCTCTCTGCTTTAACCATGGCTCCCACAGGCACGAGGGCTTCCTGGCTGCATGCCTGCCTCTGAGCCCCTGGCCCCTGCACAGAACTGGCAGTCAGAGGTAAATATGTTGAGGATGATGAACGTGAGCTCATTCTCACCTGATCCGGTCAGGTAAACTCACCCACTCCTCCTCCTCCTCCTTTTTCCCCTGAAGACCCTGCCTCTTCCCTCTCTCTCCCCAAGAGCACTGCCTGTGGTCCTGGCTGGTGCTTGGGCCCAGGTGCTTGGGTCAAGCCAGGGTCAAGTCGTTGATGAGCCCTGGGCAGCCCTGTGTTTGCATCTCTCTTATCTCAGCTGTCATCTCTGGTGGCCTTTAAGAAGCGCTGGATTAAATGTGCCTGGGCGGCTGAAGCCCTGGGCAATAACCCATGTGAGGTCCTCCCATCCACACCCAGTGAGGATCCCCACGTTTGTGGCAGTCCCCGGGTACCCCAGGCTCTCAGGGCGGCCGCTAGACCTCATCCCACCCACATGTTTGCCATTAATGTTGGAGCAGACACAGAATTCAGGCCCTGGATTCCAACGCCTGTAAAAAGGCTTCTGCTAACCAAGGGCCACAGATATGCTTGTGTCTTTCCAGAGAATGTGGGACAGCCCATTTGGGTACCAGCCAGAAACATCAAGCCTGCAACTGACAGCCAACCAGAATCAGCTGAACAAGACTGAGAGCCTGCCTTGTTAGCAGATGCACCTGCTACCGATTGTCAAGCTGCTTGCCCTATCATCCTACCCTGAGAATCTGCCCATAGCCACATCCGCTACTGCTTTATACCCCACTTAGCTCTGGTCAGCCACTCAAATGGCCCACAGCCTGCGTGCGGTCATGCCATTCCTGATTACCGTTGTTTCTCATTCCTACCCCTATCTGAGCAAGCACTCCTGTGGTCTCCCATTTTGAGTGCTGGTTAGTCAACGACGGGTAAGAGCCCCTGGGGGACAACCTAAGACAGGCACAGCTGTGTACGGAGACCACATGAAACGGGGTCAACAATGGTATGGCCAAGGATCATGCCTCCCGTAGCTCAAAAATAAACGAAAAGGGGGAAATGTGGTGGAATGAGAAGGCCATGCCAAGATGGCCACTGGCAAGTGAGCATCAGTTACTCAGGAATGGCTTTGAAACCCACTTGGCAACAGAGCCTGCCTGGCAACAGGTTGTGATTGGATGGCTTTGGAAACCACATGGCAACAGAGCCTGTCTGGCAACAGGCTGTGATTGGTTAGGGCATAGACCACCCCTTGACCGGATTGGCTGCCTTGGCTATATAAGCTGCTGTACCAACTGAAATAAACGAGTCTGCAGCTGCTCGCCTCTAGCCCGCTTTCATCCGACTCCCGGGGTCTGTGTCATGACTCCGTGCCTCTTGCCCCCACCGTGCTCCTCCTCTCAGAACGAGTCCAAAGCAACAATCCTCTGAGTCCGGTTTCTGTGTGTAGAGAGCTGGGTGGTAACAGTTTGAGCAGCTTTGTGCGCTGGGTATAAAAAGCATCACCACCGCCACCACTGCAGCACTGGAGCTGCAGGTCTGAAAGCCCATGTGGCCCAGGTGGGGTAGACAGCTTTGAAGTGCTAGCTCACAAACCTGCATGCATTCCTGCAAAGCTCATCCTCCTGCCTCCAGGTACCTGCCTGCCTGCTTTGAAGGTTGCTGGGAAGAGCAGAGAAAGCCGTGCAGGTGTGTGTGTCCAGATGCTACTCCCGAGTGGGGTCGGAAGCAGGCAGGTGGGCGGGATTGAGATGAAGGGAGGGAAGAGCTACCTACCTTGCTTGACAAGAGGGAACTGTTTAGATTCCGGAGGCCAGGAGAGAGGGTTGGACTTCCTAGGTCCACCACGTTCTGTGGTTTGGAGCAAGGCACTCACCCGGCTCAGAGCTTCAGTTTCCTTGTATGCAAAGGCGATAAGGAGCATTCCAAAGCAGAGAGCAGAGAGCGGTCAGTGGGCAAGCGCGGGTCCCTTATGCTGTACTGGTTGTAAAGTGGTGAGCTGGAAGCCTGGCTTCTAGCACGTTCCCCAGAAGGAAACTCCCTTCCCTTGATTGCATTTTTGTTGTATTACCATCAAATGGCCTTTCAGGCTAGGTGAAGAGGATTATGGTCACCCACAGGGGAAACTGAGGCAAGCCAGGGCAAGTGACTTGCCCAAGGCCACATACTGGGCAAACCTCCAGGTGGCCCCTCCAGCCTGCTGGCCTTCCTCACCCCTTTGAGGCCTGCTCCAGGCCCGAGGCAGCGGCTGGGACCCTGAGGCCCTCGGGCCCCCCTGCCCCTGGGCACAGGCCCCTGGGGTGTGCTCGTTGGCTGCGGGGCGTGCTGCTATGAACCAGCCTCTCTGTGGCGCTCATTAGAGGCCTCCTCCTACAAACATCAAAGCTTCAATTAACATGGGCCGCGCGCAGCCCTCTTGCAGAACTCTGATAAGAATAGAATTTTCTCTTGGAAAATGGATTTTTATTTAGTTGTGTGTACTGTTGGTTAAATGACCTACTCTATACACTGGCGCTGAGATTCTGGGGACAATTAGGGGGCTCGTCAGGAACTGGTTATCTGAAGGAAACAGGCGGCGGGCTGTTTAGCTGTCTAATATCCTGACAGGGGGTGGGAGGGAGAGAGTCAAATTTCAGAAAAAGAGAGGCTTCTCCCCTTCTCCAGACACTGGGTGCTGGGGTGCTGTGCCGAGCTGGGGCCCTGAGGCTGGAGCAGTCCCGGCTGGGCTCCCCAGTGGTATGGCTGGGCTGGAGGCCCCTCGCCTGTGTCTGGACTGCTGTGTGCGTGCGTGCATGTGTGTGTGTGTGTGTGTGTGTGTGTGTGTGTGTGCAGGAGTCTCTGGACACTGGCTGGCTGGGATAGGAGGGGGCAGGGTTCAAGAACACGGCGGTGAGGGGATACCAGAGCTGGGGAGCATGGGCAGCCCCAGCAGGGGGCCCTTCTTTCCAGAGCCACCACCTCCTGTTAAACTTGGCCTTCTCTGACATGATGGGTGCGGCAAGTTCAGGGCACGCTGACTCCTGGGGAAGGAAAAGAACCGGCCCTCCCAGGGGTGGGCGTTTGGCATCGTGGCTGAGACGCTGCTTGGGGCGCCTGCATCCCACAGGAGAGCGCGTGGGTTTGAGTCCCAGCTTCTCGCTCTTGTGTACCCCTGGAGGCACAGGCGATGGCTCAGGTCACCGTGTTCTTGCCACCCACCCACATGGGAGACCCTGGTTGAGTTCCCAACTCCTGACTTTGGTCTTCCGCAGCCCCCCGTCATGTGGGCATTGGTGGAGGGAACCAACCCAGCTAGGAGCTCTGTCTGTTTCTCTCTGCCTCTCAAATAAAATAAAGAAAACGCAAACACTCTTCTCCCTGGCCTGTATCCCCAAGGAGTCACTGAGCCCATGCCCCTGACCTAATCTTTTTGGCTCTGAAAATTCTTCCCAAAAAAGGGAGTCCTCTGTTCATTCAAACCTCCTTGAGCTCCTGTCCATCACCAGGAAAGTTCTTCCCGTGGTCTAACCACATTTCTCTTGCTGCATCTGTGGCCTGTCTTGAACCTGGCCGGTAAATGTCATGGAGCAGATGACTCAGGGTCAGGAGAGTGTCCTGGTTGGGAGAGAGGGTGTCTGGGGTGGGGTGGGGGCAGGGTGCTGGCTGGGGAAGGCAGAGGATGGAGCAGAGCAGCCCTTCTTCCTGTAGCCGGGGAGGCCTTGCCTTGCGTGACTGTATTGATTCAATTATTCCCTACAATGTAATACTCTGCATTTGTGTGATAGCAACAAACACAGTTGAAAGACATACAAAAATAAATGATCTGAAAGTTAATATGGCTGAATGGGCATCTATGAATTCGGGGAGAGAGGTTTTGTTTTACATTGTAAAATCAATAGTGTGCAGAACAATGTCCTAACTTCCCCCGGGGACCCCAGCGAACCCGCCTGTATCGATCGCCATGCAAATTAATTGAATTCATGAAATCCACATTGCTGGGTAATTGATGCTTCTTATAATTACCTCCGAGTTATGAGCTTTTAGGGGATTGCATTGATTCCTGCGTGGTGGTGAGGGCAGAGCAGGGAAGAGGCAGCTTCCTGGAACTGCAGGCAGTGGCTGCCCAGGTGGGCAGCAGGCAGGTGGGGGATGGTCAGGACTGGAGTGAGGGGCATTGGCCCTGGTGAGTGGGGTCCTCATCTCACAGAGTTCACGGACCCAGCCCAAAGGGGCTGAGAATCGGTGGGGGAGGGGTTAGCAGGTATCCCTGGACATTTGGAAAGGACCCCTGGAGCTCCAGAGATACGAAGACCATGTTTATTTAGCATTTATTATGTGTCTGCCAGCCGGATGTAAGTCCTTAAATCCTCAGGGTGACCTGTGAGGTGTCCACTAGTAGTGTCCCCTTTGATTGTGAAGAAATGGAGCGGAGAGGTCAGATAGGGTGCCCGAGGTCACACAGTGGCTGAGCTGGAGTCCTTGACTGCCAGCTGATCCACAGGAGGTCAGGAGCCAGCCCCACCCCCATCGCACAAGTGGTCTGCCTGTGGACACGTGAGAATGTTTTCAGTCTGCGAACCTACATCAATGTAACACTGCTGCACGTATCTGTTGCATGAACATCATCTGTGATTAACGTCTTCTGCCGATACAGCCATGAGGATTTAAATTTATGTGGGGCCTTGGAAAAGCCACCTGCCTTACCACGCCTTTGCCACACCTGCAAAACGAGGAGTTTCTTTGTGGCTCGGACACTGATGCGTGATGCAGAGAGGTCTTTTTAAAAGCTTTGTTTATTTTATTTGAGAGGCAGAGAGAGAGAGAGAGAGAGAAAGAGAGAGATCGAGCGCGCTTCAGTCTGCTGGTTCACTCTCCTAAAGACTGCAGTGGCTGGGGCTGAGCCCGACTGAAGCCAGGAGCTAGGAACTCCAGCAGGGAGCCATCTTCCCCTGCCTTCCCAGGCACATTAGCAGGGAGCCGGATGGGAAGTGGAGCAGCTGGGATTTGAACCGGCGCTCAGCTAGGGACGCTGGCATTGCAAGAGGCGGCTTAAGCTGCTGCGCCACAGCGTCAGCACCGTGATGCGGAGCATTTACTCATCTAGACCTTCCAAGGAGCCCTGGGCAGAGGGGATTCTGGGCAGAGACCACCCCCTTTTTGGAGATGAGGAAATTCTTACACAGAGGGCTCAGGTCTCTTAGAGAGGCTCATGTGGCAGGTTAGTGGCAGGGACGTGTTGAGGACAGATGGAGCCAGTCCCCAGGGCAGACATCCCTCAGCCTCTGTCTCTTGTCTGTCTAGAGACCCTCCTGGCTGGACTGGCACAGCCCCAGGGGAGCTGGATGACCGGTCCTGGACTGCCCTCTCCCTTTGAGCCACATAGCTCAGCCCTGAACTGCCCTGCCTCTCCAGGGCTCTGTGATTTCATCTGCAGAATGGGCTGACCTTTGGTGCTGGGGCTGGAGTGGGGACAAGGGGACACCCTTGACTGCAGGGTGGACAGGCTGGGCTGGAGCCGGGTGCTGCCTTGAGGACACTTCCCGGAAAGTCTCTGGGAGATGCCAGCTCTCCTGTCCCCTAGGGCTGGGCACACACATCATGCTTTCCTCACCCCTCACTCCGCTGGAGCAGTCGGGGGCTCAGCTCCAGAGAGGTCTGTCTCTTGGTTGCTGGAGTCTGGCCTGGCGGAGCTGCAGTGCCATGAGTCACTGTGCACGCTGAGGACCTGGCCCGGCTCCATGTCCTTGGAGCTCCATGTCCATGTCCTCCAGCTCTCTAGACTGGCCAGGTGGCACTTGCAGCAGCGGAAGAGGGCTCAGGCTGGCAGCTGGAGCTTTGTGGCTCCGAGGACTTGGGATGGGCAGGAAGTGGCCACGAGCCCCTGGTTAGGCCCTTGGCTGTGCTCCTGGCTCTTTATCTCCCAGCAGCTGTGTGGTTAGGAGGACAGAGTGTGTGGCCTGCTCAGGGACTCCTGGCTCGGCCACTGCCTCTTTGCCAGGCCCAGGCCACAGTGTGGAGGCTCCAGGCTCCACTAGAGTGTCTTTCCTGGCACCGGTCATTGTCATGAGGAGGGGACCCAGGAGGCTCCCTGCCTTATCCAGGCCCCCAGCCAGAGAGCTGATGGGCAGGACACGCCTGACTCTGCCCTGGGGTCCAGCTGACCAGCTCCTCAATGACCTTGCCACTTGTCCTTTGGATTCTGACTCTCGAGAGATGGCAGGGATCTTAGGAGACTGAATATTCTACTTCCTCCTCAAAAGGAGGTCACGTGGCATCTCCAAGGTCACAGGGCCTACAGGTGTCAGAGAGGGGTCCTCAGCGTAAGGCTGACTTGAGTCCAGGGCTCTTCCGTGATGCTGCGACAATCTCCCAGCCACTCAACCCTTTCCTCTCTGGGCATCTCTGGGGTGGAGGGAGGTGGGGATGGCAGTGTGGGGGGGTCCTGTGAGGAGTCTCTGCCCACTTCCCATTCCCTGTCCTTACCTCAGGGAATTCTAAGATGCCGGAGGGTTGAGGACAGGGTGGAAGGCTGCCGCCCTGCTGCTGTGTCTCCCCTCGGCCTGCTGAGCCCTTGAATGGTAAAGGACAGGGGCTTCTCCCTTCCTCTCCCTCCCTCTCCACCTCTGGGAGGACAGCCCAGAGGGCACTAAGACCACTACTCAGGTGCAGCTGATGAACACGGCAGCAACGTGTGTAATTAAGACAGAGCTAGTTAGGGTGGGTGATGTTCCTCTCCCTCCCTGTAGGAGGGGAACTTTTTCTGTCCACACTGAGCCCCAGGAAAAGCACAGGATAAGATCAGGCATAGGGCTTGGGTTAAAGGACACCCTCAAATCATCCATCTATCCACTTACCCATCCATCTATCCATGCATGCATGAATTCATCCATCCACCTGGGCACCCGTGCACCCATCCACCCATCCATTTATCCATGCAACCATCCATTCATCCACCCATCCATGCAACCACCCATCATCCATGTATCCACTCATCCATCCGTTCATTCACCATCGGTCCATCCATTCACCCACCCACTCATCCATCCCTGCATCCATTCATCCATCCGTCCGTGCATCCATGCATGCACCCACCCATGCATCCACTCACCCATCCATCCCTGTGTCCTTCCCCTGCACGTGTGAGGCCCTGACGTAAGAGGTGTGCTGCAGGTGCAGAGCTGAACGATGCTTGATGGAGCAGGACAGCAGGTGTGCAGAGAGAAGGAAAGACTTTTGTCCCACGTCAGAACTTCCTCCACAATTAATTACTTGAGGAGAAGACCTCAGAAAGAGAGTGGAGTTCCTTCACTAAAAGAAGTCAAAGTCCCTGGGTTTAAACTTTGTGGTATGAAAGCATATTTAGTATTACAGACCCTGGTGGAATTGTTGGCATTGTCACAGTCATCCTGAATATTGGAGGAGTGACTACAAGGCCAATTCCCCTGTCATCTCATTTAACCCTCACAGCAAGTGAATGGACCAAGGAGTGTTATTGGCCCTGTATTCCAGATGAGGAGACTGAGGCTTAGAGAGGTTGGCAGAACAAACATTCCCCAGTGAGTAACCCGGGGACATGAGAAGAATGAAACAAGGTCAAGGGCAGGCCTGTTCTGCAGACAGTTTGGAGGTGCTTACGGCATCAACTTCTTCCTTTCTTTACTCCTTCCTCTTAAACTTCTCTGGGGATTCCTCTTAAGAAGTATGGGTCACATGGGAAGTGCAGGCAAGAAACAAGGGCAAACCTTGGCTACGCCTGCCCTCCTGGCTTCCGGGGCTGGGTGGTGCCGAAACTGATGGAGAACCAGCTTTGGGCTTGCTGCTGTCTGTTCATTGCTCATTTGATTTCCACTCCTCCACACCGTGAGACGTCTACCCTGTCAGGCAGGGCTTATTTTCAGCACTTCACAGAAGAGAAAGGCAGATGAAGAGAGTCAAGGTCACTTGTACAAGATGATCCAGATAATCGGTGAAGACTGGGGTTTGAGGCCAGGTACTGTGGTTGCTACCTTGTGCTTGCTCTGCCCCAGCCTGTCTGCTGTCCTCACAGAACTGTGCTGCTGTGGGGACAGCCAAGGTCAAGGAGGACCCACTCTGGGCTGCTGCCTGTCTGGGAATGCTAAGCAATCCATGCTGGCCAGTGCCCTGCACAGCAGACCTGCCTGGGGTGCCAGTCAGAACTCTGTCTGTGGCAGGACCTGCTGATGCCTCCCTGGGGGCCGCAGCATGGTGTCCCCCACCCCCACACTGCTGTGGGCATTGTCTGGGTTCCATTGTGGGTTTCATGCCCTGTTGGAGTTGTGGCTGCAGGCCCAATCACAAGCCCCCATGGCTGCTATCCATTGCCGGGTAAGGAATCACCCCAGCATTTAGGAGCTTTAAATGATGAACTTCATCCTCTCCCATTAGGTGTGTGGGTTGGTAACTCAGGAAGGGCTAGCTGGGTGCCTGGGCTTGGGGTCTCCCATGAGGCTGTGGTCAGTTGGTGGCTAGGGCTGTGGTCTCACCTGGAAGCTGGGCTGTGGCTCCAGGACCCACCTCCACCCTGGGATGAGTCACTGCTGGGCTTGCTGTAGGCGGGAGGCCTCGGTTCCTGGCCGTACAGCCCTGTCCACAGGAGTGCCCGGTGCCTTCACAGAGTGGGGGTGGAGAGGTCCCAGAGAGAGCCAGCCAGAATTGGCAACGCCTTTTATGACCTGGTGTTGGAAGTCACTCTGTCGGGGCCGGCACTGTGGCTCACTTGGTTAATCCTCCGTCTAAGGCATCCCATATGGGCACCGGGTTCTAGTCCCCGCTGCCCTTCTTCCAGTCCGGCTCTCTGCTGTGGCCCAGGAAGGCAGTGGAGGATGGTCCAAGTGCTTGGGCCCCTGCACTGGCATGGGAGACAAGGAGGAAGCACCTGGTTCCTGGCTTCGGATTGGCATAGTTCCGGCCATAGCGGCCATTTGGGGGGGTGAACCAACAGAAGGAAGACCTTTCTCTCTGTCTCTCTCTCTCTCACTGTCTAGCTCTGTCAAATAAAATAAATAAATAAGAGCTGGCGCCGCGGCTCACTAGGCTAATCCTCCACCTAGCGGCGCCGGCACACCAGGTTCTAGTCCCGGTCGGGGCGCCGGATTCTGTCCTAGTTGCCCCTCTTCCAGTCCAGCTCTCTGCTGTGGCCAGGGAGTACAGTGGAGGATGGCCCAAGTGCTTGGGCCCTGCACCCACATGGGAGACCAGGAGAAGCACCTGGCTCCTGGCTTCAGATCAGCGCGACGTGCCGGCCGCAGCGCGTCAGCCGCGGCGGCCATTGGAGGGTGAACCAACGGCAAAGGAAGACCTTTCTCTCTGTCTCTCTCACTGTCCACTTTGCCTGTAAAAAAAAAAAAAAAAAAAAAAAAAAAAAAAAAAAAAAAGAGAGGAAAAAAAAAAAAGAAGTCAGTCTGTCTCTTCCATCACATTCTTCTTGTTAGAAGTGTGCTATGGGGGTGGCGCTGTGGTACAGTGGGCTAAAGCCCCAGCCTGCAGCACCAATATCCCAACTGGGTGCCAGTTCCAGTCCTGGCTGCTCCACTTCCGATCTAGCTCCCTGTTAATGTACCTGGGAAAGCAGTGGAGGATGGCCCAAGTCCTTGGACCCACCCCTGCACCCAGGTGGGAGACTCTGAGGAAGTTCCTGGCTCCTGAGTTTGGATCAGCTCCGGCCATTGTGGCCATTTGGGGAATGAACCAGTGGACGGAAGACCTCTCTGTAACTCTGTCTTTCCAAAAAAAAAAAAAAAAAAAAAAAAAGTGTGCCACTAAGTCTGGCCATCCGGCAAGGGAAGGGGCATTGGGCTTCAAGAAAAGATCATATATTTGTAACGTGGCACATAACAATTGTAAATATCCATGGGATAACACCGATGCTTCTATACACATTTGCATTGTCTAATGATCAGCTCGGGGTAATTAGTGTACCTATCACCTCATATTTGTATCGTTTCTCTGTGGAGAAAGCACTCCAAATCCTGTCTCCTGGCGGTTTTCAGATATGCATTATTGCTAACCAGAGGGGTCACCTGGCCAGCCTGCCCTGACGGCAGCCCGCACCCGGGGCGCAGCCGTGCTTGCGTGCGGGCGGTTGACTCCCTCCTAGCTCCCAATTCCCTCCCCCTCTTTCTTTCCCAAATTGATTCCCTCTTTATCCCGCCTCCTCTGGCCTCCGCCCCGCCCCGCCCCGCCCCGCCCCGCCCCGCGCTGGCCGGGGGACCTGTTGCGGGACTTGTTGCTGGGCGGCCCCGCCCCGCGCCCCCGCAGCCTCCGCCCCCTTCGCGCCTGCCCTGTCTCCAAGGTTACCCCGCGGCTGTGCCCCTCCTCCCGCCTCCCTGCAGGGAGAGTTGGGGGCCGCCTGGAGATGGCGGGGGGGGGGGGGGGGGGCTGGCCCTTCTCCCTCTCCCTCCCTCCTCCCCTCTTCTTTCTCGGTCTTTTTGTCTCTTCACGTGCCCTCCATTCCTCTTTGTTTCCCGCTGCCCTTGTTCTCTGCGCTCTATCGTTTAGTCGTTACTGCTGCCCTGAGTGCTTCCTCCTCATGCCGGGACACGCTGACCCCGGGCCCCAGCGCCAGGAGCGGCCCCACGGGTACTCTAGGGCCTCGCGGGAGGACCCCGAAACCCCGAAGCCCGCAGCAGGGCTGAGTTCCGTTCAGGGTCAGTCAGAGAGCGCTGGGGCGCCCTGCTCCCTGTCTAGATACCTGAGGATGTTTGGGGCCTCGGCGCCTCCCGGGCTGGGCAGGGTGAGAGACCCGCCTCCCAGGTACCGGGCAGATGCTGTCGGTGACCAGGATGGAGGTCTCTGCAGGCTGCGGGGGAGGGAGGGGGGCTGCTCCATTGTCCTCGGGCACACCGTAACCCTGCCCAGGGCCGGCGTACAGCAGGTGCTCAGTAAGTGTGCATCTCCTTTCTGACGGCGGTTGGAGGCAGGTGCACCGGGCTTTGACAGAAAGACACGATTCTCGGAGAAATAAAGCTTTTTCCAAGAACTTATCGAAGGACTTTTCCAGAACAATTCATTGTGCACCGTGATGAAATTTTCCATTTTCCCGGGACTTTTATATCTACCTGAAAGACATCAAATCTAAAAGTCAGAGATATTATCAAGGACCCTGAAAATCAGACCTTGCTTAAGTTTGGACCCCCTCACTTTTTCCCCATGGGCTGCAGGGTTTCTGGATCCCCACCCCCTATGCTTCGAAAAGTTTATGGAAAATGAAATTAGAGAGAAGTTAATTTTGGTGCAAAAATTTTGAAATTCATGCATATGAGGGGGCCTTGAAAAGTTCATGAAAAATGCATGTTATGGAACAATTACACATGGACTGCAAACACGCTCAGCACCAAAATAAACTTCTCTCTTCATTCTAGTTTTCCAGGAGCATTTTGGAGCCCCTCATCTGTCTCTGGGCTGGAGCCCTGGGGAATCAGGCTGATGTGACGCGTTCTGGGTCTCCCACGTGCAGCAGCGAGAAGGTGGTTCCTGGCTCAGCCAGGCGTGCACCCCAGACCTGGCCAGACCCAGGCTGGCACAGACGGGCCCCAGCAGATCCACTGACTGCTGCTTCCATTCTTGGTGCATCCTCCCTGGTCCCAGATGGGGGACTTTTTCTGGCTTCTGCCCAGAGTCCCAGGATGAAGCCAGCAATAAGAGCCATGGACCAGATCCTAGCTCAGGCACCTGTGTGTGTGGAAGCACAATCTACGTCATTCTGCTTTTTTCTCTCTCCTTTTAAGTTAGGTGGGAACACAGATTTACCACGTGGCAGCTCTAACTGGCATCCCACTTCCGGGGTGCTCCCCTTCCCTGTTGATTCATTAACACTGTCTTTTTTTTTTTTTTCTTTAAAGGATGTATAAATCACCACCTCCTGGAAGCCTTCTGTGATTAAGTCCATTCATTCAACACAAATTTGTGGTGTGGTTGTCACATGCCAGGCACAATAATGGACACTGGGAATGCTGTAGTGAAGGAGGTACGTTTCTGTTCCTGTAAAGTGAGAGACAGGAAGTGTGTGTGACGAGTAGGGGGCAAGTCTCTGGAGGTGCGGGGAGCATGAGCTGGTTTTCAAAGGAGAGAACCCTGAGATGCAGGGGGAGCCCCAGTCCGCCCCGGCTCACCTTGTGCCCAGACTCGGGCGCTCGCCCACCTCGGAGCTCCTTTCCACACCTGTGAAGGAAAAGGGCCTTTCCCTGGCGAATTACTGTGTTACTCCTTAGAAGCAGATTTACTTTCAGACAAATTTATAGACACATATTAGTTCTTGTGACTTGGGCATTGCAGAAAAATGTGAAATTCCAATTAAGCACAGAGGGGCAAAAAGGAAACATAGTCCCAGAATAATCAGCGTGAAACCATGCCTGTCACCCACAGTCCCGCCTCTCAGGGCTACGGCCCCTGGCATTTTGGGGGTCGCAGCTATAGTTGAAGCTGGTGGCAAACCCTCTCCCTAGGTCCTCAAAAATGCTTTCTCTTCCACTCGCCTGCCTCCTTCTTGCTTGCCCTGGGATGGGGCAGGGAGAAGGGACAAGCTCAGGTGCCCTGGGCTCCTTGGGGCATTGATGCCCTGTCCTGGTCTCTGTGGCTGCCGAGGCTGGTCTAACGTCCTAGGCCCCATCTGGTGGAGGAGCTGCCCTCCCAGGCTTGCTGGGTGGACCTGCTCTGGAAGTAGGCTCTGCGGGACAGGCTGGGGCAGCAGGTGCTCCTGGGGCTGGGCTTGCGCTGGGTTCATCCTGCAGGATGGATGGGGCTGCAGTATGATGTGCAGCCAAGAGATGGCAGCACTGCACTGCCTCAGGCCAGTACTGCAGCAGGGCCTCAGGAGGGGACAGTGCAGGTGTGTGTGCCAGGGTCCAGAAAGGGGGCTGGTCCTTTGTCCTCCAAGGCTCTGGCAGGATGACCCTTGTGGAAGATGTGGCTTGTGTGGCCTCAGAACGAGAGGCAGGTCACTGCATTTCAGGGGCCTCACGCCCTGGTCCCCCTTCCCTGAATTGTTCCCCAGACCTCTGCGGTCATTTGAACAACCTGGACCTGCGACCTTGAGACCCCGGATAACCACAGCTTGGCCCCTGGCCCCTGCCCCACCCCCTCCAGCAGATCTTCCCCTGAAGAAGCTTGGGTAGAAGGGGGGAGGGGCCAGAGGCTCTCAGGGTCCAGCCCCATGGTGTGGCCTCCAAGCCCAGTTGGGTGCTTGTTGGGGCACTCTGGGGGAGTAACTGAGCCTCTCTGAGTTTTCTCACCTCTTCAAGGGGGGTTGTGAGAATAATGTTAGCTTTTATTGTCATCAGCTTCTATTATTAGATGTTCCCTCCTGCGGTGCGGTAGGTCAATGTAGAAGCCTCTCTCCGGGGTCCAATTCCCGAACAGCCCCTTGTGCTGGTCCCCGTCTCCCTCCCCCTGGGCCCCTAACCTGTGCCCCTTTCCCCTCGTCGGCCGCTTGGTAAGACCCACCATTTGTTGGGTGTGGATGCCGTGCTGGGCACTATTAACCCTTAGGACAAACTCTTGAGGTCTCACCTTTTCCAAGTGGGAATTGGGCCCAGGAAAATGGAGCCACCCCCACCCCCCCCAGGTCCCACAGCAGCGCTGGGATCCAGACAGGTGTCCCAGCCTGGACTCACTTCCTGCAGATTCTGGGTGCCCATTCTGCCAAGCTGGGCTCTTCTTTTCTTGACACTATTCAGGGTCCTGTGCCCTTTCTCTATTTTTTTTTTTTTTTTTTTTAGATTTATTTATTTGAAAGGCAGAGTTACAGAGAGGCAGAGAGAGAGAGGTCCTCCTTCTGCTGGTTCACTCCCAAGATGGCTGCAACGGCTGGAGCTGAGTTGATCCGGAGCCAGTAGCTTCTTCCAGGTCTCCCACACGATTGCGGGGGCCCAGGCCATAGCAGAGCGCTGGATCAGAAGTGGAACAGCCAGGACTTGAACCGGCGCCCATATGGGATGCCGGCACTGCAGGCGGCAGCTTTACCCACTGTGCCACAGCGCCGGCCCCTCTGGGGTTCTGACCCGGCTCCAGACCCTGGGCGCATGGAGCAGAGGGCGAGGCCTGCCACGGCTGCCCTGGGGTGTGCGTCCCGGCTTGGAGCCGGAGGGGATGGGCTAAGTCTCAGGAGGCCGGCGCCCAGCCCGCTCTGAACCCCACGGCCCCCTGCTAGTGGCGACTTGTTGGGCCGAGGGAGCTGACACCCTAAGAGCGCCTGTCAGACGCCAATGAGTTGATGATGTGGAAACTGGTTATTAAGTGTAATAACAGTGGTTTGGTTTTTCCACGGGTCTGCCTGTAAGTGCCTAAGTGACAGCTGGCTTGTGCAACCACGCTGCCTTTTAAATGGCCCGAGGGTGGGGCTTGGGGGAGGTGGGGGCAGGGGTGGGAGTGGGGGTGCTCTCTTCCCAGACTTTGGGGGGCTTGAGGCCGGGAGAGGCCGCCTGGGCTGGAAGCTGTGGCTTCAGGGCACCCAGCTATGTGGCCACGTGTCCCCTTACTTCCTGGGTCTTCATGTATGCTGGCACTTGCACAAGTCTGTAGAAGGTGGGTTGAAAAGATAACCTTAGTTTGGTACAAACTAAAGATTGAAGTGGGCACATAGTGCGTGCGTGCCACAGCTCTTCCATGGACTTGAGAAGGAGCCGTGGACGCAGTGTCCCGCACTTCTGTTCCCTGGGTTGGTAGTTTCTGGGGGCTGTGTTGTGGTCTGGCCTGCATGTGAGCTGGAGGGTAGGGGGTGGCCTGGCCTGCCTATGAGCTGGGGGTGGGGGTCAGCAGGGCTGTGGTCTTCCCAGCGGGAGGTCTGTAGTGTTTGTCCAGACTGGTGGACAGCGGATAGGCACTTCCTGTTCTGTGAATGCATAAGGAAAAGTGGCATCCACCACCCCGGACAGCAGTCAGCTTTGGAAAGGAAGTAAATCCTGCCCTCGCAAGGCCATGAATGAACCTGGAGTCTCTCCTGCTCTGTGGAATAGGACGGTCCCAGGATTCTTTTCACCCGAGGAACCCAAAATAGCCAAGCTCGTGGAAGCAGAGACTACGGCACTGCACCACAGCCCCCAGGGTTTGGGGAAGCCGTCGGGGGCTGAGGGGTTACCGCAGGGTGTAAAGTCTCAGCTGTGCTAAATGAGGCCTGCTTGTTGCCAGTGCCTGTGCTTAGCAACTGGAATTGTGCCCTCAGAACGTGCTGGGAGGGTGGACTATGTGTGAGGTGTTCTTGCAGCACACACACACACACACACACACAACCACCATCCCCACCACCACCCCCAAGTCATACACACACACAACCACCATCCCCGCCACCACCCCCAAGTCATACACACACACACAGACACACAACCACCATCCCCACCACCACCCCCAAGTCATACACACATACATATACACACAACCCCCCAACCCCCACCCCTACCTCCAAGTCATACACACACACGACCACCATCCCCACCACAACCCCCAAGTCATACACACATACATACACACAACCCCCCAACCCCCCCACCTCCAAGTCGTACACACACACACACACACACACAACCCCCCACCCCGCACCACCTCCAAGTCATACACACACACACAACCACCATCCCCACCTCCACCCCCAAGTCATACACACATACATACACACAACCACCCCCACTCCCCCACCCCTACCTCCAAGTCATACACACACACACAACCACCATCCCCACCACCACCCCCAAGTCATACACACATACATACACACACAACCACCACCACCCCCAAGTCATACACACACACACACACAGACACACAACCACTACCCCCCTAAGTCATACACACATACATACACACACAACCCCCCCACCCCCCACCACCTCCAAGTCATACACACACACACACGACCACCATCCCCACCACAACCCCCAAGTCATACACACATACATACACACAACCCCCCAACCCCCCCACCTCCAAGTCGTACACACATACATACACACAACCACCCCCACTCCCCCACCACCTCCAAGTCATACACACACACACAACCACCATCCCCACCACCACCCCCAAGTCATACACACACACACAACCACCATCCCCACCACCACCCCCAAGTCATACACACACACACACACAGACACACAACCACCACCCCCCCAAGTCATACACACACACACACAGACACACAACCACTACCCCCCTAAGTCATACACACATACATACACACACAGCCCCCCACCCCCCCACCTCCAAGTCATACACACACAACCACCATCCCCACCACCACCCCAAGTCATACACACATACATACACACAACCCCCCAACCCCCCCACCTCTACCTCCAAGTCATACACACACACACACGACCACCATCCCCACCACCACCCCCAAGTCATACACACACCACACACACAACCACCACCCCCAAGTCATACACACACACACAGACACACAACCACTACCCCCCTAAGTCATACACACATACATACACACAACCCCCCAACCCCCCCACCTCCAAGTCAAACACACACACACACAACCACCATCCCCACCACCACCCCCAAGTCATACACACATACATACACACAACCCCCCCAACCCCCCCACCTCCAAGTCATACACACACACACAACCACCATCCCCACCACAACCCCCAAGTCATACACACATACATACACACACAACCCCCCCACCCCCCACCACCTCCAAGTCATACACACACACACAACCACCATCCCCACCACAACCCCCAAGTCATACACATACCACACACACAACCACCACCACCCCCAAGTCATACACACACACACAGACACACAACCACTACCCCCCTAAGTCATACACACATACATACACACAACCCCCCAACCCCCCACCACCTCCAAGTCAAACACACACACACACAACCACCATCCCCACCACCACCCCCAAGTCATACACACACCACACACACAACCACCACCACCCCCCAAGTCATACACACACACACAGACACACAACCACTACCCCCCTAAGTCATACACACATACATACACACACAACCACCACCACTGCCACAGCCCCCAGGTCATACACACATACATACACACACAACCCCCCCAACCCCCCCCACCTCCAAGTCATACACACACACACAACCACCATCCCCACCACAACCCCCAAGTCATACACATACCACACACACAACCACCACCACCCCCAAGTCATACACACATACATACACACACAACCCCCCCACCCCTACCACCTCCAAGTCATACACACACACGCACAGACACACAACCACTACCCCCTAAGTCATACACACACCACACATACAACCACCACCACCACCCTTCAAGTCATACACACATACATACACACACAATCCCCCCAACCCCCACCTCCAAGTCATACACACACACACAACCACCATCCCCACCACAACCCCCAAGTCATACACACACCACACACACAACCACTACCCCCCTAAGTCATACACACACATACACACACAACCCCCCCACTCCTACCACCTCCAAGTCATACACACACACGCACAGACACACAACCACTACCCCCTAAGTCATACACACGTCACACATACAACCACCACCACCACCCTTCAAGTCATACACACATACATACACACACAATCCCCCCACCCCCCACCTCCAAGTCATACACACACACACAACCACCATCCCCACCACAACCCCCAAGTCATACACACACCACACACACAACCACTACCCCCCTAAGTCATACACACATACATACACACACAACCCCCCCAACCCCCCCACCTCCAAGTCATACACACACACAAACAACCACCCCACACCATCCCCAAGCATACACACAAACACACACACACAACCACCATCCCCACCACCATCCCCAAGTCATACACATACACATAGAGATACACAACCACTACCCCCCTAAGTCATACACACACCACACATACAACCACCACCCCCGCCACAGCCCTCAAGTCATACACACATACATACACACACAACCACCCCCACTCCCCCACCTCCAAGTCATACACACACACGCACAGACAACCACCATCACCACCATTACCCCCAAGTCATACACACATACAGACACACAACCACCCACCCCTCTACCACATCTAAGTCATACACACAAACACACATACACACACACACAACCACCCCCCCACCCCAAGTCATACATACAGCACACATAAACCACTACCACTGCCACCACCCCCAAGTCATACACACACACACAGACACACAACCACTACCCCCCTAAGTCATACACACACCACACGTACACATAAACAACCACCACCACCACCCCCAAGTCATACACACAAACATACACACACAACCACTACCCCCCAAGTCATACACACACACACAACCACCCCCCACCATCCCCAAGTCATACACACAAAGACACACACACACAACCACTACCCCCCCAAGTCATGCACACACACACACAAACCACCACCCCCACCACTACCCCCAAGTCATATACACACCACACATACAACCACCCCCCCAAGTCATACACACACACACCACACACACAACCACCACCACCACCACCCCAAGGCAAAGGGGCCCAGGAGGCATTGAATTCATGTGGTGCCCTGAGTGCAGGTGTCTGCCTATGGTCAAATCTGTCAAATGGTGCGGATCAACTCTGTCCAGCTCTTTGTCTACTAATTAGACCCCAATAAAGCTGCTAAAGAAAAAGAGCTTTTCCCCCAGAAGACTTCGGCACCCACAGCGCTGGCTTCGATTTAGAACTGTGGAATTTCCAACAGAGAGCCACACATCTGAGCTTTCTTCAGAAACAGGAAGCATTGGTGACCCCGGGCCTGCAGGTGCACATGGCCCCCACCCCCAGGGTGTGGCCTGTCCCACTGACCACAGCCCCCGCCGCCCCCGTGGCAACCACAGCACTGAGTGCCCCTGGCAGCCTGGCTGATTTCCCTTGTCCTGCCTTACGCGTGCGTGCTCAGCCAGTCACGGAGGCCTGCCTCTGGCATGCTTTTACATCGGAGCCTACGTGGTAGATCCAAGGTCTCAGAACCGGGAATGGAGGCGGGTATGTGAAGAGGTAGGAGACACCGCCTACAACGTTTTCAGCTGCAACTTGTAGATTGTGAGGCACCCAGAGCCTCTGACCATCGCCTTCTGAACTGCAACAATGAACTATTTCATTCATTCATTCATTCAGCTTAACCTCCATCCGGAGGGAGGTTGTCCTCAACCTGCTGTCCTCGTTGTCATTCATCCTAACCCTACAGCTCAGTAACTCAGGCCTGGACGGGGTGGGGACTGGGAGCTGTGCTTCCTCGTCCTAACCACTGACCACTGAGTTGTGGATAATTTTTTCTCATTAATGATTATTTGATTTGGGACCGGCACTGTGGTGTAGTTGGTAAAGCCACCGCCTGCAGCACCAGCATCCTGTGTGGGCACTGGCTCAAGTCCCGGCTGCTCCACTTCTGATCCAGCTCTCTGCTATGGCCTGGGAAAGCAGTGTACGATGGCTCAAGTCCTTGGGTCCCTGTACCTACGTGGAAGACCCAGAAGAAGCTCCTGGCTTCGGCTTGGCACACCTCCAGGTGTTGTGGCCAATTGGGGAGTGAACCAGCGGATGGAAGACCCTTCCCTCCCTCCCTCTCTCTCACTTTCTTTCTCTACCTCTGCCTCTCTGTAACTCTGCCTTTTAAATAAATAAATATTTAAAAAATTACTTTATTTGAAAGGCAGAGCTAGAGAGAGAGAGAGAGAGGGAGAGAGAGAATATATCTTTCTGCTGGTTCATTAGCCAAAATAGGAGCCTGGGATTGAAGCCAGGAGCCTGGGACTCCTTCCGGGTCTCCCACTTGGGTGCAGGGGCCCAGTCACTTGGGCCATCTTCTACTGACTTCCCAGGTGCATTAGCAGGGAGCTAGATGGGAAGTGGAACAACCGGGACTCGAACTGGTGCCCATATGGGATGACAGCATCACAGGTGGTGGCTCAACCTGCTATGCTATGGGTTGAGTTTGAGGTTGTTAGGCTGCCTGTCCACAAGTGACTTTGGATGGGGCCCTTCACCTCTGAGAGCCTGCTGCTCTGAAAAATGGGTATAAACAGCGACATTCCTGCATAGGAGGAGAAAGGGCTGTGTCTGTTAATGATCACTGTCAGTAGTTCTCCATGTATGGATGGCGGGTGAAATCGCCCCTGTGTGTGCTGAGGGGATGGCAGGAGCACCAAGTGAAGCGATATGCCCGCCAGTGCTGTGGAGAGGAAGTCGTTCTGGTCCCCAGGGATTCTCGCACTGTGATTGTGATTATTAATGTAGTTTCACCACATGGCCTTGGCTCATGCAGCTGCTGGGACCCAGAGCTCTCCTCTGTGGGGCTCCTGCCTGACGGCTCTCCCTCCTCCTTTTTATAAAGATTTCTTTATTTGAAAGGCAGAGTTACAGAGAGAGAAAGAGATACCTTCAGTGTACTAGTTCTCTTCCCAAATGGTCACAATGGCTGAGGCTGGGCCAGGCAGAAGCCAGGAGCCCAACGATTCTTTCAGGTCTCTCACGTGAGTAGCAGAGGCTCAGACACTTGGGCCATCTGCTGCTGCTTTCCCAGGTGCATTAGCAGGGAGCTGGATCGGAAGTGGAGCAGCCGGGACTTGAACCAGTGCCCATATGGGATGCTGGCATTGCAGGTGGTGGCTTTACCTACGATGCCTGACTTCATAAGGGTTCTCCATCTTTCCCTCTCTTCTAGATGGGCTTCTGTCTGTCCCTTGTCTCTCAGCCTCAGCTGTCTTCCCCGTTGAGTCTTGCCCACTCTCTGTACAGCCCTTACTTTCTGGACACAGAAGTCAGAGACTGGCCAGTGCCCTTCTGGGAAAGGCCTCGGTGGCCACCCAGTGCTTCAGTTGATGGATAAATTATCTTTAGAGCCCCTGCCATGGGCCAGGCAGGAGCTGTTCAGAGGATTGGAGAAGAGCGAGACTAAGCCCTTGTTCTCATGGAACTGGTGGTGACGCACCAGTGAACCAAGGGGTGCAGAGATGGTTTGAACAACAGTAAGTCCCATGAAGAAAGCAAGAGGGCCACTCTGTTCCCGAAGGCTCAGGAGGCAGGGAGTGGCCGGTCACCAGAAGATGCTCCACTCCAGTGTGCTACGAACTCAGCCCTTTGTGAAGTGTCCTCTCCCCAAGGACAAGGCTGGACCCCCCCCCCCAACCTTGCCAATCATCCCTCTGGACCACGCCCCCCTGCCAATCATCCCTCTGCACCCCAGCCAGAGTCCTCCCAGCACACCTCCTCCCGTGCCAGGGCAGGAGCAGAGAGAGCGAGCGTACAGTGGCCGAGTGGTTCCTGCCGTTCATGACTAAGTGCAGTAAGCCCAGCGGAATCCCAGCCTTATAATGGCCTCGTTTAATTAATGCTAAATGACTGTGGGACCCGTATGGATTTATACATTAGATCCACATTAACACCAAATCGTTTGATCACGAATAACTGTTAAAATAATGAACATGGCGCTTTACGGCTGGATGAGAAGGCTGTGACAGCCCCCTGCCCACACTGCAGAGTCAAATCGCCTTTCCCAGGATTCTGCCTCCTGGAACCCTGCCCCCCACCTTGCTCTCTAAGTTGCTGCTTCCCAAAGGCATTTTACTAAGCGCGCCACATGCCCAGCACTGTGCTGGCTCAGGGTGTGAGGCAGGGGTGGGGTCGGTGCCAAACTCCCCTCTTGGACCTGGCAGTCTGGGTGGGGAGGTGAGACACGCACCCGGCAATGAAGCGTGTTATGGAGAAGTGCATTTATCGAGTATCTGCTAAATTCCTGGGCTCTGTGTGTAGCTTATTTGCTGCAGTACTGGGAGGTGGGTGCTATGATCAAACCTCCATGGTGGATGCATATTTTGTCTGGGTCACCCACCTCGTCAAGGCAGAACTGCAAATAAGATCCAGATGTCGCCTCCCAAGACCTTGTTATTGCCACTGCCAGGTCTATAAAGCAATGGACTGGAGACAGTGATCCTGAACCTTGGTTATACTTCAGGTACTTCTGTCTGGGGCAGGCAGGAAGGCTCCTTGGAGGGGGAGGACTTTGAAGGGTGCCCATGGTGTGCATCAGGAGTCGGGGGAGGTGGATAGAGCCCTTGGTGGTGAGAGAAAAGGGGATTCCTGCCTCTTCCCCACCCCAATCCATCCCCCATGTCCCTCTTGCCCTCCAAGCTCACTCATGGCCTCCAGCGAGTAGCCAGGCCCTTCTCCTTCCCAATGGTGTCACTGACATTCCTTCCAGAGAAGTGGTTACTCTGTTCTGCTAACTGGCAGAAGAGGGGCCCCCACCCCCAGCCAGCTTGGCTGTGCCCAGCCTCGTGGTCCCAGAGGAGGTGCCCTCCCTGCTCTTCACCTGTTCTCACGTGTGATTGCCAGGCTGCACTGCAAGCAGAGGGGCAGGGGAGGGAAGCAGCAGGGATAGGGTGGGCAAAGGACGGCCTGGGACCCCTGGCCTGGCTCTTCGGTGTTTGGAGGCCTTGCTCATCCTCTCCTGGCCGCTCTGGTCTCTAGAAATCCTGCGTTTCCATGATTTCACCCACCGTGCTTTTCCCGACTTGAGTTCACTCTGATGGGAGCGTTGGGAATGTCCCTGAGAAGGGCTCACGGTGGTCCCTAGGGAGCTCCTGCAGCACCTTGGCAATGGTGCAGAGCAAAGCAGGCCACCCCGACCCCAGGCTGGCCTGCTGGACACATGAGCCTAGTCCTGGGACTTCCAGCTCCAAGAGACGCCAGCAACATGTTAGTCCATTCCTGGCCCTGGCCCCTGGCTCCAGCTTCCCCTGTTTCTGCTCTGCTTGGCTGACTGTGCCTTATCCGGAGGGCCCACCTCACTCAGCTTCGGGACAGTGAATCACGGCAGCTCCGCGTGTTCCTGGCGCTCTGTGCGAGCAGAGCAGATCTTGCAGCCACACATAGCTGCGATCCCCAGCTGCCTCCTGTGTGCCTGTGTGCAGGGGCCCATCCACACGGGGCGGGGGAGCTCTGCTCTGGCTTCTCTCATACCAACCAGCTCAAGCAGAGGCCGGTCATCACCAATTAGAGTGAAAAAATGCTGGAAAAGAAAGAAGACAGATTAGAACTATGATTTCCCCACCCTTAAATCGCGCACTGGTGTGTCTGAATCTGGGACATAGACAGCCCCGTGGAGCCTCCGCAGGGCACTGGGTTGCCGTTTGTGTGGGTTCGCCAGCTGGCCTTTGTCTTTGTGCTTTGCTGACTCTCTGGGCCACCTGCTGAATCCGGTTCCCTCCTGCAGGTGCCCGAGGAGCCTAGGGGACCAGGCTGGTGGGCAGGTGACAGGTGGTTCCATGGGGATGAGGTTTGGCTGTGGCAGAGATCATCTCTCTGGGGGTGGGGGGAAGAGCAGTGCTTTGGAATTGGCCCTGGAAGTGGAGAAGGGCCCAGGGCCTGAGCAACTTGGTGGGGCCCTGCCCTGGTGCGCCTGAGGCTGGTGTGGCTGCTGTCGGCAATGTGGCTGTCTCAGTGCACTTGCCCTTGGTTTGGTTTGCAGCCCAGCTGAACATGGTTGAGTCGATGCCCCAGGGAACTGGCTTGGGGGTGTGGTGAGAATCGATTATGAAGGGTCTAGAATGCCTGGTCAGCAATTCGGACTTAGAGCCATTTAAGGCAAAAACCCAGTGCATGTAGCATGGTTGTGAATACTTGGTGTCTGCCCCAAGTTTAAATGTTGATGTCTTAACCCCCACGGTGGGGGTGAGGTCTGCAGGGGATATTGGGTCCTGGGGGTGGGACCCCCGTGGAGGTGGAAGTGCCCTTACAGGAGAGACTCCCAAGAGCTCTCTGCCCCTCCTAACAGGAAAGCACTGTTTGTGAGCCAGCAAGCAGGTCTTCCCCGGAAGCCAAATGTGCCCATGCGTTGATCTAGGACATTCTAGCTCCTAGGCCAGTGAGCAACAAAGCTCTAAGCTGCCAGCTCTGTGTGGTTTGTTGCAGCTGCCTGGACAGACCGAGACACTCGCCTGCGGCAAGTATCAGTCACTCATCAAGGCGCTTTTCTCCAGTGAATCCGTCCTCGCCCTCGTATCTTTCTCAACCTCACGCTCCAGATCGCCAAGCCAACTGTTCCGAGCCGGCACTCACAGGATATCTGCTTGACACCTTTGGGTCCAGGCTTCTCCCTCTACACGTAAAGAAACCAAGGCCAGGGAGATGGTGTGATTCATCCAGGGCCATCTTTGATTTAGTAGGCAGGTGGGACAGGGATAAGTCCTTGGGCGAGAGAGGCACAGGGAGGAGTAGGAAGGATAAATCGGCAACCTGGAGCAGGTGTGTTGTCGGGGAAAGTGGAAGCAGGGACTAGGGTGAGGCAAGCATGGTGGAAGGAACCATAACCCCCAGGTGCTGGCCCTGCCTGGGCAAGCCCCTGAAGGTGTCACTTTCTTAAATATTGCCACTAACCTTGCCCTGTCCCAGCCCTGGCTGCAGGACCAGTTAGAAGCTAACTTTAGCTGAGTCCAGGCATCCAATGGAGTGGACAGCAGAAATGAAAGAAACGGATCCAAGCCGACAGACACTGTGAAGGCAGAAGGAGCAGGCCTTGGTGACAGCCTGGACATTGAGGGTACGGGAAAAGGACATTTCTGAGTCGTGGGATAACATTGAGGTGGCGGTGCCCTGGCAGGAATTAGGGGTTAGGGTTGTGATTAGGGCTGTGATTTTGTCTTTCTTTTGAGTGTTCAGTGTTGGCCAACTTTCTCTTTTTCATGAAAACCTTTGTGGGAATGGGCTTTTAGCCTAGCAGTGTAGACAGATGCATCCCGTGTCAGAACACCAGCTCCTGATCCAGATTCCTGCAAACGCAGACCTGGGTCCCGGCAGTGGTGACTGTCGTCACTGGGTCCCTGCCACCTGTGTGGGAGACCTGGATAGAATTCCTGACTCCTGGCTTTGGTCCCTTAGGTTGCAGGCATTTGGGGAGTGAATCAGTGGATGAGAACTCTCTCTCAAATAATAATTAAAAAAATCTTTTACATTGGAGTCTAATATACATATAGGCAAGAATACACATTGTGAATGATTTTCAAAAAGTACACTGGATCACACAGTGACTACCCAGAGCTGCAAACAGAACACCATCAGCACCCCGATCTCTTGTTGTGTCCCTTCTAGCCACTACTCATCCCAAGAGTAACTGTCGTCCTAATGTCCAACACGGGGGTTTTTTACACTTCGTATAAACAGTCTTGCACTGTGCGCTCTGACTGTTTCCCGCAATGTCACGTCTGTGAGATTCACCCACAGGGGTGTAACTGTCGCGTGTGCCTTCTCTTTGCTGTAACGCCTTCTATTGTGTGACTGTATCGCGATGGATTTACTTCCCCATATGACTGCTGAGGGGGACTCTGGGTGGTTCCCAGCTTGGGGCTATTATGAACAGTGCTGCTGTGGGCCTTTTTGTCCCTTGTCCTTCTGCGACCGTGCGTCTGCATTTCCGTTGACTGTGTCTGCAGGTGTGGACTTGCTGGCTGCAGGGAATGTGTCTGTCCACCTTCAGTGGGGACTGTGCTGTCCCGTTGCTGGTTGCTGTCATGACGTCTGTCAGCTCAGGACCCCCAGAAAGCAGAAGCCGAGAGGGCTTAGAGCTGTAGGTGGTACTCTGGGGGAAGGATTCCCCGTCACAGTACAAAGGGGAGGAGCAGAAGGCAGGGGACGTCTTCAGACCTCAACACTGCTCTGACCTTGAGAAAGGAGAGGAAGGAGGATGGGACAGGAAGGGTCTCAGACCCTGTGTGGCCTGTTGAGCCACAGCTGCCTGGAAGAGGCCTGCGTGGACACCGGCTGTGCTTGGTCATTGGCTAGGAGCAGCCCGGGGGCTGGCTCTGGAAGGGTGAGGCCGGAAGTGTGAGCCGAGCACGTTCCTGGCTGCCACGCAAGAACCAGGAGCTCTCTGGGTAGTCAGCAGGAGTACACTGGAATGTTTGAGGGTCTGAGACTGGAATCAGCCAGGCTGGGCTCACATCCCAGTTGGATCCCTTGCTGGCTGTGTGATCGCCATAGGTGGTCTAATCCCTCTGAGCCTCGATCTCTAAGTCACTCTAATGGACTCTATAATGACTAACTCATGTGGTTATTGTAAGGATTAAATGAGATAGTACAACCGAAACAGTTGATCAATATTGCTAGTTCATTGTTCATTCAGCATATTTATTGAACACTTACAACCTGCCGACACTGGCTAGGGGACGCTGCAGTGGGTAGCAGGAGATAAACAATAACCTGATAAGCAAGCAGCAGATGCAGTATGTCAGGGAGCTATGACTGTGATGGAGAGAGGTGAATGGGGAAACAGGGTTCTCCCGTGTTGCCAGAGTGGTCAAGGGAGCCTCCCCTAAGAGGTGGTATTTAAGCAGAGGCCAAAGTCTTTCAGCTGAATGGAGTGTGTGTTCCAGGCAGGTGAAACAAAACGCACCAAATTTCTAGAGCCCCAGTGTGTGCTTGGCCTGGTACAGGAGCAGTGTAGGGGCTGGTGCTCGGGGGAGGGAGTGGAGGGAGCAGAGGTGGTTGCAGAGGCAGGAGCAGGACTCAAGGCAGCGTGGAGACTCGTGGGTCAGAGTGATGACTGCGGCTTCATTCTGAGCAAGATGCAAAGTCCATGTAGATTAAGTAGCGTTTCTGTTTCTCCACATTCTTGTCAACACAGGTGTTATCTAACCACCAACATTAAGGGTATATAGTAGAATTTCCTTACTTTAATTTGGGTTTCTCTTATTATTAATTGAATCCTAAGGTTCAATTCTTTGAGTTTCTGTTTCTGTGGACAGGATGACCTGTTCACATCCTTTGCTTCTTTCATTATAGGGTTACCTGTCTTGTTGATTTGTTTCCTGTATTTAAAGATAGCAATCCTTAATTAGACTATGAAATATTTTCTCTGAGTTGTCGCTTGCTTGTTAATTTTGTCCATGGCATCTGCAATAGGCGGCATAGAATCTTGCAGGAATCCGTGTCCACCTGGACCCTCAGAATGTGACCTCATTTGTAAATGTGCTCTTTGCAAATGTACTTCGTCAAATATCTCAAGATGAAATCATCCTAAATTTGGGGTGGGTCCTGAATCCAATGAGTTGTGTTCCTGTAAGAAGTGGAGGGGCAGACGCTGTGGCATGGTGGGTAAAGCCACCACCTGCAGTGCCGGCATCCCATGTGGGCACCAGTTTGAGTTCTGGCTGCTCCACTTCCAATCCAGCTCTGTGCTATGGCCTGGGAAACCAGTAGAAGATGGCTCAAGTCCTTGGACCCCTGCACCCACGTGAGAGACCCGGAAGAAGCTCCTGGCTCCTGGCTTTGGATCGGTGCAGCTCCAGCCATTGCGACCAATTGGGGAGTGAACCAGCTGATGGAAGACCTTTTTCTATCTGCCTCTCCTTCTCCTTCTGTGTAACTCTGGCTTTCAAATAAATAAATAAATCTTAAAAAATAAAAAAGAAGTGGAGAGGACACAGAGACACAGAAGGTCCTGTGGAGACAGAGGCAGAGATTGGAGTTACGATGCCATAAGCCAAGGAACGCCTGGAGCCCGGGAAGCAGGAGGAGGGAAGGAAGGATCCTTTGCTAGGGCCTTCGCAGTGAGTGCGGCCCTCCTGCCACACTGACTTCAGGTTTCTAGCCTCACAAGGGCGCGAGGACACGTTTCTGATGTGAAGCCATCTGGCTTATGGTACTATGTTACGCAGCCCTAGGATGCTACCACAGATTTTGATTCTGAGAAGTGGGGTGCTGGCATTGACAGGTATCTAAAAATGTGGATGTGACTTTGGACTTGGGTCATTGGACAGAGGCTGGAAGAACTTGGAGGTTCACAACAGATAAAAGCCTAGATTGCACCGAAGAGATAGTCGGCAGAAATATGGGTGTTAAAGGCGATTCTAATGAGGGCTAAATTGGAAGTGAAAGAGCAGTGGATAAAGCTCCTATCATTTGAGAGAACACATGTGTCATCATGAACAGAGTGTGGACACTGATGGCACTTCTGGTGTGGTCTTGGAAGGAAACGAGGAACGTGCGATTGGAAATCGGAGGGAAGGAAATCCCTGTTATGAAGTGGCAGAGACCCTGGCTGGTTTATGTTCTACTTGAAGAGCAGCACTCAGCTTGGATGTTTAGCTGAGGACATTTCCAAGCAATATGTGGAGGGTGCACCCTGGTTTCCCCTTGCTGTTTAAAGTGCCAGAGCAGAGAGATTAATTGAGGAAAGTATTGTTGAGCATCAAGAAACCAGCACTTGATGATCTGGGAGGTTCTTGGCTTATCCAGATTGCCACAATTGGGAAATTCACTGCAGCACGGTAGGTGTGGCCAGACCCCATTTCCCTGAAGAGACCCAGTGGGTGCCTATAAATCCAACCAATCATCTCAGCAGGAAACAGAGGTGGGTTACCCAGGAAATGTCTATGGAGGGCCCTTGTGTGTGATGACGCAGGTCCCCTTGACATGCATGGGAGACCCACGAAGTCTTTGAGAATTTACACCAATACACACTCTGCCGGTTCAGACTGAAAGGGACAGACTGGAAGAAGGGAAGGAAACTAGTCAGCAGACCTACTCAGCTACAAGCACATCCTAAAAGAAACAGGATGAGTGTCTCTGAGCACAGCCCTCGAGAGCAGAGGTCAAGGCCAGAGAGGGAGACGGGGCTGCCACTGCCACTCAGGCAGGGGACAGAGCCTCAAGCCACAGAGGGCCAGGCTGAAGCCAGCAGCCAGGAATTCCATCTGGGTCTCCCACAGGGATGGCTGGGGCCCGAGCACTTGAGCCATCTTCCACTGCTTTCCCAGGTGCGTTAACAGGGAGTGGAGCAACCCTGGATTCAAACCAGTGCCCATATGGGATGCTGGTGTCGCAGGTGGTGGCTTAACCCACAGTGCCACAGCGCCGGCACCATTCAATTCCTCACCTTGGGAGTAGGAATGTGTGTCTGTGTCTGTCCTGGCACTGTGTTTTTGGGAGCAGACAATTTATGTTCTGGTTCCACAGGCCCACAGATGGAGAGGAATTTTGCTCTATGATAAGTTGTACCCTGCGTCTCACCCTTGGCTGATTTGCATATTTAGATAATGAGATTCAGGACTTTTCCATTAGGCGATATTTTAGGTTTAGCATTGTTGCTGGAATAGGTTAAGACTTTTGTAACTGTTGGGATAGTGTGACACAGAAGCCCTAAGAATGAATGTCATTCTTCGAATTTATAATAGAGATCTTTACTTTTGATATAGTCAAGTTAATCAGTTTTTCTTCATGGTTTTGGCTCTTTTTTTTTGTTGTTGTTTTTTTTTGTTTTTTGTTTTTTGTTTTTTTTGACGGACAGAGTGGACAGTGAGAGTGAGAGAGAGAGAGAGAGAAAGGTCTTCCTTTGCCGTTGGTTCATCCCCCAATGGCCCCGTGGCCGGCGCACCGTGCTGATGCTAAGGCAGGAGCCAGGTGCTTCTCCTGGTCTCCCATGGGGTGCAGGGCCCAAGGACTTGGGCCATCCTCCACTGCACTCCCTGGCCACAGCAGAGAGCTGGCCTGGAAGAGGGGCAACTGGGACAGAATCCGGCGCCCCGACCGGGACTAGAACCCGGTGTGCCGGCGCCGCAGGCGGAGGATTAGCCTAGTAAGCTGCAGCGCTGGTCTCGTTGGGTTTTGTTTATGAAGTCTACCCTGGCTGGAGATCACAAGGAAAGTTGTATTCATTTTTATTCTATGCAGTCTATCATTTTACCTTTCAATGTTAGGGCTTTGGGCTTCCGAGAAGTCACACTGTATACAGCAGGAGGTAGAGATTTAATGATTTCCTTTTGGTGAACCATCAGCTAAGTAAGTCACTGCCTGTAGTGCCGGTATCCCATATGGGGGCTGGTTGGAGTCCTGGCTGCTCCACCTTTGATCCAGCTCCCTGCTAATGTGCCTGGGAAAGAAATGGACGATGGCCCAAGAGCTTGGGCCCCTGCACCCATGTGGGAGCCCCAAAAGAAACTCCTGGATCCTGGCTTCAGCCTGGCCCAGTTCTGGCTGTTGCAGCCATTTGGGGAGTGAACAAGTGTATGGAAGATCGATCTCTCTCTCACTCTGTGACTAGCCTTTCAATTGAAGTAAATAAATCTTTTGAAAAAAATCATTGTTTCCCCAATAATTTTTGGTGCCGTCTTTTAAAATTTTTAAAAAATAGTCCTTTTTTTTAAAAAAAAAAGATTTTATTTATTTACTTGAGAGGCAGAGTTATAGACAGAGAGGAGAGACAGAGAAATCTTCCATCTGCCAGTTCACTCCCCAGATGGCCAAAACAGCCGGAGCTGGGTCCATCTGAACAAAGCCAGAAGTTTCCTCTGGGTCCCCCACACAGATGCAGGGGCCCAAGTACCTGGGCCATCCTCCACTGCCCTCCCAGGCAATCATCAGGGAACTGGATCAGAAGTGGAGTAGCTGGGACTTGAACTGACACCTATCGAAAATGCCAGTGCCACTGGTGGATGCCTAACTCACTATACCACAGCGCCAGCCCCTTTGGTGCCATCTTTACCAGTGATTTAGTGATTTTAATAACCATTCATGATCAATGGCTAGATTAATTTAGTAAGAATTGCAAGAAGATATTTTATACTTTTTTATGATTCAAAGCATATCTTATTATTTAAAAATTGAACATTTTCACAGTACAATAATTTTTTATTTTTAAAATTAATTTTTTATATCTTAATTTAATATACTTCTATTCTTGAGTTTGACTTGTATCCTTTTTGTCTTTCATTTTTCTTTTCTTTGGATTTATTCTATGATCTTTATTTCTAAATTCCTGAATTGAATACTTAGCTACCTTTTTCTATTTTTGTTTTTTTGATAGACGTAGTTAAAGCCATTCATTTTCCTTAAGTCTTGCTTTAGCTGTATCCTGCAAATTTGACATGTAGTGTTTTCATTGTCATTCAGTACTAAGTATTTCATAATTTCCCCTATGATTTCCTCTTTAACACAAGTGTTAATAAGTAGATTCATTTTCTAGTTTCTATACCTTTGGAATTAATAAAAACCTGTCTCTTTGTTATTGATTTCTATTTTATTATAGTCTTTGGAAATGGTTGAATAATCTCCCTTTATAACCTAATTCTTAGTGGATTTTAAAAAATTGCAGGTGAGCTAAAAAATAATGTATGTTTCTCATGTCTTTGGTATAGTTCTTTATTATATTTCAGTTCAAGCTTGTCACTTGCATTGCTTAAATCTTCTATCTTTGCTCATTTTTGCCTTCTTGATCTGTTTGGAGGGGGTATGTTAAATTCCTTAGCCACAGTTTCTGTGGATCTGTTTTTCTCGTAGTACTCTGTGCTGTTGCTATAGTCATTGAGCTGTTGCTCTATTATTAAACACGGGTCCGGGCCGGCGCCGCGGCTCACTAGGCTAATCCTCCGCCTAGTGGCGCCGGCACACCGGGTTCTAGTCCCGGTCGGGGCGCCGGATTCTGTCCCGGTTGCCCCTCTTCCAGGCCAGCCCTCTGCTGTGGCCAGGGAGTGCAGTGGAGGATGGCCCAGGTGCTTGGGCCCTGCACCCCATGGGAGACCAGGAAAAGCACCTGGCTCCTGGCTCCTGCCATCGGATCAGCGCGGTGCGCCGGCCGCAGCGCGCCGGCCGCGGCGGCCATTGGAGGGTGAACCAACAGCAAAGGAAGACCTTTCTCTTTGTCTCTCTCTCTCACTGTCCACTCTGCCTGTCAAAAAAAAAAAAAATAATAATAAAATAAAAAAAAATAAAACAAAAACAAAAACAAAAAAAAACACGGGTCCATTCACGGTCCTCGTATCTGCTTGATCTGTAGTTCTTCCACAGTCTATACGTTCTTTCTTGTCTTTCTTGTCTCCTGTAGTTCCCCTTTGGGCTTGGAAATGAAACAGGTCTGTTTTGGTGTGGAATATCTTTCCATTTGTTCTAGTAAAGTTTGGACTCAACTCAGTCAAAGACCCAACTCCCTATGTCCCAAATAAGGTAGATGTTATTTCTTAAAAAGGTTGATGCAGATTAAACATGATAGAAGTTTATTTCTTTGTAATGAAACAAAGGCAGACCAGAGTTATGGTGGCTCCAGAAAATCCTTAGCGAGCCAGAGTCCACTGCCTCATCCTCTCCCGGTTGCTAGGTTGTGGCCCTTGTCCTTATGATTTAGTAAGAGAGCAAGAAGGGAGCGGTAAGGCTGTGCCCTTCTGTTTGAAGAATGCTTTCTGCAAGCTGGATACATTGTCACCCCTTACATTCCACTGGTTAGAACTTCTTCCTGGGCTGCTCTAGTTTGCAAAGGAGGTTAGGAAATGTAGTATTTATTCTGTGAAACCATGAGCCCGACTGAAAATTGTGTTCTGTGGAAGAAGGGAAGAATGAAAATAATCCCCAGCTATCCATGTCTGCTGTCATACAATCTCTTTGTTTTTAACTTTTCTGTAGATTAAAAATACTTATGTATTCAAGAGGAGGCAGATGAAATAGGGCTAGAGAGATTTTAGTGAACTACCCACTGACTCACTCCCCAAATGCCTGCATCAGCCTGGGCTTGGCTGAAGCTCAAGACAGGAGGTGGGAACTCCATCCAGGTCTCCCACGTGGGTGGCAGGGACCCAATTACTTGAACCATCACTGCTGCCTCCTAGGGTATGCAACTGTGGAACTTGGAGTCAAGAGCTGGAGGTTGGTGTAGAACCCAGGCACTCGGATGTGAGATGCGGGCATCTTTTTTTTTTTTTTTTTTTTTTGACAGGTAGAGTTAGACAGTGAGAAGGAGAGGCAGAGGGAAAGGTCTTCCTTCCGCTGGTTCACCCCAAAATGGCCACTACGGCCGGCATGCTGCGCCCACCTGAAGCCAGGAGCCAGGTGCCTCGTCCTGGTCTCCCATGCGGGTGCAGGGCCCAGGGACTTGGGCCATCCTCCACTGCACTGCTGGGCCACAGCAGAGAGCTGGACTGGAAGAGGAGCAACTGGGACAGAATCCGGCGCCCGGACCCGGACTAGAACCCGGGGTGCCGGCGCCGCAGGCGGAGGATTAGCCTGGTGAGCCACAGCGCCAGCTAAGATGCAGGCATCTTAACCACTAGGCCAAACATCCACCCCGATTTTGTTGCTTCACTGAAACTTTTATTAATGTAATCGTGGATTCACATGCGTTCTAAGTAATCTAGAGAGATCCCACATACACTTCGGTGAGATGGACTTTTCTCACTTTTAGCTTTGGATTGGCACAGCTCCGGCTGTTGCGGTCAATTGGGGAGTGAACCAGTGGATGGAAGAAACCCCCCTCCCTCTGCCTCTCCTTCTCTCTCTGTATAACTCTTTCAAATAAATAAATAAATAAATAAATCTTTTTTTTTTTTTAAAAAGAATAGGTTTGACTACTGTGTTGGTTAATTTTATGTGTTAACATGACTGGGCCATGTGGTGCCCAGATATTAGCTTAAAATTATTCTTTTTTTAAAGTTTTTAAAAAAGATTTATTTTATCAGAAAGGCAGAGATATGGAGAGAAAGAGAGGAAGAGACACAGAGGGAGATCTTCTGTCCACTAATTCACTCCCCAAATGGTCCCAATGCCTGGGGCTGGGCCAGACTGAAGCCAGGAGCTTTATCCAGGGCTCCCATGTGGCTGCAGGGGCCCAAGCACTTGGGCCATCTTCTGTTGCTTTCCCAGGCACATTATCAGGGAGATTGATTGGAAGAGGAGCAGCTGGGACTTGAACTGGTGCACATATGAGATGCCGGTGTTGGAGACAGCAACTTAACCTGTTCCGCCACATGCTGCCCCGGGTTAAATATTATTCTGGGGGTGTTGTGATATAGCAGTTTAAACTGCTGTTAGGATGCCTACATCCCATATCAGAGTGCTGGCTTGATCCAGTTTCCTGCTGGATCCTGGGAGGCTTGGACTCCTGCTACCCAGCACTTGGAGCTCTGCTACCCATGTAGGAGACCCAGATAGAGTTCTGGGCTGTGGCCTTGGCCTGGCCTAGTCTGGGCTGTTGCAGGCATTTACAGAGTGAACCAGCAGACGGATCTCTCTCTGTCTCTCTCTCTCACTCTGCCTTTCAAGTGCATGAAAAATAAATAAGTAAACATTAAAAAAAATTGCCCTGGGTATGTCTAAGATGTTGTTTCTGAATGAGAGTAACTTGTCAATTAGTAGACAAAGAACACTGCTCTCGGCTGTGTGGGTGGGTGTCATCCAAACTACTGGGTCCTATATAGAACAAACCACATAGTAAGGGAATTTGCCTACTCCTTGCTGTCTTCACGCTGGGCGTCAGATTCAGGCCCAGACTTGGACTGGAACTGGAACTCTCGGCTCTCCTGTCCTCAGGCCTTTGGATTTGGACTGGAAACCACAGGCCTGGCTCTCCTTCTCAGCTAGAACTGTGTGCTGTCAGCTCTGCTGGGTTGCTGGCTGCAGATCCTGGGACTTCTCAGCCTTCGTAACCATGTCAGCCAATTCTTTGTAACACATCTCTGGTTTATTGTAACCAGAGATCATATTAGTCCTGCTGCTCTGGAAGACTCTGATGAATACTTCAACATTTAGAGAAAATCTCGGTGGGATTTTGATAGAAATTGCATTAAGCTTAATAGGTCAGTTTTGGAAGAACAACGGACATCTTCACTATGTTGTCTCCCAATCCATGAACACAGGGTGTATCTCCATTTATTGAAGTCTTCTTTGATTGATTTCATTTCATTTTGTAATTCACAGCATACAGATTCTGAACATGTTTAAGTTTATACACAAATATTTTATTTTTGTTGGAGTGATTGTAAATGATGTTATGCTTTTAATTTTTGTTTCTGCATGTTCATTGTTGGTATATAAAAATATTATTGATTCTTGTGTGTTTTATATCAGCTTCTGCTTGACTCAGTGTCGTAAAAATTTTTCTTCTGGGATTTTCTACATAAACAATAATGTCATCTATAAATGGAGACAAAATGGTTTTATTTCTTCCATTCACCCCTCTATGTCTTTTGTTTCTTTCTCTTGTCTAATTGCAATGGTTAGAACTTCCATTATTATGTTGATTCAGTGTGATGATAGTGGGCATCTTAGCCTTGTTCCTGTTCTTAGGGAGAAAGTATTTAATCATTCTCTATTGAGTAGATGTTAGCTGTTGGTCTTTTTGTAGATACTTGTTATCAAGTTGAGTAATTCCTCTCTATTACTAACTTTCTGAGAGTTGTTTTAATGAAAGGGTATAGGATTTTGTCAAATGCTTTTTCAGCATCCAGTGATATGATCAAGTGATTTTTCTTCTTTATCTTATTGATACGGCAGACTGCATTGGTTGATTTTTTAATGTTGAACCAGTCTTACATACCTAAATAAATCCCATCTAGACATGGGCTATAATTCTTTATGCATCTTGTTGGATTCGGTTTGCTATTTTGTTGAGGGTTTTTCCAGCTACATTCATAAGATACTTGCCAGTACTTTTCCTTTCTTGTACTGTTTTTGTCTGGTTTTGTTATGAGAATAATACTAGTCTCATAAAATGAGTTAGGAAATTTTCTTTCTTTTTTTTTTTTTGAAGAGACTGTGGTAAAGTAGTGTTAATTATTTTATTTTCTAAGTGCTTGGATAAATTCTCCAAATTTTGGGAGTGCATCAGATGATGTCATAATTTTTGTCTGAATCACTAAGTTTGATGTCTAAAACTCCTGTGAAAAAGATAATCTTTAAATGTGCCAATTTTTAAAAAAAGATTTATTTTTTGAAAGGCAGAGTTACAGAGAGGCAGAGGTAGGGAAAGAGAAGTCTTCCATCTGATGGTTCACTCCCCATATGGCTGCAACAGCCAGAGCTGCACCGATCCGAAGCCAGGAGCCAGGAGTCTCCTCTGGGTCTCTCACATCGGTGCAGGGACCCAAGCACTTGGGTTATCTTCTGCTGTTTCCCAGGCCAGAGCAGAGAGCAGGATCAGAAGTGGAGCAGCTGGGACTTGAACTGGCACTCATCTGGGATGCTGGCACTGCAGGCGGTGGCTTTACCCACTACGCCACAGCGCTGGTCCTGAAATGTGCCAACATTTCTATTCTTCCTCCTGCCCTTTCTTCCAGGTGCTCCAAGGTTCTTTTATCCTCTCCTTTCAGCTTGAGGGCCTCCGTGTCCACGTGGAGGTCCAGGCACAGTAACTGAGTTTTCCTTGATCAGAGAATGTATTTCTCCCTTCATTCCTGAAGGATACTTCAGAATTCGCAGTTGATGGTTCATTTCCTTCAGCACTTCAGAAATGTCAGGCCTCATTCTTTGGGCCTCCGTGGTTTCCCACGAACACTCCATTGGCATTTGGATCGATGCTTCCCTCTAGGTGATGCATCATTTCTCTCTGGCCGCTTTCAAGATTTTTCTTTGTCTTTGATTTTCAGAAGTTTATTATGACCTTTCTTGGCACTGATTTCTTTGAGTTTTCTTGGATTCTTGAATCTGTAGATTTGAGTCTTTGACAGCATTTAAAGAATTTCCAGCCATTATTTTTCTTCCCCCTCTTCTCCCTCCTTCTCCTCCTTCTTCATTTATTTGAAAGAGTTACACAGAGAGAGGGGGAGACAGAGAGAGAGAGAGAGCTTCCATCAGCTGGTTCACTCCCCAGATGGCTGCAATGCCTGGGGCTAGACTAGGCCAAAGCCAGCATCCAGGAGCTTTGTCCAGGTTTCCCACATGGGTGACAGGGGCCCAGGTATTTGGACCATCTTCCACAGCTTTTCCTAGGCCTTTAGCAGGGAACTAGATCAGAAGCGGAGCAGCCGGAACTTGAACTTGCACCCATATGGGATGCCAGTGCCGCAGGCAGCGGCTTTACCTGCTTAGCCACAGCGCCAGCGCCACCATTATTTCTTTGAGTGCTCCTCTTCTCACTCTGGGACTTGGATGATGTGAGTGTTGAACATTTGGTTCTTATTCCCCAGATTCCTGAGGTTCTGTGCATTTTTTCCCATCTGTTTTCTGTCTGTCATTCAAAGTGTGTGGTTGAAGTCTTTTTAGCTCTTCTCTGATTCTATCTTCTGTCATCTCTGCTTCACTATTGAGTTCATCCAGTGAGTTTAAATTTTTTTCTGTTAGGATTTTATTTTCATTTTGGTTTTAAATTATTTGAGAGAGAGAGAGAGAAAGTGCTCACTCCCATCCCCTGGTTCACTCCCCAGTGTCTGCAGCAGCTAGGGGACCAAAGCCAGGAGCAGGGACGTCAACCAGGCCTCCTATGTGGGTGACAGGAGCCCAGCTACTGAAGCCCTCTCTGCTGTCTTCCAGGGTCTGTAGTTAGCAGAAAGCCGCAGTCAGGAGCTGGAGCCGGAACTGAACCCAGGAGCTCTGTGGGACTCGAGCATCCTAGCTGGGGTTTTGGCCACTAGAATTGAGTTTTGAAGTTCTCTCATGCCCACTGGATCTTCTTAAAGCAAATATAACTTCGATTCTTGCTAAGATTCTATTTTCATTTGCTTCAAGAGAATCTGTAATTTATCACTGAAGCATTTTTTATGCTGACTGCTTAAAAAAACGATCACGTCAGAGAACTCCGGTGTCTGATTCATCTCGGGGGTGGTGGTGCTGATTGCCTTTTCTCATTAGATTAATGATTTTTCTTAGGTCTTGGTATGTTAGGTGATTTTTTTAAAGTGTATCATGGACGTCTTGTTCATTATGTTAGGAGACTCGAGGCCCCACGTAATGTTTATTCTTAATCAGGTGGCCACCCTGAGTATGTGGCACGTGCAGGGCCTGGACTACCCCTGGGGGCTGTTACACAAAGGGCAGATGTTTTCAGAGGCTTTTGGGTTTATTTTGGCCAGTCTGGTTTACGAGCTTTAGCTGGGGATCCCGTGGCCCCTGCTCATGCTGTCTGGAGGGACAGAAGGGGTCCCCTGGAGGAGGGAACTCAGGCCAGGAAGGAAAGAAGCAACTTTCGAAGGCTTCTTCCCATGGGTGGGGCTGTCCTTGTCACCAGCACGTGCGCTCGGGCTTGCCTGATCTGTCAGCTGAGGGCTGTTTGATTTGGGGCTGGCCGAGCCTGCGCTCCTGCTTTTGCTAGATCTGGGAAAAGGTGGGTCCGGTTGCTTCTTCTGTGGGTGGGAGATGACTCCTCCAGGCCGAGGCCACAGCCAGCTTGCCTGCCTCCCACAGTTCAGAGTGTTCTGTGGTTGTTTCCAGGGTTGATAGTTGCACTTAATGGGGGAGAATCTGGGACACAATTCTAAACCATCTCATCCAGAATGAAATGGAGATTTTTTTTTTCTGTACTAAGTCATTCTTCAAATGCCCACAAGAGCTGGGCCTGGGCTGAGGCTGAAGCTGGAGCCAGGAACTCAATTCAGGTCTCCACGTGGGTGGCGGGGACCCAATTACTTGAGCTATTGCCACTGCCTCTCAGGGTGCACATTTGCAGGAAGCTGGAGTCAGGAGTGGGGGCAGGCATTGAATCCAGGTGCTCAGCCAAGTGCTTGCCCTGCATCTGGTTTTAAACACTTGTCCTTCAGAATCCACAGAAGACTGGTTCCATGATTTCCTACAGATACCAAAATCCACAGATGCGCAAGTCCCTTATAAAAACTGGTATAGTATTTGCATAAACTTATGCACATCCTCACATATATTTTAGGTTATTTATAATGGCTAATACAATGTAAATGCTATGTAAATAATTGTTACACTGCACTGTTTAGGGAACGAGGGGAAAATCCTGTCCAGTTTTAAAATATAGGCACATTTTTTTCTAAATATTTTCTTTCTTTTTTTAAAATGAACTCTTATTTATTTATTTGAAAGTCAGAGAGAGAGAGAGAGAGAGAGAGAGAGAGAGAAGAGAGATCCTTCATCCACTGGTTCATTTCTCAAATGACCATGATGGCTGGGCTGGGCCAGGCTGAAGCCAGAAGCAAGGAATTCCACCTGGGTCACCTACAGTGGTGACAGGGGCCAAGCACTTGGGCCATCTCTGCCTTCCCAGGAGCGTTATCTAGGAGCTGGATGGGAAGTGGAGCAGCTGGGACTATGGGATGCTGGTGTCACAAGTGTAAGCCACTGTGCCACACGCTAGCCCATCTTAAATATTTTCAGTCCGGACTGGTTGAATTCACAGACACAGAACCAGTAGATACAGAGGGCCAACTTTATGTCTCTTGATTGTAAACATATTCCTGGGTTTTGTTTTTTAAGAAAAGTCAATATTTGCATGACTCCTGATCTTTGTTGTAGTTTTGATTTATTTTAGTGCTGCTTCCTGCTCTCTTATTTCTTTTTCTATTTATTTATTTTATTTATTTATTTTTTACACCCCCCCCCATTACTTTAATTGAATAATGAGTCAGTTTCCTTTCCCCAGTTTCAAAGCTGTTTCATGCCCCCGGCAAGAGGACCGTGCATCCCTGCCTGCTGTCCGGTAGCACTTCCCAAGGGTTGATATTTCCTATTCCATTGACATCCGGCATGGTCTGAGATTTGCTCAGCAAATGGAATACAAGTCAAAAAGATCTGTCCGGCCAGCGCCGCGGCTCACTAGGCTAATCCTCCGCCTGCGGTGCCAGCACACCGGGTTCTAGTCCCAGTCGGGGCGCCGGATTCTGTCCCGGTTGCCCCTCTTCCAGGCCAGCTCTCTGCTGTGGCCCGGGAGTGCAGTGGAGGATGGCCCAGGTGCTTGGGCCCTGCACCCCATGGGAGACCAGGAGAAGCACCTGGCTCCTGCCATCGGATCAGCGCAGTGCGCTGGCCGTAGTGGCCATTGGAGGGTGAACCAACGGCAAAAGGAAGACCTTTCTCTCTGTCTCTCTCTCTTACTGTCCACTCTGCCTGTCAAAAAAAAAAAAAAAAAAAATCTGTCCATGATGTTAGGACAGCATTAAGTTCCCCGTGAGGTCCCTCCATGGCACTTTCCCCTCTGCCATGGGGCTAAGATAAGGGCGGCCCCTTTAGCTGGGTCCGGGAGTGAAAAGATGGGGACGGCACCTGCTGCTGCATCTGAATGAGGAACAGTGTTTGTTGTGGCAAGCCTGTGGCTACAGCATGACCTCGCAGAGCTGACTGGTCAAACGTCATTCATTCTATTTTTAATTTTTTAAAAAGACTTATTTATTTGAAAGTCAGAGTTACAGAGATTGAGAGAGACAGAAGGAGAAGCAGAGAGAGAGAAAGAGAGAGAGAGAGATCTTCCATCTGTGTGCATCAGTTCCATCCAGCTCCCTCTTAATGTACCTGGGAAAGCAGCTGAAGTTGGCCCAAGTACTTGGGTCCCTGCCACCCCTGTGGGAGACCTGGGTGGAGTTCCAGGCTCCTGGATTTAGCCTGGCTCTGCCCTGCCATCTGGGGGAATGAACCAGTGGATGGAAGCTTTATTTCTTGTCTCTCTCCCTCTCACTGTAACTCTGCCTTTCAAATAAATAAATAAAACTAAAAAATTAGATTCTATACCCATAATGTCTCTTTATTAAATTACTCTTCTTTTTTGTTTTAAGTTACTTTATAATGTGTCTAACTTTAAAAAAAAAAACTATCCTATTTAACACATATGAACATTTAAAAACCGAAGCCTTTAAACTTTTGGAAATTTTGATAAGGTCCCACTCATGCTTTCTTGAACTATTCCTTCCTTCCGTTCATGTTTTCTTCTTTGATGCATCATTTACCTTTTCTTTTCTGGTCCCTCCCTTTACAGTGCCGACTGGTGTCGTCCTAGTCTTCACGGGGGTGTGCTGGGTTTGGGGGCACTCGGGTCCCAACTGCTCTGCTGTGCCCTTGTCAACAGCGCTCACCTGGCCTTGGCCCAGCACCCCATGGCCGCTGCAGTCCCTGGGGCTGTTTCTGCCTCTGGGGTGAGGGTGCTTGTGGGGTTCTCGGAGAGAGAGACGGGACGCAGAGGCTCAGAGCAGGAAGCAGTGTTTACTCGAGTCAACACGGGCCCAGGGCTGAGCCAGGAACAAAGCAGGCTTTGCCTTCTGTACAGTCTTAATCTCTTTGTCCCCCTTATGTGGTTACATGCATTCCGATTGGGTATCTTAAGGCTGCAGGGTTGCTACAGGGTTGTTACAGGGTTACACCTGCATATGTAGGTACGATTATGCCACCCCACCTTCCTCTTCTTCTTCTTGTTTTTGTTCTGGGAGGGTCTTGAACTTTTCCTTTGATGCAGGAGGGCCCTTAACTTTCCTTTGGAAAACCCCTACCTGCAGGCCTGTTTCCCAGGGCAGCGTGGGACTCTCCTCCAGCCATTTCCCCACCCATCCTCCTGTCTCTCTTCGGCCCTCCAGTCTGCCTTTGTCTGGCTTCGCAGCGTCCCTGGGCTGGGTTTGTGGGTTTGTGGGGTTGGGGGTGGGGGCGTGGCTCCCTGATGGTTCCCCATCCCACATGGCAATGGGAAGTCCAGTTCTGACTCTGTCCCCTCTTGGTTGTGATTTCCAAGGGATTCTCGGCCTCGAGTGGGGTCTCCATTCACAGGCCTGGACAAAACCTGGGATGACACCCAGTCTCTGAGCCCAGAGTGCCCCAGATGGAAGAAGCGGGGTGGCTGAGGGTCAGGGGCTCTGTGAGGTCAGCCAGGCTGGGGCATCTGTGAGGACCAGCGTCGTGAGCATGAGTCATCTGCCCCTCCAGTCATCTTCACCCTCCTGGGGTGAAGGTGGCGCTGGGGAGGTGCACGCAGCTTCAGGGCTGGAGCGCCCATGCCCTCCGCCCTGCTCCACACAGCACCCAGAGAATCATGGGGGTAGCCTTGGAGATGCTGGGGAGACCCGAGGGCGGGAAGGAGCCCCCAGGGGCCTCAGGAAGGTGACATAGGAAGCAAGGTGGCTCTGAGCTCCCTCCCACCGGTCCATCCACTGTGCTCCGTTTTGGGTGTGGGGGGCACTGCTTTGAAGCAGACACCTCGGGCCCTGCCTGGTGGAGTCGAGAGTGTGGGGGGAAGGCAGGACTGCACAGTGTTGTGGGGCCCCAGGAGGGGGATCCTGCTCCCCAGGGAGGGGCTGGCAAGCATCCTGGTGGGAGCTGAAGTAGTGGGAGGGAAGATATCTGGAAATGCAGGCTTGCTGGGGGCAGGGCCTAGGTTCCCCCTGCTTGCCCTCGCCTTGCCATGACAGGTGTTCAGGCTTGGGCATGCTCTGGAACACCCCAAAGCTGGCTGGAGGAGTTGCTACAGAACCCCCCAAACTAAGTCTGTTTGACCAACTCGAGGCCGGTCAGTTACTGCGACGGGGGCGGTGAAAGAAATTAGGCATTCGTTGCAAAGTGCAAGGCACGGAACTGGACGGCTGTCGCTGAACTCCTGGGCTCCTGGAGGGGTCGGGGGGAGGGGTCTTATCAATTGAAGTTGGGGTTGAGGGGGGCATGTTTGTTGCAGGTGTGGGTCCTCGGTTGGTCAGCAGTGTTGTGGCCTTCCTTCGATTGGTCGGTGGTCTGGCGTTCTTTGGGGATGAGGGCTCCAGTCAGTCTGGGGGGGGGATGTGCAGGTGCTGCTTACTTTTTACGCAGGGCCTGGGCTTCCTGGAAAAGCAGCCCTTCAAGATGAGAGTGACATCTGTGGCCTGACGAGTCCGATCACTGGGGGCCCTTTCAGCGTCACTCCCAGTTCCCCGAGTTATTGTTGCAAGGCCAGGGAGACTGCAAGCTGCAGGAGCTGGGGGGCCATGGTGGGCTGGGCTCTGACAGTCTCTGTGTCAGCATCCAAGGCTCGGTGTTTCACACCCTGGGGCGAGTGGGGGAGCCACAGACCTGGTGGGCACATGGGTGCCCAGGGCTCGGGCTCCTGGAACCCGGGCCTACCGGGCCAAGGCTGCTTCAAGACCTCATCAGCGCCTCCCTGCCTTGCCCTGCCTGGTCCAGGAGCTAGGCAGGACAGCCTCCGGGGAAGGGCATCCGGGCTTCTGATCTGGAGGGCCAGGGGCCCCAGCAGGTCAAGCCCAACTGCCAGTCCCGCTCCCTCTGAGTCCTCTTTGGGCTGCAGTCCCATCTGGGGCTTCCATTCCAAGAACCGCTGCGTGACCCTGGGAGGTCCCTCTTTGTTCACCTGGATTTTCTTCTCCTGGAGCCTCGGCTGCTGCGATCCCAGCCCTGACACTTCTAGGTAGGGCAAGGACCATTGTCTTTATTCCTCCAACTGCCCCTCCCCAACCTCGAAGCCCCGGATGAAGCCCTCCCTGCACCTTTGGGGGGACGCATGATTGAAAAGTGGGCCGGGAGCCCCAGCTTCCCCATGCGCCCTTCCTGCTGTGGATTTGCAGCTCAGGGCCGGGTGAGTGCCAAGCCCAGTAATCAGGAGGTAATAGCCTGGTATCAGATGAATCCCCAGAGCTGGCGGCCAGGCCTGGAAAACTCCATCCCTATGCTGCCTGTACCACTCCCGGCCGGGAAAATAATTGTGTAAAGCAGGCTGGCTCGGATCAAACCCAGCCTGACGTGGCGCAGTGCAGGCCTTGCCGGCGCCCTGGTCTGATGTGGTTATTAGTACCTTGCTTGCGGGCAAGGCTGCCCAGAGCACCAGGCGTGCTGTGATTCATTTGCCCATGCAGATCCAGAACGGTTCCTGAGCCCGCGGGGATATCTCTATAACACCCCTCCTCTCTCTCTCTCTCTCTCCCCCCCCCCCCCACCACCCCCTACTGTCTCCCGTCGCCTGCTCTGGCTGCTCTTGCCTTCCCCCTTCCGTCCGTCGCTGCTGAAATTCTTGAAAAGTGCTGATTTTATTGAGTGCGACAAGTGGCAGTTCATTAAAAAGTGGGAGCAGATGGGGAACGGGTTGTGGAAGAAGATTAATGATGCACACAGACCACTAAATAGGGCCAGGTTTGGGAGTAAACACAATCACTCCGGCTCCCTCCGCGTGGGTAATCCTGCTCTGTCAGATCCGTTCTTGTTAGCTCGCTAACGTGGCCAGGCTCAGGGGACTTCACCGGCAGTGCGCCCAGGCTGTCCCTGGTGGAGCTGGCTGCACTCTTAGCCAGGACTGGGGTGGGCAAGCGTGGGGTGGTTGGGAGGGGGTGAGAGAGTGGGTTCTACCAAGTGGATGAGCAGTGCTTTCCAGTTCAGGAGTCTGCGTATCCCTCCTGGGAGGGGACAGGGGACAGCTGGTGATCTCTTAGCCTGGTCAGGCACAGGAGTCGGTCCATCCAGGGTGGGGTTTCCTTGTGCACCTCCAAGTTTTGACTGTACCTAGATTCTCAGGGAATAGAAGCTTGCCACTACCCTTCTGGTAACCACCCTTTCATCCTCTGGGATCCCCCAGCCTGGCATGAAATTCTTGGCCCAGGGATCAGTCTTGGTTGCAGAAGGGAAGCGTGTCAGAAAGACAAAGGGGAGCTGCCTACCAAACACCCTGCTCTTACAGCCCCCAGGTCCTTCCAGAGCTGGCCTGGCCTAGATCCCTGCCTGTGGTTTGAGCTAAGAATAGGGGCTCATTCCAGACCCAGAGTGGGAGACAGTGGCAAGTTACTGGAATTTGTTCCACCCCTGCCCTGTTTTGTCCTTGGCAGGCATCACAAATGGGTTGAGCCGCCACAGCTCACTAGGCTAATCCTCCGCCTGTGGCGCCGGCACTCTGAGTTCTTGTCCCGGTTGGGGCGCTGGATTCTGTCCCAGTTGCTCCTCTTCCAGTCCAGCTCTCTGCTGTGGCCCGGGAGTACAGTGGAGTTTGGCCCAGGTCCTTGGGCCCTGCGCCCGCATGGGAGACCAGGAGGAAGCACCTGGCTCCTGGCTTTGGATCAGTGCAGTGTGCCAGCCATAGTGGCCATTTGGGGGGTGAACCAACGGAAGGAAGACCTTTCTCGCTGTCTCTCTCTCTCTCACTGTCTAACTCTGCCTGTCAAAAAAAACAAACAAGCAAACAAACAAAACAAAACAAACAAACAAAACCCAAATGGGCTGAGCCTTCTTTTCCTCCAAGTCTAGAAGGGTCCTGAGAATCCTCAACGCAGCAACCAGACAGCCACTAGCCATTTACTGGCACTGGCTGGTGACATGAGATCTGTTTCCCATGCCCGTGTTTGACACTTTGGGAAACTCTAAGATGTATGCCATAAGAGAAACTGCCGAGGCGAGCCGGAACCTTTGGAGATGAGACCTCATCTATGAAAGGAAATAGCTGGTCCCAGTGAGACCTGAGGAAGGGGCCATACTCATTACCCTGCTTCAGACACAGAGCAAATGCTAGAAGACATTCATCCCGGGGACAAACTCTTTGCTCTCCCCACAAGGCTGGCACGTGGGGTGTGGTCAAGCCAGAATCTGAGCCCTGGAAGCTCTGTTCAGTGTCCTGCACCTGTGGAGCTGGGCCAGCCTCCCTGTGAGTCGGGGTGCACCTGCGCTGGAGTGCAAGGCTTCGAGGAGGTAGTGCAGGCACATCTGACCACAGCTTCCGAGTCCATGCACTGTGACCTCCCCACTAATGACCCTGACCCCCTTCTCTGTAGTGACAAATCCCTCAGCGTGCAGTGGGTCCATCCTGGGACTACAATTCCTCTCCTCCTTGTGCCTCGTGCTGGCCATGCAGCTAAATCCTGGTCAGTGGGATGGGAAAGCGAATGTTGCGGGAAAAGGTAGGAGACTTCTTTGAAGGGGGCTGATGCGGAGGGGGAATTTTACCATCTCCTGTTTCCTTCTCCTGCGGCCTAAACTGTAGCTGTTTTGGTTCATGAAGTACTGTTAGGAATGGAAGCCACGTGCCAAGATGGTAGAATTGAAAGAGAAGGAGCCTGGGTTGGTGATAGGATGTAGCAACCATAGCAGATCTGGAGTGGCTTCTTCTATCTTATTATTATTATTATTATTATTATTTTAGAAAGAGAGAGAGTTACAGAGAGAGACAGAGCCAAAGAGAGAGGTCTTCCATTTGCTGGTTCACTCCCCAAATAACTGCAATGGCCAGAGCTATGCTGATCTGAAGCCAGGAGCTTCTTCCAGGTCTCTCATGTGGGTGCAGGAGCCCAAGAACTTGGGCCATCTTCTACTGCTTCCCCAGGCCATAGCTGAGAGCTGGGTTGGAAGAGGAGCAGCCAGGACTCCAATTGGCATATGGGATGCTGGCGCTGTAGGCTGGGTTAAACACTGTGCCACAGTGCCAGCTCCAGGCTTCTTCTATCTTAGATTTCCACTATTTTTAACCACCCAGAATCCTAACCCATCTACCTGTCCTCACACTTCAGGTGCCCTGTCTCCTAAATTCCTCCTGTGCCCTCCAGGGCCATCCCCAGCTTTGACCATGCTGTTACCCCAGTCAGAAACCTTCAAGAACAGCCCATTACCTTCCAAATAAAGACCAAGTTCCACTCCCTGGAACCCAAGACCTTCCATGCCTGGCTCTCAGCGTGTCTTTTCTGGTTATGCTTCCCGCATCCTGTGGTCCAGCCAAGTTGGGTTCTGGAGTCCCCAGACACCCCATGCCTCTCTGCCTCTCTTCTTTCACTCCAGTGGTTCCCCAGCCTGGGACACCCCACGGCCTCCATCCTGCCTGTCAAAACTGTATCCGTCTTCCAAGGTTCATGTCAAAGTTGCTGCTCCCACGAAGCCTTCCCAGTGACTGTGCCAACAGCGATGGTTGTCTCCTTGGTGTTTCCTTACTGCACTGTTTGTAGCTGTCAGCATGCACTTGATCGTATTGTCAACTCCTTGGCTCTCTGCAGGGCAGGGCAGAGTCTTGTTTGTTGCCTTGCTTTTGATGGTCCAGGGCCCACCTTGGTACCTGTGAGTTACCCAGGTGCTCCTCACTCTCTTGTCTCTGGCCTCCCCCACAGCAGGGCCCTGACACTGTGCTGAGCTCCACTGCTGAGGCAGAGGAGCTGCACCCCCCCCCCCGCCATTGCTCCCTCAGCCCTCCCTCTCACTGTCACCAGGCCACTTCCTGGGCACCAGCTGCCAGGAAGGGCGATGGATGGTGGTGGGGCCCGGCCAGCAGACCGACAGGTGCTGCCGCCTGGAGAAGCAGAGGTGTCAGGGCTGACGTGGCGGAGCTGGGCTGCTCATTAGATCCGCTGACCTGCTGTCACAGGCTCGTTCCCCTGCAGTGACAGCCTCAGGGTCCCTGTAGTGACAGACCCACCTGGGTCCCCTGTGCTCGCCGACCCTGCCCCCTCTCTTGACAGCACTGACCTATCTGGACGCTGAACGTCAGGGCTGTTGCCGTGGAGTACAAGGCCATTTGTCTTTCAGGAGGGCCGGCCCCTCCCTCAGGAGGACAGCTTGGGGCTTTCTGTCACTCTGTGGCTGTTGCAGTGGGAGGAGCCAAGGGAGAGATGGGTTGGCTTGGGCTAAACTTGGCCTTGGATCCGGGGAGTTTCAGCGATGAGTTCTACCTCAGCAAAGTCCCAGTGGAAACCACATATTGTTACCAGGATAAAGCATCCTGGGGTCACAGAGGGTTGAATCCCAATCTGTGACTTACAGGGCTATAAATGACAGTGCCGGCTCTCCCCAGAGTCCCGGGGGACCACTGTGCAGGTGCACGGCCAGCTTAGGGGCCAGGGGTTGATGTGGCCACATTTCGGAGGATGTGTGTTCTTTGGAACTTTCTCCTTCTGAGTCCAGTCCTGTCACAGCTAGAAGCACAGCCTTTGAAGTCAAACTGCCAGAGTCCAATGCTGGCTGGGTTAAGTAAGAACTGGGCTGGGGCATCCTTAACAGCTCTGGATCCCCCTTTCCTTAACGTGAGTAGCCAGACGCTTCTGTGTGGATTCTATGAGACAATAAGGGTAATAGAGAAGTTTCCAGTGTGTGGCCAGTGCTGAAATAAGCTATGGTTATCTACTAGAATGGAAGCACCCAGAAGAGAGGGATTTTATCTGTAATGAACACCCCAACACCCTCAGCACAGTGTTGTAATTAACCCCAACGAATGCTTATGGAACCAAGGACTGTGCATCTGGCGAGTTGGCTCCACAGGGACAGGACAATATTTTTTTCCGTTTCTCCTATCTCCTGTAACACCTGCTTCAGCAGTCAGCATGCAACAGATGCTTAAGGGTTAATTCATACATTTAGATACCAAGGGTTCTCGCAATGTTAGAAGGTGCCTTATATACAATAAAGTGTCCTGGCAGGGTCCTAACTAAGCGATTTCCTACATGAAACCTTCCTGGGTTTCTGGCTGGGCCCTCTCTCCTAGACCTCAGCAGAGGGTGCTGTGGGGAGGACCCAGGACTGGATGTTGGGAGATTAAGGTCTTTTCCCAGATCTTTAGGACTTCACCCATTTGGCCCTGGGAAAATCATTCTCCAACTCCGAGCCTCAGTTTCTGTAAAGCGAGGGGTTCGGTCTGGATGCCTTTCCTGCCTCCTTGGAGTCGTATGCAATTCTGACTATAAGAACCCCACCCTGGCCCATGTGTGATTATGCTCCCCACCCTATGGGGCAGGGGCATCCTTTCTCTTTGCCTCCCCTGGGGACCTGTGCACCTGTGCCTGTGGAAGCTTGGAGAGGAGCTGTGGAGGCAAGTCCATCTCTTCTGAGCTGGATCCGGGGTGAGGCTGAGTGGAGGGGCCCAGGGGCACATTGGTGGGGTGGGGATTGTCATGAGACTCCCATTTTCTGAAGCACTTTGACTTGATCCCTGGGGCGCCAGAGGAGAGATCCACAACCAGATCTGTTGACCCCTCCTCACTCCCAGGAAGAAGTCAATGCAGGAGCATGGAGGGCAGGTGTGTGCTGTGGCTGGGATGGAGCCACCAAGCACCACCATGGTTATCTCATCTGTCCCAGCATCTACCTCTAAGGGACTACATTCTGTGCAGAATTCCCCTTGGCAAAGACCTAGGTGTAGTCCACTGGAAAACCCTCCTCCATGCTCATGTGGCCAACTGCACCATGCAGCTTGCATGCCAGCCCCGACCTCACCCTAGTACAGGAGTCTGCAAAGCCACAGATGCACTTTGTGGTGTGCAGGGCAGTGCTGGGAGTAATGCAGAAATTGCACATTTTCTCACATCCCATGGAGTTACCTGTCCACATTCTACCTGCCTGCCCCACGGTGGGCCTATGGCTGACTCTCCATTCTCCCAGCTCATAACACTTTTGGGTTTCATGTCATGGGGTAGCTGGGAGCCCAGACAGAGCAGGCTGCAGTGGGGAGCATCTTGAATGTCCAAGGTCAAGCTGAGGCTCTGCTGTATGACCTTGGGCAAGTCAGCTGCTCTCTAAGCCTCAGCGTTATTGATGCAGTGGGGATGGAGCATATGCTTTGTAGTGTCCCTGTTAGAGCAAATGAGATCGTGAGGATGAAACAGATGTGGCCAGTGGTGAACGCTGGACAGAGTGAGGGGCTGACTCAGGCTGGCCGTCCAGTCCTGAGTGTGGGTAGCCCTTGTCAGCCATCAGTTCATTCCCACGGAGCATCCTCCTTCCCCAGCAGCTCCTCCTCCCTCCCCCAGAGCTCTCTGTTACAGTTTAATCCACCTAATTGAAAGACTGCTGGATCAGGCAAGGAATTTATCAAAGGGAAGAGAGGAGCCTGGTGCCATTTGGCTCCCTGCACATTTGTCCTTTCAAATCCTTGTAGATAACTCCACTTCTGCATTAGGAGCAAGACAGGATTTTGCGTGAGTGGGAGGGACAGGAGGAGGAAAGGAACCAGGATGGGATGCAGGCAGAGACTGGTGGGGGCTGTCAGGGCTTTTGGTGGCACTGGTTCGGGGCCCCCTCGGGCAGAAGAGGGGACATGGCTGAGACAGGGAGGGGAAGTGGCACCAGAAAAGGCCTCCTCTGCCTGCCAGGCTGCCCTGGAGCCAGTTCTCTGATGCACAGAAACCAGTGGACCCTTGGTACCTGCTGTGATCTGAATGCCAGTGTCCTGGCAAGTGCAGATGTGGAAACTTAACTCCCAAGGTGACCAAGGTGACAGGGTTAAGAGGTATGGTCTTTGGAGTCGATCCTGAGTGTTCTGCTTTCCTGACAGGTTAGAGCCTTCCTAGAGGGGCTGCGGGGAGTTGCGCCCTCTGCCCTGTGAGGACACAGCAAGAGGATGCCACCTGTGACACCAAACCTCCTGTGCCTCCATCTTGGACTCCCCAGCCCCTAGAACTGTGAGCAGTAAATCTGTGTTGATTAATTGCTTAGTCTGTGGTGATTGCGATAGCAACCTGAACTGGCTAAGATAAAACCCTCTTCAGAAAACTACCCCATTTGGAGAGGAGAACTGGGGGTGGTATCAGAGACTTGACCAGGAATTTCTCTGTGTCCTGCCCAGCTTGACTAATTGGAGGTGGTGTGTCCAGGAAGCCCCAGTGGGAGTGAACAGGTGGGGCCACATCTATAAGACAGTGGGTGCTATTTATGAACTAAATAATTCTATTTCCAAGAAGTCCCCAGAGGAGGTTCTTATTAATTGTATTTTATGGTGGAAGACACTATGGCTTGAAGGTATTTACTGCAAGCAAGTGGAAGGAGGCTGAGCCTTCCAGGGTGGCAGATGAATGGGGCAGCCACGTGACAGGCCTGGAAGGGAAACAACACAGCAGTGCTCTGTGTGGCTGGGCTCCCGTGTGCACGGGCATTTGGAGGAGGAGGCCCAGCCCTGCCTTCGAGGAGCTGGCTGGGGGAGGGAGGAGCTGAGATGAATGCTGTGATAAATATAAGGCAGTGTGGCGAGTCAGCGCTGGGAGGGAGTGTTTGTGCCCTGTACTGTGGGAATCCCAGGGGAAGATAATTAGTTTCCTGATGATGGAGCAGCTGCCAGGAAAAGCTTCACAGAGGAGGTGGCATTGGTCTTGTTGAGCACTGAGAGATTGGGTTTTAGGGTGTTGATATAGGTCAGTAGTTTTCTAGAAGAAATTAGCATCTGCCCTGTGTTTCAATATGGTATCACATAGGATTTTTAAAAAACCTTTTTTATTTATTTGAAGGAGAAACAAGCAAGAAAGAGACAAAGAGAGGGGAGGGGGCGGGGAAACGGAGGCACATGGAGGGTTAATACCATGCCTGAGGTCATACTGTAAGTGGGACCAGAACTGCAGTTGGAGGAGCCCAAGACTCCCAGTTCCGGTCCGTGTCCCTTCTGTGGCACTGCAGATGAAGCTCTAGTCCCAGGATTCCCTGCTTCTGTGGCCGAGAACAACTTCCCCGGGGCACGCAGAGGATCAGGCCAATGGAAGTCCAGCCAATTTGTTTGGGAGGGTTTCTCTAGAGGGCCCAGGCATTGTGGAAGCCCCGGGTTCGAATATTGGCATCTCCTCTCATAGCTGTGTGATCTCAGGCAAATTAATCAACCTCTATAATTTGTCAGCTGCAAAGTGGGAAAAGGAAAATCTCCCCAGCAATAAAAGAGGAGGACATACAAGGGACCCAACAGCAGGATGCAGAGCATTCTGTTTTTCCTAAGTGCCCAAATCTACTCTGTTCTGGGGGAAGAGGTGCACCAGGCGGCACTGTTGATCGGCAGAGGAATGCTGAAGCTCAGTGCAGCAGAGGTGGCCAGGAGACCTGGGAGGGGTGTCCTTGCCCTGCGATCCTGGGAGCTTTGGTTCAGGCCCAGGGGACGTCAGCCCTGGGGACAAAAAGCAAGACTTCATGACGATGTCCCATCCTGGCTGAGATCAGCTGCCCTAGGCAGGGACCAGGCTTCTCTGGGGCAGTCTGTTAGGTTTTGTGTCTGCAACCCCGGGGTGTGGGAAAACATCCTCCCTTCTGCACCCCAGGTTCTGCTCGGGCCTCTGCCTGCTGCTGCCTGCTGTCAGCAGGCAGACACAGGGCGTCTGCACGGGCACCGGTGCGTGCGAGGTGATTACCCCTTTAATGTTTAATGTGCTGAAAAACCATTAGACCCCGAAATGGACAAGTTCTCAGTTGGTAACTTTAATTATTGTTAAGGCTTGGTCACGCCTGCTTATTAGCAATTATGCTCAGAGTCTCCCAGGGTGCCGCTGGCCTTCCCCCTTTTCTTCTGCCTCCAGGGGAGAGCAGGTTTGCACACTGCTGCCTTCAGGAGGCTGGAAGGGCAGCTGCGGGCACTCGGGGGCCTGCCATTGCTGCCCTCTGTGGCCTGGCCTTGCTTAGAAAGGAGAGGAAGCTGCCAGTGCATCTGGGAGGGCTCGGGGTGGGGTGGGGGTGATGCACACCCAGTGCCCTTCACAAAGCGCGTCTGATTCCTTGATCTCATTTCCTTCTGCCAATCAGCACCCCCATTTCACAGATAAGGAAACTGAGCCTCAGAAAGATTAATAGCAGCCATTTGCTGGAGTGCTGCCCTGGCTGCACCTGTCTCTTGGACAGCTGCCCGCTGAAGCTTTGGGGTGAACTGCCATTAAAAATCCCGTGTGGCCTCAACCTTCTCCTGTTCTCTCCCCTCTCCACTTCCAGAGCTGCCCGGATCAGGAGTGGGCTCTTGGCCCCTACTGGGTCTCTTACAGGCTCTTGCCTGGAAACAGTGAGTTGGATGGTGGACCTGGGAGAGAGAGAGAGACAGAGACAGATAGACACAAATAGTTGATAGTTGATAGATGAGAGAGAGAGAGAGAGAGAGAGAGAGAGAGAGAGAGAGGACGTGAAGCTGCAGAAGGGGCACAGGAAGCTGGCTGGCTGCTGACTGCTCTGCCAGGCCCGGTCTGCCAGGTTCTGAGACATCCCTCATCCTTCCAGTGAAAGCCCCTCGCTTGCTTGAGATCATTCCCATTCCCAACTCCTCTGCAGAGCTCAGACTCTGCCACTCTGAGGCCAGCCCTGGTGATCCCCGGGGCAGCTGCAGTGTCCCCTTTTGACTTTCTGGGCTAGGTGGGCACAGCCGTAGGGTTCCAGTGTGGCAAGAGGAAGGAATGGCTCCACACTCCACACCCCAGACCACTGACCATGTCCTCGTGCCCTGGGGAGCCTTGCTGGAGGAGCCCCCTCCTCCTGCCACCCATCACCCAATCCAGAAATCCTAGCGTGGGTCGTGCTCAGGCGGATGGCGGGGAGAGCCACGTGCCGGCAGCCCTGCCTCTGGCCCTGGGTTTTAGGAAGGGGAGGGGGGGAGCCAAACAGAAGGAAAAGAGTGAACATGAGTAATGGGCCTGGAATGAGGCGTACGAGATAACACTGAATAATAACGCGTCAAAAGCTACAAGATGTATTTTTTTATTTCCCAGTGGAGTTTCCAGTGCGCTAATCCATCACTGTAGAGCAGGCAAGATTATGCTTCCCCCAAAAAACTCTGGGAGATAAATGTGAGTAAATTAGGGTTTATTATATTATTTGGGGTGATATAATTTCCAAGCGGGCCCTTATTAAATTACTTCCTCTGGCGCTGACACCTCCCGCCGCCCGCGCCCACACCTTCCGCCACTCTCCCTGTCTGCAGCTGCTTTGTATTTTAATGCCTCTCATCATCCTCGCGTGGCAGGGCAGGGGCCGGCGCAGGGCGGGAAGGAGGTGCTGAGTCACAGCTGCTGGCCTCTCGGGGATCACAGAGCCACAGGCGCACACGTCACCAGTGCCAGACCAACAGGGGGCAAGCCCGTCTGAGCCTTCGGAGAAACCCAAAGCCAAGAGGAAGTGTGATTTGCTGCAGGTCACGTGACGCGGTGGAACAGAGCCCTGCCTGGTACCCTACATGCCAGCTCCCGGGCCATCCCCAATTCTTGGCCAGGGAGTCTTGTTCAGCCCATCAGTTTTCCTGGAGGCTTCAAGTCCAACACAGGAACCCCGAAGAAGCTGGGGCCTGAGGGCATGTCTCATAGATCTTCCCAGTGACCCGAAGATGAGAGGAGGCCTGTGGTCTAGTCTTGGCCTGATCCCAAAAGGCTGTGTGAGCTTAGACAAGTGGCTTCACCTTTCTGAGCCTTTCTAGTAAACACACCATCTTTATAGCCCAAGGGCTAGGAATGTGTTGTAGGAGTGGAATCTGCTTTTTTAACGAAATCTTTTTCAATAGACTCTAACTCATAAGATGCTTAGCTGGGAAGTTACTTGGATGGAAGGAGGGGCCTGGGGCTGAGGGCCAGGGCCCTTTGGTCCCACTGCCGGGCTCCCTCAGCCCCCTCCTCCTTTCCTCACCCAGTTTGGAATCCAATGCCCGGTTTTGGCATCTGGCCCTGCTCTCAGCCCACTGAGTTGTCCCCTCTAATGATGAGTGCCCACCCCTCCTCCAGCCCCACCGCTCTCCGAGCAGACCTTCTGGGACCCGTCACTGCAGCCTGGTCCTCCTGGGCCCCAGGAGAGCGAGACAGTGAAGCTCAGCCTAGTGGTAAGTACATGGCTTTGTCACTCACCGTGCATGACCTGGGGCAAGTTGTTATTGTTGAATCTCTATATTTCATGATCTTTAAAATGGGATAATAATGATGTTGACCTCACGAGGCAGTCTGTGGGATTGAAATGACAAAGCACCCGTGGAGTGCGTGGCGTGGTGTCTGCACACGGCGAGTCCCAGTGCCTCAGCCTCATTGCAGATTCTGCCACTTACGGGCGTTGTGGGTGAGACTTAGAGAGCTAAGGGCTTCATTACGGTACAAATAGATGCTTAGCAGAGGATCAATGGCAGCTGCTATTTTTGTTAGCTATTATCATAACAGGCCCCACGGGGAGGCATGGTGAATGCCTTCTCATCGCCACTCTCGAGGGACTCCCAAGCTCCGCCTGTCCACCCAGACGTGAGCAGTCGACTCTAATGCTTCCCCCAGTGGGCGGTCTGGGCCTTAGCAGAGGACACTGCAGGGGCCTGGGGGTGACAGCTGTGAGGAGCTGCTAAGGCTTCAGAGAGAGTGGGGGTTACTTTGCTATTTCTGCACAACAGATTACTGTTGGCTCTGCAGTTTAAAACAACACCCACAGGGGCTAGCGTTGGGGTGCACCAGGTTAAACTGCCCCCTGCGATGCCATGGCATCCCATAGTAGAGTGCTGGCTGCTCTGTTTCCCATCCAACTCCCTGCTAATGTGCCTGGGAAAACAACAGGACATGGCCCACATACTTGGGCCCCTGCCACCCAAATGGGAGACCTGGATGGAGTTCCTGGCTCCTGGACTGGCTGTGGCCATTTGGGGAGTGAACCAGCAGGTGGAAAATCTCTGTCTCTCCTTCTTTTGCTGTCAGTCTGCCTTTCAAATAAGTAAATAAATATTAAGAAATAATTATACCTCTAGACTCTTGGAGATGGACAGGAGGATGGTGGCCGCCAGGGGCTGGGGACAGGGAGAAGGGGGGAGTTGTTGTTTAATGGGGACACAATTTCACTTTTGCAAGGTGAAAATGCTCTGGAACCCTGGAAGGCAGCGGTGATGGCTCAAGCAGCAGAGTCCTCGCCACCTGTGTGGGAGACTTGGATTGAGCTCCTGGCTCTGAGCACTAGCCTGGTTCAGTCGGCCACTGCAGGAATCTGGGGAGTGAACCAGCTGATGGGAGCTCTTGCTGCCTGTCTGCTTCTCAAATAGCTAAAATCAGTCAATAAAAATTAAAAGGAAATTCTGTGGGGAAGGCTGGGGTGATGGCAGCACCGCGTGGATGTCCTTGACACTTCTCTTAGTGATGCATTTAAAAATGGTTAGGATGGTGAATTTTAGTTAAGTGTACATTACCATGATGAAAATATTAGAAAGGAAAAAGTGGCAGGGACTGGCAGCATGGTGTAGTAGGTTAAGCTTCTACCTGTGGCGCCACCATCCCATATAGGCACTAGTTCAAGTCCAGGCTACTCCTCTTCCAATCCAGCTCTCTGCTATGGCCTGGGAAAGCAGTGAAAGATGGCCCAAGTGCTTCGGCTCCTGCACCCACGTGGGAGACCTGAAAGAAGCTCCTGGCTTTGGATCAGCTCAGCTCTGCACCAGCAGGTGGAAGACCTTTGTCTCTCTTTCTCCCTCTCTCTGTCTGTAGCTCTGCCTCTCAAATAAATTTTTTAAAGATTTATTTATTTATTTGAAAGAGTTACACAGAGAGAAGGAGAAGCAAGGAGAGAGAGGTCTTCTTTCCGATGGTTCACTCCCCAATTGGGCGCAACAGCCAGAGCTGCGCCAATCTTAAACCAGGAGCCAGGAGCCTCCTCCCAGTCTCCCACACGAGTACAGGGACCCAAGGACTTGGGACATCTTGCACTGCTTTCCCAGGCCACAGCAGAGAGCTGAATCGGAAGTGGAGCAGCCAGGACGTGAACTGGCACCCATGTGGGATGCCAGCACTGCAGGTGGCAGCTTTACCCACTATGCCACAGCACCAGCCCCTCTCAAATAAATTTTTTTAAAAAAGAATGACAACATCAATAACTTGCACCTCCTGTCTGTGCTGTCCCAGTTCCGGGGGCCAGAAGTCTGGCAGCAGTTGGCGCCGCAGCTCACTAGGCTAATCCTCCGCCTGCGGTGCCGGCACCCCGGGTTCTAGTCCCGGTTGGGGCACCGGTTCTGTCCTGGTTGCTCCTCTTCCAGTCCAGCTCTCTGCTGTGGCCCGGGAAGGCGGTGGAGGATGGCCCAAGTGCTTGGGCCCTGTACCCGCATGGGAGACCAAGAGGAAGCACCTGGCTCCTGGCTTCAGATCGGCGCAGTGTGTCGGCCGTAGCAGCCATTTGGGGGTGAACCAACAGAAGGAAGACCTTTCTCTCTGTCTGTCTCTCTCTCATTGTCTAACTCTGCCTGTCAAAAAAAAAAAAAAAAAAAAAAAGTCTGGCAGCGCTGAGAGTGTGTGCTGTGCTGAACTCAAGGTGCTGGGGTGCACTCCTGCCTGGGGAAAAACCCAGCGCTGAGCTCACTCGTGATGTGGGCAGTTGTAGACCTGAGGCCTCTGTTTCCTTGCTGGCTGTTGGCTGGAGCCCCTTTCAGCTCCCAGGGGCCCCTCCTCTCGCCGCCAGGAGACAGCTCGGGCCTCCCAGCTCTATGGTTCGAGGCTGTGCTTTGAAAGGGTCCTGCCTGGGTGCTCTCTGCATCTGAGGGTCACCTGGCTTCAACTCCAGCTGCACGAGTCTTTCCCATGTTCCTTAGATGCATGTTGATCGAATATCCAGGCAGTTTAAATGTGCGCCCAGGGGAGGTATCCCTGGGTGGGAACTGGAGGATCCTCAGGCTTTGAAAGGTGAAGAAGAGAGGGAGCGACCCCAGGGCTAGCGGGAAAGCGTGAGGCTGTGAGCAAGCTCTGGGCCCCGTGCTTGGTTACCAGGATACCGGTGAGCACGATGGGCACGCCCTGTCTCCTCTAAGTGCAGCCAGTTGTGGGAGGAGGAGAGGAAGCCAAGAAAAGAGTTGAAGAAGTTGCCCGCACCTGCTCCCCATGTCCCCGCTCGGGGCTGCTCCTGCAGGCCTCTCCTCCACTTGGCTCAGGAGGACGCCTGGGCTGGCGCTGGGAGGAGCCCGCGAACGGCCAAAGAGCCCCATTCTGGGGGGGGCAGGGGGAGGCAAGAGAAAGTACAAAACTGTTTGATCAGTGTCTGGCCCCTGGGAAAGAGCTAAGTGTCTTTTTGCTGGCAGCTGCAGCAAAAGGTACAATCATTAGAAGGTGGCATTTTGCATTAAAATTGTTCCCATCAGCCAGTGACATTTTCTTGTTCCTCCTGGTCAGGAGACCTTTCAGTGCCACGGATTCAAATGACTCGGGCGTCAGAATTTCCTTCCCTCTGGGAGAGGAACCTAGCCCAGTCACCTGGGGTGGATATGCGCATTATACGAGGTTAAAAAAGCAGAGGAACTCGTGAGGGGAGCAAGGGCTAAGGGGTGTACATGAGCAAAGGGAGGAAAGCAGGGTGCAGGTGCACCTGTGGGCTTTGTGCAACCCAACTGCTTGTGCTCTGAGCGTGGCAAAGCCTGGGAAATCGGGCGCAGCAGGCGTGTGCCCTGTAAGTGTGTTCATTGCTGTGCTAGAAGGAGCCTTCAGGGTACTGTGTGAGTGTGCACCGAGGAGCGGCGTGGGCAGCCGTGCATGAGAGTGTGTGCACGGACGCCCTTTGGAGCCTGGGCGTTGTGAGTGGTCCAGCTCATGGCCCTGTTATTAGCTACTCTAAAGGGCAGTGGCGGCTGAACCTGTGCATTTCCCACCTGCCCACAGTCTCCCCATCCCTGGAAGGGACGCCCCACACGCCCAGGTGTTACGCCTCAAACTCAGGAATCCTCCTTCCTCGTTTTTTTCCATCCAAAGTTCAAGTGTCTCCCCTTTAGATAGGCCGACTCTGACTACTTCAGTCAAGACAGCTGCCCTGGCCCCTCCTCAGTGTTCTGCACTGCGTTGCAAACCCCCTTTCCTGTCCAGCGTTAGCTCCCTGGGAAATCCTCTCACTCCGTGTTTGTTTATTGTGGACAGTGTCCTCCTTCCGCCTGCAGAATGCGACTCCCTGAGAGCCAGGTTCATTCTGACTCCTGCACTCCTGGGAGCTGCCTACAGCAGGCTCTGACCTCTGCACTCGCAGGAGCTGTATACAGCAGGTCCTGCACTCCTGGGAGCTGTATACAGCAGGCACTCTACCAAATCTGGTTTGTAGGCTGAGTGGTGAGCAACTTGTCTCCTTGTTCTGCCCCGGGGCTGTTTTAGGTCTCAGGGGCCTTTCGGTATTGCTTCATTGCTGCAGGCACAGGGACACAGCGAGTGAGCTCCTTGTCTCAGAAAGAGACTGAGTGTGCACTGGTGGCCCCCAGCGCCATGGTGTGGCATGGGAGGATTGTCCAGAACTGGTCGGTCCTTTCTGACCTCCCCAGCTGCTCTGATCACAGCCCTGCCTGCAGGTGCCCTTGTTGTGGCCCAGAGGGCCCCTCCTGTCTTCCTTGACTGGAACCCACTCTCCTCCTTCCAGCCTGGGCTTGAATATTCATGCCCTGTGAGGTCATCGGCCCCTCCCCAGATGGAACCAAGGCCTCGTTGTCCTTGCTCCTGGGGCCCTTTCTGTGTGTGCTTGGCTATAGCTGTGGCCACTGTGCTTCTGTTTGCTTGTGTGTGCCCTGTAGCAGACCCAAACCTCTCGCAGACAAGGCTTGTAGCTGGGCATCCCCAGGGCACCCGAGAGATGCTTGGCAGCTGTTTGCAGCAGGTGTGTGCGTGACGGAGGTCTCGCAGGAAGATGCGAGATGCAACTCCCACAGTGGACTCTGCTCTCCGCCGATTCCCCTCAGCCGCCCTGACTTTGTAGCACCAGAGGTTGGCCCTTCTGGTGGCTCCTGGGCTCTGCTTTCACCAGGTCTGGTGCTGCACCTTCCCCCAACCTGGGACACCAGGCCAAGGGGCATGTGGGACTCAGGCCACTGGGGGCTCATGAGGCTCCTCTCTCATTGGGCCCAGGTGGATTGTTCTGGAGGGACACCCCCAGTACCACTCTCTGAGAGGCCAGAGCTAGCTGAGGCTGCAAAGCTGAGCCCCAAAGACTGGGACTACATCCCACCAGCAACGTGAGCTCTTCTGTCTAGAAGAGCAAGGCAGCGGGGGGCGGGGGCCTACCGAGACTCAGCCTGCGCTGGGCACACGGAGCGGAGCGTCTGGTGTGGCTCAGCCCCCGGGGCGGGGTTCATGGATGCACAGTGCTGGAGGGTGCTGTGGGGCTGCACCTGAACTTGAAACCTGGGCCAGTCTGGCCCTGTGCTCTGAGCCACAGCCTCAGGGTGAGAGTCCCAAATTTGTCCTCGCCACAGTGTTTTCATCTGCGCAAGGCTCCTGGGTACCAAGCTCTGTGTTGTGCACCATCCCACAGAATCGCCAGGGCCTCTCTATGGGATTCACCCTACTCTAGTGTCCATTTTTCAGATGGGAAAACTGAGGCTTAAGCCAACGAAGGTCCACCTCACTGCACAGTGAGCCAGGTCCGGGATTTGAACTTGAGCTGCATGTAGCTATGAAGCTCATGTTCATGCAACTTTGCATTCTGTCGCATACTGTTCCATGCAACCTTGCATTCCTGCCAGGCCTAGTTCCTAGGGCCCAAGGGGCGGTCTGAAGAGGTCACGGCTGACCACAATGTGGACGGGTTCCAGTGCAGGACCACGGCTGTGTGGCCTGGAGCCCAGGTCGTGCACCTCTCCCTGGTGTGGCTCCCCGCCTTCCTCTCCCCACCAGCTCATGCGGGGCTGCCCCCTGGGGGCAGGTGCAGGCTGGTGCCCTGTCTGCCTGCTTCTGCTGCCGCTAAACTTTACACTGGGCTCTGTCATTAGCCCAACAACAAGCTCCCTGTTTGCCTAGCCCTGTCCAAATTTGCTCGGCGCAAGCAGGAGCCCGTGGTAAGTAAACGGTTTTCTGTTGATATTTGAGCACTAATGAAGAGGCAGCGAGCAGGGCCCATTAATAACTGAGGAGATGATGGTGTTTGCAGAAGGCCTGTATACAGCGTGTCAGCCTGCCCAGGCAGGGCCCGCCTCCTTATTGATTTCCCAATAAGCAGAAGCCTGGGATTGCTCCCGTGCCGGGAGGGGAGGCCTCCTCTCTGCCATCCCTGGGCTGGGTCGCCTCCCCCTGGCTGCCGGCACCCTACAGACACACGCGGCCTGGGTCCCACATGAGGGTGGGTGGTTCATCCATTCTTCAGTCAGTCATTCCGCGTGCATGGATGAAGCATCCTTTATCCGTGGGTCGTTCTATCCATAGCCACGTCCCTGTTCTTGCCCAGAAACACAGTCTGTTCTTGCTCTTTCTGGGGCCGTGGTGCCTGATGCCTCTGGGCAGGGACACAGGGTGAAGGCTGACTCCGTGTGTGCTTGGACTTCTGCTCACTTACCAGGTGGTACCCTCCTGTCAAACGCTGCCGTCACTGCCGTCAACTTGGACTGGCCAATGCCTGATCTGTGACAGGAGAAGGTTCCCTGACAGCCCTGGGGGAGGGCATCTTTGGCCCTGGGGGAGGGCATCTTTCTATCCCATGCTGTCTTTTAGTCCTGGGGTCCAGCAGGCTCAGCTTGGGAGTTTCTGGCCTTAGTTTGGGAGAGGGACTGCAGGGCAGAGCTAGGGGCCCACTTGCCCTTCCAGATCCTGGGTTTTCCTGGGAGATGCCATATCAGGGTTAGGTCATGGCCTTCTGAATGCCTAACCTGTACCTGGTTTGGGGATAATCCCTGGTCTGTCTCATGGGAGACACCAGGATGAGTAAGGCACTATCCTGTCTGATGGGCTTGCAGAAAGCTGACTTACACAAAAATTGGAGAAAAATTATAATAGGCTGTGAAGAATGAAAATATGGGAACAGAGCAGAGGGTGGGAGAAGGCAAGGAGGGCTTCCCAGAGGAGGTGACATTTAAATTGGCTCTGTAAGGCTGGTTAGGAGCTCATAGAAGCCACAGAGACTGCTTCCCCTGGTGGAGGAGAAAAAGATTGGCACCTGCCACTGACAAGCCAAAGACCCAGACTTGTGTCCCCTGGAAAGGGTCAAGTTTTGGGGTCGGCTTTGCAGGAAGATTCCTGAGTTGGGAGTCAGGTCTTGAGGTTGGGACTGGGTGAGATGTCCTCTTGGACTGAGTGTTGGTGCTCACAGCCCTTCCCCCACTGAGTGCTCCTGGGAAAAGATGAAGGAGTGGAGCGGAGAGTGGAGACTCGGACTGTTCCTCGCTGGCCGGCGACTTCCCCTCCGGGAGCCTCCGCGCGCTTGTCTGTCAGGTGGAGCTGGCAGCACCTGCCCCCAGGCAGCCTGGGGAGGCTCAGCTGGGGTGACAGTGAAGGTGCAGGGAAGCAGAGCAGCAGGGCTCCAGTCGGCTGCCAGGGCACCAAGACACAGCCCAGGCGCACGCGGGGCCCTTCCACGTCAGCAGCCGCTGCTCTCCCTAAGCCCTGGCTGGGGTCGGGGCCCGTGGGTAGACCACTGAGAAGAGAGTGTGTGGCAGGCGTGCAGGGCCAGGAAGTGAGTGGGAGATGGAGATGGAGGGGACGCCTCAGCTGGGCCTAGGGAAGCCAGGCTTGTGCTGTGTCCTCCCTCCCAGGACTTGGGGGCCCCTGGCAGGACTGCCGGGCTGAGAGCCCTGAGCCCTAGGGGCTAGAGAGCAGCCCTGACCCCCTTGGGGAGCTGGAAGGGGTCTTAGAACTGCAGGACTAAACCGCCCCCTTGGTCTTTGTTTTAGCTTGCTACTGCCCCTTTCCTCGTGCCCATTGTCAAATCCCAGGGAGTCCAGCCGAGGGCTATTGTGAGACAGCTTTCAGCTGGACTGCGATGCCCAGGTGAGCGGTGTCTCGGCGGTGTGGCCTCCTTTCTGCCATCCTCGCCGCCACGTTGCATCACTCCCTGCCCCTCACTGCGAGAGGGACAGCAGCAGCCCCAGCTCTGCCCTCAGCTCCGGCCCCGGTGCCAGGTCAGCACAGACACCTGCCATGGCGGGCAGCTTGGCTGCCTCTGGACTCCTCTTGCAGGCTGGGGACCGGGTCCGGACCCAGCCAAGGAAGAGTGTCTTTGGCGAGAAGGAGAAAGTGATGTTCAGTTGCGCTGGGAGTCGTGCTCAGTGTCAAGTGCAGAGGCACGCACCCTGGCTGCGCCTTAGGATCACCTGCAGGTTGCAGGTGGCACGTGGGCCCCATCTGAGAGTCATTGGAGCAATACCTAAAAAGCTGCCTGGGTGGTTTTGGTGCACAGGAAGAGCTGAGAACCGCTGGGCTGGGGAAGGTTTGTTTATCTTCTGGGTGTCGTCTCTGTGAGGCCGTTCCCTTGTCCTGCCTGTGGGAGTTGTTAGATCCGAGGTCCCCTCTGATTGCCATCAAGGGGAAGACTTGATGGAACCTATTGCCTGAGAGCCTGGGCCGGAGGTCAGGAGGAGGAAGCAGCTGGATCCAGGGAGGGAAGAAGAGAGACCCAAGGTCTGGGGGTGGGGGTGGGGGGACGAAGGAGCAGAGGCAGGGGACCTCGGATGCCAGCCGAGGGCACTTGGTGTGGAGGACTCTGCCCTGGTCTGTGTGCATGCTGGCTGTCTGGTGTATTCTGATAATGGGGCCACCTTCCTGTGCCTCCAGCTCATAAGAGAGCACAGCTGAGGGTAATATTTGGGGAGTTGCGCTTTGGAATTTGGGAGCAAACATGCAGAACCGGGCTGTGCTACAGATTATCATCACTTGTACTGAGTGTCTGTTTGCCTCACGACTGTGTAAATGCTGGGCTTGGGGCACAGGGCAGGGGATGGAGTCGCCTTGAGCCATGGGTGCCACCAGATAGCCACAGGGACATGGGGACCAGCCCCGCTGAGAATGGAATTGCAATTTGGGGAAGAAAGGATTGGATGACCCCTATGAAGAGTCAGATTTTGGGTGTTAACTGAGAGCATGAAAGGAAGTGAAAGAGCATTAAAAAGTGACCTCAATGGGCATCCAGTTTCTTAAGGAGCTCATCTTTTTTTTTAAGGGGAGAGGAAGTGTGAGTAGGAGTGCTGGGGCTCATTCTTGGCCTATGAGGTTGACCCCTGGGGAGCTTGGCTGCTGCAGAGGGAGTGGGTACTGGGAATCAAGCCGGCTCTGCAATCCCTGACAACTGGTCACCCACGAGTGAGCACCACCGATTCTTCCAGAAACTGGAGAAGGAGGTTAGGAATGTGGTGCTGAGAATGTGAGGAGATTCGTCGTAGGACACTCTGCACAGAGTGGCTGGCAGGGCGGGGCGGGGGGGGTGGCGCTTACAGGTAGGGAGGGCTGCAGCTCATGAGAGATGTTGGTGCACCCAGCGCCGCTCAGACTGAGGGTCTGTGCAGCTTGGCCCTGCCCTGCCCTGGCAGGAACACACGGCAATGTGGGAGCAGCCGCTTTCTCCCTCACTCAGCATCTCCCCTGGGCGTGTTCTGGAGGAACCAGCCCCAGCCCTTGTAGACACAGTGGTGAGCGTTGCTGCTGCTTTTCCACCCACGTGGGTTGATGAGATGAGAGGAGGGGCCTGAGCACCCTTCTTCCCTCTCCTGCCAAGGCGGCCCTGCCTGCAAGGAGCCTGCGGGATTCCCCTCCTTCCCAGCAGTGAACATGCACAGGAAAAATCCCTGCAGTTCAGCGTGCAAAGTTCAAGTCCAAGTCAAAGCATTAAGGGCCTTGCTGTGAATGCAAGGTGTTTGTGAACCCAGGCTTCTGAGTGGTGTTTGTGAACCCAGGTTTCTCAATCACAAAGCTGGAGGTTCTATCTGCTCCCATGGCTGGAACTGAGAAGTGAGCCAGGCAACAGACAACAGCCTGATGGGCTGGGGGAGAGAAGGCACTGCAGGGACGGGGGTGGCCTGGGTCCAGAGGCAGCATCCAGAGGAGTGTCCTCAGAAACAAGGCTGTAGCACTGCTTGGGGCCGACCATGGAGGAGTCTGGACTCCACTAGACAAATGTCTAGGGAGACCCTAAGGTTTGCTTATGGCAAAAATGAGAATTTTAAGAATCTAAAGACTCAGGGGCCAGGGGGCGTTAGGTGTCCTGGGAAACTCCACGGGGTCAAGTGTGGAGGTGTGGATGCATTCTGAGAAGCTGGGAAGAAGGAGGGGTGAGGTAGGGGGTGCAGGGAGAGCAGGGCCCAGCGGAAGCCTCCTGGGGGAGGCGGGGCTGCCTCAGGAGGTGAGGGGCTGGGGATTTAGATGTGAAAGTCATTGTTACACAAGAACGAGAGATGGGAGAAGATGGCTGGAGACACACGATGAGAACATGCACAGGTGTGGGGCCATGGCCGCGGGTGGAAAGAGGTGTGAAAGAGGCAGGCAGGGAGTGGCCGGAGGGCCAGGGAGCCAGACAGCAGTGACACAGCAGCCAGGCTGAGATCCATGACTGTGAGTGCTTCCATGAAGTAAGGGTTTGATACCGAGTTGAATTTAAGAAGAAAGGGGTTGTGCAAAGTGAAGAACACCTCTCAGATATCATAGAGGATGAGGATTGAGAAGGGCTCTTCGAGGTGGTCCCTGGGGGTGCTGAGTGGCTGTGGCCATATTAATAATAACCTAGTTGGTGGGAGCCAGGCCACAGGTGGCGAGGAAGTGGGGGCTGACCCCTCTGAAGCTGGAATGGGAGAGGGGAGGGGAGCAGAACCCAGGAGTCCAGGGAGAAGCAGGTGTGTTTGCAGCAGAGCCTGGAAGTGGGAGTACAGGGGCTGAGAGGGACCAGGAGCTCATGGTTTCCTTGCCCGGCTTCCGCATTGTGACTCCATGTTTCCCTTCTCTCTGGCTGGAGGGTCGGGGGCTGCAGGCCAAGGGGCAGACAGCAGCTACCTTAGTAAAGCTGGAGAGACGGCACGGGCTGCCGGCAGCACCATGGTGTGGGGGCAGGGAGACTCAAGGGGTGCAGTCAGGCTCACTGCAGGCCTGGCTGTCCCGGGTGGTAGCTTCATTGTGGGCTGCTGAGAGGGGAGTGGGTTTGCTGCCTCCTGTCCGCTCTGCTTGTCCTTGCTACAGGGCCTGCGGGGCAGGCGGTAGTCTCAGCTGCTCCCCCGCTGTTGCTGCAGATACCGCGGACAGCTCCAGGAGCAGCGCGAGCCGATTGGCTGGAGGAGAATGCGGCACGGATCCTCATTGGAAACGCGCCTCTCGCTCCTGCCTACGCTGGGACATTGTCTCACTGCCTTCAAAGCCCTCCTCATACAAACCTGACTCCTCTGCTCCTGGAGACTCAAGGTCAGGGCCCTTACACAGCCCCTGAGGCCTCCTCCAGCAGGTCCTGGATTTCTCCTGTCCCCAGCACCCCAGCACCCCAGCCTGCCTGGCCTCTCCTTCTTCACAGAACATTTTCTTGTTTCCACAAGTGCTGAGCCCACTCTTGGGGACACCCCTCTGCCTCTTGTCTTTTTGATAATTCCTGCTCATTAAAAAAAAAAAAAAGATCTATACGTTTATTTGTTTGAAAGGAAGAGGAGGATGGGAGGGGAGTGGGGGTGGGGAGAGAGACTGTTCCATCTGCTAGTTCACTCTTCAAATGGCTGGGGCTGGGCCAGGCCGAATCCAGGAGCCCAGAACTCCATCTGGGTCTTCCCCAGTGACTGGCTCAGGAAGTGGTGTTGTGTCTCATATTTGGGCCAATAAGACACGAGCAAGAGGGAAAGAGGAGGCTTTTGCAGGAAAGTCTTACTGCATCTGGAAGACAGTGTGGAAGAGAACAATAGGCCTCGTGTGCTGTGTGCTACCAGGTCTGGAAGGCATGCCTGGAGCTGCTGCGGCTGATCTTGTCACCAGGCTGGGGATGAAGAGAAAGTCAGGGGGCACACAGAGGAGAGACAAGAAGACCTGGGTTTCTGCTCACACCCCCACACCCATGCCCACGAATCAACCCTTTCTGTGTCTGTCTCACCGCTGGACTTACTGCTCCTCAAATAGCGCTTGGTGGTGTTGGAAGAAAGTGACCCCACTGGGAACACATATGCCACTGGGATCTATGAAAACACCCAGGGACTTCGGAGGGCCACAAGACAGTGAGGAAGCCAGCTTCTCGGGCAGCCAGACTGTCACCTGTGGGTTACCCAAGCCCAGAGCTGTGCAGTGCGTCACACCCATTGCATAGGCCCCACGCCCGCACGTCCTCGTTTCTCCGTTTGACTGGAAAACAAGGTCTAGGAAGGCAAGGATTGCATGCCACGCATCGCTATGTCTACATCTTAGCATGGTTCCTGGCGCATGGGAGGCACTGGTCTGCAAGGAGGGAGTTCTGACCTGTGGTTCCCAAACACCATATGACAACAAATAAGTCCCCAGGACCTGAGTTTTCTCTATCCCCCTGCCAGCCATACCAAGAAAGGTGCGAGGAAAAGACACTTGCAAAACTTGGGACTTCTTAAAGCGGGAAGGAGCTCATGCTAACCTGAGATTTCAGGTGGAACACCCTGGGTTGGCAATCGGGGGAGTCAGCCTGCAGAGGTCTTGGGTTCAGCCATTCATGTACTCAGCACACATTTGGACTCGCAGTCCAGGGCTCTGCGTGAAGATCCAGGGACAGAGACAGGAGTACAGCAGCCTCCCAGTGACTCCCCATCTGGACTGCGACGTGACCTCACCGAGTGTGTAAAAACTGTGTAGAAAGAACCGTATCAATCAGCAAGCTTTTGGCTGCAACAAAAACCTTCCTCAAGACTGACTTATACAATAAGATCCCAGTGGCATATGTGTTCCCAGTGGGGTCACTTTTTTCCAACACCACCAAGCGCAGGTGAAGTGGCAGTCTGACGGCCCTGTGCTGCTGTGACTTGCTGTGCCTTCTCACAGCCCTTGGCCACTTGTCCTCTGACCCTAGGTCCCCTGTCAAGCCACAGTAGGTTCCCAAGGGCTTCAAGCCCTCAGTTGTCATGGCTCTCACTCACCTGCTTAAGCCTCTACCAGAAGTACAACTCTCCAAGCATATCTGAGCCCCTGGAGGGACTTCTGCACCCTGAGTGTGGTTTGCCCAAACCAACCCTCTCCTGTGAACTTTCACGTCCTTGTCTTGGGCCCAGGTCACCCACCTGGGTACCCTTATTCCTAAAGTAATATTATTTTAGAGGTCTGGGTTTTATGGGACATTGGGCTATCTTTGAGTTTGTGAAGCAGGGGTTATGCCATTCATCTCTTTTCTCCCTGAAGGCTCTAGGCTTGTTATATAAATTGGACTCCTGCCCCAGCAATCAAAAGGGAAGGCAGAGGTGAGTGTTTGGCCTATAGGTGAAAACCACCGTTAGCTTGCTCACCTCATATTCCTGAGTGCCCGGGTTTGAGACCCAGCCCCAGCTTCCTGCTAATGCACACCCTGAGGCAGCAGGTGATGGCTCACGTAGTCAACTGAGTCCCTGTCACTCACCTGGGAGACCAGGATTGAGTTCCTGGGTCCTGTCTTCAGCCTGGCCCAGCCCCAGATGTTGTGGGCATTTAGGGAAATGAAACAGCAAACAAGAACTCTCTTTCTCTCTCTCTCTCTCTCTCTCCCCCCCAACTCTTTGCTTCTCAAATAAATAATTTATGAAAAGTGAGTCAGATTTTACTAAACCACTTGACACAAACAAAAAAAGCCCCAGAGCAAAGGTTGCATTGTATCTGGGGCCTTTCAGCAGCCACCTTCTTTCTAGCCTCGCCTTTGCAAAACAGCGTTCTTCAAGGGGCCCCGGGCAGGACAAAGAAACCCAGCTTCTTGAGGAATGAGCCGGTGTCAGGCAAGCCAAGCCAGTGAGGGGCGGTGCGTGCTGGATTCTTTCCAAGGTGGGTGCGAGGAGTGTCGGGGGACAGCCTCCAAAAGGCTGGGGCTGGAAGAAGAGCCCCCTTCCCCCTTAATGTTTTGGAAAAATTTTAAGCAGAGAATTTAGAAGAATTTTTTTTGTGAGCACGCATCCCACCTGTTGGGTTCCACATTGTCTCATCACAGATCTCCCTGCTCCTCCTGCTGACCACCCATGAGTGAGTGTTACTGTTGAACAGCTTTCCTGGGAAGGTTGTTCATATCATAAAGCTCACCCACTGCAAGTGTGCAGCTCAGTGGTTGCCGGGAGTTTATAGCATTGCGCAGCCAACACCCAAATGCAGCTTTAGAATGCTTGCTTCCTTCACCCCCAAAGATGCTCTTGTCACACCCAGGTGCTGCTGGGGCTGCTTCTACCCACTGCTCAAGGCAGCCACTGATCTGCCTCTGGGTCCGTGGGTTTGCCTCTACAGGAACGTTCCTGCAAGTGGAATCACATCCTGCATAGTCTTTCTGTCTGCAGCCTTTCCCTTGGCATCATGTTTTTGAGATTCATTTTTAAATTATCTATTTATTTGAAAGGGAGAGGGAGAGAGAGAAGAAAGATCTTTCATCTAGCTGGTTTGCTCTCCAAATGCCCATAACAGCCTGGGCTAGGGCAGGCTGAAGCCAGGAGCCAGGAACTCCATCCGTCTCCCATGTGGGTAACAGGGACCCAAGTACTTGGGCCATCTTCTGCTCCTTCCCAGGTATTTAGCAGGAAGCTGGATCAGGAGCACTGAGCAGCTGAGACTCGAATCCACAGTGACAAGGGATGCAGGTGTCCCAAGTGGCTGCCTAACACACTGTCAACGCTGACTTCTTTCCTGTGTATGCATCCACCAGCTGACGACATCTGGATCGCTTCCAGCCTAGGTCTATGACGAGTCACGCGGCTGGGAGTTTTCCTGCACAAGCCTGTGTGTGGACAGAGAGGGTCTGAAATAGGCCACCCCAAAGAACATCTTTAGCATATGTTCAGGTGTCTATTCAAAGGGGCCGAAAACCCAAAAAAGGGTCTGAAAAGCGGTCCCTTTGTAAAAAGACATTTACATCTAGTAAACAGCAGATGTGGGCAGGGCTTTTCCATCTGACAAAGGCCTAGCAAAGAGATGGGGTTGGGGTGGTGGAGTTGACCATAGGCCTAGCTAGAGATTACTACCTCGGTGTTACCTGGGAGGATTCATCTGCGTGGGAAGACAACCTTGTTAGTGCATTTGCTGGCTGTCACCCTCCCGCTACCTGTGGCCACCTCCCTCCAGGAGTCCCAGCGTCTTCCTGCACACGGAAGCGGCAGCTGTCCAGCCCTAATTTGAGTCTCATACTTTTTGTATGAGTCCCGTGTTGCAGCATGTCAATAAATTTGCCTGCTTCTGCTCTGTTGTCAGTTTCATAGATGAAAATCATTGGGCCTTCAGAGGGAAAAAGAGAACGTTTAAAACTGCCCTACAGAACGTGGCTTTTCTTTGCAAGGTTTTTAAAGGCTAAATGGGAGCCAGCCGGGTTGTTAAAGTTAGAGGGAAGCATTCCTGGCAGGACGCATAGGATGTGCAAAGGCTCAGCAAATCAAGGCCCCCAGTGCACGTGGGGGCTCACAGTGGCTCAGTGTCGTGGAGGAATGCGACAAAGAGGCAGGTAGGGGCCAGCCCACAAAGCCTGGGGCGCCGTGCTGGGGGTGGCAGGTGTTGGATTGTATCTTGAAGGCTCTAAGGAAACTTGGGGGGAGTTTTACAGGAATCAACGTGATCAGAAGTGCTTTGTAGAAAGATCACTGGGCTGCAGCATAGAGAACGGGCCAGTCAGAAAACTTCTGTAATTGTTAGGTGAGCGACAGGAGCTCCTACACCTGGGCCTGGGTGGGGGCAGGGCGGATGGCGTAGATTAAAGCCGGGTGTACGTGTGTCATCAGGCAGGGGAGCCCATGGGGTAACGAGGGGTGGCTGAGTGGTCCAATGTTGTCGTGTGAGGAGGCTGCTCCCACCCCGCCCTGGCTCCCTGGCTGCCTGGCTGCCTGCCGACCTGCGCGTGGCTCTCAAGGTTAGCGCCATGGGGGTCAGTGCTGTTTAAATGTTGATTACAGAGACGGTGGGAGCTGCTCAGATTTCTAATTAAGATTAAAGAATGTACCCGGCTTATAAATGGTTCTCAGGAATGTATAATTTGATTAGCCTGTTTTCTCCGGGCGCTTTCATTTCTGGATTAGTGACCGTGGCCTCTGACTGCAGGTGGAGCCGCGTGCTCGCCACATGCAGGACACGGGGCAGGGGACGAGAGCGAGGCCACCAGAGCACAGGCCAGGCCAGGCTGGTCCTTCTCTTTCTCCCCACTTAGGGAACAGATTGAAGGATGTGCAGCTCGAATCAACAGGGACCGCGCGTATTGACGATAAATAAATGTGCTCACCTGGATCCGTTCCCGTTTGTTTATCCTCCTGCCCATGTACCCAGGCTTCTCTGTCCCCATTTCTCATTTTGAGCCCCACATGTAGGCCTGAGGTTGCTATGGGGAGCTTGGCTGAACATCACCTTGACAACTCCAGACCCCTGCTGGGTTGCCAGCCTCCCGGGCACAGCCCGAGAGGGATCAGGCCCACTGTAAGTTCCAGCTCCCAGGGGAAGTCCCCTCTCCTCTCTGGGAAGCCCCTGAGGCTCCAGGGCCTCCTGTCCCACATCCTGCCCCCTGCCTCAGGCCGCTTTGTGACTTTGGTGGTTCTCAGGCATTTTTGTTTTCACAGGTCCCTTCTGCCATCAAAATAAATTCTGCTTTATAACTGTGTTGGTATATAGACACGTGAATTCACATTGTATGTTATAACTCTCATTCTCTCTGAAAGTTCTTTTCTTCTAAGATTTTTATTTAGTTTGAAGGTCAGAGTTATGGATGCAGGGGAGAGGAGATATCGTCCATCCACTGCTTCACTCCCCAGATGGCTGCAATGGCCAGAACTAGGCTGGGCCAAGGTCAGGAGCCAGAAGCTTCATCTGGGTCTCCCACGTCAGTGGCAGGGGCCCAGGCACTTCTGCTGCTTTTCCTAGGCCATCAGCAGGGAGCTGGATCAGAAGTGGAGCAGCTGGGACACGAACTGGAGCCCATATGGGATGCCTGCATTGTAGGTGGTGGCCTAACCTGCTACGCCACAATGCTAGCCCCTTATTTATTTTCTTCTGAGTTTAAAAGAGAACAAAACATTTTCATGGGCCTTCCAGCCTGACCTCCTGTGTCCAGTGGAGAAGGCAGCCCTGCGTGTCCCCAGAGCTCCTCATGGGCAGCACACCTGCCTGCCCAGTGACCCATCACATATCCTGCATCCTCAATCCCACGCTGCTCCTCTCTGCAGAAGCCCCTTGGAGTGGAGGAGCAGGTGGCTCCCAGCAGCAGGTGGACCAGTGTCCTTAGTATCCCTTCACCCCACTTCTACTGCTGTAGGCCTGGCCAAATGCCTGCCACGCGCCCACCAGGCCTGCGGGATGGCCCTGCCCCCCAACCCCCCACCCCGGAGGTGGTCTCACTGCTTTCTGCCTGAAGGAGCATCTTCCCTGCATGGTTGACCTCCGGGGATCTCTGTGTGTGCTCAGCATCTGGGGGGGGGGGGGCTGGAGGAAGGAACGCTTTCGTCCTAGCTTCCCTGGGGCGCGTGTGCTGGGTGAGGAGGTGCCTGAAGAAGAGTCCTGGGCTCTCCCAGACGGGAGTGGGGCTCTCCCAGACGGGATAGCAGACTCCCCAGGTGATATCTCATGCTCTGGAAAATTTGGGAACCTGGGGATCAGGGAGGCGGAGGGGCGTGGCCTCCTTATCTCTCTCTTGCCCGCAGACCTCAGGCTGCCTGGTCTTCCATTGTATCCCTGCTTGGAAGCCAACAAACATTATGAAATGCCGTGTAGGAATTTCTAGGGTGGAAGGGGTAGATGAGGCCCATGCCTGCTTTGTGGAGTGTCTAGTCTTTTTCCCCAGGGAGAGGCCTGGACATTCCTTCTCCCCAACCCAGGAGGTTTGCCTTTTGATTCTGAGATGTCTGGCGCCCAGCCCCATCCATCAGCTTCTGCAACAACAGGAAGTACCCATAGCAAAATGCTCATTGATGTAAATGCTTGATTTTAGTAAAGCAGTGGGGGAGCAATGGAATATGCAGTTTTACGAGGAAATACAGAGTGTGTGACTGGCCTGGTGGTTAAGACACGTGTGTCCCACACTGCAGTACTTGGTTCAGTTTTGGGCTCTGGCTCTTGACTTCAGCTTCCTGCTGGTGCAGATCCTGGAAGGCAATGGTGGTAGCTCAGGTAGTTGAGTTCCTGCCACTCACCTGGGGGACCTGGGTTGAGTTCCCAGCTCTTGGCATTGGTCCTGGCCTCACCCCAGTGATTTTGGGCACACATCAGTGGATGGGAACGTGTGCGCTCTTTGTCTTTGTCTTTCTGTGTGTGTCTGTCTCCATCCATCTCTCCAATAAAGAAAGAAATACAATTGCAGGATGGACGTGAAGGTGTTGCACAGGGTCTGGAGACAGCATACCCAGGCTGTTGCCCCAGCACGGCCATTAACCAGGGTGTGTCCTTGGGCAAATCCCCTGACATTTCTGAACTTTGGTTTCTCAGAGAAAGGCTTTAAATGCACTTTATTTTTAAATATTTTATTTACTTATTTGAGAGGTAGAATTACAGATAATGAGAGGGAAAGACAGAGGGAAAGGTCTTCCATCTGATGGTTCACTCCCCAAGTGGCCACAACAGTGAGAGCTGGGCCAATCTGAAGCCAGGAGCCAGGAGCTTCTTTGGGGTCTCCCACGTGGATGCAGGGGCCCAAGCACTTGGGCCATCTTCTACTACTTTCTCAGGCCATTGCAGAGAGCTGGATCAGAGGAGGAGTGTCCAGGACTAGAACCAGCACCCATATGGGATGCCAGTGCTGCAGACGTAGGATTAACCTACTGTGCCACAGCGCCAGCCCCTAAATGCACTTTGTAAATTGTAAGGGACTCTGCACATCTTCCTTATCCTTTTCAATGGAAAGAATCTAAGTGCTGCTGTGGTTTATCACAAAGGACATGTTTGCCCAGTGCTGGAGGAGGAGCTGGGGACAGGGTTCTCTCTGCCCTTCACCTGGCAGACCAGGTGGAGGGAGGGGGAAGGCGTTCCTGGCAGAGGGTCCCGTGTGCACAGGGACACGGAGGTGGGCACGGCAGCTGAGGGGTGGGGTGGAAGGAGGGCTCCAGCTTGGTCAGAACAGGGGAGGCAAGACACAGCCACTGTGATGTGAGGGAATGAGGAGGGCCCAGGCAGCGGGGGTCCCGGAAGACCCTCCCGATGGGGGCGGATGAGTGTGAGGGGGCTCTGCAGGGGAGGTAGTGGCGTGGTAACAAGCGAGCACGCATTTAGCTTCTCTCCCACGTGATAAAACCACGGCACGGGGCGCTGCGAGTTAGGGACCTAATGCCACTCCACATTCACCTGTGCACCTGGGCCTTCTGCCCCACATCCCTAATGAAGGTGGGAAATGGGACCAGATAGGACTCAGGGCCCCTTCCTCCCCCACCCCTCCAGCCGGAGAGGAAGGCTAATTGCCTGGAGGATGAGGAAGGAGTCGAATAGACTTCCAGAAAAGTCTCATTCTGAGGGCAAGGCCAAGATCTGCCAGAATTAAAGCCATTGTGAGCTGGTTCCTCGGGCCTGGCCTTGCTGGGGGTTTGGATTGCGCAACAGGGTTTCTGGTTAGTGGGGGACAAAGTTTTAGGGGCAGCCAGGGGCAAACCCTGAGATTCAAGACACTGTTTAGGGCAGTCCAGCAGTCAGTGCCAGGGGTCCATCTCCCCAGGGCCAAGGACTCTGTGAGGCCTTCCCAGACAGCCGGGAGTGGGAGGCAGACACACCCGTAATTAGATGCGTCTGCTACTATGTGCCTCTTCCTCCCCTCTTTCTGTCCCCGCGGCCCTCATCCCGAGCCAGGAGGGGCTGGGCCGCGCGGCCTGGCATCTGTCCCCGCGCCCCGCCCTCGCGGCCGCTGTGGCGCAGGCTGGCCAGGGGACACTATGGCTTCCCCGCGCTGCTGCCGGGGAAGCGTGTTGGGACGGGGCTAATGATAATTAACACTTGGGGCGCGTTTTGTCTTCCAAGTGCTTTACAAACACGACCTAATTAGCCCGCGGGGAGGAGCGGCACCGGAACGCCGTCTTTATTATGCATTTCTATAGCGTCTGCAGCAGCCTGGGCACGCGAGCGCTGGCAGGGAGGAGGCGCCGGTGGGGCCCTCGGCAGGGAGGGCCCAGCGCGGGTGCCAGCAAGACCGGCTGTGACTCATAACGCCCATTCTCCCGCACCGCAATCGGTAAGAGATGCGAAGGCCCTGGGGGGCTCAGAGAGATTAAGCCACGGAGTCCAAGACTACACAGCCCGTAAGCAGGCAACGCGACTCAAAGCCCAGAGCAGCACAGCTGCGCGCCGCCCTCCAGGTTCACAGCGCCCGCGGGCGGTGCGCGGAGGCCTGGCTCCCAGCGCCCGGGCGCAGAGGCCGAGGTGGGCGGCTGGCGGCGGCACGCGCGCACGCGCCCGGGCCGGAACGAAACTGTTGCCAGCGCAAAGCTCCCCGCTACACCTGAGCGGGGGACAGATGTGCATCAATATTTATTCGGAACTCCCAGGAAACCTGGATGAAGTGTAATTATCTCAGCTCAATCAGCTCGGATTAGCATAACATCAAGTCACCCATCAGACGGAGGGTTTGATTTCGGGGATCAAAGCGCCGCGCTGTAGCCGCTGATTAATCGGGGAGAAGGGAGCCTTGAGAAGAAAGCGACGCCGGCTCCGCGAGCCACAGCTGCGCCGCTTTGATGCGCCGATTGTGCCGAGTTAACTTTCCCGGCCTGCCGGCTCCGCGGGCGTTAGCACGGCTTCCCCGGCTGCAAGTGGCCCGCTCTGAAATAAACCGAGACCCCTGCCCACCCGGGGCTGTCCGACGATGGTCGGTCCGGAGGTGGAGGGGCGCTGCGGAGCTTGCCCAGCGTGGGGAGCGAGGCTGGACCGGTGTGCAGAGGCGGACCCTCTCTGGAGGCCGAGTGCACCGCAGGAGTGAAACGCTCTCTCCTCCAAGGCCTTCCCTGGGCCGATCCCGGGCAGCCCTTGCGGCCTGGCCCACCCATCTCCTCCCTTCCGCTTCCCTTTCCTTAAAGGAGAGCTCCCTAAATGCTGGCCAAGCTGAAGCCCAGAACTCCATCCAGGTCTCCCACTCGGCTGGGGGCTGGGGGAGGGGCCTTCATTGCTGTCTCCAAGGATACATTAGCAGGAAGCTGCAGTCAGGAGCCAGGGTTTGAAGCCAGGATATCCCATGTGGGGCTTGGACAACTTAACCCCAGGGGCTTAACTGACAGGCCAAAAACCAGTCCCTGCCAGTCTTTGCTGGTTCTGTTCCTTTGTGCCACCTGTTTCCCAAGGGGGCTCACTTGTGTTCCCCTCTTTTGCTAGCCAGTCTGACACCTTTAACACTAAGTGCAAAGGGTGCTTGGCCCTGTGCTTCCACTTGTTAGTCTTTGCCAGAGCCAGGGACCCTCTCTGGGGACACTGGGGATGGTGTGGTGCTCTGGTGATTTGAGACCCCCCCACCCCCTTTAACAATTTATTTGAGAAGCAGAGAGGCAGAGGGAGGGAAGGAAGGAGGGAGGAGGGAGGGATGGAGAGAAAAAGAGAGAGAGTTCTTCCATCTGCTGATTTACTCCCACGATGGCCACAACAGCCAGAACTGGGCCAGGAGCCAGGAGCTTCCTCTGGGTCTCCCATGTGAGTGCAAGGGCCCTAGGATGACCAGGCCATCTTCTGCTTTCCCAGGTGCATTAGCAGGGAGCTGGATTGGAAGTAGAGCATGCGGGACTAGAACCAGTGACCATATGGGATGCTGGTTCTGCAGGCGGTAGCTTTACCCCCTATGCCACATTGCCACCCCCATGAGCAGCCCCCGTGTTGCCCAGTGGACTTCGCATTGCACATGGAGGGGGGCCCAGCAGTCCCCAGAGCCTGGGTTTGCTTTGGAGAAAAACATTCTCTGGTGGGCGAGGGGCTCAGGGGTGAGGATGGGCAGCAGGCCAGGTTGGTGGTCCTAATCAACAGCTGTCTTGTCCACTTCAAGACTTTCCTAATTAATTTGTCCTGCCCCTGCCAGTCCCCCATCTTCTGTGCTGAACCCTGTCTTGCTCATGCTCGAATCCCCTTCGGGACTGTCCTGGGCACAGGGCAGGTGTGGACCCCAGCTCTTGCCCTCTTTGTTCACCTGACCAAGTCACTTGACCTCCCAGGAACCTGGCCTGCTGGTCTGCAGAGCTCTTTGTGCCATGACCTTGTCCATCAGCCACTGTTCAGTTGGGCCCCTCCCAGGGGGAGAGGGCCCCAGTGGATGGCAGAGAATTCTAGAGTCTTAAGGTTGAAGGGAAGCTGGAAGACCCCTCCTCACACTCCTGACAACCCATCCTCATTCTCTGCTTGAGGGTGTAGGAAGGAGAAAGGGGGTCCTGAGGGTCTCTCCTGCAGCCAGCCCACTTGGGGACTTGCCAAGGTGCAACCCAGCAGTTCCTCACCCAAGAGTTTGATGTGGCCAAAACAAACAAAAAATAGAGAATGAACTTGAAATCCAAAGCTTCTGCTTTACAGATGGTCTCTTCCTTTCATATCTCTTCACTTCCTTTTAAATTCCTGGCGCAGCGTCTTCCCCTGTCACTCTGGCGACTTTCGCTGCAGCCCCCTGAGGTCGCTGTGCGGGATTACACACAGGGGTCCGGCAGCACGTGGCTATTTACCAGAGCCTCTCCCAGCCATCTCTGAGAGATGGAAAGCCAAGAGGGCTGCCTCCTCCGGCTGGAAGAGGGGAGGAGACTAAGACGTAGAAGTGATGTGCCCAAGGTCGCGGAGCCGGGGGAAACTGGAGGTGAACGTGAGCCTCCGGCACTCGGCTGAGATGCTCTCCATCCCACCCAGAGGCTGCGCATCTTGTTTTAGAGAAGACTGAACGGATCCCCAAGCAGTGACGAGAGTGGTGCGAGGTCTCAGGCAAGTCACCGCCCACCCGGGTGTAGGAGGGTGTCTGCCAGTGCCTTCTCTCCTTGATGCCATGCCACCTACCTGTCTGGAGGCCAGGATGCGCCGCCGGAAAGGCCTCAGGTGGGGGTGGGGGCAGGGGCCGGGGGCATTCTTCCCTGAGCTGTAAGTGCCTTGCGGGCAGACACAGGCTCTTTTATTTCCTGCTGTTCTCAAAGGAAATAGAATCGAAGCTCAGTGCCTGGCCCAGAGTGGAGTCTCAGTAAATAGTCGCAGAATAACTGAGAAGAGGAAGTATGGAAACAGGGAAGGAGGGAGGGAGGGAGGGAGGGAGGAGGAAGGGGGACGGAGGGTTTCCAGCCCTGACGGGAGGCCGGGTCCTGAAACGGGTGGGCATGTGCCCAGGGTGCTGGCGGAAGGATGATTTATCTCCATTCCAAATCTCGGCTGTGCAACATCGTGGATTTTTCTCTCCCCTTTAATTAAGAACTAAATATAGATCTTAATTAAGACACTGATGAATTTAATTTGGAGTGGCATTAGGTCCCTAACTCGCAGCGCCCCGTGCCGTGGTTGTATCACGTGGGAGAGAAGCTAAATGCGTGCTCGCTTGTTACCACGCCACTACCTCCCCTGCAGAGCCCCTCACACTCATCCGCCCCCATCGGGAGGGTCTTCCGGGACCCCCGCTGCCTGGGCCCTCCTCATTCCCTCACATCACAGTGGCTGTGTCTTGCCTCCCCTGTTCTGACCAAGCTGGAGCCCTCCTTCCACCCCACCCCTCAGCTGCCGTGCCCACCTCCGTGTCCCTGTGCACACGGGACCCTCTGCCAGGAACGCCTTCACTCTCCCTCCCTACTCCCAGTCTGCCAGGCGCACCCCTCCCCTTCTTCCCATTCCTGCCCACCCGCTCGCATTCGATGAAACCCTCCCTGTGTCCTCCTGAACTCAGGTGCATGCTCCAGACCCCCACAGGGTTCTGTTGATCGCAGCCCTTACCACCTGCTCATATTATTTCATACCTGTCTTTCCTCTCTGCCCCTAACTTGGTTGAGTGCCAAGCACAGGGCCTGCACACATTAGATGACCAAGGAGGCAAGGCTGTTACTTTGAATCCCATCTGTGGGGCTCAGGGGCCAACCTCCTTATTTTTCAATGCATTCAGAAGATCTTGGTTGAACACCTACTGTGTGCTAGGCCCTGTGCTGGGGACTGCGAGAGACCCTTGGGCTTCAGTGGCAAGGGCAGGCGTGTCGTCCTGCTGTGCTGTGTGGAGTGGCACCGCGTGGCTCAGGCATGGGTCATCCATCACAGAGGAATCGTGGCCTTGTGGCTCAGAGCTGTCATCGTGGAGTCTGGCAGGCTGGGGCTGTGTGTGCTTGGAGGGTGGCAAAGTGAGCCTCCTTGTCCCTGCGGCGCACACGGTGCTCAGTAAGCAGCAGTGAGGTTGATGGAGGCATCTCGCTGACACCGAAACGTGGTTGGCGAGCGGGCAGCTTTCAGCTGATTGGGGGAGTGGGTTGTGCGATTCATGCACCACAAACAGGAAGACTGGAGTGTGGGAGGACTGGCTGCCCCCGGGCTCCACTTTCTGATACACTTTATCTGTGGCCCCAGGTCCCTCCTCTGTCCTGTGTGCTTCTCACCTGGGAATGGAGGGAGTGGGATGGAGTGGGTTCACCCTGCTTTTGTCATCGAGGGTGACTCTGTCCCCGGCTCCTCTTCCTCTCTTTCCTGACCGTGCACTGGTGCAGTTTCGTCACAAGTGTCCTGGGAGAGGGGACTCTGTCGGTCAAGCACACTCCCCACCCTGCAATGCCAGGCACTTAGCCCTCCCGGGTGGCAAGTGGGGACCGTTTGCAACCTGAAGAACTGGCTCATTCCCCTGATGGAGCTGCCTAGCCACAGTGCTGCCGTTTTGGGTGCTGGACAAAGGGCACCTCCTTTAAAACGTGCAGCTGCACACGCACACACACACACACACACCCGTCCTGTATGCTCTTGTTGCACAGTCTGTGTGAGGCTCTGGCCAGAGCTTCCCTGCCTCAGCACTCGGGACTTGTGGGGTCTGGTGACTCCTGGCCGTGGGGCTGTTCTGTGCACCACTGCCTGTTCACAGCTTCTCTGTCCTCTACCTGCCAGATGCCAGGTGCACCTGTCCCAGCTGTGGCAACCCCAGTGTCTCTGGAGGTTTCCAGATGCTCCCAGTGTAGTGAATTGCTCCATGCTAAACACACGTCATGAGCATTATCTTATACACCCGACAATCTGTGGTACAGGCATTATTCCGAGGCTTATTTTAGACGTGAGCAGACTGACTGGTGCTCTGGAATCAGGCAATCTGTTCAAATCTGGGCCCTCACTTCACCGTTCTAGCCTCCATTTTTCACCTTTAATTTGTTGGTAATTATGAGGGCACTTCTACAGGTATGTGGGAAAATGAACTTAAAAGATAGGTTTATGTTGGTACACACAGTTGTAGGAAATCCATGTGTCGGTGGGGTTTTCAAGAACATGGAAAACATGTATCACAGAAAAGCTATGCATAGATTTCAATTTTTTGTACCAAAATAAATTTTAGTTTTAATTTCATTTCCATAAACTTTTTGAAACCCTCTCATATACTTTGCTGTTGGGATTGTTAACAAGTTTTTAACACAGTGCTCTGTACGTGATACATGTTCAGTAAATATTAGCAAATATTCCTCTGTAGCTGCAACGTCAGACTCAACAAGCATTTCTGAGTGCTTACTGTGTGTGCTAATGTTAGTAACAGTACGTGTTGCGTGCTTACTATGTGTTGGGTGCTATGGTAATGTATTAACTCCCCTGACTTTCACAGGAATCCATGTGGTAAATATTATTGTTGTTATTTCTGGTGAGGAGTTGAAGCACAGGGAGCTAAATAACTCGCTAGTAACTTGAGATGTAGGGATTTGAACCCGAGACAGCCTGGCTTCAGGGCCCACGATCTTTACTATACTATGCTGTGGTGTCAAATTCTTTTTATTATTTTCTTTAAAATTTTTACCTATTAGAGAGAGAGAGCAAGAGTGAGAGCGAGAGAGAATGGGCCCGTTTGCTGGTTTACTCCTGAAATGCCTGCAATATTTGGTTCTGGGCCAAACTGAAGCCAGGAGCCAGGAACCCAGTCCAGGTTTCCCATGTGGGTGGCAGGGTCCCAGCTCTCTGAGCCAATACCTGCTGCCTCCCAGGATGCACATTAGCGGAAGCTGGAGTTGGAGCTGAGCTGGGACTTGATGTGGGATGTGGGCCCAGATGCCTGCCGCACTGAGGTCTTTTTTTTTTTTTTTTTAAGATTTATTTATTTGAAAGGCAGAGCTACAGAGAGAGAGGAAGAGGGAGAGTCAGAGAGAGAGAGAGATCTTCCATCTGCTGGTTCACTTCCCAAATGGCCAAAATGGCCAGAGCTGAGCCGATCCAAAGCCAGGAGTCAGGAGCTTCTTCTAGGTGTCCCACGTGGGTGCAAGGGCCTAAGGACTTGGATCATTTTCCACTGCTTTCCCAGGCACATTAGCAGGGATATGGATCAGAAGTGGAGCAGCTGGGACTTGAACTGGTGCCCATATGGGATGCCAGCACAGCAGGGGGCAGCTTAACCCTCAATGCCACAGCCAACCCCTCCATCCAGGTCTTAATAGGAGTCTTCATGTTCGCTTTTTTTTTAAGTCACCAACTCTTTCTCCAAAACTATACTAATTTGGTAGTTGTCCACGTTGGTAGCTAGCAGCCACATGTGGCTATTTAATTTGAAATTAATGAAAATGTAAAATTCTGATCCTTGATCATACTAGCCACATTCCGAGTGCTCAACAGCCTCACGCACTTGGTGTCTCCGTGTTAGACAAGAGAGAGAGAGTATTCCCATCATTGCAGGGTGTTCTAATGGACAACTCTGTTCTAGAGCCTGTAGGAGATGGGTTTCTTTGCTCTAAGAGTGTCTTGATGCCCCCTTAGATGACTGATGTCAGCCAATCAACTTTGTGTTCAGAATTATATAGCTACCAAAATATTCTGTTCACTTAACATTTATGAAGTTCCTACTCTGTGTCTGGAACGGCGTTTGGGATGGTGGAAACCAAGATAAATAAACGCGGTCCTTGCTCATAAATGCAGCTTGTGTTAGCAGTGGGCATCAGCTTGCAGAACTCAAGGCTGTGTTTGTACCACATGACCTAGGAACCCAATGCGTGTGATAGGTGCTAAACTTGTTCAGGAGCCTACATATCATGGTACCCAGGGCAGGGGTCAGTTTACTCTCTCAGAATTGGGCTCAGGGGTCCCTAAAGGAGGGAGGCAGGAACACTGCCTTGAAGGATGCACAGTGATCCCTGGGCTGGCAGAGATGGGGCCAGCCCCATCCCAGAGATGCTCAAACTCTCTTGACCAGGAGCTTCTCCTGCAAAGCTGGCAGCAAAGAGGATGGAGAGATGAGAAGGTGCGCATTATTTCAAGGGGAATTTGTGAATGAGTGAAGAACTTACATTGCAGGTGAACCCAGATTGGGTGCAGTGAGTTGTGTTAGAAATGCAGAGACAGAAGATATTAGGGTGTCACCTCTGCTTGTACCTCCAGAGACCCCAGCTTCCTTTTTTTTCTTAATTCCAGGCTGAGCCTTCCTCTCACCTCCCTGGAACTCTCAACCCCTTACTCTCCACGTCAGCTGACCCTGCCCAATTGCCCATCTTCCTGCTCCAATTCAACACTCCCCTAGCTCAGAAATTGCTTGGTGATATTGGGAACAATGAGGCCTGACTCTGTTAGTTCAGAGCAAAATGACTTTTTTTTGAAAAAGGGTATTGCATTCCTGGTGATGTATGGACAAGTCAGGAGAGCAGGAGGAGGGCGGGGCAGGAGGGGAAGGTGAGGAGTTGGGCTTCAGAGTGCAGGGAGGGTGGCTCCTGGGCCTGCAGAGCAGGGCCTTGCCTAAGCCCAGCTGAAAGAAAGGTCCTGGGGCTTGCCAGCCGGGAGGGGTGGAGCCATCAGGGCTGCCCACATGCCAGAGGCTGTGGAGAGCCATTGGGTGTAGCTCTATCTTGTCCTGTTGAACAAGACAGAGGGCTATGAACTGGTAGAAGGAAGAGGGTTCTCCAGAAGCACAGTCAGGAGCAGAAACTGCAAGCGAGTTGCCTTGGGTCACACAGCAAGTTAGAGGCTCTGTCACTGGACCCCAGGGTGTGTTTCTCTCTCTCTCTCTCTCTTTCTCTCTCTGAATGGTGTGAATATTTTGCTCCTCCTTGTTGCATGGTATGCATGTGACATAGTTTGTTTAACCATTCGCCTACTGAAGGGCATTTGGGTTGTTGCCAAGACTAGGCAAGACCTGTCTGTTTCTATTACTAGACTTTATTTCTAAAAATAAAGAGGGCTTGGGTTTACAGGAAAACCGAGTGACAAGTTACAGACGTATCCCACACACCCCTCCCTCTTCTATAGCTTCCTGTATGAGTCACATCTTGCATAAGTGTGGCACTTTTGTCCCACGATGAAGCACTATGGAGATGTGAATATCCACCGGAGCTCGTAGTTCGCACTGGGACTCCCTGTTTGTGTCATACGTGCTGTGGGTTTTCACGGTCGTGAAACGTCCTGCACCCCCACGACAGCATCGTACACCATGGGGTTGCTGTTTTAAGTAGTCTTAAGTACCCCCTGTGCTCCACTACCTCATTTCTCTTCCCCAAGAAGCCCTGTCAACCATGGATCTTTTTTATTGTCCCTACATTCCTGCTAGGGAGTTTTTGTTTGTGTCTCTTTGGTTGTTTTTTAAAGATGTATTTATTTGAAAGACACAGTGACATGAGAGAGAAGGAGAGACAGATGGAGATGGATTGTCCATCTGCCGGTTCACTCCCCAAATACTCTCCACAGCCAGGGCTTGGCCAGACTGAAGCCAGGAGTCAGGAACTCCATCTGGGTCTCCCAAGTGGGTGTCAGGGACTTAAGTCCTTGGGCCGTCATCTGCTGCCTCCCAGGTGGATCAGCAGGGAGCTGGCTCAGAAGATGGAGGGGGACTGGATCCCAGGCACTCGGATATGGGATGCAGGCGTCCCACGTGGGCTCTTAGTGAATTGTGGGGAGTTAGTTCCAGAGGTTTGTGAGCAGGTGCATGTGAACTGCTCTCTTTGGAGGACTGGCTATTGCTGGAACAGGCTGATTCAGCCCCATTCCACTGGTGCAGCTGTGGCTTGGTGCTCCAGGCTCTGTTTGGGGATGAGGGAGAGCAGAAGAGGGGAGGGGCGGCCTTGTCAACTGAGAGCTCAGCTCCGGGGGCTTTTCCACCCTAGAGGTCCTCGGAGACCCCCAGCTCTCAGCTCCTTTACAAGCCAGCTTAGAAGCCAGCTGCTGGCCCGTTTCCTCCCGGTGCCTCTGGCTCAGCCTGGGGCTGCCTCCCAGCTTGCAGGCTCCCCTCTAAGTCCCACTTTCATTTTTAAACAGACAGGAAAATAAGCAATTGATTTTTGGATATTACATAAGCTGGGCGAGGGAAACTTGAATCAGTGAAAAAACAGAGGGAGGGGTCTGAAGATCTTAAACTCAAACTACAAAAAGCCCACTCTTTCCAACCCAAACAGAGACAGCTGCAGACCTGCCATGATCAGAGAGCTGGCGCAGGTGGCCCCAGGCCCTTGGGAGAAGCCCAGCCCAGCCTGCCAGGCTCTGTGGTGTCCCACTGGAAGTCGAGACCAGGCAGGGCTCCTCCTTGCCTCCTGCCCTGCTCCTCAGGCCAGCCCTCCAAGGACCCTCTGCAGTTCCACGCTGACACTTGCGTTGCATTCTCAGACGACGCTTGGAGGCAAGACCGCCTGGGACAGGAGTTAGGGACACTCAGGACGTGAGGGTGGGAAGGACTCCCTCAGTTTACGGGTAAGGGAACTTGGGGTGACGTCAGTTTGGGACAGGGGTGTGGCTCTGCTTCCTGGTCTCAGGGCAGAACCCCTTTGACCATGCTGAGCTAATGTTAATCCTGGATCAGGTCCTCTCATTAAGCTCTGGAGGCCTGGGTGCCGGGGCTTCTGGGGAGGCTCAGGTGAGGATTCCCAGCCGCTGCTCCACGGAAGACTTCAGGTCGACTCCTCTTACAGTCCTGAGTGGGATGGCCTCCTCTATCCTGGCCAGAGCTTCTAGAACTCTCATCCCAACCTCTGCGCAAAGGCTGGTACATTCTATGTGCAAGGTGCTTGTGGAGGGAATGCAGGCTGGAGAGTCAGGCTTTGAGGCAGCATCCTGGCTTGTAGAGTCAATGAAAAGGTCACCCTTTGAGATCTTGTCAGGTCCCTCCCGTGGGGAAACCTACACTTTGGGATCAGGCTAGGGCAGCTGCCCCGGCATGCTGCCTCACCTCCCACTCTGTTGTTGGTGGCCTTACCAGGAGACCGCTCCTTTACTGTCCCCTTTGGTTGATTCTGAAATGGGGCCTTGTGGAGGGGAGGCCAAGACTCATTTTACTGCCACAGCCTTCGTCTGATGCTGTAGTGCCTGGCGCATTGGCAGAGGGGTGATGGGAACCGTGCCTGCTAGGTGCTCATCTTCCCACTGCCCGCCTGCTTCAGGGGCACAGAGACGCCCATGCAGGTTTATTCTCCACCTGCCAGTGGCCAGGGTGGGCCAGCTCTGCCTCCTGCCACTGTCCAGGAGCCTAACTCCAGACTGCTGTAGCTGTCTCGAAGATTGCAGTTTTGATCCTGTGGGAGGCCAAGCTGTGGGGAGCTGCATCCAAGACCAGGCTCTTTGACCCTCTCCTTGCCCAAGCCCTGCGTGAAGGCCAAGTTGCAGTTTGGCACATCCTGGGAGGGAAACTTGCAGCCTGGGGTGGGGACTAGGGGGAGGGGTCATCCCAGGACACGTGGTGCCGCAGCATGGAAAGCCTCTGCCTCCCCAGTCCCCTCTGAAGCCAGGCCAGGCACCAGCACTGAGTGGGCCCCTGGATAGACTCTGGAGTTGGCCCAGATCTCGGCATCACTGCAGGAGGAGTCTTTCTCGCTCTGCCCAGGAGTTTGCGAAGGCTGCTCAGCTGCCTTCAGCCCAAAGCCCGATCTCGGGTGACTCGTGTGCTATTTACAGAGTAGTCAGGTCTCACCTCTTGCTGCTTGTAAAGAGCCAGTGCCTGGACTCAGACACGCTGGGGTCCAAGACTAGCTCCGCTGCGTGAGAGCAGGGATGGGCGTCGGTGGGTCGCGGCTGCTGGAGTGGAGGTCAGGGCCCAGGAGGCACGTACTCCGGCTGCGGGGTAATTCTGGGGGTGTTGGGTTGGGGGAGCAGCCTTGGGAGCACAGAGCATGGGGGCTGTCACAGAGGCAGGCCCGAGAGCCTGCTGTCCACATCCTGGCCGCCCGCCCAGCGTTTCTGCATTCCTCGCGCAACCTGGGAGATGAAAGAGAGCACAAGCTGCCAACCCTCTGGCCCCTGGGCCTCGGAACGGAGGAAATGGCTGAATAATGAATGAGGCCAGAGCACTTCAGAGAGGTGGCCCTGGGGACTGTGAGGGCAGGGGGAAGAGGAATGGACAGGTTGGGGGTGGGGGCTGCAGACCTGGCACGTGGAGAGACCTGGGAGACCTGATGAGGCCTGTGGCTGCGGCTCCCACGGCAGGCCGGGGCGATTGACCTGCACAGAGGAAAGTGGCCGGGAAAGCTCGTCTGGGAGCTGTGTTACACACCCTGGGCCTGTCGCTGGGCCAGCCTCCTGCTGCTCTTCCCATTGTGCCCCCCACCCAGCAAAGCGACTTCGCTGAGTTTGTGGAGCTGAAGCCCTTCCAAGCAGGAGGGCTGCAGGACAGGACACTCATTCAGGGGCATTTTGGGAAGGGCAAGTTCAGCCAGGAGGCAGCGGTGTGCATGTGTGACTTCCGGCAGGTGCTGGACGAGGGCGGCTTGCGTGGCAGAGGGCGCGGAGGCTCCTCGGGGCCTCCCTGCCAGGCACTTGCTTGCTCCTGGTGATGAGCTGCTCCCTTTACTTGAAGCTGCCCTTTCCCTTTTTAGTAAGCAATTCAGTGATGGGGCTTCCGAGGGCGTGCCCTGGGAGACCACCTCTCTTGCTCTCTCTGTCGTCCGTGTACTTTCTGCATGGCCACAAGGGGCAGCAGCCGCTGAAGCTCACCCTGCAGAGCGAAGGGGGCAGAGCTCCGTCGAGAGCTCACGGTTGGTTGGGGTCCTTCCTCTTGGAGTCCACGGGATGGCTCTGTCAGTCCACACGTTCCCCTTCGGATGAGAAATAAACTGCAGCGTGGTGAGACTGCATGCCTTGACCCAAAGCATATCACCAGCAAGCGGGTAAGCTGGATTCACATTTATGTGGCTGAGCTGATGTCTGAACCCTGGTCCCTCTTCATGCCAAGCTGGGACTTGGGTGGGTGGGTGGGGCTTCTCTTTTACCTGTTGAGCATTTGGAGGGCCTTTCTGTCAGGCTCACGGTTGGGCGCCTTCTTGGGTGAGTCCCCCACTCTCATGCGTGCCTTTGTTGGTGGCTGAACATGTTTTGGGCTGGGGAGCCTGTCTGGTCCTGACCCCCTTCCAAGAGATTCCTTTTACCCCTTGTTTGCAGAGCCTGGTAGAAGCAGGGTGGGGGGTTCTGTGTTTGCCAGGTTGCCCCCAACCACCTCACAACCCTTTTCTCTGCTGTGGGTGCTGTCCCAGGCTTTCTCTCTCTGCCACCAAAGCAAGCAGGACCCCCTTCCCTGGGCTCTGATTGGCCTAGACCCTGAGGCACACCTCTCCCCTGGGGCCTGCCACCTGGCCACCCTGAGCTGAGCTCTCCCAGGCCTGCCCTGACTGCTTGCAATGAATACTGACCTCAATGAAAGCCCCTTTGCAAGGACAAAACTGGGTGCTGTGCCGCCTCCTTCCCCAGACACCTGAAAAACTGCCTTGAGGAGCTGGAGACAGGAGCCCCATCTCTGCCCCTGAGCAGGCTGGTTTGGCAGGAAGGACCTCTGCTTTGGTGCGAGCCAGCCTGGGTCCCGAGAGGGCTGGGAAGGCCTTACACACACTGCACAAGGGCTGCAGGTGGGAGAGGGCTATGGCCGGAGGTGCACCGCCCTCTTAAGGGAACCTGGTGAAAGTTTGAGGCCATCTGACCTTCGTGTGTCACCCTGTTCTGTTGCCAAGCCCTGCTGCAAAGGCTGACCATGGCTGCTTGCTGTTCGGCCCAGCTCTGAGGCCCCTCTGGGCAAAGTCACGTTGGAACAACCAACCCTCCACGCCTGTAGATTCCGTCCAACCCAAACACACATCTCACAACTTGCACTGTCGTTCATGTTTTATTAGTATAAGTGCCTTAAAAGCAGATCAGAGATTCAACTAATTTGCTCATTAGTAAAAGGAAATTAGCCATTTGAGATCTGTCCTAATAAAATTAGCCTGGCGACGAACGCTTTGTTGCCGTGTTTATTAGATTACCATACTCACCGTATTCTAAAGGCCGGAGCGGGCGTCAGCAACTCTGCAGGGTATTCTTGTCGCTTCTCTCTTCCTCTTTTGTGTTCTTCCTTTCAGGCCTGTGGAGACATTTTTCTCTCTCAAGGCTAATTGGGAAGCCCTAACCCAAATCAATGCTTTGCTCACAGAATCCCAGGAGCCCCAGGGGCGCTGGCTTCGCAGCTCCTCTGCGCCTGCCGCCGCTTCATCCCACCCCTGAGGTTTTCTGTGTGGTGTCAGTGCATTTGGTGCCGCTGTAACGGAGGCCCACAGATTGGGTGAGTTACAATGAACAGAGATGTCTGGGGGCTGGGAAGTCCAACGTCAGCGTGCTGGTGTCTGACCAGGGCCTTCTTGCTGGGTCACACATGGCAGAAGCACAAGGAGAGAGAGAGAGAGAGAGAGCAAGAGGGGGCAAGCTCACTGCCACAATAATGAATCCACTCCTTCTGTTGGCATTAGTTAGTTATCAGGAATTAGTCCACTCATGAGGGTGGAGCCCTGGTGCCCTCCCGACCTTCTACAAGTCCCACCTCCTGGGGCTGGCATGTACCACAGTGTTTAAATCCCCCTTGGAACACCTGCGTCTCCTCTCAGAGGGCCTGGCTCCGAGTCCCAGCTCTGCTTCAGGTCCAGCTTCCTGCTGCTGTGCACCCTGGGTGACAGCAGATGATGGTTCAAGTGTTTGAGACCCTGCCCCTGACGTGGGAGACTCAGACTGAGCTCTGGGCTCCTGCATTTGGCCTGGCCCAGCCCCAGCTGTTGCAGGCATTTGGGGGCGTGAACCAGTGGATGGAAGGTTTCTCTCTGTCTCCCTGTCTTTCTCTCTGTGTGTCTTTATTTGCCTTTCAAATAAAAACAAAAAGAAATGCCACCTCTTCATACCATTCCAATGGCAACTACACATCAACATGAGTTTTGGAGGGGACAATCACTCGAACCATAGTACTGGGCCGTTCGATGGAGAAAACACCCTCCTGCCACCCCACCTCAAGGCCAGAGAGAAACCTGCAGCAGCAGGCATCCCCTACTCCCTACATTGCCACGTGGGTCCTTGCTAGGGTCTCCCTGCCTGGGGAACCTTCTGGATTACATCCCAGTTTAAGAGCACCCCCAAATTTGCATGGCTGACTTCATCCAGGCGTTTGTTTCTGTTCCCTGGAGGTGATCCACACTGTGAATGTGTCAGCTCACCGGCTGGCTTCTCTCCGCATGTGCTTGGCTACCTGGTGCATCCCAGTACACACTGAACCCCGGGAAGGTCCCACCTGGGTCTGGGGCCCAGGAAGGGATATGTGGATGTTGTGTAGCCCCTAACCAACCCAGGACTGTCACTCAGGAGCGAGTGCTCCCTGGCATCACCACGGCCCCCGGCTGGTGCCCCTCTCTCCCAGCCTTTCACCCTCCTGGTGCAGCCCACTGGAGACCACAGGAGCGCGTACTCCAGGCAGCTGGTGCTTTCTCTGCATTCTTCCATTTCATCTTCTGGATGACATTAGGAGGTGGACCACACTGTCATTCTCATGTTAAGGGTACAGGACTGATGTTTGGAAAGTTCCCCCAGATACCCCTGGTGTCAGCGTCAGAGGAACAATTTGAGTCCGGTTTTACCATCTCGGACACCTAGCTCTAACCACTGTGCCACCCGGTGTGCATGGGTGAGAGTCCGCTGCCTGCCCACACTGGAGCATGAGACGTGAGCCTCCCAGACATGAGGCATCTCTGTATGCCTCACAGTGCCTGGCACAGGTTGGCATATGGTGAGAGCAGGTAGCTAGAGGAGGCTCGGTCAGGCAGCCCAAACTACACTGGAGGCAGAGGCCCGCCGCAGGGGCCCCAGGACGGCCCCTGGCCATTTTTCCTCCTCTCCGGTTGTGCCAGCCACACCAAGCGTAGCTTTTCCCTGCCCCTCCCGGGTCCTTCCTATCCTGGAACAAATCATTGGCTCAGACAACAACGATGTGTTTATCCCACAGGATGTGACTCTGAATATTAGAATGTCAGAAGCAGCTGCCTTCGCAATAAGTTGCTGTCAGCGAGGAAATAAAAGGGGAGTTGCAGTTATTTAATTTGGAGCATGCTGGCGACAGGCTGGGCCTGAAGACTCACTGCTACTCTCCCAGCGGCACCTGCAGCAGACCCAGTAGGACCCTGTCCTTGGTTCTTGTCCTCTCGAGTCTGGGTGGGGCTGCTCACACCTTCCACCAGCCCTTATGTCCCTCCCGGATGCCCAGCGCTGAGCTCCTCTCCTCCGGGGCCCTGCCCTCCTTACAGCCCTCCTGCCCCATGTTGAAGAGAGGAAGCTGGGGCTCAGAAAGGCTGAGTAGCCAGGTCTTCTAACTCCACACACAGAGATGGGGAAGGAGGCCGGTACCAGCGGCTCCTTACTGAGTGCCTCCCATGGGCTTGGCCCAGGAATATCAAGATGAGAGAGATGCAAGGTTTGGACTCTCACAGTGATGGGGTGTGTGTGCCTCTGAGCTCTTGTTCTCAGGGGATACCTGGGAATGGGGTGAGCATCTGCTGGGGGTGGGGGGGTACTGGGGGTGGGGCCTCCCTGACTGGTGAATATTTGGAAACTGAATCTTCCTACCTCCAAAAGCAGGTCATCTCCTTCCTTTGACTTTGACCCCAATCTGCTCTGTGGGATACGGTGTAGGGGAGGAGGCCTAGGGCACCAGAGGGGGGGTGGGGGGATCCAGGCAGGGACTCAGGAGTTGCTCTGGGAGAAGACCTGCCCCCAGCCCCCTCGGGGGAGGCATTTGGGGGCATCCTTGTGAGCAGATGCCCCAGAGAGGGAGAGAGCAGAGCACAGGCTTTCGAGTGGGCCACGTCAGGGTACAGATGCAGGCCACCAGCTGTGTGAACTCCGATTAATTCCTTAACCCACCTGGGCCTCGATTCCTTATCTGGAAGGCATGGGAGTGGAGCTGAGAGTGCAGGGTTTGGGGGTGACTCTCAAGGCAGGGCCCAGCCTGACTTTCAGCCAGGCAAAGGAAGAGGTCACCAGGCCTGGACCCTGAAGGGCTGGCTCAGCTAATGCTCCTGGAAACCCCAAGGTCACCTAGAATCAGCCTCTCTAACCCCAGTCCCTACCCGGAGAGCCCCTGTGGAGGGGTGGAGGGAGGGCATGCAGAGTGGGACAGGCATCCCGGAAAGAGGCCTCACATCTCTGTGGAACGAGAAGGGGGTGCTGGAGGCTCCTAGCCACCTCGGCATTCACCCCGTTTCCTCTCCGTTCCTTCCTGAACCCCAGGCTCCGTCCTGCCGCACTGTTCTCTGGTCCTGCAATCCAGGACCTCAGGAGACCCCAGCATGAAGTCCACCGGAGCAGGCGAGTGTGAGCTGGAAGCCCTCAGAGTGCGGAGGAGAAGCGTGAGGAAGAGGGAACGCGGGTTCCAGTCCCAACTCAGCACTTGCTGGGTTTGTCACCTGGGCGGTTGCAGTGCCCCTTGGAGCCTTTTCCGCATCTCGAGAACCGTGGCTATTGGCCGGGCTCACAGACTGTGGTGAGGCCAATGGGCAGACTTAAGTAGCAGCGTGGTGCCTCGCCACCGTGGGTGTGGGTCCTCCTGGAAGGGCAGCTCTGACCACACCCCTGGCAGCCTCTGGCCTTCCTCCGCCCTGACGTCACTCCCTGACGTCCAGAGTGGAGCAATGAAGGAACTTCGAAATTGGAGGCAGTCCTGCTCTTCAGTTAATTCTGTGCCCTTTCTGTCCTTCCTCTCCTCCTGGGTCTTCCATTGAAGGTGTGTTGGGCTCCAGTTGCTGTCACCCCACAGGTCTCTGAAGCTCTGTTCATTTTCTTTGGATAATTTTTCTTGCCGGGGTTGTTTTATGGGCGCATATTCAATTCAAGTTCACTGATAGTCTCTTTTGACATCTCATATCTGCTTTTGATCCTATCTAGTGAAGCTTATATTTTCAAACTCTAAAATTTCCATTTTGTGGTTTTTCAGTTTCTGTTTCTTTATTGAGATTCCCTATTTAATTAAGTGGTTGTCATTATATATTTCTTTAAGTTTTGGAACATGGTTTATTCATTAAATGCAGTTATATTTTTAATAACACATTTATTAATTCATTAAGCACATTTATAATGGTTGCTCTTGAAGTCTTTGTCTCCTTCATCAATATCTATGTCTCCTTGGAGAGGTTCTATTGACTGCGTTTGTCTAAGTATGGGTCAATTTCTTGTTTCTTTGCATGTTGTAATTTTGTGTTAGGAACTGGACAAGTTAGATAGTATGTTGTACAAATTCTGGAATCTGATATTTCCCCCTTGGGAGGTATTGCTGGTTTTTTTCTTTTTTCTCTTTTTTTTAGTAACATATTTGGACTTAATCTGGGGAATATGTCTCCCTAGCGGTGCATAGCTACTGATGTCTCTGCTCAGTCTTCTAAAAATTATTTTTGTTTTTCATCCTGGCCTCCTAAGTTTGTCTTTATGTCCATGTGGCTTGGTGGTCAGCCAGTAATGAGTCAGAGGTGTGTGCAAACGCCTCAAGTGGGAAGGCCCCCATCCTCTGTGTGTGTACCAAGGGGGTGCACGTCCCAAGTGCAGGCAGCTTTCGAGCCTTTCCTGCCTTTGCTTCCCACCAGGCCACAGGGTCTCCCCTGCATTTGTGCAGCCTCCCAGGATGCTTCGGCAGCCCCTGGTGCCTCTCTGATCTCCAGAGGCTGATTTGTTCCTCTGCTGTTTGCTCCAGTTGAGACTGTCACCTCCGTCCTGCCAAGCTGTAGGCCCTGCACATCTGCTTCCCCACTGTCAACCATTGGACACAGACTCCAGGTCTTCTGCTCCAAGTCAAATCAGCCCTCCCGCAGTGAAGATCTGATTTTATAGTTGGCCTCACTCAGAACCACAGGTGAGTGCAGGGATGGGAGCAGCCTCAGCTCAGAATTTTGCAGACTCTCTCTTTTTTTTTTTTTAAAGATTTATTTATTTATTTGAAAGAGTTACACAGAGAGAGGAGAGGGAGAGAGAGAGAGAGAGAGAGAGAGAGAGAGAGAGAGGTTTTCCATCCGATGGTTCACTCCCCAGTTGGCTGCAACGGCTGGAGCTGCGCTGATCCGAAGCCAGGAGCCAGGAGCTTCTTCCACGTCTCCCATGTGGGTGCAGAGGCCCAAGGACTTGGACCATCTTCCACTTCTTTCCCAGGCCACACAGAGAGCTGGATTGGAAGTGGAGCAGCTGGGCCTTGAACTGGCACCCATATGGGATGCCTGCACTGCAGGCCAGGGCATTAACCCACTGCGCCACAGCACTGGCCCCTCTCACTTTTCTTATTACAAGTTCAATTTCTCATTAAGAAATGGTTCTTGATTCATTGTTTTCCCTCTGGTTGATTCCCAGAGCCCTGAGCTTGCTTTCTCTGTTTTCTTCTTCCCTCCCTCCCTCCCTTCCTTTCCTATTTTGTACAGTTTTAAAAGCGATTTTGTGAAAAGGATTTGCTGACCACTGCCAGAAACCCTGTCTTTGTTCTTGATACCTTTTCAGTGTGTAAGTGGAAGAACACGGCCTGCGCAGTGTCTCCTAACCTCATAGCCTTTGGTGATTGGGAACCTCCCAAGCAAGCCTGATTTGGAGATTGAGAGTCCTGGTTGCCACCTCTGAGTCCAGTGCTCCTTCCAGACGGGAAACCAGGCACCTCCCCAGATCTGGGTCTGAGGGTCCATCAGCCCTGCCTGCTCCGCGTCACTGATCAAATGGAGGGGAGTGGTCTCTGGCTGGGACCTGTGAAGTTGCAACCTTATGTGGTTTATCCCATTTGCCTCACCCCGCTAGAAGAGGGGCGTCTGTCTGGCCTCTTTACCCAAACTACCTCCAGGACCCTGCAGCCTGCAGAGCTGCAAGCTTTGTTCTCTTCATGGATCTTTCTAGAACATGTGGTGGCCACCTCACACTCTTGCTTAACTGCCTAGTGGCTCGACACTTGTTTTTGGATAGTAACATCACCTTCTATCCTGGCATTCAAAAGCTTCCCTGATCTAGACCCCAGCTCGCTTGTGGCTTTAGCTCAGATGCTGCCCACTGAGCCTTGGCCCAGTGGAATGGTTTGCCGCCTTTGGTTGAGCCATGCTCTCTCCCATCTCTGTGCGTTCACCCGTGCCATTCGGATGCCCTGCTGCCTTTTCCATCTGTAGACCCCTCCCCATGTGGCCATGGCCATTGTCACCTTGGCAGGAAGCCCTCTTTAGTTCCTCGCTGGAGGCCCTGTCTTCAGCTCATCTTTATATCCCAGCGTCCGGCACGGTGCTGGGCGCCCAGCCGGGTCCTCATTCGTCTGTGCTGATGCCAGGGTGATCTTTCTACAACCTTTCCCGCCAGAGGTGAGTGCACTCGACAGTTCTCGGTAGGTTTTGAAGCCTTTGGAGTAGGATTTATAATCTGATTATATGCAGAAGTAGGATCCACATGACAACATTCAATTAAATTCAGTTCTAAAAATCATTTTGGGTGGCTTTTAGCTTACTTGATATTCATCGTCAGTAATGCTTGGAGCCCCTCCCCGCCAGCTCTGTACTCAGGCTCTGTGATCGCCTAATTTAGTTTTGTCCATCTGTTGTAAACAGTTGTCTCTGGACCCTGCAGAAACAACCCCCCCCCAGCTTCATCCCACCTTCACCTGTGAAGTCAGGGGTCCTGGTGCTCATTGCTGCCACCGCGGCTTTTCTGGGAGGCTGGCGTGTGGGTGTGCACGAGTGTGTGAACAAGTAGGTGTGCCTGTGTGGGTGTGTGCATGTGTGTGTGTGTGCGAACAAGTAGGTGTGCCTGTGTGGGTGTGTGCATGTGTGAGTGTGTGTGTGAACAAGTAGGTGTGCCTGTGTGTGTGTGTGTGTGTGTGAACAAGTAGGTGTGCCTGTGTGGGTGTGTGCATGTGTGAGTGTGTGTGTGAACAAGTAGGTATGCCTGTGTGGGTATGTGCATGTGTGAATGTGTGTGTGTGAACAAATAGGTGTGCCTGTGTGGGTGTGTGCATGTGTGTGAACAAGTAGGTGTGCCCGTGTGGGTGTGTACATGTGAGAGTGTGTGTGAGTGTGTAAACAAGTAGGTGTGCCTGTGTAGGTATGTGCATGTGTGTGTGAACAAGTAGGTGTGCATGTGTGGGTGGTGCATGTGTGAGTGTGCATGTGTGAGACAGTGTTTGTGCTTAGGAGGAGGGAACTGCGTCGCATGGTGTGGGACCAGCCTGTTATTTTATTATTTCTTCTTTTTAATCACCAAATTACTGGTGCTGGCGAGTATTAAGATTAATCCTGTAAATCCCTCCTGAGCCGTGGCGATCCCTTCACCAAGCCCCTTCCCGGATGTCACACAGTCCAGAAAAGAGGCTCCTGAATGAATCCTGCCCTTGCTAGAGGAACTGGTGACTTTGACTCTCCAGCCAACTCCCAGTACCCTCTGGGGGTACTGGTTGGGACCCTGCCCTCTGCCCGCTTCTCCAAGCCAGTGGCTCCCTGGGTGAAGTGGTAAAGGTGCTGTTGGCCACCCCTCTGGCTTAAGGGATTGGACGTCAAGAGCTTTGAGAAAGCCCCCAAGGGTACGGCGAGGTCTCCCATGTCATTCCACAACTTCCAGAAAGATCCATACTCAATCAGTTCCTAATAGAGAAGTCACATCTCCAGGGATATTGATAGGATGGATAAAAGGCACCCTCCTCGTGTTCCCCCCTTCTCAGGGACAGCTGGACAAAGCCCACTTCACCCTGGGAAGCCCCTTCCCACAGCTTCTCCCATTCACTGTAGTCCCATTTCTACACAGGTCTGACCCCACCTGCCTGTGTCTCACTATTTTTCTGTTTCAGTGCTTATCACTGTGCCTAGAATGTGAGTTGGAGTGCGCCCATAGGAGATTTATTGAATGGAAGACCGAATGGGTGGATTGTTTGGTTAGAGAATGTTATTGATAGAAGTTTGGTAGGTTAAGGAAAAGCAACAAAGATGGCGAAGCCCTCTAGGGCATAGTGATGGGGTGGGGCCTGTTACCACCCAGGCGTGGCCCACGCAGCAGAAAGGAAGGGACCAGCAGGTTGAGAGCTGAGCTGGAGGAGTGCTGGCGTCAGGGAGAGGTCTGGCAGGAAGCCTCTTGTTGTGTCTCCCCTGGTGAACTCTGAGTTACAGTAGAGAGAAAGGGAGCTGGGGTGATGCGACATACCCAGGTGGGCTTTCTGGGACACAGAGCAGCTGGAGAGGGGCACAGGTAGGAGTCGACGGGGAGTTGTGGGTGCCTGACTCTGGGAACCTGTGAGAATCCTCAGGCCTCTACTCATCCAGGGCTGGGCTGCAGGTGGGGAGGTAGGCAGGTGGGTCTCTGAGTCTGTGTCCTGGAAATGCAGAAGTGTGGCCCAAGCTCCGCCAGCCAGCCAGCCAGCCAGCCAGCCCTCCACCTGCTTACCTGGTCTCTGGTTGCAGAGCCCACCAGCCGTTCCCCTTTCTGTTCCGTCCTATTAGACACCAGGCAAGAGTCAGCGGCTGTCAATGAGACACCAATGCAGCATACTCTCCTAATCGATACCGGAGTGGAGAGGGAAACAATTAGTGGCTTCTTATCTTCCAAGAAGTGGGCTGCTCTTGTGCAGGGCAGAGGTGGAGGGTACCTGGCTGGGGACACTGAAGTGCTTCATAAATCAACACTGGGTCCTGTGGGATTCCAGGCCAAGGTGTTGATGGACAGTTGCAGGGCTGGTTGTCTGGGTTTGGTTGCAGGTGGGGAAGGGTCTGGGAGATGGTCTAGATGTCCCTAGGGAGTGAATCTGGAGTTGAGGGAGGGAGTGAGGCATCGTCAGGCTCCAGGAGCTTGGCCTCACAGCCTCCGAGGGGAGCTTTTCTTGGTCCACTCCAGGCTTGGCCATGAATTCCCAGGTCACAGAGCCGAGCCTTCAAGCCTGAAGAGCTTCAGTCATCAGATGGACAAACCATGTCCTCTTACAGAGGGGGACACTGTGGCTTCATGAACACAGTAGCCTACCCAAGATCGCACAGAGTGCCATGGCTGTGCGACACGTTATCTCATGAAATCCTTTTAACAAGTCTGCGAGGTGGGCTCCATCTGCACTGCATCACAGCCAAGGAGGTAGAGGATCAGAGAGGCTAAGGAATTGATGGAGGCCACACAGCCCGAGAGTGGAGAAGCCCAGGTCTGTCTGGCTCTCCTGTCCGTGCCCCTCCATGAGATGTGCTGAGACAGCACGCATCATCAGCCTGGGGTCAGCTCCTCCTCTCACAGCCTGGGAGGATAGCGCGGAGGCTGCACTGCTCTGTGTTTGGGATGGTGCATGAGGGTCAGTAGGGGGATAATTACTGGGACCACCTGCCTTTCCTTGGCTCCTTGGAGCTCAATGTGGGTGACTTTCACTAGTCCATCTGTAGGGCTGACCTCATGCAGGTGCAACTAGTGGGACAGACATACCCGGAGGTCCCAGGTCCCGGTGAAGGGCGGCCCACGTGGAAGGTGCCTGCTGTTGGGAACAGAGGGAAGACACTACTGGATCCTGCCCTGGGCACACCCTGTGCATGGAGTAGCTGTGCCCTCCTCCTCTTGTCTTCCCTGGTGGCCTAGAATCTTGGAACCCTAGGATGAAGGGGACAAGCTTGCTTTCTAATACTTGGACATTTCTGCAGTGCCCTTGCCTAGTCTTTGCATAGCCATAGCAGCAGGAAGCTCACTTCTGTCTACATCAGAGCTTCTCCAGGGTGCTGTCAGTGGTCATGTTTTGTGAATTCATCAGGCTGCCAAGTTGGGTGCCCAGTACCCCACGGCTGGGGGCGCCCTGTGGGTTCCTTTTCCTCAGGGTGTGCTCTCTGTGAACCACAATGTGGGAAGTGACAGGAAGCACTGCTGGGTGACACAGTTGTCAGCCCTAACTTCTGAATCCTTGTGTGGGGCCCAACCCGTCTGTCTGTCTTTTTTCAGATTTATTTTTTTTTATCTGAGAGGCAGAGTTACAGACAGAGAGAGGGAGAGACAGAGAGAAAGGTCTTCCATCCACTGGTTCACTCCCAAAATGACTTCAACAGCCAGAGCTGGGCCAATCCGAAGCCAGGAGCCAGGAGCTTCTTCTGGGTCTCCTATGTAGGTAGAGGGACCCAAGGAGTTGGGCCATCTTCTACTGCTTTCCCAGGCCATAGCAGAGAGTTGGATTGGTAGAGGAGCAGCCGGGACTCGAACCAGTGCCCATATGGGATGCCGGCACTGCAGGCGGCGGCTTAACCTACTACACCACAGCGCTGGCCCCATCCAAACTGTCTTGCATCTACAGCTGAAATTTTATCCTTTATGAGGCAAAGGGTCGAGTCCATTCCCTTGCAGCTCTTTCAGTATTGGAGAGTTTGTCCTTGTGAGTTTTCTGCAGGCTCCATAAGCCTGTTTCCTTGAATCTCTGTCCTCTGACATGATTTGAAGTCTGTCCCCATCCTGGTCACCCTCCTCTGTGTAGATTTCTTAGGCTAGGAACCCAATTCTGCAGGGAGGATCGCCTGCAGGGTCAGACGGGACTGCCGCTGTCCTCATCTGGGGCCTTGGGTCTCCACAAGGGCCCCACCCCATCAGGGTGGACGGCAGCCCCTCCTCAAGGCTGACTTTCTGTCATCAAAAAAGCCCCAAAGTCCTTTGCCCAAGGACTGGATGAGACCGTATTCCAGGATCATCCCTTATGGCCATGGAGATGCCTGTTGAAGGCTGCTGCCATCTCCACTCTGTGCCTTGGTTAAGAAGAGCCAATTAGGGGCTGGCGTTGTGACGTAACGGGTTAAGCCACCACCTGAGATGCTGGCATCCTGCATATGGGCGCCAGTTAGTGTCCTGACTGCTCCACTTCTCATCCAGCTCCCTGCTAGTGTGCCTGGAAAGGCAGTGGAAGAGAGCCTGAGTGCTTGAGCCCCTGCCACCCTCATGGGAGACCCGGATGAAGCTCCTGGTCCCTTGCTTCAGCCTGTTCCAGTCCCAGGTTGTTGTGGCCATTTGGGAGAGTGAACCAGGGGATGGAGGCTCTCTCTTTGTCTCTGTCTCTCTATTATTCTTTCAAATAAAAATTAAAAAAATCTTAAAAAAAACAAAACCAGAAGAGCCCACTGGCAAATGTTTCTGGGTGGTAGCTACATGCTCAGCCTTTTGGTTCCTCTTGTGAGAAGAGAGAGGCGCCGTGAGGGTGCCGTGGCCACCCAAGGCTCCCGAGGGGACAGAGCTGTCGCACTCGGTTCTTGGCCTCTTGGTGTGTCCTTCCACGCTCCCACTGCCCCTGGGATCCTGCCCGCGGCCCTGCAGCTCTGTGCTCGCGCTCTTTTCTGCTTCCTGCTTGCCCGTGGGTCCTGCCCAGCCTCAGGGAGTGTGGAGGCGGCTGAGGTCTAGCCAGCCCTGTCCTCCATCCTCAGGGCAGGCAAGCTGCCCAGGGTGGATGGGTTCATCCCGAGCCGGTGGTCAGACGCTGGGGACACAGGTCCATTCTTTTGGCCTTCAGAGGCTCCTCCCAGCCTGGGCCAGTGGCCAGGGCAGCTGCTGTGTGTGCTTTGGCTGTGACACCCTGAGCTCGAGTCAGGCAGACCCGAGGCCTAACCTAGACTTTACTTACTGCCTGTGTGACCTTGCCATTTCCAAGTCCCAGTGTCAAAATCTGTGATCTGGGCACGGGACATCTACCTCCCAGTGCTGATGTGCCACCATGGGGCCCAGTGCTTACCTAGGGCCCTGCGTGGGGTCAAGCTTCGGTCTTTCTACTGATGACAAAATCTGTGCTGTCCAGGGTGAGGAGTCTGAGCAATGTGGGGATGACTTGAGAGCGGGTTGGCTGTGCACGGTGTCCTCAGCGGTGCCCCTGTCGGACGGCAGGGCTCCCTTCCAGGGCTGGCCTGCCAGGCTGTGGAGCCCGGGAGCTTCCTGCGCGAGTTGCTGTCGCCGCTGCCGCTGGCACTTCAGGTCCTGCAGGAGCTGTTGCCTCTGCCCCTGGCTCTGGTGACACTGCGAGTAAACAGCAGTTGTCAGAGTCGATTTAACGTTGATATTTTTATCACATATCAGGGCCTGGCGCCATGGCAAGGAATGACAGAAACAGAATGCTAAGTAATTTCTCTAAATAATGTACGCTCCCCGGGCTGCCTGGAGGGACAGTGGGGGCCTGGGCTTAGTTTTCGGGATTTATGCAGGGGACACATTAAGTCCCCTGTGCCCAGAGTCCTGCTGCTGACAGCCTCATTTGGGCTAGCTCCTGGGAGAGTGCAGACAATCACCACAGGGCAGCAGCAGGAGATGGACAGAGCCAGGGATTGGGGGGAGGGGGAGAGAGAGAGAGAGAGAGAGAGAGAGAGAGAGACTGTGACTCAATCAGTCCCTGTTGATGTGATTTGAGGTGGAGGGTGCGGTGGGGAAGGGAAGACAAAGAAGCAGAGGGAGGACCTGAGAGTTAGAGGCAGAGGCTGGAGAGAGAGGAGGAGGTGCAGGTGGAGGGAGACAGAGAGTGAGAGAGAAGCAAAGTAGGAAAGACAGAGATGGATGGGAGGGAGGATGGCCTGGGACGGGGGTGCCGTGGGACCGGGCGAGGACAGGGCGGGCAGATTAGGCAGATGGCAGATCAGCACCGGGAAGGCCACGGCAGCGGTGCCAAGCCAGCCCAGGGCCCCGGAGTGTGAAAAGCCTGCCATTTGCAGACCTCTGCCGTCCTGCTCCCCCAGCCCCTGATCCTCAGTTTCCTCTGAGCACCAGGGAATCCCTTGGGTTTCAGGGGAGACAGGGAGGTCAAGATTGTGCAGAATCAAAACGTCCTGAGTGGATTGAGCCACCCAGCCCAGCAGCCAGGGAGGGGAATGTCCCACCTCTTCGCCCCTTCACACTGCCTGGGGTGGGGGTGGGGGGACCAGGGGCAGGGGCCCACCACAGGCCAGTGCCTGGCAGCATGAGCAGCAAGACATCCAAGGGCACTGCCTTTCACCAAGGGGCGTCCCTCTGCAGCCTCCCGTCTCCGGACAGGGAGAGTGTCTTCCTCCTCTCTCATTCCGGCGCCCAGCGAGGTGTCTGGAATACATTAGGTGGCCAGTGCATGTTCATGGAAGGAAGGAAGGAGTAAATGAGCCATCTCAGGGTGAAGGAGACGCAGAGGCGTAGGGAGGTTAAATGACCTTGTCCCCAGCAGTGGAAGTGGAGCTGCCGGGCTGCGGAAAAAGGTCTTCCCATTTTTCCTTAACTGTCTCTGGAGCAGAGAGAAGCTGAGGCCCTGTAACCCTGCTTACACTGGAGCAGGAAAATCTGGGGTCCGGATCCGGGTCTTCCTGCATTCTCATTTCCCCCCGTGTTCCCTCAGCCACTCTTCTCTAGCTCCCTCCTCTGCCAGCCCAATCTGCCAGGGAAATAATGCAGCTGATTCTCATGGAGACCTCACGGCCAACTAAATCCCCCGCAGCCATCATTCATGCATCCTTGGCTCTGTCAGAGACCAGGCCGTGCTGCAGCAAGTCAGCTCCAGTGCACGCACCCAGCGCCACAGGGCTGAGTTCCTGTTTGCAGCAGAGTCTGTCGCGGGCTGGAAGCTCGTCTTCAAGGGATGAGGTGGGGCTCTTGCCCCTTCCGTGGACAACGCTGCCATATTACCAGGGCGTCTCTCAAGGAACCTCGGAGGGGGAAGAGAGAGAAGGAAGCAGCACACGTGGGGCTGCTAGGAAGTGGCCTGGATCACTTCTGCTCACACGGATCAGCCGGGACCCACTCTATCAGCCCCTGTCTGGGTACACAGAAGGCTGGGGAATAGTTTTTCTGTGTTCAGGGAGAGGTAGATGGTGTGGGGTCTGGTGAGCACTGGGGATGGTCTCTGCCACACCACGTGAGATGCCACCTCTGTCCCCACCCTCCACACCATTCCCTCTGCGTTGGGACCCATCCCACGGTGCATGCATCCTCCTGGGTCCTCCACATTCTTCCTGAATGTTCTCTCCACCTGCTGGCCTGAACCGGAGCCAGGCCTCTTCGGCTCACACTGTGCTCACAGCTACATGCTTCAGGGCTGGCAGGTGGAGCTGGTGTCCTCCTCACGCTCCAAAGCCCAGTCTGGACTTGGCTCTCTCATAAGGAACTCAGTTCTGAGGCTGCTGTCCTCCGGCTCCACCCTCCTTGTGGTGGCCACTCACCTGTGAGTCACATGCCCTCATTCACTGAGCATCTGCCTCAGCCTCCACTCACCGGCCAAGGCCTCCCGAGGCCCTGGGATTGTCAGTGTTCCTGTGGAGGACTCATTTAAAATCCCGACCAATCCTTCCTCTCCTCCCTTCACCAACTTCAGATAGTCTATGGAAAATGTGTATTATGAAAAAAATGCGCATTTATGAAAAATTGTCATGGATTTCCAAAAATGTTTTCACCAGGATAAACTTATCTTTTCGTTCCATTTCCCTAACCTTTAAAAAATGTTTGAGAGGCTGGTGATGTGCTATGGCAGGTTAAGCTGCCACCTGCTATGCTGGCATTCCATTGAGCTGATTCAAGTCCTGGCTACTCCACTTCCAATCCAGCTCCCTGCTAATGTGCCTGAGAAAGCAGCAGATGCTGGCCCAAGTACTTGTGTCCCTGCCGTCCACATGGGAGTTCTGGGCTCCTGGCTTTGGTGTGGTCCAGCCTCAGCTGTTACAGGCATTTGGGGAATGAGCCTGTAGAGGGAAGATTTTTCTTCTCTCTCACTTTTCTCTCTCTCTCTCTTTGTCTGTCATTCTGTCTTTCAAATAAATAAATCTTTAAAAAAAAATCCCCTTATCTTTACTGCCCAAAACTGATCACACAAATACTGGCTCCTGAAAATAACTTATTTTGGTACAAAATTTTTGAAATCCATGCATATGAAGGTCTTCAAAAATTTATGAAAAATGAATATTAAGAAAAAATATGCATGGATTTCAAAGTCTTCTGCATTATAATAATCTTATATTTTAATTCCATCATTCCATGAACTCTTTGAGATGCTCTTACATAACAGATGCATGCACACAAGATGGGCACACACATGTCAGTGAGGAATTGGCTCACATACATATGGAGGCCGAGAAACCCAGATCCTCGGTCAGCAAGTTGGAGCCCCAGGAGAGCCAGTGGTGCAGCTCCAAGTCCAAGTCCAAAGACCTGAGGACCAGGGAGGCTGGTGGTGTGAGGTCCAATCTGAACGCTGCAGGCTGGAGGCCCAAGAAGAGCCGGTGCTTCATTTTGGTCTGAGGCAAGAAAGAAGCAACTTCCCATCCCAATGGCCATCAAGCAGAGGGTTTTCCCCTACTCTCGGTGGCTGTCCTTGCTGCTCGTTCAGGCCATTGTTGCATTCGAGAGGACAAGCTTCTTTGCTCAGCCTAGCAATGCACATACTAATTCCATCCAGAAACATCTGGAAAGTGGAAATCATGCATCGTCTTTGCATAGTGTGCATTTTCCATGACCTATTTGAAGACTCCTCATATGTGTAGATTTCAAAATTCCTTACACCCAAGTAGAACCTATCTTTTAATTCTAGTTTCCATGAACTGAGGGTGAGTAAATGCAGTGGGCAGGTTGATCCCTTGTCCTGCTTGACTGTTCCAGATCATGGGATCTGGTGGATACCCTTCTCATGATCGCCTTGCTTGGCTTTTGTGGTACAGTTTCTTCATTTTCTCTTTCTGCCTTCCTGATGGCTTTGTCCTGGTCTCTATTGAAGGCATCTGTGCCTCCCCCTTTGTTTACATTTTTGATATTTCTCAGTGTTTAGTTCTCCGCCTCCTTCACGTTTACCCAGCACTCTCTTTGGGGGTTCGAGTTGAATCCGTGGCTCTCACTAGGATCTGTTGGCTGATGGCTCCAGGGCTGGCATCTTCCCAATGCACAGACCACTTGCACAACTCCAAAGCTTAACGCATTGTCCCTGTCTTCCCCAACACACCTGTCCCTGACCCCTGCTCTGCCCCTCCCCACCCCAGTTCTCTTCCTTTGGTGATTACATTTGTTCAACACACATTTACTGAGTGCCTCTGTGGTCTGGGCACTGGCCAATCCCTACCAGGTGGCCAAGGCCAGAAATCCTCGTCAACTTTGACTCTTCTTTTACCCTTGATCTTCTAAAACACCAGTCCTGCTGAATCTGCCGCCATAGCAACTTTTAAAAAGACTTATTTTATTTACTTGAAAGGTAGAGGGACAGAGAGATGGGAGAGATAGAAAGAGATCTTCCATCTGCTGGTTCACTCTTCAGATGGCCCCAATGGTCAAGGATGGGCAGGCTGAAGCCATGAGCCAGGAACTCCATCAGGGTCTCCCACATGGCTGTCAGAGGCCAGGTACTTGGATCATCATCCACTGCCTTCCCAGGTGCATTAGCAGGGAGCTGGATGAGAAGTGGAGCAGCCGGGACTCAAAAGGGTGCTCTAGTATGGGATGCGGTTGGCATTGCAGGTGGCGGTTTAACCCACTGTGCCACAACATCAGCCTCTGTAGTATCTTGAAAACACCTGCTTCTCTGTCTATTCTTACTGCTTCCTGGATTATTACCTGAACCCCAAATTTATCTCCCTGTTTCTCTGTTTGTCCTTTTAATTATTCATCTCTATTAATAACAGATTGTTTTCACTTAAGCAATTTACCAAAACCTTTGGTGTATTCCCATTGTCCTTAGACTTTGCATGCCACCTGCTTATCTTTCCGACTTCATCTCATGGTTTGTCCCCAGTCTGGCCTATGCTCCAGCTGGGGTGAAATACTTGCTATCCCAGACATACCCTCCATCTGGAATGCCGCCCTCTCCTCCCTGCCTGGCAAAGCTTCCGTGGTGTGGATCAACATCTCAGGGATCTCTTTGCTCAAGAAGCCCCGTGTGCTCTAAGACCAGCCAGGCATTCTGACCTATGTACCCTGTGTTTGCTTTGTCTTGGAAACCACTGCAGTGTGAGGTCACAGCTGCTTTGCTTACTTAGAGGGTCCTCACCCTCTAAGAGGGACCGTGTGTGGCTCACCATTTGTATTTCCAGTATTTCATGTTGTGCCTGGTGCACAGTGGGTGTCCGATCTGTGTGTAAGTGAAAGAGTGCGTGCAGCAATGAGAGAGGCAATGCAATCATTGATCCAACACCTGGCTACGACTGAAATGCACAAGGCCTTTCTGGATGAGGAAGGATTCTGAGGGTAAGACATGCAAATGTGGCCTTCACCACAAATAGATGACTGCTGGCCACTTGTGTGGCAGCGCCACTGGTGGAGGAAATAGTACTGAACTCTGGGTCAGACAGTCTGGATTCAAGTTAGATTTCTGCCATTTCTTAGCTATTAGTGACTCAATTTCCTTAACCTTTCCCAGGCCTTGGTTTTCTCTGTTGCTAATGGGGATATACATGCCCACCTCATAATATAATTAAGAGATGAGCATTTACGGTAAGTGCTATGTAGTTTGTAAGCGTGACAAAGTCCTTCTAAGCATCTGCTAGGGACTTGGGTGAGCAGCAACCTTAGACAGGAGCAACTAACGCAGGGTAGCTGGGGCCTGGGGTGCAAATCTTTGCGGAGTTAAGAGTGGCAGCTGCTTCAAGGCTCCTGCAAGCCCCATGGCAGAAGGAGGCAGCCTGGACTCAACTCCTGCAAGACCAGGCTGCTTGCCTATGAATGGATCCCAGGGTGTGTGCTCCTGGAAGAGGACAAGATCTGAGTGGCTCCCTGGGTACCAGGACAGCCAAATCCTGGTGGGAGGTGCAGCCCCTCTAAGCCTGGCAGGCCCCCAGACACTTGCCCTGGTGTTACCTTCTCCTGGAACTGTACCTCTTCTCCACAAACCTCACCACCCCAAGGAGCCCACCTCTGAGCCTAAAGGGGAACTTGAGCATGGGCTGAATGGGAGCTGACAGGAAGGCTATGAAGAAGTGAAGAGACTTAGGTTCCTATACCAGCCTTGCGCCCTGCAAACTTTGGAGTCTGGGCAGCTGTTTCTGGGCTTTTTCTGCATCTCAAGAATGGGGCTGGGGCCGGCGCTGTGCTGCAGCGGGGTAATGCCCTGGCTTGAAGCGCCGGCATCCCATATGGGTGCCGGTTCTAGTCCTGGCTGCTCCTCTTCCGATCCAGCTCTCTGCTGTGGCCTGGAAAAACAGTAGAAGATGGCCCAACTCCTTGGGCCCCTGAATCCATGTGCGTGGGAGACTTGGAAGAAGCTCCTGGCTCCTGGCTTCGGGTCGGCGCAGCTCCGGCCATTGCGGCCATCTGGGGAGTGAACCAGCCGATGGAAGACCTTTCTCTCTGTCTCTACCTCTCTCTGTAACTCTGTCTTTCAAATAAATAAAATAAATCTTAAAAAAAAAAAAAAGAATGGGGCTGCAAGCCCACCACACAGGCTGTTGTGAGACCAGTGAAATAAAAGCGCTAAAATGACTCTCTGGATCATAGGGATGATCAGTGAGAGCGGGCGGTGGGAAGACTTGTGTGGGATTGGGGCACTGGTCCAAAGACGACCTGGTCACACCTGTGCTATCCTCGGCCCTGCGCCAGGCTGTGTGGATAGGGGATTCATGAGAAAGGCTTCCAAAAAAGAGAATTTTCTCCATATGTGCCTCTGCTATTGGGATTGCCTGGGATGCACCTGTCGGGGTGAGGGGCTGCTGCCTAGTTTTGGGAAGGAGGTAGGAAAGAGGGTGGCCCTAGGAGACAAGAGCCCAGGAGGGCTGGAGGAGGGGGCCCTGCGGAGCTGGCCAGGCTGATGCCAGGACTCGGCTGGGCCCAGGTTTTAAACTGGTTGCTTAGAGTTGAGTGTTCAAAGCAGTTTGCTTGTGGTGCCAACTGTTCTTGGATGATTTTCCCTAAATGTTTTATGTTTTGTACTTGTGCCCAGAGGCAATTCTATCTGGTAGGGGCTCTTCTGTCAATCTGTCACCATGAATGATTGGAAGAAGGGAGGAGGAGAGGGAGGGCACTAAATAGGAGGAAGAGGAGCCTCTGTTCTCCCAGAGAACAGGGGGCAGTCCAGGTACAGTCAATGCCAATCGCCCATTGGTCAGTCCACCTGCTGGACCGAGAGCCCTTAAACTCTTTGGATGCAACCAGATGGGGGTGGGGGTGCCTGAGAAACAGAGGCTAGAGACTTTGCCCTGAGGGTGCTTAGGATTGAGCGGGGTACATGCTGTCTTTGTCTCTTGCTCTCCCTCTCTCTCTCTCTCTCTCTCTCTCTCACACACACACACATGCACACGCACACGCACACGCACACGCATAGTCAGTGCAGCTCCTGGGCCGACTGGACAATGGTCACCAAAGGCCAGGGTGTGACCTCCAGGAGGTGTGGGTGTGTGTCTGGTTTGCCCTGTGCCTGGAATGGTGTGTGTACACCGTTGGCACATAGCAAGTCTTTGTTGCTGAATGGATACAGGAGGAGTCAAGGTTTTCCTGTGTGAGGGAAAGCAAATGCCCAGCGAGATGCAGGGCCCAAGAATGCCCTGAGTGGTGAGAAGCAGCCATCCTTTGAGCCAGACAGAGCAGGGTTAGATTCTCAAGCACTCCGTGTGTGGCCTCAGTTTCTTCCCCTGTGAAATGGGACAAGGATCTCAACGTGGCAGAGTTGTGTTGTGGATGACACGTGTATAGACGTGGGAGTGGGGAGGGAGGGAAGGCCGACAAGAATCCAGAACAGATGCAGGACCGGGAGGAAGGAAACGTATCTTTAGGACACTGCAGCTGTGGGCCGGTGGCAGGGAGCCCCTGAGGTGGGACTCACGCAGCCTGGGGAGGCCTCGATCCTTCAGTGTGGGCGTGCCCGCAGAGCCCACAGGCAAGTGTTCATCCGGACTGTTTTCTCCTCTTGTCACTCAGCTCTGCCTCGCTGCCTAAGGGCTCGCCGTTCCTTTCTGACCCAAGCAATAGGCTTTTGGTAAAGTGAGGGAGAGAAAGAAGGCTTACTAGGAGATCTGGGGTGGTGCCCCAGGAGGCTTAAACAGGTGCGCAGACCCAGGAAGGCCCAGAGAGGGCAGATCACCAAGGAACGCTTGGGAATGGAAAAATCAAAGCGTTGTGGCACTCCACAGATGGCTTTAGAAACTGACACTGTTTCATCTGATTTCCACAGGAGTTCCGAGGGATTTTTCCGGAAGAGACTGTATTCCCACTTCGCATGGGTAAAGCTTCCAGTGCGAGGCTGGGGAGAGAGTGGAGCGCAAGCTTGCTTTGTCGAGGCCCTCTAGTCCCTGGGAAGCATTTCCAGGCTGATGGGGCTGTCCAAGAGAAAAGACCCAAATGACCATTTGGGAGCCTTGGCCACTGACACATGGGTTCTTCCAAGATTGGTTTAAAAGGCTGTCAACAGTGGGGCCAGGGCACACTGGGACAGGCTCACCTCCAGCTCTGCCAGTTGCAATGGGGGCAGCAACAGGTGGGGTAGGTGTTGTGTCACAGATGACACTGAGTGGGGCCTGCGACCAGATGCTCTCAGGGCTGTCACCAGGTCCATCTGTGCCTCTGCCCGAGATGGCCTTGTGATGGTGTCGCCTGCCAGCATGATGGCAGGGTGTCTTCCCTGCTCTGGGGGCCCGGCTCTGGGGTGCAGTCTGCATCCTGCAGCCTCAGTCACAGCCTCTGGGTCCTCCTCAGGAGAGGGAGAACTCTGGGGGAGAGTTTGTGTCTGGAAGTGAGGCTGGACAGGCAGAAAGGACCACCTCACGGAGGCGCTCCTTTGACCACAGAGGTGCTGGGATGTTGGGGAATACCCTCAAGCGTGTGGCACATTGTATAGCTACAGAGAGCAGTGCTTGTGGAGCTGAAGTGAGAAATACCCTCAACAAGACCAGCTTCACAGTTTGTGGGATCTGTCAGTGCAAAATGAAGAGGTAGGTGCTGGCGTGGCTTAGCAGGTAGAGCCACTGCCTGTGATGCCGGCATCCCATATGGGTGCCAGTTCTAGTGCTGGCTGCTCCACTTCTGATCCAGCTCCCTGCTAATGTTCTAGGGAAGCAGCAGAAGATGGCCCAAGTGCTTGGGCCCCTGCTACCCTTGTGGGAGGCCTGGAAGAAGCTCCTGGCTCCTGGCCTCGGTCTGGCCCAGCACTGGCCATTGTGGCCATCTGGGGAGTGGACCAATGGATGGAAGATCTCTTTCTCCCCCCTCCCCCTGTCTCCTCTTTTTTTCTCTCTCTGTGTCTCTCCCTCTGTCTCTGTAACTCTGACATTCAAAATTAAATAAATGCATCTTTTTAAAATGAAACAAAACAAAAAATGAAAAGACAGGGCCCCAGTTCAAAACATATTGAGAATTTCACCCCGATGACAGTAAATCATTAAGCAAAGCACAAGGCCCTCTGAGCAGGGGCCCCTGAGTGACTGCACAGGTCTTAGCTGGGGCAGCCAGCCCTGATCTTGGGGGCAGAGGGCCAGGGAGGGTCTCTCCTTCGGCCTTGGAGGTTTGCATTTTCTTGCAGGTCTTCAGCTTGTCTAAGAGCCAGAGGAGGATGGTACACACTTTCCTTGTAGCCCTTCCTCCCTGATGGCCTGGGTGTGGAGTTGGGGCAGAGCACTGTGGCGGTCAGGGCAGGGGCTGCCTCTGCACCCAGCAGCCGTGGAGGGAACCCGCCCACCTCCTACCCAGCCAGCACTGTTCCCTCCCCACCCCAAAGCTGGCACAAGGTAATAGTTTTCGACACATTTCATTGAAATATAATAAAATATTTGCATGGCGTTATTAGATAAATAAGGGCTGACTTGAGGCAGTGCTTATTGGGAAATGTGATATGAAAATTCATTTAATATGAAAGAACGTGGACGCTTAAGTTTATGGTAATGGATTGATTGCAGATAGTATCTAATAACTCCATACAAATACATTTCAATCACAATATCCGTCGGCCTGGTCCTCGGCTCCGGAGGCGTCAGGGGCTGATTGTGTGCCCCACCTCTCTTCCAGGCCAGATGAGAATTAATTAATTACGAATATGGTGACATTACTTTTGTAATTAAGAAGCCCCACAATTCCCAGTGGCTGTGAGAATGAGAAGTATTTATTATTGTCTCAGAAGGGGCGGGGGAGGAGGAGAAGCAGGAGAGATGGAACACAGGGAGAGTGCAGGCAGGGAGATGGTGGAGTTTTTTCACCGTCAGTGTCTTGTGGCTTTCTGTCCTGCCTGCAGAGCATCGGACCCCAGAGAGGAGGCAGGGGCCCAGGCTGGGCTTGCAGTGCTCACACAGAAGGGCAAGAGCGACCTCTCTCAGACTTGCTGATCCCAGGAAGCCAGGCCCAAGAGCCAGCTGAGCGAGCGGGGTCAGGCGTGAAGTTGCGGCTGTGACCGGTGCAGGGGTGGCAGAGACCAGAGGTGGGTCATGGTTGATGAGCCGCTGACACGCCCCTTCTTCCCTTGATAAACTGTGAAATCCATTTGTCCTTGGCCAGGATGAACTCAGCCAGGCGATTGCTGTCACTTTTCTGGGCGTCTGCAGAGGGGGCTGGAGGAGGAGGAGAGGTGCCTGTCTAAGGCCCAGATGCTGGCCTGTCTCCCAACACGCGACCCCGGGAGTTTGCTTGTCTTTCTGCCTTTTCCCTTCCTGGGGAGAAAATGGAAATAATTTCCTTTGAAACGTGACATTTCCTAATCCGGCACCCGGCCTGGCTGACAGCAGGATTAGCGCACGGGCTGCCGAGCCTGGCTGGCCATATGCGGTTGCTCCTATGGGGCTGTGGCGGCCAGCGCCAGCCCCCTCCCCTGGCTCTGCTCCCATCCCCAGCCTGCTCTCAGCTGCACATAGGGAGCTGGTGGGCTGCGAGTCAGCTGGGGCCCCTTCCTGTTCTGCCGTGGAGGTGGGTGAGGGTGAGTTCTCTATCTCATCCAAAGCTGTTGGTGTTGTTGTGAGTGGAAAGGGGAGTGAGCAAGCTGGAGACGTGGAGATAGGCTTGGGTCTTGGCTGTGAGGAGCAGCCACGTGGCCCGGGTTGTAGTCTTCTTACCTTCAAAATGCAAGTGCTGCATTACACTGTTGCTACCCGTCTGGCGTGCAGGGGTGTCTGACTCTACCCCTTTCTCCAGGGGGTGTGGGATGAATTGGCAGGTGGTGAGATAGCTCCGTAGAGCTGGATGTCCTACAAGGCCCATGTGTAATTCTGTCCTCCCACTTGTCAATCAAAATGCCCCCCCTTCCCAGGATGCACCTGCTTCATCAGGACCTAGAGGGGATGCCACGAAAATATTAAGCTCCATGTGGAACGAGCAGAGGTGCCATATAATTCCCAGATGGCTTCACGCCTGCAGAGGCACTCACACCCCCACCTCATAGAAGAAGCCGACAACTGGGGGGAGCCCTCGTTCTCTTTTGCTGGGAACCACAAGTGGAGGTGCTACAAGGTGCCCTCTCTGTCTCCCCGCCCCACACCTCCTCCCTTCTAGCCATCCTCTGGCCCACTGTCCAGTCATGAGGGGTATTTCTCCGTGTAGGGCAACCCACACGCACACGGTCTGTGCACTCACTTTGAGTAATCTTGTTATCACTTTTTGCACCTAATGTGTGTCTGCACTTAGACTGCTTGTCTTTGTGTGAGGCAAGAGCCTGAGTAGGATTAAAACACCCTTGCCTACAACAAAAGCACTTCTGTTCGTGTGAGGGCAACCCTCTGCTTCCCCGTCCCTGCCTCCAAAGGTGCCCAGGACTGGGGGCTTTGCTCGTGGGGTCTCCTCATCTGTGTGCCTGGCACCTTTCCTGTCACCATGTGCCAAAGCCCATTAGAATGCCTGATGCCAAAATCTTGTAGATAGTGTTTCCTTTCTTTTTACAGATGAAGCAACTCAGGGGCAGCGAGGTTAAGTGACTTACTCAGGTGAGTAGCTCAAGCAAATCTGAACCCAGAAAACCCGCCTCCCATCCCTGCCCCGCCAGTCTGCCTCTCACACTTCGCCACATGGGCCATTCTTCCCAGCCCCACCTGTACCTCCTGCCAGCTGTAGGGACGCTGGAGTTGGGCTACTGGCCCTAGGCCACCCTGGCTGTGGGTGTGATTTTCATTTTTATTTTTGCAGTAGAGCTTGGGATGCTTCCTGTGGGAAGTGGTCTGCTGTACCCTCAGCTCCACAGTCGGGTGTCGTAATCTCCAAGACTGTGGGACTTTTGGAGGTGTCCCTAGAGGCAGAATGCCCTGTCCCAGGCTCTGTCTACAGATGGAGATGAAAGCTGACAATTCAAGTCGAACAACTCGACTGAAAGCGCCAGACTGCAGCTCTCAGTGGTTTTGCAGGGCTTGAGTCTCCCCAGGCATGTGGCTGGACATCTCTTTTCTGGTGAGGGAGCCTTGGCTTTGAGTGGTGAATAAGCAGAGGGAGGAGAAGGTAGCGAGGTGTGGTGGGCAGAGCTCCAGTGGGCAGGGTTGGAGAGGCTGGCTGCGTCTGTCTGCTGTGGACTTGCTTCCTTCCTCTGGCCTCTGTTTCTGCACTGGCCGGAGACTTGCCCTGGGCCCGAGAGTCCAGGTCTTTCCAAAGTGCCTTGAGGCCAGTGGGGGAAGGCGATCACTCTTCCATCTCCTCTGTGGGTCAAGGTGATAACAAGGGGTTTTAAGTTGAGCGTTTGACTTAGGGGCTGGGATGGAGAGAAGCAGTTGAAGGGCAGCTGTCGGTGTACTTACAGGAGAAAGAAGAGCACACAGCCGGGCCCAGCTTGGCGCTCCCTTCCCCAGCACCGCGGCGAGCAGCCCCACCAGAGCTGCTCCGTTTCAGTTTAGAATTACAGACAGGACAAAGCTTTTCTTGTGCAGGACCCAGGAGTGGAAAGAATTCGAAGATAGAATGCCCTTCTTGGAAATTATTTGTTGGAGATGAGAGCAGCAATGCTGAAAACCAAAGCCAAACGCCAAGGGCTGGGTGAGCTGAGCCCACCTGTGTGAGTGAGGTGTGGTCCACTGGGAGCTTCCATCCCCACTTCTGCGGGGATGTTTACCTGGCCTGCTTCTCTGGAGTCCCCAGAGCCGGTTCCGCGCGGCACGGCTGTGTCTTTCGACATCTGTCCGCCTCTTGCCTTGCCTTTTGCTTGTCCTTTCTTCTCGATGTCAGTGTCTCTTTCTTGGTGCTCCTGCCCCTCCCTTCTCCCTCCCCGATCGATCTCTCGACCTCTGCATTAGCATTCACAACCTCCGGCACCAGCCACTTAGGCCAGAAAGACAGCTCCTTGGAAACACAATTGAAATATTTTTATAAATGACCAGCGGAGTTTGAGTGACATGCCCTTCTTAGGCTAAATAAAATTAAAGTTAAACCTTCTAAAAAATACATGAGCCAAACATCCTCTGCACATTTCATTATGCAAATGCAGCTGTCGGGGCTGCACAAATTAGCCCTGCTTTTGAAATTCGCTGCTGCTTCTCCACTTCCCTTCCCATTCCTCTTTTTTTTTTTTCCTCTGGGTTGTAAGGGAAAAGGCTTTGTGAGTTTTAGGCCGGCAGCTGGAGTCTGGGGGAGAGGCAGGAGGCTGCAGGGTTAGGGGGTGACCAACTAACTCCTTCTGATTTCCTCATTGTCCTCTCTTTGTGGGGCAGGCGGTGTACGCAAAGATGCCTCATCCTTTCTCTTTCCAAACTGCTTTGCAGGGTCTGGCCGGGAGAGGTCAGTCTGGGGTTGGGAATGGGGGCTCCCAGGAGCAGGGGCTCAGCAATCTCAGATGCTGGGGGGTGGCTGTGGTCACAGCTTTGAGGGATGGAAGGATTGACACAGACCCACCCCACCCCAAGTCCCGCACGTCTCCTCCAGGGCCTCGGGCATAACAAAGCCAGCATTTGCCCCGTTGCTGGAGTGTGGGACAGCAAGGTCGGGACTTGGTGGCTGTGGTCTCCTGTGTGCCCAGCCTCTGGTGTCTGGAGAGTTTAGCTCTCACGCAGGAAGGGGGCAGGAAGGGGGAAGGATGGAGTGATTGGGATAGATTGGAGATGGCAACTCTTCCAAGGCCAATTAACCAGTCACATGGGGAAGACTATAACCTTCCCTGCACGGTACTGGCCACAGAGTGAAATGCCACCATTAGAATAACTTGTGTGCCCCTGTCTCCTTTGGGGGTAAATACAGCAGGGAAAGGGGGCCAAATAAGCCACAGGATAGAGCAAACTATCTCCCAGAACCCCAGCATTTAGATTTTGTCTGAGGGTCTCTAGTTTCATGCTACAGGTATAGGAACTGAGATCAAAATGGAGGTGGCGCCTTGTCGAGGGCCCAGACCTGCGTAGAACAGACTCCCTGTTCAGTGTCGTCTCCTTCTGTTCAGGCTGCTAGCCCTGGACATCATGCTGATTGGCAGCTTCAACGTCTGGTTAGAATCTACCTTCTGGTTCATAGATAGCCATCTTCTTGCTGTGTTTTGTATGGCAGAAGGAGTCTCTTTTGGGGTCTCTTTTATAAGGGCAGGAACCCCAAGTATGTCCTTATTACTGCCCTATATATGACCTGGTCTCCTCCCAAAGACCCACCTCCTATTCCCCTCTTTTAGGGACTTCAACATGTGAGGGGGGAAGGACATCTAACATTGCATCAGTTGCACATTGTCTTCTCCAAGCAGACGAATGAAGCATAAAACACAGGAAAAAGACAAAAGGAAGGGGCAGGAGCCTAGAGAGAAAGGGTGGCAGCTCTCCCCTGTCCCCAGACATGGCCCTGCCCTGGCCCTTTGAGTGGGGGCAGCACATAGCCCTGCATCTATCAGTCTTAGTCTTTATCTGTCCTTGGTCAATCCACTCTGAACTTCCAGGATTGAGGAGGCATTCCAGATGACTCCTCCCCCATGCCACCTCGAAACAATTCTGGGCCAGTCCATGGATGCATGGATCCTGCCCTTGCTGTCTGGCCCATCACCTCTGTGTCAACTTCACCCCCTGGGGATAGGGTGTGGCGAGGGGTGGGAGGGCAGAGGTGTGGTGGGTGGAAACAGCCTAGTGCGCTAAACCTTTCATAGCTGGTGTGTGTGTGCCATCTTGTTCCAGCTTTTGTCCAGGTTCCCCTCTATGGGAGCTTGATTTGCTCCCACGCTGAGCCACCCTTCCCTCTGGCTGAGATTCCTTTTCTGGAGCCCTAATTTGTGTCACTCACTCTCATGCTCAGAAACTTGACCTGTCCAGCCTGACACCAACACACAATTACTTTTTATTAATTTTTTAAAAGATTCATTTATTTGAAAGTCAAGGTTGCAGAGACAGAGGGAGAGAAGAGAGAGATCTTCCATCTGCTGGTTCACTCCCCAGATATCCACAATGACCAGATTGAGATAGGGCAAAGCCAGGAGCCAGGAGCTTCATCTGGGTCTCCCACAAGGGTGCAGGTGCACAAACACCTGTGCCATCTAATGCTGCTCTTCCCAGGCCATTTAGCAGGAAGCTGGATCAGAAGTGGAGCAGCCAGGACACAAACCAGTGCCCATGTGGGATGCTGGGGTCATACCTGGCAGCTTTACCTGCTACGTCACAACGCCAGACCCCAACCCACATTTATTGAGTCTCTGCTGAGTGTCAGACATGGACTAGGCATGGGGGTGGAATGGGGACACAGACATGACCCCTCTCTGTATGTCCATCTTCTAGTAGTGGTGAGAGACCCAGGCATGTGGAAGGAGACAGTGAGGGTAGCCCAAGTGGAAGCAGGATGTGACCATGTAGCCCAGACCATTACAAATGTCTCTTCTTCCAGGGGCAGATTCAGATTATACTTCCCGACCTCCCTTTCAGTGAGCTGTGGTTTTGTCACTGCTGTACAGCTCCTTGCTATTAGGGACTTGGGAGGAGTGTAAACTCTGAAGCGCCGTGTTGACCAACAGGAGCCAAATCTCTGGGAATGGGTATAAAGTGATCAGAACTGTCTTGGCCAAGGGCATAGGAGAAGTGACATTCTCAGGCAATCTAGTGATTCCAAGTGGGTGCCTTCCTTTTCTTTCTAGTTACCGGATGTCAGATGCATCGAATTGAGTTAATTCTATCCCACAGTATTTAGCATATGCCATCACTCATTTATTTTATTTTTTTATTTTTATTTATTTATTTTTTTAATCTTTTATTTAACGAATATAAATTTCCAAAGTACGACTCATGGGTTACAATGGCTTCCCCCCCCATACCGTCCCTCCCACCCACAACCCTCCCCTTTCCCACTCCCTCTCCCCTTCCATTCACATCAAGATTCATTTTCGATTATCTTAATATACAGAAGATCAGCTTAGTATACCTTAAGTAAGGATTTCAACAGTTTGCTCCCACACAGAAACATAAAGTGAAAAATAATAGATGATTTTTTTTAAATGATGATGAAATCAGATCAGACCTATTGTCATGTTTAATCCCAGTGAGAGTCAAGTTGGGAATTGATAATTTCTTTTCTTTTTTTTTTTTTTTTTTTTTTTTTTTTACAGAAGATCAGTTTAGTGTACATTAAGTAAAGATTTCAATCGTTTGCACCCCCATAGAAACACAAAGTGAAATATACTGTTTGAGTACTCGTTATAGCATTAAGCCTCAGTGTACAGCACATTAAGGACAGAGATCCTACATGAGGAGTAAGTGCACAGTGACTCCTGTTGTTGACTTTACCAATTGACACTCCTGTCTATGGCATCAGTAATCTCCCTATGCTCCAGTCATGAGTTTCCAAGGCTATGGAAGCCCCTTGAGTTCTCCGACTCTTATCTTGTTTAGACACGGTCATAGTCAAAGTGGAGGTTCTCTCCTCCCTTCAGAGAAAGGCACCTCCCTCTTTGAAGACCTGTTCTTTCCACTGGGATCTCACTCACAGAGATCTTTTTGCCAGAGTGTCTTGGCTTTCCATGCCTGAAATACTCTCATGGGCTTTTCAGCCAGATCCGAGGCCATCACTCATTTATAAAGGGTCTCCTTTGTTTTATTTTGTCTCTTTCAACTTGACTCCTATCCTCGCCTTCCTATTTCTACTAACTATATATCTATAACTAAACCTATATATCTATCTCAGAAATAAACCAAAACATATATATTTTCAAAAATCTATCATTTTCTACTCAAGTCAGTTTTTAATTTAATTCATGCTGCCGTACATACATGATCTGATCTGCCTGCTGCATTTCAGCCTACTTATCCACTCGATAAATACAGCTTTTGACTCTCTTATTGACGGACACCCCGTGTGTTAGTCAGCTTTTTGTCACCATAGTGAAATACCTGAGGCAAGTAACTTTATCAGGGAAAGAGGCTTATTCTGGCTCACAGTTTTGGAGGTTTACAGTCCAAGATTGGGTGACTCCATGGGCTCTGGTGATGGTGTCCTTGCTGACAGAGCATTCAACAGCAAGAGGGACGTGTGTCTGTTTGATTGCATATGAAACCACCAGGATTTAACCACGAGGAGGATTTAATTTTGAGGGCTGCACCCTAATGACTCAGTTCAACCCAATAAACTCCAAAAGGTACCATCATAATTGCATTAAGTTTCTACTGCACCCTTGATACAATGAACAAAAGACTTTGGGGTCCTTGGGCCTTTGGGAGACATCCAGCATCCAAACTAATATCAAAAGCATAACACCCGAATTGCCTCAAATTCTAGGCAGTGATGAACAATTTTAAACATGTCTTCCAGGGTCTCTGCAGAGGATTATTGAGGCCAACACCCAGGAGGGGGTGTGCTGGGCCCTCATCAGTTTCACTGAGTTGCCTTGTGGACCTATGCCCACTGTGCCTGCAGAAATCTGTCTCCCCAGCTCATTTCCAACACTTGGTGTTATCTGGTTTTCTAATGGTTGCTAGGCTGATGGGCTGAAAGGGCTACTTCTCTGGTTTGTGTACTTCTCTCATGATTTTGTGGTTGACCATCTCTTTGTGGGGAAAGACTTGATCAGGTTTCCCTTTGTGTGAATTACCTGAATGTATTTTTTGCCTTTCCTCCTTTGCCGTTTCTTGTTGGCTTGAAGGAATTGCTAATATATGTTAGCCATACACATATTCTTCCTATTAATTGTGGTGAGATCTCCTAGTTGGTCACCTGCCTGTTAACTCTATGGTGTCTTCTGTGAACAGAAATCCTCAATTTTATTCTAGTCAAATGCATCGGTTCTTTTTTGCCTTATAGTTTGTGCCTTTTGGGGTCTTATTAAAGAACTTTTCTCACACCAAGGTCACAAAGAAATTCTTTTTACATTTTCCTCTATTAGCTTTATAGCTTTACATTTCACATTTCAGGCCTTAATCTTCTGGGGTTAGTTCACGTTTTTCTATAGAAGAAGGAGAGATTTAAAGTGTTTTTATTTGTATGACGAACCAGTTTCTCACCATCCTGCATTAAGGAAGCCGGCTCTTTCTCTGGTGCTTTGTGATTTCAGTAAATGTACCCAATCTGAATACACACACACCCTCCCCCACAGAGGAGAGTACTTCAAAAGTTTATGGAAGATGGAATTAAAAGAAGTTTGTTTACTGCCAAAATTTGCAGTCCCTGCATTTCTTTTCATAATATGCATTTTCCACCAACTTTTCGAAGACCTCTTTTTTTGCATCAATTTCCTTTTTTTGCACCAAAATAGCCATGTCTTTTAATTCCATTTCTCACATTTTGAAGTACACTTGCATATTCCACTCCCCTTCCCCTCACCTGATTCTCTCTTCTGTCATATTGGTTTGTCAGTCCCAGGACCAGCGCTGACATTTCCTTTTTAAAAATTTACTGTGCTAATTGTTAGAACTGTCACTAACAGTAGGAAAATTGTAGGACTGCATGTCCCTGCCCAGGTGGAGTCCGATGTGGCTATGTGGAGTGTGGGCATAAGTGACACACATCACCTCTGGGAAGAAGCTCTCAGAGCCCCTGTGTCATTTGCCAATGACCCCTTCCCCTGTTATCACAACCTATCATGCTCCCTGGAGAGCAGGTGCTGCCGGAGTGAACCCTAGAGTGAGGACACCCAGAGCAGACCCTTCAGGCCGCCCATGATGGACACGTAATGCGAGCCAGCAATGAACCTCATTCTGTAAGTGAGTGTGCCTGGTGGGTTTTGTTTCTCTCGCCCATCCGGGCTAAAACAATTGCCAAGGCTAGGCTTGCACCCACCTCCAATGGCTACAGGGGCTGTGCCCTTCCTCTTTGTTCTTCTTTTGAAAGTTACTTGTTTCCTGGTGGCTTTTGTTCTTCCATTTCAGAATTTGTCAGTTTTCTAGGAAATTCCAGCTGGAAAAATCCACCCAGGCAAACAGTTTTGAGCAAGATTGTGATGGAGGAGGGAGGAGTTTACGCTGCTGGCATACAGAGAGGTGTGGTTTTCACAGTCAGCTCCACCTCTGAAAGAACACAGAGTGGTGCCACATCTCCGCGTGCCTCACCAGCCCTGTCCTCATTCCAGCTCTTGCCATTTTCTGGCTCCCCCCCACCCCCCACCGGACTTCTTGATTTGCATTCTCTCTGACACTCCTTTGATAGGAATCAGAATTCCTTCTGAATCTCACGCAGAGAGGCTTCCTGTCTGATTCAGAGATTTTTAAAAAAACAATCAAAAATGTGTTTATTTGAAAGGCAGAGTGACAGGCAGGGCAGGTGGAAGCAGGCATCTCTCAGCTGCTGGTTCACTCCCCAAATGGCTACAACAGCTAGTGCTGGGCCAGGCTGAAGCCAGGAGCTGGGAACTCCCGCCAGCTCTCCCGAATGGGTGGCAGGAAGCCAAGTAGTTGAGCCATCACCTGCTGCCTCCCAGGTGCATTAGCAGGGAGCCTGATCAGAAGCAGAGGCAGGACTTGAACCAGAGCAATCCAATGTGGGATGCAGGTGTCCCTAGTGGCACCAGTACTCACCTGAAGTTTTGGTGCCACTGCCTTTTGGACCTCCAGAGGGTTCTCCTTTCACTCCACATTTCTCTAGAAATCTTCCAATGACAGTTGTCCCCTAGGCAAAATTCTTCTGATGGCAGCTGTTACCAGCATACAGTTACCCACTTTGTTACAAATTAAAAGGTGCTGGGAAAAACTGAATAGCTACTGGGGGTGGAGTGGGGCAAGAGAAGGAGAATTTATTCAGATAACCCATTTTATATCATAAAAGAATGCACTTCATATAAATAAGATAAATAAGGTAACTGTACACAGTAGATCACAGAAAAGCAGAAGAAATACCTGACTCCTGTTTCTAACCTTAAAAGTAATGGTGGACATCATACACACATAACCTGATGGGCTTAACTACATACAAAAGCAAAAATCCTAAATGCCCACACCACAGAAGCAGAATAAACCTGGAGGCCGGCTAGCCTGCTTGCTTTGCTGCCTGGCTTCCTCCCTCCATTCCTGCCTCTCCTCTCCTCTCCTCTCCTCTCCTCTCCTCTCCTCTCCTCTCCTCTCTTCTCCTCTCCTCTCCCTTCCCCTCCTCGCCTCTCCCTTCCCTTCCCCTCCCCTCCCCTCCCCTCCCCTCTCCTTCCGAAAAGCAGAGTGCGAGAGACAGAGAGAGAGAAACAGACATAAAGACAGCTCTCATCTGCTGGTTAACTCCCCAAATGCTTGCAACAACTCAAACTGGGCTGGGACCAAGGCTGGGAGCTGGGATCACAATTCAGATTTCCCATATGGGTAGCAGGAACCCAGTTACTTGAGTCATCCCCTGGTGAACATGAGCAGCAAGTTGGAGTCAGGCGCCAGAACCAGGATTCAAACCCAGGTCCTCTTACAGGAGATGTGGACACCTTAACTGGAGACATTTTTTTTTTTTTATAAACATAACAGGAAAAAGCTTATAACTCTACATAAAGGATTCACAAAAACTTAGTAACACTCTTAAGAAAGAATGCAATCCTGGGAATAGGCAATTCTCCAAGGAGGAAATTGGAATAACTAAATAACTAAGAGAATAAAAAAATCCAGATTCATTCATAATAAATGAAAAACTAATTGTAGAAACCATGCTGGAATTTTATTTAGAATTGTATTGAGTTTATAGATTAATTTGGGGATAATTTTCTCTATTAATTGAGGTCTTATGTTTTACCTTTTAATGGCATCTAGTTTGTCTTCTCAAAGCTTCCTTGCATTTTGTGTGGGTCAGTTCCCAGATACTTTATATTTTTTGGTGGTGCTGTGACTAACACCTTATGTCTGGCTCAGTATTGAGGCAGATGAGCGTGGTTGTCTGCCTTGGAGCAGAAGGTGGGCTTAGCTTCCGTAGTGTTTCTAGATCAGCCCCTCCCTCCTGCTGGCAGACTCCCTAACCCAGTTGGTGCTGGAGTGCAGAGATCACGACACGCAAGGGGACAGTGTTTGCCTGAATGACACCGTCCTAAGCCAGCCTTGTGGGTCTGTGCTGCGTGAATTCAGCTCAGCTAGAATTCAGTCTCCCAGAATTTCCCTCCCTGACTGACTCCCAGCATCCACCACCCGAGAAGGGGTCAGACATTTCCATCAGGCTCTGGATGGTGGGGCTAGGGGGTGATGGTAGGGCAGGCCAGTGAGGCAGTGAGGGGCTCTGGTGGACTGGCTGTACTGTTCCTGTTTGCATGTGTGTCTCTGGTGCAAGTGGCTGTTGGAACAAAGTCCCTCGAATTCTTATCTGCACCCTCACCAGTTGGCCAGTCTGGGCTGAGGCTTGCTGGGGAGGCGTGGCCTGGGCTTGGATGTGGAGGGACTGGGCCTCTACCTCCCTCGGGCACGCTGGGTCTCTGGGATATACCAGGTCCCTCCTCCAGCTGTGGGAGGAGGAACATCCCATCCCCCAGAAATCAGAGCCTTTGAACAGCCTTCGTGGAGCATGGAGCATTCTGTCTGAGTCAAAAAGGGCGATGACCAAGCTGGGAAGGGCATCAGTATGCACCGTGTAGCTGGCATGTGCCCTTGCTTTTAGTCTCAAAGTACTCCCATGAGATGTGTTGTGGAGACTCAGTAAGAAACTTGCTCAGGACCAAGCATCCAGCTGGAAGCAACAACCCTGAAGTCATATAAAATCATGTTCCTTCCAGAACAAAGAAAGCCTGGGTCCCCACATTTTTTCCTGCACAAGGATATTGAATGTTTTGGTATTTGATCATCTGTTAGGTAGAAAATGGTATCATATAAGGTTAATATTTCTCTTATTATGGGTGAGGTTGACCATCTTTTCTGGAGTTTAGAAGCCCTCTTAGGTGAACATCTGTTTGTACTCTTTGCCAAATTGCTCATGGATTTGTAGATATTATTTCTCCTTTCAGAAAATTAACTGTTTTTGGTCTGGCATTGTGGCATAGCAGGTAAAGCCACCATCTGTGATGCCAGCATCCCATACGGATGCTAGTTTGAGTCCTGGCTGTTCCACTTCTGATCCAACTCCCTGATAATGGCCATGGAAAAGTAGTAGATGTCCCAAGTGTTTGGGCCCCTGCTATCCAGGTGAGAGACCCGGATGCAGCTCCTGGCTCCTCACTTTGGCCTGGCCCATCCCTATCCATTGTTGCCATCTGGGCAGTTAACTGGTGGATGGAAAACTCTATCTCTCTGTCTCTCCCCCTGTTTCTGAAACTCTTTCAAATAAATAAATCAGTCTTTAAACAACGTATTACTGTGTGGGGCAGGCAACTGGCAGAGTGGTTCAGAAGCCACTTGGGATGGCTGCATCCTATACCGGAGTGTCTGGGTTCGAGTCCCTGCTCCTGACTCCAGCTTCCTGCTGATGCACGCCCTGGGAGGCCGCAGTGGGTGGCTGAAGGAGCTGGGTCCCTGCCACCCATATGGGAGACCTTGATTCACTTCCAGTTTCTGGGTCTGGCTGTTGCTTGCATTCTGGGAGTGAACAAGTAGTTGGAAGACCTGTCTCTGCCTCTCTCCCTTTCAAAAAAAATAAGTAAGCAAGCAAATAAAAATTTTAAAAGAATTAACCACTTGTGAAGCTGTTTTCAAAAAATTTTCCCAGTTTGTCGTTTGCTTTTTGTGATTTTATTTATGCTGTTCCCTGTCCCACCAGCCCTGTGCCAGGCAAATCTTATTTCTGTATAGTGAAATTAATCGATTTTTTTTGTAGCTCTAGGTTTTGGATCAGAGCAACAAAGGTTTACCCTATTCCAACATTATACTTTTTTTTAAAAAAAGATTATTTTATTTGAAAAGCTAAGTTACAGAAAGAGAAAGAGGCAGAGACACAGAGAGATCTTCTAACCACTGGCTTACTTCCCAAATGGCCACAATTGCTGGCACTAGGAAGATCCGAAGCCAGGAGACAGGAGCCTCTTCCAGGTCTCCCACACGGGAGTACTTGGGCCAGCTTCCGCTGCCTCCCCAGGCGCATTAGCAGAGAGCTGGATTGGAAGTGGAGCAGCTGGGTCTCCAACTGACACCCACAGGTGGTGGCCTCACCTGCGACGCCACAGCACCAGCTCCTCTATAGTATATTTGTAAAGTGCTTCCATTATTTTCTAAAATTGTATGGTTTTATTTTGTAAAAAAAAAAAAAAAAAAAAAAAAAAGTAAAACGTTGATTTTTCTTGAGTTGATTCTGGAGCAAGGTGTGATAGGGATCCGACTTGTTTCCCCCTCAGATGGCTACCCAGTTGTCTAAATGCCACTTTAAAAACTATCTTTGGGGAGCGATTTGGCATGGTAGTTAAGACGCTGTTTGGGTTGCCACCTTCCCCTCCCAGAGTGCCTCGTTCAATTCTGGGCTCCACTTCTAATTCCAAAGTCCTGCTGATGAACATCCTTGGGAGGCAGTGGGGGATGGATCAAGCTCTTGGGTCCCTGCCACCCATGACAGAGACAGACTCAGATTGAGTTTAGGGCTCCTGGCTCTAGCCTGGCCTAGTCTCAGCTTTTGCAGGAATTTGGGAAATAAACTATGAATGAAAGCTCGCTCGCTCGCTCTCTCAATCTCTCTCTCTGTCTCTCACTCTCTAACACATAACATACATACACACACAGAGTCCCTGCCTATCTTTCAGATAAAATGAAATAAATAAATAAAATAATAATAAAAAAAAACCAAAGCTCTATTTTCCACCCATTTAAAACTGTGTGTCTTTGGGTCTCAGTTGTTCCATCCATTTGTTCACCTTTGCATGGCATGTATTAAGGTGTTTTCTGTTTGTTTCTTTGTTTTTAAAGATTGATTTATTTATTCGAAAGGAAGAGTTACAGAGAGACAGAGGCAGAGAGAGAGAGAGAGAGATAAGTCTTCCATCTGCAACGGCCAGAGCTGGGACCGATCCAAACCCGGAGCCAGGAGCTTCTTCTGGGTCTCCCACTTTCGATCCAGCTCTGCTGTGGCCTGGGAAAGCAGTAGAAGATGGCCCAAGTCCTTGGGCCCCTGCACCCACGTGAGAGACCGGGAAGAAGCACCTGGCTCCTGGCTTCGGATCAGCACATCTCTGGCTGTTGCTGCTATTTGTGCAGTGGACCGGCAGATGGAAGAAGACTTCTCTCTCTCTGACTCTGCCTCTCCCTCTCTGTAATTCTGCCCTTCAAATAAATAAATCTTAAAAAATAAAAAGAATTTTGTTTGCTACCTTGTATTTTTTTTAATATCTGTTAAGACTACTCTTGCTTCTATCAACCACAATTCTTATTGAAAAAAATATTTTTGGGGGGCTGGCATTGTGGTACATTGGGTTCAGGCGCTGCCTGTGACACCATCATCCCAAATGAGCATTGGTTTGAGTCCCAGAAGCTCCACTTCTGATCGAGCTCCCTGCTAATGCACCTAGGAAAGCAACTGAAGATGGCCCATGTACTTGGGACCCTGTCACCAATGTGGGAGACTTGGAGGAAGCTCCAGGCTCCTAGCTTCTGCCTGGCCCAGGCCCAGCCCCAGCTGTTGCAATCATTTAGGGAATGAGCCAGTAGATGGAGATCTGTTTCTTTCTTTGTCTCTCCCTCTCTGTATGACTACCTTTCTAGTAAACAAAGAAAATGTTTTCAAAAAATTAAAAAACAAAGTAAAAACTATATTTTCTAGTTATTCTTGCTTATTTATTTCTAGAGGTTGTTATTTATTTCAGAATTATTTATACATATATTTAAAGTATTTATTTATTTGAAAGGTAGAGTTACAGAGAGAGAGGTTGAGAGATTTTCCACCTGTTGGTTTACTCCCCAAATAGCTGCAATGGTGTGGAGCTGGGCCAGGCCGAAGATAGGAGCCAGGAATTTCATCTGTGTTTTCCACATGGGTAGCTGGGGCCCAAGCGCTTAGGCCATTCTCTGCTGCTTTCCCAGGCCATTATCAGGGAGATGGATTGAAAGTGGCACAGCCAGGACAAGAACCAGCATCTATATGGGATGCCGGCATTGCAGGTGGTGGCTTAACCTGCAAGCTTAACCATAATGCTGGCCCCCAGAATTATATTTTTCGTTTCTCCTCACAAAATGCCAAAGAAAGCAAAAGCAAAGCAAAAAAAAATTATAACTCTTGTTGTTATTGTGGAGGGAGAGTTACACTGAATCTGTATATTAACACAAGGGAGTTTGGTTTATTTTGTATATTGGATCTTCATATCCACGTCTTCCATTGGTACTTAGTAGTGTTTCTGGTTTTTTCCCTCCTACATTTCCGGTTTTTTAGTTTTAATTTTATGCATCTTATCTTCTTCTGTTGCTATTCTAAGTATGTTTTTGTCTTTCATTATATCTTTCAACTGGTGGTTGTGTGTGTGTGTGTGTACAGTATTTTTAAAAAAAAAAAACAGTCAGCTTAATACACTTTCTTATGGTTTGTAATATTTTTAGTCAATTATTTTGGCTTTTCCAAGCAAACATATCAACTGAAAAGGATGAAAATTTTTACCTTCTCCTTTCTGATTCTCACACGTGTGGAACAATGTTAAATAATAGTGGTGAAACTCAATGTTCTGGCTTGATCTTGACTTTAATGAGAAGGCTTATAGTGTTTGCCCATTAACTGTTACTGTGGTTTTTATATGAGCATATGTATTTTCTTTTGGAATTTTATCATAAAAAGAATTATGAGATTTTTTTTTCTTTTTGTTTACTCTGAAGGAGTTTATAGAGCATTAAAGTCACATGTTTCTTAAAGGTTAGGATACTGTGCTACTACCTGGGGTTGATCAGAGCAGGAGTAGTGCTTGGACAACCATCCTTAGTTTTCTATACAAATAGATCTGTTAGGTTCTCTAACTTTATTCTGGTCGATTTTAGCAGTTTTTATTTTGCTGCAAATTTTTCCTTTTATCCAGGTTCTCACATTATTTTCTATAAAGATTACGTTACATTATACCTTAAATTTTATCAGCTTCATGGCTATTTTCCCATTACAGTTCTTTATTTGGAGTATATCTGTTGTTTGTCTTTGGTTCAATATGGTTAGCTAACAGTGAATCTATTTGATTAGCTTTTAAAAAGTAGAATCAGCTTTTGTACATACATGTATATTATTTATTCTACAATTATTTAATTCATTGTATTCTTTCAAATAATTAATGCCTTATTTCTGTTTTCCTTGAATTTGTTGCCTTTTTTCTAACTTTTTAACAGATTTATTTATTTGAAAGGCAGAGTAGCAGCGAGAGATCTTTCATCTGCTGGTTCATGCCCCAGATGGCTGCAACATCTGGTCTGGTCCAGGATGAAGCCAGGAGCCAGGAACTCTATCCTAGTCTCCCAGGTAGGTGGCAGGGGCCCATGTACTGGGGCCATCATCTGCTGCATCCCAGGCGCATTAGTAGGAAGCTGGATTGACAGTGGAGCAGCTGAGACTCATTCTGGCACTTTAATATGGGATGATGGCATCGCAAGCAGTGGCTCAACCCACTGTACCACAACACTGACCCCTTTTTCTAACTTCTTGAATAGGTTCATTTATTTTCATTTACTTCATGTTTACTCTTTTTTTAAACAAAAGATTTATTTATTTACTTTGAGAGTCGGAGTTACAGAGACAGGGAAGAACAGACACAGAGAGATCTTCCATCTGCTGGTTCACTCCCCAGATGGCTGAAACAGCCAGCACTGGGCCAGGCTGAAGCCAGGAGCCAGGAACTTCATCTGGGTCTCCTATGTGGGTATCAGGGGCCCAATACTTGAGCCATCATCTGCTGCCTTCCCAGGTGCATTAACAGGGATCTGGATGGGAAGTAGAGCAGCTGGGACACAAATTGACACCCATATGTGATGCCCGCGTCTCAGGCAGTAGCTTTACCTGCTATGCCATACTGCCAGCCCCCATATTTACTCTTTCAGCATATATTTTAACACATATCATTTTCAATAGGATTCTTTTAAAGGTATTTTCCAATTTCAGTTTTGATTTTTTTTTTTTAATTTCAAGAGCTATTTAAGAGAATGAGCAGGGGCCTGCATTGTGGCGTACTGGGTTAAGCTGCTGCGTGCCACACCTACATCCCAGCAGTTCCACTTCTGATCCAGCTCCCTGCTAATGTGCCCAGGAAGGCAGTGGAAGATGGCCTAAGTGCTTGGGCCGCTGCACCTATATGGGAGACCTGGAGGATGCTACTAGGTTTGGCCTGGCCCAACCCTGGCTGTTGTGGCCATTTGGGGAGTGAACCAGAGGATGGAAGCTTTCTCTCTCTGTCACTCTGTCTCTCTTTCTCTCCCTCTCTCTGTAACTTTGCCTTTCAAACAGATAAATAAATAGATAAAAGGAGAATGAGTAAAAATTTCTGAGAGAAAATAATTTTATTTCAAATTTCTGCTTTTTATTACATCATATTCTCAGAATATTTTTTGGTATAGTTTTTACTTTCTGGAGTATATTTAGGCAATTTTTTTCTTAGCCTGAAACTTTCAATGTTTTCATTTTCTAGTTTCAGGGTATTGAGTTAATAAATGGAGTACATAAAAAATTTGTGGAAAATAGAGTTAAAAGACAAGTTTATTTTGGTGCAAAATTTTTGAAATTCATACATAGCATATTCTAGTTTCTCTTCAGATCATATAAACTTTTTACTAAAGAAATCCATACATACGAAGGGTAAAAAGTCTGTGGAAAATGTATATTGTGAAAAAACCATGCATGGATTTATAATATTTTGCACACACATAAACTTGTCTCTTATTTTTTTCATAAATTTTTGAAGTAACCGTATATATTAGATAAACTTTATGAATTAGACTTTGGCCCCTCTTTCCTTAACATCGTCATTTACTTCTGTTATGGCCTGGTTGGTTAACTGTGGTCTCTGATTACTAATACGCTTCTATGTCTTCTTGCAGACCTTGCTTGAAGGATGCTGCTGTGAGGATATTTGAAGCCTGAATATTCTGGACTGTCAGAAGCCCATTGGAAGTGGCGCTCCTCTTCGTTACAAAGTTTCCTTTCCTCTAGTTTAATGCTCCTTTGCTTCCCCCCTCCCAGCCCTGATTCAATCTTGACAGCACTAAACTTGTGCTCCTTGATTTCTTTTGCATGTTACGTCTTTTCCCATTTGTTTGTGTTCAGCCTCCCTAAGTAATTGTGTTTTAAGCTATAGAAGAAATCTGAGATTTTTTTTTTATCCAGTCTGAGAGTAAATATTTTTAGTAGGTAAAATTCACATAAATTAATATGACAGACGCGGTTGGTCTTGGCTATTTTTTTCTTTTTAAATCAAGTTTTACGTTATACTGTCTGGCTTCTTTGCTGCTTCATTTTTATAAAAATCTTTCACCCTATATTCTGTTTGACTTGTTTGATTTTTCTGTACGTATTTCTTCTGATAACTGGGAAGGTTTGCATTTCCCCCCAGTCACGCTCTATACCTGTATGTCTTGTCTTTAATATAGATGTGTCTCTCTGCCTTAGCATCCATTGATTGCTTTCTATGAGAATAAATTACTATATTCCTAACCATCTCCCACTGCTTCATTTCAGTTGATTCCATCACTCCGGTGTTTCTCAGTGTTTTTCTTTAAATGCGTAAGTCCATCACCTTGAAGGCCCATCCTTTACAGCCAGTGCTGAACGGCTGCGTTGTCCGCGGCCGGCGCCTTACCTTGTTGCAGTCCTAGGAAAAGTGGCATTGAAGAAAGCAGGAAGCACAGAGGTGCCAGCGCCAGCCCGCCCTCAGCCCCGGGGCGCGCCGCGTGGAGAGACGCCTCCCGCCGGGGAGGCGGCCTGAACCCCGGGGCCAGGCCCACTGCGCACCCCGGCCCCGGCCCTCAGGCCCCCATCTGTGGAGTGAATGTTTGGCGTCTCCACGGCCTAGCCTCTGCCACCCTTCCCCAGCCACGGGCAGAAAGTGGAACTCCAGGCTGGGAGAGGCAGCTTAGGACTGCAGCACGGAGCTCGGCCGGGCCTGCCTCACCGAGACCCAGTGCCTGATAAAGCCCTAAGGCCTCGAACCCTCGGCCGCCGGCGCTCACAGGCGTGCCTGGCACTGGGCAGAGACCTGCATGCGCTCTGTGGAGTCAGGCTCATTTTGGCGGCTGTCACTGCTGGCCTCCGGTGGCTTTGGCCAACCTCGGTGCTTTGTAGGCACCCATGATTAGGGGATCCAGGTGTGACCAGCCTGGGGCCAGTCTGGGTGGCCAGAGGGCTGCCTTGCAAACAGCACCCCCCCACCCCCGACTCCCCGTGTCTTGGGACTCAGTATCGGGTTGGTAAAGCCCGATGTTGGGCAGATCTTAATGGTTTCTTTCCCAAGTCAGGTACCTGTGGACAGAGTCTGGACCTGCCCCATCACAAGGTGAGTATCTGTGCCCTGGTGAGGCAGACTTGTTTTGGTGCGTATCACTGCTAGCCTCTTACAGGCCTGGTGTGCACCCTCAAGGTTGCACAGGACCTGGTGACTGTGGAGCTCAGGTGTGGCCCACCCAAGGCCTGCCGAAATAGCTGAAGGGGTGCCTCTTTCACCCCTCTTACATCCTTGGGCAGACAGCAAGGAATCACAGCACAGTTTTGGGATTCAGTCTTAGGCTGATGAAACCCAGTATTGAAAAGACCATAACGGCCTCCGTCCCCAGGCCAGTGGCTGTAGCTGGAGCCTCTGGACCCGTTTCAGTGCCCAGAAGAGGTCTGTGGTCCCAGTTGAGCAGTCTTATACTCCAGTCGCCATCACCAGTGGCTGATTAGGCACAGCACCATGCAGTAAGCCCACCGCAGCCCAGACGCTAGGAAGGTGAGCTTTGGTTCTACTCCTAGGCTGCATTGATCTTAGTGGGGCTGAGAACTCTGGGCGTGATCTAGCAGCGTGGCATTCATGGACACAGGACAAGGAGTTTGAACCTACCATCAGCCTACCACAGGCCCAGGAAGAGGCTTGTCGGGATGGAATACCCCTTTTCAGGCACTTCTCCAGTTCATACTGGGTAATACAGCAACTGCAGGTTTGGGACAAATTTGGGTTTGGGGAGTAAAAACATTTCAACAGTGGACCTGGGGCAACCTCTGATTTTAGGGTGCTATCTAGTGCTGAAACAGCAGAAGTATCCATAGGCTCAGAAAAAAATCAACAGATGGCTTCGAATTTCTAGAAGCACAGCCACAAAGTCAGGTTACTGTGACTAGTTCTTCACTGCACAGGTGATGCAGTACACCAACAGCATCAAGAACTTCTCAGAACCACAACCTCACCTAAACAGCAAATAAGGTGCCAGAAACCAATTGCTTTGGGACTGAAATTTCTAAATGCTCAGATGAAGATTTCAAAATAGCTATTTTAAGGAAACTCAATGGAATTCAAGAGAAGGCAGGGAAATGATTCAATATTCTAACAGATTTGATAGAGATAGAATTAAAATCAAGCAGAAATCCTTCAAATGGAAAGCACAATAGGTGAAATTAAAAATGTGATAGAAGGCATCACACAGAATAGAATAGATAAAGCAGAATAAATAATCAGTGGACTCAAAGACAGGCTATTTGAAAATACACAGTTGGAGGAGAAAAATAGGAGGAATGAAGAAAGCTTATGGAAAATATGAGTTAACATGAAAAGAGCAAATATTCAGGTTATTGTATTTGAGAAAGCCGAATGGGTAGAAAGCATATTCAAAAAGCTAGGGACAGAAAACTTCTCACACTTAGAGAAACACATAACTATCCAGGTACAAGTAAGTTCAAAAGTCATCCAGATTCAACCCAACCATGTCTACCCCAAGATTTATTATAGTCAAGCTCTCCAAGCTTAAATAGAAGAGTCTTAAAAACTTCAAGAGAAAAGAAACAAATAACATAACAGTGATCCCAATTCACCTTACTGCAGATTTCGCAGCGGAAGCCATGCAGGCCAGGGGAGAGTGGGATGGCGCTTGTATGGTACTGAAGGAAAATAATTGCCAGCCAAGAATACTTTCAAAGCTATTCTTTAGGTCTCAAAATGCACCAAAGCTATCTTTCAGGTATGAGGGAGAGATAAAGACGTTCCCAAAGTTTGACAGAATTTATCACTACTGGACCTGTGTTATATGAAATGCTAAGGAGAGTTCTCTAAACTGAAAGAATTAGGCACCAGCAAGTAAGAAAAAAAAATATCAGAAGGTAGAAAACTCACTGGTGAGAGTAACTATACACAGGACTGGCACTGTGGCATAGTGAGTAAAGCCATTGCCTGCAGTGCCGGCGTCCCATATGGGCGCTGGTTCGAGTCCTTGCTGCTTCATTTCCGATCCAGTTCTCTGCCATGGCCTGGGAAAGCAGTAGAAGATGGCCCAAGTCCCTGGGCCCCTGCTTCAGTATGGGAGATTCAGAAGAAGCTCCTGGTTTCTGGTTTTGGATTGGCCTAGCTCTAGCCATTGGGGCCATTCGGGGAGTGAACCAGCAGAGGGAAGACCTTTTCTCTCTCTCTCTGTCTCTGCCTCTCTGTAATTCTGACTTTCAAATAAATAAATAAATCTCTTTTTTTTTTGTAAAAAAAAGTAACTATACATACAAATTTGGAATGCTGTAATATTTAAACATCTGAAAACTATTTATATTTATTGTGAAGAGTTAAAAATTATAAGTGCCGCCTTAAAACATTAAGAAACACGAAATACTGAAGGAGATCAAGTGCAACATCAAAAATTCAAAACGGGATGAATGGAGTACAAATGTCGAATTCTTTATTAGGATCTCTTTGTTTTCTGTTTATCTCTTTTTTTTTTATTTTTATAATCAGTGTTAAGATTTATCAGTTCAAGACACCACATTATAGCCAGAAGAAGTTTTATAGGTCTCTTGGTAGCCACAATACAAGAACCTACATCAGACATAGCAAAAACTAAAGACTAAAAAACAAAAACAAAAACAAAAACAAAAACAAAAACCAAGGACTCGAAATGCACCACTAGAGAAAATCTCTTAACCACCTGTGAATATGATAATAGACAAAGAAAGAAAGGAGTGACAATAACAAAACAAGTATTAAAATGGCAGTAGTAAGGCCATAACTATTAACAATTACCTTAAATGTCAATTGACTAAATTCTCCAATTAAAAGAGAGTGACAAAAAGGGTTTGAAAACAAACAAACAAACAAACAAAAGCAGGACTTGGCCGGCGCCGCCGCGGCTCAATAGGCTAATCCTTCGCCTGTGGCGCTGGCACACCGGGTTCTAGTCCCAGTTGGGGCGCCGGATTCTGTCCCAGTTGCTCCTCTTCCAGTCCAGCTCTCTGCTGTGGCCCGGGAGGGCAGTGGAGGATGGCCCAGGTGCTTGGGCCCTGCACCCCATGGGAGACCAGGAGAAGCAACTGGCTCCTGCCATCGGATCAGCGCGGTGTGCTGGCTGCAGCGTGCTGGCCGTATTGGCCATTTGGGGGGTGAACCAACAGAAGGAAGACCTTTCTCTCTGTCTCTCTCTCTCTCTCACTGTCCACTCTGCCTGTCAAATAATAATAATAATAATAATAACAACAACAACAACAGGACTTAACTATATGCTGCTTAGAAAAAACTCACTTCACCTCTAAGAACACCCATAGACTGAAAGTGAAAGGATGGAACAAGATATTCCATGCAAATGGAACCCAAAAGAAAGAAGAAGTCACATTTCTATCAAATAAAATAGATTTTAAATAAAGAGCCGTGAAAAGAGCCTGGGAAATTCATTTTATAATGATAAAATATTCAATCCAATAAGAGGAAATAACACTTGTAAATATATTTGCACCCAGTGTTGGAGCACTCAAATACATAAAGCAGATCTTCATAGACCTAAATGGAGAGATAAACTCCAAGACAATAATAGCAAGGGATTTTAACACTTGACTCTCAGAAATGGGCAGGCCATCTATGCATAAAATTAGCAGTGAAACAGAAAATTGAAATTGTACCCTAAATCAACTGGACCTAATAACCAACAGCTGCAGAATACACAGTCTTCTGTATAGCACATGGAACACATTCCGGAACAGGTCATATGGTTCATCACAAAACAAGTGCCAACAAGTCTAAAGGAATAGAAATCATATTATGTATCTTCTCTGACTGCAGTGCAATCAAGCTAGAAATCAATAACAAGAAAAACTTTGGAAACTATATAAATACATGGGAATTGAGCAACTTACTCTTCATCAATTGGTCTAGGAAGAAATCAAGGAGGAAATTTTAAAATTTCTTGAATGAAAATAGAAACACAGTATGACAAAACCTATAGGATACAGCAAAAGCAGCACAAAAGGATATTTTATAGCAACCAATGAATTAAAAAAAAACCAAATATGTCAAATAAACAACTTATCATTGTACCTCAAAGAACTAGAAAAGAACAAATCAAACCCAAAATTGGGAAAAGGAAAGAAATAATACAACTCTTTGAACAAATAAATGGCAGAGACTATATCAATAATAAGAAATGTAATGAGCTGGTTTTTTCAAAAGATAAACAAAATTGATAATCCCTTAACTAGACTAACCAAGGAAAAAAAGAGGATTCATATACACTGAATAAGAGATGAACATGGAGACATTATGACTGATACCACAGTAATACAAAGGATTGTTAGAGATTACTATGAACAATTATATGGCAATAAATTTGATAAACTAAAAGAAATGGACAAATTGTTGGACACATATACTTCACCATGATTGAATCATGAATAAGTGGAATACCTAAGCAGGATGATAATGACTAATGAGATTGAATCAATAATTTAAAAAAATCTCCCAGCAAAGGAAAGCCCAGACCAGGGGGATTCATTGCTGAATTCTACCAAAATTTTAAAGAATTAGCACCAATACTTAAGTTATTTTAAAAATAAAAGAGGAGGGATTTCTTCTAAATTCATTCTATAAGGCCAGAATTACCTTGATATCAAAACCAGACAAAGACACAGTGAGAAAGAAAGCTACTAGCCAATACCATGACAAACATAGATGCAAAAATCCTCGACAAAGTACTAGCAAATTGAATCCAACAGCACACTAAAAGGATTGTTCTCTATGATCCAATGGGATTCATCCTAGGGATGCAAGGGTGATTTAACGTGCATGAATCAAGGAATATGATGCACCACATCAATAGAATGAAGGACAAAAACCACGATTGTCTCAATAGATGCAGAAAAGGCATTTGATAAAATTCAACATCCCTTCATGACAAAAACTCTGACAAAATTAGATATAAAAGGAAAATATCTCAACATAATAAAGACCATATAGAACAAGACAACAGCTAAGATCATATTGAATGAGGGAAAGTTGAAGTCTTTCTAAGATTTGGAACAAGAAAGCCTGTTTTCACTCCCTCCTCTGTTTTTTTTTTTTTTTTTTTAATTCAACTTAGTACTGGAGGTCCTAGCTAGAGCAATTAGGCAAGAGAAAGAAATATAGGGCATCCACATTAAAAAAGAGGAAGTCATATTGTCACTGTGTATAGATTACATGACTTTTATAAAGAAAACCCCAAATATTCTATCAAATAGCTGTTAGAACTAATAAATTTGAAAAAGTTACAGAATTGAAAGTCGACATGCAAAAACCAGTAGCATTGTTGTACACCAGTAGTGAATCATCTGAAAAAGAAACCAAGAAAGCAATTCCATTTCCAACAGCTACCAAAAACAAGCAGAGAAAAAAAATCTGAGAATAAACTTAATGAAAGAAGTGGAAGATCTTTGCAATGAAAACTTTAAGTGACGGATGACAGAAATTGAAGAGGACACAAAGAAATGGAAAGACATCTCATGTTCCTGAATTGGAAGAACCAATATCATTAAAATGTGCATACTACCCAAAGTGATTTTTAGATTCAATGCAGTCCCTATAAAAAAAATCCCATGATATTTTCACAGAACTAGAACAAAGACTACTGAAATTTGTATGGAACCACAAAACATCCCAAATAGCCAAAGTGATCTTGAGCAGAGAATGCAAAGCAAAGGGCATGTGTTACACTCTTTGACTTTAAAATATATTACAGAGCTACAGTATTTAAAATAGGGTGGTATTCATAGGCAGATTAGAGACCTAGAGGTAAACCTATACATATACAGTCAACTTATCTTTGACAAAGGTTTTAAGAACAGGAAAAAGTATAGCCTTTTAAGTAAAGGTTCTGGGAAAATCAGATATGCACATGCAGAAGAATGAAGCTATATCCCTATCTCTCACCATGTACAAAAATCAACTCAAAATGGACTAAACACCTAAATGTGAGACCAGATTGCCAAAGCACAGGAAATAAAAACAAAGACAAATGGGATTTTATCAAATGAAAGAATTCTGGCACCACAAAGAAAACAATCAACAGAGTGAAGAGACAGCCCACAGAATAGGGGAAAATATTTGCAAACTATACATCTGACAAGGGGTTAATATCCAGAATATGTAAGTAACTCAATTCAATAGCAAATAATCCAATTAAAGCATGGGCAGTAGATCTAAACAGACATTTCTCGAAGGAGGATACGCAAAAGGTCAACAGGTACAAGAAAAAATGCTCAACATCACTAGTCATTAGGGAAATACAAGTTGAAACTGTAGTGAGATATCGCCTCACTCCAGTAAGGATATCCTTGGGATGTTTACCATATGTGTACCATGTTTACTGCAGCACTGTTCATAATAGCCATGAAACAGAAACCACCGAAGTGTCCATCCACTGACAAATGGATAAAGAAAGCATGGCCTATATACACAATGGAATGTTACTCAGGCATTAAAAAGGATGCAGTTTTGTCGTTTGTAACAATATGCTGGAACTGGAGGTCATTACATTAGGTGAAAGAAACCAAGCACCGAAAGACAAGTATCACATGATCTTCTTCATGTGGCGTCTGAAAGATGGGTGATTTCATAGAAGTTAAACGTATGGTGGTGGTTACCAGAGGCTGGGGAGGGAAGCGAGAAGATGGGATGGGGAAAGCTTGATATATGGGTATTTGATTATAGCTAGCTAGGACTAAGATGTTCTGGGGTCCTGTCACACAATAGGGTTACTGTGAATTTCTCTATTTAAAAAAGCCATAGAAGATGGGATTTTGGATACTTTCACTATAAAGAAATATTAAATTCTTGAGAAGATAAATAATTACCCTGTTTGGAAATTACACAAAGTAATTATCACATAGTACCCCAAGAATATGCACAATTTATTTGTTAAAATTCTTTAAAAAATTTAAAAAGTTATTAGCACACTTATACCATTTCCTACCTTTTCTTCCCTCTCCCTACCCCATTTTTACATTATCAAGGTGTACAACCTTTATATTTGGTTCTGCAACTATACTCTCCACATTGCTGTATCTTAGGCTTCCTCTCAGTTGTGTGCATTTAATGTCCCCTGGTTCTTCTGTAGTGTCTTCCATTTGTCCTTTCGTTGCCTTCTTGAAGCTATCCACCTGTAAACTTCTCAAGCTCATGAGACTGATGTTCTGATGTTCATGCATACGCATTAATGCTGTCTTCACACCTAGCTGGTAGTTTTCCTGGATGCAGCTTTGGTAGTTTATGCTTTTTATTTCCGTGCATTAAATAATTTGGAGACATCCACAGTTCCCTTAATTTTTTTCTCCTGCTTAAAGTTGCTTTGATCTTTTGGGCTGGATGTTTCAAAGGATTATTTGTCTTTGAAGTCCATATCTTTACTAGATTTGATCATTCTATACCTATATTTTTCTGGGATGTAATAGGCCCCTCCAATCTTCAGACTCAGTTCTCTTTTTATTTGTGGAAGGTTCTAATAAATCATATTTGAAAATATCTCTTCTCTTCACAGGGATGTGAACTGCATATATGCTAGTATGGTTTTTTTATCTATCGTTTCCTCTGTTACACTTTTTTTTTTATTAACCTCTTGTTCATTTCTGTTTCTCCCATTTTTTCCAGTTCTGTTGTCTACTTAACTTCCTATGCTTTCAGCAGTGTTTATGGGGTATACATTTTTCTTCCTCTTATTTTCTGAGCAGCACCGTATCCTGATTTATATCATTTGCTTGTCTTGCCATATTTTTTAAGAAACATTTGTGTATCTTTTTGTCCTCTTGGCTTGTATAACTAATTTCTTCGTTGAGGTTTTAAAATTTCTCTGGTGGTGTTTATTCATTTTTTGATGGCCACATTTTTCTGGAGGGTGATCATCCAGTGTTTACTTTTTCTCCCTCTCTTCTTTTTGTTATAATGTGTTTATTGTATAGATTCTATGATAGTTCCTTTTTAAAAAAAAATAATTATTTCATTCACTTAAAAAATATTTGAGAGAGACAGGTAGAGCTCTCATCTGCTTGTTCACTCCCCAGATGTAATCAATGACTGAGTCTGGCCCCAGGACTGAAGCCAGAAGCTGGGAACAGAGTCCAGGTCTCCCACATGGATGAAAGAGAGCCAAGAAGCTGGAGTCAGGAAGCAGCGCTGGGAATGGAACCCAGGTACTTGAGTGTGGGACACAGGTATTCTAACCTGCAGCTTAAGTGCTGGGCTGAATGCCCAGCAGTTAATTTTTGACCATTCATTTATCTTGCAGTGAAGTGACTTCTAGGAACAGCTATTTGTATGAGGTTCTTGGTGAGGAGAGGTGTTGTGGTGGGGGTGGGACAGGTCAAGTCCTAGGCGATGAGGGATGGCCCTGTAGTGACATCACTGTGAGAAAGCTCTGTAAGCTTCACTCTCTGTGGAATCAGCAATGGTGGCTGCAGACAGGCTCATGGTGCAGAGTCTCCTCTTTCCCGCTTCACGGATGGGCTACTTCCTGCAAACAAGCCTTTTGATATGACTCATCATTCAGCCCCACCTTCCGTGTTTCTATTTGATGTCAACACAGGCTCAGGAAAGCTTTCTTTGCCAGCCCACATACCTGTTCTTTATTCGTGATAGAAGAATATCATTTCTTTGGCTGTAGGGTGAGCCTCTTACCTTGGAGAGCTGTATTTGGCCCGCACTCCCTGAGCTCTGAGCCTCAGCTCCTCTCTCTCTGCACCCTTCTGCAGCCCATTAGCACTTCACTGAACTTCTTCCTGTTTTGTTGTCTGAGTTTTTAGATCTTTGCTAGCCTTGTCAAAAATAGTTTGTATCGGCTGGCGCTGTGGCTCAATAAGCTAATCCTCCGCCTGTGGCGCCGGCATCTCATATGGGCACTGGGTACTAGTCCTGGTTGCCCCTCTTCCAGTCCAGCTCTCTCCTGTGTCCCGGGAGGGCAGTGGAGGATGGCCCAGGTGCTTGGGTCCCTGCACCTACATGGGAGACCAGGGGAAGCACCTGGCTCCTGGCTTCGGATGGGTGCGGTGTGCCAGCCGCAGCAGCCATTGGAGGGTGACCCAATGGTAAAGGAAGACCTTTCTCTCTGTCTCTCTCTCTCTCTTACTGTCTACTCTGCCTGTAAAAAAAAAAAGTTTGTATCATAGGATCCAACAGTCTCATCACTGGGCATATGAATCTGTAGGTTGGAGAGATATGTGTACTTCCACATTTATTATGGCCCTACTCACAGTAGCCAAGATTTGGAACCAACCTAAAATATCCTTCAACAGATAAATGGGAAGGGAAAATATGGTACACAATGGAATATTATTCAACCTTTAAAAAGGAGGATGGCTGGCGCTGCGGCTCACCAGGCTAATCCTCCGCCTTGCTGCGCCGGCACACTGGGTTCTAGTCCTGGTCGGGGCGCCGGATTCTGTCCCATTTGCCCCTCTTCCAGGCCAGCTCTCTGCTGTGGCCTGGGAGTGCAGTGGAGGATGGCCCAAGTGCTTGGGCCCTGCACCCCATGGGAGACCAAGATAAGTACCTGGCTCCTGCCATCAGATCAGCACGGTGTGCCGGCCGCAGCGCGCCGGCCACAGCGGCCATTGGAGGGTGAACCAACGGCAAAGGAAAACCTTTCTCTTTGTCTCTCTGTCTCAATGTCCACTCTGCCTGTCAAAAAAAAAAAAAAAAAAAAAAAGGAAATCCTGTCATTTGTAGTAATATGGATGAGCCTGGAGAACTTAACAGTAGATGAAATAAATCCCAGCTTGGAAAGATAAGTACCCCTACATAGAAGCTAAAAAAAAAAAATCTCTTAGAAGAGCAGAGGATAGAACAGAGGTGACCACAGGCTGGGCAGGATAGGTGTAGAGGGGATCAGAGAGACTTGGTAATAGGTAGCAAAATGGAATTAGAAGCAATAATATCTGGTGATCTACTACACCGTAGGGTTATTGCAGCTCACAATTTACTGTATATTTCAAAATACATCATAGCTGGAAGAGAGGATTTTGAATGCTTCAAACACAAAGAAATGATAAGTGAGATGATGAAATGCTAATTATCCTGATTTAGACGTCACTCACTGGGTACATATATTGAAATATATTGTGTAGCCCCTCAGTTTGTACAATTGTCTGTCAATTAAAAACTTAAAATTTTTTAAATCAAGAAACAAAATTACTTGAAGCAAAAAATATTAGAGAGATTAAAAAAATTCTCCTTATTGCTTTTAGTTAATTTTCAAGAGAAGTATTTTTCCCTTTAGAGGAAACATCAATTTCTCACAATTTTTCTTATGTAAAATACACTAATCACCCTGCAATCGTTAACACATAGTTGTATATACTTTTTTAATTTTTACTTTTACTACCAGCTGCCTCATAAACTCTTCCCATATTTTCCTGTTTAAACTTCTGAGGCGTTTTGGTTGACCTTAGTCATAATCATCTTCCTTAATTGGATAGGGCATGTTGCCCTCTTAAACCTCAGGAAAACCTTTGTGTGAGGGGCTGCCTTCTGGTCAAGTAGGTAGGTGAGGGGTCTTCAATAACACTAGAGAACATGGCCGTCCTAGGGTGCCTCCTCAAGGGTCTGAGGGCAAGAGGGTTTGTTTAGGTTAGCACACTCTGGACAATGCCTTGGGGTCAGGACTGAATCTGGGGAGTGTGGGGTGCAGCCTCCAAACCGAGCTCTGAAGGAGTGGAACCTGCTGAGCTGAATGTGGAGAGGCAATGGGAGGCAGTGGGAGGCCTTAAACTCGGGGGTGAGGAGTTTGGATTTAAGCTCATAGGCCGTTGGGAATCACTGGAAACTGGAGAGAAAATGAAGACTCTAGAAGTGTTGTCTTGTTTCCTGGATTTGCCCTATTATGGGCTGAACTGTTTTCCCTCTTTACCTCCCAGATCTGCACATGAGGTCCTAACCCCCCCAGTACTTCACCATGGGACTGTATTTGGAGATAGGGTCTTCAAAGAGATAATTAAGTTAAAGTGAGGTCATTAGAGTAGGCCCAACCCAATCTAGCTGGGGTCCTCATAAGAAGATATTAGGATAGAGAAGATGGCCATCTGATTCCAAGGAAAGAGGCCTCAGAGGAAACCAATCCAGTTGACACCTTGATTTTAGACTTTCGGCCTCCAGAATCCTGAGAGATTAAGATTCTCTTGTTCAACTCATCCAGTCCGTGGTTCCAAGCTACTACCCCTGGTTTGTCCCTGCAGCAGGAGTGAGCTTTCCAAAGCAGGAAGCTGACCCCTGCTCTTTAGCACCCACATGATAAAGTCTGGTGTGACCTGTAGACCTTTCATCATCTCGCCCCTGCCCACCCCTCCAGCCTGATACCTCCAACCTAACCTCGTGCGTTGAGCTCCTGAGACACTAAGCATTAGAGTCCCCTGGACAGGCCATGGCCCTTTGTACCTCCATGTCTCTGGAGGGCCCTTTAGTCACTTGTCTACTGCCCATTTCCTGACTGCCTGCAAAGCCCACTCAGACTTTACCAGCATCTCCTGGGGGCAACCTTCCTACTGTTCTGTCTCCTGTGCACACTGCACCTACCTCATTCATTGACTGCGTGGATGATATCAATATAATTGCCCCTTTTGATACCTCTCTGCTAGCTAATGAGGGTTTGGAAGGTCTTACTATTTTCCCTACCTCTGGACCTAAGCTGGGCAAGAAGGGTTCAAAAATTTCTGTTGAACTGAATTGAAACGCATTATCTATAGGGCTTATGGACCTGTGCCTTAAGGAGAAAACAAATGAGAGGGGCCTGGTTACAATTTGGCTACAGCTTAAGCCTAGCATTAGCAAATACATCTCCTGAGAGTGTCTGATTGGCTGCTCTGGATATGAAGTGGGGGTGTGTTGGCAGCCTGCATAGCACTGCTGTGGAAGAGTGTCTGTCTCCATTTTCTACAGGACAAGGACACTTCTAATCCCCAGTCATGTCTGCCTCAGGCCTGGCACAGTCCAGTGAGTGCATAAGGAGGTTTATAGGATGTCCCAGAGGCAGAGGGCAAGGATTAGGTACATTGTTTCTTACCCCAGGGAGCCATGGGTTTGGATCACAACTCTGACACTTAGTAGGTATGTGATCTGGGGGCTGGTTACTTACCTTGCTAAATCTCTCAATTGGAGATAATAATACCATCCTTTAGTGGGTTTGAGAGGATTAAATGCAATTATATACCTATTTGTATGCCTTTATCCTTCTTTCCTCCTTCCCATCTAGATACCATCTGTCTATCTGTCTGTCTGTCTATCCATCCATCCACCCACCACCCACCACCCACCATGCATCTATCCAGTATTATGCCCTGTTTCTGGCACACACTGGTCCTCAGTTGATGTTAGTTTTACAAGCTGAAAATGGAATGCTCTGAGCTTTCCTCGGCTTCAATGACAGTGCTCAGTGAGAGAAGGTGTCTCTTCCAAGGCTGCTCAGGCTTCTGACCGTGCCCACAGGTACAGAATAATGATAATAATAACAATAATAGTAGTAGTAGCAGTTGCACACTCTACAGAGTACTTAGTGACTCATAAAATACTTCTTTGTCTACCATTCCATGATATGCACTCAGGAATCCATTCAGCCATGGCCTGGATACCAGGCATCAGAATGAGACCTGGTGAGAGCTGTGGTGGCAGCAGCCCTGGCTCTCGTGGTCCAGCTGCTGCTCCTCCTGTCCATCACATGTGGCTATTTCCTTGCCAGGCAGCCTGAAATGAGAAAGCTCTTCCAGAGGACAACTGAGCTTTTAAAGAGCTTTGACCTTGAGGATCCATTTCCAGGGATTGGAGAGAAAGTGAGGTGGCTTGAACCTGGCCACACTCCCTCCGCCTGCCCAAGACAGTACCTGCCTGCTGTGCAGCGGTCGGCCCTCCCTGGCAGCTGGCCCAGCAGCCGGCCCCTCCCATGTGCCATCCCAGAGGGCCATGTCCTCATTCACGGACCATTGGGTGCAGGCTGCTGCTCTCTCCTGCCTAATTGCGGGTGTCCTTGTTAACACCCTCCCTCTGCCTTCCTGCCTCACACCCACCTGCCACTCCTGGCTCCCCCACAAGTGCCTCCTACTTGATGAACAAGATGTAAGTATACAAGTTATTAATCTTCCTACTGAGGCAATTACAGCCCCGCAAAGTTCCTCCTTGGCCACGTTGGCTCTTCTATGACAACCTTATCAGGTTAGCAATTTCAGATCTGCATTAAGTGTTCAGAAATCAATTTTCAGCTTATTTTGTGTTGCAAAGTTTGCCATGCCTGAAACCGCACTGCTAATTGAACAAGAGCAATTGATGTTTTAGCAGTAATTAAAGATGGTAATTATGACCAAATCTCCCCCATGGCCCTGCCGTGTTTGCTTTTGGACCTGTCAGAATGGCAAGTGGGCCAAATCAATCTTAATAAACTTAGTGCTTCAGAAGTCTCCCCAGGAATGGTGTCGCCCACAGGGTGGGGATGACAGAGCCAGGGGGACAGCACATGTAGGGCTGTGAGGTGGCCAGTCAGGTAGTCATCAGTGGTGGCTAGTTTGGGCCTCAGGGTGCCCAGCCAGCATTGAACTGGGGGAGGGGTTGGGTGGAGGGGCATTTCAAAGACACAGACAAGTATACTTGCATCATCGAGATGTTTAATACCTTTTGGGGAGAAAGGATGCCTGTGTATGCACAAAATAGCTTCAGAATATTTACTTTCATTGATAAAATAGCTGAGGGCCTACTATGTGCTGGGTGCTAGGGGAACAAAAATAAGAGACATCACCTCAAATGTCTGTCTTTTTTTAGGGGGGGATTTTATTTGCTTGAGAGACAGAGTTATAGACACAGAGAAGGAAAGACAAAGAGAAAGGCCTTCCATGCACTGGTTCACTTCCAAAATGGCTGCAACAGCCAGAGCTGGGCTGATCTGAAGCCGGGCACCAGGAGCTTCCTCCAGGTCTCCCACATGTGTGCAGGGAGACTACTACTTTCCCAGGCCATGACAGAGTTGGATTGAAGAGGAGCAGCTGGGACTTGAACCAGTGCCCATATGGGATGCCGGCACTGGAAGTGGTGGCTTTATCTGCTACGCCACAGCGCTGGCCCCATGTCTGTGTCTTTTATCCAGGACTTGAGGTCAATCCTTGTTGTCAAATAGTCTTGGTCTGGTGGTTAGAGAGTGGCTCCTCTCATCTCTCCCTGAGGTTTCTAATCTTCAGAGAGACAGCTGGAAATATGGGCAGAGCTCTGGACATGGGTCAGAGGGCTACAGTCCTGGAGTTGCCCCTCTGTACTGTGGCTGCCCAAGTACTGGATTCCTAGGACCCATTTAGCTTCTAACAGAGCAGAGGCTGCAGCGTGCTGAGGAACGTACAGTTAGTGGTCAGGAGTCTACAGTTTAAAATATCAGAATCAAATTTGTATAGACCCCTCGAGTTACTGCACCATGAGGAGGTTCCTGGGGTGTTAATCACCCTGCGTGCCAGCAACGTGCTTTGTGGATACAAAGATGAGTTTTAAGCCAAATGTTCGGGCACATATACATCCAGTATTGAACTTACAGATAGAGGATCCACGTGACCCTCAGTCTCAAGCATCCTGTGGAGAGGAGTGCTTTGTTTCAAAATGTGATAGTTATTATTGTGCAGGTGTGGTGAGGCCAACATCAGAAGACTGATCAGAAAATTGTGCGCAGTTTGTTAACCACACTTCCCAAGACTAAGGGGCATGCGAGGCCATGCAGGACCACAGGGGAAGTGTGAGGGCCTGGTGTGAGAGAAGGGTGGGCGAGAGCCTTTATGTGATTTCTGTGGGAAGGAGCAGGTGAGGCAGGGTGAGCAGGTTTGCGGTTGGCCTGTTTGGATCGTTTTGGTAGGCTCTACAGCAGAGGGGCTGTCCCTTAGTTGTCTGGTATCTTGTCTTGGGGACTGGGAGAGGGGATAGTAGCCTAGAATATAAGAACCTGGCCTGATAAAGGAGGTGGTTGGCATGAAAGGTGCTTTCACGGGTGAGTGGTTTGCCACCTCTAGGAATTGGCTACTCCAGGAGAGGCAGTGCCTTCAGTCTCAGCTAAACCCCAAGTGTGACAGTATAGAATAAAAGGACACGCCCAGCACAGGCTTAGAGTGGGCAAGCTGATGTGATCCTGCGTGGGGCTCCAGGAGGGGAATGCCACACTTGTGCAAGACAGGGAGAACGTGAGAGAAACTGTGCAAAACCGTCTGAGCATGGGTGCCAGCTGCTCAGGGGAACTGCCTGTCAGAGCCGGGCACCCCCAGTGCCCAGTGTTAGGGCTTCTGCAGGCCATGAAGAACCACCATCCTCAACCAGCTCACTGCCATCTAGAGAGAGCTGTTGGGTCATTGAGTGGATTCCCGCCCACATTTGCACAGGGGCTAGGATGTGGTGCTTAACCACCAGAGCTCAACAGCCTAGTAGGGGACAAAGACCCTTATGGGGCAGATAAGAAAACCCAGTACCATGTCGTGACAGAGGTGTGCCAAGGCATACACAAAGATGGGTCCAGCAGGTGAGGGAAGGATTTCTGGAACTTGAGACTCTCGGGCTAAACAGAGGTGGAGCCAGTTGCATTTGGAGAGTGCATTCAGACAGAGGCACAGCATGGGCAGGGGCATGGAGGTGTGACGTGTGAGACTGGTTGTGGGAGCTGCCAGAGTGCAGAGACTGAGGCAGGTGCTGCGAGAGAGTAGTACAGAGAGGGAGACAGGGCTTGCATGTGGGCACCTGGGTCATGCAATGCCAGGTGGAGATGGGGAGTAGGAAGCCACAGGATGGGTAACAGAAAGGATCAGGTTTGCTTATTTAATTGAGAGATAGGAAGAGTGCAAGCTCTCATCTGCTGGCTCACTTTCCAAGTGCCCACAATGGCTGTATGTGGGCTAGGCTGGAGCCAGGGGCCAAGAACTCAGCCCAGGTTTCCCATATGGGTGTCAGGGACCCAAGTATTTGGGCCATCACCTGCTGCTGTTCAGAGTCTGCATTAGCATGCTGGAGTTGGGAACTCCATGGTACCAGAAATTGAGCCTCCAATGTGGGTCACAGGCCTCTTGATGCCTAGGCCAAATACTTATTTTTTCAGGTTTATTTTTGAGATAGTTCATCCTAACCGTTGGGAGTGGGCGTCGGGGTAGGGGCAGACATAGCACTAAGTGCTTAGGGACCCACTGGTGGAAACGGTTCTTTGGATGATTCTTTACAGAAAGACCAGAGAGATTCCTTAGAAGGTGCTCTCCCAACCCAGAGGGTCAGCGCAGTTGATCAGAGAGCCTGGGCTGTGGCCAAATGACTCCCCTAGCTCCTACACTCAGAATTGTGTTATTGGAGCTTCAGTGGCATTAGGAGGGGACAGACATAGGTTGATGGAAGTCTGCACAGCAGTGATGTTGGGCAGTACTGTGAAATGGATTCTTCCAGAGCAGAGAGCAAGATGAGCAAGACCTCTGGCCACAGAATCGTCCATCAGCCCCTGCCTGGCATGTGGCCTCCATGGCCACAGGTGTGTCTCAGAGCATTTTATGTACCATGCACACAGACCCACCAGAGCACACATGTGTAGATGGACCTGCCTGAATGTGAGCATACTGACAAGAGGCCCACACATCTACACACACAGCAGCACACATAGGCCCAGAGTCAGGCATTTGCACATGCTCATGAAACTCCACCCCTACAGGTGCCATTTGCAAATATACCCAGACACCCAGGGCTGAGTACATGTGCACGCTCTCAACCCTGACGGGAATGTTTGCCCTCTGGTCCAGGTGGCATCAGTTTAAAAAACGAGGTAATTTGGGAGCCAGACAGGTCTTCAATCAGAGGGCTTAGCAGTTCTGGGGGAAGAGATGGGGCTGGGGGTGGGCTGCACATACAGAGCAAGAGGGTGTGGGAGGGGCTGAGGGCTGGATGCCTTGGTCCTTGTGTGGGCATGCAACAATCTTCCCAGGTCCTGGCTCCGTCGGGGGTGTGCATCCTTCTTCAATGTATCTTTGCTTGTCTTTGGACTCCAAATGGTCAGTCTCTTCCCTGTTAGGATCAGACTGACCTCTGCTGACTGCAAAGGAAGGGCTGGCAGTTGTTGTGGGAAGATACTGATGGTTGCATCTGCACAGGGGTGAGACAACTGAATCAGAGTTTTCACATTTAGAGTTCATTTTGACTAACCCCTGCATTGTTTGCCGAGTAGTCAGAGGCCTGGCGGGGAAATTGGCCCACCCACTGTCTTGCTGAAAGCCACACGGGGTTGCACCTTATCATAACTCTGAGGCACCTCGGTTAGCAAACCACATCGTATGGGAGGCAGGAGGCTCTCCTAGGGCTGTCCAGCTCAGGCTGGGAGATGCTTGCCAGCTCCAGCTTGGATTTGATTGACCGTCCAGAACTGTGCCTCTCACAGCACCTTGGTATGGGCCAAGGCTGTAGGACCATATGCCAACCCCCTTGCCGTCAGACACCCTCCTCTTGCTTATCAGATACTGTGCGTCTGGGCTCCTGCTTTCAAAACTCTTTGCTGGTAGTCCTCTCCTGTCTCAGCTAAGTGCTGTCCCTGGAGTCCTGTTTTTTTTTTTTTTCTTCATCAGGACCTTCTTGGAAGTCAACAACCACCTTCTCCTAAGCCCCAAGCTACCTGATAGCTTAAACTCTGCTGCTTTGCTGCCATTTTAGAAAAAGCAAGCACAGCTGACCATTTCTTCCTAATGTTTCCCGATGCTAATCCTCCAGGCTGGTCCCGTTTACAGAAATAAACCTTGCGAGCACTTTCTAATCTGTGACTTCTGGAGGGAGCAGCATCATTAGAGAAGAAACTGGGGGCAGTGGGCGTTTCAGCCACAGGGCTGGTTTCTCAGTCTCTGCTCTGGAGCTGATTTTGTCTGTATCTCGATGGGACCCTGGCTCCTTTTCTGACTGGGGCTACTAAGGCGAGACCACATGGGAGCCCATTTAGGCAGAACAGGGAGGGTGGGAGGCCAGGCTGGGGGTCCAGGAGCAGAGGTGTGCCTGGTGCCTGTGGTGCATACACATCCCCTGGGTTCAATGCCCACTGAGCCTCCTTAGCCCCCTCAAGCCCCCTTCTCTGCCACTCCTCTCCCCTAGCCAGCCTGTCTGTGTTCCTGGAGCTCCTTCCCTGGATGGGTGATTGATTAATTGATTTACATATTTATTAAAATGTATTTTAGTAGCGTCTTTGCCTTTGATGCCAAATCTCATTTCCTATTGTGGGGCTGCTGACAGGCGGCATTGTAAATGCAAAGACACTTTACAAAACAATTTAAATAGCAATTGCCACCAGCTTAAAAATGAGCAAAATAGACAAATAAAATACTGATGAGGAAATTGGCAGCTTCAGGACAGGAGGGCCAGGGGTTTCCAAGCAGCCAGCCGCTCCGGGTGCAGGGTGGTAAAGGCCATGTAATCCTGTCTTTGTGATGGCCCGGATTCTAGGTGTGGATGAAGGAGGTAAACAGTTGCTGTTCCCAGAGCCCAGGGCCTTGCCCTTGAAGGAGGCCTGTCCTTAGAAGACTTGGCTGAACAGAGAGGGCTACAGATGGATGAAGGGAGCAGCCAGGGTTTGAGCCCTCGCTCTTTGCCCTACAGTCTAGACTCATGAGGTGGTGTCTGCCTGTTCCAGGGAGTAGCATGGGCATTGAGCCTGGCCCAAGGAAGATCGAGGAGACCGACAAGCAGATTGGTCTTGCGCAGGCAGTAGAACCGAAAGTGTGTAGACAGGAAATTCAATCTCTGAATTCTGGCCCAAGTCTGGCCCAACTGTGAATCTTGGGCAGGTCACATCCTCCCTCTGGGTCTTCACTTCCTCTGTAGAATGGACTGTGGTAGAAATCCAGGAGCACTCGCCTGGGCCACTGGACATCTAGCCTCTGGTCCTGTTCTTCACTGCCTGGCTGTGTGACTTCCAGCAGGTGGCCTTCCCTCTCTGGACCTCCTCAGCATGAGAGCAAGGGATGTGATGCTATACTAAATTTCTTTTTAAAATCTGTGTGAAGATGATACTACGTGGTCCCACTGATAGGCTGATGGTAGCGAGGGGAAGATAGGTGAGCAGGAAGAAAAGGAAGCTGCAGAGCAGGAAGCCAGGCCCAAGCCAGAGTCTGGAGCAGGACATGATCCCACCGTTTCTGAGAAGGGGCAGAGCTGAAAGATGTTGGCAAAGGGGGTCAAAAACAGGGGAGCGAGATTCACTCTCCTCCTCAACCTTGGTGTCCTCTGGTTGCTTCCAACCTCCCTGCGCCTGCTCTGTCTCCTTTACTGCACTTCCGCCCCCACCTGGGGCTGTTCCCCAAGGTCTCTCCTGGAGCGGCCTTCCCTGCCTCTAGATTAACTTCCTGCAGGAGTCCACTGCACCTAGTCTCTCTTTTTCTGAGATGCCCGAATTTTCATTTCCAGCCTTGACCTCTGGCCAGAACTCTAGTCCCATGAACGCGGCCACCTGCAGGACATCTCTCCTTACATGTCCTGCTGTCCCCATACATGTCTGGAACCAAATTCAGCATCTTCTCTCACAGGCCAGTCTCCCTTGGCGTTCTTTTTCTCATGCACTCTCTCTTACGTTTGCTGCATCCAGACAGTTAACGAGAGAAGCCTTTCCACGGTGTTTACAGTTGTCTGGTAGCTTTCTGTGTGCAACTGCATATCTTTTAGTGAGTACCTATTGAGTACCTGTTGTATGCTAGGCACGGGATGCAGAGACACAGAGCAGACATGGATCCCTGTCCCCTGTGGCTTGGGCCCCTCTGGGTACTCCTCCTGCCTTGGGCGGGGGGGGGGGTCCTCCAACTTGGCTGCATAGTCGCTAGATGCAGAAACACCACTTCCCATCTCTGTGGAAGTGTCTGAATCTAAAGCACATGATCCAGGTGTGTTTTGGCCAGAAATTTGGGAACACTTTGTGTCAGCTCGGTGCTGTGCTAACTGCTGAGAGTATGACGATAGGGCCTTGCCCGGAAGGAACTTGCAAACTAGAGGAACAGTGGATGACGTAGCAAACCAAAGCCACAGTGCAAGATCTTCACAAGGGTGTGTTCTTTCACTGGTTGGTTCATTCACTGGACAGATATCTGTTGAAAATCCAAGATGTGCTAGACACCATACTAGGAGATGAAAGGCATAGTCCCTACCCTTGAGGAACCTCTACTGTAGTGGAGGAGAAAGACATGAGTGTGAGCAGAGATATTTGTGCTGCGCAGATAAGGGTGAGGGAAGCAAGAAGCCTGGGAGGCTGTGGGAGCCGATCTGGAGGGGACACAACCATGGGTGAGTTGTAAGGAATGTGTGCGAAACCTGACGTGCACAGTATGGCTGCTCTCTGGGTAAGATATCATGCTGGGCGGCTGTAGTGAGGGAAGATACCTCTGAGTATGGCAACAGGCCATCGTCACCTGAAGGTTTTCCTTGTATGTCAGTCAGGACCTGCCAGAGTGGGCAGGTGACCTCTTAGATTGGACTGTAGCCCTGAGGGCGTGGCCCCAGCTGTGTTGTGAACTTAGCCAGAGCCTCAGTTGGCTTTGGCTTTCAAGCTAGCAAGTCCTTCCTCTCTCCCTCCCTCCCCCCCCTTCCTTCCTCCCTTCCTCCTTACCATCCTTCCTCCCTCCCTCCCTTCCTCTCCTTTCTCTCCTTTCCTCCTTCCCTTCCTCCCTCATTCACTCATTCTTTCCTCTACTAATTACTGAGGATACACAGGCAATCTGGAGCGCTGGGAAATAAGTTGGTGCTTGCCATTTGTATTTCTTGTCATTATTTACTTTTTGTTTTCCCTGAATATTTGGAAAATTACTTTAAAAATGCCAGCCTGCTTCAGCTCGCCAAAGGGAGGAGCTCAAGTTTTCAGGGCAGGAGCACACCATGGGGACCAAGGGAATGGAGGCAGTGCAATCCCCCTGAGCTGGGGACCTGGCAGGGGAGGTGGCCTTGGAAGGACAGAGTGCATCCTCTTGCCTGAGACACCCTCCCTCTGCTGAGCCTCTGGGCACTGTGACTTGGCTCTTCCCAAGAGTTTTCCCTTGCATGGAGCAGTGTAGTACAGTGGTCTACATGCAGGCTCTGCAGCTGGCACACTCAGGGTTGCCTCTTCCCATGAGCCAATTAAGTAACCTCTGAGCTGGCATCTCCCCCAAAGGGTGCGGATCACAGAGGTTGCGTGTGTCTTGTACAGGCCTGGTATGTCCCTTGTAGTAGGTTTTAAATGAGTGATGGCCGTCATTGTCATTATACAGAGGTTAAAAAGATGAGGGGTTCTCTGTTGTCCAGAAGGAAAGAAAGCAAAAATGCTAAGGCTGAATGCCTGGTCTTTTGTTCTACAGAGGTGCTGGGTTTGCACATCCTCATCGCCATATGGCCCATCCCCCAGTGCCCCTAGTCACAGGCAGCTCAGCCAGGGTGGGGTCCAGACATAAGGAAGCAGCTCTCAGCCCCTGCAGGGAACTGAGCACACAGCCTTGGCTTTGTGAGAAGCACAGCATGCAGAGTGCAAGGGCAGCCCCCCCCCCCCATGCCTTTGAGTCTCGTGGGCCTCTGAGTGACATGGGGTGCCTGGGAGGTGCTGCCTCCCTAGTAGCCTCCCACCACCCTCCAGCTTCTTGGGGAGGGAGCTCCCTCCTGTTTCCTTCTCTGGGAGCACCATCCACAGATATCCCCATGGAAACTGTGACAGGGACTCTGGGGGGGAGGGGGTAAGAGAGGGATGAGGAGGAGAATAATCAAGGATGGTTTGTTTGGGGAGAGAGAAAAAAGGAGGTGAGAAGGAGAGTGGGAGGGAGAAAAGAGAAAATGGCAAGGAGAGACAGAGGGGGGAGAAAGAACTGGGGGAGGGAGGGAAAGGAGAGAGAGGAGGGAAGGGGCGAGAAAGGGAGAGAGAGAAGGAGGAAGAGAGGGAGGGAGGGAGAGGGAGAGGGAGACAGAGAGAGAGAGAGTGAGAGAGAGAGGAGTCTTTTCTTTGGGGAAAAATGGAAATTTAATCAGATCAGTTTTTATAGTGCAAATAGAAAATCAGTTTTAATAAAGCCAAAAGGAAATGCAAAACAGCCGCTTGAGATGGAGATTGTGTTAAACAGACAGCTCTTTAGGAGTAGCCCGACTCTGGGATGTTTATTGTGCACAGGCAGAGCAAGGAGGGGGATGTCTGGCTGAATTTCAAATCGGTCTTTGATTCCGCCCTGGGGGTGGGTGCTGAACCCCTCCTCTCCCCTTCTCCCCACCCCTGGGAAGGAACTCTCCCAAAAGGAGAGGAGAAAAGAAGGGGCCTGGGGGATGTCAGAGTCAAGAGGAGTCCCCTTCTCCTTCTTTTGGGGCGTTGTCCCCCAGCATCCCTTTGTCTGGCCACCCTGGACTCCCAGCGCATAGAGTGGACTGTGCCCTCCCCGGACACACACCCCTATTTTCAGCTCCTGATTCTTAATTATAGTTCTGGCCGAGCTCTCGGTTTTATTGCTTTCATTTATTATAAAAAGACCAGTGTCTGTTTTTTGAAACGGCTATCTGGTCAAATCACGGTTGATAAGCAACACTGAGCTGTCTTTTTAAGACAGGCCAAATTTATCACACTTAAAAAAAAAAAAGGCAGCCTTCGGTGGCCTATTAGAAAATTTCCCCCCCTTTTCCCAGAGTGACATTTTAGTAAAAGGCTTTATTTTTCCCCTCAGCTTTCACAAAGCCATCGCCTTGAAAGAGAGTGGGAGCGGGAGGGAGAGCGAGAGGCAGAGTACTTTTGAGGCTGTTCCATAAAATATATGGAGAGGACCGAGAAGATAACAGGATCTGTCCTAATGGGGCTGTTAGGTCAGCAGGAAAAGAGGGGGCCTCTGGCACGTGTTTGTCAGCTGTTAGTTTTGCAATTACAAGAGCAACTGCACTTTGCATTTGGCAGCACGGCTGTTTGAGGCTGAAATGAGGCTGTGGGAGTCTGGGCCAGAAAGATAGGTCAGGAGAAGGGACCGGGATGGGGAAGGGGTCCTGCAGGGGGCTGCTGAGGTCAATGAGTGCATCTGCAGCCTTTGAAGCTGGCCCAGAACCAGAGAGGAGGGAGGGGTCAGTGTCGTGGCAGAGCTGCCTGGAACACACAGCCTTATCCCATAGCGGAGTTCTGGGATGAGTTCTGCCTCCATTTCAGATTCAGTGTCCCGCTAATGTGCATCGCGGAGGCAGCAGATAATGACTCAAGTACTTGGGACCCTGCTACCCACACAGCAGATCTGGGTGAAGTTCCTGGCTCCTGCCTTCAGCCTGGCCTAGACCTGGCTGTTACAGGCATTTGGAGAATGAATCAGTAGATGGAAGATTTCCCCCTTCCTGACATCTCTGTCACTCTTTCAAATAAATGAATAAATAAATCTTTAAAAATAAAACCCACTAGGGAAGAGCCCTACAGGGTCCTGCTCAGGGGTGCCCCATCCTTGCGACCGGCTGCCACCATATTGCATTCCAGAAAAGGGGTGAAGCTGAGCAGTAAGCCCACCAGGCTGCTGGGGCAGGTGGGGTAGTGGGGGGCAGGGTTCAGCACCAGTTTTCCTGTGATGGAGGAGGCCTCTGGTGCCGCGAAAGCGGAGAGGTGAGGCCATGTAACGGGCTCAGCTAGAGGCCAGTGTCCATCCCTGCTGCTCACTGGTTTGGTTGGAGTAAGAACAGAGGGACAAGAGCTGAGGGTGGCAGCATCCTCGGGGGCTAGTTCATTGCAGACACACAGCATCCAGGGCAAGTCTTTGGAAGGGCGTTGGCTGGGGAAATCAAGGCAGCAGAGGCTCTTCCTGGCCACCTGTGGCCTTCGTGTTCCTATCTGATTGCTCCACCCCTCCCTGGAGGCCGCCCCTGCTTCCCTTCCCTAGCGGAATCTCAAGCCTGTCATTCTGAACACAACAGCTGTACCTGTTAGCCAGCTCCCTCCCTGTATTCTCCCACTGAGGCCCTCCATGCCTTCCCAGCATTGAGCTTAGATGGAGCAGCAGCAGGACCTGATGACTGGCTGCCTTGGGTCCCCGGGAAGCTAGAACTGGAGGAGCCTGGACTGCAGCCATCGAGGGCTGGGGGTATAGTGGAAAGGCCTTGGACACCAGAGAAGGCAGGGTTGCAAGCCAGCACTACCATCTGCTGGATGAGCCTAGGAATTCTCTGACCCTTTGTTTCCTCATAAAAGGACCCAGGAGTGTTGAGAGGCTTAAATAAAATAATGAGTGGAGATCTTGTGTCACAGAGCCGGGGATTCGTGACGTGCTAGTGTCCCCTGTCTGGGATCAGGTAGGTGGGCTGGATGTGTCTGGCTGATCAGTGTCCCCGTGTGGTACTGTGGGCTCAGCAGTTCAACCCGTGTCCCAGTATGGCCAATGCCAGTACCCTTTGCTACCCTGCTATGTCTTTCCATGTTCTGCTGCCATTGTGAATGGGCCATTGCCCATTGCTCCAGGCCTCAGCTTCCTGTCCTTCATGGTTTCAAAGTGTTTCATTTCCAAGAATTCTCCATTCCCATGAATCCGTTCTGGAACTCTGCGCATCCTCGGGCCTGCATGGTCGAATCCATGCCTGGAAGTGTTATCTCCTTCCCTGAAGACATCATAGGCTCTGATGAAGCAGCCTTGAAAGCAGGTCTTGGCCGGCGCCGCAGCTCACTAGGCTAATCCTCCGCCTTGTGGCGCCGGTACACCGGGTTCTAGTCCCGGTTGGGGCGCCGGATTCTGTCCCGGTTGCCCCTCTTCCAGGCCAGCTCTCTGCTGTGGCCAGGGAGTGCAGTGGAGGATGGCCCAAGTGCTTGGGCCCTGCACCCCATGGGAGACCAGGATAAGTACCTGGCTCCTGCCATCGGATCAGTGCAGTACGCCGGTCGCGGCGGCCATTGGAGGGTGAACCAATGGCAAAAGAAGACCTTTCTCTCTGTCTCTCTCTCTCACTGTCCACTCTGCCTCTCAAAAAAAAAAAAAAAAAAAGCAGGTCTTAGGTTATATCAAGACTGCCTTCCTCAGTGCCAAGTGAGAGGTGCGCAGTGTGGGCCACTGTGGCCCCCGTTTCCCAGGGATGGAGGGTTTGCACTTGGTGTGGGACTTTGAGTGCTTAAACTGGAGGCTCTTGGGTGAACTTGCTGAAGTGGTCACCCTAGGACAGCGCTTCAGTTCAGGGCTGTGAAGGTTAGGTGATGCCTTTGTATGGGAGAGGCACTATAGCAGCAATGAAAGATATAGTAAGGGCAGAAACAGGCCTCTGTTTGGAGGTACCCAGAGCACAGAGGAGGAGCAGCTCCATTGACCAATGAATTTCCCCACAGTGCCTATTAAGGGGCCTGCGTGAATGAAGGGTGAACAAGACACCCAGGATAAGGATAATCAGGAAGGCTTCCCAGAGGAGGTGGTAGCTGAGGTGGTTTTTTATTTTTAAATTATTAAGGATATGCATGACTACCCATCTGGGAAGAGGAGCTTTTTTTTTTTTTAAGATTTATTTATTTATTTGAAAGTCAGAGTTACACACAGAGAAGGAGAGGCAGAGAGAGAGAGAGAGAGGTTGAGAGAGAGAGAGGTCTTCAGTCCGCTGGTTCACTCCTCAATTGGCTGCAACGGCCCAAGCTGTACTGATCTGAAGCCAGGAGCCTGTTCTGGGTCTCCTACATGGGTGCAGGGGCCCAAGGACTTGGACCATCTTCTACTGCTTTTCCAGGCCACAGCTGAGAGCTGGATCAGAAGTGGAGCAGCCAGGACAGGAACCAGCACCCATACGGCACTGTAGGCGGCGGCTTTACCCACTGTGCCACAGTGCCAGCCCTGAGGTGGGTCTTGAAGGCTGAAGAGATGTTCATAAGTCAGAGAGAAGGGGAGGAGGGTTGGGGATGGAGCACAAGGGTTAGTACTGGAGAGATAGAAGCAGACGCAGTTAAGCTTGGGGACACAGTGGCATGAGTGGGGGTGTGAGATCAGAGGCTGCCGGAGCCCAGGGCAGGATTTCCCTTTCCTGGTAGCACTAGGTAGAGGCCAGGGCAGGAGGTTGGTGCAGGGTGTGCTTTGGAAGGAAAGCCTCAGTGCTGGGAAAAGGTTGGGATGCTTTCTCCACCTAAGGATGGAGATGTAATTTCTATAAAGTGTCCTGGTTCCATCTCAGCCTTCCAAGGCCTCCGAGAACATTACAGGGCTGCTCCATGCCAGGGCTGCTTGGCTCTCTGGCATGGCTGGGTGCCTGGCCCGTGGCTGGAGGCCAGTGGCCTAGAGCCCAGGGAAGCCAGCTGATGACAGGATAGAGTTGTCCTGGCATTGGCCAGGCACACTGGTGGGCTCTGACCCAGGCCCTGATCCCTGCAGGACCTCCTCTTGGAAGTGGCTGGCTCTGTATAAAGAGGCAAAACCTGTGGTCTGGCTCTGCTGAGAGTGTCCCCTCACTCTGGGCATCCTTGCCCCCTCATGAGGTCGGGGACCCTGAGGACCCAGGCCCTTTGGGGTGGGGCTGAGCTAAGTGACCTGGCCAAAGTGAATTCTACCTGCCTGTCAGAGGGGCTTGGGATAGTTAAGAAGCTGTGGACTGGAGTCAGAACATAAGTAATGGGCCTCCACTCAGCAGCGTAACCTGGGACAGGACTGTTCAACAAATTAAACAACAAATGACTGATGGCAAACCAACTTTGGGTTATTTAGGAGAGAATGCATAGTCTTTTTCCATCTCAGATCTGCTTTTGGAATAACACAGGTTTCATAAACCACTAACCAGTCAGCCAACCAACCAATCACCCATGAAGAATGGACTAGATGTTTTAAGGCAGGATCTGGCAGAAGGGGCCCCAGGTACCAGCAGTCAGGGAGGACCCAGGCATCTGGTTTCCACTCTCAGCTGTTACCTTTTTTTATGCAGCAGCAATGCACTTGACCTTGAGAGATTTGCTGGTGTCAGAGGCTCCCAAATTTGTTCTAACCTACAAATGTTTACCAGTTCGTATATATATTTTTTGGACCCAGGACTAGCAATTAATTTATATGAGTATTTTCTAAAAAAATAGATGAAGATAATGATAGTGATGACAATATAATAATGCCGGGGAGAAAGCCATCACTTGGAGCTCAATGCTGCAGGTGTGAGCCTGCCCTTCATGCCTGTGCTCAGCTTGAACAGTGCCCAGAGCATCCTGTCCCACCCCTGTGAAGTGGACACTTTGTCCCCAGGCTTTTTAGTTTTCTGTTGGCTTAGTAGGTCCCCACAGCCAACTGAACCCCGGAGGAAGAAGGCCTCTTTTATTCTTGTCTGTCTATCCCCAGGGCTTGGTGCAAAGTAGAGACTCAATAAATGTTAGTCAAATGAACGAATAAACGTTTGAATAACAAAAATACCTGCTCCACCGACCTCTCTCAGGATTATTGGGAGGATCAAATGAGATAATGCACATGAAAGCACTTTGTAAATTGCAGAGCACTATACAAATGCAAATCGCTCACAGCTTTGGTGGAAATTATTATTCAAATTATTATTATTATTTTCACTGAACTGGAGGACCGGAAGAGGAGGGCAATAGGATTGTCGGGATGGTGGGAGCTGGGCCCCAGAGGCAGGCGGTGAGGTGGAGCTGGGCCCCAGAGGCAGGCGGTGAGGTGGCACTCAGACCTGTCCGTGCCCCTTATACCAGCCCTCAGCAGGCTGCCTGGGGTGGTAGGCTTGATGGTAGCTGCTTGGGGTTGGGGTGGAGACTTGCATTTGGAATCCTGCCCAGTGTGGGGACTGACTACTTCCACATCTTACCCAGAACAAAATGAATTAAACGCCACTCTGTTTCTTTTTCTCTGCGTGTTTTCCTTTTTTTCCATAAAAAAGTGGGAAAGGTAGCATGCTCTAAATGGGGTACTGGCAAAGAAAGAATGCTGGGCACCCCAAAACCTGACCTTGGGGCCCCTGTTGCCTGCAAGAGCTCCTGGTCCCAGTGCTGTTTTCCTGCCTGTTCTACCTCTGGCCTGCAGGAGGAAAGGCGAGCCGGCCAGGCATCCGGAGCCACGGCGCAAAGGCGTGATTGATAATTGGCGACTGTAATTCTATAATTCATCTCCCTGCACCGCAGTGAAATTAAAAGAGTTTAGGTTCCCAAGCATAATGATCATCAATTAAACGCCGGGGAGATTTAGTGTCCTCATTTGAATTTTGTTTTATTTATTTAAATGTGTCCCTTTTGCAGGGAGGAAAATGTCACAGGAAGTTGGGAGCGGGCAAGTGAGAGCTTGGGCAGTGGGGAGGCTGCTGCGGGGCTGGGGCATCTTGGAGGAGCAGGGTTAGCGGGCTGCCCGGTGGTGTGGTGCCAACTGAGGGTGGAGCGCAGCCCTTGGGGCGACGGGTGCTGTGAGACAGGGGATCCATCATCTGGGTCCTAATCAGTTAATACTGATAAACTGCCAGCAATAACTGCCAATTGCGCTGTGGTCTTGGAGCTGCCAGTTCATTCATTTAGGGAGTGTGGCGTGTATCAGGGCAAGCTGGTGTCTTTTCTGTCTTTGCTGGGGAGAGGGTTGCAGCATCTCGTGGAGACCAAGCAAGGGAAAGCGAAGGGACCACTGACCAGGTTGAGGGTGGCTGAGAAGGCTGTGTACCAGGATCTGGCTAGCAGGGAGCTAGGGGAGAGGCTGGCCTGGTCCTTGCGCAGGGCCTGGTGTTGAGCTGGCACCTGCTCTGAGAATGAGGACAAAGAAATGTTTTCAGGTCAGTCTTGTGCAGGGTCCTGGAAGGAAACCTTGGGCAACAGGGTGTTTCTCGTGGCCTTGCCACTGTCCTGCCATGTGACTCAGTTTCCTCCTTGGGGAAGGGGCTGCAGTAGATGGTCTCGAGGGGACTCCTGGCTTTGGGGCACTACCAAAGCCACCTCTGCGTGCTGGCCTGGGGTGGGGACCAGAGCACAGCCTGGATTGGGGCTAGGTGTTCTCCGAGTGCCAACCCCCACCCTCCCCAGGTTCCTGTCCATTTTTCTGGGTTGGTTACCGCTCCAGTTTCCCGGCATTCTCTGATTCTGACTTCTCACTTGCAATCAAGAAACTAAAAATAGAGCATAAAGGAGCTCTCCCAGGGGGGTGGGTGGGGGCAGAGGACTGAAAAGTGCTCTGCTTTTCCTGTTGGAGAGCGACCTCATCAGCTCTACACGGGGAGCTGGCAATGCAATCCAGACCCTTGGCATGGGGCAGCGTGCGGGCAGGGAAACTTCCAGACAAGGGAGGGGAGCTCGAGAGAAAACCTGTGAGCGCAGGTAGCTAGGGAGGCTGAGGAGGCAGCCAGGGGCGCACTTCTGAGCATACTGTGGTCCTTGGGGACCAGGTCCATAACATGCCCTGTGCAGGGTCCGGGATGGGGTTGCGGGGAAGGGGCTGGCCAGAAAAGAAAGCCTGGTGTTTTAACTCATCTGCCAGAAGGGGTGCTCTGTCCTATTGTTGACAAAGGATCTTTGGTGCAGGGGATGGCTTGTGGGGACTGGTTGTGTAGTTGTCCTACTGGGCTTGAGAATAAACAGGACCCTTGTCATGAATTTCTTCATCGGGACCTCAGAATGGTGTCTTTGGGGCTGCAAAGCAAGGATGTGTACAAGCTCAGTGGGGTAACCCAGGCTACTTGGAGGCACCGGGGCTGGTGCTGGAGCCGATGCTGGGCAGAGGGGTTCTGGGCTGTCAGACAGAATCCCAGAGCGCAGGCACCCCCCACCTTCCCTGTGCAGAGCCCCCTGTGGCTCGGAGAGCTGAGTTAACTCTTGTGAATTACTCCACTGGTCCTGGGGGAGAGAAGCCTGGTTCCGTCAGGTAGAGCCCTGCTGGCAGTCCTGGCTGTCCTGCTCTGCACCATGGGGCGTGCTGCTGCTTCCTCGAAGCCTCAGTTTCCTTCCTGTCTGACAGGATGTGTTGCATAGAAGCTTTTGGGGCGGGGGGAAGGTCCCGGACACATGCAAAGGATTATGCTTATAGCGCTCATCTCTCATGCATAAAAACAGGCAGCAGCCCAAGCTTATCTTCTAAGGGGCAGTGTGGAAGGAGGACTTATCTCTGGCTTGTCTGGTGCTGCCTCACAGGCCCCTTTCTCCTCAGGGGCTATCTTTAGGACCCGTGATGCTTCCCCTCCTGGAGGAGGGCTCAGGAAATGGCTGATATGAGAATCCTGAGACTTGCGGGGTTTGTACCTCCGATTCAAATCAAGATACGGTCTCCCAGGCTCCTCTCCGTCTTGCAGAACTCATTCCCGTTCCCTTACCAAGTTGATTTGTATCGAGAGAGTCAGTCCTTGAAAATGTGATGCCTTTGCCAGTGAGGTAGGGCTGAGATGAGCCATGACGTGCTGGGGCAGCCCCCTGTGCACCCCGAGGAGCCTACCCTGGGCAGCCTCATCTGCAAGGCCATCTCTCTCTAGTTTGAAAGGGCCCCTCATATTGCTCTTGCTTTCAGGAAGGCTGAGTGCTCTCTGGGTTGGTCTGAGGAGAGGTGAAGGTGACCCCAGGTCCCCTGGAGTGCCTGGACCATCTCTCCAGTGGCGTCTTCTTTTCTGTGCTTGCAAAGCTTGTCCACGGCCTCTTTGCGCCAAGTTCACTGGGGACGGGGAGCTCCGAGGGGCACAGACTACACATTTCCTGTGTGAAATCCACAAGAGCACCAAGCCCAAGTGGGCATAAAGCCCAACAAAAGCTTTTTTAAAATTACCATGTGCTGTCCTTTTCTCTGATTACAAAAGCAATACATATTCATGGCCCAAAATTTGGAAAATACAGAAAAGCACAAAAAAATTCATCCATATTCTACTACCCGGAAGCAACCACTATTAATATTTGAGGTTCATCACCTCCCTGCCCTTCACTTTCTTGCTCTTTACCTCTTTCTTTTAATAGGAGACGAACGCAGTCATACTGTTTTGTCACCTACTTGGTAACCGTGTATCAGGAGCCTTTCCCCACACAACAAAAGCCATTTGATGAATGTGGCCAGGTGTCTGGTCTGGGAGATGTGAGACACTGGGCTCTCAGAGGAGATCTCAGTGCTGACAGATCTGGACTGTCTTTTGCTTGCCGTGGACACAGAGAACCATCAGATCCATTGGCTGGAGGGGCAGCCCTCAAGGCAGGGCAGGCTGTGATCCAGTGTCCTATGGATGTCTAAGGACTTGTGCCAGGCTGAGCTGCTGCCTCACCTGAGACCTGTCACTGCATAGGCTTTGCTCCTACGTGGGCTTGTTCAGCCACAGCAGGCCACTGGGAGGCAGGGAGAGGAGCAGGGTGCCAATCGCTTGGAAGCTGTAACAAAACAACACTAGCAGGCAAGCTAGAAACCACACTAGAAATGTAGTCAGTCACTCGGGATGAGGATGGGGGCTGACAGCCCTCTGCAGAACTTGTGTTTAGCAAAGTGGATTCAGTAAGTCTAAGGTCCTCAAGTCACTGGGTCCTGGTTTGAAGCTTCTGCCTGCACCCATAGAACACTAGACTCACCTTCCTTAAAGCACTCAGGTGGGCCATCTGACTCTTGACTCAACAAAGGACTGTCTCTACCTGCCCTGACATTTCTCCCCCTTTAAGCTCAGCTGAAAATGCTCAGCCTTCAACAACAACAGAAGCCAGGTAAAGGGCTTGAGTAGATACTTCTCCAAAGATGATGGCCGAAAATGGCCGCAAGCATATAAAAGATATTCAATATCAATAATCATTAGAGAAATGTAAATCAAAACCTCAGTGAGACACCTCCTCACACCCCTGAGGATGGCCGCTATGAAGAAAACAGAAAATAACAAGTGGCAATGCGCGTGGAGAGAAATTGGAACCCTTGTGCACTGCTGATGGGAATGTCAAATGACATACATGTAAAAAGCAGTACGGTGACTCCTCAAAAAATTATCAGTAGAGCTACCATTTGACCCAACAATCCTACTTCTGGGTATATGTGTCCAAAATATTGAAAGCAGGGTGGTAAAGAGATACTTGTCCACCCACGTCATAGCAGCTATTATTGGCTGTTACACTAGCCAAGAAGTAGAAGCAACCCAAGTGCCCATTGGTGAGATGAACAGATAAGCAAAATGTGGCGTATACATGGAGTGGAATATTGATCAGCCTTAAAAAGGAGGGAAATTCTGCATGTGCTGTAGCATGTATGACCCTTGAGGACGTTGTCTTCAGTGAGATAAGCCCATCACGAAAGGACAAATACTATTCATTCCTCTAGAATAGACAATAGGAAAGAAGACTGAAAGTAGACTTGTGGTTGCCACAGACTGGGGAGAGGTGGAGATGGGAGGTTTTTTTTTTTTTTTTTTTAATGGATACAGAGCTCCAGATTTCAAGGTAAAAGAAACCTCTGGAGATCTGCCGAACAACAGTGGGAATATACTTGACACTACTCAAATGTGTGCTTAAAAATGGTTAAAAAAGGTAAGCTATTTTTTGAAACAATTTAGTAAGAAAAGATGTTACCTTTGCCTGCTCTGGCCAGTCCAGCAAGGAGAAAACTCTGTTTTCAGGACCCATTCAAAGGCTTATGCTTCCTACAGTTGGGCCTGAACTGACTGGTTACGTCTTCACGTGTTCCCATTTACCTCTTCGTGTGTCCTGATTTGTGCTTCTTTTTGGACACCTTGGTTGAAGGCAAGGATAAAAATCTTCGCCTCTCAATTTTCTCCATGACACGTAACATAGTGTCTCAAACATGATAATAATACCGCTAATGTCTGCTGATTGACTGAGTTGTCGCTTCCCTTGATCTGTTTTGGACTGTGAGCTGGAGGGTGATGGCTGGAGGAGGGAGCGAAGGCAGGGAAGGAAGGTAGGAGGGAGCGTGCCTGGGTGTGAGTATTTTTCGCACATTGCCTATGAATTATTTAGGCAGCTGCATCCCACTTGTGGTTAGACTTAACGTGTTCTCACACACTATTTTTACGGGCACACACAGACAGTCAGATGGGGGAAGTGGAGAGACTTGGTATTCCTAATCTTGAGTTAGAAGAGGCATAGGAACACGGTATTGTGGACTCTTACAGAAGGGATTAACCTAAGCCACCTGGGACATGTGCCTCATCTCACTTTTCTTCAGAATTCCTTGTGAAACAGACCCCCGACTCTCCTCAGGAACCCCGAGCATTGTCTTAGGACACTTCGGCCAGGATGTCTCTCCTGGCCTCTCACCTCCATCCCTCCCACCGCCACGTCAACTTCTCTGCCTCCTCTCTTGTAGGCTCTTTTAAAACTTGGACTTCAGCAGAATAAAGATCCCTCACGATGGGTATCTGCAATGTTCTCTTTGTAGGGTGGTTGCCCTGCTAAATTAATTGTCTAGGCTCTTGCAAGGCGGTCTTTTCCCCCAGTTCATGTTCCGGGTTTGACCTAACACGGCCATTCTTGGCCTCTGGAATGGGATTTGCCTCTAGGCGGGAATTCGATTTCCATAGCAACGCTGGCAGCCATCTGTACGTGCACCCCCAGCCCTGTTCCGGAGCTCACCATCCTTCTCACACGGGCAGGTGGCTTCCTGCTTAGCAGCCGTGTGTTTATTCTCATTTCAGGCAGGGCAGACAACAGCAGTGGCAGCTCAAACTCCTCGCAGGATGAACAAAAAAACACATAAAGGGTCTGCCTGCTTTTAGCTCCTGGGGTCCCTGGGCTGCTTAGGAAACAAGGGTGTTTACTTTTTGTCTCAAGCAGTTATTTAAAAACTGGGGCTTGGAGGTTATCATCTTATTTCTAAATCACCTGGGCTTTTGTGTCTCTAAGAAGGGGCACCCTACGTAGCTAGAAGCAGGAGAAATGCCTGACTCCTAGCTTTTTTGGGATTTGTCTGTTTGTTTAAAGTTTATTATTTATGGCTTGTTTTAAGTAAACCAAAAGTAGTGTGAGTTTTTAAATTCCTTTTTTTTTTTTTTGGACAGGCAGAGTGGACAGTGAGAGAGACAGACACAGAGAAAGGTCTTCCTTTTCTGTCGGTTCATTGCTTAGCTCCCTGTCAGTGACTCTGAAAGAACCTTTGTAGACTCAGGCCCACACTCTAAAACAGGGCACCCGAGGCCCTCAGTTTGTGGGCCTCAACCTGCCCTGTACTCCTCTTAACTCTTCCTTATGTTCCCTACCCTCTTGCCAAACAGGATATTAGCACATTGTCAAGATACACCCGGCACTTACCACCTCCCTGCCTTGTGCCTGTGAACCTGTGGCACTCTTCCTCCCATCCACCTGTTGGAAGTTCTGCTCCTTCTTTAAGGCAATGCTTCCCAACTGGTGTGTTGTGAAACAGGTTACAGAGTACTCATTCCCCCTGGCCATCAGGGCAGGCATATGGGACAGGAGCCCCCTACCCCGCCTGGAACCCTTCCTGGCCAGTGCTCCATCCATGGCAGCACTGTCTGTTGTCCCAGTGAGCCCTCCCTCTGACTGTGATCATGTTCTGTGTGTGCTCCATGGCATGAAAAGGTTGGACAGTGCTGCTTTAAGGTCCAACTCAATGCCAGCTCCTCCACCCTCGTGTCTCTGAGACCCTCCAGCCAGAAGGCTCTGTTCCTCCCTGGGACGCCACCCACAGTGCTCCTGGAGTGCCTGTGGTCTGCTCTGTGTCATGAGTATATGTTGCTTTTCGTGGCATCGTCTCTTTCTCCCCAGGGATTGGCAGCTCCTAGAGAATTTGTTCTTGTTTAGTTATATTAAATAGTGTCTGGAAGTGTCTTGCATGTAATCAAGGCTCCCTAAATGTCTGTTGATTTGAAATCTGGAGCCATTGCAACCATAGATTGTCCTTGGAAAGCAACTCCCCCTGATAGGCCGCTCTCATTCTAGTGACCCTGCCACTCTTCAAAATGTTCTGGGATTTCTTCACTGGAATACTTGCAAAGAAGGTTTATGAGCCAAAGAATAAAACTAGTCTGTTTTCTGTAGATTCAAACAATGTGTATTTAATTTTCATTTTGTTGTCATTGTTAGTCAACAAATATTTATTGAGCCCCAGGCACTAGGTTGTTTTTTAAAATTTAATATAAATGACTTGTCTACCTTATTGGTAAGATTTGGCTGCAAATAAGTTTGGTCTTTTTCCAGAAATCAAATCTACCCTCAAAACATTAAAGATTTACCATCTTTGAGCAGATTCACAATAAGAAAAGCAAGGAATACTAAACTCAGAATAAAAAAAAAGGCAAAGCAGCGGCAACAGAACAGTGACAGCACCCCAGGAAGGAGCAAGCAGCCTGTGAGGCACAGGCTGCAGAGGACAGCAGCACCGTGGACTCAGAAATCCTGCAGAGCTTCTTGAAAAGGCTCAGTCTCTCTGGCTTTGTCCCTCCTTGTTCAGGCGTGTGTCATTCAGACAACTGTGGGTCATCAAATGTGGCTTGTACCTTTAAGGAGCATATATATATATATATATATTAATTTTCACTCATTCTTTTTTTAAAACTTTATTTGAAAAACAGAGTTACAGAAAGAGGTGGAGAGAGAGAGAGAGGTCTTCTATCTGCTGGTTCATTCCAGAAATGGCTGCAATGGCCAGGGCTGGGGCAGGAGCCAGGAGCCTGCACGTGGGTGCAGGGGCCCCAGCACTGGGCCTTCCTCTGCTGCCTTTCCAGGTGTATTAAGAGGGAGCTGGATTGGACATGGCACATCTGGGACTCGAACTGGTGCCCACATGGGATGCCAACATTGCAGGCGGCAGCTTAACCCATTACTCCACAATGTCAGCCCCAAGGAGCTTATATTCTAAAACAATACTTCAGTGAGAAATCGTCACAAGAATTGTGTTGGTACCTGAGGACACCTCCAAACTCATGGTATAAATATTATGAGGGCATTTCAGGAAGGTCAGGAGAAATGGAATGAAAAGACACATTTATTCTGATGCAAACATTTTCGAGGAGCTGGCATGTGATTTTGCCATTAAGTCATCTCTTGGGATGCTTGCATTCCACATCTGGGTGCCTGGTTTGAGTGCCCACTTCATTTCCAATCCAGCCTCCTGCTAATGCTCATTCTGGGGGCAGCAGATGGTGGATCAAGTACTTGAGTTCCTGCCACCCATGTAGGAGACCTTGGCTGAGTTCTGGGATCCTAGCCTCAGCTTGGCCCAGCCTTGGCTCTTGTGGGCTTTTGGGGAGTGAACCAGAGCGTGGAAGATCTTTCTCTGTCTTTGTCTTTTCCTTCTCTCTTTCAATTAAATGAAAATAAATAATTTTTAATTAAAAAAAGTTTTAACTTTATGCATACAAGGGGTTTTCAAAAACATTCATATAAAATGCACAGTCAAAAAATATAAGCATGGATTAAAAATGTTTGCACCACAATAAATTTACATTTTAAATTCATTTTCCCTAAACTTTTGCAAGTCCCCTCCTAGGTGGATAATATTATGCCATTTGAAGACAACAGATGCAGTTTATGTCCTGACTCTGTCAGCCAGCTGGGCTACTTTGGGTAGTTTTTTACAGTTTCTGGAGCTTGGTTTATTTGTCTGTATAATGGGAGGATGCTGCCCTGAAAATGAATGTTGAGCTGGCACATAGGTATTCCAATTAAAAAAAAATTATAGGCATTTTGGAGTATCATTATTATTTTTCCCCTGGAGAATGGAGGGCTAGGGAATAAATTGCTACGCTGAGACTTTTGGAGAGCTGGATTACAGACTTGGTTGTAAGATGTTCTCTGATTCCTCTGAAGAGGAGGGAAGATGTGGCAGGTGCTTGCTGCAGGGGCGACAGGGGCTGGGTCTCCTGAAGTCCTCTGAAGATAGCTGGGCAGATAGGTGGCTGCATAAAGCAGATGAGGGGATCATTTGCTAAGCGCCGAGCTGAGGCTGGCTGAGTGCACTGCAGTAATTCCTGATTTCTTCCAGGAACACAGTTGGGATCTCTCCCGAGCAGTGGGCTGCAGCCTAACCCAGTCACTTCTTCTCCAGGCACTGAGCTCTGGAGGCTGCTGCCTGGAGCTCCACGTCATCACAAAGCTTTCCCACAGAACTATGAGCATGCCCATGGCTGAGATCATTTCTAAGAGCCAGGCACCGTTTGAGGCATTTCACACCAATCAGCTGAGTTCACTCCCAGGAGATAGGTACCCTGTGGTCTTTGTCTTATGAATAAAGAATTAAAGGCACACAAAGGTAAACAAATTGACTGAGGTCACGCAGCTGGTTAGTGACAGAGCCCTCCCTGCCACCATCCTGACATTACACAGCCTCATTGACTCCACCTATTTTAGACATTTAGAGTCAGTCAAATGAAATATTTATTTATCATGTTTGTTATTTGCCTTCCTTCCATCAATATCTAGGCTGCGTGAGGACAAGAATTTTTGTCTTTATTTTTATTAAAAATTTATTATTTTATTAAATACAAAATAATATAAATATAATAATAAATATCCCAAGTCCTAGAACAGTGGAGGCACATAAGATATGCATAGTAAATATGTGTAGAATAAATGAGTGGTTAATATATAGTTTTTCTAAGACTCCCTCCCCTCCTCTCCCCTCCCCTCCCTCCCCTCCCCTCCCCCCACCTCTCTCCTCTCCTCCTCTGAGACTTCTCTCCACTTCCTCTTCCCCATCCCCTTCCCCTTCCCCTCTCCATCCCTTCCTCCCAGCACGCTGCTTTAGGAACTCTGCTGTGTGCATCCCTGGATCTTCTGATAGCCCCGTGTTGCACAGGTGGATTTCATATCAACTCTCTTCCAGGGAAAAGCATATTCCCAGCCTGAAGGCCATTGTCTGTAGGCAGTTTTCTCAGAGACAGTCACGAGCCTTGGAAATCAGCTGGCCTGGGGGTCGTTGTGCAGACATGACTTTTTTGCTGTTGAACATCTGTGGGTGGAGGTGTGTGCTTCTCGTGCTTTCCTGCCCTGTTAGGCGATGGCATCCTTCCTTCTTTCTAGTTCCGAAGTTGGGCTTTGTGCTTCTAGTCCAATGCCATCGTTTTGTAGTTGAGGAAACTGAGGTCTGGGGGTGACTTGCCCTTGACAGTGTAGCTGGGATGAAGCTCAGTCTGCCTCCTAGTCGAGGGTGCTTTCCCTACACTATGTACCCACCTGTATGAACAGGAATGAAAGATGTCGGCAGTTCAGGCATGGTGAGCTTTGGGTGAAGGGACTGGAGAAGAGGAGTTGAATGGTGATGAGCACCTTGTCCTCTGCCACCACGTAGTCACAGTGCTCACTGGCAACCCCTCCAGAGGATGGCACTTTCAGCAAATGGGAGGGGAGTGGGTCTCTCTCTTTCCCTCCTCCCACCCCCCATTGTAATTAGTTGTCAAAAAATTTTAGATGGAAGGGGGAATGCTCAGGTCCTGATGAGATGATACAGCAAAGATTTCATTTCATCTTGAATTTGACATTAAACTTTAATAGTCTCAAGGACAAGAAGCCAAGAGATATCAGATGTAATGAGATAAAGCAAAGTTTCTCTGACAGCAAATTTGATCACAAATGGGCTCCGAGATTGCTTCTTTGATATAAATGAAACATAATTCATCTTCCAGCGCCCTGGATGGGCTTTCAGGCTGGGGACGAAGCTGGCATCTCTCTTGCCTGGCGCTGACAAGTGGCAGCACGGGGAGGAGGTGGAGGCTTGGCTGGACCCTGCCTGGGCAGTTCAGCAGCTCTGTCTGGGGAGAGGTGGAAAAGCAACTGCAGGTGTAGGAGGGCATCTGGGTGCAGCCAGTGCCAGGGAGACCCCACTGTTGGCTTGGGGCCTCTTCTCAAATGTGGAATGGCAAAGAGGGGGTCAGGGCAGGAGCCTCACAGGTATGGACTCTGTGCGAAACTGCTCTTTTTTTTTAAAAAAAATATTTATTTATTTGAGAGGCAAAGTTACAGAGAGAGAAATGAGAGAGAGTTCCTCCATCCCTCCATCTACTGGCCTAGTCCCCAAATGGCCGCAATGGCTGGAGCCAGGCTGATCTGAAGCTGGGAGCCAGGAGCCTCCTGGCCCTCCACATGGGTGCAAGGGCCTAAGTACCTGGACCATCCTCCACTGCCCTCCCAGTCCACTAGCAGGGAGCTGGATCAGAAGCAGAGCAGCTGGGTCTTGAACCAGTGCCCATATGGTTTCCAGCACTGCAGGTAGAGACCCAACCAACTATGCCACAGTGCCGGCCCCAACTGCTCTTTTTTTTTTTTTTTACCCCCCAAAATTTATTTATTTGAAAGAGAGAGAGAGGAGAGAGAAATTTTTCTTCTGCTGGGTTATTCCAGTGGCTGCAATGGCCAGAAGAGTTGGACCAGCCCAAAACCAAGCCAGAAACTCCATTCAGGTCTCACAGATGGGTGTCAGGGACCCAGATACTTGGGCCATTCTCTGCTGCCTTCCTAGGCACATTAGCAGGGACTCCAACTGGCACTCCAGTCTTGGGATGCTGGCATTGCAGGTGGTAGCTTAACCTTCTGTACCACCATGATGGGCCCCAGAAATTGCTCATTGACAATTTCCTGTTTTGGGTATGAGAGGCACACAGCAGTTCCTTCTTGAGTGCCCTGTGTTCAATCTCCTCTGAAATGTTTCTTTAAAAAAATTATTTATTTATTTTGAAAGTTATAGTTACAGAGAGAGAGAGGGAGAGACACGGAGAAATCTTCCATCCACTGGTTCACTCCCCAGATGGCTGCAACAGCCAGGACTGGGTCAGGCTGAAGCCAGGAGCTTCTTCTAGGTCTCCTATATGGGTGCAGGGGCTCAAGTACCTGGGCCATACTCCTCTGCTTTTTCCAGGCCCTTAGCAGGGAATTGTTTTAGAAGTGGAACAGATGGGACATGTGCCAGTGCCCATGTAGGATGCCAGCACTTCAGGCGGTGGATTTAACCACTGTGTCACAACAGCAGGCCCAGTGCCAGGCTCCTCTCCTTTTTTACATCACACTGTACCTCATGAAGATGGACACTTATTACATGTCAATTTTGTTGGGTTTTTTTTTTTTTTTTTGCTTTCTTCTTCAATAATTTTTTAATTAAGAAAGATGTCTGCTTGAAACAATTCCTTCCTTTCCAGGACTCCTGCCCCTGCCCTGTGCAGCCAGCGCTGTGCTGAGGTGAGGGAGGCATGGAGAGCTCTAGCCTTCCGTTGTCCCTCGACTCCCTGTGTGTTTTCTTGATCTTGAAGAAATGCCCATGCTGATACCGTCTGGGCCTTTCAACAAGACTACAAAGTTCAGCCGTGCTCAGGTTCAGCAGGGTCTCAGGTCAGGGCCCTGCCACAGCTGCCTGCCGGCCTCTGAGCTGGCCATATTTGCCATTCTGATCCCTCCTCCATGGGTCACAAGCCTGTGTGTCCTTCAGGACAGATGGGCGAGCCCTCTGCCACCTGTGCCTTTCTAGCTCCATCCTTCATACCTCCCGGGTATTCCGTTCCCAGCCACGGAAGCAGGGGTGAGCCCCACCAGGTGCTGCTCTGTGCTTTTGATCCTGGTGCCGGCAGGAAGCCCTTCTCCTGGCCAATCTCACCCTCCTTCAGTTGCTAGGCCTTCTGAAGAGGCTTCCCTCCCCGCTCTTCTGGAAGACATCTCCCCTCCCTCTATGACTGAGAATCCCTCTGCCCTGCATCCTTGCTACTTCGGCACGTATCTGTCTCCCTTTCCAGACTGTTGGCTCCCTGGGCCATGTCCTGTTGCTCTTTGTGTTCCCCAGGGGATGTCATGGTGCCTGGCATGGAGCAGGCACCCATGAGGATATATTTGATGAAATGGAATCCTGGCCTAGGGTTTGGCCTTCTAGAAGCTCAGTTTAACAGGTAACCCTCTCCTGGGGTTGAGAGAATCAGGGCACACTCACATTTCCCTCTCTACCCCAGTGGAACAAACACACCACATACAAGAGCTCACATTAAATAATTCTGTCCAAATTCTCCTTGATTGAGAGTATGGGATTGTAAAATTGAGATGGGTCAATTGCAGTAATGCTTTGCTGACATCATTTCTTTTTCCAGGGGCCAGGGTGAGGGCTCTAAGTTAAAGCATCAACACCTTGCTCACCTGAACACTGTGAGGAAAGATGAGGTTGGGCAGCTGTGTTAGATTAGAGCCTGCATGACAGAGAGGCTAAGTCCAACCTGGAAGGCAGAATCAGAGCCGAGGAGCAAGGACAGGTGTATCAATCCAAGGGGAAGCTGAGTTTAAGAGTTCTGTGTCCAATCAGGAATGTAGATTTAGTCAAAACCTCCATCAGTGTGTAAATGAATAAACACATTGTGACATATACATATCATGGAATATTATCTGGCCATAAAAAAGAGTGAAGTGCTGATGGGTGCTACAATGTGGGTGGGCCTCAGAAACGTTAACTGAGGTAAAGAAGCCAAACACAGACTTCATATTCTGTATGGTAAGTAAGCCCATAGATTCAGGAAGTGATTAGTGGTTGCCAAGGACTGGGAGGAGAGAGGAATGAGGGAGGGTAACTACTTAATGACTATGAGGTTTTGTTTTGGTGTGATAAAAGTGTTTTAGAACTAGACAGAGGTAGTGGTTGCACAACATTGTGAATAATCTAAATGCCACTGAAATTTTCATTCGAGATGGTTTATTTTATGTGATGTGAATTTCACCTTATCAAAAAAAAAAAAAAAAAAAAAAGACATGGGCATTTGGTCCAGCAGCTTAAAGTCATTACTTGGGATGCCTGCATTTCATTTTTGAGTGCCAGGTTCAAGTCCTGGCTCCTGCACTTCTCATCTAGCTTTCTGCCAATGCATATACCCTGTGAGACAGCAGGTAATAGCTCAAGTAGTTGGGTCCCTGCCACAGAAATGGGAGGCATGGATGGAGTTCTGAGCTCCTGGCTTTGGCCTGGCCTAGCCCTGTCAATTGCTGGCATTTGGGAATTGAACCAACAGATGGAAGATCTCTGTTTTTCTGCCTTTCAAATAAAAAAAAAAAAAAAACAAACTAACGTAAAGGAGAATGCAAGTTTAACCTTGAGACAGCTAGTTAAGTCCTTTTTGGTATCTTTCTTGTCATCTTGAGCTCTTTTTTATTTTTACTTTTTCTTACATTTTTTTCAGAGAGCATATGATCCCATCTAGTGGTTTACCCCAAAATGCTTGTAAAATCTGGGGCTGCGTGGGCTGAAACTGGGATTTGGAAATGCAATCCAGGTCTCCCATGCGGGTGGCAGGAACCCAGTAACTTGAGCCATCAGTGCTGCCAGGGGTCTGTGTTAGCAGGAAGCTGGAATCAGGAATGGAGCTGGGACTCAGACTCAGGCACTCTGATACGGCATGTGGTTGTCTTAACTGCTAGGCCAAATGCTTACCCCGAACTGAGCTATTATTAACTGTCCACATTTATGTGAGGGTGTCTACCAAGGGCCACCACTCTGCACATCTCCAGGGGCCCTTGGCCTGCTGGTTAATATGGGCGGAGTATGATGGGCCTGTGTCGGCTTGGGGAGAAGTATGATGGGAGCTGTAGGGATATCCATATCTATCCATCGCTGCTGCTCACATGCGCATACAAGGATTCACTTTCTGCCTGCTGCTGCCAACCATGAGGACTGACACTGGTCATCATTTCTGGTGCATGGAAAGAGGGTCTCCCTTTGTAAGGCATTAGCATTGTTCCTGTTGTCCTTCCTGTCTCTCAACACAGTGGTCATTGCCAGCACCGTGGAGATATAGTAGGCGGGGAAAAGGGAGAGGCCCTTAGGTGATGACAGAAGGGACCCAAAGTCAGTACTGTAATGGAGTCATTGGCTTTGCTTCCAGATCTCCTTATTAATGCTATTACAATTCATTTGATTGCATGTCTCCCTCTTCTCTCACTGTCCTTCCTCATCACAAATGACTTTCTGATGGACACGTTACTCAAGGCGGTGACAGGGTTCCACGTGTTGGGACCCTTGATGCTGAGGTGGCTATGGCTTATTTAGAGTTGACCGTGGAGGCCACATCTTTCTGGACGTCAGCCTCTCTTGCTCTCTGGGCTCTGGGGATGGAGAAGATTATCATAGCCTCAAGCATTTGCCCAGTGGTGTCTTCCCAGAGAAATGAGAAATCTTGTGTGTCCTGCGGCCATCGACTTCGACAAGATTTAAGGACCATACCACTCAAGAATTTTGCTTTGTTTCTTAATGCAGAATTCCTAGGCCACAAGCAATTCTCCAGCCAAGTAACAAATTCCCTTCCCATCCCATCCAGGCCTCAGAGACCAGTAGCTTGTGAGGCAATCTAGAGGGGCTGTGGGGTAGCCTGCATCCCCACAGAGGGAGAGATGGGAGATATTGGAGCATGTCTGTCGGAGGTCAGGGACACTTTGCTAGCAGCCTGGCATCAGAAGGGAGGGTCTGTGAGTATGAGGATGTCTTCACACTGACTGTCTGCTGTCTGGTGGGTGTGGCCCCCACTGGTTCTTGTTACTGTCTCCTCAGAACTGGCCTCCCTGATGCTACAAGGTAAAAGGGCAAACGCCTGCCTTTCCCCCACAAATGCAGTCTTCCTTAGGCAGCCCGAGAACCTTGCCATGTGGTGCCTTTCTGGAATAGTCCAATGGAAAGGGTCCTGGAGTGTTTGTTGACAGCCCAAGAGGGCTGAAAGCCAGGAGAACATGGCATCTACAAACAGCAGCCAGATTTAGCCCATTGACTGCTGCACTGTGGTTTTCTGCCTGGCCTGGTGGTCTTCACAAACTGACTGGTTCTGGGATCTGGAGATGGGTTGCTGAGTGACTGTACCCTCTAGCAAGCACCCTCTTCTATCTGCACTGGAGGAAGGGCTCAGAGCTGCCACCTACTCTGCGTTTCCACAGAGCTCAGGGTCATGTGTTGTTGAAGTAGATGAGACCTAAACTGTGTGGCACTGTGATGGGGTGAATGAGCCTTGGAGAGATTCAAGAGCCTAGGAGCCTAGGTCTGTGCCCTGTGTTGGCCACCATCTGGCTGTATGGCCTTGGCCAGGTCACATTCTCTTTTTTGGGGTTGCATTAGTTGACTAGGGTTGCCATAACAAAGTCCCATGAATTGGGCGGCTTTGGACAGCAGAAATGTGTCGTCTCATGGCCTGGAAGCTGGAAGTCTGAAATGAAGGTGCTCGCAGGGCCATACTCTCACTGCAGCCAGTGAGGGAAAGATCTTTCCTTGCTTCTTCCAAATTTTTGGTTGCCCAGGCATTGCTGACCTTATGACCACAGCACCCTCATCGTCCTGCGGCAACCTCCTGATGTCATTCCTATTCTGTTTCCTCTGTGCCTGTGTCTGTGTCCAAATCTCCACCTGTTATAGGGACACCAGTAGTATTGGATGATGGTTCGACTTAATGACCTCATTTAACTTGACCTCTGTAAAGCCCTTATTTCCAAATAAGGTCACATTCCTAGACACTGGGGGTTAGGACTTCCCCATATCTTTTTTTTTTTCAGGGGAGGGGAACAAGGGAACACATGTCAATCTGTAGCATGGGCCTTGGTCTCCTTACTTGCAAAATGAACGTTGCACTAGATCCTTCCTATCACGGATTTTCTTTTCTTTTTTTTTTTTTTTATAAAGATTTTATTTTGTTTATTTGAAAGACAGAGCTACAGAGAGAGGTAGAGACAGAGAGAGGTCTTCCATCTGCTGGTTCACTCCCCAGATGGCTGCAATGCCTGGAGCTGTGCCGATCTGAAGCCAGGAGTCAGGAGCTTCTTCTGGGTCTCCCACGCCCATCACGGATTTTCTGTGTTCCTGTACCATTTGCCAGTAACTATCCCTCCCCCAATTTTTATTTTTTATTTTTATTTTTTGTCAGTGTAAGCAATGAACATCTACATTCCCAAGCGGAGGTGAAGACAGGTTTTTCATCCATGGTTGTCAGACTGTAGGAGTCTCCTGGAGAGCAGCATCCTGGTTCCAGCTCCCAAGATTCTGGCCCAAGGAGACTGGGTGGGGCCCAGGATCCTCATTTTCACAAGACCCCCCCCCCAGGGCACACCCCCCGTGATTCTGATGCAGATCATCCTGACTTCAGTCAGGGAGCACTGCTTTACCACTTGGTCTACAGACTCAGCTGTTGTCTTCTAAGAGGGTGAATGCAGAGGCTAGGATGGCGGCTTGGGGTAGAACAGAGAGTAGGGGCAGGCAAGGCCCCCCACAGTCCTGCCCAACCTGGGCCTTTGCTCAGGCCCCAGGGAGAGAATGGCTATGTGAAGGAGGCAGGGGCTGGTGGGAAAAGGGGTGGCCCCATCACCTCAAGGCCTGTGACAAACACTTTTCATTATCCCTGGGAAGAATAAGTCATGTCTTGCAGTCTCAGATATCTTTCCTTAATTGGTGAGACGGGGCTGATTTATTTTTTAATTAACAGGTGGAGTGCATGCAATAATGGGTTTGCTTTCTTTATACCTGATAGGGGTGGGTATTTAGAGATGCAGGAACTGCCCGAAGGAAAGGCTGTGATAAAAGTGTGATGGGAAGGTGGCGAGGTGACTCGTCTACCTGGGGGGCCCTCACGGTTATGCCTGTTTCCCCGGTGTACCCCACTGTCCTCTCCTGACGTGGAAAGCAGTTCCCAAGGGGTTGGCCAATTTGAGCGGGTGAAAACACACAGGTGTTATTTATTAAAAAGTTTGGCGTGTTCATCCTTCCTTCACAATGTCTTTATCTTTCTTGCACAGAGGCTGCAGGTCTGCTATGGCCGACTCAGGCACCATGGTACGTACTGGGCAACCAGCAGTGAACAGCCCTTGCTTTCAGAGGTCGATTGCTGTCTTCTCTACAGGGGGGTGGCCTGCAAAGGACTGCCTTGTTTGCCCTGTTCCTCCTTGCTTGATATAAATTCATGAATGGGGGATGCTCAGCAGTAAGGCAGACCCAGCCACTCTGGACACTTGGAAGATGCTCTGTGGGCTCAGCACTGCTGGGAAAGGCGAGTCACCCCAGGAACAGCTACAGTGGACTGGGAGCCTTTCCTTTGAGGAGCTCGTGCAGGAGCAGAAGTCTGGGCCTGCCTGGGTTAGCGCGTGTTCCCAGGCATCTCACTTGAGCTGTGGCCCTGAGACATGCCTCACCCCAGGTCCGTACCTCTTCACTCTCAAGGTTGGTCCCAGGTTTCCAAGACGTCCCTTCCCTTTGATCCAGTTCACACTGTCTTAAAAGACTCTGGCCAGTAGATGGCCACGTTTGGGCTGAATATGAGATACTAATCCATGGTTGCAAATTTTATAATTTAAAGTGATGGTGGGTTTTCTTACAACATTGTGCCTCCCTACAACAGGCTCTCCTGACGAGCCTCTGAAGCAGGTACTGGTCTTATCTTCATGTTAGAGATGAGAAAAGGAGCCTGAAGAGACAAAGGTCTCCCAAAGTCTCCCAGCTGGTGAAGGGCAGAGCCAGGGTCTGGTCCTACTCCCACCTGTTACCCACTCCACTACCTTCCTCCTGGCATGGTGTAAGCCTGTGCCTGGCCAGGTCCATATCCGCACCCGTATCTCCACCTACCTTCTCTATGCATCTTCTGCATACATGCTTTCCTAGATGAGAGTCGGGACAGTTTTGGCTCCTAGTCAAATGTGCTGGGATGCAATGCTGTCTGCCTCTTCCTGGGCTGTTTGTCGTTTCTGCTGCCTTCCTAGTCCTCCTCTTTTGTGTACTCGGGGGCATGTTGACAACATTTTCAGACAGGTTGAATAAAGAATAACAGCCTCTAGAGGAAAAAAAAATCCAGTTGTAGGCAGAGAGCATAATGGCCATGGAGCCACGCTACCTGTGTGTAGAGTCTGTTCTGCCATGTGCCAGGTGTGTGGCCCCTGGGCACATGTCTTCACCTCTCTGGACTTCAGTTTCTTTGTGGGCTACATGGGGATTGTAGGAGTGCCTGTCTCACATGGGTGTGGTTATTGTGGAGAGTGAGTGAGTTACTGTATATCAAGTGCTTATCTTGGCTGCAGGCTGAGTAAGCCATGAATAAAGGGTGATGATGGTAGTGATTATGTAGAAGGCTAAGATAATAGACATGAAGATTGTATTGATGTAGAAGGAGGAAGATGAGGAAGAGGAGAAGGAGGAGAGGGAAGTGGAAGGGGAGGAGAGCGGACAAAGGAGGAACAGAGAGGGAGGTCAGGCCTGGTAGTGAAGGCCCTTATGAGTATCCTCCCACCAGCTTCAGGTAGAATGTGCTCATCTCTCAGGCCTGATGCTATGGAGGAAATACCCCTTAGGACCAATTTCAAAGTCTTCCCTTATCCACATTCTTGCTACAGTCTAGGGAGCAACTTGACAGTACCCCAGGCATGCTCAGTTGCAGTGCCAGCTTCTACAGGGAGAGCTGACTTCTTCCTTCTCCTCAGCCCTATAGAGCACTTGGCTGCAGTCTTTGGAAACAGGTGGTATAAGTCATTCAAAAGCCAAGAAGCTTGGATAACCACCTCCCCCCACCGCCGTCCTGTCCCAGAAGGCAACTTTCTGCTGAGCATTCTTTATAGTGGCCCTTGTGTCCCAGTTAGGTGTCAGGTCCCTCAGGCAATAGTCATGTATTACCATTAAAGGGTGAGTCAGAACATGTATCTTTGCTGCTCAGTATTATACAAAGGGATCCCCCTTTTCCCAGAAAACAAAAGGCCAAAGCCTTATGGTGACCTCTAGAGCCCTTTGGGATCTGACCTCCCATTGTAAGACCTTACCTCCTACTGTTCTTTCCCTCTGCCCCTGGCTGCAGCCACACTGGCCTTCTCTGTACTGCAGATAATTCAGGTGCACTCCAGTCCCAGGGACTTTGCCCTCTGCCTGGAGTGCTCTCCCTCTAGATAGCCCCATGGTTCACTTCCTCACTCCTCTGAGTTACTTTTCAAACGTCTCCTCTTGGGGCTGGCGCCGTGGCACAGTAGGTTAATCCTCCACCTGTGGCGCCGGCATCCTGTATGGGCGCCAGATCTAGTCCTGGCTGCTCCTCTTGCAATCCAGCTCTCTGCTATGGCCTGGGAAAGCAGTAGAAGATGGCCCAAGTCCTTGGGCCCCTGCACCCGCATGGGAGACCCAGAAGAAGCTCCTGGCTCCTGGCTTCAGATCGGCGCAGCTCCAGCTGTTGTGGCCATTTAGGGAGTGACCCAACAGAAGGAAGACCTTTCTCTCTGTCTCTTCCTCTCACTGTCTGTAACTCTACCTCTCAAATAAATAAATAAAATCTTAAAAAAAAATACAAATAGTCTCCTCTTTGTGAGGATGACTCCAAGCACGTATTTAAAATGTAGCACTTCCCCACTCCCTTACTGTACTCTGTTTCCCCCCGGAAGAACACTTACCTTTTAATGTTCTCTATACTTACCTAGTTTATTATGCTTGATCTATTTTCTCAATTACAATATAGACTCTAAGAAGACATAGATTTTTATCTGTGCTTACAGTGTAGTTCCAATGCTTGGACCAGTGTCTCATGCGTAGTAGAAGAACAATAAATACTTACTGATGTGAGTGCTGTGTCTGTGTATTCTCTTACTTCAAGACTACAACAACTCTACAAGGTAGATGCCATTATTATTCTCACATTACAAATAAGGAAATTAAGGCCCAGAGAGAGTAAGCAACTTATTGAAGGCCACACAGCTAAATGATGGAGGAGCTGGGTCTGGAACCTAATATCACTTTAAACATACACTATTGTTAATTATGCTGTGTTGCTTTATTCGTTCACCTGTCCATCTTCTATCATCATCCACCCATTCATCCTCCATCCATCATTCCATTGTCCACATATCCACCTTTCCAATCTCTCCCTCTGGGAAAGTCTGTGTATTAGGCACAGTATGGCATTTGTGGATGCAGAGAGGAAATGACACATAACTGAATGATCACTGCTTTCAAGAGCGCAGTACATAAGGGCTGGCCTCTCGGGGGCTCAGTTTAGGTGTGTAGGAAGGAAGGTTGGTTCTAAACACAATTAAGCTGGAGAATTTGGGAAGATCTTCCCTGAGTTATGGCTTGTAATAAAATCAGTCCATTTTCATCTTCTCCATGTACCACAACACACACAAACTGCCCCAAGTCCCTACCTAGGAAGGAAAACATCTCAGTGTCATGTATGTCTCCTGAAGGCTCTTGGTAGAAATTACAGGAGGTGGGGGATACTCGAACTTGGAGGTGATCATGCCTTTTCTGCTTTAGTAAACTATAGGCCTGGATGAAAATCACAAGAGGGAATCATCAAATTGTTTTTCTATGTATGTGCACTCCCCATGGCTGAACCTTAGTGTTTGATCTTGACCAGTGAAGTGTCTGCATGAACGGATAATTGAGCCAGGTTCTTGGTCTAAGATGCAAATTTTGTGAAATGTTTTCCTATTAGTGAAATGTAAACACAATCTCATCTGTTAATAATCTTGCTATTATTTGTAAGCATAATAGTCAACATTTGAGCATTAACACTATGCTAGATCTGTGTTAAGTGCTTTACATATATTATTTGGTTTAATGATCACAGCACCCTCAATGTGTGGTTAAAACTGGCTTTAGCTTATAGAGAAGGACACAGAATTGGAGTGATTAGTAAAATAGTGTATTCAGTCCAGCCCAGTGCTGGGAACATAGAGGGTGCTCCAACGATGTTAGTTCCCTTCTTGGCTACTCTCCTTAATACTACACTATGGTTGTAGAAGCTTTGAACTTTCCTAGACACACCTGGAGTCCATTAGTATTTGCTGCCTATACCACCTCTTGGGTTAATGAGTTTTATAAGCTGACAACCAGCTGTGCAAAGCAGTAGTTCTTCCTTTCATTTGTTTTAAACTACCTATTTTCAGGCTTCAAGTGGTGCCTCTGTAGACCTAGTGATTCAGGAGTTGATGAGCACATTCATGTTCATCTTTAATAGCCTTTAATCTTGCAGCCATTTCTTGTGCACCTGCTATGTGCCAGGCGCTGTGCTACTCTCTGTGGATACAAAGATGAAATCTTTCCTGACCTTAAGGAGCTCTTACTTAAAAGATCTTGATTACTAGACTTGGTAATACCAGTTGTGAGGAAAGTGGATTTTGGAAGCAAGTGAGCAGGGACCCTAAAGTTAAACACACAGGTTGTACACTGCTGAACTCCAGGTGGTGCCATGCACATCAAATGCAGCCATTCACTGTGGAGTTGTGCTGTGCATGACCTGCACATCAGCATACAGTGCCCTTGTAGCGGGGGAGTAGGGAGAGGATGGAGATCATGGGAAAGTTACTGATCTTTCCTTTAAACTTTTGTTTCCTTAAGTGTAATATTGTAATCCCTCCACCCTCCTCACCTGAGGATTAAATGAGATCATTTATACCAAGAGAAGATTACAGGGGCTGGCACATGGGGGGCTGCTGAGCAACGGAGAGCCTTTAGTATCTCGTCTTTTGATATGGAGGTGTGTGCTTTGCTGTGCAGTGAGCTCTACTTAAGCCGTGGGCCCTGAAGTCCTCCTTGAGAACAGGCGCATGGCTTGTTAAGGACTCGGCAGTAGTCAGTAGGAATCGTGTTCTCAACTGGAAGGTGAGGCATCTCCTCTGTGATCCTAATGCAGAAGTGGCTGCCCAGACCTCTGTCCCTCCCTTTTCTTTCATGACCAGACAAAATAATAATACTTGTTTTTTTCCCAAAGATTGATTTATTTATTGGAAAGGCAGAATTCCACAGAGGCAGAGGAAGAGAGAGACAGAGAGAGGTCTTCCACCTGCTGATTCACTCCCCAGATGGCTGTGAGAGCCAGAGCTGCGCCGATCCAAAGCCAGGAGCCAGGAGCTTCTTCTGGGTCTCCCCCATGGGTGCGGGGGTCCAAGTACTTGGACCATCTTCCACTGCTTTCCCAGGCCATAGCAGAGAGCTGGATTGGAAGAGGAGCAGCCGGGACTAGAACTGGCTCCCATGTGGGATGCTGGTGCTTCAGGCCAGGGCTTTAACCTGCTGCGCCACAGCGCCGGCCCCCTGCCTATATCTTTTAATAAGTAGGAGGGTACAGCAAAAACTGCACAAAAAGGGGCAGGGTTGTGATGCAGCAAGTTAAGTCTTGCTTGGTTTGCCCACATTCTGTATCTACATGCTTGGTTCAAGTCCCAGATACCCAGTACTTCTGATTCAGTTTCTTAGCAATGTGCCTGAGAGGCAGAAGATAATAGCCGGCACCGCGGCTCACTAGGCTAATCCGCCTGCGGCGCCAGCACACCGGTTCTAGTCCCAGTCCGGGCGCCGGATTCTGTCCTGGTTACTCCTCTTCCAGTCCAGCTCTCTGCTGTGGCCAGGGAGTGCAGTGGAGGATGGCCCAAGTGCTTGGGCCCTGCACCCCATGGGAGACCAGGAGAAGCACCTGGCTCCTGGCTTTGGATCAGCACAATGCGCCGGCCGTGGCGGCCATTGGAGGGTGAACCAACGGCAAAAGGAAGACCTTTCTCTCTGTCTCTCTCTTACTGTCCACTCTGCCTGTCCAAAAAAAAAAAAAAAAATGATAGACCAAGTAGTAGGGTTCCTGCTACCCATGTGGGAGACTTAGGTGGAGTTCCTGGCCTAAGTGTCCCAGGACTGTATGCGGTTCACAGCAGCCAGGACTCTTGGGCTCAGCTAAAGCTCAGATTCTGCACATCTCCTTCTCTGACTTTTTATTTCCTCTCCAACCCTTCTTCTTGCCCTCTGGAATCCACATCAACCATCAGCAAAAGCCCTCACCCTCTCAGTCTCTTCTCTGAACATTCCATGGTTCTCCTCGTAGGACTCTACTTCCTGGTGGGCCTTTTCTCTCTCACCACCATCAGACCTCTTGGCCTGGAGGTAGTGTGGTAAACCACTCTGCTTCCCATTGCTGCCTCCCTAATATTCTTTGTCCCCTCCCTACAAGACCCTAGTTGTAGAATTCACATCATCAAAAGATGCGGTTATGTAATGATCCTGGGTGCCTCCCTCTTTGTCCTTCAGCATTTTGGCTCCTGGCTCACTGTAACTCTATTAGTAGCTCTCCCATAATTCTTGGTTATTCCAATATCCAAGATCCTTCCAGTACTTTAGCCTCTTAAGTTCTTTGCCCTCCACCTCCAATGTTCTTATTCTCTATCCTACCCTAGCCACTCATTCCCATGCCTGTACCCTAGACTTTGTTGTGTTGTTGTTGGTAACTGTCACCCCTCCGAGATATGCATACATGACCCTGCTCTCATCCTTCTTTCTTACAAGCTCTATCTCCCTGACTGTTGAAGTCTTTTCCCCTATAAAAATGCACAATCCCTTCATCTAAACACTCTTTGGTGATCCCTTCCCAAGGTCTGCCTTTTATCCATTTCCAAATTAAATTTTATAGTCCATCTTTGTAACCGCTCTATTGAATACCCTCAGCTCTTTTGTTCCTCCTCTCACTGTATTTGAGGAGCAGAACTCCCAACACTCATCAAGTCAAACGGTTGACTCTGAGCTGACATCGTGCCTCCAAACCTGGCTAACTGATCTGACTTCACCTTAGGCAGGCTCCTCAACCCCACATACTTTGCTATCCCCAGATCGCCTCCATGTTGATTGCAAGACTTTTCCCTCTCCCCAAAGCTTCAGCACTTCTCCCCTGTGCTCACTCTCAGCTGATGACTTTACCTCTTACATCACCACATCTACCCAAACCCATGCACCTGTGCTTATATGCCCACCTCTTTCCTGTTACCCTGAGTGAGTTGTTCATGCTCCTGGCCAAGGTCAGCCCTTCACAAGTGTTCTTGATCCTACCATCCAACCCCCCCCCCCCCAACAAACAGATTTTCAAGGACAGCACTGCAGCTCTCTCTGTTCTTGCCTGCATCGTCATTTTCTCCCCCTCTATTGCATCATTTATTTCTATATAAAACATAGTGGTATTTCTCTTTTAAAAAGTTCTCTCTTGATCTCACATCTCCTTTTAGCAAAATTGCTCAGTAGAGTTGTCAACACCTGTGCTTCCAATTCCTCTTCACCCCTTCTCCCTTAGTCCATTCTAATTATGCTTCGCTCTCACTTGTGAAAGTGCCACTGTCAAGGTCACAAATGAGTTCTGAGTTGTTTAATACAGTGGTCAATTCCTCATCTTCATCTAGCTTGACTCATGGCTGACAGTGGGCAGAGCTGATGACTGATTTCTTCTCAAAACATTTTCTTCACTCACTTTTCAGATGTTCACCTCTCCTGGTTTTCCTGTTTCCACACACCAACTGCTTTAACTCCCTGTTTGTTGTCTTAATGGTGGAGCGTTCCAGACTCCATCTTCTCCAGGTGATCTCTTAACGGATAACATGACTCTCGGATGTGTATATGCAATGCAGTCCTCATCCCTGGACTCCAGACCCATACCTACCTGTTAATTGACGCCTCCACCTAAATGTTTAAAATTGCTGACTGTACCTTCATTACTTGCTGTGAAAGCTGTGCTAGGGCCGTTGTAGCCAAGTGTCACCGAGCAGCAGAGACTCACTGGCTCCTGGCTCTGGAGGCTGGAGGCCCGAGATCAAGGTGCTGGCGGGGCCACACTCCCTCTGGAGGTGCAAGGGAAGGGTCTGGCCCAGGCTTCTCTTCAGCTTCTGTTTGTTTCTAGCTCATGGCAGTGTTACTACAATCTTCATGTGATGGTCTCCCTGTGTGCATGTCTCTCTGTCCATATTGCCTGTTTTTGTAAACACGAAAGTCATTAGGCATCCCCTAATGACCTTTTCTTAATTTCACTACATCTGCAAAGACCCTATTTCCAAATAATATCACATTCTCAAGTGTGGGGGTCAGAACTTCAACATAGCTTTTTCAGGGGATCACAATAAAAAAAACCCCACAATTCAGTGAATGACATTTGACTTGCCCCCTTTATTCTAATTCTGGTAAAAGACAACTTCAAGCTTCTAGCTAGTCAGATCAAAATCCATGGTGTCATCAGTGACTCCTCCCTTTCTTGTGCATTGACATCCGATCCGCAGTGGAACCTGTTGGTTCTCCCTTCAGAATGCGCTCAGTCTCCAGGGTTTGGTATTGGGTGCAGCAGTTAAGATTCTGCTTGGGACTCCTGCATCTGATACTGGAGTGCCTGGGTTTGAGCTCCTGCTCTGCTCCCAGGTCCAGCTTCCTGCTAACGTGTACCCTGGAAGGCAGGAGGTGATGGCTCAAGAAGTTGGGTTCCTGCCTCCAATGTGGGTGACCCATATTGAGTTTCCAGATCCTGGTTTCTGCCTGACCCAGCCTGGCTATTGTGGGCATTTGGGGAGTTAATCAGTGGGTAGGAGATTCTCTCTTTCTCTCAGTCTGTCTCTCTGTCTCTGTTTCTCTCTCTTTCTGTCTTTCAAATAAGCAGAATACATACATTAAAACTATTTTTAAATATTAAATAATGTTACTGCTCTGCCCAGAAACCTCCTGTGGCTCCCCGTGGTGCCTAGAGAAAAGGCCAATGGCTTATACGGGATTACATGGCCCAGCCCCTGCTTTACTTCTCTGGTCTCATCTGTTACTACTTCCCCCTCCCTCTGTTCCATCCACTCTGGCCTCCTTGCTGGTTCTGCTTCAGGGTCTTTGCACTTGCTGTTATCACTACTTGGAATGCCCTTTCCTGATAAGGGCTTGGCTTTTCTCCCACGTTCTTACACCTTTGCCCAACTATCACCTTCACTGTGAGGTCTTCCTGGCCAGCTAATCTAAAATTGCAGCCCTCCCATGCTTCATATTAGCTGCCCCCCCATATTAGTTCCACTAAAGCCCCAAGCTTCGCCTGATGTGTATTTTACTTGTTTTTGTCTGTCTCCCCTTCTTGAAGGCATGTTCCTCCAGGACAGGGATGTTGATCTGCTTTGATCACTGTTGTGTCCTCAGCCCGAGAGCAAGGCTGGCACATAGAAGTGATCAGGAAATGTTTATATAAGGATTTAATTGAATTAATAATAATTATTATAATAACAGTGAACTGACAGTGATTTGCAGCTTTCAAAATCCGATCACTGCCTAATTTCTCCTCCCAGGAGCCTGGTGAAGTAGATCTTATTATCCTCACTTTGAAGATGAGGCAACTAAGATTGCCTGTGATTATATGACAGGTCCCACGCTACACAGCCAGTAACAAAACAAGACTTGACTTTGGAATTGAGCAACCCAGGTTCCCATGCTCACCTTGCCTCTTTCTATGTGTGCATCCTAAAGTCCCTCTGTAATCTCGTGAAGCCTCAGTTTCTTTTTCTATAAAGTGGGATAATAATTATTTCACAGAGGTGCAGGAAAATTAAATGAGATAATCCTTGAGAAATGACTTAAAAGTAGTCAGCACTTGGTGGACATTAGTTTTTTTTTTTTTTTTTTTTTTTTTTGACAGGCAGAGTGGACAGTGAGAGAGAGAGACAGAGAGAGAAAGGTCTTCCTTTGCCGTTGGTTCACTCTCCAATGGCTGCTGCGGCCGGCACGCTGTGGCCGGCGCATCGCGCTGATCTGATGGCAGGAGCCAGGTACTTATCCTGGTCTCCCATGGGGTGCAGGGCCCAAGCACTTGGGTCATTCTCCACTGCACTCCCTGGCCACAGCAGAGAGCTAGCCTGGAAGAGGGGCAACCGGGACAGAATCCGGCGCCCCGACCAGGACTAGAACCCGGTGTGCCGGCGCCTCAAGGCGGAGGATTAGCCTAGTGAGCCGCTGTGGCGGCTGGACATTAGTTTTTATCATTACTATTTTCTCTGTTATTGTACCCCACTTATGAAGCATGAAATCACATTGTGGAGGAGGAATTCTCTTTTAGAACTTTTATTTTCTTTTGGCTTTAGCTCTGGATCTAGCTCCTGTGTTTTGAGATCTGGGAGTTTAGGATTTAAAAAGAAACAGGCTCAATCTGGCCCCAATCTCAACAATTGTATGTGTGTGAGTGTGTGTTGCTTGTGCCTGTGTGTCTTTATTTTCCATTTACCTCGAAAATTGATATATTTCCAATTTAGAGCAAGGGGGGAATCAGGTGGGAGAAGGAAAATGGAGCTGCCCATCAAAATTAGCAGGGAAGTGGGTAAAGGTCATTTGATCACAGCTTGGCTGCGCTCTGAATTAACCTGCATAACAGAGACTTGTTGAGTTTGCAGCTCTTTAGGGCGCATATTAACACTGGGAGGGAGGCAAGGAGACACCCTGAGAGAAGGTCAATTTGTGGTTGCTCAAATCAGCAGGGCTCCTGTGGAACTTGGCGGGAGAAGCCAGGTCTGGGCCACTGGGGTGAGGGCCCAGAGAGGAGGGGAGCCCAGCGCCGCTCCTGCAGTCTGGCTCCCTGTGAGCACCACAGCTGGGAGGGGCCCCCTGCAGGGCTGGAGCGGCACAGACCGAGAAGGAGAGCAGGGAGCAGTGTCCAGTGGCCATTGCAGATTCATTCATCGCCTGTGGGGAAAAGAATGGGAAGCATTTCTATGATAAAGATGCCGGGAAATCAGAAGGGCTAGCAGGGCTATGTACTGTTTTTATTTTATTTTTATTATCATTAAACTGCTTCCAGTCACCTGTAATTTTCCTAAGCTGTCACAATTACAAATCTTTGAGGATTACACAAGACACGCACAGTCAGAAAGGTATAATTTAAACCTGCCAAGGTCTAAGGGCCTCAGCTCTTTTCCATTACCTCTCTGGCAGCTGGTCCTGATGGGCGGAGTTAGGTGACCACCAAGGCAGGTTCCCGTCCCCAAGGCTTTGTAGTTTTACCACTAACTTGGACATGGTGGATGGGGAGGCTGCTGAGCCACGGAGGGGAGAGGTATGACCTGAGGCCAAGGTCCTGACTTCATATTCCTGCCTTGCCCCAGAACAGCTCTTTGCCTGTGGACGAGTCATTTACCCTTCCTGTTCCTCAGCCTCCCCTCTGTAATGTAGGGATGTTGACCCACAACTTACTAGTTGTGGTTTGGCTTATATTCCTGTAAGACTATGATGCTAGGGAGGGGTGTTCGGCACAGCTGTTACGACGCCAGTTCAGGGCCCCACGTCTTACATCTGCGTACTTGTGTTCGATGCCCAGCTCCAACACCTGGCTTCAGCTGTCTGCTAATGTGCATCTTGGGAGACAGCACATGAAGACTCAGGAAGTTTCTCAGCCATGTGGGAAACTGGGCTGAGTTTTTGGCTTCTGGCTTTGGCCGTCATGGGTCCAGTCCCAGCTATTGCAAGCATTTGGGTAGTAAACCAGCAAATGGGAGTTCTCTCTCACTCTATTTCTGCCTCTCAAAAACCAAAACAAAAGAACAAAAACAAAAAGACCATGGTTCTTGTGTTCTAGCAGTGACTCTGATACCAGCAAAGTGTCCTGCAAGATTGCCCGTACATAAATGGGATTCCTACTGCAGGGAAAGAAATGTGATATTTTTTCTTACCCATTGCAAAGATCCCAGCTGAGATTCCTATAACAAAAGACAGATTCATAAGAGAAAAGCATACAAATTGATTCAATAAATGTTTCACACGTCATGGGAGCTTTCAGAAATGAAGGTCCAAAGACCCAGTGGAAAACGGTTTTTACAGACAATTGTGCAGAAGTGTGACTGGGGGACAAAAGTGTGTGCTCTAGAGGCAATGAACTGGTGGTGGAGTGGGAGGATGTTTAGCAAGGCTTCTTCTGTTCAGATTCTTCATAGTGTCCCTGTGGGACATTTCTTCTCTCTGGTTTAGGTAGGGCCGCCTGTCGTGTGATGGTCTTCGGGGGAGGAGAGCAGAGAAGGTCAGGGAGCGACTCCTGGTTCATGGCCTGCTTCAGGGAAGAAGGGGATGAGAGGGCTTCTAGTTTCCGTGCCTGCTTCAAGGTGGTGGGCAGGTAAAGGCCAGAGAGCGCTTCCTGCCACTGCAGTTTTCCCAGCTTCTTGGAGCTTCACATACTCAGGAGGCCAAGGTGCCGCATTTCCGAGGGGCACTTCCTACACCCCATCATTAGCCTGCCTGCCCTTCTTTCTGATGTGGCTACACATTTGGGGTTCCCATGATCCCCTTCAGGTTTAATGCTTTCCTGGAAAATCACGTAGACCTCACTGGGAGCACATGTCCATGATTAACAGTTTGATTACAGAGGTCACAACTCAGGAACAGCCAGATGGTGGGGGCGGGGGTGGCGGCAGAACTTCCATGCCCTTCCCCCGTGGAGTCCGAGCATATCACCCTTGGGCACCTCCGGGAAGGTCCACTGAGTTTGGTGCCCGGAGTTCTGATATGGGTTTCATTATGTGGGCATGAGTGAGTCAGTCAACGGCCACAGGATTGAACTCAGTTTCTAGTCCCTCTTTCCTCTCCAGAGGCTGGAGCTTGGGCTGTGTTCCAAATTTATAATCCCATGCTTAGTCTTTTTTTAAAAAAAAATTACTTATTTTAATTTTGGGGGGTAGAGAGAGAGGATATGAATCTCTCATCTGCTGGTTCATACCTGAATGTCTTCAACAGCCAGGGCTGGGCCAGGCTGAAGCCCGGAGTTCAGAACTCCATCTGGTCTCCCACATTGAGGGGGAGGACCCAAGTACCTAAGCCATCATTCAATGCCTTCCCAGGGTGCACATTAGCAGGAAGCTGGATTGGAAGCAGAGTAGCTGGGTCTCGAAGCAGGTACTGTGATAGGGGATGCAGGTATCCCAAGCAGCATCTTAACCACTCCCCACAGTGCCTTATCCCATGCTTAGTCTTTCTGGCATGACCAGCCTCTCCCTTGAAAGTATCTAAGAGCTCACCTTTAGCATAAAGTTTGGTGTGAGTTTTGGTATGAGTAACAGAAGATGCTCCTTCCAGAAAGCTCCAAGAGTCTCTGAGGCACTGTGCCAGAACCTGGGGACAAAGAACAGATACTTTTTTTTGTTAGATCACAGTTCCCAGGTTGTAGTTTTCTTCAGAATCAGTCCAGAGCATGCTCAGTTTTCAGGTCCTGGCATCATCTCCAGGTGATGCTGAAACATCTGTGGCTGGGACCCACAGATCTCCATTTCCCCTCCCAGATGGCGTCAATGCTGGTGGTCCGTGGGTCTCTCACTGAGAAATGCAGATACAATGTAAAGTACAGAAATATGCATGAAATTGCTCTGAAACCTGTGACATTCTCCAGCAACATTAAGCATTATCACAAAGACAGTCTCCTCCTTTGAACAAATCTGATTGTTAGATATGTTTTAAATGTAATTGTAATTCAATCTTAGAGTTGAAGGAAACTTGAAAGCCTTAGGAAATCTAGTTCCCTGGAATGTGTAGTAGGGTTTTCAGGGGTTGGGAAATGTTGGAAGATGATTAGAGTGGAAGCATTTTCAATGATCTCTAGTGATTCCTGCAATACTCCCTTCTCTTCCTCCACTGCTCCTTCATTCCCTCCTCTTCATCCAAATGACAGGTGAGTCCCACTTCCTCATTCCCATTCCTAGGTTGAGAATGAAGGGTGTTGCCTTATTTATTTATATTTATTATTTATATTTATTTATATTCTATAAATCTGGGACCTTGGCTGTGACCTCAAAATGCTTGCAGGTTTTTAATTCATTTTCTTCAACTGTTGTCCTGGGACATCTCTCAAAGATCTAGCTGGCAAATGGTACTGAATTTGTGTCTTTGGGGAGTGGACAAGAGATTGGCATTTTAAGCAAGTTTCCAAAGACGCATCTCCCTTAGCAGATGACCTTGCCCCTAGCTTATGGGAAGTCCAATGCAAGCTATCAAGGGTCAGCTTGCTGTCTCAGATGGGAAGTACTCAATGGAAATTTATGAAATGAATGAGAGTATCAGTGAATAAGTTAAAATTTCCTTCTCTCCAGCTTAAAATTTCTCTGTGTCTTCATATGTCTTTCTGCCCTACATCATGTCCTGACAGAGGTGACTTCTGGCTTTGCCTAGTATCTCGCTCTTTCAGTTCCTCTCTTCTGCACCTGCCATCTTTCTTTCCATTAGTTTTCCCTCTGTGAACATATCTCTCTGTCTTCCTTTTAAGATTCCCTCCTGTTCTCTCTTTCTCTTTGTCCCAGATCAACATTTGTGACTTTCCCTACTTGGATCAATGGCATCACCATCCTCTCCTGCATACCTCACAGCTACCTCTGGCTCCTCTTCCTCCCTCATTTCTGTATTCACCCTATGGCTGGGTCCTCTTAGTAACATTGTGTCTTTGGTCTCCGGTTTGTATCCACTTTCTTCTTGCTCTCCCAGGTTACTCTGCTGGGCCTTCATTTGCTCAAGTTGGGTCTACTGCAATAGTTTTTTTGAAAAGAATTTTTTAAATTAATGTGTTTTATTTATTTGAAAGAGAGAGAGAGAGCTCCCATCCTCCTGTATGCTGGTTCACTTCCCAGTTGTCTGATGGGCCTGGGCCAGGCAGTAGTCAGGAGCTGGGAACCCAGTCTGAGTCTCTCACTGGCTGGCAGGGATCCAACTACTTGAGCTATCACCTGCTTCGTTCCAGGGAGCACATTAGCAGGAAGCTGAGTTACGAGCAGGTGTGAGACTCAAACCCAGGCACTCTGTTAAGTGATGTGGGAGTGCCAAGCAGTGTCCAAACCACTGCACTAAATACCCTCCGATACAGTAGCTTATTGCTTTCTGAAGTCTACCTTCCAAGTTATACTGAACACATAGCCCAGTTAATCCATGTGAGTCTTAGCACTTTGCCTACCAAGATTCCATTCAAGATCCTTCTTTGAATCCCATTGCTAGCCGGATAAGCTCCCTAATCTTTGGTTTACCCCCTACCTATTTTTCTAGATTTATCTTCATCTACTCCTCTAAACTCCTATTTTCCCCAAATCCTAGGCCCCTGAGCTCCTGGACTAAATACTTGCTGCATTCTCTTTCCTCCTCTCCTGTCTCCTTGCTTTTCTCCCAGAATCACCATTCCCCCATCAACCTGTTCAACTCCTTTCAACCACAGTGGCACTTGTCCCAGCAAGTCCCTATCATCCCTGGCTATAAGGGCTGTCCCTGTGACCATCCATAGCTCTTCACCAGTCTCTCCTATGCTCTTCACCAGTCTGCCCTGCTTTGTAGTTACTTATGTATGAGTCTTTTTTTATTATTTTATTTTCTGACAGGCAGAGTTAGACAGTGAGAGAGAGAGAGAGAGAGAGAGAAAGGTCTTCCTTCTGTTGGTTCACCCCCCAAATGGCCAATACCGCCAGCACGCTGCAGCCTGCGTACCGTGCTGATCCGAAGCCAGGAGCCAGGTGCTTCCTCCTGGTCTCCCATGCGGATGCAGGGCCCAAGCACTTGGGCCATCCTCCACTGCACTCCCAGGCCACAGCAGAGAGCTGGACAGGAAGAGGAGCAACTGGGACAGACTCCGGTGCCCCGACCGGGACTAGAACCTGGGGTGCCGGCGCCGCAGGCAGAGCATTAGCCTAGTGAGCCGTGGCGCTGGCCAATGTATGAGTCTTACATTCTGAAATCGTCAGCTCTCTGCAGGCAGGCAGCAATGTCAATGACAATGGGTCCAGCGACAGGAAGTACTGTAATGGACTGAGTGCCTACCATGCGTAAGAGGCCCTTCACTTACAGTAACTTTAAAACTGGTAACCATACTTCAATTTAGTTGTGGTCTTCATTTTAAGAGATGTGGAGGCTTAGAACAGGAAAGACCAAAAAGCTGATAAATGTCAAGGATCAGAGTCAAACCCAGGCTGACTCTGAAACCAACTGCCCTTCTACTCTAACATGGTTCCCAAGGCAAGGAAGAAAACCCACACTCATTGAGCAGCTTCTATGTGCTAGTGCTGGCAGGGATCCAAAACTGGGCAGGCCAGCCCTGTGAAATAACTTACATGAAAGTGACTGGCATAGCATCTGGCACGTAGTTGGTGCTCAATAAATGCTACTTGAGAAATTGGATGGACTTGATGCATTCCCCATGCCTGTGCTCTCTTCCGGAGTAGAGATTGACTACCACCCTGAACAGAGCATGGACAGAACCAAGCACCTGAGGTCTTAGTCTGGCTCAGCCACATGTGGTTCCACTGAACTCAAACAGGTCTCATAGGCTCCCCAAAACTCACTTCCTCCCAGTGAAATGGAGAAGCCCAGATCCGTTTCTTCTAAGGGCCTCTCAGCTCTAATAGATGTCTATTGTAAATAAACAAAGCAAGTCCAAACGAAAGATATTTTCATACTTTAGATGCTCCTTTCTGCAAGGACATTTCTCTGGGGTTTCAGAAGTCAGCATAATTCCAAGTTTCTGGGCCCAAGCCTCCAGCTCTCCTGGGCCAGCAGGGACCCAGGGACAGGGGACAAATAGCCACTGCTCCCCATTGCATGAGCTGGGGACTCCTGTCTTTTGGGGCATTCCTAAAGTCATGCTTGGCAGAGAGGTCATTAGTGCCTGCAGAGTGAGGTAGCAGAAATAACCACTGCTTTGACTAAGCGAGAAAAATATGACCATGAGCTTTGCTTCAAGTAAAATGGACAAAGAAGTGACAGGAAATGCTCCACTTCACCCCCAGTGCTGGAGCCCATTGGTCTGGCCTTCCTCTGTCTTGGCTGTGGATGCCTCAAACTTCCACCAGGAAATACCAATCCCTCCTAAGTTGTGCTTTTAAATGACCATTGTTTTGTTGTCACCATATATAAGTACTTCCATGGGTTTTGTGAAGATGAATTTGGAGAGGGGCCAGAGCTGGTGAACACTGGATGAAGTCATGGGAAAGACACCAGCATACCCTGGGCCATTAGCATGGCTCATCTTCACCAGGGCTGCCATGTGCAGGCATTGTCCTGAGTTCTTTCCCTGTATTTTCTCATTTAATCTGCATATTTATTCTCAGAGGAAGGGGGAGCCCTCTGGTTCAGGGCACTGGGCTTGTGAGCGATGGGGCCGAGAGTCTAAGGCTAGTCTCTAGATCTTGGGTGACAAAATGATTACCCATTACCATTGTTCTCCTCCTGGGCAAGCAGAGTACAATGAGGATGGAAAACATTAAGAACAAAGAACAGGGGCCAGTTCTGTGACAGAGTGGGTTAAAGCCCTGGCCTGCATCACCTGCATCACATATGGGTACTAGTTTGAATCCTGGCTGCTCCATTTCTGATAGATCCCTGCTAATGCACCTGGGAGTGTAGCAGAGGATGCCCAAGTGCTTGGACCCCTGAACTTATGTGGGAGCCCTAGAAGAAGCTCCTGGCTCCTGGCTTCGGATCGGCTCAGCTCTGACCATTGCAGCCATGTGGGGAGTGAACCAGTGGATGGAAGACCTCTCCTTCTGTCTCTCTCTACCTCTCTAACTCTTTCAAATAAATATTTTAAAAAAGAACAAAGAGCAATTGTGGGGAGTGGGCATTTACCCTACAGGTTAAGACACCACTTGAGATACACTCATTACATATTGGAGTTCCTTAGTCAAATCCCAGCTCTGTTCTTGGTTTGAGCTTCCTGCTAACCCTGGGATGCAACAGTTGATGGCTCAAGTAGTTGGTTCCTGTGGGAGACCTGGATTGAGGTCCTGATTTCTGGCTTTGACTCCACTTGGAGGCAGTTGTTAGAATTGGGGGAGTGAATCAGTAGATGGCACATCTGCTTCTCTGTGTGTCCTCCTACCTCTCTAACTAATTAACTAACTAACTAAATAAATAAATAAATAACTAAACTAAGAACTGTGCGCTTAAGAGGGGAAAGGGGGCAGATTTTTAGTCTGATGGCTGATGAAGGCTTCCATATCCTACATCAAAATACCTCAGTTTGCTACCCAGCTCTGGCTCCTGATTCCACTTCCTGCTTATATACACTCTGGGAGGCAGTGGTGATGACTCAAGTTATTGTGTCCTTGCTGCCCATGTGGGAGACCTGGGTTGAGTTGCTGGCTCTCCCTACCACATACCTGACCTTTGCTGGTATTTGGAAAAGAACCAGGGTATTGGAGCTCTTCCTATGTCTATTCCTGCCCCCACCCCCCGTCTCATAAATAAAATAGAATAAATGAAAGAGAGGGAAGAACTGAGCCCAGTAGTCCTCAAACTTGCCAGGTTGGCTGCTGGAAGCTTCTAATACTGACATATGTTGAGCCCTGACTGTGAGAGGCATGGTGTTAAGGAGTACCTTATGTACCAACTAACTTAATCCTCACAGTAACTGCACATGTTAGATACTTGTGATGATTAATTTCCTATGAACTTGACTGGGTTCAGGGATACTCAGCTCGTTGGTAAAGCACTCTTTCTGGGTGTGCTTGTGAGAGTGTTTCTGAAGAGATTTGCACTGGGGTGGTCTAAAGGAAGACGGCCTACCTTCACCAATGTGGGCTGTCATCGCCTCATTTGTTGAGGGTGCAGATAGAACACAAAGATAGAGGAAGAACAAATTCCCTCTCTTTTCTTGAGCTGGGGCATGCGTCTTCTCCTGTCCTGTTGTCAGGTAGATAATTAGATGTGTGCAACTGGGGAAGAGCCACAAGACCCTCCTGCAGAGATGAATCTAAGGACCCTGCTCTCTGCCAGGATGCACCTAAGACTGCCCAATTTGTGGTTTAACTTGTGGTCAGTGTATCCTGCTAAAATGGAAACTTAACTAAACTGGAAAAGTCTAGTTTATACTAGATGCATGCAGAGAGCCCAAGGGTAGGCACCTTCCAGATGTCTATCACAAATGCCAATCTTAGCATCACAGCTACCTTAGCAGGTAATGCCTTTCATACTTTAGGGATAAAAGCTCCAAACCAGGAAGAACAGTGCCACATGTTCTCTCAACTGGCCCATTCCTCCCTTGGAACGTATTTCAGTAAACTTTTGCTTTATTTAGTCTCCCTACATTCACCTCTCTGAACCTTGATTTGTTATTCCATCAGCAAAAAGGAACCATAGCAAGCTGGCCTCAGCCAGTGACACTAAAACATCAGAGCTCCTCATTTTTGGGTCTTCAGATTCTAGACGTACATCAAAGTCCCCTCACCTTTGACCTCCCCTGAGTCCTCAGGACTTTGGGCTTGACTGACACCATCGGTTTTCCTGGCTGTCCACCATGCCCAGATTGTGGGACTGCTTAGTCTCCCCAGTCATGTAAGCCAACTCCCATAATGCCTCTCCTCTTATATATCCCTATATCCTATTGGTTCTGTTTCCCTTAAGAATCCTGACTCATACAGTGTTATTTTACATCAGAGAAGATTAACATATGGGAAGGATGAACACCCTGTCCAAGGTCACAGTGCCAATGCGAGCTGCCAGAATTCAAACCCAGGTCTGTGCTATCCTAAAGGCAGGCTGGTCCAAACACCCCACACTGTCTGCCTCTCTGCAGCACATCCCAAAATGTTGATGCTAAGCCTTGGCATACAGCACACCCCTCAGCACCATACCCATATCCCCTCGGGAGCAGGAAGAAGGGAAGGGGTGAAAGAGGCTGTGGAGAGATAGAATACGGCGTACTTATTGAGCACTTCGAAACACTTGCCACTTGGCTAGGCACTCCATGGCTTAATCTCATTTAATTCTCACAGCACCCGGGCGGGGAAGCCATAATTGCCCACATTTTGTAGATGAGTGTGTTGAGGCTCAGAAATGGCAACTGATTTGCCTAAGGTCACAGAGCTAGAAAGTGGTGGACCACGGATTCCTATCCAGATGGGCCCAACTTCAAAGCCCAGGCTCATTAAAAATATAATTCTGTGCTAAATCAAATAGCAGCTCTGACTAGATTCTATTAAAGGCAAGCTGTAGCAGAGGCCAATATTTAAAAATAAATTTATGGTTGAAAAATTTACAGTTAAGGCAATCATCAATTAACTTATTTTTCTGGGAATAGAGAAAGGTTTGCTGTTATTAGATTTTAGCTGCAGTAGAATCAGGAGCCTTGTTTAAGAACCATGGAGAGTGTTCAATAAAGCAAGAGTTAGAGCAGCTCAGGGAAGCTGACCCAGGCCGCATGCCCAGAAATGGCACTTGTTCGAGAGCTTTCTGGGCATGGAGAGCAAGCAGGAGGCACAGCCAGGTTAGGCGCTGCCCGGGAAAGTAGTTTTGGCTTCAATCTAGACTCGATGTAATATCTGCCAGAAAAGATCATATGCTCTCAAAAAACAGGGACAGGGAGTAAATTAATGTGATCATTTCTCTTCCTTGCTCAATAACCTTCAATGACTCCCCATTGTATCCTAAATAAACCTCATAGGCTTTACCTTGACATTCAAAGCTCAGCACAATCTGGTCCCAATTTACTTTCCTAATCCCATCTCCTAGTAATTCCCCTGTAAAAACTACATGCTCAAGTTAAACTGGTCTGCATTTCATTTTTGGTCTCTGATTATATATTTTTTCCCCTGTCCTCCATTTTCCCTCCAAATGTATAAATTAAAACCCAATTTCTTCAGATTCCCTTGTAAGGTTCCCACCTCTGCTTCCCACCTGTCTGTTTGCCCCTCTAAAAGCAAATTTTCCCTCCCTTGGTTGACACCATACCTAAGAGACTGATCACATGGGGCCTTGAATTGAGACAATTCATGTGTATGTCTGTTTTCTTTCTAGGTTCATCTTCCTTATGGGCAGAAGCAATAACTCATACTTGCAGGTGAATGAATTAATAAGCTACAAGATTAGCTTCTTGTCTATGACATCATTGTATTTAAATAATGCTCAAGATTTAAACTCAACCATTTAAAAGGTCTTTCCTTGAATTTATCTAAAAGTTAGAAACTTGAAACATTTGAACAGCTAGTTTACTTGGAGTTTATCAATGATAAATATTCACACATTTATGCATCCATTCATTTAAGATCCTCAGTCTGGATTTTTTTTTTCCTGGAGACTTTGAGAGTTTGAAGGTACAGTTCCTTCACTTAGATTGGGAGTAACTAAAACCTTAAAACATTGTAGGTCCTCAGTGCTGTGAGGACTGCAGGGTATGTGTGTGCACAGGCACATATGCCCCATCTGCAGAGTCCCCCATTTTGGGAGTTGCCATATTTGAGGCTTGATTTGTATGACTCCACCTCCAGCTGCAGAGCATGGTCTACTGGGTGAGATGCATGACTTGCTGGGTGTTTGTCTCCCACTGTGTTTGTCTCCAGCCAAAGGAGAGAAAAAGATGCCACTGTTTAAAGAACTTGGCAACAAGCCAAGTAATTCATCCCACTTTCAACTCCTACCTTTTTCATGACTGGAAGGGATAGGAATTCCCAGTTAAACAAAACCTGCTGGTTTGCACTGCAGGACTGGAGCCTGCCTTGTCTCTAGTATACAGTGCTTGTAAGTTTACAAAATCAAGGCAGTATTGTTCCAGCTTGGACCAGTCACAGTAAATTAGAGAGACAGCCACACTCACTGGCCCACAGCCAAGTGTTTCTCAGTTTTATTATTCTTGGCACAAATCTGGACTTACCCAGATTTTTTTAAAATCATTCTTTATTGGCTCTCTCATTTTTGGAAAGTTGGAGAGCAGCTTCATTTTGAGTGGTTAACTAGATAACTTTTGCTCTACTTGCTACTTCTGTATGCTATACACACAGTGACTGAGAACATGGGCTTTGGGGTGAGTACAAATCTCAGCACTATTCAGATTTTTTTAAGTGGGGTTGAGGGGTTAAGTGGGGGCCCAGTTTCTTAATTTTGCTGTGCCTTTGTTTCTTCAGCTATAGAGCAGAAACTGTTAATAGTACTTTGCAGTTGTCCCGAAAGTAAGGTGCACTAACAGTGTCAGACCAGGAAGAGGCACTTGGGGAGTGTCATCTATTAGACTTACACCAGCCACTGAGGATGGAGCTTAACTGATCTGCAACCTCTTTATGCCTTGTACTCATCAGGGTACTAACAGGCTATATAGATATTTTCAGAATAAGGTTTGTTATGAGGGATTGATGAGTATCATTACAGAGGTGAGGATTCCTGCCATATGCAAGCTGGAGACCCAGGAAAGCCAGAGAGGAGGCCTTGCCCTGGCTGAGTCCAGGAGGACCAGCATCTGAGGACAGGAGAGGATGGACGTCCTAGCCCAAGCAAAGAGGGAATTTGTCCCGTCTCCTCCTTTCTGTCCTTTTCAGGCCTTCAGTACCCACCTGCACTGGTGAGTCTGCTGAGGCCAACCCTAATCTCTACTGGCAGCACCCTCACAGACGTACCCAGAAGTGATGTTTTACCAGCCCTCAGGACATCCCTTAGTCCAGTCAAAATGACACATAAAATTAGCCATCACAGCCCCAAGACATAGGCCTAGATTCTTTGCAGCTTTTCCTTGAATGGCCCTTCAATGAAACTCAAACTTGAATATGAATTTTTAGTATTTCCAGTTGGAATGTGATCCTAATGCAAGATTTCTTTATTATTCAGGTTTATGTAACAAACATGCACTTGCTGTTTCCTTTCAGTGCGGTGCTGTGCTAGGCTGTGTAAGTTTCAAAGGTGAAAATGCGATAGAGACTTATCTTTACACTCAAGGAGCTTGTAACATGGTTGTACCAAAAGGAAGACTCGTGATTTCTGTTGAAGTGAGAAAACTTGAGAGTGAGATGCAAACCCACCAACTGGGTTATTGTCATTAAACCACATCACTGTCCTGCCTTATTTTAATTATAGTTTCCCTTCTCTGCTATCATCAAATTAAAAAATCCTTGCCATGGTAGTCTAGCAACATTGTTATATTGTCATTCTGCAAATTATGTGGAAGGGACAAATTGTTTTCAGGGTATGTTTCAAGTAAATTTATGAGCTTATGGACAAATTGCCCATAATTGCTTTCAAGAGAAAATTTAAATACTAAGTCAACTGACCAATTTTCAGCCTTCAAAGATGAATACCATCTCCTGTGTTTCTGGAGCTTATAAATCTTGCTGTTGTACATTTTCCCCTCTGAATGCTTGTGATGATGCTATGAAGGTAGGATTATATTCAGCCTCAAAATAGAGATGTAGGCAAGCAGAAGCTTGAAAAGGTCAAGTTCATGCACTGAGGGGGCCTGGCAAGGTTTTGGAACCCAGGACCCCTGACTTCAGATCCAGTGTTCTTTTTGCTACATTACTCTGTAGTCAACTTGTTATGCACCATTTAACTAACATTTAATTAGCTGAAAGTGGAAACAGATAACCTTGAAATTAATTCAAGTTAATGTTAAATGTTGCTAACTTTTTATTAGTTGAATGTTTCCATTAACTTTTCCAGTGGCTGCCTTTTTGTACCCCTCACAGCAATGAATAAAATTGAGTAAGCGTTCAATAAGTATTTATCGAACAAAATGCATAGCTTAGCTGACTGGGTTTGGCTGCAGGGTGGGGTTAGAAGGTTGAATCACTGAAGACAAAGTTGAGCATTTAATTTACTCTTTCATTTGTCAGGCATTTATTAAGCCTCTGTGTACAGTGTTCCATGGAGTAGAGTATTGCACACATGTGGCCCTTGACAAGTTGTTTCACCTCTCTGAGCCTCAGTTGCCTTGACTTTAAAAATGTAGCATGACAATACCTAGTTGGCAGGATATTATTGGGATCAAATATGAGCACAGATTTAAGGAGGCTAGCGTGTGGTGGTGCTCAGTCAAGGGTACGGATGCTAATTATCAATCTCTGGGCTATATACTTATGTGTGGATCATGCTCCAGGGGCCCAGAGCCTGCAGTGAAGCAGTTTCTTGCACTCTGAACAGCAGGCAGAGAAAGCCACAACTGATAGCTTGAAAAGCAGAGGGGAACACAGACAAGCTATACAAGCAGAGCTGGGCTCCCCAGGTCCCTACTGAAGAAAGCGCCCCCCTTCTTAATTTTAAGTGACAGTAGGGGAAGGGACCCAGGTAGCTTGGGTGTCGGTCACGTGCCACACTTCACATTGGGCTTCAACAGTGTTCTTAGGGAATTCTGGGTCCTTGGGCACTTTAGCCAGCTGCCTGGATCAGTTGTGTGTGCAGGGATATGGGGATGGGGACTGTGAAAACAGGGACATGCTGGATTTGTGCTATAGAAAGACAAAGCTGGCATAGCCAGGTGCACAGAGATTGGCAGAGATTCCTCTGCCAGGCCTCTGTGCCTTCTATACTCTTTCCTTCCACTTGCTGGAAGGAGAGAGACCTTCCTGGGGCTCTGGATCACTCCTACCTATGTCCTCACCTTGAGTGGGATGTCTTGAGTAGGTAATACTGAAACTGAGCATTGGGGAGGCAAGGGAAGGGTCACAGAGAGTGCTGACCTCATTTCCTGCCAGACAGGGAAGGGATGGGTATAGGCACGGAGACCCTCCACTCTGACCCAGCCCAGCCCTGCTTGCTGTCTGGATAGCAGTGCTGGATTGAGTTTCTCTGATGAATAAAGCTGCTGGTGATCTCACTGACAGCCTGACATCCCTGCTGGCTCTGCAGCAGCTGCCTCCTCCCTCTGCAGGGGAAACCACTTAGGAAGAGCAAAGTAACCTGCCGCGTACGTGTTAGCAGTTGGCTTCCATTAGGGATAGGAGGGTTGCAGAGGTGTGAGTGGACCAGGGTGGGAAGGATAAAGGGAACTCAGCACTGCCAACAATCTCATCTTACCAGGTTTCCAAACCTTAGAGAGATTCCTGGAGGAGCCTTGGTAGATTGGGCAAGTGGTGGACTGGCTCCATCAAGGTGGTGGCAGACTTCATCCCTCACCCATGGAAAGAGAAAAAGAAGAAATGTCATTTTTTTGGGTAGAATCCTACCTGAGTGTGTAGGGCGTGCCGTAAGCTGCTCCATATGTTTACTTTCCTTTTCCCACTACTGCCTGTTCCTGGGATGTCTTGTTTCTCCATTCTCAGCCTGTGTGTCTCCTGATCTTTCATGCCTGTCCCTCATTTTCCTCTCAGCTGTAGTTAGAGCAGTGGTCTCCACCTAGGAAGGGGCCTTGCACATTGGAGAGGTGGTGTTTGGAAGCATGGATTTTGGTTGTCTAAATGACTAAGGGTTGTTGTGCTGTCAACAGTCAATGGGCAGGGACCAAGAACGCAACACATCCTACAGTGAGCAGGACAATCCCACAAAACACTCACCCTACCTCAAATGCCAATAGTGGCCCTGTTAATAGTATAGTGAAAGAGGGGTGAGTATACTTAGGGGCTGTTGAGCTCATGAGAGGGTGACTCATGCTAACCAGACTCACAAGAGATGGACAAACAATTGCAGAGGAATAATTGACAAAGGAGCTCTTTTTAATCGTATAGAAGATTTCTATCTGCTGTTTGGAGCATCCTCTTATACCAGGCCAGTAGAAAAGTGAATGAACAATGAGCATGGATTGGGGGCTATTGGAGAAAACATGGTAAAACCCAGTAAACTGATGACTCCCTTGTCACTGCCTCCCTGTAGCCCACAATACTCAAGCCAGTCAGCATCTCTTCCTTTTAGCCAGTACGGGGGTAAAGCAGCAACTCCCTGCTCTTTGGTATTGGGATTCTTGCCTTGGGCTTGTACTTTTAGGAAGCCCTACTCTGCCCCTCCTCCTGCCTGAGAACTTGGAATTCCTTGATCTAACAGCCCCAGTGTGGCTCCCAAGACCTTTTGCCCAGGCCTGAGGCAATGTGTGTATACTGAAGCCTGAGGATAGCCACGAGTAGTTTGCATTGCAGGGGTTAGGGACAGAGCATAGACATGTAGTCTGAGCTCTGGAATAAGGCAGCCTTCACTCCCCAGGAAACCCCAGGATTTTAAGTACAGTCTAATCCAGTTTTCTTAGGAACATGCTGGTGTTGCATTGCTTGGATTTGGGACCATTCATTCATGAGATCTTTGGTTTCTTAGAAGGTTGATCACACCCATTCTGTTGGCTTTTAACATGCATCCATGTGTCTTCTGAGGGTTCTTTGTGGCAGATGGAGTGGGACAGGTAGGACTGGCTCCCTGACAACTTCCCTCAGTTACAGTTGTGTACCATTGTGATGTGAGAGGTGTTGCCTGTGGCCCCTACCACCACTTCCTACCAGATCCCTTTCTGTGTCTGTTTGCCTAAGTGTTTTGTTTATTCTGTTTTCTTAAAATTTCTACCTTTTGGAGACCAAGGCATACAACCATAAATGTATTCCATCAAGTCATAAATTTGCAGAGTTGGTATAGCTTCCATATAAACATTAGAGGTTTGATGTTCCAGGCTGCAGTTCTAGCAGTTTCTTTGATCTTTTACGGACCAGTAAATTATTTATGGGGTCTGTCATAAAGATAAACCAAAGCCTATAAACTATATTTATAATATCACAAAGATTTCTCCTCCTACTTGCATCTTTAGAAATGGACTATGGTCTTGATGATAATGTGGGAGCCAGGGCTGGAGCAGATCTAGTGTGGTATCCACTCTCCCTCCCCTTCAAAACCTTTTTTTCTCTCCTCTCTTTTGAGCTGTTTGCTTGCTTTCCTTGATTTTGCTTCAGTTCCCTTTCCATTCTAATTTTGGGGGCTTCAAGGTAAGATTTTTCTGGAAGCTGGCCTCTCCATGGCTACATCTCTTCTTGGCCTGAATCTGACCAAGGCAACTCTAGCTCCCCCTTAGAGAAACTCAACATCCCCAGGCCTCAACCCATAGTTCCAGGCCCAACAGCTGATCTACGCCCCTGCAATCCGTCTGCCTTGAAGGTCTAGAACTCCTAGCAGCCTCTGGGAAAATGAACCACACCCAGTCAAGTGCCAGTTGCACCTGATCCTTTGGGTTGTCATGGAGACAGCTCATTGCCAAGAGAGTACAGGCATGTGCACCTGAGTGTGTGTACACAGGGACAGATGCATGCCAGCCATTTAGGCGCCTCATTTCATTTCATTTTCCCCTTAGCTTTTAACCAGCACCTTCCTCAATTAAAGTAGCGAGGCAGAGCAGATGAAGAAATCAGTGGATCTCTTCCCGAACATCAATAAAACAAATTTCTCTCCGGGATTCCTGTTTGTTATTTGGATATCAGACTGACTGTAATCTGTTTCCATTTTCCTTCTACGTGTCCCCCGCCAGAAGCTAGAAGCTCAGCCGTGGGTATCCTGCTGTTTCCACTTGGCTGAACAAGGGGATAGATTAGATTCCTATTTGCCATGCGAATGCTACCATCTGATATCCATTAGATGTGTCAGGAGAGCCCAGAAAATGTGTCTCTCCTACCTATTTTGGGTGTGGTAGGGCACGACAATGACTGGGGCTCTTGGAAGATGTCACCAGCTGTCTTGAAAATGTATTCTCTGCTTGAGAATACATCATGGCCCAAGTAGTTTTGGTTCTGAGAGATATAGAGATCAGGGACCACTTCCTGAGGTAACAAGAAGAGAATAAACTAGACTCTGCCTGAGGGTGTGCAGAGTGCCTTTGATGCAGCACCCTAGAAAGCCTGGAGTGCAGGGTATTTGCATTAGTTAGCTTTTTATGACTATCATAAAACGCTTTAGTCTGGGTAGCTTTATACAGAAAAGAGGGGGGTCTACTGAGCTGATAGTGCTGGAGGTTCAAAGGCATCAGATTAGCTCCAGTGAGGACCTTGTGGATGGCACATGTGGGAGTGTGGGAGAAGGAAGTCACATGACAAGATGGGAAGCCAGAGAGAGAGGCTGAGGGCCCATAGTCTCTTCCAAGGGCATGCCCCCAGTTGACCTAAGGGCCTCCCATTAGTTCCCAGCTCTTTTTTAAATTTTTTTTTAACTTTTATTTAATGAATATAAATTTCCAAAGTACAGCTTATGGATTACAATGACTTCCCCCTCATAACTTCCCTCCCACCCGCAACCCTCCCCTTTTCCGCTCTCTCTCCCCTTCCATTCACAGCAAGATTCATTTTCTTTTTCTTTTTCTTTTTTTTTTTTTTGACAGGCAGAGTGGACAGTGAGAGAGAGAGAGAGACAGAGAGAAAGGTCTTCCTTTTGCTGTTGGTTCACCCTCCAATGGCCGCCGTGGCCGGCGCACTGCGCTGATCTGAAGGCAGGAGCCAGGTGCTTATCCTGGTCTCCCATGCGGGTGCAGGGCCCAAGGACTTGGGCCATCCTCCACTGCACTCCCTGGCCACACCAGAGAGCTGTCCTGGAAGAGGGGCAACCGGGACAGAATCTGGTGCCCCAACCAGGACTAGAGCCCGGTGTGCCGGCGCTGCAAGGTGGAAGATTAGCCTATTGAGCCACAGCACCGGCCAATTCATTTTCAATTTTCTTTATATACAGAAGATCAGTTTAGCATATATTAGTAAAGATTTCAACAGTTTGCACCCACATAGAAACACAAAGTGAAATATACTGTTTGAGTACTAGTTATAGCTTTAAATCACAATGTACAGCACATTAAGGACAGAGATCCTACATGAGGAGTAAGTGCAGAGTGACTCCTGTTGTTGACTTAACAAATTGACACTCTTGTTTATGGCATCAGTAATCACCCTAGGCTTTTGTCATGAGTTGCCAAGGCTATGGAAGCCTTTTTAGTTCACCGACTCTGATCATATTTTGACAAGGTTATAGTCAGAGTGGAAGTTCTCTCCTCCCTTCAGAGAAAGGTACCTCCTTCTTTGATGACCTGTTCTTTCCACTGGGATCTCACTCACGGAGATCTTTCATTTAGGTCATTTTTTTTTTTTTCCCAGAGTGTCTTGGCTTTCCATGCCTGAAATACTCTCATGGCCTTTTCAGCCGGATCCACATGCCTTAAGGGCTGATTCTGAGGCCAGAGTGCTGTTTAGGACATCTGCCATTCTATGAGTCTACTGTGTATCTCGCTTCCCATGTTGGATCATTCTCTCCCTTTTTTATTCTATCAGTTAGTATTTGCAGACACTAGTCTTGTTTATGTGATCCCTTTGGCTCTTAGTCCTATCATTATGATCAATTGTGAACAGAAATTGATCACTGGGACTAGTGAGATGGCATTGGTACATATAAACATGCTACCTTGATGGGATTGAATTGGAATCCCCTGGTATGTTTCAATATACCGTTTGGAAGGCCCCAGCTCTTAAATGGTCTCAACATTGCCATAGAGAACCAAGCTTCCAACACATGAGCCTTGGGAATACATTCCAACAATATCTAAACCATAGCACTGTTCCATTGTACAGATGAAAAACTGAGGCTCAGATAAATTACATAGATTGTTTTCATTCCCTTCTTTGTCTTCTTTCCTGTTGCCTTTCTCTAGAGGAGTGCCTTCCAGCTTAATCACTCCTTGCCAACCCTTTCACAAACCCTGAGAAATCAGGCATGGATGTATCACATAAAGCTGTATATGTATTTGTAGCCAAACAGGAAGGCAGAGGTCATCTCTACTATTTGGCTGTGTCCTACAGTTGCTGTGTATAGCACTGGGCACAAGGCAGCTCATGGTATATCCTGGGTGACTGAGCCCTTGAGTCTCCTTTGAGTCATTCATTGTCCTCTAACGGACAATATTTTTTTGACAGGCAGAGTGGACAGTGAGAGAGAGAGACAGAGAGGAAGGTCTTCCTTCTGTTGGTTCACTCCCCTAATGGCCACCACGGCTGGCGCTATGCCGATCCGAAGCTAGGAACCGGGTGCTTCCTCCCGGTCTCCCATGCGGGTGCAGGGACACAAGCATTTGGGCCATCCTCCACTGCCCTCCCGGGCCACAGCAGAGAGCTGAACTGGAAGAGGAGCAACCGGGACTAGAACCCGACACCCCAACCTAGACTAGAACCCCGGGGTGCCGGCGCCACAGGCAGAGGATTAGCCAAGTGAGCCACGGCGCTGGACACGGACAATATTTTGTTTATTGATCCTTCCTATACATAGATATTTCCAAACCTTCTTGCTCTCTGAGTTGCTCAGGTCTCATGAGCCTCTTTCCTGTCCACCTGGAGGGCCCATTCTTTCTGTATTGGCCAGCAGGGCTTCCTCGCCTCTTCTTTCCTGCTTGTCCCTTTCCCATCCCACTTCCATCAAGGGACACAGTTGGGGCAGCCTTCCATCATTCTCTTGGTCATGCCCCACCCCTCACCTCCCACCCCCATTCTCCACCTGCTGCTGCATTTCAATTTCCCCCACATCAGGGGGCAGGGATGGCTCCTTTTCAGAGTGTGTTTTCCTTAACACCGACAATCCTTTGGAGTTGACAAGACCTACTGCCTCTGCATCTCCTAGCCTGCCACTGGGCTCTCAACCTGGGGCCTAAGTGACTTGTCGTCTTCTCTTGTCAGTTGCCAGCTCAGCTTGGCCAGCTTTCCTGCTTCCCTCTCCTCCCAAGCCATAATCCTCTCCCTTTGGTAACACAACTGTCTCCATGGCACTGAGCAGTCCTCCCGGCTTGTAGGGCTCTCAGTCAGTGGAGGGAGATGGAAATAACAGCAACAAAGACTCCTTAGGAAAAGAATCATGTCCATCTTCAGGTCTGCTTCCCACTCCTCTGCCTCTTCCCTTCCTCTGAAGAGAATCGCCAGCAGAGAAGGTTCAGCGACTGGGAGGAGGTCAGAAGGGCCCTCAGACAGGTGTGCTATTGGCCACAGCCCTTTGTCACCCCAGAGCTGGCTCCTGCTTTGTGCCATAGTGGGAGCAGGGTGTTCCACAGCAGGACAAGTTCCGCTTCTAGAAGCTGCTGGGACTCGGGGTGGCCCTGTAATTACTCCTCCTTTCAGTGCCGTAGGATACAGCTGTAGGCGGCATGGAGCGGGCAGGGATGGAGACCTAAGGCAGGATTTGGAATTCCCTGTGGCCTCTCTGAGGTGCTGATGGCTTGGCATGGAGGACGGAGGACACATCAGCCTTTGAGTTTCGTGGCCACACAGGAATGCCTCTGAGGGTCTTTCCTGGGCTGTGGGACCTGCCATGCCCACGGCCCTGGGCTGGTTCTTGGGCCCTTGGGGTGGCTCCTCCTCCTGTGCAAAAGGGAGTTTGGTGGAAAGGTCCCTGGACCTGTGCAATCACTCCCTGATGGGTGAGCACTCAGTAAGTTTCCATCTGTAGGTTTCCTCACCTACAAGCACTCTAGGAATGGGCACATAATCTCTGTAAAGAACAAAAACAAACCATCTGCATTAGAAAAACAGAAAGCTCTTGATGTACTCTGTGTATTATGTATTGTGTTGTGCTGTTGCTGGCCACTTTCCCTCCCTGGGTCTCAGTCCCCTCATCGCCAGTGTGGAGGTCATTCTAGCTGTCCTGCTGACCTTTGGGTTATTATGGAATCACATGAGGAGCTGGACTAGGAAACTCCTTTTGAAGTATGGAGTACCTGAGGAGTGGTTAATTGTACACTTCCTGTACATCCATGTGTGTGTGTGCCCCTTAGGGGAGAGAAGAGATGGGATTTGCCTTCAACGCACAGAAATGGTTTCCAGGCCACCCCAAGCCCTTGTTATCCCTTTCTTGCTACTCTCCGGGTCCCTACTTGGTTTTCCCAAACTCTCTTGTTGCTTGCCTTGCTTAACCTCTTGCCTCCGACACAAGAGGCAAACACCATGCATGGTTGACAAGCAAAGCTCTTGGAGAGAGGGCTCCCTTCCACTTTTTCTTCTGTTCTCTCACCCACAGCTCTAATCAACCTGAATTTTTAACTGGTTAGGAAGCACCCTTTTTTGTCTTCTGGGCCTTTTTTAAAAAATATTTTATTTATTTATTTAAGAGGTAGAGTTACAGACAGAGAGAGGGAGAGGCAGACAGAAAAGTCTTCCATCTGCTGGTTCACTCCCCAAATGGCTGCAATGGCTGGAACTGAGATGATCTGAAGCCAGGATCCAGGAACTTCTTGTGGGTTTCCCACATGGGTGTAGCAGCCCAAGCACCTAGGCCATCTTCCACTCCTTTCCCAGGCCATAAGCAGAGAGCTGGATTGGAAGAGCAGCAGCTGGGACACGACCCAGCACCCATATGGGATGCTGGTGCCACAGGTAAAGACAGCATACTATGCCACAGCCCCAGTGTTGTCATCCGGGCCTTTGAATGTGCTGTTTCCCCTGCTTGCTGACTCCTTCTCAGCCTTTAAATCTTGGTTCAATTGCCAGTTCCTCCAGGAATCCTTTTGTGTTAAGCTGGGTGTCCCTGGTCCAACCCCCAGCAGTACATATATCTCCCTCTGCTGTAATTGACTTCTCTCTCATTTATGTTTTCTTCTTGACTGTAAGCTTTGGGATTGAAGAGGCCATACCTGTTTGGTGCTTTGTGTATTCCCATAACCCAGCACAGTTCTGATAGATAGATAGATAGATAGATAGATAGATAGATAGATAGATTAGATAGATAGATTAGATAGATAAACAGATAGATGGACAACTAGATGTAAAGATGGATAGATAGGTAGATGGATAGATGGATGGATGGATGGATGGATAGATGAATGAATGGTTGGACAGACAGATGAACGGATGGATAGATAGATGGATAAGGTGGATGGATGGGTGGATGGGTGAATGGATAGGTAGATAGATAGATAGACAGACAGACAGACGGACGGACAGGCAGGCAGGCAGACATATAGAACTATATAAAGGAATAATACAGTGATTTTGGACAGAAAAATTAGTTGGACTCTGCCCTAGTCACTTTATTTAGAGCTGTTCCATTCTTTGAGTATTATTAACTCCCTCCATGAGGCAATCTGTCAACTAAGACTAAGGATTTCCTGGGCTTCAGACCTGCCTGCAGAAGTACTGACATTGTATGGACCAACATAATATTGAGCAAAGCAGGTAAAAATGGGATGAGGCAGCTCTGGACAGAGCCCTCTGCAACTGAGGCTTGACCCCAGGCCTCCCAGCCTTTCTTTCCAAGCCCAGACAATTCCCAGACCAGGCAGAACTTGGTTATTCCCAGCAGAGGCACCTGCCCCAGCCCAGGCTTTGGCCTGGTTTCTACCTGTGCATGTCTTGGCTGAATAGCATCAGTGTGGGAGGGATGCAGCAGGACTATACCCAGCTCATATATCAAGGGGCTCCTGCCTGTATCTGGGAAACCCTGTTGGAATATAATATTCTAAAGAGGAAGCCAGTGATGACATTTTTGACTTGGAAATGGGAGGTAAATAGACTTTGCTGAGGTGGGACAGACAGCTGGACGGAGTGAGTGGAAAAAGCAAGTAGTGGCACGCGGTGATTAAGGAAGACATCTGCTCCCCCAGAAAGGGGGCTCTCCAGGGCTGCTTCCTGGTGAGAGATCTTTGAAGTGAATTCCTCCTGGCAGTTCTTGCCTTCCTTCAGCGTAGAAGTCTCTGGCCTTCCGAAGACCAGAGGTGGGGGAAGGTTGTACCCAACACCAGGAGTACATACACTCACTCATGTGTCCCATGGGTCTCTGTTTAATTTATTCATCCATTCATTAACTCCCTCAGTTACCTTAGCAGGAAGATGGATCAAAAGTGGAGCAGCCAGTACTTGAACAAATTCTCTGACCCACTGCACCAAAACACCAGGCCTACCTTTCCTCATCTCCAGTAGAGGGTGCTCTTTACTTCCTGGAATCCCCACAGCATTTGGGAATTACCTTTGACCTTGTGCCAGGGGTGGTTTGTGCCAGCTGTTCAGGCTGGAATCATGTCTCACTCTCCTGTGTGGCCCCAGAACCAACAGCGCAGAGCTAACACACAGGGGCTTATTAGGATCCGCATGGGTCATGGATGTACACAAGGCAGGACCTAAGTAGAGCATCTCCCTCCCCTTAGCCCCACAGTGTGCTGTCCTCCCCAGAGCCCTTTGAGCCGGGGCCTGGTGTGTTTCACTGCCCCAGAGCAGTGTTGGCTCTACCTCACACTCACAGGCATCTGACTAAGCACTAGCTCATCTGCTTGCAATCCCTGCACGCACACAGGTGCAGACAAGTGTGTATGTGCGTGTGTGTGTGTGTGTGTGTGTGTGTATGTCTATGTTTGTAAACACTGCAGAACCTGTAGGGTTAGAAATACAGGGGTACTTCAAAATTTCATGGAATATGGATGAAAAACTAAGATTACTGTGGTCCAAAAATTGTTTTTGTAATACATTTTCCATGAACTCTTAGAAAACTGCTTGAATGCACAAATTTAAACTTTTTTTGCACTGAAAGAAACTTACCTTTTAATTTCACTTCTTTGAACTTTTTGAAGTATCTTCATGGAAGGGGGCCCTCAGTATTTTTTGTTTGTTGGTTTTAGAGGTTTATTTTATTTATTTTATTTTTTCTTGTTTATTTCTTTTTTCTTTTTTATTATTTACCTTCTTGTTAACATAAAGAGATAGATTTCCTTTAGTTCATAGATACAATCCCCCCCCCCCTTACTTTCTTAAGGTTTATTTATTTGAGAAGCAGACAAATAGATAAGGACAGCTCCCATCTAGTTTATTCCCTAAATGCCCACAATGTCTAGGGCTGGACTGGGCCAAAACCAGGAGCTGGGCATACAATCCAGGAGCAATCCAGTCAGGAGCCTGAGCTGGGAATTGAACCCTGGAACTCTGATGTGGGATACAGGCATCTTATTCACTAGGCTAGCTGCCCACCCCACAATATTCCTTTATAGCAAACCTGGATTTCCATTTTTTATTGGATAAACCCATTGCTATGCTTACTCCCTCCTTTGTGGACAAAGGAATTTCCAGCCAGAGATTCTAGCCTTTAAATTAAATTACGAGGCAATGAATCTTACACAGAAATATTTCAAGAATTTCTCCAAAGAACTTGTGAGTGTTGAAAGTCAAGATGCCATTGTTCTTGGCTATTTGCATTTGTCTGGGAGGTGATACTGTCTGTCCCCAGCATGGAGTAGAGGAGAGATATGGATAAGGAAGAAGGGAAAGAAAATTAAACCTTTCAAAGATAACTTTGCACTTTCTCATTACTCAGATTTTCACACAGTTTGGAAGAGAGCAGACATTGGCCCTCACCTTACCTCCTATTAATAGAACTTCAGAAATATATGCTAATCAGAAAGGTGAATGTGGCTTCTCAGGTGTTGGGGGCTGGACATACCACTGCACCTTTCTCTGAAGATATTAGTTGTTGTTTTTCAAGACTTATTTTATTTATTTGAAAGGCAGAATGACAGAGAGAGAAGGAGAGGTAGGGAGAGAGACTTTTCATCTGCTGGTTCACTCCCCAAATGACTGCAATGGCTTGGCCTTAGGCCAGGCCGCAGGCAGGAGCCTGGAACTCCATCTGGGTCTCCCATGTGGGTGGAAAGAGTCCAGCTGTTTGGGCCATCTTCTGCTGCTTTCCCAGGTGCACTTAACAGGGAGCTGGATCAGAAGTGGAGCAGCTGGGACTCTGATATGGGCTGCCGGCATCACCAGCCATGGCGTAACCCACTGCTCCACAATGCTGGCTCCATCTCTGGAGATATTTTCTAGTAGACAGCCCGTGGGATGGCAGGACTGATCCTAATAATGGAACAAGGCCACAGAGGGATAGGCAGGTGACATACGGAGGAAATCTAGTGGGTACCATCGCATTATAGCTGTACTGAGTTTATGCATTTGTGCTGGTTTCCAGCAGATGGCAGTGACAATGACATGTCTTGAGGAAGGCAACCTTGTTTCTGTCTTGCACCAGGCACTGTGTGAGCCAGGAGCAGCACTGCACCATTCAGAGTGTGGCGTTCACCTGAGTGCCTTGGGGTCTTCTATTCAGAGGAATGGTGCTGGGACGACAAAGATGGTCAGAGAGCCAGACTGCCCCAACCTGTGGCCATGTGATAAGTCCATTATGCCATCCTTGGTTTGGGATAGAAGAATGACCTGGTCTGAAAAAGACAAAAGGAACCGTGGAGTATGTTCCAACCCCCATCCTTAGCCAGAGCATGTCCTGATGTGCAGGAAAAGTGGAGAATGAGGGGGCTGGCGCTGTGGCGCAGTGGGTTAAAGCCCTGGCCTGAAGTGCCGGCATCCCATATGGGTGCTGATTTGAGACCTGGCTGCTCCACTTCTGATCCAGCTCTCTGCTATGGCCTGAGAAAGCAGTGAAAGATGGCCCAAGTGCTTGGGCCCTGGCACCCATGTGGGAGACCAGAAAGAGGCTCCTGGCTTTGGGTTGGCGCAGCTCTGGCCGTTGCGGCCACCTGGGGGGTGAACCAATGGATGGAAGACCTCTCTCTCTGTATCTACCTCTTTCTGTAACTCATCCAAATAAAAATAAAATAAATCTTCTTAAAAAAAAAAACCACTCAGTCCCCTTGATAGAAAGGAAGGAAGGAAGGAAGGAAGGAAGGAAGGAAGGAAGGAAGGAAGGAAGGAAGGAAAGAGGGAGGGAGGGAGGGAGGGAGGGAGGGAGGGAGGGAGGGAGGGAGGGAGGGGAGAATGAATGTTGTCATTGCTGGTGTATCCCCAGGGCCCGGTATCACATCTGACACAGACAGCGTGCACCTTCAGAGGGCAAGGCAAAATTTTTTCTTGCCCCTGCAACCCAAAGATGCCCATGTTGTAATCCCCAAATCCTATGAATATAGTGTCTTTATTAGTCAAAGAGACTTTGCAGATGTGATTAGAAGTGTCTTTGATGGGGAGATTTATCTGGATTACCAGGTGGACCCTATGTAATCCACAAGGATCCTGGTAAGAGGGAAACGTAGGGTCAAAGGAAGGATCAGAAAGTGGGATGTGGCCACAGATAACAAATAAGGCATCTTGTAAGAGCCTGAAGAACGAGTTCTCCCCTGGTGCTTGCAGCAGGCGCACTGTATTGCTGACACCTTGACTTTAGTCCTGTAAGACTCATTTCAGGGCTGGCGCTGCGGCCTAGTGGGTAAAGCTGGCATTCCCTACAGCCGATGGTTCAAGTCCCGACTGCTCCACTTCCGATCTAGCTCCCTGCTGATGGCCTGGGAGGGCAGCAGAGGAAGGCCCAAGTGCTTGGATCCCTGTACCCACATGACAGACCTGGAGGAGGCTTCTGGCTCCTGGCTTTGGATCGGCCCAGCTCCAGCTGTTGCAGTCAACTGGAGAGTGAACCAGCAGATGGTAGATCTCTCTCTGTCTCTCACCCCCTGCCCCCTAACTCTGCCTTTCCAATAAATAAGTAAATCTTTAAAAAGAAACTCATTTCACTGGGAGTGAAAAAATTCTTGTTTGTCTAAGCTACTAAATTGGTGGTAACTATTGACAGCTATGATATGAAGACTAATGCAATTGGAAAAAGTTCTCCAGCTGTTGTGGCATCTAACCTAAGTGAAGTTATTTGAATTTCCTATCAGATCCTCATCTTTCAATGGGTTTAAGCATATGACTTACACTTAGGGATTTGAAAATAACATGCAAAGCACTGTGGATAGTAGGTTAAACTGCTGCCTGTGATACTGACATCCCATGTGAGTGCTGGTTCAAGTCCCACTTCTCCACTTCCAATTCAGCTCCTGGGAAAGCAGAGGAAGATGGCTCAAGTACTTGGGTTCCTGGATTCAGCTCCTGGCTCCTGGTGTCGGCCTGGCTCAGCCCTGGCAATTTTGACCATTGGGAACTAAATCAGCAAAAGGAAGATCTCTGTTTCTGTTAATCTCTGCCTTTCAAATAGATAAATAAATATTCCATTCTCCCTCCAATAATACAGTGACTTCAGTCCCATGAGCCACTGGAGCCTCCTGTTTTGCTCTGTGTTTCAGGTGAAGACTTCACTCAGGTCACATAGTGGGGAGGCTTATATGCCTCTGATGTACCTGCCTTAAGATTAAAATCTGTTAAGTTATTGACAGGAGAGGGAATTTGGCACCGTAGTTAAGGTGCTGCTGGCTCCAGTCCCAGCTCCCTACCTGATGTAACATTCCTGCTTGTGTGTACCTTGGGAAGAGCAGGTGATGGCTCAGTACCTGCATTCCTACCACCGATGCTGGAGACCTAGGTTGGACTACTGGCTCCTGGCTTCTGCCTGGCCTAGCCCTTACTGTTGCTGGCCTTTGGGGGAGTGAATTAGTAGTGGATGGGAGTTTTCTCTCGCCCCCCTCTCTCTCTTTCAAATAAATAAAATAAGTAAGTAGTTATTGACAAAATATAACATTTAAAAAAAACATCTATGGGTAGGTTTTGGCAGAGCAGTTAAGTTGCAATTTGGGATGCCAACATCTCACACCAGAGTGCCTGGTTTGAGTCCTAGTTGTTCTGCTTCTGATCCAGCTTTCTACTAATGTGTATCCTGAGAGGCGGCAAATAATGGCTTGGGTCCCTGCCACCCATGTGGGGGACTTGATGGGGTTTCCTAGCTCCTGGCTTCAGCCTGGCCCAACCCTGGTATTGTGGGCATTTGGGCAATGAAACAGCAGATGAAAGATCTCTCTTTGTCTTCAAATAAAATGAAAATAAGTAAATAAGAATTTGCAGAAAAAAAACCTAGTTATATTGTAAGCACAAATGAGAAAATATGTTTATTTTAGCTATGACATTTAATAAGTGTCACAATCAGATCTTTGAGAGAGCCACATGGAGTTTGTGTGGCTAAATTCAGGGCTTGGAAGGTATACACAGATTGTGCTAGAAGTCTGTCCCTGTGACAGACCCTAAAACACATGCAGTTTTTATAAACACGTCTTTTGAAACAGCTTTATTGAGGCATAATTGACATACAGTAACACATATTTTGAACGTGCGTAGCAAGCTTTGATGTGTCCATATCTCTAGGAAATTATCACCACAACACAATTAAGATGAGCATATCCATCGCCACCACTCCCCTCTGCAAATTTCTTCACATCCTTTTATAATCCATCTCCTCCTGCCGCTGTCTCCCTTCTTGTCCATTCTTCCTATAGCTCGTCACTGGCCTGCTTTCTGTCACTACGGATCAGTTTGCATTTTCTAGAAGTTTATAGAAATAGAATCAGAGTATGTATTCTTTTTCATCCGGCATCTTTCAACATAAGTGACTCATTCATGTTATAATGTGTTATTAGTTCATTGCATTCTGTTGCTGAGCAGTGTTCTACAAAATGGGTGTAACACAGTTGGCTTCTCCACTCCCCTGTAAAGAACATTGTATAAAAATGTCTGCGTGGATACATGCTTTCATTTCTCTTAGGTAAATACCTATTAAGTAAAATGTATAGGAGGCCATTAGTGTGCACTGAGCTTCTGCAGTGGCCTCAACCTATCTAACCAAAACAGAGTCACTCGTGGTGAAGTTCTATGTCACCAAGCAGAAGCTAAGTTGTTTGTCTCACCATAGAAGAAATCAAGAGTGAGAGACATTCGAAACCAGTTCTAACTGCCATGAAGGAATTCCTTCCACTTTAACCTTGTGAGAGGCCAGAGCCACGCCATGTCAGGCTTCTCACAAGACAAAGGAACTGGCTAGGCCCAGGATGCGCAGGGGTACGATGAAACCTGACACCCGGCAGTCCTTGGTCCAGCAGGGCCAGGTGGGGGCAACCAATGGCGGCGGCAGGGTGTGTGTGTGTGCTTGATGTATGGCCATATGAGGAAAGAAGGAATGCTGACATAATACTTGTTTGCCCGGAAATTATAAAAACCCTGGGAACAAAGAAAGGGGGTCTTGGTCTCCCAGCACTGTGTTGCACAGGAGGCCAAGGCCCCAGCATGCTGACCTACAAGTACAGTCCCTTTGTTCTTCGCATTTTGGTGAGTCTTGCTGGTTCTTTCTATCTGGGTGATCTGGAACACAACAGCCTTTCAAAGGAAAGTATCTTTGAAACAATCAATGAGCTTTTTGCTGTCTGTTTCCTGTTTCTCTCTATAAAACTAGCTACCTTTGCTTAGATCCTTGAAATACTGCTTTTTATTTTGTGGCAAAAAGGGTTACCTAATTCTGGAATTGTAAATGAAGCCAATTAATACCTTTGCATGAAGTTTGTTGTGGGTTTGTCTTTGGGTGTTTCAGGCAACTGACTAGGCACACAGAGGACCATGCTGATGACCCCCAAGGTCCCTTGAGGAATGAGCAGGAGGTTCTGTTGACCCATTTTTGGATTTTTGGGCCCTGAAGATCCTTTCTCCCCCCGCCCCCAGGAGTCCCAAGAGTTGTAAGTTCCTTTCCAGCTGAACTCTGTTCCTTTTGCACTAAGCCTCTACTTTTTTGGCTTCAAATTCAGAGTGAGTTTGTGCTGTGAGAGCATCTGCTCTTTGGGTTTATGGGAGCTGATGTGTCACTGGCAAGGGCCGAGGTTTCAAAGGTAACTGGCAGCAGTTGAAGTACATGCTTATTACTGCGAAGGGCAGATTCTGGCTTTCAGAACTCATAGCTATTTGGGTTCTGACTTCCTTTTCTTGTGCACTTAGGTAAGGGATGGCTCTGGTATGCATCTGGGTCAGAGAGAAACTGGGAAATCATTGGGTAGGTTGACCAACGTGGCCTCAGCACCACAGCCACAACCTGACAATGAGGATAGTTGGGACAACTGAGAGCTGTAGAGTGCTCCGTGGTGAGATCCTTGTGCTAGGATAAGCTGGTCACAGAGTGGGCTAGTTGACACTGGGTCATCCCAGTCTCAGGAGGACATTTGTGAAGGACACTGTGAACGGAGAATGACCAAGCCCCGTGCCTTTAATCATAGCTCTGAGACGTCTAAGATTCAGAACAGAGTACTTTATTTTCGGCTATGCCTGCCTTTTACATGTATAAGCATTAGGCCCTAGAAGCTGTAAATATTTACAAAAATAAAATCTTGCTAAAGATCATTTAAAATTATGACAGTGAGGGGCCGGTGCTGTGGCATAGTGGGTAAGGCTACTACCTACGTGCTGGCATCCCATATGGATGCTGATTCGAATCCTGGCTGTTCCCACTTCTGATCCAGCCCTCAGCTATAGCCTGGGAAATCAGTAGATGGCTGAAGTCCTTGGGCCCCTGAACCTGCGTGAGAGACCTGGAAGAGACTCCTAGCTCCTGGCTTCAGATTGGCCGAACTTCTACTGTTGCGGCCATTTGGGGAAGTGAACCAACGGATGGATGACTTTCTCTCTCTCTGTCTCTGCCTCTCTGTAACTTTGCAAAAGAAGGAAAGAGAGAGAGGGAGAGTGCCAGGGAGGGAGGGAGAGAGAGAGAGAATAAAAAAGAAAAGAAGGAAGGAGGAAGAAAGAGAGGGAGGGAGGGAGGGAGAGAGAGAGAAAGAAAGAAAAAGAAATAAAAAGAAAGGAAGGAAGGAAGAAAAAGAGAGAGAGAGAGAGAGAGAAAGAAAGAAAGGAAGAAAAAGAAAGGGAAAGGGAAAAGAGGAACCGGAGCTGTGGCGTAGCAGGTTAATGCCCTGGCTTGAAGCGTCGGCATCCCATATGGGTGCTGGTTCAGGTCCCGGCTGCTCCACTTCCGATCCAGCTCTCTGCTATGGCCTGGGAAAGCAGTAGAGGATGGCCCAAGTCCTAGAAGAAGCCTAGAAGAAGCTCCTGGTTCCTGGCTCCTGGCTTCGGGTTGGCGCAGCTCTGGCCTTTGCGGCCAATAGAGGAGTGGACCATTGGATGGAAGACCTCTCTCTCTTCCTCTCTCTGCCTCTCCTCTCTCTGTGTAACTCTGACTTTCAAATAAATAAATAAATAAATCTTAAAAAAAGAAAGAAATCTTAAAAAAATTATGGTGATAACCTAGAATGTTCCAGATGACAAAACTGCATGTTAAGACTGTTCCTTGGGGCAGGCATTTGGTACAGTGATTAAGATGCCTGCATCCCTACCAGAGTAATTGGTTTAAGTCCTGACTCCACTTCTGATCCAGCTTCCTGCTAATGCACATCCTGGAGGCAGCAGCTGATGGCTTAAGACCTTGGGAGGCCCAGATTGGGTTCCAGGCTGTTGATTTGAGCCTGGCCCAACTCTGGTTGTGCAGAACTTTGGGAAGTGAACTAATGGATGGAAGAGATCTCTCTCTTTCTCTCTTTCTTTCAAATAAAATAAAATAAATATTCCTGAAATATAATATTATGGAAATAAATTCATTTTTAAAAAGAAGGAACCTGTTCCACCGAGCAACAGTCATTGCTTTCCTTTTTATCTCATTTTATTTTTTTTGAGTTATGTCCTGAGAACTTGGTTTGACTTTCTGTTTATTAGGGGCACACAGATTATGGTGAATCATTGGACCTTTGAGTGTAGATGGTCAGTCAAAAGATTGGAAGCCCTATGGCCAAAGAGATGCAAATTGAACTCCATCTGTGACACACACGTCAACTGTTACTAAGATTTTCTTTCTTTTGGCTGTCTTTGGACATAGTTCGTGAAAGGGATCCAGGTTTTTGCTCCCTCTTTGGAGATTTTTAGCTTGGTCTTGAGTCACTTGTTAGGTATTTAGAACATGATAAGAACCTTTTTATGGTTTGACCCTGTCTGCTAAGCTGAAATGGAACTACAGGCTCAGAAAGGAAAAAAAGTGTTTAATATTGCCTATTTTTTTGTTCCAGATAATGAGATATTTGAAAAGGAATTTTAAAAAATTTATTTGAGAAGCAGAGAGACAGAGAGAGTGTGTGTTCCCGTCCAATGGTACATTCTCCAAATGCTTACCACAGCCAGGGCTGGATCAGGCTAAAACTGGGAGCTCGGAACTTAATCCAGGTCTCCCATGTGGGTAGCTGGACCTCGATTACTGGAACTATCAACCACATTAATAGGAAGCTGGAATTGAGAATGGAACTAGACTCTAACCCAGGCACTCTGATATGGGATTAGGGCATCCCAATCACTGTCTTTAGCACTAGGCCAAACACCTGTCACTTGAAAGATTTTTATTTATTTATTTGAGAGGCAGAGTTACAGTGAGAGGGAAGAGACATAGAGATGTCTTCCATCTGCTCCTTCTATTTGGAGCTGAGCCGATCTGAAGCTAGGAGCCAGGATTGTCTTCTGGGTCTCTCAAGTGGGTAGAGGCCCAAGCACTTGGGCCATCTTCCACTGCTTTCTCAGGCCATAGCAGAGAGCTGGATTGACCTACAGACCTACCACTAAGCCCTACCTCTTCAAGACCCCCAGTGTCAACACTAAGGTCCAAGCCTCCAACACATGAAGCTTTGGGGAGACAAATCACATCCAAGTCACAGCATGTGACTTGGGTACATCTCTGATAGATAAGACAAGCTTAATATTGTTCATTTAGCAAAACATGGCTGTGGCTTCTGAGTTATGAACAACAATAACAACAACAACACCCACCCACACACATATACACACACAACCATGTTTAATGTTAGGGCTCTTATGTTGATGACTGCCCGACACACACATGCTGTAAAAATGATTGGTAAGGAAATAAGTTGAGATGATGGCTAGTTTTGTCTAAAGTCTAATGATACTATCGTGAATAAACCAAGCATAATTGCTAAAACCAAGTAAGTAATGGGATAAAGCTTATAAATAAACATTTTAACAATAATATATTTACTTTTAAAGTTCTTAAATTTCCTTGGTGACTATACTTTAAAAGTTTTGCCAAGTTAAATCAATTCATTGAATATCTAAATATCTAAATATTCATTGAGTATCTAAATTGCATCTACATAAGTTAAAATAATGAAGCATTAGTTGCTGAGTATAACTTTAAAATATATGAACTTTAACATGTTATTTTATATGGTACAGAGAAGTTAAATCTACTTGGATCTGTTAGTAAACATGGAAAATCGCTCTATGAGGAGGCGTATGTTTTTTGATTTGAAATGTATATTCATGAAACATTAGTATATGATAGTTGAAATTACTTCCTAGGATTTTCATAGAAATTAAGTTTACCAGCAGTTAAAAGAATTCCAATTAATATGTGGCAATTAAAATTTGAATTAAAAAGGTAAACTGTAAGACAAATAACTGAATGAATTTAAGAAAGTTGGAAGACTTATGGAAGATGATTCTTGTGAAATGAGTTTTATGTGTGATCAAGTTGTCTAAAGTAAGAAGGCAATGCTTTATAAATTTTTCTAAAAACTGAGCATTAATATCAAAAATACACTGATTTATATTAGAGTTTGGTACTCTCCATTAAAATAACAAAGCTAGGTACCAGCGTTATGGTGTAGTGGGTTAAGCCAGTGCTTACAACCCTGACATCCCATATCAAAGCACCAGTCCCAGCTGTTCCACTTCTTGTCAAGATTCCTGCTAATGTGCCTGGAAAAGCAGCATAATATAGCTCAAGTGCTTGAGCCTCTGCCACCCAACGGGTGACCTGGGTATGGAGTTCCAGGCTCCTCCTGGCCCAGCCCCAGCTGTTGTGGCCGTTTGGGGAGTGAACCAGAGGATGGAAAATCTCTCTGTCTTTCCCTTTCTCTCTCTGTCATTCTTTCAAATAAAGAAGATAAATCTTAAAAAAAAAAAAATAAAGAAAAGAAAAGAAAAATAGCAAGGCTGTCTGGGAATATTGATCTACTCTTTTTAAAATTTGTTAATCTCCCCCAAAGAAATGTTTTATTTAAGGAATGCAGACTTCGGCCGGCGCCGCGGCTCACTAGGCTAATCCTCCGCCTAGCGGCGCCGGCACACCGGGTTCTAGTCCCGGTCGGGGCGCCGGATTCTGTCCCGGTTGCCCCTCTTCCAGGCCAGCTCTCTGCTGTGGCCCGGGAGTGCAGTGGAGGATGGCCCAGGTGCTTGGGCCCTGCACCCCATGGGAGACCAGGAAAAGCACCTGGCTCCTGGCTCCTGCCATCGGATCAGCGCGGTGCGCCGGTCGCATCGCGCTGGCCGCGGCGGCCATTGGAGGGTGAACCAACGGCAAAGGAAGACCTTTCTCTCTGTCTCTCTCTCTCTCACTGTCCACTCTGCCTGTCAAAAAAAAAAAAAAAAAAAAAAAAAAAAAAAAAAAAAAAAAGGAATGCAGACTTCATGATTTTAATAAGTACAACTTTAGGAATATAGTGATTATTCCCGTCACACCCACCCTCCTACCTACTCTCCCACCCCTCCTCCTCCCTCTCCCATTGCAAGTTCCATTCTCCACTAAGGTCCATTTTCAATTAACTTGATACACAGAAGACCAACTCTACTAAGTAAAGAGTTCAACAATTTGCACAGAAAAACAAAACAAAGCAAAACCTATTCCTTAACAGTTGAGACAAGCGCTGTTCAAAGTCATAGAGGACAGAGGTCTTGCATGGGAAGTTACTGCATAGTGATTCCTGTTGTTAATTCAACAATTAACGCTCTTATGTATGATAACAGTGATCACCCGAGGTTCTTGACATGAGCTGCCTAGGCTATGGAATTCTTTTGAATCCACAAACTCCCTCAGTATTTAGACAAGGCCATAAGCAAAGTAGAAGTTCTCTCCTCCCTTCAAAGAAAAGTACCTCCTTCTTTGACAACCACTTCTTTCCACTGGAGTCTCACCCACCAAGGTCCTTCATGTAGGACATTTTTTGCCACAGTGTCTTGGCTTTCCATGCCTGAAATGCTCTCATGGACTTTTCAGCCATACCAGAATGCCTTAAGAGCTGATTCTGAGGTCAGAGTGCTATTTAAAGCAATGGTCATTCTGTGTGGACTGCTTCCCATGTTGGAGCATTCACTCTTTTTTAATTCTATCTATTATTATTACCAGATGCTTAATCCTATCCATATGATCACTTTAACACCTTATTTTTTATTTGACAGGTAGAGTTATAGACAGTGAGAGGGAGAGACAGAAAGATCTTCCTTCCATCGGTTCACCCCTCAAATGGTCGCCTCAGCTGGCGCTGCGCCGATCCAAAGCCAGGAGCCAGGTGCTTCTTCCTAGTCTCCCATGCGGGTACAGGGGCCCAAGCACCTGGGCCATCATCCACTGCCCTCCTGGGCCATCATCCACTGCCCTCCTGGGCCACAGCAGAGAGCTGGACTGGAAGAGGAACAACCGGGACTAGAACCCAGCGCCCATATGGGATGCCGGCGCTGCAGGTGGAGGATTAACCAAGTGAGCCATAGCGCCGGCCCCACTTTAACACTTGAAATGATATTTTTACCACCCAACTTAAGGAGATTTGGGGTCCCATGGCAAGTTTTTAAACTGTACCCTTAGAAGTAAGTCCATAGGAATGGATGCAGAACTATACAGCTTTAAGTTAGAAGCTTCATATACTTCATAATTACAACTTGATGAACATGGTGATTCTTCCCACTGTGTCCACCCTCCCACCCATAACCAAATTTCCTTTCCTCCTCCTTCTTTTATTCCCACTCTTATTTTTTACTGAGATCTATTTTCAATTGACTCTATGTTAAGAGTTCAACAAATAGTATAAAAAAAAAAAAAAACTGTTCATCAACAGTCAAGACAAAGCCTGTTCAAGTCAATGCTTCTCAAAGTATCAATTTCACTTCTACAGATTGCCTTTTAGGTGCTCTATTAGTTATCACAGGTCACAGGGACAGAGTAGTTGTCCCTTTGGGACTGGATTATTTTACTAAGTATGATGTTTTCCAATTCATCCATTTTGTTGTAAATGATGAGATTCCTTTCCTTTCCTTTCCTTTCCTTTCCTTTCCTTTCCTTTCCTTTCCTTTCCTTTCCTTTCCTTTCCTTTCCTTTCCTTTCCTTTCCTTTCCTTTCCTTTCCTTTCCTTTCTTCTGCCGTGTAGTATTCTACAGTGTACATAACCCATAATTTCTTTATCCAGTCTTCAGTTGACCGGCATTTGGGTTCCATGTCTTAGCTATTGTGAATTGACTTGCAATAAACATGGGAGTGCAGATAATTCTTTCATAAGCTGAATTCATTTGCCTTCAGAAAATTCCCAGGAGTGGGATGGCTGGGTCATGTGGTAGGTCTATATTCATATTTCTGAGGTATCTCCATACTGTCTTCCATAGTGAGTTTACTAGTTTACATTCCCACCAACAGTGGATTAGGGTGCCTTTTCCCCCACATAATTGCCAGCATTTGTTGTTTGTTGATTTCTGTATGGATGCCATTCTAATTAGGGTGAAGTGAACCTCACTGTGGTTTTGATTTGCATTTCCCTGGTGGATAGTGATTCTGAGAATTTTTTCATGTGTCTGTTGGCCAATTGGATTTCCTCTTTTACGAAATATGTGTCTTAAGTCCTTTGCCCATTTCTTCACTGGGTTGTTTGCTTTGTAGTTGTTGAGTTTCTTGATCTCTTTATTTTCTGGTTATTAATCCTTTATCAGTTGAATAGTTCACAAATAATTTCTCCCATTCTTTCAGTTGCCTCTTCACTTTCCTGAGTGTTTCTTTTGCAGTACAGAAACTTTTCAGTTTGATGTAATACCATTTATGAATTTTGGCTTTGATTGCTGTGCCTCTGGAGTCTTTTCCAAGAAGTCTTTTCCAAGAAGTGTTTGCCTATGCCAATGTCTTACAGGGTTTTCCCAATGTTCTCTAATAATTTGATGGTATCAGGACATAGATTTAAGTCTTTAATCCATTTTGAGTGGATTTTTGTGTAAGATGTAAGATAGGGGTCTTGTTTTACACTTCTGCATGTGGAAATCCGTTTTTCCCCAGCATCATTTGTTGAAGAGACTGTCCTTGCTCCAGGGATTGATTTTAGCTCCTTTGTCAAATATAAGTTGGTTGTAGATGCTTAGATTTACTCCTGGCATTTCTATTCTGTTCCATTGGTCTATCCATCTGTTTTTGTACCAGTACCAGGCTGTTTTCATCATAACTGCCCTGTAGTAAGTCTTGAAATCTGGTATTGTGATGCCTCTAGCTTTGTTTTTGTTGTATAACATTGCTTTATCTATTTGGGGTCTCCTGCGTTTCCAATGAATTTCAACATCATTTTCTCTATATCTGAGAAGAATGTCCTTGGTATTTTGATTGGTATTGCATTGAATATATAAATTACTTTTGGAAGTATGAACATTTTGATGATATTGATTCTTCCAATCCATGAGCATGGAAGATTTTTCCATTTTTTGTATCTTCTTCTATTTCTTTCTTTAATGTTTTATAATTCTCATCATAGAGATCTTTGACATCCTTGGTTGTGGGGAGCAACTGGGAGCAACTCGGACTAGACTAAGTTACTGGAATTAAGACTTATTCTATGCATCTGCTCTCCCACGATATGACGCTGAGAAGGGAGAAACAGCTTCTACTCAGCTGCCTCCAGTTCAACCAATAAACTGTAGGACCTGCTCCTGATTGGAGGAGAGCAGCGTACTCGGCGTGTGGGTAGCAGAGTTGGGATTGGCGGAAGAGGACTATAAAGGAGGAGAGAGACAACATGCACCAGGAACATCTAAGAGGAACATCTAAGGGGAACACCTGTGCAGCCCCCGAGAGAGCCGGCCGGCGGTGTGCCGCTCCCCCGCGGAAGTGGGGAATGTGGCAGGGGGAACCGCCCTTCCACGGAGGTGGAAGGGACGGTAGCCAACCCGGGAAGGACCAGCAGCCAACCCGGGAAGGACCAGCAGCCAACCCGGGAAGAACCAGCAGCAAACCCGGGGAGGGCCGAGCAGACAAAAGAACAGCACAGGGTCCTGTTTCGTTCCTCCACGAAGACGGGGAGCGACACTTGGTTACATTTATTCCAAGGTATTTGATTTTTTTTATAGCTACTATGAGTAGGTTTGATCTTATAAGTTCTTTCCAAGCTATCCAATGTCTGTGTATACAAAGGCTGTTGATTTTTGTGTACTGATTTTATATCCTGCTACTTTACCAAACTCTTCTATGAGTTCCATTAGACTCTTGAGTCTTTTGGATTCCCTGTATATAAAATCATGTCATCTGCAAATAGGGATAGTTTGACTTCCTCCTTCCCAGTTTGTATCCCTTTGATTCCTTTTTCTTGCCTAATGGCTCTGGCTGAAACTTTCAGGACTATATTGAATAGCAATTGTGAGAGTGGGCATCCTTGTCTGGTTCAAGATCTCAGTGGGGATACTTCCAACTTTTCCCCATTCAATAGGATGCTGGCTGTGAGTTTGTCATAAATTGGCTTGATTGTGTTGAGGAATGTTCCTTCTATACCCAATTTCCTTAGAATTTTCATCATGAAAAGGTGTTGTGTTTTATCAAATGCTTTCTCTGCATCTACTGAGATAATCATATAGTTTTTGTTCTTCAGTTTGTTAATGTGGTATATCACATTGATTGATTTGTGAATATTGAACCATCCCTGCATACCAGGGATAAATCCCACTTGGTCCAGGTGAATGATCTTTCTGACATGTTGTTGGATTCAAATGGCTAGTAATTTTTTTTGAGAATATTTGCATCTGTTCACCAGGGAAATTGGTCTGTAGTTCTCTTTCTCAGTTGCATCTCTTTCAGTTTTAGGAATTAAGGTGATGCTGACTTCATAGAAAGAATTTTGGAGTATTACATCCCTTTCAATTGTTTTGAATAGCTTGAGAAGAATTGGAGTTAGTTCTTCTTTAAATGTCTGGTAGAATTCAGCAGTGAGGCCATCCAGTCCTGGGCTTTTCTTTGTTGGGAGGGTTTTGTTTTTTTTTTTTTTTTTTTTTTTTTTTACAGGCAGAGTGGACAGTGAGAGAGACAGACAGAGAGAAACGTCTTCCTTTGCCGTTGGTTCACCCTCCAATGGCTGCTGTGGCCGGCGGGCTGCGGCTGGCGCACTGCGCTGATCTGATGGCAGGAGCCAGGTACTTACCCTGGTCTCCCATGGGGTGCAGAGCCCAAGGACTTGAGCCATCCTCCACTGCACTTCCCTGGCCACAGCAGAGAGCTGGCCTGGAAGAGGGGCAACCGGGACAGAATCCGGCGCCCCGACCGGGACTAGAACCCGGTGTGCCAGCGCCGCAAGGCAGAGGATTAGCCTAGTGAGCCGCGGCACCGGCCTGGCAGGGTCTTTATTACTGATTCAGTCCACCTTGATTATGGGTCTGTTTAGGTTTTCTATATCTTCATGGCACAAATTAGGTGGGTTGTATGTGTCCAGAAATCTATCCATTTTTTCTAGGTTTCCCAGTTTGTTGGCATACAGCTATTTATAATACTTTCTGATGATTATTTTTATTTCTGTGGTATCTGTTGTTACATTTCCTTTTTCATCTCTAATTTTATTAATTTGGATCTTTTTTTTCCCTTTTTATGGTTAGTTGGGTTAGTAGTGTGTCAATTTTGTTTATTTTTCAAAAAAGATCTCTTTGTTTTACTGATCTTTTGTATTTTTGTTTATTTCTTCTCTAATTTAATTTTATTTTTAAAGATTTTATTTATTTATTTATTTATTTATTTATTTGAGAGGGAGAGACAGAGCAAAAGGTCTTCCATCCACTAGTTCATTCCTCAAATGGCCACAATGGCCTGAGCTGGGCCAACCTATCTGAAGCCAGGAGCCAAGCCCTGCACCTGGTCTCCCATATGGGTGCAGGGTCACCATCTACTGCTTTCCCAGGACATAGCAGAGAGCTGGACCAGAAGAGGAGCAGCTGGGACTATAACTGGCACCCATATGGGATGCCTGCACCGCAGGCAGAGGATTAACCTACTGCACCACAGTGCCAACCCCTTGCTTCTCTACTTTTGATTATTTCTTTTCTCCTACTAGTTTTGGGCTTGGTTTGCTGTTGTTTTTCTATATCCTTGTGATGTGCTGATAGCCCATTTATTTGGTGGCTTTCCAGTTTCTTGATGTTGGCACCTATTGCTATAAACTTTCCACTTAACACAGCTTTTGCTGTATCACATAAGTTTTAACTTTTTTTTTTTTTTTTGACAGGCAGAGTGGACAGTGAGAGAGAGAGACAGAGAGAAAGGTCTTCCTTTGCCGTTGGTTCACCCTCCAATGGCCGCCGCGGCCGGCGCGCTGCGGCCGGCGCACCGCGCTGATCCGATGGCAGGAGCCAGGAGCCAGGTGCTTTTCCTGGTCTCCCATGCGGGTGCAGGGCCCAAGCACCTGGGCCATCCTCCACTGCACTCCCTGACCACAGCAGAGGGCTGGCCTGGAAGAGGGGCAACCGGGACAGAATCCGGCGCCCCGACCGGGACTAGAACCCAGTGTGCCGGCGCCGCAAGGCGGAGGATTAGCCTAGTGAGCCGCGGCGCCGGCTGTATCACATAAGTTTTGATATGTTGCATTATATCTTCATTTGTTTCCAGAAATTTTTTAATTTCTCTTTTGATTTCTTCAGTGACCCACTGTACATTCAGGAGCATGTTGTTCAGGCTCCATGTCTTTGCATATGTTCTAGAGATTCCTGAGTTGTTGATTTCCAGCTTCATTCCATTGTGGTCTGAGAAGATGCATGGTATGATTTCAATTCTTTTGAATTTGCTAGGACTTGCTTTATGGCCTAGCACGTGGTCAATCCTAAAGAAAGTTCCATGCACTGGTGAGAAAAATGCGTGTTCTGCAACTGTAGGATCGAAAGTTCTGTAGATATCTGTTAGGTCCATTTAGTCTATAGTGTTGATTAATTCTGTTGTTTCCTAGCTGATTTTCTGTCTTGTTTATCTCTCCATTGCTGAAAGTGAGATATTGAAGTCACCCATTACTATTGTATTGGAGTCTATGTCTTCCTTTAGATTCCTTAACATGTCTTTTAAGTAGCCAGGTGCCCTGTAATTAGGTGCATATATACATTTATAGTAGTTACATCTTCCTGTTGAATTGATCTCTTAATCATTACATAGTGCCCTTCTTTGTCTCTTTTAACAGTTTTGTGTTAAAGTCTATTTTGTCTGATATTAGGAAAGCTACCCCAGCTCTTTTTTGGTCTCTGTTGGCATGGAATATCTTTTTCCATCCTCTCACTTTCAGTCTATGTGCATCTTCTTTGGTGAGATGTGTTTCTAGTAAGCAGCAAATGGATGGGTTTTGTTTTTTAATCTATTCAACCAGTCTCTGTCTTTTAACTGGAGAGTTGAGGCCATTTACATTCAAAGTTACTATTGATAAGTAACAACTTTGCCCTGCCATTTTCCCATAAATATTTCTATTTTTTACTTTGGATTTCCTTTGTACTTTTACTGGGAGATTTTCTTCCTTTACCCTCTTTTGTAGTGATAACCATTTTTCTGTGTTTCTGTGTGTAGCATATCCTTAAGTATCTTTTGCAAAGCTGGATGGTGGTGACAAATTCTTTCAATTTCTGTTTGTTATGAAATGTCTTTATTTCACCTTCATTCATAAATGAGAGCTTTGCAGGGTACAGTATTCTGGGTTGACTTTTTTTTTTCTCTTAAGACTTGGAATATATCTTGCCGTTCTCTCCCAGCCAAAGGGTTTCTGATGATAAGTCTGCTGTGAGTCTAATAGGAGATCTTCTGAAAGTAATCTGACATTTCTCTCATGCACATTTTAGTATCTCTTCTTTATGTTTTACTGTTGAGAGTTTGATTACAATGTGTCTTGGTCAAGATCTTTTCTAGTCATGTCTATTAGGAGTTCTATGTGCTTCCTGTACTTGGATGTCCTCTTCTTTCTCCAAATTAGGGAAGTTTTCTGTTATTATTTCACTAAAAAGGCCTTCTAATCTTTTGTCTGTTTCCTCGAATGTGTATGTTGGGTCATCTCATAGCATCCTGTAGAATTGCACCGGTGTTTTTTAAGTTTCTAATTTCCTCTTTTTTTTTTTTTTGTCTGAGTGTATAATTTACTTAGTATAATTTCATTAGTTTGTGCATTTGCTTCTGAGTACTTCTAAGTAAATATATGATCATTTTTTTGAATTCGGTTTCTGGCATTTCTTCAAATTCTGCATCTTCACAATCTAATATTGAAGTGTGGTATTCTTTTGAGGGCATCATGTTGTGTTCCTTATTTGTGTTTCTTGAATTGGTGCGTTTATTATTTGGTATTTGTGGAGACACTCATTGGTTCCTTTGGTTTTTTTTTTTTTTGCTGTGACAGCTTTTATCTTTGGACTATGTCTGTGTGGATTAGTGGAGTGTCTGTTTTCAGGGAACATCTAGAGGCGTGTGGTGGGTGTGGCCAGGGAACTCTGTTTAGTGCTCCAGTGTGAAGTGTTAAGGTAACACGCAGGTTGGGTGCGGTAAATCTCTCTCTCTCTCTCTCTCTCTCTTTTTTATAGATTTTTCTGTTCTGTTGGCATAGACTCAGCTCAGTTCCTCTCCTCAAAGGAGATCAGTGGCTGGGCGCTAGCCCCAGTGGGTATAATATTCATCTGCACTTCCACAGGGAGCACACAAAAGATCTGTGCGGTGCTCAGTGTAAGCAGATTCCCCAGTAACATCTCTCTCCAGGGAACCATGGATCCCTGAGTGTGTGGAGCCTCCCACAGTGGCTGCCCAAAGTTACAACCACAGCCTGAGCCTTCCCATGCAGCCTCAGTGTTTTCAAAGCCCCACAGTCTTAGTGTTTTCACAGTCCTGGCACACAAGCCTCCCACAGTCATGAGCACCCAGTCCCCCATTAGTTCTCCCCGGTAAACTTAGGAGCCTCCGCTCAGCTGGTTGCTGGATGTGGACATGAGCTGGTGCAGCTGTTATGATGTCCAAAATGGCACCTGCTCTCTATTGGTTTGTTATAGGATGACGATGAAGGGTGATCAGGGAGAGAAAAACGTGCCCCCCCCTTTTCTCCTCTAGTTTGGCAGGTACACTATCCCCTTCAGGGCTCCATCTGGATTCCTCCAAGCTTTTCCTGCAGCTTTATCACTAGTGGCTTGGGCTGCTGCAGTCTGGTCTCACCTGTCTCCAGAACTGGTGCAGAGGCCGGGGTCCTTATCTGTGTGTGTCCACACTCTCCACATAGGTCCTCTGTGTCCCTCTAATTTGTGTGGAGTTTCCTCTGCTGTATTTCTTCCTAACTCTTCCCTGAGACTGCACTCTCTCCTCTTTTTTTAAACTATCTTCTCCTATACTAGAGAGGTAAGCTCCCTACTCTGCCATCTTAATCCAATCTCTTGATCTACTCTTAACAGGAAATAGTGAAAAGTTTTTCTTTGTCTTTTAGGTAATTGGTTTAGGAAACAAAGATTCTGTGTTTTATCAAGATGTCTTGTGATTTATTCCATTGGCCATTAGGTCTTTGATTACTTAAGAAAAGGGAGTTTTTTCAGTACTAAAAGAGCTTTGGGTTTTCTAAAACTTAGTTACTCTTCTATATTTGCCTTTGAAATCTTTCATCACTCTGATTTTAGTTTATAATGATCTATGATCTTATTTCATTAAGTGTTTTAAACCTTTAAGGTTTTTGACAGACTTCTGCAAATAACTATCTGAATTAAATCTTTCTGACCTTGAAATAACTTTGGAACATTCCAGAAGGCCCTCAGAAATCCAAAAGGGATATATTAAATGATTGTGTTGATTTGGTATGTTAAGCTATTTGGGAGGCATTTTCAGACAAAAAAAATAGTTAAGCTTCTTTGAGTTAAATTTGTATACTTGTGCTAGTATATGTTACAGGATCTGTATGAAATTCTTAGAAATCTGATATGATCAGTTATAATATTAACATGTGATGGGCCACAGAAATAACCAAATTTCCTTGTCAGTTAATGATTATAATGAAGTCTCATCGTTATAACAATGACCATTTTAAGTCTTGCCCGAAACTCATTGCTTTATTCTAGTGCCTTTCTGAAAGCTCTGTTGTGAGCTCTGTTGTGTGTGTGTCTTCAGGGGTTCATGGAAGGTGCAGAGTTCTGGCAAGTCTGGGTTTCTGGTAACTTTGAGCTTGTACTATTGGACTGGAATTTCTGGGACTCTACTGAAGAAACTGATGGGTTTGTGAAACCAAGATCAAGCAGAACAAGACCCAGTTCCATGAGGTTGGATAAATTTTGAAGAATTATGAGATTTTATGAATTCAGTAAATTTGAAACATTATTAGTTCTTTCAGTATTTTTCCCCAGTCTTAGGGAAACCTTTAAAAAGTTTATCTGTAGCTTAAAGCAATTTGGTAAACTATAATCTTGTGAGCAAAAATTGAAACATTTACTTTTTTCCTCTACTTGATTCCTTTAGATTCCAGAAATTATTCATGAGTATTCTTATTTTTGTGGCAATGCAGTTATTTGCATAAATTTGATAAGAATCTGTTCTCTCTATATCAGGATACAATTGGAAATACTGGTTATAATACTAAGGCTTTGACTGGGATGTTATATTTGAGAATGTACATTGTAATGCACATTGAGAATGAATTTATGGGTACTGCAGGCAAAGTCTGAAGTCTGCCTTGCTTTGGCTTCCTAGCATTAAGAAGTTTTCAAAAATTCAATTTGAAATTCCTTATCAAGATTTCTAGCAAAGCAAACTTTAAAAGTGCCTATCTGGCCAATCATTCTTATAGCATTCATGTAATTAATCAAACCAAGCTTAATGAAACTAAATTTACTTTTGCAGACAAATTAGCCATACTCTGACTAGCTTGGGGTAGGGGGTGACTGAAAAGAGAAAAATTATGTTTCAGAAAAAAAAAAACTATAGTGCTCCTTTTATTATATTCCCTATTTATGGTTTTTGAGTTTTTATTATCCACCTCTTGAGTAGAGTAGATCCTGAATTCTAGTTTCCTTCAATCCAGTGTTTTCCCATGGAATCACTAAGAGTAAGAACTGTCTGTCACTGAAGCCCTGTAAACTAAATCTGGGTAGCCCAGTATAAATCTCAGGGAATGTGTCTCATGCCTAATATGTGGGCCACACAGAGTTCACCAAAACACATGAAGCCATAGTTAGAGACACTCAAACTGAAAACCAGGATGAGAAATTGTTACCTGTGTGCCATGGACAGCTTTCCCCAAGAAATCAAAACAAGATTGTTCATCATAATGAGAATCTTCTCTCAATTTTTTTTTTTTTTTTTTGCTTATGTCTACCTCTTTTGCTTGGCAGAAAAATGAGGTAGTTAGAATTTCACAACCAGTAACTTCTTCAGGCAATTTGGTGAAATGCTGGATTCGCAGCTGTTCTTCATACCCTATTTGTGGTCCCTCTGTAATATATAATCAAACTTCTGGACCCACTTGTTCTCATTTTTTGCTTTAATTTATCCCAGTAATGGGATACTTGATTACCTACTAGCAGAATGAGGAAGGATCTGTGTAGTTGTTGATATTTTGTGTTGCATAGGGATAAATACACTGGTTATTGTAGGGACTCAGTTGCAAAAATTGGCATATTATGTAGTTAATATCAGTACATTACTCATTTGGCTCCTTTTTTGATCTATTTGATTTTGGTTCATGGGAACTTTAAGATGTATACTCTAAACTCTTGGTATTATCCTCCAGGTAGTCATAATAGTAGTTTCCCTGGTGTGATATGATATCTATATATATAATATATTATATTTATATATATAATTTATATATATAATATAATATATATTATATATATATATATAAATTCTCTCAAAAGGCTTAAATGTTCATAATAGTTATACCTCTGTCAAATGTCAAATGGTCTCTCTGGCTAGATCAACAAAAACTCAAAGAGATGCACAATTACGAGGATACTGTAACCTATGATCAACTTGTTGACTTTAGTTGAGATATTTTTCAAGAACACACAGGTCATACAAAGTAATAATCTATCCTTGGACCCTGATAGACTGGAGCCTACTTTACCATTCCAAAGGAAACATGCTGTCCCCTGTTGCTGGTCAATCAAAGGAAGACCATGCACACTGAGGGCAAACCAGAGGCCCACGCATGAGCTGATCATGTACTTCTCACCCCCCACGTTGAACTGTAAGATTCACTGCCTTCACTCCCTTGGGAGTCTGGGAATTAAGCAGTACTTGCCCAACTCCCTGCTCTGTGCTTTGCAATAACTATCTACGTTTTTTCCTGCCACCCTGGAGTCAATGACTGACTTGCTGTGCGTTAGGCAAGGCCTAGTTTTGGGGTTCTATAGCAACTCCTCCGATTGTTACTGGTGATTGGTGGAAATCAAAGCCTGGCACTAGCGACAAGGCAGGGTAGGAATTCAGATGGAGCAGAGGTTGGCAGTAAACAAGCTAGTGAAATGTAATGAAGCAGTACATCTGACAGACCAAGGTAGGCAGCTCAGTAGAAAGCTGAGTGCTCCAGCCACATTTAGATTGGGCTTTTTAGAGTTATGAGGCAAATTTCTTCCCACTGTTTGTCCTCTTTCACCTCTTCCGGGATGTTGCTGGGTGGAAGGCTTCCTGGTCATGAGGGGTTATTGTGGAATGTTATTGAACAGAAATCTCTGAGTGCTGGGCCATTCTGGGAATTTTTTTCAGAGGTAGGCATTCCCTTCCCCTGGAGTGTTACTGGACAGGAAGATTCTTGATCTCCCCTACAACACTGTGGGGTGAGACTTTTGGTGTGCAAATGTTGGGTTGCTTTCAGACTGTGTTCCTGATATATCTAGGTCCCTTCCCACCCTCACTTAACCACAAAAACTTCCCATTTTGTTTTCTCTCTCACAGACATGGGCTCATGTCTGTCTCCCTCCCTAACAACCGAGTTTGGGTTTGTTCAGTAGCAGAGTCAGGCACTCCAATATGGGATACAGTTGTCCCACGTGGCAGCTTAACCATGCCAAATGCCTGCCCCAACAAATTCCTTTTATAATTTAATGTAAATTTTATGTTACACAGGAGCTTTCACAGGGCAAGTGCATTTTTTTTTACTTAAGTTTGGTGAACAATTGTGCAGAAATATGATTGGACTAAGGGTGTATGAAATGTTAATAAACTGGGAGGATTGTAGTGTTACAGGTGAAATGGTGGCAGAGAAAGATTACTTTGGCTCTTTGTCTTGCATAAAATAAAAATTTCAATGCAGACAAGATTTCCACACAGAGAGAAAAATCCAAATTTATTTAAGTCAGAAACTTCCTACTGAAGTGGCTGGGCTGGGGTGGGGTCCAAGAGAAGTAGACCCCCTAAACTGTGAGGGTCTGAGTCTTTTAAGCATACTTTTGGAGGGAAAACAACAACAACAACAACAACAACAACAACAAAAAACCAAAAAAAAAAAAAAAAAAAAACCAAACAAAAAAAAACAAACCCAGAACAGTAGCTAACAAACAGTTAGAAAGCAGGGATAAAGCCCATCAAAAGTCTAGGTCTGTAGCATTGGCTGTCCTGTCTAGTTTGTTCATTATAAGACAAGGGTAGAATCACCACTCCCTTGCTGTTATCGTGATAAGACTAGAAGCTCCTAAGGAGCAGGATAGGCACTTTGGTCTTTTGGGGGAAGCAAACATTTTGTACCCTCTTAAAGGCACCAGCCTAACTGCCTTTTGACACATCTGACTCCTCACAGCAGCAAGGCCTAGTTGTCTTCTCTGTGTCCCTGTGTTTCTTGTTAAAACTAGGCCCAGGCTGCTCAATGCTGGATAGCCAATATACCATGGATGAGCGTTGATCCAAGAAACAGGTTTACGCAAGTGGTCAATGGATAAAGGTGGTGAGGGGGTTGGGATTTGGGGTTGTGAGGAGGTAGGGGAGAGGACTCTATTCTCAAATATGCTCATCTTCATTTTGCAAGTCGTCAGGAGGAGTGTTCAAGGAAAAGGGTTGTGGGGGGCAGTATTGTCAAACAGGTTTCTAGGATAAGCATATCACTTAGGTGGGGGCTGCAGGGATATGAAACCTGACTGGCTTTTGGCTGATGGTAGTGAATTCCACCATCTTCTCCTTCCAATCAGCTTCTGAAACTCTTAGTGTTTATCTTAATGTTAGCCGTCACAAAGCACACCGGACACCGGAGTAAGGGAAAGGGTTATTGGGGAACACCCTACAGACCGGAGTGAAGGGGCAGCGAAGGAAAAAGAGAGAAAGAGAATATAAGAGAGAAACAGGAGAAGAGCTAGCAAGGAGAGAAGATAGAGCAGAGAAGAGGAAAGAGGAGAGCAGAGCCAAGAGACCAGAGGAGGAGGCTAGAGAGAGGAACTGAGAGAGAGAGCAGGAGAGAAGGACTGAGAGAAAGGAACGAACCAAGAGCCAAGAGACCAGAGGGGGAGGCTGGAGAGAGGAACGGAAAGAGAGCAGGAGAGAAAGGCCAAGAGAGCAAGTGTTCAGGAACAGTCCCTTTTAAAACTTTGCCTAGGGCAGGCAGGGAAGCAGGAGCAGCCAATCCCATTAGGATGGGGGTGGAGCCTGGCTCAGGCAGCTGGGCCATGCGGCCACCTGGCTACAACTGCGCCAGTTTCCTAACACTTAGGTCTGCATCTGCTTGAACAAACGTTTGATCATGCACAAGATTGGCAACTTGCTCAGGACATGAAAAGGAAAGGAAGGTGTGCTCTTCTTACAATGGCACGAGTGTGATGCCGGCGCCGCGGCTCAATAGGCTAATCCTCCACCTAGCGGCGCTGGCACACCGGGTTCTAGTCTTGGTCGGGGCGCCAGATTCTTTCCCGGTTGCCCCTCTTCCAGGCCAGCTCTCTGCTGTGGCCAGGGAGTGCAGTGGAGGATGGCCCAAGTACTTGGGCCCTGCACCCCATGAGAGACCAGGAGAAGTACCTGGCTCCTGCCATTGGAGGGTGAACCAACGGCAAAGGAAGACCTTTCTCTGTCTCTCTTTCTCACTACCCACTCTGCCTGTCAAAAACAAACAAACAAACAAAAAACAATGGCATGAGTGTGGCTGGTCACTCGGTCAGAATTTGAAGAGGAACAAGGAAATGCAGTCAGGTTACCGAAAGGCCACCATAAAACACACCAAACAACGGAGTAAGGGAAAAGGCTTATGGACAGGGGAATCCTGACAGGATGTAGGGAGGAAGTGAACAAAAAGAGGGCCTGTGTGGAAAAGCAGGCCTTGTTATAGCTATGCAGGCGTTAGGGAGTGGGAACAGCAAATCCTGTTAGAGTCAGGGAAGGAGTTGCTGCTTATGGTTGGGACATTTGGTCATCGGAATCCTAGTAAGCCAGGCTGGGTCCTGGCGATGCTGAACTTACTGTACCAGGTGGCGACTGGGCCAGGGCCTAAGGTGGCGCCTCAGACAAGATGGCACCATTTCACTAACAGTTTCCACTGTTTTCAGAGAGGAGGACATTTCTTTCCTCCTGGTGCAGGGAGAGAACCTCTGGAATAAGGGTGCTAGGACCTAATTGAGGGAAAATCAGGTTAAGTTTTATGGCTGCCTTAGGGCCAACGTGCAAGGAGAAAGTGAGAGTGAACCCCTGCTCCTCCTTTTCTCTCAAAGACCCAGGTGCTGTATTTTGGGGTAGCATCGTCAAGAATTATGTTGCCCACATATGTGTAGATTCTTATATTTTATACTCTTCCAAGTACAAAATAAGTGAGTACCAAATAAGTGATGTGTTTAACAGACATTCTAAGATGATTTTTGCAAAGTTTCAGTCAACAAATGCTCATAAATGAACATCATAAACCTCCTGGTCACCTGTTTGTGTCAATATTTATAAAGGCATTAGTGCTTGCTTTTATTAATACTCGGGCTGGCCTGAGTCATGAAAACCACACCTAGCTGAGCCCTGGGGAAATGCACCTCAGCACTTTATAAATGCTGCAAGTAAAATTCTGATATTCAACTCTGCTTCTCCCTTGCCTTTAACCCCTCATTTCTCCGCCTCTGGATTTGAGTTGTAGCAAGGGCTTTCTCCATGCTTCGCCCTTAGGGTAGGGACCATACAGAGAGAACAAAGAGTCCCTTTCCTGGCTTTTGAGCTCTTAAGTAGCCTTTTGTAAATCTATTGTAGAGGCAATGGTATTGAGAGCCACAGATTTCAATTCTAAGGGCAAGGTGCTTGAGAGAAAAAAGGGTATTTTTGAATTTCAAAAGCCTGGCTTTAAATATCAAAAGCCAAAGCCAGAGGGCTCAGAGCACAGATTTTATATTGTAAACCAGACTGTGGAGAAGAACAGTGTCTTTCTCAGTCCAAAAAGAGATAAGATTGCAACCAGACTGTGAGGTGAGGTGGAGGAGGGAGAATTGAACTTGATTCAATTTTAAATTGTGGGTCTCTGGGAAGGGCCTTAGAGCTCCATCTTTCTAGACTGGGCCTACTGTTGACAGAAGCCCCAACAGGTTTCAGTGCCCTCTAGGAAAAAGGCTACTGACTGACCACCCAGAGTGTAACCTTCTGTCCACCAGTGGTGTTAGTGAAATAGGACAAGACCCTCTAAAATTTACACCAAACTGTGGCCCCTTAAAGTTCCCTAAAAATGCTATCCGGGGTGCCACATGTGCTTCCAGAATTTGGGGTGCCATACGATTTCACCACGGGCTTATTACTAAATCCCCAATATTAATAAGCCTGAGAGGGTTCTTGCCTAATATTTAGACAAGAATTCTAAATATCAGCACAGATAAACGGGGTAGCAAGGTACATTTTAGGCTTTCATATAGTGAAAAAGATGCATAGGAGAGTGAGAGCTTTATTTAAATGGCTGCTCCTGCTTCCCTGCCTGCCCTCAGGCAAAGTTTTAAAAGGGCCTGTTCCTAAACACGTGCCCTCTTGGCCCTTCTCTCCTGCTCTCTCTAGGTTCCTCTCTCCAGCCTCCTCCTCTGATCTCTTGGCTCTGCTCTCCTCTCTCCTCTTTTCTGCTTTATCTTCTCTCCTTGCTAGCTCTTCTCCTCTCTGTCTCTCTCTCTTACTGTCTCCCTCTCTTTTTTTCCTTCGCCGCCCCTTCACTCCGGTCTGTAGGGTGTCCCCCAGTAAATCCTTTCCCTTACTCCAGTGTCCGGTGTGCTTTGCGACGGCTAACATTAAGATATAACACGGGCCACACCTTGCCCGGCTTTTAGCCCACTTCCAAAGGGGAGTGCTTAGTTAACCTGATTGGCTGGTGGGCACCCAGGTGTGGCCAGGTAGGGGAATGAAGTCACACAGGGGTGTAGTGAAGGTATCAGGTAGGGGCATGAGGTCACACAGGGGCGTGGCGAAGGTGTGGTCTTCCAGTCCACAAATCTAATCAATTTTAGCCCGTCTGCCTGCCTACTTCATTAGTAAAATGGCATAGTCTTATTTATGGGGTGATCTACACCTGACACCATCCTAGGCTCTAGCCCCCACCGACATCGCTGGAAGCCAGGTAGCCACATGGCCCAATCATCCATGTCAGCCCTACTCCCATCCTAATGGGATTCGCTGCTCCTACTTCCCTGCCCGCTCGCCCCCTCTCCCCCCAAGGACATGTTCCTGAACACGTGGTTCTTTCTCTCCTGATCTCTGTCTCTCTCTCTGATGCTCTCCTTTTCTGTCTTTTCCTTCTTCACCCCTTCTCTCCAGCCTGTCGGGTTTCCCCCAATAAACTTTTTTAAAATTATTTATTTATTTATTTATTTTTGACAGGCAGAGTGGACAGTGAGAGAGATAGAGACAGAGAAAGGTCTTCCTTTGCCGTTGGTTCACCCTCCAATGGCCGTCGCGGCCGGTGTACCGAGCTGATCCGATGGCAGGAGCCAGGTGCTTCTCCTGGTCTCCCATGGGGTGCAGGGCCCAAGCACTTGGGCCATCCTCCACTGCACTCCCTGGCCACAGCAGAGAGCTGGCCTGGAAGAGGGGCAACTGGGACAGAATCTGGCGCCCGGACTGGGACTAGAACCCGGTGTGCCGGCACCGCAGTTCAATAGGCTAATCCTCGCGGAGGTACAATCCTCGCAGCATGGTACATTTAAAGCTTTATTTAGTGCGAAAGATGCATAGGAGAGTGAGAGCTTTATTAAGAGAGAGAGGTAAATCTAGGTTCATACCAAGCACCAGGAACCAGCCACGTGGAGGAGCATCTAGACCAGGAAGCCCGAAGGCCACGTGCCCTGGAAGCACAGGACTACAGCAAGCCTGCTCCTGGCAAGAGGCCAGAGAAGAAGCAAAGGCCAGGACATACCTTGTCCCAGGCTTTTAACCCACTTCCAAAGGGGAGTGGTTAATTAACCTGATTGGCTGGTGGGCACCCAGGTGTGGCCAGGTAGGATGATGAGGTCACACAGGGGCGTGACGAAGGCGTGGTCTTCCAGCTCACAAACCTAATCGATTTTAACCTATATGCCTGCCTACTTCACTTAGATGTGCCACTTTAAGTCCGCCACAAAACACAACAAACACCAAATTAAGAGCTTATTGGGGGCCGGCGCTGCAACTCAATAGGATAATCCTCCACCTTGCGGCGCCGGCACACCGGGTTCTAGTCTTGGTCGGGGCGCCAGATTCTTTCCCGGTTGCCCCTCTTCCAGGCCAGCTCTCTGCTGTGGCCAGGGAGTGCAGTGGAGGATGGCCCAAGTGCTTGGGCCCTGCACCCCGTGGGAGACCAGGAGAAGTACCTGGCTCCTGCCATCGGATCAGCGTGGTGCGCCGGCTGCAGCGCACCGGCCACGGCGGCCATTGGAGGGTGAACCAACGGCAAAGGAAGACCTTTCTCTCTCTCTCTCTCTCTCTCTCTCTCTCTCACTGTCCACTCTGCCTGTCAAAAAAATAAAATAAAAAAATATTAGGTGAGAACCCTCTTGGGCTTATTAATATTGGGGATTTAGTAATGAGCCCATGGTGAAATAGTATGGCACCCCAAATTCCAGTAGCATATGTGGCACCCCAGGTAGCACTTCTGGGGAACTTTAAGGGGCCACACTTTTGTATAAATTTTAGGGGGTCATGTCCGATTTCATAAGCAGTCTGGAACCTGAGGTTAAAGGAGTCTTGTGGGGCCGGCACTGTGGTGTATTAGGTTAAGCTCCTACCTACAATGCCAGCATTCCATATAGGTGCTGGTTTGAGTCCCAGCTGTTTCACTTTTGATCCAGCTGCCTGCTAATGGCCTGGGGATGCAGTGGAAGATGGTCCAAGTGCTTGGGCCTCTGCATCCTTGTGGGAGACCCAGAAGAAGCTCCAGGCTTCTGCTTGCCCCAGCCCCTGCTGTTGCAGCCATTTGGGGAGTGAGCCAGCAGATGGAAGACCTTTCTCTCCATCATTCCCTCTCTGTCTGTAACTCTGCCTCTCAAATAAATATTTTTTTTTTAAATGAGTCTAGTGGGGCCAGCATCCTGGTGTAGCAGGTTAACCTGGTGCCTGCAGCACTGGCATCCCATATGGATGCCAGTTCGAGCCCTGCCTGGCCCACTTCCAATCCTGCTCCCTGCTAATCAGCCTGGGACAGCAGCAGGGAATGACCCACAGGCTTGGGCACTGCACCCATGTGGGAGACCTAGAAGAAGCTCCTGGATCCTGGCTTTGGCCTGGCCCAGCCCTGGCCATTTCAGCCATTTTGGTAGTGAACCATCAGGTGGAAATGTTTCTCTGTGTCTCTCACTCTCTGTACCTCTGCCTTTCAAATAAAATAAAATAAATCTTAAACAAGGAGTCTAGGGATGATGGAGCATGGGGCTACAGCAAGCCTCCAGATCCTTACAGCACTGTATAGTGTGCGGAGGGAGTACATATCCCTGCTTTCCCCTAAAAAGGCTTTGCAGTTGCCTGGAGGAGGCATTTTCACTGGGAATAGAAGGATGCAGAGTCTGCAGCTGACAAGAGGATGCAGTTGCTGGACTATGAGAAAGAGAACTTTGTCCCCCCTCTCTCACTGCAGGAATTACTGGAGGCAACTGGAACAGAGGCTGTTGTCTTCCCTTAAGAATTTCAGACATGAGTCAGAGATAATCACTAAGCAAGCTAGTAGTATTTAATGAAGAGAATACATCTGTATAGCCAAGTGGGCAGCTCAGCAAAGAACTGAGGGCCCAGTCTATCACCCACAGCTCGATCGCTGTCCGTGGTGCTGAATAAAAGTAGTAAGGACAAGGTTTGAGAGTAAAAGAAAGAAGGTTTAATTTGTCAATGTTGAAGGGGTAGCGGATCTTGAAGTCTCAAGAACTACTGCCCTGCTGAAAGAGGGTATTTTGAGGTTTTTAAGTAGGTTACTGTAAGGAAAGAAGAGCAGGACAAAGAGGAGGCAAGTTATAAACTCACAAGTAGAACAAGTTCTTCAGAGAATAAACCTTAGAGGTGGCTCGCTACTGGCATGCATACAGGGTGAACACATGGCAGAGAGCCCATCTCCCTCACAAGCTAAGGGTTATATCAACAAAGCAGCTGGTGGTCTTGATGGGGAGGGCATGAGGTGGGACTGAACTGGTTTGTGCAGGCTTTTTGTGGGCCAGCTGAGGTGGGGTTAAGCTGGTTTGAAGAAGAATGCCAGTGGGGAGGGGGTAGGAAGTCACTTGGGGGATTGGATTTGTCTGCAGTCACTTAGCCAAGAAGCTAAAATGGCTCTAAGGCTTATGTCTTTGATCTGTCAGCTGCAAGGAAGGAGAGCTCGTCTTGTGAAATCACCACAGAGCCATAAGCCTCTGGTGTAGAGGCAGATGCCAAAGCTTGTGCCTCCCTTCTTTGTCCCATCATGACAATCCTTGAGGTCCCAGGTGGTAAGAGTAGACCTAGCCTTCCACACTGTTATGCTCTGCTTGTCTGCAAAAGAAACTGAGATAAGGAACAAGGCTGTGTTCCTTAGGACATGGGTGAATGGGAAGCTGGTGGTCCAGCCCCAAAGTTTCAAGGAGATGCTCTTGCGAGCTGCCTGCACAGTGTCAACTGCTTGGTACGATGGCCAAGTGGGCTTCAGTCAGTCTGGGGACTCCGTGAAGGTGTTAGCTACTTTCTACTCCAGACCTAGTATCTCCCTAAAGTGGGAGACATGAGGTCTAATTTTTATTCCAGGTCTTTGCTTTCTACTTAGGGAAGCATTCTAAGTACAGGTATGCATACAATGCACAAAGTGGTAAAGTTTACTTACAAGGTGAGAAAACACACACACACATACTTGGGCATAGGTGAGGAGTGGGCTGGGAGGGAAAGGAAGTGGTGGAGGAGAAGTACCAAGGTAGTACCTTAGCATCTTCAGTTTTCCTAGTCTGCAGAGAGAAAGAGAGAGAGAATAGAGAGCTCCTCCCAGTTGCTGGCTTCTTTCATGAGTTTGGAAAGGGAGTGATACATGGAACCTCCCTTCCCAGGTCACAGGTAAAGGTAGATACACCCTGGGAAGGGGTAGTTTGACTGATAAGTAGCCAGGTAAGATTAAATAGGGTGTGAGGGGATGTTGTGGCTTCCAGTGTGTGGCCCTAATTTAAGCTACCTGTTTATCTCACATCACCCTGTTAGGTTTGGAGTAGCTCAGGGTTCTGGCCCTTCATACCACCACAAAAGAGAGATGGAAAAAGAGACAGACTGACCTCACCAGAGACAAGTTGCTTTATTGAAACAAAGAAAGGTGACAGTCTGTTCTTGGGAAGAGACTGCACACAGGGCACTTGTAGGGCTGGGTTTTTATCTGGCTGACGAAGGAATCTGCCTCCATCAGTGGGAGTTAGGGGGCTTGCAGATGACTGAAAGTAGGGAGTAGGGGGCTTTTAGAAGCCCTGGGAACTTTCTTCTTATCTGTGTCACAAGCTGCCCTATGCAGTGTTTCTCTTTTGCCAGTTGCTTTGCAGGGAGCCTGGAGGAGGCTAAGCTTGGTTCCTGCACCAAGGGTCTCAACAAAAGAAATTGGGGGGGGGGGTTAACATCTTGTGAGCTCTGTTGCTCTTCGTATTCCTCCAGATGGAACCGCTTGAGACAATACTGTCCACCCAGGTATTATCTATTAGAAAAGCAAATGACCTCACAGGTCCAGTGATTAGAACCCTGTAGGGGTGGCTGTAGCGCTCTCTCAGTTCAGTGAGTTAAGCTCAGGGAGGGTGGCTAGGGGACTGGGGCCTGATGGTGTCTAGCATCTACATTCAAGGCATTGATGGGACTCAGTTTCACGGCTGCATTCAGACTGGAGTTTTTATAGGTATGAGTCCGCCTTATCCCCTACTCCTTCCCTCTTCTGGGATATTGCTGGGCTGAGGGCTTTCCAGGCATGGAATTTGTGAAATTCCTCCTGGGGCGTTATCAATGCAGTGTTATTGGACTGAATAGCCCCCCCTAGCACTGGGCTGGGAAGAGGCTCCTGAGATTTCCCTGGGGAAGGGCTGGGACCCACCAATTAGCTTACCAGATATGGGTAGGACTTTTTTAACAATTTAATGCTGCGCTGCTTCCAAAGCATGCTTCTCTATTTCTTCCCTCATTGAGTCACATGAACTTTCCATTCTTTCTTCAAGGCTGCTCTCAAAAACATGGGCTAATGTCTGATCCCTACCTAACATAAGCAGCCAAGAGGCAGCAGGATCTTGCTGGAGTTAGGGAAAGTTTTGACACCAAATCAAATGGAGAGTTGTAACGATTGCTGAGCATTGCACATTTCTGAAGCGTGATACCAGTTATATGTAGGCCTGGGCTGCTCAATGCTAGACAGCCAAGTCACCATGCGTGAGAGTTGAGGCAAGGGAACAAGTTTATTCAAGACACTGACAGTCTCAGGGAAAAGTGGGCCTCTTTGTCCCTAAAGGTGCTCTTCCCCATTTGCAGGTTAGCAGGACTTAAGGGAGAAAGAGGATGTGCGCTGGGGAGGTTAGAGAAGATTGTTAGGTTTCTAGCACTTATGAAGAGGCTTTGTTAGGTAGGAAGTTAAAAATTAGCCTATGTATGTGTGAGATGGGCCTGAAGAAACTGGCCCAAGCCCACCATTTTGCACTTCGAAGTCCTGCCCAGACCCTGATAATCTTCCAGGTGGTCCCAGCCCTTCCCCCTAAGGAAAGCTCCCTGGAGAATTCTCTCTCTTCAGGATCAAATGGGTTACCTGACTTCATGGGGCAATAAAGCCTTCACAGATGCCCTAGGGGAAGCCCCTCCCAGCTTGGCCAGCACCAGCAAATTTTCACCCAACAAACCCTTTGTCCTGCAGGAGAAGGGGGAGGAGATAAAGAGATTCCCTTAAAAACCCAGAGTCTAAAACAAAGACTGCAAGTCTAAAACAAAGACTGCGGGCTCAGCTCTCTGCTGTCTACCGGGCCATCCACCTGGCCTGCCCAGGTGTATTCTCCACTGAACCATGTAACTTTGCTTTCGCCCAGTCCGAGTGACTAGGCACTCTCTCTCTATCCCTTCCATTCTGATGGATGGATGCCCTGTCCCCATATAACCTTATTACTTTGCTCTCTGTCTCATACCTGCATTCTTTTCTTGCATGAAGACAAGAACCCACGGCCTTTTCTCTGGTGACAGCTTTGGTATGTTTTTCATGTTTTTCGCTGCTGGTGGTACACTCCTTCTTTACCTGGGGTCTGCTGATCCAGCCACTCCTTACAGTTACCTCTGCAGTTCTCAGGCTAGCGTCTGTTGAGCAAACATAATGATCAGTCAGAAGATGAGCAGTTTGCTTTTGTTAATTAGAATGTGAGAAGAAAAGGTGGCTATACTGTCCTTACAGTTGTAGATGTGTGATGGGTCACAAGGTTGGAATGTGAGGAGGGAAGGGAAGATGGCTCAGTAGGGTTACAATTATATTTACAACTTTGCATGCAAGTAGGACTTTCTATGTAGAGGTCTTCTTGACAGGCACAACTACATATTATTCCCCTTGTTACCCACCAGAAATGGTGGATTTGATTCCTGGAAAATTCTAAGAAAATCCACCAGAAGGTGTTGTCATGGAAAGTGGTTTTGTAGCCAATGAGATCATGGGTGAATCATTTCCAAAGTCGTGACTCTAGGAGCAGGAGATATGGGCGTCTTTTATTTTAGGAGGAAATTAATACATAAGAAGGGGAAGCTCTGTCATCACATATAGGGGTGGCTACAAGTTTCACACAGGTGCAGTTCAGAAACTTGCATCAGTGTATGTTGCATGCTGTGGTAACAAGGCTTAAGCTCCTCCTGAGATGGAGATGTTAGTATTAGACTGAAGCAAAGAGTGATCTTTGGATACTGTTGGACTCACCTGAGTGGGTGTTGCTCCTGTGGTAGGGTCTGAACCAGACCAGGGTGGCTGAAGATGGCATTCTCCCTGGAATGTGACTGAAAACCTCAGTGACAACTTGGGAGGACATCAGATGCTTTTAGGGTCTTGAAATAGAAGTGAGTCACAATAAAAACTTCTGAGCTATCTGGGGATTATCCGTTGATACCCTTAACCCTCAGAGTGTTGTTGTGGGATCTGGGAGACCCTAGAGTCCCCACAGCAATGTCCCAATCCTTGGCTAGCTCTGTCCATTCATCTCAATTACTATATAAACACTATTTTCTCTTTGTGCTTTTATAGAAAGAATGTCAGGAAGCTGTTTGTTTTCTACTGCTGTGTAGCAAATTGTTGCCAAAATCTTGGCCCCCATATCCAGTGCCAATTCAAAATAAAGAGGACAAGGTTTCAGGATAAACAAAAGAGAAGGTTTAATCTGCCGCCAGACGAGGGGGTAGCAGACCTCTGAATGAGGGTGCTTTAGGATTTTTTAAAGAGACTACAAGGAAGGGGGCGCTTTGCAGGGAAATCACAAAGGAGCCGTAAGCCTCTGAGGGCCAGGTGTGCAGGCTTATTCATTCCTTCTCTGTTTTCCTCTGGTTGTCTGCAAAAGAAGCTGAGATAAGGAACAAGGCAATGTGCACCTTAGGGCTTGGACGAGCAGGAAGCCAGTGGTCCAGCCTCAAAGCACCAACCAGAAGCTGTGCATGAGCTGCCTGTATGTCACCTGGGCGGTCTGAAGGCCAAGTGGGCTTCAGTTAGCCTGGGAGATACATGCAGGTGGTAGCTAATTTCTGCTCTGGACCTAAAATTCCTCTGCCCAGACCTGGAATTCCCCTTGAGACAAGACTGTCCACCAGGGTGTTATAAGTTGGAGAAGCAAATGAACTCATGGGTCATTAGAACTTGTAGGGCCAGCCGTACCACTTCCTCAGTTCAGTGAGTTAAGCTAAGGGATGGTGGGTAGGAGGCTGGGGCCTGATGGTATCTAGCATCTACATTCAAAGCACTGTTTGGGGGCTTGGTTTCAAAATTATCATACACTTGGTGGCTTAAAACAATAAACATTTATTTTCTCAGTTTGCAAAGAATAGTAGTCAGGACAGGACTTGGCTGAGTTCTGTGCTCGGATTTTACAAGGCTGAGATTGAGGCATCCAGTTGGCTGCGCTCTCATCTGGAGCTCAGTTTCCTTTTCCAAGCTGTCTCCAGAATTCAGTTCCTTGTGGTTGGAGGACTGACATCCACATTTTCTTGTTGGCAGATGGCCCAGTGTCCTTCTTAGTATCTAGAGGCCACTCTGAAGTTGTAGTTATGTGGCTTCTCACAAACTGAGAGCTTTATTCTCCAAAACCAGCGTGAGAATCAACATTCAGTCTGTTTGCTATAAAGGAGTCTTATCAAATGTATCTTGCTCAAGGGAGTGACTCTCCCAGCATATTTTCAGGTCTTGCCTGCACTCAGGGGGTGAGGATTATACTGGGTATATGCAGCAGGGGGTTGGTATCTTGGAGGCTGTCTTAGAATGCTACCTATCATAGCTACCAAGCTATGGGACACACCTAGGACCAAGATCATAACCAGAGGCAAAGAGACAAGTGCTCCTGCTGAATAAATCATAAAAGGACAGTGGGAAATAAAAATAAGTAGTGTTTTGATTACAGCCCATGAGTTATCCTTGTTCAGTGATCCAGTTACATGCAAATTAAATGTTTTTACTTGGACCTCGTTTTTCATGAGAGGAATGGAGCCAGTAAATCGCCAATATTCAGTGATCCTGTGAAAACAGTGGGGCTGCAGACTTTCTCAATGGGATGGATTTAAGGGAGGAAATCTAGTTGAAGACAAAAGACAGAGAGATTTTCTTAAATCACAAGCTGTGCTTACTTAAGAGTGCATGCTTATTTGGCATGCCTATGGAAGTTACTGTAGTGGCAGGTGTTAAAGCCTTCGCCACATCACCTTTGGGTTTGTTCACCAATGAATGTTTGGCTGGACTTTGGAGAAATACTTCTGGATGCACAGGTTGAATGTGAGGCATCCTACCACATGATACCAGTGGGGTAGACAGGACAGCATAGTGAAAACTGCATCAGAATCACAAGCCCTAAGCCCTGGCTTCTTGTCCCAGATCTCTCTGCCCATTGCTGGCTATGTGACTTTGGGCAAATTACTCTCCCTCCCTGAGTCCGAGAGAGAAAATGTAAAATAAAGGCTGAGGGCAAAATGTTCTCCAAGGGCCCTTCAGACTCTTTTCCATGTTCTTGATGCCAAGGTCTAGAATTTCCCAAAGATATGAAACCCCTAGAAGTAAGAGATTCATCGGACTATCAGACTATTTTCGAATGTCACTTGTCCCCAGACAAGTCAATACTCACGCTTATAAGGCTGTCCAGCTCTTGAATTTAGGAATAGCTCTACAAAATGCCATGGCCTCCTCTCACCTGTTTCTCCATAACTTACCACACTCCCACTCATAGGATGATCTTCCATTATCCCACAATGCAACCTGGCCACCTATGACACTGTGGTGGGATGCAAATTGTACCACATCTAAACCGGTAGCTGGCAAGGCTGTCAGATTGGTAGCTGCCTGAGTAGGTTGGGCAGGTGATTATAGGGAGAATTATTTAACAAAGACAAAATCCTTCCAACCTATATTCCCTGAGCATCTTCTAAACAAGGAACACCAGCTTACGTCCTGGTAGCTACAAGTGTAAATACCAAATTCTGGTTTTTGTTCTTAAGGAGTTCCTAATCTCAGAGAGCAGTGGGCCAGACCAGCAAAATGAGCTTTCTCAGACCCTTAACTCCATATTTATTATTTTCAAAAATTTTATTTCAGGGAGGGAGGAGGGAGAGGGAGAGGAGGAGGGGGAGGGGGAGGGGAAGAGTGAGGGAGGGGAAGGGGGAGGGGAGAGAGAGAGGGAGGGAGAGGGGGAGGGAAAGGGGAGAGAGGGAGAGGGAGAGAGGAGAAAGAGGGGGGAGGGGGAGAAGGGGGGGGAAGGAGGGGGGAGGGGAGGGGGGAGGGGGGAAAGGAGAGGGAGAGATCAATCCCATCTACTGGATCACCCCCGCCCCAAATGCATGTAATGGCTGTGCTTGGGAGCTGGGAACTCAATCCAGGTCTCCCATGTGGGTGGCAGAAATTCAACAACTTGAGCCATCACCTGCTGCCTCCCCCAGGTGCATCAGCGGGAAGCTGGAATTGGGGTGGATGATACAGATGCAGGCATCTTAACTTGAAGTTAAACAGCCACCCACCATGGACTTCATATAAAGGACCATCCTCAGTACTTGCTCTCCAGTCTGAGGTTTGTGGGTGTTTGTGATTAGCAGGCTGGGTAGAGGACTGAGTCCTTAGTGAGCCACCTTCACCCCTGTGATGGTCTCTTTGATGTGTCAACTTGCCTAGGCTGCAGTCCTTAGTTATTCAATTAAACACTAATCTAACTGTTTCTGAGTAGATGTGGTTAAAATCCTTAATTGGGTGGCTTTAAATTAAAGAAGTGATTTTAGATAAACTGGGAAAGTCTGATTCAATCCCTTGAAAAGCCTTATTAAAGGTGGGCTGAAGCTTCCTTGAAGGAAGAAATTCTACTTATGCACTACAGCTTTCACCTGTGCTTAAGAGCCCTGGTTTGCCCTTCTTCATCGTCTGTCCTGTGGATTTCAGACTGGCATAGGCAGTGCTGGTAATTGTATAATCCAAGGTCTTGCAATAAATCCCTTGGGGCTGCCTTTGTGGCACAAGGGGTTAAGCCAGCACCTGCCACACAGGCATATCATATTGGAGCACTAGTTCGAGTCCTGAATGCTGCATTTCCAATCCAGCTTCCCGCTAATGTGCAACCTGGGAGACAGCAGATAATAGCCCAAGTACTTGGGCCCCTGTCACCTATGTGGGAGACCCAGAAGGAGTTCCAGACTGCTGGCTTCCGTCCAGCCCTGCTATTGTGACCATTTGGTAAGTGAACCAGCTATGTCTGGAAGATCTCTTTCTCTCTCTTGTCTTTCCCTTTCTTTTTGTCACTGCCTTTCAATTAAATGAAACAAATCTTAAAAAAAAAAAAACACTCCCTTAATGTACATCTCCTAATATCTTTGCATCTACAGATTGTGATACCAGAGTGGGGTGGACATATTTACACTTCGGTTGTAGGATGCCCATTTATCTTTGGGGAATAGAGGGCATATTGGTAGGCAGAATAATGCTTCCCCCAAAGATATCCACATTGTAATCCCTAAGGTCTGTGCTACTTTACATGGCAAAGGGGGTTAAGGTTGCACATGGAATTAAGGCTGCTAATCAGCTGGTTTTAACCTTGGGAGAGTATCCTGGGTTCTTCAGGTGAGAATGATGTAATCACAAGGGCCCTATAGGTAGCAGAAGGAGGCTGCCAAGGGAAGAATGAGAAATGGCAGGGTGAGTAGGACTCTGCTGAATGCTGATGGCTTTGATGATGGTGGAGCCAAGGAGAGCAGAGCCTCTAGGAGCTGCAAAGGTCAAGGGACAGACTTTGCCTTGGCCTTGGCCTTGACTTTCTCTCTCTCTCTCTCTTTTTTTTTTTTTGACAGGCAGAGTGGACAGTGAGAGAGAGAGACAGAGAGAAAGGTCTTCCATTTGCCGTTGGTTCACCCTCCAATGGCCGCCGTGGCTGGTGTGCTGCGGCTGGCGCACCGCGCTGATCCGATGGCAGGAGCCAGGTACTTCTCCTGGTCTCCCATGGGGTGCAGGGCCCAAGCACTTGGGCCATCCTCCATTGCACTCCCTGGCCATAGCAGAGAGCTGGCCTGGAAGAGGGGCAACCGGGACAGAATCCGGTGCCCCGACCGGGACTAGAACCCGGTGTGCTGGCGCCACTAGGCAGAGGATTAGCCTGTTGAGCCGCGGCGCCGGCGACCTTGGCTTTCATGCAGAACCCATGTTGAACTTGTGGTCTCCAAACTGTAAAGTAAGAAATCTGTGCTCTTTGAAGCCACTGAATGTGTGGTAATTTGGCACAGCAGTCATAAGAAACTAATCCAATCCCTGATCCCCTCTCCTGGCACTGGTCATCAACTTCTGGCCACCACCCTAGGTAGATGAGATGGTGATCTACCTAGGTCAGCAAGCCTACCTTCCATCTTGGCCTTCACACCCCAGCAGCTTCCCTCTCAGGGCTCTCAGTGCAGCCTTCACCCCCTCCACTTGGCCCCACCCTCACCCCACCGTCTGGACTCATCTGGACTCATCCAATCTCTGGGACTTGTCTGTGAGCACCACCTTCTTCTTACCCTCCCCTCACCATGCATATGCACCATTTGCAGGCTATTTTTAAAAAAGTTTTGTTTTATTTATTTAAAGAGAGTGTTACAGAGAAAGAGGGAGAGAGGTGGATCTTCCATCTGCAGGTTCACCCTCTAGATGGCTGTAAAAGCCAGGGCTGGGCCAGGCCAAAGGCAGAGGAGCCTGGAACTGTCTGGGTCTCCTGTTTGCATGGCAGGGGCCCACACACTTGGGCCATTTTCTGTTGCCTTCTCAGATGCATTAGCAGGGAGTTGGACTGGAAGTGGAATAGCCAGGAATTGAAGTGGTGCTCATATGGGATGCTGGCCCTGCAGGCAGAGGCTTTACCCACTGTGCCACAACACCAACCCTATTTATAGACTGTTGATGCCCAGAGATACTTAAGAGAAATTACACAACGCTGCCTTTCCCAATTTCTTTTTAAAAAGCGCTTCATTTAATCTCCAATTTATAAGTCCATAGGGATTCCCCAGCTTTATAACCTCTTATTACTATTTTGTCAACTGGCTATCTGCAGGAAAAACATTTCTGCAGCTTCACTCACTTCCTTTTTCAGAAGAATGCACCAAATACATGTTTATAACATAATATGGAAGAAATCTTCCCTTCTTCTCACACCCAGGGCCTATAAAAACCCTGGTAACTGTCTAGAAGTAGTGCAAAACACACTTCGATTTCCTCCCTCCCTCCCCCTTTCCTTCTTTTCTTCCTTTGCTCTCCCTCGCCCTCCTTCCCACCCCCACCTCTACAAATGTTGACAAAATCTCCACTTGGTTGCTACTGTGTTGTAAGAGCTGGTACATATATTAGCTTCCTGGAGCTGCCATTACAACATGCCACAAACCAGGCAGCTTAAAACCACAGAAACGCATTCTCTCACAGCTTGGGAGTCCAGAAGTCCAAAATCAAGGTGCTGGCAGAGCCGTGTTCCCTCTAAGGCTTCTGGTGGTGGCTGACGGTCCTTGGCTTGTAGCAGCATCACTCCACTCTGCCTCTGTCGTCACATGGCCTTCATCCTGGGAATTTGCCTCTTCACACTGTCTTCTCCCCTGAGTGCCTGTATCCACATCCCTCTCCCCTGATAAGGATACCAGTCATACTGGATAAGGAGTCGACCTTACCCTGGTATGACCTCATCTGAAATAATACCATCTGTAATAACCATATGACGGCCTAGAAATGCTGGGGGCTTGCATCAAGAGACCAAGAGGGAGGCACTAGGGAGAAAGAGAAGTGCACAGATTCTGACTATTAAGGAGGTAGTAAGCCCAGAAATTGGTGACTACCTACACGAGGAAGTGAGAGAGAGGAAAAGTCAAGGGTGACCAGGTTTCCAGCCTGGGCAGAGTTGAAGCCAAGCAAGGCGGCTGCTTCTCACTCCCTTCTTGGCTCCTCTACTATGCTTCAAGCACAGTGTGGGACACGTTACATGGGTTATCTCATCTAATCTTCATTTCTTTCTTCATGGTAAATAAAAGAATAATGAGTCTTATAATCAGTGGTATCTTGGATTGAATCAAATACAAAATTATCCTTGTCTTGCAGATAATGAAGCTTCAGTTCAGAGAGATTGGTTGCATAGGTTGTCTCATTTAATCCTGGTAACCACTGTGTGAGGTGGTTTTATTATCCCTCCTCCACGGATAAGGAATCATCCTGGGTAGAATAGCGACAGCGACAGTGGCAGTGATGCTCCAGTGAGCTGCCAGCCAGGCAGTGGGCCTTGTGTTTCACTGGTCAGCCTCACAATCACCCAGTGGGGCACGGCCTACCCCATTAGAGGTGTCAGGAAATGCTGTTCCCCGGGCCACACAGCTGGAGTCTGTCTCAGATCTCTGCTCGCCATCACTTGAGGACAGCAACCCATCTTCCTGGCCTGGCACACAGCCCTCTCCCCCACCCTCATGTCTGCCTTCCTGCCCTATCCTCCTTGCCCGTGTCTGCTGCTTCAGCAGTGTTGAACCGTGTGTGGCTCCTCAGGAGCGGTTGGCAGGGCTGGCAGAGGGGGAGGCAGCGGAAGTCCCCAGGGCACAACATCTAAGGTGGCACCCAGGTCTCAGCATCCTGTGGATTCAGGGCAGCACCTCTCTGCCTCACCCTGGCCCTGCCAGCGCCACGGCGCTTCTCCACAAGCTGGCCCTCGTTTCTGCTCTCGGAGTACCTTCTTTCTTTTTCCCAACTTCAGTTTGGTTCTTGCTTGCCATGATGGTCAGCTAAGATGTCTCCTTCTCCAGGGAGCTTTTCCTGAGCCTCCCCTCCCCCTTAGGCTAGGGCAGGTACTTAGTCCTTAGTACTCTTACGTATTATGTGTGCCTGTCATTGCTGTACTGCAGAGGGGTGCAGCATCTGTTTCTCTAACGAGATTGAGATCCTCTTGGGGGCAGTCTGCTTTTTTTAAGGTTATTCATTTTAAATATTTTATTTATTTATTTGAAGGGCAGAGTTAGAGAGAGAGAGAGAGAGAGAGAGAACTCGATCTTCCATCTGCTGATTCACTCCCCAGATGGCCTCAATGCCCTAGGCTGGACCAGGCCAAAGCCAGGAGCCAGGAGCGTCTTTCAAGTCTCCCACGTGGGTACAGGGGCCTGAGGACTGGGACCATCTTTTGCTGCTTTTCCCAGGTGCATTAGCAGGGTGCTGGATTGGAAGTGGAGCAGCTGGGAATTGAACTGGCACCCATATGAGATGCTGGCACTGCAGATGGCGGCTTAACCTGCTGTGCCACAGCACCAGCCCCTGTTTATTTTGAAAGTCAGAATAACAGGGAGCCGGGAGCGGGGTGTGGAGATAGAGAGAGATCTTTCACCTGCTGTTTCACTCCCCAGGTGGCTGCAACTGCTGGTGCTGGGCCAGACGGAAGCCAGGAGCCAGGAGCTTCATCTGGGTTTCCCACATAGGCTGCAGGGGCCCAAACACTTTGGCCACCTTCCACTGCTTTTCCCAGGCTGTAAGTAAGGAGCTTGGTTGGAAGTAGAGTAGCTGGAACATGAACCAGTGCTCTTATGGGGTCCAGTATTGCAGGCAGCAGCTTTACCTGCTATGCCACAATGCTGGCCCCAGGGAGGCAATCTTATTTATCTATATGTTCCCATAACTTAGTGCAGTGCTTGGTATACAGTAGGTGATCATTAAACGCTTGTTGAATTAACCAACTGTTAGGGACTGAATTACATTCCTTCCAAATTTATGTTGGAATGCTAACCCCTGTACTCCAGAATGTGACTGTACTTGGAGTCAGGGCCTTTGGAGAAGTCTTCAAGGTTAAATGAAGTCATTAGGGCAGTGTCCTTATAAGAAGAGATCAGGACACAGACACACACAGAGAAAAGACCAGGCAAAGACAGGGAGAAGATGGCCAATTACAAAGCAAGGAGAGAGGCCTCTGAAGACATTAACCCTGCTGACAACTTTAGCTTGGACTTTCAGCTTCCACAATTGTGAGAAAAACATTTCTGCTGGTTTAAGGCATCTGGTCTGTAGTATTTTATTATGGCAATCCTAGCAAGTGCACAAGGAGCAGCCCTCCACGATAGTGTGTGCGTCTCGTGTCACTTTAATTGTTCTCATGTTTCTCTTCACAATCAACTATATATTCCAGAGGAAAGAAGTGCGTATTTATATGCACTCAGCCCCTGGTTGGTCATACAGTTGTCACTTAATAAATGTTCCAGTTTTTTCTATTGTTCAGAGGGGGTCGGTTCCCATCTGGGACAGCGTTCTAGCCTCATTTGGTGAAACCAAAGCCATGCTGTGGCAGGAGGTACCCTGCTGGTCACAGGGAGTCCTGCCTTGAGTCTGGCCAAGCTCTCACCTCCTACACACCCAGGGGGTCAGGAAGGAGGACAGCAGAGGCCTGAGACCAACCCTGGGATTAACACCACCCCGTGTCCTGACCACATGGGATGTACCTATCATGGGGAGGCTGTTAGTTTGGAGCTTCACGGCTTTCTCCTCATTCACTTAATCAGAGCATTTTATTGGGAGCCTATTATGTGTTCCCTGTTCCAGGCACGGGGATGCAGTGGTGAAGGTATCTCCAGGCTTCCTCCTGAAGCTCACTGCCTAGTAAGTTGCTACTCTCTCCTCCGACATCTTTACCATCACTGATGTTCTGATAATAAGCAGAGCCCACATTTCCCAGTGCTTCAAAGTTGACAAGGCACCTTGCCTCTCTTTATCTCACTCGATCCTCCCAAAACCTTGGGCAGTATGAATTCTTAGTATTATCTTTCATAAATTCTCCCAACAACATTTGTTTCTCCTTCTAACATCTCTGACATCGGAGTAGGTCTTACTGTGACGACGTGTCATAGCTTCATAGACAGCCCTTATTTTCTTTCTTAGTGAGAAATTAAAGAATCAAAATCAAGGATCTTCCAATAAATGACATCTAAGGTTTAATGAAATACAGAATTATCCCTGTTTTGCAGATAATGAAGTTGGCAGTTGAGACTCGATGGTTACTCAAGGTCACGTGGCTACAGTGTCTTCTATGCAGACTGGTGGAGTCCTGGGAAGTTAGGGCTATGCAGAAAGCCACAGTGCCCTTGGCAAGCGCCTCCTTGCCATGTCGCTCTGCAGGGCTTTGCTTCCCTGAGCATATCACAGCGTTCTTCAGAGAAAGGAAGCAGAGCCTGTCCCAGGACAAACTTCAAAGGGAGCCTGTCCTCCCCTCACTTCACCCCACCAGGGAACGACAGAAGCATGGCTAAAATCAGGCTTCCACACGCCTGGGATCAAAAGCACCCTCTTCTCTCCAGAGGCCCAGGGGGTGGGGCTGAGCTCCCTCTCAGGTCTGCTGTGAGTGATCAGTTGACAAAATACATCTGGGGAAGGAGGCGGCCTCTGTGATCAGCTGTCATCTCCCCTAAACACCCTTGATGCTTTTTGTCTCTTCATTACCCACGAGGTGTCAACTCTTTACCTGCTGTGATCTGTATTGGGACACACCCACTTCCCCGTGGCTGCAAGGCAGTCAGGCTGCAGGGGCTGGGGGATAGGGAAGCAGGGGAGGCAGCATCCTGAGGACAGAGATAAGGAAAGCAGGAAAAAGAGAAGAAGGCTGCTGGAGGGAAAGGTTTAAAATTTTTTATGTATTTACTTTGTTTATTTGAGAGAAAGAGAGAAAGAGCACTTGCATCCTCTGATTCATTCCCCAAATGCTTCAGCCAGGAACCTGAAATTCAATCCAGGTCTCCCGTGTAGATGGTAGGGACCCAAATATTTGAATTATCACCTCTGCCTCCTGGTATGCATTAGTAGGAAGCTGGATGGGAAGTGGAGGGGCTGGGACTTCAACCAGGCACCCTGATAGGATGTGGGTATTCCAAATGGCAACCTAATCACAGTGCCAAATTCCCATCCCCTGTTTAGTCTCCAGAGCTGAACCCCTGCCCCAGAGTCAGGTTTGGGGAGAACCTAGCAAGTATAACATAAGTGTTACTCTGCTTCTGCTGCCACTTGTCCTACATACACACTGTTGCCTGCCTGGATGAATCTCCTTCCTTCCTATCTGGAACACTTCCCCTTGAGGGTAGCAACACATGGAGGGGATGGGGGAGTGTTGCTATTCTCTCCTACGACTTGGCTTAGATGATATGAGATCCCAAGTGGATACCTGATCTGTAACCAGTCCTCTACCTCCGCCTTGCCTATATGCATTGGCTCTAGAGTTCCTCCAGGATTCTCCAATGCTTTAGTTTGATGCTCAGTTCCTGGAACAATCTAGCCCCAAGCCAAATCCCCAAGCATAGTAAGTGGTAGTCTTTAAACATTATACTCTGGGGCTGGTGCTGTGGCATAGCAGGTAAAGCTGCTGCCTGCAGTGGCAGCATCTCATATGGTGCCCATTTGAGTCCCAGCTGCTCCACTTCTGATTCAGCTCTGTGCTATGGCCTGGGAAAGCAGTAGAAGACAGCCCATGTCCTTGAGTCCCTGCAACCACGTGGGAGACCTGAAAGAAGCTCCTGGCTTCGGATTGGCGCAGCTCTGGCTGTTATGGCCAGTTGGGAAGTGAACCAGCAGATGGAAGACTCTCTCTCTCTCTTTCTCTTTCTCTCTCTCCCTCTCCCTCTCTCTCTCCCTCCCTCCCTTCCTCTCTGCCTCTCCTTCTCTCTCTGTGTAACTTTGACTTTCAAATAAATAAATAAATATTTTTTAAAAAAGTAAAGATTATACTCCACCAGAAGTACACCATTCAATAACCTGTCCTCTGTATCTTTTCTCACTCCATGCTCTCCCTCTGGATGCTTCCTTTAGAGCTCAACTGAAGTCCCACCACTCCATGAAGACCCTCCCTGGGCTCAGCCTCAGCCAATGAGGTGAGCTCCTCTAAAGGGATCTAGAGAAGGACTACTGTATGTTCTGTGCTGGCCCCACCTTGATGCCATGTGCCAGTCCCAATCCTCCTGGTTCTGTGCTTCATTTCCTGTTCTGGTGGTGGGCTTTGAGTCTTGTCCCTTGGTTCTACCCATTGCCATTCTAGGGACTGTTTCTGTGTCCTCAAACTGAAGCCTTCCAAGATTCATTTTGTCTACATATTCTCGGAACTCTGTACTGAGACTGGAGACAGCTGTATCCCTGCTGGCCCCGGTACCTGCTTGTTTTCCCAGGCTGAGCCTCTGTTCTCCTTGCCTTAACTGGGTCAGCTTCTGCAGCATCTAGCTCACCCCACCCCAGAGCTTCCAGCCTCCCCAAACAGCTCACAGGGACTTGCTCTGCTGAGTCCTGAGAGCCCACAAGGCCTTCTGACCACTGCAGTGGACAGGGCTTCCTTTGCGCCATTCTACATCTTCAGGAATGATTGTAGGAAGGCCTGGCCATAAAACTGAATCCCTGCTACATCCATACCGAGTACAACCAGCACCCACTGACAGTGCAGATGCTGACATCCTCAGAAAGTCCTTGCAGTGGTCTCATCTAAACTCCTCTTAAACCACCCAGTCTACCCTCCACCTTTAGCTGCTGCCTTTCTTGATGAGTCTTCTTCCCTTCCCTCTGGTCACCCAAGATTAAATGCTGGCCGGTCAGGTGGTGTGTTTCTCTAGAGCAGGACCCAAGCTTTCTGCATGTGCATGTCCCTGGTGTCTCGCTTAGTGCCTGTTACATAGCAGTCCACCAGAAGGTCACCGACTAGCATTGTGAAACAGCTCGGTAAACACTTCTTGTTCTCCCAATGTGTTTCAAGTACTGTGCTAAGTATCTTCATTTCCAGAAAGAATATAAAACCAAATAAGGTGTCTGTCTTTCAGAATGCTGGGCCAGGAAGGGGCAACAGTGGGTGCTCCTAATTCATTGCAAATGGGCCGCATAGGTAGATGTTTCTCTCTAGATGAGGGGTTTTCAGTTGGGAGCTTGAGATAATAGTCTCAGAAACACATGGATATCTTAGTGAATGAAGACATGAACAGAATTCTCCACGAGCAATAAATGCCATTTTTGGAAACCATAAGCTTTTCTTTTCTCTTGGCGAAACTCAAGGTCCTTGGTCTTGTGACCAGTGGGGATTTTGTTAGGGAAAGGTCAAGATCCCTGACCCTTGGAGGAGTCCCGCTCCTGCTGGCCCCCAGAGGGACTAAGCTCCTGGCTTTTCTTCTTCCCTCAGGTGAAGAGGAGAGCTGGGTAGGGGGGTTGGGGTGGGGGGCAAGAGAGCTCGTCCGAGACTGCCTGAGTGGCAGCAGGCAGTCTTGTCAGCCATTATCTTGCTGGAGTAATCCTCGAACCCGCACGGCCTCTCCATTTGATCTGCCTGAGACCGCAGGAGACAGTCAAATGCTTTTGGCTAATATCATATGCACGCATAATTAGATGGCAGCAATTACCATCTGGGTTCCTAGTACTTGTTCCAACATCCAGGCCCTGGGCAAGGAGCTGGTGGGAACGAGGCAGGGAGGCCTCCCCCAGCCTCCCGGAGAGCAGATTGGAAGCCCGGAGCCTGGGAGCGCAGCCCTGTGGAAGGCCAATGATGCTCAATGAGGAGTGACAACAGGCAGGTGGCAGAGGAAGTCGAGCCGTGCTCGTGTCTCTGCCAGCTCACGGGTTGGCATGCCATCACGGGCTGGGTGAGTTCCATGGTATGGGAGATGAAGGCTCATGGGCAGCGCTGGTTTCAGAGAGGAAGCCAAGAGTAGGTTGAGGGTTCTCAGAGCAGTGACAGAGCTGATGAGATGCCATCTGCCCCGCCCCTGGCACCAGCTTCTTCCACCTCCTGACTGTTGGAGCTCCCTGCGGTGCCAATGACACAGGCATATGCTTGGCCAGGTCTGGCTGACATTTTCCTGAGGCTGGTGCTCAGACTTCTTGGCTGAGAAGGGGAGGTGGAGAGAAAGGGAATCAGGGCAGCCTACGGGGAGGGTTTTCGGGCACAGGAGAGGCTGAAGAGAGTGGACAAGCATGGACCTCAAGCCCTCATATATTTCATTATTTAATGTCCTTTGACTTGGGGAGGGTCTTAGCAACAGCATGATTGGCCTGGTCCCCTGCAGCACTTGCTGCCTGCTCTGCCTGCAGTTTAAACATCACGTTGAGTGGGGTGAATGTCCCACAGCGTCTTGCCCATGGTGGTAAAGCAGCGGGTGGTCAGGTAGTGCAGAGATCACCCCTTCGTGGGCTTTGGAGTAGGTGTGCTGGGGTTTGCATTCCAGCTCTGTGCCAAGTTGCTCACCCAACCTGTTAACTCCTGCAAATTGGGATTGTGAGGGGTGCCTGACACAAGAGAGTCTCAGGAAGTGTCAGCTTTGGTTTTTTCCCCCTTGTTGTAAGGTTAAGGGTATTAGGGACTTTATACTCTCTGCTTTCTTGATTAGCGTAAAGTGAAAAAAAGAAAAGGGTAGCTGTGTTCCTTGGGTGTCTCTGGGCCCAGCTGCTAAGCATCACAGGTTGGAAGGCCATTGCAGGCTGGGTGGGTTCTGTGCTGTGGGAAATGAAGGCTACGGTCAGCCATAGTTTTAGAGAGGGAGCCAAGAATAGGTTGAGGGTGTGATCTGTTTTGGCTAAAGAATATCCCTGCATTCTTAATGCCATATTCTCTGCTGCTTGCCCCCAGGCAGAACTGGGTTCTCCCTTGTGCTGTCCCATAGTTCCGCTTGTCTTCGTGACACCCAGCACTTGGTCATGTATTTTTTTTTTTTTTTTTTTGACAGGCAGAGTGGACAGTGAGAGAGAGACAGAAGGAAAGGTCTTCCTTTGCCGTTGGTTCACCCTCCAATGGCTGCCCCGGCCGGCGCGCTGCGGCCGCTGCACCGCACTGATCCAAAGGCAGGAGCCAGGTGCTTCTCCTGGTCTCCCATGGGGTGCAGGGCCCAAGGACTTGGGCCATCCTCCACTGCACTCCAGGGCCACAGCAGAGAGCTGGCCTGGAAGAGGGGCAACCGGGACAGAATCCAGCGCCCTGACTGGGACTAGAACCCGGTGTGCCGGCGCCGCAAGGCGGAGGATTAGCCTAGTGAGCTATGGTGCCGGCCGTGATAACATTTTAAAAGTGTTGGCTAAGAACTGGCTGACTGTGACCTGTCTCGGGTAATATCAGCCTGGATCCCAGCTCCTGCTGGGCTGTCAGGGGCACAGTGAGGGAAAAAGGGAAAAAGGATGGATAGGAATCGAGGTGTCTGGAGGTCAACACATCATAATAGAAATAATGTGAATTTTGAAGTCACTCAGCCAGGGTTTCAAGCTGAGCTCTGCCGTGTAATAGTGGTGATCTTGGAGGAAGTTGCTTAGTTACTGAGAACCTCAGTTTCTTCATCAGTAAGTTGGGTATAATACCTACCTCTCAGGGTTGCTGTGTGGATAAAAAAATCAAAGTATACAAAGTTTGCCACCTAGGAGTTGCTCAGTAAGATGGTGGCTATACTGCTTATACTTTAAGGTTTGAGTAGAGGCCGGTATTGTGACTCTGTGGGCTAAACTGACGCTGTGACAGCAGCGTTCCGTATTAAATGCCAGTTCGAGTCCAGGCTGCCCGGCTTCTGACCAGCTTCCTGCTCTGGAACACCAATGGAAGATGGCCCAAGTATTTGGACTCCTGCCACCAATGTGGGAGACCTGGATGGAATTCCTGGTTCCTGATTTGTCTTGGCCCAGCCCTGGCTGTTGTGGCCATTTGAGGGGCGAACCAGTGGGTGGAGGATTTTTCTCTTTCCCTCTCTGTTACTCTGCCTTTCAAATATACAAATAAATCTTAAAAAAAAAAAAAGATATGAAATTGGACCTCTTGCCTGGAACCTTGATTCTGTGAAGTTCTGAGATGTCTCCCTGTGATTTCTTGAGCTCCTTCACTCAGTTTTCGTGTGTATCCACTGGTTTACTCCCCAAATGACCACAACGGCTGGACTTGGGTTGATCTGAAGCCAGGAGCCAGGAGCTTCCTCTGGGTCTCCCATGTGGGTGCAGGGGCCAAAACTCTGAGTCCTCCATACAGGTTCAGGGGCCCAAGGACTTGGGCCATCTTCCACTGTTTTCCCAGGCCATAGCAGAGAGCTGGATCAGAAGAGGAGCAGCTGGGACTTGAACTAGCACCTGTGTGGGATAATGGTGCACTGTGCCTCAGCGCCGGCCCCCATCTGCCAGTTCTTTATCTCTCTTCTCTTCCTTCTACAGAATATCAGACAGGCAAACTCTGACCTTTTCCTTATGTGGAATAGTTCTGTTCAACTCCAGAACTCTTGGGGGACTCATCTTCTATAGAAACTCATCGGATCTTCATTCTGAAGAGAGTTCTGAGGATGAAGAGCTCCCCATCTGGTTGCCTCGTTATTACCATCTGGCTGACTCAGCTGGCTCCTGGGGAGGACCACTAGGGACTCTAGCAGTGGGTTCCAACAAGACTTGGGATGATGTTAGCTTTATTCATGTTGGTGTCAGTAGCTACAGTGAGCTGGGGCGGGGCGTAGCAGGAGGGTGGAGTTGGAAGTTGTTAGTACAGGAAGTTGGGTGGGTGTTTGCACTGTGAACTAGGATGGTCCATATGGCCACTGTAGGGACCCTGCCAGCACACAGGAGTTCAAGGCACAGCAGCCAGACTATTGGATACTGTGGACACTGTTAGCAGGAAGTTGGCAAGAGCAAGGCAGGGATGCATTAGGGCTGTAGCCAAACAGGGCAGGGTTCTGTTGCCAAAGGGCACTGGAGTGATGAGCTGGAAACCTAGGCTAACGACCAAGTCTATAAGTTGGCTAGGCCCACTTGAACTAGAAAAGGGGCCCTTTGAACATGTGCATTTCTCACACATATGTGAGGCTATGGGGTTGCAAGCTGATAGATTCGTGATTTGGAGGTCTGCACAGTCACATGATCGCTCCTGAAGATGTCTGGTGGATTTTCTCTGTCCTAATCATTTAGCATGGAAGTCGTCTAGGACTGAACCTCACATTTGGAAGGAATGTCTTAGGTAAAGTGGTCATGCCCATCTATCTCACTCGGCTCTGGACTTCCGATGTGGTAGGAAAAGCTGCCTCCAGCAAGAGAGGTCAGCCAGCAGGCCACCCTGATCAGGAAGCAACCTTGAAGAGTTCCTGTTGAACGCCAGTGAGTTGTGTCTTACATCCAGTAGTCTAGTTTTATATTCCCCTGTGTTTTCCCCTTTGCTTCTGCATAGTATTTAGTTAAGCTTGATCTAAGTACTCCAGTTTGACTGCATCTCTCCCACCGAGAAGAACGTAAGTGGTCCACGCCCCGCCTGGGCACAGCACGGGGAAGTGGGGAGCATCCTGAACCCTGGGCTTCAGTCACTTCCAGAGGTCAGGATGATGCAGGGCACCAGGAGGTCCAGCTTCCCGTTCTCCACGGGGCTTCTCTCCTTTGCAAACGGTGGAAGACCGGGTTTGTTTTGCAGAGGAAGATGTCCATTTCCTGACCTTTGGTGGTATTGAGGCTGTGATGCAGTGTACACCAGCTTCTTGGGCACAATATGCATGGAGCTGATGGCAGTTCAGCCTGATTTCAGACCCACCGCTTTGTGGCCTGAGACCCTGCAGCTCTGTGTGCTGTGTGCGCCGCATGAGACCCATTCTCAGAACCTGGCAGACCAGAGTTTGGTCTACAGTGGGAGGGTGTGAGGCTGCTGCTGAACAGCGCTGCGGTTGGCAGGGGCTGCAGCATCAACCTGCCATCTCTCCCTGGCTATGCACCTTCGGTTCCCAGCAGGGCCTGAGAGCCTGTCCTCCCCTGAGCCCTGGGTCTGTGCTCTCCGCCTTCCCGAGGGGCCTCCGAAAGGTCCTCTCTTATCTCCCTGCCAGCAGTGTGCCCCAGAGGCCTGCAACAGCCCAGCCCAAGTTGGTCTTGAGTGTCAGGGGCTGAGGTGACGACCTCTGCAGTGTGGAGCCCTTTGCAGAAGAATTCATCAGTGCTCCACATCCAATTAGAGAAAGCAGGCTGGACGAGACAATGGCCCAAACCCCTTGTTAAGTAACATCCCTAATTGATGACAGGGATGGTGCAGCACTTTGGAAGCCTGCTCAGAGTATATTTTAAAATCCTCCTTTCTCCTGGGCTGCCTGCCAGACTCCATGGCATGGCTCTCCCTGAGAACAAAGGAAGCTTTGAAAATCTTCCTCCCCCTCCTTCAGATGCTTATCTGAAAGGACATCTTTCCCCCTTAGTTGCTGCAATCATAAAAGCACAGGTGATAAACTGCTTCTGCGTAACCATCAGTGTGGAACCCCCATTCCCCAGCCCCAGCCCCAAAGCAGGAATTCCAGCAGCAGCAGCTGTGGCAACAGAGGAGGCTGTCTCCGCGGTGCCCACTCTGATCCTCCAGTCTCCAGGAAGGAAGCAGGGGAGGGAGAGGAGACAGGAACTTTGTTCAGTGACAACTTTTATCTCTGGGTTTTAGGCTGTTGAAATGTCAAGCCAGGGACAGATAGGATCTTGTGACAGTGGCTGCTGCCTAGCTCCAGGGGATAGAGGGGCTGGCGGTGGGCGAGAGGGGATCTGGAAGTGAAGTGGACACGTCTTGAAGTTAGAGGCGGGGCCTTGGTGTGACTGTGCTTCCGGGGTGGGAAGCAGAGGCTGTAGGGAAGGGCAATCAGATCCTGGGTTTGCCATGACCTTGAGAAGCTCTCTCTCAAAGGACAGTGACTGAACCATTTCAGAGGAGAATCTATCTGGTGTTTGATCCCAAACTATGAAATGTAGAAGTGATGGGTGGTAGTGAGGCCTGGGGTTTGGACTGGGTACTGGGCTCCTGGTCCCTGAATTGGCTGGAAGTGAGGTCTTTCTCCTTTAAAGGCCAGGTCCTGGCTCCTCCTCCTGGTTCAAAGCCCATCTGCAATTCCACCCTGACAATGGGAGGCAAGTTCAATGCTAGGCTCATTTACTGCTCAAGGCAGCACCACAAGCTCAGCTTAAATCAGCAGAATTTCAGATTTTTAAAGCTGTAAAAAAAAAAAAAAAAAAAAAAAAAAAAAAAAAAAAAAAAGCCTGGGCTGCTTTTGTTTTTGCTTTAGAAATTTACATAGCACCTACTGTGAAGCAGATATCAGTCTAAGCATATTAAGCTTGTTGACTCATTCTGTCCTCACCAATGAAACAAGAAGATATTGAGGCACAGAGTAAGTCATTGGTTCAAGGTCAGACAGTTATTGGCAGAATCAGAATTCAAACCCAGCAGCAATTGTTCATAGCTTCTATTCTTTTAAATTTTTGTTTGTTTATTTGTTTGAGTTGGAGAGAGAGAGAGAGAGAGAAAGAGAGAGGGGGAGAGGGAGAGGGAGAGGGAATCTCTCCCATCTGCTGGTTCACTCTCCAAATGCCCACAATAGCTGGGCCAGGCTGAAGCCAGGATTCTAGAACTCAATCCAGGTCTTAAAAAGCCCATTCCCCAAAGCTTGTCCTCTTAACTACTACGCCCTGGCAGTTTTCACTGTGCTTTTTGGGTATCGAAAGATGAATAGGAATTTCCCAGGTAGGAAATGGGAAGAAAAAATACAAAATACTTTGCTAGGAGAAAAACAGGTACTCACACAAAGATAAACCAGTTTGGAAATGAAAGGGAACTGGTGTCTGTTGAGCACCTGCCTTGTCTCAGACACTTTGCAAAGCATTTCAGGCATTTATTATTTCATTTTCAGCTTAACTCCATGAAGGTAGATATCATCCTCCCTTTATGCATTAGGAAGTTGAGGCATTAAGAAATTGAGAGGTTAAATAAATTGCACAAAGTCACGTAGCTTCTAAGTGGTTATCTCCATATCACATTGATTTGAATTAAAATTGGAACAAAGGCATTTAGCATTGTATTTAAGGCACTACTTGGAATATCCTCATTCCATATCAAAGTCCTTGGCTCAATCCCAGCTCTACTACTGATTCCAGCTTCCTGCTAATGTGCACCCTGGGAGGCAGCAGGTGATGGAGGAAGTACCTGATCCTTGGATGGGAGATCTGGATGTAGTTCCTAGCTCTTGGCTTTGGCCTGACCCTGTCCTGGCTCTTGTGGGCATTTGGGGAGAGAATCAGGGGAGAGAAGTTCTCTCTCTCTCTCTCTCTCTCTTGCTCTGCCTTTCAAATAAACAAAAAATAAACTTAAAAAAAATTATGAGGTCGGTGCTGGCTGTGGCGTAGCAGGTAAAAGCTGTTGCCTACAGTGTCAGTGTCCCATATGGGCACAGGTTCTAGTCCTGGCTGCTCCACTTCTGATCCAGCTCTCTGCTAATGGCCTGAGAAAGCAGTAGAGGATGGCCCGAGTCCTGGACCCCTGCACTTGCATGGGAGATCCAGAGGAAGCTCCTGGCTCCTAGCTTCGGATTGGCCCAGGTCTGGCTGTTGCAGCCATTTGGGAAGTGACCAGAAGATGGAAGAATTCTCTTTCTCTCTCTGCCTCTGCCTCTCTCTAACTCTGCCTTTCAAATAAATAAATAAATCTTAAAAAAAATAAAAAATGGAACAAATCAAAATTTCCTTAAACAAGACCCTTGAGTTTTTTTTTTTTTGTTAAGATTTGTTTGTTTATTTTAAAGTCAGAGTCAGAGTTACACACACACACACACACACACACAGAGAGAGAGAGAGAGAGAGAGAGAGAAGAGAAAGAGAAACAGAGAGAGATCTTCTATTTGCTGGTTCACTCCCCAAATGGCCACAATGGCTGGACGCATCTGAAGCCAAGAGCCAGGAGCCTCCTCTGGGTCTCCCATGTGGGTGCAGGGGCCAAAACTCTTGGGCCACTTTCTGCTGATTTCCCAGGCACATTAGCAGGGAGTTGGGTCAGAAGTAGAACAGCTGGGATTTGAACCAGTGCCCATATGGATGCCAGCACCACAGGCAGCAGCTTTACCTGCTATGCTACAATGCCAGCCCACTGTGTTTTCTGAATGTTTCTGTATCACTAGTGTTTCCCTGTTGAGAACATGATTTGGTCTTAAATTAATGTTCTGTATTCTAGTGGTCTATCAGCTCTGTGAGGATGGATTCTCTATATCATTTGTCAATGTTACGCCAATATTTGACATTATGGAAATATTGCATTAGTGAATGCAGAAATGCAAATTGTATGTGAATAGCCATCCAACGCTTCAATTCTCTCCATCCAATATACACTTGTATGTTACCTTTTGCTAGGCAGGGTTCTTGGTCTCAGCTCACTTGCTGACCTGCTCATCCCTCTGTGGCCACCATCAGATGCCTATGAGAGAGCTCAGGACATATTATTTATTTATTTTTCCCCAGAAGCCTTTTATTTAAGGAATACAAACTTCATACATTTCATAATTACAACTTTAGGAATACGGCAATTCTTCCTACCTTACCCATCCTCTCACCCACTCTTCCACCCCTCTTCCTCCTCCCTCTCCTATTCCCATTCTTATTTTTTTTTAACTAAGATCTATTTTCAATTAACTTTATACACCTATGATTAACTATGTTAAGTAAAGAGTTCAACAGATAGCATGAAAAAAAAAAAAAAACTGTTCCTCAACAGATTTGAGAAAAGAGCTGTTCAAAGTCATTGCTTCTCAAAGTGTCAATTTCACTTCTGTAGATTGCAAGGCTTGTTATTAATATACCCATCTTTCACTCTCAAAAGAGCCCCAGTAAGGAGGGTAAATTCTTTGATGACCCTTGGCCAGTGTCTGTCCACCAAGAGGCTTCTGGGTTTCCCAGCCCTGTACCTGTCTGCTGGGGAATAGGACCCAGTGCGGTCTGTGAGGGTGGAAGAGGTAGGAAAATCCCAGTGCTGTCCAGCTCTGCTTCCCCTTTCTCTGGCCTTCTCCTGTGGGCTGGCCATCCTCGGGGTGGGCATGCCTTAGAAGAGCTGGGAAATCACTCTGCTTGAGGGTCCAAGCTCTCTCTGCGTCTGAAGATGAGACAACTGAAATTTGGTGGCTTTTTACCTGTGCCCTCTGTAACCAGCCTCCCGCTGTCCCCAGGCGGAGGCTTAAATAAGATGTGCCGCGCTGGACTGGAGAATCAGATGTTGGATGATCGAGAGGGTACCATCTGCTGCTCACGTTTCAGACCCTGCAGGGAGCTGGGGTTTGGTTGGCGCTTATGGTTTGGCAGGCCCTGCCGAATTCAGAAACTGTGTCTGCATAGTCCTCACACCCCCCTCCACTCAGCTGGCTTGGAGGCCACCTGTGTGGTCAGACTCAGTGGCTCTGCGGGGAGACTACAGGGCCTAGGGAGGGGTGACAACTCACTTGCTGGGAGGTCTCCAGCAATAATTAATGAATTAGCCAATCAATTACTGTATTCACTTATTAAGTTTTCACTGAGCATAATGGGTATCCAGCCTAGAATTCAAGGGCACCTGTCTGAGAGGGCTCTGAGTGTTGAATGCCATGTTCAGTGCTGATTTATCCCCTGCCCATCCGATCGTGGGGGACCTGGGTCCTGGGGTGCTAACAGGAGCAGGGAGGCGGGCTGTAAAACCTCCCTGGGGGACATGAATGGAGGCTCTTCTTCTGGACACCCGGTACTTCATAGTTGGGGGCCCCCTCCAGAGGAGCAGCAGCAGCAGACTGTGGTCCCTCTTGCTCCACACTGCCCCATGCCCTTCCCCACCTGCCTCTCCTCTCCCCAAGCCTCTGCCTGTAGAGGAGTCTCAGCCAGCTCCCCTTTGCCCTCTGGAGGTTTTTTCTGGCATCTCAAGTCCCTGGAAGCTCTAGGAAATGTGGATTCTGCTTGTGCCACTGCCCTCTGACAGCTCCTAACGTTCTTCCCCCGACACTCCCAGACCCAAGCTGGGGATTCCCAGCGGGGTGAAGGCTCTGATCCGGGCATGTCTGCGCAGGGTCTGGCTTGGGAAAGGATGGGGCAAGCAGGAGTCTTGTGGGTGGGAGCCCTGAGAAACTTCCCGAACCACATGGGGTCTTCGGGGGTGCGTGGCTGTAAGAACCCACCTCCTGAGTGGCCTCCAAGGGGAAATCTTGCTTTCACCAAAGAACAGCAGTGAGAGCAGGAGGAGACTGTGAACTGCAGCGGCAGGAATATGGAGTCTCAGAGCCCTGAGTTCTAGGCTTGGTTCTGACCAAAAACTGCTTTGTATTCTCCTCAGTCGGGTCCTGTCATGTGTAAACTGGGGGACATGGTGACACCAGCATCCCCTTTCACTAGACTTCTGTCCTGCTGTGAATGCTACATCTGGAGGTGCACCTTTGCTCCTTACCAAATGTCTCGTGGAGAACAAAGAAAGCCACTGGGCAGGTGCTCCATGGGGAGCAAGTGGTGCTGGGGTGCACCTGGGCCCTGGTGGGTGGGGGCCTGATTTTAAGTGGCTGGGCAGCTCCTAAATATGGTAGTGTCCCTGAGGAGAGGTCACTCTGGCTGTCTCTGGTGGCAGAGAGATTAACTGCTCTTCTGTTAGCCAAATCACTGGTGCCTCTTTTCAAAACTACTGGAAAATCATTTGCATGTCATTTGCATCTCATTTGAGCACTACCTCATTTAACGTTCAGAAACCGCTGAGATTTCTTCCAAACCCCTGCTTCTGGTTCTCCCAGGTTGTCTTTCTCCCTCTCCCTCCTGCCCTACATCCACATCTGGTCCAGCTGGACAATCCTCACCTGCTTGGGCTCCACCTTCATGGGTCCAGTCTGGCCTGGGGGGCCCCTGTACAGTGCCTTAACTGCAGATGTTGGAGACCACCAGGTCCTAGCCTCTCAGGGTCTCCCTGCCTTAGCTTAACAGTTCCCTTGCTCTGCTTTCACTGAAATTAACTGACTGGGTGGAGGGCATGGTGCAACTGGCCCAACAGTCCCTGCTCGCCAGACTCATGAGACTTCTATCATGATCCCCTACGGATCATGTTTTGTCTTGTGGATTTCTTTTCTAGGAACGCCAGCTCTTGAGCAAAAAGCAGCTACCTCTGTCAGGCAGTCCCCAGACTGGAGCCCACTTTACCATCATCAGAATTCCCTGAAGAGCACCGTGTTGCTGGCCAATCAGAGCAAGGCCATGAGTGTCACCAGCCAACCAGGGACCTGGACATGTGCTGATCATGCATGTCTTAGCTCCAGCTTCAGTCTCTAAGAACCTTCACCCTGAACCCTTCAAAGAGGCCAGGAAGCAGGCGACAGCTGCCTGCTCCTTGTCCTGTGCTTTGCCATAAATGCCCAATTTCTTTCACCATCCTGGGATAGTGATTGGCTTGCTGTGGGTTGGGGGAGCAGACCCATTTTGGGGGGTCTTTAGCAAGTCCTCCAACCAGTCACAGAGGGATAGGAGCCCAGGGAGAGGCAGGAAGCCCGTTTCCAGCCACTGCTGGGAGGAGTCCGCCTTCGCTGTGGCCCTCCAATCCCCTGACCCCTGCCAGGCCTGGGCTCTCCTGAGCTTTCCCTTGGAGGGCTGAGCCTCCTTAGCTGCAGGCAGCAATGAAGAGAGTAGGAGCGGGGAGAGTTTACTATGTCCTGGGGAGAAAGAGGAAAACAATTAGAGAACTGATAGTTGTGTTTTGACTTGCAACCTGTAGGCTCCTGGGGAGGCCTGTGGGGATATCCATGTGTGGGAGCTGAGGAGCCTTCTCTTCCAGGAGACTCCAAAGCTCTAGGAGCCACTGGGAACCCCACTGCATCACTGTGAGGGAGCCGGGGCCTTCCCAGCCTCTCTCTCCCTCTTCCTCATCCCTGGCCAAGCCTGAAGACGGACCAGTAGAGGACATGGCTGCTGCCCCACACCCAGAGCCTAGGAACTGTCCCCACTGACATCCTTCCTATGGGAAGGGGCTGGCCAGAAACCCCTAAGTTTGTAGAAAACCCCAGTGCTCCAAGAACTTAGAGCTCCCCATCCCAGGGACAACCTTGTTTCCCTTCCCTGGCTTCTTTCAAATGGGGCCAGGAGCTGGTTAAGGGAGATGACACTGGTGGACAGGTAGGCCCTCCCATCTGGGACAGGCACCTTTTGGTTGCTCCTCAAGGCTCCACTGGCAGCACCTAGCACCTGGTAGCCAGGTCCTGTCTCTCCCCTAAAGCCTAGTGCCACTCTCCACTCCTCCCTGCAGCTTCCATCCAGCTCTTGGCCCACCCTGACAATTTGATACTTCAAGTGGACTTCCAAAAGTGTTTAGAAAATGGAAAGGGGAGAGTGTTTGGCCTGGTATTAAGCCAAAGGTTAGGACATCTGTCTTCTCGTGGGAGTGCCTGGGTTCCATTTCTGGTCTGGCTCCTGGCTCCAGCTGCCTGTTAATATGCACCCTGGGAGGCAATGGTGATGACTCAGGTAGCTGGGTCCCTGCTGCCCTTGTGGGAGACTTGGATTGCATTCCCAGCTCCCAGCTTCACTGCAGGCATTTGAGGAGTGATATGGCAGGTGGGAACTCTGTCTTTCTGCCTCACAAATAAATCAATGTTTATTTTGGCACAAAAAATTTTTGGAATCCAGGTATATTAGGGGCCTTCAAAAAGTTCACAAAAATGCATGTTGTGAAAAATTATGTGTGGATTTCAAATTTTTTTTACACCTACCAAAACAAACTTCTGATTCCGTTTCTCCATGAACTTTTGAAGTCCCCATGTCCCCTTCCTCAAATCCTGTGTGTGGGGTTGCTGAGCCTTGTGTGACTGTGAAGCTCAGAGACAGCAAATCTTGGTCAGCTCCCACTTTCCCCTAAACCCAGACACAGTAGGTGTCTTAGCCCCTACTTGACCGGCCCAGGTGCAGTGAGGAGCTGTGAGCATCAGGGCTCTTGTGGCTCTACCCATTTCCACAGGAGGGGACCAACCCCCGGTCTTAAGGAAGGTTTTGTCTCCCTGCCTTTTCATGGAACTGGGGCTTGGGAGAGGGTTATAGGGCAGCCTCAGACTTACTGTGATGGGGGTGGGGTGGGGTCAAGGCTGCCCAGGGAGATGACCCTGGGCTGGCTGGCATGGTGACCAGTGAGCGCTGTGCCTGTGTGAGCCATGAGCACAGCTGGTGGGCAGAGCTCATCATACAGGCGCTAATGGGGGCAGAGTGACAGGGAGTCTCTGTTCTCTCTTGGCCACGGCACGTGTCGCCTGCTCTTTTGCAGGTGAGCTGAGAGGTTTCCCTGGCTGTGTATGGGATCCCTTCCATCTGCAGCTGCTCAGCCAGGAGCAGATTCCCAGCTAACCGGGGGAAGGAGAACAGCACATCCTGGTGTCCTGGTGGACAGCTCCAGTGGAGTGGCCCCAGCCCCTCTACCTGTCCTCTGGGGAAGGACACTTTTCTTTACCCCAGAGAACAAGATGGGGCTGCCATACTCGGCTAATCCTGCTATACAGTCCTGCTGCCAAGACAGAACAGGCACTGGGAACGTCTGGGAACACTCTGAGAGCCTGATGCAGAGTGCAGCCCCAGCCCAAGCCTCTTCTTCGAGAGCTGTCTGTGTCCAGCTGGAGTCTCCCAGACAGAGAGCACTGGGAGTCAGCTGGCTCGCTGGGGCTCAGAGGTCGTCAGCAGGATGGGAGTTTCCATCTGGATGGAGAGGTCCGGCCTCCTGAGCTGCTGGCACCGTTTGCCTGTGGGACTCGCTAACAGCACAGGGCCTGGGTGCCATCTTGGAACTTCAAGTCACTTGTGGGGGGTGACACCCAGGATCTGTATCGAAGAGTTCCTAGGTGACGCCCCTGAAACACGGAGTCTGCTGATCTAGCCTCGTCCTTGCCCCCCTGTTCCAGATGTGGACTCCAAGGCTAGGGAAGTCAGGTGAGCTACTGGATGTGTGGCAGAGCAGGTCATCTCAAAGGAGGAGCCGAGGGCAGAGAGCGGGTTCTGGGGAGCTGGCCAAGAGCTGTGCAGCAGGATGATGATCTCTCGGAGAGCACCCAGCCAGGGCTGGGGGCAGCGTGCGGGGGTCCAGAAGCTCCTGATTGGAAGGCCGACCTGGAGGGGCTGATTGGGGTGTGTGCGAGCCTTGGCTGCCCCCACAAGATGCAGTGGGGTGGCAGCTGTGCACTGTGCCTAGAACTGTATGAGGGGACTTCAAAAAGTTTTCAGAAAAGTGGAATTCAAGGTAAATTTATTTTAGTGTAAAACTTTTTTGAAATTCATGCATAGTTTTTCATATTATGCATTTTTCATGAACTCTTTGAAGACCCCTTGTATGCTTGAATTTAAAAAGGTTTTTGCACCAAAATAAACTAATCTTTTAATTCCATTTCCTATGAGCTTTTTGAAGTACCTTGGTATTAACCAGTATTAACCAGTAAAAGACCATGGTGTCTGGAATCCACCTAGGGTTAAATGAGGCTTGCTCTATGGACCAAGGAAGCTGGAGAGATGCCTGACAGAGCTGGGGCCATGGCCACCCAGGAATCATGGAGGCTTTGAACAGAAACCAACAGAGGAGAGAGGAAGGTGGCGGCTAAATAACAAAAGGAGGAGAGCTGGCTTCCAGGCTTTGCTGAGGGAGGAGGGCAGAGGAAGGGAGGAGGGCAGAGGAAGGGAGGAGGGCAGAGGAAGGGAGGGAGGGCGGAGCCAGAGGCCAATGAGCTTCTGCTTCGCTGGCCTGCAGTTCTGGGTCACAAATTCCTGGAAACCCTGAGTTGCCAACAGCTCTGGAGGACCCTGATGATGGAATTGGTAGGGGTGGTGGGGGTCTCCTATGTGAGGAATGATATCTCTTCATGATGACGCTGCCCCTCCCTCGTTTTAATTGGAAAAAAAAAAAAAACCACCCTTGCAATCCTGCAAGGGGCAAATCCGCAGGATGGGGGATTGGGTCCCCTCATGTTCTTCCTGAATGGGCAGAATCCTAGAATGACCCCTGATGACCTTCATCCTTTTTCTTTTGAGTGGAGCAGAACCTAGGCATCTGGTATCCCTTGTAAACCTGTTGTGGCACCTCTGACCCTGAGAGAGGGAGATCAGTGGGGTGGGCCTGCTCTTAAGTAAATGAGCCCCTTAGCAGCAGGGTTTTCTCTGGCTGGTGGCAGAAGGGGACATGAGAGTGAAGCAGGAGGAGGATTCAGCGAGTTGTTGCTGGCCTGCAGATGGAGGGGCCCAGCTGGCAAGGAGTGTGGGCAGCCTGCAGGAGAGCAGCCCTGTGAGAGCCGGCAAGGGCATCGGGACCTCAGTCCTGCAGCCACAAGGCCTGGGCTCTGACAATAACTTGAATCATCTTGGAAGCCAATTCTCCAAGACCTCTGCAAGCAGGCAGAGGTCTTCTGAGATCCTAAACAGGGAATTCATTTAAACCTACCCAGCTTCTGACCTGCACACTTTGAACAAGTACCTTTGCTGAAAGCCATGAAATTTGTAGCAGTTTGTTGTGTTGCAATAGAAGACTCATACATTAAGTCTAACATCTGGTCATCTGGTGGAGAATCCATTCTTCTTTTTTTTTAAGATTTATTTTATTTATTTGAAAGAATTACAGAGAGAGGTAGAGAGAGAGGGAGAGAGGTCTTTCATCCACTGGTTCACTCCCCAAATAGCTGCAACTGCTGGAGCTGAGCTGATCCAAAGCCAGGAGCCAGGAGCTTCTTCTGGGTCTCTCTTGTGGGTGTAGGGGCCCAAGAACTTCCGACATCCTCTACTGCTTTCCTAGGCCAAAGCAGAGAGCTGGATTGGAAGCTGGAACTCAAATCAGCGTCCACATGGGATGCTGGTGATGCAGGCCCAGGCTTTTAACACGCTGTGCCACAGCACCAGCCCCAAACCATTCTTAATTTTTAGCCCCCCTGGCAGATAAAACCTGCTTCCCTGTCAGTGAGGAGCAGGCCTACTAAGTGCCCCTCCTCTTTGCAAGAACAGGGATAACTGGCATGCCTTGAACCTCACGAAAGATCTGGTGGTGATCTGGATGGTGATGGTGACATGATAATAAGAGCTGACACTGAATGACAATTCCCATGTGCCACCCATAAGCTCGGTGCATTCTGTCACCCACTTGATCCTCCCAGTGACCTCACGAGGTGGATATTTTTGTGACTCCCATTTTATGTATGAAGAAACTGAGGCTTAGAGTTAAGAGACCAGTGGAACCTGTTGTGAGGAGGTGGCTGAGCCAGGGTTTGAATGAGAGCCTGGTTCTAAAGGCTGTGCTCTTAACAGTATAATCTCTCCCTCCTTTGCGCTGTGAGCCCCATATTTTAAAAGATTTTTGTCGACCAAACAAACTGCATTTATCAAGTAATAATTTGTTTTCCTATTTTTTATTAATCAAAGCCATGTACAACTGCCAATCAGGGGCTCAGATCAGCATGAGATTAGTAGTGTTATCACACTGAGTCGATATAATTCCAGCCAAAAGCAGAGAAATGATGTCTCAGTTAGTAGTCGTGCAGTCTTATCTTTGGGAAATATGTCATTTCTGCAAGGCATACACAAACATTAAAATAGCTTGTGAGCCCTGTTACTACCTGGGGGAGCCCGTAGGGGTCTGGGGACGGAAGATTGGGACCACAGGTCTGGATCTTCCAGACCCTCCTTATCTGCTCTGCCCAGGCCTTCACATCTCTGAGACCTGTCCAGGCACCTTTCCCTTGGAGAGAGGGGGTGTCCCCAGCCACTGCCACCTCCAGGGCCAGAGCGGACACTGTGACATCTGCTCCAGTGCACTCCCTGCGCACATACACACACCCTCCCCCAGCGCTGTCCTCTCTTCCAACAGCGTGTCATTCAGTCTTGCCATCCCCATGGATGTACAGAGAACAGCTGTTCTTAGTGTCCTGACAAGGAGTCCTTAAGTACCATTCATTCACTCCAAATACATTTATTCAGCATCTACTATGTGCTAGGCAATTTTCAGGCGCTGAGGATTTATTATAAACAAGGGAGATTAAAGTCTCTGCTCTCATGGAGCTCACAGCCAGATTGAAAGATCGAACATTTACTAAGTGCTGTGGATGCTTTGTAGAGAAGTCCAGACGCTGGGGGCACACAGGCTGCAGCTCTTAATAGCCTAGAGACTGTCTAGGGAAGACTTCCTGGATGAGTAGGAGTTCTTTGCAGGGAAGGGAAGGAGTGTGCAAGGCTGGGGAGTCTGAGGTGGGAGGCACTGGGGACTTGTGCAAGGAGCAGTGCCTGGGCTGAGATCCTGGGCTGACTTGGTGTCTGAGTTGGGGGCAGGGAGGGAGGCAGGGTGAGGGGCAGTGCCAGCAGGGGCCTGGGCATGGGTTAGGGTTGGCAGAGGAGTGTTTGTTTGGTGTCAGTGCAAGTACACATCACCCCTCCTGTCCATCCCCACAAGGATTCACTGTCATATTCCGAGGGAGGAAAGGCTATGAAAAACTGCAGGAGTCTTTCCAGTTAGAGGCCGAGCTTGCAAGACACTGAGAGCTGTAGGTAGAGTCCATCTTCCGATGGATAGGGGTGAGAGGACTTTCTCTCCCCTCTGGAAGCTTGATATTTGAGTCTGAGCAATAAAGTGACAATACACGGATTTCCAGGACAAGCATACACGTATGTTACATTTACATGCGTGGGGCACCACTGGAAAGTGAGTATTCAGTAACCCAATGAGATGCAGAAGCTTGTGTGCTGTCTTCTTAGGGGACAGGGAAGTGGGGGATGCAGGGAGTTCTGGAGGAAGAGTAAATGGTCTTCAAAGGACATGATTGGGCGACAGGCTGGGAAAAAGTCCATCTGGGCTGTGGGTGTCGTGCCAATGCTCACCTGCCATTCTGTGATACACTCAGCTTCCCCAGGAAGATGGGGTACCTGGGGAAGGGATTCCTGCCATGGAACACCTCCCGGAGCACCCAGTCTTAGGGAGATGGGAGGCCTACAGGGAGAGCCCCTCCTGCTGCCCTCCAGGTGCCCTGCATGAAGCCCACAGAGGCATATTTTGGGCTATCGTTTTCTGAGACCCAGCAGTGGTTCCACCACTGGGAGAGAGCCCTCCCCTACCCTGGATAGAGCAGCATAGACACACAGGGCAATGGCCCAGGTGGCCTGGCTGGAAGGGTGGATGGCACACTCAGGTAGTAAAGGCAAGGTGAGTCAAGCTGAATCATAGGAAGTGAAGAGCCTGGTGCCACCAAGGAACAGAGGAGGGACCCTGGGGCTCTGGGTGAGTGCCCATGTCATCAGGGGCAGAGGGCAGAAATTCCTTGGAGACCAAGCTGTAGTGTAAGTGGGTTTGCAGAGATTTTTCATGCGATTTTTTGCCCTGGGTTCATCCCCTTTGTTGTCCTCTGAGCCTTCCTCATTACCCACAATTCCGGTGGTTTCACTGGTGGTAGTTCTTGGCTGGTGCTCTAAGTGAGCCTACTCGAAAAGTATCTATGCCCTGGGCCACACTTTCGCTAGGGCATGGGTTTTAGGGCTGGGCCCAGGATGCCAACAGGCTGTGAGCCAGTCCTTCTCCTGCCCTTCACCAGGGATGGGGCCCTAACTAATTTATTTATTTATTTAGATTTATTTATGTATTTGGAATGCAGAGTTATAGGAAGAGGGACACACACACATAGACACACACACAGACACACACACAGATATCTTCCATCTTGGTTAACTCTCCAAAGGTCTGGGCCAAGCAAAAGCCAGGAGCTTGGAGTGTCATCTGGGTCTCCCATGTGGGTGGCAGGGGCCCAAGCATGTGGGCCACCTTCCACAGCTTTTCCTAGGCCATTAGTAGGGAGCTTGATCGAAGTGGAGCAGCTGGGACACGAACCAGTGCCCATATGGAATGCCAGCATTGTGGGCTGTGGTTCAACCCATGAGGCCCCAGTGCCAGCTCCAGGACCCCGACTTAAGCATGAGGGAATTGGGAAACTCAAGCTGTCCTGTGAAACACCACTGGCCACAGCACGGGCTGCCTTCAAGATGACTGAGACAGGCTGAATGCCAGTCTCTCTGCAAGTCCGAGAAGCAGACTAGACAGGCACCAGTGCTCCCATTTCACAGATACGGTTCAGAGAGGCAAGGCGTTCTTGCCTTGCAAGAACACAGCTAGTGAGTGCAGAGAGAAAACTGTCAGAATAATGGGAGACGGGCTGCTTCTGAGGCCTGAGGGGGCACACGTAGCCAGGAGTCAGTCTTGGAGCCTGTATTAGTCCCCTTGGGCTGTTGTAACAAATGTCCCTCAGCTGGGTGGCTTCACCCAGTGGGAATTCATTCCCTCGTGGTTCTGGGGGTTGGAGTCTCAGTTCTAGCAGGGTTAGCTCTTTCTAGGGTGCTGAGAACCCATTTTATGCCTGTCTCCTACCTCCGCCGAGCACCTGCACGCCCTGCTGCTTGGTGGTGAATGTGTGTGTCTGTGGCCAAAATCTGCCTCTTGTTACAAGGGTCCTGGTCATTGCATTAAGACGGGAGTACTCTAACCCAGTGTGATGTCAGCTTAACGGTTTCCAAATAAGGACATGGTCGCAGACTTAGGAGCAGGGGTGGCGAGGCAAGAGGGGCCGACTGAGGGCCTGGGTTGAAGGTGTCCATTGCTCTTGTGTCTCAGGAGTACTGGACAAGAACACTGGAAACCCCTTCTTACTGCGCACACACCTTGCCCATCTCCAGCTCTGTCCTCTTGCCCCTCACTGCTCCGCCCCTTATCCCGACTTCCGTCCACAGGCAAAGGTGTGCTGGCAGGTGGATAATGTAATAAAGATGAATCATGATTTCTCTGTCCCAGGCACGATGCTAAGAGCTCTGTGTGCATTGTTGCATTTCTCCCTCACAGCAACTCCGTGAAGTATCAGGTATCACTTCTTGTCTTCACTTGGCACTTGAAGAAACCAAGCCGCTGGGAGAAGATGTCATGTGTCTGAGGTCACAGATGCCACAGGTGGCATGAAGGGACTTCTGACCCAGCTTGTGATAGGACTGGGTGCCCAAGCCTCTAGCTGCTCCTGACTCCCTCTGTCCCTCATGGGCCTACTCCCTGCAGAGTGAGGGGTAACCTGGGAGAGGTGGGCAAGCCCAGGCTGGGAGGAAGGGGAAGCAAGGGAGCTCTAAGAGACATAAAAGCAGAACAGGGAGCAGAGAGCCTCCATTCTAAAAGGCTTTGAACTATTTCCAGCCAACCACATAGCATCTTCCTTCTCCCACTCCTCTGGGGCTGCTGGGAACAGTGAGAGGAGGAAATGAGGCTCCCACCTTCCCGCTGTTTTTGCGGGGCCTGGAGCAGTTCCCCACCCCATTTGCAAGGCCATAAATAATCGAGATGTATTACTCAGGGATTGCCATGGTAACATGTCTAGGTTACCAGGGATGCAAGATCCAAACAAAAGTATTCGATTAAATATTTCTGGCCACTAGAGGAATCCAGCCATGTTGCAGTGGGATGTGGGGGAGGGGCCAAGAGCTTACTGCTGCTTTCTCCTTCTCTTCTCTCTCCTCAGCTTCTTCCTTAGAGAATCGGGCCTCCGCAGGGAGGGCCCTCTCCCCCTCCTCTCTTATTCCCGGGCCTTTCCCTACTCTTAAGATGCAGGGTTCCCACCTACAACCCCCTTTTATACTGTAAGCTGTAATTCTGAACTCAGCCCTGCAGGAGAGATACCTTTGTTCTCAATGAACACACCCTCTTCTAATTGGCTTGGGCTCCAGTTTCTTCTCCGACTAAGAACCATGCCCAAATACATCATCCTTCTTAAATGGAATCAGCAGGCCTGCGGGCTGGGTCCCCCCAGTACGAGTGTGATATAGCCATGGGATTACGGTAGCTGCAGACAAGAAACAAGGGTAGGATTGATCTGGGCTGGAGTGGCCCCATCCTGGTCCTGGGGCTGCAGAGAGCTGCTCAGTGGTGTGGTGCTTGCTGGAGCCCCGCTGGGGAATGTCTCCATTCCCTGAACCGCACAGACACTATCAATATGTTTCTAATAAGCAGGCGGTGTTTGTTTAACATAAACTTGCTCTGCTCTCCAAGGCAGCTGAGAAAGCGCAGAGTGAGGCAGAGTTTAGCAGGTGTGATTTAAGACATGTTGGCAGGTCTCAGTGTGGGCTGGGGACCAGATAATCTCTCAGCAGCTGTGTCACCGTCTCTGTGGCTCCACCTAAAGAGGCTGAAGCAGGGAGAGGCTCAGAGATTGGCTAGTTCAAGGCCTTCCTTTTCAAGAAAGGGCGCTGAGTGCCAGGTGAGGTGAGTGCGCTTACTGAAAGCCACCCAGCCATTAAGCTGCTCCCTTCCATGTAAAATTTGATTTCCTCACCTGATGCATCTTCTCCATAGAGGGGTGCAGCCTGGGGGGGACTCTTGGGATGTGTACATAGCCCCAGAATCTGGAGGAAGGGGGGCTGGGGAGCAAGAGACGCCACGCAGCCACCAGGCCTATTGGGACACCCTTCAGCCTGCCCAGCCTGGCTGGTGCCTTGAGCTTCCACCTTGCCCTGTTTGCTTATAAACAAAGCCCTCCTGCCCCTGGATATCCCTGGAGGGTCCATGTGTGTTCCTGGGGCAGAATGGGGCCTAGCAGACTACTGATCAGCTGTCCCTCTCAACAAGGAGGATTTCCCTGTACCGGGGCCACTGCTCTGCCCAAGTGCAAGCAGGTGGGCTTTTCCAAGCTTTAGCCCAAGCAGCTGGGCAGCAGAACCTGGCCTGGGCCAGATAATGCACACCTCCTTATCACCTGCCTGCTCCCACCCGTCCCAGGCTAGTTAGCATCTCATACATTGTTTATGAAGCATTTGTCTGGGGCTCAAGGTGAGCCAAGGAATCAGCGACAAATAAATAAATAATTCCAAGCCATGCTGAGTGCAAGGGCCTGGAGGGAGGGCTGCAGGCATTGTTTATCTTGGGGGCTTGCATATTTTATCTCCTTGCAATCTCACCACCCCTTTCCCCATTCTCCGTATCTCCTGATGGTGCTATGATGAGAGTTTATATTATTTAGCATGCTGGTTTGTAAGTCTATTTACACCCAGGCCTCATTGGTTGGTTTGCGTGAGAGAGGGAGAAAGAGAGGGAGAGATGGCCCATCCTCAGATTAGTTAAATTGGAAATAAATTGGTTGTTAAATAAAAGTCTTCTGTGGAATGTGACAGTGATGAATGAGGGATGGATGTGCCTGGGGGAGGGAGTGGTGGCTTTCTGGCCCTGGAAGCCTGGGCAAGATCCTGGGCTGGTCTGGAGTTTGGAGGCAGAGAATGGGCCGCAGGGGCAGATGCTGGCATCCATTTGGGGAGGGGAATCCAATCCTGAAGACTTGAGCCTGCACTTAAAGACCACCTAGGTGTCTCCGATTTCTTGATTGTATAATGTTGTGATATGTTTTTCTGACTTTACAGATGAAGTAAATGTAGTAAGATGACTTGCCAGCGGTCATTGTCAAATAAAAATCAAATCTGGGCTTAGTAAGGAGGATTTTATTCAGAAGTATTATTGCAAGGAGGAAAAGCGAGCCTGGCAACGGGAAGACGGCTCTGCAAGTAGCTCCAAGATCTGCCAGCCTCCCAGGAGTGAGGCAGGGCATTTCTGTCCCCAGAGGGCAGACAGCAAGCTAGGAAGAACAGGTGTGAGAGAGGCGGGTCAGATGGTAGGTCAGAGGGTGTCTCACCTGAGGGCTGCTTTGTCTGCTGGCACAGGCTGGGATGGGCCAAAGCTCAGGGTCCTGGGAGAAGGAGAGAGGCTGAACCCAGGTTTGGTTGCCAAGTATTTCGTTCCAGTCGATCAGTGGGGACAAGTAGCTCCATGAATCATTCATGAGGCGAAGAATGGAACTTTGGACAGTCTGTGCCTGACCTTGTTACAGGTTAACACAGGGCGCATCTGTGAGTCTGCTTTAAGTTACACAGGAAAGGATGTCTGTCTTTGTGTAATGAGCTGTTTTCGGGATCCCAGAGGGTGCAGAGATTTCTTAACCTCCACCGCTGTCGAGAGTACAGGGCACAGGTAGAATTCAACACCGCCCATCACGCAGTCACACTGGTAGAGTCGAGAGGAAGATGGAGAGAATGATCCTCAGGATGCTGAGCCAGTCAGAGCAGCTGATGGTTCTTTCCATTTGGTGGGGAGAGTTGGGCCTGGTTGGAAGCAGGATGGGGTAGGGACTTGATTTCCCACCTCTGGGAGTTGCTGATGGTTAGGGTGGCCCTCTCTTCTCCACTTAGTTCATCCTCATGAGAGCTAGAGATGGAGCCTGGGGGAGGGGAGGCCTTCTTCAGGGGAATTAGACTCTTCCTTGAAAGGTAACAAATTCCTCACTAATTATGCAATTATTTTATTATGCAGCCTTAATGAAAAAAATACACAAACCACTCGAAGCCTAAAAAGAAGGCTGTAGCTAGGACTTATCCAATTTAATAAATCCTCTCCATCCTGTAATTATTTCCTTGATTCTTCTTAATGCAAGTCTGCAGGAGGGTGGCATCCTGGTCTCTCCCTGACTGTGGCAGGGGAGCACAGGCCCACAAGGAGCCAGAGGGCTGCTGTTCCCCTTCTTACCCTGCCTGCCCTCTCCTAGTGGGTGCTGAGCATGTCCACCTGAGTTGTTATAGACTCCACTCCTCGCCTTCCTTCTCCGACCTGCCTTCTTCCCCAGAAAAGGGGTGTCAGGGCCGCAGGAGGAGGACAGGCTGAGTCGTGTCGGACTCCCTTAGATGAATTTGGGCTTTAGTCTTTCCCCTAATAATGCCTGCATCTTTTACCTTTGACCTTGCACTGCCCTGACTTGTATTCCATTTCCCCAGCCTTCCTCTCAACTAGCCATCACCAGCCCCAGTCCCTGTGGGCTGAGATGATCGAGTGACGGTGTTGCTGCCCCTTCAGAGTCATAGATTTCAGATAGGCCTGGGCTCAAAGTCTGGTTTAGCTAAGCACTGCTCTGCATTTTCTCTGTCGTCCTTATCTGTACAAGGAGGGTATTGACACCTTTCTCCTTAGGGACGTGTGTGGGTCAGAGGAGATAACTGGCCTGAAGAAGGTGGCAGATGCTTGACACATGGCTGCAGCTCATCGAGTTTCCTTCCATGCCCTTTCCCTCCCACATCTCCTTGAAGTCTTAGCACAAATATCTGAAGGTTGGGGAGACGTTTAGGGCAATGGAAACTTTCTTGGTTCCCCTGAATTTCTCTCATAGTCTCATGATGGTGCTGTTGTAAGGGGCACTTAGACTCTGCAGGGGGTAGTTGGGCTGGAATTTGGGGGTCCTGTTTCTCTGTCCCCAGAAGAAGGGCAGGGCCAGCAAGCACTCCCTGGGTAGTGCCTGTGCCATTAGCATTGCCATGGCAACTGCAGGTGGGATTCCTCAGCGTCCTGAGTCAGGCCAAAGCAACAGTGTGCCCTCATGCAGGATGCCAGCCATGCCAGGGTGTTAGCCCCGGCCCTTACTGCCCAGGGCAGTGAGCAGTGTGAGAAGGATGTTCCTGCCCAGTGGAGCAACGCCTCTCAGCCCCTGAGTCCCTGCCTGCCTCTAACTCAGGTGTTGGCTGGCTACTAACCTAGCACCTCTGGTGAGGAGTACCGTCCTTAGGCACCACCTCAATGCTGTGTGGTCCTGGCCAGGCAGCCTGAAATCAGATCAGCCTCACTGAATGGTGTTTCTAGGGTTCACTAGTGGTGTCTTCCTGAGTTAGAGTTACATAAACTCTTTCGATTTTGATTTCATTGTAATAGGATATCTCTTGGGGGTTGTTGTGAGGGTCATGCAGAATGATGTTTAGGAAAGAGGTGGTTTTAGAAGTTTATTTCTATTTATTTTGAAAGGTAGAGTGACACAGGATGGTGGGGGAAATGAGGGAGGGGGAGAGAGAGAGAGAGAGAGAGAGAGAGAATGTTTCCCATCTGCTTGTTCATTCCCCAAATGCCCGCAACAGCTGGGCTGGGCCAGGCCAAAGCCAGTAGCCTGGAACTCCATACGGTTCTCCCACGTGGGTGATAGGGACTCATGAATTATTATCTGCTGCCTCCCAGGATGCATTGACAGGGAACCGGATCATAAGTGGAGGTGGGATTCAATCGCAGGCACTTCAGTATGGAAGGTGGGCATCCTAGGCAGTGGCTTAACCCACTGCACCACAGTGCCCTCCTCAGGAAAGAGTTTTCTTAAGTAATAAGCACTGATTGAATGATGTGGTGATGGGTGGAGTCAGGCTGGCACTACTGGAACATCTATAGTGTGTCCATTTGTGTGAATCCATTAACCCTCATGAGGTCCCTGGACTCTACACACCATGAGGTAGGACTCGATTTCTTCATGGTGCCTGTGGCATCGAGAAGCTAACTAAATCACCTAAGTTCAATTAGCAGAAAAGAGCTAGAACTTGAGCTATTATCAGCACTTGCTCTGTAAGAACCTGTGAGATCACTGTAGCCATCGCAGCTGTTTAAACACAGGCGCACACAACAAGCAGATCTCATTGCCTTTGGGGGATGTGGCTATGCCCCCGGAAGTGAATCTGGAGGCCCTTCACCCCTGTGGAGGAGGCTGCTGGGATCCCTGGGGCCCCACAGAGCCTTCGTGCCCTGCCCTGAAGACAGAAATAGTAAATAAAAGAACTTGTGAGAGATCACTCTTCTTATTTTTAAAAAAGGATTTATTTGGCACACCGGGTTCTAGTCCCAGTCGGGGCGCCGGATTCTGTCCTGCTTGCCCCTCTTCCAGGCCAGCTCTCTGCTGTGGCCAGGGAGTGCAGTGGAGGATGGCCCAACTGCTTGGGCCCTGCACCTGCATGGGAGACCAGGAGAAGTACCTGGCTCCTGCCATTGGATCAGCGCGATGTGCTGGCCACAGTGCACCGGCCGCAGCAGCCATTGGAGGGTGAACCAATGGCAAAGGAAGACCTTTCTCTCTGTCTCTCTCTCTCACTGTCCAGACAGTGACAGGCAGAGTGACAGAGAAAGAGAGAGAGATATCTTGCATCTACTGATTTACTCCCCAAATGGCTGAAATAGCTGAGACTGAGCCAGGCCAAAACCAGGACCCAGGAACTCCATCTGGGTCCCCCATGTTGACTGGCTTCCCAGACACATTAGCAGGGTGCCGGGTCAGAAGCAGAGCAGCGGGACTCCGATGTGGGATATTACAAGTGGCCGCTTAACCTGCTGTGCCGCAACACCTGTTCCTCACTCATATTGTTACTGACTCATAAAGAAAGTTTTAAAAATTTATTTATTTATTCATTTGGGAGTCAGAGAGACACACAGAGAGAGAGTCAGACAGACGAAGAGCTTTTATCTGCTTGTTCACTTCTTAAGTGCTCACAATAGCTGGTACTGGGCCAGGCTGAAGTTGAGAGCCTGGAGTTCAGATCTCTCACAAGCCGTCACTGCTGCTTGCTAGGATCTGCATTGACAGGAAGCTGAAATTAGGAGCCAGAGCCAGCGACTGTACGTGGGTATTCCAATGTGAATGTGGCAACTTAACCCTTAGGCTAAGTGCCTACCCCATAAGGAACTTTTTTTTTTTTTGAGTGTTGTATTAGTTAACATTCTCCAGAGAAATAGAACCGATAGTGTGTGTGTGTGTGTATGTGTATGTGTGTGTGTGTTTGCAGATACAGACACACACACACATACTTGGACACCAAAGTCCAAGTGCAGGAGGAAGAAGATGTTGTGACCCAAGGATAGAGAACAAACTTGCTTTTCCTCTACCTTTTTGTTCTATTTGCACCCTCAATAGATTGGATGACGCCCACTCTTGTTGCAGAACAAGGTTCTTCTCTACACAGTCTCTATGCACTACGGACAGGGGAGACTATGATAAAGCCATGCATGGAAACAGGCAACATGAGTTCTGAAAGATCATCAGGGGCTGCTCTCCCTGGGCTGGGGTCTTTAGAGAAGCCTTCCTGGGGAGGGGGGGAATGGGTCAAGATTTGGGTTCTCTTTAAAGAAGGGGTAGGATGTGAAGAGGCAGTGCAGGTAGGTGGGCAATCCCGGTGGGCACTTGGACCATCTGGACAGAGGCCTAGAAATATACTGAATGGTGGAGGAGATGAAGTGCTGTTAAAACTTGGCCTGGGTTATTTTCCGCTCAGTGCTGCTGAGAGTTGGCCGTTGGTCACAGGACTCAGTGCAGTAGCAGAGGCGGATAGCTACGTGCCCCTGCAGCGCCGGGTTGCCGCACAGTTGCCTTCTTCCTTTTAGAATTTTGCAGCAGAGTGGGCACTAAATCACTTTTGAGTGTTGCTCAGCTCTTGCTGTGTCAGCTTCTGTCCTATGAAACAGCCAATCCAGTGGCTTCCAAGCTCGCTCTCTCACTCTTCAAAGGTCAGCCTCAGCTTGATCAGACTGACACCCTCCAATGCTGGGATCAGAGGAGGTGGCACGTATGCTGCCAGGTCCTTGTCCAGCTAAGCCAGACTTCCAAGTGCCCACAGAGCAGGCTTCGGACTTGGCTTCTTCCCTGTCATCCAAAGCCCCAGGGTGGGGATGAGCAGTCAGACTTGATTGTGTCTGGTAAAATGAGGGCAGGTTTGTGCACTGTCAGGACCAAGCAACGTGAGGGTGAAGATCACATGGGCTAGCTGTGGGTAGCTGAGGGGGTAGATGCATACATCAGAGGCGTGCTTGTTTAGGGTAAGTAGATGGAATGTGGATCTCTAGGCCTTCAGCTCCTTCCTTGTACCCCACTTCCATGCCACGTTGGGTGTTGAAGTAATTCAGGATTCCCACAGAGTGACTTTTCCTCCCTGACATGATCCTTTGTCTTATCTCCTGGTAGGACCTCATGCATTCATTCCAAGCCAGGTCCATCATTTGTGTGTAAGGGCATTCTGGGCATTATGGCATTCCATAATCACAATGTGGCCCCTTCATTCAGGGTGACTCAGATGACCACACTGAGCAGGGTGACTGTCTGATTCCTTAGGCCCTGAATTTGGGCTACTTAGTCTTCATGCCTGTATGGCTGCTGGACAAATTCTCTTTCAAAGCGTTGTTTTCCCTCTGATTCTCTTCTGTGGGCGTCTCGTTGACACCTTGTCTTTTGATGGTCTCCTATTTTCCATGCTAGGCTCTCCAGTCAAGCAGTATGGCCCCCTGTGGCCCCTGATCCAGAACCAGTCCAGTGGGCCCTGCCTCCGCTTCCTCTCTGATGCCTGAATTTGTAGCCTTTGTCTCTGAGGAGAGAAATTTCCCTTTTTTGCTCTCCCTCCCATCGCTACCTTTTCAAACTTGCCCTCTTTTGTGTTCGCCCACTGGCTGTTTGCCTAAGCTTCTTTCTCTCATTAGTGGCCCAGCCAGACCATTCTCTTTCTTCTACACTTGGAACGTTTTTCTATGTTATCCCACCCCTGCTCTCCATCAGATTTTCTTTATCGGGGGTCTTCTCCCTTGAGAGTGCTGCTTTTGAAGATAGCTGGATTGATAAGCTAGAATGGGAATGGTGACATACTCATAATCTGGCAGGCCCTTCTGGAGTTGTGTCTCACCCCAATGGAATGGTGAGAATTGCAGGCAAACTCAAAGCCATAGATTGAGGTTCCTGGGAAGGACATCTTCTGAAAATCCTTGTGCTTCAGATGGTCTTAATCTCAGAGAGAGTTCAAGATTAGGCCTACCATCTGGGTGCTGTTGGTTTCTTCTTTTGTCTGCCTTTACCTTATAGTTTGTCCCTGAACTTTGGACTAGAAACCGGGTTGTGACATACAGCGACAACAAGGGGTGTGACACACTTTGTTCACACCTCTTCCTGTAGAAGGAGTGTGACACAGAGCCACCAGGACTCCTGGTACATCCAGGTGTTCCTTCTCTTCTCTTCTCCTTGTTGGTGACTCTCTTGGATGCTCCTGGAGGGGAGAAAGGATGGCTCTTTATGCCTGAGCTCATCCAATGTTGACTCATGTGGCCCAGACGCCTTGGGAGTCTAAGGTTGCAGTGTTTATCAGCCTTTCCCTCCTAAACTGCCATCAATCTCTCACTCTGCAGACCTCACCATGAGAGAAACCAAAGCCCCTCTTTCCAGGAAGACAGTTTGTATGTTTACAGGCATTGTGTTGTTATGATTCTCACTTCCAGTAAATTTTAAAGACATAAAAAACTGCCTGAGTATTGTTGGGAGCCTATTTTATTGCTATGACTTTAAAACAAACAAAAATAGTAATTCCATTAGTAGCTGAAATCATGGCAGTTCTGTATCGTTGAGTATAAATTTTATTGCTACGGTAACTGTGTACCACAAGATAATAAACACTCAATTGAACAGTGGTTAGTGGCAGGCCGGGTGGACAGGAGACAACACATCACACTTGCAGGGCCACCTGGGAACTGAGGTGGAGGATCTTCAGTGTTCTGAGAGCCAGGCTTTCTTGTGGATGGGAAGGATATGGAGGGGGTAGAGAGAGCATGGACTTGTAACCAGGCAGATCAGCGCTGGAAAACCTACTCTGATCTTTCTATCTGTGGAACGCTGAGTAGGTCACTTAGTGCCAGCAAGAAAATGAGGCTCATCTGTCAGGTTGTGAGGATTAAATGTGACACTGGATATAAAGTTTCTTATACATTTCATGAAGGCAGAGCCCCTGTCTCAATTTCCAATTTAATTCTATTATAATAGTTTCTATTATACATATATATTTATATGACATTACATTAATTAAAAGGCAGAGACACAGAGAGAGAGAAACAGCCAGACAAAGATCTTCCATCCATTGGTTCACTCCTCAAATGCCTGAATCAGTCAGTCTGGAACCCAATACAGTGTCCCGTGTGGGTGGTGGGGATGCAAGTACTTGAGTTGTCACTTGCTGCTTCCCAGGGTGCATACTGGCAGGGAGCTGGACTAGAGGGTAGAGTCGGGACTCGCCAGGCACTCAGAGTTTGGGAATCTCAAACAGTGTCTTCATTGCTGTGCACCTGTGCCCTTATTTTTACTGTTACATTACTGGTAGATAATTAAACTTCTCTGATCCGGTTAGTCCTCTGCCTCTTCTAGTTGAACCAGCAGTCCAACCCTTCCAATCTAGTGCCCTCAAGTCTGAGAGAACTACAGGGCAGCCATTAAGAACTCAAAAGAAGGCTTGAGTAATAGAGGAAGAACCAAAAGGGCTTCCCACCAGCCCATGAGGTTGACTTGCAATGCGTGTTGTCTATTTTAATCTTTTGGCCAAACATTTCTGAAGCAAATTATAACAGATGAGTTAATAGTGAGACTCCCAGATACAAAACACATCTCAGATGGGCCAGGGGTTTGTTACTTGATTTATGAGAAACAGTTTTGGTGTAAATGTTTGTTAGAACCAAGTTCTTGTTATAGGTGATAAATGGTATTATTACACGTTAGTATGAAAAGTCGTGTCTCTGGATTTTTCAGATTGCACCTGATCAGAGCTGTGTGGCTGGAAACATTGCTTTCCTGTGCTCTCACCCGGCCGCTCTCACGGTTCTTTATCAACTTTATGTCTCAGTTGTCACACCTGCATGCTCCTGTCAAGCATTAAAAGTTCTTTATTTGCAAGTGAGAAGGCACCTCTTAGCCTCATAGATGACCTTCTGGTTTTTGAATTATTAGCTCTGTTTCTTGGAGAGACTTGGGCAAGGCTAGCCAATGAGGGAACCTGGGCTTCCTTACCTGTAAAAGGTAGGGAAGTCCACAACTTGGACTTTCAGGAGCAGGTGCCCTGTTTTATTTTTCTGTCTCTCTCTAGTGCTGTGCATAATGCCTGGCACTCAGTCGTGCCCACCCAGCCGCTTCGGGTGGAATGAATGCGTGAACCCTACTGTCTGTGGGAAGCCTAAGACGATGAAGACTGGGATGGGTTGTTTCCCAGATGCTATGAGCAGAGGATTCTGTTAAGCTTCCTTCTTTCTTCCGCAGCCTTAGTTGGCCCTTTTGTCTTAGGATATGCTTGGCTGGTTTAGCTTCTAAACCCTGATGCTTCTGTGAGTTTTAAGCTCCTGCCCCATACCTCCCCTCATTGTCTGATTCTGAACCCCATCCCATGTGGATGGAGTTGGCAAACAGTATATAATTATATTGGAAATCACAGGCTCCCAGAGAATGGGGAATAATTATGCCTAATAGGAATGAAATGTCCTCCACAGGGTGGATGACAGTCCGACCCTATATTTACCTTCTAATAATATAGCAATTACAATCTAATAATTACCCTGGTACTGGCTGGCACCTGCCCAGCCATTAATTGGTTAATCACCATCATGCCACACAGGGAATTGAGGAACAGGCCTGCTCCTTAATTTCCATAACTTAAACATCTTCAGCTCTTAGGGAGCCTTGGGAGGTAGTCATGTGGTGAATTTAAAGAAACAATGACTCATGTAAAAGGATTGGGGTTCTTAGTCAAGGGTCTTTAACCCAGGAAGGCAAGTCCAGCCCTTTAGGGAGTGGTGGGGGAAATCCACTGAAGTCAAAACGACTCTCTTCCCTCCCATCCTTAACCCTAGGAAAGGGCCAGAGAAGTTGAGGGGAATCATCATTAAGACCAGATTAAATAGGGGCCGGAGCTGTGGCGCAGCGGGTTAACGCCCTGGCCTGAAGGACCAGCATCCCACATGGGCGCCGGTTAAAGACCCGGCTGCTCCACTTCCGATCCAGCTCTCTGCTATGGCCTGGGAAAGCAGCAGAAGATGGTCCAAGTCCTTGGGCCCCTGAACCCACATGGGAGACCTGGAAGGAGCTCCTGGCTCCTGGCTTCAGATGGGTGCAGCTCCAGCTGTTGTGGCCAATTGGGGAGTGAGTGAACCAGTGGATAGAAGACCTCTCTCTCTGTCTCTCCTCTCTCTGTGTAACTCTAACTTTCAAATAAACAAATCTTAAAAAGAAGACCAGATTAAGTGGCCCTCCTTAAACTTTAATGACATCTCTTGTTTCCCCAGTCTGCTTACTGAGCACACGCGTAAAGCAGTGCACCCTGCCTCCTTGGCGCATATTGATTTTGCCCTTTCCCAAGCCTCTCCCTGGAGACCTTGCTGACTTTCTCTGGCGGGGTCTCTCCACTGCTCCCTAGACCGGGAGTTTTCTGTGTAAATCATCCCTTATATCGTCTTTATGACTGGTCCAGAGCAAGCACTTAAGTGCTTGTTAAGTGAGTAGTATTTAGCAGGACAGTTGAGGAGAGGAAAAGTACACAAGCTCCGGGGTCAGTTAGACCTGCGTTCAGATTCCAGTTTTGTCGCTGATTGGTTGTGTGACCTTGGACAAACAAATCATTTTCTCTAAGACTGGGAATAATACATAATTAGTACACTGTGCTTCTCACATGTTACATAGCAGACACCAAAATGGATGTTAATGTCGTAGTATGTACTCTGTACTGTCTTTGCATATTAATGCATATCATATGTATATACATATGAAAACACATGGAAATGTGTATATGGGCAAATCAAAAAGTTCATGAGAAATGAAATTAAAAGATAAGTATTTTGGAACAAAAAGATTTGGAAACCCATGCATGGTTTTTTCATGAACTTTTTGAAGATTCTCTGTATGCATGAATTTCAAAATTTTTTGCACCAAAATAAATGTTTTTATTGCATCTTTCATGAACTTTTTGGAGTATTCTCATGTGTGCATGGATATATATATATTCATATAGATATGCATATAAATGTAGTTAAAATAGGTAGGTATTTTTCTCTTCTTGTTTTCGTGGAGCCAGAGGCAATGGAGGGTTGGAGCCCTGGTTGTTTCCTCCTGTGGCCTGTGGGAGGACCCATACTCTGTCTCAATCTACAGACTCTTTGGAGATCAATCAAATGCTATTGAGGGAAAATCACGCTGCAGGTGCTTGCAATACAGCTTTCACGCATGTTATTTCTCTTGGTTCTCTCATTAAATCTGCAAGGGGAAAAATATTGTGAAAGACAGAAAATGCTGATGAATTAAGGAGATAATTTTATTAAGACTATTTGCAGCGGGGAACACATCAAAGAAAAGGCAGGGAAGGGGACTTGGGTTTTCTAGGGGCAGGTAAACAAGGGAACCCTCAGTGAGTCTTCTGGAAGGCACAAGGAACAGTAGCAGTGGGTCTTACCTGGGAGAGCAGGTTGGTCCTTCAAGATTAGCCGTTTGGGAACACAAACAGTGGGGGATTTCTCAACCTTTGAGAGCACAGGGCTCAGGTCAAGATCAGCATTGTTGATATCATCCTGATGTTTGTAGTTGAACAGACTGAAGCTACTAAGAGAGGGCAAATAATTTGTCCCATGTCACTGCCAGGCAACCTGCTAGGCCCCATGGCTGCCACCCACTGCAGATACAATGACTTTTTTTTTTTTTGGTTTGTTCTATCATTAATTTAATCATTCAATGAATATTCACTGAGAGGCTACTGTGTGTCAGGAATTGTTCTGAGTGCTGGACAAACTTCAGTGGTTTGGGCAAGGCCCTGACTTCAGGGTGTTATGTTTGAATTGGGTAGAGTGACACTGAATAACTTAACAAGTAAACAAAGAAGAGTCTTTGAAATAAAGATTAAATGCTACAGTGGAAATAAATCAGAGTTAAATGGTAGAGTGATGTGACTCAGGGTGGGGAAGGTTTCTCTGTAGAGGTGACAGTGGCCAGAAGCAGCCATGCCCACAGTCCAGAGGTGTGTATAAGGAGCACATCCCAGGAGGAGGGACGGTCAAGTACAAGGGCCCTGTGGGAATGAGCTTGGCTTGTTTGAGGAACAGATAGAAGTCATGGGAGCACTGTCAAAGCTGGCAGTATGCTTGCCCCTACCACAGGTTCTGATTTTGCCCTCTGTGATGGGTAAAGATTCCAACTCATCCTCTTTCCTAGAGATGAGGAATCCTATGGTCACATTAGGAGCCCAAGATCCTGTCGCTGTAAATGAGGGAGTAAAATGGGAAAAGGGTTTGTGAAGAGTGGACTGCGTATTCCCCACCCCCTCCACCTTGTGACCCAGAGCCTTCAGGACAGGCTTACATAGGGTTTTCCAAAGCCATTTAGAATAATAGATGGAACTAGGAGATGTTCTCTATTTAGTGGCCTTTTAGACCACTACCTATGAGCTATCAGCTATGATCTACAGCCAGCCACTATTATCTGCTATTAGCACTGCCCTCTATTAGCAACTATTATCACTTACCAACTATTAGCCACCATTAGCTACTATTATCATCTAGCTCCTATTATCCATTATTAGTTACTCTTATCAACTATCTACTATTATCTACTATCAGTGTCTATTATCTTCAACCATTATCCAGTATCTTCCATTTGTTATCTGTGATCTCCTATCAGCTACTATCTATTATCTGTTATGTGCTACAATCTATGAGCTACTTTTTATTCTCTACTATCTATAGTTGCTTACCATCCACCAGATACTCTCTATTATTTAACATCCATCAGCCACCATCTAGCTATCATTCTCCACCTTTACTCTCTACCCAGGATCACATATAGTAATTAATAGCCATTAGAAATCTCAAGCCAGAGCGTGGCTTACGGATATCCCTCTGGGATGACAGCCTCCTTTCTGCCACCATGACTGTTGAGTGTCACTATCCATGCGGGGTTCCTATGTATTCACAGCTAAGGAGGTCTCCCCTCCAGCATCCCGGCCTCACCCATGGGTTGACCCCTGGCTACCAACCACATCACAGAGTCAGGGACATCTTTGACAGGAAGAGCCAGTGTTCTACTCTCAGGACTAGAAGAGAGATATAGCATTAATCACACACACACACACACACACACACACTCTCAGTTTGTCCACTTAGAACCTGCAGGAGGTAGAATGTCTGCTCCCAAAGGAATAAGGATTCAGAAGGCTGCCCCTGGACAAGACAGATCAAACTAAATAGATTTGCCTGCCTCCTTTGCCCAAACACACAGATATGTCCAAACAGACATCAGAGGCAGGGTTGAGAGTGTATGTTGAAAGCTAGCACAGAGGTGAGGAGAGCTGGGTACAGAAGAGCAAGAAGGAAAGCTGTGCAAGCTTGTTGGAAACCCAACAGCCTGGAAGCCAATGGGGGCAGAGGGCATCCATCCCAGGAGAATACTACTGACCGCCATCTCTCAGGAAGATGGTAGTGTGGAAGGCTCTGGACTGGCAGCCAGCTTGTGTGGGCTAACGTCTTTGCTTCTGCTGCTATTGGTGTGACCTTGAGTAAGACATTTAACTGTGGGGAATTCATGAAGGTAGATGTGCACACATGAGACAGGCAGCTCAGAGGAACAGACCAGGGGTTGGGAAGGGCAGAGCAGTGGCAGGCATGGCAGGAGCTCATCAGCTCAGAGAGGCCGTCTGGAGAGGGAGAGGTCTGGGTAAAGACCCATTAAGGTCACACCCGGAGTGGCCAGTAGAGAGCTTCTAGAAGGAGGCTTTCAAACCATGGGTCATGATCCAGTAGGGTAGGGAAATCAATCAGTGGGCAGTGACCAGCATTGAAACAAACAACAAACAAACCAAAGAAATAAAATAAGATAGAAAAACAATAGAGAGGCATTGCGTGTAGTGGGAAAAATGTACCTACATGTGAACTGCGTTATAAGAGAGAATACATATCTTACTGTGAGTCATGGTGACATAAATTTGAAAAATAACAATGCAGTCCTATTTCATCTTCTGAAGATCACAGCTCAGAGAGCTGAAATGCTGAACCAGGGTAGAGTGTGTCTAAGAAAGGACAGGACCTCCCACCCTGACCAGGAGAAGAGTCTGTTGGCGAGCATTGGGTTAGGGACCCTCTCACTGAAACAGTGGAGGAAGAGGTCAACAGGAATTATTTTATTTTAAAAAATATTTATTTATTTATTTGAAAGGCAGAATTGGGGGGGGGGAATTGCAGAGAAAGAGAGAGAGAGAGAGAGAGAGAGAGAGAGAGATCTTCCATCTGCTGGTTCACTCCCCAAATGGCCACAACAGCTGGAGCTGAGCCAATCCAAAGCCAACATTCAGGAGCTGCTTCTGGGTCTCCCACATGGGATCAGGGGCCCAAGGATTTGGGCCATCTTCTGCTGCTTTCCTGGGCACATTAGCAGGGAGTAGGATTGGAAGTGGAGAAGCTGGGACTTAAACCAATGCCCATATGGGGTGCCGGCACTGCAGGCATGGCTTTACCTACTATGCCACAGTACCAGCCCCAGACAATAGGATTCCTGAAAAATGGCATTGGTTACCCCAGATCTGCTGTGGTGGTGACACAGGGTGTACAGGGCATTTGTGTGTACCAGGCAGCACTGTGGCTTACCTGAAGTTCTGAATAACGTGCCCAGCCCCAGCTCTGGCCACAGGGCATTTGCAGTCTAATTGTATTCATTCCTAGTCTTCAGAACCAGCCATGAATCTGTCTGAATCAGACAGATCTGAGGTTCAAATCCTGCACTGCCATTTACATTCAGGGCCAAGCACACCATGTGATCTCTGGACGTCAGTTTCTCCTAGGTGAGAAGAAATGCCTAATTCATGTTTTTTTTATTTTATTTTATTTTTTTTTTTTTTTAAGAATTTAATGAAATGACCTAAAGGAAAGTGCATGGCCTTTGAGTGTTTTCTATAAAAGCTTGCTCTGCTACCTCCCCTACAACTGACCCTCTATCTCCAGTGTTTCTCAGTTCACAAAGGCCTCCACATGCGTCATCTCAGTCCCAGAAGCTTGTTCCTGCACAAACAGGCCAGTAAATACATTTAGTGTTTGCATTTATGCAGGCAAAGAGGCCGGTGTCCCTCCCCAAGGCGGTGATCACATGGAGAGATCCCAGTAGATAGACCTACAAGTGGTAGCTTCCAGGAGCTGGCATTGTGGCACAGTAGGTTAAGCTGCTGACTGCAACAACAATATCCCGTATGAGTGCCGATGTGAGTCCTGGCTGCTCCACTTTTTCTTTTTCTTTCTTTTTTGTTTTTTAATATTTAATTATTTTATTTGAAAGGCAGAGCTACAGAGAGGCAGAGGCAGAGAGGAAGAGAGAGAGAGAGGTTTTCCATCCACTGGTTCACTCCCCAGATGACCACAGTGGCCAGAGCTGCACCAATCTGAAGCCAGGGCTGCTCTACTTCTGATCTAGCTCCCTGCTAATGTGCCCAGGAAAGCAGCAGATGATGGCCAAGTGCTTGGGTCTCTGCCACCCATGTGGATGACCTGCATAGAGTTCCAGGCTCCTGGTTTCTGCCTGGCCAGCCCAGGCTGTGGTGGGTATTTGGGCAGAGAGGCCTCGGAAGCATGCCTTGATCTCTGTCTTTCCATCTCTCTGTGTTCCAAATAATAAACTTTAAAAAAAGAAATAAAGAAATGGTAGCTTCTTCCAGAATTTTCTAGTATTCCTGAGATCATGAACAGAGTATATCCTTGGACCATCCTCCTAGAAGCTTTGAGGTTGGGCAGGAAGGGAGGCCTGGTGTAGGGTGGCTGAGTCCCCCTGCCCTCCTCCTTCATTGTGGCTTGTATCAAAACATCGGACCAGGCAGATCCACTTCCTGTCTTGTCTCATGGATTTAAGATGAATCTGGCCAGCAAGCCCATTAATGAGAAACATGATCTAAACCTGGAAAGGCTTTAATGCTCTAGAGAAAAATATTGTTTTTTCCACATTTTAAAAAAGTGCTTCTATTATCTCCCTCAAGATAAATTCCAGCTATTTACTCACAGTTTCCTCTATGAAAAAAGCACTTGCATTCCCTCGGGGCGTCTTTCTTGCTTGATAACCTCATAACCAGATTGCAGACGGGTATATATCACGATGCTTGTTACAGCACCTTCTCTCTCTCAGGTGAGAAGATAGATGGATGAGGATGAGTTTCTGTGCTCAGAACGCAGGCAGCCCAGGTCCTTGCTTTTAGGAGAGGCAAATCCCACGTGCATTCCCTGCCTGTATGGATGGTACTATTCATTACGAATGCCTGCAACCTCACGTACCGGCCTGGGAGCCAAGCCCGCGGAGAACCAGCTGAGCTATGAAGTCTGGCTTTTATTCTTTGAACCCTGGGAGGACAGACTGCAGACAGAGGCTAATGTGCATTTTCCATGACCTTTTTTTTTCATTAAAGATGTATTTGAAAGGCAGAGTTACAGAGAGAGATCTTCCATCTGCTGATTCACTCCCCAGATGGCTGCAAAGGCTGGGGCTGGGACAGGCAGAAACCAGAAGCCAGGAACTCCATCTGGGTCTCCCACGTGGGTGGCATGGGCCCAGCTACTTGGGTCATCTTTCACTGCCTTCCCAGGTGGAAGTGGAGCACCTGGGACTCAAACCAGTGCCCAGATAGGATGCAGTGTCACCTGCAGAGGCTTAACTCTCTGCACCCTCTGCTGGGGCCTTCCACTAACTTTTTGAGGTTCCTTTGCATAATTGTACCCCTCTGGCCAGTGCCCTATTTTCTGATTGGAAATCATGGATCCTGTAGCCATAGTCCCTTTTCTTGTCAAATTCACTCCCCAATCTCTGCCTTAGCGATCCCTCTCCTTTTGCTGGGAGACTCATAGCTCAGTGCTATGGGCTGCAGAAACAAAATCAAATGCTCTATGTAACCAGGTTCAACGAAGAACGTGACTGGTTCTGCACAGGCCCCTGAGGTTGAAGATTCACGCCAGCCTCCAGGGAGCCTTCACTTGGCAGTGAACTCTCAGTGCAGAGTTCTGCTCTTCTCCTCTGCCTTAGCTTTATTGAGGTCTTACACACCATTCAATTTACGCTTGTTCTGAGCATACCATTCAATGACTGTTAGTATATGTACGGAGTTCTGCAGCTGTCACCACAGTCTTAACTTTATTTTCTTTGCACATTTATTTATTTGTTTGGAAGGCAGAGGAGCAGAGAGAGAGGGAGGGAGACAGATCTTCCATTCACTGATTCACTCCCCGGAGTGCCTGCCAGAGCTGGGCCAGGCCAAAGCCAGAAGTCAAGAACTCTATCCCAGTCTCCCATGTGGGCGGCAGGGACCCATCCATCACCTGCTGCCTTCCAGGCACATTAGCCGGAAGCACAGTCTAACATTGGAACGGCTTTGTTACCCCACAGGAGAAGCACTGCACACTGAGCCATCGGCCTTCCAGCTGCCTCCTTCCCCCAGCTCTAGGTACCCATGGATCCACTTTCTGCCTCCACAGAGTAGCCTAGTCTGGACGTTTTGTTTAAATGGAGTCACATAGTGTGTGGTCCTCTGTGACTGTGCTGTCCCACTTAGCATAACTGCTGTTTTTGAGGTTCATCCATGTTGTAGCACATATCAGTACTTGGCTCCTTATTATTATTCATATAGTATTACTGATTATTTTGTTTATCCATTCACCAGTTGATGAAAATGTGATTTATTTCTATTTTTTGGCTATTATGAATAGTACTTCTGTAAGTAATCACATACAAGCCTGTGTGTGGACACAGCTTTCATTTCTCATGAGTGGATGCCTAGGAGTGGAATTGCTGGGTCATATATTTATAGACTCTAGATTTACATTTATTATATACTCTATATTTACATTTTTAAGAATGTTCCAAGCTACAAGGAGTTGTCAAAAAATTCATGGAAAATGCATATGGTAAAAAACTGTGCATGGATTTTAAAATTCCTTTGCAGCAAAAAATTAACTTCTCTTCTAATTCCATTTCCATGGCATTCTGAAGTACTCTCGTATTTTCCGAAGAGGCTGCACTGTTTAAATTTCCATCACACAAGTGTGAGCTTTCCAGTGTCTGCACATCCTTACCAACAGCTGTTACTGTGTATCTTTTTTTGTTCTAGTCATCCTAGTGGGTTTGATGTAGTACCCCTTGGGGTAGGAGTTTGGTCCACATCCGATATTGGAGTGCCTGGGCCCAATTCCCTGCTCTAGCTGCTGACTCCAGCTTCCTGCTAATGAAGATCTTTGGAGGGAGCCGTGACATCTCAAGTAAACTGGGTTCCTGCTGCCCACATAGGGAGACCTGGATTGAGTTCCCAGCTCCTGGCTTTGGCTTTGCCCCAGCCTGGGACAATGGCAGATATCTAGGGAGTGAACCAGTGGATAGAAGCTCTCTCCCTGTCTCTCAAATAAATAAATACATAGTATTCTTTTTACAAGTGGTATCAATTATGGCTTTGATTTGCATTTCTCTAATGGATATTGATGTTGAGATGTTTGGGGCACTTATTGGCTATTTGTGTTTCTTGAGGAAATGGCTATTCAGACTTTTAGCCCATGTTTATATCAGATTATTTGTTTTATTATTGAGTTATAAATATTATTTATGTATTCTGTACATTAGTTGTGTATTTCTGCTGTAACAAATTACCACATATTTAGCAACTTACACAGATTTATTGTTCTGTAGTTCAGATGTTTGAGACAGGCCTCACTGAGCTAAAATCAAAGTGTTGGCAGGTCCTTGGGGAAAGTTTATTTCCTTACCTTTTTTAGTTTCTGGGTGTCTGCTGCATTCCTCAGCTTCTGGTCCCCTTCCTCTGTCTTCAAAACCAGCAATGTAGCCTCTCTGTGACCCTTCCTCTGTCATCACATCTTTTTCTGATCAAAATCTTGAAAGAACCTCTGACTTTTAAGAACTCATGTGATCAGATGGGAGCACTTGGATAACTGAAGATAATTTCCCTGACCGAAGGTCCTCAGTTGACCTTAGTAACATCTGTGAAGTTCTGTCTGCCACAAGTACACAGGTCCTGGGGATTAGGACTTGGACACTTTTGGGAGACTCAGATACTACGTACCACACACGAACACAAGTCCCTTGGCATATACATGCTTTGTAACTATATGAATACATTTTTTCCAAATACATAGCTTGCATTTTCATTTTCTTGGTGACATTTGAAGACCAAAAGCTTTTGATTTTGATGAAGTCCAATTTATCAGTTTTACTTTTACCATTTATGCTTTTGCTGTCCTAAGAAATCATTGCCTAACTCTACATCACAAAGATTTACTCCTAGTATTCTTCTAGGAGTTTTATAGTTTGAGTTTTTACATGAAGAGCTACGATTGATGTATTGTGTGAGTTAGAGGCAGAGACGCATCCCTTTATCCATGGAGGTCTAGTTGTTCAGGAGCCTTTGTCTAAGAGATTTTCTTTCCCTCATTGGCTTGTCTTGGCATCTTTGCCAAAATCAATTGGGTGGAGATGTAAAGTTTATTTTTGGACTCTCAGTTCTGTCCCATATATCTATATGTCTGTCTCTGTACCTGCACTGCACTATCTTGATTACTACCATGTCATTAAGTTTTAAAATCAGTGTCAGTTTTCCAACTATGTTATTTTTTTCAAGAATGATCTGAATGATTTCCAAATGAATTAAGTATGTTCTTTTGTCTGTCACCCATACACAGTGATTTTATAGGTGTTCCTCTTGTCCATCATCTAACACATCAAAGTTTCCCAAGAAACAGGAATCTATTCTGGTCTTCAGTGTGAACCTCCAGGGAAGGTCTGAAGATCCTCTGTGTTGTGTTTGTTGCCTGGCAAAGTGGAGACCCAGCTGAGAGCTGGAGAATAGGCTCCAAGCTGAGGAGTTAAGGCTCCAGTGTCCATCCAGATTCCCCTTCCCCAACCCAAACTGAGAAACTGTCCTCACCTAGCCCTTTGTTTTGTTGGGAGATATGTATTGTGTATAATATTGATAGTGCTTGGAGGTAGTGCCAGTCACTCATTTATTCATCATATGCTAGATATTTCCTTTATGCCAGCAATATGTCTTTTATTTTGGAGAGAGGTAGGAAAAGCACACACACATATTTTGGAGAAGTTGCTGTAGTCAGGCAACCAAACTCAGTCCTAATAGATTGTGTAGCCCATGGGTCTATTTGCTTCAGGTTATGGACTACTGACCATACAGAATTTGTCTTTGAGGCTAGAACAGGGTCTGGGCACTTCTGCATCCGAGCAAGCTGACCTGGCCTCAATGCACTACTTTTCCTCTTGTATTCAGTGGGATATGCCTTGGGACAAGTGGGACTTGCAGGCTGGGTTAAGTCTTCTTTTTTCCAGCTACATTTTAGTTAGTGTAGTGAGACATCCTTGTCTTAAGTAGGCAACTCTTAACAGGTATGCTTGGGAATTACCTGGGGATCAAGCTGTTCCTGGGTCCCAATCTATCTTCTGCTCAGTTTCCTATTTCCTGCCCCTACTTGTAGGAAATTGAGCTTGAAGTAATGAGTGTGCCTTTTCCAACTCTGCAAGAATTATGCTTCTTATACTTTTTTCCCTTCTCAGATTAGTCTTGATTCTCAACCTTGGTGATACATCCCAGAATCTCCAGGGGGAATAGGATTCATTGCCAGACTCCTAGTGATTATATTGTAGACCGTAAACTAAAAGGGGCCCTCTTAGTACCTGTGTGTTTTCTTCTCTAGTTGTTTTCAGGTGAGTCAAGCCCTCAGCAGGCATCTTTCACCATCTAATGACGTCAGTTTTTACTGACAGTCTGGGATGTTGAAACCTTGGCAACTATGTGGTACAAGTCTGAAGATTAAAAACGGTCAAGTTTAACCAGTTGTTTTGCTAACTCAAAACCAGGATTTCCAACCTCCAGGATAGTCTAGCATTCATTAGTCTATTACTCTTGTCTTTTAGCTTCTTCTTCTTCTTCTTTTTTTTTTTTTTTTTTTTTTTTTTTTTTTTTTTTTTTGATAGGCAGAATTAGTGAGAGAGAGAGACAGGGAGAAAGGTCTTCTTTCCGTTGGTTTACCCCCGCCAAATGGCCGCTACAGCTGGCGTGCTGCCACCAATCTGAAGCCAGGAGCCAGGTGCTTCTTCCTGGTCTCCCATGCGGTTGCAAGGCCCAAGCACCTGGGCCATCCTCCACTGCCTTCCCGGGCCACGGCAGAGAGCTGGACTGGAAGAGGAGCAACCGGGACAGAACCAGCACCCCAACTGGGACTAGAACCCGGGGTGCAGGCGCTGCAGGTGGAGGATTAGCCTAGTGAGCCACGGCGCCGGCTCTTTTAGCTTCTAAGCCCAGTCAATTGCATATAACACATTACTACTGGTAACATATCTTATGTGTGTTGCAAGTAACATAAAACTCAAGATGAACCAATTTAAACAATGAAGAAATTGTATTGCTTACAACACTGTGAAGTCCAGAGGCAATAGAAGGTTTCAGGCATGGCCCAATCCAGGAGCTCAACATTATTCCTAATACCTTCTCTCTGATTCACCAGCCAAGCCATACTGTTGGCTTCCCCAGAAGTCTGGATTCTTGTAGAGTTACAGGATAGCTGTAATTATCTTATGGTATTGCAAGTCCATGCCTGGATGGCTTTAAAATGACTAATGTCTGAATCCTATCCCCCAAGAAATTCTGGGATATACCACCAAAGTTGAGAATCAAGACTAAACTGAGAAGGGAAAAAGTATAAGAAGCATATTTCTAAAGCAACTGGTATTTAAAGGTGAAATAAAAAGCAGTGTGCGATTTAGCATAATTCATCAAATCTAACATGTCATCAATTGAAAGGGACACCATTATTTTATATACCACGGAAAAAGAAGAAATGTGGTCATTAAACTATGATCCTCCATCAATCTTTATCTGCATCCTGATTTCAGAGATAAAATGCAAAAAAAATGTGCCTCTGAATCTGTGAAATAAGGTATGTATCTGAGGAGAGGATTACCTTTTAAAGTAGTCACCTTGCAAGGAATAATTCTGTGTAGATTCCTTTGAAGTTACTTCATTTAAAACACCTGTGGAATGTTTTTCCTTTGCCTTCCAAATCCATTTTTTATTTATACAAGAAAATCATGGCATGTTGGAGCTGTAGGAGATATTAGAGACCAATCCGACCAACCCATATTGAGTTAATTATAGTTATACCTTGTTTTAGGCTAAAAATGGTATTTCCCAGCCCTCATCTCACTCTATTCACAATTCTTGGCTCTGGATAGCTTTGGGATGTTTCCAGCTATCAAATCCATCCTCCCAGGTTTAAGCTTTGTACCATGCATGCTATTTAAAGTCATGTGCAACAGGTTCACCTGGCAGTTTGCAGATTGGGAGCTGAGTGATGGGAGGGAAGTACTGGATCCTTTCTGGAATAAGCTCTTCGCCTTGGTGTTTGTGTGTTATGTCATGGTTAGTCACATGGCCAAGCTTTATCCCACAGAGTGAAGCAGCTAGGCATGGACTCCAGAGCACCATGCAACGTGTCTACAAAGGACACACAGCGTGTCTACTCCTTGCTCACAGGCCTCAAGCACAGAAGACCCAGTAGTGACAGAAGGCAAGAACCTCACATAGAAGGCAGTCTAATACATGTGTGTGCTATGGTTTAGATGGTGTGTCCTCCCAAGGCTCAGGCATTAGTGTGGCAATGGTGGGAGCTGGTGTGGACTTGTAAGAGGTAAGGCCTGGGGGGAAAGTCCTTAGATCACTTAGGGGAATTTGACATTGGAAAGGATGAAGATAGCTCTCACAAGACTGAGTTGTTGTAAGAGCAAGCCTGACCCCTGAATCACTCACTCTCTGGCTGCCTCTTTCAAAAAGTGATCTCTTGAGCACCCGTGTACCCCTGCAGTTGTGGTACCATCTGCTGAAACAATGGGACCCAGTCCGTTCTGGACTTTGAACCTCGAGAACTGTGAGCTGAGTAAACCTCTTTTCTTTTCTTTTTTTTTTTTTTTTAAGATTTATTTATTTATTTGAAAGTCAGAGTTACACACAAAGAGGAGGAGAGACAGAGAGAGAGAGAGAGGTCTTCCATCTGATGGTTTACTCCCCAGATGGCTGCAACGGCCGGAGCTGCACTGATCCGAAGCCAGGAGCCAGGAGCTTCTTCCGGGTCTCCCACCTGGGTGCAAGGACTTGGGCCGTCTTCTACTGCTTTCCAAGGCCATAGCAGAGAGCTGGATCAGAAGTGGAGCAGCTGGGATATGAACTGGTGCCCATATAGGATGCTGGCACTGCAGGAAGTGGCTTTACCCGCTACACCACAGCGCCGACCCCAACTTTTTTTCTTTATAAAGTTAGCCTGTCTCAGATAATTCATCATAGTAACAAAAAAATGGACAAATATTGCTGTAACCCCATCACAAGGAAATGAACAAGGGTTCTTTTTCCTATTTTACACACAGAGAAATTAAGACCCAGAGAAGGGTAGGAGGTGGCTGGGCTAGCGTCAAAAGAAGCTGGAGTTGAGCCAAAGGCAGCACTCAGGTTCTTACCTTCCAACTGGCTGTGCTACCTTCTCCCTTATTAATGCCTCACAGCATCATGCAGCTTAGGCTTTGAGGGGATGCTTTGGCTAGAAATCAGACAGCAGGCCCAGGATGGGGTTTGGTTTTCCAAGCCTAGAGCACATGGGGCGAGGGCTTACACACCCTGCTCAGCTGCAGCCTATCCTTGCTGATGGGACATGGCTGCAGCTTCTGTATGGAACATGGACCCCAAGATCTAAGGGGAATAAAACCCTCATTCTGAAGGCTCCAGGCAGTCATGCAAATCATATTCTTGTCCATTGGTAACATGAGTGTGCCTTATGAAGGTGGTGGGAAATGGAATTAAGATATTTCAAAGAGGAGTAGCTGTGCTTAAGCCCAACAGCCTCCCCCACCTACCCATATCCACCACAAACCAATTCAGTGGTATCTCTGACATCTCCCTTCTCTCAGTTGAGCTCCCTTTCACCTCACTTCAGCTCCTTCCCATCACCGAGAGAGAGAGACAGAGAGAAAGGTCTTCCTTCTGTTGGTTCATGTTGGTTCAATGGCCACTGCAGCCGGCGTGCTGATCCAAAGCCAGGAACCAGGAGCTTTCCTGGTCTCCCATGGGGTGCAGGGCCCAAGCATTTGGGCCATCCTCCACTGCACTCCCTGGCCACAGCAGAGAGCTGGCCTGGAAGAGGGGCAACCAAGACAGAATCCGGCGCCCCGACTGGGACTAGAACCCGGTGTGCCGGCGCTGCAAGGCGGAGGATTAGCCTAGTGAGCCGGGGCGCTGGCTGCAAAAATGTATCTTAAAGACTGTGATAGGCACCTTAATTTGCATTTCCAACACACTTCCAGGTGGTGCTGTTGATGCCCATGCTTTGAGGAGCATTGGTCTAGGAGCCTGAAGTCTGCTTTAAGGCCTCCAGGTGGTTCTGACATAAGCTAAGTGGTTCTTTTTTTTTTTTTTTTTTTTCTTTGACAGGCAGAGTGGATAGTGAGAGAGAGAGACAGAGAGAAAGGTCTTCCTTTTTGCCATTGGTTCACCCTCCAATGGCCGCCATGGCTGGTGCGCTGTGGCTGGCGCACCGCGCTGATCCGAAGGCAGGAGCCAGGTGCTTCTCCTGGTCTCCCATGGGGTGCAGGGCCCAAGCACTTGGGCCATCCTCCACTGCACTCCCTGGCCACAGCAGAGAGCTGGCCTGGAAGAGAGGCAACTGGGACAGAATCCAGTGCCCTGACCGGGACTAGAACACTGTATGCTGGAGCCGCTAGGTGGAGGATTAGCCTATTGAGCCACGGCACCAGCCAAGCTTAGTGGTTCTTAAAAACAATGAACTAGAGTTTTCCAGGTCTTGCTAAAATTTAGAATCACCTCATGAGTTATAAAAAATAAAAAAAAAATACTGATGACCCCACCTACCACCAGTTAAGTGAGGATCTCTGGGCTTGCTTGGGCAGGTGTGTGTGTGTGTGTGTGTATATCTATATATATATACACATATATATTTTAAAGATTTATTTATTTATTTGAAAGTCAGAGTTATACAGAGAGAGAAGGAGAGGCAGAAAGAGAGGTCTTTCATCCACTGGTTCAGTCCCCAATTAGCCGCAAAGGCCAGAGCTGTGCCCATCTAAAGCCAGGAGCATCTTCCAGGTCTCCTACGCAAGTGCAGGGCCCAAGGACTTGGGCCATCTTCCACTGCTTTCCCAGGCCATAGCAGAGAGCTGGATCAGAAGTGGAACAGCCAGAACATGAACTGGCGCCCATATGGGATGCTGGCACTGCAGGTGGTGAACTTACCTACTACTCCACAGTGTTGGACTCACAAGTATACATTTTAAAAAATTTATTTTGTTTATCTACTAGAAAGTCTGAGAAATGAATGGGTTTGGGAGAGGTCTTCCTTCTGTTAGTTCACTTTCTGAATGCCTACAACAACTAGGGCTGGGCCAGACTGAAGCCAAGAGCCCAGAACTCAATCCTGGTCTCCCACATGGTTGGCAGGGATCCAAGCCCTGTAATGTCCCGGAATGCATCAGCAGAAAGCTGGATCAGAAGCAGAGGAGCTGAGACCTGAAATGGCACTCTGATATGGGCTGTGGGTGTTCCAAGTGGTAGCGTAACCTGTTGTGCCACAATACTTGCCCCTGGTTAAGTATACTTTAAAAAAGCTTTTTGAGTATATTAGTCAGCTTCTCATTACTACAACCAAATAGCTGAGGCAACTCATGAAGGGAAAGGTTTATTTGGCTCACAGTTTTGGAGGTTCCAGTTCAAGATCAGGCAGCTCCACTGGTTGGGCATCTGCAGAGGATGCTGGATGCAATGGCAGAGCGTTTACTGAGGAAGGTTCCCACGGTGAGCCAGGAAGCACAGAGAGTGGTTGGGGCTCCACTCAGGTTTTTATAGCCAACTCTCTGATGGGAACTACCTCTTGAGGACACGCCCCCATGATCTAAGGCCCTCCCACCTGGCGCACCTCTCAGATGCCATAATTGGATGAAGTTTCCATGCTCCTAGTACCCTTATTAGTACTAGTACCCCTAACTTATGACTCTGGATTTTAAATGTCTGCATGAATTCAGGGGCAAAATCATATTCAAACTATAGCACTGAATGATTCTGAGGTTCAGTGAAGGCTGAAACTCAGGTTTACAGTCTGCCAGCTGATAGACTGAAAAGAGCATCCAAGAAGGAATATGGCTGGTGTAAGCCCTGTGGAGCCCTAGTGTTTCTGGACACACTGGGGACTCTGCATCTCTCAGAACCCCCTTGAGGCTCTTTAGAGCTGCAAGCCCCACCGTGTGTTCTGTTGAGTGGCGCCTAGCCTTGCCATCAGCACAGGACCTGGCTCCCCAGGTTACATACTCTACAACTCTGCCTTCTTGCCTGTGGAGTACACCTGAGGAAGGGGCTTCTCTCTACTTGGACGCCAGTCCTCCTCCTGGCTTCCCTGAGCCTGCAGGTGAGAACCCAGAAATGGGAGCTTCAAGGGAGACCTTCACTTCTTTGAAGCCCACACTTCCTCTGAGGGTCAGGCTGGGGCAGCTTCCTTGCTTCTGTGATGGAGACTTGGAGGCCAGTACAGGCCCCCAGTGCTTGGCTCTCTCACTGTCATCTGCCTTCAGGATGCTTCAGGGTCAGCTTTGTTGTGGCTCCATTCTTGCCCAGCTCATCTCATCTGTCTCAGCAGACCTTCCCCAGCAGGACCACAGAAGGCAAGGGGACAGAGTTGGGAATTAGAACGCAGGGGTTCCAGGAGGAGCAATGGCCTGAGGCTAATCTCCAAAGCCAAAGTGTTTCCAAGCTATTTCTGCCCAGTTTTAAAATGATAAGAGTGTTGTTGCTTATTTTCTCCCCAAACAATAGCCAGCCAGGCTTCTCGATTACTTTGAATTTAGTCAAAGATTTAAATAGGTTCCCTGGGGCTAGCATTGTGGAGCAGTGTGTTAAGCTGATGCCGGCATCCTGTATTGGAGCAATGGTTGAGTCCCAGTTGCTCTGCTTCTGATCCAGCTTCCTGCTAATGCACCTGGGAGGCAGTGGATGATGGGCCAAGTATTTAGGCCACCCATGGGGAGACCCAGATGAAGCTTCAGGTTCCTGGCTTCGGCCTTGGTCAAGCCCTGACTGTTGTGGCCATTTAAGGAAAGAACCAGCAGGTGGATGGATGGTATTTTCTCTCTCTCTCCCCCAACACCATTGCTCTGCTTTTCAAGTAAATAATAAATACATCATAATAAATAATAAGTACCTATTTAGAAAATAAGTAGATTCTCTGAACTCGTGCTGGAAGCAAGGATGATGGTTTGTGGGCATGATAAATGGCAGGAAAAGCCACATGGGACTCAACACTTAGCATGGGGTCATGGCAATGACTGAGTCAAGTATGGCCTGTGCTGTCACTTTGTCACTTCTGGGCCTACAGTATATGTGTGTGTGTGTGCGTGTGTGTGTCTGTGTAGCAGGCCGGAGCACCAGGCGGTGGTTTCTTGATTGGTCCACTTGCCCCTCACTAGTGTTTGGTGCCCTTGCCATGAAGGCAGCTGGTTTCCTGGCACCTGCTGCCTGGCAGATGGGCCTTGACCTTTGTAGCAACTAGCACTGTGCTAGGTAAACAAGACCCCCTGCCCCTTCTACTCTCCTGCTCCTGCTGCCAATGATTTCTATTTTTGACAGGCTTGGGCCAGGGAGACTGGGAGGGTTGATAGTGGGGGCAGAAGAGAGGGTTCCTGCAGAATTGGAGCTGGGAGGCAGATGGTGACTCGAAACATGGCCTGTCGCCCCAGCCAGATCCGTTCTGTCCACAGAAACCAAGAGCTCCCTCCCCATCTCCAACTAAGCAGCTCTGAGGACGCAGGGGGTTGGGTGATATCCATGGGAGGAGGGGGTAAGATGAGAAGGGTCACTTCCACAGCCACATCCTAGATGTTGTGTTTGTGAGAAGTAGGAGCCAGACCTCTCCTGCTGCTGGGGCCCAGCTGCTTGCAGCAGGGCCAGGGCCAATCCCAGGCCCCCTATTAGTCTGATAGATGGCTCTCGAGCTGCTAATGTGGTTAGGGCAGGCTGTGGCCTGGGGGCTCTGAGCTCAGAGACTGGCCAATACAAGCCCCACTGTAATCACATTTGCCTGTACACAGAAGGGTCCAGATTACCCACCCAGAAGCCCAGAGGACATTAGTTAAAGTCATTTAGAAATATTTTTTTGTATCCTGCTTTTCTTACCTTATTATTATGATTATTTTCAACAATCAGTTTATGGCCCAGGGCACATGTGGAAAAGAGCAGCTCTCAGAATGGCTTCAGGAGGAATGGCCAAGGCAGGGCTAACTACAAGGAAGGCCTGGGTCCCAGTGGGGGGGTTGGTGGGAGATGGGGAGACCTGTTCTGCAGGTGGGGGGAGTACCCCAAGTCTCCTGGTTGATAAAACATTGACTTCTTTCTTCTATTTCTCAGGCCTGATTGGTCACTTTAAAAAAATCTTTAAATAAGATTTTTGTTCTAGAATAGCTTTAGTTAGAAAAACAATTATGTATGAAGAACATAGTACAGAAAATTCCTGGATCCTCCCATACCTAGTTTCTCCTACTAAGCTCCTGCATGAGTATGGCACATTTGTCATAGTTAATGAACAAATGCTGAACCTCACACTGTATTCAGATTTCCCTTGTGTTTTTTTTTTTTTTTTTTTTTCAATATCTGTGTTATACCCAGGGTCCCATCCAGGGCACCACCAGGTATTTAATTGTCATGGGCCCTTAGCCTCCTTTTGGCTGTGAGTTTGTCAATAATGATTTTTTTCTTTTTAAAAAATTAAGATACAGTTCAGATTTTTTTTTGACAGGCAGAGTGGACAGTGGTTCACCCCCCCAATGGCTGCTGCGGCCGGTGCACTGCGCTGATCCAAAGCCAGGAGCCAGGTGCCTCTGCTGGACTTGGGCCATCCTCCACTGAACTCCTGGGCCACAGCAGAGAGCTGGCCTGGAAGAGGAGCAACCGGGACAGAATCTGGTGCCCCGACCGGGACTAGAACCCGGTGTGCCAGCACCACAGGCGGAGGATTAGCCTATTGAGCCATGGCGCCGGCCAAGATATAGTTCAGATATTATAAAATTCACCTTTTCAAACTGTGTGTGGTTTTTAATGGAGTCACAAAGTTGTACAGATAACTCTGCTGTCTATTCCTGTAACGTGTTCATCACCCCAAGCAAAACCCTGTACCCACTGGCAGTCATTTCCCATTCCTCTCTCTCCTCAATCCTTGGTGACCTGAGTCCACTTCCTGTCTCTATGAATTTGCCTCTTCCATCTGCAGGAGTGCAGGAAATGTAGACGGAATCATACGAGATGTGATGTCCTGTGTTCAGTTGAGCTGGCCACCTGTACACACGCTTTCATAACTTGTTCTTGTTCTTAGACTGAAGGCAGGATCTAGGGAAAATACAGCCAAGGAACATAGGAATGACTTAACGGTGGAATTCTCAGCCCAGATCCAGTTATTTTGATTCTAGGACTGGAGCATTTTCTGTCACCCATCTATCCACACATCCATTCATGCAATATTTTCTTCGATGTCCTTTGTGTGCTAGATTCTGGAGACACAGAGCAGAATAAATCTCACCATAGGCCAAGCACCATCGTCTCTCAGATTATTGTCATATCCTTTGTGGGGAGCAGGGTCCCTCTCCCGCAACATGGCGGGGCGCCCGGGAGACAAATAAGTACTGAGACTGTGGACTGAAACTAACTCTATGCGTCTGATCTCCCACCATATGGCGCTGAGAGGGAGTAAACAAATCTTACACAGCTGCTTCGTCAATTAGCAGATTCCTGACCCAACCTCTAATTGGAAGAAAGCGGTGTGCTCAGCACGCGGGCAGCGGAGCACGGATTGGTGGGAGAGGACTATAAAAGGGGGAGAGAGACGACATGCGAGGCCCCCTGAGAGAGTCGGTCGGAGAGCTCGTGGTGCCGCTCCTCCGCGGAGGCGGGGGAGCAGCAGCAAATCTGGGAAGGACCCCGGGGAAAGAAAACAGCGTCCAGTGTCGTTCCTCCGCGAGTGAGGGAGCGACATCCTTCTAACTGATCTACTTCTGTCCTTGCTCTTCTACAGTCTATACTCAACCCACCAGCCAGGGTAATCAGGTTGTATCTCTGTGCTCTGATTAAAATCCTGTGTGAATTTCAGTCAGAGTAAGAATCAAGATTCTTACGATGACTATTAGGCTTCTCCAACCCACCTACCTTCCTTTCCCAACTGGGGCCTCCCTTGCCCACCCTGACAGATACATTGCCTTTCCCTCTTCCTGCCAGGTGTGCTGCCAACTCAGGATTGGTAGCTGTGTTTTTCTTCCTGGAGCACTCCCAACACTCCCCAACCACATGCACACACGTATCTGTATGGCTCATCGCCAGTGTCAGATTTATGCTAAAATGTCATCTTAGAAGACCTCCCCTATCACCCCACTTGAAATGGCAACCTTCCCTCCAAGGTCCTGATTCTGCTTTCTCACTTTATTTTTCCCCATGGAACTTATCACCATCTGACCCACTGAATATTTTACTTCTTTGTTTATTGTTTCTCTCCTCCCTTTGGAGCCTGAACTCCATGGGGGAAGGACCCTTTCAGGTACCTCTTATACTGACTACTGTATCCCTGATACTTAAAAATGTGTATAGGGGCCGGCGCTGTGCCTCACTTGGTTAATCCTCCGCCTGCAGTGCCAGCATCCCATATGGGCACCAGTTCTAGTCCCGGTTGCTCCTCTTCCAGTCCAGCTCTCTGCTGTGGCCCAGGAGTGCAGTGGAGGATGGCTCAAGTGCTTGGGCCCTGCACCTGCATGGGAGACCAGGAAGAGGCATGTGGCTCCTGGCTTCAGATTGGCGCAACAACGGCTGTGGTGGCGATTTGGGGAGTGAACCAACAGAAGGAAGACCTTTCTCTCTGTCTCTCTCTCTCACTGTCTGTAACTCTACCTGTCAAATAAAAAAAATGTGTATAATACATACTTGGTGCTCAATACATCATGGTTATATGGATTATAAATTCTTCACTCTCCATCCATTATTTCCTCTAATCAGAAATCCTCCATAGGCTAGCCCTCTACTGCTATGGAATATACAGAGATGGTATAGAGAAGAAACATCTTCTGCTGGACCCCCAAGAGAAAGAATTAGTGCCATTTTGAAGTGAGGAAGTTCAGGAAGACATATACCGTCCTCTGTTCATTCACTTGTCATATGGGAGTTATTCTCTCTTAAGTAAGTTCTAGTAAGATTATGAAGTAAAATTAAAAAAAAGCTCATCTCTGTAGTCCATGTATTTATTGGATGCCTAGCAGTGGTCTTCTAGGTGCTGAAGAGGTAGCTGGGAAGAAGAGAGATGCACTCTCTGCCCTCTGATGTTTACAGTGTAGTGGGGAGACAGACGTGGAACAAATTACTGCACAAATAACTTTTAAATTGTAATCTATAACGTATGCTCTGAAGGAAGAGCATATAGTTATGGGAAGCTGACAACTGGGAAATCGACCTAGTCTGGGGGTTAGGGAAGGTAAAGAAAAGCTTTCTTTGAGTCAGAGCTGTCCAAAGTTGAACTAGGCTGCACCATAGCTGGGTTTCCTTTGACTTTGCAGGCTGAAAGGTTATTATTATTATGATTTTTAAAGATTTATTTATTTATTTGAAAGAGTTACATAGAGAGAGGAGAGGCAGAGAGAGGTCTTCCATCCACTGTTGCACTCCCCAATTGGCTGGAAAGGCCAGAGCTGCACCGATCTGAAGCCAGGAGCCAGGAGCCTCCTGCAGGTCTTCCCATGTGGGTGCAGGGTCCCAAGCCCTTGGGCCATCCTTTGCTGCGCTTCCAGTCCACAGCAGGGAGCTGGATGGGAAGTGGAGCATCTGGGACTCAAACCGTCACCCATATGGGATGCCGGCACTGCACGTGGCAGCCTTACCTGCTATGCCTCAGCGCTGGCACCCAGGTTATTATTTTTTTTAAAGATTTATTTTTACTTATTTAAAAGTCAGACTTATGGGGCTTGGGGGGAACAGATAGATCTTCCATCTGCTTGTTCACTGCCTAAATGGCTACAACAGCAGGTGCTGGTCTAGAACAAAGCCAGGAGCCAGGAACTTCTTCTGGGTCTCCTACATGGATGCAGGGGCCCAAGCACTTGGGCCATCTTCTGCTGCTTTCCAGGCCATAAGCAAAGAGCTGGATAAGAAGAGGAGCAGCCAGGACTCCAACTGGCACCCATGTTGAACGCAGGCATTGCATGTTGTGGCCTAACCTGTTAAACCATAATGCTGGCCCCTGGAAGATTATTTTTAAATATTATGTATTTATTTGAGAAGGGGAAGAAAGAGGGGAGAAGAAAGCAATCCCATTCCATGGTTCATTCCCCAAATGCTTGTTACAGCTAGTACCAAAGCAGGGAGCTGGGAATATAATCTATATCTCTCATGTGGGTGGCAGGAACTTGTTTACTTGACCCATCACTGCTGCCTCTCAAGTGTGCATTAGCAGGAAGCTAGTGTCAGGAACTGGGAGTCGTCTGGATACAGAAACTGAATACAGGTGCTCTGATGTGGAACACGGACTTCTTAACCACCAGGACAAATGCTCTGGGTGATTTGTGGTGGGAATGTTGTAAAGCATACATTGAGTACTGGGTAGAGAGAGAGCTTCCTATACCAAAAATCAAGGAATTCAGTTGGATTTCCAAGTCAAAGATGAAAAAAGGCAGTTTCAAATGAACTCTTCCAGTACTTCTGTGCTCTCAGATATCTCTTAGTACCAAGTGAGGGTACAGGATCCCAGAGCAGGAGACTGGATGTGCCAGGATGTTGGAGAGACTTATGAATGCCAACTGCTAATAATAACACCCCTTTATCTTTGTGTTGCTAATTCACTGCTGTGCTCTCCTATCTTCAGCTCATTGGAGGCTAACTATGACCTTTGTGAATTAGATTGGCCAGATATTATTCAGACTTTGTGAAGGAGGATTTAAGGCTTGAAGAGGGTGAGACAGAGACTTCAAAAACTAGTCTTATGATTAAAATAAAAAATCCAGTGTGTGTGTTTTCCTCGATATGTTGGTTAGCCAGCCATTGCCAAAATAATACTGGGTAGCATGTAAATTCTCAGATATGGTAGCTTAAAACATTAATCATTTATTATTATTACTAATGGTTCTGTAGGACAGTTGCAATGTGGCTCACCTAGAGTAGGCTTGTTTGGCTGGCTTTACTTCTCACTGCAGATGCTAGAGTAGCTGGGCTGGCTCTGCTTCAGGCTGTGGCAGTTCTAGTAGTTTGGATGCTCAGGGCTCTCTTCCTCCTCTTGGGGCCATAGGCACACTTTTGATATAATGAAGTCCAAGGTGAAAGACCTCTAAAGGTTTAGGCTTTGAACTGGTTCACAGTCACATCTGCTTCATTGTGAGTCCAAAGAAACTCACCTATATAACCCCGAAGTCAAGGGCTTGGAAAATAGACTCCGTTAGTGGGGCAGACTCTGAGACACATGGAAGAGGGTGTGTGGATACAGGGATGGGTGAAAGACTGGGGCAAAAGTGTTCATCATGTTCAATTTGCTCTTTTGTTCCTTAATTTATTTTGCTTAGACCCAAAGCATGAGCCTGGTGTGCAGCAAGGTGTTGAGGAAACAAAGGAAAACAGTAGAATTTTCATAAGTGGCCATTTCAGCAGAGCACGAGATTTGCCACTGAGAAGGAAGCACAGGTAGTACTTGAGAGCATATTCTTTCAAGAACCAGAGAAGGAGCCACCAGATGAATCAATGAAGAAAGAACATCAAGGCTGAAAGTATCTGGGGTAAGCTCCATTTTTATTTCAATCAGTGGAACTAGTTATGACAGACATTTAAGCTTGTTTATGATTGACAACAGCCCTGGTTAGTCGTTTTGTTAAGTCCTGTGTCTTTTTACTCTTACAACAAAATATCTGAGGACACTCGCATTGATTTTATTTATTTATTTTAAAATGTTTACCTATTTAATTAATTTCAAAGAAAGCCAGAGAGAGAGAGAGAGAGAAAGAGAGAGAGGGAGAGAGGGGGTGAGTACTTCGGTCTGCTCATTCATTCCCCAAATGCTCACAATAGCTGGGGCTGGGCCAGACTGAAGCCAGGAGCCAGTAACTCTATCTAGGTCTTGTGCATGGGTGGCAGAAACCTAAGTACTTGAACTATCATCTGCTGCATCACAGGTGCACATGAGCAGGAAGCTGGAGTCAGGAACAGAGCCAGGATTCAAACTCAGGTACACTGATATGGGATGCAGACACCAGTGGTGTTTTAGCAACTAGGCCAAAAGTCTGTCCTTGTATCATTTTAAAGGAGAGCATATGGAAGAAGATGAGGGTGGTGTCACTTATCCAAATACTATTTAGCAGTTGATTTTTTTGAAGATTTATTTATTTATTTGAAAATCAGAGCTATACAGAGAGATAAGGAGAGGCTGAGAGAGAGAGGGAGGTCTTCCATCCTCTGGTTCACTCCCCAATTGGCCGCAATGGTTGGAGCTGTGCCTATCTGAAGCCAGGAACCAGGAGCTTCTTTTGGGTCTCCCACGTGGGTGCAGGGGCCTAAGGACTTGGGCTATCTTCTACTACTTTCCCAGGCAATAGCAGAGAGCTAGTTCAGAAGTAGAGCAGCTGGGACTCAAACCAGCACCCATATGGGATGCTGGCAGTGCAGGTGGCAGCTTTACCCACTGTGTCACAGTGCTGGCCCCTAGCAGTTGATTTAGAGGAAAAGAATGTGTCTGGGAAGTGGCAGGGAATACAGAGGAGATGGGGGCAGTTCTAGGGGTCCTGTAGAATAATAGCATAATAATTAATTCTACCATTTTCTGAGTTCTTTGTGCCAAATGTAATGCAAAGTGCTTCGCATAAGATAAGTACTATTGATAATCCTATGTTAGAGATGGGTGAGGCTCAGAGTAGAGCAAGGTGATCCACAACCCTGGCTGAATGGTGAGTGGAAAAATAATGATCTGCAACTTCCTCCCAGCTCAGCACCATGGACAGCAGATTCTGTGGTCTGCAGTGTCTTGAGTAAGATGCTACAGGGTGAACCTCCATGTACAGGAAATCAGAAATGCTTTTGAGTGAGTTATTTATAACATACCCACCCCTTCCTCTATAATAAGTTTTGATAACCAGAAGACATATTTTTTAATTTTTGTTTTTTGCTAAGGACTTGATAGTGTGGGCGTGGAGATTGTATTGGCTGGGCAGCTTGGGATGTGAACACTTGAAGACAAGATCTGGTAAAAAGCCACATTGTTTTAGTATATGTGCTGCTGAAGCCAGCGTAAGAGCCACATTGTTTTGCCCAATAAAGCAACAACAAAAGATGTGGAGGCTGAGTTGGACTAAGAGTGGGAAACTCCCAGGGAGTATATAGGTAGTCAGGATGAGGGGTCTCCAGTGGGGACAAGGAAGAGAGGGGACTTAGAGAAAAGAGAGCAAGAAGTGACTCCCACACCATTAACCTAAGTGCAACTGGATTTATTTGGGAGCTTGGTAGGGGCAGCTGAAAGAGACACTGAGTTCTGTGTTCCACATATGAACACTGCCTGACTAGAGGACTTCTTCCCAGGGTGTGGTGGTGGAGAGCTTCCAGAATTTTCTCTGTGTTTGCACTGGGTTTCCCTAGTTACCTCTCAAACTTTTGAGTGCAGGCATGGTGCTTCCTTCTCCTTCCTGCCTCCCACATGACACACACTCAGGACATGCTCGAGAGTTGATTTGTTTCCTCTGGCTGAGTCCTATTAAGAAGTTTCCTTTGATGCAGCCCTTCCTAGGATTCCAGGTCACTGGCAACTTTAAGTATTCTTTCCCACTTCACTACATTCAACGAGTCAGACCATGCGTTTGAATTTCAGGCTTAGGAAAATCGGTCACTGTGCTTCTAAGATTGGTATAAGAATATGCTATGAGACAGAACTGAGCTTGCTTGTCTTAGGCCACAAACAAACTGCCAACCTACCCACAATTTGTGGTAGCAAGGGCGACATGGAGAACATAGGGGAAATCTGAGTGGCTCTTCCTTCCTCCCTCCTACCCTGCCCTTATCCTTATGCAGAGTGCTTAGAGAGCCCATGAACAGGAAGCCTTTCCATCTACAGACACATCTTCTTTTACTTAGATACAGAAGTGTGGTCCAAAACTGTTGGGGGTGGGAAGGTGGTAGAACTTCAGAGTCAGGTTTAGAACTTCAATCATTGTCCTACAGAAACTCTTTGAGCAATGGTTAAATGCAGCTAAAAAATGCATTGGGGAATTTGTTGGCAAGATAGACTTTTTTTTAAAAAAAAGATTTATTTATTTATTTGAAAGTCAGAGTTACACAGAGAGAGAAGGAGAGGCAGAGAGAGAGGTCTTCCATCCACTGGTTTACTCCCTAATTGGCCACAATGGCTGGAGCTGTGCCGATCCGAAGCAATGAGTCAGAAGCTTCTTCTGGGTCTCCCACGTGGGTGCAGGGGCCCGAGGACTTGGGCCATCTTCTACTGCTTTCCCAGGCCATAGCAGAGAGCTGGATCGGAAGTGGAGCAGCCAGCTTTACCTACCATGCCACAGCGCCGGTCCCAAGATAGACTTTTTTTTTTTTTTGACAGGCAGAGTGGATAGTGAGAGAGAGAGACAGAGAGAAAGGTCTTCCTTTGCCGTTGGTTCATCCTCCAATAGCTGCCATGGCTGGCACGCTGCGGCCGGGCACACCGCGCTGATCCGAAGGCAGGAGCCAGGTGCTTCTCCTGGTCTCCCATGGGGTGCAGGGCCCAAGCACTTGGGCCATCCTCCACTGCACTCCCTGGCCACAGCAGAGAGCTGGCCTGGAAGAGGGCCAACCGGGACAGAATCCGGCACCCCGACCGGGACTAGAACCTGGTGTGCCGGTTCTGCTAGGTGGAGGATTAGCCTATTGAGCTGCGGCGCCAGCCCCAAGATAGACTGGATTAGGAATGTGGCCACCAATTGTGGGAATTAGATGGAAAAATTACTTGCTTTGGAGTCTGCCGTGCCTGAGTCTGAATCTTGGCTCAGCTGCTTATTTGCTGGGCACCCTCGTGTGCCTCTCTGAGCCTCAATTTCATCATTTGTAAAATGAGGCAACTGATACACACTGTTAATGAACTAGTTAGGATAGTTCATTTATTATTAAGGGGCTTAATCTCTGTTGTATTAGTACTAGTACGATTATGAAGTAAAATTTTAAAAAAGTTCATCTCTGTAGTCCATGTATTTATTGGATGCCTAGCAGTGGTCTTCCATGTGCTGAAGAGGTAGCTGGGAAGAAGAGAGATGCACTCTCTGCCCTCTGATGTTTACAGTGTAGTGGGGAGACAGACGTGGAACAAATTACTGCACAAATAACTTTTAAATTGTAATCTATAACATATGCTCTGAAGGAAGAGCATATAGTTATGGGAAGCTGACAACTGGGAAATCGACCTAGTCTGGGGGTTAGGGAAGGTAAAGAAAAGCTTTCTTTGAGTCAGAGCTGTCCAAAGTTGAACTAGGCTGCACCATAGCTGGGTTTCCTTTGACTGGAGGGTGTAACTGCAGGCTGGAAGATAATTATTTAATAATTCATTTAATAGTGGCCAGTGATGTGGCACAGCCTGTAGTGCCGGCATCCCATACGGATGCTAGTTTGAGTCCCGGCTGCACTACTTCCGATCCTGCTCTCTAGTATGGCCTGGGAAAGCACCAGAGGATGGCCCAAGTCCTTGGCCCTCTGCACCCACATCACAGACCTGGAAGAAGCTTCTGGCTCCTGGCTTCTGATCAGCTCAGCTCCAGCCATTGCAGCCATTTGGGGAGTGAACCAGCAGATGGAAGACCCCTTTCTTTCTCTTTGTCTCTACCTCTATCTGTAACTCTGTCTTTCAAATAAATAAAATAAGGCTTTTTAAAAAAGAATTTATTTATTTAAGAGATGGAGAGAGGTGGGTAGAGAGAGCAAGAAAGAGAGGAAGAGAGAAACACTTTCATCTGGTGGTTCATTCCCCAAATTCCTGCATGGCTAGGGCCAAAGCAAGGAGGTGAGAATGTAATGTGAGTTTACCACATGTGTGGTAGCCATTCAGTTGTTTGTCCCATTGCCGCTGCCTCTCAGGGTCTGCATTGTCAGGGAGCTGGAATCAGTAGTCGGAGCTAGGAATTTAATCCAGGTACCCTGCAGTGAGACATGGGCTTCTTAACTGCTAAGCTCATGCTCACCACTAGGCTGGATGATTCTTCATGCAGATGTTGTAAAGTGCATTATACACTGGGTAGAGAACTTCCTATACAAAAAATCTAGGAATTAAATTGGATTTCTTGGTCAAACATGAAACAGGCAGTTTTATGTCCCTCTTTGGAAATGAATTAATTCTTCAAATACTTTTTTGTACCCAAATGCCTGTCTTAGCTATCTGGTATCTCAGTCCGAGTGAGGGTACAGGTTACAGGGCAGATGGCAATGTATACACCAGCATGGGTGGCCTTCAGTAACAAAGCTTACCAGATATCAGTGGCTTAATACAATCAAGTTTTATTCTTTGTCATGTCACAGTTCACTGTACGTCTGTAGAGGGATTTGGCTTTATGCAATTTTTAGGGAACCTGGATCCTTCTATTGTATTGGATGTAACTTTGCCAAGTTTGGAGTCCTCCACTGGGTACTTTGCATCAGACAGGCAGATGGAGGAGCAGTGGAGGCCTGAAGGATTGAGCAGGAGGAATTTTATGGGCCAGATTAGGAGGTGGTGACAGGATTTCTGTCTACATTCTAGAGTCACATGGCTGTACCCAGTATAAGGAAGACTGAGGATGATTGCGTATGTAAGAGTAGAGCATTACTAATTTGGTGGACAGCAAGCCACCTATAGGTGAGGTTGTAATAGGGAAAAATACAGATAGTGTGTCTTAATTCCATCTAGTACATAGCAGGACTCAATAATGTTAGTTCTGTTAGCATTGTTTACACAGGAAAGTGGATCTTAAATTCCATACAAGCAACTTAGAAAAGACTCTGAAGTCTCAGTTCATTTTAGATGTAGACTGCCTTGTTTGTTCATCCTCAGCGCCCCAGAAATTCTGATTTCTAGGCCATGAGGGGTTAAACTGCCCTGGCCTCCTTGGATACTCGACAGCTGGATGTCTTTCCAAGGGCCTTTGGCATTCTCTTCCACTGCAGTAAATACGTCTGGCACTCCCTATTCTGGAAATACAAGCGACTAGTCAATTGAAAAAGGCGTCTGCTGATGGTAGCATGACAAGCAATATTCATAACTGCTTGCAATCTCCTCCAGACATCCACTTGCTCCCATCCAGCCCCACTGAGCACCGAAGGGCTCCTGTGATCTCTGCAGCCTCTGCCGCCAGCAATGCAGCTGAACCCTGACCTGCTATTCCACTCGACATGCCCTGGGAGCAAAGGGCCTTCTTCCAGTGTTTACCCCGCCAGATCAGCAGATGAGTGGGGCGTGGGGAGCAGGCTTCTGGGGGGCAGGCAGCTGCAGTGCAGAGCTCGGGAGCATAGGCTTTGCACTTGGGAGTTGGAATACTCGGATCTGCAACTTGCTGGCTCCAGGGCTTTGGAAAAGTCGCTTTACCTCTCTTACCTCAGTTTCCTCATTGGTATGATGAGCGTAAGCACATTGCCTTCTTTAACTCTGTCCCAGGAGAGGTTGGGTCTCAAATGAGATATCTGAAGTGCACCTACTCCTACCTTCCTGATGAAAAACTACCTAATGAGGGCCAGCAGGATCGTGTCCCCAGGCAGGTACAACTGGGACACAGAAGTAAAAGGGCCATCATTACATCCAAGGCTCACATCTGTCCTCTGTCTATGGGCAGGAGGTGACAGAAGGAGTCGCCCTTTATGTTCTCATGCCAGGACAACCTACTTGGACCTACCTGGGTGGGAGAAGGTGACAATGCACAGGGTCATAGCCCGACAGGGGCAAGTGATTCCTCCTCTCCCGGAACTGCATCCATAGCATCCATGAGGTGAGAAACAGGATCACCAACCAAGGCCAAAAGACTTCTGTCCCGTGTCCCTGCTGTGGTCATGCCATCTTCAGATATTTGTATCACATTTTGTCACCATCAAAGCCTTCTTTCAGGCAATATTGTATCATGTTTATTCCTTTCAATGGTCAAGCTAGGCCTTGTGATCTCCATGAAGCTGAGGCTCAGAGATGTTGAACAGTTTGTCCAAGCTTTCAGACCAAGATATGTGGAGCTCCAAAGTTGTATTCCCTCTCACCCGTACTCCTGCATTCTGCCTCTGTATTTTCAGACATATCTAAGAGAAAGGCCTTATCTTCTCTAGACTAGACAGTAGGCAGGTGTGTGCTCTCTGGTCCTCTTTGGACTATAAAAGAGGAACATGTCTCTGATTATTCATATCCCTACCTGTGACTGGTACATGACTAAGTGTCCTGTAAATGGGTGTAAGATGGAACATTGTGAGAGGGACTTGGCAGGAAGCAGGAAAAGCTGTGGGTGTTGAGCAGAGTTCAGAGACGGTGGTTGACCACTGTGTGCTGCTGTGTGTGCTGAAGGATGACCGTGTGAAAGGGGGACACAGAGGGAGCCAGAATAAATAAGGCTTTCTCACATCGAACACTCAGAAATATAAAACATAGGCCCTCCTCCAGGGAGAATGGTCCCAAACAGGTCATGGAGACTTAGAGAGGCTCCCAGGAAAGTGGTGTCTTTGAAGGCAGGATCAAAAGTTCCTTGCAAATGCACTTGGGCAGCTGAGCCAAGCAAAGAGGCTGTGCTGGATGCTAAGCTTTACAGAAAGATTTGTTAGCCTCTAACCCCAGCAAGGGCAGGATAGGAACCTGGGCTCTTCTGTTGTACCAAGTGAGAAACAGGTCAGGAGTTCCACGTGGGGCACCGTTGAGCTTAAACCAGGGCAGTGCATTGGGAGAGAAAATTTGGACCCACTCTCCTGGGATGGGGAGGAAGCCTGGCTCTGAGAATACAGTATACAGGGCACAGCTGGAGGAGCCTGAGGCCACAGGGAGAGGCAACATCACCTCGGCAATGGGAGGATCATGGAGTTGCAGTGTGAAGGCGAAGCCCATGTAGCCAGCAGTGCTGGGGGAAAGGGGTGCAGGGAATGGTGAGGGTTAAGTTCATATGTCAGGTTTATTGGGCTAAAGCATGCCCAGATAGCTGGCAAAGGATCATTTCTGGGTGTGTTTATGAGGGTGTTTCTGGAAGAAATTAACATTTCAATGAGTACACTCAGTAACGTAGACCACCCTCACCCAGGTGGGTAGATGGTATACAATCCAATGAGGGCTTGAACAACAAAGAGGCAGAGGAAGACACTGTCATCTAGCTGGTTCTTGGGCCTTTGGGTTTAGTCTGGAACAAGGCCACCCTCTTGCTGATGGCAGATGGAGGGACTTCTCAGGTTCCACAACCATGTGAGTCAATTCACCAAGATAAGTCTTTGAAAAATAAAGATAGCAGAGATTTTTCTGTATGGGAAGGTGAATTTACATCCAGGAAGTGTTGTGTGTGTGTGTGTGTGTGAGAGAGAGAGAGAGAGAGAGAGAATGAATGAACTTCATCCCTGAGTCCACTGCCCAAATGGGGGGCATTGAGAGTTCCTGTCATGGTCATGGTTTGCATGTCTCCTCCCAACTTATGTTGAAGCTTAATTGCCATCGTAATGTCATTAAGAGGTGGGGCCTTTAAGGGTGATTACATTGTGGGAACATGGCCCTTCTGAACAGATTAATGCCATTTTCAAGGGAATGGGTTAGTTACCATGAAGTGGGTTCCTGGGGTAAAAGATGAGCTCAACCCATGTCTCCCTGTCTGGCTGACCTGTGCTTACTTGCCCTCTGGCCCATTACTGTGTGGCAGGAAGGCAGTTGCCAGGTGCAGCCCCTCTGCCTTGCACTGCCCAGCCTTCAGACCATGAGCGAATGCACTTCTGTACCCAGCCTGAGATGTTCTAGCATAGCAGCAGCAAACAGACTATGAGTGGATCCATCCGAGTGGGGGTGGTCCATCTGGCGAGGGCTTAGAGTGCCAGCCCTAGATTCTGGCAAGGAGGAGACATGGGCAAAGCTGCCTGCCATGTGTGTCTTGCTGCCCCATTCCCTGGCTGGGGGTATTTCCAGCAGCAACCTCTGCACAGCCCCAGCCCTTTCTCCCTGATGAACGTGACCCACCACTGAAACTCCATCAGCCTCCAAGACAGGGAGGTCAGCCCCAAAGGCTGCAGACAATAGCCTTATCGGCCGCTGCTAGTGAGGGTGTAAGCAGGGGATTGGATGGTATCATTCTAATTTACACGGGATTTTGTTTCTTTCCAGGTACTTAGCATGTGGATCTAGGTGATATCAAAGGCAGAGCATTATACAATAAGTAGGCTTAACCTCCATCTCACCCCCTCTCATCCTTCTGTCTCTTCATTGAGGCCATGAGTAGCTGCAGCTGGGGTTGCCATAGTGACCAATTAGGATTACTGAGATGTTCTTGCAGAGAAAAAAGGGAATATCGATTTAGCTTTGACAGTAGGGCATCTGGGGACCATGGGAGCCTAGGGTGTTCAGCATTAATAGGGGGCAGAGTGTGACACCTTCAAGGCTGTCCTGTTCTGGTGTCACTTTTGAGTTGAACCCCATATGAGGTGGAGACCACTGACAGGCTCCTGCCTACTTTCAGAGCTTGTGTAACTGGGCTGAGGGTATCTGGGGCACAGTGGGAGTGCTCCCACCCCCAGTAGTTGGAATGACTCTCACGAGAAATGGAATTCCCAGGGGAGCTTAAGTGCCTAGAGGGCTTCACCCCAGCCATGAGCTTCTGTTGCCATTTGACTATTCGCAGGTGCTCAGATACCCCTCCCTGTGCTGTAGGGTGTTAGAACTGGAGAGGAGGACACATCGTGGGCCCTGACTTTTGGAGCTTTGAGTGGGGCAGGACACTTGGTTTTATCATGTACAAAATTAGCTCCCTGCGGATGTCTTGCCAAGGTCAAGAGGACACAGTGAGGCCAGGAAGTCTTCAGGGTGGGGGTGGGGCTTGAAGCTGGTGGCTCAAGGCTCTGTGGCTGTCACAGAATGTAACTAAGCCTCAGTTTACTTCTCTGTAAACAAAAGTTGATAGCTGCATGGGAGAGTTAAAAAGATTAGAACATATACTGGTGAAGTGCTTGGTATGTTCTCAGTGTAGGAGGCTGGGGAGTCTGGGACAGAGAACTGGCAGCTGGGTGGGTAAGGAGAGAAGGGTTTGGAGACACAATGGAAGAATTTGTGTGGATTCCAGGTAGAGATGGGGAAAGGAGTTTGGGAACTAGACAGCACAGGCTGGAGTGAGAGGAGACACTGCCTGAGGACAGGTAGTCTATAAAGGAAGGACATCGATTTGGCTCCTGGTTCTGGAGGCTGGGAAGTCCGCGAGCATGGTGCCGGCATATGCTTGGCTTCTGGTCAGGGCCTCATGCTGCTTCAAGTACGGCAGAAAGTGGGAGGGTGAGTGGACAAGTGAGGAAGAAACAGGGGTCATATGCCTGTGATAGCTGATCCATTCCCGTGAGAGCAGCAGCACTCTATCCCTGAGGGCTCTGTCCTCATGACCCAAATACCTCCCCCGCCCAAGGCCCACTGTCTCCTACCACTGTCACAATGGAGACCAAATTTCAGCCTGAGTTTTGAAGGGAAAACTACTTCCAAACCCTAGCAAGAGAAAGAGAAGGAGAACGCTGGAGGTCATGGAGGGCAGTGGGAAGGAGGGAATGGTGAGCAGGAGGGTGCTGGGTGCTTTGCAGAGTGGAGGGCCGGAGAGAAGCCCTGGCTTCACAGAAGGAGACTTTTTTCCTTTTCCCCATCCCACAATTCAGAGAAGTGGGTTAATCTAAAATTCTTTGGAAATGAAAAGGGAGTGAGTGGGGTTGGCACTGTGGCTTGGTGGACTATGCAGCAGCTTGTCTAGTATCTGGAGTGCCTGTCATTGAGTTCCACCTTCACTTCTAATCTGGCTTCCTGCTAATATACACCTTGGGAGGCGGCAGGTGATAACTCAAGTACTTGTGTCTCTGCTACCCATGTGGGAGACCTGGATGCAGTTCTTGCCTCCTGGCTTTGGCCTGGCCCAGTTCTGGCTATTAATGGACATTTGGGTTGTGAATCAGCAGACAGAAGATCTCTCTCTGCTTTTCAAATAAATAAAAATCAATAAATACAATTTTAGAGGAAAGGGAGTGAGTGAGAGGACTCAGCAGCAAGTACCTCATCCCGGGGATCAGTCCTCTCAGGGCTGAGCACACACACCCTGGATCCATCATTCACAAATCAGCTGGTCCTCTGGCCTGATCTGTGGGAGAACCTCTGGGCTGGTGCTCCCCTTTCCTCCATCTTGGCCTTGGGCTATGAGGATCCAGGGCCAGGGTTAGTTTACCAAACACATCCTGACTCTCCATTTGGACAGACTCCACACAGAGCTGTCCCTGCCTCTGCCCCCACCTGAACCCCTGCAGCTGGGCCTCAGGGCTCTCATTAGAGCAGCTTTTTTCTCCTTCTTGCCCCATCCCCTGCCTCTGCAGGATTTAATAACTGCCCTCCTTAAAGATCAGGAGACATGATTAATTCTGACTTGAGGATTATTAAAATGCTTCCACCAAGCATCTGGCATTAAAAGTTTTAAATCAATTAATCTGTTGTTTGGGGAAGAGCATCCTAGTTAGCACAGCTGCACGAGGACATTCAAGTTGCTGTTGGGTTGGGAGGGGCGGTACTGGAGGGAAGGCTCAGCTTCCCCTGGGAGTTGAAGGTCACCTAATGGGTTCCTAGAACCTTCCATGGTCCCCAAGCCCAGCTTTCTCTCATCCAAGTCAAGTGCATCCGATTTCTGAGTGGTTCGCTATCCCAGCTCCAGTTAAGATACAAATTTACGATTAAATTTCAATTTCAGACAAGGAATAATTTTTTAGTGAGAATATGTCTCATGCAACTTTGGAGACATGCTTATATTACAAAATTATTGTATTTGTTCTTTATCTGAAATTCAAATCTAACTGGGCAGCCTTATTTTTATTTGCTAGATCTGGCAACCCTGCACTCCCACCCCCATTTGCAGTGCTTGCTATACAAGGATACCACGAAAAGTTCATGGAAAATGGAATTGAAAGGCAAGTTTATGTTGGTGCCAAAAAGCTTTTGAAATCCCTGCACATGAGGGGTCTTCAAAGAGTTCATGGCAAATACATATTATTAAAAAACTATGCATGGAATTTAAAACATTTACATCAAAATAAGCTTCTTTTAATTGTGTTTTCCATAAACTTTATGAAGTCCATTCATAGTCTAAGTGTAGAAGGCTGAACAGACATCACAGCTGACATAGGACTCCTGGCTGTGGGCCCTGGACCTACTGTCTTCATGCCAGATGTCCTAGAGCAACTTGAAGGGTCCCTCTTTTAGGTCAAACAAGAAATGAGCAACCTTGAACTCTAACTCTAGGGCACTTAGGAATTTGTGGGGCTTTTGCATAGTGCTTTGCAAAATCCTTGTCTTGCTGATAAATCATGGGGACTTTTTGTTCTTAACCTACACTCCCAAAGCCACATGCCTGGCATTGCTTTTAGCAGTTGGTTGCTTGGCCTCAAGCTTGGGGTACCCACAGCACCTTCCATTTATTCCTGTGGCTTTGTCTGAACATGAGCCCTTGATGACAGGGCTGTGCCTGGGCCACAGTTCTTTTGCATTCCCAGCTTGCAGCTCAAGACTGGCACATGGTAGACCCTGGATGTAAGTTGATAAAATGAATTTGTGAGTTAGTGTAGCTTCTGTGTGTTCTCAGCAAGGCTCCTGAGTAGCCAGACTTGTCACTTACAGATCACAAAGGGTTAAGTGTACAGCAGTGAACATAGTCTTAAACCTATTAGACCAAGGTCCCAGTACAAACTTCGTGCAAGTTCTGGTTTTCACTAGTACCTTCTTTCATTGCTGAAGTCCCATGCCCTCTCTGGACTTTGGTTTCTTCATCTAAAAACCAAGGGAGCATGCTTGGCAATCTGTACAGCCAGACACTCTGAGGCAACTCTGTCAGTCCCCAGCTCTGCAGCCCAACTTTGAGTGGATCAAATTGAAGCTGCATCCTGGACCTCAGCAGGGTCCCAGTGCCTGACAAGGCCATGTGTGATGATGTTCGTTCCATCTTAGCCGTCCGGGGGTCAGAGGGAAGGCCTGCTTGCATGACGTGCACTGGCCCTTTACAGCCGTGTTCTGACTTGGGTTTCAGTTCTCTGCATACAGGGATCAGGCTTCGGCTATCTCGTTCCCTGAACAGAAGGAAAGAGGGGGGGAGCCCCCACCTTTCCTGACTTTGCATCCCACCCAGGCCTCCTTTGACCCTCGGTCGCACCACAGATATTTCTTTTCAGACACCGCAGTCAGCCCAGATTTATCCTGCCTCGTGTCTCTCATGTAAAATGCATCTCCCGACACTTTGCCAGGTTAAATGATTTAACAGCCGAGGCAGAGAGAATTAGGGGTCCGGGAGCAGGAGGCAATGCCTGCTTTTCAGATGAGATTGGAAAGGAGATGGAGATTGGTGGTGATGATAATCTCTTATTTTAATAATATAAAATAACTGTCCCACTGAATCAGAGTGAGCGATGAATTCTGTGGCCTGGGGTTAGACACGGCCCTGCCTGGAGAAGAGAGCTGGAGGAGGCGGTAGGTGGGATGCCTCCCCCTTGCTTACTTCTTGTCTTGTCTTTTGTAGATTTGTGCCAGCACCACCCTCTGACTAGCTCTGGATCCAACACCACTAAACCATGGGTAACCGTGCAGGCTGAAGGGGACTGATAGGTTTGGTGGTTTGCAAAATTACTATTTGATTGATAAATCATGGAGTGTGTGTGTGTGTGTGTCTGTGTGTCTGTGTGTGTCTGTATGTGCACTACCCAGAAAGAGAAAGACACACAGAGAGAGACAGAGAGAGAGAGAGAGAGAGAATATAAATCTGGGGACATTGATGATCATTTTTCTTTGTGGTTCACTGAAAGGAGAATTTACTTTGAAATATGACTCTAGAAAAGGGACCCAAAGGCAGGAGCCTGGACAAGATGACCCCTAGGAGATGTGTGACCTGCTAGCTGGGGCACAGAATCCTAGGAGGCTTGGTTCTACCTGGGTGAAGCAGGGTGGTGGGACCCACTCTTTAATCAGTTCCTAACTGGGCCAACGTGTATTGAACCCCTGTCTTGTGCCCGTCTCCCTGAGGTTTGGCTGGGCCAGACTAGGCAGGTTCCAGAAGGACTGCAAGTGGTGGGGAGCAAACTGTGGCACACGTGGGCTCGGCAGGGCTCCTTTAGCGGCATGCTGCTAATAGCTGAGGAGCTGCAGGCCTGTCTTCACCCCTGGGATTAACTCGTTACTCCAGCCTGACTTGGATTCCGTCAGGTTCAAACGTCAGAATGTAATATGCAGCTAATGAGTCAACTGCTCTCTCTATCTCTCGCTGTCTGGGACTTGCACTTTTCCTGTTCTCTCCCTGCAGTTGATGGCAGGTGTCGGGACGTATGGGGTAGAGCAGAGAGGCTGAGACTGCCTGTACGGGGGAGAAGTCTTTGTCCCCTTCCATAGTGAACATGAAGCCTGCTCTGTTTACTGCATTTGTTTATTGTGAGACTGTTAGGATGGTGGAAGTCTGCTCCTGCTTGGGCCCCTGAGTCAAGCGTCACATGAACACAAGGAGACGTGGAGAGCGGATAAGGGGGAGAGCCCATTGATGAGAACCAATTATGTGTTGGATCCGTGCTAGGCAGTGAGGATACAAAGTTGAATGGGTTGGTTGGCTCATTTTTTTTTTTAATACAATGAATGTTTCATGAATATCTAAAGAGGCAAAGGGCTCTGGAGCCAGACTTCCTAGTTTAGGATCTGCTGCTTCCTGGCTATACGTTTGGCAAGTTCATGGGGTTCTTTGCCTCTATTTTCCCATCTGCAAAATGGAGAGAACAACAGAGTGTCTTCACGAGTTTATTAGGAACACCAAATGGGCCAGTACAAGTAAAGCTAGCAAGTGCTAAACAAATGCAGCTATTATTCCCATGTAGTAGAAACTTAGGGTTCCAGGGTCTAAAATAGAATAACTCGACGTTGCTTGGCTGCTTACTGTCTACCAGGCAGTGTGATTTATGTGCACTAACTTATTTAATCCTCACAACAACCTCATGTGGTGTGTCTCATTCTCCTCATTACCACTGTACACAGGAGGAAGCCGAGACTAAGGTCTGTTCTTGCTCAAGGGCACCCAGCCAGTCAATGATGAGCTGGAATTTGATCTAAGCTCTGTTAGACTCTGAGTCTGAACTCTTGCCACAATTCTATGTCTTGTGGAGAGAGAACATACATAATTATCAAAGTGGCATTATCCTGTCCAAATATAATGCAAGTCCAAATCCAGCACTGCAGGATCCACAGAGAACAGTTGTGGCTGCTTCTGTTTATCAGGTCAAGGAGGGTTTCCTGGGGGAGGCAGTGTTTGAGCCGGGGGATGAAGGGACATTCTCTGTGTATATGGGGTGGGCTAGGCACCAGTGGAGAGCAGGCCACATCTGGAAACCTCCAACCTGAATGAGTGGAGAGCAGGTGTGTGATGGGAGTGCCCAGGGATGAGGCTGGGAAGGCAGAGAGAAATGATTCACACAGGACACTGTCGCTGTGCCTAAGAAGGCTGTGAATTTTCTGCAAGGACAATGGGAGTTGCAGGGAGGCTGAAGCTGGGGAAATGTCACAGAAGTGCACTGTGAAAAGCATTTGCCTGTGGAACCATGGGATACAGACTACAGAGGGTAAGACCTGAGGCCTGGGAGATGCTTAGGGCTTCACTATCATCAACTTGTTGCTCTGGACAGAGCAACTTGCCTGCCCATCCAAGGATTTAGGATTTAGGAAGAGAAATGGAATTTATAGTGAAAAGGGACATGGTATCTGCTTCTGATCTTGGAAGGTAACAGCATGTGTCAGCCAGGGAAAGATGGTGTTGGCTGCAAAGGCTGCCTGGACATCAGTAAGAGTGAGGTGTAGATGCATCAGGCATGCAGAAGCTGCTCAATTTGCAACCAGAATAGTCCTTGGTATTTTTTGTTTGTTTGTTTGTTTTCCTTGAAAAGGCTTCTCCTCCAATCCCGTTGTAGATATGTTTGAGACCTAAAAGAGGGGCAAAGGCCTTGATGGCTGGTGGAGTAGCAACCATGACTGCAGTCAAAGACGAGCTGGTGTCTGGAGCATGCATAGAGATAAAAGCAGGGGCTCTAGATCCAGGTCAGCAAATGATGTTGACCATTTCCCATGCCACTCCTTCATAGACAGATGGCATGAACCTGATGGAAATAGTCATATTGGCTAGAAAACAAATGGAGACCTGTGATGATTCTCTGGTCATTTTTCTTTAGGAGAGCCATAGTTGCTTATCCAGAGCTATGCTAAAAATCTCTTTGAATCACACTTGACCTAGTATTATAGTCTTTCTTGTTGTCCTTTGTGCTGGACTGCAAGCTCCCTGAAGGCTATCTGCTGTCATATTGCTGTTTTCACATGCCGAGTTGTAGTGGGCATGGCTGGGTCCCCAGGCCAGGGGTTTAGTCCCCAGGAAGGCAGCTCTCTCAAGAACTCTCTCAAGCCGGAGTTAGAGCTGTGTTAATTGTTGACTGGCAGGCTGTGGTCAGTACCACATAGCCTGATTCCATCTGAACAGGAGTCTTGGAGTACAGTCTATCCTAGAGACCCAGTGATTCTCCCTGGTGCACCCAAGGTGAGGAGGAGAGGGAGACTTGGAGATCGCAAACAAGGCCAAGCAAAAGGTAAGAGTTTGGCTTATGTTCCTGTCACCTGGGCCACCACAAGACCCCCCAAAGCTGCCGGTGCACTTTAGTGTCTCCCTGCTTCCAGTTACCAGTCATAACTATCATTGATTCAGCGAGTCCCCTCGCCTCAGAAACAAGTCTGAACTCCACAGCCCCAATCTGCTGGGTTTCCTGCTTGCTCTCCGCTCTCCACAGCATAAACTCTGCTGCTCCAAACTATGTCTTGTTTATAACTCCCCCACCCCAGTGTACTTTCCAGCTCCCTGCCTGGACACCTTTCATAAGCTTCCTTCCATATTGCACATCCCCACACCTACAACCACTTCCTGAGCCCAATTTAAATCTTACCTCTCCCAAGAAGACTTTTTTTTCTTTTGGCTTCCCTGGTCCACATTCCTTTTCAGTCTAACATTTGTTGAGTGCATCCCATGCACCAAGCACGCTGTGTGTGTGATCTCATCTGCCCCTCCCAATAGCTCTACAACTCCAACTCTGATCTTAACTCCAAAGGTGAAGTGCCTTGCTCACAATTACACAGGGGCAAACGGTGGAGTCAGAATTGAACTCACAGCATTGTTTTTTTTAATTCTGTCATCTACAGAATAATCTGTTGGTCGTTTCAAAGGCAAGATAGCCTTGCCTCCCCTCTGTGACTCCAAGAGCCATGGGAGTAAGTGAAAATGTGGAATTTGGAGTTTTTAATTTGGAGACAGCATGACATTTTATAAGGATACTGAACGGGGACTCTGGGAACTTGGCTTTTGGCTCTGCTACTGTGAAAGTCACTCAACCTTTTTGAACCTGTTTCTGTTGTAGCTATCATTAAAAGCAAATGTAAATTTTATGATTTGGGCCTTGGTGATAGTCACATTAGATAAAGTTTATGCCAACACTCGGTGGACTGCAAGAGTAAGGTAGAATTGTTGTTATTGTTATGGTTTTTGTTACTACTCTCTAAAGATGAATTGCGTCCTGAATAATTATAATAGGCAGTGGCTACAGCATGTGTCCTGGATAATAATGGACACAGACGAAGGTGTCTACTTAGGCATGTGGCTGACTTCCTACAGTTGATTGGGTTGGTTAGATTTATTTAATACCGAGCTGGCGCCGCAGCTCACTAGGCTAATCCTCCGCCTTGCGGCGCCGGCACACCAGGTTCTAGTCCCGGTCGGGGCGCTGGATTCTGTCCCAGTTGCCCCTCTTCCAGACCAGCTCTCTGCTGTGGCCCGGGAGTGCAGTGGAGGATGGCCCAAGTGCTTGGGCCCTGCACCCCATGGGAGACCAGGAGAAGCACCTGGCTCCTGCCATCGGATCAGCGCGGTGCGCCGGCTGCAGTGGCCATTGGAGGGTGAACCAACGGCAAAGGAAGACCTTTCTCTCTGTCTCTCTCTCTCACTGTCCACTCTGCCTGTCAAAAAATAATAAAAAAAAAAGATTTATTTAATACCTGCAGCTAGATAAAAGGCCTCTGCTAACAGGTCATACAGGTAGGGCTGGTGGACAAACATCAAGGCATTAAAGAAGCTTCTAATATTGGACAATTTCAGGGGTGGCCATTGTGACTTAATGGGTTGAGTCATTGCTTGGTTCACCTGCATCCCATATTGGAGTACCTGGTTTGAGTCCTGGCTACTCTGCTTCTGATTCAGCTTCCTGCTATTTTATACCCTGGGAGGCAGCAGGTGATGGCTCAAGTTCTTTGAGTTCTGGGCTCCCGGTTCTGGCCTGACCCAGTCTTGGCCTTTATAGGCATTTGGGGAATCAATCAGGATGGACAATCTCTCTACCTTTTGAATAAAATGAAAACAAATAAATAAAAAAAATTAACAATGGACACTTCCAGGAAGAAGACCAATTTGCCTCAGTAACTTCTCAATGGGACCTATAGTTTGTTGAAGAAGTAGTAGACAGGGGGTGAAGGGAAGGGATTTCACCATGGAATCTGGCACAAAATGGTAGCAAGAGAAAGGGTCTCTTTGATCCAGAAGCATAGACAAGGATGGGGAAATACTGGAGGTATTTCCCTTGTACAGGAATGTACAGGCAATGTGGAGTACATGTGGCAGGGTCCAGCACCAGTTGTTCTCCAGGTCAGTGCAGGTTCTTACAAAGAGGTAGCCTTATAGGCGGCACTGTTCAGAGACAAGGTAGATGTCTGTGGGGCAGAGTTCCCTGTTGTAAGTGCTCAGGCACTAAATGAAGCTGTCCCAGGCTTTGTGGAAGGATGCTGGCCTTGGGTGGGCAGTTGGTCTGAACAGTCCAGTGCTTCCTTACATTTTGGAACAGTTTGTTTCTCTGATTAGCATGCGGAGCTGCGTCCAGCAGATAGGCTCACGAGTGCAGTATTGTGCTGTATGTGTCCTGCACCCCAGGTTCTTCAACCTGTAAGGAATTCCATTTTGTGCTTCGTGGCCAGCTGTGTATATGATAGTTTCACAGCTCACACTGACGCGATCAACATGGAAGAGAACAACATTTTGGGCTGAGACCCCAAGGCCAGTTCCCATGGAGATGTTGGGGTCCGGAACAGGCTGTGTTCCACAAAACAGAATATCCTAATATTAGGTGTTTTGATACGAAAAGGGTGTCACCTGTCAAATATGTTCAGGAGATTCTGGGTGAGACAAAGCTAAACAGTTTTTTGTCGATTGGCTTGTTTGTTCTACTTCTTTGAACCCGTGACTCCCTGTGGTGGGAACCTAATATGCAATATCTCTCTGGTGTTTTGTGAGCACAGACTCTTTTCTTTCACCAGAGAGCAATTCTCTGGGCTGTTGTTCCAAAGAATACACTAACACTGCCCACAACAACTTTGTCAGGTGCTCTCCGTCTTTTCCAATCCCAGTCTGTTTCTCCTTTCATTTTCTCCAATCCTTCTTTGCATCCAGAATTCTGTAGGGAGACAAATGGAGCCTGGAGAAGACCCTTCCTCAGCCCAGTAGGATTTATGCAAGTGGTATAGGTTTAGGCGTGTAATGAATTTAGATTTAATTTGCAAGTGAAAAAGCTTGCTTTCTTTTGTAGCTTACACCAAAGCTCAAATGTCTAAGCTTCCAGGGTTTAAGTCTAATTAACTGTATTTCACAGCTTATTTAAAGAAAAGAATGGAGGCATTAAAATTGTAAAATCTAATTTTTGAGTAAATCTTTCAGTGCAAAATTAATGTCGCAGTATTAGAGCTGCCTTGGCAATATATCTCTTGTCTTCAAATTTCAAAATGAGCTTTTGCAAACATGAAATTATTCATTAGCCTGTCTGGTAAAGAGATAAATAAGTGTCTCTTCAAATCCTCGATCTCCTCTTCTTATTTATCCAAAGATGGAGTTATTTGGTTGGAGGGGCAAGCGGGTTGATGCGATTTGTGAATTTTGACAGGTGAAGAGAGAAACAAAGGGAGAAGGAAGCTTTTGCAGTCTAGGGAGCTGGGGCAGAGGCTTGAGTCCCTGCTTTGTCCCTTGGTTTACTTCTGAGGATTTCTTGGCTCAAAGGACAATAAAATGTCCCAGCAGCCACACTGGAGCTGGGGGACAGGAGTCTGCTGGGCAGCTGTTCTCAGGGAAATAAGCAGAGTCTCTGACATTCTAGGCAGGCGTTCACCCATTCATTCTCGTAACCAAGTGGTCACCGTCCTGCCTGGCCCATCACGGAGCATCTTTAACTCTATGGCCTTCCCTTTGTCCCCTCTGGTCTGGCTCCAGCTCAGGTGCACATCCACCCACCTTCCCGTTCTCATCTGGCCCCCTCTCCCTCACAGGCCCCACCCTCTGGTCTCCTGCGTGAATTGGCCATGTTCACCACTCTAACCTTTGCATATGCTCTTACAGAACCCCCCCAACCCTTCCCCAATCCCAAATCCTCCCACACTGGACTACGGGTTCCTGAAATACAGGGAACATATACAGTTCTTTATACCCTTATTGTCCAGCACAGCATGTGGTATACAGAAGTGCTCACTAAATGCGCATTGATAATGATGAAGGTAATGCAGTATCAGAACTAGATATCCAGGAACTTCAGGTTCATGTTTTTGAACTTTCATTTCATTTGGTAGCCATGCCCTTTTACCTACAGTAGAGTTGGAGGGGATGGCTAGAGATACCGGACATTGGGCAGTTCAGTGTGGAAGGGCACGTTCTGAGAACCCATGAGGTACAGAAGACATACCAGAGTAAGCATTTATTTAGCTCTGCTTCCTGTTCCCTGGGTGAATGTGAGAAAGTTGCTCAACCTTTCTATTTTCTGGCCTTTGAAATGGGAGCAAGAGCACTTGGGCTGCAGGAGTTTTTGAGGCCTGGAGGTGATGTGGAGATGGGACATGGTAGGCCTTCTCAAATGGGTAACTGTTTTTTTTTTTTTTTAATTTGGCAGGTAGAGTTAGACAGTGAGAGAGAGAGAGAGAGAGACAGAGAGAAAGGCCTTCCTTTCGTTGGTTCACCCCCCAAATGGCTGCTATGGTGGGTGGGCTGCGCCGCGCCGATCTGATACCAGGAGCCAGGTCCTTCTTCCTGGTCTCCCATGCAGGTACAGGGGCCCAAGCACCTGGGCCATCCTCCACTGCCTTTCCAGGCCACAGCAGAGAGCTGGCCTGGAAGAGGAGCAACTGGGACTAGAACCTGGCGCCCATATGGGATGCTGGTGCTGCAGGCGAATGATTAACCAAGTGAGCCACGGCGCCGGCCCCCTAACTGTTTGTTTTAAACGTTGTTCACTGGGGGAATGAGGTTTAAGTATCTCCTTGTTTGTTGATCAGGTCTTTAATTTATTGATTGATTTACTCAGTAAATATTCATTACTCCTTTACGCTGAGTATCAAGAAGTGTGCTAGGTGCTAGGGCCATGGTGCTGGACTGGATGCTCACTTTGTTCTCCACTCCTTGCAGTCATTAGGAATCAAGCACCAGTCCCCATTTCCCTTGACAGGAGCCCAGACCAAGCCACCATTGTCTCTTGCCTGATCAGTGCCAATAACCCCTAGTCTGTCCACCTTTTTTTTTTTTTTTTTTTTTTTTTACCCCATCCCAATCTTTTCCCCACAGAACAGACAAAGGAGTATTTTAAAATGCAAACTGACACATCCCTGCCCTGGCTAAAACCCTCTGTGGTTCCTGGTTGCCTATACTGGACGTGATCTATGAGCCATCACAGAGCTCATAAGGCCTGGCAGGGCCCCGCCCACTTTTCAGCTCTGACTCCCCTTACACCCTCACTGTGCAGGCTGACTGTCCTGCCATCCCAAATCACTTCCAGAGCCTGGAGTCTGCCCTCCCAGCCTACCACAAGCTATCCCCACTGCCTGGGGATTCTTTGCCCCGTCTCTCATCACCTTCCACCTTGTATTGGCCTAACATGTTCTCATCCGCATTTTAATTTAAAGGATTCCTCCCTGGAGGCCTATTTTGACTCCTGGTCAGGAGGGTGCCTCTTTCCTGGGACCTGTGCAGTACCCTCTGTGGCACCTGCTAGGTTTCATTGATATGCCTTCCCCGGGCCCATCCTACAGTGTTAAAGAAACTGAAACTGAAGGTAAACATTTAAAAAGCATTGAAAAACAATTTAAATCCTTTATATAGTCACTAGGAAAACACCAAAGGACACAGCCTTTGCTTGCTATGATTTCTTTTACTCCTTCCTTCAATCTTCTAGACTTTGCCTTGCAAGTAACTCTCTTTACCTTCATCTTTCCATTTAATTTTTTTGGAAAAAAAAAAAAACTCAAGTATTCATACCAAGACAGAACATAATAGGATAGGCACTCTGGCACCTGCCACAGATTAAAGAGAAGTTAGCATTTTGTTGCATTGCTTCAGCCCTTTGCCCTTTCTAACCATCCCATCTAGTGGAAGAAGTCAAAGCAGCTGGACAGAGATGATAAACAAGAGAAGTGATCTCGGTGAAAACAGGTAGCCGAGACTGTGACAGAGTTGCCCCTATATGGGGGCTTCTTGAAGAGATGCCTCCCTTGGTTGCCTTGTCCATCTTGGTATCCAGCTTTTGGAATGAGATCAGGCCCATGGTTTGTGGGCTTGTCCTGTGAGGTCCACACTGCTGGGATGGTGGGGCGACAGTGTTCTTTGACAAGAAGCACCAGAGACAAGTTTTGGTGAACATGCCCATTTATTAGCAGTTAGGGCACAAGCTTTTATAGGGCAGGCAAACAGGAGTAGCTAGTTCAGGGCAACACTAATTCTACAGGATAAAGCTGATGCTGGCACCTCTATGCATCTCCAATCAGCTTGAAGGTCATGTGGCCTATGTAGCCTTCCAGGTGGTCTTTATGGGTCTGGGACACACCAGGGAGCTGTTTACCTAGGTTAAAATTACAAGGCCCTTCAACAGGACGTGGGGGTGGGGAGAAATGTGCCTGGAGCCCCTGCTACCTGCCAGCAGTCACATCGTATGTGGAGGGTCTCATGATGCTGAGCCCTTGACCAGGGTTTTTCCCTGGGGGGCATGGTGTGCCACACCCTCTTGACTTCCTGCATAGGCCAGGCAGGTAGTCTTCCAGCCAGGCACAGGATCACCCACAATGGTTAAATGAACACATGAATGAATGATGGCCTGGGGGCCTGGGATTATCTAGAGAAGACAGGACTCTGAATCTTACTGAGGAATCTAAGTTCTAACTGTTGGATACTATCTCAACTATTCTTTGTTTATTCAGGTTTATTTATCCATTTATTTGAAAGGCAGAGTCACACACACACAACACACACACATGGTGGGGGGAGAGAAAGAAAGGGAGGTGGGGAAAGTGGGAATGAGAATTATCTTCCTTCTGCCAGTTCACTCCCCAAATGCCCTCAATAGGCAGGACTGGGTCAGACTGAAGCCAGGAGCCAGGAACTCCATCTGGGTCTCCCACATTGATGCCACCATCTGCTGTCTTCCCAGGCACATTAGCAGGCAGTTGAATCAGAAGCACAGGTGAGACTAGATCACAGGCCCTCTGATGTGGGATACAAGTTTCACAAGTATCATTTTAATGTGCTGTACCACAACACCCAACCCCCCCCCCCCATATTCTTTTTAATCTCATAGTTGCTAGGTGCCCATGCTGGAAACAGTGACCTCTGACCCATGCTTGTTGGGATTCTTGAGCTCTGGAGAACGCACCTGATTTCAGTACCACGGGAAGACAGGCTCAGAGGCTGCCCAAACATCCGTGGCCTCTTCCTCTTGGAAAGCCGCTGAGATGGGGAGGAAAACTATGAATACTTGAAAAGTATGCAGTGCCACTGTTGTAGGCAGGCATACAGATGAAAACTGATCAGGTTTGTGAGCCAGAAGACCACTCCTTCACCATGCCCCGTGTGACCTCATGCCCCTACCTGACCACACCTGTGTGCCCACCGTCAATCAGGTTAATTAACCACTCCCCTTTGAAAGTGGATTAAAAGTCTGGGACACCGTGTGCTCACTCTTCTTTTGGCTTTTTGGCCTTTTGCCAGAGTGGGACCCTGCACCTCCAGGGGGCGTGGCCTTTGGGCCACCCACCCCATGCTTCCTGGCCTAGATGCTCCTCCACGTGGCTGGCTTCTGGTATTCGGTACTCGGTATGAACCCAGATTTCCCTCTCTCCTTTAGAAAGGGCCCTCACTCTCCTATGCATCTTTCTCGCTGGATATAAGCTTAAAACGTATCATGCCGCCTCATTCATTTATGCTGGTATTCAGAATTCTTCTCTGAATATTAGGCAAGAACCCACACAGGCTTATTAAATTGGGAATTTATTAATAAGCACACGGTGATATGGTATGGCACCCCATATTCTGATATCACCACTGCCTGCTGTGGTTTGGGTATGATTTGGCTCCTGGACTTATACAGTTTAGTCCCCAAAGTCTTACATTAGTGGTACTAAGAGGAGGGAAACTTAACCTAATGATGGTGTTTAGAGGCGGGGCCTCTGACACATGATTGGATTGGGGTGGAGCCCCATGATTGAGCCTGGTGGCTCTATAGGGAGAACAATAGAGACAGACATGTGTGTGCCCTGTGTCACCTCGGGACTCTGCCAGCAAGGAGGGCAGACCAGTGGGATCCGGTTGAGCTTGGTCTGAGACCCTGCAGAAGCATGAGCCAAAATAAATCTCTTTCCTCAAGAAAGTACCCTGCCCTCAGGTATTTCATTATAGTAACAAAATGTTGACTAATGTGCCTCCATGGCTGTAAACTTCAGGAGAGTGGGGCAGTCTCCTGTTTGCCTTGGAACTCCCAGGTCCTGCAGGAGTCTGGGACATGGTAGGTGTTGGGCATGCACCTGCTGGAGGAGGGTAGGATGGAATCTCACAGCTCCCTGCAGCAAATCATTCTACCTGTGCCTCACCTGGAAGCATGAACCACCCTGTGTGGTTCAGGTCCCAGCTGAGAGAGCCTGTGAGTGTGATATGGCCAGTGCGGTGTGTATTTGCATGGAGTCTGAAGAGTTCCAGTTCTAGATCTGCCATGTGTCTCTGAAGAGGATGTATGACCTCAGTGGTCCCTCAGTGTCTTTTTTTTTTTTTATTTGACAAGTAGAGTTATAGACAGTGAGGGAGAGAGAGAGACAGAGAGAAAGGTCTTCCTTCCGTTGGTTCACCCCCCAAATGGCCGCCATGGCCAGCACACCGTGCTGATCCTAAGCCAGGAGCCAGGTGCTTCTTCCTGGTTTCCCATGTGAGTGCAGGCACCCAAACACTTGGGCCATCCTCCATAGCCTTCCCGGGCCACAGCAGAGAGCTGGGCTGGAAGAGGAGCAACCGGGACTAGAACCCAGTGCCCACATAGGATACTGGTGCCACAGGCAGAGGATTAAATAAGTGAGCCGCAGCGCCGGCCCCCCTCAGTGTTTAGACTGCTGTTTCACCTTCCAGTTTAAATGCCTACAGTGGAAAACTAGGATGGAGGGGACCTGGTGGGTGAGGAGGAAGCCAGTGTCCTGTATCTGTCCCAGTCGCTCTGCCTCCTGGTAGGCAGAAAGTCTGCCTCTGGGACCCTTGGCTCTCCAGAAGTGGGAGAGGCAGGGCCTGAACTGTTTATTGTTTTCCAAGAAGTCCGAGTCTGGAGGGAACTTCACTGAAGTCATCACTTCTCAGAGCCAGTTAGTGTCTGGCCGCACTCTGTGGAGGGACTCAGAGGGAGGCGGGGAGCACTGGCTGTCTCACTATGGCACAGGTTGGGGACAGGCGGGGGTGGGGGGCAGGGAGGGTGTGAGGATGGCCTGAGAAGGGCTGTGAGTATGCCCAGGGGCCACTCCCTTGCCTGCCCCTCCCCTTCTGCATGGGTATGAGCCTGGGAGCAGCTTTGGCCCGGAGGAGAGTGAAGAGCAGCTCAGAAAGCAGGGGCAGGGGCTGAGCCTGAACCCCAGCACTGCTCCTCCTCGGCCGAGCTCTTGGCAAGTTGTTGCCCCGTCCTCAGCCTCCGTGTCCTTTTTGCTAGAATGGGGCTTTCAGGCTGCTCACCCGGAGGCTTGTTATGAAGGTGAGACAGCTGCCAGGGCCATTGGCAAAAGCAGAATGGGGCCAATCCCTCCAGCTCTTCAAGCTTCCCTTTTCTCTTGTTATGGGAATATGTATCTTAACTTTTTTTTTGCAAGTTCTTGTCCACATAGAGGTAAGGATTCACATAAAGGCATAAGTACAGTACACAAGTAACAGCCAGATTTACTGAAAAGTGAGAGTGCTGGGGTTGGCATTGTGGTGCAGTGGGTTAAGCCACCAGCTGCAGTGCTGGCATCCCATATGGGCACTGATTCGTGTCCCAGATGCTCCACTTCTGATCCAGCTCCCTGTTAACGTGCCTGGGAAAGCAGTGGAAGATGGTCCAAGGGCTTGGACCTCTGCACCCAGGATGGCGTTCCAGGCTTCTGGCTTCAGCCTGGCCCAGCCTCCACTGCTGAGGTCATTTGTGAAGTAAACCAACAGATGGAGGATCTCTCTCTTTCTCTCTCCTCCCCTCCCCCTCCCTCCCTCCCTCTCTCCCCCTCTCCCTCTCTATCTTCCTCCCTCTCTCTCCCACTCTCCTGTAACTCTGCCTTTCACATAAATAAAGTAAATCTTTTTTAAAAAAGTGAGAGTGAATTTACATTCATGTGTGAGTGTAGGCAACCCCTCATAGAGAGTTGCCTGTCGTGAGTGGGCCAGAGTTACCCACAAGCATGGGAGAAGGCCAGAGAAAAACCAGCAAGGGCCAAAAGCCAAAAAGGCAAGAAAGGGCCACTTGCATGTGTAACAGCCCCCTTTAAGGGGTAGGGGCTGGTGCCTTAATTGAATATCCAAGCTGGGTGGAGTTTGGGTGTGGTTTAGTGTGCATGAGCCTGTCTGGGAGTTTCACAGTGCCTCCATGTGGAGCTTAATTTCCCTGTGCCCATAATAGCATCTCCTTCTTCCTGATCCTGGATGAGACACGGATGCATCTTGGGAAAATGTATGTACTGGATTGAAAGGTTAAGGGAGGTGGAGTTACAATAAAGAGATAGACAGAAAGAAAAAAAATCTTTCAGCTCAACTATTTCTATGTAATCCTCTTGCCTTTTCCCCCATATCACTCACATCTGCTAGAAGGGTTGTACAGAGTAGGGACTGCATGTGCACAGCCTGACACCCAGTAAGGACCCTGGAAATACTGGTCCCTGCCGGTGGACAGGTGTTGGATTGTGGTCCCTAGGCCTCTATCGTTTAGGTTAGCACAGTGAGGTTTCTACCTGGAGGAGTGAGCCCTGGATGCTGACAGCTGAGCAGGATGGGATTCTGATGTTCTGTGCTTGGGGAGAGCTGGGGAAGGGAAGGGTCAGGAAGGAGCCTGGGGCCCCAGCGCAGAGCCACTGCTTAAATAATGGAATCAACACACGAGTCAGAAGCACCTCAGAGAGGACTTTTCATGACGAGAAGGGACAACGAAGGCCTGAGACTCAGGATGGGCAAGTTAGCTCCAAACTCCTGGGCTAGCCCTTTGTTTTCAGTCTCTCAGTGATTCTCCTTGGACTCCTGGGGGCTCCTCTATCTGCATCTCACAGCCGCCTGTACCCTGCGATTCCCCACTTAAGAGCTCCCCCAACCTCCTCTGTGTATCCAGGCTCAAGCCTGGTCCACACCCCGCACCTTCTACCTGCTTCTCTGTCCCACCAGGAGCCCTGCAGGGAGCGACTGTGGCTGTGCCTCTTCTGGCCCAGAGCAGACAGGTGCCTTCTGGCCCAGGTAGTCTGGACTAGAATTCCAGAAACATTCAGGGACCTTTGAAACCATCAGGCTTGTAGGCTTGGGCTCTGAGAAGCAAGATAAACAAACCTGGGCCCAAGAGGAAACTCATTCTTCTTTCTTTCCACTGCCTTTCAAACTCATCAAAGTCAAGTTCTCAAAGCTCTACTGTCTCACAAGTGCCTTCAAATGGGCCTCATTGTTTTATTTATTGTGCTTATCACAAGTGCAGGCAGCCTGGAGATTTGCAGGCCAGCAGAGACCTCTTTCACAGAGTGTTGACATTTCTGGGTACTGAACAGTCCTTGGTGTCTTTCTTTCCCTGGGCGGCCCTGACGGAGAGAGGCTGCAGCTAATGGGGGTTTCCCAGGTGGCTTGTTCTGCAACCCGAGCCTGGAGAGTCTGGGACTCTCCTCTATCCAGTGCCCCCAGGCAGCAAGGCCCGTGTCCAGCCCAGGTGAGCACCCCAGCAGTCTGGCTTTACTCCATCCTTGTGAGACTTTGCCCTGCCATGCGAGGCTCAGTATAACTCTGGTGAGAGACATTGTGACTTTGTGATGAATCAGGTGCCTGCTCTGTGTGTGTCTGGTGGTGATGGGGGAGGAGGGGAGGTTCAGAAGTAAAGGGATCTGCCTAGTGGAGCCCATGTTATAGTGCAGGGTTGGGAGGCAGATGAGGGCATCTATTTATCACTCTGTCATTTGTTGAAAGTGCTGGTAGAGAGATGGGTTCTGATGTGAAGCAGATGAAGTCTGAAGGTTGGCAGGGAGACAAGGGGGAATGTGCTAGATGGAGGGGACTGAAAGACCAAAGGTACAGAGGCGGGAAGTACAGGTGAGTTTGGGAATGAATGGTTAGCACCTGATGGTCAGGGAGGGATCATGGGAAGTTGGATTGATAAAGATTGTGGAAGGCTCAACTTTGCTTTGTAGGCAACTAAGATCCTTTGTTAGTTATAAAATTTGTTCTATTTAATTTGAATTGAAGGGTGGAGAGATAGAGAGAGAGAGAGTGAGAGAGAAACCCCATCTGCTGGTTGACCTGGTTCACTCTTCCAATGCCCACACACAGCAGCTGGGCTGGGCTTGAAGTCAGGAACCAGGAAGTCTCCCACATGGGTGGCAGGAACCCAGTTCCTTAAGTCATCACCTCTGCCTTCCAGGGTTTGCATTGTCAGGAAGCTGGAGTCAGGAACCAGAGCTGGGAATTGAACCCAGCTACTCTGATGTGTGGGCACCTTAACCACTAGGCTAAAGGCCCAATCCCTTCTGGTTTTTGTGGGGCATTCCTGGGTGGCTGTGTCTTTAGTGTGTACACAGCTTGACATCATGCTCCGAACAGTTCCTGGAAGGTGTGCTGATAGAGAGGAGTGGGATTCTAGCAGGAATGAAACACAGGATTTGGGCTTGGAGCTATGGCTCTTGGGCCATGGGCTTTGCTGGACATCCGGCTCCTGTTGTCCTTCTGGATAAATGGTAGAAAGGCACACTGTGCAGAGAGTAATCCTCAGAGTATACACCTAGCTCTCTCAGATGGGCTCAACATGGGCTCCATGTGTCCTTCCAGGCACATGGGCATGGCATCACGTGGAGTGACAGCCCCTACCTCTCTGATTCTGGTTATCATCTTTGCAATGTGGTCGATATTACCTTTCTTGTCAACATGACATAATGTGTATAAAAGTGCTTTGAAAGCTATAAAGCATTATACAGATGCATAGTATTATCTCCTCCCTCCCCTTTCTTCTATTATCTTCTCATCTATTCTCAGCTTGCTCCGTAATTGAGCTCGGACCAAAGACCTACCTCTCACCATAGCACAATGACTGCGGCAGAGGGCAGGTGGGGTCACCTCTATGTTTTAGAAATTCCAGGAAGCAGAAGCAGGACAGGTACAAAGGCTCAGACTTGGTCAGGCAGTAATGAGCAGAGTGGCTGTCAGGATCCAGGAGAAGAAGCTACAAGGGGATGGGGAGATGTTCAGTGTCCTTATTGTCGTCGATGGCGGTCGTCATCATAATCATCATCATTATCATCATCTTCATCTTCTTCTTCATGATTTTCTGGACCCAAAATACCCCTGTGCCCAACTTTTGCTTTTGAATCCTTTATCTATCTCTTTTTTAAAAAAGATTTATTTTGTTTGAAAAGCAGAGTGACAGAAAGAGAGAAAGACAAAGAGAGGAAGAGAGATCTTCCATCTGCCAGTCCACTCCCTAAATGGCTGCAACAGCCAGGCCTGGGCCAGGCTGAAGTGAAGAGCCTGGAAGTCCACCCAGGTCTCCCACATGGATGGCTGGGGCCTAAGCATTTGGACCATCTTCTGCTGCCTTCCCAGGAGCACTGGCAGGGAGCTGGGTCCAAGGTAGAACAGCTGGGAGTCGAACTAGTGCTCTAGTATTGGATGCTGGTGCCACAGGCAGCGACTTAACGCAATGTGCCACAACACCAGCAGCATAGTTCTCAGTTCTTCGTGGTCCAGTTCAAATGCGTTCTCTTCCAGGACACATTTCCCAGTTACTCTGCTTGGTAGTGGTTTCGTTTCCCATGGCACCTGTTGGCCTTTCCCTCATGCACTTTTTCTCTGTGCTCTGCGCTGCTGTCACTTGTGGTTGTTTCCTTTCCTTCTTGTTGGGCGTGAGCCCCTCAGTGGAAAGGACCCTTGGTGTAGCTCTCCTGGTACCCAAGAACCTGCCATGATTGGGAGAGGGAGGAAGAACTCAATATTCTTTGGGGGGCATCAGTGAGATCTGGGCTGAGTTGTCTACGGTGGCTCCGTTTTCACCCAACTCTACAGGAGGGGTGTCCTGCTGAGTCCTAGTTCGTGGGCTGAGGACTGCTGGGTCCCATCTTGCATTCTGATCCCAAGCTGCAGCTTAACCATCTTGGACCACAATACCGGCCCCACAGCATCTTTTTCAGAAAATGACCTGCAGGAAAAACCTCCCAAATCCCATTCCTGCCTGCCTGCCCTCAGCCTTGGACTGCATTTGGGTTCCTCTGTGCCTGATGAACGGCTGGGAAGTGAGGGCTGTCTGGGAGGAGAAGAAGGCAGGGGAGGATGGGTGGTAGGTGTGGCTGGGGAGACCTAAGGCCCTGACAGAGTGAGGGTCCCTGCTCTGCTCTGAAGGACCCCACCAAAGCTGGAGACAGGAAGGGAGTAATTCCTCTATCCTTCTTGTTCCTGCCTCCCCCACCCCCCAGCTCCTTCTTTGTCCTGGTGAAATAATGGCTTGTCAGGGAGACAAGATTTTTCCTAATTACTAGATTGTTTTGCACCTGTTGTTCTCAGACAGGCAAAGCGGGGACTGCCTCCCAAGGGGCCTCTGGGTGACTTCTCCTACAGAGGGAGAAGCTAGGGGGCCTGAGCCACAGGGCTGCAGCACTCTCCTCTCTCCTGGCCTGTAGCTGGCAGCCCTCTCAGGATGGCGGCAGGCGAGTCTGGGGCCAGGGCTGCTGCTCACACTCCCACACGGAGGCAGCACGAGCAGACAAGCACACGGGATCGTTTGCACCTACATGAAGCAAGCGCCAGGCATGCAGCCAGTGAGTGTGCAGTGCTTCATGCCTGTGTGTGCAGGATTGCAGTCATGAGTGTGCAAAACCACTAACCCAGATGGACAGACAGCACAGGCCCCACTGAAATGCTTGGGCCCACAGACACGCTCCCAGGTACAGGTGTGTGCCAATGTCTAGAGACTGGATGGTGACTTGACTTCCTCTTTCCACCACTTTCTGAATCAGATAAGAAACAGACAGAAGGGGCAGGTAGTGATCAATATATTCGTTTGCTTCAAAGACGCGCATAGTTTCATGTTTCTGGAACTGGGGTGTGTTTACAACAGACAGCTTGTGGACTGCAAAATACCCCAATTAGATTTGTCAGCATCCCAGCTTTATTGCCTGAAGAGTTGAGTTGAAGAATTGGAGCTCCCAGGGGCGTCCTGCCCTTCCCTCTGCTCGGAGGTTGCAGAGCATCACAATCCGGGGACCAGACCCAGCCGCAGGCTTCCCTGCTGTCAGCGGAGCTGGCCGCGGCTGGCTTAGCTGTGCAGGAGGGCAGACTGTACGCATCCTACCTCCAGCCCTGGCCATTCAGACACCGTGACCCAACCTTGTCCCAGCGTTACCAGTTAGGTAGGGAAAGAGCTGGGGAAGGAGGTAGGTGGGGAGCAGGACTGTGGACTTCTTCCTGATTTGTATGAATCAGGGCATAGACGCGGATAGGGTCTTCTTTTCGACAGGTACATCTGAGTGCCAGTGAATGGGTAAAAGCACAGACACATTCACAGCCACATGAGATCCATGTATTCAGATGTGCATTATGCAAGCAGGTTCAGATGGGTGAACTTGGCAGCAGTTACACCTGATTGGTGCAGATGGCAGGCATGTGCACGGTGACTCAGTAAACACACATGTACAGCCTCATGCACACTTCTGCACATGGCGACTCATTGTTCTTCACGATGTGTGGGTGCACTTGTAACCAGGAGTCTGTGCTGTGTGCACACTCACCTCCTAGGTCTCAGCCGGTGTTGTCCTGCAGGGAGCTAGGAGCCAGTGACAAGGGAAGGCAGAATGCACAGATCCACTCTGAGGCCACTTGATGGAGCTCCTTAAGCCGGAGGGCTGCCATGGGCTTTGAGTCGGCACTGTGACCAGCATGTAGCCTGTTGCTAGGGGCTTGTTTCTTACAGCTCACAGCATGCTGCCAATCTGGGCTCTGTAGTGTGGTCCTAGCCTTTGGGACTTCCCCTGTCCCCTGTGGTCCTGAGGCTTAGGAGGAAGCCTCCATTCACCCTCTTCTTCCTGAATCCCCCTTGGACCCTGCTCTGGGCAGGCTGCCATCGTGCGCCACCCCTGGAGGGGCTGGCAGGCCATCTGGCTTAGCTCTTTGTTGTCCAGGTGAGGAAGGCAGGTCTACCATAGAGGAAACTCTGATGCCACCTTCCTTTCAGCTCCTCAAACCCTGCCTGTCTGTACAATGCCAACATCAGTCACTCGTGCTTTGACAGCTACCTGTGTGCCTTCCTGTCACTTCTGCACTGTGCTTGCCCGCCTCTCAGACTCATTAATGCATGTCCTGTCTCGTGCACAGGGCCACAGGTACTGGTATAATTGTAATGTTCGGCAGTCAGTTTAGAATGGAGCTGTAGAGAGTCCCTGGTCCAGCCCCTGAGGCTCACTGAAGTGAGAAGAAAGTGATTTGACAACATACTGTCCTGTGTTTGAGACTGGCTCCCCATTGCCTGGGCATCTCTGAGATGATATGATTTACAGTCAGCTGTGTTCATCTGTGGCTACAGGCATGATACTAGTCACGTGTTGGTGGCTACATTTGTGTGTTCCTGAGTACATTTCTGCCTATGGGAACCTGTGGATAATCTTGTGAACTCCGAGAATCAGCATGGATTTTCTGTGTTAATGAGCTTGTCCGGCCATCTAAAAACACCTGCTTTTCCAGCGTGAGTAGGTCCTGCTGTAATATCCAGATATCCTTCTGTGTGTACCTAAGTGTGAATGCCCATCACGGTAAGTGTGTATATAAGCCCACCCTTACCTGTCCTGGGCAGATGTGTAGCATCGATGCATACCCATGCGTGTGTGCATATCCATGTGTGCGCCCGACCGTGAGTATCCACTATGTAAACGCTGTGTGTTTGTGGTCACGGCGGGGCTGTGGGCATCTATGCTGATTTAACTCCAGCATTTTTGGCTGCATGTAGTGTGCTCACCTTTGTGACTCGGACAGCATGAATCATTCTGCTGAATCCCTGAGGTCCCTCGGGGCAGTGCAGCTCCTGGAGCTATCTGCCTTTTTGGCCATTCCTAGCAATCTGTGTCTTTCCACTCAGGCCAGGGTTGCTTGAGCCCCCATGTGGGCTCAAATCAGCTAACTTTTCCTGTTTCCTCTCCTGTGGGGACTGTTCAATTTGCAGCCTCTCCGGGTCCTCTTTGTGTGACGTCAGGTGGAGAGTGGAAGTGGGCCTGGTGTAGTCTTCCTAAAGCAGTGTGGGTCTATGCTTGGAGGCAGCTCACAGGAGGAACTTTCTATGGGCTCATTACAGGTGAACTTCAGCATTACGGTCAAAGCCTGCAGGAGACCATCAAGTCCAACCCTTCTTCCTGCCCCAGACATACATTTTGATAGTGTAAGAGCTTGACAGTAGACACAATGCTTGGGCGCCCAGTATAGTGCTCTTTCCTTTACTTACATCAAGCTCTCTGGGCCAGATGATTAGCTATGCACAAAAGATAAATGTTTCTCTTCTACAGTGTATTTTTTTTTTTTTTTGGACAGGCAGAGTGGACAGTGAGAGAGAGAGACAGAGAGAAAGGTCTTCCTTTGCCGTTGGTTCACCCTCCAATGGCCGCTGCAGCCGGCGCACTGCGCTGATCCGATGGCAGGAGCCAGGTGCTTCTCCTGGTCTCCCACGTGGGTACAGGGCCCAAGGACTTGGGCCATCCTCCACTGCACTCCCTGGCCACAGCAGAGAGCTGGCCTGGAAGAGGGGCAACCGGGACAGAATCCAGCACCCTGACCGGGACTAGAACACGGTGTGCCGGCGCCACAAGGCGGAGGATTAGCCTATTGAGCCGCGGCGCCGGCCCAACAGTGCATTTTTAAAAATTTTTTTTTCATTTTATTTGAAAGGGAAGTCAGGGGTGGGATGGTGGGAGAGAGAGAATGAGAGAGTTAATGGGACTGGGTTGACACTGAGGCTGAGGCTGAGGCCAGGAGCCAGGAACTCAATCTAGGTTTTCCACATGGATGACAAGGATTCAAGTACTTGACTAGTTCTGCCTTGCACAGTCTGCATTACCAGGAAGTTGGAGTCAGGAGCCAGAGTCGGCACTCCAGTCTGTGTAGGCATCTTAACTGCTAGTCCAAATGCCCACTGAACACCAAATGTTCACAATGTGAGTGAGATGATTGACACATGCCAGTTCCAGGTCATAAGACCCTCCCAGAAATATATTCTCTTAGTCTTTCCCCTTTCCTGGCTGGAAGTCAACACCTAGAGTGGCCAAGGGTAACTACTTGTTAATACTAACAAAGGTGTTTTTTTTTTTTAAAGATTTATTGATTTATTTGAAAGAGCTATATAGAGAGAAGGACACATACACACACACACACACACACACACACAGATCTTCCATCTGCTGGTTCAGTCACCAGATAGCCAGAACAGCCAGGCCTTGGCCAGGCCAAAGCCAGGAACGAGGAGCTTCATCCAGGTATCCCATATGGGTACAGGGGCCCAAATACTTGGGCCATCTTCCACTGCTTTTCCCAGGCCATTAGCAGGGAGCTGGATTGGAAGTGGAGCAGCTGGGACATGAACCAGTGCCCATAAGGGATAATGGCGTTGCAGGTTTTACCCACTACACCACAACTCCAACCCTGCTAACAAAGTTGTTTTTTTTTTTATTTTTTATTTTTCTAAATCAGTTTTGGGTGCTTGAATGACTCACTTCCCTATGAGAGAGAAAAATAAAAGTTCCATTGGGTTAAACCACTGGTTTTATGTTTATTTGTTATAGCAGCTAACATTACCTTAATTAATATACTTCTTCTTCATTGTTAAATAAATGAGTTATTTCTTTTGAAAGGCAAAAGGAGAGAGGGAGAGAAAGAGGGAGAGGGGAAGAGAGAGAGAGAGAGAGAGAATGAATATGAATGAATACTAGTTCATTCCTGAATGGCTGCAGGAGCCAGGACTAGGCCGTGGCAAAGCCAAGAGCTTGGAACTTCATCTGGGTCTCCACATGGGTGGCAGGAGCCCAAGCACTTGAGCCATCATCTGCTGCCTCCCAGTGTGCATTAGCGAGAAGCTGACTCAGAAGGAAAGTAGCTGAGATTTGATCTTGCACTCTGATGGGATACAGGCACCCCAAGCTGTAGCTTAACCATCTTATACCATAACGCTGGCCCCACAGCTTCTTTTTCAGAAAATTACCTGCAGGAAAAACCTCCCAAACCCCTTCTCACTGTCCTTGTCTAGAATCCCAGGGTTCCTCTTGGTCACCTGGAGCAGCCCAGCCCAGAAGAAATGCTTGTGTCTCCATGATGACAGCTCCTGCCGTGTGTAATAAAATTAATGACTGTGCTCATTACAGCAATTCTGGCTGTCCTTTGAGCAAATTTCCCTCTTCAGAGGGATCAGTGGCTTTTACTCAATACGCCCAATAATCACCAATTAAGATTGTGGATGGAGTCCGCTTTCCCGGCACACATCACCCCTTGTGGGGGGGGGGGGGGGACAATGACTTTGCTTCTTAGAAGACTGATCAGTGTAACCTTAGTTGACCATGAACTCCTGGCCAACTTTCTCTCCTCAAACTCTTTCCCAACTCCTTCCTCTTCTGAGATGGTCCTGGTGTGAGTTCTCCATACCCACTCCCTCCCCCTGGACTCATGAGCTACAGCAGGGGTAGAGTCTGTAGCTGCATCCTGGGTTAGGGCTCATTCTCTGGTTCAATGCTTTGGAGGCTTTTCACCAAGCTAAAGCCCTCTGAGTTGGCATCTACACCATCCCTGGAATTTGAGCTGTGTTGAAAGCCAAGGCAGGAGCATAGCTTATGAAACTGTGTGGTAGTCTGTGTCAGCACATCACTGAAATCTGTTCACTTAGTAGAAGTCCTAAGCTACAAAGCATGTTCCACGTGTGCATGGAAAGCATGCTACACTTGTGGTTAAACACTTTCCATGACTCCTTGTTGCTGGGACCAAAGTCTTCACTGTTTATCCTGACCCTTGGGGTTTTCATAGCAACACTCCTCTTTCTCCTTTGCCACTTCCCCAAAGCATCCCAGCGTGACAGCCCATGTGGAACCACTGTAGCTCCTCAATATACTCTGGCTTATTTTTCTAGTAGTTTTTCTTTTATTTGTTTGTTTGAGAGAGAAATGTCCCATCTTCAGGTTCACTCCCTAACAGCCTGGGCCAGGAGCCAGGAACTCCATCAGGTCCCCTGTGTGGGTGGCAAGGACCCAGCTACATGAACCATTACCAGCTGTCTGCTGCTTGCTGCTTCCCAGAGTATGCATTAGCAGGAAGTTAGAGTTGAGAACCCAAATCCAGGCCTTTTGATATGGGATGTGGCACCACAGTCATCCCTGTTTTGACTTTTTTTATACCTGGGTTTCTTTGTCTATGCTTCTTTCTCCACCTAGAATACCTTTCCCTTCCCTTCTTGGGTTGTTAATTTCCTCTTTTTTAGAAAAGATTTATTTTATTTATTTGAAAGGCAGAGTTAGAGAGAGAGAGAAAGAGAGAGAGAGAGAGAAAGAGAGAGAGACAGAGAGAATCTTCCATCCACTGGTTCACTCCCCAAATGACTACAATGGCTCGGGCTGGGCCAGGCCACAGCCAGGAGCCAGGAGCTTCTTCTGGGTCTCCTACATGGGTGCAGGGGCCCAAGGACTTGGGCCATCTTCTACTGCTTTCCCAGGCCTATTAGCAGGGACCTGGATTGGAAGTGGGACAGCCGGGATTGGAACCAGCACCCATATGGGATGTCAGCACTGCAGGTGGTGCCTTTACCTGCTATGCCACAGCACCAGCCCCTAATTTCCTCTTTATCCTTCTTGCCTGGCTTATTATCATTTTGCCTGTGAAGTCTTCCCTGACTCCTACTCCAGCCTCCCCCAGAATTTGGAGCTACCTGCTTTTAGATCATGTGCCATCAGAGTTGGCAGCTGTCTAGACTGAGTTAGGATGCTTGAGGCTGTAGAGCGAGTCCTGGTTACGGCTGCACCCTCAGCATGTGGCTCAGTACTGTGCACCTAGTGTGTAAATGCCTGGAAACACAGCTCCAATGCCTGTGGCTCCTGTCAGCTTATACTGGTAGGGGCAGAGGCTGTTCCCATGGGCTTTGTCTGAAGGTCTTTTCTCTGTTGCCTCGGCCCCTTCTGGTTGCATGATTGTCACCAGATTGGCTCTTTAGCACAAAGAAGGCTGAGGGCTTGGACAGTGGGAATGCTTTTCTTCTTCTCTTCTTAGTTCACAGATAGAGGGAGTCTGGAATTACAGAGTGAGATGAAGCCAGAGGCCTGAGGTGGGCCAGCCCCAGAGAAGCAGCCGGGGAAGAACATCAGGTCTGTGACGGGGGACAAGAGGTGGACTCAATCGGGGAACTTGGTGTGTTTCATCAAGTCTGCATTTGATCACGTGTTAGCATCTCTGGTATGGGAGTGCATGTTGCCAGGCATGCTGTATCATGGTTTATTTGACAACATGCCATTCGTATTTAGTGAAACAAAAGGTGAAGGTGCGTTTCACAAACCATGGCATCTTCAGTTTGATGAAATAGGCTACCGCCACCCATTAGCGGAGGTCCAGGCTGGGGCATCGAAGCATGACAAATAAGATTTTGGTGTTAGGAAGAGTCAGGGCCTGATCAGGGTGATGCAGTGAGGTGTGTAAGAGGAAACAGGAAACAAGGACTTGGCTTCTGTCTGACTGTAGCTGTGTGTCTTTCAAAGGGAGGAGGAGAGCTTCTCTGTGGTGCCTCCCAGGAAGTGAAACCATCCCTACCCCCAACACACACAACCCATGGCAGGGGGTGATCATCCCCCACCCTCTCTCAGGTCCCCCAAATTCTAGCATTCTGTGATCCTCCTACATATCTTTCCAAAGACACACCTCAGACAGGGGAGCTGAGGAAGAAGTGTGGGAGGAAAGCAGGTGGAGGAGGGGAGTTAGCTTCTGGAACACAGGGATGGATAGGTGTTGGCTCTGTGAAAATGTAGAAGCCAGGTACAAATCACTGGTTCTCAACCCTGGCTGCAAGTTTGCATCACCTGAGAGATTTTCTTTTTCTTTTTCTTTTTTTTTAAAGATTTATTTATTTAAAAGGCAGAGTTAGAGAGGCAGGGGCAGAGAGAGAGAGAGAGAGAGAGAGAGAGAGAGAGAGAGACTCTTCCATCTGCTGGTTCACTCCCCAGATGGCCGCAATGGCCGGGGCTGTGCCAATCTGAAGCCAGGAGTCAGGAGCTTCTTCCGGGTCTCCCACCCTGGTGCAGGGACCCAAGGACTTGGGCCATCTTCCACTGCTTTTCCAGGCCATAGCAGAGAGCTGAATCGGAAATGGAGCAGCCAGAACATGAACCGGCGCCCATACGGGATGCTGGCACTGCAGGTGGTGGCTTTACCTGCTAAGCCACAGCACCAGCCCCTAGATTTTCAAGAATAATTTGCTTGAGGGGCCACGTTGTGGCACAGCAGGTAAAGTTGCCTCCTGTGATTCTGGCATCCCACATGGGCACCGCTAATGGCCTGGGAAAGCAGCAGAAGATGCTCCAAGCGTTTGAACCCCTGCACCACATGGCAGAAACTCCTGGCTCCTGGCTCCTACTTGGCCCAGCTGGGGAGTGGGAGCAAACCAAGCAGATGAAAGATCTCTCTGTCTCTGTAACTTGGACTTCCAAAATAAATTAATAAATCTTAAAAAAAAAAAAAGAGTACTTTGCTTGAGTCTCAACCCAGGCCAGTAGAATCACTGAATTTCATCCACGGTTGAGATTCTCTGTGCAACAATGTTTCTTAGGTATGTAATGCTGATCAGCGAGGATCATTTTCAAAATGCACATTTTCTTGTGCAACCCTGAACTGCAGGAATGAAACAGAGTTTACACTTGAGGAGCTCTTGCGTTTGGTAAGGCACTGACACAGGTGTGGTTATTCCTGCTCCTCTGAGGGAGGCGGGCAAGCTGTTATCATCACACTCATTTTACAGGGGAGGACTTAGGGCAAGAGGTCAAGAGACCTTGTAAAGGTGGGCAGTGGAGAAGATCCTACATGTGGCCAGCTGTCCAGGAATTGGGGGGGGGGGCAGGGCTGAGGAAAGCTGCTGGTTGGTGTTTCCCAAAGAGAGGAGAGAGGAAACAGAGTAGGAGGGAAGAAAGGAGGCAGAGGCCACATCCTGATGTGCGGGGCTGAGGACAGAGCCTGTGAGGACAAAAAGCTCAGTCATCTGATGGAATGTGAGCAAGTGGCCTAGTGGATACAAAGCTGGCCTTGGAGTCGGCTGAAGAGTCCAGCTTTTGTCGGGCTGGAAGGAAGGGATGGAGCCAGTCAAGATTTCCCTGGAGAATCCAAGGGGGCAGTAAGGTGAATTCAAGGCCAGAAGCTGAAAGGTGTACACCGTGATCCCAGATGGAAAGGATCGAGCTCTCCCAGGGACCTAAGGAAGTGAGAAGGTGGCAGTAGAATGAAAGAGCTGGAAGAGGGGAAGGGCCCCAGGACCCCGGACAGGTGTGGCTGAGAGCAGGGTCTTGGGTGGGGGTGGGTCGGGGCTGGGGGACTTAGCCAAGCCCTCTGAGCAAAGGGCCGCTGGACCAGGGCAGTGTTCTGCTGGGCATCTGTGGGAACCTGAGGCCCGCCTTCTTTATCTGGCCCAGTGTCAGCGTGCCACCTCACTGCAGGGGAAGAGGGAGAAAGGAGGGAGGGACAGTAGAGGAGTGCTCAGGCGGCCACCTGCCCCTGGGAGGTGGCAGCAACAGAGGCAGTGTGCCAGGCAGCCCGTGTGCTGGAGTCATGTCCCACAGGACTGCCTCTGCAGAGCACACAGCATGCAGGGCCCAGGGAGGGGCAGGCACATCACTAGCTCCTTCACGACATGGTCTGGTCTGGTTGTACTCAGGGGCAGCTCCCAGACCAGGTTTGGGTCTCCGAGAAGAGGCAGCTGCAACAGTATGTCCTTCCTGCACCTCCTTCCTTTCTTACCTTATTTTTAACAAACCATGAATCATAATGAAAATTTTTCCTTGGATGTAGTGTATGCCTGACAATCAAATCACTTCCAAATCATTTCTTTGCAATCAATGTTTTTCTAATGAATTTTGCATTTCTAATGGCAGGACCCGACACTGTTTATTTTCTCTGTTGCCCTTGGCTCCCTCCCCTGCCTCCTTATGCTAAGCAAACTGCACAGGAGGCTGCAGGCGCCAAATGGCAGGTCTGTAGCCGTTTTTCTTTTACAACCTCTCCTCAATTTCTCCTCGCCTTTCCCTCGGCAGCCCTCACTAGAAAACTTAATGGGGTGTTTCTGGAGTAATTAGGATGATTTAAATAGCCCTGTTAACAAAGTTTGTCAGGAAAAGCCCACAGCCCACCAGGGATCGCCCCATACATCTGTTAAACCCAGGCCGAGGAAGGGATGGAGAAGGTGCTGGGGAAATGAAGGGGACTCACCTGGCTTCTGCCCCCATTCTATTCCCCACCCTCCCGTTGCCCCACACCCTCCTGCAGTGTGTGGTGCTGTTTTCATTTCCAGACATTCTTCAGAATTTCTGGGCAGAATAACACGTCTACTAGTAAAATAAGCATTGCAGGAGTGGCAAGAGACTGACCCCCAGCCAAGGGCTGGTTCCTAAAGCCCAGAATGCTAAATGAGTTAATGAATGAATGAATGAGACAGGAAGGGCCTGCAGGCTTGTGATCCAGAGATGTGACTTGCGTGGACTGTGAGCCAGCTATTTAGAGCCATTGTGGCAGGAAGAATATTGCTCCCTGCTCCCATGCCCACGTTCTGGAGCCTGTTATTATAATGAAGGGGAATTAAAGTTGCTAATCGGTTGACCTTAAAATAGAAAGAGGGTCCTGGATTATTTGAGTGGGCCCAATGTAATGAAAAGTTCAAGATGGAGGCAGAAGAGGTCAGAGTGATTCCATGTGAAAAAGACTCATTGCATTACTGGCTCTGAAGATGGAGGAAGGGGCCATGAGCCAAGGGGTGCAGGTGCCCTCTGGCAGCTGGAAAAGGCCAAGGAAACAGAGTCTTCCCTGCAGCCTCCAGAAGAGAGCACAGCCCTACAAACTGCTTGACATTGGCCAGTAAGATTCATGTCAGACTTCTGAGCTCCAGAGCTGTGAGACGTGTATGTGTGCTTTCAACCACTAAGTGTATGATGATTTGTTACAGCTGCAGCAGGAAAGTAGTGCAGAAATACCCATGTTTCTCAGATGTTCTGAACTGGTTGATGGAATCCAGGAAGCCTGAGAAATGCGACTGTAGCCTCTAATGGACTATGAGAAGCACTGTCTTTAATTAAGATTGTGCAAAACATAGTAACAGCCCCAGAAGGGACCTGGCAGGTGTGGGGAACATCTGAGCAACTCATTGATTAATTCACTTGCTTGTGGCTCAAGAGGAGGCCAAGCCAGCCTCCCCTTCTTCGTCTAGCCCTGTGTTAAGGCAGGAAAAATATCCTTAGCCCCTTTGCATATGGTTCCCTGCTTCTGCCTTGCACTCCCACCTCTAGGTAAGAGCACAACTTTTGTATTGGGTGGGCTGGGGTTTGAATCCTGACTCTCTCCTTACCAGCCAAGTGGCCAAAAAGCCATTTACTTAATAATTCTGAGCCATGTTTTTTTATCTTTACAGGGTGTACACTAACTAACTTCTGGGGTTGTTGTGATGATGATGGGTTCTGGGGCTCACAGTAAGCCCAGCATTAGGAAGCCTAGCAGAAGAGATGAATCAGCAAAGGAGGTGAGAAAGAAACATGTTTGAGATAGCAAAAAAGTGACAGTAATACCGGATTAAGACAAGGGGATGGGTGAGATCACCTGAATCAAAGTGTGGCTTAGTGTATGGCATGACGCTCGATAAATATCATACACCTTCATCAGTATCATTTATCTTAACACTCCGTCATATGACAACGTGACCTAAGCTTTATCGTAAGGCACCTCCCCTACCCTCACTTTCTGTTTGCTTCCTACCTCATTGGGAAAGTGCAAGCAATCAGAAAGGACTTCCAGAAACTTCTGCTGCTTCTACCAGCACCTGCCCATTCATGTTCTGCCTTCCCTTGTGGCCAAATGAATGGAGTGTCCATGCTTCTGTCTGTAGCCAACTCTTCCACTTGTGTGTGCTCCAGATCCCCCCTCCTCTTGCCTTCAGCTTCTCTTCCTCTCTTGTACTTCATATAGAGTTTTTAGCTCTATAATGGGCCATTCCCACCTGTGTTTAAATGTGCTATTATTTTTCTATGTAGAGGAAATCCTTCTCTTAATCCCATTTCTCTTTGAAGCTACTGCCTGTATCTTTGCTTCCTCTTACAGCAAAACTCCTCAAAAGAGTTGATACTACCCAGTAAGGCCTTTCAACTCACCAGTATGCTGGAACTGCTCTTATCAAGGTCACCAGTGACCTCTCTGTTGCTAACTCCAGTGGAGAGTGTTCAGACTATATCTGGCTGGATCTATCAGCAAAGCTTTGATTCGGGAGGTCACACCCATCCCCTGGTCTTCTCAGATATGGTGGTCCCTTGGTTTTCTTATCTCACAGGTGACTCTTTCTTACCTCCTTCACTTCTTCACTTCTTCTACTAAGCCTCCTAATGTTGGGCTTAGTGGGAGTCTCAAAACTCATTCCTTAGTCATCTCTATATGATCTCATCTAATCTTGTGACTTGATATGAACTTTATGTTGATGTCATCAATGTTGACTTCTCTCCTGAACCTGAGATGACAACCAATAGCCTCAATTAGCCTACTCTGACTTATTTGGATGTGCAAAACCTTTCTGCATTTGTGTGAGTTCTGAAAAGCTTCTTAGCCATGATGTGCCCTGAATAGATCTCCTGACCATCCCTCCTAACCATGCCCTCCCAACCCATTCTAACTCTTCTCCATGTAAAGCTTTGTCTGTCTCAGCTGATGACCACTCCAGCCCACACTTCCAGCTGTATAGTCATTGTCATCTCTTCTTTGTTCTCTTGCCCACCTCATCTAAATTGCCAGGAAATACTCCACCTACAGCTCTGCTTTAGAAATATATATGCAGTCTGACCGGTTCTCACCCTTCCACTGCTCAAGCATTGGTGTTAGCCACCTTCATCTCACACCCGAGTCACTCCAGCGGCCCCTCGGCAGATCTCCCTGATTCTTCTCCTCCCCTCTGTTCTTATTGTAGCAACCAGAGTGATTGTGCTGAAACCTCCAGAGGGGCTTCCTACTCCCTATTTTCCTCAAATAACACCTTCTCAGTAAGACCACACTAACCATCCACCCCCAATTCCTCCCTGCATCTGCAATGCACAGTGTCCAGGAACACAGGACGCACTTTACACTTGTTGAATCAACTTGCCAGGATGTCTCTCTCTGAATTTTTATGTAAGTTGTTCAATTTTGTTGATTTTTTTGGGGGGAGGCCAAGTGTAGGAGTGGCAGGAGACAGTGAGTGCTCATACATAGTACTACCCTCTATGCTTTCTTCTGTAATGACTACTCTCTTCTGTGCGTTAGTGGGTACTCCTAACTCAGCCACTTTGTCTCTATTCAGAGTGTTTTGGGTGATCACTGACTCAAAATTAGGGGCAACCTTGGTAATAGACTGCTTGAAACTCTTGCAGCTGGGCGTCCTAGGGCCACCCCAAGAAAGATATAGTCATTGTCTCTCTGCAGGTACTCGCAGCCAAATAGGCTGAATTCCAGTTGGAGCCTGGGTCCCAGGTGGAAATCTCACTATGTCACCATCTGTTCCCATCCTTAGCACACTGGGCATTCCACAGATTCAGGGATGCTGTCTTATTCCCAGCACCTAGCACAGATTGATACGTAATGAATGCTTGCTATCGAATGAAGTCATGACTGAATATCAATGAACCTGTCTATTGACATTCTAGGGAGTTTGAAAGCTTGGTGTCTGACTGTTTTCTACTGCTGCAACCAAATATTCTAGTCCATTGCCTTTAAGTTCTGCATTCCATAAAGTTCCAGGACATGGACACAATGTACCCAAGTTATTTGTAACTTTATAATAAGGGCATTTTTACTTTAGTTTCCAGCATCTTGCTCTTCAGCTCTGAGACCTCATCAGAAAGGCCTTTCCTGTCCATGTTTCCAAGAATATTGTGCTCTTGACCGCTTAGGAAATCTGAGAAATTCCAGACTTCCCTGAGTCTTTTCTTCCTCTGAGCCCTTACCAGTCACCTCTCACACTCTGTTCATTCCAGCCAGGCTTTTTGCAGCATTCCCTTTAAAGCAGCTCCAGCATGCATCCTTTATCCCGTTTCCATGATGCTTTCCCATTTTCAGATTATTTATATAGCAACAACCCTGCTTCTGGGTACCAATTTTCTGACTCAATTGGTTTTCTGTTGTTAAAATAAAATATCTGAGACCCAGTACTTTATAGAGAACAGAAGTGGTTTGGTTCATGGTTCTGGCAGCTGAGAAGTCCAAGAGCATGGCGCCAGCACCCACTCTGCCTCTGAGCAGAGCCTTCTGGTGCATCATAGCATGGCAGAGGGCGTCACATGGTGAGACAGCAAGCGTGCCAGCTTGAGTCTGTCTTCTTGTAAAGCCACTAATGTCATCATGGGGGGTCCCATCTCGTGACCCCATCTAATCCTAATTACCCGCCGTGGGCCCTGCCTCCAAATAACATATGGACTTGGAGACTAAGTTTCCAACATGTGAACTTTGGGAGGGGAATATTCAAACACAGCACTGATAATACCTTCTTACTTCCGGCAGGTGAAGTCCATCAAGCCACTCTTGAGAGACTCTTGTTTCCCCATGATTTATAGGTGGCTCCATTCAACCCACCCTAATCCCAAAGTACACCCAGCACAGTCTTGAAAGAGTATGAGAGGCCGGCGCCGCGGCTCACTAGGCTAATCCTCCGCCTTGTGGCGCCAGCACACCGGGATCTAGTCCCGGTCAGGGCGCCGGATTCTGTCCCGGTTGCCCCTCTTCCAGGCCAGCTCTCTGCTGTGGCCTGGGAGTGCAGTGGAGGATGGCCCAAGTGCTTGGGCCCTGCACCCCATGGGAGACCAGGAGAAGCACCTGGCTCCTGCCATTGGATCAGCGCGGTGCGCCGGCCGCAGCGCACCGGCCGCGGCGGCCATTGGAGGGTGAACCAACGGCAAAGGAAAACCTTTCTCTCTCTCTCTCTCTCTCACTGTCCACTCTGCCTGTCAAAAAAAAAAAAAAAAAAAGAGTATGAAAAAAGATGTGCAGGGCAGCAGCAGTACTCAGACTCCTAGAACGCTGAACTCAGCAGCAAGCAGCAGTGACTCATGCTAATGAGACAGAGTCCTGTGGTCCCGAGAGGCATTGGTAAAAGGTGGTGGGTTTCAGGGCACTTTGGGCCCCATATAACTTTGCTGTCGTCTCTGGTGGCCTGTCTGTCCTGTGCTCCAGTCAACGTGTAATATTTGTGGGCGTGATTGTTTTTGAGCAGCTTTGCATGTACTGTTGTCTTTAAACCTTGTGATAATCTCACATAATAGGTATTATTTCTATTTCCATTTTAAAATGACAATTTGTTGAACATCTTATATATAGCAGGCTCAGTGCTACCATCGGATCCTGACAAGACCTTTGAGAAAGGTATTATTATCCCATCTTATAGAACTGAGTGTGTTTGCTTCCTGTTGCCACCTAATATATTACCTCCAACTTAGTGGCTTTGAACAATACCCTTTATTACCTCACAGCTGAAGGCTGGGCTTCAGAAGGAAGGGTCTTCCCAGGATGAAAGTAAGCTGTGATCTCACTGAGGCTTGGGGTCTTCTTCCAAGCTTATCTGCTGGTTGTCCTGTTCTTTTGCTGGCCATTGGCTGGAGGTCACTCTCAGTAACTTCTATGATCTGGAAATGGCTTGTCCCCAGTGGTTTATGTGCTGGACTGTACTAATGTAATGATACTGAGAGGTGGTAGGACCTTTAAGAGTTGGGGAGCTAGAGGAAGGTGAGTAAGTCAAGGTAGAAGCACATTCATGAATAGAGTGTCCTTCTCAGGAAGGGGTTAGTTATAACTAGGTTAGTTCCCTGGCACTGGATTAGGCCTCCCAGAAGTGAAGTAGGCTTCTCGGGACCGTGAGAGTGGGTTGTTACAAAGCAGGCCAGCCTCCCTTGCGTGTCTTTCTGGCACACTTGCTGGTGTTGCACATGCCAGCTTCCCCGTTGGCGTCTCCCCTGTGTTATGAAGCAGCATGAGGCCCTCACCAGAAGCCGAGCAGATGCAGGCACCGTGCTCTTGGACTTCACTGCCTCCAGAGCTGTGAGCCAAAATAAACCTCTTTTCTTTATTTGGCACCCTGCCTCAGCAACACAAAACAGACTAAGACAGCAATGAAAGGCGGCCCTCAACTCCATCAAGTGACTCCATGCACAGGCAGTTCACAACACGGCTGTTTGATTCCTCTGGACTGAGATGCACAGGGGAGCATTCTCTGACCTGGCATCTTTTTGGAAAGAACTTGCCTCCTTAGGTGAGGTCCACTAAAAAGATCGTCTCCCACTTTTTAAAAAATTTAAATAATTTTAGGGAAGGGGGGTGCACATACATGAGAGAGATTGAATCCGCTGGTTCTGTCTCCAAATGCACACTAAAACTTCCAACGGGGGCTGAAGCCAGGAGCCAAGAACTCAATCCTGGCCTTACACATTGGTGGCAGGGATCCAACTTCTTGAGCCATGACTGCTGCCTGCCAGGATCTGTCTTAGCAGAAAGCTGAAGTCAAGAGCTAGAGACAGGAGTTGAATCTACTCCAGTATGGGATGCAGGCATCCCTCACTGACATTTTAACTGCTAGGCCAAACACCTGCCTCCACCTCCCATTTGATGGACTGAGAGTAAACAGATTATTGACCTAATCACGTGACAGACACCCCTCTCTCAAGGGGAGGGTGTTGTATAGGGTATGGAAACCTGGCGTGGGGATCTTAGTGCTGATTTAGAATCCTGCACAGCACCCAGAGGCTCCGAGTACCTCAGTGACTTGTCCAAACCTGTAGGCATACATGGCAGAAATGGAGCTGAAGAAGCCCAAGATTGTCGTGCCACTGAAGGAGCAGTGGGCAGGAGAGTCGACAGTAGAACTGAGACTCAGGGCTGTAGCCCTTGACACCTTTCTCCTGCTGTTAGTAGGTGGCAAGGAAGGAAACTTCTGTCACCACACAGCCATGGCACGGTGGACCCAGAGGCATGTCACAGGGACTCGGAGGCTGCGTATACACAGGGCAGGCTGGGTTAGGGGTACCTGGGAACTCTGTACAATCTCAAAAATTTGGGTTTGTAGACTTAAAACTACCCTAAAATGAAAAGTTCAATAATGAAAAAGCTGTGTATGTATCTTTGGCCACGTTTAGTCATATTGTAGAGGTTTAGATTACAGAGAATCAGCCAGAGCTTCCCAAATTGTATTCCATGGAACCCTAGCTCCAAAATTGTCATAGTTATTCTAGAGAGAAAGGAACCTGTGGATAATTGGATCTAGAGACTCTTGGGTTAAATATAGTGAAAGATTTTGCTCCACTCTAGGACTTTGGTTGCCTTTTTTATAGTAACAGGCTTCAGGAACCTGTGAGAGGAGGAATGTGCAACACTGGCTTCCAAGACCCTTCCTGGCTGTGCATAAAAGGAGGGTGAAGGTATGGAAGAGAGTGCACGCATCTAACTGGCTATTGGTGGCAGGCGGTACCAGCTCTCTCTCTTTCTCTCTCTGTCTCTCTCTCTCTCTCTGTCTCTGTCTCTCTCTCTCTCTCTCTCACACACACACACACACACACACACAGATAGGGAGATCAGTGGTTTGGGAGGGGACTGGGGTTGTGTTGGGGATGGCATGTTGCCTCCTGCTGAGTTGTTAGTGGGTAAGGAACTGTTGATTTAATGGGGAGATGCGGGCTACGAGATTACCAGGAGATAAACTGCTCAGCAGAGGGCTGGGAGAGCAGAGGCCCCAGTGACAGAGCCAGCACTCAGGGGCTTGGGACTGCCTTTTCTTCTGTTTGCTTTGCTGTGTTGTATTTGTTTTGCCTTGTTTTTCCTTGTCACAGGCTTCCAGGTTTCAAGGGAGTCAATGGTTGAGGCTTGGGAGGCATCAGGGCTCTGGAACTTGGCTCCTGGCATTCCAAGACACCTGTTTGTGGTTTTTGTTTTGTTTTGTTTTGTTTTTGTTTGTTTATTTGTTTGTTTTTGGTGGGGGGTGCTCTCAAGGATGTTCAAACTGAGCCACTGTACTGTCTGTGGGGTGGGGTCGAGGAAGCAGTGTCTCATACCAGGGTGTGTGGGTTAATTCCTTCTCAAAAGAGTGCTAAAAGAAAATATAGCCAATCAATCTGAATATTCAGCTCCATAAACAATGCCATAAAGTTCACACTCGTTTGCAGAGAAAAGCTCCTGTTAACCCATAGCACAAAGCTGTGAGCTTTCAGCATCAGACCCTGATCAGTCTTGCTGGATCCAGGAAGCTGTTGCCCAAGATCGCTTCCCAGCCTCTGGCTGAGGAGGAGGTCTCTAAGTCCCTGGCCCCTTTCTTGCCCCAGCCCTGCTTGCCCTGTGTTGCCAGGGCCCCCTTATCAGAGGGGACTGTACAGGACATGTGGTGTGAGGGGCTCTGGGTGCAGGAAAACACCGCACTGGTTGGAGTCTTATGGACTGGGGTCTTGGTCTCATTGCTCCCACTTTCTGCCTCTGAGAGTTTAGTCACATACGTTTCCCTTTTCTGTAAACTCTTGACCTTGGCCTGCCAACCTCAGTGCCTTGTCAGGAGAGCTAAATAACCCAGGATGTGAACTGTTTGAACAGAAAGGGGCATTTGAGGGCAACCAGCACAGGCCCTCCTTTTGTAGATATGGAAGCTGAGGCTGGAAGACATGAAACAACTTGGCCCCTTCCAGGTCATCCTGGGAGACAGTGGTAAAAATCACTGTTATTAATTCCAACCCGGAGACCAAGGCCGAGTGGGCTCCCAGGTGGCATTTCCCTAGCACAAAACCTCACAACTGACCCCGTCCTCTCACCCGCTGTCCCTCCCGCCCCTCTTTTCTGGGTCAGTAATTCAGTCAACACCTCCCGCGAGTGCATTTTCCTGGGGCCTCAGCCAGAGCGAGGCCGCCTCTCCCTGAGAACGCCGGCAGCCCTCTGCCAGGCAGACGCAGGAGGGGAGAGCGAGCCCTTTTCCCTGGACCTCCTGAAATGTCACTGTCAGACCTGGCTGTGCAGCCTCTGCTCCCAAGGGAGCTTGGTGGCTCTTGTAATTAAATCTCGTTTCTGTTTCCCCTTGCAGTTCCCCAGGCACCTGGCCTTTGTTGGTGCTCGCTCACTGCTTGGGAGCCAAGACCACAGCCCGCTCTGTGGGGCTCAGGTGCTCACCAGGAGAGCGCCTCCTCCCTCCTTGAGGGGCGCTCAGTGCACAGGGACTGACCCAGACTCTTACTCGGGGCTCTGCCAGGGTAAGCTGTCGTCTGCCTGTTCCAATGGGTTATGGGTAGGGGTTAATGGTCCTGCTCTACAGGGTATGTAACCCTGGTGAGGCTCCATTCTTTTTTTTTTTTTTTTTTTAAGATTTATTTATTTTATTTGAAAGGCAGAGTTACAGAGAAGCAGAAGCAGAGAGAGTGAGAAAGAGAGGTCTTCTATCAGCTGGTTCACTCCCCAGATGGCCGCAACAACTGGAGTTGCACTGATCCGAACCCAAGAGCCAGGAGCTTCCTCCCAGTCTCCAATGTAAGTGCAGGGGCCCAAGGACTTGGGTCATCTTCCGCTGCTTTCCCAGGCCATAGCAGAGAGCTGGATCTGAAGTGGAGCAGCCGGGACTTGAACCAGCGGCCATATGGGATGCTAGCACCGCAGGCAGCAGCTTTACTGCTAAGCCACAGCAGCAGCCCTGAGGCTCCATTCTTTTATTCCCCACATAAGAGGGATAATTTGGCCAGCTCCTGGAAGGGATAAGGACAGTAGAGAGATTTCCTGGAAACTCCAAGAGTGTTGCAGTTGAAAGGGACTTTGAGTGGAGGTCCCATTCCCAGTGCCTAGTTCCATGTGCCATGTGCAATATCCAGGAGTTCTCTATGGCCTGGCTGTCCCACCTGTCATTGGCAGGAAGTGATTGTGCCATTGAAATAAAAACTTCTAGTAATTTCTGCACTTCCATCCTGTTCTGTCCTGTGGAGTCATGGCATAGCATGAGCCATCATTTGGTATTGACTTTGTGGCTTTCTGTGGGTGGACAGCTTTGCTGTGCTAACTCATTTAACCCATTTAATAGATGGGGAAACTGGGGCACTGAGAAGCCTAGAAATTCCTCTTACATCATCCATTTACCATGTGGCAGAACTGGGATTTGAATCCAGGTAGTTTTGGTTCCTGAGCCTGCTTTTTAAATCTGTAAACTGCCAGGTAGATCTCGACTTCCCTCTCCTCCAACGTGCAGCCTTGTTTGAAACTGGTTCTCAGTGGTTGGGGGTGAGACACTCCTAGAATCCTTGCCACTGTTTGTAGACTCCTAGGTGTCCTGGTCACTGCTCTCTGTTCCTTTCAAAATGAGATAAGAAGAGTGTAGTGCTGTTGCCCAGAGGGACTGAACCAAGGTGGACTATACAGGGGCTGTGTGATTTCTTTCTCTTCTTAGCAGCTGCACCACTGTATTGAGCTTGTGGTTCATTCAAACCCCATGATCTTTTTCTCGTACTCTCTGCCAAGCCTTTATCTTGCACTTGTCTGACTAGTGCTTTGGACCTAAATGTAGGACTTTGCCTGGAACACCACTAGACATTATCTGTGTGGTTTGGCTTGTGTTCTAGCCTGCTGTGGTAGAGTCTGGGTCCTCCAGGCAATTCATCTCCTCAAACTTTGACATCCATAGATTAGGTAACCATCGTTTCTCAAGCTCCAGCCATGCCATTGATAAAATCATCAGCCAGAACAGGAGCTGGGTCCTTGTGCCTCTTCTTTAGAGATAGATTTCCCACTGGGTAATGGGGACCCATTTGCTTGAAATAGAAGTGTTACAATTTCTGACTTCGTAATTCTTTGTTAATCCTACATTGAATGCCTAACTATACTTCAGGCAAAGTGCTAGGCACTGAGGAAGCTGACTGGTATTGAAGTCCCAATCTCTGCTTTCATGAAGCTCTATAATGAACTGGGGAGATGGGCACATAGAGAGAAAGAATGGCATTAAGTGGTCAGTCTTAGTGCGTGAGAGGTCATGTCTCAGGGATGCCTGCCTTAGGATTTAGAGGAAAAAAGTGCATTTATCAGGGTTGAAGTGCTGAGGAGAAGTGGGGGTGGGCTCTGAGTGGGGGTTTTTGATGTCGTCTTCGAACCATCATTTGACTCAATCCCTTTAACTCAGTCACCCTCTCCACTTTGTGACTCACTCTCCAACTTCATTTCCCCTAGTTTAGAGTGATTCCCCTCCATTTAGAGTGGCCAGGTGTGTGTTGTACATGCATACGTGTGTGTGTTTGTGTGTGTGTGCTTGCAGATGTGGAGGCTGATGGAGATTAGAGGGAGGGAGGCGAGGAGAAGGACGACTGTTGATGTTTCCTCTCTAGACTCAGGAGCAGGGGTGAATCGGATGTGGAACACGCCAGAGAGAGGCCTGTGCTTCGGAGGGGCTTGCTGGGTGATGCTGATGTGCTCCTTTCTTGAAAGAGGAGACCCGGGAAGATGGAGTTGCAGAGTTGGGAGTGGGGGGATGGTGGCGTGGGAGAAGCTGGCTGTTTTCTCCCGCCACCCTAGGGAGATTTCACTCATGGCATCGTTACTTGATGTGAGAGTTGCGAAGCCTCTGCTCATGCACACGTTCTTACTGCTAAATACACAGCAAAAGCTACTCCAGAGACAACCTAAAGAGATCTTGGGGTTGCCCAGGCCATGGCTTGCCCCACCCCTGTTGACGCTTTTGCCTCCATTTCATGCCAGATGACTCCTACCCCAGGCCACCACAGACCACATCTGGTCCAAGGTGGAACCTTGATGGGAATGTTTTGCCCCCAGCTCTGAAACCTCAGCTGGGCGTGAGAGTGCTGTAACTCATGCCAAAGGTTGTTCCTTGCAATTTCTCTTTCCCTCCCTCTCCCCCTGCTTCCCTCCCCTAGTGGGAGAGGAAAAGCAGCTATGCTTATAGAAAGATTGATTAGTTAAGCAAGTCAATTATATCTCTTGCCGAGAGCAACTGTATATTAAGTAATGCAGCAAAAATGATTGTCTGCACAGATCCATTTTGTCGAACAGCTGTTCCAGAGGCCCGGAAAGAGAAGACGAAGGTTAAAATCCCGTAATAGTCTTTGCTCCCCATCTCACCCCACCCCATCATGCCTGGCCCTCCGGGGGCTCCATTTATTATGAGATGGAATAAGGTTGGGTAATGAGCATGCTGGCGGCTTGCTCCATTTTGCAGGAAACTCTCCCGCCACGCCATGAGCTCCTGGGCCTCCATCAGTGCTGGCCCTGCTGCCCTCCTGCCGCAGTGAGGGGAGTTGGCTAATGCCTGGCTCCCCTCATCACAGCCCAGCGGCTTTGATACAAGAGGAAGAGTTCTGGGGTAGAGCCTGGAGATCTGGGTTCAAGTTCAATTACGGAATATCTGATCCTAGTGAAAGCTCTCCATCGTTGTGAACCTCAGTTTTCTTGTTAGTAGAATGGAGCAAAATTTAAACAAGATAATGTACATGGATGAGATTTGGTCTCTATCATTGTAAGATGCAATAATTAATGCTGGACATTATTATATGAGGCAAGGAGGAGGTGGCGAGGGGAAAGTCTGTGTTCTGTTTACGAGGTGCTGGGCACAGCCACCAGGTGGTTCAGCCAGAAGTACTAAAAAGACCAAATGTTCATATGCCACACACAATTAGCCCGTGTTCCTTTTTCCTCCACCACTAAAGCAAAGGTGTGGGTTTCCACCCCCACCCACCCCAGTTAAGCCACTCCTCCTCCTGGGTTGCATGCACTGTTTTTTAAACTTCTTTCCTGGAATGCTACCTTGGTATTGATTCTAATCCAATGTTCTTTGTTTACAAAATGTGACTTGTAGGACATCTCCCCACCCTCAAAGGGCAGAGCATTGGCAGGATGGAAGGAGCTGATCCCTTTGCCCCCAGTAGATCGTCAGGCAGCAGTGCTGATGTTCCTGGACAGTGCAAGGTGTCTGAGGACACTGGCTTTGTCCATTCCTGGGGGCGTCCGCGAGAGTGTTGGGGCCTATGCTAATGACCACTTCCTTCTTCCTGCCTACTTTGGGAGAGAATCAGCCAAATAGTGAGGCTGAAGTGTTGTACTCTAGGTCAAACATTTTGCCCCTGTCAGAGGACATCTAGGGCACACCAGCTGGGTTGGTTATCTTTCATCTGAACTTCTGTCACTGTTCCTTCATGCGTCTCGTGGAGGTTTCTCTCCATGTTACCAGGTAAGTGAGCTAGGAGAAGTACGTCAGCCTTATCATTTATGTGTTCTCTGCTGTCAGGGTGTCCCGGATGTTTGCCAGGTGGGACGCTGAGTTGAGACAGCCTTTGGGGTCATGGGAGCCAATCCCCTTGTGGTGAAATTGAAGTCCAGAGAGAGGCATAATCTAGGAAATCCAGTTGCATAGCTTTTGGAGTCCTGATAGTGCTTCTTCCTTTGGGCATCCTACACTTTATTGACAATCGTTTAGCTAGGAGATGGCAAGAGCCCGCTGGCTGTGCGCGGCCGAGAGTATGCTAATGGAGTTAAGTGCTTTTCCCACACTTGGGCACAGCAGTGCCCGAAGTGGAGTTGCTGGTTTCCAGGCCAGCTGCCCTTTGCTCTCCCACCCCACATTGGTCCTCAGCATCCAGGACCAGAGCTCAAATCCAGGTCAGAACCTAGGTGGGCTGGGCTCTTCTCAGCTTTCAGGGTTCAGGGACTCTGGCTCCCTTGATTTCTGACCAGTATCAAGGTTCATTTTCCAAGCCTTGGGCCACATGTGGGCACTTAGCATAGAAATGGCTGTTTCCCTGACCTGCTTAGCTCTTTTTCGTCCATAAAGAGGAATCTGCAAGTGTGTGCACAGAGGGGCGGGGGGTGGTGGTGGTGCTGATGGCGACCCATATGGGCATCCAGCCTTGGAAATGGGTCCTCAGCTGACAGAAGGCTCTGAGCAGGGCAGTCAAGGTGGGCTTTGCAGCTACCTCCTTTGGGCATTGCTTCTCAGATGCCAAAACTGGAAGGAGCCTTGGCGGTCAGTGACCCCATTCCCCTGTCTGAAGCTTTAATCCCTTTGTACACCCTGCTGCTAGGCCATCTTCAGCCTTTACCAGAGACTGGTACAGCCTCTGATGAGGAAAGAGGTATGACATTACCCTCTCTTTGTCTGTGTGTCCTGCTCGGGGGTGGACTCAGGACTGGAAGTCTGTCTAGAGTAGGACCTAACTGGGTTGGGGCATCAGGTCCAACCTCTAGCACATCCTTGCCCATCTTGTCTCATCCATACCAGGAGACGAAAACTGGGTCCTCTACTAGTGAAGTTAGAGATTCTGTCCCAGTTTCTTGTCCCTTCAGGCATTTCCTGAGTTCTTGCACAGAATGGGCAGGAACAAAGAGGTTCCTTTCAGCGCATATTTCTCAGTCTTCTTTTCTTGCCACCTGGGAGAGAGGGTGTGGGAAAAGTGAGGACACCTTTCCTACCAAGAGGTGGTATCAGCTGCGGCACAGAGACTCATGGGACCAGAATGCCAGAGAGGAAGTGGGTTTAGGGCCCATTCCATTCAAGTCCCTTGTCTTTCAGATGAGAAAACCAGGCCAGGTGGGGAAGAGGCCTTCCCAGGGTCACACCCTGAACCTCTGATTCTACTGGTCTGGGATCTGGCTGGATCTACCCATGCTTGAGTGTGGATCCTTGCTCTCAAGTCACATTGGGAATAGGGAAAAGGGAACAGAGTGTCTCCTTCTACTGTTATTCTGTGAGATTTCCAGTCCTGGAGGCAGCCACAGCCTCCCAGGAATCTGAGGAGGCAGCCACCTGCAGAGGGACGTAGGATCTTGGAAGCATCTCCTCCCACTTCTGAACCAGAAATACCTCCCCACCTCTGTCTCCATGCCCAAGGTCCCACCATTTGAATGTCATTCCTTTAGTTGAATGCATATGTTCTTTAAAAGGCAACACATAGGTGTGAATGAGCTTCTCCTGGTGCTTCTAGGTGGGGACAAGCAGGAGAGTAGAGAGAAAGGAAAGCCTGGGAACACAGAAAGGTATGTAGAGGGAGACTGAGGCAGGTGAAGAGGGCTGGTGCTCACTTTACAATGTTCCCTGGGCCACCGAGCCAGCTGGGTGGGAGGTGCAGGGGAGGTAGGTGTCTGGACCTGAGGGTACCATCCAGGGCAGTGTTTGCCATTACAGCCCAGTTGGGGCCACCATCAGTGGAGGAATCCCTGGAGCAAGTGTGGGTGTCAGAGACGGACTGGACTCCCTCTCTGTCCTTGAATAGCTCACTCTTCAGGTTCCCTTCCCCAGCCTTTCTTAGACTCCACTGTCTGCTTCCTGCTGTGGCATTGAGTTTTCCATTGCCAGCCGGGATATGATGGGTCCCCTAACTGATTCTAAGGCAGGCATTAAGAGGCCCCTGTGGTATCCTGCATGTTTCCTCTGCAGAGTTAGAACTGGGTGTGACATCGCCTGGTCTGGGAAAAACAAAGTTTGCTCTTTTGTGCACTTCCCAGCCTCTCATGCTGACCATGTAACCAGGAATTAGGAATGACCCATGTGGTGGATTCAGGCTGGATTTCAGAAGGTACCCTCTAGGTCACAGGGGCTTTTCCAAGATGTGTGCTTGGTGGGGTTTCCTGCCACCCTGGAACTCTAGGCAGAGGATAGCTTCCACATGTGTCCTCTGATGACTGTGCTCAGGGACTCAGAATCCCAGTTTGTAGTCCAGGACTTTGCCTCATCACCTGCCCCAACTTCTGCCGCTCCACACATGATGCCATTCCTGGCACCAGGGGCAGTTGGCATGGAAGTTCTTATTTGCTCTAGACTCTTCCATCGTGTGTGGATGAAGGTGACAGTGTCGGATCAAAGAGGCCGGTTGTCCCCCTAGGTTATGAAGGTTTTCTGAGCCCATGCTGAGTTCTGGATGTGTAACTTATTCAGTTTGTATGTGCCCATCTCCTCTAGCAAGAATTGAAAGCCAAAGTCTCTGTGGGGTGGGGGTGGGGACTTCTCCCTGGAGGGGGAGGACCCAGATGTACTCCTAATCAGCTGCTGGAACCTATGGAGTGACAAATGATGAGGTTCCTGGGCCATACCTAACTCTTTCACTTGATGAACCTTGGAGAAAGAGAGACAGAGAGGGGAGGGAGGAGAGGATTGCAGCAAAATTAATGGTCCTCTTGTACAGTGTGCTGCCTGCGAGACCTGGCAACTGGAGCACATTCAATGAGGAGGGACTGGGACAGAGTGAGAGGTAAATGCCTTGTCTTGTGAGAAATGGTTGGAGGTTTCCAGTCTGGAGGCCAAAAGACTACAGGGGAGTTATAACTGCCTCCCAAGAGCTGTTGTGGACAAGAGAGAACAGACTTGTTCTGTACATCCCTAAAAGGTAGACAGAGGACATGTGTAAAAGCCATAAAGAAGAAATTCTTGAACTCCAGGCAAGGAAGAGCTCTCTCCAGCTGGAACTGACCAAGGGTGGCCTTGAGCTCGTGGGGAGGCGGAAAGTTCCTGGCCACTGGCTGTGGGCTGTCAAGCGACGTCTGGGGAGCTTGTTGAGAGGAGAGTTGGAGAAGATGACCTTGAAGGCTGTTTCCAGTTGTCAGCAGCTAAGATTCCAGGAGACTTGGGTCAGGGGAGGCTCCGCTTCCAGGCCATCCTGGGACTCATTCCAACTGTCTCTGGGGCTGCTGCATATGTGAAAGGGGCGGCAGATCCCAAGGGTTCTTGGGCAGACACAGAGTGAAAGTCTCATGGGGATGAAGGTTTCTCATGTGTGAGGCAGAATACCAGGTGCAGAATCACCATCGATGAGGGATTTAAGTGAGTGAGGTTTCCCATCAGGAATGAAAGCGTTCTACCAGAACTACCCTCCAACACAACTGTACGAGTTATTCCAGTATATCCACTTGTTGTGATCTGGAAAACAGGTAGATGTTTATCTTAGTCCACTTTCTGTTGCTATAACAAAATACTTAATCTGGGTAATCTGTGAAGGAAACAGTTTATTTGGGATCACAGTTCTAGAGGTTGGGAAGTCCAAGAGCACAGCACTGGCATCTGCTTAGCTTCTGGGGGAGTCTCGTGCTGCTTCAACTCAAGGTGGAAAGTGGAAGGCAAGCGGGCAGGTGCAGAAGACCAACCACTATCACCAGAAGGAATCCACTCCCTCCAGAAAGGTTTGGATCTTTTCAGTGATGGATCATAAAGGTCCCACCACCTCTCAACAGCTTTACATTGGAAATCAAATTTCATCGTATTAGAAAAAGTCATAGCAATGTTTATATACATTTCAGAGTCTATCTGTAGTGAAAAAAAAAAATGAAATCAGCTCTAACAAATCTGGCAAGAGGAACTCTGACCAATTACTTTCACTTTATGAGTTTTGTTCATTTTTTCATCTGTGAAATGGGGATAGTAATTTCTCACAAAGCTCACACAATTGTGCTGAAGGCTAAATTGGGCCGTGCCTATAAGGCACCATATTTAGATTTGATAGGACTCAAAAAGAGGGAGTGCCCCCCCCCACTTCCTAGGGCCCCGGTTTTCTCATCATCTCCCTCATTGTCTCTTGGTTGTGCTCCACTCAGGGTCATTTACAGTGATATCCCTGGTGTCCAGCATGGGACCTGGTATTTACTGCATCCTTGATGGTGGTCTGACCAGCCGGTGGTCTGACCTTGTGCGAGCTGTTGCTGACTTATGACTTGTTGGAAGGGGGACATACCCAAAGCTTAAGTATGGTTTATTCTTTGCAGATCTGTCACAGGGTGATTGCGGAGGAGAAATCCAGATGCTGGGAGAGGGAAGGGACGGGAGCAGGCAGAAGCTCCTGCTGTGATGCCGAGCGGCTGGAACAAGAACAAAACGTAAGATGCCCATCAATAATTACCATTCCTAGGCAGCATTTAAGCCTCGAATTCCTAGGCTCAAACCTGTGGGCTGAGAACATGCTCCCCTGCTTTAGACCTATGCAGCAGGCGAGAAGATGTTGAGCTGTAGCTCTCCACCTGTCTCCGGCTCATCACAGCATGGTGGCCCTGTGCTCAGCACTGGATAGCCTGGAAAACAGTGGGCATTTGGAAGCAGTGATGGAGGGGATGAGGGACAGAGAGGTGATCCAGACGTCACAGAGATTTTGGGTGGCTGTCCTTCTCCAGCCACCCTTTCACCCCTGTAGTACTGTGCTTCCCTAGACTCTGCACCTCTGGGTGATGTGGACACGCCCTCATCTGCTCTCTATAGTTTCCCTTCTTTCTGTTTTTTTTTTTTTAAATAAAGATTTATTTATTTGTTTGAAAGTCAGAGTTAGAGAGAGAGACAGACAGAGAGAGAGAGGTCTTCCATCTGCTAGTTCACTCTCCAAATGGCCACAATGGCTGGAGCTGGGCTGATCCAAAGCCAGGAGCCAGGAGCTTCTTCTGGGTCTCCCACATGGGTGCAGGGGTCCAGAGACTTGGGCCATCTTCTGCTGCTTTCCTAAGAGCATTAAGAAGGAGCTGGATCAAAGTGGAGCAGCAGGGACTTGAGCCAGCGCTGCAGCTGGCAGCTTAACCTGTTGTGCCATGGCGCAAGCCCCTGACTTCTATATTTTCAAGAAATGTTCCCATCAATGCCTGCCAAAAGCCAGAATAATGGTGGGCAGGTTGAACAGGGCTGAGCTTCTGAGGCTAACATGGCTCTGGAGACTCCATAAACAACAAACACCAAGTCTTGGACCACTGGGCTGAGTGGAAGCCTTTCTTGGGGTGGAGGGACCCTCTGAGTGACGTTCACTGCTCCGTGTTCACCAATACCTCTTAGTATGCTTTCATTCTTTTCAGTGCCCACTATCTATTGGCTATTGAACAAATATTTATTGACCACAACAATGAAATAATGATTTTTTGTACCTAATCTGGATAAGGCCCTGCTAGATGTTATGCTTCATCACTTTTAAACCTGACAGCACCTGACAAGCAGAGGTCATCTTTCCATTTTAGAGATGAGAGAATGGAGACATTTCAAGGTCAACAGCAGGGCTCCATAGCTAGTGCTTCTTTGTCCCCTATCCTGCTGCTTACGCTTTACTTTGAAACTGCAATTAATTTGCATCATGTTATATTTTTTCCCCAGATGTATCTTTCCAGAATTTCACTTAGCTCTTTTCACTTTCCAGAATTAGCTCTGCGAGTTCTGCATGTGGGAGTGTGATTATATTTTCCTCTGAGCACTTAGCGCGTCACCATCAGAGGGTCATATGGTTGGAATCACCAGGTTTCCAGTGACCTTTAAGAGATATTAGCATATTTCAGTTGTACCTTAAATGTACAAATTACTTAGCTTTATTGGAATAGCCAGGCATGATCATGCAGGATGAATAAAATAGATCTTGGGAACAGTTGGATAAGTTTTTTTCTTCTTCCAGCTCCATAATCATTGTGAGTTACTGCTTGATGTAGATCCAGTCTTATCTCAGGACTTGAGTAGGACACGCTCAGTGATGATTTCTCCAGGGATAGTACACGGCTGCAACGTTGAGGGCATTAGGAGGACAGCTTATGCAGGGCAGGCCAGTTCCTCAGCTGTAGCAATGTTCCGCAGTCAGAAGGGGACGATCTCATCCTTGGCTTCCAAATCTGCCCCTGTCTAATAAGATAGGTACATGTAGCTATTGAGCTTTCTATTTTTAAAGATTTATTTATTTTAATTTTTATTTGAAAAGGAGAGACAGACAGAATGATAGATGGAAAGAGATCTTCCATCTGCTGGTTCACTCCCCAAATGCCTGCAGTAGCCAGGGTTGGGCCAGGTCAAAGTCAGGAGCCCAGAATTCAATCCAGGTCTCTCATGTAGTTGACAGGGACGGAAGTGCTAGAGCTATCGCCAGCTGACTCCAAAACTGTGCATTAGCAGGAAACTATGTTGGAAGTGGAATAGCTGAGGCTCGAGCCAGAGATTCCCAATATGGGATGAGGGCATCCCAAGTGGTGACTTCATTGCTGCCACAAATGCTTGCCTCTGTTGAGTTCTTGAAATATGTATACTCTGAATTAAAATGTGCCCTAAGCATAGAATATACATTGGGTTTGAAGATACAGTACAAAAAGATGTAAAATATCTTATCAATGTTTTTATATTTATTACATGTTAAAATAATATTTTGCATTAAATTATATATAGTACAACTCTAATGTCTTTTAAAAGATTTATTTATTTATTTATTTAAAGTCAGAGTTACAGAGAGAGGGAGAGAGAGAGGGAGAGGGAGAAGGAGAGGGAGAGGAAAGAGAGATTTTCTATCTGCTGGTTCATTCTCCAGATGCCTACAGTGACCAGGGCTGGGCCAGATAGAAGCCAGGAGCCAGGAGCCTCTTCCAGGTCTCCCATGTGGATGGCGGGGACCCAAATACTTAGACCATCTTGTGTTGTTTTTCCCAGACCATTAGCAGTGAGCTGGATTAGAAGTGGGGCAACAAACTGGCACCCATATGGGACGCTGGCATCACAGGTGGTAGCTTTACCTGCTACTCTACAACAGTGGCCCCACAACTTCACTTTTAAAAAATGACTATCAGAAAATTTAAAATTACATTTGTGATCCACAGTTGTGGCTTACATTATATTTCAATAATATAATATAATATAATTTCTAGAGAATGCTTTAGTTTATCTTCCTGGATCAATCTCAAGTTCTAGGTTGCCCTCAGATTAAAAACCAAAGTGAAACATACATTTTAGGTAGCAGGCTAATGATTCTGATTGTTGTGAGGAAGCACAGTGTCTTTCATTATTTGCAAGGTCTCTCAGCTCTCTCACTGACTCCTCTTACCAGCATCCCTCTTCAAAAGAAATTCGTATCTTTGACCTGTATTTGAATTTTGTTGATTATTCAGCTAGAGGCAGTTTTATCCATTAGTCAAAAGAAGTTATAAAAAAGACTACAGGATCTGAGAGTGCCGAGGCCAGTTTGGTCAAAAAGACTGTTGAAGGCATGGTCTTACTCTGATCAAGAAGGCTGCTCAGGCTTAGACGAGGAGCAGATGAGGTGTGAGCTAGGATCTGAGGACCGCTGTAGCAGCTCAAAGGGCGCTGGCTCTGGCCAGAACTCACAGCAGCTACTGCCTTTTTTTTTTTTTTTTTTTTTTTTTTTTTGACAGGCAGAGTGGACAGTGAGAGAGACAGGAGAAAGGTCTTCCTTTTCCATTGTTTCACCCCATAATGGCCGCTGCGGCTGGCTCACCGCACTGATCCGATGGCAGGAGCCAGGTGCTTCTCCTGGTCTCCCATGGGGTGCAGGGCCCAAGGACTTGAGCCATCCTCCACTGCCTTCCCAGGCCACAGCAGAGAGCTGGCCTGGAAGAGGGACAACCGGGACAGAACCGGCGCCCCAACTGGGACTAGAACCCGGTGTGCCGGCACCGCAGGTGGAGGATTAGCCTATTGGCCTTTCCATGTAAGAGCTAGGATCCCACTCCCCCATCTCCGCACACATTCTTGTCCCTGATAAATCACTCTAGGGCTCCTACAGTAGGTCCTGATTCCCCATGGAAGACATTGTCCCCTTGTCTCCTCTCAGAGAAGGGTCATGCGTGGGTGTTCTCTCTTCTGAGCAGATGCACTCTCTGTTGGGCATGTGGCCTCTCTAGGTTGACTCGGGTGTAGGGGTCCCATGAGTATGTGAGTCATTTCCTTCCTTGGGGCCTCGGTTCTATGAGCTGGACTGCTGCTCAAGGCTTGGATCCCCAGGACTTGTAACGCGGCTTTGGTGGTGTCCAGCTGCATTCACTCCAGCACCGATAAAATGTTCCCTAAGAATGCGGTCCCCTTTCTGGCTGAATACAGATTATGTATAGATTTTGCTATAGGTAATATCTGCCATGCATAAGTTCTGTGTTCATGAAAGAATGTTTGTTTTTGTATTTCTTATTATTCAAACACACATAGGTGGAGGGAAGAGTATCATGAATTCCATAGACTGTATTCAGGCTCAACCATTACCAACATACGGTCATTTAAAAAAAAATCTATATTCTCTACTTCTCTCTACCTCCTGCTTGACATCATATTATTTCATCTGTAAATGGTTCAGTTAGGTATTTCTAAGAGATAAGGACTCTTTTCTTCTTTAAACATAATCACAATACTATTTTACCATCTAAAAATGAGATCTTTATTTAAAGCTTTATTATTTTTAGCTTTAATGAAAGCAATACTTTCTCATTGGAAATATGCAGACAATACAAAAGAGGTATAAAGAAGAAAGTGAAAATTACTCATAAACCGATATTCAGAGAGAATAACATTAGCGTTTTGACATATATAGTTACATGTAATGTTTAATATATATTCTTTATACAAGTTTACATATATAAAATCATGCTACAGATGTTTGTAATCTTGTTTTATTATTTCTGTGAGCACTTTAAAAATTAAAGTATAAAATGCATACAGAAGTGGATAAATCATAAGTATACAGATGAATGATTTTTCATTGTCATGTAATCACCCATCGTCCAGACCAAGAAGCAGTATTGAGGGCTGGGTGTGATGGTGCAGCAGGTGGAGGACTACTTGGCACCCTGTATCTCCTATCGGAATGCCTGAGATCGAGGTCCACCTCTGCTTGTGATCCCACTTCCTGATAACGCCCATCCCGGGATACAGCAGTTGATAGCTCAAGTACTTGGGTCCCAGCCACCTACTTGGGGACATCCTGGCTGTCTCTCTCTCTTGCTCTGACTTTAAAATAAATAATAAACATTTAAAAAAGAAACAGTATTATCTGAACTCCAAAACCTTTTTTATGCTTTTCTTTTACTACCCCTGGCAACGATAGATAGGATTCTGACTTCTGTCACTGTAGATTAGGTTTGCCTGCTTTAGAACTGACATATGTGTAAAAAGAACCATACAGAATATGCTTTCCTCTGGTGACTTCTTTTATTCCATGTTGTACTTGTAAGGTACATCTATATTGTTGTATGCAGCATCAGTTCATTGATTTTCTTTGTTGTGTAGTGTTCCACTGTATGGGAACATCACACTTTATCTATTTTTCTATCAATGCATCCCTATTCCCCCCTCCTGGTGTGATGCCATGAGGCATGTTTTCTGATTCATATACACATGCATTTCTATATGCATTTCTACATGACATGTTCTGTTATAAAGTCATATGTTATGGGGGCTGGCACTGTGGTGCAGCAGGTTAAGCCACTGCCTGCAGCACAGGCATCCCATATGGGTGCTTATTTAAGTGCTGGCTGCTCCACTTCCAATTTAGTTCCCTGCTTATGTGCCTGGGAAAGCAGCGGAGGATGGCCCAAGTCCCTGCCACCCACATAGAAGACTTGGAAGAAGCTCCTGGCTCCTGGCTTTGGCCTGGCCCAGCCCTGGTCGTTGCGGCTATTTGGAGAGTGAACCAGCGGATGGAAGATTTCTCTGTTTCTCCTTTTTTTCTCTGTAGCTTTGACTTTCAAATAAATTGATAAATCTTTAAAAAGAGAAAAAAAAAAGTCATATGTCACTTAATGGTGATACGTTGAGAGAAATGTGTTGTTAGGTGATTTCCTCATTGTGTGAGCATTGTATGTACAGCAGATCCTGGCTACAGTGTCACTAGGTGATGTAGTCTAATGGGGCCACATAGGAATGTGTGGTCCACTGTTGACCACAGTGTTGTAAGGTGGCACATGACTCTACTTGGAAGTAGACTTAGGGTTTTACCAACTTAATCTTGTACTGGCAATCTGTAAAAGTTTAATTTGTTCTGCATCGCCTCCAACACTTAATTATTATCACTGTTTTAAATATTTTCTACTCTGGTGAGCAGACAGTGGTAGTTCATTGTAGTTTTAATTTGCTTTTTCCTAATGACTAATGAAATTGAGTGCCCTTTGATGTGCTTATTGGACACTTGGATATCATCTGTGTAGTACTTATTCATTTTTTTCCCTGTTTTTCTGTTGGATTTTCTGTGCTTTATCTTATCAGTTGTAGGAGTCCTTTATATATATATATACTTTTTTTTTTTCTGGGCATGAGGTTTTTGTTAAATATTTATATTGTAAATAACTTATATAACTGTGTGGACTACCTTTTCATTTTTTTAAAGTTATCATTTGATAAACAGAAGTTTTAAATTTTGAGAAAGTCCCATTATCAATATTTTCCTTTAGATGAGTGCATTTTGTGTCCTATTTAAGAAATATTTGCCTATTCCAAGATTAATACAGTCTCCTATGTTCTAGAACTTTATTGTTTTATCTTTTATTCCTTTGGTTTACAGTATATCTGAAATTGATTTTTGTGTGTGGTGTGAGGTGGGGAAACAAAGTTTTTTTCCCCATACAGATATACAATTGATTGAGCTCCATTTGTCTAAAAGAGTGTCCATTCCCCACTGTTCTGTCCATATCACCTTTGGAACAAGTCAGATTACAGCATATGTGATCTGTTTTGTGATTTCAGTTCTTTGCATTGACTAACTTTGCGCCAATTCCACACTGGAACTATATAATACATGAGAATCTCTAGTAGACTAAGTCCTCCAAATTTCTTTTTTGCAAAAAGATTTATTTTAGGCACTGGTGCTGTGGCGCAGTAGGTTAATGCCCTGACCTGAAGCACCGGCATCCCATATGGGCACCGGTTCATGACCCGGCTGCTCTACTTCCGATCCAGGTCTCTGCTGTGGCCTGGGAAAGCAGTGGAAGATGGCCTAAATCCTTGGGTCCCTGCACCCACATGGGACACCTGGAAGAGGTTCAGGGCTCCTGGCTTCGGATCGGTGCAGCTCTAGCTGTTGTGGCCAATTGGGGAGTGAACCATCAGATGGAAGACCTCTCTCTCTCTCTCTCTCTGTCTCTCCTTTCTCTGTATAACTCTGACTTTCGAATACATAAATTAATTTTAAAAAAGATTTATTTTACTTATTTGAAAGGCAGAGTTGTGTAGAGAGGGAGAGACACAGAGATAAGATCTCTCATCCCCTGGTTCACTCCCCAGATGGCTGCAATGGCCAAAGCTGGGCCAGGCCTAATGCAGGAGGCTGGAACCCCATGTGAGTCTCCCAGGTGGGTTGCAGGGGACCAGTACTCAGGCCATCTTCTCATGCTTTCCCAGTTGCATTAGCAGGGAGGTGGATCAGAGTGGAGCAGCTGGGACTCAGACTGGTGGTCATATAGGATGATGGCATTGCAGGTGGTAGCCAAACCCACTGCACCACAATGCTGACACAACATTTGTTATTCTTCTTTAAGGTTATCTTGACTGTTTCAATATTTGCATTTATATGTAAGTTTTAAGATCAATTTATAGGGCTGGCGCTATGGTACAGAGGGCTAACGCCCTGGCCTAAAGTGCCGGCATCCCATATGGGAGCAGGTTCAAGACCTGGCTGCTCCACTTCCAATCCAGCTCTCTGCTATGGCCTGGGAAAGCAGTAGAAATTGGCCCAAGTCCTTGGGCACCTGCACCCACATGGGAGACCTTGAAGAAGCTCCTGGCTCCTGGCTTCGGATCAGTGCAGCTCCAGCTGTTGCAGCTAACTGGGGAGTGAACCGTCGGATGGAAGACCTCTGTCTCTCTCTCTCTGCCTCTCCTCTCTCTGTGTAACTCTGAATTTCAAATAAATAAATAAATAAATCTTTTTTTTAAAAAAAGATCAATATATAAATTTCTACAAAATAGAAAACAAGTTGAGATTTTGGTCAGCATGGTGTTGGATTTTATGTCAATCTAAGAACTGACAACTTTACAGTGTTCATTCTTCCAGTCCATAAACATATCACTCCACTTGTTTCAACTTTATTCACCTTAATAATGTACATAGATTTTTCTAGAATTCTTGTATATTTTTATTGAGTTTGTTCTTGAGTATTTATATTTTATGTTTTGATGCTATTGAAAAAAATTGTATTTGTTGGTTGTATATAGAGGTACGATTAAATCACATGTTGAGTTGTGACCTTTCCTGACTTGGTTAAACTGATTCCTTAATTCTGTCGGTCTATCTGCACATTCTTTTGGATTTTCAGATACACAATCGCATCCTTTGTGAAGTAATGATTGGATTTTTTTTCAACCATTGTATCCCCCACTTCTTGCACTGTACGGAATCTGTGACACAATGTTGAATAAAGGAGGTGATGGGGACATCATTGACTCATTCCTGGGACAGGGGTAGTCTTTCAACATTTGTCATTGAGAATAGTATTTGCTGCCAGTGTTTTGTAGCTACCCTTTATAAAATTAAGGAAATTTCGTTCTCTCATTAATGTGTTAAACTTCTTTTCTTTCTAATTTTAAATACAAATAGGTGTTGAATTTTAACAAATGGTTTTTACTTCTGTTGAGATGATCATATATTTTTCTCCTTTATTCTAGTAATCGATGAACTGTAATCAATTACATTGATTTGTTTTCAAATAGTAAACGAACCTTTGCCTTTCTGTAATAAGTCCAAGTTGACTATGTTACATTATTTTTATGTATTGCTGGAATCAATTTACTAATAATTTTTTTAGGATTTTTGCATATATGTCCGTGAGAGAGATTGATCTGTAGTTTTTCTGATGTAACGTCCTTAGCAGGTTTTGTCATCAAGACTATATTGACTTCATAAATAAGGTCAGAAGTATAATCTTTATTTTTAATTTTCTGGAAGAATTTGTATAGGATTGGTATTATTTGTTTGTAAAGTTATAGAAGAAATTACTGATGAAACCATCTGTACCTGAGTTTTTAATTAATTAATTAACTTGGGAGGTAGATACACACACACACACATACACAAACACAGCGAGAATAAGAATGGCAGTTCAGAGCTCCCACCCACTGGCTCACTCCCCATATGTCTGCAAAGACTGGGACTGGATGGAATTGAAGCTAGAAGCCAGGAACTCAATCTAGATCTCCTACAAGGGTGGCAGTAACTGAATCACTCAAGCCATAATGGCTGCCTTCTGGGTTTATTTAGGAGCCAGAACTTGGAAGGGAACTCAGGAACTCTGTTATGTGACACAAGCATCTGAACCAGCATCAGCATCTTTTTGTTGTTGTTGTTTTTAAAGATTTATTTTGTTTATTTGAAAGACCTAGTTAGAAAGAGAAGTAGACACAGAAAGAGAGAGAGATTCTCCATCCTCAGGTTCACTCCCAAACAGCTGGAGCTGAGCCAATCTGAAGCCAGGAGCCAGGAGCTTCCTCTGGGTCTCCCATGTGGATGCAGGGGCCCAAGGAATTGAGCCATCCTCCACCACTTTCTCAGATGCATTAGTGATGAGCTGGATTGGAAGTGGAACAGCCATGACTCAAACCGGCACCCATATGGGATGCCGGCACTACAGGCTGGGGTTTTAACCCTCTGTGCCACAGTACTGACCCCTGAACCAGCATCTTAATTGCTAGGTGAATTGCCCACCTCCTTGAATTTTTTTCGATTAATATTATATGCAAGTTTATGTTGATGTTTTTGTGATTCCTAGCTTTCTGGGAGTTTTATAAGGAATGCACACTGAATTTTACTAAATGCTTTTTTGCATCTATTGAAGTGATTCAATGGCTTGTCTTCTTTGATCTGTTAATTTGGTGAATTACATTGATTTTTTTTTTGAATGTTAAACCAACCTTGCATTCTTAGTCATTATGCATTTTTTAAAAACATATTGTTGTATTAGACTTGCCTAAGATGACTACAATTATTTGCATGGAATATTTTTATATAATTCCACTTTATTACTTTTGTTGACTTATTAGATGTGAAACAATCTTTGGCACTCATATATGACTAAGAATTCGCCTATTATATAGAATATAAACCATAATTCTGGAATTATCAAGGATACAACCCTGTGGATTTTTGCCTTAGTGAGAAATATTAACTCTGGTAAAAATGATGCCCTACCTTTACCTAGCAGCACGCTGGCCATAGCGGCCATTTGGGGGGTGAACCAACGGAAGGAAGGCCTTTCTCTCTATCTTTCTCTCTAACTCTGCCTGTAAAAAAAAAAAAAAAAAAAGAAAGAGTAAGCTTCAGAAGGAAAAATTTGTTTCCAAATGATGTAACTGTATCCCAGTGTTACAGTGAAATGGCAGCAGAGAAAATTTTATCTCCGTTTTTTGTCTCACATGGAAGAAGAACTTCCAAGTGGACAAGCAAGATTTAAAAACAAGATGTGTTTGAGTCTGAGACCTCCAGCCAAAGTAGCATGTAAGGAGGCTCTAAGAAAGGCAAAACCTGAAGGGGCTGGTGGTAGTGGGGTTTTTAAGCACAATTGTGGAGGAAAACAACTTGGCAATCAGGTTAACATTCAGTTACAAGGCAGAGACAAAATCCATCAAAAGACCTGGTTTGCAATCTTTTACCCTGTCTGGCTTGCTCATGATAAAACAAAGGAGCCATCGGATGGTGGAATAGCTAGTTTGTTTTACAGTAAACTGGGAGCTCAGTAGGGTGGAGTCACCACTCCCTTGCTATTCCCAAGATAAGAGTGGAAGCTCCCACGGAGTGGGGCAGAGGCTTTTGACCTTGTCAAAGATAACTTTAAGGGGGAAGAAAGCATTTTTCACCCGGTATTTCCATTGGAACCAACCTGACTGCCTATCAACCTGTCTGACTCTTCACACCAGAACAAAGCCAAAGAATATTTATAGAAATTTAAAAATATCCAGTTCTCAATAGGATAAAATTTATAATTATTGGCATTCCATAAAACATCATCAAGTATGTAAAAAACAATACAACTGTACCCATAATGAGGAGAAAAATCAATCAAAACTGATCCAGATGGTAGAATTAGTAGAAAAGGACAGTTATACAGTTGAATACACTTGTTATAATTGTAATCCACATTTTCAAAAAGCTTGGGAAAGGATTGAACTGTATTATGTATAAGTAGAGACATAAAAGATGTAGAAAAAGGTGCCATTTAAATTTCCAGAGTTGAAAACTACAATGTTTGATATGAAAAATACACTGGATGGGATGTATAGATATTGTACAAGAAAGGATTAGTGGTGCTGATGACATTGCAGTAGAAACTATTCAAAATGAACCACAAAGATAAAAATAGACTGAAAAAATAGTAAGCAAGATACAGTGAACTGGGGTATGAGGGAATGCCAAGCACATTGGCTTCCCCAGACTCTTAGATCAACCTTCTCAGTTCAGGGAAACCACTGGGTTTCTCCTCTTTGCACCACAGCCTGGAAACTTCATTTAGGTGATAAACCATCACAGAGCTCATTCCCTTTTATTTCCCATCTCTCGGGAGTCATTGTTCTCTGTTGCCTGTTGTACAGTTTTAATGACCATTATTTTATAAGTAAGCAAATGAAATTTTCATAAAATGGTTGTTTTATATTGGAGGGTATATCTGGTACCAGTTACTCTGTGTTGGCTCCAAATGGATATTAAGTGTGGTGTTTTAACATATTTTAATTAGCTAAGGTTTTTAAAATATTTCCTCAAATCTTTTATATTCTTTATATTTTTGTGTGCTCTTTCTACCAGTTACTGAGGAAAATGTGTGAAATTACTTGTTTGTCTTTGTTTCAAATTTTGTTTTTTGCATTTTGAGGTCATGTTATGAAGTATATACAAATTTAGAATTTTTACATCTTCCCAGTGGACTGATTCTTTTGTCATTCTAAAACATCTTTTTTGTCTGATTCTCCTTGCCTCGAAGTCTACTTCCACATAAGTGTAGCCACACTACCTTTCATTGGTTAATGTTTGCACAGTATATCTTTTTTTTTCCTCTAACCCTTTCTGTGGTCTTACATTCGAGATGCATCACTTTTAAGCAGCACATAGTTGTTTTCTTTCATCATAGTTGTTGGAAAGCAATATGAATATTTTCATGTTTCTGCATGGTTAGAGCTCTCTGAGCACAGGAAATTGACATGCTGTAATAATGGAGAATGTCTTTCACCCAGACACATTTGCTGCTCACATTCCTGAGATGATAGACCTGAAACCACTTTCTCCTTCATAATGAAGCCATCTGCTCCCATTCAAAGGGTAAGTAAACTTACCTTGCCCAGAGCCAGATACTTGCATTTCAGAGTATGGGGACTTTCTCCTTTCTCTTCCCTGAGAAAATTTGTATGCATTAGAAAGATAACAGAAGGCAGCTGTATAGAAGTTCTTACAAAAGCATCCAGACTCATAATTCTTGGATTCCTCTCCTGTGTTGCCAGAAACAAGTTTTTCTTGCAGAGGACTAATCATGTGGATGTCATTGCCTCACTCTTAAGGGGAAGAACTGGGTGTGGCAAATGGATGCAGTTATTGTTACAATAAGTCTGCTCCAAGTTAGAAACCTTATGCTTATTTTAGGGATAACACAAATAAATATAGGTATCCAAAAATTATCAATAGTCTAATAATTTTCAGTAGAATTTAATGTTTTATGTAATGCTGATATATTTGTGTTTGAATATATGTTATATTTCCTATTTGTACTCCTGTTTCTATATGGTGTATTTCTTACTAAATTCTCCTTTATTCCCCTTTTGTCCTTTCTTTTCCTTAAATCAATAAAGTATGTCTTATTGTTTCTATTATTGTGTTAATTATATAGGCTTTGGTCAGTCTCTTAGCAGCAACATGCATTTTCTATATATTATAACAAATAGAAGATTATTAACATTCACCACTTTTGCTGTTTCTATTGAGAAATTATCAATGTTTTATTGTTACTCAAGGAAAGTAATGTGGGTTTTTTCCTCTGGCCACTCTAAGTGGTTTTGTATTTTCGATAGTTTTGCTGTGATATACACCTGTTCTTCTTCATAGTCTGAAGATCCACGGCTTGATGTCTTTTAAAGATTTTCAGCTACTTTGTCTTCAGATATTCTTTATGCCACATATTTTCCTTTCCTTTTCTTCTGGGACTCTGGTTACACATATATTACATGTTGTTACCATGTCCTATATGTCTCATATAGTCTTTTCTATATTTCCATCTTTTAAAAAATACTCTCGTTTTCAGTCTGATTGTTGTCTGTCAACCTATCATCAAGCCTCTTCCTCCCCTTCTGCAGCATGTAATTTCTTATTAAACTGAAATGACTGATCTTAGTTATTATATATCTTTAGTTCTAGAGCTAAATTTTGGTTCTTTTTATGGATTCCAGGTTGAGTTTCTTTTTGCTGAAATTTCCCACTCTTGACCTATTTTCTTGAAGATATTCAGTGTAATTATTTTAAAGCCTCTATCTGCAAACACCAATGTTTGGTTCAGCTCTAATCTGCTTCTAGGAACTGCCCTTATTTTTGGTTCTGATTTGATTTTGTGTCCCTAGTTCCTAGTAATTTTGTTATGAAAAGTTGTACCCACTGAATGATTTTTCTAGTTAAGATTTATTTAGCCAATTAGGGTGGAGGCAGGTCACCTGGTTTGGAACCACACTCCAGCCTGTGGAAGTGAGTATATTCCCTACTCTCGTTTACTTTTTGGCTTTAGTGCTTCATGAGTCCCAAATGAAAGCCTAAAATATTTATTGGTCTTCTTGGAGGTCTCTGATTTTTGTCTCACTAGCACTGTAAGACTGCTGTGTTCTTTTTGAACCCCTCAGTCTCAATGCCAACTTATAGTTAGGCTTCTTGGGTCCTTGGCTGCTGATTATAAAGCACAAATGCTTTCAGAAAAATCGGCATTGATTATGGGGTCCGCATCTTTGACCTTTTCTCTCCAGGATTTCAACCCCTATGCACTGGATACCTTGGAAGTATTGAACCCCTCTTCATGTCCATTCAACCTCATGGGACTGTGGACAGCTCTACTCAGCTTCATAGTGTCTTAGCTACTTTTTTTTTTTTTTTAAGATTTATCTATTTATTTGAAAGAGTTACACAGAGAGAGGAAAAGAGAGAGAGAGAGAGAGAGAGAGAAAGGAAGGAAGGAAGGAAGGAAGGAAGGAAGGAAGGAAGGAAGGAAGGAAAACCTATCCACTGGTTCACTCCCCAAATGGCTGTGATGGCTGAGTCTGGGCCAGACTTAAGCCAGGAGTAGGCGCTTCTTCTGGATCTCCCACATGGGTCAGGGGCCCAAGCACTTGGGCCGTCTTCCACTGCTTTCCCAGGCACAGTAGCATGGAGCTGTATTGGAAGTGCAGCAGCCAGGTCTCAAACCTGTGTCCACACGGGATGCCAGAGTTGCAGGCAGCAGCTTTTATCCACTACTCTGCAATATTGGCCCCTTAGCTACTGTCTCATGCTTGCCTTCTCAACCTCTGAGCTGCTGCATTTGACTCTGAGTAATCCAAGGGAAAAACAGTCAGGAATGTTGAGTGTTTTCTTAGTTTCCCTTCTTTTTGAAAAATTTTGAAAATTTTTAAAAATATGTATTTATTTATTTGAAAGAGTTACAGAGAGAGTGGAAGAGAGAGAAAGAGAGAGATGGAGGGTGGGAGGGAGGGGGGCAGAGAGAGAAAGAGAGAGATGGAGGGTGGGGGGGGAGAGAGAAAGAGAGAGAAAATCTTCCAACTACTGGTTTACTCCCCCAGATGGCTACAATAGCCAGGGCTTGATCAGGCTAAACTCAGGAGCTGGGAGCTTCATCTGGGTCTCTCATGTGGATGCAGGGGCCCAAGGACTTGGGCCATCTTCTGCTGCTTTTCCCAGGCCACTAGCTAGGAGCTGGATCAGAAGTAGAGCAGTGGGGGGGACTGGTGCTGTGATGCAGTAGGTTGATCCTCTGCCTGTGGTGCCAGCACCCCATATGGGCATCAGTTCTTGTCCTGGCTGCTCCTCTTCTGATTGAGCTCTCTGCTATGGCCTGGGAAAGTAGTGGAAGATGGCCCAAGTGCTTGGGCCCCTGCACCCATGTGGGAGACCAGGAAGAAGCTCCTGGCTCCTGGCCTCAGATCGGCTCAGCACTGGCAGTTGTGGCCATTTGGGGAGTGAACTGGTAGAGGAAAGACCTTTCTCTCTGTTTCTTCTGATTTTCACTGTCTAACTCTGCCTCTCAAATAAATAAATAAAAATCTTAAAAAAAAAATAAGTAGAGCAGCTGGGATACCAACCAGCACCCATGTGGGATGCCAGTCACAGGTGGTAGCTTTACCCACTATGCCACAAGGGTAGCTCATTTTTTTGAGATTTTTGACTCACAAGTCCTGGCTGCTTTGGTACCTTTATGATAATTTTTGAGACTTAAAAAAAAAAAAGTTTTTATTAGCAGGAGAATCTGTCTGAGAGATACGAATCAGTTTCCCAGAGACAAGAATGAAAATCTTGTAGCCCGCTTTCATAAGGGAGTTTGGTGATCACTGCTCTGCATTAGAGATTCAGGAGAAAAGGAATCAAATAAATATGAAGGAGCAGAGTGAAGAAAAGATTAGGTTACTTCACATCAGAAAGGTTTAGCAGTGCTCAGTTGCCGTGCTGCTCAGATTACTAATTACATTTTGGTCTTTCTGCTGGCTTAGAAGGAAACTGGAAGCCTTTTTCAGATACCTGAAAGACCCTACTGTGGCTTTGGCAATGATGCGTGTATCAGTCAACTTCCATTGCTTCAACTGAAATATCTGAGAGAAGTCTCTTAGGAAGGAAGAGGGTTTATTTGGGCTTGAAGGTTCATAGTCCTAGATGGGGTGGGCCCCTGTGGTTTACCTATTAGATGAGGCCGGAGCATGGGAGAACATGTGTGGAGAGAGGATCATTTGGTGGGCCAGGAAGCAGAGGGAGAAGCTAGCCCCAACGCAGCTTACATAACCAACCCCCTCATGGAACTGCCTTCTGAGGACAAGCCCCTAATGACCCAAAGACCCCCTGCTGAACCTACCTCCCAGATGCCATAGTTAGATCAAGGCTCCAGCTTCTATCAGTTAGCTATTAACCTAAGACTTTGGGGCCAACTCCCAATACATGGGACTTTGGAGGATGTCCCAACTATATCCCAACAGGGAGTACAGGGGCCAGGGGCAAGGTTATAAATAGAAACTAAAAGGAAGAGATTTGGGCTTGATGAAAGGGAGGTGTCTCTAACCAAGGCTGCTGGGCACTTGTCGGAAATAATGCATTCCTCACCCATGAAGACGTTTAAACATCGGTCAATCAAGGTGGAGATAGAAACACTGAATGTGGAATGGAACAAAAGACCTGCTACGTACTTGATCATAGTAGGTTTTAGGAGTTCAAACAATGTTAGTGAACATGTGGTCTACAGTGTCCCATAGGTGCTGGGATTCCATGATTTTTTTTTTTTTTTTTTTGACAGGCAGAGTGGACAGTGAGAGAGACAGAGAGAAAGATCTTCCTTTGCGTTGGTTCACCCTCCAATGGCCGTCGCGGCCGGCGTACAGCGCTGATCTGATGGCAGGAGCCAGGTGCTTCTCCTGGTCTCCCATGGGGTGCAGGGCCCAAGGACCTGGGCCATCCTCCACTGCACTCCCTGGCCACAGCAGAGAGCTGGCCTGGAAGAGGGGCAACCGGGACAGAATCTGGCACCCCGACCGGGACTAGAACCTGGTGTGCTGGCGCCGCAAGGTGGAGGATTAGCCTAGTGAGCCGCGGTGCCGGCCTGGGATTCCATGATTTTTTAAGAGCGAGGAAGTCACTATGGTATGGTATAAAGTACCCTGGCCTGGATGCTCTGTTCTCAGAATCGTTTAGAGGGAGGAACAGGGAAAATGCCATCTCTTTCATCCCTTCTCTTACATCCCTGCAAATCTTTGTTAAACTTCCATGAGAAGCTGCGCTCCAATGCAGATCCAAAGGGCCTGGGAGAGGTGTGTCTGGATGGACACACTGGGACTTTTCTCCACGGTGGTGGGCACCCTTGTTTCATGCCCTCTCCGAGGCTGCAAGTGCAGGCTTTGCAGAGCTTGGCCTCCTGCACTCCTGAGGCAGTCCTGGCCTGCCCTGGAAACAGTTCCAGTTAGGAGACCACCCCTTGGCAGTCCCTACCTCAACTTTCTCAGCAGGGGTGGGTGCTGACTGCTGGAACAGGCTAAACTGGGCCCCTGCCTGGGGAGCTCAAGGCAGGTACTCTCCCCTCCCCCAGCCCCAGGCACCAACCGAATCCTGGAAATGGTGCTACTAAATATTTCATTGAGGCTTAACAACTCAATCTCCTGCCATTATCCTGAGGGCCCCCGCAGCCCCCAGCCCCTTTTTGATTAACAAAGCAGCTGGCCAAGAAGATCTGCCGAAGCCATCCTTGAAGGCTGTGTGAGCTGCTGCTCATGGCGGGCTCGGGCGGAGGTGCAGCATTAAGCAGGAAGCATCGATTGCAGCATTAGCTGGCTTTTTACATTCCCAGGCACACAATGCAAGTACCTTCAATTATCTTCAAAGCAACTGAAGGGAAGGAAATTGGTCTTAGATGTGGTAAATAGACTCCAGAAAGTCCGCTGAGCACGCAAAGATGTGCACGCCAGGGACAGGGAGGCCTCGCTGCAAAGCCCACTCCAGCGCTGTTCAGAATTCAGATGGCCATTGCAGGGGTCCCCCTGTCTGGGAGAACAGGTGGGGTGTACAGGCCAGGCCCTCAAGTGCCGAGGCAGCTGCAGGTGGGTAGGGGCCAAGAGAGCGCCAAGCTTGGGATTGGAGACATAGATTTCAAGGTTAGCTCTACTGATGTGTGGCCTTGGGCAAGTGGCCTCACCTCTCTGGGCTGCATTTTCCTTATTAGTGAAATGAGACTGGTAACATCTGGCCTAGAAAGCAGCGATCCTAATTTCAGGGCTCTGCCTGCTGCAAGTTGGACCCTCCTCTATGTCCTCAAGGCATCTTAAGCTTGTCTCTGTTCGAGGCACATCACACTGTGTGGGTTGTTGGTTTTCATGTCTGTTCTTCCCATTCAATTAGCAGTTAACTTTTTTTTAGGGAGAGCATGACCCTGTGAAGAAGCTGGTGAAAGCTATGGACCTTATTCCCATAAAAAAGCTACCTAAAGATATAATTTACTTATAATTTCTAGGAACTCAGCTGGGCTAGAGTTTACTTAGCGCCTGGCAGAGTTTACCCAGTGCCTAGCACAGGAACTACCATCAGAACTTATCTGCTGAGTACTCGAATGACTTTAAAATGCTTTTCTGTTCTATATTTTTTTTGCAAAGGGTTTTTTGTAAATATTTATTCATTTGAGAGGCAGAGCTATAGACAGAGAGAGGTAGAGACGGAGAGAAAAGTCTTCCATTCTCTGGTTCACTCTCCAAATGGCTGCAACAAATGGAGCTGAGCCAAATCAAAGCCAAATCAAAGGTGCAGGAGCCCAAGGACTTGGGCCATCTTCTACTGCTTTCCCAGGCCATAAGCTGAGAGCTGGATTGGAAGAGGAGCAGCCGGGACATGGACTGGCATCCATAGCCTATACTGTGCCACAACATCTGCCCCAGTTCTATAATTTTGGAATTCAATTCCATCCACATTGATTGTGTCAAAGGCCCTAGGTTGTGGCTGATGGAGAACACAAGGGTATGAGTCCTGCCCATTTGGGGTGTGAGATGTGAAAGCGTATTTTAATAATGGAGTGGGGGTTAAGGTTTAGCCATTTGAAAGCTTCTTTACTTGCTTGTAGCTCAAACCCTTTGCTGGGAAAGAGTTTTGTCCCTTTTCCTTCTAGCCCTGACCTTGGAACTCACTGTGGGAGAAGAGGCAAGAGTGTGTGGGTGACAGAGACCTGTATGGGTGGGAAGTTGTCTAGCGTAGTGAGAGGCTGTTTGCAGCCCGATCCGGAAGCACTGTGCCTGCTCTTGGTGCTGGGGCAGAGCTGAGGGCCCAGCAGCCAGCACCTGCTTGCTTCCGTCCCATAACCCCACTGGGTTAATGTCCTCAGCGATGATACCATTATGTAATGACAATTTGTATAGCTTCGTAGGGCACTCAAGAGCCTCTTGGGGAAAGCTGACAAATGCACATCCTTTGTTCTTCCAGGCCATGGAGGGGAGCAGTCTGGGAGGCTGGGCCCTAGATCCAGGATCTAGGGGGAGTTGGTTGAGCTAGCCCTCCTGGGTGGAATCTGAGAGAGTGACTGGAGCTTCCCCCAGGCCTATTTCAGGGAAATTAGCCATTCCCACCCCACAGCCTGTTGCATCTTCTCTGCTCTTAACAACTTAATTTTAAAATGATAAAACCCCTGGAGGATGTTTTTAAGGAGTTAAATAAGTACCAGCAATGGCTCCTGTTGGGGCTGTTTAGATTTGAAAAGAAAATACTAAGATGTAAAGATATCAATATTTAATTGTCTCTTGAAGCCTGCTTTTTCAAGGAAGCAGCAGGGAGCGGAGAGTCTCCTGAGTGTGTGTGTGTGTGCATGCCTGCATATGCACGTGTTTGCACGTGTGTGCCTGAATGTGTGTGTGTGCTTAAGAGAGGAGAAATCTTGAAGAGCTTTGTGTATATTCAGTGCTCTCTTCCTATGCAGCTTTGCTCTCCAGAACCTCAAGAAATAATAACGGGGCGGGGCGGGGCGGGGGGGGGTGAACTCTGTTGTTAATTCAACAAACAAGTGCAGCAGAACACTTGTGTGAACCCTCCTTGCCCTTAAGGCATTTGCAGTCCAGAAGGGAGCTAGGTCCTTTACACAAATTGCCATGCTATCTATTAGATAGATTGGAATAAATCCCACAAAGGTAGGAAAAGTTGGTGGAACTGATTTATGGGTGGCTCCTATGCTCTCAGAAGTGACTCGCCAGCCAGAGCCTATCTCTCCTGTGTGCCCTGCAGGGTTCCTGGAACATGACAGATGTTCAATAAATCTGTGTTGAATAGTTGTTGGAGTCTGTAAGCATTCCCTCTAGCTTTGTGGTCATTTCTGCCCACTCTGCCTCCCCAAATGCTTGGCAGTTTCCCAGAATATGATATATACATCCCAGAGGAAGAGGAGACACTCTGAGTAGTTAGTGGGGACCTAGGCATGCCAGAAAGGTAGAGCTGGAAGTGACCGAGCCTGGAGAGGAGGGATCATTTGCCCTACTTCACATAAACACCATGTAATGGGACTTGGGTTAGACACTGGGAGGAAGGTCTTGGGCTCTTGACATGGGGAGTTTGTAAAATAACCACCCTGGGAGCCTGTTAGGGAAAGAGAGAGATGGGGTTCTCAGAGGCAGTTCAAGAACAAATGACCGCCTCATTTCCTTGCAATTTGAGGTCATCATCTAAGCTCCTGTCTCCATCCACTTGTGCTGCTCTCACAAAATACCACTGACTGGGTCATTAAAAAACAAGAGAAGCTGATTTCTCATGATCAAGGGCCTGGCCAGTTTGTCTATTGAGGACCTGGTCTCTCTCCTGCCATGACAGTGTCTTGCTAATGTGTCCCTAAGAAGGCAAGCACCCTGCCCTCACAAGGGGTGGAAAAGGGGCTAACCCACTCCCTCCATTTTATTAGGGCCTGGTCCCATCCATGAGGGCTCTGCCCTTGGAGGAGCTGTCCAGCAGGTATCTGGGTTAGAAGCAGCGATGTGGTGCCACCTGGTCCCTAAGCCTCTAGATGCCCTCCCCATTCCTGGGCAGGATTCTCCCAGCATGTCCGAAGATGGAAGCCACTGAGGTCCCAGAGAGGGCAAGAGGCTATCTGAGAATCTCTGGCTCCTTTAGCCATCAGGATGGAAAGTTGGAAAGAGAGTAAGGAGAGATGTAAGATGGAGGCAGAGCTTCCTCTTTGCCCATCTCTAGGGATCAGCACATACGGCAATTGAAGAGCGAGTCTCACAGTGTGCTCCGAAGGACTCTGATTACACCAAACTGAGCATAGTTTTGTGGACTTGGGCAGCTCAGAGACCTAGGAGAATGGTTGGCAATAATGGTCAAGAAGCCATTAAGACCACTCCCCTCCTTCCAGACTATTCCTGAGTCTAAACACCAAGAGTTTACATCTTTCCTGCATGACTTTGATGCTTCATCTTGCAGTGACTGATTAAGTCTTCAGTTACAGTAAACAAAAGACTCTAGTTCCCAACTGCACAGAGGTGGGGAGACGTCAGTCAGTATCTTTATATCAGGGGTTCTCAAATCTCAATCTCTATTGGGTCCCAATCCTCTTAAAAAATCTATTAAAAGCCACAGACCATCCTTTCCCTCAAAATACACATCCATACATAGCTAGACAGTTTGGCGAGTATTTAACTTCCGGGCATTTGTGGACCACATGGAACCCATCAATAGATCCTATTAGTCAGACAGCGGCCTCAGAAGAATGTTTCGGATCCTTCAGGACAATATAATAACGTTGAATAGCAGTGTACAATTTGCAAATCACTTTCACTGTGCATTGTGTTAATTAATCTTCATAAAATCCTGTTGAAGTAGTAGTTATAGCTGTATAACTGTATAGCTGTATAAATGAGCTGCAAAAGAATTTTGTCCAGGTCCCACCGCGAGGAGGAGTTGAAGTGAAAACCTGAACTCAGGCCTTGGTTGCACTTCCATGAACTTTTACCACTCACGCTTGCACCTTTCCCTTTGAGTTTTCTCCATGTTTTACAGCTGCTTTAGCATAAGGCTCCCTTTTTTTTGTTAAAAAAAGTATTTATTTGTTTGAAAGTCAGAGTTACACAGAGAGAAGGAGAGGCAGAGAGAGAGAGAGAGAGAGAGAGAGAGAGAGGTCTTCCATCCACTGGTTCAACTCCCCAGTTGGCTGCAATGGCTGGAGCTGTGCTGATCCGAAGCCAGGAGCCAGGAGCTTCCTCTGGGTCTCCCACGTGGGTGGGACCCAAGGACTTGGGCCATCTTCTACTGCTTCCCTGGCCATAGCAGAGAGCTGGATCAGTAGTGGAGCAGCCGGGACTCGAACCAGTGACCATATGGGATGCCGAACTGCAGGCAGTGGCTTTACCCTCTATGCCACAGTGCCAGCCCCAAGGCTCCCTTGGGACTCTGTCTATTCTTGCTTTATGATCTGTCTGAGAATGATCAGAGACTCCACGGAACAGGAGAGGAGACCAGGAAAACGGACGTCAAGGAGCCCAGGCTATTTTCTAGTGGTCATGACTGATGTTCCTCAAGCAAATCTGTGGCTCCTCAGGTGGTCAAGGAGGCATCCAGGAGGCACGATTCTAGGACTGCAGGTGACCTACAAGTCAAGTCTACTTCCTAGATCTCTGGATCCATGAGGGAAAAAGATACCTCTTCTATCTTTGCATCTGAGTGACTCTTAAAGGACTTTTAAAGTGTTATTTGGAAAATTAACAGGCACTGCTTTGCCTGAGCTGCTACTGCTTTTTCTTTTTTAAAGATTTATCTATATATTTGAGAGTCAGAGTTAACACCGAGAGAGAGAGAGAGAGAGAGAGAGAGAGAGAGAGAGTCAGTCTTCATTCCATTGGTTTACTTCCCAAATGGCCAGAGCTGGGCTGATCTGAAGGCAGGAGACAGGAGCTTCCTCTGGGTTTCCCATGTGGGTGCAGGGGCCCAAGCACTTGGGCCATCTTCCACTGCTTTCCCAGGCTATTAGCAGGGATCTGGATTGGAAGTGGAACAGCTGAGACTCAAACTGGCATCCATATGGGTTGTCAGTGCGACAGAGGGAGGCTTAACTTACTACACCACAGTGGTGGTCCCTTGCCTGAGCTTCTTAAACCTGTAGCTTGGTAGACAGTAATGCATTAAAACAACTTCCCCTTGAACTCTTTTCATGGATTTCCAAGGGAGTTTGTATAATATCATTTGCTCTATTCAATTCTAATGAATATGGATTAATTTTCTGCATTATTGCCATTGATCTTTGGCCATTGCTTTGAGGAAGGGAGTGCTGCTGCTCCTGCATTGCTCCATCCTCACTGAGGGTCCTCTGGGTGCAGAGATAGGAGGTGGAAGTGGCAAGAGATGAAAAATTAGAGCAGTGGGTGAACCTGGGGCAGTGCTCATGGCAGGTAAAGATAGAGGTGTGAAGGCCCTATCTGTTGCATTGTGCCCTATTCTAATGATCCTATTTATCTTCTGCACCTATACCCCAAGATTCCCCAGTCTTTTCTTCCTTTGGATTTCCCTTCTCATGCCTGTAATGCCTCTCATCTTCTTCCCCTATATTTCCAAACCCATATCAAATGCCACATTTTCACACAAATTTCCTGTTTTTAACCTATCTACTACAGTTGGGATTTTTTTTTTGATTTTTTTTTTTTACATTCCTCTAATGCTTTGTCTCTGAAGGCACTTAACAGTTTGTGTTATGTACACACTTTCATTTCTGGACTGTAAACTCCATGAAGACAAGCACACTGACTCTTAATACTGTGAGCCCAACAGTTAGCATGCCCTGACTCAGTTAAATATTTGTTCAGTGGATAAGAAGGCTGGGATCTAAGGGATTAGGAAGTATGCTTACTTAAAAGCTCCTCCTCCTGTTCTTGGTGGTCCTTATAAAAGGGAGTCCATAAACCATCCTGTGTTTGGCCAAAGATCAGCCTTTCTTGAGTTTCACCATTCTCTCTTTCATGATGCAGTAGAGCAGATTAAGAGCAAGGTGATCCCAGAAGAATGAGACATTCTTCTCATTCCCATTGATTGTTCCTAGTATCAAGTTGCCAGTCAACTCTGAAATAAAGAGTACAGATTTCTACTGAAAAGAGAAGGTCTGAGCAGGCTTTGCTCTGTCTATATTTAGCTCTGTAGTTGCTAAGTGGCTTCATTGTGTTGACTTATTAATGAGAGCACACTATTCTCATGGAAGCCCATCTCGTGTTCTCCTTTTATGAGCTTCTTTCTTTTCCATCAATTTCTTTCTGCCAGCTGCGTCTCTCATAAGCCTGTACCCTCTCATTTCTCAATCTTCCATTTCCATAGCCAGATTGTCCTCATCTACTTTGGGAAGTCTACAAAACTCAATGGTGATAGTGATGATGGGGATAGAGGATGTCTCCTCTGTGTGGCGAAAGGTGCGAGATTTCCCTCAGAGGACATGGTTAGCATAGGAAGCAGAAGGAAGAGCTGGATAGCTCCTGGGACATCCTGCCCTTAACAAGAATGTTAGGATGCAGAGGGACATTTGGAGCTGAGAGAATATTCCAGTGTGGCTACTATATGCAGCTCCTCAAGTGCTGCTGCTTCCACATGGCTCTTCATCCTAAAATCTTTCCAAGTCCATCTTCTTGACAGCATAAAGTCAAATTCTTGGTGATCCGTTCAGTCTTACCAAACTGATGTCTCCAGCTCTGTCCCACAGTAATCACCTATGGTACATAAAGAGGGTCTTATCATGACTCCTAGAAGAAATAGATAATGTAGAAGCAGCAACCACAAGTCCTGTGGGGCGTTGCAGGCAATTCTGATGTTGCTGGAGCAGAAAGGGCAAGGTAGGATGTGCTGTGCTCACATTTTTGTAAGACTGTAGAGAAGGCGTGGTGAAGGCCAGAGTCGAAGTGGGGCTTCTATCTTTATCCTGCTACCTCCTTATATAATTTCCTCTGGAGAGACGCACCAGGGGTCTTCATAAAGTTTGTGAAAAGTGCCTGTTATAGAAAAAACCAGGCACCTATTTCAAACACATTTTTCACCAAAATAAACATCATTTTATCCCCCCCCCCCAAATTTATTCAATTACCCTCCTTTTAGCCTGAGTCTAATCAGGAAATAGAAGCGACACCAGGCATTTTGAACCTCTTAAGTACAGAGAACTCATGTAAAAGACTATTAAACATCAAAAAGGCTCGCTAACTAACCAAAAAGGCAGAGAAGACTGGATATCATGGAAGTAACAGCCTTCAGAAGCACTTGCCATCCCAGGAGCTGAGGGCCCCAGGGGACTGAACAGCAAGCCTGTGAGGAGGGGGAGCTGCTTGGCTGAAGCTGTGTCTCTGAGCTGGCACTCAGACCATCAGAGGAGAGGGTCCAGCTGGCTGCAGCTGATTCCCTGAGAAAGCAAGAGGAAGCTGCACTGGAGAACCTTTACATTAAATTCAATCGCTGCTATGGAACAAATGAACATCACTGGGTAAATGAGTCTGGCTGAAATGGGAAGAAAAACAGGCATCTAATCGGAAGGACCACGTTTCTCACTCCTCTTCCAGCTCTGCAGTCCTCCTCCAGGAGCTTTGACCACAGAGCCTTGACTGACAGGGACCCAGCAGTAGAGCAGACGCTACAGAATCATAAAGCAAAATGTAGAATGATGGGTTCAAGTAGAAGAGACAGTGGTTTGATAGGTTCCCCCTTTGGATACTCAACATCCATACACTCCTTTCTACACACATTTGAACCTCTACAATCAAAACCAATCTCAAGTTCAAGCTCAACAGGTGGAGCTTGCCCACCTGACCCTCCTTGGGGAAGTATATTTTTTCCTTTACTCCTCAAGGTGTAACTATCTTTGGTAAAAGGAAGGCATTCTCAACCTTTTCCTCAAATGAGGAGATGCAAATGTTCTAAAACATTTCTTTATTTATTTTGAAAATCAGAATTATGGGAGTGGGGGGGGGGCAGGGAGAGAGAGAGAGAGCAAGAGAGAGATCTTCTGGTCTCTGGTTCACTCCCCAGATGGCTGTAATAGACAGTGCAGGGCTAGGCCAAGGCCAGGAGTATGGAGTTTCATCCAGGTCTCTCATATGGGTGGCAGGGATCCGAACATTTGGGCCATCTTCCTCTGCTTTTCCTAGGCCATTAGCAGGAAGCTGGATCAGAAGTGGAGCAGCCGGATATGAACCAGTGCCTATATGGGATGCTGGTACTGTAAGCAGCAACTTCAGTGGCTATGCCACAATGCTGGCCTGAGATTCAGATTTTCAGCAGTCATTGTGTTCATTTCGGGGAGACAGTCACACTGTCCACTTACTAAGTCCTGTTAACTCTTCTCAAAAGTAGTCACAGTTCCATCATCTGAATATTTTTACTTAAAGAGTAATTTGCAAAGTCAATCCCCAACAACTGGTATAATATAATAAGGAGAGGAGGGCATAAAATAAATATAAGGGGACTTCAAAAGTTCATGGAAAATAGAATTAGAAAATGAGTGTATATGGGTGCCAATGTTTTTTGAAACCCATGCATAGTTTTTTTTTTATAATATGTATTTCCATGAACTTGTTGAAGACCCCTCCTATTCCTTCTTGCTATTGTTGATATACTTGGTAATAAAGTGTGTGTGTGTGTGTGTGTGTGCGTGTGCGTGTGCGTGTGTGTGTGTGTATAAAAGCTTCCTTTTCCACTGTTTTGTGTTTTTATTGCCCAATTCTAAGACAGCAGCTGGTCAAACTTAGTTGGAGGGGTGACTCAAAGCTTCATTTCTGAAGTGTGAATTCTTAGAGACCCTGTCTATTTTCTGCTTCCGTGGTTTCTATGAACTTTTACTATGGAGCGTGGAAGTAATGTGAAATACCCAGAGAATTCCCTAATCTTTAAACATAGTTGTTCCTGCAATCAAATTTCCTCTTGGGGTGGGGCCAATCACCCGTAATAGTAGAGTGATCCCCTTTTTCTTATCTGTTGATCCAGTAACACAGGGATCTAAAAAACAGATTAGAGGCTGGTGCTGTGGTGTAGCGGAAAAAGCCACCGCCTGCAGTGCTGGCATCCCATATGGGTGCTGGTTCGAGTCCCGGCTGCTCCACTTCCAATCCAGATCTCTGCTGTGGCCTTGGGCCCCTGCAACTGCATGGAAAAGCTGGAAGAAGCTCATGGCTCCTGGTTTCAGATTGGTACAGCTCCTCTTGTTGCGGTCAGTTGGGGAGTGAACCAGAGGATGGAAGACCTCTCTCTTTCTTCCTCTTCTTCTCTCTCTCTGTGTAACTCTGACTTCCAAGTAAATAAATAAATAAATCTTTTTTTTTTAAAGAGCAGAGAGTAATCTCAATTCCTAATGCTTGTTTTTTGCTGGTAAAGGCTTTCTCCCCTTGGGAACCAAGACCTCGAAACTAGCAAAGCTCAAAATTGCAGTGATGGTAGCAAAAATTCTGTGTTACCAGGTGTAATGGTGAGAGGAACCACTCCTCCTTCCACTTCTTGAGTTCTGTCTGTTCCAGCCACAGGAGAAATAGCGCCAAGTATTGCTGTTTGGTTCGAAGTGTATGCTGCATTCAGTACAACAGAATCCCATTATTTCCAAAGACTGTCTTCCACCTGGAACCACAACTGAGACTTTCATAGCTCATTTCACCATTCTTTTATACCTGTTGGTTCTGGATTGTGGAGTATATAATAAGAGTGAGTTCTAGAGACCTGCACCGTTTGCCACACTTCCTTTTTTGAGAAATGGATTCCTTGATTAGAAGTTTTTGCTAGCAAAAACATTATAAGCAAGGGTATCAAATCCATAACCTAGAATAATAGGTCTATTCCAGTGAGGAAAATTCTCTTCCCTCTTCCCTCTCCATGATGTGAGTGGGGGGTCCAATGTAATCAGCTTGTCACTGAGTGACTGGCTGGTCCCCTGGGAAATGGTGCCATGTAGGAGCTTAGTGCCAGTTTCTGCTTTGGGCAGTTTAGGCACTGAGTAGTAGGGCTAGGGAGTCAACATTGGGGAGAGGAAGTTCATGGTCATGTTTCTGATAATATGAATATTCCCTGTCTCTGCCATCATGGCTAGGTTGTAGCTAAGCCCCTTGGGCAAGCCCTGGTGCAGCTACAGAGTCTGACTGACATCTAGTGCATATGTTATACGTTCCCCTGGTATGAAGAGCCTGATGTGCACTAGATGCCCTTTGGCATCATATAGCACACAAATGTACCCCTAGTTTTATAGCTGGCACGGGAGTCATGCCCAAATCAAAGGTCACTGCATTTGTAAGGAAAGCCCTATTCCAATCTGTGCTTCTAAGACAGTGGGTAACCATAAATCCAAACTCAAGTTCAAGCTCAACAGGTGGAGCCTGCCCACCTGACCCTCCTTGGGGAAGTATATTTTTCTCAGGAACTCTGATAGCTTTGTCTGACTGTATAATTATTTTCTTGGTACTTAACTCTGGCTGTCTAATGTTACTCTTAGGTTATTCATGTGCTTAAGGACAAGTTTAAATTAGTCCTACAGGGTGACCAGGTATATACATATTTTTATTTTTATTTTATATTTTTATGATTTGAAATGCAGAGAAAGAGAGGAGAGTTCCCATCTGCTGATTTGCTCCCCTCAAATGCCCACATAAGCCCTGGGTTGGCCTGAGTCAAAGCCAGGAGCTAGAAACTCAATCCAGATCTCCCACTTGGGTGACAGGGACCCAAATACATTATCCATCACTGCTGCCTCCCAGGGTCTGCATTAGCAGGAAATCGGAATCAGGAGTCTGAGGTAGGCATTGATCCATGGCTCTCCCATGTGAGATGTGGATGTCTTAACTTGCGTCTTAACTGCTAGGTCAGATGTCTACCCTGGCATATATTTCTTTACACCAGCAGAGGTTCACCCTGTGTCTCCAACTCAGTAGAGTACATAGCAGGATGCAGGGAGAAAGTCTGTCATTTCAAGTGAGAAGTCCTGGGTTGGAGACTTCCTTTCTGCTCCTCTTCCTCATGCCCTTAGACAAGACTCAGCACACCTCCCATTACTGCATCACCCATCCTACCCCAGCATTTGCTTCTGCTTCCTGTTTTCTGCTTTCCTCTTTTGTTAAGTTGGCCCCTCCCACATTTTTATGAACGATGATTTCTCTTTTCTCCCTAAGAGGAGAAACAAGTCCAATCTTTCAGAGCTCTCTTCAAGGTCAAGGCTTGTCACCATCTTTGGAAAGAGTCAAAGCAAGAGGTGAGTGAGTAAAGCAAGCTACTGCCCCTGTGCCCTCAGTTGGTTCCAAAGTTGTGAATGACGTTTATTTTGCTCACCCTCAGCTAAAAATTCAGACTGATCTTGATAGAGTCATTAGCCTTCTACCCTTGAAGGGTCTAAGCTTTTAATAGTCCTTGATGGGCTATGGTTGCTGTAATTGCATATTCAATATTCTCTCTGGGCATGAAAACACAAAGTGATAAATATACCTGTGGACACCTTCTCCCTGCCTGTTGGTATAGCAAGGAGCCAACTTCTAGTAGAAATCAGGGAGAAGGGGCTGGCACTGTGGCATAGCAGGTAAAGCTGCCGTCTGCAGTGCCGGCATCCCACATGGGCACCAGTTCGAGACCCGGCTGCTCCACTTCCAATCTGGCTTTCTGCTATGGCCTGGGAAAGCAGTAGAAGATAGTCCAAGTCCTTGGGCCCCTGCATCTACGTGGGAAGACCCAGAGGAAGCTCCTGCCTCCTGGCTTTGGATTGGCACAGCTCCAGCCATTGCAGAGTGGTGGATGGAAGACCCCTCTCTCTCTCTGCCTCTTCTTCTTTCTTTCTATGTAACTCCAACTTTTAAATAAATAAATAAATCTTTTAAAAAATCAGGGAGGAGTTCTCCTGCCATTAAATTAACACTTTTTTTGGCCTGTTGGTTCAGTGACATGACCATAAGTAGCCAGATAATAGCCATAACTCTTACTGTGTTCCCTGACACACATATTCTACCCCTGGATACCAGGGCCTCTAGCCTGGTTTCTTGTAATGTTGTGGAGTTAGAAGGACAAATTTTGCATGTGCATCCTGAGAAGTGATCCCTGCTACTTCTACCCCTGTTATTTCAGTGCATATAGTACATCTCAAAGAAGAAGACCTCAGTTCACAGGGTATTCACCCTTAGCTTGAATTGTAGCCAGAGCTTTAGCAGACCAGTCCACTATTCAACTGGATGTGCTATTTCTGAGTGGAGGGGTATCTGGTTAAACCAGTGGATCCTAGGGTCATGGTCACATGCCTGTTGGCACACTTTTCTTTGTCATAAATGAGAGCTTGGGTCTACTTTGTTGCTTGTGATTCCATAGTGCCAGAGCAGTCATTTTGTAGGCCCTCGAGTGTCAGTGGGTTATTGTAGGCAAAACAGTTCTGGTTGACCCTTCAGGATGTGAGAGATCTGACGTACCAGGGTGTCTCTGAAGTTTTGCCGTACTCAGAGTTCAGCATGCGTCTCTGCTGCTGGCATGACAGGTGGTCATCAGTGGAAATGGCTAAATCAGTCATGGCAAGAGAGACCCTCTGCTTTCAGACCTGTGTAGCTTTGACCACTTTTACTGTTCCTGAAATCATTGAACTGGCACTGGTGACGGAGGGCATAGGCTGGCTGACTCCACAGGGGCAAATCAACCTGGTTGTTGAAAGCTTCTTTGGTAAGGGTCATCCCTGGTGGGCATGAGAGAGAGGCCTGCAAGCTTTATGCCCGTGTCCCATGGGTCTATTTATGTATATCTTCAGTAGATCTCCTTACTCCTCATCTTCCAGTTGTGCTTATTCCAGCCAAGCTGCCTGCTGCTCACGGGTCCATGTGCACACACAGCTTCGGTTCCTCTTCCTCCACCTGAGGGACTGACAAAGCATAATGCGTCTTGTCTGCCCACTGGGAATATTTACCACTGGGGAAATCCTGTAGTCGCCTTTCAGTAGGGCTTTAACTCCACTACAGTTTTGGCTAATGCTCACATTTTGCACTTTTAACAAAGTCTTTCTTTCTCCTTAGCTGGTTGTAGGTAATACGGGCCTATAAGGCAATAGCTGTGTGTTGAGGGAGAAGCATCAGCGAATAAAGATAGCAGACATGAAGCCTGGCCCATCTATGAACATAATTGTGACATAGTTAAGAATGTATATTTGATCTTCACCCTCAGTTCCTGGCACAGAGCTTCTAAGACCCTTGGAATCTTCCGAATGAGGTGTGTCTTCTAGTGTGTTAATGAAATGGTGGTGGCTAAAACTCCAAGTTAACATCAGGATGAGGCTTGATTGCTGAAAGAACTGACCATGCAGTTAGAACGCTGGAGCTTTCAGCTCTACCCCCTGACTTCTGGGTGTCGCTCCCCCTCTTCGTGGAGGAAGGACACAGGACCCTGAGCTGTTCTTTCGTCTGCTCGGCCCTCCCCGGGTTTGCTGCTGGTTCTTCCCGGGTTGGCTACTATCCCTTCCACCTCCGTGGAAGGGCAGTTCCCCCTGGCCACATTCCCCACTTCCGCAGGGGAGCGGCACACCACCAGCCGGCTCTACTCGGGGGCTGCACAGGTGTTCCTTCAGCTAGATGTTCCCCATAGATGTTCCCGGTGCATGCCGTCTCTCTCCTCCTTTATAGTCCTCCTCCGCCAATCCTAACTCGGCTGCCCACACGCCGAGTACGCTGCTCTCCAATCAGGAGCAGGTCCTACAGTTTATTGGTTGAACTGGAGGCAGCTGCGTAGAAGCTGTTTTCTCCTCTCCCAGCGCCATATTGTGGGAGAGCAGATGCATAGAATAAGTCTTAATTCCAGTAACTCAGTCTAGTCCGGGTTGCTCCCCACAGATCCCCCTTTCTTTTTATTTTTTGGCATTGATACGCGCCTGTCTTCGGTGTCCCGCGGCACACACTCTGCTCTACTTGCTAGAGTTGCCACAGGCTCTTACAAGTCCTATCAATCAGGCAAACCGAATCCGGGTCCTCTCTTCGCCATGTTGTGAGGAGGTTTTTAGGCGCTGATGCGTGCCTGTGTTCGGTGCCCTGCAGCGCATGCTCTGCTCTGCCTGCAGGGGCTTACAAGCCCTATCAGGCAAACCGAATCCAAGCCTTCTCATTGCCTTTTTGTGGGGAGGCCTTACTGATGTTAATTCGTGCCTGTCTTCGGTGACCTGCGGCGCATAAGCTGCTAGCCGCCGCAGGTGCTCATCGTGCTCATCGCCTCACTTAATCAGGCAGACCGAATCCAAGCTCTCACATTGCAGTGTTGTAGGGAGGCCTTTCTATTTCTCTATTTCTCTATCTCCGGGCATTCCCATTTCTCCCATTTTACTTCTATCTTCCAGCATTCCTATTTCTCTTTTACTTCTAAACTTCTGTTTCTCTTATCCCTGCAGCTTCCGGCTGCCCGCCCTGAGGCTGCTTCTCGGCGGCTTCCCGGCTGAGCCGCTTCAGCCCGCGCCTCTCTCATCTGCGCAGCTTCCCGGCTTTGCGCGGCTTGGCTTCGCGCGCTCCGCGGTCTCCACGCCCTTCGCGTCTGCACCACGGCCTCACGCCAGCCCCGTTCCCTATCTATTCACGCCCCGTGCTCTCTCTGCACGCGGCGGCTTCCGCGAGTCACACAGCGTAGCTTACGTGTCCGCCACTAGCATTCAATCTAAGTTCCCCGGGCTAGCCTGGCGAATTCAACCCAGCTCACGTTTCCGCCCCACGGTTTGGCTTCCCGTCCTTTGCTCCCCGGGCTAATCAGACGGATCCCAATCTGGCTTACGTTTCAGCTTCTGGTTTCAACTTTTCGCCCCCTATTCCCGGGCTAACTTGAGAATCCCAAAGTGGCTTTCGTTTCAGCCTCGGCCTGCCCCCCGCGGCTTCAATTTCCCTAACATTTTTCTCTACCCGGTATGTTTCCCCAAGCTTTCCTCCAACAATACTCCTCCCTCATTTCTCCTGGCCTCTCCCCACAGTCCGCATCCGAGTCTGTTTGTTCTAGCTTTCACTTTCGCTTTCAACCTTAGAGATTTCTCCCAGCTTCCCCCCGTAGTCCGTATCCGAGTCTATGCCTAGGCTTTCAATAGCTTCTTCCGGCACCTTTATCGTCCGGCTTTCCCCTAGGCTGTTTGCTAGTCTCTCTCTCCGGTATTTTCCCAGTTCTTCCCGTTTCTTCCCTCCTAAGTTTCCTATCCGTCCTAGGTTTCCTATCTGAGTCAGGTTTCCTATCCGAGCTAGGTTTCCTATCCGAGTCACGGCACCATTATGTCGCTCCCCCTCTTCGTGGAGGAACGACACAGGACCCTGCGCTGTTCTTTCGTCTGCTCGGCCCTCCCCGGGTTTGCTGCTGGTTCTTCCCGGGTTGGCTACTATCCCTTCCACCTCCGTGGAAGGGCAGTTCCCCCTGGCCACATTCCCCACTTCCGCAGGGGAGCGGCACACCGCCAGCCGGCTCTACTCGGGGGCTGCACAGGTGTTCCTTCAGCTAGATGTTCCCCATAGATGTTCCCGGTGCATGCCGTCTCTCTCCTCCTTTATAGTCCTCCTCCGCCAATCCTAACTCGGCTGCCCACACGCCGAGTACGCTGCTCTCCAATCAGGAGCAGGTCCTACAGTTTATTGGTTGAACTGGAGGCAGCTGCGTAGAAGCTGTTTTCTCCTCTCCCAGCGCCATATTGTGGGAGAGCAGATGCATAGAATAAGTCTTAATTCCAGTAACTCAGTCTAGTCCGGGTTGCTCCCCACACTGGGGAGAGGGAAGGGGTTGAACATTGGTCCCACTCACCAATGGCTAGTGATCTAACCAATCAAGTTAGATAATGTAAGCTCCATAAAGCCAGCAAACAACAGGATGCGAACAGTTTCCAGGTGGGTGAACATGTGGAGGACCTAGGAGGGCGGTGCGTCCAGAGAGGGCGTGAAAGCTGCACTCCCATCCCACGTGCCTTGCCCCGCATCACCCATCATCTGGCCGATCATCTGGATGCTTTGTAGTATTTGTTGTAATAAACCAATAAAAGTTAAGTGAAGTGTTTCTCTGGGTTCTGGGAGCTATTGTAACAAATTGCTGGACCTGAGGTAGAGAGGATTTGGGAACCTGTGATTTGTAGACACATCGGTCAGAAGTACCAGAGGCTAGGATTGTGATTGGCATCCAAAGTGCAGGCAGTCTGTAGGACTGAGCTCTTCACTGGTGGGGTTTGATGTTAACTCTAGGTAGATGATGTCAGAAATGCATGCACCTGTAGGAACCCAGATCATTTCCAGAGGTTGGAGAATTGATTTTTGGTGTGGGAAAAACTCACACACTTGGTATCAGAAGTGTTGTGAGTAGAGAACAAAGAACATTTTTTTTCCTTTTGTGATTGACTTGTGTCTTCTAGACCTGCTCTGGAGTAATCCAGCATGTGCCGTGTCCAGTGCAGGATGGACTACTGTTTGTGATCACTGCTGTCTGGATCTGGTTATATCCAGACCCTACTGAACACTTCTGGCTACACAGTTCCTTGATTTCACATGGGCTTAGTCTGTACTTGGGACAGTAGCATGTCAGGGGTCTCTACAAAAAAACTCCCCCAAACATCCTTGACACTGGTTCTGCCTGTGGCTCATGGGACCTGAGTGGCATGACAGCTGGCACCAATAGCCTTGCTGTCTTGCAGAGTGTTCTTGTTGAAAGCCTTCCAAATGAGGAGTCAGTGTTACGGCGCAGGGGGTTAAGCTGCTCCTTGTGATGCTGCCATCCCATATCGGGAGTCCTGGCTGTTCTGCTTTTAATCCAACTACCTGTCGAGTACTTTGGCCCCTGCCACCCACGTGGGAGACCAGGATGGAGTCTGGGCTTTGGCTCCTGGCCTCTGCCTTGCCCAGCCCCAGCCCTTGTGGCTATTTGGTGAGTGAACCATAACATGGGAGATTTGTCTCTCTCTGTCACTCTGCCTTCCAAATAAATAAAGTAAAATCTTTAAAAAAAAAAAGAATGAATTTCAAATTACTTGGTAACGGGCCCAAGCAGTATTCCCAAGTGCAGTTTATATCTAAAATTTATGTCTTTCTGTTAGTGGTAGGAGGTGTGAGATACAATAACTTATCATTTATACCATTTTATTTACTTTTTATTTTAATCCTACATATTCATGAGGTATAGTACAATAACTCAATACCTGCATTCAATGTGTGAAGATAGTCTGGTTAGTTAGCGTTTCCATCTCCTTAAACATTTTTTAAACAGGTTTTTGATTAACAGTTAATAATTATATGTAATTATGGGGTTCAGTGTGACATTTCAATAAATGTACACAATGTGTACTGCTCAAATCAGGGTGATTAGCGTTTCCCTCCCCCTGTCATTACCTTATGATTGGAGCCTTTGAGCTCCTCTCTTCTATTTGCTCAGAACATATATAATAGGTTATTAGGAACTCATTATTTATCTTAGAGAGACTGTCTCAGCTTGTCCCTGGCTGTCAGAATCCTAAATACTCCACCTCCGTGGCAGAATTCTGAATCTTCATGGAGTTTTCCTCTTATCTGTTGCCTCAGTGTTCTTAGTAGGCTATTCAGAGCAGTGCTATTCAAAGCATGTCTTATGCCTGGTGCTGGCCTGTGAACTGTTTGTACTTTTCTGCAATGAGGTAAATGCAGAACTGAGAGGTAAGCTTTTAGAAAGCCTTATAGCTGTGGCCATTAAGTGCCTAATCAGTGGAGTTGTCTTATTTAGCCAGATTAGACCCCCTGGCGTGTTATTGCACTCCACAGTGAGCCACATGCAGCATAAGCTGTGTATTAGTCCCATGTTATAACGCGGGGTATTTTAGGGTTGGTTTGTCAACTGAAATCCTTAGGTATAAACCCACAAATCTATTTCTTTCATTAAAAGATGATCCAAGTTTAACTTAGTATTGGGACTGGCTGATGAAGAATTGAAGAATGATTTCGTTTGGGTAAAAGTGAAAAATGAATACGCTGAGCTTACTGGAAATTTTAAAATCTCTTCTATTCCTCATTGTATCCCTCTGTAAGATTAGCTTCTCTAGTGTGAGTGTTGTGTCATTGAAATGAATCATAGAAATGATTTAGATAGACATTATTCCCAGTGAAGATTATTATCAATCCAATCGAATTTAGATAATTTTACAAGCAAGAAGTAAGTGTGCTTAAGGGTATTTAATAGTGGAATGAGTATTTCACTCACAACTTTTTGTTTAGTTATAAATGAAGAATAAAAAAAGTTTTGAGTATAATGGTGATTTTTAGATGAATAATCTAATGTACACATTCAAATGAACAATGTGTGCAGGTTTTTTTTAGTTCTTTTTTCCTGTTAAATTTTTCCTGATTATATTTGTGGAATGCTGAACCTAATGACTAGACTGTTTTATATATGTTTGGTTTTTATGTCACTTTCTAGTAATCCGTTTTCATCAAACTTTGTTAGAGTCAGTCATTGAGGAACTGAAAAAAAAAATTAGCCCTTTACAGTTAACAGTTCTCAGAGTACAAGTATAATCAGCCACACTGTGGATTTCCTTGATGGCCTCCGAAAGTCAAGGTGAACAGAGTCCTTGTGGACTATACTATGGCAAAGAGTTAACAGAGTTAATTGTGTCTATGTACTGCTGCCTTCACCATGTAAATGCAAACTTAATTTTTTTTCTACTGATGAGCATTGAGAATATATCTGCCAGATTATTCCAAGCTATATTCCAAATTGGGCTCATCTATTTCTGTATAGATACCACACCTACCACATCAGCTGCAGTTGGAGCTACCACCTGGTTAAGGTTACAATAGTATATTGTCATCTGTCATTATCAGTCAGATTCCCACGGGGCCAAGATAATCAAGATGTAGCTTCTTACTTTTGTATCTTAGAAACCTTTGATCCTAGTGGTAACTGCCGTCACTTCCCCAGCTGCAGCATTTTTTCTGACATACTTTCTTGGCCCGTGGTGAGAGTAAGGCATTTCAAAGGCATTTCCAATTGATCCTGTTGGCCTTGGTTGTCTCAGGCTTACAAACTATTTTGGTAATTACACCCATTTGGTCTTTAATAATTGAATGCTTCTCCTTGTTCTCTACCCTTTAAAATCCCATAACCCCCAGTTGTATCTCCCGGGTTCGATAGAAACTGATTTATTCTAAGGAATTGGCATATACATGATGGTAGGACTGCACTTCTCCCAGGAATGTTGTATTACTTTTGGCTTGTAATTGTTGCAGGTAGATACAGTTGTACTGGGTTTCACGTGATCTTGGCCTCCATAATAATCCTCTCCCTGCTAGACAAAGAACCCATGTAGGCATTCTGTCAGTTGTAGAGCACATCTATTCCAATTATCCATTTCAATGCTAAGGAAATAACTGCAGAATGGGTTTAAGGATCCATTGGATCCACTGTAAGATACAGCTGAGCTAAAACTCCATTGGTTATTTGGCTTTTATAAGATTGTACTTTTATTGGTGGACTGCAGGTATAATTTTGGATCTCTAGGAATTAGTGTCAGAGCCAATATTCAGTAAGCCCAAAAAATTGTATTTCTCTTTCCCCAATGCCTTGATAAATGACTGTAGATCTTCTTGGAAAAAACTAGGAGAAAGATAAACTGTATAGATTTTTGGCAACGTAGCAGGGTCCTTCCTTAAGGAGACTTGGGCTCTCTTTCATTTAGGGGGTTCTGAGTCTATAAACTGACTCAAGTCTGAGAGTGGACTCAAGAGGCCATGACCGTGTTTCTATAATTCAAACAATATTTCTGTTCACTAAGTGTAGAACTCTTCTGCTTATAGTGAACAGAAATCTTGTGGCCATTGAAAGAGACTGGGGTGGCTGTGTCCCTCTCCAGCTTCTTGTTTTGAGGTGTGGTCTCTTCCTCACACATTTGCTCCCACCATAATGTGACACAGCCAAGAAAACATTCTCCAGAGTCAAGCCAATGCAGCTGCCATGCTCGTTAACCCCTAGAATGGTGAGCTAAATGAACCTCTTTTCTTTACGAAGCTAGCCTGCCTCAGCTGCTTCATTATAATAGTGATAAACAGACTAGTATACCATGCCACAGGTCTCAGAGAGTCAAACAATTCTGGTTACAGCTTTGACTGTGTTGTCCATTACAGAAACCATGCCCAACTAGTCTTTGGCAATCAAGTGTTGATGCTTAGGTCCTGCAACCTAGAATCTCACTATGCCTACTCTGTTGAGAAATCTCAGTTTGTTGGTAGCAGTTCCTACTGCAATTTCTGGCCTGTTAAAAAGAACAGCCAACAAACTCTTTAAGGATGCTATGGCTCCCCTCATAAGTTTATTTCCCATAATTGCAGGGAAAGATGTAATCTTTGGACCCTCCTTACATGATGAATTTACTCTAATATTCCAATATCCCCAGATAGGGATATTTTCCTCTTTTGTATACCAAGGCAGTCTTGGAATCACAAATTCATCTAATGTAGGCCATGTTGGGTCCATCTTTCAGTCAACCAACCAACCAACCAACCAGCCCATCAAATAGACAAGGCTCTTCCTAGCTTCTCAGGCTGAAATGGAATCTAGAATCTCTGCTTAGTGGGCCTACATCAGTAAGTTCAGCTTGACCTAACTTAGTGCTCCTTCCTTTTTGATCCCATGCCCTGAATACTCATTTCACAAATAGTCCTCAGATTTCTATCTGTGTAAATTGCAAACATGATGCCCTTCTTTTGATGCACAGTGGACTTTCTCTTGGCTCACTCTTTGCACCTCACCCTTTTGGGCTGGTTGAGACTTGAGGCTATTATCCGTCTAGAAAAAAGGGTTGACAGGGATAGGTTCTGAAGAGAATCAGCTGTGCCTTAAAGCCCACTAGCTTATGGAACTCTTATAGTTTCAGGCAAAGGAGAGCAAATTCAACCAGCATTGGAAGGACTGCTTCTACAAAGAAGACTCAGAGCAGTTCAGAGTTACAGGGTCTCCGTATTCATGAGGATCTGCTCATATATCCCTATTCCAATTTTGAGGATATGATTTCTTTCCAATTAACATTCCAGTGTCACCAGAAGATACTTTGCAAAGTTGGAAATGCAATTTGTGTTGTAATTCACTCACTTGCGGTATGACACTGTGAGTTGATGTTTAGAAATCAAATTCATGGGTCTACAGGAGGCAAAGGTTACCTTCACTATGCAGTCAGAAGTTTCCAGGATTTAATCCCAAGTTCAAAGAGAACTTTGGAGTATTTTAGGAAGGGTGGGGATATGTACTGATTTACAGATAAAGAAAAATGTTTTTGCTGTTGTGTTAATGACGAAGCAATGAAAATTAAGATATTGTTATAATCGTCCCATAAGATGCTGATGGCTTGGGCCAGAGTGGTAGCAATAAAGACAAAAGAGCAGTGAATCAATGTAGTCTATTCGTTCTTTGAGGCAAGGTCGCAGGACTTGCTTATAGGTAGGCTTTGAGGGTAGCAGATCAAGGGTGCTTTCCATGTATTCGGTTTGAACAACTGCATAGATGGTGGTGACATTGACTCATAGCTGCAGGTACGGGGGTAGGAGGAGTCAAAATTTAAGTATGAGAAATCTTTCAGCTATCCACGAGTAGATGTCAAGTAGGCAATTGAATTCTGTCACCCACTTATCTACCAAATGGGTTTCTGTTCTTATACAGGCCATACTCAAATTTTGACAAATTGTCCCCCAAAAGTCCTTTAGAGAAACTATTTTTCTGATATAGGACCAAATCCAGTATTACACATTCTATTCCATTGTGATATGACTTCAGTCTCCTTAATCTAGAGCAATTCTGTTTTTCTATTTTTCTATTTCATGACATTGAAAGTTTTGAAGAACACAGGCTGTCGTTAGGTAGAATGTCCCTCAGTTTGGCTATGCGATGATTTCTTCATGGTTAATTTCAGATTAGCATTTTTGGCAGAAGAACCATGGAAACCACGTTGTGTCCTCTTCAGTGCAGTCTGTCTTAGAGACACATGGTATTAATGTGCTCCACTCTGGATATTGTTTACTTTGATCACCTGGTTAAGTATTGTCCTCTAAGTTTCTTTATTATAAGTCTTATTATTTTCCCCTTTGTAATTAATTAGTAACCATTGGGTAGATACTTTGAGATTGATACATGGAGATTGTAAATACCCTATTACTCATCCAATTTGTACCCCATGGTTTAACATCAATTGATGATTTTTTTTACCTGTACAATTATTATTTTGTTATTTGCAAACTGATGACTTTTTAAACCAAATAATTCCTCTTACATTTATTTGTTGGCATCCTGCTGAAAGGAAGAGCTACCACATGCCATTGAAATGATACAAGTTTTTCATCACATTATAAACTCCCCAAGAGCTCTCACACCAAAGCTGTGTCTGGAGTTTACGATCAGGAAATAGGTATTGAAATGAACTGTACTAAATTTACCCTACCTTTGGAGAAGATATTAAAAATGTCTGCTTTCGAGGTTCCTTTGAGGCCAAAGTGAGATCTTGTACACGGGGAGGCTTTGTAACCTGTAGCTAGCTGGCTTTACAGATGTGAGCTGGAATCCTGGTTAGGGCTCAAGCCATGCCCGTCTCAAGGCACAGGGTAGAGCAGCCAGGACTTGTAGTCCAGCAGGAGGAGGGAAGTCAGTGGGAATGGCTAGGAAAGTCAATGTGTAAGAAAATGGAGGGTGCAGCAGCATCTCCCTGGAGCTTCCACCCTCCTCTCCGACTTCGAGGAAGCGCTGGGCGTGTGCTCAGGCCCTGTTGCTTCCACTTCCCCCTCCCTGCAGCCCTCCCCTTCCTGCCGCACCAGCACCACTCTGCCTGTCTCTCCACTCCCTCTCCTCCAGAAAAGCAGGAACTTTCCCGCAGCTGTCAGGCGTCTTTCCCTGAAGAATATCTCTAATCGCCCCGCCTGATTGGGTCTCGTTAGCGGCTGGTGGCATTGATTGTACTCAATCAGCACCCTCCTGCCCAGCTGGGAAAATGTCCCATTTGTCCCCCCATTTTATCTACTCTTCTTTCTACAACTATTTTACAATTTTTCTGGGATTTAAAAAAATGCAAGCCCAAAGACCAGAATTTTCTGCCGTTCCTGGCTGTGGGACTCTTTGTGACTTGACTTTGCATCAAGCTTTCCTGTCCTCCGTATTTCAGAGCATTTCTGGGAGTGCCTGGGAGGATCTCTGGGGCCTCACTCTCCTCCCAACCCTGCCTCATCAGCAACAACAACAACAAAGAGAACAAGGGCAGGCGTTTACTTACCCTCACAGTACACAAAATGCATTTGCAGAAACGGACCCTTGTGTGTCTCCCATCCATCCTGCAGCAGAGCTGTTATCATCACCTTCCTCACCCTTATTTGGTGGATGAGGCAACTGAGGTCCAAGAAGGTTAAGGGACTTAAGATGTGGCACAGCTGCTACTCAACCCCAGGTAACTGACTCCAAGGAGTGGCATTATGCGGAGACCCCCAAGCCCCACCATTAGTCCCGCTGGCGGCGGCCTCACCCCCTGGTAAGACCAGGTGGCATAATTCTCCACTGGTGTGTCCAGCAGAATCACTGTGTCCATGGGCAGAGCAGTCGGCCTGTTGGGAGGAGGACCCCCTCTTGCTGATCCATCGTGACAGGAAGGGATGCACTCCCCTCACTCCTCTCAATGTAGACATGGATCCCACGATTGCTTATTTAGTGCTTTTGGGGAGAGGGAAGGAAGTGCAGAAGATTCAGGCCACGCTGGGTGACTCCTCTAAGGATGTCAGACCCAGGGTGGGGGCTTGCAAGGGAACTTAGGGGTTCTTCCCTGCCCCTGGCACCTGGCACAGAGGGGAATCACCAGGGTTGCCGGGCACAAGTTCTGACATCTCAAGGCCTGGCTCCAGGTTTCCGATTTTCTGCCCAGTGGCTTTTTCACCTTGGGCAAACAACTACACTGTTTGCCTCAAATGATTGAATGCAGTGTGAGGATTGAGAGAGCCGGAGCCAAAGACCACACGAATGTCTCAGAAGAGAATATGTAAGTGTGAGAAATGCAGTCAGCATGAGATTCAGCGTGTGTCTTGTATACCATGTCAGGATTCTAAGTCTACGGTAATGCAGAAATCTGCAAAATTTCCGTCAAGTTTGAAAGAAAAGCATGAGCACTCCGATATGATTCAGCTACTCGTGCTTTAATTTAGCCATTGCTGTGCAGATGGCAAGCTGCCCGGGCTCACACACCAGCTCAGGCACCAGGTTCACGCTGCAGGGCTGGGTGTCACTGATTTGCTGCTGTCCTCCCTTCCTTCAGTTGCCTGGTGTTCTGGTTGCGGCTGCTTTGCTGGTCACTCTGATTACTTGAAAACGATATCCAAAAATTCATTCCTTTTCCCCTCGACAAACTCTTGATGGCCCATGCCACTTTTGCATCATGGAAACTGGGAATTATTCCTACCTCTCACCAGCTGCGAGCATGTTAACCGTGCTACTAACGGAGCATGTGCATTTCTTCATAAGTAAGATGAGAGAGACGTTATAACTCAAGGTGGTGCTAGGAGAGTTTAGTGAGATTCAGTTGCTCCCCCTTATTCATGGGAGTTATGTTCCAAGACCCCCAGTGGATGCCTGAGACTGCAGATAGCCCTGAACCTTGTATACTATTTATAATGTTTTATTAAAAAATTTTATTTACTTGAAAGAGTGATAGAGAGAGAGACGGGGAGAGAGAGAGGAGAAACAGAGATTTTCTATCTGCTGGCTAATGCCCCAAATGGCTGTGATGTCCCTGAATCTGGGCGCCTAAAACTCCATCTGGGTCTCCCACATGGGTGGCAGAGAGCCAGGTACTTGGGTCATCTTCTGCTGCTTTCCCAGGTGGTGCATTATCAGGTAGTCGGATTGGAAGCAGAACAGCTGGGACTTGAACTGGCACTTTGATATGGGATGCTGATGTCACAGAGGCTCAACACACTGTGCCACAATGCCAGCCCCTGGATATACTCTGCTTTTTTCCTGTACATATATACACAAATGTAATGCCCTTTCTATTTTAACTAAGCACTTATCAGGCATCGTCGCCATAACTTTTGTGTCTGTGATGATAAAACCAGGACAAATTTATTCAAATTTATTTTTCCTTCTTCACAATTTTCACTGATGTGAAGTGTGCTCTTACTGTGAGTCTTAGCTATGACTTTTTTTGTCCTCACTAGGTAGAAAACTTTCACTGTTTCACATAAAGGAAGCACTTTATGGCTTACCTTTGGTATATCAGAATTGTCAGGATCACAATGCTTATGCTTTGAGGCTATGACTAAGTAAAAATAAAGGTTTGAACACAAGCACTGTGATACTGCAGTAGTTGATCTGATAACCAAGATGGCTACCAAGTAGCTGTTGTGTAGATAGATAATGTATGCACTGCTCAAAGGGACGATTCAGGCCCCAGGGGGATGGAATTAGAGCAAGATTGCATCATACTACTCAGAATAGCATGTTATTTATTTTTATTTATTTTTTAAGATGTATTTATTTATTTGAAAGGCAGAGATACAGAGAGGCAGAGGCAGAGAGAGAGAGAGGTCTTCCATCCACTGGTTCACTCCCCACAAGGCTGCAACAACTGGAACTGCACCAATCCAAAGCCAGGAGCCAGGAGCTTCTTCCAGGTCTCCCATATGGGTTCAGGGACCCAAGGACTTGGGCCATCTTCTGCTGCTTTCCCAGGCCACAGCAGAGAGCTGGATTGGAAGTGGCTCTCATATGGGATGTTGGCAGTGCAGGTGATGGTTTTACCTGCTATGCAACAGCACCAGCCCCATAATGGCATGCAATTTAAAACTTGCAAATTGTTGATTTCTGGAATTTTCCATTTAATATTTTTAGCCTGATTGACCTTGAGAAATGACAGAAAGTAAAACCATGTATAAGAGGATACTACTTTACTGGGCATAAGTGTTTTTTTTTCTTTAAAGATTTATTTATTTATTTGAAAGGCAAAGTTATAGAGAGCCAGAGGCAGAAAGAAAGACTGGTCTTCCATCCATCCTTTGGTTCATTCCCAAGTGGCTGCAATGGCTGGAGCTGGGCCAATCCGAAGTCAGGAGCCAGGAGCTTCTTTCAGGTCTCCTATAGAGGTACAGGGGCCCAACTACTTGGGCCATCTTCCACTGCTTTCCCAGGCCACAGCAGAGAGCTGGATTGGAAGTGAAGCATCCAGAACTCAAACTGGTGGCCATATGGGATGCTGGCATTGCAAGCAGCAGCTTTACCACAGAGCGTCGGCCCCTGGGCATAAGTGTTTTTAAGAATGTAAAGCACTTGGGTAAGGCATCTTGGCCCAGTGGATTTAGCTGCTGCTGTGATGTTAGCATCCTATATTGGAGCAGTGGTGGGAGTCTTAGCTGCTCTGCTTCTGATCCAGCTCCCTGTTAATGCACCTGGGAAGGCAGCATGAGATGGCTCTGTCATTCTAGTGGAAGACCAGGATAGAGTTCCTGGCTTTGGCTTTGGCCTGGCCTGACCCAGACCTGGCTGTTGCTGCCATTTGTGGAATGAACAGGCAGATGGAAGCTCGCTCACTCTATCTTTTTCTTTCTTTCTCCTTTCCTCTCTGTAGCTCTGGCTTTCAAATAAATAAATAAATAAATACATTATTCTTTAGAAAAAGAATAAAATGCATTAAATACATTAAACAGGTTTAAGGGATTATTTGTACTTCTATGTACTTGGTTACATGTTGTGTTCCATAATTGCTTTTCTTATCACTCTTAATGGTAATTGACTGGAGGGCAAGGAACCTTACATTAAAAATATTTTTTTAAAGATTCATTTGTATATATTTGAAAGAGTTACAGGGGGAGGGAGGGAGGGAGAGGGAAAGGAAGAGAGAGAGAGGGAGGGAGGGAGGGAGGGAGGGAGAGAGAGAGAGAAAAAGAGAGATCTTCTATCCGCTGGTTCACTCCCCAAATGACCACAATTGTTGGTGCTGAACCATGCTGAAACCAGGAGCCTGGAACTTCTTCCTGGTCTCCCATGTGGGTGCAGGGGCCCAAGCACTTGGACCATCTTCCACTGCTTTCCAAGGCCATTATCAGGGAGTTGGATCACAAGTGGAGCAGCCAGGATTTGAATAGGTGGTATGGCAGGCAGCGGATTAACCTGCTAAGCCATAGCACTGGGCCCTGGGGCATTATATTTTTAATATCAGCATTCTCTGTGTATTGCAAATTGTGTAGAACATGTGCTTAATAAATATGTGGTGGATGATTGAGAATTAGAAAAGAGACCAGAGCTGAAAAGGGAATATGCAGTTAAGTAACAATAACTATAATTTAAATTATGGCCTTTAACCCTACTGACATCTGTCAAGTAGGCATTATTCTTCCCATTTCACAAACAAGGCATTGTCAGATCAGAAAAGCTCACAGCTAGTAAGTCGCAGAGCTGAGATTCATATCCAAAGCCCAGGCTCTTTCCATCGTTGCTGCGTCATCTTAGCAACCTCAACCATTCCACCCTGAGAATGTCTGTTCCTGTTGGACCTCAACACACATGATTAGGTGGCTCCAGGTTTTGGTGGTGTCCAGAGTTGAGCTTCTCCTGCTCTCCGAGGTGAAGAAAGGCATGTTCAGAACTTGGGGTCTGTCGTCTTTGGGGGTGTATTGTTTCCCTTCCCTCTTCCTGAATGAGTCCAGTGTTCTCGACACCTGTGCAATCAGATGGGCCCAGAAAGGGTCAGACCCATTATCTGCTCCCATCACAGCATCAAAACCTTTTTTATTGCTGGGCCTGCATGGCTGGCTGGGTCCCAGGGCTGCTGAAAGCACTAAATGTAGCCAGAAGTACTTGGTGCTAGTTGGGGACCAAACGTAAGAAGACATCCGTCATGAAACCACAGAACGGCATAGAACAGCAGATGAACCAAATTTCCTGTCAGTCTTCATTCGAATCTCTGGATGCACCCATGTTCCACCAAATTAGGGGAACCAATGCATCTGCTGTTTTCTTTATGTTCATTTGGGTTGGGATTCTGTCACTTGCAACCAAAGAATCCTGATTAACATCTGTCCCCCCCCTTACTCATTTTTACCGTAACATGACCCTTATATTTTATTCTTATTTTATTAATTTTTGAGAGGCAGACAAATAGAAACACTCAACCACACACACACACACACACATACACACACAGGTAGACAGATCTCCCATTTGTTGGTTTATGGAACTCACTCCAGGTCTCCCATATGGGTGGCAGGAATCCAGTTAATTGAGCCATCACTGTTGCCTCCCAGGATCTGCATTAGCAGGGAACTAGAATTAGGAGTTGGAGCCAGGAACTGAACCTGGGTATTCTGATGTGAGACAATGGAATCTTAACTACTAGGCCAAATGCCCACGCCTTGTATTGCGCTCCAGCACACCCTCCTCTCTTGTTAATACAATTATTTATGTATATGTCTTTCTCTTTACTAGACTGGAACCCCCAGAAAGGAAGGGCCGTATCTTTTTCTTCCTGTATTGCTAGCAGTACCCTGTACAGAGCCTACCACATAGATGGTGTTTAATAAACTACAATGGAAAACCCTCAGTACTTGGGGATTAGTCTTGATTTCCACTGGCGTTGGTAAGCACCTACTGTGTGCCCCCCACCCACACAACACGAGGGGTTTCTCAGGGACATGGCGTCTTCTTGACTCAGCCTCTTGTCGGCTCTCGGGGCCGGCAGTGCTGCGTGACCTGCTGTCCTCTCTCCCTCTGTCTTCCTTTGCAGAGTACAGAGAGTTCCCCTCTAGCCACTCAGCAAACACACAGTCAGAATATGATAAAAATACTTTGAATCTTTGTTTTAAAATCTTGTTAAATTTTCTGTTTAAAAATGTTGTGTTCACATAGTGCTAGGAAGTCTTTCAGAATCGCTCTTTGGAGCGGTCTTCCTAAGGCAGTCTGTATTCAAAGCGGTTTGGAGAGAGGGAGCTGGTTGCCAGGGGCAACGCTGACTTCTAAGGGGGGATCTGTGCGTGTGGATATAAAGCCAACGCCCTGGGACCCTGTAGGCGTGGAGTCCTCTCCCAGAAGAGGAAATGAATGCAAAGAGGCTGAGAGTCCCGGGGCCTGTGCCCTCTTTTGGTGACTGGCAGGCACTTTCAGCCCCTTGCATGGGGCATGGGGCTGTCACCCAAACGCAGGGGAGCCGTCCTGGCTCCAAGAAGGCTGCTAGGAAGACGCAGAGGTCTCAGGTGGCCCCCGTCACCGTCCTGTGGGGCCCCAGTCCATGGAGCAGGGCAGACCACATTGGAGCCAGGCATGCTGCCTCTGCGTTTACTCATTATTATGATCGTTATTTACTTATTTAATTAGCATGCTATAAAATCAGTGTTTTTCTCTTGATATGCAGTTTTATGAAATAGAACACATGCCTGGGTTGGTGTTACTACCACTACAATTCAGGATGCAATACAGTCTCCCCATCCCCAAGTCCCTTAATTATTCCTTTATTACGGCTGCACTTCCCCATCTCTATCCCCTGGCAGCTCCTGGTCCGTTCTCCATCACTGTACTTTCGTCTTTTGGAGAAGGCCAGATCAGGGGCCATTGCTGTGGCTCAGAGGGTTTAGCTGCTGCTTTGACTCCTGAATCCTGTATGACAGTGCCATTTTCAGTCCCGGCTGCTTCCAATCCAGCTTCCTTCTAATGAGCCTGGGAAGGCGGCATAACGTAGCCCAAGTGCTTGGGCCCCTGCCACTCACATAGGAGACCTCAGTGGATCTCCTGGCTCCCGGCTTCAGCCTGGCCCACTGTTGCAGCCATTTGGGGAGTGAACCAGAGGGTGGAAGATCCCCCTCTCTCTCTCTCTGTTGCTTTGCATTTCAAATAAAAGAATGTCTATCCGTGGGTGATGCAGTGAGTCAGCTTCTGAGACGAGTGTCTTTCACTCAGCACATTCTCTGTGAGGTTTATCCTGATCTCTGTGTGGGTACACAGTCTGTTCTTTTGTACTGCTACATAGTACTCCATCATATTTTTAAAGATTTGTTCATTTATTATTTGAAAGTCAGAGTTGCATAGAGAGTGAGAGAGAAGGAGGGAGAAAGATCTATTTGCTGATTCACTCCGCAAATGGCTGCAAGGGCCAGGGCTGGGCCCGACTGAAGCCAGGAGCCAGGAGCTTCATCCTGTTCTCCCACATGGGTTTAGGGGCCCAAGCACTTAGACTATTCTCTGCAGTTCTCCTGGGCACATTAGCAGGGAGCTGGATCAGAAGTGGAGCAGCTGGGACTCAAACTGGTGTCCACACAGGATGCTGCTTCTGCCTATGGGGGCTTTACCGGCTACACCACAACACCAGCCCTAGTACTCTGTAGTATTTATGTAGGGTCATCCTCTCTGGGTTCCATACTTGTAAACTTGCCTGCTTGCTAATATTTATAGCCCCGAAGTCTGTAGCTAGGGCACTTTCACACCCATGTGCAGAGTTAGGGAAAACCTCGAGCTGCCCGAGGCCCCTGCTGCTTGCTAAAGTTGAACGAGGTGCTGCTCTGTATCCTGTGCCCACCCCCTCCTGAGAACAAGCGACGTTTTCGGGGTCTATTTAGTGCCGTCCTTTTTGCACGGTTGTGCACGCTGTTGGTGACTTTGCTGTTTATGTGGGCCCGTGAGTCGCGCTGAAGTACTGTCTGGTGCCTTTCTTTGTGGAGAACACGCGTGTGCTACGTAAGGTTGGACATTACCGTGCTCTTGGCATGAATGAGTCCACGATATCTGCTCAGTAACGAATCTGTAGACAGAAACCCAAGAGGAGCTCACCTGTTGATCTGGTGTTGGAAATGTGTCCTGGACCCTGAGAGCCAAGTCTTCCCTCTCCCGCGGGAAGAAGCACGCGGGATCTGCTAATTCCGTTCTTGTGGTGGCGTTAGAGAGTGTAACTCCCGAGAGTGACGAGAGCTGGCGATGGTCACAGCATCGTGAAGCTGAGCGCTGGGCCGGTGGCCGTGGGTCTCAGCGGCACTGCGGGCTCTGCCGCTGGCCTCGCTGGGCTTTGTCTTCAGGTGGAGCTGACAGCTCTTCTCTGGGTGCTTCCCAGAAGGAGGCCAGAGAAGTGGAAGGTGAAACAGAGCTGCTGAGATCCTGCAGACCCTGTGTCTATTGTGGCCCCTCCCCAAGATGCCACACGTGTCCAGTTTTACACCAGGAATCACGTGGGGCCCATGTGACTTTTGTGGGAGCACCATGGAGAGCCTGCTGTTTGGAGTGAGTGTGCGTGGGCGCAGGAACAAAGACAATGGGACGTCAGGCCAGCTGGGGGAACTCACAGAGCTCAGGGCGAACTCTGGACTGGGCAGGCTGCGCACTGGCCTTGGGGCCAGATTTACCTACATTTCAGTAGGTGCAGCAGGAGGGGGAGGCCTCAGCTGACTTCAGGGCTGCACGTACACCTGTGGCCAGCAGCTAGAGGACCCATAACACGGACTCCTGGAGTATGCAGGATGAGCTCAGGGACTAACTGAGTCGCACGCAGATGGGCGTGGGCTATGGGTTTCATCTTCCTCCTGCTCCAGACCCAAAGTAAAGACACCTTCTTTCCTGAAGCCATGCTCACGCGGACGGTGATAAGTAACAAGTAACATGTAAAATCACGTTCTGGTTTACAAGGACATCTCCTATACATTATCTCCGTGACCCTCTGCCTTTCTCTCCAAGACTGAGGGCTTTTAGATTTCACCCGGACCAGAGGCGTGGGTGAGCCTGCTGGGGTTCCCGTGCCAACCTGGAAGTCCTGGCTGTAACACTCCCTTTTCTCACCCGAGGGACCAACGAGGTACAAGCACTCCTGGGGCACTTTGGAAAGGGCCATTTGGAGTCCACTCTTGCTACTGTCCACAAACTCCTGTCGGTGCAGGGTGTGGTGTCTCAGCGGGAGCCAGAGCCCGGGCATGGCCCTAGGGCGCTGTGGAAAAGGCCCCTTAACCGGCCCACTAAGTTCTCTAGGTGTCCCTCACCTCCTTGTGGGTCCTGGGCTCTGAATCACCAGCCGGCAGAGAGGTTTTTGGAATGGTCCCCCGCCCGGACGGTGAATGAGGTAATTACCCCGGCCCATGTAGCTTGCACAGCTGGTGACAGTGAATGAACGGGAGATGCCAGTGTTGGGGTGAGGCACAGGCAGAGAGGGGCTGCCCCCAGCTCTGAGGACTCCGAGGGTGAACGCGGCAGGGAGGGGCTCCCGCACAGCCCCCTCTTCTCCAGCGCTCTCTCCTCAAGTTTCCTTGCACGTGGAGGGAGCCCACTCAGTCTGTCTTGTGCTTCCCTCTCTCCAGCAATTTCTCTGTCCCTTTCTAGGGAAAGGGGACAGACTTTCCTGATGGCGGATGTGGGAGTGCATGTGGGGCGTGCTCAGCTCTCCTCCTGCTAGTTTCCTTCCTTCCAGAGAGATCCGAGAGATTGCAGCCAGCCAAAGCTACCATCACCCATCTGTGTTGCTGGCCCTGGTGGGGCACACCCTGTGTCATCACCAGCACCTCATCAGGGCCTGTTGGTCTCTCACTGCCTGTGAGGCCCCAGTAGACCCCATCACTCCCTCACCAAGCCACACCCACCACCTTGGCCTTTGTTAGCTACAGGGGTGATGGGTTCTTATCTCTTATCTGTTACCATTTGTCTTTGTTTTCTGAAAACATGGTGGAGAGAGGGGTGCACTGGGTAGTCACTTGCTAAAGTCAGAAGGACCCAAGACCTTTTTCCAATCTCCCACCCAACCAGGCCTGTCTCTCCCTTTTTATATGTGGTGCTCAGCTCGCCTCTTCCAGGCAGTCTTCCTGGATTAGTTACAACATTCTGAGCCATGGCTTCGTAGAAAGGGAGGCTATCAATGCTGGAAGGAAATGTAGGTCCCTTGGGGGGTCCTCCTCTTCCCCAGAAAGCCTGGCTGCTGCAGCAGAGAGCAGCGGCTTTCGCTAGGCAGAGCTGCGGCCATGTGGGGCAGCATCTCGTCCTCTCAGCCTCCGCTCCTCACTGGCACAGTGGAGCTAGGCCATTTCTGCCTCTTGGTGTTGTGAGGACTGGATGATGTGGGGCAGGACGGGGCCTCGTTGATTTCAAAGCCCATGCAAACAGAATGGATGGTTGGTAGTGGCAGGGCTGGGTGTTGCATCCAGGACACCAAGGACCTCAGCTTGGAGAGGCTGGAGCTTACGTGTGCACCCAGCTGGCCCCGGGCCTGCAGGTACTCCTGTGAAATCCAGCAGCCCCCAGGATCGATCCTACACCCCAGCAATCATCCCTCCATTTCTCCCACCTCCTCATCAGCTCCCAGTGACTCAGGAGTGCCTGAGGCTCCTATAAAAACCTGGAAATGATCGCTGTGGGCATGGGGGCAGCAGCAAAACCACTGCTCTCTTCTGGGCATCAGCTTCCCATTTTCTTAAACGGAAACGCTATTCTTTTATGATGATGTATATTTATTTTTAAAAGTATTTATTCATTTGAAAGAGAGAGAGAGAATCTTCCATTTGTTGGTTCATTCCCCAAATGCTCACAAGAACCAGGGCTGGGCCAGGCCGATGTCTGGAACCTGGAACTCCAACCAGGTCTCTCATGTGGATACAGGAGCCCAAGCACTTGGGCCATCCTCTGCTGCGCCCCAGGTGCATTAGTAGGGAGCTGGATTGGAAGTGGAGCTGTTGGGTCTCGCACCAGGCACGACAGTAGGGGATGTGTGTGTCTCAAGCTGTACTGCAACACCCACACAAGAATCCACAACTCCTGTATAATCCTTGGAGCTTCCAGTCACAGGATGGATCACTCTCAATTTTGCCTGGCACTGTACTGGGTGTTGTAGCACCACCACCACCACCACCACCAGGAGTCTGTGTGTGTGTTTGAAGGTTTTGCTCACATCAAACAAACTTGGTCAATGAAAACCCGGGCTTACGCTAATGATAAATTAGGGGCTGATTATTCACTTTATAAAAGGATCCATGTTAGGATTCCCCTAGTGCGTTTATAATGTGATTCAATTTATACCATATTCAGCAACTGTCTATTGTGCAGAGGGAGGCTCTGGGCATAAACAAGAGCGTGAGTAGGCAGCATTTTGAGCATTATGGAAGGGGAAGAATTAGAAGGAAGAGGTTTGCATTGCTGATAACAATGAAAGACAGAGGCACCCTGGAACAAAGGTGGTTTGGATCACAATTGCTTTAGCCTCAGGAGTGCTGTGGTGGGGACAAAGTACAGCTCCTGCTCTCCTGTCCCAGTGGGGTCTCGGCAGGGAAGAGGGGGGTGGGGACGAGAGGCTGGGAGCCAGGAGAGGCTTGTGCCCTGGCTTGGTGGTTCTTGAGGTCTTCAGAGCTGTGGCACCTGCGCAGAGGCAGCAGGGGAGACTGTTGGGGAGGAGGGTGCCCGGGGCCGGCTGGCACCCTGCGGACGTCTTTGTTCTGCCCCTCCCCTGCTCCTGGCCTGAGCCCTTTCCCCATTGTCTAGGGCTGGGACTGAATTCTGCGTTTTTCTTGCCCGTTTCTTTGCCTCCCTCGGGATCTTCCTGAGCCACCCAAGCAGATGGGAAGCTCCTGCCCAGAGGCCCCAAGAGGGCAGCTGTGCCCTCTCCCGCACACATGGTGCCCCATCCTGGGGCTTTCACTGCCTCTCGCGGTGGACAGTGAAACCCGGGCTCTGGAGCCACCGCACGTCGGGCGGGCCACGGCAAGAAGTGGCACGGCTGGAGGTGTTTGGTCAAGTGGCTTCTGAAGAGGGGATGGGAGAGGGGCTCTGATGGGGGCACAGGGCTCTGGGGATGAGAAGGCAGTGAGTGGACGGGAAGACCCACCTGGCATGGAGGGAGGGGCCTGCAGGTGCACAAAGCCCTCCTGACCTCCGTGGCTCTGGGGAAAGCATCTCCACCCCTTCTGCTGGGCTCCAAGCTCAGCAGTGCCCGTCTTCACTCTCACGGATCCCCTGACTCATCCTCCAAGCTCTGCCCCTGCTATTCAGTCACCACTCCCAGCCACGTGCTAAAACCGGGGTGGGAAAATGCCCAAGACCACCCTAGAGCCTGCTGGAGCCCCCACCTGCTCCCCTGGTAACGACTTCTGCCTGGCACCCAGGGTCCTGAGGAGGACGTGAGCACTCACTTAGACCTGGGAACCTGGCACTGAGCCCCCCGCCCCGCCCCTCTGCTTGGGCATCTTCAAAGGCATCGTTGGTGTCGCGGACCAAGCCAGCAGGGGTTGGGAGGGAGCCTGGAGCTTTATTAACTAATCTCTGGTACTTGAGTAATTTATTATGTTTAAGCTGGTGCCATCAAGTCTCTCAGCAGTGCCCGCGTGCGCTGGGAAATAAATTAAAGCCTGTCCAGAGATACTTGGATCATCCGTGTGATTGCTGGGCTGGTGAGATGGAGGTTTAAGACTCTCTCTTCTTGCAAATTGGAAATTAGGAATTAATAAGACAGCAGGCCAAAGAGCCGCGGGGCCAGGGCCGGGGGAGGGGAGGAGGAGCCCATCCCGTCGGGGGTTCCCTGAGGTGGGCAGCCCAAGGGCCTCACAGGACCAGATGCCGGGGCTCTTCCTGGGCCTGCCATGCAGGTGCCAGAGATTTCTCTACTCTGGGAAAGACTGAGTGGGTGATGGGAGGAGTCCTGTGGGGGAGCTCGAGGACCTGCTGCCCCTGGGAGCCGCTGCCCAGGCCTCTTCCCTGGCCCAGGTTTTGGTTTCTTTATCTGCAAGGTGACGAGGTTGGGCTCAGGGCCCACCGTGCACTGTGCGCACAGGAGGCACACACACTGCTTTAGCTTCTTGTACAGTTGGAAGGAAAAATAGCCAAACTCTAAGGCTGAGGAGAATATTTAAAAAAAAAAACACATTGTATATTTCTTTACTTTATTTTGATCAATCTTCCATCCGCTGGTTCACTCTCCAGATGGCCACAACGGCTGGGGTGAGCCTTGCCAAAGCTGGGAGCAGGGAACTCAATCCAGGTCTCCCATTTGGGGGTAAGAGACCCAAAGACCTGAGCCCAAACTGCTACATCCCAGGGTGCACATGAGCAGGATGTTAGAATCAGGGAGGGAGGTAGGGCTCAAGCCCAGGCACCGTGATATGGGGTGCAAGCATCCCAAGTGGCGCCACGTCTTAACTGCTGCACTAAATGCCCATCCCAAGGGAGGGTCAGTCTTGGGTCCAGCCTGTGAGCCACTTGAAAGCAGGATTGGCAGCGTGCTCGTCTGTCTGTCTGTCTGTCTGTCTGTCTCTGAAGCAGGACCTCTGTCCCATTGATGGGCAGTGATGGAGCAGGCGTGGAACCCAGGCTTCCGCCTTCCCACTGCCTGGAGCAGCTTCTTGCTCATCAATGCCGGCAGGGGATAAGCGTGTCAGCTCGGCAGCCTGAACTATCTTCTCTTCAGACCCTTGCCCTTGGGTCTCCAGCCTTGAACCTGAACCACCCCTACCTTCTGCCTTTCTGCCCCTGCAAATTCTTTCAGAAGCGCCTCGGGTAGGGCTCCATGCTCCATCAACAGGGTGACCCTGCCTTCAGGGTGGATGCTGGGCAAGCCAGGGTGCACCTGCGCCTTGGGGTCCAACACGCTGCTCAGAGCCACCCTCAGGAGCCCCGGCCTGTTGTTAGGTGGCATCACCACCAGGTGGCAGGCTTGCTCTACACAGAGTCTGAGGCTGGAGCATTTACCTGGCAATGGCCACAGGGGTTGTAGGCTGCCGAGTCAGCCCATAGTCTGGGGTTCTCGAGGCCAGCGTACGTGGCTTTGGGTGCAGGGTTAATGTCTCTCAATTTGGCATTGGGCTCCTTCTGGGATTCTGGCTCCAAGGGCAACTCCAGGCTGATGCCAGGTGTCTGACAAGAGAGCGCCCCCTGGAGTAGGGAGAGCAGATTGCCTACGTGGGGTGGGTGGGGGACAGAAGAGACAGTGGGGACAGAGGGCACTGCAAGGTCCCTGCTTCTGGAGGGGAAGCACCCCCAGGGGCCCCTGGCTTGGGCATGTAGAAGACTCCTGGCTGCGTGGAGTTCCCTGTCCCGCCTACCCCTGGAAGGTGGCAACACTGTCTCTCCAGCACCTGGGGCTAGCCCTGAGGGGGCCCAGGAACCAGGAATGAGGCTGCACTTGAACTCAGGGCCCTGTGTGCACCAGGAAGGGACAGAGCAAGACCCAAGCCCTGTTCTAACACATGTCCAGGAGAAAGACCAGAGTGGGAGGTGAAAGGAAAGTTGGCAGCGAGGGAGCAGCATGAGGCTGGCAGGGTCCCCGCCTGAGTTCACTCAGGGCACGGGGCAGGGCCTGGGCAGGAAGGCAAAGGCTTGCCTCATCCTGGCCCCTCTGGGTCTTGGGGAGGGCCGGCTCTCCCCGGAGCCCGAGGCCTCCTGGGGTTCCTGCGCTGGGTCCAGAGTGCCCTGCCCCATGCCACTCAGAGCTGGCCACGCACCTGCCACCTGGGGGCCTCTGTGCCCTTCCTTGAAGTCAAAAGCCCAGCAACAAGCCCTGGCCCTGCTCGCCTGCCTCCTCCACCTTGCCCGGCTTGCTCCAGGTCCCAGCCCTCACCCCTCTCTCTTGGTCACTGGCTGATGGGAGCAGGGGCCCTCTTGGGCCCTCATGTGGGGCACGCATCCCCGATGCTCCCCGCCAGCACTCTCTGAATCCCCCTTCTGTGGGCAGCTGTCCCCTTGGGGCAAGAGGAGTCACATCAAGGCACCCATGCTCCAGTCATCCCTTGAGGTCCCCAGGCATGAGCCTGAACCAGAGCCTGGGAGACAGAGGGGAGGGGAAGCAGAGGTGGGGAGGGAGCGAGAGGGAGGTGGGGACAGAGGATAGACAGAGGGACAGAAAGAGAGCAAGGCAGGAGGGAGGAGGAGTGGGGAGAGCCTGGGGGGCCGGGAGAGACAGAATGGCAGGACAGCAACGACAAAGCAAACACAGCAAGAAGAAAGGATGGAAATGCGAGAAACTGCACATGGAATAAAGAAAACAAAAGGAAAGAAAGAAAACACCCCAAAGACACAAAGGGTACGCTCGTAGGTGGGCGTTCATAGGCATGGGTGTGGACAACTGTGTGCATGTCACATATGATTGCACAGTACCCGCACACACGCATGCACACACACACAGGCACACACCACTCTGACCGGCCCTAGCTGCTCCTCCTTTTATGTCTCTGTCCCTGTGCCTGCTTGGTCCCCCTGAGCAGGGTGTGCCCTCCTGGTGCTGCCTCTCCCCTGCCGGCCCCTTGCCAGCCCCCACTACATTCACTTAGGTGGGGAGGCAGAGAGGGGCCACAATCTTTATGCCTCACACTTGTCACCCAAAATTGGATCTAACCGCCTCCCTCCCTTCCTCTCTCCCTCCTAGTTTCCTTAGTAACTGACAGTTCCCCAGTGAATGCCAGACCCCGGGTGACAGACCGTTGTCACTGTCACAGAAGCACTCTCTCTCTCTCCCTCGTAACTGCCCCCCCCACCCACATAGACTCACAGACTTGGGCGGGGGTGTGAGGATGCTTGGATAGGCTCAAGGGTAATTAAACCGTGTACCATTTATTCCATAACAGGGAGCCGCTCTTTAATTACTCACTCGGAGGACGAGGGCGTGAGTGGGGCGGCGGCTGCTGGAGGGACGTGTTCGCCTCTCTCTTCTCCTTCTCTCTTGCCCAGCTTGGGCGGGAGAGGTGGGAGGTGGGTCTGGGCAAGCGAGGGGGTGCCGGGTATGGGGGGAGATGCCGAGGGTGAAACCTGATTGTGTTCATTAAGGCAACACAAAACTGGGAGCCGTAATAATAATTAAATTAATTATAAAAGCAATTTGCTTTTGAAAATTTGATTTGACAGCTTACTAGTGGCTGCACTGATCTAGCAGCTCCGGCTTAAAAATAGTCAGAACAAAAACCAACTAGAAGAACCATCAGCTAATTTTAATTAGACGCCAGGGTTGGTAAACAAAATTCCGCACCACCCTTTCATTGTGGCTGACTCCGATTTAAGAAGATGTCGAGATTGATTTGGGCAAAGGCAGGGGAAGGGAAGGTGCCTTTCTTTGGCGAGGGGACAGAGGCTGGGGGCAAAGTAGCTCCTGCGGTGGGCGCCCTGCCCCCACCTGCCTTGGGGATGTGCCTCCATGGCTGCTCCCGGCCGACCTTGGTGGGGATGGGCTCTGCCTTTCTGCCCGCACTGTGCTCGCTGGAGCTCTGTGACTGTGTGTGCATGTACGTGTAGGTGTGTGCACACACCTGCATGAGTGTGTGTGTGTGTGAGTGTGTGTTGGAGAAGAACCACAGGAGAGACTGATAAGCCAGAGAGCTGGCCTGGGCATGGACTGTTGGCCACGCTCTTTCCTCCTGCAGGCCCCGGAAGGCTCCGGGGTGTGAGGAAGTCCTGATGAAGATGGAAGGGGGTGGTGCTGGCTCCTGAGGGCCCTCAGGGGTTCAGGTGCCACACTGAGTCCGGGGCCTCCAGGGCCTCTCCCGTCTCCCGAGATGTGCACCCCATCCATGGGGCCGTGCTTTCTCGAAGCAATGACCTCTCTGCATTGTTGCCATTAGGGTCTCCACTCCCCACCTGGGGCAAGGAACCCCACCTGCCCCTTCCCACTATGCTGCCAGCTAACATGTGGCTGCCCCCTTTCCCCTCCTCCCCCCTAAACCCACTGGGCCAAGTTCCATCCACTCTGCCCCTGAGGCCACTCCCCTCTGCCCAGGACCCCTCCCTCTTCCTTCCTTCCCTGCAGCTCCTCATTCTGTTGACCACCCCTGGATGTGGCTGCCTGCAGGGTCCATCTGCACCCCTGAGGCTCCGGCCACCCTCAGGGTGCAGTGCTGTGTTCACATGGAAACCACACGGGACAAAGGCGTGGAGTTCTCTCCTCGGCGGCGGGGCTGGTTCAGCAACTCTGGGTCCCTCCTGTGCGGTGCGATCCTTTTTGGCCCCTGCCTTGCATCCCCCCGACACTCTGGTCCTGGTTTTCTAGCCAGATGTTGTCACTTGAAAAATCCCTCTGTTATTTCAGGACCAGTGTTTGAAACAAGGGTTTCCCACCACCACCTGCCCCATCTCTCTCCATCTCCTACAGCCCCATCATCTTCGGCTGCTCCCTCTTCTGGTCTTCCGGTGACTCTCACCCCGCTGAGCCCACACCGACCCCCTCCTCTGTTTGCCTGAGGCCATGGAGCTCCCACCAATCAGCTTCCCCCATCCCTGCACTGCCTGATGCCAGCCACATTGGAGAAGCCGCCTGGAAGGAGGTGTCCCTTCCCCCACACCAAGGGATACCGGGGCCAAGCAACTGGAAAGGAACTGAAGCCAGCATGGACCAAAGAGGGGGCACTGAGTGTGCTGGACAGGGCGGAGTTCCCGGGGAAGCGGGGTGTGGGCTGGAGGTGAGGGATGCTCAGGGCTAGAGGAGGCGAGGTGGGAAGGTTTTGGGTAAAAAGCGGGAAAGAATGAGTGGTAGGGGATGGAGCCATTTCTTCTGGGGCAAACACTGAGGCCTGTAGTTGGGTAAGGATCTTTTAAGTTGGGAAGGTGGGGAACCATAGTGCCGAGGAGGGGAGACCACGTTTGTCCTAGAGGCTGCCTGTGGGAGGCGGCTCTGCTGCACCTCTAGGGTACCACCTGCGAAGTTCTGGCTCCAGGAGGAACAGTGTGTGTGCATATGTGTGTGCATGTATGTGCAAGTATGTGTGCATGTGTGCACATGTCTCCGTGTATGTGTGGGCATGTGAATATGCACGTGTGTGATTTTATGTGCATGCATACACATGCATCTATGTTCGTGTGTGCATGTGAGTGTGTGTGTGTTTATGTGTGCATGTGTGCCTGTGTGTATGTGTGTGTGATGGGAAGGTGAGAGTGAGTGGCTAGAGGGATCCAGTCTCGCTGATTGCAAGCCATGTGACTGAGGACCATTACTGAAATCTCTCTGAGCCTCAGTTGCATCACTTATAAAATGAAGATAATTATAACATCTCAAAGATGTTGTGAGGATCAGAAGACAGAGCACGTGTGCCATCCCTAGCGGGGCTCCTCCGTGCAGTGTCTAAGGCTTGCGATAGGCAGCGGCTTCCCTGCCCGGTGTGCTCCTGGCTTCTACCTGGTGTCCTCCTTCTCCTCCATCCTCCCCAAGGTGGGGAGAGCGTGGTGCGGCACAGCTGGAGCGACCTTGGAGATGACCTTGTCCAGCAGCCTTACTTACCTGTGAGCATTTGTGTAGCTTGTCCAAGGCTGCCCCAGAGTGGTTGCAGCTGGCTGGGGCCCAGGCCTCTTGGACTCCCACTCCAGCACCCTGCTGGGGTTTCTCAGTGTTTTGAGTTGAAGTTGCTATGGGATAGGATGAATGAGTCTGAGTGGGGCTCTCCCTTCCAGCCCTGCCCGAGAAGGCCGGCTCATGGGGTGGAAGTACAGGACCTCCTCCTTCCTCCCCGTCGGGCAGGCATCACCTGCACAGGCCTGCCTGGAGCTGGTGAGGCTCGTCACAGAGCGCTGTCAGGCACTCATAGTCTTCCTGCTGAAAATCCTTCACACATCTCTGCCGATGCCCGATGTATGTGAGAACCAGAGAGCGAGGCGTGCTGAGCCGCTCTTCTCCCCCACATCCCACCATATGCTCCCATGTGACTGGCAAGCAATACCGTCACCGGGCTCTGCACAGGCTGTGCCGGGGGCCGGGGCAAGACCTGAGCTTGCCCTGAGACGTGTGAGCTCACAGTCCAGTACCTGATCCAGCCAGAGGACAAATCTGCTCTGCCTTGCTGTGTGACTCTGTACAAGTGACTTCCCCTCTCTGGATCCCACATCCCTCGTGTGTAACCTCCGAGGATCAGAAAGTCTGGAATATTTATGATGCTCCACCGTTGGGAAATTCTGATTTCATCTTTTAAAGGCCATCATGGGATGTGAGTCCTTTGGTGCCCCTGGCAGGTGGTGGCAGTAGTGGCGGGGCAGGCAGCTGCTGGCATCAGGCCAGGCCCTAACTGGTAGGAAAAAGTTAGGGACCAGAAGGTTCAGTCTTTCTTTCAGTCTGCCCTTGACCTTTGTGTGACGATGGGCTTCCATGTCTCACCCATAAATGGGCACATTGTGCCTAAGTCCCGACAGAGCCATGAAAATGGGACGAGGCTGCCAGTTGTTTTATTTGAAGTGATAAAAGCCCACTGGTCTTTTGACCATGGTGCAGAATGGGAAGGGCAGGTGAAGAGTGGGGCTCGCTGAGCCTTGGCTCTCCTTGCGGAGGACGTCACTGTCACAATGGGCCTGGCATGTCCCCGAGCCAGGAGCCCTGTCTTCTCACTGTAGCGCGGCCACCACAGCCAGGCGCTGCAGCTGCTGGGATCTGTCCACTGCGGGCTTCCTGAGAATTCTCTCTACTCTACCCACCACGACAGCCCAGAGGGATCTGGGAGCGCCATTGTTTTCCTTTTTAACTCCTTTTTCACATTTATTTATTTATTTGAAGGGCAGAGTTACAGAGAGAGAGGGAGAGGCAGAGAGAAGGAGAGATATCTTCCATCAGTTGGTTAATTCCCCACATGGCTGCAACAACCAGGGCTGGGCCAGGCCAAAGTCAGCAGCTTCTTTCAGGTCTCCCATGTATGTGGCAGGGGCCTAAGTATTTAGACCATCTTCTGTGGCTTTTCCCAGGGAGCTAGATCAGAAGTGGAGCAGCCAGGACTTGAACTGCCATATGGGTTGCCAGTGCTTCAGGCGGTGGCTTAACCCACTGTGCTACAGCGCTGGCCCCTGAGAGCTTCATTCTATCCGTGTCTGGCCCACCAAAGATAGAGCTGCTGTGACCCTGCAAGGTGGCTGGGGGTCCTGGCCGTGGCCTCCTGGCTGTCTCCTGGACTAATGGGGTTGGATGGGGCCTGGGCTTGGCTATCAGATCGGTTCCTTTGCACTGGAAGAAGGCCAGGGTGGGCTGGTTTCATGGAACTCTCCCACTTTCCCATCCTCTTACCCCAAGGCCTCTCATACAGGGTTGGCGAGGCCAGGGGGGCTGGACAAGGGCTGTAGGAAAGGCTGCTCTCTGTTCACAGAACTGCCAACCCTCTTCACCGCCCTTGGCAGAGAAAAACTAACTCAGTCTTAGGGGCAGCGGTCAAAGGCTCTACTACCTTCTTCTGCGGAGAGCTGTATACGAGTGAGGATGGATGGATTAGCAGGAATGGAGAGAAGGAAGGGAATGAAAGGGAGGACAGGGAAGGGAAAAGCAGAGACGGAAACTCCAAAGGCCAGGCAAGGGCCCCTGCACCGAAACTGACATCAAGATGGCCCTCGGGAAGAGACGGCTGCTCTGCCCCTTCCTGTGACCCAGGCGAGGTGACCGTCCCAGCCAGGGAAGGCCTCAGGGCAGCCCTAGCTCTGAGGGCAGGGAAGGGATGGAGGCAACGTAATGGGATGAACCTATACCTGAAGCAGAGAACGCGCCAGAAACAGCCTTGGGAGACAAAAGGACATCGGACCAAGGAAGATTCCTTCTCCAGAAATGACGCTCAACATCCTACTTCTATCTTTTATATTTTGAAAGTTGCAAAAATTGTGCCTGTCTGATGTCAGATAGTCAAACAGTAGACGCAATGTAGTGAGTTGTGGGTGCTCATCTGCAAACGCCCCATCCTGGCCGCAGAGCTGGAGCCTCCATCATGCTCGCTTTAAAAGAATACCCAGCAACACTCGCAGAATGCCCCCTAGAACTTGCAAATTCCAGACACCACGCCACAGCTGTGCATGTATTATATTCTTTGAAACTACACACCCACCCCCTACACACATATGCAGGTTTTTGTGTTTGTTTACTTATTATTTATTTATTACATTTTTTTATTTATTTGAAAAAGAGAGAGAGAGAGAGAGAGAGAGAGATCCCCTGATGTGCTGGTTCAACTCTTAAAATGCCCATAATAGTTGGGGCTAGGTTGTGTCCACAGCCAGGAGCCAGGAACTCAATCCAGGTCTCCCTTATGGGTGGCAGGGACCCAGCTACTGTAGTCCTCACCAGTGCCTTTCAGTGTGTGCACTGGCAGGAAGCTGGAGTCAGGAGCTAGAGCTGGGAATGGAACTAAGGCACTTTGATGTGGGATGTGCAAGCCTTAAAGCCCATTCCTGCTTGTCTGTTTTAAATGTAGCATTATACCAGGCATATTTTGTTTTGTGGCTTACATTTTGTTCACTGGATGTGTTTTGGGAGCATTTCATGTCAGTGTCCATCGCTCTACTTTTTCTTTGTAATAACCATCTAGTAACCTACAGTATGGATGTACCATGGTGTAATTGCATAATGACCTTAATCATTGAAATGGTGCGCTTCTCTTTTGTGTCATTATAAACAGTGCTGAGTCACGCATCCTCATGTGTATGCCTTAGTGCAGGATATGTAAGGGTTTTTTATCTTCATTTCTTGAAATCAGACAATCATGTGCATATCTTAGCTTGGGAGATCCTTGCACATTTAGCCTGAGCTGATACTTCCTTTGAGGCTTAGCCCTGCCTACACTGGAAGGGGTAGTGATTAGAGGCTTTGGGGCCCTTCTGTCCTGCCCTTATCGTAGATGATTCATAGATGAAACACAAAGGAGTGAAGGCAAACAGAGCCCATCCCCACCCACCAGGACAGCCAAGGTCAAGGGCCTGGAAGAGGCACTGGGCACTGTAGTCCTCAAACATAGTACTGTCCAAGGTCCAGGGAGCTGGTGACAGCTCTTTTGCTAGAGGGGCTTTTCCATAACTGCATTCAGAGGCCAGAGTAACCCAACGCTGAGCAAGGGATAATCCACAATTAATTTCATCTTTGTTTGGAATTCATGAAATGATTAGATTTTCAGACAGATTGACCTACCTTTAGATGCTTGAATTTGACTGAGATTAAAAGAGTTTATTTGCATCCTCTAAGTACATTCCCACACATGCTGGGCACAGGCAGGGGTGTGGCATTCATGAGACCCAGCACAGCGACCTGTGAAGGTGCCACAAGTGTGGAGATGCAGGCATTTGTTTGTGTGTATCACTGTATCTTAAGGGCCTGAAACCAAGCCTGGCTCCCACCGTGGGAGCTCAACATGTATTTGCTGGGTGAAGGTAAAGGATTTAGAAGTCGCTGAGAGCCCAGACTCTTGATTCACACCCCATGGACTAGCTTGTGATTCTGAGCAATTTACCCTCTTTTAAAACATCAGTTGTTTCACCTGTATAATGGGAATAGCAATGTTCCCGAAAGCATGGACCTCAAAGGATTGTAATGGGGATATTTTTTAAAATATTTATTTATCCATTTGAAAGTCAGGGTTTCAGAGGGAGAGAGGGAGGGACAGAGAAGTAGGAGAGTTCTTCCATCTGCTGATTTACTTCCCAGATGGCCACAACAGCCAGAGTTGGGGTAGGCCGAATCCAAGAGCTTGGAGCTTCTTCCAGGTCTCCCACATGGGTGCAGGGCCCAAGCCCTTGGGCCATCCTTCACTGCCTTCCCAGGCTATTAGCAGGGAGCTGGATTGGAAGAGGAACAGCCAAGTGCCAAGCTGGTGCCCACATGGGATGCCGGCATCATGGGTGGCAGCTTTACCCGCTATGCCACAGCGCTGGCTCCTGTAATGATTTTTTTAAAAAAATCAGTTAATTTTAAAGATTTATTTATTTAAAAGGCAAAGTTATATATATATATATATATATATATATATATATATATAACACAGAGAGAGAGAGAGAGAGAGAGGTCTTCCATCTACTGGTTCACTCCCCAAATGGCCACGATGGTCGGGCTCTGCCAGGCTGAAGCCCAGAGTCTGGAGCTTTGTCTGGGTTTCCCTTGTTGGTGCAGGGGCACAAAGACTTGGGCCACCTTCTTTGCTTTCCCAGGTGCATTAGTTGGGAGGTGGATCAGAAGTGGAGCAGCCAGAACTCAAACAAATACCCATATGTTGCTGTGCCACAATGCCTGTGTCCTGATATATATATATTTATCTCCATCCCCAGAGACCGGCATTTTATTTATATATATATATATATAAATATATTATATATTATATTATAAAAATATATATTATATATATTTATATATATATAAATGAAAAGCATTAAACCATTTTACTGTTTTAGTGACAATGAACCTTTAGTCCATACGCTTGGCACTTTCTCCTTCTCAATTCCTGCTGCTCCCTAACCCAGCCTGTCTCATTTTTTCCTGAATATTTTAACAGTCCTGGAAGGCCCCCGGCATTTGTCTTCTCTTCCGTCTGTGAGGAATGAGATTCAGGGGGTTGAGCTCCTCGACCGGGGTGGGTGTGAATCCATGGGACAGGAGTGGTGGGAATCCCGGGGGGCATCCCGGCCACCGTCCCCTTCTGCCTGTAGAATCCCTTTCTCCCCCATCGCAGCTCCTGGTGCCCCTTGCCCCGCCCCTTCACGACTCCTGTCGCTCTGAGCCTAGACCCGCGCGGGGGCCCTCGTCAGCCTGGTGCCCCCGCTAATTAGCGGCCCCTCCCAGGTTGCCCCTGATTCACCTGATGCTCTAATCATTGGGTTTGATCTGCTGGCTTTGATCAGTCTAAGGAATCCACAGGCAGGATGGGGTGAGTCCTCTGAACTTGTTCTAGAAAGCTGGGAGGAGTCACAATTACTGAGCACCTGCTGTGTGCCAGGGACTAAGCTGGGAGTGACTGCTAACTTGATTGATCACTGAGGTGCAGACATGACAGGCAAAGGAAGTCCCTGGGAGTCCAGGCCAGGACTGCAAGGTTCCACATGGGGGAGGTGTCAGGGCTGGGGCTGGGTGTGCACCTGGGGCAGGTGCGCCTCACCTCAGAGCGTGGGGCTTTGCTGCCCGCCACACGGCATTCAGGCACCAGTTCTTCTGGCCCCAGCTGCCTCTTGCTCTGTCAGCCCCCATGTTCCTGGGCCATGCGTGGGCCTGGGAGGGGAGAGGCTGAATCATGGTTCCTAAATGGCCGCTGATTACAGCACTAAAGCCCCTCTCTGCAGTGCAGCCCTGGCTCTCCTGAATAGAGCTGTGGCCACTTTGTGCGGGAGGGTTTTTTTTTTTCTTTTAAAGCGAAGGAGATGGCTTATCCGCATGCAAAGTAGGTCAGAACCTTAGCAAAGATCTTTTCAAACACTTGGCTTTTTTGAAGTCCTGCTACGAAACTCCTTTTGTTTCTCCTGCCTCTCCCTCTTCCCTCCCACCCTTCTCCTCTTTCCAAAGGCTCAGCGACATCAAATGTTCTAACCAACAGTGACAGCGAGAGCTGAACACGATAAGCTCAATTATAAATAATGCCCGGTCAGCCCAGCTGGGCCAAAAGTGCCGAATGCAGCCAGGCTGTTCCGGCACACACCTCCCAGACCTAAACCTTCTCATGGCACCAAGAACATCTGCCCCGTCAAACAGCCTCAAACAGGAGTCCCTTGCCCTTGGTCCCACCAGCCCAGCAGAGGGGGGTCATGGGTGGGATTGCACCCAAGCCTGGAGGCCAGTGGCCTGAACTTGTGACATGCATTTTAAATCCAAATGTGCACAAGGCATTTGCTCCTGGTGGACCAGTTCAGCACTTTGTTTCATGCTTTGTTGTCTTGGGGGCTATTTGCCTGCCTTTTGCTCTTGCTCCTCCGTCACCCCCAGCCCCACCATCACCAAGTTTAAGTAGAAAGCAGCAAGAGCGGTGTAGCATTAAGAGACTTCAGGGAAGGATGAAGTGTACGAAGTTGGTCACACCCACTGCCCTCCCAATCCAGCAGAGCAGGCAGCGTGAGCAGGCACTTGAGCACCTTGAGGCTGAGGGAGGAGGGGACTGCTGGCTCTGAAGGCTGCAGGGTCTGGGGGTGACAGCTCATTGACTAGAACTCAAGTCTGCTGACTTTGGGGCTCTTTATATCAAACTACAGTGATCAAGAGAGGAAACAGATGTGTGTGTGCATGTACTCACACATGCGCATGCATGCATGTACACACATGTTATGTGTTCACGGACTCATGTACGCATGAATTAATGTGTGAATACTCACATGCATACAGTACTCACATGTGTACACACACTCACACGTGTACATATAGACTCACTGTGACCATACTTGTATGTATCCATGGACTAACATGTGCACAAACTCATGTCTGTGCATGTACACACATGTGTGAAGTACATGTGTGCATGCTCACATGTTTGTAATACTCATACGTGTGTAGTCTTACTGTGTGCGTAATCATATGTTTCCATGGATTAATGTGTGTGTACATGTGTTTGCATGTATTTGTACATTGGACTCATACATGTACATACACTCATATGTGTGCAGGTGTATGGTCACTGAGATCAAGGCAAATCCAGTCTTCTCACAGGTGACAGTGCCGAGTGAGGGTTCCCGGGGATTTCCAGCTCTCTGCCTCTGTCAGGAGGAAGTCCGCTCGCTGTTCTCTGCTGTCTCTCACCTGTCCGGTGGAGCTGGGGACCAGAGCACTAGCAGTTTTCTGGGAAAGCATTTGCGGGGAAGTTGTGTCGGTGGTGGCTGGGAGGGAGCAGGCCCAGGGAAGCTGCTGTCCAGCACGCGGCTGTGGAGCGTCCACCAGCGCCACGGTGATGGTCGCTGCTGGCAAGACAAGCGTGGACGAACCGCCGGACCCTGCCTTCCTTCCTGTGACTGCAGTGAGACACACAGACGAGTGACTAGATAAGGAAGGGGATAAAGCTGGGGAGGAAAGCTGAGAAAAAGCCAAGCAGGGCAGAGGGTAGGGTTCGGAGGAAACTGCGGCTTTTGGGGGGAGTCTGACACTCAGCTCTTCGCTACAGCTGACTACCTAAAGCTACTTGGGAGGCAAGAAGGCTTGCTCTGGCTCAGAGCGTTGGCGCATCAGAGTCCAGGATCTGGCACGCCCCATTGGTCTGGCTGTCTGGTGAGGCCAGAGGCTGGCAACGTGGAGCAAAGATCACAGGGTGAACCAGGAAGCCGAGAGATGGGGAGTTTGCTTGTCTTCCATGTCTCTTCTTTTAAAGCCACAGCGATTAGATCTTGGGGCTCCACCCTAACAACCTACTCCAATCTAATTACTTCCCAGAGGCCCTGCCTTCAGATGCCATCATTGGATTAATCCTCCATCCTTAACTCATTAACTATTAGCATAAGAGCCTGGGGACCAAGCCTTGAACACACAGGGACACCTAAACTGATGTCCAAACCACAGCACTGACCAAGAAGGCTCACTGAGTAAGTGACGTCAGCATACAGGAAGGAGGGAGGGAGGGCTGAAGATACTGGGGAGTATGTTCCAGGTAGAGGAAACCCGAGTGCAAAGGGCCCAAGGCTCAAGGCCTCCAGTGTGTCTGGGGAATACAAAGGAGTAGATGAAGCAGGTGAGAGGCGGGTGCCGAGAGAGCTGAGAACGGCAAGCGGGGGGAGGCGGGTGCGTGTGTGCATTGTACAGGGCCTCGATACAGAAATTTGGTTTTCACCAAGAGTGAGGTAGGAGCAGTTGCAAGGCTCGGAGTGTGGGACTGTCAGGATCTGATTCACACTTTAAGGGGTCCTGCTACCGAGACTGCCCCTGGACAGCCCCCATCTCTGCCCTCCGTTTATGCTGTTTGCTCACGAGTCGGAGCAGCTGGAACCGACTGGAAGGGAAGTTGAGTCCCTCTCCCCACCCCCCCTCCCCCCACCCCGGAGAAGGCAGAGAAAAAGGAACAGGGTTCAGGTCAGAAGTGGGGACTTCTGCTGATGTCCCTGCGGCTTTTGGAGGGACCACAGTGCTGGTCCATTTGCCACTTCAAGGATGATTCTGGGACTTGGGGGCTGGGCCAGGCCCGGGTGGGGCCCCTCTCTCCTAAGATGTTCAGGCACACGTCTACGCTGTCTGCAGCCTTTTTCTTCATTTCCCACCCTTCGGGGTGTCCAGCCTCCAACCTTCCTGTGGGTTCTCTCTAATGACTGCGAGATGAGGCACCGCACACAGCCGAGGAGCCCGCCGTGTGGGCAGGTCTGAAGATGCTGGATTTCTCACCTCTCCCGCTTGCTCCCTCTCTTGGCGCCGTCTCCCCCTCCCCTCTTCTCACCCCTCTACAGAACAGAACGACAATGCAAGTGTGAAGATTACTTTCTGGCTGGGCCTGCTCCCCGCTCCTCCCTAACTCGGCAGCCACCGCCTGCCTTTCCCCACCCTGCTCCAGGCCTCTCTGTTTCTGGGTACCCTGCTCTTTCCCATTTCCTGCGTTTGGCCCCTGCCTTTCTCATGGAGGCAGGATCCCTGGCCTGGCTGGGGTGGGAACTGGCTGCACGGGCTGCTTACTCCCTGATGGAACCGCAGAGTGGGGAACAACCCAGTGCCCTGGTGGTGTTTGCATCCACATGGAGGGCGCAGGCCCTGTAGTGGATCACAGAGGGGGTTTGCTTTTCAGAGAGCTAAAGGGAGTGAGTCAACTTACACTGGCATAAGGTACGTGGGGCTCTGAGCTTGCCCCTCCACACGGGCAGGAGAAAGGAGGAAGGACCCTGGGTTTCCTGCTGAGTGCTCCACCCCTTTTTCTCCTCTTGGAACTTCCTGTTGTGGAATCCAGACAGGAGGCTCTCCCCTGCCCCCTTCGAAGGAGGCGGACACCCAGGAAGGACCTGCTTACCAGCTCCCTTCCAGGGGCAGGGAGGGGTTTGTTTGCCTGTGTAAATTGCCTCTTCTTTTTGAGAGAGAGCAAGAAGAAGAGAGAAAATGAAACACTTTTGCCACCTCCTCATTAGCTCCAGTCCCAGGTGAGCTGGGGAGCTCGCAGCTCCTTTTGTGTGGCTGGTGGCCTCTGTAGCGTCTCCATGGTGATGCCTTGGCGGCTCCTAGAGCTGGGGACCAGCCTCCCTCAGCAGCATTCCTGGAGCTGCTAGTGGCAGGAGTAGGTGGGGAAGAGGGACCCTGTAAGATCAGGGCTGGGGTCTGCACTGTGGGGAAGGCCTGGATCCCGGTTGTCCAAGATCTGGGTGGGAATCATGACCCTGCCATCTGCTCATTTGCCTCCAAAGGACAAGTGCCACCTACTGATTGGTGGAGCTGTTAAGCAACCATGAGTTTCCGTTTCTTTACCTGCGAAATGGGGACACTAATAACTCCTGCTAGACTTGTGAGCATTAAATAAATTCTTGTAAGCAAAGACGAAGAATGTTGGTATATATCTGATGCGTAGCATGTCTGGCCCCCGCCCTGCCTCTAGTTTAGATGCTATCACTTGCCCCCCTAGCATGCTTATTTCCCCCTTTGCACACACACATCTGATTCCTAATTGGTTTCTTGTACTGATTCTGTGAATGGTTCCCTTGCCGGGTTCACAGGGGACAAGCTTTGTCTGGTATGCTCATCGCTGTCTCCCTGTGCTCAGCACAGCGTCCGAACAAGCAGGTGCTCCGTAGCTATTTGTCAGCCAAACATTTCATCAGGGGTCCTCCACCATGGGACAGCACACTCCTAGAATTCTGGGGCAAATTTTTTTTTACCTCTTGGAGTCTCTGCGGAGCCTTGCATCTGGTAGGTTCTTGACTGGTAGCAGGTCAGAGGACAGTCCTTGGCTGAACATCATGCCAGAGAGGAATGAGGGAGTCTCAGAGGGTTTCTAGGAACAAGAGAGGGGGCCCCCTCCTGTGGAAGGGCTTAGGGGGAATCTAGAGTTTGGGAGGCAGAAGAAGAGATCAAATGAATCCCTGGATGTACCTTCTAATCCTGGAGTTTATGGTCCAGAGAGGCAGGAAGCACTTCATCCCAGAACCTATTTATTAGTTGATACCAGTAAGCTCACCCGCTTGGGGCCAGCTGGAGGGGCTCACACGTTATCCTCTTGGGGACCTGGGCTGGAGTTAATCCCGTGAGCATTGCTGGAGTTTGGACAAATTCAATTTTAAGTTAAGTGGAAATATTTTGATTTGAGTTAATGTACATTGGATCTGGTAAACAGAGAGAGTATATTACTACGCACTCTGGAAATGTACAGTCCGATCAGCAAACAGATTAGTTTTAAGTGAAAAGACACTGGCAGACGCTTAAATTCATTGACTCGTTGAGAACGTCTAGATTTGGATACAAATGCGCTGGAACGCTAGATCGGTTTGGTGTCTCAGCCCATCCGCACGGAGAAGCTATTGATTTTAGTTGATATGCATTGATTCCCAGAAAACAGGACGGCTTTTGAAAATGAACTTCCAGTAATTTCAGGGAGAAGCTGGCGCGTTTGTCTCCACGCGAGGCTGACTTGTTTTGTTAAACGTGTCTCTGCGCCTCGAAGGAACGGAGCAGCAGACAAATATCTTCGTATGAATTAAAATGCATTGATTCTTGGAGGGAAATGATGGTCTCTGTTAAAAGCTTTTTGGAGATGTTAGCATGCAGGAGTTTGAATAAAGGCTTTGTTCAGCACCCCTTCCTCTCAGCCTTCTCTCCCCTAACCCGAGACAGCTTTCAGAGTCTCTCTGAAGTGGGAGTGGTGGGATGGGGGTCTGGGTGGGCAAAGGAGGACACCGATTGCACTGCCAATCCCCTGGGGGTGAGTGGGAAACTGCTCTCTAATCGGGAAATGGCCATCGAAAGGAAAGACTCAATGTTGTTGATCTTACAAGGAGGCAGAGACAGATAAGATCAGGTGCCCGGGCAGGAAGGCAATGGAGGTTCCATTGATAAAGAAAATAGGAATCAAAAGGAGGGGCCCAGGAGTCAGGTGTGGGATGCAGCTATAAAGGGGGAAGGCTGTCATTTTGGTCCCTTGGTCAATGGCCTCTCTGTGCTGGAGGGGAAATGACTCGATGATAATCATTGAAATGATGCGGGAGTGAGTTATCTCACTTTCTTCCCATCTGAATGAGTTGGACTTGAACCAGAGGTGTAATTTAGGCATTTCTCACCCTCGTTAATGAATGGCTCCCATGGGGCATGCAGACAGCAAGGCTGGAAAAATGATTCCAGGAGCCAGGAAGGAAGCGTTGGGTCCGGAACTTATTTTTCATGTGTTGAGACTCTGGATCTTTCTGGATCAAAGCCACTTAGGACAAATTTGAGAATTGATCACAGAGTTCACTTCCTTTCAGCTTGTCCTAGCTGGCTCCTCCTCAGCCCCCAGGTACACCCTTGGTGTGTGATTAAAGAGGAACTTTTTTCTCCTTGTGGAGAAAAACGTCAGGGGAGAGGCCAGCTGCGAAGCCGCCTTTATTTTCACCTCCGTCTGCACCTGCTGTGAATCAAGGGGCATCGGTCTGTATCTACTTAGTCCAGTCAGTAGATCTCTACTTCTGCTCCTCTCTGCCTTACTTGCCGCTGCCCTGCTTCACAAAGGAGGTTGCCTGGCCTTGGACGCTGCTAAGATCAGAATGCTTCTCACCTCTAAACTCCTGTTGACACCCAGCTGCCACCGTGATGGTATTCGGAGCTGGGGCCTTCCTTGAAGAGGTGTGCCCTCATGCATGGACTGACGCCACTATCGCTGAAGTAGGCTCACGACTGCAAGATTGGGTCCACTTCCTCTTTTGCCATTTGCCATGTGAGGCAGTAAGAAGGCCCTTGACAGGCACCAACACCTTGATATTGGACTTACCAGCTGCCAGAACTGTGAGCCAATACATTTTCAAGCCTGTGATATTCTGATACAGTAGCACAAATGGACAAGGATACAGGATCATAGCACTAGAAGGGCCTTCACACAGCCTTCAGTCCAACTGCCGGTTGGAGCTTCAAGCTCTGCCTCTGCTATATCCTATGCCCAGTATAACCTCAGCATGCCTGGCTCTGTCCATAGACTGCACACCCCTTCCAGGTGTCTTCTTCAAACAATCCTGGTCCATGCCAAGTACTCCCTCTCCAGTGTGACCAGCACTAGCACAAAGCCTAGGTGAGCCTCAACCCCCTGCCTGTGGTCATGTCCTATGGGCAGCACAGAAGCAGCTGTATCCTCACTATAAATGCTTCTCTAGGACATTTGAACCTAGTTAGGATGTTCCCATGGAGGCTTCCCTCGCCAGGAAAATCACTGTTGACCTTTAGCCCTTTCTCATATGACATCCTGTCAGGTCCCGCTACCACATGCAGGACCAGCTACATAATTTGTTGGGTTCCCCATTGCAAAATAAAAATGCAAGACACACGGTGTTGAAAAATTATTAAGATTTCAAGATGGCTCAGCAGTCAGCATTAATCCATAGACCTGTTGGGAGTAATAGCACAGGTTGCATGCCCTTGGCTGGATGAGGCCTCTTTTTCCAGATTTCTTTCAGTGATGTCTTTGTAAGCTGATGTTCCAGGGTCACTCTGTCTAGGGCAGAAGCGTAGTGACTGTCACTTTTCTTCTGGATATATCCCGTAGAGTTATAAGGCAATCGATGGCCACGTTAGCTTTGCTGGCAGTTAGTACATACAGGTGAGTCATCTTCAGCATAATGCTCACTCTCACCTCCAGGCCTGATTCATACCTGAAGCAGTGGAGCCGTCTTTCTCACGCTCTTGAGCAGTTTCAAGAAGCCACAGTGATGGTTTTGCTTGGCCTATAGAAGCCATCCCAGACCCTAAACCCATGGAGTGTTCTTAAGCCATTTATTCTCTCAATCCATTGAGAAACATTCTCTGAGTTCCTACTGTGTGCTCCAATATTGGACCTGATCCCAGCTTTAAGGAGCTTACAATTTAAAAGAGACAAGATATTTAAGCAGTAATTACGTGAAAACCCAGTAAATCCTATTAAAAAGATGTACTACGGAAGTGAAAAAGGTGAAACATTGCCTGGGAAGTCATGGAAGACTTCAAAGAAGAGGTGGTATTTGAGAGGGCTCTTGAAGGATGAGTAGGAGGTTGGCACATGGGGAGGACGGGAGGGATGGCCCACTTTCTGTGCGTCGGGTTTCCTGCTGATGAATGCCCCGCTGGTCTCTGCTGGCCCAGGAACTCGGCCCTTGCGACTCTCCACGGACTTCCACAGCCTATTCCATCTCCAGGGCCTCTCAGACAGCCGCCATGCCTTGATGAGAAGACACTGCTGAAGTTTTTGCTGCAGTTTTAATTTCTTGACATCATCTGGGTGCGTTGGGAAAAATGAGATCTAATAATGAATGATTACAACTCTCAAGTTAAGTCTAGTTGGTTGACTAATCAATTTGGTTAAGTGAAAATCCATAGCAAATGAGTCGACCGCAGTATGACATTTCTCCATCCAATTTAAATTAAAATCACCAACCATAATAATTTCACAATTACTCAGGGAGGGCACACTGGAGACTTGACCCCCGGAGCAGAGAAATTGCAAATGCCGCAAAGAATGGGCTGAGAGCGGGGTGATGAGGGAGTCACTTAAGATGAACTCTGCCTGAACTGCTCAGCTTTGTCAGCTCCCGGGGGTGGCGGGGCTGGGAAGGGTGCTGAGCTGCAGTTCTGTAGTCCCGGGTGCAGCTCTGCCTGTCTCCCCTAGGGAGGCAGGGATTCATTCCTCCCGGAGAGAAAGCCCACGGAGGGCTCCTCCACCCGGTGAGCAGGTCCTCACTCGGCCAGATAAGAGGGAGAGGAAAGAGGGGGATGCTTTTCCTTCCATCTCAGATTCTCCCAAATTAAGACGGAGTCCTTGGACAATGGATGCCATGTATGTTTGTCTTGAATTGCAAGTGCTAAGAGCATGCACAGCTAATTAATATGTTTTTGATAATGAGGGTGATGATGCTAGAGCAAAGGCAAGGACTGCATTTGATCTAATATGACTAATGTTTATTTGCTGCACAGCCATCCCCTTTATGCCAGGCATGACTTAGGCACCAGGGAGGGATGAGGTGTACATAGAGCCCTTCCCTCAAGGAGTTCATCGGCTCTTGCAAGCCTGATAGGTAAACACTTAATATGAAGAAGAATGTCATGGATATTTATTGAGTAACTTGTAGGTTAAGAATGATTCTGATCAGGGAGTTTCATGCAGAATTTTGAACGCCAGTCACTTGCTCTGCAAAAGTCATTTAATAACAGTATTACCTCAATACTGAGCTGAGTGCTGTGAATGATGCCACGGGTTGTCCCTCTACAGCGAGAGGACTCCCAAAAGCTAGCTGACCTGACAGCTGCCTGGACTCAGGACTACACTTCCCAGCCTGCCTTGCTACCTTGGCCACAGGACTGCACCCAGGCCAATGGATTGCACACAGAGCAGTATGTTCACCTTCTAGGAAGTATGCAGAGTAACAGAGATAGAAGGAGTGACAGAGACAGAGAGAAAGAGAGATCTTCCATCTGCTGGTTCACTTCCCAAATGGGCACAACTGCCAGGGCTGGGCCAGGCTGAAGCCTAGGAGCTTTATCTGGGTCTCCCATGTGGCAGCAGGGGCCCAAATACTTGGGCCATCTGCTGCTGCTCTCCCAGGCACATTAGCAGGGAGCTGGATTGGATGTGGAGCAGCCGGGACTCGAACCAGCACCCCCATGGTTTGCCGGTGCTGCAGTGACTTAACCTGCTGCGCCACAGTGCCAGTGCCTCAAATCCAGTTCTTTAGCCTGACCTCCTTCCATTGTAGACTCTTCTACTGTTGGCTTACTACCCCTGACACCTACCTTCTTCCCCTGCCAGACCTAAATCCTACTGTCACTGGCTAAGCCATTACTTATGGAGAGAAGAAGCAACGGCAGGAGAAGTATGAGCAGGGAGTCAGGTCCTGTGGATCAATTTGTAATTTTTCTTGTGGCAGCAAGAGGAGCATGAGCGATGTGTGCACTAAATCCCCAGCCATGGCAGCAGTGCAGCTGCATGTCTTGGCTTGAATTATTTATCTTTGGGTCCTGTGGCCAATAGGGAAGAGGGGGAAACAGTGGGTGTGGGCCAGTGCTCCCCAGCTCTGGCTGTCTGGTGGTTGGGGGCAGTGACATTTTTTCTGGTTGGTCCCCTACATCACAGAGCACCATGCTGCAGGAGAGGGCAGGGGAGGCTGTCCCTAGCAGCGGGAGGCACTTCCAGTTTCCTGGCAGATGAGAGTAGAGAATCATCCCTTTTCTTGCTGGGAGAATTTTAGAAAAATGTTGCAGTTACTGACTCGGAAACAACAGGTGGCCCTTGGCCTGTTGTTGGGTGTGTATGTTGAGAATGTTTAAAGGATATATCCTGTGTCCAACAGCAGGGGGAAGGTGGGAGCTGGTGGGGACTTCCCTGGCTGAAGAGGGCCCCCGGTTAGTGGATAAAGCTGTGAGTTTGATGGATATCTTTGGTGTTCACCAGTGTTGCCAAACCTCTTCCCTGTCCTACCCACAAGGAAGAGCTGGTCAGGATTCAGCAGCTAGTTTGGGCCAGTAGAGGGTAACCAGAAATGATGTGGGACATTGAAAGGCTGGTGTGCATTTCTCCGTGTCCTCACTCACCCCTCAGAGAATCCTGAGAGGGTGATGTTGTAATTCAGTGGCGCCTACATCCTCCTGGGTCCCTGGATGACTGTGTGGAGCGGAGCCCTGTGTCCAGCAGCACTGGGCAAATGGATTAGTGAGGAGTAAAACTGTTGTCTTAAGTGACTGAGATTTTGGGACTGTGGTGTAACCGTAACAGAATCTGAACTATTCTGAGAGTGACGGCAAAATCAAAGGGGTGTGCATATCCTTTTGCTTCAGCAAAAAGCCAGGGTTAGCAAACCTGGAATTTGGAATCTGAATGAGCCCCTAGATCTTTATGCTAGTGGCTTGGGCAGAGAAAATGCCAAGAACAAACCATGTTGAATAGAAATAGGAATGGGTTAGCTGGGAATGATACCTACAGAGGCAGGGTCAGCAGATGATGTCTGAGAGTGCTCCTGTCATGCTGACATTCTACTGTGATGGGGCTGGGGTGGGGAAGACTGTGCTTAAGGTCCCAAGCCAGGGAGATGACTCTAGGACTCTCTTTAGACCTGGTTATGGGGTGGATTGTGTCCCTCTGAAGTTCCTATATTAACATCCTAACTCCCAATGTGGCTTTTTAAAGAGAGGCCCTTGGTAGAAGTAATTAGGATGACATGAAGGGGGCTGGCACTGTGGAGTAGCAGGTAAAGCCGCTGCCTGCAGTGCCGGCATCCCATGTGGGTTCCGGTTCTGGTCCCGACTGCTCCACTTCTGATCCAGCTCTCTGCTGTGGCCAGGAAAGCGATGGAAGCTGGCTCAAGTTCTTGGGCCCCTGCACCCACGTGGGAGACCTAGAAGAAGCTCCTGGCTCCTGGCTTTGGATCGGCCCAGCTCCATCCAGCCATTGTGGCCATTTGGGGAGTGAACCAGCAGATGGAAGACACCTCTGTCTCTGTCTCTGCCTCTGTCTCTGCCTCTGCCTCTGTAACTCTACCTTTCAAGTAAGAAATAAGTAAATCTTTAAAATAAATTTAAAAAGATGTGAGGTTGTGGAAGTGGGGCCCTAACCCAGCAGGAGTGCTGGCCTTATAGGAAAAGGAAGGGACACCAGTTTCTCTCTCTCTCTCTCTCTCTCTACACACACACACACACGAGAGTCCATGTGAGGGACACATCGAGAAGGCAGCCATGTGCGAACCAGGAAAAGAGGACTCACCAGACACCGACCCTCCAGTCTCGAGACCTGTGAGGAAATAGATTTGTGGTTTAAGCCTTAAGCTAGGGCTGTGGTACTTTGTCTTGGCTGCCTGAGCTAACTAAGGCTGACCTAGGACTTGCCACCTAGCATTCTCTCTTCTGCTCAGAAGCCTGCAAGTTTTCAGAGCAAGGCTAGGTAAGTCCTGCAGAGAACTTTTTGTATGAAGCCAGGTATGCTGAGGTGGAGAGGGAGGAGAAGAGAGGAGAGTGGAGAAGATCTTACCTCTTCCTTGCTCTTTTAACAAAATGCTCTTGTCTATATTATCACATGGATTCCAACCATAGCCCTGCAAGACAGGGGTCTATCCTAGGCTTGGAGATTTTATTCATTTGCTCGGGAACGTGTTTTGAGCATCCACTATGTGCTGGGGCCTCTTGCTAAATGCTGGGGTGCTGCACTGAGCGGGCTGTGGCTCCCGCTCCCAAGAGGCTCAGCGAGGATAAGCCACTGGCTCAATCGGACACGGCTAGTCAGGAGTCACTGCTGGCTGTTTAGCTCTGTGCTTGAGCTCTTGGCAAACAAGAGGCAAAGCGAGACGCAGGCTGTGACAAATGCTGACAGCCCCTTGCTTTGCAGCCACAGCTGACTCCGGTTGTCCCTGGGAAGCTGAGAGCCAGAGTCACACCTAGGCAGCGTGTGTCCAGCTGTTGGCTGTCAGTTCCCACCTTCTTGTTTGCTGGCAGAGCCTTGACTCTGTCTAGCTCTCCTGCTCCCGTTAGTTCAGGGAAGGCTGGTTTCTCCCAAGTCCAGAGGAGGGGTCAACATCCTCCAGCCAGCCAACCCCATCAGATCTTTTCTACTTGTAATTCTTTTTTTTTTTTTTTTTTGACAGGCAGAGTGGACAGTGAGAGAGAGAGAGAGAGAGAGAGAGAGAGAGAGAAAGGTCTTTCTTTTTCAGTTGGTTCACCCCCTAATGGCCACTGCGGCTGGCGCGCTGCAGCCGGCGCACAGCGCTGATCCAAAGCCAGGAGCCAGGTGCTTCTCCTGGTCTCCCATACGGGTGCAGGGCCCCAGGACTTGGGCCATCCTCCACTGCACTCCTGGGCCACAGCAGAGAGCTTTACTGGAAGAGGAACTACTGGGACAGAATCCTGCGTCCCGACAGGGACTAGAACCCGGTGTGCTGGCGCCGCAGGTGGAGGATTAGCCTATTGAGCCACGGTGCCAGCCTCTACTTGTAATTCTAACCAGTGAGACACAGTGGTGCTCACAGGGGCTTTTCACAAGATTTCTCACTTTGAAATGGGCACTAAAGCAGAGTATTGTTGTGTGTGAACATGTTGCTTAGAGCCGCTGTGGTCACTTTATCACCATGAAGAGACAAGCTGAAGGACAATTGGCTGCACATGGAGGACAAAGTAGCAGAGGGAAAGACCCTAGGTTCTTGGTATTGGTTGAAAGAATTGGGGCCAATGCTGTGGCACAGTAGGTTAAACCTCCGCCTGCTGCGCCGGCATCCATTATGGGCTCTGGTTCAAGTCTCGGCTGCTCCACTTCTAATACAGCTCCCTGCTATGGCCTGGGAAAGCAGTGGAAGATGGCCCAGGCGCTTGGGTCCCTGCACCTGTGTGGGAGACCTGGAAGAAACTCCTGGCTTCTAGCTTCAGATCAGCGCAGCTCGGGCCGTTGTGGCCATTTGGGCAGTGAACCAGGGGATGGAATACCTTTCTCTCTCTCTCTGCCTCTGTCTTTCAAATAAATAAGTAAATAAATTAATGGGATTTTGTGTTGTATCAGATAATAAGTATTCTTACTGCTTAGGCCCTTTTGGACTGGGTATTTTGTTACATGAAGCTGGAAGGTTCCTAATTGTTACAGGCAGAAACAACCAACCAGCTTGTATAAGGGGTGCCCAGTGCTTCTACCACCAACGCCATGTGCGATCTCAGCCTTGCTGAACCTCAGTCTTGGCGTCCGTGCAGTAAGGGTAGGATAAAAGCCTACCCAAGCTTTTACTCTGGGCTCAGTGCTGGGAGCAGTGCCCCAGGATTTGCAAGGCAAAATGAGAAGAGCTCACTGGAGTCGGGGAAGAATGTGGCTGATGAAGAGAAGAGAGGGGCTCCCTCCTTACCGTCTGAAGGAAGGCAAGCCTGCAGGACAGAGGGAATGAGGACCGTCTGCTCGGGGCTGGGGCAGAGGCCATCCTGACTTCCCTGGCCCTCACCTGACTTTGCTCTGACAAGTGTGGGCCAGCACTTGGTGTGTTCATGGTTGTGGCGGCTGGGAACTTTGTTTCAGCTGGACCAGCTCCTGCTGGAGGGCTGAGTGTGGTGGCAGATCTCGCTGTGGTTTGCCAAAGCCATGTGCTGGTGTTTGCTAGAGAGGGGAGATGCGAGCTCATGAGAGGCACAGTTTTCCATCCAGTCTCAGAGCCACTGTGTGATGGTGAGTATCAAGTATCAACTTGACAAAGCAGAGGGGTGCCCAGGCAGCTGGTGAGCCATTGTTTCTGCAGGCATGTGCATGTGTGTGAGTGTTTGGGGTTGATACTATTATTTGAACAGATAGATGGAGTGAAGGAGAGCTCCCTCCTCCCGTGGGGGGCACCATCCTACCTGTTGAGGGCCCAAACAGACCAAAAAGGCAGGGGCAGGGAGAGTCCACTCCGTCAGCCTGAGCTGAGCTATCCCTCTTCTCCTGGCCTCAGACGTGGGCCCTCCCAGTGTGCAGGCCCTCAGGCTCCATCTGGGGCCTACACTGCTGTCTTCCTGGGTTTGAGGCCTTCAGACTCAGGCTGGAGCTGCACCATTGACCTTGCCAGGCCCCCAGATTGCCAACGGCAGGTGGTGGGACATTTTAGTCTCTGTCTTCTCATGAGCTGATGCCTCAAAATGAAGCTCTTCTGTATCCCATATATATCTCCTGTTGGCTCTGTTTCTCTGGAGGACCCTGACTTATACACACCTGGATCACAGTTGTCAGGCTTCCTGTCAAAAGCAGGTCCTGGCTCGGCCCTGAGACCTGAGGAAGCCGCTGTGTGCGGCGCCATGCTCTGGGCGTCCTCTGCATCTCCACCTCTTGATAGCCTTGCGGCACAGCTGGAGGAAGGTCCTTCCAGTGACCGCCATCTACAGCGCAGGAAACCGAAGCCCTCACATCTGGGCAAGGTTGCATGGCTGAGGACTGATGGAGCTGGCATCAAGTGAAGGTTTGTCCGAGTCCCTGCCTGCTCTGTCTGGCATGTGAGGGAGGCTGTGCGTCACTGGGGCTGATGCCTCTTCCAGCTTGCTCTCCCACCCCTCAACCAGTGACACCCGGGCCTCCACACACACACACACACACACACACACACAGGCTTCCAGACTCCTGGTGCTTCTCTGGTGCCTGCAGGACCTCTTCCCTCTGGTGTTCCCTGCCTCTTTCTGCAAAGCTTCACTTCTCTGCTCCTCCAGGGCCAGGTCAACAGCTGCCTTTGCTTTCACAACCCACTCCTTTGATCCTTTTCCCACCCAACCCAACCAAACCAACCCAAACCAAACCTTTTCCTTATACTTACAGATATTGGTATGCATTTATTTCTTCACTCAATACTCATTTGATATAATTGAGCACTTATGTACAGATATTGTCAAGTGCAATAACAAGAATGGAGCTAAACAGGCATGGTGCCAATCCTCACGGAGTTATGGTCAAGTACGCCTCTCACATGAATCCCAATTTGCTCGCTCGCTCTCTCTTTCTCTCTCCTCCCCCCATCTATCTAATCTATCATCTTTTATCTCTCTATATATGGTACTTTAAACAGTTCAGGGAAGAATGGAATTAAAAGATAAATTTATTTTTATGTAGAAACTTTCAAAATCCATCGAGTTTTTTCATAAGATGCATTTCCATGAATGCTTTGAAGACCCCATGTCTGTGTGTGTGTGTGTGTGTGTGTGTGTATGAACATGCATATACATAAATACATGACCTCATCAGGACTGTGCTATGGGCCCAGGACAATGTTTACCGCATAGTAGGTGCTCCATGGAATAAACGAGTTAATGAAATGGGGCAAAGGGCCATCAAGGGCAAAGTGGGCATCGGGGGTTCACTCCAAGGAGATCAGGAGGCCTGCATTCTGTTGCTGCATCCTTGGAAGAGGCGAAATTGCCTCATAAATGATTTTCCAGCCCGGGGCCCTGGAGAGGGCGATGGACATGGCCGAGGCCTGAGGCCAGGTCCCAGCCCAGCCCATGTTGGGAGGATGCATTATGAATGCAAGGTGTAGGAAATAGAAATTATTAAACTCGCAGATAGGAACAGAACCGCTTTTGTGTGGCTGTAGAGTTGGGAAATTATGCTGAAGCAATGCATTGCAAATCAGCCTGTGCTCGGCAGAGAGGGGCTTTTGCTCTCCAGGTCCCGGAGTTCCTCGGCAGCTTTTGTGTGCAGTCACGGAGGCCCTTCTGGGAGGAGAGAGAAGCTGGTAATTTTGTGGCTGATTGGCAGACAGTCCAGAGCCAATAAAGATATTTGTTTTCTTGCTCAAGTGCTCACAAACCCAAATCTCAGTTTCTCAATTTTATATTTCTCTCCTTGTGATTCCCCTTCTCTTCCTTTATGGAGAGAAATGAAATCTGGGCTGGCTTTCTCCATTAACATGGCTTAGGCTGGGCCTGATGGGGACCCGTGGGGAGCAAGGACATTGGCCCAGCACTTTCTCCAGGCATCCAGTTCGCTCTGGCACAATCTTCATGAATTGCCTATACACCTCTGCGTGTGCTGAGAGCTTAATGTGCACACTTCCATGCATCCACCCACCATGCCTGTGATATTTGGCTTTGTCAGCCTCATTTTGAACCTAAGGATTGGTGACCTGTCCCTAAGTTAGTAATTTGAAGCCATGTTTGTCTGATTCAGGAGTCTGGGGTCTTGTGTTCCGTTAGTACCCCTTGTAGAATCCTTGCTGATGACAAAGACCCTCACTGGCCACTCCAGGGCTGGGATCTCCAACAGGTCAATCCTAGGTCAAAGGAACATCTTGAGGTTTTAATAAAAGCCTCTCGTTTAGAGACTGAAGGGATTTTGAGACTATAATTCATTCCCTTTCCCACATGGACTCATTTTATAGATAATGAAACTCAGTCCAGAAAACTCAGAGACGGGCCCAAAGTCACAGGCAGGTGTCTAAGGGCAGATCCAGAAGTCTGTCATGCCCAGCCCGATGTCCTGTCCATTTCATCTCCAGTATCAGTCAAGACAGTGTTTGGCTGTGAGTAACAGATACCAGAAAATAGTCCCTTAACAAAGTAAGACCATTCTGAGGAGAAATAAACCAGAAACAAGAAAATCAGGTGTAAAATAAATGTAGAAGGCCACCTTAATATAAAACAAAAGGAGAAAGTATGGCAGCTCCACAGTGTTAGGGACCAAGACTCTCTATCTTGTATGGCTTCCTCCCTAAGTTCACCTCTTGGCCCAAGATGGCTCCTGGAGCTCCAGCCATTAAATCCAGTAGCTGAAAGGAGGAGGACCCTCCTTTTTGGGAGATTTTCTGGAAGTTACACCCAACAATTCTGTCCATTAGCCAGGATGTATTCTATGAACACACTCGCGAAGTGGGAGGCTGGAAAATGTCATCTTTCAGTTTGGTGCCTAGATGGAAGTTGCTATTTTGTTCTATTACTAAGAAGATATGAGAGAAAAGCTGTTAGGAAGAAATTAGATGCCTTTACTATAGCTCATTAGTCTCTAAACTGGTTGCCAGCATCATACCCCTTGGTCTGTAGCCTTAGGAGTTCCCAGACAAGATGGCAACAGTACCAGCTGGTTTATTAGTAGAAGAACAAGTTTGTGTTTTTTGTTCTTTCTCCAGATAGATTGGGCACTTTATCTCTGGAAGGGTTCTGATTTCAGATTTATATATATATATATATACACACACACACACATATATATATGTGTGTGTATATATATATAATGTGTATGTGATATATATCAATCAGTCTGTTTCTCTATAGGTAGATAGATAGATATAGTCAATTTATGAGAGTGAGAGAGAGTGAGAGAGAGAGAGATCTTAAATACCTACAATAGCTGAATCTGGGACAGGCCAAAGCTAAGAGCCTGGAATTCAGCCAGAGTATCCCACAAGGGTAGCAGGGACCCACGTCTCCAAGCCATGACCTGGTGTCTTCCACAGCGTGTGTTAGCAGGAAGCTGGAATCAGAAGCAGAGCTAGGACTCAAACCCAGGCACTTTGATGTGGGACGTGAGTGTCTCTAGCAGCATTTTAAGTCCTGGATCAAACACTGCCCTTAGACTTTTTAATATAGTTCCATCTAGCTGTTGTTGTTGTTCTAATATATTTTGGTCCATCTCAAAGACATTATTGGTGTAGCCTTGATGAATTCTTAGATTTTGTAAAATGTGAAGGTAGAGGTTTAGGATAGGGCAGCCGAGGGTGCCCATGCATATACATATTTTTGGAAGGGAAAGGAAGCCTCCACCCACAGTGTCCTGGTACTTTTCCAGTCACGTTCCAGGCTGCAAAAGCACGAAGCCCTGAGTTCGCTTATGGGCCGATTCTTCAAGTTATGTGGAGCCCAGGGCTGCTGCTTTGAATGTCTGGAGGCACTTAGAGACTTGAAATGACAGAGAAAGAATGTGAGAGCTGCAGAAGCAGCCTGGAGATGGTTGAGTCCAACCACCTGCTATTATAGATGAAAAAAAACGAGGCCCGGTGATGTCACAGGTTTGACCACGATTTGCAGAATTAGGAGCAGGATCCCACCTTTCTGATTCATAGGCAAAGCCTGGAACATTGTAGCTGACTCTCCAGCCATTTCATGTGCTGCTACTATTTCCCCAGTTACAGACTCCAAATCCCTGTCATGTTCAAAGCACTATGCAAGGCTTTGGTGTAAGAAAGATGAAAAGATGAATAAGACACAGTTCCCCTCTTAAGGAATTTACAGTCTAGAGAGGAATGCAGAAGCATGAACAGTAACCACAGGGCAAGACAGAGGGCACTTGGGGCTATACAGGCCCATAAGCGGTGATGTAGTGGGAAGAATGATTGCTTTGGCTGGGGGAGTGAAGGGGTTTGGGGTAGACCTTGTGGAGGACGTCTTTGAAGAACAGAGAAATGGAGGAAGTAATCCAGACCAGAAGACAACATAAATCCCGAGGGTATTTCAGATAGCTCATGGAAAAATGGAATTAAAAGATGCAATTATTTTGGTGCAAAGATTTTGATATTTATGCATAGTTTTTTCATAATACTTGTTTTCTATGGACTTTGAAGACCCTTGGGGAGGCCTGAGAGTCCCAGTGCTACTCCATACTCCAAAGCCCTGGGCTTTGCTGCTGGAACTCCTTGGGAGGATTTAATAGCAGAGCCCAAAGATAGAAAGACCTAGAAGGGCCTCTTCTGACTTCAAAGAGAAGTTTTAGTCCTACTATCTAGTTGAGTGGTATTCTTGCTGCTGTTTTGTTTAATTGCCAAAACCATTTTAATCAATGGTTGAGATAAACAAAACTGGTGCAGGGTGCTAACAGAGATCACCTGAGCCAGTACCTTGACAGGTGGCATCAGGCAACTGTCTGCTTAGAGCTTCCTGGGGATCTTGGTGCTCAGTGGGGGCATTTAGAGCTGAGGAAGGAGGGAGTGAGCCCTGCTGTGGATGGTGGAGGAGGGGATACGTGCCAGCTGAACCCTACAGCAGGGCATCCACAGGGAAGAGCCAGGTTGGAAAACAGAATGTCAAGACCCCAGATGGCACAGGACTAACTGGCTGCTTTGCACATGAGAGACAGAGAAGGGTGGTGGGAGACGTGTCCAGGCCCTGTGGCTTGTTAGGGCATCATCTCCATCGAGACCCTGCCACCCCCAGCCCTGTTCCAAAGCCACCTTCATTTCCACACACTGCCCCTCCTCTGCCAGTCACTCAGTCCATGCCTAAGGCTTATGTAGAGAACAGTGAGAAAAAGATTGTTGGTGGCTATGAGTGCCTCCTTCATTTGTGTGAAGGGGCAGATCTAGCTGTGTTCTAAGAGTGTTCTTTAGGAAGTTGCCCGGAAGTTGTCCTTTTTACTTGACTTTCTTCTTGCTTCTGGGGCAAGGGTGCAGGACTAGGACTTCAGAGAAGAAATGGTGAGTATAGTGGTGTTGGTGGGTGTGGTCGTGATGGTGGTGATGGGGATGAGGGTGATGGTGATGGTAGGGGTGAGGATGCTGATGGGGTGGGGGCTGTTACTCTGCCCTCCATGTTTAAGGGTTGAGATGGGAGAAGAAGGGCAGTGCAGAAGAGACTGAGCAGGACTGCTCTATTAGGAGCTGGCTGAGCATGGCAAAGATGCCCCAGGGTAGCAGCGGCAGCCCACAGCAGACCTGCTCCTGGTGTGCAGTTGGTTTCTTGGCTTGGGTGAAAGGCATTGCTTGTTCAGTCGCCTTAGCTTGGGGTCAGTGGAGCCCAGACTTGTTATTTTTCTCTTCTTATACACTCCCAGGAGCACCTATGCCTCTTCTTGAAAATGCTTTTGTCGATATTTCATTATCTGCAATAACATGTTCAGTGCCTGTTTCCTCTGATAGACAGGGTCTCTTTGAAGGTCCATTTTGCCACACAGCCCCATCCTCATGCCCTGCACAGAGTCCAGGAAGCAGCAGGTGCCTCATAAGCCTTTGCAGATGCTATGATGGCCTGGCCGAAGGGAAAGGCCATCCACTGAATCATGGGGAGGCAGAGTCTTGTCTGATTTTGCCGCCGACACTGTGGGATTGTGAGCAAGTCGCCTCCCTCTGGCCTTGTGTCTCCTCAATGACAACAGACAAAGCTAAATCTGCCCAGAGCATCGCAGTATGTTTCTTAACCCCATAAACTCATCAAATGGGACAGTTAATCGAGTTTTGGGGGGCTGGCGGAAGCTCCAGGTCTGCCCCTCACTAGCCCTGCTACCTCTGAACCCTGTGTCTTCAGCAGGAGGTGAAGATCAGTCTGCAGAGCAGGTGTAAGGCCTTGGAGAGCCTCGGCTTGCAGGACACTCGGAGGATTTATCCATAGGAGGGACGGCCACATTTGTTTTAACCAAGGACAGAGCAAAGTCTGTTCAAGGAAGAGTCAAGACATCGGCCGGGAGGTACCAAGAGTTAGCCCGGATGGACGTCAGAATTGTAGGTGAAGGAGGGGGAAGGTACAACTGTGAGGCAGTGGGATGTCTAACTTTGGGGACTGGATCAGAGCTGCTCTTGTCTGGACAAAGGGGCATGATTGGAAGCCTCAGGGGGACTGTGTCTATGGTCAAAGTCAATGGGGACAGAGACTTCCGTTCCTTCGCTGATTTCCTGAAGGCCTGGGTAACGGTGTTTGCATGGCTGCAGATTTCCAGCGAGCACCTACTGAAAGGCCTTCTTGGGGAAGAGGCTCCGGCAAGATCCAGGAGCCTTGGGGAAAAGCCTGCCAGGCCAGCAGCTCGCTCTGCTGCCTCCCGTGGGTCCCCTGGTCCTCATTCTCCAAAGGACCGAGGGCCCAGATGTCCTTGCCTGGCCCCTGCACCTACCAGGCCCTCTCTCCCCACCAGTTGGGGGCTTCTCCCTCTTGGCTCTTGGGTGGCTCGGGAGGGACCAAGCCCCAATCATCTTAGCTCCAAGAGAGAAAAGGAAGAACATCTGTTAACACAAATGCTTTTCTAATTTCTTTTTAAATCTCACTCAGCATCTGCGTTAAACAAGGCTGATCGGCTTGTACAATATTTAATTTTGGAACCGTTTCAAAAGGCGCTTGTAAGAGGGGAGTGATGGGGAGAGCAGGAGCCTCCTAAATCTTTAATAGCATGCCGGTTAGGAGCTTCCGCCAGGCTCCGTCCTAATCGCACAGAGGAGAATAAGCAGAGACAGAATTTCTTAATAACAAATACCTCTGCAGCACCTCATTAAATCACTGCATTTCAGAGGCACAGCAGGACACTTGGGTGAATAAATAGTGCAATCTCCTCGTCTGAAGGATTTTCACATCTGAGTTATTTCTCCTGCATATGAGCAGTTCCTCCTCTCTCTCTCCCCTCTCTCTCTCTCTCTCTTTCTACAAATGATTTTAGCTGATGAGTTCAATTAACAAAGACATTAGAGGCAAAGTTGGGAATGTGCCTCTCTCCTCTCCCCCATGTCCATCTCTTCCTCTCTGCCCCCCAATAACTGTAAACCTTATTTTGTGGGATTTTTTTCCCCTGTGGTTTATCAAATAGCATGGCCAAATCAGAGATGAGAGAAGGAGCGGGGGTGGGGAGGGCTACGCTGATGGAGGCGAAGACAAAGCCTGCCCTGGCCCGGTGTTTGTCAGAGTGGTGGTCAGGGAGTCTGGGGAGAGAGGCAGGCGAGGGTGAAGCCTGGGGGGCTCAGGGCCCCGTGCTACCTGTGCATGTGAGATCCCTTGCTATCCTTGGCCGCACCCCGTGTCCAATGGGGCCCGTGACAGAACCAGGGTTGGAGGAAAGCCACCTGGGTTCAGTTGGCGCCTGAGTCCTTCCTGAGGGCTGTGGTGTGTCAGGCCCTAGGCTAGATGCTTAGAGTTACTGCTGTCAGCGAACAGCCACGCCACAGGAGCTTTCTCACATTCTCTCTCTCTGCAGTTAAATCAATCCAGCCGCTAATCGATATATCAAGATTTTAATGAAGAGGCCATAAACTGGCACTCCCTGGACTGTATCCAGTTGAAAGACATTTTTTGTTTGTACCAAATACTGTTGGTTGCCTGTTTGTTTTGTTTTACAAAGTAGAATCTGTTGCCCTGGTGCAGGGTTTTTAAGAGTGTAGTTTACAACACCCTTAGTGTGTCTGGAAAACAGTTTAGAAGGGACTCCAAGTTGCTCAGCCTTAAATTCTGATCTATCTCTAAGTAGCTTAGATAGTATATTTAATGTCTTGCAATGTATAGGGGATTAGATTCTTCTGCTTTCATAAATAAACATCACCCTGAGGATAAAAATGGAACGCAACAAGTAGGTTAGGCTAAGATGGAACGAAATGGGATAGAAAGAACAGAACCTAAAGGAAGCAAGAGAAAAGAAGAGAGGAGAAAGGCAAATTATCAGCTTGGATTGCACATTGTAAGGTGAGCATTGTTCCGCTTTGATCTGCTGGTCTGTAATGCAAAATGCACTTCTCACTGCGGGACCCCAGCCACAGCCTGAAAGCCTCTGCCCCATTTGGAATGCCCCGCACCCAGCCCTCAGCTTCCCCGTTGCAGAGCAGCCCTGGACATGCTTAGCGCATTGGCCGAGAGTTCAGGCTGCAGGCCGTACTACCTGGTTTGAAGTCTACTCAGCCACGTATTTCCTGTGTGACCTTGGTTTTGACCATCGAGCAGCCAGTGGTGTGGTCGTGAGTGGCCAGTGGCACCTGTGTCCCAGGCAGATGTCCCTGCTGTCTAGAAGTGGCAGCCTTCTTTCCCTGGGAGCCCGTCTGTTCTACAAGTTGCTCTTTAGCATCCTCTCCAGTTCTGGGGGCTCGCTGAGGCCCCTAATGATGCCATTCTTACCACGCAGAGTTGGCTTCTCTGAGGGCAACCGAGAAGCCAGAGGTCCACCCTTCAAAACCAGGGGTTTTCGCATCAAAGTTCGAATTTCCAGTTTCTTTGGGGAAACAAAAAAGCTGAAGATCTGATATTAGGACCATGTTTTCTCCATGACGTAACGATGCTACATTAGTGTCCTGTGACTGCTGTCTAACAAAAGGTCACAAATTGGGTGGCTTAGATAGCAGAAACTTGTTCCCCTGCAGTCTGGAGCTGAGTGGCTGGCAGGTGCCAGGGCTGTGCTCCCCGCCGGGGGTTGGCTCTAGGGACAATCGTGTCCTCACCTCTTCCAGCTTCAGGTGCCTCCCGCAGTCCTTGGCTGTGGCTGGCTCTGCCCACCCCCATTTTGCTTGGCCCCCTGCTCCATGTATCCGTGTCATCTCCCTCTGCTTCTCTTGAAAGGACTGTGATGTCACCTGGAGCTCACACAGATAATGCAGGATGACTCCTTGTCTCGGGATCCCTAGCTTTATTATACCTGTAAAGACCCTTGGTCCCATTAAGGTCAAATCCACAGGCTCTGGGTTTTACGTTTGGCTTAGACATGTCTTTTGGGAGCTACCATTCAGCTCACGACAGATGGCTTTCCCCAGTCCCATCCAGCCTTCTTGGTTCATACAGCCTCCTGGGCCTGCTATGTGAGTCTTCCACCTCTTGATTCAATGAATGCCTGCACCACCCCAGGCCCAGTGGAGCTGTCCATCTTCAACAGCCTTGTCTCCCCGAACAAGGATGCTCAGAGATGGCTGGAGAAGTGACGAGACTTCAGAGGGCTGTGGGCCTTGTATGGGCTCTGAGGGATTAAGTGAAGTAGAAGAGGTTGGGAATCTATTAGTCTGCTAGTATGACCTGCATGCTGGGTGCTGCTCCAAGGGCTGGGAGACAGCAGCAAGCGAAATGGCAAAGGCTGTGCTATTAGGGGCTTATGTTCTAGTGGGGTGAGACAGAAACAGAACACTACGAATACCAGGTAGGAAAGGTGTGACTGAGAAAAATAAGGTAGGGGTGGGGATCTGAGTGCTGTACAACAGAGTGGGTGCTGCTCTCTCCGTAGGGAGCCAGGTGTACCAGTCAGCTTTTCATGAATGTAGTGGTGTGCCTGAGGCAGGCTCTTTTATAAAGAAATGAGGTTGATCATGGCTCATGGTCCTGGAGCTTCGCAGTCCAAGACTGGGGAAGCTCCATGGTTTGACCTCCGGTGATGGTGTTCTTGCTGGCAGGGTGCTAAGGTGGCTCAGGGCACAGCAAGAGGCAGGGAATGGGGTGGGCTCTGTGGTATAGTGAGTTAAGCCGCCACATCCCATCTCAGAGCTCTGGTCTGAGTCCTGCTACTCTGCTGCTTTATGGTCCAGCTTCCTGCTAATGCATGATGAGAAGGCAGCAGATGAGAGACCAGAATGGAGGTCCAGGCAACTGACTTTGGCCTGGCCTAGTCCTGGCTGTTGCAGCCATTTGGGGAATGAACCAACAGATGGAGCATTTCTCTCTCTGTCTCTCCCTCTCTCTGTGTCACTTTTCCTTTCAAATAAATAAATATTCAAAAAGAAAGATTAGGGAGGCTCCATCCTAAAAATCTAATCTAATTTAATCGCCTCCCAAATGCCCTGCCTCTGAACATTGTAATAGATTAACACAACTGGAGTTTGTCTGCATTCCCAAGTGGGAGTAAATAGGTTTTGGGGACCACATCCTTTTCAAAACATAGAACTAGGGAAGGTGCGCTGAGTCCTAAAATGGGGCAGGGGGTGAGGAGGTGGGAACCACCGGTACCTTTCTGGGAATGTAATCAAAGCAGAGGGATCAGCAGGTGCAAAGATCCTAAAGCAGCTGCATGCTTGGGAAGTTGAGGCATGAGCAAGGAGGCCGAGCAGCGCAGGTGGTAGGAGACAAAGGCTGCAGGGCAGGTGATGGTCACGGTAAGAACTTTGTGACGAGCTCAGCATCAAATCTACACTCTTTAACGTGTCTTCAAAGCAGGGGATCATAAGCAGAAATGAGAAAAAATAGACTTCATTTTCAGTAGCCTCACACTGAGGTTTAGAATTTTCTTTAATTATGAAAGCCGTCACCATGCACAGCATCTAATCCACAGCAATTTTGGTTGTACCTGCGACTTTATCACCAGTAGAAATCACGGGTATTTTTGCCTCGTGTTACAGTTATTACATTTATCTTGAAACATTATTTTCTCCCAGCACTACTTCAAAATCATGTAATTAGACTTGCCACTGGAACTTATTCTTTAATGCGTTAATAAAAAGCTCATATATTACTATATCACAAATTAGTTTTAAGAAATATTTTCATAACTGCATTTCAATATAATTTATTTCCTATGTAATCCTGTGTCTTTTATTTTATGCATTTAAAGACATTACTCTGGGAAGAAGTCCAAAGACTTCAGCAGATTGCCCCAGGGATGCGTGGTGCATGACAAGGTGAAGGCCCTTTGCCTGAAGCCTTCAGAAGGTAACCCCTGCCTTCCCCTTGGCTGATCTCGGGCTGCCCCGGTCCCTGCCCCACCACCCTCTACTTCATTCGTACAGAATTACAGAGTCTCCCCACTGCCCATCAGCCTTTGCCAATGCTGTTCTGTCCACTTTGGGCACTCTTGCCCTTGCCCAAGTTCTGCTTGTTCTTCCCCCCTCCGCTTTGCTGCCACCATCTCCCTGATCTACTGTATGGTGCACTCAAGTAGACCTTGGATTTGTTTGCCTTCCCCAGCAGCCTGCAAGCCTTGAGGCCAAAGACAGTGTTTGTCCCTAGGCCTCTCCCAGTTGCCTGGACATAGCAGGTGCTCTGTATGCTCACAAAGACTTCTGGAATATGAGAGCAAGTCACTCCTTGAGTCAGGAAATGTGCCTGTGATCTGGTTGGGATCAGTGCATTTTGTAAATAAAGAGAGAGGAGGTGGGGTTAGCCAGAGAAGGGGGATCGCTGGAGGAAGGGCTTGGCAACTTGGGGGAGGCAGGGAGAATCCTGTCTGAAGCAAGGGTGCTGAGGCAACAGTAGGAGACTGGGCTGTGGAGAGAGGCTGAGTCCAGTGGGTGTGTACACTGAATCCTTAGAGTTGGGGTTGATGAGCGGGAGACCCGGAGGAAGCTCCTGGCTCCTGGCTTCAGATGGGCCTCGCTCTGGCTATTGTGGCCATCTGGGGAGTGAACCAGCAAAATGGAAGACCTCTCTCCCTCCCTCTCTCACTTTCTCACTCTCTCTCTCTCTCCCTCTACCTCTCTGTAAACTCTGCCTTTCAAATAAATAAATAAATCTTCAAAAAAAAAAAAAGATGTCTCACTGATAAAAAAAAAGAGTTAGGGTTGACATAACTGGCAGTGGGGAGGGGGGCATGTGTGGAGGACTACAGCCATCCCCCACCTCCTGTCTTCTGGAGAGAATAGAACATTGTGTCTCCAGGTAGTGTGATAATTCTCCTGGCCCAGTCTCTTCCTCTTTGAGCTTCGTTTTTCCTACTTATCGTTTGCCTTTCCTTTGATGATCTCCTGTGTCTTCCAGTGGTGCAGGGGTTGCCTCTTGGTTTAGCCTAAAGGTTAAAAGAGATGGACGTGGACTTCTGTCTCTTACACCTGTTCTCTGTGTGCCTTTGAGACCTGCGAATGCCTCACACGTGCAAGTCCCCTGACTGGACACGTGCCCCCGGCCAGGCCCTTCCTGAGTGACACCTGGCTTGGGGTTAGCCTTCCTGTCTTTGCTTATCTCATGCCCTCTCCCAGGCCTGCTTCCTGTCTGGGGACCCCTCCCTACCTCGCGGGGCCCAGCTGAAATGCAGTCTTGTTTTCTGAAGTCTGTGGTGCTGTCTGGTCCCAGGCCAGTGAGTTAGCTTCCCTGGCCTGTTTCCTCATCTGCATGGGGTTGCTGTGAGGGTCGAGTGGACTAATGGGGATAAGGGGCCTTGCTGCTTCTCTTGTCCGGATGTCCTGAGAGGCTGGCCGGGGGCACACGCAGCGCTCTGACCGCGGCTCCGGTAACAGAGCAGGTCTGTAATCGCTTCTTCTCCCAGCGGCTGCGTCCCCAGGCACACACACACTTTCCTGCTCTCTGCTTGCTTCCCTCATGCTCGGGCCCACACGGATCTCCTCTATAAATCTTTCAGCGCCTGCTTCATAAGCAATGAGGCTGTGGGGCCGGGGTCGCTTCCACATCAAAGGGTTTGTCTGGCAGCTGGAGCTGGCGCTCCGGTCTTCTGAGGTTGCTAGGAAGTCTCTCCATTTGTCTGTGCCTTTGTGGGCAAGCCCCAGGGCTACCGGTCTTTACCTGGGCTGGAGTTTTGGGCAAAGGTAAATGCCACTGAGCAGGTTTCCTAAACACTGGTCTGGGAAGAGACCTGGCATGCACAGAGGGCCCCTCGGGAGGGGCATGTCTCCGCCTGGTTTCCAGCCTCAGCTTCTTTTTCCAGCTCTGTCCTCTGTGTCACTTGGACCCATTGTACAGACCAGGAAGCTGAGGCCCAGAGAGATGAAAGGATTTTCTCCAAGGCACACAGCTCGTGAGAAGTACGGGCAGGTGTAAGATCTGTGCTGATCTGCCTCCAAAACCCAGGTTCTTCCCAGTATGCCCTCTGTCTGCCCACCCTGCACCCCAGGTACATTAGGAGAACAGAGAGCCGCATCCTCCTGGGAGCAAGCGTGTGGCTCACCCTTGGTGGGGTGTGCAGAGATGTCCCCTGGTGACATGGGTTCCAGCCTGCACGGCAGCCAAACCGGGCTTCCTGGAGCTGCTGTCTCAGCATCAGGAATGTGGGATCACCTGGATGCCCGACCGCAGTGGCCCAGGTCTGGGGGAGCCTCTGGAGGGCTGGAGCCCCAGCCAGGCCATCTCTGTAACGCTACCTCCTGCTCCCCTGACCCCACCTAAGCTACTCTTGCCGGCCTGGGAACCCACACAGCTGGGGACGCTGCCAGCTCACACAGGGAGGGACTTTTTACCTGAAGGTGAGGACAGGGCCTCAGGACAGTGTCACTGGCCTCGCTGGTTGTTTCTTATCAGTGGGATCACTCACCTGCCTTTCCCCTTCCCAGCTCCCCCTGCCTCCTCTGCTCATTCCAGAAAGTGCCAGGAGCCCTGCAGGTCACCCTTCTGGGTTGTTTTCCCATGGTTGGCCATAGGTCATCAAGAACACAAACTCTGGAGGCTGCAGCACTTCCTGTTTGCTGTGTGACTTGGGTAGCTGCCCTGTGTCTCATGTCCCTGTCAGTCAAATGGGGATATGACCTGTGCTGGCTTCACAGCCTCTCTTCTGTGCTGTCCTGGGAGTACCTTGAGGTCCAGCCCACCCTGGACTCTGCCTGCTCCTGGTTTTCCTGGATCTACTTTTGCACAATCTGATTTCTTTCTGGAATACTCTCCCCCATCATTCTGCCCACCAACATCCTTCTCATTCTCCCTGCAAAAGCTCAGTGCAAACAGCCCTGGAGGAAATGCTGCCCCGTCTGTGGTCCTGTGGGCCCCACAGCACTCTGTAAGGAGTTGCCTTCCTTTCCTGGCCCTCATCTTTGAATCTGAATATGTGAGTTTGATGTTGCAGGCACTCAGTTTGCCCCCTTTAGATGAAACTGAAATCCTCTTACAGCTTAATTTATTTATTCTAAGCAAGTGTCCCTTATGTTTGTCAGCTTTCCATCACTGTAACAAATACCCGAGGGAGACCACTTAGGAAGGGGAAGGTTTGTTTTGCTTCGTGGATGTGGAGGTTCTCAGTCTGAGATCTCATGGTCTGGTGTCTGAACTCAAGTGAAGGAGGAAAATGTGGCGAGCCATGAGGCAGAGAGACAGAGCGTACTTGTTCCCCACGTCCATTGGTAGCTATAAAATCACCATGACTTGGTATTGGGGCCTCTGTCTCATCACCTCCCAAAGGCCCCCACTTTCAGACACCACAGTTGGTCTCACCCTTAATCCACTCACCATTAACATGAGACTGCAGGGACCCAGCTGCTGGCATGTGGGCCTCTGGAAGACACAGCTCTGAGCAGGCAGTTATCTCCTTAGCTCACTTTCCTGATGGTGCAAGTGAGGATCAGAGACAGTTTGTATCTTGTTCAAGTCACCTGGCTGATAGGAAGGAGGCCAAGGCTCCTGACTCTGAATCCTGGTTTCTCTCCAGTCCCAGGCTGCCCATGCTTCTCCCCTTGTTCACCTGTAGACCAGGTGAGCATCCCAGCGTCATCCAAACATTTCAGAGCCATGGTGCTCGCCCTAGATACTGGCAGGGAAACCAAGGTTCACCCACCTCTCCGTCCTTACTCTCCAGACCCTTCTCTTTGGGGCTGCTGAGTGCACGTGGGTAGAAAAGTCGGCCATGGAATGTAGATGGGGGCCCCGCGGCCCAGCCGCAGCAGGCAGGACCGCTTAACGGTTTGGAGCCACCTAGGCCTGGCTGTAAATGCTGCTTGCTCTGCTTTCATCTCCACCTTGTGTAGTGGGGATGACCCCGTAGGCCTGGTCTGGATGTGGTGAGCACTGAACACGTGAGGTTTGTGTGTCCCATAGCCAGTGCCTGGCACAGCATAGTAGTTGACACTCATGGAGGTTTGACCCCTCCATACCTATCTCATTTAGTCCTCTGGCCATCACCTGCAGTAAAAGTCCTGCCCCTTTTTGCTACAAATGAGGCAACTGGAGCTCAACCTGTTACCTGGTTACCAAATGCTGCATGGATTTCAACCAGGCCACAAAGGCGAAGTCGTGTCTGTTCCTGGGGTGCCTCCCTGACTTTGTACACCCGGCACAATGCCCCATACCTGCTTGTCAATAAATGAGGACTTACTATTAGCCTGGTGCCAGCAACCAAATCAGGAGTGCATTTTGGGGTGTTTAGCTTGCCAGTGTGGGGCTGGACATGTGAACTTGGGGCTGTGTTGCTAAGAGTGTGACATGGATGGGAAAGGAGGCTGGCATTGGGCTGTGACCATGCCAATGCCACAGAACTAAGAAAGAGAAGAAGTCGCTTATTGTCCCTTAGCACCTGGGCTGGAGGCAGAGCCCTGGGCCACTTGTGCCTGCGGTGCCCACCATGACATCCTGATGCATAGGACTTGACAGTGTCCTGTTCCCTCCCAGCCAGCTGGGGACAGAGTCCAGATAAGCTGCAGGCCTCAGGCAGCAACAGACACGGTGTGCAAAGATGCCTTCTCCCCGGGGGCTCTAGCTCCCTGGGCAGTGCTCAGAAATAAATGACAATGTGGAGCACAGAGCCAGGGAGGCCACAGGAGCTGTCTGCCCAGGGCAGCCCTGACTGTGGCATCCACAGCCAGCCTGCTCCAAAGTCAAGCTCACATCAGGAGGCTCCCATCAACTGCATCCCCGCCATGGAGCCCAGGAGGGGCGAGTAGACTATTCGGAGTGGGGACTGCTTGGTGGTCCCCACAGAACACTAAAGAGGCAGGAGACGCTTCTTGCTTTGGGTCCATTTCCTTAACCTCTCCACTGTAATACTTTTTGGGCAGTTCTCTACTTCTTTCAGGGGCTTACAGACGGCTGGAGCTGGAAGGGTCTCCAAGTTCATCTTGTCTAGCATACTCACAGGTACCCAGTGGTACCTCTGTGTGAATTTGAAATATTTCTGCCTCTGGATGGACGCAGTTCTGTGGGCTTGGCCAGCAGATGATACCTCTGTGAAGAGGTGAAAAAGGCACCCCCTGTTGGGGGCTGCATCCCTGTGCCAGGGTGCACGCCTTGGGGAGAGAAAAGTGGGTGGGGCTTTAGCCCCCAGTTGACTGTTTGGCCAGGCACCATCATAGTGTGCAACCTGCAAAACTGTATGCAGCCACAGTAAAACCTGAGCTTGGAGAGAGGTCTAAGTCCTCCATGTGGTTTACAAGTGATGTGGGAGCTGCCAGGTTTCCGCAGCCTCCCCCGGGGGCCCCCCTCCCCCCGCCACTGCTGACCCCACTGCAGGCCCCGTGGAGCTTCCTGCTGCCTCGGGTTTTGCGCTGGCAGCTCCCCCTCCCTGGAATGTGCTTGCTCTGACTGGGCAAACTGCCACTCACCATGTTGGTCTCAATCTAAGTGTCACTTCCTCCAGGTACCTTCTCTAACCTCTAGACAGGGGCAGGCCGGTCACATGACATCATTTCCATGACGAATAGCCTTCTAGGCACTTGTCATAACTACTTGTGTATTTGCCCTCCTCCCTCCCACCCCTGGACCCTGAGCTCCGTGAGGACTTGGGGCCGTTCTCTCTGCCACTGCATCTCCAGCATTGGGTGCAGAGCCTGGTGCAAGGTAGACTTGTAATGAATACGTATTTGTCATGTAGACTGAAAGACTTTTCTCTGATTTCCTTCCTGGTCCTTGGGAAAACCCCTGGCCCCAGGAACTTGAAAGGGGGATTTTTTTCATGGTGGAAATCCACATTCACAGTGAGTGTCTTGCATTAGATGCACCTCTCTGTCCATTCCGCCCGGCTCCAAGTGGCCACCAATGCACCAGCTTGCAAGTTCACCAGTTTTCCCCACGATCCTTTACCATTTTTTCACTAAACAGTATTGTGGGAAAGATAGTGGGCTCAGGAAAACACAGCATCAGCAGCACCTCAACTCTTTTTTTTTTTTTTTTTTTTTTTTTTACAGGCAGAGTAGACAGTGAGAGAGACAGAGAGAAAGGTCTTCCTTTTGCCGTTGGTTCACCCTGCAATGGCCGCTGCGGCCGGCGTGCTGCGGCCGGCGCACCGCGCTGATCCGATGGCAGGAGCCAGGTACTTCTCCTGGTCTCCCATGGGGTGCAGGGCCCAAGCACTTGGGCCATCCTCCACTGCCTTCCTGGGCCACAGCAGAGAGCTGGCCTGGAAGAGGAGCAACCGGGAAAGAATCCGGCGCCCCTACTGGGACTAGAACCCGGTGTGCCGGCGCCGCTAGGTGGAGGATTAGCCTATTAAGCCACAGCGCCGGCCTCAACTGTTATTTTTAATCAACCATTGATCTTGCTTCCATCGGATTTATTTTCAGCATAGGACCTGTGGGCCAGCGTTAATTTGCATGCCTGACTCTGCCCCCTGGAAACTGACCATCTTCGACTATGTCCTGAAACACAGGCACCTGGCTCCCTGACCCCTTCTCCTCTCCTGTGGGGGCACAGACACTGCCAAGTGCAAGGGCCCAGGCCTGGAATTCCAGCTAACTTCCCTGTGCTCAAGACTTGGCCCGAGAGTGACATCTGGGCTTTAGCCTTCCTCCAAGTTCATCATACGTCTTTTCTTTTTTGTACTTTATTCTTTCAACTAACGTGAGCCAGTGTGTGATACTGGAAGCTGGGATCAAGGTGGGATGGGGAGTGGGATTTCAAGATGAGTCCATCTTTGCCCTGCCCCAAAGTCACAGTCAAGGAGAAGAGGGATATTTGGAGATGAGTATCCACAGTCAATATGGTACATGTGAAGCAGAAGCTTTGCACAGAGGTTGGCAGGGGGAGGGGAGCCAGTTAATCTACTTCGGAACATGTTGGGGCAGGCTTGATGGAAGCCATGTGCTTTGTGTTGTGTCTCTGCAAGGTGAGAGTTTGAAGTGATGGAGACATTCCAGGCAGAGAACAGCACTGGCAAAGGTGTGGAGGCTGGAAGGTGGATGATGTCCTAAGTGCACGGGAGACAGTGGTGGGAGACAGTGGTGGGAGACAGGCAGCCCAGCCAATCTGAGAAGCTCACCATGTGTGACTTGTCCATGCACTACCCGCCTCTCAGCGCAGACCGTGGGGGCCTTGAGGGGAGGGACTGCGTGGCTGCTGCAGTCTTTTTTTTTTTTTAAAGATTTTATTTATTTATTTGAGAGGTAGAGTTACAGTGAGAGGGAGAGACAGAGAGAGGTCTTCCTTCCATTGGTTCACTCCCCAGATGGCCACAATGGCTGGAGCTGCACCGATCTGAAGCCAGGAGCCAGGAGCTTCTTCTGGGTCTCCTATGTGGGTGCAGAGGCCCAAGCACTTGGGCCATCTTCTACTACCTTCCCAAGCCACAGCAGAGAGCTGGATTAGAAGAGGGGCAGCTGGGACTAGAACCGGCGCCCATATGGGATGCCGGCACCGCAGGCAGAGGATTAACCTATTGCGCCACGGCGCCAGCCCCCTGCTGCTGTCTTGTCGCTGTCACAGATCCCGGCTCAGGGTCATCTGGACAGTAGCTAAAGGAAGAGCCCAGGCCTGGCTGGGCTAGGAGCAGGTCCACCTGGAGCCAGAACAGATCCTCCCCCGTGAAGTCTGAAAGGAAGCACCTTGCAGCTCAGTCTAATTGCAGGGTAAGTGAGCGGGCCTCCCTCATGGTTAATTTGCCTGTGCCTTTATTGCTGGCAGAAGACGGATGACTCACGGAGGGTATTCCACGTAGGCCTGCCAGTAATTGTCTTTATGACTTCACGAGCCTTTTATGGCCCCCAATGGGAAAGGTGTTTTATTTTTCTTCTTCTCATTCTCCATGTTCAGCCAGTAAATAACCAGCTTTCTGGGAGCAGGACGAACGTCAAGTTCCGGCCCTAGCTGAAGCAATCCCAAGATGGCCCATTACCATGGGAGTGGAGGTAGGGTTAGAGGCAGGGGACCAGGGGGCTCCCCCAGGAGTATGTGAAGTGGGGGATCCCCAGCAGTGATTAATATACACATCATCAAAACTTAAAAATGAATGAATGTTTCTCTTCAGCAAATTTACTTTCTCAATGATGCTTGGCTTAGATTAATGATAATGTGAGTTTATGTTTCCAAAGTACACGCAGACTGCTCTGCTTGGAGGGCTAGGAGGAGGTGGGGGGGGGGAGTGGGTGGATGGGGAGCGAATCTGAGGTGGCCCAAAAGAGAGTTTCGTGGGTGGCGGGCCCCAAGTACATCATCCTCCAGTAACATCCAGTCGCTATATGTGCAAGACGCGCCACAGGCACAGGCTTGTTAAATCGATGCAGACTGTAGGATCATCTAGTTCCCTGGGCAGAAAGAGCCTTCCAGTATTTCAGTGAGTCTGGAGCTGGCTCCTGCCAGCTTGCAAAGCCCAATTGTTAAATTTTGGGGAATTTTGTGAGCTGTTTCACATCATGTTGGGAGCCTGGAATCAGCCGTAGTGGGATTACTTACACCATGGAGATTGGCCTGCCCTACAAAGCCACCTCCACCCCCTCCCCTGACTGGTTACTCAGTATTTATTGGCACTTGTCATTGGAGCCATCGGTATCACTGGAATGTTCAAGCAGGGGGTGAAAGACCACTTGGCAGGGTAAAAATTAGAAGCACTAACATCTATTCATCATTTACTACGTGCTAGGTACTGTGTGGAGCATTTTGTATTTATTTACTCATTAATCCACTCAACCTTATGAAGATGGAAGCAGAATATTCTAGAGACTAAAACCTTACCAGGAAGACTGGGTATCAGAGTCAGAGCTAGACGGGGTATTAGATCATATCCCCATTCCCCAGATGAGAAAACTGAGAGCCAGAGCGGGGAAATGGCTTGGCCAAGGTTGCAGCTTGCTGATGGGTTGCCCGCCTCCCCAGCCAGCATCTGTTCTACTTTTCTTCTTCCAGCTTGCCCTGCTGTGGCACTGTCTAGACAAGGCAAGAGCTGAACCCAAAGGCCTGGGACTGACCCAGAAAAGGCAGCCCCCTGCAAGCCAGAGTCTGTAGAATGAGACCCGTGGGCTCGTGTGTTGTTTCCATTGCTTCTGTCTGAGTGATGGGGGCTTGACTGCTCCCTGGTGCCCAAGCCCCATCCAGAGCTGCCTTTCCTTTCCTTCTGCCATTGTCGGAAGATCCCACTGGAATCAATTCAGACTCCAGTCTCTCCGCAACGACCATCTGGAATAACAAGAAGCAATAAATAATAAAGACCCGAACTGGAGCTCTGCCTGTTAGCCCAGACTCCTTCACTAAGGGGTGTGGAAGGAGGACAAAGGTGGGCTGAAACTCTCGCAGCCAAATGGTTAGCCTGGAGGACTCACTGGTAAGCGCTGGTGGTGGGGTGGGGTTCAAGGGCAGCCCCAGGTGGACCAGGGTTAGGAAAACAAGGCCTCTGGGGAGCGGAGGCTCTGCAACCTGCTATCCCTGATGGCTCTTGGCGTGAGAAAGGTGGCCCCAGTCCTGGAGGGGAAAATCCCCTCAATTCTTAAATATACAGCTGTATTCTAATGTAGAGCGCATTCTAACATGGTCAACATTCCAATGTAGACTAGAGGATCATAGAGTCCCTGGGCTGAAGGGGCCTTCCAGAACACTTCTCTGCCTCCCCGCCTCAGTGGGCGTTGCAGGCAAGGCAGGGAGCCACAGAGGAAAGACAGGGGTGGTAGTGCCAGCACGTGTGTGCCACCCTGCATGAATAAATCTGCCTCTTCCAGGCTCAGTTTCCCTAATCAGCTAAAATAGGGGTTTGAGACTCTAGGATCCTTGCCAGCTCTCATATTCTAGATGCTAAACAAAAGGCAACATTTCAAAGATGGAATGAAACACTCTCTCTCTCTCTCTCTCTCTCTCTCTCATACACACAGTTGACAAATAGGGAGAGCTTTCAAAAATCTCATTCAAATTATTGCTGGATTTGTCTATTAGTGAGATTTGTTTCTTTGCATGTGCTAATTGGTCTTGGCATTAATTAATCTGATTTCATTATATTCTCTTTAATTTGTCAAGATATCATTTTGTTATTGGGTGACGGAACACTTTGGAGGATTGTTAGAATTGGAATATATTTTCCCCCCTTTTCAAGTTCCTGGAGAAAAGTCGTTATCAATTAAGTTAATTTGCATACACATTAGGTTAATCGTTTTAGTTTAGCCAAATTTGTGGAAATTTACATAGCAAATTGACCCTCCACATTTCACTTAAACATATGTAGCACACCGAGTAGTGCATTTTGAGTTGCTAATGAAACTGGGGTTATTTTACACGCTTCTTTTAGTCAAAGAGGTCTAATTAGACCAAGTAATTTTTTATTTCATCCGTAATTGCAAAACAAATAAGCTTCTTGGCATTTTTTTTTTCTAGCGGCAGCATCCCACGGACAGGGACGTTAATAGGGAAGTCATGTTTTCCTAATTAAGCCCGGTTTGATTCCTGCTCACTGTTCCAGCGTCAGCCCTCTCCAGCTCTCTCCTAGGTGCTCTTCTGCCTGAGTTGCTAAGCCTCCTGGTATACCTATTAATAGAAGACTCCCCCACATGGAGCCAACTGAATTAAAAAATGTAACTGGGAAGGCAGAGTGGGAATTTTGACAGATTTGTTTTTAAAAAAATTTTTTTTTATGCCAGAGAGGAGAAAGTTGAATTCAAAAGGGGGGTCTCGCTTCTTTCCATCAGGGGAAGAAAAGAGAGAAAAATAGCTTTTGTTCTCCCCCAGAAAAGAATTTGGCATAACACATTGGTGATGTTTCAAAAGTGACTCCAGGGGCTATCTTATTCAGTGTTGGAAAATTGGCTGCCGTCTTCCCCACCAGGACTGCAGAGCCGTGGAGAGCTCACAGTCACGTGGGATAGCTGCAAAAAATGGGATCTGAGATTGGAGCCTCTGCTGAGGGGAGGTGCAGGGGGGCTTCTCCTGGCCTCTGTCCCAGTGGGAGTGGGTGTTGAGGTGAGGGGTGTGTTGGGGTGGGGGTGTTGTGGAATTCTGTGGAAGTGTGCTCCCACTATTTCTTCCAATTTTACCCCCAGGACACAGAAGAACCTGACCCACTGCCTATGCCAGCTTCGTTTTTCTCCTTCCAGTACACATGATTTTTACCGAGTTGTAGAGGTGGATCTGGGATGGATGCAGGGAAGGGCTGGGCAGGTAGAGATGGAAGGGAATGCCGTACCTTCTGCAGAGAGTCCAGAGACTCGAGTTCCAGTTCGCGCTCAAGGCTGCACGAAGTGGCCTCCATCCTTCTCTCCTCCCCGTGTGCCTGCCCTTTGCATCATAACTGGGCAGCTCTTTTCATCAAGAGGTGGCGTCTGTTCCCACACTCTTTGAACGGGGTTTGTCCTGTGACTTGCTCAGGTCAGCAGAAAGCCACAGACATGATGATGAGCCAGCTCCCAGCCCAGTGCCCTAGAGGCTCTCTTGCCTCTGTTCACTGCTGCTACGCAGGACCTGCTGGATGGGCTGGAGAGACGTGGTTTAGTTGCCCAGTTGACTGTGACCCTTCAGAAGCAGAGCCTTGCAGCTGACCTGCAGGTGGCTACAGGTTGCCTGAAGGATCCCAGCTGAGCCCAGCCTAAATTTCCACTCCACAAAGTGTGAGCTAAGTAAAAAGTTGTTGTGTGTAGGCACTGAGTTTTAGGGCGATTTACTAAGTGGCAAAAACTAACTACTGCCACCAGCAACTAGTGGCACATCCTTGAGAAAATTCTCCTTTGTGCCTGAGTTTCAGTCCCCTGATATGCGAAGCCAGTTGGGATTGCAGGATGTCTAAATTTCCTCTCAGCATCATAACACTTTAGAGTACCATCCTGCTGTATCCAAGCAGGCTGCCATTGAACGGGAAGGGACTCCCCACGCAGGCACTGTAGGCTGTGATGTCACTGGTGCACTCTGGGGGAAATGAGTTTATCAGCTGCTGTCTAGATGAGAAGAGGGCATCATGGATATAAGGTAGAAAGAGGGCATCATCTGTCTTGGGACAAAAAACAGAAAATCAACAGAAGCAAGAATCAGTGCCAAGATATGGTGAAGGGATGGGGTGTGTGTGTGTGTGTGTGTGTGTGTGTGTATGCTCTGGTGAAGTTTCTGAAGATAAAGTTACTGAGCCCCCAGAGGTCAGTGGAAGGGGTGTCCTTTGTTTGAGTAACCATTTGAGTCTGTTCACATCAGCTATTCAGCAGGCTCTTGGCTTGGAGCTTCATCAAAATGGGGCACCCAGTCTGTGAGCTGCAGACCTAGCCAGAGGCCCCCAAAACCCACGGCCACCGGAAACATGAGCTGGTTGGCAGGGTTTAGAGTGGGGTTTCTCAACTTTGGCGCACCATCATCCAGATGCCAGGCACACACAAGACACTTTTAAGGCATGCCCAAGTTAGGTGCAACTCCTGGGAAGGGCGCTTAACCCCTGTCTTTAGCAAAGAACATACTTAGGTTATCAACTGATAAATGGATATACAAAATGTGATCTTTCCATGCCCTGTGATGTTATTTGGCCTTTAAAAGGAGAGAAATACTGATGCATACCACAACATGGATAGCTTGGAAATCATTATGCTTACTGAAAGAAACCAAGCCATAAATGACCATGTACTATGTGGTTCCACTCCTCTGGAAGTCCGAAATAGGGTAATCTAAAGAGAAAAAAGTAGACGGGCAGTTGCCTAGGTCTGGGGTGGAGAAAATGGAGACACAGAGTAAAGACAGCTAAGAGGTATGAGGTTTCTTTGGGGGGTGATGAAAATGTTCTAGAACTGTCTGTGATGATGGTTACATAACTCTGTGAATATATTAAGAACCATTGAATTATACACTTTAAATGGGTGAATTGTGTAGAATGTGAATTATATCTCAATAAAGCTGTTAAAAAGAGAGCACACTTAGGAGCAGAATGATTAAGAATGAGTGGTGCAGTGCTTAGCTTACATAATCAGGGCTTCATGTTTCTGAAATGAATGAATGGTCCATGAGTAAGTGAATGAATGTCATTCTATGGTACAACTTGAATTCATTGATTTACTCAAGCAATGTATTTGCTGTTATGTTCGGATGTTAATGTTCCCCAAAGGCTTGGTTTCCAGGGTGGCACTGTTGAGAGATGATGGGAGGAGGCCTGGAGTCATTGGGGCATGCCCTAATGAGGTGGTTTCCTGTGGCTTTTTGAGTTCTTGAGGGTTTTTATGAAAGTCTGAGTTTGGGCCCATGGATCCCCTCCCTGCTTCCTGGCTGGAGATATGAGCACTTGCTCTGATACCTGCTCTGGTCATTGCCATTTGCTGCCCTCACCAGAGGCCAAAGCCATGGGGCCCCCAGTCTTGGAGAGTGACCCTCCCATCCCATGAGCTAAGTAACCCTTTTCTCTTTATAGAGTTAGCTGCCTTGGGTTCTTCATTGCAGCGGTGAAGAGATGACTAATACATTTTCAAACTTAGATTTTGAAATGGAATGCATTACATCTGAAATACCTCTGCATTCCTAGAGACCTGTGAGTTAAGACATGCTCCTCTAGGAATGTCTGCGTTAGGAGAAAAGCCCCGTTGCGTGGTAGTGCGGGCTCCAAACAGGTCTGAGCTTTCCCTGTTCTCTTGGATGGCTGAGGGCAAAACTGACCCCATGAGTTTCTGCTGTCTAGTCCACACCTGTTGGGCCCTTCCTGTTTTCCTGCTGGTCACTGCTGCAGAGGTCCCAGCAATCCTTTTTTTTTTTTTAAAGATTTTATTTATTTATTTGAGAGGTGGAGTTACAGACAGTGAGTGGTTCACTCCCCAAATGGCTGCAGCAGCTGGCCAGAGCTGTGCCAATCCAAAACCAGGAGCCAGGAGCTTCTTCCAGGTCTCACACATTGGTGCAGGGACCCAACCGCCTGCACCATCTTCTACTGCTTTCCCAGACCATAGCAGAGAGCTGGATTGGAAGTGGAGCAGCCAGGACTAGAACCAGTGCCCATATGGGATGCCGGCACTGCAGGTGGAGGATGAACCTACTGTGCCACAGCACTGGCCTCACATCCCTTATGTTTAAGCGGAAGTCTGACACCTTCTATCTCAGCTTCCTGATGCTAAACCAGAGAGGGCAGACACTCCACTGAGCACAGCAGCTAAGGCCAAATGCTAGAGCAGCCAAGGTCAAGGCATTAAACTTGATGCTGGAAGACCCAGCATATCCTGCTGGAGAAGATGGGTGCAGTGCCCTGGGCCAGTCAGGAGTCCTGGGTGGCTGAGAGCAGGGAGACTTGTTCCCTCAGTCTTTGAATCATGCAGGTCATAAGGTCAACTTTTGCTTTAGTGAACTCTCACCTTTGCTCTCAGCACCTCTTACCCACCATGGGGTCCCATTCTGCTTCCTAGTCCTCTAGTCCGCTGCTTTCCTGAAGCATCCTTGTACCCATGCCATTGGCTTAGATACAATAATTGCCTCTATTTCCTCTGACTTACTACATGGCTGGAGGGGAAGGGCTGCACTTGTTCATCTTTGTATCTGCCCAGTGCTTAACAGACTGCCTTGCACCAATTAGTAGTATGTGTTAGGGAGGGCATTTGGCACAGCGGGTAAGACGCTGCTTGAGACACGTTGCATTCAATATCAGAGTGCCAGGATTTGAGTCCCAGCTGTGTTCCTGATTCCAGCTTCCTGCTAATGGGAGGCGGTAGGTGTTGCTCAAGGTAGTTGGATCTTTGCTACCAGTGTAAGAGACCTAAATTGAGTTCCTGTCTTCTGGCTTTGACTTGGCCCACCTCTGGCTGCTGTATTTGGGAGTGAGTCAGCAGATGGGAGACCTTCTCTCCCTGTGTGTAACCCTTACTATGTTTGCCCTTAACTCTCCAACTCCTGTGGAAGGGTGACACAGCCTGGAATTTGTGCAGCAGCAGCAGCAGCAGCAGCAGCAGCAATGTGTGGAGGCACAGCAGGAACCTGGTATTAACCTTGACTCTGCCATTAACTGTGTGATAGCCAGACAAAGCATCTCAGATCTTTGGACCTCAGTTTTCACATTTATGAAATGAAATGACAAAGTAATGTAAGTGGATGTACTTTCTACAATGTGAAAATTTTTTAAAGATTTATTTATGTATTTGAAAGTCAGAGTTACACAGAGAGAGAAGAAGAGACAGAGAGAGAGAGGTTTTCCATCCACTGGTTCACTGGCCATTTGGCCGCAATGGCTGGAGCTGCGCCATTTCGGAGCCAGGAGCCTCTTTGGGCTCTCCCACGCGGATACAGAGGTGCAGACTTGGGCCATATTCTACTGCTTTCCCAGGCCATAGCAGAGAGCTGGATCAGAAGTGGAACAGCCGGGTCTTGAACTTGCACCCATATGGGATGCCGGCACTGCAGGCAGTGGCTCCAACCACTATGCCACAGCGCCAGCCCCCACAATGTGAAAATTGCTATACAAAAGCAAAGTACTAGACTTCTTAGTAGGACTCCGTGTGCCTTCTTCTCTTGGGAACTGCTGGTGCCCTGAGCTTATCATCAAGTGGGAACTACTCAGGGTTGGATGTGCCACCTCCTACTCTCATAGGCCCCACCCACTTGTCCCCTGGCTGATCCGGGAGCAAAGTAGAAAATGGCATTTCTGAATGAGGCTGACAGTTCACCAGGCACGGGAACCCACCCAGTTGTGACTCAGAGTTTTGGAAGCACAGATAGAATTAAGGAAATGTTAATGTATTCGCATCACTTTGCCTCCTGCCCACACAGGCATAAGCAGTAAGGAGGGAGGATGGGATGGGAGAGGGGGCAGGGAAATGGAAGGGTGGGAGTTGTGGGACTGGGCTCTGGGGTGGGACTGGGTGGAGACTGCAGGGTCTCAAGGCTGCCTGGCTACTGCAGCTGGACCCATATCCCCAGGAGACAGGGAGGGATGTGCTGGCATCGGTCTCTGCCAGGTTCGTCCATGACTCAGAGCGCAGTATCAGCGTCAGCACGGGGCCAGAGCCAGTGGGGCCCTTGGGTCCCAGTGTGTGCCCACACGGGGCATGCAGGAGGTGAGGGGATGCATGCTAGATCACCCGAGCTGGCTGTTTTAGCCTCGGTGATATGGCTTGTCAATGGCAAACAGCCATTTAAAATCTATGTCTTTTCCAAATGAGGTCCCTGAATGTTGTATGTTTAATCTCTGTCTACCTGAGCGCTTATGCAGGAAGGCCGGCTCCTCAGGGCTACCTCGGCATGGAACCCTGGGGCACTGTCTCATTTTCTCCCCCTCCTGCAGGGGGCTCCGAGACCGAGCCTCGAGGGGCTGGGAAGAGAGGCTTCCAGGTTGATGGATATATGTGGAGGAGCCTTGTAACACTGTTTGTGTGCCCATACTTTCCATCACTGAGTGCAGATATCTGTTGTATAATTTGCCAAGAGCCAAGGGGATGCCATCGTGGGTAAAAGACACTCGGTCCCATCCTTCAGGCTCACAGGCCTCCTGAAATCTATGCTCTGACTCTTCCCTGAAGTCCTTTCCTCCACCATCTAGCACCTGGTGCTAAGTGGTCCCTTTACAAGAAACAAACAAACAAATATGTACTTCATAATACTCAGACAAAACTTGGGGATTTGGTCCCATTAGGGGGCTTCTGGGAATGTACATAGGGTGGCCCTCTGGGTACTTAGAAGGAAGATTGCTCTAGAATTGGTGTGGGGGTCCTTTCCAGGTGGGAGGGGCCGTCAGGAAATGACATGGTATTTTTGCCCTGGGGAGAATCTTTTTTTTAATTTATTTAAGATTTATTTGTGTCCAGCGCCGTGGCTCAATAGGCTAATCCTCCACCTAGCGGCGCCGGCACACCAGGTTCTAGTCCTGGTCAGGGCACCGGATTCTGTCCCGTTGTTCCTCTTCCAGGTCAGCTTTCTGCTGTGGCCCGGGAGTACAGTGGAGGATGGCCCAAGTGCTTGGGCTCTGCACCCCATGGGAGACCAGGATAAGTACCTGGCTCCTGCCATCAGATCAGCGTGGTGCACCGGCCGCAGCGTGCCGGCCGTGGCGGCCATTGGAGGGTGAACCAACGGCAAAAGGAAGACCTTTCTCTCTGTCTGTCTCTCTCACTGTCCACTCTGCCTGTCAAAAAAAAAAAAAAAAAAAGATTTATTTGTTTATCTGAAAAGTGGAGTTGCAGAGGCAGAGACAGAGAGAGAGGGAGGTCTTCCATCCACTGGTTCACTCCCCAAATGGCTGCAATGGCCGGAGCTGCACTGATCCGAAGCCAGGAGCCAGGAGCTTCTTCTGGGTCTCCCACATGGGTGCAGGGGCCCAAGGACTTGGGCCATCTTCTACTGCTTTCCCAGGCCATAGCAGAAAGCTGGATTGGAAGTGGAGAAGCCGGGACTAGAACCGGGACCCATATGAGATGCTGGCACTGCAGGTGGCAGCTTTACCCATTATGCCACAGCTGGCCCCCCTGGGGACATTCCTATTTTTTCTTCTGACAACCTCAGCCTCATTCAACTGAGCCTTTAGGAAAGGCCCCGTATAAGATCAGTGACCCTGAGGAAAGACCCTTTGAGTCAGTTGGAGCTCTGGGCATGGAGGCCCAGCCAGGGACCCTGGGCAGTGTTTCTGAGCCTCCCAGGTGCGACTCTTCTCCGCTCTGAGAGGCTGGGGACCCTTTAGAGAATTACTTGCCAGGAAATACAACCATTTTCTCCTGCTTTCTCTCTCTCTCCTCCCCTTCTCGGGGCTTGAATGTTTTAAATGCCAGTCTTCATGGTTTGATGGAGAATTTTACACTAATGCAGAGTATTACCTAGTTAATTTGACTAGAATAGACTATGATTTTACACGGTGAGGCTGTTGCCTCCTGAGCTAACAGTTCCATTACTGTGGGCTGGGCGGCCCCTGCTCTCCGGCAATCTGACCAGCTGGGCAGCATCTGCAAACACACTTGCTGGGGCCCCCTCTGAGAGCCAAGAGAACAAGAGAGGCACCCAGCAGAGCTCTGGGGCCTTCAGTCATTCACTAACTAACTCATTTACAGCTTTACTCCACACCTGATTCACTCATTCCTTAATTAAGTTCATTCATATCATCCCTTCATTCAACAAGCTTTTAGTATGCGTCTGAGATGTGCCAGACCCAGTGCTTGGTCCTGGCATGAGTAAGCCCCAGTCCCTACCCTTTAGGTGCTCACAGTCCTGCCAGGGGAGAAGGCTGCAAACGGCTAAGGACACCAGGACACCGCAGTATAACCCAAACAAATGCAAAGCCCCGTGGGAGTCCAGGGGAGACTCTGGCTGCTTGGGGGGCTGTGGCAGCCTCCATGGAGGGTTGAAGCTAAAAGGATCCTGGAAGGACATTCACCAGGCAAGTTCAGTAGGATGTTGACTTGACAGTGGGATTGTCAGTTGGGTACAAAAAAGAACGTTAATACGGGAGCTACATCCTAGAGACAGGCGCCAGCCCATGGATATCTTCTGGGGTTTAGAAAGAGGCAGATCTGACCTTGTCACCAGCCCCTCACTCTACCCTAGTACCCAACATTCCAGTCCGTGGAGAGGGCGCAGGCCATCAGCCTAGTGGACACAATTGAGACGTTCCCTCGCCCTTCCCACAGCCAGGAGAGGGGAGCACTGTGGGAATTGTTCAGGAGATGGGCAGGGCTGGCAAGAAGAGAGACTGACACCTCAGCCAAGCCTTGGGAAACGCTCCAGGGTTCTGTGGGGGTGGAGGGGGGTGAGGGGCTTCATGGGAGGGCCGGACGTGTGGCCTTTGCTTGCGTCTTCCCCGCAGATTTCTGAGATGGGAGTAGGCAGATAGGAAGGTGGGGGCTGACCGGCTTGTGGACACAGCCTGTTTTTTTTTTTTTAATTTTTTGACAGGCAGAGTGGACAGTGAGAGAGAGGGACAGAGAGAAAGGTCTTCCTTTTGCCGTTGGTTCACCCTCCAATGGCCGCCGCGGCCAGCGCGCTGCGGCCAGCGCACCGCGCTGATCCGATGGCAGGAGCCAGGTGCTTCTCCTGGTCTCCCATGGGGTGCAGAGCCCAAGCACTTGGGCCATCCTCCACTGCACTCCCTGGCCACAGCAGAGAGCTGGCCTGGGAGAGGGGCAACCGGGACAGAATCCGGTGCCCCGACCGGGACTAGAACCTGGTGTGCCGGCGCCGCAAGGCGGAGGATTAGCCTAGTGAGCCGCGGTACCGGCCGACACAGCCTGTTGACACAGCTAGGACCATAGCCAGAAGGGACACAGTGTAGTGAGTCTGGGAGGAAGACGGGGTAGTGACTCCTGCACCCTAATTCTCCCCGGAAGAGTTCACCGATCTGAGAGAGCAGGGAGTAGATGAGAAACAGTTGCCATGGGGCTGTCCAAGTGGCTGTGACAGCAGAAGTAACAGCGTAGCCTGTAAGGTGCTACAGACTTGGGCGGGGCCTCAGGGGGCCGTGGCTGCCCCTTCCTGATATGCACGCAACAAGGGTAGCAGGTGAAGCTGACCACTTGTCTAACACAACCACGTGTGTCTCCTGCATAGACTGCCACAGGAGTGGAGCTGCCACAGGGGCTGGAACTAGGCTTAGTCCATTGGAGGCCTCCCCATGGGATCAGACCTCTCGTGAGGCACAGTGACTCCAGCCAGCTCTCCTAGTCTCCACCCTTCCCGCCCACCCTGTTCCCAGACCCAGGAAAGTCGGCTAGCAACTTAGCACGCCTGTCCATGAGGCTGATCATGAGAGATTTCAGAGAACATGGTGGCAGGTGCAGCTAAACACATCCTGCTGTATACAAACTGTTCAATAAACTTGCAAAACGAAGAAAAGGGGGTGAGAATTCCAGGTGGCGGTGACCACAAGGATAGGGGCACAGAGTGGAGGGAGCCAGCAGCACAGAAGGCTGAGTGGTGGCATGAGCCTGGTGGGCAAACGCAGAGGCCAGCAGAGGAGGAAGCACAAGGGTGATCGCACGCTCTCAGAAAGAGCGCGGCGATCATGTCCAGTAACAGGCACATCGGGCACAGGGAGCACTCGGCCTGGGCCCTGTGCTTCAGAAGAGCCCAGTTAGCCCCATCCTCACCACTGCTAAGTTTATTAATGGACACAGGGGTGCTTGTGTGATTGGGTTCAGTGCTCACCACTAGCTTGGAGTGGGCCAGACTTGAGACATCCACCATCATGGCGAACACTTGCTCAGGCCCCGGGGAAACACCACTCCATGTCTCTTGCCTTGTATGCCAGAAACAAAAGGAAGCAGAGGAAGAAGACTGTGAAAGTTTGGGGACTGTGGTGTTGCCCACATCAGGGAGACAGGGCTTTTGAGTGGGTGGGTAGGGGTAGGGGTAGGTGTGGGAAGGCCAGGGATTCAAGCAGTGGAAACGCTTGGATGTGAGATCAATTAACTTGTCAAACGCTGCCTCTCAGAAAGCACAGGTGCAACAGATTCTTTGATAATGAATTATCCGTGGTGCCGAGTGTCCATTTTCTTGTTTGTGTGCAAATTAGTGGTTTTGGAACTATTCACTAATTAGTGGATTATTTACTATAGTTGCATGGAAAATGGAGAAATACTTTATACTATTAAAGAACTCATAGTTCTCTTAAATTTGTACATAGGTATATACAGATGCACAAAGCTATGTTTGCATTAGGTGATACTAACACTTATAACATGTATAAAGTGTGACATGACTTCATAGTATGGTGTGTATCTAGATGTTTTTGTGAAAGACAGTGACAAAAGTGAACCATTTTATGTTTTCTGTAATGATTATTTATCCTATGTGACTGCCTTACAATGTTTGAAAACAAATAAAATTCAGTGCTCATTTCTGAATACATATAAGTGTGGTTTTAAGAATCTTATTATCAGTTCCAATTTCTACTGCCTTAGTAGAGAAGTTTCTCCAAATTGAAATTAATGAAAAAAACTATCTAAGGATTACAATGACTCAAGAAATTGTTGTCTAAGTTGGCGTTGATCTCAATAGAACACAAATTATGTAAACATCTTGATTATAACTACATAATTAGGGATTCCGTTTAAATAAAGGCAAGGATAATAATTTTTGTGTAAATAATAATAGCTTTTGAATTATTTTATCTTTCTTTTAATACGCATTCAAATAGTGTCAGGACCCAAACATGTGCAGCAACAAGTGAATTCGTCTGTCTTTGATATTTACCACATCTCAGTGATACTGAAAGACACCCAGGGCTGTGGGCCTGTGTTGTGATGGTCAGAGAATGGCTGGGTCCATCCAGGCTGCTATGATCAAATACCATCTGCTGGATAACTAATTAAAGACAGTTCCGGAGGCCGACGAGTGCAAGATCAAGGTGCTGGCAGATCTGGTGCCTGCCTGGTGAGGCTCTACTTCCCGGTTCACAGATGGCACCTTCTCAGTGTGTCCTCCTGGGCTGGAAAGGACAAGGGAGCTGTCTAGGGCCGCTTTGATGAGGGCAGTAACCTCAATCTTGAGGGCTCAGCCCCAGGATCTCATCACCTCCCAAAGGACCTACCTCTTCATAAACCATCACCTTGGGGTCTGGAATTTTAGCATATGGGAGAGTACATGCAATCAGTCTATAGCAGAGGATAAACATATTTCATCACATGGTTTGTGATGTTCATTTGAAGTCTTTAAATATTTAGACCCATGGTTTGTGGGCCTTGTACCCTAGCCCTGGGCATAGCTGGTCTTACTCATTCTTTGTGACAATCTTGGACAGAGAGAGGGGTCTGGCAAATGGTTAACACCTCAACGGGCGAGGCATTGACATTTAAGGATATTCTTGTTCTACTTCTGCATTTTATAGGCAAAGTCATTGAGTTACAGAGAGGCAAAGTTTCTTGCCAGGATCACACAGCTATGGAAACAGTAAAGGCCTTGGAACCACCAGAAGGGGATGCGGGGGAGGGACGGGGAGAAGGTGGCCAGCAGGCACCTGCACCTGCAGCCTCTGAAGGTCTTGGCACCACCTTCGTCATTACTGGAGCTCAGCAGAACCAGGGCAGAGAGTAGGAGCGAGGGTGGTCTCCCACGTGTCCACCACCCACCCAGCGTCTGGGATAGGGTCCTGGCTAGTCCCTCTGCTACTTTACTCCAAGCCTCAGTTTCCCCATTGTGGAACACACGGCATAGGCAGCTTGATCTGTAGGATGCCTCCCAGCCTCAACATCTTACGTCTGAGCGATTCCCCAGAGGCTGCCGCTTTGCGGAGCCCCGAGGACTGGATTTGGCCTCAATCCACGTTTCTCCTTCGTTTCTAAAACCACACGCGCTTGCTGGAACACTAACTCCATCTGGTCTTGATTTGCTTCCTCCTGCTTTCACTCCCTGCTGGAAAGCACCGCATCCCACCCGCGGCACCTTAGGGAGCTGCTCTCACAAACTCCCCGGCTTTGCTCCCCTGAGGTTTAGCAAGTCAAGCATTGCCAAGAGGTTCCTTCCTTCTGCCCCAGCAGGGAGAAGCAGCCACCGTCTGGGCCAGCAGGTGTCTGTCTTCTCCCTTTGGGGAGGCTGGCAAGCTGGAGCCCCCAGCCTCCATCCCGCGGGCACCTGGATGTCCCTCTCACTCTGCTTGACCGGCTGCCCTCTCTCCGGGAGTCCAGCCTTAGGACGTTCTGCTCCCTTTTTACATTTACATCTGCAGGCACTTCCCCAATACTGCCGTCTGGCTCGCCGTCCACTCATTATAGTTAAGAATGTGTCAGAACTTGAATCCAGCTCTCCTCTTCGTGGGCCAAGTGAGTTTCTCTGAGATGATTTTCTGATGTGTCAGTGGAGCGTAATAATTCAGACTCACTGGGGCTGTTGTGGAGCTCAGTACCTGGTACACAGTGATGAAAGAAAAGTACTTTGTGTTAGGTTCTTCATTAATTTCTCAGGTTTCCCCCAGAATTCATGAATAGCCCTCCACCTTTCCCTTAACCTCTAAATAAAACCATCAGAACCTCCATCTCACACACCTCTAGGTGTGTCCCCTACTCACTGTCACTGTCCCCAGGAGTAGGATTTCCTGGGTGGCCCTAGATCTGCTGGTGACTTGTGTTTCTGAATGCCCATGGCTGTGGCTGTCTCAGTTCTGGAGTTCTCTCTCGGTGTCTTGCTTTTTGTTCTCATTTGCTGTGTACCCAGATTTGCCCAACACAGGATCAAAGATCGCCCTTTCCAAGACACCACTAGAGGAAGCCACATCATGTGTGTCAATTTTTACAAGGTTTTCCAGAATAGGGGGAGATTATATGTTCAAGAAGAGAAGAAGTTAAAATGGAATATTACATGCCAATTTTTATCAAGGCACAGAGTTTGCTGGGGAGAAAGGGTGGGCAAGATGATGCATTTCAAGCAGAGGCAAAGAGCCCCTATGGCCCCCTGTGGTGATCTGCTAACTCTTCACCATAGCTAGGGTCTTGTCTTCCCCCTGAGCCCCCAGCTCTCCTTTTGGGATAGCTGTGGCCCATGGCTGAGGTCCAGCAGCTAGAATGTGAGTGGAAGGGCTGGGTGCTGCTCCAAGGCCTGGCCCATGAAAATCTTCGTGCACAGTCTTTGGTGCAAACGGGCAAGACTGGGATGGGGATGCAGGGAGGCTGTAGAAGATGCGTGTAGAGGAGAGCAGAGCTCTGTTAACTTCTTTCTGGGAGAGTGAAGAGGACAGCTCCTCTTACCGACCTGGAGCCCTCATTTTGTTCCGTTTCACGGGTGAAGAAAAAAGCTCTTGGTTTGGAGCCATACCACTTTGGGGGATCTATTTGTTTTTTGTTTGTTTGGGGTTTTTTTTTTTTTTTTTTTGACAGGCAGAGTTAGACAGTGAGAGAGACAGAAAGGTCTTCCTTCCGTTGGTTCATCCCCCAAATGGCCGCTACGGCCAGCGTGCTGCGCCAATCCGAAGCCAGGAGCCAGGTGCCTCCTCCTGGTCTCCCATGCGGGTGCAGGGCCCAAGCACTTGGGCCATCCTCCACTGCACTCCCGGGCCACAGCAGAGAGGAGCTGGACTGGAAGAGGGGCAACCAGGACAGAACCGGCGCCCCGACCGGGTGAGCCGCGGGGCCCGCCGATCTATTTGTTTTTACAGTTAACATTATCCCGACTAATATACATCCAACCCTTTTTCTTCTTCAAACTAGTCACGCTTGCAGTGTAACCTGAGCTTTCCTTGGACAGAGCATAAGCTGCACGAGGGCAGGGACCACACTTTAACACTCTTGTGGCCTCTATGCCTGGCATCTAGCGGTCGCCCCATTAAGGTTTGTCTGGGCGAGTGGAAAGGGACAGCCGCATCATCAGACCCTGCACAGCGCCACCTGGTGAGCACGAGAAGCTGCGTTGCCTTCTTTCCAGGCTTCCCTGTCTAGGACATGGCGCTTCTGCTCCTGCTCTTCAGACCCTGCCTGGGCCTGTTTCTGACTTGAATTTGGTGTGTTCCCTTCTGGCCGCTTACATGACTGAGGCCCAACGCTTTGCCTTGACCTCCAGTTTCCTATGATGCTGGACAGTGCGTGATCAAGCCGCCCCGTGCTTTCCGCTGAGCTCTGTCGGTCCAACCACCTTCTCCCTGACAGCACTAGTGAAATGCCAGCCACGTGCAGCCCCCAGGAATTTATGCTCCTTTTCTGTGCCTCAGTGCCATCATCTAAGCGATCAGGACTAATAGACTGTCTCCCAGGAAGTTATGTGCGGACTGAATGAGGTCACGCGTGTCAAACATGTAGAATGGGGCTGGGCACACAGTGCTCAGTAGCTTATGAAGAAGCTTCAGGAATTTCAGTGACCACCTCCCCCCACCCCCCACCCCGCTCAGCCTCCGAAAAACCATGGAAACATCTCTTGTAAGTAAAATGACCATTCAACAGATTCATAAGCTATTGTGATTTTTAATGAGTCTGGGGCATTGTGCTGCTCTTTCCCAGGCTAAAACAAAAGGTGACGAGAGCTACTAGTGAGTGGCAGAATGGGACGTGAACCAGGTCCTGGGTACCAAATCCCAGCTGTGGTTTGTCAGAGCAGGCTGACTCCCGGGTCTGCTTGATATCCACTTGCCTGGAGTGACAACGCCGACACCGCTGCAAAGACCCTGTATGCCCTGGGCTCGGAGTCCTCGATGCACGCGTGTCCGTGCACACGCATGCTCTCACCCGCACACACATGCACTCCAGCTCCTCTCACCTATCTCAGCTCAGTGGACAGTGGTTTTGGGGGCACTTGTAGTGGTGCCCAGTGGGCTTGTGTCAGCACTCTGCCCATGTGCTGAATGTCTCTCCTGCAGTCACCACACTGCTGCTTCAAAATGGGCTTCTACCCTAAACCCAGCATCCTTCATCACCTTCTATGGCCCTGCATTGACCTGCCTTCTCCAGCTTTTAATTTTCCTGACTACTCTTCATGGACGGGTCCCAGCCCCTCCCTAAACTCTGCCGAGTGACAGCTGAGCTGACACAGAGGTTCTGCACTTTGCTGAGAGGCGTTAAGGGGGCAGCATTGAGTCATCCTCCTGATCACGTGTTGGCACCCAGCACAGGTGACCATTTCAGGACCAGGAGAGATGGCCTTAGCATGGAAGCATTGCAAAGAGCTTGCCTTGGCCCAGGCAGCACAGCCCTGGTCTGCCTCCGGCCCCTCACCACTCACCCCTTCACTCATGTCCTGCTTTTCCCTCTGGGGTGCCCGGGCGCCTAGAGCTCCTGGCTGGAGATTCTGATCCTGCAACAGCTTCTCCCCGTGCTCGTCCCAGACTCCTGCCAGCTCCCTGGTCTGGCCTGTGGGGCCGGCTCCCGGTCTCTTTGCAGGGGTTTCTGGGTAGGGTATTGCTGTAGCAGCTAACAGCTGCCATGGCTAATCCATTTTCTCTGTGCATTTGCAAGATACATAATTAAGAGTTCTGCTGAGGGGGGAAATAAAGCACACCATTAGATTTGTTTAGCACATTACACCAGGCCTAGCGCCTGCCTGAGCCCCTTGCCACACAAGACATTAAGGTAAGACTCCAGAAACAGCCCTGAGGTTGCTTGATGGGATCTGCTCCGTGTTAATTCTGAGTAAATATTTGCTATTCGGGTTTTTATATGCTTCACCACCAGCAGGGATTTGGAAAGGTGGGCCTCCCCACCGAACAGTGCTCGTTTAATTACCGGGCCCACTTCAACACGGAGTTCCTAAGGCGGTCCCCGCTGGCCCCTGCTCTGCCTGGCATTTTGTTTCCCTCCTTTCCCCTCCTGTGGATCTTGCTTTCTTTTGTCAGGCCTATTTCTCTGCTCTCTTGCCCTCTTACACATCCTTGGGGTCCAGAGCTCAGAGCTCAAACTGTCGCTGTGATGCTGCTGGTGGCAGGCAATGTGGTCAGCCCAGGGGCGTGATGACAGTGAGAAAGTGGGATCTTCAGCTTGCCACTGGCACGTAAAGCTGTGGCATGGGGTAAGCAAGGAGGGGCATCAAGAACTCTGGATTAGGGGTGCAGCTGAGCCTTGCCATCCTCTTCTGGGTCCTTGGCAAAGAGGGATCAGGCAAGACCCCGGGGATGAAGAGCTGGGGAAGGGAGGGCCTGGATAGCCTTGGCTCAATGTAGAGATGGAGAAGTTTGGAACTGGGAGGAGAAAGCAAGTGGAAGACGCTGACGTCCAAAATGAGAAGGAGAGGAGGGGGTTCTGAGGGCCTTCCTAGAAGCTGGTCGATACGGACGCTTACTTTCAAGGCTTTGATGCAGGAACCCGTGGTGACCACGGGAGTGCCGGTGTGCAGCAGCTCTTGGTGCTGCTCAGAGCCCACCCAAAGCCGTATCAGGATGGGTTGTCCCTGAACAGGGAAGCAGGGGAGGCTCAGATGGAAAGCAGGACTTTGGCAGGGCTTAGCCTGGCGCCATCTTGACAGACAATGGTGAGCTGCCCACTTGGGCTCTGCATTTCCCCCAGGCAGAGGATCTCAGGAGTCAGGTAGGCCAACCCCGAGTGTCCGTCCCTTCCATCCATCCCTGACAATGATGTTCCTGCACTAACAGTCTGGAGTGCACAGCTGCCCGTGGAGCAGGATCTGTTGTAGGGCAGTGCTGGGGGTTTCAGAGCTCCTCTCTGTGTGCAGGCTTTCTGGCCCCTGGTCTCACCTCGGGGGAATCCGGAAGCTTGTCCACTCCGTCTGTCACATCGTCCCTCACACATCTGAGTTCAGCCATCGAAGCACATCTACGTTTCCTTTCCAGGCTTCAACAATCCCATTTCTCTCCTTCTCGGTATTGATCACATGCTCACCAACATAAATGGGCACTTGGATCCGTCGTGGTTTGCAGGAGACTGTGTACCCCGGGAGGGCAGGAGCTGTGTTTTGGTTGCTGCTGTGACCCAATGCCAAGCAGAGTGTGACACATAGGAGGTATTTAATAAGTATTTGTTGGATGAACTAAAGACCTGGTTTGCGTTCCTTTCCTCTCCTTGTCTCACTACCTCTGAGTACCCTATGGTTTCTCTATTTGCCTGTTAAAGTTTATGATGCTGTTTGAATAGAGAAGATCACAGTGGGCTGTCACCTCCCATGCTTTATACCAGGTTGGCAAGATTTTTCTCCGAAAGGCCAGATAATGAATATTTATGGTCTCAGTTGTAACTATTGAACCCTGTCATTACAGCACTAATGTAGTCATAGACAGTGTATAAACAAATGGATGAGTGTAGTTATGCTCCAATAAAAGTTTATTTGCAAATATAGGTTGACTTGCTTGTTTTCTGTCGTTATAACAAAATACCCGAGATCAGATAATTCATCAAGGATGGACATTTATTTGGTCCACTGTTCTGAGGCTGGGGAGTCTGAAACATGGCGCCAGCATCTGCCGATGTTTGGTGCGGGCCTCTGGCTGCATCCTAGCATGACGAGGGCATCACAGGGTGAGATGGAGCAGGATGCTAGCTTGGGTCTGCCTTCCTTTTCTGACACAGCCACCATGCCATCGCGAATGTCCTCCTCTCATGGCCTCATCTGGTCCTAATTATCTCTCAAAGGCCTGACTCCCAACCCTATTAACATGGGAAATTGGGGATTAAGTCTCCAGCACACGGACTTTGGGGGGACATAATCAAACCGTAGCATACGCGATGGACTAGATTTGTTCTACAGGCCATAGTTTTCTGACGCCTCCATTAGACACCCAACTTTCTAGGAATTCAAATTGAGCTTGGATTAGCTTCTGAAAAGAAGGCTATCAGGTGGCTAATAGTGCCAACCACTCAAACACGGAGAAGTGAGCAAAAAGGGACCCCTGGGCCCTTCATGGCATTACAGCCTCTGGGGCCCCTGGCTTGGGTGAGTCAGGCTGCGAATGAAGCTGGACTCCTATTGGGGAGGCTGTTTCCTGCAGCCAGGCGTCCGTTGCTGCTGCTGGAACCGGTACTCAATGGTGCCCACAAGAGGGGATTCCATCAACGAAGTAACAGTGGTCAGGAGTGAGCATCCTGGCCCTTCTGGCAGCTCTGGCACAAGCTGGGAGGAGCCTGATGGAGGGCACTTTAAGCCACTCTGCTTAACTGAACAACTGACTGGGGCCATGCATGAATGTGAGTTAGGCTGTGCCCATTTGCACAGCTAGGATGTGTGTGTTCAACGTTCTCGTGAATTTGGAGCTACTGAAGGTGTGTGCATATTTCTGTTACTGGGCACACACACTTGGGTGTAGCCGTCTGCTTTCTTATCCGTTACTCTTCCAAGACAGGGAACTCCTTGAAGGTAAGAGCTACTATTTTTCATCCACATACTTCCAGCACTTAGCACAGGGTCTTTACTTAGTAAAGGCTCAATTAGTGTAGTTTAGATTCAATTAAATTGTTTAGTTTAATTAAATTGAACAAGCATTGCGGTTTGCATGTGGCAATGGTGGTTCGGCTGAGTCTTTCTGCATTAGGATGTGCTCAGGCAGGCAGGGAATTATGTACATTGATACCTGCCCAGGTACAACAGGGCATTTGGAGTGTGCATTGAGCTGTGCATAGAGATGGGAAGGCATTGGAGTATGATCATATGGTCAGAATATTTTTGTTTTTGTTTTTAAAAGATTTATTTATTTGTTTGAAAGTCAGAGTTACAGAGAAAGTGTGGGGAGGAGAGAGAGAGAGAGAGAGATATCTGCCATCTACTGGTTCACTCCCTGAATGGCTGCAGTGGTCAAGGCTGGGCCAGGCCAAAGCCAGGAGCTTCACCCAGGTCTCCCATGTGGGTGGCAGGGGCCATCATGTGCTGCTTTTCCCAGACCATGAGCAAGGAGCTGGATCAGAGGTGGAGCAGCCAGGACATGAACTTGCATCCTTATGGGGTGTTGGCATCACAGGTAGAGCTTTTACTGGCTATACCGCAGTGCTGGACACAAAGAATTTTTTTTAAAAAAAAAGATTTATTTATTTATGTGACAGGCAGAATTACAGAGAGAGAGAAAGAGAGACAGAGAGTGAAGTCTTCCATCCACTGGTTCACTCCCCAAATGGCCACAACAGCAGGGCTGGGCCAGGCCAAAGCCCAGAACCAGAAGCTTCTTCCAGGTCTCCCACATGGGTGCAGGGGCCCATGCACTTGGGTCATCTTCCACTGCTTTCAAGAACCGGGGTTTTGTACAGGTACATATAATGTGCATATGCAGGCAGCAGAGTATGTGTGATGTTCACATGGGATGTACACACAACCAGAGATTATAAGCGTGGGATATTAATATGTAGAACGAGATCTAGTATACTTACATACATGAGATATGTGCAAATATAGGTGAAGTACACATTAAAGACCTGCTCGCAGATGGGCTAGTGGAAGCGATGGTTTGTGGGAGTGAGGGCAATTGAGGGCATTTACGTAGGTGCCTGTGCAAACACGGTGTATGTGTCTACGGAAGGGTGCACTGCAACATGGCTTTTGAGGCTGAGGGCTACCTGGGGTTGGAGTGTATGATGCAGAAATGGTCTGTTAGAGGTGCAAACACTTTAGAAATGTGCAAGCAGGCTTTGAGTATTGGTGGTGCACACAGAAATGGACAGTTGTGAGGATCCTCACCCTAGGACTGAGGGTGCTCACATCAGTGCTGCAGGTGCATATACCTGGGGATGAGGGCACGTGATGGTCTTTTGACGATGTGGTGTCATAGAAGAGAGAATGCAGATGTAGGCTGTTTAGAGTGAGCAGACTAGCAGGTGTGCATGGAGACCAGACCAATGCCACTGAGAGAGAGAGAGAGAGAGAGAGAGAGAGAGAGAGAGAGAATAGAAGTGTATTTGCATACTGGATAGTGCATCTCAAGAAGGCAAAGATAGGGGTACATTGTGGGATGTGCATACAGCTGTGGGCTCTTTCAAGGGTAAATATTCACAAGGACCATTTGGAATGTGCATTTAAAACAATCTATTCTAACACACACATATGTACACACACAGAAAGAGAGAAAGATAGAGTTCCTATCCTTTGATTCACTCCCCAAATACCCACAATGGCTGAGGGTGAACCAGACACAAAACTAGGAGCCTGGAACACAATGCAGGTCTCCAAAAGGGGTGCCAGGAACCCAGCTACTTAAATCACTGCTCCTCGCAGGATCTGCCCTGGGGGAAGCTGGAGTCCAGAGCTGGAGCTGGGAATCAGAATCAGGCACTCAGCTGTGGAATGTTGGAATCTTAAACTCCACGCTAAATGTCCACTCCTGAACACGGATTTCTTGAGGATGTTTGTAGATTGTGGTGGACGTGTGCAGATAGGAAGTCTTGGTGTGTGTGGAGGTGTGTGGAGGTGTTGTGCAGGTATGTGCAGGGTGTGGAGCTGTGTGGAGGTGTATGGGAGCTGTGTAGCTGTGTGGAGCTGTGTGGATCTGTGCAGGGGTGTGGAGCTGTGTGGAGCTGTGTGGAGGTGTGGAGGGGTGTGGAGTTGTGTGGAGGTGTGTAGCTGTGTGTAGCTGTGCAGGGGTGTGGAGCTGTGTGTAGGTGTGTGTAGGTGTGGAGGGGTGTGGAGTTGTGTGGAGGTATGTGGAGGTGTGTGGAGGTGTGTAGCTATGTGTAGCTGTGCAGGGGTGTGGAGCTGTGTGTAGGTGTGTGTAGGTGTGGAGGGGTGTGGAGTTGTGTGGAGGTATGTGGAGGTGTGTGCAGCTGTGTAGCTGTGTGGAGCTGTGCAGGGGTGTGGAGCTGTGTGGAGGTGTGTGCAGGTATGTGCAGGGGTGTGGAGGTGTGTGGAGGTGTGTGGAGGTGTGTGGATCTGTGTGGCGGTGTGGAGGTGTGTGGAGGTGTGTGGAGGTGTTGTGCAGGGGTGTGGAGGTGTGTGGAGCTGTGTAGAGGTGTGTGCAGGGGTGTGGAGGTATGTGGAGGTGTGGAGGTGTGTGGAGCTGTGTGGAGGAGTGTGCAGGGGTGTGGAGGAGTGTGCAGGGGTGTGGAGGTATGTGCAGGAGTGTGGAGCTGTGTGGAGGTGTGTGGAGGTGTGTGCAGGTATGTGCAGGGGTGTGGAGGTATGCAGAGGTGTAGAGAGGTGTGGAGATGTGAGTGCAATACAAGGCTGGTGAGGGAGGGCACATGCTGAGCAGTTGACCAGGTGCACAGCCAAAAGTGTATCCATACAGGCAATGGGGCTGTGTCTGGCAAGAAATCTCTCAGATGACCACATGCCTCCTCTCTCCCTGGCCCTCAAGGCTCTCTGGGCTGCCCTTGAACCTGGGCTTCCTGGGCAGGGACAGATGACAAAGCTTTAGCTGAGGGGAGGTGGATGAGCTTCCAAGGCTGTGACATCTCTGGACATGTTTGCCACGGAAAATGATTAAAGATAAATAAATAACAATGTTCTCAGGAGCTCTATAGCTTGTGATGCAGGCTGGGGAGAGAGAGGTAGGCTTTAAGAAAGAATAAAGGGGCTGGTTTGTGGTGTAGCAGGTAAAGCCTCAGCCTGCGGCTCTGGCATCCCATGTGGGCACTGTTTGAGTCCTGGCTACTCCACTTCCAATCCAGCTCCCTGCTAATATGCCTGGGAAAGCAGCAGAAGATGCCCTGGGTCCTTGAGCCCCTGCACCCATGTGGGAGACCAGGAAGAAGCTCCTGGCTTCAGAACAACTCACCTCTGGCTGTTGGCAGCCATGTGGGGAGTGAACTGGCAGAAGGAAGATCTCTGTCTCTCCTTCACTATTTAACTCTACTTTTCAAATAAATAAACAAACATATTTTTAAAAGAAGGAAAAAAAGCAAAATAAATAAAACAGGAAAGGGAGAAGAGGGGAAGAGAGCAGGCAGATGAGAGATTGTGTGCGTCCAAGGCCGGGAAGCCACGGTGGCCATGGCAGCAGCTGACGGCCGACAAGTTGTATGTGCCTTACCTGCCGTTCACTAGCCTACACAGTAAGAAGTGCAGATACACCACCCAGATGCGCCACTGCTGGAGGAGGCTGGCCCAAGCCACCTGCCTCCAGCCCATGGTGCCAGGGACAGCTGAGGCTGGGACAGCCAGGGTCAAGTGGCTGGACAGAAGGCCTGAATCTGAGGAAGATAAATGGGGCAAGGCCCCGAAGAAAGCAGGCATCCACTTTGCAAGCATTCCACTCAGCTGTGCCTCTCCGTGATTCTTTGGAGATTAACATCTCAAGGAGAACCGCCCTGGGTCAGGAACGTGCCGAGGGAGAAAGCCAAGAGAAAAGAGAGGAGGAGCAGGTGAGCTTGGTGGAGCGCACGAGAGAGAACTGCACTCAGCAGCATGGCCTTGGCCTTGCAGAACTGGGGTACTAGACCGGGCTCTGAGCGCCAATAAAAACTGCTTCCCATAAAGTTGGCTGTGCTCCTAAGAGGCTGTTAAAAGAAACATGGGGTCCAGCGTGTGGTGCAGCAGGTTAAGCCTCCACTTGTGATGCTGGCATCCCATATCTGAGTGCCTATTCAAGTCCCAGCTGCTCTGTCCTGATGTAGCTCCCCATTAATGCATCCCAGGAAGGCAGCAGGTGATCACCCAAGTGCTTGGGTTCCCGCCGTCCACATGGGAGTCCAGGATGAAGTTCTTGGCTCCTTGCTTTGACCTGGCCCAACCCTGGCTTTTGTTGTCATCTGGGGAGTAAACCAGTAGGTGGAAGAACTCTCTGTCTCTGTCTCTCACCCCTGCCACTGTGCCTTTCAAATGAATTAACTAATTAGTCTATCTTTTACAAATAAAACAAAGCTTGGATCTACAAGCATGTGTTGCCAATGCTTCTGTAGAAAGCTAAGGTCAGTTTGCTATCTGAGCTTGGTTGAGCACCTACTATGTGCCTGGGGCTGTTTCTGCCTTCTCTGTGACAAATACCAGAGAAGTGTGGAACATTCTGGCCTCAGGCTTCTGGAAGGGTGCAGAAGAGCAGTGGGATGTGCAGTGACTGTCCCGTCCTGCACCCTTGGGTCACAGCTGGGTGCTCAGGCAGCCCCCAGGGGAGACACAGCTGCTGCGGGTGGGGGGCTACTTGATCCCCCACTCCTCATGGGGAAGAGAGTGCAAATAATCAAAATCATGATGGTAACGGCTGCCACGTTTAGTTCCTGCTTACGAGGTGCCAGGCAGTGTTCTAAGTACTTTGCCTATAGCATAGGCATGTCATCCGCGGGAGAGCCCTATGGGAACACCACGATTATCACCACTTTTTCTAGATGAGAGACTACAAAAATGTTCTGGTTCCAGGAAGCCTGATGAAGGGAGGTGTCCTGGGCCCCCAGCAAGGCACGAGCTAGAATTGCACCCCCTTCCATGAGGAGGTACAGGTGCCTAGTACAAGCCCAAGGGCAAAGCTCTAGTTCAGCACTTTTAAGGGGAAAAAAGATTGGAAGGAAATGCACTCAAATATTAACTGGCTCATGTGGGTTACGGCCTCCCGTTGTAATTTTTTTATATCATCCTTATTTTTCTCACATAAAATTTGGTCGTTTGTAATGTGACGACGGAAGCTAAGATTTATGGAACCAGTGAAGTCACGTCAGCTTTCCCCAGGTTTGGCACAGCTCTCCAGGGCTGCTGGAGCTGCCCAGGGTGCTGGCCACCACCAAGGAGGACCCTGGGTCCTGCTGAATGGCTGCCTCCCCGGCGCCCTGGTGTGTGCCTTCCTAAACACCTCCGGCTGCTCGGCCACACTTGAGGATCTGGTCTTGCTGTCGCCGAGGTGGCTTGCTGGGAGGTTCTGGCAGGAGCTGCCAGGCAGCTGAGGCTGTGGCCTCTGGTAGGCTCTCGTCTGAGACAGGAGCCCTCAGAGCCTTCCCAAAGCCAGCACAGGGGCCCTGCTCGGCTCAGACACACTCTCCAGGGCCTTTAGCCTCGGGGATGGATCTGCAGGCGAAAGGACAAAGGCTTTTGTGGAGTTGACCCTCCTCATCCTCGCACGTATTCCTCACTCCAAAGCCCCTACCTTGGGCCCTGCCACCACCTGTGTGTCCATTTCCCCAGTGCCTGCCACTCTGTTTTGGTCCCCAGTGTAGCCCTCTCTGGGGGCCTCTAAGGGGGCGTGGTGGGTCCAGGGCAGACCTGAAAGGAGGGAGCAAGAGAGGAGCATGGGCCGCCGGGAGGGCACCAGATCTGGGCAGGATAGTCTGGGGATGCCAGGGGGGCACAGGCACAGAGGGGACCCCCCCAGCCACCTTTGCTCCCCCGACCCTGACTGTGGCTGAGGGCCCTCGGTGCAGAGCCTCTTCCCTCCAGAGAGGAGGGAGCCAGCAGGGAACAGAAAGAATGCCCCAAGAAAAAGGAGCAACAGGCAGGGGCGTGGATGCGGGGCTATGGGAACAGTCAGCACCCAGGGCTGCAGCCGCGGCTCCTGCACCCTCCCACCCAGCTGGCCGGCCCCGCGGGCAGAGGGGAAGGGGGTCGAGGGGGCTGAGCCGGTCTCCTTGTCCCCTGGAACCTCCAGGCGGCTGTGGCGAGGGTGGTGGCTGCCTGGGCTCGGGTCTGCTCTGCTTGAGTGTGTAGTGTTTATTATGCCTGGTTAAAGATCATTAAAGGCTTTGTTGGGGGAGCTGACTGACAAGGAGAGTGGATTAATATTAGAACACCCTGTCACAACCGGTGAAAAGGCGGGATTGATTTTCTGGGGAGTTTAGTCAGAGCTGCGTGTAAAACCCCTGGGGTTGCTCTGGAGTGTATCCATCTCCTCCATTAGGAAGTCCCCGCGGGAATATTCCGCAGCAGTGTTTATTACAACCAAAGCTGCATATCACAGACACAGCCTTCCAGAGAGCTGCCTTTCTGCAACTCCCCTTCTCTCCAGTGCCCGGGCTCCTGGTGGGGCAGCCCTGTGTGCCCGGGAGACAGGAGACAGTCCTGGGCTGGATCAGGAAGGCACACGCATGCGTGTGTGTGTGTGTGTGTGTGCACCTGCGCTTGCTCCTGAGTGACTGTGGGGCGGCTCTAGAGCTCCCCCTCCTGGGGCATGCTGGTAAGCACCCTCCGCTGTTCCTGCCCTGGCCGCTGTCCAGTAGGGCTCACAGATGTCTTCTCATCCCAGCCTGGAGGCTGAGGACACAGCCAAGAAAATGAGCTCTGCCTTCCTCTGACAAAACATGCATTGGAGCTCAGAGAATTTGCATCTCCAAGATGTTGTTTGTCTAGGAATTCAGTGAGTGCTCCCTTGAGAAGAGACACCAGAGTAACGGCTTCAGACTGAGCGCTGGGCCAGGCGTAAGCTCTGCTGCTTGTTAGCTGTGCGGCCTTGGGCAGATCTGCTGGCTTCTCTGGGCCTGGCTCCGTCATTGGTTGCATGGGGATCGTGAACAGGGTACCCTCCTTGCAGAAGTGTTCTAATAATTCAGCAGCTATTACAGGCTAAGGACTCAGCACATAGGAGGCCGTCAGCGTTATTGAATACTGGGTACCATGAACAGACTGTTCAATTTACACATTTTGGTGTAAACAAAGCAAAAATCCCTTTATGTCAGAAAATGTGGCCTCCCCATGGAAGGAGAAAGTCCCCTGGGAAATGCTCATCTTCCTTCTCCCGAGTGGAGGACTCCTGAGCTGGGGAGGGAGCCCGCAGCCAGCTGTGGCAACTCACAAGGTCTGCTGTGCCTCTCTGAACCCCTTCCTCTGGGGTTGGAACAAGCACTGGGCCTGCTGGGTCTGAGGCTGGATTTGTCAGCTTTTCAGCACTATAAGGAAATCCCAGAGGCTGGCTATTGTATAAAGGAAATGGGCTTATTTTGGCTCATGATTCTGGAGGTGCAAGGTCCAGGGGCCTCATCTGGTGATGATGGGGCCCCGAGATTACACAGAGCATCACGTACCAAGAGACAGGGAGCACACATGTGTGCCTGTATCTCTGTGGTCTCCCTCTCCTTATAAAGCCAGCAGGGCTCAATCATGGGGGTTTTAACTCTAAGGACTTAGTCCAATCTAAGCACTTCCCCAAAGCCTCACCTAAAAACACCACAACTGGACTATGTTTCTACCCTCTTAGTCCCAATGACCTGAAATATTGGGGCCTAAACCCCTGCATGAATTCAGAGGACAAATATGAACACCATAGAAAAGGTGAATGGAGTAGGGTATGGGCTGGTGGCCAGCCTGGCAGGTGTTGGTCACTGAGAATGGATGCAGGGTTTACCTCATGCCAGGACAGAGATGAAAGTAGAGGGCTGGGCAGGGGAGCAGCACACAGGAAGCGGGGGCTGTGTCTGGGATCCAGCAGAATTCATGGCTCACGTTCCTGAAGTCCCCAGCTCTTTGTTTACCACAGTGCTCCTCACATATCTTTTTATTTTAAAACATAGAACATGGTGTTTAAGACTCATGCTTCCAGACCAGATTACATGGCTTTAATTTTACAGTCACTTCTCAGCTACCTTGGAAATGTTATTCTCTATGACTCAGTTTCTTTGTCTTTAAAATGGACCAAGTTTAGTCTCTTCAACAGATGGTGCTGGGAAAACTGAATCTCCAAATGTAGATCAAAGACCTAAATCTACAACCTGACACCATCCAATTACTAGAGAGTACTGGGGAAACTCTTCAAGACATTGGCATAGGCAAAGGCTTGGAAAAGATCCCAGAAGCACAATCAAAGCTAAAACTAACAAATGGGATTATACCAAGCTGAGAAGCTTCTGCACTACAAAAGAAACACTCAGTAAAGTTAAGAGACAACTGACAGAATGGGAGAAAATACTTGCAAACTACACAAATGATAAAGGGTTAATATCCAAATCTATAAAGAGCTCAAGAAATTCAACAGCAAAACAAACAATCCAGTTAAGAAATGGGCAAAAGACTTGAATAGTCATTTTTCAAGAAAGGAAATTCAAATTGCCAACAGACATTTGAAAAAATGCTCAGGATCACTAGGCATCAGGGAAATGCAAATCAAGACCACAATTAGATTGGCTTTCACACAGAAATCAACAAACAACAAATGCTAGCGAAGATGTAGGGGAAAAGATACCCTGGTCCACTGCTGGTAGGAATGTAAACTGGTGCAGCCACTGTGGAAGACAGTATGGAGATACCTCAGAAATCTGAATATTGACCTACCATATGATCCAGCCCTCCCACTCCTGGGATTACTCAAACCAAAAGAAATCAGCCTATGAAAGTTATCTGTACCCACATGTTCACTGCAGCACAATTCATAATAGCTAAGATATGGAATCAACCCAGATGTCCATCAACTATTGACTGGATAAAGAATTTTTCTAAAAGATTTGCCTATTTATTTGAAAGGCAGAGTTACAGAGAGGCAGAGGCAAAGGCAGAGGCAGAGAGAGAGGTCTTCCATCCATTGGTTCATTCCCTAATTGGCTGCAGTGGCCAGAGCTGGGCCCATCTGAAGTCAGGAGCCTGGAGCCTTCCCTGGGTCTCCCACATGGGTGCATGGCCCAAGGACTGAAGCCATCCTCTACTGCTTTCCCAGGCCATAGCAGAGAGCTAGATCAGAAGTGGAGCAGCCGAGACTCCAACTGACATCTATTCATGATGTCAGCACTGTAGGCAGCAGCCTCACCCACTTCACCACAGTGCCGACCCCAAGAAATTATGGTATAGATACACTATGGAGTGCAACTCAGCTGTAAAAAAATGAAATTCTGTCTTTTGCAACAAAATGGACACAATTTGAAACCATTAAACTTCATGATATAAACCAGTCCCAGAAAGACAGATAGCATGTGATCTCCCTGATCTGAGGTAACTAATAGAGTTCCTAAAATGTAATGTATTGGAGTGAAATGGACACTCTGAGGTCTGATGATAGCCCCTGTCTCTTCTGCTGAGGAACAATGTTTTTTCCTTCACACAGTTTGTTGAACTCTTTTACTTGGTGTAGAGTTAACTTTATGATCATTAAGTAAGCTGAAAGTAGATCTTTGTAGAAATTAAAAGTGGGAATGGGAGAGGGAGGGGGAAGAAAGGCTGGAGCATGAGTGGGAGGGAATGCAGGGTGGGAACTAAATTCAAATTTCCTAAATTTGTGTTCCTAAATCTGTACATATAAAATACATGAAACTTGTACAACTTAAATAAAATATATTTAAAAATGGGTCACATTATAGCGCTTACTTCCTAGAGTTACTGTGAAGGTTAAGTTAGATAACACACACAAAGCTTGTAAGACAGCGCCTGACAGAAATGAACCTACAGCGTCACTGACCAGCTCCCCTCAAGGATGGGGCCTAGGTTCAGGGTTTCTGTGTCCATGAGCCCCAGCTTCGAGGCCATGTGCATACTGAGCACCCATTTGGTGTCTGGGGGCTGTTGGATCAAGCAGGATAAAGCAGTCAGCCTAGTGTGGTGGGCATGACCTGAGACTGTCAGGGAGTAGCGAAATCAAAGATGATGAAGGAAAAAGCAAGATCAGGTGCCAGGCTGGGTGTTGTCAGGACCACCAGGGCTAAGGTCAGGAGCAGAGCTGATGGAGGGATTTCCGGGTCTGATGGGTGCTTGGTGGTGGGATCAGAACTGGTGCAGCAAATCCGAGACCAGGGTGGCAGAGCAAGGGGAGAGGGCAGGACCATTTTGACGATGGAGGGGCAGGAGGAGCAGGTGGACTCAGAGAATGGACTTTCCATGGGCTGCCACCTACCTGAGAGCGGAACCTGGAGAGAGAGGAGGGGGAACTGCGAGGTGAGGAAAGGCACCCAGATGGAGCATGCTGACAGGCCGGGCCCGAAATCCCAGCTATTAAGATACTGCAAAAACAAAACACCAGCACCTGTGAGCTTTCCCTATCAACACGTATTACAAAACAGTTTTTGTAAAATCTATTAATAATAGCTAAAAGTTCAAAGCAGAAATTAAAACATCCCAAATCCCCCTCTAAGAGATAATCACCATGAACATTTTGGTCAACACCTGGCGGCAGCTGGAGGCGCGCCTAATCTCCACCAGGGTTCCTCCCTGCCGTTCTCAAGGGACAGCCAGGCCAAGCCCCACCAAGGCGGGGGTGGGGGTGGGAGTGGGGGTGGAAATGCAGCTTCAAAGCAGGTCCCTAGCCCCCTCCCCACCTGCACTCCCCTGTGCTGCGCAGATTGGCAGCTTGAAGGCCCTCCTATCTGCAGTCAACGATGCCTCAGCCTTTGCGTTCTGTAAGACACACAGATCTGTGCATACACATTTACATGGCCTCAAACTTTGCATACTGTTCTGTTAGCTGCTTTTTTTTTTCCTACTCCACAAAATGTCAAGGATAGCTTTCCAAGTCAGCACGTATGGAGCTCCACTGCCAATTTTAAGGATTGTGGGCTGTTGTGCTGTTTGTGTATCTCCTGCTCTTGTTCATCATCGTCTTGATTGACTTTTAGGTTGTCACTGAAATCGTGCTGCTGTAACTGCTTCAACAAATATTCTTGCGCTTGTATCTTTTCATACTCCCATAGGGCAAATTCCTAGAAATAGAACTATGAAGTGAACAATCATACATATTTTATATTTTGATCCAGAAAACTGGTTCACACTCTTTAGCCATGCAAAATGTCCCTTGCTTCACCCAAGGAGCAAACTAGATTTTGTCAGCCTTTGAAATAGTGTTTATGCTCATCTGATTTGGGTAAATAATATCTCATTTGTTGTTTTTGGTTATTGTTGAAAGTGAATGATTTTATGTTTATTGACCAATTGTATTTCTTCAGTTGTATTGTATTTGCCTGAATATTCAAAATCATGAGAAAAGTAAGAAAATGCCATGCTCTAGAATATCAATGCGGGAAAATGTTTACAATGCATTCCAAAGTGATTAAAGTTGGCTACAGCATTTATTATGGTACAATATTTCTCTTTTAAAAATACACGGGTGTGCAAACACTTAAGACTGTAATAGACCAAGGCTACAGCAGCACCTTCCAAAAGGTTCATAGAGATTACCTGTGGTCTGCCCTGGGGAAACAGGTGTTTTTCTTGTAGTGCTTATCCTTGTTGGTTTCCAAGTCTTCCGCAATTAGAACGATTACGTTCATAATTAAAATAATTGCAAGACATATTAATCAAGCCACTAAATATCCTTTATGTAATCTGCTCTACCCTGCTGCTTCTTATCTGTAAAGTGTCCTGAAATAATAGACTTTGAGCCGCAAGAAACCTTAAATATCTTATTGCTCCCCACTTGGCCCCTTTTGCAAATGAGAAGGCTGCAGCCCTGAGAAGCGAAAACAGCCAGCAGGGCGGCATCCCCCACCCCACACGACAGGGACAGAGCTCCCTGTTGAAGGACCCGGGCTGTGCTGCACCTGCCTCAGGAGGAATGAGCTCCCGATTTCGGATGGCTGTGAGCCATCCTAGCCGAAATCGGAGCTCTTGAAGACCCGGAAGGCAAGGGTCTGTCTGGTCAGGGCTAGGAGTAGATGGTACCTCAGCTAAGAGGAGGTGCAGGTGGGCGCTGAGGTCCAGGGAGCTGAGGGGCCGGTTCGCCCAGCCCACCTTGAGCTGCAGGGGTTCGCTCTCCGGGGGGATGCGCCCTCCCACTCTGCGCCCCGCCCAGAAGCCCCGCCCAGCGGCCCCGCGACTCCTCCCCGCCCCGGGAGAGCGCGGATCCAGGGTTTTGTCGGCGATTTGTGGCTGCTTTCTCCTTGCTTCCCGAGGAGGCCCGTCTGGGAGCCTGCTGCGCACCGAGGTTGGGAAGAAGCGCGGCTGCCTCTGGAAATGGTGCTCCCCTGCCACATGACATCAGCGGGTTATATTGCAACTTTCCACATGACTGCGCAGACACAGACAGTTGTGTTTATGAAAATCCTCCTGATACCGGCTCGCAGGCTCCCGGGCACTCAAGGCCCCTTCCCTGGCTGTGCTGTGTTCTGCTTAGAGGAGCAGCTGACAAAGGGCCTTGGCAAAGCCAGCTCCCTGCCAGGTGCTCGGCGCGGGAGGGGGCTCTCCCTGCCACCCAGGCCCCAGCATCTGGGCCTGCACCGAGGAGCTCCAGATGTGTGGGAGCAGGACCTTCCTGATAGTGAGGGCCAGTCGGGATGGACCGGGAGGGGAGGGGTGGGGTGGGGTGGAGTGGGGGGCAGGGGCTCACAATGCCTGCTTGCTGTGGCCCAGTGCGGCTTCTCAGGAGCCGCTTCACTGATGTCTACACTTTCTTGCAATCCCCTACAGCTGGGGAAATTATCCCTGTGTCTCCCCACGGACAGTGGAGCAGGGATGCAATGAGGGGCTAGAGAGGAAGGCTTGGCACAGGGGAGGAGCCCGGTGGACCAGGAGAGGCAGTGGCCGGCTGAGCTTGGGTGTTCTGTCCATCACATGCCTGGTGTCTGAAGCACCCCCCCCCCCCCCCCCCCGTCTCTTCTGAATTCTAGCCACCAACACCGCAGGCTCCTTTTAACACTCAAGTCAAAGTGACCTAGAGACACTTAGAGGGTTGATTGAGAGAACATTGTGGGACCCCACTCTCACACCGTAAACCTCGGATCTCAGGTCGCCTCCTGCTCCCCTTGGGCTCTGATGTTTGCTCGCGGTGGTGGCAGGGTGTCTGTGTCCTCCTGGCCTCAGAACTCCTGGAGGTGGCCTGGAATCCCAGCCACAGAACATTCTGTGACGGCTGTCCTGGGTCCTCAGCCCTGTGGGACAGGGGTCACGCCTCGGGGGCTGTGCATCCCCCACACTCAGTGATGGGAGAATACTTTGGAAAGTACCTGGAAAATGCATTCTCTGAGAACATTATGTATAGATTTAAATATTTTTGGACCAAAACAAACACATTTTTTAATTCCATTTTCTAGCATATTCATTCATTCATTTGTTCACTCATTGATTTATTTTTTTTCCAAGGCCTTGGTCACATGAAAAAGACACAGTCTGGTGAAAAATGAACAATTCAACATGTTCCATGGGCTCACCCCCGCCCCCCGGGTATTAACAAAATGAGAATGACCACCCCTATTTATTAAGTTCTGAACTCGCTATAGGTGTAGTCCTCACAGTGATCCCAAGAGGGGCGCTCTCAATATTCTGCCCTATTGTTAAGAAACTGAGGCACTGGTGCCAGCGCTGTGGTGTAGTAGGCTACGCCTCCTCCAGGCGCGCCGGCATCCCATATAGGCACTGGTTCAATTTCCGGGTGTTCCACTTCCCATCCAGCTCTCTGCTGATGCTCTGAGAAAGCAGTGGAAAATGGCCCAAGTCCTTGGGCCTCTGCACCCACATGGGAGACCTGCAAGAAGCTCCTGGCTTCAGGCTTCAGATCAGCCCAGCTGTGGCCAGTTCAGCCATTTGGGGAGTGAACCAGCAGATGGAAGACCTCTCTCCGTTTCTCCCTCTCTGTAATTCTGCAACTCTGCCTCGAAAATAAATGCATCTTTTTTTTTAAAGATTTATTTATTTTTATTTGAAAGTCAGAGTTACACAGAGAGAGGAGAGGCAGAGAGAGAGAGAGGTCTTATATCCACTGGTTCACTCCCTATTGGCCACAACAGCTAGAGCTGTGCCAATCCAAAGCCAGGAGCCAGGAACTTCTTCCAGGTCTCCCACACAGATGCAAAGGCCCAAAGACTTGGGCCATCTTCTGCTTTCCCAAGCCATAGCAGAGGGCTGGATCAGAAGTGGAGCAGCTGGGATGCAAACCAGCATCCATGTGGGATGCCAGCACTGCAGGTGGCGGCTTTACCTGTTACGCCATAGAAAAATAAATCTTGAAAAAAAAAAAAAAAAAAGAAAGAAACTGACACACAGCAGGGAGGTTAGGAAACTTGTGTAAGGTCACCCAGGAAGTGGTGGATGCCAGATTTCATATGGAGGCATTCTGACCGTGGTACCCAGTCTGCGGCCACTGGCCACTGCTGTCTTCTGAGCCACAGGCTAAGTGCGGGGCGGCGATGGCTTCTCCCCAGGAGCAGTGGGCTGGGTCTCCTAGAGGGAGCATGCTGCACTGGCACTTGAGGACTTCCTGGAGCAGGGCCCGGTGCTGCACCCTACAGATCCATGTGACCGGGACCTCCACTCTGGCCCGCAGCTGGTGTGGCTACAGCTACTGGGAGAAGGGGCCATCTTTCTGCGGCTGCCCCTTCCTGGGAGAAACAGGCAGCCAGAGCAGCAGCCACGTGACCGCCGCCCTCTCTCTGAAGCGCTATAATCCCGGACTCGTTACCTCTATCCCCGCAGGGTTCCATCCCCCAGAACACAGTCGCTGTTGGGCTCTAACTTCTTGGAGTCCCACAGAGGCAGGGAAGCAGCATCGGGCAAGGCCAACAGAGGACGCCCAGGACACAGCTGCCTCTGGAGGGCCCTCGCAGGGCACCAGGGCCCGGAGCCTGGAGGCGACCCTGGCCGGGTTTCAGAGCCCCCCCCCATGCTTCAGCCCTCCGGGATGATGCCTGCCTGCTCCAGGGTCAGCCCCAGCCTTCCCAGGTACAGTTTACAGCGTCTGTGCGTGCAGCCAGCCCTTCCCAATGGGCCTGTGTCACAATTGTTGGCAAACAGTGTGCTCTCTGCGCTCCACACCCTACTCATGGCTTCTGCTCCCAGGCACTCAGGGCAGATTTAAGATCAAAATCAAATTGGATTCACCAAACAAGGTGTCAGGCAGAGTGGGAGGGGCTGGGCGCTTGGAGCTAGAGCCCAGAAGGCCTGGCACTGGCAGTTCCTTATAGACTGTTGAGTGAATGGGTTATGGCCAGCCTCAGTGCTGGGTGAACCCACCATAGAGCAGTCACCGGGAACTATCCCACCCGTAGCAGGGATGCTGATGGGTGGTGTGGGGTGGGTGACCAGGACCCACCAGGCGTGGCTGAGGGCCCCACCTGCTGGCGGCACGCTGGCTGGCTCCCTCCTTGGGACACAGGGACTTGGTGGGGGCACTCCCCTTCCCTTCAGCGAGCTCTCAAGAAGGATGAGACCCTCTGAAAGCCAGCATCCTCAGCCAAGGTCACGCGGCCCCAGCAGACCATGGTGGGTAGGAGCCGTGGGTCTCCAGACTCCACCATCAGCTCTTTCTCCTGCTCCCCACCTCCAAGGGCAAAGACAGAAAGCAGGTTTCCCCGCAGACGCTGCCTGCCTCACAGCTTGCAGAGTAATCTCTCAGGAACCCCGCAGACCTGAGGCTCAGACGAGGCCACTGGTGCTGCCCCGGGAGACCCCTGCCACCATTCTGCACTCCCGTCCAGGGAGGTGCACCTGCGCCCCTGACCCTCTGGCTCTGAAGACCGCCCCGCCTTCCCCAGGGAAGGCAGTGACTGACTGATACCCAGGACAAAGAGTCGCTGAGCAAACTGCAGAGGTACGGTTACCTGTCCAAGGTCACACGGCGCGCGTGAGGGAACCAGAGGAAAGACCCAGGGCTCTCTCCCGGGCCCCGTCTTCTTCCTCTTACCCCAGACCAGGCTCTTGGGACCAAGGGAAATGATCAAAAGTGAATTCTCCACTCCCATCCCACTAGGAAGAACAGCTGCACCATCCATCCTACTCCAGAATGGGTACCTGTTTGGAGGAGGGTGGGATTTCCTCAAGTGAGGCCCTGAGGAGCACCAGTGGTCCTCTCTCCCCACTGAGACTCCCTGCTCCTCCAACACTGCACTCCCACCCCTCCAGCACACACACCCCACACCCCCAGCACTGCCCCCTGCCCCTCCAGCACTGCCCCCTGTCCCCCAGCACCCCCCTGCCCCCCAGCACTGCCCTCCCACCCCTCCAGCACTCCCCCCCTCCAGCACTATCCCCCCACCTCCAGCACTCCCTGCCCCGCCCCTCCAGCACCCTCCCCTCCCCTCCAGCACCCCTGCAAGGTCAGTGTCAGCTCTGGCTCTTGCTGGACGTCTCAGAGGACCTGAGAGAGGCTCAGGGGAGGAGAAACCCAGGGGACCCAGCTGCTTCCTTGTCAGGTCCAGCTGCCCTGAGTGCTGACGGCTTGACAAGTGGCATTAGCATAAAAAACCTCCGCAGTGGCAGCTGCCGGCTCTGTGCCAGAGCCCTGGGCGTCCCTTCTCGGTGCCACTCACTGTCACCGGGGGCGGGCACCTGCCAGCCAGAGGTGCATGGCTGTCTCTCATACCAGCTGCCCACACTCTGGGCATCTCTCGCGGGAAGCTCACAGCAACCGCACAGCCTGTTCAGGCCTCCGAGTCCCTTCCCCAGGGGCGAAGCGCCCCCTCCCCCGGTGTTTCTGCAGCACTGGGAGAGGCCCAAGGGCCCCAGCCCCCTCCACTTTTCAGGCTGGAAGATTGTTTTCTGCAGAGTGGCTCCAGGTGTTGCTCCAGGCCCTCGGCTTCTCTAATTCCCTTTCCCCTGTGAGTTGGGAGGCTGTATCTCCACCCCAGCTTCTCCCCATCTGAGGTGCGAGAGGGGTTCTGCCTGCGAAGTACTGGGGGTGATGAGGACCTCGCTCAAGGGCAAAGGACAGGCTTTGCTGGAGTCTGTGTCCAGCGCCCCCTCTGGCAATGAGTCTGCACGGTGGGCAGGGGGGTGTGAGGCAACAGTCGCTCCTGTTAAAGGAAGGGCAGGACCTCCAGGGTCACACCCAGAGGAGCACTGGGGGTGCAGATGGGAGCAGGGCCGAGAGGGGGATCCTCCCTGGCAGTTGCTCTACAAGCAAAGGTCTTGCTGTCTCTTCCACCTTTGTAACTTAGATACACAGAAACAGCCTGGAAAACCCTTCCCGGGTTTCCATGGCACAGATTTTATCAAAACAAAGCCAAACTGGTGGAAGACAAAAGAGTAGTAATTACAATAAGCAAACAGCTATGAGCCCTCTTCTGCCCCGAGTGCTGTCTGTCACCCTCACCAGGGCTCTACCTGAAACTGGAGACCTGTTCTCCCTCCTGCTCTCTCCCCCTCCCCCTCTCCCTCCTACTCCCTTCTCTCTCTCTGTCTCTCTCTCAAGACACGGAGGACCTCCACCACCACCACCACCACCACCACCCCCCCCACACACACATTCTCCTCTCTAGGCCAGGATGTCTCCCAAATGATGAAGTCACTGACGTGTGTGTAAACACTTTTCCCCTGGAGCACACATTCCAATGCACAAGTCCTCTTTTCTTTTTACAGTTAGTGTTTGAAACCAAAATCATTTACACACAGAATATAAAACGCAAAGAATGTCCAGAGGCTCTGTAGGAGAACCTCCGGTTCTGATCCCCCTTTCCGGAGACGACCACTGCCGAGCCTTGGCTGTCTGTCCCGGTGGTTCCAGCCCTTCGTCTAAGTAACATAACCATGCTTCTGCTTTTGTCCCAACACTTGATTATGAAAAATGTCCAACATGTAGAGAGTTGGAAGTTTGCCAGGAATGCCCAGGATCCTGCTGCCTGTTTTGCACTGTTCCTGGTGCGTTTCAGCGTAAGTGGTGGGTGTGAGTCCACGTCATGGCCATGCACAATGCGTGCACTTGTGGTTCTTTGGAGGGATGTTTTTGCACAGATCTTAGGTATACAAATCCACGAGCTCATACAAACGCATGCGACTGTGTAGCCAAACGAGCAACCCCCAATCTGAGTTTGGGGGTTCCCTCAGGCACCTCTCAACAGATACCCGCTGCCACCTACCCAGGGCAGGTGGACCCTGTTCCCACGTTCCCTCTCCCCTCTGTGTCTGGACAGAACAATTTTTGACCTTATCTATCAACCTCCTATTATGGCACAGATCTTAGCTCATAGCTTTGCGCTTCCTCCCCATAATGTAATTTAGATTACACTTTAAAAACTTGAATCAATATTCTCTCCTTACACAACAATAAGTAAAAGCATTCACTCCTGAGCCGGTGCTGTGCGAGAGCTGGGCTTCCTTGCTTGCACCGTGTTACGCTTCCGCTCGGGTTTGGTTTGCTTTCTGTTCTAGGCATGTCTCATAGTTCTTGCTTTGTGATTCAACAGAACTGGAAAATCTCTATCGATATTATTTGTTACATGAGCAAGTGTGTCAGATAATCTATAACTTACTTCTCCTCCCCCTGTGGGGGGAACTGCCTTCCAGTGAGCAGGTGGAGGGTGGCTCCTGGGGCCTCTCATCTCTGGAGTCTGAGCCGTTATCATCACATCCCTCGCACCTCTAATGGCCCTTTCAATCCGCAGACCGGCCTCTTTCTGGTCTGGGAAATTTTCTTCTATTATTTCTTTGATAATTATCCCCTCCATTTTCTCCGGACCTCTCTAGCATTCCTAACGGTCAAATGACTGACCTCCTGAACTGATTCTTTAATGTTCTCATTTTCTCTCCCATTATCTGTCTTTCTCTGTCTCCTACTCTCTCTCTTTCCGTTCCACTTTCAGGGAAATCTCCTCTATTTTATCTTTCAAACCTTTTATTGAATTTTGAATTTCTGCCATCACTTTTAATAGCCGAGAGCTCTTCCCTGGGCTTTGATGCTGTATATGACAGTGTACGTCAGTAGCTTCAGCTACTCATATATCTATTTATCTATCATCCATCTCCCTTCTCCTGCTCTTGTTGCAGGTGCAATATCTACTTTTGTCTCCCGGAGAGTATTTGTGATAGACATTTTTGAAGCTGTGTTCCAGTCCTGACCTTGTCTCTGTTTCTTCTAAGTTCCTTGTTTTTCCCCTGTCAGCTTGTGTGGTCTCACATGGGGAGAGAGGCATGCCTAAAAGCCTGAGGAGTCTTCCTTGTCTCTATTGGAGAGTCGGAATCAGTAAAAACAAAACAAAGCAAAACGCAGCCCCGGGTGGTAGCTCAAAGGGCATGGATGGGCTCCAATGGCTCATGGGCTTCCCCGTGGGGAGAGTGGACTTTGTCTTTGGAGGACATAGCCTAACGGGTATCATTCGCCACCTCCTCCAGCCGTGGGATGGTAGCTGTGTGATATCCCGGCTGCTGCCATCCTGCAAGCCTGCCTGGGGAGGTGCCGGGATGTCTCCCTGCCCCGCAGGTAGTCATGAGCTTCATCTTCTATGTTGTGCCCTCTGCTGCCCGCCCATCTGCAGACGTGCATGGTGTTCAGTCCTCTCTCCCTGCCCCCATGCATCTGCCACCCACTCTCCCCTCCCAGGCTGGGCAAAGGCTGTTAAGGTTAACCAGCGCCCTGCTGTCTCCTCTCGGGGCTGCCAGGCATGACACGGGTACTCTCTGGGCTCCCTGGGGATTGCAGGGGCCAGGTCTTCTTCCTCAGGGACCCCTCCCTCTGCAGGCAGGGCCATGGGGGTCTCTTCTGCTCTGTTCACACAGCTGTCACCCCTGCATTCGGCTTTTCATCGTACAAATACCTGAAGACATTTCTCCTCTCCTCTTGGTATCTCTCTACTCCTTTCTCGTGGTGGGCTTTTAGTGGCTCGAATTTCGTGTTGGTATGATTTCAGGAGGAAGCCATGATAAATGGACGTGCCCAGTCCCACGTGCTCAGCCTGAGGTCTGTGTACTCACTGTCCGCCTCCCCCGCGCTCCTGTAAGGGCCCCACACACAGACACCCTGCCTGATCTGTTCACTATTTTCTTAGCGCCGGAGTGCTTCACACATGCAGGCGGGGTTTCCCTCACCTGAAATGCTTGGAATCAGAAGTGGTTCAGATTTCAGAGTTTTTCAAACTTGGGAATATTTGCGTGGACCTCTCCGTCAGAGCACCCCCATTCTGAAACGTGAAGTCCCAAACACTCCTGAGTCTACCCTCTGGAGCACTGGGGATTTCAGATGGGAAGAGTGGAGACGCTTAACCTGTAGGAAGGAGGTGCTTGGAAAACAGGCATTCGGCGCTGTGGTGTAGTGGGGTTAAAGCCCTAGTCTGCAGTGCTGGCATCCCATATGGGTGCCAGTTCGAGTCCCGGCTGCTCTACTTCCCATCCAGGTCTCCGCTGTGGCCTGAGAAAGCAGTAGAAGATGGCCCAAGTCCTTGGGCCCCTGCTGCTATGGCCTGAGAAAGCAGTAGAAGATCGCCCAAGTCCTTGGGCCCCTGCACCTGCGTGGGAGACCCGGAAGAAGCTCCTGGCTTCAGATTGGCTCAGCTCCAGCCATTGTGGCCAGCTGGGGAGTGAACCAGTGGATGGAAGACTCTCTTTCCCTCTCTGCCCCTCTCTCTGTGTAACTCTGACTTTCAAATAGATAAATAAATCTTAAAGAAAGAAAGAAAATCAGCATTGACTGAAAGTGTACAGGGCACAGGTTTCAGATGCTGGCTTACTTCATTCTTCCAGGACCCTAAGGACTGGTGGGGCAGCCTCTGGAGGGGCTGGGGTGGGGGCTGGGGGCCTGGGGACCTGGTCCCAGCTCCAGTGCCTGCCGTTTTCCTTTCTGGGCCATATTCCTGGCCCAGAGCAGGGCTTCCACCTCCTTGCTGGAGGGGAGGGGGCACATACCACAAGCCTCCTCCCGCCACGGCAAGGAAGGGAGGGGAGGCCTCAGACCTCAGCAGCCAGCCTGGATGCGGCTTGATGAGCTAAAAATACAGCGCGAGGTGTTTCCCCGTCAGCACCGCCACTATCCTAATGTGGTTTTTTAAATAAGTCAGCCTCTTTCTAGTTCTCCCTTTCCACCGTCATTTATTTCAGTTTTTATCTCCACAACAAAAATTCCTTCCAACTTTTTTTTTCCCTCTCTCTCCCTCTAATGCTCTTCACTTTCAAATGCTAATAATCTCCAGCTGTAAAAGGCTTAGAAGTGGCTCTAGATTGTTTGATCTTTGGCCTGTGATCTCCTTTCATCTCTCTGCTTTCAAATGTTACTTTAGATTTACTTTAACCTATTAACATGCTTGGTATTCATAGCCACGGTGCTCCAAGCCAGCTTCCCAGCACCCCCCCTAGCCCCCTCCACCCCACCACCAACCACACCCTCTCCCCAATATCACCAGACCAGGAAACTCCATCCGCAGCCTGGCGCTGGATGGAGGGGAATGGAGGGGAGGCTCGGGGAGCTGAGGAGGAAGAGGAGGGAGCAGGAGGAAGGCTGGAAGAGGCAGAGGGAGGGAGAGGAGAGCTGGGCACAAGAGAGGCAGAGGAAGGGAAAGGAGGAAGGGGGCAGAGGGAGGGAGGGAGGGAGGAAGCGTAGGGGCGGGCAGGGGCCACGGAGGAAGGAGGAGGGCTGGCTGCCCTGTCCTGCTGTCGGACACTCTCTGAACCCCTCTCCCTGGAGCCCGGGATGGGCACGGCAGAGAAGGAGAATTAGCGCTCTGGTCCCTGCTCCTGCCTTGTGCTGGAATGTCCACAGGAAACGCGGGCATGAATATGGATGAAACTCCTCCCGAGACCACAAGGGTATGGTTCAATTATTTGCCATATAAAGTCGCACATGAGGATTCTTGCGCTTGGTCATTCCCTCCGTGTACGTGTGTGCGTGTGTGCGTGCGTGCTGTGGGAGGGTACGGAGACGTGGGGAGGCGGTGGGGAGCGGCCCCCAAGTTCCTTCAGGAGGCACCTGGGAAAGGCACCCTGTCATTCAGACTCTGGCTGTGGGCTCCCATTGCAGCTGAGTCCCTGGGGGGACGGTTCCCACCTCCCCCCACCTCAACACGCATGCGTGCACACACCCACAGTGGCAGCGGTGGCTCTACCAACTGCCTGTGAACTGGCCTGAGGCCAGGGGAGGATGGCTGGCCTAAGGCTTTCTGGAGAACCCTGGAGCAGGAGCCACGCCCGGCCAGCGGCCCTCTTGTCTGGAGAGCAGACAGCTGTCTGTCTCTCAGAGGGAAAGCCTGTTCCAGCTGCTGAGCGGATGGTGGGGGCTCTTCCAAAGATGGGAGGGAGGAGACGTCTGTTTGGGCTGGGCCAGGAGGGACCTGGGGCAATCTTCATAGCCGCCGACAGCCCTGGGGGTTAGGAATGGGAAGCAGCCTCGCCTGGAGCTCAGGTCTTGAGTGCGTGATTTAGCCCCTCTACCCTCAGTTTCCTCATCTATGAGATGGGAGAGCAGCACTCCCGGCTTCATCGGGTAGATGGTGATGGTGCAAATCATCCTCGCGAGGATTTTAATTATAATTCATGCAGCAGGTACTGTTGGAAGTGCCTTATAAATATTAACTCCCTTAATCCTCCCTTAATCCTCATCGAATCCTCATTTAACCCTATGAGGTGGAGACTCTTACTAGTCTCATGTTATAGATAAGAGACACAGAGGGCTCAGGTAATTTGCACAAGGTCACACGACCTGGGCTATTATGTTCCTTTTAGACTAATTAGACTGCGGGGGTCACAGGCATTTCCCTATTACCTCATTTAATTCCCTGACGTTCTTCCGTTTTGGTAGCTCCGTGCCCGGTCTTCACAGGAGGAAGGAGCCGACGTCCCCCAGCTAACCTGGCTGCTCCACCGCCCCACGCCCACGGTGCTTGTCCTCATGCTGCCCTGCAGAGCCGCTTCTCATGGCACACGGCTGACAGCCTCCTGATACCTGCCAGTCATCGCTAGCCACACACGCCAGGGTTTGCTGCCCCCAGGGGAAACCCAGGTTTGGTGACCTGGAGGCCCTGGTGCTGAGGAACAGGTCCGGTTCCCGGGCTGCCCTGCCTTTAAGGCCTTCTCTGGGGCAAGCTGGCATCTTCCTGGCGCCCCCTGGTTGGCTGCCTCTGGTCCTGAGCAGAGAGGAGAAGGCAGTTTGCGTGCAGCATTGCCTCCGTGGGAACACAGCTGTATCAGGAGACCCCCTCCAGTGAGGGGACCTCCACAGCTGCCACATCCCTGGCTTCCGATGTGGGGTCGGTGTCAGGGCCCGAGCAGAAGGGTGAGCATGGGCTGAGCCCACCCTGGCCCACGGCAGCAGCTGGGAAATGGAGCAGACCTGCTGCACGTGGGCGACACACACGGGGGTTCTGCCCGGAGCAGCCTGCTCACACCTCACCCCATCCGCATTGCCGTGTTGCAGATGCTGAGAGCTTAGGGACTTGCAGGTGCCACGTGGAATCTTCTCATCACACCCCCCTGCCTCCCGTGGCACCCACGGGGTGCAGACTGATCAAACATCAGCTGGGGAGCAGCCTGTGGGCCTCCTGGTGCCGAGACAGCAGGGACGGTACCGTCCCCCGGAGTCCCCTTTCTCCAGGCGCTGGGCTTCCCCGGAAGCAGGCCCAGGCCTACTCGGGACCTGGTACACCCCGTGCTCGTACTCTTTCTTCTTCTGGGGCCGGCATGGCAGTGCAGCAGGTTAAGCCACTGCCTGTGGCGCCGGCATCCTGTATGAGCTCTAGTCTGAGTCCCGGCTGCTCCACTTCCCATCCAGCTTCCCAATGGGAGACCCGGATGGAGTTCCAGGCTTCTGGCTTTGGCCTGGCCGAGCCTTGTTACAACCATTTAAGGGGTGAACCAGCAGATGGAAACTCTCTCCCTCTGTGTCTCTCCCTCTGCCTCTCTCTCTGTAACTCTGCCTTTCAAATAAATAAATAAATAAATATTTAACAAAACAAAAAAGTCCTTCTTGGTTTCACTCTCTTGGGGCTCCTTCACTCCTTCCAGCTTCCCTGGCCCAAGAGTGAGTCCCACCTGTGGTACAGCCCCAGGCAGTTTGAGCTGGGCTCCTCTGCCTGCTGGCTAGGTGCCCCTGGGTAGGTCACCTAGCTTCTCTGGGCCGAAGTGTCCCCATCTGCCTAACTCATAGGGTAGTGGGTAGCGCCAAGGGGCATGTTCTCTATGGTGATAGGGCCCTGGAGGTGCAGATCCCTTGGAAGGGGCTCCATAAGTGCTGGCGTTTGCACGGCACGGGGCTCTCCCTGCAGGGCACAGAGGGCAGCACACAGAGTCCTGACTCGGGCTTGGCCATGCTCGTGGTGGCCATGAAGGAGGGGGGAACCCTCATGCCCTTTGCTCCGCTGGCTCCAGCAAGGCTCAGGCATCCTGCCACCGGTCCCATAGGGCACACGGCCAGATGGGCCCGCCCAGGGCATGACTGGTGCCGGAGCCCAACTCTGCCAGCTAGGCTCCCACCTGGCGGCCAGGAGCTGCCTCTTCACCCCACGAAGACCCTTCCCAGGTTGCCATGGAGGCGGTGCTGGTTAGGGCCTCGCTCCTGCCGCTACTCTGGGGCATCCTCCGGTGCCGGGGTGGGGGGGTGCTCCCCAGGAGCCCAGGAGAGCTGGGCGGGGCAGCAGGCACTGAGACATCTTCCCCTCTTCCTGCCACCCACCAGTCTTTCCTTACTGGAAAGAGCAAATGCAAATGGGGCCAAAGCACAATGCCTGGCATACAGCGCCACGCGTCCTGGGGGCTCGCTCGAAGTTAAAGCCGGGCCCCTCCTGGGGGCTGACATTTTCCCTGGCTCAAACAACATCTGCGCCTCGCAGAGCTTGGCGAAAGGTGAAAGAGCCAGTTACTGCCACTGTAGACTCGAGTGAGACAGAAAACAGCCACGGCACGGCCCTCCCAACTGCCAGGCGAGCGGCCACGCGTGTGCACGCACTCCCACACACGCTGCCCCCCCCACACGCATGGCGAGTCTCCCTCCCTCACACACGCATGCTCACGGTGCCCCCACACATACGCATGAACCACAGGCCTGCTCACAGGGACCCCTCACAAACATGCCTAAGCCTACCCACACGCTCCCACCCACGTGCAGAGTCAGACCCGCCCAAACATGCACACGTGTGTGCATGTGTGTGTCTACCCTGAGCAACACACAGATGCCTGGGAACCCGAGGAGAAGGTGAGCCCTGCCCCTTCCCGCTCACCCACCCCCCCAAGGGCTGCAGAACCACAGAGACTGTGGAGGGCTTGAAATAAAAACGTGCTTCTTAGGAGCCGGGCCATCTTCCTCTGCAGGCTCCAGGCCAAATCTCCAAATGAAATCAGGCCAGGGAGAAATGAACAACTGAGATGCACAAAACAATGTGAAGAAGAAACTCTGAAGAAGCGAATAATAATATAAAAAAGGTGAGAGTTATTTTTCAGCTCACTGGCTTTCTGAAAAGTAATAGAAAGTTGGGCAGCGTCTTCTTGGATCGACCTTTCTGAGCCGAGACCCAGGCCACACGCGCATCTCTTTCCTCTCTTTCTATTACCCGAAATTTGTATGGTTTCATCTCCTCTGATTTTCTTTCATTTGTGCGCCTGTGCAAGCCCCTGTGTCAGGGACTTGTTCCTAACCCGGCAGCCCCGCCACCCTGGGAGCCGTTTCTCCCGGGGCCTCCCGCGGGGCTGAGAATTGAGAGCCTCCGGGGCTCCATTTCCCTCCCCGGTCGGGAGGGGCTGTGGCCCTCCTCCCTTCCTACCCCCGCCCAGTCTGCTCCCGGCCTTCTTTGTTCCTAGGAAAATTCTCTCTCACATTCTTCACTGAGCAGAGGCTGGAAAGGAGGTGCGGGCTGGGAGGAAGGAGCCCCCTGGGGCCTGGAGCGGGTCAGAGCTGGACAGATATTTAGAGTGCATGGAATGGCAGGGAGTCAACAGGGTGTGGTGGGGCAAAGTTTCCCTTGGGAAATTTCCACCAATAAGGTCAGGATTCGGGAGGGGGACCCCATAGCATTCACAGTGGTGACCTTGGCTTCCGCCAGTCCATCTCCAGGGTTCAAGGCTAGGGGACTTGAAGGGCTTACCTCTAGTGGCCCCTTTACTTCCTCTGCCAGCTCCCATCTGAGACATGTACACACTCACACACACACATTTCGTGTGCACGAATATGCCTGTGTGAGCCCCTCAAACACATTCACACAGAAACCCACATACATGTCTAAGTACATGCCCCCACATACATCCACAGAGACACATACATACAGCTCTCAAACACACACCACTCACAAACACACATGCACACACCCCTCAAACAGAGGCACACATAAGAACACATGCTGCTTGCATACTGGCACAAGTACTGAAAAATCTTGGATACATCTACACAGACACACACACACACCCAGGCCCCGCCCCCTCCACGCACATACACAGGCACACACACATCCAGACTCTGCCCCCCATGGACACACCCATATACAGACACACAATCACCTACACCTCGACCCCTCCATGCACACACACACACACCCAGGCCCCGCCTCCTCCATACACACACAGGCACACACACATCCAGACTCTGCCCCCCATGGACACACCCATATACAGACACACACACACCCAGACCTCAACCCCTCCACAAACACAGACAGACACCCAGGCCCCGCCCCTCCATGCATGCACACACACACACACACACACACACACGAGCAGTCAGATGCACATGTTGGCTTCTACACAGGTGCCTTTTAGAGCAGTGTTACTGCCTTCTCGGTAGCCTGTAGCTGCCCTCAACTTGGATGCCTGCACTGAGCGAGCTATGTGCTCTGCAGCCCTCCGAATTCTACGATGAACACAGCCCCCGGTGGCTGCTTTACTGTGGAGATGAGTGAAAGGTGCCTGGCTCACCCTCGACTAGGGCTGCCAGGATTTCAGCAGCACCAGTCTGGCACCTGCCCTGGGGCCACCCAGCAGAGTCAAGAAATCTCCGTATGATGCTCACTGGGAGGAGAAACCGGGGTGGGGGAGGTGGGAGGGCAAGTGGATGTAAGAAAGGTAATTGGCTAATTCTGATGTATTGCTCTGTCCTGACCCTCAGTGGGCAAAGCACAAGGTGGGCTGGACGCGGGGCTCAGGACACTGCTAAAGGCTGCCAGTGTGCAGCTGACACTCACATAATCTCTGCTCAACCTCAGCTGTCGGCAGAAGTGCCTCCCCCTCATCCCATCATTCCATCATCACAGTCACCTGGTGATACAAACGGGACAGGTGTCAGTCAACAGGTGTGTCCTACAGAAGAGGAATCGGGGGCTCAGGGAAAGTGAGTAACTCGCTAAGGGCGTTGGTCCGGGTGTGCCAATTGCTTTAAGGAGCAGCCCCTAAACCTTAGTGGAACAGCTCAGTTGGAGCTTCTCAAACGTGGCCCTCTTCGAGGAGGGGTGCAGAGATGTTGTGCCCGATCCAGCAGGTTTGGGGCGCAGGCTGTGCTGTCTGTGAGGTGCTTGCAGGTGGATGGCACACAGGAGGGAGGCAGCATCTGGGATGTTTCCTCGGAGCAGCCTCTGCCCACATCGCAGAGGCTAGGGTATCATCACCTGGCAACAGCTGACCGCAAAGGAGGCTGGGATGTGCAGTCCAGCTCCGCCTCCTGGAGGAACCTGAGAATGCAGACACTGGTGTCCCCCCCCCCCCCCACCCCGGGTCTCCACCAGAGCAGAATCACACCGCTCCTTAGGGTGGCGTCCGTCTCAGACCCAGGTCTTCCCGTTGCTGTGCCTGTGAGCCTTGCCAGTGGAGCACAGCGCCTGGGTCCATCTTGCGAGCATCCCACGTGAAGCCTCCGCGGATCCACGCCCGGCCCTGTCTAGCTGCAGTAGCTTCCCAGTGGGTTTCTGCAACACGGGATAGTTTCTTTTCAAACCTTTCCCTGCGCATCTCTGACTGATGAACCTCTCAGTCACACACACACACACACACACACACACACACTTTCAGCGTGCTTGACTCTGCCCAACAATTTTGCGACCCTCTACTTGCAGATAAAGTGGAACTCTTTCATGAAGTGCTCCTGGTTCTGCATCCTCTGCCCCCAGGTACCTGTCTGCACGGACCCCTCTTGGTGCCCCTAACTACTTCCTGAGCTCCTGCCATGCCGTCTTTTTTCTCGTCCTGGAATCTCATTGTCTGGAGGCCCTCCGTGCCCACCTAGGCCTGTGGCCACTTCCATGATGCCCCTGGCTGTCCCTGTGGATGTAGCAGCCCTCGGGCAAAAGTGAGTGCGTGAAAGAATGATCAGAAGACAGGAGTCTTTCTGTGATCCACAAATGAAGGGTGTGGCTTAGAGGCCACCATGGAAGATGTTTTGGTAGATTTCTATCCGCAGCCATCAGGAGGTGGCTGGGTACCTCCTGGTGCCTGCCTGCCAGGCTGGCTGGGCGGGATCTGCATCACAGGCTGTGTTTTCTTTGCCTACTGGGTGGGAGGGGGAGTGAGCTCAGGCCTCCAAAAGGCTAAGCTGTGAGGCAGAAGCGAGTGGGGCAGGTGCCTTTGGGGAGCTCTCCAGATTGAGCTCTCTCGGCTTTGCGCCCGCCCGCAGCCCCTCCACGCCAGGCCAAACGGGAGGCTGAAGCCAATGGAGAAAGTAATAGATTGAAACCAGGATGCTCTGGTTAAGTGGCCCGCTTTGTGGTGCTCATCCATAATCCTGCTGGAGCCGGGAGAACAATACGTTAATTAGAGCCGACGGCCCGCTCCCACAGCCATCCATCCTGCCGCGTCGGCAGTGCCTTCCCCACGGACGCGCCGGCCCACTCCCCGCTCTGAAGGAGATTTATGCATTATCAATGTGTGTCTGCGAGAGGGACCTGGCGGGGAGGGACGTGGAAGAGGCAGAGCCAGGCTGGCCGGTGGCTGGTGAATGGGTGTGTTTGGGGGCTGGAGATGGGGTTTTCCTGATTACAGGGATGAGGCAAGTCCACCTAGCTGGACAGGGAGAGATGGAAGCCAGACGAAATGAGAAGAAATGTACTAACTGTGTCCAACAAGCGGTGGTCCTCACCAAGGATGTAGGTCCCAGCCTCCGATGGTGGGAGAAGGGTGGTAGGGAAGAGGGAATCTGCTTATCTGGCGTCTATTCCAGCGCTTGCACATGAAAGGTACTCGCAAAAGTGCTCCCTAAGTGAACGCATAAGAGATTTGGTGGAAGCCAGAGGGATTTAGGTCTGACATCGCGAACCCCACTGCCAATGAGCAAAGACAAATGTGAACCAGAAAGACCGAGAAAGGGTCCTGGGATTTTTTTACCCAGGAGCTCTTTGAAGGGAAAGACAACACAAGCATGCCCCGCCCCCCGATTCTATCATCTATGCAATGTGTAGAGTGTTGGAGAACGTGGGAGAGGACCAGCTTTCTTCAAGGGAGGTGGCAGCTGGCGAGGAGGGAGATTGATGGGTCAGACATGGCGAAGGACAGAGACCCAGTGACCAAGGCCGCAGAGGACATGGCAGGGGCTCGTCTCACACCCGGGGCATGCAGGCCGCCAGGGCTCCTGCTGTGTCACAGGTCCCCAAGTGATGCCTGTCCCTCTCGTCTGGGGACCTGACTTGGAGTGCTGCTCGACCGGCTGATTTCCGAGGTCTCTTGTGACTCATTCTAGGGGACGTTCACTCCCGGTTCAGCGCTCTCCTCTCTGCCTCGCAACTTCCATTGCTGGGAGGGGTCTCTCACCTCCCTGCGGGTAACCTCTTCCAAGTGGCACTGGCCCGTTCCCTGTCACTTCTGACCGCCCTTCCTGCTCCAGGAAGCTAATGTCGTTTTCCCAGGATTGATGAGCCAAGGAAGGCAATAGAGGCAAAGTATTATCAATAAGATTTAAGAAGACTCCTATGAAACACAGCAATAAAACCTGGAAATAACTATCCATTTCCTACCAACAAAACATCTCATTTCCGAGTCCATAAACGCTCCCCCCTCCAGATCCCCAGACCCATCTGTTTTGTAAGCACGTATGATTATTAGCACCATAAAGTCACTTTCTATACCTAATGTAATTATCAGGAGCCAAAATAATATCGGCACAGGAGGGGGAGAGCAGAGGAGGCCTGCTCACTGCAAACTCTGACGATTTCTTTAAAGAGAGTGGAGTCGTCACATGATAAGATAAGGATTCTTTATGGTGATATTATGCTTCCTATGGAGGCTTTGGGGACAGCTTTGCAAATAAGACTGCACTGGCTCGTCTCGGAGTGAAGCGCGGTTTCCTGCCAGTACGGCGGCTTTAGGCCCGATTGGGAATGAGACATCGGCTCAGCGAGCTGGGGTCTTGAGAGTGTGGTCTTCCGCCTGGGAGCATTGCACATGTTACATCAGACCTCTCCTTCCTCCGGCACTGCCTCTGGAGGGGAACGGAAGCTTCCAGCGCCGCTCTGAGCTGTCAGCCAGCTGGGGAATCCTGATCAGAATGAATCCCAGCATCTTTGAGTCCTGCCCCAGTGGCTTGGGGGCTCTGTTTCATCACCTGTTGAACGAACAAGTGGCTGAAGAGATGGATGAGGGCCGGGAATTGCTCTTAGAGATGAAGGAACCCACACCCCTTCTCTTATGTGCTGTCTGTGACAGCTGGGGGATAAAGACCAGGAGATCATTAGACAGAAGCTGGTTCATATATATATATATATATATATATATATATTTTGACAGGCAGAGTGGACAGTGAGAGAGAGAGACAGAGAGAAAGGTCTTCCTTTGCCGTTAGTTCACCCTCCAATGGCCGCTGTGGCCGGTGCACTGCGGCTGGCGCACCGCGCTGATCCGATGGCAGGAGCCAGGTACTTATCCTGGTCTCCTGTGGGGTGCAGGGCCCAAATACTTGGGCCATCCTCCACTGCACTCCCTGGTCACAGCAGAGAGCTGGCCTGGAAGAGGGGCAACCGGGACAGAATCCGGTGCCCCGACCGGGACTAAAACCCGGTGTGCCGGCGCCGCAAGGCGGAGGGTTAGCCTAGTGAGCTGCGGTGCCGGCTTCTAATATATTTTTAAAAGATTTTTTCTAAGTTATTATTTAGAATACTTAAAATATTTTTTCTAATATATATTTTTAAAATATTTGTTTATTTTAAAGGCAGGGAGAGAGAGAGAGAGATCTTCATCCAGCTGCTGGTTCACTCCCCAAATGGCCCTAATGGCTAGGGCTGGATCACACTGAAGTCGGGAGCCTGGAATTATATCCTGGTCTCCCATGTTGGGGGGAGGAGGACCAAGCACTTGGGCCACCCACCACTGCTTTCCCAGGCACATTCGTGTTGGGGAGGAGGGGGCTGGATCAGAAGTGGAGCTGCTGGGACTCGAACAGGCACTTCAGTCTGGAATGCCGATATTGCAAGTGGTGGCTGGACCTGCTGCACCACAGAGCTGGTCCCTGGTTCTGATTTAGTTGCAGTAAGTAGGACAGCATTCTGCGCACAGCCTTGTCCAGATAGATTGAGTCTTTCTGCATGGTTGCCCAGCAGTGAGTTCTCCACCACGGGAGATTCTCACACAGCCTGAGCAGCCCTGTCCCGTGAGTCTTGTCTAGGAGGCTGGCACATTAGGTAGGAAGGTGTGGAGGTAAATGAGGGCATGGTTTAGTGAGCATCTATTATGTTCCAGACTCTTTTCTCTTTATTATTATTATCTGAGAGCTTTATCAACAGGTGCTTGCAGTTTTATGAAAAAAAAATTCAAGTTGTAAACTTTTATTACAAAGCAAAAATGAAGTTCTTGAAAATCTCAACTTGACCGCATATGAAAAAAACACGTTTGTCATGACCAAAGAGAGACATCTTTAGATAACAATAGCAGAAGCCCCTTAGATAATGCAGATCGTTCTAGTAATCTGGTAAACAGGCAAGAAGCAAGCCCTTTGGGTCTCCAGTCCCCGTCTCCTGTTCATTCCTTACTAATGGAATTTCACACTCCTTTCCCCTGGTTGGAGGACTCTGCCGGGTGGGTGAGGTGGGGCTGTTCAGCAGGCATTTGCTCAGCCCAGCCCCGCCCAGCCTTAGAGTGGGTGGAGTCTCAGCAGGTGGCTCCACCCACTTATCAGTCTCTGCCATCTCATGGCTTAGGGTTATCCGGTGTCTGCGGTGGTACTTGAAGTTGCGGCAGTACCGGGCAGCTGACCTTGGGGCTCCTCCTGGTTTTCTGCACCCTCCCCATGGCCGCCGTCCCCAGGCCGGCTGTGACGGGATGACCCTAGCAGAATCGTGGTCTGTAACCACAGTGCGCTGGCTGTCAGCACCTTCTATCCCTTCTCCCTGCGCCGGCCGGTGGGGCCACTGGGGTCTCGGCAAGCAGTGAGCTGGGGACGCCTGTGGAAGGGCCGGGGTGGTTAGTCCTGGCCTTCGGGGCCCCACTCTCGCTGTTTGGGGCACTGTGCTGGTCACTGCGTGGAGGCTCCCGTGCCGTGAACAGCATCTGCTGCCATGGAGCTCCAACAGCGCCCGCCACTGAGACCGCCTCCGCGCCTTTCTCCTTGAGCCGCATCGCGCTCTGCGGTCTTGCCGGCTCCTACACCGCCAAGGCACTTGTGGGAGCTGTTCTCGTTCAGGGCAGGCAGGTGCACAAACACGTCTTCCTGGGTGTCCTTCCTGTGGCTGGAACCACATCCCTTTCTCACATTGAGCTGCCTTACTGTTCCCACAACCTTCGTTGCCATGATTTTGTCCGGGCCGGGCCACCGCTGCCTGCACCCTGGCTGGTGGTGCTGGGTCTGGTTTCTCATTGTTGTGATGATGGTGACTGGGACCTGCCCAGGTCTCTTTGCGGTCCCCTCTCTGGTTTCCAGACTCTCCTCTGTTTATACAGTCTCACTCTGTCCACTCACTGAAGCCAAGAGGTAGAGCCTGGTATTCCTATTTTAAAACATAAAGAAAACCAGCTCAGAATCTGTGGGCCCAGTCCATGCCATGTAGCCAATAGCAGGTGCAGCTAGGACCCAAACCTGCTCTGCCTGCTCCCAGGTTCATCTGCCGTCCATGGTCACTTGAGAGACTGTCCTAGGCTTCATGTTCTTCAATGCACTTACTGGAACTGGCTGTGTCCCCAGCGCTGGCTGGGACGTCGGTCTGTCCCCTGGATCCATCACTGAGAATTCAAAGCTGTGTGACCAGGGCCTGTGGTGGTGGTGGCGGTGGTGGGAGGTGTGGGGGTGTGGGTGTGTGTGTGTGTGGGGGGGTGTGCTTTCCATGCAGTTGTCTTTTGGTCCAAATGTGTTTGTCAAGCTGCCCTAGCATCTTCTCATCTGCAGATTTGCTGGTGTGCCAGAAGCCAAAATCAACCTGATGGTTTAGGGATTTCACTGTCTGCCCTGGAAATCCACACATGCTGTGTTCCCTCCCCTCCCGCCCGCCCTGGGGAGCAGGCTCCTCTCCCCGGCTCCCCTGCCAACCACATCAGGCCTGATTGGAGGAGTGCTGCAGCTGGGCAGGGGCAGATGGCCGGGGGAGCCGGGCTGCCCGGCTGCTGCTAATTTTTAGCCACGGGAGAATCCGGGAGGTGGTGGCGGTACAGTCTGGAAAAGGCTAGAAAGTTGGACGGATGTGCTTTGCGGCAGCCTTTGCAGGCAGCTTCCTGGGAGAGTCTCTGTCCCTTGTTCTCATGCCAGCCTCTTGTGCGTGCCCACCAGGTTCCTTCCCGCCTGCGTGCCCCGTCTCTCATCTCTCCTTGGAACTGCAAGGCAGGGGTTTCTCGATCCGGGCCTGGGGGGAGCTGGTCACGGGGAGGGGAGAAGGGGCGGGGAACACGTGGCTGTTGGTCCCGGGCACGGCTTCTCCCTTCTGAAGTCTGTCCCTTTGGTTTTGTCCCTGCCTGCCTTTGCCTCTGGTGTCTTCCAATCCAGCTTAATATCGTGCTGGGGTGGGCCCGAGCGGGAGAAGGGCACCAGCCAGGCCTCTGGGAGGGCATCTGCTGCTGCTGATAAGTACCCCTGCCTTTCTCCTTCCCTCTGGAGGGAGGAGGTGCCCTCCCCCGTGAGGCAGGGAATTAAAGCCGGGAACTGGGCTTTGGCAACTGGCCTTCGCACTGGCACGGGGCCTGTTCTGTCTCCGCGGAGTTCTCACTCAGTCGCTGCGGCCTGATTGGAAATGATTCCTTCTCATGAGTGGCAGAATGGGGGCTGTCCGGACTCATCCCCTTGTGAGAGGGAGCCTTGCAATGGCTGGGGCCCGGAGCACAGGCAGCAGGAAGGAAGGCCCTGGGGGCTGACGATCTATTCCATCGCCAGACCCGGGCAGGTGTCAGGGCGGAGGGCTCTCTGCCGCAGGCACCTCACTCCACCTGCCCTGCACCTGTCTTTGTCTGTCTAGCCTGGAACGTGAGTTTGTTCGGGCTGCCATGACAAAGCACCACGAACTGTGTGGCTTAGACAAGAGCCACGTATCTGCCCATGCTCAGGAGACCGCGGGTGTGACATGGGGTGTCTGCAGTACTGGCTCCGTCTGGTAGCCGGGGTTGGGGGAGGATCTGCGCCCTGTGTCTCTCCAAGGCTACAGATGCTACCTTCTCCCTGTGTCTCTTCATCTACACCATTTTCTCTCCGGGTCCAAATCCCCTCTTCTGTTGCGGGCACCTGCTGTGTTTGTCTGCTTGGACTGCGTGGCGCACAGCCTGGATCAAGGTCCAGCATGGTGGGGGTTCCGGTGAGGGCTCTTTTCCTGGCTTGCCAGTGACTGCCTTTGCTGTGTCCACCCATCATGGAAACAGGGAGTCCTGATGCCTCTCTCTTCCCATAAGGGCACCTGCCCTGTGGGCCCGACCTCATGACCTCACTTACCCTCGATCGCCTCCTTCCAGCCCCGTTTCCCAATAAGATCATGTGGGGGCTTGAGTATGTGGGTTTTGGGGTTCCACGTTGGCCCATGGCCCACTCTGATGGCCTCATTTTAACTTGATGAGCTCTGCAAAGACCTTATCTTCCAGTAAGGACACGTTCCAAGGTATTGGGGCTTAGGATTCCATGTGAATTGTTTTGGGGGGACACAATCTCACCTTGGAGTCCATTACAAAAGACACTGGGATTCAAGGGCGCGCCTCTTCCTGGACGTTGTCCGCCAGGTGTCCTGAGACCAGGGAGGGCAGTGCGCCCTTTGGAGATCCCCTGACTGAGGCTGATGCCCAGGGCACTGGGCGGGGGGGGCTCTGCCAGCTCCACTCACAGCCAAGCCTGCCCACAAAGACACTGGCACCCTGGCCAAACTCACCTCTTACTACCAGGAAGTAGAGAGGAGCTCATTTCCGGTCTCCTTGGAGATCTCTGGGCGAAACCAACCGGAAACCACACCCTACCCGGGTGTGAGCAGGAGGGGGCTGTGGGGCAGGTCTGAGGAGTGGGAGGGAGATGGAGGGGAGGAACTGGAGGTGAGAGGAGCTGGAGCTCTTCCATCCCAAATGCGCTGCCACAGCCAGGGAATCCCTGCCGATGGGATGGGATTATTCCGCAGACATTTGCAAGCGAGAGAGATGCTGTTTTCTTTTCAACCTTCATTTAAAGTACCCCAAGAGCAGACTTGCACCTGCACTGTTCTCCCGTGGCTTCCTTCTGCTGAGGGAGGCTGCAGGCTCCCAGTGCCATGCGGGGGCCCTCAGGCCACCCTGTGGTGCTGAATGAACCCCGAGGGGTGGGGTCCGTGTCCCTCTCCGCTGACCCACACTCTGCCATCCCCACGCTGCCCGCAGGCACACCGGGCCTCCCCAGGGCTTCCTCCCGCCCTCCTCCCTGTCTTCACACACCTCCCAGCGTCACAGGCCAGGCACACACAGCATTGGGAACCAGAAGAGCTCACATCACCGGCCGTGAGTTGCGGTGGGTGGGCGCATGTGGGCAGCAAGGTAAAGCTTCCAAGGACCAGGATGTCACAGGGCCGCCTCTGCCTCTGCTCCCGCACGGCCCTGGCTGGTGCTTCTGGGAACAACCACAGCACGCCCTCCTGGTCTCTGACTTTAAGTCACGCACTCTGCGAGGGGGAGGGCTCTTTGGAACTGCAGAACTCACGTGCCTACTGGGCTCATGGTGCTGGTGAGAGCCCTGCCCTCACCCATCCGGCCAGAGACTGCCCCTCTCTCCTGCTAGGGGGCTCAGCCGAGGGGCTGGGCGTCTTTCCCAGTGCTGAGCAACATCTCTCCTGAGCTAGTCAGAGTTCTCCAGAGAAGCACAACCACCGGGGGTGTGTGTAAAAGAGATGTAGGGGCCGGTGCTGCGGCACAGTAGGTTGAACCTTCGCCTGCGGTGCCAGCATCCCATATGGGCGCTGGTTCGAGTCCCAGCTGCTCCACTTCTGACCCAGCTCCCTACTAGTGCACCGGGGGAAAGCAGTAGAAGATGGCCCAAGTGCTTGGGCTCCTGCACCCGCATGGGAGACCCAGAAGAAGCTCCTGGCTCCTGGCTTCGGGTCAGCTCACCTTCGACCGTTGCGGCCCTTTGGGGAGTGAACCAGCAGATGGAAGAGCTCTCTGTCTGTTTCTCCCTCTGTCTGTAACTGTACCTCTCAAATAAATCTTAAAATAAAAAAGAGATGTGCTCTAAGGAGTCAGCCCACATGCTCACGGAGGCTGACAGCCCCGAGTCTGCAGGGCTGGGGAGTGGGGGTGGAAGTCCCAGAGCCAGGTGTTGCAGTGTGACTGTCCCCTCCTGGGGAGCAGGTCAGCCTTTTCTTCCTATCCAGGCCGTCAGCTGATTGGAAGAGGCCTGTCCACATGGGAGAGCAGTCTGCTCTGCTCAGTCTCCAGTCCACACCTTTGTCTTTTTCCAAACACCTTCCTAGACACACCTAGAACGATGCTTACTTGGCCAAATATCCGGGCCCTCTGTGGCCCAGCAGACATAAAAGTTGCCATCACCCCTCTCCCAGTTAGCCTGCTCCTTCTCTCTGGTTTTATAGGACCTGGGGGCAGGTCCTCGCTGGGGCAGAGCGTCCAGCCCAGCTGGGAAGGGGCGGAGGATCCCAGCTGGAAGGCGGCCCTCCTTGCATTATGTTGCTTCTCCCCAGAGAGCAGCGGCCAGCCCCCATTGCCTCAGCTGGGCCAGAGGGGATACCTGCCCTGCTCTCCTCCCTGCGAGCCTGTCCTGTGGGGGGCTGGACGCGTCAGGGCTGCCCTGGCCAGAGAGGGCCCCAGCGGCTGGCCTCTGCGTGTGCCTGCTGTGGAGAACACCGCTGGTTCTCAGGTTACAGCCATCCCTCCTTGTCCTTCTGCTGATTACAGACAGCAGTGGCGGGGGCCGGTGGGAGCCACATCCTGGGACTCCTCTTTAGAGAAGCTCATTTCCTTCTCTGTTTCCCACTCTGGAGGCAAAGAGGGCTCTACAGGTACCATGCCCTTTAAACAGCGTGAACACCCAGCGCCAGGCAAGCTTCATTTCTGTTGGAACCGCAAGGACACCGATGCATGGAGAGTGTGCGTCGTAAGCTCAGAATCAGAGCTGGCAACTGCAGGAGCAAGGACCGGAGTGCAGCATGGGTGTACTTCAGGACCTGCTCCTCCCGCCGCGCCTGGGGTGCCAGCTCTGTAAACTGTCTAGCCCGAGGGCAGAGGCACAGTGGTCAGCTTTAACACAATTCCAGCAGTGAGGATGCCGCTCTGCCCAGGTGTCCCTGCAGCCCATGGTCACTGAGGAAGCTGGAGGAAATGACCCTCCTGGCCACCTTCCCAGACTATCGACTGACACTGGAGGATCCCGCCTTCAGCTATTTTGGCTTTGCAACTCCGAGGAAGCAAGGAGGAGGTGGAGGGCTGAGGCCAGTGGCGCCGGAACGCCTTGTGGTCTGCAGCCCCTTCCCCCGTAGCGGGAGTTCAGGACCTTGCTGGAGGAGGAAGCGGAGCCCGGGGAACCTTTGCAAAGGGCACAGCAGAAGGGGAGCCCGGCTCCCTGTTTGTCTGGGCGGTTGCCAGCGGCGTGCTGCAGAGACTCCGGGGAGGAGAGCAAACAAGGGGATTTTCAGATGGTCTTTGCACTCCTTCCCCTGTGTCTTCCCTCCAAGGGAGACTGGCAGCCGCTACTCGAAACCTTGGCCTGGAGGAGCCAGGCGTGAGAGGCTGGAGGGGAGGGAGGCTTATGTGCGATGCGGGGACTGAAGCCCTGCTAAGCTGAGCCGGGGAGCAGTTAGTTGCTCTGCGCCCTGCTCAGAGGCGCTGCGGCTTCGCAGGAGGCAGCACGCTGACCTTTCTGGACCCCGTGGGTCTCTTGGGAGGGACCCTTGGCCTGCAGGTGCCATCAATTTGGAGCGTCTTGGGGCTGGAGTGGTCTGAGGTTAATCCCGGGGACACTCCTGCAGAGACCAGGACCTCACCATCTTCCCAGGGAGCCCCTTTCCTCCTGAACCACTCTTTCCCAGGCAATCAGTCACCTAGTAACTGCCATTCATCACCAGGGGGCGGGGCTCTGGGCGGGGCTTTCCTCCTTGCTTGGGGCACTACAGCCCTGGGCGCTGGGCCTCTGACCCCACTTGTGTGTGCATTTCGCCTAGGGAAGCACGGCTTGGTGGGAGAGGTGGGAGGGGTGGGAGTGAGGGTGGCCCAGGGCGCTGCCACTGTGTCCCTCAGCTGGACTGTGGGCTGCCTTGGGCAGGGTCCACAGCGCCTCCATCTTTTATATCCCACGTAGTCACTGCGAGCCGGGTGAGCATATGGCAAACGCTTAATCACTGCATGGCAGAAGGAAGGGAGGAAGGCAGAGAAGAAAGAAAGCTTCGTGTGTGCCTTTTCCTGCTGAGCAGACAATGGGCCCCGCCCAGGACTGATCTCCTGTGACAGTCACTTGTTCATTAAGAGGTGTCCCGAGGTGGAGGACAGCTCTGGGCTGTGTTCCTGGGTTCCAGCCCCAGCCTCCATGCTTCCTAGGCCAGCTGGGGTGAGCGCCTTCTCTGAGCCAGGCTTGCTCCTTGGTGAAGGGGATGGCAGTTGCTGGTCTTTTGCAGGGTGATGGAGGGATGGGGGGACCTCAAGCCCTCTGTAAACTGGGTTTCCTTAGGGACAGGGGGCGGTGCTGGGGCTCACCTTGTGGGAACCAGGATCCCAACACTAACAAGGCCTTGGGTCTTGGCTACTTTGTGCTGCGTGCTCCCCACTTCTCTAGAGAAGTTTCTGTCCAGATATTGTCCCTGTCTACAGCTTAGGAGGTGAGCTCAGTTTCCAAAGGAGAAACAGAGTTACAGAGAGGTTAAGTGCCTTGGAAAGCTAGGATTTGAACCCAGACCCCCAAATGACCTCCAGGCCTAAATTCTTGATCTACTGTAGTGAGCTGCTTCCTGTTCAAGGTGAGTTAGGGTCAGCACGGGGGCGATGGGGTGGGGGTGTCGACTCAGATGTTGACTGGACGAGATGCCAAATCCCGTGACTTCATCATTCGTCTCATTCAACACCCGAAGCTCACCCTTTTCCTCGGTTGGTTTTAAAAATCTCTTCCTCTCCCTGATGTCTCACTTGTAGTGGACTCGAGTGTGCTAGCCTTTCCAAGGACCCAGGGATGGATGCGACATGATGGAGGCTCCTGTGTTTATGATAAGGCTGGCCAGGGCTCAGTGCCACCATGGGAAGAGTCAGCTCTGTTAAAGAGACATGAATAAGAGAATGTGTGTGTGTGTGTGTGTCTGTGTGTGTGCACTTAACTGAGTGCCTGATGAAACACCTGGAATCGTTCCTAGAATCCTAATAGTCACTGGTGCCCTCTGGTTCCCAGGGGTGCTCAGTGCGGGTTGGGGGGAGATCCAGAAACCAGGCAGAGCCAGGCAAGGAAGACTGGCTCTGCGGCAGTCGCCAGTAGCCCATTCGGCAAACGTTCTGCAGCATTTTCATGAGCCAGGAGCTGTGCTAAATCCCACAGGATTGAAGAAACCATCGGCTCTGATCTCCAGGAGTTTACAGATGGGTGAGGAAGACGCGACTCGAGGCAGATGGAAGCTCCTTCTGCTTACGGTCGGGCAGCCCCTGGGAGGAGGGTGTGTGTGTGCTGGGAGAGAGGGCCCAGGGGATGGTGGGGGCGGGTGGCACACCTGGGTCCCTCTCTGGAGTCCTCTACCCCAACGGCTCCCTCCGGCTGGGTTCTCAGTTTAAGTCAAATAACTCTGGTCCCCAGGTGCCTCCTGCCTGCCACGTTCCAACTCAATCATTCTTTGAAATTTGGAGCTGTAGCTAAAACGCCTTTGCCCTGTAACGGGATTTTCACAGTCTCCGCAGCAGCGGCGAGCGTCGCTCATCACCTGCTGTTGTAATCTGCACCGCTAAGCCCGCTGCTCCAGGCGGAAACTTAACTCGCCTTGCTGATTCGAGCTCACTCTTCCTGGCATCGGAGCCATATTTCAGGAAGGGAAGCTAATCAGCTCCCCCAATTCCATCTGCAGAGACGTCTCAAAGGCAATACCAATGGCAGAGGGAGCCCGGGCTCCCTCAGCGAGGGGCCCTGTGCGCGATGGGCAGCGGGAATGGGGCCCTGGGGTTTGTGAGTAAAACCCCTCTTCGTACCTTTTCCTGAGGGGGGATGGCGAGGAGCTGAAGTGGCTGATTCTCCCGAAGATTGTGTTTATGACAAGGCTGGCCAGGGCTCAGAGCCGCCATGGGAAGAGTCAGCTCTGTTCAAGAGACATGAATAAGAGTGTATGTGTGTGTGTGTGTGTGTGCGTGTGTGCACTGACTCACAGTGCCTGATGAAACACCTGGAATCTTTCCTAGGATCCTAACAGTCACTGGTGCCTTTGGCCACCAACCTAACCCAGAGCCCCTAGGGATAGTGGTGGACACATTGTAGCGGTGAGCGTGGCACTTGTTGAATGAAGGAAAACCCAGCTTTCTCCCGGACACGAGGCTCCGTGCTTAAACATCTGGGGGAAATGCAGATGCGATCACCTGGGTCGTACATGGAAAAGCAAATCAGAAACAGACAAAAGTTGTCCGCTCCTCAGTGGCCAGGGCCAGGTATGTGAACGAGCTTTCAATGCTTCAAAAAATATTTACTGAGCCTGACACGTGTCGAGTGTCCTTTATAGATGCTGCTGAGATGGCAATGACTGTTTTAGACAACTGAGCCGGTCTAGGTTTTGGTGGAACGCACGGGACCACGACTGGACAATGAATAGATTTTGGCTTCACCTACCAAAGGACTTTCTGAGCACGATGACCGATCTGCAGTACACTGCAGCCTGTGAGGCTGTGAGCTCCTGGTCACCAGGAAAGTTCGGGAAGAGGCTGGCTGTGTGGGGACATCTGGGGTGCAGATGGTACAGGTGCCCTGGCCACCTCTGCCCCTGTTTGTCTGGGACACACTGCCCAGCTTTCAGCTGCCAGCGCCTGCGTTTCTTGGCCTGAGATTCTTCTCCATCACCAGATGCTGTGTTGCTGCCCCATCAGCTGGAGCTGGTCCATACACGTCCCAGTCCCCTCACCCTGGATGGGGGTCGCACCGCAGCAGGTGCTGTCCACGGCTCCCCAGGATTCATTTCAGGATCAAGCTCTGGTCCCCAGGCGGAAATGTACATAGGTGTGAATGCCTCATGGGCTGCCTCTCCTGTCTCCTCTTCCCTCCCGACATTTCCTGATCTGATCTCCAACATGAATGGCCTGAAAGGGAATCCCGGTCTCTGTGTCTGTTTCTGGGAGAGCCCCAAGGAAGACCCAACGGGTCCACGCCGTGTAGGCGACTTGGGGGTAGAAAGAGGACAGGGCTGCAGCTCTGTGGGCTCTGTGACCTTCTGCCCAGGGTCCCTGTCCGTGAATGACTTGACCGCCTGCTGGGAAGTGAGACAGTACACTGACTTCTGCGCTCAGGCCTTTAACAATTGCTCCTGACGCAGAGCCTCCCACTGAGGCTGCGCCCCCTCTGGGAGGTCAGTGCAGGAATCAGAAATGCTGGCCCTGACGGCTGCATTTGCCATGGCTCCAGACTGCCTTAGGCTTGGCCAAGGCTGCCATTGGACTGCATGGACACTGAGCTCCTCCCTCTGGCCAGGCTTGCTTTCTACCCTTTGTCACCAGTGCGGACCCTGTGCCACTCCTCAAGCAACCCCCTGCTGGTGAAACTCCATCTCAGTGGCCGCTCCCAAGGGCCCTACTCTGTGCCCGTGCCTGCCCAGCTGAGCCTCTGAATCAGTGTGCTAAACTCTGTCCCTTCCCCAATGGCATCTCCACAGTGAGTGTTCGCTGCCTTACAGCTTGGGTCCTAGGTCAGGCCCAGGTCCTTCCTCACTGGTCTTTTTTTTTTTTTTTTTTTTTTTGACAGGCAGAGTGGACAGTGAGAGAGAGAGAGAGACAGAGAGAAAGGTCTTCCTTTGCCGTTGGTTCACCCTCCAATGGCCGCTGCCTCCGGCGCACCGCGCTGATCCTATGGCAGGAGCCAGGTACTTCTCCTGGTCTCCCATGGGGTGCAGGGCCCAAGCACCTGGGCCATCCTCCACTGCACTCCCTGGCCACAGCAGAGAGCTGGCCTGGAAGAGGGGCAACTGGGACAGAATCTGGCGCCTCGACCGGGACTTGAACCCGGTGTGCCGGTGCCACAAGGCGGAGGGTTAGCCTAGTGAGCCGCGGCGCCGGCCCACTGGTCTTGAGGGAAGGTGTGTGGGCAGGTTGGTAGCACTAGGGAACCAGCCTTTTGTAAGCCACACCCCCTCCTCCCAACACCCCTACCCTGTTGTGTGCCGATGCACGGTCACTGCACGTGCACACCGAGCCTCCCGCATCCGGGAGCCCCAGCGGCACTTCGGGATCCGTGGCGCATTCTTGCAGCTGGGATTGCCACGGGAGCTCCCTTTATTAGATCCCATTATAAATGGATGATTTGCCATCTCCGAAGATAAATGGGAAACTTAATGCAGAGGTATCCTGTCTGGGGAAACTGGAGAGTTATGGATGTTAGCTTTGTCGCTTTATGAAAGCACTTTCTTATGGAAACTGAAATGACCAAGATTAGATTGAATTAGTATGTACTGGTATGGGCTTTTTCTCCCCCTATCCATCTTGATTCTTTTTTTCTTTTTTAAGGAAAAAGATTTGCCTCCTGCATGAGCATTTCATAAAAATGCAAATCCTAAGTTTGGGTTTGGTAATTAGCAGGGTTGCCTCCTGGTGCTAACTAGGCAGCTGCCCAGCTGGAACTAACTGTGGCGGTGGGGAGGCAGGCGCCCTCTGCTGGCTTCCCTCGTGGGTGGTGTCTGTTCCGTTTTACCCTTCTTATTGCCACTTGGGGCAGGCAGGTGCTCCCCGCACCTGTCCTTGCATAGAGTACTGGTGGGCTCCCGGCCGCCCCTGTCTGAGGCTGGCATCTCCCCACCCCCTACAGGCCCCCCCTTGCCACCATCACAGTGCCTCAGCCTGAACTTCAGACCCAGGTCCCAGCTGGGAGGCGGGGCTTCCTGCCTTGTGCACTGTGCGTGCCAACGCAGTGCTGGGCACAACGATGCGGGTGCAGCGGTTCTAGCCCTTCATGAGCTCAACCTGGGATGAGAAAGCGGATGGAAGACTAGCCCGGTGCTGTCCTCTGAACTCTCTGTGATGCAGGGACCGTTGGACAGCTGTCATGACCACTGAGGCAGCCTCACGCCTCCCACAGTCCCAAGGAAATAGCCTGGGAACGGGGTGAGGGGTGCTCTGGAGAGAGATCCAGCCAGGGTCGTTTCTTTGGCCAGCATCCTGGGGTCTCAAGCAGACAGCTTCTGCGATTGGCGCCTCAGTTTCCTCTTCTGCGGAATGGGGTTATTACAACTGTTTCCGCCTCTCTAGAACATTAGACCTGAGAGACCTGCTGTCCCCCGGCCCAGTCCCCTCCCTCGCAGAAGCCATGGCCTGAGAGTTCTCGTGGCAGAGGCAGGCCCTAGCTCCTAGTCCCCAGCTTTTTGACCACAGCACGCTGCTAGTAGGGGCGCTGTAGGACTCCAACATGAAAGGAGAGAGGCAGATCTTTGAAACGTCCGAACTCTCGAGGCCTCTGAACCCGCTGGCACCGTGGTAGCTGCCGACACTGTAGGCTCAGAACTGAGCGTTGAGGTCTGGCCTCCAGGTGAAGCTCAGAAGGTAGACGTAGAAGAGGCCTTATTTGTGCTGTTGCTCCGCACGCTCGGCCCGGCACACATCTCTGCAGTCAGCGTCGGCCCCAGACGTCAGCTCCACAAAGGACGGGTAAGAGCTAAATTGCAAGAGCAGGACAAAAAGGTGTGTGCTCCACGAGCCAAGTTAGAGACCCTGGCTTCAGGAGCCGGCAGGACTCAGCCTCTCCCACGCTGTGCCGGGAACCTGTGGTCACCTGTTGGGCATATTGCCGATTGAGTCCTTTGTTGGGGCATGGGGCAGGTGGAGTTTTGCCTCACGTAAGATGTGCTTCTTCCTCCCAGTGCTGGCTTTCTTGGCTGAAGCAGGAGCAGAGCTGGAAGAACCTTCGGATGCCGTCAACCTTGCACCTCAACAGCTTCTGTCTCCCGACAGACGGAAGAGACTCCCAGGTAGGAAGAGGCTTGCTCAAGGTCACGCGCTCGTCAGCAGCATGTTTGGAACTGAAATTGTGGATGTCTAGTTCAGCCAGTCATCACTCAGTGGACTTTTAATGAGTGTCTAGTACATGCCAGGGGCTCTGTCAGCCAGGGGCCCTGTGGAGAATAAGAAGAGGGACCGGTGCTGTGGCGCAGTGGGTTAACGCCCTGGCCTGAAGCGCTGGCATCCCATATGGGCACTGGTTTTAGTCCCGACTGCTCCTCTTCCAATCCAGCTCTCTGCTATGGCCCGGGAAAGCAGTAGAGGATGGCCCAAATCTTTGGGCCCCTGCACCCACATGAGAAACCCAGAAGAAGCTCCTGGATCCTGGCTTTGGATCGGCACAGCTCTGACTGTTGAGACCATCTGGGGAATGAACCAGCGGATGGAAGACCTCTCTCTCTCTGTCTCTACCTCTCTCTGTAACTCCATCTTTCAAATAAATAAAATAACTATTTAAAAAAGAGAGAGAGAGAATAAGAGGACAAGGTCTATATTCGAGCAGTTGGGCTTGGGTTAGTGGAGGGTGGTATAAAATCTTACAGTGATAGCTTTTTTAAAAAATTTATTGTTTTTAAATATTTTATTTGAAAGGCAAGGAGAGAAAGAGAGAGATATTTCATCTGCTGATTCACTCCCCAAACGCCTGCAACAGCTATGGCTAGGCCAGGCAGCAGGCAGGAGTCCAGAAGCCTAGCCAGGTCTCCCATGTGGGTGGAAAGGACCCAAGTACTTGTGTCCTCATCTGCTGCACCCCTGGTTGCCCATTAACAGGAAACTGGATTGGAAGTGCAAAGCCAGGACTCGAACCGGGCACTCTGGAATGGGATGCGGGTGTCCCAAGTGGCGTCTTAATTGCAATGTCAAGCATCAACCCTCTATAATCCTACATTTTTACAAGTGCTGTGAAGGAAAACAGGGTGCGATGAACTAGATCCAAGGCCTAGGTCAAGTGGGAATTCATTCCCATCGCCACTGTGCCATCTGCATGTAATAGCTGTGTTTAGATGGCACAGGGTAGGGACAGGCTAAAGGCAGACCACAGCATCTGGAAAAGCAGGCACTTGGCAGTGAAGAGAGGCCCTATGCTAAGAGACTGGTGGGCTGTGGGTAGTGGGCCTCGCCAAGGGGAGGGCACAAGCAAAGCTGCCCTCAAGGAGGAGCCCCAAGGCTGGCATTGGGGCTGTCAGGTGGCAGCTGAGAGGGCAGTTTGACCAGAGAGGACTAGACAGAGCCAAGGACTTGGGCCAAGGGGGATGGCTTGACCAGCCAGGACCTTAACTGATCCAGATGGAAGAGGCTGGACTTGGGCCTCAGGCTGTGCCAAGCAAAGCTTTGATGAAGCTGGGAATCTGTGACTGCCTTCTCTGTATTGCTGGTGCCCTAAGGCTCCTGGCAGGTGACTCTACACAGCAGGTAGGGCGGGTGCCATGCTGACACACCTCTGCCTGGCAGATCAGCTGCAGAAGGTGGGCACCGTGGCAGGGTCAAGTTCAAAGGTTGCTTGTTTGGTGGCAGCAGATGTGAGAGGTGGGGCGAGGAGCACGGGCAGGGGGTTGGGAGGCTTCCTTCAGCTTATGTGGAGCAGGGTCGGCCGTCCCTCCCTGGGAGTGTGAGTTCTCTGGCCCTGGGCATGGGACCATCCTGCTTCCTGCTCCAGGGAAAGGCAAGGGGCAGAACTCTGGAGACAGACCACACCCCCTGCACACCGTCCTGCCCCTCTGGTGTCCATCAGAGCTGACACAAGAACTTGGGGAACACACTGCTCTCCCACGGGGTGGCTGCTGTCACCGAGTGGGAGAAGGCATGGAAGGCTCTCAGCCCAGTGCTGGAGATGCCGTGGAGGCTCGGGGTGGCCACTGTTGGGTTTATTATTTATCGGGCTTAGCATATATCGCATCTTCCCCCATGACCGGAAATGCCCCCATCTTTTAAGAGCACACGATACAGTCCCCCCCCCCTTCCCGGGTCTCTAGTTCCTCTCTTGGTGGCGGCCCCAGGGGGAACCTAGCCAAGTCACTTCTGCTTCCACATCTGTTTTCTAGTCTGTTAACTGATGAGCTTGTTTTAAAACAGAGCTTCCCAATAGGTGTGCTGTGACCCACGGCTGAGTCACAAATAGGTTGGCCGTGTGTGTGTGTGTGTGGGGGGGGGTCCTTCAGCTCTTGTGAGGCCTGCATGGGCCGGGCGGGCCCCTGGAGGGGTCTCTTCCAACTGGGAGTAGCCTGCGCTATCGGCCCCGTGTGCAGAACAAGCCTTATCCTCCCATCTGTGTGCCATGATGCTAATGACATTGGATTCCCTCCTGAGCTCTCCACTGGGACAACGTGGCTGGGGGTCTGTGAGTCATCCCTCGCTGCCAAGCTCACCTCTTCCAAGAAGTCTGCTCCCACAGTGTCATTCACTGATGCTGCTTCGTCATGGACTTCTCAGTAGTCCTGCGCTGCACTGGTCTGGAATTAATGAACTCATTTATGCTTCTTTAGTTCTTTAAAGTGACATGTAAGCATTGTGCGTACTGGGGGATGCTGTGTGACGTGTCAGTACGTGTGTACATTGTGCAAAGCGAGGTAAACATACCCATCTCAAATGGTTACTGTTTCTCTGTGCTGAAATTCAAAGTCTCCTCTGGCTTTTCTGAAACTGTATTGCTATCTGCCTACTATCTCCCTACTGTGCTTACTCCCGGGTCTGTGACTCAGCACCCGGTGATCAGTTGCTCCCCCTACTCTCCCCAGCCTCTAGTAACTGCCATTCTCCCGACTTCCACAAGATCAATTGCTTTAATTCTACAGCTGAGCGAGATCTTTCAGTCCCAGTCTTCCCGTGCCCGGCTCATTTCACTTAACATAATGCTCCCCAGTTCCATCCACGTTGCTGCAAATGGCAGGATTTCATCCTTTGTAAGGCTGAGTAGTATTCCATTGAATGTACCTGTGTGTTCCACCTTCGTTTGGTTCATTCCCTGGCTGATGGACACTTGGGCTGTTTCCTGGTGTTTATGCTTCTTGATGCATGGGCTGTGTGTCGCTTGCTGTACCATCAACGGCAATGTTGCCTGTTGAGTGGGTAGGTGCTAGCCACCTCACCAAGGCGCTCTCACAGGACGGCTGTGAGCTATGCTGTTGTGCGTGTGTGCGTGGGACGCCTGGGGCTTCGGTGGCTGAAAACAATCGCCCCGACAGGAGTCGCTGAGCCGGGACTTGGCCGCGAGTCTGCCTGTTCCGGCACGGCCCTTGCTCTGTACCAGTTGAGTCGTGTGCCTTCTGTGTGTGTCTCCTCTCCCTGCTCGATCGCGGATGTGCAGCAGGAGCAGTGCTCTCTGCATTCTCATGGTCTCCCCGCAGGGCAGCCTCTGCTCCGCCGCTAGGGCTCCCTGGCTACGGGGCCCTGGACATTTTGGTGTAAATCGGCGAGCGATGTAGAAGAGCTCCCCACAGCATGCAGACAAAGGCCCAACCACTCTCTCATTGCCCCTGGGTGCAGGTGAGAATGTGTAACAGAAGAGCAGGTCCCCGGTGGCCTGGCCACTGGTATTTCAGGGCAAAGGAGCCCAGAGCCTGCTCCCCGAACCAGGTCAGGGCTGGCCCTGAGACCTCCTGGGCTTCTTTCATGGTCTTGCCCAGGTATCCCTGTGAGAGGGGGATAGAAGAGCAGGGGCTCAGGATCTAGGACGAGTGGGTCCTGAGAACCTGGAGTGGGGTTCACAAAGCCAAGCCACACCCAGCCCAGTGACCGTGACCTTTTCCAACCCAGCTCACAGCACCCAGCATTGCTTCTCTGCCTCGTCTCTCTCTCCCTCCCTCCCGGGCCCGCCGGCCTCCTAGGATAGGTCGCTCCCATCCGGGCCTCCTGCTGCCTGGGCTTTGCTTCGGTCCTGCGAAGACTGCCTGCTTGGCCTCTTGGGAAGTCACCTGTGGGTGGCCCTGGGCTGCGCTCCCTTCTCCTGACACCCAGGCACCACAGGCACACCAGGAAATGAAGGGTCAGATTCTCTGCTCCAACCCTGATAGCGTATGACCTTGAACAAGTTCACCAACAGTCATTCAAGACTGGGGCCAGTGTGACGGCGCAGCAGGTTAAGCAGCTGTCTGTGATGCCAGCATCCCATATGGGCACCGGTTCGGGTCCCGGCTGCTCTACTTCCAATCCAGCTCCCTGATAAAGCACCTGGGAAAGCAGCAGAGGATGCACCCACGTGGTAAACCCTCGGCCTGGCCCAGCCCTGGCCACTGCAGCTATCTAGGGAGTAAACTAGCTGATGGAAGATCTCTCTCTCTCTCCCTCTTTCTCTCTTTGTCTCTTCCTCTCTCTCTCTCTCTCTCTCTGTAAATCTGCCTCTCAAATAAATAAACAAATCTTTAAAAAGAGACATGTGTTCTGAGCACCTACCACATGCTATATGCTGCTCTAGTCCCTGGAGGTGAGGTAGTCTAGTGTGTATGCCAGGAGAGCCAGGTCCAGGCTTGGGAGAGTAGCCAGCTAAGGCCTCTTTGAGTTGAAATCTGAATGATGATAAAGAGGTAATGTGGAGGAAGAACATTCTATTGAGATAGAGGGAACTGTCGGTGCAAAGGCCCTGGGGCACAAGAAAACAGCCGTATTCAACAGGTTTATAACTTGTTGCTGTCTAGAGAGGGAACTGCAGGGCAGGAGCGACTAGAAGGCTCCTCCAAAGCTCCAGGCCAACTCTGATGGTACCTGGGGTGAATCCCATCAGCTCTCTGAACCTAAGAGCCCTCATCTACACAATGAAGATAGCAAGAGTCATGTACAGAGATAACAAGAGACCACCTTACAGGTGGTCACAGAGATTGAGTGGGGAAACACTTGGCACACAATAAGTGGCAACCACTCACGTTAACAAAAAGACCATGATTATGAACGCTCTCAGGAGAACTGAGACTCTTCCAGGCCAAGACTCTTCCACCCAGCAGCAGTGAGCTGAGGCTCAAACACCAGCTGTCCCTGCTGGCCCAGCCAGCCCGGGGCCCCAGTGAAGGGCATGGCTAGAGGCTGGGCAGGAGCTGAGACGGTCGCCATGCAGGGAAGGGGCACGGTGGCCTTGGGAGGAGGGGCAGTATCCCATCTGCGCTGTGGAAGCAGGCAGGCTCTGGGCGGGAGAAAGCCGGAGCAGCCCGTGGTCTGTTTGTTCCCGGGAGGCCTGGGAGGAATTCTCAGGTCCTGCAGGAGGCTCTTGAAAGAGAAGGGGCTGGCCAGCGCCGCGGCTCACTAGGCTAATCCTCCGCCTAGCGGCGCCGGCACACCGGGTTCTAGTCCCGGTCGGGGCGCCGGATTCTGTCCCGGTTGCCCCTCTTCCAGGCCAGCCCTCTGCTGTGGCCAGGGAGTGCAGTGGAGGATGGCCCAGGTGCTTGGGCCCTGCACCCCATGGGAGACCAGGAAAAGCACCTGGCTCCTGGCTCCTGCCATCGGATCAGTGCGGTGCGCCGGCCGCAGTGCGCCGGCCGCGGCGGCCATTGGAGGGTGAACCAACGGCAAAGGAAGACCTTTCTCTCTGTCTCTCTCTCTCACTGTCCACTCTGCCTGTCAAAAAAAAAAAAAAAAAAAAAATGAAAGAAAGAGAAGGGGCTGAGGGGAGCCCCAAGCCGGCCAGGAAGCCAGGCAGGGTAAAAAGGCCCGGCAGCAGACACCTCGTCGCTTGTCCAGGGCAGGCATGGGGCAATAGCGGAAGAGCCAAGGAAAGGGTGAGGGGAGGGGCTCTCTGGCTGGACGGCATTGGCGAGGAGAGCCGAGCAGCTGCAGCCACCGAGGGCCATTCGGTTAGAGACTGGACTGGCCACCTGCAAAGACAGTGGACCTGTTTCTTGCCCGCTGAAATCCTGCTCTTCCAAAGGGTGTTGGGGGCGAGGCGGGGGCGCTGCGGCCAGACCTGCCTGCCACGCCGCGCCCCTGCAGCGCTCTGCCACGGTGGCGAGTGGAGATTTTACTAGCTCTTCAGTCCTTGGGTCCCTCGGGGGTTTTGCCTTGCTCCGGACCATCTCTGATGCACACATATATCTTGCAAAGGAAAAGAAAGAGAGAGAAAAGCTATTTTATTTCATTGCCAAACTATCCACTTTAAATACCCTTTTTATTACAGTATCTGCATAGTAATACTAATAATAGATCTTGTTGGCAGCTCTAATGAGGCTGCAGAATATAAGGTTTCCAATAAAGTTAATTGTTGCCTTTAATATTCTCATACATTTATACATGGTAAATCTTTAAAGGAGAAAAAACACTCCATTTCATCCCTGTTAAGCAGCCGGTCCAAGACTGGATGGAGACCCACAGCCGGGCGCTCGGGTTGCGACCCACAGCTGCTTCCCAGCGGGAACTTGGGAGCCCTTGAGAGCTGCGCTCCCCTGCTGACCCTGAGACTTCCTACCTGTGGAGCCAGGGCGAGTGGCTCCATCTCCACAAGCCTCAGTTTCCCCAGCCTGCAAGGTGGGGTCCCCGGGACGTGTCTACACTCCGCGGTCCCCGTATGGAAACGAGGCACCTTGTCTTAAACCAGGACACGACGTTACATTTTATCCCCTACTACATTGTGTTAGCACCTGTGAAATCCCGAGCAACTTCCGCCAGGAGTTACGAGGTGGGCGGTGAGACCGTCTCTACCACCCCAAGTCTAGAGCATCCTGGTCCAACTTTGTCTCCTCCCCAGCTCCAGCCAGGCCATGTCCCCCACGGGGCCAGGGCCGTGTCCCTCCCCCCCTCCCCCTGCGCAGCTCCCAGGCGCCTGATGCCCCGGGGCAGTGTCTCCCAGCGGCTGTGCGTTTGTTTTGTTTTATTTCCTCCCGAAGAAAATGTCGTGGTTTTCAGTCACAGAACAAAGAAGAACGTATGTTTCCCCATTTATTATGTCGCCCATTTCATGTCTTTTTGACAGTTCCATCACACTTCTGACATTTACAATGTTTTCCCTTCCGTGGAGGAGGGGAGGGAGCGAGTAGAAGGACAGGTTGCACCTGCAGGGGGTCCTGGGGGGTCCAGCAGGGGAAGAAAGGAGCACAGGAGATGCCCACCCCTTAGGGACAGGCTCCTGTGACCTTGTGCTGCCACAGGTGGGTCACACACAATGCAGCCCCGCCTCCCGACCTTCCCCACCCCGCCAGGGTTCCGCTCCACACACCAACGCCTCTCCCCCTCTCCCGCTGGCAAGTGGTAAGAAATACTATGTGACAGGCGGGTTGCCATGGCAACTCTCATTTCCAGTTAAACAACCAGGGCCTGATGAAAGGAGTCTCGTTGGCTTTGGTTAAAGGGTTTGCTGAGAAGGCTGTGGGGCTGGGCCCCTTTCTCCCTGCTCGCCTGCCCATCTCCCTTCCAGGGTGAGGTGGAGGCACCCACGGGCCGAGTGCCTGCTGTCCAAGGCTCCAGGGACCCAGAAGCACAGCTACGGGCTGAAGCAGGCGGCCAGGATGGCACTCGGGTCCGAGAGCCGAGGGTGCACCTCCTCACCCTGCAGCCACGTGCTGCACCGGGTCCCCTGCTGTCCCGGAGGAAGGACCTGTTGGGGACAGAAATGGGCTGGCAGAAGACCCTGTGTCCCAACAGGTGGTTGGGTAATTAAGTGAGCTTTATGCACACAACACTGTTTTGCCCGATGTAATTGCAGTTTCCATATAAATAATTCACGGGAAATTATTAGAGTGAGGACATCGCCCGCCTCCTCATAATTTGCTTAACCGAAATAGGCTCTTTCATCATCTGCGCTGATTTGCCTTAAGACCATGCACTCAGCATCCTTCATAGGCCTGCTCCTCGGGAAAACGAGAATGCAGAATTTAATTAAGTTATGCAAATTGGGCGTCCCCTGCCTGGGGACAGGGCTGTGGGGTAGCACCAGGAAAGGGAGGAGGGACCCTGGTGCCCCCTTCCCAGCTGGTGATGGGCAGCTGTTCGGGGGCCGGAGCAAGGGAAGCCCCCTCCTCGGGAAAACAGGGCCCCGGTGAGGAGCTTGGGAGCTGGACTCTACGGTTCGGGCAGAGCAGGATCACTCTGGGTCTGTCTCCTGACTTCCCAGGCGTGAAACTTTGGGCAAAGTGCTCCAACTCCCGAAATCTCAGCCTCCTTCTTGGTATAACGCAGGCACCCACCTCCAAGGGCTGAGATGAGCGATAAATAATAAGATCCAAGGGAAGCACTTCATAGGGGCTTCAGAAGTGCCTGCTGTGGCCGTTACTATCATTAGCAGTGCCAGGTTTACTGCTGTTGTTGTTCAGTGTGTTGGACTGTCAGCTTGTGGCTTCCACTGCTCTCGGTGGTGATCCGTGGCTGAGTCTTCTTGCTCCTGTGCCACCCGGAGGGTGAGTTTATGGCTTCCTCCATAGATCATCCCACCATCCTTGGAAGGAATCGTCAAGTGAGAGGAGAAGACCTGGCACTTGGGAGTCAGCCAGAGCGAGGTTCGAGTCCCGGTTCCCCCACCAATGTCTGGTGTGGTCGTGGGTTAATTACGTCACTTCCGTGAGCCTCGAGTGTCTCCTGGGTGAAGTCAGGGGGTGTTCTTGCCTCTTTGGGGGGCTTGTGATGATCAGGACAGTGCGTGCCAAGCACCAGGCACATGCCTGCCCCAGAGTTCATGCTCCATAAACGGCCAAATGAATCTTTAGGGCCGGAGCCCTGGGTCCCCTCCACAAATCTCGGCCAGGGCTGCCTCTGCCTCCCCACCCTCCCCCGCGCCTTCCCGAGTGGTGGGCCTCTCCTCGCTTCTTCCAGGTTCCTTTCTCCCCTGCTTTCTGTTGGAGAATAAAAGGCTCCAGTACATGCATCCACCCTGGGGTACAAGTGACTGATGGACTGGAAGGCCCAGCTGCATGGGATCAAATGCTTCATTTTCCTTAGACAGAAGGTCTGGGTCTGTGATGGGGCATCCTGTAGGCTGCCAGGACACAGATAGGGAGTTCCAAGCTCTCCCCTGGGAAGTGGAGGCTTCCTTGCAAGGCAGACCCTGTGCTGGGAACCTGCCTTGCTGCCTGGGGTCTCGCTCAGGTTCAAGCTCTGTGCCCCAGCCGGGTCCCTCACTCATTCATTTAGCAGGTACTTACTGAGCCCCTACTCTGAGGACACTGCAAACAGCTCAGGGGAGATGGGATTAAATAAAGAAGTCCAGGAGTGGGTGCCTGGCATAGCAGGGTGGATACTCCTCGGGACATGCACATCCCACATCTGCGCACCTAGTTCAGTGCTGGCTCTACTCTGAATGCAGCTTCCTGCTCACTGTGCCCCCAGGAAGGCAGCAGATGATGGTTCATGTCCTTGGGTCTTGGCCACGCACACAGGAGACCCACACTGAGCACCTGGCTCCTGGTTTTGGCCTGACTCAGCCTTGGCAGTTGCAAGTATTTGGGGGAGTGAATGGCAGCTCACCGAGAGTTCTCTCTCTTTCTCTAACTCAGTCTCTGTACCTTTAAAACAAATAAAGTAATTAAGTCAATTTTAAAAATAAAGTAAATAAAAGATAAGCTCATTTTTGTGCAAAAATGTTGGAATCCATGCATAGTTTTTTTCATAATACACATTCTGCATGACTTTTTTTTTTTTTTTTGAAGACCGACTTGGATGCAGAGATTTCAACATTTTTTTCATCCAAGTCAGCTTATCTTTTAATTTCATTTTTCCACAGACTTCTCAGAGCAGCCTCATATATGCCAGGCACTGTGCGAAGTCTTGGGGTTACGGTAATGAGCGAAACAGACAGCTCCTGCTCGAATCAAACGTGAACACTAGTGGGAGCGACAACTCCGAAGCGAACGGCAGGCAGCGTTTCTAAATATACAGTTATACATTCAACAGGGAGTGAGGAGAGAGACAATGGGAGGCAATGAGAGAAAACGGCAGGGGATCTGCATTTAAACCGTGGCTGGGGGGGGCGGGTGAGCGACAGCGGGCCCGCAGCAAGAGAGGAGGGGAAAGCAGGAGCCACGAGGCACAGAGTGACAGGAAGGGTGTTGCTGGCAGAGGCAAGTGCAAGTTCAAGGGCTTGGAGGAGGAGAAGAGCCTGCCGTGGAAGAGCTGGAGGCAGACAAGGGGCTGGAGTGAGCGACTTTGGCAGGTGCGGAGTTTGTTGAAGGTGTGAGGCTCAGAGGGGGCTCCCGGGGCAAGGTGAAGCCGTCGGGGGTGGGAGGTGCAGGTCCTGGGGTCCCAGCAGATTCTCAGACAGAGAGGAGGCCCTTCACCACCTGCACCCACACCGTCCCTCCTCCACTGAGTCAGGAAAGCGCGGGCCTGTGGCCAGTGTGGTTCTGGCCCTGCCAGTTTTCCTTCGTGAAATCAACCTCTCTAAGCCTTCGCTTCCTTCTCTGCCGTGGCCTGCTCTGGGCCCAGGAGGCTGCTCTGTAGGCGCTGCCTTTCCCTCTGTCTACGCCAAAGTGAAGCAGCAACAGAGCTGGAGGGCAGGCCTAGAGGGAGGTGAGGGACTGACTCCCCTGCCCCCGCAGTGCTGGGCTCTGCTCTGTCTGCCCCCCTCCCTAAAGGGCCACTGTCCTGGACCCCTGTTCCTTTTTCATAGGTCTGGTCACTGCTGCCTCCCAGGTGCCGTCAACCGAGGGGTGGCCTGGGCTCCCGGCCGTTGCTAGTCGCGCAGTGTTGGCCTGGCCCTGCCACGTTCCTTTAACCCTGCCCCTCAGTGAGTGAGCTGACCAATTCTGTTTCCACTGGACTGGGCCACCGGTATCCAGATAATTGTTCCAGCACCCTCCTGGTTCGTCTGGGGAGGACATTCCTGGATGGGGGTGACTTGTGAATGGGTGAACGAGTGAAGCCCACGGTCCTCCGTCCCATCCATTATTGAGGACCCAAATAGAAGAAAGGAGCTGAGTCAGGGCACCGCCTCCTGCCTGGCTGCCTTGAGGTAGGACATGGGTCCCCAGGGCCTGGGACTGCAGCTGCCCCAGGGGCTCTCCCGGGTCTCCAGCCTGACACCTGCTGGTCGTGGGGCGTCTCAGCCTCCGTAACCGCAGGAGCCTACGCTTCTAATACATTTCTCCACCCTTGCTCTCTGTCTGCCGTTGGTTCTCTTTCTCTGATTAATACAAGGTTCAACGATGTTTGCTCACTCTTGCATGTGACATTATCATTTCTCAGGTCCCTGCCAGCTCTCATACTCACCCGCCTAAGAAACGGGCAGTAGATGGGGGCACAGCAGTGGTTAGGAGTTACAGGGAAGCACTTGCTGTCCGGACTGGCCCAAGTCTCCGTGCTCTTTCATTCTCTCTCCCTCCATCCCTCCCTCTCTCCCTCCCTCCTCCCCCCTCCTCTCCTTCCTTCCTCCATCCCTACACCTGGACTGAGAAGTTTGGATGAGGAACAAGAAAGCCACAAAACAGTTACCTACTGCTTCATGGATTCTTCTACCTTTTATTTTTGTTTTATTAAAATATGATTGACATACAGTAAACTGAACATTTTAAAGTACCACCAGAGGAGTTTTGACACACGTATATCCAAGACAATGAACATGTCCATCATTGCCCAAAGGTTTCTTTGTAGCCCTTGGCAAATCCTCTCTCCTGCACCCCCTCCACCCAATCCCTAGGCAACTACTGATTTGCTTTCTGTCTCTATAGATTCATTTGCATTCCCTACAATTATATAAATGGAAGCATACAGTATGCACGCTTTTTGTCTGCCTTTTTTCACTCAGCATAATTATTTTGAGACCCATCTGTGTTGTGGTATATATCAATAATTCATTCCTTTTCATTTCTGATAGTATTCCATTATATGAACATATCACATTTGGTTTATCCACTCACCAAATAATGGGTGTTTGGGATGTTTCCAATTTTTGCCTATTATCATTAATAATGTTGTGAACGTTTCTGTGGATATCTTGGTATGGACACAGACTTTTGCTTCTCTTGGATAAATACCTAGAGGAGGGATGACTGAATAATATGGTGGCTGCGTAAGTTTTTGAGAATCTGCCATGCTGCCTTCCAAATCCGTTTTGCCATTTTGCATTCCCCCAGCAGAGTATGAGACTTCCAGTCGCTTCACTTGGCAGCACTTTGGTGTGTTCAGGCTCCTTAACTTTAGCCATTCCAACAGGTGTGCAGTGGCATTTCGTTGTGGCTGTAATTTGCATTTCTCTCATGAACAACGAGGCTCAGTATTTTTTCTTATGCTTCTTTGCTCTCTGAGCATCTTCTTTATGTTTTCATTCATTAATTATTTTTAAGGAATACAAATTTCATAAGTACAAATTTAGGAATATAGTGATTCTTCCCGCCATACCCACCTTCCCACCCACACTCCCACCTCTCCTCTTCCTCCCTCTCCCCTTCCTAGTCCCATTTTCCACTAAGATTTATTTTCAATTAACTTTGTACTCAGAAGACCAACTCTATACTAAGTAAAGATTTCAACAATTTGAACACACATACACTCACACACAAACTGAGAACAAGTTTTACAGTTAACTCTCATAATACAACTCATTGAGGATAGAGGTCCTGTATGGAGAGTAAGTGTACAGTGACTCCTGTTGTTAAATTTTTTAAAAGATGTATTTATTTGTTTGAAAGTCAAAGTTAGACAGAGAGAGGAGAGGCAGAGAGAGAGGTCTTCCACCCACTGGTTCACTCCCCAACTGGCCACACCAGCCAGAGCTGTGCCAATCCAAAGCCAGGAGCCAGGAGCTTCTTCTGGGTCTCTCACATGGGTGCAGGGGCCCAAGCACTTGGACCATCTTCTATTGCTTTCCCAGGCCATTAGCGGAGAGTTGGATTGGGAGTGGAGCAGCTGAGATCTGCGCTGGAGCCCATATGGGATGCCAGCACCACAGATGGAGGCTTTACCCGTTATGCCACAGAGCCAGCCCTTCCTGTTGTTAATTTAACAATTAACACTCATATATATGATGTCAGTGACCACCTGAGGCTCTTGACATGAGCTGTCTAAGCTATGGAAGCCTTTTGAGTCCACAAACTCTGTTAACATTTGGACAAAGCCATAAGCAAAGTAGAAGTTCTCTCCTCCCTTTACAGAAAAGTATACCATTCTTTGATTGCCACTTCTTTCTGCTGGGGTCTCACTCACAGAGATCCTTCATGTAGAACATTTTTTGCCACAGTGTCTTGGCTTTCCATGCCTGAAACTGAGCATCTTCTTTAATGAAATCAAACCTTTCACCCATTTTAAGTTGCACTGGTTATTTGTTTATTTATTTTTTACAGATTTATTTTATTTATTTGAAAGACAGAGTTACAGAGAGAGGTAGAGACAGAGAGAGAGGTCTTGCATCCACTGGTTCACTCCCTAGATGGCTACAATGGCTGGAGCTGTGCCAATCCGAAGCCAAGAGCCAGGAACTTCTTCTGGGACTCCCATGTGCATGCAGGGGCCCAAGGGCCTGGGCCATCTTCTACTGCTTTCCCAGACCATAGCAGAGAGCTGGATTGGAAGAGGAACAGCCGTGACTAGAATCAGTGCCCATGCGGGATGTTGGCGCTTCAGGCCATGGTGTTAACCCACTGCACCACAGCGCTGGCCCCTTATTTATTTATTTTTAATATACAAAACACTGACTTTTATTAATACTCAGGTTACTGCAGATATATTTCTATGTCAAAATATGAATTCCCTTGACCTAGCATAACATTCTTTTTTAAGAAAGCTTTTATTTAATACATATAAATTTCATAGTTATAGCTTTAGGAGTATAGTGGTTCTTCCCCCCATACCCACCATCCCACCCCCAAACCATCCCACCTCCTACTCCCTCTCCCATCCCATTCTTCATTAAGATTCATTTTTAATTATCTTTATATACAGACCAACTCTATACTAAGTAAAGATTTCAACAATTTGCACACACACAGACACACAAAGTATAAAGCACTGTTTGAAGACTAGTTTTACCGTTAATTCGCATAGTGCAACACATTAAGGACAGAGATCCTACATGGGGAGTAAGTGCACAGTGACTCCTGTTGTTGATTTAACAATTGACACCCTTATTTATGACGTCAGTGATCACCCGAGGCTCTTGTCATGAGCTGCCAAGGAAATGGAAGCCTTTTGAGTCCACAAACTCCGTCAATATTTAGACAGGGCCATAAGCAAAGTGGAAGTTCTCTCCTCCTTTCAGAGAGATGATGGCCCCTTCTTTCCACTGGGATCTCACTCACAGAGATCCTTCATGTAGGACATTTTTATGTTGTATTGTTTATGTTCTTATTGGGTTTTGAGGATTATTTATACATTACATATATAGAGACTTCATCAAATATATGGTTTGGAAATATTTTCTCTCAATCAGTAGCTTGTCTTTTCATTCTAACAGTGTCTTTGAAGAGTAGAATTAAAAACTTTGATGAAGTCTGATGTAGCAATTTGTTGTTTTGTGCATTTGTGTCTGGGAAATTTTCCTAACCCAAGGTCATAAAGATTTTCTCATATGCTTTTTCTAGAAGTCTGTAGGTTTTAGTTTTCCCATTTAGGTGTGTGTGCTCTTTTGGATTAATCTTTGCATATGGTGCACGGAAGGGATCAAAGCTCAGAGTTTTGCTTGTGGCTGTCCGATTTTTTTTTAAGATTCACTTATTTGAAAGGCAGAGTTGCAGAGAGAGAGAGAGAGAGAGAGAGAGAGATCTTCCATCTTCTGTCTCACTCCCCAAATGGCTGCAATGGCTGGAGCTGGGCTGATCCAAAACCAGTAGCCAGGAGAGCTTCCTCAAGGTCTCCCAGTGGGTACAGGGGCCCAAGCACTTGGACCATTTTCCACTGCTTTCCCAGGTGCGTTAGCAAGGAGCTGGATTGGAAGTGGCAGGAGGCCCATGTCGTGGTGTAGTGGGTAAAGCTGCCGCCTGCAGTGCTGGCATCCCATATGTCCCTGCTGGGCTGCTCTACTTCCAATCCAACTCTCTGTTATGGCTTGGGAAAGCAGTAGAGGGTGGCCTAAGTGCTTGGGACCTTGCACCCACATGGGAGACCTAGAAGCAGCTCCTGGCTCCTGGATTTGGATCAGCACAGCTCTGTCCGTTATGGCCATCTGAGGAGTGAACCAGCAGATGGAAGACCTCTCTCACTCTCTCTGCCTCTGCCTCTCTCTAACTCTGCCTTTCAAATGAATAAGTTAACTTAAAAAAAAAAGGAACTGGCACCCATATGGGATGCCAGCACTGCAGGCAGTGGCGTTACCCTCTATGCCACAGTGCCAGCCCCTATAATTGTTTTAATACAGTTAGTTGAAAGTTTTAATCCTTTTCCTCTGAATTGCCTTTATAAATTTGTCAAAAATCAATTATCTATATATGATTGGGTGTTTCTGGATTCTATTTTGTTACACTGATCTACTTGTTTAATCTTTACATCCATACCTCTCCATTTTGAATACCGTTACTTTATAATACTTGTTTAAGAGCAGGAAATGCCAATTTTCCAACTTTGCCCTTCTTTTCCAAAGTTATGTTTTCTATTTCAGATCTTTTGCCTTTCCATAGAAATTTTAGAATCAGCTTGTCAATTCCTACTAAAAAGTATTCTGGGATATTGATTGAGATTTCATTGAATTTATTGATGAATCTGAGACAATTGACATTCTAACAATATTGAATCTTCCAACCCACAAACACAGAACACATCTCCATTGACTTAAAAAAAATTTCTCTCGGCTGTATCTCAGGGGATTTGATGTTTGCATCTTTCATAACTTGTGCTGTTTTTTTTTTTTATTTCACAGAGTTATAGACAGTGAGAGAGAGTGAGAGAGAGAGGTCTTCCCTCCGTTGGTTCGCTCCCCAAATGGCCGCAATGGCTGGAGCTGCACCAATCCGAAGCCAGGAGCCAGGTACTTATCCTGGTCTCCCATGCGGGTGCAGGGCCCAAGTACTTGGGCCATCCTCCACTGCACTCCCGGGCCACAGCAGAGAGCTGGCCTGGAAGAGGAGCAATCGAGACTAGAACCTGGCACTCATATGGGATGCCGGCGCTGCAGGTGGAGGATTGACCTAGTAAGCCACAGGGTCGGCCAGCTTATGCAGGTTTTAACCTAAACGCTTTGTTGGAAATTTATTAAAAAAATTTTTTTAAAGATTGATTTGAAAGGCAGAATTACAGAGAGTGGAAAGAGAGAGAGAAAGAGAGAAAGAGGGAGAGAGAGAGAATCTTTGATCTGCTGATTCACTCCACAAATGCCTGCAACGGCCAGAGCTGATCTGATCTGAAACCAGGAGCCAGGAGCTTCCTCTAGCTCTCCCTTGAGGATGCAGGGTACCAAATACTTGGGTCATCCTCTACTGCTTTCCCAGGTCATTAGCAGGGAACTGGATGGGAATTGGAGCAGCCAGGACTGGAACTGGCATCCACATGGGATGCTGGCATCACAGGCCATGACTTTACCTGCTACACCACAACACTGGCCCCAATATTTTGCAATTTTTGATGCTATTATATATTGTTTCCTTATTTTTTTATAATTGATTATTCACTAATGGTAGATTAAAAACAATTCATTGTATATTTATTTTGCATTCTTTACAAAACCTGACTTTTGTAACCTTTACAAAAAATCACTTACTTATTCTAGTAGGCTTTTTATAGATTCCATTGGCTTTTTGTCAAACAATCCTGTGGTTTGTGAATAAAGATGGTTTTCCTTCTTCCTTTCAATCTTGGTTACTATTATTATTATTATTATTATTGTGCTGGGTGCATGCACAATGACGAAGGAAGAGTACCTCCCTGTATAGTGTGTGGCCTTGGTGACATGTAGGGGAGGGGTGGGGACAGCAGAAGTGTTTAGAGATGCTCTTTGCCAGGCTGAGGAAGTTCCCTTCTGTTTGTACTTGGCTGTGAATTTTTGTCCTGATTGGATGATTTTCTCAAAGTCTTTATCTCAACTGTTGGAGTAATAGGCTTTTCTTTTTAAAAAATTTGTTTCTATGGTGAATTAAATGAATGGATTTTGAGTGCTAAACCAACCTTGCATTCCTGGGTTAAAATCCTGCTTAGTGTTAATTATTGCTCTTTTTGTTTACGGTTGGATTTAACTTCCTAAAATTTTATTTAGAATTTTTCATCTATGATATTAATCTATGAATTTCTTTTCTTATAAATTATTGTAATAGAATATTATAATAATATAATTATAGTTATTATAATATTCCTTATAATAATTTATATTACTAGTAATCATTTGTCCGATCTTGGTATATGGACAAAGCTGGTCTCCTACCGTGAGTCACGCAGTGTTTCCTCCTTCTCAGTTATCCAGAAGAGTGTAAAATTGCTTTCGGTTCTTCTAAATGTTTGGGAGGCATCATCAATGAACCTACCTTCCTACCTGATCCTGAAGTTTTACTGCTGGGAGATTTTAACTTCAAATTCAATTTCTGTACTTAGTTTTTATCTACTCAGATTATTCGTTCTTTTTTCATGAGAATGGTCGTTTGTATCTCGGTTGATGACTGCTTTCTAATTTGCTATAGGATGTGGCACAGGCGTTTGCGGTCCACACTCACGTGGAGTCTGTAGGACTACGGTGTCTCTGCATTCGTCTTTTGTGCCTCCTCTCTGTTTGCACTGATCAGCTTGCTTAAAGGTTTATCCGTCTGAGTGATATTCTCCTGGAAGCAAATTGTAGTTGCATTTCTTTTCTCTGTTGTTCTTCCGTATTCTATTTCATTGATTTCTATTCTGATCTGTGCTAGTGATCTTTCCCCTACTGCTCACCTTGTGTTTCATGTACTCCTTTTAAATTTTTTTAGATTTTTTTTACCCCAGAAAACTTTTATTTAAGGAATCCAAACTTCATCCATTTCATTAATGCAGCTTTAGGAATATAGTGATTCTCCCCCATACCTGCCCTCCCACCCACACTCCCGCCCTTCTTCCTCCTCCCTCTCCTATTCCCATTCTTGTTTTTTACTAACATCTATTTTCAATTAACTTTATGCACATAAAATTAACTCTATACTAAGGAAAGAGTTCAACAAGTAGAATGAAAAAACAATCCTGTTCCTCAATAGTCCAGACAATGCTGTTCCAAGCCATTGCATCTCAAAGTGACAATTTCATTTCTGTAGGTTACCTTTTTAGGTACTCTATTAGTTATCATAGATCAGGGAGAACATACGGTATTTGTCCTTTTATGACTGGCTTCTTTCACTAAGTAAGTATGATGTTTTACAGTTTCATCCATTTTGTTCAAATGGCAGGATTTATTTATTTATTTGAGAGAGAGAGTTACAGGCAGAGAGGGAGAGACACAGAAAAAGGTCTTTCATCCGCTGGTTCACTCCCCAAATAGCCACGATAGCAGAAGCTGGGCTGATCCAAAGCTGGGAGCCAGGAGCTTCTTCCAGGTCTCCCATGTGGTTGCAGGGGCCCAAGCGTCTGCTGCTTTCCCTGGCCAATAGCAGAGAGCAGGATGGGAAGTGGAGCAGCCAGGACTCAAACCAGCACCCATAAGGGATGCCAGCACCACAGGTGGAGGCTCAGACTACTATGCCACAGTGCCAGTCTCTGAATTTACTATTTACTTTCAGGTTTCTTAAGGTAGACACTGAGACTTCTAATCTGATCTTTTTCTCTTTCCTTCTTTTCTACTAGAGGCTGTTAGTGTGTAAATACCCATTCCCCCGCATGCACAATGCACTGCGTTAGTGGCTTCCCACGCTGTTGACTAGGTCATTTTTTATTTTTCTTTGGTTCAAAATGATTTGTAATTTTCTTTTTGAGTTCTCCATGATCCACAGGTTATTTGGAAGTGTGTTGTTTAGCTTCTAAACACTTGATGAGTTTCCAGAGAAATGTATCTCTGTTATTAATTCCTAATTTAATCTAATTAAACTGAGAAAACACATATTGTAAAGTTTGAGCTCTTTGATATATATTGACATTTATTTATGGTACAGAATGTATTCCGCCTTCTGAAGTATTTGTGCGCTTGACAATATTTGCGTTCTGTGGTTGTTTGGTGGGGTGTGCTATTGTGTTGATTTGCTTGATAGTGCTATTCTAATCTTTTATAGCTTTTATGATTTTATGTCTGGTTCTAAGAAAGGAGTATTTTAATCTTTGACTATAATTACAGATTTTCCCATTACGCTTGCTGGTCCCATACATTTTTGTTTATGTTGTTTGTAGCTTTGTTATGAGGTACATAAACATTGGGGATTATCACGTCCCCTTAATGAACTGATCCCTGTTCATCATGAAACAACCTTGTAGAAATACAATCTGTGGCAATATATCTTCTACTGGAATCTACTTTGTCTGATGTAGCCACTACAGCTTGCTTGCTTTTCCACAGCTTCACTGAGACATGTCACACAGTGTGATTTCACCCACTGCAAGCGTACAATTTAGTGGTTTTTAGTATATTTACAGTCTTGTGCAGCCGTGACCGGAACCTCATTTGAGAACATTTTTGTTGTCCTCAAAAGAAACCTCATTCCCATTAGCTGGCACCCCTGATCCCTTCTCACACCTCCAGCCTTAGGTAGCCATGTTCAGTTTTATAGTTTTGCCCGTTTGGGGCACTTCCTATAAGCAGAATTGTACAATGTGTGGTCTTTGTACTGGGGATTGAAAAATTATTTTTTAGTTGAAATTTTTGTTTTGACACAACTGTAGATTCACAAGCATTTATCAGAAACAGTGCAGAGAGATCTCATGCAGCTTTTAACCAGTTTTCCCCAGGGTGTTAACACATCTTGCAGAAGTTGAGTACTTCCTCTACCACAACCAAGATATGGATGTCAGCACAGCCAAGACAGAATGTTTCCATCATCTCCAGGACCCCTTGATTGCCCTTATGTAGCCACACCCTCTTCCCTCCTATTCCCATCTAATCTAATTCCCACTAATCTAATCTCCATTTCTATGGTTTTGTCATCTCAAAAATGCTATGATTGATATCCTACAGTATGTAAACTTTGGGATTGGAATTTTTTCTCATCACAGTTATCTTAAGATGCATGCAGACTGTTGTATGTGGGGGTAGGAATAATTTTTTTTCCCCCTGAATAGTGGTCCATGATATGGAAGTGCCACAGTTTGATCAATCACCCATTAGAAGTCATCTTGATTGTTTCTGCCTTTTGACTATAATGAGTAATATTGCTATAAACATTCATTTGTAGCTTTTTGTGTGAATGTAAGTCTTCATGTCTATGGGATAAATGTTCAGGAGTCCAAGTGTTAGATTGTGTGGTAGTTGTGAAGTTTTTTTTTTTCCAAAATCTGCTGAGCAGTTTTCTAGAGCATCGTGACCATTTGGCATACTTGCCAGTAATATATGAATGTGAATAGTCTCTCTGTATCCTCACCAGCATTTAGTGTTGTCACTAATTTAAAAGATCTTAACCACGTTGGTGAGTGTGTAGTGATAGGTCATTGATTTACATATTCGAAAGACTAATGACGTTGATCATTTTGTCATATGTGTATTTTCCATCTGTATGTCATCACTGGAGAAATCCCCTCTGAAATCTTTTGCCCATTTTCTAATTGGAGTTTCTTTTAAACTGTTCATTTTCTAGGGTTCTTTGCATATTCTAGATAGAGTTTTCCATTGCATATGTGGTTGAAAATATTTCCTCTCACTCTGTAGCTTGTCTTTTCAGCCTTTTCACAGGGTCTTTACAGAGCTCGCGTTTGTAATATTAATGTAACATAATTTATCAGTTTTTCCTTTTCAATCTTGTTGTGGTGTCAACTCTAAGAACTCTTCCCCCAGCTCTGGATTTCCTGCTATTCCACCTCAATGTTTTGATAGTTTTACATTTTACATTTAAGTCTGTGATCCATTTGAATTACTTTTTTGTATAAGGTGTGAGATTTAGGTCGAGGTTCTTCTCTTTTTGCCTATGGATGTCCAATTGCTCCAACACCATTTTGAAAGGGCTATTTTTTTCTCCATTGAATTGCTTTTGCACCTTTGTCATAAATCAATTCGGCATATTTGTGTGGGTCTATTTCTGGATTCTCTATACTCTTCCATTTATCTTTGTGTCTATTTCTCTGCCAATACCACACAGTCTTGATTGCTGTGCTGTGTAAGTCTTGAAATCAAGTAGGCTGATTCCCTCCACTTATTCTTCTTTTTCAAAACTGTTTTAGCTATTTTAAAGCTATTCCTTTATCTTTCCATATAAGTTTTGAAATGATCTTGCTTTATCTTCAAAAACTATGGCTGAAATTTCAGTAGGAATCTGTGAAAACTATGTATTAATTTGGGGAGAATTAACATGTTTACTCCTCTTTGTTGAATCTGCCAATCCAAGAGCACCGGTATCTCTATTTCTTTAGATCTTACTGATTTTTTAAATCATGGGAAGACACTGTACAAGTGTCTGTTAGGTTTACACCTACATATTCTTTTATGAGTGATTATAAATGATATTATATCTTGAATTTTGATTTGCATGTGCTATTGCAAATCTATGGATGTGCAACTGATTTGTGTATTTTCATCATCTGTTCTATAATCTTGAATAACTCATGTATTAATTCTAGAAGTGTTTTGTAAGCCCCTTAGTATTTCTGCATAGACAGGCATACCATTAACAAATATGGACACTTTTCTTTCTTTCTTTTCTGATAGTATGCGTTTTATTCCCTTTCTTGCCTTATTACACTGGCTAGGACTTCCAGCATTGTGTTGCCTAAGAGTGATGATAGTCAATCGCTTTTCTTTGAATCCAGGTGTAGGCGGAAACGTTCAGTTGTACACCATTTAATATAATGTTATTCAGCTGTGGATTTTTAAATACTCTTTATCTAGTTGGAAAAGTTCTTCTATTCCTATTTTTCTGAGAGGTTTATTACTATTATAATTATGAATAGGCATTGACTTTTGTCAAATGCTTTTGCTACATTGATTGATATAATTGGACGAGTCTTCCTTTTAGCCTATTAGTATGATGAATTACGCTGATTAATATCTGAATAGTGAGCCAATCTAGCATCCCTGGAATAAGCCTCAACTGGTCATGGTCTGTGATTCTTTTTATATGTTGCTGAATTCTATTTGTTAATATTTTTTGATAATTTTATGCCTACCTTCTTAAGGAATATTAGTCTGTAATTTTTTTTTGGTACTATCTTTGTCTGATTGTATCAGAATAATTTCATAAAATGAATTGGGATGTAGTCTCTTATTTTCTGGAAAAGATTATATTAAATTGATGCTAATTCTTTTTAAAAATGTTTATTTATTCATTTTTATTTATCTAAAAGGCAGAGTAATGGACAGAGAAAAAGACAGAGAACTCTTCTGTTTGCTGGCTCAGTCCCCAAATACCTACAACAGCTGGGGCTGGGCCAGACTGACGCCAGGAGCTAGGAGCCCTATCCAGGATCCTAAATGGGTGGCAGAGATTCAGCACTTACGCCATCATCTGCTGCCCTCTTAGGTGCATTAGCAGGAAGCTGGACCGGAAGCAGAAGTAGAGGCAGGGCTCCATCTCATGGAATTCCACAGGGATATGGGCATCCCAAGTTGGCCGCTTAACCTGGTGTGCCACAGCACCTGCCACAGTTCTTTATGTATTCAGTAGAATTTAATAATAAAGTCATTTGGGTCTGAAGATTTCTTCTTTGGAAAACTTTTCATTAGGAATTTAATTTTCTTAGTCGTTACAGTGCTACCTAAAAGCTGTATTCCATCCTGGCCGAATGGTAGTACTCTGCGTTTTCCCAGGAGCCAGCTAACTGTGTCTGAGCTGTCAGATGCACTCGCAGGTGTGGAGAGTTGCTTACTGTTCTCTGTTTCACTTTTCACGTCTGCAGCATGTGCGGGGATAGCCTAATTTCATTCTCATTATTGGTAATTTGTGTCTCCTCTCTCTCTTTTTGTTTCTCAGTCTTGGTAGAGATTCGTCGGTTGTATTGATCTTTCCAAAGCAGTCTTTTGTTCTATTCTTCTGTTTTCAATTTCGTATATTTCTGTCTTATCTTTATATTTTCTTCTCTCTCCTTTGAGATTAATTTTCACCTCCTGGGGTGTAAATTTAGATAACAGATTTGAGATTTGTCTCGTTTTTAATGCATGCATTTAGTGCTATAAATTTCCCTGTCACCACTGTTATAACTGTGTCCCATGAATTTTGATATATTTAAAAGTATACTCAATCCAGTATACTTTTAAAAGATTTGTCTCGAGGCTTCCTCTTTGACTTACGGTCTATCTAGAAATGCACTTTTTGTTTCTAAGTGTGTAGAGATTTTTGTGTGCTATTTCTGTTATTGACTTCTAGTTTGATTCCATTGTGAAAAGAGAACACAATTTGTACAATTTTAATTATTTTATTTTATTTATTTTTTATTTGAAAGAATGGAAAGAGAAAGAGAGAGAGAGGGAAGGAGGGAGAGAGAGTGACGTGTCTTCCATCCGCTGGTTCACTCCCTAGTTGGCCACAACGTCCGGAGCTGTGTTGATCCAAATCCAGGAGCCAGGAACTTCTTCCAAGTCTCCCACATGGGTGCAGGAGCCCAAGGACTTGGGCCAACTTCTGTTGCCTTCCCAGGCCATAGCAGAGAGCTGGATTGGAAGTGGAGTAGCCGGGACTAGAACCAGCGCCCATATGGGATGCCGGTGCTTCAGGCCAGGGTGTTAACCCACTGCGCCACAGTGCAAGCCCCAATTTTTATGATTTTAAATTTGTTGTTATTTCTTTTTATGGCCAAGGATATGGTCTGTATTGGTGTATGTTCACCTGAAAAGAACATGTATCCTGAGGGTGAGCATTGTGGCAAAGCAGGTTAGGTCACTGCTCGTAACATTGGCGTCTCAGAGTGCCAATCTGAGTCCCAGCTGCACTACTTCATACAACTTCTTATTAATCGGCCTGGGAAGTGGCAGATGTTGGCTCAAGTGCTTGGTCCTCCTTCGTGGGAGACTCAGAGTTCCAGACTTCTAACTTTGACCTGGCCCAACCCTAGTTGTTGCATCTATTTGAGGAGTGAACCAGAGGATGAAAGATCTCTTTCTCTCTCTCTCTTTCTTGCTCTCGCTTTTGCTATCTGTTGATCTGCCTTTACAATAAATCTTTGAAAAAAAGAAAAAGAAAAAAATGAGTATTCTGCTGTTCCAAGCCAGAGTGTTCTCTAAATGCAAATCACATCCATTTGTTTGATGGGGTTAATGAGTTCCCCTATAACCTTAGCTATCCTAGCTTCTTTATATTTCCATGTAAGTTTTAGAATAATCTTGTCTAAATCTGCAAAATCTTTTGGTAGAAATTCTGTAAAAACTGTGTATTAATTTGGGGAGAATTAGCATGGCTACTCCCTCTTGTTGAGTTATCCAATCTTGGAACACTGCGATCTCTCCACTCATTTAAATCTTACTGAGTTTTAAGTCAACATTGTGCAGTTTTTAGCTATAATTTGAATTGTTTCTCTGCTACAGGTGAGGTGTCATTTGCCTCTGAGTGCTTCCCCTAACTTTTCCTCACCTTTTGTTCACAGAAATTTAGTCAGAATATGCGTTGGCATGGATTCCTTTGGGTTCATCTTGTTTGGAATTTGCTCAGCCTCTGAATTTATATGTTTACAATTTGTAACAGATTTGGGAAACTCTCAGTATTTCAGATTTCTTTGTTGGAGTATCTTTCTGCTCTTTCTTGCTTCTTCTTTGCTTCTCCAACTCCTGTGGCACACAATCGTCTTCTCACCTTGCTTGTAACAACAAACTTACTATCATCCTTACCTTTGTTCCTTGGTCCAGAACGTGGTCCTCCCACCCAGGTGATGTTAACAATTATTTTTCAACGTGAATAGCTTGATTTTGATGTGACACTGTAGGGTTGTGTGTGTGTGTGTGTTTCTTACATTTGGGGTTCATTAACTGTCTTGGATCTGTCGATTTATGGTTCTCAACAACTTTGAAAAATTATTAGCCATAGTCAAGTATGTTTTTATGCCTCTCCTTCCTTGGAAACTTCAGTTGAAAGTATCTGACGATTTACTTGTATTCTGTTCATTGTCAAAATTCTTCCCCGTGTGCTTTATTTTGGTTAGTCTCTATTGCTGTGTCTTCAAATTTGTTAATCTTTTCTTCTGCAATGTCTTATCTGTCATTAATCCTACCTTGTGCATTTTTGATATATGGAGTTTTTATCTCCAGAAGTTAGATTTAGATTTCTTTCATATCTTTTACATCTCTGTTTAGTTTTCCAATATCCTCACAGCATCTGGTGTAACACCACCACGTGCTGAATCTAATCTCTATGCTTGTTCCGTCTTGATTTTAATGGACTGATTTTTCATTATATTTTCCTGCTTCTTTTCTTGCCTAGTGATCTTTTTATTCAATGCCAGGGTGTGAGTTTTCCCTGTGGGTGTTGGATACTTCTGCAACCCCTCCTTGTTCCTTTATCCTGGCTAATATAGGAGGTGAGCCTTCAGGCTTGGTGGTGTTACTAGAGGCTGGGGATGTTAGGAGGCACGCAGCTGCATGTTGGTACATTTTGTCAGCTTATGTGAGGTGAATTGCTTTGGGCTGATCCCCCAAAGATGTCCAAATTGTATTCTTAGGGGCTGGAAAATGGCTTACCCCCCCCAGCACAGGAAAATGCCACACTCCACTTTCACTGCGGATTTTCTTTTGAAAATATTGGAGGCTTCAAATGTCTTTCAAAGATCCCACATTCTAGTTCTTAGAACCTGTGAATACACTACTTTATATGACAAAGAGGATTCACGGATGTGACTAAGTTGTCCTGGATTGTTCATAGGCCAATGTAATCACAAGGTACTCACAAGAGGAAGGCAGGAGTTAGAGAAGGAGATGTGACCATGGAAGCAGAATCACAGAGAGAGAGAGAGAGAGAGAGAGAGAGTGAGGGAGGGAGGGAGATCTGAAGATGCTATGTTGTTGTCTTGGAGATGGAGAAAAGGGCGTGATCAGAGGCATGCAGGCAGCCTTCAGCAGTTGGAGAAGGCAAGGAAGCAGAAATCTGCCAGCGCTTCCAGGAGGAATGCGGGCTGGTGACACCTTGACTTCAGCCCGATGCAGCTGGTGTCAGGCCTCCGGCATCTAGGACTGTGAGACCGTTAGTTTGTGTTGTTTTAAGCCATTAAGTTTGTGGTTATTTTTTACAGCAATCATATGAAATTAATATGGAGTAAAATATTAAACAAATAGTTAACAAATCGCAGGTAGTGATTATTGTGCTGGACGAAATAAACAGTGTGGCTGGTGCAGCACGGAGAACAGGTGCACTTGGTGGTGCTGGAGCAGCTGCTGTGGGTGGGGGGTCAGCAGAGGTCTTTCTGAGGAGGTGACACTCTGAGTCCAGAGGATGAAAGGAACCAGATAATTAAACTCCCTTCTCTTCTGTTTGTGGTCCAGCACAAGCTTCCCGCTCTCATTCTTGCCAAAAGCAGTGGGGTAAAGGAGAAGCATGGAACAGTTTGCTTCTCACCCAGAGATTGATAGCAAAGGATGAGTCTAATTTGCAGAAGGAAATGTTCCTGTTAGATCCGGGGAGGACTGTCTGGCTGGGAGCTGTTCAGTCAGGCCTGGCTGATCCTAGCACAGTAGCAGCAGGAGTAATCTCAGATTGCTGGGCTGGGCTCATGGGACCAACTGCAAGGCCAATGCCTCCAAATGGTCTTGGATGCAACCGGCTTCATGCAGGAGGCAGGGAGGCAGGACTGCGCTTAGTTGAACTTCTGCAGACCTCAGGGGAGAGAGCTGTGGGCTGGAGGTGAGGCCACCTGACAGATGAGACGTTCGGTGGGAGCCTGGGTACCAACACCACGAACACACAAAAGGGCTGGGGCCTCTCCCACTGGCTCCGGTGCCAGCCTGGATCCAGCCAAGATGCGGGCACTGTCCTTCCCGTGGATACAGGCAGGTCAGAGGTAGGGGTGGCCAGTGAGAGGGAGACCCAGGGCCTCCCTGGCCAGTCCTGATGCCTGCATGGGCCAGGTGTTCCAGGTATTCCAGGAGGGTTCCTGAGTATGCAGTCACTTTCGTGAAGGTGACACATGTTTATGGATTCTTGTTCTGTACCTGTTTTGGCCCAGCGGGTGGGATAGAGAAGGGGGTAAGAAAGGGGGCAAAAGCAGGATGGGTACTGCAGGAACTTAGGCGTCTGCTTTCCTTTAGATCTCAGGGCCCACAAGGGTTCTCAAAGAAGGCTGACAAGGTCATCTACAACTTCAGCCGCAGTACAGATCTCCCCTGGCACCTGGGACTGGGCTAGGTATGTCAATAAGCATAACATCACTCAATACCTATGCAGTTCCCTTTTGTCTCCACCCTACACGAGAGGCAGCTGCTGTCTGGAGAAGCCTGGTTACTTGCTCAAGGTCATGAGATGCAGGCCCAGGCCCACTGGAATCCTGCTGCCCCTGCCGAATAAGTGGGCGAATGAGTCCAGGGGTGATGGCAACACAGTCACACACAGGGCGGTGAGAGTCTGTGCATGGGAGTTGTCCAGGAAGGATTGACAGGAAAGAAAGGGGAGCAGCACCTGTGCATACCAGCCTGGGAATCTACGTGGTGAGAGGAGACATATGTGGAAAATGATGGAATAATTTAAGCCAGCAAACATGTCAGGAAGTGTGAATTGAGCCGCACACAAAATGCAGTGGGCGGAGGGGCGGGGAGTGAAAGAGCTAATGTCAGGGAGTGGTGCGTGTGTGGGGTTTCTCGAGGGGACCCTCAGGGAAGGGAAGATGTCTAGGGAGAGTGGTTAGTGACATTCTGTCAGGCGTGGGCAGGGCGCACCTTCTGGGAGGGGATAGCGGGGTGTTGTGCTGGGCCTTGGGCGTCTGAAAGGAGAGGAAGGGATGTGGAGGAAGGGAGCTGCTGGGGCTGGGAGTCACAGGACACAAGCCCCCAGCCCACAGAACTCTACCTGCCTGTTTGGTCATCAGAGTCGCCCCCTTCCCTGGGACCTCTCCTTATGTGGGCCCTGGGAGGCGGTACCATCTGGATAGCCATCCCCTTCCAACCTCCTTAAAGAGGCCGGCAGTTGGCAGGGGCCCTGCCTCCCTGGAGGGGTGCTGAAGGGGCGCGCTCTCTCTCTCCTTCCTCCCCTAGCCCTTTTTCTCCTCTGGCCCACTCTACTCCTCGCCTGTGTCCATGCCTCTGTGTGTGTGTGTTTACTGTCTCGCCTTTTACATAACCTTTATCACTTGTGCATTATATATGTGCTTGTATCTAGAATCTTCCTCTAGGTAGAAGGCAAGGGCCTGGAGTAAAAATTAGACCCTCCGTCCCTAACTTCAGTCGGAGGAGGAGGTGGCTGCAGGCATCTGAGAGGGGAGTGAATTGGTACAAACAGTCCAAAGGAGTTTGTCTTTCCCTGAACCCCAGAGCTAGCTCCAGGTCCAACCCCAGCTCCGATCAAGCTGCTGGGGTCCCAAGTGGGCAGGATCCCCCTGTTTGCTAGGAACCACTTTCCCAAAGCCCGGGACTTCTTATCAGGCATCTGTGTGGCTCCCATGTCCTGCGGCTGCGGTCCTCTGCCCTGACCCCAGCACCTGCTGCTCTCAGAACCTGGTCACAGCAACATTGCAACTTAGCCTTCTGTGTTTCGACACCCACAGCCCCTGCTGTGGGGGCCTCAGCCTCCCCCAACTCCCCGGAGGTCTTCTGGCCATGGAACCGGAACTGCTGGGTGGCACATTCTTGGCCCTTGGTTGAGTCTTGTTTCACTCCTGTCTGTCTTTCCAAATCCCACTCTTTGACCCAGCTCCAGGCTCATGCCCTCCAGGCCTGCCTACCCTGACTTCCCTCCTTCAGAGTGACCGCTCCTTCCCTTGTGTTCCTGTAGAACTTGCTGTCTGCAAATCTTTCACACTTAACTCACCGCCCTTGAGTTGTTCACGGGCTCCTGTGGGGAGATTACCAGACTCGCAGGATCTGGCTTCAGAGCCCACGTGACGCTCAATGTTGGTAACTATTTGTGCTGTGATTTCCTTTACCTTTTTTTTTTTTCCTTTAAAGATGGATCTATTTACTTGAGAAACGGATTTACAGACAGAGAGGAAGAGACAGAGTGAAAGGTCTTCCATCCACGGGTTCACTCCCCAGATGGCTGCAATGCAACTGGACCAATCTGAAGTCAGGAGCCAGGAGCCTCCTCTGGGACCTCCATGTGGGTGCAGGAGACCAAGCACCTGGGCCAACCTCCACTGCCCTCCCAGGCCATCAGCAGGGAGCTGGACTGGAAGAGGAGCAGCCGGGACATGAACCAGCGCCCACATGGGACACTGGCACTGCAGGTGGACGCTGAACTCAGTAAGCCACAGCTCTAGCTCCTTGCTTTACATTTTGGTAAAGAATCAATGCAAGAGGGTTACTGTGAGGGATTCTATGTGAGGACTAAAACTACCTAGTGTCTGGGAAGTGGTTAATCGATACCTGGTGCTCAGTAGGCGTTTCTAGAATGAATGCATGGTTTCTCCTCCCACTAATGCTCCTCCAGCATGGGGCTGCAGGTACCTTGAGGGCTCAGCCACTGAGGACCTGAGAGCCCATGCCGACCTTTCTGAACGTCCAGGCCGTGGGGCCCTGTGCCTGCCACTCCATCGTCCCGGCTTTGCCTGATTCCAGGGAAGGTGCGGGCGCAAGTTCCAGGCCCCCATGGGGTGTCAGAAGCCTGTGGTTCACGGCCAGGGATCATGGCTGAGCTCTGCGCACTCCGGGTCCCTGCGAGTCTGGCTGCTGTCTTTCTGAGATTCTTTAAACAGATTCTCAAGGACGCCCCCACCCCCGGGGATTTGTTCCCCCTTTGTTGGTCGCAAAGAGCCCTACTTTCCTAATGAGCTGCTAAGGAGCTGTCAATTACGGCTGTAAATGAAGAGGCCGGAAACCATTTCTGGCCCAGAAATGATCTGAAGGCAGCTGCTTCCCTTCAGCCTGCCGAGCTCGCCCCTGCCCTCGCCCTGGGAAAGCTGCACCCGGTGCTGCGGGGCGCAGGGACAGGGAGGCCGAGCCAGCCCCACTGCCGACAGCAGTCCCGGCTTCTTTCTTCCCCCGCAGCCCGTGCCTCTGGAGCTTGCCCGTCAGAATCCAGCGGAAGCGCAAGCATTGTCCACACTGTCTATTGTGCGTGAGAGACGGTTCGTGCAGACACAGCAAAAAGTAGCTGTTGAACAGACAGGGCAGAAACTCACACCTCCACCTTCTTAAAAAAATGTTAACTATTGACCTTTTTTTTCTTTTTTATACAGCCGTGTGTGTCTCCAGCAAAAATCTAGGCCAGCAGTTGCTCAATGAACTTAGAGGTCATTTAACTGGAAAAAATAATATATATGCCTATATACACATGAGCCCCTTGGGCTGGGCCAGGCAGTCCTGAGCCCCCCACTTCCCTACACCCGGCCCCCAATACCTTCTCTCCCAGACCAAACCCCAGCCTTCTGGTTCCCAAGGACACCTGATTTTCACGTTAAAACTACGAAGTGTTTCAGTAAATTATGCGGTGAGGGTGCCATGCGCAGCCAAGATCAGGAGTGTGAGTTAGCGGTCGGCGTCGTGACGTACTAGGTTAATCCTCTGCCTGCGGTGCCGGCATCCCATATAGGCGCTGGGTTCTAGTCCTGGTTGCTCCTCTTCCAGTCCAGCTCTCTGCTGTGGCCCGGGAGGGCAGTGGAGGATGGCCCAAGTGCTTGGGTCCTGCACCCACATGGGAGACTAGGAGGAAGCACCTGGCTCCTGGCTTCAGATCGGCACTGCGCCAGCCATGGCAGCCATTTGGGGAGTGAACCAATGGAGGGAAGACCTTTCTCTGTCTCTCCCTTTCACTGTCTGTAACTCTACCTCTCAAAAAAATACATAAAATTAAAAAAAAAAAAAAATAAGAGTGTGAGTTAGGTACCAGACTGCTTGGGTTCAAACGGCGTCTCCCTTCCTATTGGCTAAGGTCTCTCCACATTGTGGTTTCGTTATGCATAAAATGCAAATGTGGGGAAATAAGTAACTTTTCTGACCATCTTCGCTTCGTGGCTGAGACCCGTAAGACAGAAGTGCGATCAGCAAGAGCAAAGGACACACATTTGCTGGCGTGACTCGGGGCCTTCCTAAGGAAACAAAGACCTGGAGAAGTGTTGAGACCTGCACGTCTCTGCGCTGTCTGACCAAGAAGCACACGGTCCTGGAGATGAGTGAGCGAGGGGCCGCGATCCACTAGCCACCAAAGCAACGGGAGGGGTGGGGAGATCTGAGCAGGACCCTGTGTCCAGATTCTTCTCTGCGTCCCCGTGCATTCAGGCATAAGCACGCCCTTCGCCTCGGGGTACAGGGTGGGCACCTCCCGCACGAGGGTCTCATGACCTACTTCTGAGGCGCTCGAACCTTCCGTTTATGTGAGTTCACGGCCTGTGGCAGGGAGAGGGGTGGGGGCAGGTCATATGATCACTCTGCTCCTACTGCTTTCTCAGACACGGAGGTCCATATTTCAGGGTAGAAGTCCTGCACCCCTTCATAGACAATTACGGTGCTTCTTGACCAGGGCTCTGTGTGCAGCTCTCCGTCCATGCCACCAGCGACAGCCATCACAGCAGCAACCGCTCACGGAGAGCTCAGGTGCTACCTGAATCCCCACCAAAGGCCTGTGAGGAGAGATCCCGCATCCCCGTGGACCCTTGCAGAAACTGGGGCTCAGGGAAAGCAGCCCAGGGCTGCTGGCAGAGGCGAGAATCAGACCTTCCGCTCCAGAGTCTAGGAATCCTGCTGTTTCCCTCACACCTGCTGACTTCTCCAGAGGGATTTGCGTTGCAGTGCTGGCCAGAGGTCCTATGTTAATGCACAGACCTGTGACTATCTCACTGTAGAATCCTAAGGTCCCACCTATGGGAATGGGTGGAAGTGGGCAGTGGTAGGCATGGAGCTGGGGAGGAAGGGGAAGACTTGGTTTTGCTTTGTTTTAAGAATAGCAGGAGGGGGGCCGGCGCCGTGGCTCACTAGGCTAATCCTCCGCCTTGCGGCGCAGGCACACCGGGTTCTAGTCCCGGTCAGGGCAACGGATTCTGTCCCGGTTGCCCCTCTTCCAGGCCAGCTCTCTGCTGTGGCCAGGGAGTGCAGTGGAGGATGGCCCAAGTCCTTGGGCCCTGCACCCCATGGGAGGCCAGGATAAGTACCTGGCTCCTGCCATCGGATCAGCGCAGTGCGCCGGCCACAGCACGCTGGCCGCGGCGGCCATTGGAGGGTGAACCAACGGCAAAGGAAGACCTTTCTCTCTGTCTCTCTCTCTCACTGTCCACTCTGCCTGTCAAAAAAAAAAAAAAAAAAAAAAAAAAAAAAAAAAAAAGAATAGCGGGGAGGGGGGGGGAGAAAAAAATGCATTGCTTCTACAATCATGACCCACAGGCATGAACTCTTCCCCAAAGATGAAATCTCAACCCGGAGAGGGTGGTGGAGGGTGAAGCTGTGGAGGTAGACCTTGAAGCCTGCAGGGTGCCGGCACTGTGGCACAGTGGGTAGATGCCGCCTGTGATGCCAGCATCCCTTATGGGAGCCAGTTCATGTCCCAACTGTTCACCTTCCAATCCAGCTCCCTGTTAATGGCCTGGGAAAAGCAATGCAAGATGGCCCAAGTGCCTGGTTCTCTGCTACTCACATGGGAGGCCCTGATGAAGCTCCTGGCTCCTGGCTTTGGTCTGGCCCTAGCCCCAGCCATGTGGCCATCTGGGGAATGAACAAGCAAATGAAGATCTCTCCCTCTCTCTCTCTCTCTCTCTCTCTCTGGCTCTCACTCTTTCTGTAACTCTGACTTTCAGATAAAGAAATAAAATCTTAAAAGGGTCATTGCATGTGGGTATTGGGAATTTGAGGGAGCGTTAGGTGGCCTAAGATGTAGGGAGGAGTTTAGGAGGTGGTTCTAAGTGGGAGCACGCATCTGCAGAGGAAGAGCGAAGGATCTGTCTGAAGGCTGACGGACGATGCAAGCAGAATCTTGAGCTGCAGGTGCCCCTGGCCCAGTGCAAGAGGAAATGGGCCTAAACGGCGGCAAAGGGGAATCCAGTTACACACTGACTCGAGCAGAACTGGACTCAGGCCCAGAAAATGCCGTCAGGTCTCTGTGCACCTCCATCACTCATCTCTACCTTCTCTCTCTCATGGACTTGTTCTCCCTTTCTCCCGGGATGCCTCCAGCATGGGCAAGATAAGGTCCTATTGCAGCTTGGACAGCAGGAGAGCACCCCTGCTCGTGTCTTCAGGGTTTGATCAGGAGACCAGAAGTCCTTGTAGGTCTGTGGAGGAGGGACAACTTCAACACAGAGAGTTCGGGAGGACTGAGGGGGGCGAGAGGGGAAGCCCAGGAAGGCAGCTGTCAGCCAGGACATCAGGAATGCAGGACTCTCAGGGAAGCTGCCCTTGTAGCTGCCTCAGATACCTGTAGTGCCCAAGTGAGCAGTTCACAGGAGGAAGCCTAGGAGCCTGGAACAACCCGTGCAGCTGGAGAAACACAGTGCAGACTTTCCTTCTCTTCCACCATTCACATCTGTACAAGGGCCCTTCTCGGTGGACTCTTACAGGGACCAGGCAAAGGAGCCTGGGAGAGACAGCTTTCTGGCTTTCTACCCTGCATGCCAGGCAAGAGCTGAAAAGGATGGGGACAGTTCTGAGTATAAACAAAGAGCCACTCTCCCAATGGAGCTCTGGCAGAGGATGGACTGCGTTTCATTGGCTCTGCCTCTATTAGGGGACTGTCCCTAAACAAAGGGCTGGGAAAAGGTCTCACGTGTTAGAAGTCCACTTCAGGGGGCTGGTGCTGTAGCATAGTGGGTAAAGCCGCCGCCTGCAGTGCCGGCATCCCCCAAAATGGGCACTGGTTCGAGTCCTGGCTTCTGCACTTACAATCCAGCTCTCTGCTGTGGCGTGGGAAAGCAGTAGAAGATGGGCCAAGTCCTTAGGCTCCTGCACCTGTGTGGGAGACCTGGAAGAAGCTCCTGGCTCCTGGCTTCGGATGGGCATGGCTCTGGCCATTGCGGCCATCTGGGGAGTGAACCAGTGGATGGAAAACCTCTCTCTCTGCCTCTGCCTCTCTGTAACACTGCCTTTCAAATAAAATAAATACATCTTAAAAAAAGTCCACTTCAGAAGCTGAGTCAGTTCCACCTAAAGCAAACAGACTGAGAGTGGGAAAGGATGACTTGAAAGAAAACTGGGGGCACCGTGACTGAAGAAGGAGGAGCTGAGACTCGGCAGCTGGAAAAGCATTCCTCAGTTCTGTCGTGGACAGACGCTTGGAGCATGGCCTTTGGAGCCAAATGAGTATTGGTTCAATACCCATGTGACTCAGGAAAAGGTCTTCAGCTTCTTGGAGCTTAATTTCCACCAAAGAGTAGCAAGATGATGCTTCCCAGGTGTCAGGGCTGGTGTAAGATTCATGGGTGATGAATGCCCACACTAGTACCCGGTGGAGAACATATGCACAACAACTTAATGTTTTTTCTCCTTTTCCATTCTGTCGATTAATTGATTCAGTGAATATTATCTGGGAGCCTACCATGCTTATTAGCACTATGCGAAGTCCTGGCAATCGAAGATGCCAGTGACGCAGTTTTTGATCTTTGCTAGCTCAGACGATGGTGGTAAGATTCTGAAAAACATACAGTGATCCCTCGATGTTCACAATGGACTGGATTCCCAGCGAATATCAGCATCTGTGGATTCTCAAGGCCCTGTGCAAAATGGCATAGTGTTTGCCTGTAACTTATTCACATCCTCCCATCTACTTCAAATCATCTACAGATTACTTGATACTGAATACAATGTAAATGCTATGTAAATAGCTGTGCTGTATTGTTTAAGGGAAAATGTCAAGAAAAAACCTGTCATGTTCAGTGTAGGTGCAATTATTTTTCAAATACTTTTAGTGCGCGGTTGGCTGGATCCATCCATGTGAAACCTGTGGATATGAAGGCTGACTGTATCAAAAAGTGTGGTAACACTTGTAACACAAGCTCTCTCTCCTTTGGCGTATAAATGCTATTAAGTTACCTCCCACCATTGAACACTGACAGTGCGTGCAGTCAGTTTCCAGTTACTAACATTTCTCTACTCCATGTCCCCACCACACATCAGAGCCACCCACAGACCTCCACCTGGATGACTGGAGTCGCTGCTGGCCCGCTTGCTCCCTTCCTCACACCTCACAGCTGGTGCTGTGCCCCACGGTAAGAGATGAGAGGCTGCGGATTCCTGCAAATTAACCACCTGCAGAGTAACCAGCCTCACTGTTCTCCACGCCCTCCTCTGGTCGGTTCCCTCTTCCTTGGTTTGGACTGCACCTGGCTCCCAGGGGACCGGTGGGGCATGTGGTCACAGGGTTGCTGGGTTTGGGTTCTCTCTGGAAGAGATTTTCCATGGCCAGTGAGGCTCACATTCCATGCTTCTCTGCAGTGCAACCCATGAGGGGTTAAACACCCAAAGAAAAGTTTCCGGAGGCTCTGGCTGGCCAATCTCTTCCCTTAACAATGGCGCAGCTTCTTCTCTGCTGTGACCTTCGATGTAATCGCATCCTCTGGCCTCGCAATTCTTTGCCTGCTAGGGAAATGACAAGAGACTGCAGGGCTGTGAAAGTTCAGTCCTTGGTTTTGCGGCTTTTTGTCTTAAATGCCACCCGGGCTCCTGCAGTAGGAGCCTGTGGCTGTGGCTCCGAAGTCTAAATGCCCTCATGGCAGAAGAGGGACAGGGTCAGAGCTGTGGCAATGAGGGGAGAGGGATGGGAGAGTGTGTGTGTGTGTGTGTGTAGGGGACTGAGGACAGGGCTCCAAGGCCCAGCTGCCACAGGAGGTATCGGGAAGGCATCAGAGCGCAGACAGTGGGCCGGCTCTGTCCAGGTGCTGAGCTGTATTCTCCAAAGCCCTGACTCTGGTGTGTGGGAGAAGGGGACGAGCCTGAGCTGGGTCCAGATAAGAGAGAGCAGAGTGGGGTGGGGCACTGAGGGTGCCGGCTGCCTCTTGAGAGTGAGTCTGCAGCAACAAGACAGGCGGACGGCAGGGCCTCCATCACATGGTCCCGGGGACCGGCTGAGCTGAGCCGATGTCCCTGGGGGAACAAAACAGACATGGGCTCCTGCCTCTCTCTTGGGTCAGGCCCCCAGAACATCCTGCTGGGGGCACCAGGCTCACTCGCAACCGGTCTCTCTGCCTCCATCCTGCCTTGAATGCCGTCAGGGTAAGCTTTTGAAAAATGCAAGCAGAACCACTCACCCTGCCCAGCCCTCCAAGTCCTATCAGATGCATTTAAACACCTCGGTGTGGCTTTTCACGCCGCCTCAGCAGCGACAGTCACCTACCTTTCAGATCTCAGCTCCTGTCACGGTGAGCGCTGCCCCTCCCACTGAAGTCTGTTTCCTGAGCAGGCCGGGCCCTGTCTGGCTTACACGGCCTTCTCTGCATCTGATGAGCTTTTCGTCTTGGCCTGGTGGACGCCCTGTGTATGCCTCAAGGACCTCTGATAGATCATCCATGGTCTCAGGTAAGACTTTCTGGCTCCTGACACCTCCTGACTTGAACTTGAACTGGAGACGTGCAAGCCACAGAGCCACAAAGGGCCAGTTAGTAAAGCAGCAGTGAGGAGTTGCACGTCTGTTCTCTCCATCATTCTTCGCTTGCCAGGCTGAGCTCAGCAGCCTTTGCCACAGAGGGACGTAGAGATGGAGGCCCGGAGGCCTGTTCCGAATGGGCCCGGCTATTCCTGGGAGCTTTTGTGTAATAAAGAGAGTCCCCTGGTGGGGCTGCTGACCTTTCCCCAGGCCTCCTGAAGGCTGAGTTACTGCCTTGTGCACAGTCCCAGGGCCGCCTCCCCGGCGAAAGGAGAGAACGCACGGCAGAGGGCAGAGAAGCATGGCTTCTGCTCACGGAGCCGTCACCGCGTGCCAGGCCTGCTGCCAAGCACTTGGGGTACTTCCTCATTTTATCTTTATGATACTGACCACCACGGAGAGTTGGGAAAAGGGAAGAAGGTGCCACTCAGGTCATCTATGTCACCTGTCTGAGAACACACAGCTCATAACAAACTGGTGCCCAGATCCGTGCGACTCCAGGAATCCACATTGTCTTTGATTGCCTGTTACATCTCAGGGTGAGACAGCCCAGGCCGCCAGCAGCTCCGCCTGCTCCTCGGGGGGGTGACACTGGGCACCCAGAGGCCGGTGCCGTGGCTCTGGACGGCCGGCTGGTGTGTGAGTTGCTCTCTCCTTCAGGGTATCTGATGAGAGAGAGGAGATTTATTCTCCTGGTTATTATGCCATGTGCCCTGCTGGGGGCCGTCCAGGTGACAGAAACATGGCATGCCAATAAAGAGTGTCTATGGCACTGCTGACGACAAGGGTGAGGGAGCCTCTAGCTGGAGATAAAGTCGGGAGAGATGGATGAGACCCTGTCAGGATCTCCGGTGGGGAAAAAGAGGCTGGCAGCTTGGCCCCCTCTTCCCTGGGCCATGGGAGGTGGGGCTGGGCTGGGCAGGGCAGCTTGGCCTGCCCTGGCCACTGGGCTGCCCCTCCCAGGGTGTGAATGCCCAAGTCCCAAGAGCCTCTAAGAAAACTCATAATGTGATATGAAACACATTGTAATCACCACATCTAATTACAGAAAAAGGAGTAAATCACCAAACAAAATTAGTTTTCAGAGCCTTAATTATCATGAGAAAGAGTAATTAATAAGCGCACCAGGGAATGACCACGCCAAGCCCAACCCTGTGCTTCCCTTCTCCGGACGGACAGGACTCACCTGGGCTGGGGCTGGGAGGGAGCGGACAGACGGGGCCCTTGGAGAAGTCCTGAGGCTCCACGTATTGGGAAGTTTCCAGGTTGTTCCTTCCAGGCCCCTTTCTTTGCAAGGCCTCCAGGCCAGAGTAGGGCAGCAGAATTAGAATGAATGGAAAGACACCGCCCCCGTCCCCCCACCGCCCCGTGTAACAGGCTCTGAGCCACATGCTTTCAAAACCAATGGATGATAACAAACTCAAGTTCAGTGCCATTGGCTGTCTAGTGAGACCTTCCTGGTTTTTCTTGTCTCTGCACCTTATCTTGTATTTCTTTACTTATTTATTCATTTTAATAGTAGCATCGTATAAATAAAACACCATTACAAAAATGTCGCAGAAAGTTCAAAACTATTCATTATCCATTTCATACAGATTAAAATTGCCATCAAGGCTGTTTGGATTTGACTCGCGTTCCTTTTCTTCTAATGAGCCGGATAGAGAAGGCAAAAGATGCTAATTCATCCTTACATCTCTATCATATCTCGGCTTTTACTATATAAAGCATCAAGGTCGCATTCTGGGGAAATGTCTTTTTACCAAAGGTGCTATAATAATAATGAAGAAGCAATTTGTTTCAGCAAACTGCCTGCAGTAATGAGGCTTAATTATAACCATGTTATTAATACCGCTGCTTAAGGTAATTCACTTCTGAGCGGGGTGCAGAACAGTAAACTATAATTTAAACAAGAATCGAGACCTAATTTAAATCATCGGATCTGCTGCGGAAAAAGGCAAACAGAACGACTGTAATCCGCACGTGATTTAGAGCTTCCCCTCCGTGCTGTTTCTGGGAGACCCCGGCGACGGTCCAAAGGGCAGGGAGCCTGGTTCTGGGCTTGGTCCTCTCGCCTTCCAGGCGGCTGTCAAGGTGACACAGCTGTGCAGGCCTGCGTCTGGGCGCCCGCATCTGCCTGACCCTCTTCTGCACCTGGGCAGGGGCAGCTGAGTGCCCAGGCAGGGGGCCCTCATTCTCCTGGGGACATCTGCAATGAGCTCTTGATCTCCTCTTGATTTTGTCCGCACTAATTTGTTACGAAAACCTGGGCTTGTGTGATGGAAGGGCCCTTCTTCTGCGTCAGTCTGTGTAAGACAGTCACCAGTCCGGGAAGGGGAAGTACCTGGCTTCAGAACGCACAGTTGGCTGCCAGGTGCGAGCCCAGAGCTTCTGCCCAAAGCTGACACTTTCACAGCGATATCAGCTTTGCCAGGTGGCCCAAACATCCCGGCACTGCTCTAACATGGTGCTGAAGCTGCCAGCCCAAGGTGTCCCAACTCAGATGTGCATCAGAACCCCCTGAAATACTGCTTAGAAAATATAAGTCCATGAGTCACACCGTAGCATCAAGATTGCGGTGGTGGTGGTGTGGCTTTGGGCTAGGGGATCCCCGCGTCCATTGAGAACCTCTCCCCGCCACCCCCAAACCCGTGCAGCTGGTCTGAGGAACCAAGCATGCAGCTCGCTCATGTGTAGTAGCACCAGCATGTTTAAAATATGAGGAAATGTGTGTGTGTGAGTGTGCGAGTGTGAGTGTACAAGTGTGAATGTGAGTATGTGAGTGTTTGTGTGAGAGTATGTGTACACGTGTGAGAGTATGTGTCCGTGTGTGTGAGTGTGTGTACATGTGTGAGAGTATGTGTACATGTGTGTGAGTGTGAGAGTGTCTGTACATGTGTGAGAGTGTGAGAGTATGTGTATGTGAGTGTGTGAGTGTGTGGTGTTCTGTGCTTTCTTGATTACTCTTTCAAGCTACACTTACTCATTTATTCAACATTTAGAGGGCACTAATTGTGTACAAACCATGGCTTAGGCACCTTGGTTCTTCCTGTTTGTACTTAATCCCTGCTGCTGTATTTTCAAGGAGCTTCCCTCTTCATGCAGCACTGTATTCCACATTACTCTAAATGAAAAGGACCAGGAAATCGAGAACAGACTTAACTGCGTGGCAAATGTTAAAAAAGACCATGTCCAGGCCGGTGCCGCAGCTCAATAGGCTAATCCTCCGCCTGTGGTGCCGGCACCCCGGGTTCTAGTCCCGGTCGGGGCAACAGATTCTGTCCCGGTTGCCCCTCTTCCAGGCCAGCTTTCTGCTGTGGCCCGGGAGTGCAGTGGAGGATGGCCCAAGTGCTTGGGCCCTGCACCTGCATGGGAGACCAGGAGAAGCACCTGGCTCCTGGCTTCGGATCAGCGTGGTATGCAGGCTGCAGCGCGCTGGCTGCGGCGGCCATTGGAGGGTGAACCAATGGAAAAGGAAGACCTTTCTCTCTGTCTCTCTCACTGTCCACTCTGCCTGTCAAAAAAAAAGACCATGTCCAGCTCCATGATTGAGATTTGCGGACGTCAGCTATCACTGAGGTAAAGAGCGATCCTAAGAGTCGTCACCCTCAGCTAACTAAGGCTTATGCATTCTAGCAGTTAGGGCTAAGTTAGTGAGGTTGAGAGTTTACAAAGGCAGGAGGGGCTTAGCCATGAAGGTGCTGGCTCCGGCCCTGATTCCACGATACATCAGAGGGGCCACTGCACCTGTTTCCTGCCTGTGCATCCTCCATCCAACCATCCTGTCACCCACTCTCTGCCATTGGCCTGACTCAAGCCACTGTTCATAGAACTGGGAGGGTGCTGAGGGGTGGTGGCTGGAGGGTGTGGAGGGCACCCAGTGCCCCGAAGCCTGGAGCTCCTTAATAGGAGGCTCACGACCGTGCCAGACAGAGCCTGCCTGCAGGGTAGGGAGCCCCCGTGGTGTTCCCCACCCTCACCGCTCCAAGCCCCACACACAGAGGTGGGTCCTTAGCAAAGCCAAATATGGAATCCAGAATCTTCTTTGAGGGAGTGCTCTCGGCAACCCTGCTCCTAAGTTCTGGAGAACCTTTTTCCCCCTAAAACCAGTAAGTTTGCCATGGTGTGAAATGTGACGTGGGAAGATGGTACTTCAGGTCACTCAAAAGACAGTAGAAATTCTCATGTTTTGGTTTCTATTATTGTATTAAGTTTTTTGATTGAAATATAATAATTAAAGGCCCTACTGTGTCCTAAGGTCCCCTCATCTCCTAACCCGCGGCCTCAGGCCTGCCTCAGTTTACCTGCAGTGCCCCTCCACGTATTTCCCTGTCTGCCTCTCCTCCAGAGGCCTACAGTCCCTTCCCTCCCTCTGCCTTCTCTGCTTTCTGTTTCTCTCTCACTCCTGTTTTTTTTTCCAAGACAATTCCTTCCTCCTGGGTTTCCTCACTAGTAGAAGCTCTGCAAAGCCAAATGACACCAAATGATGTCTCCAGCTGGTGGTAATGATTGGGCTCTGGCTGAACCGCAATAACAAGACACAGAGCTGTAAGACAGAGCTGGATCCCTGTACCGGGAGGGATGTGTGTTTCTGTCTCACTCACACACACACGCATGCACACGCACAGACATATGCACACGCACATTCTCGCACACGTACAGTACAAGCATGCCGGCTCGTGTGTGCACAGGCAGGCACCTGTCTCGATGGGGACAGAGCTTCGTGCAGCAGCGTTCTCTCCATGAGCCCCTCCTCCTTTCCCAAGTGCTGGCTTCACCCCACCAGCTATGGGAGCAGGTGTCTGGGGATGTCGCCCATTTCAATCGTGGAGACACTGTGAACCCATCCAGAGAGAAACGTCTGGAATTTCTGACAGCAGCGGAGTGTGAGAGGAGGAGGAGGGTGTGGCGTCTGGCACCGGGGCCTCAGGGGGTGAGGAAACTCCCCTTGGTGTGCCATCTTTTCACGGCCACCCGCGGCAGCTTCGTCTCACAGTGAGAGAGCTCCGAGGGGGAGCCGGCTTGAGGCACAATATCTGCAAAGCCATGTGCGGTACCCCGCTGCGGCGCAGGGTTGCACTGACCAGGCTGGACACTACACCAGCCCCAGGGAGCTGCCCTGCAGTGTGGGCCTTGTGTGCAGACCCCACCACCCCCACACCCACACCCCTGCAGTCCAGCCGCCAGGCCCTGGGAGCTGAGCCTCCATGTGGGACTTGGCTCTCAGAAGAAGCGAAAGGACAAGGCAGTGGGAGATGACACCTGGGCATGGCAGGGCCTCCTGGGGCAGATGTGGGGAGCTGCTTAGATCCCGTCTGGAGGCTGAGTGGGCCCCGCCCAGGAGCCCTGGCACTGCACCTGAAACCTCTGGAAACTGGAATCCCTCTGCACAGCCACAGGGAGGGGCGTCACCTTCACGGGTCAATTGGCCCAGCACCTGTCCTAGGATACACCAGCCCTCCTCAGGCCCAGGGTCCCAGGAGAGTCCCAGCTGCCGGAAAGCCACTCAGCCTTTCTGGGTCACTCTTCTGATAGTAAAAATCTCTTTCATCTTATACTTTTTAAAGCACTTTCACATCCATTAGCCCATTAATTGATTCATTCATCGCACACATTTATTGAATATACGAGGCACTTCCCATCTCTTTAGATCGAGGCAGGATCTGGGTAGACACACGCATGCAGAGCGAGCACCGCAGAGCAAGGCACCCGAGAAGCCAGGAGGGTTTCAGAGACAAAGGAACGGCGGCTGCCGGAGCCGCCCCTCCTCCCGCTCCGGAGGAGGGCGGACAGCAAACCCGCTGTGCCGATTCCCCAGCTGCATAGACCGAGGGCCGGGGAGGTTAAATGACTGGGTTATGTGCACAAAGTCCATTAGTGGGAGACCCAGAGGGCCCTCCAGATTCGGACTGGGTGTGCCCTCTCTGTTTTCGGAGGTGTTGCCTCTGTGGGGTGCAGCTCCCTCTCCCCTCTGCAGAGACAGTCACATTGCAGTGCTTTGGGGGCCCACCTGGACAAGAAGAAAAAAAAAGTCTGTGTCTTCTCTATTTCTGTAAGAAGTTCAGCAAGCCGGAGCCATTGTTTGCATTTCACAGCGGCCTCTCCAAGGACATCCGCTTTCTGCAGCGGAGCCCTGGGGGCCGAGGCAGGTTGGCTGTGGGCAGAGTCCACTGAACATGGTGCTGGGGACAGCGTGGTGCCCCATCCCAGCCTGTCCTCACACACAGCAAGGGTGAGCGAGGACCCCTCTCTCTCTCTGCCTTCCAGCCAGGAAGCCCCGGGCTGAGCAAGGCGCTCACCAGGGGCCACATCAGACAGTAGTAGCAGGAGGCGGGCCCTGTCCACCTCCCTCGAGCTGTTCCCTGGGCATGGGCTTTGTCCTCTCCCTGCTCTAAGAACGATGTGTGTGCAAGTGCTCAGAGGATGTGTGAGGTGAGTGTGTATGAGGGCCGAAGGAGGAAGCCCTGTAACCATTTCCTTTCGGAGCGTGTCACCTTGTCACAAAACCTGAGGCCCCTTGCGAGTGAGGTCGCAGTGCCAAGCCACCAGCAGCTGGACCAGCTCCAGGGTTAACACTGGGTCTGCCCGTTAGTGAGGGGCTGGCCTCCAGCACCTGTACCAGGTGGGGCGGGGCTGTCAGGGGGCACTTCTGGAGTAACCTGTCACCTACTTGCTCAGGTCCTAGGAACCTCCCGTGTCCTGGATCAAGGGTAAGTTCTTGGTGGCAAGCAGGTAGGACTGGCTCTGGGTGAAGTAAGCAGATAGGGGAACGTTGGGAGAGATGTCAGGGACACCCTGATTTTAGGTACCCAGGTGTTTTTAGAGGGAGAAGCAGGAAGGACTGTCACTGCTGTTGGCAGACGTCTACTCAAAACAAACCCTGCAGCCACGTGGGGCTGTGTGGCTGTGCCACAGGCACTGGACACCTCTTCCCTACACCCCTGTCCCCAGGGCTGGGGGTCCTGGGCTGCCTCTCTCTTTGCTTTGCCTGCAAAGATGGAGTGTGTGATGGGTTGCGCTCAGGCCACATACCAGGGACGGGGTTCAGTAGGGTCCCTTCTTGTTCTTTTTTTTTTTTTTAAGATTTATTTTTATTTATTTGCAAGGCAGTCACAGAGAGTGGTAGAGACATACACAGAAAGAGGTCTTTCATCTGCTGGTTCACTGCCCAAATGGCTGCAATGGCTGGAGCTGGGCCCATGTGAAGTCAGGAGCCAGGAGCTTCTTCTGGGTCCCCCACATGGGTGCAGGGACCCAAGGACTTGGACCATCCTCTACTGCTTTCCCAGGCCATAGCAGAGAGCCTGATTGGAAGAGGAGCAGCCAGGACTAGGACCAGCGCCCATATGAGATGCCGGTGCTTCAGGCCAGGGCGTTAACCCACTGCGCCGCAGTACCGGCCCCCCTTCCTGTCTTTTAGTAGAGGGAGATTAGGAGGGGAGGAAAAAGCGTGCCCATCGGAGGGACGTTGCAGAAGCTGGGAGATCTTTTCTGGGAAAATTCATAAGAGTAGCGAGACGTGAGGAGCTTAGTAATTCTTGCTTTTTTTTTAAAAAAATATTTATTTGAAAGGCAGAGTTACATACATACACACACACACACAGAGTGAGAAAGAGAGAGAGTGCGAGAGTGCGCTCTTCCATCTACGAGCTCACTTCCCAGATGGCTGCAATGGCCAGAGCTGGGCCAGACTGAAGTCAGAAGCCAGGAGCTTCACCTGGGAGTCCTACATAGCAGTGTCCATGTGGGATGAGGACGACACAGGCAGCGGTTTTACCTACTACGCCACAATGCTGCTGCCCAAATAATTCTTTCTTTCTTTTTTTTTTTTTTTTGTAAAGATTTTCTTTATTTATTTGAAAGGCAGAATTACAGAGAGGCAGAGAGAGAGGGAGAGATGTCTTTCATCTGCTGGTTCACTCCTCAGATGACCACAATGGCTAGAACTGGGCTGATCCAAAGCCAGGAGCCAGGAGCTTCTTCCAGGTCTCCCTCATGAGTGCAGGGGTCCAAGCACTTGGGCCATCTTCTACTGCTTTCCCAGGCCATAGCAGAGAGCTGGATCAGAAGTGGAGCAACCAGGACTCAAACCGGCGCCCATATGGGATGCCAGCACTGCAGGTGGCGGCTTTACCCGCTACGCCACAGTGCGGGCCCCAAACAATGCTTTCTAAATAACTGACAGCGTGTTCCTCTCTCAGGATGATAGACAGATGGCAAGTGGGGATGAAATGGACTTAAGTCACTGCAGGAAGGTGGGACAGATGTGAGAGGGCTACCTGGTTGGGAGGGGCTTCTGGCCTGGGGCAGGTGACTCTGTAGGGTGGAGGGCTTCTCCTGTTAGGGTCAAGGAGCCCTCAGTAGCTACTCCTTTGCCTACTGCTTCTCCTTGGAGGCTCCCAGGGTTCTCCCCAGGTGCTTGAGCCATCCAGGAGAGAAGCACGCTTGGGGGTCGATCCCACCTTGCCCAGGCTATGCAGTGTCCTGTCCCTTTAAACACTTCAGGCAGATTCCACAGCCCACATGGCAATGGGGCCAGGAAGGAGCCTGAGCAAAGAATGATGAGCCTCTCTCCTGAACTCGTCTCCCTGCGCCTGGTGTTTAAAGTGAATTGAAACGAATATCTGATAAATGAATAAACCTGTAAATGGAATCAAAAACCTTATGAACCTGAAGGAGAAATAGGAGTCCCAGGTCTGTTAGGTCTAAATTGAATAAATCTGATCAACTCCCTGACAATTTCTGCCAACGCTCCTGAAGAGGGAGGAGAAGAGGGGCGAGCAGAGACGGCGCCGGGAGGGAGTGGGGACAACGAGGTGGCGGGCTGGGTAATTGAGCCCTCTCCAAGAGCCCACAGAGGAGACAGCCCCCAGCTTCCCTCCGTTGGCCTCCTGAGTTGATGACAACGGGAAGCTCCTGTCCTGGAGCCTGTACAGACGACACCTCCAGGGAGCACTCCGAGATTTGCTCCAAGGGGACCGTTCCGGACAAGGGGCTGAGACAGCGCTAAGGCTGCTGGGGGTGGAGAATGGCGTGGACGGGAGGTCGGGGGTCCGTTCAGAATGAGCGCAGGCTCAGAGGGAGCCCTGGTCTCCTGCTGACCTCTGCCAAGTTCTGTTACGCTGGCCCCTTGGTGTCTGCGGAGGCGTTAAAGCCCGCTCCATGGGGAGGGCACTGTGGTACGGGAGGGCAGGTTAAGCAGCCTTTGAGATGCCTGCATCCATACGGGGCAACTGCTTTAAGTCCTGGCTACTCCCTTCTTCCGAACCAGCTTTCTGTTTATGAACCTCAGGAGGCAGAAGATGATGGCCCAGGCGCTTGGGTCCCTGCCACCAGTGTGGGAGACCCAAATGGAGTTTTGGGCTCCTGTCCTGGCCCTGGCTGTTGGGCACATCTGGGAAGTAAACCAGTGGATGGAAGATCCCTGCCTCCCTCGGTCTGTCTCTCTGTCTCTGCTCGCCTGTCCCTCCCGCATCACTCTGCCTTTCAAATAAATAAATGAACCCCCTTTTTTTAAGGCCACATACTTCTGTAACACTCATGGCAGTGGGTGGCAGTGGTGGTGGTGGTGGCGACAGATCCAAGATGCGGGCACAGCAGGGGCTGTGACTGCCCTGTGGCTTTCACGGCCGGACGGGAGAAGTGTTTGCAACTTCTGGGGTACTTGTTTTCTTTTTTAATATTTATTTATTTAATTTATTTGAAAGGCATAGGAAAGACTGTGAGGGGAGGGGGAGAGAGAGAATCTCCTGTCTACTGGTTCACTCCCTAAATGCCCCCAACAGTCAGAGCTGGGCCAGGCTGAAGCTGGGAGTGGGAACGCAATCCGAGTCTCCCCTGTGGACGGCAGAGACCACCTGTTACCTCCCAGGGTGGGCCCTAGCAGGAAGCTGGAGTCAGAAGTAGAGCCCGCACTCAAACCCAGGCGTTCTGACAGAGGATTTTAGTGTCCCAAGGGGCAACTTAGCCAGAGGCCAGCCCCAGAACACTCCTTGTGTGGGGGAGCCTGGCCACTGGGTAGAAGAGCCAATGGGCCCGGGCCTGTCCTGCTGCTGAGTCGCCCCAGCCACCGCCCAGCCACGCGGCCACCAGCTGCCACGTCTGGGAGCCCCCAGCCAAGGTAGCCTTCGGTGGCTGCAGCTCTGACACACACCTCCCATGGCAGCGGCCAAGTACAGCCCCAGTAAGCCCTCCCCCAGTCCCCGACTCCTGACCTGCAGAGTCCTGGGCCCTATCGAACACTCTGAGGCTCAGTTTCAGAGGGATTTATTAAGTAACCGAAAAACCTCCTTCTCAGAAATAAATAAGAACAGACAATTTTAAACTCTTTTAAAAGCCATATGTCGTAGATGAATATGGGTTTTAAATTTTTTATTGTGGTAAAATGCTCAAAACATAAGATGTGCTCTCTCACCATTTTTAAGTGTGCTGTCCACTGTGTGACGTCCATTCCCAAGGTGGCACGGCCATCACCACTGTCCCTCTGCCTCTCTTCCTTTTGTAAAACTGGATTTCTACCCATTCCTGTTCCATGCTGCCGCCGGTTCCTGGCAACACCTGTTTTGCTTTCTCTATGATCTGGACTGTTCTAGCTCATATAGTTGGACTGTTCAGTATTTGTCTTCTTTGTGGCTTATTTCACTTAGCACGATGTCTCTGTTGCATCATACGACAGTTTTCTGCCTCATTACAATTCCACCATGGGCTGGGACTACATTTCGTCTATCTATTCAAGTGTCATTGGACGCCTGAGTTGCTTTCATGTTTTAGCTCTTGTGAATAGTGCTGCGATGGACATGGGAATACAAATATCTCTTGAAGACTTTGATTTCAATTCTTTCTGGCACAAATCCAGGAGTGGAATTGCTGGATCACATGGTGGACTGATTGCTAAGTTTTTGAGTCTCCTCCATATTGTTTTCCATGGTGGCTTTATTGTTTTGCATTCCGGCCGATAGTGCGTAATTTCTAATTTCTTCACATCCCACCAACCTGTTAATTTATGTTTATTTTTTTGATAGTATCCATCCTAGTGAGTGTGAAGTGGCATCTCATTGTAGTTTTGATTTGCATTTCCCTCATGATTAGTGAGGTTGAGCATTTTTTCAAAATATGTTGTTTTAACAAAAGGAGTTCAAGTAGCACAAAAGGATAAAAACAGAAATTGAGCAATTTCCTTCACTATGTTTGGATTTTTCACCCCTGAGAAGTATCTACCACCAATAAATTATTAATCCTTCCAGACACATTTTATATGATTACAACATGTATTTATGAAATTGATACCGTTTTCTATAGAATTACACAATATCTAAATGTTTTCATAAATTGCTCATCTCACTCAATATACAGATGGGAGGGGGTGGTTTTAGCCTGGTGAGCCTTCATCCCATCACGGAGTACCTGGGTTTAGTATCCAACTCTGGCTCCTGGCTCTAGCTTTCTGCTAAGATGGGCCCTGGAAGACAGCAATGATCGCTTAAGTGACGGGGTTTCTATGTGAGAAGCTCGGATTGGGTTCCTAGCAGCCAGCTTCAGCATCAACCCAGTCCCGCCTGTCGTGGGCGTTTGGAGAGATACGGAGGATGGAGGCTCTGTGTCTCTGTCTCTCAAATGAAGAAACAATTAACTCTACAGATTGGAGCTGTTTCCACAGCAATGTACGCAGATCTCTGTACTGCTGCATAGTATCCCATGGTGTGGCGGTATCAACTTTACTTCCCCGGTCCCTGTGGATGGAGGTGTCTAGGTTGGCTGGCTGGCCTTGGCCTTACAGCACTAAGTTCTCTATTATTCTTGTGCACTTACTTGTGTCTTCGTACACAGTGTACTTGTAGCTGAAATTCCTGGGCCAAAGAACAGGTGCATTTGCAATTGTGATGGTTTGTTGCTGAAGCTGCCTTTTAAAGAGGCAGTACACATTTATACCCTCACCAAGAGAGGACTGGTTTCCTGCCACCAATGCAATCTGAAAAGCTTTGCCAATTTGATAAAAGAAAAATGGTGCCCTGTTTTTTTTTTTTAAAGTTTTGTGGTTTTAATTGTCTGGTTGGAATTTTTATATATGTGTATTAATTACTTTTAATTCCTTGATTCTTTCTTTTTAAAGACTTACTTATTTATTTGAAAGTCAGAGTTAAAAAGAGACGAGAGGCTACAACAGTTGGAGATGTGCCGGTCTGAAGTCAGGAGCCAAGAGCCTCCCCTGGGTCTCCCACACAGGTACAGGGGCCCAAGGACCTGGGCCATCTTTTATTGCTTTCCCAGGCCACAGCAGAGAGCTGGATCAGAAGTGGAGCAGCCGGGACTCGAACCGGTGCCCATATGGGATGCTGGTGCTTCAGGCCAGGGCTTTAACCTGCTGAGCCACAGCGCCAGCCCTCCTTGATTCTTAAGAATAATTTATGTCCTTTGCTAACTCTATAAGGTTGTTAATTGTTTTCTTTTTTTGTTGGAAAGTTTGTGGGGAGTTTTTTTTCTTATTTCCCATTACATGCTGCATTTTTCTATTAAATTTGTCTTTTTACATTATTAAAAGTCTTTTTGTGTACCAATTTTACTTTTTATTAATATTTTAAAAATAGCTGTTGAATTTTGTCATGTTTTCAAACATCTTCCCTACTCTTGGATCACAAAATAAAATGATAAAATTTAAATAAGCCACATTTTCTCCCAGGGCATCATATTTTACCATTGATTTATTTGGATTTTATTTTTGGTATAAGGAAACAAGAATCCAATGTTCTTTTTACCAGTGAAATTTAAAAATTTCTATTGGCCACACTAATAAAAGAAAAATAAGTAATTATAGTAATGTTATTATTATTTTTTAAAGATTTATTTTTTATCTATTTGAAAGACAGAGTTACAGAGACAGGTAGAGACTAAGAGAGAGGTCTTCCATCCACTGATTCACTCCCCAGATGGCTGCATTGGCCGGAGCTAACCTATCTGAAGCCAGGAGCCAGGAGCCAGGAGCTTCTTCCTGGTCTCCCACGTGAGTACAGGGGCCCACAGACTTTGACCATCTTCTACTGCTTCTACTGGCCACCGCAGAGAGCTGGATTGGAAGAGGAGCAGCCAGGACTAGAACCGGCGCCCATATGGGATGCCGGTGCTTAAGGCCAAAGCTTTAACCCGCTGTGCCCCAGTGCCGGCCCCTATAGTAATATTATTTAACTCACTATATCTAAAATATTTTTTAAAATGTAGTTGATATAAAAATTATTAATGAATTATTTAACAGTTTTTTCATACAACATCTTCAAAATCCAGGGTACATTTTGAACTGACCCCATTTCCAATGAATGGGAGGTCCTGGTAGCTGGTGACCGCCATTCGAGAGAGCACACGACTGCCCTCTCACATGTATCAAGCCCTCTATCACTCTGTTAATTTGCAATGCTACCTCTATCTCAGGTTAAATTATTTTTTTGTATTCAGACCTAGTCCTGGTCATGTTGTTTTCCATTGCACTGTCTCCCTTCCTGTACCACTAATGAGCTATTTTAGTTATGTTGTTTGAAGCTATTTTTAATACCTGTAGAGCTTCCTCTTGTTCTTTTTGGTTAGAGTTTCTAACCTGGCTCTCCCAGTGTAGATCTCTGTTGAGATCAAAGATGGGCAACACCAGGCCCATGGGCGTGGGGCGTGGGAGGCCCACGGAATCATTTGACCTGGCCCTGCTGGGGCTACTGCAGGTGGGACTGGAAATTGAACAAATCTTCATCAGGCTAAGTTTTAAGTTGATAATTGTGCATGGACTACAGATGATGTTACAAATATCCAAATAACCCTTGGGAAAAAAGGTTCCCCACCAATGCTCTATGTAGATGTTAATAACCAATATGCTATATTATCTAAAAGCATAATAGACACTAACTATATTATAGATATGATGGTCCCTAAAAATTCATGGAAACTGGGGACAGGTGTTTGGTGTAGCGGTTAGGACGTGGATTGGGAGGCCCACATAACATAAGGTGGTGCCTGGGTTCAGTCTCAGCTCCACTTCTGACTCCAGCTTCCTGCTAATTCACAGGAAGCAGTCATGATGGATCAAGTGGGCGGGTCTCGGCCACCCACATGGGAGACCTGATTGAATTTCTTACTCTGAACTTGCTGTTTGGGTGTGAATCAGTGGACAGGAGCAATTTTAATCTATGGGTCTCCCTTTCCATCTCTCTGCCTGTCCAAAAAAAATGAATAAATAAAAAAGGCAGTTTGTGTAAAATGGAATTAAAGGACAAATTTATTTTAGTGCAAAGAATTTTGAAATCCATACATATGAGTGGTCTTTTAAAATTCCATGCAAAATGCATATTATGAAAAAAAAACTATACTAGGGAATTTGTGCACCAAAATAAACATCTTTTAATTCAATTTTCCATGAATTTATCATTATCTGAGAGATGGGGTAGGGTAGAGAGAGAGATACACTCACACACACACACACACACACACACAGGTCTCCCAATCATTGGTTCACTCCCCAAATTCCCACAGTGGCTGAGTGGGCCAAGGTCCAAGTCAGGAGCCAGGAGCGCCATCCAGGTTTCCGGTGTGGGTGGCAAGAACCCAATCACCTGAGCCATCACTGCTGCCTCTCAGGTCTGCACTGGGGGGAAGCCGGAGTGAGAAGCGGAGCCAGGAATAAAACTCTAGCACGTTGATGTGGATGCAGGTGTCTTCACTGATAGGCTAAATGTCCACTCCCTCTGTGAACTTTTTGAAGTACTCTAATACTACCTATGGTATAACATACGACATATAGATGCTATTATATATTTATATAGTGTGTGTGGTATATGGTAGTATAATAAAGATACTAGTATTTAATATTGGACACTAACATCTAACTATTATTGCAAATAGCTAACACACTATGTGATGGTACTTCAAATTGTCTGTAGAAAATGGAGTTAAAATTTATTGTGGGGGCTGGTGTCAAGCCACTACCTGTGATGTTAGCATCCCATAACAGGGCTGGATTGTGTCCCGGTTGTCCCACTTTGATTCTTTGATTCTGCTTCCTGTTATTGTGCCTGGGAAGGCAGAGGAAGATGGCCCAAATACTTGGGTTCCTGCCAACCATGCAGGAGACCTGGATGGAGTTCCAAGCTCCTAGTTTTGGCCTGGCCTTCCCCTGGCCATTGTAGGCATTTGGAGAGTGAACCAGCAGATGGAAGATCTGTCTCTGTCACTTTGCCTCTTGAAAAAATAAAATAAAATCTACCAAAAAAGGTTTATTGTGTTGTAAAAATCATATGAACGAAGGATCTGTGAAAAATTCATGGGAAATGTGTGTGGATTTCAATATTTTTTGTACCAAGATCAGCATAGATTTCAACTCTGCTGAAGTAGCCTCATGCTGTTGGCATTGACGGGGCTCTCAAGGCTCCCAGCTGCTGTCCAGGGTCCCCCCACTTGCACCTTCACCGGCTCTGCTTTGTATACCCCGTGTGCCGGTGTAATGGCCTGGCTATGGCTATGGTGTCCCCAGCTGTCTGACCTCTCGGCAGGTAGGGGATCCCAGGGCCACGGTGCAAGGTGTGTTTGGGAAATGCTTGGTGGCAGTGGACTCGAAAGTGTGACTTAGAAAGGCTGAGAAGGCTGCCTGTGAGGAGGAGGGCGGCTTGCTCCCTGGGCACAGCTGGCTTGGGAGACGGGGAAGAGAGCAGAGGGGAAGGTTTTCAACAGGGCAGCGGGGCTGGAGCGGACGGAGGTGTGTGGATGGGAGGGTGGGGGAAGGCTCTGGGAAGAAGGAGAGCGAGCAGTTCTCCGCACTGGCTGCCGTGGGGGTCTCCAAGAAATCGGGAGGACTTTACTCTCTTGCTGGGGAGTCCCTGGGAGACAGGATTTGGGGGGATGGGGGCAACGTGGGTGAGGTCTGGGAGCCTGTTGTGTCTGGGGAGCTGGGCCAGCGGCCAGGCGCAAATGTTGACAGGTCCCAGCTTGCGGCACCGCCTGCGCTTAGGGCGCTGAGCATCTCCCGAGGAGGAGAGGCTGTCCCGAGGCGAAATCAGGCTGCAGCTGGGCGAAGTCGCACTCCCATGGAAGCACTGGGCCCTCTGATGGGACGGAACGACTGTAGGCTTCCCTTAGGACGGGAAGGCGCCACCCTCTTGACCATCAGGGCTGCTCCTCTCCTGGGAGCCTTTCACCAGACCAGCATTGCCGAAGCACAGGCAGGCTCTCTATGCCTTGCATCTGGGGAACCAAGGCCCGGAGACATAATCCCACTTGTCCAAGGCCATCCAGCAGAGCCGGGCTGCTCACTCCCCGGGCTGAATGTCCTTGCCAGGGATGTTCTTCTTGTCTCTCTGTCTGCAGAAGCAGAAAAAGGAATGTCAGGCATTGACTCTGAGCCACTGGATTTTCAAGGAGTCACAGGGTCACACGGAGCAGGAAACCGAAGGGGAAAAAATCCACCCTCGGCTTCCAGGAGATGTGCAACCTGTCTTCCCCAGACTGCTTGCTCCCATCACAGCTGCGACAAAATGCTATTTTCCTTTCAGTGGCGTGCACAGGTGCCAATCCAAATGAATATTATTCACACACTTCTGTCCAAACACTGTGAAGTCTTGGAAGGTTGATTAAACCTCTGACATCGTTGCTTTATTTCCCCTGCACTGGCTGCCAGGTGAGGACCTCCCTCGCGTGACCTCGCCCCTCCCACTTCCCTGTCCTTCCCTGGAGAGCTGGATGGCTCCCAGCAGGCAGGCGCCGCAGCCATGGCAGGGAGCCTGGCTTGGACTTTGCCTGCGGAGGGCGGTCTGAGCAGGGTGCGGTCCTGGTGGATGGTGGAGGGGCTCCTCTGGGTGGGGGAAGTGAGGGGTCTGACTTTGATTACCCAGCAAAGATCCATTTCCTGCCAGAAACGACGGACTGGTGCCTGTTGGAAATGGCAGCTTCCCTGCAAGACTCTCCGTGTCACTAGTCCCCAGTGGAGCGGTGCTCACTGGAAGTCACACCTGGGGACATGAGGCGTGGCGTGAAACTGCAGCCCCACCTGCCCTGGGGAGCCTGGCAGGGGTGCCTTGGAGGTGCCCAGTGCTGGCTGAGGTCACCTCGATAACCCCAAAGACCTAGTCCTGCTGGCCACTCCTCAGGTTTCCCGCCTCTCACCTGTCATCTGCGGGGGTGGGCTCAGATCCTAAAAGCAGCTCTGTGCCATGTGCAGGGCTGCCCAGGAGTGCCTTGTGGTGCCTCTGCAGGACAGTGACAGCTTGGAAGTCACAGGGTCTGTCTAGCTCTGGTTTGTTCGCCCCAGCACGCATTTCCTCTTCCTTTCACCATAGCATCCCATTTCCCTGGAAGAGCCACACCTTTCCATCCCAAGCCAGAGGTTTGGATAGAGTCCCTCTCCCCACCTTCCACCCCACCTTCAGGATAGACGCACGACCAAGCATTGGCCGGTCAGCGCTTGGCCATAATGACAGATTCAGGGTTTCCATGAAGTACCAAGTGCAAGGCTGGGGCTGCTGCTGAGAGAGAGGCATTGTCTTCATCCGGGACTGCTGTATTGCTCAGGGCCACGCTGGGCTACCCTGCACCACACAGAGTGGCCACACTAGTGACCAATAAGGAGAAAGAGCAGGCGGCACACATACACAGTCACCTGGTTTACCATAAAGCTCTACTGCAGCTCAGTAGGGGAAATGAGGCACTTTTTTCATAGATAGTATTGGGTGAATTGGATATGCATGTGAAAAAAGTGAATCTTGACCTTAGAAATGAATGTATGAAGGATAGTAGATCTAAGTATGGAAGCTGAAACAATCATTTTAAGAGGAAACCAAGAATATATTCATGATTTTAGGATAGTCTGAGTTTTCTTCAGTAAGATGAACATGCTCATGCCCATGTGTTCACACACACACACACACACAACTAAACACAAAATACTTGTATGCACGGATTTCACATTATTTTTGTACCAAGATAAAAATATTTTAGTTCTATTGCCCCATGAACTTTTTTTTTTGGCAGGCAGAGTTAGACAGTCAGAGAGACAGAGAGAAAGGTCTTCCTTCCGTTGGTTCACCCCCCAAATAGCCGCTATAGTCAGCGCTGCACCGATCCGAAGCCAGGAATCAGGTGCTTCTCCTGGTCTCCCATGTGGGTGCAGGGCCCAGGCACGTGGTCCATCCTCCACTGCCTTGCCGGGCCACAGCAGAGAGCTGGACTGGAAGAGGAGCAGCCGAGACTAGAACCCAGTGCTCATATGGGATGCCAGTGCTGGGTTCTAGAGAGCTGGCCTGGAAGAGGAACAACCGGGACAGAATCCGGAGCCCCAACCGGGACTAGAACCCAGGGTACCGGTGCCGCAGGCGGAGGATTAGCCTAGTGAGCCACGGCGCTGGCCTGCCTCATGAACTTTTAAAAAACTATTTATTTAAAAGGCAGAAAGATAGAGGGAGAGTGAGCTCCCACCCACTGGTTCACTCCACACTCCTGGCCTGTAGCAGTGAGGACGTGGCCAGGCCTACGCTGGGAGCTGGGAATGCAACGCAGGTCTCTCCCTGTCAGCGGCAGGGACTCAGTCACGTAGCCATCACTGCTGTCTCCCAGGCTGTGCCCTAGGAAGCTGGACTTGGGTTCCGGAGTCATTACTTGAGCCCAGGCACTCTGATGTGAGATGCGGGCACCGCAACCGGCTTAACTGCTAGGCTAAATACTTACCCTCCCGTAAACCTCTTACGGTCCTCTTGTGACTGTTACATTGGATTTTATTAAATTCAGAACGTATAAAAATCCACCATCAAGAGAGAGAAGAAGCCAGCTACAGATTGGGTTAAGATATTTGCAACTCATACATTCGATCAAGACTATTAAATTCAGAATATTCAAAAATCTCCCACCAATCAGTAAGCAAAGGAGAGAAAAATCCAATTTGAAAATGTTGCTGGGGGTATAAACTGGTGTAACTGCTTCAGAAAACTTGTTGGAAATCCCACTGAGGCCAGACCCACACACACTCTAGTTCCAGCAGCTAGCTAGTCCTAGGCATGTGAGGACGTGCCCAGCTTCTGTCCATCGGAAGACGTGAACAAAGCTGCTCCCAGTGACTTCCCTCTTATTAGTCAAAACTGGAAGCAGTGTGTTCATCGGTGGTAATTTGATGCATGCATGGAATGGAATGCTACATGGCAAGGAAAAAACAGGCGCCTGTTACAGCAGGAAGCTTGTGAGCAAGTCAGCTTGCGAGATCCCGCTGCTGTCAGAGCCCGTGGAAACACAGGCAGGGTAGGAGACCGATCGCGGTGAGGGAAGTCGGCACACGGCTACCCTTCGGGCTAGCTGTCTGCCGTGGGGCCCGAGGACACTCCACGGGATGTGGAAATTCTGGGTCTTATCTGGGTGCCAATGTGCTGTGTAGAAATTCCGTGAACAGTGCTCCTAGGATCTGCACATGTCACTGTATGTGACGTAAGCTCCAACCGTAAAACATGACAGTGCGAGGGCACTGACTCCTGGGAACACTATCTGAGGACGTGGATCAAGCCTCATCTGAGGATAAACACTTCAGGACCTCGTAAGAGCCAATTAATTGCTTTCTTTTTGCTTGAATCAATTCATGCTCGTTTTCTCTCATTTGTAACTAAAAATTGTTCTCATAATTGCCCGTTTCTCTCCTTTGGCCTGAGTAGTCAGGGCAAGTCCTACACTTAATGAGACCTGAGGGAGGCCGGCTCCTCAGGCTGTCTCTGGTTCTATTTGCGGTAGACTATGGGGCAGGGGTCCTGCTGGGCAACCTTTGTGCCTCAGTTTCTTCATTTGTAGATTGGAGCTGAACATGGCGCCCGCCTCACACAGTGCATCAAGTCCTCTGTTGTGGAGGCTCAGGTACTTTACTCCATCCTGGTCCTCATCCCATTAGTGTTTGTGCCTGTGGCTGCCTTGGGGTCCAGGCATGTCTCTAGTGACAAAGTTGCCCCTATGGACAATTTATCTTTTTTTTAAATATGTATTTGCCATGAACTTCTTAAAAAAGACTTATTTATTTATTTGAAAGGCAGAGCTACAGAATGAGAAGGGGAGAGAGAGGAGAGAGAGAGAGAGAGAGAGAGAGCGAGCTTTCGCCAGTTGCTTCACTCTCCAAGCGGCTGCAATGGCCAGGGCGGGGCCAGGCTGAGGCCAGGAGCCTAGAGCTCCATCCGGGTCTCCCAGGTCAGTGGCAGGAGTCCAGATGCTCAGGCCACCTGAGCTCTGTTGCTTTCTAAGGCACATTAGCAGGAAACTGCAAATGAATCGAGCAGCCAGGACTGGAATCAGCGTTCTATTATGGGATGCGGGTGCCCCAGGTGGCATCTTAGCCCACTTTTCCCTCAATGCGGGCTCCTGGGACACTTTTCTTTGGGGTATCTGTCTATGTGAACAGTTTGAGTCACCAGATGTCAGCTGTGGCTGCATTTCATCGGGCCTCCCAGAAGGCACTGTTGCCGCGGTGAGAGGGAGCAACCTATGGAGGGAGCATCCATAGGCACCAGTCATTTTCAGCCATCTGGTCAACTTGTGTGTGTGTGTGTGTGTGTGTGTGTGTGAGTGTGTGTCTGGGGTGAGGTGGGGAGAAACAGATGAGACTCATGTGGGGCTCACACTTCCCTGCCCGCTCAGTGTTGCCAGCTCCAGCAGGTGCCGGATGCCAGAGAAGAACTCGGAAAAGAGTGCAGGTCCCTTTTGTCCAGGTGTAAGGTCAAGCCTGGCCGCGCTGGCCAGCCTCGACACATCAGAACTACCCAGTCCACGTTTGTTTGAATTCATGAATGAGCGGAGGGCCCCGTGGGAATTACATAACACAGCGGCAATGGGCAATGGTGTGGGAGTAGTTTTGTTATTATTCCTGAGAGGCAGGGATCCTTGTTGCTCCCATGTCTCCCAAGCCAAGGAGTTGAGTGACAGGCTCTTGTGACCGTGGCTGGAGTAGGTCAGCTTCTCACAGGGTCTGGTTTGGGAACAGTCCCCATTGTGGCCAGGGCCCAGAGGACAGATTCTCATGGGAGAACAAAGGGACCTGGAATTCAGGCCAGGGAGAGAGAGGGCCACCCTTTCGGGGTTCTACAGTGCTTATTAATTGGTCACTTCGTTAGCCCGACAGTAGCAAGTGAGGGGGAGGGCAGGGCCCCCCCGGCCAAGTCTGGCCCCACATTGGGTAATAAGGACGGAGCAATTACTGGGACTTGCAAAGCTAATGCCCGTTAGGAACACGCCGGGCTGTGCTTTGTTCCTCAAGAGGAGGAAAAGGTCAGTGCGCCCTGTAGGAGGGGAGAAAGAGCCTGCTCCAGGGAGGGGGCAAAGCCAGGAGGGCTCCGAGGAGCTGAGGAACCGAAGAAAGAGTGACATTTGGAAGTTTCTGCAAAGGAAGGGAGGCGGCATAATGGAATAGAAATGGCAGGGGAGCAGGAGCCCAGGCACACCCAGGGAGACCAGGGAGGGCCACAGCGCGCTGGAGACAGGGGCTGCCTGTGCAACCAGGCCAGTCCCAGGCACCCTCAGCCTCAGTTTCCCTGTCTGTAAGTGAGGGAGCTGTCTAGGCTGTATGGCAGCTGTATGGCCAGGGAGGGGAACACTGACTCTGGGTCGCGCAGGTGTTCAGGAGGGAGGCAGGGGAAGCTCAGAGGCAGTGCCAGGAATGCCACTTCCCTCCGTCCCCCCGACACAGCCTGCTCCCAGAGTTCTCTGTGGGAGCCGCGGTTCTTTCATGCTGAGAAGGGCTCCGTTACTGAGGCTGGCCCCGGAGGTGTGAGCAGCTCAGGCAGAAGCTCAGAATGAGCCGATGGGCGGCCTTCAGCTGTCTCCTTGCTGACTCAGCGAACTCCAGAGCCTGGGGCCTGAGTGACCATGCGGAGCAGCACTGGGTCGGTGTACTGGGGATGGGCATTGACCTCTGCTGTGCCTATGACTTTGAGGTTTGGGCTTGCTCACTACGTAAGCATCACCTGGTCTGTTCTGAAGAGAGGCTGAGCTGAGGGTTGCAAGCACACCTGTTTGTGGAGGGCCGGCAGCCGAGGTGTGCACCTGGAACATGGCCTGGCTCTCTACACAGTTCCTGTGCCTCCCTCTGCCTCTCCCTCTAATATCCTTGTTCAACAAACTCCCATTCAGTGGGAGGGAAGGGTGTCCCTCTCCTTGATCAGATGGAACCAGAGGAACAGAAAGACACTGGATTTTTGCAGGCCACACAGCGGCTGGGCAGGTCCTTGCCTCAGCCCGCGGTGGGCATCTTCCTTTCGCACCGTGTGGTCTGCTCCATCAGGCAGAGATGTTTGATAAGCAGAACCACCAACCAGGGCACTCCCTTGCTCAGTGGCTCAGCAGGCTGGACAGGGGATTCAGATGGGGTGGAGGGATTTCCTGGGAGTATCTTGGCCCCGCCCTGGAAGCCCAGACACAAGATCAGTCCCAGAGGCTCTCCCTGGGAAGAAGCAAGATAGCAGCTGTGAACGCAGGGTCTGTGGGAATGGGAACTGCCTTCAAAGCCTGCAAGTGGGGGTGGGGGGAAGTGACTTCCCTCCAGGCCCTCCCTCTGACTTTGTCTCCCCAACCATTTGTCAGTTTCTTAAGGGACTGTGGACGGGGATGAGCTGGGGATGGGAGGGAGTTTTGGCACAAGAAGAGGCATCTGGTTGCTGGGCACGCTCTCCCCACCCATGTCCCCAGGTCACCTCCCCCTGCCTCCCTCCTGACCCCAGTTCTGTCCCCAGGCTCTGAGCCCTGCTCCAGGACCCTTTGCTTCTGGTCTGCCTCTTCCCTCTTCCCCCTTGTCACCCACAGTAGTGGGTATTCATTATTGAAACAACCCATGCCTCCAAAGTCTTATTTATCCAACATCTTTCCCCAGCATATGTCAAAATTTACAGTAAGTGCATTCATCCCATAATAAACATTTGGCTTTGCTGGTCTAGCAGAGCTAGGGCTAATTAGGGAGAGCGAGTCCCTTGTTATCTGAAGGGAGGTCAGATGCAGCAATTAGCATCCTCACATAGCTTTCAGGATTGCGACTTGCAGGCTAGGCCCTTTGGTGCCAGGTAGGGAAGAGACGTTGGCAGGGAGGAAAGGGGAAGCTTCCCCCAGCAAGTTCTGGAAAAGCTGTGCGACGAGAAGCAGCACAACTGGTGTGTTTCCTGGACTCCCAACTCTCTGCACTCCCTGCGGCCTCCCGCTGCCCGGGCACACCCACATCTGTCCATGCAGCCCTGTCTGTGGGCATCCACAGGGATGTTTTCACTTGAAAATGCTGTCATTGCTTCAAACTCAAAGCATCCCAAACATGGACACATCAAAAAATCAGCCCTCGAGGATTTGAGAGTGGCTTAGGCATCAGCTGGCTTCCAGTTCCTGGCCCGTTTTGGTGTCTCCTCTACCTGGCAGCTGTTCAGTGCCGGTGGGCCACTCTCTGACCCTCTGTCCTTGGGGAGCCAAGAGCCGAGTGCTCGGTCCGGGGCTCTTAATGAGCCAGGACTGGCCTTGGGCATGACGAGGCTCATTCCTAGATGCCACACGTGTTGTCCCTTGAGCAATGTTAAGTTGGAGCAGGTGCAAAGGGACATGTAGAGAGCTGGGCAGAGATCTGAAGCAAAAGGTCACAAAGAGGGAGCAGGCAGGAGCCACAGGCGCCATCAAGACTGCAGTTCTGGGGTCCCTGGGACCCCTCCTGGTTTCATTCTCTAGAAGGACTCCCTGAACTCAGCACAGCCTTCTCGTTCACAGCTGTACTTTATGACTGCCAAAGAATATGGGTGAAAGTTGGCCATGGGCAAAGGTGCCTGGGGCAGGCCTGGGAGCATTTCAGGTGCACATTTTCCTATTGCCTCTCCCAGCAGAGTGTGCGGTCAGCCCTCAGTCCTCAGCAGGGATGTGTGGAGATAACGGGCCCACAGCACTGGCAGCCAGGTTGGCTCTAGTGCACCTTGGTATCGTGTGTTCCCGGTCATGATAAGCTTAGAGGACCTTTCTGGCTGGCCTCAGGGTCCAGCCCTCTGGAGGTCAAGCTGATACTGCACTGCCCAGGCTCCCAGGGAAGCAAGGATACTCACAACGGACAGACAGACCACGGGTTGAGAGTGAACTGCTTGGAGCTCGGCAAAGGCCAAACCTTTCTCCAGGCAAGGTTAACCCTTGCCTGCCCCAGAGAGCGGTAGAAGGGAGGAGGCTGAGGAAGAGCAGGCTCCCAGGGGACGTGGCGGGTGTCAAGGTCCACCCCCTGCTCCGCCCCCCCACCCCCATTTCCTCCAGCATGGGCTGAAGAGGCAGCAGCAGCAAGTCCAGAAAAGGCATTCTGGTGACTTCTCTGCCTGGAGATGGGCTGGTCTCCAGAAGAGGAAGTCTGAGGGAGGAGGCCATTAAAGTAACGAGAGCAACACGACCCCGGGGTGAGAATGGAGGGCCTGCGGGTTTGCTGTCGGTCAGGCAGGACCTGATGTAGAATCAGGCGAGGCTGGGTTGTGAAGGCTGTCTCCACTCCGTGGCTTGGACAATTATGGGACCTCTGAGACTCCCTCAGCTTTCTCACTCGTGAAATGAGGGGGCGCTGATCCCGCGTCTCTGGGCTATGGCGAGGTTGGGAGATGGACATGCGATCAGTGGCAGCTGTCTTTATCCCTGTCCTTGTCACCTCCTGGTAAAGCCAAATGCATCTTTAGATACTCTTGGTCTCTCTGGAGTTCCTTCTGCTGTGTGTTGAAACGAGCCACAGGTTCTCTGTTACACGGCCCTGGCTCTCCTCCCTGATTTCCAAGTCTCTTGGCTGTATCATCATTTTTTCAGGGTTATCAATTATTCATTTGTTTCTTCAAGCATTCATTTCATACATGTGTGTTGATAGTTGTCCATTGATATCAGTGCTGCGCTAAATACTGGGGATAGAAAGAAACCCAACATACCCCTAATTCTCAAAGGACTTAGAGTTAAGTGAGATAGCAAACAGCTACATAAAATAAGCAGTTGGAATATTTTGGTTGGCAAATGTACTAAGTACTCAGGCATAAAAGAGGCAGTGATCTGTTTTATCTACTCCTTTACCTCCCAAATGCACCTTCACATCTGCTTTTATTCCCCCCTGGAGATAACTTCCAAATTTTCCCTTTCCTTTTTATTCCTGTTGCTATGGGCTCAGGGATTGTAAATAAGTGGAGTCTCAGGTTGGAACTGACGATGACAGTGGTATCTTAGAGCGACCCTACAGCTACTTGGAGGTCAGTGAGGCAGGATGAAAGAAGAGAATTAAACAGTTGTGACTGCTGTACAAACCAACCTGCAGCAGCCTGGGCACATTCAAGGCCCACACCAGGCAGGCACCGTCCCTACATGCAGGCCCCTTCTTTGCTCCCAGCTAGCTTGGTGTCCCCCAACCCAGGAACACCCCAGCTCAAACACACCCTGGGTATTCCACTGGTCTGTCCTCTCCTGCAGTCATGCCCATTGTGCCACTCATGGGCTCATGATTTCTGAAGTGATATCTTCACTCGAGATGGTATAGTCCCGGAGTGAGGATTGCCCCCTGGTGTATACCCTTGCACCTGCCAGCCCAGGCTAGCGCAGGTCTGGACTTGTGATAGGTGTGGGTTTGTTGATAGAGGTATTCCAGGCGATCGGCAAGAGCCACTGGCTCCCCAAAGCCGTCCGCGTTAGCCTGGTCCATACCATGTGCCTCTAGGGAAGGCACTTGCCCCAGAGTCCCTGAGGGGTCGTCATGAGGTGAACAAGCACCGTGCCCACGCCCCTCTCCACCTTCCCGCGGCTTCCACTCTGGCCTTCCCAGCATCTCCACACATCTTCCCCTGAAGCCAAGGCAGAACGTGTGAGTGAGGCCTGCGTGCTCCCAGCCTGGCTGGGGCCAGGGGGACTGGAGTGGAATTAAGTTGTGATGTTCACTTTGTTCAAGCTGCCTTCACAGTGATGAGCGCCCAGAAGGCCGTCTTTCTATGGGGAGGGAGGTCTGGGGCTCGTGGCAGGATGACAGGAGCTGCATGGAGAAGCCAACGGTGGGGAATTTGAATGCCATGACATTTTTTTTTCTTTTTACAAATCTGACCTTCTACAGTGCAAGCATAGGAGGACTGGGAGAGGGAAATATGAAGCCCAAGGAAGAGCCCAAGGGGAGTTTATCCCCGAGAGGCTGTGGCCAGCCCCTGCTTAGGAGAGCTGGAAGGGGTAGAGACGACTGGGAGGCCTTAGCTAATAGCGTCCAGAGATTGGGTCCTCAGAGCAGTAAGAACGCGTTTGGGGCCAGCACTCAGGAAGATCCAGTGGGCACGGTTCGGAGGGGAGTGCCCAAGGGCTGTGCTGCTGGGCGTCGGAAGCCACGTTCACCCTTCAGAAACACGTTCTGAATGGCTGCTGCGTGCCGACAGCGGTGGCAGGCACCGGGAATGCAAGGCAACCTCTGTGGCTGAGACTGTGGGATCTACCCAGGCTCCCGAAGCAGAGAGGAGGAAATGAGCTTGCAGGGCTCAGCTGGAGGCAGGCAGTGAAGCGCCCTGAACACCGGGCTCAAGAATTCGGTCTGCAGGCCGGCGCCGTGGCTCACTAGGCTAATCCTCCGCCTTGCAGCGCCGGCACACCGGATTCTAGTCCCGGTCGGGGCTCCGGATTCTGTCCTGGTTGCCCCTCTTCCAGGCCAGCTCTCTGCTGTGGCCCGGGAGTGCAGTGGAGGATGGCCCAAGTCCTTGGGCCCTGCACCCCATGGGAGACCAGGAGAAGTACCTGGCTCCTGCCATCGGATCAGCGCGGTGCACGGGCTGCAGCGCGCTGGCCTCGGCGGCCATTGGAGGGTGAACCAACGGCAAAGGAAGACCTTTCTCTCTCTCTCACTGTCCACTCTGCCTGTCAAAAAAAAAAAAAAAAAAAAAAAAGAATTCGGTCTTCACCCAGTGGCACGCGGGAGGCCCCATGGGCATTTTCAGGAGAGGATATGAATGTTTAGAAAGGCTCTGGTGGTCTCAGCATGGAGGAGGCTCTCAAGGGAGCCTGCCGAAGTCAGCAAAGCCACATGGAGTGGGAATGGAGTCACAGAATATACACGGAATATTCACGGCTTTGGCGTGTCATGGAAGCAAGACAAATTGGCAAAGAAGAGTGGTGACCTAGATTGAAACGTTAAAGGACGAGCACATTCACTCACAGTGTTACCCCGTTTTCTACTACTATAACAAAATACCCAAGGCTGGGGAACTTAGAAGGGAGAGGGGTTTGTGTTGGTTCCCAGCTCTGGCCCACAGCCGAGGGCTGACATCTGAGGATGCTTTGCTGCCAGAGGTCCAAGGCAGTGCAAAGCATCACACGACGTGAGACAGGGAACATCGCATGCGCCTTCTGTTCTCTCTCTCACTCTTCTTATAAAGCCAGCAGGATTTGCTCCTGGGGCTCCATCTGATGACCCTGTCTAATCCAAAGCCCCACCTCGAAACACCATGGCCGATTAAGTTTCCAGTAACTCCTCCCAGACTCGGGATGAAGTAGGAGAGCTCAAGACCTCAGGTTCACCTTCCATAGCTTGGCAGTTCACTTTTGTCATCGTGGTCCCCGGCCCCTGCTGCGAGGTGGCCAAGACTCTGCATTCGCTTTGCTCCTTTTGCTCCCTCTCTTTTCCTTCCACCATAGTCCTCCTTTCCTGAGAACGCATTACAGTCTTGTGCTGTAGAATGGTATTTTGGTCACTGCTGTATTCCACACAACAGTGGTCCCCTGAGATTACAGTGGAGCTAAGAGACTCCCATCTGCCAGTGATGGTGCAGCCATGCTAAGGTGACAGGAACATGTTTTACTGACATGTTTGTGGTGATGCCGAGCAAAACACACCTCCTGTGTTGCTGGTTGTAGGAAGTATAGCACACAGAGTGAAGCACAATATGTAATGCTTGTTGGGCGTGATAAGTGACTACGCTATTGGCTTAGACTATACTTTTTTCATCTTATTTTAGTGTTTACTCCTTCTACTTACAAATGACAAGTTTACCGTAAAACAGTATTCCATGTGACAACAGCAGCAGCCTCAAACATACTGTGTTTTCTGTGTCTTTCAATTGCAACAAAAGTTCATATTGAGTGACTGCTCTATATCTTCTAGGTGTGTGTAAAAACACCCCATAGCAGTTGTACAATGATTTCTCAGACTGTATCCATGATGTTAAATGACACATGACTGTATATATCAGAAACTATGCAATATACCCTCATTCCATTATTATATATTCCTGTGATGGAGTCAATCTTATGAAACCCATTTTACAAATGAGAAAGTCAAGCAGTGGAGAAATTAAATGAAGCGTCTAAGATCATCCCTAAAAATTGGTGGAGTCAAGTTTAACACCCAAACATGTACTTTATGTGAAGACCTGTAGTTGTCAAAGTGTGGCTCATGGATTCCTGAGGTTCCCAGATCCTTTGCAGGATTCTGTGATAGCAAAACTATTGTCATGATGTTGTTATGTTCCCTTGTCATTGTATTGACTTTAGCACTGATGGTGCAAAATCAGCAGTGCATAAAACCCTGGGCTGTTAGCCTAAATCAAGACCATGGCTGCAAATTGTAGAACTAAACATTATATTATTTGCTAGAACACACTCACAGGAAAAAAAAACACTTTTAGGTTTACCAATGAAGCAACAAAAATGGTTAATTTTACTAAATCCTGACCTTTGGGTATATATCTATTTAGTATTCTGTGTAATAGAATGGGAAGCATGCAAACATGATTTATACCAAATGTTTGTCTGAGAAATCACATATGTATGATGGTTTGAGCTGCAAGCTAAACTAGCCACTTTCTTCAGAAAACGTCCTTTTACTTGAAAGAATGACAGACACATGGTGACTATACAGACGTAGGTTGTGGAAGATTTTTCTTGCAGAGGAACAGAATGAGACTGATCTTTCAATGGAAACAGCTAGCATTGGTGGCCATTGCTAAGATTCAATGTAACACAATGAAGGAAAGCTTGTATTCGGATTGTGTAAGTCAGGAGAGAAAGAGACCACTTAGTAATTTGAGCGTAATGTATATGAAGCTTATTGTTTTAATACGAAGAATAGGTTAATTGCAAGAAAAAATAACGAGAACTGCAAGGAATACCCTAAGACTCAGAGAGAGAACTCAAGGAAGGAAGAACCTTGTGGGGATGGAGTTCCCGCCTAAAGGTTGGGGTGTTAGACTTCCTTGGACAGGATATCATTGCAGCCCATTGAGGAAGTTGTCCTGGACCAGAGTCCTCCGCAGTCAGTGGGCCAAGGCTGGCAGAGCCAATGGAACTTGCCTGGAAGCTGTCGAGGTGGGCGTTGCACCCACTGGAAAATCAGCTCTAACAGCCTCAGGGCTCGCCAAGGTTCTGGGGGGCTGCCCCCGGAGAAATGCCTGTACTGAGTTCTTGATAAGCCACTCACTAGGTGCCAAGGGAAAGTCTGGGAAGGAGGTGTCAGCACCGGTGGGCATGACACTGCTCAGCGTGCCACGTGCTGCTGGCTACCATGCACCAGAGGAGTGAGCTGGGGTCAACGAAACTCAGGGGAAAAGTCTTTCCCTCCCCAGCGTCCTTCCAATGCTGTTTCCTGAGGAAACCGCCCCCTGGAAAGAAGGAAGCTCCAGGATCACAAGCAGGAAGGTGGACTAGAGCTGAGCAGAAAGGGTTTGATACCTGGCACAGTCCACCCCATTGCCTACTCAGCTTCCGCAATGAACTCCAGTGTAAAGTGAAAACAGCTCTCTTTCCACCTGATGCTACAGCGCTATCCTTTGAGCACATGAAGTTCTCATCTTGTCTCCACCATTCTAAAAGTTGTTGTACCCATTGCTGTCTATGTTAGCATCTTCCTAAATTTAGCCATGTACTACTAAGCACTACATAGATATGAAATTATAAAGTTATTCTTCAACAATTTGCATATAATATGGTGTGGCTGTTGTGACACAACAGGTTCAATGCCACTTGGGACACCATCCACCTGGTAGCAGACTGCTGCTTTGAGTCCTGGCACCTCCACTTCTTCTTCTTCTTCTTTTTTTTAAAGATTTATTTATTTATTTGAAAGTCAGAGTTAGGCAGAGAGAGAGAGGAGAGAGAGAGAGAGAGGTCTTCCATCCGATGGTTCACTCCCCAATTGGCCGCAATGGCCAGAGCTGTGCTGATCCGAAGCCAGGAGCCAGGAGCTTCTTTTGGGTCTCCTATGCGGGTGCAGGGGCCCAAGGACTTGGGCCATCTTCTGCTGTTTTCCCAGGCCATAGTAGAGAGCTGGATCAGAAGTGGAACAGCCGGGTCTTGAACCAGCGCCCATATGGGATGCCGGCGCTTCAGGCCAGGGCGTTAGCCTGCTGTGCCATAGCCGGCCCTGGCACCTCCACTTCTGATCCAGCTTCCTACTAATCCATCCTGGGAGGCAGCAGATGATGACCCAAGTGCTTGGTTCCCTGCCACCCATGTTGGAGACTGGGGTGGAGTTCTGGGCTCCTGGGTTTGGCCTGGCCCAGCTTTGGGTCTTGCAGGCATTTGGGGAGTGAACTAGCGGATGCAAGCAGATGAGAGAAATTAAACGTAAAACCCTGCTGTTGGGGGCTCATCCCCAGCAGCCTGGCACATCCCCAGGGTGACCTGTTTTGGCATCCCAGAGGGAAGCTTGCCATCAAGTTCCTCTTCTGGCTGTCACACTTCACTGAGGCCAGCGTCCTGGATGGCAGCTTCCCGGTGAGCTCCGTAGGCTCCCCAGCTGGCTTAGCAGGTGTGCAACCACACCCCCGATCAGAGCTTCCCTGTAAGTGTCAGTAGCAGCCCAGCAGGGCTTCCTGCTTCCAGGTCCCTGTTCTCCAGCCTCGGCCCAGCCGTGGCCCAGCCATGGCCCAGCCACAGCCCGGGGTTCCCGGGAGATCTCTGCTACCCAGTGAGCCCCAGCTGCATCTTCCCAGTGAGGTCTGCCTCGCAGTGGCGCTTGCCCTGTGTACTTCCCAATATTTATGGGCTTTTCTGATGAGATCAGAGGTGATATTAACAAATGTGATTTTCCAATATTGTTTCATAACACGTATCTACATTTGCAAGAGCTACATGACGCAGTGCACCAATATTTCCAAATGATCAATACACGGTGTAAAAATTTCATTAAACTGTAAAATAGATCAATGGACTTTATTGTACAAGTGTATGAAGGGTTCCTGATTCCAAGCTACGACTAACCTTTAAGAACTGACCGTTGAGTTTTGATTTCCATGAATATCTATAATTATCAGAAATGGCTTTGACAATTCTCTTCCCTTTTCCAAATTCATATCCATGTGAGGCCATATTTTCTTCATGTAATTCAACAAAACAGCATATCACAATAGGATGTATCCAGAGGAAATACAAGAACCCATCTGTGTGTTGTTATTATCATTAAGGCAAATATTAAAGAGATTTGTGAGAATAAAAAACAAAGCCCATTAGGTACCTAATTTGATTTCTTCGTGCTAGACTCTGAGGAGGATGCAAGAAATACCCTTGGCACGAGGGAAATGGGTAAAGACCCGGTCACTCTGTGTTTTCAGCCAGGACCCAATCACTACCCCGAGAGGCCGGGAGCCCCACAAAGAGTGGAAAAGCTGGAGGACAAACTCTCTGGATCAAAGCTCAAACACAGTACCAGGCTGTCTCCGCTTTGCTCATTCTACCAAGGGCAGGAGTTGCCCTGGGGAGGGTTCCCTGTAACTTAGGTGAAACCTGCTCTGATGAGCAGAGTTGGAGGCGGCCACGGTCTTGTTCTGCGATTGGGCAGACACCACGGTGTTGTTAAAATCTCCCAAGATTCTGCAGACCGGGGAGCTCAGGGTCTTCCCTACCTCATCTCAGGTCCTTTAAGGGCCAGCGCTACCTGGAGAGGGGGGCATGGCAAAGGATCCCAGGAACCTGCAAGAAGGTGTCCCACCCAGGCGACGAGGAAGAAGCATGACCCTGCACCAGACGCAGCCCCAGCAACAGGAGCCCCCAGCGAGTGTCTGCTGGGTGTTTGCCCTGAGAGAGCCTTGCGCTGTGCCTGTGTCCCAGGCGAGCTCTCTTACCCCAGGGGAGGCTTCAGGCTGCCAGCCTGGCGGAGAGGAGAACAGAAGGTGAAGCCGTCTCAGTCACCTTTGAGATTAAAAAGAAAAATGAAAAAACAAAAGAAGAGAGAGAGAGAGAGAAGGAGAAAAATCAAAGACTAATCCTAAAAATTCTCCTTTAATCTCAGAGCTTCAGACCTAGTTTCCCTTTCATCTAGGACTCGGAAGTTATCTGGTTATTTTATGGGTAGTGAAACCACAAGGCGAAGAGAGGGTGGTGGCGGGGAGATTAAATTAATGAGCAGGTAAGCAGTTTATGATTTCGTCTGATCCTTCCTTCCTTCCTGCTAATTTCTCTGAGCCAATTTGGGAGGCAGAGCCTATCATGTTAACTCAGAGAGAGACCATTGTATCCATGTTCTTTCTGAAGCCATTTATCTGAAGGATATTAAAGATCCAATTTACATAGACATTATGGCATTGTGAGGAGGGTGTGTGTACAGTGCACACATGCGAGAGAGAGAGAGAGAGAGGGAGAGAGAGAGAGCGAGAGCTAGGGTACCCATCCAAGTGGGCCTGTCTTTGTGCACTGGCTCAGCCCGTATGGAGCGGCATCTCTCAGGAGGCTGTCCAAGGAGTTTGCAATCATTCAACAAGTTTGTTCCAGAAGTCATCGGGCCTCGACAGGAATCAGGCTCCAGGCAGCAGCAGAGATGTTTATTAAATTTGTGTTTCAACCCCGTTTCCTGCATTTCCTTATCATTGCTGCTAGGTTCACGGTGGAGGAAATGGGGCCCTCTTGAATTTGATGTCTGCTTAATTGGATGCCTGATCAGGCTGCCCCAGCCGAGGCAGGCGACTGTGGGATGAGACAGAGAGTGGAGCAGAAGTGGAGAAGCAGAGGTCAGAGTCCAAGATGAACCCTCAGCTCCCAGATTAACTCAATCAAGTTCATGGAGTCCTGGGCTCCCCACGGGGAAACCAAGCAACTGAGGACACAGCACATCACCCAGGGGTGGTGGTGGTGATAAGACATAGATAAACACACCGATCCTCGCTGTGACCCTGGTTTTTTTTATGAGTGTGCATAACAGCACTTGAGCCAGAATGCAGCAGCAGCGGCGAGAGGCAACCCCCAGCTACAGTGGTGTGTCGTGAGGATTCTTTCGGCAACAGCCAGTTTGCCTTTGCTGATGTTGGGTTCAGCAAGGAGGAGTGTTCTGATGGGTGATTTGCCTCCTGAGCAGGCTTGAGAACCAGCCCCAGTGGCCAGGGGCAGTGGCTCAACAGCTGTCTGTGAGTGAGTGTGCTGGCATGCACCTCCAATTCTTCGGCTCATTCATCCATTCATTGGGTTGCCATTCACTGGCCACCTGGGGCAATGGCTCAGAGCTTTGATGTCACTGTAGTTAGTGAAGCCACCTGGGTGGTGATAGAAAAACTCATGCCTGGTTCCGGTCCCCAGACCCGTGGATTCAGAGCTCTAGCAGTGGTTCCTCAGCACTGGTATGTTTATTAAGCATCCAGAGTTGTTCTCATCACGTGCCACGCCCTGCACTTGTCTCTAGTAGATACAACAATGAGTAAGATGCTCTTCGCTCCCTGGGAACCATGCCTCTACCAATGCTCCCTCCCTGCACCCACGGTCACATCCTGGTTAGACTCAAACTGATGACCCCTTGAGTGGTCTTCCCCGACACTCGCTGTACATGAACACAGGCTGCTGGTCTCACCTCCTCAGAGCAACAGGCGCTCCCCAAGTCACACACGCCACTACAGATCACCTTGGCCCCTCAGTGGGGTCTCCCACCTGTCCAGGCACTTCCTATGCAACTCTGCCAGCAGCACAGAGGGTAAAGTTGGATGGTCTGGTGGTGCTCACCCAGGTCCTGGGCCAGGTGCTTCTGCCATCGCTAAGGAGACTGGACCCTCAGGGGCCATCTGCCTCCAGGAGCTCCCAGAACGCGTGACTCTTCCCTTCCCTGTGGAAGCCTCCACTCCCGCTGGGCCTGTGGCAAAGTTTCTGCTTCCTTTTGAAGCAAGGAAACTCATTTAAAGGGTCAGTTGAAGAGCTCTGACCTCTTCCAGCCCCCCGCCCTCCCTCTCACTTCCCAGGCAGTGATCATGGAAGGCTGTTTCCCATAGGAAGGATGTCTCTGCGCTGGAGCCCCCACACCTTGGCTGGGTTCTCTTCCCCTGCCCGCTGTCCTCGGCAGCCTGCACCCCATATTCTTAGACTCACGCCTCGCACAAACCGAGGAAGCGGTGCCGGGTTGGGTCAAGGATCTGGCTGCTGGCTGGGCTAGGAGTCAGGCTTCTCCATCAATTGCCTCTTCCTTTACTCCCTCTTCAGAGCTGGCTGCTACAATCAGATGAGATTGTGATGTTTTATCATTCAAGTCTGTTAAGAATCTGTTTCTTTCTGCGATCAAAACTTTGTTCCCGTCTTCTCAGAGACTTAAAATACTGTCCTTGAACCGGAACGGGGCCCTTGCGCATTAAACACACGCGCGCGACTTCAAAGCTGTGCGCCTTGCTGCAGAGGGTCCCGGGGGAGCGCCAGCCAGAGCCGCGTGTTTGCTGTAGTACAAAGAGAAGCCTCGCTTCTTGATGGAGTTGATCTGAGGGGTGGGAGCGCTGGAGGGGTTTGTTGTCTGTCTCCAAAGGAAGAGGGGATTAGGGGAGGAGAGGTCTAAACTCCAGGAGGAGTTGCCGGCATCCGCAGCCTCTTTCCCGAGGAGGATCACGGTCTTCTGCTGGCGCAGGGAAGGAGATGGTGCCAAGACCCCTGAGACTCCACCGCGCCAGCTGCTTCTACCCTTTGAAAAAATCATAAAAACCCTGCCGAGTGTGTAGCGCACTCGCCGGCACTGCCTCGTTTGGTGCTCACGTGAGCCCTGCGGGTAGGCAGTCCTGAGATTGTAATTGTCACAGGAAGAAACGGAGGCCCAGAGAGGTCAGAAGGCACGGCCGAGATGGCCCAGCCAATTCATACCCGTGTTCTTCTCTTCTGGAGGTGGTAAGATTGCCATACCTGGGCCAGTGCCTCGGCTCACTAGGCTAATCCTCCGCCTGCGGCTCCGGCACCCAGGGTTCTAGTCCCGGTCGGGGCGCCGGATTCTGTCCCGGTTGCTCCTCTTCCAGGCCAGCTCTCTGCTGTGGCCTGGGAAGGCAGTGGAGGATGGCCCAGGTTCTTGGGCCCTGCACCTGCATGGGAGACCAGGAGGAAGCACCTGGCTCCTGGCTTATGGGCGCGGCATGCCGGCCTTAGCGGCCATTTAGGGGGTGAACCAATGGAAGGAAGACCTTTCTCTCTGTCTCTCTCTCTCACTGTCCACTCTGCCTGGCCAAAAAAAAAAAAAAAAAAAGATTGCCATACCTGGCTGATTGGTAGGCGTTGCTGAGTACGCAGGCTGTGTGAGGGTTTGACTTTGCACTGGGGCACAGCGAGAGAGGAGGCTGCAGTGGACATGGAAGGTACCTGAGGGTACACCAGGGTACTTCAGAAAGCTCATGGAAAGTGAAGTTCAAAGATTCCAGTGCAAAAATATTAAAAAAAAAAAAAACCATGTGTAATTTTTCACAACATTCATTTGCCACAAACTTTTTGAAGACTTCCCATATCTTATCATGCAAACTGGGCTACTTAGGAGGGTGAAAAAGACTGGACCAATAATTGTGCTTGAGGCCAGGTGTGATTGTTCAGCAGGTAAAGCCACAGCTTTTTTTTTTTTTTTTTTAAGATTTATTTATTTCTTTGAAAGGCAGAGTTATAGAGAGAGAGAGTGAGAGAGAGAGCGTGCAAGAGAGAAATCTTCCATCTGCTGGTTCATTCCACAAATGGCTGCCAGGAGCCAGGAGCATCTTCTGGGTCTCCCACACGGGTGTGGGGGCCAAAGGACTTGGGCCATTTTCCATTGCTTTCCTGGGTGCATTAGCAGGGTGCTGGATTGGAAGTGGAGCATCTGGGATATGGACTGGCACCCATATGGGATGCGATCGGCACAGACGGTGACTTTACCTGCTAGGCCACAGCACCAGCCCTGTAAAGCCACCTCTTGAGGTGCCAGAATCCATATCAAGGTGCCGGAGTTCAAGTATTACCTCTGCTTCTGATCCAAGTCCCTGTTAATGCTCACCCTGGAGGACAGCAGAAGATGGCCCAGTACTTAGGTCCCTGCCACTCATGTGGGAGACCTGGACGGACATTTAGGTTCCTGGCTTCAGCCTGGTCCAGTCCTGGCTGCTGCAGCCATTTGGTGAGTGAACCAGCAGATGGAAGATTGCTCTTCGTCTCTGTCTCTCTCTTCCTCTGTGTCTCTGCCTTTCAAATAAATTGAAAATAAATAAATAAAGCGTTGAAGGTCATTGTGCTGGAACAGAGGCATAACTTGGGCAAATCAGGACGCTTGCTCATCTAAGTCATTGTGTGGGGTCTGGGTATCGGGCTAGGGTCGGGGGTGGGGGTGCCAGTCTCAGTTACCATCCAGTTCTGAATGAGCCCTGGGACTTCCACGAGGGCTTCTCTTTTCACTTCACCCCCACTCCCCTGCGGTGGGCTCAGTCTTTCATGGCCTGAATAAAGTACGGGAGGGTCCGAGAGCAGAGGTCATCTGTAGGGTCACCAGGCAAGCCACAACATGCCCCGCCCATCTGTGCTCCGGCACCTGCAGTCCCCCTTCTCCTCTGGAGGGATCACGGCCCAGTGACGTGTGAGGGGAGGGAGTGGGCTGAGTTAAGTCATTCTCTTTTGACTGCAGCGTCAGCACCATCATCCTTAACCACCCCCAGCTTGAGGATAGCTTAAAATCCCTCCAAATTCACTCTTGAGCATGTTGGTAAATGTTCATTCACTGCTGGAATTGACTGCCACACCCACACCAACTCTTGCTTCCCCTGGTTCCTCACTTCTGCCTGCTTCTAATCCTGGCCCCGCCACCTCCTTGTTCTCTCTGCCAACACTGGTATTTCTGAAATTCAACTCTAACCATCACTTCCTCAACATTGTCATGAGTGTTCCACCTCTGGACTCACATTCCTCACCTCCAGTGATCACTTTCTGTTACTCCTTCTACAGACTATCATCTGACTTTAGCAGGCTGGCCAGCATTTTTTGGATGTACACATGGCACTGTTTCCATGCCTCTGTCCTTGGGCGTGTTGTTCCTGCTACCTGCCAGCTCTTCCCTCACCTCCTTTTCTGCCTGGTTAATGCCTGTATAACCTTTAGAAGCCCAGAAGCCCTGTCAGCCCTGTCCCATCCCCCAACCTATGCCTGAGCTCTGCAAGCACATGGCATGTTATCACTTAGGGTATGCACCTTAGCTTCCACCTGCATCCCTCTACCCGGATGTGGGCTCAAAGTGCTAAGAGCTGTGTAGTGCTCATTTCCAATATGGTGCCTGACATACAAGGGGTTAAACGACCTGTGAGAAATGCATAACTGGATGATGGCAGAGTCTCTTTCTTCTAGAATGTTTAGTCTATCAAGGGAATAGCCTCCCAGCTTGGCTCTTAGGGACTTCTGTCTCTGAAAGAACGTGGGGGAGGAGGACCGAGGACTAAGCCACAGAGGCTGCATACATCTGCAGGTTTGCCTGCTGTCCTCTGCAGACTCCAGGTCAAGGCCGGAGGCCAAGACTATGAGGAGTGGGGCCAGGGGCTGGAGGAGCGGCGAGGTTGCTGTATTTCATGTTGCACGTGACTTGCTAAGGAAGATCTTCTGCGAGTATAAAATGGGGACCAGAGATGGAAGACTGAGCTTGGAAAATAAGCGCCACTGCTTACCTTCCCATGGCCCGTCCTCCACATTGTTTTCTCATCTGCTCCAAAGCTGTGGGACCTTCCTTGTCTGCCGCTAGTAGCATTCTCTCCTGCTCCTCTACTTCTTCTATGACCTTCACCTTGGTCTCCAGAGACCCCTCCCCCTGCCAGGAGCCTACTCTGTCTGGCCTTCTTGAGAACACCTGCTCAGTCACCCACCCACTCCTCCTGCTTCCCCTGGCAGCTCCCCCCCCCCCCCCCCGCCAAGCCTTGAGATTTGCAGAGGGGCAGGATGGGGACAGGACTGGGGGAGAAGGGTAGCCTGGGCCAGAGCCTAAAATAGGAAGTTCACTGGCCATTGACCCCTGTGAGCTACCCCAGCCTCATTCTGAAACCACTTAATCTCCAGCCCCTGGCTCGGTGGAGGGGCGTGGCGCACCTTTCCCCCAGCCTCACCGCTGACCCCTTGCTGTGAGTCTCCTCTTGGCCCTGGCACATTTTGGCAGCCCAATTAGTGCCTTGTAGATAGCTTCTGGAGGCTGCACATTCCTCCCAGGCAACCTCCGCCCTCCCGCCCTCCTCCTGCCCTTGGAGGAAGGTGTTTGACAAGCTCTTTCCCATTCCATCTTCAAGCAGGCTGGCGTGCACGGGAGCTCTGCTGCTGGCTTCCAAATGAAAAGCAGGTTAATTAAGGCAGATTTTCCGGCTTGTTTTTAAAAGGGAAAACAAAAGAGAGAGAACAGGTATCCTAGTTAATGGTTCCTAATTGTTTCTTTCCTGAAAAATCTTCAGTGTAAAACAGCCTAATTGAGTACTTCCTAATCTGGTGTTAAAGAATGGAGCAGAGCTAAGCTGGGCTCCGGCAACACAACTCCCACTCATCCCTTAAGGCTTAGCTCATCTGCCATCTCATCACACAAGCCTCCCTCTCCCCTTGGACTAGATCAGGTGGCTGTGGTGTACACTCTGCTGGGCAGCCCAGAACCTTCTGTAGATCCTCAGGACTTGCTTGGCCAGTTGCAGAGAGGGTCGGGAGCCAACAGCCCTCCCCTGTCAGCACGCCTTAGGCACTGCCCTCCCTGCACCGGCTCATCTTGCCTAAGGTCATCTCCCTTTCTTGGGAGAGCTGCACTGGCCTGGGCAACAGTAGGCAGGTTGGGACTTTTCATTTCAGCTTGATCCAACTCTCAAATGCCATTCCAGCTTCAGTTTCCTACGACATTAGCTGAGGCCCTTAATAAGTCTGCATCTCAACCAAATCCCTTTGCCGTCTCTTGCTTGCTTCCTGGACGTTAATTTCCATCCCAGGATCGGCTTGCTGGGGAGCCAGACCTGTAGCAGTGATCCTCTCGGTGTTACTGTGATAACCCTTCCAGTTCTCATCGCTAGGTTCAATGGTTTGTCGGGTGCCCAAAGAGGCATTTTGGGAGGAGCCTATTGCAATGAGGGCATTTATGTTTTCTGTTTAGTAGAGCTATGTTGATGTGATCTTTGTATTATTATTACAAAGCACTATCTTCCTACCAATATATCTACCTATTTGTCATCGATCTGCCTATCATCTGTCAATATCTATCTGTGCATCTCCTTATTATGGGTCTATCATCTATCCATCTATCTGTCTATCTCTCCATCCATCTGCACAAGACACTGCTGGTGCCCCAGGCGGATCAGCTTTCCTGGCTGGTGCGTGCATCCCCCAGCTGCTGTAACTGTTGGCTCATAACAATTCACAGCCACATCCTCTTCTGGAGAACCGCCTTTGGCCAAATGGGAGCCGATTCCACCTGGAATTCAGAACTTCAAAGAAGACTGAATTCTCAGCCTAGGGAAGTCACCTATTCTGAAAACAGGCCCCAGAGGATGTGTGCCCACCTCCCTTCCTTTGGTGGCAAACCTCAGCCAATGACCTGTGGGCATTGGGGTAAAAGGGCAGTCCTCTTGCCTCAAGATGGGACAAACACTGCCGAGCAACCTGTGAGATCCGACAGAAGCCAGTTTTCAGCCAAGAACATATTCTTACTTAGCTTTCCCCCATCCCTGTTTTGTTCCCCTCAACACTCCTTTTCTGGATCGACCACTCCTAACAAATAGTTTGAATGAGAGTCTTCATATCAGGCTCTACTTTTTGGGGAGAGCCTGATCTGGACATTTGGCATCAAAAAATGTTCTTAAAATCAAGGAAGCACTCGGCCGGCGCCACGGCTCACTAGGCTAATCCTCCACCTGCGGCACTGGCACACCGGGTTCTAGTCCCGGTCAGGGTGCCGGATTCTGTCCCGGTTGCTCCTCTTCCAGGCCAGCTCTCTGCTGTGGCCTGGGAAGGCAGTGGAGGATGGCCCAAGTGCTTGGGCCCTGCACCCCATGGGAGACCAGGAAAAGCACCTGGCTCCTGGCTTCGGATCAGCGTGGTGCACCGGCGGCAGCGTGCCGGCCGTGGCGGCCATTGGAGGGTGAACCAACGGCAAAAGGAAGACCTTTCTCTCTGTCTCTCTCTCTCTCACTGTCCACTCTGCCTGTCAAAAAAAAAAAAAAAAAAATCAAGCAAGCAGGGGTCGAGGCGCAGGGGTCGAGGCTATGGCTTAGTTGGTTAATCCTCCACCTGTGGTGCTGGCATCCCATATAGGCTCTGGTTCTGTCCCAGTTGCTCCTCTTCCAATCTAGCTCTCTGCTATGGCCTGGGAAAGCAATAGAAGATGGCCCAAGTGCTTGGGCCTCTGCATCTGTGTGGGAGACCCAGAAGAAGCTCCTGGCTCCTGGCTTCAGATCAGCTCAGCTCTGGCCATTGTGGCCATTTGGGGAATAAACCAGCAGATGGAAGACTTCTCTCTTTCTCTCTCCCTCTCCCTCTCACTGTCTGTAACCATTATCTCTCAAATAAATAAATAAAAAATAAAAAAAAAGCAAGCAAGCAAACAAAAGAAACCAGACCTTAATTGTAGAACTCTAGAATTAGATTGCAGTGAAGACGCCGTTGCTGGTGGTGGGAGCAGACTGCTCGTCCTCGGTTGGCTGTAGCGGTGTGATTGACAAGAGCTTTTCCTGGGTAGACTGGGAAGGAGGTGCACTGGCTGTCGCAGTATTTTGGGAATCTGGGAGGCGTATCAGTCAGCTAGGGTAGCATAATGAAATACTACACATGGGGATGATAGCAAAATACTACACATAATAAAATACTACACATGGGGTAGTTTAATCAATGGAAACCTATTTTCCATACTTCTGGAAGCTAGAAATCCCAAATCGAGGTATCTGCAGGTTTCCTTTCTCCTGAGGTCTTTCTCCTTGGCTTGTGGACAGTGGCTTTCTCATTGTGTCCTAACATGGCCTTCTGTGATACACATGCTTCTCCTTTCTCTGTCTCTCAATTTATCCCCTCCCACCTCCCTCTCCTTGTAAGGACATCAGTCCTCTTGGTTAGTGCCTCACCCTTAACCTCATCTAAGGGCAGTTACTACTCGAAGGCCCTGTCTCCCAGCATAGTCACGTGGAGACCAGGGGCACAGGGCTTCAGTATCTGACTTTGGGGGATACAATCAATCCCATAACAGCAGGAATGGGGAAGATTACAACGGGGAAGACTGGGAATTGGATGGTTTCAGCTAAGTGCCATTGATTTGTTACACAGAGAAACTGGCAGGCTCAAATCTACCAACAATTTTTAAAGCAAAGTAGCACTGTTTAAAGATCTTGCTTGGGGCCAACGCTGTGGCGTAGCTGGTAAAGCCACCATCTGCAGTGCCTGCATCCCATATGGGCGCCGGTCTGAGTCCCAGCTGTTCCACTTCCTATCCAGCTCTCTGTTATGGCCTGGGAAAGCAGTAGAAGATAGACCAAGTCCTTGGGCCCTTGAACCCACATGGGAGATCCAGAAGAAGCTCCTGGCTCCTGGCTTCAGATCTGCACAGCTCTGGCCATTGCTGCCATCTGGGAAGTGAGCCAGAGGATGGAAGACCTCTCTCTCTTTCTCTCTCTCTCTCTCTGCCTCCCGTTCTCTCTCTGTGTAACTGCCTTTCAAATAAAATAAATAAATCCTTAAAAAAATAAAGATCTTGTTAATTCCTACAGCCGAAGATGGAGCTAAAAACCAGCCACAAACCTAGTTTTAAGAGTGGCAGAAGGTGAAAGAAGGCTGAATTCTCAGCCTAGATGGTTATCTGTGCTGAAAACCAGGCCCTAATAGGGACTACATGGAGCCCTGACATTGGGATAGAAGTACTAGGGTAGAGGTTCCTGAGAACGGAATCCCCAGGTTTGATGAACTACATGGGGTTGCACAAATGGCTGCTCCTGTGACAAGACAGAAGGCCCTGCTTGATGGAAGGCAATGCAGAGGCCTCAAATGAGACCCAGTAATGAGGCCGCGTTTGCCCTACTCAGGATCTGCCTCTACCTCCCCTCCTGGCCATCAGTTTATAAACTGGGGTCACATCTCAGCATCACCAGTCTAGGGAAGTACTGGCCTACTGAGGGCATGGAGGATTGTGTCCAGAGCTGCAGGCCCTGGTGCTAATACAGTGAAGCCAGGAACCAGGCCCGGAAAAGGGGCTAGGGAGAGTCTTTCTGTATGGGGAGTTCTCCCGTGACATAGGATGTAACACCCTGGGAAGAACCCAGCCCAAATCATGGTTCTAGCACCCCACTGAGATGGCTCTCAGAAGCTCCGACAGGGCAATAGCCCACATGAAACAAAACCCAGTCTGCAGAGCTATTGTGGTGAAGTGGATGGGAAGACAGTGAAAGGCTTGGAGCAATGGGCACGCTAGTGTGGGTCTGTTACGTAGTACAGGAGGATCTCTCAGCTAGCTCTCCCCCAGGAGGGCCTCAAGAACATTCAGGCTACCAGGATGATAAGGGCAGTGTTGGGGGGGCACCAGCGTCACTGCACAGTTCAGGAGAGTGGGATCGATGGGCCCCCCAGGAGAAACGGGGCTGAATGGCGGGGGCCAGGCACTAGCCCTGGTTGTCAGAAGCACTATCAGCATGATTGCAGTCATGGGCGGCGAGGCTGGAATGGCATCCAGGAGATGCTGGGCTGTGGGGGATTCCAGAAGCGGCGGCTGTTTCGTGGTGTTCCTAGAGGCAAGGTAGCTGGGCACTCCGTAATAGACATAACCCAAACGATCTAGAATGGACGAGCTCACAGCCAACTCAGCCTTTCTCGTAGAAATTCAAGGCCCCTTGCTTAGCTTATAGACTGAGCCAGTTCTCAAACCCAGAGCCTACTGACGCCACAGACAGGGGCTCTGCAGCACCATGGTGCAGGGTGGACAGTTGGATTCCCCCCCAGGGCTTCCCCCAAGGGGCTGTGGGTATTTTCTTGTAGGCCTAGCATGGGAAAGGGAACAGCCAGAGCGTTTTCAAGTCTTTAGGAGACAAGGGCTGAGTTGACAGGGATCCCTGGGGACACAGAGCACGGTGATGACATCCTTGTTAGAGAGGTCAGGTAATAGATGGAGTTCTAGTCCTGGCATGTCTCGAAATGACCCACCTGGTGGTCATTCCCCTGGACCCTGAGATTTAATTGGAATGGACGTAGTTAGCAGAGGCCATAACCTTTACATGAGTTCTTTGACTTAGAGAATAAGAACGATTGAATATGAAAGGCTGGTATAATGCCCTGAAAGCTCCCTTCCTCCAAGAGGATAGTAAATCAAAAACAATATCACACTCCAGGGAGGATGGCAAAGATCAGTGACACTGCAACTGATTAAAATATACCGAGGTGGTGACTCCTGTCATTATGTGGGACAAGTGGTTCCTGTCCCATCTAATTCACCAGTCTGACCCTGCAGGACCTGGGTGGATCATGGCAGCTGACAGTGGACTGTTGCAACGTTGACCAAGCAGTAGTACTGGCTGGAGCTGCGGCACCAGCCATCATATATTTACCAGAGCAGATCAACGTGGCCTTGGGTAAATGGTTTGTAGCTATCGATCTGGTGAGTGCATTCGGTTTTTATTCATCAGCAAGAAAGATCAAACACAGCTAGCGTTCATATGGAGCAGGCTACGATGCACCATCTTGTCTCAGGAGGAAGGCTAATTTTCTGTTCACAGTGCAACTCAAAGCTCCCTGGACTCTCTGGACATCCTAGAAAAGCTTGGGACGGCCATCAGAACGGTGTTTCTGTGGTCATGTGAATTGTCCAATGAGAAGACGTGACTAACACTCTGGATGTCATAGTAAGGTCCATGGCCTCCAGAGGGTCGGTGACAAACCCTAGAGACCCACAGTTCTGCCATATCACTGGAGCTTGTAGGGGACCAATGACCTGGGGATAACCCCTGCCCAGGACCAGTTGTGGCTTTTTGTGCCGCCTATCGCGAAGAAGTGTGACACTTGGTAGGGAGCATACTCCACACTTGGCAATTCTGCTGCACTCCATTTACCAGGTGACATGGGAAAGCTCTTAGCTTAGACCATAAGCTGGGTCAAGATCCGGCAAGTCACTTAGACCTGCAGAAGTGCCAGCCACACGTTGGGGAAATCTACAATCGGCCGCAGAGGTAGAAGATAGCAATAGGGCTACTAACTGCCCTCTACGTATCCCCGGAATTGTGACCTACCAGGATCCTGGAGATGCTGTTTCTGGATGGAGTAAACTCAGTGGGAGGAGTGAGTGGCTCAGAGCTGTGCTAAGGGTGGCCCGGGACAGATGCTGTTGGTACCTGACCTGCATACGCTTTTTTTTTTTTTTTTGACAGGCAGAGTGGATAGTGAGAGAGTGAGACAGAGAGAAAGGTCTTCCTTTTGCTGTTGGTTCACCCTCCAATGGCCGCCGTGGCTGGCGTGCTGCGGCCGGCACACCGCGCTGATCCGAAACCAGGAGCCAGGTGCTTCTCCTGGTCTCCCGTGGGGTGCAGGGCCCAAGCACTTGGACCATCCTCCACTGCCTTCCCGGGCCACAGCAGAGAGCTGGCCTGGAAGAGGGGCAACCGGGACAGAATCCGGCGCCCTGACCTGGACTAGAACCCGGTGTGCCGGCGCCGCTAGGAGGAGGATTAGCCTATTGAGCCACAGCGCCAGCCCTGCATACGCTTTACCTGCTGTGAGTACCTGACTCAGACCTCAGACTGGCATGAGCGGACGAAGGTCCTTCAGGGGGCACTGCCTGTGGTGCATTGAGTGTTCTGATGAGAGCTTGCCCTGGGCTTTGTGCGAAGTCACTTTCTGTGGCAACCACATGTTTACTTAGCTCCCCACCTCTCCTGCTTCCCTCACTCCTAAGACTGTGTCTCCCAATAAATCAGCTGAGCAAAAAGTCTCACCCAGGATCTGCCTCCAGATGAAATACTCATTTATATATGTGTGTGTTTATTATTTTTATACACAATACCGATTTTCTGATGCCACTGTCCAGGTGATATTATACAAACCCAGTTGTTACGTGTTCAGCCAGGGGATGCCCCACGTGTACTAAGCTCAATTTACCTTGTGACTTCTCATATCTCAGTTAAATACTTCCAATCCCTGTGTTTTGAAGGATGGAGGATTTTGCACTAGGAAAAATATGACTAGTTCCAGCAGAGTTGGTAGGTGGAGTCACATCACGTGATTGACTTCCACTTCCTCAATTCCACCACGTGCATGTACTTCAAAATGTTGGTGGAAAACAGAATGCAAAAGTAAGTTTATTTTAGGGCAAATCAATTTTGAAATCCATGCATGTTTTTTCATAATATGCACTTCGGATGAACTTTTAGGAGACCCCACATATATATGGGCTTCAAAACTTTTTGCATCAAAATCAACTTATTTTTTCAATTCATTTCCCATGAACTTTTTGCAGTATCCTCATAGATGATCAAGAGAAAGGAAGAGAGAGAGAGAGAGAGAGAGAGAGACTTTTATTTACCTATTGTCTTTCTCTTTCACAGCTCAAAATCAAGGAGAAATAAAAGGAATTAATTTTTGGCATTTTAGCTTTGGCGAGCCCAGATTTTGGAGATTTTAAAGGTTTCTAAGGAGGATTTTGACAATACCTATTGTCACCTTGCCTGCCCGATTTTAAAGCAGACTCTTCTAGTTCATGTAAGACTCAACTGTGACATGCCATTGAGTGATTCCATAACCTACCTAAACTCTTCTTTGCAGTGTAGGCGTCTCTGCTTTGGTCCGAATTGGTGAAGTTTGACTAAACATGGACAGCAAATGAATTGCAAATTATATGTAAATGTGTATAAATTAGCACCAGTTATTAGAGTAATTTGCATCGACAGCTCTATAATTAGGTAGCAACCTGGGAGAAAAGGGCAGTGGGCAGGGGACCCAGGAAGATGGGAAGGCAGTCCCAAAGTCCTGGGGTCCCCACCTCTATGTTAATGAGGCTCAGTCCTCCCTTCCCCAGACCCCTTAGCACAGACCTTGGGGATCTAATATCCCTCCTCTGGCTGTCAGATATCTAGCTCTTGCTGAGGTTGCAGACCCTCCTGGGTGCTGCTCAGAAGTCTTGGCTTTTCCTGGTCGCTGTGGCACAGCGAGAGTTCACGGCATTTGGAACAGAGGAGTCTCAGGTCTACTGCTTCCCGGGTAACTTTGGCCAGATCACTCTTTGATCCGCAGTTTCCTCATCTACAGAATGGGATTTATAACAAATACTCGCTCCCATACTGTCTCTCAGCATCACTACGTGGTTTAGATGAGACTGTCTCTGTGAAGTGTACTGTACTCTATACACGTCGTGGGTTACCATGACATCTGAGATCACCTCACCCCCCTCTGGCAGCTCCAGGTTCACCGCCCTTCTGTGCCATTGCCTCCCTTTGCCCACAGCAGGGATCACCAAGGAGAGTTCAGTCCCCTGCCTTCTATTCTCCCGGCTCTGCTTGGCCTCGCACTCCACTTGGATGCAGGTTTGCTGAGGCCGGGGATGGTGCCCTCACTGCCACCCTCGACACCCTCCTGTGAATGCGACCTCTTGGGGCCCGTGTCTGTCTAGGGGCTTCTCTAGGAGGTTTCTTTCTCTCTGTCCCTTTAGCCTGGAGCAAGAAGAGAAATAGCACTAATCCCTTCTCTCCTTGTTATTAACTACCCTTTGAGAAGCCGCTCTGGCGGCCAAAGAAGGTAGCTACAGGTGCGCATACGGGCTAGAAAGGGTGCAGTTGAGCTGGCGCCGCGGCTCAACAGGCTAATCCTCTGCCTTGCGGCGCCGGCACACCGGGTTCTAGTCCCGGTCGGGGCACCGGATTCAGTCCCGGTTGCCCCTCTTCCAGGCCAGCTCTCTGCTGTGGCCCGGGAGTGCAGTGGAGGATGGCCCAAGTGCTTGGGCCCTGCACCCCATGGGAGACCAGGAGAAGCACCTGGCTCCTGCCATCGGATCAGCGCGGTGTGCCGGCCGCAGCGCACTGGCTGTGGCGGCCATTGGAGGGTGAACCAACGGCAAAGGAAGACCTTTCTCTCTCTCTCTCTCTCTCACTGTCCACTCTGCCTGTCAAAAAAAAAAAAAAAAGGGGTGCAGTTGGAAAGTGACCACCCACTTGCCTTTGCAATGACTCCCTCTGGTTCTTCTTTTAGCAGATGTCTCATCGTTATCTGCCATGCAAACGTGTCCATGCTCTGACCCTAGCCTGGAGGTCAGCTGGTGGCTGGAGGAAGAGCTCTGAGGGGAGGGGCACTCATCGTGGATGATCACGGTGTGTGGGATCAGAACCAGGGACGGTTCTTGCTCCGGAACCTTGAGCTTTCTGAGTCTCCTGTCTCCTTCAGAGAGCACTGGTGAGGTCAAATGGGATTTCAGATGTAGACAGAACCAGCTCTTGTCTCATTATCCTCAAGGATACCCAGCCCAGACCCGGCAGTCTTCAGGTCTTGCCCACCTGTGCAGTCTCGCAGCTGTCCCCCTACCCCTTGACACACACACACACCATGGCAGAGGTGAAAAACTGCTGCTCCCTCCCACGATCCTCCTTCACTACCGTCTCCTCCCTGAATGGCTTGTCCAGTGCCTAGGACGTCATTCATCCATTCAAGAGAGCACCTAGTGCGTGCCATCACTATGCTGAGCACGGGGCCGTGGAGGGGAGCCACACGAGGATGGGCCCTTTGCTCCCGGAGCTCACATTTGCTGACCGTGCAGCACTCAGCTTTGCCTGGCTCAGGAGCTTCGAGCACCCCCTCCTTGGTATCTTGCCACCCTTGACGTGCCCCCACCCTCCTGCCTTTTCATCACACCGACTCACACACACTCCGCCCCTCTTCTCGATCTTACCCTTCTCCCTTTTCTTCTTGCTCTATCCCCCCTTCCCACTGGCATCTCTTCTTTGTCCTTTCTTAGGGTTTATGAGGCCAATCCCTGAAATGAGAAGGTAACTACATTCAGACAGATAAAAGAAAGCCCTTCTTATCCCAGCAGATAATTAATTTGTGTCACTTGCTGGTCATGGAACGTAATTGAGGCCAAGGGCTTCAGCAGCCCTGAGAAGGAATGAGACACGCAGTCGTGCCAGGGGGACCGCATCACTCACTCTGCTCTCCCGTCCCTGGAGGCTGAGGTGAGTGAGCCCTGCCCTGTCGTGGGCTGTGTGGAGCGTCTCAGCTCATCAGAGGCCGGGGCTGGGGCCAGCACTCACTTACCCCATGGTGAGCAGACAGAGCGCTTCCTGGCACCAGGGACGTGTGGACAAAGGGGAACGCGGCAGAAATATGAAGCCTTGGATTCAAGTCCCGGGTCTGTCATGTTACTCACTGAATGGCCCAAATCCCTTACCTTCTCAAAGCCTCCGGTGCCTTGAAATCCTGGGTATTTCTCCTCCAGGGCAGCTAAGCAGCCCTGGGAATCGTAGGATATGAAAGAGGGTGGCAAGTTGTGGGCTGGCCAGGGTCGAGTGGGCCAGGGGTGCTCCCTGTCTCTCCCGTCTGGGTGCAGTGAAAGGCTGCATGCACGCTGGAGAAGAGGAACTGTCCCCCAGAGGCCCAGCGTCCAAAACTGCAGACAACGATCCTGGTTGAACAGACCGCCCGACGGGCATGCGGTGACCTCGGGGGAGATGCTGGCAGCTGAAGCCATCTCAGCGTCGCTGAGTGCCAGGTTGCATCCAGACCAGATCAGCCGGGGAGTCTGGGCAAGGCCTCTTTCCCTTCCTGACTCTAAGTTTCCTCATCTGCAAAGTGAACATCAGGGGTTGGAGCGGAGACAATTGAACTTGACCATGGTTGCTCAGTGTCGGCTCCTCGGAAGACCAGAGAAGCCTTTTCAAGGAAAAAAAAAAGAATGCAAGAAGTTTGAGAAATGCTGCATTGGACACATTCATGATAGATAAATGATAGATGATTGACAGATGATAGATGGTTGATAGATAGCTAAATGATAGATAAAGAGATGGTAGATGACAGATAAAGAGATGATAGATACATGATAGGTAGATAGGTGCATAGAGAAATAATCAGAGGGCAGGTTAGCATACTACATCTCCTAAAAATCCTTTAACAGGAAATACTGTTTGTGTTTCGCCTGGTCTGTCCGGACCACATTTTGCAGAATCCTTGTCGATTTGATGCTCCCAGGAACATGCCTTGAGCAGCATGTGACAAAGTGGTCCTTTGAGTGGTTGCCTGTCAACCCACGCAGTCGCCCTACACGAGCTGGGGAGGGGAGGAGGGACCTGCACTCACACCAAGAACCGCCAGTGGTCAGTGCCTTGCTGTTGAATCAGTCTGTGATCTCCATCTTCCCAATGATGGGTGACTACGCACTGTGTGAGCTGAGTCTCAGGCAGCAGGTGCAAAGCCCTCATATTCTACCTGTAGAATATGCAGCATCTCTCAGCACTTCCACAAAACATGCCTGGAGCACTGAACTTGGGCCAGGGACGGCACTGATTGCTGGAGACACAGAGATGAGCCAGGCACAGTCCTTGCTGGTGAGGTACCACCAGGCTGGGCGAGGCAGGGGGCAGGCAGCAGCATATCAACAGGTAGCATCACCAGTGTGTAGCATCCCCTGGGATGTTTGCTAAAAATTCATACCCTGGGCCTCTGCCTTAGTTCCTGAGGCTCATAACCTCTGGGGTGGGGTCCAGGCGCCTGACTAGGTTGGGTAATTACTGCAGTCCTTTGACAGGAGTCACGGGAAAGCACGCCCTTAGCCGGAGTGCCAGCTGGGTGGCCCTGCACAATGCTGCCATCTCTCCCGGCCTGTTTGTGTGTTGAAGCTGCTGTTCACGGGAGGACTGAAGAGGGAACGGAAGTCGCTCGGCACATGGGGAGTGTCCTCAGTGTGTCTGTTCTGGTGCAGCAGAAGCTAGAAGACAGAGCACTCGCCCCCTATGGCCACTTCATGGGCCTTGCCTCAAAGGCCAGGGCGGGCCAGCCCAGGGCCTGGACATGGCTCAAACTGGGCTGAGCAGGAAGGGCACAGCGCTGCTCCTGGGGAACAGGAGGCGTCAATGAGCTGCAGACGTGGGCGGGGCAGGGGAGCAGGTTGTTCAGTGCTTCTACGAGGGAGGGTCTTGGGGCATTTATTCATTTCCGGTGGGCGTGCCCTATGGCCTTGCTAACTCTTTAAGGCCACGGGCTGGCCATTTGCCATCTCTTGTGTCCCCTCATCTGATGTTGTGCAAACAACAGATACTCAATAAAAACTTGTGGTTAATTGATGGCTGATCTGTTTCAGTGAGGAGGGCGGATGCCAGCTGTGACAGTTTTGTCCTCAATTTGGGTTCATTTCCACCTTTAAAGAGCTGGTGCATTATTATATTATCATATTATGCTAACCAAATATCTTAAAAAGACAGATAGTTAACAAACAGACTAGTAGATTAGGGAGTACCTGTGGGATTCATCCTAATCAACCAGCCTCCTTATCTGCCTATGATCAAGGCCCCCCGTCTTTATCACCCAGCCGAGTGAAGCAACATCCCAGGCTCCCAGAGGACTGGAACAGGATTTCAATTACATATCCATTTTTTTTATCACTTCACTGAAATAACATGGACTCCCTGGCTCTAAATTGCTTAAAAAAAAAAAAAAAAACACCCAGTTTAACTTAAGGAGACAAATAGACACTAATTACAGAGCGAAGTGGAGTCCAAACATCAAGCAGTAGGCTGAGGGATGTCTTCTGTCACTCCTAATGCGAAGCTGGAAGAATGGGAAGTTTCCTCTGGTGCTTCTCCACGCCCAGGAGCCCCTCCCCCGGGGGGAGGGGTAAAAAGGAGCCATCTGTGGAGAGAAGTTTGGATGTTCCTCTTTTAGCCCTGGCAAGCTATTAACTTGAAGACCATGGCATCTGTTTCTTTCGTATAATAATCCGTGCCGTTGTCTACATTCTTATCTGCGTGCTAAATCCTCGTTGCACTGCAGCTTCCAGTGAGAAGAATGAGAATGCACAGGTACTGGGAGAGCCAGCTTGGGCCGGTTCCACCTGACCTTGGCCAAGTCGTTTGCCCTGTCCTGCGTCAGTTTCCTCTTTTATAAAGAGGGACCCGTGGGTGGGCTGGTAAGGATTTAACTGGCTCTCCCTGATGGAAAAAGCCCTGCGCTGTAGCCTTTGCCACTTTCCTTGGTGTAAATTTTCCCACCATGGCTGACACCACTGACTGTAGAGGTGAGAAGAGAGACATGCGGTGGCTGCCCTGAGCTGGCCCAAGACGGCTCTAGCACCCCACCCCACTCCCGCCATCCCGGCCAAGATCTTTTGCAGCTCTTCCCTCAAATGATAGTGGGATGGCTACAGTGTGCTCAGTTTGGCCTCCTCTCTGAGTAGGGGCACGCCCCAGCTGTTAAAGCGAAAAGGAGTTGGTAGCTCCAAGAGTCATCTGGCTTCTGCCCCTCTGCGCATGGGGTTGGCAGTAGAGACATCCTGTTTTCAACACTGAGATAAAAATAAAAGGCAGCATTTGTTCATTGTTTATATCAGTACTTAATGAGTATGTAATAACGCTTACTAAGAAAACGTAACAATCGGATTCGAATCTCCATTGAGTGGAAAAAGCGTCCTCTGTGTCTCTGTGTAGGAGAAGGTGGACATCACGTCCCATGTTGAGGAGTCTGACAAAGGACCTTCTCCCCATCGTCACTCCCCCATTCACATGTCAGCAAGGGCTCGGGGCTGTGCACCCACCAGACCGCTCAGCAATGGAACAAAGCCTGATAATCAGACACACAGTGCCAGTGCGCTGGGGTCGCCTGCCCCTCCACACAATGCCTCTCCCTCCAGAATCTCTGCGGACCCTTCCCTGTGTCCCACGGCCTCTCCAGGACCCACCATGGCGCAATCCTCGTCCTACCTTCACCATCATCATGGAGACACTTGTCCTAGCTCCAAACAGACTGTGACCTTCTTGAAGGAGGAGATTAGGCCGTATTAATCATTCAAAAATTTCCTTCAGTGTACTTAATATATTCTTTGGATTTTAATTGAATTTGTTTGACTAGAAATGGTGCAGTTTCTCAATATAAGAAGGGCTTTAAAAAATGAGTTCTGAAGTTACACTGTATTAAAGAATATGCAGAATATTATCCAGGAATATTGGTGTTAGAGCAATAGTGGAGACCAGATTCTTAGTATGCTATATGGGATGCCAAAAATTATTCTCTACCTCACACTTGACATTGCAACATCACTCGCTGTCTTCAATAGACTATCCATCCATTCACATACCTGCTAATTTTATCGTTGAAATTGGTGGAACAAGATTTTCAATATCTACTAGGCAATACATCATTGCTAGGAGCTCTGGGAGATATAGAAGTGATGTAATAGCTGGTGCCACAGCTCACTAGGCTAATCCTCCGCCTGCAGCGCCGGCACCCCGGGTTCTAGTCCTGGTCAGGGTGCTGGATTCTGTCCCGGTTGCTCCTCTTCCAGTCTAGCTCTCTGCTGTGGCCAGGGAGTGCAGTGGAAGATGGCCCAAGTCCTTGGGCCCTGCACCCGCATGGGAGACCAGGAGAAGCACCTGGCTCCTGGCTTTGGATCAGTGCGGTGTGCTGGCCGCAGTGGCCACTGGGGGGTGAACCAATGGAAAAGGAAGACCTTTCTCTCTCTCTCTCTCTGTCACTGTCCACTCTGCCTGTCAAAAAAAAAAAAAAAAGAATTGGTATAATAAAATGTATGCCTTCAGCAAGCCTGGACCTGGGGAGGGAGGTGAGATAAATATACGTGACCCAAGCCTTGATAGATGAAGTAGAATTTGGGCAAGAAGGGGAGAGAGAAAAGAAGAAGGAAATTGAGAAGCATATGGGAAGAGACAGAGTAACAAAGATAAAGAGGGAGGAAAGGAGGTAACTGCAGGAAGCGGTGGAAGTGGCGAGAACAGAGCGAGATGATAGGAATGGACTGTTGACTGGCGGGTGTGTAGTTTCCATGTTGGGAGATATGATTACAGGTTTTCCAAAAGACACAAGGCTTTGAACCTCTGTTGAGTGTGGACTTTTTCTAACAAGCGGTGGCAAGCAACCAAAAGCCGAGGAGGTAGCCCGACGGTCATCCCCGGGGCCAATCACTACAGTCAGAGGGTGTAAGGCAGTGGGAGCTGTCAGCAATACTGGGATCCTGGGATTTAGGACAGTGTGGCGTGAACCAGCAAGGGCAGGAGGAGAAGGAAGGATCAGGATGACAGGGGACTCCTCAGGCTGCACAGGATCTGCCTCTTCACTTCCAGGACAGGGAATCCACTGTCCCACACCATCACACTGGTAACGTGGACACTGTGTTAGATGAGGACAGAGCCCCAGAGAGAGACCAGGGCCATGGAGGAATACCTGGAATGCATCTTCATAGAGATGGGAGCCACAGCCAGGAGCAGAATTACAGAGAGAGAGAGAGAGAGAGAGAGAGAGAGAGAGAGAATCAGAAGGAGAGAGTGAGAGATCTTCCATCCGTTGGTTCACTCCCCAAATGTTTGCAATGGCTGCATCTGAAACAGGCTGAATCCAGACGCCAGGAGCTTCATTGGCATCTCTACCATGGGTGCAGGGACCCAGGGACTTGGGTCATCTTCTACTTCTTTCCCAGGCCCATTAACAGGGAGCAGCTGGGATTTGAACCAGCGCCCATATGGATCCTGGTGCTGCAGATGGTGGCTTAATTCTCTGTGCCACGGTGCCAGCCCTTAACTTAATCCTTTAAAGGAATAAACAGATTTTTTCCCTTTGGGGGATCTTTGTTTAATGGACCTTAATAGGAGGAGGGTCCCAAAATCAACACATGAGAGCAGTAAAGTACTTGGTAGGCAAAGGAGGATGATCTAGAGTCACCAGCGAGGGGACTTGTGGGAAGAGACAGTAGTGGATGACGTTAAATTATGCAAAGCTGGAGGAGGTTGGAGACAGAGAGGAAGGCTCCAGGTCACACTGTTGTAAGATCCCTTGTAAGTCGGGGGATGGGGGGTCGGCGAGTTAAGCCTGGGCGGAGGGAAGAGAAGTGAGCGAGACAAAGTCCCTGCCTTTGGGGCGCTTACATCCCAATAGACAGAAAACAATGAAGCCCTGTGAGGTAGTAGGGAGGGCTAGACTTCTGCTCCGCAAGCAGAGAAGGGCCCGTGGCGAGAGACATTCGGGGAGATCTGGGTGCCCAAGAGCAAGTCACAGGCAGGGCCGGAAGGGAGAAGTCTCATCTGTGGGTGCAAAGGTCCTGAGGTGGCAGGGGCTTGACTTGTTCAAGGAAGGGGCAGAAGTCCAGCGCAGCAGTAAGCTGGTTGGGGGTGGGAGGACAGCCAAGTGAGCTTGACTCTCGTAGGGCCTTCGAGTCCGGGGTGAGAGTTTTAGATTTCATGACAAGTGCAAGAGTAGAAGTTCGTGGAGGGCCTGAAGCAAGAGAAAGACATAATAAGAGTTAGGTTGAAAATGCTACCCTGGCAACTCCAACAGCTGTTGTTACACCAACGCTCATAGTGTCATCATTTGACAGAACCCTCACAGCAATCCACACGGCCATCCCCCGAATGCGGTGGGTACCTACAATAGAACGCTCTTCATCAGAAGAAGCAATAAAATGCTGATCCAGGCTCCCACATGGATGGGGCCTGAAGACACGACCCTGAATAAAATAAGCCAGAGACAAACGCCCCTGTGTGATCCCACTTACCTGAGTTAACAAGTACAGAGCCAGAGAGCAGGTCGAGGTTACCATAGGCTGAGGGGAGAGGAACATGGAGTTAGCATCCAGCGGGTAGAAAGCTTTTGGTTGGGGTGATGGAAAAGTCTGGAAGTAAACCGTGGTGGTGGGTGTCCTTCATTGGGAATGTACTCAATGCCACTGAATTGTACACCTCAAAATGGTGGAAATGGCAAATTTTATGTTGTATCTTATCATAATCTAAAAAAAAAAAAAAACTCACAAACCAGTTGCTGTGGCTGCTGGGTGGGGTCGAGATTGTGGGCTGGCTTGGCAGGGAGAGCAGGGGAAGACCCATGGGCGCTGCCGATGGCTCGGGCAGAGAGGTGGCTGAGCTGCAGGACTGACCTGAGGCAGGGTGCTGCCAGGTGCCCGGTGCACAGTGATGAGGGTCTGACAGACTTTCAGGGCCTTGTCCTGAGGCCCAGGGTGCATGGTGGTGTCCTGTTAGGTTGCAGCTGAAGCGATGGCAGGGGTAGGGAGATGGTGCCTGCTTAGTGCCACCCAAGGGGCATATGGCATTGTAAAGACAGGTTTGGCCAGGGCTATGGCTCACTAGGCTAATCCTCCACCTGTGGCGCCGGCACCCCGGGTTCTAGTCCCGGTTGGGGCTCCGGATTCTGTCCCCGTTGCTCCTCTTCCAGTCCAGCTCTTTGCTGTGGCCTGAGAAGGCAGTGGAGGATGGCCCAAGTGCTTGGGCCCTGCATCTACATGGGAGACCAGGAGGAAGCACCTGGCTCTTGGCTTCGGATTGGCACAGTGTGCCAGCTGTAGCGGCCATTTAGGGGGTGAACCAACGGAAGGAAGACCTTTCTCTCTGTCTCTCTCTGTCACTGTCCACTCTGCCTGTCAAAAAAAAAAAAAAAAAAAAAAAAAAAGACAGGTTTGGACTCTCTTGGAAAAGCAAATGAACCCAAATTATTTCTAAGCAAGTAAGTGTGACCATAGAGGGTGTGCAGGAGCGGGGCCTGAGCCGCCCCTTGGTGGGGCTGCCATAGAGAAAGTACACGTGGCACTAGGGATCTCCAGAACCATCAACTTCGGGCGGACTCCTTCTCCTAAGTCTCTGGCGGTCTTTGCAAATGGGATTTCTGCTGCAGGTTCGAACAGAGCCAGGCTGCGGCCGTGGACAGCCGGGCACTGAGTCCGTGGTTGGGGACTTCCTATTTGAGACGATTGCCAAGAGCACTGTGGCCAGGGGGGTCCCCAGGGCCCGAGGGGGCGTTCCTGTTTTCCTTTCCTTTCTTCCTCCTTCCTCTGCTCCTTCTCCCCTTCCCCTCAACGTCACACTATCTGTCCCTACAGCAGGTGCTGGCAGCCAGGTGACACAGGCTCCTTCCCTGAACGCTGGGTCCCAGCTCTGCACTCCTGCAGCCACCAACAGATGGACAGATTGCGACCCACAACCCCCTTGGCTCCAATGGCCTCTTGCTGTGCGCCCATACTACACAGATGGGAAGTGGCTTTACTCCCCAGAGCCAATGAGCACAAACCCAGGCTGGGTAATTACAGTTGCACAAGCCCCTGGAGGCAGATATCCAGGGCAGATCCAGCACCAGGAAGCCCTTTGCCAGCAGGACTTGAGGGAACAGTCGTCTGAGCTGACTTTCTCCTTCCCCTGCTCTGTCCTTGGCCGTCCCTCCTGAACTTCAGACTGGCCCTGGAGAAGCAGGGGCTGCCGTGGTATGGAGAAAAGTCTTGCAGGGGCCTGCCTCAAGGAGCCACTGCCTGAATGTGCCTTGCTATAGACACTGGGCCCGAGATACAAAACCAGATAGTAGTCCTCCACCTGAGAGCTGTTTGTTGAGATCTGGGAACCGACAGGAGATGCAAACCCTGCAGTGGGGCTCAGATTTATTTTGAGATTTATTTATTATTTCTTTGAGATTTATTTTTTAAAACATTTATTTTATTTATTTGAAAGTCAGAGTTATACAGAAAGAGGAGAGGGAGAGAGAGAGAGAGAGAGGTCTTCCATCCGTTGATTCCCTCCCCAGATGGCTGAAACGGCCAGAGCTGCACCGATCCGAAGCCAGGAGCCAGTACCCAAGAGCTTCTTCTGGGTCTCCCACATGGGTGCAGGGGCCCAAGGACTTGGGCCATCTTCTACTGCTTTCCCAGGCCACAGCAGAGAGCTGGATTGGAAGTGGAGCCACCAGAACTCAAACCAGCACCCATATGGGATGCCGGTGCTTCAGGCCAGGGCATTGTTAACCCACTGTTCCATAGCGCCAGCCCCTTTGAGATTTATTTTGTATCTGATGCCCGGGGGTCACTGTTAGACAGAGCTGGACTGTGGAATCAAGGAACTCCCACCTGAGTGGCTGGGCTGGGATGGGGACCACACCCATGTGCCACGGGCCCCACGGCTGCCCTCTGCTGTCCCTCAGCACGCTAGGGCTCCTCTCTCCTGTTACCTTCAGGATCTGTGCAGAGCCCTCTGCTACAGGTGCGGCTGCTGCTCTCCGGCCTCGGGCCGAAGCCACCTGGTCATCTACCCGGTCCTCCACTGTCACCACAGGGGCTGCCTGTAACTCACTCAGTGTACCACCGCCAGAGGCACTGTTTCCCAATGCAAATCTGCTAGAGCCTTCCAGTTGGTTCCCTGCTGCTCTCCAGAAAACAGGCACAGGTGGCCCTAGCATGGGTCTTTTTTTCCTTCAGAACTTTTAAGAAACAACCCGCTGAAGACATTGTCGAAACCCACTGTAATTCCATTCTCCATCCTCATTTTTCTTTTTTGAGGTCTTTAGCTATAAGCATTTCTTTTGTGAGTTTAAATGTTAGTTTTTAAATTAAAAAACCAGGAACGTTGACTTCTCGCTGGAGTGCAGTGCTATGAACCTCAGCACTTGGGTGTCATCACGGTCAGAACCCGGAGCACTGCCATGGCTTCCCACACTTCGCCGGGCTGCCCGGTGTGGTCACACTGTCCCCCCTTCCTGACCACTGATGTGCACTGATTCGTTCTCCAATGGGATGGCTCTCTTTGAAAGATGTGACGCACATGGACCCATACGGTATAGAACTACCGAGAGCCATCCAATGTGTGTGTACAAAGGGGCTTCAAAAACTTTGAGGAATTAAAAGATATGTTCATTTTGATGCAAACATTTTTGAAATCCACGCATCATTTTCCCACAACACACATTTTTCCATGGATTCTGCAGACCCCTTATGTGAATATTGGTGTTTTCTCTCTTTCGTGTCTGAGCAGCATTCCGCTGCATGGGCCCACCCGGCCCGAGCTCCACTCTGCTCACCTACATGGCCCCTTGGTCTCCTGATGCTTGTCCCTGTGGTTCCTGCTTCTAGTACATTCTTCCCTCGCTCCTCCTCTTTGTCATCGCCTGGTCCTTCAGCCATCAGTGTGAACACCTCCTCTCTGGGGACACCCGGACTGTGGACAGGATTCTACCGTCCACCCACTCACCTGTTCCCTCCGCTATAGCGGGATCTCCCCGAGGACAAGTGTGCTGTTCACTGCCGTTTCTATCCCTGGCAGATGGCAATACATAGTTTTGAACTAAGGACTACTGTTTGGTTTTGAATCTCAGGCCCTGTATAGTTCGGAACATTTAATCAATGCCAACAGCTGCTTGGTGAACTGAGGACCGCTACGTGGAGTCCACCTCTCAATAATGCTTCTGCCCAGGCTGCTTTGCCAACCATTCCTAGTCTTCTGTGCCACCAACATCCCACCCCCAGGGTTCCAGAAAGGAACTGAGACAGCTTGCAATAGTGACACGCAACAATAAAATAAACATATAGATAAATGATTACAATGAAGTGAATGATGAGATTTTTGCAGAAAATGGAGTTGGAAGATAAGTTTATTTTGGTGCAGAAAAATTTGAAATTCATGCATAGGCTTTTCATTTTCCACGAACTCTTGGAGGATCCCTCCTAGAAACCTAAGGAAAAGGTAGAACACAGAAATTCTTATCACAACATCTGAGCTTCCTAGCAACCAAAGACAAAGGGGAAGTCCTCAGGAACAAGTTTTACACTGTTTGTTATGAAAATCATACAGTTTCCCCGGAGAAGCTGAAGCCAAGAGAAACTTCCCACGTGGGTCCTGGGAAAGTGACACAGAGATCTAGCAGGCAGTGTTTCAGGTACATCCATTCTCACACTAAATGTGAGAGACTCCTGAAGCTTCTTCAAGCATCTCTTCGGTGCAAACTTAAAACCGTACGCCTAAGCACAAGTCAGGAAATCTGCTTTCACAAGGAGTGAAAATCATCTGGTCTGGATACGCAGCTCTGATCGTCTGGCTTGATCCGGGGATAAAATCTAGCAGACCCATAGGAGTAGATGGGCTGCAAGTCCTTCAGAGAATCCTCCATGAATATTATTTCTCGCACCTGGGCTTTCCGTGATAGCCAGCAGCAATTTGAGTTTATATCTCGCAGGGTGGGTGCGAAGCACTGGCATTCTGCGCTGTCCACACAGGGTAGTCCCACCTCCTTTATGAACCGATCAAGACGGGACGGAACTGTCACCCCTTGTGGGATCAAGCTGCCTGGCCAAGGCTCTTGTTGGAGCAGGCTGCCATCGCCCTACCAAGCTCAGGTGGGCTAGCAGTGGAATAAAGGCAATGGGAGAGAAATGGAATCCCCCTTCTCGCCCACCCCCCACACACGCTTCGAAGCCCCAGATGTCTGCAATACCTGGACCGTCCCTTTGGAGGATTTGGTTCAGTTTCAGGAAGATTTGAGAGGGAGAAATTTCAGACAATCCCAGCTCCTGGGATTAGATCCACTGCAGACCATGCGAGTGTGAGCTGCTGTTTAGGTACAGAATGTGTTCCCAGTCTCAGTCCCACACAGGTGTACATGATGCTAGGCAGGTGGCGGGCTGGGCCAGGCTTGCTGGGGTTCTCATTTCACAGATGACACGAAGAGAGGTGACATGAGTCCCTGGGAGTCACTCAGCAGAATGTGTCAGAATGAGACTCATCTTTCCAGACTCATATCATGCGTTCTTCGTGCTTCCTGGTTAATATACTAGCATAACAGAATATTACATGCTAATGCAGGGTAATGGCTTCCTGGAGTAATAACCCAGAGAGGCAACCTTTACCGTTAGATCAAGGAGTTTCTGGGGCCGACGCTGTGGCACACAGTCGGTTAAGCTGCTGCCTGCAGTGCCAGCATCCCATATGGGCATCGGTTCGAGACCTGGCTGCTCCACTTCCGATCCAGCTCTCTGCTATGGCCTGGGAAAGCAGTAAGATGGTCCAAGTCCTTGGGCCCCTTCATTCACATGGGGGACTCAGAGAAATCTCCTGGCTCCTGGCTTCAGATCTGTGTGGCTCTGGCCATTGCGGTCAATTGGGGAATGGACCAGCAGATGGAAGACCTCTCTCTCTCTGTGTCTCTCCTTCTCTCTGTGTGTAACTCTGACTTTCAAATAAATAAATCAATCTTTAAAAAACGAAGAAGTGGCCGGCGCCGTGGCTCACTAGGCTAATCCTCCGCCTTGCGGCGCCGGCACACCGGGTTCTAGTCCCAGTCGGGGCGCCGGATTCTGTCCCGGTTGCCCTTCTTCCAGGCCAGCTCTCTGCTGTGGCCAGGGAGTGCAGTGGAGGATGGCTCAAGTACTTGGGCCCTGCACCTGCATGGGAGACCAGGAGAAGTACCTGGCTCCTGCCATCGGATCAGCGCGGCCACGGCGGCCATTGGAGGGTGAACCAACAGCAAAAGGAAGACCTTTCTCTCTGTCTCTCTCTCTCACTGTCCACTCTGCCTGTCAAAAAATAAAAAATAAAAAAGGAAGAAGTTTCTAGCTGCAATAAAAGGTATTTGGGCTAGATATTTGCAAGATGCTTCTGCTAGGGAGAGTTATGGGTCATAAGAACAAGTCATTGACAGAGATTCTGGAATTCTGTGTGCCACCCTTGATCTGGGGACAATTTTGGGAGATGCCCTCGTTAGAGACAGCCACGTGTCCCTTGAACTTCCACCTTATGCTTCTGAGGCCAAGCCTATGTAGTGGCCATTGACTGATCCATTCATGAAGCAACACCTTGTTGTGTTGGCCCAGAGCTGCACCAGTCTCAGCGGGAGACACCTTTCCCTAGCACAGACACAGGGGATCTCACAAGGGGACTCGTTTCAGAGAAGCGAGCAGCTGAGGGAACCCACAAGGGATGGTGAAGTCGCAGAGACAAGAGACATATCCAGCAGGGAGAACTAGGAAGGGCTGAGCTCGTGAACCCTGGAGCTGTGGAAGACAGGCTGAGTGCCAGAGCCGAAGCCACAGGGACCCTCCCGCCAGACACCTGCAGCTCAAGCAAGGAGGGAGTGGGGGAGAAGCCCCCGCCTCTTTCCGCTGCCATCTGAGCTCTATCTGATGCCCACACTGGCCACACCCAGCAAGGAGCCGTGGCCAAGCGAGCCTGGGAGGTGCAGTACTTGGAGTCTGGCGGCCGCGCGGGTCAGTGAAGGTGGAGAAGGGAGCTGTGAGGGCAAGTGGAGGCTGGGTGGCCACTCTAGCGGAGAAGGCGGACAAGACCCATCCACACAGAGGACGCGGTACAACAGCAATCGCAAGGAGAGCTGCGGAGATCAACAGAGCAGGGTGACAGTTCCGAGCAGGCAGGGCTGGCCTCCGAGCAGGTGACATTGCACAAGGGCCTGAGGGAAGTGAGGGGCCGGCCCAGGAGAGGACCTGGCGGCCTGATTCCAGAGAGGGGACCGGGAGGAAGCCTGGCTCCCCACTGTCCCTCTCCCCCAGGTCCCCGAGGGCAGCCCCAGGAAGCGGTCACAGCCCATCCCCCTGGGCAGCGATGTCCACAAAGCGTGGGGCCACCATGGGTGCGCCTGGGATCCCTGATGCCAAATGCGATCCCGGGCTTGCAGCTGCGCTGGGGAAGGCGGCTCGCCACGCATGCGCAGCCCCCACAGGGCCACGGGCAAAGTCCTGCTGAGTGAGGCGAGGCGGAAGCGCGGTGCTGGGGCTCCCCGCTTACTCAGTGAGAGCCGAGGGTGGGGAGCAAGGCGGCTGTCACCAACTGCCAGGCAGTGACCCAGAAAACGCTTCCCATGCCCGTGGCTTCTCCCCAGGCTTGGCAGAGTGGCAGCTGGTGGGCAGGTGGCGGGAGCCCCCACACATATGCAGCTAGGGTGGCTCCCCGCAGTGGGCTGGGGCTCCTGAATGGGCTGTAAATGGGATTGCGAGACTCACACCCACCTCCTCCAAATCACCCACTGTCTCTCTCTCCTCTCTCTCATGCACACACACACACGCGCGCGCGCGCGCGCGCGCGAGTGCCCTAGAAGCACAAGATTCCGTAAGGACATATAGCAGAAACCCTACACTAATATACAGTGCTTCCAGGAAGGCTTCCTGGAAGAATGGACATTTTAGATGAGACCAGAAGGCGGAAGAGCAGCTAGCCAAGCAAAGAGAGAGTGGGGAAACATTGGTGTGAGCAAGCTTGCCCAGCGTCGGGGACGGAGAGCAGGCCGGAATGACATGGAACTTATAGAGGGATTCTGGAAGAGAAGTAACCAACAGGTGGCAGCAGTGAGGGGTCCCCCGTGTGAGTCCCAGGCTGGGAAGGTGGCATTTCCTCTTCTCATCTCTGAGGGCTTTACAGCTTGCAAAATGCTTCCCTGCTTGTCATCGGTTTCCAGGCCAGAGTGATGATGGACAGCAGGGCTGGGACCGGGAACACGGCTGAGTTCAGAGGCTCCGTGACATTGAGCAGCTTGTTCAAGGGCACACGGCTAAGGGTCAGGACTGCTCTGTTACATTCCTGACTCCTATCTGCTGTTGCTCCCATGGTGACAGGCGTCTCCTCTCCAAGGGCAAACATAACCTCGCAGTGACGGGCACCACCTGTGCTTCCGCAGCCGCCAGACTGCAGGTGGGAACCCGCCGGCATGGAGAGCGGACACCCTGCTGGCAGGTGCGTGTGAGCACACCCAGCCTCCAGGGGCTTGCCCGGCACTGGGCTCTGGGGCTCCTCCACTCAGCCCAGGGCGTCCCAGGGCAGGACCCCAGCCTCGTTCCCAAGGAGGTGTTTTCTCCTAACATGATCAGAGGTTGTGAGTTCTCAAATTTTTAAATCTTGTTTTGTGGTGGTTTTGATGTCTTGGATTTCCCACCTCACCCAATGACCTTTAAATGTTTAACATATTTTATTTATTAGAGAGAGAGAGAGAGAGGAGAAAGAAAGAGAGTGAGCGAGCGCCTATCCACTACTTCACCCCTCAAATGCCTGCAATGGCTGGGCTAAGCTGGGAGCTGGAAACTCAGTTCAGGACTGCCCAGGGGGTGGCAGGAACCTGACCACTGGAGCGGTCACTGCTGCCTCCCAGGGTGTGCATTGGCAGGAAGCTGGAGGCAGGTGTTGGTGCTGGGACACAGGGAGAGACCCTGCAGCAGAGGTGCAGCAGGTGGCAGCAGTGAGGAGGCCGGGTCCACCCAGGCACTGGCATGTGGCACATGGGCATCTCAGCTACCAGGCCAAACACCACCCCAAAGCCTTTGATGCCGCCCTCCGTCTCTTGTGTCTTCTCTCTTGGGTACCTTCCTCCCTGGTTCTGCGGGCTCTGTAATCGGCCCCCAGCTCTCCCTCTTTCTCAGGCCTTGTCTTCCTTGCCTTCCATTCTTTGCGAGGCTGCCACAGCCCCTCTTCCCCAACTGGTGTTTCCCTCTCCATCATTTCCACAGCGACAGTCCTGGAAGGAGGAGCCCCAGGCTGCAGGAGAGCCAGGCTGGAGGCCTCGGATACGCTCCCCACACCCGTGCTTTGGGGAGTCGAGGGGGTGAGCAGTTATCAGGCATTGAAAGCCTTTGAGTGGGAGCGGGGAGAGGAGACCCAGACTCTGAAGGAAAGAGCAGTTACTAGTCACCAGGAGAAGAGAAAGAAAAGGAATTGGTCAGACAGCAGGTGGTCCAAGAAGGCTCGCACAGCCCCAATCAGCCCTGAATTTAATCAGGAGACAGGAATTAGATGCAGGCTAAGAAAGGCAGTGCTGCTGGCCTGGCTTTCCTGCCTTCCCAGCCAAGGGGAGTTAGAGAGGCGAGCCCCCAGGCATGCAGAGTGGACACCTGGGAATGTCAGAACAAGGGGAGGCTGAGGGAGGCAGATGTAGGTAGAGAGAAAGGGGACAGGTGGCTGCCAGCACGCCCTCCGCGGGTGTCAGACTCCTTCTGCAGCCACAGCCCACAGAGCACAGGGTCCCTTGTGGGTGAGCGCTTGTTCTCTCCATGATTTCCCGCTGCCATGGTTGGGTCACAGGCACAAGCATTATTTAAGTGAACCCAACAGTGGTTGAGGGCATCTTCAGGGATCAGGCTCTGGGCAGGTGTCAGGGATCAGTGATGAATAATCATGGTTCCTGCCCTGCCTTCGTTCACAGGGAGAGAGCCACAAAGGCAGGCGGACGAGTGACTCCGCCCACTGCCCATCACACCCAAGATGGCACCTGCCAAGGCCGGGAGACTCCACTCTGCCTGGGGGGCTGGGAGAGCTCCACAGAGCATGGCCTCTCAGCCAGGGCATGGGAAATCCGGGAACGTTAGCCCGGCGGGCAGAGGCCGGGTGACCCTGTGGAAGGAAGCTCAGAATCATCATGCATATGCTGGGTCTGGAGAACTCACGGGGATGTGGGAGCAAGAGGGACAACCGGGGACAGGCTGGACCCCTTGGGCGCTCTGCTGGACAAGCCCAGCCCCCGCTGGCCCAGGTGACTCAGCTGGGCTGCTCAGCGAGGGTGAGGGGCCCAGGAGGGCTTGCTCAGACACGAGAGGGGAGTGGGGTTTTTGAGAGCCTGGCGCCTGGGGAAGCTCTGGTGGCAGGGCCTGCCCTCCTCTGCACGGTTGCTCCCAGTCCTGGAAGAGCGTCCTCCACTCCCCCAGCCACCCACTCCTGCCCACCTGTGACCACTTCACGCAGAGTTCGTTGTTCCTTTGCACCTGCCCCAGCTTCATTCGACAGCAGAAATGCGAGGAGAGGCCTGAGAAGGCCAAGGAAAGATAAAGCAAAATCCCTTTAGAAGAAGTGTCTCTATAAATGAGTACGATTTGCAGAGCAGTCAGCAAGTTCTATGAAGAGTCTGTGGCCTGCAGCATCGGCATCCCATATGGGTGCCAGTTCACGTCCTGGCTGCTGTGCCTCTGATACAACTCCCTGCTAATGGCTTGGGAGGGCAGCAGAGGATGGTCCGAGTCCTTGGGCCCCTGCACTCGCATAGGAGACCTAGAAGAAGCTCCTGGCTCCTGGCTTCAGATCAGCTCAGCTCTGGCCATTGCAGCCACCTGGGGAGTGAGCCAGCACACGCCTTTCTCTCTCGCTGTCTCTCCCTCTTTTTCTTTCTGTAACTCTGCCTTTCAGATAATTAAAATTATTTTTAAGAGTCTGCTTAAAACCTCAAATGGTTCCCCACCAGTTTAAAGGTAAAATGCAAACTCCCTGGTGTCCTGCACAGGCTCCCCACACCGGCTCTGTTTGCTGTCTGTTATTACCCTCCCCAATCCTCTCTGCTTTCACGTCTAGGCCCTGATACCATCAAGCCGCTAGCAGCTCCTGTGTCGTCCTCTGCTGTCAAGACTTGCAGCTCGCTATTTTCTCTGCCTGGAGTTTCCTTCTTCACCTTGCCCACCAGGCTACCATTTCCCATGATTTTCACAGCAAGTAAATCCTAGTCTTGGCCACCCCTCTCTCGCTTGGCTCAGTTAGAAGCAGTTCCCTAGAGCTCTGGGAGTATGTCTCTGCTACAGTTGGAGCCTTCACCAAATGGTGTCATTTGTGTATCACCATGGTAGAAGCTCCCTCTCCCATCTTTGTGTTCTGTGCCTGGGACAGTTCCTGGCATATAATATGTGCTCAATGAAGGCCTAGGGAAAGCATGGATGAGCTATAAAAATTATTCTATCCCTTGACCTAGTAATCTCAATTCTAGGAGTTTATCCTAATGAAATATTACAGAAGAAGGAAAAAGAAATGTGCATGTAAGTATTCATGGCCAGGTTATCTTCATTAGTAGCAAACCAGAAGCAATCTAAATGCCAACAATAGGGGAATTGTTAAATGAGTTACAGACTATTGTACTGCCATTAAAAAGAATAACTAGTGAAACCGCGTAACAATGTAGAAAATGTTTCCCACACAATCTATGGTTTTAAAAAATGTATACACGTTGTACGCTCACTCTGATTATAATTATCTAAAACGAAGAGCAAGGGCTAAAAGAGAATATACAAAAAGAAAATTAGTTGTTGCATTGGGTTTAGTCAACTAAAGTGATTTATTTTCCTGCTCTAAAACTCCTTTTAATGCTATTATGATAATATTTATGTGGAGAAAGGAAATAGCAATTCAGTTCATGAGCCATGCAATCCGGGGCTCTGCCTCTAAGAAGGGTTTTGAGGAAAGTGTTTTCCTTCTGAACAATGGCCTTAAGAAGATGCGGCTAGGCCCCGGATGCCTTGGCTTCTCCCGCTAGGACCCGGCGAACCGTAACGCATTCACACACTCAGAAAGCTTCTGGTGTTTGCAGCCCACAATGGCACAAATATGGGTCCTAACTACTTTAGCTTTTCCCCTCCCAGGCCAAGCAAGAGCCTGATCTTTATGAATTTGCCTCAAGCGCTTGAGGCTGCCACCCTCATCTCCCTGTAATTCCCCTGGGACCTACACCTTATCAGGCGTGTGCTTGCGTGCTCACTGTGTACCAAAGGCTGGCCACGCGTCTGGCTGGGTGACAAGCCAGCCCTGTTTGGTTTTAGAACTGGAAGTCTGGCGTCAGCGCGGCTGGTCACCCTGGTAGCGAGCTTTGCTGTCGTGCACTGGAGTTAAAGTTACAAAGCAGGTGGACAACAAGCTGCTGTCCTCAGGGTGCGCACATCCCAAAAAGCAGGAAATGATCCAAAGAGTCACCGGCAGTTCTAACAGGTTACAAAGGTTGGCACCAGCTGCTATGAATACCAAGAATCAAAGGTGATGCTTTTTGGGCACACATCTGTGTGTGTGTGTGTGTGTGTGTTTGGGGCAATGGATGATCCACAGGGGAGATAGGATTGGAGCTGGACATGGAGAGAAATGTAGACTTTATCCAGGCAGACCAACAAGGCCTCAGGTCTGAGCTCGCCCAGCGTTCTGTGTGTGCTTCCACGGTTGCTTTCTCCGGGGAAAGCACAGTGTTCCCGTGGGATCCAGCACCCTTCTGCACATGACCCAGCAGTTGGCCTTGAATTTCTTTTTTAAAGATTTATTTATTTGCTTGAAAGGCAAAGAGAGAGAGAGAGAGAGAGAGAGAGAGAGAGAATCTTCCATCTACTGGTTCACTCCCCAAATGGTCACAATGGGTGGAGCTGAGCTAGGCTGCAACCCAGAGCCAGGAGCTTCTTCTTGGTCTCCCACATGAGTGCAGAGCCCCAAGGACTTGGGCCATCTTCTACTGCTTTCCCAGACCACAGCAGAGAGCTGGATCAGAAGTGGAGCAGCCAAGACTCGAACCGGTGCCCATATGGGATGCTGACATAGCAGTCAGCGGCTTTACCCACTGCACCACTGCGCCACAGAGCCGGCCCCTCAGTTGGCCTTTTCTGTCATCTGCTCGTGTGTTCTAGTCTTCTTCAAACAGAAAGGGCCCAGTCTTGAGTGCCTGTTCCTGCTCACATTTGCCAGCTACACGTGTGTAACTCGAGAATGAAGTCTGAACGCTGTGCTCCTGGCTTCAGTGTGGCGTTGTGTCCTCTATGCTTTTTCATCCCAAACACCTGCCCCAGGCAGCCCTTTCCGGGCCTGGTCTGCTTGTATGGCTTCCACCATCAAGGAGTGATGGCTCGAGGGGTACGGAGGGTATGGACTGAACTGGGTCCCCCTCTAATCCCTCTGTTGAAGCTGTAAGCTCCAATGCGGCTATATTGCCACATAGGGCCTATCAGGAGGTGGGGAAGATTAAGGCGGGGTCACAGGCTGGGGCCCTAATCCAATAGCACTGGTGACCTTATAAGAAGAGAAAAAGACACTAGATGTCTCTCTTTCTCTCTCTTCAGAGGAAAAGGCATGTGAGGACCGGGGAGAAGGTGGCCTCCTACGAGCCAGCAAGGGAATCTTACCAGGAACAGAATTTGCCGGCGTCATGCTGTTGGACATTTAACCTGCAGAAACTAAGTGCTGGGGCGAGCCCTGGGGCACGGTGGGTGGAGCTGTGCTTCAGACGCCAGCATCCCCTCTGGGTCAAGTCCTGGCTGTTTCAGTTCCTCTCTGGCTTCTTGCTGATGCACCTGCCTGGGAAGGCAACAGGCGACTGTCCAAGTATGTGGGTCCCTGCCACCCATGCAGGAGACCTGGGTGGGGCTCCTGGCTCCCAGCTTCAGCCTGGCCTAGCCCTGGCTGTGGTGGCCATTTGGGGAGTGAGGCAGTGCATGGGTGATCTCTCTCTCTCTCTCTTGTACTCTGTTATGGCAGCCTGAGTAGACTGCGGTACTGATGCTCTGTGGCTGAACTGTAGCACCTAGGAATAGGGACCCACCTTAGGTCCTGCTCTGGGCTCCATGGTGGGGCCAGACATGGAGTCGGTGATCAGTGTAACCCTCCTCACCTATTGAGGGCTGGCCAGGAGACAGCAGATCTTCAGTGCCAGGGGGAGGGAGCTGGGGTCTTCTGTAGGAAAAGCCCAGAAGCATCAAGCCTGCGGGCCCATGAGCCAGAGCCAGCCCTGTTCCCTTTCTCCTTAGAGGCCTTTCCTCCCTGACACAGAAGACATAGATCACGCTGCGGGGCTGTTCCAAACACCTGTTGGAATTGCAGGCCAGAGTCTGGAGACTGCCAGAGTTCTAGAATCATCCCCTGCTCATTGCTAGGCTGTGTGATACTCACAGCCAGGGTTGGGCACAGGGACCTCACACATCTCCCTGCTTTACAGGTGACAAAACTGGGGCCTGGTGGCCAAAGGCCTTGTACAAGGTCACACGTGTGTGAACCAAGAGAGTGGCCCTGCGGTGCGGGTCTATTGCCTCTGCTGCCGGCGATTCTCCCACCCCCTGCCCCAGGAGCTGGGAGCCCCTCCCTGGGGTCTGCGGGGCGCAGGCCGTCTGGGATCAGCTCCTGCAGGAGACCCTGCTTCTGAGTACATTTCCTGGGCTGAGAAGAGTAGCCTGGAGCTATTCATTCGACAATTGCTCCTTTCAGGCCAGATTTGTTTTTTGATTTGTTTTCTGTTTGTCTTTTTCTTCTGGGGAGGGAGGGAGAGGTGGGGGGGAGCCTCGGTTTTTCCTGAGAGCTTTGTATTTATTTCTGCTTCTGTTGTGCGGGGATTTTAAATGACGATGCTTTGATTTTTTCTGCCTCCTTGGGAGACTTGTGCAATTTAAAAAAAAAACATACTGGCTCTGGTGGTACATTTCTGCTCATCTTTGCCTGTTTTGGAAAACCCAGGGCCTCAATGCCGACTCTGTGGCTGTCTGTTTTCCTTCTCCCCATCTTTCATGGGGCATAGGAAAGCCATCGGCTCCATGGGCTTCGCTGAAGCTGAGTGAGGGGAAGAGAGGGAGAAAGCGCCAGGTACCAAGCGTAACTCTATGCATGAGCACCAGCATCCTTGCCGCTCTGCCAGTCTGCGGTGAGTACTTGAGCTTGAACCTGCGACCGTGACCTCACGGCTGTGAGAAGCCATTACACGGTCGGAAGAGAAGGTGGGTGGGCGTGCATTTGATTTTGGTCAAGTGTAGACATTTCCGGGAGCAGACGCTGAATATGATTCCGTGTGTGTGTGCCCTGGCAGGTTGAACAAGGAACCGTAGTTACCCTGTGAGCAAGTAGGCAAACGTGCAGAAAGACATGGGCGGAAACGAGGAGGGCATGGTGCACAGAGCCCAGATAGAGCAGAACCAGACAGAAAACCGGGGGTCAGGTCTCCATCCAGCGCCTGACCATGGTGCAATGTGTTTTTAAGCGTTCTTTGGAACGAGCAGAGATGTGTGCATACCTTTGTGTTTCTGTTCATGTGAGCCTGTGAGCACAGCAGGGTGTGTCTTTGTGTTCCTGTGGGTGCACATTCCTGGGTGTGAGCGGCGCTCTGTGCACACGTGTTTACAGGGGACCAGGAGGAGAGCAGCCTGAGCTGCATGTCCTAACACAGGGGTGCGTTTGCACGGTGCTCCCCTGTGTTTGCATTTGCTGTATTCGCAACCCCAGGGAATTCTAGACAGCAGCAGTGACCACAACAAAGAGGAATGGGAAGCAGAATAAGCCTGCACACATTTCTGGAACCTCAGGAGCGGGCCCCACGCCGGCTTGATTTCAGCAGTTTCTGTTACCATGGCTATTGCTAGAAAGACTCTGCTGCTGGCTTCTCTGTTCATTTTTAAATTCCCAGCCCTGTGGCGCTCCCTTCTGAGTCTCAGTCCCCTTCCCTTGGTGCTTCCTTCCTTCTCAGATGGGAAGAGGAGAGCCAATTCCCTCCCAGGATGGGTGGCTGTGCACCCGCATGTCAACCTCCCTTCCCATCCCCAAATCCACGTGCATCTGGAAATGGCTTGGGACCCTGAGGCCCCCTGGAAAGCCGGAGAGTGAGGCCAGCTGGGTCCCTGCAGGTGTGATCCCCTGGTCCAGCCTAGGACTGTGGTGTGATGAGCCGGTCCAGCCTTGGATTATCCAGCTGCCAGCATCCAGGACGGGGAAGGGGAAGGGGAAGGATGACCCAGAGAGTGGAAGCCAGGAGTTCTGGTTTTATGTGAGCGGAATCTGCTGACCCAGCAGGGGAAGGGTGGGACTGAGGGAAGTGCACCTGGCTACCTGGTCCGGGCCACAGCACCATCTCAGCCCCTCCTTTTGGGCCCTTGCCCATTTTGCAACTGGGTAAAGAAGAGGCTGGGAGGCCTGGGCATTGCCATGAGAGAGCAGGAAGGCCGGGGGTGGGCGTCTCCTACTCACAGGGCTCTGCTTGTTAGCAGTTCTGAAGGCCAGGGTGAGCAGGCCCCAAGTTCCTTTGCACGTTTGCAAGTCAGCTTCAAGAGGTTCTGGCTGGTCTGGCAGTCGCAGTCCCTGGGTACTGGAACACACGGGCAGCATCCCTATGGCCAGCGAGCAGCAGCTCTGGTCCCTTTCTTGGTTTCTCCTCTAGGCAGTCAGCTCACGGAGGGCAGGGCCTGTATCCCTTTGGACTACATCTTGGACAGTGCCTCGCCTCGGGGCCCCGGCTCAAGACAAACCCTGGGCTTGGGGGCGGCCAACCTGACTGCTTCCAAACAGGATGCTGACGTGGCGGGCAACTCCTTACCCCTTCTCAGCATTGCTTCCCTCATCTAAAGAATGAGGAGCTTGGATTGAATTATCTCTGTATTTCCAGCACTGACATTTCATGATTCTATTAACTAATTGAGTTGGATGGACATAGTGGAGAATGTTGAACAACAGGCTAATTTTTCTTTGAACATTAACCAGATCCCTTGGCTGTGTCACCGACAGGTCAGTGGAAAGCAAAATACAAGCTAACTCTACCGTCTCTCCTTTAGTAGGTGAGCAGGTTCACTAAGTCATTCCTGAAATGTGCAATTGTGAACGTGGAGGTGCAGCCCAGGCCTGTTTGGGAGCTGTCTGTAGTTAGGATGTTCCAGTCACCAGCTGGACATTTCGGCTAAGGCGTTCACTACATCCTGTGACACCTAGCCTCTTTATCCCTTATGCCTTGGGGAATAAAAATAGGAACTGTAGACAAATCAGAGTCTGAGAAGCAGGTGCCGACCCCTCCAAAAGATGCAAATGGCAAAGACCTGCCTCCATGGAGGCTAGGGGCATAGGTGCTAGAATTTTCTCTTCAACTCCTGGCCACTGCCTTGATTGTCTCTTCTTTCCTTCCGGTTTTCTTTCCTTCCTTAGGGATTGAATTGCATCACCCTCACAATTTCGCATGTTGATGTCCCAAGCCCTGGTTCCCAGGAGGGTCTGTGAGTATGTAATTAGTTACGGTGAACCAGCATGGGCCAGGCGGGCCTTCCGTGCAGGATGACTGGGCCCTCATACAGAGGGGACATCTGAACGCAGAGGTGCACAGAGGGCGAGCTTCCCGTGCAGGTGCGGGTGAAGGTGGAGTCGGGTGCTATGGCTGCCACCCAGAAGACACTAGGAAACTCGGGGCGGAGCCTGCAAGGCATCTTCCCTCGCAGCCTGCAGAAGGAAGCCACTCTGCCAACAGCTTGGTGTCGGCCTCCCAGCCTCCGGAACCGGGAGACAATGGATTTCTGCTGTTCGCACTGCCCAGGCTGCGCCCTTGTGCTACTGCAGCTGTAGGGAACTCATCTAACAAGAGACATCACTTGCTGGAGACAGCCTCAGCTCTCAGCCAATTCCTCCTGCATACCCTCCCCCACCCGCTCACTCACCCCACCCAGGTGGCCTGGGGGAGGCACTGGAATAGCAGGCAAAGGTCTTCAGGGAGGCTGTCAATCAGGACATCCTTCTCTCAATCCCACCCAAATCCCACTTGCTGCAGCTCCGGCTCCTTCTGTCTCATTTTGCCCTCCATAGGAACACCGACCCATCAGAGCCCCCTTTGTTTCTGGAAGCTTCACAGGGCATCACCTTCCCATGTTGCAGGTAGCTCCCACCCTCTAGTTCAAGGTGAATCTTCCCCCTCTCCGCCCCCACCCTGGTCCCTGCCCAGACTCCCAGTGGGCTGGGCAGGATCTAGGCTCCTCCCTTTGCTCCAGCCCTCTCCCTGCTCCCCCCTGTTTCCTGGACCCCTCAGCTTCAGCCCGCCCTCCCCCCGCCCTCCTGAACCACAGAGCTCCTTGGTGTGCTCGCACATGCCTTGTCTCCAAACACAGCGTGGGAAGGAGTCCCAGGGCCCGAGATGCAGTGACCGATGAGAGGGCCTGATTGCTTGTGCATAGCTGCTGAAAGGGGTCTTGACATTTTAAGTGCTCGTCAGAGTGAGGAATGACAGCGGCAGACAATGAGACACTTCCTCTTTGCCTTTTGCTGGCTATTAATAAGTGTTTCTGATTCTGCCGATGTGGGAGAGATTCTGGGCCACTGGGTTGGGTGTGCTGTGCAGTTTTTTTTTTTTTTTCTCACTTTGTCTTTCTCCCAGTCTCCTTCTCTCTCCTGCCTCCGCCTGTGCCAGCTGTCGGTCTGCTTCTCTCCTCAGCGCTCCCGGCTGTGGGTCATGGAGTTGGATTTGCTGGTGCTTGGAACTGGCATTAGGCAGCTGGCCTCAGCCCTGCTCCCAGCTCTCTGGTGGAATTCAATCCTCCCCGGCCTGGACCAACTGCCAAATCCCCCTCGCTTTCCCCAGGGCTGGAGAGGAAGGGGAGGGAGCTCGGGGCTGGGCAGAGACGGGCTGTGAGGCTGGAACTGGGAAAGGGACACCAGGAAAGGCGGCATGTCGGGCCTTGGGGGCAGTCAGTGAAGCTGGGACACAGGAGAGGCCCTGGGGACAGGCAGTGCAAGGGGTGCAGGAGACAGAGCGACCCTGCCCTCCATGGCTGCCTCCTCCCCACCGCCTCTCATGTTCTTGTTTCCAGCTGCACCAACCTCAGAGACGCCACCAGTGGCTCTGTCCTTGTCCCTAGCCCACACTGGGCAGTGCTGTTTGTTCCTGGCCCTGGGGAGTGTCATTTAAGAGGGGGCCATTTGGTGTCCCCTGCCCCCGCCTGGGTCCCCTGGCTTCACTGTTCTGAAATCCACCTGCTCGGCAAATACGGGCAATCAGTAGCCATCCAGAAGTGCCCAGAGTTGAGGGGTTTTCCTTAGCACTGAGCCTGGGGCAGTCTTGGCGCCTCCCCCTGGACACATAGTCACACCCCTCCATGTTCCACTGGCCCCTGGGCCTGGCCCTGACCCCCCTTCTCAAGACACACCCTCAGGGCTTTAAAAGCCTTCTGTTTGAACATGAAGTGGGTGGTGGGCTGCTGCTGGGGATGGGCAGAGGTGAGATCCGGTCCCTAGAAGAGCCTCATGGCCTTCCCACCCGGCAGGAGATGTCCAGCCTGGGCCGTGAGACCCCCCCAGGGATGCCACCCGGAGCAGCCCTCTGCTGTCAGGGCCCACCTGGCGCTCACTGCCCGTGTCCTCATCCCCGCCTCCCCCGCCTACCCCTCCTCCCCAGCCACCCCCTCCAGTGCAGCTTCACTGGAGTCCAGCTCCAAAGCCTTATCCCCAGCCGCAGCCTTTGGATCTCTTTATTCTGATTCAATTACATACACAATATGAGCTTTGCAAACAGAAAATTACACGCTGCAATAATTGAATTCTTTCCTGGACTTGAAGCTTGCTGGGCTGTGGTGTGGAGCAGCTCGCCCAGACACCCAGCCTCGCCCCAGGGCCCCACCCGCACTCAGCACACTCGTAACTAACGTTTAAACATCATTTTCTAGTGAGTGGTCTTTCTGCCCCCACCAGCTCCTTTGAACTTTGCAGCTACGGGAAGGAAGGCATGTAGCCGGCCCTCCTATCTGGGGGTTCCGCATCTCTGGGTTCAGCCAGCCACGCATGGACAATACCTGGGAAAATAGATTGGCTCTGTACTGAACCTGTGTGGACGTTTTTGCTCATCGTGATGACTTAAATGACGCAGTGTGCCGCCATCTCCGTAGCATTTACATGGCATCCGTAGTATAAGCAATCTAGAGATGATTTCCAGTTTGTGGGAGGATGTGTGGGTTCTACGTAAACACTGCACCATCATGTATAAGGGAGTTGAGCACCTGCAGATTCTGGTATGCGTAGGGGGTCCTGGAAGCCATCCCCTATGGATACTGAGGGTCCACCATGTGTGTGTGTGTGTGTGTGTGTATCATTATACCATTATTTATTATTTATCATCCCCTCTTTACAAATGAGGAATTTGAGACACAGAACAATTGTAACACATGTCCAAGGTATCATGACAAATAATTACAGCAGAGTCAAGGTTTTTTTTTTTTGGGGGGGGTGGGGGGGGTGACTTTTATTTATTTTTTTATGTGAATGGAAGAGTGACACACAGAAAGGGAGAAACAGAGAGATTTTCTGTCTATTGGTTTATTCCCCGAATGGCCACAACAGCCTATACTGGGTCAGTCCAAAGCCAGGAGCCAGGAACTCCGCCCAGGTCTACCTTGTGGGTGGCAGAGGCCCAAGTGCTTGGGTCATCATCATTGCCTCCCATTAGCCGGGAGCTGGATCAGAAGCACCGAGGAGCTGGGGCTGAGGTGGTAATTTCACAGGGATGCATACTGCACCACAACACCCATCCCATCCCAGGTCCAAATCCAGGTCTCCTGAGAGAGACTTCAGGTTTCCCCACTGCAGTCTGATGCCCAGTTCTGACCAGCTCTGGCTGGCACGTGGGTCTGTCTGCTCATCAACCCTGCTTCTGGGATAAGGGAACGTTTGCTTTGTCCCCATTAGCTGAGGCCCATGAGTTATCTGCAGAGGGCTGCATGCAACTGATCCTGTTCCCAACCGCAAGTCAAAGCCATTGTTTCAAAACCTGTGAAACATCTTTGAACAAAAATAACCTGGGAACATTCCAGAGGGCATGTTCCTCCTATCGTTCTACCGAGGCTGTTCCTCCAGGGACAGCAAGGCAAGGACTCTCATGTTCATTTCCCACGCCTTCCTTAAACTCAAGCCGCACACTAGTTCCTTGGACATTGGCAGTAATCACGGTGGTGACTCTGTCCCCCACATGGATTCCCTCCTCTGCTGTTGACTGAGCGTTTGCTATGCACTAGGCATTTGAAACTCCATTCAGGCCCCACGACAGATTAATAACATAAGTACCATTGTCTCTTTGAGAGAGAAGGAAGTGGGGTGTAGGGCCGCAGAGACACTCACCCAAGCCCTTACTTCCAGGACGAGAATGCAGGTCCACAGGGGCAGGGCTCCTGCTCCTGACGCCTGTGCTGGGAGCTGGTTGGGATGTGGCTTCTTCCTTCTCTGTGAGTTCAGACTCACCCCATCTTTGAACCGGATGGCTAAGCACCCCCCTTAATGGTCTCCTTGTAGTTTCATCCTCCATACTCAGCCAGCAAGTTAGAGAGTATAGGACCTACCTATTCAGTTTAAAATTTTTTAACATTTTTGTTTGAAAGGCAGAGTTACAGAGAGAGAGAGAGATCTTCCATCTGCTGGTTCACTCCCCAAATGGCCCCAATAGTCAGAGCTGGGCCAGGTTGAAGCCAGGAGCCAGGAGTTTCTTCCAGGTTTCTCCCATGGGTGCAGGGGCCCAAGCACCTGAGCCATCTTCTGCTGCTTTCCCAGGTGCATTAGCAGAGAGCTGGATCGGAAGTGGAGCAACCAGGATTCCTTCCAGTGCCCCTATGGGATGCCAGATGGCAGCTTAACCCTCTACATCACAGCACTGGCCCCTCAGCCAGTAAGTTATTTAATAAACATGTCTGATAAACCATGCTCAGGCTCAAAAATACCTCCCTCACTCCCAGTACTTGCAGGAAACTAGAAGTTCAAGATCTGTGGGGCTGGACAAGGTACTCTGTGATCTCCGCTTATTCTCCCTGGAGCCTGCCTTCTGCCTCTTTTCTTTACACATTCTCTGTAGTTCTGCCAAACTGCTTACAACCCCTCTGCTGCACGCACCAGGAGTTTCACATTCACCGTTGGTACATAATACTTCTCCTCTCTGGAGCGCCCCTCCTACTTTGCTGGACTTGATGTCACTTCGTCACCAGAGAATCGTCCTCTCTGGAAAGCCGCAGCCCAATCTCGGGCAGGCACCGCCTCCTGTGCTGTGACTCCTTGGCGCCCTGGGCACCTGGGTCTTTACCTGTTTACTTGCTCCTGTGTCTGTAACCCCTCCCCTGTCCCCGCCCCCTGTCCTGGACTGGAAATTCATCACACAGAGATCGTGTTATTCTCTCTATGCCCCAGCAGCTAACGCAGTTCCTGGCTCATGGTAATCGCTCATTAAACAGCAGTTGAAAGCCTTTAAATCATCACGCTGAGCTGGATGAAAACACATGTGTGGTTACACCCTCTAAGATCCTGAGCTTCACGCTCTCCCATAGGTCCCGACCCTGCAGATGAAAGGAGATGCTTACCCGTGCGGCCTGGAGTCACATACACCCACATACAGGGCCTCTTAGGGCTGCAGAGCAATCCTGGGAACGGAAAGTCTTTCTACCTCATCAGCCTCTCACTGCTTTCCCGGGGAGTCCTAGGAAGTGCAAAGGAAAGTCCAAGATGACGCCAAGGTCACCTGTAAGTCGGAGGCTGCCCTCACCCGCGGGTAGCAGACAAGGCAGAGAGGCCAATGTGCTTTCTCCTAGGCGTATCATGGGCGTTACGGTCATGCGAGGGAACCTGGGCAAAGGCAGACAGCGACTATGCTCCTGATAAAGGAGATCCAATATCGCAAAGATGCCAATTCTCTGCAAATGAATCCATAAATATTAAATGCCCTTCCAATCAAAATCCCAATAAGAATTCTTATAGAACTTGCCAAGCTAATCTTGAAATCCATATTGGAAAATAAATATTAAGAAATTCAAGATAATTAAAAGAAAGAAAAGGGAAAGAGAACTTACCTTCTCAGAGAGCACAGCATGCTATTCATATATAGCATTTAAACAGTAAAATTTTGTGCTATTGATCTAGAAACGGACACATAGGTTGATGTACTAGAATGCCAAGTCTAGAAATAAACACATACATTTGTTTGGCACATAGTAAGCATATGATAAATACTTCTCGAATAAATCAATAAAGGTGGCACTACACATCAGTGGCACGAAAAATTTTAGTGGGACAAATGACTATTCATTGAGGAAAAAAAAAAAGAATAGACTTTCTGCCCAGTATCAGTCATTTGAATAAATTCCAAATAGCTTCAAAACCTAAATACAGAGGTGTGCGTTTTCATGTGGCCGGTGAAGCCATTGCTTGGGCTGCTTGCATCCCATACAGGAGTGCTGGTTTCAGTCCCGGCTACTGCACTTCCAGTTCAGCAGGCAGTGGTCCCAGTCCTTGGGTCCCTGCTTCTCAGGCGACAGACTTGAACGGAGTTCCTGGCTTCCGGGGCTGGATTGGCATAACTCTGGCTGTTGCAGGCATTTGGCGAGTTAACCAGTGAATGGAGGAGCTCTCTTTTCTCTGTCTGCCTTTCCAAAAAACAAACAAATGGATCTTTTAAAAAATAAGCTCTAAATACAAAATGTTTGTAGTGTTTAGAAAAGACTATAGAATAATTTGTTTATGACCTCAGGGTAGAGCAAGCCTTCTTAGATGAGTGTACTCATAGATGAAAATAAACATAAGCTACGGAGCAGGGGTTAGTGCACCACCCAGTTTTGTGAGCGAAGTTTTGCTGGGACACAGTGGCACCCATTTGTTTCTGTGTCACCCACGGCTGATTTTGTGCTACCGCAGTGGAGTTGAGCAGTTGGGGACGCAGACAGTATAAATGGCTGAGCTGACACAACTTACCATCTGGCCATTCACAGAGAGTGTGCCACCACCTGACACAGAGTAAAATGATGGACAAATATAACCACATCAAAAATTAAAATGTGTCGGTCACAAAGATGCCATGAGCAAAGTTCAGAAGACAACACACAGATTGGAAGATGATGTTTGTAAGATACATGGCAGACAGTGGATTATTATTGAGGTTATGTGAAGATTGCCTACAGATCAGCAAGTCACTCTGATATGAAAGAGACAGTAACTCCGCAGAGTAGAAGGCAGAGGATACGAACAAGAAATCCACAAAAAATATTAATGTGGCCAAGAGAAACACGAAGAGATGTTCAGCCTCACTGGATTTACCACGCCGGTCCAGCAGGAAAAGGAGACAAAACTAGGGCATTTGAGGAAACTTTAATGGGCTGTTTATAAAAGTGTGAGCTGGATTTAAAAAAAAAAAAAAAGATGATAGGTACAGCACAATACACCGGAGCCAGTACTTTAATGTTGTATGTCCTTCCTGTTATATAGATTTTTTCAGAATAAAATGGCATGGACACTCTCCCTCCAAAAAATTGGCATTAAAAATCAAGTGAATGGGGCCGGCGCTGTGGCGCAGCAGGTTGATGCCCTGGCCTGAGGCACCGGCATCCCATATGGGCACCGGTTCAAGACCCATTCAGCTCTCTGCTATGGCCTGGAATAGCAGTGGAAGATGGCCCAAGTCCTTGGGCCCCTGTACCCGCGTGGGAGACCCGGAGGAAGCACCTGGCTCCTGGCTTTGGATCGGCGCAGTTGTGGCTGTTGCGGCCAATTGGGGAGTAAACCATCGGATGGAAGACCTCTCTCTCTCTCTTTGCCTCTCCTCTCTTTGTGTAACTCTGACCTTCAAGTAAAAAATAAATAAATCTTTTAAAAAATTAAGTGTATGGTGTTTAAAAATATTTAAATGTAAGTGAAAAGACAAAGACGTAGAAGGATCAAATCTAAAGTGTAAATTGCCAAGTATAAGCATAAGAAAGCTGGCATGGCTGCTTTTCTGTTGGGAAAAACAGATTTCAATATTAGAAATATTGCTAGAAATAAATGTGATTATACAATGGTTCAGTCCATCAAATGCTTATATTAAATATCTATGCAACAAATAAAAGAGCTTCAAATACAGAAAGTAAACTAAAGTAAGAAATGAAGCAATTCACAAATATAGCACTTATTGTAACAAATTCGCCTTAGTAACTGGTAGAACAAGAAGCAAATATCAGCAAAGTTGTAGATGGTTGGTAAACAGGGAGCTGTAGTCACCCCAAGGCTGAAGGTGGAGGAGAAAGAGTAGAAGCCTGGGAGAATTCTATGGAAAGGGTATCTGCCAGGAGCTGTGGCTTTGGGTACAAGAATGTATCAACCACTGGGGACTTGACAGAAGAGGGAATAAGTTCTCCAGGCTCACTCTCCTCCTCCATTCTGATCTCTGTTGGCTCGATCCAATCATGACAGGGACATGGAACCTGTTCAGTTCACAGGGAATGGAGAAGAAGGGTGAATCTTAATGTGCTAAACACATGCAGCATGCTAGCAATCAGGAAAACAAAAAAACAAATGATTGAAATGTCCCTTTTCACCCATAAGAATGATAACTATAAAGTGGGAGTGCTGTGGAACATACCCTCATACAATAATGATCAGAATAAATTGGACAGCTGGGAGGTCTAGTTTATCAGGTGCCTTTGAGTTGTAATTGTGAATATCCCACAGTCCAGCAATTTTATTTCTTTATATCTAGAGACTTGTACTATTGCACAAGTAAGGATGTCCCAAATTCCTATCAGTTGAAGAATAGATAAATTGTATTATAGTCAAAGTGATTGTATTATAAGACAAAAAAAGCATCAGTTTTAAACTGTAGGGTAGATCTAACATACACTGTTATGAGTAGCTCTCCAACAATATTACTAAGAAATGGAAGTCATAAAATTATATATATAACACTTGTTTGTATAAGGCATGTTTTATATGTATTTACACAAGTAAGACATGTATATCAATGCAAACTTATAGGCATAGTCTAAAAGTACGTGTTACAGTTAGCTATGAAGAAACGGCCAATTATTTTTTATAAAAGGAATGGAGGGGGTGGATGTTTGATACAGCAGCTAGGTTGCGGTTTGAGACAGCTGGACCCCATATTGCAGTCCCTGGACTCATCTTGACTTGTGATGTAGCTTCCTGCTAATGCACACCCTGGGAGCGGCAAGTGATGGCTCCAATACTTGAGGCCTGCCGCCCATGGCAGGAAGGAAACTTGGTAGAATTCCAGGCGCTTGGCTTCAGGCTGGCCCATCCAGGCAGTTGGAAGGTGAACCAGTAGATGGAAGATTCTCTCTCTCTCTCTCTGCCTTTCAAATATATTTTTAAAGAAGAAGAATGCATTTATTTTTTGTGAAATTAAAAATTTGTTGACACCAACAGCAACAAAAGCCAGGAAAAAAAAAAAAAAAGATAATCAGCTGCGCCAGAGGCAATCTCTCCCGTGGAGCCTCCAGTTCTGTCTTTCAGAATTCCTCTTCTCTCCAGCAATACCCTTGCACCATCTGGGCCAGGCACATCTGCCCCAGCACGTATTCTGGTCTGTCTAGTAGTGGAGCTCACTGTTTCTCTATCTGCTTCCTCTGGATAGAGTCTCACTGAGACCAGGAAATGTCTGCTGAGGTGGACATTCTTTGCTTTGTTTTCTAATCTTTATCTTTTTCTAGCATTTGCTAGAAAGTACAGGTTACAGCAGAGGGGTAGAGGGACCCTGCTTGTCTGCAGTGAGTGTGTGGACCACTGACCCAAGGGGGACCAACTGGTGCCTCTTCTTGGAAGCAGGAGGCACCGTGGTAAAGGGGAAGCTGGCCTTCCAGCAGCTGGGACAGGCAGAGATGTTGCGGTGGATTCGTTCTGAGAGGAGGAGCGTGGTGGGGGCAAGAGGCGTAGAGTCACCACCGCACAGACCCTGGGAGTCGGGTGAAAGCGGGCCAAAGGCAAGCAGCCGGCAGACTCGTTTATTTCAGTTGGTCCAGCACTTAAAGAGCCAAGGCAGACAATCCGGTCAAGGGGCGGTCTATGCCCTAACCGATCTCAGCCTGTTGCCAGGCAGTTTCTGAAGCCATCCAATCACAGCCTGTTGCCAGGCAGGCTCCATTGCCAGTGGCCATCTTGGCATGGCCTTCTCATTCCACCACACAGAGAGCTGGTTTTGGAGAGAAAGATGAGGCGATGAATAAAAAAGACAGGTGGAAAGGAACAAAGGAAGGAATCCTGCTGGTGTTTGAGGACCTGATCCTGACTTATTTCAGTGGCAGCCTCCTCCCCTCTGCAAAGGTCACTCCCCCGTCTTTATGACAACGCCATGTGGCTAGCACCTCCGGTTGGTTTCTGTCCCTTGAAACTGGAGAATTCTCATAGTGTGGAGCGCTTCTCTTTCCTATCCACTGCTGCACCGACCGCAGGGCAGAGCCTGCTTACTTGTGGACGCTCAACACAGGTCTGCTAAGTGGGATGCAAGCAGCCATCAGCTCCTCCCCAGCACCCTTGCCTCTGCTCACCCAGCCTCTTCTGCCCCTTGCAGGGCTTCTTGCTCGCTCATCGCCTCGCAAGACACTGGGTGCCACTGATGGCAGTTCCAACGCTTCCACAGTGGCTTCCTCCCCACAGCAGCTCTGAACTGAACTCCCCCAACTTCTCCCGTTTAACCCATAAGCCATTATTGCCAGGCCTTTCTTTCCCTGACAGCACCGCTTAGGACAAACTCCCGGTCGTCAGCGTCAGAACGAAATGCCCCAAACTGACTCGTCGGCCCTCAACCTTCTGTGGCCTGTGAGTGGCAGGCAAGGCTGCAGGAGGCCAGAGATTCTATTATTCTGCTGAGTATTTAAAAGAAAATTATTATCTGTAGGAAACCTCTTGGAAATTGCTCCAATACATAAACTCTTTGCTATTAAAGGTGTGTGAGTATGAAATACCCATAATTTGGTTTGCCCATGTGAAGCCCTAAGTACAAAGTGTTGCCATAGCATAAAGCATACATCTCCCCAATCAATCCCACAGTCCTCCGTGACTATGCATCGCTCAGGCTCAATGGGCAGCTGGCATCCCTCTAACTCGGAATTGAGCTGCAGACTTTGCCAAGTCAAGTGGCAAGTAGGACCGTCAGAGCATCCTAGATCTGGGAGGATACCTTCGCAGGGATCATCTAGTCTAATCCCCTCATTTTACAGATAAGCTCCCTGAAATCCGCCCTGGAACAAGTGGGGCATTAATAAATAAATAAAATCAAGTCAATTTTACCTATGAGGAAGCTGAGACTCAGGGTGGCGAAGTGGTCAGGCCCCGAGCATGAGGCAGCCTGGGAGCAGCGCGATCCGCAGTCCCGGGTTTCACACGTGCACCACGGGGAGAGCGAGCACGTCGGCACACGGGAGGCAGCCCCCAGGTGCTAAGGAGCCTCTCTGAGGACAGCAGGTGCAGAGCAAGGGCCTTTTGTTAAAAACCAGACATCCAGAAGCAGCCGAACTAATCAACGCTTGGCATTAGGGAGCATACATTGGTCAGACTGCCCACCTGGAACTGCGTTCCCAGCCAGCCAGCCCCCTTCCCGAAGGGTCCCGGGAGGTGGAATCAATAGTAGAATTACATGTCCCCCTGTTCCTGAGGGTTGGGCCTGTGGAACTTGTGAGCAACAGCAGTGGGTTAGAACCCAGGACGGGCTGTACGGGCATTCACAAATCTCTGAGCTTTCCAGCTCCCAGGCTCCACTTCCTCGTGTGGTATGGCCTCAGGGGACAGGGATGCGGTTTCTCAGAGCAGGGACCACAAAGGACTCGCTACTGCCCTCTCTCACTTGCCCAGGTTGCAGCGTCTCTGCTCCATGGAAGAGGATTTATGTATTTCATGTAAGGAACAATCAAGCCCTTCCCCGACAGTCACTGCTGACTGCCTGGGCCATATGTGAAAAACACAGCCTATTGTTTGCAGCTTTGAGCCCGGAGAAGAGTGCTGGACAGTGCCAAGGTGGCTTGAAGGTGACAGCTCCCCCGGGGCTGAGTTTAAGTCCCTCCATGGTTGTAAGGATCCGAAACTTCACATCCTCCATGAGGAGTGAGAGAGCTGAGAGACACTGCTGAGGTTCAGGAAGGCCATACTTGTAAGTTACAACGGCACACAGTGGCAGTAGTGGAGAAGAGATGGCCCCAAGAGTGTCAGGCAAATCTAGGGTTGGCCAACAACTCAAGCCCAAAGAACTCAGCTGACAACAACAGCCGTGACTCACGGCTCACCACAGCCTTGCACCGCCCCACTGCCGTCACCCCACCGGCGTCTCTTCCAGACAGAACACCTCCTTAGCTGGTGGCTCTGCTTGGATGCCCAGCTTCCGATGTCTTTCAGAAATCACGTTTATCTGGCTTTGAAGGTCTTATTCTGGGGACATTTCTTATTTTCCTTCTTTCTTCTTTCAAAAAGAAAGAAAGGAAGAAAGAAAAAACAGCAGCTTTGACTTGTCTGAGGGTGACACGAATGCCTGATTTTTATGCAATGTTGCGAGTGTCTTTCAGCAACACAATGGCAGGTTCTTTGACAATGTCATGCGCCTATTCAAAACAACCGGCATGCCAGTCAGAGGCCTGGACGCCTGCACACTGCTTGTTCTCCACAGTGATAAGGCATGTTAGATTTTCCCATTCTATTTGAGAAATAATTCTGGTCTTTTTAAAGTCCCCTGCTTTTTTCATTATTTTTTTTCTTGCCTCTTTGCTGAACAATAGGACCTGTCCCTGTTTGATTCCTTACGTGATGCTTGTGTGGTAACAACTTGAGAAAGAGAAAAGAGCGGTGAAGATGGGTTGGGGGTTGAGGAGGGAGATTGTGATGGCTTAACAGCCCCTGCCAGGTGCTGGCCGAGAGAGGGCTGGCAGCAAGGAGGGGCTGGGAGATTAGCGCTGATAATTTCATTGGGTCGATTTGTACAGCTCCTTTTGTGGGAAGCAGAGTATGCAGGAGGATGGGTTAATTATCAGGCCCTCTGCTCCCCGTCTGGCCCACTCAAGCTAACTCCTCGTTCTCGTTTTAGCAGGTGGGAGCACCAAGAACGGAAATGTCTTCTTCCTGCCCTTGTTGGAAACAGGATGGAGAAAAAGAGGAGTGGAGAGCTGGGTAGGGATGGGGAAGGTGTAAAAGCACCCAGCTTTGCACATGGAGACAAGATGGCCCCAGTCACCTTGTATCTCCAGCAGGTTGCCCCACTGGGGGTCTGCTGGTTTTAATTTCCTCATCTCCAAATAGATACACCCTTCAGTTGTATCATAAACCACCCCAAGATGTCATGGTTGACAGTAAGCACCATGTGTTTGCTTGGTCATTCCTCGGGGTAATTCTGGTCTTAGCTGGGCTGCAGCCAGGCTCACTGACGCATGGGTGAGTTGGCTGGGCCTGGGGGTGGGGCTGGCTGGTGGAATGACTGGAGCAGGAAGGTGGCTGGGCCGTGCCTGTCTCGTCGTCTAGGAGGCTATCTGGGGCGACTGCGTCTCAAAACCACGTTTGCCCATTAACCCAAGGAACTCATGGGGCCACTCAGGTCAAGGAGTGGAGAAATAGGTTCCCGGGTACCACCTCTGCATCGGAGGCCAGGAGAGAAGAACTGGTGCTGTGTTTTCTTGTATCTGCTTCAACTTGACGAGCCCCTTGGCCGTGGGCCCTGCAAAGACACAACCCTACCCATTGCTTTTCACGCCTGGTGCAAAGCTTCGGAAGCGCTTCCATCTTGGACGCAAGGCCTGGGGACTCCCAAATCCTTCATTTTCTTTGCACTTTGCCTAAGGTGTGCTTTCTTCCCTCTTCCCTTAGCAGAGTCTCCCTGCTAGCCTCGCTGTCCCACTCTGTGGATAAGGAAACTGAGGCCAGGACGGGTGAGGTGATTTGTGCAACATCAGCTTCCCAACCAGTGGGACCAGTGTCCGCCTGAGGTCCCAGCCTCCGGACTCCCGAGTCTGGGCCTCTCGCTGCCAAGTCAGGCGCCTGGTGAGGTTACTGCACACCTTCTGCCACCACACAAAACTGAACGGACTTGGCTTCAAAGTTGTGTGTGTGTTTCGTGCGCTCTACCTGTTCCCAGGAAAGGATTCGAAGTGGTTTTCACACCAAGACACAGAGCCGAAGGAGCAGAGGCTGTGTGAGACCTGCAGAGACATCCGATGTTCTCAGCCCTCTGACACGAGTGGGTGTCGCCACTGGGGCCGATCTAGCGCGTCTTCTGGCTGGGGAGACAGAAGAGGGCTCTCCCTTGATGTCTCTGGGTTTGTATTTCCTCCCGAAGGACGCATGCAAACTCATCTGCTGAGACAGTTTAGGTTTGCTGGCCGCCCACACGGGTTGACACTGCCTGGTCACGACTTTCTACAGAACACCAAGCAGCGTTTTGGACAGCTTCCTTCTTCCTAGTTCCAAAAGTCCATTTATTTGCTGTGCCCCTCACCCCCTGCCCCGTAGGGCCTGGAGTGCTGGTTTGCCCACAGTGGGTGCTTAATCGATGCCTCGGGCTGATTGGTAAGTGGCGCCAGCTGTTTTGACTCCTCACCAGGAGTTGAGTCTCTAGCCGCGGGTGAGTGGATGGGGGCTGTTTGGAAGGCTAAATTAATTGATTTGTGATCGATTGGACTCCAAGCCTCTGTCCAATATCTCTGGAATCTGTGGCTCCCCCAGTTAAAGGAGCATTTTAGATTCCAAGTGGGTTTCATCTAAGCAGTGCAGATTTGCAAATCCCTGTGCAGATGAGAGCAGAGTTCCAGCTCCCTCCTTAGCATCTACTCAGGAGCGGGACTTGCAGGTTTTTTCTCTTCTCTCAATGACTATCTGTCCCCTTCCCCTGCAGGTACTTTGGGGGTCCATTGACGTGACACAGGCCGAATGGTAAGTATAGAACAGACGTAAGCAACCTTGGCACCAGTGAGCACCCTTCACCTGAATGCTCCAGTGTTCTGGATTTAGATTCTTTTCCCACTTTTTGGAGTATTTGACATATCATGGGAATAACACTCAAGCCTAAACATAAAATTAATTTATATTTCATATACACACTGCTTGAAGATAATTGTCTACAATATTTTTAGTGCATCTCAATTTTGACTGCAACCCATCACATGAAATCAGGTGTAGAATCTTCCACTTGTGGCACGTTGTTGGCACCCACAAGGTTTCAGATTATGGTGCACTTCAGGTATGGGAGTTTGGGATCAGGGAGGCTCAGCCTGTGATACTTCCAGACTCTTAGCTAAACTTCTTTAGTCTTCGGACTTGACCGTCTGAATCTATCCGCACCGGCACCTTGTGGTAATCATGCTTGTTAGAGAAAAATACAAGAGGGGCTGGAGAGTGTCCACGTGAGCAAACCACGCTGAGGGCAGCTGCTGTCTACTTGGTGGAGCTTTGTCCTGCCAGGTGCAGGTGCTAGGTGCTCCAGGCATGGTCGCAGATGTGGCGGTCAGGAGGGCGCCCCCTTGTGTCAGCTGCACCCTGTGGATTCCCTTGGTCAGGGCTGCAGTCTCGGGCTGTGTGTGTGTGTGTGTGTGTGTGCACCAATTCCCTGGGGTTGTGTTACTGTACGCATTAAGATTCAGTAGGTCTGGGGTGGGACTGAGAATCTGCATTGCTAACAAGCTAGTGCCCAAGCTGCTGGTCCAGAGATCAAAGAACCCGGCGCCACACTGATAGCCAGGCCGGCTTATCCAGCAGCCTCGGGTGCTCAGCTCCAGAGGTCCTACCTGAGCAAGGAATGCTGGTTCGGTGGGCCATCCTTGCCCTGCACTTTAGGGGGTAGCGGGAACGCTTCTCATGCATGCTGTCTGGCTTAACCGGAGGTTCTTTCTGGAATTCCGGATACGGTGAGGTAGGCATGAGGCTTGGAATTTTACCTTCTGCCCTGGCTGGTCCAGGCTTAAGTGTCTGCAGAGGGTGAACTGTTAAGAGCTTGGTTTCTCACTATGTAAAAACAACGAATCGCACAACCCGTACGAGGGCTGTTTACTGAGCACCATCACATACATTCTCTCTGTTAGTACACCTGCGGTGTACACATTTCTACCAATCTTCTTTTGAAGATGAAAAAGTCAGAGGTGCAATGGGCATTTCGTGTAGCAGTTAAGAGCCTGCTTGGGACATCTGTGTCCCGTAACACATTTGATCTTAGCCAAAAGGCGGAGAAGCGAGAAGTGTCCCATATCAAAGTGCTTGAGTCCAAGTCCTGGTGCTGCTTCCAATTGCTTCCTGCTACTGCGCCCGCTGCGAGGCAGCAGGTGATGGCTCAGGTACCTGGGTCCCTACCACCCACCTGGAAGACCCGGATGCAGTTCCTGGCTCCTGGCTTGGCCTGGCCAGCCTGGGATGTTGTGGGCATTTGGGAAGTAAACCGGTAGATGGAAGATCTTTGTCTGTCTGTATCTTTCTCTTTACACCCCTTTCATATAGATAAATGCATTTAAATAAATAAAAAGGAAGTGACAGAGACATAGGAAAAAATAAAAGGGAAATGGCAGGTGGACATCCTAAGCTGATTCGACCAGCACATGAGGCTCGCACTCAGAGCGCAGACTCCAGCGTCGACATCTTTTTAGGACACTGCATGAGCTTGGCAGCCAATAAGCCAGAGGGAGGCCCAGAGAGGAGCCCCTGGCCTAGGGGTTCAGCAGGTGCCGGCCTCCAGGGGGAAAGTCGATCTCTGCTCTGAGAAGAGAGAGGACAGCAAACCGGCCCGTCTCCTTCCCTCTCCACCATGAGTGAGCCACCCAGTGTTTAGCGAGAGCGGCCACAGGCCCGCACGCCACCAGGGACAGAGTGGGGAGTGTTCTGAGACGGGAATCTCTGACTTAGGAAACTGGCAGTCTGGGGGGTTTTCACTGAAAAAGAAGGTGAAGTGTGCACTTGCTGCCTATTGCTTTTGCGCTGTTTGACACGGGGCCTGAGCAAGAATAACCCCAGATTTATGTTCCGACCAGACGGCTCCTTAAACTTCCTAAGTGCTTACAGTGTACACATTTTAACAGGAAAATTTACCAGTTTTGTCTAAAGAAAAAATTTTTAAACATAAAACACGAAGCTCATTTGAAGGGAGAAATTCTCCAATGGAGTCAACCCAGCCTGTCATAAAAAAAGTTAAAGCAGGCATTAAGGAAAATGTCAGATGAGTGGGAGAACCAGCTGTCTCTCTTCGCTCTCTCACTCTCGCTCTCTCACTCTCTTTTTAATTTTTATAACCTAGATCAGATTATCAGAGACTGCATGAAGGTCTGAGACTGGGAGCCAGGAGGGCCAGGGGAGCGAACCTTACTCCCCAGGGTGAGCTCTCTCCAGAAGGCTTAAAAAAAAAAACCTTCTAAATAAAGCACTTTAGAGTGGCACATTTATAACCAGCAAAGAATTCCTCAAATAAGAGGCGCTGTCAGCTATTTATTTTAAAAGCATTTTTCCTGAAGGAGAAGAAGGAAAAAAATAAAATCTCTCCACTCTTCTCGCTCCTTCAGAAGGTTTGTGCGCGAATCCTCTCCTGGCGTGGTCCTCCTGCTAGCGAGGGCACCTGCCGCCAAGCCCGGGGGGTCGTTCCACTCCTCTTTCTTTTTCTCCTCTGCCCCCGGCAGAGCTACCTACTCACCTTCCAGGAAAATGGGAAGCAGTCTCTGGCTCCTGAGAGTGCACGGGGTGGAAGGGCCGCAGTGTGACTGGGAGGTGCATGCGGCACGCTTCACCCAATTCCAGAAGTAATTCCCGGCCACAGAGAAGGAGGCAGGGCGCGGGGGAAGGCAGAGTAAAAAGGGAGAAGAAGGGAAGCAGAAAACGAGAAGAAAACACGTGCAGAGGAAAAGGGAGGGAAGAGGAGCTCCTGGTCCAAGGGGGCTGAGTGGGCTCGGGGGCTGGGCCCGGGGAAGCCTGGCTCCTGCTGCCCTATCTGAACCCTGCACTCCTGGGTCTCATTTCCTATCATGGCGCAGCTGTGGCCGCAGAGCCCCGAGTGCGGATGCTGTTCGTGGTTAAGCTGTCACAGCCTGCGGTTGAGCAGAAAGGTCTGAGCGGGCTGGGGTAAGGCTGGGCCCATGCAGGGGCCCCATGTGCAAGGTGACCAGAGGTGGGCTTGAGGTCCTGCAAGTACTGGGAATGAGACCAAGTGTTCTGTGTTAGAACAGCACGCTGCTTTGGCTGGCTTCTTTTTCTTCTTAGCAGGTGTCGTCTGGGGGTGGATTAGACACACAATTAGCTAATGACCGCGGTGGTGAGAACGCCGTGCCTCTTTGCCGCCTGCTGCGCCATCTCCTGTTCTATCATCATCCTGCACGTTCCTTGCACACCTACTCCGGTCCTTCTCTCTCCATCACGGGACCCTCATAGCCAGGACTCACTTTAGAAATGGCACCCCATCCCCTTCCGGGCTGTGTCAGCTATTTGAGGGCATGTCCGAGGCCAGAGCTAGACCTGTTTTGTTTTTGTATTTCCCACGGTTTGGTACAGAATAGGTGCTCAGCAAAAAGACCTGGGATGTTACTAATGCTCACTGACGCACTGAGCGCCAGCACCAGGGGCTTGCATGTGTTCTTTGGCATTCTGCACGGAGCCCGCGAGGAGATGCTGCACTTGTCTTCATTTCAGAGGGCTGGTGTCTCGAGGGCAGCTCTCAACCTCTCATCCAAGGTCGCACACATGTGAGTAGCAGAACCGGAGTTAGAACCAGGTGTCTGGTTCTGGAGGCTCCTAGTTCAGCCTTTCACAAGCCTCGCTTGCTCCTGGGGATCCAGGCTGAACAACGTTCAACAGTCCACATAAAGGACCATTCGTTAGCCATAAAAATGCAGCTTTGTTTGCTTGTGCCACGTGTGTGCTGTATCTGCCGCACACCTCCCTCTCCTCCCCCGCTGGTACTGCACAACCCCCCAGCGCTCTAATGTTCACATATGGGTCTGCTGGACACACACCCTTATTCTCGTCCCCCGATCCCATTGCGCATGGCGTCAGAACAGCACAGGAAAACCTGGAGTTCTGGTCCTGTCACTCCTCTGCCTCCCAGTTATTGTGAAGAGTTAAATGGACTGGGACATCGACAATAGAGCCTGACACAAACCGGTTCATGGTGACGACAATGACGCCTGCCTCCAAAGGCCACTGGAATTAGCAGCCACCTGAGCCCTGGAAGCTCACGGCTCCTCACCTTGTCTGTGAAGTGCTCCAACCCGCTGCGACCTGCCTTCCCTTCTGAAGGTGCCGTGTTCTCGTGTTCTGCACCACCCAGCCCTGTGCTGGGGCAGCACCCTCCTGAGTGCTCTTCTGGCTGCTATGTAAAGCACTGATAAGCAGGTGTGGCCACACAGAGGGTGGAACAGCATGGGGGTTCAGCCTTTGTCTCTGGTTGGCCAACAGTGCTGTGCACAGCTGCCCAGCATGTGCTCAACACGCCTCCAGGGGGCGCCATTCCCACCAACTACAGGTGTATAGAGAGCTCTCCGGAGCCTGCCTCCTGGTGCTGCAGAGTCAGACAGACCCACGTTCACATTCAGGCCACCCCGCCTGTTGTGACGGTGCAATCTCTCTCTCTCTCTCTCTTTTGAAAGTCAGAGTTGGACAGTGAGAGAGAGACAGAGACAGAGAGAAAGGTCTTCCTTCCGTTGGTTCACCCCCCAAATGGCCGCTACGGCCAGCGCGCTGTGCAGATCCGAAGCCAGGAGCCAGGCACTTCCTCCTGGTCTCCCAAGTGGGTTCAGGGCCCAAGCACTTGGGCCATCCTCCACTGCCCTCCCAGGCCACAGCAGAGAGCTGGACTGGAACAGGAGCAACTGGGACTAGAACCCGGTGTGCTGGTGCTGCAGGCGGAGGATTAGCCTAGTGAGCCGTGGCTCTGGCTGACCGTGCAATCTCAAGGCAGATAGTTGTGTTCTCTAATCTCCAGCTCCCTTGTCTGAAAGCTGGTGATGGTGGTGGTGGTGGTGGGGGATTGTGTTCAAGTGGCCGAGCACAGAACCTGCAGCGGCAAGAGCTCAATCATGGCAACGATTCTGTTTTGGGTCAGAATGGAGGGGAAGGCACAGAGGAGGTGCTTAGCAGATGTCCACTGTGCGTTGCTCCCTGGGAAGCCTGGGCCTGCGGCTCTTCCTGCCAAGAGTTCTGCGGGGCCAAGTCGACTTGACTAAGGCAGGGGGTGGGATGCGGGAACATCAGCTTAAGCTAAGGGAGGTGAGGAGCGGGGAGAACGCCCGGGGCAGAGGAGATGCTCTGGGCACTGTGCCCGCTTACTCAGGCTGGGGAACACAAGCTCCCTGAGGGCAGGGCCTGCCCCTCCGCTTGTTTCTGCCCAGCTCACCAAGGACAGAAGACGCAGTGTTCTTGTTGACGCTGCTCCTCGTCCACCTGCATGTCTCCCATGGGAGGGCGCTGTGGGATCTGCAGTCCCGGGCTGGCCCTTCCAAGGTGCATCTGTCTCATCAATGTAGACAGAGGATGGCAACTTTGCAGCGGTGGAAATAGTCCCGGTCAGGGGCTCAGATGATCGGTCCCTGGTCTGGGTCCAGCTCTGTGCCGTAGAAACTCACAGCTTCTCCCAGCCTCAGGCCAACTCTTTTCTGCACAAAAGTAGGCCCCCAAATTCTCCATCTGCCTTAGGAAGTTGCTCGTATTCTCCAACCAGAAAACATACGAAATAGCTTTTCTTAAAAATTTATTTGAAAGACAGAAATACAGAGAAAGGAGGGAGAGAGATAAAGAGACAGAGAGATCATCCATCTACTGGTTCACTCCTCAAATGGCCATAGCAGCTGAAGCTGGGCCAGGCCAAAGCCAGGAGCCAGGAGCTTCCTCCAGGTCTCCCACGTGGATGCAGGGGCCCAAGCACTAGGACCAACTTCCACTGCTTTTCCAGGCGCATTAGCAGGAGGCTGGATTGGAAGCAGAGCAGCCAGGACTCGAACTGGCACCCATATGCGATGCCGGCACTGCAGGAAGAGGCTAAACCTTTTACCCTGCAGCTCTGACCCCAGGAAAGAACTTTGAAAGGTGTAATAAGCGATTCAAAGGCTAGCGCAAAAGATTATGAATGTACTGCTTACCAATTTATTACTGTACCCAGCAACCCCAGTGGGCCTTCTGCTCCATGAACTGCCCAGCTGCCTCTCTGAGAAAAGTACCTGCTAATGGACATAGAAGACTTTAGATGGCTACTTCCATGAAAACCTAAGAAAAGCATCCCAGGCAGAGGGAACGGTGCACAGGCCCTGTGACGGGGAGGAGCTTGAATGTCCCAGCGGCCCAGAACACAGGGACTAGGATACAGTTGCCGCAAGAAGTGATCTATGTAGGGCAGGTGCTCAGTTCTAGTTGACAGGTGCGGGGATGAATTGGTGAGTGAAGTGGTAGGGGTCATGGGAACCTGTTCTTCTGACCCATTTCCAGGGGTTCCCATCTCGGCCACTGAATGCTCCTGGTAATCTCATCCCGCCCTTTCTCTGAGACTGCCTGTTCTGCTGGTAGAGACCTCCCCCTCCTCGTCCCCCGCCAAGTTCCGGCAGCCCACCTGGCAGCCGGGATCTCTGGGCTGTCCACTCGGCTGACTCTGTCCGCCCTGCCCCCTCCAGGGCCCCCTCCTTTCCCCTTGCTCTGGCTCCCTCAGGGGAGCATGGCCCGTGTTTATGAAAACTGAACATGTCATTCAAAGCAGCACCTCTGGCCTCGCCGAGCTGAGGTCTGGGAGCCACCGTGTTCTCTCCTTTCTGTCACTGGGCTGGGCGAGCCAAGGCTGGTCTCCTCTCAGCAGTGCCCAGAACCACGCAGACAGTAATGAGTCTGGGGTTGGTGTTAAGCTCAGATGTCAAACAGCGTGGCCAGGGCTTCCCGAAACGCCGAGAGAGCCGTGAGCTTCTCCCTCTACAAGGTCAGCTTGTGTGTAACACTTCATTAAATTGCTCAAACACTGAGCCGTGTCTTTAACCAATACCTTTAATGTCATTTTCTGCAGACTTAATAGAGGAGCATTAGCATACCTGTCAAGTCTTCCCATTTAAACTTGGAAGCCAGTGAAGTTTAAAGTGTCTTCCTTGGCCCACAGTGGATTTAGCTTCCAACTTTGGCTTAGGAGAAAGAAAAAAATTTTCAAAAGGACAAGGCAAGGGAATCCTCCATGGGCTGTGTGATGACGCAGGGGACGTGGTGGACACTGCAGCCTTCCTCCAGGCCTCTCTCCAGGAAGCCTGGCCTCCAGGAAGCACATCTGGGTTAGCAGCAGTGGGAGCCAGCCTCGGCATGGACCACAGAGGGACTCCTTGTCTCAGGTGCACAGAGCCTCAGGAGTTAATTAATCCCTTCCTTTGCCCCTAGAAGCATGGGACATGAGCCACTTTGGGCATGGTCTGGTGTCAGCATCCCCCAAATCCTAGGCCCAAGATGATGGGAGGAGGAGGGGGATGCTTGGGAGGTGTTGAAGTCATGGGGGCTCCGCTGTCACAGATGGGATTAGCACTGTTATGAAAGAGACCCCAGAGAGGTGGCCAGCCCCTTCCACCGGGCAGGGACCCCTCCAGAAGACATCATCTATGAAGCAGAGATGGAGCCTGTACTGGGCACTGCATCTGTTGGTGCCCAGATCTGGGATTCTCAGCTGGGACTGTAAGAAACACGTTGCTTGAGGCTGGCGCTATGGCGCAGTGAGCTAAGCTTCCACCAGCATCCCATATGGGCACCAGAGTCCTGGTTGCTCCATTTCAGATCCAGCTCTCTGCTATGGCCTGGAAAAGCAGTAGAAGATGGCCCAAGTCCTTGGGCCCCTGCACCCGTGTGGGAGACCCGGGAGAAGCTCCTGGCTCCTGGATTCAGATCGGTGCAGCTCTGGCTATTGTGGCCATCTGGGGAGTGAGCCAGCGGATGGAAGACCTCTCTCTCTCTCCCTCTGCCTCTCTCTGTCTGTAACTCTATCTCTCAGATAAGTAAACAAATCTTAAAAAAAAAAAAAAAGAATAGAAAAGAAAGAAAGAAACATGAAACACGCTGCCACTGCTCAGCCGCCACCCAGTTTCTGGTGTTCAGCTGTGGCAGCCCAGATGGACTGAGACCCTGTGTGTGCCCGCTCACTCAGGTCAAGGGCAGCCTTTAGCGCTCAAATCCAAGGTTCGCTCTTGGCTGGGTCACGTGCATGTGGACGTCCCAGGGTTTGTGGGTCGCTCCCTGGCTCTGCTCTTCCTCCGGTGGGGGTACAGAGAAGGATCTAGAACAGAAGATGAAGCCAACAGGCCAGTACCCCTCGAAGCCCCTCCCAGCCTTGACATGGAGTCCCTGCTCTTTGGCTCAGCCTCCGAGCTCCCGGAAGGGAGGACAAAATGGAGGTTCATAACAGGCGGTCGTGCCCTGGCCTGGGACCCTCATCTGAGGAATGCATCTCTGTCCTTGGGCTTTTTTTTTTATTTATTTGACTGGTAGAGTTATAGACACAGAGAGAGAAACAAAGGTCTTCCTCCCGTTGGTTCACTCCCCAAATGGCCGCTATGACCGGTGCTGTGCCGATCTAAAGCCAGGATCCAGGTGCTTCTTGGTGGTCTCTCATGGTCTCTCATGCGGGTGCAGGGATCCAAGCACTTGGGCCATCCTCCACTGCCCTCCCGGGCCACAGCAGAGAGCTGGACTGGAAGAGGGGCAGCTGGGACTAGAACCTGGTACCCATATGGGGTGTCAGCGCTGCAGGTGGAGGATTAACCAAGGGAGCCACGGTGCTGGCCCCCTTTCTGGCTTCTACAGCAAAATAGTGTAGTCTATGCAGCTTGTAAACAACGAGTGTCCATTTGCCACTGTCCTCAAGGCGGGGCCGTCCAAGGTGAAGGCCCGGGATGGTCGACCGTGGCTTCTCACGGCATCCTCGCATGCTTACGGGGGCTAGCCAGCTCACCATGGTCTCGCTCACAGTCCCAGCCATGGGGTTTCTGCCCTCGCTGTGTGATCACCTCCTGTCACCACCTTGGGAGTTAGGATGTCAACGTAGGGATCCTGGGGGAGTCACAAGCATTCAGTCCACAGCAGGAGGGCGTGTCTGTCCCGACACACCTTCTGTCCGCCAGGGCTCTGCACGCTGAGGTCTTGGGTAGACCAGAAAGCTGGAGTTCAGCCTTAGCAAATCCTACCTGTGAAATGGGTTCCAGCCTCCACGGGGGTCCGCTCTCACAGAGTGGGGCAGAGTGAGCCCTGAGGACTCAGCACGAGAGACCTAGTGGGGGTTCGGAAAACAGGATAATGAATGTGCCGCTGTCATTAAGCCACTAATCGTTAATTATCCCCTAGACAGCGCCTAATGTGCTACCCCGGCACAAATAAAATTGCTTGAACTTTTCCACCAAGTTCTAGTTTCAAACAAATTACTCGCGTCAAAACTATTTACCAAACGGAGCAATTTTAGACATTTATCAGACTTTCTAACACGCTTTAATTAGCACCAGCTAATAGAGTCCTCGTGTAATTAAGCACGCATACATCCTGTGCTGTTTTTTATTTTATATTTTCGCTGACAATAATTTTTGAAATAAGTTCCTGTCTGGCTTCCAGAATACGCGTGTGTACACGGAGGTGTGTGCCTCCGCGTGCACGTTTCCAATGTGACTCTGAAATAAGACACTGCGTAATTAAAGCTCCCACTTAATTATTAATGGTGCAATTAAGGGGAGAAGGAGGAGTTTTGTGCCCCAAAGTGGAAAGTTGATCCCCGGCTCCCACGGCAGCGGGAGCTGGTGCAGACTGGCGCTCTGGCCCTGTGGGTCCCAGGGGGCAGATGAGACAGTGCGACTTATGGCTGGATGCCCTTAGGGAGCACGCGGGTCTATAAGGAGCCTGCTGGTTTCCCTGACATGCTCCTCCTGAGAGCTCCAGAGTGAGGATGGCAGCAGTGACAGTTCACTCCCAGCTCAGAAGCCTGTCACTCGGAGATCAGCATTTTAACTACCCCCTGCCCCTCAAGAAAAAAAAAAAAAAAAAAAAGAAGGACACCTTAATTTACCCTTCTGATTGGCTTGATAGCTGTCAGAGTGACAAGCTGTCTCTGGCTGAAAAGGACCTGGTGTTAGCTGGCAGACTGGCTTGTGTGCATTACATGGCTGGCTTGCTCCCGGAAATGGCGACAGGGAGACAGCGGCTCTGCACTCTGATCTCCGCTCTCCCACACCAGCCATGAGATTCGGGTGACCTGTGACCTCCAGGGCCAGGTGAGTCAGAGCTCCAGCTTCAAGCAGGCAGCAGGACAGGTGCTCGGCCTAGAAGTCAGCCGCGGGGAGAGACATCGGCGTCCCACATCGGATTGTGTGTTCAATACCCACCTCCAGCGTCCAGTTCACGCAGACTCTGGGAGGCGGCCGTGATGACCCAAATGGGAGGGCTCCGGCTACCCACGTGGGAAACCTGGGTTGAATTTCAGGTTCCTGCTTTCAGTCCTGGCTTTGTTCTGCCTGTGGCAGGCATTTAGGGGAGTGAACCAGCAGATGGGAGCCCTCCCTCAAACCCCCTCGCTTGCTTTTCTGTTTCACTCTGTTTCTCAAATAAATTAAAATAAATAAATAACTAAATAAAGCTCTCAGCACAGCTTCTCTTTTCCCCATCTGTGGTATATTTCACGAACACCCCAGGGCATCCACAGACCCAACAAGAGCACCCTTGCCCTGTGTGGTGCTGTGTGTTGGAGGGAGCCATCTCGGACACGCAGAGGCCTCCAAGGGTGAGCCGGGGTTCCAGGCAAAGTTTAAGGTTTCATTGAACCTCCCCGTAAAACTGTCCTCCTTCTACTCTCCCTTTCTTCCAGAAAATGAGTTTGGACAATGACAACATCTGAGAAACTGCTCTCCCCCGGAGGACTAGAATGTCCTGTAATCTTTTTCAATCCGTGCTTATTTTTAGTGAACAAACAAAAATCCCAGATCCCTTAATATCCTCAGAAATTCTAATATGCGTCCCATACCTCATTAAGAAGCCCTTCTACCTGACTGTCTCCAGCGGGCCCTCACCAAGTTTTTGTCAAGGTTTATTATCTGTATTTTGCGTTTGTTAACCAATTTTTTTGTTGTTGTTTTCCAAACACAGGAGTATTTCAAAAAGTTCATCAAAAACTGGAATAAAAAGGTAAGTTTATTTTGGTGTGAAAACTTGAAAGACAGCCACAATTTTTTTCATTATGCACATTTTCCTGAACTGTTTGGAGAGCCTTCATATACATTTCAAAATTTTACATCAAAACACAGCTATCTTTTAGTTCCACTTTCCATGAACTTCCTGAGTTACCCTGAGAGATTGTAGTATTTATTTGCTTCTTTTATGGATATCTGGCTTCCCCCCACGGCCTGAATGCCTGCCCTGGGGAGTGTGTGTCCACACACCTGCCCTCACATGTCTCAGTTTAGATGCACATCTAACGCATGTGGCTATTGGTGCAAACTAGGATGTGCTGCATGTGTAAAATATACCCAGAGACCTCCAAAATATTTATACTGATTGTACATCGAAATGACGCTATTTTGCCTACACTGGCTTATAGGAGACATGTTTCTTAAGTTAATGTTCCTGTTTCTTTTTTACTTTCTAATGTGGTTTTGAGAACCTTTAAAATTACATGGGAGGTGGCCGGCACCGTGGCTCACTTGGTTAATCCTCCACCTGCAGCACCAGCATCCTATATGGGTGCCGGGTTCTAGTCCCGGTTGCTCCTCTTCCAGAGAGCCCCAGCCTTGGCTCTCCCACTTGGTGGTGGTGTGACCCCGCACGTGCTTCTCTCCTGCTCTGGGCCTTAATCCCCTAAGGAATGGACTCTCCACAGTGACCCACGAGGGGTGGTCTGCTTGTAGCTTTCTGCCACTGGACGAAGCAGGATGCTCGTCTCCCTGGAGGCCTGCAGGAAGGAAACAAATTCCCTTGACTGGCCCTGGAGATGGAGCCATCATGGCAGGAGAGAGGCAAGGGTAGAGTGACCTCTGGCGTTTCTGATTGATTGGCTCTTGGTTGCCTTGAAACTTTTCTTCCTGGTCACCCAGGAAATTATAGTCCAGCTCCTAAAGGTATGGCCATCTGAACTCTGATCTCTGAACCTTGGTTCTCCCCTTCCATTTTGGCCACATAGCACCTTGGGAGGAGTGCACCTGTCCTGTCCTTTTAACCCATGGTGATATGTCACTGATCAGCACGATTGGCTCTAATAGCTCCCCAGGTGGATTCCAGAGAGCAATGAGCCGAACATAAAAATCCCTTTATTATTGCCATTTCACTTTTATATACCCATCAAGCTTTCATATTTAATCTCCTACATCACAATAGCTGATCATTTTTAACATTTGACATTGATAGAGTGCCCACTGCTATTATTCTGACATACTATAAAACATTACACCCATTTGCAATAGAAAAGGCCAAGAATCAATACCCAGCCCCATTTTCCACTGTGGCTGTAAATCACAGAGCACCTCACAAATTGGTTTAAGTAGAGAAACTTCAGAACCAATGAATGGCCCGACCAATCCCCACCCCCTGTTAGAGCCGACAGGAGCCCAGAGGCCTAAAACTGGGCGTTTGGTGGAAAACAAGGGCTGGTAAGGAGCCAGCTCCTCTACAAGGCAACCAGGGTTCTGCAGGGGCAAGACTTGTCCATCCATCTGGGCCCCAGAGATGACCACATGAACCGGACGGCACCTTTATCCTACTCGTGTCTGCTTCAGCTCTTACCTCATAGCAAGTGGCCCACATTAGGAAGCTAATGGCTTCCTACTTACTATTCATCTTTCAAAGGCTCAAAGGCTCATTATCAAGATTATAGGTCTATTTTGTCAGTTGCTGCATTCATGGGAACAACAAAGTGTTAAATTGAATTGATTGGTTATTTAATCAAAATGACTTTAGGATGAATTAATTGACCAGGCAGTTCAAAATGGTCAAATCCAGGAGCTAAGCAAAGTCACGGACTTAGGCATTAATCACAATATTTGGGGAAGGGGCAGGCATCCCATATGGGTGCCAGTTTGAGTTCCAGTTGCTCCACTTCCGATCCAGCTCCCTGCTAATGCAACGGCCCAGTCCCAGCCATTGAAGCCATTTGGGGAGTGAACCAGTGGATGGTAGGTCTCTCTCTATGTAGCTCTGCCTTTCAAATAAATAAAATAAACCTGTAAAAATAAAATAAAATAAAATAAAATAAAATAAAATCGCTTGCACAAAGCATTGGGCTAAACATTCAGTCAGTTTTCTTGCATCTGAAGGGAATGGCGTTTGAAAGTCTGGAAGCTTGGACTACTCAGAGCATTGCCGTAACTCGGCATTCTCGGGGCACCACTGCATCCTGCCTAAGGCTGGGATGGGTTAGTTGAACTTCTTCCAGCCCAGTTGTCTTGTTGTGAACACCTTTGCCCATGGTCTCATTGTGCAGTCGCTGGGATGCTGGGATGTTTAACAGCATGAGGGGCCAGCTCTGGGGCCACAAAGGGGAAAGTGATTTGTTTGTTTCTTGATTTTCAATTGAAGCTGGGTTCCCATAGAAGTGTGGTGTGTGAGGGCACACCTGACTTGCCTGCAATAGGTGCACTACTAAATTCATACATAAGCCGGATTGTTGTAGAACAAATCCATGCTTTCTATTAATTGTTCTAACTTCAGAGATGATTTGCCCATATTTCTTTTTTTTAAGATTTTATTTACTTATTTGAAAGATAGAGTTACAGAAAGAGAGAGGGAGAGATTGGGAGAAAGGTCTTCCATCCACTGGTTCACTCCTCAAATGGCTGAAACAGCTGGAGCTGGGCCAATCTGAAGCCAGGAGCCTGGAGCTTCTTCCCAGTCTCTCACGTGAGTGCAGGGGCCCAAGGTCTTGGGCCATCTCCTACTGCTTTCCCAGGCCATGGCAGAGAGCTGGATCGGAAGAGGAGCAGCCAGACTTAAACCAATGCCCATATGGGATGCTGGTGTCACCGGCCGAGACTTAACCTGCTGCACCACAGCGCCAACCCTTGCCCATATTTCAATTAGAAGTGATTCTTTACATTATCTGTCTTCCTCAGCCTTTTAATAAGCCCACATAAAACGAAGAGCTTTTGGAAAAAGGGATACTTGATAGCGAAATACACCTTTACCAAAGCTTTGTGAGTGGTTCCAGGTGATGTGCTTGGCACGCTGGGAGCGGCGTGCGCAGCAGGTCCCTGGGCACCGACTGCAGCGGTTCCTTTGGAAGCTCGGTACAGTACCAAGGATACAAACTCCGCGTCAGGAGTCTGGGCTGGAGTCTCATCCTGTCATTTTCCAATTGTGTGATCAGAGGGCAGATGAGATATCTGACCTCCGTCTGCATTAGCTTTTCCGTTTTTCAACTGTAGGGATGATAATTCCCTACCTCTTTCATGAGATCCCTAATGAGGAAATGGAATAATGTGAGTGAAAGCAATGACAATTATTATCATTACTGATAATGCAATAATAACAATAACACATGATGAGAGGAGAAGCAAGCTAAGCCATTCTATCTCAGCCCTGTTTGATGCCAGCAGGCACGAAGTTCCTAAGCTAGCAAAAAGGACAAAACCCTCAAGTCTACATTCCTCAACTGCGTACCCTGAGAACTGGGAGTCACAGAGGTAACCGGTACAGGCAGATCCTCGAGGATCTCTAAGTCCTTAAACATTACGGTGGCTTTGGTCTGCATTGGTTTTTCATGGAGTATACTTAGATATACTTTAAAGAGTTCATTTACTCAGTCAACAAACATTTTGAGTAGCTATTCTGTGCCTGTAGAGTGCTCTATTCTGAATGTATAGCAAAGCAAGTAAACTATGGACCCATGGAGTTTGTCTGTGTATCAGGTTCTCAAGCTTTCCAGGCCTTGTCCACAATAGCGCAGATGAGAACTTCTCATGGTGGAAGCTGGGTGTCTACGTTCTGACAGATTCTGCAGCTAATTCCAACACTTGGACCCACTGCTAAAACATCATCAACCGCAAGACACCATGCCCTGGAATGATCCTCCTCCGATCACCTGTGGTTTGCAGAGGGTGGGGGTTATGTTGAGATTCCCGGCTTCCGGTTTTCCTACAGTCAGGACATGACTGCAAAGTGGTGTGTTCAGCCGGTGCGTGAGCACTGCAGGGATGCAGGAATGGCCAAGTCCTTTGTTCTCCACCTACAGTTTTGCTGCTGACTCCCTCCAAAATAACCTGGTTTGTTTGGCAACCTGTACTGAAGGCCTCCTATCTGTGGGCCCAGAGGACCACCCAGAAATACCATTGTCCCTTTTATCATCAAGCTTGGGCTGGTTCTCTTTGGACTAAGTCTCTGTTTAGAGCTTGAGTAGGGAAGCAGGGAAGCAAAGGAAGAAAGGAATGGAGGTCAAAGTCAGCTCCCTGGAGACTTAGCCATATTGTTCTCAGCGCTAAAGCAATACTCCAAACGCTGCTCGCTTTTACAGACCTGCGAGAGAGCTGTTCCCTCAGTCGTTCGATGTGAACCCCCTCTTAACAACCCCATGAGAAGCTGGGGGTAGGTGTCACAACTTCTGTTTGATGGATGATGAAACTCAAGTTCAGAGCCAAACAGTGACTTCCCCAACTCACACAGGCACCTGATCCCAGGGAGCAAAGACAGTGTTGGTCTTAATCATCTCTGTAGCCCTCAGCAAATTTCCAGGAATACAGTAGATGTTTTTAAAATTGTATTTGTTGAATGAATGAATGAATGAATGGACAGATGAGAGAGAGAAAAACAAGTAGGGCACCCTGTCTTTTAAGCTCACCTCTGGGGCCTCTCTGGCTTCATTGAGAGACATGGAAGGCCCCTCCCCTTTGTTGAGATCTTGTCACTTTCAATAATCATGTTTGTTTCAGAGACTATGGAGCCTTTTACCATTCTCTCCTGTGGGCCCCGAGGGGCCCTTCTGAGGCCTGGTTTTCCCTTTGCCCTGGTCTCGGTGCGGTTTGGCAGGCAAGCTCATTCCATCTCATGGTCTTGCCTTCCCTGTGTGGGGAGCTATTCCTGGCTTGCAATGGCTACTGCTGATTTTGCAATATCATGATTTCAGCGAAATGAAAACCCATCATATTCCCATACAACTGCCCAGAGCCCTCCGTTGGGAGCTGATTTGGGTGAGAGTCAAGTGGCGGTGAGACAGTGGCAGAACTTCCCAAATGTAAAGGTGTTGGAGGAAAAGGACAGAGGTCTACCGGAAGCTGCTTTGGCCTCCCCTCACTGTGGGCAGTCCCAGCCCAGCCAGCTGAGAACCCACCTCTCTCTGCCTTGGCCAGGAGCTTGACTTGGCTCTGACATCCAGCTCTTGAGCTGAATGGGCAAGTCGTGTTCCGTTCTGCTTCCCCTCCACTGGGTTTGGAGAATCTGCCCTTCGTGTACGTCCAGGTTGCTGGAATATGCAACCAAGAAAGCCTGTAGGTTCTCTTTGCTGAGAGCACTGAAGGAAAGATGAGAAATCCTTGCCTCTCACGGTTCAGTGATACTGAGCCTTGCCCTGAGGCAGGGGCTGGAGCCAGCAGCCTGCCTTGGACCCTTGGGGGTGACACAAATCCATTTCTAGTGAATTTCAGAGAGTGGGAGAAGAAGGTGAGGAGACCCAGAGCCTGCACCAGCCAATGGGAAGCACAAATGAGTCACAGCCCATGGAGTGACGCAGACCTTAGCACAAAGGAGCTGAGGGCTCCGCAACACCCCATGCTGTGATTTCAGACCTGTTAGAGCACCCCAGTCTGCCCTCAGTCCCTCCCTCCACCTGGCCCAGGTGGCCAGGACCCAGGCTGCTCTTGTCCCATGGGAAGTGACCCTTTGCTATCTGATCTCCCATCTGCTGGGCTAGGCATGTGGAAGAGACAGCTGGCACAGCCCCTCCCGGGGGACTGCAATTAGGGGATATTTAATCCTGTCACCTGGTTCATTTGCAGTGATGGATTTGGGCTGAAGCGCTGAGTGGCGCCAAGAGGATATTGGATTACCAGGGCCCATCCCCTTCACCCCTCGGAGAGAGCTGGCCACCCCTGCCCCTGCACCTGTCTTCCTTGGCCCTGAGGTGAGCTTGTTCCCTCGTGAATTAAGAGCAAGCATGTGCTGTCAATGGACTCCCCGACTCCTTGATATTTAATCTGGAGAAATGAAAACCCGAATGAAAGAGATGTCCACCCCAGTGATTGCTCCCCTGGCCTCCACCGATTTGGAGGTTCTGCACTGCAGATTCTGGATCTGAGGAGATTGCCAGGGGCTCACCATCATTCCATTTTGGTTTCCCAGACTCTTGGTGCTGGAAACTTTGTATTACTCAGTCAATTTATTTATTTGAAAGAGAGACAGAAAGAGCTCTTTCATGCATTGGTTCACTTGCCAAATGGCGGCAACAGCCAGGTTGTGCAAGGAGCCAGCAACTCCTCTGGGTCTCCCACATGAGTGGCAGGGATCCAAATACCTGAGCCATCCCCTACTGCCTCTCCAGGTGTACATTAGAAGGAGGCTGGAACTGGAAGCAAAGTCAGGACCAGAACCCAGGCACTCTGATACGGGATATAGCTCTTCCAAGTGGTCAATGCCTGCCCCTAGGCACGCGTGAGATGGAGCTGGAGCTGGCAGCTCCCATGAGATAGGTTATATATGAAGCCTTCCCTGGAGGGCTGGGTTCATATCATTCCCTTGCTTCAAATGGCTCAGTGGCTTCCCATGGCACGCAGAGGAAAAACCCAATCTGTTACCTAGACCTCCCTCCACCTGTGAAGTCTGGCCTTGCTGCCTTGTGTCTCGACTCCTCCCACATACCCACTCACACTCCCCCTTCCTACGCTCGTGCCACGGGCGTATCTGTGCACGTGTGCTGTACGTGTCTGAGTGAGCAAGTGCACACATCTTGGAGTCGCCACCCTCGCCCCAGCCCCAGGACCATTGCACTTCAGTCCTTTCTGCCTGCAGTGGCTTTTCCTTAGTTCTGGACCCACAACTTCCTCTTGGTGCTCCAGGCCTTGGATGAGTTATTTCAAGTTCAGGGAGCCTTCCCGACCCGTCTTCATGACGTCACTGCTCCTGTTCTTAGAGCATCTCTGTATCGCCCTGTGTGAGTTTCACTTGCTGAGCGTCTTTCTTCTCTCACCTGAGCGTAATCTCCATGAAATCATAAACTCTCTTTCTCTTGTTTGCAGCTCTACTCCCTGCGCCTAGACTAAGAATCAGAGAGCTTCAACATTTGTTGAATCCCTGACTAGACAGTTCCTACTGTAGGGCAAGCCCTGAAGCCATTTTCTGGATGTTTCTTGAGGCGGGCAATAAGTGAGCGTGGCAACAAGTCTCCTTACATCCCACCCCTACCTCCATGCAGCCCAGCCCCCCAATGGCCAATGGCAGGGGCCAGGGCTTGCCACCTCCCAGCTTGTGTAGATGAACAATTGGCACCCCAGTTCTGCCCTCTGCTGACCTGCTCAAACCACTTGTTTCTCAGATGATGAAAGGGATTGGAACAAAGGAGCGTAATTGGCCGGGTTCTGTGTTCCAGCCTGGAGATGGGGGCACTTGCCGAGCCGGCCCCGTCCCGGGAGAGAGCTCTGGAGAGCGGCAAAGCTGCTGCCTTCAAAGGGTCGACGTGAAAGGAAACTAAGAAGCACTTGAGGAGAGAGCACTTCTCTGCAGAGAGGGGAAGCACTTGAAGCCCCTCACCCCACCCCCTCTAGCCACAGAGATGAGCGTGTGCGTGCGTGTGCGTGTGCGTGCGTGCGTGCGTGTGTGTCCCCAGCAGAGGGACAGAACATCTACAAGCTCTACAGCTTGCAATGCCCTTGCAAACAGCCAGTGGCCTGCTTCCCTGGCCATCCAGAGAGAGGAAATTTGGGGTGTTTTTTAATCTGGCCAAAGCCTCCCACCCAATTCCATTTCTCCAAACCCCCCTCCCCCCATTAACCCCTGCTGCCTCCATAGCTTTTCTGAAATCCATCAACGTCTGTGTCGAGGTTTGAAAATGCGACTGCTTTTAGGTAATTTGATAAATCATCTTAAGGCATTTTCATATGCATGTGCTCTGCTTCTCCATTCCATTTATAAGCTCCTTCAGGGCAAAATCTATACTTTTTTTTTTTCCCATTTGTAACCCTCTCCACAAGATACCCAGGCCAGAATTTTCATCAGTGTGCTTGTTGTTGGAGCACATTTTTGTGCGCTGAGAACCCTCGGTTGCTGATTTTATTTCATTCGTTAATTTATTTAAAATATTTACTGTGGCCCATTATGTGGCAGGCACTGTGCTAAGTGCCGGGGATTCCGTGTTGAAGCTCACGGTCTGGGGCAGAGCTGGAAACATACACAAATAACTATAATACAATGTGGTAAGTGCGCTAATACAGGTACTGCGTGCTCAGAGTGCTGCAGGAACTCAGGAGGGAGCTTATGAAATAATTCAGTTAATGTTCCAATGTCTAAATGTGAATGTTTAAATAACGCCTTTCCTTTGTAAGTGCTTCCTGCTTCTCACAGCACTTTCCACGGCCATTATCTTATTTGATACTTCTAGCGATCCCATTAAGAAGAGTTCATTCCACAAACTCAACCTTGCACAGAGTAGGTGCTCAAGAAATACTGCACACACACACACACACACACACACCCCGCTCCCAGCTCAACCCGCCAAAAGACAGAATAAGTGAATGAAGGGTCAAGGTTATTAGCTCTGTTTTATAGCTAAATACACTGAATGTCACAGAGAGACTTGCTGCAGCTCGTAAATCATAGCACAAGCAGTCACCATCAACATACACTGGACACCTACTATGTGAGGGTCACTGTGCAACTTGCTACAGTGGGTACAGAGGACAAAGCGTGTTCCTGTCCCCCGGAGCTTCCAGCCTCATTGGTAAAGGTGGCGTGAACAGTGGGTAGTTCAGAGCCTGTATAAGAGACAGCAGCTCAGGTCAACAGCACAGGTGGTCCAAGGTTATCCAATGAATGAACGGTGTAGATAGGAAAGACCACAGGAGGCCAGAGAGGCAGCTGTAGAGTCGAGAGGTCAGGAAAGGCCTCACAAGGGTATGGAATTGGGACTGGATGTGAAGACAGGCGGATGAAACCAGAAAGAACAGAATAGGAAGAAGAGAAGAGGCAGAAGCAAAAATATGTATTCAAAGGAAGTGAAACCCAATGACCCCTGAGCACCTGAGCAGCTTCCAGCAGGGAGGAGCCCTCAGCCGAGCTGTGTTCGCTCTCAGCTCACCTGCACGGCGAATCCTCCGCAGGCTGCTCAGCCCCACCCAGCCCACCTGCTAGCTCATCTCTTCCGGTTTACATTTTTCCCAGTCCAGAGCTATTGAATTTTTTTTTTTTAATCCTGTGTGCTCAATTTCACCCCCTGGGCACTGACCACCTCCTGGCTGTAATAAAAACCTGGATTCCACTGGAGGGCATGGCTCCCCCTGCAGCCCTCTCCGCGAGGGCTCTCATCCTCCACTCCTCCCGTGTCAGGCAGACAGGAGGGAGACATGGGGGTGCACCTTCTACTAGTTTCCATTCGCTGTCAGATCACTGTTCTGGTTCTCAGCATCCGCCAGCAACTCCTCTCCATCTCCCTTCAGTGCTGCTGCCTCTCGACCTCCAGGTGACTCTCTGAGAACTGACACAAAGGACAGCATTTCTGCCTAGGGCTGGAGGAACCAGTTTTCAGAGTGTTCCCCATCCTTGGACACCCCGCTCGGCTCACCTATTTCCTTGAGACAGGAGTGTGCTCCCCAACCTGCTTTCATTATGTGGCCCTGTTTCCTTGTTGGTGAATAAGAAGACCAAGGTAGATCTATGACCCAAGAGAACCAATCCGATTCTTTTCCCCAGGAGTTGGGAAAGGAGGCTAAGAGCAGTTTCAATCTAGCTGCTCCCTTGACCAGAGCATCAGTCTACTGGTGAGCTGTGCAGTAGCCCTGTGTGACCATGTACCCATCGAGCAAGTGTGACCATGTGACCTGTGTGACCATATACCATGGAGTGAGGAAAGACACTTGGAAGGAAGGTTGAGAAGAACATGGCAGGTGTGCAGGGAGAGAGGTGAGGCCAGAGACTCCGTGAGGCCCCGGCCCCCTTTCCACACCGCTCTGACAGTCAGCTGTCCCTTTTCCTCTATATCCTTCAGGTGCCCTGTGTGCTTGGAATGACCCCTACCCTCTCCCAAATTTACATACCCTTGTTTCAACCCTTGTTTGCTTTTGTTTATCCCAACCCAAAGAACTTTGCTGAAAATAAAATTCATTAAGATAATCAAATAGTTGGAGTGATGCCACAAATGCCTTGATGGGGGTGGAGTGGAAGACATTCCATTTTGATATCTTTACATCCACTCAAGACAGAGAATTCCAAATGCATTTATGCAGTGAATGTGTGAAACAGGGCAAAGAAGCAAGTTATGAGCACAGGTTAACCATAAGGAGATTTGTTTGCCTCCGTCTCTGACAAAAGAAAATATTCTCCATGAAACAGAAGCCCTGAGCCTACTTATTGCCTAGGTTTGAGGTGCAAATTTATGGTAACCCTCTTGTCTGAAGGCCCAAGCTAGTAAATTAGTACAAAAATGATTTTCTGCCTAATAAATCCGTGGGAACTGCTGATGGAAGCAAATGCTAATCTGGTTTGGAAGGATGCTCTCACAGCATGGGCTGCAGTGGGTTCCACAGGGGGAGAGGAGAGGCCTACTAGCTATGAGCTCACAATGAAAAATGACAGAATACACATGGAAACGGTTTACCATGAGTGAGAATCCGCACGCACAGCTAACAGCAAGACTGCACGGGGAAGGCTGCATATACAAGAGTGACAGTCCGAAAGATCATATACAGTAAAGGTGTTTAAAATGAAGAAAGACTTTTAAAAACTAATATAGATGCAATGACTTGAATAAAGTGCTACCAAACAGAATAAGCAGATTTTTAACCAGGTAGAAATGAAAAATGTACACTGTGAGACTAAAATCTCAATAGAAAGATGTTGGAAGGAGAGGAAAGAGAATAAATGAATGAGAAGGCAGATCAAGAGACATTTACCAAAGTGGAGTGTGATGAGAGAAAAAGACAGAAAATATGAAAAATGGGAAACTGGAGAGTAATATGATAAACCCTTAAGTAACCAAAAAGAAGTGAGATAATGGTTTCAAGGCAGAGCTGTTAAGAAACTACAACCACTTTTATTAAGCATGTTTTACAAGCCTATCATCAGGGCTGGCGTCATGGTGCAGCTGGTTAAGGCACCACCCACAACCTGAGGCGGGCGTCCTGTATGAGTGCCGGTTCACATCCCTGCTCCTCTGCTTCTGATCCAGCTCCCTGCTAATGTACCTGGGAAAGCAGCAGAGGGTGGTCCAAGTGTTTGGCCCCTGCCATCTACATGGGAGACCCAGATGGAATTCTGGGCTCCTGGCTTCAACCTGGCCCAGCCCTGGCCGTTGCAGCCATCTGGGGAGTAGACCAGAGGATGGAATAGTGCTCTCTCTCTCTCTCTCCCTCCCTCCCTTTCTCTCTCTGTGACTCTACCTTTCAAATAAATAATAAATAAACCTTTCTCTAAAAAGCCTATGATCAAGCATAATGAAAAGAAATAAATCCACAATTAGAAACATAATAGTGGAACCCACAAAAACCAAAGGCAGGGGGGAAGCCTTCAAAGGAAACCAGCAAGAGAGTTTGATGTAGAAAAACAACAGTAGTTGGGCAGCAGACTTTTCAACAGCAGTAGCCAGGGCAGAAGAGAGTGCAGTGTTTCTTCAAAACTTGGAGGAGAAAGAACTGTCAACCTCAAATTCCATTCGGATTTCACCATCATTCTCAAAGAGGAGAAATAAAAGTATATTCAGACAAGTGAAAAGGAAAGGAATTTACAACTCAGAGAATTCTGCGAAGAGAAAAATTAAAGAAAGGAATTGAACCTAGAAGGGAACAATAAAATGCAAGAAATAATCGTAAACTGGTGAGCATACAGGTAACATAAGTAATAATTAATTATGTAAACAGTAATTATTAAAATGCTGAACTTGAAGTTTATAAAAAGAAAATGGAAAATAAAACAGTGGGCAAGATCAAATAAAACAGGTTGGGCATAATAGTGGGGAGTTACAATATCTAAACTCTCCTGTTCAGGGTAGAAATATTGATTAACTCTAGATTTTTCAAGTCAGCAGTCATGTTAAAAATTTAAAGCTAACCACACACACATAAAAATAGGAATATAATGAATAAAAGAAGGAAATTAAAAAGAAATACAATCAATCAAGTAGAAAGCAAGAGAAAGCAGGAAAGTTGGGAGAAGAACAAAACAATGGAAAGTACGATTAAATACAAATATCAGAAAAAGCAATAAATATAGTACATCCAATGCTGTTCATGCGCTCCAAAAATACGCCCTGGGACTGCCTCAGGTCGATGAGGACGCCTAGTCACCATCACTGAACCACAGAGCCAGAGGAAACGTGTATTACAAAACATGCAGAGAGAAATGCTTATCTTCGCTAGTAATCAGGAAATAAACACCAAACAAAAAATCAGATGTTGGGCTGGGCATTCGGCCTAGTGGATAAGACACATCCCATGGTCGAGTGCCTGGCTTCAACGCCCACCTCCCACTCTTAACTCCAGCAGACCCTGGGAGGCAGCCTGATGGCTCAGGTACTTGGACTCCCGCCACGCAGGTGGGAGACCTAAATTATGCTTCTGTTCCCATCTCCAGGCTTCAACCCCTGGCTCTGCCCATAGCCACTGGGCACATTTACAGAAGTGAATCAATGGGTGGGAGTGTACTCGCTCAACCCCTTCCCCTCCCCACACCTACCCCTGATAAATAAAAAGTTTGAAGAATAAGGTGTCGCTTGACACCTAATTGATTTACAAAAATAAGTGCTGGTGAGGAAGGAAGGAATTCTCCGACACCGCCAAGCGGGTGCAGACTGAAAGCAACTGGGCAGAACGCCGGTATCTGGAACATCTCCGACAGCAACGTGGGCTCCGGCCGCGAGGAAGTCACGGAGCCAGACTCGGCCCCAGCAGCAGCAGCTGGAAAAGCGGCCGGCATAAGTCAAACAACTTTCAGACCTTGAACAAGAGGCAGGCAAGACTGAAAGAGAGCGAACAAAGCAAGTCAACCTTACAATCACCCAGCTTTCTTCCCGGAGTGGTTTGTGGCTGGTGATAGGAACTAAAACAGCCCGATGGTCTCTCTGATTTGAGCAGATAGACATCAGGGTCCCGAGACCCCGAGGCAGCAGGGAGCTGAGGGTCTGAGCTGTACAGAGGAAGTGCTCTGGAATCCAGCACAGGCGTCCCCTGGGGTCTTTGAAGACTGTGCAAGATCGGACAAAAACACCACCCAGGGAAAGACCAAGTGCCGGGCACAGGAAGCCAAGGACAGGATACAGAGCTCACACCCAGCCAGGAGTCCTGGGAGCTTCCTCTGGCCAGGACCAAGAGATCTGGTTGATTACCCAGGGGATTCTGCAGACACCAAATAGTCACGCTTTACCGGGGCAGGGATGAGCTAAGCCTTGAGGAAGTTCTCTCCAGACCTTCCCTCAAAACGTTCATAGCAAACCTTGAAAAGATCACAATGATCCAAGAGTAATTTAATTTCCTGCCAAAATAAAGACCAAGTTTTTTTAAAAAGGGATACAACAACATCCAGTACCCTAAATGTAAAATTCATATTTTCTGGGATCTATTTAAAAGTCAATAGATGTGGGAAGAAGCGCGAGAGTGTGGTCCACTTGTGGCAGGAGAAAGTGAGCTCAGAGAAGCGCCCCCAGGAGACACACAGCAGCAGGTGCAAACAGAGCTCTGTCCAGGAGCAGAGTGTGATGGACATAGCAGCGGTGGGCGGACACATGAATGTTTCCACGCGCAGTTCATGTAGAAGATTGTCGCGCGGTCATAGAGAATGAACTTAGCCAAAAGGCTGAGAAGTGATTGTTCATAGAAAATAATAATTTATTGTGGGGTTTATAACATATAAATGTAAAGTATGTAACGTCAAAAGCATAACGAATGGAAGGAGAAAATATGATTCTTACATGTGTGTGAATTAATATAACACTATTGCAGCTATATTTTTATAAGTTAGATGCATATTGTAAATAACATAACTGTTAGAAATAAAATACATATAGCAATAGATAAAAGGAAACCATAAAACAAATTTATCAGAATTAACTAATTAAATTAATCTTTAAAAATTTTAAAAGACCCAAAAATGTACAAGAAAGAGCAAAGAGAAAATAGGAAGAGTTGAAAGCAAATATCAATATGGTAGTTTTAAAACTCAACCATATAAATAAATATGTTAAAAGTAAATGATTTGACCACTTCAATTAAAAGGCTATATGCAGTTCTTAAGAAATCCAGCTTAAGTATCCTCGTAAATAAACTAAAATTGAATAAAGAAAAAATACATGCTAAGAAAATATTTATAAAAAATCTGAGGTTTCTATATTAATAGACAGGGTAGACTTCAGAACAAGGAATATTACAGGGAATAAATATATTCTATGATGAAGAGGGATCAATGTATCAAGAAGAAATAACAATTCTAAATGTTTATGCACCTAGTACTATATTTCAAAATATGTGAAGCAGAAACTGACAGAACTTATAAAAGACAGAAATCCATAATTAAAGTCAAAGATACCAACTGCTCTCTCATTAATTAATAGAACAAGTAGACAGAAAATCAGTAAGGATGGATCCCCAAACAACATGATTAACCAACACAATCTAATTGATGCCTATACAACACTGCACCTAACAACAGAGTTCACATGTTTTTCAAGTGTACTCACATGGAATGTTCGCTGAAATAGATCATATCCTATCACATGCACAATAAAAAATCTAAAATAATTAAGATCATAAAAAGTATGTTCTCTGACTACAATGAAATTAAAACTGAAATCACTAGCAGAATATCTGGGAAATCTCCAAATATTTAGAAATTGAACAACATACTTCTAAATAGATAATAAATCAAAGAGCAAGCCATAGGGAAAATTAATCATTTTTGATTTAATGAAAATGAAAACACAACTACGGAATGCAGATAAAGTAATGTTTAGAGGTAAATTTATAGCATAAAATACTTACATTAGGCAATAAGAAAGTTTTCAGGCGGCGCTGTGGTTCAGCAGGTTGACGCCCTGGCCTGAAGTGCTGACATCCTATATGGGCCCTGGTTCTAGTCCTGGCTGCTCCACTTCCAATTCAGCTCTCTGCTATGGCCTGGGAAAGCAGTAGAAGATGGCCCAGATCCTTGGGCCTCTGTGCCCACGTAGGAGACCTGGAAGAAGCTCCTGACTCCTGGCTTTGGGTCGGCGCAGCTCCAGCCATTGCGGCCAACTAGGGAGTGAACCAGAGGATGGAAGACCTCTCTCTGCCTTTCCTAAAAATAAAAAAAAAAAGGAAGAAAGTTTTCAAATAGATTACTTAGACTTTTCCTTTGAGAAACACAAAATAGAAGAAATAATTAAAAACAAACAGAAGAAAGTCACAATTATAAAAGCAGGAATAAATGAATTTGAAAAGAGAAAAATAGCATGGAAGTTTCTGGAAGAAACTAAACCTAGGAGTGGCATATAACTAGCAACTCCTCTTCTGGAGATCTATGCATACACAGATGTGTATGTGTGTGAAGCAATGACCCTACCCACCATAAAGACAGCTGCACTCCCATACTCATCGCAGTGTTATTCACAATAGCCAAGACACAGAAATGGAAACCACTTTAATGCCTGTTGATGGTGAGTGGCTAAATAAAATGTGTGATACATACATATATATACAAATGCATGTGTGTGTATAACACATTGTGTGTGTATATATATTACACATTGTGTGTGTGTGTGTGTGTGTGTATACTGGAACCCAGGTACTTGACCCATTGCCTGCTGCCTACCAGGGTGCACATTAGTTAGGAATCTGGAATCAGAAGCAAAGCCAATAATCAGAGTGAGGCTCATTAATGTTGAATGTGCATGTCCTGAGCAACAGCTTATCTGCTGCACCAAACACCTTCACTCAAAAGAGAAATCACCAGAATATATTGAGACAAGAGGAAAAGTGGGGAGGCGATATATCCAAACTCACGGGGTGCAGTGAAAGCTTTGCTAAGAGGGAAGTCTAGTAATCTATGCCAAAATTAAAGAAAAAGAAAGATCTCAAACTTACAATCTAACTTTACACCACAAGGGACTAGAAAAAAAAGCAAAAAACTAAGCTCAAAGTCAACAAAGGAGATAAATAATAGAGAGCAAGAGAGAAATAAATAAAATAGATACTAAAATTTAAAAAAATCAGTGAAAATGAGTTTTTTATTTTAAATATGAATTTGACAAATCCTTAACTAGAGATTAACCAAGAAAAGGAGATGGGACTCAAAGTTGTAGATGACAAGGGACACATTCGGGACTGGCATTGTGGCTTAGCAGGTTAAGCTGCTGCCTGAGATAGAAGCATCCCATATGGGTGTCAGTTCAAGTCCTGGCTGCTCCACTTCTGATTCAGCTCCCTGCTAATGGCCTGGGAAAAGCACTGGAAGGTGGCCTAAGAGCTTGGGCACCTGCACCCATGTGGGAGACTTAGAAGAAGATCCTGGCTACTGGCTTCAGTCTAACCTAGTCCCAGATGTTGCAACCATATAGTAAGTGAACCAGTGGATGGAAGATTCTCTCTCTCTCTCTCTCTCTTTCTCTTTCTGTAACTCTGACTTTAAATAAATAAATAAATCTTAAAAAGATCATAAGAAACTACAATGAACAGTTACATACAACAAATCAGATAACTTAGAAGGAATGGGAAAATTGCTAGAAACACAAGCTACTAACAGTTAATCATGAAGAAACAGAATACCTGTACACATCAATAATGAGTTAGGAAACTGAGTTGGTATTCAAAACCCAAGAAAGAAAATCCAAGACCAAATAACTTCATGGATGAATTTTACCAAGCATTTAAAGAATTACTGCCAATCTTTCTCAAAATTTTCCCCAAATTCAAAGAGCAGGAAACACTTGCAAATGCATTTTATTAGGCCCACATTGTTCTTATTCCAAACCAAGATAAAGACATTGTAAGAAAAATATATAGAGACCGGCATGATGACATACGAGGTTAAGCTACCACCTGCAAAGCCAGTATCCATTTCGAGCCCCAACTGCTCCACTTCTGATCCAGCTCTCTAGTAATGCTCTTGGGAAAGCAGTGGAAGATGGTGCAAGTGCCTGGATAAAGCTCCTGGCTCCTGGCTTCGGCCATTTGGGGAGTGACCAGTAATGGAAGATGTCTCTCCCTCTCTCTCTCCTTGCCCCCACCCCCATTCTGCCTTTCAAATAAGTAAATCCTTTAAAAAGAGAGAAAAAAGAAAAAAATATATAGGCAAAAATCTCTGATGAACAAATATGGGAAAGTCCTCAATAAAATACTAACAAACTGAATTCTATGGCACACTAAAAACACCAAATGCCATTATCAAGTGAGATTTATCCTTGGAATGCAAAGATGGTTTGACATACACAAATCAACAGCTATGATAGCCCTCATAAACAGAATAAAGGATACAAATCATATGATCATCTTTCAATAGCTACACAAAAAGAATTTGACAAGATTTAGCTGCCTCTAATGATAAAAACTCTCAACAAATTACGTATAGAAGGCATGTACCTCAACATAATAATGTCTATATGTGAAAACTTGATACTTAATGCTGAAAAGCTGAAGGCTTTATGTATGAGATTAGGGATAAGTGTGCTGACTCTCACCACTTTCATTGATCATAGGACTGGAAGTCCACACCAGAAAAATTAGGTAGGAAAAAGAAAAAGAATAAAAAGACATCACTGGCTGGCGCCGTGGCTCACTAGGCTAATCCTCCACCTTGCGGCGCCGGCACACCGGGTTCTAGCTCCGGTCGGGGTGCTGGATTCTGTCCCGGTTGCCCCTCTTCCAGGCCAGTTCTCTGCTGTGGCCAGGGAGTGCAGTGGAGGATGGCCCAAGTGCTTGGGCCCTGCACCCCATGGGAGACCAGGAGAAGCACCTGGCTCCTGCCATCGGATCAGCACAGTGCGCCGGCTGCAGCGCTCTGGCCGCGGCGGCCATTGGAGGGTGAGCCAACGGCAAAAGGAAGACTTTTCTCTCTGTCTCTCTCTCTCACCGTCTACTCTGCCTGTCAAAACAAAACAAAACAAAACAAAAAGGCATCACATTGGAAAAGAAGAATTTAAGGTGTCTCTTCAGGTGATAATCTTACAGAGGGAAACTCCTAAAAACTCTGTTAAAAACTGGTACAGCAAGCCGGCGCCGTGGCTCAATAGGCTAATCCTCCACCTTGCGGCGCCGGCACACCGGGTTCTAGTCCCGGTTGGGGCGCCGGATTCTGTCCCGGTTGCCCCTCTTCCAGGCCAGCTCTCTGCTATGGCCAGGGAGTGCAGTGGAGGATGGCCCAGGTGCTTGGGCCCTGCACCCCATGGGAGACCAGGAAAAGCACCTGGATCCTGGCTCCTGCAATCGAATCAGCGCGGTGCGCCGGCTGCAGCGGCGGCCATTGGAGGGTGATCCAACGGCAAAGGAAGACCTTTCTCTCTGTCTCTCTCTCTCACTGTCCACTCTGCCTGTCAAAAAAAAAAAAAAAAAAAAAAAAAAAAAAAACTGGTACAGCAAACAAATTCAGTAATTTTGCAGGATAGGAAATCAACATACAAAAATAATCATGATTGTATATGATATAGAAAGAAAGTTAATAAAATGATCTCATTTAATAGCTTGAAAATAATAATACATAAGAATAAATTTTACCAAGGAGGTGAAATATCTGTACACTGAGAACTGTAACACACCAATGAAAGAAATTGAAAAGGCACAAATACATGGAAAGAACTTCCATGTTCACGCTTTGGAAGAATTAATATTGTCACATTATCCAAAGTGATATACTGATTCAGTTCAATCCCTACCAAAATTTCTATGGTATTTTTCGCAATACTGGAAAAAAAACTCAAACTTAAATGGGACCAACCACAAGAGACCCTGAAAGGCCAAAATAATCTTGAGAAAAAAGAACAAAGCTAGTGCTACAAGACCTTGATTATACTACAAAGATATAGTAAAAACAGTATGGTACTGGTATAAAAATAGATACACAGAGAATTGGAATAGAATAGGAAACAGAAGCAAACATGGGTGTATATATTCAAATAATCTTTGACAAAGCCTCCAAGATTACATACTGAGGGAAGCAAAATTCAATATTCTTAGGAAACTGGATAGCCACATACAAAACAATGAAATTGAGGGGCCAGTGCTGTGGCGCAGCAGGTAGAGCCGCCTCCTGCAGTGCCGGTATCCCATATGGGCGCCGGCTCAGGTCGCAGCTGCTCCACTTCCAATCCAGCTCTCTGCTGTGGCCTGGGAAAGCAGTAGAAGATGGCCCAAGTCCTTGAATCCCTGCACCCACGTGGGAGCTCTGGAAGAAGCTCCCGGCTCCTGGCTTCAGATTGGCACAGCTCTGGCCTTTGCGGATGGAAGACCTCTCTCTCTCTCTCAGCCTATGCCTCTCTGTAACTCTGCCTTTCAAATAAATAAGTAAATCTTAAAAAAAGAAATGAAATTGAACCCTCATTTTCTTTCTTTCCTTCTTTCTTTCTTTCTTTCTTTTTTTTTTTTTTTTTTTTTTTGACAGGCAGAGTTAGACAGTGAGAGAGAGATACAGAGAGAAAGGTCTTCCTTCCGTTGGTTCACCCCCCCAAATGGCCGCTATGGCCTGCACCCTGCGGCCGGCACAATGCACTGATCTAAAGCCAGGAGCCAGGTGCTTCCTCCTGGTCTCCCATTCGGGTGCAGGACCCAAGCACTTGGGCCATCCTCCACTGCCTTCCCAGGCCACAGCAGAGAGCTGGACTGGAAGAGGAGCAACTGGGACAGAACTGGCGCCCCAACCGGGACTAGAACCCAGAGTACCGGTGCCGCAGGCGGAGGATTAGCCTAGTTACATACAACTGCTGCGGCGCCGGCCTGAACCCTTGTTTTCATCAAAGACAAAAATTAACTCCAAGTGGATTACAGACTTAAATTTAATACCTGAAACCATAAAACTCTTAGAAGATAGCAGGAGAAAGACCTTTGATGTTAGCCTTGGCAATGATTATTTGGATAGGATTCCAAAAGCATAGGCAAAAATTAGCACATGGGATTATATTAAACTGAAAAGTTTCCACTCTAAAGGATTAATATCCAGAACATGTAAGGAGCACACATAACTCAAAGAAAAAATAAACTAAATAACTCAATTTGAAAAGTGGCAAAAGACATGAATAGACACTTTCCCAAAGAATACATTCAAATGGCCAGTCAGAATAGGAAAAGTTGCTCAACAACACTAATTATCAGAGAAATGCAAATCAAAACAATAATGAGATGTTTCCTTACACCTGTTAGGCTACTCAAATGGACAAGAGATAACAAATGTTGATGAGGCAGATAAAGGGAACACCTGCAAATGGTGAATGGTAAAAACCGATATGAAAACCACATGGAAGTTCCTCAAGCATTAAAAGTATAACTATTGTGTGGTCCAGCAGTCCTACTTCTGGATATATATCCCAGGAAATAAAATCAGTAACTTGAAAAGACATCGGCAACATTATTCATAATAGCCAAGAAATGGAAATAGCCTAAGTGACCATCAGTTAAGAAATGGAACAAGAAAATGTGGTACCAGGACTGGCATTGTGGTGCAGTGTGTTAGAGCACCACTGGCAATGCAGGCATTCCACCACCGTTTGAGTTCTTTATCTGTTGGAGTTGCTCCACTTCCAATCCAGCTCCATGCTAATGTCCAGATGGAGTAACGGGCTCGTGGCTTCCACCCGGACCTGCCTCGGTCATTGCAGCCATTTGGGACATGAACCAGTGGATGGAAGCTCTCTCTTTCTCCTCACTCTCTGTTAATCTGCCTTTCAAATAAATAAGATAAATATTTAAAAAATATTATGCAAAATATACACTTACACAATGGACTATTATTCATTCACAAAAAGAAGGAAATAAGTATGAATGCAGCTGGAGGGCACTATGGTAGGTGAAATGAGCCAGACAGAGAACGACAAGTCCTACAAGGTATCCCTAGCACGCGGGACATTAACAGGAGCAGACTCAGAGAGCACAGTGGAAGTTGCAGGGGCTGAGTGGTGAGGGGACAGGAAGATGTTGGTACAGACTCAGCTAAAGGTGAGTAAACTCGGAGGATCTAATGTCGGGTGAATATAGTTAATAATGCTCTAGTATGCAAATTTAAAAATGATAACTCCGAGGTTGGTGGAAGGGTTCTCTTGCTTGTTCCAGCCATTTCACCATCTGTGTATCTATCAAATCATCACATTGTACTTTTTAAATATATATATGATCCTATTTTCAAATTATACCCCAATAAAACTGAATTTTTCTTTTTTCTAGAAGAGGGGAGAGAGAGAGAAAAGATGTTCAATGTCGTTAGCCACAGGAAAAGGCAAATCGAAACCACACAAAGGGTGTTGGGCGTCTGGCCTAGTGGTGACAACTCCACTTTGGACTCCCGCACCCCAGATCAGAGGGTCTAGGGCTGCATCCTGGCTGTGTTTCCAATTTGAGCTTCCTGCTAATGTGCATCCTGGGAGACAGCAGTGATGGCTTGAGATCTGGGCCCCTGTCACTCATGCAGGAGAATGGGATTGAGTTCCTGGATCTTGGTTTTGGCCTTGTCCAGCCTTGACTGTTACAGGCATTTGGGGAGTGATCCAGCAGATGGGAGATTTCTCTCTCTCTCTCTCTCTATCTCTCTCTCTGCGTGTGTGTATGCCTGCTTCTCAAATCAATGAAATAAATTAATTTGAAATACCCACAAGGAGTCATCATACTCAATAGGATGGCTGTAGTAAAAAGGATTAAAATTGTAAGTATTGGCAAAGATAGGGAGAAATTGAAATCCTTGTGTGTTGCTGGTGGAAATGTAAAATTTCATTGTTGTGGAAATAGTGTGGCTTTCTTCAGAAAGTTAAACACAGTTATTACGCAACCCAACAGCTCTGCTTCTAGGTATGTACCTCAAGAAGTTGAAAACAAATATGTGTAGACAATTGTTGTTAGGAGCTCTACTCACAATAAGCCCAAATGTGGAAGAAACACAAACATCCACAGAAAATGGAATGGATAAATCAATTGTAATATACACATACAATGGAAACAAGAAGGCTCTGAGAAGTTCATGGAAAATGCATGTTATGAAAAAACTATGCACGTATCCAAAAAATTTTGCAATCGTATAAACTTATCTTTTAATTCCATTTTCCACAAACTTTTTGAAGTCCCCTAATATTATTTAGCCTTAAAAAAGAAGGATGGGGACCATCACTGGTGTAGTGGATTAAGCCTTGCATGCAACAACGGAGTGTAGCTTGAGTCCCAGCTGCTCCAGCTCCTGCAAATGCATCTGGGAAAGCAGAGGAAGATGGCCCAAGCACTTGGAACCCTGCCACACATGTACCTGGATGGAATTCCTGGATCCTGGCTTCTCCTGGCCCAAACCCAGCAGTTAATGCCATTTGGGGAGTGAAATCAGTAGATGGGAGATCTCTGTCTCTGTTCCTCCATTTCTGTCACTCTGCATTTCAAATAAATAAATCTTTTCAAAAAGTAACTGCTTTACTGCCACAAAGAGGGGCATTGTTGATGAACACAAAACTATTGCGCTAGATGAAAGGAGGCAGACACAGGAGGCTACGTATTATGTGATTCTACCAGTATAAAATACCCATAATTTATAAATCTGTAGAGACCAAAGGCAGACTGGTGGCTTCTGGAGGCTAAAATAGAAGAGGTAGGGATAGAGAGCATATGGAGCAATTGCTTAGTGAACAGCTGATTATATTTTGGATTGACAAAAATATTTTCAATCTAGATAGAGTTGGTGGTTGCATGACAGGGCAAAACCACTACATATCCAGAGTACTATGCTTTAAAAGTTTAATTGTGTATTATATACATTGTGCTTAATTGAAGTATATTAAGTTGTGCTTAAATTAAATAGCAAAAATAAGACAAAGGCATACAAACTGAAGGAAGTAGCATCATCTTCATTTGCAGATAACATTACAGATTGTATAGAAAATTTAGAGGCATCTTCAATAAAAACTAAAGGAAAAAGTGATGTTAGCAAGTTTATAGGATTCAAGGGCATTATACAAAGTCAAGCTTATAGTATGTAAGGCAGTATACAAATATTAATTGTATTTTATATGCTAGCAATAAACAATTTGATGGTGAAATAAGATATTATTTCATTTACATTAGTGTAAAAATGTGAAAATATGTGGGGATAGTTTTAGCAAAATATATGCAAGATTAGTACCCTGAAAACTACACAACAAAGCTGAGATAAATTTAAAAAGATCTGGATAAATATCATGGCATACCATGTTCATAGATTAATAAACTTGAGATTGTTAAAATGTCAATTGTGGGGCTGGGCTGTGGTGCAGTGAGTTAACCTGCTGCCTGAAGTGCTGCCATCCCATATGGGCACAGGTTTGAGTACTGGCTGCTCCACTTCCTATTCTGTTCGTTGCTATTGTGCCTGGGAAAGCAGCAGAAGATGGTCCAAGTCCTTGGGCCATTGCATCCCTGTGGGAGTCCCAGATGAAACTCCTGGCTCCTGGCTTTGGTCTGGCCTAGTCCTGACTGTTGTGTCGTTTGGAAGTGAACCAGTGAATGGAAGATCTCTCTCTCTCTGTATCTCCCTCTCTCTGTAACTCTGACTTTCAAATCAACCAATCATAAATAACATGTCAATTGTCCCCAATTTAATTTGTAGATTGAAGTAATTCCTAACAAAGTCCCAGAAAGCTTCTTTTGGTAGAATTTGACAAAGTGATTCTAAAATTCATATGAAAATGTGATAAATCTAGACTAATCAAAGTATTTTAAAAAATTGACAGATGTATAAGTTTATGTTACCTTATTTCCAAAGTTGCTATAAAGCTATAGTAGTATAGAGATGTTTGTATATGGATAGATGTATAGGATTAATAGAACAGAATAGAGGGACCAGAAATATGCATCTACATATATGGTAAATCGATTTTCAATGAAAGTAATAAATAAATCAAAGGAGAAAGAAATGTCTTTTCAACAATGTTGGAATAATTGGACATCAATATAAAACTTGACCTTTACCTCATGGGATATGCAAAAATTAGCTCAAAATGGATCATATACCTAAACATAGAAGCTAAAATGATGCAACTTCTAGATAAAAATGCAGGAGAAAATCTTCATGAACTCGAGGTAGCAGATTTCTTTAATAAAATACAAAAACAGTATCCCTAAAGGTAAAAAAAATTGCTGATTTTAAAAAAGAATTATTTTATTTATTTGATAGGCAGAGTTACAGAGGGAGTGAGAGAGAGGGAGAGCTACAGAAAGAGAAAGAGATCTTTTGTCCATTGGTTCACTCCCCAGATGTCTGTAATAGCCAGAGCTGGGTCAGGCTGAATCCAGGAGCTTCATCTGGGTCTCCCATGTGGGAGCAGGGCCCCAGAGGCTTGGGTCACTTTCTACTGCTTTCCCAGGCACATCAACAGGTAGCTGGATCAGAAGTGGAGCAGCAAGAACTCAAACTGTAGATCATATGTGGTGGTGGCGCTGCAATAGGCGGCTTAGTTTGCTACGCCGTACACTGGCCTCAAAATTGCTAATTTTAAAAAGCTGAAACTTCTGCTCTTCAAAGTCTATTAGAAAATGCAAAGAAAGGTAAGCCACAGACCAGAATAAAATAGTCTAATATACGTATTTTACGAATAGTTTATTTCATATTAAGTAAAGAACTCTCACCAGCTTAATAAGAAAAACCGTAACACAATAAGTTGGCAAAAATGTAACAGATACTTCACGAAGAATATATACAAAAGTCCATCAATCACCTGAAAAGCTGTACATCTTCATTAGTCATAAGGATTAGGCAAATTAAAAGTACACTATGAGATACCACTGTAATACAAATCAGAGTGACTGAAACCAAGAAGACAGACCATCAAGGGTTGGGAAGGATTCGGAGCTCCAGGAACTCTGATCTGATACATAGTAGGGAGAAATATAAAAGTGTACAAACACTTTGGAAGGTTCTTAAACACATAAATATACCCTTACCATAAAAGGTGGCTTCATCCTTTCTAGTATCTGCCCTGTAGACATACTAGAGATTATTCTGTCTAGCAAATGTCCACATGGAGGTTCTCATTATAGCACTGTTTTTTAACAGTGAATAAATGCAAATCAATTGTCACTCACAGAGGGACTAACAAATGGTGATGCATTCAAACAATGCAGTACAATAATCACAATGAATACACTAGATCCACATACATCAAGATGGATAAATCTCAAAAACATAAAGTTAAGGGAAAAACCTAATTTCCAAAGGTTATGTATTATTTATGGAAAAACACAGAACCAGTAAAAGCAGAAAACAGGAATAGAAATTGCATAAACCTCAAGTTGGTGGGTACTCACGGGGAGAGGGGATTGGGAAGGATGCAGATAGGGCATTATCCAAATCTGAAATGTTTTACTGATTTTTAAAAGTAGATCTGAAGCCAATACAGCGACATGTTAATTTCTGCTTCATTTCAGTTGTAGACATGCAAGGTCTGCTGTATTTTAGAAACACCCATGTTTCACGACCTAAAGGAGGAAGGGAACCACCTGTCCTGAGAGACAGGGGAGAGCTGTCCAATGGGTGTGTTCTGCTGAGCTCCACGCTTAGGAATGGAAGAATAAGCACACCTTTCACGGTGACTTCCATAAAGCAGTGAGGAAATGCAGCCCAGGGACCATGCCAGTGAGAATAGTGTAAGATTCTGGAAGCTGCTACATCCTGCATTTGGTGCCTGTCACTTCCACTTTGGTTTCTAACGGCGATCAGCAAGAACACTCTCAACACCAACCGGGCGTGTAGGCTCATCTTCGGCAGCAGCGGGGACCTGCGGGCTGGGAGTGCTGAGCTTCACTCTACAGCCAGAGAGGCACAGAGAGCGCCTAAGCCATCGGATGAGAATGCCCCGGTTAAGGAGCAAAGAAAGCAGATTGTGGGGAGAAGAGGTGAGCTGGCTGAGCCCCAAAGGGGCTGCAATTCTACACAGCACCAAGACGCCCTCATATAACCACGCTGCCATAGCCACTTGCAGTCTCCCCCTGGGCCCTGCCCTGCTGGGACATTTCAACATCTTGAGGAGCTGACCCAGCACAATGACTTCCAGTCCCTTGATCTTCTCAACCCTGCTGAACGTTGCTTCCACTCCTGGACGACCACAGCCTGCCTGCATCTCATCACCTGGTCCTTCCCTCAAATCCAGTGTCTCTCTGCCAAAGCAATTGCACCACTTGTCTTGCATTTCAGTTTCCACTGTACTTGCCCTTCAATCCCACTGATGTCTCTAGTTCCTTGAATCATCCATTTTCCTTCCATCTTTCAACTGCTTTTGTGTGTGTGTGAGGTACAGAGAGATAGAGATAGAACTCCCATCTGATGGTTCCACAAATGCCCAATCAGGCCTGAGGCTGGGTCTGGGTCAGAGCCAGGAACCAGGAACTCCAACCAGATCTCCCACATGGGGGACAGGAACACAATCATTTGAGCCATCATCGCTGCCTTCCAGGGTCTGCATTGTCAGGAAGCTGGAGTCAGGAGCCAGGGTTGGGAATTGAACCCAGACACTGTGAAGTGGGATGTGAGTGTCTTAACTGCTAGGCTAAACTCCCATTCCTATCAACTATTAACTTCATTCTTAGCCATCATAAAAGCTACAGTTCATATCCTGAGTGATTCACTTGCAGCCTTAATTCTTTTGTTCTTATTTTTTTATGTGGCACTCTTCCCATGTCTATTGTACAATCTTCTTTTCCTGCCCCTAAACTCATAACAGTGTTGCTGGAGAAAACTGTACAGCTCTGCAGATGGACTTCATCACAAATTTCGAGTTTCTGATAGCAGGTGAGTTTTCCAGTCTGTTTAGCAAATTTTTCCTCTGGTTTTTGGATGATTCATTCCTAATACTTCCACAGAAGGAATTCCAAACCAATCTTAACCTTCATTGTGCTATCTTGAGCTGCCTGATTTCTCCTTCACAAATAATATGGAGGCTTCCAGGAGTGGGTGAACTGTGTGTGCGTCTAAGCCCACACGAAGTGCTTGTTAATCTCTGTAATCACCTGGCCATTCTGTTCAAGGCTTATCATTCCCATTTCCTTTGGACCTTTGTTCCTTCTGTTATTCCCTCAGGATCCACTCCATTCTCTTCTCTGCTTCCTTTCCTTTGATCTATAAACATCCTCAAGGCTCTCCTATCTTAAAATCAATTTATCAAACAAGCAAAAACACTTTTTAAAAAAATCAGCAGCCACACACTTCCTTATTGCTATGTTCCAATTTAAACCTCCCCAATTTGCTTTTTGTGGTCAACATTCATATATAGATGTGCATATATATATATATATATGCCTATATATGGATGTGTGTATATACAAAAACTATGTTTTCCTGAAATGTATCTGTGGAAAACATGCGTGGGAAATGAATGCATTTGCATATACAACCTTCACTTCTCATACACCCCATAAGCCATTGTCCACTGCTGTCACGCTATTGTCCACTGCTTTCACGCGTGACTTCACCACTAAAAGTACTCTAGCAAGTCCCCAGTGCCCTTCTGTGTTCCAGTCTCATGCCTACTTTTCAGTTCTTATTTATCTTACCCCCTAAAATATGTGATGCTATTGACCAGGCCCTCCTTCGGGGGACAGTCTATTCTCTTAGTGTCATATGGTGTCTAATAACAAATATATGTTTTATCTTTGCTTCCAGTTTTTGGCACAGAGCCCCTAAAACCCTTATAATTTCCAGAGCAATAGGGGTTCAAGGAGTATCCTTTATTACAATATTTAGTCTTTGATCCCAGCTGTCGACACAGAGCTCCTACATCTCTTGGAATTTCCAGGGCAGCAGGAACATCCTGTGTTCTAAGGATGTGACTGTTGGTGGGCTCCTGGATGTGGGTTGGTCACCAAAAGGACCAAGTCTCCATTGGAAGCTTAGAACTGGTAGTCCCACCTTCTCCGTAGAAGTGGAGAACGTTGGCAGTGGAGCTAATGATAGATCTTGTCTTGCTCATGAAACACCCGTATAAAACCTGAACTTTGAGATCCAAAGAGCTTCCAGGTTGCTGAACATGTGGAGGTGATGGGAAGATGGTGTTCTTGAAGAGGGCAAGGGGGTTCCACCTCTTTCCCACCCACCTTGCCCTGTGTGCCACTTCATCTGTCTGTTCATCTCTATCCATCGCTTCTTGGCCTTTTGGCTAAGATCAAGTGCAGCATCTCTATTCTTTCTGCTAGCCTTTATAATACACTCAGTAAGCTGGTAAACATAAGTAAGCATCTCCCTGAGTGTTGTGAGCTACCCTAGAAGGTTATGGAACCCGAAGAGGAGATTGTAGGGATGCTGACTTATAGCTGGTGGGCCACATGCAAAGGTTACTACCTGAGACTTGTAACTGAGCTCTGGTGTTGGGCACACTGTTGGGGCTGAGTCCTTAACCTCTGTTAGAGCCTGTGCAGTCTCCAGGTGGATGATGTCAGAACTGAGTTAAACCACATAAGAGAACTGGTCGGATGTTGGGATGGGGAAGAACCCTATACGCTTTCATGAGCAGATATAGTGCTGATTGGTGGGTGAGAGGAAGTAGAATAGAAGTTGGGTTTGTTGTTTTCCCGCATGCACAGGCCCCTCGGATGCTTCTGCTCTCTCTCTAACTCTTTGTACTCAGTGTCCTCTACAAGGACCTCTTTAAATATTGATCTCCTGAGTGTTTGACTTTGGTTGTCTCCTCTTCTCAGTCTACAAACTCCACTTGGGTGATTGCAGTGATTGTCCTGATTCCCATGGCTTTAACAACCACTTCCTTCCTGACACCTACAGAAACGTCTATTTCCAACCCAGATTCCCTTTCCTGAGCTGCAGATCCTTATACACAAGCATTTACTGGTTACCTCCCACAGCAGCACAAACTCCAACATCCAAACTGAGACCTTGAAGAAGGGTTTTCTTTATAAACGCTTTTAGTTGATGGAACCCCTATCCTCTCCAGTGTCCATGCCAGCAATCTGGAATTTGACTTCTCCTCCTCCCTCCATGTATCCAGTGAATAATCAAGCCCTCTCTCAAGTGGACCTAAGCTTTTCTTGAACAAGGTGGTGGAATGCGGTTGTTAGGAGCATGTTTTCTCTAGTCAAACTGCATGAGTCTGAAGGTTGGCTTTGCCAGATACCAGCTGTTGACCTTGGTGAGGTTGCTTATTTTCTCTGTGCTTCAATTTCCTCACGGATGAAAAAGGAATGACAATATGGCCTGTTTCATCTCGTTGCTGGGAAATTCAAACAAACACATTGAAAGCACCAGAAGCATTCAACAACTCACTGCTCACAGTCACAGCACCTCGTAGATACTCACCTTCTCTCTCTGCCTTTTGTCTTTTTCTCTCCTTTCAAGAAGGCATCGGATCCCATGTTGGGATTTTGGAACCCAGATGTTGGAATGGGAGTGGTCAGGGCTGTCTTAGCAGCAAGGCAGGAAACCCAGGTCACTGGTGATTTGTCTCCTGGAGGAGGCCAGATTTGGGGGCAAAAGAAGGTACAGGAAGACTTCAGGAGAGGGAAACAGGAAGAACTGAGTCTGAAAGGAAGGGCTGATCCCACAGAATGGACCTAGACAAAAGGGGAGTGCTTGTAGTTGAAGCTGGAGATGTTCCAATGGCAAAACATGAAATGGCACAAATTGAATAAATAGAAAACAAATTCCAGAGTGATAAGTCTCCTAACTTAGTGCTGTATATCAATATCATCTGAGAAGCATTTGAGACACACCGAAGCCCAGGCCCAGCCCGAGAGGTTTAATCAGAATCCCAGGAAGGAGGTCTCCGTATCAGGGCACCTCTAACGTGTGGCATGTGGCCAGGTTGAGAGCCAGTGTCCTAACAGCCTCCTTCTCCAGCCCCATCTCTGTCCCCATCATAAACATGCACAAAGTTTTTACTTGGTTTTCTTCTTTTTTATTTTTTTTATTTTTTTGACAGGCAGAGTTAGACAGTGAGAGAGAGAGAGAGAGACAGAGAAAGGTCTTCCTTTTTCCATTGGTTCAACCCTCAAGTGGACGCTACAGCCGGCGCTCTGCGCTGATCCAAAGCCAGGAGCCAGGTGCTTCCTCCTGGTCTCCCATGCAAGTGTAGGACCCAAGCACTCAGGCCATCCTCAACTGCCCTCCCGGGCCACAGCAGAGAGCTGGATTGGAAGAGGAGCAACAGGGACTAGAACCCAGTGTGCCGGCGCCGCAGGCGGAAGATTAGCCTAGTGAGCCGCGGGTGCCAGCCACTTGTTTTTCTCAAGGCCAAGCAAGTTAGGTCATTATCTGGTTTAAATCCCTCTAGGGGCTCCCCATAAGCCACAGGGCACAAATCCCAATTCCTTAGCGCATATAAAGCTTTTTGTGAGCATGTATCTGTCTACTCCCTGCTGGTTCGTGGGAGCCAGCTGAAGACATTTCTTCACCATTCTCTGAGTTCAGTGATGTCACTTTGGTAGTTGAGATCAGCCAAAATAGGAATGTTTACACCACAGAAATTGGCAAACGCTGAGAATCAGAGTTGCCCCCCCTAATTCTCCACAGAGAATGAAAAACTTAACCAGCTCACTGCTACTTTTCCCCACATCACCACATTAAAATGTTAGACATACCCTACTGAAATGTCAGACAGCTGGAACTTTCTAGAACATGGATTTTCAGAAGCTATTTCTCCTACTTAAGAATATTTTTGTCTTTCTAGCATTAACCATGCACACTTCTCCTTATCTTCCTAGTAACAACTGAAATGTCGCCCTCTCCCATTCTGAATTTTTCATGTCCGCTTCAAGCAGAGTTCATGTTCTTCTCTGATCATGGCCCATCATCGCTGTGGTGGTTAATGATTGTTTTCTGCTGCATTTAATAACCTCACTTATTTGTGTACATACACAGCTTCCTTCACATCAAGGACCATGTCTCCATCATCTTTGTAGCCTTACAACCTACTCTAGTGCCTGGCGTATAGCGATCCTTTCTTCAACGAATAAATAGGTGAATACCTGGGAGGACAAATGAGTAAACCTGCTTGGAGAGGAACACTCAGAGTAGCCAAGAGCTAGGAGAGAAATGCCTCCTTTTGCAGGCTATTTAGTGTCAATTTGGACGTCATCTCATAGTGAGTGGAGAACCACTGAAGTTGTTATGACAAGGCAAGTGACCTGTGATAGACCCATGTTTATCACAGTTGGTCTGACAATAGTGTTCCGGAAGGATCTGAGAGAAGAGGAACGCTGGCCAAGGGACTCCGGGGCACAGACAAGAAGTGAAGAATTGGAAGTGGGGCCCAGCACAGGCAATCTCCCAGCCGCTGGCGTCTTGGGGTGTGTCCAGAGGAGAATGAACATGACTGTGAGGAGCTCAGAAATAATAGAAAGAATTTGGTTTGCTTGCCCTGAAGCATAGAAAACGCACAGGTACATGATGGTTCTCTTCAAGTCCTTGCCAACCATTCCCAGGGGAACAAGAATTAGCCAATTTATTTCTGTACTCTGAGTTGCCCAGAGGTCAGATCTAAGATAAATATAAGGAAGAATTTTATAGCCATTAGACATGCCTAAAAATGGAATGTGAAGAGGCAGTGAACACGTCACAGGAAATGATGAGCAGGGCATCTGGTGTGGTTGTTAGGAAAGGAATTCAAGAGCAGCCCAGGTACTCTTCCCAGCACTTGAGATTCTGTTTTATGATGATTTCAGCCTCAGAGTTTGAGATAATGGTGCAACTTGCACGTCCAGTGTGCAGCCATGGGAGCTCCTGGACATAAAGCCCACGAGCGTTCTCAAGGTCTGAGCCGTACTCTGCACCCTGGGCACCCACGGGCAGGACTGGTTGATTACATTACACCACCATTATCCCAAAGAAGGACAGCCAGTGCCACCCCAAAGGGGCTGCTTTGGGTTAAGGAGTCTCTGGGTCCTCGTGTAACCACAGGAGGTATAAACGGAGCATGAAAGGCTGTCAGGAGCTCACCGAGAACACACCCTACCGCGGCCTTCCTTCCCCTTCCCTTCTCTTCCCGAACTCAGTCCACAGCTTCCCCCCTTCACCCCAGAAGATGACCCCACTGTGTCCTTGTCTGCCAATTCTCTTGTCCTCAGGCCCAGTTTCTTCTGTCCTCTCTGCCTCAAAGGCCCACTCTCTCGCTACAACGCGCCCCTGCTGGTGGGTTTCTGAGCCCAGCTCCCTTCTCCACTGAATCTCTCCTGATACCAAATCTTTCCTGTCTATTGACCCCAACATTTACAATAATTTCTATCCCGGAATAAAAATGTCCCCAGCACATCACTCAGCCTCTCTCCACTGCCTGGACTTCTGCAGCAGGTGCTATATTCTCATTGCCCTTGACTTCGACCACACCCTTGCACTTCACTTCCTTGGTGCTGTCCAACTTTGGCCCAGTGTGCTCTCCTGAGAGAGATGTCACAGGAGGCTGGGATTTGGGGTCAGAAGTCTGGATTCAGTTTCCGGATCAGCCGTTTACTCTTGGAACCACACTTTCTTCATCACACTTGTTGCAAGCATCAGATGAGCTGATAGATGGGAAGGCATTTCCCCCTGCAAAACTGAGAGGTCCCATACAGATGTTAGTGTTCTAGAAACTGCTATCCCAAAGATGGCTATGGACACTTTTGATTGCTTGCTACAATGGCCTTTCCTTTCACTTCTCAACCTCATAACTTCTTGGCCACATTCCCACCTGCGGCCTGGGCTTTCTTTGGTGAAACTCTTTCTTTCCATGGTTTTCTCTTCATTTGTTTCTAAGAAATGAACATCTCTTTTCCAGTTCCCCCTCTGGATCTTCTTTCTGCCCCAACACTCAACATTCCTGTAAAAACGTTCCTTTTTCTGCTATTAATCCTTCCCTTAGACATGAAAGAATAGTCTCTCTCCCAAGGGTCCATCTATCTCTTCTGGGCACAGACCCTGCTCAGATTTCTCTCCCAAGCTTTGGTCCCAGGCTTACAACCCTGCAGGATTTCTCCTCTGGTTTTCCTGCCAGCCCCTCAAATTCTTTATTGTTGTCACAAGGTAAATCAATACATCTTTGTAGAGCCTCTGACAAAGTGGTTTGAAAAGGCCAGACATTGAAAGATTATTGGCCATGCCTGCAAAGCAGTGCACTTATCATCAGGGACCATCTCCCAAATGTCAATCAGAGAGAACAAACCCTTTTATGTAAACTTCATGTTGTAAATTATAGCATCTGCATGCCAAGTAGCAAGTGGTAATATCCACTCCCCCAGGTCTCTGAGCACTGCTAAGGCATTTTATGGATCGACAACTCCCTGCCATTACCGACGTCTGGCTCCTAGTCTTGGTTTTTGAAGGTGTTCATGCCCAAACCATCAGATGACCTCCTGGGTCCCTTCTAAAGCCTCTTTGATGACTGTAGTCATCAAGACGAATAAGACCAGTTCCTAAATGTCTTTATCCTGTTCTGAACCAAAGGAAACCATGCATCTGGTCCATCTGTCCAAGCAATTCCCTTCTTAGAAATTCTGAGTCACCTCAACCTATACAAATCCATTCTTCATACCGTAGCAAATACACAGGATCTCTACATGCTTCCCTCTCATGGTCCCTATACTTGTGGTGGCTGTTTAATAAATATTAACTTTCTTGACCTGCTTTCCTGTTATCTACTAGCTAATCAGTGCCACGAAGGGAAGGGACTCTGTCTCACTTTTGTATCCTTAACAACATGCCTTATCCATTCATCCACCCCTACACATAGACACACGCTAGATTACACTTACTACATTGAGTAGAAAATGTCTTGGTGAGCGGCATGGGAGCACCAGTCTTGCACCGCATGCTGGGGTGTTCTGTCCATATAGTATGTAGCAGTTGTTCAGGATGCAGCAACTCCTGATCTCCAACCCACAGCCCCAGAGAACTCCCTCTAGGCCCATCGGTCTGGATGTCTGACCCATGCACCCATTGCATATGAGCTGCATGGTATGGCCAAGGACCTGCCAGTAGTGCTATGCTGGAGCAGTCCACACGGGCTGTGGGAAGCCATGGTCCACAGCTTTCCCTGAGTCCGCTCTCAATGATATCCTGTTGGCAGCTGTAAATTGGCAATGTGAGAATATTTACACCATGGATACTGGCAAACACTAGAAATGAGGGCTTTCTTTCCCCTTAGAGATCCAGCTGAAACACAGTAACCAGCCCACCACAGTTGCCAACAGTGCTCCTCTTTATCTCTTTGTTTGGCTGGCTTCCTCTAATCCATCAATTTAAGCTCAAATATCGTCTCTTCTGAGAGACACTGTCAGCTCAAGTTACCCCCACCCGGATTTGCTTTCTGTTTTATCACCTGCTCCTCCTCCTGCGCACTGATTCCCACCTGTGTAACTACTCAGTGCGCGTGCTTTGGGTGCTGGTTCACGGTCCCTCTTCCTCCTTAGAAACCTTCTGTTATCTCATTCACTGCTGTCCTTCCACTACCTAATACAGGCCTGGGCCCAGAGTTGGTGCTTCCTAGATATCTCCCTGTGGAATGAATACAGAGCATTAACGATCCCAACAGCTCAGACATCAAAAATGCTCCATACTATAGCTCATACACTTGTTTGTGTTTCTCAGTGCACACGAGTGTTTTGAGAGTGTTTTTCATTGTATGTCCAGGACCAGATGGTGCCTAGCACATGGCAAACACTCATGGACTCTTCGGGAGAAACAAATGGGTAAAATTTGGGGCCACCCAATTCGTTTATGTTTCCTTGTATACCCCAGAGAGTTCCATTCCTTCACCTTCATCGGCACCACAAAAGCTCCACCGTTTCTCCCAGAGAAAGCAAAAGCTCTGAGGCAGGAGTGCATCAACACCATGGCTGCTGCAAGTGTGGGGTGGCATCCATTTATCTCATCCAACCTGTATTTTTCTTCTCTGACTGGGTCGGAGCCATTCATTATGTCACCCTTAGGCAAGTCACCAAATGGGAATGAGAGGCCGTGGCCCCCGTCTCTCCCAGCGGGCTGCAGCACAGATAGCTTCCCTTGCATGGATGAATAGCTGCGAGCCACCTTTGCCCCGACTCCTGGAGGAGGCAAAAGAAGGTTTCTAAATGTTTTCCTGCCACATGGATCACTGCATTATGCATGAGGCCCAACCCGGGGAAGGGAGCAAATGGTTGTGGGATGGAGGGGTAGGGTTCATCCAGAAAGGGAAATTGAAACCTTACCTGCCTTCTCCTGCTGATGGGCTCCCTCAATTGATAACTACTGCGATATTATCCCTCATCTTTAATGGATTATCGATGTCTTTGGCAGAGATATAAGTCTAGCGTCAAGAGTAATTCTTTTTAGTATGCTGCACTTACTACTCTCAGGCAAGGCAGCCAGCACGTAGGGCTGGGCCGATCCAATTTAAATCAATGAGATCCAGTACTTCTCTAGGCATTGACATGCAGGATGAAAGAAGATGCATATTCATGACTTGCTTCCAAAGCAGGAGAGGCTATGGGGCTCAGCGAGTCTCTGGGATCTTCCGGTGATGCAGCGGAGGAGGCCTCTTTGTGTCTTCATCTTTGGATGGAAGACGCCGAATGTCTCTGCCGATCTTAGGGCTCACTCTAGGGCTGTGCCAATGGGAGCGGCTCCCATGCGCAGAGACGGGAATGGTCAGCTTTGCTTTTGTGGGCACAGCCTCCCTGCCAGGTTCTCCTTTCTTGTTCCGGTCGCTCTTTCCCCATGGGCAGTAGTGCTTCTGCCCATTTCGCAAGGCAGAGGTCGGCCATCAGGAGCAGGTGCGGGTGGGTCTGGAATATCTGGCTGTGGATCTTGACTAGACAGCAGCATCCCTAACTTGAGCAGAGAATGCGCTGAGCTCAGCTGCATGGGCCAACTTTAGAGCCGAGGAGCAGTGACCAGGTTAGGGATGTGCCCGCCAAGGCCATGGTCATTCGAACTGCACAATCTTGCAATAGGAGATGCTCTGGGAAGTCAAACCTTCCCCACTCATTGGTACTGAAGTTAAAGCAAACAAAAATACTTAAATTAAGCCCTGTATTGGCCATTGTAAAAAGCTATATGAACTTGGTTAGGGTGCTTAGCCTTTCTGAACTTCATTTTCTTAATCAACAAAATAGGTACCATTACAAATGCTCAGTTCTCTTTACAGAGTTTTTGGAGGACAAATAAAATGAGATGGTACTTAGGGGGGTACTTAAGAAAATTCATGGAAAAGTGGAATTAAAAAGATGTTTGTTTTGATGCAAAAGAATTGAAATCCATGCAGAGTTATCCTTAAGTTTATTTTTAGTTGTCTGAAAGGCAGAGAGAGAGAGAGGGGGCGGGGAGAGAAAAGCAACAGAGACCAAGAGATCTTCCATCCACTGGTTCACTCCCTAAGTGGCAGCGACAGCCAGAGCTCCATCTGACCCCACAGTGGCAGAGACCCAGCGCTTGAGCCATCGTCTGCCACCTCCCAGGGTGCATATTAACAGGGAGCTGGATTGGAAGCAAGGTGGGACTTGATCCCAGGGACTGTGATATGGGACACAGGCATCCCACGGCATCACTTAAGTGCCGCATGACAACACCCACTTTGGCTTTTTCATAATATGCACGCCCACGAACTCTACATAGACTGCTCTATGCAGAGATTCCAATTGTTTTTTTGCACTGAATTAATCACCTTTTAATTCCATTTTTCCACGAGGGTTGGTTTTGCAGCACTCTCGTTTAGGAATCACCTGTAGTCACGTGCTACGTGAGCCCCGGGGACTGTTGGGTCTGCCAGCACCTTTCCCTTCTTGGAGGAGTGTCCTCATCTTCCTGGAAGGCTTCTCCCTGCAAATGAGCTCCATGACGTGAATCATAGCATCCATGTTGGCACTGCATGTGGGGGAGCCATTCCAAAGCCAGGCCACTCACGGTGCCCCTCTCTCGTGGCTGGTGCAGTTGATTGGGATGGCTCTGGGGCGGGCATCTAAACTCCAACCAGGCATTCCGAGCCTTCCCCTCAGAGTTTTAAACTTGCTCCACGAGCCAGAGTGAAGCAATTCTCTGTAGGGTGGAGGCCGCGAGATGTGAGATGCGGAGGATGTTGGCGGCTCTGTTCCCCAGCGCGTGGAACACGCCTTCTACCGAGGGGAAAAATGGGGAACTGCGCTCAACCAAGAGGCAGATACAAAACACAAAAGTGCTTGTGGTAATGGATCTGGTTGAGACTTTCCTATGGGCCCAAATGAATTCCTTATTTTTCTACAGCTTGGAAGGCTTATTTCAATATCTTTCCAGCACATTCCTCTTTGTGCCCAAGCCAATCCCAGCTCTATTTCTGTCATTTACAACCCAAAGAGGCTCACTAGAGAGGTTGCCACTCATTACTCTGGTTCCAGCTCCGGGTCTCAGCTAGGATTTCATGCCCCAATCTCTGCCTTACTGTCTGCAGGCCACTTTCCTTGCCTCGTCCTCCAGTCGTGCCACAAACAATCTGTGAGCTTTGCCCGTGTGCTGGATGCCTCTGCAGCCTCCAGGCTCTGTGGATAAACTAAGGAGGACTTTCGGAGCTCATCCCGAGGAAATGCACCCGGTTAAAAGGTCAAGTTGCAGTATTTATCCTGATGCATTCTCAACTATTTGTTTTTCTGTGGCACGCATGTGTGTAGGATTCTTTCTGGGCTAGGTTAGGGGAGAGCTCACTAACAATCACTGAGCCTCTGCTGACAGCTGGGAGCTATTGGGGAAAAAGTCATGTCCCTGCCCTTCAGGTGCAGACAGTCCCGCTGAGCAAACAACGCAGAGCTGAGAAGCAGGAACAGGGCAGAAAAATCGAAGCTGGCAAATTGTGGGACGCAGATCACAAGGGTTCCAAACCATCAGAGAAGGTAAATCTCCAATAGATGAGGGAGTGGAGGGTAGGACTTGTTGGGATTGTTTTGTTTAACCGGTGGAGTATTTAATTTTGAAAAAACATCACTTGAAAATTAGGAAATGTCATACTAAAAAAAAATCTAGATTTCCAGAATCTTTTGACAAATTACGAGGTTGGACGATAATTTCCACGTGCGAGGGGAGTGACTGTTACCAGTGCTCACGTGTCTGGTTCCCGAAGGCACTTGGGTTTGCCACCCAAGGCCCAGGGTGGAGATCAAAAAGTCCCAGCAACCCCAGGAGCCTGGAAGGAGGGTTGGTAGGAGCAACACACATATCTAAGGCTGCCCGCCTTGACCAAGGCACGCTTTGCCAGCCAGGGTAGGCTGCATTTAGCCACGAGGCTACAGGGGACCTGAAGCCAGGAGCCAGCTTCTCCCAAGGGACACAAAGATGGTAGCGAGCCTTTCAGGAGCCATCAGCCACTAAACAGCCACTGCCCGGGGCCTCGGGCTTTCCTCCGCATCCCTGTCCTTCTTCTTCTCTTTCTTTTGAACTCCACATTTCCCCCTTTGTTGCATTTGAATGCAGATGATACAGAATGAAATTCCTTTGGCGGCTGTATGTGCGGGAGTGCGCAAAAGTATTTATGAATCCTAAATGAAGCTGGCTGCCGAGCCAAGGAGCTCCAGCAGAGCGCCGGCGTGTGTGCCCGCCGGAGTCTGATCTCTTACACGGGAAGCTGCGTTTGATATCTCATTTGTTGGCTGTGTTCCTCGCAAAGCCGGGCGCTGTTGAAGCCACTTTGCCACAGCAGAAGAAAACGCCGAAGAGCCTGGCTGGGCAACGGGAAGGCGATTGTCCTGGGAGGGTCGGAAGAGAGGACTCCCAGGGCACGTGGCAGGTGCTGCCACCCTCTGGCTGGGCGCAGCACCACACCCTGCTGGACCAACTGGGCAACCTCTAGAGAGGAGCTTCCCCCACCTGTGAATTGCCCTGAAGTCCCAGGATGGCAGGTGAGTCTGGGCTGATTTGACTTTCACTGTAGGTCTTAGACAAAGATGCGCTTTCTCTATTTCCGGTTTTGTAAGCAACTTCTCTTGAGCAAACCACCAAACCTCCCTGGTAGCCCTGGTCTAGGAGAGACACAGCATGAGCCAGGGCTGAATCGGCCTCTCTCCCTGCTAGATATTCAGCCCACGCATGACAGAGACTTTGGCAAAATGCTAGCAATCAGAAACCCGCTCTTCATAGACATAAAAGAGTCGGTACATAGGTCTCCCCAATAATGATAGTCTACATACATTAGCATATATCTTCTTGAGAAGCGAACTGCTAGAGTATGGCCCTAAAAGCAATTCATTCTATTTACAGCTTTGCTGAGCCCCCCGAGAGGGAATCATCTTGGAACACTGCAGATACCACACTGAAAATAGTGAAAAACATTCAATTTGGAAACAATTTTACCTCTTTCTCTTGTTTCTTTTTTTTCTTTTTCCCCCTCCTGTGTGAATCAGCCCATGGCTTGTGCTCATTCCTCTACCTGACGGTGGTCCCCGGCACGCCTCCTCCTGGGGTCAGAGGGCAAGGACGGTTGTGCTAGCCCCACAGAGCGGGCTGGGATGGATAAGAAGGACACCTGATTGTTCTCCAGATGGGGACCCCTCACCTGCAGAGGTGAAGGAGGATGACGAGGGTGGCCGAGGACAGAGGCTGCACTGGGTTCTCCAGGAGGGAGCTGCAGCTCTTTCAAACAGTCATAATGTGAGTACCATGTCCTGCCACCCCTTCCTCTGGGCTAATAATAAGCTTTTCCATGTCAACAGCATGGGAAGGGGAGCAAGAAAGTGCCCCTTTGATTGCTTAAAATGGCCAGGTACCCACCACGGGTTTGTAAACCTCTCAGCTCATGGGCACAGGTTGCTGCTCGAGAAAGGTGAAAGGTGAGGGCAGGCCATGTATGTCCTGCAAGGCCAAGGGCAGACCTGCAAGGGGTAAGTAGTAAACACCTACTGTGTGCTCACAAACGTGGACAAACAGGATGAAGACATGCTGAGAGTGCAGGTAGGGCTGTGTCACGTCCAAGTGTGGCTGCAGAGACACTGGGTTTAGACTCAGAAGATGGAAGCTGGGATTCTCCTTCTTCCCCCAACGGTGTGCTGCAAGATGTGGGTGATAATCCCCAGTCCTATGTGGCCCACAAGCTGCTCAACAAGATGAAATAAAAAATGCAGTGGTTTCCAAATCAATAGCGCAATCCTTTTCGAGAAGAAAAATCATATGTGAGACTCTAAGATAAAACGCAGATCGGAATCGAGCTGCTATAGTTGGAGGGGCTGGGGGCCGTAGGCTCACTCATTACTCAGCTTTTCCTTGTCCCCAGAGTGGCCTCAGAGGCACCCATGAGTACCCTCTATCATTGAACCATGTAATGTGGAGGCCAGTGAGAAAATGCTTTGAAATTGCGTATTATTACTTTTATTAATAATAATAGAAACTGGCTATTAATGGAAGTAATTGTAGGAATTGAGAGAAGTGAAAGGATCAATGTGGGCGTGAGTGTTCAGACGGCAGTAGGACATTGCTGATCCTTGAAAGACAGCCAGTGTCTGTTGGGGCAGGGGGAGGGGAGCAGGAAGAAGATTCTGGCGGGGGCAGGGATGGACAGGAGAAAGCACCTGTTCCCTCAGGGGCAAGGGAAGAGCCAACTGTGTTAGGGCAGCGTGTGTGGGTCCAGTGAGGGGGCGGACTAGGGGTGTCACGAAGGTTGTCATTCAAGCAGGACCACACATGTGGGGCCTCCCAGGAAGGTCCTGTGAGAAAGCTAAGCCTGCTGGACACAGGGCACGGTAGAGAGTGTCCAACTCTAGTTGGGCCCACTCACTGGCATCAACTCTGCCTCTTTGCTGCACTCCAACTCCTTTCGACAAGGGTCACTGCTGTGCTGACAAGGGACCTTGGCTTTGATCTCTGCCTGAGATTCCCACCTACCATCTCACAGCTCTCCCTGCGTCGTCCTGCTCGCCTCTGACACCAGTTTGTGTAGACAGAGCTGTTCATCTCCAACTTCCGCGTACGCATGCCCCATAAAATTTGTTTACTCGGGACATCAAGTCTCCCCAAGACCCCGACAGAGCACGCTTGGCCGGGCGCCCCCTGGAGGCCTTTGGGCTGGTGGGGAGGGCTGCCCCTGCCCTACCTTCTCCACCGTGGCCCCTTCAGCGCCAAGGACGGCTGACCTTCCCGCCTCGTCTCAGCGCACCTTGTTGTCTTGTCCTCTTTGAAATGCCTGACAGCAGCAAATGCTTGGGTCTAAAAGCAAAATAATGAAATCAAATGAAAGCTCCCCAATTTCTCCACCGCTTGTCCTTGGTCCAGTGTGGAGCATGGCATGCATTATTCAGAGAGGAGCAGCTGCAGTCCCCGAAGCAGAAATCCTGCTTTTCAGGTAGTAGTCTGGAGGAGCGGCTGGAGCGGAGCCCATGGCCCTGCCTCGGGGTGCCTCGGGCTAGATGGGGGTCCAGCCTCGGCACTGCATCTGACAGGCTCCTCAAAAGTAGCGTATGTCTGCTGCCCAGGCGTGGGAAAGGTCTCCTCGGTGGATAGGGCTCTGTGAAGTGAGCGTGGAGACATCTGGATGGAGGGGCTCCAGCTGCAGAGGAGAGCCCCAAAGATGCAGACCGTACCCCCAGGCTTCCCCCGCAGAAGGTGCTAGATGGGTATCTGAAGCTAATAGAACCTGCAGTCCTTCTCAATACACGGGGTGCGTGTGGAGTGAGAAGGACAGGACCAGAGGCCAAAGTGGTAGCTGCGTTGTCTGGATAGTCACTCCCTCCCCCAAAGGGCATTGCACGTCCTTCCCGGTCACCTGCGACTTGAGGTGGCCCTTAGAAATCAGTCCCTCCCACACTCCCAACCCCCTTGTCAGTCTTGACCACGTGACTTCCTCGCACCAAGGGAATAGGAACCAGCCCAGAAGCTACAAGACGTATGGCCTGTTTGGCCAGTTCTCATGTTCAGTTCCTCCTATTGTTACAACAGCAGGTCCCAAGTTAGGGGCTGCCCTTTCAGCCCAGTCCCCAGATGAGAAGACTTGTGGGGGCATAGCCACAGCTGTCAACGAGAAAGTAATGCTTGTGGTTCTAAGCCACGAAGATGTTAGCAGTTTGTTACCATAGCAAAGCTGGCTAATATAGTTAATGTCAATCAATGATGAGGAAATTAATCATGTCTGCCTTGAGTTAAGCTTTTTTAAACTTGATTTGTTTATTTAATTGACTGTTGTCATCTTCACTTGGGGTGACTAGCATTGATAAATAAGAGGGGCTGTTTGCTTTCATGAATCAATGGCAGACTGTTGTTGAATTTTACAGAATGCGCATATTAGGATCTGACAGGTCCTGTGTGGCTGGGCCTCCAGCTGGGCTTCCCTTCATTAGTGGCTGACCAGGTCCACACGTGGTGTGGAGTTGTCTGTTCTTTGCCTTCAGCCTCTTGAGAACACATTCCTGCCAGCCCTCCCTTGGAATCCTTCTGTCTTTAACGTCTGACTCAGTGGATATTAACTGCGCCCTCTCGATGCCCTGGTCCCTGCAAGTGTCCCTCGACTACCTCACTTGACCCTTCCAGTGATAATTGAATAGTAGACATCCTGGTTGTCCTACTTGGGCTGCTGTCACAACATCCCATAGACCAGTGACTTATAAACAAAAGACATTTATTTCTCGCAGTTCTGGAGGCTGGGAAGAGTCAAGCCATCAGCAGATTCAATGCCTGGTGGCATCCTGTTTGCAGGTTCATAATGGCCACTTCTCTCTGTGATGTCGCATGGTAGACACAGCTGTCTGGCTCCTGGGGTCTCTCTTCCAAGGGTACCACCACACTTGCGAGGGCTCCTCCCCAGAGGTCCCACCTCCTGATACCATTACCTAGAAGATTTCTTTTTCTTTTTTTTTTTTTTTTTGGACAGGCAGAGTGGACAGTGAGAGAGAGAGACAGAGAGAAAGGTCTTCCTTTGCCGTTGGTTCACCCTCCAATGGCCGCCGCTGCAGCCGGCGCGCTGCGGCCGGCGCACCGCGCTGATCCGATGGCAGGAGCCAGGATCCAGGTGCTTTTCCTGGTCTCCCATGGGGTGCAGGGCCCAAGCACCTGGGCCATCCTCCACTGCACTCCCTGGCCATAGCAGAGAGCTGACCTGGAAGAGGGGCAACCGGGACAGAATCCGGTGCCCCAACTGGGACTAGAACCCCGTGTGCCGGCGCCGCAAGGTGGAGGACTAGCCTATTGAGCCACGGTGCCGGCTTACCTAGAAGATTTCAACATGACTTTTGGAGGCACATAAACTTTCAGACCACAGCAACTGGCATGCAGCTTTTTAAAGAAAGAATAAGAGTGCAAAGATTTTGCCAGGGTCACAGTGTTGGCAAGGAGTGGGATAGGTCAAGATTTCAATGTAGCTTCTCATTCCTAGGCAGGGCGATCATCACTCCACTAAGCTGGACTGAGGGTGCTGGGTGTCAGGTTACACAAGGATCTAAGGGACCAGGGACCTGGGCTCATAGGCTGCTGGTGGGAAGGTCAGGTGAAAGATCCTTTTACTCTTTTGGCATGTCTATTATAATTTATAATTTATTCCCAGACATGACTTTATATATGTTATATTCCTAGGACAGACAGTCCACCCAACTGTGAACCTCTGAACTCTAGGTGGGTAATCCACATTTTTTGGTGGAACCTCTGTGTTCTCTTGAAAGAAAAGCAATAACCAAGTCTAAAATAGATACCTCTGGAAGAGCCCGGTCCAAGGGGGCTGCAATTGTGACGGTCAATTCTCTGAGAGTAGCAAGGGTGTCATATCATTAACAACAACGACAACAATAATAGAATAATAGCTTCAGTGTCAACAAATCATATAAATTGCCTGTCAACTGCTTGAGGAGGCCTCCAAGAGACACTTGAATTTACCCTGTCACCTGTCTAGGGCTCAATAATTCCAGGAATAGTGACATTGGACTCACCAGTACTGCTGGGGCCCAGATCGGCAGAGGCATGGAGGCAGGCATGAAGAGGTGAGATGCGTCCAGGGTAGATGTGCTGGTTCTCCCACCCCCCTCTTGCTGTGAGGGGTTGAAAGACTCTCTCCATGAACCTATCATGGGGGGAGGAACGTAAGAAGCCTCTGCCTGGGCAGCATACCGCTGAAGCTGTGCTGGCTCTGTCCCAGGAAGTCCCAGACAACCCTATCCTGGCCCTAAGACGGCTTCAGCCCCTCTCAGGTAGGATCGGTGGTGGCCAGGCCTGGCGAGGCTTCATGGAGCCACCTCCATGGAATAACCCAAAACCAAGACCCTCAAAGGCTTGGGAAGCCCAGTAGTGAGTGAAGAGGTCGATCGACCGGACTCCAGATTTGCCTTGGCTTGTACGTGGACAAAGAAGAGGTGGCCCTCTGTGGTCTGCCCTCATCTGGCTCTGACACCGTGTCAGCGCTCAGGAAGTGGTTCTGATGGAGGCACCACTTCCTCCCCAGCGCGCTGACTTGCTACCATAGCGCCTAGAGGGCAGAAAGGTCCGGGCAAGGAGTGTGCATGGCCACGGAGGAGGAAAGCGACCCCAACACACGGCCACACTCGGAAACAGTGTCAACTCACGAAGAGTCGGCGGGTTCCCCTGGGGTCTGGAGGGCAGGGTGCGGGAGTGGACTTGGCAGCAGCCACATCTCCCGCTCATTGCAAGGGAGACACAGAAGGTGGGCCACCTTGCTCTTCCTGGGTGCGTTCCTCAGTGACGTGCGTGCCTGCAGTGTTCCTGGGGAGTGGACTGAGGACTGAAGACGTGTATGGGAGTCCTGGCGGGACACAGACCTGCTGCCCTGGGTCTTTCGGGCCAGGGAGCCCTTTCTCCCAGGTGACGTTCTGAGCATGCTTACCTCCTAAACACCCCCCCCCCCGACCCTTGAGATATGCCCTCTGCCGAGGCTGATAGTTCCCCACTCTGTCCGGCCAGTGCAGGGTCTTTCTGTGTCCAGGCTGCTCCAGATCAAGCAGATCTGGCTCCTGAGTGACAACAACTCTGAAAGCCTAGACTCTAGTTCCTCCGCCCACAGGGCTGCCTGCTTCACCGCCTGCCCCCACCCGACACACATCAGAAGCCTCGGCTCTCACACCCAAGGCCTGTAGGACAGCCATCTTCTCAGGGTTCCTTACCAATGAGTCTCTGCGCCCTGGCTACCTGATGCGTCTCTCACCACGATGATGGCCCGGGGATGGACAGCAACTATCCTCCAGTGACCTGCGTGGGGGCACACTTATAAACATCCCCAGGGGCCAGTGGCCAGCACCTGAGACAGGTAGATGCCCTACAGGAGTCTGAGTCAGCTGCTGAGTTGGCCGAAGCCAGGGCAAAAAACAAAACAAAACAAAAAAACCAAGGATTCTTTTTTTTTTTTTTTTGACAGGCAGAGTGGTCAGTGAGAGAGAGAGACAGAGAGAAAGGTCTTCCTTTGCCGTTGGTTCACCCTCCAATGGCTGCCGCGGCCGGCGCGCTGCGCTGATCTGATGGCAGGATCCAGGTGCTTTTCCTGGTCTCCCATGGGGTGCAGGGCCCAAGCACTTGGGCCATCCTCCACTGCACTCCCTGGCCACAGCAGAGAGCTGGCCTGGAAGAGGGGCAACGGGGACAGAATCCGGCGCCCCAACCGGGACTAGAACCCGGTGTGCCGGCGCTGCAAGGCGGAGGATTAGCCTAGTGAGCCGTGGCGCCGGCAAGAAGGATTCTAAGAATCGCTCAGCCTCAGGAGCAGAGCAACCTGGGGTGGGCGTGGCCCAGGGAACCCTCCCAAAAGCTGGGTTGAGAGAAAAGTTTGAGAGACTGTCATGCCTGTGGTTTCTCCAAGGCTACACTCATGTGTTTTTACAATAACCTCAGTAACCTGAGTGCATCGCTTTCTTGACCCTAAATCCCCACAGAATGTCATTGAGAAAACAGGCTTGAAAAGCCCTAGCCAGAGGCCAGCGCTGTGGCACATCGGGTTAAGCAGCCATTTGCCCTGCTGGCACCCACATGGGCACCAGTTTAAGTCCTGGCTGCTCCACTTGTGATCCAGCTCCCTGCTAATGTGCCTGGGAAAGCAGTAGAAGATGGCCTAAATCCTTGTACCCCTGCACCCACATGGGAGGCCTGGATAAAGCTCCTGGCTTCGGCCTGGCCCAGGCCTGGTTGTTACAGCCATTTGAGGAGTGAACTAGCAGATGGAAGACTCTCTCTCTCTCTCTCTTTGTGTCTCTCCTTCTGTCTCTGTAACTTTGCCTTTCAAATAAAATAAATACATTTTAAATAAAAAGGCACAGAAGACACAGCTAAACAACTGACCAGAGCTTCTTTGGAGCCCATTTTCCCTTCCTACCCCATAGGATACAACCCACAGCCTAGGGAGGTCAGGCTGAGGGTGCCTCTGGCCACTAGGGACAATGATGTCTAGTGGCGGGGGGGGGGGAGGCAGGGGCTGTGGGTGAAGATGCACAGTCTCCGGTCTGGGACAGTGGCCCAGAGAGAGGTCAGAGGAAACAGACAGGGTGGGAACGGCTCAGATCCAAGAAAGTGTCCCTTTGGCCTTCTCCAGACCTTCTGAGCAGAGGAAGGGGAGAGACGGGGTAGCAAAGTGTGCTGGTGACATTGGTGGTGGGGGGGAACGGAGGCAGGAGCGCTGGATGGGATAATGGAATAGGACCCCCGCTCCTGGCTCATGCTCCATGTGTCAGCGGGAAGGTGGACTGAGTGGATGCTGAAGTCTGAGCTGTCTCCCTCATCACTAATTTTGGTTTCTTGTTTCCGTGGCTTCACCTTTTGTAGCCAAAGCTGTCTCCCCGTTCCCATTGGAAAAAGGAGCTCCATGAGCTTAGACACCCAATGAACATGTTAACTGGGGAGGCAGATGGCCTTCAAAGCCCACCTCCCTATTCTAAGCCACATCACTGGGTGCTGTGGGAGTTGGATTGTCCAACCAGGAGGACAGGGGCTGTGTCACACTTGCTCCTTGACAAACTGTGAATGCCCAACACAGCATGTGCAGTGGCTTTTACAAAATGACAGAGCATAGAGCTGCCAATGTGTTGAAGTAGGGTGCAATGAGCTGTTATGCAAGGATGGGAGAGGGACCAGAACTCCGCATCCTGGGCCCTCCTTGTCCCTCTGAAGTGGTCCCTGGGGATTTTCCGCATCCTTTGAAATTCAGAGTGAAATTCCTCTTTTGCCCAATGAAGAAATGAAGGTTCCCAGAGGAGAAATGACCTCAGCCAGAACAGGCACCCACACTGCATTCTCTGGGGAGACCACTAATTCACACGTCTTCGGCACACAGCAGGCCTTGGATGAATGTCATATTGCAAGGTAGGGAGGGGCTTGTTGATTCCCAGGTTCTGCGAGCTACACTGTGACAAAGGATGCCGCACCAAAATAAAATGTATTGTATTTAAATATTCCCCAAGTCATTTTGTGTATTTAAGTCTTAATTCATCTCCTCTAAATCTCTCTCCGCTACATTAATGTGACGACTTTGACAGAAAGATGAATAACATTATTAAAGAAGTGTGTGAGCAAATTTCACTCATAAAAATCCCTCATTCATTCATGCACTCCGCTCTTGCCGCTGTATGTTCCAGTCCTGCTGGCTCACCAGGTTCCCGCCCCTGCGGGCTTCGGGTCACTGGAGGAGGGTGGGACATGGGCGGTTCAGAGGATGGACAAGTGAGCACAACTCAAGCCTACTCCTAAATCTTCCCTTTTCGCTAAACATCTTCATCGTCACAATAAATTATGAGAGTCCGACTCCAGGTGTGGCAAGATTCGTGCTGGAGAGGGGAGCGCAAGGCAGAACCTCTTTGAGAGGAGGCTCCCCGTGAGGGCACCAAATGGGGAGTCGACACGGCCGGTGACCAGGGTGGTGGACTCCTTGGGGGGTGCACATTGGAGGAGAGGGGCACCCTCACTACGAAACTGGCCTCTCGGGATTCCTCCAAGCTGACACTTGGCAACATGCTGGCTCGGGTCCGGTGGGAGGCATCCCTGGACGCTGTCATCGCATTCTGTTCCTCCTCCCGGAGCCCTGCTTGGCCCCGCTGGCTGCGGATTTATGCCCCTCTTTCCAAGCCGCCCTGATGAATCGCTTCCAGGACGGCAGCGGAGTCCGTGGTATTCATCTCACCGACGTCTCAACCTTCTCCTTTAAATCATCACTCATGTTGGCAGCCGTTTGTTTGCGCCTGACAGCCTGGCCCAGGCCTGGCTGCTCCATTAGTGAGACTCCCGACTGGGGAAGGAGATGCAGGGCCTCCAGGAGCCTCTGCACCCTCCCCCACAACCTCACGCTCTCCGTCCCTCACCTGGCCAGGCCTCTGCTCGACCACCTCACGTCTGGGAAGCCAGCCCTGGAGCCCCGAAGGGTTCCCCTGATGGGTACACCTCTGACCCCACTCTCACCGCTTCATGGACAGATCATCGCTCAGTGTCATGGCCAGGCTATTGGCACCGATGGGCCATGGACATGCCTACTTTTGCTCAGAGTTTCCAATGCCTCCCAGAGCATCCATCTCATAATAGGGGCTTTGCGACTGACGAACTAAATTTTTTTTTTAAGATTTGTCTTATTTCTTTGAAAGGCAGAGTTATAGAGAGAGAGGGAGAGATATTTATATAGACAGAGATCTTCCATCTGCTGGTTTACTCCACAAATGCTCACAACAACTGGAGCTGGGCCAGACCGAAGCTAGGAGCCAGGAGCTTCATCCGGGTCTCCCATGTCCATGCAGGGGCCCAAGGACTTGGGCCATCTTCTGCTGTTTTCCCAGGTGCATTAGCAGAGAGCTGCATTGGAAGTGGAGCAGCCAGGGCTCGAACCATCATACAGGATGCCTGTGTCACAGGCCATGGCTTAACTGATTATGACACAATGCTGGCCTCTCAACTAAACTTTTAAATTGTGTGGTGTATGCAGACTCTGAAAAACTTTGGCAATATCTATGAAAGCTACACTTACACATGCTCTGTGACTCACCAACATATATATCCAACAAAATCCAGCACTTACGTCTCTGAAAGACACATACAAGCATGCTCATGATCATCTTATTTATATTTTAAAAAAGATTTCTTTATTTATTTGAAAGGCAGAGTTACAAAGAGCAGAGGCAGAGAGAGAGAGAGAGAAAGAGAGAGAGAGAGAAAGAGAGAGAGAGGTCTTCCATTCGCTGGTTCACTCCCCAGATGGCCACAATGGCTGGAGCTGCGCCAATCCAAAGGACCAGGAGCTTTTTCCGGGTCTCCCACACGGGTGCAGGGGCCCAAGGACTTGGGGCGTCTTCTACTGCTTTCCCAGGCCATAGCAGAGAGCTGGATCGGAAGTGGAGAGGCAGGACTCAAATCAGCACCCATATGGGAAGCCGGTACTGCAGGCCGCAGCTTTACCTCGGCCACCTTGTTTTTGATAGACTCAACCTAAAAGCAATTCAGATAGCTATCCGAAGTAGGATAAGTCCTGGTATTTTTATACAATGATTCCTTTGTACTGGTGCTATGCAGCAATGGAAAACAACAACATGGGTGAATCTCACAGATAGCGTGTCAAGGAGGAGAAGCCAAACACAAAAGAGCACAAGATATATGATTACATTTGTATGCAGTTCAAAGACACACACAACTTTCCTGTGATGATGGGAGGTGGCACAATGGTTATCCTTGAGGAGAGGCGGGGAGGAGATACAAGAAAGCCTTCTGGAGTGTGTGAGATGCTTCAAATCTTGGTCTGGGTGATGGCTACAGAGTCCCAGGGCTATACATTTATTATCTGTATACCTTAACTTTACTAACAATGAGGAAGAAAATATGGGCTGGCTCCCAGTTTTTCTGCTGTCTGTTCCTCAGCATAGTCTCAGTCTATATTCTAATTCCACACTGGCCAAGGCTATTCCATCGAGTCTTATGGAAACACCTGATACGTTGTACATGCCTTTTCTAACTACACCGCAGCGTGCCCCTGAGAATTTTAAGTGTGTCACTCCTCCCTCCTCAACATCCTGATTGAAAGTCAGTGACTAAAGTATACTTATCTGTTAGCACAAACGGGATTCACTGCTTTCCACGACCACGTTCCCTGTGAGTAGAATTAGAAGCTCCTGGAGGGGTGTGTGTATGTTGTGTGTGTATGTGTGTGTGTGTGTGTATGTGTGGGGCTGGGTGCCTGCAGGGAGAGGGCTCTCTCTCAAAGCACAGAGCAAGGGGGACTTGTGTCCACCCCTCAAGGACATCCCCCAAGAATAGCAAACGGCATAGAACATCCTGAAATTCACCTTGGCTCAGCTCCCTGAAAACTAAGCCATGTGTGCCTGGTGAACTCAGATGTGCCCGGACACTCGTGGGAGCTGACAGCTTGAACTACTAGAGTCAGTCTGGGTGGAGAGAGGAGCTGCGTCGGGACATAACATCCAAGAAGGCAGAGCCAAGGCCACGGCCAAGGGCTGGCCCTGAGGAATGGGAGGGGATCTAAAGAGGCCGTGTATGAACTGCCTCACGGTTCACCCTGTGCTACCAAGATCTCGTGCCAGAGCACTGAGAAGGGGATGTCCTGAATGAGTTTCGGGAAGTATCAGGTCAGCGCGGATGGAAAAATGAGAAAACACAACTGAAGTAGCTCAGCAAACTGGTAATTCGTTCTGACAGACTGCACAGTGAAGCCTTCGGTTGGGTCTCAGGAGCAGCTGGAAGCAGGATCTTAGAGGCCTTGGGCCTCCCTCTTGGCTCCTCCCGCGGTGATGGGAGCCTCAGCTCTACTCTTCAGTCTCACTGCAGACAAGTTTTCTCTTATTTGTCTTCAGGAGCTAATTGACTAGTATTACTAGAGAATTCCATCTGACCTTTTCTTTACATGCCTTCCCTCGATCCTCACGACTTCACGAGATAACCAGATGTTGGTTATTGTGATTCCCTCCTTGCATTTGAAGAAAATGAGATCCAGGGAGGAAGGACTTGTCCAGAGTGACAGCTGTCACTAGTAAGTGGTAGACCTGGGTTCAAAGCCTCTGTTTGCCTAAAGACAGGCTCTTGGGCCAAGCAGGTGTCTTTGTAACGTTTCTTCCATATCTAAAAATCTGTGCTTCTGTAGAAGATAGAAGTAGTAAACATAATATTAACCAACACTTACGTGACATTTGCTGTTTTGGGTACTGTTCTGAGCATTCTACATATGGAGTTCACATTACTTACCTAATAGCCTCATGAGTTACACACTATTATTACCCCCATTTTACAGATGAGGAAATCAAGTCACAATGAGTCAATTATCTTGCCTGAGGTCACATAGCTAAAAAGTGGCAGATCTAGGACTCCAAATGCAGTCCCTCTGGCTGCAGAGCCTAAGTTTTAATCCTCTACTGCCTTTGGGAAAAACAAGAGGTAGACAAGGGGAGTCTCTGCTCAGTGCACTCCAAATTGCAGGGACCGACATCATGTCCTCAGGACTACATAGCAAAGCATCACTTCAGATTTGACAGATGCTGCCAAGGGGATCCGGGGCTACAGAAAAGGGGGAGAAGGCAGAAAACAGGAGTGGAACATGGGCTTAGGGTTCCAAAAGGGTTGGAATACTTGCTACGATTCTGATCTTCGATAAACTTGGCATTGCCAATCCTCAAGTTCATTGTCTGTAAAATGGAAATAGAGTTAATCTGTATCTCCATGTCTAATGTGAGCATTATAGAAAATGATGCACGTGAAGAGCTTAGCATATAGCAAGCACTCAACAAGAGGTGGGTAGAACCCAACGTAATGGACTGAACAGCTTCCTGAACTCACACAGGTGTTTGAATCCCAAAGTCTTATGTTGATAGATTCACGCTCACAACCGATGGGTTAGGGTAGAGGTTTGATTCCATTGTGGCGTCTGAAGTAGGGACCTTTGGTAAGTGATTGGGTTGGACAAGGTTGAACCACGGTGGCTTGAGAAGGAAACACCACGCACAGGGTGGGGTGAGGATGAGCTCCCTGCTGCTTGGCTTCCTGGCTGGCCGTGGGATTGTTCCTTTGTACACACTATGCCAGTACCACCCTTCACCCTCCACTAGACTAATGGGGAATCCAGATCTTGGACTGTGCACCTCCAGACTATAAGCCAAATCTCTCCTTTTCTGGTGGGTTAAAGCAAATCAGCATTTCTAGGTGGGAGGAGGGTTGTTTGGGGAAGTCTGCATTCTAAGATGGGAGATAAGAGAGATCACAACAAGGCCAGGAGAAGAGCTTGTGTTGGGTATTCCAGTGCTCCCTGGGACAGGGAGATGCAGCTTGGAACAGGTGCCGCTACAGTCCAGTTGTGGGGAGCAGCAAGCGGAACAGGAGAGAGCTACAAGCTGCATATCACAGGTGCACATTGGACTCAGGGAGTAAGTTTCCCCTCCCACACCTATGGAGAAAAAAAGTCACGCGGCTTAGCAGAGGGTTAGGCTCCCAACCTAGACCCTCATTAGATAGTGACCTCAAGCAGGTGAGTTTCACTCTTAGTTACAGCGTAGGGGTAGGAGTACATGCACCTAGGACTCAGTCCAGTGCGCCACACACACGGGCACTGCGTTTGCCCCAGGTGGCAGCTGGTGGTTTCACACTGGGGACAGACAGGGATGCTGTGGGTCTATATGGGAGGTGCCCCATCCCAAATCCCATGAGGAGCATTGTGTCTGCTGCCCTGCCCTGCCCTGCCCCCTCACCACCAGGAAGCACAAACTTGCTGAGTCTTCCCCAGCACCTGGATGCGGATTCTGTTTCCGCTCTGTCCCACAGCCCAGTGGGACACGGCAAACCGAGAAGAAATCGCACTGAAATCAGAGCCAGTTGAACTAGACATTGGGTGACTGACTCAGTATCTCGGAGCCTCAATTTCTTTGTAAAGTGAGAATGACAGCACTTGAGAGGCTATGGTGAGACCTAAACTAGGTGTCACCTGTGCAGATTGACAGTTAGTGTGAGTTGAACTTGCCATGAATCTAGAGAGGTGGACTTGATCTTCTGGTCTCAAGCCCCTGTGTAGGACCCCGCCCATGACCTCCGAGGAGCCTATTACTGCTTGGATGCAGGGCGTTCTTGTTCTACCTGGGTGGTGCACCAAGAACCCGGCTGCTGCACACACACGATCGCATACACACACACACATCCCCAGTCCCTGCCCACACACACACACACACACACACAGCGCGCGGCTGTCGCTGGGAGAAATAGCAGCAGCAGGAGGAAATCCCCTGTCCTCTCTCCCCATGTCACTTTGTTCTGCCTGCACAGGCAACAAATTAAAACAAGAACCCCCCATCGCCCAGAGCTGCCTGGGCTTCTGCCACATCAGCTCTAATAACAGCCGAGCAGAAAGGCCCCCTGTCCGTCAAGGCCCCGAGCGAAGAGGCAGCGCTTTTCATTGGAGCGGAGGAGAGGCTGGGAGCTTTCGCTGTGTTTATTTGCTGTGACTTTGGGGTGATTATATATTGTTTCTTGTTCTCTGTCTAAGTGCCTCATCAGAGATGGGGGGAGCAGGGGGCGAAGGGGCAGGAGTGGGAAGAAAAGCAAGACAGAAATTCAACTTCGGGAAAACACACATGCGGCTTGCGCGGTGAATGCCACCACCAGCACACAGCAAAATTGAACTTCCCCTGCCTCGCCGTGGTCTTTGAAAGCATTCAATTATCTGTCTGCACCTATAGAAAATGTTAGGGATTGCTTCCAGAAGCCTTTCAAAGGGTCTCTACATAACAGAGCGCACGCACCCTCTGCGGCAGCTGGAGAAACAACAGCGATCTATTCATTTACCTTTGAAAAAGCCAAAAAGATATAAATTCTGTCCAGAAATCAATCTCCCCCTCTTTCTTTGTCTTTTGCCACATCCCTTCTCCAACCTCTCACCCCATCTCGTGTTTGTTTATTTATTTTTCAGCTCAGGCCACGGAAGCAGCCAAAGAAGGCAGCATTAACGTGGTGCAAGTGGCTAGAATTTATTCGGATGGAAACGCAGGCTCTGCTCAGGCCGGGCAGCAGCTCCTCAGCCGGGTCCCCGCGGGGCCTCCCATTGCACGGGGACGCATCTTCACAGAATACCCACTATGTGCCGGGCACAGTGCCAAGGCCGCCTCATTGTTCTCGAAATAAACCTTCCGAGCGGATGGTGCGCCTCTCACTTTGCAAAGGAAGAAAGTTAGGTCCAAAGAGAGATCTTCTGTTGCTTCACCCTGGTCCCCTCCTAACAAAGCCAGTCCCACCCACCTCTTGTGCTAGGATGCTCTCCAGTCACCAAGAGACACCACAGCAGGGGGCGGGGGTGGGGGCTCGACGGATCACGTCCAAAGTCGCCAGACGCCACGAGGCGAGGTTGGCTTAGCCGGCAGTGTCTATTCAAGGCCAAGGGGCCTGGAGATGAAACCGATGTTGAAGATGGTGTAGCTGCAGTGCTGTGGAGACAGAGCACCGACGTGGAAGGGGAGTGCTCCAGGTGCTAAGCTCGCCTTCACTGCTCACAGCCAGGTGATGCCGCCGAGTCTCCGTGCCTCCAGGAGGATGGCCGTCATCCGTGGTTTCCCAGCTGGGCTCAGAGGAGGAGCTGGGGCTGCTCAGGACCCTGCTCTATCAGAAAAGTCCTCCCACTTCTTAAGAAAAAATCTAGTTTCTGTAGTGCAGTTCCCCAAGATGGTTCATTAGAACAAAAGGCCCTACTATGAACAGGATGGGCCTGCCTTCCATGGAGAGATGCTGTTGAGACATTCGGAATCCAAGCAGCTCACCTCCTCCCTCGGGATGTCAACAGCACAGAAGGCAATGGCATAAATGACTTGTGCCTGCATAGACAGCTCTGCGGTGGGCAGGGGAGCCTGCAACCTTCCACTAGCATTGGAGTAGGCTGGGGAGATGAAGCCAAGACAGAGATGGTGAAGGAGAGCTGAGGGTCTGAGGCTGGGAGGCTGCAGAGAAACAGACGGGCCAGTGCGTGGGTGACTGGAGCCACGGCAACTGGATGGAGACTGGAGAACGGGCTGAGGTCAGAGGCTGGCCAGGACGGGGAAGCAAGGTGAGTGGGACCGTCCTGTGCTGGACTGTGATGAGCGCTGCGTACCAGGCGACGGGCAGGAGGAGTCCACAGGGTCGTGATGGGCAAGCGGCTGATTGTAAAATCTCAATGGTGTGGACACCATTCGCCTCTGCAGCTGCTGTCCCCGGTGGACAGACACCCTGGCCAGAGCGGCTTTCTCTGTTCTCAGAGTGTGTCTCGGAAGGTGTGTGACGAGGCGGTCGATTCCACATCTCTGGGAGCAGATGCAGTCCATGGCATCCATGTGCGCAAGAGTCTGATAGCGAACCACAAAAGCTGATCTTACAATCAGCCCAATTCCACCAGCACCCGAAGTCAGGGCAAGGTGTCTCAGCCGGCTTGCATGTGGGACACACAGGCAGAGCAGATGGAATGGATGAGGCAGCCTGTATCCCAGGGACGGACCAAAGCTTGAGAGTGACTGCCCGCAAGCACCGCTCACGGTTCTGAGAATGCTCTGAATTATTTTAGCTCCCTCTACATTTGGTGAGGCTGCTGGAAGGACTAATTAAACCCCTTCTGCTAACAGCTATACCCATGGGAGGGACCTCACCCTGAAGGATATCACATCCAAGAGATGAGGTGATGTGTAAGCTTTCAAAGAGTTCTACCCGCTCTCCAGCGTCCCAGAGATGTCTACCAGGGCGTGCCAGCAGTCCCACTTTCCAGATGAGTAAACTGAGGTACAGAGCACTGAATGGCCTTCGTAAGCAGGGTTATTCAGAGGGACCAGGACAGCAGTGCGGCTGCATCTAGTCCTCCCCGTCCTTATGTTCCGCTTCCTGTGCCCTGGCCCCATCCGCCCCAGGACCCCCAAACTCTCCATCTTTCTGTCTCCCCATCCAGTCTTTCCCTGATCCCTGGTGGCCCAGCTTTAAGCCCTGAGGGGCTGAGGCTAAACGAGAGAGTGACTTTCCCATGGCGTGTGACTTGTCGACCAATTTGAAGAGCATTTTCTTGGCCAGCGCTCTAATCCCAATGCTTGAGTAATGCCCTAAGACCAAATCGATGGGGCTCCGGGATATCCCGACCTGGCCACAGCACACTGTAATGGCCTCAGCCCGGGTGACCTTCTCCCTGTCGGAAAATACATCTTTTCTGCAAGTCGCCAGCCGGCAAACATCACCCACAGCCAGCTTAGCCCAAACAAAGGGCTTTGAAATGGCCCACATAATGCATCGGAGGAAAACTGTTTTCCAAGTGTGTAATTCGTCCACTATTAACCTGCAGCTGCAGGGATGGCCCTGCCTTTGATTCCCTGCCTCAGCTGGGGCGACTCCAATCGTGTGCCGCCACGCGAGGTGCATGGTGTTGGACAGGAACAGAGGATTGACAAAGTTGCTGAGTGCTAAGGACCCCCTGGCCGGCTGGCTGGCACTCTGCCGGCTGCCTGGCTGCACCACAGGCCTGACCCGCCGTAGACCTTGCCTGCAACGTGGTCCCACCGCAGAGGTTGCCGGGTATTCAGCTGGGTGGCTCGCGGCCATCTGGAGGTGATGCTTGGACCAGGCTGACACAGACACAGGGGTCTCCCGCTTCTCTCTGACACAGACGACTCGGACCGTCCCGCTTCTGGTCCTCACTGAGGGTGCGGCAAGGCTGGGCGCCTCTGGGACAAGGGTTTCCCCTTTCTGGGCGTCACTTTTACTGTGTGCAAAAATGACTGAACAAAGGAATTGCACTTAGATTCCCTGGATTCTGTTTTTTTCAGATGATTTCTCTGGTTTGGCTTAATGAGAGCACATTATTTTTTAAGAGGCAGGAAGAAGAGGAGCAAAGACTGCCAACAGCTGGGGTGAATTCTTAGTCCTAAGCCCCAGCATAAGTGGGTATGGAAGGGAAGAGAAAAGAGAAGAATATTCTCATCACTCCTCACCCCTGCCGTCCCCTCCCTGGCCCTCCCTTCCCCTGTTCTGCCACCTTCTCATCACTCTTCTGGCTTCAGAAAGTGTTCCCATCCCTCCCCCCTCATCCAGAGCTGCGCTGGGCCCGGGGTTGAGGGAAGGAAGGCAGAGCGCAGAGGGCTGGGGACTGGCTCAGATGTCACTGGGCTGTACTTACCAGGCCACAGAAGGCCTAGAGGCAAGGGGAAGACTGGGGGGAGGAAGGTGCGGAGGGCCAGGAGCAGGTGTAAGAATAAAGGCGGAGGGAGGTAGACCAGGTAGCAGGAGAGGTCTGGGGAGGATGCACTAGTGAGGTTCCCAAAAGTAAGGATGGCGCCTTCGGGTGCTGTGTTCAGAAGGGGTGTGGGCAGGGAAGGCACTTAGATGCCAGCCAGGCCACTCAACAGAGGCAGTTTCAGCCTCATCCTTCCCAGTCACCGGCAAAGGTGTGCCTTCAGTCAGTCGGTGTCCAATCTAAGACTGAGGGCCTATTTCACCTAGTAAGCTCAGGGACTGTAAAGCGTAGGGGAAAACCCTCTCCACTAATTTTTCTAGGCCTAAGTGAGAGATTAAAAACCAGGAAAACAAAAGTATGCGGCTATTCCCAAAGGCATAGACCGCCCCCAAGCTTTGGTTTTCAGCAGGCAGGAGGACGGCTCACCTGTGGGCCTCTGAGAAACACTGTGCAGTCTGCGGCCCACTCCAGGCCTTCCCCGGGTGTGCACCACGGGCTGCCTTGCCTGTTGAGCCTGGGCAACAGGGGATGCCCCACTCATAAAATAATAGCAGGGACAAGGCCGGGACAGGAAAACAACTGCTTGAGAACTGTGCTTAATCAGGCCAGCTGCTTGTTCTACTAAATATCAAATATTTGTGGAATAAATATTTCAAGACCAGACTATGAGTTCCACTAGATCCTGCAGTCTCCGGGTGCAGGGGCCACGTCTGAGTCGTCCTTGTGTTCCTGGTACCTGGCACACAGTGGATGCCCCGTGCGTGCTTGTCGAGTTTATAAACAGAGGAGTGAATACATGAATGCAGAATGAGAGCTCCGGTGGAAGAGAAAGAGCCCGTGTTTTTGACGTTAGATGCTTTCATTAAAATCTTGGTTGCAGGCTCGCGTGTTGTGGTGTAGAGGGTTCGGTCTCCAACTGTGACGCCGGCATCCCCTATCAAAGTGCCCGGTTTGAGTCCCAACTGCCCTGCTTACTAATCCAGCTCCCAGCTAATGCATCTGGGAAGGTTGCAGAAGATGGCCCAGGTGCTTGGGCCCCTGCCACCCATGTGGGAGGCCAGGGTGGCCATTTGGAGAGTAACCAATACATGGAAGATATCCCCTGCCCCCAATCCCCGACCTTTCCAAGTAAACACAGAAGCAAGCATTTTTTAGACATCCTTTTGGCATGGCTTTTAAGTGTGAAGGGCAAAGTGCTTTGTGCTGCTAAGCCTCAGTTTCCAGTGCGTGCTTCACAGGCCTGAATGAGCTGATTTATTTGAATTGGCCCATCTGACGCTCAACACACTGGATTCAATGAATGTGAACGGAACACAGTTTCATCTGGGACTCTGGGCTTGGATATTGGTTCCGCTTCGCGAGGCTCCTGAGTTCCTTAGCACTTCAGGTCCCCAGCCCAGACAGATGCAGGAAGGAGCAGAGCCAGTCGCCGCAAAATAACTTCTGCCAAGTCTGGCTGGGTTCTCAAGGAAGACCAGAGCTCAAGCGACATTGCACGTTAAGTGACCTGGGTAAAAATGACACATTTTGCTTTAACCTCGTAGTCACACTCAATCCCCTTCTCCCAAAAGCCGTCCAGAAGTTTGGGTTGACAGGACACACCAGTGCAGCAAGACAACACCATTTAAAGGAGCTCCGTGGCTTTCACATTTGGGGCTGACTGTTCCCAGCATTTGAGCCAATGCTCAGCGAACAGCTGGGAGATTAGGTACCAAGGAAAAGGAAATGATTTGTGATATCCACACCACGCTCCCTGCAAATCAGAGCACTGTGACTTGGCAGGCTACCGCCTTCCTCCCCGGCCCTGCCACCAGTCCCGCTGAAACGCGTCTCCAGACGGGGCTGTCTTCAGAGCTGCTCCGAGCTGTTTCCAGCTCTCTCGCATTTGGCTTCCCCGGATGCTTGTGTGAGGAAGGTTTGGCTTTGTTGTATCAAGCAAAATCACGGAGCTGGATGTCTCTCTTGTCTGTCTAAGAAATACTGCAAATATATTGGCCGTGCCTTGGCACCCCGTAGTTTAGCTTACTTAAAGTGGCAACTTTTGGGGAGCACAGTGGGCCGTGGAGCAGGAGTGGGGGGAGGGAGCTCCAGGAGGCTGCAGCACACGGCCTGGGCCAGCCCCCTACCTCCGTGCAAGGAGACGCATCTCAACTGCTCCGAGTAGAGAGCTGCCTGCCCTCCGGGGACTTCCACCAGTGACCAGCTTGGCCCACTGCTCCTGTCCAGACTGAATCCCCTTGATCATCCAAAAGGCTTCCTCCCCTTCAAATCAATTCTCTCCACTTTTGTTTTCTGAAGTCCCTGGACTTCTTTGGTCTACTCAATACCTGTGTCAGTTTTCTTCTTCACTGGCCTTCCCCTGGAGACAATTAGAAGTGAAAACAGAGCTGCCGTTCCTCTCTCCCAGGCTTCTCCGGGTCACACCTGCTAAGCACTCCCTCACTTAGAAGGAAGCTGCTTTCTGCTCTCTGCGGCTGGTGTAAGTGACACGCAGGCAGATCACGCTGCTGCCTCTGCTTTCTCCTGCACAGCCTATTCGAGTAGGGTTAAGGACTGAAAAATAGGCTCTTCTCTGCAGAGTAGGATTCGATTGTCCACGATGAGGTTGAGCTTAGGGAAGAAGGACAAGCATCCCGTCTACAAACACTCCGGGGCTCCCGGACATTGCGGATCGATCGGCATAGCTTCCTCTCTTGCCCAGTTCTTTGTCTCTCGCCATATCCTCGTGTCCAGGATGACAGACGTGAGCGTCGAGCACACAGACATCAGGCGCCTGTTTTTTGTTGTTGTCGTTCTCAATTGCACAAGCCTCTCTAACAGAGCGCTTGCCCCCCTGGGGGTGTGTAGTAGCAAACCAGGCATTATAAAGGCACCGAGGAAAACAAGAGAGATCTTGCAGGGGCATCCGTTTTACTTGAAGATTTGGTGCTAAAACATTTCCTGATTAGAACAAACAGACACGAGGTATGGAGCAGAACGCAAAACTGCCATCAATTCCTGAGATAAAACATAAGACTTCAAAGAAAGGCTGCCGCTATGGTGGGACTGCTCCAGGCTGTGCCCCCAGCCCCCCCCCGGAGGGACACTCCCAGGCTCCTCTGCCAGAGGGAACTTGGCGGGGTGGAGGCATGTGACAGGCACTGGGAGAGCCCGCCTTGCAGAGGGGGCTGGCTGCCCTGCTGAGCAGAGCAGAGCAGAGCGGGGCACCTCCCTGGCTCTGGAGCCCACCCAGAGCGTGTGGGGAAGCCCAGGCAGCAGAGAACAAACCAGAAGAGGGTGTGCCTAATAGCAGAGGGGCCTGGCGGGCTGCCGCAGGACAGCTCCACGAGACTGCTCCCTGCTAGAGAAGGCCTAAAATAGCTGATTTCTCCCAGTCATGGAGCTGCATCCCCCCGGGGGCCTGTCATTCCCTTGGAAGAAGTGGAATGGATTATGGTTATCAGGCAAGAAGCAACGAACTCACTTTTATTGCAGGCAAACTTAGTCCCCAGCTGCTCCCAGGGGACACACACACACACACACACACACACACAGCTGCTGTCCTCAGAGCCAGCCAGGAGGGGGCAGGGGGAGAGCAAATGTGATTAATGGGGCCACCCCAGGGGACTTGCTGGATGGCAAGCAAACCTGCGGGTACCATGCAGCCAATTTCAGTAACAGGTTTAAGGGAGCCCTGAGCCTGGAGGGAGTGCAGCTGACTCAGCCGTTGTGTGCAGGGGGAGGCCTCAGGAGGAAAGGGGCTGCACTGTGTTGCAGGGCCGGTGCCCGGGGAAGCCCGGCACTCCTGCCTCCCAGGCAGCAGCAGGGCCGGGGGTGGGGCAGGAATGCAGGCTTTGCTGGGGTGGGAGTGGGGCTGGGGTGCACATTTTCCATGCACCATCAGCTCAGTTCTCTGTCTTGGCCAGTGTCAGAACAAAACATATGAACTATTCCTAGAGGATTTTCTCGATTTCAGAGTGTTCGCATGAACATTATCACATTTAATCTTCATGGTGATTTTGTGAAGCAAGGTAAAAGAAACTTAGAGAGTTTGTTGAAATTTTTTTTTTTTTTTTTTTTTTGCCAGGAGACCGTAGAGGTGGAGTTGGGAACATGGACTTGGCCTTGCGACTGGCTGTTCTCCCCTCTTTCAGGCTGTGATCAGATGGGATGCCTGGGTTTGCAGTCAGGGTTGCTGAACGTTAAAAAAGAGGACCCAAGAGCACACCCCGGTAAGAAGGCGCTCCCAGCCCAGAGGGGCCAGGCTGTGCAGCTCGGCTGCTCCATTTACTGTGTGATCCTGGACAAGTCCCTTAACCTCTGAGCTTCTGGAAGACAAGGAAGATGTCTTTACATCACAAGAATCTGTAAGCTAGCTTCCGCGACCTGCTTGGCACAACAGCCAACACTGAGTAAGTTTTCCAGCAAAAAAAAAGTTATTACAAGTATTATTGCCACGTTTCTTTTTGAAGACACGAAAACATGCAAGAGCTCTGAGAAGCATGAGAAAAGCTTTGCAGCATCTGCTCTGTCAGTGTCTTCTGACTTCATCCAGAGACGGCAACAGGGAGCATCCAAACCCCAGAATGAGTTGTCAACAACTCCATACTTGCGCAGTCTCTGCACCGGGTCACCTCGGCCTGACAACAGTGGGGAGAGGAGCAGGAGGGGCCCCGTTTGTATCTCTTGGGCGAAATAAGCAGAGTGATCCCCGTGGACCGTGGGGGCTACAGGGCCAGCTGGAGGGGGCGGGACCAGCCTTGAGCCAGGCCTGTTGGGTGTGGCCTCTTCCCTGGCTCCCCTCCCCCGGGGTGGGGGGTATTTTCCTCCTTGGGCGCTTGCACTAAGAGGATCCCGTCTCATCACGCCCTTCTGGGACCTCTGAGAACCACAGGGCCGAAGTACCTGCACCGGAACTGGAAACTGAGGCCTCCTTTGACATACCCAGACCCTGGGGCTCAGAGGGGGAGGAATTCGCCCTGGAGCACCCATCCTTGCCACGTGTCTGGCGCGAGAGCCCCCCGGGGTGCTGAGCACGGTAGCAGAGACCGCTGCAGGCTGCAGGCGTGGGGCAGCGGGAGGTCGAGCCGCAGCTGCTGTGTGGAGCTCCGCCGCAGGCTCCCTGCCAGCCCCGGGCGTGCGCGCCTTCCCAGGCTCCCTGCGTCCTTGACCAGAAGCCGGGCACAATGCAAACAGGAGAACAATAGGGAGTGTGTGAGGGAGCCCAGCCGGAGAGGGCATTGATCATGTTTAAAAAAAGAAACACCCACCGAGGAGCGCGCAGAAAAACCTTGCGGACGCACCAGCTGGCTGAGCTAATTAGCGCGGGTGAGCCGTGTCAGCCGCCAGCCCCGGAGCTGGAGCCGGCAAGCAAACAATCCGCTCAGCAAACACAACATCTAAGGAGGCCCAGAGAAGACAGCCACTGGCCCTCGCCTCTGAGGATCCGTGCAGCGCAGGCAAGGGGCGGTGCTGGGGCAGCAGCGCCAAGGAGCTCGGGACCGAAGCAAGCGGTGGAAGCTGGGGTCCCCCTGACCCGGAGGGGCCCAGGTGGCACGGAGCAGTGAGAAGGGGAGTCCTTGTGCCCAGGGCCGAACTGCTCCTTCCCTCCACCAAGGGAACCTCGGGGGCCCTGGCTCTGATTCAGCCTTGTTTTTTTTGGGGGGGTGGTCTTTGCCCCACCCCACCCCTATAGGATTCCCTCCCTGGAGGTTTACAGTCATGGTGGGGGTAGGAAGCAGGAGGCAGTGTGGGGTCAGGGCCTGAAGGCCTGGCTGTGGGATGGAGGCCTCTCCTGGACAGGGCACACTGGGAAGCCACCTTGGTCTGGACAGTGAGTTAGTTCTGCTGGGGACCGAAGGGTGTGAAGCAGGGTGCAGGCTGAGTGAGCAGGGCCAGTGTTGTATGACAGCTCCCAGGCCTGGCCTACAGGCCTCTGGTGGGGAGAGCTGCCGCCCATGCAGAGAGTCTGGTGATTGGACAGTGCAGAGTCCTAGAGCTAAAGAATTCAGGTTATTTGGGTTCCAAACTAGCAAAGAGTGCAAAGAGAAAGAGACATGGAGGATGGAGTGAAGGAAGAAAGGGAGGGAGGGAGGAGGGAAGAGAGAAGGAAGTTATTGGGAGGGAGGGGAGGAGGGGGGGCCTTTTCTGCATCGCATCAGCAGTCCCCGCAGGACCTCTGGAGGTCAGTGCTTGCGCTCCCTTTCTAAAATTAAGGAAATGAGGCCTGCTAGGTGGCACAGGGAGTAAATGCTGCAGTAGATTTAATGTGGCTGAATCTGAACGTCCAAGTTCGGATTCCTGACTATTGCACCCAACACCGCAGACAGGGCAAATATAATAAAAGTGTGAGATAGGTTGCACCCCTGCTAACTGCTGGGCTCCCCTCTCTCCTTCAGTGCCCCCCACCCCCCGCTGCTCAAGCTCCAGTGTTTTGCTCATGCCCACTTGGGGTCCTCTGATCAGCAGCACGCCTAGCTCAGGAGGTGACTTGGGCTGTATTTCAGAATCCTCCCAGGATGCATGGGATAGAATGGAAGGGATTCTGGAATTGGATTCAAGAGACTGCTTGAGCCACATCTTCTCTAACTCCTGTTTCTGTTGAGTCAGCTCATCCCTGTGGACCTCAGTTTATCATCTGTAAAATGGGGGTAATAGCAATTCATTATGAAGATCGTATGTGACATCATATAAAAGTATTCCAAAAAATTCATGAAAAATGTACTTAAAAGTTAATTTTGCCACCAAAAAATAATTAATTAATTAATTTGAAAGGCAGGGTGACAGAGAATGCGAGGGACAAGGAGGGAGATTATCTACCCACTGGTTCTCTCCCTAAATGGCCACAACAGCCAGTGTTATGCCAGGCTGAAGTCAGGAATCAAGAATTCCATCAGGGTTTCCCCCGGGGGTGGTAGGAGCCCAGGCATTTACGCCATCTTCCACTTTTTTTCCAGAGTGCATGTTAGCAGAAGTTGGATCAGAAGTGGAGCAGCCAGGGCCTGAACCAGCACTCCAGTACGGGGTGTTGGCATCACAGGCGGTGGCTCACCCCTCTGCTCCACAACGCTGGCCCCAGGCACAACGGACTTTTTTGAAATCTGTGCGTACTGCAGTCCTCAAAAAGCTCACACAAAAAAAGTATTATGAAAAACCTATACATGGATTTCAATACTTTTTGCACCAAAATAAGCTTGCCTTTTCAATCCATTTTCCACCAACCTTTTGAACTACATACCCAAAGTAGTCCTCTTGAAACCATGTAGCACAAACATTATTAGAAATATCGTATTATTAAAAGAGAATTTCAGGGGGTTGAATGTGTTTCTCTTTTTATTTTTACAATTACACAGTGAGCTGCTCTTCGGTGGTGCGTTTCCAGCACCAGGGCACAAGGATCAGGGAGACACACGGGGGCCTGGGGCTCTCTCTGGTCCCTCAAACCCATTGTCTGCCCACCGTTCCTCCTCATCGTCCCGTGAACAGGAGGCCCTGGGCGTGGGGCACGATTCAGGTGCCGTTGTGGGTCGCTCCCTTTCAGATGGACTTGATCATGCTTGTCAATGTAACATGGGAACGTGCTCATGTTCATTTCCATCCATTTTTTTGCTTTCACGTCTCAGTCGATAGTTTTTGGCAATGCCGTTGCAACACCATGAACTGCAGACGGGAAATAAGACCCATCCATTTGTGCTGGTACAAGCTAAAGATTTTCTATAAAGTGCCCACGTTTCCGGGCTAGGGGAATGGATTTCACTGCAGGAAAAAAAAAATATTGTGAGGTGAGAGAAGTGCAGCAAAAGGAAAATATTGGCCACTTTAATGATTTACAGAAGCATAAAAAACTCCCCTTGCCTGCTGAGATTTCATATTTCCCCTCCTGCCAGGCAGGGAGCTGGGGTAGGGGGTCTGACCTGAGCTGTTTCATGAGGAAGCATGAGAAATCCAAGGATGGCCCCTTCCTGAAGTCTGTGAGCTCCAGGTGAGGCCCTGTCTGGGCCGAGGAGGATGAGCTGGGGTGGGAGAAGCAATGGAAAAGGGATCGAGGCCACCACACCTCCGAGTTGTGACTACCTGTTGCTGCACAGAGCGTGGGACGCTGGCCCTGGAAGGGAGCTGGATTTTACAGATGGAAAAGCTGACGAGGCCTGAGATCCACAGTGATGTTCCCAAGGTCGTCCATGAACGGGGATGAGAACCAGACTTTTGTTCGTCAGCTTTTTGTCACAACGAAATACCTACTACAAACTACTTAGGAAGGCAGGAGGCTTGTTGTGGCTCATGGTTTTGGAGGTTCACGGGGCCCCTGGGTTTGACCATCCGGTAAGGCCCAAGGATGACAGCGGCACAGTGTGTGCAGAGGAAGGGTCCCAGGGAGATGGGCTGGGCCCAGTGTGGCTTTGTGACCAATTCTGTCCTGCGAACTGCCTTCCTTGCCAGGGCATGGCCCAGTGACCTGGGGGGGCTTCCCCAGGCCCACCCCCCAGACATCATAATTGGATTTCATTTCCACTCTCTCAGTACTATCTGCTTATGACTCTGGAATTTAACTGTCTGCATAAGTTTGGGAACTATATCCTATTCAAACCATTCCCTAGGCCAACTGTTGATATTGTTACTATTATTGTTAATATAATTACACCAAGAAAAATCCTACTGAGGGCTCCCTCTGAGCCAAGAACTGTACTAACAACTTTACATAGATCATCGCGTTTAATTTCCATTATTCACTCTTGAAGATCTGTGCTATCCACCGCAGATGAGAAAACTCAGAGAGATTAAATGACTTATTTAGATCATAGATTTTAGCCCAAGTCTGACTCCAGAATCCCTGTCAAAATCACTTGCTAGCAGGTACTTCTAAAGAGCAGGCCATGTAGGAAGAGACAGCAATAAACAACACTCCTCAGAAAAGCTGCCCAGGGCCGGCGCCGCGGCTCACTAGGCTAATCCTCCGCCTAGCGGCACCGGCACACCGGGTTCTAGTCCCGGTCGGGGCGCCGGATTCTGTCCCGGTTGCCCCTCTTCCAGGCCAGCCCTCTGCTGTGGCCAGGGAGTGCAGTGGAGGATGGCCCAGGTGCTTGGGTCCTGCACCCCATGGGAGACCAGGAGAAGCACCTGGCTCCTGGCTCCTGCCATGGGATCAGCGCTGTGCGCCGGCCACAGCGCGCCGGCCGCGGCGGCCATTGGAGGGTGAACCAACGGCAAAGGAAGACCTTTCTCTCTGTCTCTCTCTCTCACTGTCCACTCTGCCTGTCAAAAAAAAAAAAAAAAAAAAAAAAAAAAAAAAAAAAAAAAAGCTGCCCAAACCCACCAGGAAAGAAACAGTCAAAAATAACTGGCTTGGGCAGATCAGAGGATGCAGCTCTGGAGCAAAGCCCAAGATGGTTAAACGTAGAGGGCAAACAAATGGGAAGCAGCCCCTTCCCTCCACAGTTGCAGTAATTCGAATGGCTTGCAGCAGTGAGTAGTGGGAATTGAGCTATTAATAAAGGGAGCCGGCAGAATGATTTACAATCAGACATTAATATGGAGATTTTCATAAACACAATAATTCACACCCAAGCAGAGTCATAAATGTAGAGTTGCATTAACTATTCTAGTTGGCATGGAATGTCACACACAGTGTGAAATTGAACATTCCATTGTACTGTAATAATGGACTAATGGAAAAATTTTTCTTGGGGGGGGGTGCAAGGAGGGGAAGTGGGCAACCAGATACTTCATATTTCAAACTTGCTTATTCCTGGCAGGCTCTATCCCAAGGCTCTGCCCTTGCCTTGTGCATTTTAAAAACTAAGGTTTTGATACTAGAATGATTTTAGATATGCAAAATGTTAGAAAGACAGTAAGTACAGAGAGTGTATCCTTCACCCTGGTTGCTCTACTTGAACACCTTATATACCTGGGCATATTGAGCCTGGTACGATACTGCTAGCGAAGCTCCAGATTTTGCCAGTCTCTCCATCTCTGTCCTTTGTCTCCTGCTCCAGGATCCCCGCCAGGTGACCCCTGGCATTTAGTGGTCACATCTCCTCGGGCGCGGCTCTGGGATGGTGTCTCTGTCTTCCCGTGTTTCTCATGACCTTGCCACTCTTGAAGGGTACTGGGCAGGTATTTTGTGGAACGCCCTCAGTTGGAGTCCGTTTGATGCCTTCCTCCTTCTGCAGAGAGGGTTGGATTTTGGCAAAAGTGACTGCAGAGCTGGATTGCCCTTGGCTTCCCATCGGATCAGGGGCACATTACGTCCATGTGACCGCTGCCCCATGCCATTGACCTTCATCACGCGTGGAGGCAGGGGGTTGCCGACGAGTTTCTCTCCTGGAAAATCACTATTCATTCCCTCTCCATGTGCTGTTCTGTACAGAGGGAGGGTCTGCATCTATGAGTTGTCCCAGCCTTTAGGAAAGTTAGCACTAGATAGAACGCTACAGTTTATAAATTCCCCTGCCTTCTTAAGCATATCATTATGAACACAATTTGATGTTCACTTTGTGCTGTAAGGAAATGCTAGTTTCTAGATTGTGTGACCTTTCCTTGGTCCTGACCTGCCTTGTTCTTGCCACAGAGACTGGCCGCTGGTCCTTATGGAGTCTCTCCCTCTCCACTGTCCTCATACATTCCCCAAATCCATGGTTTTCATTTTTTTCCACCAATATACACTTAACTTCCAATTCCAGTTTCCACGAACTTTTGAAGTGCCCTCGGGTTCTCTCCTGCTTTCTCTTAGGCCTTCTTCTTTCAACATTTTGTGTATGTATTTTCATTTTATGTGAAAGGCAGACACACGTGGACTCAGAGGTTTCTGTCCTCTGATTCACTCCCCAGATGTCCACAGCAGCCAGAGTGGGGCCAGGCTGAAGTCAGAAGCCTGGAACTCTACCTGGGTCTCACGTGTGGGTGGCAGGGACCCAAGGACTTGAGCTGCTTCCCACCTCCTGTGCTGCCCGCCTGCACTGCTGTGCATTAGAAGGAAGCTGGGTCAGAAGTAGAGGAGCCAGGACTGGAACCCAGGCCCTCTGAGGTGGAGGCAGACATTCCAAGTGGTGTCTTAACCACTGCACCAAACACCTGTCCCTCTTCCTCCTCCTCCCTTTTTTTTTTTTTTAAAGATTTATTTATTTATTTGAAAAGCAGAGTTACATAGAGGCAGAGAGAGAGTGGTCTTCCATCCGCTAGATCACTCCCCAGATGACTGCAACAGCCGGAGCTGTCTGTGATAAAGCCAAGAGCCAGGAGCTTCTTCCAGGTCTCCCACACAGGTGCAGGGGCCCAAGGACTTGGACCATCTTCCACTGCTTTCCCAGGCCATAGCGGAGAGCTGGATGGCAAGTGGAGCAGCTGGGACTTGAACCAGCACCCATATGGGATGCCAGCACTGCAGGCGGCGGCTTTACCCGTTACGCCACAGCGCTGGCCCCCTTTCTCCTTCTTAACTTAACCATTGCGTATCTGTCTCCACTTCATTCTCAGCCTCTCTTCCTTTGCTTCCTCCTTCTGCCCCAGCAGATGCACAGTCGGGCTCTCTCTGGTCCTCGGTGCCACTTTCTCACCAAAATTTCCCTTTGCAATCTCATTTGCTAGGTGGTTTCCATCAGCATCATTGTTTGGACTTTTCTTAAGTCATTATCTCCACCTCCGGCCCATCTCTATGGGTACAGTGCCTCCATCTCAACCCCCTTCTGGCCACCTCTACCTTCTGCTGTATCTCAGACGAATCACCTGTTAATCAGGGTATTGTTGTGGCTACTTTAACATAAACCAAAATAACAGTGGCATAAATAATAGATAAGGCTTGTTTCCCTCCTACGTGAAAATCGGAGCTGGTCAAGGTGTGAGTGGTGTGGGGGTAGGGACAGCCCTGCCAAGACCCCATGCTGTTCCGGCTCTGCTGCTTTGGATGGTGCCTGGGCCTGCGGGGGGAGAGTGGGGGGAGCTGGCTCTCCTTGCTGCTACTTCTTTGTGCAGACCTTTGGGAACTAGAAGGAAGAAAGGAAAACAAGTAGCTTTTATTAGGGGAATGAACTGGAAGTGGTGCACATCACTCTGCTCACATCCTATTAGTCAGAACTTAATCACTTGGCAACAGTCAGTTTTTCACTGGGAAATGAAGTCTGGCTATGTGGCTGTCAGTACAACATAGAAGCAAATGAATTTGGGAGAATGAACAATCTCTAAAATGAAAGCCACCATTTTGCTACTTTCCCTACTGCTATAACTCCTGCCCTGACCCGCGTCTCCTCTTGTCTTCTCAGGAAATGCTATTATATTGCCAATGCCCATTTCAGTACTCAAGATTGGAAACCTGTACATCTGTGGTGTCTCTTTTTTTTTTTTTGAAGATTTATTTTACTTATTTGAAAGGCAGAGTCAGAGAGAGGAAGAGAGAGAGAGAGAGAGAGAGATTCTTCCATCCACTGATTCACTCCCCAGATGGCCACAATGGCCAGGGCTGGGCTAGGCTGAAGCCAGGACCCAGGAGCTTCTTCCAGATCTTCCATGTGGGTTCAGAGGCCCAAGGAGTAGAGCCATCTTTCACTGCTTTCCCAGGCCATTAGCAGGGAGCGGAATTGGAAATGGGGCAGCCAGGACTCGAACTGGCACCAATATGGGATGCTGACGCTGCAGGTGGTAGCTTTACCCATTGTGACAAAACACCAGCACCAACACATCCTCTTATTATTACGCCTTAACAGCTTCTCTCATACTTAAGATTTCCTCTCCCTTTTTACTAACGCTATGCAAATTAGGCTTTCATTAACTCTTAACTGGAGTCTTATAATAACTTTATAAATGGCTCCAAATCACAGTTCGTATGGCTGCAGATTAATCTTAGTCAACAAAACTCAACTCTTCAGCTCTATTCATGAATTTTCAGTGGCTCCCTATTGCCAACGCAACAAAATCCGAATTCCTAAGGCCTTGTTCAACCTGTCCCAGACTCTGATTCACCTTTACTCTTTCCATTTTGTTCTATGCCTTCAGCATTCTCTCTTCCATGACAAATCTTATCCCAAGCCCCACTCCCTGCTACTTCATCATAATCATAGGATAACAGCTAACATGTATTGATCTCTAGCTTTGCGCCAAGCAGAGTTATGCACACCAGTTCATTAAATACTCACAACAGGAGTGATGTAAGCAAGATGGCAGAATAGAACTTTCCAGGGCTTATACTTGCAGAAACATCCATTTGAACAACCCCTCATGCATGCAAATACCTTCACTAAGGAAAACAGGTGAGAGACTGCACCCCCTATAACACACGAGTGAGAAAAGACACATTGGAAAACGGTAGATAGCACAGTTTCATAACGCCTGATTCGTCCCTTCTCCAGCTCCAGGTGGGAGAGAAATACCTTTCACCTGGGGGAAGGAGAGTGAAGCAAGCATTGTACCTTGCATTAGACCCTAACACTGGGCCGGGCCTGCCCCAGCAAAACCAAGCACTGGACAGGTCCTAGTGGCCCTAGATTCTAGCCCCCCACCCCCTGGCCCCGCCACTGCCACAGACCCAGCCTCTAGCGCACTCTAGTGCAAGACCAGTCCTGTAGGCTCACACTCCATCTCCACCCGAGGCTCCAGGCCTGCCTCCCCACACGTTGGCCCCGGCAGCTCCAGGCTTTTATTCCACAAACACAGCCTTCAAATGCACCTCTGTTCCAGCCCCAGGCTTCAAGGCTTCTCCAGTACCAGGTTGACACCTACAGACGCCATTCTGGAGCAGCCTGCAGTTCCAAGCCAGCCGCCCAATTGACCTCATAGGCACAGGCTGCAGATCCACCCCTTGGTCTCAGTCTCCAGGACAGCTCTCACGGCCCAGGCTCCTGGCTAGCATCCAGGATCCAGCCTCTAGCTCCATTCTAGTGCCAGATTGGCACCGTGGGCCCCAGCTCCATGTTGATCTCCATGGCCTCAGGCACAAGGCTGGCACTTGCAAATCTAGGTTCCAGAAGAAAAATCTACAGCCCCATGCTTTAAGAGATTCAGAGTTCAGACCTGGTCCCAAAGCCTCAGGTTCCAGGTGTGTTCCAGGAGATCCCAGTGCCAGGCTCACCCCTACTCACCCAGGCTCTAGGACTGGCCATGTGGACTCAGTTAGCCCCTGCGGCTGCAGGACCTAGGCCTGTCCCCCACTGACTCATGCTCATGTCAGGTCAACACCCATGCATTCAAGCTCCAGGCTTGTTCCCATGGAACCAGACTCTAGGCCCAGCCCAGCACCTGGCCATCTCCAGAAAATTCAGTCTAACTTTCCCTTAACACTAGACCAGCCCCCAAGGACCTAGACTTTAGGAAGGCTCCTGTGGATACAGGGTCCAGCCCTATCCTTATGGATCCAGGCTCTAGGGTTACCCTAACAGACTCAAGCTCAAGGCCTAGCCAGTGGACACGGACTCCAGACTCAACCTTATCTGCCCAGGCACCAGGCCAGCCACCTGAGCACTGCCAGACAGCCTGCCCAGAATGCCTGGACAGGCTGACTGAGGTATCCCTCCTGGAATCAGTCTTTAAAGACAGCAGTAAGTGCCTACCTTCGTGTGCAGACACCAAGGCACGGCCACCAGGGTCCTGAACAATCAGAGAAACATGATACCACCAAAAGAACAAAATAAAATCCCTATAAGCACCTTTAAACTTCAAACATTATGAGCTACTTAGCAAATAATTCCAAGTAATAGTCTCAAAGTAGCTCACTGAGCTACAAGAAAATACAGATAAATGAACAAATAAAAACAAGAACAATATACACAAACAGAATGAGAAGTCCAGCAAAGAGATAGAAACTTTAAAAAAGAGCCAAATGGAAATTCTGGAGCTAAAGAATCCAATGATATACCTTAAATTTCACAGAGAGCTTCAAAAGAGGAATTGATCAAGCAGAATTCATGAGCTTGAAGATGGGTCACTTGAAATTACCCAATCAGAAGAACAAAAAAAGAAAAAAGAATGAAAAGCAGTGGAGAAAGCTTAAAGGAATTATTAGACACCATCAAGAAAACCTCTATATGCATTATGAGTGTCCCAGAAGGAACAGAGAAAGAGAAGTGGCAGGACACATATTTAAAGAAACAGTGACATAAAACTTTCCGAATCCGATAGGTAAGTAAGCACCTAGACCCGCGAAGTCCAAAGAACCCCAAGTAGAAGTAAGTACAGAGATTTTCACTGAGTTAAATATATGGATTTTATAATTCATGTCTCAAAAGTCAGACAAAGGCAATTTTGAAAACCTCTAGAGAAAAGTAATTAGTCACATACAAAGGAATGTCCAAAAAACTTGCCAATGGATTTCACATCGTAAACCTTGCAGACCAGGAGAGAGTAGGGCAATGTCTTCAAAGCAGGAGATATTAAAGAAGAAAAAGAAATTCCATCCAGGAATACTGTGTCTGGTAAGACAGTGACTCAGAAATGAGAGAGAGATGGCCGTCCCTGAGAAACTGAAGGTGGGGTTTATCACCACTGGACTCGCTTGTATGAGAAGTGCTAGGGAGCATTCTTAAAGATGACATAAAAGAACATTAATTAGTAACATGAAAGCATAAAACACACTGATAAAATCCAATTTCTCTATAATCAATACATCTGTTTTGGCAGAAAAATACAAAATCCTCACAATGACCCCATAAGATAAATGGTTATCATAACTCTTGTACAGATGAGGCGAGGCTCTAAGAAGCAAATTGTCCCCAACCCGGTGACCAGAATGTGGCAAAGGTTTTGTCTGAGGCCTGTGTAACTCCAGGCCTTGCTGCTCTTCCCAGACTGTGCCATCTTGCATCTTGTGTCTCTATTCAAGATGCTCCCTCCACGAAAAATCACCTTTTCCCCTATGGGCTTCTGACAACACCTTCACCGTCTTCCAGTGCCTGCCTTGACCGCCTCTTCTCCCGTGAAGATGTCCTTAAACACCCAGCGAACCGATGCCTCCTTCCTCTCTTTCCCACAATCCCAAGCCTGCATCTTTCAACACTCAGCGTCTCCTATCTGTGATAGTGCTTTGTAGACATGTCTTAACTTCTCTAGATCGGTCCTTACCTCAAATTCCTTTCCATCTTTGGTCATGAAATAAATGTAGGCTTTCATCGAGGTGCATCTTGGCTGGATGACCATGAAGAAAATTCCCCACTCGCTACTTGGGGCTTGCTGCTCTTCTTTTCCATCATGGGATATTCCTATGTTATCATGCTCAGGTCATCTCTCCCTCAGGTTAATGGAAATTATTGACACATTGTATGTCTGTCTCATTCACGGCATGCGCACTTTGGGGGATCATCAACACGCCTTTGTCTTCCTTGCGTCTATGTCACCATATATGTTGGGTGTTGAAATGTACTAGTCTGTTGAATGACTCACAAAAAAAATCAGTAACAGTGTGATACCTTAATACGGTGATGTCAGCAGGGATAACTGAAGATCATAGGGATTATTGCTTATATTAATGATCCCATTTTACTATGTTTCCCTGCAGTCTGTTGTAATTTCAACCTATAGTGAGAATATCTGCCCCTATCAGCTCCTCTCCCAAAATGGCTTCATTGAAAATTCTCCTAATAGAGGAGTCTGGATACAAATAAGAAAACCAACACGGCCAACAGTGTTAGAAGAAGAGCACAATAATTTTTTTAAAAAGATTTATTCATTTTATTTGAAAGAGTTACATGCCAGTACCACGGCTCACTTGGCTAATCCTCTGCCTGTGGTGCCAGCACTCCAGGTTCTAGTCTCAGTTGGGGTGCCAGATTCTGTCCTGGTTGCTCCTCTTCCAGTTCAGCTCTCTGCTGTGGCCTGGGAAGGCAGTGGAGGATGGCCCAAGTGCTTGGGTCCTGCACCTGCATGGGAGACCAGGAGAAGCACCTGGCTCCTGGCTTCGGATCGGTGCAGTGCACAGGCCGCAGCACTGGCCATGGTGGCCATTTGGGGGGTGAACCAATGGAAAAGGAAGACCTTTCTCTCTGTCTCTATCTCTCACTGTCTAACTCTGCCTGTCAAAAAAAAAAAAAAAAAAAGAAAGAAAGAAAGAAAGAAAGAAAAGAAAGTCAGAGTTACAGAGAGAGAGAAGGAGAGGTAGAGAACGAGGTCTTCCATCTGCTGGTTCACTCCCCAATTGGCCACAACTGCCAGAGCTGTGCCAATCCAAAGCTGGGAGCCAGGAGCCTCCTCTGTTCTCTCACATGGGTGCAGGGGCCCAAGCACTTGGGCCATCCTCTACTGCTTTCCCAGGCCATAGCAGAGAGCTGGATTGGAAGTGGAGCAGCTGGGGCTCGAACCAGCAACCACATGGGATGCCGGCGCTGCAGGCCCGGGCTTTAACCTGCTGCACCACAGCTCCGGCCCTTGCACAATAATTTTGAGTGGATTTCAAGGCTTCTGGGTCCATAAATTTTGGGAATTTTGTAAATGTGGCAGCAGCACCCCTTGTACCTCATTCAATTATTTTGGCCCCATTTCTGTTTCTCAGTCTTTTTGGGGACAAGTGGCTCTAAGGTTCGGATAAGACAGCCAGAATCAACGGGAATTCACCATGCACCATCTTGTTCTTCCTTTGAGTAGGGTGTTTTCATTTGACCGGGACTGTTCTAGACATATGCTCTTTGCATTCACGCATTTTATCTCATTTGATCCCCAGAAGATCCCTTTGCAGCTGATATATTATCTGAATTTTACAGATAATGAAAGAGATAGTGGAGGTTAATGGCCACATCTAAGGCCACACAGTCTGTAAGCAGTTGAGTCATGCTGTAAATCAGGTGTCTTCACTCAAAATCCCATGTTCTGTTCTCCATCCTTCACTTTGCTGCACATAATTTTCCTGTGGGAAAATTATATTTGTCTAAACCAGAGCTTTTTCAAACTGCAGGTTGAAACCTACCTGTTGGTCATGAAATAAAGGTAGTGAATGACAAGCAGGATTCTGAATAGGATGAGATGGAGTGGAGAACAGAGGAGAGGAGAGGGGAGGGCAGACAGGAGAGGGGAAGGGGAGGAGTATGAAAATATCAGAAATTGAGTATTATTTCATGAAACTTTCATCCCAGGCCACCACAGAAAATGTTTTCCGCATTGTGAGTCATAGGAAAGAGACAAATAATAATGAAAGGCCCTTCTAGCAGTCTTGTCCAAAACCAAAGTTGCCACAGTGGCCTTGTCGATGCCAAGCCCATGGACACGTTCCAGTCCCTGTCGTCTTTGAACTTTCAGTGGCATTGGATACTTTCCTCATCATCACACCGTGCTTGTCTCCTTGGCCTCCGAGGCCCCCTTTCTCTTGGCTCTCCCACTCTCTGACCATCCTCACTCTAGCGCCTAATCATGAGTATTCCCTAGAGTTCTCCATGAACTTCCTGTCCTCCTGCTCCATCCTCTTTGCATGAACCCATCTCCAGCCATCGTCTAAAAACCAGTGATCCCTGGATCCGTGCATCTCGCCCTCAGTCCCGCCCCCACCTGCAGGCTCACACGTTTAACCACTTACTGAACCTCTCGCCATAGATGCCCATGGGTCCCTCAGAACCAACACGACTAAATGAATTCATTTATCGTACCTTCGAATGTCATCCCTTCCTGTGTCAGCGAGGGGCGCTTCCATTCACCAGCCAGCCAAGCTAATAACCTGGGAGTCCTTCTAGACTCTTCCCTGTCTCTCATGCCTCAGCATCTAATCGATGGCCGCCGCCTGTCAATTCTGCCCCCACTAGACTTCTCGCAACTGTCTGCTCTGCCACTTTCTTGGTTCACAGCCTCATTATCTCTCATTGAACCATCGCCTCCATTATCTCCCTCCTCCACGTTGCTACCGCAATTTCAAACATGCAAACCTAACCAAGGCGGTTCTCTTTGTAAATCATCACAGAGCTCACTCAGGTGTAGTCTGAACCAAGAGCCATGTGTCTCAGCATTACCTGTAAGCTCCTCCCTTCTCACTCCTGTCACTCCTGCCTCCTTACCTCTCCCCTGTCCCCTGTCAGTTTAGGTTCACCCTAGCCTGCAGCACACCTGCTAAGCTCCTTTGTCCCTCCTGGGGGACACACATACTCTTTCCCTAGCCTTCAATACTCCTCTCCTTCCTTAGCCTCATGCACCTGCTGAAATTCTATTTCAGGTGGAATTCCACTTGTTACTACCTCCTTCAAGGTTCCTTTCCTTTCAACTCAGCACCTGTGTAGATATTCCTGGTGTTCCCATAGCTTTAGGACATTCCCCGTATCCTTCCTGCCTCGAGAGGACTACATTGTAATTGATTATTTGCATTTCAGATTCTGGAATCCTACTATGAACATCTCAAGAACTAGAAATATGCTTAGCCACTTTCCTGTGCCCCAGGCACTGGCTTATAGTAGGTGTTCAATAATGTTTGTAAAATAAATGAAGTCTCAATTCTGCCGTTCACTTGCTGTTACTTGGAGCGACTCCCTTTAACACGCAAGCTTCATTTTCTTCTTCTGTAAGTGGATAGAAGCTAGCAGTTACCAAGTGCTGCCAAGCATTGGGTCCTGCACTGTGAGTCTCTAAATATGCATTCGATTTTCATCCCCAAGCACAGAAATAGCAACGATTCTCCATCTTGCAGGCACAAAACAGGAGACTGAAAGAAACAAAGCAAACGGTCCACGGTTGGACAGCCCAGAGGGGTCAGACCCAGGATTTGAACTTAAGTTGTTTGATCCCAGAGCTCTTTCCACTACAGCAACCTGCCAATAAAACGGAGAAGAGAGTATCGACCTCACTGGGATTAAATGTGATAATGTATGTGAAAGCACTTTATAAACTGTTAAACGCCAACAAAATGTGAGATGATATTATTGTCATTAAGATCTGCCATGGTCTGCATATCATGGTCAGAATTCTCGGTAACTGAATATTGGAAATCATTCAGTTGTAGCTGGCTGCAAAGGCCTATGGGAATCAGATGTCTCTCTGGGGCTAGCTCCATACCCCCCAGCTTGTGGATGCAAATAAACAGCCACGGTGCAACAGGAGGCCCAGGGGAGTGCAGGCAGGAACAATAAGGAGTGTGTTTGTCAGTTACAGGTTACAGCACCCTCCAAATGTCCCGGTGACACTGCTGTGTGTTAGAATCTTCGGGCAGCTTTGTTGTCGCAGCATGCCATTTAGAATCTTGGCATTGTGTTTAGGGTCACGAACTGTGCTGCTTTTAGCTGCTGCCACCAGTTTGTGAATCACCCTGTTTACAATCTTTCAGATGCTATCTGGGTGGCGTGCCTGCAGGATGGCAGTGATATACGGCAGGACCTGCACTGAGGAGACATCAGGGAACCACCATGAGAGGCAAGAATCACGGTCAAAATGTGTTGAACTTGACCGGCTGTTTAGCCAACCTAAAGCCATCTGGAGGTCCTGAAAGGCAAGCTGGCCAAAGGCAAGTGACAGCCCCTGGCTCCCCACCCAACAGGGCTGCTTTCTGTGACTGGGGCGAGGATGATGGGAAAGGCAGTCTTGTACTTTTCCTGACCTGGTAAACTGCCTGGGCAGTAGAGGGTCAGTGCTTTAGTTTTCCTGTTGTCATTCGAACCCTACTTAATTCCACCTACCATCACTGTGTGCTAACGTCTCTTGTGTTTTATTGCCTCAAAAAAACATACTCATGGCTGGACAAATCACCGGCACCTCGTTTGCCTGCTCCCCTCGTTTGCGGCACTTTTTCTTGGGGTCCGTCACCCCCCAACATCCTCTTCCAAACTCAGTTCACTTTCTTCTCAAGAAAGAAAAACAGCGGGGTGGGAGTCCTTTACAGTGAAACCATGGAGAGACATTCCGCTGGTTATGGAATCGAATCTTGAACAAGCTTTCTTTATTTCTTAGAAACGGTGAAATGTGACCTCCGGTGATGAGTAAGAACAAATTCAAGCCTGTGTGCTAAATAAAGCAAACGTCTTTCAGTTTCACCCTTGCAGAGTCAGCTCCCTCGGCGCACTGTGCAGCTCTGTCCCAGAAATGGTCGCCCATGATCAGCGTGGGAGTGCCGTGGCTGGGACTGGAGCTGGTGGATCTGAAACATTGACAGCTTGCTCTGCTAAACCACCAGTATTCTAGAGCGTGCTAAGACATCGCAGGAGTCTGGTTTCCACACCATAAATACATAATTAGTCATCCTGGTTCATCAACAATGAGCCTGAATATCAACTTGTTTTTAAATTTCTTCTGGGCCAGAAACCTATCTCTCTTTCTCTGGTGGATCATGGAAACTCTGCAGGCCACGTTGTCATCCCTTGCACACGGTCAAAGGAAATAGGACCAAGAGGTAGAAGACTCCTTTATCCTAAGAACTTCCCATGCTGGCTTGCGGGACTTCCGTATTTACAATGGACAAGGCTATGTGTGTGTGTGTGTGTGTGTGTGTGTGTGTGTTGCTATTTGAAAGATGGCAGCAGTGAGGCTTCAAGGGACTCTCTGTAGGCTGAGAATTTTCTAAGAGGAAGAATGGAACCTAATACTTCTTGTTCCCTTCCTCAGCTCTCCACTAAGGCCCAGGCTGTTTTGAAACAATGCCACAGGGTAAACACTTAGAGTTCTTCGGTCTTCTTGCCTCCATCTTTGATAACAATTGCTGGGATTTGGGAGAGCTAAGGGCATCTGTAAGGAACCGAACCTTGTAAACCCGGCATCAGAGTTGCGCCCCTGAGATGCTGGGAGCACACAGATAACAACGGCAGGCTGAAGCTAATAGGCCAGCAGGGCTCGTGGCCGTGCCTGAGCTGGCATCCAGACCCATTGTGGTGTTACTTACGGAGATGACAGATTTACTGCAGCTCGACTTAATAAAACAACATTTATGGGGATATCTTCACAATTAGAGCACACTTCGGGTCATAAATATGCCCTGTCTGATATTGCATCATCCGCGTTACCCTTCCTTCCAACGCTGCTGCCCTTTAGAGATTGACAAGCGTTCCAGCAGGCAAAATGCCGCTGGGATGCAGGAAAAGCACCCTGCAAAGGACTGGGGGAAGCTCCCTAGTTGTCAGGAGATAATTCTAGCTCCTGTCCTGTTCCTCTGAATATTTCCATCACAAAGGCTTAATTGTCTTCTGGGTCTCCATCAATGGAGACAGGCAGGTGCAGGTTGGCTAAGCAACCTCTCGATTTTCACCCATGTGGTCCTGTACACTGCTGCCTGTCTCCTGGGGCCTCCCTTTGCTCATCCCTAAAGCCTGAGAGTTGGGTTCATGATCTCCAAAAGTCTAGATTCAGACGTTTGTATCTTTGAGATCATTCACTCAACAATCTTATATGAAAGCCAAGCATTTAGTGAGCATGATTTGGGAGGATTATTTCTGAGTTTCCCAGCGTTGAAGTCCACCTAACCCCCATCTCTGCCTCCCATCCCTGGTAGCAGATAGTGTCTGGTGGCCGGAAGTCACTGATCTCCCAGACGTGGAATGCCGCAGGGGAGGAATGGTATCTTCAAAGTTTTGTGTCTCTTGGAAAGGTCTATGGTAGTTTTCTGCAAGGTCCCCATGATGAGGGTAGAATTACTACGGAGGCAAATAGTTGATGGATGGTTTGACTCTGCAAAGCAACTCACCAGATGGTTCTGGAGCTGTAGATGTAGCCGGTGTCAGGACTGTTAGAAGCATGTATGTGTGTAGGCAAGCCCGGCCTCGGTTAGAGTCACAATGACCAGCTGGGAAGTGAAAAATGTAACCAAACAATAGGCTGCTTTCCTTTCATCATGCCAAATAACCAGTTTCACTGACTTTCTTTTCCTACTGACTTAATTGCTTTCTTGACCAGCGTGACTCACTTCACAGATTGCTCCAATATTGCAAACACAGCCCGCGAGTCATGGCTCCTCTTCCCCCCCGCCCAGGGAGGTGGGAGTGCAGAAGCCCAGTGACTCACCAGACACCAACAGCCATGTGATCATGCCTCATCACATCCTCCTTCCCAGGGCAGGGCACTTGCTGCAGACACTGTAAGGCAGCAACACACGCATTCTCTCCTTCTCATCCCCCGCTCCCTCCACCCCGAGTCATCACATCAGCCAAGTATGGCCAGGATGGACACACTGAAACTCAACAGGCTGGGGATCTGGAAACTTTGTAAATAGCTATTTGCCCGGGACAAATTGGTCCCATTAATAAAGAAAACTGCCAATGTCATTGATTTGCTTGTCTTCTGGTTCACTTGCTTCTCTTCTCAGGATGCCAAGTTCTGTGTCCAATCATCCTAGTGGCTATAACAGATCTGGCCTGAATGAGTTCCAAGGAGCCCAGCTCTGTGGAATGGGGGTGGGGGTAGAGTCCAGAGTTCAATTGGGTAGAACATCACAGATATGCATCTAAGGGGGCCACTGAAGCAAGAAAGGCCTGAGGTGGTTAGAGTGAGTCCAGGCCAGTAAGCACCAAGATGTAGGGAGGTTGTATACACAGAATAAGCCTGGGAATGGATGAGCAAGAGCGTGGGCCTACAAAACACCCGAGACGTGCAATTGTTCTGGGTGGCTAGTTTTCTTTCTTTAAATTTTTTTTTTTTTATTTGAAAGGCAGAGTTACAGACTGAGAGGAGGGATGGAGGGAGAGAGAGAGAAGGAGAGAGAGAGAGAGAGAGGTCTCCCATCTGCTGGTTCACTCCCCAAATGGTCATAACAGCCAGGGCTGGGCCAGACTGAAGCCAGGAGCCAGGAGCTTCTTCCAGGTCTCCCACGTGGGAGCAGGAGCCCAAGGAGTTGAGCCATCTTCCGCTGCTTTCCCAGGCACATTAGCTGGGAGCTGGATTGGAAGTGGAGCAGCTGAGACCCAAACTGGTGCCCACAGGGGACACTGACATTGCAGGCAACTCTACCTGTAGTGCCCCAGCAGCGGCCCCTGGTGGCTAGTTTTCTATGAGGCCCTGGCCTCTGTGATGTGGGGGGGCTAGTCCTGTGGTACTAGAGCTGGGTATGGTACTATCCTTTTCACTAAATTGTAGGAACTAAAGCTGAACATACCCAAACCTAGAATTCTAGTCATCCCACTCCTGACTACATTCAAATGCATGCATATTATATATATATATGAAATGCATATATATAGACATACATAGAGACATACATACATACATGTATAATATATATAAGTGATTTGAGCAGCATTATTCATAAAATCTCAATCTGGAAACCAGTCAAACGTCAATCAACAGTGGATCAGATGGCTGAGTTACTCATAAGTGGAATGGTACATAGCAATGAAAAATCTATTTGTATAATTGATCAAAAAGAGCTCGATACACCACAATGCAGTGTATGTGCTTCCATTCACTTCAAGTTCCAAAGGAGTCACAGTGATCCAAAGGTGATGGAGGTCAAGTGGCTGCCCTTGGAGAGGAAGGCAGGGAGTAGCAGCCTACGGGAAACTTCTGCAGTGCTGGGAATTCTCTATTTCCTGATCCAGGCAGGAATTAACACTACTGTGTTTACTGTTTTGTGTGAAGTGACTTAAGTCAAAATGTAAGGGAAGAAGGTGGGTCGGAAAGGAGACAACGGGGCATAGCCATCCTCTATCACCAGGGGTTTCTGCCGAGCGTGCGATCACACCAGGAGCTATGCAGGTTCTGTGTTGCCTGGCGTCTGAGGGTGTTTAGCCTGTGTGATCATCTCAGACACTGGCTGAGAGGCTGGAAACCGGGGGCAGGGGCAATCTGTCTGCACCCTGCCACTGGACAGCGGCACACAGGAGGGGCGGCAGCGGCATGGCGGTGAAGGTGATGCCTGGGAGTGTAGGGAGCATATGAAGGGGTGTGGAAGCCAAGAAGGAGGGGACCGCTGGCCTCTCACATATGGACTCTGAAACGACCATCTGATGCAACGCCCCTCGGAAGCGCCCACGTTCATTGCCGCCAGCTGACACCCCCAGCCACATCTGTACCACCCCAGCTAATCACTGCTCACGATTGCCCGCACCTGTCTTCCAGGCCCGCCAGCCCCCACCTGCCACTTTCAGTCTTCACGCTAAATCAATAACAAAGACCTCCAAGGGCTGCCTAGCTTCTCAGCTGATGCCCCCTCCCCTTAAACTCACTTCTCCTCCTCCCCTCTCCAAGCTCCATCCATCTGCCCAAGTTGAGATCTGCTTTGGCAGGGCCAGCAGGTTGGTTCTTGTTGCAAACAGCGTGGCTCTGCCTGGCGTTAGCAGCTGCCGACGCTGCAGTTTAAGAATCGTGGTGTCTGGGGAAAGTCCATTAAAAGACAGTAACAATGTGTATTGTGCGGTGACCCTGGGGGCACCCAATTCCACCTTGTTAATGATCTCTTTGAAATAGCCGCGGCTACGGAGAGCACCGTGGTCCAGAGGGCCCTAGGACTGTGTTGATAGGCCCCAGCCGCATTTGCTATGTTTGAACAACATTCAGAAATCACGCTCATGCTAATGGGGGCAGGTCCTCAGAGACCCACTCGGCCAATTAAAATGTTCTTCAGGAGTGTGCCCAACGTCCAGTCTCTGGGCAGATCTGTGCATATTTAGCCTGGCGAGGAGAAAGTGAAGAACCAAACCATCTATTCCACACTGAGGACGGAGCGTTCGAACAGTGAGTCGCATGGTAGCTTTTCCCCAAGGCAGGCCGCTTGTGTGGAAGTTACCTGTTCAAAACACACTCACTGCCTCCCCAGAGGTCATCCACAGCCCACTGCAATCTAGCTGGGATTCCACCCATTCCTCTCCCACTCAAGACAGCAAACGGAAACGCGAGTACAGCAAGAGAGACCCTCCGATGGGTGTTCTTTACATGTTCTTTATTTTACAGATAAAGCCTTTGCCAGCTCTGTACTCTACGACTGGTAACAAATGACTTGCAGTGCACCTCAAAACAGATCTGAGACAAACCAGGGAATATAGGAGCCGACGGCTAACCACACCCTAAGGGAAACATTGGTGGCATGACAGAAGGAAGGAGTTCCGGGCGGAAGACTTGCTGAGCGTTCCATCGTAACTCCACAAACGTTTAGGGAGTGCTTAGGTGCTGTTGGTGTCTGGCTCTCTGCACGGCACAGCACGTGAGCGCCTCCTGCTACATTCGTGGACTCTGCCTATCTTTATGATCGGTTTGGACTAGCACCCGGAGCAGAGGTTCCACAGCAAGTGGGCAGGGCCAATGATGCTCCAAGGCTTCTGCTCCCTGTTTCCTTCCATTCCTTGCTAGGCAGAGAGACGATTTTGTGAGAGTGGTCGGTCCCAGGACTACAGGCTGTAAGAGTGTAAGACGCGATCTATCTCATGGCTCGTCTCCTCCCTTGCCTACACCTAGCCGCTGGCTCCTGCTAATCCACAGGCTTCTTCGGGAGGATGGTTGGACACATGGCTGTTGCTCATGGTCCCTTTGTGGGGGGGGGGGGGGCACCATGCTCTCACCATCATGACCTTGCTAATATGTGCAGTGTTGCCAAGGGTCCTAAATAAGAAATTATCAGGAAGAGGTTCTTGTCCCCCCATCGCATAATCATTTTAGGCAAAGCGCTAAGGGCTCAAGGCCTCACATATCCCTCCTTGAAAAGGAGACGTGCCCCTCTTGGCTCAGGTCAGGACCTCGAATTCTTCAGAAGTTCATTGCTGTTAAACTGTGGGCCGCTGGGGTGAGCAGTTGGCGCAGCAGTTTGCCACCAGCTGGGACGCCCCAGCCCATTTTAGGGTGAATGCCTCAGTGCGAGTCCTGGCTCTGTTGCCAACTCCAGCCTCTGCTGCTGCACATGGGAAACAGCACGTAGTGGCTCAGTAGTTAGGGATATGGCACTCACATGGAAGACCGGGATGCAGTTTCCAGCTCCTGGCTTCAGCCCAGCCCAGCCCCAACCACTGTGGGCACTGGGGGACTCAACCAATAGATAGGATCTCCCTCTCACTCCCTCTCCTTTTCAAATAAAATACATACATGCATACATATATGCATACACATTTAAAACATGGCTCACTGGAAACTGAAGCACACCTTTGCCCTAACTCTCTGTGGAACGCTGGTGTTGTTTAATTCTCCCAGTCCTCCCATGAGATAACAAAATTCTGCCCACTGGGTAAACCCTGAGCCCCACTTTGTGCCCATGACCCTTCTGTGAACACAACATCTGTTTCCTACCTCCCCTCCCTCACCTTTAAAGACCCCATCCTCCTCCCATTTCAGAATCCTCCTTCCACCCCCACCCCATTAGTTCCCTCTGGCCTCATTGGTCTCCCCTAGCCTGTGCCCCTGGCCAGCCAATTCACCCGGTCATTACCATTCCCCTGACTCCCGAGTCCCTCAGTGCCAAAACCCATGCACAGCCCAGCTTTGCATGGCTGCCATGCCAAATGCGCTGGAAAGCAAAATCATGGCCCAGCCCCTCTGTGAGCTTGGCCATCTTCTCCCTGGGAACCCACCTACCACTGCCCTGCAAAACTTCTCATCTTCCTCCACCTCTCAAGTCTCTTGCTAGCCCCTTGCCCTTACTCAGCTTCTCTGCTAGGTCTGCTGTAACAAATACAGCAGACAGTGTGGCTTAAACAGCAGAAATCTATTTCCTCTGAGTTTTGGAGGCTGGAAGTCCAACATCGAGGTATCAACAAAGGTGGCTTCTTCGGAGGCCTTGCTCCCTGGCCTATGGACAGTCGTCCTCTAGTGCGTGTCTGTGTCCCAGTCTTCTCACAAGGAAGCAGAGAGAGTTATGGCCACCCAGATGACCTCATGTTCCTTTGTATCTCCAAATATTGTCCTTAGCCAAAGTAGTGAGCGTTAGGACATCAACATAAGAATTCGGGAAAGCAAACAGTGTTCATTCCGTAACACCCCCAGCAGACAACTTTGACTTCTGTTTATTGGAAAACCAAAGCCATTGGACTTATTTTCCTCAATTGTCCTGCTCTGTATCCCAACTATTCCCGAGTCTTCACGTCTCTCTTTGCCCTCTCTCAGCTCAAAGTTAGTTTGAATAAGAGCCTCTCTAAGGAATTTTGTTCTGTCCTCTGGGCAGAGTACAACATCCTTCCCTCAATAGTTCAAAACACACTCACTGCCTCCCCAGAGGTCATCCACAGCCCACTGCGATCTACCTGGGATTCCACCCATTCCTCTCCCACTCAAGACAGCAAACGGAAACGCAAGTGCAGCAAGAGAGACTCTCCGATGGGTGTTCTTTACATGTTCTTTATTTTACAGATAAAGCCTTTGCCGGCTCTGTACTCTACGACTGGTAACAAATGACTTGCAGTGCACCTCAAAACAGATCTGAGACAAACCAGAGAATATAGGAGCCGACGGCTAACCACACCCTAAGGGAAACATTGGTGGCATGACAGAAGGAAGGAGTTCCGGGGGGAAGACTTGCTGAACTCTCTGCTTCCTTGTGAGAAGACTGGGACACAGACACGAACTAGAGGACGACTGTCCATAGGCCAGGGAGCAAGGCCTCCGAAGAAGCCACCTTTGTTGATACCTCGATGTTGGACTTCCAGCCTCCAAAACTCAGAGGAAATAGCTAAGGAAGCTAAGCTTTCCAGAAGCTGACGGTGCCCAGCGCTGTGAGGGGCACTTGGTCTGATGGTTGTAACAACACAGCAGAGCAGTGGGCACAGGTGAGGCCCGCGGCCCTGCGCAGTTGACTGCTTGGCCACCCAGTGCGTGTGCAGCCGTGCCATTCACAGAAGGAATGGTCCTTCCCTTTGATTCCGGAGACTAACAGGTCTCCAGTGATTGTTCCTTCTCACCTCATTCCCTCCTAGAGTTCAGGGGCTGTAGCTTGCCGTCCTCTTTGAAACAACACCTTGGCACACAGGAACCGAGCTCACACCTGTTAAATGGCTGAGTGAATGAATGATCTTTATTAAAAAAAAAAAATGAAAAAACAAACAAACAAACAAACAAAAAAAACTCTTGGGTGCCAATGTTGTGATGCTGCCTACAACATCAGCATCAAGACTCGAGTCCTGGCTGCTCTGCTTCCAATCCAGCTTCCTGCCAACATGCCTGGGAAAGCAGCTGCGTACCGCCCACGTGGTTGGGCCTCTGCACCCATGGGGAAGACCTGGAAGAAGCCTGACAGTTGTAGCCATTTGGGGATTGAGACAGTGGATGGAAGATCTCTCTGTTTCTGCCTCTCCCCTTCTCTGTAACTCTACTTTTTAAACAAACAAACAAATCTTTAAAGAACTTCTGCCGCCAATGGTGTTCTTGAGCCCTTCCCCTCCCCCGTGCCTTTCTCTTCATGTAGTTTCCTTCCTCTTGCATCTGTAATGTCTTCCTTCCCATTGACTTGCTTCTCTGTACCTGGAATATATCTCCTGTATATCTTCTATTTTTAAGACACTCTTGTACCTCCCATGATGCTCAAAGCCATCAGACATCACTTCTCCTTGTTCTTGCATTCGACACTCCTGACCCCTTCACTTTGGCCACAGCCATCACCCTGACCCTCTCCTTCTTCCCTGTCCTCCTTGTGTGTCACATTTTCTCCTCCCATCTAGCACATGGAGAATCCCCCAGGGTCTGGTTTCCTTCCTGTCTCTTTGCTCTGTATTCTCTCACTGGACAATTGCATTCACTCGCCTAACTCACCTTGTCTGTGAAGATGATTTCTAAGACTTGCTCAAACCTGAGTCCCTCTCTATAGTTCTGGAATCACATTTACTTTCGTCTTAGGGAGGGATCCATCTGTGTGTCCATCTTGGGTCCTGCCAAAAGTGAAAGTCAAGACAAGGAATGGTGCAGTAGCATATGGGGAGGTGATCCCAGGAGGCAGGGAGAGTGAGGCTACAGCAGTAAACATGGATGTGAGAAGCAGCATCAGGATCAGTGCCATGGTCAACGGAGCTCCCTTCCATTGGGACCTCCTGAGAAGCTTCCAGAAGCTTTCCAAATGGTTCTCCTGAAGCACTAAAGTGTGGCATTGATCTTATGCCCATTAATTGAGAATTTCCTGGGGAGTTACCACCCTACACCCAGGCTACTCTTGTGGGCAGGCCAAGCAATCTCCTTGGTTTGGGATGAGGCTCTGGGACACAGCATGGAAAACACAGGGAGCTGTGGAGTGAGGAATGCAGGTGACACGCTGGCTGAGTCTGAGGCCGCGTGGAACTCTCCAGTACAGCTATGGTGCACCCAGGTGCAGATCGGATGGAGGTTGACCCCATCAACACGCTTTCTCCCGAGTCACGTCAAGCAGGCACAAAGCACAGTCCTGCAGAGTGACCTCTGACTCCTCCAGGGTAACTATGAGAACCGGGTGCCATTTGTCTTCCTCAGACTTGCTTCTCACCATCGTTACCTCACTGCTTTCTCGCCATGATTGCTCACGACAGACTTAATTGCCATATCCAGGACCATCTCATATTCTAACTCCCACCTCTACCGCCGAGCTTTCCTTCTTCCCAACTTCCTTCCACGCTGATGTCAGATTGTCTCTTCCTAAAGATTAGTTGCAGCCTCCTCAGCCGGCTGAGAGATCATCAGTAGCTCCCAGTGGATGGTCAGCATGTGCCCAACCTCCTCAATCAGGCATCCAGCATCCTTTGTGCTCCGGCCTCATTTCCCAGGGCAACAGCAATACACTATTCACCCTTCCAGCTACCACACTGCCCCGTGTCCCGCATCTACATCTTGGTTCTCTCCTTTCCCCCACCCCTAATTTACAGATGCCCTCATGTCTCCTGCACTGTGACCATCCTGATCCGCCCTGCCCTTCCAGTCCCACACTTGATGTTTCTTCTCCGTGAAGCCAAATAAACAGCCACTCCCACTGCCCTGCACACCAACCACTTACTTCTCCTAGCTTATACCTTGTCTCTCCCCTTTTCTTCAGGATAGTTCCTTTTGATCTTATTTTCCAAGTAGAGGATGACCAGGTCCTTGAGGGCGAGGATTACAGCTGCATCCTTCTAACTTTTCTTTGGCACCAAGCACAGTGTCACACACAATCTACAGGGGGAGGAAAGAAGGCAGGAAATGAGGAAGAGAAGGAAGAGCCAATCTGATCCCACACTGCGAAACAAGCTGCACGGAAGAACGCATCCTGCACGCCAAGGAAGGCCTGGCATATGCTAACCCACTCACCCTTCCAACAGACTCCCCCCTCCTTGAGAAGAACTTCCTTGTTGCTCATTATCTCACCTGCCCTTGCTGCTGAGTGCCCACCTGGAGTCAGCCTCCTTCTGCCCGAGACAGCTGTTCCTGATGTCTGGGTGAAGGTTGTGTAGACTTCAGCCGGGAAGAACTGGCAGGAGGAAGGAGACCCATTCCTAGCTACAGATGGCAAAGGTGAAAAACACACACAGGAACCCCGCCAACTGTTCCCAGCTACCCCTACGCTGTGTCAGCATAACGTCTACACTACTGGTGAGATGAGGGAAACAATCAGTCAGCCAAACATTGTTCTGACAACATCATGTCAAACGCATGGTATCCTTAAAGTTGTAGCTACCCGGGATTGTCAGGTTGACCGAATTAACCAGTTTATTCTTACTATCTTCATGAGTTTTGACCAAATTACCAGTGTCTTCCAGCACCATAGCAGGATCAATTGCTGTCCATCAGTCCTCAGATATCCCAAAGGACTAGCTGATTTTTGCCATACCCGGGCCTGAACTCCCCATCAACCACTTGACCAATTCACCTCCGTGCCGAGCCAGCCTCTGTCCCACACTAGCCACACTTAATTAAATGAGCAGTCAGAAAGATTCCATTGCTCCTCAGTGCCCTGGCCCCACGAATGGCAGAAGGCCAGAAATAGGGCCTGTGGGATTATTCATGAGCAGCGGCAAATCACAAGCATCTTCCTGTCCCTCCTGGCCTCACACTCCCACCGGGACAGGGACGGGTTTTGATTTTTATTGTTCTCAACGTGCTTTGCTCAAAAACCAACTCTGGCCAGGGCTGGCCCTGGGAAAAACGAGCAAGGATATGGATATTATCTCAGAACATTCTACCTTTCCCTCCACTGCCCCTCGTTGTCAACTGCTGTAATGTGTATTTCACAACCAAACCTTCCACTGCCTTCCTGCTCCTCTCCTTCTATCCAGAACTACCCACTCTGTGTTACTGTGTGTCCATGCTTTCTCTAGTCATTCAACAAATAGATACTGAGCAGTTACTTCGGGCTCAGATGGCTGGCACCCTGCTGTGTTTAGACAGAGATGTGCACAGTATCCTTTTGGACATAATGCCTTAATACAAAGGAGTGACCCAACGTGGTGGAACTATAGAGACCACTGCAGCCCGACGGATTGAAAGCCACTCTTTGGAGGCAGAGAGGATTTCGATGACTTCCTAAAATTAGGAAGAAAGAGGTGATCTGTGCCCCACCCCTCCTCTCTTGGTTGGAAGCTGGTTCCTCCCATTGCCATTAAGACAGGATTTTGTGCAGCATGAAAAAGATGGAGGGACCCATCCTCAAGGACATTGTGATTGATGGGCAGCCTTGCCTTACTCACCCTTCCGCAGGATGAAGGACAGGACCATACAGAAAGTGCATCGGTCTCTTCTCCCCCTCCTGGGAAAGGCAAAAGCACAGCTCTGCCCAGCTCGGCAAGCCCATACGCAACAGCCGCGGCATCTGCTTGTGGTGTCCTGTGTGTCTTGGGACCCAGCGAGTCCACCATGTGATTGATGGTGTTCCACTTGATAGGAACGGAACAAGCAATGATTTGTCATTCACCATCAAGTACCGCTATTTCATCTGCTCTCATTCCCTGGGACACCGCTCCGGCTGTTTGCTGTATGCATCAATTTATAGTTTATCCTAAGACTAATGATGCTGTGTTTAAGAGGCAAGGTGGGGCTTTGTTTTTGTGTTCTACCAGCAGAGGATTACACTACTGATTGATCGTACGCGGTTGTCTGAGGCAAAAACATTTTGAATTGATACCTGGATTTGGACTACAATCAGCTTCCTCCACAATCGCCTTTCGGTGCTGAATAGATCAAGGAGATGCAGCTTCCTAATAGGGCCTCGAGGAGGTTTTGACAATCCCTGGTAGAAGTGAGCAGTTTGTTGTGCTGGGTGGGAGGCAGATAGATCATCCAGAGGGCTGGCTTGTGGCTTTCGGGAGCCCAAGGACGCGCTCCAAAACTGCGCTGTTCCAAATCGTTGAAACGGGCAGGAACAGCACCGTGTTGGTAAACTCCTATGTTAAACAATCTGCTCTCTTAGGGGACGGGAAAAAGACCTAATCTGCAGCACTGCCAATTTCTCTGGTGAAAATAACCCCTACCATGGCCAATTTCAAGCTACCAGTGTGACGTCCCTGAGCACAACTTTGGGAGGAGAGGCACAGCAATGGCTCCGCAAGCTGGTCCAAGCTGACGCCAACACATCCCTGGACAAGGACTAGTGTTTATTACTTACTGTAGTCTGCCCTGTATTAGGGATGTATTCCTTTTTTGCTGATGAGGAAATTGAAGTTCAGAGAAGTTATATAACTTGCTCAAGATCCCACAGCAGGAAAGAAATCAACCTTGGCTGGTGCCACGGCTCAATAGGCTAATCTTCCGCCTGTGGTGCCGGCATCCCGGGTTCTAGTCCCGGTCGGGGCGCTGGATTCTGTCCCGGTCGCTCCTCTTCCTGTCCAGCTCTCTGCTGTGGCTCGGGAGTGCAGTGGAGGATGGCCCAAGTCCTTGGGCCCTGCACCCGCATGGGAGACCAGGAGAAGCACCTGGCTCCTGGCGTGCCGCCGCAGCGGCCATTAGAGGGTGAACCAATGGTAAAGGAAGACCTTTCTCTCTGTCTCCCTCTCTCTCACTGTCCACTCTGCCTGTCAAAAAAAAAAAAAAAAAAAAAAAAAAAAAAAAAAAAAAAAGAGAGAGAGAAGGAAATCAACCTCCTCCCCATCTCTAGTCCAGGGCAGAAAGCATGCGGTGTGGGAGGGGCCAACTTGTTAACCCCAGGCTCCTTCTGATGTCAGAGCTCACGTATATTGAGTGCACACACTGCTGCTGCCATGAGGACAGCTGGGATCGTGGGTGTCCAGCTTTTGTCCACACTTCCGCCACTGAAGCCTGGTTGCTCCGGTCCTCGCCTCCTAACTTGCTTTAGCGGGGAGATTCAGGTCTGGCTCTGAACTCATCCACCAATGTTGCTGGGTCCAGAGACTCTAAAAGAAAGGCTTAAACTTTCATGGTGACTCCTGCCTGGGGTCTGGGAAAGAGACAATATGACCCCAAGGGAATCCAAACAGACCAGTCCAAGAAGCCAAGTCAACAATGAAGTTGGCTGAAAAACTCAATCGCTTCCCACCTGGACTTGTTTTCACCCCTCCTAACTTTCCCCCCACTGTCTTTGCTAATTCATTTCCTTCCTGAAACTTGGAAGCAAAAGAGGCAGTGGGCGGGGTGAGCTGAGTGAGGGGCTGGGGCAGTGACCTGCCCTGGTGGTCCTCGGTTTGGTAGAGGCTCTGGCGTGATGCGGAACAGCGGGGCATTAACGGCTATTAATATCCACAGAGGAAGCGCTCAAAGGCCAACAACATAATTACCATTTATTCATCACATCCACTGGTCCTCAGCTCCTTCCGCCTGCGTGTTGTCCTGTCCTGCAGCGGAGAGTCTGGGAGGAAGGAAGGATTAAGCAGGAGAATCAGCGAGCCCTTCCCCGCCGACCTCCGCCCGCACTGGGCTGGGCTGAGAGCTCAGAGGGCTGTGGCTGCCTCAGGCCTGCTGGGTCCTGCGGCTCTCTGAGTGCAGAGCTGAGCAGGCAGCTTCTGCACGCGGTTTGGCGGGAACGGAGCAGTGATCAAGGAGGGGGCTGTCACCCCAGGGAAGCAATATGGGGCTGTGCCACCCCTGCGTCCCTATTTAAGAGCTACGTGCCACAGCTTCGGGAGGCCCTCTGGGGCAAGCAGGGCGTGGACAGGCCAGGGACCCTGTTGCAATTTCCAGCTCCTGAGAAATGGGTGTACTATGCTGGGCTGCTCCTGAGGCCAAGCGATTCTTCGGAGGACACAGAGAAAGGAGGTGACCATGTCACTCTTCCCAGCAGCCACACCCATGGTCCCCGGGGCACCCCAGCCCCAGCCCCATGGAGTCATTGGCTTCTGGGCCAGGTTTGGACAGGGATGGTGGGGAAGGGATTAGCGTGGTGGGATTTTCCCCCCTTTCCCTCTGGTACCAGCTTGACTGTCAGCCTGGGCAAAGAAGAGCCCATTCTAAATGCTCCCCGGGGTCCAGAATGGAACTCATTACATCCAACCTGCCGGTAGCCAGCAGCTCTGCTTTGTGAGCTGTGAAACAAATGTTTATCCACCACTCAGTGCGCTTCAAAGCTATTTAAGGAGCTCAGGGTGTTGAGCTGCAGGCAAGAGCTGTGCGTGCAAGGCCAGCGCTGGCACCGGGAGAGGTGGGCAGATCTGGGGCCTGCAGCCTGCAGCCTCACTGCTCCAGCTGAGGGTGGGGGGCCAGAGCAAGCCCAGCTCCTCCTCTAGACCGCATTTCGCCTTTCGTCTTAACCCCCGTCCCCTCCACTCTTCCACCTCTCTGTCCCTTTCATCCCTTGGCCCTTGTTCAATCTCTCTGCCTTTCCCTCCTTCTTGTTGTCCTTCCTGGCTTCATGATTTTCTCTCCCCTCTGTCACTCCTTCATTTCCCCCTTCTCTCACCTTAGCGAGGCCTGGGCCATGACCCAAATCCCACCTTTCGATAGAACAATGTCAAAGAGTTGTTCTGATGGTAGCACCTCTTCCCTCCAAGAGAACTTCTCTCAACCTTGAACTCCCTCTGAGTACAGACATTCGGAACTTGCAGGCTTATGGCCCTGGCAGAAAGCCCACCTTCGTCCTGACCAGATAGATTCAGCTACCAAGGCCATGGATGGGGAAAGCCGGGGCCCTCCTCGGGCCAGCCCTGCACGCTTCTGACCCTCAGAGTTGGGAAGGTAGAAGTGTACGAGGAGAAGCCACAAAAACAGAGACACTAGAACCTAGTGCATTTGTAGGCAAAGCAGACGATGCTGGATCTGACTTCAAAAGGCAGGCGTCTGGGGACGGTGGGTGTTGGTTGCTGCCACCACGAGGGGAGCGTCTCTGCGCACTGCATACTTTGTTGTGAAGATCACATAACTGTCTGAGGGTGGAAGTCCCTGGTAACCAGTAGGTCCTGACCATGTGTCAGTCAGGCATTCAGCACAGCAGAGGACATGGCTATGGCCTTGAACTACTGCCCAACTTCAGAGTCCACAAGCCACGAAAGGAGGGCTGTGGTTTCTGCTGAGGTGGCACAGGTTGGTGGCTGATGGTGGCTTCAGATTGCGCATATAATCTTCTGGCCCTTGGTTACACGAGGGCATTGAGAAACGCACAGAGGTGAGTGCATGTGGTCCATGCACTGAGGAATGTCACACACACACACACACACACACATGGGTTTTGTCTGATGTCTGCCCCATGCACAGATGTTCCAGATAAACACTTGTTGCCCCATAGACTAAGATAAGGCAGGCAGATGCCCTGTCCTTGCCCTCGGAGAGCTGGGCACTGCCTGAGGTCCCTGCGGCCCTGCTGACAGACAGATGCCTCTTCTGGCTTCAAGAGTACAGCAGCTTCTCACAGCAGCTGCCAGGCAGCTCCAGCCCCGCACCGCGGCGGGAGCCCCACTCCTGCCTGGTTGCTGTGTGCTGCGGCCGCCTCTGCTTGATCCCTTGTAATCTCCTGGCTTTTCCTGCTTTCTTCCTTTCTCTGCTTCTCCGGTTCTTCCTTTTCATCTTCTGTGGCTGTCTCTCCACGGAAGCCTCCAGAGGGCATGGAGCACCTCCCCAAAGCCCTGGAGGCAGGATCCCCACTGCCTTCTCCTAGAAGGGAGCAAGCAAAGGGGGGGATCGGGAGAGGCTCTCTGGGGTCTTCATATTTGAGCTTTGCAAGCTCTCTGCTCTCCAGCTACCAATCCCGAGAAGATGAACTGAAAACACACAAAGCAAAAGGCAAAGCCATGTAAAGGACATGGATGGGGAGGCTGGCCCCAGCTCCTCGCCCTGCGGCTGCTGTCTCACAGGGGAGAAGGCCAGGGCGGGATGGGCTCCCAGGCGAACGCTGAGCAGGCAGCTGACTCTACACCAGGAGGGCAATTTGCCTCTCCCTTAGTGAGAATCTTCTTTCTTCGGGGCCCTCAGAGCTCAGGCTGAGCCTCAGGCTAGGGAGTGGGGTGGGAGTGGGGCGCTAGATGAGATGGCCGACCGGGACTCTGGTGGACTGGCCTGGTGCTGACCCGGTGCAGCCCCATCTCTCCCGGGGGCTGGGAGTGTGGAGAGCACAGCCAGCGAACACTTCTGCAAGGCAGGGAGGACAAGTGCCACCAGCGAAACTCAGCATATTCACCGCAAGGTTGCACAATTTTAAGGTGGGGAGGAAATGGCCACTGAGTTGTCACCAAGTGCTCTGTACACCAACTTCTCACCAAGCTCCTGAGAGAGCTTCTCCTCTTAATCTTTGACAGATCTGCTGGCTGAGGGCTTGAGCCCTTGTCGATGGCCCACAGGGACTGGGGGAAGCCAAGCAGTCACACGTTTCCAGGTCCCTGCCGACTCTGGCATGAATGCAGTTAACTACCAGGGCAGGCGTGCCTAGCCTGTGGAATGCTTTGACATTGGCTTTCCAAGGGGTTCTCCTGTATCCTTGCAGAACTGGTCCCTTTATTATTGTTACAGTCATCATTCCTATCATGACCTCCTGAGTCGAAGGAGAGCTCAAGTCCTAAGACAGGTAAGTGGCCCAGCTGGGCATTGAATGATGCCCCCAAGTAACAGGAGCCCCACTGCCCTGTTGCTGGTTTGCTCAATCACTCTTGGGCTCACAGGTGGAATGCTCTCTATATAAATTTCCAAAATCATAGAAGCTGGATTTTGGCCAAAGGTGGGACAGGACCAGCTCCCGTGAAGCCAGGTCCTTTAGGGTAAGGGGCTTGGAGGCCAGGAAAGTCACCCCTTGCAGCACTCTTACAGGTATATATAGACATGGTCAAAGCCACTTAGCCCACCCTCCCCCACACACGTCTGTCCTGGACAGGGAGGGGAGGGCTCTTGGCTCTCTGCTATCTCTTTCTGTTCTGGCTGATCTGCATCAAACAGACTAGATGCGTGAGAAAGACCAGAGAGAATGCAGTTAGGGTAGCAACCTCTAGGACAGGCATAGTGCCATTTCAGCTTGTGATTTCTTGGGCACATCTTGAGGGTGCTTTGAGTGTGAATGTAATGGTGTGTCAGCTGGTCACAACCCATAGGGACGGTGCTGGGGTCTCTAGGTCTTGCCTTTCTCTCCCCCAAGCTTATCTCCCATGCACTTAGACTGTAGAAACTCTCCTATAGCCGCGTACTGATGGTACGGTCCAGGGTAGCTCCCCCACCCCTCTGTCGCGGACCTTGGTACAGGCCCAGGGGGCCCTAGGCGGCCTCTCAGGGCTGCCCTTGCCCCCTGCCAAGTTCCGGGCCTGTCCCCATGCAAGCTGATTGGCTGGAGTGGTGCCCAGGCTGCGCGGCTATAGGTGAGTTATTATATTATATATTATATTATTATATTATTATATAATATATATTATATTATATATATAACCTCAACAAGCCAGAGTAACAGGACAGCCCAGAGGGGATCCTCCTGTTAAGATCCTGGTGAAAAGTAGTCTGCTGCTCGTTTAAAGTCTTCTACCAACAGGGCTCTCTTTGCCTCCTCTTTCTGGAAACCTACGGTCCAACGTGTAGGCATGTGTGATATACAACTACTAACCTCACTGAGCTCGGAATTCTGCAAATGAGGGGAGTCCCTGCCTAAGCCCCCTCTGACCAAAGTCTTCTTCCAGCTGTTAGAGATCCTACCGTGGTAACAGAGGAGACTCTGCCATGACGATGGGCAATGATGGGTGGCAAAGGAAATCCACCTCCTCCCTGGGTCCTCTGTAAGCCAGGACATTGCACCTGCTGAGAATGGCTTTGGGAATCACATGACCCTGGTTATCTTTTTTAAAGATTTATTTGTTTATTTGGAAGGCAGAGAGAGAGAGAGAGAGAGAGAGAGAGAAATATCTTCCATCCACTGGTTTACTCCCCAAATGGTTGCAATGACTAAGGCTGTACCAGGAGCCCAGAACACTGATTCCACATGGGTGGCAGGTGCCCAGGTACGTGGGCCATCTTATGCTGCCTTCCCTGGTCCAGAAGCAGAGCACCTGGGACTCGAAGTGGTGCTCCCATACAGGATGCGGGTGCCACAGGTGGCAGCTTAGCCCTCGGTGCTACAACACTGCCCCAGTACTGGCTTTGAAACCCTGCCTTGCTGCTCACTTAGTTCTACAAGTACTCTGGGCCTCCGTTAACTCTTCTGAAACATAGAGGAGATAATTAAGTTATATTATAAAGTTATTAAGGATTAAATAAGATAATTAATGTGAAATAACTTGATAGATGCTCAGAACATAGAAGGTACACAATAAATAACAATAATATTAGAAAACCGTAAAGTTCTGTCATTCAGGACAGATGGAATAAAAGACTAATAATGATGACAGTAGTTAGCAAATATGAAATACTTAAAATATACCAAATAGAATTTTGCACCTGTCGATTTATTTATTTCTAACAACAACCCAGGGTGGCTGCTGCTGCTATTTCCTGCATTTTGTATAGAAGCTAAGGCTCACTGAGCTTTAAAACCTGTACCATTCTCTGCAAAGGGATATCACTTAACCCCAAAAAGGGAGGAACTTCTAATACGCGCTACAGAAATCACAGACCTTGTGGATATCATGCTGAGTGAAGTTAGCCAGTCACAAGAAGGAGCCAGCACTGTGTGGTCCCACTTTCGTGAGGTTGCCAGAGAAGCCGAGTTCACAGAGACAGGAAACAGACTGGCGGTGGCCGGCAGCTGAGGGCGAGGCAGAAACAGGGAGCTGTTTCGTGGGGACAGAGTTTCACTTTTCCAAGGAAAAGGTTCTGAGCACCAGCCTCACGGCAGCATGAATATACTTAACTCAATGCTGAGTCATTTCCACATTAGGTGCCTTTTACCACAATCGTAAAGAATACGCGCTATGTATCAACCCACTTTAAAAACGCTGATTGCATTTAGCTCCATGGCTACGGACATTTCTACAAACACATAAAGAACCCTGGAAGCATTTACTCCCAGCTATTAATAGTGTGGCTTTGTATGGATTAGAATATAAATGGATTTTATGCTTTTTTTTTAAGATTTACTTATTTGTTTGAAAGGCAGAGTTACAGAGAGGCAGAGGCACTCAGAGTTAGAGAGAGAGAGAGAGAGAGAGAGAGAGAGAGCCATCCATCCACTGGTTCACTCTGCAACGGCAGGAGCTGTGCCGATCCAAAGCCAGGAGCCAGGAGCTTCTTCCGGGTCTCCGGAAGGCTTTACCCACTATGCCACAGCGCCGGCCCCAATTTTATGCTTTTTATTGCTAAATTTTCTATGTTTTCTGTAACAAGCACATATTATTTTGTCATAAAAATAAAGTCACAGAAAATGAGAGGTATAAAGAATAAATCATATGTGTATATTTGCTTCTCCAAACAGGCAGTGTTAGGAGCTTATTATTGTCTGGACATTTGGGGCCCCAAGATTCCTAGGCTGAAACCCTAACTTCTCCCTACTTGCTGGCCTTGGGAGGTGACTGAGCCCCAAGGGTGGAGCTCTCATAAATAGGATGAGGGCCTTACAAAGGGCACCCTAGTGAGCACCGTCTCCTCTCCACCACGTGGGGCCCCAGTGAGAAGATAGCCACCTATAAACCAGGCCACAGGCCCCCACCAGACACCGGGTCTGCCAAGCCCTTGATCTTGGACTTCACTGCAGCCAGAACGGCAAGCAGTGCGTGTCTATTGTGTTTGTACTTGGATTTCTGGTATTCTGTTATTGCATCCCATGCTAAGACAGAGCTGTGTCTCCAGCCAGAGCTACCTGACTCCAGCAGGGTTTAGGCCGGCTGGAGGCAACCCACAGCTGGGAGCAGGGAGGACATTTCTAGAAGTGAGAATTAGCAAGAAGAGGAAGTCAAGACCTATGGCAGCTATCAATCAAACGCCGGATCCAGGCAGGCTGAGGAGACAGATTCCATCCCTTGAAGGTCCCAGATGTGAGCTGGACAACGAGAGAACAGATACAGGAGGGGCCAGCCTTAGAGGCCGTGGTCAGCGGAGCTGGACTCATGGTCAAGGTCCAACCGAAACCAGGGGCTGAGGCATGGGGTTGACTGGAGCTGCAGGAGAAGTGATGAGCCAGGGCGGACTTTCTTGGGAGCAGGGAGAATAGGACAACTCCGGGAGCTAGAGTTGGGCAGTGGATGTCTCTTGTGTGCAGAAGTACCAGGCGCCTCTGTCCTTGAATGCCGAACACCGAGAAGGCGATTTCCAGATCCCATCAGTGCAGGCGGGACAACGGCTCTAGGTTGACAGCACTGTTGGTGCCCTCTGGGACTACTGGGCACTCCCTGGGACCCACTGTCATGGAGCGTGCTGAGGGCCAGGCCAGGGACAGGAGCCAACTGGGGCTCTGCCTCTCTTGATACGCAGGTGTATCTGGCTGAGGGGTGAGTCGGGAGAAGGTCTGTGATCTGATCTAGGCACTCACTGGGGCCGGGGCATGGCCATGGCTGGGGGCACAGAACTGAGAAAGGCGGTCAGAGGGTGAAGTCGGAGGGGGAGGCCATGCTCAGCTGGGCTGCCTGGCTGCTCTAGGAGCCTGCAGTGCACTTGCAAAGACCATGGGCCGTGAGTTACAAGACCCAGGAGGCAGGGATGGCTCAGCCACCCACAGTGGTGCGACCTGGGAGGCTTCCTTCCAGTTCCGAGTCATCGTCACTCCTTCGGAAAAGTGAGGACATTGAGTCTACTTCTTGTGTGTCCCTGGCGGGCAAGGGCAGGGGAATACAGAGGACAGAAACACTGTCCTGGCCGTGGCCATCACCGGGACAGTGTGCGGCACTGAAGTGGGGCCCTGTGCGCTTTGTGCCTTGCTGAAGGAAAAGAAGGCTTCACGGAGGCAGGTGGTTGAACACAATGATTTCTCCGAGCACACAAGTGCCCCTTCTTTGCTCTGTTCCAAGTGGTGATTTTGCATTTTTACCTCCCCCCATCCTGACCCCCACCATGTCAGCAGCTCTATTGTACCCACACCTGACGGGCCCTGGGGAACCGGTGCCCCCACTCCATCCTCACCTTTGCTGGAAATACAGAATAAATAGATGCAGGGCTCCTGAAGCTATGTCTTTGAAGTTTAAAACAATGCAGTGCAGGTCCCCTTCACCTGCCCGGAACCCCGAGCTCTTAGCTCCCCCGTCCCCCCGACTCCTCTGCTGTCTTCGGCACACATTAAAATTCCTCTCCAAGGGATGCTTTAAAGGCAGGATGGCAAGGCCAACGAGATAATAACGGACAGCTAGACCCCTGGGCAGGCGGTTCTGATAGCCTGAACAACGAGAAGGGCTCAGAGCAGGGGAAGCAAATGCGTTTCCACCAGCCAGAGCCCGGCTAATTGCCACCGGGGAGAAGGGCAGGGTTCACGCAGGTAACAGGTGTGCATTGTCTTAATGAAGACGGACTCGTTTGCCCAGAGCTGCCTGCAGAGGTAAGAGGAGCAGGAGGAGGCACGTGGGCTGCCTGGCTCCGCGCTGGGCTCCACCAAATTAGAGGAGCTGGCTTTATCCCTGGCACGACCCACCCTGGAGTGGGACCTGTGGGAAGAGGGGGAGATAAATGGTATCCCCAAAATAGTCCTCACCTAAGAGAACAGAGACAACTCCTGATTATCCACAGGCAGTGTATTCATTTCTTGAGTTGTCTCTGACCTTGTTATTGTCCAGAAAAAATTCAATTAGGGGACAGCAGGGCCAGCGATAGGACAAGGGAGGGAAGAAAGAAGGAGAGGTGCAATGAGAGGGCTGGGGCTCACGCAGCTCTGAATGCGACCGGGCGACAAGGGTTTGTTAATTGTCTATTATTTGTCCAGCACTGGGCTGGGCACTGGGGACCTGGGGAAGAATAGGACCGTCCCCGCCTTCAGTGTGTGGGGGGGCTGGGATGGACACAGGTGGTGGCGCACGATGCAGGTGCTCAGGGGAGGCTTGTGCTACGAGTCCTGGGAGCAGAGAACGGGGAGGCGGCTGTGGAGAGGACCGGAGAGTGCAACTGACGGACAAATTGGGGTTCACCTGTGCTGGGGGCAGTGTCGGGCAGGGCCTAGAGAGGACTTGCTACTAAGAGAAGGCGATCAAAGAGCGTGGGGTGTATTCAAGGCAAAGGAGGGGTCCCCACACTGAGACAGGAGCAGAGTCCAGGCTGCAGAGACCTGCTGGGGGCAACACAAGCAAGGCGGAGACAAAACCCCCGGGCAGGGCCTTCGTCCAGGGGCCACCATGGGGGATATTTATCAGCAGTCCAGGACCCTCCCCTGCTGGGAAATCATACTTTGCCTCCTCTACAGACACCATGAGGAGTGGGCCTGGCCATGGCGACTGGGGCTTCCAAGGGGCCGCTCCGCTTTCTGCCACAGGCTCTTGCACGTGTGCCCCTGTCCCTCCATCCTCTGCCGAGAGACAAGGAGACCCGCTAGAGAAGGAAGGCAGGCACAGAACGAGCAGGGAGCTGCCCAGGGAAGCTGAGTGTCTGCCTGAAGCCCAGGGGCCCTCATCCACGCCGGGGTATCCATCAGCCCTCTGTCCCCCTCTAACTAACAAAATCACTCAGCACTGAGCAGGCCCAGGTGGGAAAGAGAGACCCCTAGAGTGTCAACCAGTGACTGAAACCGTCGACACCCAGACATGGTGCCCAAAGCGCCCCACAGTTGGGTGAAATGGGCATTAGCTTTCCAGGACAGAATTGAAGCTCTGACAGGCAAAGTCATGTCACACAGCTCGACAGAGACCGAGTCCGGATCCGAAGCCGCATCTGGCTGGCCAACTGCCTGTGTTCAGTTCACTGTCACTTAGAGCGGGCGGAGCTGGGTAGGGCTGGAGTGGGCGCCGGATACAAGTGGCGCCTGGGCCCAGGACTTGAATTCTGCTCTGTGATGTATTAGTCAGAAACCAGGAGCGTCGTCCTCGCCTGTGTTCGTCTTGTGTTGTGACTTCTGTTTCCTCTGTGAGCTGTCTCCCAAGGTGTTGAGTGTGTGGATGTGTTCAGGGACAGTGGGTGAGCACAAGTGGTGGGGGCATGAATGGCATCTTGCAGCCCGGACGCCTGGCTGGCCGGAGGAGGAGGTGAAACCCCACCAGGAGCAAAGCCTTGGCGTGGAACAGAAGCTCACAGAAGGCATGGGGTGGGGGGTGGGGGGATTGTCCCTCGGGGTTCTCCCCTCAGGGGGCGTGGCCATGCAGCTCCCAGCATGCCCAGGTCAAGCCTGGCTACATTCTGGAAACACTGGCTCCACAGCCCTTGACCCCGCCCTAGCCCCCAGTCCTTGCATAGCAGTCCTGGGCCCTGCCTCAATCAACTGCGCCGTGGCGGTGTGCGAAGGGAGGCGCAGGACCTGGTGAGCCCCTTGTCACTGGCAGTGTCCACGAAGACACCCAGTGGGCATCCACTCTGAGTGGTGTACTGGACAGTGGCACAGAGTCTGGAGTGACACGGGTCCGAGGTAGAATCCGGCTATACCGTTTGCAAGTGGAGCCGAAATCCGAAAAGTTCCAGTATCAGAAACGTTCAGCATGACTCCACAAATGGAATACCCCACTTCTGACTCCTGTCATGGGCTGCAGTTGAAAATAGGCACACTACAATATATTGTATAAAATGACCTTGTATACGGTATATGTGAATATGAGTGAATTTCATGCTTAGTCTAGGACTAGGTCCCTAAAGTCGCTCATTAGGAATATGCAAATATTCCAAAATCTAAAAAAAAAAAAAAAAAATCAAAATCCAAAACACTTATTGTACGGAGTATAAGGGATATTAAGTCTGAATTAGCTCGATTTCCTCTAGGCTCAGTTTACCCGTCAGAAACAAGGCTGACAATGGTGTCCATCTCACAGCATCGTTGTGGGCAGTTAACACGGGGCAAGGGCTGAGCACGGAGCCCAGCACTTAGAAGTGCTTGATAAATAGGAGTGTTCATGACGAGGGTGAAGGCTGGCAGTGAGGATGATGATAAACAGGGGCCTTGGGGCCCAGGAGGGAGCTTAGTGAGGTGCTGGTCCCAGTGGTCCCGTTGTGTCCAAAGCTCCAAGTAGAAGATGCGCCGAGAACGCTACCCCACATCAACACCCACCTCATGCCCCCTGCCTCTGGTGTGGGCCAGAGCCACTCTGCCATCGCCAGCCCTGCCTTGCTGTCCCCCAGAACCTGTGGATACTAGGACGCCTGTCGTCCCCAGAGCACCGCTCCTCCCTAGCTCTCTGCAAACCACTGCCTTATTGGCTACAGCGCGATGCAATCAAGAAGACCTCCCCGTGGCTTCGCAGTTGGGAAAAATGGAGGTTCCCGAGTCATACCCTTGACCCTCCTTAAGTAGCAAGCCCCTCTCCCCGGGGAAATTCCTTCTTTTATTTGCTGTAAAGTGACTTCTGCTGAAGTGTGTGTTTTTGAAGTGGAAAATTGAAACTGCACGATTCATTCCAAAAGAAAGCTGTTAGTTCACAGCTGAGAAATCACTCTGCTATTGGCCACAGACGTTTGCCTCCCAGGTTTGAGGGGAGCCCGCACGGAGCACCACTTTCCCCCATTTCTGAGTCCAGAATTACTCCGGTGATGGAACGAGAGCCAGAGAAATGGAGATCAAAATCTCCTCTTATTACCAATAATGCTAAGCGGGGCTGTGGGTTTTGTCTGACCCACATGACTCGCCGCCCCACCCCTGAAGTGATCTGATTCCCCAAAACACTGGGCTTCCCTGATGCAGGCAGAGCATGGCTCACTAACCTCACTGCATAGCTGATAGCAGAGATCCTGTGTTCCCTTCTGAAGGCAGGCGTGTCCCAGAAAAGAGAGGTTGGGGAAAGACAGAGAGTTGCTCTCGAACCTGGGACATATCGCTCCTGGCTGGGTGAGGAATGGAGCAGACAGGGGCCAGGAGTGTGTCTTCGGGAAAACTACAGAGAGAGGGGATAAGCCACTCACCCCCACCCCACCCCACCCCCTGGTTGTCTTGATTGGGCTGAACTTGGAATCTTGGAATACTTGGTCAGCCATCTTGCTTGGTGGAAGAAGAGGAGCTAAGGTTCCATCCAGACCCGCCCACCTGCCTGCGGCTGCTCCCCCAGCACCAGCCTCTGTTCCTTCCATTGTCTCCCTGGGACCATCACAAAACACTGCTGATTTTGCTCCGGTAAGGCTCTGAAATGGGCCAGAACAACAAGTTAACGAAATCAACTTCAAAGCTATGCTGTGCCCAAGGCTGAAAGTTCAGAGCCTGTTCCATTTCAATCCAAATTTATGTCCAGCCACATGGCCCCATAAACTCATCAGAGGTTCTGTAATGAGATTTAATAGCAGTGTGAAGATACTTCAATAATAAAATGCGTAAAGAGCTTATAAAAAATGCATACAGATTCTTCAATAATAAATGCCAAAATAAGATGCCCCAAATTTGCAGATTAAACCCTTCCCATTATCAAATTTAGAGATTAAATCCCAAAGAGATTAAAGTCCAAAACCAAAGTATTTAACCCTTAGGAATTAAAATCTAAAGAGAGCCCAAATGGCCCAAGTTAAGTTCAAGATGAAGGAGATGGAGTTTCTCCCCAGTTTCTCCCTTCGCTGCATTTCAGGCAGAGGCCCTGTCTGTGCCTGAGCAGGGTGGGGAACTCCTGGAGCCCTTGGGTCCAGATTGTCTTTGTGGGAGGGTGTGTGAACTTCCTCAGCACCACACAAATGAGAGAGTTCAACTCCAAGTCTGATGTGCCCCCCTTCTTAGGAATCCAAAGAATTAACAGCACATTAAAGATCGTCAAGCCAAACCAGTGAAATCTGGAAGACGAGGAAATCTGAACCTCCTCCAGCAGTGGTCCCAGACAATATGTTCTCAGCATCAGGGCTCACTTTTCCAAAGATCCTAGCAGAGCAACACGGGAAAAAGGAAGCCAGAGGTGATCTTGGTCCAGTCCCAGCAGGATTCCCATTGGTGCATGCCAGGAGCCTGGAGTCCATGACCTTGGCCCTATCCTATTCATGCCCCTCCTTCTCCATCCATGGAGACCACCATATCCCCATATTCCTGAAGTTCTCTGGCCAGGATCCACCTCTTCCTGCTCTAACCTTGCAACCCGGAGTCCAGAACCTGAGAGAGCAGACTACTGTACACCCAAACAAGGAATCAGACCAGGACATAAATGTCAAAGGAAAGGGTCGGCATTGTGGCATAGCGGTAAAACCACTGCCTGCCATGATGGCATCCCATATGGGCACCGATTTGAGTCCCGGTTGCTCCACTTTCGATCCAGATTTCTGCTATTGCCTGGAAAAGCAGTGGAAGATGGCCCAAGTCCTTGGGCCCCTGCCCCCACATAGGAGACTCGGAAGAAGCTCCTGGCTCCTGGCTCCTGGCTTCGGATCAGCACAGCTCCAGCCATTGTGGCCAATTGGAGAGTGAACCAGCGGATGGAAGACCTCTCTCTCTCTCTCTCTCTCTCTCTCTCTGCCTCTCCTCTCTCTGTGTAACTCTGACTTTCAAATAAATAAATAAATCTTTAAAAACAAATGTGACTTAGGGAGTCACTGGACTTTAGATTCCCAAGAATGTTCCATAGAAGCCATCGATTTATCCCAGTACATCTAGAGGCAGGAAAACTTTCCTCCTTGAATAATGTAAAGCGATGGGCAGAACACAAAGCTGCCCCATGATTTCAAAGAACAGATATCACAGTACCATAGCACGCGATCTGCGCCTCCCTTATAGATTCTTCGATACCTGACCTGGGGCTGCTGTGGGCATGTCTCATCCCTGGCTAGTAGACCAAGGAGGTATTGTCTTCTCTTACGATTGTTGTTGGGTGTATGGAACATGGCAGGTGTTCCGTAAATAACTGAGGACCAAACAGAAGGAGGGAAGGAAAGAGAATGGGAAAGACAAGGAGACGAGAGAAGTCAGAGCATGCAGGAGACTTGTCAGCAAAGATCGGGCTGCCAATGGAGCCGGAGAACTGTGAAGCTAGGGAGGACATTGTCCCATGCTGCACTGTGGGTCACGTCTTTGTGACCTTGGCCACAGATGACCCTGTGGCCCAGACCTGGCCATTGAAATGCTGCCTGGCTGGTGGAGAGAATGCTCGATGGAGAGTCTGGGGTTCCTGGTACTGGGGCTGGGTGTGCATGCCTGGAACTCTCCATTGCCTCACCTAACAAATGGTACAGCAGTGTCTTCTCCACCAGGCTCTCAGGGCTGTCATGCAGAGGATTTGAAAAGGGCAGCTTTCCAAGGTGAATGCCAGGTACTGGCACCTGCTCAGGGTCGCAGCTGCCCATGGAAAGGCTGTTACAACCCAAGAGGCTGGGCTGCTCCACTCAGCCTCCGGGCTTCCCTACCAGGCTGCGACCAGGACACTCAGCCTGGGAGGTCCTGAGCCGTGCCCTTCCTCTCCCCTGATGGCAGTCATGCCCACTGTCGGGCTGTTTTCCTCGCGAGGGGAAGGCCCACTGGCAGAACCAGAACATGATGTGGCCTTGCTTCTGTACTTCCACTCTCTGCCCTCCACACTCTAGTCTGTGAGAGGGGCTCCCAGTGTGCACTGCTGTGACTGCAGCCTGAGGTCTGTTAGGAGACCTTGGGACCTTGATGCCACTTCATTTTGGGGGGAGGAAAGTCACCGCCCCACTCTGCTCTCCCAGCCACTTACATTCCCTACCCTCTTATGGGCAAAAGCCCAGCATCGTCCCAATAACAGTGCTAGTCTGGAATCCACCGAATGGCTCTAAGCGCCTTCCACTCAGAGAATCTGGAAGTAGCCAGAGCACAATTCCGTGGGCAGCCACATCTCTCTCCTATGCCTTGGGACCCCTTCCCGAAGAAGAGGCCTCTCCGGCGCGCTACGCTGGTCAGGACGGTGTGTACCACTATGGGACTGGGACGACCATCAGTGAAACATGTCTGAGCATTGCCGGGGCTGAGCAAACCATATGTCTTCATAATTTGATTGTGTCCTGGTCCCAGAGGTGCCCCCAGCTCTATTGAACACCGATGGAGTTATTTAGGATCATAAATAATATTATCAGAGAGGGTCCACTGGGTAAACAGAGTCAGTGTATAATCTGTCGGCGTGTGATATCGATTGTTCTTCCCTGACTAATGAATTATTCTGTTTCAGAGCCCACAGAAACAGTGCTCAGCCTTTCAAGGCAACGGGGCCGGTGCAGGATTTCCTCGCAGGGTAGCGCCGTCGATCTCATGGTGGTGGTGGCTACAGCCGAAGGAAAAGGCTTCCTCCGCCCCTGTGCCATCACAAGAAAATAGCAGGGGCTGTGGGGTCAAGTGAGGGTGCTGAATGCCGAGTCCAGCCAGATTTGACCCAGGCTGCTGCAGGTTCTACCTGTGCTCCCCAGGAAGTGCACAGGCCACAGGTCTAGTATAGAAGGGCCCGGATGTGGGTTCCTATGGAACACGAATTTGCATATCATTTCCCAGCTACTTGTGTCCTGTCCAGCCTTCCTCTGTGACCTGTGAGTGGCTATCTGAGCCCAGGCTTTAATGCCAGGCTGTTGGAGGGAGTTTCAGAGGGTGGAGGTCGGGTTGTAGGTCATCTCTGCACTTGCCCACCCTCTCAAGAGTGTAGAGACCCTCCCTCCTGCCCTTGCCTTCGCTGAGCCCCTGAGCTGCCCAGGTGCCACCCACCTTGGCCCTTTGCCCGTCCTCACTCTGCACTGCAGGCTGTCTTCATATCTTCCCCCCTACTTAACTCGTGAATTACTTTTTCTTAGCGATCTTTTTGGATCTTTACATTTTGGGGTACAAACACTTTGCTGAATCGATTTTAGGCAAATGTATTTCTCCCCATCTGCTATTGGTCTTTTCACGTTCATGATACCATTGTTTCGGTGAACATGCATTCTTAATTTTGATGTACTTAAGTTTGTGTGTTTTTGAATTCAATATGAATGCTTTCATGCTCTGTTTAAAAAGATCTTTGGTGCTCCATTCTCACGAAGATCACCTTCATGTGCTTATGAAAGCTTTACAGTCTGGTATTTCACATTTAAGTCTTTAGTTCTTTGAGAAATCATTTTTGTGATTTCTGCATTAAGATGCAGTCCCACTTGTGTTTTTCGTAAGCATGGGTCACTGCCCAGTGCCCGTCTTAATTTGTCTGTCACTTTCCTGGTGATCTATAGGGCATCTGACACAGAATAAGTGTCCCCCTGTGAGTGGGTCTGTTGCTAGCTCTTAGTTGTCCAATTCTCTCCCTGTGCCCGGACCACATCCACTGGAAATCTCACCGCCTCCTCCCCAGTGACTCCTCTTCTCAAGACTCACCCCTCCACGGATTCTTTCCTGATGCCCCATCCCCCAGTTGCCTCTCCCTGCCCCCCTTCTTTGATCTCTTACTCTCCCGTTTCTTGACAGTGTATTATACAGTGTCGTGCACCTGAATCTCTGTCACACACACACACACACACACACACACACACCCGTGAACGGGGATTCTTTTACTTTTCCCCCTCCCAGGTCCTGTTCCATCTCACACCTCACATGCTACCAGCCGTCTACTAGATTCAAGGGTCAATCTCAGCTTAAGTCTTCAAATGGATTTGCCTGTGTGGAAACATCAATGATTTGGGTCCTTCTGGATGTACTATACTTTTACAGCAAGTTTTTTCTTTCTGGGCCTGAGCTCACTTGGTGGAGCTAGTGTGGCTGGAAAAACAAACAAAAACAAACATTATGTGGGGATGGAAACCACCTACCTCCCTTTCCCACGGAAATCAAAGACCCTGGAAGGCAGCGGGCCACACGCTGTGAGCATGAACCACCACAAAGCTGCAGGTGCCACCAGGGTTCATTCTGAGCCCAGGGGAGCGACACCCCCTGGTAAGCCTGGGAGCCTGGGGTCCTTTGACGAATAACAGAGAGAACCTTGGAGACTCTTGGGTTTGCTGCCCCCTCACCAGTTTGCAAAACAACCTTAGTCTCTTACTGAGACCCACATCGTTAGTGCCCAAAGGAGCTGAGCAGAAGAGGGACTCCCTGCAACCAGGAGCAGGCTTGACATGACAGAGTCTTGAAAGCCACTTGAGAGAGGGGAGCACCGTGCCTCTGGCTGATGCTGGGGCCGCTGCAGTCCAGGTTCCGGCCAGGTGAGGGAAGCAGAGGTTTGCACTGGTGCAGATTGTCCAAGGAGAGGAAAGGGGAAGCAGAAGGAATGGCGAAGGTACTTGGTGGTTGGCAAAGGACTGACCATACCTCCCTGTAAAGGGGTAGGACTGGGGCCTTCGCCGAGGGCTTCAGACTCGGGAAAACAACACAGCTTGTGCACGCTTCTGGTAGACACTCCCAGCATCTTGGATGCAGGCTGGCTTGGTTCCCGTCATGCCCAGAGAACTGGCACGCAACTAGATTCCCCGCCTCCCAGGTCAGACGACAGAACCCCCAGCAGGTGTTCCTGCCAGCACCACGGCACCACCGCACCACCGCACCACCGCCATAGCGGCAGCCCAGCTCAGGGGCGGTGGAGCAAACTGCCTCGCCCCGGTCACCTGCCTTTGTTTCTCGGGTTCGGTCTTCAAGTTACTCAGAGCAAAAGACAGTTACTTAAATCCAGATATTTTATCTTAATGTGGGTAATTCCCATAATATCATACATTAAGATGTCTGATTTCAGCTGCCACCCAACAGGCGGCAGGGATGTCGTTTCTGATCTGTTGTATCGCTGCATGTGCATATGTTTCTATTTCGTTTATGGCACATGAGAGGCTGTCACCAAATTGGTCTCACATTCAAAGTGTGGAAAAAGAAGCAGTTAGATCCTGACCTTTACATAAGACGGGAGTTTCGAGCACAGAGCGCACACGTGCATGTGTGCGTGTGTATGTGTGTGTGTGTGTGTGTGTGTGTAGCTAAAAGGAGGGAGCAAGCAGGAAAGATAATCACATTTCCAGCTCCCACCAAGGACCTATGTGGCTCCTCTGTACTAACAACAACTGGAAAAGCCAGATCTTCGGGAACCAATGGCCCATTGCATCTCAAAAGCCCCAAAGAGGCCAACCCTGGATGAGCTGTCTGCCAGGCCTGCTCATCCACAGTGAGAAGGTCCTTTTCTGTTGTAGGCCCTCCTCACCCCACCCAGACATCTCAGCCAAATTAGCATTGCTTCACGGGACTGTTTGTTGGGGACTGATTGTGCTGCCTTCGCTCTGTTGTTCACCAAGATAGGCTGGGTCGTTGCCAAGCGATTAAGCGATCGTGGCGAGCCTCTTACTTGAACTGCTTTCTTCTGGAATATTAAAAGTTTTACAGCCTCCAGCAGTGCACTTTGGCTCCTAGTAATTAATACCGATTTTGCCATAATATCTTATTTTTATGGGCATTATCTTGTTTTTCATGAGCTGAAAAAAAATCACTGCGGCTTATGAAATACGTTATAATATCTCGCTTCGCACAATCATATTTGTGTCATTATCTGGCCCCTGGAGCAGCTAATTTAGCCCACATGATATGGAGCAATATTTATTTTCCTACTGATGATTCAAGGGGCACTCTTTCTACCATGTTGCACAGATGGGCTAATCTAGCCTTGGTCACAAATACATCTTTCAAGTCTTCACTCCCGGGCTGTCTTTTGACTGCCTAGCAAGACTGGGTCCTCCACTCCCTTGGCATTATATGTCATTACTGTATCTTCTCATGCATTATTTTTTTTTTTTTTTTTTTTGACAGGCAGAGTGGACAGTGAGAGAGAGAGACAGAGAGAAAGGTCTTCCTTTGCCGTTGGTTCACCCTCCAATGGCCGCCGCGGCCGGCGCGCTGCGGCCGGCGCACCGCGCTGATCCGATGGCAGGAGCCAGGAGCCAGGTGCTTTTCCTGGTCTCCCATGGGGTGCAGGGCCCAAGCACCTGGGCCATCCTCCACTGCACTCCCTGGCCACAGCAGAGGGCTGGCCTGGAAGAGGGGCAACCGGGACAGAATCCGGCGCCCCGACCGGGACTAGAACCCGGTGTGCCGGCGCCGCTAGGCGGAGGATTAGCCTAGTGAGCCGCGGCGCCGGCCTTCTCATGCATTATTATATTTTTGTTTTTGTCTTCCCGTGAGACTGTGAGCTTTGTGAGGATAGAGACTGCCTGGTTGTATCTCTGTGGCTTGACCCCTACCTCAGGGCCTGACATATTATATATGCTCAACAAATACTTACTGCATGATTGGCCATAACTTTGTTTAACGAATGAGCTCACGGAGACAAAGACCTTATCAGGGTACTTGGCACAAAGCAAACTCTCAACACAAGGGGACTTCAAAAGGTTCATGGAAAATGGAATTAAGAGATAAGTTTATTTTGGTGCAAAAAGAATGGAAATCCACGCATAGTTTCTTCATAATTTGCATTTCCCATGAACTCTTTGAAGACCCATCGGATGCATGGGTTTCAATTTTTTTTTTGCACCAAAATAAACTTATCTTTTAATTCCATTTTCCGCAAACCTTTTGAAGTACCCTCAGATATACTGGCTGCTATTATTATAGTAATTAGTATGAAACCACACTCTGTTTCCTTATAATTTGCACCTATTGGTTTTGGTTCTAACCCTTGAGTTCTGAGCCAGGGTAGGGAGGCCTAAAAGTGCTGCCGCAGTGGCATGCCGAGCGACCTCCTGCTCCTGGTCAGCGGCTGGGGCGGGGACCCCAGACCCTGCAGGGTGGGAAGTTGGTGGAGGATAACTTACTGCATCTTCTGTCCTGGGGAAAGTCGTCCCATTTGTACAGTGTGTGAAAGTTTTCAATGAATTCTCATCCATGCTGTCCTACTTGATCCTCCCCAAAGCTGGTGGTATAGATGGGGGCCATCGTTTTATCTTCACCTGATGTACAGTATCTGGGGTCCTTCCAAGACCACACAGACCAGGAAAGGTAGAAGTGGGACTCAACCTGACATTTCTCACTCACTACAGAAGCTTCCAGGAATATGATGGTCCCAATGTCCTTTGAGTAGCCCCTCCTGGTGGTGGTTGGAAAAATAAACAGCATCAGTGGAGCTGGTTGTCCCCCGGCAGCCCTGCCCAGTGTGACTTAGGGCAGGAGGACTGCATCTGCCACCCCCTCTGTACAAGTGTGGTGGTAGTCTCCCTTCCGTCCCAGGCTGCCGCTTCCCGTTAAGCCTTTGCTCCTGGTTATGGCCCCAAGTCTCCCTAGTGCTGTCTTCTCACGATACTGCGATACATTCACGGAGTTGGCAAGCATTCAGGTTGGAGCACCGATCCTCCAGTGGTCAGATGATCGACTGCTGGGACCCAGGGGCTAATGTCCCTACCGTGATGAGGACAGACACGGGCTGCTGCTGGCATTACAGAGGGTCTCGAGGCACAGGGTCTGAATTATTTTATACCAAGACATCTGGGAACATGGAGCTTCTCCCTGTGCAGAGCAAGGACTGTGGTCCTCTCACAGAGTTGTAGTATCCAGCATGGGAGGTGTGAAGGAAAAAGGGTATTCCAGTTCTAACCACCAATAGGACACTCCCACTTAGAGACTCAGTAGCACCTCAGTTGAATTGAGTGAGCAAAAAAATCTGGTTAACATCTTAAAACAACCAATCAGATGATGCATGAGGGAAACCTTTTGGAAACTAAGGTCCATATTATGTAAGGGATTGTTACCCCTGAAGCTAATTTCTGTGAACTTTTGGGTAATATCTGTTGCCCTTGCCAAGTTTGACTGGGCTGCGCGTCTTCCACATACTGCTCTTGTCTCAGCAGCAGAACCATGGGGGCTCAGTGAGGAGGAGGTGAGGAGGAGAGTGACCTGCACTGCAGCATGGCCAGCTGCTGGTCCAGCCCCACCCTGGACCTGGGCCGCCCATTGGACAGCTCTGTGCAAGGCGTACGTTGTCCGGCATATGACCTATTGCAGTAGAAGCAATTCAAATCGCACAAGTTTCTGACTACCAATTCACTGAAAACATGCATTCATCCTAAAGCCCTTGCCATTAAAACAATTCAACTTCTAAATCTCAGTATCATCAGGTTGTATGTATCAGAGAAACTATCTGAAATCACTCGTAAAATGGAGGTATCCTGGGATCTCAGAGTGTAGGAAACTTGAGAGATTATCTCTGCAATTGAAACCTTATCCAATTGTTCTGTTTGGTCACGCCTCTCTCCATGACACAAAAGTTTCTCAAATGGTGGAAAATGTCCTTGTCCATCAGTGCGTCTCTGATATGTGACTTGGTGTCTGCTCTCACAGTAACTTGAACATAGTCAATGCTAAATAGCTGCTTTTTGAATGAATGAATGAACAACTAAATAAATGGAGAATAAATGAACACACTTTGCTTGCCTAACTGCATTTCAGTTCAACTAGTATAGAAACTGCCTTGCTTGTTAACAGTGACTGGAAGTGATTCACTCAGCCAACAAATTTACACACTCATTCATCCACTGAATAAGTATTTATTGGGTGTCTACTGTATGCCAAACACTGTTCTAGGTACTGGAAATACATCAGTGGGGAACACAGACATAAACCTGCTCTCATAGAGCCAAGCTTCTAATGAAGGAAAAACAAATGGCCAATCCATTGATTGATGTTTAACAGAAGGAAGTACCTGAACTGAATAGTTCATCATTGACCTAGCTGTTTTAGCGACATTTAGGCACAATTTGGTCAACTTAACTTGACATCTACTATTCCTGCCTCCTGTTTCTTCTAAGTATTTTGGGAGGACATGCTTGATTATACACACAAAGACATCAAAATTTATGCAATGTGAATAAATAATCCAGTTGTCAAAGACTTCAGTACATTTGTTTTAAAACACTCTTACAGCCTTTTCCTACTCTACCCATGACCTGGGTTATTAAAGTTTTATATTCCACAAGGACTTGATGAAAATAGCGTGCCAATGTGTGCGTTACCCAGATTCGGATTTATCTGTCATTTGTTTTAGAGAATGGTAGAGCTGGCCATAACTGTTATCTGTGTGTACGGCCGTGGCTGAAAAGACCATCCTGGGACCAACTGTCCTTTCCACACTGTGCACATAAGAAGATTACTCTTTGGTTTGAGAAAGAACGCGCTGTTTGCAAAGTCAATGATTGTTTACTGCTCAACTTGGAGTCTCAGCTCAGAGAAGTCTCAGCTCAGAGCAGCCCCCGTGGTGCTTCCTGCTCTCCCGTGCCTTCCTCAGCACTGCCCTGTCCCTGGCCGTGTGCCCAGCGCCTCATCCTCTGCAGATGCTTCTCAGCCTCTCATTTTTTTTTTTTAAGATTCATTTGTTTACTTGAAAGGCAGAGTTACAGGGGGAGGGGCAAGACAGAGAGAGAGAGAGAGAGAGAGAGAGAGAGAGATCAATCTTCCATCCGCTGGTTCACTCCCCAAATAGCTGCAATGGCTGGGGCTGGGCCAGACCGAAGTCGGGAGTCAGGAACTTCTTCCAGGTCTCCCGTGTGGGTGGCAGGGGGCCAGCCATTTAGACCATCATTAGAGCATCCTCTGCTGCTTTCTCAGGTGCATTAGCAGGGAGTTGGATCAGAAGTGGAGCAGCTGGGACTCAAACCGGTGCCCACATGGGATGTCAGCACTGCAGGTGGCAGCTTAACCTGCTATGTCACCGGCTGGTCCCAACTTTTTGTTATAAAGATGTGTCTATTTGAAAGAGAACATACACACAAACTCATGGGGCTGGGGGTGGGGAGGGGGAAGATCTTTCATCCGCTGCTTCACTCCCACTCCCCAGTGCCCACCGCAGCCAGAAAACAGGGAATTCCATCATCTGCTGCCCCCAGGTGCTTTTTTTTTTTTTTTTGACAGGCAAAGTGGACAGTGAGAGAGAGACAGAGAGAAAGGTCTTCCTTTTTGCCGTTGGTTCACCCTCCAATGGCCGCCACTGCCGGCGCACTGCGGCCAGCGCACCGCGCTGATCCGAAGGCAGGAGCCAGGTGCTTCTCCTGGTCTCCCATGGGGTGCAGGGCCCAAGTACTCGGGCCATCCTCCACTGCACTCCCTGGCCACAGCAGAGAGCTGGCCTGGAAGAGGGGCAACCTGGACAGAATCCGGCGCCCCGACCGGGACTAGAACCCGGTGTGCCGGCACCGCTAGGCGGAGGATTAGCCTGTTGAGCCACGGCGCCGGCTCCCTAGGTGCATTATCAAGAAGCTGCAAGGAAAGCAGAGAGTAGCCCGGACTCGGACAGGCACTCAGATAGGGGATGCAGGCGTCCCCAGCGGGAGCCTAACCTGCTGGATCACAAAGCCCACCCACTTCCATAGTTTTGTTTCAGGACTGATGTTGGGGCTGAGAGTATCCCTTAAGCTGTCCACTGACATGTACACCTGGCTGTGGCCCTCCTAAAGCTGTCATTGTCCCATAGAGATACTCACCTAACAGATAAAGATGCTTGTTTCTTCCCCCCAAAATTGCTTATTTTAATATAGAAAAACCACCTACAGAGGACACAGATTTGTGCTTTGCAAAGAAAACAAATGTAATTATTTTGTGGTTTTTTTTTTTTGGGGGGGGACACTCTTGGAATCACATAGGTACCTGTTTTCAGAATAAGTGCACTTTGAAAATGATGATAAGAACAATGACTGTCATTAATAATAGCTAATGATCGTCCCTCACATAGGAACACTTGTTTCATTGGTCAGTCATCTGCCGAGCTGCCCCTCTCCCTGAAGTGTGATCGCAGGGCAGGAGACGTGGCTCACTTTCATGTTTTCACTCCTAACAAGTAGCACCATGCGCTGCCCACACTCATTACATATTTATCCAACAATAAATAAATTGAAAATCATAAATTATAAATATTATCATAAAAACTGAGACCCAAAGAGGTGTGTAAAATTCTAACCTAAATCCTATGTGCTTACAAGCAAATCATAATTTTGACCAACAACCAGAGTTAGTAATTTAAATTTTAACCTTGACAGCTATACCACAGCATAAGCAAAGCTGGCTTTTTCTCTGCTTATGACAAGCAGAAAAACTTAGGCTACTAAGGCAAATTTATCCATTTGTCCAAAGTCACAGAGTCAGCCGGAACCAAGGGAACCAGAACTGTGGCCCAGTGAGCTCCTACTGACCATCAATGTCTTGTGAAAACAGTGTGCTCACTCAACACCTGTCTGATTATCAAAGTACTGAATGAGCACCTATTACGTACTCAGCCAGATACAGGAAGTTTGGAGAGCAGTAAAAGAATATGACACAGTCCCCGCTTTCTTGGGCCATACTACTACATAGCTAGAAAGTTCTAGAATCCATAAGTAGCCATGTAAGGTAGAGGGTGGGATGGGCCGAAATGAGTATGAGAGAGCCTCAGTCATGTGGCTTTCAGGAAAGGTGTAGACCAGCATGGGCTGGGCTGGGGGACAGAATCAGGGACAACGCTGGTCCCAGCTCAAGGCAGTGGGCCATGGGGGCACCGACATGGTGGGTGCTTTGCTCTGTCGGACAGCAGAGGTGCCTCTGATGCCAGGGAAGGAGGCATCTGGTGCCGCAGCTGCTCACTCCCTTCTCATTCCCGGTGGTCAGAGGGACAAGCCGAGAGCCACCTGTGGATCCAGGGAAGCCATGCTCTCCCAAGCAACCCCGTTTCAAGCACAAATGCTGCTTCCTGGAGCAGCAGTGGGGAGCCCTGTGCTAATGGAGCCCCATGTGCTCAGGGCATCACTCTCTGAAGGAGCCCGGGGAGAAGAGGTGTAGGGGCAGACTCCCTCACCCCCAGAAAGTTGCCCAGTCCCTTTAATTAGTGTCCCCAGCTTGTTACGTCTGCTACTGTTTTCCCCCGAGGGAGACAGCCAGGCCTCCCTTGCGCGACTGTTATCTTTCAAGAGCTCAGAGCGGAGTGCTTTTTCAGTAACCTCATCAAAGGATAAGCTAGGATTCAGATAAGCTTTTCAAGGAGGAAGTCAGGGTTATAATTTTCAGAGACTTCTGAATGTCACCTCCAATTTTCAACTCTTCAGTTCAAATGCCAGTTTGGGGGAGCCGGGCAGCCTCAGATATTGAAATGGCAACCTCTGACCTCAGGCCTTCTACGTTCCTGGTCAGCTCAGAGCCCGGCAGATCCAAGAGTTGAAAGTGCTAGAGATGTCTGACTTTATAATAATTCTGCTTCTCAGAAGTGCAAATTACCCAGGAATTGGTGCTAAACTCTCCATTAACTACAGGGTCCAAGGAACCTTTAGTTTCCCAAATTACCTGTCAGTTTCTCCACGACTCCATATAACTCTGTCGTTTAGAGGGAGAAGTGGTTGTAATTTGAAATTTCAGCAAAATTTCTAATTGGATCTACATTTAATTTCTGAAGACTTGATGTTCCTCCATTTCAGCAATGGGTTGAGTCACAGGAGAAATTTCAGTTTCATCTTCCCCTAAAATCCACAGCTCCTTTATCCAGCACCTGCTGCTCTTATGTCACCACGGACTCTTCATCCTGAAACAGGACCTTCCCCGGCCTCACAGCCATCCCCCACCACAGTGGGGAGAGTGAGGAAAGGAGGAAGTGAGATCTTAGCTCAAGCAAGGTTTACAAGATAATGGCTTCACCTTCTGAAAGTCTCATAAATGATTCTATTCCTCCATTCTTCTTAATAATGAACTTTGGTAACTCGTCATCATCATGGTGATGGAAGTTATAGGGCATTTTGGTTTTGTGGTTTTCCAGTCTTCTCCCTGAGGAAGCTTGGGAGCAGACACAGTGACTGGGAGTCTTTGATTTATTTTCTACCTTCTTTGCAACTAGAGTAACATACTTTAATAGAATTAATTAATGTAATTAAAAGTGGGACTTTTCTGGCTGAAATGGTCTCGTTGAAATGGTCTCTCCTAAAGTATCCACTGAACGGGCGAGTTCTCTGATGTTGGAGAGAAAAACGTCTGCAATTCACTTTTCAAATAGGATGTCCCGGCTTCAGAAACCGGGACCAGACAAGTGAGCTGAAGTCTAACCCAAAGCTAGCTGCTCATTCATTCCACAAATGCTTATTGGGAGCGTTCAGTGTGTTAGGTGTGATCCAGGTACTGGAACACACATGGACAAAACGAAGCCCTTTCCCATGTGGGCTTCATGTTCTAGTGGGAGGAGACAGTCAACCAGAAATCAGTGTGCTCGAATATTGTACCAGGGGGTGCCAAACGCCGTGCAGGGGAAGAAAATGGACGACAGAGGAGAGAAAAATGCGGTGTGCTAAGAGGAGGAGTGCTGCTTCCTGCAGGCTTGTCAGGATCCTAGGGGAGCCTTAGAACCCCTGAAGGCAGCCAGGGAGTGAGCTACACAGATCACCAGGAAAGGCGCTCTCCACACAAGGGGAGCTCCAAACAGAAAAGGCTCTGGCCCAACGCGTTTAAGGGACAAGAGCTGCTGTGGCTGCAATGCAGTTTGCAAGAGGGACACTGGGGATTGCAGGGGTCTGAGAACCGAGGTCTCTGCAGCATGGTGGAGGTCATTTGGACCTTGTTCTATGTCAGTGGGACGTCACCGGGGGGGGTGAAGCAGAGGAGTGGCATGATCTAGGATCAGCTTCTAAAGGGTCCCTTTGACTGCTGAGTGGAGAGCAGATAGAGTTGGGTGATGATGGGAATTAGGAGACAGGGAGAAGTCCACGGCAGTAGTCCAGGTGAGAGATGGTGGCAGCTCAGACAAGGATGGTAGCTGTTGGGCTGCTGAAAAATCCCCAAGATCAGGTCCTGGATCTCTTCTGATGTTCGTACCCAAATCATTCGTTGATGACTTGAATTTGGAGTGAGAGAGGAAAAAAAGAGAGACAAAATGACCCTGAGGTTTTGTAGACAAAGCAACTGGAAGAATGGAACTGTCATTTTCTGAGATGGGGCAGACTAGAGGAAGAACCAATTTAGGTGGAGGAAATAAGGGTTTTGTTTCGGATACATAAAGGTTATGTCGCCTGTTAGACATCTACTAGGTTTCAAACAAGATCAGAAAATTTATTCAGCACCAAAAAATCTTTTCTTGCTACTCCCTTCCACCTTTCAGGAGAAACTAAGAAGTAAAAGAGAGACAATTTGCATCTTTGCATGTCACCTTGTCTGCAGGTGGAAGTTCATCCTTAAGTTGAATGACCTACTAATTTTCCTTTCATTGAATAATCTATGCAAAGGGATACAGGCTCATTTTAACAATAGTATATGTGAGGCAGCAGTCTGCTGAAACTTGACCATCACAAATGTCTGCCTCCATCACACAGAAAGCTTGCTTATCAAAGTTGCAGATGGCACCCAGCTGGGAGGGATAGCTAATGACTCCAGATGATGAAATCTGGATTCAAAGGACAGCCCAGAAGGATGGGACAGAATATACAAGATAATGTTTATCAGAGATAGACTTAAAGTCCCATCCTTAGGTCCAGAATGAATTGTGTAAATACAGGATTGGAGGAGTCTTGGTTTTGTAGAAATTCATGTAAAACAAAGCCATAGGGGATTAGTTGACTGTAAGCTCATTATATAATAGCATGGTACATGACTCTCAACAAAACTAATGTAACATTAATGGAAATGGAGTGTCCTGAATAAGAAAGTTAATAATCCCAACCTATTGTGCACTGAAGTGTCCATACACATGGGAATAATTGTGTTCATTTGCAGTGCCATATTTGACACGATGGTGAGAATGCCTAGGAAGGTGGCTGGAATATAGTGGGCTTGAACCTGTCATAGCTTTCAGGATGTGTCTCTAAGAGATCAGCATTGAGAAACTGGCTTTATGTCTATCACCCCGGGTAATTAGCTCACTTTTCAAGACTTCACATTGAAATGGTAGGCTAATGATTATCATAAGACCAAAGAATCAGGCTACGCCTTGCCCATTCGGTATGCCATCTAGCCAACTTTTCCTACTCTGAAGACACTGGGTCACACAGACATTCATGTAGTTTTTTTTGTTTTTTTGTTTTTGTTTTTTTTTGTTTTTTTGTTTCTTTACAGGCAGAGTGGACAATGAGAGAGAAAGAGAGAGAGAAAGGTCTTCCTTTTGCCATTGGTTCACCCTCCAATGGCAGGAGCCAGGTACTTATCCTGGTTTCCCATGGGGTGCAGGGCCCAAGCACTTGGGCCATCCTCCACTGCACTCCCGGGCCACAGCAGAGAGCTGGCCTGGAAGAGGGGCAACTGGAACAGAAGCTGGCGCCCCGACCGGGACTAGAACCTGGTGTGCCGGCACCGCAGGTGAAGGATTAGCCTATTGAGCCGCGGCGCCGGCCCATGTAGTTCTTTTGTAAAAGGTTCAGATGATCTTCCCCAAAGCCACAGAGAAGAAAGTGAGGGAAGAGGGGAAGAGAGAGCAAAAAGATCAGGTGTCGGTTGGTTTAGTTCTCAGCATCACAAGAGGTGTGGGGACTCTGTGCATTCCATGCTGGTGCTCTAACTCCCTGCATTCACATCGTCACTCCCCTCTCCTGCAGTCCTTCCTGAGCCCGGGTTTCTGTCCCACATGCCTATCATAGGGACCAGAATAAAAACGGATCGACCCCTACTTCATTCTCGGCTCTCGATTTCGGCTGCCTCAGACGTTCTCTGCTTGGTTTCTGCTGTCTCCACAGTGTGGGCAGAAAGATAAACTCTATGCTCAGAATGTGGTGGAAGAAGCTAGGGAAGAAGTCCCCGGAACAAAGTAAAAGGTATCACCGTGCCGACTTGCTCCCCAAGATCAACCATGTGAGCTTCAAATGCATGTTGCTCTTGCTCTCATGGACTTGGCCCTTCTGGTGGCAGAGATAGATAGCTTCAGGGGTGGAGATTTGATGATGCAAATAGGGCACTGATTCGGGGATATAATTTCTGAGGCTCTATTAAAGATAGGAAGGGGAATTTAACCAGAATTCTTGTCAATGGATGGGAGGAGAAGTGATGTGCAGACTTTTATTCTCATCTTAAAAATTAGCACACTATAGTTTATACTGAATTTCAAGTTCTGCCAGCAGTCACCTTGGCACGGCTAGGTAAAATGGTTTTGTGGGCCTTCTATGGCCTGTGGGTCAGACAGTCCCAAAGAGGACTCCATAGTCCTGAGTGAGAATTGAAGGGCCTTGGACCCTGATTTCCATCTGGAAAGCTTTTCGAAAAATGAGCTATTAAGGGGCCAGCGCTGTGGCGTAGCGGGTAAAAGCTGCCGCCTGTAGTGCCAGCATCCCATATGGGCGCTGGTTCGAGACCCGGCTGCTCCACTTTTCATCCAGCTCTCTGCTGTGGCCTAGAAAAGCAGTAGAAGATGGTTCAAGTCCTTGGTCCCCTGCACCCACGTGGGAGATCCGGAAGAAGCACCTGGCTCCTGGCTCAGGCCGTTTCAGCCATTTGGGGAGTGAACCAGCAGATGGAAGACCTCTCTCTCTCTGCCGCTCCTCTCTCTATGTAACTGTGACTTTCAAGTAAAATAAATAATTCTTTTTAAAAAATGAGCTATTTAAGTGACCTGTTAGTTGAATGAGAAAACAAACATCTGTTTTGTTAAGCAAGATTGTGGAGGCCTGTTCGTTACAGCAAGTAACGTGAGCCTCTTCCATTACTTCTTTGGAAAGAATAACTCTGGCTCATGTGCAAATCATTTGCCTCTCTAACATCTGGGTGATGGATGAAAGTGACGGAAGATCCTTTGTTCATTCCAAGTCATGGATGCCATGAGAAACGATTAAAGCAACGTGGATTTGAGAAGCCTTACTCTGTGTGTGTGTGTGTGTGTGTGTGTGTGTGTGTGTTTGGGGAGATGGTGGTGGCTATCAATCTAGAGGGGGCAGCACAGTCGTTGGACATTGCAGGAAGCCCAATGCATTCCCACAGCCGGCAGCTGTGCACCCCGTGTGGGCTCTGCGCCCCGTGTGGGCTCCATGAGGGCAGGTGGCATATTTGCTTCATTGTTAACAACCTGTGGGCAGCAGAGGAAGAATAACTGGCAAAAAAGATTATTCCTCCACAATATTCATTAAGTAAGTTTGTAAAGGCATTTTGACAACTCTTTCTGTCTGCCAACAATAAAACAGTTCTGTGAGACAGTGGATTTTCCAGTAGTGAGGTTTAGCTGCAGACTCTGGGTGAACACAGATGTTCATCTGCCTTTGACATCACCGATGCTCTCCAAGGAGCCTAGGAGGGTGACAAGGTCTGGGGAGAATGGAAAATCTATCTGCTTGTATCTTCCTGGGACGCATAGGTGGTCCCCATGGGCCAAAGAACTCTGTAAGGGAAAAGAAATTGTGGCGGGGCTTAGAACTTGGCAGTTTAAGAAAAATCTCAGCTGAGCCAGCCGGGGCTGACTTCGATGATTTTTAGGGAAGGGCTGTCTGAATTTTGAAGACTACAGAGGAGACCCTGAAGGTGTCAGGATGAGACCACCTCTGGACATCAGGCCTGAGGGGAATTTCTCAGTAGTTTCCATACCCCTCCCCCATGGTCTTGTTTTATACTGTCCCTTACCTCTGCTGTTCCTTCTCCCACAGCATTGTTAGTTTCACTGCAGCCCTGTCCACTTTTTCCCCAGGCAATGATTTAATCTTACATCACATCCATCCCTGGGAGCTTTAATCTTGAACAATCCCTCCCCCCTACCCGCCACCACCCCCGCCAAAAAAAAAAGAAAGAAAAAAGAAAAACAATTGCATGGAGAAGGGAGGCTGTGTCTTCAGTCATAACCCTTGCTCCTTCCGCTGCTCCTCTCCACCAGCCCACCATGTCTGTAACTTATTTTCCTCTTCGTCAGATTTAGGGCTCTTCTCTCAAACACTGCGTCCCATCCATTCTGGTTAAGCGACACTAACTACATTGTAAGTAATAGCCCGCCCGCAGCTATGTCGCTAACGGGGCTGTGTGTGCCTGGGTTATGAATGGGCCCGTCCTCAGCGGCAGTCACACCGCTCTGGGCTGGGAGCTCAGCCCATCTTGCAAGGTCAGACCTCATCGGTTTTTGGACAGTGGGGAAATCTCCTAGGCAAACCCACGACGCGACCTAATGGGCTGCACTATGGAAGATTCTCTCTCCTGGGAGGTGATGCCTTTTCCTTCTCCTGGTCCAGAGTCACCTATGAATCTGAAAGACCAAGATTTAGGCATCTGTATGGGACACTCTAGATTAACCCCAATTTCTACCTCCCGGCCCTAGACAATATATACAAAGGATATCAAGGATACCCTTACCTGCCAACACCTGTAAACACAGTTCATGTCCATCGAGGCTAGCAAAGCATCAGACACGGAGTCGGCACTCACGAAGCATTGCGATGAAGAACTGCCTTATTTGATTGAATGCCAGAGACTGTGCTGAGTGTTCTACACGTAATAGAGCATTTACTGTAGTTAACGCTCCTAGTGAACCTATGATTTAGGTATCGCCATTCTACTCTCGGCACTAGGGAGACTGAGTCTCCCCCAGGGTCCTCCCCCGAGGCTGCACAGCTCCGGGGAAGCAGAGCCATCCGTGCAGTCTGTCTGCCTCCACACCCCCGTGCCCTGAAGCACTGTATCCACGACTTCCTCCAAGGGAAGACGTTGCGTCTATGCCAGCTGTGTCTTAACATCACTGACATATCTGTGCCTGATCCAAGGAGTCCACGTGGATCTGCGACTGTGCGTGGGCCACGTTCACACGAAGAGAGAGGGAAATCATTTGGAAGTGGCTATGATGGTTTGGGAGACAAAGCGACCACTTTCCCTCCTCAGCTCAACCCAGCCACAAACCATACGGCAGATGGACCCCACTAGGTCCCCTGCCCCTGGACCTGTCAGGCACTCAGCCCCGCCCACCCTCACTCTGCCTGCCCACTTCCTCTGGTCCTAAACTTAGGACCCTTTGGCCTGTCTTGCTTAAAACTGAACTTTGTAGATTGTTCAGCTGAACGAGCCTTCCCCATGTTTTGGTCCTAGTTTTGCCAGGGACCCCTTCATCAAGGTTTGGCCCTAGCAGGTTCAGGTACAGTCCTCACCCCTGCAACATAGTGGCTTCTTAGACACCTACTTTCTTTTATCTTCATTGCATCATTCACCCAATGTGTATTTCCTGGGCACCTACTATGGGTCTCTACTTAGCCTTGAGAATATATTGGTGAACATGACCTGTGTGGAACCAGCTTTCAAGTTGTTTGCTGCCTGCTGGAGAGACAGATAAGTAAACAGACAAACATCATAGACATTAGGAGAGAAAAATAGCATGTTAAAGCTTGAGGCAGAATTCCTGAAATTGGAGAGCTCTCTTCTATTTAGCAATACACTTTCACAGACCATCTATGATGAAAAGACAGGCCCCAGGGCCCAGCCTGCCAGGACGGGGGGAGAAACAAGGAGTTGCTCTGCCTTATAAAAAGAAATTTCTAGTCCACTTAAGTAGCCCTACTGGGAAGAACCAAAAGACAAGAACTGATAGAAATTGGGAAAGTCAAGGGCATTTGGCAAGCAGAGAACACATTACAAGGGAGAGGCAAAAAATCAGAGAAGTCAGTGGTGGTGGTGGTTATATCAAAGGACTTTTAAGAACCAGTGTTTGGGGGTGAACATTTGGCTCAGTGGTAAGATACCACTTGGGATGCCCACAACCCCTACCAGAGTGTGTGGATTCAAGGACCCATTGTTTCCAATCCAGCTTCCCACTAAAGCACACCCTGGGAGGCAGCCTGGGTCTCTGCCACCCATGTGGGAGACTCAGATGGAGTTCTATACTCCTGGCTTTGACTTGGCTTAGCCCTGGATGAGTCCAGGCATTCGGAGAATGAACCAGAGATAAAAGATCTCCTCTCTCTTTCTCTCAAGCTGACTTTCAAATAAATAAAATAGAAACACATTAAATGAATACATTTTAAAAAAGAGCTAGTTTTTGTTTTAAGTTCTTTGCTGGGGCCGATGTTGTAGCATAGTGGGTTGACCTGTGACACTGGTATCACATATGGGTGCTGATTCATGGCCCAGCTGCTCCCCTTCCAATCCAGCTCCCTGCCTGGAGAAGCAGTGGAGGATGGCCCAAGTGTTTGGGCCTCTGCGCCCACATGGGAGACCTGGATGAAGCTCTTGGCTCCTGGCTTCTGCCTGGTTGTTGTGGTCATCTGACTTTCTTCCTTCCTTTCTTCCTTCCTTCTCTCTCTTTCTCTGTCTCTCTGTATAACTTTTTTAAAAGATTTATTTATTTGAAAGAGTTTGCACAGAGAGAAAAAAAGAGGTGGAGAGAGAGAGAGAGAGGTCTTCCATCCACTGGTTCATTCCCCAACTGGCTGCAATGGCTGGGGCTGGGCCCATCAGAAGCCAGGAGCCAGGAACCTCCAAATAAATAAATAAATAAATAATAAATAATAAATTAATAAATCTCTAAAGAAAGTGAAGTTCTCTGCCTTGTCTTATATCTATAGCGTTTGTTGGTGGTTTGGGGGAAATGTTGGACCAAGCAACAAACAGAAACAATATCTTTTTCACATCACTTCTCTGTTGAGACCAGAATGACAGAGGAACATGACACCAAGAGAGGCGGTAACCCTGGAATTACAGGCAGTAGTTGGTGACATCAGGAGCAGAGACTCAAAACAGAGCTCAGGGGAAGTGCAGAAGCACCTGCAGCTGTGATGTCGAGGACAGCCCCCCAAACTCACGCTCGGCTCTCCTCAAAGAGACACCCTGCAGTTCAGCCCTGCCTATTGGAATCCCCCAAACACTTTACCATAGAAGGGGTCCTCAAGCAGTTCATAGAAAACGTGTATTACAACCAAACTGCACACATACTTCAGAATTTTTTACATCAAATAAATTTATCCTTTTATCCTCTTTTCTATGAATTTTTATAAATGCACTTGTAGACAGATATTCAACCCCAGCATTTCATTTGTGGAAGTTAGGACCCAGGCATCCATGTTTTTTGAATCAGAGGATGTGATGTTTGGAGGCCCACCTCGATGCCACTATAGCATGGTAACTGCCAGAGAAGCATAGTAAAGAGATCTAAAGAACAGAAATGGGGGCTGGCATTGTGTCATGGTGGGTGAAGTCATCACCTGTGGTGCTGGTAAACCACGTGGGCGCTGGTTTGTGTCCCAGCTGCTCCACTTCTGATCTATCTCCCTGCTGATGCACCTGGGAAAGCAGCAGCAGAAGATGGCCAAAGTGTTCAGGTCCTTGCCACTCATGTGGGAGACCTAGATGAAGCTTCTGGCCCTGCCCTGGCCATTTCTGCCATTTGAGGAGTGAACCAGCAGATGGAAGATCTCTGTCTCTGTCTCTCCCTCTCTCTCTGTGATTCTGACTTTCAAATAAATAAATAAACCTTAAAAAACACAGTGATGAAATAATGGCAGATGGAAGTGACAGCGAAGCCAGAAGCCTGAAGACTGAGTGGATCTGAACCATGCAAAGGAAAAAAGAACTGTGACAACGTCCCAGGAAGGGGGAAGGAGCAGAAATCAGAGGAGGAATTCAAACTGTCCAAGACTTTCAGGAAGGCGAGAATGTGGTCTGTGCTGCTGTGTGGGGCAGTAGGAGAGGTGGCGAGTTGAGTGTTGGTGGCGAAAAGCACAGAGAAGAGGAATCCAGGTTGTGGAGAGTCATGTGTGCACAAAGCAAAGAAACAGATTCCTTCCACTTCCCTGGAGCTCCAGAAGGCAACACCTCTTTCCTCTACCTTCTGCTGCGTAGCAAAAACCACTCCATAACTCAGAAGCTTAAAACAATGGAAGGGTCATTGCTCACAAGACTGTAAGTCTACCAGGTGGGTCTGCTGATGTGAACAGGGCTTCTCATCTTGACAGAGCTCGGGCATGTGATGGCGGCCAGTGGCTTGTCCAGGGTGTTTCGCTCCTTTGTGGTTGGGATGGGCTCTTGGCTGTGGCAGTGGAGTGACTGGGCCGTGGGTCTCCCACAATCCAGCAGCTAGCTCAGACTTTCCAAGGGGCAATGACTTCTCCAAGACAGAGAGTAGAAGTCCACAAATGCTCTTGAGTTCCCGGAGGCTTGGAACCGACCCGTTATCACTTCTGCTGGGTTTTATTGGCCAAAACAAGTGAAAGAAAGATTTGGTCTTGATTTAAGGGGTAAGAAAATAGAAAGACTCCTTATGCTGGGGAGGAAAGCCAAGTCCCAGTGTGAGAGGCACAGATACAGACAGGCAAAAACCATTGTAGCCATTTTTGCAACTGACCACACTCCCATCATGACCCTAATGGCCTCCATGCTGTCTTCAGAGTTTGGAAGTGGGACAGGGCTTAGGCACAGGCTGTCTTTCTGGAGCTGGATGGAGCACAAAGCCACAACCTGCACTCTCCAGCCAGCCATGGGCTGAGCCAGGCCCCCCGTCTTCACGTGCCATTGATTTCCTATTTTCCATCCTCTGACTTTCCAATGTTGTTTTCCTTAACACCACAAACTGCCGGTTGCTTTGTGTGTCTCCAGGCCTCTGTGGGCATTTCCTTTTACATCAGCTCACAAAGAAGCTGCGGCCTCCCTCAGGCAGCCAAGGTGAGTGTCAGGATGAGGCCAGTGATCACAGGCCTTGCCGGTGACAGCAGGTGGGGATTTCCAAAGGAAAGCTGAGTCCTCGCACAACGATCCTTCTGAAAGACAGAGTGCTGCCTCCCAGGCACCCCGAGGCCTCTTCCCTCCTCCCCAGGACGCGTGATGAGTCTCATCAACACCTGGCTAGTGGGCCCCCCGGGCACATGGCAGCCACACCACTCCTCAAAGTAGACATTCACAGTGAGGATGGCAGTCTCCCTTTAAAGAATATTTTATTTATTTTTACCTCTTTGAAAATCAGAAAGAGAGATATTCCATCTCCTGGTTCACTCTCCAAATGCCCGCAACATCTGGGGCTGGGCCAGGCTGAAGCCAGGAGCTGGGAACTCAATTGGGGTCTCCTACCTGAGTGGCAGGGACCCAAGAACTCTAGCCATCACTGGCTGCCTCCAAGGTGCACAATAGCAGGAAGCTGGATCAGAAGCAGAGGCAGGAGGTGAACCAGGCACTCCAAACTGGGCTGCAGGCTCTGGGAGCAGTGGCTTAACCAGCTTTACCATAGCATGCACCCCAAGTCTCGGTTCATTACCACATCCAGGCTGGGCTCTGTGCTTGACGAACAATGGACAGGAAGGCAAGGAACACTAGGAAGGGGAAATGGTGCCTTAGAGGACAAACTGAAGGAAAATACTCATTTGGGTGAAAGAGAGAAAGGTCTGGGAGGCATTTTAGGACACGGGCTTCGTGTTCTAGAAGGAGCAGCACTGGTGGGGACCTGAACTCCTGTCCCTCTGTTTTGAGGAAATAGTAAGAAACGCAGGGCTTAAAATTCAGCAGGAAGGCATTGGGTTAGATGACATGGAGAGCATTCTCTCTGAAAGAGCTGTATTGAACAGGAAACAGGACAGGGATTAGACATGGTTTCTGCCCTCAGAAAGTTTCCCGTATCGCTAGAGATCCCAAGCAAATAAAGAAACTGGACCAGCATAGCTTCTGTCCACACACAAGTGATTTTACAGTAACTGTAACCACAACCAAAATTTAAAGGAAGGGCCAGCATTAAGCCACCGCCTGCAAAGTCTGCATCCCATATGAGCACCAGTTTGAGTCCCGGCTACTCCACTTCCGATCCAGCTCCCTGCTAATGAGAAATCAGTGGAGGATGGCCCAAGTGCTTGAGCCCCTGCATCCTCGTGGGAGACCCAGATGAGGCCCTAGTTTTTGGCTTTGGCTTAGCCCAACACTGGCTGTAGCAGCTATTTGGGGCATGAACTAACAGATGGAAGTTCTCTCTCTCTCTCTCTCTCTCTCTCTGTCTCTCCTTTTCTCTCTATAACTCTGACTTTCAAATAAATAAACAGATCTTTAAAAAATGTACAGGAAAACCAGTTAGATGAACTCTTAACAGCAGTGGTAGAACTTGAGTGCAGAAGCGTTTGTAGAGCCAAAAGCAAGAAGATTGCAATGCAAAGGAGCTAAGGTGACCTACTTGGTCCTAATGTTCTCCTCAATCCTGGGCAAACTGGCATGACTGGTCACCCCACAAGAACCATGAATCAAATACTGTGTGGGAACGTTAGAGACCACTGTCTTCAGGTCAAGGGCCACCTTGAGAAGTGGTAAGGAGAAGGCGGCCTGGGAAGGCACCTGCCAACCTGCTCACTGCATCATGCCAGCCCTGGGAAGACAGTGTGACTTCCCCCGCTGCTGTCACAGGTACCCACGTGGCACACACTACTCTTGGAAGTTCATATTTTTGTTCTGCTAGGTGACTCAGAAGACAGCGCCTTCCCTAAGTGAGCTCGTGAGACAACCATTCGTGGCACAGTAATTTTATTTGAAAGCATTTATCTTCCAACATCCTGAACATGGTACAAACTCAGTGCGTGCTTCTTGGGTGGACGGATGAATGCATGGATGCATGGACACGAGGGTGGGTGGAATGATAGTAGATAAATGGAATAGTGGCTTGGTGAGTGGAATGATGGATTGGTGAATGGATAAATAGAGGAACTATAAATGAGTTATGGTGGCTAAAATAATAAATAAAAGTAGAACTGATGTATACAGAAAAAAGTATAAAATAAATAATTTTTGAATGTGACATTCTAATATTATTTTTTCTTTTTAAAAAATTTATTAAAATTATTTGAAAGGCAGAGTTACAGAGAGAGAGACACACACACACACACAGAGAATTTCAAACCACTGGTTCACTCCCCAGTTGGTCACAATGGCCAGTGCTGAGCCATACTGAAGCCTGGAGACAAGAGCTTCTTTGGGGTCTCCCATGTGGGTACAAACCTCCAAGCACTTGAGTCATTTTCCATTGCTTTCCCAGGCGCATTAGCAGGGATCTGAATTGGAAGTGGAGCGGCCGGGACTCAAACCAGCCCCCATACGGGATGCCCGTGCTACAGACAGCAGCTTAGTTCACTACACCACAGTGCCAGCCCCCCTAATATTGTCTTCAGGCAAACACATGCTGTAATCATGCCATGTCTCCAAATCACGTACAGCATGGTTACCAAAACTTCCTTACCTCCAAACTCCTCTACTCTCTCTTTCTCCCTCCAAAAAATTTCCAAATCCTATGTGACAGCCTGTATAGTCTCAGTAGCTCCATCTGCACAAACGAGAAGGTTGCTTCACATAACCCTGGGAGTGCCTTTCAATGCTAGGATCTCTGTTATTTTTTGAAGTGAAGAAACGCAAGACAGCTCAAGAGCAGAAGAACGGTATTTGGGGCACACCCACAATTTCCAAGCTGGGAACCAATGAAATAAGCTGGTATATTCTAAACAGTTGAGGGCCCGGCTCCTTTTCTTCTCACTCGAGAGCTAGAGAGCACTAGGAGGTGAGAAAGCAATATGTGGGCAGGCTCGCCTCTTGGTGCTAGCCACAGAGCCTCTGCTCCAGCCCTCCTTGAGCTGAGAAGTGAGGCTGGAAAGAGCATGCGTGGCCATTGCTGCCTTCAGTCTGGCTCCATGTGGCTGGTGTGAAGTTGTACATTTAGCAGCTAAGGCAGTGGGCTCCCCAGGATAATAGCAGCTGTTCGAGTGCACATTAGCACTCGAGATGCTTTACGAGAGGAATGAGAGTATCGCCCAGTTTCTTTATTTTTTATTTTTTGCCTGGCTGAATCAATAATTAAGTGTATTCTAATAGTGCAGTTTTGCTCGAGATTCTCATTTGGCTCAGGCATTAGGTCTAAATGAAATATTTAGTTGACAGGATACAGTTATGAAGCAAAACCACATTTCTGTCTGTATACTTTAATTTTTCTAATGATGAGAAACCACAGTCTGTCTTCCAGCCCTGGATGTGGTGGCTTTCCTGTCAGTCCCTCTTCCAGAGAGAAGATAAAAATCCCTCTTCCCCTTGCAAGAAAAATGAGAGTGTCAGATCCTGGTGACCACCATCAGCTGGGGCCTGGAGCGATGAGAAACTCCTACTTCCACCCATCGTGTCCTAATGCAAACAGACTCATCACGGAGGCACGCTGGGACCTGCGCCTTAGGCGGTGCAGAAAGCAAAGGAGCTGGGACTGTGCAGGGGCAGCACGGGGGCCCCCCGAAAGAGGGATGCGCAGGCAGCTACCATCTCAGCAACAGGGAGGTGCGCAATGCACACGGTGACGTCAGGCGGGGAGGTAGCATGTCAGACAGGGCATCCAGGGCACTCCAGTGCTCCAAGCTACAAAATGCACAGCTCCCAACCCAGAGGCCAGTCTGGGCAGGGCACCCAGCAGCCTCTGCTTGGTGCTTAGAGAGAGCTGAGCCTGGGAGGAGGCACAGGCAATAAGGGCTAGCGGGGCAGGCTGCAGCTCGTGGCAAGCCTACAACCCCAGCTTGCACTGTTGTCTTGCTGCATCCCACCAGGAGTGTCCCTTCACCCCCCTGCCCTTACTCCCTCAGCTGCTGCTAAAGCACCAGGGTTTCAGAAGCCCTGGCTTCTTAGGATCTGGTTCCAGCAGGCAGAGACAATGAGCCGACGCCTCAAGTGCATTCCTGCCTCGGTACAATCTTCCCTCCATTCATGGGCACTGTGTCTGAGCCACACCCATTCATGGGCACTGTGTCTGAGCCACACCTCTTCCACCTTACTTCACCTAGTCCACCTTGGCAGGCAGTTAGTTACCCAAGCTTCTTTGTTCCCTTCTTTCAGGTCCAAATAGGGCCCCTAATAAAATATTTTCTTAGAAGTGGACATTGTGACATAGTAGGTCAAACCTCCACCTGGGACACCCACATTGGAGTGACTGACTTGAGCCTTGGCTGCTCCCCCACCAACCCAGCTTTCTGCAGATGTGTTTGGGAGGCAGCAGATGATAGCCCAAGTACTTAAGTCCCTGCCACCCATGTAGGACACTTGGATGAAGTTCATGGCTCCTGGACACAGCCTCACTCAGCCCTGGCTATTGTGGGCATCTGGGGAGTGAACCAGTGCATGAGATTTCTCTCTCCTCTCTCTTGCTCTCTCTTGCTCTTGCTCTCTTGCTTTCTGCCTTTAAATAAATAAATAAATAAATAAAAATATTTAAAAAATTTTATGTATTTATTTTTTATTTAGTAAATATAAATTTCCAAAGTACAGTTATGGATTACAATGGCTTCCCCCCCGCATAATTTCCCTCCCACTCGCACCCCTCCCATCTCCCGCTCCCTCTCCCATTCCATTCAGATCAAGATTCATTTTTAATTATCTTTATATACAGAAGATCGATTTAGTATATATTAAGTAAAGATCTCATCAGTTTGCACCCACACAGAAACACAAAGTGTAAAATACTGTTTCAGTACTAGTTATAGCATTACTTCATATTGGACAACACATTAAGGACAGATCCCACATGAGAAGTAAGTACAAGTGACTCCTGTTGTTGACTTAACAATTTGACACTCTTGTTTATGGCATCAGTAATCTCCCTAGGCTCTAGTCATGAGTTGCCAAGGCTATGGAAGCCTTTTGAGTTCGCCGACTTCAATCTTATTCCGACAGGGTCATAGTCAAAGTAGAAGTTCTCTCTTCCCTTCAGAGAAAGGTACCTCCTTCTTTGATGGCCCTGTTATTTCCACTGGGATCTCACTCACAGAGATCTTTCATTTAGGTCTTCTTTTTTTTGTTTTTGCCAGAGTGTCTTGGCTTTCCATGCCTAAAATACTCTCATGGGCTCTTCAGCCAGATCCGAATGCCTTAAGAGCTGATTCTGAGGCCAGAGTGCTATTTAGGACATCTGCCATTCTATGAGTCTGCTGTGTATCCCGCTTCCCATGATGGATCATTCTCTCCCCTTTTGATTCTATCAGTTAGTATTAGCAGACACTAGTCTTATTTGCGTGATCCCCTTGACTCTTAGACCTATCAGTGTGATCAATTGTGCACTGAAATTGATCACTTGGGACTAGTGAGATGGCATTGGTACATGCCACCTTGATGGGATTGTATTGGAATCCCCTGGCATGTTTCTAACTCCACCATTTGGGGCAAGTCCGATTGAGCATGTCCCAAATTGTACATCTCCTCCCTCTCTTATTCCCACTCTTATATTTAACAGAGATCACTTTTCAGTTAAAATGTAACACATTTTTTAAAAAGATATTTATTTATTTGCTTGAAATTCAGAGTTACAGGGGCAGACATTGTGTTGTAGTGGATAAAGCCTCTTCCTGCTGTGCCAGCATCCCATATGAGCACTGGTTCAAGTCCCAGCTGCTCCATTTCTGATCCAGCTTCTTGCTAAGACCTGGGATAGCAGTTGAAGATGGTCCAAGTCCTTGGGCCCCTGCATCCATATGGGAGACCTGGAAGAAGCTCCTGACTCCTGGCTTCAAAGGGCCCAGCTCAAACCATTGTGGCCATTTGGGGAGTGAACCAGCAGATGGACGACCTCTCTCTCTCTCTCTCTGCCTCTGCCTCTCTGTAACTCTGCCTTTCAAATAAATAATCTTTAAAAAAAAAAAGGTCAGAAAGTCAGAGTTACAGAGAGAGAGCATGAGATTTTCCATCCACAGCACCAGCACCCATAATAGATATCTTTTTAAAAACAATGTTTTCTCATGTTCATCCTAAACTCACTCAGCAGATACCCGGCCATTTCTTGAGAGTATGTGTGCCTTGGGATCCCTCAGGCCAGTTCCTTGCCCTCTCTTCTTACCTCGGCTCTGGCTGTGCAGGTGGGAGAGCTCTGGATGACACTGCCTCTGAGCCAGGGCATTGTGTGCACCTTTCCCTGTGTCCCTGGGTCACAGGCCCAGGTTGGAACCGACATGGTGCCAGGTCACAGAAGAAGAACAGATCAGAGTCACACATGTTAAGCCCACAATGGCTGCAGATCACTAATTATTTGCACAGCTTGCTTTTCTGAGTGCATCTATTTTAGATAAATATTTTGTATACATTTGCTCTCGAAATGAGAAAAGGAGGGAGGGGTGGAAAGGAAAGAAAGGCATGCCATGTTGTTCTTGAATCCAGGCTGGCTGGCCCGCTCTCGCATTGTTTGAAAAGTCAATCCATTCATCTCCAGCAAAGTGGGCAATGCAGAAAAGTGATATTTCTCTAATATTTGCTCAGCCTATTGTGTCTCGCCATGCATTCCCAGGTGCACGGCTTTTGGGGAGAGTTAATCACTGTGTCTTAAGGCCTCTTCGGTTGTGCCATTTCTGGGCAGGAGGCATGGGAATTGTGTGTGTGTGTGTGCGTGTGTGTGTGTCTTTCATTTCGGTTGCAGCTGAGCAGGTTGCTGCCTGTTACCTAAGGCCTATGCACACATGGTCAGGGGCAAGGGTGGAGATGGCAGGAGAGGCCTGTGACCGGGGAGGGTTCTTTTCTGAGCATCTCTAGGTGGAGAGGAGGTGCATGCTGGGAGAGGGACTCGTGGAACCGCCTGCGGAGGTGAAGCTCTGCAGGCTTGGCTAGTTGCCATAGTGGGCATCATCAGAAAACTCTTCTGCAATATTTAGTGTTTGTGATGCCTTTCACAGCAGTGCTGCATTTTGATCCCACCGGCAACTCTGGAAGGTGAATAAGGTGTTGGTGCCATGCCCAGCTCACAGTCAGACCAGCTGAAATCCAAGAAGATGAACTACGTTGCCGGAGGTGGCCCGGCAATACCTCCAGGCCACGAGACGCCCAGCCGGTAGTAGGAAAAACTAGAAATGAATCACTTCAGAGCTGCCAACTGTTGATCAAAACATACTCCAGCAAGGGAGCAAAGAGAAAACTCACACCATGGCTGTTTCGCACCCACTCTGCAGAGGGTTTGCCTCGCCGCCCCCACCCCCTTGAAACACCTTGATGCCAGTGTTTGCTTGTGACCTACTGGGAACACAGTCCCCACTCCCAATACTTCCTTCCATGTGACACAGGGTGCCCAGGTCCTCTCCACTCTCACCTACGCCTGCCCAGAGGGAGTTACCAACTTTCCCACTTGGCGATTCTTGGGGAAGAACTAGCTCTGGGAGGTTCAGCCCCTCACTCTTTGATTTTGAGCAACAGGTTTGCCTGCAGGGGCCATGCACTCTGGTCTGCTTCCAGTCTTTCTGGAAGCTTCCATGGGAACAGGCTATGCTGGGGAGCTGCTGGGGGAAGTCATCACGCTCTGCCTGAGGTGCTGACCCAGTCTCCCTGATTCTGGTCTGCTTTCTGAAAGTCTACTCTTTTTTTAAAAAAAGATTTATTGTATTTATTTTAAAGACAGAGTTACAGAGAGAGGTAGAGAAAGAGAAAGAGATCTTCCATCCGCTGGTTCACTCCCCAAATGGCCAGGAGCCAGGAGCTCCTTCCGGGTCTCCCACATGGGTGCAGGTGCCCAAGGTCCTGGGCCATCTTCTACTGCTTTCCCAGGCCACAGCAGAGAACTGGATCAGAAGAGGAGCAGCCGGGACTAGAACTAGTGCCCATATGGGATGCTGGTGCTTCAGGCCAGGGCTTTAACCCTCTGCACCACAGCACCGGCCCCTGAAAGCCTACTCTTGTCACATGTTTAAGTCATGTCCTTAAACTAATGCTAATCGATAATCAAGGTGATAGTGTTGACCTCTGCCTTCCACCTCCAGGAAGGAAGGAAAGAAGGAAGGGAGTAAGAGAGGAAGGAAGGAGGGAAGGGGGGGAGGAAAAAAGAAGGGAAGAGGGAAGGAAGGAGGGAAAGGAGGGAGGGGAGAAGGAGGGGGGGAGAGAGGGAAGTGAGGGGCTGGGAGGGAGTATGGGAGGAAGGAGGGAAGGAAGAGAGGGGAAAAGAAGGGAGGAAGTGTGGGAGGAAGGAAAGTGGACCCAGAGCAGGATCAGCTGGGGTCTTGGTCTCCTGCTGGCAGCCGCGACCAGCAGCCGAGATGAGGCCCATTAATCAGCAGCTCTGCCAGGCCCAGTTGTTATTGGTTATGTTTCCTCTGACACTACATTTTCTCCTGACTTGAAATATATGTCATGGCTTAATCCACCGGATGAATGATCTGATGTGCAACCATCTCCTCCGTCCCGCCGCCACTTTATGAAAATGCCCCGCCAAGTCTGATAAAAGGACGACTGTAAGTTTCGAACGCTTGCGACTGCGTCAGATAAAAGCCCAGCGCCAAGATTACTGGGATTTCAGGCCAGCGGCAGATTAGCAGGGGACAGAAGCCCATTTGGAGGCCCGTCCAGTGCAGGTGACATCTGCCTTATAGATCATCACCAGCAGCTTTCCAAGAAGAAAAACGTGTGCCTTACCGTTATTCGCGTGCCGCGAGGGTGGCAATGCGATGCCCTCGGATAAGCCTCCCTCCCAAGCCCCTGTCTCCCTGCAGAGCCCTGCCTGGTCCCTTTGCTCAGGACCCCGTTGAGTGGAACCAATCATCTTTTCCTTTATAAATGTGAATTCCTTTAATATTGGACCCAATTTTATAAAATTGATACTATTACCCATAGTTAGCTAGAAATAAGAACATTGAAACTCTAACATGTAGGATAACTTGTTACACAACTAAGTAATAGTTATACAACTAAGTAATAGTTGCACAACTAAGTAATGATAGAGAAGGGGTTTGAATCAAGATAGTTCTAGAGTTTAACACTGTAACCATAATATGACATGTCATCTCTTATCAAATGTGCCAGTGAGGCCGAGCATCCTACAGATGCAGCTCAGATTCTAACTTAGCTGATTCACCAAGGGGAGACCACGCACGCCCCCGAGCCTCCACTTCCTCTCTGGCAAAATAGGGGAAAAACAGAACCACTGTGTGCCATTATTTTAATGATTCAATAAAGCATAGTAACTTGCTTTCAAAGTGTTTGTCCTTACCCTCCCAGTTCCCATCAGATAAATTATTTTTCTTTTGTTTTCACTTTCTTAGAGATTTGCTTCCTTTTCTTTCACAAATCGTCTGTTGATTGATTTTTTAAAAAAAAATATTGGTCCACAAGATCTATAACTTCCAAGAGCTCTTTCTTTCTTGTTTTCCCATTGTTCTTAAAAGAAAAAAAAAGCTTGTTCTTGTCTCGTGAATACAAATCTTCTCTTATCTCTCCACAGACTTCATGGACAGTTTTCTCACTCGCGTCGCTCTCTTCTCTGGATTTTGCTCCCTGGGAGGTTGAGCCCTGCCTCTTGCCTTCCCTGAATGTCTGGCAATCCTTCCGAAGGTGGGGCAAGATGCGGACTGGAAGCTCCATGGATGGGCTGAGAACCACCATTCCTGAACGCTTCCGGGGTCCGTCCTAATCCTTAACACTGCAGTCTGCTGCCTATTTTCCAAGTAATCACTGCTAGTTCTCATCTTTTGCTGTCCACTGCTCCGCTCCCTTTGTCCTCATGAGTTCACTCCTTGATGGTCATTTTTCTAAGATATTTTATTTATTTATTTGAGAGGTAGAGCTACAGGCAGAGAGATGGAGAGACACAGAGAAAGGTCTTCCATCTGCTGGTCCACCCCTCAAACGGCCACAAAGACTAGAGCTGGGCTGATCCGAAGCCATGAGTCTGGGGCTTCCTCTGGGTCTCCCATGCAGGTGCAGGGGCCCAAGGACATGGGCCATCTTCTACTGCTTTCCCAGGCCTGGATCGGTGCATGTTGGTGAATGAAGCGTCCAGGGAGACTTCACGGGAGCTGCACAGGCTCCACCAGTCCCCATGGAGGAAGCGTTGCCCTTTAGGTGAGCCCCAGAATGAAGACACGTGGGGCAGCCCCGAGTCTACTCTGAAATATGGGGTCCAGGTGAGCCCAGCCCAGGACACCACTAACACTCACAAGCACAAGTCTGTTAAAGAGGGGGCAGGCACTTGGTGCCCCCGTCAAGACACTGGGACATCTCCATCCCATACCAGAGTACCTAAGCTTGAGTCCTGGCTCCAGTCCTGATTCCAGCTTCCTGCTGATGCACACCCAGGGAGACAGCAAGTGGTGGCTCAAGTGCTTGGGTCCCTACCATGCTCGTGAGAGACCCGGATTGCCATCTTGGCTCCTGGCTTTGACACAACCCAGCCCTAGCTGTTGGGGACATTTGAGGAGTGAACCAGTGAGTGGAAAATCTCTCTCTCTCTCTCTTTCTAATAAATAAAATAAATGTGTAATATGTTTATGGAAAATCTGGGGTGTGGTCAAAAGTAGCATAACCCTAAATAAAGGGGCATTATCCTTCTATATGCAGAGCCTGGTTCCTCCTCAGGAAGTGGTGCTCTGCAGGAGGCCACAGCTCAGCAGGAGAACGTGGCACCCAAAGGAGAAGACTCCCCAGGGGCTTCCGTCTCCACTGAGAATAAAGGCAGGCTCCTCCCCCCCCCCACCTGGTCCTCGGGCTCTGTACCTGCCAACCTCTCCCCGCCTGTCACTTGGCCTCATCCACCCTCTGACTTGGGTGGAGCTGGCCCCTCCGAGGGGCTCTGCACTTGCTCCTCCCTGGCGGAATGACTCCTCCTCCTTGTCGTGCAGTTCCTGTCCCAGTCATCTCCTAAGAAGGCCCTGCCCAGCCGTCTCTATGCCTTTAGCGGGTTTGGAGTAATGATGACGGTGAAGGACTCCTCAGCCCCTCTGATGGTATTTATCAACCTGCGGGGTTATTTCCTCACTTCCTCTACTAGAATTAGAGCCCCTTGAAGGCAGAGAACTTGTCAGCCTTCTTGGTTCCTGAGGCTGCAGCTTCTGAAGCAATGTCCGGTGTTTAGCAGACACTGAAATAACGGGTCGCAGTAGACGACCCAGGAAAGAGCAGCTGGGGCCCACAGGAGCGGACTTGAGTGCCGAATGAGGGCTCCAGGGCGTACTCGGTGAGCAGCAGGGAGCCACTGCAGGCTTCTGAGACGGAGCGAGGTCCTCAGTCACCCTCAGGAAGGGGAGCGTGGCAGCCAGAGTTAGGAGCGGAGCTGGAGAGCCCAGTGGATGCCGGCCGGCCGTGCAAGTCCAGCCGTGTTCAGGTGCCAGGTGCGGAGGGCCACGACTCAGGGGACGATGGTGGAAACATATTGAGACATGTGGAAGAGATCTGCTTTGCAACTTCAGCCTAGGCTGCCTCTTCCTCTGCCTCCAAAGGCCCAGCCCTGCCTCAGCTCCGCCCGCTCCCGACACCTGCGCTAGCACTGGCACTCCCTGAGAACCAGGCCGAGGGGTCGGCTGGCAGCTGTGGTGAGTGCCGTCTGCCCTGGCTGCTGCCTCTGCTCTACTTCTGGCCAAGGAGGGCCATTAACCTCCCGTTTAGTGCCTTCTCCTTTCTTCCCAGGTTGATTTTAAGCTTGGAGTTTGCAAGCACCGGCCACAATGGTTGTTTTGAATTCCCCAAAGCAAATTTAGAACCAGTCACTGAGTTAAGGCAGACGGGAGCCACTGTGCAGGTTCTGCCTGTATTAATAAGTCTCCCTGACAGCAGAAGGAAGTCTTTCCAGTCAATTCTTTGTAGTCAATTCCTGATCGTCGTCCTCCCGTTGTTAATATTGTTGTTAAACTCCAGAAGCCGTACTGAGTGGAAAGCTAATTATAATAATTAACAGAGAACTTCTGAACTTGTCAAACTGGTAATTATAAACCACAGGGACTTTTATCATTAATAGATGCCATGGAAAGTGAAGGCACAGGGGTGCTGGCAGGGAGAGGTGTGCGGGAGATGTTCCGGGCCAGAGCCAAATCTGAGTGCCCCCAGGACGTGAAGACGCAGCTCCTCCTGGCTCCCAGCCCACTGCCTCCCTGCAGCCGGCCCTGCGTCTGTCTGTACACACGCCTGCCCACCACTGCGTTTGTAAGGACCCTACCTTCTCCACCCTCGTCTCTCTCTCTCTCTCTCTCTCTCTCTCTCTCTCTCTCTCAGATGTACATCCTTAAGTAGAATCAGTTTTACTCCAAGGGGACTTTTATATTAGCTCATTCATTCATGCAACAAAATTGTAACGGGCATCCACCAAGTACTTGAGTTGACTTGAGGCACCAGAGAAAAATGAGGAGTAACACCCAGTACCTTTGCCGTGCAGAAGCTTTTTAGTTGGATGCAATTCCACTTGTCTATTCTTGCTTTCATTGCCTGTGTTTTGGGGGTCATAGCTAGGATATCTCTGTGCAGCCAATGTCTTACAGTTTTTTCTCTGTTTTCGTCTAGTAGTTTCATTAGCTTCCGGTCTTCCATTATGATTTGTAATCCATTTAAGTTGACTTTTGTATGAGAATAAGATAGGGTCCATGTTCATTCTCCTGTATGTGAATATTCAGTTTTCCCAAGTTGTGGCTTTACTCACAGTAACCAGGATATGGAGATAATCTAAGCATCCTGCAATGGATGCAGCGATTAAAACTGTGATCTATAGATAGAACGGAATCCTATTCAGCCATAAAGAAAAAGGAAAAGCTGTCCTTCGTGATGGCACGGATGAAACTTGAGAGCATTATGTTAAAGGAAATGAGCTGAGCCAGGCACAGGTATGACCTCACTTACACGTGGAACCCAGAAACTTCAGTAGGAAAGTGGTCACCAGTGGGTGGGAGCGGGGCGGGGCATTGTGCCAGGAAAGGCAGGTGACGGTCCAGGAGGACAAAGTGGCCGTTAGGCAGGAGGAATAAGTCATGGTGTTCACTTGCACAGCGAGGTGACCGTACCTGATAACTGTGTATTGTGTATTTCAAAACAGCTAAAAAGGATGTGAAATGTTTTTACGACAAACAAATGGTAAATATTGGGGGTGACAAATATGCTAATTACCCTGAGTTTTTAAAAAGATTTGTCTATTTATTCAAAAGACAGAAAGAGAGAGGGGGGGAGGGGGAGAGGAAGAGGAAGAGAGAGAAAGAGAGAGAGAGAGAACGGGGGAGAAAGAAAGATATTTTCCATCCACTGGTGCAATCCCAAATGCTCACAACAGCCAGGGTTGCACCAGGTCAAAGACAGAAACTCCATCTGAGTCCCCCACATGGGTACAGAGGCTCAAGCTCTTGGACCGTTGTCCTCTGCCTCCCCGGGAGCATTGGCAGGAAGCTGGATGGGAAGCAGAATAGTCAGGACTTGAACCAGTGCTCTGAGATGGGCTGCAGACATCCCAGAAGGTGGCTTAATCCACTGTCCCACAATGGCCATCCTAATTAGCCCGCATAGTTCAGTCCACAATGTGAATATATATTGAAATATCACCCTGTACCTATGAATATATAGTTATTATTTGTCAATTAAAACCAAAATAAAACTTTAATAAAGACACATTGCCTGTCTTCAAAGAGTTTGTAAATTGATGAATAATAATAGAGAAAAAATTAAGAGTCCTCTACCATAGAGTAGAATTGTGTAGCTGTTCCAATGAGGGCATTCACAAGGCACAAAGAGACAGGAGGGAGCGGGCATCTCAGCCGGCCAGAATGTGGAATGACCTGGCTATCACAGCCACACAGAACCAGGGACCCCAAGTCCTATTGTTGCAGCAGTGTTGTTGTTTTTTAAGCATTTTATAGTTACTAAATGCCTTTACGAACTAGAATAAAGCGAAGGGCTTTCAATTGGGAGCAAGCTCATTCATGTACACCTGCAAAACTATTGCTCACATTGCAATCGTCCACGGAGACCTCAACGTTCTTTCCACCTCTGTGAGGGACCCACAGGCCTGCAGGGCACTGAGCGCTTGTGCCTGGAACATAGTAGGTGCTCGGTAAAGCACAGCGCTTCCTGCAGCTCTCAGTGCTTCGCCGTCTGTGGAAGCAGGGGCGGCTCTGAAGAGCAAGCTGTGATAGGTCACCCTGCAGGTGATAGTCACCATGTGGCATTGTGCCTACAGAGCAGGCATCCCCCCGTGGCTTCCTCTCCCGCGACCCCAGTGCAGGGGGACCCTCAGCAGTGACTCTAGAAAAGGTTTCCTCTTGCTTCCTCAGGGTCTTGCAGGCCACCTATTCTGGGACCCCCACAGGAGGCCAGGAGGCCAGTCAGGCTCCCTGTCCCCCTCCCCATGCCACCTGCTCCTGGCTATGTACCTGCTTCCCTACTGCTGCCCTGTTCCCTAAGGGGGCGCCTTGGAGAGGCTGTCGTGACCTCTGCCCACCTCCTCCCCCCGCCCCCGCAATTTCCAGCCCTTCTCCCCAACAGACCACCCAACTAAACCTGCCCCCTAGACAAAAATGACCCCTGTGATAAGCAAGGGTGCTCCCAGGGCCCAGGACCTCCTTCCAACCAAATCAGCTCTCCCCCCCTCCCCCTGGAATGTAGATGTGGGTGGTGCCAAGAAAAGCAGCTCCCTGCAAAGCCAGCTCAGACTGCACCCCCAGCTCAGCTCCCTGCGAATGCAGAGGGCCACCGGGCCCTGGAGGGACCCATGGCAACGTGGCAGGAGGGCCACCACTGGCTGGTAGCCGCTCCCTGGCCAGCTGCGCACACTTTGACATGTGGGAGGCTTTTGTTGGCCGGGTAAGAGGGGCCAAAGCAGTTCAAGTAAGGGCAAGGCTTGTTTGGGTCTGTTTCAAAGTCCCAGGCCAGTTTGTATTTTTAGCTCAAGTTCAAAAATTGTCTGACAAACTTCAGAGACCTCCTGCCCAAAGGCAGCTCTGGGTTTTGGCTGGAACAAGAAAAAGACAGACCACAGGCCACAGAGGCACACTGAGAGGGGACCTGGGGGCCAACCACCAGGACACACGGAGCAGGGAGCCGGCCCCCGTGGAAGATCCGAACCGGTGCCTAGGACGCGTGGCCGGACGCCCGGCCACCTACTTCTGTGTCTCCTTTCAGGGTGCAAAGGGTCAGCCCAGCCTCGCTTATCTGGCTTCCTTCTTCCCAGAACCACAAAAGAGCCATTTCCTCCTCGAGAGCTTTTGTCTTCAGCAGGGGCCGCAGCTCATCCCGGGAGAAGCCATTGTCTCTGCAGAGGATTTTAGATGAGCCGCCGGCTTCTGGCGCCTTCTGCAGAGAGTCCTCGGTTCTCTTTGTGCTGCCCGGCTTTCCTGGACACAAACAACAAATGGTCCTATTCACCCTGGAGATAAGATTGTGCTTCTCCCAAAGTCACCGCTGTCCTCTCATGGCTTCTGAAACTGTTTGAATAATGAGGCTCCTGGAGAATTTGTGTTGTTTTATCCCTCTCTTCGCGGAGATGGGAGAGTCCCCAGGCGGGCACCGGCGGGCAGTGCCTACAGGGGGTTACCTGGGGCAGCTCACACAGGGCAGCAGCCCAAGAGAGCTTTTTGTTTGCTCCCTCGGTCTGAGCTCTACGGAGCTTCTTGAAATGTTTAGATCTATGCTGGTTTCTCTCCCTTTCATTTTTCAAATTATTTTTTTTTTCCTGCCAAGGCAAACAATGGCTCTTGCGCAAAGAGTTCCCCACCCTGCAGAAGCGGCGGAAACCTTCAGCCTGTGGTTGCTTTCCACAGGCTGCCGTGGCGGCTGCCGTGGCTCCAGGAGGAGGATTGCACGGGGAAGGGACAGGAGGCTGCGGGGCCGGCAGCCTGCGGTCGGCAGCCGGCTGGTTCTTCCCCAGCACTTCTCCGAGAGCTGCAGGACCTGGCTGGGAGTTCCAGCTGTGCTGCCTCCGGAGCCTGTGACCCTAGGCGAGGCTCTGTACTCCTCCAACTTCATTTTCTTAATCAGTTAGACTTGATGTCTGATTCTGCCAAGTTCATGTTTGTGATGAGGCACCGTGATGGACAGGAAAGCGCTTTGTGGACTGACGAGTGATATACAAATGTCAAGGGCTGCAACATTTTATTATCACAATCATCCTAATGACTGCCACCACTATCATTAGGCCGATAATCTGTGGGGAGTCTGTTTAAGGGTAAATAACTAGGTTTGTTTCCAGATTCCGATTTAAAGGCTGGCTCTGCCATTCATCAGCTGTATGACCTTGAACAAATTTATTAATTTTCTCTGTGCCTTAAATTTTTTTTTTATTTAACAGAGTTAGACAGTGTGAGAGAGAGACAGAGAGAAAAGTCTTCCTTCCATTGGTTCACCCCCAAAATGGCCGCTACGGCCGGCACTGCGCCAATCCGAAGCCAGGAGCCAGGTGCTTCCTCCTGGTCTCCGATGCGGGTGCAGGGGTCCAAAGTCTTGGGCCATCCTCCACTGCCCTCCCGGGCCCCAGCAAAGAACTGGACTGGAAGAGGAGCAACCAGAATTAGAACCCGGCGCCCATATGGGATGCCAGCACCGCAGGCAGAGGATTAGCCAAGTAAGCCACGGAGCTGGCACCTGTGCCTTAATTTTTAAAAACCGAGCATGATAAGATGCCACCAAATTCATAGGACTGTTGGGCAGCTGAAAGGCGGGAACACGGGTTAAGTGCCTGGAAAGCAGCCAGTTCTTAACAAATATTCGTCTCCCTTTTCTTTTTAACTTTCAGGCATTCCTCAATGTTTATTGAACAGCTATTACATGCCAGACCTGTACCACATGCTCAGGAGGCAAGAGACAAACATTGGAGGAATGTGCCATGTGGTCAAATTGACAAAGAAACAGCAGCAACCCAAGGGGCGAGGTGGTTTGCACAGCAAACTGGGAGAGAGCAGGTTAATTCTTTCAAGGAGCTCAGGATGACCTTGGCCTTAAAAGTGTGCACAGGATTCGCCAGGCAGAGAGGCCAGCTGAGGGCATTCCCAGCAGAGAAACTTTGTTCAGAAGCTCTGAAGCATGTACGTCTGCAGTCTGTCGAAGGCAGGAGATGGGGCTCGAGGCAGCAGGGGCTGGATTGGGGCGGCGGGGGCGGGGGTCCCTGCAAGCTCTGTGAAGGAGCCGGGCCTGTGTCAGGGTCTTGGGAAGCCCCTGAGATGTTGGTAGCAGAGAAAGGGTTGTGGGGGGATTGCGCTTGAGAAAGGCTGCCTGAGGAGGGACGAGCGGACTGACTGGAGCGGGAGCGGCGTGGGATAAGGATAAAGAGCATCAGCCGAGTGACGGAAATCATTCAGAAGGTACACGAGGTCCAAACGCGGTCACTGGCAGGGGGCGGGGGAGGTTCTGGACGTGGGGAAATTTAGATGTGGACGCCGAAGGAGCCGGGGTCGACTTGGGCGTCTGAGTGAGAAGAGGCAGGGTGGTGAGGCCCCTGACCCCCAGAGGGAGCACAAAACGATTCCCAGCTGTGCCTTCTTCAGAACACAGGGGAGCTGGGAGAAGCCGGGAATAGGTTCAAGCCTACGATCAACGAACGGGGCCCCTGCAATTAGATGAAATTAAGGGGTTCATGTTTTCAATGCACTTGGAAGAAAGGACTGTCCTTCATTTCCAATTAGTTTGTGTACTTTGGAGTACCCTCTATAACACAGAGGCCAAAGTACTTGTCTCCCATGGTCTGCACGTAACTACTGCATTCTTGCTGGTTTACAAGGAGGGAGAATCAGCCATCACTTCCTGGACCCCCCAGTGAGAGCAGCCTTAAAATTAGGGGAAGACCAGACATATTCCAGCATCTAAGATCTGTTCGGAAGAATGGACAAATGTCAATTTTAGTAGCACATGTGATAAGCCCGTCTCTGCACGACGAGAGCCCAAAACTGCACCACCAAGATTGATTCTCAGAGACACCATTTTGAGAGACGTACAGACTTCTATATAAAGACCAAGTCCATGTACGTCACTTGAAGTCTGAGCGAGGTACAAGCAAAAGAGGACAGGAGGAGGAGGTCCAGAGTCAGATATGTTTTGTCTCCTGTCACATGATTGCTACATCACATGACATGCGGTAGAATTGTGGACATTCAGCAATGCAAATATTAATGGAACTACAGACGTCTTGTATTTATACTCCTCTGTGTATTCCAAATCTTCTACCATGAACATACGTTATTTCATAATAGTAAAAATGTTAACTTAGCTTTAAGAGCAGGCAGAAGACTTGAATACACACAGGATAGGATATCCAAATTGCCAATAACCATATTAAAAACATACCCAATTTGGTTAAGCGTCATGAAAATATTATGTAAAATCACAATGCAGTGCCCCTACACATGCAATCAAATGGTAAGAGGGAAAGATGGAAAATATCAAGTGCTGGTATAGATGAGGGGTAAATGCAACTCCAGAACATTGTTAGTAAGAAGTATAAGTTCAGGCCGGCACCGCGGCTCACTAGGCTAATCCTCCGCCTTGCAGCGCTGGCACACCGGGTTCTAGTCCTGGTTGCCCCTCTTCCAGGTCAGCTCTCTGCTGTGGCCAGGGAGTGCAGTGGAGGATGGCCCAAGTACTTGGGCCCTGCACCCCATGGGAGACCAGGAGAAGCACCTGGCTCCTGACTTCGGATCAGGGCGGTGTGCTGGCTGCGGCGGCCATTGGAGGGTGAACCAACAGCAAAGGAAGACCTTTCTCTTTGTCTCTCTCTCTCTCACTGTCAACTCTGCCTGTCAAAAAAAAAAAAAAAAAATAAAAAGATAAAAAAATATATACTGTGGTCTTCTTGCTTCCATACAGATACCCAAGTGTTCTGACAGCACATGTAGAAGATTGTCCAAGAGGCCACACTTGTGCTGGAGAAGCCCGTGACACCGGCATTCTATTTGGGTTCTGGGTCAAGTCCTGGCTATTCCACTTATGATCCAGCTCCCTGCTAAGCAAAGGATGAATCAAGTACTTGGGTCCCTTCACTCGCATGGGAGACCTGGAAGAAGCTCCTGGTTCCTGGTTTCAGTCTGGCCCAGCTCTGGCCATTGCAGCCACCTGGGACGTGAATGAGTGGATGAAAGATTTCTCTTTCTGTCTCTCCGTCTCTCTCTCTCTGTAACTCTGCCTCTCAAATGCATAAATAAATCTTAAAAAAAAAGAGTAAGTATCTGAAACTAGGAATGAAAGGTGATATTACGACAGATCCTACAGAAATGAACAGAATGTGAAGCTATTATAAATAGTCTCATGCCAATATATTTCAAACTGTAAATATAACAGACATATTTTGAAAACCAAGCAGCCAACAAAACACACACACAACCAACATTAATACAATAAGAAAGAGAATATCTGAATAGTCCTCCATATGATGGAGAAATTAAATCCATAGTTTAAAATGTTCTCACACAGATACAGAGACAAATACTTCAGGCCTAGATAGGCCTCTGTAGTGAAACCTACAAAATTTACAAGAGAGAATAATAAATGTATAGAAACTTTTCCAGAGACTTTAAAAAGAGTATATATGCCCCCAAATAATTTAAGAGGTTAGGAAGCCTTGATACTAAAATCTGACAATACTATTACAAGAAAGGAGAAGTACATATCAATCTAATTCACAAACTTAGATATAAAAATCCTAAGGAATCCATGACTATATAGAAAAGAGATCATCAAGACTAAGAAAAGTTTATTACAAAAAATGGAAGGTTGATTTATCATTTGACAACAATGTAATTCACCATATTAACAGTGTGAAAGTAAAGCTAATATGATCCTGTCAATTCAAGAAAAAAAATTCAACACCTACTCATAGTATAAAAAAAAGTTTCAGCAACTTAGAAACAGGAGAGAATGGTTTTATGAGAAAAAGTAGCAATGAAAAACATCAAAACTCATTTTAATGGAAAATGTTGAAAGATTTCCCTTTGAAGTTTTTGAAGAGATAAACAAGAGAATGATGTATTTCTATTCAAAATCTGCTCAAGATTCCAGAGCTCAGTAAGTAGAAATAAAAAGATTAATAATTGTGAAGAGATAACTAAAAAGGTCAATGTGTGTATACGCTGTTCCTTTGTACACAGAAAATCCAAAAGAATATGTGAACAGAATTTTAAAAATTATTGGCAAAGTTGCTGGATACAAGGTAAACATACAAAATCAAGTATGTATGTATTTGTACAACATTAACAGAGAGTTAGAATATGAGTTATTTTTAGATTATAGTAACAAATTCATAAAAATATCCAGAATGTACAAATTATTCCTACTTATTGTGTATTCCCTAATGCTTTTATGAATAAGTCATCCACAAAGTTTAGTTTAGTTCACCTCAATCTCAATCAGAATTTCAGTGAATTTTCCTTTCTTCCTTTTGTAGTTTTAAAACTGAAAATCTTACTAATATTTATATGGAAGTGCAAAGGGTCAAGAAATTAACATATTCTATTTTTTTTTGACAGGCAGAGTTAGACAGTGAGAGAGAGAGACAGAGAGAAAGGTCTTCCTTTTCCGTTGGTTCACCCCCCAAATAGCCACCACGGCCTGCGCACTGAGCCAATCCAAAGCCAGGAGCCAGGTGCTTCTTCTTGGTCTCCCATGCGGGTACAGGGCCCAAGTACTTGGGCCATCCTCCACTGCACTCCCGGACCACAGCAGAGAGCTGGACTAGAAGAGGAGCAATCGGGACTAGAACCTGCGGTACTGGCACTGTAGGTGGAGGATTAGCCAAGTGAGCCACAGCGCCAGCGAAATTAACACATTCTAAAAGAACAAAAATGTGGATGGGCATATCACTAAGCATGAAAAATTTAGACAATGTGACATTATTACAAAGATCATCAATTGAACAATAGAAGATAAAAGAAGCCAGAAAGGTCATTAATTTTTTATATGCATGTAAGGACACTGCTTTTTTTAAAAAAGATTTTTTTTAATTTATTTGAGAGGTTGAGTTACAGAGAAAGGGAGAGACAGAGAGAAAGATCTCCCATCCGTTGGTTCACTTCCCAATGGCCGAAATGGCCAAAGCTGTGCCGATCTGAAGCCAGGAGCCGGTGCTTCTTCCCTGTCTCCCATGTGGATGCAGGGGCCCAAGGACTTCGGCCATCTTCTACTGCTTTCCCAGGCCATAGCAGAGAGCAGGATAGGAAAAGGAGCAGCCAGGAATAAAACCGGCGCCCATATGGGATGCCAGCACCGTAGATGGAGGATTAACCTACCGCATCACAGCGCCAGCCCCAAGGACACTGGTTCCTAACACTGCAGAGTAGTGGGAATAGGGCAATTTGTTCTTTCTTTTCCTTTCTTTTCTTTTCTGTTCTTTTCTTTTTTCTTTTTAAAGATTTAGTTAATTATTTGAAAGGCAGAGTTAGAGAGAGGGAGAGACAGAGAGAAAGAGAGATTTTCCATCTCCTGGTTCACTCAAGTGGCCACAACAGCAAGGACTGGGCCAGACTGAAGCCAGGAGCCAGGAGGTTCATCCAGATCTTTTACGGGGGTGGCAGGGGCCCAAGCACTTGGCCCATCTTCTGCTGCTTTCCCAGGCACTTTAGCAGGGAGCTGGATCAGAAATGGAGCAGCTGGGACTTGAACCAGAACCCAAATGGGATGCCAGCATCACAGATGGCTTAACCTTCTCCAGCACAAGTCTGGCCCCTTGGACAATCTTTTCCACACGTGGTGTTAAAACACTTGGATATCCGTATGGAAGCAATGAAACTCGACTTTTGCACCACAGTATATCCAAAAAAGTGTTGGCAATGTCATAAAGCTTCTATAAAACAATAGAGGGTGTTGTCTCCATGGACACGAGAAAAAAACAAAAAATTCTTTTTTTTTTAAAGATTTTATTTATTTATTTGAGAGGTAGAGTTACAGACAGTGAGAGGGAAAAACAGAGAGAAAGGTCTTCCATCCATTGGTTCACTCCCCAAATGGCTGCAACGGCTGGAGCTGCACTGATCTGAAGCCAGGAGCCAGGAACTTCTTCCAGGTCTCCCACACGGGTGCAGGGCCCCAAGGACTTGGGCCATCTTCTACTGCTTTCCCAGGCCACAGCATAGATCTGGACTGAAAGAGGAGCAGCCGGGACTAGAACCAGCGCTCAAATGGGATACTGGCACCGCAGGCGGAGAATTAACCTACTGTGCCACAGCGCCGGCCCCACAATAAATATTTATTTATTTAAAAATATTTATTTACTTGAAAGAGTTGCAGGGAGAGACCGAGTGAGAGCAAGAGCGAGAGAGAGCGAGATCTTCAATTCACTGCCCAAAAGGCTACAATAGCCAGGACTGAGCCAGGTCGAAGCTAGGACCCAGGAGCTTCTTCTGGGTCTCCCACATGGGTTGTGGGGGCCCAAGGTTTGGCCATCTTCAGCTGCTTCCCCTGCATTAGCAGGGAGCTGGGTGGGAAGTGGAGCACCTGGGTCTCGAACCAGTGCCCATATAGGACGCTGGCATTGTGGGCGGCAGCTTTACCCGCTACACCACAATGCCAGCCTCCAAAGAATTCTTAAAAAAGACACAAGGGCAGACATGTGGCTCAGCAGTTAAGATGCTTTTTGGGATGCTCACATCCCGTAGTGTATTGCCTGGGTTCAAGTCCCAGCTCCTCTCTGATTCTCGCTTCCTGTTAACGTGCACCTGGAGAAGCAGCAGGTGACGGCTCAAGAACTTGGGTCTCTGCCACTTACACGGGAGACCTCAACTGTGTCCTGGGCTCCTGGTTATTGTGGGAATTTAGGGAGAGAACTAGGAGATGTGATCTCTCTCCTCGCTCCCCACTCTTGTTCTCTCTCTCTCCCTCTGCCTTTCAAATACAATGAAAATAAATAACCAAAAACCAAAATAAAAAAAATAAAAGGCACAAAAGTACTAAGCATGAAAATAAAGAGGCGGATAAACCAGATTATGTTAAAATTAGGAAACTCCGTTCTTCAAAATAATACAACAAAGAGGATGAAAGTAAGGGCAGCTATTTGAAATCCAGATAAAGTGACAACTGACTCAATCCAAAATCTATACAGAGTTCTCGTAAGTTGCTAAAAGACAGATGATCCAAAAGAAAAATGGGGAGAGAAGTGCTTCACAGGAGGCTAGAGTTTGGGGCAGATTAAGCAGGTTAACCCCCTGCTGGCACTTCTCCATCCCATATTAGATTGCCTGGGTTTGAAATGTGACTCCACTCCCAACTCCAGCTTCCTGCTAAAGGGAACCCTGGGAGGCAGCAAACCATGGCTCGAGTTCTTGTGTCCCTGCCACTCCCATGGTGGACTTGCGTGGAGTTCCTGGCTGCTGGCTTCAGCCTGGCCCAGATCCTGCTGCTGTGGGCGTTTTTGGAGTGAACCAGCAGATGGAAGATCCTGATCCTCCCCCTCTCCCTCCCCCTCTCCTTTTTCCTCTCCCTCTCCCTCCCCCTCTCCTTTTTCCTCTCCCTCTCCCTCCCTTTCAAATAAATAAATAAATATTCAAAAGAGAAATAGAGGGCATTTCAATGGCTAATAAACTGACCAACCTTACTTACATAAGCAATCCAGGAACTGAAAGCTAAAACCACCATGACACCATGACACACAACTATGTACACTCCAGAGCAACCACACACCAGACCAGCAGCCACAAGTACTGGTGAGGGTGTATAGCACCTGGAGCACTCACGCATGTGCATCTTGGTGGGGCAGGCGTTTGACGTAAGTTAACATGGTGCACATCCCATACTGCACCTGGAGCACTCATGTGTGTGCACCTTAGTGGGGCAGGCGTTTGACATAACAGGTAACATGGCGCACATCCCATACTGCAGTGCCAGGGTTTGAGTTCGGGCTCCGCCCCCAGTTCCCACTTCCTGTTATTGTGAGCCATGGGAGGTAGTGGGGATGTCTCCAATAGTCAGGGCTTTGCTGCCCACATGGGAGAGCTGGATTGAATTTCTGGCTCCCAGTTTCAACCTGGCCCAGCCCCAGCTGTTGCAGATATCTGGGGAGTGAACCAGCAGATGGGAGATTTCTCTCCCCTCCATACAATCAATCAATATTTTTAAAACTTGGTATTCCCTACCAAATTTATGCTTCATGACCCATTTCAATCCCAAGTATATATCCAGCAGAAATATGTGCATATGTGTCAAATGATGTGTACAAGCATGATCATAGTAGCATTATTCATAAGAGCCCCAAACTGGAAGAAATCCAAATTCTACCAACAACAGAGAGGATAAATGAATGTGGCATGTGTTTACAATGGTATTTTTAACAGCAGTGAAACTAAACTACAGCTGAATACAATAATGGGTGATACATATACAATAGTATTATATTATATACATAGAATGCTGATCCAAGTAAGTCAAATGCAAAATAATATGTGGTGTGAGTCCATTCATGCCAAGTCCAAGCAAAGGTGACCCTAGTCTATAATCCTGGAAGGCAGGACAGGAGCAGCCTGTGTGTAGATGTGAGCTTTGGGAAGGAGAAGGAGTGTAGTGATGCAGACCAGGCGGGAAGGGGCTTCGGGTGCTAGGTCTGGGGGATGTCTTCACAGATGCCTGCTGTGTGGTCATTCATAGAACTATGCATGCTTTCATCTTTGTGTACATTTCTGAATGAGTGTCATAATTCAATAAAAAATGCTTTCAAAGCCCGATGAGCACAAACGCCCACACTAAAATGACATAGCTTAAGCTCTGGACCCGGCAGGTGGACTGGAGAGGAAGGGTCTGGCAGGCTTTGTGAGGAGATGAACATTTAGGGCTCCTACAAATACGTGTAGCAAATTCAGGGAAAATGAAACTCTTTTTTTTATATGAAGTCAACATTCAACTTCCTCTTTTTAGCAGTCTTCATAAATCATGCAAAGCAGGCTGCCTGTTTTGGCAGCTCCAAAGCAAAATGACTCCACACACAGCTTCGTGTGTCCTCCCCTACTGGAAGGGAAACAAGTCTCAGCCAAGGCAAAACTGCAAAAGTTTGTCAGATATTTCCTGTGTCACCAGCTTCTCTCTGGAGCTTGGGTGCATTCGAACACTCCCTGGGCTCACAGCCAGAACTTCGATGCAAGTGCAAACCGCAGAAGCACCGGTTACTAGTCACTGGGCCTGCGCACGGCACTTCCTGTCTCTTATCCTGGCTTCCTGCATTTTCTAATCCACAGCAGGAAGATACAATGCATGCCTCCAGTGGCCCACAGCGCCCCACCCCCATCTCAAGGTGGTGTACACCTGGAAGGGACGGACCCACCCACCCCCATCTCCTTGGCAACCACACTTCGGGTGTCAATATCACCCTGCTCTTTCAACCTTCCTCCCTCTATCACACTGGAAAAGAATCTGATATCAGTAATTTATATTCCAAGGATTGATTGATTATTCTCCAACTGGAGCTCAGCCAGGCGTTTGCATTTTATGCCTTTTATCCCTAATTGTGGCATGAAAGACTTTCTTCCCTTGTTAAAGGAATTTGAGACATCAGCAAGAAGGTGGAGCGCTCCGGGGGCACGGGAGGGAGGGCCTGAAGTCGCACTAGCCAGATTCCGCCGGTTCTGAAGGTGAAGGAGCTCTCGCCCTTTTCTTTCGCAGGAGATGGAGCATAGTCAGAGGCGCCAGCCCCACGAACGGTCCCTGCTCTCCCACACTGGGGCAGGGAGACCGCAAAGGCCCCCTGAGGCTACAGGGAGAAGAAAGCCAGTCCGTCCGCGGCCTGCCGGGCTCTCGGGGAGGCTGGGCACCTCTCGTGCCTTCTGCTTGGAGCTCACCTCTGCCTTCCTCTCCAGGTCTCCTCGCCTTCCCTTATTGCCAGCCACCCCGCCCCTCTGTCCCAACACAGCAGAGAGACTTTATCGCCTGATTTTACTGCACTTTTAAGTAAGGGCCACGCTTTAATCCGTCTCACAGGGCAGGCTGGCATATCCCTGGGCCTCCTTTAGTCTACATCTGGCTATAACGTTTGCAAAATAATGTGGTTTTGTAATGTTTCTTCTTAGTTAACAGAGATGTTGCTGTCATGAATATGTTTAAAGAAAAAAGAAATTGAAAATTAAAAAAAAACACAGCAGAATGGATCAGTGCAAATCGTTAAGTACATGAGAGCCGAAAGTAGCAAATTGCCCAACTAGAAAACCCAACTGGGATGGAGAGGGAGCTCCCAAGATCTTGTCTAGACCAACAGAAAGTGTCTGAAGACGTGACTTTGATAAATGGGCTCCGGGCGAACCCAAGAAGGGCAGAAGATCTAGGGTGGGAGTGGAGCCGCCGCGGAGGGAGCCGTGGGGCTCAGCGCTGAGAGGTGGCCCTGGCACAGGTGCAGGGGACAGCGGCGACAGCCAGAGCCGGCGTCTGGCCGCCCGCGTGGGGAAGGAGGCAGGTGACCTTGCTGAGCGCCTGCCTGGCTGCCCGCGGACCTCACATACCTGACTCTGGCAGGGCCTGAGCAGCGGGAGCGCACACTACAGACGCGGTGGGCTGAGCAGGGCGGAGCAGTTAGGAAGCTGCGAGGTGCAGAGACAGACCTGGAGCCCCCACCTCGAGGGTTGGGGGGGTAGGAAAAGCCAGATCTTCTGGAGGTGTAGGAAAATTAGGGGCCTTCCGAAAGTTCACAGACAACCTGCATTATAAAAATACTATGTGTGCAATTGGAAAAATCTTGCACCAAAATAAATCTTTTATTTCCTTTTTTCCAAGAACATTTTTTTAAAATATTTTATTTATTTATTTGAGAGGTAGAGTTACAAACAGAGAGAGGGAGATTCAGAGAGAAAGGTCTTCCATCAGCTGGTTCACTCCCCAGATGGCCTCAACGGCCAGAACTGTGCCGATCCGGAGCCAGGAGCTTCTTCTGGGTCTCCCACTCCAACACAGGGGCCTAAGCATTTGGGCCACCTTCCGCTGCTTTCCCAGGCCACAGTAGAGAGCTGGATTGGAAGACGGGCAGCCAGGACACGAACTGGTGCCCATATGGTATGCCAGTACCACAGGTAGAGGTTTAGCCTACTACGCTACAGCACTGGCTCCAAAAATACTTAAAAAAAGATTTATTTATTTATTTATCTGAAAGAGTTACAGAGAGAGTGAGAGACAGAGAGAGATCTTCTGTCTGCTGGTTCATTCCCCAGATGACCGCAATGACCAGGGCTGTACCACCCCAAAGCCAGTAGCCAGGAGCCAGGAGCTTCTTCCAGGTTCTCACACATGGGTGGCAGGTACCCTACCTCTTGGATCATCTTTCTCTGCTTTTCCCAGGACATTAACAGGGAGCTGGATCGGAAGCAGAGCAGGAACAGGAGCCGGCGCCCAAATGGGATGCCAGTGCTGCAGGTGACAGCTTGTGAGGCCGCGATGCCGGCTGCTCGAGAACTCTATGAAGTGCCGCTGTATCCGGGGAGCTTCCCACCTTGTTGTTGGAGGAGGTGGCTGTTGATTGTCCCTGGAAAGACATCGTTTCTGCAAGGCACACCTGTCCCGGTCCCTTTCAGGATGTAGGAGTCAGAAGCTCCTTTCGCGAGTCATCACACGGGAAAGAAGTGGCTTCTTGCCGGCTTCACGTTAAAATTTGAAGATGGAAAAGAAAAAAGGAGGGATGGGCGGGCGGGGAGGGACAGGTGTTTAAATTAGCAATGTTCCCTCCACGTGATTTTGCTTCAGTCCAGGCCTGTGAGCTTGATAGGGCTCAGAATGAACGCGAGCAGATGTGCTCATCACACCAGCAGATAGATTACAACTAATCCCAGATAAGATGACGAAAACCCAGGGCACAGGGGTCGCACACCACCTCCGTCCTCATCTGCCTCTAATTGCGCGGCCCCACCCCGCACACCTCCGCCCGCCATGCTCCTGCGGTGTGCCCCCCTGCTCAGGAGTCGCCAGCGCCAGGGCGGCTCCTTTTGGCTGAGGGCAAGCTCCAGTGTCACCTCTCATGAGTGAGTCAGTCCCAGGAGAGGATTGCACGCGATGATGTATACGGAGGTAGCAAACCTCTCTGGACACATGGTAAAACTCATTAAATGCTCCCATCTGCAAACAGTACCCTGTGTTACTGGCTGCCAACTCTGGGTCATGCACATTTCTTAATTATTTTAAGGATTTATTTATTTATTTGAAAGGCAGAGTTACAGAGAGGCAGAGGTAGAGAGGAGAGAGAAAGAAAAAAAAATAGAGGGAGGGAGGGAGGGAGAAAGAAAGAGATCTTCCATCCACTGGTTCACTCCCCAGATGGCTGCAATGACCGAAGCTGTGCCAATCCAAAGCCAGGAGCCAGGAGCTTCTTCCATGTCTCCCATGCTGGTGCAAGGGCCCAGGGACTTGGGCCATCTTCTACTGCTTCCCCAGGCCATAGTAGAGAGCTGGATCAGAAGTGGAGCAGCCGGGACTGGAACTGGAGACCATATAGCATGCCAGCGCTGCAGGTGGCGGCTTTACCTGCTACGCCACTGGGCCGCTTCCTCCCCCCCCCCCAATGTTTTTTAAGTACATGCAAGGAATTCTTGCTAGCTGTTCCCAAAAGTCTGGCAGTACACAAATTTAGCATTAAAATGTAAAGGTCTCCTGTTTCTGTACACATCCTTCCTACTATCTTTCCTCTGGGATAATCATATACCTATGATTAAATCATATAGATACTTAGCCAGATATACATATATATGCTTTTAATAATGCATAATAATGCATAAATACACATTATATAATATTCATGTATTATGTGTGCTTTTAGCTGCACAGTCTTGTACCACCTAGTCTGCGTATGTACAACTAGATGTATGGTAGGCCACAGCATCTAAGTATGTGTAATATACTCCATGTTGTACACACACTGACAAATCAGCTAACAATGCATTTCTCACCACAGAGAGACTGTATGTACATATATATTCATATGTGGGTGTATATGTCTATGTGTATTTTCAGATAATCGGTATCGTGATATCTACTAGTCTGCAACCTTTTCCATATTTAAGGTCAACGTGTTCTGTTATAGTACCCATAGATCTATTTCATTCATTTTTAAAAGATTTACTTTATTTATTTGAAATGCAGTTACAGAGAGAGGGAGACAGAGAGACAGAGAGGTCTTCCATCTGCTGGTTCACTCCCCAAATTGTAGCAACAGCCAGGGCTGGGCCAGGCCAAAGACAGGAGCCAGGAATTCCTCCAGGTGTCCCATGTGGGTACAGGGGCACAAGCACTTGGGCCATCTTCTGCTGCCTTTCCCATGTGCATTAACAGAGAGCTGGATTGGAAGTGGAGCAGCCAGGACTGGAACTGGTGCCTATCTGGGATGCAAGTATCACAGACAGCAGTTTAAATGGCTACACTACAACACTGGCTCCTATTTCATTCTTTTAACTATTGCATTGTATTCCATTGAGTCAAGGTACTATAATTTACTATTATTTTTTACTTTTAAAAAAAGATATTTGACAGAGAGGGAGACAGAGACAGACACAGAGCCCCCAAATGTCCACAATGGCTCCAATACACGACTTAAGCCATCATGTATTGCCTCCCAGGGTGTATATTATCAGGAGGCTGGACTCAGGAACAAATCAGGGACTGGAACCCAGGTACTCTGGCATGGGATGCAAGTGTACTAACTGTCACCTTAACCACTGGGCCAAACACCTGCTCCCAATTTATCATTTTAAATAATGAGGTCTGAATGTCACAGCCATGTTCTGGATTGTGTGTGTGGGAGAGAGAGAGAGAGAGAGAGAGAGAGAGAGAGAGACTGTCCTTTCTCCTATAATGCAAATTAATCTGTATTTCAATTTCCCATTTTGTCCAGCAACAGAAAACCCACCCTTATCCATTCATAGTAAACTCATTCACCACAGGGTCTGCTCAGTTCATTGCAGACTTCAGCTCAGTCAGCTACAATATCTCCTCCAGGGTGGCATCAACATTCTGGGCTCCCATGGCAGCAGGGTAGGCTCAGAGTTAGTCCATAGCCAGCCTCGATTCCACAGTCTTTAAAATGAACCTCAGTTGATCATCAACATTGTACCCACTGAGAGCTGCCATGATGCCCACAACCCTGCCAAATGGGCAGAGTCCCTCTGGTGGACTCCCGGGCTCTCCAGTGCAGGCTGCGGCCTCACACCCTCTCCCAGGCTCTGGCAGCCCTGCCGCCACTCTCACCTGTTGCTGCCTAACTCACCAAGCTGGCTCAGGGAATTCCCTCTGTCCTGGGGCCGATGGCACCTGTTCACAGACTCTCCAAACCTACCCAAGATGTCTGCCACTAACCTTCCCCTCCAGGCTTGGTCCTGGTGGTTTGGAGACGCTGTGTGAGCTCCTACTCTGAAACGCAGGCCACCAGCTCTTCCCGAATCTCCTCTCTGATCCTCTGGAAGCTATCTTCCGTCCCTGTGGAATACCACCATGAACATACTCCCAGTAAATACCACCATGAGCATGCTGCCTTCCCTAACTGCCGTTGTTCTGTTGAATAACAGCTCTTTGATGTCCACTTTTGAATTTAAAAAATATCTGTTGACCGTGTTCCATTATGAAAGATAAGGGTTTTAGCACTCTTAAATTACACATCCCCTTCCCCCACTTCACATCACAACTTTCATTCTTTTATTTATTTATTATTATTATTTATTCTTTCTGCTGGCTACTCCTCTGAGCAGGGATATTTTTAAACAGCTCATTAATGATTGATTAAAACAGGCATCATTTATCAACTCCTTGTTATGAAAGGCAAGAAAGATAACAGTACAATCACCCATTCTTCCTCTTCCTCTTCTCCCTTGACTTCCCGAGTTTTGCTAATTATTACTCTTATGTTATCAAGGTAAATAATGATTATATTCTACTCTGCAACTGCATTTCCTCCATGTACATTCTTCTTTCATTTAAGAGACTGGCTCTAAAATGGGAATCAGTTGGTCACATTGACAATATCATGATTAGGGGAAGGAGGGGATTGGGTCATAGAGTGGGAAATAGATCCAAATGTCAAGGTCTAGTAGGTCCTGTTCTGCTTTCCTTCTGGCTTCCCCACGTCTCTGAAAGAGACCCATGATCCTGCCATTCCTAAGACTCACCACAGTATTCCTGTCATCACGTGCTGTCTCCTTGCCTGGTTATCTCTAATTTGCTTATTGATCTTGTTATTATTTTCATTAAGGACATCTGAGCTTCCCCATCATAAAACGACTGCATTTTGTCCTATAACTTGAATCCATCTGGCTGGTAATAAAATTCTAGCTTCAGTTTTCCCCCCTGAGAACTTGAGACATCAGACATCTCCCCGTCAGGTGTTCTCCCAGTGTGGTGTAACATTCAACATCACTGATGAGAAGTCGGCTATAGGTCGCTTTCTGTTTTGCTTGTAGGTAAACTTGCCTTTCTCTGCAAGTTTTTAGCACTTTTCTCTCTTAGCCGTGGTGTGCTAATGTTGCATTGAGTATTGAGACACAAGTCCTTCCTTCCTCCACCTTCTTTTAAAATTGAAGTATAACTTGGCAAATGACAAAATGTCAAAAGTCTTCAATGTGTTTACATCTGAATCCACCCCATTTAACCACATCCCAGATCAGAATGTGGAACACCTACAGCACTCCAGAACGCTTCCCCAACTTTCCTTCTTCATTCTCCCACCAGGCAAAACCAGTCTTTTAACCTCTGTCAACATAGATTATTTTTGCTGGTTTGACCTTCCCGTAAATGGAATCAAAAGTAGTTAGTCTTCTGTGCCTGACTTCTTTAACTCAACGTTATGTCTGTATGATACATCCATGTTGTTTGTGATAGTTTGCTTTTTGCATCACTATGTAATATTCCATTGCACAAATATCCAGCCATGTGGTACTTGATGACATGGATACCTGCTGAGAAATGTGTTGTTAGCCAATTTTGTTGTGCAAACATCAGACAGTATCCTGACACTAACCTAGATGGTAAAGGCCACTACACACTTAAGCTTTGTAGCAGGTATTGTGGTATATGCCGTCTGCAGTTGATCAAAACATTGTCCCAAATGTTTGCTAATGCTTGATGATGTTACAAGCTTTTTCATTTTAGCTACTCTGATGGGTGTGTAGAGCGTCATATTGTGGTTTGGTTTCTATCTTTAATACTAATGGAACTCTGTTACGTGCTTATTGGACATCTGTATATGTTCTTTCATCAAGTGTTTGAGGTTTTTTCTTCTGCCTATTTTGGGCAGGCATTTGGCCTAGTAGTTGAGATGCCAGTTAAGATGTCTGTACCCCACTCCAGAGTGTTCTGGGTTCAGTGTCCAGCTCTGGATCCTGATTCCAGCTTCTTGCCAATGCAGAGACAGGTAATGGAGCAAGTAATTGGGCCTCTTTCTGTGGGAGACATGAACTGAGCTCTTTGCTCTTGGCTCAAGAGCCCCAGTCCAGCCCCAGCGGGAGGGGACATCTGTGGGAAAACTAACAGGTTAGAATGAGCTCTCCTTCTCTCCCTTCTCTCTCTCAATATCTCAAATGAAAAATAAAAAGAAAATTGGGCTCTTTATTTCTTATTGATTCATAGGAGATCTTTGTATATTCTGGACATGAGATTTTTGCTGGCTGTTGTGTTTCAAATATCTTCTTCCACCTTGTGGCTATATTTGCTTTTCTCATTTTTTGATGAGGAAAAATTCTTCATTTCAAGGAAATCTAATTTGCCAACCTTTTCTTTTTTGCATAAGGTTTTTATATGTCCTCTTCAAGGGGGCTTTGATTCAGAGACCTGTTCAAGAAGTCACAACCCAAGTCATGAGTCTATTCAAGTGTTCTGGCAATCTTGGCCATTTTACTTTTCACCATTAGGTCTACATTCCATCCCAAAGTAATTCTGTGTACTTTGTACAGTAGGAATTAAGACATTTTCCCCATGTGTATGCCTAATTAACCCAGCACTATCTATTGAAAAGATCACCTACTTCTCCCTGGGAATTCCAGTCAAGCCTTTGATAAAAATCATACATGCCTTATATGCAGGACAGTTTCCAGATTCTCTGTTTTATCCAATTGGTCAATTTATCTACCCATATTCAAATATCTAATTGATTACTACAGACTTACAGTAAGTATTATTATTTAGTAAAGCCCTTTATCATGATTCGCTTCCAATATTGTGTCGGATACACTACATCATTTACATATCCATATACATTTTAGAAAAAGCATGTTGATTTCTGCCAAAAAATAAAAGCCTGGGGTCGTTATGCATCAGTGGACCAATTCAGATGTATTTAGTATTTTAATAATATTGAGTCTTGCCAGCCACAAACATGATATATTCTTTTTTTTAACTTTTATTTAATGAATATAAATTTCCAAAGTACAGCTTATAGATTACAATGGCTTCCCCCCATAACGTCCCTCCCACCTGCAACCCTCCCCTTTCCCACTCCCTCTCCCCTTCCATTCACATCAAGATTCATTTTCAATTCTCTTTATTTACAGAAGATCAGTTTAGCACACATTAAGTAAAGATTTCAACAGTTTGCTCCCACACAGAAACATAAAGTGAAAAATACTGTTTGAGTACTAGTTATAGCATTAAATCTCAATGTACAGCACACTAAGGCCAAAGATCCTACATGAGGAGTAAGTGCACAGTGACTCCTGTTGTTGACTTAACAAATTGACACTCTTGTTTATGGCATCAGTAATCACCCTAGGCTCTTGTCATGAGCTGCCAAGGCTATGGAAGCCCCCTGAGTTCACCGACTCTGATCATATTTAGACAAGGCCATGGTCAAAGTGGAAGTTCTCTCCTCCCTACAGAGAAAGGTACCTCCTTCTTTGATCACCCGTTCTTTCCACTGGGATCTCACTTGCGGAGATCTTTCATTTAGGTTTTTTTTTTCCCCCAGATTGTCTTGGCTTTCCATGCCTGAAATACTCTCATGGGCTCTTCAGCCAGATCCGCATGCCTTAAGGGCTGATTCTGAGGCCAGAGTGCTGTTTAGGACATCTGCCATTCTATGGGTCTGCTGTGTATCTCACTTCCCATGTTGGATCGTTCTCTCCCTTTTTGATTCTATCACTTAGTATTTGCAGACACTGTTCTTGTTTATGTGATCCCTTTGGTTCTTAGTCCTATCATTATGATCAATTGTGAACAGAAATTGATCACTTGGGACTAGTGAGATGGCATTGGTACATGCCACCTTGATGGGATTGAATTGGAATCCCCTGGTATGTTTCTAACTCTACCGTTTGAGGTAAGTCAGCTTGAGCATGTCCCGAATTGCACATCTCTTCCCTCTCTTATTCCCACTCTTATATTTAACAGCGATCACTTTTCAGTTAAGTTTCAGCACTTAAGAATAATTGTGTGTTGATTACAGTATTCAACCAAAAGTATTAAGTAGAACAAACAAAAAAAATACTAAGAGGGATAACATATTAAGTTGCTCATCTACAGTCAGGGTGAGGGCTGATCAAGTCACCGTTTCTCATAGTGTTCATTTCACTTTAACAGGTTTCCTTTTTGGTGCTCAGTTATTTGTCACCTATCAGGGAGAACAAGTGGTATTTGTCCCTTTGGGATTGGCTTATTTCACTCAGCATAATGTTTTTCAAATTCCTAACAGGGATCACTTTTCAGTTAAAATTTAAACACCTAAGAATAATTGTGTGTTAATTACAGAGTTCAACCAATGGTACTAGAACAAAAAAAAAAATACTAAAATGGATAAAGTATTACATTGTACATCAACCGTCAGGACAAGAGCTGATCAAGTCACTGTTATATTCTTTCATTGATTTAAATCCACTGAAGTTTCACTGGGCAATGTTTTGTAATTTTCCGTTTAGAGGTCTTGGACATCTTTCACTGGATTAATTTCTAATTATTTTCTATTTTCTGGTTTGCTTGTTTTTAGTTTCTGTTTTTGCAAATTTGTAGAAATTCAGTTGAGTTTTACATGTGTAAATTGTACAGCAAATTTACTTAATTCACTAGTAATATCTAATAATTTTAATAGATATCTTGGGGTTGTTCCTACTTATACATTGACCAGTGAGCAATGAAGTTTTAGTTCTTATTTTCCAATATTACTTGTTTTCACACCTTATTGAAATAGATAGGACCTCTACAATGATAGTACATAAAAATGGAGACTTAAACAACCTGGTCTTATTTCCTACTTCATGGAAAAGTATTCACTATTTTATCATTTATCATTGATTACATGATAGTAACTGTAAAGCAAACACTCCTTATTAGTTTAATGACAGTCTCCTCTATTTTGCTGAGAGATTTGTTTATCGAGAATAGACACGAAATTCTGTCAATGTTTTTCTACAACTATTGAATTCCATGAATTCTCTCCATTTTTTTCAAAGTAAGATAACATTGATTAATTTCAACTGTTAAGCCAACTTTATATTTCTGAAATATGTTGCACTCAGGATACATTATCATCTTATATATTAATGGATTTAATTGGCAATTTACTTTTGGATGTTTGCTTCCATATTCACAAATACGTCTACAGTATTCTTCTCTGGTCAGGCTTTTCTATGGAAGTCCCTCACAAAATGACTTGAGAACTGTTTCCTCTGTATTCTCTGGAAAGTGTGTGCAGGATTGGCATTGGCATATTTGCCCCCTAACTATTGACAGAATTCACTAGTTATCACCTAGACCTGACTGCTTCTCTGTGTGAACTGATTACTAATTCAATCACTTTCACAAGTACGGCAACAGTTAGATCCCTGTTTCTTAGTCGTGTTTTGATAAACTGTATTTTCAGGGGATTTATCTATCTCGTCTAGGTTATAAATGATACTGTCATCATATTCCTTCCATCTTTTTTTATCTCTTTAATGTTTCTAGGAAATTAGATTTCCTTTTTGCATTTCTGATACTAATCCTGTGTGTTTCCTTTCTTGTCATATATTAATATTTACTGTTTATAATGATTATATACCATTTTATTATTTTTTAAGAAGCAACTCTGGCTTTGTTGATTTCTCTTTTTATGTCTTTTGCTTTTAAACTTTTCTTTGGTTTTACCTTTATATTTTTTCTGATTATGGGTGTTTAAACATTCTGCCTTTAAAGTAAATGCATCTAATGCTATGAATGTTCCTTAAGTCACTGCTTTAATTGCACGCCATAAATTTGATATGTTATTTTATTATAATTCAGCTCAAATTATATGCTAATTGCTATTTTGATTCTTCTTTGACCTAAAAGCCTTTTTTAGTATATTGTCTGCCCCAGAGTTTTTAAGCCTTTGGAGATTTTGTATCTCTTTGCTATTTATTTCTTATTGAATACTCCAGGGGTCAGAGGACATCCACTGGATGACATGACCTCAATTCTTTCAAGTTCATGGGAATTTTGCATCCATTACAGGTTACAATTTATGTTATTAGACATCCAATGGTTAACTGAAAAAAAAATGTATATTCTTCTCTTGCTGGATATAGTGTGTATACCATCAATTAGGCCTTGTTGACAAACCATGTTTATCAAATCTACATCCGTACTGATTTTCTATTTACTTTTTTTTTAAAGATTGTTATTTATTTATTTGAGAGGTAGAGTTACAGAGAAAGGGAGAGACAGAGAGAAAGGTCTTCCATCTGCTGGTTCACTCTCCAAATGACTGCAAAGGCCAGAGCTGGGCTGATCTGAAGCCAGGAGCTAGGAGCTTCTTCTGGGTCTTCTATGTGGATGCAAGGGCCCAAGCACTTGGCCCATTTTCTACTGCTTTCCCAGGTCATAGCAGAGAGCTGGATTGGAGAAGAGCACCTGGGACTCAAACTGGCGCCCATGTGGGATGCTGGCACCATAGGCGGATGCTTAGCCAGCCCCTCTGTTTACATTTTCAGTGAGTTACTGAGAAAGATCTGCTAGAAGTTTCAATGATGGCTGAATATTCAACTGTCTGTCCTTTCAATTTACATGTTTTAAAAGTATTGTGAATGAATACAAATTTTGTCATATTTTAATTGCCCTTTTGAGTTGAATTTTTATCAATCTGAAGTGTGCCTTTTTATTTTTTATTTTATTTATTTATTTGAAAAGCAGTATTTGTGTGTGTGTGTGTGTGAGTGTGTGTGTGAGAGAGAGAGAGAGAGAGAAATCCTCTATCCTTTGGTTCATTCTCTAAATGGCCACAATGGCAGGGGCTGTGCCAAGCTGAAGCCAGGACAGGGGTCCAAACACTTGGGTCATCTTCTGCTGCTTTCTCAGGTGCATTAACAGGGAGCTGGACTGGAAGTAGAGCAGCCATGACTCAAACTAGCACACATATGGATTGCTGATGTTGCAGGCCAGGGCTTAAACTCACTGCACCACAATGCTGGCCTTAGTGTGCCTCTTTATACCTTATAATTATTCTTCTCTTAAAGTTTATTTTAATTGTTAATATATCAGTTTTCATTGAGTTGGTGTTTACACAGAATATCCCTTTCAATTTTTATAGTCAATTCCCTTGAGTTTCTAAAAAGGAGTACTATTTGTAAATGGCATATATTAATGTTTATTTGTCCATTATAACAAGATGTGTAATTTAATTATACTTTTGAATGGCTTGTATTTATAGTATAACTATTTAAATGGCATTTATATTTAATGTAATCACTGATATAATTAACATAGTTAATTTTTATTTGTATTCTATTTGTTCCATATAGTCTTTATTTTTATTTTACTTTCTTAATAATCTTTTTAAAATTAATCCAATTTATATTTCATTTTTTTCTTCCATTTATTTCTTAATTGTTTTGTTTTTTCTTATTCTTTAATGTGGAGATTTTAAAAAGCTGCTTATATTCTTTTGAATACTGATGGTCACAATATTAATCTTTGATTTACTGTATTTACTGTATTTAATATTTATACAATTTGTCAAATAATGCAATGAATTTATAATTTAATTCCATTGATCCCCCCTTCACTCCCTTCATGTCATTGTTGTTCTTTAGTTTACTTTTATATGTATTTTAAATATTGCAAGACTTTTTAATGTTTTTTCATTTGACACACAACAGTTGTATGTATTTATAGAGTACAGAATGATATTTCAGTACAATATACAATGTGGAATGATCAGCTCAGAATAATAGGCATATCCATCACCTCAAACATTTATCATTTCTTTCTGCTGGAAACATTCAAAATCCTCTCTACTAGGTTTTTTGAAACATACAATTAGTTGTCTCACAAAACATTTTTATTACTATTTTTTTAGAACTCAAAACTTACATTTACTGACCTTTCTGTATTTTTCTGGTATTTCTGTATCCTTTCTGGTATTTTTCATTCCTTCCTGATATTTTGGAGTTCTCACTGTATCATTTCCTTCAGCCTTTAATTTTTTTCAATATTTATAAGAATATAGATCTGCTGGAATTTTTTTCAGTATTTTATATTAAAATATCTATATTTTGTCCTTATTTTAAAGGGTTTTTTGATGAGGTATATGATATGAAATTGGAAATTCAATTTGTTTGTTAAAGCACTTCAAATATATCATTCCAACATCATCTGACTTCTATAGTAGATGCTAAAAAATCAGTAGTCTTATTGTTGTTTCTTTGATGGCAATATGTGTGTTCCTCTAAATGTTTTATAGTACCCTCCTTCTAGCATTTTCACTGCTATAAACCTAGATGTAGATAATTGTTTTAAAATTTTATTCTGCTTGAGTCTCCTGGATCTACAGGTGATGATACTCATCATATTTGGAAAATTCTCCCTTGTTATTCCTTTAAATATCACATCTGTTCTATTGTGTCTTCATTTTTCTCAGAGTACAAGTATGATATACCTTTAGACCGTGGCCCACATGTCGGCTCTGCTCTGTTCACCCCAGCCTTCTGTCAGGAGGCAACTGACAGAATTATATCCTAGGAAAAGAAACTCAAGCAGACAGATGTGGTCTCGCTCAGCCAGGAAGACATAAACAGGATTTACAGGATCCTGGGAGGCCAGGATGGAGGGGATGAACAGGGCATAATGTTGGAGGTGAGAGAACCATGCAGAATGAAAACTTCAGCAATATGCATGGGAATTTTCTTGATTTCTCAACCGCATACTAATTCCTGTAGAGCAAATGAAATTCCCTGAGGCTTGGAAAATGACAACTTGTAGACTGCTATAAGATTTTTAAAAACCTTCCAGAAAAGATATAGGGCTTTGAGAAGTACAAATTATGATCAGGTAGAGTGGGAAATCCTTTTGAACATCCATAATTTAAACAGGGACCTCAAAAAAGCCATATCTTGCAAGTGGGTAGATTAAAACAAATGCCTGTCATCCACTCAAAACACAATACCAAAAAGCAAGATTAAGCAGCTTGCAATCAGGAGAGAAACCAGTTAACAAATCAGACTCTGAAATAATAAAAAAATGAAAGTAGTAGACAATTATAACCTGTTTTTTTGAAAAATCACAAATTTAAAGGAAATCATAATCAGAAAATTAATTGTAACTAACAGAACCAAATGTAACATCAAGAAATTAAAAATATCTAAACTGAAAAATTCATGGAAATACATATTCCCAACAAGATAATCCCCTGGGGAAAGAATCACTTTTTTCATTAAATGATGCTGCAATAACTGGTTATCTGGATAAATAGGAATGCCAGCCCTTATCTCACAACACGAACAAATGTTCACTCAAAATGAATCATGAACTTAAATATAAAAGTTAAATCCATAATAAACCCTATAACTTTAGTTCAGATAAAAGTTTCTTAGGATGAATCGTAAATAAGATTCCATCAAAATTAAAAACTTCTGCCTGCTCTCCAAAAGACTCCATTAAGAAAACTTTAAGATAAGTCATGAACTGGGAAAAGAGATTTGCAATGCATGTATCTGACAAAGAGCTTGTTCTCGGAATATATAAGGAACTCATAACTTACTAACACAGACAAGTCAATTTTGAAACGTGGGTGAAGTTTATGTACAAATCTTCACAAAGGAAGATAGACAATGGTCAATGACACTTGAAAAGATACTAAATATCATTAGTCATTAGTTAAATATGAATTCTTTAAAGATTCATTCATTTATTTGAAAGGCAGAGCTACAAAAAGGCAGAGAGAGAGAGAGGTCTTCCATTCACTGGTTCACTCCCCAGAAGGCCACAACAGCCAGAGCTGAGCCAATCTGAAGCCAGGAGCTAGAAACTTCTTTCAGATCTCCCACATGGGTGCAGGGGCCCAAGGACTTGGGCCATCTTCTACTGCTTTCCCAGGCCATAGCAGAGAGCTGGATCAGAAGTGGAGCAGCTAGGACTTGAACCAGAGCCCATATGGGATACCAACACTGTAGGCAGCAGCTTTTACCTGCTATGCCATAGTGCCAGCCCCTACATAGAAAAACCTAGTGGGATAGTATTCCACATCCCTCAGTGTGGCTAAAATATAACAGTCTGACAATATTAAGAGTGGATAAGGATATATAAGAACCTGATATTCATATATTGCTAGTAGGAGTATAAAAAGATACAACCATTTGAATAACTAGACTGGCGGTTTCTCATTTAGTTAGACCTACACCTATCCTAGACCAAAAAAATCCCACTGCTAAGAATTTCTGTAAAAGAAATGAAAGCATGTGTTCACATAAGGCTTGTTCCTTAATATATATGTTCCTGAACATATATGGCTGCTTTATTCAAATTAGAAAAATCTGGGCGCAAGCTAACTGTTATCAATAAATTATTGTAGTATGTTCATGGGAATTAAACACAGTAATAAAAAGAAATGAACTTCTTCTATACACATCCTAGATGGTCTCAAAAACATTAAGCTGAACAAAGGAAGCCAGACAAAATTATATAAAAGAGCAGACAAAACGTACCTACTGACTAAAAGCAGACTAGTGATTTCTGGGGGCTGGCATCACAGTAAGGGGTCATCGTGTGTAAGGAGTAGCAAAGGACATTTTACGGTTGTAGACATCCTGTGCATCTTCATTGGAGTGGTGATTGTAAGGATGAAAACTTTTGTCAAAACTCAAGAAACTCTACAATTAAAATAAGTCGCTCAAATGCCTTATTGTGTGTTACTGTATCTTGATAACACTTATTTATAAAGAAAGAAACTGCTAGTAGAGGTCATTTTTATTCTGCTTTTGGATTTCTCAATAGGCTTCCTTCAGTTTTCACTGTTCTTGGGGTATGGCTCTGAGTCATCTCATCGTGACTACGGGGATACGGTCTGTCTCGGGCTTTGACAGAGGGCCTGTGAGGTTTGCCAAGACTGTTCTGGCTAGGTAAGAATTCCAAGCTTTGGTTCCCAATCCACTAGCAGCTCTTTTTTCTGAGTATCTCCCTATGGTGAATAGGATTGGAATTTGATTTAAAATTTTGGGACTCTTCCGAGGCTCCCTCCTCACTTGCGACCCCATCTGTCAAGTACCAGCTCTCCTGGCCACCTGGGCTCAGAGCTGCATCTCCTCTCCTCTCCTTGGGGAGACTGCCTCTCTCTGGGGGGCACCTCCCCCAGGCAAGCGTCTCAAGGGAGAAAGGAAGTGCGAATGTGGGGCTCACCTCTTGTGTACTTCTTCCCATATAGTCTCTCTGGTCTGGTGCTTCTCCAATGCCCAAACACAAGGTTTTAGATATTTTCTGGCTGGTTTTCATAGTTGTTTATGGTTGGAGTTTCCACCAAATACCAGCGACTTCATCGTGACTGGAAGTTGTTCACATGTGGGTATTTGTAAATCTTTTCCAATCACATGTAGGGAGTAAGCAGAACTTAGCAAAGAGGAAATAAAGATAATAAAGGCACAGAAATATAAGAATAAGCATAATGGAAAAACAGCAGTGAAAGTAAAGAAGGAAACTTGGAAATATAAACACTATCGCTAATGTTTCTCTCTCTTTAGCAGTGGAAGTTATTCTTCCAATAATCTCCGTCTTCTGTATGCTTTCTAGAAATTCATTTATTCAGACAGTAGTCTTTAGTCACAATATCTTTTTTTTTTTTTTTTTTTTTTTTTTTTTTTTTTTTTACAGGCAGAGTGGACAGTGAGAGAGAGAGAGAGAGAAAGGTCTTCCTTTGCCATTGCTTCACCCTCCAATGGCCATCTCAGCCGGCGCGCTGCAGCCGGCGCACCGCGCTGATCCGAAGCCAGGAGCCAGGTACTTCTCCTGGTCTCCCATGGGGTGCAGGGCCCAAGCACTTGGGCCATCCTCCACTTCCCTCCCGGGCCACAGCAGAGAGCTGGCCTGGAAGAGGGCAACCGGGACAGAATCCGGCGCCCCGACCAGGACTAGAACCCGGTGTGCCAGCGCCGCAAGGCGGAGGATTAGCCTAGTGAGCCGCGGTGCCGGCCAGTCACCATATCTCTTAAGCTTTCCTATCAGATTTTCCATCCTTTCTTTACTTTTAAAAAAAAAATCAAAATTTATTTATCTGAGAGGCAGGGGCTGGGGGCAGAGAATGAGAGAGATTCTCCCAATGGGTTCAGTCCCCAGATTCCTGCAACAGTTAGTGGGGGGAGGGGACAAAGCCAGGAGCCAGGAACCCAATCCAAGTCTTCCATGTGGGTAGCAGGAGTCCAATTACTGAACCATCACTGCTGCCTCTCAGAGTCTATTAGCAGGAAGCTGAAGCCAGGATCAAACCCAGGTGGTCTGACGTGGGATGTAGGCATCCTGACTGGTATCTGAACTGCTAGATCAAACCCTCATCTGCACCCTTCACTTTTTACTCTTCTACAGCCTTGTTGGCTTTCTTGATATTTACATTTCTGGTACCCAGCTTTGTCTTCAGTCATGCCTATTTCATTATTAAATTGCTCATTGATTTTTCTGAGTTAACAATAATAATATAAATTTCCTATTTCCTCTTTAGGTTCTTCGATTGCATCTTTTCATGTTTGTTGCAATCTTGCAAATGTGCGTACATTCTATTCTGCTTCTTTATCTCTGTTTCATCAATGGTCAGTTCTACTTCTTGACCTTGCACCTCCATCTCCTGTCCTAGGTTTTACTTAGGTACCTAATGATTGTCTATTCATATTCACAAGTGAAGAACTCTATCTGCTCATGTGGTAAGCTAGTGTAGGTTTCATCAGCCCCATCCTCATGTTTTCAGCTGGGCACTAGAAAGCTGGCGGATGACAACAGGGAGAATTCCTGCTGGGGAATGTGCATGAAGAGGGGGCAAGCAGGCATGCCGGAGGTGGGAAACTTTCCACAGTAAAAATTACTCTGCCCTGGGGATGGGGCGCCTTGGTGGAGGTGGGCTTCTCTCCTCAATGGAGCTGCTTTTTCTTTCTCTCTGCTAAGTTCAATACTATATCTAAGTTCAAATCCTCACCAGGAGGTCTCTAGAGCCTAAGAGGGTTTTGTGGGAAAGTCAGACCTCAGTCTGTGGCAATCCCAATAAATTAGGAGATTGGATGTGGATGAGTCCTTGGGGTAAAGAACCCAAGCCCTGGAAAATGCAGTCAATGGCCTCTCACCGCACAGACAGCTGATGAGTTCAGGATGCTGCCCCCTGCTCACCGGGAAAGGCAGTGCTAGAAGACCAAGGGTGGAAGGGGTGGGGAGGCAAAAGGCCAGACTTTGTGTTCCCACCATTTTTCTATCAGCTTCTCACAGGCATAGTTTCTCTGCATCCCTGATTTGACTCCTGGGGACAACTGGACCAGAGCTGTTAACAGTCACGTGTGTTAGACAAGGGTTGCACAAAGCAGTGGTAGAAAAAGGAAAACAAGCAAACACGTGAGCCGAGCCTCCTCTGTTATTTTTCTGTTTTATCTGCTTATACTCTCAACTGACTCCCTGTCTTGAGGTTTCCATTTATAGTGCTCCCAGGTTGATTGGGGTGAGAGGAAGAGAGGGCACAGAATTGAAGCAGTTGGCCTCGTTTGGCCTCTTGGACAGCCCAGAGCTTCTTAAGGGCCAATTTCTGGCTGTAATGCAGCAGATTCTATCCAGAGGCCTGATGGGCTGAGTTCAGTGGTTTGGGCCTTAAGCTGGGACTGCTGAGACTGTGGGTAACCAATACCACAAAGGGGTGTGAGAAAGGGTTCCAAGTTTAAAATAGTCTAGGGTGTGTCCTGCATTTGCAGAGTCATTGGAAAAATAGCTTCATCAAAGGAACAGAGCCTAGAATTTTCGGCTTGCCTGCTGTGTGTCAGCATTGAAGCAGGGCAGTTGGTTTACCTCTCTTTACCAAAGCCAATGCAATTATTCAGCAAAGCTGGAGAGACAGATGCAGAGTGTGAGAAGACTGAGCAATGTCTGTGCCTTGCTTCCTTGCATATTTGGACACAAATGAGATTGTAGGGTCATAATCCTTTCAGGTCTTTACATGTTGTACTGAACAGTTATCATTTTGACATCTGTCAAGCAACTTCTTTATTATTTGTGAGAGCCTCCTATTGTATTTGGTCTCTTCGTGAAGCTGGGCTTCACCTCCCTCCCACTAGGGAAACCAAAAATGCCCAATCCTCCCTCTGTTTGCTGGCAGCCACAGCACAGGCAGGCAAACAGGCTCAGCAAATGAGAGGCCCCTCCGCTGCACCTTGGCATTTGAGTGAGTGGCAGTACATGGCAGAGTGGTTAGAATCCCATGATGAGGTTAGTAGGGTGGCGGCAGGAGTGGTGAGACCAACGTCTTGCCAGACTGTTCCCCCACAAGGTGTTGACTGTGCTTTCCCTCTCGTGGCTTGCTATAGCCACCTCAGCTCCTGTATGTTATCCCAAAATGATCTTTTAGCCTGGCCTGTCCATTCTGACGCCATCTAATAAAAGATCGTCTTGTTAAGGTAGCAAAAAAAATCATGTCTATTACTAATAAAAGCATATCAACTCATCAGAATCCACTTTCAGACTGAGAGGTAGCAAAGCACAGTGGTTAAAACACATGGGCTCAGGAGCCACACTGCCCGCACTTGAAGCTACATACAGCTTTGCCACTTAACAATTCAATTGTGTAAGACAGCCTCCGGGTATATCAGTTCTCATATGTAAGTGTGGATGATCGTAGTGCGGTTCTCATTGGGTTATTCTGAGATATATATATATATATATATATATATATATATATATATATATATATGACTTGAAAGAGAGTGCCTGGCATATAGTAAGCACATTGTAATTAACAGATCTCCAGTAAAATATGGGAAACTTGAGATTGGTTACTTAGCTTAGAAAAAGCAGAAAGCAATGAAGTTTCATTGCTATTCCAAGATAGAATTCTAGTTTATAGCACACAGTAGCAAATTAGTTAATCAGATCTTTACCTTTGGTCATCTGGAATAAAGTGCCCATTAAAGACAAAGCTTCAGAGACTGATGTTGCTGCCAATGCAAAATCTACAGGGTAAGGAAGCTTCTTATCTCAGCAGTAGATAACTTTTTAAAGAAAAGGATGCACTTAAATTTCTGAATTCTTCTTGCTTGTTTCCTTTGTTCAAAAATAATTTTCAACAGTCATACAAAAATTGTGCATATTTATGGGGCACTGTGTGATGTTTCAATACATGTATATATTGTGTAATATCCAATCAGGGTAAATGTATCTATTTCCTCAAACATTTAAACATTTCTTTATGGGGAAAACACTCCAAGTCCCACGTTGAACATTTTTTGTAAAGAGTAATATATAGTATATTATCATAATCTCTAGTCATCCTACAGTGAAATAGAATGCCAGAACATCGAACTGCTATCTAGCTATAATTTCTCATATTTATATGAAAGTATCTCTTCTTATCCACATCCTTAGGGTGTAATAACTAAAGGCCAAATTTACAAGATTTTTTCCTTGCAGATTACAGAATTATGACATCTGTAGAATGAATCAATTCCCGATGTCTTTTCAGTTGGGCCTTCATTCAGGAGAGAAGAGGACATGGAAGCTGGATTGGATTAGATATATGGAGGTATGTTGGTATCTGAAGTCTGCCTCTCACTGATCCTCCCCAGCTCTTCTTGGTAACCTTCCCATGACCACATTTAAGGTGCTTGTTTACCTACAAGAACAAGTCGGTTTCCCTTTGGAGCTACCCTCTTTATTTGTACCCCAATGCATTCTTTTCTCCAAATTTGTCATTGAGAACCCATAATTCTCCAAGGAGAAAACAATAAGTTAAATCAAGAAGAGGGGCCTTTATCTCAAAAGAATTCCAGGATGTATTAATTTATATCTGCAAAAGTATTTGAAATGTACAAGGGAATTAATTGTATGCTTTGGATATGACTATTTAATATTTAAAATAGCAAGCAAGTGGACACCTATGTTCAATGCTCGTCTCCACTAGGTAAAACAGAGATATCAGAAACATTTTGATCTAATGTAGGTAGAGGAATTTGAATTTCAATGATCACACACATTGGCCTACTCCCTAAGCCCCTGAACAAGGCCCAGAAAAATCTCCCTCCATTGAAACACTGAGATATATATTGTTAAGGGAAGTAAGAACATCGTTGAGAGACAAACACTCTGGTGGTTGTAATATCTAGTCCAAAGGTGTGGAAGGAAGGCAATGCAATTAAAACGGGTTCCCTGATGTCAATGTTATGGAAGGATCCTAAGATTGGGGTGGGGGACAAGCAAGAAAAAAAAATCACAACTGGCTGAGGCAGATTGGGCTTGATGACCCTAAGACAAAGAAGTATGATCATGGCAAACAGAATGGGCTAAGCGACAAGATCATTGGAGGAGGTTGCATTGCTCATGGGGTGCTTTCACTGTAAGGAAGGGCTCCCTGTTGAATTAGTCAAGATAGACTGGCTTATGCTGTGCTAATTAAATGACCCCCAAGCCTCAGTTGCTTAGCACTTAAAAGTTTATTTCTCATTTACACAAAATCTATTCCTGGTCTGAGTGACTCTCTAGGGCTATTGATCACGCAGTGACTTAGGGAACTAGTCTGCTTTATTCCTGTGATCAAATTCACAGTTGCCATGGTAGGGGAGGAGATCACATGGGAAACCCGTTCCTGCTCTTCTGGGCTTCAGGCCAGAAGTGACACATGTTACGTTCGCTCACAGCCCGCTGACCAGGATGAGTCACACTGCACTACTTAACTAAAAGAGGGTAGTGAGATGGACAGACCAAGTGGAATATTGGGGTGCATTCATATCTACTAAGGCCCCAGTTGGTGTACATGAATAAATAAGCTAAGGCCTTATTTCAATTGCTGCCATCTTGCATTGGTCGCGGCATCTCTCCCAATTCCTAGATCAAAGTTCACAGACACAGAAACCTTTGAAAGAAGGGAAGATCAAGTACATTTAAGGAAAGATCCTGTACAAATGTCAAAATGTGTACTTTGAGTCTAAGGCACCATTGTTTATCATATGAGAGAGGTAAATGTTTAAATATTTGATGTATACTGGACACCAGGCCTAAACTGATGTGCTGTGTGGCTGCCCAGAATGCCAAAGTAATGTAATAGTCAGAATGGAGATTTATGCTAGACAGGTGAGTTACTTAATAATGCTAGCACATGGACTCAAAGTCCATGTCTTAATTAATGACATAAATATACTTACAGAAAGTCCTCTGTAAATGCTCTTTGCCCGTGGAGGGAGAGATATCACAATAATAAAGGACAAGAGATGGTTAGCCTTTCTGCTTTTTGCCTCATACTAAAATAATAAATAAAAATAGAAGCCATGCGACAATCATGAGAATCAGTATCATCATCAAATATTTGGAAATATGCAGAAATGATGATTCTAACTCACAGAACCGTTTTGTTTTTTGGTTTAGCCACTGCCATGGATAGATGAGCCTTGGAAAGTCGCCATGGATTATTGTGGGTTTAATAATGTATGACCCTAACACTGCTTTTCTTTTTCTCATCTCCTTATTAGAACAAATCAGTACAGCCCTTGATATTGATTATGGAGTTATTAATCTGACAAATGCCTTTTCGCTCCCCCCTCAATTCTCAACAAATAGAGGACACTAGAGCAATTTTCTTTCACTTGAAGGGACAAATGTATACTTTTATGACTTCCTCAGGGGTGTCATGGCTCTGATGTGGCCAGTACATCTTTCTCCACTTTGTCTGGAAAGAGTGATGAACTGAGTTAAAGATCTAATGGTTTGACCAAATGCTCAGAGAGTTGGAAGCAGCAGAATTTGAAGAGTGACCTACTGAAGAGCATCAAGTGAGCATTAGTCAGCCTTCTCCTCTGACCATTGTCGGGCTTGCTTGTGATAGACAGAAAGATGGCCCTCCAGGGAGATCCACGCCCTCATCTCTGAAGCCTGTGGACATGTGATACTACTTGGCAAAGGAAACTTTATAGATATGATTAAATTTATTGATCCTGGGATGGGAACATGGTTCTATATCATCCTAGTGGACACAGCTTAATCACTCAAGTCTTCAAAGGTGGAGAATTTTCCTAGCAGAAGAGCCAGAGTGATGAAACATCAGAGCCAGGAGAGATTCAAAGCAAAAAGGAACTCAGTACCGAACTACTGGCCTTCAAGATACACTTGGAGGGGGTCAAAAGCTAAGGAATAGAGCAGCCAGCAATCAACAGTCAGCAAAGATGAGGGCCTCTCTGTCCCATAACCTTCCAAGAACTGAATACTGTAATTACTTTGAAAGAATAAGGACATGGAGTATCCTCCATAGTACCTGGAAACATATGCAGCCTTGCCAGCACTCGATTTTAGTCAAGTGACGCCCAGGTCAGATTTCTGACCCACAGAACTGTAGGGTGATAGGGTAATATGGCAGCCAAACTAAAGAATTGCTTGAGGTTCTCAGAATATGGTTTATGTTCTGAATAAGTGAACAATATGGAATGCTGTTCTACAGATAGAAGTCAAGGTCCATGTAACCAAGAGCTAGCAGGAATGGAGACTAAGAATCAGGACACTCACCCATCAATTTGTCGAAGCAATAGTTACCAAGAACAGCCTGATACACCATCTAATTTCAAAGGTATCGCCCAGCTTTCTGGCAGCCAGTTTGGACCCTTCCCATTGGACACTTCCCCTGCGCAGGGCAGAGTTCACCCCTTGGAAGAGAAAGATATTCTGGATTAGGATTTTCTTTCCTTCCAACATCATTCTGTCACCTGGGGTCAAAATAAATGTCTTGTACGTCATTATGATAGCCTACAAACATTATTTCTTACCAATTAATTCATCTTAGAGAAAAATTTTAAGAAAGAAGCCAATACCATTTGGATTCATTGGTCATGCCATGCGCCCATCACCCAAAAACAGACAGCTTTGTAGAGGAAGGATATGGACCTCAGACAAGTCAATGCCAGTTGTAGGGTAGTCTTGTGAGGATGGAGTAGACCATGTGGAGTAAACTGTGTGCTTTCAACAAGCGACAAACATATGGGTACTATTTCTCCCACTAGCATAATCCTCAGGTTCAGAAAAAATGATTTGCAATGTGCACATGTGTATGTGGTGAGGAGTTGTACAGGAGCAATTCAACAAGTTCATGTAACATGGAATTTAAACATGGTTATTTTGGTGCAAAAAATTTGATATCCATGCATATGAGGAAAAATCATGGGAAATCTGGATCATGAAAAACTACGCATTGATTTTTTTTTTTTGCACCAAGACAAACATCTTTTACCTGCACTTCTCCATGAACTTACTCAAGTCTTGTACAATACTCACAGGTATATTTCATAAATCTTTTGGTTTTGCTTCATTCCTTGTCCTTGTCAGTGTTCTCTGCTTATTTATCACTTGGTGAGAGCAGTTACCATTTAACATGTACTCATGTGCCAGGCACTACGCTATACAGCCGACATGTAATAATTTAGTCATCATAGCAGCCTGTGAGTAAAGCATTATATTGTCCTTCCCCATCCCTCCACTCTTCTCTTCCTTCCTTCCCTTCCTCCCTTTTTCTTTTGAGGAATTTTAAGGCTTAAGGAAGAGTATGTGAATTTAGGGCAGTCAAAGGTATGGACTGAAGTAGAAATTTGTCTCCTCTCATTCCTCATAAATCATCGATTATTCGATACTATGTTCTACATTGCTGCCACTGGAATACTAGACTCATCCCCTATTCCTTATCAAGTAAGTCACAGAAACAACCCTATGTGTGGCCAATAATTATACCTACCCTGCCCCGTCCCAGACCTTAAGTCTTGAGTGAGTGAAGCAAAGACTAACCATGGGGACAAGTGTTTGGCACAGTGGTTAAGCCGCCACTTGGGTTGCTCACCTCCCATATCAGAGTGCCTAGTTTGAATCCTGGCTCCTCTGCTTCCAATCCAGCCTCCTTCTAATTTATCCCAGAGATAATAAGTGATGGCTCAGGTCCCCACCACCCCTGTGGGAGACACGAATGGAGGTCCTGACCCAGCCGTGGAGAGAATGAACCAGTGGAGATGAAAGCTCTCTTTCTGACACCAAACCTTTACTAAGATCCATTTTTCCAACACATCTCGGGATGAATTCAGAGTCCTAAGTGATTTTGTATTTATCCATCAGATATTTTTCTGAAATAAGATGGAGACAGAAATTGTACAGCTTTCATTTTTCCCTTAATTCTCATACTGAAAGGAAAGAAATGACCCAGCAACTAGGATATCAAAACCAAAGGACCACGGAAAATATCAACAGTCAAAGTAGAAATCAGAGTGTCCCTGATGAACACCCAAACCTGTAGGCACAAACCACCCGCAGGTATGTGATGGAGAAAGAGCAGAGAGGGAGTGTGGCTGTGATGACTCTGAGAATGTGAGGACCCCCAAAGGCTGGTGGACACCCACTGGAAGTGTGGAGTCCCACTCTGAGAGCAACAGCCCCAGAAGAGAAGGGATTCAGAAGGGACCAATTCATGGTATGTACAGGGTAACAGTGGGGCACTAATAACAGATCATACTAAGCCATATGGTAGCTAAAACCTCTTTTGAAAAATTTATTTCTTTGTTTATTTAAAAGAATGAGTGACAGAGAGAGAGATAGTGAGAGAGAGAGAGACAAAGATCTTCCAGCCACTGGTTCACTCGCCAAATGGCCAGCATACCCAGATCTGGGCCAGGCCAAAGCCAGAAGTCAGGAACTCCATCCTGGTGTCCTACATGGGTGGCAGGGGCCCGAGTACTTCTGCCATCATCCGTTGCCTTCCTAGGCACATTAGCAGGAAGCTGGATTGGAAGCAGAGCAATGCGACTTGAACTGATGCTCCCTCTGGGATTCAGGCATTGCAAACAGCGGCTTAACCTATTGCAGCACGATGCTGGTCCCTCTCAAACCTCTTGAAACTCACTGAGCATTACATTGAGAAGAAACTCCTGGGAGTGGAACCCACATTGTGCAGGACAGGGAAAACGGGACCACTCCAAGGAGATGATACAGACAAAAGTGAGGAAAGGGGCCTGCAAGCATCAGATCTCAGAGAGCACAGGACCAGAAATCCCTGCTTTGGATCACGTTGTATAGGGCAGGGAATTCCGGTGGCCCGAAGCAGGAGCTGTCTTGGACTGCCCTCCCTAATAAGCCTTATTTTACATTTACACACGGCAAGGTGCTGGTGGTACACATGTCCATGCCCTGTTTGCACAGCAGCGAGCCATATATGCCATGCTAAGGAGTTAGGGCTTCATGCTGTAGGTGATTAAGAGGCATCAAATGGCTTTAAGCAGGAAAATGCAGGCATGGATTTGCAATTCTGAAAGCTGAGTTGTGTTGGCTACGACAACCATGATAGCTAAGTGCCCGCTCTTTCTGGTGTGCCTTCCTGGGTCGCAGATGTCAAAATAAAATAACTAGAATTTCCAGGCTCTTTCAGCTGGGCTTTGAGATTTAGGTGGAATCAGGTCCACTTGTGCAAGATTTGGAAGGCAGAGGTGGGGCCTCCTCTCTGGTGTCTGCTGTTTTCTGCTGGCAGGCATGACCATGAGCCGTGGGGTTTGTGCAGTGTGTTCCAGAATCCGCTCACTAGCTTCTTGGATGCCAAGACGCTGGGCAGAGAGCAGCAGTTTTTTTTTCTCTCTCATCTGTGATAGCAATGTGGCTCGCGAGACAAATTATAGCGAGTCAGTGCCCCAGTGCCGGACTTCACCTACAATGATGTGTCAGGGAAGCCACGTGTTCTCAGGATCTTCTTCATTCTTCCCCTTTATGCTTGGACACAGGGAGCAGTTCCCCAGCTGTAGGAGTTCAGCAGCATTTTGCAATATTTTCTAAAAGCCCAGCCTAGAGCATGCCTTTAGACCCTCCAACACTGCCCAATTTTCTATATTTTGTCTATTGTTTGCTTTAACAAGGATAGCCTGGTTTCTATTTTGGAAACTAACCCAAGGTTTCCAGGAAATCAACAATTGGAAGGTGTGGAGAGAAGGGTCAGAAAAATCAGGAGGGACTTTATGAAGGACTGGTACCACCTCTTTGAAGTTGGATAGAGGGCTGGCGATGTGGCACAGCAGGTTAAGCCTCTGCCTGCAACACTGGCATCCCATGTGAGTGCTGGTTCGAGTCCCAGTTGCTTCACTTCTGATCCAGCCCCCTGTTAATGCACCTGGGAAAGTAATGCATGATGACTTGAGTGCTCAGACCCCTGATACCCATGTAGGAGACCCAGATGGGGTTCCTGGATTTGGCCTAGTCCAGCCTCAGCCATTGCAGTTGCTCAAGGAGTGAACCAGCAGATGGAAGCTCTCTCTCTCTTTCTCTCTCTCTCTCTCTCTTTCTCTCTGTGTCTGCCTTCAAATAAATAAACAAATCTTTAGAAAAAGAACACTTGAATAGGAAGTGGATAGAGAGGAGGAGGGTCATTGCTCAGAGTTAAAATTACCAATATTTCCAGGTAGGACAACAAGGAAGCCTATTTACCCTGAAGGAGCGGGTATGCACAGAGCAGCTTTGGGATATAGTATGTGCACGAGGCTGGGAAGGGGTCTTAAGGATCTACATTCCAAATAAGGACTGTTCTGCTGGACAGGCTGGCAAGAAGAGGGACAGAGAGAAATGCAATGTGCCCATTCAGAGTCTGGAGCTGAGAGTGTAGGAAGTTTTGAGTCCAGTTTGGGACATTTTGAATGGTTGTCAGCTATGGCAACAAAGCTGATTCTCTCTGCTTCTGTGGAATAGGGAGACAGCACACGGCTCCCGCACGGCAGCACACATTTCTCCCCAGACGTGACCTTCTTTCCTTGTGAAACCAGACTCGGTGTCAGGATTCTCCCCACAGAGCTCCCAGCACTCATTAACAATCAATAGAAGTTGGCATGAGAAAGAAAATCACCAAGTTGTACCCAGTGGAATGAATGCTACTCTAGCAAATCCTAACAATTATAATAAAATATTAACGTATTTTATTTATTTATTCACATATTTTCTCGTAAACACGATAAACAGCCTCATCCTGCTCAGACACAACAATAACGATTTCAGTGATCGAACTCCTAAAAGAGCAACATATAAGGCCGGCGCCGCGGCTCACTAGGCTAATCCTCCGCCTAGCGGCGCCGGCACACCGGGTTCTAGTCCCGGTTGGGGCGCCGGATTCTGTCCCGGTTGCCCCTCTTCCAGGCCAGCCCTCTGCTGTGGCCAGGGAGTGCAGTGGAGGATGGCCCAGGTGCTTGGGCCCTGCACCCCATGGGAGACCAGGAAAAGCACCTGGCTCCTGGCTCCTGCCATCGGATCAGCGCGGTGCGCCGGCCGCAGCGCGCTGGCCGCGGCGGCCATTGGAGGGTGAACCAACGGCAAAGGAAGACCTTTCTCTCTGTCTCTCTCTCTCACTGTCCACTCTGCCTGTCAAAAAAAAAAAAAAAAAAAAAAAAAGAGCAACATATAGTTGTCCGTGACTAAGCCCAGATTTCACAAGGCATCAGCAGATTGTGTCAATAGTCCATCTCCATGAAACACTCTGAAGGGGCTCTAATTCACATAAACATTTCTATGCTCTGGATTAAGTTTAAAATAAGCGACATGTGTTTAGCATTACATGATGTAGAAATTCTACGATTAATTTCTAAGAGATCAAATAAACAAACAGGGATGCGTGTAATTCTTATAAACATTCATTTAACTCTCATCACCTGCCACTGTTGCCATTTACAAATGAACCAACCAGAGGCTCTCAAGTTCACTGGCTGTGATGATCCCATGAAAACCAAGCCATTCACTAGGAAAGGCATAAAACCCTCCCAAAGTGATGGTCCTGTCGTTCCAGCCTGCACTTCAGCTCTTGAGATAAAAGCTGATAAAATATGTTTTAAATGGGCTTTGGAGTCAGACGGAGGGTTTTGATGTGTCATGTAAGAAAATGGAAACCAGAAATGGATATTTAAACTTCCATAGAGATACATATAAAAGAACTGGGGCTGTGGCATAGCGGATAAAGCCGCCACCTGCGATGCCAGCATCCCATATGGGTACCGGTTCAAGTCCTGGCTGCTTCAGTTCCCATCCAGCTCCCTGCTAATGGCCTGGGAAAAGCAGCAGAAGATGGGCCTAGTGCTTGGGCACCTGCACCCATGTGGGAGACCTGGAAGAAGCACCTGGTCCTGGCTTCAGCCTGGCTTAGCCCTGGCCATTGTGGTCATCTGGGGAGTGAATCCGCAGATGAAGGATTCTCTCTCTGTCTTTCCCTCTCTCTCTGGAATTCTGCCTTTCAAAAAAATAAATCATTTTTTTTTAATTCATATAAGAGGGCATGTGGCAAATGTGAAGTCTGCAGAGTATTGCCATTCAGTGAGAGCAGGATGGTGTTTTTTAGACAAAATATCCTGGCAGGAGTTGCACACAGTGGATAGGGCTCTGCTAACCCACTGGTCTAAGTGTCATCACTGGAAGTTACATGTCAAACTATGCAGCCACGCTGCCCAAAGATCACTGATGTAGAAGAGAGGAGCCTTTCTTCCTGTCCATCACTGTGACCCCCGACCAAGTCCCCATCATTTCTCCCCTGGGTCACTGCAGTAGCCCACTGTCTGTTCCACCTTTCCCCCCATCCCTGCTACAAAGTGTCTTCAGCACAGAAGCCAGAAGGTAGATCATTCCTCCGCTCAAAGCTCACAGATTGCTTCCATATCACAAACATTACTGTACATCAGGATCATCTAGGGAGCTTGTTAAAAAGCAGACGGCCGAGGTGGGTATTTGGTGCAGCTGCCTCTTGGGACCCCCTCCTCCTACATGGGAGTGTCTGGTTCAAGTCTCAGCTACCTCACTTCCAAACCAACTTCCCGTTAACGCTTACCCTTAACAGCAGTGGGTGATGACTCGAGTGCTTGGGTCTCTGCCACCCATGTGGAAGACCTGGATAGAGCGCCTGGCTCATGGTTTCAGCCTGACTTGGCCTTAGATGCTGTAAACATGTGGGAAGTGAACCAGTGGATGAAAGATCTCTGTCTCTCTGCCTTTCAAATAAAGTGAAAATACATAAATCAAAAATTTAATTAAGAAAAAGCCAGATCGTTGGCCTTACTTGTAGAGTCTAATTTAGTAGGTAGGGGCAGGGCTTGGGAACTTGCGTTTCTAACTCCTTTCAATGTTTTCTCATCCGTTAGCCCCACTTCCCAGGGGGCACTGATGCTGCTAAGTGAGGACCACACTTCAAGACCCCCGGTATAGAGTGAATGCAAAATCTTTTTTTAAAACCATTTTTTAAAAATAGATATTTATTTATTTATTTGACAGGTAGAGTTACAGACAGTGAGAGGGAGAGACAGAGAGAAAGGTCTTCCTTCTGTTGGTTTACTCCCCAAATGGCCACAACGGCCGGAGCTGCACCGATCCGAAGCCAGGAGCTTCTTCTGAGTCTCCCATGTGGGTGCAGGGGCCCAAGCACTTGGGCCATCTTCTACTGCTTTCCCATGCCACAGCAGAGAACTGGATAGGAAGAGGAGCAGCTGAGACTAGAACTGGCACCCATATGGGATGCAGGCGCTGCAGGCGGAGGATTAACCTAGTATGCCATGGTGCCAGCCCTACAAAATCTTTAAATTGGTCTACAAGCCTCCACCATCAGAATCTGGCCACTCTGGTCTCCTTAAACAGGCCAGGAATATCTCTCCTTGGGGTCTTTCTCTTGCCCATCGCTGTTCGGAACACGCCCATGCAGATAGCCACATGGTATATCCTTCTCTTCCTTTAATTCTTTGCTTGAAAGACCCCTCTGTGAGGACTTTCCCATCCGTCTCATCTAAAACTACACAAGTATACTTGATCCCCTTCAAGCACCCTCATTTTCCTTCCATGATTTATTTTTTCCCTAACACTTATCATAACTGACATGCTAGTCTATTTCACTTACTTACTGCACACTTTTTGTCTTCTTACCCACCAACTAACACCAACCTGTAGCACTGCCTGGATCGGAAGGGTCCCTATTCTGAAAAATCTGTTCATTGCTGTATCCCACACCTAAATGAGTTCCTGACATGTAGCAGGTGCCTAGTATGAATTTCTTTAATGAATAAAGAAGTCAGGGAGATAGATGGAAAATGTAGATATATTTAAATGCCACAGAAGCCAAGCTAGAGAACGATTTCACAATGAGAATTCAAGAGCAACAATCAGTGCTACAGAGAGCTTGAGTAGGATTAAAAACTCAGGAAATGTCCTTTATAGCTAATATTTCTGCGTCTTGTTTAAAAAATTCTCCTTACCTTGAGGTCATGAGAACATTCTACTCTGTCATCTAAAATCAATATCTTTTAAAATATTTTTCATCTTAAAAGTAATTATAGTCATAGGGAAGTCCTTAAAAATATACAAGAAAGGCCCTTGCATCCTTCACATGGCTTTCTCAAAGAAAACATTGCATTCAAGAGCTGGACACTGGCCAGCACCGTGGCTCACTAGGCTAATCCTCCACCTGCGGCGCCGGCACACCAGGTTCTAGTCCCAGTCGGGGTGCCAGATTCTGTCCCGGTTGCTCCTCTTCCAGTCCAGCTCTCTGCTGTGGCCCGGGAAGGCAGTGAAGTATGGCCCAGGTGCTTGGCCCCTGCACCCGCATGGGAGACCAGGAGGAAGCACTTGGCTCCTGGCTTGAGATCGGCACAGCACACCGACCGTAGCAGCCATTTGGGGGGTGAACCAACAGAAGGAAGACCTTTCTCTCTGTCTCTCTCTCTCACTGTCTAACTCTGCCTGTCAAAAAAAAAAAAAAAAAAAAAAAAAGAACTGGACACTGGCACATCCATCCTGCACTTTCAGAGTTCACCAGCTATGCATGCACTCACATACATGCGTTCATGCATTCTTGGAGGTGGATTTGTGTATCCGTGTGCATTTGTATAATGCATGTAACTTCATGGCACCAGGACAATCAGATGTTAAATTGAATCATCATCACAAGTCTCCCTCATGCTACGCCTTTAAAACTACCACTCCCTCTTTCAATCCTTTAAATGTTTTAAAAATACATTTATTTATTTAAAAGGCAGAGTGACAGGCAGAGAAGGAGAGAGTGTGCACGTGTGAGCATCCGAGAGCAATCTTCCACCTACTGCTTCCCTCCCAACACAGCCACAACAGCCAGGGTTAAGTAAGGCTGAAGCCGAGAGTCTGGAACTCCATCCAGGTCTTCTACAAGGATGGCAGGGGCCCAAGCACTTGGACCATCTTTCTGTTTTCCCATTTGCATTAACAGAGAGCCAGATCAGACACGGAGAAGCTGGGACATGAACCGGCATTCTGACTGGGAAGCCAGTGTCACAGGGAGTGGCTTAGCTCATTGCATGACAACAATGTCCCTGCCCCAATCTTTATCTCTGGGAAGCCACTAATCCAGTCTCTACCCCACAATTATATTCTCTCATGAACACTACATAAATTGAATCACTGAGCATGCATCCTTTTGATATGGCTTTTTTAACTCTACCAAAATTTCCTTAAGATAGACCCAAGTTGCCTCATTCTCAACAGTTCACTCCCCTCCATTTTTTTTTTATTTGAAAGGCACAATTACAGAGAGGCAGAGACAGAGGCAGAGAGAGAGGTCTTCCATGTGCTGGTTCACTCCCCAGATGGCCACAACAGCCGGAGCTGCACCAACCCAAAGCCAGAAGCCAGAAGCTTCTTCTAGGTCTCCCACATGGGTGCAGGGGCCCAAAAACTTGGGCCATCTTCTATTGCTTTCCCAGGCCATAGTAGTGAGCTGGATTGGAAGTGGAGCAGCCGGGACTCAAACCAGTGCCCATATTAGATGCCAGTACCACAGGCAGCGGCCCCACCTACTACATCACAGCGCCGGCTGCAGTTCACCCCTTTTTATTGCTGAAGAGTAGTACCCCATGGTCTCGATGTTTATGTTTACAGCTTGCTTACTCTTCCACCCATTGAAGGACTTTCCTGTAGTTTCTGGTTTGAGCTTTTACAAATAAAGCTGCTATAAATATTCTTGTATAAGCTTTTGTATGAAAATGAGTTCTCCTTTCTCTGGAATAAATGCCTAAACGTACAACTTTTGGGTCATATGGTAAGATCATTTTTTGTTTTAAAGGAAATGTAAAATTCTTTTTTAAAAGATTTATTTATTTATTTGAAAGGCAGAGTTACAGAGAGAGAGAGAGAGATCTTCCATCTGCTGGTTCACTCCCCAATGTCCACAATGGCCAGGGCTGGGTCAGGCTGAAGCCCAGAGCCAGGAGTTTCTTCCGGGTCTCCCACTTGGGTGCAAGGGCCCAAGCACTTGGACTATCTTCTGCTGCTTTTCCCAGGTCATTAGCAGGGAGTTGGATGGGAAATGGAGCAGTTGGGACATGAACCGGCACCCATACAGGATTCCGGCATGAAGGCAGCGGCCTTATCTGCTACGCCACAGCTTCGGCCCATGTACAAAGTTATTTTAGAGAATGGCTGTACCATTTTACATTACCATCAGGAATTTATCAATGATCCAATTTCTACACGTGCTTGCCAACATTTGGTGTTATCACGTTTTATTTTAGCTATTCTGATACGTGTTTGTGATATCTGATTACAGCTTTAAGTTGTGTTTCACTAATGACTAATGAGGATGAACGTCACATGCTTGTTTGTATATGCTCTGTGATGATGTCTTCTGTGCATTTGCTAATGGAGTTGTCTAGGGATTTTTTTTTTTTTTTTTTTTTTGACAGGCAGAGTGGACAGTGAGAGAGAGAGAGACAGGGAGAAAGGTCTTCCTTTTTCCGTTGGTTCACCCCCCAATGGCTGCTGCGGCTGGTGCACCACACTGATCCGAAGCCAGGAGCCAGGTGCTTCTCCTGGTCTACCATTCGGGTGCAGGGCCCAAGCACTTGGGCCATCCTCCACTGCACTCCCTGGTCACAGCAAAGAGCTGGACAGGAAGAGGGGCAACCGGGACAGAATCCGGCGCCCTGACCGGGACTAGAACCTGGTGTGCCAGTGCCACAGGCAGAGGATTAGCCTATTGAGCCACAGCGCTGGCCAGGATTTTTTTTTTAAAAGATTTATTTATTTATTTGAAAGACAGAGTTACACAGAGAGAGGATAGGCAGAGAGAGATAGAGAGAAATCTTCCATCCGATGGTTCACTCTCCAGATGGCTGCAACAGCTGGAACTGTGCTGATCTGAAGCCAGGAGCCAGGAGCTTCTTCCAGGTCTCCCACGCTGGTACAAGGGCCCAAGGACTTGGTCCATCTTGCACTGCTTTCCCAAGCCACAGCAGAGAGCTAGATTGGAAGAGGAGCAGCTTGGACTAGAACCGACGCCCATATGGGATGCTGGCGATTCAGGCCAGGGCGTTCAGCGGCCCCAGGATTTTTTAATGTTGATGCTCAGATCCATAGTTCTTTATGCCTTCTGGATTCAAGTCCTTTGGTACACATGTGCTTTGCCAACACAGTAGTCTTCCCTCACCCACAATTTCAGTTGCTATGGCTTCCCTTACCCACAGTCAACTGCAGTGCAAAGACATCACATGAGAAGTCCAGAAATCAGAATTTCCAATGTTTTAATTAGAACACCATTCTGAGAAGTATGATGAAATCTTGGGCCATTCCATTCCATACCCCACACCAAGGTGTACATCACCGTTTGATCCATTGTATCCATGCTGAATAGGCCACTCCCCCTCCCTTTCCTCACACATGGGGAGCTGTCTTGGTTATCAGATTGACTGTTGTGCTATCAAGTAACCCTCATTTTACTTAATAATAGTCCCAAAGACCAAGAACAGTGATGCTGGAAATTTTATTACGATGTAGTATTATAATTGTTCTAGTTCATCACCAGCTATTATTGTGAATCTCTTACAATGATCAATTTATAAATTAAGCTTTCTCATAGGTAGATAGGTATAAGGAAAATAACATAAATAAGGTTTAGTAATAGCCATTTAGTGATATAAATTTCCCTCTAAAAACTGCTTTAACTAAGCTCACAAATGTTGATATATCAATTATTTCTTTTGCATTCAGGTTTATGTATTTTCATTTTTTTCTTCAGATTTCTTCTATGATATGTGGATTACATAGAAGTATATTGTTTGATTTCCAAGTGTTTGGACATCTTCCTATTATCATTTTATTATTGATTTTGACTTTGCATTATAGTTACAGAACACAGTCTGTATTATTTCAATTGTTCAAAATTTGAGATTGTCTTATGATCCAGGTCTGTCTTGGTGAATGGTCCATGGTGCTTGACAAGAATGTGTATTCTGCTGTTGTTGGGTGCAGTGTTCTGTCTGTGTCAGTGACGTCCTGTTGCTTGATGATGTCATTTAGCTTTTTTATAGCCTTGCTGACTTTCTGTAGAGTAGCTCTATCAATTGTTCAGGGTGGCGTATTGAAGTTGCCAGCAATAAATGTGGATTTTTATATAATAACTCTATGAGTTCTGCCTACTGTGTTTTGTAATTCTGTCGTTTTGGTGCACATACTTTTAGGAGTGCTTTACCTTCTTGGTGGGTTGAGCTTTCATTATATAATCTCCCTCTTTGTCACTAATAGTTTTCTTTGCTCTGAATCCTACTTTGTCTGATATTAATATAGTCACTCCTGCTTTTCTGATTAGTGTTTGTATTGCCGGTCTTCTCTCTGCCTTTTACTTTCAGCCTAACTGTATATCAATATGTTTGAAGTGAGGTTTATAGAAGCATATAGTTGGGCTGTGATTTTCTTATCTACTTTTCCAATCTTTGTTTTTTTTTTTATTTGGTGTATTTATATCATTTCCATTTAGAGCAATTATTGGTATGCTGAGGTTTGTCTATCCTATTATTATTTGTTTTCTGTTTGTTCCCTTTTTTTCTTTTTCCTCCTGCCTTCCTGAGGGTTACTTGAATTTTTTTTAAAAAAGATTTCTTTATTTGAAAGACAGAGTTAGGAGAGAGAGAGGGAGAGAGAGAGACCTTACATCTGCTGGTTCACTCTCCAAGTGATTGCAATGGCCTGTGGGTGGGCCATGCTGAAGTCAGGAGCTTGGAACTCCATGTGGGTCTCCCACATGTGTGCAGGGAGTTAGATCAGAAGTGAAGCAGCTGGGACTTGAATCAGCACCCACGTGGGATGCAGGCATTGCAGGGAGTTGCTTTACTTGTTGTGCCACAACGCTGGCCCCACTTGAACACTGTTTTAGTATTACATTATGATTTGTATAATTCTGAGTATAACTTTACATGGTTTCTTAGTGGTTGCTGTATCACTATATATACACATATATATATCCTTATCTGTATATAGATATATATCTATCCTTATATCTATGTACCCTTATGTATAAGGGTACTTCAAGAAGTTCATGGAAAATGAATTTAATGGTAAGTTTATTTTGGTCTGAAAGTCCATGCGTAGGTTTATGACTTTGTGAAGAAGATATACATACATTCCACCATCTACCAATATCAGCATTTTACTATTTAAGGTATTGAAATCTTGCCTCCATTTAGATCCACTTACCCATGTCAACTTTAACGACACAATTATCTCAAATGTTTGTCTGCATAAGTTGAGTGTCACAACAGAGGATGCTTTAACTTTTAAGATCACTTTAACCACGAAGTGTGACTAAATGAATCATAGCTGGAAGGAAGTCTATTTACTTCTGTTCTCACTTACTCAACTGTGTTTCTTCTCTGAAGATCCCAGCCTTCTACTACTATGTTCTTGGTGTTTGGAGAGCCTTCTTTAGCCACAAAATTCTTTTAGCAACAAATTATTTTAGTTTTTTTTTATCTGAAGATATCTTTGTTTCATTGATTTTTGAAGAAAAAAAGTTCTTAATTTCATTGCTTATTTCAGCAGAAATCACTGTGGACACTTATTTTCTTTCAGAACTGAAAATATTGTGCCGTTTCTTTTTGACTTTGGGGTTTCAGGTAAGAAATCATTTGTCATTCAAATTGATAGTGTTTTAAATGCCTTAAAATTTGTCTCATTATTTGAGAGAGAGAGAGAGAGAGAGAGATCTCCCATCTGCCAGCTCACTTCCCAAATGCCCACAACAGCCAGGACTAGGCCAGGTCAAAGCCAGGAGCCAGGAACTTAATCTGGGTCTCCCACATGGGTGGCAGGGACTCAAATATCTAAGCCATCAGCTGTTGTCTCCCAGCATGCACATGATCAGGAAACTGGAATCCGGAGAAGAGCCAGCACTCAGAGCCAGGCACTCAGACAGGGATGCACGCGTCCCAGGCAGCAGCTTAATTGCTATGCTAAACTCCTTTCCCAGTTGGTGCTATTTTTTATAGCTAATGTATCTTTTCTCTCTGCTGTTTTAAGATTTTTTCCCCTTTGCTGTTACTTTTCGTAAGTTCAATTATAGCGTTTCTTGGTATGGATTTCTTTTGCTTTATCCTATTTAGATTTCATAAATATATAGGTTTTTGTCTTTTACCAATTTGAGAAGTTTTCAGCCATTATTCATTCCAGGACTTCAATGATATGAATGTTAGATATTTGCTATATAAATCTTTAAGACCATTCTTTTTTCAGCCTATTTTCTCTCTATTGTTCTGAATGAATAAATTCTATTGATTTGTCTTCAAGTTCATAGATTCTAGGCACTGTCATCTCCACTCTGCTCTTAATTCCATCAGCAAGTTGTTTTTTTATTTAACTTATTGTATTTTTGAGGTCTATAATTTCTGTTTGCTTCTTTGTTATAGCTCTATTTGAGAGAGGGGGCTGAGATTTTCTATCTTTTCTTTATTTCAAGAGAATTTTAATGGGTTATTGGAGCATTTTAGGAGAGGTGCTTTAAGATTCTTGTCAGATAGCTGCAACATCAGATCCATCTCCGCATTCGTATGTGTTGATTGTCTTCTCTTTCAAATTGGGGCTTTCTGGTTCTTAGCATGAGGATGAACTGTTGTATGCTGAACCTGGTGGTTACTACAGCGAGGTACTGTCCACCTCATCTAACCTATTTGAGTAGGAAGTTGCCCTTTTTACGTTTAGTGCGTGGGCCCGGCCCTCTTTTGTGTCTTTAGTTCTAATGAAACAGCAGGCTCCTGAGCCCTTGCCATGTTACCCCGGCCCTGGCCTACTTTTTCCTCAGTGCCGTCATGACCCTTGCTCAATGGCTGCTAGCATGGTCTGCAGAGTAGCAGGTACTCCCTTGGGCCACCTGTGGTCACTGGGATAGCTTTGCTAGAGGGTAAGAGAGAAGCACTAGGCCCTGGACTTCCTACAACTCTGGGAGGAAGGGGGCGAGCCACAGGGCTGCACTTGTGTTGCTGCAGTCGGTGGCTGGGATGACCCACCATTGCAGCTGAGTGCTAGGGGCTTGCATAGCCCAGGGCTTCACAGCTGCCAGGACGTCAGCTTGTGCAGCAGGATCTGGAAGGCATGGTGGGCTTTCTTGCTGCTGCCGCGTCAGGCAGATTGGGACCCCGGATATGGAGCAGGGACTGACACGCTGAGCCTTGAGCCAGCAGGTGAATCTTTTGGTTACGGTGCACAGGTGGAGTTTTCCCAGTAGGTCCCCCTTCCTGGTCCTTCAGCCAGAGGGAGAAGGCTTTTCTTTTTCGTCTTATTTTGGCATTGGTTCTGGATCATAGTTCTCTCCATGTCCAGTCCAGGGGAATATAAAGAAAACCCAGGGAACTCCCCCATGTTATTCCTCAAGTGCTCAGATCTTCCATTTTCATCCTAGTTTTTGGAGTCTTCATACTGCTGCTTATTGAATAATTACCAATTATGGGGGCCAGCATTGTGGCACAGTGGGTAAAGCCACCTCCCGAGACACTGTCATCCCATATGAGCTCCTGTTTGAGTCCTGGTTGTTCCATTTCTGATCCAGCTCCCTGATAATGCACCTGGGAAAGCAGTGGAAGAGGGCCCTTGCACCCATGTGGGAGACCTGGAAGGAGCTCTTGGCCCCTAACTTTGGCCTCACATAGCCCTGGAGGTTGCCACTATCTGGGGAGTGGATCAGCAGATGGAAGATTCTCTTTCCCTTTCTCTCTCTCTCTCTCTCTCTCTCTTTCCCTCTGTCTATGTGACTCTGACTTTTAAATAAATAAATCTTTTAAAAATTAATTACTGCTTAGTTACATTTAGAGAGGGAAGCAGAGGAAACAGAATCCTTATCACCTTGCTTTGGAACTGAAGTTCCAGAAAGCAATATAATTTTGACTTCACAACCAGGTCTTTAGTCCATCTGAAATTGATTTTACTGTATGAGAGGATACAGAAATCTAATTTCTTTTGTTTCCATATGGGCATCAGATGTTCTTGGCATCATTTTTGAAGTCTGTCTTTTGTCCAGTGTTTTGCAGGGCTCCCCTCTGTACTGGATCAAGAGTCTACTACTTGGGTTGCTATTCTATATAATTCCTCTATTTTACCACCCCTGTACAATATAGTATAATACTGACTGAATTATCACATCTTCGCCATAAGTCTTGATCCATGGTGGCACAAACATTCACGTACTTTTTTTAATATTTGCTTTATATCCAGTAAGCTTATTAAAGTTTTTAAATTTTAAGGTAAATTTTAAATGAGAGAAAAATTAAAGGGTGGGACTTCAGCACAGTGGTTTAGACATCACTCAGAAGGCCCTCACCTCATGGCCAGAGTGCCTAAGTTCAAGTCTTGGCTGCACTTACAGTTCCAGTTTCCTGTCTTCCTGGGAGACAGAAGATGACGGCTCAAGTGCTTGGGTCCCTGGCATGCTTGTGAGTGACCTGGACTGGGCTCCAGGCCACTGGTTTCAGCCTGGCCCAGCTGGAACTGCTGCAGGCATTTGGGAAATGAACCGGCAGCTGAAAGATTGCCATCTATCTCTTTCTTCATGTCTGCATTTCAAATAAATAAAAAATGAGTTACTTTGTTATTTTTTTAATTTAAAATTTACCTATGAAATGTTTGGGGATTGTTTTATGTAAATGGTTATATCATTTTTAACTGATGACTTTTTCCCTTTCAATCATTTTTTTGGGGGAAAGAAGGGAAGATTTCCTCTGTGCCAATGTGAGGGTAGAACTTGTCTTCACCATTAGGTATGCTGTTTCTCATAGGTTTTGGTAAATACATTTTTTTTAAATTAAAGAAGTTTCTTTCTTAATGTTATATGTTTTCATTCATGAGTCAGTAGCAAATTTAATTTTTTAAAATGAACTTTTAATTACATTTCCCATGAACTTTCTTCTGAAGATTTATTTATTTACTTGAAAGGTAGAGTTATAGAGACAGAGGGAGACAGAAAGAGAGGAAGATCTTCCCTCTTTAGGTTCATGCCATAAACAGCCACAGTGGCCAGGACTGGGCCAGGCCAAAGCCAGGAGCCTGGAACTCAATCAGGTCTCCCACATGGCTTCCCAAGTGCATTAGCAGAGGTGGAGTAGAAGGAGGAGCCAGGACTAGAACCAGTGATCATATAGGATGCCAGCGTCACAGGCAGCAGCTTAACCTGCTATGCTGGCCCCACAATTTTCTTTTTTAAATCAAAGGATAGAAAAAAGGTAATATACTAACAATAGTCAAAATAAAGCTGGCTCCCTGATATCAGTATCAGATAAAGTAGATTTCATATAATTATTGCCATGGATAAAAGTCTTTACGTCCTAATGACTAAGAAAATAATTTATGAATAATATATAATAATATAAAGCATTTACATACCTAATAGTACAGTTTCAAAGTATATGAAGCAAAGACATAACTGAGATGAGGATAACCAAATCTACAAAACACTGTCCTTAACATAATCAATGACAGAGAAGACCTGAGCAGTACTTGCAGAGAACTTGATCTGATTGATATCTCTAGAAGACTCTGCCCAACAACAGCAGAGTGTGCACTCTTTCCAAATGTGCACTGACCACTTACCATGCTAGACCATATTCTGGGCCATAAAATGAACCTAACGAATCCAAAAGAATCCATGTTCTCTGACCAAAGCTCTGAAGTATGGTCCTGCAGTGCAGAGATGTTCCAGGCGCTGATGGTCCACATATGTGACGGTGGTCTCGTAAGATGATACCCACTGGAATGTCTGCACAATGAAACGTCACCCAACAACCATCGCTCACAACACAGCCCCATCATTAAGTGACACCTGACTATAAATCAGAAATCAATTACAGAAAGAGATCTATAAAATTCTCAAATATATGAAACTAAGTAACACACTTTTAAATAATCTATGAGTCAAACAAGAAACAAAAAGAGAAAAAGCGCAAGCATTTTGAATTAAATGAAAACAGAAGCAAACTATATCAAGATTTGAGTGACACCACTGAAGTAGAACTTGGAGGCAAATTTATACAACCAAATGCCCATCTTAGAAAAGAAGAAAGGCCTCAATCTGTGACCTTGGCTTGCATCTTAAGGAACCGAGTTAAAAAAAAAAAAAAAAAGAAAGAAAGAAAAAAGAAAAATCCAAATATCATAGTGGAAACCAGTGAAATACAAAATACAAAAAAGTTTATGAAACCAACAGCTTCAGCTTCAAATATACATTATGTAATAATATTATTTAATAACTGTAAAGTTGATAAGGCCAAGCAGATCAGGTAAAAATAGAAAAACAAATAAAAAAAGAAGACACAAATTACCAACATGAGACATGGAAAGATGATATCATGACAGATTCTACAGAGAGTACAAAGATAATAGGTGACTAGTGTGAACAACTTTGTGGAAATCAATTTGATATTTTAGATGAAAAGTAAAGTTCCTTGAAAGTCATGAACTACCAAAACTCATCCAAGAAGAAATAGCTTACATAGGCCAAAATATGTTTCAAAATTAAATCTGCACATAAAAACCTTACATTAAACAAACTCCAGACCCAACCAGCTTCATCAAAGGATTTGCCAAAATACCAAAGGAGACTAAAATGAACCCTCTTCAAGTTCCGCCAGGTAACTGAAAAGGAGGCAATACTTCTCAACTCATTCTGAAAAGTCGACACTATTAAGGCATCAAATCCAGAGAAAGCATTACAAGAATAGAAAAATAAACAATGGTGTCCCTCATAAACATTTATACTATAATTATAATTAAAAATTTAACAAATCGCCGGCACCGCGGCTCACTAGGCTAATCCTCCACCTGCGGCACCGGCACACCGGGTTCTAGTCCCGGTTGGGGCGCTACATTCTGTCCCCAGTTGCCCCTCTTCCAGTCCAGCTCTCTGCTGTGGCCCGGGAGAGCAGTGGAGGATGGCCCAAGTGCTTGGGCCCTGCACCCACATGGGAGACCAGGGGGAGGCACCTGGCTCCTGGCTTCAGATAGGTGCAGCACGCCGGCCATAGAAGCCATTTGGGGGGTGAACCAACTGAAAAAGGAAGACCTTTCTCTCTGTCTCTCTCTCTCGCTATCTAACTCTGCCTGTTAAAAAAAATAATAATAAAATAACAAATCAAATCAACAATCATGTATCCTGACCAAACAGGGTTTATCCTATAAACGTAAAATTTGACTTAACATTATAAAAATTAATATAATTTAGGGCTGGCACTGTGGCGCAGTATATTAATCCTCTGCCTGTGGCACCAGCATCCCATACGGGTGCTGGTTCTAATCCCAGCTGCTCTTCTTCTGATCTAGCTCTCTGCTGTGGCCTGGGAAAGCAGTGGAGGATGGCCCAAGTGCTTGGGCCCCTGCACCTGCGTGGGAGACCTGGAAGAAGCTCCTGGCTCCTCAATAGATGCACAAAAAGTATTTGGCAAAATCCAACTCTTGCTGATTAAAACAAACAAAAAATCGATAATGGACAGGAAATGGGTAATGTGAACGTAACTTCCTTAATCGGGGAAAGGACATGTACAAAAATCTGCAGTCAAAGCCATATGTTGAAAGACTGAATTCATTCTTCTATGAGATCAAGAACAAGCCCAGGGCCAGTGCTGTGGCATAGCAAGTAAAGCTGCTGCCTGCGGTGCTGGGATCCCATGTGGGAGCCAGTTTGAGTCCCAGGTGCTCCACTTCCAATCCAGCTCTCTGCTATGACCTGGGAAACCAGTAGAAGATGGCCCAAGTACTTGGGCCCCTGCACCCAAGTGGGAGACCCCGAAGAAGCTCCTGGCTCCTGGCTTAGATCAACCCAGCTCCAGCCGTTGTGGCCATTTGGGGAGTCAATCAGCAGATAGAAGACTTCTCTCTCTCTCTGCCTCTCTGTAACTCTATCTTTCAAATAAATAAATCTTAAAAAAAAAAAGGCTAAAACATTTACTGTCAGCTCTTCCATTCAATATCCTACTAGACTTTCTAGCTAGTGCAATAAAGTAAGAAAAAGAAATAAATGACATCCAATTTGCTAAGGAAAACCAGAACTGTCTTTGTTCATATAATATAATTTTCTGTGCAAAAATCAGGATACAATCTACAAAAATGTACTGGAACTAATAAGTGAGTTTATCAAAACTGCAGAATGCCAAACCAATATACAAGATTCAATTATATTTATATAGATTAACAATGAACAGATTGAACTATATACATGCACATATATGCAAAAAATAAGACATAGGAATGCAACTGAAAAGAGATATGCAGAATCTACCACCAAGAACTATAAAGTATTACCAAAATATGTTAAAGAAGACCTAAATAAATGGAGATACAGATCTTGTTCAGGGTTGAAATGCTCTATATTGTTAAAAGGCCAATTATCCTGAAATAGATTCAGCAAGATCCCTATTTAAAATCTCAGAAGGCTTTATTTTTATAGATATAGACAAGCTGATCATGAAATGTAAAGAATGTAGAGCTATCAAAATGAGTTTTAAAAAGAAGAGCGAAGTGGGAGAGCTAGCACTACCTGTCTGAAATTCAATATAAAGCCACAGAAATCAAGATAGTGTAGCACTGACATCACAATAAACGAACAGGTCAATGGGATGTAATAAACACTCTACAACTCAGTCACACACGTCCATGACTGACTTTTGACAAAGCTACAAAGGTAACTCAGTAAAGGAGGAATGGAGGAAGAGGAGTATTATCAAGAAATGGTGCTGCAACAATTGAAAATCCATATGCAAAAAAATGAATTCTCATACATATGCAAAGAAAAACTCAAAATGGATTGTAGACCACCTAAACCTAAAACTTAAAACTATAAAATTCTAGAAGAAAACAGAAATTCTACTTCCTGAATGTTGTACAATTTTTTTCTTTTGGACTTGGTCATGTTTACTGGTCACTGTCTTTCATTTCTACCCTCTGTGCTCTGCCCTGTGTCTCAGGAGCAGGAGACCAGATTTCTCCGACTCCTTGACACCAGATTTTAAAATGCAGTTTATTTTCTACCAATGAAATATACTCATGTATGACTTAGGAAGCAGAAAAGAGGAAAACATTTTTTCCTTTGACAGTACTGGAGGCTGATGTGTAGGTTGTAGAAGACACATATGGCTTATTTGGACATTGCATTCCTCTGCTGGTCACCAGTTTCAAGACACGGAATAGTTGTAGCATTAATATTGATTTCCCTGGGTAGCAACAGCAGCCTCCTGACTTCTGGGTTGTAAAGGTGGTGTGTAGCTGAAAGCCCAGAAGTAGCTGTCTCACTTTTGCTCCTCTATTTTTCTAGTGATTTTGTAATTTCCTAATTTCCTATTATTTTCTTCTTGAGGCGCTGTTTCTATTTTTCTGCACTGAATAATGGCCAACACAAGTACAATCTGGAAAATACAAGTTGTGTGCCGGATCATCAAAGCCAAATGTTAATACCTTTACCTTCCTATCAGACAAGAAAAAGATCTTAGAATAATTTAGCTACATTAATTACACTTTTAGATGTAAGCCATGGAACCTTATTATTGTTTTGTATATTCAATGTTCATTTGGATTTACCCACTTATTTACAACTATCTTTCTCTTGATTGTCTTCTGCATTTTAATTCTTGTATCTGTAATCTTTTTTTCTGCCTAAAATACCTTTTTTTTTAGAATTTCTTACTGTCTATTGATGACAAACTCTATTTTATTTACATAAAAATGTCTTTATTTTGTCCTCATTGCTGAAACATATTTTCCCTGGCATAGAATAATTCAGCAGCTATTAAGTACATAAAATTATTTATGTACTTATTTAGGAGGCAGAGTGACAGAAAACTCCCATCTGCTGGTTTGCTCCACAAATGCCCATCACAACTCAACCCTGGACAAAAGTCAAGAATTGGGAAAGCAATCCACATGGGTGACAGGGACCCAATTACTTGAGCCATCACTGCTGTCTCCAAGAGGTATGTTGGCAGAAAGCTAGAATCAAGAGCTGGAACTGGGAATTGAACCCAGGTACTCTGATATGGGGTCTAAGGTATCTTAACTGCTAAGCTAAATGCCCACTCTCAGCTATTAACTTTTGTCAGTAGATTGAAGACATTATTCTCCTGCCTTCTAGCTTCTTTTGTTACTGTTGAGGGGTCAACAATTAGTCTCATTCAGTTAAAGACAATCTGTTTCTTATGACTACAATTAGGATTTCCTCTTTGTCTTTGGTGTTCTCTGCTGTCACTATGATGTGTGTAAGTGTTTCCTTTATCCTGGGATTTATAAGTATTAGTTTTTATTAACTGAGAGGGATGCAGAAGGGACGGGAGCTTATAGAGCTCTCATTCACTGATTCATACCCAAATGCTTGCAATGGCTGGGTTCAAAGCCGGAAGCCAGGAACTCAATCCAGGTCTCTCAGTGGGTGGCAGGAACACAATTATTTGAGGCATCACTGCTCTTTTCCATGATCTGGATTAACAGATAACTGGACTCAGGAGTCGGAGCTAAGTCAACCCCAGTTGATGTAATATGTGGGCATCTTAACTGTTAGAACAGTTGTCCACCCCATAAAGTTTCTTGAATCTGCCAGTTCATTTAATCCATTTGTCCTGAAAAATTCTTATCCACTATTCCTTCAAATATTGCTTCTCCTCCATTCTCTGTGTGTGTCCTTTCCTGCAAGTATGTTAGACCTGCTCAGTCTGTCCTTGATTTTCCACATTTTTGTCTCTGCACGGCACACACAGGCTGATTTCTTCCAGTGTAGTTTCCAGTTCACTTATCTTTTCCTCAGCTGTATTTAATCTGCATTTATATTCATTCTTTGGGTTTTTTAAATTTTAGCAATGAAAATTTTTGTTTTCAGAAAACTTACTTAAAAATTTGTATCAATCTTTAAAGTTTCTTGCTGATACAGATATAATTACACTCCCTTTTTATGTTTCCTTAAACACAGTAGCATGGATGCCATGCTGCACTGCCCATTCACTTACTTAGCTCATGAGAATATTATTGTCAGATGGTCTCTTTGGAGCTAAGAGCACTGGCCAATTTTTATTTCTGTCACCTTTTGTCTATAAGGACTTCAAAGCAAAAGTTTTTTAAAAAGATTTTATTTATTTATTTATTTGAAAGGCAGAATTACAGAGAGAGAGAGGTCTTCCATCCACAAGTTCACTCCCCAAATGGCCACAACTACAGGTGCTGGACCTGGCCAAAGCCTGATGTCAGGACTTCTTCCAGGTCTTCCACATGGGTGCTGGTGCCCAAGCACTTGGACCATCCTCTGCTGCTTTCTCAGGCCATTAGCAGGGAGCTGGATTGGAAGTGGAGCAGCCAGGACTCAAACTGGTGCCCATATGGGATGCTGGCATCACAGGTGTTGACTTAACTCATTACACCACAACACTGGACCCAGACAAAATTCTCTTCTGTGTTGTCTTTACCTCTCATGTTTTCCCCTATTTGCTTTTCCTGGTAATGCTAAGCTATGTTGTTATCTATCTGATGCTTTCGAAAGACTTTCAGCTTTTCTCTCAGTGGATAGTCAAGTTGAAAGAATCTATTCCCAAATCTAGAAGCACCTGTCCTAGCCACATTGTGTAGATATTTTTTGAGTCCTTAAATATCCAAGAATGGCAGAAAAGGTCTCAAAAAGATGAAAATCTCACGGTGGTTATTGGTTTTTCATTGCTTTAAAAGACCCTAAGCTTTCTTTTGCCTTAGCAGAGAAGAGTGCCAGGATAGAGGAACCATGCGTGCCACGGTCACAGGAGATGGCATGCCACAAGAAGTGTAGACCATGGTCCAATTCTACGGGCCTCCGAATTTGGGAATACTAAGGGCTGTTTACCCCAAACCTTTAGCCCATTCCTCATTCCATACACTGCTCAGCCCAGGTCGAAGGCTCTCCATGCTCTTGTCCCAATCTCTGCTGCCAGACTCTCCCGCTGCTGTGCCATATGCACTACAAGCCACAGCCAACCAGACCCCGTCTTCCCCGGAACATCTTCCAAAATTTCCATCTCCAGCAACTTGACTCAAGGCTTCACTGCTTGGGACACTTGCTCCTGCATTTACCCATGCAGAAATAGTAGACGTGCATGAAATCCAGCGCCAACTCTACTTCCTAATGCTGGTCGCCCTATTGGATTGTGTCTTCCCTTGATGTCTCAGAGCATCTCAAGTCTTTCCAGGAATCTTCCCCATTCTCTCTCTGTTTCTCCATGTTATCTGTGTCTCCGTTGAATTTCCTGCCCTATCCTGTTAGGTGTAAGAGGCTCAGGCACAGATGGCCTTCTCTTTGTACCTAACATAACTTGATACTCAATAAGCGTCCTTTCCCAGGGGAGAAATCTCTGATAAAAGGAAGAAATCTTAATCTTCCATGCTATTTATCCTTCAGACCTTGGTAGTAGGGGCTGCACAGATTCCAAGGGGTAACTGTAGATCCTGACTTGCACCCATCCCTCCCTGGGGTCCCAAGATAGCTGTTTGAGGAGCTCCACAGTGAAGCAAGTGAAGGTAGGACCAGGAGCCACCCATCTGGTTTTGGAAGCCAGGACGTGAAGGCAGGAGCAGAGCATGCCTGGGTTGCTGGTGCCTACCAGCAGCAGAGCTGGCCAGGCTAAGCATAGTTGAGCATTTAAAATACATTAAAGGCCTGCTCCCTTTGAAGTTGGAAACTATCTCTATTTAATCAGAGAGAAACAACTTTTCAAAAGATTTTTTCCCCTCTTTTTTACCTTCAACTTGCTGGCTTCTCCTGTGGTTAGTAGCATGAATAAAACATGTATATCCCAATTAAATCTTGATTTAATTTCACTTCTTTGCAAAGCTGATGAACTCAAGTGCTTTCATAAAGACACTGAGCATTAGCATTCTTTTGTTATGCACAATCCATTCGAAGGAACAAGGGGCTAAAAATAATCAGCCGCCTCTCTCCTGGCCTTGCCAAGCTCTCAGTGAGTTAGGGAGAAAGGAAAACACACACACACACAAACACATCTCCAGCCAGGCTCATCCTCCCCGTGGAGACCTCTTGGTAATTGCAGGGGATGAGGCCACATCTGATCATGGGTGACACCTTAGAGTTGGAAGGCAAACACCAAATACCCTTCTGGGGTGACTCTTAAGGATGTCACCAGAGTGACCCAAGGTGATTTGAGAGCCCCTCCCTTGTCTTTCCCAGAGAAGGCTCCATCGACAGAAGGAGATCCTGGACCTCGCAGCACCATCCCAGAGGGCTGATGGAGCCTCTTACCATTTGCTTGCAAGTTTGAAAAATGCAAACTTCCCCTGCCAGTTTGCTCTGATCGTTTCAAAAAATAAATATTTATTGAAGACTGGGAGGAAATACAAGAACATGTTTACCTTTGGTTCTTCCTGAATCGTGGGATTACAGATCATTTTTATGTTACCCTTGACACTCTGTGATAGTTCCTAAACTCTCCTGATTAAACATAAATCAATTCTATAATCAGAAAAAAGATCATCTTAATAAGATGCACTTATTGAGTCCCCCATCCCTCACTAGATGTATGTAGGAGGGAAAACTGTCTAAGATATGGCCCTTAACTTCATAATTTTCCATCTGCTTAGGGTAACTAATAATAGATAAGGTAACTATTAATAAGGACTAAATATAGAGGTCCCAGTTTTAAGTTCTCCAGAGAAATAAATATTTCTGAAGGTAGCAGTGGAAAAAGAAAGTCTTCCAGGGAGATGAAAGTAGAGAAGCTTGGATGGCAGCTCTGAGGGACCTTGGCAGTCACTGAAGCCGACCCTCCAATGGCGGGTTCCTTCACCTGCCCCTCGCATGGCCTCAACCAGACACCTGGGACTGTCCAGTGTGGTCTCTCTGGGGTTCTCATTGCTCTTACTATGTGGAGGTTCTTTCACATGCTGAGCTAATTTGGTTTCCTCGGTGGCTCTGGTTTGCCTCCCCAGGACCACACACACCAGACCCACTGCCTCTCCCTTGGATGAGCCATCATACTGAAAACCAGCCTTTTTCTTTCTTGTTCTGACCAAACATCTCAAATGCCATGGCTTCCAACCATGGACTGGTTGGCAAAGAGACCGGTGCAGCTGGGGCTGAGTTCCCCTGGGGGAATGGGAGGGAGATGCTGACGAAAAGGGAAGAGGAGGACACCCCGGGGAAACTTGATCTGCAGACTGAGTCTGCCTGCACCTCCACACCCAGACCTGCATCCCCAGAGGAACCTCGAGTGGGCTTCAAGGGGTCTCCTCGTAGCCAGGTGCTACTGCTCTGTGAGAACCCAGGTCCCGTGGACCCTGTGGGGGAAGGCCACGGGAGAAGAGGGCAATGAGAAAGGTCTGGGTATTAGCTCCCACAGAGAGTCTTCCTGGCAGCTGTGACCTGACCAGCCAATAAGATCCACCAGCCTGTGAAGGAAGACTCCCAGAGGCTTCTCTGCTTCCATGTCTCTAGGATTCATTGTCAGGTTACCAAAACTGGAGATAGGGAGAGAGGGGCAAGTTCAAAGATCTTGGCCTTGAGACAGAAGTTGACTTCATAGTTAGTGCAGGAAGGGTGCTAGGAAAAGCAGGGTCCCCAGAGGAGCGTGGTGGACCAGGGCAGCAAGGGACAGAGAACATGTGGCACAGGTAACAAGAGGAGGGCTGGCTGGCCTGCTTGTCTCTAGTGAATCCCCAGAGCCCTCACTCGCATGGAGTGGTGAATATCAAAGAACAGATGCAGAGCCATTGGGCTGGGGCTGTACGTACACAGGACATGAAGGACACAAGCCAGGCATCTGCGGTTCCTGCAGGGTGCAGGGTGAGCACCAGGGAGGCAACCCGATGGAGTCTCAGCCACCTTCTTGCCCCAGCGCACCTGACTGGGAGTTCCATATGCTTGAGTATGAATACCCCAGAGCACACGCCTGAGCTCCAAGCACCTAGCTTCAAGGTGCCGCCCTTTGGCTAACCTGCTGGCCTAAGGATGAGCACCAATGGACCTTACAGACAGGACTGTGAAGGCCTTGGAAGTGGGCACAAGGCCATTGAAGAAGGAAATATGGAGTCCCCAAGGATCCAGAAGGAGGGCTGTGAGATCCATGGTTGTGGTCATCCAAGATGTGGGGCAGGGTAGGACAGGAGAAAGCCCGGGTCTGGGCCCTCTAAGCAGGGAGCCAAGAGCAAGTGTCCTGGTGTCACAGGGCTCAAGACAACACTGATGACAAGTGATCCTACAACAGCCAAGGGGAAGTGCTAAAACTGGAAACACACAGGCCTGGGCTCACATGCCAGGTTTAACACTTACTTTCTCAGCTACGAAACCCTTGTTCTGGTTCCTCCTACACAAATCTGAGACTGGCACACCTGTCTTGCAGGGTGATTAATGTACAGCATTAGAAAATGTCTTCCATGTAGAAGCCCCCAATAAATAGTGGCTATTGTCGCCTTTAGCAGGGGCTCACCTGCCAAGGGGGAGTAAACTCAGATCAGTGGCAGGGCAGGGCAGACCCTGGGGAGAGCGACTAGCCAAAGGCAACTGGGCTTGATGACCCTCTTGATGGCTTTTGTGGATCTGCATCTGTACAACCTTGCCCCGGGACTGCAGCCTGCAGGCCTTTGAAACTGTTCTGTGTTATCTCACTTGAGCAGACTTCTGCCCCCTGTTCAGAGACAACGATTTCTCAAACCTCTCAGACTGCCCACCACCCTCCTCTCGGCACAAGCCTAGCCCACACGGGAGCTTTCTCCCACACAGACTGCTCAACCAGAGCCTCAAAACAGCTCGTATCAATAAACAGGGCCCCGAGACCCAGGAGGTAGGCACTGCAGAGAAATTTACACACTCGTAAAGAGAACACGCCTGGTAATAAGTGTACAGGTCGGGGGTCTTTCTCCCGAATGCAGATGAGATATTGCTGTAGTAAAAGGGGAAATTGCTCAGGCCTGTCTTCCAAGCACGGATGAGAAGGAATCCCCAAGACTTGGCTGACACAGCTCATAAATCTCCCGCTTCTCTGTGTGTCCCAACTTCCATCCTTTCAAGCAACATGTGGGATTGTCATATTTTAAGAAAATAAATCAAATAAAATGATAGATTCGCCTTTGTGATCCTGATGTGCAGATTACATGTTATTATGGTATGGCTCTCACACCCTTCAGTGCATTTGCACTATGGGATGATTATTGGATTTTGATGTATTGCCAACATCAAACCCAAATAAATATTTTGCTCCACTAAGTGATGCTGAGAAGGAAGGCACTTCTTAAACATAAAGCCGATTTAGGTGGTTTAGTGAGAAATGAATGGAAACCAACATAAAGAAGAATAAACATATTGACTTTGGTCTTCCGTGGCAGGTCTTGAATGTATAGTTCCCCAAGCCCTGGGGAAATAGAGATGGAAACACAAATGAAGCCTGGAGCCTGCTCTCATTCTCCCTGGGACTCTGGCATTCATGCAACAGAGTTTACTCAACCCCTGCCCCAGGCCAGGCACTGTGCCAAGCATTAGGGACAGGGCGGTGAAGCAAATACAGACACAACCCCCTGCCCTCATGGAGCCTGCATTCTAGCAGAGGGAGAGAGAAGATAAATAAACAAGTGAAATGCCCATATCCCAGCAGGTGGTAAGTGCTTCGGAGAAGAGTGAGGCAGCAGGGTATGGGGTATGCTCGGTAGCAATTTCAAATGAGTGGTCAGAAATGGCCCCATGGCCAGAGTGACACTTGACAAAAGCCCAGCAGGACGTGAGGCAGCAGATCCTGGAGATGTCTGAGGGAAGTGCATTTAATAGCAGGTGCAATGACCCTGAGACAGCAGTGGGCACAGAAAACAGTAGGAGGCTGCAGCAGAGGGAAGGTGAACGAGGGGCAGTGGAGTAGGAGGGAAGCCAGGTGTAGACCAGTCTAGGTCTGTGCTACAGTGAGAGCAAGATAAACATTGCCTCTGCCTTTTCAGTTTCCATGATGATTGAGAATTACGGAGAGGTAAGTACGTACAGAATGAGCAGCTGTGAGGGGTGTTCGCAGGGCGGGATCTGTGGGGCTCCTTCCACCCCACCGCCCCTCCTTCACCCTGAGAAGCACTTTCTTGAGGGTCCCGGGGGCAGGCTCAGAAAGGGGACTGCAGGAGGCGGCTGGAGGACAGAGGCCTTGCGGACGAGGGAAGGAACGGGAGTTCTGTGCTGCCCCTGAGGACCTCTCCAGCAGAGGACCTGCTCGTGGTGCCTCATGCGCAGTTTCCACCGGAAATGCCACCTAGAAAGGCACGACAAGAGAAGGTGATGGGGGGGGGGGGGTCTCAGAGCTGGAGCAGGCCAATCCTGCAGCAGCACGAGGTGGGCGAAAGGCGGCCTTGACAGCAGAACCACGCAAGTCCAGGCCAGCAAAGGAAGGCGTGTGCTTCCCTTGCAGGTCAAAGCGCTTAAAGTCGGTCATGGATGCTCCAGGAAGTCTCAGCTTGCAGGGGGTGCAGAACAGTCCAAAGCAGGATATACACAGACCTCGGTGCCAGGTGGCTGCGTGTAATGCCAGCTGTGTGGGCTGTTTAGAGTGCCAGCTCTTAGCAGCTGGAGATGTGTGAAAAGGTATATTCAGGCTACCTGTAGAAGCAGGGTTCAGGACCCAGTCCCATGGGAAGTTGAGTGGAAACCCAGCCCCTCCCATCAAGGAAGGGGAGTTCTTCCTCCTCTTCTGTTGCCAAGCAACCGCTGGCAAGCAATTGGAGCTTTGGTAGACCATTGTCCTAACACCATAGGGTTAACACCCTATGGGGCGAAGACAGACCTTGATCAAAGATTACTCGGCCACCCATAGCAGAGAAGAGCAGCTGATCTCTCGATGTCATAGAAGATTTAGCAAGCCTCACAACACAAGACACTGGTGTGAGAGGGACATTTCACAACAGCCTGCTAAGAATTCCATAGAAAATGGAATGAAACGCTAAGTTCATTTTGTTGCAAAAAAATTTTTTTTGAAATCCACGCTTATAAGAGATCTTCAAAAAATTTTTGAAAAGTGTGTATTATGGAAAAACTTGCATGAATTTCCATTTTTTTTTGCCCCAAAAACATTTCCACAAACTTTCTGAAGTTCCCTCTACAATGGAGGAAAATGCAGTGGTCTGTGAGTTCCTAGTTTTAGGCCAGAACTAGTTTGAGGATCTTGTGAAGATCATTCCTCTCTGGGCATTTGTCTCCATGCTTTTATGATAAGGCTTTTTCCAGCTCTACTCCTAGAAATCCAAAGGACCCCTGCAGGTGCTCCAAGGGCCCCCACAGTGTGAACAGGGGCTGGGGGAGGGGAGCTTCTGCAGGGACACTGCAGACAACACCCTCTTTGTGGGGAGCAACTCGGACTAGACTGTTACTGGAATTAAGACTTATTCTATGCATCTGCTCTCCCACAATATGGCGCTGAGAAGGGAGAAACAGCTTCTACACAGCTGCCTCCAGTTCAACCAATAAACTGTAGGACCTGCTCCTGATTGGAGGAGAGCAGCGTACTCGGCGTGTGGGCAGCAGAGTTGGGATTGGTGGAAGGACTATAAAGGAGGAGAGAGACAACATGCACCGAGGAACATCTAAGGGGAACATCTATCTGAAGGAACACCTGTGCAGCCCCCGAGAGAGCCGGCCGGCGGTGTGCCGCTCCCCCGCAGAAGTGGGGAAAGTGGCCAGGGGGAACCGTCCTTCCACGGAGCTGGAAGGGACGGCAGCCAACCCGGGAAGAACCAGCAGCAAACCCGGGGAGGGCCGAGCAGACAAAAGAACAGCGCAGGGTCCTGTGTCGTTCCTCCGCGAAGAGGGGGAGCGACACCTCTTCCCCCACAGCAGAACAGCTTTGTCGTCTGGCTTCTGTGGAACTCTTCATTTGAAGAGAGAGTTGGACTGGATTTAAAGAAAAACAAGCTTGCAAATGACTGAACTAAATGCCTGCCCCAGCCTCTTCGTGCCCACTCAGCCCCACTGCATCAACACGGAGCCACCCTTGCTCGTCCCCAGCCCTTGCCTGAGCATCCTCAGGGAAGAAATTGCACACTTGCCCTTTGTCTCTGGTGCCATTGCTCTTCCTGGTTTACAGGCACACCTAAGTCTCTCCTGCTACAAGAGACGCTCGAATTTGCGTAAAAAAGCAGCTGCTCCTTTTGCCCAGGACACCTTCCTCCACCGCATACCTTCCACCCTCCAGCTCTGAGTGTAACTGTGGCTTCCTCCAGGTGCGATTCCGGGTGCTTCCTCCGCTCCTCCACTCACCCTCTGAGGGGCACACGGCGCTGCACTAGAGTCATCTTTGTCCTCCGTTCTCCCATATTAGACTATGACCTTTCCAAGAGACAAAAAAACAACGTGTCTTAATGATCACAGTCTCCCAAGGCCCAGCCCAGTATCAGCTCGCTGTCTCTGACAACTGCTGCCAGTCGCTGGAGGTCGACTTTGTGCCAGACACCAGGCTAGGATGGAACACGTACTGCTCCACTTTATTCTTGTGCTAATCTCCTCAAACATTTTAAAAATTTGAAATAGAGAGAGAGAAAGAGAGAGAGATCGTCCAACTACAGGTTCAATCTTCAAATTCCCAAAAGAGCCTGGCTGGGCAGATAGAAGCCAAGAGCCCAGGACTCAACCTGGCTGTCATGTGGGTGACAGGGACAAAAAGTACTTGAGCATTACCTGCTGGCTCCCAGGGTATGTACTAATAGGACACTAGACAGAAGTAGAGTAAGTCCAGGCACTCTGAAATGGGATATGGGTGGTCCAAGTGCATTCTGAACCAGTGAGCCCACACCCATGTCTCCCATGCTAATCTCAGAGGCACAATGTCTATAGATTAAAGAATTGGGTGCAGGAGGCCTTGATGAACTCACCCAAGGTCACAGATGAACAATACTATTACATGTTAGCTTGTAAAAAGGTCTTAAGAAGTTAAATTTAATTATCCCTCTGTCATTCCACTCTCCAAGGTGGAAAAATCAAGCCAAGAGTGGTCCATGTTTAGGTAAGAGTGTTAGGCAAAGGTGGACTTCCTCCCTTAATCTGATGTATGACTATGGATGTGATTTTAGTTTGCTGGTTCACTGTTCTCTGGAGAACGAAGGCATACAATAAAGAACTCCTTAAGGAGTTCAAAACACACATATGCAACATATGAAACAGCCTTAGGAACATTTCCACAGTAATATTTCAACAAGCACCTCTCAGCCCACAGTAGAATGTGCAAGCACCTCACATAATGCACACACCACGGCTGGGTTAAGCCAACCAAACATTTTAAAATCCCTTTTAACAAAAGAGTCACCGAGGGCTTACTCAATTAAATAAGCATTTCCTGAGGCCCCATTGTGCGCACGGTACTTGGTTCTACATTGCAGGGGATGAAGAGACTGGGGCCACAGTGGCCCCCTTCCTGGGTCTCCCCACCCCCACACTAAGAGCTCCAGTTCTTCACCAACATGCTAAACTGAGTGCTGCCTCTCTGTGCCTCTTTTCTGCTTGGGGTGCTTCATCCTTCAGTGCAGGATCCTTGTCTCACGCCCCTCAGTACCCCAAGACTCACAGCAAACATGCAGTCCAATCAAATGAGCTGGAACTCGTCACCCAGTAGCTAGCAAGGAGAAGTGAAATACAGATCAAGTTTCTGATGCCGGGCAGAAAGGAGTGGCAGAGAGCTAGGCAGTCCTCTGGAGGCTCCCATAAAGGAAAAATTGTGCTGGAGAGAGGAGAGGAAGGAGCTTACACCACCCAACGGAGAGAAGGTTGGAAGCTGGGGTAAGGTGGGACCACACCCTGCAAGGCGGAGAGAGCAGTTGAGTCAGGACGGAGGCGGCTGGGTAGAGACCAGAGGGCTGTGACTGCCGGTGCCTGGAGGCTGGGCTGCACCTGCAGCCTTGTGCTATTCCCCGCTATTCCAGAGCCGCTGTTGCCCCCACTGCACCTGCTGTTTCATCCTTAAACGCACTTCTCTCAGACAGCACCAGCTTTTGCTACCTGGCCTCCTTCTGGGCTTTGGTCAAATGTCACTCTGGCCATGAGGACAGTACTGACCCTCTATTGAAAAGTAAGTGACAAGAGAGCAGGACATGTGGAGCCTAGTGCTGTGGGTGGTCACCTTGGACAAAGGTGCCGGAGGAGGCTGAGAAGAGACACTGTTGGTGAACGACCTCAATAGAGCATGAAGGTACTTCAAAAAGTCTGTGGGAAAATGGAAATGTTTATTTTGGTGCAAAACATCTGAAATCTAAGCATAATTTCTCTTCCTTTTTTTCACAAAAATATTTATTTATTTGGAAGTCAGAGTTACAGACAGTGAGAGGAGAGCCAGAGAGAGAGGCCTTTCATCCACTGGCTCACTCCCCGAGTGGCTGCAACAGTCAGGGCTGAGCCAGGCCGAAGCCAGAAGCCCAGGGCTTCATCCCATATGGGTGCAGGGGCCCAATCACTTGGGCCATCTTCCACAGCTTTCCCAGGCCAGTAGCAGGGAGCTGGATCAGAAATGGAGCAGCCGGGACATGAACTGGCGCCCACATGGGATGCCAGAGTCGCAGGAGGTGGCTTAGCCTGCTATGCCACAAAGCCAGCCCCGTATGCGTGATTTTTAATAGTGTGCATTTTGCATGACAATTTTAAAGCTCCTTGGAGAAGTAATGAGGGGAGGGGAGCAAGGAAAAATGAAAGAGACGGGAGGAGTGGACTTGTGTGGTCATATCAAGTGGACCATTGGCTGAGTGGGCAGAGTATGAGAAAAAGGAGTGGCAAGAGAAAAGCAATACCTAAGGTTTCGTTCTGACTACTGAGTGGGAAACTTCAGTGCTAGACACAGAGGGAAGGAAAGGGCAAGTCTAGATAGACTAACGTAGAAACAAGGCAAATGTTGCTTTAGGTACACTTGAGTCTGAGCTACAAGTCAGCCTGTGGGGAGCAACTCGGACTAGACTAAGTTACTGGAATTAAGACTTATTCTATGCATCTGCTCTCCCACAATATGGCGCTGAGAAGGGAGAAACAGCTTCTACACAGCTGCCTCCAGTTCAACCAATAAACTGTAGGACCTGCTCCTGATTGGAGGAGAGCCGCGTACTCGGCGTGTGGGTAGCAGAATTGGGATTGGTGGAAGAGGACTATAAAGGAGGAGAGAGACGGCATGCACGAGGAACATCTAAGGGGAACATCTATCTGAAGGAACACCTGAGCAGCCCCCGAGAGAGCCGGCCGGCGGTGTGCCGCTCCCCTGCGGAAGTGGGGAAAGTGGCTAGGGGGAACCGCCCTTCCACGGAGGTGGAAGGGTCGGTAGCCAACCCGGGAAGAACCAGCAGCAAACCCGGGGAGGGCCGAGCAGACGAAAGAACAGCGCAGGGTCCTGTGTCGTTCCTCCACGAAGAGGAGGAGTGACATAATGGTGCCGTGACTCGGATATGAAGCCTAGGCAGGGTTTAGTGTCGTTCCTCCATGAAGAGGGGGAGCGACACAGCCGTCTTGACTGTGTCTCAGACTGGCTGTGTTATTTTCTTTCTTAGGCCTCAGTCTCTTCATCTGTTAAATGGAGCTAACACAGGACCCGTGTCCCAGGACTGGGGTGGAGAAACTATCCATACACATGCACGTCCGTGTGCACACCCCACCAACGCATGCCTGACACACGTCGGCAGCCGGTCCCTCAGCCCTGTTAGCATCACCGCGGGGTGGGGGGTGGAAACGCCCCTGCAGGGACACAGACCTGCACATCTGTCGCTTGGGACCAGAGTGAGTCTTTGCAAAAAGGATTTGTCTAAGATTGTTCAACTGCAAACTCCACCAGTGCTTTTTAAAAGAGGATTTCTTTTATATTTAGTTATTTATTTTGTCATTTTCCTTGCGACCTTCCAGGGATCTATTTAGTGTGGTAAGTGAGGCACCCCTATAGTTACAATGAAACCGCTTCAGCTCTGGGCTGAAGACGTTCTCTCAGACAGATCTCCTCCTGAGCGAGGCAGCCTGGGTTCGGAGGGTGCTGGAGGAAGGTGCTTCCTGCCCAGGGCTGGAGGCCATCGACAGGTGCACGTGGAGGAGCAGATAAAGGCCTTTCTGGCAATCAGGAGGAAACTCCTATACCTGGGGGTAGCCAAATGGGAACCCAATCCAAGAGAAACGTCAGTATTTCCACAGTCGACATTCAAGCCTAAACCACTCCCCAAACCACAGGCATCTGCCTTCTTATTTCATTCTCCGGGGACAATGTCATTGGCTGACATAAATGCTAATGTGTTCATCCATACAAGACTTCTCGGAGGAGGTGGCTTCCTAAAGGAAGCCAGGCCGGAAACAGGGGAGGGGAGAGGAGGAGCAGGGTAGGGTAGGGGAGGGTGGGGAGACTGCTGGGATGTTTCTGGCCTTTCCAGGTGCTCCCGGAAGCCTCTGGCCTAGGAAGGAGGAGTTCGCCCTGGGCGGGGAGTAGAGGCAGGAACCCAGCACGCAGAGGGGCGTGATGCTCCCGTGCCTCTGCAGGAAGCCCAAGGGTTAAAGCCCGCATGCCCACTGGCTCCAGTGAGCAGGGCGTGGAGGTGTGTGGGCTCCTCCGGGGAGACATTCAGGAAATTGCCTAATAAACCAGCTCTAGAATCCATCTCTAGTTGCATATTTTATTGACTTGAAACTTTTTTTAATCAGTGGGCTCCCAATGCCAGATAGGCTATAAAATAAATAAATAAAAGGAGTCCAAGGCTAAATGAGAAACAAATCACTCCCGGACTCCGCTTCCAGCCCCCACCCCCAGCCAGCGCCATGCACCCGGCTAGTCCTATCTCCAGCAACTCCGAACACGGTAGGCAGGAGCCGGCTCCTTTGCTGCAGCGATGCTGCCCCAAGCACGCGCGGTTTCATTGACCGGGAAGGAATCTTAATGTGAGATTTATAGGAAAAGGGTGAAATTTTATACCAGAAAAGTTTCCATCTGAGATGTGTATGATTTATACGTTTGTTTTTCCAAAACCCAAACACAACAATCCTTGTAAATAACAGATTTATACATGAGCTTCCTAGTGCAGCACCCTACCTATGAATGAGTGAACAACATTAAGTTCCCATTTAGGAAACAAGAGCCTAAACCCATCGGATGGAGGTACCTGATTCATCAAACTCAGCCCACTCCATAAATCAGAATCCAGCCCCGGGCCCCAGCGGCCATGCGACCATCCACACCGCGCCGAGGTCTCCTCTCTGTGCACTGTCTCTAGCCCTCATCTTTATTTATTTCCAAAAGAAAAAATTGTTGCAACTGATTGAACTGACTGATTGATATGTCAGCGCCGAGATTGATGAGCTGGGCCTCGTTTCCAGGGCTGTCTCCATTCTGATGTGAGCTTGGGCCCTCACCAAAGATTTGCATATGCCGTGTTCCATCCTGCTCACCCTCTAAGCTGCTATATCCCTGGTCAAATCCTCTCCTCCCTTGAATCTTTACCCAGGGGAGCCTTCCAGACCACCCCTCCAGAGATTTTACCGCTTCCTATAAATGATGGCTGTGAGAGGCTTAGCAGCGGAGAGTCCGTCCCTATAGGGGATTAGGGAACTCCCCAGGTTACCATGAGAGAACAGCAGCACAGAGGTGGGAGACTTGCTCAAAACCACACCAGTTGTCAGGGGCAGGGCAGGACCAGAACCTTGCATTTAGCAATTCGGGGTCCAGAGCTCTTCCGATCACCCCATGCTTCATGTGGAAGTATTCGCCCCAGGACCTAGGGAGGAACCCAGTGTCTCAAAATTTCTCCAGAGGAAGATAAGACAAGGCAGGCACAGAGGTTTGAGCTTTGAGGAACTGCCATTGACTGCAGTGGCATCCTCCTCCTGCCCTTCACCCTGAGCCCTGGCGAGGCTGGGTGGGGACGGGCAGGGGTCTCAGGACGCTCGCGAACCTCGTGGCAGGGGCCTTCCTCCTCGTTCATGTTGCCTTAAGGGGCTTCACCTCCCTCTCCAAGTCTCCTCTGTGACCCCATGTTTCTTGGTCTTGTTCTGGTCCTAATCCTGCGCTAGTGTGTGTTCCCTTCCTTATCTGCCTCATCTCTAATCTCCCACGGCGCTCATCTACATCCCCACTCGGGCACTCCAACAATCACAAACTGTCACTTACCAGGTCTGTCCCTCTCTTAAGTTCTTCCTCACATGCTGCCTTGTGAGACCATCCATACTGTTAGCTCACGGAATGGCCATGTGCCAGCCTACACTCCCAGCCTCACTTGGGCAGGGCAGTGTCCCTAGTTCTGACCAATGAACTGGCCCACGTAGTTAGGAGCAGGTCTAATGATTCCCCCATCTCAATCTGCCCCCAGGGCGATGGCCTTGGAGACCAGAAGATCCAAAGGATGTAGCTGTACAGTGGGGCAGGACCGTCCAATGTGTGCTCAACTCTGCAAAAATAATAAAGAATTTCTACTGTGTCAAGGCAGTAAAAGTTGAGATTTGGGGCTATTTTTGTCAATGCATCATGTACTGTCACCTCTACCAACTAATAAAATTAATTACGCCTGCTAATCGCATGCTTGCTGCTAAGTGGTAAAAAGTCATTTTCCCTCTTTTGGGCTTTGGTTCTTCATTGTCACAAAAAGGCCATCAGATAAAGTGATCACAACGACACCCTCGTATTCTACACTTGCCATCCTCCAGGCAAAGGGCTAAGTGCTTTACAAACACGAATACATCAAATCTCTAAGAGAGTTCACTGTCCCCCTAGAATGAGGAGCCTGAGTTGGGAAGGCCGGGGTGGAAAGTGTTTGACAACTCTTCCACAATCAGCGAGCCACTAAGTGGAGCACTGGAGGTGGGAGGCCAGCAGTCCGACTGCAGTGCCTCGTACTCTAACCACTGTGTTTAGGATCACTCAAGATCTTGCAAGCACGGTTGTGCTTCCAGAACATTCATATTGATCTCCAGCCTTCCGCTTGTGTGCATATCTTCCAGATCAAATTGCAAGTTATTTGAGAGTAGAAGCGATAGGCTGCTGTCACTCATGAACAACCTCTTCTCTCTGGCTCTAGAGCCCAGAGCAGAGTGGACACTGGGTAGACACGGCGTGAATCCTTTTGGAATTGAATTGTACAACCCTGAAGTCATCTCAGAGAAATATAACTCCTGCTTGGAAACTCTAACTCAAATAGTGGGATTGTGTTAGGACCAAGATGATGAAGAGAAAGAAGCACTGAGCCCAGGGATTTGATGTTGGACTTCATTCCTTCACTAAACAGCCAACATGCAACTGCTGTAAACCGTGCACTGTGCTAGGGGACGCATGGGGTAGCCTCTCCTCTCTGGGAAATTCTGCCTATGAGTGAGTTGTACCCAAAAGAACAGAAAAGTGATACCTGAAGTCATGAAGTGCAGTATATAGAGAGAAATTGCTACTCAAGTTCTGGGAGGGAGTATTGCTGCACACAGCCAGTTGTGTGCTGGCAATGGCTGACTAATTGGCTCCTGGAGGGTGCTGATTTTCAGTGTTTGCCAATGTCTATGGTGTAAATATTCATGCCATGGCTGATTGAAAAGTTGCCAGTGTGAGGTCACTGAACCCAGAGTTGGGAGAGAGAGAGGCACAATTGGCTTTGGAGAAGCGCACAGGAACAGACCCCTGCACCCCATCACACGCAGCACGCACTGCCTTCTTGCCTCCATCCCCCTTGCAATACAAAGCCGAGAACCACTGGGAGCAAGAGGCGCGCAGAGGGGTTGTGAGGGAGAACCGTCTCAGGGTTGAGGAATATCGGATACTGAGGGTATGCAGGCAATGTCCTCCTGGGAGCTAAGGCTTTCGAAGGCAGAGAAAGAGGACAGATTCCCGCCTGTCTGGGCTGGTTTACCTCGGGCCTGCCTGCAGGTAAATGGTAGACCAGGTGACCTCTGTATGTCCTGCTCCACCGAAGGATTCTGTGACGCAAGCAGAGCTGGCTCCCAGCTTTCGTCTGCCCCCGGGGACACGTCAGGCTTTTTGCGGGCCAGAGTCAACGGTCCCAGTACACCCAGGAGAACGCCATCTGCACAGGTCCTCTGCGAAGTCACTGACCTCGTGTTGAACAGGTCAGCTGTGGCCAGCGGGGCACTCAGGTGCCAGAGAGATTTCTAAGACTCTGGAGTCCACAGCCCTGGAGAGTGCAGACATCCGCAGGACAGACTCCTAAGGATGACAAATGGTCTGCACGTGCTGGGCCCTCTCCAAGGATGCTCCGACCCGGAGAAGCACCCCCACTCACATACATGCATGCACGCACACACCAGGCCCTGGCTCACCCTGCCCTATGGCCGCTGCGGTCAGACAATCCAGCCAGCTCTGCAGCTCCTCTGCCTAGCACACTGTCCGTTCCTTCCTGCATATTCATCATTCCCAGGCTTGCAACCATGTCCAGAGCCTCTCCTGGGAGCTAGCAGATAATGTCACGGGCTCCTGGAACCTCACTGAGAGGATGGGATCAGCCTGCCAAGGAGGAGGGCGGGTGTGGATGGAAGCCATTCCTTCCCCGTACACAGGAAGCTTCGGAGAGAAAGCAGACAAACTGTCTCTGAGTCCAGCTCCCGCTCGGAGCAGCTGCCTCCCATGCAGGAGACCCTGGCTGCCAAAGGAGGGCTCGCTGACGGCTGCAGCCATTGGACTAAACGCATTTCCAGGGACAACCCCCAGTGTCTAAGGGATGCATCACCCACATCCAGGGCTAAGCAATCTGAGTTAACTGAGGAACAAAGAGATGGGCTCGCTGTCCCCAGGTCAAACTTGAGGCAGAGGGTGAAGAACAGAACCCGGCAAAATGGCCTGGCAAGCATTCTGCTCGCATGGGGCAGATGGGGAATTAGACACTCAAGTTCACCAGCAAGTTGTGTGTGAAGGCAGAATTAGGAAGCATCGGTTTCCTGCTTACACAGGCCCCAGTAAATAATACAAATGATGATCTGTTGGAAGCATAGCTTTTCATGGAAGAGCCTGTGGACTAATTCAGGAGCCAAAGGAAAACTGGACTCAGCGCTTGTCTGGCTTCCACTCTGATTCCCTCCCCTCCTGATGGAAATGAACACGCTGCTGAGTCCATTTGGCTTTGGGGAGTGCCACTCACACTATCCCCCGACCCTCTGTCTCCCCGGAGCTCAGTTTCTCCCGTATCCTTAGCTCTACTATCTGCCCATTCATCCATCTATCTACCCCTCCCTCATCCGTAAATCCAGCACTTCCCTTTTTACTATTTATTAAAAGCCTACTGTACACCAGACACTCTGTTAGAACCTGGGAATGCTTTAGATTCATCAGTAGTTAAGAGCAGAAGCCTTGGGGTCACACTAACTGGGGTTCAAATAATGGGGGCGTCATAAAGTTTGTGAAGCATTTTTCTGATCTTTTAATTCTATTTGTCCACAAACTTTTGGGACCCCCCCCCCCCCCGAGCACCTAAGTGACTTGGTACAGGAGTGGGACCAGGTACACAGACACAGGGACTTGGTACAAGAGTGGGACCAGGTAGACAGACACAAAGACTTGGTACAGGAGTGGGACCAGGTACACGGACCCAGGAACTTGGTACAGGAGTGGGACCAGGTGCACAGACACAGGCAGGCAGCGATCTTTCACCTCCCTTCCACACAGCTTCCTTCCAGAGAGCAGGTGGTATTCTCTCACAGCCCACGGCTCCAACCCTGGCTCAGATCTCCCGTCTCCCTCTTGGGTTCTGTGTCAATAGCTGGCTGTGTAGTTAGTTTTGTGCTGAATATCTGAGCCTGGGTAATTTATAAAGAGCAGAAATTTATTTCCTCACAATTCTGGAAGCTGGGAATCCAAGCTCCAGGCACTGGCCTCTGTTAAGGACTTTCTCGCTGCACCCAAGGGTGAGAGACAGAGATGGCAAGAGGGCGCCGGACTCATCCTATTGCAAGGCCCCCACCTCTGTGATGAGGGCCTTCAGGCCCCCACTACCACCACCACCTCCACATGGGGGCAGAATTTCCAGCACAGGAATCGTAGGGAGCACCTTCAAACCTTAGCACTCACCAGCTGATCCCCACAATGGGTCTCCCGTTCTTGTCCTGTCCATACTCTGCTGACAAATTCATTTTCTGAAAGGTAACTCTTATATCCCTCCTCCCCTGCTCAAAAGCTTTTCAATAATGTCTCCGTTTCTTACTGAACTAGGGCCGAAGGCCTGTCTAAGACGAGCTGGCCCCCAGCTGCCCTCTAAGCGCCTTTCCCAGTGCGGCTCCGCGTGCACCCAGTGCTCTCACCCAGCTGGTCATCTGCTCCGCCTGTACAAACTGCACTTCCCCACCTCCCAGCCTTTGCTCACGCTCTTCCTCCCCACCCCCCCGAGCAAGTCCCCTTTCTCAGTCTATAAAATCTGACCCCTTGTTCCAAGTAGGGTGTCCCTCTTTAGTGGCGCTCGGTCCGGTCTCTCCGATGATTACCTGTGTCCTTGTCTCCTCGCCCTGTATGTGTCCATAGACTCTTTGACAGCCAGAGTCATTTCAGATCCCCACATGCCCAGCACGGTCTCTTGCACATAAATACTCGTTAATTTGACCAAGCTGCTTCCCCCACCAACACTATTCCCACTCAATCTCACTTCATGTGTCAAGGTTGTTGATTTTATTAGCAGGAAATCATCTGCATATTCCTGCCTGCTTTGCCCACCATGCTTGATATCTCAGATTTAGAGGTAAGTTAGACTTTAGACTGGCTTTTAAATATCCCCAGCTGATTCTACGACTGCAGCTGATGCCTGTAACATTTATTTATAACTTTGCAAAATTGGCCGGTGGTTAAGATATATAAACCCAAAGGGGCTCATGCATTTCCAATACATTAAGGTATATTTAAAACATGCTGTGTCTTATCAGGGGCTTTAAAATACACATTACCACAGGAAGCGGGCGGACAGGAGCGGGGTAATTGACTAATGAGAATTCTGAACGGTGACTGGAAATATGGCAGAACTGCCCTTTGAGAACTGTGCTCGCACCTATTAATGAACTTTATCCACAGCTCTAAAACACAGCCCTGTGTTTCAAACACGAGCCCAGGAGGCTTTGCGGCATGGATGCTGTTGCGTTAATTCACACCTAGTTATGGTGACTGGCGCCAGCCTTCAACACTGGTCAGAGAAAGCTGCTGAAAAACCCTAGAATAATTACGGAGGCCGGATTGATTTTATACCAGGTGCCAGGTGTTAATATGCCAGGACGTGCTTCTCTGTGCATGTGCTGGGGGGCAGGGGGCTGCATATCCACAACCCTGTGTGAGCATGTGGCTGCACATGTGTCCATTTCCTGCCATTTAGGAAGGACCATGGCAGCAGAAGGGGCAATGATATGGGAAAGCCAACGACCTCCAGGCCTGGGACAGGAGTCTAGAATCCAGATATGGCATTCCACGGTTTATGGCCATGCAGTTTAATATTCACATCATGAGTTGTCCAAAGGGCTGGCGCTGTGGTGCAGCATGTTAACGCCCTGGCCTGAAGCGCCGGCATCTCATATGGGGGCCAGTTCAAGACCCTGCTACTCCACTTCCCATCCAGCTCTCTGCTATGGCCTGGAAAAGCCGTAGAAGATGGCCTAAGTCCTTGGGCCCCTGCACCCACATGGGAGACCCAGAAGAAGCTCCTCGCTCCTGGCTTCGGATCGGCGCAGTTCCAGCCATTGCAGCCAATTAGGGAGTGAACCATCAGATGGAAGATCTCTCTCCCTCCCTCTGCCTCTCCTTCTCTCTGTGTAACTCTGACTTTCAAGTAAAATAAATAAATCTTAAAAAAAAAAAAAGGATCGTCCAAGTCTAAGCCAGTGAAGACTGTAGAGTTGGTGAATAGTTGACCTTGCACCTCAAGAGCAGTCATTATCTTTCTAACCGGAGGGAGGAAGGCAGCTTCCCATTGAGTCTCTACACAGCAGTCATCCAGAGTGGGAATCTCAACCTCTGTTGCCACACTGTAGTTGCTTGTTTGGGGCCTTTTGTTCAACTTGCAGTGACTTCTTCAAATGCCCTTCTCTACCCACCCCACTTCCCACCATCTCTGCGGGTGGGCTCCTGACAGCTCTGTTTGTACATCTGCCTAGCACTTTGGTCCTAGGTAATTGGATTGGGGTGGACACCTGGGCCCATTGGCGCAAATGATCTTCATTTGCTGCAACTCTCACCTCACTGCCCAAATTCTATCTCCAGCCCATTACTCTCCCTACAAGCTTAGAGTTCATAGATCCAGTCATCCAGCACACAGAGCTACCTGAACAAGTTCAAGCCAACTTACCTTTTCGCCTTACCTCCCAAATCTTGACACCTAGTTCTGCTCACTGCCTACCTCTAAGATACATCTTAATCTACTCCCCTCTTTCCAAATCCTAGTTGAGGCCATTGGCCAAGATTCCTGCCACAACCTCCCACACAGATTCAGCACAATATACTTGAAAGTTCAAGGTGGCCCTCCCTAAGAGTCTGTGGCCTGGATGTTAAAACCCATCCCCCCAGAGCAGGTGTTTGGCACAGTAGTTGGCACTGTTTGAGACACTCATCTCCCACCTAACAGTGCCTGTGTTCAAATCCTGCTCTGCTCTTCATTCCAGTTTCTGGCTAATGCACTCGGGAGGCAGTAGCTGATGGCTCAAGTAGTTGGGTCTTTGCCACCCATGTAGGGGACCTAAACTGAGTTCCCAGCTCATGGCTTTAGCCTAGCCAAGCCATGATTATTGAAGGTATTTGAAGAGTGAACAAGCAGATGATGGATTCCTCTCTCTCCCTCCCTCTCTCCCTGTGCTGTTCAAATAATCAGAACAATAAAAACCTCATTTCTCTCCTCAGGGTGCCCCTAAGCATTTGTAAGCATCCCCTTTCAGGCTTCTGCCTACGTGTTCAACTTCACCACCCACTGCTCCCTGCCTTGCACACTGGTCTACCTGCACCTCCCAGCTACACCCCACGGCTCGCTATCTACTTGCTCTCCCTTCTCTGTTTAGCTAGTTCCATCTCAGTCTTTAAAACTCCACTCAGTTATCATCGCCCAGGATCCTGACTCAATTTCCCACCCCCAGAGGCTGGCTGGGGCCCATCTTCTGTGTTCCAATGGCAACCTGGCCACATCTCTCTCTAATGACCACATTGTAGTATAACAATTCTGTAGACCTGTTTAATCCCATAGACTGTCAGTAACTTGGGAATAAAAGACCCTGCATATTTCCTCTTTGTATTGTCAACCCTTGATAAAATACTTCTGAGTGAGTGGATGAGTAAGTGAACGAATGATGTGTGTGCTTTCATTGTGCCAAAGGTATCAGAGAGGAGCAGGAGCGTATGGCAGTGAATAGAAATTTTCAAGGCCAGTGGGCCCCCTGGAATCTTGAATTTATTTCCTGTAAAGACCAAGAAGGAGACAGGGCTCTCAAAATTTGCTTTCTGTGGTGATCCTGGACCACGTAAAAATTAACCAGCTCATCTTACACTAGGAATACTGTTCTGTGCTTGGTGCGGGTCAAGCTGGGCAGCATTCCCTGTGTGTGCTATGATGGAGGGAGCTGTGTGGGGAGGGTAGCAACAGGAGGGGGCTCAGGCATGGAGACACAGGTTCTGTTGCTGCATCCGTCACATGCCCTTCGGAAAGTTATCTAACCTCCCTGGGTCTCAGTGTCCTCCTTTCAAAGTGGGGTGATTTTCTTGCCATTCAGGGCTGTTTTGAGGATTGGGGTGATGGCTGAGATGCATTTAGAAAAGTACTTGCCCCCAGTGAACAAATAACAAATGGCAGGTGTTGGGGCTGATGCTGTGGCGCAGAATTAAAGCCTTGGCCTGAAGCACCGGCATCCCATAGGGGCGCCAGTTCTAGTTCCGGCGGCTCCACTTCCGATCCAGCTCTCTGCTATGGCCTGAGAAAGCAGTAGAGCTCAAGTCCTTGGGCCCCTGCATCAATGTGGGAGACCCAGAGGGAGCTTCTGGCTCCTGGCTTCAGATCAGCGCAGCTCTGGCCATTGCAGTCATCTAGGGAGTGAACCAGCAGATAGAGGACCTCTCTCTCTCTGTCTCTACCTCTCTCCATAACTCTGTCTTTCAAATAAATAAAAAAATAGTAAATTTTTAAAAGTGGCAGGTGTTACGAATGTTAGACACCAATTCTAAAAACTACCAGCTCTTCTTCCAATTAGCTGTGTGCCCTTAGCTCAGGACTTCTGCACCTCTGCAACACAGACATGTTAGGATGGCTGACTCTGTCTTGGGCACTGAGCCAGGCACTGTAGGAGGATTGTTTGTTTGTTTGCTTTGACAGGCAGAGTGGACAGTGAGAGAGACAGAGAGAAAGGTCTTCCTTTGCCATTGGTTCACCCTCCAATGGCCGCCGCGGCCAGCACGCTGCGGCCGGCGCACCGCGCTGATCCGATGGCAGGAGCCAGGATCCAGGTGCTTTTCCTGGTCTCCCATGGGGTGCAGGGCCCAAGCACCTGGGCCATCCTCCACTGCACTCCCTGGCCACAGCAGAGAGCTGGCCTGGAAGAGGGGCTACAGGGACAGAATCCGGCGTCCCCACCAGGACTAGAACCCGGTATGCCGGCGCCGCAAGGCGGAGGATTAGCCTAGTGAGCCGCGGCGCCGGCCTGTAGGAGGTTTAACAGTATCCTTGACCTCTACTCACTAGATGCCAGCAGCACCCACCACGCCATCCCAGTCGTGAAAACGAAAAAATGTCCCCAGACATTACTGAACGTCCCCTGGGGAACAACACTTCCTCTGGTAGAGATTCCTTGCATTAAGAGGGAGAAAACCTCTTGTTGTTGCCTTGAACTTTTCCTCTGTCAAATGGGAAGAATGCTACATCTTCCTGACTGATGCTGGAAAGCACTGTTTGAATCAGGTGTGATAAAGGACATGCTATTATTCTGAAAACATCAAATGCTTTTCAGATTTAAGGTAACTGTTCTGACTTCACCAACCTGCAGACTCTCCAGAAAAACCAGAGCATCTTCCTGAAGTCACCACCTCTCCTTGAGTTGTCCCAGAACCTCTGAGACACTGGGGTCATTGGGCCGATCCTGCTTGGAAGGCCAGGGCAGAGCTGGAACAGGGTAACAGTCCACTGGCATCATCATGATGGTGGCTGCCAGGGACCCATGATTGAAACCCTGTTGTGCACAGTCCCACAGATGTGAGACCACAGCAGTACCTGCAGGTTAGTATTCTAGAGTTCTCCCTAAAGTTCTGGCAAATCTGTAGGTTTGGGCATGTCTTGCTACTCCTACTCCTGCAGGCAAGTTTCCATATCCAGCACTGCTCTTGTCACTGCTAAACTCTGCACAGGCAATAAAACTAAAATAAAAATAAGTCAAGTAGCTATTTTAACCTCAACTTAATTAAAATCACATGACAGGGGACACAAACTAGCAAAGTCTCTGAGTGTGAACCAAGGATCTGCTAAATTCAAGACTGCAGTTTCACCGCAACCGTGGCACTCGGGAGATCTTTATCTAACCAGTCTCTGAATGTGGTATGTAGCGAGAAGAAAAGGCACCAAATATTTGGCACGAATCGTGCCGCAAAGTCCAAGTGGTGAGTGTCAAATTATAAACTATCTTTAGAAAATGCCTTGGGCTGGTGCAATGACGCAGTAGGTTAATCCTCCACCTGTGAGCTGATATCCCATATAGGTGCCGGTTCTAGTCCCTGCTGCTCCTCTTCCAGTCCAGCTCTCTGTTGTGGCCCGGGAGGGCAGTGGAAGATGGCCCAAGTGCTTGGGCCCCTACACCTTCATGGGAGACCCGGAACAGGCACCTGGCTCCTGGCTTTGGATAGGTGGGGCTTCAGCCATTGCAGCCATCTGGGGAGTAAACCAGCAGATGGAAGACCTTTTTCTCCGTCTTTCCTTCTCACTGTCTGTAACTCTACCTCTCAAATAAATAAATAAAAACTTAAAAAAAAAAAAAAAACCAGATGCCTCATAGTGATCCTTTCGTTCATTCTTAGATACAGGGTCAGCAGTCCCATTGTTTACTGTTGGGCAGATGTGACCAGCCCGCTCCAGCAACCCAGGAGCTGCAGGTCCAGTCTCCATCGCTAGCCCAGGCTGTCTTCTTCCCTGGCCTGCATCCATATTTTGTTTCTTGGCATCTTTTCCTCTGTCCACACACCTTGACATCGTCACCAACTTTGAGTCTTCAAGAGCTTGAGGGGTTTCCAACTCCTCCTTCTCAGGAGACCCTTGGTCCCTTGTAAACATTATCTCAGAAAATGTTAGTACTCCTAGAACAAATTTTTGTGTTACATTTGCAAAATGAAGAGGATTCATCCAAATAAGTCCATGCATGATAAAAAGATTAAAAAGAAAGAATAGGAAATGATAGGCACCCTGTGACTACAGTGTGGAAGTGGCCCACATCATTTACGAACTCCTCCCTCCTGTAAGGCGGTTTTACAAGTAGCTTGATGACATCATCAGAACTGGGGGAAGGGCTTTCATCAGGCAAACAGTCTCTGTGGGTCTCAGCTTCCCTACTGGTAAAGTAAGGAGAACAACCTGCTGCTGGTGTTCGCACAAGGAATGGGAGGAAGATGGCTCAATGCAATAGAACAGGGAAACGTCTGTAATAAGGCAAAGTGAGCTGGGAAAAGCATTTTAAGGGACCCTGGATGCAGACACAACAAAGGGGACATGCAAGGCCAAGAATCGGTAGCCACAACTCTAGGAGCTCAGCTTCTTCCTAGGTAAACCTCCAGTGAGCAAGAGAAGAGCTTCCGTGCCCCTAGCCGGGGGCCTGAGTCAGCTATGCTGCCCTGACGCCTTAACTCAGTGGTAGCCGGGGTACAAGGGGGCCTCCCTGCTCCATGCAGCATCATCCATTAGAAAACAAAAAAGGTACAGTAAGTGCCACGGAGCTCCTCCATTAATTGCTAAGTAAGGGGAAAAAAAGAGAAGAATAAAGTGCTTTTACCTGCTCGGCTGGATAATTAAAAGCTGCCTGAAGCACTGCTAACCTTTTTCATTATGGCAGTGTTCATTATAAAGCCAGAAAGAATTAACTACACTGCATTATCAGATATCGAAAAATATTAATAGCAAAAGTGAGAAAGGGAAAGGAGGAATTTTGGGCGAGTTAATTAAACCACACGTCCTCAATGACTTATTAAGTGACTGGTCGAGCTTCCTGGAGCTCGGCGAGTCCCCAGGAGCAAGGCGAGGGGCCCCTGTTCTCAGGAAATGAGCTTCCAGCCTACTGAACTATTATTTTTTCTTCCTCTATTGCAAATCTTTCTTTCCTTCTTTCCAAATATTGCCAAGTGAGCAAAGTCCTGGATGGGGACCATCTTGGAGCCAATATAACTGGGAGCTTAGTGAGGGCTCTTCAAGGTCAGTTCTGTGGGACTGCTTTGGAAGCGAGTCCTCTCTACTGTTCGGCAAAGCCCTGTCAGTGCTTCTGTAATGGAGCAGGTGAGAGCATCTTATAATGAGGTCCCTCTGCTACTTCTGTAACCAAAGCCCATGAAAGAGTTCACAGCAGGCCCACCTTCCCTAACAGATTCCCTTCTACACAGCCCAGTGCTAACACTTGGAATTGAGTTGGAATGAGCCCTTGGGCCTTGAGAGCTGTTTGCAGTAAGTACACTATCGACTCTCCGTCTACACACACTGGAGCAGTCAATAGTTCCGTACAGCAGGCCCTGGGTAGGGCCCTGCGGCTGCATCCGGAAAATCTGCTGAGCAAGAACTGTTGTACTTGCGATCTCTGCATGAACTGAGATGTCAGGCACTGCTTCTCAGTGCTTAGTGCAAACAGGCCAGACTGACAGCTCCGTCCTGCAGAAAGCTCTTTGAGTGAGTTCAACGGTTACCAAGGATAGGCGCGAAAGATAAGATGGTGAGAAGTAACATCCTTAAAGGCGGAGGGACCCAGGGAGGGAACACAAGCATTTTCATTGAGCAAAAAGCAAGATTGATGATGAAGAAAAGGTACTTAGATTGATTCCTTTTTTCTTCCTGCTGGCACTGGGACTTTAAATTAAGTCATAGAGCAACTGGGACTCCAACTCTGATTGGTTGTCATGCAGTCTAATCTCATTTAACATCTAGTTTGCATGACTGAAAGGTTTCTCCTTTCTTATTTTTATTTATTTGAGAGGTAGAGTTATAGACCGAGAGAGGGAGAGACAAAGAGAAAGGTCTTCCATCCACTGGTTCATTCCCCAAATGGCTGCAACAGCCGGAGCTGGGCAAGGAGCCAGGAGCTTCTTCCAGGTCTCCCATGTAGGGGCCCAGGCACTTGGGCCATTCTCTATTGTTTTCCCAGGCCATTAGCAAAGATCTGGATCAGAAGTGAAGCAGCCAGGGCACAAACTGGTGCACATATGGGATCCCAGAGCCACAGGGAGAGGCTTAGCCTACTACCCCGTGGTGCTGACCCAGAGGTTTCTCTTTAGGCAAAGTTCCCAGTTCTCCAACATGCCGTCATGACAATCAGACATCACTCTGGAAAGCTCTCATTCTGCACCTGTTGCTAGGCCCTTCCCTGGACTGTGCTGTGCCCCCGATCACAGCTTAACTGTTCACTCAACCAGCAGCGCCACTTGCACAGGAGGAGCTTCCAGGAAATGGGCGAGAGTGAGGCTTTATCAAGCTGCAGCCTGCATGGAGTTACTAGAGACAGGAAAGTTTGGCTGGCATGTGGGAGAATGCTGAAATGGCTGCAGGCACAGGGAAAGGAAGGGAGGTCAGGCAGAATGGATAAAGTAATTAAAATGGGCCCAACTGGGGCTAGCATTGTGGTATCGCTGGTCAAACCACCACCTGCAACACCAGCATGCCATATTGGATGGAACACCTGAGTCCCAGCTGTTCTGCTTCCTATCCAGCTCCTTGCTGATGTGCCTGGAAAGTGGCAGAAGATGGCCCAAGTCCTTGGGTCCCTGCCACCCACATGGGAGGTCTGGATGGAGTTCCAGGCTCCTGGCATCGGCCTGTCCACCTTCAGTCACTGGAGCCATTTGGGGAATGAACCAGCAGATGGAAGATCTCTCTCTCTCTGCCTCTTCCTCTCTGTTATCTGCCTTTCACATAAGTAAAATTAATCTTTTAAAAAAACAATCAAATGGGCCCAGTGGTCAGGTCTCGTCCTGACCATTAGCAGAAACTGTTTGTACAGAGAGCATCTTCCATTTTGCAGGTCTTCTATTTGCATTCTGTGGTCCGTGGGCCCACAGCAGTCACCGCAATGGGGTCTTCTTGCTAAGTGAGTTACACATGTAACACTTTTAGAACAGTTCCCGGCACTTAGCAAGCACTCAGTACATGTTATTGATTCTTCAGTATCTTGTGTCTTTATCTGGAACTTTCCACGAGCTTTCAATATCTTGAGATACCCTGAAAGGAGGAATTTAGAGATAACACACAGAGAATATGAATATCGAATGCTGAATGATTCTTCAGAGGTGGAGTGCCACGTTGAATGACAAAAGCATTTATCCATATTTGGCAAAATTCTTTCTTTTATAATCAACTCTTTTGGGGAGGAGGTTGTTAATAATCAGTATTTTACTTATTTTTTTAAAAGATTTATTTATTTGAAAGGGAGAGAGAGAGAGGAAGACACAAAGAGAAACAGAGCTCCTATCCACTGGTTCATATTCTCACGTGGCTGCAACAGCCGTGGTGGTCCATGCCGAAGGCAGGAGCCCAGAATTGCATCCTGGTCTCCTGTGTGGGTGGCAGGGACACAAGGATTTGGGCCATGTTCCACTGGTTTCCCAGGCACATTAGCAGGGAGCTGGCTCAGAAGCAGAGCAGCTGGGAATGCACTCTGATATGGAGTGCTGGCACCCCAGGCAGTGGCTTAACCTGCTGTGCCACAATGCACCTATTTTAGGTATATTCCAGACATGAGACCAGGGTTAAAGTGGGGCCCCGGTCACCTCCAGGAGCAAAACCTCTCTGCAGGGCTTTCCCTGTGCTTTCTCGTTCCTAAGGAACAGACCCAAAGCATGGGCTCCTTTGCTCAAAGGTTCAGAGGAATGCCTCAGAGTAGGACAACATTTTAAAAATCCTTTGAAAGTGATGAATGGGAAGTTGAAGCAACTAGAAAAGAGGTCGTCCCTGGGTCTTCCATGTTTCTGGCCAGTCTTCCCGATGTGCTGTTCACATACCCACCTCCTCATCTTGCCTCAGTTCTGCCAACCATCCACCCCTCCTTTTACTCTTCTTCCAAGTAGCATCTCCCAAGGCCCACAACCCCAAGAAGTCGTCTCTGAGTAGGCCCAGTCCTCGCTGAGTTTTGCTCCTCTTAACTTGCATAGTGTTACCTGGCCTCCTCATGCCTACCACTGTGGGTGCTTGGTCTGTCCGTTTCCTAGAGAGTGACAGCATCGCGACGTAAATCTCCCCTCTGATGTGTAGGGTCATGGAACGGTTAGGTCCACGGAGCTTCTTTTGTCTTTTTTTCATATCTATATTACAACGAGTGTGTTATAGCACTTGGCGTGCTGCTCGTGTTGTCCATTTTGTTTGTAAGCACTTGAAAGAAAAGCATCACTTATGTATCTTCATACACACCGGGAACAAGCATCCTCAATACCTGTTGTTGGCTCCAGTTGAAGTGAATTGGATTGCACTTATTTTACATCTACCACAAGACCTTGGTACTGGGTAAAGTCTGGGTATTCGCCAAAATATTTGCAACTGCATCTGGCTTCCCTCCCCCAGCTCTCAGACCCTTCGACTGCCTCACATGATGCCAATGTTTCATGACTGCAGAGTGAAGAAGCACACAGTTTTCTGAATTTCAGTACATTTACTTACTCTGAATCTTTCTGGCAAAACCAGCCAAGGCCAGTCCTCTCCATTTCCCTTTTTATCTCTGGAACTTTGCTTGCCTCTCTATTCTAGAAGCACACAGCTATGTTTGGGGCACTCTATATGCATGTACATGTTTCCTCAAACACCTCGTAATCTGTGTGAAACAGGGCAATCCCTCACTTGCATGTTTACAAAGCACAGTAGGGACTACCCGCTTAATCTGTGACTTTGGACCAGCTAGTCACTTCTCTGGGCCTCTTGTCTCTTTTTCTATGGTTAAACCATCTCCAAGGTTCCTCCCTGCTCCAGCATCCATGTGGTTCTCGTGACCTGAGGATCGCTAATTGGACATTTCTAACTCCCTTCTCTTGCCCTCTTCCTGCTCTTGATAATAGGGCTTTAAAATGGCCTTTACTTACTTTCTCCAATTTCCATATGAGTAGCCCCATGACCAGTTATGGACAATGGAGTAATTCTGCTCAGGGACTTGCAGAGGAAAAGAAATTGGTTTCTAAGATAAATTGAACAATTGCAGTTTATGATGTCCGTTCTTTCATCTTCCTACCTTGAATTAGGTCTGATAGCCAGCCATCTCACGATAACGCAAAAGTCAGCACTCCAACGATGGTGGTGTGCCTGATTCCCTGGGGACAATGCAGAGCTGTGAGGCCACTCTAGTGAAGGAATTATTAACACCTTCACCTGCTGAAACTACTCTTAGGCAGGAATTATGTTAATTGCAGCTGAGAACGCCTCAATGTACCCTTTCCAACTTGTAGTCAAGTAGGTTCATCAGTTAAATCACTGTATTCCCTTGTTTCCCCACCATGCTACAAATCCAAGTTGGCCAAATTCACAGAAACACATGCATACACCATGTGGAGTGTTTCATACTGTTCAAGTTGCCACATACCTTATTATGTTTGATCCTTCTATCAGCCCTGGGAGGTAGGCACTGTAATTATCCCTGTTTTATATGTGAGGAGACACAAGCAAAGCCTGTGATCTCACTGCATCTAAACATGACACGTTCATACAATTCCAGGACAACTCTGGTCAAAGTTCTGCATCCTGTATGTTCAGTGGAGGATCCATACTGCTTCCCCATCCTGGAGCCCAGGCAGTGATGGAACCTCCAGACTCTTAGAGAAAGTTCCGAGGCCCATAAAACTCCTTAAGGAGGAGCATGTGAGCGATGGCGCCTCTCCTGCCCCTTGGAGCTCAGCAACCCTCAGTAGGGAGGAAGCCAACACTGTCTCGAAGCCAGGGCCCAGGGCACAGGTAATTAATAGGTGACCACAGAGCTGGACAAATGCAGACTGACAGTGGGCTTCCCTTCCCTCTAACCTGCGCCTGGGTTAACATTAGTTCTACAGAGAAACTCGGGCCTTGTTGACATGTTGTTCCTTTTCATTAATAAATAACTGCCCAAAACAATTACACTTCAGGGAACTAACCTTATTTTTCTCTGTCTCTCTGGAAGGTACCAAAAATTAAACACAAAGATGCCTAAATCACTTGGAGGCACCTGGGCAGATGTTCACAAGTGCAATCTGTCTAATGGGAAACAGCTTGAAGAAGAAGGGCAGTCGCCGCCTCTCCACACCGCAGCTGCACCAGAAGGCCCATCAGCAGGGCAAAGATTGGATCCATAGTCTCTCCATGAGATCCTGGCCCTCTGCCTGCCATTCCTCCAACCAATGGATATGCGTCTCCTGGAGCTGCAGGCACATGCTGATTTTTAAAAAAAAAAAATCAATAGTATCATGAAAAGATCACAATACTTTAAAATCAAGCAATCCTAACTTGGAGCATGGCCTCTGCTATTTTTTAACTGTTTGTTTTGCCCAACTGACTTAGCCACACTGCATTACTCATCTACTATGGCACAACAAAACAATCCAAAATTCAGCAGCTTAAAACAAAGTGCATGAGTGCATGTTATTTTATAGTTTCTGGGCAAAAGGAACCGAGCTGCATCGAAGCTGGGTCTTCCTGTCAGGGTCTCACAGGCTGCAATCCATGTGTCAGCTGGGGTTGCAGTGTTGGGTCAAGGTTCAGTTGAGCTCATACACGTGGCTGTGGGTAGACTCCAGCTCCTCTGGGCTGTTGGCTGGAGGCCTCCCTCAGTTCCTTGCCATACTACCAGCCTTTCCACTGGGCAGCTCACACCCTGGCAGCAGCCTTCCAACCAAATGAGCCAACAAAGGAGCAAGATGGAAGGCTCGGTCTTTTTATCACTCCGTCTCAGAAGCAGCACCTCATCCTTTTGTCATAGTCTGTTCTTCAGAAACATCACATCACAGAAGAGGGGACTTCCTAACAAGAGTCCCAGCAAGCAAGGGTCATTAGGAGGCAGCTACTGGCCACACTTTCCGAACCCCGTATGCTTCATCTACAAGGGAGCACTATGGTAACTACCTCAAGGGCTAGAGAAAGGGCCAAATGCAACAGCATATTGGTGAGTGCCAGGAGGAATGCATGACACATAGTAGCTGACTCCCAGAGATGACTGCTCCACCCCCCTCCCCACCTGCCCTGGCATACTTCTAAGTTCAGGGGCTTCTACACAAAGAAGGCTACAACACTAGCCTACATTTCCAACAGTGAAGCCACAAAACAAGTCAGTGGGCCCCAGGGACCAAAGTAATGGCAAGGGAAGCAACTGGTTTCTCTAGACAGGGTCAAACGCAGGCCTGCCCTGAGCCCGAAGGTGGGAGGGGGTTGTGTTGAGGAGGTCAGGACCACAAAGCCAGCCTGGGTTACCGCAAGGGTATAAACGAGGTCCAAGCTAAGAGCAAGCAGCCCCTTCCACTTGCTGTAACCCCAGGACTCTGAACTCACTATCACAGAGCACCCCACCACCTTCCCCAGTGGCTTCTGATGGCCCCATGCACATTCCCAGAGGGGCGCCATAAATAATGATGTCTCCTCTTCCCCCAAGGTCAGTGGACTGTGGAGCCAGCTCTGAGCATTGATCACTTTCACTTTCCTTCTCTAATTCTCACCAGTTCATTAAAGCTTGACCTTCTGGGCTTCGACAGTGAGTGTGGATGTCCAGCCAGAGAGACCATTATATTTTAAAGGCTGTTAAACTGTCCAATGATATTTTAGCTTCTTTTCTTATATTTGATAGCAAATCATCAATCACTTCTGTAAACTTCCAAGTAAAAACGAGGGAGAGAAAGATGGAGAATTATAGGAAATTATAGTGGAATGAAGCAGTTAAATTTCTCTCTATCAGCAGAGGCGAGACGAGGCGAGGTGAGATGATGGTCAATTATCTTTTTCCACTCACTGATAAATCGCCAGCACCATTGAGGCTGTCAGCACCTGACTCATGACAAGCAGAGAGGGGCGTCAACCCGACGAGAGAGCTGGAACGTGGACCAGCTCTGCAGATGGCGCTGGGGCTTTTCCAATCCCAACCCTCACTCTCTGGCCAGGAACATTATCATGGGTCCTGACCATGTCCTGGGATACCCCATCCCTCCTCTGACCACTGCCCCCACTATCTCCTTCCTCCTCTCATTGTGCTCAGGAAACAGCTGCCTCAGTGCCCAGCACCCATGCTGTTCTCCACCGCTCCGTCCAAAGCTGACCTCATTATTGTCACACATTCTGTATCTGAGCTAATGGGACCATCATTCACCCAAGTTATTTAACTAGAAACCTCATCACTGTGGTACCAAACCCCTCCCCTTCCCTCACCTCCCCCTATGGTTAATTCATCTCTGAGTCTGGCCCATTGTCTACCACAATTATTTGTCACATCTGCTATCTCCTACCATCTCCTCTGCTGTGGCCTCGGTTTGGGCCCTCATCGTTTTTCCTCTAATCAAGTGGAGCAGCCTCCTAACTGGTTTCCATGGCTTCAGTGTTTACACACACATACACACTCACGCTCACTTACACATACACACCCACACCCTCACCCACTCTCCCACTCACAGTCCTCTCTCACACACATCCCCACACTCCTTCCAGTTTGATGTTACGGCACACGCACAATGGCGGCTCTTCCCTCCTCAGACTTCAGCAGCTCCCTCTGGCTTTTGGCTGAGGCTACGACACCTTCCCTGGTGCATCTGCGGTAGGATTTCCCACAGTTCCTCCGACACCCTCCGCCATAGCCAGGCAGAGGACCGCCATTCTCCCCACAAGCTGTGCTCCCCCGGATTCCTATGACTTTTTTCCTTGTTTGTCCCTCTACTGGAATTTCTTTCCCCTGCTAGCCTAACTGCCCACTTCTACCCATCCCTCACGACTGAGATCACAGATCACCTCCTCCGGGAAGTTTCTCCTGACTCCTTTCCAGCATTTACACAGTCTCTCCTGTGTGCTCAGGAAATTCCGATTGTCTTCTGACCTTCTAAGATGCGATTTCCCCCTTCTGGACAGCAGGATCCTTGAGTCAAGACCTGGCCTTTCTCTCTCACAGCTCATCCCGTCCTGGGCACCGGGGCGCGCGGACACGTGGAATGTTTGCTGAGCCCGTGAATCGACATGGGCTTTGGGGAAGAATGACCTAGGGTGAAACATCACTGTCCACCTGCTGGCTCTGTGACCTCAGCAGAGTCCGGAGTCTCTGAGCTCCATTCCTCGTCTGGAACGTGAAAACGATTGCTCCCAACCTTTAAGAATAGTATAAGGCCAACAAATCAGATTTAGAAACAGATGAACTGTTGGAAGAGCAAGGAGAGGCGAGGCGTTTGATGAGGCTGAGGTTTCCGTTAATAACTTAGGTGCGTGCAGGAACCGTAGCCTCGCTCAGACAGGGAAGACCAGATGAGGAATAGTGTGAAGACTACAGTCGGCATTCAAGTTCCACCTTCCTGATCAGAATCTAACAATCAGATAAATGGAGGAAATATTAAATACATCCCTGAATGCCCACCACTCCATTTCTTTCCGTGACTAACTGCTCTCTTTGAATCAGCTGGAGAGAGGCCAAGGCATGTGGTTGGGAGTGGAAAACCCCTCTGTTTGATATCAGGGTCCCTGAAAGAGTGTACGCAAACACACAGAGGGATCCAGGCAGCCCCAAGTGGCTGCTAACTTGCTTATCTGGCACCACATCCTGTGTACACACAAATACAGCTGGACAGGCAGGTAGGGCGCATGGGCCACTGCAAGTTAGTCTATGCCAACACGGCCCATGGCACCAGGGCCCTGCTTTCTCAAGAGGACTGAGTTCAACACTTTCCTTCCCTGGAAAGTGGACTCCAGAGGGAGAGAAACTCATCTGGGACCCCCAGTCTCCAGCCTCATATAGTTATCCCTACTCCCTGAGGAAGAGCAAGAAGCCACAGCCAGGAAAGTGGTGCCTGCAGGTACGAAGGCTGGGTCAGACCGTGAGAATGACTCCATAAGCCAAGAAAAGGTGATTAGATGATTCCAGAAAGGAGAGGAAACAAGGTAAAAGGACATAGTCCAGCTACCATGGCCAGAGACAGCAGGGAAACAGAAAGAACAGGCCATTCTTTTTATTTTTATTTTATTTTATTTATTTTTTTGACAGGTAGAGTTATAGAGAGTGAGAGAGACAGAGAGAAAGGTCTTCCTTCCATTGGTTCACTCCCCAAATGGCCTCTATGGCCGGAACTACTCCAGGAGCCAAGTGTTTCTTCCTGGTCTCCCACGCAGGTGCAGGTGCCCAAGCACTTGGGCCATCCTCCACTGCCCTCCTGGGCCACAGCAGAGAGCTGGACTAAGATCAGGCCATTCTAAGAGCAGAGGAAACCCAGATGTGACAAAGAGCATTTTGGGGAAAAATGTGCAAATGTAGAATTAAGTGGCTGGGATGGGTTTACATAGGGTCAACATTAGCACAAAGATACCAAGTCTCCTACAAGAGCTTTTCTTTGAAAATCACAGAAGCCTGCCTGAATATGATGACCCAGAGGCACTGGAGTGAACAGAAGAAAGTGCAACACCTCCACCTATGACAGCAGGTCCCCACCTTTACAAACGGTACAGAGTGATGGTGGTCCCCATCTATACTGACCACCCACAGGCTTCAGGGGAACCCCTTCCACAAGAGGCTTTTGATTCCTTCTGCATCACAGCTTGGAGTAAAGCAGTGAGGGTGTCCTATGCCTGTATACTTGCCCCAGCCATAGCCTGTCTCCTAACTCCTAGGCAAGCACAAAACCTACAGAATGGAAGATGCCTTCTACTTTATCTATTCTCCTCTTCTTACATATAACGCAAAGTTTCTAGAAAGGTTAAGTGACCATTCAAGCTAACATGACTAGTCTGTGGTATAGAAAGAACTGGAGTTTATTCTTCTAACATTCAGTAGATGGTTCTTTCCACTCTACCAAATAGCCAGCCATATGTCATAGGGAATCCATTGGAGACTTGGATTTAACTTTGGGGGAAAACCACTCCTTTGTTTAGAAAAAAATCATCATCATAAGTATTTACCAACACTAACTGAAGGCACAGGCACACTAAAATTCTTGAGGAAGATCTACCTGGGGTCTCTGAGGTAACCCAAATGCTGATGCTGCAAAGTGACCCTTTGTGTACCCTGTTCAATGTTATAACTTGGAGTAATTTATCCTAACCATTTCCTTATTTTTTTTCTAAACCTAAATTTTAGAAGAGATAAGCCTAAAAATTACTATTTGTTGATGGACATATCCATGTGCTTATTGTCTTATCTGATAATGTGTTCCTCAAACACTAGCCTTGGAGACTGGAAGAAGGGAAGTATGATCTTGACTTTGAAGTGAAGGGTAGAATTGGACTAGATTTTGTACAACATGACCTAGAGCAGACTGTTCATGTCAATATATGACATTATTAATACTGAATAACATAGACTTTGGGTAATGCCCTGTGGAATTGTTATATTGATGTTTGAGGTTATACAAACACATGCAACCTTGAGGGTGAATTGAGGTTTCCTCGAATGTGATAGATATTTTCATCATCAGTCATTCTAGGTCAAGGCTAATCTTAAAACCAAAAAAAAAAAAAAAAAAGAATAAGAAGAAGAAGAATGGAACACAAAAATGCCTTCCTTATTATTTAGGGGATCAGAATCCGTTCATCTGGTCAGAAGAGATGAGGGAGACATGACACCTGCCACATGGAAGTAGAACAGCAGTTAGGCAGGGAAAGATCTCTGGAATTGGCTTATTCCAGTGGATGCTAAGGATAACCAATGCCAGCAAAAGTAAACTTCTCTTATATATAAGGCTCATGAAGGCTCATTAAAAGTCACAGTCTTACCTCAGCTCAGCTAAAGGGAATTAGGAAGCACTAAACCCCACGTTTAAGAAGGAAGAGCCAGGGCCTGCACCGGGGGCTCACTTGGCTAGGCTAATCCTCCACCTGCGGCGCTGGCATCCCATAGGGGCGCCGGGTTCTAGTCCCGGCTGCTCCTCTTCCAGTCCAGCTCTCTGCTGTGGCCCGGGAGGGCAGTGGAAGATGGCCCAGGTGATCGGGCACCTGCACCTGTGTGGGAGACCAGGAGGAAGCACCTGGCTCCTGGCTTTGGATCGGCATGGTGCACTGGCTGTAGTGGCCATTTGGGGGGTGAACCAACGGAAGGAAGACCTTTCTCTCTGTCTCTCTCTCTCTCTCTCACTGTCTAACTCTACCTGTCAAATAAGTAAAAAGAAGAAGAAGAAAGAGCCACAAAAACAAAGAGCCCTTCTTCCTAAAGCCAGTTTTGAGGTCATCAGGGACAACCTCCATCCAAAGAGTTAAGACAAGGCTGGCAGTGATTTCTGTGGGATTAGCAGCAACAGGGCCAATAACCTGGAAGGAAGAGTAGAGGACCTAAGATGTCAGAAAGAGCCTGAAGTACTCGTTCTGGAAGAGAAATAGTAGGGTTGGGTCATTTGATGGGAGCTAATTTGGGGGGATAATTGTGTTAGTGGGAAAATATACCAGGTACTGCACTCTTTGAATTGCAAGCAAGAGCAATCCAGCTCTGATTAGCTTATTATAACCTCATCTAAAGGGACGATGACTTCAAGGGAAGGATGGTTGGACATCTCATGGAATAGAAGGAGTAGTTTGAAAATAAGACCCAGTAAAGGAGAGAAATCTCAACTGTGGGAATTGATGGAACCTCTCCACAAGGTGCAGACACTGATATGGCTTCTCTCTGTTTCACTTTCAAAACTCCAATCCAAAAAAGAAGGAGGAGGAGGAGGAGGAGAAAAGGAAGAAGAGGAAGAAGAAATAGTGGGAGTGGCTTGGGGCAGCTCTGGTTAAGACAAGGACAACTGGGGGCACACGACAGTGTGTGTAGTGGAAGAGAGGACGTCTTCTCCCCCTTCCCTCGAGGCCCAGATCATAAAACCAGAACGACCTGCTTCCCAGAAACATTACTTGCGCTTTTCCACTTACTTCTGCTCCATCTCACTTGCCTCCATGAAGACCGTATTTGTTGTCGTTGTTGCTTGCATAGCAAATTACCAGAAACTTAGTGATCTAAAACCACGTGCATTTGCTATCTCACAGTTTCTGAGGGTCAGGAGTTCAGACACACTCTAACCGGGTCCTCTGGTCAGGATCTCACAAGCCTGTCATCAAGGTGTCAGACCGCATTCTCATCTGGAGGCTCAACGGAAGAGGAAGCCATCTTCAAGTTCATTCCACTTGTTGGCCAAGTCCATTTCCTGTGGCTATGCAGTTGAGGTCCCTGACTGTTCACTGGCGTCACATGCAGGTGGCTCTCACATCCTAGAAGCTGCCCTAACCCATGCCCTCGCGCATGGGCTTCCTCGACGCAGTGGCTTGCCTTGTCAGATAGCAAGGGCCGTCTCTGCACAGTTGGCTCAGTCCCTCCTTCTAAGAGCTTTTACCTGCTGCAGGTTCCCCCAGGATAATCTGCCTTTTGATTATATCCAGATCAACTGATTTATAACCTTAATTACAACTGCCAAATCTCTTCATCTTTGCCATATCCTATTGCCTAGAAGCAAGCCCCAGACCTCACACTTAAGGTAAATGCATCAGTAGATTCTGACCCTGGAGGTGGGAACTGTAGGGGCGACCCTAGAGTTTCTTGCAGACAGTCAATGAGATGCAGAGCCAGTAAGGCTTCAGTCTCCAGCTGGATATGTGCATTCTCATTCTGTCACTATTTCTCACCCTCTCGCATCTCCCTGTACCAACCACAAGTGTTCTTATATCCTCCTTCTGATAGGCTCCCCAGGGTAGGCCAACAGCCATTCGGTTTCTCTGGCTATGGCTAGGGAAGACATTCCAATTCACCAGGAATCTAAAGAGAACATATAGTGGCCCCAGGTCCAAACCTCATTTTCCTATAGAGCTTTACTACCCACAAGACGGATATGTTGGTCTCTGATTCCTCTGCCTAGTTTTCAGTTGCTTCAGAACTCAGAGGAGGAGAGATCTGATTATTTAGAGCCTTGAACTCTCCTCGGTGCTCTGAAGAGTGGTGCAGAGTGTGAAACGTCAGCCGCACACGGGGTGTTTCCTCCATGCCCTACCAATCCGGGTAGAGAAGGGAACTGAAAACTCTGGCAGCTGCAGGCTGCCGAAGCCTGGGACCTTCCTGTAAGGAAGGAAAGCATAGATGGCGTGTCCCTTGCCCGGGAGGCTGGAAGAGGCCACTGGCTACCCTTTACCTTGCTTTCAATAAGGTCATGGCCTCTATGGCTAACAAGTAGTGTTCTCTAGTAAGAAACCCTCTCCCCACACTCTCTACAACTACACACACACACACACACACACACCCCTCTTCTTACAAAGAGGGAAGACTGGAGAATGTGAGGCCACAAACATGCTTAGGTACCACCAGCCCACCTGCTCCTCCATGCCTGAATCTTTGTCATTGCTCTGATTCTCCCAAACCTCTTGTGGGGACACAAATACCAATGGATGCCCTGTCCCACACGGGGTGAAAGGTCAGAGCCAGAGCAGAGCCGTCCAAGCCCACATCTGCGCCACCATTCCCCAACCACGTCTTGACCAGGAAAGAAGCGACTTCCTATGAGCCATTATTTCTAGAAGGGAAGCTAGGCACAGAGCAGGTGAGGAACTGGCTCAGGAACACACAGGAATCAGGAGCTCAATGGGGAACAAGACTGCTTTCTGTAACCTCCTGGCTACACTGCTCCTTAGTACAGCGCTAAGGTGAATCCCCTCTTGTCCCTAGAGTCTCCTGAGAAATGGGCTGCTTACGTCAACAAGCCAGGAAACCAGGGCCCCAGGGGGTCAGTGGTGGGGCACCTCAAGTAAGACAGCTAATAGCCACAGCAACATGATTTATTACTCAGCACTCAGAGGGAGCGACTTCCACTGCGGGCACCTCCTCCCCTGCCCAGCTCTCTTCATTTGCATAGGTAATGGTCGTGCTATTAACAGCTCATTAGTGTCAGGCCCAGGTGATGGAAGGGAAAAAAGCCTCTTGCTTTTCAGGGAAAACCCCACCAGGACTCTCATTACCCGGCCAGGAGGGGGGCCTGGTGACCCAGTAACCAGGGGCTTTCCAACACGGGCCATAAGGTGGCTGGACCTGGAGTATATTATGCTAAGTGAAACAAGCCCGACCGAAAAAAAAAAAAAAGTCATATTGCATGATCACACTGTGTGCAATAACAATGATGACGACGATGAAAACGAGCTCAAATACACACGATACAGAATGGGACGGCGGTAACCATGGGGAGGAGGGGGTAGAGGACATGGGGAGATGTAGATCAAAGGAACAGAGCAGCCGATGTGTGGGATGGACAAGTTTAGCCATCTCCTGTCCCTGAGGATTTCAGTCAACAAAATTGTGCCGCATGAGGGATTTGTTTAAGTACGCAGATTTTAGCTGCTCTTGTCATAAACAATGCAATTATGTGAAATGATGGATATGTGATGTACTTCACTACGGTAACCATTTCATGTTACGTATCCACACATTTGTAAACCCTCAAATACACACAGTAAAAGCTGTTCTTAAAACAGAGGGCACCACTCTTCCTTAAAGACAAAGTACAATGCCAAGACAGCATGAGCACATTGAAGGAATGTCTTGAGTGATGGACCCTGGAACCACATGGTGGAAGTAGCACTTTGCATCTGTGGTCTCCCTCCCAAAGCCCGGCACCACATCAGACAAGCTGCATTGGAGGATCACGCTGCAGAGTGCCTGATCAGTACTCCTTAGAACCAAGGAGAACTCCTTAGATCCAAAAAGCAAGGAAAATTTGAGAAGCAGTCACAGCCAAGAGGCCAAAGGCGAGACAGCTAAGTGTGACGTGGTATCCTGGATGGCACGCTGGAACAGAGAAGGGCAATGGGTACAAGCTATGGACATCTGAATAAACTTTGGTCTTAGTGATAATAATTTGCCAGGGGCCTGCACTTGGCTCAGCAGTTAAGACGCCTCTTGGAACAACTGCGTATCAGAGTGCCTGGTACAAGTCCTGGTTCTACTTCTGATCTAGCTTCCTGCTAACGTGCATCCTGGGAGATAGCAGGTGATGTTGTTCAAGTACTTGGGTCCCTGCCAGCCATGTGGGAGGTCCAGATTGGGTTCCAGACCCTGGAGCTGGCTCTTGCAGGCATTTGGGGAGTGAAACAGCTGATAGAAGATTGATCTCTCTCTCTCCCTCTCTCTCTCTCTCTTTCTTCCCCTCTCTGCCTTTCAAATAAAGTGAAAACAAATAAGTAAAAACTTTAAATAATAATAATTTACCAACCCTGCCCCATTCATTTTAACAAATGTACCATGCTAATGTTAATGTAAAAGGTTAAGAATAGAAGTAAGGGCGGGCATTTGGTACAGCAGCTAAGTGCCCACTGGGATGCCCCTAACTCATCCCAGAATCCCTGGATTTGAATCCTAGCTCTGCTCCCAGTTCCAGCTCCCTGCAGACTCTGGGAGGCAGGGGTGACGACTCAAGTAGCTGGGTCCCTGCCACCCACGTGGGAAACCCACACTGAGTTCCTGGTCCCTGGGCACGTGGGGAGTAAAGCAGTGGGTATGAGGTCTCCCTCTTTGTCAACCTCTCTCTCTCTAATAAAATAAATCAATAAATAAATTTAAATGTTTGAAAAGAATAGAAATAACTGAGTACCAGGCAGGTGAGATTTCTCTGAACTGTCTTCATAACTTTTCAGTAAATCTAAAACTGTTTGAAAATAAACAGTTTAATTTCTTTTTTAAAAAAAGTCTCTTCCATGCAAGTGGCATGTTCCAGTTTAGGCCAGGTTATCACTCCAGCTTTCAGTGTGGACCCTCTGGGTCAGGTGGTGCAGCCAAGAGAACAGGTATCATCACCCATTTTACAGATGAAATAACTGAGTGTTCGGGATGTTAAGTGACTTGCTCAGGGCCATTTAGCGTCTGGGTTTAAGATGCTACCCTCAGGCACCAGTGCTGTGGTGTACTGGGTAAAGCCACAACCTTTTGTGCCAGCATCCCATATGGGTGCTGGTTCAAGCCCCGGCTGCTCCACTTCCGATCCAGCTCTCTGCTATGGCCTGGGAAAGCAGTAAAAGATGGCCCAAGTCCTTGGGCCCCTGCATCCACGTGGGAGACCCGGAGGAAGCTCCTGGCTTCAGATCAACACAGCTCCAGCCACTGTGGCCATCTGGAATGTAAACCAGCGGATGAAAGACTCTCTCTCTCTCTCCCTCTCTCTCTCTCTCTCTCTCTCTCTGTCTTTCCTTCTCTTTCTGAGTAACTCTGACTTTCAAGTAAAATAAATAAAATCTTAAAAAAAAATCGGGGCCAGCACTATGGCATAGAGGGTAAAGCTGCTGCTGTATCCCATATGCTGCCATGGCATCCCATATGGGCGCTAGTTCAAGTCTTGGCTGCTCCACTTCTGATCCAGCTCTCTGCTAGGGCCTGGGAAAGCAGTAGAAGATGCCCCAACTCCTTGGGCCCCTGCACCCATGTGGGGGACCTGGAAGAAGCTCCTGGCTCCTGGCTTCAGATCGGCATAGCTCCGGCTGTTGTGGCCAATTGGGGAGTGAACCAGGGGATGGAAGACCTCTCTCTCTCTCACTCTGCCTCTCCTTCTCTCTATGTGTAACTCTGACTTTCAAATAAATAAATCTTTTAAAAATAAAAAAAGATCCTAGCTTCAGACTCAAGTCTTCTGACCCAGGGGGCTACAGCCTTTTACCAAAGCAAACGGAGTCTTCTCCAAGAGGACTCGGCAGCTGGCAATGGGGGCTGTTGAGAGGAACAGATAAGAGACCAATGTCAAGATCAGTCGGCAGCTCCTGGTCCCCTTGCAGATCTCCTTGGTCCCATAGTACCACAAGCCTTATCACGAAAAACAGAAAATGGTCCCCTTGCTCTCCCTCACCCATTCCAGATCTCTCCCGGATCCTAGATGTGCAGACACAATCCAAAATTCCCTCAAAACCTTTCTGCCCACCCAGAAAAGCACAGTGACGGGAAAGCTTGTCCTTCTCTCTTGGCCTGACCTCAAAACCTCGCCACACAGAATATCACGACGGCCCCGGCCTAGAAGAAACTGGCCCAGTCCTGCACAGAATGAGCCGCTGGGGAACAGGAATGCAATGCCAGCCCCCAGCTCCGCGGCTCTCACATCCATCTAGAACCAATCGGGCAGAGGAGGCAGAACTCTCTGTAACGCAGCTTGGCAACCTCACGGCTGGGGGTGCCAATAGGTGTGGAGACACAGGTGATCGCCCTGCTGTCCCCCATGGAGGAGGATGAAAACCTGGCCCGAGGAAGGCACACTGATGCGCCGCGGAGTTGAGCTCACACCTGGCCCAGGGCAGCCAGTTCATTCTCCCTGGGGCTCAGTGTCCCCTGCGGAAGCTGGGCTGCCCGTGACCTGGGCCTCTGTGGGCTCTAGTCCACGGCGGAGCCTGGTCAGCTGGCAGAGACACTGATGGAAATGCAGCGGCCGGGCTCCATGGAGACAGAACCCTGCTGGGCCTGCTTGGGTGCCCAGAGGAGTCTCTGGCCACTCTGCACACGACTGCTGCACCCACCAGGGACTATTCAGCAGCCAGCCACTCCCGAGCAGGTTAGGGAGGGGCATCGAAAACATATGACCACCTACCTTAAGAGCTCACGAGACGTCCCTTATAGTCTAACTCGACAATTCCAAAACATGTCAAGTTAGCATAGACATTGTGTAATGAAGGTTTCCCTGTGGGAACACACGTGAGGGTACGTGCATGCATGTATGTGTGTGCACCTGCACATCTCGCCCACCCTCCCCAACTTGCCTACAATTGCCTATCAGGAAAGATCTCCCAGAAGAAGTAGGATCTGTAGGACGAGAATATTCCTTCTGGGACAGGCTATGTCCCAGGCAGGGTGCCAAAGAGTGGGAACTCTGAGTCCCCCTTGGAGGGGTTCCCAGACCTCCACCACAGGGGCAGGATTCCCTCCAGGGTTGGCGGGGTGGGGGGAGCTTGGCAAGCCCCCTTGTTGCTCCGTGCTCTCCTTCCTACCAAACCTCCGTCTCTCCTTCCCTCTCCCCCTCCCTGTTCCTCACGTCCCCCCTTGTCCAACACTCTCCTAAGGGAACAAATTACATCTCTCACTTTTAAAAATGTAATCAACTGCATTTGATCTAGCAGGAGCTTTTGTCAGGACGAGTTTTAAAAAAAACAGGTTGAAAAAAGTGGATAAAATAGAAATTAAAAAAGAAGAATGGGTCTGGCTACAATCAATAACCCCAGAATTATTGACGCTTCTCCCCATTACACTGCGATGCGCTGTCATCTTGCTGGCAGATTCTGCAAAGGACGCATCTGTGCAAGATGAGACGGCCATTGTCAAAAGTTATAATTCTCTCCGGCACAATTCCCCGAACAGCAGCCAGGCAGTGTGGGTGGTGCGATCTGGCATCTGAGAACCACATGACACCACTCTCGGAAACCCATTCTGTGTCTCTGCCCTAGGGCCATCTCTGGCCTCAGCAAGCTGGCAGGAGGAAAGGAAGCCGCACCGGAAGCCGAGCTCGGGCTCAGCCTGGAATCCCGTGTTCAGGCATTTCAGCCGTTCCTTTGCTCTTCCAAACACCCTCTTGGAGACGTGCACCCCAGGGCTAAGGCCCTTCGTGAAACAAATGGACCATTCGCTACCAGGAAAGCTGGAGCTAATCCTCATTTCCTTGTACAGCTTCTCCTGCTGGGGTTGCTACTCCCAGGAATATGTTGACTGGAGCTTGTTTCTAGAGATTTCCCCAAGTGCGGCCAGGGCAGGGCATAGGCCTCCACTAGCCGGGGAAAGCAACCTGTCTGGACAGGGCCCGGCACACCAGGCATGCTTGCAGGGGGGCCCCGAGGCCTGGCAGGAATCCAGGGAATTCACCAGCTGGGAGCCACTGTCTTGCAGCCAGCAGTCAGCTCAGGGCGTCCTTCTGAGCCCACCGTTCAGTCCCCAGGAGCTGGTGCAGCCACACAGGAGGTGTGTGACCTTGACAAAAGCCTTCATCTCGGAGCCTCTCTTTCCTCCATGCAGAGGGAGGGGACTGGGCAGGACCAGGTCCAGGGGTTGTACCAGATGTCCACTGAGTGAGCCATCGGGTGGGCTGTGGCTGTCACTTCCATCACTTCACAGCCTCTCCTGGCTGGCTGACGCCCCCAGCCCCAATCTCCAATCCAGGAGCCCCTGCCTCACCAAAGGGTGCTTTTGAGTCTCCCTGCCAAAGCAGGAGAACCAGAACACCTGGGTGGGCCTTGCCCACAGGGACAGTCCTCTGTCCAAACAGAAAGCAAATCTCTGCTGGTTTTGATTAGGAAGATTCACAGCCGGGAGTGAGTTTCCTTGGCAATATTGTCTGCAGCCTTTATGAGCAGCAATTACATAGCATTTGGTACCTGGGAAGGCAACAGGTGCGGGCTGAAATGAGGAAACGCTCCATCCCTCCAAGGAGCACAACGCCTTTGGTAATAAATATTGACGTTCATTAAGACAAAGCCAGAATTCAATCTGCACTGGGGGATTCTCGGCTTCCGGCCTCCGGAATGGCCCTTATTTACAAGCTGTCCCTAAGGGAATGAGACAGGCCGCTCACCTTGCTCCCCAAGATACATTTTATTCAACCGACTTGTCCTGGGCAAACGTGTGTCTGACAAGCCAATTTGAAAATGAATTTGGTACATTTTTTTGAGTTGATTATTTATTCTGAAAATGAATGCCCGTTCTGGTCAGGCTGACAGCTCCAGGGATGAGAGAGCTTGGTGCTCCCTGCTCCCCCCGCAAGAGAAACTACGCCGAGCTTTGCCAGGCATGGGGGCTGGAAGTGCCCGCCCTCCTCATCCACTGGCGCCCAACCAGCCCTTTCCCAACCTCTGAGAGAGCCGGAGTGCAAACCCTGTGCTGCAGTGTGTGTGTGTGTGTGTGCATGTGTGAGTATGAGTGTGTGATTGTGTGGGCATGTTAGCCTGTTAGTGTATGTGTGTGTGTGCATGAGTGCTGTGTATGAATGTGTGTGTACGTGCCAAGAGTGGAGTGTATGCACATGTGTGCATATGCAAGTATGTGTGTGCATGTGAGTGTATACGTGTGTGCATGCATGAGGGCTGTGTGTGTACATGTGTGTGTGCATGTGTATGGGTGTGTATGTGTGCATGAGTGCTGTGCATGTGTACATGTGTGTGTATGGGTGTGAATGTGTGAGTATGTGAGGGGTGTGCGTGACTGTGGGTGTATTATTCTGTAAGCGTGTATGAGTGTGTGCATGTACATGAGTGCTGTGCATATGTACGTGTGTGTGCATGTGTTTGGGTGTGAATGTGTGAGTGTGTGCATGTATACATGTGTGTGGGTGTGTGTGGGTGTGGGTGTGTGTCAATGTGTGAGTGTATTTGTAAGCATGCCTGTATGAGTGTGTGCATGTACATGAGTGCGTGAGTGCTGTGCATGTATACATGTGTGTGCATGTGTGTGGGTGTGAATGTGTGAGGGTATGTGTGCATGTGTACATGTGTGTGGGTGTGCATGTGTGTGGGCGTGTCAATGTGTGGGTGTATTAGTCTGTAAGCATGCGTGTATGAGTGTGTGCATGTACATGAGTGCATGAGTGCTGTGCATATGTACGTGTGTGTGCATGTGTGTGGGTGTGAATGTGTGAGGGCATGTGTGCATGTGTACATGTGTGTGGGTGTGCATGTGTGTGGGTGTCAATGTGTGGGTGTATTAGTCTGTAAGCATGCCTGTATGAGTGTGTGCATGTACATGAGTGCGTGAGTGCTGTGCATGTATACATGTGTGTGGGTGTGAATGTGTATGTGTGCGTGTGTTGCACAGTGAAAGCCAAGGGGAAGCTCTGTCAGCTCCGCCCTCTTGCATGGTTTTGCTGGGCCAGAATGTGACTCTTGGGGCTCAGCATCATCACAAGGTCAGCACACAGGGGCCAGCCCGGGGGGCAGAGAGTGGCCCAAAGAGAAGGCTTCCCACCATTGCACTTCCGGCCCCCTGCCTCCTGCCCTCACATCTCCTGGGGTGTTTGATCGTACTCATCGCCCTGTCCTGCCACAATGGTGCCTTTGCCCACTGCAGAAGAGACAACACGTGGGGGGAAGGCACTCAGGAACACGGCCTCGCCCCTCCCTCTAGCAGTGCCCCCAGTACACCCTCCCGCTGGGTGCTCCAGAGCCCTGGCTTTCTGGTGTAGTCCTGGAAGGCTGCATGCAAGAGGAGGGCTCCTTGTGGCTTGTAAGTATAGGGCAGCTTGGGAAGGCCAGTGGGAGCACCTGTGCGAGGAGGGGATGTAGGAGGCACGTTTTGGAGATGCTGAGCTGCCTGTGAATCCTATTAGAGAAATCAGAGCACAGGAGGTCTTAAGTACACGAGAGCTAAGCAGCCTCGCTCTGGCTTTACCCAGCTTTCGTCCCAACGCTTTCAAGTCACTTTTAGACCACAAGACCCCTTCTGCTAGTGTACTCTTGCCAAGAAGCTCAGTTATACAGAAGATAAAGGTTAAGCTACCAATCAAACACAGGGAAAGGGCCCAGCCCACCTGCTTATCCCGACAGAATCAACTGAGCCACTTGCTGAAGATGCGGACCCCCTGGGGTCCCTCACCAGACCCTCATACAGTTCACCTTCTCTGCAGGTGGTGCCTTACCATCTGCATTTTGTCTCCTACCACTCTTGGTCGCTCAAGCACACAGAAGTCAGAACCGCGGCTCTGGGGCTGCCAGTACATGATGTGAAGACTGAGGTCTCAGGTGCAGGTAATCCTCCACCTGGCATGACAGCGTCCCCAGCTATGCCCCTGGCTCCCTGACATGTGATCTGGTCTTCCCATGGGGTGTAATCATGCCTGCAAAATGCCATAGGGTCCTTCCTAGTACCAAGCCCAGAGAGGAGGGAACTAGAAGGCACTGGGGTTATAAAACCCCACCAGCATCAAACTCCTGTCCCTTACCTGCGGCCTCAGGGGGCCGAGAAAGCAAAGCTCTGCACACTCTGCACCCACTCCCCACCATTAGTGTGAGAGCGGGCATTCATTTGCCAGCCGAGCTGTTAAGCACACTACGGCTCAGGAGGCTGAAATGGAAAACTTTTAAGTCGCAGACCTTCAGAGACTTGCTCTCTGACAAGCGGGATGGGGGGCCTAGGCTGGGAGTCTCTAAGAGTACAGCAAGGGCTGGGAGCCATATTCCGTAGCACCGAGTTCCCAATGCACACCTCTCCTCGAGAGGTACAGCTTCTGCCAGTTCAGTCATGTCATTATCCCTGCTTGCCTGATGAGAGGGTGAGGGGAAGCAGCCCTGAGCAATTAAGCGTGTAGCCTAAGGTCACAGAGCAAGTCAACACAGGCCCTCCGACAGCACCAAGTCCTCCTGCCACACTCAGGCAGCAAGTGGGCCATCTGCCCTGGGGCTCCTGCCTCAGTGCGCCTTCATCTAGCCTGGCTCAGCAGCCCGGGCAGGCTCGTCCTCGACTCCCACACACCTCAGCCAGCTCATCACTGCCCTGATCTAAGCCTCCCCTGCCACCCCAGCCTGGGGCCTGTGGAAATCAGGAGACACCTGCCCAGGTAGATGATGTCTGTCACAAAGTGAGCCCAGAGAGGGAAAAGGTTCAGTGTTCAGACTCCACTTCAGCTCTCAGACCATTAATCTGGGGCAGTGACAGGAATGGGAGTGAGAGCCATCGGCACAGGCTGGCCAGCATAACAGAAGTTGATTGCCAAGTAGATGGAGGCTATTGGACATCTCTGGCTTTGAAATGATCCCCAATCCCAGCCCTATGCTCATCCTTCCTTCCTTTAGGGAGCTGCTCCTCTGCCATGTCAATCAAGGGATTCTCATGGGATGCCAATCACCCCTGGTAGCAGCAAAGGGGTATGCCATCAGGTCCAGCCAGTCATTGCTCCACATGGCCTTGGCTGCAGGAAATGGTCCAGGGATAGGCACAGGGATAGGCACGCCTGGCCAATCAGAGTTCTTCACTGGGACTTTTGCTAGTCTGAGTGTGTGTAGGGGATACAGGGAGGGAACAGATGTCAATCTTCCCTGACACCTGGAGCAGGCCTTGCTGCAGGAGGTACACACAGGGAGAAGCATTCCTGGGCCCTTCATCCAGCAGGAGCTGAATTTCCCAGTTAGAGTGCTATAAATTCTCTTTAAATACACAAAGATAATTCAAATTGAGCTTTTGTTTCTTGTAACTAAAGAGCACTGATAAACATAGAGCCAACTCTCAGACATAAAACAAGCTGTTGAAATTGGCATTGAACCCAGGGCATGGGTATGAAGGGAATCAGGCCAGAAGGCCAGCAGGAAGCAGGCCTAGAAGAAACGGATTCTGGGCTGCATCTGTTTCCATTACTTGGGTGATGGAATTTCACGGTCATTGAGGCTTTACCAAAAGTCAATTGCCTCAAAAGTGTCCTTTCCCACCATATGGAATAGAAGGCAGGAGCAAACAGGTGTAGCCAGGAGACAGCAAAGGAAGGAACAGGTAGAGTCAGGGAAAAAAAAAATTCAAAATTGTGCACATGAATGGAGGACTCCTTGTCTAATCTGCGGCCCAACAAAAGGAACCGGAACACACTACCCCCATTGCTCAATTAAACTACGTTCCCCGAGATCGGCAGTGAGGGCTTAACCATGAAATCCCACAGCGTGCCGTCAGCTCTGCAGGCCAGAGCACTGTTCTGGGGCCTTCCTCCTTCCATGCTCCTCTTTCTTGACCCAGGCTCATGTCTCTAGAGCAAATAATGGAAAGAAACTGCTTAGGAAGGAGGGTTTCTTTGGGCTCATGGTTTTGGCGATTCATAGTCCAAGATCAAGCAGCCCCATGAGTCTGCATCTGATGAGGGTACAGGGGACCACACACGGGGAACGAATGCGGTGAGCCAGAGAGCAGAGAAAGGGAGCATGCTTGTCCTCCACGTCCACATGGTCTCTCTCTATAAAACCACCCTGGTTTGATATTGATCCAATCCAATCCAAGAGCCCCACCTTCAAACACTACAGTTGGATTGTGCCCCCACCCTAATCCATTAATATAAGCCTTTGGGGACCAAGCCCTTAATCCATGGGCCTTTGGGGACATCCAAACTAATATCCAAGCCATGGCACCACTCCTCTGCCCACTCTTGCACCTCCTTGGGTAGCTCATTGTTTTTCTCCCAACACTGACGCTGTTCTAGATCATGTGCGAGGTACCCTTCCAGTGGGGACCACTTCCTCCCAGAACAGAACCTCTGGCCCCGATTCCTCTTGGGAACCCCGACTCACATTCCCAACTCAGAGACTCATCAACTGTTACCACACCCACACCTTTCTCTGCCCTTAGTGCAGATAGCCGGTAACTCCCCCTGCTAGCTCCGTCTCCAAGCATCAGAGCAAACACAGACTCTCCTCCCCTTCCTCCTGCATAGCAGGCAGACTTGGTCTGTTCTTCCTTCTTGACAAGTGCCCCAAGCATTCTCCCCTTGTTCTTGTTTCTTACTGTTACTTCCTTAAGGCCTTTATCACCTTGTACCTGGACTTTTGCAATAGCCTCTTCTCCACTGTATCCAAACATTTTATTCAACAAACCTAAGGTCCCTTTTATGTACTCAATTCTCTATAATCTTCCAACCCTCTGGTCCATTCTATAACCACAACCAAATTAATCTTTCTCAAATACTACTTCAATCACATCATTCTAGGGCTCTAAAGCCTTCAATGGCTCCCTACTGCCTACTGAGTAAAGCTCACACTCATCAGTCTGGTATTCAAAGTCTTTCATAATTTGTCCCCAACCTATCTTTCTAGACTTATCTCCCGCTCTAGTCTCTACACAGACCTTCTACTCCGGCAAATCTGATCTATTTTCTGTGAACAAACACTGCCATTTTCCACCTCTGAGTTTTTGCCTAGTCTATTTCCTCTACATGAAAGTGTTCCTGGCTTATCTTGTGCCTGTGCCTGCTCTTACTCACGTATCTGAGCTCAGGTCAAAGACTGCCACCATCTTCTTCTCTCAACACACCTGCCAGAAGTGATTCCTATCACTTGGCACTCTGGCCATTCTTTGTTTTTGGCGTGTGTATGCTACATAGCAGAGGACACCTTAGACTGTGGATTGATGAGCCCATCATGACAGCTCTTATCTGAGACACGTGCATCAGAAATACAAGGGTGCCTGGTAAAAATCGATATTTTCTGCGGGTATCTGGGAGATCCTCAAGTGCACTCAGCCCTGAGACCAGTGGCCCTATGGCCGTGTAAGGTTCCTGAGGTCAGGGATCCCATCTTACAGCAACTCAAGCTCAAAAGAAGCCCCAAGGTCATGGACTTCAAACTTGACCATCCCCTCCACATTGCCACGCAGTTAGATTTACTGACCCCTTCTAATTAGAAGGGAGTGTACACAAAGAACATACCTCAGTGTTTAGTCTAACAGTGCAATCGGGAACCTATCAGACTAGGACAACCTAGCCCAAGGCTCAAAGTAGACGTTTTCCTCTAGTCTTGGTACCATGAACAATCACAATTTTCATGAGCAATTTAAATTCATCTTTGTCTCCTGGATACTGAGTTTTGTAACTGATTTCATGTCCCCATTTTGTCAGCCTACAATGAAACCAGAGCCACTGTTAGCAGGCAAGGACTCTGTGGCACCCACAGTGGTTTTAACCTCACGCTTGGCTCCACGGCCCCCTCCGCTTGTGATCTCCCTCTTCTTCCTCTTCTTTTTATTTTCCAGTGTGTTTGGCCACGCCAGACTGTTGGCATCTTTGCAAATAATTTCAAATCCTTTGTGTAAGAGGCCAGGTTATAAGTAAACAGAATCAACTGGTGAACCTACGGCTGTGCACATGTTTTCTGACCATTGTGTTTTCGTGCTGAGGAGAGAAATTAGTGTGGAAAATGAGTCCTCGGATCAGCAACTCTCAGGGAAACAGGGCCAGAAAGAGCAGATGGAGTAAGTGAGGCTCCGAGGTCAGCATCATAAAAAAAATAAAACTAGGACTTGCAGGGAAAACATGATCCAGAAAAGGAGCAGGAGGTTTCAGAAAGGAAGAACTGAGAGTGGTTTTAGAGTGTGGCCAAAAATGCAGAAAGCAAGGAAAACCTTTTAGAGGAGGAAGACACTCTCAGGGAGCTAACCCCGGGGTCCTTATACCCACAGAAGGCAGCACCCAATGGCAGTTCTAGGACTTCAGCACGGAATGACCCCAGAGGGGTCCAGACATCTATGAGCAGGGACGAAACCATGGCCCAGAGAGACAGCTTCTTACCTGCCCAATGACCGAGAAAATAAAGGAATCCCGGGAGCCAGAATTAGAGGTTGAAAGCCAGAAAAATGACAAGAGGAGCCAGAAATATGGGCAGAAGTCAGCCCTATTTATGAAGTCGCCAACACGAATTCAATAACACGGGTGTGTGTACCCGTAACTCATCGAAGGCACATATCCTTGGTACACAGAGGCCCTTTGTAGGGTAGTGATAAATTGTGCAAAGTTGAAGCACCAGGGAGGAGACGGAGCTACAGGGAGCAAAGCTGATGCAGGAGAAACTCGCGACCTGAGAGGGCTGGGCCCATGGCTACATCCCCACTGACCTGGAAGAAGGCTGGACATGCTCAGACAACCATCTCTGATCTCAGCACGGGATCCAGGGTCCCAAACTATCATCAAACATAAGAAAGCAGAAAGCTGCTTATTGGATGTTCATTTATTCATTCAACACTTATTGAATATTTAATGATTCCTGAGCACCGGGCCAGAGAAGGAAAATACTCACATAAAGAATACCAACTCACTTCTCTTGCCCTTAACAAGCTCCAAACGCAGGGAGAAAATCAATCGGTGAATACAGTACTGCAGGGTGCGCTGTGAGTCGTGCTGTAGCTGAGGCCGTGCAGAGTTCTACAGTGTGCACAGGATCCCAGAGCCTGCAGTGGTTAACTCTCCCCTTGCGAGGGGGCAGAGGGCCGTATTGGACCAGAATCCTAAGGGATGCATAGGCATTCTGCAGACAGAACAGAGAGCACAGCACGGGCAAACGTGTAGGGGCCCTCAATGTGTGGGGTAAGTTGCTGGAACCTTGAGAAGTTTGGAGGAAGCAGAGCAGAAGGTGTGGAAAGGGAGCAGCAGAGATGGGGCCAAGCGTTTGGGACTAGCCTGTGAAGACCCCCCACGGGCCATCCTGACTTGAAAAGATTTTGTCTGTTGCACAGAAGAGTAAGCTCAGACACAGTCAAGACAAGTGACCTTTGTAGTAACCAGCGGCCACCCCAGGAAACTTCCAGGGTCCTGATGCCTCCCAGGGGTCCACCCTCAACCAGCCATCAGAGGAGCAGGTTTGGGGTGTGAGGGTGGAGAGGCTTAGAGAGTGCAGACTGGTTGAAAGGTCAACATGTGGCCATAGCTAAGAGCTCTGGGGTGGCCCCCGCTGCCCTGCCTGGCCTGGCTGGCAGCCAGCTCGCACTAAAACCCTCCCATGGCTGAAAGGCCCAGTGTGCGCCTTCCATCCCAGAGCCCAGGCACTTCGCACAAGCGCCAAAGTGAAGTCTCACGCCAGGGAAAAATGAAAGGCCGTACTTCTGCCTTCAAATCAAGTTGTTATTGTTCAAATGCATTATTAATGATCAGGGCTGCAATCATTTATAACCCGGTCATCACAAAAGCAGCTGTTACCATTTACACATAGCGCTCTGTAAGTATGTTATTAAGGTAATATTTTACCGTGCATGAGACTTGCTCAGGGGCTGCATGCCTGACGCGTGGCCGGAACGGATGCCCCACTCCCTTCTTAGGAGCAATCCCTCCTTCCCTCTCCTTGCCAAGACTTCAAATGCCAGGGAAGGGAAGCAGGAAAGGGAGATGAAAACAGGGAGCCGTGGAAGATGGATGCGGAAACACAGGCTGTATTTTCCCCTATCCTTTTTTTCTCCCTTGCCTTTTTTTTCTTTTGAATGAAAAATAAAAATGCAGAAAACCTCAGGAGCCTCATAACTTCCCAACTTTTATTTAAAAATAAACCTGCTGCCGGGCCTGTCACCACGTCTTTGCACAAAACACAAGCTCCAATCCCACTGCCCAATATTTATATACGAGAAGGTAAATGCTCTAAAGAGAAAAAATAAATCAGGTTAGATCCAACGAAAGAAGTAGGGAATTTGCCAGAGAGCAAGCGAGCGAGCAAGTGCATTTGGTAGCCGGCACAGTCCTCTGAGCTCCTTCCCAGCCCTCAGATCCATGGGGGTGCAGAGGAACACAGCCTGTGTGTGGCCCGCTGTTCCGGTGACCTGCAAACTCCACATCTCCAGATAAGGAGACTGGCACATTACTGGAGCAAGGGAAAGACACCCAGAGTGCTCCTGCATCTTGGACTCTTCACCCATAGAAAGCAGGGAGGGCAAAACGAGGTTCTAGCTGCAGGGATCGGACTGCCACCCCCTTCCCCCGAGCCAGGCCAGCCTCCTGAGCTTTCCTTCACCAATAGACTGGTCCTGGAAGTCTGCATCAGGGAGTTAGGAGCACTGAACAGACACCAGCTGTGCACAGACTGCAGACTCAAGAAGGGACCCAGGTGGCAGACACATTGCAGAAGGCTCCATGACTGTAGGAGCCACATAGAGACCAAAAGTGCTGAGCTTTTCTCTTAACGACCAAGAAGGAAACCTCCACCCTACTTCTGGTTGGGAAAATAGGGGCATTACGAGAGGACCTGAGGATTTACCCTGAAAGCCAGAGAGCGTATAAAGAAAGAGTAGTTCGGCCTGCACTGTGTCGAAGTGGGTAAAGTCACCACCTGCAGCACTGGCATCCCATATGGGCGCCAGTACATGTGCCAGCTGCTCCAATTTCGATCCAGCTCTCTGCTATGGCCTGGGAAAGCAGTGGAAGATGGCCCAAGTGCTTGAGCCCCTGTACGCATGTGGGAGACCTGGAAGAGGCTTCTGGCTCCTGGCTTCGGATTTGTGCAGCTCCGGCCATTGCAGCCATCTGGGGAGTGAATCAGCGGATGGAAGACCTCTCTCTCTCTGTATTTCCCTCTCTCCGGGTGTAACTCTGACTTTCAAATAAATAAATAAATATTTAAAAAAATAGTTCATTCAGCCAATAGTTGCACAGTGACTTCAGAGGCCAGTGCTGTTCTAAGTCCTGCGGAAGTGCATGACAGAAACCTCTTCTGGGGACCAGCGCTGTGACGTAGCAGGTAAAGCTATTGCCTGCAGTGCCGGCATCCCATACGGGTGCCGGTTTGTGTCCCAGCTGCTCCACTTCCAATCTAGCTCTCTGCTGTGGCATGGGAGGGCAGTGGAGGATGGCCCAAACCCTTGGGCCCCTGCACCCACGTGGGAGACCTGGAAGAGGCTCCTGGGTCCTGGCTTCAGATTGGCCCAGCTCCGGCCATTGCAGCCAACTGGGGAGTGACAGCAGATGGAAGACCTCTCTCTCTCTCTTTCTCTCTCTATCTCTGTCTCTGTCTCTGTCTCCCCTTCTCTCTCTGTGTAACTCTGACTTTCAATTAAATAAATAAATCTTTTTTTTAAAAAAAAAAAAGAAAGAAACCGCCTCTGATATGGGAGATCATAGAAAGCTGATGTGAAGAAGTGATGTAGGTTGCTTGCTGCAGGTGAAGTTAGCAAAGGGGAAAGGAGGGGAATATCTTAGGGGTAGAACCATGTGCAAAAATCCTGAGGCAGGTGAGAATGTGGCTTGAGGAATGGAGGGAAGGCCCTACACTGGTGCTCGCAAAGTTGGGGGAGATGAACAGAAGAGACCAAGGAATTAGCAGGGCCCGCTCAGCTAGGCCCTTGAAGAGGATTTTGGTCCACACCCGAGGAGCAATGGGGAACGGACGCAGAATTTCAGGAAAGACACTATGGCCCGCTTTAAAAACAGCCTTCAACAGTGCGGGGAACAGACTGGGAGGGCCAGCCTGTGCAAGGTGACTTAGGAAGCTGTGCCCAGCAGAAAACGACGGCACTTGGGCCTCTGATGGTGGCAGAGAATGAAGGCCAGGGAAGGGAATCAAGACACGATAAGGGAGTAAAATCTTGAGGGACCTAGCAATCAGGTGGAGGAGGGGACAGTGAGAGGCGTAGTCTCCAGATATCTGGCTTGTGAGCACGGACATTCAGCCTTGCTAAAGGTAGGAGAAGGAAGAGTGAGAGAGGGCCAAGACTGAGGGTGAGAACGGTGAGTCCAGTTTTGATACCATGGAGCTGGAGGCAGCTGCAAGACAGCAACGTAAGAACTGAGCTATGCCCCTGGGAAGTCAGCTCTGCGGTAGACAGCAAAGCTTGGCTTGGGGCAAGTCAGGGAGCCACTGGCATCTGGATGACAATGGAGGCCAATGCCACGGAGATGGCCTCCCAGGGAGAGGACTGGGACAAGAAGGGATGTGGACCTCCAGTGTGCAGATGCCAGAGAGCAAAGAGAATGCCTGTGGGGAAGAGCCAGGGAGGAAGCTCCCAGGCACAAGGACGAATCCAGGAGAGCAAAGCCTCATGGTGGACAGGGAAGAGACAGCGGGCAAGAGAGTTGGGTATCCCTGGGCAGTCAAGAGAAAGAGGAGGTGAATGTGTCCATCAGATCTGCCATTGCCAAGGCCACCGGGGATGCCAGTGTCACCCTCTCTGTTGGCCCAGCAAATGGCGCACAGTCAGTGTTCAGGCACTGTTGAATTCTTTAAAGTCTATAAACCTACTCTTCTCCCGTCCTATTGAGGAAGAAGAAAGGGAGATACAGATTAGCACCTTAATGGAAGGGCTTAAGATTAAACCCAGAGAATTTCCCACAAGGAAGGCCTCTGGGCAGCCCACACAGGCTGTTAAAGTCCATGACAGAGTCCTGGATAAAACAAGGATCAGGACGGATTCCTCCGCGTCTGGGACGAGGCTGGCGGCAGCCTTTCCTGGAGGCAAGGGGCCCGTTTCCACCATCAGCCCAGATCTGCGCTGCTCTGTGTGGCCCTGGCTGTTCCTTCGCCACCCAGCAGGGACACGAATTTCCCCGTGAAGACCAGGCCCCTCATCTGCACAGGCCGGAGAGCCCAGGTTAACACGGACAGAGCCATCCCACAGAAAGCACCCAGAGGACAAGCACTGAAATATATGCCTGCGGGGCCAGCCGTGTGGCCAGGATGACAGTGTAGCGCCCGGCCCCAGGTCAGTAATGGGGAGGTATTAGTCATCTCTCCAGACCTCAGCTCCATTATTTTTGCCGGAAATGTGAGAACAGCTCTCACTAATAACGTGTAGAATCACTTCCAACTATTTGCCTTTCAAGTCAGCCTCCTCAGGTCGGGTGACATATCTCGTTTAACAGGGGGTGCCATTAGAGGGAAGATTTAACGTGCGGCTAAAAGCATTTGTAGCGGGAGCTGTGGGTGGGTTCCTTTTTAAGCTTCTGCGGCTGGTAACTTGCGTCTCTTCCCTCCGTGCTGTTGGGTTCTGTTATTGAAGCCTTTTTCTTTGCTGAAGGAGGTTGGCCATTAACTCTCCACTGCCCAGAGCGTCCCCCTGGTACGGACGGGGCAGATAGAAAGCAGAATTAGCAGCCTTGCCTGGACCCCTGAGGCTCAGCAGGCTGGCATGCCCGCCCCACACATGGCCATCTTCGTGGAAAGGCCCAGGTGACCAGTTGTCTCCTTGTGCCGGCGTCTTGCAGAAATATCCTGCAGTCTTGCAGACACAGTCATAAACGTACCAGCCCACAGAATGCATCTGTCGACCAAGGATATGAGTCCTGCCTCTTCCCACATCTTGAGAGGGCAACAGCCACGCCAGGCACAGCAGGAAGAGATGGCTAAGTCTCTTGAAGAGGACTCTGTCACATCACAGCGACTTCTTTTTTTGACCAAAACTTGATTATTTTTCCCCCCGAGGGCCCTTTAAGGCGCTGCTGGAGCTTCCTCAATCTTTGTCCTGGAGTAAGCTCCCCAGCTCTCCGAGTGCCACTCTGAGTCTCAGATTCTTCAGCTGAAAGACCAAAGTAGCCACCTATCAAGTAAGAGGCTACAGTTAACAGCCTTGTCACAAAGGCTTTGCACAACGCAAGAGCTCAGGAAGTAAGTAGCAGTCACATCTTTTCTGGTTCTAAGTTGTAAGACAGAAATGCCCACCAACGTGCCTAAATAAGCAGAGAACTTACTGGACTGTACAGTTGCGAATCCAGGCTTTGGGCACCTAGAAGATGGCTCGGGAAATGTCCCCAGGACCAAGTTTCCCTCTTGCCATCCTTTGGCTGGGCTTCCTTAGTCCTGGCTCTGTGTCACATGTGACCTGGTGGCAGTGGCTGGGACAGGATCACATTCTCACATCTCAAGTTCAATAGAGGAAGGACTCCTCTTCCCTCCCCCCCCCATCCCATCACTGACCCAGGACCTAATCCAGACACACATGAGTGGGGTCACGTGCTCATCCCTGAACCAGTCACCACACCGTACAGCTTGAATGTGGTGATTATTCCCAAGTCTCAAATTCCAGGCAGAGGGTAGGATGGAGGGAGGGACTCCTGCCTGGCTCAGTGGTGCGTACTGAGAGGTGTGTGAATGACATTTGTCCAAAACAAATGTCAGAACCATTAAAAAAAAAATTCAAAGAGGATGCTAGGTGTCCGAACCTAAGAATATCCAACTGCAAATAATTTCCCATCCTGCCCTCTGGGTAAGATAAGGATTTGAGAATAAGGTGTAATAAAGATATACAACCAAGGACAACTTCATGACATCTCCAGCAAAGTACCTGTTCCCACAGGTGAGTAATGTATCACCTGCACCCGGGATAGCACCTTTCTTGCTCTGCCTACTACCAGACTGATGTTACTATATAAGGCTCCAACACGTCCACCACAATTGAGTGCCTTGCGAGAAGACTGGGGCTTACCCACGTGGCACCAAGCACATAATGGAATCTGAGTGCTTCCTGCCCCAGACCGGCCCCCTGTGCTTGACTGAGTTCCGCTACTCACTTCTCTTTCCCTTAATCACATTGTTTGCTTCAGACTAGACTGGTGGACACGAGCAGACTCAGCCAAGTCCAAGGTCAGCTGCTTCCTGGTGCTCCTCCTTCTGCTAGCACTTGCTTCTGCTACAGCTCCTCTCACAGCACATCTCAGGTTGAGTTCCCGGTTCCCCACCACAAAGGAAATCCCTGGGAACAGGCAGGACCTTACTTGTTCAGCTTTGTTGCCCTTGGTACCTCAGACAGTACCTGGCTCAAAGAAAGCACCCCAGGACGTGGCTGTTCACTGCCTGGGATCTCACTCACGTCCCCATCTCATGGGTTCTCAAAGAGCATGCAGATGCGAGGGCGCTCAGCCCAGGTCAGTGGTCAGAGAGCTGCAGGGCTGAATGCAAAACAGAGACGCAACTGCTGTTCCCTGTTCTCTCTCAAGCCAGAGCAGGTACAGAGTGGGTACAGGCAGGTAAACTGAGCTGGGGCTGGGAGGAGAGCTTGATTCAGGGGTGGTTAGTACCCAACGGGGAAAGAGAGGGAATTCTGGTGGGAGCTGGCAGCAGAGACCGGCAAAGGCAGCTGGGCAACACAGCCACGGCTCTGGACAGTCAGACCATGCCCTCGGTGGCTCCAGGGCCCCAGGAGGCACAGGCTTAGCTCCAGGCTGTGGGGATTGGGAAGGGCCAGAGACGCAGCCAGTCCCTCAGCTGGGTGGGGCTGGAGCTCTGGGATCCCACTCCAGTCATGGCCAAGGTAGGGCGTCTGCCACGCACAGCCCGGACCCCTGCACTGGGGCAGCCAGCTGAGGACAGTGATCTCCCTACAGGTGATGGGAAAAGGCCTCTGTGACTAGCCATGTACAGGACAACTCCCTGGTGGAGTCCCAGATCCACGGTGAGTCTGGGCCCAGGGGCTACGCCGATGCCAGCACTGTCTGCCTTCGTGGTTCCTGGCCTCATCCACAAACAGAGAGACCCGGAGACTCCTGGGGCTCCCTCTGCTTTGAAGAGAGCTCTGCAAACAAAACTCAGTTTTTAGGGGTTAATCCGCAGCCTCAAGAGGAGGCAGAGGGCCTCGGCTGAAGGGCAGAGCCAGCAGTGGGCTGAGACTAAAGGAAAGACATGAGGCTGCCGCCCGAGACCAGTTTGGCAGCAGCTCCAAAGAACAGCCTTCAATCGGCGGGATTGTCTGCGCCCTCAAAAGCGCTGGCTGCCTCCCACCAGCCCAGCTAATGGGGCCGAGCCGCCGGGGCCATGCCCTCTGTCTACAGGGCTGACGGTCTGCTGGGGGAAATCTCACTCCCCGTGCCCCTCCCCCCCAAAACCAGGGACTCGGCCCAGCTGACTGCTCCCTTGCCTGTTTGCTGGGCACCTACTACGTGCACAGCGCCTCCGTGTTCCTCCGTCGGCCGCTCCTCTCTGCGGCACACCCAGTCAGCCTGGGCTGGAGGGGATGCCCGCGAGTGCGGCGGCGGGCAGGTGGTGGTGGGCGGCTCTGTCCTGGCTCAGTCTGCACACCCCTAGGGCGGCGGGGCATGGAGCTGACGGCCAAACCCTCCGGACGGAACTCAACCTGCACGGCTCTAGCCCGTCGGGCCCTGCCTTCACCGCGGTTGGGAATTTCTACAAAGCCAGAGCTCTCCGTTGCTAAGCGGCGCATCCCCAGCCCTTCACCCTTTGCCCGCTGAGACCCCCTAAATAAGACCCCCACACACACGCAGCAAAAGTGCGCCAGGCCTGAGAGCCCCAAGAGGCGGTGTGGACCCGGGACCCGCGGCCCGGCGGGCCGGAGTGCGGGCGTGCAGGTTCCGCCCGCTACAGCGGCGTCTCCGCGGGCCTCTCCGACGAGAGAGAAGGGAGAAGCAGAGCGCCGGGCCTCGGCCGCCGCTGCCGTCACGGCTCTGCCGCCCAGGCTCATGCCCTGCAACCAGTCCCCCGGACCTGTAGCCAGGCGCTCGTTACCTCGGCTCAGGCCCGGCCGCGGGGCCTGGGGCCGCCTCCTGCCACCGAGGCCGCCCACCGGCTGCTGCCCGCCGTAATGAGCACTCGGCGGAGCGGCCGCCATCTCTCCAGGAGCCTTCACAGGAGGGAGGGGTAAGAGGGCCTCCGACCCGCCCGCAGCCCTCGCGCAGGTGCGCACCCACCGGGGCCTTGTTGCAGCCCTCAGCCTCCGGGATCCCACACCCCACCACCAGACCACCAGCCCCTGAACGGGACGCGGGAGCGACCTCGACCCTCCCCCTGGGGCCTGGGGCGCAAACTCAGCGAAGGCGGGAAGAGAGGAGAGGGAAGGGCACACCCCCCCCCCCCCCCGTGAAGCCCTGAGCCGGCACAGGTGGAACCCCGCCCTCCACACAGGTGTCCCCGGGGAACCACGAGGACATGGAAAACAGGTGGCCCAGAATGGAAGGCCCTGCCCCCTCCATTCACTTGCCCATCATAGGCACCCAGCCTGCTCACTTGAACCCCCAAGCCTCTGGTACCCCTGTGGCCAGCTCCTCCCCTGGGCTTTGGGGCCCCTGTGTCTTCTGTTTCTTTTCAGGATCGACCTCAAGTTCAAAGCCCTCAGTGCTTAGCGCCCCCAGCAGGTGGAGATGCCGCTGAGCCAGGGGTGCTAGGCTCCCTTTGGCAGAGAATGGACAGGTATTTTCTCAAGCTGGATCAGAGCACAACCTCTAAACCCATGAGCTGCCCCCACCCTGCCCACCAGAGTGCCTGGCCTAAGCGCCTGGGACAAAATGAAGAGGCCACTGTGATGACCCAAAACCTGAGGAAGGACACTGGGAACTCTGCCTTCAACTCCACCGCCTTGTGCTTAAGGCCCACCCCCACCCCCAGCCCACCCCAGGACTCACCTGACTGCTCCAGCCAAAACCCACCCAGCCAACCCGCCTGTTCACCAAAACTGTGTGCTTCAAGTCTGTTGCACACAGCGCCATGCGTGCCAGAGTCTGGCTTTGTTCTCCAGTAGTCTCAGATGCCAGCGCTGGAGTCCCCTGGCCCCCTGTGAAGGTAAGGTCATCGCAAGCAGTAGTTACTGCTTTGCTTGTTTTGATTCCCACAGAGCTGAGCATAGATTGATGTAGCACAAGTGCTCGATAAGTGCCCGTGGACTTGGCTAATGGATGGACAGACTTGCAGCAGGCACTGACTGCCTCATCAGGACCGAAGGGTGGCCTCGCTCTCCTGTGTTCTCCCACGGGGGACTCCGTGTCCTGTGTCCTGGGGGTGTCTGGAAGGCAGCAGACTCCAACCCTCCCCTCCATGCCTCCTTGCCAGCAGCCCCCTTGGACCTGCGGGTCCCTGCAGGTTTGAAGAGGCCGGGCCTCATGGCTCTCGCCAGCATCAATTTGCAGCCACCAGGATGCAACTTCACCCTATGCTGCGTTCATAAATTAAGCTCCTGGGATTAGATTCTGTGTTTTAGTAACACTCCTGAGGCATTGTATTTACACATTAATAATAAAAGAAAAGAGTGAGACAAGTTCTGACAACTTTCAATAACGTTCAGAAATAAAGTGTGAGGCGCGCAAGTGTCCAAAGTTAATTAAGACCGTTTGGTGCTGACGGGGGTGGGGGGTGGTGCCTGCCGTTCCTCGACAGGTGCTATTTCTGAACCCAATTTCCTTGTCTGTAATGTACCTAGTGCCTGCAGCAAGGGAGAAGCTGCAATAAACGGAACTAGCCGCGAGAGCCCGAACGTTCCCTTGTGTCATTCTACTCTGCCACGAACACTGTGTGAGAGTTGGCAGACGGTCCCCAGGAAGAAAGAGCCCTTTAGCCGTGTACTGAGACTGGTCACATCCCTCCTTATCAGTGGGGTCCTGGGGAGGCAAAGGGGTGCCCAGCTGCCCGGGGATGCCCACAGCTCACCTTCCCACTAACATCCATAAGGGACTTCCACACATCACCCAGCTGGAACTCCATGCTGGAACTGGGACAGGGAGCAACAGCTCCAGACCCAAAGAAGACAGTCCCTCAGCGGACTCCCAGGACGGGGATGGACTGAAGCTGGGCTTCCCTGCCCCGTAACTGCATCACTTAGGGCACGCACACCTGTATTTTAAGCCTGCAGATCCTTATACATTTTTGCATTTTCACTTCCATTTTCGCTTCTCTCAATTTTAGGATAATTCTTTTCAAAATGCAAAGCCTTTCTCTGGGGAATTAGAAGAGGGGGAAGAACGAATTCTCTTTGTTTCTCTCTTGAACCCAAATGGGTCACTGGGTACAGGACGTGACGGGGCTCACAGGGAGGCGTTCGGGAGGGATGGCGCGGCGCGGCAGATGCGGTCCCTCCGGAGCGCTGCTCTCAGAGCTCGTTTTCCCACGTCCCCCAGAGTGCTTTGGGTTTTGTTGTGTTTGTGTAAGGAATACACCAATGTCTTCCCATGGGATTCCCCTTGGTTTTTATACGGGAGTAAAGCGATGAAGTCGGCACTAGGCGCCTCCCCTGCGTCCCCAGCTGCATCAGATCCCAGCGCACCCCTCGGCCTTGGACTCTACATCCGAAAGCGACCAACACCAGGGTACCTTGGACATGGGAGTTTGGAAGAAGGATGAGGATCAGTGTTCCCACCACAGCCTGAGGGCTCCAGTCCGGTTACAATTGCCAGTGGCTGACCCGCCTTCCTGCTTTCCACACTGCGCCTCTTGCCCTTGGCTCCCGCGGACGACTTCCAAGTAGCCAGGCAGACTCTGCCTCTCTCTCTCTCTCCTCTCTCTCCTTCTCTTTTAAGGCTATTATTTATTTTTGTTTTCTTTGAAAGGCAGAGAGAAAGAGATCTTCCATCTGCTGGTTCACTGCCCTACATGGCCACAATAGCTAGGGCTGTGCTGGGCCAAAGCCAGGAGTCGAGAACTGAATCCAGCTCTCCCACCTGGGTGGCAGGGACCCAAGTACTTGAGCCATCACCTGAGGCCTCCCAGGGAGGGCTTTAGCAGGAAATTGGAATCTGAGGCCAAGCCAGGTGGGACTCGAACCCAAGTGTTCCCGTATGGGAGAGAGCCATCCCAAGCCACCAGAGTGCCTGGGTACGGGACGTACCACCTTGTGGAATGCTTGCCCCAGTTTCTTTTGAAGCATGGGAGACAAATGTGTTTCATGAGGAAAATAAGGACTGGGTCTAGCAGGTGCTTTCACTGTACCTCTTAGCTCTCGTTAATCAGGAAGCAAGTTTTTACAAAGAAAAAAAAAAGAAGAAGAAAGAGCATTTGGGCCAAAGCCCTCGTGGTACCACTGACCTGGTCCCTCAATGTGACTGCATAGAGGCCGACACTTTCCCCAGTCTTGTCTTTGTCACAGTCACTCACCTGTTGGCTGTGAAGCAAAGAAAGGGATCTGATCTTCCAGATGAAGGGGAGGTGGAAGCTCCATGCCTAACTTGCAGGAGTTCAGAAGTGCAGGGGTGGGGTGTGAGGAGAATCCCACCAGCTGGGCCAGATAAGCAGCCTGCCCTCCCTGGGGGCTGGCCTCAGGAGGAGACCTGACCAGAAAGGACTTGGCTTCTCTCTAGAATCAAGGTGGCCAAAACCATCACCTAGCTCTGCTGCAGTGAGCCCGACAGAGGCCGGGGAGGTAGGCCTGGGTATTAAGCCAGATGAAGTGAAATGCTGTAACTAAGCTACATACCTATAAGCCGCCGGGTAGTTTAAATTGAACCTGGTCTTTGGTTCAGTCATTGTAAACAGCTCCTAATAAGTGTTAATAGCCTGTGATCCACCATGGAGAGGGGTTTCTGGACAGAACAGAGGCAGTGCCACAGGTCCAAGGTTGTTATTTAAGGAGATAAATGCAACACACGCTGTCTTTTACTCTTGAGCCATGAACACATCTGTTTGCTGGGGACCAGGGAAGCTGACAGTGAGGACTGAGGTGGAAACTCCATGCACCACAGACCAACTGTGAGACATGGGCCGGGGAGCCCCGGGGTTTCATGGCCACCTTCCTCCAGCAGGGCTAGGCCCCAGCCCTCAAAGGCTCACTCAGACACCTGCTGCACCAGGCTCTCAGCACTCCCTCACAAGGCCTGCAAGCGTTCCTAGGAGGAAATGCAATAGGGTTGAGCCCGCTGAGTTCCAGAATCCAGAAGTGAGAATGCACAGACTTTCTCGTCATCTTCAGAATGAGACAGATTCTTCCGAATGTCACATCTTCAGAATGGTGCAGACTTCTGGCACTTGACTCTGGGTTGTTACCTGGGCAGATTACTTAACCTCTCTGCTGTGTGATGGCTGCTTTATCTGTAGAGTGTGGTTAATAGTGACTGAACTTACAGAGGGATCATGAGGTTATTGGGATGATTAAATTAGTGTATTCCTAAAGATGCTTACAAGAGTGCCTAGCATCTGCACTGCTTTAATGGTGATAAGTTTACTTTAAGTCCTGCTTACTAATAAAGAGCTAGACTAATTGTTTAAAATTCTACTCTTTGGCCTTGTCCTCTCTAGACTAGGCTACTTCAACTTTTTCTTTACCCCTGAGAAATGGATCCCAGCATAGCCAAAAAAAGAATGCAAGTTCACACACACAGACATACGTGCATGCACACACACCCATACACAATGCATGTACACATATACACCACACACGTGTGTACACAGGCATGCACGTGTATCTATTGTGCACACGTGTGTGCCTATACATCCATGTGTGCGCGCCTGTGTACATGCATTCATGCATGTACATGCATGTCACTTTACTCATCCATGCAGGATTGATCTAGCTACTAGAAAGCATATGGCAGCAACATTTGTAGGTGTACATTCACAGAGCTCCTCTCCTTAATGCCATGAATCCGTACCCACCTGTGGATACAGAAGACTTTCAACCTGCAGACTCAAGCCTGCCCAGTTCTAGATCCTGTCCCGATCAAGCCCATCCTTTGTTTGGGGCCCAACCCCACCTACAATTGAGGGTCCACAGTTGGTTTACTTCCTTAAACTGAGTACCCAGTGGATCCAGAGCTAAACTTCAGGAGGCTTTTTTTTTTTTAAGATTTTATTTATTTATTTGAGAGTAGAGTTACAGACAGTGAGAGGGAGAGACAGAGAGAAAGGTCTTATGCCCACTGGTTCACTCCCCAAATGGCCACAACGACCAGAGCTGCACTGATCTGAAGACAGGAGCCAGGATCTCCCGCTTGGGTACAGGGGCCCAAGGACTTGGGCCATCTTCTACTGCTTTCCCAGGCCATAGCAGAGAGCTGGATCAGAAGTGGAGCAGCTGGGACTAGAACCAGCACCCATATGGGATGCCACACTGCAGGCACAGGATCAACCTACTGTGACACAGTGCCAGGCCCCTCATGAGTTTTTAAGAGGCCCACCAAAATTAACCTTGTCCCCCGTACTCACCTTGTCTCTCCAGTGAGTATGGCTGGATTCTCTCTAGTTCTAGGTTTGCCCCGTAGTCTTCCTCTGCACTGTCACCTTCCCTGTATCCCTTCATTTTCTGGAACCTTCCAACTTCTCTATTCAATACCATTCCTCTACCTTTATCTTAACATCCAAGCCACCCCTGGGGCCTGGCTAGGAACGGATCAGAAATGTCCCAAGTCCACCACCACCTGCATCAGGAGAAGCAGTGCCAGCCTCACTGTGGCTGTCAGCCTTGGTGGAGTCTCCCTGGGCTGAGCTGAATCTGTCAGCTTTCTCTTGTTGGCTGAAATACTGATTAGGACCACAGGACACTGTCACTTGAGAGACAGCCTTAGCACTGGGGGAACCCCACAAGTACCCCTCCTGCCTGTAGTTTGTTCACTTTTCTTGCCCTATTGACACACAGATTAGGTCGTCTCATGCCCAAGAGCCAACACCTTGGGGTTATGGCAACTAAAACCTAAGTGGTTTACATGCAGCTTACCATGAGCTCAGTGCCTGCTGGACACTTCCACCACTGAGATGCTTGTGAGACACACGAGACTCAGTCACCCAAGGCCAAACTCATGATCTTCTGCCCAAAACCACACCCCTCTCCACTGTGATGCCCTTCTAATCAGTTTTCCACTCGGCAACCAGAGTGATCTTTTCAAAATGCAAATCTGCTCATCACACACATACACACTTAAAGCCCTTCATTAGCTTCTTGTGGTCTTAGGATCAGGGTCCAAGTCCTTAGGTAGCATGGGCTCCCAGTGCTGAGGGTCTGGTCCCGGAGGGCCTCGCATTCTCACACGGCCTCCTGCCCTACGCCAGCCGCCAGGGTCATGTGGTGAGCCTGGGTCACTGGGGGCATTCTGGACATCAGTCTGTGAAGAGGTGCTTCCCCAGGGCAGCACAACTAGAAAAAGGTGCCCTTTCCCCCAAGCTGGTGCAGGGTCTCACCGGGGCTCTGGCTTGCTGAAGGCAGCAGGGCTGGATGTCAGCCCCTATTCGTAGCTGTCCACAGCATCCACAGTGTCCACAATACAGCCTGCACTTGGCCATGCCAATCACTCTCCCTTCTTTAGGGCCTCTCAAAATGCACCACACTCCCCCCTGCCCCTTGGCTGTACGATTCGCTCTGCCTGGGACATGCTTCCCTTTTTATACAGTGATCTCTCACTGCACCCTAAGATCCCAGCCTCACATTCTCAGCCTTCCTGTTCTCTCCTTGTTTCCAACCGGTTCCTTTGTGATACACCTCACTGGATGATGCTCCTGTTTCTCCTAATACTGATGGGTTTTGGAAGCCTGCACTCACTGTCCACCTGTTTGACTCCCTCCGTGTACTGCACGCAGACCCCATTAGAGCAGAAACCGTGTCTTTTCTTCTGTCTCCCTATTGTAGCCATAGAACTTAACACAGGGTCAGGCACATAGCAAGTGATCGTTAAATATTTATTGAGCACCTACTGCGTGCAGGCTACCATGTGGTAATGATGGTGTCTGGACTTTATAATTGGAACAACTTAAGTTTCCCAGAGGCGTGATTAACCATGTCAAAGAGGAAAATATTCTGTTCCACTTAATTATGCATTTTATTTAAAAATAGAAGTCTTTATTAAAACAACAAAGCATAAATATTAAAGGATGTATTTAAATAACTTGTGTAATTTTCTGTAAGCTTTAAAGGCGCATACACACTGAAATGCAATTCAATGCCTTTTTAAATCATTTTCCGCCCTTATCTCTACTTTATCTAATCCTGTCTCTTTACTCAGGTTGCAGGAGCAGTAATTCATCCCGACTTCCCTAACTGCCTCCAAACCTGCTGAGGCTTGTCCACGGCTGCAGCACGTTTCTGGCCTCCCAGACTTTACATGAGGTTTTAGTGAAAAGCCTCTGTAGTTGGTGCGCATCTTTGCCCGGCTGTGGGAGACCTCCTACAGACCGAAAGGAAAAGGGGCTTTGTTGTGAGAGTAAACACTTTGGATATACACCCCCCTAGCGCTTGTCCTGCTACAGCTGAAACAAGTCCGAACCTTCGGCGACCCAGCAGTGCGGTTTCCATACATCACTTGCTTTCCAAAGGAGCTGCCTTCGGAGCCAGCCCGTCGTGGGGTGGAGAAATCCTTCTTGTGCAATCTGGCTTCCCTGTTGTCAGGATTTCTGATCGATAGCTTGATCTAGATGCCAGTTAGACACCTTCCTAACAAGCGCAGCTCAGCAGAACTTAACGTTGCAAACAACTCTGCTGAGCCTGGGGGAGTGATAAAAAGAGCTGGGCGTGGTGTCCTAGGCGAGGTGTGGCCCGCTGCCAGGGGGAACCCAAGGGCTCATCCCACCCAGGTGGAACCGTTTCTGAGCTGAGACGTCTCGCAATCTTTTCACATGGCGGTGTGTTTACAGTCGCACCGAGAGGGAGGCCTACCTGGTGCTGAGCGCTGGAAAGTACGAAGTCCATCCATTCACGGAGCTGCAAAGAGGCCATTAATGCTAAGCTTCAGCAGTGGAACACAGAAAACGGCATTAAAGGATTTACTTTTCATGACCATAATTCACAGTTAATGTACATTTGATGTTTAATGTATGAACTGGAGGTGACTTCAAACTTGCTGGCCTTTTCTAAATAGTGTTTTAATCTACGTTTCAAAAAAGAGAGAAAGGGAGAGATTCATACACTCGGTCTGTCAGACAAGAGGGAGGGGAAAAGGGAGAGCTAGGTGTGCGAGTCCAATGGGGGAGCAGGCTTTTGTTCAGCCCTTTATTGAGGTTTTACCTCTAATCTCTCCCTTTTTGATGCAATTTAAGATTAAGGAAATGAAAGGCAAGGCTGACTGTGAACGGTTTTACAAACAGGACAGCCAAGGGGCCCTTAGAAGACAGTTTTGTAAGAGGCTTTGCCTTGGGTCTCTAGGTAGGACAGAAGTGGGAGGTGCAGGGCGCCTGTGTGCATGGGAGCGTGGCACCAAGAGGGCCGCCTGTCTCCAGAGAAACTCATCGTCTGGGTCCCCAGAGGAGGCGGTGGTGGCCAGCACGCAGCTCGCCAGGTGTCAGCCAGACAGGAGATGCCTAGAACTGTGCGCAGGAGAGCGAGAGGCCCCACTCTGTTCTCTACGCAGAGACCCAGGGGAAACGGCCTGGGCCAGGTCCACTGTGGGACCTCAGGGAAATCATCTCGCCTCCCAAGACCAGGGCTCCTCACCCACACGCCGGGCTTCAGACTTCCAGCATGTTCCGCGGAGGCTCCAAGACACGGCACAACCTCGGGTGCTGTGGGAGTAATGCTAGGACCCCAGGGGACGGACGCTAGCCCTCTGCACCTCTCCAACAGCAGCTCCACTGTTTCTTACGTGAGGGTGCTACAGAAGCATTCTAGGAAATCTTAAATAAAGGAAAAGGGGGGGGGGATGCCAGCACTGTAGCACAGGGGGTTAAGCCATTGCCTACAACGCCAACATCCCAAATGAGAGCCTGTTCCAGTCCCAGCTGCTGCTGCTTCTGATCCAGCTCGCTGCTGAGTGCCTGGGAAAGCAACAGAAGATGGCCCAAGTGCTTAGGCCTCTGCCACCCGCATGGGAGACCCAGATGGAGTTCCTGGTTCCTGGCTTCAGCCTGGCCCAGCCCCCAGCCCTTGTGGCCATTTGGGGAGTAAACCAGTAGATGGAAGATTCCCTCTCTCTCTCTCTCTCTCTCTCTCTCTAATTCTGCCTTTCCAATAAGTAATCTTTAAAAAAAAAAAAAAAAAAAAAGAGTTCTTGGAAGGGAGACTTCCCACTTCAAGATAAACACATTTAAAGGTAAGAGAGAAGCTAATTTCCAAGGTCCTTTCCAGCCAAAGTCTAGAAGAGTAGATATTTGGAAAAGTCAGTGGATTGGACAACCTCAAGGAACTAACCCTCCACAACGGGCAGCTGCTATGGTTGGGCTATGGATTGAATGTGGTCCCCAAAGGTTCACGTGCAGGGGGTTAGGTCCCAAGTGTGGCAAAGTTGAGAGGTGGGTAGGGCCTCTCAGGGTAGGGCCTCTGAGGGTAGGGCCTGGCAGGAGGTAGTTAGCTCTGGGTAATTAGTCTGGGTCACTGCCCTTGGAAGGGCTGAATGCTGGTATCGGGAAGGGAGCCAGCTCGCACGAGACTGAGCATGGCCCCTGAGTCTCTCTGACCCTCGGTCTCACCGTGACCTCTTCTGCCATCGTATGGCATCTGCCATGAGGTTCTCGCCTGAGGCCAAACCAAGGGAGCCACCCAATTGTGGGCTCTCAACTCCAGATCGGGGAGCCCCATTGAGCTCCTGGCTTTCTAAAGCGGGCAGCCTCTGTTATTTCGTCACAGCATCAGAAAACAGACCAACACACCGGCAGAAACAGAGTCGCCCTCGACACTCTGCAGAGGTCCCGTCGCTGGAGAGCGAGGTGGATGCCTCCCCGGAGTTGAATTTCTCTGTTTCCAGGGGGAGATGATTTTTACCAGCAGTGCAAAGCTGCTTCAGGGCAGGTGCAGAGTTAGCAGATAATTGGGTTTTTCCAGGTGAGTACAGAGGAGGGAGCTAGGAAAGAGAAAAGAGAAGTGTGTTTGCAAGGGAATTACTTTATGGAGCTGGGATATGGGAAGAAAGGGAGCGAGAGTTTATTGGAGGAGGGAATGGAGGAAGAAAGTTTTTCCTCTTATTAATAAACTGTGAGTGATTGCTAAAATTCTCTTTAGCCTGAACCACTTCATGATTTTATGATTTTTTTTTAATTTGACAGGTAGAACTACAGACAGTGAGAGGGAGAGACAGAGAGAAAGGTCTTCCTTCCAGTGGGTCATCCCCCAAATGGCCACTACGGCCGGCGTGCTGTGCCGAACCAAAGCCAGGAGCCAGGTGCTTCCTCCTGGTCTCCCATGTGGGTGCAGGGGCCCAAGCACTTGGGCCATCCTCTACTGCCCTTCCTGGGTCACAGCAGAGAGCTGGACTGGAAGAGGAGCAGCCGGGACTAGAACCCGGCACTTATGATTCTTTTCAATCCTTCCATGACTGAACAATGGAGAATTCACTGCAGTAGGAAAAACAGGTGTCCAGCTACATGAATTCCAGGTGCTTCCAGACAGGCTGACAGATAAAACCCAGCAACAGACACCTGGGAGCAAGCATTCCTGGAGATACATTTATTTGTTCTTTGTTTCTTTTTTTTTTTTTTTAAGATTTATTTATTGGGGCCTTTACTGTGGCACAGCAGGTTAACACCCTGGCCTTAAGTGCCAGTATCCCAAATGAGTGCCAGTTCTAGTCCCAGCTGCTCCACTTCCAATCCAGCTCTCTGCTATGGCCTGGGAAAGCAGCAGAAGATGGCCCAAGTCCTTGGGCCCCTGCACCCACATGGGAGACCCGGAAGAAGCTCATGGCTCCTGGCTTCGGATCAGCGCAGCTCCAGCTGTTGCAGCTATCTGGGGGAGTGAACCAGTGGAGGGAAGACCTCTCTCTCTCTCTCTCTCTCTCTCTCTGCCTCTCCTTCTCTCTCTGTGTAACTCTGTTAATTCGAAAGGCAGAGTTAGAGAGAAAGAGAAGTACAGAGAGACAGCAAGCTTCTATCCTGTGGTTCACTTCCCTAATGGCCACCAACAGACAGGACTGGGCCAGGTGGAAGCCAGGAGCCAGGAGCTTTTTCCAGGTCTTCCACATGGGCGCAGGGGCCCAAGGACTTGGACCATCTTCTACTGCTTTCTCAGGTGCATTAGTAGAGAACTGGATTGGAAGTGGAGCAGCTGGGTCTCAAAACAGTGCCCGTTTGGGCTGCCAGTGTTGCAGGCAGTGGCTTAACCTGCTGCACCATTGCACCGGCCTTCTTGTTTCTTTATCCAACACATTTTTATTGTGTACTCTTCTAGCCACTGTGGACTAAGGGTCATTAAACAGACAAGTTCGGGGCTCTGCCCTAGGGGCTACTGAGAGAGGCAGAAGCTGCACAAGGGGCTCCCTGTGTCCTGCCGTGACAAAGGCAGCATCTGGAGCTCTCCAGGGGTGTCGCCCGGAGGTGTTCAGTCTGGAAGCCCAGGGCTTTCTCCCCTGAGAACTTGCCTGCCTCTGAGGTCACCATGAGAAGGTTCTGAGGGACTCCCAAATCAGTGTCACCCATGTCCTCGAACCCAGACCCTGATGTCAGCTCAGGGAGCTATGTCCATCCAAGCAGAAAGAAGGCTCCAGAGGCCGACGGGGTAGCACCCCTCCCTCCAGGAAGCTGGTACCAGCCCTGGGAAAGTGAGGCTTCTCTGTGAAGTCTCGTACCTCGTTCTTCAGAAGGGATTGTAATGTCTTCTACCAACCATGCTCCCCTCTCCCTTAAAAAAATAACCGCTTCCTTTAGATGGCGCTACTAACATTGTCTGGGAGAAAGAAAGAGACAGCAGTTCTACTCTGGCAGCCAAGCCAGACTGGGTGCCGCACGTGACTCTCCCATCCAGAGACCCGAAGAGCAAGATGTATCCAGAGAGTGGCTGCAGGGCTACGGCTCACGAGGGGCATGGGGACAACTGGCTGGCTCCAGCACAAGACACCGGCTGTCCCCGAGCCTGCAGGACTGTCCCAAGGAAGAGGACACACCCAAATACCCAAATCAAGGCCCGGAGACAATAAAAGTCAAAAGGCAAAAGTTAGAAGAACCGATATTTTTATCTCATTTTTTTTAAAAGAAGAATTTTCTAGGAATTGCTGGCAATGGAGGAGTGGCTTCAGGAGATTAAGACGCAGCAATGAGGCCCAGTGTTGTGGCACAGCGGGGTAGGCCACTGCTTTCTCCGCTGGTATCCAACTGGCTCAAGTCTCAGCTACTCCACTTCCCACCAGCTTCCAGAGAAAGACCCTGCCACCCACGTGGCAGAGCCGCACGCACGGAATCCTGGGCTCCCAACTTCAGACTGGCCCAGCCCTGGCTGCTGTGACCCTCTGGGGAGTGAACCAGTAGGTAGAAGCACTCTCTGTGTCACTCCCTCTCTGAATCTCTGACTTTCAAATAAATGAATAAATAAATATCTTTTTAAAAAAAATGGTAATAGTACGTTCTATGTGGGAGAAGTGACCATAGAGGCTCGGAGGCCACTTAGCAAAGATCTTTTTCTTTTTTTTCTTTTAAGGAACACAGAACAGAGGTGAAGAGCCAGGCTCCAGCTGGGGAAGGCACCACCCACACGTGATGGCGCTGCCTTCTCCGCACCAAGTCAGACACACCTGCCCTTCCTCCCTCCCGCCTTGTCAGTCCCTCTCATTCCTCTCTCCCAGATTGTCCCCTCCAAGTCTGCAGAAGCCCCTCCAGATCTAGTGGGAGAGGGGCCTCGCTGGACACTGGGGCAGGGGAGCGCCAGCCTCCGCAGCGCGCGCTCCTCACCCGCTCCCACGCTCCCGGCACAAGAGCCGCCATGTTGCTCTCGGCGTGCAAGGCGGGGAGGTTTGGGCTCCTGTCCTCTCAGAGGTTTGTGTGGAACTCTCCTTCTCATTTCCTGCCCCAAGGTTGGTTTCCAGAAACCCCTTTCTGCTCACCAGCACCCAAACCTGCCAGCCCAGGCGGACACAACCTATGCTTCCAGCCTGTCTGAAATGGTTTCCACTCAGTGTCACTTCAACAGTAGCTGGCTCGAACGCTGTCGCACGCGGGACCTGTACACGGTGAACTTTTCTAAAACGGCAGAAGGCGAAATGGATTCCATCCAGGAGAAGTAATCCTGAAAACGCCAAATCTTTCACGTGAGGACGATGGTAAACAGATGCCTCGCATCTCGACGCAGGAAAGGTCGGCTGGAGACGGCGTGGAGTAATTATTAAAGAGCTTCCCCATTTGTTCAGGATCAGTAGCGACCTCATTACCTGGATCTGAGGAACAATGTCTCCGAGTCCTGGGCTCGGATCCAAAAAGGTCATTAATAACAGGAGAGTCCCCAAAATTGCAGGAACAGGAAAACAGCTCTAATTACGGGAGCCAAGTGTTCCGCCCAGCCCTTCACGGCACAGTTTGCAGGGAAACCACGGTCTGCCTTTCTCAGGCCGTCCACTTTGGCAGCCTCTCAGCCAACAGAGCCTTTGCCCTGGCCAATCTTGATGGACCCCTGGAGGTCCCCAGACGAGGAGTTAAGCTTACTGGACGATGATGTCCCTTTTGTCATTGCTCGTGGCTCCAGGTCAGAGCCCAGGGACCGCAGGCACAGCCCAGTTTCCCAGCCTTCAAGAAGAGCCAGGTTTAGCACTTGGTGTCTTCGTGACAAAGAATCACACGGGCCCCTGACCTGGGTTCCCCAGGCCCCCATGCATTAAGTAGCCTACTCTGGGTTCGGACAGCCTTCTTCAACTGCCTTAAGTCCCCTCAGTCAACAGCTGTCAGCCTCTCGCCAGGAGCCGCCCAGCTGGCTACCTATCAGAGGACAGCCAACACCACCCCAAACTCCCCTGCCCTGTCATTTCCCCGCCTTCCCTCTTCCTTGTGGCTCCGGAAGCAGCAGGGCCTACTCCCAGAGTGAAGAGTTCCGGCTCTGCCAATCTCGAGCCCGTGGAAACCCCGCCAGCTACTTCCCATGGGGACTCAGGCTAAGCTCCAAGCCTCAGTTCCCCGTCTATAGAATGGGGTGGTAACTTCCCATCCAAATACAAACTCTGCAGTGAGAGGGGGTATCCTCAGTAATCACTCTGAGACAGCTGGCATCAATCATGACCCTGGGCAAGCCGAGCCGTGCGATGGCTATCGAGAAGGGTCGTTGTGAAGATGAAATGAAAAAACAAGGAGTCTAGCAGAGCTGTCCCAGTGCCTTTACCCTGCCTTCCCTAACTTATAGAATGGTGACAAGTGGCCAGCATGGACAAGGGAGACTTGGATTTCCTTGACCCCTCCCCACGTCTGTAAGGCCCTTCCCCCTCCTCACTCCTCACTACCTGGGGTAGCTCCCTACCAATGTGCAGCGTCAAAGTGGAACTATTTGGGGGTCATGGACCATCCTGGGGAACCAGGCCAGCGTCCCCCATGGGATGCTTGAAGGCTCATCACATGTACCCTCCCAGGGTTAGATTCTAGCGAACAGATCTGATGAGTCTAATTAAGCCCTGAGCATCCCAGCTCCACTCAGCCCTGCTCCAGGAGCACCAGGCTGTATCCAGGGTGGCCCCCAAAAGTGCCTGGTAATTAACACAGTTTCTGCCCTGGCTGATTGCTCCCGCCATTACTCTCTCCCATTACTGGAGAAGCAAACAATAAATAATTTAATAACCCAGGTTGAGTAGAATCTGGTTCCCAAACAAAGTGTTTTAATTCTCCAGTGTGCCTGCTTTCAGCATTACTGTAATTCCATTTTCCTTCACTTGACTGGGCCTTCTGCTGCTTTTTAGACTTCTCGTATTTCTCCCCAAGTTCTCCCCACGGGGCCCTGACAGCTGCATTACAGCAGGGCCGGGCAGCCAACATGACATCACTCAGCACTGAAGTCAGCAGCGGCGGCCGCACCGACTCATTAGCCTCACATCTGCCCTCCGTCTTGATGGCCACGGCAATCTGTCCATGCGGCTGCAGGCAGCGCCGCTGCCCAGGGCCCCGGGGCCCCCTCGCTTCCCCTCTGCCCTTCTTGTTCTCTTGTCTGCCTGCCTCTGATCTCCAGTCTCCAGCAGCCCAGCTGTGCAAGAGGAACTGGACATGGGGGTGAGGCCGAATGCTCAAGGGGGTGCCGGGGAATAGCCCCTAGCCCTTTGCCCTCCACACTCCCCGTGCTGGCTCTGAAAGAAAGCCCTCCCTGACTCTGGGAGACCCCTAAACCCCAAGGAGATCAGTGTTGCTGCCTTTCCAGGGAGAGCCAGAACCACAAGAAGTTCCACCCGCGCCAAGAAAAACCTCCCTGCCTGGTGCCTCCCACTCCTGCCCCCACCTGCACTCCCAGAATGTGCTGATGTAAGAGCCTGGTCCCCTTGCCTGAAGCCAGGGGCCAGGGAGCCGCAGCTGCGGGGGAGGAGCAGGGGTCCGAGGAAACGCACCGATGGAGCTCTCGTTTAAATAAAGAGCAGGGAAGCATTGTGCTCCATTGATTACGATTTTTTTTTTCTGAATGTTGTGACATTTGCAGGAAGGCTAATTTATTCAAGCATGGAAATCTTTAAAAACTTAATTAAGTTATTTCTGTGATTTTCCATGCCTTATTGTTTCGAGTTCACATTTACTTTCATCCTTGTTAATAAAAAATAAAAAAAGTGGGGAGGGGGGCGGAGATGGAAGAAAGAGAGGGAAGTGATCTCACAAACCCTCCCAGACTGTTTCCATGTGCTCCGTTCTCTCACACAGGACCCGGGGGCAAAGGGGAGGCAGGCTGTGACCCCTCTGGTCAGAGCCCAGGCCAGAGCTCCACCTCCACAGAGATGGGTGAGGGTGAACACAAAACACTGCCCGTTCTCTGGGCACTGTGCACCTGTGGGCACTTAGGTGAATGTCAACTGGGGTGTGATTTTCTATAAAATACTGCTGATGACAATAACATTTCACAGTTCCCCTCCAAAGCAAACTTGGTACTGTACTTGGTAGGGCATTTGGGGATGGCATGACAGAGGAAAGATGAGAACCAGGAGACCCTGTTCCTGAGGTCAGTTCCCAGAGCCTCCCCTGGCGGCTGTGCCTGGTCCTCATCAAAGGTCCCCAGAAGTTGTGCTCAGTCCTTTCTGCTGAAGAGAGGGGTGCCAAGGCTGCCCCCGGGCCTTCCCTCGGTCACAGAGTGGTTGATGGCCCTGCCTGAACCACTGGAGGGCATGGGTGTCTCAGGAGGGCCTGGGTGGCCAGAGCCAACAGAGGTGAGAGGCAAAGTCCATGCAGGCAGGAAGAATACCCAGGAGCTCTTCTGCAGGGAGCGTCTACGAATACAAATGATGGGGTCGTGCGGTTCACTCCGTTCCCATCTGGGCTGAGTGCCTTGGAGGGTAGACAGGAGGGTGAGTGGGAAGAAAGGAGGCACTGGGATTTCGTGTTAGGACAAGGTCCAATTGGATTGGCTGCTGATACAGGAAGGCAGAGAAGGTGGGAATAAAATTGCAGGGAGCAGGCCCATTGGGTGTCCAGGTTGCACTGGTCACCTTCCTCCCTGGGTTTCCTGGTTGGAACCTTCCAACAGGTGACTCCTGGGAACCGGAACTCTCGACTGAGGGTCTCTGGCGTTGCCTTTCTTGGTTGTTTAGCCTAAGCTCAATACAGTCTCTCCAGAGAAATGTGTCCCACAGGTCTCTGGAGTCCCAGCCCTTGACTAAGAGGAAAACGCTCCTGTTGAAATCAAGGTGCTTTGCATCCTGCAGCATTGCCCAGAGAGACCCTCTGCTTTGTCCAACACATCAGACTGGCCCTGCAGGGACCAGCGCTCAGGCCATCTGTATTCTGGTGACTTGTGCACATATTATTTTTATGTCATTAGTCTCTGCCTATACTGTGAGTCAAGGACTTTAATAGGAGAAATTTGTGGCTTGTCTCCTCCAATCAACACCATAATTCATGGTTGTGTTGAGTGTGCTACACTAATGGATATTGCTTTCAACTGGATGTTGGGCTCTTTTAATCCCCCTCAAATTCATTAGCCAGTTCCTCCTGGTCTATTAACAGGAGCAGCAGCCATTTCCCTCCACCCAGGCTGCCTGCTAACGCAGTGGGTCTCCGAGTGAGGCCCTTAAGAGGCCTCCAGGTGGTCTCCCTGCTGATCCCAAATGGAAAGTTCCATGCAAGTGCCTTTTCTTAAAGGACCATCTCCAGAGCGGATCTGAATCTGCCTGAAAAAGGCCCAAAATGAGCGTTTTCAAAACCATAACCCTAGAGATGGCTGTTCACACAGGCGAGAGTGTCCCAGGACCGTTATAAAGGGTTGTAGTGAGACACCTGTAGCCTGCGTCCTTTTGCTGTGAGGCCTGGGGTATTGGAGGAGCCCCATCTGTGCAGATTATCTGGGCATCAGCCTTCAATAAGACAACCAAAACATCAGGGTTCAGAGAGAAATGGCTCCAGCTGTCAATCAATCCATCCATCTTTTTTTTTTTTTTTTTTTTTTTTTTTTTTGGACAGGCAGAGTGGACAGTGGGAGAGAGACACAGAGAGAAAGGTCTTCCTTTGCTGTTGGTTTACCCTCCAATGGCCGCCACGGCTGGCGCACCGCGCTGATCCGATGGCAGGAGCCAGGTGCTTCTCCTGGTCTCCCATGGGGTACAGGGCCCAAGTACTTGGGCCATCCTCCACTGCATTCCCGGGCTACAGCAGAGAGCTGGCCTGGAAGAGGGGCAACCGGGACAGAATCCGGCGCCCCGACCGGGACTAGAACCCGGTGTGCCGGCGCCGCAACGTGGAGGATTAGCCTAGTGAACCGCGGCGCCAGCTAATCCATCTCTTTCTAACAGCAAGAGTGGACAACTATGGAAAACCACTTTTTAAAAAACCTTGATGGATACGGGAGAGACACTCATCAGCTGGTGACAGAGAAGCAGAGGGCTGGGAGGCTGAGGTCCTCTGGGCCTCCTGCCTCCCTTGAGGAGCCTTCTGTTCCTTCAACGCCAACACAAAGCCTGCACTGTGTGCTTAACAGTGTCGCTCCGTCCCTGCCTCTGGAGAACTTGCAGCCAGGGGAGGGGGGCTCAGAGCCTTGGGGAGGGAAGAGGGAAAAGGCAGGCATCCTGCCAACAAGCACCTTAGCCATGGGCTGGATTTCTGCCCTGACCACGAGGAAGTGGGAGGGGCGACGACTCGTCCACGCCCACTGGGGCCCCGGTTCTCAGTAGCACCTGCTCTGCGGCTGTCTCTCAAGCTCACCTACAGTGCATGGAAACTCCAAGTACAAGGTACGGAGAGGCCGCGGAGAGCCGCAGCACGGTCACGGTCACGGTCCCTCCATGGGCCCCTGCCGACGGCTTTGTGGCCGGAGTGGGCCTTCAGCCTGCTCTCCCTGCGCGCCTCACTCGATCCAGCGCTGATGGACGGCCGCGCCTCTCGTTCCCAGCCCTCCGTGGAGGGACCGCCCCATCTCCCGGGTCTTTCCTGCTGGTCTCCCTTGGAGAAACGGTTTCCTCTGGGCTTTTTCCGCTTCACCTGGACCGTAGACCCTCTCGCCCTCACCCTCTCTGTGTCCCCATTCCTCTACGCTGCTGGTTCTCCCACCTTAGCGTGCATCTGTGAAAACACAGCTTTGGGGCCAGGCCGCAGGGGTCCTGTTCGGTGTTTCGGCGTCTGGGGTGGGACCTGAGAACGCGCATTCTGACAAGTTCCAGTTCTGATCTCACTGCCGCCCGGGGCTCCTGCCTCTTGGCCCCCAGCCATCCCCTACCCCTGCGTGTGGCTCCTTGCCTCGTGCCTCCCTCTGACTGCCTGTGTTCGCCCCGGCCCCCTCCCCACCATCCATCTCTGCCTGCCAGCCTCTCCCACACAGGCTTCCTCTGGCATCCGTCCATCGTCCCCATCCATCTAGCTGTGCAGATATTTGCATTTCTAAAGCCCAGTGTGTTTTTATGACGCCTCCTACTTCAGCCAAACAAGGATTTTCCTCTCAAATCTACTCAGTTAGGCTACGGAGTGCAGGGAGGGAGGACGCTGTACCCATTTGGAGCAGCCCCTCTTGAGGCTGCGTATTCATCCAGAACAAAGAGTGATTCGGGCAGGGAACAGACAGCAGCGAACCAATGTCGTGCCTTTGGCCACCCGTCCCTCTTGGGGACAGGCTAGGGAACAAGCAGGCTGCTTGGTTGGGTCCTGTTGATCCTTTTTAGTCCTGTTGAGCTGACTTGAAAACCCCTCCCAAAGACCTTGTCTTGGGTGTTTATTTGCAATAGTCAGGGACCAAAATACAAACAGAGATATATAGATTCAGATAGCAATACATAGATATATAGGTAGCAATGGATATAGATGACATATAGATATGGATATGGATAAAGAGGGTAAACATGTAGGTATCGTCCTAGAGCCCTTGACCCCTGGAAAGCTGAATCGTGGAGGAGCACAGATGAGAGCCTGGGCTCTGGGCTTGGGTTGCCGGCTTTGAATCCTAGCCCTGCCTATGAGCAGAGAGGTAAGATCGTCAACCTCACACCCCTGGAGACTTCAATGCCACCTTCATGCACAGTGGGTGATTCAGTCCAGAACAAGGTCCCGAGAATTCAGTGGAACCACACAGCTGCCACTCACGCCTGCGGCTCACATATGCAAGGGCTCAAGAAATGCTCTGGGTACAGGGAACACACAAAACCATGAGTGGGTCATCTTCTACCCGTGGACTGAGATCACACGAGAGAACCATGGGGTTTCTCACACAAAAGCCGTTCCCCATTTGATCCCGAGCAGTCGACTCCCCAGCACTTAAGGTAAAAGCTTTGTGCTTTGGGTTTTGTCCTGTTTTGTTTTTTTAACTAGAAAAAAAAATCCTATTCTTGTCTGTCCAGTGTTTTTCCAGCAAAACAGCAAGTCAGCACTAAGATTCTCCTTGGTCAGCAAAACGCTTTTGCAGTGGGGGAATTTTGGGGCGTTTGAGGAGGCCCTAATGAGAAGGGAAGTTGGGGGTTGTCAGGGCACTGGACAACTTCCCAGGTCTCCCAGAGATTCCTTAGGAGCGGGGCCTCATCTTCCCTTCAGCATCCTTTCTGCTCTCAGCCACCCCCAGCATTCTGGCACACAAGCCACGGGTCCCCAGAGAAGTCAGAATAGGACAAGCATCCCTTCCAGCCACAGCCTGGAGTCTGAGGACCAGAACGGTGCTTCCTCCTCAAGGACACGGGGGCCAGGACTTCTGTGTCCATGGCTTCTACAGCCAGGAAAATACAGGTGACAGCAGCAGCCACCTACCCCTCACCAAGGCACTCTCCTGGAATGCCCTGCTGAGCAGACACAGGGAAGTACATTGGCCATTTTCACCCTGGGCAGGCCCCTTTCTTGGCCTCTGCCCTGTCCCCACTGGCAGAGCAGTGCATGTCGGGCAAGATAAGGAAGGCTTCTGTGTCCCAGCAGCCAGGCAGCCAGTCTTCAGAGTGGATTGCAAGTGTCGCCTCCCTCCCTCTCCTCTAGGAATGTGGAATCGGGTCCTACCCAGGCATAGCCAAGGAAAGAACACAGGCAGTGGATCAGATAGGCCTGATTTGAGCTCAAAGTGCTCCCATTCTGAAGAGTTTGGTAAGTTCCACAGGCATCAGTTTTCTCATCTGGGATATGGGGATGACAATCCCTCCTGGTCAGAATTGTTCTGGGGAGTAATGGTGCTGCATAAAACCACTTAGTGCAAGGGTGCTGGGCACATAGTAAGCATCCAATACTCTATGGGGTCTGCCTACCACATTGTGCCTCCTGTGGTTATTTAGAAGAGGGTCCAATGGTGATGCATTTCTCTGATGCCAGAGTAAGGGAGAAGTTCAAATTCAGCACCAAAGCACCATGGGCTCCAACAGGCCTACCTGTGCTGGAGGTGAGTCCCAGGTTGCCTAGGGAGGCAACACCGCTGCTGCTGATCACTGACTGCATTTGCATTCCCTCCCTGCCAGCCAGCCTGTGCATATGGAATACATTTTCTCTGGGTGTCTCACCATTAATGTTTCCATTTCTGCTCAGTGTCGGGGGCTTTGCACACCGCTGGCCCTCCAGAGCACTAAGCCCACCTTCGTGTAGACTCACTCTGTCTGCTCATTTTCTGATCAGCCAGGAAGGACGCCTGCGCAAGAGCTGTGGCAGGAGGGGGTCTCTCCTGGCAGCTCATGCACCCCGAGTTCTGGAGCAGGAGGAATCAAGCACCACCTCATGCACGAATCCCCCTCTCCCAGGACCCCAGGACTGCAGGACCTACGGCTGCCCACGCATCACATTCACACTTCTTTCATTCCCGGGTTTTCTTTTTTCCTTTTTTTTTTTTTTTTTTAAGATTTATTTATTTGAGAGCAGAGTTATAGACAGAGAGAGAGAGAGAGATATCTTCCATCCATGGTTCACTCCCCAGATGGCCACAATGACTGGGGCTGGGCCAGGCCAAAGCCAGGAGCCACAAATTTCTTCTGGGTCTCCTATGTGGGTGCTGAGCCATCTTCCACTGCTTTTCTAGGCACACTAGCAGGGAGCTGGACTGGAAGAGGAGCAGCCAGAACAGGAACTGGTGCCCCTATGTGATGCCAGTGCTGCAGGTGGAGGCTTGCTCCACTAGACCCTGTGCCACCCCCGCCCCCTGCCAGGTTTTCTAACTCTTCCCATTTGAGGGTCTGATTTCTCCCAAAGAACACAAAGAAGGTAGGTGCCTACGCTATCGGTAGGCTGAGCGTGACCCTGGAAAAATGACCTTCCACTTAAAAGCACAGAACTCATGGTGCTGGCAACGTTGTAGTGAGACAAGCACTGTGCTGGCCACTGGTTAGTGCAAGTGTAAACTGCTGTAATATTACAGATGGGAAGGGGACGCGATTAGCTGAGAAGTAGCAAGGGCCCCGGAAGCTGGGCTGCCGTGTCTAGGAAAGAGCGCTGAGGAGATGCTGGGAAACACGGTCGGAGATGGCTGACTGTGACACAGAGATGCTCATTGCAGTGCTGCGTACAGTGGTGCAAATTTACACATGATCCAGATATCCGGCAGTATGGACTGATCATCTAAAGGCATACACATCCGCAGAATGAGTGCTGGGAAACCGTTTCTTTAAGATATTGTAGGATAATATGGAAAGGACGAGAATAGGCTCATGACATACACTTAAGTGAAAAAAGACTATAAAAGGAAAACATAATCTACTTCTAATTTTATCTTATAGTATATACATGCATAGACAAACATTGGAGGGAATGTCCCTGAAATAGTGCGTGATTAGCTTTCATGATATGATTGTGCATGTTAGCACGATACCCTCTCTTCTGGATGTTTTATAGATAACAAACATAACATCAGAAAAGAATGACACATGTCACCAACAGGGACTTTCCTCCCCTGGGGCTCCTGACCACAGTGGATAAGGTCGAGTTGTCACCTCTGACCTCCTCGGGTGTTTGCCGTGGCGCTGCTCTCCTGGTTCTGATTAGCCTGATCCACTCCCTGTCGACATATGGCCACACCTGACCAAGCCTTGTCGTCCAAATGGCCAGAAACGGGCTGGCCTTGACCTCCTGCAGCCCTGCACATCTGGGGGCCTTTTCTAAGCCTCCCAGTTAGCAGGCTGCACTCCTGTCTGTCAGGTCACCGCAGATTGATTCATCTCACTTCACTGTGGTTGACAATTTGCAGTGCTTGACCCCTACATCCTCCCCTGGTGCTGGCGCCATGCTTCTGCAATGCCAGCAGACCAACGGCGGCAAGCAGCGTGGCGGCTGCAAGCCTCGTGTCCCCGTGACCTGCCCAGCAGGCTCCCTGCTCTCTCACTTCCTTCCCAGCATCCCCACACACAAGGCGGCTGCTGGAGAAAAGGAGGGGCAGGCCTGGGCCCGGGATAGTGGTAATTCAAGTCTGCACAGCCAAGGACGGTAGCTCTGCTCTCTGGTCAGGCCAACTGCAGGGCCCTCACCGTGGGAGTTTATGTGTTTTCCTCCACACAGAGCAGGGAGCTCAGAATGTCCACCTTGGGTGACTGTGCTGGGTGAACACAATACGCTAAAGGTCTGGGCATCTGGTGACTGTGTGTGCAGAGGGAGTCTTTTTACCACCAGTGCCAGCAGAAGTCGCCCGTGTGGGTGGGCGCAGCTGTCTGTCCAACCTCTGAAAACCCAAGTGTTTTATCTACTTGACCTTCGAGGTCTTTGGCCACCTGCTCGCCACAACTTTATCAACCCCATTTCTCATTCGCAGCATGAATACCACTCTCTACTCACATCCAAGAACATCTTTTCCAGTTGGTTCTTGCCCCTTCCCCTTCCAACATAATCACAAAAGCAACTAGCCCCAGAGGGAGGAAACCTAAATTCCCCCATTCGGGAGCTTAAAACCTCAAGGGCCTCACACTAACCTCGCTCAGCCTCAGTTTCCGCATCTGAAAGACGACATGGGGCTGGGACTAACGCTACAGCCCTCTCTCCAGCTCCCACCTGCTACAGCTGCTTCTCATGGCCTCTGCTGAGCGAGCCCACCCCTAGTTTGGTGGACCGCAGCGCTCTCTGCAGACACTGTCACAGGACAGGATTTATCAGACTCGTTCTGCATTTTTCTTTGGCAGCAGGCTCGCGGTTTGTCTGTCTTGTCCTGTGCAGGTACAAAATACCTTGGGAACAATGGCTGTGCTTCTTCACACCCTCCGTAGACCGTGTTCACAACAGAGGAAACAGCCAGGGAAGGTTGTTAGTTCTCTGACTAATGCCTACCCCTCGGGCAGACTGGAAAAGGGACTCATTTAAATTTGGTTTCCCTGCCAGAATTGTCAGGCCTCAGTGGCCTTGGGAAATCACCAAGGAGGAAAATCACCATTTATCCTAAAAACCCTGCAATCTGCAAGAGCTGCCATGGTTCCCAAGCTCTGGCCAGCCCTCACAGGGCAGCAGGAACTGCTCTGGTCATGGTCACTCCTGGGCAAGAGTGGGCCCCTGCTCCCTGCCTGCCAGGCTAGCTGGGGACGTGTGGACTCCGTGAAACCAGAGCTTGTATTGCCTACTTCAGGCAAGCTAGCGAGGAGCTGACCCCGAGGTGAGGGGCAGGTGGAGATGTGTTACGCTCTGAGAGATGCACCTGTCTCTGCTGTGTGTGCCCTGAAGAAGTCACTGGACATCTCAGAGTCTCGTTCTCCATTTCTGTAGAATAGGAATCGCAACACTTAACATTGCAGGGTTCCTCTGACTAAGTGTTTAAGCCTGCCTTTAAGCTAAAAGAGTATTTTCTAAGTATCTGGCCCCAAATTGCTCGTATTTACCCTCCATAAACACTCGCTACTGGGAACAAGTGTTTAGCCTAGTGGTTCAGACACCCGTGTCCTACAACCAAGTACCTGAGTTCAATCCCCAGCTCTGACCAACTTCCTACTAATGCAGACCCTGGGAGGCAGTGGTGATGGCTCAAGTCACTGGGTTCCTTCCACCCGTGTGGGAGACCTGGATTGAGCTCCTCGCTCTAGGAACTGGTGGGTTTCAGTCTGGCCCACCAAAGGCAGGCATTTGGTGAGTGAACCAGCTGATGAGAGTGCTCTCATTCTCTCTCTCTCTCTCTCTCTGCCTCAAATTGAAGATAATAAATACAAACAAGAGAGAGCTCCTTTACACAAAGATATTATCAGGTCAGTATCCAGTAACAAAGGAGAAGCATTTTTTCTGATACAGAGTTGGAACTCAACAATATTTGTTCCGTGTCAAATAATGGTGTGTGAGTAGCAGTGGGTGGTGGGAACAGAAATGGCCATACTTAGCTCTGTGCGAGTTAGATTTTAGAGGAGCTTCCTGCAAAAACTCCCCCTACATCTTTCTATGGGAGAAGCACATTCGCAATCCATAATAACTAACTTACACGCAGACCTTTGGAGCCGTGCCCACGTGTGAGAAGGGTTCTACCTGCGTTAAATCACCTGCAGATGTGGCCGTGCAGTGCTAGCTTGGCGGGCTAATGACACACCTGTAGATCCCAGCACGTCTGTGCTGTCAGAAACACAGGTGTGGTCTCCCACCCTCCCTGCAGAGGAAGGAAGGGGTGGAAAGGAATGCGAGCACAGTTGCTTCCCTGGCCCTCTCATCCTGTGCCAGGTGAGCTCTCTGCACGCGAGCTGCAGGGCCTGGGAGCTCTTTTCTGGGGAAGGAACCTCTATAGTAAGAGATGGATATGTTTGAACAGTCCCAGGGGAATGCTAATCCCAGAAGAGACACTGGTTCCTTGGCCGAAAACTGAGAAGCAGAATCCACATCCTCAAGGAAGGCTGGAGGAGGCAAGGTTAGGGTCCAGGGAACCCAAACCAGCAGTGGTTTGCTCCATGACTGGAGGGGGAGCCAACGGTCACATTTCTTCCAAGTAGTGAGCAGCCTCTCAATTCACTCCACTCCAAGGAAAGAGGCCGGACAGCCATCAGCCCACCTGGCCGCTCTCTCCTTGAGGGGGAAGATACAGCTCGCCTCACTGACCATTCTGAGCTGGATTAAGCCCCCTGCCCCAATTCCTGTGTTGAAATCCTAATCCCCAGTACCTCGGAGCGAGACTGTGTCGGGAGACAAGGTCTTCACAGAAGCAATTAAGGTAAGCGGAGGTCGTTAGGGCGGGCCCTGAGCCCACTGGAATCACTACGGCTCCTGGAGATGAGGACACAGGGAGGAGCACACGGGGAGGCCACGTGAGGACTCCCCACAGGCCAAGGAGGGAGCTGTTGGGAGAAGCAGCACTGACGACATTTCCTCCTCAGATCCAGCCTCCAGAACTGGGAGAAAATAAATTCGGGCTGCTTCAGCCGCCCAATCTGTGGTCCTTTGCTGTGGTAGCCCTGGAAAACTCACACCCTGAAGACGACGACCAGAGGGGAATGGGACAGCAAACACGAGGCAGCCCCTAGGAGTCGGGTCTCCCAGCAGACACCAGCCGGCATGCATGGTCGCGGTCAGAGCACTTCTGGTCCTGAAACATCAGCTGGGCTGCATTATCATCCAGCACCACTGCTCTTGGGAGCCCTCTCCGCCCACACAGGGAGTCACATACAAGCTAGAGGAATGCGGAAGAGAGGGGAAATAAGATGGCGCCAAATAAACCCTGGCCGTGGCTTCGTTGTCTGACTTTCTATCCACTGCATGGTCCCAGCAGCGCAGGGCACTTTGTGTTGGAATTGTCTCCATGCAATCCCCCATTGCCCTCTCGGCTCAGCACACCAGGTACATGAGTTCTGGTGTGCAATGGCTGTGAGAGGACAACAGACAGGACAGGTGTTGGTTTTCCAACACAATTTCCCTCTAACGGTGGAAACACCATCAGCCCTTGCCCTTTGCCCGCTGACAGCCACTCTTTGCCCAGTTTTACTGTGTTTTCCATCAAGAGCATTTCTCCAGATGTCCCAGCACTTAGACAACCACAAGCTCCGAAAGCCTAGTAAGAGAAGGCACCATGATGTGAATGTCTAGAATGTGCCAGCCCTGCACTAGCCACCTAGTTCATGTGATTTCTAACTCTCACCATCACCCCTGCAGGTGGAATGGCTATGCCCTTGTAAATAGTTTTAAAATGTATTTATTTATATTTTTGAAAGGCAGAGAGAAAGAGAGCTTCTATCTGTTGGATCACTCCCCAAATGTCCACATCAGCCAGGGCTGGACCACGTGGAAGCCAGAACCCTGTATCTCAGTCCAGGTCTCCCACGTGGGTGGCAGGGACCCGTGTACTTGAACCATCATCTGCTGCCTCCCAAGGCATTAGCAAGAAGCTGGAATGGAGAGCAGAGCTGGGACTCTAGTTGCAGAACTCCAGCCTGGGACGTGGATGTCCCCAAAACATCGTAACTGCTGCTCCAAAGGCCCACTCCACTCCCTTCTGAAGAGACTGAGGCTCAGTCAGGAAAAGTAAGTTGCCCATGGTTAGGCAGCTGGCTCAAGGCAGAGGTAGGCCAGAAAGCTACCCTCATCTAATCGCTGGCTTTGCACTGTCCACTGTGCATTCGGGTGAGAAGATACACCTGTGAAAGCTCACGTACACTGTGAAAAGCTATACAGCGCAAAGTGTTATTTTTTTCAATTCTCATTGTTAATAACTGAGAGACATGAGAAAAAGAGAGAGAGAAACCTTCAACAGAGAAATCCCATGACTTCTAAAGCAAAATCTAATCTCCAGCTTAAAAAACTCTGTCTCCATTTTGCCTGACGAGAAGTCTAAACTCCTTTGGAGACTGGAGCCGCTGCCCCATGCGTGCTGGGATGGTGCTCTGCACCCTTTCTCATGACACCTAGCACAACTTGAACACAGTCATTTGGGTGATTGACTAACGTCCCTCTGTCTACATCAGACTGAAGCTCTGTGGGTAGCACAACCATACAATTTGCCGGGTACATGGGAACACTTGTAGAAGTAAAAGGAGGCACTACTGATAATTATCCCAGGACAAAAAGGAAACTGGACATCTGGTCGTCCCGTGCAGGAAGCAGAGACAGAGTCTGGTGTGCTAGCCTTTGCAGTCCCAGGGCCACGCCCACCACTGGCACACAGCAGGTGCCCAGTGAGCAAATGTGTTGCTTGATTTAACAACGTGTCTGTTAAAACTTCTCACTGTCTTGTCCAATCAAATCTTCCAGGCTTCACCTACTGCAGTTTCCCCCATAACCCTGCCGTAGACTTCTAGAGTGGTTTTGGTTTAGCCCATCTGGAACATACCACCCCGCTCAGCTTTCACAAAACCGTCGTCTCTGCTTACAATGCACTCCCCTCACTCTCCACCTGTCTGGTCCGCCATCCTTGAGACTCGGCTGTGCTCAAATGTCGCCTCTTCTCTGACGTCCTCCTCACATTTCCCAGAGCACTTGTGTTCCCCTCTCTGATGACACCCACGCTCCTGCATCATAGCTGTGCTGGCGTTTTGTCCCTCACTCCGCTGCAAGTTCTCCGCCTTGGAGCATCACTCATGTCCCCAGGGCCTGCCTGTCCTGGTGGCCTGCTCACAGTAGGCACAGGGCGAGTGCTTGCCAAAAGAATCAGAAGATATCGGGGCACTCTTGTGTGTCAACAGTCAAGAAAGATAACAAGGAGAGACTTCAAACTCTGCAGGAATCGTGATGGTGTTGTTCAGAATGGAAAGCTGCTCACTTCCTTGTGTCACAGGTGCTGGGCACACCAGCAATTCTTGGTACTAGCACTGGCATTGGCATTGGCATTGGCAATCATGCAATGTGCCCCTCCACCTTGACCTTCCTGTCTCCTGATGTCCATCTGCACTACCTCCTCTGTCTCAGTTGCCCACTAACAGTTTCCTCCTATTGGAACCAACGTCCCCTGCCTTCTGTCGCCTGGATGTGTTCAAGAAGTCCTTCCTTGACAGACAAGGCTTCTTGGCATCTCATCGCGCCATATTCCTCAATGCATCTCAGAGGCTATGGCTGCTGCTGGACGCCTTGGATCCTCCATGCTCCCCTTGGCCAGGCTGTTTATAGTCTTTAAAGACCTTTCACACAATGCCTGTGCTAATATTTACATCCCTGCTTAACTAGGCTGGCCTCAGCTGCCCTGGGCATTTCTTCGACTTAAGCAGGACGGAGTTGCAATCCTTCCAAGCGACTCAATGGCTATTCCCCACACATGGCATCCAAGCATGCTAAGAGCCGAAGTTGCTTAGTGTGCAGCCTGCCTGGGGGTTGGGAGACGGCCAGTGAAAGATGTGCTGGGCTTAGCCTGGTTGTACAGGAACATGCAGGCTTTGGAAACAGACACACTTGTGTTTGAAGCAACACTCAGCCACTCAACTATGTGACCAGTAAATTATTTATTCTCTCCAGAGCCTTCATTTCCACACCTATAAAAAGGAAGTAATGGGAGTGGGTGTATAGCACAGCAGTTAAGCTGTCACCGGAAGACCTGCATCTCATATCAGAATGCCTGGATCTGAGACCCGACTCCACTCCAGATCCCAGCTTCCTGCTAATGTACATCCTGGGAGGAACTTGGGTTCCTGCCACCCACATGGGAGGCCTGGATTGAGTTCAGGAATTCTTGCTTCAGCCTGGCCCAGTCAAGGTTGTTAACAAGCATTGTGGGATGGGGGTGAACCAGTGGATGGGAGATCTCTCTTTCTCTTTGCCTTTCAAATAAATAAAAACTCTTTTTTTAAAAAAAAGGAAGTAATAGTTCACAGGATGGGCATGAGCTTAGATGCAATAATATGTATGAAGCACATAGTTATTGCTCAGTAAATGATATCTATTCCCACAAAGCAACAAAAATGTATTGCATAGCTACTATCTGCAAAGCAGTAGAGGGCTAACCTCTAGGACTGGAGTGAAGGAGATGAAAAGATGAAGAAGACACTGTCCCACTCCCACCCAGGTTCAACATCAGAGCTCAAAGCACAGTGTGGTAGGAGATTTTAGAGACATAGACAGCTACAGTGGGGGCAAAAAAAGAGGAGGCTCTGCAAGGGATGGAGCGGGGCTCTGAGCTAGGACTGGAAGATTCCAAGGAGCCTTGGTTTGTAGCTATGGTGAGAGAAAATTGCTCGTGCAAAACCTCAGAGTAAGGCTGAAGAATAACAGAGCAATGCTGATCTTCTAATTGATGCTTCTTACTGCATTGGCCGGCGCCATGGCTCACTTGGCTAATCCTCTACCTGCAGCGCCGGCACACCGGGGTTCTAGTCCTGGTTGGGGCACCGGATTCTGTCCCGGTTGCCCCTCTTCCAGTCCAGCTCTCTGCCGTGGCCCGAGAAGGCAGTGGAGGATGGCCCAAGTGCTTGGACCCTGCACCCGCATGGGAGACCAGGATAAGTACCTGGTTCCTGGCTTCAGATCGGCGCTGCACCGGCCGCCGGCCATTAGGGGAGTGAACCAATGGAAGGAAGACCTTTCTCTGTCTCTCTCTCTCACTGTCTAACTCTGCCTGTCCAAAAAAAAAAAAAAAAATGCACAAAATGCTTCATGCTTCATGCATCTCACTTAAGGTTCTCAACAGTCACAAGAAATCAAGCGGGTGCTACTATGTTCCAATCTACAGTCAACTCAGGCTCAGCGCCAAGTGCTCGGGATTGCAAAGCTGGTCCATGGCTGAGCAGGACTTGAGTTTGGGTCTGCTTGGCCTCAAAGCCAGAACCCTGAATCTGGCCACTGTTTGTGACAGCTGTGCCCTGTGGGGAGGACCTGTGCTGCTGGAGAAGAGGCAGGGCATGCACACACGTGGGAGTGTCTCTGTGTGCACCTGTGTTCTCACACAGACACGGAACAGAAAATCTGGGAGAAGAGAGGGAGGAAAGCCACTGAAGAAGATTCTGGAGTCTAGGCCGAGGACCTCCAGCCCCGCGTGAGGCTGGCATCGGTTTCTCTCACTGCACACTCGACCCTGTCAGGCCCCAAAGGTTATTAATAATAGCAATGATCATGCAAATAATGATAATGGCAATCGCCCCTGAGGGAGGGCGGTGAGCCAGGGCGGGCACTGCGCTCCCTCCAGGAGGAAAAGGCATCCAACTCCCATTTAAGAGGCTCCAGGGCCAGACCTAGGCCTCCAGATTGACTCTGACTTCACAGGAGAGCTCAGCAAATCCTGCAAAAGCAAAATACCTGGAGGAATATCGCTCCTTCTCTGGAGTTTTGGCAAACTTATTATCCCAATCAATATCTGAGTAATTACAATCCCCTGTGATCAAAGGGGGGTGTTTTTCCCTTTCTTTGGCCTCTTTACAGGCCTCCCTTATCTGGAAAAAGATTTCTTAATCTACTTTCCCTAAATGCCCCGGAGGTCTATGCGCCACCACAGACCAAGAATCCCTATTGCTTTTATCCCCTCACCTGCGACTTGACCCAGCTTGCTAGCAGGCAGCACATAAAGGAAGCAGCCCTTTAGCCAGGGCCTCCCACAGAGCCCTCCCAGGGGAGGGGGCAGGGGAGGCTTGGGGTCTGGGAGCCCAGGAGGACAGGGGAGAGTCCCCGCTTCCCTCTCCACGTGAGAGGAAGTGGCTAAAGCTGGGGGTTGGGGAGAGACAGGCAGGCAGCCTACCCTTGTGCCTTCTAATACTTGCACCCTGTACCCCACGGCCCCTGCTAATCTTTCCAGGCCCCCAAGCCTGCACTGGGTGGAGTGGGGCATGGCTTGAGAATTAGAAGGAAGTAGGCTGGAAGAGGAAATGCAAGATCAAAAGGGATTTTTGTGCCATCTCAACCATCCCTCTGCTCCCATGGGCCCCTCACCCCTGCACCCCCACACAAAAGACCACCTGTGCACATGGCTTGTGGGGCCCACCCCTGGACAAGACGCCGGCTTCCCAGCCCAGCCTCCCTGGGCCTCCCCAGCTACAAGGCTTTCTTCTGTAGGGCAGGGCAGGTCTCCATGGAGGCTGGGGAAGGCAGGGGCTGTGGAGGGAGCCCTGGGGCCAGCCCATGTATGATGTAGAGCTCGGGTCCTCTCCGGCTCAGGGTGATCGAAGCGGTTCTGCACTCCAGAAACCTAATTGCCCCAAAGATCCCTGCTCGCCTTCTGGGCTCTGCTTTTGAGGAGGCCCTTCCACGAATGCCACCGGCAACAGTCATTGCTTCGCTCACAGCTTGCAGGGCTGTTTGTGGTATTTCCATGAGGGGGATGCTGTGCTGCCTAATACATTCCGCAGGAAAGCCTCTGCAGAGGGGCTCCCTGCACCCCAGCTGCTACGGGGGAGGAGCAGAGCAAACGTGGACTCTGGACACACACACACACACACACCTCGCAGACAGACAACTGTGGCTGGGTCATGCACACTTCGAGACAGGCAGATAAGCCGGCTAAATACGCACCACCTGGCCCATTTTGATAAGCATTCCAGAGGCCATCCTGTCCAACCCCCTGCCTCCAGGCAGCTCTGTTCCAATTTACCCTGGACAGCATGGGTCTCCACGTCGGCAAGGCAGGCAATTTCACCGTTCCAATGGTAGACTGTTCTAGTGTTTAACAGCCCTCCTCCCATGGAGCACTCTCCTTATGGAATTAGCAGTGTTCGTGCTGGAAGGGGACTTGGAAATCATATAGGCACAGCCTCTCATTTCGGGAATGGCAGGCTCCCAGCAACCCCATTCCTGGAGCTGTCGCTCCGCCCGGGGGGACAGGCCCTCGTGGTCTGGCAGGGGCCGGACATGCTGCAGGGTTCTTCAGCTCAGCTCTGAGCCGAGGAGCTGGCCCTGTGTTGAAGCCCAGGTCCTGCACTGGCTCATCAATTTCCATAAGAGAATGACAAGCCTACCCTGGGGTTGACAGATTTCAACTGTTTGTGTGTTTATAAGACATATGGGTCCGTATTTAATTGGCAACCCAAAGGTTGCACTTCAGGTATTTGGCAGGGAATATAGTCTCGAACTCACTGCCATGCAGTGCCCATCAAAAACCCAGCTGAGAGAAACAAGAAGTAGGAGAGACTGCCCGAGGGGCACACCGTCCATCCGTCCCTCTAGAAATATTAACGACTGCCCCAGGATTAAGCCAGGTCAGCAGAGAACCGTGGGCTGGACCGTGTCCCTCCGGGCCCCGGCGGAGCTGGCTGTCTGAGCTGAAGTTTGGACTCTATGGAACGGTGAGGCTACCGGGAGCAGCGTCAAGAAGGGCGGAGCCGCGCCTCTGTCGGGGCGTTGTTGAGGACGTTGTTTGCCTGATGCAGAGCGCTGGTCAGGAGGCTCCCGGGAACGTGTCCTGATGCACCTCAGGAGAAGCTCAGTGTCTTCTGAACAATCTTTCCTTTTCTCCCCTCCATCCTCCCTTCCATCCTCCCCTCCATCCTCCCTTTCTCCCTTCTTCTCCACCCTCCCCCTCTCCCCTCTCTTGTGCTCTCTCTCCTCTCATGAGTACTGTGAGTGGTGAAGTCCGTTGGGTTGCCTTGGTCAGACTGGCTGCCAGAAACTGCAGTCTCTTAATTGGGTCCTGCCACTGACAGGTGTCCCCTGCCTGTTTGCAGCCTCGCTCCTGACCCCCTGGGCCTCCCTTCCTTGGTCTTTCGATTTTCCTTTCCCATTCGCTCCTAATACTCATATGCTAGGGAGGCCACTGCAACTCTGCTTTGGGACAGGAAAGAGCTAAGAAAGTATATTAATGCATGAATGAATTGCAGGTCAAATTGTGCTGCACACAGAGATTATATTTACAAAGGAGTGCCGGATCTGCAAGGCCTCCCAGACAACTGGGGCCTGAAACTAAGAGTCTTAAAAGACGCATAACGAGGCCAGGGCTGTGGTGCAGTGGGTTAAATCTCTGGCCTGAAGCACCTGCATCCCATATGGGTGCCAGTTCTAGTCCTGGCTGCTCCACTTCTTTTTCCTTTTTTTTTTTTTTTTTTTTTTTTTTTTTTGACAGGCAAAGTTAGACAGTGAGAGAGAGACAGAGAGAGATAGAAAGGTCTTCCTTTTTCCGTTGGTTCAGCCCCCAAATGGCCGCTACAGCCACTGCGCCAATCCAAAGCCAGGAGCCAGCTTCCTCCTGGTCTCCCATTGGGTGCAGGGGCCCAAGCACTTGGGCCATCCTCCACTGCCCTCCCAGGCCACAGCAGAGAGCTGGCCTGGAAGAGGGGCAACCGGGACAGAATCCGGCGCCCCAACCAGGACTAGAACCCGGTGTGCCGGCGCTGCAGGCGGAGGATTAGCCAAGTGAGCTGCGGCGCCAGCCGCTGCTCCACTTCTGATCTAGCCCTCTGCTATGGCCTGGGAAAGCAGTAGAAGATGGCCCAAGTGCTTGGGCCCCTGCACCCACGTGGGAGACCGGGAGGAAGCTCCTGGCTCCTGGCTTCGGATCAGCGCAGATCCATCCATTGTGGCCATCTGGAGAGTGAACCAGTGGATGGAAGATCTCTCTCTGTGTCTCTGCCTCTCTCTGTAACTCTGTCTTTCAAATAAATAAAAAATAAATCTTTAAAGAAAAAAGACGCATAAGACATGGAGAAGCAGAAGAAATTGGAGAAGAGTCCCAATGAAAATGCTGTCCCTTTCATTATAACCTGAGCCTGCATCTTCCCACTGCTCTCTGGGCAGCAGTGGAGTCCATCTCCGGCAGCCTCAACCTCCAGCGTCTCGGGCTGGACCCGAAGGAGGTAAGTGAGGAGATCAGTATGTCTAGGAAGGCACAGACGGTGAGGGTCTGAGAAATCCTCCCAATCCGGCCCTATGTTTGATCAAGGGCGAAGCGAAGGCTTGGACTGGGCACTGCACTGGACCCCATAGAGCAAGTTCTAGGGTTAAGAACTCAGTCTCCGATCTCCTGGCAGGTCTGTGCCGTTCGCTGGATTCCATGAGGCTGAACAATCGTAGCTCTCACCAGGAAGCCTGGGGTGATGCTGGCATTCACGTGTGTCGTCTCGGAAATGGAGAGGTGGTGGGTGGGATTCCCACCTGCACGGTTCAATCCTTTCAAGGGATGGGAGGGGATGGATGGCCTCGGACACACACAGCCACCTCACTGAGCCTTTGTTTCCTTGTCTGTAAAGCAGAGAAGATCCGTATGTCTTCCCCAGGTTGCCATGAGTCTCGAGTGAGAAAACGCATCTGAAGCAGTGCCCACAGAAGTGAGCTGTGCTGGCGGTGGAGGGGGCGGCAACTTCTCGCTATCCAAGATGGGAAACAGCAGCCCAGGAGAACGCAGCAGTTTGGCCAAGGAAACAGCACAACCCCTGATCCGTCTGCTCCAAAGCATTTACTTCCAGTACTTGGAATCATGAGGATTTAAAGAGCTTAGCACTTGGATTTCCAGCTTCCCATGCACCCCATCCCTGCCTCCACCCTGTCTCTGGTCTCCTCCTGATCCCACAGCCCACCTCTGCCCACCTCACCCGCACCTTATGCCTAACTCCTGGGACCCACGCCCAAAGGTCTCCTCGACAGGGATGCTTGAGATAACAGCAAAGATGATTGCCCCATCACTCTGAGGTCCTTCTCTCTGGGACAACCGATGTGAGACCCTGATCAGACAAAGTCCTTTTCTAGGGCCCTTTTCAGGCTGAAGCCTCCAGTGATCTTATTTTCTTGGGGGCCAACCTGATGCACCTGGCTCATGTTTGGGTTCCTTTAGCAGAAACAGCTGGCACTCCTGCTGACTTAAAGCCTTGGGGCGCTGTCTCACACACACCAACCTGAATCCACTGCTCTTTCATTTCCATCAGCCCCAGACACCAGTACACAAGAAGGAGGGGTGTGACCTGGCCAGATCAGTGGAGCAATGGAGGGAGCCATGGTGCCAAAGGCATTTCTGGGATTCTGTGGGACCACTTCTTCACAGTTGGAAGTGGGGAGAGTGAATGCTGGCTACCAGTCCGAGACTCTTGGCTCCCATTTCTCAGAGCCCTGGACTGCATATACCTCTGCTACCTACCCATCTCACCTCTCAGCATCATGGCCTCAGTTGGCCAGCACCTCTCTACTGATGGTCACATGCGATGGCCCAGGGTCCAGGGAGAGCTGAGTCCTGCCCTGGATACTACACACTCGGACCAATGAATTACAAAAGCTACAGCCCACACATTGTATACAACCAGGCTAAGCCCAGCACATCTTTCACTGGGTATAGCCCAGCCCCCAGGCAGGCTGCACACTAAGCAACTTCGGCTCTTAGCATGCTTGGATACCATGTGTGGGGAATAGCTACTGATTTGCTTGGAAGGATTGCAACTCCATCCTACTTGAGTCAAAAAAAATGCACAGGGCAGCGGAGGCCAGCCTAGTTAAGCAGGGATGTAAATATTAGCACAGGCATTGTGTGAAAGGTCTTTGAAGACTATAAACAGCCTGGCCAAGGGGAGCATGGAGGATCCAAGGCGTCCAGCCGCAGCCATCACATCAGAGGCTCCAGTCCTGCCTCGTCCCGTCCACAGGCTGTTACCCAAAATGGAAGAGGGACCCAAGCCTAAAACCACACACCTTTTAGACAGGAATTGTAAAGAGAAAACATCTTGACCTTAGGTGAGATGAATATTGCACAGACACCAAAATCATGATCCATAAAGAAAAGCGTAATTAAAAATTGGATGTTATCAACATTAAAAACTTGTCTTCAAAGCCACTCTTAAAACAACTAACAAGTCACAGACCTGGGGAAAACATCGGCAAAACTAGCAAAGGACTAGAATCCAGAAGACAAACCAAACTTCAGTAAGGAAACATCCAAGCCATATGTTTTTGAATTAGTACTAGCCATTCTGTCTAAAGAGAGGAAACAATTGTGTGAAAAACTGCTCAACATGGTTAGTAGCTAATGACAAAATAAAATTACAGTGAGCCACATTACATATTTATTAACATGGCTAAAGTTAAGAGTGGACACCTGATAACTGACAGCACCAAGTGCTGGGGAAGCCGCAGGGGAACGGGGCCTCCTGCCACTGCAGGTGGACATGAAACATGACAGAGCCATGTGGGAAGCTGGTTCACTGTTCCTTATCAAGTCAGATGCATCCTTGTCATACAGCCCAGCGATCGCAGTCTCAGTATTTGCCATATGAAATGAACTTATGTTCACACAGAACCCCCGCGTAAATGTTGTAGATGTTTTACTCCTGTCGCCCAAAGCCACACTTGATCTTACCCACTTGATCCGAGAAGCGGGATCACCCAAAACTGGAAACAACTCAATGTCCTTCATCCATGAACGGATACACAACCCAAACATGGCACACGATGGAATCCTACTCAGCAATAAAAAGGAGTGAACTACTGACATGCACGGCAACATGAATAAATCTCAGATGTATTATGCTAAGTGAAAGAAGGCAGACTCAAAAGGCTGTATATACATATATCACATGGACGAGGTATTCTGGGAAAGGCAAACTGAAAGAACAGAAAACAGATTGGTGGTTGCCAGGGGCTGGGGGTGGAAGAGCTATTGAATGCGAGGCACATGAAGAGATTTTGGGGATTGATGGAATTATTCTATAGCCTTACTGTTGTAGGGATTGCGCAGTTTTATACGTTTGCTGAAACTCTTAGAACCAGATGCTAAAAAGGGGTTAATTTTACTGAATGTAAATTACCCTTCAATAAAAAAAAAATTGATGGAGCTCTTTGTTCTTGACAAAAATAACCTAGGAGATTTGTGCTGAAAATTATCATCCATATTTTGGAGATGAGGAGACTGGTTAGGGTGTCCATAGTCTTGGAGCCGAGAAGGGTAGAGCGGTGGTTGGGGTCTAGGCTCCGGAGCTGCAGAGCCATGACGTCAGTCTTGTCGCTGTTTAGTCTCTCACATTTGGGATTTTTCTATATGTTTGAGTATATTTTGGCTCACTCATTGGATTTTCACCAACTTGATGGTGCAGTCTAAATCAAAAACACCTTATGTGTATCTCAAACATACAAGAGTTACTCGAATATATTGTTTTCTTAAAACCATTGAAACAATACAGGGGTAGAGAGTGCAGACTGAATGTTCCCTTCCATTGCTCCTGCTGCCCCCGGTCCCCACTGTAGGAACAGCCTCATGCCTGGTCGTCTCCCCTCCCCCTCGTCCTTCCACTCAAGAGTCTACTTCCCTAAGTACATCGCCTGCGGCTCCCTTCCCCGCCCAGTCTGTAGCATAGTGACTAGTCACGGACGAGTTCTTGACTTGGAAAAAAACCCTGGGTTGATTCACACCCATGCTTTGTCACAGACCGAGGTAAGCTAGGTCACCTCTGTGAACCAGGTTTTTTTTGTTTTGTTTTGTTTCTATTTCTAAAATATGAATAATACCTATTTGTGATAAGGTCAGATCCCTTTCCATGTAGCAATGGCACTATTTAATCCAGCTGTGTAGGTAACAGAATTGCAATGGATGCCAGCTAAGACCATGGCCACCAAGTCTCCAGTCAATTCCCTAGATGAGGGTGATTCAAACTCAGCTCTGTCTGAATTCACTACGAGCTTTTTCCAAAACCTACTGCACAATCCTCACAAGTACTGTGAATGCTATGTCACTCAAAATATGACTGTAGCAATTGAAGGGACAGGAAGTGCTTAGCCTAGAGAAGCAAAGACTCTTCAGGGATGTGAGCATTGGTTTAAAATATTTGAAGAGCTGTCATGTGGGAAGAGGAGGCAGGTTTGTTCTCAGTTGCTCCAGGGCAGAGCTGGAATTAATCTGGATGCAGATTTTTGCATTATAGAATAAAATTGTCCAGCTACTACTGTTAGCCAGCAAAGGAGGAGCTGCCCAGGAGGCAGCAAGCTTCCCACCACTTGCTGGTCATCAACCCAAAACTGTGGGATCATTTGTCGGGAAAGCCAAAGCAAAGCCCCGGGGCGCAGATTTTGGGATCCTGTGCTTCTCAGCATAGAGGTGCACCCCCCACCCCGTGCCGAACACAGGCAGGTGTGTGCTACGGTGAAAGAGGCCAGAGGGCCCTCATCCATTTCTTCATCTTCTCCATTAGCAAAAGCAGTCGAGAGGCCAATAACAGGTGAGTGAAGTCAGAAGCACACAGGAACTGAGGCAACACGAGGTAGATGGTTTCATCGGCTGGTCCTACATTTAGGAAGGGGAGCAAAGGAGAAAATGCCTTGCTTTCCAAAAATGCAGACCTATTTGGATCCTATCTGAGGTCCCTTGGCAGCTGACAAGCATGCCCATCTGCCAGGCTGGCACCGTGCCCCCAGCAAGGGGAGCTTTGCTTCTTGCTGGTAGGTGTGGGAGCCAGGTGGTTGCACATGCCTGCACAGGGGGCCTCTGTCCCCAGTGGCACAGGGCACCTGTAGCTCCCATACTCACCCCCTGCCTTGCTCACCTCACTCCCAACCCCACGGAGGGGGCGCTGGTGCACAAGGAGGAGCCCTGGAGCTGCAGAACGTAGCAGCAGAGAAGCTAGGCACAGGAGAGCTTGGGGCTGCCAAATGAACAGGCCTTGCCACATTGAGCGTGTTGTGGAGCCAAGACCACCCAAGGAACAACCAAATGGACTCTTGGAAGGGAAAGGCCAGGGCACAAACAGAACCAACTCAGAAGGCATCACAAGGGGTCTGGGCCCTTGAGAGAGAAATGGGACAGTACACGGTACAGGTGGCTCCATCATTCTTCTCCAAGAGCGAGCAGGAATAACTGCAAGAAGGAGGTGCATTGTTTTCCATCTAGCCATGGTGAAGTCCATCCCCCTCTGCTGCCGATGGGCACGGTGAGCCCGTGGGCACCTCTGCCTAGCTGTGCTGGGGGGTCTCATCCCATGGGGCTTGTGTGTGCTGCCCACGCCCGTCCACGTGAGGGTTGCAGGGATCTCATTTTGCTGACGCTGCAAAAGCACATAAAGGCCAGGCGCCTAATCCAATCATTCATGCTTCCCTTGTTCTACTCTTGGATCTGCTAGACAAAAATACCCAGGCAAATGACCAGTTTCATGGACTGTTTCCTCTTTTGTCAATACAAGGAATTGTGAGCTGTCATCTCGCCCCTCCTCTCCAGAGCGAGAGCTCAAATATTTATGACCAGCTTTTATAACACTAATTGTATTTCTAATTGTGCTCCCCTCTCCCCGTGACGCCAGGCAGTGCGCGGGTTTATGAAGAGTGGTTTGTCACGAAAGGGAGACGAGCGAGGCGCCCGCGTTTCCTGCGTGGCGGGCCTCTGCTCTGAAGCATGGGTTCTGGCTGGGGGCCAAAGCCCTGGCAGAAAGCACGAGACTGGCTCTCCCCTCCCCTCCGCGGAGCTCAGGACATCAAGGACAGAGGCTCGGGCTGCGTGCCCTTCAGCTGCAGGGCTGAAGCAAGCCCCTGACTCAATTTCTCCACCCGAAGCATCCCTTTCCGCCCCACAACTTCCACAGCGGCTGCTTGCTTCTCCCCGCAGCAGAAGCCCCACTGGTATTTTTTTTTAAGCTCTGAAAACTGATTTTTAGATTTTCAGATCAATGCAAGTGCAGGAAGCAGAGTGGTGTACTGGGAGGCAAGTTTGACTGGGAAAGGGGAAAGCTGAGGTCTTGCCATTCAATTATTCATCCACTCATTTATACATCAAACATTTATGAGGCCTACTATGTGCACAGCGTTGTCCTATGTCCTGGGAACAGAGAGATGCCCAAGCCGTATCGCCACTCAAGCCAACTCTGGCTTGTTGGGTGTGGGGACCACCAGGACAGCTCTGTTTAGGGAAAAAAGGTCCACAGCGGATCTTGCCCTTCTCCGTTCAAGTTCATGACCTTGGACAAATCACCTGGACTCTCCAAGATGCATTTTCTTCACTTCTTATATGAGGGAAACAGGAGGGAACTTGCAAAAGTTCATGGAAAATGGAACTAAAAGTTTATTTTGGTGCAAAAGATTCTGAAATTCATGCAAAAATTTATGAAAAAGCATATTATGAAGAAACTGTGCATGAATTTCAATTTTTACACCAAAATCAACTTTATCTTCTAATTGCATTGTCCATTAATTTTTGAAGGCCCCTTGCTCCACATTGATTTTGAGAGCTAGATGAGATAATATGGGTGAACATTGTCAACTACACATAAAAGGACCTTAGAGGTTACCACCAATAATGTCAGGGCATCCTGGCTCACTGTGTAGGGTACAAAAATGGACACTGGAGAAAGATGTTGGGGTTAAGAAGGTCTCCATTGGTGGCCCCCTTTTCACAGGGGTGGGAGAGAAGCCCCCTCCAGGCAAATCCTGGCAGAATCTCTCCTGAAACTTGGGTGGAATGAATCAGCAGTCCACAGGAAGAGATGCAAACTCAGTCATGGCTCAATGATAACAGTCAAGTGGAATTTAACTCTGGTGAACGCACGCTGGGGCGCTATCTCAGGCTACTCGCTAAATGCATCACTCTGCCCTTGGGGAGCTCTCAAGGTCACTGAGCTCTGGATCCAGAGCCCAGTAAGGATTCCGGGTTTCCAGCAGCTGAGCTCTGCAGACGATCTTGGTAGAAGGACCAAGAGGAACAGTGGTAGCCGGGGATGCTCCTGAAAAAGTCGTCCCCCACACCACACAGAGACAACCTTGAACCAGGACGACAGCTGTAGGACAACAGAGAAACGTAATCAAGAGAGAGTGGCTGTTCTTATCACCACCCCCCAGGTTCAGCATCTCCATGTCATCCTGCTCTTTCACCTAGAAACACTTGACCTTGACTATGACCTTGGTGGTGTGGGAAGAAGGAATTCCATAAGAAAGCGCCATACCATGTCTTCTGTAGAAAAGACACCAGACTTCAACTACACCAAACCCCTCCCAGTCCGGACAGGTGACAGGTGCAGCGACACAATCAGGCAAGGGGTAGTGACTTGACCACATGACCTGGACCCATTTCCTACGTCTGTTTCACCAGTGAAAGGATAGCAGTAATAATACGTCCGCCGTGATGTTGGATTGCCGGCAGGTACCAGCGCTGCCCCAAAGCTCCTCACGACATAGATCGTGAGGTTCACAGTCAAAACCAAAGGACATGGATTTCAGACGCTGCTGTTCTCTGTGCTCTGTGGCCTTGGCTCTGTCCCTCAGTTTCTCTGAGCTTCCTTTTTCCTTATCTGTGAAATGGAAATCGGAACAGGGTCCGCTTCAGAGGGCGAGCGAATAGCAAGCAAGAACAGGAACGCCCTGAGAAGCTGCGTGCGCACGACAGCAGCGCAGGTTCCTCGCCTGGTGACAGCCCCAAGGGTCAGAGAGGCCGCGGGTACCGTGCGAGCTGCGCCAGCCTAGATCCGGCCAGCCCCTGGTTTCCAGGAGGCCTGGGGAGGGAGGAGCCGGGCTCCTGCTGGCAGCCACCAAGCCATGTACAATGAGGGGTGTGTGTGTGGGGGGGAGGCTTTTACATCGATTTGAATGCTGCTGTTTGTATTTGCCTCCCCTCAGGAGTTAACTAGAGCCCTCCTAGCATTGATTGGCCCTTTCTGGTTTCCTAGTGGAGTAAACACTGGGCCCCTTGGACATGGACTAGAATTTAACAAATATGCACCCCACAACCCCCAGATCGGCCGCAGCATTTACCCGCACGGGCCACCTGCGCCCCCGCCGCAAGCTGGGAGGCCTCGTGATCTCCCCCTCGGGCCACGGCTGCAGCGGCTCCGGAGCAGAATTCATGAATCAGCGGGGCTGTTTAAGAGTTTTTCCGTTTTAATTTTGAGGTAGGAGTGATTCATTTGAGCCTTGTCAAATATGCGTGGATCACGGCAGGCCGGTCTCCCGCCAGGACTGCTCTGAACTGCTGGGCCCCCTGCCCGCCTCTCCCCACCCCCAGCCCAGGAGGCACCCCAGCAGAGGTCTTGCCTGGCAGAGGCTGGGAGCTAGGATAGTGCCCTGGACCCCATCCTACTCCTCTTCTGGGGTCAGCCCCGACCCCTCCCCTTCCACCCTCGTGCACTGCCTCTGCTCGGGCCTGGCCTGGGCCCCCATCCAACCTCTCCCCACACAGTCCTGCTCCACCTTTCGGTGGCTTGCTCCATGCACTGGCCTCCTGAACTCAGTGCTGCTTTCCTAAGAAGATTAGAGCAAGGTGCAGGAGGGCTGCAGGCCAGGGGTCAGGCAGGTGAGCTGGGGTGGTCCCTACCAGGGCCCAATTGTCTTTAATCTGCCCCTCTAGGGAAATGCCAGATGAGGCTCTGGGGCCTGTGCCCTGACCTCCCCAGCTTTCTGAAACCAATCTTTTTTTCATTATACTTTTGAGTTGCTGGTGTGTGTGTGTGTGTGTGTGTGTGTCCCTCGGAATAGCAATAAAATAAATCAGGGGAGGAGAAAAGAAAGCCGGTAGCAGTAGATTGGGAGGAACTTCTGGCACGACTCCTCAGTGAAGGGCGTCTGAGCTGGTCTGGGAGACAGAGTTCCTGCCCTCTTTTGGGGAGCAAACCCTGACACCACTCCTTTCCAAGCAAGTCCCCCCTCCCTGGGCCTCCTCATCGCCTTTGGAGCAGGAGCAAGGTACTCACCTCTTCTGAAAAGAGGCACAGACTAGGGGGTGGGGGAGCAAGCGGAGGGCAGGGGACGCCTCCTCCTTGGCCTGCAGGGGTTCCCTGGACAGCCTGGATTGCATGTCTCCAAGGCTCCCAAGCAATAACCCACCCTGTGGCTTCCTAAGGAGCCGCACAATTGAGCGGAGCTATAAATTTCAGCAAGGCCAACCCTGGGAGCAGGCAATCACCCTCCAAGGAGGCTCCCCGCCCACAAGCACAAGAGGGTCTTTCATAACCTCTGAGGGCTGGGCCACCGGCTGACCGTGCACGGGAGGGTGTGGGACGCGCTCTGCCACCCTTATCTCCCCATCCCTGGCCGGCCGCAGCCCAGCCGGCAGCGTTGAGGGCAGCAGCGGCAGGCACAAACCCTGGGCTTGGAAGCAGGCTGTTCGGATGGCTGCTTCTTTGTTTCCCCCAAGTTTTGGCCTCAGCCCAAAATCGAGTTGCGGGAAGGATGGAGAAGAATAAATAACTGTATCTTGCCAGCCTGTTTAAAGTTATGACACACCAGGAGAAGCAGGGGGAGGGAGGGAGGGAGGGAGGGAGGCAGAAAGGACCTTTTCCCTTACTGGGGGAAATTGCTACATTTTCTAATAACAAGTAACGAGAAAACAGCTGAACCTTAAAACTTCAAACTTCAATCAAAGTCACTCTCAGAGAAGAGTAGGTGGTTTGCAAAGGCTAGGAAAATTTTTAAAAAGGAACAATTGGTCTGGAATTAATCAAGATATTAATATTAGCCAAGGTAGCATAGGAGACAGGCTGTACCCAGGTTGCTCATGTGGGAGAACCCAGAGCCACTGGCCATGGTCCATTCTCAGGGCTCCTCGCCTCTTCCCCTTTCCCTAGGAAGGGCTCATCCACGGGGCGCAAGACCTGGAATGGGCAGAGGTCAGAGCACCTCCTCTCCGCTGTGGCAGCCCGGCAGAGGGGGTGGGGACGCCTGTGCCCACCAGCTACCTCTGGGGCAGCGTTGACTGACAGCTCTAACCTAGGAAGGGGCTTGTTGGGTGGGAAACAGACAGCTGGGCTCCCCATGGCTGTGAAGCCATTCCCCAGCTCTCAACTCCTTGAAACTAAAACCTGAGTATATTTATTCCCTAGTAGACTTGATACACTCCAGCGCTCCTGCCAACTCGCTTTGCAACTTTGTACGCAGCAGATCAATGTGTGCAATTTAGGAGCAGAGAAATGAAGACTTCTGCGAAGATGGGGGAGGGGCGCAGCAGGCAGGACGCAGGCCTTCTGCTCCATGCCCGCCCCCTCCCCTGCCCAATACTCTTGCCTACTCCCTCCCACCCATTCCCACAGCCCTGAACTTGAGACCGTCTTTGAACCATGGACACACAAGGGCATTCTGACACCTAGATTTTCATGTGCATCACGCGTAGTACGTGATCATGACCATAAGTTCACATAAAGTGCCATCTGCCTCCTGCCCTGAAGGGCACACCTAGCGCTCCTGTGTCCCCCTGCCTCCCCACACTCCCGGGAGCGCCCAAGTCCTCAGCAGACATAAGGAAACTTGGGGACAGGTGACATTCTGTTGAACAAATACAGATGCTATTTACCTTCCATCCATTTTCCTGTCTATTTTAGAGGACTGAAGAAAACCGCCTTTAGCTCAGCTCTGTCGTTAAAGGGGGTTGCAGAACCCGCTGTGACAAGGAGGGTGATTCTGGCAGGCTTGGACGGTTTCTTTTCCACATTTCCACCCGCTTCTCTTGAGGAGCAACTCAAGGGGAGGAAGTGGAATCAGCTTTGCCATTTGATGTGACAACCACAAGCCCATGAACTCCCTCGACACCGAAGCAAGGCTTTGTGCCTGCTTTCACCCAATGTGTGGGCCCTTTTCCCACTAAAGTTGCCCTCAATGTTCATTTCTGTCCGATTTGAGGAGGACAGTGACACCAGGGGAAGGAGCATGGTGAGTTTCACTGCGCCTGCTTCACCCCCGCTGGGACGGGCACACAGCCCTACAGGGGTGTGGGGTGACACAAACAGCGCTGTGCATTTGCTGAGTTCAAGACTAGGTGTTCTGTGTTCTTTGTGCACCAGCAGGTGCCTCCACCAGTACCATCTTGTACACTCCCAATAATGAGCCTCAAACCACAAATGAGAAAACTGAGAAGTGACTAAACTCAGCGATTAGCCCAAGATCATATAACATGAGTGACAGTGCCAGGATTCAACACAAGGGGTGGCCATTTGATTCAGCGGTTAAGATGCTGGGTAGGAAGTACCTGTGTCCCATAGTGCCTGGCTCCTGACTCCAGCTTCCTGCTGACGCAAACCTCGGGAGGCAGTAAGTGATGGCTCCAGTAAATTGGCTCCTGTCATCCATGTGGAAGACCATAGCTGCTGCCAGCACTGGGGAGTGAATCAGTGGGTGACAGCTCGCTCTCTCTCTCTCTCTCTCTCTCTCTCTGCCTCACAATAAATTTTTAACGTTCAAAATAAGGCTTTCTGACTCCAAAGGCTAGTGCTTTCCTTGAAAGCAACATATTATGGAAGAATGAAGATTTAGGACCTACTGGAGCCTGGATTAGAATCCTAGGTTACACCTGGTTCCACCACTTGCTAATGACGTGGCCTTGGACAATTACCCTCCCAAGTGTTGATTTCCTTGTCTATAAATCGAAGGACCTACCACCTATGTCATAGGGTGGTTGGAGGCTTATATAAGTTAACATCTGTGAAATATCTAGCACAATGACAGGCCTGAAGAAGGTACAAACAGATGGTACTTCCGTTTTTCCTCCATTTCCAAAAGAGGAAAGGAATTGAAGATAGATGGTATTGAAGTTTCACAGACATGTACAACTCAAACTTTACAACACATACTACTGCCACATGATCAGACTGAGAAATAGAATGTTCCCAAGCCTCTTCCAGAGAGTCCCGTGATCCCTTCCCAGTCACTATGTCCCTTCCAGGGTAACCCATATCCTGACCACTTCTACCAGTGCAAATTAGTTGCACCTGCTTCTGACTTTTACCTACGTGGAACCATGCCGTATGTTCACTGTTGCATCTGGTTTCCTCCTTTTTTTTTAACAATTTATTTCAGAATCATTTTCAATTTATAAAACACAAATCATGAGGTAGAAATGCAGAGAGTTCCCGTTTACCCCTCAGCCCACTTCCTCTATGAACATCTCATTTCAGTGTATGTGTCACAATGAATGACTCAGCGTCGTATTTGTGAGATTCATGCATGCTCCTGCATCGGTTGTAGCTAGCTCCTTCTTGCTTGCCTATAGTATACCAATGTGGGAATCCACTCAATTTATTTATCCATTCCATTGTTCCCAAACATTTGGGTTGTTCCCAGTATTTAGCTCTCACTAAACTGCTACTCTGAACATTCTTGAGTGTCTGTTTTGATAAAAATGCATATGTTTTTCTGTTGGCTATAAACCTAGGAGTAGAATTGCTGGTTTGAAAGATACGTGTATTTCCACATTCGCAGACATTGCCCACACATTCTCTGAAATGCTTGCTCCAATTTACACTCCCTCCTATTGTGTGAGAGTTCTGATTGTCTCACGTACTCATCAATACTTGATTTATCTGTCGTTTTTAGCCATTCTGCGGAAGATGTGTTATTTCACTGCAGTTTTAATTCACAAACTACTGATTAACAAAAATGTTTAGCATCTTTCTGTGTATTTATTTGTCACATGGAGATCTTCTGTTGAGAAAGGCTGGTGAGAGTCTAAAGCCCATTTTTCTATTGTGTTTCTTTTTCCTATTGATTTGTAGGGTTCTTCACATGTTCTGGACATGAGTCATTTGATAGTTACATGTTTTGCAAGTATCTTCTCCCACTCTGTATCTTGCTCTTTTGTTTTTAATTGTGTTTATGGTTGATTAGTTATGAATTTTAATATTAATTTTAATGTAATTCAATGAATCAAATTCTCACTTATGCTTAGGCTTTGTGTGTCCTGCTTATAAAGCTGTATTGACCCTGGGTCATGAAGATATCCTCCTATTTTTTTTCCAAAAGCTTTTATCATATTATCTTTCTAATTTAGAACCAGTTCCTCTGTTTGGTGTGAGATAAGGATTAAAGTTCTTTTTTTCCCCATAGGATGTCCAGTTGACATAAACATCATCATTGCCCCACAAACACAGGAGGTGATGGCTGTGTGTGTGGGGGGGTCTGTTTCTAAACCAGTCCATGTTCGTTCCATTGGTGCATCCTTTAGCCTATACAATGCTGTCTTCACTGCTGTAGTTTTATGTAAATCTTTCAGGTACTTTTTTCAAAACCAATGCTAATATCTTTGCAGTCCAGGAAATTGAAGAAATGTATGACCCCATCCTTGCCTCAAACCACCTGTACAATAAGTTGGGTGGGATGGGAGGGAAGAGTAGTGAGAGAAGTGAAGAAGATGACATCAAAGTTTTATCTCTAAGTGAGATGCAATGTTTTTCATGGCAGGAAGAACCCAAAGAATAAAGAAAGTTCTTGGAGCAGTGGAAAGGGCTTGGGGCTAAGGGTCAGGATTCCTGAAGTCTAAGCTTGGTCATATACTAGCTGTGTAAGCTTGACCAGCCTTGTTTCTCTGTCTGAGCCTCTTTTACTTTTTTATTTTATTTTTAAACATCTATTTTATCTATTTGAAAGGCAAGAGTTACAGAGAGAGAGAAAGGGAGATATAGAGAAAGGGAGATCTTCCTTCTACCAGTTCACTCTCCAAATGGCTGCAACAGCCAGTGCTGGACCAGGCTGAAGCCAGGAGCCAGGAGCTTCTTCCAGGTCTCCCACATGGGTTCAGGGGACCAAGCACTTGGGTCATCGTCCACTGCTTTCCCAGGGGCATTAGTAGGGAGCTGGATCAGAAGTGGAGCTGCCAGGATATGAACCAGCACCCATATGGGATGCCAGCATTGCAGGCAACAGCTTAATCCGTTAAGCCACAAGGCCAGCCCACTCTTTTCCTTCTGTAATAAAATGAGACTTTAACCACATGTCCTCTAAGGTCCCTTCTATCTCTGAGTCTGTAACTGTGACTCTTAGCCTGCTAAACGAGCAATTGGTGTAGGAAATGGCCCTCTAGTACTATAAAGGCATTTTATAATAAGAGCAATAGAATAGGGCCCTATTGTTACTCATCTCCAACGCAAGATCTATCAGAAAGTATGAATTCTACTGAGCCGGCTGCATCCTTTGTATTTAAAATGTTATTGAAGCCTTCCTTTGATCTGGGATTTTGGTCTAGCACTAGAGATGTGTGGCCTCGGCAGCAGACAGACATGGGTTCAAATTCTCCTTCTGAACTTACTGTGTGACTTTGCAAAACTGCTCCACCTCTCTTAACCTCAATTGTTTCATATGTAAAATAAGTCCAGTAATATTGCCTCCCTTATGTCTAAACTACCTCCATGGGGACGGCCCACCATCAGTGAACTATACGGTGTCACAAACTCCTTGTCTGGTGTCCCGTAACCTCTCACCTGTTCAGGTGCTTTACTTTTTGCATTGCCACCTGCCATGAGCCAGCCAACAACAGTCCCTGAAAATTAAAATTCACCTTCAGTCGAGGAGGAGAAGTACGACCACAGCAGGATGTCGGGACACCGAGAGTGACGACGTTGACAAACGGTGAGCACAGTGCCCGGCGCATGGCAAAGGTCCTGGGATGACACCTGCCGGCATTCCCACTACTCTCCGCACCGGCTTTTCTGAAGAAGGAGCAGCACACCTTTCTCCATGGTTAGAGTGACTGCAGGGTCCCCCCCCCCACCTGCCCCAGCCAGTCCAGTCTGGGTTGCATCAAAGCCACTGCAGGTTAATCCTTTGGCCAGAGGTGGAAAAAAGGAACAGACGGAGTAGCAAGGAAGACACCTCCCCTCCACTCACCTGGCGGATGGATGTAGGGGCCCCTTCCTTTCCCCATAAAAGACCAGGCTCCCCTCTAGCCCTGGGCTCGCCACATGGAAAACCTCTGGGGAGAGACAGCAGCTCTCTGGCCACCAGCATCCTGGGGACAAAGAAGGAGCCAGCTTGTCTCTCATTGTACCCCACGGAGGTGACTGCCTGCCACCCCATGAGGCCTCTGTGCTAGCTTTGCTCCCCGAGCCCAGGCCAGCTGCAGTCAGGCCCTCTCAGATGTTTGGGAGAGGGCTTTCCTCTGCTGATCCTCTCCTCCTGTGTGGCTGGAGGGGAAGCAGGCTGGGCACACAGGCCCTCAGCGGGAAATAATAGCAGATCTGTGCATGGCACGCGGTTCCCAGCACATTTGTTTGATCCGTGTCCAGGTTCCCTTAGCCATTTGCTTCTAAGCCGACAGCTGAACATAAAAGCAGTCCCAAGTGGCTGTTTTCAGGTCTTCAACATTGGTTAGCCGCAGTTGGGAAATCGTCTCCCGCCCCGTGCGCCTGAGTGAATCATCACACGGTACCGAGTCGGCGCGTTGGGGTGGCCACGCCGCTGGCTCCGCCGCTCCCCCTCTGATGATCCATCACCCGCGGAGCGGATTATGAAGACGTCCTCTTCCCCCGGCGTGTGCGTCGGTCTGCGTCTGCTGTCTTCCCAAGGGGGCACGGTGGAAAGGCTCCCAGAATTTCTGTTGCATTCTGTACCACTTCCCCCCACCCCTGGCCTACTGAGGGACCCCCATGTCTGAAGGCCAAGCCACCGCCAGCCCAGGCTGTCTCCCTCCCATCCTTGCTCCCCGCACCCACCCAAACCATTCCAGGAAAATCTCTGAGGCCTGGGCCACCCTGCCAAGCTCATGTTCAGGTGGAGACCCTCCACCCTCGCCTTGCTCCTCTGCAAGCGGGGTCAGCCCCGCTGCCCTCGGCCTCCGGGCTGAGAGGAGGATTAGATTGCACATGAATAAGCAATATTCACTTGGCTCTGCAAGGCCCGAGTAAATCCCCTGGGCTGTTGTACAGGAGCAGCGCAATATTTCCCATCTCCCCGCCCTTGCTTGCCTCTCTGCAGCTCCTGCAGCATGTGAGAGAGAGCCTTTGCATCTCTCTCTCTCTCTCTCTCTCTCCCCCCCCCCCCCAGCTCCCAGTTCATTCTGGGACTTTTTTTTCCTGGGATATACCTGAAGGTGGGTGACTACCTTAAACCCGCCATCAAACAGCATTCAGAGCAGCTCTGCCTCCCCCTCCCCTGGGAGCAGGAGGAGCTCGGGCCCTTGGCTCCCCACACAAGCTCCCTACGCCACCTGTGGGAGGAAGGAGACCTCACAGGGGCCACCCACTCTGTGAACAGGGTGCCCTGCAGGAAGATCTGGAGACGGCAGGTGCCCCTCGGGTGCAGGAAGTGACTCCACGCTTACCCAGCTCACCGTGGGGATCCAGCACCTGGTACCCAGCACTTGCCAGCAGTGTTTCTGTAGGGAAGCTACTTGACCTCTCGCGCCTCGCCGATCCTCCTCTGCGAACCAGGCAATGTGTTTGTTACAGGCAAGGCACAAATGTCTGGAACTACACCTGACACACACTGAGGGTCAGTAAGCATGAACCCCACTGACTCCCATTTCTTCCTGGCCGCGTTCCAACAGCACCACCAAGAAGGGGTATGGTGAAATGAGAACAAGTACCAGGCATCTTCAACAAGCCCATGGCAATGTGCATTATGTAAAATCTACACATGGGTTTCAACACATTTGCACCAAAATAAACTGATCTTTTCATTGTATTTCCCATGAAATTTTTGAAAAAGCTGGTTTTTTTTTAATTTATTTGAAAGGCAGAGTGACAAAGAGAGGGAGAAATAGAGAAAAAGATCTTCTATCCACTTTCTATCCACTGGTTTACTTCCCAAATAGCCAAAATGGCCAGGGCTGGGCCAGGTTGAATCTAAGAACACAGAACACCATCCAGTTCTCCCATGTCAGTGGCAGGGGTCCAAACACTTGGGCTATCTACCACTGCTCTCCCAGGCACATTAGCGAGGAACTGGATTGGAAGTAGAGTATCTAGGCTTCAAACCATGTTCTAATATGGAATGCCAGTGTCACAAGTGGCGGCTTAACCCACTGTGCCACAACGCTGACCCCTTCCATGAACTTTTTTGAGAAATCCTCATATTTGTTGTCCTTTTTGAAAATTTTTATTTTTATTTTTATTTGAAAGGCAGAGACAGCCAGAGATCTCCCAACTGCTAATTCATTCCCCAAATGTTCACGAGAGCCAGAGATGGGCTAGGTCAAACCAAGTCTCCCATGTGTGTGGCAGGGACCCAAATTTTTTATCCATGATCTACAATCTCCTAGGGTGTGCAGGAAGCTGAACTGCAAACAGAGAAGTCAGGGTTTGAACCACGCACTCCAACATGGGATATGGGTGTCCAAGGCAGCAACTTCACCGCCGCACCAAACGTCCACTCCCATTAAAAGAACATAGGTTTTAAAGTTTGTTTGTTTTTTATTTGAAAAGCAGAGCAACACACACACACACACACACACAGGGGGAGAGAGAGAGAGAGAGAGAGAGAGAGAGAGAGAGAGAGATCTTCCACCTGCTGGTTCCTTCCCCAAATGCCAACTACAGCCAGTGCAGAGCCATGCTGAAGGCAGAAGCCTGGAACTCCATCCGAATCTTCCACATGCTGGCAGGGGTCCAAGTACTTGGGCCATCACCTGCTGCCTTCCAGGGTGTGCAGCTGCCTTAGCAGGAAGCTGGGTTAGAAGTGGAGGCAGGACTGACACCCAGGCACTCTGGTACGAGACGTGAGCGTTCCAAGCAATGGCTCAACCCACTGCACCTCGTATCTGTTATCTTTGATGATGACCCATGAGCTCTCTCCATGGCTCTTTCTCAGACCTAAGGGATGCCTGTTGAGCTCACTTGTGTCTAGTGCATGGCAGGTGCATTAATGTATTTATTGCAAGAGGAGAAAGGGGCATGAAAGGGCAGGAAAGAGAGGAAGAGGGAGAAGGAGAGAGGAGAGGCCAGGGAGGAGGTGGAACTGGCGAGGAAAGACTAGGGAGGTAATAACCACAGTCTCAGTCTACAAAACTGAGCTCATGGTCTATTTCCTTCTGCCCCAGCCCATGTATCTCACTACCCGACTTCCCTGTTTCTAGACTTGGTGCTATCATTTTCTGCTCCCTGAGGCTTAAAGTCTCAGGTCATCACCCTCCTTCCCTTTTCTCTTTCCTCTTATCTATCCAACCCCTGACTCACGGTAACTCTTCATGTGCCAGACAGATCGCTTCCTTTGCTGCTGCTCTCACTGGAATCCAGGGCTCGTTCCCTCCCCTCCCCATGAATGTAGGCTTCCTGCTTCTAATCCATGTCCCCACCACCCTTTCTGCTGGATGCGTCCTGATGAATTGTCTTAAAGTGCCATTCCCAGTATACAATTCTCTTTCAAAGGTCGGTGGTGGCTTCCCTTCCCGTGGGCTAATTCTCCACTCACCTCTGTACAGACACTTTGCTCCGGCGGGGCCGCTGTTTGCCCCATTCAGGATGTGCGCAGCTTGGACACTGGTTTGGATATTAAACGTCTCCCATGTGCCAGGTGTTAGAGACTTGATCCCCAAAGTCCTTTTCTGATGGTCCTACAAAGGGGAAACTTGATCCAATTATAGAGTTTGGAGGCAGGGCCTTTGGGAAGCAATTGAATTAGACTGGGTCATTATAGTGGCCCTCATGATTATATCCTGGTGGCTTTATAAGAGCCCCCATGGACATGGACAGAGATGTGTGTGCTTCCTGGCTTGTCATAGGACCTTCTCTCCCCTTGCTCTCCACCATTGCCATGTGCTACCAGAAGCTAAACCAATGAGGCTGCCTGATCTCTTTACAGAGTTAGCTTCCTCAGGTATTTCGTTTTAGTAATGAAAACCTGATGAATATAGGATGCATTAAGTGCATTCCATCACAAAGAACTTTAATTAGATGCTCATCTTCCACTGTCTGATACTGTAGCCGCTAGTCTCAGGTGGCTACCAAGCCCACAAACTGTGGCCAGTGCCACTGAGGAACTAAGTGTCCAGTTGTATTTCATTTAAATTAAGAAGTGAAATCTGGGGCCAGCATCATGGCACGGGGGTTAAGCTGCCATCTGACGCCAACTTCCCAATTTGCAGTGCTGGTTTGAGTCCTGGCTGCTCCACTTCTAATCCAGTTTCCTGCTCATGTGCCTGGGAAGCCTGCAGAAGATGACCCAAGTATGTGGGAGACCTGAAAGGACTTTCTCTCTCTCTCTCCTCCCCTTCAGATAAATAAATAAATATTTTTAAAAAGTGAACGTGTGTCAAGTATCTACATTAGACAAAATTCAACTGCTTCGGTAAGAATGCATTTCACTTCAACCATTGCGTCTCATGAGATACCGCTCTTGTGCTGTCAAGCACGTCAGGAATGTGTGTCACTTCCAGTATTGAACCCATAGCCAAAAAACATATCACTGACCATGTCCATGTCAATGGGTTGATTCAGTTCGAATGATTTTTTTTCTATGCAGTGATGTAGACTGTAATACGATTGTTTAAATGTTTTATGTAGATAGTAGGGTGACAATGATACCTGTTTCTATTTATTTATTTACTTATAAGGCAGCGTGACATACACACAGTGACAGGTGCAGAAAGCTCCCATCCACAGGTTCACTCTCCAAATGCCAGTGAAGCCAGGAGCTGCCAACTCAGTCTCAGTTTCCCATGTGGGTGGCTGGGACCCAGCTCTCTGAGCCACCACCTGCTACCCCTCTTCTTATTATTATTTTAATATATTAATATTATGTATTATTAATATATTAAATATAATAAATATATACATTATATTATATTACTATATAATATAACTAATATATTTATTGATATATTATTATTTTTAATGCACTTGCCAGGATATATGCAGTGTGTGTGTGTGTATATATATATATATATACATATTGTCTTTCCATTAGGTCACTGTCAGCGCTGGGTGGTGCCACGCTGGGACTTACTAGCAAGGGCAACATGAGCCAGGCCTCCACAGACATGGTCATGGCCTCCTTTACACTGAGCTGTTCCCGCCAGGAGCATGCAGAAATCCACATCCCTGGGCACCCACCCCATGGGCTTTCAGAAGCCTGCAGACGGCCAGGGAGTGCCGCGAACAGGAGGCTGGGCTTGGGAATCCACCTAGAACTCCAGGTGAATCCCAGCTCTGTCCACACGATGGACGGATTTGAGCCTCAGTTTTCTCACCTGCTGAACTGGAATGAGGAGAAACTCAGAGGGTGTGGGAAGGATTGAAGATGGTAGCGCTCTGAGCACGGTGCGTGCAGGTCGTGAGTGCTCATTGTTAACTGTTATTCAGCTGGGCTTAAAGGAAGAGAGGAAGAGGTATAGAAAATGACCTCTGGAGGCCCGCGGGTTCCCCTTGCTTCTGGTTCCCAGTCACAGGGAGGCTGCAGAGGGTGACCTTCTGAGTCACGGAGAGGAGGCTCATTGCAGCAATAAGGTCACTTCATAGGGAAGTATATTTTACTCATAGACTCAGCATGAAATGCGTTCTCAAATGTCCATCAGCTAACCACAATGACCTGCCCTTGCAGCTTGGAGCTCTTCCTCCAGCCTCCCCGGGACGGGGCACGACGTGGCTCTGCTTCTGTGCAGTTACTGCATGCACATGTTAAAATCCCAACCCCCAGTGTGAGGTTGTTAGGAGGTGATTAGGTCAGGAGATCAGAGCCAAAAGGAACGAGATTACTGCCCTTTATAAAAGGGAGCCCAGGGAGCGCCCTCACCCTTTGCACCAGGTGGAGACACAATGAGAACGCGGGGCTATGGTCCAGGAAGCAGCCCTCTCCAGACACGGAATCTGGCATCCCCTTGATCTTGGCCTTCGCACCCTCCAGAACCACAAGAAATAAGTTTCTAGTGTTCGTAAGCTGCCTAGGCTGTGGCATTTTCATCACAGCGCCTGAATGGCAACCCAAATAGACTCAGACACTGTATTGACCACAATAAAGAGGTGATCAACCTTCCTCCCAAACACACCGGGGTCAACGGAACCCCCAGGCTAGACGTCACCAGGGCTGTCAAAGGAAAGATTCTCCCCCTCCTCCCACCTTGCTCTCCGCCAGACTCGGAGCCTGCTGATACCCGGCACTCCCCGGGCAGGTGGTCTAACAACTTGGAAAGATCACCTGACATCCGCCAGGCAGGAGAAAAGGAAGCCGTTTTGTAGCTTGTGTCACCACAGCTCAAGTCTTTCCCCACACTTCGGGTGGAGGCGAGGGAGGAGAATGACTTCAGATAACACTGGAAGAAGCAAGAAAACCAACTGCAAGTTCTCTGCCGTGTTCTTGACCCAGAACCACGGAGAGAGCCAGCGGGCCTTGATGGTAGGACCTAGAGAAGAAGCAGAGAGTAGTTCAAAGGCAAGAGAGCAAAGCACAGCGTGTTGGCGAATGAAGGGACGCGGAGCCCATCCTCCGACCTCAGCCACCAGCTGGACACAGCCTGGTGTGACTGTGAGTTCTGTGCTCTGGAACGAACGCTGAAGGCCCTGAGTTCCTCCATTTCCCAACCCTGTGTCAAAGACAGCTGCAGCGGGGTCTTCAGGGAGAGGAATAGAAGGGCAACTTTTGGCTGCAACTGACACGTTTCCTAACAAAAAGAAATAAAAAAGGAATTTATTAAGCGGATCTTGAGTATTTGCCATAACAGAGCTAAACTGAAAAACCAAATGTTGGGAAAAGCTGCAAAGCCCAGCTTCCTCTGAGTAACAGACTTGCTCCCCGAAGCAACGATTATTAGTAGGCTAGTCTAACATGTACATGGGGACTTCGTGAGGTTCATGGAAAAGCTAGAATTAAAGCATATTTAATTTGATGCAAATATTTTATGAAATCCATGTCATTTTTCAATACATGCATTTTCCATAAACTTTTTGAAGACCTCTAGCATCTCTCCTTTCCTCCTTAGCAACAATATTGGTTTTCTTCAGGTAAGCCATTGTTCTCAACTAAAAGACTACATTTCCCAATTTTCTTTGCAGCTAGGCATGGTCATGTGACTACATCTTGGCCAATGAGATAGTAAAGGAAAGAGTTAGGACTTTTTTTAGGGAACAGTGCTGTGGTATAGTGGGTTAAGCCACTGCCTGCCACAATGACATCCCATATGGTTGCCTGTTCAAGTCCTGGCTGCTCCATTTCCCATCTGACTCCCTGCTAATGCACCTGGGAAAGCAGGAGAAGATGGTCCAAGTACTTGGGCTCCTGCCACCTATGTGGGAGACCTGGAAGAAGCTCATGGCTCCTGGCTTTGGTCTGGCCCAGTTGGGGAGTGAACCAGTGGATGGAAAACTTCTTTCTCTGCCTTTGTCTCTCCCTCACTGTAACCCTGCCTTTCAAATAAATAAATCAATCTTTAAAAAAGAAAAGAAAAGAAAAAGAAACTGCTTCCTGCTTTTTAAAAAATGGGAATAAAAAAGACTTTTTTTAAAGAAGGGATATGCTCTGTTTCTTCTTTTTGTGCTTACAATTGCCTGGAATGCAAATGAAACACTGAAATTCCTGCATCCTTACTGGAACTTGACGTGACTGGCCTAGGAAACCGCACTGAGAAGAGCGAGACAGAAGCAGGGAACGCTCTCTGCCTGGCCCTACATTGCTACCTCTGGACTTCTTTTCCTAAGAGCACCAAGCATGTGTATTATGTGTAACCCAATGCTCTCTTAAATTGAGTTTTGTTTTGCTGTGGTGTGGGCAGGGAGAGAGGTGGAGTAGTTAAATGCAGCAAGATCTAATTGTAACTGATGTAACACAATTAGGATATTTCTTGTATCCCATTCTGTAGTATCTGTAGCCATATAGGAATATGATTGGCCTCTCCAGTTCTTGCTTTTAAAACCCTAAGGATTTTTCACCTCTGGACCAAGAAACTCTGAGCCTGGAAATTCATCCTGAAAAAGGTCAGGAGGAGAGGAGACAGGAGGTTCCCATGCTGGCCGCTGCCTACAGGGGGCGGGAAGCAGTGCCTTCAGACAAAGACAGAGTTCTGGACAATGCCCACATGTCTACAAGATACGTGCCCCATTTCCCATACATGTTGCTATCATCTATAATGATATTATTTTATATTTGTATGATGCTTTAAACCTGTATGGTAAGTTGCAAAGTACAATTCACTTTCTTTTTCTTTTTCTTAAAGATTTATTTATTTATTTGAAAGGCAGAGTGACAGAGAGAGAGAGAGAGAGAGGGAGAAAGAGATCTTTCATCCATTTGTTCACTCTTCAAATGGCTGCAATGGCTGGAGCTGGTGCCGGCTGAGGTCCAGGAACCAGGAATACCATCCAAATCTCCCGCGTGGGTCACAGGGATCCAAGAATTTGGGGCATCTTCCGCTGCCTTCCAAGGCACAGCAGCCAGCAGGGAGCTGGATCAGAAGCGGAGCAGCCAGGACTCAGGACTTGAACCCGCACCCTGATATGAGATGTTGGTGCTTAGCTCACTGGGCCATACAGTCTGGTTTCAGTTGTTACCATAGTGCATCTTCACAAGAACCCAGAGGTAACTATGCCGTATCCCCACTTTACAGACGCGAGCCTCACAGCTAGGGAGTGTCAGAGCCGGATCTCGGATCAGGGCACAGTTCCTACAACACCAGTGCGGTAATTAAGCAGCCACTGAGTTTTTTGCAGACTCTGAGAACTGGATTAAAGGGGGCGGAGCGCTTTCTCCACCCCCATCTCCATCCAGGGGAAAGGTGCAGCTCTGCCCATTCATAACACTTAGAACTAAGTTGAGAGGAGGAGCAAAACATGTGGGGGAACTATTTCAACTTAAGAGGCAGGCAAGAAACTGGGAATTAAATAGCGCCTCCAGCAGGTGAGGTCGGACTGGTCACAGCCACGCTGCAGACACACAGGGGAAGTCGGCCCTGATGCGGGCGTTGGTCCCCAAAGTCTTTGAACCTGGCGGCAACACTGTGAGAGCAATGATATATTTCCTGGGACTTTTTAAAAAGAGCTTTTGATGAACCCGAAACGTTAGCATGATTTATTTTCTCAGCTCTGATAAATATTTAATTATCAAAAATAATAGTGTCTTTATTTTTTTTTCACCTTTTTGAATCTGAATCACAGCAAGAACTTTACCAAGGCTCCCTTGGCAGTGAATGGCATCCTAGTGTGACATCTCTTAACTGACATCCCTATAATTAGAAGGAATTGTCTTTTCATCCCACAGATTCGAACTGGCTAATTACTCAATGAATATTTAGCTTCTTACGTAGGCAAATATTATGTGAAGAGAGGAACTTTACTGAATGAGTATTCAACCCAGAAAACTTGCTGGGAGCTAGCTGTGGCCTGTCTACGTGAGGCCTTCTCCATCCCTCACTCCTGCCTCTGTACCTCCACCACACACACACACACACACACACACATCTAACATTCTTTTATTTAAAAAAAAAAAAAAGATTGTTCTATTTATTTGAAAGTCAAAGTTACAGAGGCAGAGAGGAAGAGACAGAGAGGTCTTCCAGCCACTGATCTACTCCCCAAGTGGTCTCAATAGCCAGGTCTGAGCCAGGCCAAGGTCAGGAACCAGGAGCTTCATCTGAGTCTCCCATGTGGGTGGCAGGGGTCCAGACACGTGAGCCATCTTCCACTGCCTTCCCAGGCACATTAGCAGGAAGCTGGGTGGGAAGAAGCGGAGTAACTGGGACTCAGACCAGCACTCACGTGGGACGCCAGCCTCGCAGACTGCGGCTTTATCGCAACGTCGATGCATATTGCACATTCTAACCTCCTAGGGAAGCTGATGGAGTCCTTAACTGTTGTGGTTTGGATTTTCATATTTTATTTCTTATGAAATATTTCAAGCACTCAAAAACTGTAGAGAATAGTATGATAAATACCCTCATGTCCTCCTCAAAGCATGATCACTAAAACACAGCCAGTAAGGTTGGATGCCCCTGGACTGCCTCTGCTCCCTCCCAGCCTCGTCCCCCAGCCCCTATTCCCCTTGTCCTGCCCTTGGCTGTCGTTTCTTATATTCTATGTAGTACTCATGGGCAGCATGGTTTTGCATGTTCACTGCCTGTGTGAGTGGCATCATCACGGTGTACATGTTCTTCCAGAACTTGCTTTTTAGTCTGTAAGAGTCATCCTCACTGATATCGGTGGCTCCATGTCATCCAGTTTTATTACATAAAGAATTCCATACATGAATACGCCACAACTTATTTATCTGCTTCCCCACTGATGGAAATTTAAGTTGTTTCCTTTTTCAACATTTTTTAAAAAATTATTCATATTTAATAGGTAAAGAGATAGAAAGAGAGAGAGAGACGGGGAGAGAGCTCACATCACTAGCCCACTCCCCAGATGCCTGCAACAGCTGGAGTCAGGCCAGATTCCAAAGCCAGGAGCTGGAAACTCAATTCAGATCTCTCACGTGGGTGGCAGAACTTGTTGCTGTGGATTCATCTCTGAGAGGAGGAGCGTGGTGGGGGCAAGAGGCGCGGAGTCACCACACAGACCCTGGGAAGCAGGTGAAAGCGGGCCAGAGGCGAGCAGCCGGCAGACTCGTTTATTTCAGTTGGTACAGCAGCTTAAATAGCCAAGGCAGCCAATCCGGTCAAGGGGTGGTCTATGCCCTAACCAGTCACAGCCTGTTGCCAGGCAGTATCCGAAGCCATCCAATCACAGCCTGTTGCCAGGCAGGCTCCATTACCAGATGGGTTTCCAAGACATTCCTGAGTAACTGACGCTGGCTTGCCAGCAGCCATCTTGGCATGGCCTTCTCATTCCCCCACAAGAACCCAGTAACCTGAGCTGTCACCATTGCCTCCCAGGGTCTGCACCGCAGAAAGCTGGAGTCAGCAGCCAAAGGTGTGCATCAAACCCAGGCCCCGGGGTACAGAACAGGGGCATCCCCACCGTGAGGACAGATGCCTGCCACTTCCCTCACCTCTGCTGGTTGCTTGTTGCTATTACAAACCAAGCTGCATGGCTCCACTTAGAGGAGCCCCTGTGCCTCGTCGTGGAGCTGCTGGGTGTCAGGGAAACACGTCTTCAGCTTCAAGAAATTTTGCCAAACGTTCGCTGCGGGTGAAGAATGGCTAATCTGCACACACAAAACTGGCCTTTTAAACACACCTCGCGGGTTCCGGCCTGAAGGACCGGAACAGCGCTCCTCCCCAACAGCCTGTGTGTCCCTAAGGACGCTGGGACCAGTGAGTCCCCATCAAAGGCCCAAAGCCCGACCCCAGGGAGGAGCTGACACATCTGCCTGCTCCATTTCCCTGGGCGTCTCCACCACTCTGCCCTCCCGTGGGCTCTCAGAGGCAGCAGAGCCCCACGCCTGCCACCCCCACGGGTACTGAAGGCTGGTGACCTGAATCCTCGTATTCCCAGGGCTAAGCCAGGACCGCGAGGCCTCAGGAAACTCCAGAGCACCCCCAACGTGACAAGAGATTGGTTCTACCGTCCTAAGCAGAGAGCTGTTAAGTCTTAAGGATTTACCCTGTCCGGGGCTCTTTGCATTGCCACAAGAAAGCCTTAGAGAGTGCAAAACCCTCCAGATCAAAGGAATGACTGAATCTCTTACGAAGAATTATCGAGCACTGTGGACAAAGGGAAAGAGGGGAGAGATTTAGGAGGCAGAGACCCGCTGGCTCCCTAGGAATCACGTTGCATAGGAAGCTTCGAGAGACTCTGCAGTGTGGGAGAGAGGCCCCTGTGTGAGAGCAGACCTCTAGGCTTAGAGAAGGCAGCCCAGAAGAGGCAAAGCTCAGCAGCTCACAGGGGCCTAGCCAGCCCCTTCTGCCACGAGTGGTTCCTTTCCTTCTGACACACCGCCAGATGCAAGGCCTCCAGGGAACTCGCACGGGCTGAGGCTCCTACCTCCACGCACCCGTGGCTTTGGGAACTGAGTATCCACTGTGGACAAGGCAGCACCTCCTCTGCAGCACCCTGACCCAGGAGGAGATGCCTGGGTGCCCACATGAAGTCTCCAGGCAGCAGTGTAGCCCTGGGGTCCTTGCCCTGCCTGCCCATCCCTGCCAGCGGGCGCCCACGCAGGCCCGGGGTGGGACAGCCGGAGGGCGATCTCTTGACGGACTTCATGGCCTCCCGAGGAGCTGTTAATGAACCTGGTGCGGCACAGGCGCAGAGCCTGGCCCAGCCTCCCACCCACTCAGAGGGGCCGAGGCAGGCTCTGATGAGGAGCCAGTTCCCGAGCCGCCTGGCCAGTGGCAGAGCTGGACTTGCTATCAGAGCCTCAGAAGCCACAATGCAGAGAGCTGGACCCCAGGGGGCCAGGGGAGCTTCCGCTCACCCTCTGGCTGGGCAGCCCCCCACCCCCAGCTCCGCTACAATGCCCGAACTAATTCCATCCAATTCTGCTTTTAAAAAGAGAACGCAGGAAATAATTACTTCAGTCAGACATTATTTACTTAAGTAATTCTTTACTCAAACGTCTTTAGGCTTTATTTTACTAATACTACATAATTACGTAATTGTGTAATTAGGAAGAAATTAAATGACAAATGTTTGCTGAGAACAAATGGAAAAAAATAGATCCTTTATTTCCCTGAGTGCTCTGGGTTCAGCACAGAACATTTTCCCAGCGCCACCTCCCCGTCCTCCCCCGTCTCCCCCATCCCCTCCAGGGGCACGCTCTTGGGGCTCCGTGGGCTGAGACCTGGACAGGCGGCAGCAGGTGTGGGCACTCTGAGCCCGAGGCAGAGAGCAAACGCCTGTCAGAACAAACCTGTGTGTCTCTAGGGCTGGGCACAGCAGTCCAGTCCCAGGGGCTTCTGTCTCTAAGCCCCCGGAAAAGCGAGTCCAGCCGCTGGCTAAGCCCAGGGCCCATTCAGCTCATCCTGCAGACGAAGACTCCCCCAGGCTGAAAGGAAGTGGAGGGAGCAGCTGCCCTCAGAAATCCCCCCAAGGAAGAGGCGTGGCATGCTCCCCAGGACTGAGCGGCCCCTGGGAGGCCCATTCACTGCGTCCACGCTTCTCCAACCTCAGCAGCCATGGAAGCCAGAGGAGCTTCCTGTGGGTGAAAGATGCAATGCATCACCACTCGCCCAGCCCCATGGAGCTCGTCTATTGTTCCAGTGCGGGGGGGGTGGGGGGGGACACGAAAGAGCAGGCAGGCCACAGCCATGCTCATTAATACGTCAGCTCTTTGCAACTTGGCATGTCGAGCTGTGTTATTCACAGTCGAAAGTTTCCTGGGCTAGCCTGCCAGTAAAGAGAAAGAAAAACCCCACCACTTCTCAAGACCCCAGCAGCAGCCCATACCAAGAGGTAAGAGGGCCAGTGTGGACTGCAGGGTGTCGTTCTGTCTCCAGTGCCCTACAGGCCATGACGCTGGACAAGCTACCCGGTCCTGTGGTGTCTCCATGTTCTCATCGGTGAAATGGGGATGATACACACTCTGGCAGATTGTTTCGCGTATGAAATGAATCGATGCAATAAGCCCCTGGAAGAGCACCAAGTGCCCAATTAGCAGTCACGAGAGTTCCCAGAGCATCCCTGCAAAAGCCAACCCACCCCGAGGTGGGGGCTGGGAAAGGGGCCTGGCTCCCGTGGCTGGCACTGGAGGCCTCTCTCCACCCTTGCCATCTCCGAGCCTGTTGTGCCTTACAAGCTCACAGCAGGGCGAGCTGGGGCAGGATGAGCTAGATCAAGGGGCACAGGCACCAGGGGAGGGGGCCTGGAGTCCCGAGAGAGGGACTTCCAGTGACTGAACACCCCCACTCTCACTGTGGGACCCAGGGGTAGAGAAGAACAGAGCACTCCACTCATGAGGTTGTCCAGCTTTTCTGTTTTTTTCATCAAAGGGGAACAAGATAATTTTTAAAGATTTATTTATGGCCGGCGCCACAGCTCACTTGGCTAATCCTCCGCCTGCGGCACTGGCATCCCAGGTTCTAGTCCCGGTTGGAGCGCTGGATTCTGTCCCGGTGGCTCCTCTTCCAGTCCAGCTCTCTGCTGTGACCCAGGAGTGCAGTGGAGGATGGCCCAAGTGCTTGGGCCCTGCACCCACATGGGAGACCAGGAAGAAGCACCTGGCTCCTGGCTTTGGATCAGCGCGCTGTACCGGCTGCAGTGCGCCAGCCGTAGCGGCCATTTCGGGGGGTGAACCCAATGGAAGGAAGACCTTTCTCTATGTCTCTCTTTCTCTCACTGTCTAAATCTGCCTGTCAAAAAAAATATTTATTTATTTATTTGAGAGGCAGAGTTATAGACAGAAGGAGACAGAGAGAGAGAGAGAGAGAGAGAGAGGTCTTCCATCCACCGGTTCACTCCCCAGAAGGCCAAAACGGCCAGGGCTGGGCCAGGCTGAACCAGGAGCCAGGAGTTTCTTCTGGGTCTCCCATGCAGGTGCATGGGCCCAAGGACTTGGGCCATCTTCCACTGCTTCCCCAGGCCATAGCAGAGAGCTGGATGGGAAGTGGAGCAGCTGGAACATGAACTGGTGCCCATATGGGATGCAGGCACTGCAGGTGGAGGCTTAACCTACTACGCCACCATGCTGGCCCCAGGGAAACAAGATATTAAGCAAGATATTCCTCTACCATCTCCTTTCGTTAGTTTCATCATGAAATTACCCACTCCCAAAAAATATATAGGCAAAACCCACATACTCAGGTGGCCATTGAGGTCGAGTTCTTTCCACTCAGGGAAGCCATCAGGCTTCCAGCCGCGTTAGGCCAGAGATGGAGAAGCAGGTGGGGAGAACAGTGGATCCAGGCTGGGCACCTTGAACCCTGTGACAAGGAGAAAGGATGACTTTGGCCTTCCCCACTCTCCAGGCCTCCCGGTGGGAGAAAGAACACACGCTCTGAGCCCGAATCCCAATGTAGCTACTTGGTATCTCAGGGACCTTGGGCAAATCCTGCCACTTCCCTAGCCTCAGTGTCCTTATTAACAAAGCAGGTCTTAGAAGATGACCGAGTCATCTTCCCCAAGCTTGTTAGGCAGGAGATAGGGAACACTGCCTTGCATTATTGTTATCATTATTTCATGGAGCTGCCACTGGTCACGGGGTGTGAGGTTTGGGTGCCCAGGGAAGGGGTGGGAGTAGCCACTGCAGGCAGCAAAGAGAAGAAGTAGGGTGCAGGGCAGAGCCCAGCATGTGGTCCACGGCTAACCAGCCAGGGCTGCTGTCCCCAGGCCCTGCTCAGATGTGAGACAGCCACACTGAATGTGGCTAACTGAGAGATTTCGGCACAAGACTTCCACCCAAGAGGGAAGAAACTCTGCGCACCTTCTTTCCAGCACCCTCCAAAAAGCTTCTCATTTCCGTGAGTCCCTTTGAGGTACATCATGAAGTTACATTCACTCGCTCTCTATCAGAGGCCAGCCCGTGTTGACATCCAGTCACCTCAATGCCCTCACCTCAACCCCTACTCAGTCCTTCGGGCTCCTGTGCACAGGGCTTGGCTGGCTGTGTTCTGTGTGATGTTAACCAGGGCTCTGGCTCTGGGCAGACTCCAAATGTTTGGTATTTGCTTTAGGGCTGATTGGTGTCCTGTCTAAGCTCTCCCAGCCCTTGGTTCCCAGCCTCAACATGATTATGCCTTTGCTGCCGCCTGCATGGTAGACCAGCTGGTTCCCAGAGGCCTCACCCACCACAGCCATCTCTGTGCTCTCTCCTTCCCAGCTATGGGGTCTGCTTGGAGCAGCAAAGGAGCTGGGAAAGCAAGAGTGAGCACAGCCCCATGCCTTCCCTCCAGGTCCAGTTCCCATTAAAAACCAAAGATTTATTTACTTATTTGAAAAGCAGAGAGATGGAGAGAGAGAGAAAGAGAGAGAGAGTGTCTGTGTGTGTGTGTGTGTGAGAGAGAGAGAGAGAGAGAGAGATCTTCCATCCATTGGTTCACTCCCCAGATGGCCACAACAGCTGAGGCTGGACCAAGCCAGAGTCAGGAGCCGGGAATTCCGTCTGGGTGTCCCACAAGGGGCCTAAGTACTTGGGATACCTCCCATCGCCTTCCCAGGTGCACTAGCAGGAAACTGGGTTAGAAGCATAGCAGCCTGGACTTGAACCACATTTTCATATGGGATGAGGACATCCTAAGTGGCAGCTTAACCCACTGTGCCACACCACCACCCCCTCCCAGTTTAATTCAAATCTATGGATAGTCACAGAATGTCTAACATGGGGTGGTGTACGTGTGTTGGGGGTCTTGTGATGGGGTAGACAGAGACTCATCTTTCTTGGCTCATCTCGTATCTTTCAAAAAAAAATGCAATTCAAAACTGTTTTGAATGTTCTATAGAGCACACTGCAGCCAGTCAATACTGATCGATAGATGAACTGAGTTTTTGAATTCCAGTGTTTTCTCACAGGGTGAGTCCCCAAGGTCCAGAGGAAACCCTGCCCCAGCAGCCCTCGGCCCCTCCAGTTCTCCTGCTGGGTCCTGGGCTGTTCCTCCTGTGGCTTGCGGGCTTCAGATGGGCGGTGATCAGGATTAGGCTGCAGTTAACAAGGTCTCCCTCCTCCTCTACCCTAACAAGGACAGAGACCGTGAAGGCACAGGAGCACAGGAGGCCTGTGCTCGCCTCCTCCCTGGTGTTGTTTGTTAGCCTCCAAGATTATTATTAGAGGTGCCGTGCAGCTAATCACCTCCCAGGTGGACACCGGCCTCCCTCTGGCTCCTGCTCTACATTGGCTGCGTTTGACCTGGCCTCCCAGGGCTCCCAGGCTGCCTGCTGCTTGCTCCGGGGAGGAGCAAAGGTGAGCCCACCTGGGAAACAGGGGCACATCACCTCCCCCAGGAGGGTGACCTCTGCCCTCTGCCCCCAAGGACAGAACTGGCAAGATGGAGGCGGGGAAGGAGGAGGAGGGACTTTGGAGAAGCACTCAGTGCGAGCTAAGGCTGCCCTGTGCTTATCAGAGGACTCGGGCTAAGCCCTTGTTAGCACATCCAGAGGGAAGCTCGCTAGGAAAGGCAGGGGGCACAGGCACTGGCGGAAGGCCCCTCCCCTGAATCAATGAAGGGTAATGGAGGAGGGCAATTAGCATTGCTCTCCTTCCCCCAAGACTGCAGAAGAGAAAACAGGCTTCCATTCCGGCAGCAGGGATCGAAGTCGCCCAGAGGAAGGGCTTCCTCCCACGGAGCGGGCTCTGCTTCCTTGGATCCTTTCCAGTCATCCTTCTGCCGCTGCCTTGCCAAACCCAGGGCCCTGTCCCTCTCCAGGGGACGCCCTTGGCCTTTCTAAGCCCTGTCCTCCATGGAAAGCACCAGCTGCAGGTGTCCCGTCCCAGCCGTGTTCCAGGTGCAGGCTGTGCCTTACAGACCTTTCAGTGTCCTCATTCCTACACACAGAGGGTGTGCAACAGTTACCAATGACTTAAGGCACAAGGCGAGCCCGCTGTCCGTGCCATTTGTAGGATGCCATAGTCAGAGCTGCAGAGGGACAAGGAAGGTGAGTAACAAAGGAAATAATGAGGAGCACGGTCTACCACGTCATTTCTTCCTCGCGACCTGTTGTTGCTGTTGTTATTCCTAGCCTGCATATTTGCAAACTGAAGCTCAGAGGTCTAATTTGCTAGTAACTGGCAGGACTGAATTGAGGTCTAACCCCTAAACCTGAATATCCGTCACTACAGGATGTGCCCCTGGGTCAAAACCCCCTAAGATATGAGGCCAATTTGACTAAGGTTTCTAATTAAAAATATGCGCAGAATTTGCAGAAAAAGAAGGAGCAAATGGCAAAGATGTCCAACATCATCAATCATCAAAGACATGAAAATCAAAACCACAGTGCAATATTACGCCATATCCATTAGGATGACCATTAGGAGAGAGAGAGAGAGAGAGAGAGAGAGAGAGAGAGAGAGAGAGAGAACAGTAACAAACATGGACAAGGATGTAGAGAAATTAGAAAATCAGAATCCTTGTGCTCTGCTGGTGGGAATAAAAACTGGTGTGGCTGATATGGAAAACAGCGTGGCAGTTCCTCAAAAAAATTAAAAATAGAATTACCATATGATTCAGCAATCCCACTTCTGGGTCTATATACAAAAGAATCAAGAATTGAAAACAGGATCTTCAGGAGCTACTGCACCTCCTTGTTCAGCATTAGTCACAAGAAGCAACGCAACAGTCTGCCAGCAGAGGGAAGGCGGTGGAAAACGTGGCACGGGGAAGATTACACAGCCCTGAAAAGCAGGTTCTGACACCTGCTGCAACATGGGTGAGCTTCAGGGTCAGTATGCTAAGTGAAAGAAGCCAGGCACGAAAAGGCAAATACTGCATGACTTCGGTTCTACGAAGTAGTCCAATTACTAGAAACAGGAAGTAGAGCGGTGGCTCCCTGGGGCTGGGGAGGAGATGTAGGAGTTGGAGTCTTCTGCACTCTGGCTGCTTGCTTGCCTGCTATGCTCCCCTGGAGTTTATGACCTCCTGCCCCCCACCTGCTCCCCTGGGATTTATGGCCCGATGCTTCCTGTCAGTTCTTCCCGGTGCCATCTCCTTTGTGTGGCCTTCCTGCCACATAACGTATATAGCCTTTACGTTTAAATGAACCAATGAACATGTTAGGTCCCAATACCTTGCCAAATAGAGAATAAGAAGGTAACCTACGTAGGAGAGGACCTGCACCCTTGTAAGTGTGAGGCTATAAAAACCTCTCTTATGCAAACGAGAGGGCCTTTCGCCTGTGCACTGCTAAAGGGCTGTGTGCGGGGAGGGGGTCCCAGCCGGCTGGTAACAAATAAACCTCTGCTTTTGAATCCGCCACTGTGCTTTGTGCATTGATTGGGAAATTCGGATACAACAGAGGGAAGGGGAGTTGTTGAGTGGGCACAGAGCTGCAGTTTTGCACGCTGAGAAAGTTCTAGAGATCGGTTACACCACAGTGTGACTGTGTTGAACACTACTGGACTGGGTGCTGAGAAGGGGTCATGATGGTGAATTCTGTGTCACACACACACACACACACATAAAACCACAGTTAAGGTTTTCCTTTGAAAAACCCCCTTGTTTTCATGGGGTGTGCATTCTTGGAATCTGAAAAGCCCATCAGTTTATGTCCCCGTTGGTTTTCACTTCCTGGGACCCTCCCATCTCCAGGGGAGAGAGGGCAGGCAGCCATTGGGAATCAGGGCCTGACACCCTGCACCTCCTCAAGCCGGGCAGGAGGTGCAAGCCAGCTCCTTCTGCTTCCCTGCTCTCACTGGCGCCCCCTACAGGGAAGTCCTGATGGCAGTCACACCTGCCCTGCGGGAGGCTCCTTGAGCAGACCAGAGCTTACGCCAGGGAAATCAGGACTGTTTCCTCCCTCCTCTCCAGACTCTCGCAGGCAAGGAGCTGCTGGCCTGGCACAGATCACTCTAGACCTGAGTGCAGGGGTGCGCATGGGTGTTCATATGCCCAAGGCTGGCGGTGATGGGAAGGAAGTGAGAGCTGTGTTTCCAGCAGGACCACCAGATTTAGCCAGCTGCCTGCAGGCCACAACACAGCCCAGCCAGCCTCTCCCCCAGAGGGCCCGCGAGGCGCTAATTGTTTGTTGTCGGGCTGCGAATGCTGCTTTTGCACCAAAGTCCTCTCTGTCCAGATGTTGTCACGGGCCGGCCCCATCCGGTAGGGCTGCCTGGGGTCTGGCTCTCGCCTGTCAGTCCTGACATCTTCACTGGAGAATGGAGCGCAAGGCTGTGAGAGGCAGAGCAGGTGCATGCTAATGAGGAGATCAATTTTAATTATGATTTTAATTAAACACCCGATCCAGTAGGAAATATGACAAGAAATAGGCTGGGGCTGTGCAACCTGAGAGGAGGAAGCGGAGCGAAGGTGGGAGGCCCAGGGTAAGGAAGGAGCCTCCAGGCCTCGGCAGGATTTAAAAGCAGTAAAGGGCAGCACTGCTGGGAAACAGAGAAAAACCTGTGTAACCTGAAATTCACGCTTGCTAAGCCTGGGCCTCCAAAGCACTTTCAGAAGTCTGGACTCCAGGAAGCCAGAGTGAGGAGGAGGCCTTGGAGGTAGCCACGCCCTGCTCTGCCGCCCCACATGGGGAAGCAGAGACCCGAGGCGGGGATGTGATCCTCTCCTCTGCCCCCCACAACACTCTGTGCGAGCCTCGAATTCGGCGCTGACCCCCTGCAGGATCCGGACGCACCGCAGGTCTCGCTGGTGGCAGCCAGCGTCCGTATAGGCAGAGCTGTAGGTGCCATGCTGCTGCCACCCACCACCGTGTACAGCACCACGAGTGGGCGGTGAGAGGGTGGGCTAGACCCCCACGACGGACGCCCCCTCTCCTGTACAAGATCTGTGTGTGGTAAGGCTCTTCCCCAAACGGCACGCTCTGTCCCTGCTGGGACGAGGCCTGGCACATGGTCGCTGTAAGTACCGAGCAAGCATGTCCACCCGGCTGGTCGCTCGGTTTTTTCTTTCTTTCCCCAGCTGTATGGAGGTGAAAATGACAAATACGCATCATGTGCACTAAAGGTGTGCCCTGTGATGTTTTGATGTGTGTAGACATCTATGGGATCTGAAAGAATTCCCACAATCAAGCTAATGAACATTCCCATCACCTATGTAGCTGGGCGTGGATGTGCGTGTGCACGTGTGTGTGTGTGTGCATGTGTGTGTGTGGCGGGAGCACGGAAGGTCTACTCTCTTAGTGAGCTGTAGTTCAGAATACGTCGACTAAAGCCCAGGACCTGTTCCTCTCGTCACTGAGTCTGTGATGTGTGACCTACCTCTCCTCTCTCCCCCCGCCCCCCAGCCCTGGATACCACCCTTCTCTTCTCTGATTGTGCTTGGCTTTCTCGGATCCCACAGGTAAAGTAAGATCTTGCAATGTTGTCCCTCTGTGCCTGGCTTATTTCATTTAGCATAATGTACTCCAGTTCCATCCGGGTTCTTGCAAATGGCCGGATTTCCTTCTTTCTGAAGGCTGGGGAGTACTCCGGAGTGTGTACATTGGAGTCGTCTATCCACGTGGTGACCTAAGTGGAGTCCGTATCGTGGCTACTGGGAATAGTGCTGCAATGAGTATGCCCGGGCAGATGTCTCCTCAACACTGACCTGGTGGGAGACAGCGATGTTCATGTGTTCCTTGTGTGTGTGTTGTGTGTGATGTGTTCTTTGTTGTGTGTGTTGTGTGCTATGTGTGACGTGTTCTGTATGTGTGTGTTGTGTGTGATGTGTTCTTTGTGTGTTGAGTGCTGTGTGCTGTGTGTGTGCTGACAGGTGATGGGAGCTGGTGAGAGGAGGAAGCTCCAGGAGACAAAGGAACTCAGCCTGCAGACTCTTGCTGATGGATAACGATAGAGTAACGCAATGGCGTGGAGACCGTGTAGCTGAATGGAGTACAACCAGACGTTTTACTGCACCTGACACGGCAGCAGCCCCTAGCCATGTGTGGCTAGGCAGCATTTGAAATGTGGCTCGTCCGACACTTAGCTCATTGGAGTTGCCCAGGTAAGCATAGACTAGCAGAGCCGGAGGCAGGAGCGAGAGCTGGGAGGAAGAACTGAGTTGCTGCTTCTGCCTCCTCTGCACCACCGCTGATGCCCCACAGAGAGAGTCCATCTGGTTCTCTCCGCCCAGGTAATGTGAGGTCTCCCCTGCCTCGTCGCCTGCAGCTAAGGTCTTGTCACTGGCATGAGCACAGAAGCCAAGATTGGAGACGGTGACAGAAGCTAATGGAGATTAGCTGTGCTGTTCATGGTTAACCAAAGCACAGGTGCTCCAGAGCCACCTCTCAAACCAAGTCAGCTCCTAGCCCCTCTCCCCTGCCCCGTTGCGGCCTCCTCCATCCTGCCCTAGCACTCCACAGCCCCCAGCTCCTCCTCCTCTCTGGCACATTCCGACTCCACAGCAGTTAAACCCTTTCCATAGGAGTGAGGTCATCTGTGGGAGGGGTGGCAAACACAGGGATGCTTGTCCTCAAGGTAACACACGGGGCTGGCGCCATGGCTCACTTGGTTAGTCCTCCGCCTGCAGCACCGGCATCCCATATGGGCACTGGGTTCTAGTCCCAGTTGCTCCTCTTCCAGTCCAGCTCTCTGCTGTGGCCCAGGAGGGCAGTGGAGGATGGCCCAAGTCCTTGGGCCCTGCACCCCCATGGGAGACCAGGAGGAAGCACCTGGCTCCTGGCTTCAGATCGGCATAGCTCCGGCTGTAGCAACCATTTCAGGGCCGGGGGGGTGAACCAATGGAAGAAAGACCTTTCTCTCTGTCTCTCTCACTCACTGTATCTGTCAAAAAAAAGGTAACACACCCATCCCCTTCCCGTTAACACATTATTCCCCTCCCATTAGCACACCCATTCCCCTCCTGTTAGCACACCCACCTCCCCTCCTGTTAACACACCCATCCCTCCCCCCGCCCTTTCCCCACCCCCTCTGCTGTCTGCTTCATTCTTTGGGTTGCCAATGAAAGAGGTGACATCAAAGCACCCACAAATCACCTCTACCAGCAGCACCCAGAGTGCGCATTGTCAAAGCACGTCCCAGGCTCTGACATTGGCCGACTCAGGACAAGCAGAGGACACCTAAGCCAGGGGTCCCCACAGCTGCAGCAACTGAATTCCAAGCCTCGCGTGGACTCTGGCGCTCAGACTCGGGAGCTGGTCCGCCAGGGGCACCTGCTTCGAAGGCTGAGTTCCGGATTCCCTGTTCCTTTGGAGTAAGGGAGGGATCCGAAGGACAAAGACTTAAGCAGTTTCCGTGTGTGATTCTGACAATGCGTTCTTCCTTATCCCAAATCCGAGCAGGTGCCACACCAGCAGCACCAACAGCACCCTGGGGTGCGATCACACAGTCCCCAGACCTGAACTTGGCTTCATCCATTCAGGCCCCTCCAAAGAGGACAGGCAGCCTCGCTAGAGATACAGAAATCTTCCTGGAAAGAGACCCTGCTGAGCCACTGCTGCCAGCCTGTCGGGGACCCGTTAGCTGAAACAGACAACAATGTAAGAGACAGCCTGCTGACCTACGGGGGCACGGGGGAGCGAGGAGCATGCAGGGCGACAAGGGGGCCACGTGGGAAGGCAGGCAAGCTATGAAGCCATCAACCAGGGAATGGGCCAATGACCGGCAGGACAAGCTGGCTTGTGGGAAGCAACTCGGACTAGACTAAGTTACTGGAATTAAGACTTATTCTATGCATCTGCTTTCCCACAATATGGTGCTGGGAGAGGAGTAAACAACTTCTACGCAGCTGCCTCTCGCCAACTTGACTGATAAGCTGCAGGAGCTGATCCTGCTCCTGGTTGGAGGAGAGCAGCGTGCTCGGCGTGTGGGTAGCAGAGTTGGGATTGGTGGAAGAGGACTATAAAGGAGGAGAGAGACAACATGCACCAAGAACATCCGGATAACATCTGAGCAGCCCCCGAGAGAGCCGGCCGGCGGTGTGCCGCTCCTCCGCGGAAGTGGGGGAAGTGGCAGGGGGAGCCGCCCCTCCACAGAGGTGGAGGGGTCGGCAGCCAACCCGGGAAGAACCAGCAGCAAACCCGGGAAGGGCCGAGCAGACAAAAGAACAGCGCAGGGTCCAGTGTCGTTCCTCCGTGAATGGGGGAGTGACACTGGCTCTCCTCCCTCTAAAAAGAGCTGAGCAGTCGGCTTGGAAGCTCACTCTCAGCAGCTCCTTTTGCTCCTTTCTTAAGGAACCCCACCCAGAGAGCAGCCCAGTGTCAAGGGAACCGACTGGCAGCGTGCTGTGTCAGACTCGGCCCCTGGTGTCCTCTTCCATCGGCTTCAGTGTCCCTGAGCGTTGACCAGTGCTGCTTCTTGCTCCTCACCACTGAGGACCTTTCTCTTGCTACCCTGATGCCCACTTCTCTTTCATTTAAAAGATTTATTTATTTGAAAGTCTGAGTTACAGGGAGAGGGGGAGAGATATCTTCCATCTGCTGGCTCACTCCGTAGATGGCTGCAATGGCCAAAGCTGGGCCAGGCCGAAGCCAGGAGCCAAGAGCTTCATCTGGGTCTCCCATGTGGGTAGCAGGGGCTCAAATACTTGGACCATCCTCTGGTGCTTTTCCCAGCCCATTACCAGGGAGCCGGATCAGAAGTGGGAAAGCCAGGCAGGGCTGGAACCGGCGCCCACGTGGGATGCCGGCCTTGCAGGCAGCGGCTTTACTTGCTACGCCACAACACCAGCACTGCCATTTCTCTTTTGAAAGGATTCCACCTGTGGAGAATCATGGCTCTGGACAGTGAGGGAGAGAGAAGAGAGACAATGGCAGCCGAGAAATGTAGTGATGGACAGTGCGTCTTATTCAGCATTCAGACCCCTGTCCGACCTGGCTTTGCCCCAATATTACCCCGTCTCCTAAAGCGCTGCTCGCACTACTTGACCTTGAGGATCCCTGAAGGTCAAGACTGAGCTGGACAACACCCTTAATGCACTCCTCTCTGTTCAGTCAACTGGAGAGGACTCCCGGCCCTGTGGGAGCTGCAGGTGGGCACACCCACCACACACCTCCAGGGCACACTGTCTTCAAAGCAAACAAACCCACACACTCGCTGTGCTTTTAAACTGCACACCCACGCAGTGCTCCTGGGGGCACACGGGACGGGAAACCACCGGAGAGGTGAAGATTTCGCTTTGACAGCCAAGGGGAACACACATCGCCCTTGACCCTGCACAGACAGGTTTCTTTTGCCTCAGACTGCCTACCCAGGCTCCTCATTCTTTCCTGGCTGTTAGCAAGCCCTGACCAACAGACAAAGACTTTATTAGCGCTGATAACATCTCCCAATGTTCCCGCCCTTTCTGTAAAGGTCCACGCGGACACTGCAGGCAAGAATCCTTTTCTGGCCCACCCCTCTGTGGTGGAGGAGTGAGGGGGTGTAAATGGAGTTTCTTCTCTCTCAAATTTGAAAATGTTGCAATCTGGACTCAGAGCTTCAGGAAAACGCTGCCAGCTGGAGAATAAATCCAGTCGGAGACTTGGCATCCTCTTCTTTGAGCTTCTGTCACACCTACCAACCATCGCAAAGCCCCCAGCCCGTGCTTAGTGAGCACCTATTTCAAACATGGCATCCCGGGGAACTCAGAGCCGTGTCGGGCAAGGTATCTGTCCTCCCTTGAAGAAACTGAGTTTTCCTTGAGCAGATCCCCTCCCCGGCACTCTGGAAGTGACCCGAGTACGCCCAGGGAGAACGCTCACACAGAGCACAACACTGTGGCCCTGGAGGTCATGGCCATGAGCAGAAGGAGGTCCTTACCAGTGGAGGGCAAGGTCATTGTGGGATGATGGGATTGGGAGGCCTCACCAATGTGAGCTTGCCTGGAGCTTAGAAGGATGATTTGGGTTTAGCTAAAAGGAGACAAGTGCAGAAGACATTCTGGGTAAAATCCCATGAGGCAGGGCGCCTGGTCAGAAGAACCCGGGAAGAGCTCCAGAGACATTGTATAGAATACCTGCACTGCAAAGGAGAGACTATGGAGCAGAGGTGAGAACCTTGTTTGACAATGTAAACTGAGGACCAAATATTACCCAGGAGCCCCAGGCTGAACTCTGTCCTCCTGGAGAACCATGTCCTAGATCTTCCTAGTGGTGAGAGAAGATTCCAGATTTGAGTCCATGGATAAAGTTCAGATCCAGATACACAGTGGGCACCTTCCAAATGGATGCCCACCCCACATGCATGGTTCAGCCTCCCTCCTGAGGACTGTTCTTCTACTGCTCACGTAGAGCCCGACACCCACCCTTACTGCAGGAGCAAGGCTGTCCCCTTCACTCCCCCCTCTCTACACAGCAGCCCCACCTGTTTTCCTGCCCCCAACCCATCATCGCCTCTGTACCTGTGCCCATCCAGCCTCCCACCCAAAGGAGGTAGGGGCTGGATACATTGAGGATTGTGCCCCCTTACCCTCAAATTTTCTCTCTCTCTCTCTCTTTTTTTTTAAGATTTTATTTATTTATTTGAGAGGTAGAGTTACAGACAGTGAGAGGGAGAGACAGAGAGAAAGGTCTTCCTTCCACAGATGGCCACAGTGGTTGGATCTGCACCGATCCGAAGCCAGGAGCCAGGTGCTTCTTCCTGGTCTCCCATGTGGGTTCGGGGGCCCAAGGACTTGAACCATCTTCTACTGCTTTCCCAGGCCATAGCAGAGAGCTTGATTGGAAGTGGAGCAGCCGAGACTAGAACCAGCACCCATATGGGATGCCAGCGCCGCAGGCAGAGGATTAACCTACTGCACCACGGCACCAGCCCCCTTACTCTCAAATTTTCAATTGCCCATCCCTATTAATAGCCACTTCAGTCCTCTAGAATCTCTCATCTTGAAACCAAAGCTCCCTTGTCCCCATTTCCACCTGTAACAACCACCCTACTCTGTATTTACTCCCTTCCTAGCCAAGCTGCCCCAGGGCTGCATACTCAAGCTTTCCCATCACTGTGTCCACAGGCAAACCACCCCCCCCACACACACACCACTGAGCACCAGTGACTCCCAGGTGACTAAATCTCACGAACTCTCTGATGCCTTGTGCTTGACTTCAGTAGCATTTGACCCATTAATCCCCCCTCCCTCCTTGAAGCACTCCCTCCTTTCTGTTCCCATGATGTCACTTCCTCCTGCTTTCCGACCAACTCTCTTGCTCAGCTTTTTTTTTTTTTTAATATTTATTTATTTATTTGAAAGTCAGAGTTACAAAGAGAAGAAAGGCAGAGAGAGAGAGAGGTCTTCCATCTGCTGGTTCACTCCCCAATTGGCCGCAATGGCCAGCACTGCGCCAGTCCGAAGCCAGGAGCCAGGAGCCTCTTCTGGGTCTCCCACATGGGTGCAGGGGCCCAAGCACTTGGGCCATCTTCTACTGTTTTCCCAGGTCCTAGCAGACAGCTGGATCAGAAGTGGAGCAACCGGGTCTCAAACCGGCACCCATATGGGATGCCGGCGCTTCAGGCCAGGGCATTAACCCGCTGTGCCACAGCTCCAGCCTCTCTTACTCAGCTTTTTGTGTCTTCTCTTTCTTGAACAAATCTTACTTGCTCCTTGCTCTTATTACATTTCTAAGCATCTTATATATTTTTAATTTTATTTTCATTTACTTAATTTATTCATCTATTATATTTATTTTGTCTTATTTAATTTTTATTTCCATTTTTTATTTATTGTATTTATCTGAAAAGCAGAGAGGCAGACAGACAGAAAGCACTCCCACCTGCTGGTTCATGACCCAAATGCCTGTAACAGCCAAGGCTGGACCAGGGCAAAGCCAGAAACCAAGAACTCCAAATAGGTTCCCTGCACGAGTGTCAGGGTCCAAGTACATGAGCCATCACCTGCTGCCTTCCAGGGTACACATTATCAGGAAGCTGGAGACAGGGGCAGAGCCTAGACTCAAACCCAGGCACTCCAGTAGAAGACTCGGGCAGTGATCCCAAGTGGCGGCTTAACTGCTGTAGCAAGCATCCACCTCCACCTGATATTTTTAACTGCTCCAATCCTCAGAAAAATCCTGTGACATGATGTTATTATTTTCCTATTTTTTCTGGATGAGAAATTGAAATTACATAGAGAAATGTTCCCCAGCTTCCTTAGCTAGTAACTGCAAATGACAAGGTAAAAACAGACTAGTCCTGAGTCTGTGCTGTTAAATATATAATGCTGGAGCTGGCGCCATGGCGTAGTGGGTAGAGCCACTGCCTGCGACACTGGCATGCCTTGTGGGCACAGGTTCGTGTCCCGGCTGTTCCACTTCTGACCCAGCTCCCTGCTAATGCACTTGGGTAAAGCAGTGGAAGATGGCTCAAGTGTTTGGGCCCCAGCCATCCATAGGAGAGACTCAGATGAAGCTGCTGGCTCCTCGCTTCAACCTGGCCCAGCCCTGGCCATGGCAGCCATCTGGAGAGTAAACCAGCAGATGGAAGATACCCCTCTCTCTCTCTCTCTCTCTCTCTCTCTCTCTAATACTGACTTTCAAATAACTAAATAAGTCTTCAAAATAAGGCCGGTGCCACGGCTCACCAGGCTAATCCTCCGCATGCAGTGCCAGCAATCCGGGTTCTAGTCCCGGCTGGGGCATCAGATTCTGTCCCAGTTGCTCCTCTTCCAGTCCAGCTCTCTGTTGTGGCCCAGGAGGGCAGTGGAGGATGGCCCAAGTGCTTGCGCCCTGCACCTGCATGGGAGACCAGGAGGAAGCACCTGGCTCCTGGCTTTGGATCAGCGCGGCATCAGCCGTAGCGGCCATTTGGGGGGCGAACCAATGGAAGGAAGATCTTTCTCTCTGTCTCTCTCTCTCACTGTCTAACTCTACCTGTCCAAAAAAAATAAAATAAAATAAAAAGAAGAAGAAGAAGAAGTGGGGCAGCTGGGACTCAAGCTAGCATCCATACAGGTGCTGGCATTGCAGGCAGCAGCCCAACCCACTGTGCCATAGCTCCAGCCCATCAGTAGTTCAATGTATATAACAAGTGTATTTCCACCTCATGCTGTATTTTAGGGAATCTGTGCCACACAGTCACTCAAGGACCCAGGCAGTAGAGGCCCCACCATCTCCTAACGACAGGAAAGGAAGAGAGAACAGAGAATCACACATGGGCTTTCCACTGTCCATTACCCCCGTGTTTTTATTGGAAATAGTCACGTAGGCAAGAGGGAAGGGAGAGATGGGGGAGCGAGCGGGGTCCTTGCTGAGCTGTGGAACCCGCGATGCCACACTCCAGATGGCAGTCTCCAGACTCGGCCACAGGCCCTCGGCTTGAGCACTGTACAGGAAGACTCCTCCCACTGGCACTCTTAGCCCAGACTCCATCCTCAACTCTGAGCACCAATCTCATATCTTGTTGCTACCTAACATCTTCAACAGGGTACCTCAAAAGTTTCTTACGTGTAACATATTCAAAGCAAAATCCTTAGAGTTCTCCTGCCACAATTTCTCTCTTCCTCCAACCTGTCTCATGGCAGTGAATGACACCTCCTTCATGTAGTCACTGCTATGAGTCTGGGAGTTATCCCTGTACCCTCCCCTAGTCCCTGTAGGCAACCTATCACCAAGTCTGGATGAGTGTATCTTCAAAATAACATTGCGTCTACCCAGACGTCTCCAGCACTACCCTTGGGCCTATGCCACTGCCTCTCCTGCCTAGACCACTGCCATGCCCTCCTGTTCTCCCTGTCCACCCTGTCATGCCCTGCAGAGCGCTCTCCACACCACAACCAGCCAGGGCTTTATATGGCCACTCTGCTCCCCATCGATGACTATCCACATTGCACAGGGTCAGGTGCAAGGTCCTTAACAGTGCCCACAATGCTCCTACGGCCTTCCCCAGCCACCTTCCAGAATGTTCTACCTCTCATTCCCCACATTCCATTTCCAGCCCTGCAGGCCTTGGGTTCCTTGAAAGTGTCATGCTCTCACCGGATGGAAACCTTCTTCCTTGCTACTCCCATTGCTTGGAGTACTGTTCTCCACGCTCGACCCCAGCACATCCTTCTCATTTGTGGGTCTCATCCTAAACGTCACCTCCTCAGAGACCTTCCACGAAACCTCCCACACAAAGCAGGCCCTCCTGGTGTGCAATCTCACTTCCTACTCTTCCTCTTACAGCACTTACTGCAATTCGTAAATACGTAACTAGGCACCTCTTGTGTTGACTTTTCCTTCATATCTTCCTTTTATAGAACTACCGCAGCTATGGTGGAACATGTGCCTGCTCTCCACTGTGTCTTCTGCACACCGTGCTGGCGTTTAACAGTCAGAAATCTCTGAAGAGATGAGAATAACCCCCTACCCCCAAACGTGCCTTTGATGATCAGTAGCCCCAGTCCACCACTGGCTCCCCACTCCCCAAACCTTCACTCCCCATCCACAGGGCCATGACAAAGGAACAATGATCTTTCGTTTTGTGCTTCTCCAAAGAACCTGCAGATCCCACGCCCTGGGAAGGCTTATGCTGAGCCTGGCTCCCAGGGGACTCGGACAGCATCTCCTGAAGCTAAACTGCTCCAGGTCCTGCAGTCTTGGCAGGGTCAGGGTCTCTGCATTCGTTTTTTGAAACCCGACTCGTTAATAACCCAACTCCTTAGCCCAGGGCACTAAGGACCTTCACAGCTGAGCCATCCTGCTTTCCCACTCTGTTGCTGCTACATCCCATTGTCATAAACTGAGCGGCTTGACAAGCACTGATATAGTGTAGTTGTAGAAGTCTGGAATGAGTCTCAGCGGACCAACGTGAAGAGGCTGGCAGCGCTGCATTCCCTTCTGGGGCTCCAGGGCAGAACCTCGTCCCTTGCCTTTTTCAGCTTCTGGAGGCCGGCTGCATGCTTTGGCTCACAGCCCCCTTTCTCCACCCTCAAGGCCAGCAAAGCAGGCTAAGTCCTTCCCACACCACGTGCTCTCTGGGAGTCTCCCTTCTGTTTCCCTCTTCCATGTAGAAAGACCAGCCAGACCAACCAGAGTCCACCCATCTTGAAGTCAAAGAATTGCCAACCTTGATTCCATCCACAACCCCTGTGCCCAGTAAGCCAGCGCAGTGGCAGGTTCATGTGTTAGGACAGGCACATCCCTGGGGATACCTGTGTGCTGCCTACAACTAACCTCTCTGCTTTCCATCCCCTACCCCCACCACTCAAACTCTGCATTTGAACCACAAAGAGCTGGAGACTTAGCAGCACTGTTCTGAAGAGCAGGGCTCTGGGGAGAATAAGGAGCAGGGACTCCAACAAGTGACCTCTGGAAGTCTCTCAAACAAGCTCTACCTGTGCTCCACTCCCTGCCGTGGTTCACCCAACGGCACCGGCAGCACGCTCGCCTGAAAATGACGGTAAGGCTGCCTGTTTCTCCGGGCCACTGTGAGCACGGTGCTGAGAGAGCCGGGATAGGACAGGAAAAGGAACTCGCTCTCTGACGCCAGGAGTCTGAAGCCGAATCTTGATGCCCAGCTTGACTGTGTGACGTCATCATAAGGTCCCTATAAACCTCCGTTTCCTCAGCTGTGCAGCGAAGGCATTAAAAGCGGCTATTCCGCAGGGTCACTGTAGGATTGAGCATCCGGCACACAGTAAGTGCTCCGGAAGGGGGAACCTGGGATTGCTACACTAAACACCCAGGACATCCTGGCTGCTCCTTGTTGTTGTATGGCTTTATTCCATTCATTGCCTGACAACCCTTCATGTACAGGAAAGCTGCCCTTGTGCCCTAGGCACAAGTAGGCAGTTCTGGCCCCGTGCACCCCTGTCATACCGAGCCTGCCTTTCTGTTACGGCTTCGTTGCCATGGCTGAGTTAAGGGCCTTGGACACCACCCTCCCTGCCACCAACAACACACACATTGGAGAGCAGGTTCTGTGTCCAGTCGTCTATCTATGTTCAGTGCCTGCTTCAGGACTTAGGAAGTGTAATGTTCAAGAAGTCTGGGGCCACTGCTGTGGTGAGCAGGGGAAGCCACTACCTCTGACACAAGCACCCCACATGAGCACCACTTGGAGTTCTGGCTGCTTCTCTTCCAATCCAGCTCCCTATTAATACACCAAGGAGGGGCTGGTGCTGTGGTGCAGTGGGGTAAAGCAGGTTCAAGTCCTGGCTGCACCTCTTCTGATGGCCTGGGAAAGCAGTAGAAGATGGCCCAAGTCCTTGGGCCCCTGCACCTGCATGGGAGACCTGGAAGAAGCTCCTGACTCCTAGCTTCGGATCGGCACGGCTCCAGCCATTGTGGTCATCTGGGGAGTGAACCAGTGGATGGAAGACTTTTCTCTCTCTCTGCCTCTGCCTCTCTCTAACTCTGCCTTTCAAATAAATAAATAAATAAATATTTAAAAGAAAAAAAAGATAGAAGCTCTCTGTCTCTTCTTCTCTCTCTGTAACTCCACCTTCCAAATAAATAAAACACATCTTTTTTTTTTTTAAAGGAAGAGAGTGAGTTCTTCCCTCCACTGGTTCACTCCCCAGACGGCCACAACAGCCAAAGCCAGTTGCCTGGAGCTTCATCTGGGTCTCCCATGTGGCTGCAGAGGCCCAAATACTTTGGCCATCTTCCGTTGCTCTCCCAGGACATTAGCAGGGAGCTGAATCAGCAGGGACGTGAACCGGCACCTGTATGAGATGCTGGTGCTGCAGGCAGCAGCTTTGCCTGCGGTACCACTATGCTAGCCTTTTCCCTTTTTTAAAGATTTAGTTATTAAAATAAAAATGCGTTGCTTATTAAAATTAAAAATGTTGGCTGGTTGAAGAAACATAGTGTTGTATGTTACTATATAGAATTGCCATAATGTAGAATATTTGCTAATTTATTTGAACACATCTAATGCCACTCTACTCTCTGTTCAGGATGGTGAGGGCCCACCGGTTCTCCAGGATAGCATTCCCTGGGGTTCAAGCAGAACTGGCTCTCTGGGACAACTGTGGCCTGAAGGCAGGATTTCCCCCAATCCAGCCCTGTTTCCGGAGGAGTCCCGGGGGTGTCCCTTAGACCCCACTTGCCTATTGTCCGCTGAGGGACTTTCATTCTTTGGTTCAGCAACCAGGCCCTGCAGAAAAAGTCTGCCCCAAGCAGAACAGGGCTGAAAATCATATTTTCACGGGATGTCAAACCTCCTCTCCTACCTTAAATGAAAGGTATTATTTCTGAGAGGAGAATGTCACACTCCACAACCAAAATTCTGCTTCCTCGGCAAAAACCCCGGCAGTTTCTCTGCACGGCTGGCAGCTCTGCACCCAAGGCCAGTGCTGGGGAATTCACCAGGCCCAACGCAAATCACAGAAGCACAAGCCCCTCCGTGATTAAAACAAGGGCGAGCAAACCACGGCAGCCAGCGTTAGCTGTGCAGGAACGAGGGGGAGGGGAAGGAGATCTGGTCCAGACACCACCCAGGACACACAACAGGTCTTAAGCCCTCTTGGGAAATCTGCCCATCACTTTGTCAAATAAACAAATTATCCCCAGCTCAGCAACCTCAGGGCCTTTCCTGTAACAGATGCCATCCTGCCCCCTTCGTCTTTGGTAGACCTGAAAATATATCCTTAACTGCCAGGAACCCATCCGGCCCTTGTCCGAGCAGCTCACGCTGGAGGCAGGGGCCTCCTCCAGATTCACACACACTGAACCTGCCCTAGGTTGGAAAGCTTTGCACACAGCTGGGGAGGGTGGAGAAGGTGTCAGGCAGAGCCTGGATTCGGTGAATGCCAAACTGCCTCCACTTTCTAATGAGTGAGAGAGAGCAGGTCGGAAAGCAGCCTCTGTCCCCTGAGCTTCCTGGAGCCGCAGCGCCTGGGCGTGTGGCCTGCGGGCTGATCTCGCTGCAGGTCCCCGGGAGTCGCAGCAGCCCTAGCAGCTGACTGAGCTGGCAGCTCTGAGTGAGGGCCCCTCTAGTCTGTGGCCACATCTTCTCACGCGGCAAGGGCTCAGGACCTTCCTGTCCTCCTCAGCCTCTCCCAAAGGCTCCCGTCCCCTTGCCAGGGAGGTAAGTGTGCTCTGGGCATAACCCACGTGATTGGCTCAGGTGTATATGTCTTCTGGGTGCCCAGGGGCTATGCCCAGGTACAACCTGCTCCAGTCTGATGCTCTCTGTGTTAAAGATCTGGCTGTTCTGCGTCCAGGAGGCCAGATGCTTAGCCAAGATGGGATCGGGTATTCTCCCACTTGTGGCCTACAATCTCTCTTGGCCACCACCCCCACCGCACCGCAGGCACTTCCCCACCCAAGCACCCAGATGGACGACGCGGTATGCCGTGTCCGCCTGGGAAGGCTGGCTAGATCTCCTGGGGCTTCGCCTCCTCCAGGAAACTCCCAGCGACAGAGTGTCCTCCTTACCAAGGGCTCTGCACTCAGAAAGCCAGCCTGCGTCTCCACCACCTCACTCCATCGCTTGCCCTGGAGCTGTATGCAAACATTTGCTTTGATTTGTAAAATGATCCATATAATTAGGGAAAAAGAGTTAAATAAAGGGACTGATTTCAGAGAGCAGGCTCTTAATGACACTAATACCTGACAAAAGGGGTCATTATGATGGGCTAATGGGCCTTGCCTGGCATTCGGCTCTCTCAGGACACAATCCAACACACTCAATTATCTGCTAATCAGGGCCATTTTGTCAGAGGTTATTGCCTGAAGTATCAATTATAGGAACATTATTAATACTTTATGGAGAAACCACTTGCATGAAAGTGTTAAACTTACGGGGCGACCCTGCCGTCTCCCTCTCCCCACTCAGATCCAAAACATCAATCTCTTTTTGCCCCCACCTAGATCCCCAGCTGGGGCCTTTCATGACCCATCAGGTCTACTGGGAAGGAGCCAGGGCCATGGTGATGTTCCCAATCCTGTCACCTGTGACGGAGTTGGCAGTCCCAACTCTTAATGCCACCAGCTGGCAACAGTGGCTTAGCCCAAAGCCAAGGCTCTACCGACTCAAGATTCGGAGGGAAGCGGGGCATTGTGGGCTGCAGGATCCGGTCAGTGTGTGAATGTTTTTTCTCCTCCCCTCCTCTCCTCTCCTCTCCTCTCCTCTCCTCTCCTCTCCTCTCCTCTCCTCTCCTCTCCTTTTTTTTCTCTTCTCTTCTCTCCTTCCCCTCCCCTCCCCTCCTCTCTCCTTCCCTCCCCTCCTCTCTCCTTCCCTCCCCTCTCCTCTCCTCTCCTCTCCTCTCCTCTCCTCTCCTCTCCTCTCCTTTTTTCTCTCTTCTCTTCTCTTCTCTTCTCTTCTCTTCTCTTCTCTTCTCTTCTCTTCTCTTCTCCTCTCCTCTCCTCTCCCCTCCCCTCCCCTCCCCTCCCCTCCCCTCCCCTCCCCTCCCTTTCCCTCCCCTTCTCTCTCTCTGTCTCCAGGAAGTGGGAAAGAGGGGGGCAGGAGCTGCCTTGCTTCAGGACACTGTTCATAACACACAGAATCTACACTGCTCCCTAAAAACCACTTCTCCATGATGGACACATGGGTTTTTTAACCTTTAAGGAGGCCCCGTCCAGCACGGAAACAGGGGGTGTCTGAAAGGCGCTATGATGTGATGGAGAAGCCAAAACATGCAAAGGACTTTTGAGTCACATCTCAGTCCTACCACTCACAGGCAGCAGATTCTTGGACAACTCAGTCTCCCTCTCCGGGCTGTGGTTTTCCAGTGTCCTGGGACACATTGAATTGCAGTGGGTTGGAGAGAGGGGAGTAGGCTATAGAATGCCAGCTGCACCAGCTGCTAGCCAAGCAAACTGGAGCAAGCTATCAGGCCTCTTTGGACCTCAGTTCCTCCCATGTGGGATGGTGATAGTTACAGTCATAGGCTAGAGCTCTAGCAAAGGCCTGTGCTCATGTGTGTGATACCTGGCACATGCCACTCACAGGGAGGTGGAAATACGTGTTTCTCAGTGCCCATCAGGGTGAGCAGGAAGCATCACAGGAAGCGAGATCTCTCTGCTCTTCCACTCCTGAGTAATTCGACGATTGCCAGTGGAAGTGAACTGACTTTCCCAGTTGGGGAAGGGGATGGTAGTGGTCCCTTGAAACCTGTGCTCTGGCATCGCTCTGCTTTCGGGAATGGCTATGACCTTCATGTCCACGGCCCCGCAGGCCAACACCTGCCCACTGCCATCAGGATCATCAGCAGAAGTGTCCCTTGGGAATCTCCTATCATATGGTGGGTAGGTAGATTTTAGTTCCATCGAAAAAAAGGTACAAAGAGGACATGAGACTTTGCCACGTCACGGTCTCCCTCATCTTGTTAACCCTACTCCATGGCTTAGGAAACAAATTGAAAACCTGGCTGCATTCCTGCTTTTGCCAGTGACTGCCGAACACCCCTTATGAGTTGAGCAGCGTGACCACGGTGTGAAAGAGGGAGGCCGGCTAAACAATAGATGAGTTCAAGCAGAGTGTGATCTGTATGACTGGAAGGATCTGTGTACCTGTGTCTAGAGCTTCCTCTGGTTCCTGGGTCCTTGACAGGCAGGGAGTCCTTTACTATGGGAAGCAAGCCCAGGTGCAGGAGTGCCCCAAATGCACTCACGGTTAGAGTCGCCAAGTCCCAGGGGTCATCTCCAGTCAATGGAATACAGACGTCACAGAAAGGAACTTTAGCTGTGACTGGGAGGTTTGTGGCCAAGAGTCTTCACCTGGAAGGAATTTACAATGCAGACACAGACCGTGCACCTGCTCGCCTGGAGACCAAAGAGCAGACTGAAGGCGCTGGGTTGACGTGAGCAGAACCCAGTCCAGTGAAGAGGGATGACCAGTGCTTCAATTCCGTGTCCCCTGGTGTGGCCAGAAAACAGGAGCCCTCACTTACAAGCCAAGGGCGAGGGACAGCCTGACCCAGGGCGCAGTGGTAGCAAGTGTTGGACAAAGGACGGAAGGTGCTGGGCATCCACCCTGCCGACCCTGGAGGACGGCTTATGAACGTGCTGTTTGGTGGGCCTGGGTAATTAGTGCTTGTGTTAAGCAGTTACGGGGTTAAGTGCTACCAGGGGTTTGATCTGGGCTGACAAAGTCAAAGCTGTGGAGTGGGGTGGTTGCCTAGCAACAACACCTGTAGCACACTAAGCAGCCGGTCAGCTTTGTCAACTTGGTGCAGGGGCAGAGTAGAAGATGGGAGTGAGGGAGGTTTTGGGGGGCACAGGGATGGAGAGCTGGACAGCTGGGCCTCAGGGTGGAAGGGTGTTTTTTTGAGTCCCCCTAGAATGGCTTTACGTCTGTCTTCCTCAGTGAGAGGGAGGCAGACGGGCAGTTCCAGCTGTGAGTCCAGCAGAAGTCTCCCAAGTCCTGCCCTTGCCTCTTCCTAACCAGTGCCGAGTAAAAGTGGAACCCCCTCCCTCCACCCAAGTCCTCTCTCCAGTAGCACTTTGGGATCTAGCGATTGGGAGGGGGAAGTGGGAGAGGTGCTTTGGTGGGTTTGTTTTCAGATTCCAGAAGAATTGAAGAGCAGAGACCCTGGGAGGGTCAAACCTTTCTCACCACCTTCCCACACATCCCTACGGACTTCCGCTCCTACATGCCTGAGATGTGGCTGGAAAAGGGAGCCAATTTGGGGAACACCATCTGCCTCTGCCTTTGTGCAATCCATGGTCCTGCAAGCCCCTGACTCTTCCCAGAACTCCCACAGTGCCTCTGCGTGGGGTGGGGAGCCAGCGATGTACCTTCTACGAGGGGACAGTTCAAAGTGTCTCATTAGCTGTCAGAGGGCTCTGGGTCAGTTCTACCCCTGAACCACAGAGCCCCTGGCCTAAACCTGTCCTGAGACTCCGTATTCTCATCCGTGCACTGGGAGACCATTCATTCTATCTGCCTCACTTACCTTACGAGGATCAATGCGACAGTTGCAGGAAGAGCACGTCCCAGAAGCTACAGAGCCTCCCACACATGTAAGGCACCAGGACCACAAACCACCGCCCCTATACCTGCTCTTTCCAAAGGGCATGAGCCAGTTGCACTTGGTCGGTCCAGTGTGCAGGTAGAGGAGGAGCGCATGGCCCTGTTGCTGGGTAACTGGGTGGAGGACTGGCTCTCAAAGGGACCTAGTCAGTGCTTCTATTCTAGGTTCACTGGTTCAAATCCAGCCCTAGGCCAACAATTACTATAATCACTGGGTTTGGAATTCAGAGCGTTTGACTTTCCAAAGAACTTTGCTTATCTCTGATCTACTGAGGTTTTACCATAAACGTATACCTGCGTTCCTGGCAAGAGACTGCAGAACCTGGCTCACAATCCCAAACCCCTATCTGCCCACCTTCCCCTCTGCAGGACAAGGCTACTCCTGAAGGATCTCGAAAGGCAACCTCATGGCTGAGGGGCCGAGGCCCTCGCCTTCTGGGCTGGGAAGTAAGCATGGGCATGCCTGGCCACAGCTGCCACCGCCCATCCTACCCCAGCCTCCTGCACAGCTGAGAAGCAGCAAAGCTCTTTCCACACAGCAGCGAAGCCAGTTCCTCCGCCCACATCTGATTACAGAGACGTGTATATAAATGTATTATTTTTTCAGAACCCAGCACATTTAAGTCCCATCCAGGCTGAAATAAGCAACACACCAGCCCAGAAAGCACCAAGACTTCTGGGCAATTTTGTGGGCTTCCTGCCCATGTGGCTATGGACTCTGCACACACCCTGCCACACCCAGGGCGCAGACACTCGGCACCCGCACACACATGCAAGCCGCTCCCACGTGGCTTCCCCATTCCTCGTGTTGCATGGTTATTTTCATGCTCTGGGTTATATTTAACTCAAGTCATAATATTTGGGGGGGTTGGAAGCCTGCTGTTTCACCAAGAAAGGCATTTAAATATTCTCAGTTCCAGAGAATTCCAAGGGCTCTGGGAAGAGAGTGAGGCACTTGCCCCAGATTTGTCTGACACATCGTGGTCACGTGGACTCCATTAGTGGATGACTGAGGCTCTGAGCAGGCAGCCTAAAGGAGTGTTGTAGAAACGATGAAGAGGAGTCTGTGAGTGATGTCAGCGGGAGGCTGACGCCTCTGGGGGTCCCAGGGACTCGCCCTGCACATCCCCACAGGGAGGGAAGCTCTAATTGGCAATATTGCCTATCTTGTCATCACCCCACCTCCTACAACCGATACCAACCTCAGGGCACGCAGAACGAGAGTCCCACTCTTGGTGCCTCTGACAAGGCAGGAAAGCATCCCAACAGAGCCCCACGGGGGCAGGGGGAGTCCTTGTTTCTCCGCAAGGAAGCCCTGGTGAGGTAAAGCACTGGTTGCCCACACAATGTGGGAACAAGTATCACATCTGATCCCTCACGGTAGGAGGATGTCCTTGAGGACATGAATAGGCGCACCTGTTTCCAGACTTCTGGGACACACTGGATGCAGTGCCTTAAATCCCAAGTCTCCAAGTCTATTTTCTGAAAGATCTTTCTAGAACATACATTTCTCTGGGAGACTCAGCCCCACTCCTTCCGCATCACTTCCCCTAGCAATGGAGGGCAGTTTGGGCCAGTTCCAGACTACACGGTGGTGGAGTCTGTGAGTGGACAGAGTGAGGCCAGGCAGGATCGCAGCAGCGCTTACCTGATGTATCCAGATAAAGGCAGCTCTCTACACTGGAAGGGAGGAGGAGGAGAAGCATGATGGCCCAGGGTACCAGCACCAACCAATCCCCACATCATCTGCCACAGCGCTGGCTGAACTTGGGGGGTCCTCTTGCCAGGTGGAGGGTCCAGGAGTTGGTCACTTGGGGAGCAGGAGATGAGGGCTACCCCAGTCCCCAGCCATCAAAGGCCACCATCTCATCGCCAGCCTGAGCTTAAGCACTAAAACCAGCATTTGCCTCACATTCATAGGAACTGACATATGGTATAATTTTTTTAAATCTTCCAAGTTCCCTAGGCAGCTTTGACGTGAATATTAATACTAACATAATTTCATGATGATTAGAGAACACAATTAGGGGCTATTAATAATGACACAAATAATGACATTTAAGGCCTCATTTTAATTTGAGTAATATTCTGTCTGGTGGTATTTAAACAGCTCTGTCTAGCACAATTAGTATAGTGCTGGGGTGCAGTCACTCCTCACAAAATCCGTCAGTCCGGCCTTACCATCCCACCTCCATGGCCAGGGAGATAGACAGGGGGATGGCATTCCACACCTGAGAGGCACTCAGAAAGAGCCTCTGCTCCAGCCAGGGCCTGGCCCCGCAGACAAAGGGCCTGGAGGACAGAATTTGAGAGCCCACACTGGGAAAGACCAGTGTGACTGCCTTGGAGTGCACTGGACGGTGAGTTGTTACAGCCCCGGGTACCACACCTCTGCAAGAAGATGGGTGGACTGTGTAGGCTTCCACATTTCCAACTGGAATCAGCCAAACCCTGCTGGATCTGCAGCCTGTGGCTTCCCACGGGGTCCCAGAAGCCTCTCTCCGCCCTCTCCTGCAGTAGCATTTCTCCTCATCTGCCATCACATAGAACCTGTTCTATTGACCCATTGGATTGCCTGCCTTCCTCTCTATCAGACGGCTCACACCTTGGGGGGGAAGGGAGCTGCACCTAATTCCTTAACCCTTAGCTCCTAGGTACACAGTTGGCACCCAGTAAGTTGATTGCCTTCTATCCACTGGGCAAGTGTTGAAGGTGGGACCCACGACAGCATTATACTTAGCTCTGAGCTGCATCCTTTGGATATTCATGAGTGATAGCAGACATGTGAGAGGTGAATGGACTGGAGGTGGGGTGCACAGAGCAGGGGCATCTGAGAAATATGAAACAGGCAGAAGCCAAGGGCACCCAAGGTCCTTAACTTATGTGTTAATCAACTGAGGAAAATATACCTGAATTTCATGCTGCGTTTTGGAGCTGCAGACTGAATTTTTGAATGAAGAAAACTGGTAGATAAGCCTGGACTAGCCAGGTTTTCCTCCAGTTCAGATCTCTGGAGGAGAGAAGAACCGAAACAGCAAATGTCCTGGAGAGGATGGTGAATGAAGGGTGGGTGGAGAGGATGGAGAAAGAGGAGGAGGAACGAGGAGGAGGAGGAGGAGGAGGAAGAAGAAGAAAAGCATATTTGCGCCGGGCACCTTGGGTACTTAACACCCACCAGCTTCTTTGATCCTCTCAATAATCCCATGAGATACTCACATATACTGTTATTATTCTCATTTCACCAATGGTGAAACTCAGCTTCAAAGAAGTTGGTCATGTGTCTGGTCACACAGCAGTGCAGGCAGCTGAGCCAGACTTCAAACCCAAGTCTGTCTGACTTCAGAGCCCAAAGCTAAGCACACACTGTGCTAGGACAGTTGACTGGGGAGGATTAGGACCATGTGGGATGCTTATGTCATGGGGCGGGGGTGGGGAGCACGGGGCCGCCTGCTGATGGACATGATAGACGAGGCAGCCTGCTGGTGTCCCTTCCTAAGGGTCCTTCGGGGTCTGCGGGGAGACATGCAAATCCACTGGCCAAGGGCCAGCACAGGCAGCCCTAGAGCCGATGAAAGCAGGAGGCTGGTGCCCTGGAGTGGGGGGGGGGCCCACCGGCCATGCCCAAAGACACAGTTGGCAGGTAGCCAACTCCAGCACAAGCCGACGGTGTTTTGGCAGAGGCCAGTGAGGCTGCAGAGGCTGGGGCAGGGTCTGCGAGCAGTGGGGGGAGTTAAGTGGAACCTTTTCTGGGTAATTGGCTCTATCTGTGATAGGACCCCCTGCCAAGCCCAGGCAGGCCCTGGCCTGACATGCCGTAACCTGTCTGGAGCCTGCTCGGTAGTAGCAGAGCGGCTGGTTGACAGCAAGCTGGGAATTTTGCTGCCAGACTCCCCTTCAGCTGCAAGCCTCCTTTTGTGTGAATGCCTGATGGGTAACTCGGGGAACCATCTGAATCTACGCCAGCAGTGGTGTCGGCACAGCAGTAACGTGGCCAACAGGCGGACAGAGCTGACGGAGGAGGGGGCATGAGCGGTGGCTCCGCACTGAGCCTCTCTACTCACCAGCGGCCACCTTGGTGCCTCAAGTTGGTACCCACCACACCCCACGATGCCACGCACACACAAGTAAACAGGTGCAGAGATCAGATGGGCGCTGGCCCCACGTCAAGGGGTCCCTTGGAAGCCCTGAAGCTGGGCACTCATCTATTTCTCCCTCTTTTCCTTCCAGTTCCTTTCTTCATCCACACAGCCTGGGGTTCTGCCCACACACCCCTCACCCCCCAGCAGCCCCAAGACAACAGTGGGAAATGTCACCTGCTTTGATGGACAGGCCCCGACCACGTCGGGAAGCAGCTGTAGAGGGCACTCAGAGGTTCCGCAAGGGGCGTGGGGCAGTTGCAGGTACAGATCAACCACAGCATGGAGACGGAGCTGCCTGGGACCCAGGAGGGGCAAAGAAGCAGGGCAGTGCCCCGAAAACAAGTGCAGAGAGGGGCTGAGCCGCCCCGCCCGGGGCTCCTGTCTAGGCTCTGCAGTTGCCTGTCGCTCGGCAGTTGTCTCTGGCCCATCGCCAGTCCACTGGCACTGCTCACCAGGAGTGAGATGCACAGATTCCACCCTCCCAGTTCCCACGGCTCAGCAGGGGCACCCTCGCCACCACACTGCCCTGCCCTTAGACCTCGTCCTTCTCACACCCTGCTATAGACACCACTCTCGGAAGTTCGTTCTCAAAGGGTAAAGCTTACTGCGTGTCAAGCATGAGGCTAAGACATCCCATGTGGTATTTATTTGATGCAACAATCCCATGCAACAATTTATCATTCCCATTTTCCATTTGAGGAAAATACACAGTTTCCCCCCCTGTTACATTGCTAGGGGAAAACAGAGGCAGGACTCCATGTCACCACGCTTCATCATAAGTCAAGAGTAACAAGGATCACATCATACTTAATCTCACCCCAAAAAATGTTTAGGGTCAGGGTCAGGTTAAGCCATCACTTGCAACGCTGGCATCCCATATCCGGATGCCAGTTTGAATCCCAGATGCTCTGTTTCTGTGCCAGCTCCCTACCAATGTGCCTGGAAAATTAGCGGAAGATGGCCCAAGTCCTTCAGCCCCGGAACCCACATGGGAGAGCCGGATGGAGTGCCAGGCTCCTGGCTTCAGCCTGGCCCAGCCCTAGCCAGTACGACCATTTGGGGGAGAGAATCAGCAGATGGAAGATTCTCTCTGTCTTTCCCTCTCTCTGCAACTCTGCTTTTCGAGTAAATAATAAAACCTTAACAAACAAACAAATAAAAGAGGTCATTTGGGAAAGCACCTAACAGACTCTCTACAAGGTGAGTGTCCTGGCACGGACAGCACTGATCACTGCTTCCTGCACTGTGGCTCCCCAGGTCCTCCAGGAACCAGCACATTCCCACAGGTATCACATCCTGTCAGTCTCAGGTGCCTCCTAAACACCTTGCCAAGTGCCAGGCATTGTTGGTGCTCGATACACGGCTTTAGAATGCACCCACTGAAGCGGGGACCAGTGCGGGATGTCCCAGAGGGACTCCCCAGCCAGGAACGGTGGACGCAGGTGGCTTCAGAATCTCCCTCCTGCAGAGCCCAGAACCTGGATGGTCTCCTTGTGCACAACGCAGGACGCTCTCTGCCCACGCTCTGCTCACGGTTACCAGCAATGTCAGCGCGCGGTCACACTGGCTCCTCAAATGCCTTTCCAGCCTCTCCCCTCACATTTGCCTCCTCCAAATTATTTTCTTCCAGGGGTCTGGCATTTCCAGTCCACACCAGGAAGCTGAAGTTCTCGGACAGCCCCAAACCACAGCTGCCACTGGTGGAGAAGTCAACCCGGCAAATAGAAATGTCACTCAATCATTTCTCGGCGCTTTCCTCTCATTGCCCTTCCCCACCGCATATAATGAGAAATTCTTTTTGCCCAAATATTGTTTGAATTTCAAATACACAATTTCCCTGGGGGTGACCAGATGAAAAGAGAAATCTGGTTTGCAACATAAGACCTCTATGCGGAAGTTGCATTGAGCGAACACCGAAACTAAATTTTTATTGAGCTCCTTGAAATGACAGGAGCACATCAAGGCAACCCAGCTCCTTTCCCACTGTGGTGTGCTTAAATTATTTTAAGTGAACACCAAGGAAGCACCCTCGAGGGATGGGAAGAGAAGGAGAGGATTTTAAACGCAGCGGGCAAAATGATAAATCTGCTCTTGGTGTCTAACCTGTTTCCAGCAGCTCCCCCAGCACAGCGCCTCTCTGTGCAGTCCTGCCTGTCGGCAGCTGGGGTTCATAAGCAGGGGGCTCAGAGGCTGGGGTGCTGAGAGCCCCTAGGGAGAGCATTCTCCATCATGACTGCGTTAGAATCACCTAGAAAGCCTTAGGGGAAAAATATTCATGTCCAGACCCCACCCTTGACAAATTGAATGAGCGCCAGTGTGTAAGGCCTGGGGACCTGAGAATTTCACTCAAAGTTCTCAGATCATTTAAATGTGCAGCCAGGGTGGGATATCTGTGTACATTTGAAGGCTGTAACCCCACCCACCCTCTGAAATGGCAGGTACATTTTTGCATGCATGAGAGTACTTGTGTTGTGCTGGGACGAGGGCTTGTTAACTTTCAGACAATTCTTAAAAATGTTTGCAACCCAAAACAGGTCTCAGTCATACTTGTCCTAGCTTCCTTCCAGCTGGGAAAAAGCTATGCGCCTAAGACTTTGTTGTTAAGGGCTCACTGTCAATGAGGAAACAAAAGATCTCTGGGTCCTACAGAGAGAACCCTTACTGATGCAAAACCCAGTGATAAGAAGGTGTCAGCTGGGGGTGGGCAGACAGGGACACTGACAGGTGGCAAAAGACCCACTGAGATGCAGAGCGAAGGGTTCTTGCAGGGTAAAACTGGGCACTCGGTGTAATTTGTGATGTGGGCAGCCCTGCTTGCGACTCAGCCGACAGCTGTGCCCGGCTTGGCCTCTGAACGTGGACATCGGAAGCCAAGTCCATGGAGAGGGGCGACTGTCCAGGATCTCTTATTTTGGAAACTCCGAATTCATGCCTGATGTCAGCACTGGATACAAGCCGTCAGCTGGTAAGGGCGCGGTGAGGTGCCCGAGGGCGGTGGGTGGGAGACAGTCCCTGTAGGACCTGCAGCAGCACCAGCACTTGGTGTTAGTAAAGTCAGGGGGGGCTTAAGATGTGTGCAAATATCTCAAGCGGGCTCTAAGGGAAACGAAGGTGGCACATGGAGGGAGAGAGATCTATTCCCCAGCCGCCCCCACCCCCGCCTGTAGCTCTCCTGCAGCCACTGGACGCCATTCTGTTACGATTGGCACCTGCCACCCCCTCCTCCTGGCCCCCAGCGGCCTGGCTGGAGCGACACATTTGGGCTCTGCCAGCCTGCAGTCAGCCCTGCCCACGGCACTCCCCTCTCCCCTCGCCAAAAGGCAAGGGGGCCGGCTCGGGGCTTCCTCGCCGCCGAGTCAGCTGCCTAAGTGCTCAGCCCGGCTCATGAAAGGGCCCCTCTTCCTCTCTTTTCAGCCCTGCGCTCTAATTTATCCTCCCCTTTGATAACCAACTCCAAACACATTCAGTTGAGGCCGGGCCATCAGTGCACAAAGGCCTGTGCTCTCCGGCTGAATGCAGCACTTCACTCTTGGGGGGATTTCTATAGAAGGCAAAATCCACCAAACAAGCTATTACACTTAAATCAGACAATGCCCGAGGTGGCCGCGCGGAGACCGGCGCTAATGACTCAGCTAGCAGCGGGCCTCCCTATTTGGAAGCTCTGCCCCAGCATGGGACAGCAACCCGCCGCCCTTCCCAGCCTCTGCTGGATCCCCCTCCTCCTGCCCCCGCACTAGAAAGGTGACCCTCTGTGTTTGTTCTCTGAATCCTGAGGGCTCACTCCCCATAGGCCCACTTGGACTGACCCCTGATTCCCTCTTTGCCTGGGCAAAAGAACGGAGGAGTTAAGTGCGGGCTGCTCACTTCTCTCTCTCCTCCATTCTGAAGATGAAGAAACCATGGTAACTGTGGAAAATCACAGAGGCGGCCGGTCGGCAGAGCCAGGATTAGAACCCTGGTCTCTCATCTCACTCCATTAGCATAAGCACGAACATAAATGAGGTGACATGCGGAAGGCGTTAGGCAAGATTCCTAGCACACGGATGCACGAGAAAAATGTTGGCAGCTTGTATCTGTGGTAGTAGAGGTTTCTGCTGCCACTCGTCTGCTCACAGCGTGCAGGGGGCCTGGCACAGGACAGCGAACGTGACGCAGCACCGTCCTCCAGAGCCAACGGGAGGTTCTCCCTGATCAGTAGGCATCGCAGTACGGATGGTAAGTGACGGCACAGGGAAGTCAAAAGGTGCTTCACACAGGCCCCAGGTAGGGTGTCTAATCCAGACTCCCCGGGAGCTCAGGGAGGAGAGACCGCTGTCTCAGCCTGACAGGTGATTCAGAGTTAACAGGTTGGTGTGGATGAGGGTTTTGTGGCAGAGGGAACAATTACATGTGCAAAAGTGAACTGAAGGTCGGCACCGCGGCTCACTAGGCTAATCCTCCGCCTTGCGGCGCCAGCACACCAGGTTCTAGTCCCGGTTGCCCCTCTTCCAGGCCAGTTCTCTGCTGTGGCCAGGGAGTGCAGTGGAGGATGGCCCAAGTGCTTGGGCCCTGCACCCCATGGGAGACCAAGATAAATACCTGGCTCCTGCCATCGGATCAGTGCGGTGTGCCAGCCACAGCGCGCCGGCCGCAGCGGCCATTGGAGGGTGAACCAATGGCAAAGGAAGACCTTTCTCTCTGTCTCTCTCTCTCACTGTCCACTCTGCCTTTCAAAAAAAAAAAAAAAAAGAAAGAAAGAAAGAAAATAAATAAATACATAAATAAAAGTGAGCTGAAGGCAAGCTGCATTTAAGGAAATGAAAAAATGTCAGTACACCTGGACAATGGGGTCAGACGGGGTGAGGCTGGGGCGGCTCAGGGAGGGAGCCATGGCCATCTCACGACGCTCCTGGACAGCCATTGAGAGGGGACTGGGGTTTACCAGGAGGTGTAAGGGATGATCTGTAACATGGGAAGACACCGGGACCTACTACATGGGCTGAGAGGGAGCAAAGGGCGCAGCAGGGAGACGAGGCAACAGGTGGGGCACCACGACGTTCCATTCCAACACAGGACCAGGCTCCAACCTGGATCCCCAATAGGGCCCACTATTAAGAGAACTCATGAAAAGGAAAGATGCTGAAAGCAGAGAGCTGTGGCCACAGGCCTGGGGGAACAGAGCGGGTTTCCCTGGGGTCACTATGCTGCAGACACAGCAGCACCCTGCGGTGAGGTCAAGGTCCCTTCCACCAACCACATATGTGACCTTGGGCAACCTCCACTTCCCCATCTGCACAATGAGGACATTTACCAAGTAATCAGTAAACTGCCTTGCAGTTCTCACATTCTGTGCTTCCATTACTTGAAATATATATCCTATATTTTTATTCTAAGATGCCTTGTTTTGCATTTTAATGTTTATAAAACCAGGACAAAATGGTTCTCATCTTATAATAGAGCAAACTCAGCTCATGAAAATCAGGTATCCTGTACAATGATCAAAGGCATTGCCTCTTCTGCATTCTTGCCATTCAGCCCAAGAAAGGCCTGGCTGTGACGCCAGCCCGAAAACGCTGCGTGTGAGCTCTGTTCCCTGCTGCCCTGCCCCTTCCTGGTGCCTCTGCACAGAGCCAGATCTCCAGGAAATGCTCTGTCCCAGGCCCTCCACCCTCAGGTCTGCAGGAGTGAGGTTACACAGTGAGCCGCCACGCTCTCTCCTTGCCCAGTAGCTCTGGCTGCCGTTAAGTTCGAGGCCAAGGCTCCAACGGTTTTGGACAGGTGGACAAAAACAATAAATTCAGGCTGGCGTAGGAGAAGAATAACCCACCTCCGAGCTGTTTTTGGCTGGGAAACGCTCTTCATCCCACAGCTTTGGGACGCAAGCAGCATAGCATCCAGAGGCGCACAGCTGCATGGAACAATTCAAAAATTGCCTTGTTGGACTACAACGTGCCAATTTTTCAAATCTAGAGCCATTTTCACTATTACAGTGTGTGCAGCCTAAGCCGGGAGAACTTTCTTCTGGGAGGGAAAATTGATGCCGAGGTTACCATTAACCCCCATTATCACAGCACGCCCCATTCCAAAACTATTCTTGGGAACCGAGGGGGCTAGAGGAAGCCACAGAGGCCCACGGCGAGGTTGGTGCCCAACATCATGGGGGCTGGCGGCCAAAGTCCATTAGCCCCATGTCTCGCAAGGGCATCAGAGGCAGTAAGATGGAGAAAGGAGAAAGGAGGAGTGGAAAAGGATCTGGGCTGTGTTTTCCTGGGAATTCCGAGGCTTTGCAAGTTTGCCTGTGCATCTCACCTCACTCGGGTGGGCTGGGGACTTGCACCAGCCGAGTAGCAGGAACCAAGGCGAACACCTATACTGGACCCTCTTTGCATGGTCCTGAAATCCTCACCCATAACTGCCCACTCCAGCATGGGGCAGAGCCTGGTAGAGGAGCGTCCTCCAGCAGCTGGCCCCAAGGCTGCCTGTGTCATCCCCATTCCTGTGCCTGACTGCCCAGGGCCTGGGTTTTGCAGAGTCAGAGGTATCAGGCCATAGACTAAATGGCAAATAGCTCCAACCCATTGGAAGCACCGTCAACAGCCAACAGCCTTTCTCACGGGCTGGGCTATGACTTCCACCTTCCCAAACACAGCAGGCCAGCTGAGTAGGCAGTGATGCAGACCAAGGAGAGGACAATAACTGTGGACAGCAGGGGCGACAGGTGCCCCAGGAGGCCCGCCCCTTTGCTGATCACATGAGCATTCTTCTTGCACATTCTGATGGCAGCGGTGGGCCCTGGTCTGGAATCTAGGAAGTTCAAGCCTGAATTCTGGCTCTGCTTTCACCTTGGACGGGTTACTTGCTCTCTCTGAGCTTTGGTTTCTTTCTCTCTATCCTGGAGGTAAAAATAAACACCTGGCAAAGCGGTTGGCAACATTAAGTGAAATAATAGGAGGGAAGGAGTGACATCTAATGTGTTCAACTCTGTATCTATCTATCTATACAGATAAATACATGTATGGTACTGTCTTTGTCGACATGATGTTCCAACAGGCTGGGCCTTCAGACGTAAAGCTACTTAATGAATTCATTAATGAGATAAGTTTGACATATACAGTAGATATCAAACTGTATATATGTTCCTAATATAATACATATAATTGAATAGAGCGAGCAAGCTCCTCTCCTTGTGGATATATAAAGCAACCCAGCATCCACTCAAAAATGCCTTGACTGCCCATGGGATGACACAGCCTCCTTCTGCTGGGCACAGGAGTTGGCATCAGGGTCTGGGGATTGTGGCTATACCGCGGGCCGGCGCTGACTTTCCCATCCCTAGTCCTCCTCCTCCTCCAGTACCGCCAGCAAGCCCTGCTCCCCCTCTCCCTGGAGGCCATCTGCTTGCACAGCTGTCCTTCCCGGAGTGACCTCTTCTGCAGGAATACCGCAAAGGCAGGCCTCGGTGGTGCGGGGAGAGCTGGCCAGAGGAGACCATTCCTATTCCATGCAAACACTCACAGCCCCAGCTCGTGCTGGCCACGGAGGCAGAAGACTAGCCAGCCCCAGCTCTGCCCGGCCCTCCAGCCCCCACCCCCCACCGGCCCCTCAGGGAGGTGCGGGCTGCAGAGGCACCAGTTCACACCCAGCTCTGTAGACCGCACTCTGGAGCCAGGGCACCTGCGGCGCGCCAGGAGCAGCCGGGCAGAGGCGGGTCTCGCGCCCCCAGGAGCCCGCACAGCCCTGCGTCGCGTCGGAGCCCGCAGACACTGGGACGCTGACCTCTGAGTCACCGGGTGATGTGTGCGGGAAGGGAGGGGAACGCGGGGCTGAATGCTGACGGGACGTCCCTGTCAACACAATGTTCCGCCTGGCCGGGCCTTCATATATAAAGATATTTAATGAATTAGTTAATTAATGAGAGGAGTTTGATTGATGGATCATATGGCGCTCGCAGCAGGGTGAGTCTGACCCTGATACCGCTGCCTCGGCTGCAGTCCGTCCCCCTCATTGGTCGGGAGAGTGCGGTCGCTCCGGCAATTTGCATGCATTTAATGTAGCTCTTTAATAGGATGTAATGTTAGCGAAAGCCAAAAGCGCAGCAGCTGTAACTTAAAAGACAGCCCCATTACTGCAAGCCTTATAATTAGGGTAAGAGGGAGACTCGGTCTGCCATATGTTAAACTCTTTTGAGGTTAATAGCTCTGTAAGATTTTTGCAATTTAAAAAAATTACAGTTGAAGAATGATGACAAGGCTCATCAATGAGGCGCCTCTGCACCGGAGGGAAGGGACACGAGAATCCCGTGTCCCCCAGGGGCCCCTGACACCTGGACATGGCAAGGTGGCCCCTCTCCGGCCACAAGTCATCTGGTCTCTCCCCTTGATCTTCTCTCCGCACCGGCATCCCGCCGCTGCAGGTGGAGCTTGGGAATCTCGCCCCGCCAGGCACCCTGCAGCCCCCAACAGCGCCCCTCTTCCGCGGTCCCCCGCATCCAGGCCGAGGGAGGGCGGGCGCAAGGCGCATCGGTGCGCACGCAGCGCCAGGGAGAAGCGCCGCGCGCCTACCTTGCCAAGTCCCAGGCAACTCCAGAGCAATTACAGGTCCCCGCAGGTTCCCTCGCACTGATTGCACAGCCGGGGCCCGAATCAGGCAACGCGCAGCAGGCACAGCCTGGGGGGAAGAGAGGAAATCGCCGCGAATTTGCTTGATAATTACCTCGCGGGAGGCCTCGGGGGCATCGGTCCCCTTTGTGGCCCCACCCGCGGGGCCAGGGGACCACAGTGCGGGCTGGAGCCGGGCCCTGGGCACCTGGGTACCAGAGCGCTGCTCCCTGCTCCCCAGTTGCTGCAGGTGATGGGAGGAATTCCCCGCAACTCGCTAAGCCCCCCAAGAGCAGCCCAGCTGCACCCTGCCGCTTGTTGGCGAGGTGGGCGGACAGAGGCCTCGCTGGAGAGGCAGGGGGCCATCTCTGGAGACTGGAGCAGCCCCACCACCTCCACAGGGTCCCCTCCCACAGTCTGAGAGCCGTCCACTGGGCTAATTCTCTTCCTCAGAGGTTCCCCCTCCTGCATCCCTCCCGCTGCTGGCTTCCTCACCGGGAGCCCGTGGGTGTATGACCAAGTTCCTGAAGCCAGACACTGCAGACAAAACAACAACATTGGGGAGGGGCATAGAGAAATCCCTCTCTCTCTCTTTTTTTTTTTTAAGGGGGCTCTTGTTAGAAGGAAACTACAGAAGCGGTAAAATTACTGCTAATTGCACAATTATCTGATTATCTCTGGTACCAAAAATACATGCGATCCTTTCCCCCTCCCAGCCACTTACAGAATTCTCAGGAACACCTTTTGACCAAGGGGCCGCATGTCTCTTGTCAAAACCCAGCGGGACTAAGGGATGTGGGCAGAGGGGATGCGTGGGTGTGGGTATCAAAGAAAAGGGGCTGGGAGCCAACGAACATCCCCAGAGGAGAAGGGAGAGCTTGAGGCAGGAGAGAGGAGAGGCGGGCAGAAGATGCCACCTGTGAATTCTGCACATCAGACCTCAACCGGCTTGAGCCATCGTGGAATATTCCAGCATTGCTCCATGCGACCTGTAGGGGTCAGGTCGCTTGTCTGACATCTCAGGAGCTGGATATGGGGGCCTGAGGAGGGGCTGGTTTGGAAAGGGGTTGGGGAGACGTTCAAACCTGGGCTCCCTTCTGAGCCCTAGCTGCGGTTTAGGGACAGAGACTAAGATCAGCTTCTGTGGCTGAGACAGAGAAAACTGCCCCGTGTTCTGCATCTTGATGTCTCCTGATGGGTGGCTGCTGAAGGTGACCACAGGGTAACAGGTGACTTTCCTCAGTGCTTCACGGTTCCAAAAGCATTCCTGCTGCAGTCCCAGAATTCGTGCACTCACCCTGTGCTGGGCACTTGAAAAAAATCCCCGGTTTTGGATGAGTTTCCCAAGACTCAGACAATGTAGGAGTTCCCCAGAGGTCTCACCTCTTGTGGCGGGAACATGGTGGGGCGCGTCCTTGGGGACAGGAGCCGGGACTTGAGGACATGTAAATAAGGCGTTGAAGCTGGGGTTCCTGATTGTCTTGACACTCATTATTTTTTTAAGTCAATGGCACAGCGCTCTTTCCGCTTGGATGTAGTCCGATCTGGAGCTGTTTTCCCACGGGAAGGCACTTCGCTTGGCGCAGCAGTCTGACCTGTCACTTTCGGGTCACCAGCGACACTTCAGCCACTTGACGGGAAGAGGCGCTGGCAGGCCCTGGATACGGGGGCCACACTACTTCCTGATTTCCCTGCCTCCTAAGCCTCAACCAGTCAGGTTCCACAGGGAGACGCCTCCCCTCGCCCCTTGTCCTCTCTGCTGCTTAGCCTAGGGAGGGTGGGAGGTTCAGAGCTGCATCTCAGGAACCCTGGGAGTGCCTTGTGGTGCCCAGGGCTACTGCTGTTTCGCAGACTCCCTGGCAGCCTGGGTCATGGCTCCCTTCGCGGCATCCCTGGTACACACTCTCCCGCAGAGCGACCGGTGGCTGCTTCAGCGTCACCATCCACAGATCAATAGCCTGGCCATCACTGGGCCTTGCACACAGCCTGCAGGGCTCACCTTGCGGGAGCATATGTTCCCTTCATTAGGGCGGTGGGGCTGGAGGCGGGGAGGCACTTGTGGGGCCATGGCCATGAACTGAGCCTAAGTCAGGAGGGGAGAGGAGAACTGGCCTACATGTGCCTCACAGGGGAAGGGAGGCTGGCCAGAGCCTCTCCACCGTCTAACCAGCTCCCCGCATCCGTCCCCACAGCCACACTTGAGAGTAGTTAATGAAAAGTAAACAAGCTGATTTTTCCTATCAACTACCCGTGATGGATGGTCTCTTGGGCTAAAGAGGTCAGCCCTCGGCTAGGAAGAAGTGTCTGTAGCCAGAGCACACAGACAGCTCCAGCTTTGGGCCCGCTCTTGGTAAGTGTGGTTTTGCCAAAGGCCCCCAGGCTGCAGGGAAACCCCTCCTCCTAAAACACCTGGCCTCTGTTTAGTTATCAGACGCCATCCCTTTGATTCAGATGCCAAGGGTGCCGTGCTGAATGAGGCCTCCCCACCCAGCAGTCTGTAGGCTTACAGGAAAGATAGACACGCCCAAGTTCAGCACTGTCACGTGACAGAGTGGAAGGACATAGGCAAGGTTTCAGGGTCAGATCTGCAGCTGGGGTGGGCTTTTGGCATAGGGGTAAAGATGCTGATTGGGGCGCCACCTGCATCCTGTATTGGAGTCCTAGGTTTGAGTCCTGGCTCCACTTCCAATTCCAGCTTCCTGATAATCCTGTCGATGTGCGCCTTGAGAGGCAGTGGTGGTGGTTCGAATACTTGCGCTCCAGGGAGCTTCTGGCTCCTGGCTTCGGCCTGGCCTGGCCTAGCCCTGGCTTTTGGGTGCATGTGTTTTGGGAGTGAACCAGCAGATGAAGATCTTTCTGTGTTTGTCTCTGCTTCTGTTCTCTCTCTCTTTCTCTCTGCCTCATTCAGTCTCTGTTTCTGACTCTCTGCCTTCCAAGTAAAAGACAAATAAAAACAAAATTTTAAATAAAGTCTGGAAGTAGGTGTCCCAACTCAGCCCAGTACTCTTCTCACCACAAGGCTGAATTAAGTGGGTGCCAGGTCTCTGTCGCATAGCCTCGCCTTGGCCGCCTTCCTCCCCTGCCCCACCCCTGCCGCACCCCCCCCCACCCCCGCCATGAAGGGACGTGGTGAGTGGCTGCTGCTCCATCCTGCCTGCTCAGCCAGAGGTTTGGGATTTCACTTCCAGCCAGCAGATGAACTGATAACGCTCAAGGATTTCAGTGGAAAAGACTTCCTCCTCAACCTCGTCTGTTCTCCAGAACGAGAGCCTGGGCCAGGATGGACGCGGAGAACTTGGGGGCGGGAAGAGAAGGCAACACGAGCTCCATTTCCTTTCCTCCTTTTTCCTCTTCAGCATTTTCAGCTGATGCACTTGGCCATTCATTCACTCACTTATTCATTCAAAAAATATTTCCTGGACACTCACTAAGCATAAACACTACCTGAAAAATAGTAACCATGTTTGAATCATCAAAATAATTAGTGCCAGACATCTTACTGCACAGTTTACATCATCCCATTTGAACAAACTTATAAGCTTAGTACAAGTATTATCCCCATTTTACAGATGATAACATTAAGGCTTAAAGAGGTATGTTATACAGCTAGAAAATGGAGAAGATGAGACCCATGGGGAGATCTGTTTGGCTCCAAACTTTCATGTTTCATCTCATCTTCCCCCTCTCTTTCTCTTTCTCACTCCTCTCACTGGGACCAGACCAAATGGTCCTACCAAGGTGGCAGTCGAGTCACCCAAAGTCAGCCGGAGCTGGAGCCCTTTGGAGACGGCACATCCTGCTGGTCCACGGCTCCCTGGAAGCTCCCCCTCCCTGTCCCATCTGCTCTGCTGCTCTGGCCCTGTGCTCTGAGCCCCCCAGGCAGATGCCGCTGTGATTCACAGCACCAAGATCGGTCCCTGGGAAGGAGGGCTCATAAAACCTTACGGCGGTTTTATAACGTATTCTTAGCTTTTACAGGCGTGCTGGGCGGCTGAGGCTGGCGAGCAGTGTGGCGTCTTGGGTGGATGGCCAGGTCCCACAGACCCGGCCTGGCTAAGAACAGCTGCCAAGTGCTGTGTGAAGGCAGCCCTGGGTGGGGAAGGGTGAGACCAGAAGAGAGCCTTTCGTCAGCTCTTGGCAGGTTAGAAGCCCTTGCCCACTGAATGCCCGCCAGGTCAGTAGCAGGATTGGAGTCCAGGTGGCAAGGCTGGCACAGAGAAGTTTCACGGACCAGGAGGACGGAGCCCGGACTCAGACTCCGGCTTGCTTTCCTGAACCAGGACGTGGTGCTCTCTGTTCCTGGGACCCGCTCACATGGCACGGAGCCTCCATTGCACCTGCTCGCACAGACAGCTCCCAGGCCGAGTCCACCTCGGGCCCCGAAGGCGCTGCTGTCACCCTTGTGGGGTTTCAGCCCCGCCTCCCTCTGTCACCGGCACATCCCCGAGCAGCCCCTGAGTACATTTCTGCTGCTGACACCCTAGGATTGGGGATCTCTCACCCATGTCTGGGCCCTGGAGTCCTACTCTGTCACTCCATCCGTCACGTCTAGTGCACGGATCGTGTCAACATCACTTCTGAGTTCCCAGTGAGAAGCAAGCAGAGGGCTTCTTGTCATCCGTTTTCCAGGCAAGGAAACAGCTTCCAAGAAGTCCAGCACGCTCTGCACGTCGCTCGCACAGCTGGCGGCGGAAACAAGATCGGAATCGCAGTCTCCTTCCCTCGGGCAGACCCAGGTGGCTCCTAGCTGTGCAGTGCGACCTGTTTCAGAGTCCGCGGGGTTCCTGCGTCTTCCCCACGTGAAAGCAAAGGCTGAATTTCTTAGCCCCTGGGATCCAAAGTGGGCATTTTTGAGCCTGGAGTTTTCCACGCAAGTTGCTGGTGGTATTCCTTAGACACTCAGCCTCTCACCACCATGGTCACTAATACTAACCCCCACTGCACACAGCCCGTACCACTCAGAGCTCCCCACTTAAGGCTATGCTAGGGACAAAATTATTTCTCCTTAAGCCAGGGATCCTCCATTTTTGGATCATGAAGTTCAGGAGGTTTAATAACCTTGAACATCATTTTACCTAATACCCTGCCTGCTGAATAACATGGCAGCCGCGAGAGAATGGAGCAGTGAAATGTGTTTGTACAGGCAGTGGAGCAGTAGCCGGCCTCGGAAGGCAAGCCGCTCTACACCTGTCACAGCACCGCCGAACCTGAGGACACTGCGCTCAGCGAAGCGACCCAGTCACAGAGGGACAGATACTGCACAGTGCCACTGGTATGAGGCATCTAACACAGTCAGATTCACAGAGACAGAAAGTGAGATGCGCATTGCCAGGGCCTGGGGCTGAGGAGGAGAGAGAGTGTTTCTTGGATACAGAGTTCCAGTTGGGGAAGGTGAGAAGATGGGTAGTAGTTATGATTGCACCCCCCTGCGAATGCACTAAGCACGCCTAAACTGTATGTGTCATTTACATACCTGTGTTACAGCACAAGAGAAAGCAAATTAACAATTTCACGAATAGGTCTAAGACCTGAGAGTCTTGTGCTGCGGGCCCAAGGAGCTCATTGGTGTTGTGCACTGTTTGCTCTTTGCGCCCATTTGGTATTTATGGAAAGAGGAGGGAGACCTAGACAAGAGAGAAAACCAGTGGGCCCAAGAGGAAAACTAGAGCAGAGCATGTCCAGGGTCTAGGGACAGCTTTGTCCAGAAACTTGTTCCTGCAGAGCTGCACAGACAAGACGCCAGGGGTCTGGCCATCCCTCATCCCCGTAGAAAAAGGAACAAGGATCCTCCGGGTAGTTGCTGCCCTGTGTGGCGGCGTCATGGTGCAGCAGGTTAAGCCACCACTTGCAACAGCAGCACCCCATTTCTGAGAGCCAGCTCGAGTCCCAGCTGCTCTGCTTTGGATCCAGCTCCCTGCTAATGTGCCTGGGAGGCAGTGGAAGGTGGTACAGGTGCTTGGACCCCTGTTACCCACGTGGGAGACATGGATGGAGTCCCTGGTGCCTGGCTTCAGCCTGGCCCAGACCTGGCTGTTGTGGCCAGGGAGTGAATCAGCAGATGGAAGAGTGCTCACTCTCTCTCTCTCTCTTCTTGTCTCTCTTTGTCACTCTGCCTTTCAGATCAATACATATTTCTTGTTAAAAAATTTTGCCCTGTGCTTCTACTTCCTCCCTTTTCTTCTGCAGAAAGTAAACAGGAAGAAGGCGGCAACTAATATTATACTTGAAACATTCATTAATTCCCCATGGCAACCCTGAGATGTAGGCATGCTTAGGACTCTAGAGCAAACTCAGCCGAGACTCGGAGAGGTCAATGAAGTTGCCCAAGGTCCCATGGTCAGTGACAGAGCCTGGCCCCAAGTCCAGGTGCAAGTCATTTAGTCTCCAGTAGTAGTCGCTGGGCTGTGCAGGTGGCAGCACCTGGAGTAGGAGATGAGTAGGACAGGATCCTTGATGGCTGGGGAGACTCTGCACCCCAGGAATGAGCGTTGTGATTCTCTGCACCCCAGACAGCGGTGTGCACAGGCTGCAGGGAGGGAGCAGGGAGGAGTGCGGGAACACCAACCCGGAATCTTCCTGTGTTCCCCAATGCCCTCTATGGTAGCATGGCCGTCTGCTCCTCCCTCACATGGGCCGGTGCAGGCCTCAGAGACACTGGGCTCCACCCTCGCCATCCCCCCCTCCCTGAGGTGACCAGTGAGATTTTTGCATTTGGCCTCTGTCTTACAGAACAGAGATATACAAGGGCGCCTCAGAAAGATCATGGCAACATGGAAGTGAAAATTACATTTATTTTGGTGCAAAAAAATGCAAATCCATACATGGCTTTTTCTGAGGTATGCATTTCCCATGAATTTTTGAAGACCTCACATATGCACACATGGAGGAGCAGCTGTTTGTCAACTGGCAGGCTTTGCATTTCTGGGTAACCTCCTTGGCCCTTCCAAGGCCTTTCCACGTACACCCTGTCTTGGACCGCCAAGGTGCTGCTGGGAACCAGGCAAGCCTCCCTTGCAGAGGCGCCCAGGAGCGAGGCCTGGCAGGAAGTCAGTCTCCTCTCCAGAACAAACCGTGATTGCGGAGGAAGCTTTGCGGGAATGGGACCACTCGCAGGTTGATGCAGAATGTTCCCCACACGGAGCTGCGGCCAGGACAGTCTGAAAAGCCAAGTGTGGGCGGTTCTGGAGCACACGTTCATTCTGACCCTTGACTACACTCTGGGATGCTCAGCCATGCTTGCAGTCTGCCAGGGCCACTGTCAAGGCAACTGCACGGCACAGGACAGATTCAAGGTGTTGACAAATGCACCCGAGATCCAGGGTGGGGAGGGAGCGGAGTGGTCAGTCCCTCCTAATGTCTCCAGCTGTAAAAACACAAATGGGCTGGCGGCCGCTTCTCCAGGAGGATTGGGAGCAGACCGAGTCCAGGACAGGACCCCGGATTCTCCTGAACTAGAAGCGGCTATGGCCGTGGGGTGGCTCCTCCTCCCTGGACAGGCAGCTGAGGCTGTCCCAAGCCTTGGAATAGGAATTAAAGAGATGCTGATGACTCAACCAGCCTGCGAAACAAAATCCAAGCTGGGAAGGATCAGTCAGCTTCCAGAAGGGATAGGCCTGGCTCCAGTCTTGGCTCTTCCCCTCAGTGTGGCCTTGGGAATAGTGTTTAACCTCTTTGAGCCCTGTAATATGCAGATGACAATCCCTCTATTGCAGGGTCGTTACAAAGAAAAAATAAAGAAGTATACGTAAAATCTTTAGAACAAACTCGGGCTGTAGTAAGAACTCAGGCAATGATAGCTGGCCCTATTAGGGTTGTTATTATGATCATTGCTGTGATTAGCATCCCTGGCATTATTATTAGCATCACTGTTTTATTACTATCATTGCCTAAGGTTTGTTGGATGCTCCTGGGACCACTGATTGACTTGTTCAGTACGCAGGCATATGCAGGCAGGTCCCATGGCCCAGGAGTCCCCCAGCACAGTTGGGAGATGTCCTTTCTCTGAGCCTGGGAAGCTGCTGAAGACACTGCGCAGGTCCAGTCTTTGTTGCTTGCTACAGAGCTGTCATGCGTGTGAAGCTGCTCACTTGACGCCAACAGCATCTGGCAGAGCCGGCGACAGTGCAGTGCAGGAGTGAAGAACGAAGACTCGGCATGCAAACCCTGCCTTGAGCCCCAGTGCCTCACCCCCCCCCCCCCCGGCGTGAGCAAGTTGTGGACTTGATGAGGTAACGGAGAGAGAGAGAGAGAGAGAGAGAGAGAGAGAGCCTTTAGCCATCCGGGAACTCGCAGGTGCTGCGGGAGTGCTGGCTGGCGTTGGCATGGAGGTTGGCGTCGGAGTTTGCTGAGGCTGTTACCCAGGCAAGAGCACTGGACTGGAAAGCAGCAAACCCGGGCTTGAGTTCTGGCTCCAGCAGTAAGCAGGACCGTAGCAGCAGGCACGTGACCTACCCTCTCTGCATCTATGTCTTTGCCTGACAATTCAGGATAATAACCTCCATCCTCCTGGCTTTGACTGGCGAAACTGAGAATTAAAACACTTCGTAAAATGCCAAGAATAACAGACCAATGACAAAATAAAACTGTACTTTCCTGGCATAGTCATTGTTTGATCTGTGGAAAAGAGGAAACTAAAGAGAGAAATGCGTGTGCTCGTACAGACCTGGGTGTTTCTCCAAGGATGACTACTGGAGCCCAGCAGGAGGGACGATGGGCTCGGAGACTTTGCTTTTGGCTTGAAACTCGTCAGGGTTAGCACAATTCTTTAGGAAACAAACGTGCTTTCCTCCCATAACGCACAACCAAAGCCGTATTTTCCTGGACACTGCAGGTTACTGGGTCGTTGCCTGGAACTGCAGACAGGGTGACTCTGAAGTCACTCAGCTGCTCCCTGCTCTCGGCCTCCAGTTTTTTCTGTAAAGTGGGACCACCATTCCCTTTTCAGCTTCCAGCTTTAAAGGCTACACGAAAGATAAAGAAGTGATATCCAGGGTAGGCGTTTGGCATAGGAGTTAAGCCACCACTTGGGAGGCCTGCATGCCATCTGAAAGCCTGGTTCAAGTCCCAGCTCCCCCACTTCCAATCCAGCTTCTTCCTAATGTGTTCTCTGGTGATGGCTCAAGAACTTGGGCCCCTTGCCACCCACATGGGAGGTCCAGATTGAGTTCCAGGCTTCTGGCTACAGCCTGGCCATGTCTTACTGTTAAATACTTACTGTATTTGTAAGTAAACCAGTGAATGAAAGATCTCTATCTCTTTCTGCCTTTCAAATAAAATTAATATTGGGGGCTGATGTTGTGGTGCAATGGGTTAAACCACCACCTGTGATGCCAGCCTCCCATATGAGCACCAGTTCAAATCCCAGCTACTCCATTTCCAATCCAACTGCCTGCTGCTACATTTGGGAAAGCAACAGGGGACATCCTAAGTCTTTGGGCCTCTGCCACCCATGTAGGAGACCCTGATGGGGTTCCAGGATCCTGGCATCAGCCTGGCCCAGCCCCGGTCATTGGGGCCATTTGGAAGACCTCTCTCTCTCTCTATGTCTCTCCCACTCTCTCTGCCTTTCAAATAAATATTTAAAAATAAATAAAATAAAACAAAAATAAATATTTAAACAGAGTGGTGTTATTAAATATGCAAATGAAGACAAAGCACCCATTTGGAGCCAATTTATTGCCTCAAACCCAAACTCTGAGCTCCTCTGCTGTCATGGACAGAGTGCTGGTTCCACCCACAGCCTCAGGCTGCAGAAATGCCTGCTGCGTTTGCCCTGCAGCTGTCCATTGGTGTTCACCGTGCGACTGTCCCTACCCCGAGCCTGGACAAGCTCCTCTGCTCCCATCCAGCCCACCAGGAGTTGAGTCAAACCCGTACAAGTGGAAGACCCAGAAGTACAAGGGTCCTGAGCCTGATGGAGCTGACCCTCAGAAGACTGATTATGTGACATCCCCCAAATAACAGGGGAGGAGCTAGGCACCCCAACTGGGAAAGTGGCATGAGCCCAGGCCGAGGTCCCTGGCCTCTGTGTGACCCCCGTCCTCTCTCAGTGCCTCCCCAGCGAGAAGCCAGCCACACTCTCAGAAGCCCAGCTTCCCATCCCCTCGCCCCTTCCTCGCCAGCAGCTGCTTGGTATTCAGGCCATGTCATCCTTGCCCGTCTCCATTTGGAAAAGTCTCTTTCTGACCTCTCTGTGGATCTCTCGGTTGCCTTTGTTGGGGGAGGGAGGGAGGGGGAGGGAGAGAGAGAGAGACGTCTCAGCATTTACCTAATTAGTGGTAATTAGGAGGCAGGGCCGGGGCACTCTCCTCACAGCTGCTGCGAAGGACAGAGCGGGCTGGAGAGTGGCTGCTGAGTGGGTATTGGATACACCGTGCCGGGGAGAGCTCCGGTGGCGCGCTCCTGCCCTCCCAGCCTCCTTCATTGCCCAGGTGGCCCTGCGTTGCTCCTCCTCCCTGCACCTGCTCCTCCAGGCGTCATCCGGGGGCGTGCCTTTGCTTCTCAGTCCCCAGACCAGCAGCAGCTGGCCACCCAGGCCCAGCTGCGGCACGAGGGCCCTGATGCCCCTGTGAGAGGCCTTGTTCCCATGGGAATGCGAGCCCTGGCCCCAGGAGAGCACAGTCCCTGATAACGGGCACACTGCCTTCCCGGAGTGCCCAAGGCTTGGGTTCCTACCTAGTTACCCTTGAACCACCGTCTCACTCCACGCCCACTCCACACTCTTGGCTGGGTCAACAACTCCTCTTCAGCTTACGTGAGCCCAGACCGCAGGTCTTGAACTGCTGGGGAGGTCGGCACACCTCTCTCTCCTCAGCCGCTCCTCTCAGGAGGTGGCGTGGAGTGGAGAGGCCATTTTTATTGGGCGCACGGCCTGCCCTGACCCCAACATTAGGCACCAGCTGTTTGGGACCGTCCATCCTGTCGATGCTTATTAATGATTCTGATTAACCTCTATGGAGATCCATTATCTCTAAGCCAGGGAATATGCTATTAATTCCCATCTGTGCCAGATTACTTACAGTCAATGCCTGGTACTTTTCCATGGTCTCACAACACATCTTAATCAGATGGTGAGTGGGTTTAATTAGCCGGAGTATAGGTTTTATTTTTTTTTATTCATATAACTACTTAATCTAATGGAAGCCTATTATCTGTGGCTTTTTTCCCATGCATAATTATTGCTGTTTTTAATTGATGGTGCATCAGGGGTTGCGGCTACAATATGGCAGCTGGAACACAAAGTCGCCTTTCCCCAGAATGAAGGTTGAGCAAATGAGTTGTCAGAGAGGCATCAGATTTCTTGTTTTCATTGAGATGTGAGCTCCCAAGCGGAAGCTGCCGGCTCCTGCCAAAAGAGAGGCGATGTGGCTCTCAGCTGGGCGACCCCTGGGCCTCACGGCGGCAGATGCCCTTCAGGAGCCCCGGGGCTGCAGCCAAATTGGGAACAGCTGGGAAAGACAGCTATTTGTCAATCCACCCAGATCATAAGCAACCCCAGGGCAGGGACCGGGTCGTTCTCTCGTTCTGCTCCCTCTCGCCCACAGGCCCTGGGATGGGCTCCCGCACCCTGTGTCCCCCACGCGCACACAGTGGATCCACCTGACGCTGAGATGGTGCAGGTGAGGCAGGCCCACCCTGAGTGCCATGAGGAGTATGGAGCTCTGCCTGCAGGGAGTGGGTCGGCATTCAAACCCAGGCAGGGATATTCATGCAGCCAACAGGAAAGCCTGCTGGTTCCATTTAGAAACGAGCCCCTGGCCCCCAGGGGGACAGTTCCTCAGCTTCCTGTGACCATCTGGCACACAGGGAGGTCTCCAAGGACAAGACGCGTGTCCCTTCCACCCAGGCTATGGGCAAGGGGGCAGAAGGGTGGAATGATCGCTGGCCAAAAGCAGGAAGCACCCGTTCTCCAACACCTGTAGAGTGCTGGCGCTTCCTTTCAGATCAGCTGTTTCTAGGGCTGCGTTAGGGAAGCTGCCGGGTAGCCAAGCTCCCAATGACCCAGGATAGAAGGAGCCTAAGGTTTTGGAGCAATTTCCAGTGTACCCAGGGTCGAGCAGAAGGGTGGCAAGCCCTGTTTCCCCTACAGCAGCTGAGCTGTTCACAAGGCACGACTCTGCCTCCTGCCTGCTCGCTCTCTCTCTCTCCACCTCCTCCCCCGCCAACTCCTGCCTTGGCTTGCAGTGCTGCCCAGACCCTGGGCACCGGGCTGAGCAGATCTGCATAGCTGGGTTCACAGACTTATTCCCCTCCTGCCTGTCTCTTCCTGTTAGAGAACGTGACACAGAAAGGAGGCCATGGGAGAGAAGACACTGGGGCTTTCTGCCTGAGCTGTCTTCCAGGAGCGCCCGAGCGCCTGGCACAGGAGCCGTGGACTTTCCCTCCCAGCCCAGAGCCACGGCAGGCTGTCGCTGTCACCGGTGTCTGGTGTACTCCTTCCTTCCCATTTTGCAAAAATATTTGTACAGAGGCTTCTGTGCCTGACCCACAGTCAGTAGCAGGCAGGAGCCACGGATTCCTCTTGCAGCGTTTTACAGGGTGACGGATCAGATAATGTACACTTAGCGAGTGCACAAATAATGTGAATCAGGGTTGGCATAGTGCAGTGAGGTGTAAAAAAAGCAATTTGAATTGTTCTAGGGAAACGCCAGAGCCACTCTGACATGCGGCTCGCCGGCATGCTGCCCTGTGCCCCTCCGGAGGGCTGAGCTCCAGGCTCCAGCTGCAGTGGCCACAGGGCTGCTCAGCGCTGCCGGTCTAGGAGGAAGTTCTGAATCCACGCAGGGAAGGGAGCGGGCAGGGGCGACGCGGTGACACGGAGCTCCAGGACCGGATGGCTCCACCCACCACACCTGCACTCACTGGAAGGGGGGAGGGAAAGAGAGAGGAAGACTAAGCTCTGTGTCCTTGGGCGTGGCGGCACATGAGCAGGCAAGATCATGCTACTCGGACATCTGCTTGGGTAGAGCTCTCTTTAGTCTCCTTGGACTCCCAGAGTCATCCCCCTGCCTCCAGACAGAGCTGCGCCTCCTCTCCCACACAACAAATGGGTTTCAGATTTGTTTCAAAGACTCTCGGAGGAAAAGAGCTTTCGCATCCTCTCTTAGTCACCTGTTCTAGTATCTCACACCGCCCACCCTCCGGAAGTTCTTCCCTTCCAGCCTAAATCAAACCCCTTCAAGCAGCCTTCAGCTCACACGTCCTCCTGAGAGTCTGGCCACACTTGGCAAGTTGACGGCACGTGGCTTTGCTCGTGCCTAAGCACAAGCCCGGACTCTGCACGCACCCTGGCTCTCCAGGTGAGAGGCGGTCCCAGAAGCCGGCGCCCACTCGTCCCCCAGGGCACGCCACGCGTGACTCCCCGCTCACCTCTCCACCCTGGCTGAGCCCTCGGCTGGCTTTGCTCTCTGATTCTGCAGAGCCGCACTACCTGATGACACTCTGCAAGGACGAGGCTGAGCCCCTCTCCTGCCGTCCTCATCAGCCACTGCCCTCGCAGCCCCTCCTCCCGCCAGGCAGCTTCCATGAGGTTTCCTGTCCAGCGCAGAAGACAGGTTGTTTATCACTCTGACACCTGCCGGGCAGCTTCGCCTTGCAAACCCACAGAGGCTCTGCAACCCTCCCAACCCTCGCTTCCCCACAGTCTCCCAGCTCCCTAGGGAACCAAGGCCAACCCCCCTCTTCACACACACACACACACACACACACACGCATGCGCACACACACAGATACACACAGAAGATGGTCAGTGAAACGGCTTGGGATATTTTTCACTAACCATAGGCAGACATCGCCCATCTCCTCCTTTGAAGTCCCTTCTTGGAGGCAAGCTCCAAGCCTGACACTCGGCATCTGGGGTGTTTTATGAGACCTGGTCATAGGGAAAGTGGTAGGAAATCTCATAGTTGTTTCCAGTGAAAGCCGATTACGGGGAGTGGGGGAGTTTTCTGGTGGCTTGGGAAGCTCAGCGGGTTCCGGATAATGGATGGCCAGGCTGCTGCCTGCCCACCTGCATTTTTGACCTCAGCCTGGCCAGGCGGGGAGCCCAGCACAGATTAAGAACGCAAACAAAAGGGAAGACAGGACAGGCCTGGGGACAGGCAGCCTGCTGGGGGACTGACGAAGGCCTCCAGATTTTTTTTCCCAGAAAATCTGGGGACACATTTCCATGTTGTCTTTGCATAAATTTGTGTGCTGATTTGCATACATTTGCATTTTTGCCTTCAAAACACCCAAACTCCTAGAATATAAAATAAAATGCAATTAATTAATTAATTGGCGTGAAGGATGACAAATGTAGCCAAGCTAAAAATGCAGTATCAGTGGGGGCCCCGATAAAGGGACAGAGTTCCCTAGGTTGCCCCCCAGGGCCAGGATGGATCTGGGGCCATGGTGCGACTGTCTGGAAGTAGTCTGTCCACTGACTGCCCAGTGGGCCTTCAAGAGCAAGACCAGACCGAAGTCTTCGCCCTTGCATCCCTGCGCCCTGACGCAGGCCTTGTGTCGTGTGGGTCTTCACAACCATGCAAGGGACAAGTGAACCAGTCACTGAGTGGGTGAATGAATCCTCTGTAAGCTTCTGGAGTCTGGAGATTGTGGGGCTGTCCCAGCCCAAGAGTAGGGACTCCTGGGCCTGGGAAGGCGTGAACTGAGATCTGGACCACAGCATGGCAGGAGCAAGAAGAAAAAACTAAGGGCTGCTGAGACGGCCCCCTGTGTGCCCAGAGCCTGGGGCCCCATGGTCTACTGAACCCGGCAGCAACCACCAGGAGCAGCCGGGCCCATCCGCCCTTGGTGCTCAGCATGGTGTCAGCATGGAAGAGAATCTGCAGACTGGTATTAAAGCTTCCTGTACATGCTCACCATTGTTTGATTCTCTCCTCTACACAGAGACACACACGGTTTCTGCAGACCCCATGGGAGCAGGTGTTCCGTATCAAGGCGTCCCATTATACTCCAGTAGTATGAGACTTGTTCATTCTTTGAAACAGAAAGTTCTGATGTCCCACCTAATCCTCCTTCCTGCAACACGTCTGCCCTTCCTTATCCCAACCTTGGAAGGCATCAATTTTGCTTTTCCTCCCATGTACTTCTCCCCCAATCCACTAGGACAAGTGGTGAAGCCAATGGCTGCCCTCGGTAGAATTCTGACTCCATGCTCACTAGCTGTGAGGTCGTGGACAAGTTACTTCACTTCTCTGTCTCATTTGCAAAAGTGAGGAGAAGAATGACCTCGTAGAGCTGTCAGGAGGATTAAAGGAGATCATATATGTGGAGGGCTTAGAATAGAGCTTGGCATGTAAGTGCGACTCAAGTGTTAGCTATTATCTCTCTTTTTAAAAAGATTTATTTTTATTTATTTGAAATACAGAGTTACAGAGAGAGGTAGAGAGAGAGAGAAAGAGGGGTCTTCCATGCACTTGTTCTCTCCCCAAATGGCCATAATGGCAGGAGCTGCGCCAATCCGAAGCCAGGAGCCAGGAGCTTCTTCTGGGTCTCCCACATGGGTGCAGGGGCCCAAGGATTTGGGCCGTCTTCTACTGCTTTTCCAGTTGCATTAGCAAGGAGCTGGGTAGGAAGTGGAGCAGCTGGGACTAGGACCAGCGTCCGCAGGCGGAGGATTAACCTACTGCACCACAGTGCCAGCCCCGGCTATTACCTCTTTATAGCACAGCCCCTCACCTCTGCCCCAGAAAGAAAGAGAAGGACGCTGCTGATTGACAGTGATGGGGAGACAGGCGCAGAGCCTCCCAGAAGTGGTTCCTGAGATGCAGAGGGGAGCTCTGGCAGTTTTCTCCCCACTCTGCATTTCCCAAAATATCAACTCTGACGCGAAGGCCTGGAGACAGGCCAAGCCGCTGCTTGGACAAAGAGCAGGCGTTCTGGGAACCTGACCCAGGCAGGGACGATCGCTTAGTCAGGGACACCAGAGCGGCCAGGGATTTGGTGGTGCGCTCCCGGCTTTGGGGACCAGGCGGATGGGGGTCCGAGAGCGAGGCTGTAGAGGAACAGGCTGGCCCGGGGGATTAGGACCACAGCCTACCTGGCTTTGGATGCTGGGGAAGATGAATGAGAACAGCCTTCAGTTAGAGGACACTGGAAACTTCCATCCGGGGGCGCTGCTGCTCAAGTGCTACCTCCTCCCCTTTCCCTGCCTCTAACTACAACTCGGACACGTGACCGAGAAGGGCACCAGCTTGAAAAATCAACTGGCTGGCCCACAGGTTCCAGGTAAAACACCATCCAGGGACTCCAGCGCTGCCACCTTGTCCTGAACTGATGTGGGAGGCAGACCCCGGAACTGGTCCACCTTGTGCAGTGCTCCTGGGACTTTGGATGGTGTGGGGAGCAACTGGGAGCAACTCGGACTAGACTGTTACTGGAATTAAGACTTACTCTATGCATCTGCTCTCCCACAATATGGCGCTGGGAGAGGAGGAAACAGCTTCTACCCAGCTGCTTCTCACCAACTTGACAAGCTGCAGGACCTGCTCCTGATTGGAGGAGAGCAGTGTACTCGGCGTGTGGGTAGCAGAGTTGGGATTGGTGGAAGAGGACTATAAAGGAGGAGAGAGACAACATGCACCAGGAACATCTATCTGAAGGAACACCTGTGCAGCCCCCGAGAGAGCCGGCCGGCGGTGTGCTGCTCCCCCGCGGAAGTGGGGAAAGTGGCAGGGGGAACCGCCCTTCCACGGAGGTGGAAGGGACAGTAGCCAACCCCAGAAGAACCAGCAGCAAACCCGGGGAGGGCCGAGCAGACAAAAGAACAGCGCAGGGTCCTGTGTCGTTCCTCCACGAAGACGGGGAGCGACAGGATGGAACTTACTTCATTTGGCCTCTGCAACAACTCTGAGGTGTAGGTATGATGGTTCCCATTTGGCAGATGAGTGTGAGAAGGACCTCAGGTATGTGGAGGAGACTGCCTGGGAGTGCAGGTGTACCCGGGGTCAGAGCCCGGGAGAAGATAGACACAGGGGTGGAGGGAGAGGTGCTGAGAAAGGAGGGAGACAGGTGCTTGGTGGGGGGGGGGGGTGGGAAGACAAAAAGCAGGAGCTGAGAAGTTGGGTGCATCTGACATTAAGTGAATAGTATGCAAATGAGATGCAAGAACCACATGCAAATGACTCAGTGTTTTTTTTTTTTTCTTTTTTAAACCAAGCACTCAGCTCCATTTGGCAGAATTGCAGCACCAGGCATACCTGCCCAAAGCTAGCAGGATTCGCGCTTCAAACAGAAATTGTCTGGGCTACAGATGCCCCTTTCTTTCTCTTGCTGAGTTCTCCTTCCTCCATTCTGCTGCTCTCATCCTGTGCCCACCCCCACCACACCAACATCCCCCTGAGTCCCCCTCCCCCGCCTCTTGATCCAGCTCCACAGCTGTTTACCTTCACTTCTAGGCTTGCTGGCCACCTGCTATGAACAGCTGCCCATTTCCTGACCCCCTTGTCAAAGGATTCACCCCACCCAATGCCTCCCTCTACCGAATGGCAGCAGACAGGAAATGCACCCTGGTAAGTGACTACATCTGACTTGACCACGTGCAGCTGTTTCTTAAGGCAAACATGACAGCTGTTGCTTGGCCTTATCTTGGATCTGGAGGGACTCTTATAAGGTGGCCTCGTGTTGCATTGGCGTTAGGTAACCAGAAGTTGGTAGCCCGTCCCATTATTGAAGGTATTTGCAAAGGAACCCGGGACAGCCCTGGTTAAACATCTCAGTTTTATTCCCTACTCTTCTATCTCAAAGTCCTGGCCAATTTCTACATTAATTACTGCTAATGACAAGATTTCACCCTTTTTAATGGCCGAGTACTATTCCATCGTGTAAATGCACATTTCCTTTATGTACTCCTCAGTGGATGGACACTTAGGTTGTCTGCATTTCTTGGCTGTTGTGAATAGTGCTGCAATGAACATGGGAGTACAGATGACTCTTTGACAGATGGATTTCATTCCCCTGGGGTTTAGATCCCCTGGTGGGATTACTGGATCCTATGGTAGTTCTATTTTAGTTTTTGAGGATCTTCCATCCTGTTCTCCACAATGGCTGCACTAATTTACATTCCCACCACCAGTATGCAAGGGTCCCCTTTTCTTTACATCCTCACCAATACTTGTTATATTTTGTGCTGGAACTGGAGGTTAATTACTCCATTATTTCAAGTAAAATCAGCCAAGCACAGAAAGATAATCTCCCTCATACATGGTGATGTCCTAGAAGTTAAAAGTGTAGTGGTGGTTAGCAGAGCCTGGGGATGGAGGAGAGAAATGAGAGGAATGGGAAAAGGTACTAAGTTATACTCAGAGAGAAGCAAGAAGTTCGGTGGTTCTATTTCAGAGCAGGGTGACTAAAGATAACTGTTGGGGTCTTAAGCCTGAGGCTAGCCCCTGACCAGCAGGGGCAGTACAAGCACTCCCCGACAAGGCAAACGGGAAAGGTAAGGTCGACGGGTCAAGCACACCGCAGCAAGCACCTGTGAGTCCTGTCGAAGCAGGAACTACTTTATTGAGGAAGTGTACAGGCTTATAAAGCTTTCGAAAGACATGCGCAGTAGGGGAGCCAATCAGCGAAAAGGTCATGCAGGCGTGGGTGGACCACGCACAGGGGCATCTTAAACAAAGTATAGGGATCACACACTGTCCACCTGTCCAGAACCAAAGCGGACCTATCCCTGCTGGTGGTCTGATCTTACGTAGCTTAACCGCAGCAGCCGCAGACACGCCCCTCGAATATCCGCCAGGCGCCATATTGTAATGGAGGTTTTAGGCAATGTCCAACAGATAATGTAATGCACCATATAGTCCTCCATAAAAAAGAAACAAGAAGGTAGCATTTTGAATGTTTTCCTGACACAGCAATGTTAAATGTTTGAGAAAATATACATTTATCCTGATTGGACATTACACAATATACACATGTATCAGGACATCACATGGTGAAGTCTACTATATGTGTCTGTTAAAATTTTTTTTCTCAAAAAAATATACTGTTGAGGGCAGGCTTTTGGCCCAGGGTTAAAGGTGCCATTTGGGATACCCACATCCCATATTGGAGTGCCTGGGTTCAAATCCTGGGCCTGCTTCCTTTTTTTTTTTTTAAGAGGCAGAGTGGACAGTGAGAGAGAGAAAGACAAAGAGAAAGGTCTTCCTTCCATTGGTTCACCCCCCAATAGCCACTGCGGCTGGCGGGCTGTGGCCGGCGCACTGTGCTGATCCGAAGCCAGGAACCAGGTGCTTCTCCTGGTCTCCCATGCAGGTGCGGGGCCCAGGGATTTGGGCCATCCTCCACTGCACTCCCAGGCCACAGCAGAGAGCTGGACTGGAAGAGAAGCAACCGGGACAGAATCTGGCACCCCGACCGGGACTAGAACCCTGTGTTCCAGCACCACAGGTGGAGGATTAGCCTATTGAGCCATAGCGCCAGCAACTAGGCCTGCTTCTGATTCTGACTTCTTGCTAATGAGCAGCCTGGGAGGCAGCAGGTGATGGCTCAAGTACTGGTCTCTGCCACTCATGTGGGAGGCCTGGACTGAGTTCTGAGCTCCTGGCTTCAGCCTGGCTCAGCCCTGGCTATTGTGGGCATTTGAGGAAAGAACCAGCAGATGAAAGATCTTCTCCCACCCACCACCTCTCTCCTTTTCAAATAAAGATAAATAAATTAAGGATATTTTTAAAATTTTTTAAAACCTCACTGCTCTAATGCCAGTCTATTGTCTATGATTTTATCCTTAGTGGTGATGAAGAATTCATGGCCTCTTAGCTTTTTTTTTTTTTTTAATTTATTTATCTGAAAGGTGGAGTTCCAGAGAGGGAGTGAGGCAGAGGCAGAGGCAGAGAGAGAGAAGTCTCCCATCCGCTGATTCACTCCCCAAAGGGCTACAATGCCAGAAACCAGACCAAAGCCAGGAGCCAAGGGCCAGGAGTTTCTTCTGGGTCTCCCACATGGGTACAGGGGCCCCAGCACTTGGGCCACCCTCCACTGCTTTCCCAGGCTCATTAGCAGGGAAAGTGGAGCAGCTGGTACTGGGTCCGGCACCCATGTGGGATGCCGGCGCTGGAGGCGTCACAGCGCCAGCCCCCTTCCTAGCTTTTCATGTTAGAAAGGAATAGGGAATTAGACAGAAGAAGCTTATCAATACAGAAGTAAGACACTTGTTTTCTACCACCCGCTTAGAAACCATAGCTTATGAGCAGGCCTCAGTGCCCATGGCCTTGGAGCCTCCTGGCTCTTAGCAAGGGCAAATCTTGGGATCTGAGAAAGGCGGTGATTTCTTTGCACTTGGTTTTTATGTTTCCAAAAGGGGCTCGGGATAATCATTTTGTCTTTAAAGTCAATATCAGACGAGCCATTTGCAAGATGGACTGCACATGGAGGGGAAATCACTGACAGGCAGGCTTCCGTGGGTCAAAGTACTCCTAGGAATCGGCATGATCCCACTTGGAGCTGTCCTCTTTGAGAAGCCTTCCTCTGTTCTCTAGGGTCAGAATCAGATTCGGCAGCAAGTACTGAGACATCTCAGGGACAGCCACGATGCTTGGTGCTCTCAAGTGCATTATCTGTTTAAATCCCATCCTCATAGCTGCCTTTAAGACAGGCATTCACATCTAAGTCTAACAGATGAAAACACCCAAGGTCGTTGCTAAATCCGTGACTCCTCACGGATCCCTGGGACCTCTGTGGTCAGAAAATCCTACCAGAAGTCTGTCTGAATTCTTCCTTAATCCTACTTTCTTCTCATTGTCTCCCTTCCAGGTGGTCAGTGAGCTGGCACTACCTTCTGTGGCCCAGGGTTGGACACGGCTGTAAACCCCATGCCTGAAACTGCCAGCACTGCCAACGCCATCCCCCAGCCCACACCTCCACGCCCCGTAGGGAGGAGGAAGCTTGCCAGAAAAGGCGAGTGGTGGCAGAAAGACCCTCTGGCAGGATCACAGGCATAGTGACAGTCCCTCTCCGCCGCTCTGGCTTCCCTCTAGAATGACTCATGATTCCAACTTCAGGCACTTTCTCTTTCTTTTGATGTTGCTGTTCCTGGCACCCTCAGCAAGAAAGCTGGAGAAGCAGGCTAGAATACTAAGGGCGCACACGTGGGCTGCTGATTGCATTACATCCTGTAAGTCTGCCATCTAAGTGGGCTGCTGTTTTGATAAATAGCATTTTCCTCGTCCAAATCCTTCGCTTACTGGACTTCCACTGATCTAGGGCTGGGCTGAACTGGGCATGAAGTCAGCAATGAAGACGTGGCTCTGCCCTCTGGCAGTGCACGTCTGACTGTTCCTCAAGGTAAGCTAACCTGCCCCAGTGGAGCCAGCTCCCCCAAATGTCATGCAACTGGAAAGCTTCCGAGAAATCATAATAAATTGGGGTGAGGCAAACATTGCCAAGTCTCCTCTGTGCCACTGGAAGACTCCCCAGCGTCCCTTGAAAATTATACTACACTGATTATTCTCTGCATATCAGGGCTTCAGTACCCGGAGCACCATCGAGGCACTGAGTAGGCAGTGAACATGTGTTGGGTAAATGGCAAGCTGATGGACAGCAGACAGATAAAATCGGACCAGGAGACAGTGCAAAGAAAGACTCCTGAAACTCACTTCCTGCTCTAGGGGCAGATGAACTGTCTCATTGCCTCATCCCAGTCCACACACTGCTGCCCCAGCCCCTAGGGAGCTTAGATGTGCCTTCCTCGTACCTCTGCAGAAAAGCAGCCCAGACCCCTCCTTCTGCTGGGGAAGCTCCTCTATAAGCCGGCGACAGCTGGGATTATGCCTGGCCCAGAGTTCTGTGTAAGAAAGCCTTAGACACTGGGGGCTGGGCTCCCCGGGAGCCAAGACACTTCGTTAAAAAGACAGCTAGTTAGAGTGGACAGCATTTTTAAACGCATGAGTGTGCTGAATAATTAAGCAAAAACTTTTGTTTTCATGGAAAATTTTCTTCCAAGTGCTGTATCAAACAGGGTACTGAATTCGCCACAGGCAGTTGTTGGCAAGATAGTGAGACTGTGTTTCTTCCGGTCCAGGGAAAGAGAATTCAGATCAGACCTCTAGGCTACAGCCCTCAGTTCAAACATAGTCCATGCTTTCTGGTGCAGAACAGACACTCTGGGCCTATCAGACAAGGTCATTCCAAGGTCATCCAGCCTTTCCCCTGCCTCCCTATAGAAATCACTCATGTTGTTCGCCCCTGTAGGTTTTCACTGGACCATAACATTTTGGAGCAAATGGTCCACCACCGGTTTACAGAGGAGAGCATGGAGGACTAGACAGGCAAGGAGATTTGCCCCAAGTCCTGTAGTAAGGGCATGGTGGAGCTGAGAGTGCATCTACAGTACTCAGTTCTTTCTCTTCCCTCCCTCCCTCCCTCCCTCCCTCCCTTCCTCCCTCCCTTCCTCTCCCCTCCCTCTCTCCCCCTCCCTCCCTCCTTCCTTCCTTCCTTTCTTCCTTCCTTTCTTCCTTTCTTGAAAGTCAGAGTTACACAGAGAGAGAAGGAGAGGCAGAGAGAAAGAGAGAGGTCTTCCATCTGCTGGCTCACTCCCCAGTTGGCTGCAATGGCTGGAGCTGTGCCAATCAGAAGCCAGGAGCCAGGAGCTTCTTCCAGTCTCCCATGCAGGTGAAGGGGCCCAAGAACTTGGGCCATCTTGTACTGATTTCCCAGGCCATAGCAGAGAGCTGGATCAGAAGTGGAGCAGCCAAGACTCGAACTGGTGCCCATATGGGATGCTGGTGCTGCAGGTGGTGGCTTTACCTGCTGCGCCACAGTGTCAGCCCCATACTGCTCAATTCTTTCCCTCTATCATCCTCTCTGCCAATCCCAGTGCAGTTCAACCTGTAACACTCTGCTTTGAAGTCTCCTTTGCTTAACATTTCTTAAAATCCACCACTCCACAAAGATCTAAATCAGAGTTAAGGAGAGAGACAGAGGGAGATCTTCCAAACACTGGTTCACTTCCTAGACGGCACATCATCCGGGGCTGAGCCAGGCCAAAGTCAAGAGTCAGCAGCTTCATCCAGGCCTCCCACATGGGTGGCAGGGGCCCAGTCACTTGGGCCATCTTCCACTGCTTTTCTCAGACCAGTAGCAGGAAGCTGAATCAGAAATAGAGCAGCCAGGACTCAAAATGGGCTGCCGGCATGTCAGGCGGTGACTTTACCACTACGCCATAACGCCTACCCCTCCTCTGAATGCCTAAGTTACCTCTTAGGATGTTTGGCCTCTGAATTATTCGTGGTATCATTGACTCCTGCTAAGGCACATTGTTAGTTAACTATTATACAGCAAAGTCTTATTGATAAAAAAAAAAAAAAGATGACAAGGTCTTGAACAGCTCTCTGCTACCTTTCTGTATCTCCTTCAGGATCTAGTACGTAAGTGATTCTTGACAAATGTTTGTTGACAGTGTTGCTGAATAGATGAGTAGATACATGGATTGAATGTGTTTAACAGGTACTTAATGAATGAGAATAAATAAAATGATGAAGTATATTTTTCAAGCAGTGTGGCGTCACTATTTATTTAAATATATAGCACTAGCTTGCAGCTTACCTACAAACAAGGCTACTTCAGAAAGCTCATGGAGGGGTCGGCACTGTGGCGTAGCAGGTAAAACTGCCACCTGCAGTGCCGGCATCCCATATGGGTGCCAGTTGAAGTCCCACTGTTCCACTTCCAATCTAGCTCTCTGCTTTGGACTGGAAAGCAGTGGAGGATGATCCAAGTGTTTGGGTCCCTGCACCCACGGGGGAGACCTGGAAGAAGCTCCTGGCTCGCTCCTGACTTCAGATCTGCTCAGCTCTGGCTGTTGCAGCCATTTGGGGAGTGAACCACAGGATTACTCCTCTTTCTCTCTCTCTCTCTACCTGTCTGTAATTCTGCCTTTCAAATAAATCTTTTAAAAAGCTCACGGAAATAGAAATAAAAGGTGAGATAAAATGTTTGAAATTCATGCATATCAAGGTCTTCAAAAAGTTCATGGAAATATGTGTTAATGAAAAACTATACATGATTTCAAAATTTCTTGCACCAAAATAAACTTGTCCACTTCACTTGTTTTGAAATATCCTCACACACACACACACACACACACACGCACATACACACACATTCACACACATGCTCGAGATTCATAAAGCTCATGGAGAAGTAGAAGTAAAAGATAATGCATATTTTTCATTAATGTTTTGTATCGAGGTGCGCACACACGGGGGGGATGGAGAAAGAGCGTGCTCCCATCCATTGGTTCACTTCCCAACTGCCCACAGTGGCTGGGACTGAGCTGCACTGAAGTCAGAAGCTGGGACTCAACACAGGGGTCCCAGGTGGGTGGCGGAAACTCACTCACTCACACCACCACCTGCTGCATCAGCAGGAAGCTGGTGTCGGGAGCTGGAGCCAGGTGTTGATCCTAGATATTCTGATGTGGGACACAGGAGTACTAACCAATGTGTCAACCCTAGTCTAAATGTTGGCCCCACTCATGAACACTCTGAAGCCCTCTCGTAATAAACATATGCTCTCTCTCACACACACAGAGTGCTCAAACGTGACACCGCTTCTTATTCATTTTATTGGTGATGAAACAGGCACAGAGAAAGGAGGAGAAACCAACACTCCTGCGTGGCCGAGAAGAGGAATCAGAGGGTGCAGATGCGTGTAGAGGGTGCTCGCTGTGCTGGTGAAGTTTTGGTTCCTTTAGTGCCGCCTAAGAGGTGAGGTCTCCGGCCACAGTCTAAGGCACCTCCCAGTGGGTGTTACCAGGCCCCAGGGGCCTGAAGGAAGAATCATTCTGCCATTTAGAAAAGAGAAGAAAAAGCCGGCACCGCGGCTCACTAGGCCAATCCTCCGCCTGCGGTGCCGGCACTCCGGATACTAGTCCTAGTTGGGGCGCCAGATTCTGTCCCAGTTGCTCCTCTTCCAGTCCAGCTCTCTGCTGTGGCCCAGGAGGGCAGTGGAGGATGGCCCAAGTCCTTGGGCCCTGCACCAGCATGGGAGACCAGGAGGAAGCACCTTGCTCCTGGCTTTGGATCGGCGCAGCGCACCAGCCGTGGCAGCCATTTGGGGGGTGAACCAACGGAAGGAAGACCTTTCTCTCTGTCTCTCTCTCTCACTGTCTAACTCTGCCTGTCCAAAAAGAGAAGAAAAGAGAAAGAATGCACAGTTAATGTTTCTTCCTCTTCATACTCAAAGTCACACTAGCAGGTGTGACTAGTGGGTTATTAATTATAAGATGCCTTATTAAGCTCTAATGGAAGCGGAAGCATTGGGATTTTTTAAGGCTTTAAGTACTTATAGGAAATTTTAGCATTAAAAATTACTCAAATCAAAATTCTTTACCAGTGTAGTAATTCTTTCCAAGACAACTGCAGATCCAAAGTCATTTTCCTCACCACAACCACCCGACAGAGCAAGCGGCTGCAATTAGCAACGGCTTTGCCCTTCCTCTCAGAATCCGGCCTCAGCACCCATGAAACATGCAGATCTCTCTCTCCCAGCAGGGACTCCACAGCTTCTGCAAATGTTCTCCTCCATTTTTAGAAAGGAAAAGGAAGGTAGTCCCCTGTGCAATGCACCCCAGCATCACAGAGACGCCTGGGGCCTGCGCTCACTTGGCCCTGTGCTCCTCAGAGGCTAAGACAGTGGGCACCACCACGCGTCCAGGTGGTACACAGATGAGCCTTAAAGAGAATTAGTAGTGAATCTGAATACGTGTATGTACTTGAACAAGTACGACTCGCACACCAAACCCGTGTTTCACGGAGAACATTTTTTCGAGCAAGGACAAATTTAAAAAGTAAGCCAATTGAGGCCGGCGCCGCGGCTCACTAGGCTAATCCTCCGCCTTGCGGCGCTGGCACACCGGGTTCTAGTCCCGGTCGGGGCGCCAGATTCTGTCCTGGTTGCCCCTCTTCCAGGCCAGCTCTCTTCTGTGGCCCGGGAAGGCAGTGGAGGATGGCCCAAGTGCTTGGGCCCTGCACCCGCATGCGAGACCAGGAGAAGTACCTGGCTCCTGCCATCGGATCAGCGAGGTGCGCCGGCCGCGGCGGCCATTGGAGGGTGAACCAACGGCAAAAGGAAGACCTTTCTCTCTTTCTCTCTCTCACTGTCCACTCTGCCTGTCCAAAAAAAAAGTAGTAGGTAGCTAAATGGAGGCTTGGAAACTCCTGCTAGCCACATGCCTTCATCTGATAGGGCCACAAACAGAAGCTCCGAGAGGCAGCAGTGGACCAGAACCCAGGTCTGGAACTCCCAGAGCACCTGGGCTTCTACCTGCACCCTCAGCCTGGCCCTCACCCTGAGCAGCCATCAGCAGCAATGTGCAGGGGCCAGCGCCTCCTCTGGGCCCAGGAAGACACCCAGCAGAGTCGCCCCCTCTCTTCTCCAGGGCTTGTCCCATTCTTCCCCTGTCCAAAGGCCCTGCCTGCCGCACTGGAATGACTGATGCTCAGATCATTTCAAAATCTACCGTGCGCCCCATCACCAACAACTCACACATCTGTCCCTGCATCAGAGCCCTGCGTCCTACAGGGGAGGAAGCTGAGGCCTAGGAGAGAGGCGGGTCCTAGCCTGGGAGCAACACATCAGCCACTGGGGCTGGCCCCAGGAAGCCAAGGGTTGGCCCTGGCCTCTGTCAGACCAAGACTCAGAGTATGGAAGGAGCTGAGGAAGGTCACTGGCCAGAGAGGTCTGGACGAAGGAGCTGCCATGAAGTGGAGACGACTGCACTCCCAGACTCTGCCAGGACACCCATCCATCTTCAACCTCCCCCCAGCACCCTGTCCTTTCAAACATTCCTCTCTTGTGTTTTTTTTTTTCCTCTACCAACAATGAAAGAGCTCTCCAGGCCCTTCGTGGTCTTGACAGAGACTACGAGGCTGGAGGAGTGACAGAAATCCTTTTTTCTTGAAAGTTTGGGTGTTGGGGAATGTGGGGCATAAAGAAAGACCCAGGATGGAGACCCGGCTGAGCCACTGCTGGCCGTGGGCCATGGGCAAGAAACTCCATGTCTGTGGGCCTCAGTTTCCCCACGACACCCTAGGAAGACGATGGCACTTAGGTCACAGGGTTCTCACGAGATGTAAATGAGACCATTTCTCCTGCTGCATCTGGAAGGCGCTGGATAAACGTGAACTGCTGCATCTAAACAACTCTGCTGAGAACTGAGCCCCTGTAAATCCCTCAAAGCCCAGATTTAAATTGCGTGTTTAATTTTATTCCAAAGTAAGAGGGAGGAGGGCCAAAGATTGAGCCAGGTACAGAATAGCCCCAAGTCACAGTAAGCGCTGCCTCCGCACTCCCCTCCCCAAGATGGCAAAGAACAGGGAGGATCCCCAGAGTCAGGGTCCTGCTCACCTGGGGGTCCTGACTCCTGCTGCCATCCCCCAGCCCTTTGCAGCCCCTCCCCTTCCAATCCAACACTTCAAAGAGATGCTGGAAGAGAGGAAACTCTGAAGTCTCCACTTGCTGGTTTTCAGAAGAGGAAACCAAAGCGTGTTTCTTCCCGAGTCGGCATCTGCTCACCCAGCCCGGTTGTTCTAGCTGGCGGGACTTGCTCCGAGGCAGGCTCAGGGGCTGCTGAAATTCAGATGTGGGGCTGCAGAGAGAATGCAACACCAGCAGGAACACGGGAAGCACCGGCATGGCTGGGCAGGGGGCCTGGGCGGCCAGAGAGGGGCCAGGGTGCGGGAGCGAGAGGAGCACCAGGGAGGGGCGGACGGTGAGCCCAGACGGAGGAAGAGGAGACGAGGGGAGAGAGGGGAGGAGACCAAGCCCGAGGAAGCATTTCTGTTTCTTCTTTAAAAAAGGAAAAAAAAATAAACACTCAAACTGTTTCGACTGAGGAGAAATGTTCAAGTGCCAAAGGCATTATTGGGACGAGAGATAAGGAAACCACAGAGATAGGAAATAATTATTTTGTATCTGTCTTTATAAATGAAAATGAAGGGCATTAACTGAAATGGGATTTAGATTTTCGGGGACAGAGGGAATGAATTAGGAAATAATTCTGATAACATAGGAAATGTTTATTAAAAGGTCAGGGGGGGCTCTTGAAACCGACAAGACCTCATGGGCCAGATTAAAACCCGCTAAGTGCGAGGGAGACCCAGGAGGGCTGGAGCCCCAAGGACTCAGCTCAGGACAGGGGGTCATGCGACAGCATGACAGCATGGGCATTGGTGGCCTAACTCAGCAGGTGGGAGTCAGGCAATGGTGCTGAGCGCAAGCCACGCGGGACAGGGGATCTGGGGTTGGGCCCCCTCCCCAGGCAGGATCCCTCCTCGTGACTTCCACCCACCACTATGTCCTGAGAGCAACGGAACGTGGAAAAGTTGGGTGGGAAGGGAGAAAAGGAAAGAGCCACATGGGTCATGATGCCACACTCACCACGCCGTCTGGAGTCTCACAAAGCCCCACGTCCCCAAGAAGTCCCTTCTGTCTCCTGGTGTGTGCCCAGCCCCGCCAGACAGAACTGTCCCCATCAGGCAGCTGGAAAGCAGCCAGTTGCTTGGGTGGAAATCCTGGCTTTAACCCTTTCCGGCTGCTGACCTTCGATGAGTGATGGACGTCAGCTGACCCTCAGCCTTCTCAGCTGTCCAGTGGGAATATGATGGACCTACTTCTCTGACACATTAGTTGGGGGGGGGGGTTGGGATAATATCAGAATGTCCATAGAACAGTAAGTATAGCAAACAATAAGGTAGAACTATACCACGATTCATGTGGGCATCCCGGCTGACCTTCAAAGCCAAGCTTTAGCTCTAAGCTTGGTCGCTCCTGCTGCCTTCCGAGCCTCCAGGCCACTGACAGCCACCTGCACGTCTTCTGCCTCCCTGCACCTGCAGCTCTGTCAAGGAAACAGCTCTTCCTCGTGCCTCTTCTTCCCCTTCCCCCTCCTCTCACTCCCCCTCAAGGCTGCGTGTGGGAAGCCCGGCAAGCCTTCCATAGCTGAAACCAGAATCTGTAGACCGAGCGCGTGAAAGGGCCTCCTCCGGGAGCGGACGTGGGGCTCCAGTTCAGGAGCGGGGCATGCCACGGAGCCCCTCCCCTGATCTCGCAGAGCGAGTGTTCGTCTCCCACACAGACGCACTGAGTACCGGGACGCCTTCCAGGTCAGAACGCCACACGGGGACCTCTCCACAGGTGTCTAAGCTCAGCGTTTCCCCGGGGCCGGCTGGGGCCTGCTCTACGATGTGCCGAAAGCTGGCTGCTGACAGAATTGGTAATCAGCTCACACCCGACCCTGTGCAGCCCGAGTCCCGGTGCACAACAACAACAACGTCCTGCGGCTGCCTTCCACAGCCTCAGCCAGGTTACTGCCCTGGGTGGTTACTCCAAACTTGTCTAAGTGTCCGGTCACCGAGTCCTCTAGAAAGATCTCCCACTGGTTCCATTGAAAGCATCGCACCCACAGCCTCTTCCCTCTGCGTGCCATTCTCCCCAAAGTCTGTGCTGGCTCTTGGCTCCTGCAAAAGGGTGGCTTTCTAAGACCAGTTCCAGGGGAATGAGTGGGAACAAAAAGACTGGCCCTGGAGGGCACAGAGGCATCAGGCAGACGGAGGCTCCCGGGGCCCCTGCTCCAAGGATCCCCGCTGAGAGCCGGCACTTCCCAGCTGGCTGTGCGATCACTGCCCACTCGGTAGGTCAATGGAAAGCACTTGAGCAGAGGAGCAGGGCCTGGGACAGCTCCCTGCCCGCAGTGCAGGGCCTGGGAGGGAAACAAGGCTGCTCACAAATCAGCATTTGTGTTTGTGCAAATCTCGGAGAGTGAACTGCTCTTCCTTCTGCACTGGAATCCCAGCTCCAGGCGTCCCTTCACCCCGCAGAGCCTCCTGAATTTCCTCATCTGTGAGAATGGAGAAGGCCGGCGCCGCGGCTCACTAGGCTAATCCTCCGCCTGCAGCGCCGGCACCCCGGGTTCTAGTCCCAGTTGGGGCGCCAGATTCTGTCCTGGTTGCTCCTCTTCCAGGCCAGCTCTCTGCTGTGGCCCAGGAGTGCAGTGGAGGATGGCCCAGGTCCTTGGGCCCTGCACCCACAAGGGATACAACCTGGCTCCTGGCTTTGGATCGGCGCAGCACGCTGGCCATAGCAGCCATTTGGGGGGTGAACCAACGGAAGGAAGACCTTTCTCTCTATCTCTCTCTCTCTCACTGTCTAACTCTGCCTGTCAAAAAAAAAAAAAAATGGAGAAAATAATAGTGTCAGCCTCACAGGGGTTTTTGTGAAGATTAAATGAGCAAATGCCATAACGTAACAGCTAGCATATTGTGAATGCCGATATATTTCAGCTTTTCTTAATCATTTTAATGCTGTTACTAATTTAGCATTTTTACAGTTTACAAAACACATTCTCCTATATTCACTAATTCAGTCTCTATAGCATCCCTGTGAAGAAGTCATTTCGAACTCCAGGCGTTAGGGATGGGGTACTGAAGCTCAGAGAAATCCAATGACTTGCCCAAGGTCAATAATTCCTGTTTGAAAGCCATCAAACGGGAGTCAGGATCCTGCACCTTTGGTTTGGGTATCAAGAGCTAGACCTCCAGTGGGAAGCGGTACCCACATGCTCAAGGAGGGAGGATGACCAAGGTCACAGGCTCACCTGGCCTGCAGCCATGCCCGAGTCAGCCCAGAACACAGCCTTGTCTGGGTCACGTGCAGGGAGGAGGCGGGATCAGCGCCTTGGGGCAAGTATTTCAAAGCCGGGAGGATTCAGGGCTCTGTTGTCCGTGGCTCAGCGGAGAATGGAGAGCAGGGGTGACGGAGTCACACATGAATAATGCATGCAGGGTGCTCCGTTTCCGTTTCAGCAAGACCCACACGCACATTTCAGCTTTGATTTCTCCTCCTGGCTGTGCCATTCCCTACAGCCACTGATCCCAGGGACTTGGGCTGGAGCTGCACGGCTGCCCGCTAAATTGGCTGTTTGCCATAGTGAATAGAAAGAGGAGGGGGCTGGGGGCACAGAGGGAAAAAAAAAAAAGATAAGTGGAGGGGAGGGATGAGGGAAGATGAAAGAGGGAGATGAGAGGAGGAAGATCTTTCGCCGCACTCCTCTTACGCAGCCCGCACGGACCCCGAGGATGTGGGGAGGTTTTGTTCCTGGCTAACTTTCCTGGTCCTCTCACTGTGTGGTTGTCACACACTGAACTCTCTTCCCCCCAAGAAGTAGCAGTGGTGGAGGGCCGGGCCCCCACCCGTGCGGGAAACCAGGAGAGGAGAAAAAGCAAGCGCTTCCACGCGGGACAGGAGCAGAGCGGAGCCCTCGGCTCAGCACCACCCGAAGCCCACTGGGCGAGCTGAGCCCACATACAGAAGTGGCAGCGCGGCTTGTGCCCCAGCTGCAAAGCTGGAGTCTGAGAGTCGCAAGAGCAACTTGTCTGATTTGGCCAGAGGGCAGGTGCCCAAACCGCAAATGTCACCCGGCCGCTACACCTGGGCAGTGAAGAGCAGCGGGCCAGAGGCTGCAGCAGGACAGGGCCAGGGGATTGTGTCAAGGGTTCAACCTCAAGTTCAACTTCAAGGAAGACTGACTTGCTCATCACCACGAGAGACACTGCCAGTTGCCCCTCCTGAAAACCAGCAGGTAAGCTGAGCTCTCCAGGATTAAACTGCTGCTGGCTCCGTCGTGTTCAGGTCAGCCAGCCAAAGCCGCTGCCGCTGATTTTAATGAGACATAATAATGTTCTATCAGTTCTGCGACTGTAGACTGAGCCCACCGAGGGAAACTGCTCAGCCCCCAGAATGATCAGACTTGTCAAAATAGGATCGTTTTGTTCCTTATTATAAACGGGAAGAAGATGTGATTTAAGTGTCATCCTCTGGGTATGTGAGCTGCATTCCTATAAATCAATCATCCCAAATAAACTCTTTGGAGTGATTTCACTACAAATACGCTGCAAACAATTTCCTTAAACAAAGCATAGGAGTATTACTGTATCTCTCCAACATCTAAATGGCTTTAGACATGCATTATTGGGCTGCTGGCGTGTTCTTTGCTTAACATGTGTTATTTGTGGTTCTGTCCCTGAGAAGAGAAATCAGGGCTCACTGCTGGCCGAAAGCCTCCTACTGTCTGGCGTGTCAGGCCCCCACAGTGAAAACGGGGAAAGCAGAAGGGTGCCCAGGGCTGTGGGGATCCAGAGGGGACATTTTCCATTTCCATAGTGGCTCCCATGGTACTGAAGCAGGGCAGGGGTAAGCACGCAGTCTCAAGCGTCAGCTGTCCTGTTGGAATGGGATTCCAGGATCTGGTCCTTATCAGCCATCAGACTTGGGCAAATCACATGACGCCCCTTTCCTTCAGTTTTCTCTCTTAAAATGGGAACAATGGAGGTGACAGTAGCACCTAACTTATTTGGTTATTTGGAAGGGCATGAAAGGGTGAATATGGGAAAGTGCTTAGAATGCCGTCAGCCAACAGTAGCATCAGGTTGGTTTTAGCTATTGTTGTTCAAATTTTTATTTATTGATTTTCATTTTATTTGAAGGGTAGGGAGACAGAGATGGAGCTAGAGATCTTTCGTCTGCTGGTTCATTCCCCAAATGTCCACAACTCGGCTGGGCCACGCCAAAGCCATGACCTGGGAACTCCATCCAGGTCTCCCACGTGGGTGGCAGGGACCCAAGTACTTGAGCCATCACTGCTGCCTCCCAGGGTGTGCATCAGCAGGAAGCTGGACCAGAAGCAGAGCCAGGACTCAAACCGAGTCACTCTGACATGGGATGGGGTTAAGCCCCAAGCAGCGGCTGGGGACTGCCCCAAACACCCAACCCTTGCTATTCTTATTGCTCTTGTTAGAAACCCTGGGAACCTTCCCAGGGGGCACCATGAAGCCAAGCTGTGATTGGGTTTTGCGGTGGACTCTGTATCTATGGTAAGGTGGATGTCTTTACTTTCTTCTCTTCCAAGAACTAGACTTGCAGAAGACTGTAAGCAACCCTGTGCTGTATGGTTTTGAACTCCCCTCTGCATCCGAGACGCTGGCACCATCAGTCTCAGAAGGAAGACAGCGCAGGGGAGGGGGTGCCATCCTCAGAGTTTTCCCACCACGCAGGGTCTGTCCAGGCAGCTCTGGGTCTCCCTCCTTTCCCTCTCTCTGCTCACCTGGACCGGCACTTCCGTGTGCATTCTTTTTTTTTTTTTTTTTTTTTTTTGACAGGCAGAGTGGACAGTGAGAGAGAGAGAGACAGAGGGAAAGGTCTTCCTTTGCCATTGGTTCACCCTCCAATGGCCACCTCGGCCGGCGCACTGCAACCAGCGCACTGTGCCAATCCGATGGCAGGAGCCAGGTACTTATCCTGGTCTCGCATGCGGGTGCAGGGCCCAAGCACTTCGGCCATCCTCCACTGCAATCCCTGGCCACAGCAGAGAGCTGGCCTGGAAGAGGGGCAACCGGGACAGAATCCGGCGCCCCGACCGGGACTAGAACCCAGTGTGCCGGCGCCGCAAGGCAGAGGATTAGCCTAGTGAGCCGCGGCACCAGCCCCGTGTGCATTCTTGTAGTGCTCCAATCTGTCTGCATTTTAACAACCTCACACCTCAGTCGGGATAGAGTCTGAAAAGTTTAATATCATGTCAAATGAGAGCACCAATAAAACTTGACATTATTAATATGATGTCAAGGGTTTTTTCCCAACTGCTTAGGGAAAAAACATTGTGTCCCATTAAGTATACCTCCTTGCACTGAGAAATATTAAGTGACTTTTCAACGGCTACCAGCTGGAACCGTTAGTTTTTCTTCATCAGCGTGGATGCCGTCGATTCGGAGAGGCCAGTCGAGAACCTTCTATGGGAATACTGGCTGAGCCTGTGCAATCAGAAAAGCTTTTAGGGATCCCTCTCTAAATGGGGCTGTGTATGGAAACGGGGGTATGAATTATTAAAGGGCTTGAATACACTTGGCCAAGTGAGCAGGAGCCTTCCGGTCCTCAGCCCTCTGTCCGTGTGTCCCCAGAGAGCAGCAGTCGCCTCCTGGGATGCGGAGACAAGGCCAGAACCCCCAAAAGAGGAATGATGGGGCTGCCTGCCCCTGCCTGCTGCCCCCTTCCCCCAGCCTTCGGGGGGCCTCCTGGGGGGCACAGAGCTGCAGGTGCTGCGCAGCCCTCTGCTCCGCCCCTGCAAGTGCCCACAGCTGCCCCCGGCGTCTGCTCACGCTCGCTTCTGGGAGAGGAGGCTGTGGTGGCCGGCTGCAGGGGCCTCTGTTTCCCTTGGCCCCCGTCCACAGTTGCTTCACAGCACGTGGCTTTCCATGTCGGATTCCCTTCCCCGGAGGAGGTCAGGACTTAAAATAAGCTGGTGTGACTCATGTCTGAGTAGGGAGATGCCTCGCACAAGTGCCGACTTTTCAGGAATGTGCAGCTGGGGCTGCTCAAGAGGAAGCGCCCACGGGCCAGACGTCTGCTCCAGGCCGGCTAAGATGTTTCCTCCAGCCCTACCCCCAGACCACGGGGTCACCGGCCTGGCCCGTGCCTCCTTCTGCCCAGGGATGCTGGTCCTGCTGCATTGGCCGCCATGCCCCAACCCACCCCGGCACCATCTGTCTGCCCACCCAGTGTCTCGCCACCCTCCCTCCCTGTGGCTGCCCTGCATCGTCCTGGCGGTGACCCCTTGCTAAGCAAGGTGCCTGTGTTTTCACTCAGGAATCCAGGGCACAGGCCAGGGTGGCAGTTGAAGGCCGTTGCTTGTTTATAGAAGGCTGGCGTCCTTATTGTAGGCTTGCGCTCCACTGGGGAGATCAAAAGAAAGGCGTGGACAGCAAACCCAGCAGCTGCTCTGGTCTCCTCTGAAGTCCCATTGACACCTTGCCCTGTGCCCTTTGCCCCGACCCGTCCTGCCCCGTACCTGACCCCTGGGGCTGGCAGATGGAGGCAGCTTGCTCTTAAATTTCGCCTAGCCCTTAGAGCCCCTCCTAAGGGAGGGGGCCCTTCATGACCCCTTTACTAGACACAGCCCTGGGGAAGCCTGGGGTTTGGGAGATCGTCAAGGCCACAGAAGGCTGAGTGGGGAATTTGTCTCTTACATGTGGTCAGCAGCGGCTCCTCTCTGTTCCCAGGGATCTTAGCACAAGAGGGAAGAGGACGGTTATCGAAGAGGAACAAGGTCAGGAGCTTGGAGAACCGCCTGCCCCCCAGGTGGTGGTCTCGCTGCAGCTGGGAGACCTTCTCCCGCGGGGTTGCGACTGCTGCCTGACCCCTGTCTTCACCCCAGCCGACCTCCAGCAGTGCCTGTCGAGCGCCCTTCCCTTCCAGGGACACAGAGGGGAGGTGCCAGCAGCTGCCGTGGGTTCTGAGGCAGGAACTCCACTGAAAACAGGAGAGCATGCAGTGAACTTTGGATAAGGAGTGAAATAGAAACAGGTCTGCTAACCGGGGCAACCTCAGAGGCCGTGCCGAGAAGGCAGGGAGTGGGGGACAAGTGGCCTCATCCCATACTCATTCTGGGGCCTGCAGCCTCAGCTCAGGTTCCACCCTTAGGAAAACAGGGGGAGCAAGCCCTGCCTGGACCCCCTCCCCACCGCGGGAACTGCTCTTAGGACCCAGTGAAGTAAGCGTTGCAAACACCCGTGACTCACTTTAAATGTGTGCAGGATCGCTACCCTTATCAGCACCTCTCCCTCTCCTATCAGCATCAGCTCCTTTCCTTTCCGGCTCTAAGAGTCTATGGAGGGATCTTCTTTCCTATGGGGTTCACTTAGCCCTTTCTCCATTTAAGGCAGAGAAAGTAGAGTGTGCTTAACTCCAATTTAAAAAAAAAAAAATCTAGTATCAGGTCACAATGCTATTAAGTAATCAATTCCAATTTAAAAGTAGGACTAACCTTTAGGCACTGTCCTGCATAATGATCTAACCAGCCACTGCCCCCCTATGAGTTAGGACGGCTGCCCTCTTGGCTGTCCCATTCACAAGGGCAGGAAAAAATAAAAGAGCATTCCACATAGGTGCGGGGTTGTCATCAGTGTCCCTAGGTGCCCAGTGTTTGTACATTCCACAAAATCTGGCATTCCCAGAAAGCACCAAGTGTGTGTCCTCCCAACTGGGGTAGCCCACGTCCATCCTTGGGCCCAGCGGCCAGCGCTTTTCTCCAAAGCGAATGGAGGGGAATTGTTCCTCGCTCCCTCTTGCTGCAGCTCAACCTTCCTTCACCTTCCTGCTTTAATGTCTTAATCAAGTGGCAGATGAGAGGAACTGATCCATGCAAAGGACAGACGGTTCGACAAGATGTGTGGAATCCACTGCTGCTCTCGCCCCCGCCCCGGAGTCACCGCCCCACCAAAGAGAAAGACAGGGGAGACAGAAAAAGAAAGAGAAAAAGGCGAGAGAGATTTTGTACCCTTAAGCCTCCACTGCAGCAGTTCAAAAGAGCAATCTTTACTGAAAATAAATTTAAAGGAGAATTTTTGATGTATATTATGGTCTCTGGTGGTAGACAGGAGCGCTGCCGGCAGTATATGGAGTTATGCAAAGCCAAAGTGGGATTACTTAAAAGTGTCTGTAGTGCTTTGATTAACTGGTGTGTATTTTATTTTTTATATGACACAATCACAGGCCTACATTGATAATATCTTGCTATTATTGTTTGACACTTAAATCTCCCTTTTTCCTGTTGCTTGGAAGTGGGCTTTGTTCAGTCTGGGGCAAAGGGCAAAGGATCAAGATGATCCCGAAAGGAATAAAGATGAAGATGTGTTCCCACCCCTAGACTTAAAAAAAAAATGTAATATATAAAAGCCCTAGGACCTGTCACAGACAGCTAAGAACTGGCAGATCAGACATGGTGACTCAAAGAGCTGGCCAAGTGCATGGGCCATCAGAGAGTCCAAACTGCCTTCTGAGGGCCTCGTGACTGCCTGCAAAACACGCCCCACAGATTCATCCTCCAGGGATAGGGGCCGGCGCTGGTCCGTAAGTTCCAGCCCCACCTTGCCACGTTCTGCTTTGTGACGCTGGAGCTGCAAACTGCAACTTGCATTTCTCCTTTGCCCACTGGCTCCGGTTTGGCTCTGCAAGTGGGGGGAGCTACAGAGACTCTGGGAAGCTGGAGAAGAGAGAGCAAAGGTTTGCCCCATCCCGAGAGCCAGCATGGGCCCTCTCTGCCCCTCGGCCAGAGCGGTTTCCAGTTTGTAGTTTCTTTGTCTCGCCCAGCATCAGCCAAACAGGAACTCTTGCCTTTGAGGTCTAGGTCCCAGCTCTGCGGGCTCCCTCCTTGGAGCTTCTAGGTTCCGGTAACCTCAAGCTCTCGTCTTTGTTCCCCCAGACCCAGGTCATACATCATCGCTTTCTTCCGTGGCACCAGAACCCTGTATAAAGTCATCCCTGCTGAAATGCCTGGAGTGGTTTGATTTCCTGGCTGTGCTCTGAACGGTTCAAGCTCTTTCAAACAAAACTGAGCAGCCAGGACCAAGGAAGGAGACGGCATTCTCCTGGAAGCAAAGGTGATGCAGACCAGAACGTGGGCCTGGCTGGGCTGCCTTCTGGAGGCTCCGCAGGCCCAGGAGGAGAGGCCTCTCTTGCCCTGTCACCACGCCACAGGGCAAGAATTGTGAAGGAAATAAGAGTGTCAACTCTGGAGGCTGGGAGCCCTGAAGACTCCGCCCCCCATGCTGGGAGGGGATTGGAAGGTGAGGCCAAGGGACAATCTACTCAACTTTCTGCTTCTGGAACCCTTTCTGACAAGGACAGGATGCACACTCCTAGTTCATAGGCTGGGCAGGGCGGGTGTCAGAGCAGCTGGCTTTCCCCTGCTTTGTCTCCTGCCAGCCCCCTGCGAATCCCACAAGGATGAACTCAGAGACTCAATTTTCTTTCGAATTTCCTGAGATGTCGCAAGTACCAGTCTGATTGTCCCCACACCCTCCTTCCTCTGATCCCACTGCTCCAAGGGAAGCCTGGGCAGAGGATCTGCCTCACTGACTCCATCCTCCTCATCCTCTGGCTTCCAAAAATGGACACCAAGTCTCCCTTGTCATGGTGCTACCGGGTTATGTGTCTGAAGTCCTAAGTACACAATCTGGCCATGGCCTTTCTGCCTCCCTGGCTGCCTGGTATAAACTGGGGCTTGCAGGGGCTAGCTCACCCCCTCTGAGCTGGATTCTGTGTCCACACTGCCTCCAAGCCCAGTGAGGAGCCCTCTGCTCCTAGGCAGATGACTATGCAATTGCTTTGCCCTTCAGCGACGCACCCTCTGGCTCATTCAGGTAGAGCTCTCTTTGGCACAGCAAAGTCAGAAGCAGCAGCCTCTTTATAGGCTGTGCAGCTTTTGGAAAATCTGAGTTCCAAGTCTATGGTTTGAAAATATGGGCAGAGACGGTCTATTTCACAGGGCGGTTGTGAGGGTCAAATATGGTAAGATATGTGGGAGCATGTTGTGCCCAGTGAAGTCCTGTACATGTGGGAGGTAATATTACTGCAATAGTCGCTGCCCAAGCTACTCACCACATTATTATTACCTAAGTCCTCCTTCTGGCTGTCCATTTCTCCCTGGGGCTGCAGCTATACGGGCAGGGGAAGGCTCCAGCAGCCGCGTGTCTCCAGTCCTGATTCTAAGACCCCTCCCCCAGGCCGCTGGCCAGCCAGGCTCCCCGGATCACGGCCTGAGCTGTCCCCGGGGAGCCACATTTTCAGGCCCATCCATTCCAACCGTGGAGCCTCTGCAGGGCAGGCTGGCAGCAGCCCAGGCGGCGTCGGCAGGGATCCCGAGGGCTGCAGCCCATTATGCAGGTCAGGGTGGCTGCTGCAGAAGGCCAGGACCCTGCCCTCCGAGGTCCCTGGATTATTTCTTGTCTTTGGCTTCATGGGCCAATTCGGGCCTTTGCCTGACCCGTGGGAAATGTCCTCACCGCCCTTGCTCCCCAGGGGGGTGGGTGCATGCAACCCTCTTCATTTTCTGCGTCGTAGGAGTACATGCTGGGGCCACAGAGAGACAGTATAAGCACTCTCAGACCCCAGCCTTCAAGGAGCTTACAGGGGGAATGAGAGCCACCCCCATGGGGACAGAGCCAGACTGTTGTGACCACCCGATCGGACACAGGCTAAGACCACACCAGGCAGAGGCAGCAGCGGATTTAGGAAGGATTGAGGGAGGGAAGAGGTAATCAGGGAATGTGTCTTAGAAAAAATCCATTTTTCTTTCTTTTTAAACAAGTGCTTTGCAGAAAATTAGAAAGTGAATAAGTAAAAAGAAAATAAAAAGCACCCATAATCTTCACCTGAAGATAACCACTGTCTGCAGGCTGATCTATGTCCTTACAGACATTTTTTGATGCACATATTTATATTCATACTACTCTAATAAAAATCAAATTATTCTGTGTGTACTATTTTATAACCAACTTATTTCCCTTAATTTCTTGAGGCAATAGATATATATCTTCATTATTCGTAATGAACAGTAAGTGTTCTATTGTATGAATGTAACAGGGAACATATATGTATTTCCCAGTCCTCTACTATTGGACATTTCAGGGATTCCCAGTTTGTGTCACATTAAACAACGCTGCAGCGAACATCCTGGTACTTGCCTCTTCAGTCACCTGTACGATTTTTTTTTTTTTAAGATTTATTTTATTTGTTTGAAAGGCAGAGTTACAGAGAGAGGTCTTCCATCTGCTGGTTCACTCCCCAAATGGCTGAAACAGCCAAGGCTGAGCCAGGCTGAAAGCCAGGAGCTAGGAGCTTCTTCCAGGTCTCCCGTGTGGGTGCAGGGGCCCAAGCATTTGAGCCATCTTCCACTGCTTTCCCAGGCACATTAGTGGGGAACCGGATCAGAAGTGGAGCAGCCAGGACAGGAACCAGCACCCATATGGTATGCCAGCTCTGCAGGCTGGAATTTTAACCCACAACACCACAGCACTGGCCCCTTACAAATATTTCTTTAGGATAAATCCCTAGAAATAAATGCAGAGTTAAAGGATAAACATATTCCCAAGGCATTTATTATTCCCTATCAAGTCCTCTCACTTTTTAAACATATTAGTTATTGTTTATTTTGATTTTATTTTAGAGCAGGGAGACAGAGAGAGAGAAAGAGAGAGAGAGAGAGAGAGATCTCCAAATGCCCACAACAACCAGCGTCAGGAGCAGGAAACTCAGTCCAGATCTCGCGTGTGGGTGGCAGGGGCTCAGCTATTCCAGATGACACCTGCTGTTGCAGGTGGAATCAGGAGCAGAGCCGCGGCTGGAAGTCGGGCTCTGCACCGTGGGACGCAGGCATCCCGAGCAGCATCTTAATTGCTGTGTCAAGCCTGCCCCAAGTCCTCGCTGAAGCTTTGCACCAAGCTACATTCATAACCAAGAGAAGAATATGAAGATTTAAAGTAGGCTTTGACAGTGAGGGAGAGGTGGATGGGAAAATAGGCAGGGAGATAAATGTGGGATGAGGAAAGCAGGTGCAAGGCGTTGACACGGGGACTAAACAAGTCACTTTATTTCTCAACAAACATTTACTGCGCCCTGATTGGGAGCCAAGGCCTGTGCTGCCTTCTGCGGCATGAAGACACGTTTTGTGTCTTTTACCTCTGGAAAACTCACAAGAAGGGAATTAGAAGGACCACAGGTTTGGGTGAGGGAGAGCCCCTGCACTGGGAGCAATGGAAAAGCATATAGAAGCGGGCTTTGAAGACCCGGCTGAGTCACAGGAAGAGGCCTGTCCTGACCTTCCAGGGCCTGAAGGGGTTAAGAATGAGACCTTGCGTCCTAGAGACTGGATTGCAATCCCGGTTCAGCCACTCTCAATGCTCAGCCATTGACCTGAACAAGTCATTCCACCTTCAGAGGCCCGTTTCTTCAATGACAACACAGAGTTTATAATCACCGCGTCATTTGGCAGTGGGGAAGGTAAAGCAAGCCGGGGTGCGCTAAGGCAGTGAACAGAAGTAAGGGCGCAGGAACCGTTAGCTGTCATCCTGTGCAGAGAGGAGGGTGCAGGAGTGTGGAGATGTCCCGGCGCCCACGTCCTTGGCCTAGCCCACCCTCCCCGCACTGTTCTAGAGACCTTTTCCTAGAGATGATGTGGGGTGGTCCAGTTGCCTCTCTGAGAAGGTAAAAGCACACAAAGAAATAAAGAAGAAGAAACAACTAAGAACTGTTCCGCCACCCGCGTGGCTGGGAAAGCCTGAGGCTGGGTCATTTCTGTTCCACGCCCCTCCCCCCATGCCCACCTGGTGCAGGGGGCCTGCTGGTCAACCTCGCGGAGGCCTTGCCAGAGGCGCACCTCCAGTCGCTCCACAACAGGTGGCACAGGCATCTCTGTGAGCCTGTGATCTGCCTACGTGTCCAGTGACGGCCTGTCAATCTCCCGGGGTGTCACTTCTGATAAACAACTCCGAGAGAACGGCACCTTGATCCATCAATTCCATCTGGGAGTCCCCTGACAGGCCTCCCAGCTCCCCGATCATCAGCGGTGATTCACGGCCCAGCACGGGCAGCGACGGGCCCTCCCCATGGCGCCCGGCTCCACGTCAGACCCTGCACTTGTCAAAACAGGCTCCAGGCTTCTCAGGACGGCCTCGTCTCGCCCACCTCCTGCCCGCTCTCCACGGAGGACGGGAAAGCTCTTGCTCATCCATCCCTCTGGCAAACACGTCTGGGTCGACTCCAGTGCCAGCCGAGGTTCCAAGTGGAGGCAAGAGGAATGAAGCCACCGTCACGAGATCTGAACTCGTGTACCGACTCTGCCAGCCGCATCCTGCTGCTCTGAGAGTCGCCCGGCCCCTGTCTGCGGGCGTGACGGCAGACGTCTCTGGCCCACAGGTAAGAAGACACATTAAACCATCACAGGGGGTTAACCTCAGCAGAGAGATCTTCAAGATCATCAGGCTGAACTATCTTTAAATTCATCCGCTGAGCAAACATTTATTGAGTGTCAATTATGTGCCAAGAACTATTCTAGTGTTGGGAGTCTATCAGTGAACAAACAGACAAAATCTTTATTCCATCCTCATGGGGCTTATAATCTAATGAAAGGAGACAGTAAGCGAAATTTAAAAAAAAAAGTCAACCATATAGTGTATTCAAGAGGAGTGCTGGTGAGAAAAGGCATCAGAATAGGTATAGAGATATGTGCATTTAATGTTTCTTTAACTTACTAATTTGAGTAACATATTTTCATGTGTTTGAAACACAGAGAGAGCACCCATCTGCTGGTTCACTCCCCAAATGCACACAAAGGAGCCAGGAACCCTGCCCATGGTGGCAGGGACCCCATCACTGGGGTTATCACCTGCTGCCTCTCACAGTGTGCATTAGCAGGAAGCTGGAATCAGAAGCAGGGCCAGGGCTTGAGCCCAGGCACTCTGGTATAGAACGTGGGTGTCCCAGCTGGTGTCTTAACTGCTGTGCCAAACACCCGCTCTGGGGTTTCATTTGAAACAGGTAGCCAGAGGCAGCTCCACCAAAAAGGTGGTATTTGAACCGAAACCTGCAGGAGGCGAGGGAACCAGCCATGTGGCTCTTTGGGGAAAATGCTCTAGCAGAGGAAATGACAAGTGAAGAGACCCTGAGGTAGGAACTGCAGGTGTGTCGCAGGAAAGGCAAGGACGCCCCTGAGTCTGGAACAGAAGAGAAAGGAAGTTGGAAAGAATTTGGGGTTTTATCCTGTCCTGAAATGTTCAGAACAGAGGAGTGATGGAGGCTGATTTCTATTCCAACAGGCCCACTCTGGTGCTGCACTGGGGACAACGTCCACCATAATACCATTCCTATCAGCCAAGCCTTAAATGGCACCTGCCGCACGCTAAGTCCCACTTGAAGCTCTTCATGTCCATCAACTCCTTTCATCCTTACCACAACCCCTGAGGGCAGAGTCTCTGATTGTTCCCATTTTACAGAAAAGAAAGGAAAGCCCAGAGAAGTTGTCAGTGCCTGGCTACTGACACAGTCAGTGAGCAGTAAGGCCTGGTTTCGGGTGAAGGCACAAAGTCTTCCTTTTCTCCATCCTGCTCTGGGCAGAGTCAGGTCAAGGGTGAGATTAGTTAGGAGCAATGGCAGTGGTCTTGCACGCATACTCCTTCCCCAAGCATGGGAAGAGGAGGTGAAGGGAAGCTTCCTCACCTTGGGGGGGGGGGGGGGGGTTAATGATGGTAGTCGGGATTACAGGTCAAATTCTGGCCAAACAATAGTCCCCCCTTACATGATTTCAGATACCCACAGTCAATTACAATCCAAAAATATTCATGAAAAATTCAAGAAACAGTTTCTAAGTTTTCATTTCCATGTTGTTCTGAGTAGCATGATAAAATCGTGTGCCTTCCCACCTGGGATGTGGATCGGCCCTTTATCCAATGTATCCATGCTGTATGTGCTACCTGTCCATTAGTTACACAGTAGCTATTTTAGTTACCTGCTCAACTGTTGCAGTACCCTCAGTGCTTGTACAGAGAGCTCAGTCCTATCTAAGGTTTCAGGCATCCATCGGGTCTCTGAACATATCCCTGTGGATAGGGTGTGGGCTACTATATCTCAAGGTGGAACCAGCAGGTTTTGGAATTGCTGTCTGATCAGATGTGGGATAAAAGAGAGAGAATCAAGGTGTTTGTTTTCACTTGAGTGCAGATGGAGTTGCTTTTAACCGAGGTGAAGAAAACCAAAGGGAGGGGACGAGCAGAAGTGTGATTGGGGACACGCTATTTGAAAAGCCCATCGGACTCCAAGTCATAGAAGCCAAGAAAAGCTGAGAGGCTCAGCAGCATAGAGCCAGGCAGAGAAAGGGGTTAGGCCTTCAAGTAGGAGCACTCCTCCCTCTCTGTGTTTTAAAGAACCTTTCCATTGGCCAAGGGGACCCAGTCTACCGCTCCACTTCAGTTCAACGAGGCACACTGGCTGCAGGGTGGGCAGCCTTCTCGCACCCTCTCCTCCCCCTCCTCGGGGTGACAGTGTGTGTATGCCAAGGTGTGGACTGCAAGGGGGTGACAAGGTAACTCAGGCAACTCCGTCCCCAAGTGGCGATGGAGAGACGGCTTTCAGTGTTTACAGAATTCTGGCATTTCTCCCTGTGAACCTGCTGGGACTGGGGCATTGGGCTGCCACAGAGGCTGCCCCAAGCTGACTACGAGGCGGGCTGTTAGAGGGGTACTGAGGCAGCCTCTGCTGTGGGAGCTGGATGGAGCTGCCCGTGTTTATTTGGGTGGTGAGCTGCTTCTTAAAATCAGGCTTTGTTTCTGAAAATGAGACAGCTGGGGCTACATTTGGTGGATAAAGACATTTTGTTGAACTTTCAAAATGGGGTATTATTTTCCATTTACACTTATTTCACGGAGAATTGTAAGAAGATGAGATTGTAGACGTGTATGTGATATGCAGTAATGAGTGATGGATCTTTGAAGGTAAAAATATCTCTAGGATATTTCTTTTTCTTTTTTTTTTTTTTTTTTCCCTCTCCTCTCCTCTCCTCTCTCCTCTGGGCCTCAGCCTTGGTGAGTTTAGGTTTTGTTTTGTTTTGTTTTGTTTAATATCGAGATGGAGAGAGTCTCAAGCAGGAGTATAGACTGTTCTCCGCTCAATGTTTGTCTTAATAAAGGTTAAGAGAAATGAAATCATATTAAAAAGGCTCTCAAGAGACAGGAGTACCAGACGCTTCCAACTCCCTGGATTGTTGGGAAGGATGTAGGTCAGCCAGACAGGGGAACCCACGGGGCAAAGGGCGTGGCCACCAGACCCCTTCCCCAAGGGTGCAAAACCCAAGGAACAAAGGACACAGCCAGCCAAGAGGACTGGACAAGAGCAGACACAGGAGAGGAACTGATTCAGATTCCAAGACAATGCTTCCGACTTCCATCTTTCTCTCGCCTTGTTCAGGGGCCTCCTTCCCTGGGGACCCGCGTGGGGAAGAGCCGGCTTTGCGAGGAGTTAGATTTGACATCTTTCCCCCTCTTTGCTCTCTGCCTCCTCTTAATTGCTTTGGAAGGAAACCAAGAAAAGAGATAGTAGAAGGAAGAAAAATCTCCAGCTAGATTTTACTGGATAAGAACCTGTATAAGGAATTTCGGTGGTATTTACTGAACAAATAAATGAACAAACCATTCATCTATCAACCACTATATCAAAGAATCAATATACTAATTAGGGAATGAATTAGAGAATCGGAGGCTTTGGCACAAATTCTAAGATTTCTTAACCTTCTGCTCCAGAACACAGACCACTCTATCTTTGTGCGTAGACAAGGTCGGTATCCTCAAACACAAAAAGCAGAAATCATCACTGGTAATAGCCCGCAGCCAGCTATGTCCTCATCAACATCTTGGAAAGATCCCATTGCCCTGTTGAGCCCTTTGTGCATAAATATTAGGTAGTAGAAACAAACAAGCAAAAAATGCAGAAAGACACAGAGACAGAGAGAACGCCCATCTGTTGGTTCACCCCCCAAATGTCCACAAAAGCCAGGATTAAGTCCAGGCTGAAGCTGGGAGGCAGGAATTCAACCCAGGGCTGAGCCATCACCACTGCCTCCCAGGCTCTGCATGATCAGGAAGCTGGAGTCAGGAGCCAGAGCTGGGCGTTGAACTTGGCCACTCGGAAATCACATGTGGGCATCTCAACCACGAGGTTAAGCACCTGCTTCCAGAAACAAGCTTTTTAAAGGCAGAGAAGGCAATATTTTCCAATTTACTGAGTTCAAAACACACACCATACCTCTAGCCTTAGCCTACCACAGGGCAGGGTTCACTCTTCGGGCGTCGTATCTTCTAAAAGTCCGTTGGACTGTACTTTTCCCTCAACAAGTCTCAGCCACACCTGCCCCTACCCACCACTACCAACTCCTGTGTGTGTGCTGGGGTTGGTGTCGTCTTCCAGGACAGTTCCTGTGCGGCAGGGCCCACGTCTCCTTCCCCTTGGGGTCTCCCTGCCGCTCGGTGGGCATGTGATGCCTCCAGGAGATGCTGCTTCTAATCATGTCGGAGTCCCAGGTTTTCTCCCAAAGACCTCCCTGTGTGAAGTTACAGCAGATATCAATCAGTGGTCAATTGTAAATAGCAACTGTCTGGTTTAAGGCCAAATCGCCTGGAGTCATCCTTGACTTCTCCCTGGGATATAATTCATGAATTCTGTTGGCACCGCCTAAATACGCCACTGTGACTTACCAATCGTCTCTCCTTAATAACTTGGATAACTGAGCTGGGAACGTGTGCACCTAAGCGTCTCTTGAGAGTGTCCTACATTTTGAACTGGGGGTGGTAAGATCACAAGGATCAAGAGGGGAAGAAACATTTGTCTCATGGGGCATAATTTATATTCAATAAATTGAAAAGGGTCACTCGGGGATCAGACACTCAAGTATGGCAGAGGAAGCAAAAAGAAACTCCCCATTCTGGAAAGAATGGACGATAAGAAAAGCAGAAAATGGTCCAAGGAGTCTGAGTAGGGCAGAGCAGATTTCAGTAGGCTTTACAGGGTCAGAGGACAGGGTGATCCAGTCCAAGACCCCATCCCTGGGGGAGAGAGAGAGATGGTGCTGGGGTCAGGAGTGGGAGAGAGGCCAAGAGGCTCCTGTCGTGCTGAGGAGGCAACAGGTCGAGTTGTGAGTGGCACACGGGATTCTTCTCCATGCTCAGAGGCAGAATTCTTCCCTGCCATTGGAGCTACACGATGATCCAGAGCTTGGCTGGGGACTGGAGAGGTGAGGGAGGGATCCCATGGCTAACCCTGTCCTGTGTCCCACCCCACAGGTGAGGAGACTCGGGCTGGGGGTGGGGGTGTGAATAGCTGTATCTGCAATCACCCCTCTTCTGTGGAGTTCTCCCAGTTCCCACCTCCACATCACCCTCACCAGGGAGGTGGGCTGATGCTGAAGAACACACTGCCACCTTCCTGATTCTTTTCTCCTTCTCCTGTGTGTGTTTTTTTGTTTTGTTTTGTTTTGTTGTTGTTGTTGTTGTTGTTTTTCCTGATATTACCTTGTGAGTGAGGATTACATTTTGAAAACACCACCTCCAGCCCGGACAAGTTAGAGGAGTGAAGAATGTGGGGGCAGGGCACAGGGACCAGGAGGCCCCTGGGAGGTAAGGAGTTGGAGCCCCCTGGGAGGTAAGGAGTTGGAGCCCCCTGCCGAGGAGGTTGGGGGGGGGCACAGTGGCACTGTTTGGGGTTAAGCCACTGTTTGGGCACCTGAAGCTGATGTCCTAGTTGCTCTGCCTCTGACCCACCTTCCAGATAATTTATCCTGGGAGGCAATGGATGATGGCCCAAGCATTTGGGTCCCTGCAAAACCCGCATGAGACCCCCCTAGTGCAGTTCTGCTCCTGGCTTAGGCCTGGCCCAGCCTGGCTCTTGTGGGTATTTGGGGACTGAACCAGCAGATGGAAGATCTCTCTCTCACTCTGATTTCCAAGTATATCAAAAATAAACTTTTTTAAAAAGAAAATGGTAAAAAAGGACAAGCCCGGTACAGTGCTTCCCAAATGCCAGTCCCCTAAGAGACACTTGGAAAGCCTATTAAAAATACAGAAAATAGAAAACTTTGCCTTCCCCTGAAATTCTGAATGCAAACATCTGGTATGTGAATCATTTTATTTTTTTAAGGCAGAGAAACAGAGAGAGATCTCCCATCTACTGTTTCACTCCCCAAATGCCTGCAGTAGCTGGAGCTGGGCCAAGCCAAAGGCTGGCGCTGGGAACTCCATCCAGGTCTCCTCTCTGTGTGGCACGAACCACATACGGGAGCCATCACCTACTGCCTTTCAGGATGCACACTAGCAGGAAGCTGGAGTGGGGAGTGCAGCCCGGCTTGAACCCAAACACTCAACAAGGGTGTGTCAAGTAGGGATTTAATTCACTCCTCTGTATTTTTTAAAAATATTTTAATTAATTTAAAGAGAAGATTTTGTGCATTCCGTAGGTACAGTTCCACTCTGTGTTTTTAACAAGCACCTTAGCTGACTCCTATTCATGAGTTTGGCCACCCTGTTATGAAAGAGAACCCTCAGATCTAAGCAGAGAAGCCAGGCCTGGGGTACAGATTATGGGGGATTATGGGGGTGGATCGTTTTTTTGTCCATCCATACAACGTGAAAGAGAATCCCCACTTACTCCCAGCCTCCCCAGCACGTAAGAGAAGACAAACAGTCAGTGGACCCAAGATGACATTGGGCTCGCAAGATGCTGACTGCCTGGGGTACTGGGGACACAGGTATTAGTTGTCATCACCGGTGTCACTGAGGAGTGCTGGAGGGAGGCTCTGGCCCACCGCCTCACACTGGGACTCCCCACCCCGTGGCTTGCGTTTGCCAGCCCAGCCTGCCCGGGACACACACCTCCCCTTCTGGATCAGCCAGATCTTTCTATTCACAAACACAAGCACATGTCCAACCACCCGCCACCCAGGACTGGCATTCCTTCATTACACCACAGCTTAACCACTGCACTCGCCACTTAATGCTGTTTCATACGCCCTAGGGGTAACAAAAGCCCCCACTAATGGCTTCTGGCCATTTCACTTCCTTGAGTCCATTATGGAACATTCCAGAAAAGTTCAAGAGCAACACTCCCCAGTAGGTAAATGTCAACCATCTCGGTTTTCTGCACGGGCGCAGGGTTTTACGTGCCCCACACAATGCTAAGCTGATAACACAGATAACCCATCTGGTCATGGCCTGCCTTCCCTCCCGGGGTGGGCAAGGGATTATAGCTGTTTTAACGCTGGGAGACTCGGAGCTCGTAAAGAGCCTTTTGCTCTGAACAGGGGGGCAGTTACATAAGTCCAGGAGCTCCGGCACGGCAGGGCAGCGGGCTCCAAGTGGCATCTAATTATGGGGAGGCTGCTGGCCACTGTTGAAGGTACTGTCACAGGACCCAGGTCCCAGCCTGCTGATGTGCTGCCAGCAGTTGCACTAAAACGGAAATTAAGTGCAGTGTCATGGCCATTCAGGGCATTAGGAATGGAAGGCGCCCGGGAGCTGCCTCCTGGCCCCTTGCCCACCTTATTAGCAAGGTGCAAACGAGGACCTGGCCTGGGAGAGGGAAACAGCTGGAGAAAGAGATCTTCTCTGCAGGTGGAGATAGGAGGAGAGGGAGAGGCAGGGAGCCTGTGTCCCAGATCACCTTGGCTGAGAAGAAAATTGGCTTGTTAATGAGGAAAAATCGCCAACCTCTTCCCAAAACCCTTTAAGGAACATTTTCTAGGTTGGAAGGTGTCTCCAGTCCCTACATGGGTCCTCTACCCCACAACACACCAACGTGCACACACTTACACACACATGCACATGCATCGGGGACAGCAGTGAGGGGGCTGGGGGAAGGGCCAGCACCAAATGACATCTGCATTCTTTGACACTCACCTCGCGTCGTTTGTGATTTGCTTGAAACCTTCAGGCTAGCGGCTCAGCTCGGCAAGGCTTCTCCAGCCTGCCAAGTTCACAAGCTCAGGATCTGGGGAAAGCCTGGCCTTGGCCACGCTCCAACCCTGGATACCAAGGCTAGCTGCTAAATAGAGACACAAGCCCCAGTGCCCAAGGGTGGGCGGGGAGCTCTCGGGCTGGCTGCTGCCCCCACGCCGACGTCCCCTCCCCCACCACACACACACACACACACCCACTTCCTCTCTCCTCTCCTCCTCCATCACGTCACCCTGACCTTTATTGCTGGCAGCTGCCCCAGCTGGATGATTGACAACACTCCTCTTAGAAAATGGAAACTCAGGCAGATTTTGGGAAACTCGGCGAAGGGACCAACAGCACAGCTGTCCCCTCCCTGTCATCCACCCCACTGCCACTGGGCCAAGGGGCTTTTCTCACTTGCAGCCCAAGCCGAGCCGCATGTGGAGCACGCCGGGGGTCTCTGCACAGCCAGGCCAAAGCTTCAGCGCACAGCCCTGTGCGCTTGTTTCTTTGCCAACAGCTGTCGCAGAGGTGAACTGGGACGTGGGGAAACACCAGCTCCCTCTGGATAGGGGGAAAAAAATTAAAAAGCCCGTTTTTCTGTCCTGTCAGGTCTATTTAAGTATTTAATGAGGTGAGATAGTACCAATAAATTTAACATGGCACAATAACTCTGATGATGTGGGCCACAGACTAATAAGCTCCCATCCCGGGGACAGGAGAGTGATCTCGCCTTCGCTGGATCTTATCGGGTTTGATTGCTTTGTTCAGATATTGAAAAGGTTGAGCAAGGACTTTCGGGCACTGCTACAAACCTGTGCGTATCCTCCCAGCCGGCTTAGATTGAAGCCAGGCCGTGGAATACAAGGCTGTTTATTTTAATTGACAATTGAGAGGAGAGGAATAGGTAGCGGGTGGAGGGTGGGCAAGGAGCCACAGGGGGCCTGCAACTGGGTGGCTTCTCTCTGTGTGTTTTCCTTCTCTTCAAAGTCCACGGCAGAGCTTCCAATCCAAGCTGCTCTCCGACAGAGTGTCTGTCCCTGAGGCTTCAGAGTGTCCTGCCCACTTGTCTTGAGCAAGGAGACAGGCCATTGACCCGAGTGTCACCAGTGATTTTTGTCCTTGCCTTCCATGGAATGGGGCCTGCGCGCAGCCATTTCCCAGCCCCTTGTGTCCAGCCCAGCCCGGGCTGAGCTCCCCTATGCACAATCTGTCTTCTGCAGATGGGTGGGGCAGTCCTAAAGCCCTGAGGTCAGAGGGCACAGGATCTAATGTCCCCACAGCCTGGAGCACAGAACGGAGCTTCTAAGGGGTGATGTGCAGGTCTGGAGAGTAAGTGAAAAAATTTTGCACGGCATGTGAGTGGACAGCTTTAATGTTTACATACTTACCTAAGTGCATATTGTGTGTTTAGGAAATTGTAATTACCACATCACACATAATTTCACAGATACTATACTCAGGATGAGCCAAGGCAGCCTGTAAGCTTTCATATCAAGTCAAGTTCAGGTAAATTATTCAATACTGCAAGTAATGGTACAGACGGTATCTGAGTACGTAAAGTTTGGGAAACACTATATTAGCTGCTTTATTAATTGGTCGGTCTGTTTTTTTGTGACTTATTAATTTTTCAAGTGACATATTATGTTTTATTATGAAACAGCAGAAAAGTTGAAAGAATTGTACAGTGAACATCCATACACCCAACACTTAGGTTTTTCTTTTTTATGTTAAGATTTATTTATGGGGTCGGAGCTGTGGCGTTGTGGGTAAAGCCGCAGCCTGCAGCACTGGCATCCCACATGGGCCCTGGTTATAGTCCCGGCTGCTCTACTTCTGATCCAGCTCTCTGCTATGGCCTGGGAAAGCCACAGAGGATGACCCAAGTCCTTGGACCCTTGTATCCACATGGGAGACCCAGAGGAAGCTCCTGGCTCCTGGTTTCAGATTGGCCCAGCTCTGGCCACTGCAGCCATGTGGGGAGCGAACCAGCCGATGGAAGACACTTTAAAAAAAGATTTATTTATTTATTTATTTATTTGAGAGGTAGAGTTACAGAGAGAGGGAGAGACAGAGAGAAAGGTCTTCCAGCCGCTGGTTTACTCCTTGAATGGCCACATCAGTGGGAGCTGCACAGATCCAAAGCCAGGAGCCAGGATCCAGGAACCAGGAGCTTCCTCCAGGTCTCCCACATGGGTGCAGGGGCCCAAGCACTTGGGCCATCGTCTGCTTTCCCAGGCCACAGCAGAGAGCTGGATTGGAAGTGGAGCAGCCAGGACAGGAACCAGCACACATATGGGATGCTGGCGCTAAAGGTGGAGGTTTAGCACACTATGCCACAGCACTAGCCCCAACAACAACAACAAAAAACCTAGGTTTTACATTTAACATTTTGTTATCCATGTTTGTCATGTATCTGTCCATCCAGCCATTTCTCATATCCTCCTTCAGTCTGTTTTATGTTTTTGGATGCACTTCAATGTAAATTGCAAACATCAGTGCACTTCACCCTCAAACCCTTTGGCATGCAAATCATTAGAGTTTAATATCTGTTTATGGCTCTTTTTTTAAGTAAAATTTACACCCCATGAAATGCACAAATCTCAAGTGTATCATTCAGAGTTTTGCTGAGTGCATGCACTGGTGTAACTTCAAGCCCTATCAATTTACAGAACATGCCCCCACCCCATCACAACACACCCCACTGTTGTGATTTTTCACTATACATTAATTTTGTCAGCTAAAGAAATTCATGTAAACAGAATGATATACTATTTACCGTTGTTGTAAAACTTCTTTCACAATGTAAGGCACAATGTTGGGTTTGTTTTTTAAGATTTATTTATTTGAACAGCAGAGTTATGGAGAAAGAGAAGGAGAGACGGAGAGAGAGGCCTTCCATCTGCTGGTTCACTCCTCATATGGCCACAACTGCCAGGGCTGTGCCAGGCTGAAGCCAGGAGCCAAGAGCTTCTTCTGGGTCTCCCATGTGCGTGCAGGGCCCCGAGCACTTGGGCCATCTTCCCCTGCTCTCCCAGGTGCATTAGTAAGGAGCTGGATAGGAAGTGGAGCAGCAGGAACTTGAACCGACACCCTTGTGGGATGCTGGTGTTGCAGACAAGAGCTTGACTCACTGCACCAGCCTCAAGGCACAATGTTTTGAGATTCATCATGTTGATGAATGTATCCCTAGTTTGCTCCTTAAAAAATATTTATTTATTTGAAAGGCAGGGTTACAGAAAGAGGATGAGAGAGAAAGGCAGATTTCCCAGCTGCCGGTTCATTTTCCCAAATGGCTAACACCTAGGGCTAGGCCAGGCTGAAACCAGGAGCCAGGAACTCCAGCTGGGTCTCACACGTAGGTGGCAGGGATCCAAGCACTTGGACCATCTTCTGCTGCCCTCCCAAGCACTTCAGCAGGGAGCTGAATTGGAAGTGGAGCAGCTGGGACCTGCATGGGTACTCACATGGGATGGCTGACTCAGGGGCTGGCTCCTAACAACTGCTGAGTCCTGTCCTTCTGTCTGTGTGATTCTATTTAGTTGATGGACTCCTGGGTTGTTTCCAGGTTGGGGGCATGTGGGTCTTCTACAAAGCTCCCTGTAGATACAGGCTTATGTTTTCATTTATCTCAGATTAAAAAAAAGAAAAAAACAGGGAGCTGTATTTCTGGGTTAGGGGACAGGTATACAAGTATGTTAAAGAAAAAAAAAAAAAACCTCCAGGCCTTTTTCAAAAGTGGTTGTACCCGGCCACCAAGAATCCAACAATGCATGAATTTCCAGTTGCTCCCATCTGTGACAACATTTGATGTTGTCGGTCTTTTTAATGTAGCCTTTCTAATGGATGCATAGTGATATCTCATTTTTTAACATTTTCCCAAGCACTTAGTAGCCATTTGTGAACTTTCCTTCATGAAGTATCTGTCCATATCTTTTAGCTGTTTTAGTTATGTTTGTCTTTTCATTATTTAGTTGCCATTTCTTTATACCTCCTTCATACTAATTCTTTGTCAGATACATCTTGTAAATATTTTCTCCTAGTCTGTGGCTTGCTTATTTATTTTATTTTTAAGTCATTTGTTCTCATTTTATTTAAAAGGCAGACAGACAGAGATGTTCCATCCACTCATTCATTCCCCAAAAGCCTACAACAACCAGGGCTGGGCCAGACCAAAGACAGGAACCTAGAGCTCACTCTCTGTCTCCCACAAGGGTGGCAGGTGCCCAGGTATTTGAGCCATCCTCTGCTGCTTTCCAGGGCATTAGCAAGAAGCTGGATGAGAAGCAGAGAATCCGAGACTCGAACCAGTTACTCTAATATGGGATTGTATGTGAACCAAGCAATGAAAATGGCCACACCAAATGTCCATCCCTAATATTAAAGTCGGAATTACAGAAAGAGAGGGAGAGACAGAGAGAGAGTTCTTCCATCCATGGGTTCACTTTCCACATGGCCACAAGAGCCACGGATGGGCCAGGCCAAAGCCAGCAGCCAGTAGCTTCTTTTGTGTTTCCCATGTGGGTGGCAGGGACCCAGGCACTTGGGCCATTCTCTGCTGCTTTTCCCAGGCCGTTAGCCAGGAGCTGGATCGGAAGTAGAGCAGCTGGGACACGAACCAGCACCCATATAGGAGGCTGGCATCGCAGGCAGCGACTTTACCTGCTACACCACAATACCAGCCCCTATTTATTTTTCTTAATAGTGTCTTTTGGTGAGTAAAAATACTCAATTTTATTCAAATCTAATTTGTGCTTATTTAAAAATTTTGTCATTCCTGCTTCCACTGTCTTGATACATCTTCCTGTACCTCTAAGTCACGAAGATTATCTGGGTTTTCCACCAGAAGTGGTCTAGATTTCGCTTTCACATTCAGATCTGTGATCCATTACGAATTATTTTTTTGTGTATGAAACGAGGCAGGGGCTAAGGTAATGTTTTTCCACTCAACTATCCAATTACTTTGGTAAACGTAGTTGAAAGACTTTTGTTTTCATCTTGATAGCTGTTGCAATTTTGTCAAAAATCAAGTGACTTCTCTAAGTGTAGGCTGTCTGTTCTGTGCCGTTGATTGATGGATTTTTATAAACATATTGAAGAATGCTAGCACTTGAAGGAAACTTGGAAATTCTTTATTGGTTTGTAAGCTTTCTTGGCTCATAAACCCCCTTAAGTATCTGATAAGTATTTCGGATCCCCTTTAAATAAACTACACATCGATATTAATGTCTGCACGTACTGTAGGGAGACTGCAGGCCCTGGAAGCCTTTATCTCAACCTTCCTAGTAAGCAGAAGAGAAAATTGTGCACCTCATCCAAGACTACAGACCTGCAGACAGAACTAGAACCCAGGGCCTTCTGTCCACCTCACTGCCCCCTTAAAATGAGCGAGTCACAGTCCCAGGCTCTGAGAGCCCACATTCTGGTGAGGAAGTCAGACATGCTCACAACGAACCATAATAGAAGACATCACACGGTGAGAACAAAACCCCAGGTAGTGTCTGGGCTATCTGGGAGGGCTCCGTGGAGGAGGAAGCAATTGAGCTTTGGCCAGAAATGTGGGAAAAGGACACTTCCGTTCAAGGAATTCCAGAAGGAGTCAAAGCTCTGGGAGTAGCAAAGACGAAGTTTGTCCAAGCTGTACTCCGGCTCTGCGCGGGAGGGGCCCAGGGACCTTTGTGTCTCCCACAGGGTTGTGGTGCTCATAAGCATCGTCCTCACATTGGTCAAGACGGGAAAGGAGTGAAGAGCCGGAAGGAAACTTTGCGGCCTGGGACTTTTTTCACACGTCATCCCTGAAGCCGTCACTGTGCTCAGGAGAGCAAGCTGGGCTGTCCCCAGGGGTGAGGAAGGGCTGGGGGAAGCAGCCGAGCGGACAGAGCTCAGGAGTTGGCATCGGCAGCCCCAGGTCGAAGCCTGTGTCTCAACTCTTGCCCAAGCTGCGGGGACTCCCAGACCTGTCCATTGCTCAGCTGTGACCTGGGCTGCACCGTAATCCTGCCCCCGCTCCTGGCTGTGCTACGTCAGAGAAGCATGGGCAGAGCGCTGTGCGACATTCTAAACCACCACCCTGGGCCCCGGCTCTAGGAACCCACACTATTAGGAAACAGGCGGTGCCAGGGGAAACTGAGGCAGCCATGCATGTCAGCTATCGCTGAACAACACTTTCACTTTCCAAAGGCAACGCGTTGGGTGGAAATTCCAACTTGAAACACATTGACAGACTTCAGCTTTGACATTTCTCATTCAAGGCTGCACTGGAAATATATTTAACGCGGGGTCGTCGCTGTGGCGTAGCAGGTAAAGCCACTCCCTGCAGTGCTGGCATCCCCTATGGGCACTGGTTCAAGTCCCCACCGCTCCACTTCTGATCCAGCTCCCTGCTATGGCCTGGGAAAGCAGTGGAAACTGGCGCAAGTGCGTGGGCCCCTGTACCCACGTGGGCGACACGGAAGCAGCTCCTGGCTTCGGATCAGCTCAGCTGCAGCCATTGCGGCCATTTGGGGAGTGAACCAGCGGACGGAAGACCTCTCTCTCTGTCTCTGCCTCTCTGTAACTCTGCCTTTCAAATAAATAAATATTTTAAAAGAAGAAGAAGAATGTATTTAACTCTAGTTCTCTTGCATCCCTGGGAGGGAAAAGGAGCACAAAGCTCACATCACTATAATTCACTTCGTCAGTCCGGATGTGGGACATGCTGCAGGGCCAAGCAGCCTCAGCATTCCTGACTTGTCACAATGAAAATATGCTTTTTGGTGAATGATGAACACAGTAAAGAACCAGGAAGTGTTCTCTGTGTCTCCACCATCTAACACATGGCAGCCACCATCTAACACATCATACAGCATGAGAGTTTGGAAATAACCTGTGTCGATAATAAAAACATTCCGCACATGGACTTCTGTTCCCAGGCTCATACACTGGAACCCAACCCTGAGGACAAGAAGTGCAATCCCCCCTTTCAAGGTATTTCAAAAAATTCATGACAAGTGGAATTAAAAGACAACTTTGGGGGATTGGCGCTGTGGCACAGTGTGTTACTATGTCACCTGCAGTGCCAGCATCCCATATGGGCATTGGTTTGAGTCCTGGCTGCTCCACTTCTGATCCAGCTCCCAGCTAATGCACCTGGGAATGCAGTAGAGGATATCCCAGGTGCTTCAGCCCCTGCACCCAGGTGAGAGACCTGGAAGAAGCTCCTGGCTCCTGGCTTCAGACTGGCACAGCTCTGGCCATTGCAGTCATTTGGGGAGAGAACCAGCAGATGGAAGGTGCCTGTTTCTCTTTCTCTCTCTCTCTCTCTCTCTCTCTCTCTCTCTCTCTCTCTCCTTTTCAAATATATAAAACAAAATTTTTTTAAAAAAGACAACTTTGGGACATGTGTCTGGCATAGCAATTAAGAGGTCACTTTGGCAACCCAGCATTGTGGCATTGTGGGTCAAGCTGCCATTTGCAATTCCAACATCGTTCCAGTCCCAACTGCTCTGCTTCCAATCCAGCTCCCTAGTCAAAGGTACCGGAAGATGACCCCTGTACCTGGACTCTGCTACTTGTGGGAATGGCTTCAGCCTGGCCCAAGCCTAGCTGTTGTGGCCATCTGGGGAGTGAACCCCCAGATGGAAAGCCTCTCTCTTCCCCACTCTGTTTTAAGATAAAATCTTCTGTCAAAAACTTAAAATACCAAGACACTGAGACACAGTTTTTAAAAAAAGCCGTCACTTGGACACCTGCATCATATCAAAGTGCTTGGGTTCCAATCTTGCCTCTGGTGCTGATCCCAGCTCCCTGCTAATGTGCACCTTGGGAGGCAGTACTGATGACTTAATATTTGGGTCCCTGACACCCACATAGGAAACCCAGATTGAGTTTCCAGCTCCTAGCTTAGACCTGGCCCAACTCTGGCTATTGTAAGCATTTAGGGTAGTGAATCCATAGACGGAACATTTTTGTCTGTCTGCATTTCAAGTAAAGAAAATAAATTTATAGGGGCCAACACGGTGGCGCAGCGGGTTAATACCCTGGCTTCCCATATGGGCACCAGTTTGAGAACCGGCTGCTCTACTTCCGATCTAGATCTCTGCTATGGCCTGGGAAAACAGTAGAAGATAATCCAAGTGCTTGGGCCCCTGCACCCATGTGGGAGACCTGGAGGAAGCTCCTGGCTCCTGACTTCGGATCAGCGCAGTTCCGGCTCTTGCGGCCAATTGGGGAGTGAACCAGTGGAGGGAAGACCTCTCTCTCTCTCTCTCTCTCTCTGGCACTCCTCTCTCTGTGTAACTCTGACTTTCAAGTAAATAAATAAATCCTTTTTAAAAAAAGAAATTTATAAAATAAAAACTTCTGATGCAAAAAAATGTTTAAAAGTTCACGCATACAAGGAATCTTTAAAAAGTGCACGGGAACGGCATAATTTGAAAAAAACTATGAGTAGATTTCAAAATTTTTGCATCAAAATAGACTTATCTTTATATTTTTAGAAATCTTTTATTTTAAAAATACAAATCTCATAGGTACAGCTTTAGCAATACAGCAGTTCTTCCCCCCATACCTGCCCTCCCATAAACTTATCTTTTAATTCCATTTTTCCAGAAACTCTTTCAAAGTTTCCACCTATGTTTAGAAAATGGAAAACTGAAAATATGACAAATAGCTCTTGCAACCTCCCTTTCATATTCCTGGACCTGCTGTGCTAGTACACATCCGGTGGCCTTGCGTGTTATTTCTTGTGTCTGGAATGTCATTATCGCTTCCTGGAGAGCAGCTATTCATCGTTCAAGACGGATTCAAACGCCTCCTCCTCTTGAAGCCACTCCAGAACTCCTTCCTTCTCCTCCCAGGGCTGAGTTTGTCTGATGGTTTCCCTGCTACACCCAAGACTCCTTTAGGGGGAAGTAGATGCTTGTGGGACGCATGAGTGAAGTCTAATACTCTCTGCCCAAGATGACCAGACCTGAAGCCCGCACCCATCCAACTTTCAGGGATGGAGAAAAAACTAGTTTCAGCACACCTTTTCCCAATTCTTCACCATAATGCAAACAGTAACCAACTTACAACGGTTCAATTTGTGGTTTTGGTTTTTTGTTTTGTTTTGTTTTATTTTTGTTTTTTGCTCTATGAAGTGTGAAAGTGGTATGCACTCAGTGGAAACTGTTCTTCCAACTTTGACCTCTGTTCTTTTTCCAGGCTGATGTCTGAGTGCAATACTCCCTGGCAATGCTGACCGGGGCACTGGGTCCCTGACTCCCAGTCAGCCCTGCCGTCACACCAGCACACTAAAGGCTACTGTGTTGCTAAACCGGATGTTCCATACGCTCCGGTAAATTGGATGCCTTGTGATATACAATGGGATTAACTCCACTGTAAGCTGAGAGGTATCTAGAGTTCCCATTTGGCGGGCACTTACTAAGGGCCAGGCACAGTGAATAGCACTATTTACATCACCGAATCAACAGCATTCTAAGGCTCCTGTGTCAGAGGTGATAGTGCTGAGGTTTGGAGAGCCTCCTGATCTCCTGAGGTCACACAGATGGTGAGGGAAGTGTCTGGAGAGCAAGTGCATCAGGGGCTAACTCCAGACTTTCAACCTCTCGAGGCGCTACCTCCCCAGGTTGCAGGAATCGGTTCCTGTCACGCCGCGTGGCCCAGATTCCTCCTCTGCCTCTCAGCATGCTGCTGCAGCTGAAGACGAAGAATCCCTCTGTCCTCGGCCCCCAGACGGGTGAGTGCAGAGGTTGGAGAACGGAAGCCCCACCTCATTGCAGTGCTTTTCAGTCTGTGAGCTCAAAGCACCACCCTCTGTGGAAACTGGCCATGAGACAGAGGACCGGCATGAATAGTTCATTGACTAGGGATGATTTAGCCTGAGAAAAAAATCAAACTAAAAGTGACTTAATAGATGTTGGTTGATGACCAGATGTTCACTAAATCCACTGAGGATAAAAAAGACAGCACTTAAAATTCAGCTTGGGGGATTTCAATTAGGCAGCAAGAAGACTTTCTTAACAGTGAGGAGTATTAAATATCTTTGACTAATGAGCAGTGATAGTCTTTCTCTGAGTCTCCGGTCCCTATTCAGTTATTTATTCCTTTATGTATATAGCCACTCACTCACCACTCTTTCAGCAATCACTCATTAGCCAAGCACTCTGATAGGTACTAGAAACACAAATAAGAGCAAAACCAGTTTTCAGCCCTTGAGACTCTCTTCTCCGAATCTGTTTTCAGGATGTGAAATGTCTTTGAAGGATACACAGTGACTCACAGCACTTAGGACACAGTTTTCCATTTCCCAGGTTGGCCCTGGCTAACGGACTTGGTGTCTGTCGGTTGGGATGCAGACCCTGCAGAGGAAGGGAGGGGAAATGAGGGGGCTTGGGACCCTGTTGGTTTCCTATCGCTGCTGAAACAAAATCATCACAAACCTATTGGCTTAACGCAACACGCCTTCTCCCCCAGTGGTGGCAGTGCGAAGTCTGAAGTCCACTTCGCCAGGCCAAAGTCAAGGTGTCAGCAGGACGGATTCCTTCTGGCGGCTCCAGGGGAAGAGGCTGTTTCCTCGGCATTTTCCCATCCCCGTGACTCTGTTGCTTGGCTCATGGCTGCTCCCTCCACCTGCAAGGCCCATCGTTCCAGTCCTCCCCTCCAGTCCTCACTGCCGCCCGCCTACAAGGACTGCTGTCATTACACAGGGCCCGCAGCGATAATCCAGGGAAATCTTCCCATCTCAAGATCCTTAATTTATTCTTATCTGCAAAGTTCCTTTTCCCAAAAAAAGCTAACATTCACAAGTTCTTGGGATTAAAACATGGATTGGGGTGTAGAGGGAGACGGAGCATTTGGCGCAGCTATTAAGACACTACTTTCCAGCTCTGCACCTGATTCCAGCTTCCTGATAGTGTGCACCCTGGGAAGCAACAGGTGAGGGCTCAAGTACTTGGGTCCCTGCCACCCCACATGGAAGACCCAGGCTGAGTTCCATCCAGGATCCTGACTTCCACCTGGCCTGGCCCCAAATGTTGTGGGCATTTGGGAAGTAGTGAGCCAGCAAGTAGAAGATCTCTTTCTTATCTCTCTTCTGTCTGCTTTCCAAATAAATAAAATAAATTAAAAAAAAATTTTAAATGCATGAATTTAAAAATTAAATAAAACTTGGAATTGCTCGGAGGACTTCCTCAACATTTTGTCTTTTTACATGGACAGAAAGACAATTACTGCAAGTTTTCCTGATTTGACATTGCACCCAGGATTGCCCCTGCCATTCTACAATGCTGGGGTCATTATAAACTACGAGAGAGTGTCACAGAACTAGCAGCCGCTGGAAGACTTTCTGGATTTACCCTGTGATACGGCCAGCCGTGTGGGTGAGTTTAGATGTTGTCCTGGCTAAAGGCAAGAGAATGGACACAATAAACATTTCATGTGCACTCAGCTTCTATAATAGCTAATGTACCAAACACCACGCTAAGCACATTAAATGCACTAACTGCTTACCCCAATTCTTATTTTTAATCCAAGGAAACTGTATACAGTTTTTAAAAATGAAATCATCCTTTAAAAAATTCATAGCAAACTACAGCTCTGCTCCTCTTCACCTCCCCACTCCTTCAGCAATGACCTCTCAACTCTCAGCAGTTTCCACTGGCATTGGCTGCCAGTGTTTTAGTTCTTAACATTTTTATTTACTTAGTTACTTACTTATCCGAAAGGTAGAAAGAGAGATTTTAAAAAACTGCCATCAGCTGGTTGGGGCCGGCGCCGCGGCTCACTAGGCTAATCCTCCGCCTAGCGGCGCTGGCACACCGGGTTCTAGTCCCGGTCGGGGCGCCGGATTCTGTCCCGGTTGCCCCTCTTCCAGGCCAGCCCTCTGCTGTGGCCCGGGAGTGCAGTGGAGGATGGCCCAGGTGCTTGGGCCCTGCACCCCATGGGAGACCAGGAAAAGCACCTGGCTCCTGGCTCCTGCCATCGGATCAGCGCGTTGCGCTGGCCGCAGCGCGCCGGCCGCGGCGGCCATTGGAGGGTGAACCAACGGCAAAGGAAGACCTTTCTCTCTGTCTCTCTCTCTCACTGTCCACTCTGCCTGTCAAAAAAAAAAAAACAAAACAAAACTGCCATCAGCTGGTTTACCAACGCCCCCCCCCCCCCCCCCCGCCAATGCCTGCAGCAGCATGGGCTGGGGCAGGCTAAGCCAGGAGCCTGGAATTCTATCTGGGACTCCCACACCGGTGACAGGGACCAAACCCACCATCATCTACTGCCTCCATGGCACTCACTAGCCGGAAGCTGGACTGGAAGCAGAGTAGCCAGCACTCACACCAGGCATTCCAATATGGGATGTGGGAATCCCAAGCAGCAACTTAATTGCTGTACCACACACCCACGCCCGATATTTTAACAAACATATTTATACTGCTATTTCTTGGGTTGTTAATTTTAGATAGTTTCTATAAATTCCGTTTATTACAGCTTTGGGGATTTTGCTATCTAGCACTACCACCTTCTTCTTGCTATCTTTCCCCTATCTTTCTAGCACAACGATATCACAAGGTAGAGCTATATTAATAGTCTGTGTTTACATAATATAAATATTGTTTACTGCTGATCCAGGAATTTACCATGATTTTGCTTCATTTCCTGTACATTGTTTTTCCTGGAGTTTATAATTGTTCGATTTTTTTTTTCATTTGCTGCTTTCTGTGCACTAATTACTTTCCACCCTCTCCAACCAAACACTCCACCTACTAATAACACTGAAAACACTTCACATCCCCTTCCATGGTCTTCCACTCTCACATTCCAATCTGAACTCCTCCTCTTGGGACTAGACACAGATGTTGTTTTTGCCATATTGCTATAATGGGCGCTCTGAAGGCCCCACAGTAAATAAATGCCAGACCTGGGATTTGAACTCAATTCTGTCTACATCAAGAACCCATATTGTTGGGGCTACCATTGTGGTGTGGTGGGTAAAGCCACCACCTGTGACTGGCGCATCCCATATGGTCACCAGTTCAAGTCCTGCTGCTCCTCTTCCAATCCCGCTCCCTGCTAATGGCCAGGGAAAGCAGTGGAGAAGAGACCAAGTTCTTGGGCTCCTGCTTAGGAGACCTAGAAGAGGCTCCCGGCTCTTAGCTTCAGACCAGCCCAGCTCTGGTCATTGTGGCCATTTGGGGAGTAAACCAGCAGATGGAAGATCTCTCTCTATATATCTCCCTCTCTCTGTAACTCTGCCTTTCAAATAAGTAAATAAATCTTTAAACACAAACAAAAAAAAAAACCCACACTGTCAATCACCATGTAACACAGCTTCATAAGTCGCACATTCTAGACAGTGGCTGTACAGTTTGACCAGGAGGTAACTGCTCAAGGGTGTGGCTACTATTGGTGGTTTCTTTGCTTTGGAACTCTTCACTCCCATATACTTTCAAAACAGACAGCAGATCTCAAAGCAAGCAAGAAAGAAGAGAGTGAGGGAGAGCGGGAAGAAGAGAAAAGGAAAGGAGGAAAGGAGGGAGGGAGGGGGAGAAAAAGAAGGGGGAAAGAGGAGAGAAAGAAAGGAAAAGAAGGAAAAGAAAAGGAACGAAAGGGAAAGGGAAGGGAAGGAAAGAAGAAACACAAGGGCGCCCTCTTGTTTGTCTGTGTGCGGCGCTCAGAGACTCCCCAGACTGGTTCACTATGGCTCCTCTGTTTAGCTCCACTGCCGCATAGCAGAGGCAACACACTCACGTCTCAGCTCCATATGGTCTTGGAGGCTGACCAGCAGAACAACCTCTGCTTTGTTTGTGTCTTACTTATGGTATTATGGGAGCCACGCGGGGCTGCTGTGCGCCGCTCCTCCCGCAGGGCACAAGAGCGCAGGAGCCGGCTCCAGCTCCTCTCTCCCAGCCCTCTCCCCCGCCCCGCCCCCTGCCACACACCCCAGTAACTGGGCGTGGTGGGGAGAAGGGGGCGTGGCCAGCCCAGAGAACGTTAGGGAAACTCGGGGAAGGCAGTGCCAGGAGGAGCAGGCGGGTAAGGAGAGGGAAGGGAAGCGATGTTTACTGAGATGTGCCCGAATCACACAGGGTGATCAAGACTCACAGCCGTGTCGAGGAGCCATCATCAGTTGCAGTGGCTGTCACGGGGTGGTCGTGGTGACAGCACGTACACAGCAGTTCCTGTGTGCTTGTGACTTGACATGCATTTACTTATGTACTCTGCCACATCTTGATGGAAGCAAGTTTGTGAACCCCATTTTGAAAATGAAGAAGTGGATGGATTAGAAGTTAAAGCCAAAGTTACAAGACTAGTCAGTATCCAAATAGACATACATACATAGTATGGGTAGTCTTAAAGAAGAAAATGAATCTTAAAGTAATGGTATGGGGCTGGCACTGTGGCGTTGCAGGTAAAGCCGCCACCTGCAGCGGCAGCATCCCTATGGACACCAGTTCAAGTTCCAGCTGCTCCACTTCCGATCCAGCTCTCTGCTATGGCCTGGGAAAGCAGTAGAAGATGGCCCAAATCCTTGGGCCCCTGCACCCATATGGGAGACCTGGAAGAAGCTCCTGGCTCCTGGCTTCAGATCAGCGCAGCTCCAGCCATTGTGGCCAACTGGGGAGTAAACCAGTGGATGGAGGACCTCTCTGTCTCTCTCTCTCTCTCTGCCTCTCCTTCTCTCTCTGCATAACTCTGACTTTCAAATAAAATAAGAAAATCTTAAAAAAAAAAAAAAAGTACCAGCAATGGGACAGGTGTTGGACCTAGCAGGGAAGATGTAGGTTAACAGGTGCTTCCCATAGAGGTTTGCCCAGATTCAATAGTCAGCTCTAGTTCCTGACTCTCAGAGTCAGAAGTGATGGCTCAGATAATTGGGTTCCTGCCAACACATGGAAGACCCGGATTTCGTTCCTGGCTCCCGGCTTCACTGCAGGTATTTGAAGAGCGAACCAACAAACAGGAGTTCTCTCTCTGCCTCTCTCTCCCCCCTCCCCCAACCCTGTTTTCTTCAAAGTCTTTGAATCATGTCTGGGAGCTTCACTGTGGGAGAGAGGAAGGGGGAGGGGTGTGCTTTCCCTTGGTGACAGAAGAGCGGTGCAGGGTGGGCGTTATGTGTATGGGCATCTATATTGTTTAGTACAAGCCGACTGAGCCACCCAGTTCTCCTCCACCATCTGTCTCCATACTCACTGCCACCCTCCTCCACTACCCTCAGCAGTTACCACAGCAGCCTGGAGCCCAGAATAGTCCCCCAAGCCCCCCAGCATCAGGGTGGCCCTAAAAATGAGGGTGCCTGGTACTCAGGAAGTCCACAAATACTTACTGAGTATCCACAACAGACCAGGCCCTTTTGTAGACATCAGAACAGACCAATGATCAAAGAAGAGCAAAAAATAAAAAATAAAAATCCCCTGCCTTCATGGAGATTACATTCTGTCAGAGGCTTCTAGCAGTCAGAATAATCAGCCCACTCACCTTTCTGAAAGAGGAGTCAGTGCAGCATAGCCCAGGGATAATGAAGGGGTCCTAAGCTGAGCCTCGTGGTCCTAAGTCCCTCCAGGGAGATCTGGAGTCACATCCTCCCAGAGTCTGCCCGTCACTCCTCTCAGCAGCCTCTGGTTCCAGAAAGGAAAGGCAAACAGAGGTGAGCTGCTCCCTTAAGTGAGACCCCACCGCCCCTGCCCCAGCGCCTGACTCGCCCCTCTCTAGACCTTGCACCCAGAGCCCTTGCTTCTCCATTGGTTTGCATCATAAATGTGTAATGCCAGTCTCCGAAAAGCACCCAGCCCAACCTGCTCTGCCTTGCATCCATAACAACCTTATCAAAGGGTTTTTTTCTGAGCACGGAGAACAGAGAGCCCTCCAGGTTTTGATTCATAGCAGGTGAAGGCTGGATGTGCTGAAAGCTGATTGAAATCAGCGAGGTCAACAAAATACAGCTGAGAGTGCACAATAATTGGGAGAGAAGCATCGCTTCCTTGTTTTTTTGTGATCCCCTGCACTTTCTAGCTCTCGCTTCTAAAGGGAAGTCTTTGTCTTACACACTTTATTGCATTGGTGTGTGCTTTATTTTTATAAACTTGGGATTTTGCTGACCCACAATTTCCTCTCCCTTTGTCCTGTAACCATCTGGATATTTTGGTGGGGGCTGGGAGGGGGGATGAAGATTGTAGCGAGGAGGCTTTAGGACCTTTTGCTCTTTCATGTCTGGAGGAGCCTCTGCTGCCCCCATGCTCAGGTGCACACATGCACACACACGCACACACACGCACACACACGCACACTGCCCCCTTGCCTCTCATCTCAGTCCCTTGAGGCTGGCAGGAGTCCTGTTCTGGTACACAGTTCTAATTCAAGGCCAAGGAGCCACATCCTAACCAAAGTCTGGACCATCGCATACAAATATCCTCTGTCACTGGTCTGTGAGTGTGTGTGTGTGTGTGTGTGTGTCTTCCCCTAGACTAAGAGGTCCTGCGCCAAGTGTCCTGGGCCCCTTCCGTGCAGGGAAAGAGGCACGTGCCGGCAAGCCTGGGCCTCCCTGGGAGACAGAAAACCATCGAGTGGTCACTGCACGAGGGCCTGAGAACATCCTGGAGCCATGCAGAATCCTGGTGAGCTGGTGAGGCTCACGTGGAAAAGGACAATCTGCGGACTCTCAGGCCACAGAGGTCTGTGCTTTGCTGAGCTTTGTATATTTGGGGGTTTGGAGTCTGGACTAGGCCGGCTCAGGGAATTTTACCTATTGCATTCGACCTCATCAGAAGGAACTCAGCACAGTCCTCTCCAATGTCAGGGCTTGTCAAGCCAGCTCAGTCTCTGCCCAAACAAGTGTGCAGTTTATTTTTAGTCCTTCCCAATGGGACAAGGCACAGCCACACAGTTGAGTTAGGGAAATCCTCAAACCACCATCTCGCCCTGGAGAGTATTCCCAGTAAACACTAGAAGTGTATTTCTTCTTGGATTGAAATCCTTTCCTGCCGCCTTCAAAGGGACCCCAAAGGCACCTGCTGCTCCTTGTGGAACAGAATGGAATAGGAGATATTTTTCATCACAGCAGAATCCTCCTCTCTTCATTTGTGATCCAAAAGAGGTTGGATCCAGAAGTTCACCCGCTCCGTGTAGCAATATTAACCAGATTAGCATCTAATTTTGCCATCATCTTCCCTCTGGCTCATTAAACAGCCTCCCAAATGGGTCTCTTTTTGTGTCTGTGCACCCTTCAAACTGCTTCTCCAGCGCCCCTCCTGGAAAACAAACATGACCAGTAATAACAAGAGTTGGCAGGCCGGTGCCGCGGCTCAATAGGCTAATCCTCCACCTAGCGGCGCCGGCACACCGGGTTCTAGTCCCGGTCGGGGCGCTGGATTCTGTCCCGGTTGCCCCTCTTCTAGGCCAGCTCTCTGCTGTGGCCCAGGAAGGCAGTGGAGGATGGCCCAAGTGCTTGGGCCCTGCACCCCATGGGAGACCAGGAGAAGCACCTGGCTCCTGCCTTCAGATCAGCGCGGTGTGCCCGCCACAGTGTGCCACTACTCTGCCTGTCAAAATCAAACAAACAAACAAACAAACAAAAACAAGAGTTGGCAGGGCCAGCGCCCTGGCTCAGCAGGTTGAGGAGCTGTCTGGGACATCAGCATCCCGTATCAGGGCAATGAGTCCCGGCTGTTCTGCTTCCAATCCAGCTCCCTGTTAATGCACCTGTGAAAGCAGTGGCACCTGGCCGCCCACATGGGAGACCCTGATGGAGTCCCTGGGTCCTGGCTTTAGCCTGGCCCAACCCCAGCCATTACAGCCATCTGGGGAGTGAACCAACAGACACAAGATCTCTTTCTCTGTGTGTGTCTCCCCCTCTCTCCCTCTGTCACTCTGCCTTTCAAATAAATAACATAAAGGAGTTGGCGAGAAGGTGGCAAGAAATTTAAATTCTTCTGGGATTGTGAAATGATATAGCTGTTTTTGGGAAACAGTCCAAGCGGTTTCTTAAAAGATCACATATAGAGTTAACACATAAACCAGCAATCTCCACTCCTAGGGATATATCCAAAAGAAATAAAAGCATACATCCACATTATATCTTGTACATGAATCTTAATAGCAACATTATTCATAATAGCCCAGAGAGAGAAACAAGCCAAATGTTCATGGACTTGTGAATGGATAAACAAAACGTAACACAACCATACAAGGAAATATTATTCAGCAATAAAAAAGAATGAAACACTGACGCATGTTGCAACATGGAGAAACTTGGAAAGCACTGTGTTAAGTGAAAGAAGGCAGTCACAAGGCCACATATTCTAGGATTCCATTTATATGACACACCCAGGGAGAGAGATTGGTGGTTACCTAGAGCTAGGGAGACCCAGGGGGAAGCAGGGAGTCTCACTGCCAAAGGTTGCAAGATTTCTTTTTGGGGGATGATGAAAATGTTCTAAAATTGATTGTGGTAATGGTTGCATAATCCAGTGAGCATAGTAAAAACTACTGAACTGCAAGATTTAAATAGGTGAATTGTGACTACAAAGGGACTTCAAAAATGCATGGAAAATGGGATACATTTATTTTGGTGCAAAAAAAATGGAGATTTGTGCATAGATTTTCATAGTCTACATTTCCACAAACTTTTTGGAAACTGCTTGTATGTGAATCGTGTCTCAATGAAACTGATACCCAAATGAGGGGGGGGAGTAAATCTTCTCATTCCCCCCTCAAATCTTCTGCTAGCTTCCCATCCCTCAAAAATAATGCCCATGCTCCTTGGCCTGCCACACAAAGTACCCTTGGCAATGGGGCGGCAATCTGCTCACCAGCTTCATCTTCCACTGCTAGGAGCTGAGCATCCAAGCATCTCCTGTCGCAGAGCGCACCTCCCGTTGCTGGGCCTTGGGAGACTGCCACCTGCATTCCCTGTCCCTGATCTCCACCTGCCAAATGCCCACGGACCTTCCAGGATCCGAGATGAGCTCTGCCTCTCCCAGGCAGCTGTTTCCAGCTTTCCCAGGGACAGTTTCTCTCACTTCTGGGCTGCTACGGCATTCTGTTTATAGTCTATTCTGGTTCTTATCACATTTTATTTTAATTACCTGTCTACATGGTGCCGTCCCTACTAACATGGACCATGGGCACTTCAAGGACAGACTCTAGGCCTTATTTATCTTTGTGCTCTTTCCTCCACCCCACTCCCAGCACAGGCCACTATATACACTGGAGGGGAGGGGAGAGGGAGGAGCAAGCGAGCTGCACATCCGCTTAGTGTCCCACCTGCATAAATAGTTGTTAACAAATGTGAAGAATAGGAGGGAGACAGGCAAGTGAATGAAGACCATTCACTCTGGCTTTGGAAGAACAGTGTTTGTTCTCCTCCGGCTCCCTGCTGACTGAGCAATCTTGGTTAAAACTTAACTCTCTTTTTCTATCTCACCAAAAATAATGCTCGCTGGATGGTCTAATGGTCTTTTGTGTTAGACTATTTTACATACATTATCTCATTAACCCTCTGTCAACCCTTAGAAAGAGGTATTTGTGTGCACATTTCACGGGCACTGGAGCCCAAGGCAAGGCTCCCTTTACCCTAAGTGATGGTATTCAGAGGTTCTTCTCTACCGCCCCAGAGCCTGAGCTTTCAGTCACCTCGACACTTTGCATGTCATGAGCTGATAGTTGCTACCTATTTAGCTTTCCTGGAACTTTCCGAGGAAAAAGCATTGGATACCAGGTCGGCACCGCGGCTCACTAGGCTAATCCTCCGCCTTACAGCGCCGACACAACCGGATTCTGTCCCGGTTGCCCCTCTTCCAGGCCAGCTCTCTGCTGTGGCCAGGGAGTGCAGTGGAGGATGGCCCAAGTGCTTGGGCCCTGCACCCCATGGGAGACCAGGAGAAGCACCTGGCTCCTGCCATCGGATCAGCGCGGTGCGCTGGCAACAGCGCACTGGCCGTGGCGGCCATTGGAGAGTGAACCAACGGCAAAAGGAAGACCTTTCTCTCTGTCTCTCTCCCTCACTGTCCACTCTGCCTGTCAAAAAAAAAAATAATAAAAAAATAAAAAAATTTAAAAAAAGCATTGGATACCACTTTACAAACATTGTCCATAACTTGAACTGCATTCAGTTCAAAACTGCTTTGCCTTTCAACATCAGTGCATGAACCTGGGGAGGGGAGGGGGGTCCGGATTTTATCACAATGCAAATGCACACACGTTAATTTCCATCCACTGCCCCTCACACAGCCAGGTCTCGCTTGCTCATTTGTTTTAGGACCCGACACAAACTTGATCTCCTTTAAGATATTGTCTTAACTCTTCCCCGTATCCTCCAAGATCTTGTGTTCTTATTTTAACCACACACCTCTAAACCCCACCTTGCATTCATAGACAAAGTAGTGCACTGAGGCCCAGCTCCCATTTCCTTCCTGCGCACGGATCTGGCGCTCTCCCCTCACCACTGCACTGGAATCAGAGTCTCTGAGGTGGCCTGCGCCCTCCCTCCAGGTCCAATGCAGTTTTCAGGGCGCCTCTCCCGCATCTCTGCAGCGTTGGACAGTCTCTCCTCTGTCGTCCCCTTCTCCACACGACACCACGGTGTCTTCCCTGGCCCGCCTCTCTACCTCACTCCTTCCCCTAACCAAGCCTGGCTGCGGCTCGGGTGCAACTGTGGAGTCCCAGCCTCACAGCCTCTCCCTTGAGGTGTGATGTCCTGGACCTCTCGCACTCTAGCCCTGACTTCTCCCCGTGGCTCGGGTTGAGCATCTTCCACTGCCTGTGGACATTTCTACTCGGATGCCTCACTGTCATCCAGCACCCATTTCTGTGCAATATGAGCTGTATGCACTGAAAACCTGATAAACTATACACTGCCCGCCTCTCCTTGGGTTCCAGGCCTCCCCTCCGCCCGGTTTTTATCAGTATGTCGCGTGAACTTGTTCATCCCACCAAATGAGTCACGTGCAGTCCCGTGGTGGGAACACGCATTTCTCCATACGCAAACACAGTGACTTGTGTGGGTAACAGCAGGGATAGGTGCTGAGGCTTGTGTCCTTAGGTGATGCCATCATTGCCTAGGCATCAGGGTGGGCTTGCCCACCGGGTGTTATAGCTCACTCGGGGTGCTCTCTTGATTCAACCAAGAGACTCATGAAACAAAAGAGAACATGAAACTGTGGCTGGTATAACATGGCATAGTTTTCTACAGGAAAGCTTCTTTTTAAGGTAGAAAGAATACTCTCTAAAATAATTATATTAGTATAGTAAATACATTGTCTAGTAACCTAGTTGCTTATTACCATTTTCAAGTCCTGCATATTGTTCACAACTGTATGGACTATGATTTTTTATAAATGCTTTTTTTTCTTGTGCATGTATATTTCTTTTGACTATATATTATAGTTTTGTCTTTACTTTTTCTATTACATCTTGGAATCTTTTTCCTTTTTCTTTTTAAAGATTTATTCATTTGTAAGGCAGAGTTACAATGAAAGAGAGGAGACAGAAACAGAGAGAGAGAGGGGAAAATCTTCATCTACTGCTTCACTCCCTAAAAGGCCACAGTGGCCAGACTGGGGCCAAACCAAAGCTAAGAGCTGGGAGCTTCTTCTGGGTCTCCCACATGAGTGCAGGGGCCCAGGCACTTGAGCCATCCTCTGTTGTTTTCCCAGGCACATTAGCAAGGAACGGGATTGAAAGTGGAGCATCTAGGACTCAAACTGGCGCTCACAGGAGACACTGGCTTCACAGGCAGCGGTTTTACCCATTACTCCACCACACTGGCAGCCGGGCTCGCCTTTTATACAGTTGGCAGCCAGGGAAGCTTATTTGCACCAGCATCAGCACCAACACGCAAGCAGTGTACTGTGCTTTCATGTTTCAACGGCTGCAACACCACTAGGGGATAGGGATTTTTCAGCTCCATTACAGTCTTAGGGGATCACCATTGTATAAGTAGTCTGTTGTTGGCCAAAACACCACGATGCAGTGTATGACTGTGAGATGCTGCTTGCGGTATCAGGGCCTGCAGTCTGTCACAGCAACCTGGCACCGCCCAGTCACAGATCACCGTTTAGTGCCTCCTCTGCACCCGGCACTGTGCTGAAGCTTCCTGAGATACAAGGATGACCGCTGCCCGGGACCGGGCGTCAAGATGATGATGGCGTGGACTACCTCAAAAACAGCAGAGCGTCAAGTCAGACTCACCCGCTCCCCCAACAGTCGGCTGCTGTTTTAGTCATGATTCTAACCAATCCCGCCCCCCACCCAATCCCTCTTCACCTTCTACACCCTTGCCTCCAAATCAATCCCCTATCCTGTGGGTTCCTCTTCCTTAGCATCCCCTTCACCCATTGCTTCCAGCTGTTTACTTCAACACGTACACTTAGGTCCCAGTGAATTTATGACTGGGTCTGTTTAATGACCAGGTCTCTTTTCCTGTGCAAGTCTTTCTGCCACCTCTTCCTCTTCCAACAGACCTCTCAGACCATCCAAATTAATCTTCCTAATGCACCAGTTTCGGGAACTCATTCCCTTTGACAGAACTGGCATTACCTCTAGAACCTTTCACAAAATCATAGAATGCTTAAATTTTAGTTTATTTATTTGAGAGAGAGAGAGAGATCCCATCTACTGCTTCCCTCCCCAAATGCAAATGCCCACATTTGTTGACTGGGCATTTTCAAACTGGAAGCCAGGGATTCAGTCCAGCTCTCCCATGTGCATGGCAGGGACCCAGGGACTTGAGCCATCACCTACTGCCTCCCAGGGTCTGCATTAGCTGGAAGCCGGAATCAGGATTGGGGCTGGGCACCCCAGGTGTCTTTTTGTTTTTTAATGTATTCCAATGGCCAACAGTATTTAGGGCTTACTTTTGTTATTTATATATATATATATATATATACATATATAATTATACACATAATTATATATATATGTATTATTTATTTATTTATTTGACTGGCAGAGTTACAATGAGAGGCATAGAAAGAGAGAGAGGTCTTCCATCTGCTGGTTCACTCCCCAAATGGCCGGAACATCCAGAACTGGGCCAATCCAAAGCAGGAACCAGAAGCTTCTTCCAGGTTTCCCACCTGGGTACAGAAGCCCAAAAGCTTGAGTCATCTTCTATTTTCCCAGGCCATAGCAGGGAACTGGATCAGAAGAGGAGCAGCCGGGACTGGAACCGGTACCCATATGAGATGCTGGCCACAGTGCCAGCCCTCCAAGTGTCTTGACTAGAATATTAACCACTAAGCTAAATGCCTGCCCCAAAGCTATGGCATCTTAAAGTTGGGAATATCCACATGGGTCTTCGAGTCAAAACCCCTCCTCAGGCCATGCTCCCCTCTACAACACAGAGTGAGAAGCTAACTGCAGCCAAGCAATCCATCCTTCTCACACTGACTTGAGTCTCTCCTTCGCATTTCTCCTTGTGGTTCACGTCATCCATTTCCACTTCCTTACATTCTGCCAGGTTCCTAATAATCCAGAGACTCTCCTGGTCAGCATCAAACTCAACTGCACCCAGCCCCCCTGCTCCAGACCAGCTCTTTCCCTCTCTGTCCCCATCTACTGGGCAAAGAAAGGAGAAGGGCAGGAGGCTGCCAGTGAGGCTTTACGAGCAAGCGAAAGTGCACCTGTTTGTGTTCAGTCTTTCAGAGGATGTGGTGTGTGTGTGTGTGTGTGTGTGTGTGTTGTGTGTGTATTCTGAGGCAGCTCTGTTCGGCTAGGTTGTTTTCTGGGCTCACTTGGTGTTACTGCAGTACAAAATCATGCAAGAATAAAAGTGAAATTTATGTTGTGCTTACACTGCTCACTTATACATCCATCACCTTGGAATAAATCTGTGTTTAATCATGGAGAACTCTCCCCATCATTTACTATTGCACACCCACATGTGTGCACACCCCCGCCACGAAGCACGTGAAGAGCAAAGCTGAAAACCAGACCTGTAGATTGACAGTGACATAAGGAGAGGCTGAGGTGGGTGCTCACGGCGCTGTCTGCTACACCTGCATCTGCAAGGTTCTAGGCCAATGGGGGCTTCACTGGGGCCACTTGCCCCAGCCCCATGGGACATTCCGCAACCGTAAGCAGTGCTATTGGCATCTCATTGACGAGGCATATTGCTATACATCCTCCGGTGTTCCGGACACTCCCAGAACACAGCATTATCCTGCCCAGACCAGCGTGGGCTGAGACACCACTCTGTACGCGCGTACTCCACTCTTTGCATTTTCTCCGCCTGGCCTGCACGGCTTTGAAATGCTGTTCTTGGGTGGGGCCAGCCAGAGTGCTGGGAGGCTGCCAGAAAGACCGCCTGCCCCCAGGGGATCTGGAGGCTTGTGGTGTGACCTCCCATCTGCGCCCTGACCTTCAGGCCCCAGGCAAGCCGATGGAGATAATTAGGTCAAGGAAGCAGGCACTTGGCTGGCTACCAGCTGCTGTGCCTGGGCTGCTTCTCCCCGGGGGTGGGGGCAGAGGCAGGAAGACAAAGTGCAGGGCTGGGAGCTGGGGTGGGCGGGGTGGCCTTGGGGGCAGCCCGGGCACGAGGAGCTTGCCTCACTCAGACAAGTCGGGGCCGCTCGCGCTGCCTGAGAGCGCCTGCCTTCCGTCAGCAAGCCAGGAGAACACTGCTCCTTAGAGTTGACAATGCCTTCTGCATTCATTATCTCATTTATCTCTCACCGCTACCCTGTGCCCCTTGTCCCAGGAAGGCTGTGTGTAGAGCTGAGGACCGGGGAGACTCCAGTTCACATGGAGCACCCCTTAGTAGATGCAAAGGGAGAGACAGGGAAAGAAAGAGGGAGAGAGAGAGAGAGAGAGAGAGAGAGAGAGAGAGAAGAGAGGAAGAAAACAAACAGAAAGCCTTGCAGCATGATGGATGCTCCACAAATCCATGGCAATCCATTCTTTGTCTTCGAGAAGTTGAGATCCACATAGGAAAAATGAAGGCAAAGAATCTCGATTAGGGCTCCAGAGTCCTGGTCTTCTGCTACCTGACTCGGCTGCCTGGCCTTGCCGGATTGGGCTCCCCTAAGACGGGGACTCGGAATCTATCATCTCTGGGGCTCCTGCCATCTCTTGAGTCCCTTTGCAACTCTGGGCTGCTCGGCTCCAAGCGCAGCCTCTGGCCTTGGCCTGTAGCAGCAGGGTCGGGGAGGCAGGGGGGGTCACGGTGACACAGGTGTTTGTAAACAGGCACCTGTGACTGTCCAAAGCACCGCTGTGGGCTCGACCTTTCGCTCCTGAACCCGCCTGTTGGAGGAAGACAGGGCAGGGAAAACGAGCCGCTCCCTTTCTGGGAAGAGACAGCATGGCAGACAGAGCGCTGGGCTAGGAGGCCAGAGCCGGCAGCGCTGTGGCCTGGTGGCTCTTTCCCTAGCTCTGGGTTCCTTCCCGCTTGTGACGCTCCCAGGCTGCAGTTTGCAGTTAGAACCCCCATAGTTGGTCTCCATGTGGCACCCAGAGTCAACCAACCACAGATCAAAAATATCCTTTTAAAAACTGCACCTGTACTGAACACATACAGGCTTTCCTTCTTGTCCTTCTTCCCAGGCAATGCAGTATAGAAACGATTTACATAGCATTTACATTGTACTAGATACATACAGAATCTAGACACGATTTAAAATATACAGGAGGGTTGCTTAGATTATATGTGACTACAGCACCATTTTATAGACGTGACTGGAACGTTCTTGGATTTGGGTAACAGCAGGGGTCCCAGTTCTAAGTTCCTATCTTTCTGAGAGATTTGGAATTTAGTCTTAGTCATTAATAGGATGCTCCACCTTAGAGCTGTGCAAAGGTCCTGGGGTCTTGGGCAGTGCCAAAGCATTTTGAAGTCTTATTTGTTCAATGGTTATTTCTTCAACATCTTTTTGACCCAAATAATGTTCACAGCCCAGAACACAGGAACTAAAGAGATGGAGAGGGGCCAGCGCTGTGGCACAGTGGGTTAATGCCCTGGCCTGAAGCGCCAGCATCCCATATGGGCGCCGGTTCAAGTCCCAGCTGCTCCTCTTCCGATCCAGCTCTCTGCTATGGCCTGGGATAGCAGCAGAAGATGGCCCAAGTCCTTGGGCCCCTGCACCCGTGTGGGAGGCCCAGAAGCTCCTGGCTCCTGGCTTCGGATCAGCACAACTCCGGCCGTTGCGGCCACCTGGGGAGTGAACCAGCAGATGGAAGACTTCTCTTTCTGTCTCTAGCTCTCTCTGTAACTCTCTCTCAAATAAATAAAATAAATATTGTAAAAAAGAGAGAGAGAGAGAGAGAGAGGTGGAGAGACCACTTCCCATCTTCCAGGTCTCTGATCAAATGTCAGCTCCTCAGAGCGCCTTTCCTAACCACTCTGGCTAAAGCATTCTCTGCGCTCCCTCCTCTACCGCTCACTCTGCATCCTACCATTCTGGGGTGTCTCCCCCAGACAGCCTCCCTCGGTGTCCTTCCATACCCTTGGGAACATCCCTGGTCTCTCCCCGGATTCCTCACTTGCCTGCAGGGCAGCTGTGCCCCCATCACTGGCGACTTTGGAGAAGTTGCTGGGACCACCTGGCTCGGCCCCTCCCTGTGTCCAGGGAGCTGCTTCAGGCAGAGGGCATGAGAGCTGGTCAGCTTGGACCCGAAGTCGGCTGGCCCCGTCGGGGAGCAGTGGCTGTCCGTCACTGCCTGGGACGGGATGGGTAAATCCAGCTAATTCCAGGGCTCAGCACCACAAAGCCCACTGCTGCCGTCCTCCTGAGTCACATCCGCAGTCCAGCCTTTGATTAGCCTTAACTGTGCATCTGGTCTCCACGGTCTGACTCATGTGTCTGTCTCCCCTGGGGGCCAGGGCAGGTATGTCATTCACTGGGCTTCACAAAGCGACAGGTACTTCTTCCTGGAATCATCACACTGTATTTACTGCCTGGTCCGTCTCCTCGCACGTCTATTGCCTGCCCCTGCAAACATACCCCTTCCCTCCCTCCCATCCTCCACAGAAGGTACCCTCCTTGCGAACAGATTGTCTCTCTTCTGTTTATGGATTTTGGGCCTCAAGCAGTATCTGGGTCAAACACGCAACCAGACACATCTATTGAATGAAGAAACGATTTCTAGCTGCCCTGGCACTGCCCCAGACCCCAGGACCTTTGCACAACTCTAGGGCAGAACATCCTATTAATGACTAAGATTAGATTTCCAGCTTGCTCAGAAGGCTAGAACTCAGAACTGCATTCCAGGTGATTTAAGGAAATTATTTGCATATGTCTTCTAAACCTAAGTTGTGGTTGAGACCCACATCTGTGAAATACAATGTCCCTAGGGTAAGGATTACATTATTTCCTGAGGATTCCACAACCAGCCAGCAGCAGAGCCCTGGGCCACTGCTGCTCGGCTCTCTGCTTTGTTCCTCTCTGGTAGAGGCAGGTGGGTTCCTGCCACCCCGCCACAGTGAGCAGCGAATGCGACTTTCCCCAGTCCCCCCTCCCGTAGTCTATCAGTCCCCCCACTGCTGAGGCCCTTCGGGTGCAGGCAGGCCCTGGGGCCCTCGCCTCTGCAGGCTCCCAGCCTCCTGGACCCTGGGTGGAAGCAGGCACCAGTAAAGGCTCCTAGGGGCTCCACCTGTCATGGGGGCGAGGTCTTCTTTTGCTGTGCGTCGCTCTCTACTGGATTTGGGTCCCTTTGTGTTCACCAAGCGCCCAGGCAGTGCTATGCGCCACCCCTGCTTTAGGAGTCTGGGGCTGGAGCTTGGCTCTGGATCCTTGCCCACTTGGCCAAGCTTCCAGCATCTCACAAGGGCCTTACTGGTCTTCAAGGACTGCACGGGTCCCAGCAGCTGAGCCCCCACAGGAGGACCTATGGCAATGCAAAGGGAACGTGCTGGAAGCACAGCGCTGGCTCCTGATCAATGTTTGGGCTCTCCGCTGGCTGCGAGGTCCCGCTGTGGATGTCAGGCCTGGCCTGGCCCCAGCCTTGCCTTTGTCCACCCGGCCCACCCAGTCAACCCTCTGCCTTCCCCCTGAGCATCCCCACCTGCCTCTCAGCGCCTGCACCAGTCTCAGCTCAGCCCTCCGGGGAGTCCTTCCCAGGAAGCCAGACCTCAGACTGCAGGCCCCCCCACCGCCCCCGCCCACTGAGCGCTCCAGTCACCTGCCTCAACTTCTCTCTCCTCCCCCAGGCCCTTCCTGTAAATTTCACATTTGAAACAAATATTGATTTCCTTACTAATACTAATGCCCCTCACCAGGGTTGTAAGACATACTACACACACACACACACACACGCACACACACACACTCATGGCTCCGGAAAACAAAATGCGTGCACCTGCCGCCACTTCTGGGAATGAATGAAGCAAAAACTGGGAGAGCACAGCGGGAAAAAAAAACCTCTGCAGCTTCTGAGGAAGGCGCCATGGCTGCTGTGGTTCTGAGTTTCTGCTCTACTCCTCTCTCAGCGCGGTGTGCAGTGTTAACTGGGAGGGGAGACCCAGGAGGGCTGTTTCCCCCATATTTTTTTTTAAAGAGAGTGTTCTAACTTCTCCATCTCTTTCCCCGAAATGAGAGGAAAGAGCGGGTCTGTTGACAGCCTGGGGCCGCAGGACTCCTGAGCGCACCTCCTGCCCAATCACTCTCCCCAACTCCCTTTTCCCTTGGCTAATAAGTACTCCTGAGAAGGTTTGTGCACTTTGCTTATTGTATTTGGCTCCGAAATACATTCTCTTTATCACCCCCAACCTCAGGCAAATGCTTTCTGATATCCATTTGTATGCCTGAACACATGGAGCGATTGGGTTTAATGTCATTTTCTGGGGAACTGCAGGAAGGTCACTGGGCACGGGGAGAACGTGGCTCCTCTGGGGGCCCAGACGCCCCAGGACTGGCCAGCTTCTGTCCCAGCCATGGCGACAGCCCCTGGAAACCCCCGCCACCACCTCCCCTACTTCCTTGCTCCCCTCTGGAGGCAATTCCTGCATCTACCAAAGGCCATGCTCACGTTCACGAGAATTTGCATACAGCAGGGCAATTTATTGAGACTTTAATGGAGCAGAATAACCGACTCAGAAATTACCTGTGTCTTGTTTTTCTCTGCAGTAGGCTCAACACAAAGGCACGAAAGGTATTTCCTTCCCCCCACCTCCACCCCCCATCCCTTCCCCTGGCTTTTGTGTCCTTGAGGTCTAAGTTTCTTGACTGGGTTAATAACATTTACCTCTGTTTCACAGCACAAAGGAGAAGTTGCCAGGTGCCATTATTTTTGCTAAAACTCAGGAGCAATCAAGCGAGGACAATCAAGGGATTTGTCATAGAGGGGAGGAGCTTGGTGGCTTTGTAGGACAGGGATTGAAAAGGAGAGGGCTGGTGGAGGAGGAGGAGGGCCTGCCTCTGGCCCAGGAGAGACTAGATGCTCCCAAAGGGGAGGGAGGAGAAGCCACAAGCCTCCAGCCTGCAGAGAGGCACCCACCCAAGTCCTGGAGAGTGGGAGGCCTGGGAGCAGGGTGTCCCAGGAGGCTCCAGGAAGCTGCATGGGTGCCCAGGAGGACTGAGCACCCTGGGCCACAGCCTGGGGGACCTCGAGAAAGGCCTCCTGGCATGCTGAGCTTGCCCAGGGGAGCCTGGACGAGGACTATGATCAATGACCCCCACAGACCAAAAGAGCAGACTGAGAATGCCTCGCCTGCCCCTCCAGAGACCTGGGAAGCCCAGGTGTGGACCAAGTGTGAGGATATTCTGAACACAGGTGGACGGACCCTGGCCTTCTTGGGGGTCTCCAACCAGCTCAGGTTCACCAGAGACAAAGAAATGGTCTGGGTCTGTTTCTATCACATGGGGGTGAGGGGCTGTTTGCCTTCAGGAACCAGGCAGGAGGGGCTGCTGTCTGCAGGGAGAGGCCAAATGGGCTTTTAACAGCTCCTGCAGGCTCCCAGGGGCTGCTTAAAGGATGCCTGCAGCGGGAGCCACCAGGCACTTAACAGGGCCCCTTATTAGTCTGATGGGCCTCATCCAATTACTGGACCTCCCTGTGCTTCCTCCCTGGCCCTCGGTGCTCTGTTGTGCTTTCTGCTCCGGGTCCCTTGCGCGTTGGCTCCCATTTGTGTCCATGAGCCTATTAGCACCCAATTAGGTCTTGGTGTTTTCTGTTAGTCCCCGGCTTCACCCTACTTGCCTTCAGGCTTGGGTATATGCTTTTGGTCCCCACTCTGTTACATTCCAGCTGCTCTTGTTTTTAGCCTTTTGGAGCCACGCTTCAGGCTGGAACCAGTGGCTACACCCAGGGTTCCTTCCGTTCTAAGGCTTTTGGGCTCTGACACCCAACTGCGCACACTCTTCCCATTCCCACCACAGAGATTTTATTGGCCTTGGTCACTCTCACCGATTCCTATAGAGCTTCGACCCCTGCCCGTAAGTCTTCTTCCCACCCTGATCTCTGTCGTCATCCCAAATGGCTTCAGTCCTCAAGTGGATGACTCATCTAATAACTTCAACTTGCAGTTTCTTGATTTCCTTTGCTTTAACAAATTTAACCTCCATTCCATTTAAGTGACCCACTTCCATGGCAACACCCGAGAGCTTGTCACCACCCCCAGCTGTCCCTCTGCCAAACCCTTCCGTTCAGAACCCACTCTCCAAACCCAACTTCTGATTCGTCCAGCTGGGGCTCCCTGGGGACTGCTCACCCCCTCCTCTTAAATTCTTCCCATCTTCCCTCCACCAGCCCTCCTGCTCCTTCCTTTGCCTCTACATCTAGCCACATGGCTATTTCTCTAACAGCGCAAAAATACAGCATTATTTGCACTGGGCCCTGTGGAAGGCCTCATGTGTGTATTAATGTTTTTCATATTTTTTATCAGCTTACAGATGAAGTCACTGAAGTCAGTCCCACCTAATTTTTCAGGGCCCAGTGCAGAATTCAATGTCCCTGGGCTAAAAATTAGGGTAGGGGAGAACCCTCAAAAGCACTCATATAGGGGCTAGAACTGTGGCTCAGTGGGTTAAGCCACTGCCTGAAATGCTAGTATCCTGTATGGGTGCTGGTTCAAGTGCCAGTTGCTCCACTTCTGATCCGGCTCTCTGCCAATGCACCTGGCAAAGCAACAGAATATGGCCCAATTGGTTAGGTACCTGCCACCTACATGGGAGACCGTGATGGAGTTTCAGGTTCTTGGCTTCAGCCTGGTTCAGCACAGGGCCACTGTGGTTATTTGGGGAGTGAGCCAGCAGATGGAAGATCTCTCTCTGTGCGTCTGATGCTATCTTTCCCTCTCTCTCTCTCTAACTCTGCCTTTTATTTTATAAATAAGTAAATAAATCTTTACAAAGACGAGAAAGTATTTATATGCTATTTTCTTTAAAAATATTTTTTTTGGAGACCAGCACTGTGACACAGTGGGTAAAGCTGTTGCCTGCAATGCCCAGCTGCTCCACTTCCAATCCAATTCCTTGTCTGGGAAAGCAGTTGAAGATGGCCCAAGTGTTTGGGCCACTGAACCCATGTGGGAGAACTAGAAGAAGCTGCAGGCTCCTGGCTTTGGTCTGGCCCAGTCCTGGCCTTTGTAGCCATTTGGGGAGTGAACCAGCAGATGGAAGACTTCTCTCTGTGTCTCTCCCTCTCTCTCTGTAATTCTGCCTTTCAAATAAATAAATCTTTTAAAATTTTTAAAGACTTACAAAACATAAGAAAGATTATTGTCATTCTGAATAAAGGCAACATTTTCAATATTAGCATGCATTTTACTCTTCATTTTTATATCATACAATGCCAGCTTTAAAGACAACTACAAAGCATACATGTACGCACACATCGAGTCACCAGGATTCCATAGCTGTGTACATATTTGTCTTCTGTTCTTTGCCAGAACAGTGGGAACATTGCACAAAACTGCTTTTATTTCCCTCCTTGACACACACATCCTCTGCACCCCTCTTACCTTCAGCTTACTGAAACTCCGCGTGGAAAGGGATAATTTTCAGCATACACGGTTGGCTAATGCAGGAAAGGAATGTGAGAAAGACTATGATAGGGTTCCCTGGCAGTTTCTGTTTCTTTTTTTTTTTTTAACTTTTATTTAATGAATATAAATTTCCAAAGTACAGCTTTTGGATTACAATGGCTTCCCCCCCATAACGTTCCTCCCACCTGCAACCCTCCCCTCTCCCACTCCCTCTCTCCTTCCATTCACATCAAGATTCATTTTCGATTCTCTTTATATACAGAAGATCAGTTTCTGTTTCTTAAAATGCCACTGCCTTCTCTCTGCGTGAGAAGCGAAAGTGCTGGCTGACGCAGAAGCCCGGCCTGACGGGGTTGTCGGTGTCCCGCCTGCTCCGCTGTAGACGTGTTGATAGGAAGCCTGGGCGCAGAATTCCGTGGCCCCGCCATGCATGAGGGACCAGAAGACTCAGAGTGAGGACAAACAATGCGTGGTGTGAAGCTGCAGAGCGGACCCGACCGCAGTCTCCGGATGAGGCCTGCGCACCTGCGCCTACTTCCTCTGCTCGCCTGCACCCGGTGGCTCTCTGAGACTGAGCACAGCACGGGTCCTAAGATCGGCAAACGTTTCCAAACAGTGGGGGCTGAGCTTTTAGCCCAGGGCAGGCCCCTTCGGAGAGCCAGCTGCTGGAGGACCTGGGCAGCACTTTGGCCTGGCTTGTGGCAATTCTTCTCAACAGGCCGTTCTCATGGAAGGGAGGAACACCTGAAGCTGGGACGACAAATCCGAGGCTCCTGGAGGGCGGAGGTGAGCAGCTGCACCCAGCTCCTGCCTCATAGGAGCAGCCGGGGCCACCCCTCTTCTAGGACAAACGTCTCCATTAACCTGGGGCTGACCCTTCCTCCCACGCTCTTGCCTCGGATCTTACCCAAGTAACTCTCCCCTCCTTTCCTCTTCTCTTCAATTCTTCCCTAGTAGCAGCTCCTTTAACAGAACTTCAAAACACGTTCAAGCCTCCTCCTATTAAAAACATCCTGTGATCCAACTCTGCTCCCCCACAAAGCTCCCACCTTCTTGTCTTCCTACCCACCGAGATCCTTCAAGGAGTAGCCTCCCCTTGCATGCACTGCTCAGCCCAGAGCCCCTAAACTTCTGCCTCCTAAACTCACCTAAAACTTCCCCCACTAGGGGCTCTCCAACGTGACCATTTTTATGCCTACTGACACCAGTCAACCCTTAGCCTCCTGGGCCTCTGTGTTATCCCCAACACAGCTGATGGCTTCTTTCTTTAAGAAACCCTCCCCTTAGGGGTTGGCATTGTGGCGTAGCAGGTTAAGCTACTATCTGTGATGCAGGCATCGCATGTGGGCACTGGTTTGTGTCCTAGCTGCTCCACTTCCAATCCGGCTAATGGCCTGAAAGGGCAGGTGGCCCAAATGCTTGGGCCTCCACCATCCATGAGGGACACCTGGAAGAAGCTCCTGGCTCCTGGCTTCAGCCTGGCCCAGCTGGCCACTAGGGCCATTTAGAGAGTGAAGCAGGGTATGGAAGATCTCTCTGTATGTATCACTCCCTCTCTGTCTGCAACTGCCTTTCAAACAAATAAATACAACTTTAAGAAGTACTTCCCTTTGGTCTTGGATCCAGAATGCTACGTGCGCTTGTTCTCACTTTTTCTCCCACCATGCCTTCTCAGGTTCCTCAACTGAGTCCCCGTCACCAACTCCACAAAGCTCGCTACTATCTGGTTCTCTGCTTTCTGTCTGTTAGGGACTGAATCATAGCAGCACCCCAAAGTCATGCAGATGTTTAAAGCCTAAAGTCTTCTGTGAATGGTGTATGGGTGATGATCTAAGGTGAAGGCTTGACTCCACCACGGCAGCATCAGGAAGGCGGGCCTGGTGGGGAGCCCTCGGGTCGTGGAGGGCTTGCCCGAGAGGGTCGTCTACTGAGCTGAGTGTGCTCTCTGGCTCTCCCTGCTTCCCATGTGTGATCATCCCTCCCATGTGTTCTGCTGCCATCTTCAGATGCCCGGCCAGTGGGGCTGCCAGATCTTGGGCTGTGAACTTCCAAAACCATGAACTATAATAAACTTTCTTCCTTCCTCCCTGTACTTTAGTCACAGTAACAAAAAGCTGACTACTACCATGATGTCTCTACCTGATCTCCCTGGTTGATTTCATCCACTCTCACCGATACGCCAATGACTCCTGTTGTGCCATATTCAGATGTCACCTCCACCCTTTCATTCTGGGAAAGGAATCCTGATCATCAATATTTCAGATTTTTTAATGACCTTCTAAATAACACAAGTAGTGCCTGATTTCTGGAGAAACTTGAGAACTGCAAGTGAAAGAAATCCAAAAGGCAGAAGTCTGAAATCCTAACTTCTAGAGATAATCACTGCTACTAATTTGATGTATATCTAACTTTATGGACTTTTTTGGTGTATACATATTGAATATTTGGTACAACAATTTATCTTTTTTCTCTAAAATTTTGGCCATACATTACATACTGCTTGGCAATTCGTTTTTGTTGTAGTCTTTCCAAATCACTAAATATAGTTCTACAACATAATTTTATGACTACACAGCATTCCATGAAAAGATTGTATCAAATTTCTTCTAAATTCTAATTTTAGAAGAAACACTAGGCTTGTTTTGGTGTTTTCTCCTATCATAAACAATACAACAACAAACATCCTTGGGCCTAAATTTATGAGTTGCTCCTAAATATTGTCAAATTACCCTCAAAAAAGATTGTACCAATGTACATACATTCCTACCAACAGTGGACAGGAGTACCAGCATAACATTCATCATCCATAATTTTTTCATAGCACTGTGAATAAATTTTGCCTATTTTTCCTCATTATTTCATAGCATTTATGATTTTTTGTTTATTTTCCTTGTAATTCTTCCTTTGAAAATTTCATTTTCCTTTCTTTGCCCCTCTTATGGAGATGTTCTTTAACTTATCAATTCCTATTTCTTATATTACTAAACACCTATAACTAGATTTCCCCAGAGCAAGTCAAGACCAAAATTTCCAAAACCAAACTGAGTATCTCCCTCATAAAAACCCATTACTTTCCTACTCCCTTAGTTAATGGCATCACCATCTCCTAAGTTAGCCAAGATGAAAGCTAGTGAAATAAGCACACCTCCTCCCCACCCTTCTCTTCTAGTCCTGTCCCAAAGTCTTGTCCATTGACAGGCCTGCCACCTGTGTCTTCCCTTTGTTCTCTCTGCCTCCACTTTAGCTTAGCAGTGGCTGCAACATTACGTCTTGATTTCCTTGACTCTTGTTAGAACCATTGCCGAAAGCTCCTATCAGTAGCCAGCTCCCTCCCCTCTAGTTCATCCTCTGTATTGACATATGGGTAATTTTTCTATAGATCAAATCTGGTAATTTTGCCAACCCCCTCCTTAAAAACCCTTCAGTGTGCTCTTAGTCACTATCATTCTTAGTGCAACGTGCTCATCCCCTAGATTGGCGTATGAGACCCCATACAATCGAGTTCTAACTTACTTTCCACATTCATACATCATTCCAGCCTGTGTACTCACCGCCACTCCAGCTGAACACTGCTCCTCTAAAATGCCATGCTCCTGTACAACTTCATGTCCAACTTCTTCTTTCTTTTTCTTGGAGTTGCCTGATCACCTTTCAAAATTTACAGCACATCTTGCCCCCTGGAAATACCTAAGAAATAAGTTAAACATACAAACTTTGCATCTTTAGGTAGCTGGGAACTTATAAAAAGTTGATCCTTGGGGCTGGCGCTGAGGCATAGCAGGTGAAGCCACCGCCTGAAGTGCCGGCATCCCATGTGGGCGCCTGTTTGAGTCCCAGCTGCTCCACTTCCAATCCAGGTCTCTGCTATGGCCTGGGAGAGCAGTAGAGGATGGCCCAAGTCCTTGGGCCCCTGCACTTGCATGAGAGGCCTGGAAGAAGCTCCTGGCTCCTGACTTTGGATGGGTGCAGTTCCAGCCATTGCGGCCAATTGGGGAGTGAACCAGTGGATGACGGAAGACTTCTCTCTGACTCTCCTTATCTCTCTGTGTAACTCTGACTTTCAAATAAATAAATAAATAATATTTTTTTAGAAGTTGACTCTTATAGTTAGGAAGCCTGATTCAAAAAACAGCTGAAGGAATCCTCCCCGGTACAGCATAGGGCCTGTGAGACAGACTGCCTGGGTTCAAGGCGCAGCTTTCCATTTGCTGGTGCTGTGATCCAGGGCAAGTTACTTAACCCTTTGGTGTCTCAGTTTCCTTATCTTTAAAATGGTGATCATAAGTGTGACTCTTTAAAGGTTCTCACGAATCAATGCATGTTACATACTTAGAAGAATGCATGCTATGAATAAGAGTTATTTGAATGGATGATACATTGGGGATAATTAATGCTGGTGCTATCTGACTGTATATGTAAGGAGTTAAGTGGGTGAAATGGTATAATATATGTACATACTCTGGAAAATTTAAAAACCACGGACTTCCATAAAAATCATGGAATTGTCCAGTAGTACTATCACTCTTTCAATTTTAAGCCAGTCTCTATACTTCCCTGAAAGCATATGTCATCCTCTAACTCACAAGATTGCTAGAAGGATTGAAGGAGACTTTCACAATAATTATATACACTCCATCTCATTCTAAAGTGGTTTTGAGTAAATCCAACCCCAAACGCATACAGAAGCAAGATGAGGTAGTAGTATGAGCACTGAAGATTAGACATCGTTGGATGTGAATCCAGGTTCTCCCACAGATCAATACAATGAGTTCTCCAAGGCCCAACATCATTTGTGAAGTACTGGGCACTCAGAAATGATCATTTGTGCTACCTGGTTGACAGAAGACCTCATCAAAGCATACCTGGCAGGACGAAAGGGCAGACATTCAGAGGAAGAAATTAAAAGTTCGTTATACGAATTCATCCAGGAGAAGTGGAGGACAATAGGCATATTTTTTGGGTACTCAGTGCCTCTGCCTAGACTCAGGCAGCAGCCGACTGAATCTCAAGGCAAAAGTCGTTTCCAATACTGCTAGTTAGCCCTTACTTGATTCAGCTTTCCATCAGAGTTAATTATTTCTATGTCTCTCTCTTGCGTTAAATTCTTTTCTTCCTTGAAGCCAGTGACCTCATCTTTATAAACCCAATGTCTGCATAGTACTTGGCATTGAGAATCAGGTGTGAATCCTGGTAAATGCACACAAGAACAAATAACCATCTCCCTGCTGAACTCTTAGATGCATGTTAAGGCCCAGTTCAAACATCATCTTTTCTCTGCCACGAGCTGAATTGAGAAAAGAGGCATGCCGATTTCTTCATGAGAGAAGTAACGAGGGACCCGAATGGAGAATCCCAATCCCAGAGAAACTTTTGCAAAATTATGGAAATTCAGAGAAGCAACCAAAGTGGACTTTACATTTGCATCTGGATTATGGACCTGCATGCAGTTTTACACACACGTATCCTCCTGTGAACTGGAGTAGTCTGGGTCTCTGAAGGAGGCCGGGCCTGTTGTCAAAGCATCCTATGAGTTGACCGTGGCTGTAGCAGAAAGTTAATGTCCCACAGCCCAGGCAAAGGCAGAACCAGGCCACAAGGTGCACTCTGTGGAAGACTCACTCGGTGAAAAGCACTCTCCACCACCACTCCATCGCTCAGCGCTCCACCCTAACCCTGCCACAAACTCTCCACCCAGGCTCAAGTCCACCAAACGAGCTTCCGGTTCCTCAAGCTTCTGAGGAATGCTGGCTTGCCGTGTCTGCGCCCTTTTTCCGGACTACTCCCTTCTCTTTGTCTTCTGCCAACCCGGCTCCATCCAACAGCTGACCTCAGCAGAGCTGCTCAGCGCTCACAGCCAATGCTGCCTACAAAAGACCAAACCACACGGACCGAAGGTTCCCAAAGGCCCGGGCCTCCGGATAGGAAGGACTGCTTCTTTTGTCCACTGCTGCCAAGCAGGCCTCCTTGCCTGTGAGCCTCCTGACCTGAGGCAGCAGGACTCGGGCTGATCTGGACTCACACACGGGTGCAGAATACTAGGATCCTCCAGGGTTGTGGCAGTGACTGTACAGGTTGCATCCATCCAAGATGGCGTGCAGATGTAAGACCAGGCGTAGGCACAGGTGTGCGGGGAACGGCATGCCCTCAACGCTGGCCCGGTCCGTGCAGAGTGGAGTGTAAACCCACGCATCCACTTAAAAAATCTTCCTTCCCCATTCTTTGTGACTTCTCTCCCCCCGGGATTTTTTTTTTTTTTTCCTGGAACTGAGGAGTCCAGGAAATCCAGAAAACTTCTATTTCCTTCAGTGTTGTAGCAACTTGTGCTCAGATTAGCCCCGCTGGTTTTAATCAGAGACATTTGCAATTGCCGAAGCAGTCTGGTCCTTGGAACGCCAACCCCAGATCACATCTCCGCGGTCTGCCAGGCTCTGCTGAGCGAGTGCCTCGAGGCTGCGTGGGGGCAGGGAGGAGGGAGCCACACACAGTGGGCTTTTGTCCTGGACTGCGCGTTAAAGCAGATACAACGCGAAATCAAAGAGGAGATAGACGGGGGAGGGTGGGCTGCGCCCCAGTGTGAAAGAAACAGCCTGCGCTGAAGTTATCGCGTCTCCAAATACAATGTGATTTCTTCTCGGGCAGCACTGTGATAGCCTGAGCAGCGGGAAGGGCTGGGAGCCGGGCACCCTCGGCAGAGGGGAAGGCATGACGAGCCTGATAGTGTCATTCCGGGCGCCGGCTTCCCAGCCCTCACGCGGAGCGCAGACTGCACTGGTGCCTTGCCGCTGGGCTCAGACCCAACCTGCAGCCTCACCTTTCCCAAGCCTTCTCCCTGCTCCGGAATCCCAGCAGCCCTCCGCCTCTTTCGCCAGGGCTCTGAAGAACCCACAAGGCACACCTGGCCATTCCAAAATAGCCAAGGTTCCCAGAGCACAGGAAGCCCTGGGCACTCCGCTCCCGGAGGTACCACTCCCCTTAAAAGCCTTCAGACAGACCCGTCCCCACCCCTGCGCACCCCGTTCTAACACCCTCCGAGCCCCACACAACCCTGGCAGGCTCACCCCGAGGCCCTGCCCCAGCTCTCGGGCCCACTCGCGCGCTGCCGCATCGGCACTCACACACGGACGCTCTCTACCGCCTTGCCCCAGCCTTTCGATGGTGGCCCCACGACGTCTGCTGCGCGCAGGCACAAGGCCTGCGTCATTTCCGCTGTCCCGGTCGCGGGTCTGCGCAATTAAGCTATGGAAGTTGCCTTGCCCTCTCTGCTGAGTCCTGAGGGAGAAAGTACGAGATTGTCTCTGGGTTTGGAAGGGCGGACAACGAGGAGGCACTGATTTGACACTCCCTCAACCCACCCTGCGAGACCTGAGCCTTAGGAGAGGTGTTCAGCTTAGCTCTGTGACCCCTGGACCTTGACAGGAGCAAGGGGTGGCGTTCTTGTTAGGGCTGAAGGGAGTAAGAGATACCCATTTACCCCTGGACCGCTGACACTGGGGGGAATGGCTCCAACGTGGGCTGGAGGAGTGTGGGACTGAGCTGAGAGGAACCACGGATTGGCCGTGGACAGCCCACAATTTTTCTTAATTAGCCGTGGCATCTTGCCCATCATCGAAATAAATAACAGGTGTCCCCTAAGGACACCACAGGAGAGGCGCCATTTATCGCCCTTCTGAGAGGAAACTGACAACATGACGGGTGACATAGCAGAAATAATGAAGAAAAATGGTAGTGGGCAAGGAGAGGCCCCCATCAGAGGAGCCTTGCGAGCAGTCCCCAGGGGGAAGCCCCCTGCCCAGCATGCCCTCGGGGGCCACCCGGCTGTCTAGGCAGGATTTCCAGCTGCCATTGGCGGGAGGCAGGTGCCAAGCAGCAGGCTTTCGGGGTCACTGCACTCCCTCCTGCTTCAACGGGGGTCACTGGGAATGAGGGTCAGCGCCCCTGGGATGCCACCCTGGGAGTTTCATTATGTTGGATACCGCAAGTTCAGGCGACTCTCATTTGTCTGCGTGGATTCTCTCTGCCGCATGTTAGATCGTGGGCCCCGTGGCTCTGCCTCCTGGCATCCTTTTGGCCTTGCCTAACGGTTGGTTGCTAGATCCAGTGTGAAGGCACAGAGCAGGCGCTCTCCTGGGAAGGCTGATTTCCCCACCTGCGCCCAGTGTCCCATGTCCTGCTGCCTCCTCAGGGTTTCTTGCTGTTAGTAGACCCCTCTCCAACCTCTGTCTTTAGCTCTCCCTGTCTACTTCCCCAAGAACACACGTTCACCCACATCTCTTCAAAACAGAACAGTCAAACCAGCTGGGAGGGTGACTGGATTAAGGGGGCACCCAGACAGCTGGTGAAACATGTCTGGGTGTGTCCACAAGGGTCTCTCTGGAGGAGAGCAGTGTTAGAACCTGTGGACTGAGCAGAGAAGGTCTGCCCTCACCAACATGGGTGGGCAGTGGCCAATCCCTAGTTGGTCCTAATAGAACAAAGAGGCAGAGGAACAAACTGCTATCTCCTCTCTCTCTCTCTCTCTCTCTCTCTTCCTCTATTTGTTTTAGGGTTTATTTGAAAGTCAGAGTTAGAGAGAGACACACAGAGAGAGAAGATCTTCCATTCACTGGCTCACTCCCCAGATGGTCACGGTAGCCAAGGATGGACCAGGCTGAAGCCAGGAGCTCTTTCTGGGTCTCCCACATTAGTGGCAGGGGCCCAAGCACTTGGGTCATTTCTGCTGCTTTTCCCAGGCTAATAGCAGGGAGTTAGACCAGAAGTAGAGCAGCCAGACATGAGCTGGTACCCATATAGGATTGTTGGTATTGTAGGCGGCAGCTTTCCCACTAGGCCACAGTGCCAGGCCCTCACTGTCTCTTCTTGGGCTGGGACATCCTTCATCTCCTGCCCTTGGACATCGGAGCTCAGGGTACTCTGGGTTCTCAGACTTTGAGACTTACACCAGCCCCATCGTCCCTGTCACCCAGGTTCTCAGGGAGTGGGGCTGACACATGGGCCCCCCTGGGGCTCAGGCCTTCAGACACAGACTGCAATTACGCCACTGGCGTTCCTGGATCCCCAGCTTGCAGATAGCAGATCAGGGGAATGTCTCAGTCTCCCTACTCACAGGTGCCAATTCTCATAATAAATCTCCTCTTATACACATGCACGAAAGGACTTTAGAATGTTTGTGGGGAAAATGGAATTCAAGGATAAATTTATTTTGGGGCAAAAAAATTTCAAAATCCATGCATAGTTTTTCCATAATATGCACTTTCCATGAACTTTTGGAAGTAGTCTCATAGATATAGATATAGATATAGATATAGATATAGATATAGATATAGATATAGATAGATCTTCTATTGGTTCTGATTACTATGAGGGATTCAAAATGTCTCGAAATATGAAATCAAATGATATGTTATTTTGGTGCAAAAATTTTGAAAGCCATGCATACTAGGGCCTTCATGGAAAATGTATGATGTATATATAAAAAAACTACACATGGATTTCAAAATTTTTTTCACCCAAAATAAACATCTTTAATTCCATTTTTCTACGAATTTTAAAAAGAAATTTATTTATTTATTTATTGAAAGGCAGAGTGACAGAGTGAAAGGGAAAGATCCAGAAAGAGAGAGAAAGATCTTGCTGGTTCATTCCCCAAATAGCCCAGCCACAGCCTGGATCCAGGAAGTCCAACGAGTCTCCCATGTAGGTAGCAGACACTGAAGTACTTGAGTTATCACCCGTTTTTCCCAGGCACATTAGCAGGGAGATAGATCAGAAGCAGAGTAGCCAAGACTCGAATGGGCACCCTCATATGGGACATCCATGTCATAAGTGGCCACTGAACCCATTGACCGCAATGCCCACCCCTTTGCAGACTTTTTGAAGGAGCATCAGACAACCGTCTGTAGTCTACATCCCCCCCCCAAGTACCACCTGACACGTCTTCCCCTCACAGGCAGCTCTTCCAAAGCGTCCTCAGCTTCTAACCTCCACTGACCGCTCCCACCCCCCACCTAATACCTGTGTGGCTTTTGCTCCAAGACCACCAAAACAGCACTTCCCAGAGTCACCAGTGAAGTGCATTCTGGGACTGAAGCCGATGGCCACTTACCCCATCTACCTTTCCTCTTGAGGTTCTTTTCTCCCGTGGCTTCAGAGAGGCTGCTTTCCTCCGGTTCCCTTTCCGCTTCTCCAGCCGTTGCTTCTCAGACTCCAAGGCAGCTCCTTCCCTCGGCCTGAGAGCTTCCCGCATTGAGACACGGACCCCATTCTTCCTCAGCATCGCCTTCCTAGGCAGACTCCTCTATTCAGCTGTCTTGGAGGTCTGGGTGATTCCCAGGTCTGGGTCTACGTCAGGCACCTCCCTTCAGTTGCCTCATTGGTGCAGTCCTCTCCTAGACACCTCTCTGGGTCTATTCCATGAGCAACTCGCTTTGAAGACGTCCACAGCTGATTCCCTTCAAGCTCCGTTTCGTGATCGTGCTCATGCTCATGCAAGCACATGCATACTCAGACACACCTCCTTCCCAGGAACGGCACCGTAACTCACCAGTAGAAGGGGCGGTGAAGAAAGCCACACTGTTTTTATACTGTTTCATGTAGTCACCAGTCTTTTGGGCGTAATTGGCCATATCTTGCTGGCTGGGAACTTGAGGGAAGTCCAGAGTATAGGATTTATATGTCACACACATAAACACACACACACACACACACAAAGGGGGCAAAATCAAACACAGGTCTGAGGTGTTCTAAAGATCAGGGATCGAGTGCAGCTACAGGGAAGAGACAACAGCACTGATCAT